>NC_141697.1:1043941565-1048741565 GCF_964263255.1 Lissotriton vulgaris | reverse complement strand
CAATTCTCCACCTCAAGATACAGTGTACTTTGGATGTTTTGTGCTCACTACAACATTGCTCTATACTACCCTTGTTCAAGGGAAAAGGTTTTCTACAAGTAAGAGCAGGCCCGATTTTCCTTCAGAAGTGGTCGTGCCCCTTAATCTGTTTTAATGTTGCTAGTTTTTTTGACAGGCGCTGTTACATGTATAAAGAGGTGTCTTATGTGCTGAAGGAGCTTTTTAACGGTAATGAACTACTGCATTTTATCTTTTACTGGATGTATTTTACACATGCTTTTAATTCTCTCTCACCAAAAATGGATTGTAGAATCCATTCACTAGCAGTGCAAACATTTACCATTTTTTTGTAAATAAACCATTAGGTAAATAAAGTCATAATGGGATCCCTTGCTCAAAGGGTGTCTTACGTAGGTAGGAGGGCAAGGCGGCAGCTGGGCCAGATCCATACCAGGTTGCAGGATTGCATGCAAGATAAATGTACATAAGCCCTTTTCACATAGTCAGTGGAGTTATTAAAAATCTAGCATGGATCCAGTTCACACGCTAGCAAATTTCTCCAGGTGACAGTTAAGAGATCTGCAGCAATTCCACCAATCTGCTGCCGCCTCCATCAGAATTAAGAGGCCACCTTAATGAGGCCCTCAGTGTTCAGGAGATTGTCAAAAACAGAAAGCGCACACCCTGTGCTTCCTAGAAGTGATCTTTTTAAAGCTATCACCGGCGTATTTAATGCATCCGCATAATCATAGTAGCATGGGAGAAAGGAGGTTGGAGACTGCAGTTTTAATTGAAAAAAGCCAGAAGTTCAGCATTTTTGGGACTAAATCTGCATTGTAATGTTGTGCACAGCGCCAAACAAGAGGAGTAGCTGGGTTTCTTAATTAGCAGTTCGAACTAAGCAGTAGCTGCGGCATTAAAATAGCTATGGTTAGAATGGGACTTGCATGTGTTTGCAAAAAATGAAACCTAAAAAAATACCCAACACAAAAATAAACACATGAAATTAAAGCGAAAAAGTGTTAGCCTCTCACCCATTGCTACTTTTTAGGTGGATGTGCATGTGCATGTGCCAAAGAAAATGCAATCACTCACAGTGAAGAGAGACTGGGACTGAAGTTGGTCCCCATGCTCTAAGCGGTGGTACCCGGAAGGAAAGATGAACACCTGAATACACCAATGGATGTAGAGGGGCCCGACTAAAAGCTCATGTAAGTATACAGTTTGAATGAGTTAGACTTCCTACCCGAGAAAAAGCTCCAATATAGAGAGGCAATTAAGGGCTATAAAGATGAGGTTAGGTTGGCTCAAGCTGCCTACTTTGCGGATAAAATCATGGAAGCCAAATCCAAACCTAAGGAAATCTTTCACTTGGTAAAAAAACTTACTAAAGTCAATAACACAGCCCCACCCTTGGCAAAAACGCATGCACAGAGTAATGAGCTAGCAGAATTTTTCCACAACAAGGTTACCCAGATCTATTCCTCTTTCCCGACAGTAGCCACAAATCCAGGAGTAGTCGACCAAATACCTCTGAAACATCCTACTCTCCGTGACCGGCCAATCCTTGAACACTTCCCCCCTTTAGCTCTTGAAATTCTGAATCAATTGGCCCGCCAAGTCAAATCTGGCTCTCCACTCGACCCAGCACCTCCGGAGATCATGTTGCAGGCAAGTCAGGCCACCCTGCCCCTAATCCTGGATCTGTTAAACTCTTCCATCTTATCTTGCACAGTGCCCACTGTATGGAAGAGAGCCATGGTACGGGCACTGCTAAAAAAAACAACCTTGACCCAGAAGATCACTCCAGCTACCGCCCAATCTCACTGCTCCCCTGGGTAAGCAAGATCTTGGAGAAATATATAAACACCCAGCTAATTCAATTTCGAGAACAACTTGCTACTGGATACCACTCAAACAGGCTTTAGACCCAAGCACGGAACTGAAACCGCTTTGTTAGCGGTTACCGAAGAGTCACGCAGGATACTGGACCAAGGAGGATCAGTGGCAGTGATCCTCCTTGACCTAAGCGCAGCCTTCGACACGGTCAGCTATACCACTCTGCTGAACCGTCTATTTAGCATCGGAGTAACAGGCAAGGCACTTAGGTGGCTTGACTCTTTCCTGAGCAATAGATCTTTTCAGATCTTTGACGGGGACACAGTGTCAGCCAGCAAACCACTGAGTTGTGGGGTTCCGCAGGGCTCCTCCTTGAGCCCTGCGTTGTTCAACATATATATGAAACCACTGGCTGGGGTCGTCGAACCGCACGGTATCAAGATCATATTGTATGCGGACGATACCCAGCTAGTGGTTTCCTTGGCTCAGGATGGTAACAGGCAAACCTCGGAAGGCCTGATGAAATGTCTAGAGGATGTCAAGGAATGGATGACAGCCTTCTCTTTAAAACTTAATGGAGATAAAACAGAGCTCATGCTCCTGGACCCAGTATCACCAGCGCCATTTATCTCCCTCTGGCCTCCCTGCCTGGGCACCCCCCCCTACCCCCAAGGAAAGTGTAAAAAGCCTGGGAGTATGCCTGGATAAAAATCTCTTTTACCATCCAGGCCACCAAACTGTCTGCCACGTGCTTTGGCTTACTCAGAACACTGAGGAAAGTTCTGCCTCTTTTGCCAATGGAAGCCAAACAGGTGGCTGTACAGGGCTTGATACAGTCCCGGCTAGATTTTAATAACGCCCTTTACGTGGGTGCCCCAGAACTGAACTTGCGGAAGTTGCAGGTTGTACAGAACTGTGCAGCCCGTACCCTGCTACAGATCCCCCGCACTCAGTCAGCCAGGCCCGGACTAAAAAGATTGCACTGGCTGCCGGTGAAGCAGAGAGTCGCATTTAAGGCATTGTGGATCGCCCACCGGGCCTTCTGGAAGACGGGCCCAGCAATTAATGACAACCTAGTCACCCGCTACCACCCAAGCAGGAATCTTCGCTCTACGGAGGCTCTCTTGGCCGTAGTGCCCAAAGTTAAAAGAGCTAGAACCGGAGGCAGGATGTTCTCCCTAAATGCCTCCAAGTTGTGGAACTCACTTCCAGCACAACTTCGCTCCAATCTGCTCTCATTCCGCAAACAATTAAAGACCCTTTTGTTTGCAAAGTCCACCGAGGCCTAGCTTCTTCCTCAACGCCCAGTTCTGTCTAGAGACTCAGCGCTTGGACGCCCGTGGGGCAGCAATCGCGCGAAACAGAACTTTGGAATTCGTTGTGTCCTCACACGAAATTAATAACAAGCACTGAGAAAGCCAATAGTTTGGTACTTGGTGGAGTGAAAATGTGTTTTGTGTGACTGATGCAAAGCTTGGCCATAAATAAGCAGAGATGTTTAATGATAACCAATAAAACGTATTAAAATGAGAACTACACACAGAGGCAAGAAACTGGAGCACTGTGCGGGGGGGGGGGGCATAGGTGAAGGGGGGGGGGGTGTAAAGTGAAACACCAAGTAGCAAGCCGGCTCAACAAGTTAAATGCTCGCATTGGACACCTGCAGGTTGATAGTTCGAGTCCCAGTATGGACAATTCATACTATCAATAATTAAATGGCCGGTTAATTAAGTCCCATTACAATGGATAATAGTAGTAACAAGTGTTACTCAGTGCTTAGAGACAGCAAAAGTACTATTAAATTAAAAATGCCAATCTGTACAAATTACAACCAAGACCTTATTAATACAGATCCAGGCCAGAGGTAGGGCTAGGGTGAGGTAACATTAATTTCCTTGCAGACTTTGACTCGTGCCGTTAACAGGGTTTGCGCCTCCGGTTTAGGTTAAGATTAAATCTTTTGGTCACATTCCGTCCTGCACTTCAAACTGCTTAATCTGAGTGTACCTTCCTAAAGTGCAGCTATAAAAGGCCCTTTTGTGTTCCAAACAGATCGTACCGTACTCTATGCCCAAGAATAGGGAGCCATCTCTGCTCACCTCTGATGTACTGAGCTCGAAAGTTCCGGGTGCTAAACCAATATCACATTACACCGGGTTTACACACCATGGCACTTGAAAGGGCACCCTGGCCACGTGGCATCGATCACAATTATGGTCTGGTTGCTCTTTCAATTACGTTCCCTTGTAATCAGGTTTTAAAACAAGTAGCAAAAGCAGTCAGCGGTTCCCGAAGTAAAAGCACGCTATGTGCACAGGCGTTTGGGTTGCATGCGTAGGACCTCACTTGCAGATAGGGTTTTGCATCCATTATCTCATTTTATAACAGGATCTAAGTTTGCGTTTGTTGAAGGGGGGGGGGGGGGGGGGGGTCTTCCACTTGAAATTGTAGCATAAAATGATTAATGGTACGTTATATTGGTGAATTGTTGGGTTGGTTCTTTTAGGCCCCTCTTAATGTGGTGGTCCTTTCACCTCTCAGATATTGGGGGGGGGGGGGGGGGGGGGGGGGGGGTTAATGACACACTAGTCAGAAGTTTTTTGTGATAGGCTTCCTCTTCTATTTAGATTATTAGTTTAATGCTCAATGGTTATATCATAAACAAAACTATTAAAGAATCACACCTAATAGTTGTCGCCTCGACTTGTAATTTCAAAATCAAGGAACTATACCGTTTTCTGCTTTATGTCAGACCACCAACTTTCCCACTGAACCCTAGGGCATAACAGCCTCTCTTAGGTGTCAGATAATTCAATGGTTTGGCTCAGTCATTATGTACCTTACATTCATCCTACTCCCACAGGCGTTACGGACGTCCAAACTCTGACTGACCACTATCTCAACGCTATGACCTCTATAATTAATGAGGCTGCACCTATGCAGCTAAAAAGAGTCTCTACTAAAATCTTCAAACCATGGTACGACGGGAGTCTCAATGAGGATAGACGAGACATGCGAATGACAGAGCGTACCTGGAGATCAGCTCCCTCTGCAATGCACCAAAGACCTGAAGAAAAAGAGAAACGCCTACTTCAGGAAAATAAAACGCTCAAAATCAGACTTCTTCAGCCTCCAACTCGACCAAGCAAAAAACCGCCTGAGAAAACGGTTTGAGCTAATCAATTCACAATCCAAGGAGCAACCCCAACCACTCAACACTGGGCGTGAGGCACCCTCCTGTGAAGACTTCGCTGCTTTCTTTATCCAAAAAACTGACAAAATAAAAAGCGATCTCCTCATTGACGCAAGCCTCTACTCCAAACCCCAATGCCTAGCACCCACTGAACCAAAAAACAATGCTACATGGTCAACCTTCGGCACATACTCGGAAGAAGAAATTGGCAAACTGCTCAGCACCCTGAAACCATCCAATCACCTCACTGACCCCCTCCATGCCTCCGCAGTAAAAGACTTTACCCCTTTGCTTCTCCCTCTCTGGACTAAAATCATCAACAGCTCACTCCAACAAGGAAGCATACCTGACTCCCTCAAAGTTGGTCAGGTCACACCTCTACTAAAGAAACCTACAGCCGACCCCTCTGATCTCAACAATTACCGTCCCATCACCAATATCCCCACTCTCGCCAAACTGCTGGAAAAATGCGCACAACTACAATTGACTAAACACATTGAGCAATTTGATCTCCTCAACCCTCACCAGTCAGGCTTCCGAGCAGGACACAGCACAGAAACTGCGATGACTCACATAATTGGCGACGCACTTCAAATGCTAGACCAAAACGACACCTGCCTCCTCATCCTTCTTGATCTCTCTTCAGCATTCGACACCGTTAAACATGAGAATCTACTAGAACTACGAAACACAAGAATGGGTTTATCTGGAACTGTTCTCAAGTGGTTCACTTCCTTTCTTCACAACAGGTCACAGAAATTCAAGAGCAACAACCTGATGTCCTCGCCAATACCTGTAACGCTAGGCGTCCCCCAAGGATCCTCTCTATCCCCAACTTTGTTCAACCTAGTCATGGAACCTCTCACCACCTTGCTACAAGCATCCAATGTACACTTTCACATGTACGCCGATGACACCCAACTTTACCTCAAATTACATTCCCCCAATGACATCCTGCTCCTGAACTCAACGATCAGATGCACCCAATCCTGGCTTGCCGATAATCACCTCAAACTCAATGCCCTGAAAACAGAGTTCCTTCTGATCTCACTGCCAGCGAAGATATCCACCACTCAAATTTGGCTTAAACACCTAACCGCACTCAATGTCCAACCCACCATTGTGGACTCAGCAAAATCTTTAGGCATAACACTCGACACCAATCTCAACATGCAGCAACATATCAGCAAGGCAACAAAGGGAGCGAACTTCCAGATCAATACTCTGAGGAAACTTAAACCCTACCTCCCAGCCACTTCCAAACCGCAGTACAAGCACTAGTCATCCCACGAATTGAATACGGCAGCACCGCCCTCAGCGGACTCCCCCTAACTACATCCGCACCACTAAGAGCTTCTCTAAATGCTGCAGCGAGACTCATCACTGGGTCAAAAAAGCACTCCCACATTACCCCTGACTTGAAATCCCTGAATTGGCTGCCTTTTGAAGCCAGAATACATCTGAAAATCGCCTGCATGACACACAAGGCGGTACACCTAAACTCACCCGGCTACCTCGCTCAGAAATTGACAATCTCTGGGGGAATTAGAAACACGAGAGGCACAAACAATCTTCTGCTGAAACCTCGAAGATTCCGGAAGGAAAAAACATACAAGCGCTCCTTCTCAGGAATGGCGCCTAGGATTTGGAACTCACTCCCTCCCGAAACCAGGCTTATCTCTTCCTCTACACTCTTTAAAAAAAGAAGTAAAAGCTATCCTCATGGCTAAATACACTTGAACTATTATCTTGAACTCTGTTAACACCCTGCACCGATCTGTACTACATGTTTGACCCCTTTACTTATTTGTATGAGTTGTCTTATTACTCACATGATTGGCTTTGCAGCCACCTATTTGTACTGTGTGATCTATTGATTTATTTGTCTGACTATGTTCCCTCATGTACCCCTCTATGTAAAGCGCTCTGATATCTGCGAAGATCTTGTTCGCGCTATATAAAACTTTGAAAATAAAAATAAATAAAAATTCAAGTTAGCATGACAATAGCAATCAATAATAATTCCATCTTTTAACGTGCTTGGTGATTTCCTTTGTACTATGCAATCGGAATGGAGTCTACGCACATGTGTTAATTTAGGTTATTTATTTATTTTAACAGTTTTTATTTGGAACACAAAATGCATCGGTGCATACCATTATACTAATTTAGGTAATTTATTTAGTGGCTGCAACATATCCATTTAAAAGCACAGGACTCATACATCCAACACAACAGTGAAAATACCCTCACTATGTAACAAAACTTTGGTGGTAGATGGTGTGTCATAATCAAAGTTCACACAATCCTTGGCATTGCAGCTAAAACTTCAAGAATTCAGGTTTAGGGAGTCATTTGGGTGTTGCTACATGGGCACCCGAGCAATGGGACTAAGCAGATGGATCCTTTCCCTCTGTATCCTACAATGATTTTATACTGGTTAGCCCGGAAATCACTGCGAGGAGAGTAAAACAAATCAATATTGTCCAGAATCAGATTTGAACTAGAGTGAAAATGTAAAGACTAAGCTAAACTGCAGATCTCTCCAGCCTTGCATGTACTTGTTGTGAAAAGTCAGACGCCCAATTCCAAATTCCATTGGACCAGCTCCTCATTCAAAAGACTACCTGCGTAACTGGCGCGTCTTGTTGCCTTAGCAGAGGCAAACATTTTTTTGTTTGATGTACGTTAACAGATGTTCAGGAAATACTGCATTCCTGTAAGATTTGAGTTTCTGTATATGCTCAACCAAGCACATTCCGAAGTACAAAATTCCCCATCAGAGGCAATTCGATTGAATATGTGCACTCTACAACAAACGATAATCATATTAAACAGTTACAGTAACAGCTGACCGAATGTATCCTCTGCCGTCCCAATGTCCGACTCCTACCCCCTTCGTTTCTCCAATCACCTCTGAGGCTCTTAACAGATTCATGCTGCACCTTACCGCTAACACCAAGGTGCGTAATGCAAGACCTCTGTGTCACACTGTGTTCCCCACAACTCTTCTGGGGTCACCCAAAGGTTCAGGGGGCCTCCATTCAGCCTAAGGCAATGAATATCCATGAGATGGGAGACTCCGGGGCCTTTCTTCACATGCTGTGGGGTGTGTGCATCATTTTGCATTAAGACACCGCCACCACCTCTATTGAGCATTCATCTAGCCAATCTGTCCTTCGAACAGTCAATTATTCGCCAACCCTTCCATTAATGCAGCAACCCGTTAACTTATGTAGTACTGCCCATTATTCTGCTTATCACACACTACTATACACCAGCAGTCATCCAGCAAGCCCATGGTCAACCTGCTGCACAGACTCTACCAGACAACTTTCCTCTATCGTTACAAACCCACCCTACACTACACCAGGAATCCACCTGCTCTTGCCCCACATAACCCCATAAGTTATCCCCACCAAATTCACCCTCCACCTTCCTTACATTCTTACTCCCCAGTTTCACAGCGGTGAAGCTGAAAATAAACTATATATAAAAAGAAAAAAGAAAGAAAAAAAAAAAAACACAAAGTAGGCTGCGTTTGCAAATATGAATACATATTACACCATTGAAAAAAAAACACAAACTCTCCAGCACTGCCGAAACACTTAGGGCCCGATGTAGGTAAATCCCATTTACCGATTTTGAAATACCGAATTTTACCGATTCGGTATTTCAAAATCGGTAAATGGGATGTAGGTCCCAACATCTGGATTCGTTGCCGAATCCTTAACAATACTTTAATTACCGATTCGGTAAATACCGAATCGGTAATGCCCATTCATTCCTATGGGCTTTGAAGCCCATAGGAATGATTAGGCATTACCGATTCGGTATTTACCGAATCGGTAATTAAAGAATTCACAAGGGTGCAGGGGGTGTCACTTTGACACCCTCTAGCACCCCCAAAACGGGCATGTGTGCAATGTGGCACACAGACATGCCCTAAGGGCACGTCTGTCTGTCACATGGCACATGTGTACATGCACAGATATGCATGTACACAGGAATCAGTATTTTACCATGGATTTGTATTCCATGGTAAAATACCGATTCTGTAAGCCATGTGCCAATAGAAAATTGGCTACCCACATAGCATTTTCGGTAATTTTACCGAATCGGTAAATATTTCCGATTCGGTAATTATTACCGATTCGGTAAAATTACCGAAAATGTGCACCTACATCTCCCTAGCCCTTTACCGATCGGAAACGGCCGAAAATCAGTATTTTCGGCCGATTCCTACATCTGGCCCTGAATGTTTTAAAGTGTTAAAGTCTTTGTAAACAAGCCCAAATTACTCACCGGCACTCCCAGAATATGAGACAGCTGATCTGCTTTTGACTGGCGGAGACAGTTGCCAGCATTGGTCACAAATACAACAGGGACCAGAAAATGTCCCTGGGAATTCACTAACTTCTGAAAGGCCTTCCTTGCTGCCGGTATAGGAGTTTTGCCACGAACTAATACGCCATCAATGTCGAACAGGAGGCCGAAGTTGGGCTCAGCGCTTGGCTACGGGAGGGAAGTAAAGAAAAGTATGCATTTTAAAATTGTGTTGCAAAAAAAAAATACAAAATACAAAATAAACCAAAGAAAGCAGTTATTGCAGCATTTAAACATGCATGTGAATTCAACTGACCAGCACTCTTTTCTCCTAGAACAGTGCGGCAAACAATATCATGACCACTGTTACTTCAACAAAACTACAAATATACCCTTCCACTCCAAGTGGCGCCAATTGACAGGTTGTTTCCAGCACTGGCAATATAGATTATGGAAATTTACAAAAAAGTAAGTGAAGGGCGGGTGGTTGAGACATGGGAGTATCTGTAAAAAACATGGAACTCTCCGCTGTATAGTAGTGTGCATTTTAAGATATATATTTTTAAAAAGTGAGGATCTGGACAGTTTGGTCGATAGTGAGGCTATGGTTTTATATGGAACAAACTTACACACATTATACAAAAATATATGATAGTTTCATCAAGTATTAAAAAAAAAAAAAAAAAAAGGGATAGGACCTTCAAACCAAGAGCAACTATTCAAAATGCAGTGCTAAAAATTGCATACTTGGAAATGCAAGACATTTAAAATAAATTATATATCTCAAGCCATCCCACTGTCAAAATAACTGCTTGGTAGAGTCCCTGCGCTAGTGTATCAATTTATAACTTTAGGCTTAAAGTTCCACAAGTTACTTCATGTTCCCTCTATAAGGCGTTTGCTTAAAATAGAGACTCCATTATTAAAGAATGAAGCACACAGAAAAAGGAAATAATCACACCTTTTCAACACAGTACAAGAGAGCCAGGCAAATGTTCCTGAGCAAGGACAGAACATTGCATAAAAAGAACCAGCGGGTTTGCACAGTAGGGCTTTTTGCAGATTGGATAAAATGGATATCTTGGGTTGTGCTGTGTGAAAAAGCGGGGGTGCAAATGCGGTTCGGGTCCTTTGTTAGTTGTAGAATTACAGAATGAGATTTGCACACAGCAGTTGCTGTATAACACGTGTTTTTCCCCAATATGAAGACTAGGGACTGATTTTAATCAAAGGCAGAGCTGGAAAGAGGATGGCATGATGTGCTTATGTCTGATTTGGAAACAGGGGACCCTTATATATCTAATGGACTCGCTATACATAGGGAGGAGAACACTGTAGGTAAAGGTCTATAGCCAATCAATCCAACTGTTGGCAAAGGCAACCTTAAGTCTAAAAAAGCCCCACTTAGTTAACTCATAAAGTTAGGACCCATACATCACACATATAAGGCCAAATTATTCAAAATGTGTATCATTTTATTTGGCGATAAAGATTTAAAAAAATATATATTTTCTATTTTTAAACATTCATATCAAAAATACTTCATTTGCCGCCATCCATCTTGGTCTATGTTTTGCTTGTACTGTCCCTTAATCTCCAAATTTGTATAAAGATTGTCCAAATTAAGTATTTTTTATATATAATAATATATGTGATGATATATGTGATGTATGGGTCATAACTTTATGAGTTAACTAAGTGGGGCTTTTTTAGACTTACGATTGCCTTTGCCAACAGTTGGATTGACTTAGCTATAGACCTTTACCTACAATGATGTGCTTATGTCACCAGCTGGAGTACCACCCTCTATTTTACGGTGTCCGGATACCGAACGGTTAACTATTGAGAATATTACAGGTTAGTGAATATTGTTCAAGCCCTTACTTCATTACAATAACTTCATTGGGATTGTGCTAATGTTCAGGACGTCTCGATGTTCAGAGCAATTATGTGAGCAAACAAATATATAGTATTTATATTCATTAACCACAATTAATCAGAATACTGTTTACCATGTTTATTGTGATGGAGTTGCTTTTTACCAGATGACCTCGATTTTTACTGCATAGTTTTAAAATATTAAAGTGTTGTGCCTTATGTTGTGGAGAAGTGTGGCTCAATGATTAGAGCGGCAGACCCTGATGCAGAGGTATTGCCCGGGACCAGGGTTCAATTCCTGCCTCGGAGGGTCTTGTGCTCAATTTCCTCGGCCCTGATAATTCTCACCTCTTCTAATCATGGGTCCCACTCTGCAACTCTGGGCAATAGTTTGCTTAATCTCCACAACGGCCCCAACAGCGCTGGGATGTGCTTCACCTTGGGGGTGTCCAGGAGTGGGCATTTTACAGGGAAAGCCAGGAAGGGTTCCACAGCGGTATGCGTACAGCGCCAAGATGACTCAGGGTACAAGTGTGCTATACAAGTACGAATTCATTTCATATCGAGTTTACTGTGTTCAGACTCCCTAGCGTTGGTCATGGAATACTGGCCTGGTCTACTGCCAGAATAGTCAAGGACACTCACTTTCCTTCCCATGAGCGCACACTGTACTGGTGAGAGTGGAATGCCAGCATTAATTGATGTGAATAGCACCTACGATAAACTGGTTAATTTAAGAGTGTAATTGCTGAAGCAAGAAATCAAACTTTCTAAATAAATTAACAACTTTTGCATACGATAAAAAAATAAAAATCCTCCGATTTTGGAGTGCGGGTTGGAGCCTTCCCCTACATTGCTCATGCTTCTGTTTCAGGAACCAAACTCCTACATTTCATCAAAACTCCCATGACACTTAATACAATTACTGTCACAGACCACCCTGCCCCCTTCATATATTTCCCCCAAAATTAATTAAAAGTATGTGGTCAACTCTACTGCTTTGTTTTCTGCTCCACCGTTGCACTTCATGCGTCTCTTCTACTTTTGTAAAGCACTTCTATACCAGAGAGATGAGATCTGTTCTAAGTAAACAGATAAATAAACATTTCTTGAATTATTAGCTTGATGAGGAACCATCGTTCTTAATAAGTGCATCAGCATCATGACGCCTTCCATCAAAGCAATGCAATGGCAAAAGATTAAGCTTGGACAGACAGCACTGTACAGTTAGAGTAATTGGTCCACAGATTATCTCAATTTTTACAAAAATGTTCTGCAATGGAAGAACCGTAGGCAGTTTCCATAGATTCTTTTCTGATTACACATTTACCTAGTCATTAAGCAACTGATGAGATCTAATGAAACTACCAATCAAATAGATGTGTTCGGTCCTTCAATGTCAATTTACCAAAATGGCAGGGTTAGAGGAAGCAACATCACACCCTCTCCCATCCCCAGTGATGTCACATTAGTGACCCAATATTCTACCTTCAGCTCTCCATCAGTTCTCAATTTGCAGATGGAGGGCATGGCAATGTGCAGGAACAGAACATAAACTTCTCGCAAAGCCGTAATTACTTTCGGATTCTCTCATAACCCGCTGACCGTGGGAACCAGGTGTCACAAGAGCAGTGGTACCCAACAAAAGCCATGGGTCGTGTGGCTTACCTCTCTCTGGCTATCTCCAATTGGCTACCTCCAGCGACCTAACTGACGTCCACTTGCACATAACAGACTTTTAACTCCATGGCTGCTATGCGTTTTCCCCATCTGTGCTGAAATTTGTTGTTTTACATTGTTTCATGACGAGCTGGGCTCGTCATGAGTGTACGAGGAGGCTACACCATGACGAGCCCAGCTCGTCATGAGTGTGGAAGGGGTTAAGTAAGGTAATATATACATAGAAGAGTGGAGCAAAAAACCTCAAAGACGCTCCCCAAGTTTATAGCTCAAGAAAGATACGGGATTGAGATGATTAGAGAGGGATAGCAGTAAAGGAGTAGGTTTCCTCGCTATGTCAAACAGCGTGCACCAAATCCGATCAGACAGGAACAGCAGTACAGTGGACTCCATCTGCACGCAACCATCACTCACTCTACAGTGACTGCCAGAAAAAAGAGGCACTTTACGTAACTGTTGTGGAAAAGCATGGGAAGTTTTACAGACAAATGTACATTCAGGCTTGTCGTCTATTTCTAGCACAATTAATTGGGAAGAAGGCCCCCCTCGTCACCCACACTCTTGTTTGCTGCTCTGCTGGTTGCATGGAATGTAGGGCAGAGAGAGAGGGAGGGGAGATACAGTAGATAAAGAGACAGCAAGAGAAGAGAGAGATGGAGAAAGACTGCCAAGATGGCACACAGTAGGCTCTGCAGTGTTTACAATCAGTTGGCATGGCTACGCCATTATTGCAGGGGTAAATCCCACCCCAGGCAGCAATTATGTCGCACAGCATATGCGAATGTGTATTTACTAGAAATGAGATGATTTGCTAACTAGAGCGTACTCAGGGTTCACCTACTCAATGTCAGCTGTTAACCACCTCCCCTCTAATTCAGAGCTGCCACTGTAAATTCCTACAGAGTCAGAGTCTGAATTTAGTCCAATTGCTTTGCTTTATAAGCAGACTATCCTCCCCCTCTCCTCCACACCAAAGACGTTGGCGGCCACCAGGAAATCAGCCACACCCTTTAATGCTATGGCCATCCGTGCCACCTGTGTGCCATCCTCTCAACATCCCCAGTTTCATAATGAGCCAGTCGTGGGGTGAAGGCAATCCGCATAGCCATCTTGCTAGCCATAACGAACTTCCCACACTACCACACCCACACACACACACACACACACCTCTACTACCCCCTCCAGAGTTAGTCTGTTCCTAAAAAGACAATCAGGCTCCTTGCCACGACTGCATACTAAAACCGCAGGCTGATTATTATTTAGGGAAGATGAGGGCAACCTACCCATTCTAAAGTCCTGCAATTCTTCAGTGAAAGTCCCAATGTTCAAGCAGGAGTTTAGCTTATTCTCAACTTTATCAATAGTGCAGTCTCACTTCTTTAAAAATGCCAGCTCATAAGCCTTGCAAGTTCAGCCTTGCACTGCCCACCACCAGTTGCTGTGGCATTTGTTTTTCATGAGCTGTCCTGACTTTTAGTGCCACTTTAGACTCGCGACCTCAACGGACCACAATCCTCGGGGTAGCAAAAGTAGTAACATACTATTTGCCGCTGAATCCTCAAACGTCATCCAGGATTGACCCCTTGGCACGACTCCAAGCCCCTCAGCATATCTGCTGCAGGAAAAGCATAGATGGTAAACCTAGAAAGTGGGCACGTTTCTTAGGGGAATCTATATTTTCCGTAGAGGACAGTGTCAATTGGGAAGACATGGGAAATATTTCAGGCCCTTATTTAACACACAGCTCCTACCCATGTCCAGTTTTACAGGTAGGATACTTGTGACGACAACGGAGGCCAACTGAAGACCTCTTCTAAACAGAAGGTTCTGAAATTCCTGTCTATTTACTGCAATGACTCTACCCATACTGACCTATTGCGGTTCAGGTGTACAAAAATGATTAAACAAGGTAGCCATGAGAAAGATCATGGTGGCCTCTATCAACCACTACGTGACTGACATGTTAAAAGGACTAAACCAGATGTGACTGCATCTTCCTACTAAAGATCTACAGTATTTTAGACAACTATTTCTTACCTGATCTACCAAAATGAGAACTGCGATCCTTCCACATATTTGGTTCCTTGCCATCGATACCCTATTTGTCATATTAATGGCTCTAAAACGATCCGGCAGGCATCCCAAAATTATGAAGACATTTTGCCTGTCCGATATGAATGTGGGCTATTTTCTTCATGGTCTTTGCATTGAGTCTGGATCTACACAATAAATGTCACTAACGAAGAAGGCTGTGATACTAGTTAACAAGGAGAATTAACTATTTCACTTTGTCAAATGTGTGTAGGCGGAGTGGCAGGGGTGTTGGGGGGGGGGGGGGAGCTTGCGAAATGTGATATCAAGAATGCAGGAAACACAGAATGGAACCCCAAAACTGAGATGGGCAGCAACACCTTTAGATCCCAGTGCAAATGTAGGGTACTGACAATTACCACTGTTGGGGGAACTTGAAATCCAAATATTAAGATAGTGACGATTTAGAACTGCAGTGTTGGCATTTTATCATATTCATGTTCTTTAAAGTGTAGGACAACCTTGATGACTAAATAAAACAAATAGCCATTTTTTCAAGACACTACATTACAGTATATTAACTCCTTCGACGCTCATGACGAGCTGATGTACACCTCCATACACTCATGACGAGCTGAGCTCGTCATGAACAATGGGAAAACCAAAAGCTGAGCACAGGAGGAAAATAACACTAGCATCGATGGTGTTCTACTACCACAAGTTGGAATCAAAGGCCATGGCCGTGGATGAATAATGCTGCAGTTATACAATCCAAACATACTGCATACTAGTAAAATCAATAAAAAAAGGCTTTTCATACAATTCAATAATCCAGTCTTGAAGCCACTGCATTTTTCAGTGTCAAGCACCTTTCTTTCATTAGAAATTTTGTAAACTATTGTATAGAATAAAATAAGCGTGCACATGCAAAAACTGCACACAAAAAAACAAGAGAAAACGAATAATAAAACATTTAAAATAAAATTTGCCCCGTGATTACAAGTCGGGCACCAAGTACTGAAATGCGGAGGTAAAGCAAGGGTACTGTAAGCCAAATGCATGCAGGTAAAATAACCCCTGCTTCTCGGTAATACAACCATAATTGGATTACAGAAGGCCCCTCATTCATCCCAGGGAACTGGTACCACTGCACCTACTGCATTATTGATAGTTGGGCCCCGATTGAATTAGGAGGGGTGATGTTTTCAGGATGTACTTTTTGCATTGAAAAAATACTCAAGGGCAATTCTACCTTGTATGCGATCTCTTAGATGCAAACGTAACAGACGCCTTTGGCAGTGGCAGAGAAACATTAGGCTCCCGTAAGATACAGTTTTAAAATAGATCTGAAAACTGTGACTGATGTGTGTGTAGTACATGGTCAGAGATGAAGTGTGTGTGTGTGTGTGTTTGTGTGGGGGGGGGGGGGGGGGGGAGGGGGTTGCAGGAGAGTTGCAATGCATCCGGTCACTGCTCAATACATTTTGCCCTCCATCATTCCAAGCGGACATCACAATGAGTCCCCTTAGTGGGAGTTAAAAGGAAAGGATGTGCAGAGAAGTGCTCAAAACAAATGATTTCACCCATTGCCCAGAACACAGAAGGCCAGAGCCCTTAACAAATTTCCTATGTAGTATGAGATTCCACAGAAGTAAAGAAGAAACCAGGCACATAATTAACACTATCAAAAATATGTTTTCCAGCCAAAGTTAATCGGTGGGAGAATAGGTGAGTTTTTAATTGCCTTCTGAAACTTAGTGAGAAGATGCCCAATTTTTGGAAGTGTGTTCCTGGCTTAAGCAGGTGTGATAGTGAAAAGAGCATTCACGCCACTAAAACTGGTCTTTTTTTCCAGCAGTGCCCTAAAACATCCTGCTTTTTTTGTTATTTAGAAATTTAGTATAAAATAAGCATATGGCAAGAAGAGAAAGTGCCTGTTGCTTATTATCAGGTGCGGGTGCCTAAAGTATTATTTCTACTAAGCTTTGCTTTTAAACCTTCTTAAGTTAGAACATTATCCAAATACTCCATTTCTTCTATTTTAAAAGACACACTTTTCACTTCTTAATTGGACGAGTTTCTCCTTCATGGCCAATAAAACACTTTAAATTGTTTATCATGCTTATTTTCAGCACTAGAATATATTAGAAGGTCACCCTGGAACACTAATGAAATGGTCCCTAAATTTTGACATTATTCTTCGGAAAGCAGTCACTGATGACAGTCAAAAAAAATCATTCTGCAGAACTTCCCACCCGATACCCTACCCCTAAGCGCAATTAGTTAAACCAACTTGACTGCTCCGTCATGGTGATCAAATCCTCAATCCTTGGTAGAGGGGACCCCTCAACCCAAACTGAACCCTTCAGATTTACAAGATCTAGGGACAGGTGCAACTGACTAGACTTCTTGTATACCAGTACTATTGACAAAATCCACAATGTTGCATCCACAGGATGTATTATCACCTGTAAGCATTTATCTAAAAAATTCTTCAAGAAATAAGATTTAAACCCTATATGGGAAATTGGGTGCCTTATGTTCTGTTGGTAACCAATAGAGTTTAACCTTTACTGCAGGAGTAAACCCATTAGTCTTGCCTAGTCTTTCCTGGAACCCTGAACCAAGTCTTTTCGAAGTATTCCTTTGATTAGCACCAAAAGTTGCCACTTGTATCTTTTGTTTGGAGACCTTTCACAGACATAGGTGGTCTAATCCTGGTTTGATTGTTGTGTATTTGTAAAGGGCATCATCACCCGCAAGAGTATCCTGGACCTGCGCAGGTCTGTATTCCTAAACCTGCCCAAGATAGGTTATATAATTCAAAAGCCAGCTTCTTGAAGAATTCAAGAGAGGAGGAGGCGTGGGACGTGATGAGAGTTGTTTGTGAAAGATTAAGATAAGTCTGGCTGCCAAGTTCTGGAGTGGATTGTTGATCCTCAGCTTTGAGAGTGTTCTTAGCCGAGCTTGGTGGAGACTACGGCAGGAGTGACTGTTTTTGTATTGTTGCTTGGGAGCCAGTTGAAGATTTTCCTTTGCATCTTCAGGTGTGGAACCAGAATGCAGTAAGAGTGTTGACTTGTGCTGTCATGTCCAGTTTGCTGTTGATTATGGTGAGGTTCCCAGCATGGCTGCGGGTCAGAGTTCGGCTAGCAAGCCGTTGGAGTCCCATGATGAGGTGCTCTTGCCGAAGACCACTACTTCGGCCTTGTTGGTGTTCAGCTTAAAGCAGTTGGCTTTCATTCATTTAGTGAATTAAGGGCCATATGTATGAACACATTTTCCCATAGACACAGAATGGGTAAAACCCTTTGATACATCTGGCCCTTAGTCATGCGGGCGGCAAACTTTTTTCTTGTGTTGAGGGTCTTGTCCAAGAGGGAGAGAACGAGTTGCATGGTGTAAGAGGATGTTGATGTGTGCGTGGAAGGATCATGTGCCATCTTCAGCATTAAGGGAAGCAGTTAACTCAGATCATTTGGGAGGAGCAGCTTCTTCTTTCTCTTCAAGCAGTAAACCTTTCAGGGGAGGGAGAACTTGCTAGTGGACAGTCAGAGTTGACTTTTCCCATTATCAACCTGAATGGTTCAGCGTTCAAGGGATTTCCAACAGTTATTACACAGATTAGGGACCCCTTGGCTGGATCTCTTTGCCACTAGGAGAATTGTCGGGTACCCAATTTGTATTGTCTGTTTCCAGGTCCAAGGGTGTAGACAGTGAATACATTCTCAGTTCAGCAGCCGAGAGAGGGTTCTCTAGGTCTTCCCACCCATTCCCCAGGAGAATCAGATATTTAATATCAGATTGGATCAGATTCTATAGGGGATTTCCGTTCTAGCCCAGAAGAAATGGGTTAGCCCTGCTCTTATAGCTAGCATCGTACTCAATGTTTCCTCTGGAGTCTTCAACTCAGTCAGCACAGATCCTCAAACAGAGCATCTCTGGAGAGACTGCACCTGGGGAATTGGAGCTTAAGAGGTTAAAGCTTTTTCAGAAGAGATGAATGTTTCAATCCAGCATTCTAGACAGCCAGCTACCCTTAAACTTTATGCTAGACATTGGAGATTGTTCTCTACATGGTGTACCTCGAAATCCTCATCTCCGAGTGATGGTGACTGTTAGAAACGGGACCCTGGCCGGCCAAGACTCGCGTCGAGGTCAGTCAGGGATCGCCATTCCTAAAGTCAGGGCAAGGGAGTCACACACCAAGGCAACCCCCACTCGCCCTCTAGGTAGCGTGGCGCGAGCAGTCTAGGCTAAACTTGGAGGCGGTATGAGTTAAGTATTTGCGCACGCACCCCAGCAACAACACCCAAGGCCCACCACAAAGAAAAGACTCCACACAAGGTTATATAAAAAATAGCCTTTGTATTATAATAAACAAAACACATTAGATAACACACGCAAACTGTACAATGTGCCAGAGGCACGGGCAGAATTTACAAGGGGAATTATGTACAGGACAGGGCCACATGGACCACTGTCAGAGGTAGGCACTTGTTAGAAAATAATACTGGTAGATATACACTTATGTCGTAAACATAGAATGATTAGCACCAAAATTATAAATGCAACACACATCCAGTAATCACTGGAACAGTAAGGACCTCCTACGCAACCCTAACACACTGTAGGTAAATCACGCAGGTAACTAGGACCTAAGGAAGGAATACCAACACCTAAGCAGTTCACTCTTAGCAAAGGGAGGGAAACCTAAACATAAAATGCAACATCAGCAATCCTCTATGCAGGTCACATTTAGCAAAAGGGGATAACCCTAAGAATACCTAATCAGGTCACGTTTAGAAAAGGTAAGCGGAATCAACAATTCACTATGCAGGTCACATTCAGCATAATGGATAAACATAAACAATCCTCTCTGCAGGTCACATTTAGCAAAAGGGGATAACCATAAGAATACCTAATCAGGTCACTTTTAGAAAAGGTACAGGTTAGAACACATGCGCAAGAATTACATAACAAGAAATTACAATGTGCGGGGTGCACAAAGCACAACACTCAAAAGTGTCCCTCAGGCCAACTGGCCTCGAAAGGGGCGGAATGCCCTGAGTCTCAATGTCAGGGAAGCTGCGCAGGCAGCACAGCACACAAACCTAAACGTGGCAACTGTCCACTAAGTGCTGGACAGTTGTTAAATAGGACTGAGCAACGTTGGAGCCAGGAGGGCTCAAGAACAAAGGTGGGCAAGGAGCCTCTCAGGGGCTCACAAGCAAAATGCGCCAATCTAGAGCTCCGCGCTCTAAATCAATGAAAATGCCCCCAGAGCCTCTCTCAGGGCTCTCACTCGATGGGGGCGGGAGCCTCGCCGGGCTCGGCAACAACTGTGGCCTCTGGAGCCTCTCTCAGGGCTCTAAAGATTTAAAATGCCACCAGAGCCTCGCAGGCTCTTTACTCTTATGCCCACGATCGCTGGAGTCCCTCACGGGGGACTCAGGAATCTATCAATGCCCCTGGAGCCTCGGGGCTCCTAATCTTCACGAGCGCGAGTTCGCGCTACGGGGGAGGGGCGGACACCGGCAATGTGTCCCGACGCCCCTCTCCCTTTTCAGGCACTCACCGGGTGTCTGCTGGCTGGAGGAGTCTCCTCGGCGGCAGCAGCGCGGGGCTCCTCTCCTCACTCGGGAGCCTCGCGGACACGGGAGCCGGCTGCTCCTCTCGCGCTCCGCCTGGCCTCGTCTCCTTTCCCTCCGCCTGACTTCCGCCGGGGCCGCCAATGGCAGCGCGGCCCTGGGGGTCAGGGGGCGGGACTTCCGGGTCGCTGCAGGCAGCGCGGCGGCCCGGCAACAGCTCTCAGTGCTCTCGGGCTGCGGCGGTGATTTCCTGGGCAATGCCGGGTGGGCACCGGCTCAAAAATGAATACAGACCACGGGGCAATGCCGGGTGGCACCGGCCTCGAATTAAAATAAAGCGAGGTGGCACTCACTATGCCCAAAAATCGGCAAAGTCGACTCCAATGCCGGGTAGGCACCGGCAATATCGATAAAGCGCTCCCAAGCGCTCTGGGAGCACAGGATCAGCGCGCTCAGCGCTGGAAAGACAAGCAAAGCGCTATTGAGCGCTGGGGCACCAGGGAAGCGCTCCTGGCGCTACAAATCAAAATCAGGGTGCCTCCAGGCACAGGAAAGCTCCAGCAGAGTCTGGAGGCAGGCAGAGGGGCAAGGCAGGGCCAGAGCCAGCACACTGGGTCTCCAAGCAGGAAGACAGCCAAGTGGCGGTCCTCTTGGCCCCTGCAGCAGCAGCAGCAGCCCCCTCTGGCAAGATCCTAGGCAGAACCAAGAACAGGACAAATTGTATGGGGACACAGCCCCTTCTTATACAGGAAAACCCCTTTGTCTCAAGGGTGCAGGGTGGGGGGGGAAACCAGTCGCAGCTGGTTCTGATGTACTCTGTTTACCCCAACCACCCTCTCTATTCACTGGCAGGGCTAGGGCCATCAGTCGCACTACAGGGGGTGGAGCCAGCATTGTCCGGGGAAAGTCCAGGCCCATCAGGGACCAGGTGCACTCCTCCCAAGCCATCAAGCATGCTGATCTCACACTCACCACCGGGCAGACCCATCCAGCCTTCCTGGAGCCAGGCTCACCAGCCAGCTCCAGCCAATCACACTGCAGGCATATTTTACAGTAATATGCCAAGTCCTAGAAATGACATTTCTACACATGCCACACTCACGCAACATACATCATTGGGAAGCATTCATTCCCACGAACACGCACATACCAAATTCGAGCATGCACTCCCCACACATCAGGAATTACTAGGGACACAGACATTCCCCATGCATCCCTATGGCAGAGCAGGCCAGCCTCACTACATGCACGCACTTTACTCTGGGACACAGAGAAAAAGTGCGCACAGGCCAGAAAATCATCCACGCATATCACAGATTAAAAGCAAAAAGATTAGGGGTGAACCTGCCATAAGGGCCAAGTCCAACACAACCCCCTACCAGCCAAAACGCAGGGCAGACCAATCACCACCGTGATGGACTTACCTGCTTGGGGCGATAAAACACGGACGCGGGCCCGCAACTGCAGGGACACCCTCCTGTTTTACGCCACTGTGAACCCCTAGGGTTCTTTCTAAAGCTACTGTAGGGACTCACTGGATTACCCCACTGGTACTCTCCAGCTGCCCTCGGCGAGGACCAGGCCCTAGGCCACCCAGGTGCCACTGGTTCCTGCCAACTCACCAAGTGGGGGGTAGTAACCCCTGGCACATAACAGCCATGCTCCACTCTTCCTGTCTGCAAGACAGGGCTAGACTGCCACTGGTTCTCCAGCCTAGGGTCTACAACCTTAGGTGGACCAGGAGTCTCAGGGAAGGCTCTCCTCCCCTTACCTCTTCTCCTAGGGTTCCTCCGCCTCCTGCGAGGGGTACCCTCTAAACACCACTCTCCCAACCTAGGGTTTAACCCCTCAGGTGGTATCGGGGTCAGAGGCGGGCTTTCCCACCCTCTGCACCCCCTTCCAGAGTCCTGCTCCCTCCCAACCGGGGCGGTACCTCTGGAGAAAGAACTGGTTAGGATACTGGTTACAGTACTCCCACCCTTCAGGTCAGGCAAACCCTGAGCCTGGACCTCCAAACTCCGGTCTAGAACCTTTGGTGGAATCACTGCCTGGCACTCCAGGACTTCTGAGGACTCACAGGTCACTCCCAAATCACTCATCTCACTGGACCTCTGTACTCTCCCCACTGGAGCAGTACTGCCAGACTCCAAAACTACAGAAGCTTCGCTCACAGATGCTCCAGGTCCCCCACACACTAGGAGATCTCCCTCAAGTGGACTAACAGGTAAGCATAGGTCCCCACCCTGGTGTTCCCTAAAGAAACCATCCAGGCTCTGAGGCAGGGCTTCGGGCATCTGGGGACTCTCGGTCTCACACTTACTGCCGCTCCACTGAGACAGACAGCAAGCCCCTACACCCTCCTCACTATACTGAGACCTAGCTGGGCTACTCTCACCCTCCTCCACCACGCTGGGTTGGAGAAAACCTGACCCACTATTATTGGAATCACTCACTAGCGGCGCTAAGGAACCTCTTGCACCCTCCCATCGGTCGGCTTCCGCTGCAAGCTCACATGCACTAAATGATCCAAACTTCAACAGGTGCTGGCGCAACTCTGGCACACAATAACTGAGCAGGTGCTCTGTGACAACCATGCAAAACAATCCGCCAGACTTGTCGTTCACGTGAGCCTTCTCCCAATCAACCAGTGCTCCACAACACTCATCCTCAAAGTCTTCCCAAGACTGATGAGGCAGTTTCCTAAGTCTCCTGAACTTCAACCCAAACTCTTCTGCGGGGGAAACAGGCAACATACTCGGGGAACTGGGAGTGGGACTGTCAACACCAACACTTAAAAAGCTGCCACCACTGGACTCCACCCTCCCTGGGGAATCCAGACAATTACACATGCACTCAGGGGGTAACCTACTCTCTTGGGCTACCTTCTCCCTGAACAAGGCCCTCTCAGCCTCTAGCTTGGCAAGCTCCAACCTGAGCTGTTCCATCGCTAGCTGATGTTCCCTCTCTTCCTTCCTATCCAACCACTCCTCTGGGGACAGGGAAAGGGACGGGGCGCTGGTACTGACACTGGACCCAGCAAGGGACTCCCTATCTATGGGGTCAACACTCTCTGCTGACATCCATCCACCGTCATCACCATCCAACTCACATTCATCAACAGAATCTTCAGGGCTCCCCACAGACTCACCACCCTCATGGCGTGCGGCCCGGGCCCTATCTCTCTCACTGTGCTCGAGCTCCCACTGACCCTTTTGCCACATGATCAGGCTGTCCCTAAGCTGGGACTGAGTAACCAACTCACTCACCTCTATGCCTCCCTTTTCGCAGAATCTGACCAGCTCTAATCTACTGTACCTAAACAGACTACAGAGATCAAAAACTGGCTCCATTTTGACGGACGTTCTCGGGAAAAGTTTGACACAGGGAACCTGGGGGTCTGAGCTAAACAGGAGAATACAACCACAAAATTCAGCAAGATTCCTATCTCAGAACTTGCACTCCACTGTCCAGCGTAGCACACACTCATTCACACACAACCCTCCCCTCGGACTGGTAAGGCAGTTTCTACCACCCCTGATTCTCTCAACCTGACCACTAGCGACACAGGTACCAAACTCTGGGAGCAGGGCGGGGAACAAGGTACTGGACAAAATACAAATGACACCTTTCAGGAGAAGCAAAACTGAACTTCACCTAAAAACAATAATCCCCAAAATGCGGTTATCTAAAAAATGCAGAGCTTTGAAGTGTGGCCTGTCGCCACTGTGGTACAGCGCAAACACAAATCCTTATCCTCACCGCTTGCCGCCAATGTTAGAAACGGGACCCTGGCCGGCCAAGACTCGCGTCGAGGTCAGTCAGGGATCGCCATTCCTAAAGTCAGGGCAAGGGAGTCACACACCAAGGCAACCCCCACTCGCCCTCTAGGTAGCGTGGCGCGAGCAGTCTAGGCTAAACTTGGAGGCGGTATGAGTTAAGTATTTGCGCACGCACCCCAGCAACAACACCCAAGGCCCACCACAAAGAAAAGACTCCACACAAGGTTATATAAAAAATAGCCTTTGTATTATAATAAACAAAACACATTAGATAACACACGCAAACTGTACAATGTGCCAGAGGCACGGGCAGAATTTACAAGGGGAATTATGTACAGGACAGGGCCACATGGACCACTGTCAGAGGTAGGCACTTGTTAGAAAATAATACTGGTAGATATACACTTATGTCGTAAACATAGAATGATTAGCACCAAAATTATAAATGCAACACACATCCAGTAATCACTGGAACAGTAAGGACCTCCTACGCAACCCTAACACACTGTAGGTAAATCACGCAGGTAACTAGGACCTAAGGAAGGAATACCAACACCTAAGCAGTTCACTCTTAGCAAAGGGAGGGAAACCTAAACATAAAATGCAACATCAGCAATCCTCTATGCAGGTCACATTTAGCAAAAGGGGATAACCCTAAGAATACCTAATCAGGT
Source organism: Lissotriton vulgaris (assembly GCF_964263255.1). NCBI lineage: Eukaryota > Metazoa > Chordata > Amphibia > Caudata > Salamandridae > Lissotriton > Lissotriton vulgaris. Next base: position 1,048,716,574 of record NC_141697.1, on the reverse strand, counting down.
CACGTTTAGAAAAGGTAAGCGGAATCAACAATTCACTATGCAGGTCACATTCAGCATAATGGATAAACAAACAATCCTCTCTGCAGGTCACATTTAGCAAAAGGGGATAACCATAAGAATACCTAATCAGGTCACTTTTAGAAAAGGTACAGGTTAGAACACATGCGCAAGAATTACATAACAAGAAATTACAATGTGCGGGGTGCACAAAGCACAACACTCAAAAGTGTCCCTCAGGCCAACTGGCCTCGAAAGGGGCGGAATGCCCTGAGTCTCAATGTCAGGGAAGCTGCGCAGGCAGCACAGCACACAAACCTAAACGTGGCAACTGTCCACTAAGTGCTGGACAGTTGTTAAATAGGACTGAGCAACGTTGGAGCCAGGAGGGCTCAAGAACAAAGGTGGGCAAGGAGCCTCTCAGGGGCTCACAAGCAAAATGCGCCAATCTAGAGCTCCGCGCTCTAAATCAATGAAAATGCCCCCAGAGCCTCTCTCAGGGCTCTCACTCGATGGGGGCGGGAGCCTCTCCGGGCTCGGCAACAACTGTGGCCTCTGGAGCCTCTCTCAGGGCTCTAAAGATTTAAAATGCCACCAGAGCCTCGCAGGCTCTTTACTCTTATGCCCACGATCGCTGGAGTCCCTCACGGGGGACTCAGGAATCTATCAATGCCCCTGGAGCCTCGGGGCTCCTAATCTTCACGAGTGCGAGTTCGCGCTACGGGGGAGGGGCGGACACCGGCAATGTGTCCCGACGCCCCTCTCCCTTTTCAGGCACTCACCGGGTGTCTGCTGGCTGGAGGCGTCTCCTCGGCGGCAGCAGCGCGGGGCTCCTCTCCTCACTCGGGAGCCTCGCGGACACGGGAGCCGGCTGCTCCTCTCGCGCTCCGCCTGGCCTCGTCTCCTTTCCCTCCGCCTGACTTCCGCCGGGGCCGCCAATGGCAGCGCGGCCCTGGGGGTCAGGGGGCGGGACTTCCGGGTCGCTGCAGGCAGCGCGGCGGCCCGGCAACAGCTCTCAGTGCTCTCGGGCTGCGGCGGTGATTTCCTGGGCAATGCCGGGTGGGCACCGGCTCAAAAATGAATACAGACCACGGGGCAATGCCGGGTGGCACCGGCCTCGAATTAAAATAAAGCGAGGTGGCACTCGCTATGCCCAAAAATCGGCAAAGTCGACTCCAATGCCGGGTAGGCACCGGCAATATCGATAAAGCGCTCCCAAGCGCTCTGGGAGCACAGGATCAGCGCGCTCAGCGCTGGAAAGACAAGCAAAGCGCTATTGAGCGCTGGGGCACCAGGGAAGCGCTTCTGGCGCTACAAATCAAAATCAGGGTGCCTCCAGGCACAGGAAAGCTCCAGCAGAGTCTGGAGGCAGGCAGAGGGGCAAGGCAGGGCCAGAGCCAGCACACTGGGTCTCCAAGCAGGAAGACAGCCAAGTGGCGGTCCTCTTGGCCCCTGCAGCAGCAGCAGCAGCCCCCTCTGGCAAGATCCTAGGCAGAACCAAGAACAGGACAAATTGTATGGGGACACAGCCCCTTCTTATACAGGAAAACCCCTTTGTCTCAAGGGTGCAGGGTGGGGGGAAAACCAGTCGCAGCTGGTTCTGAAGTACTCTGTTTACCCCAACCACCCTCTCTATTCACTGGCAGGGCTAGGGCCATCAGTCGCACTACAGGGGGTGGAGCCAGCATTGTCCGGGGAAAGTCCAGGCCCATCAGGGACCAGGTGCACTCCTCCCAAGCCATCAAGCATGCTGATCTCACACTCACCACCGGGCAGACCCATCCAGCCTTCCTGGAGCCAGGCTCACCAGCCAGCTCCAGCCAATCACACTGCAGGCATATTTTACAGTAATATGCCAAGTCCTAGAAATGACATTTCTACACATGCCACACTCACGCAACATACATCATTGCGAAGCATTCATTCCCACGAACACGCACATACCAAATTCGAGCATGCACTCCCCACACATCAGGAATTACTAGGGACACAGACATTCCCCATGCATCCCTATGGCAGAGCAGGCCAGCCTCACTACATGCACGCACTTTACTCTGGGACACAGAGAAAAAGTGCGCACAGGCCAGAAAATCATCCACGCATATCACAGATTAAAAGCAAAAAGATTAGGGGTGAACCTGCCATAAGGGCCAAGTCCAACAGTGACCCAGTGAGAATTCTTGAATTCATTCAGGGTGGATTCACTTTGGGGCTTGCAGTTTCAACATTGTTTAGGCAAAAGGCAGCTATTTAAGCCCATAGGAAAACATAAGTTGAGCAGTTACATCCTCTGATATCCAAGTTATTAAGAGGATATTTTCTGAAGTGCCCTGTGATCCATTGTCCAGTTCCTTCTTGAGATCTTCCACTGATTATAAGTGCCTTTCATCTAGCTTCCTTTGAGTCATTGGAATCAGTGTAGCTGAAGTTGTTACCCTATAAAGTTCTTTTCCCAGTCGCAATTTGTTTGGGGAGAAGAATTGCAAAGTTTGGTGCACCTTTTGACCCCTTTATTCCTTTTTTTTGCAGACAAGGTTATATTGAAAGTGAAAATGTCGTTGGTCCCTAACTTTCCAATGGACTTCCATGCTTCTCAAGGCCTAGTTTTTATTATCCTAGCCCATCTACTCAGTCAGAAGTGAACTTGCATTCACCTGATTTGCCTAGGGTGTTATCTGTGTATTTGACAAGAATGGCATCTTTTAGAAAAAAAAAATCTTTGTCAAGTTTGGTTTGGCTGGCTATGGGTTGCAGCCGTCATTGCCTACTCAGAGTAGATGGATAAAGCAAACAATTATCCTGGCATATGAGAACTGACCCAGTCCTGGGGAGGTCATCGAGAGCCGTGGCAGCTTCTTGGGCTCTGTTAAAGGGAGCTTCCATAACAGATATTTGCATGCCCCCCTATTTGCTCTTCCTCCAACACATGATCATTCCGCAGGTAGGAGATGAGGCGTCAGCGGTTTCCGTTTAAAAGGTACTGGTAAGAGTTAATAACATGTCTGAATATATTGTTAAAGACAATGCATGGGGTTTCTGTCTGCCTCTTACTTGGGTACTTTCTCACCCAGTAAGGACTAGGAAGAAGAAGACAGATGAGTGGGGTATGCTTTGGTTAATTACCAGTAATCTTCATTACTCCCAGTTGGGGTCTTCCTTGTCACACTCCTGCGTTGAGCGTGGGAAGAGGCACTCAGAAAGGTTGTTGTGGTATATTTTTGCTGGGTATTTACAGGAAGGTATGGTGGCGACTTCTGCTATTTATGTTAGTAACAGGAAGAGGAAGTTAGCCATTGCGGTTTTTTTTTCCATTACAAAAAGCTATGGTATAACCATTTCTGCCGAGATACCTCCGTCTCACCCAGTAAGGACTTTTACGAGGAAGACTCGAACTTGGAGTAATTAAGATTACTGGTAAGTAAACAAAGCATTCACTAACAGTAGGCACAACTCAAAATTCTGATGGGGTCTTGCGAACAGTGGTGGTTTCTTCATGAGTAACAAACAATTGAGTATGCAATTCCTGAGGGGAAAGTAAAGGTGGAGAAGGGTAAGCGGGATCCTATGGTGGCTAACGAGAGGAAGGACGAGGAATCCTTCCTTTCGGAATGAGGGCCCTCACACACCCAGCCCTCTGGGCGCCATGCTTCATCATCGGGCATGCTCCTCGTCGGGTCAGCGCTGCAATACCCGATGGCACCCTATGTAGGGGCTTTCTGGCGGAGATCTTTTGTTCCTTGCAGTATGGTGCAGTGGCTGTAAAAGGCCCTAGAAGTGTAAAAGTGCATAAGTGTAGGTTCAAGTAAACCTTGTGGGTTAAAACAGGGAATTGGAAGAACCAGGAAGACTCATTTTAATGGTCCTGCCTCCCACCTGGATTAAAAAACAGTGTGGTGAATATGCAATAATGTTGCAGATAGTTGCGCTCAAATTACTTTGGTCAACATGTTTCTTGCCTGTCCATCAAGTGGATTGGGAGGCAATGCTTGAGGACCTGATGAACAAGTGTTGTAGATACACTGAAATCGGTGGTAATATGGTGTATTAACCTGGTTTCACCATATTGTTGCACCAGAAGGGTGTAGTATCCGTTAGTGCTGTAGCCAATCTAAAATGTAATCATGACTGGCCCAATCGATTCGCGGCATGAAATGCACATGTTAAAGTAACGGGTGTCGTTTGTCTCGCGCCCACTCAGCGGAGGACCTACCCCACAATGCCGTATCCGGGTTTCTTCATGAGTACAGGAGAGCGTTGCCCCCCCCCCTCCCCCGTCCGCTGACAGCCGTTTGGAAGCGTGAACAATAAAATGGCAATGAAAGGATGGCAGCATGAAGGACTGTAGCAGTGGCTGGCGAGACACTCCAAAGTGTGCATGTAAGTTTGGCCAGCGTCTTATTTATTTTAAACATAATATCATATTTTTATACAACACAAAACAAAGAACATTAGTTGCCAGGACTTAGTACCTCAGAAACAGAGAATGGTCCATGCACAGTGGTAGTACTTGACATCAGAAACTGACAAATATCTATGCATAGTAGTACAGAGAAAAACGGGTTAAAAATGCGCACATCTGTAAAACTCGTACAGCCCAAATGTATATATATTAAAACATGCCATTTCTCCTCATCAGCCTTACGATGATGGCCAGCCTGACATGTGCACTTTGAAGCTCTCCAAACCAAACTGTCTTAGACAGCTGGGTGGAGAGCAAGCATATGCCTCCAGGGCCTGAAGGAGTGTTCAGCCAACCTGCTCCATCCAATACTGGTTTAGCTCTCATGCGGGTTAACAGTATGAGAACAGAGTCTGGATTGGTTATGGGAGCTCTTTGTGCAACAGACTGCAGAAGAACACCAGGGAGCCTGTGCAGCCCGTGTGAAAGCACAATTTAACCCCTTCCATGCTCCCGTCGGCCGTCGCGAGCACTACCTGGCTGATGCTGTGAACGGCCAATGCGGCCCCGCCCACTCCTTAGAACGCCCACACTGCGCCGAAATAACGGCCGCTGTAAACGGATTAATGGTATTTATTATAAATGTGTAACGCATTTTAGTATAGGGATTTAGTTTGGGTTTTATTTTGGGCTTTTGGAGGAAGTGGTTGTTTAACTTTGTTTCTTTGGGAGGCGGTAGGGTGCTTTGCTCGTCTCACCACTTTCAAATGTTACCAGCCACCCCGCTTGTGAATGGACTAAATAGCGTGTGTGGCAAACATTTTACAAGACTACTATTAGAATTAGCATCCAAGAAAACGAGACTTAAATGTAGAGGATGACTCGAGAGTGATACCAGAAAATATTTTTCTCAGTAGAAAAGATGGTTAACGGAATGAACACCACAAGTTTGGGAGAAAAAAAAAGGATTAAAAAAAAAGCCAAGAAAGCCACAGACACTGCTGACATAAATCCGAAGTCCATGCAAAGTGGGATGTTAAGGGCAGGAGGGAAATGGCCACTGCAGAGGTCTCTAGATGTGCCGGCTGGGCTTAATTTGCAGACATGTTCAAAGTTTCTACGGCAGACTGCACCCGTTATCAGGCTTAATTGGAAGAGACGAGCCAGATGCTCTTTTAATGTGTGTGCTGCCAGATCAGACGTGCTGTGAAACAAACTCAAAAATAGCCTCTATGTTTAGCACACAAAACGTGGTTTGTGCTCATTAATGCTTCGAGCAACAGTTCTTCAATCACTGGGGAAGTGAACCACAACAAACACGTCAACGGTACCAGAGATTGCCTTGAGATTACCATCTAAGCACGTTGCTTCCCAGCATCACGACGTTTCGACAGCGCACCCTGTTCATTGCCATTATAACATTCAGTCTTTTGCTGCGGTACCTTGAAACAATGACGACAACGGGGCATGCGTGAGTAAAGCAAGAAAAAAAAAGTGACCACAATCAATAGTAATTAAGCAGGGGTGTCGAGGTCATGTATCTATCGCTCACTTCAACTCTGTGGAGGTCAGAATTGGGGCCCACCACCTCCGGTCAAACGGCGAAGGCGAGCTCCTCCCGCTTCTCCAAGGGCAACAGTGCCCTCAATGACAGCACCTGCCAGAAAGACACTCGCCTATTGCTGGGGAGGGAGGGGGTGAAAGGATGGGTGGGAACTAAGAGCTTCACGTCTGACACAGGCCATGCGCTACATCCTAAAATCCCCTGCCCTCCCCAGTGCAACAGAGGCCACCGGACACAAGCCCTGTTTCCCCAATATAGCCGCTCCTTCATTAGCATACGTTCTCATCTGAATGGTGTCTTGGAGCTGATCAGTTGGTTTTTTTGTTCCCCAGGTCAGCCATGTCATTCTATCGTCCCTAGAAAGATGAGTGGCTGAGTAGGTCCATCACAATTCAAAATCACAGACAGGAGGCCATTATATTTTTAGAAACATTAACCACTACACTGGAGGACAAGTGCCCAAGCTTTGATAGCGTTGGCTCTTAAAGCAGTAGGGCAAGCCATGGGGGCAGCAAGGGCCAGAGAACTGCACATTATTGTACACAAATTACTACATTATAAGGTGGCTCGGGGGTGGGAAAAGAATAATAAAAACAATTCTTTAAAAACACCACACCCCACACACACAGACAGCTAGAAGTGTTCCAGACTGCCAAAAGTACTCATTCTTTGGCGGGCTTGCAAAATACCACCTTCCAGTTCTTATCTGCCGTGACGCATGATACTTCATACGAACAACTCTTCCCCACTGACCTGACCAGCGCACAATTTGGATAAAAATGCAAAATCCTTACTTTAAGACACCCTATGTTCCTTACGTAGCTTACCTACACAGGCAGTAACTCTTGCACTCAGAATCTGTACGCAGGCACGCTATAAAAGCAGTATATTTTACTTCCCATTTTCAAATACGCAGATTAAAAACGCACCATCCACCCAGTCAACAACTTCTGCCATGACAGTAATAAGACAAGAATCTACTTTTCTGACAACGGTGTTAAATGCCAACAGACCAGTCGACCACACATGCCAGCCTTAACTGCAGTCAACTTCCCACCTTCTGACCAATATCATACTTTTCCCAGCTCAGTTTTCAGAAATGCAAATCCTAAATCAGTCACCACCAGCATCCTCAATAGTAATGCAAGTTTTGGAATTCACCTTTTGCTGGAGAAACAGTCTTGCAACACCTCCGAGGAAGTTCAGGTCTATACAGAAACTGCTAATTCCAAACAAACAAACGACCATCCTGAAGGCAAAAATGACTTTTCTTTCTTTTCAAAGTATGCCTAACAGCAGAGCTTGACTAGGTTTTCCTCACAAAATATCCAACCCACCCATGATAATTTACATCAAGGTATTCTCAGGAGCACCACAGAAACACAGCCCAAAATATGTTGTTGCCACAAAGTTCTGATGAATGCAAGAGCAGTATGGATTCTGGTAGACAAGACGAGCCCGAAAAATGAGACAGCACGAGGGTTTCAGGTAAGCTAGGACTTGATCAGAATAGTAATATTACTATTATGTTATTTAACGGTGACTCCAAGCTTGATAACATTTTAAAAAGCTGTAGATCCGAGTGCCTGGCAGATCTTGCAGAGTTTCTCAGCCAGACCACAAGGCCAGAGCCTTAAATCAATTGTTCATTTTTTTTTCTCTCCTGTAATGTTCAATTTACTGCAATGACCATTGCCTGTGGTGGCTTTCCAACATTCCTAAGTGTCGAGAGCGAGGATATGAACCAACTCTTTTGAATTGGGTTCATAAATGATTGGGTGTCAGCATCAGTATCACCATATCCAAATCTCCACTAACACTTGCTCCTGCAAGAGGTGTACATCCACTCGTACAGCTCACACAACTGTTCTCATCCCTGCAGAGGTGATCTCCCATAGTTCGGCTTGCAACAGCCTTCACACTGCTTACTTGAAAAGAAGCTCTTAGCTTCAGTGGGTCCTGAGCTGCTCGTCCTCGGTTCACTCTGAATAGCTTTGATTGCATCTCACCAAGCTCAGTCCCCCACTGTCTCCCAATCAAAGAATGCATTTTGAACTCAAAAACCTCATCCACAAAGCTCAGAACTGCTTAGGAAATGTATTCATCTCTTCCTTGGATCTCCAAGGCGACACTGATTCATGGATGACTGCGCTTTCAGCGATTCTACTATAAGTGAAGAGGTAGGATCAGTAATGTGTATGGACCCTCTCTGTGGAACTCTCGCCAAAAGCTGACAGCTACTTAATTTGTGCCAGTGTTTGATACCAGCAATTAATTGCCAACACCTGCTTATGGTAGTCCATCACATGGTAGCACGGTCGGTCTAACTTTGAGGGGAGCGCATCAGGTATAAAAATTAAATGCACATTTAAAAATAACTGTAGCACATAAAGGCAATTCTTACTGATTTTGTGACCTGGAATTGTCCAAATGGTCACATTCATTTGCAGGAGTGGGATGTTTAATAGCGAGCATTTATAGTGGTATGTGGCAGCAATGGCAGTTCCAGATGGTAATGCAAGCTCCAGTGGCCCTCTGAAGCCATGTCTAGGCCCTGGAACTTGTTTAATTACAAATTAGGCACAGAGAGTTCTGGTACCTTCTCGCTACTCTCCTGAGGATTCAGTTTCAGCGAGAGACAATCAATTTCTTGCTGTTTCAGCTAATTATCTGTGCTCTAGATGCGATTCCGAGGAGGGTTCAATGAACCTGGCCATAGGGAGCGTCATTATCCAATCCTGTTCAAGCAATTCACACAGTTGCAAGAAGCTACATAGGGGACTGATCGCTAGCTTCGAGCAACTCCCATAGCAAACAAGCTGTACAACAAGCGGCTACCAAGCCGCTAACAAAAGACACACCTCAGTCTTGCTGTCATCTTCAAGATCAAAGCACTCTGCAATTCCACAAGCACCAATAATAATGCTGTGTCCTTTGTGTTCACGAGTTCCTCTGTATTTTATGTGCCAAAAGAAAAAGGGCTTTATTTAGAGTTTGCCAGACAAGATACTTTGTCAGAAATGAGGCGGATGAGCAGTCTGACGTACTATAAGTGCATTATAGCCTATGGTGCTTCTAATATGGTGGATGGGACCGTCGCCATGTTGCGACAGAGTATCCCATCCGCCTATCGCCAAATAAGGCCCCCGTATTTGTGAGGAATAATTCTGCAACAAAATGAAATGCCTCACACCTGGACACTCCCTGCACTCATCCAACCAAAACCTACACCACATCACATGAGCAGACTGTTGCAGAGGCTTTGCAGTGGGTAGAACCAGCTGTGAAATTAGTTTTCTAGGACGACTGGCACAGAGCCCAAAAAGGCCTCCTTCAGAAAAAAAAAAAGAAAAGAGAAACATAACTCGTCTTTTCCAAATGTTTCATGTACCCACTTCACGAGACAGAAAGCACCTGGAGCGGATTTGATTCCGAGCCTTGATTTGCACATGTTTTCGTTTAAAACAGCCACCTGGCCACCAGAATCTTGTATACATACAGACGAAACTATATCAAGAAAAGATTATGCAGTATGAAAAAATAAATAAAGGGGGGGGGGGGGGGGGGGGACAATGGATCCCCGCAGGTCAATAAAGCCCATTGCGCCCCAGAGTCGATGTTTTAATATAGCAATTAAAAAGGACCAATATTAGAGGAGGACAGACCGTGACTGGAGTCAATAAGGAGCCCACATCCTTATCACCCGACTGAATCCAGCCAGTTCCCACTCAGTTTTTTTGTTTTTCGTTTTGCCTTCCGCTCTAGATGCAGGATTTTGGCAGTAAACTGAAGCCCGAACTCTGTTAACCTTTCCTTTTTTTTTAACTGCTGTTATGTAACTAAGCAACCTCTTGACGGTAGCCCCCAGCCTCCCAGGCTGTTCTGGGACAGAGCATAAATCACAGCTGATCGGTGCATTCATGCAACCAAGTGCACGCTTCAAGCAGTACACGGAATCTGGGGATATGGAATGGGGGGCGGCGGGTTTAACGAGTAAACAAAAACAGATTTACCAAAGCAGATTCGCCTTACACGATTTAAGCAGCACACATAATACAACCCTATGCAGATACATGGCCAAAAAAACCTTTTGAGATGCAGAGCCCCTAAAAACACACTTTGTAGTAGTTAGAATACTAGGTAAACATGGAGATTTGCTGGCTGCACAGAAAGTTTGCCCTAAAAATATATTTTACAAAATAATAGGTTAACAGCCCGAATAAATGGAAAATAAAAGCAAATATTCTTGCTCCTTGTCCGGCCTTTTTCATAAGGACATGGGGCAGGCAGGAGTTACAAGGCCAAAACGGTGGGGGTTGAAGCCTTATAACTGATAGCCCCAGGGCACAAGTCCTAAAAAAAAGTGGGGGGACGCTGTCACAGAGAAGTGACGTCACAACAGGAAGTGACGTCACGAAAGGTGGCTCCGATCTCGTCCCAGAGAGGTAAAAAAGGTGAAGTCCAGCTGTTTGGCAGGGGGGACGGAGTCCACCCTGTAAAATAAGTGTGGGGACGCCGTCCACCCGCGTGGTACTCCGACTCGAGCCCTGGTCTGACCTACAATAGCTCTGCAAACCAATGGCGTAGCAAGGGTGAGGGGGTGGGAGGGCGGTGTGCCCCGGTGGGACGAGTGTTGGGGGCGGCAGCCTCCACCCCCACTCTTTCATGCACCCGCTGCGGAAACCGCCAGCGCCCCCTCACCCTCCTATGAGACTGCTGCGGGCAGCAAAAGCAATAACCGCCACTGCTCCATACTGGGCCAAGAACCACCAATTCTGCACTTAACTCTCAATGGTAGCTTGGCCGAGCAATCACAGGCTTCTCAGGGAGGTTACTCAGGATAAAGAAGCAACACCACCCCCACCAGCAGCGCAATAACATGAATGTCCAGCCCCGTGTTTTTCTGTGTAAAATGACAAGTAGTTTATTACACAGAATATCTAAATGTCCACTACACAATCAATAATTAATGAATACCAGGTTCCCAGGTGAGTCTTTGTGCTCCAGGGGCCACTACCAAGTAGTCCTGCACCTGCCCCTCGTGGGTCCCTTAGTCTCTGGGCTCCCTTCCCCCCACCTCAAGTTCAAGATAGATCAATGAGTACAACTTCACCTAGGATCTACTCTTAGCACATGCATATAGATTCATCAAAGTCCCCTTTTGCGAGTCTGTATTAGCGATTATTAAGGAATCGCTACTACAGACTCGCAAAACAGGATGCATGTAGAAATCGCAATATTTTTTGCGATTTTTACTGCTTCCTTATTTGCGATTCGCAAATTGCAAAATCGCAAATCGCAAATAAGGATGAGATTTCCCATTCATTCCTATGGGCCTAAAGGCCCATAGGAAGGAATGGGGAGTCAAACCTTATTTGCAATTAGTGAATCGCAAATAAGGATGAGATTTCAAGGGTGCCAGGGTGTCCAAAGGACACCCTGTAGCACCCCTGAAATGCAAATGTACAGAGGTGTTGCGCACACACACATGTCCAAAGGACATGTGTCTGTGTAACATACAACTTAGAAAAATGCACTAAAGTGCATTTTTCTAAGTTTTCGCTATTTACCACGAAGTTACACTTCGCAGTAAATAGCGGCCCCATATTGCGAATTCGCAATTTTTAAAAGGTTCATGAATAGCATTTAAGGAATCTCTAATTGAGATTCCTTAAATGCGATTCTTCGCAATTTAGCGAGTTCTGCAATTGCGATTTTCGCATTTGGGATGATGAATCCCAAATGCAAAAATAGCACTCGCAAAGGGCCGGATTCTCAGAATCTGTCCCTTTGCGAGCCGATTTTACTTTGATGAATCTGGCCGTTAGTTTCTAGGGCAGAGGTCCATCAATTCTCTAACCAAGTTCGTAGTAGCACCACAGGACCGCATTTGGCCCTCCCGTGGTAGTGGGTTCTTGCCAGCAACGGGAGCCACAAGGCAGCGTTCCTTTCAGGAGCAGCCCAGTGGCCAGCAGCACAGCACGTCGCTTCGAGGGTTGTGGCAGGAGCAGAGGCTTCCGACATCGTGCCCCATTCTGAGCAGCACCTGCAGAACGTGGCTCACTCCGACGACCTGCTGTGTACTTGATCACAATGTGGCTCACTTCAACAGCTATGCTGGAGCTTCTTCTTGAGCGCACCAGCCATACGCCTGCCGCTGTCGATTCTTCCGTGCAGCACTATCTTCAGGATACTACGCCTTGAGGTGACAACCTAGATTTTTCAAGAGGCGTCCCATGGCAGCTCTCTGGTTACTTAATCTTCCAGACTGGCCCCAAACTAATGGCATAATTGGCAGTGCCATGGTCATGCGGTCCATTCGTGGGGCACATGGCAGAAGGCTCTTATCTCTGCTTCGCAGGCCCACCACATGCCGGTCACTGGAATTCACTAATACGGAATGCTGAACCTACCATGCTTCCTCCACGAAACCCGCATGAGAGACGGTTGCTCCGTCACTATAATGGTGCCCTTGGTCTTCCCCTCCAGGTTCAGCACAAAACAGTGTTCAAAGACCGGGCCTAGGTCACTATGTGCACACGGGATTGGTGTGTGGCATGACCAAAATGCAGCGTTGGTTTCTTTATTACTGCGGGGATCCCACCTGCTGTGAGCTAAACATGTAAAGTAAAATGTTTTCATTGTCATTTTATTTTACACTGTGGAGCGCTACAGCCGCCAGCCTGGCCAAGCCAGGATTAAAAGGGGCGTGTCCTCTGCTGCCGGCAGCAGAAAACTAGAGCGGTGACTGACTGGGCGCTCCAAAGCACGCATGTCAGTTTGGCTGGCTGTCTTAGGTCGGCTAAACTATCATGCACACTTATTTCTCCAACGCAGTTGTGTTGCAAAGCACGGTTGGAGAAAAGTCATAGGCTCCCTGTGTCGGAGCAAGCATCAGGCCAGCCCGCTCAGACCAATCCAGGCGCTTCTCTCAGAATGGCATGACAGCAGCGGTTGGATTGGGTGGGGAGCCTGTACTGAAGTCCATGGACTGCCGCGATGTCGGAGGAGAGCTGAATAAGAGCAGCGAGGCAGCATTAGCGCAGGGAAGTCTATTTTTTATTTATTTATTTGGATTCCCCTAAACATCCGGCCGCCCCTCCACTTTAGGTTGGTGGTGACCGCCCCCGCCAAAATGCCAGGATAAATGATATGATTGGGTACAGAGGGCAGGCGACATGACTGTACATCATGCAGGAGACATTCCCTTCCCATGACAACATGTAACACTTATTTTGGCTCTAAGAGTGCACAGCTGCATCTCCTGATCTAAAATGAGTCATGTTAATTAAGAGGTACACAAACTGCTTTTTGGGGTCATTCTGAAAGAGGGACTCACATCTCTTCTCCTACCGCCAGAGTGCTTTTGGAGAAAAACTTGTGTATGGACGCAGCTTGAGCCTTTGGGCGAAAAAATGATTACTGAAATTACCGGAACAGAGAAACACTTTGAATGACGGGTTGAGAAACGTAGAAATCAGTAAAACGTCGTTCAAGCCGCCGTTGCTACACAACAGTATTGATAAGGTTACTGCCAAGGGAGGTGTTCTCCTGACAACCAGGGGATTCCCTGGGCAGGTGGCTGGGGGAGGGGGCGTTGCTTAATGTAACTGAAAATTACAGTATTCGTTAGGACTACTGCGAGTATAACCCTGATCATCAGAACCAAACAAAATTATGATGCGGTGGTTGAAGAGTTCCATAGACACCTATTCGTTGAAACGTATCTGACAGGGTAGATTTTGAGCTGCTAAAAAAGGTAGGAAAGTGCATACCAGGTTACGTGTTTACCCTGGAAGGTCGGGGCATAGGTGACGGGTGACTGGCACTACGGGAAGCTCCCAAGACTAGTGAATGGTACACATGGGTTTAGTTTGGATATATAAAGTGGCAAAAACGAAACTGTGTACATCCAGCCTCGACATCCTGTCTTATTACCGGTGTTCGAGTACTTAAGGAGTTCCTCTCCACCTCCGTCATCCTGACGTCGTTTGGCATAAAAAAAACTAGTTGAACTGTGTTAGTTCGCAGGATGGAAAACTTGACTGTTTTCTTTTTGCCACTCGCCCAGCCTCACTTCCTTGTTGTCTAGCGTGAGGTTTCCTACACGCTTTTCTGATGTAATGAAGGTGACGTGTTCAATAATCCAATATCTGGAATTGGACCTATATACACCAACCACCCACAGCCTGAATAAACACCAAACCCGACACCGTTTAGGAGGGACACTGCGTGTTCTCGTAACACCCCCCCCCCCCCCCAAAAAATGTTTTAAGTTCTCACCGAGTCCATCTTTCTCCATCCTGAAATTCAAATGCAACCAACAAACAAAAAAAACATCACCATTATTCGCCATTTGCAGCAGGTTCCTGGCTCCATGGTTCCAGATGTTTTGATACGGAAATATACGTGAAGCACTACTGTCTCTATAGCAATGCTTACGTTGTAAAAGCACTGGAAACAATTGTTTCATTAACGTTTTACAATGTGATTCTTTTAAGCTGCTTTGTGTCAAGAAATATTTAAAGTTGACATGTAATTGCTACTACCGTACACAGTTTGGCTGATAGCATCTTTTTCGATGTTACTGAATGTCAAAATTAAACATGCATAACGTGCTTGTAAATTTAATTATTTCTAAAAACAAAAGTACTTATGAAACCGTTGCCCACGCGACACTGGGTGCCCCTGCAGGGAACAGTGAGGAACATAAACCCGTTCGAGCAGTCGAGAGCGAGACCCCCTTCCCCCCTCCTTTGTTTTGCTGGTTTGAGACGATCCTGCCGGCCTCCCAGTCCCCGAAGCTCCCCCGGCCTGCTCACCGTGCCGCCCTGCGCCTGCTCTGCCGCCGTTCCGCAGCCCCGCGCTCCTCGGCACCAGATGCGCCTCAGCGCCGGCCACAAGGCTCTCATGGCAGCGGCCGCGATCGCCGATCCCCGTCCGGGCGCCCGCCGCCCTCCTCTTCCGGATCCGCGCCGTCACCGGGGATGCAGATGTTCCAGGGGGAGGTCCCTTCACTAGTTCGAGCGCCTACGCGACCGGGGTGGGCGCTGCGCTCTACCCCAATGCGAACCCTTCCGTTGTGGCCGAGGGAAGTCCCACTGAGCTCGGATGGGAGGCTTCCCGCATATATAGCCAGCCCACTTCCTCCAATAAATGAAGGGAGCCGGCGCCGGGCCCCTGCTAGCCCCGCCCACTAGCGCAATGCACAGCGGCAGCAACAGCTGGGTTCTGCATTCCGGGGTTCATGTGCACAGGCAGCCCTCTGCACCCGTGAATTAATACTAGGCACATGGCATGGGTGACTAAAGGGTCAACCGATCTCAACATCGCTCACAGAATTACTTTACGAAACGGCTGATATGGCGAAGGTATGGCAGAGCACGTGAAAACAAGTGCAGCTGTTCTTTTCAAAAACGAGAGACGGCGAAAGATGCTGCGTTGCTGCCGTCGAATTAAAACCTGCTTGACTGTCACTTTGTAGCACTGACGCCGGAAGAGCTCTTTATCTGCGCAAACAAAGTCACCTCCACGAAGTTCGGATGCATTTATTTATTTATTTTAAGGTTATATAGAGCACGAACCAGACTGGTGAGGTTATCTGAGCGCTGTACAAGAATGAAGGGTGGTGTACAATAGATTTAGGAGGGGAGGGTACTATTGGGGTAAAACTAGGTAAGTCCAATATATAAGCAAAAACAAGCATTTGCAAAGCAATAGGTCTCGCATTATAAAAGTTTGAGCTATTGGCATTGCTAATAATAATGCAACACCAATAGCTCAAACATTCAGTAATGCGAGACATATTGCATTGCAAATGCTTACTCTTTAATTCTGGATGGAATTATGTATTTGCAGTCTGTTATTGCATTTAATCCAACAAAGAGGAGAGCCATTGTTGTAAATACATGCATGTACATTTGGATGATACATTTAAATGAGTACCGCAACCCAGCTTTGAAGCACTTTACGATGCCATGGATAATGCCAAAGTGGTGGGTGGAACAGATCGTTGAGGTGATTGTAATATGATCGTTATGCAAGGAATTTGCCCATTAGGAAAGTTTTGGTCTCCTTTTTAAAGCGTGCCAAAGACGGAAGTCTTCTGATGGCGGGTGGGAGAGAGTTCCAAATTATTGGAGCGACCCCAGAGAAGGCCCGATTGTAGAGTTTTTTTTTTCCGGAAGCGTTCTGGTTGGAGCAAAAGGTCTCTGGCAGATCGAGAGTTTCTGGCTCCTCCGGATATCACTAGTTTCTGGGCGAGAAATACAGGGGAATTGAAGTAAAGAGACTTGTGAGTAATGCAGGCCAGTTTAACTTGGATTCTGGCCTCAAGGAGAAGCCTGTTCAGAGCTTTAAGGTGGGGAGAGATGTGGTTGAATTACTATGAACCGGTTAGGAGTCTGGCGGCAGTGTTGAGGCAGGCTTTTAAAGGGGCCCGAGAGTTTTTGGGTAGCCCTGCAAGAGTAGATCATCCATATTCGAGTCTGGAAATGACCAGTGCCTGGATTGCCAATTTTAGGTCGGAAGTGTTGAGGAAGGGTTTCGTGTTTCTTAGGTAACAGGTGAAATCTGGAGGTTTTGGCCATCGAGTTGATATGGCCCCGCATGTTCAAGCTGCCGTCAAGGGTTATTCCAAGGGATTTCGCAGAGTCCACAATGGTAGGAGGGCAGTTTAGCACTGTGATAGCCTTGATCCATTCCTGGATGTATGGATTGGTTTTGGGAGGGGAGATTAGAAGAAACTCAGTTTTATTTGAGTTAAGTTTGAGCTGGTTGGTGGTGAGCCACTGAACATTCAGCTTCAAGACCTCATTAAGGAAGAGAATGTCCTTAGGAGAAGAGATTTTAATGCAGAGTACATGAGGTAGGAGATATTGGCGGTGCATAGCACCTCTGTGAGCGGTTCAAGGTAAAGATTGAAGAGGGTAGGGGAAAGGGTTGATCCTTGCGGGACTCCAACCGTGATCGGAGAGGGAGCGGATATGTTACCGTTCATGAGGACTCTCTGTGAGCGATTTTGGAGGAAGGACCTAAACCATTCAAGGACGGTGCCATCCAGACCTATCCTGAGTTTGAGGCGTTCAAGGAGTGTATTGTCGTTGACCATATAAAAAATCAGAGGATAGGTCTAGGAGGATTAGGAGACATGTTTTGCCTTGGTCGAGGGCTTGGAGAGCGTCATCCACGATATAGAGGAGGGTGGTTTCAGTGCAGTGTCCAGGTCTGAACCCAGATTGGAAGTCATCTAGAAGGTGGAAGTTGGTGATGTGTAGGTTCAGCTGCTGTTGCACACATTTCTCCAGAACTTTGGCTAGGAGTGGGATGTTTGATATGGGTCTGTAGTTCCAGGCGGAAGCAGGATCCAGCGTAGGTTTTGTTAAGATGGGGACGACTTGGCCGGCTTTAAGAGAGTCAGGTATCGAGCCCTGTTGGAGGGAGGCATTGATTACTGCAGTCCAGGAAGGAATGATATCCTGAGAGGCGGCAGCTAGGCAGTTGGAGGGGAGAGGATCATTAAAGTGATTGTTCGGGTTTAAAGAGGCTAGAATTTTCGAGATGGAGTGTTCGTCATAGGCTTTGAAGTTGGACCAGTATGCTTGGTTTTTGGGTGAAGTTTGGGAGGGCAGCGCAGAGAGAAGAGGTAGAGCCGATGGATTTTGGTGATGAGTTGCGGATATAAGTTTGTTTCCTAGGGCAGAGATTTAGTTGCAGAAGAAGGATGAAAATTTCTTGCATGATATTAGGGGTTTAGGCGTTTCTTTGGAGGTTTTTGCTAGTTTGTTGGATTGGTGTTTGACCAAATCAAATATCTTGTGAGGTCTGTTCATGGCGTTCTCTAGTTCTGTTCTGAATAATTCTTTTTTAGAGTTGAGGATTTTCCTATTGTAGGAATTTCTGGCCTGGCGGAGAAGTTTTAGATGGGTTGCTGACGGGTGCTGTTTCCAGTTTCGTTCAGTCTGTCGAAGGGATCTCTTCTCCTTGTTCAGGGATCCGTTGAACCAGGGAATCCTGTCTTTGATCTGGGTTCTTTTTAGTTTTAGTGAAGCAAGGTCATCGAGAATGTCAGATATAGTTGAGGAGTAGTGGTCCACTAGGTTGTTAACCAAAGTGCACTGAGGGGAGGTGAGGGGGGAGGTCGGTCTCAGCATGCAGCCAGTTTCCATAAATCAAGGTTTTTGGTGTCTCTAACCCATCGTTTGGGAATCACTGGTTGAGGTGTCCACGTCTTGTGGGTGCTAGGCAGGAGGAAGGTGATAGCGTGGTGGTCAGACCAATCATATGGGTCAATAGAGATAAGTTTGACCGCTGATTCCTTAGCGATGATTAGTCTAGGATGGCGCCTTTCACGTGAGTAGGAAGAGAGCAGGCTTGGGCAAGGGCTTGGTCAGCCAAGATGTCTCTGATAGCGTTGACCTGGGGGTCCTTAGGATCATTCAGTGCAAGCACAAATCGCCCAGGAAGATGTCATTAGAGTTAGGGGAAACCTTGGCTGTGATGATTTCCATGAGGTGTTAAGTGAAGGTATCATTCTTGCCTGGGGGGTGGTAAAAGATGTGTAGTCTGCACAGTTCGGAGGTGTTTTTGCAAATGGAGAATGCAAGGTATTCACAGGAGTCTGTAGGGTCCACCGGAAGTTCAGTAACAAGGAGGTTAGAGCGGCTGTTTACCACACTTCTGTGCATAGACGCTTGGTGCATGAGAAACACACTGGAAAAACATAACACACGTAGATGAGGAAGTAACATCGTATTTTGGAGAAGACAACTTCATGTGCCAGGGTCCTTTCTCATCTGCCATGTCCTGCCCACTGGTTGTTGACTCTACCCTGGCCCCTGCTTCCTTTCCTCCCTGCCCGCACATCCCCCCAGTCTTTAGACACAAAATCAAAGTGGGCTGGTCTGGGTATTAATGTAGCGCAAACTAGCTAAATTCAGGTAGTATAGCATGTATAAAAGAAGGACTACAGGGAGGTTACAATAAGGGCAAAATTCACGAATGTTGCACATGTACAATGGATGGAGAACAGTGGTGCACAGGAAATTAAGCCAGTTTTCAGACTGTGCACAGCAAAATACTAAGAGAGGGACTGTAGTAGTTTGTGTGGTTCAGTAGGTGGGTCGCGTTTATTGGTGACATAGGTCCTCCATTAAGAGATGTACTTTAGGTCCTTGTGAGACTGCAGGAACAAAAGGCTATTATTATGAATGTAGAAAAGTTATTATCCAATCTAGC
Source organism: Lissotriton vulgaris (assembly GCF_964263255.1). Lineage (NCBI taxonomy): Eukaryota > Metazoa > Chordata > Amphibia > Caudata > Salamandridae > Lissotriton > Lissotriton vulgaris. The sequence goes on along the minus strand of NC_141697.1, from coordinate 1,048,697,378 downwards.
GCCCTATAGGGAGATGGCTTGCTCCGATTTCTTTTTAGTTGTTCAGAACTAGTCTTCTGGTATGCATTAACCCCCAGTAATGTTACGTTTTTCAGAAAGATCTATGGATGGGTGGGCAATGGTGTTTTTAAGTACTTCCTTGCATGTGCTGCAAAAAGCCTGCAACATGATGCTGGCTTGGGGAGGGACCAAGGTAGGGTTTTAGGAGTGGGTAAAATGTGTCTGAAGTTGACAAAAGTAACAGTAACCCAGCACAGATTTTTATTAAATCTGGGCCAAATTGTGTTGTGAGGATGTTGGTGAGTCCCTTATGGTCAACTATGTCGAAGACAGCTGAGATGACAAGTAGGATGAAATTCAAGGGGACGCAGTAGCCTGTGAGGAGTAGTCATCATCAACAACTTGGATGGTGGCGGTCTCTGTGCTGTAGTGTAGCCTTAAACTTGATAGTTCATCATAGAAGAGATGGTTTGCTTACTTTTAGACTTGCAGTTGGATCACTACTGTTTTTCAAATTTTTTAATGAAACACAGGAATATGATTGGGGTAGTCTCTGTGTTGTCTGAGCGCTGTAGCTGCTCTTAATACATTTTAATTGTTTACTGCTCCAAAAGTTATTTTTCTGTTGTGGCAATCCTTTTTTAGGTTTCGCTGGGGGGCGGAGCCGTTAGGCTCCTCCTCCAGAGAAATCTATTGAGTACAGTAAGGCACTCTGGAACACGCCCCCCGTCCCATTGGCTAGCTCCATAAATGGAGCCTAGCCATTGGACGAGGGGCCTGTCCATCAATGCCGGACCAGACACGGGGGCGTTTCCGAGATTCTTTGGCTTTTGCCGACGTCACGCGACGCCGGGAACGCTCCCGAGTCTGTTCCGGCATTGCCGGCAGCTCCCTTGCTGCTCGGGACGGGTCTCCTTATTTGTTTGTTCCTAGCTGCCCCTCTCCCGCCTCCCTCGTCCTCTCCCGCCCCCCTCCCGCCGTTCGTGTACTCTCCCGCCTCCCTCGTCCTCTCCCGCCCCCCTCCCGCCGTTCGTGTACTCTCCCGCCCCCCTCGTTCTCTCCCGCGCTTGTTCCTGGTGCCCGTCTTCTGCTCCGGCCGGCCGTCGTCAGCTCTCTCCTCCCCCTTTCCCGCCCCCTCCTGCTTCTCTCTGATTACGCCCTTAATTACATCGGTCACATCACTTTGAGAGACGTCCCCCCCAGATTTTTCAACGCACTTTAAAGCCCTGCGTAAGCTACATCCCCTCTCAATTCGGCCTCTCCGCCAAGTAGTGTGAATTAACAAGCTTCCTAACTTCATGTCAGTTTATAGGCAAAGGTACAGTCCCTTCCGCTGCCATGGAAACCAGCCGCAGCATTGCCCGTCACGTGACATTACAACGACCGGAGTTCTCGAGCACGGGGCCAGGCTGCTTCTGCGTCTCGGCGCATGCGAGCTGTAAGCTCTTCGCATATCTTTTGCGTAACCGACTAGCTATTGGTGCCATTAGGGTGCGAGGAGCGAGCCCGCGGTGCGGAGACCAGCCGACAAGCAAAGATGTCGCGGTATGGCGGACGCTACCAGGGCGGTACGTAACAATTAGAAGGTTGTCCTGTGGTGGTGTACATGAGAATGTGAAGTGCAGCGCGGTTGACAGTTTCCTACACGCACTAGAAACTCGCCGTTCTGTGTAAAAGTGATCAGCTGTAGGGGTTTGTGCGTTTTTAGCGGGGATAGGAAACACATCACATAACATTTTCTTATTGTAAGAGGTTCCTAAAGATCTGTTCGACTCTTCTTCATGCACAGCTCTGGAGCTTTATAGCTGACGAACGGCTCGTTCCTCTTTCCGGAACGGGAACGCGTAGTTAGTTTTGATACTCCGACGTCGCGCACCTCTGAAAACCCCAACCTAGAGTCGACTGGGTTAATCTACCGGACTATAACGTGAAATGGCTGCGCTCCGAGCGCCCGCTGGCTGTGACGCAGTCGCTAAAAATGGTTGCCGGTCGCATTGCAGGAGCAGGTGTCGGATTTTCAGATGGTTGCGTATGTGTTTGTTACAAATGCGCGTGTAGTCACCAGAATCTAAGGCGCTTATTTACAACCCCCTTGCGTCACTGGTGCGCCGCTTATAATATGGAAAACAATCACGTACCGGTGGCGCAAGCTTGTAAATTAACTCCTAAAGGTCTCTTCTAGAACCACCGGTCTGTTTATACCACCCGGAAGTCGTTCTATTTCAATGTTCCCCTGGGGCATCTCGACTAAGACTTGTTGAAAAAACATCAAAATAATATAGAACGGTCAACTGAGTAATGTAGTTGTCTAACCCAGACCCAAGCTGCCGACTTTGAAACTTGGGGTCGGACCCAGGTTCGATTCTCGGCGTGGGCTCTACTTCGTGATTCAGGGGAAACTAAAAACGAACGTGTCCTTGTTTAACGTAACTGGGGATCGTGTAAGCGCTCCAATAACCACGGGTCGAGTTCGTGCAATATACAACTGCAATAAGTGTGCCTTCACCGTATGCTCTGCAAGTATGGAGAGTGAAAGGCCATGTCGTAACGATCGCATAAGTCAACTTAAATATGACATATGGAAGTTGGTTAGGAACTCTCTTGTTTCTTGGTAAAAGTACACATATGAAAGACCGAGGCCTCACGAGCATCAGTTACATACAGGTCAGCCTGGTTTAAATGTCATGGGCCACATCAGCACAGACCCTGCTGCGGATGTAGGTGATAGACATTGTCCGAGGGAAGAACTTTACAATCCTCCTTTGAAATCGACATATTTTGCACTACGTATGCGGCAAAGCCAGATCTAATCATGTATCAGTGGTCGTTGAAATACGTGGCATGTGTGGCTCTGGGTGTGTGTGTGTGGCTCTGTGTGTGGCTCTCTCTGTGTGTGGCTCTCTCTCTGTGTGGCTCTCTCTGTGTGTGGCTCTCTCTGTGTGTGGCTCCTTGTGTGGCTCTCTCTGTGTGTGGGTTTGTGTGTGGCTCTGTGTGTGTGTGTGTGTTGGGGGGGCTCTGTTGGTGTGTGTGGGTCTGTGTGTGTCTGTATGTGTCTGTATGTGTGTCTTTGTGTGGCATTTGCCAGAGATTAAACTATTGGCATTGTAAATGACAATGCCATTTATTTATCTGTTGTGAAGACCAACACATAAATACAAATGTTGTCATTTACAGTGCCAATAGCTCAAACTTTTCAAAAGGCGAAACCATTGCATTGTAAATGCTTGTTACTAGTGTATACCTTCCATGGTCTGCCACGGGTCAAGAGGAACTGATTGATGCAGAGGGAAGGTAGACGCTGCCCACTTCCTAGTTGAAAAAAAGGGGGGATATTTTGAGTTTAGCGCTCTAGATGTTTAAAAGAGATGCAGTTTAAGAGACATGTGTGCTCGGGCGGAAGTGCCACTGGGGAGCCAAAGGAAAGCCTGTCCCCACCCGTTTTGCGTCCGAAGTGCGCTCGGCGCCCAGACCGCTGGGCCTGTTGACTGGATATATCCTCTTTCATCAGGTACTTTAGAGATCAACTATTGAAGCTACACGTGGAAGGTAAGCCTGCTTCTCCTGTGTCTTTTTGTTTTGCCGATATGTTTGATCTAAGATCTTGTAGGTGCAGCACCTGTAGTTTTAAGGTCTTCTACTAATCTGTTAGTACGCCCCATAAATCTAATAACAGTAGAACAACTGCTTCGACTTCTGATTAAGTTGGAAACCCTGAGATTAAGCTCAAAAGCTCAAAGTCTTCCTAATTAACGCAAGGTAAATCGTAAAACATAAAGTGGAATTCACTGACTTCCTGGCTGCTCATGACCTGGTCTGGGTATTTATCATAGAATCATGGGCCAGGGAAGACTCAGACTTGGACCTAGTAGATGCGATTCCTCAGGATTGCTCTATTCTTAGATTGGATAGAGTAGATAGGCCCGGAGGAGGACTAGCAGAGTGTTTACTCTTTTTAGAGCCCAGTATCAATGCCACTTAGAATCTTACTTAGGTATCATCTCCGGTGAAGCTTTTAATTTTAAACTCAAATTATCCTCCATTTGCTCTTTTGCCGGTATATTACTCTATAGGCCGCCTGGTCCCATGACTCCTTTCCCGACCAAATTATCGAAACTCATAGAACCTTTCATGGTGAGTAGTGGCTTCACCGATTTAAGTGAATTTAACTTTCACCTTGAAGACAGAGCTAATAGAGACTCAGTGGCACTGAAAGATATTCTGGCTTGCGGGTGTTGCCTTAGCTGGGTATGGTTCCCACCCATGCTGCTAATTAACCGCAGATGTCATTTGAGACCATACTTCCCCTCATTTGGTAAGATCATGGAGCAGTCTCTTTTTTGCTTACGCTTCCTCCTTCATATGTGAGAAACACTCTCTCCAATAGCAAAATCTGCAGGAAGAACTGGAAGGAGGTGTCTGCAGAATCTCTTGCTACTGCTCTGGGCAGCAAGCCCTTCAAGGTTCAGGAGGATGTGGATAAAGGGACTGAGGATCTCGCAGCTTGGTTGTGTGCGGCCGCTAATGTGGTAGCTCCCCAATGGGAAGTCAAGCTGAGGAGGAATTTGACTTAGGCCACTTGTTTCACTGATAGGCTGAGGGTTCTTAGGCAGACTTGTCACTGTCAACAGTGAGCTTGGAGGAAAAATTTCGAGGAGCATGAAAAAGCTGCTCACAAGCTCAGGATCAGGAAATATAAATTGGCCCTTGGTAGATCTGGGGGTCTCTAGTTGGCTGAGGTAGGCACCTTAGACCAAATAGGGACCCTTGCATCTAGTCAGGGCACAGGGACACAAACTGTAGATAAGCCCTGCTCCCTCTAGGTAGCTTGGCTCGAGCAGTCAGGCTTATCCCCAAGGCAATGTGTAAGTATTTGCATTCGGTTACAATGACCCCCCAATGTACACCACAAACTGAGACCACACAGGTGAGTTATACATAAATAACTTTTATCTAGTTTTGGCACTGTAAATAAAATCACATAAGCATTGCACGTATTTCTCTTATCACTCTTCTTCTTGTTTCAGGTAGGCACTTGTTTTAGGAAAGTTTCAAAATAGTCTCTAGTCTCTCAAAAATAGATCGTGAAAGAATGACTCAGGTGTAGGAATTCAGCACTCAAAAACGTGCTTCCTAAACTGTACTTGGCCCTAGCAGGAGCACCGCTCCTTCTACTCAGGTTCCCCCCTTCTCAATGGGGAGATCGGGCACTTGTCGTTGGTCCCCGTGTCCCACGCTCAATGCGGGACCATCGGGGGACGATGCGCACGCCCAAGAATACTTCCGAGGCGAACGTAGTCACTTGCACAGCCCCAGCGCTTCCTCTGCAGCCGGTGTCAATACCGGGTGCTGGGGGCAGGCGATCTCTCTCTCTTTAGGGTTTCAGACTCACCCTCGCAGGTACGATCGTTGTTGCAGGCTTCAGGTGCTGAACGCGGCTTCTCCAATCCGGTCGCGGCGTTTGCAGGCTTCTCGCTGATGTCGAGGAGTTCTCCGGAGTCAGCCACTCACAGCGCGGCTCCAGGGACAGCTTCCGATGACGCGGCGGCACTTCCTCCAATCGATGCGCAGCTCACGAGAACAGCTTACAGCAGCGGCCAATCACAGAGTGTCTTCTCCGACGAGCCTCCAGGCAACAACCAATCAGGTCGCGGCCCCTTCGTGCATCAGCCAAGGTGCCGATCAGTTTGCAAGTTGGTTTCGCGGGCCCTAGGCCGCGGCGGTGAAGTCCGATGGCAAGAATTTACGGCTCCCGGGGTCACAGGTCACGCGACTCCGCACGGAGTGCGATTTAACCCCTTGGGAACACCGACAACACTTCTTCAGCCCCACACGTGCCGATGAGCACGTCGAACAGTGGTGCAACTTGTAGGGAATCTTCAGCGCGGCGCTCCTAGACACTCAGAGCAGCCAGCGCGCCCCACACTCGATCTCTTCCGATTCTTCAGATCGAACCCACGCTTCCAGGAACACACAGCAAGGCAAGCAGGAGGCACAGCAGATCTTAGCGAACACAGCAGTTTCTTCTGGGGCAACCTTTGTAGTCCTGGGTTGCAGACAGGAGGCCAGCTCTTCTCAGGCCCTTGGAGATTCACAGCAAGACACAGTACACAGCAAAAGTCTTTGTAGGTTTCAAGCAGGGTCACAGCACACAGCAAAGTCCCTCTTCTCCTCAGCTCAGTTGGTTAGCAGAACAGGTCAGCCCTTAGAGCACACAGCAAGGCAATCTTCCTTCAGTTCTTCAGTCCTTCTTCCAGCAGAGGTTCCTTCTTGATTGTTGTAGAATCTCATTTTCTGGGGACAGGGGTCCTATACTTATACCCCAAAAAGGCTTTGAAGTCCTTTGACGTCCCTAGAAGTTCTTTGAAGTTCCGTGTGCATTGGACCCTGAATCCTTGTCTGATCCCAGATCTGGGTGGAGTGGAGCACTTCGCTATCTGATCTTCCTGGTTCCTTTCAAGGAGAGGGGCAGGGTCGTCAGCCACCCAGCAGGAGGTTGGAGCCAGTGTTGTGGCAGGCAGGCACATCCCTAGCTATTTCCAGGTGCTACCTCCCCCCTTCACTTCCAGATGCTAATACCAGCACCCCATCAAAGGGCTGACTCATCTAACCCCCTGGGGGCTTCCTGCTCCTGTCACTTCCAAACCAGACAGTCAATCCCCAACCATACCCAGGCACACAGGAGGGTCAGACAGGAGAATAGCGACTTCTCTAAAAGTACTATTCTCCCACTCAGGATTTAAAACCACCCCTCACAAAAGATGGGTTATTAAATGCTGAGCGCAGGGATATGAAACACTCATGTCTTATCTTGTTCCTATGAGGAGTTAGGCTGACAGCCATTGGCCCCAGCCTCTCCCATGTTATCCTATGGAGCAAGATAACCTTGCAGCAGTGAGCACATAAAATGGCTGTTGTTCACTACCAGGGCATGGTACCTGCACTAGTACATGCCCTTCCTTTTACTTACACCGCATCCTGCCCAGGGGGGTACCTTGGGCCTTCCATAGGGATGACTGATGTGCACAAAAAGGGAAGGGTTAGGCCCAGTCAGTGTGGACACTGACCAGGGTGACATGGCAGTCCTAGAGACTGCAGGCAGGCCTCCAAAGGCAGGCCTGAGACACCATTTTAAAGCTACACATGTGGGTGGCGCAATCAGCGCTGCAGAACCACTAGTAGCATCGGACATCACCAACCCTGGCACACACAGTGCACATTACTAGGGACTTCCTGGTGATACAGATATGCCAATCAGGTATATCCAATCAAATATGATATTTTACCTTAGGAGCACTTACACTCTGACACTGATTAGCAGTGGCAGAGTGTCCAATACATCTAAACCAGCAAAACGAAATTCAGCATAGCATCACAAATTCAGTTAGCAGAGGCAAACTATAGGGGAAGAACTCGCGCCAAAGATGTCAGGTCTAACAGCCCTAATATAAACTGGCCCTGAAGAAGAAAAATCCATAAATTGTACAACAAAATTGAAGCAGCCAAATCTTCTATAGAGCTCTTTAAGGTTGTGCAACAGCTACTCTCCCACCCTCTTCAGAACTTGAAGAGTAAGAGCTATGCAATCAGTTAGCTGATTTCATCCAACTTAATATCACTAACATCTATAATGTCCTTGAAGAATCAAAATTAAAAAGCAATAAGCTGCGGTCTCTAATTAGTGAGCCTTAGTTAGAACTTCTTTATACTCTGGAACTTAATGGAAAAAATGTTAATCTGCTCACGGTCTTTCCTTACCTCTAAAAATTGTTGAGCAGCACCTCCTCCACATCAAGTCAGGCTTTCCCTTTGAACCAAGTGGACCCAATACTCTGCACATGGTGGCCAGTATGGTAGAGCATCCGCTTTCATCTTTGATGAATAAAGCTATTTCTTCTTTGTGCTACCCGCGGTTATGGAAGAAAGCAGCAGTTAAGCCACTTCTCAAGAAACCCAACCTCGACTTCAAGGACCTTAAAAACTATCATCTGATCTACTTACTTCCATTACCCGCTAAGATCTTGGAGAGACATCTTAACTGCCATTTGATTGAGTTGTGGAAGAACAGGGATGGTTGGACATGTCGCAGTTCGGTTTTCAGAAACATTGTGGAACTGAAATTGCCCTGCTGTCGACCACGGACTGTATTGGGCGACTAGTGAACGAAGGGCAGGGCACAGCTCGGATCCAGTTGAATCTGTCCGCGTCCTTCGATACCATCTTCCCTTCCCTACTGATTAATTGCCTACGGAAAATGGGGACCACAGATAAGGCTTTGAAACTACTTCCTCAAGGCTAGATCCCAGAGGGTGATGCTGAACTAATTGCAGTCGGACTTGCTTTCTTTGCCATGTGGAGTACTGCAGGTCTCATCCTTGAGCCCTCAGTGTTTAATCTTTATGTTTCTCCATTTGCCAGCATTGTCCGCTGCTATGAGCTACAAGCAGTGCCGTATGCCAATGACACCCATATTTTTGTGTTGATTCCCAAGGACACGGCAGCTACAGAAGCCAGTTTCTCCCAATGCATGACAGCTGTATCAGGATGGATGGAAAGAAACTTCCTGAAGCTCAATGGGGGAAAAAACTGAGGTGCTGTTCTTTGGATTACAAGCCTCTATTTGGAACAACAACTGGTGGCCAGACACCCTAGGCACCTTGTCTGTTCCAACAGAGAAAGCCAAGAATCTTGGGGTGAGCCTCAGCAGTGAGCTCTGTCTGAATGGACAGGCCAATCCTATAGTTGCAACTTGTTTCTGGCTTATAAGACGGTTGAAGAACATCTTCCCGTCTATATCCTTCTTGGCTTGGAAAAAGGTGGTCCTGGCGATGGTTATGTCCAGATTTGAATATTGTAATGCACTTTATCTAGCCACTAACAAAAGCACCCAGGCTAAATGGCAGGTAGCACAGAATGTTTTGGCCAGGGTCATCTTGGACATTCCCCAACAGCAGTCGGTCTCTACTGGACTATGCAATCTGCACTGGCTTCCTATAAAGAAAAGTGCATCATGTATAAGGCCCTCTGTATAGTACACAAAGCTCTTCATCAGGCTAGCCCATTGCGAATCAAGGAGAGGTTCCATCGGTACATTCACGGGAGAAATTTTCATTCCGCTCATCTTAACTTGGTCCCTCTGCCCAGAGTCTGGAAGAAGAGATGAGTAGGAAGATCTTTCTCAGTCTTGGCAGCCAGTCTGTGGAATTCGCTTCCTCACTCTCTGACTTCACTTAAAGTGCATTTGCCCTTTAGAAACGCCCGAAAGACTTGGTTGTTTACTTAATAGGGAGACTTCTTAGCATTTTTTGTATAAGGTGGAAGCCACTTTCAGGCTGAATCGAACTGCCTTGACTAGATCGCCTGGTAAATGTAGGGTAATAGTTATTCAAATATAAGACATATTTTCAAAAGGCCTTGATGCTATTGATTGGATGTGCCTGCTACAGTGTAGAAAATAGTCTGCAACCTTTCAAAGGAGAAACCAGGAGTGGCACAATCTGTGCAGGCAAAGAGTGTAGGCTTACCATTGCCTCAAAGTGGTGGAGACCAAATGCAAAAAACATCAAGTTGATGGATGGAATGCTTGAATTGATCTCAGCTACTGGCAATCGCTCAGGCCATTCGGGCGGGACTATTCCCATGAGGAAAAGGGTAAAGACTGTTTTGCATATGGCTGGGTCCAAACTGAGGGGGCATGGTGGGTAAAAAATAATGGATTGGAATGTGGCCTGAGTGATTGCACATTGCTGAGATTAATTCAAGCATTTCATCCACCACCTTGTTGTTTTAGGATTTGATGCCCTAAGTGTGCCAAGTATGCCCAGATGAGGTTCGTGTGCTCACCGTGCCATTGGAACCAAGCTATACCCATCTGAAGAGCTCATAACAAGAGCTAAACTGGTCCTAAGTTGCTTGTGTTCCGGTTCAGGGAGAACCTGGCCTGGCAGTTTGGCCTGGACTGCTCCCATGAGGAACAGGGTCATGACTGATTTGCATATGGCTGGTGGACAAAAAATGATGGATTGGGATGCGGCCGAAGCGATTTCCAGGAACTAGGATTAATTGAAGTGTTCCATCCATCACATTATTGTTTTTGTATTTGACGCCCCAATTGATGGGGGGCATTACCGTGCTTTATGTGAAGCGTGATGAGACCCTCCAAAATATGGGAAGTATGAACATGGAACAACTGCTCCCTTTTTGTTTTTAAAAGGTAACAAAGCAATTTGTGTCCCTGATAATAAACACTAGCTCCTGTCTGAGCATCAAGGCCCTGTACAGTAGGATACATATCCAGCGGTGAATTGGATCAACATTATCAATATCCACTTAGACCACAAAGCATCAGAGCCACTCCGGTCCTTCTGGGGCGATAACGTGACCCAGTCTTCCCAGAGGACCATCAACATACAGTTCAGGAGGACCTAGTGTACAACCCTCGGACTTCTCTTCCCGGAGGTTGTCTCATCCCATGATCCTTCACTGGTAAATTGATAATAGATCCCACGAGGAGCATCAGAGGAGGGTGCTGCAGCTGCGCTTGGCAGCTCATCACTCTGAAAGACCACAATCTTCAACTTGCATCGACTCATCTTTAGCAAATACTTATGTCATCTCCACACATCAAACATGCTGAAGACAGACACCCCCAGGCAGTCTATTCCAACGTCCTGCTGCAAGAAGCAATCTACAGTAACGGAGCATCTGGAATAACGGAGAAAAAGCACAGTTGAACAAAGGGAAGGGAGATGGGGCTGGATGAAGGGATAAAAAGAGAGTTCAGAGTGATTTTCCTTTTTTTAGTTTCTTTTTTCAAATTTCTGTTTCGGTACAGAGTTTCTGAAAAGCGCCTTGTCATTTAACCAGCGACACAGTCCTTCGACACTTCTCCCTCTGCTGTATGGACTCTCTGCAGCCAGGTTCCGGAAATCAGGTGATTCCCCAGCTGAGTTTGCTGGAATTGTGCTTCACGCAGCCTCCCATGTTCTCTATTTTTGTATCGTTCTGCCTGAGGGTAATGGGTAATAATGGCGTTGCTTCTGTTTTTTGTGCCCCTCATGATTTTCTAGCATTGACATTTGGTTTCTAAGATGTTCACTGTGGTCTTTTGCTCAAGGGCTCAGGAAATACTCTGGTGTCACAACACTCAAGGGTATGGTACTTGTTTTACGTCCAGCTACAGACTTTAGCTGCCTGTCAGCTTTTCGTTACAGTTACAGACTTTAGCCGTGCCTAGAGCCGTTTCCCTCTCTCACCTCTCGCTAGTTGCTGTTTAGTGTATCATTCCGCCTCCTATGGAGTGCATGTACTGTAAGGCACGAGAGGATATTTTAATCTTTAAAAGAGCGCTGCGCCATTACACATTTTGTTTAAATTATTTATCCCACGCATGCAATTGCACCACCAACTTCACCACCATTACCTCCACAAACATTACTAAAACGAATACTACCAAGTGTGATACAACCATCAATACCAACACCATCTCCCATGAGCAAGACCAAGACAATACCACCAATAACACTATCACCATTAATATTACCACTACCAATACTGCACACCACTAATGACAGCAGTTATACCACCAGCACCACCAATACGAGTACTAACAATAACTCGCCACCAGCAATACCACCACAGTTACCACACCCTCAACCATAACACCAGTAACACCAATACCAGCACCACCAGTAATACCATCATCCTCTCACCCATCCAATCCAACCACCATCACTACAACAATGCCAATACCTCCAATACAGAAGCTACTGCCAGCAGTATCAATACTACAACCAATCACACAACCTTCAATAGACATCAATATCACACCTCCAACAGCATCAAACTACCACCAGCACCACACAACTACCAATATCACTACTACTACCATCACCAACACTATCAAAACAACAATTGCCCAGCCAGTACCAATCCACCAGCAATAACAATACCTGTGCCACCATTTTTTTTGTTGTGGAGTTTTATATAGCGCAAACTAGACCCGAAGATATCAGAGTGCTTTACATGAGCACCAGTTACGTTACAGACGGACACATTCATTTTTGTTAGGCACAGGGAGATTAAGAGCCAGATGTAGGTAAATCTTATTTACCGACTCTAAAATACCGAATTTTACCGATTCGTTATTTTAGAGTCGGTATATAAGATGTAGGTAATTGTTCGGTAATTTTTACAGAATCGGAATGATTCGGTAATTACCGAATCGGTATTTACCGAATCGGTAATTGCCATTGATTCCTATGGGCCTTTAGGCCTATAGGAATCAATGCCAATTACCGAATCGGTAAATACCGATTCGGTAAGATTACCGAATTGTCAAGGGGGACAGGGTGTCACTTTGACACCCTGTTGCACCCCTGATTCTGGCTTGTGTGCCATGTGACACACATACATGCCCTAAGGGCATGTATGTGTGCCACATGGCACAGGTGTACATGCACAGATGTGCATGTACACAGAAATTCGCTATTTACCATGCAGTAGTATTACATGGTAAATAACGAATTCTTAGGGGCCTGTGGCACTGTTTGCAGTGCCACCTACATATAGATTTACCGATTCTGTAAATTTACCGAATCGGTATTTTACAGAATCGGTAAATTTACCGAATCGGTAAATTTATTGATTATGTAAAATTTTGGCCCCCTACATCTCAATCACCAAATACCCGTCGGTAATGGCCGAAATCGGCCGTTACCAACCAGTATTTGGTGAACTACATCTGGCCCTAAGTGATTTGCCCAGAATCACAGAATGTTGAGCGCCCCTGCAGAAACTCGAACCCGTTTCCCCGGCTCCGAGGTCAATCGCCCTAGCTGTTTGGCCACATTAGCAAAACCACCAATACCACAACCATCATCACTACTACCATGTATTGGAAAATCCACAAGGTCTGTATTTACTAAGCTGACACATGGAAATGAATTTGTGCATGCTTTTGTTTGCATGTGTTGTCACTAAAAGCCAGGCGTGTTGACTTTTTCAGTGCATGTTTTAATCGGGTTAGGACAAAAACAGTTGTGGGCTGAATCATTGGTTAAATTAAGAAAAAAAGGCTTTTTCAGACTATCAACAATGTTTGCCCAAATATGTGGGCACGTTGATGGTGGAGTCATGTGGGAACGGAAGCGCTTGTTTTCTTGTAGCCTGTGGAATGGGTCAGGACTGCCTGCATGGAGGGACTCCTCATCACATTTGTTTATTGGGGATATTCTTTTTTTTTTATAAATCTTTTTATTATTTTAAAAACAAGAAGAAAAAAAAGAGAATAGACACATCCGGTGCCATACATTCATACATAATAATAGGGCGAACAGGTACAATGACAGGATAGACGTGAAGCAACAGAAGAATCGCTGAGACGCCTGCGCTAGTAGGTACGAAGTAGGATTGGTAGCATTACAATCGACAAACAATTTAAGTGCTGGCCCTCAGAGCCCGCCCACCCATAAAATCAGAATAGCAGAAAAAGCATGGCAACCAGACACTGGAACTTAAACAAAATCAGAATATTTCGCCAATATTACTAATAAGAGAGAGACTAAAGAGAAGATTGAAGAAAAGAAAACCATAAAAACGAGAACAGAAATAAAACAATAAACCCATCACCCCACCCTGCACCCCTGCATATGGCTATCGCCTAACCCCAACTAGCAATGTGCCTGTCGCCCAAACTAACTAGGTTCTAAAAATAGAAAAGAGAAAACATGGGGGAGGGCATTTCCGTATGGGCTCCCGGTCTCCTTCCCCCCGCCAGAGACAAGCACCCCCTATCATGAATATACAATTTTATCAGAGATCACAGAAAAAGAAGATTAGGGGGAGCCATGATACACCGCCCAGCCTCCTGTTAGACCAACAGTTACGAATCCCACATCTATTAAGGCCCTAGTACCAACCCCGGTCAATCGATCTCAGCCTTGGCCCTTCCGAACCATCATGCGAACCCCTCCCGGTAGGACTACTACTTCTACAGGAGAATCAAAGTGCAGAAAGACTCTGAAAAAATTCAGTTCAAAACAAATCAAAGTCATTAATTCCTCAAGAACTTCATCAGCACAGAAACGCTCCCTCATGGACGGATAGTCCCAATGTTGTTTTCTCCACGTTCGTACAGTCACCAAAGAGGGAAAGGATGAAACAGAAGTCCAAGAACAATCACCAACATGAGTCTCCTGGGAGGGAACGCCAATCAATTCTCCCAAAGTCAGCAATGATGGTAGGCGTAGTAATACATTCGAAACACCGGGTTCAGGATTCTCCAGAGTACCGACCAAGGGTTTCGGCGCCTCTTGTTGCACGGGATCCTCGTCCAGAATCAAAATGGTCGTCTTGTAAATCGTAGCTGGCAGCAGTACCTGCAGTGGAGCAGGGTCCGGTTTCACACACTCCTTCTCAGATAGGCCCGTAATCATTTTGTGGAGCAGGGCATCCATATGTTAATGAAATGCCCCGATGGCTGCAAATACTGTCTTCAGCGACGGCTCACGCTCCGTCCGGTCCATTTCTCCTCGCTCAGTACCGATCATATTCACTTCCCCCAGAGAGCCCGGTTTCTCCGGGGGAACAGACGGCATCGGAGGGTGACTGATCAGTTTCTGCAGCAGCAATCTGCACTCTGCTGCCGCGAGCGAAGACCCCGACCCACCGAACCCCGGCGGTGGCAAACCAGGTGCGCGGGACAGGGACCTCCACCCACAGCCACTGTAGTGCCACGTCACTCCTCCCTCGATGCTAGTTATTCAGAATGACCGACGTCAAAATCAGGCAAAAAAGACCTCCACTGCGGTAGACCGGACCCTGCTTGATTCTCATGGCCGATGTTGTTCAACTGCAACCCGGCTGGGTCAAAACTCGAGGCCCCAGCTCTCCTGCTGGACTAGGCCGCAAACTTCAACTCGACATAACTCCGTCAATCTTTTTTGCACTTTTTATAGCCATCCAAGGAGGAAATTGCTAAAACCTCTGCTTGTTTCATGGGGCTTGAGGTCATGTAGAGCGGCATATGATAAATTGAGAATTTTAGATAATGACTACACCATTAGTACTGTATCCTCCTTCCTGTGAGCAGTTGTGAGGTATAGAAATACGATGTAAATTGAATTCTGTTCTTTTACGTCCCCATTAGTTGAAATGTTTGCAACTCAACATGAATTTCTATATTAGCTATGGGTATTCTATTATCCTTTTATCTTTTTAAAGCTCTTAACAGACCTTTTACTTCTTTTTAAAATGTGTATGTAATATGAAGTTATTTAAGCTTTATTAGACTTGTTGTTTTTAAATGTGATTTTTATCTGTATGCTTTTATGAATTTGTCTGTGCAGATTCAAATAAAGCTTTTGAAATTAAATTTTTAAATTTAAATTAAATTAAATTAAATTAATTAACTCCGTCAATCAAGCCAATTAAGTTTTCGGGATTGCACCATCGGAGTGTGTATCGGTTCATCTACAAGGAGGTCGGGCGTAAAAACAGGATTATCGACAGGATCTTCTGGCAGGATATGGAGGTCGGCGGAGCCGGGATCCTAAGCATCCATCTAGTTTGCTAGCGTAGCTCCTCCTCCCTTGGGGATATTCTTTTTCCCGTTGGCCATATCAAAAACCTCTCCTGGAGACATGCAATCTTCTATATCTATTCCTCAGTTATTCAGCAACTCGTGTGTTTCATTTGATCTGGGGGTTTTGTGTCAATGCTCCCTGGTTTCTTCGCTACTTCTAGGCACATGTATGCAGTGTTATAAAGACCAAGGTAGGTTTCAGATGAAAACACTCCACACAGGGAGTAAAATCCTCTCAGGCACCCTTTTTTACCCTGCAAAGTTTCACAATTCACGCTATGATGTCACACACTTTCTGATGACTGCCTTTGCTGAATGTAGAAAGGGGCCAGAAGTTTTATTCCACCAGCATAGAAGTCAGGTGCCACAACTGAATTATCTCTTGCTAGATTGAAAAGGTCTGGCAGCCACGGGGAAACTCTGGACAAGCAAACTCATGCGAAGGAAAGCATCCCATGTCATCCAAGATTTAACCTATAGCCCTACCAGGTTAATAAATATGGGGACCATGAATAATGCTAATGCCACCATAGACAAGCTGTATAAGATTCTGGAGGCCATTACAACATCTAAAGAGGTGTAAACAAGACACAGTTACACACTGGAACATCGCTACACCTGTATGCAAATTTAGGTACCAGTTATAATAGACCTATAGGCTCATTCGAAAGAAATCAACATAACATAGCTGAGAGAGTGACTCACACTGAGTTTGCACTGCAGTCCTTACAGTCCCAGGTGACTGAGCAACAAAAACTAATCCAAGACCTCACTGAGTGGATCCACTTCCTGGAAGATGCCGAAGGACGCTTGAGATATACCAGCATCTGTGAGTTGGGCATACCATAAGGAAGGGAAGATCTAGACATGCTTAAAAACACGGAACATTGTTTGTTTTCAGAGGTGGACCCCCAAAGGGTTGTCTTTCTTTTTCTCACCTCAGGGATCCTTTTGTGTCCTGTCAAGATGTCTACTGGACTTTCCACTATAGTCAGTAGTAGTGAAACTACTACATTTTCCATATAGAGTTCCTCTATTACAGGCAGCCAAGAAAGCAAATCACTTTATGGTGGACAGTAATAAAGTGATAATATTTCCCATCTTTGACCGAGGAGTGAAACATCACTGGACCTCCTTTTTGGATGTTAGATACAAATTACATGACATGGACCTGAAATATGTGCTTATTAATTCTGCCAAATTCAAAATCCTGGTGGGCCAACACTCCTTTTTCACAGAGTCAGAGGCTGCTTGAGACTGGTCTAAACAGCATGGATCCTCTGGGAGAGTGATTCCTGCCTGGCAGCAGAGACTTTAACCCCTTCGATGCTCATGACGAGCTCAGCTCGTCATGAGGCACAGTGGAGCTGTGCTGATGACGAGCTGAGCTCGTCATGAACAATGGGAATGAGTCTCAAGCAGCACAGGAGGAAAATATCAATAGCAGCGAAGGTGTTAAAAAACACTTCTGATGGACACATCTGCCTGTGGATTCCTCACCTTATGAATATCCCCTGCGTCAGCATTCCGTGGACATTTTTCCTGGCTCCCCGCGCCAACGAGGTCGTCATAACATCATGGCTCCACACACGGCTCCGCATGACGTCACCGAAGCCATAAGAGAACCACGACGGCGTGATGACGTCAGTTTACTTTTTTCCGCGCTGTCGACGCTAACGTTTTTTTCTGGGACTCTCCATACTTCGTTTGGATACTTTGTATTTTGATTGTATCTCTTTCTTTGTCATGTCTGCTCCGAGGAAGTCAGGGTTTAAACCTTGCAGGGAATTTGGTAAACATATGTCAATTACTGACACGCATGAGGATTGCCTTTGGTGTTTAACTTCAGACCATGACATCGAGGGATGCTCTTCATGCAGGAAGATGAATCCAAAGGCGTTTAAGGAGTGAAAAGCAACGCTTTACATGGATAAAGCAAGAAAAGAAAAAAGGAGTCAAAAAAGTTCAAAGTCTAGTTCTTCGACGTCGCATGAATCCAAGAAGAAGCATAAGAAGAAGAGGAGACATGCTTCCCGATGCTGATCTTCGAAGTCTGTGGTGTCTAGGTTGCCTTCTCCTGCGCCTCGACGTAGAGAAAAGGACTTTGTTTCAGCTTCACCTTCAGTGTGACTCCAGCTCATTCTCCTTCCTACAAGGGGACTCCAGAGCAAGCAATGACGGCAAGATTCTCTACGTCGAATTCGGCTGATGATGAGGTTCCTTCAGCTCCAGCTGTTCCGCCTGTGGCTCCAGCGGCTCCGACTCCAGAGGTACCTCGATTGGATCCGGAACCGGCTTCTTATACTCAGTTTCCGATGCCGGTTCTGATCCCTATTTGGTGTTTTCATTAGGGCCTCGTACCCCTCTGGAGCACCTTCGGATCCCATGGGTCCTTTGGCATATAACTTGAGTGTGCCTCACCAGTATCCTCAGGCCCCCTTTATGCCGTCATGCCAGCGACGTCGTCCTGGTCTTATCTGGCTCCGAGGATGTCGACACTGTATGGTCAGTCTCCGAGTCCATCCCATGAAGCTTCGCGGATTCGAACGATGCAGGTTATGGATCCACCTTCTACGCCGCTGGCAGAGCCGTCAACACCGCAACCGAAGAGGCTCTTGAAGAGAGAGGTGCAGAGGTTATTGGAAGAGGAGCAGTGCTAGGCTGATGAGAGGGAGGAAGGACAGGTGTATGACACAGAGGATGTGTTTGAAGACTTGTGTGAAGCAAGTGGGCTTCACACTTCTCCAGAGTGGGACTTTGTTTCTCAAAAGGCTTCTCACTCTAAGGATGTTGCGCCATATCATACAGTTATTAGGAAGGCTGCGTAACTTTTGGACTTGCAGCTTCCTGTGGCGGAGTACAATCCTAATCTTCTCACTGAAGTGCTTCATTCTCCTTCTTCGGTGGTCGAGCCACTTTTGCCATTTAATGATGCTCTTACTGAGCTAATACTTGATGTGTGGCGCAATCCTCTTTCGGCTCCTGCAGTTTCGAGGTCAGTCTCAAGAAGGTATAGACCTGCTGCTAGAGATCCGGTTTTCCTTTCCTCTCATCCGTCTCCTGAAAGTCTGGTTGTGAAGGCTTCTTGCTCAAAACAGTCATCAGGGGCGTTTTCGCAGGCTCCAGCAGACAGGGATTCTAAGAAGTTGGAGCAGTCTGCGAACAAGGTCTTTTCTTAGGCCAGTATGGCATTAAAGTCTACCAATCCCACTTGTCTCTTGGGTAGGTACATTCATGCTTTAATGGACTCTGCGAAACAGCTTCTACCTAAGTAATCTGAGGAGGACAAGGGGAATCTGAGTAAGGTGTTGGTGGATGCTCAAGCGGCTGCTCGCCAGGTTATCCGTTCTGGTCTGGATACAGCTGATTCTGTGGTCCGGGTCATAGGTTTGTCTGTTGCTACAAGGAGGCACGCATGGTTGCAGTCTTCGGGGTCTTTTACTGACGTGCAGGCTGCTCTTATTGATTTGCCATTTGATGGTTCCAAGCTTTTTGGTGAAAAGGCGGACTCTGCCCTGCAGAGATATGAAGACAGTAAGGCAACAGCAAGGTCTTTGGGTATGCAGTCACAATCAAGAGGCTATGGATATAAAAGATACAGTGGCTTTGGGAAGTCTTCAATTCGTGGGTCTAGACAGCCTCAGCAACAGCAACAGCAGCAAAACTCCTTGTATAAGAGCTACAGGGGTAAAAGCAGAGGTCGCCTTCGTGAAGCTGGACGACAACCCTCTTCCTCTTCCTCCTCTACCTCCCCAACCTCTCTGGTAATGCAAGAAAGCAGCCCTAGATCTGCCATCCTGGATCATGTAGGTCCCTTGGGAGGCCGGCTTACCCATTTTCTACAAGATTGAAAGTTGATCACTTCGGACCTTTGGGTTTTAGATCTTGTAGAGAATGGGTACACCCTTCCCTTCAGGGAATTCCCTCCTCCTCACCCTCCTTGTCAGGGGTTTTGCACAGAGGATAATTTTCTTCTCCTTCAGAAGGAGGTTCTTACCCTATGGCAGAAAGGTACGATAGAGATGGTTCAAGAGCAGGAAAGGGGTCAGGGATGCTACTACTGGTATTTCCTGATTCCCAAGAAGGATGGCATGTTACGTCCTATCCTGGACCTCAGAATCTTGAATCTGTTCCTGAGCAGGAGAGGTTCAAGATGCTCACTCTAGCGCAGGTTCTTCAGGCGCTGCAAAAAGAGGACTGGATGGTGTCCATCGACTTACAGGATGTGTATTTTCACATCCTAATCCTGAAGTCGCACTTGAAGTATCTCCGTTTTACGGTTGGGTCGCAACATTACCAATTTGCGGTCCTTCCATTTGGTCTTACTACTGCACCTTGAGTCTTTATCAAGGTGATGGTAGTGGTGGCTGCCCATCTCAGGAGGTTGGGGATTCCTGTTTTCCCTTACCTGGACAATTGGCTATTGAAAGCAGAGTCGCCAGAGATGGTGCGTCATCATCTGCAGGTTACAACCCAGCTGTTGTACAAATTGGGTTTTTCGATAAATGTACCCAAGTTTCACCCGGTGCCCTCACAGCGCAACCCATTCATAGGGGCGGTACTGGATACCACTGTGTGTCAAGCTTTCCTGCCTCAGCAAAGGATTCTCGACATTCAGGAAATATTCCTCTGTTTTACAATGGAGCGGTTTTTCCGGTTCTGAAGGTTCTTCACCTGCTCGGTCTGTTTGCTTCTTGCATCCTGTTGGTCAACCATGCACGCTGGCACATGAGGGCATTACAGTGGTGTCTTGGCAGGCAGTGGTATCAGCACAGCAGCATCTCCAGAGAAGATGCAGCAGATCTGTCTTGGTGGAGTGTGGAGGGCAATCTGTCTCAAGGGGAGCCTTTCTATCTTCCTCCATCGGTGGCCACAGTGATAACGGATGCCTCTACCCTAGGGTGGGGTGCTCATCTGAGGGATCTGGAGATCAAGGGTCTTTGGTCTCCAGAGGAAAGGTTGCTTCACATCAACCTTGTGGAATTGTTGGCGATGTGTTTGGCGCTCAAGGCCTTTCTCCCTTCCCTTCTCGGTCAGTCGGTTCAAGTCCTGACGGACAACACTGCCTCGATGTAGTACGTCAGCAAGCAGGGAGGAGTAGGGTCGTACCGTCTCTGCAGAGAGGCATTGCAGCTATGGTCCTGGGCTAAGGACCAGCGGATTTGCTTCATAGCAAATCATCTGGCCGGGGTGCTGAACGTGCGTGCGGACAGTCTCAGTCGACAGTTTTCCGCCGACCACGAGTGGAGGCTTCATCCAGAGGTAGTTCAGCACATCTTTCAGACGTGGGGAGTTCCTCGGGTGGACCTGTTTTCCACTGCCCGTCATTCTGCAGTTTCCGAGGCAGGGAGCGTTGGGGGACGTGTTTCAGTTGAGTTGGGGCTCACAACTCCTTTATGCGTTTCCTCCCATACCCTTGATTCCTCGGGTTCTGAGGAATATTCGCCAAGACCGGGCCCAAGTTATATTGATCGCACCGAATTGGCCAAGAAGGGTGTAGTACACGGACCTGCTTCGCCTCTCATCGTACCCTCCACTCCGTCTCCCTCTCAGGGCAGATATCCTCTCTCAGATGGAGGGGCAGGTTCTACACCTCCACCTCCAGAGCCTGCAGCTTCATGCCTGGAGATTGAACGGGGCAACCTGAATTTTTTTTCTCTCCCGCCTGATGTGGTGGATGTTATTTTATCGGTTAGGCGACACTCCACCAAGTCTGTCTACTCCTATAGGTGGTCGAAATTTGTTAGATGGTGTGGTGAGAAATCTATTGATCCTCTGAAAGTGCATTTTTCTGATGTTATTTGTTTTTCACTTTATTTGGCTCAGCAAGGTTGTGGTGTGGTCACTGTTAAAGGATATTTGTCGGCTTTGTCTGCATTTCTTTGTTTTCCCAATCAGCCTTCTCTTTTTAAGTCTCCAATAGTCTAAAGGTTCATTAAAGTGCTAACTAACATGTTTCCGCCCACTCCTTTTATTATTCCCCAATGGGATTTAAATCTGGTGTTAACTTTTTTAATGGTTTTCTCGTTTGAACCTATGCATAGTTGTCCTTTGAGACTTCTGACATTCAAGACAGTCTTTCTAGTGGCTATCACCTCGGCTAGAAGGGTGAGTGAGCTTCAGGCTTTGAGTTCAAAGCCTCCTTTTCTGACCATACATGCTGAAAGGATGGTACTCAGGACCAGGGCTGCCTAAGGTGGTAACTCCCTTCCATCTAGGACAGTCCATTACCCTCCCTACTTTCTATCTTCCCCCTTACCCTTCCAAGGAGGAGGAGAGGCTTCATGGTTTGGATCCAAGAGGGCGATTAACTTCTATTTGAATAGAACAAAGAACTTTCGTCAAGATGATCAACTCTTTGTTGGAAATGCTGGTTGTATGAAGGGCAAGGCAGTGCACAAGCGCACTTTATCCAGATGGATCATCTTGTGCATCAAGATATGCTACTCCCTGGCTGCTAAGGAGCCTCCTATAGGCAATAGAGCTCATTCCACCAGAGCTAAATTGTCTACTTCTGCTTTGTCCAGGGATGTTCCTGTATTGGACATCTGTAAAGCCGCAACTTGGGTCTCCCTCCACACTATTTGAAGCATTACTGCTTGGATTCCGAAGTGAGGGTTAACCGCCATTTAGCGCGCTCTGTTTTGCAAGACTTTTTGGTACAGAAGGGTGGACACCCTCCTCCGGGGTTGGACTGTTGTGGGCTTCTATTTATAAGGTGAGGAATCCACAGGCAGATGTATCCATCAGAAGGACAAGTTACTTACCTTCGGTAACGCTTTTTCTGGTGGATACAGTATCTGCCTGTGGATTCCTCACTGACCCACCCTCCTCCCCGTTGTCCACTCTTTTATACCTTAAAAGATGAGGTATAGGGGGGCGTGGCTTAGCGAGCCGAGATGGTGGACATGTGCTAAACAGCTCTGTCCAGCCCAGCACTTATCCGTCGCATATCCTGGCTCCCTCGGACCTGTTTGAAGTCCTGGAGGGGGCATCTTAGTGCCTGCTACCTGAACTGCAGTCCGGTGTGCGGCAGTGACAGCTGGATTGGCTGGGGGCTGCGGAGGCCATTTTCGCGTGGAGAGGCCTGGTCCATGCTGGTGGAGCCGGGGCATAAAGTTTGGTGTGCCCTGGAGGTGGGGAGAGTCGCGCGGCTGCCCGAGTGTCCCTGCAGCAGCGGTTTGGCGCCCAGCGGCTTGAGTGGCAGCGGTGATCCTCACAGGGCAGGTCGGCCCCGAGGTACAGACGGTGAGAGCCTGCGAGGAGCTGCGGGGAGGCGGGGGCACCCCAGTCTGCGAGGAGGCTTAGCAGTATCTCTGCATCGCGCCGAGGAGTGAGGCCGGATTTGCAGCCCCCGGGTGCAGGTGGGTCCTTCTCTTGAGGGCCTGGTGGCTGTGGGCCCTCCTCGCTGGGTCATCGCCCCCCCCCCCCGACCTGGTGCTGGCGACTGGGGACAGGCGGCTATATCGAGTCGCGTCAGGGGGCTAGATTGAGGCCGTCTGGGAGCTGCTTGGCCCTCTCTGTGATCCTTGGGGCTTGGAGGCTGAAGCGGCGAATGGGCCCCGGGGTGCCCTTGCAGCGGGGGCTCTAGGGCCTGAGAGGAGGTCGGCCGGGCCTGCTGCGCGATTCCCCCCGGGGGGCCCTTGGACAGTGGCTGGAGCATAACTAGGTGGAGCGGAGCGTCTGCAGGCCGGATCGATGGCTCATTGAGGGGCCCCTCAGCGATGTGGACTGTGAGCGGTGGTGGTGACCCGCCTGTCATGGGGCGGATCGGCCTCTACGTATGGGAGCACTCTGCTGGTGAGGGGCTGAGTGGAGGAGGTGCCCTGGTCTGTTAAGGGGCCTGGTGGCTCCTGTGCCTGGGATCTTTGGAAACGACCTGCTCCGTGGGCCCCGGACGTTAGCTTGCGCCCCTCTCTGGCCAGCCTTGCGTGGGGGGGCAACGGTGGCTGAGGAGGGGCTCGGGGTGTGCCCCCCCGCCCTCTCGGGCTAGTTGGTGCACTTGGGGCCCGGCAGCTATATCGGGCCGCGTGCAGGGGCAGGAAGAACCTCGGGTGCTGCCGGGCCGGTGGCTCGCCGGGGACTGCTGCGCTTTATCATTGGCACTGAGTGTGGGGTCGCCGGCCGGGCCCAGCCGCCTTCGTGGGACGTGTGTTGGCGAGCGGGCCGCGGCCCCTGGGTGGTGGATTGCGGGCCCCAGCTCGGGGGCGCCTTCCCTACCACTGCTTCATCGTCGCCCCCCTCCCTTGGAATCGGACCGGGGACTGGAGAGACCTACAGTGCATCGGAGTTGGGGCAGAGCAGGTGTGTGGATTGCGCTTCGACATCTTGGGTGCCCCGGGAGTCCGTGATAGACCACCATGACGAGGGACAAGGGCAGCAGTAGTTCCACAAAGCAAGGCCCCATAGATAAATTCACCGGCCCGGGAGCGGCGGGCGGTGTAGCTGGGGGGTCCAGGAGGCGGTGCCCAACAACACAGCCCTGATGGCGGCGATCACCAAATCCAGGGACATGTTAGATGCTAAAATTGGAGCTGTGGGCGCGGATGTTATGCTGCTCCGACAAGACCGCCGAAACGCAGTATCCCGCATCACGGAGGCCAAGACCCACTCTTCAGGTGTAGAAGATGATGTCTCGATTCTCAAGCAGAAGGTGGCAACCATGGAAGGCATACAGAGGGGTCTGGCTCTCCAGGTCGAGGATGCGGAGGGACCGGCGAGGCGGGACAACCTGCGTTTTGTGGGATTTCCGGAGGGATGCAAAAATGACAATATGGAACGCTTCCTCACTCAATGGCAGGAAAGCTTGCTCCCTCCAGATGCGCTGTCCCGGTGCTTTGTCGTGGAGAGGGCGCACAGGGCGCTCACCCAGAAACCACCGGTGGGGGCTCGTCCGCAGGCAATGATTGCGAGACTGTTGAACTACCTCGACCGCGACAGTGTTGAAACAGGCCCGCGCAAAAGAGCCCCTGCTCTATGACAATCATCGTATCCTGATATTCCCAGACTATACCAAGCTGGTACAGCAGCAGCGACAATTGTTTATGGCGGCGAAGGCCCGGCTGAGAGAACTTAGGGGCATATTACCAAGCAATAGCGATAATTATCTCTATTGCTTGGTTAGAGACAAAAATTTACAGCTGAGCAGCGGCGATTTTTACCGCAAATAAACCTTGGTATTACCAAGGTTTATCGCAAATGCGATAAAAATCGCCGCAATGCATGAATATCGCTGAAAAGTCAGCGATATTCATGCATTACCGAGCTAATGCTCTTAGCCATGTTATCCACCTTCCATTGGATAACATGGCTAAGAACTGCTCAGGGCAGGTGTTAGCTTTTGGAGATATTCGCACTTAGCGCGAATATCTCCAAAAGTTGGTAATAGGAGATAGCGATGTTAGCGACTGTTTTCAGTCTCTAACATCTTGGCACGCCCACTTTGCATCTCATTAGTGATAAATATCACTGACATGCAAAGTGGGGCCCAAGATGGTCGCTATCTCCTACTAGCTGTCGCTAACAGGTGTTAGCAACAGCTAGGTAATAGGGAGATAATTTTATCTCCGCTTTCTTGGCTTTTAAAGCCAAAAAAGCGGAGATAAACCCCTTTGATAATATGCCCCTTAATTTCCCATATGCCCTGCTCTTCCCGGCTTGCCTGCGCGTTGTCTTTCAATCTCGCACCCATTTTTTTGACTCCCCGGAGGAGGTCTTCAAGTGGACTGATGAGACTGTGCGGGTGCGGGTAAATACGCCGCCTGGGCTGCAATCTGATTCATTCCTGAGTGAGGGGCCATCGAAGAATCCTCGTGGACAGCGTCGGAGGGGGCACAGAAGATCGCAATCCCAGAGGCGCTCCATGTCCTGCGGGGCCTCCTCTCGGCTTCCCAGCGTCTGCCAGCGGACCCATGACTGTTATGTGTTGAATGGCGCTGAGATGCTTCTCTGACTGGACTATGTGATTGTTTAAGCTTTCCTATGAGCTGAGGGAGCCCCTAAGAGAGCTGACCCCCACCTGGTTGGTGTGTGTGGTGAGTGGGCATTGGGGCCATGGGCTGTGAGTTGGGATCCATTGTTGGGTACAAACTGTGCCTCCCCGTTGGGGGTATTGTGTGGACCCCGCCGCGACAGGTACTTCAATGTTTCTGAGGTATGGAGTGGGGGTTTGTTGTGGGATTGGGGTTTAGTTTGGGGGTTGGGTTGCACTCGTACACTGGGCACACCACCACACGCACTCACACTGTTGGGTCCTCCTGTCCATAGTACACCTTGTTTAATGCCGAATGGCTAGTGAGGCAGTCAATACGGGGATGTCCGCAGGAACCATCCACGTTGTGTATTGGAATGTGCGTGGGATCTTGGACAAAATTAAGCGGGGCGGTCCTGCGTCAGGCTAAGAGGGCCAGATCTGATATTCTACTGCTGCAGGAGACCCACTTGATGGGCTCTAAGGTCCTTTGCCTGCAGCGTTAAGGTTTCCAGCAAGTCTTTCACGCGGCGTTCACACAAGGGTTCAGGGGGGTGGGGGTTTTGATCCATTGCAGGGTTCCGTATGTACATTCACAGCAATGGTTGGATCCACAGGGATGTTATGTCTTTCTTCGGGGTATGATAGGGGAGGATCCCATAGTGGTGGGTTGGTGTATGCCCCTCCCCCTCTACAATGGTCCTTGGTTGAGCGACTGCTTTCACTATGGGCAGATATGCCAGATGTGGCCACAGTGGTGGGTGGAGATTGGAACGATGTCATGGATATGGGTAGGGACAGACACAGGACAGGGGGGGCCCGAGCAACATGCACCCCACGAAACTACACTCACTGTTACTGGCCTGGATTGAGTGGACACTTGGCGGCATATGCATGGCTACAAGAGGGAGTACACCTTTCTCTTGGCGGTACGTAAATAATTCTATCGGCTGGATTATGTCTTTGTCCCTCGGCCGAGGGTGACGAGTGTGACGTCGGCCGGGACCCTTCCGAGGGGGCTGTCGGACCATTCTCCGGTATTTGTGGAGTTGCGGCTGGGTAGGGGGCGACACCCTTTTCGCTGGCGACTGGCGGTTTGGCATTTGCAGAATGCTGACTACGAGAGGCACATGTGGGAGGCTATCGTGGATTATTTTGCAGCCAATGTGGGATCGGTGACGCTCTGGGAGGCATTGAAGCCCGCGCTTTGGGGGGTGGATATAGCGTGGTGTACGGCAGCCTGTAGGAAACGCGCCGGGACAAATAGGATCCTGGAGATTATGCAGATATTTGGGGAGGCGTCCGGGCTGCACATGAACCCTCGAAAGTCCACGCTATGGGTGTGGGGGGCCCGGGCCGGAGTGGGTACGTGGGCGTCTATGCTACAGGTGGCGGTGGGGTGTCTTAAATATCTGGGTGTTTTCCTCTCTGACGTGCCGGCGGTGTCCTGGGAGCGAAATGTGGTGCCGGTCTGGAAGCGAGTGCAGGCAGATATCAAGACATGGGTTCGCATGCCACCACTGATCTACGGTAGGTCGGCAATATTCAAAATGGTCGCACTTCCCCGCCTGTTGTATCAATTGCAGAACCACCCATACCCGATCGCGCCCAGATGGTTCTGGCTGGTTAACTCAACTCTGGGGCAGTTTCTTTGGGGGGGAGGAGCGGTGCGGGTTGCACTGCGAGCGTGCTTTCTTTCCACGTACTGTGGCGGACTGGAGACCTCAGATATCCTTTCATATTATCAGGCCTCGCACCTGTTAGTCCTCAACGAGTGGTGTTATGGGGACAGAGGGGACCCAGCTTATGCTGTGGAGCGACACTTGATGGGGCAGTCCACTCTCCACTCAATACTCTACTCTGCTGGACTGCGGGGTGCATTGTCTCCAGCTACGAAAGTAGTCTTTAACATCTGGCGGCAATCTTTGAAGCGTATGGGGTGGTGGAACACACTCACAGAGGAAACCTCCCTGTGGCACAATGGGCGCCTTCAGGGCTTTCGGGGTTGGGACGCCATCGCCGTTTCCACCCTGGGCGATGTTGTGCTGGATAGTTCTCTAAAATTGTTTCGTGACCTGCATGCGGAGTTTAGCATTCCCCGGTCGCAATTCTTCAAGTACCTCCAGCTCAGAGACGCGCTTACTCTTAGCCCTGGAGGGCCTTGAATCTCTACCTTAGCTGGAAGCGAAGGTGTTTATGGGCGACCTAGAGACCAAAAAGATCTCGCACATATATCAGACCCTAGTCACCCACAGTGCATCTAAATTAGAGAAACTACTGGGGGCATGGGAAGAGGATGTGGGGGTCTTGGAGGAGGAGGACTTGAGGAAGGCATTGGCCGCGCCTCGGGGGGGGCGGCCATAGTGGTGCGCCTCCGCCTCATTCAAATATCTTCACCGAGTTTTAGAAAAAGAACAACGGTGGAGGATTCCCAACAGAACAGCACCTGGTCAAATATTCTCCCAAGATTAGTTTAGACCCACACTATAATACATGGGACAATATGTGTGCACACTTCAAAAACACCCACCGTTACAATGTTGGTTCAAAACATGAACTATGAAATACTTTAAACAAGGTCAAGGTGCACCACTTCAGAATTTACAATAACTGATAACTTTGATGAGGTTAACAGCAATAATCACATTAGTTGTTACTTGTGTTCTTTAAGAGTTCTTTTATTGAGTTCAGTTGTAAGTGAAAAAACACACACAGGAGCTACAGCCGACGCGTTTCGTCCTCTTGGGACTTCTTCAGGGCAGAGTGAAAGATAAGATAGTGTCCTTATATCTTCTCCCGTGACTATTAGGGTGCGTAGAAATGTCTGTAACGTTTTATTATGCTCGAAGGGGCATCCTGTTGAACAAATAGTTCTCTGTGGAGGAATCTCGTCTGTCCGAGCCGTTCTTATTATTAGGCGGTATATATCTATTTGTAGTCTGTACTGCCAAAACTCTCTTGGAAAGGTATTTCAATATTGTACATGTAATTCTCATCAAAATATAGATGATGGTCCAAAAAGAGCTGGAACCAGGGTAGTAGATATTGGATGTAGGTTTAGTCTGACTATCTATTGTTGTTGACTTGTTGTAAGGGAAATGTATATTAATCCTTCTGCTTAGGCACTCTTAATAAAGTGAGCTAAGGCATCCCCTGGTTCCTAGATCAGCCTGCAATGCAACGTCCTCCTCCGTCAGGTAGCAGCACCGAGTTTATTTTACTCGGGTGCAACTGTAGCGGGCAGGGCTGGTGGCCTCCCCGGAGTGCCCCCAGTGCAGTGGAGCGGAGGGTACACTTCTGCATACAGTTTGGCAGTGCCTGTCACTGGACCGCTTCAGGAGAGGGATATTCACCTGCCTATCGGAGGTCCTGGGTTGGTCGCTTCCACGTACGCCGCGGCTTGCCGTCCTGCATATGATGGAGGGGATCGGGGGCAATATCTATAAGCGGCACCTGCTACTGTTGGGCCTCACATTAGCGAAACGTGACATCGCCCAGAAGTGGAAGGATGAGCGGGTGCCCTCGGTTGCTGCCTGGAAGGCAGGCTTAGACTTCTGCATGGGGTTGGAGCGGCCGATCTTTGTGGCCCAGGGGTGCCCGCGTAAGCACTTCAAAATTTGGAAGCGGAGGACTGACTATAGGGGTTTGTGGCTGGAGCCCCCGGCTGAAACGGAGGATATCTCAGTGGAGTAAGATGGGGGTGGGATGGTTGGGCCTGGCGCAGGGGGGGAGGTAGTCTGGGGTGTGTGTCTGTTGGGCGAGGTTGGTCTCGGTGGTGATTGTGCAACTCTGGGGGTGGGGGGAGGAGGGGAACAGTTGGGGCGCTTGGGGTTGTTTATGGTACGTTATGCTTTGTACTGCTGGTTTTCTTTAAAAGTCAATAGCTGACATTTGTTTATGTACTGTGATTTTGCAGTGGACTCTGGGGTACAGAGTCATGCGTCTTTTGTGCACATTGACGAATAACATTTGTTTTAAAAAAAAAGATGAGGTATTGGGTATTTGATGTTTTTGTGTACTCAAGACTTTATTACCTCTATTTGTTTATTGTTGACTTATTTGTAATGTAAGTTTTCCTTTTTCAATGTACACTGATTGTATTTGTGTGAATACTGTGTACTATGTATGCATTGTCTCTATGGTCGGTCCGCCTGTTTTCCTTCGGTGGCACGAAAACAGAAACTGTATCCACCTGAAAAAGCGTTACCGAAGGTAAGTAACTTGTTCTTCAGTGAACAAGTTACAAGAGAGTTGTTCGGACATCAAATGATTGGGATGGCCAACTAGTCTCTACTAGGTTTTTGCCGCTATAGAATCCCTGCAGTTAGAAAGTGTTCTTCTTTACTCACCAGCTCATGACTTACATGTGAGAGTAAGGTGCATACTGTGTTCTTCACCTTTTCAGGATCAGTGTACCTCGCTGAATATTTATGAAAATTGATTTTGGAAAATAATCCTTTACTGATGGAGATATGTTGGGCAAACAGCTGACTCCTATGCACTTATGGCAACTAAACTCTGGAGTACTATGACTTTGGAAACACATACGTAGAATATATTGGCAGATATTTTTAAGAAAACTCAGAGATTGCATACGAGGTCATTCTATCAGAGCTTTATTGGGTGCCCAAAAGACTATAGAGTCGGAGTTCAATCTGCTAAAGACCTCTCTAAAAGGTTTGTAATGTGCAGTGTTCGTGGAGTGCACAAAGGAAGATGCCCCACATCTGACCAGGGAGAACAATTCCTACCTAATGGAAAGGTTGTTCTGCCTAGGATATTATTCAAACACAGTGTCACACATGGAGGAGGGATAGAGCGATCAGACCACTCAAGTAGCTGATCAAATCAGACATTAATGCTACCGCAATACAGCGATTAATGATGATCAGGGCAGCACCCGCCACTCACAAATAAGATAAAAGGGCCTTTTATGATTATTGTTCAAGGTTTTATAGGAGGAACAACACATATTCTCCATTGGATGTAGAGAACTATCTGAAAGTGGTTTAACTTACATAAGCATCCCCTAATCAAAGTGCTGCTATGGACTAGCCAGTCACAGCTCAAGAAATAAAGGAAGCCATCCTGGAATTGTCAGTTGGGATGATGCCCAGCTTGGGTGACCTCCTAACGGATTCTATGGTATTTTTGTATATCAACTGGTGCCAGGACCATCAGCACTTTATACTGGGACCTTTGAAGCCAGTTACTAACCTCTAACTGGTAAAAAGGTTGTGGTGGTCTCATTGTCCAACCCAAGAGAGACTCCTTGGAGATAGCTGCATACAGACCACCTCGCTGTACTAAATAATGACTATATAATTCTAGATAAGTTGTTGGGCAAACGACGTCTGTTTCATTTGCCTGGACTGCCCACAGTGGATTTATTCTGGTTCATAGCACCTCTTTAAATATTAGAAGGTTTTTCAAATACTTGAGTAGGCGCAACCAGCATGACCCTGCTCCGTCCATTTAGCCCTTACTCTTGAAAAGACCTTTGATGATTTAATTTGACAACATCTTCTGGTCCAGGCCCTAAAAAAAATCGGCATTGCTGAGAACAAGATTAGATGGATTTCGTTGCTAAACGTAAAGCTAAAAGCTACATTCTAATCAGGCATGGTAATATTGGTATGGTAATATTTACTTCATACCAAGTGGCAATAGGGACACAACAGGGCTGCCCATTGTCCCATTATTATTTGCTTCGACAGTGGAACCCATTTGTATTTGTATTTGTATCTGGGTTTTATATCGCGCCAAATCACCGACAGGTCTCAAGGCGCTTCTGACCGAGTACAGCAACAAAGAGTAAGGTAAATAAGAGTACAGAATGCCGGCCTATCTTACAGGGATGCAAAAGCGTCCCTGAAAAGCAGTGTCTTCAGAGATTTCCTAAAACAGAGAAGATTAGATTCTTTACGAAGGACCTCCGGTAGCTTATTCCAGATGGTAGGGGCTTGGACTGAAAAGGATCTGCCACCTTTGGTCGCCATTTTAAAGCGCGGGCATGATAGCAGTAGGGAATTGGAGGATCGTAGAGCTCGCTTGGGATTATACACTTCAAGCCTCTCTTTTATATAGGCAGGCGCCTACCCATAAATTGCCTTATGGGCGATGCACAGGCTTTTAAATTCAACCCTCTGCTTTATGGGGAGCCAGTGTAACCTATAAAGCAGAGGGGAAGCATGGTTCTGTCTAGGTAATCCAAAGATTAACCGTGCTGCGTCATTCAGGATGACTTGTAGAGGATTGATTAAATTTTTTGGAAGGCCTAGATATAGTGCGTTCCCATAGTCGATTCAAGAGACTATTGTAGCTGAAACAATGGTTCGAAGCATGTTCGTAGAAAGCAAAGGGGCTAGCTTTCGCAACTGCCTAATCAGGTTGGTACATGATCCAACCACAGCGGATACTTGGCTGGTCATCGAGAGCTCCTGGTCGATCTTAATACCAAGGCTCTTTACGCTGGGACATGGCTTTGGGGTAGGTCCAAGTTCTTGGGGCCAGAACAGATCATTCCAGGGTGAGGCGATAGTTGAAACTACTAGGACCTCCGTTTTATCTGGATTGATTTTTAATAGGTTAGACGTCATCCAGTTCACTGTAAACCGCAATATCTTTTGGGCCATGGACTGAGCCGATGTTGTATTATCGATACTCAGCAACAGCTGAGTATCATCGGCATAGTTAAAAACTTTACAGCCCATGTTTACCAAAGAGTCTATCAGTGGCTGCAGGTATAAATTGAATAGGAGTGGCGAGAGTGCGGACCCTTGCGGGACTCCACATTCCAAGACGCCTACATCAGATACACGGTCAGCTAATTGGATCCTCTGCGTCCTCCCTAACAGGAAAGACGTTAGCCATTGGAGAGCTTGTTCTTTTATCCCAGACATGGCTAGTCTGTCCAGGAGCAGTGCATGGCTGACAGTATCAAACGCCGCTGAAAGGTCTAAAAGTATTAGGGCGCTTGGTTTTTTACTGTCAGCCATGCATCTAAGCTCATCCAGCACCGACAGCATTACTAATTCGGTGATATGGTGGGCACGAAACCCAGCTTGCCGCTCCTGGAGTAGATGATATGATTCCAGGAGAGGTGACAATGATTTTAATACATGCTGTTCTAAAGTTTTTGACAGAAAAGGCAGCTGGGAGATTGGCCTGTAGTTCTTCAGACTGGTTGGATCGGCCCCTGTTTTTTTTATCAGGGGTTTAACGCGTGCCTCTTTAAAGCTAGCTGGTAGTAGTCCTGTGGCTAGTGAGTTATTTAGGAGGTCTAAGATCTGATCCTCCAGGATAGGAAGTGCCAGCCGAAAGATTTCAGGGGGGCAGGGGTCTGCAGGGGAGCCTGACTTGGTTGAGATAGCAAGTTGTCTGAGGGTTGTAGAGTCTATGCTAGGGAATCTAGAGATAATAGGGGTCGAAGGAATTTGAGGGAGCAGTGGGATGGTAGACATGTTTGGGATTTCTTTTTTAATTTCTGACAGGATGGTTGCTACTTTTTCAAGAAAGTAGCCTTGGAAGATGTTGCAGTCTATCACTGTGTCTACCTATTCTTCCTTCTTACTTAATTCTTTTAAGATTTGGAAGGTTTCTTTCTGGACATTTGCTGCATTTTTTATGCGGGCTTCATAATAGTCCTTTTTAGTTGATATGATGAGCTTTTTATACAACTGAAAAGATGTTCTCTACAGTTCGCGATCTGTATCGTTTTTGGATTTCCTCCAGCATCTCTCAAGATAGCGGAGCTTTCTTTTTTGATCCCTCAAGCTCTGGGTAAACCAAGGGGCCCCTTTTTCCGCACCCTTTATTTTCTGTGTCTTTTCCGGGGCTATCTGGTCGATCGATTGTCTGAGACTAGCTACTATGGTGGCATAGTTTAGATCTAAATCTAAGTGATCATATGACTTCATTGGTTTATGTACATGTTTGGAAAGGGCATCTGTTAGAGTTACCGAATCAACTTTTTTCCATTGGCGCACTTTTTTAGTCTTTAGCGGGAGTTTGACCTGAGGGCTATCTTGTGGTACATCACACAAGAGTAGATGGTGGTCAGACCAAATACAAGGTGTAATACTCGTAAGGGCCACCTCTGGCATAGAAGTCCAGATTAGATCGAGAGTGTGGCCCTTTATGTGGGTTGGGGCTTCCACTAATTGTTCCAGGCCTAAAGCGATCATAGAGGTCTGTAACTGACGTATTGGCAGATCTTTATCTGTCTTATCCCAATGAACATTGAAGTCACCAGTCACCAAGATTTTTTTATATCGTGTGCATATGTCCGATATAATAGGGAAAAAAAGGTCATTAAATGTTGAAGTACATTGTGGTGGACAATAAACTGTTAGGCTGATAAGGCAGGAGTTGTTCATAGTAATTTTTATCCCAAGTAAATCTACAGAATTTATTGTCTCAGTTAAAATTTTCGCCACTGTGAGCTGCTTTTTAAAGATAGTTGCTACGCCTCCACCCCGGACACCATCCAGGCGATTATGCCAAATCATGTCATATCCACTTGGAAGGGTGGCTATGATGTCGGGGGAGGAGTTATCACTCAGCCGACATCATTGCAGTTTAACTATGGGTTGAAGGTCATCCGTGGCATATCCTGCTATATGAGGGAATCCATACGGTCTCTCTTTTATGTGGACGGTATATTACTCTTTGAAAGGGGCTTGAGGGGCAGTATTGCACCAATCTCTATAGCATTGTGTATCTTTAAGGCACTATCTGGGCTAAGTGATATCTCTTTCCCACGCAGTAGGGCCTGAACCCTGACAATGACAGTCCGGGATATGCTTAAATTAAATGGAAACCGTACACCTTTCGATAATTAGGTGTCACAGTTTATCAGGAGCTGCATTGACTGTGCTTAGAACGCAGGTAACCTTCTAGAAAACATTACCCATGCCTATGGCTGAATGTATTTCATTGGCCAAAATGTTGATGCTTTCCAACCTCCTTTACTATTTTGCCAAATTTGCTTTATTGATGCTTGGGCAAATTTTCCAAGACTTTGATGGGCTTCTGGGTGACCTTATATGGTGTGCGGGTAGAGGTAAAAGAACACTCTCTGTAACACAGGACGGATTAGAAGCCCCAGATTTAGAATTATATTATTTAGTGGGCCAAATACATGATGGACCAGAGACCAACATCATAATGGGATGGATTCCCTAGAAGCCAAACTATGGGAAGGCCTGCTTTACCCTTTATACTGGTTGTGCTGGGTTGCCTGCAGATGGCGCTTTGTTAAACTCAAGTGAGCCATGGAAAATCTACTAATGGGACTTCCTAAATATGGGGCTGTTACACGTCAAAGGAAATTACAAAGTGATAGTTGGTATGGGGTTCGACCTTAGATATGCTGTTTGGCAGAGGGCCCCTGACTCACTTGTCGTAGATTATGGATGCCATAAGGGACAATTCTTAACACACAAGGCAGTGGTGTAAGTGAAGCACAGTGTGTTTGGGGTTAAGGATACCAAACATCAGATACCTCAATTAATACACCCATAGAATAAAGCTCGGCTTGGGACTGTGGGGGTTCTCTTGCAGGGGTTGAGTGATACATGGGAGACAGATTTGGAATAGGGGTCTCAGAGAAGCTGAATGGAATCGTATATTGGTTTACCTGCACAAGGTTTGGAGAAATGCTAGTTTTAAATACGTCCAATGTAATTTTCTATGCAGGGCATATATGCCCCCAAAGACAATTCATTAATTATACCCCGTGTTATGTTCTGACTGCCCTATCTGCAGGTAATCCAAGTCCGGCACGTGGTATTGCAATGCCCAACACTTGTGAAGCAACAGAAATTAACATAAGTCCTAAAAGAGCTGGTGGGACAGAGATACATTTATAAGGCGTAATGTCCTGGGGGTCCTTCTTCAAGTTCTCAGATCTTTCATTATTGCTAGCTACAAGAGCAGTAGCCATGGCAAGAAAAGTCAGAGTATCGCTCCTACTCACCACATTGAGAAATAAAGTTGTGCAATAGGCGGAGAGCAAACCACTATAAGGGAAAAGAAGGCTCTGGAAACTACCCGACAGCCACCCACCAACAGCATGAGCTGCTGCAAGAACCTCTGCTGAAAAACCAGAAATGATAATAAATAACCGTAATGGACAGCTAACTGGTCTTCAGTGCATTCCTGGTTAAAGTGATTGCGTTGTATGTATTTGCCTGACAAGTAAAACCAATGCTTGAGGAATAAAAGGGTCAGTCTACATCAGACGACATTGGATCCACTGAAAAACCACAGTACATTCTCTCAAATGGTTATTTTCAATCTTTATGTATAAACCGATATCGACACCCACCTGTAGAGTTAAGTAAAATGATCCTTTGATTGTATATGACATCACTATGACATTAGACCGACAGTCTGGGACGTAACTAACTATTCATTCAAACCTCCAGACAGTATACCTTAGGGAAAAATATAGGCTTTTAGGACGTTAGTTTAAAACGCTGAGAGTGATTATGGTGTAATGAGAATATTTGCTACGCGCTAATAATGGTACTATTGCTTGGTGTCACCCTTTGGTTGTAAATTGTGTCGTTGTAAAACTAATAAAGATTATTTAAAAAAGAAAGCACATTTCTCTAACAGTTAAAAAGTGCTTTAAGGATGGATCGCTTTAAAAAAATGTGGGATTATAGTTACATAACAGTTACAAAACTCAATTTGATAATTTCAGTCTCCAAATAATTGAAAAGGACGTTGAATGGAGATTGCGCCCGTTGTGTGAGATTTGAGTGTAATTGACAGTCAGAAATTCAAAACCAGTAAGGTTGATTTAGTCTTTCTTTCTCCTGGGGTTGATAAAATAAGTCCTGTCGACTAAGATATTAACATCTGGCACTGAAAAGCTTTGAATGATTTTTACATGATCAGGGTAACAATAAGCAAAGACTAATAGTAATAATAATTAGTGTGACAACACTGCCTTCGCACAACATGAAATCTCAAATTTGGTGTGCATAATAGGAAGGGATTTGGAACTACAAACATCCCTCAAGTGAATGGAAACAACTGCCTAATTGGTGTTTACCAGGCAATAGCTTGAGTGAGGCAATGGCAGATTCCGCTACTTGTCTTACACAGCTTTCCCCGGGCCTGGTGACGTCGTAAATCACTGCAGTGCACAGCTGTCAGTTCACAGCAGGATCCGACCAGGAAACAGTCCCCTCCCATGTACTCAATAATTAAGTCGTCAGTATTATTTGTTTTGTTTGCTCATGCAACACCTAATTATAAGAATTTGTTATGACCATAACATCTGGATTCCTGCTCCTGGAAACAAGTGTGTGAACGTTCAAGAGGCGGGAAACAGCTAGACTTTACCTTTACAAATACCATATGTAGACTCATTTAACTCCTAGACCCTCTCTGATTCGTTATCCAATTGATAATCTCCGGACGACGAGAAAACGCCGAACCACAGAAGTAAGTTTCTCTATCACGCTGATATTCTTATTAAACTATGCTATGTTTATACAAGGGGCAAGAAATCGCAAAGGCTATACCGATACGTATATACCATCTTGACTGACACTCGAACCAGGCGAATCCTTGACACCAGTCTGGACCCACATTGTAGACATCGATCTTTTTTTCTTTCCTTTCACAGTTAAACTTTATTTCTAACTAACACCCGATGCAAGCAAATTTAAATATTGCAGTTACTCACTATATTATTACATTTACAATGTGACTGTTTCATGATAACCTCGTATATATTTGCTCACCTACTGATGATTGTATAAAAAAGAGAGATATATTGAGAATCTTGAAAATATCAGAAACTATGTTATGTTCAAGCTAGCCTAAGTTTCCTGCTCTTTCCCTTTCACAGACCCCTGAGGAAGGGTCCAATTTCAGACCCGAAATGCATTGGGTATATGTGGAAATTTGGCTATGAAATGAAACTGATGAAATACAATCAGCTTAATCATTGATGATGATCAAAAGAAATATGAAACAATAAATATTTCAAATGAAAAACGATTCTGAACTTTTCTTGTAAAAGGAATAAACTGAAAAAACTTGAATGTTACGTGAAGTGTGCACTCACCAACCAGGACAGAATTTTTTTCTCTTCCTACCTATTGAACTCTTCATGGCGAAAGCCTTGTATGTGGTGGCATGTGCTTGTCATGGTGAAAGCCTTGGCTGTGATGGCATGTGCTCTTCATCGTGAAAGCCTCGTCTGTGGTGGCATGTGCTCTTCATGGTGAAAGCCTTGGCTGTGGTAGCATGTGCTCTTCATGGTGAACGCCTTGGATGTGGTAGCATGTGCTCTTCATGGTGAACGCCTTGGATGTGGTGGCATGTGCTCTTCATGGTGAAAACCTTGGCTGTGGTGGCATGTGCTTGGCATGGTGAAACCCTTGGCTGCGGTGGCATGTGCTCTTCATGCTGAAAGCCTTGGCCATTGTGGCATGCGCTCTACATGGTGAAAGCCTTGGCTGTGGTGGCATGTGCTCTTCATGGTGAAGGCCTCGTCTGTGGTGGCATGTGCTCTTCATGTTGAAAGCCTTGGCTGTGGTAGCATGTGCTCTTCATGGTGAAAAC
The DNA here is from genome assembly GCF_964263255.1 of Lissotriton vulgaris. Taxonomy (NCBI): domain Eukaryota; kingdom Metazoa; phylum Chordata; class Amphibia; order Caudata; family Salamandridae; genus Lissotriton; species Lissotriton vulgaris. Next base: position 1,048,659,240 of record NC_141697.1, on the reverse strand, counting down.
CTTGACTGTGGTGGCATGTGCTTGTCATGGTGAAAGCCTTGGCTGTGGTGGCATGTGCTCTCCATGGTGAAGGCCTCGTCTGTGGTGGCTTCATGGTGAAAGCCTTGTCTGTGGTGGCATGTGCTCTTCATGGTGAAAACCTTGACTGTGGTGGCATGTGCTTGTCATGGTGAAAGCCTTGGCTGTGGTGGCATGTGCTTGTCATGGTGAAAGCCTTGGCTGTGGTGGCATGTGCTCTTCATGGTGAAGGCCTCGTCTGTGGTGGCTTCATGGTGAAAGCCTCGTCTGTGGTGGCATGTGCTTGTCATGGTGAAAGCCTCGTCTGTGGTGGCATGTGCTATTCATGGTGAAAGCCTCATCTGTGGTGGCATGTGCTCTTCATGGTGAAAGCCTTGGCTGTGGTGGCATGTGCTCTTGATGGGGAAAACCTTGGCTGTGGTGGCATGTGCTTGGCATGGTGAAAGCCTTGACTGTGGTGGCATGTGCTCTTCATGGTAAAAGCCTTGCGCCTGTGGTGGCATATGCTCTTCATGGAGAAAGCCTTGTTTGTGGTGGCATGTGCTCTTCATGGTGTAAGCCTTGTCTGTGGTGGCATGTGCTCTGCAGGTGATACCCTTAGCTGATGCTGCATGGTACCTGCAGGTCGACAGGGTTGGTGGGTGCCTCATGTACTCTTCAGGGCACTAGTTGGTGTGACATGGCGCATGCAAAAGGACAGCTTCACTGTGTGGGATGTGCTTGTCTTTGGGGCAGCCTTACTAGTGTTGCATGTACCCTCTACAGCGACAGGCCTGACTTGAGTAGAATCTTTTCTCTACAGTGATGGCCTTGAGAAGTGTTCCATTTACACTTCTTGGTGTGGCATGCTTTTTATGGGAAAAGCTTTGGCTCATGTTGCATGTGCTATACAGGTTTCAAGCCATGGCTGCTGCAGCATGTGCCTGTACCATGACAGCCTTGGCTGACGTGGGATACGCTCTTATTGGTGTCAGCCTTGCTGGTGTGACTTGTGCTCTCTGAATTGACCGCCATGGCTCGAGTGGCATGTGCTCTCCACAGTGATATCTTTGGCTGGTTTGGCATGAGGTCTCCACAGTGACGTCTTTGCCTGGTGTGGTATGTGCTCTCAACAGTGGCAGCCTTTGGAGGTACGGCATGTGCTGTCCACAGTAACAGCTTTGGCTGGTGTGGCATGCACTATGCGCTGTGGTAGCCTTAGTGGGAATGTCACTTCCCACCTGCAAAGGCTCCAGTGTGGATCAACAACACAATTGCTTTTGCTAAGGCCATATTCATTTTTGTCCAATAGTGAATCCTATGTTAACGGAAGGCTAGGTAAATTCAATAAACAGTTACCAGTGATTATCTTGTTGCATGTTCTTGGGAGCTGAAAAGGTAAGCATCTTCGGAGGGCAAGTCAACAACAAGATTAAGCAAAATGGTAATCTCTATGTAAGTCGAGAACATGTAAGTGGCCTAGGGTCTATTATTCAAAACAGAGTCCCACCTTTGCACAGGAAGAGATGTTTGACTCTGAGAGCAAGGTGCCTGCGCTGGCGCATGGCAGCCAATTGTGCACCAGCGTAGGGGAAAGCACACCGATGCGTTGTATTGTTGTTAATATGGCACATCCCCTTGCTTTTAAAAAGACGCAGGTCGGTGCAGCAAAATGGCTAGCGGCGCCGTGCTTCATCATTTTTTGGTAAATGAAGCCCTAAGAGCTTGGAAGCATGCTTATCAAGCCAGTGTTTTGGAGCACAGATATCTGACTCTCAGACTGTTGACTCCAGCGTGCTGGCTATATGGTGAAAGCCATCACCAGAGTCTCATTCTGTCACTGTTGGCTTTTGTCAGATGACCGAAGATGAAGGGGTCGATCAAGGACTTGTTTATGGGCATAATAAGGGGTGTAGAGTTGGGTCCAATCGGTTGCCTTAAGCAAGTTGTTCTTACTGATTTTTGCTACTGGTCTGCCCAGAGACACTTTGACCTCTGAAAGAATCAGCAGAGGTTGGTCTGAGGATGAATGCAGAGCGAAAAGTGAGCCACAGGACCCAACCAGGTCCGAAAGAGAATTAGGAGAGAAACACCAGAATCAAAGCGAGGCACTACATTAGCCACACATAATGTAATTACCTTTGTAGTCCCATGGCCAGGCATTTGTGACAGGAGGATGTTCATCGTGGGACTCTCAGTACCTTCAGCACCCCCAAAACATTGGGCAATGGAAGATGAAAACGTTCTTATTCCAAAGGCCTCTTTCTAGCCTCACCAGCATAGAAACCTACAAATCACAGCTGCGTAGTCATATATCAGGCATACCCATAATATGTCAAATAGAAACAGACACCGTGCAAGCATTTCCCTACCTAAGGTTATGGGCATTCACAGAAAACAGGAAGACCAGGATGGATGTGAAAATAGAGAAAATCCAAGCAGGGGAGGTAGATTTGAGTTTGTTTCCCAAAAAAAGTAAGAGAAAATAAATACCCCAAGTTGATTATGTCTAGATTTCTTTCAGAAATGTTCTAAGTGAGCGTAAAGAGTATCCAAGTAATGAATGATGACAGCAGCAGAGAAGGAATAACACAAATGTGGATGGACATTCCAAGGAGCATAGAGTGATGCTTTCTCGGCCTACTAGAGAAACGATTGCAATAACTCATATTGGACTGGATGGAGGCCCACCTGTGGTTATTGTACAAAGTCTATTGACAGAAAAGGTGGAGGAGGACAGAAGAGAAATGGTATTGACCTTCCTGGTGCAATAGTACATAGTTTCTCGAATATATTCAAACAGGAAACAATTGCTTAACTAAAAGGAGTTTAGTGGGCTCTTCAATCTGTGCTCATGCTTGCAACCAGCTATACAGCTGAATTATTTTTACACTATTGTGAACCCTGAAGAACTTTGCAACAAATTGTAGGAAACTGGGTATTTGTTGCAGTTGTCCACCCAATTTTGTCCCCTTTTTAGTTATTAGGTGCTGGATTCCGCTATGACAGTGCACTGAGGCCTGCCAATCAGACCTCATTGCCAGTGGTATTTCCTTAAAACAAGGTGATATCTAATTGTAACCCAATGTCATTGACTTTAGTATCCCTGTAAGTCCCTAGTAAATGTTACCATGGGTACCTAGAGCATGGGTACTTAACAGGGTCCCTAAAGGGTGCACAATATATTTTGCCATCCTAAGGGACCCACACACAAATTCCACAAAGACTGGCATTGCAGGTCGTATAACATGGTGCAAACCACGAGTGAAAACATGACATTACATATTCCTGTGTGCAATGCCAAAGTCACTGCATTTAATATAAATAAATCACCCCTCAGCATGCGTTTGAGCCCTAAGTAGGGTGCAATATATTTTATGTGAGGAGATATTTGCATGAGCAGATATGCCCCTGTGATGTCTAGTTCTAATGCTGGATATTACAGGTGAGCAGGGAAACCATCTTATGGTATGTACAGGGCACTGGTCAAAACGAGTTTCCCAGTTACATAATGGTTATCACTGAAACCTATGGTGTTTGGTATCAAACATCTCATAATAAAGCCACAGTAATTCCAGTGATGGATTTCCTAATACATGCACCCAGAGGGTACCTTAGAGATACTTCCTGAACTCTACTAGCCCTCTAGCGTGCTGTCTGACTGGTCCTGTCCATGCCTGCCACCGCAGACAAGTTTCTACCCCTTAAGAGGCGAGAGCCCTGCTCTCAGAGGCCAGAAACAATGCCTGTTCTGGCAGGAGGTGTTTACACATTCTCCAGCAGGATGGCTAGTAAATTAGCATGTCAAGGCAGGGAGATTCAAAGAGCACACCCCCTTTGATATATAAGCCTGACATCCCCCAGAACTGGGAGATGCCATCCCCTGCCCTTAGGCCCATTTGGCACCAGGACAGATGGGAAATTTGCTATGCAAGGAGTTGTCTTGCCCCTCCAGGCTAGTCACACCCTTAAGGTGTGCTAACTAACGTGAACACGAAAATTAGAATTTCAGATCTTGGTTGTGGTGAAAATAAGAATTCTGGGACAGGGTGATGCCCATTCACCACAGGAAGTGGTCATCTACGGGGTGTAGTGACCTCAGGGGTAAGTAGCTCATTGACTGCTACCCTTCACTTCACTAAATGACCCATAATTGTGTATTTAGGTGGCCCCCTGACACCAGGAAATCTTATTTGTCTGCCTAGAGAAGAAAGGACAAAGAAGAGCTGACAAAGCAAGAACTGAGGAGCAAAGACTGACTTAGCACCAACCCTGCCAGCCTGCCTTCTGTTCCCGACAATTGTACGGATCCAGCTCATCCAGAAAGCGGTGTCACCTCCAAAAGCTGGGGAAGAGTGACCCACAACTTCTACTGGCCAGCAATATCTCCCCTGGAGCAGAGGAGCTGCTTCCCTGCAAGTTTGCAGGCACCAAAGCACCGACATGAAAGCCTCTGCCAGCACGACCGCGCTGGACCAAAAAGCACTGCACATGGCCCCCCGGCCTGAGTTACAGTGAACCTATGCTGCCCCTGAGGGACAGAGACCCTCATGAGCTGAGCCCCCTTCCTCTTGGGTTTAGCTGGACTGGTAGCTCAGTCCCCACCTACACCCTCTGTCTGCAGAAAAACAGGAACTGTGACAGCCTCCTGAACACCGTGATCCAATGCCTGGAATCACCACTGCATCTGAGCACCACAGCCAGAGGAAAAGTGGACCAATGGTGCCCACAGGGTCCTGGGACCCTCAAGAGGTGAGCCCACCTTTGGATTTGGCTGGACTGGTCCCTCAATCCCCGCCTGCAGCCTGTTTTTGCAGGCCCCACTACAACTGCAAGTGCCTCCCGTAGTGTGACCCCACCGGAGAAACCACCACTGCAACTGAGCCCACCAGCCCGAGTTCCAGTGGAAAAGCAGTGTCCCTAGGTGCCTGAGCAGCTCAATGACTGAGCCCCTCTGTGGGTTTGCCCGGACTGGTCTCCAAGTCCCTGCTTGCAGCCTCATTGTGATCGGACTGTTCGCCGTTAATTTAAACTGGGCACCCAACGCTAAATTGCACCTTTGCACCCGGATGCCCCAGAGCCGACCAAGCTGACTTGTTGATGCTGCCTTGGGCCTTGCCCCATACTTCCAGAAGAACATTCCTGTAAGTCGCTGCTAAGTAACCATATACAGTATATGTTTCTTTCCTATAAGATAACATTATCCCTTTAAAGCTACAAATGCCAGTGTACCTCTGTATACTGAAAAACTGTGATATCTCACCCAGTGAAAGTGTATTTCTGTATACTTCAAAAACAGTGATATCTCAAAACTAAGTACTTACCCTACTACGAAGTCCTTGGTGTTAAAAATATATATATTAAGAGTGTCATTTTTCAAAAATTGGCTTTTTTGAGTGTGTGCATCATTTACTGACTCTGTGTGTGTAGCAAATGTCTGACACTCCTCCTTGATAAGCCTAAGACTACTCAACCACACTACCACCAAAAGAGCACCTTTGGATTGTTATAGCAAGCCCTGTCCACTCATAAAGGATACTTATATTCTCTACACAATATACCTCTATAGAGACCCAGCTTCTTACACAAATCACAATAAGTTCTGGAACACAGTGTGAGTTAGCAAACTTCTTATAAGCACCCGATGAAAAAAACATTCATATGTTGATAGGTGAGCACTGTCCCATATACTGTATTATGCCAGCACATCCGCTAGTAAACAGTAACTCAATGCAAGGGCTCCTGTACTTTGCCCTGATTTTGTCTATATAGTGTGCCTTACCTACAATATCATTGTCAAAGTGAATGTCAAAATCTTGGCTCTAATTCATCAGCAGAAAATTATTTTCACACAATGTTATGTCCTTAAATTAACAAGAAGTGAAGAGGAGTGGATGTAGCCTGACAGCCAGAGCGGTTGCCCTCGTGGCTGGGGAACCGAGTTCAAGTCTTGATAAGGGACTCTCAACATACTATGATTCTGGGTAAATCACTTAATCTCCCCGTGCCAAACAAAAATTAATGTGTCCCTCTATAATGCAACTGGTGCTCATGTAAAGCGCTCTGATACCTTTGGGTCATGTTTGCGCTATATAAAACTCTGAAAAAAACAAGCATTTGCATTGCAATCAGTCTCGTCTTTGGGACCTCATATGTATTTAGCTATGTATCACATTAGCCTGGGCCTGAAACATCTACTGTTCTTTAACACGGAGGGAAAGTAAGCACCAAAGTGTGTGAAACCATTCCATAGCTCTGTTTTTAATATAAAAGCATGGCCTTCGGTGGTCATATCACTAAAAATACAAGTTTTGAAAAATATATTGTCTACGGGTGCTCGTAGAAGACAATTTCTATGGACTGGAATCTAGAGAATGCTAACATGTATTTTTAGTCTTTTCATGTTTTATTGTGTGTTTTATCAAATGTGCTTTTATGGTTGTTTCTGTTTGAATAACCGAATAAAGTTTTTGACTTGACTTGACTTGACTTGAATGCTAAAGTGATTCTGGTATTTTGCTGACCTCTGCTGGTCGTTTTCTATCAGGAAAGTTAAATAGAGGCAGTTGCCAGAATTTTTTTTAAAAAGAAAGTCCCTCAACAGAACGTAATTATGGTATTTTACTGATCTCTGTTGGTTATCTTCTATCAATACAGTTAAATAGAGGCACTTAAACAGAAAAAAGTCCCGAAGTGGAAGCAGCAAGTCCTAGGGCTGATCTCCAGAGCCCACAAGGTACATACACATATAAGTATATACTAAAGTATATACAAGAGGTCTCGAATGCTAGACCTAAAAAAGAAGTGAAGTTTGGATACAAGACGCTACTGTGGAAAACAACATGTGGTTACAGGCTTCATGAGGTCACTGCGAGGTCTTAAATAGGTTGATATCAAGGTATCAGTACTGTTATCAACCATGGGAAGTGCACCCTACCCAAAAACATTATGTCTACAGTTGGGTGAGGCCCTCCACAGGAATGTATTGAACCTTTACCTCACACTGGATTGACTCCTGGGTCAGATACTAGAATGATCATAAAAGAGAATAAACTTGCCCTAATACTCTATCATATCAAGTCCTTAACTATCTCAACTTCTACCAGTTTTATCTGTATGATCATAAAAAGGGCGCCCACAATGAGCCACTAAGCAACTCTAATCCGAAACCATGTTTTTAACTCCTCACTTTCAAATGTCTATCTGCCTCTTTTCCCTTTCTTGAATTTTTCTTGAACATTTTGTCTCCTTTCCTTCTTACGTAGCTTGTCTACATATTGTTGTTTAAATTATTTTTTAATATGATTGATGATATTTTTTAGCAACAAACGACAATCAGCAGAATTGTTGTTTAATTATAAAAGTTTAAATATCTTTGTTTTTTCTACTTTTAACAGCAGCCATTTTTGACCAGATTTTAATACTCTCCCATATACTGAATACTTATTTCGTATGATTGCTTGATCCTGCACATTTAAAGGCAGACTTCTCTTACACAGAATAATTCAACTATATACCAAATTCTATCCACCAAGAAAAAGTGGCTAAACTTGAACACTCTTTCAAGTGCACTTTAAACTCTATCGATTCATGTCTTATTTGAATGGAAGCATGTCTATCAAACTTCCAACCTCCTACTGGATGGAGGCATGTAACTGTTGTGCGCGCCTTGTGTTTGCGCACTATTTAATTTCCCAGTAATGCTTGGGAATTAATCTTGGGAGGCTTCTCAACTGGCACGGACTGCATATGAATAAGATTTTCTAGGATTTGAAATTTCAAGAATGAACCAACCTTCAAACAAAGAAGGGATAGTGGCAATCATTGACTGTCAGCAGCTCCACATTTTTTTATTAAAATATTTCAACCTAAAAAGGAATGCGTGCTGAGGCTCCTGACTTCTAAGTCTTCTTGTGATCTTAGCAACCCATCCACCTTAATATTTAATTTCCCTTTTCTAGTGAGCTGCTCAATTTCTTTGTTAGGCTGGTCACTCTCATCAGCCAAGGTCTTGGTCTAACTCCAGGGCAGACAATTTTTTGACTCTTCCTTTGTCCAAATAGTAGGGAAATTGACAGTCTGTCAATTTTCCTACTATTTCAGCAGACTATGGTTGGCTGCTGCCCACTGGTGAGAAGTGGTGTCTCTCTTTTGTATTTCCATAAAGCCTAATCTGTCTGATGACATCCTTTTATTTAATGGATCTATTTGTCAAAATATTTACAAAACAAATTATCATATTTGATGGCTGCATCTTCATATTTTATTTCCCCTGTTCCTAATTATCAAAATGTTAAAGTTCAATGATATAATAAAGTGTCCGCCTCCAGGGTAGCTTTAGCGACTCATATGCTTCCCTTAAGTAGTACTGTCTAGACTTGATTTGTAGATGTCTACAGTATTGTAGCACCAGGCAAATTTCATAGGCAATCAACTGAAAGAAAAAGTAATATTTCATCTATATGTCACTTCAAACATAGATGCTTGGCCAATCTCTATGGCAAGAAATGTTACGGTTCCTTAGCATGAAGTAGCAAAAATGTTAACAGCTCGCACTTTATCTGATTGGTCACATATACATCCACCGGTTATTCATCTCACTCATTTTAGAGTTCATGGTTTCATCCACTTCAATCAGCTTATCCTACTTTTGCCTACCTTTGGAAGAATAATTTGAAACTCTCCCCCACTTTTAGTTTGCACTTCCCATTCCAAGAGGGACTTCAGTAGTTAATATCCCTCTGCAAGCAAAGAGGATACAATTTAGCCATGGGCATGTTTTGCTGCTGCAGCCTTGAATTGCATCTACTTTCTTCCTTTTTGCATCTCCAATGGGAGTCGGCAGCAGCAGCAAGACCTCCCTGCACCCTGCATCATGCGTACTTGAGCAGGTTCTCAAACAACGTATGCATCGCCCCACCATCACCACCTGGTATAACATCAGCTGTAAAGTCTTGTTTATTTCTGGCAGAGCCTTGAAATCTATAAACGAATAGGAGGACCCCACTCTGGTTTGGTAGAGGACGGTGGGGAAAATTTAGGAGAGAAAAACAAACGTCCGGGTTCGTTGGACAGTTTAGATGATGTCTTATTTTAGTGTAGGACTAATAGGTCTCTCCTTTAGTACCCTAGGATCAATAATTGTATCTAAAGGGGTATATTTACCAAGAGGGAGGCAAAAGCTATACACTTGTTCCTGAAATAACATATAAATGTGAATATTCTACTGTTGGAAGATTGAATCAACGTTATCAAGGTAGGATTGCTAGCAACAAGAATGGACAGATTTGTAAAATAAATTTTCAAACAAATGACCGTGTTTTTCTGATTAAGAACATGTCACTACTAAAGTTCGGTAACAAAATACAAGTTTTATTACACAATACAATGTTATAAAAAAGAGTACAATTAAAACCATTACACAGTGTACATGATCATCACAATGTTATTTAAAATACAATAAAAGGTCACAGAATCAAAAGGTCGACGCGGCGTTTCGGCTTTTTCTAGTATGCCTTCATCAGGACTGATTCTTGTTGGTCCAGTTGAATTTTATTATCCCCCTGGATGGAACTACTTGGTTCTATGAGGAGTCGCTTTTCAATTTGGACTCGTGATGCTTTGCTTATTCAATATCCGTAAAGCTGCTCTATCTCCAAAGTCATGGGTTCGTTAAATTTCCTTGACTTTCAGACCAGTGTATCCAGAATTCTACAGTACGAGGTTTGATACTCTCCTTTTCTGCCTTCATACGGATCTGTATTAACCGTTTCTTTAGCTGCCAGGAGGAGCCACCGTTCTAAGTTTTGAACCTTCTAGCTCTGGCCTCCCATTGGAGTCAGGGTGTAGATTATAATGCCGAGTACCCCTTTTCAATTGGGTAACAGAAAATCTCACTTGCAGTACTTGTCCCGTGAGATATCTTCTTCAGTTGGATGATACCGTTCTCAATGCAGTCGGCCTCCCTGCTCCTTCCTTCCTGGCAGCCCGTCCTTGTGTTTAGCGCACGGCGTTTTTCAGAAGGGAGGCCGACTGCATTGAGAACGGTATCATCCAACTGAAGAAGATATCTCACGGGACAAGTACTGCAAGTGAGATTTTCTGTTACCCAATTGAAAAGGGGTACTCGGCATTATAATCTACACCCTGACTCCAATGGGAGGCCAGAGCTAGAAGGTTCAAAACTTAGAACGGTGGCTCCACCTGGCAGCTAAAGAAACGGTTAATACAGATCCGTATGAAGGCAGAAAAGGAGAGTATCAAACCTCGTACTGTAGAATTCTGGATACACTGGTCTGAAAGTCAAGGAAATTTAACGAACCCATGACTTTGGAGATAGAGCAGCTTTACGGATATTGAATAAGCAAAGCATCACGATTCCAAATTGAAAAGCGACTCCTCATAGAACCAAGTAGTTCCATCCAGGGGGATAATAAAATTCAACTGGACCAACAAGAATCAGTCCTGATGAAGGCATACTAGAAAAAGCCGAAACGCCGCGTCGACCTTTTGATTCTGTGACCTTTTATTGTATTTTAAATAACATTGTGATGATCATGTACACTGTGTAATGGTTTTAATTGTACTCTTTTTTATAACATTGTATTGTGTAATAAAACTTGTATTTTGTTACCGAACTTTAGTAGTGACATGTTCTTAATCAGAAAAACACGGTCATTTGTTTGAAAATTTATTTTACAAATCTGTCCATTCTTGTTGCTAGCAATCCTACCTTGATAACGTTGATTCAATCTTCCAACAGTAGAATATTCACATTTATATGTTATTTCAGGAACAAGTGTATAGCTTTTGCCTCCCTCTTGATAAATATACCCCTTTAGATACAATTATTGATCCTAGGGTACTAAAGGAGAGACCTATTAGTCCTACACTAAAATAAGACATCATCTAAACTGTCCAACGAACCCGGACGTTTGTTTTTCTCTTCTCAGAGCCTTGAAATCACCAGTTCTATAATCCAGATGAGGATTACAGAATAGATAAAGACTGAAGTTCATTTACAAGAAGTACTGATTTTACTGTTACCAACCGCACTATGGTAGGTAGTATGTGAGTTCAACATGTCAGTACTCAACACTCATTGAAACGCATTGAATGAGTTCTGTAAGTGCAATACTGGTGTTCCACTATCACCGTTTATGTGATGGTTCTGTCGATCTACTAACATTTTCTCTTTCCAAGGTCAATTAAATATCATATTAAAAAGTGTTGTAGTCATGTGCCTACTAAAACATCTCTTGTTTTTTTATCCAGTCCAATTTTCAAAAAAACTTTTTTGGGACTGGGCATTGATAACTATACAACTGAAAGCTACAATAATCTGGTGAATTAAGCAGTCCTATCATTGAAGCCCGGGGACTCCATGGAAAAGATAATCATGGTTATTTTATAGCCCAATGGACTGTTGAACTCAACTTGGCCATCTTCCTTTTTTGCAATGTCCAACCATGGTTAACCAAGTTCAAGAAACGGAAGCTATTCTCAACTTTTGCTTTTTCATGTCAAAAGAGGTTAACATTGTGGTCCAGGCACAACTTCTTTGCAAAATCACCTGCTTTGGTCTCTTTCTTGACTTTACCAGTTTCTTTTCTAAAAAAAAACATTAGCCATTATTAGACGTCGTCTGAACAACTGAAAATCTAATAACAATATCTTGCAAATAGGCTTCAATTTAAGTTGAAATTCATAAGCAATTCTGAAAGTCTAGTTGGAATTGGTCAAAGCAATTGTGACTCTGTTAAACCAGAGTGAAAATTGACAGCACATTTTCTCTAAAGTCGCATATAAGTGATGGAGCAGTTTGGAACACTGAGTCGTCGTACTTGAAAAACATTAAATATATTGTGCTTTGCAATGTTTGCACTGTACTAGTACTTAACTCTAAAGACCCCTTCTTCATTACTTTAAATCCAAAGGAAATAGGTTGGTGTACTATATTTGCCAACAGTAAACAACCCATTGGTACATCTTCACTCAAACTTATTTTTCTGCCATTTAGAAAATATTTGAGACTGAGCACCATATCTAATTGTTTATTAGAACTTCTATTTATGCTGCAATCCCTAGTCTTCATATGGCAACTTTTAATTTTTTTTATTTATCTAAGCCATTCATCCTGTTTTTGAAATCTATTGGTGGAAATTATTTGATTATTGCAAATTAAATAACCAGTTAATGGATTTGGTGAAGAGTGAGTGAATTGGTCACTTTTTGAATGACCGGGCATGTGGGCCCTAGTTCACTATGGACAAGCTCAGTGTTTAAATGTGAAGGATTGTTCCAAGCAACACTAGGGGCCTGTTTCTCAAGCGTAAACTTAAACCAAAAGTCTACGTTTACGATTTGCGGTATTCACAAAGGTGAGTTACGAGTAGTATCTTTACATCCGCATGTATGGCGGAGCTCCGCCCAAGTGCGGAGATTCCCCTCTGGGAGCGAAGTTTATACTCCGTACCCTGAGGGGTATCTCTGCATTCGGGGCAGAGCTCCGTCACCAGTGCAGGGATTCCGCCACAAGTGGGACATAAAAACTACTTGTAATTCACCTTTGTGAATACCGAAAGTCGTAAACTTAGATTTTTGATCTAAGTTCATCTTTGTGATTCGGGCCCTAGGTATTAGGTAACATTATACCCTTAACAAATATACACAATGTTTGGATGTTAATCTGACAACCTAACACACATTGGCATTGATGGATGAATACAGCCTAAAAAGCAAAAGGAACAGACAAGCATCATTTGTATCTATAACAGGTTTCCAACAATGCCAAGACCCTGTACATTCCTTATTGGTTTCCGGTGAAGACTAGTAACAATCACAGTCACTAAATAATATACTTCACATAGCTCACCTTCCTTGAGCCCTGCAAGGATACATCTTTCATGTTGTTCCTGCTTGATGAATTCTTTCTCCAAAATGATTTAACGTGCAAAGGAATAAACATTCACCAACCTTCAATCATGTACACTTCTGGACTGGCAACCTGAAGTGCCGACCAGACTGCATGTTTGCATATTTTTCGTTTTCAGCTGGCCTTCCTCATAGTGCCATTCAGCATTTCTTTCTTCAACAAGACAATTTTCTTTCTTCCATAATGCCTGATTTTCTTGTTTGATGTTTTTCATCTTGTTTTACAGCCGCAAGACACTGGATTATTAGTCGTGAGGTGTGGAAGTACCACTCAAAGAATAAACACAATCCTAGTCAGAATGAAACACAAAGGGCCATATGTAGGTAAAACGTTTTTTGCGATTCTCAAATTGCGATTTTTAGGGCATCGCAATTAGAGAATCGCAAAACACAATGTAGGTATGATTAGTGAAATATTTTGTGAATCCTTCATATTCCTTATTTGCGAATCGCAAATTGAGATTCGCAAATAAGGAATACCTTTCCATTCATTCCAATGGGCTAGAAGGCCAATAGGATCGAATGGGAAGACATTCTCAATTTGCGATTCCCAATTAGAGAATCGCAAATTGAGAATGCAATTTCAAGGTTGCAAGGGTGTCAATAGGACACCCTGTTGCATCCCTGAAAAAAACACGTTGCACATGTGGCGCACATACATGCGCTAAGGGCATGTATGTGCGTCACATGGCACTTTGAAAAATGCACAAAAGTGCATTTTTTTCGAAGAAATCGCAAATTACCACCAACCTGAAGTTGATGGTAATTTGCGATTCCTTAAGCCAAAATTGCACAACTTGGGTGCTTCCTACATTGCATTTAAGGAATCGCAATTTGGGATTCCTTAAATGCATTCGCAAAATAGGGAATCGCAAATTTTGCGAGTGGGTTTTTGTCTGCTACATAGCACACTGCCCAAATTGCTATTGCAAATGCTGAAATTCAGAAAATTTCAGCATTTGCAATTGCAATTTGGCTTCCTACATATGGCCCAAAAGTCACCAAATAACCCTGTACTTAGCCCTCTAGCAGCTTGGCACAACAGCAGTGAGACTTAACCTATAGGCAATGTGTAAAGTATTTATGCAACACCCAAACAGTAGTAAACTGAAAAAACAACAACAATAAAATCCCAAACTAATTTCGAAAAATAGAGTGAGCTTTATTAAATAAACTGACACCAAAATGACAAAAATCCAATGAGTACAACTGGAAATGTGAGATATGAGCTCAAAGTGCCGGTCCCGCTGGGGCTTCACGTTGGTGGTTATCACAGGTGGTGTTTCTCGGTGTGAAGGGGCCCAAAACCTCTGTTTCTTCCACTTGAGTTCACAGAGAGATCCCTCTGATGCCAGTCAAGACTCCAAGACAATGGAGTGCACCTCTTGGGGATTAGGACTCACTCCAGCAGAGGCCAGCAGCAGAGCTGATAGAAGATCCAGTTGGTGCTGGTCAGCTGGGCAGTTGCAACAAGGCCTGTGGAAGCTTGCTGTGTCCCCATAGCTCAGACAAGAGGTCAGCCAACTGATCCTTTGAGTCACTTCTGAAAGTTCTCGGTTCAAGGCAAGCAGGTCCAGTCTTGTCCTTCTTCTGAGTCTTCCACATGTCCAGGAGTGTTCTGATGACAGGTTCTGAAGGTGCCACTTTTATAGCTGGTGTCAGCCTTTGTGTGGGGAAATTTCCTGCCCTACCTCAAAAACTGGTCACGGTCAGTTTGTTCCTTAATCCTGGGTTTGGCTCGGAACTGTCTAGGGGGACAAAGGCAAGGACAGGGCTGGTGTCAGGTTCCTTCATGTGTGCTGCAGGCAGGGTCCTTTAAGGTCTAATCAGGGCTAGGCATAACTCCTCCACAGCCATCCTGTCAGAAAGTCCCTTTTACCTCACACCTAGGCCTCTTTTGTCCCCTTATATGGAAACAATACACAACCCACAACAGGAGAGCCATTCACAGTCATGTGACCCAGGGCACTGGCAGAAAAGCACCGTTGATTTAAGCAGAACAAAGCCAGTGGCAGTTTCAGAATATTTACCAAATTTCTCTATCTGGTCCCAAACTGAAATGGATATGTAAAATTTAAACAGACATGCCATTTTTAATACCATGAACCCTGCCCCAGGAGGTTTTAGGGCCTACTTTAGGGGTGACTTATAAGTATTAAAAAGGAAGGTTTAGGCCAAGAAAAAGGTTTATTTTACCAGGTCGAAATGGCAGGTTAATACAGCACTACTGGCTGCCGTGGCATGTCTGAGATATGTTTTACAAGGCTACTTTAGTGGGTGGCACAATCAGTGGTTCAGTCAACTAGAAACAATTAGTTTACAGGCCCTGGTTGGCTGCAGTACCATATACTAAGGACTAAGGAAGGGCCATGTCCAACAACAGCATTTTTCTCTTTTTACACAAACATGTTGTGTGGCCCTTAGAGTCTTTTGTTCACTAAGTGTACTGTTGTTATGTTGGTTTGTCACCATCTGCACGTTTGCCCTGATGACTGATATGCTACTTAGTCATGCTGCCCAAAGTGAGTAAATGTTATCTAGAAGGGCATTTCTTTACTTGTGTGGGATCTTCTGTCTGAACACTGTGTGCACTCTACCACTGCTCAGATCAAGACTTGGTTTTCCTTCTTTCATAGCTTGTGTAAACCTTTCTCTGCAACTGGAATGTGGAGTGATCTTTTGATCAAAATCAAGTGAGACATTAACCTAGAGAATAGACTTGACGGATGGCTGTACTCATATATTGTAAACAGCCTCTTGGAAACTGTTATGTAATAAGATGTATTGGCAATACTACATACCAGAGAGTTAGTAGCAATACAGACCCATATCACCCAATCATGAATTGCATGGTGCAGCGGAGCCAAAACTGTCAAATTGGGAAACAATGATTCCAGTCAGAAATTGCATTCCTGCGTAGTACAGTTATGAGGTACGTCCGCTGTGCATGCGGTAAGCGAGAAGAGAATGTGTGAGTGGACCAGGGACAGCTTAAGGATTTTGAGGGCCCTGGGCCAAATGTTTTTTGGGATTCAGAAAACGGGGTGTTGATGGACAGAGTATCTGAATTAAACAGAACACTCATACCCAGTCAACAGATCAGGGCTTGATCCATCACCGTTTTTTAGCTCACTGCACCATCCCAGCTCAGAACCTGGCTACATGCAAATTCGTCTGTCCCTGGCCCAGTGCATCATGGGAACAGGGCAGACCAGGCTACCAAGCCAATTCTTTTACTGGGAAGGAAACAAGCTTCCGGGGACCGGTTTCTGGCATTACAGCCGTCTTCGGCCCGGCTTGCTTGAATCCTGATGGTGCAATGAGCAAGGGACTCACATCTGAGTATACCCTTCCATGATTATGGTGGACAAAACGATTCAGAAAACGGGGTGGTGATGGACAGAGTATCTGAATTAAACAGAAAACTCATACCCAGTCAACAGATCAGGGCTTGATCCATCACTGTTTTTTAGCTCACTGCACCATCCCAGCTCAGAACCTGGCTACATGCAAATTAGTCTGTCCCTGGCCCAGTGCATCATGGGAACAGGGCAGACCAGACTACCAAGCCAATTCTTTTACTGGGAAGGAAACAAGCTTCCAGGGACCGGTTTCTGGCATTACAGCCGTCTTCGGCCCGGCTTGCTTGAATCCTGATGGTGCAATGAGCAAGGGACTCACATCTGAGTATACCCTTCCACGCTTATGGTGGACAAAACGATTCAGAAAACGGGTTGGTAATGGACAGAGTATCTGAATTAAACAGAACACTCATACCCAGTCAACAGATCAGGGCTTGATCCATCACCGTTTTTTAGCTCACTGCACCATCCCAGCTCAGATCCTGGCTACATGCAAATTAGTCTGTCCCTGGCCCAGTGCATCATGGGAACAGGGCAGACCAGACTACCAAGCCAATTCTTTTACTGGGAAGGAAACAAGCTTCCGGGGACCGGTTTCTGGCATTACAGCTGTCTTCGGCCCGGCTTGCTTGAATCCTGATGGTGCAATGAGCAAGGGACTCACATCTGAGTATACCCTTCAACGCTTATGGTGGACAAAACGATTCAGAAAACGGGGTGGTGATGGACAGAGTATCTGAATTAAACAGAACACTCATACCCAGTCAACAGATCAGGGCTTGATCCATCACCGTTTTTTAGCTCACTGCACCATCCCAGCTCAGAACCTGGCTACATGCAAATTAGTCTGTCCCTGGCCCAGTGCATCATGGGAACAGGGCAGACCAGACTACCAGGCCAATTCTTTTACTGGGAAGGAAACAAGCTTCCGGGGACCGGTTTCTGGCATTACAGCCGTCTTCGGCCCGGCTTGCTTGAATCCTGATGGTGCAATGAGCAAGGGACTCACATCTGAGTATACCCTTCCACGCCTATGGTGGACAAAACGATTCAGAAAACGGGGTGGTGATGGACAGAGTATCTGAATTAAACAGAACACTCATACCCAGTCAACAGATCAGGGCTTGATCCATCACCGTTTTTTAGCTCACTGCACCATCCCAGCTCAGAACCTGGCTACATGCAAATTAGTCTGTCCCTGGCCCAGTGCATCATGGGAACAGGGCAGACCAGACTACCAAGCCAATTCTTTTACTGGGAAGGAAACAAGCTTCCGGGGACCGGTTTCTGGCATTACAGCCATCTTTGGCCCGGCTTGCTTGAATCCTGATGGTGCAATGAGCAAGGGACTCACATCCGAGTATACCCTTCCACGCTTATGGTGGACAAAACTATTCAGAAAACGGGGTGGTGAATCGTTTTTGGCCACTATAGGTGTGACAGGGTATACTCAGACATGAGTCCCTTGCTCACTGCACCATCAGGATTCAAGCAAGCCGGGCCGACGACGGCTGAAAAGCCAGAAACCGGTCTTCGGAAGCTTGTCTCCTTTCTGGTGAAGAATTGGCTTGGTAGTTTAGTCTGCCCTGTTCCCATGATGCACTGGGCCAGGGACAGACTGATTTGCATATAGCCAGGTTCTGAGCTGGGATGGTGCAGTGAGCTAAATAACGGTGATGGATCAAGCCCTGATCTTTGGACTGGGTAAGAGTGGTCTGCTTAATTCAGACACTCTGTTCATCACCACCCCCTTTTCTGAATCGTTTTTGGCCACTATAGATGTGGCAGGGTATACTCAGACATGAGTCCCTTGCTCACTGCACCATCAGGATTCAAGCAAGCCGGGCTGACGACGGCTGAAATGCCAGAAACCGGTCCCCGGAAGCTTGTCTCCTTTCTGGTGAAGAATTGGCTTGGTAGTTTAGTATGCCCTGTTCCCATGATGCACTGGGCCAGGGACATACTGATTTGCATATAGCCAGGTTCTGAGCTGGGATGGTGCAGTGAGCTAAATAATGGTGATGGATCAAGCCCTGATCTTTGGACTGGGTAAGAGTGGTCTGCTTAATTCAGCCACTCTGTTCATCATCACTCCCTTTTCTGAATCAAATGTTTTTGGGGGCCCCAATTCAGAGCGGCTTTAGGTTTATGATCCAGTTTCAGCTCTTTAATGCCCTTTTTGGACAGGTCACTGACAGTGCACAGATTTCTGACATTGTTTACATCTAATATTCAGGGATAGTGACATGTTGTCAGTATTGTAACACAGCAGCGGCTCACTAATGTAACTGCAAAGAATCTCAGTAACACCCTCCCATTTCTCATATGTCAGGTCCTATTTTGATCTAAAAGAAACATTTTGTATGGATGTTGCATGAAACATGAACACAACATTTCTCTACAAAATGTCTGTCATAGACTCTCACACATCGCCCTCATTCAAAATAAATTAAAGGTAAACCGTATTTGAAACAAACTGTTTAAGAATAATTCAAGGTAATCAGGCCAAGACTCGCTGAAAAACAAAGCTGGGTCTGCCAGCCTCCTTCCCTGAAAGGCTGGGACCCTGGGCCAGGGCCCACATTGTCAATGCCTTAAAACGCCTCTGGAGTGGACATGGCTGGTTTTGGGGTGGGGGGGGGGGGGGGGAGTTGGAGGTGTGGTAACCTCTCACTCTCTGTGTTCCACCAGGGGTTGGGTGAGCACCAGACTGCAATTTTGCTCTCAGCTCCTGTCTGGTCCTGCACTCAATATTAATGGTTGGTCTTTCCACCAGTTAAAATTGGGGCTGGCATTCCTGCACCCAGACCTGGCGTTTGCACAAATAACGCTCTTGGAGCAGGCAAATTTGGCGCCCAACCACCTGCCATCTTTGATTGTCAGTGTGTTGGAAAGTTGGGGGTTTAGGAAGAAGTGAGAGGGACAAGAGTTAGGACAGCCAGGAGAAGAAAAATACAACAAATGTAGACCTTGTTGACATTAGCCTTCAGCAACAGTGGTTAACTCTCTTTTCTTAAGACCCAGGTCAGAGGAACCCTGCTGCAGACAGCTCCTGCGCCCCTCTGAATGTTGGCGCCCAGGATATGGGCCCAGCTCGCCTGCACCTGCTAATGCTGGGCGGAGTACACCAGGCCAGTTGTGGTAGGTCTGAGCGGAATTCCACCCAGGGAAACCTCTCTGGCTGGCTTGTAATCAACCCTTTAGAAATACAATGCTGCACCATAAGTACAAATAGCAGAAAATGAAACCAGTCACTAAAGCAAATTCCCTTTTTGTGTACTGCACTTGTGATGGGTTCCCTTCTGCAACCAGTAGTGGTCTCAGAAAAGAGGAAATGGACATCTGAGCCTGGAAAAGCCATTCTAAATGTATCTTGTATCTGGAAAACCCGGGCCTTCCTGAAATACAGAAAGTCTTACAGATGACTGTCTTCTTTTGATTTGATCAACTTGAATGCAGAAGATGCTTGCTAAAAATAAATGTACATTCAGCTTGTAGAGAGGTGTTGGTGAGGGGAGAACAATGTTCATGTATTCTGTACATGCCATTAATTCATGACTTTCCCCCAGATGCATCAAACACCCACTCTGCGAATCCTAAATAGCGAAAAATACCGAATCGCTATTTAGAAATCGCAGAATGGGGTGCATCACCAAAATCGGTAAATATCTGCGAATCGCAACCGCCCGCAATCGCCAAATGTAAAAATTCGCTAACATCGCTATACATTCGCAGATTCGGCTGTTTCCAAACCCCAAATTGCGATTTTGCAATTACCGAAATCGCAATTAGCGATATCACAGATTGGGAGATCGCAAAAACGTGAAGTTGCATTTTGAGCACAATGATGACATCACTACCAGGAAGTAGCCTGCTCCATGCATCATTTGGATCACAGAGCTGGATACAGGAGGAGGCAGAGCACTGAGCTCCAAGAGACACACCCTGCAGTTCCAATACAGGATAGAAATAAATACCACAAGGTCCCAGGAAGCTGCAGGACAAAGTGAAAAACCCAGGCAGCGCAAAATAAAATTCTCAGAAAAAGAACTGGAGTACCTGATAGAAGGAGCCAGCAGGGACCATGGCCAACTGTTCGGGAAGCTGTCCCTGGAAGGTGCCCAAGGCTACCAAGAGGCGCATCTGGGTGCGCATCAAGGCTAAGGTGAACGCAGTGGGAGTCACTCATCGGTCCATCGATGACCTAAAAAAGAGGTGGTACTACCTCAGAGGCCTTGTCAAGGAGTGCATTGCGGAGAGACTAGGGAGAGACTGGCTACGGGAGGATGACACTCCACAGTACCTGAGAACACACCCATGGAGGACCCAGTGGAGGAAACCATCAACCCTGCATCCTGCGTGGGCGTCATTCAACTGGACACCTCCCGCGCCACACACCAATCTCAAGGTAAGAGCCATGCTCCTGCGACCCCCTGCCCTAACCATGCCCATACCCCCAGAGCAAGCCATATTTGTAACCCCAGTAATCCAGTTCCTGCTCCTCCCAAACGCCCAAATGCATTGTGGGACCTGTAGTGTGTCAATGTGCCCTGATAGCCACACACAGTCAGAATAGTCAAGTGAAACAGACCCCTAAAACCAATCAGGGAATGCAAGCCTGCATGCATGTTGCTAGATCCCAGGTGCCTGAATCATATAATTAATCATGCACTCATCCACATCACAGGTGCTGCAGATGCTGACACGTCTCACAGTGAGATACTTCACATTGCGGAGACACCTGATGAGATGGAGGGAGAGAGCCAGCCAGCACCAGCACCTGGACCAAGACACAGGGACACCCCTGCAGCTACAGGTGGAGCACAACCTCACCACTCGGCACGCATGTCAGTGGAGCAGATCCCACCCCCACCCAGGAGGCAGACACGATGCCCAGCAAGTGTGCGGGCCCACGCAAGCAGCAGGTTGAGGCAGCAGCACTCTGTGCCCACCATAGCAGATATGGAGCAACAGGCACACAACTTGGGCCTGGGCATTGAGGCTCGATGCTTGCTGTGCACCGTAAACAGGCGCAGCACATGGCAGCAATGCAGCTGCAGCTATATAAAACTGCACGCAACATTAGTTTACTCACTGAGAGTGTGCAGGAGCTGACCACAGCGGTGAAGGAGAGCAACCAGATGATGGTGGCGCAGCAGGACATCACCCGCAGACGCCACAGGCAGCTGCTCACACAGCTATCATCCTACACACTTTCAAACCACCTGATTGGGAACGCCACTTCCCAGCTCTTGCGCAGATCATTGGCCATGCAGATCCAGATTGGTCCAATGCTGTGCTGACATTGCAAGGGCCCTGGAGCAGGTCACCACCGCTGTAGAGAACCAACAGGTGGCCGACCATGGCAATGCAAGGGGGGGGATGATGCCAGCGAAGGGACATGTAGCCTCAGCAGACTGTCTGTGCCGGTGCAATCCGAAAGGCGCCGCAGTTCCCGGCCCAACACTGCATCACGACAAAACCAGCCAAACGTGGAGGGTGAGAGGCGACAGGGTGCGTCCGGCAGGAGGCGCTAGTTACTAGATATTTCCGGCAGTGCCGTGGTGAGGTAACCACGCACACCTGCTCAGGTTACATGAGCCTGTATGTCTGAATAAGTTGCATTATTGTTTGCTGATTAAAACACATCGAGAGCTTGTGAATTAAACAAAAGCTTTATTTTGAACACAAATCTTCCCCATGTCAATCATTCATGTGGTTTTCATGGGTGCAGTGTTGTGTGAGGGTATGGGTGCACTAGAAATAGTTATGTGTGATGTTGGTGCGGCGCGGCGCCTGTGACCTTCAGCAGCATTCTCCCCGTGTGCATGATGATGCACATGTGCAGGTGGCATGTTGTCCCCCTCCGACACACTACCAGACACCTCCACAGGTATCCTTCACTTGGTGGCAATATTGTGAAGTATGGCGCACATGGCCATGATGCGGCAGCAGATCTCAGGCCGATATTTGAGGGCGCCGCCAGTCTTGTGGAGAATGCGGAATCGACTCTTTAACATGCCAAATTTCTGCTCTATCACATTTCTGGTGTGTATATGCGCAGCATTGTACCGCCGTTCCTGTGGTGTTGCAGGGTTGAGGTATGGGGTGAGGAGGTATTCACAGAGGCCGTAGGCGCTGTCACCTGAAGGGAGGAGCAGAGGGTCAGTGCCTGTTATGCGCGGCAACATGGTCTTAACATACTGTATGTGGGCAAGTGTAGTTATCTAGGAGATGTCCCTCACCAAATTCACCCCTGGCCAAGCGGGTGTGTATGCCGCTGTGCCGGAAGATGACTGAATCATGCGTGCTCCCCGGGTATTGTGCCACAAGGTATGTGATGATGGTCTTCGCATTGCAGACCATCTGGATGTTGAGGGAGTGGTATGACTTGCGGTTCCGGTACATGTATTCAGTCTCTGCGGGTGGACAGATGTGAATGTGGGTGCAGTCGATGCAGCCAATTACATGGGGGAATTGGGCGGTGTGATAGAAGTCCAGTTTTGTTTGCATTAAGTCCTGTTGGGTTGTTGGGAAGGTGATGTAGTGGTGTATCCGGCTCAGCATGGCGTCCAGAAAACTCTGTAGGCAGCATGACAGTGTACTCTGTGATATACCCCCTGCATATGCGACTATCCCCTGGAAGCTGCCGGAGGCCAGGAGGTGCAGGCAGCACAGGACCTGGACATGGGTGGGCATGGCATTGGTCCTCCGTGTTGGGTGCTGCATCAGGGGGTCAAGGTCTCTGATGAGCTTCTTAATCATTGCCCCATTGAGCCTGTATTTGGAGTAGATCTCCTCTTCAATCTGTCCCAGGAGTGTAATTCGCAGCCGGAAGATGCGCTCCTGGATACTGCGCCGGTTCTGGGCTGCAGCCTGGAGCTTCAGCCGCCTTGCCACAATGTAGAGACCTGGCATTGTGACTTTTCTCATGCTCCTACTGAGTCTCCTTAAGTGTGCTTGATTTACCCAACACTTGTTTCTTGTTTGCCATTTTAATTTTCACCAATTGGACTTCATGGTTACCACCTGGTATGGCTTCTCCTTAAATTGCGACTCGTATATTTAGCGATTTATGGTATTTTCACAATTTGCGAATTATGATGAATGGGAATAGCGATTTATTAGCGATTTCGCAATTTGACTGCAAATTCGCTATTGATTTAGCTAAAAGTGTGGGTAATCGCTGTTAAGGAATCGCAATGGGGGTTTCCAAAAGGTTTTGCAATTCTTTGTTTTGCAATTTCGCTATTTGCTGCTTTTGTACTTGATGCATTGCGGAAGTGGGAATTGCAATTGCAATCGCTGTTTCGCAGCGATTGCGATCGCAATATCGCTTGATGCATCTATGCCTTTGTCTGTAGACTTCAAAACGTTCCCTTTCTTTAAACCTTACTGAACTCAAAAATGGCTGGTAAAAAATACTCTCTACCTGATACCTGTTCTGAAAGAGATGTCAAATTGTGTTTCACAAGAATCTAAACTGCAATAACCCTAATTTAAATCTGATCATTTGGTGGTTTTCTATGTATTTGCAGTGCACAGTCTCAATCACCCGTAGACCCAGCAGAGTTGTTCATGGTCTGAGTTCAGTTAACAGGCTCAGGTGAAAGAATGCGTGCCAGAGGCTGTTCAGAAGAGGACTTTTTCAACTTTTCTCATCAGTTCTGGACACAAGTGGAGAAGTGTGGCTCACTGGTTAGAGGAGGCATACCCTGAAGCTGAGGTCAGACCCGGGACCAGGGTTCGATTCCCAACGCGGCAGGGTCCTGAACCCAATTGTCCGCGGACTCGATAATTCTCGCTTCGGTGCCCACTCTAAGCATGATTTCACACTATGCAGCTCTCCACAACGGCCCCCCGCGGCGGGATGCCTGGCTTTCACCTTGGGGATGCCCAGCACGGGTGATCTCACAGGGAAAAACCAGGACGGGTTCCCAAGGCAAGTGCCGAGATGCCCAAGGGTAAAATCGAGCGCTATATAAGAACACACATACATACATACATACACAAGAGAGTACCAGACCCTTTTCCCCGAGGTAAAAGCAGGGCAGGACTGGCCATTCTTCCACTTTGGCATTTTCCCAGTGGGCTGCCGGCATGGGGGCTGCTTTCAAAGCAGGATGAGTTGCCAAGACCCAACCAAGACTCCTTGTCCCAGGTCTAGGGATGGTCTCCTGCAGTGTGGCACTGGCTTGAACATATTTGTCATGGCCGATTTTTGTTTCCAGTTTGGTCCTGGGTAAAAGAAGGCTTGCAAGCTTTGCAAGCGTAGGCCCTCATGAGGTGGTTAGTAGCCATGTCACCATATGTGGTCTAGGATAAGGTTGTAAGCTGGACTGTGGAAAGCATACAGGTCAGGGCTAAACAAGACTGCCATCAGGTGAGACTGAGAACCTTTCTTCAAACACAAAAGGACATCTAAGCATAAATGTCACAGATGCACCATAAATCCTGGTACCTCGACTTACGTGGTCAAAGTGCACCAAAATAATGGAGGCTTCATATCCTAGGCAATAGATTTCAAATACATACTAAAAATTCAAAGAGAAACAATAAGTGGCTCAAGTGCTCAAACAGGGTCTGGCAGCCACTCTGCGGGCGCGAGAACGGCGGTTTTCTATGAGAAATTCTTTCCTTCTCTTAGGATTTAACTTATCTAGAGTCCATGAAACACTCATGGATGGTTCGCAGCTTATATAGATTTAGTGAAAGACAACTGTTCCCGAATCTCCCTTTTTTCATTATATCAAAAGCATGAGATAGTTACATTTAGAGCCAGGGCCGGACTGGCCATAGCGGGCACCGGGCAATCCCCAGGTGCGCCGCACGGGTGTGGGGTGGTTTCGGGCCCCTGGGGGCCGTTTTTGTTACAGGGCCATATTTGCAGCATAGCTGCAAAATCGGTCCTGTACCAAAATCGGCCGAACACCCGCCCCGGCAAAGAGCTCCGCAGCACCTCCAACCCCCCGAGTGGGGAGGGGGGTTTCGAGCACTTTGCCAGGGCCGGTTGTGGTTCCCAGTCCGGCCCTATTTGGAGCTCTCAGCTGCATTCGTGTGGCCAGGCCATAGAGTCTTTGATACACAGTACAACATATTTACTAGAAACTGGCAAAGCGCGGTGTTATGCCAAAATTGGTAACGCCGCGCACCGTCAGTTTCAAAACTTAGTGATGGCTGTATTTACAAGAATGCGGCACACCCCTGCGTTTTCTCTAGCACCAAAGAAGCTGCCAAGCACCAGCTCAGGCACCATTGCATCATGTTGCAATGGTGCCTGTGCTGCAGGGGTGATTGTTTATGTGCAGGAAGGGACAGCTGCTTTACAGGTGATTTGCTGTTTCTATGTGTGCTGCAAAATGCAGCACACATAGAAAGATCAAAATACGAGGTAAAATAAAACATTTCTCCTCGTATGGCTTGCTTAAGGCCAGGTATTCCATGGCACTGCCCCATACCTTCTAAAAATGGGCCAGCATCAAAAAGAAATGGGTGTTGCGGTGGAATGCCTACTGCAACACCTACTGCACGCCCCTTTCACGCTGAGTGCTGTATGAGTAGGGGCATTATTTATAAGGCAGCGTTAGGCCGTGTTATGTGGCTTAACGCCGCCTTGTAAATAGGGCGAAGG
Source organism: Lissotriton vulgaris (assembly GCF_964263255.1). Taxonomy (NCBI): domain Eukaryota; kingdom Metazoa; phylum Chordata; class Amphibia; order Caudata; family Salamandridae; genus Lissotriton; species Lissotriton vulgaris. The sequence goes on along the minus strand of NC_141697.1, from coordinate 1,048,633,317 downwards.
ACTTAATGCCACCAGAATGCCAGAAAAAGTGACGTTCTGGTGGTCCTTGTAAATATGCCCCAGAATGTGTATATCATCGATTAGGCCAAGCTCTGACCTTCGATTGAGGGAAGATTTTTCAAGTTTATGCCAATTGTCAGCAACAAACTTCAGACGGGCCCCATTAGCTCTGTTTAACCTGAGCTGGCCTCGGGTGCTTAACATATATTGTTTTGGATCTTAATAGGTCTCTTTTTGATATCATTTTTGTATTGAACACTAAGGGGCAGATTTACAAGCCCCTTGCGCTACTTTTGTGTCATTTTCTCCATGTTAATAATGTTGCAAAAGTGGCGCAAGGGTCTTGTAAATCTGCCCCTAAATATGACTCCTCAGAAGAATCTTATTGTGTCGCTTGAATGTTTTTTTGTTTTTTTTCAATACTTGCTAAAGATATTTTATCTCTGAATTGTTAGTGTTTTAATTCATTCTAAAATAAAATATTGACATTTACATATGGGCTTAGGCACTCTGTTTGCGAAAGGTCTATTCACAGAGGGTTCAAGCACAACATTGTTATGTCTGGCATGCTCTGCCAGGGTTTCAGTCAACTGACGTAGATGAATGTGTACCTTGTATCAAAGAACATTTTGTTAAATGAGAAAGACAATCTCATAAAGCTTGGCATTTCCAGGTGAAAGGCAAATCAGTCGATACTGTGACCTAGTCTGTTTGTAAACAAAGGCAGGAACTTTTAACTGTCGAGAGGCCTGCAAAATACTTTCTCTTCTGAGCTCAATTGGCTGGTGCCACAGATGCAGTTTGTGGAAGAAAAACTGCCACACGGGCCTATTAGTTTACGTTTCACGTCATTGGTGCTAAATTAACCTGGCAACACACATCATAGGTTGCTGTACAAAGTGGCAGATTTATAAGTGGAAAAAAAAATCTCAATTTGTCAAATGACAGCGAGATTCTGTAATGAAGATAAAACCAACGTCATCATGGCGACCCTTTGGGAAATCCAATGAAAACGGAGAAGCAAAAGGGTTGTTCTTCTCCTGGTCGCCCTCGAAGTTGGGGAACCTGGTTCGAGTCTCGGCAGGGACGCTCAACATCCTGTGATTCTGGGCAATCACTTCATCTTCCCGTGCCTAAAAAAATGAAATGTGTTCGTCTGTAACGCAACTGGTGCTCATGTAAAGTGCTTTGATACCTAGGTATAAAACTAAAAAATCTATGGTTTTCGACCACTCTAGCAGTCTCAATGCACCGAAGGTTCGACTAACTGGTAAAAGCTTGCAAAGTGGAAGCTTTCTGTCGGGCACAGCTGTGGTCTTCATGTGCAGCAGACGGAAGACCACTGGACATGCTGCTCTCCATATAATCTCCACAAAAAGGCACTTTTGTTTTCATGTCTCGCCTGAGGCAGGGTGCATGTGTGTATCACTTCGAGATCTTGTATCCTAAAAAACCCCCACTAAAAAACGGGTTAAAGGGGTATTCCTAGTTTTTTGCCGTGAGTTGCGCCCTCAGGGCAGCACTTTCTGCAATTCAAAATTACTACTTTTAAACCTTACCTAAAAATATTTGGGAAATGTATAACTTTCACCAGAATATTCCAGGGCTGGAGTTAGAATAGTAAATAAGCCTCCTGGAATATTTAGAAGAAAGTTGCTCTTTCAGCAAAATATTCTAGGACTGGAGTTAGAATAGTGAATTTGACCTTCCAGTGACAGCCACGCCCACTACTTCCCTGAGGGTGCAGTTCAGGACAAGAAACACAAATGAGCGCTTAGAGCCCACCCATTACTTTCCACTTGTTGGCGTTTTCGTCACTCTGACTTCTTTTGTCTTCATTGGTCGGCGGCAGCTGGGCTGGTTTTATTTGGCAGGCCAGCCAATCTCGATCCAGATGAGTTGGGTTTAATTTATTTAGACAAAGCCGATCACCGATTTGCAGGATACATCCAGCACTGTGCAAAGATTGGCCAGCTCACGTCGTTGATGCTGCACAAACACTACACAGCAATATGTTCTGGTAAGTTACTCACTTGGCCCATTGCCTCTGATTATTCAAGATACTTCTTTCAATGCAAAGTTGTGTCAGAGTTTGTTTGTATTAAAGTTAGCTGCACAGAGCCTGCTATAATCTAGTGACTGTGATACAATTCAATTAAATAGTTTGTTTTAGTTAATTAAAACCATAACAATATTTCTATTACAAAAACATCTGTAAGTAGGATAAGAAAGGTTAAAAGAATAAAGTGCGACTGTGCATTATAACGTACAGACTCAATTTTCCTTTCTAAGTTTGGGCTAAAAAGAGAAATACTAAGACCAATTACTTGGCAAATTAAAAAGGCTCCCACCCCTGGTTGATTACCCAAATTACTAAAATTAGACCCTACATTCCCCAACTGTTATATTCGAAAACATTTATTAGATGGACGCCATTGTCAGGGATTTCACCAGTTTGTAATTTAACTGTGAGTCATCTAGGTTGAGGTTCACTATTATGGCTTCTCTGCATGACCGAATGCCTTTGTCGTTAAATGACTTTTTTTTCTAACTTTGATCAAAGATTGTGCAGTTTGGAGCAGATACAGACTAGATGGATAAGGTCCTCCTTTTCTACTTAACAAAATCTACATTCTGTAGGTCCACAGTAGTCCCAGGTTGGCCGGTTAGACAATGCAGGTATTCTGCCGAAGCACAGGGTTATCAGTCAGTGTTTTGTGTGTTCTGGAAAAGGGGTGCCTAGGTACGTAGCTGATTTTAAGGCACAATAACTTTTGATCATCATCCAGGCGTGAGATCGGGAGCTGAAATTTTTATTTCTGCCATGTTCAAGTGCGATTTTACAACTTTGTTGTTCGCCATTTTAAAAATATCATTTGACCTATTCATGCCCCACAATGCAGTCAAATCCAACTGTTTGATAGATTGGTCTAAATATTTATGATAGGCCGACTGTAAATCACTTTGTAGGGCCAACCGTAAGGCGATGTTTAGTGGGTCATGCTGGGTTTGACGTATCTTGAACCAGCATTTAATTATGGATGCGCTCGTATTCAGCTCTTGCTTTAGGAGTCCGAACTCAAGGCGGATTTGTGGTGGAGATTATGTTTTAGGCAAAGAAAATACTCTCTTGTAAGCATGGATCTGTAAATTATCCAGAGAACAGTGTCTTCTCCCTTAATGGCTGCCCTCCGGTATGTGATTGTTGGGAGCAACTTGTCAGAGATGACTGCAAGTAGCGGCTGAAACGAGGGGCCATCCAGTTTTTTGGGTAACAGGCTAAACAGGTGGATTAATGTGTTCCCTTTTTTTCATGTATTGCTTCTGGCGAATGAAATTGCCCATTGAGTCCAGATACAACCCTACGTTTTTTTTAATTATTTGCCAACTACGGTGGGTGTTATTTAGAAAGATAGTGACTGCCCACCCTGGTTGATTGACCATGGACATGTATCTTGTTTTTGTTGCATTTACCTCTAAATAGTTGATTTTGACATAGGTGGCCAATGTGTTTACTAATCTTTGTAGGCCCACTTTTGTCATGCTGAACAGCACTATGTCATCTGCATAAGACAGGTGAGCGAGGCGGAGAGGACCCATTCGGGGCGGATGGAGGTTTACTATGTCTAGGAGACTCATTTGACCCATTACCTCTGGTTATTCAAGATACTTATTTCAGTGTAAAGTTGTCTGAGACTTTGTTTGTTTTAGAGTTAGCTGGAGAGAGCATACTATACGCTAGTGACTGATGCATTATAACAACAAAAGGAAAAAAAGTCTGTACCACACATAAAATGTAGTGCCCAAATCCACTGAAGTCACTTGGTACTGATAGCCATTATTCAGTAAAGCCTCATTACTGCCAGTTAGCTGGCTTTAAAGGTCTGGGTACTCTTTACTGAACATGGCAGACTGAAGGGAGTCAATAAAGTACCTTCTAAATGTATGACGGCACGGGTCACCAGATATGTGTGTGGAGCTGTAAAGCACATTTGACAGACTCTTGAGGAACTAGTGTCAACTTAAATCTTATATTTATCATAAGAAATGATTAATGGCAACTAGTCTATCAATGTTCCACTGTATGTTAAAAAGTCACATAGCACACAAGTTAAACAGGTTAAAAACACAATATCTATGAGTTTACATTTTCTTATTCCTTCATAAACGTGCTTTATTCAGTTAAAAATAGCAACATTTTGAAAAGAGTTTGCAAAATAAGAATATGGTTTAAAAATGTCTGTAAGTGAAGCAGGACATTTATTTTCTACACCACAGCATCAGGTTTCTAGTAATCTCCAAAGTGGTGTGAATCCCAAGCATAAAATTGAGCATGGAGTGACACTCACATGCACATAGACAATCTCAGGAGTAAATTAGTGGTTTACATTTATTTTCATAAGCGAAATTCAATCAGCAAAAGGATGTGGGCTGGCACATTTTTATCTGACAGTACAATAGTAGCAAAAAAAGTTTGTAAAACAAACTTTAATGACTAAACTGTTTCTGTTTGCTACAAAGACTCCCTTATTTGTCATGGTTTAATTTAAATTATTCACTCCAGCCTGTTTGGCCTTTCCACAAATCACAGATCAGTTTATGTGCCAGTGTGGCCGTGAGTACATCTATGCAGACTGCTGCGGACCTGCTGGGTTTATAGCATGATGACGGAACATACCATTAAAAGCTGTCTTAAAGCAAAACATCAGTGTCTCCACAAAAGGTGTTCCTCGCTATAACGGAGTACGTCAAGAGAATATGATTCGTTTGATGGCTCTCCACAAAGAAGCCTTAATTCACCCATTTCCTTTTAGGATCCTTGCAGTGACGAAACTATATTGCTCTTGGCAACTGCCATCACATATGCCATAGAGCTCTCACATTTCAGCTAAGGGGTGGAGGATGGGTGACCCCTACAGATTAAGGAAATCAAAGGGGGGAGTGAAGAGGTGATGCCGGTGGGCACCGAGGTGGGCACGTCCTCCTCTTGTCAGGGTTTTAGGTTAATCAGAAAGGGCCACCTCACAATGGGTGGATGTGTATCCAGGTGTCATTGGAATACAACATCTTTGTTAAAATACCCCTCACACACCAAAAGGGCCCTTGGTGTCATGCTTCATCATCGGGGTCTTCCCGTCCCGCTGCGGGGCGGGGCAGTGCTGCGACAAGCGGATACGCTGGAGCACCTTTTAGATGGAGGTGCTATGTGTTGGGAGTGAGTGTCAGTGGGGTCAGGGGTGATATCTGGTGTGAGTTAAAAAATACCTGGCCTAGTGGAAAAAAGAATTTTATTAAACACTGGCTGGTATTATTAAAAAGAAAAAGTGAAATGGAGAGATAGAGCAGGTTAATGGGCTCTCTCTCCTAAGTGGGTCAACATGTTTCGAGGCACGGGGCCTCTTCGTCAGGACCTAGGGGAGATCCCCCTGTCACTCACTAATGTATTCTCCACATAGGTAGAAAAAAATGTGTATGTACAAAAAAGTGAAAAAAGAACTATGTGAGTAACTACCAATTAATAATTACAGCACATATATGCTACCACACTAATAATGTAGTATGCCTGCAAAATAAGAGTAAGAGATTAAAAATGCGCCGATCCCAAAGTGCGCTTAACTTTAAATTACCTGTAAGGAAAAATGAGAAACACACACAGAAATATTTTCAAGTAGGGGATCCAGTGTAAACATGTAGGATTCTTGAAGAGTTCCTTCAGCACACACACAGTCAGTCACACACAGGGTAGGTAACATACATAGGTTCTGCGTAGCCAGAGGTTATAGATATGGAAATGCATACTTATCAATAGGGGGATCAATGCCTCATGAGCCAGCATAAGACTGAAGGGTATGGTGGGGTGTCAGCTGCAAAGAAGAAAAAATGGATATACTGTAATCCTGCCTTAGAAGTGGTATAAGGTAACTCAACTAGGTTGAGTAGGAATACAGGCTTAGACCTCCTCGAGACGGCTATGCCGTACTTACTGTGCCCCTAGCACGGTTGTGCTTCCTCCTTCGTCCGCGGCTTCCGTGGATATGAAGGGGGGAGTGGGCGGCGTGTATATATACTCAATGGTAATTGGATAATTGATCCATTGAACTTGGCGGGAAGTTCGCCGGGTATGTGTGGCCAGCAAGGGAAATACGGGGGCGGCCATGTTGGATGGTTAGATATAGCCAATAGATATTGGTTCCTCGGCTGTGGTACTTGTTGAATAACGATCGTGGGTACTTTCCTGGAGTCTAGAGCTAGTTAAAGATGAGAAATTAGCCAGACCGGGAGGAAAACACCGCAGCGGCGCCCGGCGCTCTGCGGTCGGTCACTGCGCATGCGCCGGAGTTAGCACACTTCCGCGCATGCGCATAGGGCAGTTACTGAAGGTGGTGCGCATGCGCACCGTGATTCCCTAGTTGTGATCCTTGCTTTCACCAGCGCTGCTCAGATTGGACCAGCACACATGAAATCTGGACAGTATCATGACTGTTTGCGTTGGTATACACTCAGACTATCAATATTGATAAGTATACTGGAGTAGAAAAGTGCGTTTTATATGCAGCCTCGAGGAGTTTGAGTTAGGAGGAGGTTTTTTGAGAAAATGGAGGAGGGGATGTTTATCAAATATTATGACACGGTCCCACATATGTACACCTTTCAGGAACCAGGTTGGCTGGAAGGGGTGAGAATATATATGGGGAACTTGTAATGTAGTAAGTCTATGTTGCAGGGGCCATTCTTACAAACAGAAAAAGTTTTCTTATATACATACAAAACAGAAAAGAGTCCATTTTTGGAGACAGAGGTGTCTGCATTGTCACAAAGTACAACACGCCTTACGTGTGCAGTTGAGACCATGGGATGTCATCGTTCAGGCCAGTGCGATGTGACCCCAAACGGAACACCCAACGTTGTTCTTTTGATAGAAGCTCTCTATCATTGGGGAAGATCTCAATAACAGTCCACTTTAGGTCATGGACACTGTGTCCCATAGTGGCAAAATGGGCAGACATTTTTGTAGATGTCCTGTTGCAGCGTACATTGCTGCGGTGTTCTCCCATGCGAATTTTCACGGGTCTACTGGTCATCCCTACATACTCCTTGTTACACGGACAGGTGATCAAGTACACCACATTGCGACTGTTGCAATTCGTGAAAGCACGCTGCTCCCATGTAGAGTGGTTAGAAAAGGTGATATTCTTACTCTTCTTTGTGTACTGGCAGGATACACAAGAACCACAGGGGTGGTGTCCACTAATCCCTGCGACTCTAGGGGGTTCAATTACACCCGTTGATCTTGGTCTTGTGTGTACCAGGAGATCTTTTAGGTTCATTCCCCTCCTATGTGCAAACATTGGTTTAGGAAAATCCAGTTGGCCACATGATAAAACCCTCCAATGTTTGTTCACGATTTTCGTGATCTTGTTGGAGTTGGTGTTGTAGGTGGTAACGCAAATGGGGCGTGGATCTGGTTCTTTTTCTTCCGTGTCGTCCAGGAGGGCTTCCCTGTTATTATTGCGAGCACGTTTCAGACCTTTACGGACAATGTTTGCCGGGTATTGTCTGTTCAGGAGTTTGCTCTCCAGGTCTGCCGCTTGAGTCTTAAAATCATCTATGCTGCTACAGTTGCGCCGTAAGCGGAGAAATTGTCCGTATGGAAGGTTCTCACGTAAGTGGCGCGGATGGAAGCTACTGTACAGAAGTAGACTGTTCTTAGCTGTCGGCTTGAAATGAGTGCTAGTAGCAAGTTTGCCTCCTTTAGGAAAGATGTTCAGATCTAGAAACACTAGATTTTCGTTGGAAGCAGTATGAGTAAATCTCAAGAACTGATCTTGCTGATTTAGCCAGTTCATGAAACATGTAACCGAGTCTAGGTCACCCTTCCAGATGACAAAAATGTCGTCTATGTATCTCTTCCAAGTGAGTACATGATGCCTATAGGGATTGCTCTGATCCAGGATCTTGGTGGATTCCAGATGATGGACGTAAAGACCTGCCAGGCTGGGGGCACAGGTGCTCCCCATACTGGTGCCGTGTCTTTGGAGGTAGTAGGTATCTTCATATTGAAAAAAGTTCTTTGTGAGGGTCAAAGAGATGCATTCGAGGACCACTTGTCTGGGGGTGTGGTAATCCCATGGTGTGGAGAATAATACTTCCTCTATTATCTCCAGGGTTTCTCTATGTGGAAGACTTGTATATAGACTCTCCACGTCGTATCCACCATACCAGGTATCAAGAAATCAAAGCAGTGATCAGGACACCAACTTTTCTGACACCAGCTCGAATAGCTCCAACTCTAGTAGAAATAGCAATCAGGGTGCAAACAGAGGAAAACCCTCTTCCAGAGGGCAATTTCCAAGGGGTGGAAGAGGGTGGATACCATACCAGGTACCCCCAGGATATATGCAATACCCACCGGCACCACCCTTCATGAATCACCCCTTCCAACCTTGGGACCCACAAGCTCCCCAGTACAATTACTATGGGCAGCAGCCATTTTTAGGCCAGCGCCGAGGCCCCAGAAGGGGAAGAAATCGAAAAGGCAATCAGGTTCACTGGAACCAACCTCCAGAGACCGCCCCGGGTGTATCAACACGGAGCCAAACAGCCTCCACCAGCCGGGGAACTTAGTAGTTAACCTGTCGGACCAAGACCTCACAGAAGACCAAGTGAAGGTTCTGTCAAAAGGTTTAGGCTATGTACCTACGAATAAAATGGATAAATTCAAAGTTTGCCAAGAGATGAAAGAATTCATGAGGAAACTCAAACTTCGGGCTTTCTTTCAGGATGCCACTAACGTAGGTACTGAGGAGTCCGACACAAGGTTGAAGAAAAAGTCAACTTTTACCCCACTAGACTCTACCATACCTGTAGAACTCCTGACTTTTGAAAAAGCAGTAATGGAAGATCTTGAGAGGTTACCGAACAGTGACAAGATCCCTTTTAGGAACACCTCCCGTCAGGAACAGGCTGCACTGCAGGAACTTGCTAATAACCAGACTATTGTGATAAAACCAGCCGACAAGGGCGGGGCAACGGTTGTACAGACATACAGTAACTACGATAGGGAATGTAAAAAACTACTGAATGATGCACGAAATTACCAGGTATTAAGAGAAGATCCCACAGAGGAAGTGAGGATCTCGATCCAGATAATGATTGAGGAAGCGAGAGCACACGATTGGCTGGCCAGAAAGGAGAGTGAGTTCCTAACCCAAGACAAACCAAAAGTACCGTACTTTTACACTATACCCAAAATTCATAAGGACGCCCCTTATCCACCTGGGCGTCCGATAGTGTCGGGTATAAACTCTATCTTGGAACCACTATCTAAGTTCGCAGACGCATTCCTCCGGCCTATTGTGCAGAGCACCGATACCTATTTGAGGGATACCAAAGCAGTCCTTCAATTGATCAAGGATGTTCCCTTTGACCCGGAACACGATCTTCTTGTGGGACTTGACGTGGAGAGTCTATATACAAGTCTTCCACATAGAGAAACCCTGGAGATAATAGAGGAAGTATTATTCTCCACACCATGGGATTACCACACCCCCAGACAAGTGGTCCTCGAATGCATCTCTTTGACCCTCACAAAGAACTTTTTTCAATATGAAGATACCTACTACCTCCAAAGACACGGCACCAGTATGGGGAGCACCTGTGCCCCCAGCCTGGCAGGTCTTTACGTCCATCATCTGGAATCCACCAAGATCCTGGATCAGAGCAATCCCTATAGGCATCATGTACTCACTTGGAAGAGATACATAGACGACATTTTTGTCATCTGGAAGGGTGACCTAGACTCGGTTACATGTTTCATGAACTGGCTAAATCAGCAAGATCAGTTCTTGAGATTTACTCATACTGCTTCCAACGAAAATCTAGTGTTTCTAGATCTGAACATCTTTCCTAAAGGAGGCAAACTTGCTACTAGCACTCATTTCAAGCCGACAGCTAAGAACAGTCTACTTCTGTACAGTAGCTTCCATCCGCGCCACTTACGTGAGAACCTTCCATACGGACAATTTCTCCGCTTACGGCGCAACTGTAGCAGCATAGACGATTTTAAGACTCAAGCGGCAGACCTGGAGAGCAAACTCCTGAACAGACAATACCCGGCAAACATTGTCCGTAAAGGTCTGAAACGTGCTCGCAATAATAACAGGGAAGCCCTCCTGGACGACACGGAAGAAAAAGAACCAGATCCACGCCCCATTTGCGTTACCACCTACAACACCAACTCCAACAAGATCACGAAAATCGTGAACAAACATTGGAGGGTTTTATCATGTGGCCAACTGGATTTTCAAGTCAAGTCATTATACTTTTATTCGACACATGTATCATAAAAAGTACAAACATGAAATACATACATAATTATAAAAACAGTTCATTACATACATAATTACAAAACAGTTCATTATTTTAAAAAAGATATCTAAGAGTTATGTGGAAAAATTGACTTGATGAACTTTTTTTAAAATCTTGGTCCTAATGATCCAGGCACATGATAAGAACTTTGCAACCCCACAAATAGTAACCATAGAAGTGGTGTCGGAGATAAGAATACGCAAAGCTGATTTGTAATCTCTAACCCCAAGAATCTTTAGTACTGGTTTTAACCATTTCTTCCTAGGTAAGATATATGCCTTACAGGCAAAGAAAAAGTGGCCCAATGATTCCTCGGGGTTTGTACACCCTGGACACATCGTATCCTCTTCCCTCCTGTTGTTCCATCTGGATGTAAAAGTTTTGAGGGGCAGTGTTCCATGTCTAAGTTTAAGGTATAAAGTCCTTTCCCGAGGAACCTGAATGAAATCCAAAAACAATTCCAGTTTTAGGGTACATTTATGGGTCAAAAAGGTCTCAGTCAGATGACCCCAGTTTGGGTTCTGTAGCGCCTTGGTCTCTATCCAATCCCAATATAATTTTTTCACCACTTGTTTTGGTGGAGGTGATTGGGATACCCAAGCGTCGCTTAAACCCACACTTGCTACGAGCTTTTTTAATGCATTTAGCCATCTGATTTTGCCTGAGGTGTTTAATTTTAGTATTTCATCTAGCACAAGGGCATAATTAGCTAATTCGGGGGTCCTCCTCAAACGAACCCAATATAAGAGGGGACGGAGTTGGAGGATATCCCGAATAGACTTTCTTCCCAGGTCTAAGAATAAAGGTTTAAGTGGGGTAGAGGATGGAAGCGACACCAAGTCCCTCATAAACTTGTTCTCTGATCGGACAAGGTCGTTGGTATTCTCATTACCCCACAGTTCCGAGCCATAAACAGCTGAGGCAATTGCTTTCCCCTCGTAAACTGATAAGGCAGGGGCAACTGGCCTACTTATAGAGAGGCGTTGGTTTTTTAAAATAGTGCCGGAGACCCTTTTAAGATTTAAAATCATTTTACATATATGGGGTTCCCATTTCAAGTGGTTATTAATCCTAACACCAAGATAGTCAAACTCATTGACCACCTCTAAAGGAGATCCATTCAGGGTAACGTGGATATTCCTATATTTCCTCTTAGCGGTCATGACCATTAGTTTAGTTTTGGTCGTGTTTATTGTGAGTCCCCGTTCCTGACAAAAAACACTAAACTGATCAAGAAGAGTTTGGAGACCTGTGGGGGTTTTTGATAAGAGGAGGGTATCGTCGGCGAAGAGGAGGGATGGTATTTTCTCCCCCGCCATAATGGGGGCATCGGCCGGTGTATCTTGCAGATGCTTCACAACCCCATTTATAAAGAGGGAAAATAAAGTAGGGGCCATCACACACCCCTGTCGCACCCCTCTGTTGACAGGTATACTCTTAGTGAGTTGCCCCTGCACCCCCCAGCGTATCTTTGCATATGTACCCTCATGGAGTTTGATGATAAGATTTAACAGGTAAGATGGGAAACCCATATCCAATAGGACATTCCAAAGTTTAACACGGGGTATTACATCAAAAGCCGTTTTAAGGTCAATAAAAGCCAGGTAGAGGCTCCCTCTGGCTATTGACACTGTTTTCCAGAAAACTGCACAGAATCTGAAGACTTGGTCAATGGCCCCAACATTGTTTCTGAATCCGGCCTGAAAGTGGGACAGAATGTTTCCTTCCATAAGCCAACCCTCAATCCTATTTACAATTACCCTGCCAACTACTTTTTGAATAACATCAATTAGACTAATTGGTCTGTAGTTGGCAGGGTCCTCTCTCTCGCCCTTTTTAAAAACGGTAACAACTTCAGCACCCTTCCATGAGTCCGGTACCTGATGGCCTAAGTGAATAAGGTTCAAAACATTTACAATAAAATCAGCCCAAACCAGTGGGTTAGACATCAATAAATCACCCGGTATTCCATCCGGGCCAGGTGCCTTACCCGGTTTTATTTTAAGGATTGCCTCTTGTACCTCACGGGGCGAAAACAGTACATCGGTAGAGCCATCGTTCCCAAGGACCATACAATCAGTACCTAGTGTAGGGGATACTGGCGCAGCTTCTAAGGAGCCCACGCCATATAAATTTGAGAAGTGGGAATACCATTGGGACTCAGTAATATGGTTTGGTATGGGCTCAGCGCCTCGTCTATCCATGACGTTGATCAGTTTCCAAAATGCAGTGGCATTTTTCCCATGAGCCGCTTCCTTAAGAGCCTGCCAATGTTCCTCTTCCCAATCTTTTTTGGCTTTCATAATACTAAAGCGGTACTCATTTCTAGCTAATCTAGCAGCTGGGGCATCCTTATTTTTAATAGCTACTGAAATTGCTTTCCTTTTCTCTCTACAGGAGGCAGTGTACCAAGGGTTCCCCTTTTTTTGCGTGCATTTAAACAAGTGACAACCCTTTGTTTTTTTTGAGAAGAACATGCTGATCTCCCCTATTAAGTCTTTGTACTTAGTTGCCAGCACCGACCCCTGAGGCTGAAGTGCAATTTGGTTCGCTGGGGCCAAGGCAGATGAGGCAGCCAAAACTAGGACCCTAATATTCTCAAGTGTCCCCTCATTGCACCTAACCACATTCCATTTAATCCTGCGATTACAGTTAGAGGGGACTAGTTCTTTGGTAATCAGCTCATTGTGAACCTCCTCACCACTGTTGTCTCCCCAGAACATACCCATGCAAAGGGGATTATGGTCGCTATCAATCCTCTGGCTGACCTCCATATCAACCAGGTTAACCCATGACCCTACATCCAAAAGGATGTAGTCAATCCGTGACGGGGAACCTAATCGATTGAAGGTCATAGCGCCCCTACGATCGGATGTGGTGCGGCCATTTAAGGCACATAGATCATGTGCAGACACCAGAGCATTCAACTGTATGGATCGAGCCGACCATTTCTGAATTGGGTCCAGAGATAGGGATGGAATTAACTGGTTTCCTGGCTTATTATAGCAGCCCAAAAATTCATCCTCATCAAGAGGCTCGAATGTACAATTAAAATCGCCTCCCACTAATATTGAAGAGTTAGAAGAGAGGGCAGAAAGCGTGTTGTCTAGCAACTCCAGTGTTGGAGACAATTGGCCCCCTGGGAGCCCCCTGGCATAAATACAAAAAAGTTCAAAAGCCTTCCTGGCAGACTGCCTTTTAACAGTTATATGTAGAATATCATTACAGGGGACATGATTCACAGTGATTTTACAATTCAAATCTATCCTGATCCAAATAAGTAATCCTCCCGATGGGCGCCCCCTCCCAAGCTGTGTTGCAGGGACAAAAAACGTAGAGTAGCCCTGTTTGTGTTGTGGCTCTACACACCAGGTTTCTTGGAACATGCAAATATGGAAATCATCTACAAAATTGTTCCATTCCGGGTCAGGCAGGTTTTTCTTTAGGCCGGCTATGTTCCAGGACAAGATTTTAACAAGGGAAGGGGACAGCATAGGTGTATCCATGGCGGCCTGAGTGTCAACATCCCCTAACAAGGGCTCTGGAATAGTGCTACACTGCTCCGGTACTTCTTCCATAATAGGAACGATAGAACCACTATCTACAGTGGAAAGAACCCCACCACCCCCGCCATTTTCAATACACTGGGGTGATGGTCAGTCCACTTCTTCCAACCCACCAAATCGGTTATAACAGGGAAATAAAGGGTAATTGAGCTGTGGGCCCCACCCATCTCCATTGAAATGTGAATCCCCCTTCCACTGGTGCCCCCTCCTCCCATGGACTAAGTTCCATCCTTCCTCTGCAGGCATTCCCCATTGTTGTGGATTCTGGTATGTACCACCTCTACCCAAGCCTTTCCTAGTTGGCCTCATCCAACTCCATCTAACATCCTCATGGCCCTCCTGCATATAAAAAAAAGACAGGGGTTTGGGTGCTACCACTGACTTACTATCACAAGGAGGAGTTGAGCATATAAATTCTACAAGTCGTGGGTCCTCAAACGTGATAACGACACAATCGCCCTTTATACTTTTCTTCTTCCCACCTACCCAAGGAGCCCGTTCAACCATAAGTATGTTCTTGTTTAGGCCGGGTGGTGGAGGGTAATTTTTGTCAAGCCAGTGGCATATTTTATTTTTAATCGCCCAAAAGGGCTCAGAAGTGGATATTGGCAGCTCAGGAATCCCTGTCAGAACAACCACATACGGACAAGCATCTGGTGGTAAATTGATGTTGCGCCGCGATGTGGTTTTACTGGACTGGGACTGTGGAATAATAGGGGCTGGGTTGTCAGGGGTCTTTTTGGTAGCTGCCTTTCTATTTACTGCACTTGGACCTGTAGAAGTGGAGGGTTTGGTTTTATTCACTGTTTTGGTTGCTGTCAGAGAAGGAGCTGGGAGGGTAATTGCGGGTGCTGGAGCACTCCCCGTAGGTGGATTTAAGACATCAATCCCAGTGTTAATAATAGGCGGTGAAACCACCGGAGTAGAGGGGCCAGGGGTAGTCAGCCTAGGGTCTTGTAGCGCAAGAATAGTAGCCAATTGATGTTCTATGTTGGAAAGCCTATTCTCCAGGGGTGAAAGCAAAGATTTTAACAAACTAGACATAGATTCCATTAAGGAGTCAAGACCGTCTCCTGAATTAGTTAGTGAGTCATTGCTTCCGCTCTCATCCAGAAGACTGGCCAGACTGCTATCAGGAATTGTTTCGTCCGGAACCCCTAAAGTTAGCAAATGGGGGGTAGAATCTAAGGGGTCAGACTCAGTTTGAACAGTGAGTACCTGGAGAGTCACATCATTTGCTGTCGCCACACCTATATTGTCCCCCCCAAAGTTGGAACCCATAGACCCTTGCGTGGTAATGGCGGGATTGTCCATGGGAGGATTTGTTGGAATCACATCAGTTGAAGTTAACGTAATGATATCTGACCCAGCCGTAATGGAGGAGTCAGGAACATCATGATTAACTATCACGGGAACATGGGGGATATTAGAGGGTAGTATGCTCGTCACAGGGGCATTAGTAGAAATTAGTGGTTGACTAGTGGCGGGAGTAGAATCATTAATGGAATTCCCAGCTGAAGTAACAACAGGGTTTATCAAACTTGGCGGCGGGGAATGCACCATTGCAATGTTGCCCAATGAAGATCTTTTTGCGTGGGCAAGATCCAATGATACTCTCCTTTCCATGATAGAAATGCCCTCATCTATCAAAGAGTGTGTTCGAGAAATAAAATTATCTAGGGTGCCAATTACTTTTTTAGTTTTATCGTTTCCAGCTCTCTGGCTCCTAGTTTTACGAGTAGACATCTCTGGAGGGTTAAAAAAGGAAACAAACTATAATGAAATATCACAACAAATGATCCAAAGATAACTGTTAGCACAAAGAGAGCAAATAGACTACTCAAAGGAAAAAAGTGACCCCAATAGTTTCAATCAGGAAAGCAACTGTAGCAATCAATACGAACCAATGGTACAAGGGACTAATAAAGGTGCGCCCAGACCAGGCACTACAGGCCACGGAGGGCCACAAAGGGCCCGCCCTTTGCCCGGGCTTAGCCCCGGGCGCTCCCGCGCGCTCCCGCGCAGCGAGTAGCTTCCAAGTTTATAGTTCAAAACCTATAGGGCGGGGTTGGGGCGGGGCGGTCAGGGAGAGCGGGGCCAGGTGACACGGCCAGAGACACCGGGACTCCTGGGAAAGCGAGTCCCGGGTCGCGCTCGCAGCCCTGCCGCCTCACCGTCTCACAGAGCCCCACAGGAGCAGCTGGGCGTAAGGTCCACCGACGAGTCTGGCAGGTGAGCAGCGAAGCGGGACCCGCGCAGCGGGTACCGCGAGTTGTGGGTAGTGGGTCCTGAAGAAAACAAAAGCGCCGTCTTCCTAGTCCGTTTACAGCAAAGGAGTGTCCCACTGGCAAGAGATCCTTCCCTCCTTTTCACCTGGGGCTGCTGGGGGCGGGGCAGTCAGGGAGAGCGGGGCCAGGTGACACGGCCAGAGACACCGGGACTCCTGGGAAAGCGAGTCCCGGGTCGCGCTCGCAGCCCTGCCGCCTCACCGTCTCACAGAGCCCCACAGGAGCAGCTAGGCGTAAGGTCCACCGACGAGTCTGGCAGGTGAGCAGCGAAGCGGGACCCGCGCAGCGGGTACCGCGAGTTGTGGGTAGTGGGTCCTGAAGAAAACAAAAGCGCCGTCTTCCTAGTCCGTTTACAGCAAAGGAGTGTCCCACTGGCAAGAGATCCTTCCCTCCTTTTCACCTGGGGCTGCTGGGGGCGGGCGGTCAGGGAGAGCGGGGCCAGGTGACACGGCCAGAGACACCGGGACTCCTGGGAAAGCGAGTCCCGGGTCGCGCTCGCAGCCCTGCCGCCTCACCGTCTCACAGAGCCCCACAGGAGCAGCTGGGCGTAAGGTCCACCGACGAGTCTGGCAGGTGAGCAGCGAAGCGGGACCCGCGCAGCGGGTACCGCGAGTTGTGGGTAGTGGGTCCTGAAGAAAACAAAAGCGCCGTCTTCCTAGTCCGTTTACAGCAAAGGAGTGTCCCACTGGCAAGAGATCCTTCCCTCCTTTTCACCTGGGGCTGCTGGGGGCGGGGCGGTCAGGGAGAGCGGGGCCAGGTGACACGGCCAGAGACACCGGGACTCCTGGGAAAGCGAGTCCCGGGTCGCGCTCGCAGCCCTGCCGCCTCACCGTCTCACAGAGCCCCACAGGAGCAGCTGGGCGTAAGGTCCACCGACGAGTCTGGCAGGTGAGCAGCGAAGCGGGACCCGCGCAGCGGGTACCGCGAGTTGTGGGTAGTGGGTCCTGAAGAAAACAAAAGCGCCGTCTTCCTAGTCCGTTTACAGCAAAGGAGTGTCCCACTGGCAAGAGATCCTTCCCTCCTTTTCACCTGGGGCTGCTGGGGGCGGGGCGGTCAGGGAGAGCGGGGCCAGGTGACACGGCCAGAGACACCGGGACTCCTGGGAAAGCGAGTCCCGGGTCGCGCTCGCAGCCCTGCCGCCTCACCGTCTCACAGAGCCCCACAGGAGCAGCTGGGCGTAAGGTCCACCGACGAGTCTGGCAGGTGAGCAGCGAAGCGGGACCCGCGCAGCGGGTACCGCGAGTTGTGGGTAGTGGGTCCTGAAGAAAACAAAAGCGCCGTCTTCCTAGTCCGTTTACAGCAAAGGAGTGTCCCACTGGCAAGAGATCCTTCCCTCCTTTTCACCTGGGGCTGCTGGGGGCGGGGCGGTCAGGGAGAGCGGGGCCAGGTGACACGGCCAGAGACACCGGGACTCCTGGGAAAGCGAGTCCCGGGTCGCGCTCGCAGCCCTGCCGCCTCACCGTCTCACAGAGCCCCACAGGAGCAGCTGGGCGTAAGGTCCACCGACGAGTCTGGCAGGTGAGCAGCGAAGCGGGACCCGCGCAGCGGGTACCGCGAGTTGTGGGTAGTGGGTCCTGAAGAAAACAAAAGCGCCGTCTTCCTAGTCCGTTTACAGCAAAGGAGTGTCCCACTGGCAAGAGATCCTTCCCTCCTTTTCACCTGGGGCTGCTGGGGGCAGGGCGGTCAGGGAGAGCGGGGCCAGGTGACACGGCCAGAGACACCGGGACTCCTGGGAAAGCGAGTCCCGGGTCGCGCTCGCAGCCCTGCCGCCTCACCGTCTCACAGAGCCCCACAGGAGCAGCTGGGCGTAAGGTCCACCGACGAGTCTGGCAGGTGAGCAGCGAAGCGGGACCCGCGCAGCGGGTACCGCGAGTTGTGGGTAGTGGGTCCTGAAGAAAACAAAAGCGCCGTCTTCCTAGTCCGTTTACAGCAAAGGAGTGTCCCACTGGCAAGAGATCCTTCCCTCCTTTTCACCTGGGGCTGCTGGGGGCGGGGCGGTCAGGGAGAGCGGGGCCAGGTGACACGGCCAGAGACACCGGGACTCCTGGGAAAGCGAGTCCCGGGTCGCGCTCGCAGCCCTGCCGCCTCACCGTCTCACAGAGCCCCACAGGAGCAGCTGGGCGTAAGGTCCACCGACGAGTCTGGCAGGTGAGCAGCGAAGCGGGACCCGCGCAGCGGGTACCGCGAGTTGTGGGTAGTGGGTCCTGAAGAAAACAAAAGCGCCGTCTTCCTAGTCCGTTTACAGCAAAGGAGTGTCCCACTGGCAAGAGATCCTTCCCTCCTTTTCACCTGGGGCTGCTGGGGGCGGGGCGGTCAGGGAGAGCGGGGCCAGGTGACACGGCCAGAGACACCGGGACTCCTGGGAAAGCGAGTCCCGGGTCGCGCTCGCAGCCCTGCCGCCTCACCGTCTCACAGAGCCCCACAGGAGCAGCTGGGCGTAAGGTCCACCGACGAGTCTGGCAGGTGAGCAGCGAAGCGGGACCCGCGCAGCGGGTACCGCGAGTTTTGGGTAGTGGGTCCTGAAGAAAACAAAAGCGCCATCTTCCTAGTCCGTTTACAGCAAAGGAGTGTCCCACTGGCAAGAGATCCTTCCCTCCTTTTCACCTGGGGCTGCTGGGGGCGGGGCGGTCAGGGAGAGCGGGGCCAGGTGACACGGCCAGAGACACCGGGACTCCTGGGAAAGCGAGTCCCGGGTCGCGCTCGCAGCCCTGCCGCCTCACCGTCTCACAGAGCCCCACAGGAGCAGCTGGGCGTAAGGTCCACCGACGAGTCTGGCAGGTGAGCAGCGAAGCGGGACCCGCGCAGCGGGTACCGCGAGTTGTGGGTAGTGGGTCCTGAAGAAAACAAAAGCGCCGTCTTCCTAGTCCGTTTACAGCAAAGGAGTGTCCCACTGGCAAGAGATCCTTCCCTCCTTTTCACCTGGGGCTGCTGGGGGCGGGGCGGTCAGGGAGAGCGGGGCCAGGTGACACGGCCAGAGACACCGGGACTCCTGGGAAAGCGAGTCCCGGGTCGCGCTCGCAGCCCTGCCGCCTCACCGTCTCACAGAGCCCCACAGGAGCAGCTGGGCGTAAGGTCCACCGACGAGTCTGGCAGGTGAGCAGCGAAGCGGGACCCGCGCAGCGGGTACCGCGAGTTGTGGGTAGTGGGTCCTGAAGAAAACAAAAGCGCCGTCTTCCTAGTCCGTTTACAGCAAAGGAGTGTCCCACTGGCAAGAGATCCTTCCCTCCTTTTCACCTGGGGCTGCTGGGGGCGGGGCGGTCAGGGAGAGCGGGGCCAGGTGACACGGCCAGAGACACCGGGACTCCTGGGAAAGCGAGTCCCGGGTCGCGCTCGCAGCCCTGCCGCCTCACCGTCTCACAGAGCCCCACAGGAGCAGCTGGGCGTAAGGTCCACCGACGAGTCTGGCAGGTGAGCAGCGAAGCGGGACCCGCGCAGCGGGTACCGCGAGTTGTGGGTAGTGGGTCCTGAAGAAAACAAAAGCGCCGTCTTCCTAGTCCGTTTACAGCAAAGGAGTGTCCCACTGGCAAGAGATCCTTCCCTCCTTTTCACCTGGGGCTGCTGGGGGCGGGGCGGTCAGGGAGAGCGGGGCCAGGTGACACGGCCAGAGACACCGGGACTCCTGGGAAAGCGAGTCCCGGGTCGCGCTCGCAGCCCTGCCGCCTCACCGTCTCACAGAGCCCCACAGGAGCAGCTGGGCGTAAGGTCCACCGACGAGTCTGGCAGGTGAGCAGCGAAGCGGGACCCGCGCAGCGGGTACCGCGAGTTGTGGGTAGTGGGTCCTGAAGAAAACAAAAGCGCCGTCTTCCTAGTCCGTTTACAGCAAAGGAGTGTCCCACTGGCAAGAGATCCTTCCCTCCTTTTCACCTGGGGCTGCTGGGGGCGGGGCGGTCAGGGAGAGCGGGGCCAGGTGACACGGCCAGAGACACCGGGACTCCTGGGTAAGCGAGTCCCGGGTCGCGCTCGCAGCCCTGCCGCCTCACCGTCTCACAGAGCCCCACAGGAGCAGCTGGGCGTAAGGTCCACCGACGAGTCTGGCAGGTGAGCAGCGAAGCGGGACCCGCGCAGCGGGTACCGCGAGTTGTGGGTAGTGGGTCCTGAAGAAAACAAAAGCGCCGTCTTCCTAGTCCGTTTACAGCAAAGGAGTGTCCCTGGATTTTCCTAAACCAATGTTTGCACATAGGAGGGGAATGAACCTAAAAGATCTCCTGGTACACACAAGACCAAGATCAACGGGTGTAATTGAACCCCCTAGAGTCGCAGGGATTAGTGGACACCACCCCTGTGGTTCTTGTGTATCCTGCCAGTACACAAAGAAGAGTAAGAATATCACCTTTTCTAACCACTCTACATGGGAGCAGCGTGCTTTCACGAATTGCAACAGTCGCAATGTGGTGTACTTGATCACCTGTCCGTGTAACAAGGAGTATGTAGGGATGACCAGTAGACCCGTGAAAATTCGCATGGGAGAACACCGCAGCAATGTACGCTGCAACAGGACATCTACAAAAATGTCTGCCCATTTTGCCACTATGGGACACAGTGTCCATGACCTAAAGTGGACTGTTATTGAGATCTTCCCCAATGATAGAGAGCTTCTATCAAAAGAACAACGTTGGGTGTTCCGTTTGGGGTCACATCGCACTGGCCTGAACGATGACATCCCATGGTCTCAACTGCACACGTAAGGCGTGTTGTACTTTGTGACAATGCAGACACCTCTGTCTCCAAAAATGGACTCTTTTCTGTTTTGTATGTATATAAGAAAACTTTTTCTGTTTGTAAGAATGGCCCCTGCAACATAGACTTACTACATTACAAGTTCCCCATATATATTCTCACCCCTTCCAGCCAACCTGGTTCCTGAAAGGTGTACATATATGGGACCGTGTCATAATATTTGATAAACATCCCCTCCTCCATTTTCTCAAAAAACCTCCTCCTAACTCAAACTCCTCGAGGCTGCATATAAAACGCACTTTTCTACTCCAGTATACTTATCAATATTGATAGTCTGAGTGTATACCAACGCAAACAGTCATGATACTGTCCAGATTTCATGTGTGCTGGTCCAATCTGAGCAGCGCTGGTGAAAGCAAGGATCACAACTAGGGAATCACGGTGCGCATGCGCACCACCTTCAGTGACTGCCCTATGCGCATGCGCGGAAGTGTGCTAACTCCAGCGCATGCGCAGTGACCGACCGCAGAGCGCCGGGCGCCGCTGCGGTGTTTTCCTCCCGGTCTGGCTAATTTCTCATCTTTAACTAGCTCTAGACTCCAAGAAAGTACCCACGATCGTTATTCAACAAGTACCACAGCCGAGGAACCAATATCTATTGGCTATATCTAACCATCCAACATGGCCGCCCCCGTATTTCCCTTGCTGGCCACACATACCCGGCGAACTTCCCGCCAAGTTCAATGGATCAATTATCCAATTACCATTGAGTATATATACACGCCGCCCACTCCCCCCTTCATATCCACGGAAGCCGCGGACGAAGGAGGAAGCACAACCGTGCTAGGGGCACAGTAAGTACGGCATAGCCGTCTCGAGGAGGTCTAAGCCTGTATTCCTACTCAACCTAGTTGAGTTACCTTATACCACTTCTAAGGCAGGATTACAGTATATCCATTTTTTCTTCTTTGCAGCTGACACCCCACCATACCCTTCAGTCTTATGCTGGCTCATGAGGCATTGATCCCCCTATTGATAAGTATGCATTTCCATATCTATAACCTCTGGCTACGCAGAACCTATGTATGTTACCTACCCTGTGTGTGACTGACTGTGTGTGTGCTGAAGGAACTCTTCAAGAATCCTACATGTTTACACTGGATCCCCTACTTGAAAATATTTCTGTGTGTGTTTCTCATTTTTCCTTACAGGTAATTTAGAGTTAAGCGCACTTTGGGATCGGCGCATTTTTAATCTCTTACTCTTATTTTGCAGGCATACTACATTATTAGTGTGGTAGCATATATGTGCTGTAATTATTAATTGGTAGTTACTCATATAGTTCTTTTTTCACTTTTTTGTACATACACATTTTTTTCTACCTATGTGGAGAATACATTAGTGAGTGACAGGGGGATCTCCCCTAGGTCCTGACGAAGAGGCCCCGTGCCTCGAAACATGTTGACCCACTTAGGAGAGAGAGCCCATTAACCTGCTCTATCTCTCCGTTTCACTTTTTCTTTTTAATAATACCAGCCAGTGTTTAATAAAATTCTTTTTTCCACTAGGCCAGGTATTTTTTAACTCACACCAGATATCACCCCTGACCCCACTGACACTCACTCCCAACACATAGCACCTCCATCTAAAAGGTGCTCCAGCGTATCCGCTTGTCGCAGCACTGCCCCGCCCCGCAGCGGGACGGGAAGACCCCGATGATGAAGCATGACACCAAGGGCCCTTTTGGTGTGTGAGGGGTATTTTAACAAAGATGTTGTATTCCAATGACACCTGGATACACATCCACCCATTGTGAGGTGGCCCTTTCTGATTAACCTAAGACCCCTACAGATTAACAGATTGTTTTTTAGATTAATGCAGACCTATAGGAACCCAAAAAGAAATCCAACAGTGTTGTGCACAGTATGCTGTGATTGAAGGACATCTCCGGGAAAATCTAAAATATATACCTTTATTTATTTATCAGGAACAGGGCTTTCCATTCTGAATGCAAGCGTGAGCCTGCCAAAACGTACCACCTAAGTACAGCTCTTTCTATGGTATGCATAAAGCCAACCAGTAACACTCAAAACATTTATTAGAAGAATTTAGAGATCAATCTCTAATGCTATTTTGAGCAAAGCACTGAGCAAAAAGCTCACCAATGCCTGCATATCGAAGGCCCGATTTGTTTACATGTTGGTAGCCTGTTCAATGGTGTAGATGTGTTCGATCAATGAAAACAGGCATTGCCAATATGTTTAGCATTTGTAAGATCTAATGGCATTATCAATGTTTTCAGCCATATTGTACAGCAGTGCTGGCATCAGTGCAGCATGACAGTTAAAAAAAAAAAGTGCTATGACGCGGTCAACCCTAGCTGTGTCATACAGTTTTTTTTCTTTACTTCCAGCCATGTTCCACCATGATTAAGACAAATTGGACAAGCCAATAGATCTCATAGGCGAGACCTATTGGCTTTGCCAATGCTTGTTTACATAAAGTGCTTCTTGTCACCTCTACAATTAAGTTCTTTACACATTCTGATAGGCTCAGAAGGTTAGGATGCTTTCATTTATGACCTGCAATCCTCTGTGCCCTGTATATACAGTTTTATTCTAAAAAGTATGTTCGGGCTGTTGGATTAAACACCTCAAGCAACCATCTGTGGCCCCTTTCTGTCCTGGTTTAAGTACAAAGTTCAGAGTAAAAGAGTGCATTTCTTCTTTCAGTCCACGCCTATTTGTACAGATTCCATAAACATATTTGCAGCTAGGATCACCCACAGTTTTGATAGCTCCTTTTAATGTAATGGTTTGATTTATATCTGAAAAGCCTTGGGAAATGTAATGATCATCGCACAAAGACATATGTAAATGAGCGGTTCTCCCCACAGTGGGATTAAAAAGATGCCTAAGTACTCTAAATTTGCATGCAAATAATAAAGAGTAATGAATGACAATATCTATGCCTCTATACGTTTCGGCTTTCATGATATTCTCTAACTAAACTTCTCACTTTTTCAAACCAAAATTAACTCATTTATAAACGCTTAAATCTGACTAATAAATGTATTTAGGGGAAGTTCTAATACAATTATGACAAAGGAAAAATAATATGGAGGATCCACAATTATTATAAAATACACGCCTTCAATCATTGAAAAGTAGTTTATTTCTCCAGGTTTGAAATCCTACCTCATATGATTAATACATTCTGTAAAAGTGGCTTGCTGTGATTTCTTCAAGCTCTTTGCAATTTACTACCAGTAATATCAATTTCCCATAACATTATTTTCATTTTATTATCACTGATTTTCTACGTGGTTAATCTATGTTTTAGTTTAATCCTCTCTTCTAAATTGTTTTTTCCTCTTGAGTTCCTATGGCTAGATCAATATTTTATACACATGGGCGTTTATATTTTCCTTTAGTCTAGTGCATAAAAGGTCATTAGGGTTTGATTGCTTTGAATCTTTGTCACTAGAAACACAATATATATAGCAGATAGAGAAGAGAGATTAAGAACACAGTGAAATGTCTCTGATAATTTACAGATATTTTCGCCAGTGGATTAGCAAACATGGTTTCGGTCACCTAAAAAATGCTGTCTCCAAAACCAAAGTCTTACCTAAATACATCTAGCACACACATTATTAAGTGTTTTCCCTTCGCCCCAATAACTCAAAGCAACATAATCATGACTTACACCTTAACAGCAGTGATCGGTGTGTGCATCTGTCATGGAATATCCTGACCAAACGTGAAGGCAGTGACAACAGGTGATGTACACAATCTAATCGCTGTTCAAACTCCAATTTGTGTAGGGTCAAAATTCTGAGACTTATGGTGGTCTCTGCCTCCCAGTAATACTCTCCTGTAATTGCAGTTGGTCCAACCTGCAGAAATGTATTAGCAACAATATGCAGGAAAGTTTGGTACATGTAGAATTGTCACGGCCGTGTTTACCAGGTGTGATAAATACCTCACCCTTTCACAGACTCCGAGTAATCAGGATCTAAGCCTTGCAATCCTTCACCTACCAGTTTCTGGACTTAGGCAGGTAAGTTGTAAGTAGACTCACTTTAGTACAATTTCAAACAAAGGATTTAATAGCTACAATCCATACATCTATGGGTCATTCCCTTCTCTACAGAAGAGAGTATAATAACTGTGCAATAACCTAGCTAATACACTTAGTAATATCTTGGAAATTAGTACTCTCCCTGATTTTTAAAATGCTTTAAAAAAATCTGGCGGTATATCATCCATGTTCAGACCTTGCTTTTTTAAAATCTTACAACTTTATTGCTTTCTTTAAGTTGCCATGTTCCTTAAACATTTGTGCGAACGTTTAAGATTTTAAACATTCCCTGAATTTATTTTTGGTCTTCAGTTCTGTGTAGACATCTTAAAAGAAAAGATGTAAAACATCAATAGCCTGGCCTATGCTTATCCTCTTTCTTTTGACTGGAATATGCCTGTTCTGTCTGATTTCACATACCACATTACAAGCTTTTCTTTTCCTGATCTGCAGATGATTTTCCATTTATTAATAAATACCTCATGACTTTCCAAATATTTTCTTCATTGTTTATTGAAGATGTGTTGTAAATGTTATATTAAACACTGGCAGGAAATACAGAGACCTACTTCACTTTGAGTTTCCCATTCTTTGCCCACAAATGTGTGCACTAAAAAATCCACATTAACTTTTATCTCATCTTGGAGAAGGTTAATCTCATGCTCTTTCAACCTCTGTTTATTAAAGTAAAGAGCTGCACTCTGAAAAAGAATAAAAGCCTTTAGGGCATCATGCTTATCAATAGGTCTTCACACTCATTGTCATTTCTGACGTACACCTTTATTTTATTTGTCCTGCAGGAAAGTTGCGGGGGCACCATGAAGGCCAAAAGGCAATACTCAAAAGTGATAGAGGCTTGTACGAGTTGCAAATGTCGTTTTTTTCTTAGTTTCTTGGCTCAGTGGTATTTGCCAATATCCCTTAGTAAGATCTAGAGTGGACATCACCTTTGCCCTCCCTAGCATCTCTATCAATTCATCCACTCACGGCATAGGGTACATATCAAAATGAGAAATGGCGTTCAATTGCCGGAAGTCTACACAGAATCTTAGACTGCCATCTAGTTTGAGAACCGAGACCACCAGGAAGCACCACACACTACGAGAGGGTTCTATGTTCTCAGTATCTCACATTGCCTGAACCTTTGTTCCATTGCCTGTCGTCTTGCATCTGGAATACGGTAAGGCTCCAATCCAACTAGTCGTGTATCATCAGTGACTATTATCATGGGTAACTAGAGTGGTATGACCCGGATGACCTGATAAGTGGCCTGGCAATTTCTGTAGGAGGTCGCATGGCTGTTACTTCTGGTGTTTTTCCCTGTGTTTACAGTTGTCCCATGAATGAATGAATGAATGAATGAATGAATGAATGAACAGAATTTAATATAGTGTACTGCTACTCAACAAGAGTGTCACAGCACTGACGGAGCGAAAAGGCAGGACACAGAAGTTAACAAATTTTTTTAAAAGCCAAGTTTAAAGGTGTTCTCGTGAAGCTTACTACTCTCTGATTCCACAAGGAGATGTGCTGGAGTTTCTTAAGGGGGATATGCAGAAGATACATTCACTGAGCAGTGTGTACCTGAGGAAGGGGAGCAGGTTCTTCCCTTTCCTTAACAGGTTTAGATGATGAACATGTCCTGCTCCTCTCACCTGTGGAACATCCACTTAATACGTTACCAGGGTTACCCTTTCTGTCATGGAATAGGGACTTTGCCAGGTAGCCAGGAGTTTTTTTCAGAGGTAGGGAGCTATATTAGGGCTTTCTCATCTACTTTGAATTCAGATAACTTAGCACCTTGATAATAGGACTGCTTTTGCTTCTACCCTCCTCCTAGAGGGTAGCTAGATTCTCTTTCAGTCCAGAGCAGTCTAGAGCAGTAACTTAATAGTGGGAGACCTTCCTCTTCTTCCTCCATCCTCTGTTCTGCCAGCATGCCCAGAAGTGTACGAGCCCCCCTCTCAAACAATACCTCCAAAGGCGAAAATCCCGTAGACCTGTTTTCATGCTTTAGTATAGCAAACAAGAATAATGGAAGTTTCCTGTCCCAATTTCTTCCAGTTTCATCAATGTTTTTCCATTACATGGTGTTAATAGTTCTATTGTAACATTCTACCAGCCCATCTGTCTGGGTATGACATACAGCCGTACGTATTTATTGTATTTCTACCATTTTGCTTACTTGGGACATTAGGTGGGACATAAATGGAGTACCTTAGTCTGTAAATATTTCCTAAGGAAAACCTACTCTAGAAAAGAATGTAATCATAGCTTGAACTACTACCTGAGAGGTCATACAGGTTAGGAGATTTGCCTCGGGGTAGCGAGTCGCGTTGTCTACAAGGACCAAAATCTATTTGTGGCCTCAGATCTTGTAGGACCTCTCACTCCTTTTTCCCATCTCCACTCTCTTGAATGGAATATCAATAATGGGAAGAGGTTATACGGGAGCTGTGGAAACCCCAGCAGGGTTCACCAATTGACACAGGGGACAGGACTAGGACTTCTTTGTACACCTTGGGCCAGTAAAACTTGTTGAGTATATATTTCAGGGTGTGTTCCTGTCTGTAACATCCCCCTTCTCCCTAACGATGGGCAGATGAAAAACCTGTTCCCTAAAAGCTTGCAGTACCACAAGTTGTGACATGACTTTGTCTCCGTTTTTAGTGTGTCTATACAACAGTCCCTTGTCTTTACAAAAGTAAGGCCTACCTGATCAGGCTTCTGCTCGGTGGCTTGCTCCCATACATGTACCAGCGAGCCATCCTCATCCTGAGCTGACCGGAAAGTCCACAGGGGTGTCTGCAGGTCTTCTGATGAAGAAAGGAGACAGACTTTTACAGGAGATGTTTTTTCATGAACTTTTTTTCCCACCCTTTTTCCTTCTTAGATTTTTGCAGTCAGGTTCGGGGCTATCTAAGTTCACATCACAGAAAGGGGCTCCCTGTAACCAATTGACAGGAACTGGCCATTGGGTCATATGGTAAAGATACTGGTCAAAGAGGGGTAAGTCCTGTCCCAAAATTGCTCCCTTATACTGTGAGGTACCACCCCTACCGTCCTCAATTGTGGGTCACCTTTCACTTCCAACAAGACCTCAGCTATGGGATAAGTTCTTATCACTCCATGAATAAAAATCACCTGTACAAACTCTCCAGATGTCATCTATGTTGGAGAGATAAGCACAGCATTGACAACAGTATAGTGGCATCCAGTGTCTAATAAGGCATCAGTGGGTTTGCCATTCATATGTAATTTTTCTGGTACTTCTCTGCCTGTACCTTATTTCCATAGGTTCTCCAACAGTTTCTTTCTGCAGACAAAGTTGGGCAATGAGTCTCTACTCCCCACAGTGGAAACATCCGGGTCCCTGTATTGACCCGGCCTCATCATCCGGGGTTCTTACTGGGAATTTCTGTTGTGAGCCTACCCCCCTACTTTCAATTCGGGTACTACTACTTCTACTCTGAACAGTGGAACAAGGAGCTGCTCATCTGAATTTGGCTACTTCCATCATGGGGGTAGTGGGTTGCAGCTACCTATTCCCCAGGTCTCTTATCCTGTAACACAACGTCCTCAGATTATCCCCAGTTCCTAATTTTTCCTTGCAAAACCTTCCCCTCTAGTATTTGGGATCACAGCCTAAACATTCAAGGATGGCCTTCCTAATCTCTGTGTAGGAAGCAGTTCTGTCAGGATGTCCCATCCGATAGGCAGCTTGTAAATCCCCAGAAAGTAATGGGGCTATGTACTGACCAAAGCATTTCTGTGTCCAGGTAGCAGTTGTGGCCACCCTTTCAAAGTTGACAGAAAAATAGTCTGGGTCATCTCCATCTTGAAATTTCTCCAGTACTGAACCCGGTGCATTGGGTGTACTTGGTTACTGGCATAGACATCTGTTAACCTTAGTTCTGCAGTATCCTGGACCTTTTGATTTGTGGTTAACAGAGTGACTTGTTCCGTTAGGGCTGTCTGAATTGCCTCCCTCTCTCTCTCTCTCTCTGGCTTCCTGGACCTGTTTTTCCCTAACCAGCTGGAGGTGTTCCTGTGTCCCTCAGCTAGTTGCGCTACCATCGCTTCCATTGTACTGGGTTGTGTCATGATATCAGACATGGCCTGATCCCACTTCTAACACCACTGTAGTCTAGTTGGGGTTCCTGCCCGCCTTGTTTAGCCATTTCCATATAGTCAGGAGAGAGAATGAATAGGATGCAGGGATTTTGGTTTATTATATATTGGTATACCGGTGATATGATGCCCGTTGTTCCCCTTCCTTCAATTCTCTCCAGTCGGGTCTGAAATCTTCCTATTATACGTGGCAGTGTAGGAATAAGCAGCTCCCTCTTTAAAGGTCTCGGCTCAGGAGTAACGTGGCCCTCGGAAAACAAATAAAAACTTGCATCAGTTTATAGGACAGAAACAAGTCGTCCTATAGTCTAAAATGCCCGTAACCACTGTGCTCAGTGTTGTGGAGTGTTACAAAAATACTAGGAAAACAAATTCTGGCATTTTTGTTACATGCTCTCTGAGCTTGACCAGAGCCCTGTCCACCACCTCCTATGCCGTGTTCCTCCGGGGCCGTGGTGTCGGGGTACACAGCATCCTCCTAGTGCTCAGGGACCGATGCAGGGGGGACAGCAGTAGCTCTCTTCTCTACCACACCCTTCAAAATAAAAAAAACTCATTATCTCTGGAATGGTTTATCCTACTTAGACCTAATCCTGCTAACCTAAGAGACCAGGGAAGAGACGGAATGGTGGTTGCATTACATGGTGGCATGGAACAGCATTGCGATCTTCGGTTCCCAGCTGGGCATCATCATTCAATCAGATATGAGCAGATGGGCTGGGAGCCTGCTGCGGTTCAGTCTCATTCGGGCCATTGGTCAGAGGACAAACTACGCCTTCACATCAATTGCCTGGATCTGTTGGCTGGGTCCTTTATCATCAGAGCTTTGTCCCCTAAAAAATCCTCATGTTGCATTCTCCTGCTACTGGGCAATATGCCAAATGTCCATTATGGCAACAAGCTAGGGAGCACCTGGTCCCACATGTTGACAGAAATTGCCTAGGACTTTTGGCATTTTCAGCAGAATATTTCAGTACATCCAAAGGCGTCCTTATCTATCGTCTTAACGCCTCTATGCGGGAGGCCTTGGTACCCCCCGAATGGAAGCGAGCCATGGTCATCCTTTTGTTGAAAAAGGCAGGAGCAGATCCTTCTGTACTATCTAATTTTAGACCTATATCTCTGCTTCCGGCTTTCTCCAAAAATTTGGAGAAACATATCAATACTCAACTGACACAACACATAGACAAAGTTGGCTTTCTTCATTATTTACAATCCGGGTTCAGAGCCAACTTTTCAACTGAAACCGCTCTGCTTGGGGTCACTGAGAAACTGCGCCAGCATTTAGTTCAAGGGGAAACTGCGGCACTCATTCTATTAGATTTGAGTGCTGCATTCGACACTGTGTCGCATAACATCTTGCTCAACGCCCTTAGGTCTCTTGGGCTGGACGGCAATGTCCTATCCTGCTTTGCTTCATTCCTTGATGGTCGCACTTTTCAAGTCTTTTCTGCTAAGGCATCATCTAAGATCTGCGTATCAGCATATGGAGTCCCACAGGAATCCATTTTAAGCCCCCTGCTCTTCAACATCTATGTCAGACCTCTTGCAGAGATTGTGGAAGAGGCGGGTCTTTCCCTATATTCGTATGCGGATGATACGCAGATTGTCTTTTCGCTGTCCACCACTAAAGACGCTACGACAAGTGCCCTTCAGTATGGCCTACGGCAAGTGACAGAGTAAATTGATATTTGTATAGCGCACTACTCACCGCAAGGGTCTCAAGGCGCTTGTACGAATACCACTGTGGAACCCATCCTGGCTTTCCCAGTGAGGCGTCCACTCCTGGGCAACCCCAAGGTGGAGGCCAGGCATCCTTAGCGTTGTGGGGGCTGTTGTGGAGATTAAGCAAGCTATTGCCCAGAGTTGCAGAGTGGGACTCCATGATTGGAATAGGCAACGAGGCAAGAATTATCAGGTCCGTGGAAGTTTGAGCCCAAGACCCGCCGAGGCGGGGAATTGAACCCTGGTCCTGGGCCAGACCTCTGCATCAGGGTCTGCCGCTCTAACCATTGCGCCTTAACTTTTTGAAGTTAAATGGGGATAAGACTGAGGTCCTTATCCTGGGCAAGCACAAGGACCTATGGGGCCCTCACCAGTGGCCTCAGGAAATGGGTTCCTTTCCCCTACCTGTCACCCATGTCCGTATTCTGGACATCATTATTGATGATAGTCTCTCTATGAGACAACAGGTGGCGAGTGTTGCTGCCATCTGTTTCACGATCTTGAGGTGGCTTCGTAAGATCATTTGGATGCTTCCTGCCTCAACCCAATGCACGATAGTCCAGGCACTCATCACCTCTCTCCTCGATTACGGCAATGTTCTCTATCTCGGTAGCTGCTAAACGGTATTGAGAAAGCTACAGGTAGTTCAGAGCTCTGCAGTACGCCTTCTTTGTCAAGTTCCTAGACATGCTTCCATCTCGCCGTATTTATGTGACCTTCACTGGCTTCGAATTGATCAAAGAATTAAATTTAAAACCCTGTGGTACATCTTTAAAATCAAACAAGGTGTGGCACCAGCGTATCAGCAAGAGCTCATCCATCCTTACATTCCTTCTCGTCCCCTGCGCTCTACAGCCCATGGAGACTTCGTGATTCCCAGATTTGAGCTTGCAAGAATGGGAGGCCGTTCCTTTTCTTGTCTTGGCCCTAAAATCTGGCATTCTCTTCCGGTGTCCCAGTAGAATGACCCGTCCTATCTCAGTTTTCGAAGAAATCTTAAAACCTGGCTTTTTTAGTAGCAAATGGTTCTTGACTGCTCTTTTCTAGCAATTTGTGTGCTAGGCGCCGGGAAACCCTTTTTGGGTAGCTGCGCGCGTTACAAAACAAATTCAATAATAATAATAATTGCAGAACATTTTTCAGGTTGCTGTAGAAACTTGAGGGATGCCAGCGATAGGAGGCTTCATTCACCGCTCAGTGGCTTCAACATCCGTCGGACCCTTGTCAGATCAATCTTTTTGCATCTTGGCTCAACAGTCAGCTTCCACTGTTTTTCAGTTTGTGGCTGGATCCTCTGGCCTTGGAAACGGACGCTTTGTTGCAGGACTGGAGTCAGGGCCTAACATACACCTTTACCCCTCTTCTGATGATTCCTGGAGCTCAGGTGAGGTTTCAGAGAGAGAACCTGCTCCTTGTCACTCCTGGAGAGTTCAGTCCTAGTTCCTGACTGATGGATCTCTTTTGCGATTTCCAGTCCAACTTCCGTTCTTCTCAGAACTCCTGACAGATCTGGCAGGGGGCCTTCATCCTCTAGTGTTACAGGATTCTCTTCATCTCATAGTGTGGCGTCTTTCAGGAGTCGCTGGTGATTGCCTGGGCCTCTGCAGCAAGCTGAATTCTGTGTCTCCCAATCCTGGTCTTTAAATACCCACAAGCGATATTCATCTGCGTGGTGTTGATGGGTCAGTTGGTGTTTTTCCCAATGTACTGATCCTGTGGGCATGAGATATAACATCTAGTGAATTTTCTTTCATCTTTGAACTGGTTTATAGATTGGGTAACAATTTTCAATGAGATATAACATCTAGTGAATTTTCTTTCATCTTTGAACTGGTTTATAGATTGGGTAACAATTTTCAATCAGCCATCTCCACTGGTCATTTCCCTCTTCATGGTAAACCTATCAGCGAGCATTCTTTGATCTGTAAGATTATGCAGGGCATTCACTATTTCCATCTGTGGGATGCAAACGTGGTACTTCGGTTTATCCACAATTGGCCAGATAATTGTTTGTCTCAGAAGCAATTGTCAGCGAAATTGACCCAGCTCATATGACTCATTTGTTATCACAGGATTTCATCTGTAAATGTTCTCGACGTTGCAGTCAGAGTTTTTACTCTGAAATGAGTTTCTTTCCAGATTATAAGACGTATAAACCTTATCCCTGTTTTCCAGGCAACCCTCAACTTTGTGTTGTTCAGTGTCTTAAAGCTTAAAAAGTGTTACTTATCCTATTTAGGCGTGACACTACTGGACACTTGTTGATGTGCTACAGAGCCCTTTGGTCCAGTGGCTTCTGCCACCTTAACACGTTGGGTCAGATGGCTGAGGCGGGAGAGAATGTAAATGTGTTTGGGGCCCACTCCCCTCTGGGGTGCTATGACTTCGAAATCTTTTGCCTGGGGTTCTCGCCAAGAGGACATAATGAGAGCTGCGGACTGGTCCTTGGATTCCAATTTCAAACATTTCTATTATAAACCTATCGCGAATGTAGCACCTGTGTGATGGGTCAGCTTTGAACAATCAAATCTGAGCCTCCGGTCCCGACATAGAATGAAAATTTTTCAATTTTATGAAGGACATGGAGGCGAGGATTATCCCGCCCTAAAGGTTATTATTGCAATGCATTGAATTGCTCTTTTTGTTTATGATTGTTCCCTCCCTGTGAGAATGACTTGTGGTATATGGTGGAGGTTATCCCCCCTCCCCCCATTTTTTTTTTCACTTTGTCATCCGCATTAGGAGCAGAAGCAGATCTGAGCGAATCGGATTCCTGGTTTCCTATTTAAAGGATAGTCTGGAAATCTCTTAAACCATTTTAGATTAGAGTCTGTCTCTCCTGCTTGTCTGGCCTTGTTTGCTGCAGAATGTGGGGGAATAGTTGCCAGGCAGCCCTGGACTCATCATGAACTACAAAGTTAACTCACTACGAGCCACTAAAAGCACATTAAGGCACTATGTGGCAACGTCTCTACTTTCTACTTTCCCCAGTTTCTTTCATCCCTTGCTTTGGACCGTAATTACTGTCACTTACAACTGCTGTGCACTGAATGGTGCAGGACATATGCCAATTCTATGGCGAACTCCCATCACCCTGTTGTTTCCATTTGCGCCACAGATTGAGGAGCTGCATTTTAGGTAGATTTGGCGAACAGTACTTAGTGGAGGAGAGGGGAGAAGCTTACTCAATGCGTTACAATAACCTATGGGATCACCTACAAACAAGCATCATCTTTTATTCCTCTCCATTTCAGTGCCTGCTTCTCGGGCGTGGTGTAAAGGTGTATGCCAGAAGTCAGTCTTCTTCTCAGACCTCCATTTTACATTACTCTAATGAAAATCCCTTCAAGGTCTCTGGTCAGAGACCAGCTTACAGATGTGACGTTGTTCTTGTATGGATATATTGCATCATAATCAGTAGCTTTAAACCCCAGAATCGCCGAGAACCTTTTAAACAATGGAATGTTTTCCGAAAGGGAAGTGTTCTCCCCCAAAGAAATATAAATGCTGAAATTCCAATTCAGATTTAAGGAACTTGCTTACATTTGAAGAGGAATTCAATAATTTAAATGGGTGACTTGCTCATTAAAGAGGGTAGTGTTGGTTCAGTGGAAAGGGAGAAAAGCACGAAAACAATAACAAAGAAAATTTGTGTTAGATATTATTTTCTGTGTTAATGAAAGTTATGAAAACGCATTTAAAACAAAGGAGAAGAGCAGGAGTCCAGAAGGACAACGCATCCGGTAGAACTTTATGGGAACTCTGTTAGAAGAGATATCTGACATGGATCCATGTTAGATTTTCAGCATCATCATCATGACTATGTAAATAAGTTCCATTAAAAATAAATGTATGTAATGTATGGATGTCTGGCATTGTCCTGGACTAGGCTGGCCACTCTTGCATTGGAAAGAGGCCCACACACGTACAAGGTACTTACCATCGTCCCAAAATCCTTTTTTTACTTGACAAGTTATGGCACTGCACGGTGTCCAGTAGATGTACTCTACAACAATAGCAGGGCAGTTCACCAAAAGCATTTCCTTACTAAAATTATCTTGAAATATTTTACTATGTCTTTAAAAGTTACTACAACTTGTTATTCAGCGCATGCTAAACAAAGACAGTCTTTTAAAGCAGATAAACAATACTCTGCCAAAGTCACAAATGTTAATACAAGGACTTAGGCTTAAGCGACCTTTCGACAGTACATGTTGACTTCTTGTTGGGTACGGAACGTTGTGCTAAATTGCAGTGTTTTCGATTTCGTAAGATAGTGTCAAAACATGGCTTTTGTCCAGCTGGAAATTTATGTTAGTTTTCAAGTTCTAGCTTGTGCAGGTCATTTTTAGGTTTCTTGTGAGACATATTTTTATCTTAGAGTGGGCCCAGAGACTGCCATTTGCTTACCATTGGTTGGCATCATAGTCACTCATTAGCTGTGTGAGCTTTCCTTCCTCCTCTTCAGTTTGTCCCAACCCTGGAGCATGGATGCATACGATGTACTTCCACTGCATGCCTTTTCACGCACAATTTTTTTGTTTAAGTATTCTACAAGAGTGCATGTGTTTTCCAGCTGTCTCCCCAGTGTGCTTCTCCCTCACTCCTCCCCGCGCATTGGCTTCTCATCCATGTGCTTTTTTTCCTCACTAGCTCCACATCGCTCTCTATCATCCATTTGATCATCCATCCCCATCCACGCCACCCATATTGCTTCCCTTTCCAATTCCCCCTTGTTTGAAATTCTGGGTGAAATGCCAAAAGCCACTAGTTTACAGCAGACCAGCACCAGCTTCCAAAGTAAAACGAAATAATTAAAAAAAACTTGTCTAAGAAGTCATGTAGGATAAAATCATGCCGAACACAAACACGAATTTCACCACAATCCTTCAATCTTAATCCCAGCCCCACACACAATCCTTTGACACTCTAGCCTCTGTAGCCAGTGTTTATGCTGAACATGACCTCAAATGATGTAATGACAATATTTAAATTATCCTCAAAATGAGTTAGTAACGCAATTTGGATGGGGCAAGTTTGGATTATCCTGTTTGAGCAAGATCA
Organism: Lissotriton vulgaris; assembly: GCF_964263255.1. Lineage (NCBI taxonomy): Eukaryota > Metazoa > Chordata > Amphibia > Caudata > Salamandridae > Lissotriton > Lissotriton vulgaris. The sequence goes on along the minus strand of NC_141697.1, from coordinate 1,048,597,415 downwards.
ATTTTAATGTTGCATTCAATCCTAAATACAAAAGTCTAATTCCCAATTCAAAATGGCGAAGTCTTCGGGTCCTGTGACCGCCTCCAGTCCTATGGGTGCCCCTAGGAAACCTGATTGTTAAACTAGGGGAGAAAGGACATGGTCTTGATACGAGCTGTGACTAGCGTTCCATAAAGCCCAAACAATCTGGCCCTATTAGTTCAAATGTTTCGCTGAATTCCTGCCTTACCCTTGGGTAGCTGGCACAACCAGCAAGGATTCTCTTGTGCTGTGAGCCATTGTTTTGAGGTGGAGGTTCCTTTGTGGGAGTTCCTTTACCCCGATTTAGAACCTTCTCTGTAGTAGCGTTAAGCTGCTTGTTGATATTAGTGCTGCTTTTGATATATCTGGGTGTCAGAGGTGATGGTTTTGAAAGCCTCTCTGCCTTTATACCTACGAAAGGACTGTTGGTGTGATGTAGTGGGGTACAGAACTCGCATGGATTTTGCGCTCTCTGTCTTTCTTAGTATTTTCTACCTGGGTGTCCACCTCTGTGGAGATGGTCCACATCAAAGGGGACTTTAAGGGGGTGTTGCTACAGCTCAGGCTTGAACCTGTAGATGTAAGAGAATGAAAGAATGTATTCCTCTTGCAGCAGTGTTAGTGATATTTAGGGCGCAGCATATGGTTGCAGTGGAGATCTGTCTACCTTCTGTGAGTAGCTCCCGCCTTTTTCTATATTGTCTGGGAGATGTTGTATTAGCTCTTCCATATGATCCCAAATGGCCTGGTTATACTGGGACACTAACCCTACTGAGTTACTTATGCACCACTGATGAACAAGCCCTACTGCTACCAGTTTTCCTGCTGCATCTATGCGCTTGCTTTCCTAATCGGGATGAGGTGTGTCTCCAGTATTCTGGGAAGCTGCCTTCTTCCTTGCTGTGGTTACCACTAGTGAGTTAGCTGTTGGTTGTCCCCTGATATAAAGTAGGTCGGTGGGGGAAGGTGTGTACTTCCTCTCAATGCGCAGCATAAGGACTCTAATCATGACTGGGTTTTCAAAGATCTCTGGGGAGACTTTGAGCATGGACCTTATCAAAGGTTAGGTATTGAAGAGAGCTCTCGGTCATAGACAGTGTCTTAACTAGAAAATCTGTTTCCTCTTCAGTAGTGTATATTTGTACTTTAGGATATTCAGCAGCTTGCTGATTAACTTATGGTAGGAATAGGTATTATCCGGAAGGGATACCTTAGCTGTTACTGGGACTCCAATATCTGGATTTGGCAGTACGACATCGTATGCATCCCAGGGATCTGGGCTTTGGGTGAGGATCTCCCAGAGATTCTGTGCCACGTTCATAATAACAAGGGCTCCCTGTGCCTGCATCATGTGAGTGTATGGATGATAGTGACATAGTTGTTTAGGTGGAGTGATGTCAAGTGGCATCGAATAGTGGAGTTATGCTCCACACTTTTCCTCTTTGGAAGAGACTGTGGGAGGTCAATATCCTGCCCTCTCTGTTTATGGGCCATATCAGGCAAGTGTTCGCCCTCCATAGAGTGCTTCTTGTACATGAGCCCTTGAAGATTTCTAAATACTTTAACCTCTGTATCGGAGGTTGCTATTGTCCTACTTTACTCTGGCGCCACGTCTTTCACATTTTGTTTCTTCCTATGTTCAGTTGGAGCGTAGGAGGTCAATGTCGAAGCCGTAGATGGCGTCTTTTTTTCAGCGTGGGAGTGTGGGTCTGCCCCGAAGACTTCTTCAGAGTTGACATATGGCTTGGCTATCATAAGGTGTGTTTTGGCATGTGCGCTTGCTCAGCTCTGATGGTTTTGTCGACCCCAAAAAGAGGCGGAACGTCGAAGGCTTTGCTGGCGCCATAGGCTGCGCAAGTTTAGATGACCTTGTCAGTCGGAGTGCTGCGGCATATCACATCCACGCCTGTTCCTGTGGCCTGGAGCACGATCGGAATCGAGGGCAGTCTCGTCCTGTCTCGACTCCGAGGCACGAGGGCGGTGCTACACCCAGACGATAGTGGGTGGGCTGTGTAGACAGTCTTTTGGTGTAGGAGGGTGTCTGTAGACTTTGAGTACCCACAGCCCTTGGTGATCCTTGGAAGCCCATCTTGATCCTCGGCCCTAAACCCAATGCGGTCTGTCCCTCTGGAGGATCCACAGTCAACATCACCGACTCGTCTTCATCATCATGTCAGCTGGATTCATCGGAGGTGATGTGTTGCAGACTGAACAGGAGGACGCCCCCTCCTACAGGAACATCGTTGTCTTAGTCACCAATCTGTACGTACTGTTTCTTGTCTGCCGAGAATTCACCTTACACTGCCATCTCCATAGTATGAACTGGGCATTGGTCACTTCTTGAGTACAAGGTCTCTTTATACTTGAACAGGCAGCAGGCTACTCAGGTTTGCTTGTAATGCTCCAGCGACAAACAGAGGCTGCAGACGTGTTTATACGAGTAGCCGTATTTTGCCCCACATTGAGGAAATTCCTGAACAGTCTCTTGTTTACCTTCCATCACTTGGAGCTGGACATCCTCAGAGCAACCTGGAAAGGGCTCTGGTGTTGAAGCTGACCGGAATGAAGCGGTTGCTGAAATCAAACCTCAAGACCGTTAAGTGTTCGTGGGCCACAAAGGCGTAGAAGATGCACAGGGCTCTGGCGCAATAAGTCCAAACCCAATGGCAGAAGAAAAAAAATCAGCCTAACTATGGAGCCGTTGAACATGCACAGTCTCTTGAGGAGGAGACTCAATATCATGTCAGCAATACAAAAGTCTACTTCTAGATAAACAAGTTGTTGAGTCTGAGTCTAAAACTAGATGGGAGGGGGTCGCATAGCATCTCTATCTGCAGCCAACACAGGCTACGAATACAAATTTATCATCAAATTAGATCAAAACACATTCATCTCAGTGCAAAGATTGATCATATTTCAGTGTACATAATTACATGTCTACTATGTGACGCTTGGGGTAGGAAATCCAGTCAATCTATCCTTGTTGTTACACCATCATCATGCCAGAGTGAAACAGTGTTGCATCATGGTAGCGGTTCCAAAAGCGAAACCATGACAGTTACAGCGAGTGTGAGAAACACAGGTGACCAATAAATGAAAACCAACACTGCTAAAAATAACAATGAAAATTAAGTGCAACATTATCCTGATATGTTACATGCAAACTATTCTCTGTGTCTTGCTTACTCTGTTTCTGCAAATACGAGTAAACTAAACTTCATGGCTGCTGCGCTACCATCATGATCACGAACACCAAAGCAATCTCGCACTGAAGGGTCATAAGTAACCTCATCTGTTCACGCATAGGTCATATGGTAAAAGTCAGTACACAGCAGCCAATCTGAACTATTAAACAGAGTGTGAAAAACAACAGAAAAACTCAAGTTAAAAACCCAACCAAAAACTTCACATAACCAAATTATACATATGTTGATGTTTTAAGAAATGTCCAATACATTTAAAAGTAAACATGCTGCACATCAAAATACACTTGAAGATTCGTTCCATTGTGCACATTATCAATATATATTAACATCTGTTAGATGTAATGGAGTCACACAAACCAACAATTTGAGACTCAAAGCTCATGTTTCCTCTATGAAACAACAGATTTCTAGACCCATAGGTTGCTCTGTGTCAAGTCTTCGTATCCAGTATAATTACCTTTGCAGGAGTCTTCAGCATGTGTTTATCTCAGGATTTTGTATAACCTGTTCCAGCACCTGAAATCTCAAATGTGCAGTATTGCGCCTGGCTACGTTAAAGTGTATAGATACTGCAAATTTAGTGGAATCTTGTCTGATATTACTTTTATGTAATGTTATACGCAGTTTCATTTACTGTTTTGTCAGTATACAACAAACCACAAGGGTATTTAATCGAGAAATGCAATTGTGTGGGTTACAATCCCTTCTAAAAACTCAGTTTTACTGCAGTCTCGCTATGTGGGTGATCTATAGTGCCCCTTTTATCACGTTATTCTAGTGGGCACAATTCATACAAGGAAAAGTACCACGGGTGGTGGTCCCTAAGCTAGGGGTAGAATGTGATACAAGTTCTTTCAGATTCTAAGATCTTTTATAAGCAAAAAACAGGATGATCTTTGAACAGCGGCCAAAATCACATTGCATTTTTAGGATCTCCAATCTTTTTCTGCAGATGACTTTCAATTCATAGCTACTGGTGGAATATGTAGATAGGAAGGTCATCCTCATTTTTTTGGTCTTGTTTGCTTAATAAGTAGTTGTTCTCTAGATGCATGATTGCCTTTTTAAAGAGATTCCTCTTAAAATTTGCTCATGATACGCTCTACCTTTGAAATCTCGGAAATTGCTCTACTGTGGTTTTCAGTGATTCAGAAGGGTGTGATGTAATTCTTTTCAAACTTCTAAATTGGAAAAATGGTAGAATTATTTTAAACTATTCGGAGAAAAATGGTAAGTGAAATATGTTTTGTTATCTGTGCTTTTTGTGTAAATGTTTGTTGGGGATAGGTTATCCAGAAACCAACGATCACATTCAAGTATGGTATTTTCATCTAGCTGATGTCATAGCTAGAACAAATGTATTTGTTTTTCTAATTCAAAGATAGAAATATTGACTCCAGTTTCTCAACTGATCCATTCCAAATGATGAAAATATCACTGATGTATCTTACATACATTAGTGAATGATTAGTCCATTCTATGTCTTTTTCTACATGTTGGTCCTCAAATGAAAACATGAAGGTATTATCATGTGATATCTTTTTCTACATGTTGGTCCTCAAATGAAAACATGAAGGTATTAACATATGATGGTGCTCCTGAGAATCCAATCAAAGTGCCACTAATTTGTAAAAAGAAATTATCTTGCCACTTAAAGTAACAGTAGAAAAGTGCAAAATGAAGCAGTTGAAGAAGGAATACTTTATTCACGGACATGTCTTCTGTTTGTAAAAGTAGCCACTCCACTGCCTCCAAGCCTTGATTGTGTGGAATATATGTGAATAACGAATTCACATCAATGGTACATAATATAGCCTTATAGCCCGGCGTAGCGGGCTATACCGGCTATTAAAGGCCAGCTGAATCGTTAAAGGTCCGAGCCGAAGGCAAGGGACTTTAACGAGACAGCGGGACTTTAATTGCCGGTATAGCCCTGCTACGAAGGGCTATAAGGCTATTAGAACATTCTGCCACTAGAGGTCAGAATGTTCTAACAAATTAAACAAAGGGTTATCGAAGCTCGAGGGGATATAAATCCCCCCGAGCTTCGAGAAGCCTTTGTAGAACATTGGAATGTTGCGCTGCGGGCCTTTACCGGCCTGTAGAAGCAGGGAGCACTCCATTGTCTGCAATGGAGCTCCCAACATTCCAATGTTCTAATACAATTTCTGTGTCAGATTGAACTGTGAGATAACTTAACCTGTTCAAAAATTCAGTGGTATCTCCGATTTAAGATAGAGTCATCCGAATCAATGGTTGTAAGAATACATCTATGTATTTATCAATTGCTTCACAAATCAAACCACATCCAGATACAATCTTTGGTAGCATATAGCGGAGTGGAAAAGTAGTTTCTTAGTGTTAACATGTATCCATTCCATCTCTTTGGCTTAATCCAAGATTGATGACAATATTTTTGGGAATTCTACTGTAGGATATGTTTCTAACATCAGGTATGTATGAAGATCCTGCATGTGTTCACTTTCATTATGTAATATCCATGCCCATCACCACTAGAGCTCCACCTTTGTCTGCTTTTTGAAACACAAAATTCCTATTGCTAGCAATAGCCCATATGGGGTCTCAATCGTTGGGGCGAGGTTGGATTGCTTTAGCTGTTTTTTCTGCAATCTTCTTACATCCGTATTTACCAAAATGTCAAAATTGTCAATTTTCTTGTGGGACACCGGTGTTTCTTTTGTTTATTTCTTTGGTGTGATTAGCAATTTTAATTTCCAACTACTCTAGAGTACTTAACAATTAAATATACAAGGAGTTGAGGCAATAAACCACCACACCTCCCATTACATAGGGGACAATTTATTAAATAGTTAGTGTGGTGCACAGAACTAGAAATTCAACCCCTTTCAACTTCTAGTTGAGAAAACTCCCAAAAGTGCAATCAATCTATAACGGCTCAGTACCCCAAATATATCCAAAACATGCCACTTGTACTGAATAGCAGTTCAGCAAAATGTTCACAAATGCTCATCACACAAAATACATACCCTTTGCAATACACAATATACTTTAGACATATTTTGTTGAAAATTCTTTATTCATTGTCTTCTTTTGATAATCGACTTAAAACCATAGCCACCATGTTTCATCCTCCCAGACTTCTTTAGGGCTCTATTTAGATTCCTTTTTAATTGGACATACTATATTGCTGCATCTGTAGTTTGCCAGTATTTTATCTGTAAAACTAGCAAAAGTCCTCTAATTTTAGAAAAAGGACTCGCTGATCCTTAGGTAGAATCATTACTTAAAGAGTATTCTTAATTGTGTCCAAATATCCAATATTCTGGAATAACATTCGTACTGCTAAGGAAGTCCTATTGGTGAAGGACAGAGTTAATGTATTCCTAGTTCAGATGACGTCCTGTGGTGTGGTTTAGAGTAAGGGAATAACGAATTTTCAACAAAATACGTCTAAAGGATATTGTGTATTGCAAAGAATATGTATTGTGAGTGATGATCATTTGTGAGAATTATACTGAACTCCTATTCAATACAATTGGCATGTTTTGGCTAAATTTGGGGTGCTGAACCGTTATAGATTTACTCTAGAGTAGTTTTCCATGTCTCCTCTTTCATGCGTTTCTCAATAGAGGTTTTTACAGGGAATATTTCAAAATCCAATTCTTTGTGTTTTTAGCTAATTCTTCTATGATGAGAAGTATGAGATCTAGTGAGCACTTGAGATTAGAAAACCATTTCTCCAAAACATTGCGGTAGATCTTACATAATGTGGGTCTCAGTAAAGCATTCCATCAATCTTTTTCTTTTAGACTGGCAACTCACCCTAAGCAGAGTTCCTGTGTAGTTCTTGTGATTCGTTTATATCCAATAGCAACCACTGGCAAGTCCAATCTAGAGCTGTTAGGATTAGCCACTTTCTGTATTGTGTTAATAGGTGCAGTGCTGTCGCAAGAACTATGAAGGGGAATGGGTGAAGGCACAGATAAAGACACTGACCATCTCATCGCAAGGCATTCCCTTGGAGGTGTGTTTTGGATACCTGGATGAAAAGTCTTTATCATTTCCCGCAGCAAATAAGAGTGCATGCTATGGATTTTCCAGAGCTTGACAGAAACCTTTTTTGAGTACCATGTCATTGACAGACCATTTAGGATCTTCTGAACGAGATTTAGTTAATGCAGCTGCTTTCACATTTTTAACAGAGGCATCTTAATCATTATCTGCAGCAATTGGGCAGCAAGCCACTGCTAGCTTGTTTCAGTTCCATGCAAATAAGCACTGGATCTCATTCATTTGTTGAGGAAGTATCTAAAAGTAAAAATAACCCTTTTGAAAAGATCATCTAGGTCGGCCCCCAGTAGTGTATAACAGGTCAACCAGCACCATTCTTGACATTATACATCAGCATTTAACCTGAAACACCTCGTCACATTCATTGTGTAGTACATGTTGAATACTTTTGTGTAATCTGCCACTTTCCTGCTGTGTTTCTTGCCGACTCTTGCAGAATCCCTGCACCACGAGGATCGCCATAGCCTGGGTCTCTGCCCACCCGCCTCCCGCCGCCTGACTCCTTTTCCACCTTGGGGTCTGGCCGCCGAGTGGAGCGTGGGTGAGGCCTAAAAGACCACAAGACCCAGCATCCTTAGCGGCATACTCCGCGACATTTGCGCGCCAGGAGGCGCTCAAATACAGCATCACCCCGGTCGAGGGGGGGAACTTTTGTGTAATCTGCCACTTTCCTGCTGTGTTTCTTGCCGACTCTTGCAGAATCCCTGCACCACGAGGATCGCCATAGCCTGGGTCTCTGCCCACCCGCCACCCGCCGCCTGACTCCTTTTCCACCTCGGGGTCTGGCCGCCGAGTGGAGCATGGGTGAGGCCTAAAAGACCACAAGACCCAGCATCCTTAGCGGCATACTCCGCGACATTTGCGCGCCAGGAGGCGCTCAAATACAGCATCACCCCGGTCGAGGAGGGGAACTTTTGTGTAATCTGCCACTTTCCTGCTGTGTTTCTTGCCGACTCTTGCAGAATCCCTGCACCACGAGGATCGCCATAGCCTGGGTCTCTGCCCACCCGCCTCCCGCCGCCTGACTCCTTTTCCACCTCGGGGTCTGGCCGCCGAGTGGAGCGTGGGTGAGGCCTAAAAGACCACAAGACCCAGCATCTTTAGCGGCATACTCCGCGACATTTGCGCGCCAGGAGGCGCTCAAATACAGCATCACCCCCGTCTCGCGGGACGCCGGGCGAAGCCCGGGCCAAGGGCGGGCCCGTTTAAGCCCGTTCAAGACCGGGTAAGACTGGACTGGGCCACCCTATTGACATTTGTAGTCATATCACCCCCTTTTTTGCGATATATTAACCATCGTTGCCTTGTTGTGTCCCGGAGCTAACCATTATTCTCTTAACTCTGTGCAGCCTCACTGTAAGCATGTCGCCCAGAAATACTAGAAGTAGTAAGCCATCACACGCTGCTCAGACCATCGGTCCAAATGACAAATTCATTTCTAGGGCTAATGATGCTATCAATCAAGGTGTCCTCCTGTTGGAAAGGAGGGTCTCCCAAGATCTAGCTATAGCCAAACGTTCCTCATTAGGACTATTGGCTGCAGCTAGAACTCCGCAGCGCCATTTAGATTCTGGCGCACCATTGGACTCCCACACCGTCCCAGGTACCGTGGACCTGTCGGTTTCCATCGATCTTTCAGCCACTCAGTTATCTCAGTCTCCGATACCCCAATCCCCCCTATCACTGGAGAGAACTCCGATTCTCCTCACAAATCCGAGTGGGGAGGACTCCCGTACCACCAACAATAGGGGTCTGAGGGAGGGAGCCATACCGAAGAAAAGAAAAGGGAAAAAAGGGAAAAAGAACACGCCCCAATAAACCAACTCTCGAGTCTATCCACAATCCCCGACTCAACCTAGTTTACAAACTTCACTCTCTAAACAAGGTATCAGTCAATCTGCGTTACCCCAGCAAGAGGCTAATTCTATAGCACCAGATATTATCAATCTTTCATCTAACATGCCTAACCTTAGCCCTAGCAGCAATGTGGGAAGAGGGCGTGACCCTTGCACCCTGGATATCCATTTATTGGATAGACTAGAGGCACTAATTAAGTTACATGTGCAACCCAACGAGCTTTCCCTGGCCAAAGTTGAAAAGATGTTGGAAATGCTTACTCTAGAATTTAAAACTAAGAAGAGTTCAGTTCCTACTCTTCCTGTGGCCCAAATACCCAACCCTAAACCTACCAAAATAGGGGCAACAACGACACATCAAGCACCCAAATCTGCGACTACTACCGCAGTCGTTCACCAAAAACCATCAACCGCAGCCATGCAACAAACGACATTATCTACTGCTGCGAAAAACGGCCCTGCTACACCATCAGTCCCAGTCCCAGCCCCAGCTCCTACTCGTACTCAAACTCAGGCTCCCACTTTAGCAAAAACTCCAGGAACCAAAAATGCCGCCTACAATACAAGGCGGAAAGGTGGTCGTTCTTTTCACCTTCCCCCAGAAGCTACCCCGTTCGTTGTCATCTTGACCGGGGTCCCCGAGTTAAACCCAAACTCAGAGGAACCAGGCTGGTCCCTAAAAAATAAAGTGTTACACTGGCTATCAGCCAATAGGCCCCTCCCTCCCTATTCCAATAATAGAGTTACCATGGTCCGTAGGGTCCCTTGGGTAGGTAAAGAGCCAAAAACAATTCACGGGGACTGTGTTATCATTAATTTTGAAGATCCCCAAACAGTCGAACATATTTGCTCCTGGGGTTCCCAACTCACACCAGACGGAATAGGCACTAAAAGACTGTCATACTTTTATCCTCCTGTTAATCACTATGCCTCAGGTCCAGAATGGAACTGGACCCAGGTAGGAAATTGGAACAGAAGACCTGATTGGCTAGACTGGGCGGGTCAAGGGGGTAGAGCTACCGCGCCAACTTTTGGCTGGAGGGGTGTTCCTTTGTTTAACAGATATGATTGCCTGGAGATGGTGGATTGACCACCATCTGTTAACGTCCAGGATAACGTGAATCCCCTTTCCCCAAGATTAAAACCATCTAATTCACCTAAACTTCCATTACCTCCAAATCTACCTCCCAGTTCCTTGCCACCACCTCATATTGATGACACTCTTGCACCAGCAGAAATACCCCCTCATTTATGTTTTGAAGCCCAGCCCGCCTCTGTCACTGAAGACAACCACACTACCTCCCATATTCCACTCCAATTAGGAAGCCCAGCTGTTAACACCTTAACTCTGTCATTATCTGTATTATACTGGAACGTAGCAGGTCTTCGTTCTAAGATCATTCTTAAATCATGGTTGGACTTTGTATACACCCACCAGATAATTTGTCTACAGGAGACCTGGGCAATAGACCCAATACATTTACAAGGTTATATAACATATCATACCCCAGCTAGCACTACCACCCATGGCAGATCTAAGGGAGGTTTAGCAGTGTACATCTCAAATAATTTGGCAGTAAAGAAAATCACTGCTCTCCATACCACTTTGAAATTTCAAATTATAATGGTTATTTTTAATAACTGTACATCATACTGTTTTATTAATTTTTATAATAACCTATCCCCTGTAGACTGTGTGAAAACTGTATCTGTTATTTCCCATCTCACAAATGAGCAACGATCCAGGCAACCATCATCTGCCTGTAACGTAATATGGGGGGGGGGGGATTTTAACACTCCATTGTGCGTTAATTACAAGAAATTTGACTAAATCCTTAAAGAGTCCATCTAGCACTCATAAATCTAGTTTTTAATATTCTTTTCCTATTTGTTCAGGTCGTTATTGTGCAGCATTAACCCAGTGTTTAGTCTGGAAACACTTTAAAAACATGAGAAAAATTAGGAGTCAGCGGACAATCCCGCTGGCTGAGTGGTAATATTGTGCACACTTTTACTTGAACCTCCTCGGTTCTCCTCTGGTATATTTATAAACAATAATACTCCATTCAATGTATTGTTCTTGTTTCAATCTCTAGTATTTATTTCATCTTCTTAATCATCAATACGAATCCTTTTTTTTCCAGGACACTTCATATTAACATATCCCATTTACCCAATGCATTTCGGGTCTATGGCGACCCTTCCTCAGGGGTCTCTGTGAGAAAAATCAAGGAGAATACTATCAGCCTCATAAACATCTCTGTACATGTGTAACAACATCAAATTGCGTTTCTCAAGTTAAGTGAACTCTGTGACCATTAAGCAAACAAAACACTAACTCACAGGTAATCATATCTTGTAATCACATGAAACCTTATCAATTAACCTGGTAATCCCTACATAGCCAAACTCTCAAAGTTCTCCCTGCGCGCTTCGTGAAAACCAGTAAAAGCAAAATAACCGTTAAACTAAAAAAGCTTCTAGAGCATGTAAAGAACCATGCTCCTCGTTCGTGCTCAACTTACTGGGAAATGTGAACGTCCCGCGATTCAAACTCTCCTCCAGTCCGCTAATCCCAACCTCTAGGTTTGTGGCTGTTTTAAGCTATGCACGCTGTGATTGGCTGTACTTGCGATCACATGATCGCGATGTTAAACTCATGATAAACACTCATCTGACTAATAGCTAACTATACAAAATCGATAAACATTGTGAAACATTCCTGTTATCTTTAAACCTTAGTAACGAAAATCATGAGCTATTTTCATTGAATATCTGAAAACTAAAAAATACGAACATCGAAAATGATTCCACATTTTACATACAACTATGTTACCTTAGTTCATATAGGTCGGTGACCCAATATTGTGTTGGTCAACAGTAAATAAAACAGAAAAGTAAGTTGCTGAGGTGAACATTCAAAATTGCTGGGGTAAACACTCAAAAAAATATCGGCCATTTTGGGTAGGGGAAATTCTCAACACTTAAAGTTATGCAAAGAAATACTATCAGCTCTCCCAAAGTCTATTTATAAAAAACAGGATAATTCTATCCTGTCATTCAAACCATTTGGTTGTAAGCTACCCATCTTTTTTATCCAAAAATATTCGGATCTCAGTCTTTGTTTGTGAGAGTCTCTGTCTGGGTGATGTTTGATAACTTCCAGTATGGTGAAGCGTAATTGTGCAACATAATGTCCTGCTTCCAACCAATGTACAGTCAATGTGGATTTCAGATTTTTCAACCGAATGTTGCTCTTATGCTCTGTTATTCTGATTTTTATTTTCCGTTCAGTCTGACCTATATACAGTTTTCCACATGGGCACTTGATGCCGTAAATAACGTTTTTAGTGTCACAGGTTCCAGAATGTAACAAAGCCACCTTCTTTCCGGTCATTGGATGCGTAAACATTTGCCCTACCATCACATTGTTACAATGTATGCAATTCTCGCATCTCTGCATGCCTTTGTGGTTAGTTTCATTCAGTTTTGTTTTCTTTTTCAGTAATTCTTTCATGTTTTTGGACCTATTGTATGCAAACGTTATCTGATTGGCAAATAATGGTTCTAGATCTCGTTCTTGTGCAATGAGTGCCCAGTGTTTTCTCATGATGTTGGCTATCTTCGTTGATTGTGTAGAATGTTTAAGAACACACACTGTCATTTTAGTTTCGCTTCTCTCTTTTGTTACAAGTAAAGACTCTCTTTTCATGTTCAAGACTTTGATCTTAGATTCTTCCAGTAATGGTTTTGGGTAGCCTCGTTGTAGATACTTATGGATCTGTTTGTCGATGGTGGTGAGTAAGTCTTGAGGATCGGAGGTAATCCTTTTTTGACTAATAAAGTGAGACATTGGAAGATGTTTCTTCAGGGAATAATGGTGAAAGCTTTGGTAGTGTAGACCACTGTTTCTGTCTGTTTCTTTTGTGTGTACACTAGTTCTTATCCTGTTTTGTTCAAGATGAATTTTTACATCTAGAAATGCCAATTCTTTCTGATCCATTTGGTGAGTGAATTTAATTCGATCATGGACTGCATTCAATCTTTGAATGTTATTGATTAGTTCTTCCTGTTTGCCCTTCCATATGAGGAAGATATCGTCGATGTATCGTTTAAATACCATTAGCCCCATTGTCCAGTTGGTGTTATGAATATGATCATGCTCAAACTTTGCCATAAAGGTGTTTGCGTAGGACGGCGCCCCCGCAAACCCCATGGAGGTACCACTACATTGTTTGTAAAAATTGTCCTCCCAGTTGAAGTAACTGTGTAATAGTGCAAACTGTAACAGTTCCAACATTAATGTTTTTTCTTCACCGATCACTTCATTTTCCAGTAAGCACCATTCCATTGCTTCAATTCCCTCACTGTGTGGGATGGAAGTGTAGAGTGCTGTTACATCGATCGAACACAGCCATATTTCTTCATCTGTTGGGATGTTTACTGTGGATAACATGTTGAGAAATGAGGTGGTATCTTTTATGTGTGTACTCCATTTCTGTACTAAAGGTTGTAAGAACCAATCTAGGTATTGACCTAGTGGTTCTGATAATGATCCACATGCAGAGACTATAGGTCTAAATGGAGGTCTCTTGGGGTCCTTATGTATCTTTGGGAGCATGTAAAATTGGGGTCTCCTTGGATATTTGGTATTCAAAAATTGGTATGTCTTCAGAGAGATCCATTTCATCTCCAGGGCTTTATCCAAAATTGTTTTAAGTGTCTTTCCAAAGGTTTCAGTCGGGTCTTGATCCAACTCATGATATATGTTTTCATCTTGTAGATGAGCCTGTACGCTCTCTTTGTAGTAGGTCGTGTTCATCACCACTATTGCTCCCCCTTTGTCAGCCTTTATTATGGTGATGTCATTTGCGTCTCTTAAGGTTTGTAGGATCTGCCATTCTTTTCTAGAAAAATTACTGGTGGTACCACTGGAATAGTTGATTTTCTGAATTTCAGATGTTATGATTCGTTCATATGCATCAATGGTTTTATGTGATGTAGGAGCACAAAAAGTGCTCTTGGGTCTAAATTCTTTCAGATCCGTCTCAGGTCTTTCACTAGGTGGTAAGTTATTGAAGAAATTCTTTAGTCTCAAATTTCGCAAAAATTTATAAATTGATATTTCCGTTTCTTGGGCATTAGATTTATACCTTGGAACAAAAGTTAAACCTTTATTTAATACTTTTGTTTGAGCCTCCGTCAGTTGTCTGTCTGATATATTGATAACTAAGTCGGTTTCTTTTTCTTTGATCTCAATTCTCTTTCCGCTTCCGTTTCTTTCACTTGTGCTTTTTCTTTTTCCTTTTCCCCTCCTTGTTTTGGGGGTTCTGTTGTTGTTATACTCGTTGATGGAGCGTTGTTTGCCGCCGGGCTGATGTCTAAAAAAGGCACTTTTTTTGTTGATCTTTGCGTTTGTCCTTCGATATAGGTCTCCTGTTTTGTGCTGTGTCAGAGTCGGACACCATGCTTTCTTGTGATGAACTGACATTGGTTTGCGGTTGTTGCCATTTCCTTTGATTATATACTTCTGCCCAACTATATACTTCTTCAAGCTTATAATCTATTGTGTCTCTCCTGTATTTTTTGATCTTTCTGTCCTCAATTTCTTTAGCATATTTTCCAGTTTTTTGTTGATTTCTTCAAGTGTAGCTGATAAGTCTTCAAATTGATTCAACTCATTTTTTACGTTAGCCAGTTCTTCTTCGATTGTTTTTAGTTCTTTTGACAACTCTTCCACGATCAACAAAATGAGATCCAAGCTACATTTGTTTAAGATTTGATACCATTTAGTTAGGAAAGCCTTGTTATTCCTGCATAACATTGGTTTAAGGGCTATTCTTAAACCTCTGGGGATTCGTTGGTTCCTGTGATAGTGTATTAAAGTTGTCGCATGCAATCTTTGATTTATTTCCCGTTTGCTTGCATATTCCAATTGTTTTATTAGTTGATTCACCGTGCTCGGCTGTGGGCTGAAAGCTCTGGTTTCCTTGATAAGACTGTAAATTCCTTCTGCTTCCTCTGCAGTGTATGCTAAGGTCTCTGCCTTGTTGGATGTGATCTGTGCTATTTCTTCCAAATTCATCTTTGCGGTGCTCAGATGGGGGGTAGACTGTAAATTTGACTAAATCCTTAAAGAGTCCATCTAGCACTCATAAATCTAGTTTTTAGGTCTCGCCTTTACCATTCCGCAGGAATGGGAAATGGGGAGAATTCAAGTCGGCTATTTTCTCTTCAAACCAAAGGGCTTTCAGCCGCGGTTTTCTTGCAGTTCACGTGAATCACGTGATCAAACATGCACGAGCATTCACGTCCAGGGCTTCTCCTCCCCTAGCAGCACTCCTCCCACACCAGCAACTCCCCCCTCCCACACCAGCACCTCCCCTCTCTCTCCCCGCAAACACAGCCTTGTCCTAGCAGCACTCCTCCCACACCAGCACCTCCCCCCTCCCACACCAGCACCTCCCCTCTCTCTCCACGCAATCACAGCCTTGCCCTAGCAGCACTCCTCCCCCCTCCCATCTCCACGCAATCACAGCCTTGCCCTAGCAGCACTCCTCCCCCCTCCCACACCAGCACCTCCCCTCTCTCTCCACGCAATCACAGCCTTTCCCTAGCAGCACTCCTCCCACACCAGCACCTCCCCCCTCCCACACCAGCACCTCCCCTCTCTCTCCACGCAATCACAGCCTTGCCCTAGCAGCACTCCTCCCCCCTCCCACACCAGCACCTCCCCTCTCTCTCCACGCAATCACAGCCTTTCCCTAGCAGCACTCCTCCCACACCAGCACCTCCCCCCTCCCACACCAGCACCTCCCCTCTCTCTCCACGCAATCACAGCCTTGCCCTAGCAGCACTCCTCCCCCCTCCCACACCAGCACCTCCCCTCTCTCTCCACGCAATCACAGCCTTGCCGTCTGGTGGCATCTTACATTGCATTTGTTTGGCTAGTACTTTGTCTTAACTCACTGACACACTTTTCAAAGGAAACTCACCTGGTTCCCACCTTCATTGGGACTATTTCTGTATGTGTTGTCTTTCCTTTATGTAAGAGCTGGGCCAGTCCCAGTCTACCTGTCACAGCCATTACAGTTTGTAAGTCTTAGCTCTTGTGGGGACAGCTCATGAACGCCCAATATCGGCTGCAGTGGTGTATGATGAAGTTAGGAACTGTTGGGATCTGGACACCAGATTATAAGTCACTTCCAGCCTCCTGCACAGTAGTCTTGCCATGGATCGCCGTCTTGCGTTACATGGTGTAGTGGTGTCCAATCTGAGACCAAGAAAGCTGTGTGCATGCCAAATATTTTAGGAGATTCACGTAACCTAATTCTAGATACAATTACTGGAGTGTTGGAATTGTGAAAGGGGAAAACCGGGCGCAGCTGGAGCGCTGAGGTCATCAGAGGTCTATTTCTACCGCAAACACGCTCTGTTCCTCTTGCGCTTGCAGTGAAACGGAGCCCCTCTCCAGGCACGTTTCTCAGCAGCGCTCCTCTATCTCAGATGAATGCAGAGGAACATTCGGCGCACAGCTGTTGTTTTCATTCCCTCGCTGGTGTGGGTTTAACAGGCGCCATGGTGTGATGGGCGCACAGACCGAGTCTGCGCAGGCGCAGGACGGAGCTGTGCGCTCTTTCAAACAATTAAGTTACTTCTGTTAACTCAGCAGAGGGGTAGCGCAGCACTCAAATCAAATGACAGGTTTTCGAATACCTTGCGCCAGCAAAGAGTCATGCAAAGTAACTCCTCCTTGAAGCAGGCGCTAATCTGGAGAAATGTTTTTATTTCTCAAACAATTTCGCGGAATTTATGTGCACATCTTCATACCATTCCGCAGGAATGGGAAATGGGGAGTGCATGTGAAAAACGGGAGAATCACGTGACCACAAGCCTCTCGTGAACGAGCCCAGCCAGCCCAGCCTCCCGCACACAGCTTCTCCCACCCCCTCCCTCTCCAGCGCCTGCCTTCCTTGACTCGCATTAGATCATCAGAGGCAGCCCAGCCAAGCACACGCATTTCCCCACAGGCTTACCCATTGCATCACCACATCAAAGCCAGCCATCTGTTGCTACCCCAGCGTGGTGCCAGCAGCTTCACTTCAGGCATCCACTCCCCCCGCCCCCTACTTCACACTTCTCACGGTCACCAGGCTGTGTTTGCACTCCCAAACTCTCTTTCTGTATGTAAACTTCTCCGCGAGCACACTCACATTTCAAGAGTTCTGTGGAAACTTCAGAATTGTATTCATTATTATTTATATATTTAAATGACTCATCAAGAACCGAGAGAAAGTGTAGCCGAGTATCAAGCGATCGCTTGCTTGCGGTCAGACATACTTATTTGTTCGGCTGTTTTTTTTTCTCGGGTTAAATTTGCTCTGCATGGGAATTTGACATGCTCCAGGGCCCGTCCACAAAGACGGGCAGACAAAAGGGTAGGAAGTGTGTCCTCGCGGCACTTTCCCGGGTGCAAATGTGCGACACAGAAAGGGCTAGTGTAAGCAGAATCAACTCCACACTTTCCTTGCAAATGTGGTGTTTGCTTTAAACGCAGTTTGCACCAATGAAACAGAAAGACACGGACACACACCTACACAGAAGTCCCGAGGAGCCATAATTATAAATGTACAGCTCGTGTGTTTTCACTTGAGGGTTGTTTTTCGAGTCCGCTCAAGCGTGGCCACCAACACGCCCGAGTATGTCTCTGTAGGGGCAGTGGGTGTTCGTGTGAAGGAAGAAACGCTTTGCGGAGAAGTGCCCCCCTCCGCCCCCACCAAGAGGTTTATGTTATTGGAAGAATGTTCTAGTTTGGAGGAGGAAATGCAGCTCGAAAATGGCCAGTGCAAGCAAGGCATTTCTGAGCTCGTGTTTGTGCCTTATTTAGGACCGGGGCATGGTCATTTATAAGGCGATGTTTACGTGTTAAGAAGTGTTATGACAAGCTGTTTCGGATTCCAGGCAAGAGGCCTCCACGGCACTCAGGGACACCACCACAGCCCTTAGGGACACCAACACAGCACTCAGGGACACCACCACATCACTGATGTACACCACAAAATCAATCAGGGACACCACCACATCACTCAGGGACACCACCACACCACTCAGGGACACCACCACACAACTCTGGGACACCACCACACCACTCTGGGACACCACCACACCACTCTGGGACACCACCACACCACTCTGGGACACCACCACACCACTCTGGGACACCACCACACCACTCTGGGACACCACAACATCACTCACGGACACCACCACATCACTCACGGACACCACCACATCACTCACGGACACCACCACATCACTCACGGACACCACCACATCACTCGGGGACACCACCACATCACTCGGGGACACCACCACATCACTCGGGGACACCACCACATCACTCGGGGACACCACCACATCACTCTGGGACACCACCACATCACTCTGGGACACCACCACATCACTCTGGGACACCACCACATCACTCAGGGACACCACCACATCATTCAGAGACACCAACACAGCACTCAGGGACACCACCACATCACTGATGTACACCACAAAATCAACCAGGGACACCACCACATCACTCAGGGACACCACCACACCACTCAGGGACACCACCACACAACTCTGGGACACCACCACACAACTCTGGGACACCACCACACCACTCTGGGACACCACCACACCACTCTGGGACACCACCACACCACTCTGGGACACCACCACACCACTCTGGGACACCACCACACCACTCTGGGACACCACCACACCACTCTGGGACACCACCACACCACTCTGGGACACCACCACACCACTCTGGGACACCACCACACCACTCTGGGACACCACCACACCACTCTGGGACACCACCACACCACTCTGGGACACCACCACACCACTCTGGGACACCACCACATCACTCACGGACACCACCACACCACTCTGGGACACCACACCACCACATCACTCACGGACACCACCACATCACTCACGGACACCACCACATCACTCACGGACACCACCACATCACTCACGGACACCACCACATCACTCACGGACACCACCACATCACTCACGGACACCACCACATCACTCACGGACACCACCACATCACTCACGGACACCACCACATCACTCACGGACACCACCACATCACTCTGGGACACCACCACATCACTCTGGGACACCACCACATCACTCTGGGACACCACCACATCACTCTGGGACTCCACCACATCACTCCGCACCATAACAGCATCACTCAGCACCACAACAGCACTGTCCTTGCTGGCTAACAACAAGCATTCCCATAGCCAATAGGACTCGCATTAGGAAAGTGCAAGCTATTGGCTTTGTAAATAACAATGCTATTAATTTATATATTTTCAATGCCAACACATATTAAAAAAATAATTGTCATTTACAATACCAATAGCTCACACTTTCCTAATGCGAGACCTATTGGCAACGCCAGTGCTTGTTAATATTCTTTTCCTATTTGTTCAGGTCGTTATTGTGCAGCATTAACCCAGTGTTTAGTCTGGAAACACTTTAAAAACATGAGAAAAATTAGGAGTCAGCGGACAATCCCGCTGGCTGAGTGGTAATATTGTGCACACTTTTACTTGAACCTCCTCGGTTCTCCTCTGGTATATTTATAAACAATAATACTCCATTCAATGTATTGTTCTTGTTTCAATCTCTAGTATTTATTTCATCTTCTTAATCATCAATACGAATCCTTTTTTTTCCAGGACACTTCATATTAACATATCCCATTTACCCAATGCATATCGGGTCTATGGCGACCCTTCCTCAGGGGTCTCTGTGAGAAAAATCAAGGAGAATACTATCAGCCTCATAAACATCTCTGTACATGTGTAACAACATCAAATTGCGTTTCTCAAGTTAAGTGAACTCTGTGACCATTAAGCAAACAAAACACTAACTCACAGGTAATCATATCTTGTAATCACATGAAACCTTATCAATTAACCTGGTAATATGAAGTGTCCTGGAAAAAAAAGGATTCGTATTGATGATTAAGAAGATGAAATAAATACTAGAGATTGAAACAAGAACAATACATTGAATGGAGTATTATTGTTTATAAATATACCAGAGGAGAACCGAGGAGGTTCAAGTAAAAGTGTGCACAATATTACCACTCAGCCAGCGGGATTGTCCGCTGACTCCTAATTTTTCTCATTTAATTACAAGAAAGGCATCTGTGGGCTTCTAGATGAAGAGGATTGTCCATTGACCCACTTTTCGCATTCTCAATCAGGTGACTCCCTCAATGAAAGCCTCATCTCATTAGAATTGATGTACGCAAATGATCTTGTAGATCCCCCTGTAGATTTCAGACCCACTTTCCACGGTAGGGGCTTGTCAAGCACCATAGACTTTATTTTATGTTCTTATATTTTAAAGGGCAAACTCCTTAAGTTCACCACAGGCTCAGACATCTCAAGCGACCACTTCCCAAACAGTATCATCCTCATGATTACCATGGATGACTCTCATCCCAACAGGATGAGTTTACTGACTCAGAAATCTTTGGCCATGGATAGAACCAATGGGTTTTCTGTGAAATGGTCCAAGATTGATCCCACAATAATTACCAGTAAGGTTATATCCAAGGCTTTTCCTTGGATAAACACCTGTTTGGCGGATGAATCCCCACCTGAGCTGATTTTATCTAGCTTCCAGGAGATTCTAAAAATTACGAAGGCCGAACTATTCCGTCATTACAAACCTGGTAATCAGACCTCTCCAAGATGGTTTAACTCGGCCTGTCGTAAAGCACTATCCGCCTTAAAAAAGGCATTACATAATCCAGTTAGAGACAAAAATGAAATAGCTAAACTTAGAATAGAGTATAAAAAGGCCCAGAATAATTGTAAAAAGGATCAAAAGAAAAAACTATGGGCCCAACTACACGCGAGTTGCCGAAGTAAGGACAGCTCTCAGTTTTGGCGTGTAGTCAAATCTCCCTTTCTGGCAGATGTAAACTCACACCAGCACTTGGATGTGGCTGTGACTGCAGATGAGTGGGTGACCCACTTTTCAAAGATCTTCGGTAGTTCCCCCGTGTCCTGCACTACACAGGCCAAGCCGTCAACTGATCCCTCCAAGATGCAGGTATACCCGATAGACCTCCACTTCAGCCTAAGCGAGATCATACAAGCTCTATCGTCCTCAAAAACCGGAAAGGCCCCTGGCCCTGATGGAGTCCCTCTTGATATCTTTGTTACCAACATAGATCTGTGGTCCCCCATCGTCACCCAGGTGATGGCGGCGATATCAAAAGTTGGTTTATTAGACTTCTAGTCCTCTTCAATACTCCTTCCGATTTTTAAAAAGGGTGATCGAAACAACCCAGCCTGTTACAGGCCCATTTCCCTCCTGGATTCCATGGGGAAGGTCGCGGGACGTCTGATCCTGGAACGTCTCCAGGACTGGGCGTCGGAGAACAACATCGTGACCGACCTCCAGTATGGTTTCCAGGAGGGGCTTGGTACTGTTGAACAGGCTCTAAACTTAACCCTCCTAATAGGCAAGTACGTGGGGGCAAAAGGGGGTAACCTGTACCTGGTTTACGTCCACCTCAGTGCAGCGTTCGACTGCGTGATACACGCCAGGTTGTAGTCCATCCTAGAAGAATTGGGTGTTGATCCCTCACTCATCAAGTTTTTACGTGAGCTCTACTCCGATGCCACGGCCTGTGTAAGATACGGGATAGGTGGCGAACTCTCACCTTCATTTCCAATAACAAGAGGAGTTAGGCAGGGTTGTGTCCTGGCTCCCTTCCTGTTTAATCTATACACCAACGGGCTGGAAACAGCCATGTTATCAAGGAACCAGGACCTACCAACTATTAATCACCGCCCCATCCCTGCATTACTCTATGCAGACGACTCCGTCATATTAGCCAGAACGCTAGTCCAGCTACAAAAACAACTGGATAAATATTGCCAGTTCATGCTTTCTCTGGGGTTAAAAGTGAACAAAAGCAAAACCTTTGTTATGTATACAGGACCTAAGGTAAAGAATCCCAAACCTCTCTATATTGAGCAAGTTAGATTAGAACGAGCCAGGGAATACCCATACTTAGGTATTTTAATTGATGACCAATTATCTTGGAAAAGAGCTACGGCAAGCAGGAAGCTGCTCTATCAGAGAGCAACTTCGGCGCTTGTCTCTTTTTCTAGGAAATTGGGCAACCCTGCCCCATCTGAGTTGCTTAAAATTTATCATGCCAAATGCCATAGCATAGCAACATATGGCGCAGGCGTCTGGGGCTATGTACCCACAGACGAGTTGCAAAAAGTCCAAAATGGCTTCTTAAAATACCTACTGGCACTTCCACAAAGTGCTCCAATTTACGGTTGCCATATCGAGCTTGGCATTGACTATCTATCAGATAACATCAAATGTCAGCCAATCCTCTTATGGCACCGTATCTGGAACAAGCCACAATGCCACCTAACACGCTCTTTGATTTCCGACTGCTTAAATATGGTATGCTGGAAGAAAATTCCATGGTTAACGTATGTTTCTAATTTTTTAGAGGACCTGAACCGCACATCATACTTCACTGAGCCTTCCTCATTGGCTGATATCAGCAGAGGTGCTCTGAAAAACCTCTGTCTAAATCACCTAAGGGAATTATGCCTCTCCTGTGAAGTAACCAAGCAAACAAATGTGCAAGCATTGATGGTCCAAGTTTCCCCTGGTATCCAGCCCTACCTTACCTTTTACCTATCCAATTACGAAAAATATTTACTAACTAGGTTTCGTTTTAATTTATTTTTTCGTCTTGTCACTTTCCCCACTGTGTCAAACTGGTCCCATGACTTGAATAAATGTCCGTGTGACAGAGTCTCTCCCCAATCGGCCATCCATCTTATTTTGTTTTGTCGATACTATGAGCAAGCGCGCAAGCGTTGGATTATTCCACTTTTGCGCCAAATGGGGTTGAGGACCTGCCGACCAGCATTTTTGGCACTCCAGTTGTTAGATTCACAATATGTGGCAAAAAACGTAGCTCTTTTCCTAAAATCATGTTTAACGACTCGCAGCAAAATGGGGCTATCGTCTCACTGAATTTATGTTTATCTGAATCAATTTGTATATAAATTTTATGTAAAGTCTTTTTAAATGCTACTTTGTAATGTAATAATGTGTTTTTATGCAACTGTATTTAATTTGTATGATGTACTTTTTATGATTATCCAAGTGTTAATCGAATAAAAGTTTTTGAAACCGAATACGTTACACTGTGTGCCCCAGCTTTGTCTGCAACGTTGATGGATACAAGAATACTTTTAGGGTTAGGTTAGCCACCATTAGAACCAGCAAACTGATGTGATAGCCAGCAAGATGGCTTTGTGAGTTAAACACTTGCTGTAAATACCTGTTGTGCTCTGCAGGTCACAAGTTTTAAATTCAGCAAAGGCCAACTCAGTCTTCCATTGTTTTGAGGTTGCCAAATTCAGTACCATTCAATTAGGTAATATGAACACCCTGTGGCAAACTGGGGGAATAAAGTGTTATATTAAGCACAAATATAATTATTGTTTTCTCCTTTTCGACCAGGCCCTTTTCATCATTTGCTCTCTTGAGAACCAAAATGAGCTGGTACTCTTCTTTATGATCCTTTTGAGTACAATGGAAGGTAAAAGTACATCCATATCACAACTGAACCGGTTGCCGAGGGTACCAATGCAAAGTACCCCTTGATCCTGCTCTCTTCCACCCAGACGAGCCTCAGAATCTCAGCACCTGTCTTCATCCTTGTGACCTCATCTGGAGCATTTAAGATAACATTTTTGCTGGGTATCTAATTTCAGGCTTAAGAGATTTTCTCGAAGTAAGCGGCCTATGGCACTTACACTTAATGCGAAATGGATAAAAACATGTCCTGGTTTATGTTAGAACAACTACTTTAACAGAAGTTATGCCCAAATCTCATTTCTCATAACAGTGGGTGTAGCCAGAAAGGAAACAAAGTTTATATACGGGGATAAAACAAAGCCCTTCTACAACAATTAAATTATGTCTCAAGAAAAATGCGAATCTTATCTAGCAAGCAGGGTCATCAGAAGTTTCTAATAGGTCACGCTCTGCTCACATCAACCCCCTCAACACTTTAGCATATACAATCTAAGTAATTGCAAATAGATCACAAAAGCAACCATCAAATGCATTATTAATCCAGCCACAGAGGTTTTCTGTTCTACATGTAATTTGCTTGGTAAATGATTCTCACACATTGTTTGGAGCTGTCCCACAGTTCAGTCTAAACACAACCTAATAGATCACTCTGGCATATGCACCGTTTCACCTTCAGTAGAAGGCTGCCTGAAAGTGTGATCTTATGCCAAGAGACTGAAGCAAACTGCTGAAGAATCTCAGTGCCCCTTCTTCTGCTCAAGGCATATTCAACGTCCAATCTCTGCACCCAGAGCTGTATAGTGAGTCCAGTATTCATCAGCCATGTAGTGCAACCAGACCTCCTCTCACTGACCAATTGTGCGCAACCTTTGCTGTGCACATAGACCAGTTGGACACTCAGCCTGCCATGCACCCTAATCCTCATATCCTCAAATCCATGGGCAATTTACATTGGGTATGGCCTTTGCGCATGCTCTATCAATTATCATGCCTCTGACAAAATTGTGCAGAGTCTCTGCCATGGTCTGTTGCCAGCTGGGTCTTAGTTTACGACACACTGCAGCCAATCATCAACCCTCCCCCCTCAAAACCTGACATTGCCCTCACTCCCGGAAACCAATTGGTATACCTGCAATATTCAGCAGGTAATCCTCACCATTAATTCTTCTATATGTCCAGGGCTAATTACATCTCTAAAATGGAGTTTAGCTGAAATGTCTTGACACAAGTTGGTTGCATCGATTGATGTCGGTCCAAGAATAGGGCTGCTCAAAAAATCCATATTAAAAATTGTTAACCTAGAATTGCTCCACCAAAATAGCATTTAAACTCTTTGGACACTGCAGAAAAGTAGTAATGTCGGTGTTCTACCTTAACACTTAAAAAATAGGACGTGGTTTGGAGCGCGGAGAAGGTGGCGATGGCATGCGTCTCCTCCAATGGAAGAATCTCTCTAGGCCATTGTTAGTGCTTATTGCCGACATCAGGGGAAACCTTTTGCACCGGAACTCTGCTGTAGCTGCAGAGAAGCAAGCAACACCGCTACTGTGGCGATAAACAAACTGATTGAGCAGCGGCCAGACCCTACCATCCATACTGCCATGTATCGGCTTTGAGGCAGCGGTGCATGCCCGGTCAGGTCCTTTGGGCAACCAGATGTTTTCAGAGTGCTGTGAGTTTTTTTTGTATTTCAGCCTCATGGACACCACACAGAAGTGAGAAAAAAGAAGTATAGAAGTAAGTTGGTCCCTTGTGCTCAGAGTGCCTGTCAATAAAATGGTGGTCATAATGACGGTCTCGCACAAGCGCCGTTTGTAACCTGCTATCTTTGCATTCTTGGTGACTCTCCGTCTAACCTCATATGTAGACCACTATATTTAAGGAAAACAGTCTACTCCTTTAAAGCAATACAACAAACACAGTGCCCAGCAGCAACAATTTGAGCCCTTAGTGCCTCACCCGTATCGGTTTCTAACAAGGTAGCCTCTCTTAATATGCTCTGACCAACTTACAAGTCAACCATTGTTCTCTCCAACGTCAGTGACACCTGCACTCTGCCTGTACTACTTTATCTCCGCTTACAAACATGTACAAGTTATAGGGGAGACAACACATGCAAACAGATGCAATCTCTCAGTTTGTCGGTCCTCATGCCTGGCTTTTATATGGCGAAAATGAGCAGTCACTAGGAACATTCCAGAAAGACCTCCTCCAGTGGCAGGATAGCCCATAAAGTTTGTGACGCCTCATCAATCCAGGCTATCAATGAGAAAAGGTATAGCCTCTGCCTAATGAGAAAAGGTGTTGCAAGTGCCTAATAATATTCTGATACGAACCCGTTGTTTGTCCTGCGAACTTGGAGTGGAAAAAGGAATAGGAAGAATTAAATAGCAGGTCCCCTGAAGGAATACAGCGAGAGTCAGGAGGGTGTACGCTAATACACATAAACCTTAAAGCTAATATAACATAAACATAAACCTAAACCTTAAAACAACGCAATATCTGATGCCAAGAGGAACTTTAAGAGGAACTTTAAGAAACCGAAAAGCGATACAGAAATATGAGATAGTGTGGGGACCTTTTGTAGGATTTGTACGTGTTGTTAAGTGGGCTGCCGCTCCCATTGCATCGCAACCTCTTATCATCAGTCACTAGGCTGCTCATCAACGGTAAAACTGGTAACATTCCATTACGAGGTCCTCAAACCAGACCTTTCTCAGATCATCTCATTGGTAAGTAATTACAAGGCATTACAAGGCATAGTTGGGACAACCAGTCCCCCTAAGTGCCAGAAGTTACACCGGAACCCTGAAGAAGCACAGCTCCCGAGCAAAAATGACATAGAGAACAAGACAAGCCTCAAAAGAGTCAAGGCCCACCCGCCTAACCTGGACTCTCCTAATAAAAGTAAGCAGGACATCAACTCCAGTATGGAATCCATCCTGAATAAATTGGCGGATGTGCACAATCTCACAAAATCCACAAAAGAAAACACTGATAGAATGCAATACGAGATCTCCGCGATTTGATAAGATATAAGAGATTCCAACGTTAGGATCACAAAAACAGAAAGCAGAATCAGTCAACTGGAAGATACGGAGAACAAAATGAGCAAATATGTCAAGAGCCTAACTATCACCACAGACTTGCTCACTAAACGGTTGTTGGGCCTGGAGGACAGGAACAGGAGAAGGAATCTGCAGATTTTTGGAATTCCAGAAGGATAGGAGGACCCGGCCGGATCATGCATCTCATTCCTGGAAAAATTGTTTATTCAAGCTATGAACCTGGCTTTCAGTAAGCCTTTGGAATTTGATAGAGCACAGAGGGTACCATCAAGAATTCACCCGAATCAAAAGTCACAGACACCAACTGTGTGCAAACCTCTTCGCTATCACCAGGTTAAGCTGATCCTATCCTTCATGAGGAGAAATACCACATTCTCTGGAAAAATAATATCATTTATATCTCGCAGGACTACAGTAAAGAAACTGTTGACACAAGGAAGGATTTTCCTGGCGCTTCGTTCCAGATTAAAAGCCTTGAAGTATCAGTTCTCATTTGCAGGTCCAGCCAAATATTGTGTCATAATCCAAGGGACTCCACATGTTTTAATTGATCATTTAACACTGAAAAAATTATTCGACGCAAAAGAAGGAACACTCATGGACACTTCAGTACCTGGTTCTTCCGTCACAAGCTCCTAGAGTTTTTACTTTAATGGCCAGGGCCCATCTTTGAAACTCTTGATCCTTTTGTATTTAGTACATCTTAGGTTGGTTAGCTGATTTACCAGTAGCAATCCAGCTAAGTAATCCTCCAACGAAATCCAGTTAAGTGTACCACTGACTAACTTAACCGGTTAGTGGTCAGGTGCTCACATTGATAGACATTGCTGTTTTGTCAAAACGCACTACCAAGTGTATGGAAAGTGATCTGATTTTGAATCTGACATCATTGTTTTGTTAACATTATGACAATGTATTATTAATGTACAGATATCTTGTCTGATCACAGTCAGGTGTAGATCTCTATACTGTTTTCATACCACACGCTAATCATGACTAGAGTTGGAACTTAGTCTTGGCATTACTACTATGCCCAATTGTATGAGAATTGTTCTTATTCTGTCACATCATTATTTTGTTAATGTTATGACGATGCGTTGACAATGCACAGATATGTCGTTTGATCACGGGCAGCTGCAGACCTTCATATTATACTCATAACTCACACTACGCACGACTTGAGGCAGAGCTTATATCGGCCATGGATGCACTTAGTCTCCCTTAACCATTAGCTACATAGCCGCATAAAAGCAACACATTACTTGGAGATGTGCTCATACTCGAATGTAATCGGGTTAGTTACTACTCACTCTAATCATGACTAGAAGTAGAGCTTATACTGGCCATATAGGCACTTAGTCTTTCTGAACCTTTGGCTACATAACCGCATAATAGCAACAAATTACCTGGAAATGTGCTCAAACATGTTTATTGCGGGGGAAGTTGAACTAGTTTAGCCCTCTTACCACAGGGCTCATGCCAAAACTTACCTTATAGTTCATATAATGTTACTTAACTCTGCAGACTGCTAAATGCCAGAGTAAATATTCACATAGATTCATGTCACTATGCAAACTGAAATAATAACCCGATTACTCCATCTTGTTCATCTGTTAACATAACAGTTCATTTGTATCTAGCAGAGTTCTCTATTTACTATTGTTGTACATGTCCTAATGCAAAGTTTGTCTCAAGCGTTCAGATTATTAAACTCTGTTTTTCCATTGGAGGAGAGCTCTCTTCCCCTTTCACCATGCCAGTTCGCTACTTTGGGGGTCGGGAGGGAGGGATTCTGGGATGGGGGGGTTGGGGGAAGGGATTGCGATCCTATACTTTATTATGTACTTGTTTTATTTTCCTTTGTTTATTATTATCATTATCATCATTATTATTTCAACGAAAGGAATTGCTGTAAAATCGTCATATTCACAGATAGCCCTACAATAGGAAGAATGCCCTATAAGTTCCCTATACCAAAGGTACTCCCAATGATCCTGATGGTACAAATGACCATACACAAGTGTGGTCTACTCTTTACCCACATCATACAAATCCAGCCCAACAAGAGGCCCCTAGGTAGGAAAACGCTCACTATGATCATTTCAAAGCTCTCATGTCTCAGCCCCATCAGAGAACTATGACCCAACAAAACATCAAGATACTCTCACTGAATGTCAAAGGCATTACCCACCCAGTCAAATGAAGGCAAATTCTGGACTATCTGTACAAGCAGAACGGTGACATCATCGTGTTAAAAGAAACCAAAATCTACTCCAAACTATTTAATTCACTTAGAAATAAGTTATACAACGATGTTGCAGGTTCAGACGCAATAGGTACAAAAAATGGCGTCCTTGCCCTAATAGCTAAAAAAGCCAACATTGACCTGGTGTCAAGCTCTGCAGACTCTCAGGGTAGATGGGGCACAACAAAACTTGGAATTTTATATTACAAACATATAAGTCCTCACCAAGAACGACTCGGTTTTCTGGGAAGAACTTACTAAACCAATTAAAACAATCCCAACACACATACTTGCGGGAGACTTTAATCTACCTCTAGACCCAGCCTTAGATAGAAACTCACATTACTCCTTTTGTGCCAATAAATCACACACAGATCTAAAGAACCTATGTAAGCGATTTGATATGATGGACAATTGGAGAGTACAGAACCCCACGGGTAGGGATTACACCTTTTACTCAAAGCCCCATAACTCATATTCACGCATTGATAATCTACTTATTTCTGGCAACGCCGTAAAAAGAATAGATCAAACCTCCATAGAGCCAAGAGTGATTTCAGACCACTCTTATATCAGTTTATCCATCTCTGACCCGACACGTTTTAAGAAACAAACCTTATGGAGATTTAACAATGACATTTTGGACTCAAGAGTCAAACAGGCATAGAATTGCTGAGGCGATCCATAACTATCTCACTGAAAATAAAATAGGCGACACATCTGACCTCATGAGGTGGGAAGCATTAAAAAGCACTATAAGGGGTAAGATCATCAAAATTAGATCCAACATGTATAGAGAAGCCAACAATAACCTTCAAAAACTAGAAAAAGAAATCTCAACTCTGGAAGGGAAACACGTTGCCACTGGAGACACCACAGTCTTGAACGAGATAGGAAAAAGGAAGTATGAGTATAATAAATTAGTAAGTAATTGGTCAGGGGTTTGGATTTATAAACAAAAGAGTATTAGACTCTGCAAATCCAACTAGGCTGGAAAGAGTATAGCAGAAAAATACGATTAAGACTCTTCTAGACCCGAAGGGCGACGCTCACTCGGACCCTGACCAAATTGTATAGATATTTAAGAATTTCTACAGCAGACTGTATAGTAAAAACCCTGACCTGTGCATCGGTAAAGCCCAAAACTACCTAAGTAAATGTGACTTACCTGCTCTCTCAGAACAAGACAAGAAAGTAATTAATGTTCCAACAACCACACACGAAATTGAAGATACAATTAAAACCCTTAAAATGGGGAAAGCCCCTGGCCCTGACGGGTACAACGCAAAATTCTACAAAACGTACGCATCTGTTCTGATTCCTCCTCTCCTAAGCATGTTCAATCAATTTAGTGAATCGGGCCAAATAGGTGAGACCCTTGCAGAGGCTATCATTGTAGTGATACCCAAAGATGGGAAGGATCCCCCACAACCTAAAAACTATGGGCCTAAAACCCTGATAAACATAGATTGCAAAATGTATGCCATGATCCTCGCTTAGCGTCTCCAAAAATATATATCCAAACTCATCCACCCCTTACAAGTGGGATTTCTAAAAAACAGATTTTCCAGTGACAACATACACATTTTATGCCATGGCCTGCAGAAAGCTAAACTATCTGACTCCACCACAGTAGCAAACACGTTGGATACCGAAAAGGCATTTGACAAAATAGACTGGTCCTATCTTAGAGTGACACTTGAGAAATTCAACTTAGGTGACAATTTTATCCGAATGATTATGGCACTGTATATTAACCCGTCTGCCAAAGTCAGAGCAGGTGGTAGTCTCTCCTCATCTTTTAAACTAGAACAGGGAACCAGACAAGGCTGCCCCCTCTCACCTTCCCTGTTTCTGTTAGCAATAGAACCGATCCTCTACCAGTTACGGAATAACAAAGGTCAAACAGGCATACAAGTTCAACAATTACACAGTCAAAATAACCGCTTACGTAGACGACGTGCTAGTCATTTCGGAAAAGGCTAGGTCCGCCCTAACTGCCCTAATGTCCTCAATAGAGAATTTCTCTGCAGTATCTGAATAGAAGTTCAACAAGGACAAGACCGAGGTCAAGCTACTCAACAATATTGGCGATAAAATTATAATTGGCAACTCAAACCTCACCTCGCAACCAAATTGTATCAAATACTTAGACCTAGACTTCACCAAAGACCTAGTCACCACCTTCCAGACCAATGAAAATGCCATTCTCCCAAAAATTACCACGTTGCTACACGGTTGGTCGCCAACATTTTTATCCTGGTGGGGAAGAGCTGAGACATTAAAAATGATGACCACCCCACTATTGAATTACATGGCTACCCATTACACTTTCCAATTATTTCTTGAACAAGGTTTACAACACCTTTAACTCTTTCCTTTGGCAAGAGAAGAGACCTAGAATTTCCCTGAAAAAAAACAGTTATCCAAAGAAAAAGGGGGCTTGGGCCTTCCAAACTTCAGGAACTACCAAACTGCTTACCTTTGCAAACAGGGGACTAACTGATTGATGACAGATACTGAATATATTTCAGTGTGAGTAGACATTGAGAGATCACTCTTCAATTAAATTCCACCGGCTGCTCTCCTAACTATGAACATCTCCTTCATCCCCCATTCTAAATATATCATTCAAAATACGAGAAGAGCCCTACTGCGCCTAGACCAATAGTCGGCCGTGAAAATGAGCAAATCCATCTTAACTTCCCTCTGGTACAACCCATATCTAAAGTTACAGTGAAATGTTATTTTGGGAAAATGGTAAAAAAATGGCATAAACCTAGTCAAAGACCTCTAACAGGGAAACTGCCCACGAACTTCAAACACGACGTGTCCTAGAGTCCGTAGATTTTTATTAATTCCTGAAACTAAAAACTCAACTCTTGTT
Organism: Lissotriton vulgaris; assembly: GCF_964263255.1. Classification (NCBI taxonomy): domain Eukaryota; kingdom Metazoa; phylum Chordata; class Amphibia; order Caudata; family Salamandridae; genus Lissotriton; species Lissotriton vulgaris. The sequence goes on along the minus strand of NC_141697.1, from coordinate 1,048,565,394 downwards.
ACACTCAATACTACCCTCCAACCAGTTGATCCTTTCAATGATATCCCAACTACTAAAATCAGGGCACATTGTATCTAAAATCTACAAACTACTGTTCTCAAAGCCACGCAAAACACATTTGCGTAATGAGGTCAAATGGGAATCGGAGCCTAACACTAGAAATGTTCACTTTGACTGGCGTAAGATACATAAAACTGCCTTCTCTAATAAAATCTCTCCTGTACTATCCCTAACGAAACTCATGCTAATAAATAGAACATATTGGACCCCCACAAGAATCTTTAGGATGAACTTAAGTCAAAACCCAACATGTTGGAACTGCAAACCACACGACGGAGATTTAGCCCACATGCTCTTCCATTGCCCTATCTTGCAAACATGCTCGGATAAAATATACAAATGTATAAAAAGCACATTCAATATCGATCCACTCGGAAAATTCTCATACATCCTCCTGGGATTCCTAGAACTAATGCTGTTGAATGAGAATGACCGCTTCCTGTTTTTCTGTTTACTCTATAAAGTTCCAAGAGGCCGTTCTATTAAACCTATTCTGAGGAGTATCTGTCCCTGTACCTACAAAGAAGGCTTTGAGTATTTGAGGTCATTATCAACTGCCACTATCTGTAGCTCTGTGCTCAGTTTTATTAGAATTGCTTTTTTAATAAGGAAACGATGTGAATCATCAATAGATTTTATTGTTGTTATGTAACTTGGCACCAATTTGTGTGTATTGTTTGTATAAACCATTTGTATCTTCAAAATTCTCTGGATTTTAAAATGAATGTATGAACTTTTGTAAACGTTTCTGATACTTTCGAATTGAATAAAGTTATTTGAAAATGAACAAGATATCAGAAGATATGGGGATTACCTGCTGTTTTGTTATTCTGGACTACATCATGATTGTACACAGGATATGTGTTTATGAATATTATAATACTGTAATGGATGCCCTGACACTATATTCTTGACGCTGCTTATTCAATCATTTATAACTGCAATTGTATGTCTATCTTATGACCTCATGGTCAGTCTATATAAATGTGTCAGCAACAAGGTTCTACTGTGGTTCCAATCTAACCGCAATTCCATTTGTCACTCCATTTGTAACTCTCTTGTGTCATTTTTATTTCTTTCTCTTTGGTAATTATGATCATTTACAATCTCATTTGTAATTGCATATCTTCTCATGACAGTTTGTGTTTCTTTATTTCTTTATTTCCACTTATGTTCTCGTTTTTCTTGAAAATACCAATAAAATGTATTTGGAATTTTTTTTTAAAAAAAGGCCTCCTATTAAACTGGAATACTTATTGTGACTGAATTAAGTGTCCAAGGTATAGCCATTAAACTGCTGCGTTATCACTAAAAGCATAAAAACCAACCCAATAAATCTGATGCGCAGTTTCACTTTCTTTAAAAAAAACTGTAAATACTAAATCGACTGTTTAAAAAAAATTGTAGTGTTTCATGAAACAGCTCTGGACTGAAGCCGGAGCTCTATAAGCGTTTTCATACATGATTTACAATGTATGCCCTTCTTTGATACAGAACACACTAAACTGTTTACCCCATTCCTGTGGGGCCAGGAGGGATTCTGAATATAACTAAAACAAAAAAATCCAATCTCCTTTTACAAAGTTAAGAAAACATAATATGGTTTATTAAAATGATATCCAACAGTATATCACATCGCATAAATCAAAAACATATATTTACAGTATAAGTCGCTGAAATATTCAGCATCTGATAATCAATTCCAAGCACACATGAGAGCACTGGACTTGCACTGGAATATATCTAACAGTTGAATAACACAGATGGACCATATTCTAACTTGCTTCATTTGCATAGAAAATCTAGTTAAATGGATCCAGTCATTTTAATTTTTTTCACATCTGTTAGATTTGTCTAACATTATTACATGAATATCACCAGATGAAGCAGTATGTTAAACAGGACTGATGGGGAACATTTCTGGATAAGGGAAGGGTTTTAATAGACATATCAATTGAGGAAGAGCCATTATTTACTGTGACATCACTACAAACAACTGTCAGGGATCTTAGAAATGATCAAATACGAGGTGAGGTAAATATTTATACAGTCAGCAGTTACCAACAACTGAGGGGCTCAACAATTCACACTATTTCTATATAACCTGCTGGGCCTTAATGCAAAACAAACAGAAAAATACTTATATCAGCCGAATTCTACACGGCAACCAATACAAATGGACCAATCCATTATTACTAGAAGGTGAAAGAGTCACCAGCCCTAGAGCCAGCCTGGGGATGCTACACATTTGAAAGTGTACACTATTTGGAGTCTCAATAAATGTTTTATAAAACAGTATTGGTTCTCCTTGTGAAGAAGCACTGTGCAGAGCCTCAACTTGTTTGAAAGATTATCATGCGGATGTAGATTTAGGGGAAATAGTTAACAGGGTATAACTAGCTAGCATTAAAGCGTGTTGAGAGCAGGCATCTAGCCCTTTTAATAGTACTGATGATTTCACAAAGGAGAAGTGATTTAGGGGAGCCAAGATAGTGATTTAATAAAAGTGTCCTAGCATCCCAAGCTAACAACTCTGCCATCATTTTTTAAAAACTGAAATACAGAAATAAAATCCAATGTGACGTGTTGATCACCACTTTTAGTACCTAATGCTGCAGAAAAGTTAATAAGGGCTCTTCTCCTCTCCTGATGCCATACATAGGTCTAAATCTATATGTGAGAAAGCACAAAAAATTTGCATAAAATAGAAATCGCTTTGTTTGCCTGAAATTCCAGCGAGGAGAAAAATAACTTTAAAAAGGTGCTTTTCTGGCTGGTGGGAGCACTCCCAGTTTTCATTCCAAGTTATCTATGATAACTTCTCCTCACTGGAATCTCCGGCAAACAAAGGAGCTGAAGCACAGGAAGACAAATCTATTTTTTTCAGGGTTCCACAACATCATGTGGAGAAGTTCAGATTACAAATTGGCGTCTCCTAGTTACACATTCAACAGATCATTAAATCCAACTCATAAAGCATATAGACAGCGATAGACCGTGACTGACAGCTTGACCATGTGGGCAAAGAAATTGAGCTACCTAGGTACCCCTCGTTTGGTGGTTCTATAGAAGCAAGCACCAAAAGAGACACAGACAATACTTTAACTTGAATTTAGGCCGATGACACAATCGGTTTCAGCCAAGAAATGCAAGCTAAAGTCTTAGTCGCAAAATATTTTCTGACAAAAAAAACCCCACTAGTGTACACATGTCATCTAAGGCAAGTGTGTATATTGGGGAAACTAGCAGCAATAGAGCTATAAGGAAAAACGAGACCCAACATGGTGCTTCCTCTGTGTAAAGCCACCAAGATCGCAACAAAGCCTAATTTAGAATTTGGCAGACAGAGTTTAATCTGTCGAGATAGCGGAAGAAAATACCTCTGCCCGCTGGCCCTGAAGACAACTTTCTAAACTGACAGACACTTACGTCATGGCCAGTGGAAACAGATTCAATAAAGGCTCTTTTACAAGTGATATATTTACGCCCAGAAGCTCCTTAGGTGATGGGGTTTCTCCTGGTCATATAAAAAAATATATTTTATTTTGGTTTCTAAAGTTGAGGGGCGGTTACAATCCAAGCAAGCGCTTTGCTTCTTCACTTTGTGCCATAAGAGCTTCGCTGGCATACTTCTGTAAAAGCTCCATTTTCTTCCTCCTTATCAGAGCTTCTTCAATCTGTGAGAATAAAAAGTGAAAAGTGTTAAGGCGTCATCACAAATCCCTACAGGTCTGTACTCTAGTTGTGAAAGATTATGGCTCTTCGGGAATTTCCCAAATAATCCATAAGCATTAGTAAACACGGGTCAACCAGTGGGGACTCCAAAAAACGTAGTGACCGCTCCATGTAAACATTAGCATCATTAAAAAGTTCCTCATAACCCTCGTCATCATTTCAGATCTGGGTAGAATCGTCCATAACCAAAAACAACAAAGATAATGATGAACTAATACCAGTCACTTGCAACATTATATGAAATGGCAACAGCAAGGATAATACTTATGAACAGACAGAAGACGCCAGCTAGAGATTATCCAGCAGCAGCTTCCTTCTCCAAAGTTTCTTTGTGGGCTAAATAAGGCTCACTATCTTTCACACTTTGTAGTTATCCCGGCAAACCTCTGGTGACCTCATAATACTTCTGAATAAACCCCAACAACTCTTAAACCAATCTCAAGGTCTAATTACGGGTTCGCTTTGCATAAGGGAACATTGAGTCCTATTCAATGTAATATTTAAAATGTAATATTAATAAAGTATCTGTCACAACCCTTTTCAGAGGGTCAAGGGGCAAGCAGGAGTTAGTGGGCCCAACAGTGGTAGTTTACGTCTTTTACTCCTGATGACCGGAGACCCGACCTACTATAACCTGTGAGCGAGTAGGCCAAGTACCCCTTCAGCACTTGACTCTTAGTGGTAGTGTGGGTCTAGCAGTCCAAGGCTTCTCAGGGAGGAGGTAGGTGTAAGGCTGGCACAGGATCACAACACAAAAGACATCTATCAACCCCAATGAATGGCTACCCTGTCAAATTCTAGGTTTTATGTAAAAAAGAGTATTTATCTACTAACAGAAAGTAAAATACAACACACTGCAAACAATATACACAGCATTCTTCATGGAAACCCACTAGCATTCCCTGGGTCAACTTTCCATTCCCACTTCCCCACTGAGGTTTTTTCCAAGTTCACATGTTGCGACATCCAAATTATGCCTCGATAAGGCGTTCAAGTCTCAGATGTTCCATGAGGGTTTTGCTGCAAAAATCTTTGAATCCCCGCGCTGGAGTGCGTCAATCAGTGCAAGTTCCCCTGGACAGGCAGCCAAACTGTCAATCTTATCCACTCCAGGGAAATGGTGGTTCAGAGTGTCAGGCCACATCTCTGCAGCACAGCTGTGCCCAGACACCAGGAAGCTGCAGTTACAGCAGCAACTGTCCTCGATGCTCCTACCAAGTGTTAAGTCTCTCCTAGAATCTGGGGCCATGTCCCCAATGCTCCCGGATGGTGGAGTTGAAGTTGCTGCTCTCACTCTCCATGGGTCACAGTCCGTGGTATCTTCTCAACTGCACTTGGATTTTGGGTGATGAGTCTTCCTCATTCATTGCCCATTCCTCCCGATACCAAAGTAAGGTGACAGCAGCACACACAGGGAGATGGCCTCCTCTCTTCGCTATGGCCCCCACCTGGCATAAAAGTGTAGCAGGTGATATGAATTTAGTAGCTACCCTATTCGGGTCAGAGCACTGTATTGGGCGACGGCCCACCTTCTCTCAGAGCGCAGTGCCAAGGGTGGTAACCCTTTTTCTTCACTGTGACCCCCACCTGGAAAGGGGTCGTGGACTTTGGCACCAGTGCCGGCAGCCTAATCGGTGAGGCACTCTCGAAACAGCAGAATTTCACACTCCGGTCACTGGATCCAAGCAACGAGATCTCCACTAGACCTTGCTCCCTCAAAGCGATCTCCTTCACCTTACATGGCCCACTGGTCTTACGTCAGGCAGAAGCTGCAGCTCCAAGCATGTGTTCTTGGATCCTCATGGGTGACATTCCCTCACCCAGCATGGGAAACTGGCAGACCCATGGTACACAGGCCTGGCCACAACAGGCAGACCCCGAGGTCAGCTTCTTCACACTGATGCAAAGCTTCAGTTTGACAATTTAGGAGTCTCAAGCTACCTTTTTTATAATCCATTTTCAGAAACACTTGCAATTTAGCATCTCATGCTCTGGAGTTTGTCCACTTTGAAGGGACCACTCCTTTGTTGTGTTCCTCCTCAAGAGAACAGTCTATCACAGCAGGACAGTCTCCAATCGTGATACCCCCAAACACAGGCCAAGAGAGTGACTATAGGTTCATACCAGAATGTCAACCTTAGTAATATGTGCATCAAAAGGTTAGCAAAGGGTCCTCCTCTTAGTGATTAGCTTAGCAGATCCATGCCTACCTCATATGTGCCGAGGCCCCTTTGAACAATGACCTCCTTTCAGAATCAAAGAGCCCTTATTGATATGCCAGCTGTTGCTTTGTAATTAATTGCATACAGATTTGTCCGATGGCTGCCTTGAGACAGATCGTATGCTCAAAAAAGCAGGTGTGAGTTGGTTATGTTGACAAGCCAATGATAAAGACAATGGGACAGACTGTTTTTTTGGTGGAGAGGTGTGGTGCAGCGGCCAGGGCAGCCGACTTCGAGGCACAGGGTTCACGGTTCAAATCCCCGGCTCCGGCGGCAGCTCAGCTCAGCACCATGTGACTATGGGCAATAGCTCACTTAATTTCACTTAATTTCCACTACAGCCCCCAGTGCCTTGTGACCCATAATGGTGCGTAGTTCGCGCTTTACAAATACAGATTTACATTTACATTTGAGAAAACTTATATGCCATAGGTCTGACCAGTTTATTTTGATAAGTTACGACAAAGGCAGTGATGCGGACCTATTCATAGTGAACAAAAAATGTTTACAACAATATACCTTTAAGAGTGGATCATTATTATATTGTGGTAAAGCCTATTCACTGATATTGCGACACATGAGATCTCACAGATTCCAGTAGCAGATAAGTGTTTTGGTGTTAGTTTTCCCCTCTGATCCTGGGGTTGATTTTGCAACAGCATACAAAATACCAATAATTAGTAAACTTTCTATAAAGTAGACATATGCCTTTGAGAATCGGGCTGATTGCGTGTTAAAGCATTAATATCAGCAGAACACATGCATTATAAGCATCAACTAAAATGTTTTTCTTATGGCTCACCTCTTGTTGTGAAGGCACTGGAACATGAGCGATAAATTTCTGCTGGCCTTCCTCTCCATCCTTCTCTTCACCACTTTCATTATCAGACTGCAGAACACAAACAGCTTGCAATTAATTTTACTACAGCTAAAAAGCTGCCAATTATGTAGATACAAAGGAGTCAGATGCAATCCCAACTATTCAAACTCAAATATAACACAATATTAACCACAGGTGGGTATCAGAATTGTCCAATAAACAGTTTGAAACAGATCTAAGATAGCAAACTATTTTTGCCAGTACCTAGGATTTGGAGAAAGACAAAAATAAAGCATTCTAATAGCTTCACTTGGAAACCATTGACAAAAACGTAATTGATTGTGCAGTTGAGGTCGGTTACAGTATCCATTTTTACTGGTAAAATATAAAAATGTTTATTTTTATTACAATGGATAGTTCTCTTTGAAAAAGAAAACTGGTGATTTAACAATTCTGTGCTCCTCCACGGACCCCAAACACAAACTATTTAGTATAGAGGCAGCAGTTTCATTTCAAATTAAGGAGTCTGTATTTAGGTCTTGCGCCTGCGTTGCACTGAGTGAAAAACTGAGTTTTAGCACTGACCTAGGAATCGCACACGCTCGTGAATGTGCGATTCCTTTTGTGCTACCCCATTGGCCTTTGCGTGTGTCTTTTTATAAAGGAATGCACGCAATTGGCCAAAGGCGGGCGTGTTGCTCCGCCCACGGCCTATTGGTGTCTATTACGCGATTGGTGCGCGTAATAGACACCAATAGGCCGTGTGGTTTAAATTATTGTGCCCAGACACGGGTGCGATAATTGAAAGCACGTATCCTGTGGCACGCACGCACCACTCGCGGGATTGTTCATTTTTCCAGTGCCCTCCTCCTTCCTCCTTTCGCAGCCAATGCTCACTTCTATATCCCAACTGGAACACACTGAACGTTTTCATCCAAAACACCGACTCCAGCAGCAGAGGCATGGGGGAGCCCTGGAAAAGACACCTTACAATGGAATAGCCTTCTGCCGCAGGCAACTTTACATGGGTCACCACGTTTTTTGACAGCACAATCACCGTTTTGTGGATTATACGTTAAAAGGAAACAACATTTTGCAAATTCAGGCGTGGACAAAATGACCGAAGAAAGCTCGGATATTCCCAAAGAGTTGCTGGGTAAGGTTCCCATTTTTTGCTGCCGGTGTAGATGGGGGTAGGGTGGGGGTCACCTGGACAAGAGGCTGCGCCAGGCTAGGGATGTTTCCTCTGCTTCGCTAGGCTAAATGCATACATGCACCATAGGGAGGGTGGGGGCGCGTTATAGGGTGCTGCTCTCTTTGCCGCTTGGGATTTGTTGTGAGGATTACAGGGATTTGCTTTTCATGGCGTAAAAAAGGGGGAGGGGTGTCAGTACCTCACTACCAAGTCCAAAAGGGAGAGGGTTGAGTAACAATGTTTAACTGAGCAGCCAATGGTCAAGCAGAGGTGCGCTTGCATTTACCTGCCGCCATCAGCGCCTTCCAATCAGATTATTTTATGGACCCAAACATAGCCATGCTCCAATTTCCATTGATTTTTTTTTCACAAACTGGTACTTTAATGGACTAATGGACAATCTAGGTATTGAATGTCAGAAAGGTAATTTTTCGAAATGGAGAGCTTGTCCTACCTCCACTTTAGCACCTCCTCCCCAGTCCTTACAATAGGGAGGCGATTCCGCATCACCAATGTACAGACTGGGATGAGAAGGACCTTAATTGGGGTAATAAAGATTACCTGTAAATAACAACACATTAATGCGGATTGCCCAGCACTATTAACCCGTATGCACAGCTCTTGCATGCTTTCTGCGGAGCATTCTGGCACCTACTGTCTCGAGTTTATAAAGTAGAAAAGCATATCAACTTGTAGCTGAATCTGATGAAAAACACAGAATTGTGTGAGTCTTCCCCAGGCGGAACATGGAGCATCTTGCGATCTGTGGTAAAGCTTGACTGTCAAGTGGCCTCATGTCACACTTAACACTTTAACTTTGAACTGCCTTTTAAAGCTGTTAGCACATTGCAATATGGGAGTTGTAGTCCGTACATAGTATAAGACCAAACAGATTAACAGACCTGTTAGCTCGGGTGAACATAACCAGGACTACAACTTCCAGAATACATTGATTTGATAAACGCATATCCAGGTCTGGAAACGAGCTGTGACCTGGAGTTATATGATAAACCTAGCAGTATATGTTGAGCTTTAATTGGCAGGAAGTATTATTGGTCTGAGCTTAGGGCTGTGCGACAAAGACATGAAACTCACAGCCTCCTCTGACCTAAGCTTTGTAGGTAGTTCCTTTGAAAATGACAAAAACGAGCTGATTGGAATGTATTCATTTCACCACTGATAATCACTCCGACCGCATTGTAGGCCATTATTGTTGGTCCATGTGCCACCCCAGACAGCAATCAATTTTATGCAGATGAGCCCTGATCCCATTCCACTATGAAAAGGGATGCCTAAACTGCAGCTTAGAGTAATTACCAATGACCACGATAAATTAGAGAACTCCATCCATCACTTTTGGTGGTTTCTAGGTGAGGTTTCCTTGAAAAGCTCTAAACCTCTCTTTTAATGGCAAAAACCAACAGTTTGTTAGTTACCACTGCGCTGGTGACACTGTTAAGGCACTGTTAAGAGATGTCTTTTACGCATGTCATGAGGATGAGTGTCAGCCAGTCCTTGTTATCCTGCCGACATCACAAAGCATCAATAGTCCTGTAATAAGTATATCTCACAGATGCCACCATGATTACTGTTGTTTGCCAGAAAAAGCTGACTGAAATTCAACCTGTTGTCCTGGACCTGTTGGCAGGTATGGCTTGGTGACTGCTTCTGCCTGCTTTTCTTTGCAGGTTGGTCGACTGGCAGAAGCAGGAAGCACTCCAGGTCTGAGGGTCTAATTCACACAGAATTTGCTGCAACTTACTTTCGAAGTACTCCTGGCTTGCTACTAAATGCTAAGAGTAAGGCCGGAGTTCACCTGGCTTACTCATGGAATTCAGTAGTAAACTAGGAGTAGGGAATAGAGTAAGAACACCTACTTACAGCAACACCTTTGTGAATCGGACCCAGAGTGTAACACATTTGCCGAATAACAGAGGCCTATTAGAGCAAGCCCTTGTTGCATCATGTTACAGCGAAACGTGTATGCTCAAAGACTGCTGAAGCTGTATGAAGGACCAGGAAGCATTCTGTTGAGGGATGGGGCACTTCCTGAGCTCAGTTTGCACTGGCATCAGTTTGAGTATTTGCACTTCAGTCAAGCAACACCCAAGCCTGATATGTCATAGTGAGGTTCACTTTTGTCTATGACCTCTATCTGGGCTGGAGACCAAGTAGGCTTACTCCTAGCACATTTTGTCTCTTACCTGAGCCTGCTCTTTGCTCAGTGCGGGAAGCACTGCAGACCACAGCGTAACTAATATATGGACACAAATGTTACCTTAACTGCAGACAATGCACTTGCCTGATCCATAATGTGGTAGCTCCGATCGAAGTCCACATAAAAACAATACAAGAACTACAAAAGGCAATCAAAATTACCAACGTACAATATTTTGTGAAACTCACTTTCCCTTTCATACAACACTATTAGCTCACTCTTTAATAATGCGAGACCTATTGCATTGCAAATGCTTATTTTGTTATCCGATAGCTAACACCAAACAAATGGCTAAAATCATGGGTTTTTCTACAAAGACCATTGGGCAGAGAACTTCGACTTTTACAGACACTTTGCCTGTTTCTTCTTCAAAGTCAAACTGTTGAATATTTAGGACAATGTTGTTTCTTTGGCAAACAAATTTAGGATCACAGTCACACTGCCTACAGATTGGCATTATTATCTTTTTCTGTATGGCACAGAAAAGGTGCAGAAAAGAAGGTTTTCTACTTAAAAATTTACATTTCCCACAAAATCTGGTTGTGGCTTGATTCTGGGAGAAAATCCTTTTTTGCGTGCTGCACAGTAAAGTATGGAGGTGTAATTGTTAGTGCAAATACTTCTGTTCGAAGAATAACGAAGATTTTTAACCCCTTGGGTTTCTGCATATGCAGCTCTAATATTTGTATAACTGATGCATCATGCATTTTCCCGTATTATAAGCACATTTTATCAGTTTCGCTTTCATTTCAAAATAAGATGATGTTAGATGTTTCGGGGCATTGCTTACGATAACATTTTTCAAAATATAATAAATAAGTTAGTACACTAGAAGATAATTTTGTCTTTAAAGATCAATAAGCAAACAAGATACAAAACAACTGAATGAACCATTCTCCAAGATACAGAGGTGTCTGGTGATGAAGATTCTCTTGAATTTGATAGATTGTGTTTAGGGTGAAAGTTGGGGTCGTCAGTTTGTGTCATAAAGAAACAAAAGCCTCAAAAATGAAGGTGGAGGAAATGCACACTGGAGACAGCTAAAATGTTAAGTTACATTAAAGTGATATCTTTTCTGGTTTTAGGGAATGCTGTAGTGAGGAAGGATCTTATTTTTCACTGGGATCAGAAGCTTAACGAGGAGATCCGAGGAGATGTCCAGTTAGATTTGATAAAGGGTTACAAAGTTTAATGATAAGGCTGTGGATGAGTGTTCCTTGGAATAAGCCTGAACTAAGAATTTACTTTATTTTGTGCTTTTCCAAACTACTTACTCAACATATCCCATCAAATAAGCATGCAATTAAATCACCTCAGAATTTGTGTCCTCAATGTTGACCATCCGTTTCCAATAGGATATGAATTAGTAATGGCAGAAGTAGTAATGTAGGGAAGATTGCTCAGTAAATAACTATTTTTTTTTAAACTATTAGCCTTATAAATAGTAAATGGAACAAGACTTCATTGAAACGGGCTGAATGGTGATCATTGAATTCTGTAATAAGTGTGTTACTGTCTTCAATTGAAAATGCTGTCTATCATTAGTACAATCCTACAAACTTTTACAATTCTGGACTCTGATGAAAAGCTCCCATTGTTAAGTCAGATGGAAGACTTACTTCTGTGCACGTGAGAAGTTAAAAGAGAAGTTGAAACAGCACGTTCAGAGTTACGTTACAGTGTGATCAGACCCTCATGCCAGCAATAATGCATGGTAGCGATTCTCAATGTTAGCTGTAAGTAGACCATCCCCTAATTAGATTTCGCATCAATTCATATGCATGTTGTAATCATTTCCTGTTAACAAGGAACACGTTCTTAAGTACTGAAACCATTTAGTAGAATCTCCACAGCAAAGCAAATGCTAAAACCACAGAAAGGCCATCACTAGCTTAGCTTACTTTGTTTCACTATTAATTGGCCTTGAAACTCTCATGCCATTTACATCAGTGTATTTTGTACTCTAACGGCCACATGCATCAAAGTCCGGTTTTGCGATTCCTTATTTGCGATTTTTAGGGAATCGCAAATAAGGATTCGCAAAACAGGATGCATGATTTAAATCGCATAAAATTTGCGATTCGGTAAAAATCGCAATTTTTACCAAATCGCAAATATTATGCGAATTCCAATTTGCGATTTCGCAATTCCCATTGATTCCTATGGGCCAAAAGGCCCATAGGAATCAATGGAAAGGCATTGACATTTTGCGAATTTCAATTAGCGATTCGCAAAATGTTAATGCATTCCATGGGTGCAGGGGGGGGTCCAAAGGACCCCCCCTGCACCCCTGAAATGTATTTTGAAGTGCATGTTTCACACACACATGTCCTGAGGACATGTGTGTCTGTAACATGACAGTGTTTTAAAATGCAATTTTGAGCATTTTAATACATTTTCGCAAATTACCACGAGGTTCACCCTCGTGGTAATTTGCACTCCCTATGTGCGAATTCGCAATTTTAAAAGTAATCATGCATTGCTTTTAAGGAATCGCAAATGTGCGATTCCTTAAAAGCAATCGCATTTTTTGAATTAGCTAAAAATAGCGATTTTGCCAAAAATGCTTGATGCATCCCAAAAACCTATTTAGGAATCGCAAACGGCCGAATTTACCGATTCGCACCGTTTGCACTTCCTAAATAGGTTGATGCATTTGGCCGTTAATAATCGTTTGAGGATTTCTGAAAAACATTTTCTCTTTAGCTATGGAATATTCGTTCATTTTTAAATTGTTTTTTCACTTTATGTTACCCGAAAGTATTCATTTCAATACTTCTTGCATATATATTTATTTGTTTATTCAATTCAAGCAATGTACATGCTCGATAAAAATGGCGACAAAAGGAATCCTAATGCATATGAGTTTTATCTGACAACTGAACGAAATTCCATAATATGTGATGCATATAAACATGCTAAAATCCTAGGATTGCGAGTTGTAAGAAATTGTATATTTTGGGGTGGGTGACTATCTACCTCGATGAATAAGCACAACTCTTATCAACGTGAACTTAAGTCACTAAATGAATCGGAGTACAACCCCCTGGTAGCTCTGGCGCAGAACAGACCGGCTCAACCTGGGGCATTGTGTAAAGTATTTATCCAGTACCAAACCCGTAATAAAGTCAAAACGCAAAACAAATACTAAATCGAATTAGAAGAGTCAAATTTACTAAACAAAATGACAAAACACCAATAAAGTGATCTGTATTTATAATTGTTTAAAGTTTTAAGAAGAAATAGCGCCAAACAGCACCAAGAGCCAATGATAGCCAATGATTGTGGTAGTAGAGGACCTAGGTAGAATTTAAAGCTGACAGTGATGAAATGCACGTCGCATACATCAACAATGCTCATCCTGGTCAAATATTTTTCCTTCGGACTCAGTCTTTCAAGTCCCAATCCACCAGAGGAGTACACTTCTAAAGCTCCCAGGACATCAGTGTGTTGTGTTCGATTTTAGATTCCGAATGAATTTCCAGATTCATGCCCTTATATAGGTACGATTTGCGTTGCCCTGATATAGGCATAGATATCCAGTCCTTATGTAGGCATAGCCCATGCTGCTCAAATACAGGCATGGCTACTTCCATCCGTTTATCTACGTCACAACGATTTCTTAGAAAACCAGACTCTTAAGCCGTTAGGGTCTTCCCCTTGCTTGAATATTGATTTCTCCAAAAACTCATTTATTATGCATGAACATCTATTCCTTAGGGGTTCATTCATGATGTTCATATGCCCAACTTTACGTCAAAGTTGGCATTCCTAAACACCTTCAAGGTATAAATATACCTTCACTTGCTATGGCAAAGCACGGTGTGGTTCGGTGCAGTCCGACTACCTACTTGCCCGAAGCAGCTCGCTACAGCAAGTACCGAAGGAAGCCAACGCTCCAGCTGACACACTGATCAGAAGCGGTCATCCTCCTGCCGAGAAATCAAGCTCCAGTGTTTCTGACTCCCCTTGCGGGGTGTTGGGAAATCGAGTCTGTGAAAGAGATACCAACCTCTCTCATTCTAAGGTATGGAGCCGATTAGGACCTAGAGAAACCTTTGGCAATTCTTGGCAAAACTAAACCTATGCTAAAGACAAAACGTACTTCTTCCCTCGTACTAGACCTAGGTTAGGTACATTGGGGTAGGTGTATTTTAGAAGCACCAGTTGAGTATTTTAGCCTGTGTTATTTAAGTATGTATTTTTATATGTCATAGCACCAGACAATGCTATTACAGTATTATTTTATATTACTATTTACGCTGTACGTGTTATACTTTGCATTCTGTCTAACGATTGTAGCAGTTCACCTCTCTTGCATGAGAAATAAACCCCTTTTATTGAAACACCCGTCTCTCTATTTCTGAACATACTCTGTAGAAACGAAGCATGCACGATTGACTGAGTAAAATAGTTATCTATTGTTTCCACGACTCTGAAGATACGTTTCGATTCTTGGGGAAACAAAGTTATCATGTTTATGCGGTTGTCAGAAACGAATCCCTTCTTGTGTACTCGAGGAAGTTTCTAGTGACCTCTGAGATAGCTGTCAAACACAATTAAGTTTAGTATACTCGATAGAGACATACTGACCTCAGTCCTATGCCAAATCTATAGTGTACATTATTCCAATGCACAGAGCCTATTGGGAATATAGGAACTACACTACAAGTGGAGGCACTTAAGAGTCTCACATGGTGTTAGGTAGAGGACAACAGAAGGATCCAGTCCAGGTCCAGTTGCCATGGGCGAGGTGGGTACTTCTAGAAAAAGACTTCTTGCAGCTTGCTGCATTCCGATAGCCACAGGAGTCAGCCAACTGACCCTTAGAGATTACTTCTTTGTTCTGGGAACAGGAGGGAGCAGGTCCAGTCTTTCAGGGCTCTTCTCAGGTCACAAAAAGCAGGCCAAGTCAAGTTCTCTTCTGATCTATGACAGGTTCATCAAGTGTGCTGATGTGGGTGCCTGGAGATGTAACACTTAATGCCTGGCATGAACAGTGGGTAGTGACTCCTGGCCCCACACTAACCAATGGGGTGAACGTTTCATCAGTCACCCTTACCTACTTTATCAATATTTCCTGTTTGCCCTACTACGAACAGGCCACAAATGCAATGTGTCTCGGCATTTTCAAGGTTGCAAAAATCTTTGGCCACACTAAACAGCTGTGTGTGTGTGTGTGTTCGTTCTACGGAACTCCTAGACTCCTCCCACATGCAAATCTAAAATCCAGTTTGGAGCAGATACTGTACCCACAATAAACCCAGAGACATTAGTTTGGTTGACAAAAGCAATGTCTTCAGTGACCAGACAGTGGATGCACAAACAATGGTCTTCACATCCTGCTCTCTCCCTTTAAAGTGCCCCCCAAGTGTTATATGTGAACCCAGCAGACCTGTCAAGCAGGATTTGACACTGTAGTGTCAAAAAGGATGCCCACAGCGCCCAATTCACGTATTCTGTGGCATTGTTAGACCTACCATCCTTAGGGTTGTCTTTCCCCCAACCTTTTGCCTCATGTTTTCTGATTCTTTTGCTGACCTTAGGACTCGGAGCACTTTACTGCTAACCAGTGCTAAAGTGCATGCGCCTCTCCCTTAAACATGACGATACTGGTGTATACCTGATTAGAATATTTGTTGTATTGGTATGGCATTCTGAGAGTGGTATACAATATACCTAGGGACTGTACTTCAAATGCTACTAGTGGGCTGCAGCACTGATTGTGCACCCACACAAGTAGCCTTTTAAACCCGTCTCAAACCTGCCACTGGAGAACCCATGTGTGCAGTTCACTGCCACTTCAACTTGGCATTTAAAACTACTTGCCAAGCTTTAAACTCCCCCCCCCCCTTTTTTTATTTATTTATTCAAGGTTTTAAGAAGAAAGGGAGAGGAAAGAACAAGAAGGTGAAGAAAAAGAGAGAAGATGAGAATAAAGGAACAGGCGAAAATCCGCCACATATCCCCACACAGGGGGTGCTGGAAAATATTGCTGTAGAAAACCAAAATTATATAAAGGGAGATGGCATATACCGCTGTCAAATGCCCATGGAAATGTCATTGTTCGCCAATCATTACCGATTGGAGGAAGCGCCAACTCCCCAGCAGGTGATCCAAAGTTCACAAAGGAAGGGGGTGTCCCCAGCTAGGATCGCAGTCATATAGGAAGGCCGTGCATTCCATCTCCACATGCGAATTTTGTCGCAAACAAAATTAAATCAACAACCCCAACCCAACACCCCACAGACCCCCCTTGCCCCCCCCCCCCCCACCCCCCACCCTTTCCCCGGTGGTGGCGACCAGCATTCACTCAGAACAACTTCATACAAGCAGGTGGTTAAATTTGGAAGAGGTGTAATGCACGAAGTGCTGAGGGGCAAACCGCAGATGGCAGATATCGAGATAGAAATCTAACCAAGGGTCCCCAGTTGAACATGAAGTTTTTAAAATTCCCCCAAAATATATCTGACATTCTCTCCATACTCAGTAGTCGCCATAACCGTGCGTGCCATAGAGCGATAGCCGGAGCAGTCGGGCTTTTCCAGGCGGCTGCCAAGGTCAACTTGGCCGCCCCCAAGCACAGCCATATAATGCGTTTATCGGCTCTAGTCTGATGTTTCAACAACGGGTCTCTTAAGCCCCAACAGGACATACTCCATCGAGTCCGGAATTGGATAGCCCATCACATCTTTAATGTGGGATAGGATCTCGGACCAGAATGGTTGGATGGTGGGGCAATCCCACCAAATGTGGCGGAAGTCACCCAGCATACCGCAGCCCCGCCAGCACCTATCTGAGGTAGTCGGAAATATCAGATGCAACTTGGATGGGTAGAGATACCAGTCAAACAGAAGCTTCAGATGAGCCTCTCTGAGGTCTGTTGAATGATTATGTGCCGCTACATCTCGCCAGAGGCTCCTCCACTCGTTTTCAGAAATGTCCCTACCCAAGGTCGTCTCCCAGTGGTCCATGTAACGAGGGCGGGGGGACACCGCGGTGTCCAGTAACAACCCATAAATGAAGGAGATCGTCCCCTTCATAGTGGACGTGCGGAGAATAAAAGCCTCAAACCTCGTCAATGGTCTAGTAGCGGCGTCTACCACCCCAGTCGATGTTGCCCAGTGTAAGAGTTGAAGGTGTCGAAAGCGTTCAGTGGGCGGAACACCATAGTCCCGCATACAATTGTGAAAGGTAAGGGGTGTCACACCATGAAACAGGTGAGTAAGGGCTCTGCAACCACTCTCTCTCCAGAAACCAAAGGGTCCGTCAGTCAAGGCCGGAGGGAAAGCCGGGTTGAAATGAATAGGAGTAAACGGAGACGGGAAGGTGGTCCACCGGTCGTCGCCACTGACTGTGTCCCAGACTTTTAATACTGTGCTGGTGGGAGTGCTAATATATGCATTCCTGGGTCGGTCAGCCTTGGGCTTCCAGGCCAGATCCCAGATTGATCTTCCGGCCACACTCCGATCCATATGGAGCCAGTGCTTCTCTGAAAGCTGCTGGGACCATTCCACCAGTATCCTCAATTGTGCAGCTTTATAATACAAGTGCATGTCCGGGAACCCCACCCCCCCCTCGATTCGCGGACGACGAAGTACTGCATAAGAGAGTCGCGCCCGGCCGCCTTGCCACACAAACTTCAACATCAGTGTCTTAAACCGACGGAAATAGTCTAACTCCACCGTTATGGGTAGTGCCTGGAAGAGATACAAAATTTTTGGAAGGAGGACCATCTTGAGCGCGTGAATCCTACCCAGCCACGAGATGTACTTCGGCTTCCACCTCTCTAGCTCCGCGCGTATCGCTGTCAACATCGGTGGAAAGTTGGCCGGGAACAGTGCGCCTAGGGTAGAGGTCAGTCGTACTCCCAGATACAACAAGGATGAAGTCGACCACGACAGTGGTGTAAGCGCTCGAATCCGGTGCACCTCCTCGGGAGGCAGAGTCAGGTTCAGAATATACGATTTGTCGAAGTTGACCCTGAATCCCGCCACCGTCTCAAATTCAGAGAGCACCGTATGGACATAGGGCAACGATAGCGCCGGGTCTCTGATCGAAAGCAACACATCATCTGCGAATAGCGAAATCTTATGCTGTTCACCTGAGAAGGGAAGGCCCAAGATTTGTTCATTCTCCCGAATCGCAAGAGCCAACGGCTCAATACTTAAAGCAAAGAGAAGTGGGGAGAGCGGACACCCCTGACGCGTTCCGCGCGAATGATGGAAGCTCCCGGATCTATGGCCATTAATCATCACCATAGAGGTGGGGTTGCTGTAGTTAGCCTCAATCATTCTTATGAAGTGGGGTGAAAACCAGAAGGCATCCAGAGTGCGATGTAGAAAGCCCTAATCGACGCGGTCAAAGGCTTTCTCCGCGTCGAGCTCAACTAATACCGCCGGTATGTGAAATCTATTAGCCTTCTCGATCAGATGGATCACGCGCCTCAGGTTGTCATGAGTTTGCCGGCCCTTTATAAATCGGGACTGGTCCGGGTGGACAAGGGCCTGCATCAAATCCTGTAATCTACCAGCGATTATAGGAGAATACAACTTAGCGTCCAGGTTGAGGAGCGCAATCGGGCGGTAGGACGCGCATTTGGTAAGATCTTTCCCCGGTTTGGGGAGGACGGTAATCAGGGCCTCGGCCATAGTCTCAGATGTTCTTCCCTCAGACGCCATTTTGGTAAAGAGGGAGACCAGGTAATCGCAGAGGTCCAATGCAAACGTCTTGTAAAACAGGGCAGTGTAACCATCAGGGCCCGGGGCTTTGTGGAGTTTCAGAGCCTTGATGGCGTCTAGCACCTCCTCCCTAGTGATGGGGGAAGACAGCAAGTCATTCCATTCTCTGGAGACCTGTGGTATCGGGAGACCATTCAGGAACGCGGATTGGGCCTCTGGGTCAAGGGTGTCGCCTGAATAGAGATCTGCGTAAAAGCGTCCGAAAAGAGCTGCCTTGTCCGCATCCCTGTGCTGCACAGAACCCGTGTGGTCCTGTATACCCCCAATGTAATCCTTCTCGCGCTTATCTCGAAGTTGCCGGGCCAAGTGCCACCCCACCTTGTTCCCCTGGGAATAGGAGACGCGTCGGAGGCGCAGGAGGGTAAATTCAGCCCGGTTGTTGTAGTGGGCTCTCAATTTCCCTCTTACCGCCGTCAGTGGTCGGAGGGTCACCCTAGAGGGGTTTGACTTGTGTGCTTGTTCCAAAATAGCGAGTTCCGCCTCCAGGTACTCCCTCTCCTTCCTCCGAAGCTTGTTGAGGTTTGCATTGAGGGCGAGGCATGTGCCCCGCAACGAGGCCTTGCATGCATCCCAAGTGATATACACTGAGGTATCAGAAGGTGGGTTAAGAGCCATAAACTCTCCTATAGCCCTCCGCAGCTCCTTACAGGACACCTCATCCCGTACCAATGCTGCCGGGAAGTACCACTTTCGCCAACCGTCCCCCCCCATAGGCCAATGCAATCCAAGGACCACCAGGCTATGGTCAGATACTGAGAGTGGAAAACACTGGATATTCGGACATCCCCCCTGAGGGCCTGACTAACAAAAATATGATCTATACGGGAGTAAGAGCGATGGACATGAGAAAAAAATGTGTAATCCTTGGCTTGTGGGTGTAAGAAACGCCAGCTCTCTACCAACCCCAAAGCGCCTATTTGTTGTTGCGTTTCATCCGAAAAGATCCCAGAGTCTGCCCTGCGTGCCCCCGAACTATCCATGTCCCTGTCCCACACCATGTTGAAGTCCCCCAGGAGGAACAAGTGCCCTTCCACAAAGTCCCCCACCCTGTCCAGCAAGTCCTGTAAAAAAACTATTCTGTCCAGCATTAGGGGCGTAAACAACCACAAACGTACACTGTCGACCATATAATGACCCCTTCACCATTAGCCAACGACCCTCCTTATCACTGCTCACCCCCAGAGGCTGAAAGTGAAGAGATGCCCGGAACAGGAGAGCCACCCCCTTATGCTTGGTGGATGCTGACGCCCTATAAATGAGGGGGAAGTGTCTGTGTCGGAGTCTAAGCTCATCTTTCCTAGCTAAGTGGGTTTCCTGGAGGGCCACTACATCAAGATGATGATCCGACAGGTACTTCCAGAGCTTCTGGCGCTTCTGCGGGGAATTGAGACCCTTCACATTCCAGGTACCTACACTAACAGGCATAGTGATGTCGGGAGTCTCCGCTCTGTATGCCTATTAGTGTGATCAGTGCCCACCCCCCGGACATTGCCAACTACCACTCCATACGTCCCCGGGCCAGACCCAACTCCAAGCACCCCCCTCCAACCCCCCCCCCTCCATCAGATCCGCACCCTCAGGCCTCCCAAAGCCAATCATACAGGATGACCCGCAGAGCATTTCACAGTGACAACATCGGAGTAGAAACACCAATATCAATGACCAGACCAACACCCCTCCATGGCGGACAGCACACATCCCACCCCAGAACTCCAAGCTCCCCACATCCAAGTAATCAACAGTGAGTGTATAATCCTCAACAAGGCTCAAGATAGTGACCGCGCCCGAAGAAAGGCACCAGCAGTAGAAGCCAAGGGAGAACACCTCCAGAGCAAACAACGCACCGTACACACAGCTTTTGGTCGCCACCACCCTCCCATCCCCCCTTGCCCTGAACCCCAACTCCCCCCCTGCGCCCCCCGCCCTTAGGACCCCCCACCCCCCTCCTGCAAACAGAAGAACAATAGGAAATAACTCAAGGCACTGAACCTGAACAATGTACTCAGCAGTTCCAGTAGACCATAGTTCGTAAGGCCCCCTCTGGACTGGAATCGGGGTGGGGGCACAAACTTAGTGACCCCCAGGGCCACGGTCCGGGGTGTCTCCTCCATAAGTACAATCGTACCCCTGGGACCTTAGGGCCAGAGTCCCTCCGGCGCCAAACCTCCAAAGATCGGGGATCATGCTGCTCCAGAGCTTTGTTGAGAATCTGCTAATGTAGCTGAGGCCACCGATGCCACCGCATCACCCCTTTCCTGCAAGCTAGCAGCGCGATCCGGCCGCCGCCGATCCGGGGACGAACCAACTCTGTGCCAGGAGGATGAACGGTGTCGTCTCCGTGATGGCGAGGTACGTGCCCCTTGGGAAGGAGGAACGTCATCCAGGCCCAGAAGATCCTTTGCCACCTGAAGGGAGCGAATCTGCGCCAGCCGATTCTGCCAGCGAAATATGATACGGAAGGGGTGCCCCCATGAGTAGGAGATGTTGCGTTCCCGCAGAAAAGGGGTCACTGGGCGGAACTCCCTTCTCTTCTGAAGTGTCGACGCCACCAGATCCTGGTAGAGCTGTGGACGGTGGTCCCTAAATTGCAAGGAGGAGATGGCTCTGGCCTTCCGCAGGATGCGTTCCTTCACCTGGAAGTCGTGCACACAAACGAGGATGTCCGGAGGGGGCCCCCCTCCTCTTCTAGGCAAACCAACTCTATGCACCCTATCCATTCATATTTCCTGCACATCTTCCTCGTCTAAAATCTGTAAGAACAGGGCCTGGACATAGCCACGCAGGTCCCCAGCCTCTCCGTCCCACGGGACCGCATGAATGCGGATGTTGTTCCTTCGGGAACGATTCTCTAAGTCCTCTTGAGGAAATATAAATTTTTGGTCATGTCATGTTCCCTAGCGCGTACCCCACCGACTCCATGTACCAGCTTAAAGTGCATGTAACTTCCCTCCTGTGCCAGCTATGAAGACGCAAATACATTTGCGTCCAACGTTAACTTGTCCTCTTTCAGATCCACCCTGAATGGGTTAAATAGTCCGTTCCTAAGTATGCTATGCCAACGTCTTTTTGTAGTGTACTTTACATGTTTTTTCTGCTCTGGCGAAGTAGGCCCTGAATTTCTACCATCGAGCCTCTTTTTCTGGCTTCTGACTATGACAGCCTCAGCCCAGGCTGCTCCTGTCCCCGTGAACTCTGACTTACTTCCAGCGCGGCCCCTTGCGCTCAGCTCAGCCTGCTTTCTGCCAAGACTGACTATAACCTTCAAGTTATCTGTTCCGCTCCTCGAAAATGCATTCCTGCCTACCAGCTTCAGTAAACATCCTCCCCAGCTGCAGAGCCAAGGGCCGACCTGTCTCAGTGCAAGTAATTCATAGCTCCTGTTACCATGCTTTCATGGAAGGCCCCGTGCCCCACGCTTCTCATGTAGACACTTAGGCGCTTATACACGCATCCACAGTTAGCATAGAATAGCTTCTGCCCTAGAGACCTTTCCGCCCAGATAATATGGTTCCTAAACATCAGATATCAGATATGATAGAAGTACAAGTTGATCTGACATGCCAGACTTCTGTCTCTTTCCGTCAGTGTAAATGTCAAGTCCCCTGCACCCCTCCAATCACACGTCATGCAGCTGCGCGCGCATCCAAGCTTCCGATTTCTGCTGACATTGCCACATTTCTGCTTGGTGCCACCCACCCGCGTCACCTATCAGTGACGTTTCTAGCACACACCTCCAGTTCACGCCTCTTGATTACGTACTAGTACCACGTGTATACTGTTATCTTGTCTTCTCTCAACTGTTACGCCTCCTGCACTGTTTCTTATGAAATGAATTAAGTATATAAGCTATGTATTGTTAATAAAATGTAGCGCTCTATCCCTTCTGACACCCCTGTGGTGGTCAGAATCCGATACCCTGGTCATGACCATTCCTTTTTGAGGAATAAAACCCTTAGAAACTCTAACACCACAGACTCTGGTTTTTTTCTTTCCGATCTGAGTTATTATTGATTAAAGTACTTACTTGCATAGAAATTAAGAGAGTAAATTAATTATTTACGTCATTTTGGCGCCCGAATAGGGACCCCTCCCCCACCTCACGCGCCGGTTGGCGCATTGCAAGCTCTGTCCCCTGCCATCAGTTAGATGGAACCAACGCGTACCGGCAGGATTTCCTGCATCTCCCTCTGACCCACGGAGGTGACGAAGACTGCGATCAGTGCCCAGACGAGGCGGTGAGGAGTGCGGAGGACCCCGACCAGAGCCTAGCCGAAAGAAGCAAGGTCCGAGGTGTCAAGAGGCCCACCAGGTTTCCGAAGTTTTCCGAAGTTTTCCGAAGTATCGAGTCGAGTCCAGTCGAGTTTTCCGAGGCCTTCTGTTTCCGTGCTTCCCGGTGAGTACCATTGCTGGGACGTATCTAGACGGGTTTGGGTACACAAGTCCGGTCTGCACTGTTTTTAGGCAGTGTATCTGTACTGTTTAGCAGTATATCTAGTATTCTGAATTTCTGCACTGTTACACCAGTGTATCTGTACTGTTGAGCAGTACATCCAGTATAGGGGGTAGTCATCTATGTCTCAAATGTCTTTTTATGTGATTAATGTCGTGGTATGAATGTGACCGTTTAATGTGCATTATTGTGTTTCTCGTATAAAGTAGCTGTAACTAGTATTAAGGAGTAAGGATTGAGTATTCAGTAATAAGTAAACAAGATGCCGTTTTTCAACAAGTTAAAACAGTTAGGAACTAGGAAAGGAATACTGGAGGAAGAAATTCCTATCCCCCCTAGGGACACTCCAGGTAACTTTATGTATCATAAACATGGTATAGATGCCATATTGTATCTAGACTTATGGGCCGATTATACCAAGCACCTAGACGAAAGACACAGATGGCCTGTTACCGGAACATGGGATGCCGAGTGCATCATGAAGGTAGAAGAAGTATTATGGAAAAAGAAAGCTAGACAATCTCAGAAAGACGCCATAGAATTCTGGCGTAAGGAATCCCATAAGCGTGCTGAGAAAGCACTCCGTAGAGAAGACAGACTTAAAGAATCAGACAAGGCCCAAGAAAACGAGTTAGTTACTGAAGGGATCCGAGTAAAAACAGAACAAATAGACCGTGCCCGAAACAATCTTGTAAATGGTATGTATCTCGCGGTCGAGGGTACACCTGAGGCCCTATCAGAAATACCGAAAAACTTACCGCCACCATTAGTTCCAATTAAAGTAATGCATAAGACTACTAAAGACATATTCCTAAATTCTTATCTAGAGGATGTAGCACCGGCTTACACCAATCTGCCTGTTCGTGCCCTGCCTCCTGACAGGGACGAGGGTGGCACCCCGCCCCCGGATCATGTCCCGACAGTACCGCGACAGACCTCCCCCGCTCCGCCAGCTCCGCCACTTCCCATACCGAAAACTGACCTACCGAAACCACATCTACCTGATCCTACCAAACGACAAATTCAAGTTCAGGTACAGACTCCACAGGGAGATAATGCCCAAGCATCCGCCTCAGGAGGTGCGACCGCGGGTCTACGGACCCCGCCATTAACACACAGATTCAATATCAGGGATATGCAGAGTCCTCTCACGTTCAGGTCACCCCGACTTGACGCATTTAAAGAAAACATTTCCGTTTGCAGATATGATCCAGTACCCGGAAAAAACGACCTAATGATATTGGCATCACTACGGTTAAGATCTGCTACTGATATCTTGCTATGTTATGTAGGGATGAAGGACCGTCTAGATAGAATATATGAGTTTGTTCAGACAGGGAAAGACCCTGACAGTATCAAGGATGCCATGGAGAAACAGAAAGTTGACATTCAAGCAAAAATACTACGATTTTTCATAAATTGCCTAATAAGAGAACGAGACAGGCCTGGAACAGATCAAAGTGAATTAGATGCACTAAACAAGTGGGGTCAAAATATAGCCGACGGAAAACATGACAAGGGGGCTTGCATAGCCAGTATGTACAAGAAAATCAGAAAAGCAGTGATAACAGCACACCAGAAAGAAAAAGCTTCCTCCGAGGAGGAAGAAGAACTTGAAGAACCAGAAAGGACTCCAGATACTATAGCGTATGTAGGTAAGGGAACTTACCTTAGGAAAGGCATCCGTCCAGAAAGCAAGAGAGTTTTTCTCTCTGCTTTAACAAACCCGAATTCTTCTGAACACCAGTTCCAGGAGACTGATAAAAGACTACGAGAAAGAATGGGGTACCATGTACTCAATTCAATGGATGAACAAGAACTAGCCCGGTCAGCCATATTATGGGCTGAAAATCCAGACATATATAATGATGATACCTTAGCACAGACATTTCTGAACCTTTCCCCAGACGAACAGAAATTAGCAGGTGTATACATGATTCAGCACCTCCTCACGAAATACAGAAATAAACATTCTGATCCAGGTCCCTTACACGAAACATTAGAAGCACTACTCATGGACAGATGGAGAGGTTTCAGTACCAAGTTAATACAAATAATTCTAGAACAACGACATAAATATAACACTTTCATAAGTTCTGAATATGTTCCGGCCCCGCCTCCAGAAAGGAAAATGTACCACA
Source organism: Lissotriton vulgaris (assembly GCF_964263255.1). Lineage (NCBI taxonomy): Eukaryota > Metazoa > Chordata > Amphibia > Caudata > Salamandridae > Lissotriton > Lissotriton vulgaris. The sequence continues at coordinate 1,048,539,812 of NC_141697.1, read as the reverse complement.
TGCAATGCGGAAGTGGCATTGAAAGCCAGAACCCCTTACGAGAAGTACACCCAGTTATGGGTGCGGACCATGCCTTGAAACGTGTATATGTACACACGCCACTGACTAAGTTAGAACTGTTAGAAATGAAGAAACTAGTTCCGTGTCATGATAAAGACCCTGCAGGTTTTCACAGAGAGCTTAAAGACATGTTGTTGATGGGGGATTACACGTATGATGATATCATGAAAATGTTAAAAGTACTGTTGCCCACGGGCATTTACGAGAAATTAAAGGAAAAAGAATGGGAGGTGGGGGACACAAAGATTGCATGGGCAGAAATAGAAGACGAGGAAAGCAAACGGGTCCCCGGAGTAGGCCTTGGGGACAAGACTAAAGCATTACCCGGTTTAATAGTACAGGTCCTGCCAAGATTATTGACAACTAGAAAGGAAGATTGGGACGCAATCTCGTCCTGTAAACAGAAACATGATGAAGATACTAGTGACTTCTATTCAAGATTCGAGAAATGTTTCATTATAAATAGTGGCCTACAACCGAGCAGCGAGTCATATCCACACCTTTTTGTATCAAAACTAGTCGAGAATTCCCTACCATTAGTTAAAAATAGAGTGTACAAAGTTGAAAGTACTTGGCAGGCAAATACGCCATCCCAGATGTTACAAATGTTACAATATCATCAGAACAGAATTAGAGAAGAACAAGATCAGGAACAGAAACGTATGAAAGACACCAAGATGAAAATGTTAGTAGCTCAGACGGTCCCAGCCGACGGTCAGAGAAAAGGTGGGACCCAGACAAGTCACACTACAGCTTCCGTTAAAGGGACATGTAATTATTGTAAACAGCCAGGTGATTATGTACATGAATGTCCAGTCCTGAAACATAACATAGCAACAGGTAAAACTAAAGAAAGACCGCATCCGCCTAGACAAGATCAGGTTCAGCAACAGACCTCACAAAATGTACAGCCAATGCAGAATACACAGCCTATGCATGCTCCATCTCATACAGTACAGACAGTAGCAGGACCACAGCCCATTGCCGCGACTCAGCAAGTTTCGCAACAGATGTACCAGTATGCCCAATCTGCATATCCAGATTACCCCCGATATACATGAAACAGCCTAGAGAGGGAAGGTGGTTTGCCTCTTATTGAGATTCCTGTAGATCAAGAAGGTCCTTATGTACACAGTCACGTATTGGGAAAAGACAGAAAGTTTTTAATTGACACAGGGGCAAGCCGCACCACAATCAGACATAATGAAGTCCCAGGGGCACCCCTCTCAGGCTCACAAAATGTTTCCCTTGGTTTTTCAGGACAGCCTATTGTAAATGAAGTATCGGAACCAGTACCCTTGGCTGTGGGTCCATTATCACGAGTTACAGATTTGTTACTTACGAACTCATGTCCAGAAAATCTGTTAGGAATTAAAACTCTGAAGGCTCTAGGAGCTATAATCTGCTGTTCCCCGGAGGGAGTTAGACTCTTTCTACGGGATTTCAAGGGTCATTATGTTTTACGAGAATTTGATGTCAGATTGAAAAATGTACCAGATCACCTATGGGCAAAAGGCCCAGCTGACGTAGGTTGTATGCATATCACTCCATACCGTGTTACACTCAAGACAGGAGTTGTTCTACCCAGAATCAGACAATACAAGTTACCACCCGATGCTGTAGTGGCTTTACTGAAAATCATTGAAGAGCTTATTGCCCAGGGAGTGGTCGTAGAGACCGACTCCAATATCTGTAATTCACCCATCATTCCAATTCTTAAACGTACTGACCCCAATGCACCGCCAGTATATCGGCTGGTGATTGATCTTCGAGAATTGAATAAATGTATTGTACCACAGTACCCTGTGGTCCCCGATATCTCTTCCCTATTGACTGCTATTGATTCAGAAGCAACGTTCTTTACTGTAATTGATCTCAAGAACGCTTTCTTCAGTGTCCCTATTGACCCGGAGAGCCAATATCTCTTCGGATTCAGTTTAAATGGACGAAGTTTCAAATTTTCCCGCGCACCTCAAGGATTCACAGAAAGCCCCAGCATCTATAGTCAAGCACTGAAGAGACAACTAGATTGTATTCAAATGCCAGTTAACACCGCTTTACTGCAATACGTCGATGATCTACTGATCACCGCACGAAGTGAGCCCGAATGTGAACAAGCATCACTGACAGTTTTACATTTTCTGGCAGACAAGGGACACAAGGTGTCTCCTTCGAAGCTGCAATTCTGTGTTCAGCAAGTTGTGTACTTGGGTCACTTGCTGTCCAAAGTGGGGAGACAGCTCACTCCCGATCGCATTCAGTTAATTGTACATATGCCACGACCCCAGACACAAAAGGAAGTGCGGGCCTTCATAGGCCTCACCTCGTACTGCAGACAATGGATTCCTCAATATGCATTTCTAGCTAAACCACTCATCCAGTTAACGACGCAGGAGGCAGCAACTTCGACTGTCCTCCCTTGGACTCAGGAACATACACAAGCCTTTGAGGAATTAAAGAAAGCATTATGCCAAGCACCAGTTTTAGCGACACCATGTTACAGCAAACCGTTTACACTTTTTGTTACAGAACGTGATGGTACAGCATTGTCTGTCCTCACTCAAGATCAAGCAGGTTCACATAAGCCTTGCGCTTATTTTTCAAGTACATTGGATTCAGTAGCTCAGGCACTCCCTGCGTGCTTAAAGTCAGTAGCAGCAACAGCACTAGCAATAAGACAGAGCGATTCAATTGTTCTAGGCCATCAGTTAACAGTACAAGTTCCACACTCTGTAGAGGTTCTGTTAAACAGAACCCAGACTCAACACTTGACTATAGCACGACTGACAGGTTACGAATTGACACTATTCCAGCCACACATAGAAATCAGACGCTGCAGTATCCTGAACCCAGCAACACTGTTACCTACCATTATGACAGATCCAGCTCCGCATGATTGCATAGAGATCATTAATGCAGTAACAAAGCCCCGACGAGACTTAACAGATGTCCCATTGACAAATCCAGACCTGACACTTTATGTGGATGGTTCATGTATGAGAACAAGTACAGGAGAATTAGTGGCCGCATATGCCGTGACCACTGAAACTGAAGTTAAAGAAACACATCGTATTGATACACTGTCTGCTCAAGCGGCAGAGCTCATCGCTCTGACCCGAGCCTGTATTCTAGCCAAGAACAGAAATGTCAACATATACACTGATTCCCGTTATGCGTTCGGAGTTGTACACGACTTCGGCATGCTATGGCAAGAACGAGGCTTCCTGACCTCTCACGGTACCAAGATCCAACATGGTCCCCTCATTCAAGCACTGTTAGAAGCAATACATCTGCCTTCAGGAATATCCGTCATGAAGTGTAAAGCACATACTAAAGTCACAGATTCTGTTTCCCAGGGTAATGACCTGGCAGACCAGACAGCAAAACATACAGCATTGACTCACACTCAGACAACTGACATGACAAAGACAATAGGACCGACAAATTGCATGACAGTCAGGGATCCCGCACTAGATGTTATTGATATTCAGACACACGCTACCCCAGAAGAAATAAAGAAATGGATTGAACTAGGAGGGATCCAGACAGATCAAGGTTGGATGACGAAGGGAAAATCTACATGGTTTCTCCCTGACTCTATGGTTCAAGTCATGATAAATACAGCACATAGCCCAGCACACCTAGGAGAGAAAGCGATGTTAGACAGCTTACAAAATCTTTGGAACAATAAACACTTACGAGCAGCAGCGAAACAGAAAGTGCGTACTTGCATGATCTGTTGTCAGTTCAATCCAGGTAAAAGCGTCCCTGTAGAGCAAGGTGGATTTCATCCTCCCGATCACCCTTTTGAAGTCCTCCAGATGGATTATATCCAGATGGACCGTTGTCGAGGATTTAAATATGTTCTCGTAATTGTCTGTGCTCTGTCCCGAAGCATACCCAGTCCCAGATTACACTGCTCCGACCACTGCCAAGCAGTTGGTTCGTGAATTCTTCCCACGATACGGCTTGCCTCGTGTCGTGTACTCAGATAACGGTCAGCCATTCTCATCTGCATTAATGAAAGAAGTTTCTTTATTACTGGGATACCAGTGGAAATTCCATTGTGTCCGACATCCCGAAGCCGCAGGCCTTGTAGAAAGGCATAACCAGACACTAAAGATCCGCCTTGCCAAAATATGTCAGGAGAAAGGGGTCGACTGGATAGTCGCCCTGCCAGTGGCACTATTCTACATGAGAATGGTTGCCCATTCAAGATCAGGGCTATCCCCGTACGAGGTGGTCTTTGGCAGACCACCGAATATGTGGGGGACGCCCATTCCGAAAAAGATTACTGATGTTGATTGTAACATGTTGACAGATTACCTTGCCTCCTTGATGTCTGCACTCCAATCATGTCGTTCACAGGTTGCCGCAGCCTTCCCTGACAACACTGATGTAAAGCCGCATGACGTCCGTCCTGGGGACCTCGTCCTAGTGCGCAATTTTGATAGAAAGAGTCCGTTGGAGCCCCGCTGGAAATCACCGAAGACCGTCCTTCTCACCACAAGGACCGCCGTGAAGATCGAAGGGAGAAAGGGGTGGGTTCACACGAGTCATGTGAAAAAATTTGTTGGACTGAAACCTGATCGAGACTCGTCCACCCCCACCAAAGACTGTGTTGAGCCAAAAGACTTTACAGAATCTGAACGAGAAAAAACTCCCCAAGAAGAGTATCGCATGAAACTCCGATCTAACAAGTCAGACAGTTTAATTGTTTAAGTCCTCCCCTAGGTGAATCGGTTAAATAGTTTCTGACATGTATCCCCTAGATCGAGATAGAGAGAGAGAATATAAGAAACGTACATATTGTAAATCACTCCGTAGTCACTGTATAGTGACACTATTAATCATGTTTATTCTGAGTATTTTAATTATTGTTGCTAGCATCCTTTTACCTATCTACTACCCTATTTTCAAGCGTGAACAATCTGCCTACAATGTCTCTGCTGAACACACTTTTAGCAAGTTACCTCCACATGAACTCTCCTACAGACTTGCGCTGCGCAACAACACATTCATTAGTATGCTACATCATTCTCATCAAACTAACAATGCTACAGACTGCTGGATATGTGGCCGACTCCCTCCCTACCAGAATTACAAGGGAGCTCTGCCCCTCTTTCCGTACCCGTTCACTCACAATGGCTCCTGCGGTGCATGGTTCAAAATAATTAATTCCTTAGATCCTGATATTGCCGTTTTCGACGGGGGCTGGGTTTGGGGAAACCTGAACTTGGTCCTGCTCGACGTCTGTTACCCTGATAAGGAGGGACTCCCCACTAGAATAGGAACTGATCTAGAAAATGAAGTGTATGGATTAGGTAACTATACAATTAGCCTCATGATTCTTACTGTTGAATCCGAAGACGCACCTGTTATACCCACTATGTCAGTACTGCCAGTTACTGGCGAATTATGTATCAGGAAGAAAGGTTCGGTACACTTAGGTCATAGTAAATGCACTACTGTGGTCGAATTCAGCGATCATGGAAAATCGTCCTTTAAAGCTATCAGTCATTCCTACTTTGTTTGTGGTCATACCGCATACATACGTCTACCTCCAGATTGGGATGGTACCTGTTACATTGCATTCCTTCTGCCACCTGTTTTCCTAGCTCCCCCTGATTACCATAGAAATACAAATCTAGTAAAGAATAGACCCAGAAGAGATATTCCACTTGTCGACTACACAGAAACGGCATGGGAACAGTACACCGATTTTAATAAAGGATTCTTTTTCTTTTTAGGACCTGTTCAGAATAGTAAATTAATACGTAGATTAACTAGAACGCTTGAAGCAGTAGTGAATGAAACTGCCTCCGCCTTAGGTAACCTAACAGAAGAGCAGTCCGCCATGCGGGTTGTTGTCCTTCAGAACCGTCTTGTTATTGACGTCATCTTGGCAGATAGAGGCGGAGCCTGTAAGGTCATCGGGTCAAGTTGCTGTGTTTTCATACCACAAAATGCACCATCTGTATATCAAGCTATTACACGTCTCCATAAAATTGCAAATCAGATACATCAGGATCCAGGCACCTGGACTTGGTCCGGTTGGTTCTGGACAACGTTAACCGCTTGGGGATGGAAGATCCTATCCTTCCTAGGCATTGGCCTAGTCCTAGTATTCAGTTGCTGCCTGTGCCTACAGTGTGGGCCAGCGATTTGTGGACTATGTGCCACCTCTTGTATTGAACATTCCAGTTTTTTCTCAAAACGTAAAAGAAAGAAAGAAGAACAAATGATGTTACAAGAACAAACTGATCGATTCATGAGGATCGATATATCATGAAGGGTCCGTAGGGAACAAGGAGGGAATGAGGAAATATAAATTTTTGGTCATGTCATGTTCCCTAGCGCGTACCCCACCGACTCCATGTACCAGCTTAAAGTGCATGTAACTTCCCTCCTGTGCCAGCTATGAAGACGCAAATACATTTGCGTCCAACGTTAACTTGTCCTCTTTCAGATCCACCCTGAATGGGTTAAATAGTCCGTTCCTAAGTATGCTATGCCAACGTCTTTTTGTAGTGTACTTTACATGTTTTTTCTGCTCTGGCGAAGTAGGCCCTGAATTTCTACCATCGAGCCTCTTTTTCTGGCTTCTGACTATGACAGCCTCAGCCCAGGCTGCTCCTGTCCCCGTGAACTCTGACTTACTTCCAGCGCGGCCCCTTGCGCTCAGCTCAGCCTGCTTTCTGCCAAGACTGACTATAACCTTCAAGTTATCTGTTCCGCTCCTCGAAAATGCATTCCTGCCTACCAGCTTCAGTAAACATCCTCCCCAGCTGCAGAGCCAAGGGCCGACCTGTCTCAGTGCAAGTAATTCATAGCTCCTGTTACCATGCTTTCATGGAAGGCCCCGTGCCCCACGCTTCTCATGTAGACACTTAGGCGCTTATACACGCATCCACAGTTAGCATAGAATAGCTTCTGCCCTAGAGACCTTTCCGCCCAGATAATATGGTTCCTAAACATCAGATATCAGATATGATAGAAGTACAAGTTGATCTGACATGCCAGACTTCTGTCTCTTTCCGTCAGTGTAAATGTCAAGTCCCCTGCACCCCTCCAATCACACGTCATGCAGCTGCGCGCGCATCCAAGCTTCCGATTTCTGCTGACATTGCCACATTTCTGCTTGGTGCCACCCACCCGCGTCACCTATCAGTGACGTTTCTAGCACACACCTCCAGTTCACGCCTCTTGATTACGTACTAGTACCACGTGTATACTGTTATCTTGTCTTCTCTCAACTGTTACGCCTCCTGCACTGTTTCTTATGAAATGAATTAAGTATATAAGCTATGTATTGTTAATAAAATGTAGCGCTCTATCCCTTCTGACACCCCTGTGGTGGTCAGAATCCGATACCCTGGTCATGACCATTCCTTTTTGAGGAATAAAACCCTTAGAAACTCTAACACCACGGACTCTGGTTTTTTTCTTTCCGATCGGAGTTATTATTGATTAAAGTACTTACTTGCATAGAAATTAAGAGAGTAAATTAATTATTTACGTCACTCTGTGTGGGTCTGCAGGTCCAAATTCTGTTCAGTGAGGCGGATGATGTCTTGCTGTAGCTGGTGCACGTCGTTCGCCACACTCAGGTCATGATCCTCCAGCGTCGCCACACGTTCACCAATTCCATCCACATCTCTCCGCACCTCCCGGAGGTCCGATGCCAATTGAGCGCGGAGTTCAGAGATGTCCTCTTTAATAGAGGCGAATAGCTCAGTCATAAAGGTCTTGGTGGCGGGCGCGTCATCATCCGACTGCTTGGAAGACCCACTGGCCCCGGGAGAGGCCGGTTGCTGCGAAGATTTAGAGGCGCCATCCTTCCCCGGTCTCCCCTTACGTAGCGTGTTGGACATCGTGGAGCTCCGGTTGCGGCGCGAGGTCAAGGTGGTCCCTCACTCTCCAGGAACAAAAGGCGGAATGTCGCTAAGGGGTCTCTGGGGCAGCAGATCGCACAGCACCCCCCCCACTCAGTTCAACCAGGGGTATGGCCTCTCCCTCTCCGCCAGAGAGCCCCGCTGAATCTTCTCCGCAGGAGGCCACCCGCACTAAAGCTCCTCCGAGGCGCACTCCACACCAGAAGACGGAGCGGGAACCAAGCTCCGCTGGGCCCCGGTGCTAAGTCAAATAAGAGGTTTCCAGGGTAATGCAGGGCCTCCCCAGATATCCAGCCCAGGTCACAGAGGAGTGGCACAGGCCAGATTGGACCTGCCCGACCCAACTTATCTACGCTGCAGTCAGTGGCTGCCCAGCCAAGATGGCGTCGCAGAAGCTTCCCGCCAAGAGGCGCCTCTCCGATAGTCAATACTGCGCCCCCTGCGTCCGGCAGCTCAAGGCCGCACTTCACTCCCTCCGAGAGCTATGGCACAACCTCAGCCGGAAGAATAGATCAGACCGGCCTTTCGGTCCGCGAAGCGGTGTAGGCAGAACCGCTACTGTTGGTCTCGGTGTGTCCCTGGCCTCCAGACCTACCAGCTCTCGTCTCCCGGCTCCCCCAGGGCACACAATGCCGCGTCACATTTCCAGACGGCAGCCAACCAGTCCAGAAGGCCCCGAGGTCGCCGCGGCCCTCTCACTGCTGAGCTCCGCGGCGTCACGAACTCAAGGTCCGGTTCCGCCTCCACGCCAGGCCGGTGTTCCTCAGGTCGGGGCCTGTTACTCCGCCACCAGCCGTACCACGCGGCGTTCAGAACCGCAGGCAGCACCGAGTCGCACTCTACCGCAGTAGGGCCGACCCCCTCCTCCAGCGGCCGCACTCAGTGCCTCCGGCGCACTCCTCTAATGGCCGCTCCCAGCCTCTCTCCGCTCCGCCGTTGGTCCGAGTCGCGCTCCCCCGCGGTCGGCCGGACGTACCAGCTTCCTTCCTCCGGTTGCAATAGAGCGCCCAGGGCCGCCGTTTCTCCTCCGGTGGTGTGCTGCAGAACCTGCAGGCAGTAGGGGGGGGCCGGGAAGACCCGTGGCTTCGCGGCACTGCGCCCAGTTGAGGTCGGGCGCCGCCGCACACAAGAGCCAGCCTCCTCCCCACGCAAGGCCGGTGCTTACAGGGCCGGAAGTCGCCTCTCCTCCACCGGCTGTTTCAGGCCGCTCGCAGCCCCGCCGGCAGCGCCGGACCGCACCACTCGTTGTCAGTGGCCTCCGCTGGCCCCTGGAAGCTGGTCAGCACTCCGTGGACAATGCTATACAAGGCTGAGCTGGTCAGGCGCCGGAGGGACTCGAAAGTGCGTCTTACTCCGACGCCATCTTGGCCACGCCCCTTAAACTCCCCTTTTATTGCATATAAGTCACTCCTAAGGTAGGCCCTAAGTAGCCCTAAGGGCAGGGTGCTATGTAAGTAAAAGGTAGGACATGTACCTTTATGTTTTGCATGTCCTGGTAGTGACAAACAGCCTAGTTTGTTTTTCAATACTGTGAGGCCTACCCTCTCAGAGGCCAGCATTGGGAATTACTTAATATACTTTTAAGCTGCAATTCCTGATCAGAGAGAAGCGGCTCTTCCATGTTTGATATGTTTGGAATGGTAATGTCAGTCAGTCAGTTAAACAAGCTTTATTCGACATAGTCATAAAAGCATTACATATAAAAATGTATATAAAAATGGAATTCAAATTTATACAAAGTTTAAAACAAATAATTCATTATAATAAAAATGACCAATTTAAGATACATCAAGTATTCATGTATAAAGTGCATTTTCAAAAACCAACCCCTTTACATTTTTTGCTTCTGATAATCCAGGCCCATCCTAGATATTTCGCCACAGCTATATATATTACAGGGCTTGGGTTTATACAGATAATTCTAGTAGCCACAGTTCCGCTCTGAGTGCCTAATAGTTTAGCCATAGGTCGCAGACAGACTCTGCGCGGGGCAGAGTAGGCCGGGCACACAATAAGTAAGTGGCTAACTGTTTCTTTGAGATCTGGGCAAAATGGACAAGAGCTACTTCCACCGTTTGACCATCTGGATGTGAAAGATCTGATAGGTATACTACCAATTCTCAATTGAAAATAACGTTTTCTATCCAATGGCTTTGTTATGTCGTCCCAGAATGTCTCGAAACGAGTTTCATCCTTGAACTCCATAAACACCCCTGTTAGTGAAAGTGAGGGAACGGTCCTAAAAAGTTTTGAAGATATCATCTCCCAGTACAAGCCCTTGATGACCTTTTTTGATGGAAATACAGCATTGGTTGGGTCTTCCCATGTTTCCGCCAGACGCAGCTCTCTGAGAACCGCTCTAATTCCAGAGAGCCATTTTATCTGGTGGAAGACATCACATTTAATAATGTCCAGGAGTCCCATGGCAAATATTTTCAGCTCAGGCGTTACCCATATTCGTCGCCAGTACAATACAGGACGGAGATTTGCAATAATCTCAATTGGTTTTATGCCTAGGTCCTGTAAAACCGGGCCCATGGGGGTACTGTGTGGGAGCATAAGATTTCGTAGGAACCTATTTTCGGAGGCCGTTAACTTACTTAGGTTCCCATGTCCCCACATCTCAACCCCATAACGTGCTGCACTCACGGCCTTTGCATTATAAACTTTAACTGCAGGTGCCATCGGTTTTGTCAGGGATTTTGCGTGTTCGCGGGTCAATGCGCCTGCGATTTGCCTGTGCTTGAGGGTGGCCAGGTCAATCTGTTCATTCCATCGTAGGTCATGTTGGATGGTAACACCTAGATATGAAAACGATTTTACTTGCTCTAGGGGTAGGTTATTCATCAAGACTTTTCCTTTGAATGACTTGTGTTGATTAAAAGACATAAATTTGGATTTTGAGACGTTAATTTCCAGGCCATGGTCAGTACAATATGTTTCAAAGATCCCAAGTGCTTTTTGCAGACCACTTGGGGTCTTAGAATTAATGAGACAGTCGTCGGCAAACATTAAGATTGGTATCTTAGCGCCTGCTTGAATTGGTACGTCAGTATTTGCCTCTAACAGGGTCTTTGCGACATTGTTAATGTAGAGGGAGAAGAGGGTAGGCGCTAGCACGCAGCCTTGGCGCACTCCTCTCTCTACCGGAAACTGATTAGTAACATGTCCTGGGGAACCCCATCTTTTCTGGGCGTAATTATGCTCCTGTAATTTGATAATCTTAGAAAGAAGGGTGGGGGGCATGCCCATATCATTCAAGACAAACCAAAGGTTGGACCGTGGTACAAGGTCAAAAGCTGCCCTCAAATCTATGAAGGCAGCATACAGGCTTCCTCCCCCAATTTGAATGACCTTCCAATAGAGCATTGCAAAATGTAAGACTTGATCGACTGTGCTTATGGAGGTTCTCAATCCTGCTTGGAGGTGGGTCAAGATGTCCATCTCCCGCTCCCACTCTTGGACCTTATTTAATACCAGTCTGCCATAGATCTTCTGGATGGTATCAATTAGACCGATCGGGCGATAATTGCCTGGGAGCGATTTATCGCCCTTTTTGAAGACGGGGATTATTTCCGCCCCGTTCCAGGATTCGGGTATTGGGGATCCACTGGCTACCATGTTAGCCAGTAATAGTATGTACTTCCCCCAGGGTTCTCTATTATTGAGGAAGATGTCAGAATGGTAATGATAAATCCTCCTTGCTGGTGAAGTTGTATTTAATATTACTGTTTTAGAAATGAAACGTTTAGAAAGTGGACATGTCTCTGTCCCTACTGCTCTTTGTACCTGACAGCCTGTCTTCAATGCACATCTGGGCTAGGGGACTGGTACTCTTTGTGTATTCCCTCTAGACAGCCACAGAGACAGGAAGGGCTGGGTGTGACAGAGGCTCATCTGTATTCTGATATCCATCCTGGGCAGGAAGAGTAAGAGTTGGCTCACCTTACTTCTGAAAAGGCTGTGTCGTTTTATCACACAAAAAAAATGATTTAGCCCCCAGGGTTAGCCTGCACATAGGGCTGAGTTGAAAGGGATCCTTGTGCATTTCAGAGAGCTACTTTTAAGTCACCCCCTACAACAAAGGCACTTTACTTGTGTCTCTGACCCCCTGAAATCAACACTTCTGGATCTTGAACTGAACCTCTGCCTGAAGGACTGCTGTGCTGCTGAAAGGACTCAACTGGACTGCTTTTCTGTTTGTCGCCCTGCCTGCTGCTCCCTGATTCTGCTCTAAGCACTCTGCCTTCTCTCCAAGTGATCTCCTTGCTGGCTTGCCTCCTGTTTTCTGACGTCTGAGGGATATAAAAGAGTTCCTGCAATTCTGCTGGACTCTGCTTTCTGTGAGTTCTACCCTTGCCTGAGGTGCCTCCTCCAAGCCTCAGAAGTGGGTACTGCATCTGCTTTCATCAAAAGATGACAGATTGCATCGACTGTGTGATAAATTCTGCTGCATCACCCTTCGATGGTGACGCTCTGCACGGCTCAATGATGATACATTGCCTTCACTTCAATAAAGTTCGACGACGACGCAGCAACCAGACTGCAGTGAAAAGATCAACACATTGAGCCCTCCGCGTCAGCGCTTTGCTCCATCCAAGGCACTTTCTCCGGCCCAGTGTGGACCCTGAAGCCAGCCTTCCCTTCATCGAGGTCAACCTGAACTTTGCATTTGCACTGGTACCCCGCGACCTCAAGTAACCTTTTGGCCACTAGTAACCTCTTTTTTATTTAATCTTTAAAAAAATCATATTTCAACTTCTACTGGTTGAAGTTTTTTTGTCGTTTTGTTCAGATAAATATTCTGTATTTTTCTAAACCTGTGTGGCGTCTTTCTGGGGTGTATTCATTGTGTTACTGTATGTGTGTTGCACATATACTTTACACATTGCCTCTTTAGATAAGCCTAACAGCTCTGTGCCAAGCTACCAGAGGGTGAGCACAGGTTATCTTATTGTGTATCTAGCTTTCCCTGACTAGAGTGGTGGTCTCTTCCTGGTCAGGGTGCATACCTCAGCCAACCATGATTACTCCTCTGAACCCCTGTCAGATATGGGAATCTCTGCTCATTCAGGTCCGCTTACTATTTGCTCCTTGAAGGAATGTCACACGTTTGCACACCTATTCAACGCTAATCACTGGCTTTGAGAAGCTGTAGAGCCACTGCATATCAGCCTCAGGAACTCCAGGCAGGAAAAAGGAAATTTTATAAAAGTCACTTTTACTTAATAATTATTAAAAATCCGACTTCTCCATTAAATTGGATTATTAACTATTCAAAATAATTGAAAACTATTTTCTGCCTGGTCCCATTCCAGAGATCCAGTATTAATATTTTAATCTGTATTCTGGTTTTCTACATAGGGCAGCTAGGCCAGCGACAGTAAAATAGCTTTTAGGGCACTGTCAATGAAGGGGCAAGGTAATATCCCACTTTTAAAATCCAGGACTTTAACCTTTTGACAGACATAAATAGTATTATTTTGACAGGTAGTGGTGCATGTTTTACACTGCTACGGTCTGGCAACAGTGGAAGGTCAGAAGCCCTACTTGCATAGCCACTTAAGTGGATGGTACAATAAGTGCTGCAGTCCACTACTGGTATTTAACTTCCAGGCCCTGGGTGCAACATTTACACCATATACGAGGGACGTACAGGCAAATAGTAAAAGGGGAAGCACAGGCACTTTACTACTGCTTAGCAAGTAGAAAGGGCACACATTTCTAAAGCCAGATACAATATAGGGTCCAGTGAAAGGTGAAAAATCCAGGTTGACTATGCAGAAAAGGCAGATTTCCAACACAAGTAAATTATGAAGGTTTTGCCAAACCGAAGAACATGACTAGTTCCACTTTTTACCTTTTGAACATTCCTGCTGGTTGTGCTACGCTCTGCTCCCCTGAAGAGCAGAGGATTTAGCAAAGGCAGACTTCTACGGCCCCTTGTAAGCCACAATTTCTCTAGAACAGTGTTTACAACAAAAAAAAAAGAAATCCTACAAAGAATGTATCTAAAGTCCATCAAACACGGGGAACATCCTTTACAACAAAACCCTTACAACGCTGTACCATTACAACGCAGGTTTAACAACGAAAGTTGTTACAACAACTTTCGCTGGAGGGCGCTCTGGGATAGGGAATAGTTTAATTTACTATCCAACACCTTCCCTACTATCCACGGGGACTGGAGTTGGAATAGTAAATTAAACTATTCACTATCTAGCGCCCCCCAACGCAAGTCGTTGTAACGACTTGTTTTGTAAAACATGCGCTGTAAGGGTACGCGTGGTAATACCATGTGTTGTACCGTCATACATCCATCAAACACACCTGCTTAAATTGCCCTTCTACAAGAACCCCTCACCGTTTGGTCAAATTTGATCTTCAGAGTCACTTTACATCCCTGACCCACAAAGGCAGAGATACATCTTTTTTTAAATCAGAACAGGTCACATTTGACAGTCCATATACATAAGTGTTGCCAATAATTTCTCAATGACATTCAATTTTCAACAGTGCAAATGCTGGGTAAGTACCAAGGGAATATGTGGATCTTGTAAATGTGGCATAATATTATGGGAAGGGGACGCAACCAATTTGTTTGAGAGTTGGATCGAACAAATGTAAACAACAAGAACCTCCATTTGCATGCTATACTGTCAAAGAGCATTCCTGCCCTTTCTGGTTCGGTGCAGAGAGCAACCAAAGAAAAATATTTAGCTCTAAAGAAAAAATATGAGCCAGTGTTGTAAATTTCCCAAAACTGCATGCAGCGAACTGACTCTTATTGTAATAACCACTTCTGTTTTTCAGACCAAGGCTTTCTGTTCTACTTCCCCTCCCCCTCTATACATGTCTCCTCTGTTCTGTTGCTCACTCCAACCATGAACCGCCTGGCAAAATAAGCCAACATAAAACAAGTTCTTCCTGTTTTTTTCATTTGTATTTGTCAAGTCACTGCCAAAGAAAGTTGCATTGTGTCGTTATTAGATCTGGCTTGACAGTACAGCTGTCTATTGGACATATTGTTAAATATTCTTTAAGATATGCATAGAGTCGGTCCTTGGCCCCAACAACATGAGTTATATACTCTCTCACATCATGCTATTAACTATCTAGCTCTTACAGGAAATGCTTCCATTGGAATTTATGAGGGGCTATTTAACACCTGAAAAGTACACTCACTCATCATGCTGTTCGTCACATTCAAAACCTTATCATGTATATGCATTCTCTACAGTAGGCATCATATTTTGCTACTTTCTTCCAGGTTTCGCAAAGCCAATAGGGCAATCTTCAATGTGCTAACCTCATTGTAAACAGCATTTGTGAATGCCAGTGTTTATACGCAATGACAGACTTTGCCAATGCTTGTTTGTTACTGTTATTCCTCAAGACAAAAACAACGATAAAGTTAGCTATCACAGAAAAGAGAATGCAACGTCTGGTCCCTTCGGTACCAGAACAGCTGGCAATGCTGGAATTGTGACTAGGTAAGAATTGTACAATTTTAATTAGATGTAAATTGCTTAGCTTTTTTTCCCATGAAAACAAGTTGTTTGTGGCAAACACTCTCTCAAGCAAATGGACATTAGCAACTAATTCTGAAAACACATTTCCCCAGCGCTTTTACTTTAGTCCTGTTTCCAGAAATCTCCCTTGTATCATTCATTTCTGTAAAGCATTTCTTTGGGCCGTTCTTTGTCCAGTAAATGGACATGAACTTGAGAAGATTTTTTTAAACTTAAAGATTTGTGGAGATGCTTCATGCTTGTGTGTGTTGCCAATATTGCATCTTTGCCACACTTGAGGTTTTCTACAATGTGTTTAAATATATTGTGGACTGCTTGATGTTCCCAGAGCCAGGTCTGTGCAAACTGTCCTACTGTTAAATCACTATAAGTGCTGCAGTCCAGTAGTGGCATTTAACTTTCAGTCCCTGGGTGCAATAATGTATACACCATATATTAGGGACTTACGGGCAAGTTAAATCATGAATGGGTCAAATTAACCAAGAACAGGTACTTTACTGCTGGTTAGCAGGGGGATAGAGCACAGAGTTCTAAAGCCAGGAAAAATATAGGATTCAGCAAAAGCTGAAAAATCCAGGGTGACCACGCAGAAAATGTTGATTTCCTACACAAGTAAATTAAGGTAAGACTGCCAAACACAGGTACAAGGCAAGTTCCACTTTTCACCATTCTTGCTGGTTCCTCTGTGCTCTGCTTCCCAAGTGGAGCAATGTTCAATCCTCCAGGTGTCTAGCAAGATTTCATCCTTAAAATCTGCATCCAAAGATATGGCTATTGGTTTCTTACCCTTCTGTAGGTATCCAAAGAGGTTGGTGGTAGGAACGCTTGCAAATCTTACTTTCTTAGAGAGGATAAGAATCAAAATCTGAATGACAGAGCACATCACATCAGCCCATTAATTGTATTTAATTATAACCTCCTTTCTAACAACAAAACCTCAAAATGTAACAGACGCGTTTTCTTTCCCAGAAACAGAGGAACTGTTCCTCTACAGAACAATGGGAAAGGGGTTACAGAACCAGGACAGAGTTTCTCAAGGCAGCAGATCCTGTGCACAAATTGGAAGGCTGATCCATTTCACATGAGCCTGAGTTGCACATCCGTGTTCCCTGTCAGGATTAGAAAGCTAGGTCTGATCAACACAGCCTAAGTTTCCTTTGGGTGCTTTCCCCTGGTTCTTTCTTCAGGATCTTTCGGCCCACAGTAACATGAGAACAGTAGTATCACATATCAATTAAACAGTCCTCTTCTCTTCCCATCTTCTGATAGAAGTAAAGGACTACTCTACAGCATTCGGACAAGGCACAAGTAGTACCTTCTTATAGCCGACATCTTAAAATGAATCATCTTCATTCTTTCATATCACCTGCTCCACCCACTGTCGAAAACCTCTCCCTAGTGATTACAATACATACCACTTGTGTCACCCATTCTTAAACATCTCCACTTGCTTAAAGTTACACTGTATACTTCTCGCTACTTTATCGCATACCTTTATTCATTACTCTACTTTTACACTTCCCATGAACTGAATGGACATTGCTCCATCAATCTACATATTCTTACCCTTACTACTTCTCCTCACTCTATCTTCCAGGTCCCCCTGCTCACACTACATTCACCTCTTCCCATACAATCAGCCCATCCCTGTTCAAGACACTGTCAAACTGGACCTCACACAATTCTTGCCGTCTTCAGCTAATCTTTACGTCCCTTTAAAAGAGCAGCTAAACTGATCTCATGTAGCTCCTTAACTCAAACAATATCACAGGACCCAATATTGGAGATTCGATGCAAAAACTATTCCCTCATTCTTCTTTCTGTAAAATAGATTGAACAGTGACAAACCACACCCAGTAATATAAAGCGACTGTGGGCCGCTCTTTACTTTTTAAATCAGGTATGGGTATAAGCCATGAAAAAAGTAAAATAATCACATATCCAGTCCTTTAATTGAGACAATGAATAATAGTCTGTGAATAAAAACACAACCTTTCCTTTACCCCCTACTCTTTCTACGTACAACCTTTTGCATACCAAGTATGTGGGGAAACATCACTTACAACGCAACTTTTACCACGCAGTGCCTTTACGACGCAACTTTTACAACGCAAACCATTACAACGCATTGCGCTGGGGGGCGCTCTAGGATAGGGAATAGGTTTAATTTACTGTCCAACACCTTCCCTACTATCCACGGGGACTGGAGTTGGAATAGTAAATTAAACTATTCACTATCCAGCGCCCCAAAGCACTAGGCGTTGTAATGGTATGCGTTGTAAAAACCGCATTGTAAAAGCATGCAATGTAAAAGCATGCGTTGTAATGTCGTACATCCAAGTATGTGTAGTGATTTAACCAACTCCAACCAAACCCAAGACACCATTACAATGTTCCCAGGAGATCTCTCACAAATCTAAAAAGGACAGCATAAAAGCGTTCTACATATGACAATAATATGTGGCACAAGGGAGGGATGCCCCTTATCTCCAATTGTGTTTGCCCTTGCATTACAGCTTCTAGCATGCATATTACGAAAATACAATGCAAACTGTGCTCTTGCCTTTACTGACAGGAAATTACTTATATCATTTTATGTAGATAAGATGGTTTTCTATTTCCGTGATCCAAAATGCAACTTTTCTTCTATTATTATTATACAATATGCAAATAGTATACTAAGTGTTACATACCTTTGTCTTAAATATACATTGGAACAAGTCCTCTGTTTTTCCAATTACTCCCATTACTCAGAAACGTCCCCTTGAGTGGAATACAGGCGAGTAAATTTTTTTGGAATATGGAACAATCAGGATTTGGATGCCATCATCAAAGAAAACTATGGTGTTGCACTTATCAGTCTCTAAACACAGACAGAGCGTTTGTCCAAGCTAACTCTCTCCATGGCAGGTAGGACAAAGCTGAAGAGATTATTCTTCCTCTAGTATTTATTTAATAATATCCTGCTGCCTAGACATTTTTTATGTACTAAGAGCTTTATTAATTAAGCTTGCTTGGGCGGGCCATCATACTAGGCTTAAATGGGTAGTTCTCACCTTGCTATTTGATCAGGGTGGCTTTGAAGCACTGGATCTGGAGCTATACTACCTGTGTGCAGAAGCACACTATGCTCAATACTGGTACTATGTTACCGCATTATCACCCCATTTAGTGATTTAGGGAGACAGGGTATCACCAAGCCCTCTTAAAGTCATGTTCTATCACAAAAATGGCAAGCAGAAGATGTGAAATTGATACTGGCAAATGCTTTGTATTGGCATGGGGAAAATGTGCTCAAAGGCATGCTTAAACACCTTATACTTAAATGACCATCTACTCCTGTAGAACCCCAAGACTTACCCCGACATGTGAAGAAATATATTGCAGATGTTGTACAAAGTTGAACTGGTCACATTCTGTAACATATTCTTAGAGGATAATTATTTTTAGCTACAAGACATGGCCAGCACTGAGGACCATATCCCACGTGTGCCATTTCCTTATTACAGACCAGGAACAGCCTACAAAGCCGCCTTTATGTAATTTTCACTCAGGCCCCCTCATTGCAACACATTTACATCCCTTCTCCCTGTTAAAACCGCTAAGGGTCTTATTAAATGCTTATATAACTCAATGCAGTCTAAAGCACCTATAATTTACTTCAAGCGATAAATGGAACTGTGTATTAGATAACCCTTTAGCTGAAGGGGTCTGGGTTTACTGTTATTCACAAACCAGCACCCTGTCACCCAGTAGCAGGCTTCATATTATAGATTTTGTTTCTCCAGAGAATGTATCGCTACCCACTCAGTCTGATGAAAAGCGGCCTTAGCCAATATAATATGACAGGGATTATTAGCAATATAAGCACTCTTGTAATGTTCCTTCAAAGAGCCCAATAATTCGGCAAAAACTACAGATGCTTAAATCCTTGGATAGTTGTTCTTTATATAATATCAAATTCTTGACCACAAAACAAGACAACAGCCAATATGTTTAGCTCCCAAATCAAAAATAGGTTATTCAGGTCTAGAAAGCACATAGCTTACATATATTCAGTAGGTGAGCTTGAACTGGATTTTATGTCTGGGTCTAAAGTTTATTTCTAGTAAAACACTTATACCACAGAACATTTGGCTGACTCTTTTCTTGCCAGTTCAGCTAGCCTCACAACATAATTTATGGCAGCACTTGTAACAACGACCTATTCCTAGTGTTCTACGATTTCATGACCAACTCTTCTTGAACTTCTTGAACCTTGGACTACAATTCTATTATTGTGTTCCCAAGATCAACAAATACTGGCAAACAATTACAAAGGCGATTAAGAAAATGATAGACTGTCCCATTACACCAGACCCTAGAGCTTCTCTACTAGGGTTTGTCAAAAATGTTCTCGCGGGTTTGAGGAAGTTCATGGCTCTAGAACTACTGCGCACACAAAGAAAGACTGCTATGCATTCAGGAAGTGGTCAAACACAGACCCAAAATAAATGGCTTCAAGATCTCAAACTGCAACAAGGAGCTCGAAATATACGCAGTTTTGCTAACCTCTTCTTCGTGCTGCAGAGGCATTTGTGATCCACTAATAAGTTACCTACTCTGTCAAGTCGCTGATTCTGAGTGGAGCTAAATGCAATAAATGAGTGAAGTATCGTCTTTTCCTGAAAGCCCGTCAGCATTAAATGCACACCATTAGATGTACACAGGATACGACCACTGCATGATATTATTGAATTTATTGTTAACACAATTTCTGTTATCCTGTAAGTGCATATGTTAATAATGTATTTTATTAAAGTATAACACTATAAAATTAAAAAGGAAAATGCTACTTACCAGTATGCATCTGTTCTTGGCATGTAGAGCTGCAGAGTAGTACACTGTGCATTAGATCGCCACCTGGTGTTGGGCTCGAATGATTGCAGGTTGTTGTCTTCTTGGAAGAAGTCTTTGCTAGTCCCGATAGGTGACTCCTCCCTTGGACAATACTGTGCATGGGCATCGGCTCCATCCTCAGATTGTTTTTCGCCATGATGGGAAACGGAGTCAGTAGAAGTAAAGAAAAGAAGGATGTCCATGCGTATGCATCTAAGTAAGATGAGAACTGGAACGGATACAAGTCCCGGGGAGGCAGGAGGGCGTGTACTACTCTGCAGCTCTACATGCCAAGAACAGATGCATACTGGTAGGTAGCATTTTCCGTTCGAGGCATATGAGCTGCAGATAGTACACTGTGCATCGATTGTGCAGCAGTATCCCCTCTAGCGGTGGTCATCTGTATCCGTTGCAGTAGTTTGAAAGAGGGTTCTAAGGACAGCTTGGCCTACCGCAGCTTGCTGCTTGGCTTGCACATCAACACAATAGTGTTTAGTGAAGGAGTGTGGTGGAGACCATGTTGCTGCCTTGCATATGTACTCTAGTGGTATATTTCCTAAGAAAGGCATAGAGGCTCCTATTTTGAGAGTGGAGTGCGCTCTAGGAGGAACTGTTAGTGTACGTTTAGCTTTTATATAGCATATTTGTATACACTTTACAATCCACTGTGCAATCCCGCCTTTGGAGATGGGGTTGCCTTTGTGCGGAGGAGAGAAAGCTACAAACAGTTGTTTAGTTTTTCTAAATGATTTAGTCCTGTCGGTGTAGTAGAGTACAGATCTTTTAACATCTAGGGTGTGTAAAGCCCTTTTTGCTACTGAGTCTGGGTTTTGGAAAAACACAGGTAGCTCGACAGACTGATTGAGGTGAAAAGGATTGGCGACTTTTGGGAGAAATGTTGGATTAGGCCTAAGAACCACTTTGTTGGGATGTATCTGAAAAAATGGTTCTTGTATAGTGAAAGCTTGTATTTCACTTACTCTTCTGAGAGAGGTGATAGCAACAAGGAAATCAGTTTTCCATGTTAGGAATTGCAGCTCGCATCTATGTAGGGGCTCGAAAGGGGGTCCCATAAGTCTGGTAAGGACAAGATTTAGTTTCCACACAGGAGAAGGCGGCAACCTGGGTGGGATTATCCTTTTTAAGCCTTCCATGAACGCTTTAATCGTGGGAACTCTGAAGAGAGACAGATGGTTTTTTTTTCCCCCTCATATTGCGAATATGTAGATAGGAAGGTGTTTGGGAGTTTGACGGTCTTTTTACGAGAGTTGTACCTTCACTGCCCCAAAAGTGTCTATCGCTGGTTCAAGGGGAGTTTCCCGAAATGATACTTATGACCAGTCAGTTTGCTCCTATTTACCTTTATCATACACAATAATTCCGTTGCTTCTGGAAGTAACTAGCCTAAAAGGCTACTCAGCAGATTTCAAATCCTGCCTGGAATTATTGTCCCGCTTTAATCATTGGAAATATATCAAAAAAGAACAGGAGAAGTTCTAGGTTATCATCTAGAGATGATATAGCTTTCCCAAATCTCCCAGTGTAGCGATCTTTTAGAGCGTTTCCCTATTCTTTCTAGTCTGCAGGTTTTTATTACAGAATTTAGCCAGTTTTCATGTATTGGTGGTGCCGGTTTTAGCCAATTAATACAAATTTCTCTTCGTGCTAACAAAATCAAAACAAATATTAAACTTTCTTGGTGTTTGCTTAGCTTTATCATGCCTGGTTGAGTAGTGTAGTGGATCCCGAAAATAATTAAAAGCATACTTACAGTTATAGGCGTTGCCATTACCGCGGTTAGTGTCTTACCAATCTCTTGCCAATAGTGCGCGATTGCTGGACAGCTGTAAAACATGTGAATATCATCCACTTCCTCTTCTCCGCATTTGCAGCATGATTTTATCGGCGCGCCTTTAAATTTTGATAGTCTTTTGGGTGTCCAGTATGCTCTATGTATAGAAAAAAGATGATTTCTTTTTAGAGCTGCCGGCTTTACACATAACCAGCATTTTTCTATTGATTTTTTCCAAATTAGCTTTAGATCCATGACTTCGTTTGGTAGGTCTTTTCTCCATATTTTTTCCGGTATTATTAAATCCTCTTCGCCAGATTCAATTAGAGCCCAGTACCATTTCGAGACTTCCTTTTTTTATTTATTGGGGTTTCTGTTATCATTTCTTCATCTAAGTTGCCCGAGTCCATTGCCCCTTTTGGGATAGTGTTGGCCCAGCTACTCAGTTGGTAAAATTTAAACTTTGACACTTTCCTTCTCTAACTGTTTGCAGATGTTCCCAAGATATTAAGGCATTTTCTACCAGAAGTTGTCCCCATTTTTCTATTCCTGATTGTATAATTGGCCTAGATAACGAATCTTTTAAACATTCCGGCGTGCCAGGGGAGTCCCATATTGGGGCCATGTTGCTATAGTATGGTATCTTTACTACATTTCTTATCTGGCTCCAAAGTTTAACAGCGTTATTTAAGATCTTCAGTTTTACTTTTTTGAAAAATTTTGGATGACCAAATTTGAAGAGGAAATGGTCTTCTCCTTTCGTTAAATGCTGTAAAAAATTTGGGTAAGCATGGTGTTCCTTTAGCATGACTCTAAAATTTTTACATTGAAAAGATCTGTAATACTCATATATATATCAGGGCTTGCTATTCCACCTTGTTCCTTTCTTCTCCTGAGTTTATTCCATGATATTCTTGTACTTTTTGCTGACCAGATAAAGCTAGATATTTCTCCTTGTATTTTTTTTAGGGCTTCTTTTTTAAACTCTAACGGAATGGTGTTGAAGAGATAAGTGAATTTGGGAATGATTGTCATTTTTATTGCATTAGATTTGCCCAGAAAACTTAACGGTAGACCTGACCAGGTTTTGAGGAGTCTTCTCATTTCTTTAGCCACTATATTTAGATTTAGTTGTGGAATTTTTTCCAACTCTCTTGTTATGATGATGCCTAGATATTTTATTTTGTCCTTTGTGAAAGGTGGGTTTGGGTTAGTGTTCCAGCTTATTGCCTCTGTCTTACCGTTGTTAATCAAGTATCCTGAAACCTTGCCAAAGTTATTCATTGTATCATCAATCGCTGATTTTGAGAGGTTGTAATTATCAGTAAACACCATCAGGTCATCTGCGTATAGTGCAACTTTCTTTGACCAATTTTGGTATTTATAGGGTGTTATAAGTGGGTGGTTTCTGATAGAGCAGGCCAGGGGTTCGATATATAGATTAAAAAGCAGTGGAGACAAGGGGCAACCTTGTCTAGTGCCCCTCTGAATCTCGATGTTACCAGTGAGATTCCCATTTACTGCTATTCTCGTTCTTGGGTTCGTGTAAATTTCCTTCACCATGTGACCAAAATTTCTCCCTAGATTGTTTTTTCCTATGATGTTATTTAGAAAGGCCCAATTGACGCGATCAAAGGCTTTAACTGCATCGTATGTAATGACCGTTAGGAGTAGTTTTTCGCAGACAGCAACATCAATTGCTGCTATTAACTCATGAGTAATTTCCTGAATGTGTCTGCCCTTTATGAACCCCTTCTGGTCCAGGTTAATCAGTTTCGACATTACTTTTGATAATCTTTTAGCTATTACATTCATAAACAGCTTGTAATCACAATTGAGTAGTGATATCGGCCTATAAGACTCGCATATCTTTGGGTTTTTTCCTGGTTTTAATATAATACTAATCGTTGCGTCAGGTATCTTATCATGATCCAAGTAGGTCTTATTCATTACTTCTGCTAGATGTTCGATTAGTGTTTCTTTTAAAGCTATATAGAATTCATTAGGAAGCGCGTCAGGTCCCGCGGCTTTTCCTCTCTTTAGATTATTTATAGTAGTTCTTACTTCTTCTGGTGTGATTTCACTATTCAGGGAATCCACTTCTTCTTCCGTCAAACTTGGAAGGGGGACACTCAAGATATTTCTTTATATCCTCATCCAATGGATTTATATCTTCTCTATATATTGTGGAAAAGAAATTTAAGAATCCTTGCCTTATTGAGACATCGTCTGAACAGGTTGATAATTGATCCTGAGTGTGAATGCTTAATAAAGTATTTCTAGTTTGATCCGTTTTCATTTTCCAGGCTAACATTTTTCCGCAACCTTCTCCATATTCATGGTTAGCTAATTTGCTATTCTCCCATTTATCTTGAACTATATTCTCCAGATAGTCCACCAATTTCTCTTTTAGATTGCGACTCTTCTCTTCTAGTCTTTCTCTTGAATCTAGAGATGTGCCACTCCCTAGTTGTACTTCTACTTCTTTAATTTCTGTTTCTATCTTTTTAATGTCCGATTTTATTTGCTTATTCTTGTATGCTCCCAAGCTAAGTAATTTACCTCTTATTACCGCTTTGTAGGCATCCCACGTTATTCCTTTGGGCGCTCCAACAGCATTATCTGCAAAGTAATGAAGGGAGGTTGTTTTGAGCTGGTCCACACTTTGTTCATCCCTAAGAATCGACCGATCAACAGTCCATCTGGGAGGCAAAAAAGTTTGTGGTAATGAGAGAGTTAACAAGACTGCAGAGTTATCTGATAAATGTACTGGTAAATGTTCGATGCTTTTAACATTGACCCGAAGAGAATTGTTCAATAAGAAGAAATCTATTCTAGATTTATGGCCTAATTTCTTATTATAAAAGGTATACGGGTAGGTCTTTTCTCCTTTTAACTTCCACATGTCTCCCAAATTTAAATCTTTTTTATATATCCCTAGCCACTCTCTCATTTTTGGTAAATTCATTTGTTTTGTTGGGGGCATTCTATCTGTTTTAGGATCCTCTATGTTATTAAAATTTCCTCCTACAATAGTCGGAGCTGAAGATGTCAAAATTTCTGAATATAATTTTTGAAGAGGCGCTGGGTCGTCCATATTCGGACCGTAATATCTCGCAATCGTGAGTATACTATCCTCAATCCTGATTTTAGCCACCGCCCATCTACCTGTGCTATCAACTACTTCGGATTCTAGCTTAGCATTCAAGGATTTTTTTATAATGATTGCCACCCCTTTTATGTTGCAATCTTGTGAGGTGTGTATGCTTGCACCGACCCAGTGGAAATTTTTTACCAATTGAATCCATTCGGACTTTACAAGATGTGTTTCTTGGAGAATGATGATTTCGCTTTCTATCTCTTTTAAGTATTCCAAAAATCTTCTTCTCCTTTTGGGAGTTCTAAGCCCATTAACATTCCATGTTAGGATCTTTATGATCTTTTCTTTTGCCATTTCGTATTGGTTGTTGTCTTGCTTTGGGGTTGAGATTGAGACAACCATCTAACTCCCGTACTATTCCTTTTATTTTTCAATTTTGAGGATGTTTTTTCATTTTTTTTCCCTATTTTGCTCCCCACCCGTGTACACTTACATTTTACATATTTATAATACAGTGTGATTCGAAGTCCCCACCCTGAGGAAGCCTCCCTTTTTCTTCTTTCAGATGTTATTAGACCCGTTTCGTGCTCCGTTTCACCAGTTGTTTTATTCTTTATTACATAAGCGCTTTCCTTTTTTTTAATTTTTTTTTTTATACTTAGTAGATAACTGTTTGTAATGTATTGGATTGTATTGGATTCCTTGGTACAGCCGTTCCCCCCATGCCACCCAAATTTTTTTTTTTTTTTTTTAGTTTTTCCAGGTTCTTCTGTGGACTTTATGTAGGTTTATGTAGAGTACTGTTAGAGTTTCTACCTGCCTTACTCCTTGCTGAGTTTTTCAATTTCGATTTGGTCTTTTATTTGTTGAATGAGGTTTTCTACCTCTTTTGGCTCCCTTATGTTGTGCATTTTATTTCGCCACATTATTCTCAAGGCTGCTGGGAATTTCCTTTGCACGTTCGCTCCCGGAGCTTTTAGCTCCTGCATAAATTGCCCCAGTTCCCATTGTCTGTGCTGTGTGGCTTTGGAACTGTCTGATCGGATTCGGAAAGACCAATTTTCTTTGTTAAAGGTTCCACTTTTCAATCCCTCACTTAGAATTTTTTCTTTCAAGGAGTAGGTTCTGAAATTTACTAAAATTTTCCTCGGGGCTTTTCTCTCCTTGCTTTTCCTAAATGGATCCCTATGGACTCTTTGAATGTCTGCAGCCAAATCACAGTCTTTTGTCCAAGGGAAAAACTCTTCTAGGAGAGATACGAATTAAGCCTTAATATCAGACCCTTCCAAATTTTTGGGAACATTCAGCACTCTGAGGTTATTTCTTCTTCCCTGGTTCTCCAAAGATTAAAGTTTCTCTTTAATAGCTTTCTTGCTGTCTTTTAAATGCCGTATTTCCCTTTGGTTTATGTCTATCTTTTTACTTAAAGATCCAAGTTCATTTTCAACAGCTGTAACTCTTACCCCTAGTTCATTTAGTTTCTGATCTAGATTTTCAACGACCTCATGGATTTTATTTTGATTTCCTTCTGATATTGAGAATTTTTCTCTCATTTCCCCCAGTATTTTGTTCATCATTTTGTCCATACATATCTCCAACATTTTTCCTGTCTTATTTTCACCTAGCTGGTCCATATCATGCTGCCCCGATACGTCCTCTTGTATCTCTGTATCAATCTCTGTTTCAACTTGCTGCCCCATCGGGGTACTCGTCTGTTTGTGAGGATTGTACTGGTTGTAGTAATTGTGTTGACTGTATTGACTAGATTGGTTGTGACAGAGCTGACTGCATAGTTACTTCTTCTTCTGCCTTCTCTCCTGCGATTTCCTCTTCTTCTTCAGAAGTAGGGCTAAGATACCGCCTATCAGGGTCAAAGACTGGTGAGGATACCGTGTCTACCGTATTAACCGCTGAAGGTTGACCTCCTCCTCTTATTTGCACCACCTGTTGCACCTTGAAGTATGATCTTAAAGATGGTGTTATCTTAATTTTTTGACCCTTGGTTTGCGCTTTAGAAGATCTGATTTTTATATTTTCAGATAGTTCCTCCGATCGTGGAGGGTGTTTTAGATTTTTCTTTGTGCTCCTCGGGGTCATGTACTTTCTTGTAGTAGGCAGTAAGTTTTGTTTAGACAGGATTTGGTTCCTAAGGCAGTATGAGGACCTTGCATCCCCCTGTTCGGCTCTCCCTAATATTGTTAAAGGGGCTGTTTCTATTAATGGCTTCCTTGATCTTGATCTTGTTGCGTAGACAAATTGGGGGGCGCCCTCTTCCTTTTTGTTTCTGCAAGTAATGTTCTTTGTCAAGGGTGGGGCTGTAAAGTTGCAACAAGTTTCAGCCAGAGTATATGTTGATAGTTCTTTTTTGCTTTGGTTTTTTATTTCATTTTCCTCCCCTTCTGTACTAATAGGCAGTTGATTGTGTGGCAGCTCCTCTCCTCCAGGTGCTCCCACTGACTTAGGAGGTTGGCTACCCTTTTCATTCATCCAGCGTGAGTCTGTCAATATTTGTGAGTTATTACTTTGCTCATTGTTTGGCTCATCATGAGGGTTCACTCGGCGTTCGTGTGGTTTAGAGGTCACAGACACTCCTGAGATACCTAGTTCAATGGTCTCGGCGCTGCTGCACCGTCGGCGACTCCAGCTCGCAGCACACTCAGCTGCACTGCTGACTCTGCCGCTCCTACCCCGGAAGAGAAAGGTAATCCCGCCGAGCGTCTTTTGGCAGTTCTGAGCAGCGTCTCGCGCTCTTGCCCACAACCCGGTGTCGAGTGTGGAAAGGGTCGCAGTCTCACAGCTCTGCTGCGTCTCGTCTCTGCTCCACCCAGTCATGCAGATTCCAAAAACTCGTTTATGCAGCGGTTCGAGATCGGCACGCCCGGCTGGCCAACTGAAGCTGGGTCGTGAAAGGAAGGCGGCTCAGAGAAAACAGCGAAGCAAGCAATTCACTGCGGAACGCCGCCGCTACTGCTACCGAAACCACCGCAAAGGTAGGCGATCCCTTCAGGCTGCCAGGTTGCCTAGTTCAGTTTTCTGTGGGAGTTTTGGGGGGCTCTTAGGTTTTCAGTCATTGACACTATCCCATTCTGTCTTGGGAAGCGCTTTTCAGTTGTGTAGTTTCTGGATCAAGCGGAGCTCGCGACCGAGCGTCTCAGCCGGCCGCCATCTTCCATGTTAGGAATTGCAGCTCGCATCTATGTAGGGGCTCGAAAGGGGGTCCCATAAGTCTGGTAAGGACAAGATTTAGTTTCCACACAGGAGAAGAAGGCAACCTTGGTGGGATTATCCTTTTTAAGCCTTCCATGAACGCTTTAATCGTGGGAACTCTGAAGAGAGACAGGTGTTGTCTGTTCTGCAAATATGCTGCAATTGCTGCAAGGTGCAGGCGTATGGAAGAATATGCCAAATTAGATCTTTGAAGATGTAGAAGGTAACAAATGATATTCTGGATGGAAGCATCCAGGGGGTCAATTTGCTTATTCGTGCAATAAATTGCGAATCTCTTCCATTTAGCAGCGTAACACGCTCTGGTAGTGGTTTTCCTGGCTTCTTTAATAATGACGATACAGTCTGGTGGTAGGTTTAAGTAACAAACTCTAGGACTTCAGGAGCCAGATCGCTAGATTCAGTGCCTGATTTCGCCATGGTTCTGTGTTAACAGAGATGGAGTGAGCCGCAGCTTTTGGTGTGGAACTAGAGATAGTTCCAACAGCGTGGTGAACCACGGTTGGCGTGCCCACGTGGGAGCTACAAGGATTAGTTTGAGAGACTGCTGTCTGAGCTTGCGCACCACTAATGGAATTAGTGGGAGAGGCAGAAAAGCGTACGCAAATCTGCCTGACCAGTTCATCCATATTGCATTGCCTTCGGACAGTGGGTGTGGAAACCTGGCGGCGAAGGCTGGGCATTTTATGTTTTCGTGGGTGGCGAACAGGTCTATGTGTGGATGACCCCACTGTTGGTAGAATGGCTGAAGAACTTGTGGATGCAATTCCCATTCGTGAATCTGTTGTGACTGTCGACTCAACAGATCTGCTATCTGATTGTGAACTCCTGGAAGGTGTTCTGCTAACAGATGTATGTTTTGGGGAATGGCCCATCTCCAAATGTCTTGTGCAAGCTGGGACAGTTGCACAGAGGGTGTCCCCCCCCTGGTTTTGAATGTAGTACATGGCTGTCATATTGTCCGTCCGGATGAGGACAGCCTTGCCTTGTACGTGAAGTTGGAAGGACTTGAGTGCTAGGAATATTGCTAGCATCTCAAGATGGTTGATGTGGAGTAGCCGCTGTTGAGCCGTCCATTGACCCTGAGTGGTATGTCGTAGGAGATGGGCTCCCCATCCTGTGAGGGATGCGTCTGTTAGCACTACTTGTGGAATTGGATCTAGGAACGGCCGCCCCCTTGTCAGGTTTTTGGTGTTCCACCACTGCAGAGAGCAATGTGTGCGGCTTTCCACCAACACCAGGTCTTCTAATTGACCGTGAGCTTGGTTCCACTGTCGTGCTAGACACTCTTGTAGCGGACGCATTTGCAATCTTGCATGTGGAACTATGAAGATGCAAGATGCAATTTTGCCTAGGAGTTTCATGAACACTCTGGCTGGGAGAGATTGTTGGTGTTGAAAAATAGCAACTAAGTTTTGAATGCTCGGTTTCCTGGCTGGACTGGGATAAGCTAGAGCTGTAGACGCGTCTACTGTAGCCCCTAGATACTGGTGTACGTGCGAAGGCTCTAGGTGCGACTTGGTGTAGTTTATTGTAAACCCTAGGTCGTGCAGCATCTGGATCATTTGGTGTGTGTGTGTGCAACGCACTGGCTGGCCGATTTGGCTTTTATGAGCCAATCGCCTAGATAAGGGAAGACATGGATCTGTGGTCTTCTCAGATGTGCTGCTACGACTGCTAGGCACTTCTTGAATACTCTTGGTGCCGTTGTCACTCCAAATGAAAGGACCGTGAACTGATAGTGTTGTCCTTCTAGTACAAACCGTAGGTATTTCCTGTGAGCAGGATGTATAGGGATGTGAAAGTAGCCGTCTTTCAGATCTAGTGTAGCAAGGAAGTCTCCCTGTTGCAGCAGTGGAAGCACTTGTTACAGAGTGACCATATGAAAATGATCTGATTGTATGTAATGGTTGAGGGACCTGAGGTCTAGAATCGGTCTCAAGGTCCCGTCTTTTTTGGGAATTAGAAAGTACAAAGAGTAAACCCCGTCCCTTGTTCCTGTACAGGAACTATCTGAATCGCACCCTTCTGCAGAAGGGATAGAGCCTCCTGTCGAAGCAGAGCTAGATGATCGGTAGACATTGGACGCTGTCTGGGAGGGATGTGTGGAGGGGTTGCTGTAAGTTCTAGGCAGTAGCCATGTTGGATAATCTGTCTTACCCACTTGTCTGTTGTAATAGAGTTCCAGACAGGCAGGAACTGTGTTAGTCTGCCCCCTACAGGAGTGGAATACTGCGGGGGGAGCGTAGAGAAGTCATTGCTTAGTGGCGGAAGAGGCTCGAGTGTTGTTATTGCCTCTACCTCTGCCCTTGGTATTATTGCTTCTGCATCCTCCTCTATAGTAACTCTTGGTAGAGGAGGTTTGTGTCTTGAAAGACGTGTTAGTGTCTGTTCCAGTTTGTTTCGAGAAGCCTCTGTAAAAGGAGCGACGAAAGGAGCCTCAAGCTGGGGTAGATTGTAAGGCCCCCATAGACTTGGCAGTGTCTGTCTTTTTTCATTTTTTTGAGGGTAGTGTTTACCTCCGGACCAAATAACTGTTTTTTGTTAAAAGGCTGGTTCAAAATGGTGGTTTGTACTTCTTGTTTGAACCCCGAAATGCGTAGCCACGCATGTCTCCTAATGACGACACTGGTATTAATAGCTCTAGATGCTGTGTCTGCGGCATCTAGTGCGCATTTGATGGAAGCGTTAGATATTAACTTGCCTTCCTGTATGAGGTCAGTAGCTTGATCTTTGTACTGCTCTGGGAGGTGTTCAAGCAATTTCTCCAATTGGTCGTAGTGAGCCCTATCATAATGGGAGAGGAGGGCTTGCGTATTAGCTATGCGCCATATATTGGAAGCCTGCGCAGCTATTCTCTTGCCTGACGCATCAATAATCTTGGATTCTTTGTCAGGCGGGGGTGCTTCACCAGAAGTCTGAGAATTGGCCCTTTTACTTGCGTTGGACACCACTTATGAGTCTAGTGGTAGGTGTCCTTTAATATAGACTGGGTCTGAGGGTGCAGGTCTATATTTCTTTTCAATTCTGGGGTTTAAAATACTAGCACGCACAGGATCTTTAAAGACCTCAGTAGCATACTTAACCACCCCTTTGATCATGGGAAGAATTTGAGCGGATCTCTGAGACTGCTCAAAAGTATCTAAGAGAAAATCTTCCTCAATGGCCTCAGAATGCATGGGGACACCTTGGTATGTAGCAGCTCTGTTGATTAGCTGGTCAAACCCAATAGTATCCTCAGGAGGGGAAGGTTTAGATGGGTATGGGGGTGCCTCAGGGACATCAGGTTCATCTGCAGGGTATGGAAACTCCCACCTAGGCACAGGTTTTGTGTATAGAAAAGTCCATGTGCCCTCACCTTCAGGGTATGTAGTATCTCCTTCCCCGTACCCTCCACCTAAATCGGATTCATTATCATTCTGTGGTGAATGTGATGATAATGGAGATTGTATAGGAGAGTTTTGAGGTGAAACATAGGGAGGAGCGGGAGAAGGAGGAGAGACAGGAAAGGAAAAATGCAGAGAAGAGGTTGCACAGTCCTTCTTGGCAGGAACCACAGGTGTAGGTGGTGTAGCTGCAGGTCTCTTCTTGAGTGGTGTGGCACCAACATGACCAGTTTTCGGGTCGATGATGATGATTTTTTTCTGTTGAGGATCTGGTCGAAAAAGGTCCTCTTGAGGCGCAACCTTCTTCGGTGCTGATTTTTTCGGTGCCGGCGTAGGTTGTCGAGTGTCTTTAGCCTTAGGAGGTATTAGAGGGTCCTGTGGCTTAGGTTTTGGCTTGGAAGGCATGTTCGGGGGCTCGGTGGCATCAGAAACAGGCTTTGTGGTTTTCGGCACCGTGTGCAGCTTCGGAGCCGGTGCGTCTTTTGGTTTCGGTTTTGGGGCCGACACATGTTTCGTTTTCGGTGTCAGCACTTCTTTCGGTGTCGGAGCCGAAGGGTGTTTTGGCTTCGGTGTCGACGGAGTCTTGCTCGGTGACGAGGCACCGGAAGGCGGAGGATGTTGTCTTGGAGCCGAGGGAAGACTCCTGGTCGGTGTCGAGGCACCGAAAGGCATGGAAGATGTGGTGTCAAAAGCAGCAGTACTAAAGTGCTGACCCGATGGAATGGAGTCGTCGGAGTCATCTGCCTCGGAGACGATCTGGAGATCCAGTGAGTCTTCTTCGGGAACGAGAGGAGCCTCGTCGTCGAAGATATCTTCCGGTCTTGGGGCTGATCTCCTCCTCTTGTGTTGACAGGCCCTCCGGTCTCGGATGGTTTTCTTCGAGCGGAAGGAAGCACAGGCTGTGGAGGTCGACTCGTTGTGTTCCGGCGACAGACAGAGATTACAGACCTCGTGGTGGTCGCTATGTGGAAACTTTGCTTGACTTTTCGGGCATTTTCGGAATGGCGTCCTTTCCATATGGTGTAGGCCGCACGGCGTCAATAGGCCCAGAGGCCCACTTGGATGACCGGAATGGAAACTTTGGCGTCGAAAGGTGCCGCCGTCAATGTCAAAGGTAGGTAGTAATTGTTTTATGAAGTTCTGCGTATCGAAGTAGCAGAAAAACTGTTTCTGGCCGGAGCGGAGAAACTCTCATCCGAACCCAGTGGCGGAAAAAACAATCTGAGGATGGAGCCGATGCCCATGCGCAGTATTGTCCAAGGGAGGAGTCACCTATCGGGACTAGCAAAGACTTCTTCCAAGAAGACAACAACCTGCAATCATCCGAGCCCAACACCAGGTGGCGATCTAATGCACAGTGTACTATGTGCAGCTCATATGCCTCGAACGCACTGTTATGCATGAAACTAAATGCTTATTTGGGCAGAGCAGGAAGGCACATATGTATTTATTATTTTACTGATCGATTTTGTATTGTGATTAATGGTACCAAAGCCTACCTGAAGTTCCAAGAGGATCAGGGCACTGATAATGCCTCCTGGCACCATTAATCTACAGCAGTTACAAGGGCAGATTCATAGCTCTTCAATGTCAGAAGACCACTTGGAACTGGTGTGATATGCATCAAACACCATATAGACATTACAGGATGAATACAACATGAGGATGAAAAGCATACCCGAAGAAACATTGAGCAAAAGGAAAAATATGCATTGGCCCAATTTATTTACTTTTTCATTGTGGGGGTAACAACACCTCTTCCGATGTGTGCAACACCGGGCAACACCGTCAGATTCAAGCAACTAAGGCAGTGAGAGTTATAGGAACAGGTAAATTAGGACCATAGCTGGCCTTTCTGGGAAACCAGTCACAACTTGTAGAAATCACAGAGAAAGATCTTTTCTAGGGTAGCAAACTCAAAATGTGGCAACTACAGGTTAGACTTGTAATAATGAAGTCCTGTTACCAGGTGCAGAGTCAGGCTTAAGAATAAATAATGAATGTTTAGGTTTATGTTTATGTGATTTGTATTGCGCGCAAATACCCTGGGGTGTCTCGGCGCATAGGATTACAATTCAGGCAAGGGGGCGCTAGAGAGGAATCATAGATTAAAAAGACAGGTTTTCAGTTGTTTCCTGAAGACTGTGAGAGTGGGGCTAATTTTGATGGGGAGAGGAAGGGTGTTCCAGAGTCTAGCGGTGAGTCTAGCAGTGGCAACTAGGAAACGTCTGTCTCCCCAAGAAGGGGTTTTGTCCGTGGGACTGGTAGGAGACAGGTGGAGGATGAGCGGAGGGGTCTGCTGGGGGTATAAATGAGAGAAGCGTTCTTTAGGAACTGAGGTCCTGAATTGTGGATGGCTTTGTAAGCAATATAGAGCGCTTTAAATTTAATCCGGCTTCGGACACGCAGCCAATGAAGATGACGTATGGCTGCGGTGATGGAGATGTTTTTAGGGATGCCGAGTAGGATTCTGGCTGCCGCGTTTTGGATCGACTGGAGCTTATTCAGGACCTTTTCTTGAGCATTAAGAAGGAGGGCGTTACAATAATCCATCTTGGAGAAGATATGGGTGGTAATAAGGGTTTTTCCTGCAGATGCTGGGAGATATGGCAGTAGCTTCTTTATTTTATTTAAGGTGTGAAAGGAGGAGGAGACCACAGTGTTTACATGATGATGAAATAGCAGTTTATCATCGAACATTACTCCGAGGTTTCTGATCTTGGCGACAGGTTCTGGTGGGGGACCCATTTCGTTTGTCCACCAGATGGAAGACCATCCAGGCGAAAGGCTGCCAAAGGTCATGACCTCAGTCTTCTCGGAGTTTAATTTTAAACAATTACTGGACATCCAGGAGCTAATAGCTAGCATACCCTCCTGGAATCTGGACGCAACTGCTGCTCCATCCTTATGCACAGCCAACACCAGCTGGGTGTCATCGGCATAGGTGGTTAAGCTCAACCCATGTGCTTTAATGACCCTCGCCAAGTCTGAAACATATATATTACATCGGGTTGGAGTCAGCGAGGATCCCTGGGGCACCCCGCACGGAAGAGTGAAGATGGGTGAGTAAAAAGTGCCTAGCTTTACAGTTTGGGTGCAGTTGGAAAGAAATGAGGCAAGGAGGTCTTTTGCTAAGTGGTTGATCCCTAAGGTTGAGACACGGTCGATCAGGGTGGAATGATCGACCGTGTCAAAAGCGGCGGATAGATCCAAGAGTATAAGGACTGCCGCCCCTCCTTAATCTAATATTGCCCTGATCTCATTGGTCGCCTTTATCGTGGTTGGTGGGACCCGTTTATAACTCTAGAGGCTTTCAATATATGAAAGATCTCACTGACCCATTCCAGAAATAGATTGCAAGTTTTGTCAAATAACTCCAAATTGTCTACAAAATGCCTTGTGAAAAGGCTGAAAACACAGACTGACAGTAGGACCACCAACAATAAAGAAAAAAAGTTTAACATAAATCGATAGCACACTTAAATAAAAAAAATCAATGAAACCCTAAAAGTATCTGATGCAATAGGAACTAAAGACTTTATCACATAAAGAGAACAGAAGTCAACCAAAAACAGCATGTAATATTCAAAGCTCAATTAGGGAATGTGATAATCTGAAACGTGTGTACTTAGCATGAGCGCAAAGAATACATCTCTCCAAAACAGTAATAAGTGAATTAGTCAAAACAATGTCTTGCTCCCAACTCTCTAAAATACCTCATCATCTTGTACTGCATAAATGTTTACTTCCTCCTCTTCTTCTTCAACTTCAGCTTTGTCACCTTTTGCGAGCTTAGCCTCTTTCTCAGCTTTCCATTTTTCCAGTGCTTCAGCAATAACTGAGTAGGACGAAATGCAATGTGTGTCACAGAAAAGATACAGCAAAGTTTAAGAAAAAAATAGGAACATAACTTAAGCAAGATAATGACATTGTCCAGGAATGGAAAACGATTACAATAAACGTGTACAAAAATCAGGTTAGAAGTGTCTTTATGAAATCAGTTTAAATTTAGTGAATACAGCAGACATTAATACATCAATTTTGGCTGATAGCAATATTGCCAAATGTAATTCCACTTCACGGGCCTCCGTTACAGCATCCCAATTACCCATTCTGCGAAAAGCCTGACAGACAGTGATACGATGAGTTTAACATGGAGATTTTCACAATCAAACCGTAAACCCACCATAATTTACCTGTTTCTAGCGGTACTATTGCTACAATTCTTTTTCTTTTGAAATATTTTTGAAGACCTACATCCATCAGTTTTTTCTCTTTAAAACTAAAATATGCTGCAACTAAGTACCCAATTTCTTTTTGCATATAATGACAATTCTAATAGTTTCTGAAGAACAAACACCATTTACTCATTATAGTGTTCTTTAACCCCTCCCCTGCTGGTGACGGAACCGCTCCGTCATCAGCCACGGTCGCGCTGTGCTGATGACGGAGCGGTTCCGTAACGGCCCGCTCGGCAGGCCTGCGCGGCGCGGATTCCGCGCCTGCGCTGAGCGTTCCATTGAGCGGGCGGGCCGTGACGGAACCGCTCCGTCATGAGCACAGCGCGACCGCGGCTGGTGACGGACTTGTTCCGTCACCAGTATGGGCGCGCTGCGCGGCCCCCCCCCGCCCCCTTAGCGCTGCGGCAGAATAGCCGCCGCAGCGAAGGGGTTAATGGCAATCTTACGTTCAATTTGTTTATATCGCCCATGGTGCCTTTGGAATAAGGCACACTTTACAATTCTGGGATGGTCCTTGGTCAGAGTGAAAGTGGTCTGTCGACATTGTATTTGTTGTGTTTCATGTTGTTTAAGGGTGCATCCTATTTGACACTGGTAAACGTGTTGTTTAGTAATAGATTATATTTGATTGTGACTGCTTAGATCTTATTATGGGTATGAATCATGTAGTATGCGTATAAAATAGATGTTCTGTTCTACTTGGGGTTCATATTTGTCCACTGTTTGTAGCACAATTTTTTGCCACCTATTTTTATGCAAAAAGAAATAATAAAGAAAATTAAAAAAAGAAAAAAAAATCGGGATAAGTGTGCAGTGCAAATGTACCAGGCTGACACCCCTCCGTTGCGACTGCCTTCTATAGCCTCTGTCTTTAATGTCTTTCTAGACAGTGGCTGGGGCAACCGCGACAAGGATGGGTTTCGGTAAGGTGAAGGAGGATTGGAGACAGGGGCCTAGCAGCCACTACATGATCAATTTACATTGATTAGTTTGGGCAGTTTCCTTCCTTCAAACGCAGGGTAGGATTATAAGGGACCCATTGTGTTGGATATAGGTATTGTTCAACTCAAATGAAACCTCTGCTAAAGCACGAAGGGAAACAACTTCAGTCAGGAAGAAAGCACTATACTAGGAATAGACCACACCAATGAGGAAAGAGCAGATGTAGTCTCATGACCTTGGCAAAAAACGGAGAAGCCATCCAAGGGCAAATGCTCAAACTGTCCACCCGGTGGGCCACAATGGTGATGAGAGGCACAACAAGTGTGAAACTGTGAGGGATTTTGGGCTGGAGCTATGGAAAACTAAAGCCGAAATCTCAACATATAGAAGGAGATTCAATGATGAGTGAAAATAAAAACCTCTTTACTCTAAAAGAGCTGCAACGCCAAAGCGAATGAACATGAACTGTAATAAGAGTGCTGTGGAGGGCGAGCCTCAAGTGAAAATATGCAAGGTCAGTTTCCATGATACATACCACTGTAAAGATGAAACTGAAGTACCGCACTATGGACCTAAAAATAGAGTGCTAGTAGCCCCAAAGACAACATTTAGCTCAAGGAAGTGATTTGTTAACGCAACAACTTAGAAAACTCAAAGGGAGTAAAAAAGTAATTGGAAAATTTAAGCTAGTTGCTGAAAGACGGTTAAAATAAAAAACACCATCCTACGTTCTACCAGTGTGGCCTTCTTGTGGAACATCAGTAGATGCCAACCAAGCATTCCTGACAATGCTTCTCACCGCATTGTTCAATTGGTCATAGGAAGCTAATAGTTGGACGAGGCCAGTCGTAGCTGAAAAGAACACATCCTTAAAAGAAAAAAGTGCCAAGAATCTTTCTGGAGAGCAGCAACATGGCTTGCGATAAATGAGCAGCACCAGACCACAACTTCTGCATCAGTTTTCCAGAAGTCAGTGAGAAGAGCTTTTCTAGAAATTCCTGACAATTTTTTTCAGTGAAACAAGAGTGTGGTGAGAAGTAACCAATCATTTTAATGCAAAACCTTTGACAGGATAGGAAGAACAGAGGAGCCACAGAGAAATTATTGCAGTTGTACTGAACTTTATAAAGAGTCCGTTCGATGGACGACAACAACAGAGTTTTTTTCAATCCTAAAGAGCCTCCTTAATTGCAATTCTGGAGCTCTACCAGCCTATCAGATACGTTTCAAATAAGACTATCTAGTAGGCTTAATAATAGTAAACTCAAACAGATCACTGTCCTGAAAGGTCTGCACCAACCTTATCCACTTGAAGAGCTCCTCCAAAACCAGCCATAAAGTAGAGGCTGATGGTATCCCAAAACAAATCGCCCAATTTGAGAACTCTGTTCAAGTAATCACTTGGAAATCAATAGGTGTTCAACTGAAGGTCGATTCAGAGAAG
Organism: Lissotriton vulgaris; assembly: GCF_964263255.1. Taxonomy (NCBI): domain Eukaryota; kingdom Metazoa; phylum Chordata; class Amphibia; order Caudata; family Salamandridae; genus Lissotriton; species Lissotriton vulgaris. Next base: position 1,048,501,317 of record NC_141697.1, on the reverse strand, counting down.
CCAGTGGTGCTCTTTCTGGTTACGTACTCTGCTCCCCAAAATAAAAAATAAAAAACCTACAATCACCATTACTCTGTTATTCCATTTGTAACTTTAGGTTTTGGAAGGAAGTGGCACACAAAGTTGTTGTAAGGTAAGCATCCTCAGACCGAGATATGTGCCCACATGGGACTGTCCTGGAAGATCTGAATCAAGGACATATATTCCCTTTGGGACAAGGAACCATCGTCGCTTGACTGCATCATGGAAGCTGGCAATCTGTGGCAACAAGAAAGGCTGCTATAGTCAACAAGCATTTGCAATGTAATCAGTCACGCCTTTGGGACCTTATATTTATTTAGCTATGCAGCACATTAGCCTGAGTACTGAAACATCTACTGTTCTTTAACATGGAGGGAAAGTAAGCACCAAAATGCGTGACACACCAGGTATGGGAGCACATAGAGAGAAATATTACCTTTCAGCTGGAAATGGTATAGTTCAAAGCTCTGTTTTTTATATATTATCAGTGCCTTCGGTGGTCATATCCCTGAAAATACAAGATTTACAAGCAATATTATTGTCTACGGGTGCTCGTGGAAGACAATGTCTATGGACTGGAATATAGAGAATGCTAAAGTGATTCTGGTATGTTACTGAACTCTGCTGGTCGTTTTCTATCAAGAAAGTTAAATAGGGGCAGTTGCCAGAAAAAGAAAAAAAGAAAGTCCCTCTGCAGAAATCAATTCTGGTATTTTACGGACCTCTGCTGGTCGGTTTCTATCAAGACAGTCAAATAGAGGCAGTCAAACAGAAAAAAGTCCCTAAGCGGAAGCAGACCAGTCCTAGGGCTGATCTCCAGAGCCCACAAAGTACACACACATATAAGTATATAATGAGTATATACTAAAGTATGTACAAGTGGTCTCGAATGTGCGACCTTAAAAGGGCTCAAGCAAAAACATAAAACGAGAATAAAAGTTGTTTGTGGTTCCGGGCACACCAACATAAATCAAAATCTACCTTGATAGAGCAACCAGGCACCTAAGCTTTCGTACTATGCATGTACTGAGCACAAGACCTGGACATGGACCCATAAGGAAATGATAAGCTCCCAAGAAGCTTCAAACACTGAGGGGCAAATTTATGTTTCCTATCAAGGAGCAAAGAACTATCCTCATTAGAAGTGAGATTAAATAATAAACGTATATTATGTAATCCATTATTTTATCACTTAAACGTGGCATTTTAAGGAATTTAGGGGGAGAAAACTGACAAGATAACATGCGTTATTAACATTATGAGGTTCACACTAAACTTCAAATGTATCACAGTTTATCTCATTTAAAAAATAAAATAATAAAGGGAAACAACATTAACAAGCTAAAGTTTTCCCAGCACAAATTCCAAAACATTAGTATCATGTAACTAACAAACAAAGATCTGTGGTTAATAAAAATGGCTGAGAAAATAATCTACAGTGTAAACACCCGGTCAAACTATTTCTAATTTCATATTTTTATGACAGGAAAGACTGCATTAATCCATAAATAATTTGAGCCACACAGACATTCAATAGATTAGGCTCAGGGCTTAGCCCTGAGGAACGCCAATTTTTAGAGATTTGGGGGTCCAAAGCAAAAGCCAGCATCGCGTAGGACTAGCATCTGCTGGATAGGAAGGACCCAATCCAAGCGGCCCACTTAACCCAATATTTCCTAAACACCGTAGGACAACGGAGTGGGATACTGCATGCAACGCCACTGATATATCTAAGAGCAATAATGTCATTTGGTTCACTGCAAGCTTAATGATATTGGAAACTTCCACCAAGGCGGATTCTGTCTGATGTCCAGGGGGGGGGGGGGACGCCCGATCGAGATGGATAAAACAACTGATTAGAATCCAAGTACTTGGACAGTTGGGCATTGCTTAGTTTCTCCAGAATCTTACAGAGAGTCAGGAGGTAACGGAATAGGCGCGTAATTAGCCAGTATAGATTTATCGGCTGATGGTTTTTTCAGAAGAGGGATTTGCTTGGCTTTTTTCCAACAGCTGGGGACTGTGGACGGGAGTTGGGGATAGGATAATATCCATACCAGTGGTTGTTAACCTGTGGTCCAAGACACCTTGGGGTCCACCACACCTACTTAGGGGGTCTGCTACTGCTCAGAAAATTAAATATTATTGGATTAATAAAGAATTTTAATAAAGAAGCAACATTTAAAATAGGTTCTATAAATGTGAAGGCATTTCAAATGTAAGCCAAACATGAAGTCGGTATCCTCAGACTGTGGGAGCAGTGCAAGTGCATCAAACTGAATATAATGTGGAAAATCGGTGGCCTTAATTGAATTTGAAAAAGCTCCACCATTACAATTATATTTTTGAGAATTAAACAAAAATGTCATAATTTATGTTTTTGTTTGATGAATGCTTGTTTCTGTATTTGTGTTAAATGTTTTGCTGTTCAATTAATCGAAATTGCTTAAGCTGGGATCTGGCTTCCAGTCATGACTAAGTAGGGGTCCCCGAAATCTAATAATGATACAATGGGGTTCCTTGGATTCCATTAATTATTTAGTGGGAGTCCCCAGAATCCTGTAACGATTAAGTGGGGGGTCCACAGAAGTCAAAAGGTTACCAACCATTGATTAAATTAAATAAACTTCTTAAAAAAGAAAAGATTCAAGTAGCAAACTCGTCTTTTAGATATTCTGGGAAGGAGATCTTGACATACCACTAGACATAGACCAGGTGGAGGTTACCTTGATCAACCTCAACAGATTTGTGAGCAACACAGGACGGAAAGAAATACTGTTCAAAATATAGATGGTACTGCTACACCTGATAAATTGGGAACCATGGCCCTCTCAGAGGAGAGGATCCTATGCTGGAGGGGCTGTAGAAACGTCAATTATTCACCCCACATCCTGTGGTCTTGTCCAAGGCTTGGAGAATTTTAGCAGATGGTATGCCAAACCACCGAATCTGAGAAGTTCACACCTTGCAAAGTGTCCGGAAGTTATTTTGCTCAGAGCTCTGTTGGAGGAACTATACCCCATACATAGTAAAAAAAAAACTATACCCACTTGCTACATACCGCAAATAACCTATTCTAGCAAACTGAGGAACGACAATACCTTTAGATCTCATGTGGAGAGGGAGGGTCTGGTGGCTCCGGAGTATGGAAAAAGGTGAAAGATACGTCAGGCAAAGGAACAAAGGTTAGGCAAACAATGGGGACTGCTGCTAAATTATCTAGCTAAGGGCTTCAAGGAGCTCCAGGGCCCCAAGAGATTGAGGGGCTGCACATAATAGAAGACACTAAGCTGAACTACTATTATCAACACAAGCTAGTCCCCTCCAGCTAAGGAACTCATGAATTGCGAAGGAGGGGAGTGCAGCTGCTGGATGGAAAATTGTTAACATTTAGGAATACTACAGAACATTGTTAAGATTTAAGAAATATTTTTTAAACTGATCAGCTCCTATGCTAAAGCTTCCGGCAACACACTAAATAAACAGAAGACTGAGATCGCAAACCCTCTATGCACCCCCTCTATTCTCAACAGTAGCAAACTCAAATGGCAAAACCTCCATTTTAAATACTTGTGCCTTCATTTTTGTAGGACCTTAGGCGAATCGAGGTCTTCCAGTGAGGAAGAAAAAAAGTACAGGACCGCCTCGACACGGGATTGCCTAAACTCATTCTAGCCTCCCCAACCATCACGTGGTGGGGAGGCTAGAATGCACTAAAATTATGATACACTCGCCCGCCCTCCAGTAAACTTCATTAAAGCATGTTCCCCCAAGACCTCACTACAAATGTTTTCAAAACACTCTACAAACTCACTACACAATTTATCTGGCGAAATTAAAAACACAGGGTCTCAACCCAATAAATTATGACTAAATAAAGTGAAATGTGAGGCTGGACCCTCTGACTTCAGCAAATACCAATCAGCATACTTAAACAATCCATACTCTGGACACAGACCAACTTGAAAACCCTACCTCCCATTTGGGCAGCCATAGAAAACAATCTAATTCTACCCTTCGAGCCACTTGCGATTATCTCCATTAAAAAGTTTAAACCTATACACTCCTTGGATATTATTATAGATCTGATAGAGGCTGTAAAACAATTAAATTTATTTATTTATTTATTTTTTGCATTTGTATGGCGCTCAGCTACCCAACAAGGGTTTCCCGGCGCCTGTGACAGTGAGTTGGATAAAGGAAATGCTGAGTTTGTTGATTAGCACAGTTGTTTCTGAAACAGCCAGGTTTTTACGTATCTCCGGAATTTAGTGTAGCTATCTTCTTTCCGGATATGCAGGGGGAGCGAGTTCCACAAAATTGGACCTCTAACAGTGAAGGATCTCCCGCCAGTTCTTTGAAGTCTAAATCTAGGCACGGCGAAGTTTGAGGCCGTTTGGGAGCGGAGGTTTCTTGTTGGCAAGTAGGGGGAGGCTAAGGCTTGAAGATAGGAGGGAGCCGTTTTATGTTTAATTTTGAACATGTAGCTCAGGGTTTTGAAGCTGATCCGATGTTCAACCCTGAGCCAGTGTAGTTCGTTCAGGTGTTTTGAGACTCTTTCAGCCTTTGGAATCCTTCTCAAGAGTCTTGCAGCGGAGTTTTGAATCATTTGGAGTCTCTTGATTACTGCTAAGTTAGAGCTAAGATAGAGGATATTACCGTAGTCAATACGCGATGTTACTAGGGCGTTTACTACGGTTTTTTGCGTATCCGGGGGCAGCATCCAAACGATTTTCTTTAACCATTTTATTATGGTGAAGCATAGTCCTGCGACTTTATTTGCCTGCTGTTTCATAGACAGAGTATCGTCTATGATGACCCCTAGGTTTCTAACCTGAGTAGCTGGCGGGGGAATGTTGCCCAGCTCCGGTGGCCAATGGGAGGGGTTCCAAAGTTCTTTGTTTCGTCCTAGTAGGAGTACCTCCGTTTTGTCCCCATTTAATTTTAACTGGTTGGTAGTCATCCAGTTAAAAATATTTTGAAGTCCAGTTTTGAGTATGGAAGGAGCTAACGGGTTTGCTTCGGAGAGGGAGAAAATGATTTGGGAATCGTCGGCGTAGGTCATTAGCGTTAGGCCTGCGCCATCTGCCAGATCTGCCAGTGGTCTGAGGTACAGATTGAAAAACAGTGGGCTCAGGATAGAACCTTGTGGTACTCCATGTGGAGCAGGGAAGATGTCGGAGCTTGCGATACTGGATTTAATCTGAAAGGTTCTTTCGGAGAGAAAGGACTTGATCCACTGTAAGGCGTCCTTGCGAATGCCGTTTTTCTCTAGGGTGGCCAGAAGAATATTGTGTGATATGGTGTCGAACGCCGCACTCAAATCTAAAAGAATGAGTGCGACCGTTTGACCCTTGTCCAGCAGTTGTCGAATTTTTTCCGTCACACCCAGTAGGGCAGTTTCTGTGGAGTATCCTGCTCTGAAACCCGACTGTGAGGGGTGGAGGAGATTGTTATCCTCTGAGAAATTAGTGATAGCGGAGTGTATGTGCCTTTCCATGAGTTTGGAAAAGGCAGGCAGCAGAGATATAGGTCGGTAGTTCGAGAGAACTGTGGGGTCGAATGACGGTTTTTTCAGTAGTGGGGTTACCACTGCATGCTTCCAGCATGATGGAACGGTGGATGCTTGGAGGGAAGCATTAAGCACGTTCATTATGGCAGTCAAGGGGGTAGGATCAAGTTGTTTTAAAATACTCACAGGGAGGGGGTCACAGGGGGAGCCTGATGAGATGGATTTTAGGGCGGTTTTTAGGGAGTCCATAGTTACCAGGGGCCACTTTTCCAAGGTGTTTACTTTATCTGATGGTGTGGGGATATCCTGGTGTGAGCAGTTGCTGAGGGGCCTAGTCGTGATGTTGATGATAATGTTCTCAATCTTATCATTAAAAAATGTCGCAAGGTCCTGACATTGTTTTTTTGTGAGGGGATGGGCAGTAGCCGTTGTTTGGGCCCCCGCTAGGTCCTTTACTGTGTTGAACAGAGTCTTTGCTTTGTTTGTGGCATTATTGATGGAGTTTGCCACATGTTTGGCCCGTGCTTTAATGCAAGAGGAGTGATATGCGTTTCTCGCCTTATTGTATGTAATCTTTTTTTCAGGGCAGTAATCTTTACGCCAATTTCTCTCTAGTGCTTTACATTTCGATTTTTCAACTTTGAGAAGTTCGTTGAACCAGGGGGCTGGGGGGCGGTGGAAGTTTTTATTAGCCTTCGGCAGGGGGAGGCATTGGTTGACTGCGGATTCTAGCCATTGGTTAGTGGTTACAGCGAGAATTTCCACGTTCTGGTCGTGGGCGGGTGTGCTAGATGTCAGCACTTGATTCATTTTTTTACTGTCAAGTAGTTTCCAGTTTCTCATGGGGTTTGAAGATTGTATGGTATTACTGGGGGAGGGAGTCCTGGCTAGGCTGAAACTGACAAGGTGATGGTCTGACCAGCATATGGGACTGGTTAGGGACCATTTTAATTCTGGGAGATTTGTAATTATGGGATCAAGAAGATGTCCTGCTTTGTGCGTGGGGCCGGAGTTGAGGAGTGATAAGTTAAGAGCTATTAGGTCGTCTAGTAGATTGCGGCAGGCTATATTGGTTGGGTCCTCAAGATGCAGATTTAGATCCCCTAGTAGTGTAAAATTCTTATAGTCTAGCAGAAATGGTGAAATATAATTTGCTAAACTGGCCGTCCAGGAAGAAGCGTTCCCAGGAGGTCTATATATTAGGAGGCCGGAGAGCGTAAAGTTCGGGTTCAGAGTAATTTGAAAAGAGGCAGCTTCGCAGTCTGGGATGTTTACTGGGAGCATGTTGCAGATGAAATCTTTGCAGTATATGATCGCGATACACCCACCCACTTGACCTTGTCGGTCTTTTCTTGCTATGGCATAGTTAGCAGGGAGAGCAGTTGCTACATCTGGGCCGGAGCTGTCATGTAGCCAAGTTTCCGTGAGGAAGAGAGCACTGGGTGCTTCTTCCATTAGAAGGGTGAAAATATCTAGCTTGTGCTGAGGTAAGGATCTGCAATTAACAGAGAAAAAGGAGTAGTTGCAGCTCGAGCGTTTGGGGCGTTTGGATGGGGTTTGGGTATGTCTTACTGGGTCCGGGTAAGGTTGGATATTGGTAAGTTGCACTTGACAATTTGGGCAGAATGTTTCGCCCAGTAGTGAGAGTACAATGCAATCATGGTGTGGGGCGGGACGTAAAGCTTTTAGTTGCGAGGCGTTCATACCTGGGAACTTGTCTGTGGAGGAAGATTTTCTGCCCCATGCCCCGTCCTGTCCCGGACGGGCCCAGACGGGCATGTCTTAGGCTAGTCTTTGGCGCGGTATTTGGCGCGGTTGCTGCGCGTATTCGCTGCGCGTCATCTGGTGAGACTGATTTATGTAGAGGACGGGCTATTGGTCAGCTCCGCCTCTCCAAGTCAGTTGGCCCAATCAGTGCCTGCTCCCGCCAGGAGGCCGGATGCAGGTACCGCCCTGCGCCCTCCCCACAAACAAGCCTAGCGCTTGCGGAGGACCGGGGCTACAGGGGACACAGGTATTTTATAAAGCTATTTCGAAGGTGGGTTACACAATTTCAATCACACGGTGCAGTTCCTTAAAATCAATTCGGCGCAGTGGGATAAAATAGTGTGGCACTCGAACGTGTGTTCGGTATTCAGCAATGCTCGGACGGAGATCAATGAACAGAGTGATTTAAAAATGCAGTACAAGCGGCGTCACTTGCAATCAGTCACGCATCAGGTTTTTAGCAGAATCTGGCAGCATAATCTTTCAGCATTCACCTTCTTTCGTCAGTGTCAACAGAAAGGTTAGTGGCAGTTCAAGGGCTTTTGTAGAGGACGGGCTATTGGTCAGCTCCGCCTCTCCAAGTCAGTTGGCCCAATCAGTGCCTGCTCCCGCCAGGAGGCCGGATGCAGGTACCGCCCTGCGCCCTCCCCACAAACAAGCCTAGCGCTTGCGGAGGACCGGGGCTACAGGGGACACAGGTATTTTATAAAGCTATTTCGAAGGTGGATTACACAATTTCAATCACACGGTGCAGTTCCTTAAAATCAATTCGGCGCAGTGGGATAAAATAGTGTGGCACTCGAACGTGTGTTCGGTATTCAACAATGCTCGGACGGAGATCAATGAACAGAGTGATTTAAAAATGCAGTACAAGCGGCGTCACTTGCAATCAGTCACGCATCAGGTTTTTAGCAGAATCTGGCAGCATAATCTTTCAGCATTCACCTTCTTTCGTCAGTGTCAAATAATGAAAGTACAGTTAAAATAAGGACCTCCTCATATGCTTCATAATGGCACAACCCCCTAATCAAAATTAACGGCATGCCACTAGACCGGCAGACATGATGCACCACAACATTCTGAAAATAAAAGCTCTCATAACAGACACAACCCTTTCTCCTCAGCGCCAATACCGCATAAATTCAGCAGGGAGTTCTACAACTTCCTCAAACTTAGAGTGCCCATTAAGAGAAATGAAGTCTTCTTGAACCCGGATCCCAAGCATTGTAGACACACTGAAAACTAATATTTCCTCAAAACCACCAAGCCTCAAAAATACACAAACTTCTACAAAGAGATGATCCTAAAACCTCACATTCAGGACAAATGGGCGGTATCTTGCCTCCAATTAGCCATTGAGGCTCCTACTGACCACAGCTGGACTTTCATCTGGAAATATGTCACAAAGGTTAAATTTTACCCATCACTGCACAATGCAAATATTGGTAAATACAAAGATTATTCAGGACCTCTGAACAACTCTCAGGCCTGACAGAATCAGATAAATGATGGAATTATTTAGATGCTACTGGAGATCTAGATCACATGATTTTTGCTTGCAAGCTTCTGCGCCCTTTTTGGGGAGGAATCTAAGAGACCATTAATACTACTTTTCATTGCAACATTAACCTAAACCCTGCACTTATAACATTGGGCCCTTGGATTGTTACTCCTCCACTTTCAATAAACTGCATAGAACTCCTTTTACTACACTTACTACTCACACTAGGTGCCAAAACAATACTTTGCGACAGGAAGAATGACAATGCCATTCCTTACTACACCTGGTGGGCTGAGGTATCTTTCCTTCGAAGCTCAGACAACATCATTCTCAACAGAAAACACAATCATCAGGCCTCCAACTGTGATTCATCTTTGGTATATACCCACAGAAACTAAAACCGCCATGAATCTCAACTATGCAGCACAAACACAATGACATATCCCCTGCACGGCCCCTCCACCCAACCCCGGGATGGTTCGCCTCTCAACCCCAGGGACTTAGCTCTTTCATTAATATTACCATGAGCTAACTGGGCTCCCTTCCTATCACCACTCCCTTCGCCTCTCTGTGCTTCATTTCTGTCCCCTATACTCCTTCTGTCCTCACCCTCCCACTGCTTCTGTCCGCTCCTCCCATCTTTCTATTTCCAACCCTCTCGGTCTCTCGTTTCTTTTTTAAAGCAGAGCTCATGCTTGTTACTGGGAGACTCGCCGAGGTGACTTGCTTTTATAACATCTCCCTTGGAACCAGAACTCAAACTTTTATCTAACTTGATACAGCCATGTAGTAGTCAATGCTTACTTTTCAACTCAATGTACGTCACCTAAAGTAGGTACTGCCTCATGCTGTTCTGCAAACTTGTACTTCATTGTTGAAAAACCTTAATAAAACATTTGTAAATTAAAAAGATTTAAGAATAATTTCCTGAATGCAGAGGTGGTCCTGGGAAGCGAGTTGCTGGGGTGGGAAGGGGTCAAAGTTGTGCTAGAAATGTTTTTCTTTTTTCTTGTGACATAAAGACCTAATAAAAACGCATTGAAACCTAAATGTGGATTCAATTTGTTTGGACCCACACATATGCAACTCAGTGTTGACTCTGCTCCTCATGGGAGCAGTCCTGGCGGAACTGCCAGGCCAGGTCCTCCCTGAACCGGAAACAAGAATCCTGGGGCTGCTTTCGGGGTATCTCCCCCAGCTATCTTGAATCAAGTGGCACAGTGAGCACTGGACCCACGTCTGGGCATGCCCTTCCCGCTTAGGGCAACAAAAGCAAAACTGGAAGGGCGTGGAAGGAAAAAAATATGTAGTTAACCCAGATCTGTGACTGGGGTGAAAATTTGATTTGTTCAGCATAATGTCCATCATCTGTTCTTTTTGCATTTGTCACCCTTAGTGGGAAGGGTATGCCCAGACGTAGGTCTTGTACTCGCTACACCACCAGATTCAAGGTAGCCTGGCTGATGAGGAGTGATACCCCGAAAATGGTCCCAGGATGCTTGTTTCTGGTCCAGGGAAGACCTGGCCAGGCAGACGGGGTTGGACTGTTCCCATGGGGAGCAGACACCAGACTGATTTGCATATGGCAGGGTCTAAACTGGAGTGTTGTAGCATGCCGAAAAAAACTATGGATTTAAACCCAAATCTCTGACTGGAGGGTGAATGTTTGATTTGCTCTGCATTCTGTCCATCATCTGTTCTTTCTGCACTTTCTAAAAGTGCCATCTCTAAAACAGTAACATTAAATCCAGATTCACCAGTAGAGAGGAATTATCATTACCATTCCAAAGACATGAAACATGTTGCAGCTACTTCTTTCTAATCAGGAATGACTGCGGAAAGCTTTTTTAAGCAATTCCCAATGCTGGCCTATGAGAGGAGACGGCATTGCAGTAGTGAAAAAATGAATTTAGTTGGTTGTCACTACCGGACATGTAAAACGTAAAAGAGCATGTCCTACCTTTTAGTCACATAGCACCCTTGTCCTTAGGGCCTACCTAACGGGTGACTTATGTTTAATAAAAGGGGAGTTTAAGGCTTGCTAAGTGGTTTTAAATGTCAAGTCCAAGTGGCAGTAAACTGCACACACAGGCCTTGCAATAGCAAGCCTGAGACAGGATTGAAAGGCTTCTTGTGTGGGTGGCACAATTAGTGTTGCAGGCCCACTAGTAGCATTCAGATTACAGGCCCTAGGTATATGGCAAATCACTTTAAAAGGGACTTATAAGTAAACTAAATAGGAGTATGCACCAATGTCACCATATTTAGGAGAGAAGCACATGGATTATTTCACTGCTCAGCAGTAGTAAAGTGCTAAGGCCAAGAAAAAGATGCAGCAAAAAGTGGAGATAAGCAGGCAAAAGGGTTGCGGGGAAGACCACCTTAAGGATGACAGGTCTAACACGCACATTCAGGTCTGCATTTCTTTAACCCTTTGGTCCGTCAGACGGCCGGGCCGTCCGAAGCACCAGTGCTCATGTGCGTAGGTCGGCTCCCGGCCGTCCTTGCACAAAGCATTTGAAATCCCGCTAGTGCGGGCACCAGAGGGATGCACTCAGGAAGGTGCCTCATCTCTCCACGACCTTCTGTTGTGTTTGTGACAAACCACCCATCCTCCCCCCCCCCCCCCCCCCCATCATCTCCTCCTCCGCAGCAAAAAGTGCAGAGAAAGGGGGTGGGGGCTCAGGCTCAGCTCTCACGTTATACTGGATGTTTAATGGCGGTGATCCCTTCCTTCTCCCACTTTAGAAAGATACTTACAAGAGTAAATTGGCATGTATTTCCAAAGTACAAAATTGCATGCAAAACTATCACACAACACCCACAAGCCATTATGTGTAACTTCTGAATGCAATTGACAGTGCACCTCCATCCTTGGATTGACAGCAACGCTGTTTCTGAACTTGGAACAATTCCACCATGCTGGCTGCTATCCGCATTCACAAGTGCACTTTACAAATAAGACATTAGACCAGTTTGAATCCGGATTCGTAAATAAAAATTGGGAACTTGCATTTAGCAATTATTGTTTTTGGCCATCTAAGTCACTAAGCACTAATGTTTTGCGTCTTTAAATTCAGTTTCATTGTCCAAATTCCCCTGTCAAGGAACAGGCGTCTTAAAGTTGTCTTGACAACCAATTTGACACAGGCCTTCTTTTCCGCTGAATGTTATCATGTGTTTGAGTTCATTAACTAATACGCCAATATAGAGACCTATTCCCGGCCTACTCATACCCACATGTTGGGGCAATGGTTTAGAAACTCGTTCAAGAGCAAGCTCGATTTATTTTTCAGCCCCCTACGTGTTCCTGTTTAAAAACATGGCGCATAATGCATATATGTATTTTATTTGAGTGTATCATTTCAGGTGCACTGTCTTGATAACGAGTTTTATCTTTTCTTTTTTTAATCTTCTTAAGGGCAAACAAAGCTGTATCTTTCTTCTCTGCAAAAGCTGGTACCGCTTTTTATGCCTCGATTCACATAAGTGGATTTAGCACACATGGAAAACTCCACTCCATGTTTCCAAAGCTTATTTTGCAGCCTGATCAGCAGATCCCCCTGCCATACCTTAACATAGCACCTGCTTACGTTTAAACACAGTTAGGGAACTCCTTTGCACTTTCACCACCATAACAGTAACCGACTGCCATTCACCTACTGTTACTGAAGTTAATATTTGTACTAAAAGTTTGGTAGAGGAAAACTGCCGATCTAAGCATTTTCCCATCACAACCCTGCATTATAGAAACACATATATTTATAGTGCCTCATACACAGCCCCATATTTCAAGTTTAATAAAGCGGAGTAGATTGTGCTTTGAGGTGATCAGCTGTACTGAGTTATCCAGTATTCTGTTTCCTGTAGTGTTGTGTTATGGTGTGTTGTGTAATGAGCTGTGTTACTCTACGCTGTGCACTGTTACAGTAAATAGTTCATGCAACGCTCGCAACAAACTGGCCCATCTATTTTACCATTTGAACAACTCCTGGCTACCTATCACAATACTTAGATTATCACCTCAGCTAATAAATAACTTACTGTGGAGAAGATACGATTGAAAGGGCGCACGGCGCGTGCTACCCCCGTCCAGCTGCACGCTGCGCAGCTGCTGCCTGCCGTAGCCGTATCTCAAGACCAGAGAAGTCCGTTTAGATAGGAAGGGAGGAGGGAGGAGGGGAGGGGGCAGCCACCTGACAACAACCAAGCTCTATTCTCTCTCAGGGACATTGCAGATAAGCCTGCCGCCTCAGCAGACCGATCCATATGGTGCTCACAAAGTCACTCGCTTTTAGGTAAAGGTACAATAGTGTTTATCTCACTAGCTTCTTCGCTCTAGCTTCACGACAGGTGGCGCAGGTGTTACATTTTCGGACGGAGCAAGGTGAGAAGGTTTGCTTTAGATTAGATACACCCCCCATCAAAGCTCTAGCTTTAGGGAAATGTAATGGTTTCTCTGTAGGAAGATAACAGAACCACACTGAGCTCTAGTCAAACACAGCATGGGTAACAACAACTACCGCAGAACTCGCATGCGCTGTAACGCTTGGCCTGTTGCAAATGCAGGTTTCCCGATGCAATAGTAGGTCGCTGTGGCTGCTAGATGTATGTACACGGGAAACATGCAGCCAAACCGGTAAAAAAAAAACCTAGAAAATGACTGTCACATTTGCGTAATTTATTAGATCTATGAGAAAAACTAGCCTTGCAGTGCTCAAAATGAAACCGGTCTAGGCGTGAGGTGCTGGGATTACATGAAGCAAAACATCACATTAAAACTGGCCCTAACAGCAGGTAGAGGAAAAGTAGACTAAAAAGACTGAATGTATACCCTATACCGAGACCTTGCAAAAGGACCTGCCTCAAAGTGCTTCCTGATTACCATCGAGAGGACGCAGTATTCATGAAAGGCACGTTCGTGTTTCTTCCTCGAGGCGTGGTGCTGGTCTCTGGGTGAATGGTGATAAGCAGTACTTTCCATAATCGACGAGGAGTGAGTGTCTCTTTCCGAACTGAGGCGAATTCGCAACATGAAACAGGGTTAAGTCAAGAGAGCGAAGCAAATAACCAGAGATGCAGAGGAGTGTTTTGCTGGCTAGGTATTATGGGTAGTTCTTATATGCACATGTGTGGGTGAAAACGAAGGCTACCGAATGTGCTTTTGGACAGGAAACTGTGGCGTAATGAATGAGGGCTTGGGTGCCTGAATCCAATGGAATATGCTTACTCTGGGTTTAATCCAGATGTCCAGTCATATTTGAGTCGAGGGGACTCAAATTTGACTGGACCTCCGACGTGCAACATGGTTCAATGTTATCTCCTTTCTTACTTTCTACGTATATCGACCCCTAACTCACATCTTACACACAACAGAAGCCTACTTTTAAAAATTAAGCTGACAGCTAGTTGATTTCCAGCCTTCTTAACCCCTTCCATGCTGATGAAGAACCCCAGCCGTCATGCACTACGGTGCTCGTGTGCTGATGACGGCTGGGGTTCGTTACGGCCCGCCCCTGTTCATGTTGTTTACAGCACACCAGGGGAATCGCGGCTGCATGGAAGGGGTTAATTTTACGAGGCAAAGACTGCCCAGAACAAAAAAACCTGACAGACTCTAGCTTGCAGATGCTGGACCGTAGATAATTTTCAGGAATTAAACCCTGCAAAAATGGAAGTCCCACTTCCATCCAAAGTGCCCGTTACCTGGAATTACACCTTCTGGCCAGCAGTGATGGGCCAATCCCCACCTTGCTAAATATGTTCATAATCTGGGCAGCAATATTAATTTAAGTCTTATATCGGATGTTAAAGTCTCTAATAAAATAAGTATATTATTTTCCCAGTTGAAACTCCTGAAGGTAATTTTACCCTTCATTGTCCACAATCTACACATGCCACTCATTAAAGCTTTCATCCACTCATGCTTGCATTATGAAAACTGTAAAACTTGCTTCTTCTGGAATACTGCGACACCAGCTATACATACTCCTTTTGCACAGTCTCTCAAGAAGACAACATATTCCTCCAATTCTTCAGTCTCCTTAGTGGCTTCCAGTCCACAAAAGAGTACTCTTTAAAGGCATGACCATAGTTCACCATATTTTGCATCAAAACTTCGTAGCTCTTAAGTTCAGCTGAAACTAACTTGGCCAATCTAGCACTCTCCTATGAACGCCCAGCAAGAAAATCATGGAAATTGGGGATATCTTTATCGTTAGTTGGAGCTCAAACCTCCAGCAATTTCCAAAACTGGATAACCACAGAAAAATGTCTACTAGATTTAAGAAATTCCTAAAGATCTAGCCGCCTGCACTTTCATACTTTACTTTCTCTCGATCACCCTTCATGTTGACTTATCCTTAGAGTACTGAGATGCCTAGGTCAGTGATGCGATCAATGAATGTATTTAAGACAACATGATTAGTGAACCTATGATTTGAAGACTTACACACATAAAAGATTGGTGGTCATTTTATAGATAGGACCATAGTTATATTTGTACAAGGCTGGCTTAGCATATGGTGCTCACTTAAGAAAGTGTAGCACCCTGCACTAACCCAGACAACCCTTAAGGTGATTTTAGTGGTCTTAGACAACCTTAGAAAGCTCTGTAAGTGGTAGCTGTGGACAGCAGCTTTCAGGCTTAGTCCGGAAGGAGTGTAAAGCAGCTTGTTAATCTTACTGGTATAGGTTAAGTGAAAAAGAACCACAGAGTGTATTTATAAAAATAGGTATTTATCATAAGACACTCACTAACACATGACAATATCTCGTACCTGGAGATATAACACAATGCACATAATACTTTGCAAACAAAACAGGTAAGTAGCACAAATATACAATGGTCTCCAGGGGGGAGACCAAACCATATACTAAAATAGGGGTATGTGAACCACGGCTCAAGTCAGAACTGTACCCAGAAGACGTAGTAGTGCTGCGGACCTAAGGAACCACCCGAGGTAAGTACCCAGGAACCCCACGGAGGCTGTGTGCAGAGTGGGAACACAACCGCATGCTCAATTCAAGTCCATGGGTACGTCAAGGTTGCAAGTTTAAAGAAGGAACCTTACCAGTGGACCCTGAAGAAACCCCCTAGGAGATAGACGGTTGGAGAGCCACCTCACCCGTGGATACCCTAGGAAACAGGATACCTACACCAGGGAAGCCGGGTGCATAGGTGCGAAGTGGCATCGGAAACCGCAGTCAAACTCAATGGAGGACTTCAGGAAGATGCCGCTGGAGAAGAAGGTGAAAGTGTCCGATGGAACCCAAAGGTGGATCCAATATGTGAAGTACCTGCAAACAGAGGGGAGAGAGTCTATGCCACTCAGGAGTGACAAGGATGCACGGAAGACGAATGCCCACAGATGTCGGGTGATGCAGGAGAGTTGACGTTGACCTTGGAGCTGCAGCTGTGTGGACCAGCCAACACTATGGAAGACCAGGAGCCGTTCACAAGCTGATCCACGTCAGATATCAAGAGTTGAGGGGTCGGTGTCCACCAGGAGAACTAACAAGCCTTGGCAACTGCAAAGCAAATAAAGGTTATGGACCAGCAAGGTCCAAGCGACTCACCACGCACAGGTAAGTCGGAGCAGGCCCGAGCAAGCAGGGGAGTCCACTGAAGTCGAAGAAGACCCTCAGGCCAGAGGCACAAGAGTCGCAAGAGGACTTTGAGCAGCTCACCAAAGGATGAAGGCTCACGGTGCAAGGGATGTGGTGCAGGCGAAGATCTTGGCTGCAGGAGATGCTTGAGGTTGGAACTTCTTCGAGCCTGAAGACCTTTGAGGAAGAGAGCCAACAAGCCTTGACAACGGCATGTCGACACGGTGCACAGGAGTTCAGTTCTGGCGGTTCCGATGAGGGATACTGGCCTCAAAATTGATGATAAGACAGTACAGACCTCGAGGGAGTTGTAGGACCACTACCTGTGTTGTTGAGCCTTTTGGAGTCTGTGGGAGCCCAGGAGCAGCAGATCGGTCAGCTTTGTTGGGGTGCCTGGAGATGCAGGGAAGTGACTCCTTCACTTCAAGGGAGATTCCTTCAGGTGTCTTGGAGGTCCACAGGCCTTGGAAGGATTCTGTATGGAGCACAGGTACAGACGTTGCTGTAGACGAGCAGGACAACGAGACCAGGAGCAACAGGAGTCTTCCCAGTTGCAGTCTTGGTGCCAGAGCTGAGTCCAGCGAAGCACAAAGTGCTCAGACAGTCGAAGATGAAGTTGTCCCAGGATGAATCTAGAGACCCACCCACAGGTAAGCCCGTAAGTACCCTAAGGAAAGGTTTTGGACGATTTAGGATTCCCACCCAGAGGACGGGTCGGACAGTGGGGGGATACTCCCATGTCCTTTGTCCAGTTTCGGGCCAAAGCAGGAGCCAATAGGTCCTTGAACTGGTTTGAACTGGAGTATGCAAGGAGGGCACCAAATGTGCCCTTCAAGCAGTCTCAGTGGCACTCGCAAATGTCCCAACCCTGCCCTAATACACTAAACCCTGTCTGGGAGGTGGTCACACATCTCTGTGACAGGATATCTATTGCTCTGCCTTCCCCTGCTCGAGCTTGGCTCAGCAGCAGGAGGGCAGAAACATGTCTCTAATCGGCAGCAGCCCTAACCTGCTGTCCGGTTCTGGAAGACTGGTACCGGGAGCACTGGGTGCCTCCTGGAGGAGCTTTACAGTGCATGGAATCATGCCTCCCACAACATTTACGGTGTGTGGTATGATTTCAAAATGTTTGATACCAAACATGACAGGGTCCATTACAGCCGGTTTAGAGATGGTCATCGCTTAATGACGCATGGCCACTCTATATGTCGTAATGGCTGATGCACTCACAACGCGGAAAAATGGACTTAGAAGGTTGTAGGGGTGTCCGCTCATGCAAGGAAACCCTCACACTTGCAACCGAGCACCCTGCCTTTAGGATTGAAAGACCTGCCTTTGGGGTAACTTATAGGTTTTAAGTGCAGGGACCTCAGATATAAGCAAACTTATATCTGTTGTAAGTGGTGCTAGCACCAGCTTACACAGGCTGCAATGGCAGGCCTGTAGTCAGCCCATGTTATGTTATGTTATGTTATTTATTCTTTTGTATAGCGCAACGGTTACTCAAAAAGAGTGTCCCGGCGCTTTAGGTAAGGAGAACTGATTTCTGAATAACACGGGAGACCTCTGGTGTGGCTTGGCACCATATACTAGGGATCTATAAGGGAACACCAGTAGCAAATCTGGGGTGTATTGAAGTACTTACCATGCCAATTTAGGGGAGAAAGCACAGAGCCTGGGGTCCCGATTAGCAGGATCCCAATCAGACTAGTCAGAAACAGCATATCACCATGCAAGAAGTGGGGGTAACCATAAAGCAGATCCTACTTTTCTACAATATTTAGCCTCTGCAACAACTTTGTTGAGATCCGTACATGTAGGCGATTTTATAGGGACTGGTTATCATTTTTGCTTAGTTACAGTTACTGAATAGTGAGTAATCACAGAAGTGATAATAGAACAATTGAGTAGGTTGCTGCTATTTATGTTCTGTGAAGAGTTCAGAAGTTGACTGAGATGCAGAGAGAGCAGAGGCGGATGTTCAGAGGTGAACATTTATTAAAATGTCACACAAGCCCTGAAAGAAGCTGGAAAGTGACAAGAACAGTTTAAACTATTGAGAACAGCCAAAAAAAATGCAAAACAGAATGTAATACTTGCTTATCTTTTGAGAGGAGACAGAGGAAATCTTGTCGTCTTTAGTGCTGAAGACTGGAACACGCTCTAAAAGGTTTCATTTCCAGACTTTCAAGGAAGGCAGTTTAATTGCCATGATATGGGAGTTTGGTGCATTCGGGGGCAATGGTGCGAAGGAGAAGGAATGCGGAGAGGAAAGAGGCAAAATCCAGTGGGTCGGAGCTCAGATTGTTGAGTGGAGTCTGTAATTGGGCAACAGTGGTTTTCTCAGAGCCTATAGGGATGTAGTATAGAAGCTGTTGATGGATCTTGTAGGTGTTTCAGAGGCAACTTTATTTTTCCACTGAATGTGTTTCTAGAATATGGTAATTTTTCAATCACCGAGGTTTGTAGTTTCAAATGGATTTTAGGTTTAAAGTATTTTATTGCAGCATTGAAAGAAAAAGGACAACATTACAAACAAGTAACCACAGGTGCCCCCCGCGAAATAGTGTATACAGTTCAACATAGGCATGAATTCCGTTCGTGCAGTGCGATGGGCACATCCTGTTCCAGAGTCGCATGGTTAGTGCACCTGTGGACGGGGACAAACCAAAGGGAGAAAGAAAAACAAAAACCCCCCCAACGAACTGCCCCCTCCCAACCCCCCCGATCCCCCCCCCCCCACCCCCTGTACTGTGCTATCAAACTTCCTTCTTTTCACTATGGCAGCGTAGTCATCCGTCCCTCCCTCTAGCTAACTACTCGAGCAACTCAGATGGGTGGGTCTGGCGGAGGCGTCAGCCGTAGCAATCCGAGATATCTAGGGCAAGTAATTTCTTTGAATTCTGACCTTAACAGTGTGTGAAATGGTGACCACAGCTCCTCGAATGTGTCCACCTCCCCCGCTACCACCAGGGACATCTTTTCCATGCCTAAGACATGCCACAGTCTATGTAGCCAACCAACAACAGTAGGAGGCGTGGTAGTGCGCCAGTGAATGAGTATATTCTGTATTGCCGACCCCAGGGCGATCGCTATCTGCCTACCCTTCTTAGATCTTAGTGGGTACACAAACCGTTTGGCAAGCCAAGTAGAACATAGGCAGGAAAGCGGGGTAATTCAATCTCAAAGCATTGGTCAACCTCGTTCAGCACCTCCCCCCAGTAAGGAGTCAGTAGGGGACATTCCCATAGTATATGAGTGAGTGTGCCAGTCTGTCCGCAGTCTCGCCAGCAGGTCTTAGGTATTGAGTGGTTCATTTCGTGAAGTTTCTCGGGGGTGCGATACCAGTAAGTGGAAATTTTTGTGAAAGTCTCGGTAAGCCCAGTGTGGTAAGCAGAGTGTCGTGCCCGGTAGGAGATGTGGTCCCAGTCAGTGTGGCTCAGCGAGCGCCCCAGCTCCCGCTCCCAACGTTCTCTCCCGGGATTGTAGATGTGAAATGGGGGAGGTTGCAACAATTTATAAAGGTCAGAGATAAGCTTGGCGTCCGAGGAGCGAGTCACCAACCAACGCTCATATGCCGTGAGTTTCCGGTCCGCCGAGGCTCGCACCTGCGGCTGGAGCGCCCAGTGGCGCGCCTGCATGTATCTCATGCGCTCCGTCTCGGGCAGACCGAAGTCCCCTCATAGATCCTGGAAGGAGACGGCACTCTCCGGGCCATACATGTGGAATAGGGCGGAGCAACGGGCCGCCCGCCAGAGCTCAAAG
This sequence comes from Lissotriton vulgaris, assembly GCF_964263255.1. Taxonomy (NCBI): domain Eukaryota; kingdom Metazoa; phylum Chordata; class Amphibia; order Caudata; family Salamandridae; genus Lissotriton; species Lissotriton vulgaris. Next base: position 1,048,481,143 of record NC_141697.1, on the reverse strand, counting down.
GCTCCCGGTTCCATACCCGGGCTAAAGTCCGGGTTTCCGATTATTGGTGTAAAAGGAGAAGGAAAGGTGGTTAGGTTGTGTTTGGTGGACACAGAGTCCCAGATTCGGAGCGGGACCCGCGTGATGAAGGACGCATATAGGTTGGGGGGGCTGTGGGCCCTCCGCAGGAAGGGCACTTCCTGCAACGTCCTGCCCGCCACCGCCTTGTCCTGAAACAACCAGTGTTTATCTGATTCCCACCGGCTCCACTCTACTAGGTAGCGCAGTTGAGCAGCTTGGAAATACTTGTGCAAGTCCGGTAAACCAAGGCCACCAGACTCGGGCGCTAGCGTGGCTATGGCTCTCTTGAGCCTAGGTTTGCGGCCCTGCCACACAAAGCGTGTTATATCAGACTGAGTCTGTCCGAGCCATCCCTTGGGGGGGTTGCAACGGGAGTGCCCGAAAGAGATACAGGACTTGCCGTAGAAGGGTCATTTTCATTGCGGCAACCCTGCCCAGCAACGACAGCGTGCCCTTATCCCAAATGGCCAGTTCCTCCTTGATCTTCTTACTTAAGGCCGTATAGTTGGCCGCGACCATAGCAGGAAGAGAGGGTGCTAGGAGAATCCCCAAATAGGGTACTTGGTCTTTAGACCAGCTCAGCTGGAAAAGCCTCTGTAAGTCAGCACTGGTGGCGCCGGACAGCGAGATGTCGAGGGCCGCCGATTTCCCAAGTTTTACCTTGAAGCCCGCTACCGTCGCAAAGGTTTCCAGCTCTTCAATACAAGCAGGCAACAACCTCCTAGGGTCGTCAAGCGTCAATATCACGTCGTCCGCGTAAAGACTAAGGGTGTGGTGGAACTCCCCCATGCGGACGCCTGTGACATTGGGGTTCTGGCGAACTCTTTGTGCGAACGGCTCCATGTAAAGAGCGAAAAGCAGTGGCGACAGTGGGCACCCCTGTCTGGTGCCCCTCTCGATCGCAAATTGCCGGGAGCTGCAACCGTTCACCCTCACCACCGCGGACGGGAATCGGTAGCAATTGAATACCAGGTGCCTAAACCTCTCTCCTATGCCAAATTTACTCAATACCTTCTCCAAGTAAGGCCAATGCACTCTATCGAACGCCTTCTCCGCGTCAATGGAAAGGAGCATGCGTTCCCCGGGTATCCGTGAGGCCTTCTCCAGTATGTGGGTCACTCTTTTAGGGATGTATGTCGTTACAACGCATACTTTTACTCCGCGTACCATTACAACGCGGTATTTACAACGCATACCGCTACAATGCATAGCGCTTTGGGGTGCTGGATAGTGGTAAGTATAATTTACTATTCTAACTCCAGTCCCCGTGGACCCTAGGGAAGGTGTTGGATAGTAAATTAAACTTACCTCTTATCCTAGAGCGCCCCCCAGCGCAATGCGTTGTAACGGTATGCGTTGTAATGCCTGCGTTGTAGTGGTAGTGCGGAGTAAAAAATGCGTTGTAACAGGTGAATACCCTCTTTTAGTATTATCGACAGTCTGCCGGCCCGGGACAAACCCGGCCTGATCCGGGTCAACCATACCCGGGAGGTGGAGTGCCAGACGTGCCGCTAGAATACTGGTGAAGATCTTCAGGTCTGAATTCAAAAGTGAAATCGGCCGGTAGGACCCGCATTCAGTCCGGTCCTTGCCCGGTTTAGGGATCACCGACACCGTTGCCTGAAGGAACTCCGGAGGGATAGCGCCCGGTTCAGAGAACAAATTAAACAGGCGCGTCAACAGTGGTGCAAGGTCCTGGCAGAAAATCTTATAAAGAGAGGGATAAAACCGTCGGGCCTTGGGGCTTTCCCGTGTTTGAGCCGGGAGATAGCCGTAACCATCTCTTCAATCCGGATCTCCCGCTCAAGATATTGGGCCTGGTCCGGCGTGAGGGACGGGAGCGACACCGACTCCAAATAGTCAGTCTCGGCTCGCGCTAAGGGAGGAACACCGGCGAAGAGATCAGCGTAGTAACCACGGAAAACGTCCGCAATCTGGCCATCCTCCGTGACTGTCCCCCCAGTGGGGGCCGCCAGTTCTTTCACCCGATGTTGCTGGTGTTGTACATGGAGTTTATGCGCAAGAAGACGGCCACACCTGTCTCCGCCAGTGTAGTATTTGTGCTTCAGGCGAAGTACAGCGTACTCCGCTCTGTCCATGTCAAGCGCGGACAGGAGCTTTCTGGCAGCCTTAAGTTGCCTCCAGACTCGAGGGGCTCCCGTCCGTTGATGCACCTGTTCCAGCTCCCTCACCTGGCGTGTAAGTTTGTCCTTTTTAAGCTGTCGGTCTTTATTCTCCGCTGAGGAGATAGCAATAAACTCGCCGCGGAGCACTACCTTCAAGGCGGCCCATTGCGTCGCGCGGGTGGTGTCATCATTGTCATTATTACGCTGATATTCCTCTATGGACTCGCGGATATGTCTCACCACGGATTGTTTGTGCAGCAAAGTGTCCCTGAGACGCCAGACCCCTCGCGAGGAAGACACCGGAGGTAGCCGGAAAGTGCCCTCCACCGGGGCATGATCTGAGAGAGACAGGACCCCTATGTCGGCGGCCGAGGCCAGCTCGTACATCGGGCCCGTCACCAGGAGATGGTCCAATCTTGCATAGGATTTGTGGGCGTGTGAATAGTAGGAATAGGCGCGGGTCGCGGGGTGGAGGCGGCGCCACATGTCGTGCATATCAAGATCCTCCAAACGGGAACAAACCGAGCCCGAGAGCTCTCCCGATTGTAGGCGCCTTTGCACCAACCTGTCCAGGGACGCATCAAATACCATATTCAAGTCCCCCCCAATCACGATGTGTCTGTCAGGAGTGGATGTCACGTCCTCCAGTGCCCTGTGCAGAAACTGATCCTGATGATCATTGGGGCTATATATGGAGCCTACAGTTAACACTAGACCCCCCACCCTGACTCTATACGCAGAAGCCTCCCCTTTTGTTCCGCTACCTTTTGCATTACCTCCCCTTTGAACCTCCTAAATTTCATGAGTGCTACACCTGCTGTTTTGGAAGCGCAGGAGGAGAACAACTGCGTGGGGAACTTTGGGGTCCGTAGCCTGTGACAGTCTTTAGCTAGAAGATGAGTCTCCTGTAGAAGACAGATGTCTGCCTGTGAGTCTTCCAGGAGGGACAGTACAGCCTTCCGTTTAACCGGGTTATTCAGCCCCTTCACATTCAGGGTAATAATCTTAAGGGCCATCAGTGGGGGGAATACCAGCATCGCTCGTCAAGGCGGGCACGGTCCGCCAGACCAAACTCAAGGGCATCAGCGTGCGACCACAGCACACAGTGATAGTAAACCACCTCATAGCACAGTACAGTCCCCGAGCCCCCAAACCCCCAACTGTGAGGACCCCCTCCCTGGAACCCCACGCACCCCCCTCTCCCCCGCTGCCCAGTGAACGCCCCCAACCCCAAACTCACCCATTCAACTCCCCTGCCCACCCCCCTCTCCCCAAACCATGCAGAGTACTTCATTGTCCCAGTCTGGTCCTCAACGGACAAGGCCGTGGAAAGTTGTTCAAGTGGACGTCCAGCCACCACCTCCAGCACCCCCGCCACTCCCCACCCCCGGAACCCCCGCACCTGCGATGAAGATAGGCTACTGCAGACTCCCCCCGGAGCATGTTCAGGCCGTCAAGGCCACATCCCCATTCGCCGTAGTCCTGGAAGCCTCCTGTATGGCGCTGGACATTTCTGCCCGGATTGTAGGCGAGTCGGTTCTCGCGGGCGGCGAGGATCGCCGTTCCCCGACTAGCTGCCAGCCATCTCGCGTGCTCCGTCTGCGTCGAGGCGCCGGGGTGTCCGTGTCCGATGCAGTGATTCCCAGCACTCCGCAGACATCCTGGAGGGACCGGAGCTGGTGTAGAGTTCCATTCCAGCGAAAAATGAGGCGGAAGGGGTGCCCCCACGAGTACTGTGTGCCATGTTCCCTCAAGAAGTCCGTAGCAATTTTAAAGGCCTTCCGTTTCTGCAGTGTTATTGCGGACAGGTCCTGGTAGAGAGCCACCGGGTGATCTCTGAAGCGTAAGGGCTGTTGTCGTCGGGCCTCACGAAGAATCCGCTCCTTCAGGGGGAAATCCGGCAAGAAAGCTAAAATGTCCGGAGGAGGCGCTGAGGCCCTGCGAGGCCGGCCAACTCTATGTGCTCTGTCGATCCGGATTGGGAAGTCTTCCGATTCTCCCAGAATTTCACGGAACAGGGCTCCTAAGTAGGCGGCCGCGTCCTCACCCTCCTCGCTGGATGGAACACCTCGGACCCTTACGTTGTTACGTCTGGACCTGTTTTCAAGGTCTTCGGCATGGGCCTGTAGGTCAATCTGCTGGTCCCTCAGCCGCAGGACCTCCTGCTGCAAGTGAGTGATTTCCTCATCCCTAGAGTGGCCAGCCGCCTCCACCGTGTTCACTCGCTCTCCCAGGGAGTCCACCTCTCTCCGGACTTCCCGGACCTCCCCGGCCACCTCTTGCTTCAGGGCTTGAAAGTCCTCCCTCAAAGAGCTGAACAGTGACTCCAGGAATGATCTAGTCACCGGGGGTTCCCCGCCTTCTGCGCCCCGAGAACTAGTCGGGGGGCTCGGAGCTGGTTGGTTCCTGTCTTGCCTCGGGGCGCCTCTTCCCAGCATGTCCGGCAAGGTCCGGTCACCCTTCTTCGCCCCCTGGCATTCGACATCGGGAGGGGGGGGATCACCAAAGCCCACGTGCTGTGGCGAGGGGGCAATACAGACCCGGGCAGCAATGCAGCAGTAGGTGGCAATCCACACTGCTCGCGCCTATGAGGACCCAATCCCAATGAGGCGCCTCCAAACGCCGTGAGCGAGGCATGCTCCAAGAGGCCGATGCAATCGCTCCGTTCCCGTCCAAGATGGCCGTCCGCTACAGCCTGGGGAACCAGCGCCGGAGTGGCGTAGTCTCGTCTCCCAGGCTATGTATGCACTGTTCCGCTCCGCCCAAGGTTGAAGTCAAGGTCTGCCGGTACAAGAGGGCACCACTGGACAGTCCTTCCAGTGATCGTCCCCGAACATCACATCCGGCGATTCCGGCCAGTCCCGCTCCAGTAGATCGCAGCAGTCCTTCCCCACTGGTCCACTCGATTATCACATGGCTGGAGGCTGGTCGTGTGAGTCGTTCAGCAGTTGGGACCGGAGAGGGGTTAGGTCTCGTGGGCCGCGAAGGCGACCGTGGGTGCCGGAGGGGCTGGCAGCGCCCGGCAGTGGCTAAGGGCGGGGCTCAGGGCCGGGCCATGTGGCGCCGGCCTCGCGGCCTGCCTGATCCCCGGGCTTGCGTAGCTGCTTTCTGTCGGCTCCGCCTCCACACTCTCCGCTAATACGGCTCCGCTCCGCTAAGGAAGGTCGTTTCAGGCCACAGCGGGGTCGCAGTGTCGGGGCGCCCGTAAGCCGTTGGTCTACTCCGTGCTACTGGCCTCCCTCGTTGGGTTACCGAGGCCCCACGATCGAGGGGTCCCCGGTCCTTCCGGCGGTTCCTCTGGCGGCCCTCGAAGCGGGCCGGTTCCCAAGCGGCTCCGCCGCCGCAACAAGGATACTGAGGGCTGCGGGATGCTCCACACCACCACGGGGAGCACTGGGTGCGTTTTCCGCTCGATCCGGGGGAGATCAGCGGTGTAAAAAGGTGCAGGTTTTCCAGGGGCTCGGGAGCTCACGCAAGAGCGTCCTCTCAGCCCGCCATCTTGGCCACGCCCCCTTCAAATGGATTTTAGTGTCGGATATTCAACTGAATACATCGGAAACAACAGTTTGCTACTTTTGTGTATTTGGATAAAAAGTGGCCTTTTTGTAGCAAATATGGCTTTATCTTTTATTGCTCGAAATTAGATGAGGCTGATTGTATCCACAGTGGCAACATTCTTCCACTTATGTTCGTGATAGCTGGCCAACCAATCATCATTAGAATTGTTTGCTTGATACCGGATCCACTTTAGGTCTCGCTCACTTTGAGAATGTTTACCCTTCCAATCCCCTTCCTTTGGCTTGGACTGACCGCTTTCATGGCCCTTTCCCATACATCTTGAAATCCTCCTATCTTGTATTCTGCCTCACTTGGAGTAGTTCTGAACCCAGGTCAAAATTAGCTGCCCAGGACTTCCCCTCCCCGCTATTTACCAATATATTCCTAGCCATATACATCTTCGCTGTCAAGCAGTTATACCAACTAGCTCCACCTATATCCTCAAGGATCATTTGAGTCCCTACACCGGTTCCGTGTTATCCTCAAGCTCTAGCTGCTTACGTGTATTTTTGTAAAACATTTGAATGGGATTGGCACAAACATCCTTGTCCCAAAAGTCAGAACCTGCTAAACTCAGCTCACAATTCATTAAAAAAAAGAAAAGATCAGAGCCTACCACTATACTTACAATGCCTCCATTATTGAAAAAGCTTCCAAATACAACTCTGAAGCTTATAGCATCAATAATGTCATCCTACTTTGTCTGACACATCTATTATCAATCCAATTGAGAAACTTTGCAAACGTTTTCTTTCTTACAACAAATGAAGGTCGTCAGGGCCTTTTTTGGGCCGTGTGTACTTTTGTTCTTCTAGCCACCCTCTTACATTGCTTTGTTCCACTATCTGAGTGAATTCCTTACCCTCACTCGTGAAATCACTTTCAATATTCTTTGTACAGCCAAATCTGGCTTCCATTGATCCTAGACTTCCTCAAGTACTCTTTAAAGCACCTCTTCCTCTTAGTTGGGCCTATTTGTGCGATCAGTGTATAATACATAGGTCACAGGTTTAATTCTCGGCAGGGTGAACTAAGACTTCCACCATTCTGAGGTCTATAAAATGAGTATAACTAATTCAAGTGAAAGCAACGCTCATTTTTGCAGCACTGGGTTAGCCCAAGTTTCATGAATTATGAAAAATAATTACATTTTCCTATTGGGCCAAGGGTGTTAGGCTGCTTACTGAGTTAAAGTAGTTAGTCTCCTCTTTGCAAAGCTGATGAAATAACCCAACTTATGGCTCTGTAATTCTATAGCATTCTAATGCCCACAAATTCTAAAGTACATTTGCATCAGCATTAAGCAGGTGAAAATGTCTTTGAAAGCGTTCTAACTGAGATAATGTAAAGGCCAGAATATGCATACTGACTATTATAGTCGATAGTTATACACAGACACATATCTACCCACTAAGAAAGAAGCCAATATAGGTCCTTCTTAGACAATTAAAGATCAGTCTTCCTTACAAGTTGTCCCATGGTAGATATGGTAGATAAGAGTGTGTGTGGGGGGGGTGAGATGGGTGGTGGGGAGAGGAGCGTTGAGAATGAAAGAAATTATGCATATACGTAGATGAAATGTTGTGTTGTAAAACATATTGCAGATCCTGCTCCACATACCTTTCTTTTCATGCTCCTGCTCCAAAGGCACCAGAACGCCATCATCTTCATCTCGGTAGCCATAGTACTCTGCATCAATGTCTTTCATAAGCTCAGCTCGAGTTTTCCGAGGGGGAGGGAGAGCTGGTGGAAAATGTGACAGAGTCATCTCCCTCTCAATACTGCCTCCAAGAACCAGAACAACGTACAGATGTTACACTTACTAAGTCACATTCAACTTGAAATGCAAGTACTGAAGAACTAAATGCTTTGTTGGGTTTGAAACATCATTACTAAAAAAAATCAACAACATCATAATCTATAAAACTACACAATTGCATTAAAAAACTACAATAAAGCAATGAAGAACTACAGGAACCACACACAAACCAGGCAAACAGCAGAGATGTACAAACGGTAGAGACCTACAAAGAGTGATACAATAACTTCATATACCCAGCACATGCTAGTGATTAAAGTGGTGATACAAATATATCCCCTCAGCTCCATTCGTGGTTCTTTAATTCACTTTCACAAGGAATATACATGCTTTATCCATGAGCCCTCAGTAGGCATCTACATTTGAATCCCTTACTCGATAATGTATGTTATACACTATCTACTAAAGGAATCAAATGTAGATGCCTTGTTAATAAAATGTTCAACTCTACTTTTGATAGCCTCGACCATTTGTGTACAGATTGACGATATAAGAGGCTCAGGGGTGTTTTCTTGATCAAAGTTCATTGTGGTACTGACTGTTTATTTATTTATTTATTTATTTTGAAAGTTTTATATAGCGCGAACAAGATCTTCGCAGATATCAGAGCGCTTTACAGAGGAGGGGAGCATGTATACGCAGATACATCAATCATGTTAAAAGTACATTGAAGTGATATCATAAAACAATCAAGTAAGTCAATTTCAAAGTCAAAATAAAAATACAAAGGGTTCGAACAAGTAGTACAGATGAGTATCGAGTCTTTGTAGTTTTTCCCCAGTAGTGGTTCAAGTGTATTTAGCCATGAGGATCGCTTTTACTTCTTTCTTGAAAAGTATAGTAGAGGTGATGAGCCTGGTTTCAGGGGGGAGCGAGTTCCAAATCCTGGGAGCCATTCCTGAGAAAGAGCGTTTATAGGTTTTTTCCTTGCGGAATCTTTTAGGCTTTAGCAAAAGATTGTTTGTACCTCTAGTGTTTCTGGAGCCTCCAGAAATCGTCAGCTTCTGCGCGAGGTATCTAGGTGAGCTCAGGTGGACAGCTTTGTGCGTCAAACAAGCGATTTTCAGGTGAATTCTGGCTTCAAACGGCAGCCAGTTCAGGGATTTGAAGTCAGGGGAAATGTATGAGTGTTTTTTTGATCCAGTGATAAGTCTCGCTGCGGCGTTTAAAGAGGCTCTTATGGGTGCCGTAGTAGCTAGGGGGAGACCGCAGAGGGCGGTGCTGCCGTATTCTATTCGAGGTATGACTAGTGATTGTACCGCAGTTTGGAAGTCTTTGGCTGGAAGGAAAGGTTTAAGTTTCCTAAGGGTGTTGATTTGGTAGTTCGCTCCCTTAGTTGCTTTGTTGATGTGTTCCTGCATGCTGAGATTGGTGTCAAGTGTTATGCCCAAAGATTTTGCTGAGTCCACGATGGTGGGTTGAACATGGAGTGCTGTTAGGTCTTTAAGCCACATTTGTGCGGTAGTGATCTTCGCGGGTGGTGAGATCAGAAGGAACTCTGTTTTAAGGGCATTGCGTTTGAGATGATTAGCGGCCAACCAAGATTGGGTGCTTCTGATCGTTGAGTTCAAGAGCGTGATGTCTTTGGGTGATTGTAGTTTGAGATAAAGTTGGGTGTCATCAGCATACATATGGAAGTGTACATTGGATTCTTGCAGCAAGGTGGTGAGAGGTTCCATGACTAGGTTGAACAAAGTTGGGGATAGGGAGGATCCTTGTGGTACGCCTAGCGATACAGGTCTTGGCGCGGACATCAAGTTGTTGCTCTTGAATTTCTGCGACCTGTTATGCAGAAAGGACGTGAACCATTTGAGCACAGTTCCAGATAGGCCCATTCTTGTGTTTAATAGTTCGAGTAAGTTCTCATGTTTGACGGTGTCAAATGCGGAGGAGAGATCAAGGAGGATGAGGAGGCAGGTATCGTTATGATCTAGGATTTGGAGGGCGTCGTCGATTATGGGAGTCATAGCAGTTTCAGTACTGTGATTTGCTCGGAAGCCTGATTGATGAGAGTTGAGGAGATCAAACTGAGTAATGTGTTTAGTCAAATGTGTTTGTGCGCATTTTTCCAGCAGTTTGGCAAGAGTCGGAATGTTGGTAATGGGACGGTAGTTGTTTAGGTCAGAGGGGTCGGCTGTAGGTTTGGCAAGCGATTTCCGGGAAGGTTTTCCCTCACCTGACTTCGGTAACAGCAGCATATACAAAAACAACGCAATGGTTTGTACTACTATACCGTGATAAAACAATGGTACATTCGGCTCCATTAAGGCCTGTCTAACAAGTTTAACTTATTTGTCTTCATATTGTTTGTTTTGAGTGTTAGGTGATAGGAATATTTATGAACCAAGAATAAGAATTTACTTCTGAATGAAGTATTGATGAACTAATCTCTTAAACTAGAAATACCAGCACTAGATATTTGTTTACCAAAAATCATTTTCCGTCATTTAAATTATAAGTGTCTCTCCATGATCTGACCATAACTATTTCCAGCAACTTGTTGTTTAGAGTAAGTGATTTGCAGGACAACACATTTTGGTTTGTGATTCGAACACCTGAGCATGCCCACATGTGGAGTGTTACGTTGCAGTATTCTTTGCTGTGATTGTCACTCATCTCACATTTTTCACCAAGATTAGGTTCAACAGAGACTTGGATGGAGTCATGTACTGTGTTGATTCTACGAGTGTGAAGAGAGTTGTGTAGAGTCTACAAATCTTGGGTGAGTGTCCCATTTCATAAGAAAGAACAGATATTTCTACTGATTCTTTATTTTTGTTGTCTTATGTTATATTTATCCCTACAGGTTCTACTCTCATAAGAGCGTTTCAGAAAGGTGAGAGCATTAGGTCTCATTATATCTGCATGGTATGAGTGTGCAGTCAAGCAGGGATTAGAGTAGCCCTAACGAAGGCCGGAGACCCGAATGGTGTTTCCGACTAGCCAAAACATGTTGGCATAATTATATGGTGGATAAGCCATTATATTTCATCGTATACCCATATTTGTTGAGGTTTTAATCATATCTGGTATTCCCACTGATAAAGGATAACTCCAGGGAATATCTCAAGGTATTCGTATTGTACCCCTGCGATAATCCAACAATCATGTATCTTAGAAATCCCAGCAATGGTTGAGTCCACCATGGTGGTATTTACCTACCATGGTGTTGAAAATCGCTGATGATGAAGCATATTACATAAAGTTGTGGGTGAGACGATTTTTCAAAAACTCTAGAGATTCTTGTAGGTCAACCTCAAATCAATTTTATTCTGGTTACCTGGCATTGTTGGCGATACAAATATATAAACTAAGCAGCGATGAGAATTTTTTAGGAAAACTCAATGTTGATGGGTATACACACATTATCTTCAGACAGTACACATGCCTACTTACATTAACAAGAGTTTATTATTTAATCATGATATGCTTTTAATTAGTTATGCCTATTTGCACAGACCTATACTATATTAATTACTAATTAAGTCTAGAAATTATTTAGGATTTTAATCTAAGCTGATTAGGAATGAAGGGCTCGGAACCTCAAATGTTGAACCCTTTTTTAGATGTCTGGAAGATGTGCTGATGTGTGAAGTTGGGTGGCTTTGTGGATAAAGGAAACACAAAGTGATGATGGACGGAGTGATGAAACTTTTCCGACACTCACCCCCAAGTCACAGAACTGGGTTGAATCCATCATTCTGCTTTGTGGATAGAAATGTGTCCTGTGAATGTGGATGGCAGACATGTGAAAGTGGATGGCTCTATGAGGGGCTGGCTAACATGTTTTGACAGCGGGTAGCTAGCTACCGGATGGCTGTGTGAAAAGTTTTCTGTGAAGGTGAGATTGACAGATGGTTGACTGATGATGATGATGATTAAAGCCTTATATAGCGCAACTTAGCCCGTAGGCGTCAAGGCGCTGATGATGGAAAAGTCTGTGGGGGGGGGGGGCGTGCCGACTAGCAATAGAATTCACTGAAGAGCCAGGTCTTCAGGGCCTTTCGGAAAAAGAGGTAGGATGATTGAGCCTTGAGTTCCACTGGAAGGGAGTTCCAAATCCTTGGAACGAGGGAGGAGAAGGCCCTCCCTCCCCACCTTGCTTTAGTACTTCTGGGAATGACAAGGAGGTTTTTATTCGCTGAGCGAAGGGCCCTGCCGGGGATGTGATGGGACACCAGAGAACAGATATCTTCTGCCCCAAGTCCATGCAGAGCACGGTGAGTGAGGCACAAGGCCTTAAATTCAATCCTTGCTTGCATGGGGAGCCAGTGCAACTTTTTCCTGATGGAGAAGCCTGATGAATGAAGTTTTTTTTTTTTAATTCTTAAACGGTAGCTTATGAATTGGATGGAGGTTTGGCTGTGTGGGAGGGCACATATAACAGTATTGTGGCAGGGGGCGAAAGGGATTGAGGGTGAGCCAATACTTGCTATTGCATTATAAACGGAGCCACTCAGGCCGCCGTTATGGGGACCAGAGTGGGCAGAGGCAGCGTCAGACAATAGTGTAGATCAGAAAAGCTAGTCAGATGGATGGTTCACTCGATGGCTGACGCTTTGAAAGTAGGATAAATCAATGCATTCAGGGTTTTAATTGGGATAAAAAAAGTGTGAAGGGGGGGGGGTCTCTAAAAGCAGCATGGTTTATTGAGCGTAATCAGCAATGTTTTCCAACAGGCTGACCTATGTATTATGGGTGTGGCTTAAAACATGTAAACTAGAATCCTTTCCTTGCCATAACCTTCCGGCCGTTACAGTATTTTAGTGCTTCTCTGTGAGCTTCCTGTTATTGTAGCCAGATACACCACTCCATAATAGTAATGCACCCAAAAACAAGACACACCTATTTGCTTTGTCAATGCTTGTTACCAGTGTCAGATAACTGACTAACAAAGATTTTATTTATGAGACTGAATTAAATTGATACTACGGCCTGTGGAAGCGGTGGTGTTTAAATCAATCCTGGTCTTCCCTTCACACCACTTTCCTCTGCAGTCTCTTTTAAACACTTATGGCATTTCTTCCCCTACACCTTTCGAAAATGCTCCATCTGCGTACCTCACACCTTATCGCTTTCCTCTTCAACACCCTCTTTTCATTCTCTCCTGGGTGTACTTCCTTGCCCTTACATACCCCCTACACACACAATCCACCCTCTTGTAACCATTGCAATTTCTTTTATTTTCTCCCTGTCAGTATTTCAACAGCTGTGTACCTCATTCAAACACGTTTGCATAGAATAACAAGTACAATTAACGCCCACATTACTCTATGCAATCTGAAGAGGGGCCAAGGATAGGATGAGAATGCATTCGGAACACCCTTATGACCCATGAACAAGCACTGTGAAGAAACTGGCACTGCCTTCAACTCCAGTGCTCTCCAGCATGGGCGGAAACAAACACCCGCCCACGACCTGAACTCGCAGACGCCACTCAGCAGTACGCATGATACAAATGTAATATAGCACGGAACAACCCACAGGCTAAAGCAAACACTCTTAAAGATTGTAAGATTGAGTAAACCATGGGAACTGTAAACAAGAACTACATCACAGACACGGATTACTTTAATGGTTTTTACAGTCCTTGTTCAGAAATCGGTCTGTGTTTTGCCATTGGAGTTAAGGACATGTACATAGGGCCCAAATTATAATGCCAGCTTTTAATTACTGGCAGGTTTGCAACCCTGAGGGAGCCGCCACACTTAAAGCTCAGAATGTCTGGATGAATGAAGTCTGGTGTGATAGTAGGATGGGAGACTTATGACCAACAGTAGGAAGTTGACGGATGTCTGGCTGTCTCGGATTGCTGGGGAGCAGAGGGGGGCACGCTATGCCATGATGCCAGATGGCTACGTGCGCTTTCTTGGAGCGCAGTGGTGAACAGGGGTGGCAGAGTAACAGGAAAGGGCATTGTCTAGTTGTTGAATGGGCTTTTCACAGAGAAGATGAAACTTACTGGTCTCCTCTTCCCATGGTGGCTGCTTCTGCTTTGCCGATAGAAGGTAATTCTTGTTGCAGATACTCATGATGCGGTCTCTGTAAGTACAGTGAATGAACCCGTTGGTAGGAGAAGCCCCTCTCACATCCCATAAGACTTATACTTCAACCAAATTCGGAGTTTCAGCCTCGGTTGTGCTCTTTTTAAACTACTCATCTGCAAGAGATCAAAGGAGGGTTTTGTAGGAGAATGCACGTGCTTGCATTGTCAACTGTGTATTCTGTGTGGGTGAAGTGAGGCACAATCACACCAACTGTCTCAAGCCCACAATATGGGGAGCCCGAGATGGCTCATTTAAAGCCATCAGGAGGGCTGTACAGCTTCCAAATCAAAACAATGTTGCTGCGGACTGGAGAGAACCTCTTGCCAAAAGCTGACAATAGCAAGTGACCTGGAAGGGGATTCTCCCAAGAGATTGAGGGGCTTGATTTGAAAACCTAAACTTTCCATCTTTTAAAAGATGAAGAACTCCGCACACCACAGTATGAGACTACCCTGTTACCTTCTTCTGTCAAGAAATGCCTTTGAAGTTTTATGGACATAGTATGGTGGCAGTGTCATTAAAGGGATTGGTCTCTGCAGTAAGACTTGTCTTCTTTCACTGTGGAGCCCTCTGGCAGGAGACTAGAATGTCCTTGGTATGGTGGCATAGGTATGGGTTATGGTTACCATGGAGTCACCACTAGAGACTAAGGCTGCTACGGTGGGGTGGAGTAGAGGGTCATCTTCTTGAGGTGTCAGCAATTGTGAGCCTTGGGCCACTTCTCAAGGCTCTCAATGTCCTTATAAACGAGATGTTAATATTATTGGTCTAGATGTCAAAGCTCATCTTGAGCTCACCTCAAATGTGATGGGGGGCTGAATGACGAGGCTATTCATGGTGATCCAAAAGTGGACCCCTTCACATCAAGGAAGACCTTGATGGTGAAAGGTGCTTCAGCTATCAAGCAGGCCACCAGCAAAGTTCTCAACATCTAATGCCTCAAAACTGAATGGCAGAAAGTAGAACTGAAGTGAGTTTGGTTTTCAAAGGGTAGTCTCAAGGAGAGTCCCAACGAGCCCTTAGGCAGAAATATTTCCTGCAGTGGCACATTTTCATGAATTGAACCATGGGATGCATGGACATGTTCTCTATCAAAAAAGGCTCAGATTAGCACAAGCTCTTCAAGCTCAACACGGCATCTCTTGGGATATGTTGCACTTAATAATGTGACAGTATAGATGGCAAACCAAACAAATTATCTGTCTGACTTTCAAAGACTTTTGTTCATCGCAGGAAGAGGAGTTTACAGTGGGTGACAGAGGAGCTGAGGAAACTCGCTGTTCGATTAAAAAAGATAAAGATAAACTACCTAACATGCAGAAAAAGGGAGCAAATTAGTTGTGTGCTATCCCAAAATCAATTTCAAATAGGTATGTTTAAAAAATAGACGTACAAGTCGCCTACTTTAGGCATGCTTTCTTCATGAGTTAGTTTTGAAAATCAAAATTTTGTGTCTGAAAATATGCTCTTGCGCATGCATGTCACCAAGACATCAATGGAAGAAAGAATTTAACAGAGTTGGATAAAAAAGTAAAATAGTGGTGAAATTAAGTAAATGGTGTGGTGATAAGGTTATATAAAACTTTTTGCTTGCAGCCATAAGGGATGAAAAGTGTCAGAAACGTTTCTAGAAGTATACAGGTCATGTAGGGGTTCCTGGATGACAATGTGGTGGTTGGGGTTGTTTACCACTGATGTCCCGGACTCCACCTTACTACGGCACTACAAACTGGGCCAAGTGTACGTATACCCCAACTGCGCTTGACTTTGAAGAGGGTGAGGGCGAACAGTCTAAGGTATCTCAGGGCGTTAGTGAGGAAGAGTGGAGATCAAAAATCACACAAGAGACACAATAAGTGATTGTTGAGTTCAGTGCTTTTCATTTCGAAAAAAAATGCTTTCCTCACACCAAACTTAACATAACACAAAGAAAAAGTACACTAATGGGATGAACGAAACAGGGTTCACTACACAGTAAACCAGAAACCTCTCAATTAATTGCAGGCTCACTAGCTAAAGTGAAGCCACTTTCCTGTAGTCTATGACCTGGAGGTCATTCCATACACTTGACTAGACATTTTTAGTCTGATCATTTCAGACCGTACTAAAAGTCCCACCAAACGGTTCTGTTTAGCCAAGTCACAGTCAATCTTTCTCAAGCACGTGTGTAACGTGATTGTTGGTCAACACGGATCGTCCAAGAGTTGATGAGCAGCCATTCTCTGCATGGGGAGATGCTCGCTTTCACCAGAGCTTGTCTCAGTAGCACCGCCTCTTTCGCTGCTCATTGGCAGGGAACAGGATTAGTGGCTCAGGCAAGGGTCCACAGCTTCAGCACTTTCAGGTATGTGGGCGAACACAAGTCAGTTCTCTCCAGTCTGGATGTGGAGATGCAGTCCTTGGGTACAGCGAAAGCAGTCAGAACAGGATTCCAGTCTTCCTCTGTGACAGTCACAGAAGCAGGCACTTGGGGTAATCTTTGTTGTTGAATAAGGTCTTTGGATAAAGGAGGAAGTAGGCAGTGCCTCGTGTTTACACAGGTCCGGTCCAGAGAATACTTCTTTGGGCAAACTGGTTATTCTGAGCTTTTCCTCTTTTTGACTTGGTAGATGAGCTTCTGCTCCTGAGGCAGATTGCACTTGTAGGACAAGACACCAGCTTTCTTCCCTTTCAACAGGTAGGCACCCAGGTCTCAGGCAGACTTACAAGACGTTTACTTTAAGGTGCTATCCCCATACCTCTGGAAGATTTGCTATCATCAGTAGGAACCTTGGATCACAGCATCTCTTGGAGTACTATTTGGAGCACCCCTGTCATTACTCAGAGAAGCAACATGGAACAGGAAACAAGATATTCTAGACAAGGGACGTGGATACACTGTCTACAGCTCACCAATCGATTCAGGGAGGTTTATTTTCATCCTTCAGTGCAAAAAAGTATTTGTGTAACATGATGGCTGCCACAGTAGGTACGGATAATGCTGGCACAAAGCAGAGCAACTTAACACTGGCACAATGACTGTTAAGCTCTGCCCCTGGCTGTCATCAGCCAGCCTAGATGGGTCACTTAAGGGAAGACAAAAAAGCCAGGCCCATCCTAGGAGCTTCTCTCTCTCACATCCATTTCCCTAACTTTACACAAATAGCAGTACCGAGGCAGGGCTAATCAGCTACCCTATGCTAAATGGAGTTTCTAAGACCAATCCTATCTTCGTGCCTCCTCAGTGTCTGGAGTACACCCTTCCTCTCAGGAATGCAGCCAATACATTTGCACACTCCATGGATGCTGTACCATCCCCTCTGTCTAGTAAGATGTCAAAACCTAATGCAATCCAACACGAACCCAATGGCTTATAGCATTCATACACTCATGATCAACATGGAATCCTGCTAGCAGGCACACTGCACAGAACTGGGGCTGCTAGGCATCGTGCTTAGTTCTAGAAATAGCCTGTCCCCACCCCAAGGATTCAAACAGTAGACTTGCATCACTAAAGGGTTATGCTTCTGTTGCTCACTGCTTAACATAAGAACCAAGTTCTGGGGCCTCAAGGTCAATGTTTGGCACAAGCCTTCGCACATAATCAGGATTTTATAGGTGCCGAGCCAAAAGAAGCTTGTCCTTCAGTAACCCTGGCGGAGGTGTCTATTTGTCAAAAGGGGACATTCCCATCGCAACAAGAAACAAGCAGTGTTTTTCAGAGTTCTGCTCTCAGAAACCACAATGTTTATTCTTCTCCATCTCTGCCACTCGTAAACATGTACAATCTACAGTCAGCATTGATATTGCAGGTAGGGATTTAATGAGAAACCTGGTAAAAGAAGATAACAAGAGGTAATCTTTGTATTTTCCTGGGATCTCAGGACACCTTTAGGTGGCACAACGACAAGGTCTTTGTTGCATTGAGGAGACCAAAGCAAAACCAAAGGGGATGATGGACGGAGTGTTGAACATTGCAAGCACTCACCCCCAGTCAACTGATCTGGGTTTAATCCATCATCATTCTTTAGCTCACTCCACCACTCCAGTTCAGACATGGCCATATGCAAATCAGTCTGACCCTGTGCCTCATGGGAACAAATCAGTCTGACCCTGTGCCTCATGGGAACAGTCCAGCCCGAACTGCCAAGCCATGTCTTCCCTGGACTGGAAACAAGCATCCTGGGACCGGTTTCTTGCTAATCAGCCATCATCAGCCAGGCTAGCTTGAATCCAGTGGCAAAGTGAGCAAGAGACCCACATCTGGGCATACCCTGCCAACTTAGGGCGGACAAAGCAAAACCAAAGGGGATGATGGACGGAGTGTTGAACATTGCAAGCACTAACCCCCAGTCAACTGATCTGGGTTTAATCCATCATCATTCTTTAGCTCACTCCGCCACCCCAGTTCAAACATGGCCATATGCAAATCAGTCCGACCCTGTGCCTCATGGGAACAGTCCAGCCCGAACTGCCAAGCCAAGTCTTCCTTCGACCAGAAACACGCATCCTGGGACCGGTTTCTGGCTAATCAGCCATCATCAGCCAGGCTAGCTTGAATCCAGTGGGGGTTATGAAGCCGAAACCGGTCCCACGAAATGTTTGCTCTAATTTATTTCCTCTGTGTGCGGCAATGTAACATCTCTGTGCAATGCAGTCAAGGCTATGTGTGCCAAGAAACTGACCATGCATGCATACATTACCCTGATTTCTACTTTAGGCCAAACAGGCATGTACTCACATGTTTTTTTATTAGCATTTGTTATGCTAAACAGGTTTATAAACCCAAATTGTCTGTTAGTCCTTCTGTGATGCAGCTTTTCCTGGCATTCATGCGGCACAAGAGGTAGAGCTATGCAAGACTGGAAATTAATAGGGAGGGTTGAGCCAGATACAATCCTTTAGAACAGGGGTCTCCAACCGGTCGATCGCGAGCTACCGGTAGCTCGCCAAACCCCCATGAGTAGCTCGTGCCTTGCATCTCAATTGTGTAGCCTGTTCTCATCATTTAGTGTTCTCAGTCCTTTTTTCATTGCCGTTGCCTGCCATAAACAAAACCACCTGCTCTGATTGGCCGTCACTAACTGAGCTTAGCTGGGGTGGGCAGGGCAAAGATGATGACGCTGTTGCTCCACGCCACCTGCATTCACACACTGGCACCGCAGTCTTGACTGGAAAGTCAGGACATGTGCTGGAGCAAGCACCAGGTGGGTCGGAGTGGAGCAGGAAGTCCCAGAAAGCCTGCTAGCATGCAGGTGGCGCAAGCAGTATTGAACTGCTACGAACCCCACCAGCCGCCTTTTTCTGCCTGGAACATATGTCATCAGCAGATCAAACGGTAAGCGCTGGCCTGGCCCGTAAACACCATACTAATGCATTGTTCTCTAGACTAGAGCTGCAATGTGCGTCTTCTAACCTTGGCCGTTGGTATGCCACAGGCTCTTGAAAGACTGGAAATATCTTTTTCTCCCACTTTCCAGCTCTTGGTTATAAACAGGACCGTAGTGTGTTGCCAAGTTCCAGTTTCCTTTGCTGAAGGCACACGATAAATCTGCACTCCTGAAAACAACATAATTGTTCCTCTCTTCAGAAAGCTACGATTTTATGATCCCGTTTGAACTCTTTCATACTCTCTGTGGCCTGGTCATTGACAGAGCACAGGCACGCTCGTCTAAATTATGCATTTGTTTTATCCAATATTCAGGGATAGGGATGCGTGTTTTCAATATTTGACACAGCAGCAGCTCACTTAATGCAAATAGTCTCTGTGATGCGGTCGCATTTCTAAAATGTAATGTGTTTGGATGAAAAGAAACTTATTTATGGATATTGCATGAATATTAACACAAACATTCTCTGCAAAAGGTCTGTAGCACACCGTCACACGTCATCCACATTCATAATAAATTATAGGAAAATGATATTTAAAACAATTTGTTTAAGCATCCACAGTGAGCTGTGATTTTTTCATTATAGTTTCCCAGAATTAATTTGTAATAGCAAGCTTACTGTTTCTATCATCAAATAGGGGCTTTTACAACAATTGGGCAGGATGGTACAATGTTGTCCGAACTTTGCACAGGGTTTTTGCAGATTGTATTTGATTCAGGCTAGACCGCTCGGGTAAGAGATCTGTAGATGTAAGACTTTGTGACATATCCGAGATTGTTCCAGAGCTGAGAAAGCAAACTACTTCAACCCTGAGTTCAGAAATCTTTTGATTACCTTCATGTACTAACATAGGCTCCGACACCAGAAAAAGGCTCAAACTTTTCTTGTGGTATATCTGCAACCTTGTGTACCTTTAGTTCTGAGTGCCAGTAAGAACTCGATCTAGTCAAGTCCATTTTGTGTGCAGAGCCCAGATTCCAAGTCTCTCTCTGTTTTGTTTTGTGTTATTACCTTACCTGTGTTGCCTTTATTATCGATATTATTTATTTATTTTTTAGCTATTTGCTGAGAGTCAAGGGAAAGACTTTCTTGAGGACTTGGGGAGGCACAAGTGTTCACCAGTTGCTGAGCAAATTCAAGATGCTGTTGTTGTTTTACTCGAGGTGTAGGGACCTTAAAGACCTCAATTGGTGGAGGAACTGGCGTGTTAAGTTTGCTAGGGGAAAGGGAAGATGGGGACGTGGGAGAAAACAGAGTGATGTGATTAGTTAATCACAATTGGCTGTTGTCCTTGAAAACAGTTCTGGACTCATTTGCCCAAGTTATTCAAAAGAGGGAGTGTGGCCCATTTTCTTCAAACAAAAGTAAGGGTTCTGAAGAAATTAGGCTTAAAGTCAATGAAACTGGGCGTGCGGCGTCTCTCGAAAAAATGCGCGAGTTGCTTGGCCTTAAGTAGCTCATGGCGATTTTCACTGACCAGAAGTAGCTCTCACTACAGAAAGGTTGGAGACCCCTGCTTTAGAATATCCCACATGAAATGATACAGCAGTGGCATGCAAAAAATATAACAAAGACTTTCAAATTAAAAAGAGATTATTTTAATAACAGCCGAATTTGAATGTGTTCCCAGTACAATAAATGACGGCACAGCAAAATGAGGATGACAAACTTTGACACATAGGAATTGGGTAGCAGACTGCCACAACCCTAAAACCGAACGCATAATTGCACGGAATATGCAGCATCAGATTGTAACCCCAAGAGCCATTCTTCAATATACCATTAGGTTCCACATACCATAACATGGGGATTTTTCAGTTACTACATCAGGCATAACACAACAATGGGATATAAGACTGACACAAGCCAGACCTATTGGCTTTGTCAATGCGTTTTAGGTGTATCAAACAAATGAGTAACAACGATTTTGTTAAGGTAATGTGAAATGAAAATATCTTCTCTCAACACATATCCTTTTTGTCCCCACAGCTTTCTGAAACTTTCAATATGCATATCTCTCGTCATCTCTTTCTTAATGTGCACCATTTTTTCACTCTTTCCTGAACATACTTCATTTCACCTCCTCTACTTCAACACCTCCAACACACTCACATTACACACCCATTCACCTGCTGCAAGTGCTAGGTGTTGTTTCTCTTTGGTGATGTCTTAGTTGGAAAGTTGTGTAAGTCTTCCATACAATTTTCAAATTTTTACAATTAACATGTATTTATATAATGGGAGGTACATGTAGTCTGAACAGCTTTAGGACTCACTGACAGGAACTGTGAGAAACAGGCACTGCATTCGGCCTTAACTACAAAGCTCTCAATCATGTCCCATCATAATCACGCACCCACTTTTTCTACGCAATTAAGCACACATTGCTGCAACTCAGTTCACAGTATGCACTGTCATATAGTGCATAATAAATTGCAAATAGACAATGTTTGTAAAACCTCATATGCTCAGGTAATGCACAATAAAACGCATCTCAGCAACATCTGTGTAAAATGGGCTAGTAATGGAGTGACTGTTGATGTAAGAATGTGTGAGATGTGCATTTCCAAAACATGGATTTATTGTTGTATGCACTGTGCAGTGATTATTATTACTTCTACTTTTATAAAGGCAAACTGTGTTTGTAAATGAAACAAATGGAAAGCTTTATTTTACGTTGAAGGGAAGTCTGCATGATCCAAGAAGAGGCAGGAAAAGGTTTCACACCTGCTCCGACAGTGGTGCTGCAGTTACACGTAATATTGTTATTGTTATTTGTGGGAGGTCCTGAGCAAATCCACTTTCCTGTCAAAAAATAGTCCTCCATCTTTGCTAGCAGTGGCACTTAGTGTTGGACAGGCCACATGACGGGCCGCTCTCCCCCGGCTCGACCAGGCCCGAGCCCAGTCACGCAAGCACCACACACCACCATTGCACGCCCTACGTCCCCTCAGGGACCCCTGCCCTCGAACATGATAACCTCGTGGGTCCGATCCACTGCCGGCCCATGCACCCAGCCCGGGCCGCCATCTTGGACGCCTCGCCACGAGGCCGCCTGGCCCCCGATCGACCTCAACCCTGGGCCTAGCCCAGCCTCAGACAATCCGGCACCACCCCCCACCCAGGAGGTGAGCGGGCTACTTGGCAAGTCAATGGGAGAGAGAGGTGCCGATGGCTCTCCCCCCGCCCAGTGCCGCTCGCCCATCGCCTCCC
Source organism: Lissotriton vulgaris (assembly GCF_964263255.1). Taxonomy (NCBI): domain Eukaryota; kingdom Metazoa; phylum Chordata; class Amphibia; order Caudata; family Salamandridae; genus Lissotriton; species Lissotriton vulgaris. Next base: position 1,048,458,950 of record NC_141697.1, on the reverse strand, counting down.
CGGGCGCTGGCTCCACCCCCCTGCTGGGTGTCTGGACTCCCTCATCCCGGACCTCCCGACCTCCAAGTGCGAGGGTCCGGACATCAAAGCACGCCAGCCCTATAACTGGGACAGCTCCAGAGCAGGAAGTCAGTTGTATCTTGGAGTCGAGAGACGTAAGAGGAACTCATCCTGGACGGACTACTGGCGCTGCCGTAGCTCTGTCCTGTGCACCATCGTCCTGCCTGTTGGCGCTGCCACAGCCGTCGTAACCTTCATTCTTCACCGTCGTCCGGATCTGCTGGCGAGGCCGCGGACCGTTGTAACCATCATCTTCATCGGGACCTGCTTGGCTTCTCCACGGCCCGTCGACCATCCTTCATCCATCTCGGGACCTGCTTGGCTCCTCCACGGCCCGATCAGCAACCACGCCGAGCTCGAGGATTGAGAGCTATTTAACTCATTGGTAACTAAGACTGTCCCGCTACCCTTTCTCCTCAACCAGAGATCAGAACCGAGGGGACCCCTGAGTCCAGACCTCCTTGTATCATAGCGACGTAACCTAAGAATTGCATATAAAGTCTCGTTAACCTTCAATCTTGTGTGGTGTCCGTCTGTGGGGGGGAAGTTACTTACCTGTACAGTCGTTGGAGACGGCTCTCCCTGGAGACCTCTCCCCGTAATCTCGGCCGACCCTCCCGGTCCGTCTAACATTGGTGGCCAGCGGCGCGATCCGAATCACCGCATAACGTACAGAGAGTAGCTCACCCCACAACGAACAACAATGTCGACTAAAGAGAGCGGATCAACTGAGAAGTTCCAAATGGAAAAACTAGAGGAATACAGCCATCGTGAACTAAAGCAGTTCTGCATCGAACTAGGAATCGCTACCACCGGACTAAGTACCAAGGACGATTTTAAGCATGCCCTAGAATCTTGGGCAGAGACCGGGGATGTCGAAACCCCTGAGCAAAGCACCGCGAAAAATACCAACCCGGCCCCTGAGGGGCAAAGAACCAGTCTCTCGCAAGACGAGATCCAAGAAAGAGAAAAAGCCCGACTACACGAACTCGAAATGGCCCGACTCAAGATGGACATAGAACTCAAATTGGCCGAGCAAAAAATAAACTTAGAGCACCTTCGCCTCCGAGAAGAAAGAGAGGAGAAACAGAGGCAAAGGGAGCTCGAGGAAAAAAGACTAACGTACGAGCACGAACGGAACCTAGCCGAGATCAACCTGCGCAAACAAAATAAAGAGTTAGGGGTGCCCGACAGACCGTCCACCCCAGGGACCGCGGAGAAAAAAGTGCACATCCCCAAGGATGTGGTCCGAGAATATTTTCGAGAAGACGACATCCAGCAATGGTTTAAGGCCTATGAAATCGCGATGACTGCGCACCGGATCGATAGAACCGACTGGGGAGCCGGCCTATGGGGCAAATTCCTCAATGAGGGCCGCGATACTCTGTTACAGCTCCCAGACCACCAGATGACCTCCTACGACCATATGAAAGCGGCCCTCCTCACCCGCTATGGCCTCACGCCCGAGATGTACCGTCAGAGGTTCCGAGACTGCACACGCATTCCAGGTACAACTTGGGTGGACTATGTAACGTACTTTAGCCGAGCCTTCGAAGGCTGGATCAGAGGGAACAACGTCACGACCTACGAGCAGCTGTTCAATCTGATGGTATGGGAGCATCTGTCCAACAATTGCTTCATTGAACTACGCCAACACCTCCTCGACAGCAAGTTAACCGATCCCCGGCAGCTCGCAGCCGAAGCTGACCGGTGGGAGATCACCAGAGTGGGCCGGAATGGGTCCTACGAGCAGAACAGGAACAACAATGGTCACTACCGACCCAGAGGAGGAGGAGGGGGCCAAGGACGAGGAAGAGACAATACTCCGGCCGCCCCCGCTACCAGCACCACCCCCCCGGCCAACCGGGGCAGCACCCCGGCGCGACCGGGATACAGAGCCAATGTTACATGTCACCGATGCCAACGAGTCGGCCACTATGCAAACGACCCAAGCTGCCCGCAGTATCAGAGTCCAAGACCCCGCCAGGTGGCCGCCGCGGCACTAGGGGAAGAACAGATCTCCGAGGAACAAGAAACAGGCGAGCAAGAGTATCAAGAGTGGGAGCCAGCCGCCATGACTCTCGCGTGCTTAGGGGGAAGAGACATGGTCCCGCGGGTCCCCCTACCCGCTAACACCCAGAAGTACAGCCAATGGGTGAGCATCAATGGACAACGGGCCGAAGCCCTTCGAGACACCGGGGCCAGTGTGACAGCCGTCCGCTGTCATCTGGTGACCCCAGAACAATATCTACCGAACGTTCTCTGCCCTGTGCGATCAGCCGACAACTCGGAAAGTCTGTGTCGGATGGCCTGCGTCCCCTTTGAGTGGGGAGGGGTCTCCGGCATGTTGAAGGTAACGGTCCGAGACGACGCCCCCGTGGACTGCCTCCTCGGAAATGACCTGGAAAGCTCCCCGTGGGCAGCCGTGGAGCGAAAAGAACACTTGGGGATGTTGGGCGTCCCAGACTGGGCGTGCGTCACCACCCGGTCCATGGCCGCCCGTGCCAACCATCACCCGGAAGAACCAGAATGGCCGGCGCCACCGCCTCCGGTCGCCCCCGCCGAGACCCCCGACCATGGCATCCCCCTCGAACTTGCTCAACCTTCCGACCTCGCTAATCTTGATCAGTGGGCTCAAGAAGGGGGACCCACACAAGAACAATTTCGTCAGGAACAGAAGACCTGTCCCTCCCTTGAGGGACTCCGACAACAAGCGCTCGCCCAAAGCGCCGGGGATACCTCCGGAACTCATTGGGTCTACTGGGACAATGATCTATTGTACAGCGAGCAACGAATCGCCGAGCTGGGGGCCAACCGAGTACTAGTGGTGCCCCTCCGCTTTAGAGACTTCCTGCTAAACCTGGCCCACGATGCCCCCCTGGCAGGGCACCTGGGACAGGATAAAACCTACAGCCGCCTAGTGACCCACTTCTTCTGGCCCAAAATGAGAAACGATGTGCACCAGCATTGCCGATCTTGCCCCACGTGCCAAGCCAGTGGGAAGAGCGGCCGCAAATTAAAGGCTCCCCTGCAACCCTTTCCAGTAGTCACAACCCCATTTGAGAGGGTCGGGATAGACATTGTGGGACCCCTGGACCCGCGTACAAGACAAGGCCATCGCTTCATCCTGGTACTAGTGGACCACGCCACCCGCTACCCTGAGGCTATTCCTCTCCGGACCGTGACAGCCCCAGTGGTCGGCCGGGCCCTGATGGGGATCTTCTCCCGTGTGGGGTTCCCCCGAGAAGTCGTCAGTGACAGAGGCACGAACTTCATTTCTAAATATATGAAGTCCCTCTGGCAACAGTGTGGGGTCACCTACCGCTTCACGACCCCCTATCACCCCCAAGGAAACGGACTTGTTGAGCGGTTCAATCGCACGCTAAAAGGGATGATCGGGGGATTGGAAGAGCCCCTCCGTCGCCAGTGGGACGTGCTGCTGCCGTGCCTCCTCTTCGCCTACCGGGAGGTCCCACAGAAGTCCCTAGGCTTCAGCCCCTTCGAGCTGCTCTATGGGCACCCAGTACGGGGGCCACTCAGCCTGATCAAAGAAGGCTGGGAGATGCCTCCGGCCAAGAGTCCTCCAGATGTCTTCCGGTACCTCCTCACCCTCCGCAACCAGTCCCGGCGGTTCAGAGACCTAGCAAAAGCCAACCTAGAGGCCAGTCAAGAGGACATGAAGAAATGGTATGACCAGAACGCCTCATCCATTGAATTCGAGCCGGGGCAACAGGTCTGGGTAATGTCCCCCACCGAACCGTGCGCTCTCCAAGACAAATGGACGGGACCCTTCAAGGTAATCGAGCGCAAGGGTCCTGCCACCTATCTGATCGATATGGAGTCCGCCCGGAATCCGCTCCGAGTCCTCCACACCAACAGACTGAAACCCCACTTTGCACGAACAGAACTCAGCCTCTTGATGGCCACAGACAATGGGGTTGAAGACGACTCCGAGCCTCTCCCTGACCTCTTGCGGACCCAGGAGCAAGACGGCTCCGTGGATGGGGTCCGACTCTCGGAGACCCTCACCAGAGAACAACGGCAAGAGTGCCAAGCCCTCCTATCACGGTTCGCCAGTCTGTTCTCCCTCACCCCGGGTGTCACTTCCTGGTGTGTGCACGATGTGGACACCGGAGACAGCCCTCCTATCCGCCACCGGGCCTACCGCGTACCTGATCGGGTACGGGCCTGCATCCAGGCGGAAGTAGCTAAGATGCTCACGCTCGGGGTCATCGAGCCCTCAGACAGTCCATGGGCCAGCCCGGTCGTACTGGTCCCCAAAGCAGCCGCCCCCGGGACCACACCAGAACTCCGGTTCTGTGTCGACTACCGGGGTCTGAATGAAGTCACCAGAACGGACGCACACCCCATCCCCCGGGCAGATGAACTGGTCGACCGAATGGGCGCTGCCCGCTACCTCAGCATCTTCGACCTGACGGCAGGTTATTGGCAGATCGGCCTCACACCCCGAGCACAAGAACGCTCTGCCTTCTCCACCCCCGATGGCCACTATCACTTTACGGTCATGCCCTTCGGCATGAAGAACGCCCCAGCGACGTTCCAACGGCTCGTCAATCAGGTCCTGGCGGGGCTCGAAGAGTTCAGCGCCGCCTACCTGGACGACATCGCTGTGTACAGCCACCATTGGACCGAGCACCTCCACCACCTCCAAGCAGTGCTGCAAGCCCTTCAGCGAGCTGGCCTCACGATCAAGGCCAGCAAATGCCAAATTGGACAAGGGTCGGTGACCTACCTCGGACACCAGGTGGGAAGCGGCCTAGTGGCCCCCCTACAGCTGAAAATTGCCGCCATCCAGAACTGGCAACCCCCTATCACTCAAACTGAGGTGCGAGCCTTCCTGGGCCTCACGGGCTACTACCGAAGGTTCGTGAAAGATTATGGTACCATCGTGGGGCCTCTCACCGAACTCACGTCAAAAAATCAGCCCAAGAAGGTGAACTGGACCCCAGAGTGTCAAGCGGCATTCGAACAGTTAAAGGCCGCCATGTGTTCCGCTCCTGTGCTCCAGGCCCCAGACTACAGCCGGGAGTTCGTCGTCCAGACGGACGCCTCCGACCAGGGCATTGGGGCGGTCCTGTCCCAAGTGAACACCGAAGGCCTCGATCAACCGGTGGCCTTCATCAGCCGGAGACTCCTACCCCGGGAACAACGCTGGAGCACCATAGAGAGGGAAGCCTTCGCTGTGGTATGGGCCCTCAAGAAGCTCCGGCCCTACCTTTTTGGCACCCACTTTCGGGTGCAGACTGACCACCGACCCCTGCAGTGGTTGATGCATATGCGGGGGGAAAACCCAAAATTGCTACGCTGGTCCATCTCCTTACAAGGTATGGACTTCACAGTCGAACACCGGCCTGGGTCCGACCACGCCAACGCCGATGGCCTGTCCCGGTTTTTCCGCCTCGACGAAGAGAGTCCCCAAGAGGATGGGTAACTCTCCCCGCCTTCAGCTGGGGGGGACGCATGTTGGACAGGCCACATGACGGGCCGCTCTCCCCCGGCTCGACCAGGCCCGAGCCCAGTCACGCAAGCACCACACACCACCATTGCACGCCCTACGTCCCCTCAGGGACCCCTGCCCTCGAACATGATAACCTCGTGGGTCCGATCCACTGCCGGCCCATGCACCCAGCCCGGGCCGCCATCTTGGACGCCTCGCCACGAGGCCGCCTGGCCCCCGATCGACCTCAACCCTGGGCCTAGCCCAGCCTCAGACAATCCGGCACCACCCCCCACCCAGGAGGTGAGCGGGCTACTTGGCAAGTCAATGGGAGAGAGAGGTGCCGATGGCTCTCCCCCCGCCCAGTGCCGCTCGCCCATCGCCTCCCCGGGCGCTGGCTCCACCCCCCTGCTGGGTGTCTGGACTCCCTCATCCCGGACCTCCCGACCTCCAAGTGCGAGGGTCCGGACATCAAAGCACGCCAGCCCTATAACTGGGACAGCTCCAGAGCAGGAAGTCAGTTGTATCTTGGAGTCGAGAGACGTAAGAGGAACTCATCCTGGACGGACTACTGGCGCTGCCGTAGCTCTGTCCTGTGCACCATCGTCCTGCCTGTTGGCGCTGCCACAGCCGTCGTAACCTTCATTCTTCACCGTCGTCCGGATCTGCTGGCGAGGCCGCGGACCGTTGTAACCATCATCTTCATCGGGACCTGCTTGGCTTCTCCACGGCCCGTCGACCATCCTTCATCCATCTCGGGACCTGCTTGGCTCCTCCACGGCCCGATCAGCAACCACGCCGAGCTCGAGGATTGAGAGCTATTTAACTCATTGGTAACTAAGACTGTCCCGCTACCCTTTCTCCTCAACCAGAGATCAGAACCGAGGGGACCCCTGAGTCCAGACCTCCTTGTATCATAGCGACGTAACCTAAGAATTGCATATAAAGTCTCGTTAACCTTCAATCTTGTGTGGTGTCCGTCTGTGGGGGGGAAGTTACTTACCTGTACAGTCGTTGGAGACGGCTCTCCCTGGAGACCTCTCCCCGTAATCTCGGCCGACCCTCCCGGTCCGTCTAACACTTAGCTAACGTGTATGCATATTTTGGAAGGACCAGGCGGCCAGAAGCATAGAAATGACGCCATGGGCTCTGGAGAAGACAAGGGAAATGGCTCTTCTGACTCTTGTTGGGATAGGAAAATACAGAACTTTACATGGTGTAATGGTCCCCAGTGCCTCTGCACCTGCCGCACCAATGGTAGTTACTTCCCTGGTACTGACATCGGTGCATGTCCACTACATGGAAACAGTGAGCTGATGCCTCTAAAAGAAAATGCTGCAATTAGTGTTGTGCAGATGTGTAGCTTTCATTGGTGCAGCAGGTGCAATGACATCGGGGCACAGGGCCAGAGGGGCCCACGGAATGCTGATTATTGCCGTATTTCACAGTTCAAACACCCATTAGTGGTCGATTTGTACAAAGTGAAACTAGAAAACCTGGGATTGAACCCGGCTTTCTCACATAACTAAATTGTGTGGCCTTAGGCAAATAGTTTATTTCAGGAAAATGCTATGGTTTAAATAGGTGAGTTCAGCATAAGAGGCATACAAATATATTGTAAGATTTTTGGGGGCAGAATTTTATATATAGTGCAAACTCGACCCAAATGTATCAGAGCGCTTTACATGAGCACCTGTTGCGTTACAGACTGACACATTCATTTTTGTTAGGCACAGGGAGATTAAGTGATTGGCCCAGAATCACAGAATGTTGAGCATCACTGCAGAGACTCGAACCTAGTTCCCCTGATTCGAGGTCGACAACCCTGGCTGTTTGGCCATATCCACTAGACCATGGGTACTCACAAACGTTTCTCGGGGGCCAAATTTACAGTGTGGTTTGAGTCCGAGGGCTGCACCAGTGGGGGCGGGGTCAGTGGGGGAGGGGGCGGGGCTAGAGCAACAGAAAAAACTGTGACCATGAGGTTGAACACAGGTCCCTGCAGCGGACCCCTTCGTCCACTGAGTGTCTCTCTCTCTCTCTCTCTCTCTCTCTCTCTCTCCCTCTCCCTCCATCTCTCCCTATTTCTCACTCAGACTGTCTCACTCCTTCTCCCTCCTCTCTCCCTCCCCGACTCCCTCTGTCTCACTCACTCCGACTGTCTCACTGCCTCTCTCTCCAGCCCTGACGCCCTCTGTCTCACTCCCTCTCTCTCTGTCTGTCTGTCTCTCTCTGTCTCCCTCTCTCTGTTTCTCTCTCTCTCTGTTTCTCTCTCTCTGTCTCCCTCTCTCTCTCTCTCTCTCTGTCTCCCTCTCTCTCTCTCCTTCCCTCTCCCTCATTCTGTCGCACTCCTCACTCTGTCGCCCTCCTCACTGTCGCCCTCCTCACTGTCGCCCTCCTCACTGTCGCCCTCCTCACTGTCGCCCTCCTCACTGTCGCCCTCCTCACTGTCGCCCTCCTCACTGTCGCCCTCCTCACTGTCGCCCTCCTCACTGTCGCCCTCCTCACTGTCGCCCTCCTCACTGTCGCCCTCCTCACTGTCGCCCTCCTCACTGTCGCCCTCCTCACTGTCGCCCTCCTCACTGTCGCCCTCCTCACTCTGTCGCCCTCCTCACTCTGTCGCCCTCCTCACTCTGTCGCCCTCCTCACTCTGTCGCCCTCCTCACTCTGTCGCCCTCCTCACTCTGTCGCCCTCCTCACTCTGTCGCCCTCCTCACTCTGTCGCCCTCCTCACTCTGTCGCCCTCCTCACTCTGTCGCCCTCCTCACTCTGTCGCCCTCCCTTTCCCTCCCTCGCTCTTCCTCTGTCTGCCTCCCTTTCCCTCCCTACCTCTCTCTCCCTCCCTCGCCCTTCCTTTCCTTCCCTCGCTCTCCCTCCATGTCTCCCTCCCTCCACCTCCCTCGCTCTCCCTGTCTGCCTCCCTTTCCCTCCCTCCCTCGCTTTCCCTCTGTCTGCCTCCCTTTCCCTCCCTCTCTCGCTCTGCCTCACTTTCCCTCTCTCTCTCCCTCCCTTTCTCTCCCTCGCTTTTCCTCCCTCTCCCTCCCTCGCTTTCCCTCTGTCTGCCCCCCTTTCCCTCCCTCCTTTCTCTCCCTCCCTCTGTCTGCCTCACTTTCCCTCCCTCGCTCTCCCTCGTTCTCCCTCTGTCTGCCTCCCTTTCTCTTCCTCCCTCTCCTTCCCTCGCTCTCCTTCCCCCTCCCTTTCCCTACCTCCCTGTCTCCCTCCCTCCACCTCCCTCCCTCGCTCTCCCTGTCTGCCTCCCTTTCCCTCCCTCCCTCCTTCGCTCTCCAGGTCTGCCTCCCTTTCCCTCCCTTGCTCTCCCTCTGTCTGCCTCCCTTTCCCTCCCTCCTTTTCCTTCCCTCGCTCCCCCTCTGTCTGCCTCCCTTTCCCTCCCTTGCTCTCCCTCTGTCTGCCTCCCTTTCCCTCCCTCGCTCTCCCTCCCCTCTCTCTCCCTCTGTCTGCCTTCCTCTCCCTCCCTTTCCCTCCCTCCCTTTCTCTCTCTCCCGGTCTCCCTCCCTCCACCTCCCTCCCTTCCTCGCTCTCCATCTGTCTGCCTCCCTTTCCCCCCCTCCCTCGCTCTCCCTCCCTTTCCCTCCCTCTTGTCTGTTTCTGCCTCCCTTTCCCTCCCTCCCTCCCTCCCTCGCTCTCCCTCCCGCTCCCTCCCTTTCCCTCCCTCCCTCTCCCTCCCTTTCACTCCCTCCCTCGCTCTCCCTCTGTCTCTCTCCCTCTACCTCCCTCTGTCACCCTCTTCATCTCACCCTGCCTGTGTGTACCAGGGCTGACACAGCCTCCGGGCACACACAGCCCCACCCGAGCACTTCACAGGTCTTTAAAAGACCATTTGCATGTTAATGAGGCTTTTTATTTCACCTCTTAGCGCCCCTGCAGCTGCACTCTGACTATCACTGGAATGCCCGAGCCCCCACAGAGCAGCAGAGTCTCTCAAAGTTGCCGGACGCAGTGTTTGCTGACACACTTTAATTTAAAAAAAAAATTTCAACACGGGAAACTGTCTGCAAGGTCCGCGGGCCGCCAGGGAAGGCTTGCCAGGCCGCTGGCGGCCCGCGGGCAGGACTACGAGTACCCGTGCACTAGACTATAATGTTGTTGCTCTCTATACAAGAATGTGGGCCACATATAGGGTGCACATGACAACTTCTTTCCTAGGTTCACAAATGGTATTGCTACAGGGGAAGGGAAAGACTGGTTTGATTATTAAAAAACATACTTTTAATCAGTGTTGTGCAATTATATACTCATGTGACATGTTAATGTCAAAGCTTCATCGTGTTGAAGAACGGTGCATATTTTTATTTTGAAGAGGCGTTATCTTATTTTAGGTGATGTTTGCTGCATAATTAATGGCAAGCGTTTAAGGGCTCAGCTCGTAAATGAGGCCAGTGCACTGATATTCTAAGAACTATCAGGCTGATCTTTACCCACAAACATCAGCTGTCCGGTCATAAACGGGGACAATGCACAGAGCACATTAATACCAGGCCTTTCAAAAATGACAATTGATACATGGCAGTGACAAAAATACATTAATCAGAGAGGCCAAGGCTGCCTCTATATCCCTGTAGCCACCGTCAAGTTCATCAAAACTTATGAAACAAGTGGCATGTGCGTAGCTTGAGACCAGCCCTTGATGTACTTCAGAGCCACTCTTAACAACCCATCAACCCCCTGACCTCCTCCCATCTTCCTCACACCTCTCGCAGGCACACTGAAACGATCCTGCCCCCACAACAAACATCAAAGTTTCTTTCAGCCCAGGGCGTAGTCCAAGTCAATCGATTACGGCCAGCCCTGCTTGTGAGTTGTGACCCTCTGCAGCCCTCCCCCGCCCCAACTGCTTATTCCACAGTGAACTCCTTCTCCACACTATATTGCCTCTGATTCTTCCTGCGGTATGCTAACAAGCAAGTGACCGTTATACAATGCACCTCATGTTATTTAAAGCAGCTGCAAAACGCTCTCTTGCGTGAATTGTGAAGTGTGCGCGCTTTACAACTTCGATTGCACGCTCGGGGAAGTTAGAGAGCGCGCGTGCACATGCGCGCACGTTAGAGGGAACACTGGTCCCAGGATGCTTGTTTCCGGTCCATGGAAGACATGGCTTGGCAATTCCGGCTGGACTGTTCCCATGAGGTACAGGGTCAGACTGATTTGCATATGGCCATGTCTGAACTGGGGTGGCTGAGTGAGCTAAAGAATGGTGATGGATTAAACCCAGATCAGTTGACGGGGGTGAGTGTTTGATTTGCTCAAATGCTCCGTCCATCATCCCCTTTTGTATTGCTTTGTTCGCCCTAAGTTGGCAGGGTATGCTCAGACGTGAGTCCCTTGCTCACTTGGCCACTGGATTCAAGATAGCCTGGCTGATGAGGATTATGAATCCGAAACCGGTCCCAGGATGCTTGCTTCCGGTCCAAGGAAGACATGGCTTGGCAGTTCGGGCTGGACTGTTCCCATGAGGCACAGGGTCAGACTGATTTGCATATGGCCACGTCTGAACTGGGGTGGCTGAGTGAGCTAAAGAATGGTGATGGATTAAACCCAGATCAGTTGACTGGTGGTGAGTGTTTGATTTGCTCAAGCGCTCCGTCCATCATCCCCTTTGGTATTGTATTGAGGAGACCAACAAGCATTGGTACAGGTTGGAAAGAATCTAGGAATGTGACACTCAATGTGATGTATAATTTCAAAGAGAGGACATGGGTGAGCAAGATAGTAGACACATCCTCCATGACTGGGGCTTAATCCAGAATAAATTGAATCTTTAACTACCATATCTGCATACATACTGAATTTAACTCGGTTCACTCGTGGTATTTCACATCAGTCCTGCATCAATTTTCAAGTAATATTGTGTTCTTTAAAGACTCTCAAGAGGAGCACATAGATGAACATTAAGAAAAACTGCATTTAAAAGAATAATAATAATCAAGGTCACACATGAGGCAGGAGACATAGGGCCAGATGTAGGCAATTCCTATTTACCTACTCTTAAATACGATTCATACCGATTCGGTATTTAAGAGTAGGTAAATAGGAAGGGGGCAGATGTAGGCAATTCTTATTTTAGAATTACCGAATCGGTATGATTCGGTATTTACCGAATCGGTATTTCCTATTGATTCCTATGGGCCTTGAAGCCCATAGGAATCAGTGGGAAATACCAATTCGGTATTTACCGAATCGGTAAATACCGAATCCTGCAAGGGTGAACGGGGTGTCACTTTGACACCCTGTAGCACCCCAATTCCAGGCTTGTGTGCCATGTGGCACACATACATGCCCTAAGGGCAAGTCTGTGTGTTACATGGCACAGGTGTACATGCACAGATGTGCATGTACACCTGAATTCGGTATTTTACCACACAATTGTATTGGGTGATAAAATACCGAATTCTGAAGGCCTGTAGCACTGTAAACAGTGCTACCTATATCTGGGATTTACCGAATCGGTCAAATTACCGATTCGGTATTTTACAGAATCGGTAAATTTACCGATTCGATAAATTTACTGATTCTGTAAAATAATGGCCCCTACATCTCAAAAACCAATTACCGGTCGGTAACGGCCGAAATCGTCCGTTACCGACCGGTAATTGGCGACCTACATCTGGGCCATAATGAATAACATTAAGAAAAAAATAATAATTTCTAATATGCTCTGATGTTTAAAAAGCAATGTTTCCATTTAGAAATCCAACAGAGTCACAAGACATACTACGAAATTGGAAACTGCAGCTTGGAAATTCAATCATAAACAAAGCTCTTCTTATATCTCACAAACATGCAGAAACTGCCATCATTTTTCACTACAATTCTCGGGATCCTGTAGCATTCCATTTGACCTAGGCAGCAGGAAATGAGGAGGAATGCCAATTTGTTTAATTAAGCACATGACTTACATTTACTGCTAGTTAATTTTCTTGTTTAGAAAGCACATGGGTAAAACGTAAGTGATCATGGTGGCATGTGGGGGGAATGGAATTCAAATCAAATCTAAATTTACCTTTTCAGAACAAGAATTGAGAAACAAACCTTGTCTCCCTATAGAGAAAGCACACGAAGTTTCTCAACCGTCGCATGGCTGTACCAGTACAGTTACCCATCTGTAAAATATAACAGGCTAGCAGAACGCCCTGCTACTTGTGCTTTAGCCAGAGTGTGTGCGTGTGGGCGGGGAAGGGGGGGACTGGGTCTGTTCATCTCCTGGCAGAAGATGACAAGCCAGAAACACTCTCTCCTCTTGCACATCCCCTCATTGAACACTCAGTGCAGGCCTTTATCTGGTTCACTCCATGGTTTTGTGGTGGTCATGCATTACCCCTCTCCATATGTCTCTAAACATACAGCGCACCTCTCACCCCCAAATACGTTTTTGTGCACCATGCCTTTCTCTTATGAATGAAACAGGTTAAGACTGCAGTCTTTGCTAACTTGCAGAGCACAGCTGTTTTTGATTTCACCTTCACTGTACTGTTGCCTTGCCACCAAAATTAGGTTTGCAAATTGAACGAATTTTGGAACATAAGAGACCATGGTTGCAACGACATCAACATTCCTACAAAAGATCTGAGCTAGCAGATAGAGGTTCTATCAATAGATAATTGCCTAGAAATTGGAAGCCACACTTGAAAAAGGCTAGAAGTTAAAACATCCATAAACCTATCTACAGTTCTGCATTCGGTTTCGTCAATAATTCTCTTTTACAGATTTGTGTAAGAAGTATTCTACATCATAACAGCTCAGATTCTTTATATTAATTAAAAGCATTCCATCTTCACTTCAGTCGAGATAAACAGTACAATGTCTTGAAAAAGTTAATCCGGTCGGAAGCCGTAAAAGTTAACTACCATCTCAGATCTTGCTCTAGGGCGCCACCAAATGATCCCATGGGAAGTTAATACATACGTAAGCCTAACTTATACGGGTTAGAGGAAAGCGAAAGGCTCACGTCCACAGCTCATCTAGATGATTGAGTCAATATAATTCGCTCTTCCACAAAGCTACCAGAGAAGCATTACAGAACACTCTCATAGAGAGCAAAATCTGTATCATCAAAGGACAACTAAAGATGTCTTGTTCCAGTGAAGTGCCTATTAAGCGATCAGGGAAGTCACTTAAATGATTAACAAGGGCAACTATGCATGAGTGAAACAATATTGACATTTCTGAAAAATCACTGACGACCATCGGTATACGCCTCTTCACTCAAAAAACATATGATCAAGCTGAAAAAAATGCTACAAAACTTAAGATAACGACCTAGTGACCATGAAATTCCAATCTGACCCATCCATTCAAAATGCACAATATAGTGGCAATTATGCTAAAGAAAGCCTTTAAAACTTTTAAATATATAAAAAGCATGGTAACTTACACATATTTACACATGGCATCACAACACACATCTTTCAGATAGTGCTTGATACAATGTATCCCGTTTGCACTGTGTAACATATCATACGTTACTAAGTTGGCAAGAGTGTTCATGTAAGTATTATTAAGAGAAACGTCCATAACAAAGGCTTTGATTTGTTAACACCTTTGGCAACATCTGACAAATTTGCACAAAATGTAACAGAGGAGTGAGGCAGCCATCTCAGATTCTTCACTTCAAGGCTTGTGCAGATCAACAGATGGGTTACTCGATGTTGATAGCTGTATGTGGCCAGCTTCAGAGGGTTTTAGAATATAAAGTGAATCAACATTAACACAGTTGTATTCAGTTAATTTTATGGGTTTTGTTATAAATCTTGTTTTAAAGTTTGCTGAGAATGAATAGTAATGGCGTTCACTAATCAAAATGAGCCGGGGATCTCCCGACATCATGTAGTCTGTGGATTTCACTTGTAATCTGTGGATGATAAGTATTGCGATTGGTACATGGTAAATGGATGTGAACATGGAAAATATAATCCACTGAAATCAGAATATCACATTTCCCAGTTTTTGAGGTGATGTGAATATTTTAACCCATCAGCTCAAATTTTCCCCTGACTGAATCTGCAATCCAAACCACTTTAACGAACTGATACCAGACAGCGAAACCACCCACTCCTCCAGCAACGCCAGGCAGCCCACCATCTCCACCTGGACCCCAGCCATCACCAAATACACCAAATCGCCCATGAAAGGCATCCACTCACTCAGGAGCACCCACGGACCCCTGCCTTCCGCACATCTTCCACAGAGCCACCACTGTCATAGCACCGGAACTAAGACACACCATCAACACCACCTTCGAAACCAGCATTTTATCAGACTACTGGAAATACGTAGAAGTCAAGGCCCTACTCAAGAAGCCCTCAGCAGATCAATCAGACCTCAGGAACTACCGACTCATCTGCCTCCTCCCCTTTGCGGCCAAAGTCACAGAGAAGACCGTCAATGGCCAACTATTCATCGAAGAGAACTCCATCCTCGACCCCTCCCAATCCGGATTCTGCAGCAACCACAGCACCGGGTCCGCCCTACTTGCCACCACAGATGACATCCGCACCCTCCTCAACCAAGGCCACACCACGGCCCTGATCCTACTCTACCTCTCCGCAGCCATCGACACCGTCTCCCACTGCACACTCACCGCCTGATCCCATGCCGTCGGCATACAGGAAACGGCCCTTGTATGGCTCTGCTCTTTTCTCACCGGCAGAACTCAAAGAATCAAGACTGCAACCCTTCCTCTCCGAACACACAGAGATCAACTGCAGAGTACCTCAAGGATCATCACTCAGCCCAACGCTCTTCTACATGGCTTCCCCGCACTGCCATCATCAGACAGCATGGACTCAACATAGTCTCCTAAGCTGAAGACACCCAGCTCATCCTCTCTCTCACCAAGGATCCAGTCACCACCAGACTCAACTTCCAGGAAGGAATGAAGGATATTGCATCCTGGATGAGCAGCAGTTGCCTGAAGATCAACCCGGAGAAGACAGAGGTACTCGTCATCGGACCCTCTCCCACTGCATGGGACAACACCTGGTGGCCCATAGTCCTCGGCAGCCCTCCTACCCCCATGGACCATGGCCAGAACCTCTGCATCGTACTGGACTCCGCCCTCTCCATGACCCGACAGGTCAAAGCCATCGCCTCCACCTCTTTCAACACCCTCCGCATCCTTCCCAAGACCTTTAAATAGATCTCCCCAAAATCAAGAAAGACCGTCACCCACGCACTCATAACCAGCTGACTGCACTACAGAAACGCTCTTTATTCCGGAATGAACAAGTCTCTGCTCCGCAAACTCCAGACCACACAGAACACTGCAGCCAGACTCATTCTCGGCATCCCTCAACAAGTACACATCTCACAACACCTGGGAGACCTCCACTGGCTCCCCGTTGAGAAGAGAGTAACCTTCAAGATACTCACCCACGATTACAAATGCCTCCACAACACCGGACCCCGATACCTTAACGAAAGAATCTCCTTCTATGTACCCAAGAGAAACCTCTGATTCACTGACCTCGCCCTTGCCAAACCCCGGGCACCCGCAAAGCCAGAACGGGTGGAAGAGCCTTCTCCTACATCGCGGCCAAGACCTGGAACGAGCTCTCGTCGACATCAAATGCGCCCCCCTCTATGCACATCTTCAGGAAGACCCTCAAGACCTGGCTTTTCCACTGACCGGAGCTGCTTACCACCTCCAGCGCCTTGAGACCCTCACAGGTGAGTAGCGAGCTTAACAATTCCCTGATTGATTGATTGATCCCACCCAGCATCAACATCACATTAGGGGGCAGATAACAAGTGGCATGTTATCTGGATGAGGAAAAACCACTTGCGGTAATACAAATTCTGGTGTGTAGAATCAGCTACCACACCCCAAATTGTTTTCTTTCTTTTTGTTTAGTTCCTGCAGTTTCAGATCTAGTGCCAAATTCATGACCATTGCCTCAGAGTGAGTGTGGAAAGTAAAGTTCAGTGAATATGAACTGCACTTCCTTTAAGAGTTGGTGGTGAACTAGGATCCTAGGTTCATGGGCCATGAAGAAACTGCTGCAGCAGTTCATAAACAAAGTGAAAGCAATGTGCGATGATTACAAAAAGTGCTTTCAAGACCTGAAGCAAAGTATCCAAGGCTGCTCTCCAAATAAAATTGGGAGTCTCTTGCCAATGAAGGTGAACAGAACAATATTTGGAGCTCCAACCCTGAGAGGAAGAGGTTCAATTAATCATCAACCTTACAAGTAAAAGGCCCGCTGAAGGTTTAGGAGCAGGAAAGAGCAAGTGAGTCCAACAGATGCCTGCTATATCTATGGGCAGAGAAATAGTTGACAACAAAAGTACATATGGTGTGATGAATGTGAAAGACATGCAATTGGAAGAGCTTGAAATAATGGGCTTAGGAAATCTATACACAATGCATAACCTGAACAATGACGTGTGTGAATCTCATGTGTGAACCTTCACCCACACAAGAGAGGTGCCATTTTCATCTGCAGACAGGAGGGAGCATAGAATGGTAGAACATGTGTTATTACCTATTGGATTTCGCTGCATTTGTGCCTCCCAAATGTAAGCCAGTGTGGAAGAAAGAAGACATTTTGAATAGTACTCTCTAAATCATATGCTAGTACGGGTACCCACAAATATATTTCCCGACAACTAGAGGAGGCTAGCAGACATATTGGCGTATTGCTTTTGTAAATCGTCCATCGTGACAAAAAGTTACAGATAAAAAAAGGTCACAAACCAGCATTTTTTTCTACTGATTTTCAATATTTTGTTTTCCCCAACAGTTTCTGTTGAAAAACCTTGATGATCTCCACACATATAACCCTATACTGAATTTGGAATGTTGTCTACTTTTCAAAAAATCTATAGCTTTTCTGGATGACTCATGCGCTTCACACTGGTTTCCACCACAAACTGGAAGTAGGTTGAGTGAACAAGAAATGGTAAAAATGGGGTACCTCTTGAAAAGTACCTAAACTGTGGTACAACATTTCGTTTTTTAAATTCAGCTCTGCATGTTCCTGAAAGCTGGGAAGATGTTGACTTAGCACAGCAGTCCATTTGTTAAGGACATTTTTTGGGAAAAATGCCAGACATTTTTATCCAGAGCACTTCTTTCCTAATTTTCTCCAAAACCTCAAAATTTAGCTACATTATCTCAGTCCGCTCCAGGGGAATCCAAACACCCTGGGTACCTATAGAATCCACAGGATGTTTGAAAAGAAAGGACGCAATTTCCGTGTGGATACCTTATGTGGAAAGAAAGTTATGGAACCCTAAGCCCTAACTACCCAAAACTGTAAAAAATGGCTCAACACGAGGGATTGGAAGGTCCAGCAGTTAAGGGGATAATGGTCTGTAGTTGTGTTCTTACATACAATGTTGTGGTTGATGTCGTGGGCAATGCCGTACAAGAAGATTATACATGCGCTTGTGTCTCTGTAGCAGCAAAACCTGGAGCATTAGCAGACAAGATATTGAGGATCCCAGGAGATCTATATTCTCCACAGCAAGGCTCAAAGGCACGGACCCCTGGTGCTTCTCTTCTCTGCGCGGAACTCGTCGGCAGAGCCACGCCGAAAATATTCACCACAGCTTCCTTCGTCAGGAAATCAGTACGCACTCACAAGATTCAGCGTTTCCCCAAATGTTCTTTAATTAAAGATAAGCACCCAGTTCAAAAAGAAATACCTACCGTGATCAAGTTATCTGTAGATAACATAACGCGTCGGGATTTCTTTTTGAACTGGGTTTTTATCTTTAATTGAAGAAAATAAGGGGAAACGCTGAATCTTGTGAGTGCGTACTGATTTCCTGACGAAGGAAGCTGTGATATATATATGTGTATGTATTTCTCTTTCTACAACATTGCCAATGTTGTTGTCTGACAATTCGGTCTTCATATGCAAACTGATGTTCATGTCCATTTGTGTGGAACGTAAGACCTAAAGAAATTTGCTTTGACAGTACATAGTCATGATTTTGAAGTCCATTGTCCTTCAACTAGGGTCTTCTACTCTCTGTGACCTACATTAGGACATGTGAGTTGATGTTTGGCCGTCTTTATCTAATGGTGTTTGGTGTGATGTGCAGGTGAACTGTAATTTTACACCTGGAAAAAACAAACAAATAACCTGCATGCACTAAATCTTGTTGGGGCCCTCCCATTACAAGTCACTCTTAATCTCAGATGGACTCCGTATGAAGGGTTTCCCAGGCCTTAGGTATTAAGAGTAATGCGGTAAAATCTGTGCGCCTGGACAATTTACCCCGGGGACTTACCTGCTTTGGAATGTAATACCCAGAAGAACTGTAAGCATAAATCCGGTTTGCAGTTATTCTGGATTTCTTAAACCCTCAAGGTCTTCTAAGAAGTCTCTAATTACATGCACAGTAAAAATATTTAATCTGAGAGAGGTTATTTATGTAAGCAATAATAGAAGACAAATGAACACGTAAGGAAAATATCCATGACTTGATGGCATCACGTGTAAAATAGGGAGGAACTGTCTTCTTGACATCAAAGAAGATTGCATCCTTTCTGTATACAACTGACCAGGAAGCTTTGTAACTTCAAGGAGCAGTTTCTCCTATGGACTAATTTCTTTGCTTCCTTTTGTATCTGCATGTAGCCTGGTTCAACATCTAAATTTGGGTTGAGAGAAATCAGGTGCCAAATTCCTGTGGTTACGGAACAGAATCTTGCACTGAAGGCACAACTCTCCTGTATGCCACTAACTTTTAGAAATGCTACACAGCAGCCAAGCTGGTGTACAACATGGCTAGAACACATTTGCAACGTCAATAGCTCTTGCATAGGTGAGAACTACTGGCTTTGCCACTGCTTGTTCTTTGTAGTGTTCCGTTTGCTGACAACATGAGCATGCTACTATAGCTTCACCAAAAGAGTTCCCGGTCTTTGTAGGGATGCTTCAAAATGAATTATCCTTACTTCCAGCAAGGCACTCCCCCTTGATTCAGTTGCTTCGTTTCTTTAGTAGTCTTGGACTTTCTGCATGATTTCTCTCCTTTGATATTTCATGTCGCAAACAAAACTTCTCTTGCATTAGATTCCAGTGAAGTACATCATTCCGGATTGGGAAAGTGTAAGAACTTTGGGACAGGCATTGAACATATCACTGCCACCGTATGATCTCTGAGGTAAACAAAGCATACCCTGACCTCAGCAGCAGTAAGATTCCGAAGTTGACAAACTGTGTGTGAGAGAGAGAAAGAGCGAGCAAGAGAGAGAAAGAGCGAGCAAGAGAGAGAGAGACAGAGAGAGAGTTTACAAGCAGTTATCTGCCTTTGTTGAATCCATCTTATGGAAGCAGATTTCCACTCTTGTAGCGGATCTGAAGGGGTAATCGTTGGTGCACTAGATGACGAGAAAATTATGAGAGGAATTTTGCAGTACTGATACTGCTGGACTTATCAGCATCCCTTGACACCACTGATTACCAGGTTCTTATCCATAGATGGCAAGATCTCAGTGTCCAGAGTTGCATCATTAGCCTGGGTTGCAGACTATTTACACTCAACATTTCATGAAGTCCTAATGCCACCATATTCTTTCTCGTCTAGGGGCAAGGGTATGGCTCGATGCCAGGGTAAGCCGGCCCCTCCTTTTGTTTGCTTTGGCGCAATCCCTTGTGCTCAGTGGGCTTTCTGTCCCCCTGGGAAAGCAGATTGGGGGTGAAGACCCGTACCTACCCTTCGGGGGATGCAAAAGTGTACTGAGCAGCAAGGAGGAGACAGCATTGGCCCATGTCCAGGGGGGCCATCCCCACCCGAAATAATACAGTCCCAGTTGTCTAGTGGGCTTTCTGTCTCCATCGGGACAGACTGGAGTAATCATTCTGTCCCTCCCCATCCCTATACATTTTTTTATAAGTCCCTGATGTCTACTGGACTTTCTGCCGCCCCCAGGGGGGTGGAGGGGGGGGGGGAATAATCATCCTCTCATCTGCATCCGCAGGGTGCAGAAAGACTGCCTGCATATTTGTTGGTGGTGGGATAGGAGATATATATATATATATATATATATATATATATATTATATATCAAAAAAATATTTTTCTTTTAATTAAGCCCTTATGTCTAGTGGGCTTTCTTCCATCCCCAGGGAGTCAGATTAGTGGTGATTACCAGATACATTATTGGTTGGGAGCACAGGCCGTTGCTGAAGGGGCAGCTCCACCAATATCCCTGGTGTCTATTTGACGCATCCCTGCTTGGAAATTGCTCTCCTATGGTGATCCTCAAGCAGGGATCCACTGGGCACAGTTATCATTGAAAAGGGGAGATTCTCTCCTTACCAATGAAACCTCTCCCACCCCAATCAGTGATTGGGGGGCTGAGATACCCCCCAATCCTAATGCAGTGAACGTCCATTGGCTCATTTTACTTTCAATTTAGTGAAAGTACGTCTGAATGTCATTACACAAAAAAAATTGCAATTTAAAAAGATGCAGTCTGTTCTGAATGCTCTACCCAAGCAGCCCAACTTTAAAATTCAATAAAGGAATCGCTCTGGTGTTGTGCAACAGAAGGCCCTTTATGTGCCTCCTCAGTGTGGCCAGTGGCCAACAGATGCACTGGGGAGGTGGGGCAGGTGTCGGTTACTGTCCGACAACAACACTTAAGGGTTTAAAGTAGTGGTAACACATGAACCTTGGTGGCGATGAGAACTGTCTTACATTGCACCTAGGCTTCTTTCACATACCTTGAGTGGAGAGACCTAGAACTCTTGCTGAGCTTCCCACGGAATCAAACACACATAGGTGTGGCTCACTTTCAGTTGTGGGCTTGAACTCTTGAGTGCTGATGACCATGACCCATAACTTTCCCCCTCGGCACAGCGGCCTCTACTACTTCACACTTCAGAGAACTAGGCCTGACATTGCTTCAATAGCAGAGCCCTTTACCCCTATCTTGGAAGTAGTAGTTTCCATATTGTAAACACGGCTGTTCAGAAAACCTTTTGTAGTTTTACTGCTAAATATGTTATGTGGTTACATTATGACGTCCTCTTATATGTCATGGACATAAAACAACTGAAGGACAGACACAATGAATTAACAAATGTGAGAATTCTGTCAGTAAAACATATGCGAGCTGTGTCAATGTATATGACTGAGATGTGAAGACACTGCTTCGGGAAAGGTGAAACAAAATTCTAAAAATGTTAAGAGCAATACAAATACAATCCTATTACAATATTTAGGTGTTTCACTAACATCGATTACTATTTGCAAACAAACATGTCCAAATTTACTTACGTTCCTTCTCAAAAAGTTCTCGAACACCTGGCAAGTCCTTCGCTGCTCCAAAATATTTGTAACCTCTGTTTCCAGGAACCTCTTTTCCTTCATGATCCAGCATTTTCGGTCCAATCCTCTTTAGAAATATGAAGAAACAAAATAAAAGTAAAGTCACTTGCCATTCTCTTTATGTGGCAAACCTACTGGGGCCTGAGTACCATTCTAAAGTATTTCTTGAATTTTCATCAAGAGACCACATAGTGTCATTTTGAAACAGAATATTGGATTACTCATCTGGCACATACATGTTCAAAGTATACATATTAGAGAAGCAGATATATAATGGGCAATTACTGATAAAACAACGCTCAACATTTTATGTTCATTAACATAACATCTTTCAGAAGACAATAATAACAACAATAATTATCATATAATGAATCTGCAATCCCAACCCCACAAATCATCCAAGACTATGTGCTAGACTTCTGTGGCGACTACATCAGGAAATAGTTTTACTAGTAAGAAATTTTTCTTATATTTTTGCTCTTTTCTCACTTGACAGCCCCCCCCCGCCAAACAAGCCAAGCATTACCATCTTTATTGACAGATTTAACATATTTTAAACCTATAGAACAAAACTACTCTAAATAAAAAAACAGAAGGGCCTGGCCAGAGAAAATAGCATTAATTGATGAGTGAGGACCATGGCTAAGGCCAGGGTGGAGCAAGCAGTTTGTCAAGGTATCAGTCCAAAGATTTCAAAAGAAAATAATTCCCTAAGTTGCTGTCTAAAAAAAGACTATATGATCTTCAGGAGCACTTCTGGTATAAGTAAGTCTCTTGATAATGAAGATCAAGATAAACCATACTACATACTACACAGGGCCTACCTCACTCCAGAGGAAATCAACCAGCCAGATGCTGATTTCCTGCATATGTTGTAGATGTGCCATGTACTCTCCCTATACTGGCTTAGTATCACAACTCTCTTAGCTAGCTGTACTGGGAACCCCTTGCAACACACATAGGCGGTGTGCCTGCTGGGTATGTTTGAACGCCCCAAAAAGAACAAAGTAACTGTGCGGTTATTGGACATGGCTATTTTGCTAGCTAGCAAGTAAAGTAGAGAGAAAGAGGAGGAAGCAAAGACGCTTGCTCGGCTCCCCTTGTTGATTTTTGCTAGCTAACCATTTGCTAGCTAAACATTTGAGTACCTGCAGATGGAAGTCACCTACACTTCCTCAACTCTCCGCCTGGGCCCACTCCATGGATGCCATGTTCTAAGGCTGAGAGCACTGCCCTACACCGGGAAGATATCAGGGGCTTGCGTAAGCACCACATCTCTGTCAGCTGGTACTCTGTCCTGAATGAGCTGCAGTCTTCCTTGAAGGATGATAATCTCCGTCCTTGATTTCACAACACCTTAGGCCCAACTGCAGTTCTTAGTTTTCCCGATAGGCACTTTCAATTTTGAGTGCTGATGTCCATCCCTCTATTTCAGGTAACGTGTACTTCCATGCTCCAATACCGTAACAGTTCTCCTCGATCACTGCGTAGTTATGGGCTAGTTCTTCTGTCTGAAGTTGATGTGCATTCTATCTTCTTATTACCCTAGCAACCCCATGCTCTCTCCACTCAGATGCTGTGTATGTACACTTCTATTAACTTATGTTCCGCACACCAGTGCACTTTCTGCTCTATCATTAATGGGAGGGCGTTGTTTAACAAGTTTGTTAACTGCCGACTACGTATTAAGCTAGATAAGTAAAACAATGAAAATGCTTCATAAAAAGATTAAAAAAATAAGAAAACAAAGATCAAGATAAAAACAAAGAACACTTAGCCACTGGCAAGGTCAACCCTGTTTGAAGGATCCATTTACTAGCAACCAATGATAAACTAGCCTCTCAAGCAAATATGTAATGTTACAAAATGTGTAAAGCATATGGCTACCCTAGCAACAGGCCTTCCCAGGGCTATTCCCTAGACCAACAAAAAACAGAAAAACTGCAGGGTATGGAAGAAATTAGTTTGGAAAGAGTAGTGTCTTAATAGCTTTCTGAAAAGATCCTTGCTCATGGATACTTCTAATGTTGGCCGGAAGGGTGTTACAGATTATGGGCGCGAGGTCTCGGAAAGACTGACCTCAGGCACGCGCTCTTCTGACGGGAGGGACACATGCTAAGTGTTGGGCAGAGGAGCGCAGCACGCGGTTGGGAATGTAGGGAGTGAGGAGATTTGCCCCAGACATTCTAGCCAGAGCATTTGAAATTCTGTGAGAGATGCACAGGACTTTGAAATTGATTCTCTTTTCCACTGGGTGCCAATGGAGCCTACATAGGAGATTGGAGGCTACGCAAGATTTGGGCCGGCAGAAGAGCATCCAAGCAGCAGCGTTTTGTGCCCTTTGCAGGCGGTGTATCCCTGCTTTGTAATCACCTAGATACAGAGAGTTTGAATAGTCAAGTCTCGAAAGTATGTTGGACTGGATGATGGCCTGGCGGGTGTTGGCGTTGAAGAATTCAAGCAGTGGCTTGAGTCTACGTAAGAGTCCAAAACAGACACCAGCAACTGACTTTGTCTGCGCCTGGTAAGTTAGGGAGGAGTCAACCCAGACCCCAAGATTTTTTGCGTCTGTTTGGGCACCGGAGGGGCTCCTAGAGCGGTAGGCCACCAGTGATCACTCCCTCGGTGAGTATTACTACCCAAAAGAAGGTTCTCTGATGTATTAGCATTCAATTGTAAGAAGATGATAAGTCATCCAATCAGCGATGTGCTGAAGAAGCCTTACATTCAGAATGAGGTATTGCAAACCACTTGTAAAGGTAATAGTTAATGCAGAAATGTAATGTCTTTTCACCAGATGATATGATACACATTAAAAAGATATGTGAGAGTGAGTCATTTTGTTCTGAAAAATCCTCTGCAGCCCACCTCCCAAGACTGGGTACTCCTTAATATTATGTGGAATACTGTGAGGCATGTTCACACCACTGTAGGTATTCTGATGCACCCCCAATCAAAATGACAGACTTCTAAAACAAGCCTAAAGAAGATATTTGAACAGGACGCTACAACCTCAAAGTGGTACCATGTTTACCGATGACTTCACCAGCGCAAATCTATTCATCCAGTTATGAACGGCTTTATCCCAGGTAAGGGTTTTCAATCCAGAAGAGAAAAGCTATTTCAGTCAAAAGTCTTAGGGCGTGGTTTCCCACAGAACACACAACAGTACCACGATTACCACGGAAATTACTTCTGCTAAATTCTAATTATATATTCTCTAGTTATCGATAGTAAAACAGATATTGAATACTAGGAAAACTGAACTCTGGACAAAACGGTTATGCAACACTGCCTAGTACTGATAGATCTCAAAACATGAAGCAATGTAGAGACAGTATCGTGCGTAGAAATGGGTTCAACCGTACCTACTACTGAAAGATCTAAAAAAAATGTAAGCAGTGTGCAAAAATTACAAAGACCAGACAGCAGCTCTGCATACCATTACAAGACATCTGTTTTTAAGAAATCTGAATAGGTGACCGGATCAGCAAGTTAGGTTTATGTGATGGGGAAATACATTCTTTCTCTAAGCAGCACAAAAATTTTGACCTGGCCCAGGCTGAATTTTATTTCTAACTGTTTATCAGATATACCTTGTTCAGCTTCAGCATAGGCAAAGGGGAAGTACCAGACAGCTTCTATCGAGGTCAAGGTTATTAAGAAAGAACTGCCGGGTAGGGGAGTTTCTAAAATTTACAATACCCATTTTGAAATTCAACTTGTTAGGAGGATTGAGAGAAAAGTGTATGACTGATTTGGGCTCAATCGAGCACTCCATGATTGGGAAGAAGCCCTCATTGTTCCTATGTCGTCCAGTTTGAGATGTTGTCAACTTCAGATATTTAATGTGATATCCTTTTATTGGATTAAGGATCTGCCGTGGGCTATTTGGGGACACTATATATGATGTCATGATGCCCCAGGTATATTATTTCATACTCTACATTTTTGCACTTTTTAGATGTAGTAAATGCAGAAATCGTGATGATACTGGTCTTAACCTTGTTGTCGGCTCTACAAACAGCTAAGTCAGGCAGGAAGGGTGATAGAGATGTGCAAACTATCAGGTAGCCCTGTACATGATGGGCCTTAAACTGGCTGATGGGGACATCGAACGAGAATAGAGGGTATTATCGTTCTGCCCTGGAGAAGGGTAAGTATTGGTGTATAGATATGAAACTGTAAACCTATGAAGGATGTCACTGCCCCAAGAAATGATAGTAAACATGGGCGCAATAGAGATATGCCTGACTGAGAGGATGTCTCATGACTGGTTTTAAGTTATTTCTCGGAAGCTGTAGCAGGAATGTTTCTATATTTGATGAGCTGACTAATTATAGAGTTCCAATTCTCTTCTCACCGTGACTGCATACGTTGTTCATGATGTCTTTGACATTATATGTCTGTATTTCATGCTCCTACATTGAACCAGGGGAGGGTAGTGTGACGGTTGCATTGAATTTTACTGTTCATTAAAAAGCAATAAAATGTGTTTTTTTTTTAAACAGAAAACAATACCAGCATAGTGAGCTAACACAAGTACCCAGCCACACAGTCAATGTAGCCCAACTTCGCCAATATGACATAAAACCAAGTTTGATCCTAGTCAGTCCGAGACAAAACATTTTAAGTACTAAGAATGTAATGTTTATCGAGTTCTCTCTCCACTGAGGGTGTACGAGGCTTAAGAAAAAAGACAGGCAAAATTGTTGCTTGCAAATCAAACATACCCAAAAAAAATCAATGATGATGATAGTCTTTTGCTTCCATAAAGAACATTCAACTTACATATTATTTCAGCAGACATGAAACTCAAAAACTCAATGGGCTTCAGTGTGTACAAAGAAAATGTTACTTACAATGTAAGAATCCGTTTGTGGCATGTAGTGTCGTAGATCCACATTCTGTACATACTCCTGCCATCTAGAGTTGGTTTCAGACGTGTGCAACTTGTTTTTCTTCAAAGAGAGTCACAAGCTATAGTGACTGCACCAATTACTGAATGCACATGAGCACCAGCACCATTATTAAACTATTTTTCCACACGGTGGGCGAGGATGAGAAATGGTACGTAGAGATACAAAAGTCAATGACAATGCGAAAATAAAAATAAGAAAAGAAAGACATATGCAACACCCCCAGGTGTCCCGGGAGGTGGGAGGGTGCATGTGAATCTACAGCACTACATGCCAATACATTTTCAATTTGTGGCATGAGTAGCGGTAGATACACATGCTGTGCATAGACTGTAAACAGTTCTCCACTAAGCTGTGGCTAGCCAGAGGATGTTGCAGAGGACTGGAAAAGTGTACAAAGTAGAGCCTGGCCAAGGATAGCTTGCTGGTGTGCTAGGACATACACATGGTAATGCTTATTGAAAGTGTGAGGAGTAGACAAGGTAGCTACCTTGCAGATGTAACGGACAGGGATGGTATCCAAAAGAGCTGTAGATGTCCCTTTCTTGTGGGTAGAGTGGGGCCTGGGGCAGGCAAAGATCTCTTGGCTTGAAGTAACATGTCTGAATATACTTGACTAACCACTAGTGCTCATTTTTAAAATTACCTGTTGCACGTACTTAGTTGTACTTAAATTGAGGAGACCGTGTGTTGTCTGGTTGTGCACCTCCAGGTCCACCGCAGCCTTTAGAGGGCTGTTTGTTGTGGACGGAGTACTGCATAGCCCCAGCCGGTGCATATCCACTTCCAGTTATTATTATTATTTATTATTATTTAGCGATTTGTAAAGCGCCTGGTGACCCGAGGGCATCCCCGCGCTATGAAGATTTGTTATCCAGATGAGAGGGAAAAAGGGGAGAGGGACATTTATTTGGGGAATAGAGGGGTTTTAAGTTTTTTTCTGAAAATCAGGTAGCTGGGTTCCAGTCTGAGGGAACGTGGAAGGGAGTTCCATCCAGTGGACGCTTTTACCGAGAACCGTCTGCCTCCCGTGCGTGTCTTTTTGAATTTGGGGATGTTGGCTAGGTGCTCATTCTCGGACCGTAGAGATCTGGGTGCTTTGTAGGGAGTGACCAGGCCGCTGAGAATCGCGGGGCCGGATCCATTGATTAGTTTGTATGCCGTGCACATGGCTTTGAATTCCACCCTTTGGCGCACAGGGAGCCAGTGCAGGGCCTTGATGGCAGGTTTAGCTGACACTCTGGAGGGGAGGTTCATGATTAGACGGGCTGCTGCGTTCTGTGTTCGTTGCAGTTTCGTCAGGGTGGCCTCAGGGGCTCCCAGGTAGACCGTATTACTATAGTCCAACCGTGACAAATGAGTCCTTGGACTAGTAGTTTCCTGGACGCGGGTGGGAGTAGGGGAAGAATCCTGCGGGTAGTGCGCATCAGCCCAAAACAGGTACCAGCAGTTTTGGCCGCTTGCGTCTTCATTGAGAGCTCGGGTTCTAGCCAGACTCCCAGGGTCTTAATTTCGTGTTTCGGGATGGAAGTTTCCCCGAACACGTCTGGCCAGACCGCTGGAGGAATAGTTGCCCATTGCTTTCCTAGGAGCATCACTTCGGTTTTTGACCCGTTTAATTTTAAAGATGATTCACACATCCAACCGTGGATTTCAGTAAGGCAGTTTGCCAGGTTGTCTGGGTGGTCGTCTAGTTGGGATAGGGAGACGACCAGTTGTGTGTCATCGGCATAGCTCACTATTTTTATACCGAATGGTGTCACCACATCTTCAAGGGGGGCCATGTACGCATTAAAAAGTGTAGGGCTCAGGGACGAGCCCTGAGGGACCCCGCTCGTGAGGGGGAGGGTGGACGAGTGGTGATTGCCGTCCCATACTTGGAACGTGCGACCGGTGAGGAAGGACTCAATCCAGCTGAGTGCCGTCCCGGTGATCCCTGCTGCCGCCAGCCGATGAAGAAGGACCCGATGGTTGACGGTGTCGAAGGCTGCGCTAAGATCCAGGAGGATCACTGCCACTGACCCTCCTGAATCTAGAATGCGCCTTGCCTACTCGATGACGGCGAGAAGGGCGGTGTCTGTACCGTGCCCTGGGCGAAACCCAGTTTGGGATTGCCGTAGGATGTTGTTTGTCTCGAAAAACTGAGACAATTGTCCGTTGACCAATTTCTCGGTTACTGTGCTAATGGCCGGGAGGAGGGAGATTGGCCGGTAGTTTGCCATATCTGCTGGGTCGAGCTGGGGTTTTTTAAGGAGTGCTTTCACCACCGCGCTCTTCCAGCTGGCTGGAACAGATCCCTGGGCAAGTGAGCTGTTAATAAGCTCTGTAAGAGTGGGGACTATGGCGGGGGCTACGGTTTTGAGGAATCTAATGGGTGCAGGGTCCAGGGGTGATCCGCTTTTCATTTTGGTCATGGTAACTTCTACCTCGTTCGATGTTACTGGTCTAAATGTCGCAAGTCGGGGAAGTAAACTGCTTCCAGTCTGGCTAGGGGGTGAGTTATTGTCCATGTAGCTAGAGGGACCGGGAGGGGGTAGGGATGCTAAGATGCGAGCAATTTTGCCATTAAAATAGGTGGCTAATTCATTGCTTCTGTCTACAGAGGGGGTGGTGGTGGAGGGAGTGGTTGGTACTTTCAGTAGCTCTTTCACGATAATGAAGGATTCCCTGGCTGAGTTGGAGGATTCTTTTATCCGGGTGTCGTAGTGAGAAGCTTTGGAGCGTCTAATGGCAGTTTTGTATAGTCTAACCGCGATTTGGTAGGCTTCTTTGCTGGCGTGCTGCCAGTTTTTTCTCCATAGCCGTTCGGCTCTCTTACAGTTTTTACGGAGTAGTCGGAGTTCCGGGGTGTACCACGGGGCGGAACCTGGTTTCCCGTTTTTGTCCTCCCGAGTTCTAATTGGGAGTATGGAGTCTAGGGAGGTCGTAATCCACTCTCTAAATTGACTGTCGGCGATAGCCGATTCTTCTGCGTAGGCAGGGGTAGTTGACTTTAGGGTCCTGGCCCAATCTTCGGTGGGCAGTTTGGACCAGGTCCTGTCCCTGGTGTAAGTGGGCCGTTTTTGGAGGTTTCTTAAAGGTTCCTGGTAGTAGGAAGGAGACTAGGGAGTGGTCCGTCCAGGGGAGGGGAAGGGACTCCCTAGCTTGCATCGAGGGGGTGCTTGTGAACACAGGATCCAACAGGTGATCTTTGATGTGAGTAGCTCCAGAGTTTAGGAGACGGATGTCAAGGGCCGCCAGATCAGTGATCAGGTCGGCTGCCCCAGAGTCTGACGGGTCATCAAAATGGATATTTAGGTCTCCTAGTACCATGTAATTGGTGATGGAGTGGGCCTGCGTCGCTACTGTGTCCAGGAGAGCGCTAGCAAAAGGACCTGGATGACCGGGGGGGGCGGTACACTAGGATCCCTGAGAGTGAGTTAGTCGGGTCTAGCTTGATTGTGAACTGTAGGCTTTCCGAGTCGGGAATCTGCGCATCATTAGATTTGCAAGGGAGATGATCCCAGTGAATAATGGCGACACCACCACCTCTACCTAAGGGGCGAGGTAGGGACTGAATGAGGAAGCCCGGTGGGGTGGCTAGCACCATATCTGAGTCTGAGTGTGGAGCGAGCCACGTTTCCGTCAGGAAGAGGACGTCTATCTCATGGTCTTCTATGAGATGGTGGATCATCGTGGCGTGTTTAGGGAGAGATCGACAGTTCAGCAATGATAGTTTAAGGTCTGTGGGCTTGCGAGGAGGTGTGGGGAGCTTGAGCTGAACTGGCTGGCAGTGCGTGCAGCTGATGAAAGGTCCATTCATGTCATGAACGTATTCACATGAGGGGGCGGTGGGAGGTCTGAGACTTAGGAGGTCCCGACGAGAATAGCTTACCTTAGGGGCAGCTTTGTCCAACAGGGGTTCTGGCCCTGGGCCCGGTCGTGCGCGGACGGGCGCAGACGGGCTTGCCTTAGGCGCTCCCGCTGCGCTCGTCCGCTGCGCTTGCTCAACTGGCACATTTATGGGGGTGAAAGGGGCGTGGCCTCCCGTGTGGGCGTGTCTCCGCCTACTGACTGCGAAGGGTGGGATTCCCTGTTTCAGCGATAATATCCGCTGTCTCAGGGGGTCTGCGGGGGACTGCTCAGCGAAGTGCAGAGTGCCCGTGAAGTGGGTGGAGAGTTTTAAAAGCACACAACAAAAGTATTAGCAATTTTTAAAAGTAAGACAAGTCCTCCGGCTTCCGCCTCAGAGGTAAACACAATCTACAATGGCGCGTTCACTCGGCGCTTAAGTAGTTGGTCGGGTGGGCGTGGCCTCCCGTGTGGGCGTGTCTCCGCCTACTGACTGCGAAGGGTGGGATTCCCTGTTTCAGCGATAATATCCGCTGTCTCAGGGGGTCTGCGGGGGACTGCTCGGCGAAGTGCAGAGTGCCCGTGAAGTGGGTGGAGAGTTTTAAAAGCACACAACAAAAGTATTAGCAATTTTTAAAAGTAAGACAAGTCCTCCGGCTTCCGCCTCAGAGGTAAACACAATCTACAATGGCGCGTTCACTCGGCGCTTAAGTAGTTGGTCGGGTGGGCGTGGCCTCCCGTGTGGGCGTGTCTCCGCCTACTGACTGCAAAGGGTGGGATTCCCTGTTTCAGCGATAATATCCGCTGTCTCAGGGGGTCTGCGGGGGACTGCTCGGCGAAGTGCAGAGTGCCCGTGAAGTGGGTGGAGAGTTTTAAAAGCACACAACAAAAGTATTAGCAATTTTTAAAAGTAAGACAAGTCCTCCGGCTTTCGCCTCAGAGGTAAACACAATCTACAATGGCGCGTTCACTCGGCGCTTAAGTAGTTGGTCGGGTGGGCGTGGCCTCCCGTGTGGGCGTGTCTCTGCCTACTGACTGCGAAGGGTGGGATTCCCTGTTTCAGCGATAATATCCGCTGTCTCAGGGGGTCTGCGGGGGACTGCTCAGCGAAGTGCAGAGTGCCCGTGAAGTGGGTGGAGAGTTTTAAAAGCACACAACAAAAGTATTAGCAATTTTTAAAAGTAAGACAAGTCCTCCGGCTTCCGCCTCAGAGGTAAACACAATCTACAATGGCGCGTTCACTCGGCGCTTAAGTAGTTGGTCGGGTGGGCGTGGCCTCCCGTGTGGGCGTGTCTCCGCCTACTGACTGCGAAGGGTGGGATTCCCTGTTTCAGCGATAATATCCGCTGTCTCAGGGGGTCTGCGGGGGACTGCTCGGCGAAGTGCAGAGTGCCCGTGAAGTGGGTGGAGAGTTTTAAAAGCACACAACAAAAGTAATAGCAATTTTTAAAAGTAAGACAAGTCCTCCGGCTTCCGCCTCAGAGGTAAACACAATCTACAATGGCGCGTTCACTCGGCGCTTAAGTAGTTGGTCGGGTGGGCGTGGCCTCCCGTGTGGGCGTGTCTCCGCCTACTGACTGCGAAGGGTGGGATTCCCTGTTTCAGCGATAATATCCGCTGTCTCAGGGGGTCTGCGGGGGACTGCTCGGCGAAGTGCAGAGTGCCCGTGAAGTGGGTGGAGAGTTTTAAAAGCCCCGGGGCCGGCCTTGGATTTCAAAGCTGCTAACATTGAGGCTGCTGGTTCCCTGGCACTGACGGCCACCAACTTTAGTATCATTGGTGATTTAAATTTACACTTCGATCGTCCCTCTGATTCTGAAATCAGCAGCTTGCTTGCTGATTTCGCTGCTTGCCAATGAAGCCAGCTTGTGGTGGGCCCTACCCACATTGCCGGACACTTGCTTGACCCTGTCTTTTCCAGCATCCCCTCTCTTGTAGTCAAGACACCTAGCCCGGTGTGTTGGTCTGACCATTTTATGGTCTCTATCTCCCTCCCGTTGTCAGAGCCAGTGTCGAGAGCTGATCCTAAGGCCTCCTTTAGACGATGTTGGCGTAAACTTAAACTGGAGGACCTGCATGCCATCTTGGCACGCTGTCCCCCTTACTCCAGCTACCGATCCGGATTTGGCGTTCAAATCTCTCTGTGACTGGATCCTACATGCTCTAGACCCACACATTCCAGCTAAATGGTCCAAGGGTCGCTGCTCGAACTCTAATTCATGGTTCAATGATTTTCTGGATGTCTTGCGAAGTACTTGTAAAAAATGGAATGGGTCTGGAGAAGGGACTATGACCTTGGGACTAAGAAGTCCTACAGGTTGCGATCAAGTGCTATCACAAGGCCATACATTCGGCATGTGCGGCTTACTTCTCTAATGAGATTAAGTCTAGTAAGAACCCTCCCAAATGCATTTATAAAATACTTAATGATCTCAAAAACAGGAAAGACCCCACCACCCCTGTGATCACGTCTGGGCAGCAATGCGAGGACTTGGCCACCTTCTTTGTTAAGAAGGTGTAAGCCATCTATGAGTCTTTGCCTACTTGCCCTACCGATCACTTCGCCTCGCAAGGTCCCCCACCCACCCTCACATTGGCAGCTATTCCCCCTATCTCCCAAAATGAGTTCCTCATGCTGAGCAAAAAAGTCAAATCGGGCTCCCCCGTAGATCCTTTGAGACCTGCCCAATTTAGGGACTCCCTACCTGTACTCCTTATGTCATTGTGTCAGGCAATTAACTCCTCTTTCACCACTGCAGTCGTGCCTCTGGTATGGAAGCAAGCAAGCGTGGTCCCCTTGCTGAAAAAACCCTCACTAGACCCGACTAAACTTGAAAACCTCCGCCATATATCTCGATGCCTTGGGTTGCTGAAGTTGCTGAGGCCCACACCAACAACATCCTTTCAGGCTTTCTGAATAACAACGGCGTCTTGGATCGGTCCCAGAATGGTTTCCTCCCGGGCCTAAGCACTGAGACCGCCCTCTTAGCAGTGACCGAACATCTGCGAACCATTCTGGATGAGGGACATACCGCGGCCCTGATATCGCTCGATCTCAGCGCCGCTTTTGATACGCTCTCTCACCGGATCCTCTTACATCGCCTTGAGGAGGCTGGGGTGGTAGGTCTCGTCTTGGACTGGTTTCGCTATTTTCTGGTCGACAGAACACTACAAGTAACTGCCCACCCCCCTTTCTCTCCCGCGCTCAATCCATCGGGCAGGGGGTATCTCAGGGCTCGGCTTTGAGCCCCGTACTTTTCAACCTGTACGTTCAACCCCTAGCTGCGGTGGTAAGGGACCATGGCTTGACCATATTCTTGTATGCTGACGATACGCAGTTGGTGGTGGCCCTCTCCGAAGACCCCACGTGGGGCAACTCCAAATTTCGGAGTGGACTAGCGGCGGTCACGCGGTGGATGACCACCAACTGCCTTCAGCTCAATGCCAATAAGTCAGAGGTGCTGTTGGTGGGGAGAGATTAGGGGCTCTGGAGTGCGCAATGGTGGCCTGCGACCTTGGGCAATGCCCCCTCCCCTAAGTTGGGGGTAAAAAAATCTTGGGGTTTGGCTCGATTACACTCTTGGGTTTCAGGAACATACTAAGAAGGTTGCAGGCACCTGCTTTGGCCTCCTCTGGGGACTTAGGCCCATGTTAGGTTTCTTTGATCCTTCTACCCGCCAGTTAATAGTCCAGGCGTCTATTTTGTCCACACTGGACAATGCAAATTCACTCCTGTTAGACGCTAACTAGCAGCGAGTCCAGAATGCAGCGGCTCGAGTTCTTTTGTGGCTCCTAGAACCTGTTCCGTGACGGGGGCCATTCCCCGTTTACACTGGTTACCCATGTCCAAAAAGATTGAATTCAAAACTTTCTGCTTGACTTTCAAAATACTTAAACTTTCTTCCCCTGAGATTCTGTCCAATCTGCTAGTGTCCTATGTACCCACCCGCCAGTTAAGCTCGGCTGAGCAATATCTGGCTACGGTCCCTCGGGTGAAGCGCCTCAGTGCTGGGGGTTGGTCCTTCAGCTATCTTGCCACGAAACTGTGGAACTCCCTCCCTATCCAGATTCGGCACCTGGATTGCCTGTTGTCCTTCCGTAAAGCCACCAAAGCCTACCTGTTCCCATTGGTTTAATCCCCTCCTTCTCTAACGACACGGCTCCCAGCGCCGAGACACCCCTTCACTGAGGCAGCTGCGCACTATGTAAAAATACCTAACATAACATAACATATGCTAGTCATGCTTTAGAGCCTGAGAACATTCTTTGTGTGGTATGGAAATTAAGGCAAACTGCTGCAGTGTCTTATGGAAGAGTTTTGTCCTGTCAATGAAGTCCATGAGGGCCCTTTTGACATCTAATGTGTGAAAAGCCCTTTCTGTTACTGCCTCTGGATGTGGGAAGAATGCAGGTGGTTCAATAACTTTGATTAAGGTGGAAACTAGAGACCATCTTGGGGAGGAACATGGGGTATGTCCAGTGGACTACCCTGTCATTTTGAAATGAGAAAAAAAGTTCTTTCAGGGAACTATGGCATTACAAGAGGCCATCAGGACGAGGAGGTGCATGACTGTCCTAACCGCTACTTGGTGATCTGGTAAAAAAGGGAGAGCAGGGACTGGAAAGCTTGAACCCTTGCGGGGCTGGGATAGGCTTTGCTGGCAACAATGTTGAGTATTGCCCCCAAGAAGGGTTGGTCAGGAAGAGCTTGACAGTTGGACTTTGCATTATAGATGGCAAACCCTAGAGCATGTAGCAGGTCGATGGTGGCTGGCACGTGGGTGAGGCACTGTAGATGCACTCTTGATCAGCCAGTCGTCGAAGTAAAGGAACTCATAGATGCCGCTCCTCCTGCGATGAGTGGCTACCACAGAGAGATACTTTGTAAACACCCTGGGGGTGGTAGGGACCCCAAAGGGAAGTGCTCTGAATTGATAATGCTGGCAACTTACCACGAACCAGAGGTACTGGCGATGTGCAGGGTAGGTGTCTTTCATGTGAAGGGCGGTCATTATGTCGCCTTGCTGCAGTAGAGGTATGACATTGAGGAGTGTCACCATATGGAAGAATTCTGACAGGATGTATTTGTTGAGGGTCCTGAGGTCCCTTGTCCGGTAGTGGAGCATCACCAGTACCCTGAGGATTTGCTCACTTGCGGGCTGTGTGGACCACGAGGGAGCCAGAGGGGAGTGGACTCCTGATAAGGGGGGGGGGGGGGGGGGTCAGAAGGGGAGGCTTTGTGTTTTTTGTCCACTCTGGGTGTGACCACCCTGGCTTTAACCGGCTCCTTGAATGCCTCAGTGGCAGTCCTTAACATGCCCTTGAGTATGGGGAGGAATCGGAGGAAGTACTGTGTGGAAGATAGCATCTCCACGAGGAAATCCTCACCCTCCTGGATCTTATGCAAGTCAGCCTTGTGAAAGGCGGCAGCCTGATGGAGGAGGAGCTGGTGATACGAGGTGCTACCATCTGTGGGAGGAGGGTCGGGTGGGGAGGGAAGGCAGGTCAGGGTAAAGGTCTGGATCGGTATCCCCAGGGGAAAGCTATGCTGTAGTCATTCCAAGGGTCTTCATGGGGTTCGAGTTTCAAAGGAGCCTCATAGGGATCCAAGGAATAAGAAGGACTACCCCACACCCGAGTGAGGAGAACCCCTGGTGAGTGTGATGAGGGGTGACCCTGTGGAGGAGGAGAAAAAGGTGCAGGAGCAGTGGTGGGGCAAAGAAGAAGGACGAAGAGGAGGCTGAAGCGGGCTAGTGCCCCAGTCCTGGAGCTTCTTTAATTTGGCCGGTGGTTTAGTGCTCCACTGCGAGAGCTTTGGTATCGTGGGCCTTTAAGGGATCTGCTCCCGCTTGGCGTCCAGTTACTGCTGCAGGCATTGCTAAATTGGCAGCTCCTGGTCATTGGAAGTGACCGTGGAAGGCGTTTTCAGTGTAGGAATTTTTCAGCACTGAAGATGGTTATGAATATATGGTATATGAATTATTCAGTAATATACTTTATGTGGCGCCTTAGGTGGCATTGAGAAATACTGTGTGCAGAAATATTGATATTATGCACGTTATGTGGTCATGACAAAAAAAAATAGTACACTTATTAACTTTTAATTGAATATCTTTTAATTTGTGTAAATATACCGGCATGTACTTGTTTTTAAATTAGAAGAATAAATTGATATATTTTTTGAAAAACTTTTCCTTTTTGTTTTGACCTTGGGTTGACAATTGGATTCCCCCATCAGGGTACAGTGTGTGAGTAATATTGGATGATTGTGTGTTCTCTGAGGTGTATGAACCAGTGGAATTAACCCAAAGGAAGTTTTCCCTCTCTAATAGACTATTTGAACCCTGTTCCTTTGGTGTAAAGTGGGCCCTCTCTATCCTTCTAGAATATTTATCAGATCCTACAGCTTTGAAATCATCTATGCTGAAGATGCCCAGCTCATAATCTCCATCTCTGAAAACATCACAAACACTAACTTCAATGGTTGCATGCTCCAAGTCGATGGCTGAATGAGAACCAGCTACCTTAAGCTAAACTGGAAAAAAACCTGAAGATAAGCTGTTCTGAAAAACCATATCTTATTGGGTAGAAGGCTAGAGGTATTCTGAGCTAGGGAACACCCCATGGTCAACCAACCCGGTCAGAAACCTGGGTATAGTACTAGACAACAGGTGATCTATGGCTGACCGAATTAATCCAGTCTCTGCATCCTGCGTTGGCATTTTGAGAATGCTTCTTAAAGTTTTCAGATGGATTCCTATTAAGCAAAACTGCAACTAATTCCCTCGTTACTGGCAGTCTAGTTAACAGTGCTCTGTGTATAGGCATCCCTGACCACTTGAGTAAAGGATTGTACAGGTCAAAATGTGGCTGAAAAGCTAGTACTTAAGTGAACTGTGTGGGCCTTGGTATCTTCCCAGCTCAAGGCATTCTACTGGCTCAGAGTTCAGAAAAGGGCCATTTTTAAAATGTTCAGCTTATTTGCCACACTCACAGGGCACTCTACAATGTCTGGTCAAGGTGTCTGCCCAATAGCATCTCTGTCCTTCAGCCTACTCAGTTTCTTTCCTCATGCCATCAGCGCTTAGCCACTCTTCCATGTATTTGTCTCTCCAGAAGGGGAAGTTGATCCTTTTTGTATTTGACAGCCACAAGCTGGAACAAAATCCCCATTGATCCGAGTTGGACTAGCTTCTTCCCACTTTCCAAACAAAGTTCAAAACCTGGCTATTCTTAAGCTCCAGTCAGCATCCTTCTTCCTGCACTAGGAAGTCTCTCTTTAGGGCAAGTGAGTGAGTTGCAAATTCAGTTACCATAACAATGTCTGGCAAACAGAAATGGGATGACAGCAGGGATTCTATCAAAATTGGTCTTAGAAATTATGGTTTACTTACCCGAAGATTGAGTGAAAGTCACAACTTGCAGACAGTGCATGCCTAAGAGTAAACTTGTTGGCAGAATGCCAGCTGGGGGGTGGGGCATCTCTGAATATTCACTGTGAAGAGGGTGTAGCAGGCACTTTCACATCAGGTGACCTTGTAAAGCATAAAAAGCACCTCCACATGTAGTGACTTCGGTAAGCACAAAAGAAAGCACAGAACTTATTTAACCACAGAAAAAAAACTTGGCACTGAAGGAGTCTTCAAAAATGCTGATTTTTGCACAGGCTGTTAGAAATCCATTATTCATGTTTAATGGACCATGGTCATTGACCATGTGCTAATTACAATTAGGGAAACAATCCATCAGACCTGTTTAGAGATTGAGTTACGAGTTTATTCTAACTGTAAAAAGGGAATATCTTGGTAACAACCAGTGCATTTAGTGAGCAATTTGAGTTCCTTATACATATGATAAATGGAGATTTTCCTTTGGGCACAGCCAAAACAATGTCTTACAGAAAAGAATGCTATATGTGAGTGATGCCAGTGTTGTACTTTCCCCACCAAATATTCTGTTATCTATCTCTCCCTGCTAAGCCACTTCATCTGCAACCCCAAGGGCAGCACTTAGGGCAATGTGATAAAAGCGGAGTTCTCAAGAACATGTTTCAAGATTAAATGTTGGGATAATAAGCTAAGCATGCAGGAGAGATGGACCATCTCAAAGAACTCTAAAATGGAGGGAGATTTTAAACCGCCCCTTGCAAAAAGATGTAATTGGGTGGGCAGAAATCCAGTTAACATTTCATTTTGAGACACAGGTGCACACGATATTTCTATTCTCTTTAGAATTCTGTATGATTACTAGACTTTTTCTTAAGAAATGTAAATATATTACTTCATGTGTTACATGTAGCACAGATCTTTAACATTGTAAACATGAGACTATTTTGGTGTTCATGAAGTGGGTGGATACAATAATCAAGATTCTGCTATTGAACTAATCAGGAATTAATCAAGCTCATGAGGCAATCTGGAAATGTATCAAATTCATTTAAAATCCCATTATAACAATACTAGTTGGTGGTAAAATGGCTATGTGATTACACAAGGAGCATAATCAATTGAGGGGTGAGGATTGTCAAGCACTAATTCCATGGCCTGAATTAGTTAATAAGTATAGAGTTGGAGAGTAGTTACATTGACTCTAAATTGGGTGGAAAGATTTTACGACCTGAAAATTCATTAAAAATGAGCTTGTGAAAACATGTAGCTGAAGGTATGCCTAGATTTAGTTAGTGCAGTGGTAAGATAATACATGGCATTAAGGTTTACCTTTTCCTGAATGTCTATTCAGTTCCTACTTCAAGAACAAGCTATTAAAACTTCTGATTGATTACAAAAGACACGGACTAGAGTGTATTCAAGTGCAGCTAAGAAGAATCACTTTAACCAGCCACTATGCTTGAAAAAACGCGCTCTCAGATTGTGAGTTTGGTTTTATAAATGGCAGTAGCTCTCGAGTGGGGATGATCTCTGAAGAGCCAAGACATGTATAAAAGTGAGACTACAAAAAATGTGTGTTAATATTGAGTACATACATTTAATGCTAAGAAATAGATTGCAGTCTTTTTTATACCCAGATGATAGTTATAAAAAGTTAGGAATCTGAAGGATAAAAATGGACAAGTGCTTCACTGGAGTTACGAAGTTGACAAACTTTACAATACATTTGTTGTTTTGAAGGCACTGCAGAGGCTACTCTTACAGTCGGAGCATTGTTGTCATTTGTGGCATTCTACTCTCACGCTTGGAAGTTTCATCAAACTTTTCTACATGAAACTCAACTTTAAACTTTGAGTTAAGAATGAGATGCTTCAACTTACTGTGTAATCGGGGCCTCCCAGCTCCTTTATCCGCACCTCCCAATGTCCTTTTTCTCGGAGTAGTTTATTTATTTCGTCATTCAAATCCCGAATCCTGAATTCACCTAAACCAGCTTTGGGTTAAAAAAAAAAAAAAAAGTTGAAGAACTGCTCATACACAATAGATACATTCAAAACCTTTGCATACATAAATGACATAGTGACAAAGAAACCTACCGTTTTGAATCTGTGCAACCTTTTTGGAAATTTCACCAATAATCTGTTAATAAAAATAAACAGGAAATGAAGAGATTATCAGTGTTTATCATCAAATCTTCAATAAATATAAACAAACTTGTATTTATTAAGAGGAGAAACATTATTTGCAATGAAGTGTAAATACAATAAGGTGATGCTCGCAAACACTGCCTGATGCCTTACAAATCGAAAAAACACTTTTCCTACAATACACATGACTTTGGACTGTTGACTCTTTCCCTTTGAAATAGCTTAGATGGTTGATGAAGTCTGGAAATCTGCCCCATATTTTAACCAGTAAACCGAAAATGTTTACTCTCCAGGATCAAGCTAACATCATCATATGAAATTCAGATATGACTGGCAGGCTAATAATATATTTCTAGGCTTGCAACCAAATAAAACCTTCCTTAAAATGTTTACAAGGACTGAGGCAAGAGTCCCACATCAATGTTAAACCACCCTGGATTATCAAACAACTCCACAATAACGGGTCATGAATATCCTGAGACTGATCAATAGATACAATCTCTTGTTAGAAGCAAGGCCGCAAAATTGATACCAAATTCCCCAAACGGCATGAAGATTTGCATTTCTGGTCTTGCCCCATGGAATAC
This sequence comes from Lissotriton vulgaris, assembly GCF_964263255.1. Taxonomy (NCBI): domain Eukaryota; kingdom Metazoa; phylum Chordata; class Amphibia; order Caudata; family Salamandridae; genus Lissotriton; species Lissotriton vulgaris. The sequence continues at coordinate 1,048,418,253 of NC_141697.1, read as the reverse complement.
TGGTCATGTCTCGAACGGAAGATAGTTAGCTTTGCTGTAAAAAGTAGGAAAGGATCAACTTTTCCAGGTTCCATCCCCACCAAGCCTTGAAATTGGTATTCCACGGTAGACAGTTTATGCTGTGCTCTTCTCTCTTATGGGTCAGTTTCTTTTTTCACCTTTCTCAGTTTCTTACTCCTCCCCATATATTTTCCACAGGAGCATGTGCCCAAACTGTTACCTACTTCTACAACATGGATGATTTGGTTTTTTTCACAGCACAAGTATTTGCACTTTGCTAACAGCTTTGCCTCCCCTGCAATGGCCGGTGTGCATTTGATTCTGGAATGTGGATAAACATGATATAGGCACTACACCTAAATATTTCTGATGAATGGAAGGCAGAAGAAGGCATCAAAGTTGGCTAAGAGAAACTTTCTTAGGGGAGGGAATCACATGTGGGTTTATTTTGAAATACTACAACAGGTGATTAACTTTGGGAGAGGAAGATGAGGAGTGTGGAATAGCCCTATTCTGGATTATTATTTTCTTGGAGAAAAATGTTGGGGAGTAGCAGATCAAAGCTGGTTTAGGCAGGCTTTCTTACAAAGTGAACACTTCTGAGGGCCATTTAAATGTGAGGACCTCCTTGAGAGGTCCCTGCAACAAATGCCTATATATATTATCTACTGGCAGTCGCCAGTAGGTATAGTTAGGAGCATGTTTCTTTAGAAAAAAGCGTTTATTTTGGCTTACCTATATCTTTGGGGCTGTTTGACAAATCGTCATGAAAACAAGTATCAAACTGAGTCAAAGGCGATTACTAAGTAATTAAAGTTTCTCACTTTAGCAACGGGATCCCCTTTGGTAAGATGTACTTTTTGTACATTTGGAGCCACAAGTCATAGTAAAAGTTTTAGATAGATATACCTTTAAATAAAGATTGCTCATAAAAGCAGAGAAGGGGTCTATCAAAATTTCCAGACCTTATGCAGTTTGCGCTAGGAGGACTGCATCGCGCATATAATAAAGTTGGGATGAAGCGAAAACCCACCTTCAGGACATCCTTCCCAATATGAAGTAAGTGCCTTTCTAGCCAATCAATATAAATTGAAAACAGAAATGGAGTCAGGACACATTCCTGATGGACACCCCTAATACAACTTATCAGTGACGGACACTCGCCTTTGGGACTGTGTTAGATCCTAACCATTGTATCCTAATGTAAATGCCTTAATGAAGTGACCAGTGCCTTTTCTAACCCCAAGGCTTTCCAACATCGAGTGATTTACAGTATCAAAAAAGCTTGAAAGGTCTATGTATGCTAAATGTAAAGCACCTTTCTTTAATTGGACATATTGTCCTATTAGGAGGGACACATTTAAACATTGTTCCATGGTCCCAATACAAGGCCTAAAGCCAAATTGGGCATCTGACAGATTACTGTTAGTCTTAGCCTATACCTCTGGTCTAGAGAGGAGAACCCAGTGTGGTTATTTTTTATTCCAGAGTCCAATAACGAGATTAGGCTATAACAATTTGGCAGATTCCTATTGCCCTTCTTAAAAACAGGTATAACAGTTGCCTCTTGCAAAGATGGAATCAATGGTCCCAGTATTGATGATCGAAGCACATTAGTAAGTAAAGGGGCCCAAAAAGCCATATTCTCCTTAAAAGTGTCGACTGGAACACCATTCAAACCCAGGGTCTTTCGATGCAGGCTTTTTTTTTTATTTCCATTGCTAAAACTATTTTGTTAACCCGAATTGAATCACTTAATACAGAGGCAGCAACAAAATCAACTGTTCTATCTCCCCCTACTCCTGTATGTGTACAAGACAGGCAGATAGATTTAAACACCTGCGAGACATGAGAGACCCATATGTCACCTGGAATTAGGCATCCATACTTCGGGCAGCACTATCAGAAAACAAGGGCGATTCACAATCTCCCCTAAACAAATTATACTATTTTTTGCACTCCCTGCTGCTCTAGGTTGGACCATGCTGTCCTTCTAATTTCTTCATATTCATTTACAATATTCTCGTACCACACTTCAGGCTTTGCACGTTGGAGGTTATATTTTTTGTGAGATACCTTAGTGTTGCAATGTATCTACTACAGATATATAAATGCATACTACAGGTCACCCCTATCAATCCTAATTGAGAAGGCTCAAACACATTGGCGACATCCAAGTGTAACATGCAGGTCATGGGTACTATTCCCAGTAGAAGGCTGAATGGTTAAAGTGACACACTGAAGAATTGTTTATAGAAGATTTAAGTCGAAGATTCAATCTAAGTGAAATAGCTCTCTCCCAGCAGTGCAATAACAGTTTTGACTCAAGATCAGAAACACCCTAGAATTAAAAAAAACAACAAAAAAGAAACTGAAACATTTGTCCCTACAATTACTGCAATAGCGGTCACCTTAAATTGTGCTTGATAAGTCAGCAGCAATGGGATCACATATGGTGCAGACCAAAAATGTTTGAGCCAACATGCTGCAAACACTGGGTACTTATTAGACTAACACCAACGAGCTAGCACTAACTTGTACAAAGGTCACAAAGTCTCTATTGATGTAATTCCTTAGCTGCTCCGTCAATGAGGTGTTTGAATCAATGTATTTTGTTTTTGCTTTATTAAATATACATACAAATTAATGGTGTTAAGGCTGGACCACTTTGGGGGACCCACTTCAACTTCCTCCACAAAGCGAGTAGCGCTGTATATTGTCTTTATAACTTTATTACTTGTTGAGAAGGTGGTTAAGCTACATGTATGAAGCCAAGGCAAAATAGAAGTGAGATGTCATGCCCGCAGCACAAGAAGCTAAGTCGTTCACCCAGGTGTGCTGTAGCAGCATCGCTTAGTTGGGTCCCAAGACCTTGTCTTCTTATGAAGCAGGTATGAGCCAATGATTGGACATCGTTTTGCCATTGCAGAATCTTTGACTGCAAGAAATGCTCCATTTGTGGTGAACATTGTTACTTTGAATGAAGTATGTTTACGGAATGTGCAGACTGACTCCAAGGGAAATATGGCAGAAGGCTTTGCTCCAAAATAACGTCCATAAGGTCTGTCCGAGGCTCAAATCCATATCCTTTTTTCTGCTGTAAAAAGAAAAGGTGGCTAACTGTATGGTGACGTCTACTAGCTTGGTTAACTCATAAAGGTCTGGCTGCAAAAACTACTATCTCTGTGAAGAAGCAGCTCTAATCAGGACAAGGCGAAGAAACATATACACCTGATAAATTATTTTGATTTAAAGAAAACAGGAAAAAACCCTTTTTGCAAAATCAAAAAAATATATATAATAAATGAATATTCGAAGTTCTTGTTGGCGGAAATAAAAATGGGATGGAAAAGCAAGGTGTACTGCATTTTAAAAAGTGTCAACAGTTGGTGAGAGAAGAGTTTACTTTAGCAATATTCCAATCTTCATTTAGAATAAAATATGTGATGACCAGCCTTTAATTTTTTTAATCAAAATGTAAAAGTAAGAGACCTTCAGCAGTGTTTAGTTTTTTTCGTTGTTATATTACATTGTAAGCAATTTATATTTGTACTATTTACATTTACATCAAAAATATTTTTGATATCTCATGATGCAATTTATGGTATGTGAAATTTTGTAGATGTTTAAAATTGTGCACATTATATTCTGTGTTCACAATCTGTAGCACAGCATATAGATTGATTTCTATGTAGACCATAAATAGCCAGTTTGTCCTCTTTGACTGCACAGCTGAAGGTAATTCAAGATAGTCCTGTTCATCCACTTGATTAGATTATCCATGATGCTTCAAGAAACATGCTGAAATCTATGGTTGCGGCATTTGATGACAAAGGCCATCATTTGATTGAGATTAATAGCAATGGTAAATTAATGTTATAAAGCGACAGACACAAGAGAATGCTCTCCATTTAAAACAGAATCTGTAGCTCCTGGGATTCGAAGAAAACATACCTTCAACATGCTTTTATTTTTATTTGTCCAAGCTGCAAATTATAATAGAGGAACAACAGCCTGTTTTGATCTTAGATAATCTCATTAAGAAAGTTGCCTTGTCGCCTAGATCGATTTACATAAACATCATCAATTGATTTATATTTGCCCACTCCAGACATCATAGGAGAGAGTAAAGAATCAGAAAAGAAATGTTTTGATCACGCTCTTAAAAGCAAGAAGAGGCCTAAATTGTCTTATGTAAACTGCAAATTACATAGCTTGGCAGTTAGAAAAGAAAAGCAACACCAAATGACCTGGGTTTTAAAAATGTTGGCAGATTGAGAAATCATTTATTTCCAGAATGCTAAATTCTGTGGAGAGCTACCGTTTTCATTTAGTGTTACATTTAGTGTTACAAATATAATTGGACATTGCCGCACAAATTTGTAAGCCAAAGTCAAGGGCTTAAACGTAATATGGACTCAACCAAAACCTGAGGAAGTGATTTTTCCATGAGTGATGTATGCTGAGTTTTAGAAATGCGAGCAACTTTTTTAGCAGCAAGATTTGAACTCACCTGGAGTTCGAAAATGTTCCACAAATTATACAAATTACTTTTGACCCAAAATTGCAGCACCAGGCGGAGATAGTGGAGTAACTTAATATAAAAGTGTAATGCAGGCAGGCCAGTCACATGCCATAGGAGAAGTCTGTCATTCCCAAGTGTTTACTGTTACAGCGGATTTGAGTTTAGTTGCTCCTACTCATAGGTTCCAATAGCTGTTCCTAATTTTCTTGTATCTGGAGTGCATTCCGTGCATTTATTAAAATGGTCATCAAGAAATAAGAGAAGCTGATGCAGTGGCCCAACGTAGATAGGAACGATGGAAATAAGCAAGGGTTCACAGGAACACAGAAAGTGACTGAAGTATAAGCAAAAGATATCTCTCAGATGCAAACCTTGATTTGCCTGCCAGATGAGAATGAAACCACTCGTCTACAACCTTTAACTCTCAAAGCCACTTCACTGATTTTAGGCCAAAGGAGATCGGAGGTGTTGAAACCAGCTGACAAATTCAACAGTATGAATATGGCAGGATTACCTTTTGACAAGACACTATGAATGAATGAGTGTACGTCAGAGTGGAGCCTCTGTGCCCCTTTTAAGAAGGAACAAAGATTGCACATCATCGAGAATGTTATGCAGGGTCAGACTGAAACAGAAAATAGGTAGGGGCACCAAATTAAAAAGTGACCCACATTAGCGAAGCATTAAGTTGAAAAAAGTGGTAATATATGGGAAATAAACAGTAATAAAACCGGTCCACCTGCCCATAAACCTTCCCAAAACTGATCAAAAACGGCCGACACGTCGAACTGTGAGACCAGCCCATCAAGCACTGCCTGATTGTCCTATAGGCAGTCCGACTCTGATGTTGTGGACCTAAAGGAATTATTGCACAAGATAAACAGTCTTGTCCAAACTTTCAGCAAAGGCTAGATATGAGAAACTGGACATATGCACACCGTTGGAATATTGTTTTCCAGCAAAGACGTTTCTTCAATGTATAATGAACAGAACAATTCTTTAAATAAAAAAAGCCAATAATAAAAGCTGGAAAACAGGCAGCATCTCCTTGCTAAACTCATTAAACATACTTGAGGTGAAAAGGCTCCCTGAACAGCAGATGAGATTAAATTATTGATAATAGTACTAAGTTCCAAACCAAAGACAGCCTGAAACTCAAAACGGGAACAGTATTGTCCAAGTGTCCTCTTACAAATATGAAGAAAGTATCATCATTGAGACAATTATTCTGAGGAACTTGCTGCAATAGGTTCCTCAGCATATATCCTTTGCATACAAAGAAAGACAGAAATCAATGATCACCAAAGAAAAGGGAGAGTTTGAAAGATGGTTGAAGCATATACACACTAGGAAATGGAAAGCCATGTTTAGTCAGGATCCTGGTCTCAATACAGTCTAGAGCCGCAGCTTTATGAGATGAGGGTACAAGGCAAGAAGACTTGCACTGGGGGATACAGAGCAGTTAAGAAATGAGACTCCACAACAAGTCTTTGGAATTATTGGTGGGATTGTTGTCTTCAAAAGCTAAGCTCAATGATGGCATCCTTCTAAGAAAGGGCAATATTTCAGTCGGTCAACATATTGTATTGTATTGTATTGTAAATGCATTTATATAGCGCTTACTACCTCTGACGAAGCATCAAAACGCATTTTCGGCGAGTGCCACACTACTCCGGAACCCATCAAGGATTAGTGGTGAATTAGTATAGTGAAAAATGAAAGTAATTTGAGTGGTGGATATGTTGGTCAGTTATTTGGATTGAGAAGGATAGTGGAGGGATAGAAGAGGGAAAAGGTTTGCATTTATATTGTGCTTGCTACCCCTGATGGGGTGTTGAAGCGCTCTTACGGCGAGTAGCACCCTACCTGGGAACCTATAAAGAATTAGTGGTAATTAGTATATAAGAAATATTAAATTAATTTGAGTGGTGGGTGAGTTAGTCTGTTATTTGGAATGAAAAGGATAGTGGATGGATGTTTTGGAGATTATAGCAGTAGGAGGAGGCTTGGGATAAGTAATAGATAGGTGGGGAGAAGAGTCAGAGTGAAGGGTTTAGATAAGCTTGTTTTGGGGGATCGGAAGAGTAAAAGAGGTGTGAGATGATACAAGGAGGGGTAGAGTAGTGAAGAATCTTGAAAGGGTTATTTTAGGGATCATAGTAGTAGTATGGGGTTTGGGATGAATGAGAGTGGAGGTAGACAATATATTGATAGAGGTATAGGGTGAGAAATAGGGTAGAGCATTGGAAAGAGCAGTAGAAAAAGGTTTGAGATGAGTCAACGCGTTGAGGTAGAGATATATTGAGAACAGTATAGGGTGAGAAATATGGTAGTGCGTTGGACATGCTGAATTAGAGGAGAAGTAATAAATATATAGATCCATAAGTACATGAAAGGTATATAGATGTATAAAGGAAGGTAGTACATGTAGATTAAAGATGCATTAAATAAACTCCGGCTTTCAAAAATTGTTGTACTTGTAGATAGTTATGATAAAAGATTTAGGGCCAGATGTAGGTAAATGACATTTACCGATTCATAAATACCGAATTTTACAGATTCGGTATTTACTAAATCGGTAAATGCCATGTAGGTAAATATTCTGTAACATTTACCGAATCGTTAAGATTCGGTAATTTCCGAATCGGTATTTACCGATTCGGTAATTGCCCATTGATTCCTATGGGCCTTGATGCCCATAGGAATCAATGGCAATTACTGAATCGGTAAATACCGATTCGGTAAAATTACCGAATTGTAAAGGGGGACAGGGTGTCACTTTGACACCCTGCTGCACCCCTGATTCTGGCTTGCGTGCCATGTGACACACATACATGCCCTTAGGGCATGTATGTGTGCCACATGGCACCGGTGTACATGCACAGATGTGCATGTACACTGGAATTCGTTATTTACCACGAAATATTATTTTGTGGTAAATAACGAATTCTTAAGGGCCTGTGGCACGGTTTTCAGTGCCACCTACATCTTGATTTACCGATTTGGTAAATTTACAGATTCGGTAATATTTAGGCCCCCTACATTTCATACTCCAAATACTGGAAATCGTCCGTTACCGACCGGTATTTGGCCACCTACATCTGGCCCACACTTATTTATGCAGTCACTTGTATACAAGTTAAAAACAGAATAATGGAAAGAAATATGTACATTTGTTAAGCAGAACTAATGAATATATATATTTTTAAAAACAATTATTCTACACATTTATACAAAATACACATATATAGGTACATATCTATAGTACAAATAAATGCTTATAGATAGAGGGATATGCTGTATATTTCTGTTTGTGTATGTTGGTTATGTGGTGAAGAGCCAATTCTTGAGTAGATTCCTTAAAATAAGGTGGTTATCTGTGGATTTTATGTTCGGGGGTTAAGAGTTCCATAGTTTGGCTGCTTAAACTGAGAAGGATGAGCTACCCATGGTTTTTTCTTGTACGTTGGGATTTTGAGGCGACGTGCCACTCTAGAGGGGAGGTTCCTTTGTTGAATTTGTTTGTTGATTTTATTCCTGATGAAGAGCGGTCCCGTTCCATGTATCGCTTTGTGGGTCATGCAAAGCAGCTTGAATGTGGATCTTCTAGCAACTGGTAACAAATGCAAGGCTTTCAAGGCAGGAGAGATGTGGTCTTAAGGTTTTATACGTAAGAGTAGTCTCGCAGCCGAGTTCTGAATCAGTTGTAGTCTTTTCATAGTCGTTAAAGGTGATCCATGGTAGAGGCTATTGGCGGAATCAAGTTTGGACAGCACAAAGGAGATGGTAGCCGGGGCCATGTGTGGAAATCCCAAATGGGGGAAGATTTGTCACAGAGTTTAAATAGTAACAAAGCTTGCTCTTGCTCGTTTGTTCACTTGGGCATTCATTGATAGGGTTCAATGGTCATTATGAGGTTTCTTACTTCCTTTGATACTTTAGGTCAGGGGTCTCCAACCTTTTCTGTACTGAGAACTACTTATATTTAATGAAACACATGGAGAGCTACTGATATTATTAGTGTTGTATAATTTCAATGTTTTTGTATGTATTTTAATTCAACCAAGCTAAAGCTTTCTAATTTAACAAGCTGGGATACAAACAGTTGAGCTAACCAGTGACAGTAACTACTTCATGTAGATGTTGAACAGCATGGGCGAGATGATAGAGCCTTGAAGGACCACGGTTTTCCTGAAGTACGGTTTGGACAAGAAAGGGGGGGGGGAGGGGAGTATGGATGTAATTAGTTCTGTTGCAAAGGTAGGATGTAATCCAGTCAAGAAGAGCAGTCCCCTCAATGCAGGCTTCGTAGAGTCTTTGTATCAGAGTGTCATGGTCAACCATGCCAATGGCAGCCGAGGGGTGCAAGAGAAGTAGCGCAGCAACCCAGTTGCGGTCAACTGTGTTATTCAGGTCATCCCAGATGGAATCCCGATTGGAAGTCTGAAAGTATGGCATTCTCTTCAATGAATTGTGACATCTGGTCTAATGCTGCTCTTTCTTTTAGTTTACCAAGGAAAGGTCCATTTGTAATTGATCTGTAGTTGCCAGGGTTCAGCAGGTCCCAGTTTGTTTTCTTCAGTAATGGGCAATATGGGCTTATAATTACGATGGGAGATCCTCCAACACTTTGGGCAGAAATAGACAGTTTTGGAATACGGGGGGAGTATTTTTCTTGGGGAGCATTTTTCTTGGGGTGGACTACCTTCTGGTCTGAGAAATGCTTTAGCCGACCGGAATTCAAGAAATCAGAGGGCTACCACTGACTGGGTCCTAAACAAGATGGCATTCCTGATAAGGTTTGGGAGTTACAGTCCTTTGTAATTGGAGCTTTTTCTACTACAAATTTGAAAAGTTGACGTCCACCTTTTTTTTGTTGAAGAACAAATTCAGAAGAAAATAAAGTGGACATGTGTCTGCAAGATTAAAAAGACCTAAGGGACAATATTTCTGTGCAGCTTTGAATACATTTAAGAGTGAATGGGCAAGTGAAGAAACAAACAACATCTGTGGATCTAGTAACTTTGTGCATCTCAGTCATGATAATCACTTCTATTGACAAGGAAGTTACACATTTCATTTCTTTTTCCAGTATTCTCTATTCTTTTCAGTAACCTGGAAAACAAAGCACATTTACACTAACATTCACCCTCTCTCAATTACCAGGCACTAGTCTTTCCCTCATTTTCTCAGCCCCTGATTTCACAGCTATTGGTTTGGTAGAGAACAACACTATTCAGTATGATGGGCTTTTAAGCATTTTGTCTATATTTGCTATTTTACTTTAAACATCAAGGTCAATCAATGGCAATACACAAAATTCAAGAAGAAGAATAGATAACTTTAAAGAAGTCACCTTTCATACTCAGAATTTGATGGCATGATTAGTGTCTTATCTTTTTGAAATATAATATTTTTAGGTCCTGCAGTGCCATTTGCATGCAGGTCAATTCTTGAGTTTTGTTGTTCCGACCTTGATCACAGGCGCAAATTTCCCCAAATGTTGTCAATATCTGTATAAGACATGTAAGCGATCCTATGGGTTACCCTCATCGTGCAATTCTTTCTGAACTCTATTATAGATATTGTGGACACTTAACCTGTTCACTTTCTTGCACTATATGGTCTAAACATGCTCTTGGGGAATATGAATACCATGGGTACAATTGATCTGGCTATAGCGGAGAAATTCACATACTTTGATTTTGCTCTCTTAGATTATGTGATGAGATGGTCACCCACCTTTTGGTGTTCAATGAAAGAGTACACCTCCCAATGCTGTGGGCTGTCATTATGGAGTTCATAACTTTTGTCCCACTTGCTATAGTATTAATATACTACTGGGAGTAGGATTTCGTTTTGAAATTGGTGAGGAGTGGAGGATATGTGGGAAGCATTGAGGTGCAAGGGCACTTTTAATAGGGGGAATATGCTCAGAATCTAGACTTCAAACTTGAGGGCTGCAGGTTCCAGTTATTAAAAGTGGGATTGTGAAACTAAGCCACTATATTGTTGTTTTTGGACCTGTGTTTAGATCCTCATGCTCTAAGGAACCGTTATAAGTGTTCATATAGAGTCTGTGGAATTTTTGAAATATGGTTGAGAGGTTGATTTCAGAGCTGTTCTTGGTCTTCAATGCGCTGTCTAGTTGGAGCTATTCCATTGCTTTTATTTAGGCTTTAAAAGGACAGTAGGTTTTTGTAACTTGGCAAGCTCAGGGTGATTTTGTTAAAGATTAGAGGTGCTACAGATATGTTTGTCCCTTAACCATCCTTCCAGCACAGATTTGTCTGTTGATGCCAGCTGACCCCAGAGGATTTCAGTCCAAAAGCACTGTGTTTGTATGGCTACCTTCCAATAGTACCCCTCAAATGTCAAGGGGACCTTGAGAGACCAAGGCCTTTCAGCAATTGCTTTTATCTTTATAAAGAAATCATGGGCCCTCAGGTCTTCCAACAATTGAATTATGGAGTATTTTAGGTTAGAAAATGTTATGGGTCCAGACTGGTCTTCTTTGGTAGAGATGGTACATTCACTTCCTTCCCTTGTGTGCCAATGGAGAGAGAATAGCTTTAAGAAACATTAACTTGTTCCAACGAGTGATTTCATGGCCAAGGGTCTGAGCAGGTGGTTAATGAGGTGCACAACTTTTAGTTTGCAGATTGCTCAAAGGAGTAACATGTTCTAAAGCTACTGATACAAGAGTACACCTGTTTGTGAAATGACTATATAACTACAAATCTTTTTTCTACATGTGACCAGGAATAAAATGTTAACACATTTCAGCTAAACATACCATACAGAAGGTACCAATGTTAGGATAAAGAACGTCAATGTTTTTGTTATGTATCCGTTGTAATAATTTTACTCTGATCTATCGGATCATCTTGCCCTCCTGTCTCATCAGCCGGTTATTGTGCGGCGATTTTTGACTCTCAGCTTACCTTTACTCTGCACATGAATTAACTCATGCTCACTGACTTCCTCATTTTGCAGGTGAAGGAGGTAGTTTTTCCGCTCCTCCGAGATTCCTTCTGTAGAACTGCAGTCAGGCCTTCCTGAGTACTCGCTAACAAACTACACTATTCAGAATGCCAAAGCACACCTCATACTTGGTCGAAACAGGCATTTCCTCTTATCTTAAATCTTTACCCTGGGTGCACATTGTGAAATGCGGACTTTTCAAAGCTCTTTATCTCTGTCATAAGGACACCTATGCCCTATCCTACATTTATATGAATTTCTACCTGAAACATCAGTCACTATCCAGATCGCTTTACTCCAGCACTGCCAATCTGTTTGTGGTACCCAGGTTTGTGAAACCCAGGACAGCAGTTGTGCTTGCTATGCTGTGGCATCCAAGGAAGGAACCTCTCCTTACCTACCTTTCTGCGGTCCACTGCCATGTCTTGTTTCTCAAACTGCTAAATGGTTATGATGGGTTTTTGGTGCCCACCTAATCGTGCGATTAGGTGGGCACCAAAAAAACCATCATAACCATTGTACAACATTCAGGAGTGACTATCCTGATTAATCGCAGCACCATTGGATAATCAAAGAGTATTTGGATATAAAACGGAGTGCTCCCCACAAACCCAATTTAACAAATCCTCCTCAGTGTAACCATAATCCCAACTGTATGTTTTTTAAATTCTCTTTCATTCTTTAATGTAGAAGCCTGGATTTTCAATGAATGGACATACTGACTTCAATTTTAATGTATCATCCAGAGTTTCAAAGTAACTAAGTTTGTGTATTGAAATATAGGAAGGTCTATGAAGCTTGTCCAGTCATCTGTAGCAAAGCCACATTTCATTTTTTTTCCAATAACCACATATTGTCATGTATAATCTTACTAAGGTCATAAGGCCTACATGGGTCATAAGGCCTACATGGGTCATAAAACCAAAGGGTAAGGGTCTCTGTTGAAGGAACAAGTGAGGCTCACTCTAAAGTGATCTTTGTACTGCATGAGTGAAGGCTTTACTGCTATATGTTATTGCAGCTTTTGCAAAGTTCCTTTTATCCTTTAAGGCCGTAAAGCACTTGAGGCTGGGTGGATAGGAGATTCATTGGTTTGTTGTACATGGCCGATAGAGGGTGGATGTGTAGAGTGGCCTACATAGGAAGAGTACAGGTGTTGTGAATGGGGTTCAGAAGGTTGAGCTAAAGGTGTGGTGTAAAACTTCTAAGAGCAGTTTTTTTTACTTTTTTTTTTTAAAACATTTCTCAAGCTTACATATTTACAGTAACCACCGTACAAGGGAAATAGTTAGTAAGAGCGGTCAGTATTTCATGCATCTAGGTCTGCACATGCCTGTTTCAACAACCCATACTAAGAGGATATTTATGCGTTGTTGCCATGGGTAACAATCACAGCGTAAAGAATCTGTATAGGTATCCCTGCTAGAGGGGACTATCTTTGAATAATACCAACTAAACAATAGTAATACTTTAACTAGGAAGGATGGGGGGAGGCCACGTTGCAGCTTTGAAAACAGTTTTCAGGTGCCAGGATTGCAGTTGACGGGGTGGTAAGTAATGGACGTGTCACTACCACAGGCAATAGGAAGATGAGGGGGGCTTTGTGTTCCCCTGTGTGGGAAATGAGAACCTTTATTAGCAGTTAAGCATAGAGTGAAACAAGAACATAAGTACCACAGTTACATTCGCGTGGGTAAGAAGCTGGCTGTCTATGTAGTGCATCAATACGAGGTACACTGTGCAGAGTACAGGTGACCATTATTTGTTTACAGAGGCAAAAATGCTTAACACTAAATCCTCTCTTTTGTAGTAGTGTGGGCGAGTAGTTTAGGCTTATCAGAGGGTAGTGCTAAGCATTTGTTGTACTCAGAGGCAATAAACGAGACACACTCAAAGAATAAATCCAAGATCAATTTAGAAAAATACATTATTTTTATATAAATGTTGATAGAAAGAACTTCATAAAATAGTAAGTACTTTATAAAATATCGAATGTCACAGGTAAGTAAAATGTTTAATTAAACGCGTTTTTACACAGTAATGCTTTCCTAAGGGAGAAAAGGCATATATTGCAAATAGTTAGTTACGGTAGGTTTCGGAGGTACCCTTCAGGACTTAAGGTGGTAGGGGGACAAGGGCCAAAGAATCACCAGCAGCTACTCATTACCTGTCCTGGGGCGTATGGGTCCAGAGGCACTGGTCGGATTGTTACTTTTGTGCGCTACACCAAAGGAGAGAAGGAGGCCACCTGAAAACAGGCTGCAGAGGGGGACTTGCGGACAAGTCCAGGAGCGACCGACGGGGAGCTGGGTTCACAAACGATGGATTTAGGCCCAGATCTCTGTACTGGGGTGAATGTATGACATTGTTCTGCATTCTGTCCATCAACTGTGGTTTTTGCATTTGTCACCCAGAGTGGGATGGGTATGCTCAGACGTGAGTTCCATGCACTCCACACCACTGGATTCAAGCAAGCCGGGCTGAAAACGGCTGGAATGCCAGAAACTGGTCCTCGGAAGCTTGTTTCCGGTCCAGGGAAGGCATGGCTTGGCAGTTCGGGCTGTACTGTTCCCATGAGGCACAGGGTCAGACTGATTTGCATATGGCCATGTCTGAACTGGGGTGGTATGGAGTGCAAATAAACGATGGATTTAGGCCCAGATCTCTGTACAGGGGTGAATGTATGACATTGATCTGCATTCTGTCCATCAACTGTGGTTTTTGCATTTGTCACCCCGAGTGGGATGGGTATAGTCAGACGTGAGTCCCATGCACTCCACACCACTGGATTCAAGGAAGCCGGGCTGAAGACGGCTGGAATGCCAGAAACCGGTCCTCGGAAGCTTGTTTCCGGTCCAGGGAAGGCATGGCTTGGCAGTTCGGGCTGGACTGTTCCCATGAGGCACAGGGTCAGACTGATTTGCATATGGCCATGTCCGAACTGGGGTGGTATGGAGTGCAAAACAACGATGGATTTAGGCCCAGATCTCTGTACTGGGGTGAATGTATGACATTGTTCTGCATTCTGTCCATCAACTGTGGTTTTTGCACGGGTTCACAAAGGGCCTGGAAGCAAGAAAGCACGGTTGGTTCTTGGAGATCAGGGGCGGGTGCTCGGGTACACAGTGTTTAAGTCGGCTGGCCCAGTGTGTCGCAGGTCCTCACGGTTGGCAGTCTCGCCAATTGAAGGTGCAAAAAAAAGGGAGCAGCTGGGCCACTCTGGAAGTGGGTTGTAATAACTTACTTGTCTCTTCCCTACTGCTCAGCCAGAGTGAGTGCTGGTGTACTTGATGATGTTTGGAATGTTGGATGTGTGTGATGTCACGGGATGCTAGGATTCTGGAGATGTGTGGAGTGGCAGTTGGTTGATGCAGGCTGTTAATCTCTACCAGTTTATTTATTTTTGTATTTGGTCAATTCCATAATTTCATGTATGTGTATGGTGGACTTCCATCTTTTCCGGGGTTTTCCATTTATCTGCATTATTTCTATGTTATGCATGTATATTGTGGATTGATTCCATCCCTTCTTATGTAATGTAGTGTATGATGCTTCAATTTATGTGCATCATTTCTGCTTTTAAAGGGGATGTGTTATAACTTACTTGTCTCTTCCCTACTGCTCAGCCAGAGTTAGTGCTGGTGTACTTGATGATGTTTGGAATGTTGGATGTGTGTGATGTCACGGGATGCTTGGAGTTTGAAGATGTGTGGAGTGGCAGTTGGTGGATGCAGGCTGAGCAGCGGGGAGGCTGCTCCTGGTGGAGCTTTGTTATCTTTTACTTATCTACTTGAAATTTAACTTGGAACTAAGCTTTATTAAATCCAGTGTGTTTTATATACCTGACTCATGGACTTGTTAATTACAACATGTGTCTCTGCGTTTAAGTGTGCCTATTTTTCTACCACTGTGGCGGAGTGTAGGATAAATACAATAGCTGGAAGTACCATCTGCCTCTCAGATGGCCTCAGCAGAATGAGTCATTTGTTTGTAAAAGGCCGGCAATCTACACCATTTAGAATTCAATGTGGCCAACACTTATCCTTAAAATTGGTTACCAAAGTGGATGCAATCTACATAAAAAAAAATGATGGGAGGTATGTTGCAAAAGACACAAAGGCATAGATTTATGCATTCATATTACCCTTGCTGATTTTTCCTGTGGCAGTCAATTTGGAGTGACTACCTTATAGCCTAATGAGAGACAATTTAGAAGGAACTGTATTTTACATCACGTTCAAAGAAGAACTGGGTCACGTTACTAGAGACAGAGTTCCCGATTTCAAGAAGTGTTTTACAGGTTATTCTAGAAACACTTTATAGGTTATTGTAGAAATACTTACCACAACAGACATGACAGAGATAGGGTAAAAAGACTTGGTAGACTGGACCAACAATTCACTTGGTTAAAACCATTCCTCATACTCTACCCATACTAAAAATATTAACCACTGACAGTTTAAAGAAGTGAATGCAAAACTTGTATCTGTGTGTCTCCAATGCTGATGGACCTCAAACTATGGGGCGTGCACCCCGGAGGTCGGTGGCTCTATTCCCAGGGGACGCAAATGCCTCAGTAAGAACTTGTAAGTGAAGATGGCCTGGAAATGCGACTTTGTTTATTTGGAGCACTAGCGGACAGTCTTCATTTACATGCAGCAGCTGAAATGCATACAAAATAGGGGGGAACTGTGATTCTGAAGCCTGTGGTGGCGGAATCAAAGCCATGACTAAAAGAAAACCAAAACATTCTGTACTTATTTCATTGTTTTTTCCACCTTCAGGTAACTGCATGTAAAAAAAATACACACACCTTAAATGAAAAATAAATGCAAGTTAAACGGATCAGTAGGAAATGCACTCTTTTGTTATGAAACCTCAATTGGTTAATGCGGTTTTGTTGCAGTTGTTTGTGTGCGACAAAACTGAATCCTTGTTCGCACAGCGGGGAGTAGGGGCTTATGTATTTTTGGTTCTACAA
The DNA here is from genome assembly GCF_964263255.1 of Lissotriton vulgaris. Lineage (NCBI taxonomy): Eukaryota > Metazoa > Chordata > Amphibia > Caudata > Salamandridae > Lissotriton > Lissotriton vulgaris. The sequence continues at coordinate 1,048,401,763 of NC_141697.1, read as the reverse complement.
GGTCCCAGGTAACAGAGCACTGTAAAAATATAAGTCGCTATTTTAAAACTCTGTTGCACACAGTATACGATAGGTTGCCACAAAACAATTTAGTGTTTAATGTAAAACAAGTGCTTTCAAAGTATATATTTTAGTAATAGTTAATCAAACTGTCCCTAGTGCAATCATTTTTTATAAATGTCCTTTAAAAGGACGCTTTCCAGAACTCAACATCCTTACGTTACCTCCCAAAAAGAATACATCTGTGATATCATGAAGATTCAGGTGACTCCCATCAATTACAGCCTATTTTGGCTCCCAAACATTTAGCGATTATCCAATTGCACACATTTACATTTCTCTCAGGTAGCAGGCATCTATGTGAGAAGGCTTATTTCTTCTTTGGTCCTCTGTTGTCATCCCTCTTGGCTTCACAGAAGCTTTTTCAGAGAGAAGCCCTGATGAAGGTGAAAAGATATCGGAACATTTAGTTTTTTCTTAAGAATGGGCCTTCGCTACAATTGTTGAAACAGGGGCACTAAGGCCAAGAGTGTGAGGAGCCACTGCACCTCAATCATAGCTGTCTTATTAGCAATGATGGTGTTGGGGCCAGAGTCGCCAATCTTACACAGGGAAGAGGGGCCAATAAATAGGGTGCTAAACGTGGGGATTTCCCCCCTTATTACACAAGGGGCAGGCAGTCCTAGGACTTAGGCCTAGGAGTGATGGCTCAGTGGATTGGGCAGAGAAAAACACCTGCTTCATCGGGCTGTAGGTTAAATTGGTGGTGCAGTTGCAGTGGCACTAGGGCCCAAGGTGTGAAGGGCCAACTAAAACCAAATTATGGCTGTTTGACTATCCTTTCTTGTTTGCATTAGGGACCAGTGCACCCTTTGTGTGACAGTGTTGATTTAGATATCGTACTGATGGGAATGTTTAAGCAGAGAGGACATCTTAGCTTGGGCCTCAGAGAAAAGACAGAGAGGTGGATAGGGCAAGATCGGCCCATGTTTTTAACAAAGGTCAGAGGGGACTACTCATCTGGCAAGGTGATGGTTATCAGTGAAGCAGACGCAGTCGCACTGGATTCCAGGGGTGTGTGAGGAGCCCACTGCATCACAATCAACATTGTCTTACTTTTTAATAGAGGCTTGGGGCCTTATTAGCATTGGCGCTGAGAAAATCCTTGCTGCAAAGTGGGAGGCAACAAGTGGGAGCTATATTTTTGGAAATGGACAGCCCGATTCAAGACTGGAGTGATAATGGCCATGCATGGTTGGGAAGGGATGTAAGAGGCAGAGGAGACAGCCTGATATTCAGGCCCATAAAGATCATTAGTGTAGCAGGTGAGGCCGCATTGGGTCCCATGAGTGTGAGGGGCTCATAACACCTCAGCCCTGCCATTCTCGCTTCCACAAATCTAGCTTAAAGTTTGGGGGGCTGACCAGACTTCAAAACATTTTGCTTGGGGAAGGAAGCTAAGACCAAAATAGGTTGAAAACCTCTGCTCTAATGAATTTACCTTTTTCCTTCACAGCCGGGTAATGCATCGACGGATTTCTAATTTCAAAACAACTGTGAAACGAGATGACCCAAGGACGATTGTAACCAAGTATTTCCCTCCAACCATCACACGGGGGTGAAAGTGTCTATAATGTCAGAAATGCAGAAATAAAACTTCAGAACTTCTATAGCTCTCCCACCCTGTTTCAGGTCAAAGAGCATGAAAAAATAATAAAACATGACCCTTTTTACAGAAATCAAAAATTCAACCTGCTTCGGTTAAAGTCTTCTAAAAGGAAAGCTTCATACCTCCCAGTCACCATGTGTACAGCAGTCATACAACCCATCGGGCTTGGTTCTAGAGAGTGGGCCAGGCCCACCCAAAGAAGATCTTGGCCCACCCAAGGTCATTCAGAAATGGAAACGAAGGCCCACATACCTGTGCCGACCTTTCTGCTAGCGCACAACCCCAAAGGCTGCTACAGCTTTAGTGTGACTCTCAGCAAGCCACATAGTCAGCCCGGTCCATCATCATGGGCAGAATGACAATGGAACGGCAAAGGAGGAACAGCTTGGTGCATCTCTTTCCACCCCAGGTCTCAGGAGATGACAGAGTCCTCGGGGAGCTACTGATGCTTTTGAGCAGCACAATTAACAAGTCTTAGGTGAGGAGATTGGCTTTATTCCCTCACAGCAGGCCACAATGCCAGCATTCTTGGTTTAAAAACTGTGCAGTGACATTGCAGATTTAATTGAATTTTCATTCTAATGAGATTCCATCCTTTTATGCTACCAGGAGAGTGTTAGAACTTCAGAAAAAAATACTAAGGACTGAAATAACTTTACACGTAAAGAAAAATATGACTAGGAATGGGTAAAAGGAAGATTCTATTTTGACAATGTTGCAGTGGAAAAAAAATGCATCCATGTTGGAGCAAAAGGTAAGAGCATGGAGGGAGAAATGATTGACGAGAGAAGTGATAAAAAGAGGCCAGATGGGAGGGATATAATTATAGATCAGGAGGAAAGGAGAGGGAAACAGCCAAGGGAAAGATGAAGTGAGGACAGTCTAAGTGGAGAGAAAGGTAGAACAAGAGATTGATAAAGTTAGGGTAGGAAATCAAAAGTGGAGAGAAGGGTTATTACAAAGGGAGAAAAAGAATAGTGAATGACACAGTGAAGGATGGATGCAGAAGAGGATGTCAGCAGTATCCTGACCAGTAGTAATAAGGAAAGAATGAATCAAGGCCTCACACACACTTCTTGGTTCAGATGGTTGAGCAGTCTACAGCTTGATTTAGAGGTTGGCGATACCTAGAGGAAGTGACAAATAAGGAGTAGAACCCAAAGAAATGGCTAATATGATACTCTCCCTTCAAGAAAGGGATAGTATGGTAAAAGGAATGCCATCTGTGGATTCTCCACTGTATCTAACATTTCCTGCAGAAATAGATGGATTTCCCTTTACCACTCAACAATAAAACATACTTTTGGTCTAATCTCTACTAAAGGCAGAACAAAGCCCCTCCACTTTCATAAATAACCTTTGAAAGCATTAAGAACTGAAAGAACTTACGAGGACAGGAATCTATTTAATGTCTACAGAGAACGTCAATGTTTGATAAGCAGGTAGATACCGAAAGCAGCAACTCAGTAAATGGGACACAATGAAATATAACATTAGGTGTAGGACACAAACAAATTCAAAGACTAGAGGGAAATGAGCGTGACTAAAAATACAATTGAAGAAAGGGAGAATTTTCAAGACAGGAAATGAGCTTCAGGGTCCTTTTAATAAGAGGGTAGTTTAGAAACCAAGTGATGGTAGTCTGGAGACCTGAGGATGAGCAGCACCTATGGGTTATTAAGTGTGAACAGAAACCTACAGACAAGAGTATAAGCTTGAGCTTCGGGGGGCATGTTGGTCAAGGCCAAGCATATTACCTTATGTATTTCAGTGCATTAAAGATAGACTAAGCGGAGTTCTGTGGTGCACACTATAGTGTTGTCTATTCTGAGCTGGTTTGTTTAGTACATGGCACTGCAGTATTGTTTTCCTGAATAAAGCTTCTTTTATTACTTGGTACACGTTAATTACCATTTACACACTGTAAACCAAATGCACGCTACATAACAACGAGAACTCAATACTAGCAGTTCAAGCATATATTACTTCTTCCAGTAAGGGAGATATGCGTATTCTGAAAGTATTGCCACTACAGGGAAGACTTCCAGAGGCTAGAATGGCCAAAAAGCAATATCTCAGATGAAATGGCCTCAAAACAGTTGGGAGAAAGACCCAGGCCCAGTTGAGAATGGGTTTTGAGCATGACAGGTAATGTGAGTAATAGCCTATATTGTAAGAGTTTGTTGCCATAACTTTTGAGTTGCCTTGGTTTTGCACGTTTGTCAAAACCATAACTCAGTTTTAACTGTGTTTTTTTAATGAACATGTGCATAGAAAGGGAGGATAAATAAGTGTAAAGTCTGCATTATTTAATTAGGTAGGGGTTTGCAAAGTTGTCCAAGGGATTACTGCACCACATTTTTAAACTATGTGCTTTGCAAACTGCAAAGCGGACAAGTTTGTTTTTAAAAAAACATGAAAAGCGATGTGTGGTAGCATGACCAGGAGCAGGATGTGGCCAAATCTGTATGCTGTGTCCCTCCCCTTCCGCAAATCCAGAAGCAAAGCAGGGAAAGCGAAGTAGTTACCTTGTTGGTTGGTGGTTATGGTGTTAAAATATCAAAAGTTGGTAATGTCACTACCTAAAATATTAGATTCCTGCAATACTTTGTACCACTGCCCATTCATCTTCGTGGCCCAAACATCCTTGTTCATGGCCCTCCCCGAGCAAGAATCCTAGAGCTAGGCCTGCAACCCATACCTGTCGTCTCCATTTCTCAGCTTTCGGCAATTCGTGGCACTCTGAGGCAAGAAATGGTCTTCGCTCCTATTGAATTTAAAAAAACAAATATACACAATTTTAGCACAGAGAATGGTAACATGCTCTTACAAAGCAAACAGCAGCAAAGGCAGATGTAAACAACACTTATCAGCTGGAGACTACTGTGATCTTGTACTTGCTATGTTTGAGGTGCTCCATTGCCACTGTGCTCCTTTCGCATATCGTTGCCCACAGGTCAGGAAACAAAACTGTACTAGTGAGAATCACAAGCCAGAATGGGTTTTTAAGTAACCTACTTTAAAAAGAAATGGTTTCAACAAAGTAGTGCGTGAATCAATTGCTTCTGGCTCTTGTGATTTCTAAAACTGAGAGCTGACTGCTGTAAAATGTAATAAGCTGCACATTACAGTGGCTTATAGCCCTTAGATATCCTAAGACTGCCGGGTGAGTGAATTTCGGATTTATCTCACTCGCTTCTCTGCATCTTAGCCTAAGTGTGCATGTGGAAATGATAGCTTTCTATGTGCAAACACAGTGGCTACACCATATGTCAAAAGAAATGGTGACGGAAAAGACTGCTATGAGGACTCGGTGAAGCCGTAGCCCAGTGATGGGATCTGCGCTGCATATTCTGAGTGCTACCACTATCTGTGATGATGTGGTCACAAACCGCTCCAGATCAAAAGAACTGCCTCCCAGTACAAACATTCTTAAAATGCTCCTGAAAATCTAACAACCTTCCAGAGGAGTCACCACGCGCAGGTATTAAGCAGTGATCCTGCTTCCCAACTCAAGTTAACACCAGATCACAATCTCATGGGGTAAAGCCATCTCTAGCGGTATGTACTTCATCTATTGATGGTCTGCTACAGTAGCATTCAGTGCGCACATGAAACAAGTCCTCTTGCTGGCCCTTTTTAGGTCTCGCCTATTCTATTCCATTAGGGATTGGATAGGCGAGATCATAGTAAGCGGTTCAAAGAAGTCTACCAAACTGCGGATCACGTATAGTTCATGTGAGGCAGGCGCGTGCACATCATCGCCAGCCACATCCCACACCATGACTCAGCATCAGACTTCAAAGGAATCCGCTTCCAAGCCGCCCCCCCCCCCCCATCAGACTTCAAAGGAATGTGCTCCCGCTCCCCCGCCCCCCCGCCACAGCAATGTCGAGAGCTTGTTTCTACTCATCATCGTTGCTACTCGCTTTCTTTGCTGCTTTCGCTCTCATGTTCTACCCATTTTTCAGCCTCTTTCCATCACTGTGTGTTCTTCTGTCCACCCCCCACACCAGCTCTCTCCTGTCAGTCCCTCGGTTTCTCTCCTTCGCTACTTCTCTGCCTTTTGCTTTTAGTCTCACCTTTCTCTCTTGAATGTCCCACCCATGTCCGCTGCTCTCTGTTGCTTCTCTTCCCACGTCCGATTCTGCCTCCCCGTTCGCCCTTTCCTCTCATCTTTTTTGTCTCTGTGCATCTCTCTCCTGTCTCTGTTCCCCTGCAGACCTTTCTTCTGCCCCCTTAGCTCACTCTCTCCCGCTCATTCCTCCCCTTTTAACTGATATCCAAGCGGGAGTTTTCTCTTTTTCTCCTTCTCCGGCCTCTCCCTGGCTCTCTGCCCCCATTGTTCCATCCTCCTAACTCACCTTCTCCCAGAGTGACTCTCTACCTGTCCCCGCCGGCTGCTGCCCCACCCCCTTCTCGCCTCCCCTCCGTCTCACGCCTCTGTCCTCCCATTTGCCTGCTATGCACGTTCAATACACCACATCACTTTCTAGCTCTAGGTCTCATCTGCCACCCACCCCATCAGCGCGTCTGTGCACGTCCTATTCTCTTGCCCCTCACCTTATTTCCATCGGTCCAGAATCACAATCTTCGCTTCCCAGTCCCATTTATTCTCATCATCTCCGTCCGCCCTCCCCTTCTTTGTAATCCCTCTGCTAGTTCGACCCCTCAATTTCCACTTCTGATTGTCTCTCTCCCACCCCACCAGTCCTCCACAGTCAGCTCGCCAATTGCACGACTGTCAAACCCCCACTTCAATCTTTTTCTCACCGTCACCTTCTACCCACTTCCCTCATGGTTGTACGGAATGCATGGATAGTGCTTACTACTCCTAACAAGCTCCTAAAGCGAACCGCAGCCCCCCTCGCCTCACCATGCAGCAATCCCACCCTGCGGGTGCCACCTTCCTCTACATAAGCCCGGTATTTGTAAAGCGTGAACTAATCACCCATGAGAGTCTCAAGGCACTGGGGGCCTGGCATTTAGGTCCAGACTTTATCCTGTTGTAAAAGATTGTCATGAAGCGCTGTAGTCCACTTGGTGCCATTAAAGAAATGATCACTACAGCTCCCAGAACCCATCCGGCTGTCAGATTACATCCAAGGACTCGTACAATCTAGAAACCTCACCACTCACGTTTGTGTGCCATCTCGCCCTCAGGGGGAGACTCTCGTCTCCAGCTGTGTCTGTACTCTCCTCTCGCCATCTGCCTCCTCCTTGCCCCACTCACTTCCTACTTCCTCGTCTCCCACCACATCCTCCCACTTCTCCGCCATTCTCCTGGAATTTGCTCTCATGCCCATGTATTTATCTTTTATCTGCTACAGCCTCATTTCTTCCCTGCTCTACACTGCCGCATTCTCCAAAACTACCCCTCCCACCCTCAAACTTCAGGTCACGATACGTCATTGCCCTAACGCCTTTTAATCGCTCGCATCCGGACCGCCCCCGCCTCCTGCAGAGCTCTGCCAGTGCACCTCTCTCCTGATCGATTGTACATACACACATTCTAGTACCCGGACAAACACCTCCGCAGCTCTGCCAGTGCACCTCTCTTCTAATCGGCTGTACACACAGATATTCCAGTACCCGGACAAACACCTTCGCAGCTCTGCCAGTGCACCTCCCTCCTGATCGGCTGTATACACATTCTAGTACCCGGACAAACACCTCCACAGCTCTGCCAGTGCACCTCTCTCCTGATCAGCTGTACACACATTCTAGTACCCAGACAAACACCTCTGCAGCTCTGCCAGTGAACCTCTCACCGGATCGGCTGTACACACAGATATTCTAGTACTTGGACAAACACATCTGCAGCTCTGCCAGTGCACCTCTCTCCTGATCGGCTGTATACACAGATATTCTAGTACTTGGATAAACACCTCCACAGCTCTGCCAGTGCACAGCTAGCATCCAAGAAGCTTCTAGCAGGCGACTGTGAAGGCCATAAAACCCCTCTTTCAGTGCAAACGTAAGGGATTGTAAACATCAAGGGGCCTTCATGCGGAGCTCAAAGACCTCATAAATGAGTTGCTTATCTCTGGGAAGCTCATTCCTTAGCTGCCCTCTAAACTGGGACAGGAAGGCAGGATTACGGTTTCAGCAACAAACAAGCACTTTGCAATGCAATAGTTCTCGCACTTACATGAGTTTAAGCTATTGGCATTGTAAATGACAATGCCTTTTATTTATGTTTTTAAAAACATACATAAAAGGCATTGTCATTTGCAATGTCAATAGATCAAACTCACGTAAACGCGAGACCTATTGTATTTGGATTGCATTTGCAGCGCGCAATGTGCCCTTTCATTTTCACAATGCAAACTTTACTGCTTGACACTGCTGCTTCTGCGTGAAAGCTCACCCAGACAAGACTTTTAAGACACCACAACTGTCTTAGACCTGCAACCCTGCTCCAGTGGAAGGATCTTAAGCACCAGATTAAATTACTTTTTGCCATTCGAGTGCTACCTCGCCTAGAAGCAAGGCCTGTTGGTGCCATTTGTTGCAATTTGGCGCTCTCTTGTAGCCATTTGTAATGGTGCAGTATACGGTTGTCAACACTCGCCTTAATGCAGCACTGGCCCTGCCACCAATTAGCGATTAGCTGCAATTATTTACACATTCTACCTCTTATTAGGCCTCACCCTCCCATCAAAGTATAATACATTACCAAAGCCATATAGGGAATTTATAAGTTATTGAAACACTCCTCATAAAGACAAAGCTGGGCACGACGGCTTAAAAGTATCCTGAAGTGTCGGGTGTATGTGTGGGAGCAGGATGGGACAGAAGTGCTTTTCCCGCCAGGTGTCCAAAAGTTGCTTCCAGTGATGGGAATAAACAACGGCATTATTTCCGGCTGTGTTCCGATACGTTCCAAACGGAAGCTAAATAAGGGGGATGAGGGCTACGATCGAGGACAGTTTTTGCTGTGTTCGCAGTTATCACAGTTCTCGGTTCCCATACTGTACAATTGAAGCAGCCTTGTGTGTTTGTTTTGCCACCTTGATTTTTTCAAGGCTGTGTATCGTATGCTATCTAGAAATGGAGTCTCTCCTGTGTGTGGAGTGCTGGCTTCCTCTCGTTTGTTGTTCTTAACTGAATCAAGTCTTCGTGTATCAATTAAAAACGGACAATTAAATGCAGGAATGTTCTTAAAATGATACGACACAACATACAGTTGTGCGTGAAATTCTGTTAGGACGAAGCTCTTTATGTAGGCGTCTCGGAAGTACCTGAGTTGGTAAGTACCAGTTTGTATAAATATCAGCAAGGATCAATTAGGCATTCTGTGTAACAACTACTGTTTGTCTAAGTGCTGTAAATAACGTAGGTTACTGTCACTCTAGTAATGTGTATTCAGTTCACCGCCCTCAGAAGGTGGACGGTTGAGCCGACCTTTTCGGGATTTGAACTGTGGTCTTCATAGCGCTGCATCAATGTTTGCCGAACTTAGCCATCCTTCAGCGAGAGCATCCCTCAAACACAACCGTTGATTCTCTTTTGTAGATTCCATGGCTCTTCCTTTACAGATTTTTCTTCCGGGTTTCATCATGTACATTTAAGCTGTTGCACCCTATCCTTGTGTGATTTGTTAAATTACTTTTAAGGTACATGGGTGTATGAAAATCCTATTGGCACACGCCTTTGGGGGCCTTACTGACTGACATTGCTTACCTGTGCCACATAATTATATGCTTCAGAATTACACTGCACTCAATGCAACATACACTCCAAATACCACTCAGTGTCACATAATTACATGCCACATAATTACACTCTACTGAGTACAACATACACTCCATACAATACCACTCAGTGCTACATAATTACACTGCGCTCAATGCAACATACACTCCAAATACCACTCAGTGCCACATAATTACACACCACATAATTACACTCTACTGAATGCAGCACACACTCCACACAATACCACTCAGTGCCACATAATTATATGCTACAGAATTACAATGCAACATACACTCCAAACAATACCACTCAGTGCCACATAATTACACGCCACACAATTACACTCTACTGAATACAACATACACTCCTCATAATACCACTCAGGGCTACATAATTACACGCCACATAATTACTCTATCGCCCTCCCTCTAGCTATCTATCGCCCTCCCTCGATCTATCGCCCCTCACTCTTTCTATCGCCCCTCACTCTTTCTATCGCCCCTCACTCTATCTATCGCCCCTCACTCTATCGCCCCTCACTCTATCGCCCCTCACTCTATCGCCCCTCACTCTATCGCCCCTCACTCTATCTATCGCCCCTCACTCTATCTATCGCCCCTCACTCTATCTATCGCCCCTCACTCTATCGCCCCTCACTCTATCGCCCCTCACTCTATCTATCGCCCCTCACTCTATCTATCGCCCCTCACTCTATCTATCGCCCCTCACTCTATCAATCGCCCTCACTATCAATCTAACTATCTATTGCCCTCCCTCTAGCTATCTATCGCCCGCCTTCTATCTATCTAATCGCCCTCACTCTATCTATCACATCACCACAGCATCACTCAGCACCATCACAGCATCACTCGTAACCACCACAACATCACTCAGTGCCACTACAGCATCAATCTGTGCAACCATTCAACAACAACTGGTTCAAATATGTTCTCTCAATGTTTCAAGTTTTATTACAAATGTCACAAAAAGATGTTAATATTTCACTTCTGTTCTTGGATTTTCGTCACAATAAAATACACTGAACATAATCTTCACAAAAGTTATTTACAAAGGTTTAAGCTATTGCCGTTATAAATTACAATAACTTATTTAAGTATTAATTATTTCAAAAAATTAAAAGCCATTGTTATTTGTAATATCAATACATCTAAGTCACGTAAATACAACACATATTGCATTACAAATGCTATAGGTGTCACACAAAGTTATAACTATTGGCATTGTAAATGACAAAGCTATTAATTTCGCTATTTTCAAAACCAACACATAAATAAAAAATGTGTCATTTACAATACCAATAGCTCATACTTTCCTAATGAGAGAACAACTGCATTGCAAATGCTTGTTTCAAAAAGGTTATTGCTGCGTTAGTTAAATAAATAATTATTTTATTTAGATTGTAGCAACCATCAGGCAAAGCCAGGGTCATTTCAACTTAGTGAAGGAACTGTAGCATGTAAATAGACAACCCTGTTCTCCCTATACAATGCACCAAAAATATTGGAGTTTTTCAGTGACCTTTTTCCCATAATTTCAGAGTTTGCCCAGGGGGACATATTAATAGGAGAAAACCTCAATGCTGTCTTAAAAAACAGCATTTATAGCTCCTCAAAGGGGCATTCACTGCAATTCGAAGGAGCATCCCTAAAAGAGGGATTAGGGTACCTAAATCTAATGGACATATGCGAGCCTAACATAAAGAAGAAAGACAACACATTCTGTTCTAATACATATAGAATACATACAAGAATTGGTCACTTCCTATTCAAAGAAACGACACCCCAACATATACTGGATTCATCAGTAGACACCACAGAGATAGCAGGCGTCACAAAGGGCTGCAGTCAGCAAAGTGCTCTAAAAAGTAAGGAAAACACACACAAAATCCGGATGCCATCATAGCTCACAGAAGCTAGGATGGGTTGATCTTTGGGGTGTAAAACTTATGCTGAAGGGGATCTTAAAACACAGGTAATAAAGGTAAACATGTTGGCAATTCACCCATATCCAAGCATATTAGGCATCTATAGTATTCTTAATTAGATACATAACAGGTAGCACTATAACTTGGACTCCTTGATTGTTGTATTGGTGTACAATCGGATAACAGTTACTATCCCTTCACAACACCTATCGGAAACTGCTAACATACATGTTCCAAGCTGAAAAGCTCTACAGTGCACATAATTGTAAGGCACATACCACACCACCACCAAGCATATGGTGGATCAAAATACAGAACGTTTACATCATGGAAAAGCTAACAGCGACTGTACATCACACAATACATAAATATGATAAAGTGTGGTCCCCATTCATTGATGATGTAGGAGCTCACCCAGTCCCTGATGGTGCAGCTCTATTTGTGCAAAAAATCTAAGACTATTTAAACTGACTGGACCATCCCTCACTCAGGAGCTTCAATCAGAGACATCGTGTAGTCTGTTGTGTTCTCCCCTGGGAGAAAAAGATTAATAGTGTGATCGTTATGTGATGACAACGTGGATACCGTAAACGTATCTCTACCTTATGAAGCTATGCCACATAAGCCATCTCCTGTACAAGGTGCATCAAAATGTATAAAGTTAGTATAAAACAAGCTACAGAACATGAATGTATCATTTTAAAGCCACCTCTGCCCTCAGATTTATAAGAAAATTGAGCTAGACTTCCTAAGGTTCTCCCAAATTTAACACATTGCGCTGCCATATGTGTTGAGGAATAGATCATAACTTTGAAGCAACTGAGGGGCCAATATGAAGGAGTGACCTTGGACTCAGGGGTTCCATACCCCAACAAGGCCATACACCTAATTAGCATTCGAATCTGGAGTGGTATGCCTCTTTAAACAGGCAATATCGGGTTACCATGCATACTCCATATACCAAGTTGGCACCCAGAGATAAAGAAATGCATAGAGGCCATTACAAGGTGAGCAGTGGGCTCCTCTAGGATTTGTAGGACCTATAGGAGATATTGTTGCTTGATCAGGTTTACCAAACAACCTACTTTAGTCGCTGGTGGGTAGAGCAATTCATACTTGTCCTTTACATTCGGAGTTGCTATCCAAATTTGGAAAATCGTCTTAGCCATGTTATGTCGGGGATTTTAATTGTACTAAAGTACAACCATACTCCTACGAGTTTGCCAATGGTGTAATGAGAATATGCATGCTAATTGTAACAAGCATATTCCCCTTCTCGTGTAAAAGTGGTACTCAACTCAAAAATGGAGAAAAAGTTTTTATATTCACCTTTGCCAAATTGATGTAGTGACTACACAAGATATATTCTTACAGTGATGCTTTTTTTTCAAAGCAGCAATGAAATACATATTGTCGCTTGCAGTATCCCTCACGAAGTACACTTTGTTCGACTACATTTCAGTTTTAAAGCTTAGGCCAACTTGGACAACTGAAACAACTTCACGCTAATTTCCGCCTTCTTCAGTCAAGCAGTTGTTCGCTGAGAAGGTGGGCACTGCAGAGGATTAAGCACTGAATATACTAAGGCTGCCTTTTACTGGCTATACTAGAAGTTAAAACAGTGTACTTTTCTTATGTTATGATACTTCGGAAATGTGTCAATGTTGATGTTTCCATGTTATGCACAAGACTAACATTGAAATGGATTTCTATACTATTATTAAATAAAATGTGTTTGAGTTAAGTTCCTTTTTAAATCTATTCTGACAACATCTACCTGATGAAGTATTCAACTCCCTCTGCTCTCATCCGTTGGCTCAGATTATCACAAAACAACTGAATCCATCCATATATCCTGTACATGTTATTCTTTTTCTTATAGTCTTGTTCAGACAACATCCTATTATATGAAACTAACGAATGACATACAAGTATGCTGGGCCTTGGAACATTTTATCACTGGAGGCTGGTAAATTTGACTTTGAGTGTTTGTGCCCCAGTCAAAAAAGCAGCAGAAAAAAAATCATTTTGAAAGGAGAACTGGGTGGATTTTATAAAATGCATATATACATTATCTTCTCCACATATTTCAGACAAAATGTTTTCATACACCTTAATAGGACTTGACTGTGGATTGTTTCACTATTCTGAGCAGCTTTATGGTGCAAGCCAAAATAAAATCACTATGACCGACTAACAAATGTAGCCAGTGTTATAATGCCAATAACTGGGGGAGTGCGGGAAAACAGCCTTTGTCACACACCACAGCTGAATCTAAAAGGATGAGGAAAGTAAAGACAGGATACAGATATCTGCAGACGGTGGCCTTTAGGTGCCACGGCAGATAAACTGGCAAAATATATGTTAACAGCAATGTATGAGCACGGCAATAGATTTTTGCTCCAATCTTAAAATGAAGAGAATGCTTCCTTTTCACTTTCTCCATAAAAGAATACACTTTCAATTTCTTCTGGCAGGCAGAACTTGCATTTAGAACATCAGTATGTACTGTACTGTAGCATTCTTACTGCTATATGGAGTACTGACCCGCTTATCTACATGGATAGCAAACTACACTGTGTGGATGTGGGGTTGGAAATGTGTCGTCTATGCTTTGAGCTTATGTGGCAAGTATTTCCATCTTGGGCAGGAAGACCAAAACGTGAAGTTATTGAGTTATGGGACATAGTGCTTATCGAAGTGATAGAAGAGGAAGCTTGAGAAATTGACACCCACTTTTATAATATGTGGTAAGCTGGCAGCTCTGATTGGCTCTAAGGGTTCATTCATTGTGTTCTTTATTTTTTTCTTATATGTTCTCAATCTAATTTCATATGCTGGCTGTAGTAGGAGGTCATCTTCTATAAGAACTTATAGATCCGCGAGAGGAAACGTGTAGAGATCAGGCATGACAGACTCTTACTATCCTCCTTTAAAGGATTGCAAATAGGAGATGTCAAGAAAGCAGTTTGCCAGAAAGCACTGTGTTATATTCTTCCTTTTTAGGTCTCGCCTTTACCATTCCGCAGGAATGGGAAATGGGGAGAATTCAAGTCGGCTATTTTCTCTTCAAACCAAAGGGCTTTCAGCCGCGGTTTTCTTGCAGTTCATGTGAATCACGTGATCAAACATGCACGAGCATTCACGTCCAGGGCTTCTCCTCCCCTAGCAGCACTCCTCCCACACCAGCAACTCTCCCCTCCCACACCAGCACCTCCCCTCTCTCTCCCCGCAAACACAGCCTTGCCCTAGCAGCACTCCTCCCACACCAGCAACTTCCCCCTCCCACACCAGCACCTCCCCTCTCTCTCCCCCGCAAACACAGCCTTGCCCTAGCAGCACTCCTCCCACACCAGCAACTTCCCCCTCCCACAACAGCACCTCCCCTCTCGCTCCGCGACTTCCCCCTCCCACATCAGCACCTCCTCTCTTTCTCCCCGCCAACACAGCCTTGCCGTATCAGCACTCCTGCCACACCAGCACCTCCCACGAAAAAAAATGGCGGCCGCGCATGTAGTTTGTTTACATCTCTGCCATACCCCCCTCCTTGCCTTTCCACGTCGCAGCGCTCTTTTCTCCACCTTTCTTCACCCACCTTCCTTTCTTTGCCTTCCCTTCCTGTTGCTCGGTGTACCCTCTCCCCATGCGTCTTCAATCTCCCTTGCACACACTGTTTCAGAGACACGCTTTCCGTTCGTGCAGCACGTGCAGTGGAACCGGACGCAGAAAATACATAAAATCAAATAATTTACATTTGTCCAAAGACTCCATAGCCTATCCTTCCTACTACGCTCTTCCATCCTTTCTTTTTACATAGAACTCACAACACTTTCAAAGTTTTAAGTGACCTATTTTCCGACAAAAAATAAATATTTATAACATGCGTCTTCAATACTATATACTAACTACAGCTGTATGTGTTCTTAAATAGCACACCCTTCGTCACTGCTCTCCCCTGTCCCTTGCCCAAACTCTTTCAGAGACACGCTTTCCGTTCGTGCAGCAGGTGCAGTGACACCGGCCTCAGCAATCCATACTATCAAATTAATTTCCACGATTTCAATGGATGGGACACATACACGAAAAAAAAACATCTCTGTTCGTGTCTCTTTGTTATCACGGCCGCCAACATGCACAAACAGACAACAGACTTTCTCTTTTCCATTCACGCACAGAAACACGTACACGTTGACCACATTTACACGTGCTTCTTGCAAACAAACACCCCCTTCCTTGTGTGTCATTCATTCATCTACACGTTTCTGCCTTTCCTATTCAGACGTGTACTTTATTTTCATTTTAAGCATAACACCCTGTCTTTCAATTGCTGAAACAATAACACCAAAACATCTCTCTGTTCCATTCAGCACGCAAGGCAACATGCACAAACAGTCCCCCAAAATCAGCTTTCTGGTCGTGGCTCTTGCTTATTTTATCTTAATCAGGCCCGTCCACACGCACGACAGTAACACACAGCCCTCACACTCTATCTCTTTTCCATTCATCCACGGAAACATGCACCCGTTCACAACATTTACACGTGCATCTTGCAAGCATACCCACCCTGCCTTAGCTTATCCCCCCCTGTCTTAACTTCACTTTTATTCATTCATCTGCACCTTTCGGCCTTTTACTCGCGCAAATACGCACTAAAAGAACAAACAGGCTAGACTCTTTCACTTTCATGCACGACAACTTTTTTTTTTCTTCTTTCTTTTCCCCTCTGTAAGGTGGGGAGGGGGCCAGAGTCAAACGTCTGGGGCCTAACCACCCCAGGAGACTGAATTGCTTTCATCAGAGTCGTAAAGATTGTAATCTGTTGTCGGCCATCCGCGGGGAAATGCAAATGTTAACTAAAGAGACCGAAAGGCGCCTTTTTTTTCCGCCAAACCATAAAGCAAGGGAAGCAACTTTAGAAACAAGCGGCACGTTCTTTTACACTGTCGATGACATGCACGTACAATGGTCTTATTGTTGTTCATTAGTTTAGTTTTTATACTTACGTTTCATAGTGCAAAGTTTCACGTTCACAACATTTACACGTGCATCTTGCAAGCATACCCACCCTTCCTTACCTTATTCCACCCTGTCTTAACTTCAGTCTCATTCACAACACACATTCGTCACATAAATGCACACCCTCGAAAAACAACACTGCTGCTCACTCAGTTTGCACAGGCAGATCACACCACTTCGCCACATCTTGAAAAATATTTTGCGTGAAAAATAACAGAAAATATTACACGGCATTTTAGACACATTTGTCCCATGACTCCATAGGCCATCCTTCCTACTACGCTATTCCATCCTTTCGTTTTACATAGAACTCACAACACTTTAAATAAGTGAGGCATTTGACGACAAACAAATTATTTATAACATGCATCTTCAATACTATATACCAACTACAGCTGTACGTGCTCTTAAATAGCACACCCTTCGTCACTACCTTTTATCCACACAGTATATTGAGCCAATTCTGCTGCTCCCTCCTAATGCACGCACAGATCACAACACTGCGACACATATATAAAAGTCTGTGTCATCGGAATTGACAATGTTTGACAAACAATACACAACTTGGCCACACATCACACTAAATGTACACTACTTATCAACACACATTAGTGACATGCATCTACACAATCGTGATCCTATTCAGCTACTCACTCATTAGGCACAGGGAGCTCATACCACTTTGCCACATCTCTTGAAGGATTTGACCTGCAAATACGAAACGAAAGTGCCTATGCTTTGTACATATAATAAGGCCATGCCTGCACACACTAGCTTTCAGACTCCGCAGCTCACTCCTTTTGCAAACACACAGGGCACACTAATTCTAAACATATCACTAACGCATTTCCATCAAAAGAAAACTGTAAGCAAGTGCGTTACTCAGTGCAAGCACCTCTCAGTCACTGATCACAGCACTTACTCACACTGCACACAGGCCTCACTCAAAGTGCACACAGCCCTCACTAAGACTTTACACAGACTTCAGAAAACACACTGCATACAGTACGCTATCAGTGCGTACTGCACACACTTACTGCACACAGACAGAACTTACAGTGCACCCAGCACTCACTCAAAAGAACGACACACGTCTTCAATACTATATACTAACTACAGCTGTATGTGTTCTTAAATAGCACACCCTTCGTCACTACCTTTTATCTACACAGTATATTGATCCAATTCTGCAGCTACCTCCTAATGCACGCACAGATCACAACACGCCGACACATATATAAAAGTCTGTAGCATCGACATTTACACGTGCATCTTGTAAACAAAATCCCCCTGCTACTGTCTCTTCCGAACCACACCTCTACTTCCAGCACATTTCTGACACATCTTTGTCTTTATTTTCACAGTAAATAATGTTGGACGCGCATTTCTTTTGAATATATATCTTCTGCTGACATGGCCTGTCACCTACAACGCCCTGCACGTTCCTTCTGAGTAAACACCAAGCACAACTCACCATGCCTCTCCCCTCTCCCTTGCACACACTCTTTCAGAGACACGCTTTACGTTCGTGCAGCAGGTGCAGTGACACCGGACTCAGCAATCCATACTATCAAATTATTTTACACTATTTCAATGGCTGGGACACATACACGAAAAAAACATCTCTGTTCGTGTCTCTTTGTTATCCTATCCCAATCACGGCCGCCAACATGCACAAACAGACAACAGACTTTCTCTTTTCCATTCACGCACAGAAACACGTACACGTTGACCACATTTACACGTGCTTCTTGCAAACAAACACCCCCTTCCTTCTGTCTCATTCATTCATCTACACCTTTCTGCCTTTCCTATTCAGACGTGCACTTTTTTTTCATTTGAAGCATAACACCCTGTCTTTCAATTGCTGAAACAATAACATCAAAACATCTCTCTGTTGCATTCAGCACGCAAGGCAACATGCACAAACAGTCCACCAAAATCAGCTTTCTGGTCGTGGCTCTTGCTTATTCTATCCCAATCAGGCCCGTCCACACGCACGACAGTAACACACAGCCATCACACTATCTCTTTTCCATTCATCCACGGAAACATGCACACGTTCACAACATTTACACGTGCATCTTGCAAGCATACCCACCCTGCCTTAGCTTATCCCTCCCTGTCTTAACTTCAGTCTTATTCATTCATCTGCACCTTTCGGCCTTTTACTCGCGCAAATACGCACTAAAAGAACAAACAGTCTAGACTCTTTCACTTTCATGCACGACAACTTTTTTTTCTTCTTTCTTTTCCCCTCTGTAAGGTGGGGAGGGGGCCAGAGTCAAACGTCTGGGGCCTAACCACCCCAGGAGACTGAATTGCTTTCATCAGAGTCGTAAAGATTGTAATCTGTTGTCGGCCATCCGCGGGGAAATGCAAATGTTAAGTAAAGAGACCGAAAGGCGCCTTTTTTTTCCGCCAAACCATAAAGCAAGGCAAGCAACTTTAGAAACAATGTGTCAAGCGGCACGTTCTTTTACACATTCGATGACATGCACGTACAATGGTCTTATTGTTGTTTTTTTTATACTTACGTTTCATAGTGCAAAGTTACACACAAAACATGCATAGCAACATCCCTAAGGGCCTGCTTAGGCCATTCACCCACAACAAATCGACCATCATGAGACGACATTTTACGTGTGCGGACAAAGTTAAACATTCAGTATGAGCCTACAAAAATGTTGTAGGATTACAAAAAAAAGTGTCTCCACTAAAAATTGCACACACTCTCACAGACACGCTTTCCTTTCGTGCAGCATGTGCATTGGAACTGGCCTCATAAATCCAGAAAATCCAATAATTTCCCTGTCTTTCAATTGCTGGAACACATACACGAAAAAAAAAAACCTCTCGGTTCGTCTCTCTTTGTTATCCTATCCCAATCACGCACGCAAACATGCACAACAACTAGCTCACAGACTTTCTCTCTTTTCCATTGACGCACGGAAATACGTACACGTTGACCACATTTAAACGTGCATCTTGCAAGCAAACCCCCCTGCCTTCTGTCTCATTCATTCATCTACACCTTTCTCCATTTCCTATTCAGGCGTGCAGTTATTTTGGTCCTTTTAAGCATAACACCCTGACTTTCAATTGCTGAAACAATTACACCAAATCATCTCTCACTTCCATTCAGCACGCAAGGCAACATGCACAAACAGTCCACCAAAATCAACTTTCTGGTCGTGCCTCTTGCTTCTTCTATCCCAATCAGGCCCGTCCACACGCACCACAGTAACTAACACACAGCCCTCAGACTCTATGTCTTTCCCATTCAGCCACTCACCACGCAACGCCACTCACACATGCAACGCAACTCACCCACGCAACCCCACTCAGACACGCAACGCCACTCACCCACGCAACGCCACTCACCCACGCAACCCCACTCACCCACGCAACGCCACTCACGCATGCAACGCCACTCATCCATGCAACGCCACTCACGCATGCAACTCCACTCACACACCCCCTCACCCTCAAACAACTTACACTCACACACCCACGATCAACTCACACCCATCACAACACTCTCACACTCACTATACATCACACACTCTCAGCCACAAACCACCTCACTCACCCTCACCCTCACACACCCTCACCCTCACCCACAGTCACACACTCAACATTCAAACTCCCACACCCTCACTCACCTTCACACCCTCACAACACTCACCCTCACTCACGCTCAAACTCTCACCTTCACTCACCCACACCTATCATCACACACTCTCACATCCCATTACCCTCACCCCCTCATCTTCACACACCCTCATCCCATCACCCACACTCATACTCACACCGTCACCCTCACTCACCCTCACACACCATCACACACCCTCACACCCCCTGAACATCACATCCAATCACCCTCACACCTTCAAAGTCCACCCTCACAACCCTCACTCATGCTCACACCGTCACCCTCACTCACACTCACACACCATCACACACCCTCACACCCCCTGAACTTCACATCCAATAACCATCACACTCACACCGTCCAAGGCCACCCTCCTAATCCACCCTACAACACCACCCTACAACTCCACCCTCCAAAATGACTGCGCATCTATGTTAATGCAAGCAAAGCTTTTGCAGTGCGGCTTGATGTGTACCTTACCAAAACAAGTAATGAAAAACAATTACATGTATCATATAAAACAATTACTGATGTCTGTGATTTTGGATTCAGCGCTAACAAAAGCATCAAGAAACATTACATAGGTCTCTTAGCTTCAGAAACAACGCTTCACAACATTAATACATTTGAAGTGGACAATTTTCAAGGCAAAAACATAAACACTTAGAGCCATCATCACAACAACTCTCACTCACACCCACTCACACCCTCACACACAGCCTCACACACCATCACTCATCCTCAAACTCCCTCACAACCTCAAACAACATCACTCAACAACACACCCTCACCCTCAACAACATCACCCTCACACACCCTCACTCACCCTCCCCCACTCACCCTCACTCTACATCCCCCCCTCACCCTCACACCTCCTCACACACCCTCACCCTCAACAACCTCACCCTCACACCTCCTCACACACCCTCACCCACAGTCACACACTCAACCTTAAAACTTGCACACCCTCACTCACCTTCACACACTCACACCCTCAGAACACTCGCCCTAACTCACCCACACCTACCATCACACACACTCACACCCCATTACCCTCACCCCCTCATCTTCAGACACCCTCACCCCCTCACCTTCACACACCCTCACCCCCCTCACCCTCACAACTCTCACACCCTCACTCATACTCACACAGTCACCCTCAATCGCCCTTACACACCATCACACACCCTCACACCCCCTGACCCTCACATCCACTCACCCTCAAACTCACACCGTCCAAGTCCACCCTCCAACTCCACCCTACAACACCACCCTTCAACACCACCCTACAACTACACCCTACAACTACTAATCCACCCTCCAACTACTAATGCACCCTCCAACTACTAATCCACCCTCCAACTCCAAAAGTAAATAGCATTAGGCAAAATTTAATTCAATAACAAAACATCAGATTACACACTTGTAGGTATTCAAAAATTAAAACTTAATGCATCGCAAGGACAGTGCACAAATTAATACATAAAAACGCAGTAAAGGATTGTTCAATATAACATTTTTTCAAGAAACAAAAAAAATACGAAGAAAAAAGGGAAACATCTGAATACACAGCGAGTAATACACCTATTTAAAAGGGGACAAACACCTCTAAAGGACAAGAATTCACAACATAAAGCAGTCACTAAAGTAAGGGGAAGTAAATAAACAATTAAACAATGGTGGAAATAATCCACAAAAACAATAAAGTCCGTCATCACAAGAACACTAGACATCACATCCTACTTGCAATTCACTAATAAGTACAAGAAAGAATTTCACTCAAACTAAACAACAACAACAATACTATTTTTAAAGGTGGCTTCATACTTATAGTTTGCCACAATTAATGCACATCTGTTGTCGGAAATTTATAAGGAGGTAAACATTGTCTCGAATAAGCAAACACAGACAAAATCAATGCGCATCTATGTTAATGCAAGCCAAGCTTTTGCAGTGCAAATTGATGTGTACCGTACAAAAAAATGATTACTTTTGACATGCATTATATAACAAAGGTTACTGATGTGTTTGTTTTTTGATTCTGCCTTAACAACAGCATCAATCAACATTACATAGGGCAGGATTAGCTTTCTGAAAAAACGCTTCACAACATTAATACATTTGAAGTGTACAATATTCACAAGGAAAAAATGATCACTTATAGGCATCATCACTATGAATCACACCCTCAGCCGAACACACCCTCACTCATCCTCACCCTACATCACACTCTCACACTCTCACAACCTCACACCCTCAATCACACTCATACCCTCACACACCATCACTCACCAACACACGCTCAGCCTCACTCACAACATCAAATGCCCAGACACTCACATCCACTCACACTCACACCGTCCAAGTCCACCCTCCAACTACACCGTAAAACACATAAATAGCGTTAGGCAATATTTACCCTCACACCCTCATCCTCACACACACAATATTATGCTTCACTATCATTCATAATGTCAAAGACGTAATCTATTGTGTCTTTTATCACCTAAGCTTACTTTGGGGACTCTTGCAAATTCTTGTTCGCCCACACAAGGGCACCCTGCTCCTGCGGTGAACACTCCTAGACTGGATTAACACATTACTATCACACACAACTTGTTCATCATCAAACAACAAAGCTACAGGTAGCACCCTTTACACCACATGCTCAGACTGTGGATCGTTGCTTCGTCCACAAGGCACTACACAGGAGTCCCCCAGGTCACGGATTCAGAACATTCTGAAAATGTCCGCCTACCCACAAATAGGAAACATCAAAAATAAAGGTTTCTGCCAACTTATCAACCTAACAATAATGCTATGCTGAAAGAAGATGCCTTCACTCTGAAGGGTACATTGTCTAGAACTATCTTCACCTCCAATTAACACCTACAGACAACTTCCGGCGTTTAAAAAATTCACATCATTATTAAACTAGCATGCTCTTTTTATTCGAGTACTATACAGCAAGTTTTTTTACACACTATTATTAACGTTTCACATCAACTACTTTAAAAAAAATAATGTACGATATCCTTTTGAGACCTAGACAATCAACTACAAAACTAAGGCCAAACAACAAAACGAAAATGCAAAAAAATAAAATAAAAAATAAATAAAATGCACAAGATCTGTTACGCACCAAGTAAATAAAAACGACACTAGCTAACAACCACATAACTAACTCATAATACGTACATTATTAACACCTTTAGGTAACAATCACAAAACTACAAATTTAAAAGCGAAACAATCAACACAGATAAATGAAGGAATAATGAAAATAACGTCAACATACATTTGCAAATTAAAACACAAAGAAACATCCACATTTGCAGTTGCCTTACATTATTCGCATATTTCGTTAATAAAAATTAAAAACATAAATAACATTCGCAAAAGTATACATTTACACATCTTCAATTAAACACTGTGCCTCCGAAACATTTACAAACATTGTCATTGAAAAAATAAACAATTTAAATCATTAAAACTTATCACATCCAGTTATTACATAAATACAAAGTACATACTTCTTCTAAGTTAAAATACAGATCATGTACGTAAAAATACAAATAGAAACAATTAAAACATTAAAATTGACAGAAACAGACATTATATATCAACTTTAGAAACAGTTAATTAACTATATTATAAGTAAATAACAAAAAAGTCATATAGTCGCGAACAAAAGATTTACATTTTTATAAAAAATATAATATTCGTTACTTTATACATACTATCAATACTACATTCGAATACATAAATAAAACAATTAGAAATAAAGTCTTACCTGTCTAACGACGCAACAACAGCACAGGAACAAGAACACGCCTTCTGCGACCCGCGAATCTCGATCTTCTGGGGAATTCCACCGTTGACGCACGCCAATCGAAACGCAACGTCAAAAACGTAGCGCTCCGATTGGCTGAAATAAAACGTCAATCAAAAATTGGACACTTCCAAAAGGAAAGCAAAAAAAAACTAGAACGATGACCTACTAAACGGAGGTTGCGTGAAGGGGACGCATTGCGTCCGCCATTTTTGATTTCAAAAACATACATAAGCATCAACAAAGGCAGTCAACATATTACTACACACAAAAAAATACAAAAATATTACATACACATTCCATTTATTACATAATGCTAAAAAATAGTTACACAACATCACATCTACAAATATACACATCACACTATAAACATAGCAACACTAAAATACACTCAGACAGCACCAACAAAGAATCAATAAATAACACCACCACACAACTAAACAACTACGCAACGCTCACACATGCAACGCCACTCACACATGCAACGCCACTCACACATGCAACGCCACTCACACATGCAACGCCACTCAACCACGCAACGCCACTCAACCACGCAACGCCACTCAACTACGCACACGCAACGCCACTCAACTACGCAATGCCAGTCAACTACGCAACGCCACTCAACTACGCAACTTCACTACTCAACGCCACGCAAATACACGCAACTACGCAACGCCACTCAACTACGCAACGCCACTCAACTACGCAACGCCACTCAACTACGCAACGCCACTCAACTACGCAACGCCACTCAACTACGCAACGCCACTCAACTACGCAATGCCACTCATCTACGCAACGCCACTCAACTACGCAACGCCACTCTACGCAACGCCACTCAACTACGCAACGCCACTCTACGCAACGCCACTCACACATGCAACGCCACTCACACATGCAACGCCACTCACACATGCAACACCACTCACACATGCAACGCCACTGTCAACTACGCAACGCAACTACGCAACGCAACTACACAACGCAACTACTCAACGCAACTACGCAACGCCACTCAACTACGCAACGGCACTCAAATACGCAACGCCACTCAACTACGCAACGCTGCCCACTCAACTGCGCAACGCCACTCATCTACAAAACGCCACTCATCTACAAAACGCCACTCATCTACAAAACGCCACTCATCTACAAAACGCCACTCAACTACGCAACGCCACTCAACTACGCAACGCCACTCAACTACGCAACGCCACTCAACTACGCAATGCCACTCAACTACGCAACGCCACTCAACTACGCAACGCCACTCAACTACGCAACGCCACTCATCTACACAACGCCACTCAACTACGCAACGCCACTCAACTACGCAACGCCACTCAACTACGCAACGCCACTCTACGCAACGCCACTCAACTACGCAACGCCACTCAACTACGCAATGCCACTCAACTACGCAACGACACTCACACATGCAACGCCACTCACACATGCAACGCCACTCACACATGCAACGCCACTCAACCACGCAACGCCACTCAACTACGCAACGCCACTCAACTACGCACACATGCAACGCCACTCACACATGCTACGCCACTCACACATGCAACGCCACTCACACAGCCAACGCCACTCACACAGCCAACGCCACTCACACAGCCAACGCCACTCACACAGCCAACGCCACTCACACAGGCAACGCCACTCACACAGGCAACGCCACTCACACAGGCAACGCCTCTCACACAGGCAACACCTCTCACACAGGCAACGCCACTCACACACGCAACGCCACTCACACACGCAACGCCACTCACACACGCAACGCCACTCACACACACAACGCCACTCACACACACAACGCCACTCACACACGAAAACCACTCACGTTGCCAATAGATCTCGCAGTACGACAGTTGGAGCCATTACAATTGCAAATAACAATGCCTTTCACTGTTGTTATCATTTTTAATACATAAAGGGCTTTGTCATTTACACAACCAATAGCTCCAACTTTCCTACTGCGAGACCTATTGGCAACGCCAGTGCTTGTTACCTTTGACATTAGGTCAGTGCTCAGACTATGTAACTACCTGGGATCTACAGGATGGACTATGTTAGAGTCATCTAGTGACCAGCAATGTGTGGTAGATCTTTCGATCTTTGCATGCCTGCCTGGCTAGTACTGAGTGGTTAGATGAGAGGATTGGTATAGCCTGTCTCCAAGCTCTGAATTTACCAGCATGGTTCCACAGGTCCTTTCATATATTATATGCCTCTCCTGATGATGAGGGGCCCAATAGTGGAATGGTCCAAGACATTGGGTGGTGAAAGATTAGATCACATTGCGATTGGAGGACTGCGACAAGGGCGGACGGACCGTAAACAGGGCACAAAACTGTATTGCTGAATGTCCTGAAAACCCTTTTCTCTGCAGCAACAGGATGAATGGACAGACCCAGGATATATGCTCATTTCCGAGGACAGCGATAAAGGGCACTGTTTCTATAACTGTTTCTATAACTGGGGAGAACTATCCTCTAGCCCCGCCCTAACTGATGACGTTGAAAGACCCGGGCCGTCAAATCCAGAAAGTCAGCAGAAAGTGGGGTATGAGTACACCAGAGGAGACGGAGTAGGCAAGAACGCGGGAAGCAGACAGACAGAGTCAGAGTTCGGAGGAATAAGGGAGTGTGGCGACGCCCCAGAGCCAGGAGGTCAACGTCCCCACGAGTCGCCCAGCCACACTCTAGGAGGAAGAGCGTTGCTAGCACAGGTACGCGAGCGCTTCACGGGGTGGGCAGGCCGAAGGGGAAGGCCCACGAGCTAGAGAACCGGTTCCTATCCTCCCGGTAACCCCGCCCCGAGCACATCCATCACTTAGATAGAAGTGTGTGCACCGAGTGTTCCTTCACTGACCCTCCCTCAGCACTGATTGAGCGTTGGAACGCTATACTGAAACGAAGTCCTTTTTTTGTTTTTTCCCTACACACATCCCCTACCCTGACCCTCGACCTGACGGCACTGCACTGGAGTGCAAGAGAGGACAGAACCCGCCGCGGGACTTGAATCCTGCAGAAAGGACTTCGGAGCCCCCTCTACCCTACTATAGACCCATTCCTTACAAAAAGCGTGTAATACGCCCAATAAAGCACTTGTTAACGCCAAGCAAAGTCTCTGTGCTTCCTAACAACATTTCACAAGGACCAACAGAAAGACTAGAGTTACTATTATCCTTCTGTTGGTTAGAGGTAGGAGGTAGAGCAGTCAGCTTACTCTACCTGTCATATGTAGGAGGGGACAACATAGTCAGAAATCAGTTCTTCAGGTGCTGAGTGGCTGGGGTTACTTCTAATATCAAAAACAGAGGCACACCTTATGATACAAATAGCATAGTTATACCCTACCAGTATGACAAGATCAATGCATGGCTAAGTTGGGCGGTGGTCGCCAGTTTGGGTGAGATGTCTGTGTCTATCTTTATGGTGCAGTATGCTGGTCAGCGCTGTTCCATAGCTCTAGGCTGTACCTATACTAATAGAAGTGGGTATGGTGCCTGCATTGATCTCCTTGGTGTGGTGTGGTGTGCTGGCCACGAATGTTCCATAGCTCTGGATAGTACTTACACCAACAGGATGGATTATTGTTCTGGGTTCTCTACCAGGGCCAATGGTTGATGTCATTATTTTAGAAAAAACGTGTTTTCACCTCTCATCAGAGCTTTATAGAATACTGAATGCTTCAAAACTTGGCTGGAATTAGTAACAAGGCTTGCACTGAGAAAGAGGAGCATCCTATGTATTTTTTTATTACAAGCCAATAGATCCATGGTGTTAGCCTAGAGTGCAGCGTTCAATTTGGTTTGTATTACTTAAATGTAAATGTGTAGGTACAGTTGTCCTTTTCTGAGGGAGGCACTGTGAACGATACAACTTGCCTTGAAGATCGATGTTCTAGCTAAAGGTAGACAGTGGAGTGCTTTCAATACAGTCATCATGAGTTCTCTGGGGTGAAGACAAAGGAGTAGTCTTGCCACAGCATTTTGGATTCGTTTTATTTTGCGCTTAATTAAGCAGGTGTCAATAAGGTACAGACTATTGGCATAGTTTAGCTTCGGGATCACAAGTGTAAGGATAGCGGGATGCTTTTATTGACATCCATGGTATGGGTAGAAGTGTTTCAATTTCTATTGTGTACAATATGCTACTCATCACCTTGTCTGTGATACATATAGAGATATGAAACTGGACAACCAAAACTAGGCATAAAGCAAGGCACGCAAAGTAAATGTATATTTTTGGCTATAAAGACTGTGCCACTCATACTAAGTATTAGGAATTTACTATGCAGTAATAAAACCTCATGAAATACATGTTCAGTTTCAATTGTGGAGTTTTACTTCCTCGGTCAAGATGGAGGATAATGCAGTAATGCTGCATGAGTCCTCAAGTTACAAGCTGCAAAACACTGAATGCTGCAGCTCTACCTTACTAAATGTGTGCAGGGAAAAAAACACCAGGTCTATGTTAAATTTGAGCTCGACTTCGAAACCTGACTGAGGCACAAACATCCCAAGTCAGATTTACCGGCCCATCTGTAATGAGGGACCATGTCTAACCACAAGTTCAGCAACAGCAAGGAAAGGTTTCCTTCAGGGATTTTGCTTAGTGTGCATTGGCCAATTTGATTTTTAAAGGCATTTCATAAAGAGGTATGAACAGTAGCAAAATGTTTTGTGTAGCTTACCTTAACTTTTCCATCCTCAAGCTGTGCCTGGCGAAATCTTGCCAAGGCCGTCCTGAAATAAAGAACAGAAAAGAAATGGCATTAGCGTCTATCAAAAACCTATAAAATCGGAAGTTCGGTTAACCAGCCGTTTGTACTACCCATCTTTAAGGTCTGTCTTTAGACAGATTGTGTGCTCTGCCAACAGAAGGCCACTGTTGGAGAACAGTATCCATTTCCTACTCCTGAGCCCACATGCTGCAGCTACCAGGGCACTCACTGTTTCTGGGCCACTCGTGTACCAATTCTAATGTGATGTTCATCTTAGAACGGCTGAGGTGACTCTTCAGAACTGTGGTTGTGGGGGAGCATTTTTCATCAAAGTAGATTTAGATCTGTGGTCTGCATGTCATGAGTTCGAATCTGACATAACCAACTTTTGGTCAGTAAACAGAGTACTACTAAAATGGAAACACGGACTTGTTAATCACATCACTTATAAATTGCTGAAGTGCTATTTGACAACATATTTCTGAATATTATCTTCAGTCAATCCTAAGTTTTGGCCAACACAACTTTTTGCATTTTCGAAAGTGTAGTTTGTTGTGCAGTGTCGCTGCTGTAGGGGGGTATCTTTTGGACTTTGTTCTGTCACACTAGCAGTTGGTGTCTGTTGACTTCAGATATTGATAAGGAGTGCAATAACCAACATATCTACGTTACTGGAACATATTAAAGGTTTTTTGAATAGTAGGCCTGGAGGTTATTGTTTTCCTTTTCTGTTGTGAGCATGGGCTCAAATATTCCAGCTGCTGAGGGCTTCTGACCTGACTAAAAGCCAAGAGTAGCTGAAGGTGTCACAAAAGACATTGATCGTCACATGGCAGCTATGGTGCCCAAATATGCAACACTGAAAATTGTTTATAACTTGACCCTATTCCAAAATCAGCAACATAATTTGCTGATGTCAACAAGATAAATTGTTTCTAGCTCAAACAGATCAAAGGTTACTAAACAAATTGCAGGACATGGTGCAGCCAATTACCAACACTGCAAATGTTAATTGGTCACATTTCATTTGTTTATAACAACATTTAGGTATTACCACAAATTCCCCCAGAAAGCACCAAATATGCAAATTCTGTCTGCAGGGCCCCAATGAAAACAAGACTGTATAGTTTTCCTGGTTGGATCCATTTAAGCAAAGTTCCATTAAGTAATATAAAAGTGCAATAATGTTCCAACGTGTTGAGGCTTCTAACTTTTTTAAAAAATTACAGTGAGATTCCATAATTGCTCATTTGAAACTAAGTGAACGTAATCAAGTCCCTAGCTAATAAGATAATGTATTGCACCAGACCTTTAAATCATCATGTGTCTTATTTATAAATCGTATATAAGGTGGGGAAGAGCGGCAATGCTTATTAAAATAATTATTCAAAATATGTAAGGGTGCTGTGCACTGTGTGTGATCCTAGGTACATTATTTATCGACCTAGTGAGTAAATATATGTATCTTGGGTAATCACTGATAAATTAACCTGGGATGTACATGAGGGCTAAGTTGGAAACTTGATGTTCGGACATAAATGCCTTTAAGAGCTTCTCTAGGAAATATGGGGTTTGGGCAACTGGGTCTACTATTACAGAGGCTGCTACTAAACTAGTCCCTTCACTGCTTTATGGCTCGTTTGCCATAAAGAAGCATGGCTCAATGGTTAGAGCGGCAGACCCTGATGCAGAGGTCTGGCCCAGGACCAGGGTTCAATTCCCGCCTCGGCGGCTCTTGGACTCAATCTCCCCGGACCTGATAATTCTCGCCTCCGTGCCTAGTCTAATCATGGGTCCCACTCTGTGACTCTGGGCAATTTATTTTATTTTTTATTTTATTTTTATTTTTTTTATTTAGAAAGTTTTATATAGCGCGGACAAGATCCTTGCGGATATCAGAGCGCTTTACAAGAGAAGTACCTGGGGGAGCATAGACAGACAGGTGGAACAATAGGTCACATAGTATGAGACAGCATTCGATGTCCAGTGCCCTCCTCCGCCGTGTAGCGGGGGACCTCTTCCAGCCCTCCGAAGTCGTCGAGCTGTCGGGACTAGGCTCCTGGAATTTCAGCTGCCCCTGTGATGTGCAATTAATAACAGTACTGGAAGGTTGAGTGAGAGAGTTCGGGCGGGGAGGTGTAGTGGAACAATAGGTCACATAGTATGAGACAGCATTCGATGTCCAGTGCCCTCCTCCGCCGTGTAGCGGGGGACCTCTTCCAGCCCTCCGAAGTCGTCGAGCTGTCGGGACTAGGCTCCTGGAATTTCAGCTGCCCTGAGCCAAGTGCTCAGCAGTTGTGATTATTCTAGAAAGTAAAATTCTTATCGAGTGTTCAGGTAAGGCAGAGAGTGACTAATCCAGGAAGTCCGCCCCTGAGAGAGACTAGTCAGACATGTCCGCCAAGTAGGTAGGATAGAGACATCAGTCCTTTGTTTGTTGCAGTTTCCCTTTTCCTTCATGCCTGTAGGGGAGGTGGAAATATTAGTCCTCTGTCTGTTGTTATTGCTTTCAGCATCGGGGGAGGAATTTCACTTTCCCTCAGAGCCCGCAATGCTCCAGCTATCTGGGAGGAATGCTGTGTGGGGGAGTTAACGTGAGGAGCCTCGTGGACAGAGGTACGGGGGGAGGGTGGGGGGGATTTACTGCTACATGTTTATGGCTCCAGCCATTTTGAACAAAGGAAGGTAGATTAGAAGTGAGCAGGCGGGAGGGAAACAAACAAGTACCTCAAGTCTCTGTGTGTCCCCTGAGTCCGTCCGTAGAGTCTTTCAGCAGCCCTGCATTAGTCCACAATGTGCCTCAGTCCCTTACGATCTGTTAAAATTTGTGAGATGCGTGTGGTTGAACTCCTTAGCTTCATCTCCAAACCCGTCACACCGTGAGACACAGCGTAGATTAGAAGTGAGCAGGCGGGAGGTAAATGGTGGGAAGACTTATTTATTTGCTCATTGTAGATCTCAGGCAGTTGGCATATGATGGCAAGACTCTGGAGCAGGGAGATAGAGAGATGAGATTCCTCGGCGCGTTGGGGTGCTCGGAGTCAGGGGTAGGCATCCTTGGATCAGGGCTACAGTGTCGAGATAAGGCGCCATGGGTCATCCTTCCGAGATCAGCCCCGGGGGGCGGCCATCATAAGGTCAGGCATCTGTGATTCCTGAGCGAGTATTGTGAATTGTGCACAATTCAAAGCCAGTGGTAAATGGCCAAGACTTGGGTTCTGAGAAATCCAGGGTCGTGCCCCCCAGATCCGGGCTGCATGCTAAAAAGGGGCGCTATAGATATTCTGGGCTGGGAGCGGCCATCTTGAAGACAGGCACTACGAAGCTCTGCAATAGCTTGCTTAATCTCCACAACGGCCCCAGCAGCGTTTGGATGCCTTGCTTCACCTTGGGGGTGCCCAGGAGTGGACATCTCACAGGAAAGCCAGGAAGGGTTCCACAGCGGTATGAATACAGGACTACGAGACCTCTGGGTAGAAGGCGCTATATAAATGCAAACACATTTACATTTACATTTGCTTTACACTAGAACCAATTTCATATTTGACAGATGCACACAGCAACAACTTAATCGTAGATGGTCAACACCACAGTGCAGATCGAGACTCAAAATAAGCCTTGCTTCTCTGATGGCTATAGACAACATGGCTTTTGTCAACTCATTCTGGAACTGTATAAATGTAGAGGGTAATACCCTAAAAAGCTCATATGGAATGAAGCTGTCTTTATAGCCTGCACTACATACTTGACATTAATCCAGTGCTTTAATAGAATCACTGCAGACTGCCATGTACCCTGTTTAGAAATTAACAATGTCTACCATAAATACCTAATAAAAAGCTAAATAAACGTTTTCCAGAAGTCTCTAGTGAGACCAATGCCATCTTCATGTTGGTCTAGGATCAGGTTCTGGCAATGGGTTAGTAGACCAAGATGAAGCACAACTACAGTTTTGAGGAGATGGGTAATATGCTCCAGGACACTCCAGAGTATTAGTGCGCGCTACAAATCATTTATAACATAACAATAGAACAATGACAAAAGGCATGAAGAAATTATTCTATCCATTTACATCCGGGGTAACTAAAAAAAGAGGAGCAGGATTCACTTCTCTTATTTCCCTTACGGGGGATGCCAGCCATGAATGAAACAGAAAGGTTAGGAATGCAGGGTTTCCTATAAGTCCCGGGTCAGATAACGATGAGGAGATGCAGTGGTCATAGATAAAAAGGTAGCTGGAAGTAGTAGGCATTTGTGATGAAGGGGGATCTCATATAGAATGTCAAGCATAGGCAGCTGTATTCCTAAGCAATTGCCCCAACCAAAAGAACCACAACTCCTTTTTCACAAAATAATTATGGGTAAAGATTTATAAAAGAAAATAACAGGCCACAGAGGGCCTTATCTGCAAACATTAGAGAATAAATTGTGGAATATATACGTGGTTTTACTCACATGGCCTTTTCTGCATTTCGTGCCTACAAAAGAAAGCAGGAAGGTTTAAGTTAGCATCTAACAACAACATTCTATATAAATCGCTCAAGCATATTATTTGGCTTATGAGTAAAAGTGTAAACATTATTACTACAAAGCAGTAAGAAACAAAAAAAAAATTACTGCTGTGTCTGAAACTTGACACAATACTCTATAAAACTGATATTTAAGTTCATCAGTGCATACCTGTGTCTCATGAAAAAAAATTCTTTTAGATCATATTATACAGAATTATCTCTTTTTGTCCTCACACAGTAGTCACAATGTCCATTTACGATCCTTGCATACGCAGGAAAGCGATGCTAGACTTAACCATTCTACAAGACGTCTATGCCATGTTCATTGGTTTCTTTGGGATTTGCAGATAGCAAAAACCTATCAACAGATGCAACAGTTTCATAGAGTGCAGAACGCAGCAGTGTAGTTACGTTAGGAATAACTATTTCCAAGCCTTAGTTCTTCAGCCCAGGGCTCCCTCATATGGTTTCTGGTGGAAAAACAAAACTAAATCCCACCATGTCAAGAACCCCTTATTGTTTATAAAATCAAGTATTAACACGTTCCAGACCCAGCATTGTCATGTAATGAAGGACGTTTTAAGGGTTTCCACTGAACAGAAAGCATGGTAAGGAGGCAGAGCATTCTCAGTGTTCAAAGCCAAATTCTTGAATACCATTCCATCTTCCGGCTGGGAAATAACTGTTAACCGAACCTTAGAAATGCATTACAAGTCTGGTTATTTGCCCAATGGGGCATTTGGTAAGGATGTTCAAGAGTTAATTCTGGTTAGCCCTAAGATGCAGTCTGAATGGCTCCAAAGCGATTACAAAAAAACTGAAAATATATAGTTTTTCATCCGTCCTTGGTGACTCTTCAGTTTGCAAAAACACACAAGTAGAGGAATAGTATTCAATCATCATAGGATTGTTACAGCAAAAAAGGAAGGCGGCAGTAGGACTATCAGAACAATCGCACCATATCTTATCTATCTTATCAGTAAAACAGAAAAATCGTGCAACTCTGATCCTACTGCCCATGAATCACTACATGGAAATACTTTTTTTTACAAAGATAAGGTAGGAGCGTTTATTATCTAAACATATATTCATCTTAAAGTTAAGAAAGAAGCTATTCCATGATCATTTAATAACTTTATTATGCAAAATTTCCAAACACAATAATGTCAGCAACATTAGCAATGCCTCCCTGGATCAGGGAGGCATTGCCTGCAGTTAAGGTAATATTTGTGTACATGTGTTAATGCTGTTTAAACTTGTATTTATGGTTCATTGATGTAAAGGCTTTATTAGGGTGAACACTCTAAGTTAATGTTATAAGATCAGATTGCACTACTGACAGTGGTTAGAGTATAAGAATTTGCGCACATGTTTTCAATATTTAGCAATATGAGCCTATGTATACTGCTCCCAGAATGCTCTCTGATTAGATGCAAATATTTGCAGAAGCATGTAAACAAGATTGATGATCGTTTGCTTTCAAAATAGAATGTTCACAAGAAAAATGCTAAAATATTTTGCTAAACTACTGAAAAAATGTAGGTACCATTTCTTTGCAGCATCAGCAAGTATGTTGATGTACGCTAGTATTTCCCAAAAATATTCATAATGGAAAATCAGTGTAACCAGTTTCAATAAGATTATGGGAAACAAAAATAAACAAGGAATGGTAAAACCAGTAGGTCTGAAATTGTTGGTCAGCCTTTTGGTTTTGTCAATGCGTCTCTTGTTTTAGCATGGTTTTTGTAAAACCTTATTGGTGTGGAAGCTGCCGGGCCCTCACAATTATAACAAACATTGGCAAAAGCAAAAATTGTTTTGGTCTCAAAAAGCACACATTGCACAGTAGTTGCTGGCACTGAACAAAACAACGTTGTGTCAATATGCTCCTTGTGAAAGAACAAAATGCTGTCACTCACAGAGAAGCTTGCCGATAGACCGAGAGAGAGACTCACAATTTTAATAAACACAAAACATCATGGTTTACACCAGAGCTAATAAGTGGGCCCAATTATTAAATAAAGTGCACCCATGTCCTTGGATAAATTGCAGATATACGACGTTCATGAATTCACAAGACTTTACAGAAGTAGGCCAAGAAACAGCACTCCTAAAAAATATTTGTGAACTTTATTTTATCATGAGCAAATATGCAGTTGTACATTTGCTCATATGAAAATCTGAGTGTGTGTAAGTTTACTTTCCCTCCAACCACTTTTTTCCACAACCGTGGAGGAAGTTTTAGGTCTGCCATTGTCAGGAATAATATCCAGCCTCTCTCAGTATGGAAAAATATTAAAGAATGGTTGATGAGAACAGTGAACACATGCAAGTTAGTAGGTTTGAACAGACTCGAAAGGGCATTCCAACCATGGAACTGGTGCTTACCATTACCTTCAGCCCCAGTATGTAGACCTGTGGCAACATAAGGGAATTGCTGATATACAAACCCTACTATGGAAGGAGCCCTGGCAAATCAGAGAGGCTATTTCAGAGTTCCTACATAAAGAGATTGCTGCCATAATTTTTTCGCCACATTACTTGGTACAAAAGGGACAAGTGGATTTTGTTACAGCACAAGAAGATTTATGAAGCAACCTACCCCATGGACAAGTAGGTATTTTATTAAATTCCACACCCCTGCAAGGACAAAATAAGCATGGAAAAATAATGTTCCTGAACTCAAACTATATATCCTGGGAATCAGAAGATAGGAATTCCCCAGCCAGCTCTGCGGCGGTGCCATAGTTACCCATCAATGAATAATTAGGAGGAAAAGTCACTGAAAGCCAATGCTTAATTTTACTTCATGACTAAGGGTGATGGGCACTGGGAGTTAGTTTTAGGGACCTGGTCTAACTTTTCATCATCAGATTTTGACACCGAGAAAGTGATGAAGGCAGAAAAAGGAGAAAGTAGGAAGAGAAAAACAAGAAGAAAAGCAGGTATGAAAAACAAACTGCAAGAGTGTGAGAGAGGGACTGGCAGTCCTGAAAACAGAAAGATTTTACTCATGGATCCCATAAATTGGAGGTCAGTGAGAGGCAGCAAAAAGGGGTGGAGTTACAAAGAGCAGAGTGTGACAATTATTTATTTGGAAAAAAAGCTGGCCCAAAGAAACTGATAACAAGGACAACTGTAAAAGTGAATCCTTTCTGACTTACTTAATTGGTCACAAACAAGTCGCACTTTAAAATATCTAATGGGGTTAAGGGACCTGCAGCTTAGATCTGTAAGTTAGGATTACTCAGTTGGTTAATGAGTCATAATGGAGCTGTATGAAGACTGCTAAGGGATACATTTAGAACCGTAGTTCTTTTTCCACAAATTTTCATTATTTTAAGGTTGCTAAAAAGGGTTTCTTTGGTTAATAATTAACATATTAGTAAGTGATACATAAATAGTCATTAGTGAATTTACACATATAGATAGGTACACCTGACATTCCTATACAGAATAAATATCTCGCATACCAAGCTTAGAATTTTTTAACTGTAGCCTAATCAGTTTATCTCGTAAGCATTTGGGAAGCGAAAAGCGAATGTCTTTGGTGACATTGGCACCAGGGTGTAGCTGCAGCTAGAGCCCGGCAGTGTCAAGACTCAAACAAAATAATTGTCAATGACCCTTTAAGTGTGGCATTTGAGTTGGGCATGACTAGAACCGAACATAATAGACTTCCCTCACGTCTTGTAGGTTGCTGCTCTGAACACAAAGCAAGCAAAGAGCAGGCACTGCCAGACATGCCTAGGAGTCAACAAATTGCACAGGAACGAGGTCAGCACGTCACACTATGGCAGGCACAAAACTAGCGCAACGAACGCTGCCAGATACGCTATCCAGCTAGATTCCATCATTTCAAGCAACAAAGGGGAAATGTAGGATGGTGGGGGAAAAAGCATGTTGTGGAATAACAGCTAGGCAATTTTGCTCAATGGCAACACCAACAGTCATTGGGCTGCAACTTGCAACCTCCTGGGGAGAGAGGGGGAGTTGGTCGCCTGCACTTACACCTATTATTATTTTTTTACAAATTAAGCACTGTTGACAGCCCCTACGATCGTTGTTGCTTGGTAAGAAGAGGATGTTGACAGTCTAAGCGTTATTGTTCTCTGTACTCAGAAGCAGATGTACACGTGTATTCCAGTATCACTATCTTAAATCTGCGTGTCTGACAAAAGAGGTTTTACGAACACTGCTCGATGGCTCCCAGACCTGGTGAGGAAATCTCGAATTCACGGATACATTCCAGTGACACTAAAATGTCTCATCTATCTCTGTGTCATTTGTAATCAGGTGGCAAGGAGATGGCACAGGTGACACCACTGAGTCAATGCTCAGAAAACAGCTAATAGCTGAGGCATGCGTCAGCTGTAGATTGTGAAGGGTAAGGTGGAACACAAATAACAACTCCAAGATTACTGCTCCTTGGGGTGGTAGTCAGTGATAGGTGACAGCCCAGGATCGCACTTAACACTATCTCTCAGAAGGCGATAACAATCCCACAGCTTTGATGGGGTGTGGCACTGCAAGGGTCCCCCCTCCCAAACAAACTCACCATGCTGGCAGCTCCACAGGCGTTGCGGTAAGTAGCTCCTAAAAACCGGCGATACAAGCACTAGACAGCTGCACGCTTGGGAAGATGATAGGAAGTAGGAGGAGCATAGAAAAGTAACACGACTATGGAAATAAAAAGAGGACGAAGTAACGTTCCCGAAAGCACTGAGATAAATAGAAACAGAAGAAGGTGTAACGGGGACGTCCCTCTATGCTATGTATAAATATCGTGGACATCTTTGAGATCTGCAGCTGTTTAGACACTGTCAAACCGGTTTTGAGAAAGGGAGGATTTGCACTGTATAAGCGGACCCCCGTCCCTTTGTACACTCGCTTTAGAAAAAGTTCTCTATTTCAGCAATTTTCCGAACATGAAGAAGGCGATAATTATTCAAAACGTATGATATTTTTAAATTACTATTCTCATCCAAAATATCCTTAATTTTTAAAATGTAATTTGCTTCCAAAACTTAGTAGTTTTTGTACACCCTTTTGAGGTCTTCTTACCTCTTCCCTCAGCTCTGATTTTGCCTCGTGTTCTGTAAACTACGGCCACACGTATTATTGGGGTGTATGTACCTGCAAGGTAATTTAATTCGTGGACACGTACTATGTGACTGGAAATAAACACACCAGGATCCTATAATCAACCATTTGGGGTGGCGAGAGTCTTCAAGTTCGAGGACTGAAATTAATAAAAATGAAAGTATAGATTATAATAAAGATACAAAGCCGAATATTGGGCTTTAACATTCCTTTACTGCTCGTCAGCAACAAAGGTATTAAATGCAACAGGATATGTAACATAAATTACATTTCATATGAGTGTTGTAGCTAATATCAATAAACATCAACAAAATATTCCACCAGTCGAAAGTTCCAAAAGTCCATGACTGCATTCATCTTTTTTATCTTCACTGAAAAAGCAAAGGTTAAAGTTATAGCTAGGTGAAATGTTCATCAACAACGTACCATTTTAAACTCTAAAATCCATAGATATTCACCCAGGTGTACTTATAGTTATCTCAAATAACTATAACTCCTGCCCAAGGGAAACGACAACTCTCGCCCTGCCATGCACAGTTTTCTCATCAATAATTTCATTGCAAATGTTGCAGTGATATTATCAATGATGTCATAGCAGATGTCATGAGTAATGTAATATGTGGGACAATTAGAAATGCATGGTGAGGGCGCAAGTTATAGTTACCACAGGGCACGAGTTATAATTACTTGAGATAACTATAACTGCTGAATTTCTATGTTTTTTAGAGTTAAAAATGTTACATAGTTACTGAACATTTGACCTCCCTGTAACATTTCTTTGACGTTTGTTTTTTTCTGTGAATTTCTAGCTTTTTTTTAACATCAAATATATTTTTCCCGTAAGTAAAGCTAACCCACCACCGCTCACGGCCTTCGCCCGCAGGTGACCAAACCCACAAGGGACAGCCGCGAAACAGTGTTGCGGGTTGGCCACACTGCGGCAGACCCCTCCTTTAATTAAGTTTTATTAAACTACTTGTCTCTGACTGTTTCTTTTTATATATTTTTTATTATTACAATTCGGGGATGGAAAATGTGAACATAAATAGATATAAATGATTTTTTCTTCAAGAAAAAATAAAACAAACACATTTCTTAGCCTGCATTTTATCATTTTACACACCCCCAAAAAATGCCATCATAAAAAGAGCATAAAAGCATTGTATTTTATGTGTGCTATTACTTCAGCCCACATAAAATATTACTAGCCACTAGGTGGCACTGCAGTCACAGCTGTGGAGCTGCTTTAAAAAAATATGATAAATTCTCCTGGGGTCATGGTTTCATTGACCCAGTACACATACATTTTTTAGGTCTCGCCTATTCTATCCCACAGGGATAAATAGGCGAGATTATAGTAAGCGGAAAAGAAAAGTCTACCTAGCTGCGGATCGCGCACAGTTCATGTGAGATATGCGCGCGCACATCATCGCCAGCCACATCACTCACCACCATTTGTCTGTGCCTCGGCATCAGACTTCAAAGGCTGCCGCTCCCCCGCATCAGACTTCAAAGGCTGCTGCTCCCCCGCATCAGACTTCAATGGAATGCACTCCCCTGCCACATCAATGGCGAGAGCTTTTTTTTTTTCTAGAAGGCTCGTTACTTATTTCCTGTCTTTCTCTGGCTCACATTTTACTTTCTTCTCTGACTCATGCTTTTTTCTTCGAGGTCTCTTGCTAATACTTATTCATTTCTCCCTCTCGCTATTGTGTTTTTTTTCTCTCTGTCTGTCTAACTCCTTTAACCTCATTCTCTGGCTCATGCTTTTTAGGTCAAGCTTGCTCGACTTTTAGTAAATGGGGATCTGAAAAGTGCAACCCAGCCTTTGCTTGCTGGCTACAAGCTTGAGTGTACGTGCGAAAGCACACGCGGCCATCTGCCTTTCCTGTGTCAAGGGTAATTAAGCGCCTCTCTCCGGGAACCCTTCCATGTCCGGTGAGCAGGCCAATGCCCCCATGCTGTTGCTCACATTTCACCCGACCCTCGTACCACTACAAAGACACAACTTAACCAGAGTCACCATCATTTATAATAAGTCTTATTAAATATGCTGTTTGTGTGTGTGCATTTGTTTCCTGTTTTTTTTTCTGCTTGTGTAACAGGAATTTAGCAAATGATATTCACTCCAGGGCAAAGCACAAGCTGCGTCATTTCCTCGTACGCCTTAAGGCATCGAACAACACAAAGTTTAGGAGAACCCTCAAAAGCAGGATAGGTTACTGACCTGGTATTAGTCTTGGTCTGTCAGGATATGGTAACAGTAACTCCATCTGGGTTAAAACCACTTGCAGTGATGTTTAAGGCTCTGACATCAGAAACCCTATTAAAAAAAATGAAGTGAAGCAACATAGCCAATTTTGCTGAAATCTCCTTCCTGGAATGGAATTGATTATCCTGCCAGTCTGAGAGAAGACGTAGTACCCAATTGACATCCCATAACCAGAATATCTGGGTACTGGGGTGCGGGACAATTTAATGCCTTTAAACAGTTTACAAACCCACAAATGGTCCCCCACCAGGATGTTATTGATGGGATAATGCCCAGCTGAAATTGTCAATCTGAAAGAATTTGCTGTTCAATAAGAAAACCTGAGCTAGACCGCTCTGCAAATAAATTCAAGAAGTTGGTAATCTGCGTCCCCACAGGATCCAGGTGTCTCTCCACACACCACTGTACCCATCTTCTCCAGGCCGATCTATACAGCTTGACTGTCCATGGGGCCCATGCTTGCTGGATGAGTCTCTCCGCTTCGTCCAAAAGTCTGCCATCTGCCCAGTGTTGCCTGAAATCCTCCAAGCCATGAGATTTAGGTGACCCTGCAAGACCAGTGGATGTGGATGGCCGCTGGGATGCCGTAAGATCCTTGGGGAAGATGGAAGTTGCACTGTGTGACTCATGACAACTCCAGCAGTGTGAGGAACCTTGTCTGAGACTTCCAGATCAGAGGTACAAGAACCAAAAAAGCTCTCTGATGTCAGACTTGAGAAGCCACTCTGGGAATCTGAAGAAACGGTGCGAACGCATAGGCCTAACCTGTCATCCACTCCTGCAGAAAAGCGTCAACCGCCAAGGTGCTTGGATCTGGTTTCCAGCTGACATACTTTGGCAGTTGGGCGCTCAGTCTGGAGGCAAACAGGTCCACCTTGCAAGCACTTCAACAATCCATCAGGGACCGAAAGACCACTTACTTTAGCTGCCAGTTGCTGGTATCCTTGAAGTGTCTTTAGTTCTAGTTCACCACTGTGTTCTGAGACCCCGTAAGGGACTCTGCTGTCACTGAAATCTGGTGATGAAGGCCATAGCACCAAAAGTCTTTGGCCAGCTCCGCTAATGCTCTTAATCAGGTACCCCTCAATCCGTTGAGTCGATCAGAGCCGTATCCTGCTCCGAAAAAAATCAAAAGATGCAGCTTTACCATCTGAACCAGAGGTCCATAGAACCCTATGTGGTAGCCTTAAACCATCTCCAGGACCCAAGGGTCCGATGTGATCTCTGCCCACTTGTGCATAAACAGTCTCAGCCTCCCTCCAGTCTTTGAGGGAAAGAAAGGGTATTGCATACTGTTGAAATCTCCAGGTGCATTAGCCCCTCCTTGGGCAGTGAGGTTGGCTCTCCCCTTTCCGTCTTCTTGGTTGGGAAAGAAGGCTCTTTGCCGGCTGTCATTCCATCTGTTGTTATGGCAGGCTTGACCCCTGTTTGCCCCGCCTGCCAACTCAATGATTTTAGTCAGGGGTCCCCCGACATCTAATAACTTGACATGCCCTCTAGGAGCGGTCAATCCCCTTCTTGGGATCTTTCATGTACTTAGAGAAAAAAAAAAGGTTCACATCTTGGGGTCTATGTCAGGGGTGGCTGCCACTTTGCCCCCTAAGGCTGGCCTAGGGCACTCCGCCTGCAAGCGGGCGCTCACTTCTTTATCCAGGGGCTAGCGTATTTTACTGGCCACATAATCTGACACTTTCTGGTCAGGCAGCCATTTCGAGGATCTCGGGTGGTAGATACCATCAGGCTCAAACATGTCCATCAAGGGGAAATCCCCTTCAAAGGATCCATAAGCGGCAGAGCCTGGGCACCAGGGTCTTCCTGAATCCTGACCTTCATCTGAGGATCTGCCCTCATCTGTGTCACTCTGCCCATGTTTGGAGCCCCCTCCTCAAGGTGAAAGTCTGGTGCAACCACTTTGCTGATCAACCTGTGCAAAACCTCCTCCGAGTAGGGTGAGTTCTTTAACATGCATACACCCTTAAGGAAGACTTCTCTCAGGTGATCGAAGCTTTCCAGGTGCCCTGCGTCACATATCTGGGCCTTATGTGAAGTAAGTTTCAAGTTTAGCATTTGTATAGCGCACTACTCACCCAGAGGGTCTCAAGGCGCTTGAGGGAGGGGGGAACTTTACTTCTCTAATATCCAAGTTTTTAGTTGTTTTCTGAAGGATAGGTGGTTCTGTGTAAGGCGGAGGTGGGTGGGGAGGGAATTCCAGGTTTTTGCCGCTAAGTAGGAGAAGGATCTTCCCCCCATGGTGGATTTATGGATGTGTGGAACAGTGGCGAGGGCTTGATTGGACGATCGTAGTTGTCGGGTGGGGGTGTAAAAGGAAAGGCGCGTGTTGAGGCATTCGGGTCCTAGGTCGTAGAGGGCTTTGTGTGCGTGGGTGAGGAGACGGAATGTTATTCTCTTGTTGACGGGGAGCCAGTGTAGGTCTTTCAGGTGACCGGAAATGTGAGCGTGGCGGGGGATGTCTAGTATGAGTCTGGCTGAGGCGTTTTGGATGCGTTGGAGTTTTTTCTGTAGTTTAGCTGTGGTTCCAGCGAAAAGGGTGCTTCCGTAGTCCAGTCGGCTTGTGACCAGTGCGTGGGTGACCGTCTTTCTTGTTTCGGTGGGGATCCAACTGAAGGTTTTTTTGAGCATACGTAGGATGATGAAGCATGATGAAGAGACGGCGTTGACTTGTCTGGTCATCGAGACGGAGGAGTCCAGGATGAAGCCTAGGTTACGTGCGTGGTCCGTGGGTATGGGTGCGTGTCCCAGGGCCGGTGGCCACCATGAGTCGTCCCAGGCGGAGGGGGATGATCCTAAGATGAGGACTTCCGTTTTGTCCGAGTTTAGTTTTAAACGGCTGTTCTTCATCCAGTCAGCTACTTCTTTCATCCCTTCGTGTAGGTTGGTTTTGGCGGTGTTTGGTTCTTTGGTGAGGGAGAGGATCAGCTGGGTGTCGTCTGCGTAAGAGATGATGTTGAGGTTGTGTTGGCGCGCGATGGATGCGAGGGGACTCATGTATACGTTGAAGAGGGTGGGACTGAGAGATGATCCTTGTGGTACACCGCAGATTACTTCGGTGGCTTCTGATCTAAAAGGGGGGATGCGGACTCTCTGGGTTCTTCCGGCGAGGAACGAGATGATCCAGTCCAATGCTTTTCCTTGTATTCCGACGTTGCTGAGGCGTTGAATAAGGGTGCTATGACAGACTGTGTCGAAGGCTGCGGAGAGGTCAAGTAGGATGAGGGTAGCTGTTTCTCCGTTGTCCAGTAGTGTTCGAATGTTGTCTGGTGCTGCGATGAGTGCGGTCTCGGTGCTGTGTTTGGCTCGGAAGCCGGACTGTGAAGGGTCGAGGGATTTGTTGGATTCGAGGAAGGCGGCGAGCTGACTGTTGACGGCTTTCTCTATGACTTTGGCAGGGAATGGGAGGAGCGAGATGGGGC
Source organism: Lissotriton vulgaris (assembly GCF_964263255.1). Taxonomy (NCBI): domain Eukaryota; kingdom Metazoa; phylum Chordata; class Amphibia; order Caudata; family Salamandridae; genus Lissotriton; species Lissotriton vulgaris. Next base: position 1,048,357,882 of record NC_141697.1, on the reverse strand, counting down.
GGTAGTCCTTAAGTTCAGTGGGGTCTGCTGTGGGTTTCTTCAGAAGGGCGCTGAGTTCGGCATGTTTCCAGCTTTCCGGGAAGGTAGCGGAGTTGAGGGAGCAGTTGATGACGTCTCGGAGATGAGGAGCAATAATGGAGTTAGCTTTGTTGAAGATGTGGTGGGGACATGGGTCGGTAGGTGATCCTGAGTGGATGGAGTTCATTAGGCGGATGGTGTCTTCAGTGGTGATTGGGTTCCATGCGCAAAGGTAGTTGGAGGGGGTTTTATGTTCAGAAGTGGGTGGGGTGGGCTGTTCTCCGGGCTGGTTTACAAAGCTGTTATGTATGTCGGCGATTTTGTTGTGGAAGAAAGAGGCTAGGGAGTCGCAGAGGTCTTGAGAGGGAGTGATGTCGTTGGTGCCGGCGGTGGGGTTGGTAAATTCTTTGACAATGTTGAATAGTTCCTTGCTGTTGTGGATGTTGTTGTCTAGTCGATTCTTGAATGCTGATTTCTTGGTGGATCAGATCAGTTGGTGGTGTTTGCGGGTAGCATTTTTGAAGGTGGTCATGTTGTCACTGGTTGGGTTTTTTCGCCAGGCTTTTTCGAGGGTGCGACAGATCTTCTTGGATTTCTTAAGGTCATCGTTGAACCAGGGGGCTTTTTTGTTACCTTGCTTGATTTGATGTTTTTTCAAGGGTGCTAGTTCGTCAGCGCTGTGGGTGATCCAATGTGTGAGGTTGGTGGCTGCAAGGTTTGGGTCCGATGATATAGTAGGAGGGTTTTGGTGGAGTGATGTGAAGAGCTGGTCGGTGGTAATTTTATTCCAGTTTCTGCGGGGGATTGGTTGAGGGTGGTTGTGGGTTGTAGTCTTTTTGTAGTTGAAGTGAACGCAGCTGTGGTCCATCCAATGGAGAGCTGTGGTGTATTTGAAGGAGATGTGCTTGCTAGAGGTGAAGATTGGGTCGAGCGTGTGCCTGGCATAGTGGGTGGGGGTGTCGACAAGTTGTTTGAGTCCGAGATTGGCGAGGTTGTCCAGAAGGGTGGTGGTGTTGCTGTCGTTTTTCTTTTCCAAGTGGAAGTTGATGTCTCCAAGTAGAATGTAGTCCTCGGAAGGGAGGGCGTGTGGGCTGATGAAGTCAGTGATGTCTTCGCTGAATTGTGCGCGGGGTCCTGGTGGCCTGTAGATGAGGGTGCCTCTGAGTGTGGTCTTGGGGTCGGTGTGGATCTGGAAGTGAAGGTGTTCGACGGCTACGAGGTTATCGTCGGAACTGGTCGTGATGCGGATGATGTTCTTATGGACGATGGCGATGCCTCCTCCTATTTGGTTGATGCGGTCCTTTCGGATGATCTTGTAACCGTCCGGGATGGCTATAGCGATGTCGGGTGCTGATGAGGCGTTCATCCAGGTTTCTGTAAGAAAGGCGACGTCCGGCGTTGTGGTGTCTAGTAGGTTCCAAAGGTTAATGGCGTGTCTGTGGAGCGAGCGGGTGTTGAGCAGGATGCACTTCAGGTGGTTAGTGTCGGAGCTCTGTTTGGAGTTTGTGGATTTGGTGTGGATCTTGGTGCAGTCGAACTTACAGGAATGGCAGGTGAAGGGTCCATGGGTGAGACCAGGGGCGGCTTGGTAGCAGTTTGGTGGTCGGCCGGGGTTAAGTGCAGAAAGGGTTGCGGCGTCGTACGTTATGCGGGTGGAGTGGATAGTGCGGGGGCCAGGGGGTCTGGCACTGGTCGCGGTCCAGGAGCGGACGGGCGTAGACAGGCTTACCTTTGACGCACCTTTGGCGCGCATGGGGCGCGTCTGCAGCGCGTGAACGCTACGCGCAAATGCATCTGTCATAAGTGGAGAGTGGAGGGGGGGCGGGGCGAGGAAGGGTCAGCTGGGAGGCGGGAGCGGGGAGGAGAAACTGGCCAGGAATTTTAATTTAATTTAATTTAATAACGATTTGTAAAGCGCCTGGTGACCCAAGGGCATCCCCGCGCTGTAGGAGTTGTAATCCAGTTGAGGGAGAAGAAGGGAGGAGAGACGTTTAATTAGGGAATAGGTGTGTTTTCAACTTTTTACGAAATACCAGGTAGTTGGGTTCAAGTCTGAGGGAACGTGGTAGGGCGTTCCATCCAGTGGCTGCTTGAACAGAGAAGCGTCGTCCTCCTGTGCGTGTCTTTTTGAATCTGGGGATGTTGGCCAGGTGCTCATTCTCGGATCGTAGGGATCTGGGTGCTTTGTAGGGAGTGATCATGCTGCTGAGGATCGCGGGACCAGATCCGTTGATCAGCTTGTGTGTTGTGCACATGGCTTTGAAATGCACCCTTTGGCGCACAGGGAGCCAGTGCAGAGCCTTGAGGGCAGGTCTGGCGGACACTCTAGGGGGAAGATTGGTGAGCAGACGTGCTGCAGCGTTCTGTGTCCGCTGCAGTTTCGTCAGGGTGGCCTCAGGGGCTCCCAGGTAGACCATGTTGCTATAGTCCAGGCGAGACAGTACTAGTCCCTGGATAAGCAATTTCCTGGAAGCAGGTGGCAGTAAGGGGAGAATTTTGCGGGTCGTGCGCATGAGCCCGAAACAGGTGCCCGAGGTTTTGGCTGCTTGCGTCTTCATAGAAAGCTCTGGTTCGAGCCATACGCCGAGGGTCTTGATTTCACGCTTTGGGGGGGGGGGGGATTTCTCCGAACACGTCGGGCCAGAGTGCTGGAGGGATGGTCGTCCATTGTTTCCCCAGGAGCATCACTTCCGTCTTTGACCCATTTAATTTTAATGATGAGTCACTCATCCAGCTGTGGATTACTGTGAGGCAGTTGGTCAGGTTCTCTGGGTGGTCGACTAGTTGGGATAAGGAGATGACCAGTTGAGTGTCATCAGCGTAGCTTACCATTTTTATGTCAAATGGTGTCACCACGTCCTCAAGGGGGGCCATATATGCATTAAAAAGCGTCGGGCTCAGGGAAGAACCCTGAGGGACCCCGCTTGTGAGGGGGAGGGTGGACGAGTGGTGATTGTCGTCCCATACCTGGAACGTGCGCCCAGTGAGGAAGGATTCAATCCAGCTGAGTGCTGTCCCGGCGAGCCCTGCTGCAGCGAGTCGATGGAGAAGGACACGGTGGTTGACTGTGTCGAAGGCTGCGCTGAGATCCAGGAGGATCACTGCCACTGACCCTCCTGAATCCAGGATGCGCCTTGCCTCCTCGATAACGGCAAGAAGGGCGGTGTCTGTGCCATGACCCGGGCGGAATCCAGTCTGGGATTGCCGTAGTACGTTGTTAGTCTCAAAGTACTGAGATAATTGTTCGTTGACCAATTTCTCGGCTACCTTGCTGATTCCGGGGAGTAGTGATATTGGTCGATAGTTTGACATGTCCGCTGGATCAAGCTGGGTTTTTTTTAAAAGTGCCTTCACCACCGCACTTTTCCAGCTGTCAGGGACAGATCCCTGGGCAAGCGAGCTGTTGATAAGCTCCATGACCGTGGGAACGATGACAGGGGCCACGGTTTTGAGGAATCTGAATCACAACAACAAAATGGCAGCACAAATAGAAAGCGAAACAGGGGCACAGCCGGGATAGCGCTATGATCTGGGCAGTGGAAGCGGCACAATCAGGCACAAATGCAGGCGATGCGAGCAGTCTAGCAATGAATATTACAAGCTATTGAGCAAAGTACAATAAGCAATAACCAACAATTAACAGTAAGCAGCAAGCGCTACGATGCCAGGCGCTACGAGAATGAATTCAGGCCATGCAAGCTCAGCTAGTAATTAGCACCAAGCGCTACGATACCAGGCTGCAGGGAGGAGTGTAGCGCTGTAAATTCTGGAGGTCAGGGAGCGTGGGGAGCGACCGCTTCAGAGCGAGCTAAGACGGTCACAGCTCTGGTCGAGGTGGGGTCAGCCTTCTGTATCAGTGGGAGGGAGGGTCAGCTGGGAGGTGCGAGCGGGGAGGAGAGACTGGCCAGGAATCACAACAATAAAATGGCAGCACAAATAGAAAGCGAAACAGGGGCACAGCCGGGATATCGCTATGATCTGGGCAGTGGAAGTGGCACAATCAGGCAGAAATGCAGGCGATGCGAGCAGTCTAGCAATGAATATTACAAGCTATTGAGCAAAGTACAATAAGCAATAACCAACAATTAACAGTAAGCAGCAAGCGCTACGATGCCAGGCGCTACTAGAATGAATTCTGGCAATGCAAGCTCAGCTAGTAATTAGCACCAAGCGCTACGATACCATGCTGCAGGGAGGAGTGTAGCGCTGTAAATTCTGGAGGTCAGGGAGCGTGGGGAGCTACCGCTTCAGAGCGAGCTAAGAGGGTCAAGTCAATATGCCCTGACCATATGTCTTTGAGAACCCCGGAGCCTCCAGAGACGTTTGACATCAACTTGTGCACGATTTCCTGCAGGGGTGCAAACGCTCTAGCAATAGCTTGGGCGAGAAGCATGTCTGCTTCTGAAGTAAAACCCCGTGGGGGGGGCGTTCCTCCTCAGAAGCTAGATATGGGAATATTCATGGTCTCAATAAGACTCCATCGTAAGAATAGGGTGTGAGCACCTGATATCAATACTCTCGCCCTGGATAGTAAATGGGCAGGCCCTTCGCAGGTGTTTGGCAATTGGGAGTGATACCAGCAGTCGCTGTCGGGTCTCCTAGACTGTATGGTGCAGCGCTAACCTCGCTGCGCATAATAATGGGACCCGGGACACACATTACTCTTTCCGCGTGGTCCGGACTAACTCCGAGACCACGCCCCGTTTATTATATAGTCAGCGCGGGGTGACGTGTCACGCCCACGCTAGGGCACGGCTACGTGCGCAACCATGCAGTCTCACAACATTAGTCGCCAGGTGGCGTAAGCACAATAGGTCCTGAGGGCCGAAATAAAAATCTACTGCGTTTGCAGTCTTGCAAGGGTTGGTAGGAAGCAAGCAACACGAGGAGTCCTTGCTTAGATCAAAACCTTCTTTGTCTCCCTAATGCGCGTCGCAAGTCTGTGGAGCGCTATATTATAAGCTGCGCCTTCCAGAGTCCTCCGGTGGTGCGAAACAGGACCACCTAGGGGACCCACGCTGTATAAAGATGCGCTCAGGCCAAAGCCCACTGCATAGGAGGAGCATTAGTGTCCACACTATAAAACTCTACAATGACAGTAGTACAAAGACCGCAATATATCTCTATATCACCTGATATCACTGAACAACCCAAGAGTCGTTAAGGAATGTGAGGGTCTCAACTAACGCAGCAGCGAAGAAAGACATATGACTACAGGCGACATGGATTTTTATGGTCATGCAGACTGTTGGAATTGGTTCAGGGCACAAGTCCTAAAAAAAGAAGTGGGGGGACTCTCCAAAGTAGGCGTGGTCACAGGAAGTGGCATCATGACAGGAAGTGACATCACGACAGGAAGTGACATCACGACAGGAAGTGACATCAGCATTCTAAAGAAACAATCATTTGCAATGCAATAGGTCTTGCATTTGCGAGAGTTTAAGCTATTAGTATTGTAAATAACAATGCCTTTTATTTATGTTTCAAAACCCAAAACATAAATAAAAGGCATTGTCATTTATAATTCCAAAAGCTCAAACTTGCGTGAATGCGTGCCCTATTGCATTGCCAGTGCTTGTTTCTTTAGAATGCTTTCTCCTGGACTTTTTTTTAATTCACCCCACCAAGATTGGCGTCTTCCATCTTAGAACAATAAATGAAATGTAAAAAGAAAAGAAAAAATAGCTGCCACATCTTTACACGTAAGTGCTCTTGTGTTTTTGTTGCTAGTGTTGCATATCAGCAAACAATCATATTTTTTCTTTTTGCCGATGCAGAAAAGCATTAGCAAAAAGTATTGCCAGTGCCAAAAGGCTGGGTGATGCAAAGTGTAACACTGAGAACTGAATCAGATATGTGATCTTGCAATCTTAAAAGAAATATCTGTGTTGTTCATAAAGCACGAGTTCGTGTTTCTAGGGGCTCCCAATATGTGAGATAGGGAAACTAATGCCAGAAATAAAGATTTATTTGCCAAAGGCCACAATAAGTTTGGACAAGCATGGAAGAGGGGTTTAAACCCCAGGTTTGCTGCTTCCAAAGTCAGCATTGTAACCATTGCATCACATTTCCCTTCCATAGTGGCTTGTTTGTCTGGGTGCTGCTGGTGAGCAGGATGACAAAAAGGTCTTTGTGTGGCAGAGTCCACACTGCTCGGAAACTGCTTGTAAAGGTGCTAAGAGGCATGGTTCTTGAATGAGATCCTTTCGGATCCCTTTTTTCTTGGAAGCTCTTTGGAGATTGTCCCTTAGGGTGAGGTCACCATTTTATTGTGGGTTCTGCGAGTGAGGAGTCTTGTGTAGCACAGCACTGAAAACTACTCTGAAGCTGAACAGAATGGGACAGTTTCTAGTGATTTTACTTATATGCAGGTGGGTCTAAGCACTCACAATGTTAGCAGTCATGGGGACTCAGACAATGGGATATAGAGTGATATGCTCAAGCTTACACAATAATTTGTTAAATTGGGAAGCTGGGTTGACATCCCAGGCCGTCGCCTTACAGTTGTCCTATTAGAAACTGGACCTCATTATGCGCAGAGGGATCCTACTGCACAAAAACATTTGTACAGCTATGTTAAACTTTGGTGAAAAAATTGGTATTTATGGTTGCAAATATAGATTTATATTCCCCAAAAAATGAACTTACATTCACAAAGCTATTTATTTGCTCATAATCTTACACTGTTACTGCAAATGAGCGACGTGGAACATGGGGCTATAAAATACATTTCCTGCGCTTTTTTGGTGAAATCTTGAAGATGAGATTAGACTACAGACTGATGCAGACCTATTAGTGAGCACATCTGCATACAGACTGGTCACAGCGTAGCATTCTATGATAGGGAATGCTTTGGAAAGCAGGTGGAACGCCCACAAACTTTGTGAACACCCAGTTTTTTTGGATGTTCACAAACTTAGCAAGAGACATTCCCACTCTGGATATGGTTGGAGATTTACTCTTGGCAAGGACAGGAGTAAATCTTAATCCAGCATGGAGTGAATGCACACAAAACCAGCTGATGCTTAGAGGAATAAGTTTTGCAATTTCTTCCAAATGGAGAAAAAAAGTTTTGCAATGCAGTTTCACTATAGTGTCGTGGTTATGAGTGGGTAAAGCTATGCCTGTTACATTTAAGCATGTTAAAACACCTTTGTAAAAAGATCCCCAAAACTACTTCTGGGAACCTGCGACTGCTGCAGCTTTCCAGGTCTACATATAAAATGCTAAGTGAATTTCGATAACAGAAAGAAATGCACTTCAAACGTAAATTTACAACTTCTGTGAGTGTGGTCAGAGATTCTGTGGGACATCTTCCCTGTGGCCCTGTGTGGTGTCTTCATCACGGGGTGCTGCTGGGGCAGAGAATTTTTTGAGAGGAGGGCATTGCTCAATAAAGTTACCAGCATCCTTTTACTCTGTAAATTATTAAATACAGCAAATGGTTCGCAGTCATTGTTTTGAACCACATATTAGGCAGGATTTCAAATAGCCTTAGAGATGTAAGTGTTGAAAACATGTATTTACGACATTCCTTCTGAACGGGCATCAAATAAGTCGTACGCAAAGTCCTTGTTTTGGACCACATAATGTGCAGAATTTCTAAAATGTTAGAGATATAATTCTGCGTAGGTTATATCTTGCCGAATAGAATACTACTAAAAAAGACACCAGCGTTTTTTACTGCATTGGTTTTTGTCGCTAAATATTGCTCAGTTGGTATACACTCCATAAAAGACTTAAACTGCACGTACACCACGATAAATACACACAAAACTAAGTAAATAAATAATTGATGTGCAGTACAGATTAGAGCGCATGAGAGCAAGGAAAGCCATATCATTAAGCTAAAATTAACTCAGCAGGCTGCTGCACTGGCCCAGGATAGGATATCGAAAGAGAAGTTTCCGAAAAAGCGCCGTTTTTCAAACTTCAGTGCACTAGCTCGGAAGTTGCTTCCCACAGCAGTAAATAAACAGAAGGGAGCCTCGGCCCTTCAGAGCAGTGCGGATTCAGTGTGGGTGATGGGGTCACCGTGGCGTGATGGCCGTGTGAGGACAATCGCAGCAGAGTCAAGGGGGTCACTCGCTCCGAAAAAGCAAAGAAACTAATTACAGGAAAGCACGAAAATGCTTTGTTTAATTTGTGCGCGCCCCGCTCCCATTTTGTAATGGTATGATGGACGAGGTTTTGATTTAGCAGGGTGAACGGCGTCCACCCTGAAAAACCCTCAGAAATAAGTGGGGGGATGCCGTCCACCCGCGTGGTACCCCGACTCGTGCCCTGAATTGGTTACTATTTGTCATCAACACATTCTCCCATTGGTTCATGGGATATGTAGTTTTAACGTTTTTTGTTTAATCTTTGAACCTGCCGTGTAGTAGAGTGAAGAAAGAAATGCATAATCCTCGCCTACACTCCCAACATAGAGTAGAGATTTTTGCAAATAACTTCCTAGGTCTCGCCAAGAGAAACACTGATCTGGGCGGAGATGTTGTTTAGAGGCAGCTGTACGTCGATTTTATACATTTTAAACGGTGTTTGCCAGGTTCAATTCCACAAAGGGGGATCTTATGCCCCTCTGCAGAAAGTGTTCTAAAAATAAATCTTTAAACACCCACCTAGCCAGGGCAGCAGCTGTTAAGAGGTGTAATCAAAGAAGAGGCGCCGGGCTCTGTCCCTGTTGCCATTATTTTAAACTATTCCCGGAGGGTGCAGATGGCTTTTTGTGCCAAGCACTGTCATCTTTAGTAGGCCGCGCTTCTTGCTGACATGGCTGTTCCATGGGCCGGTGGGGAATCTCGTTTCAGCTATTCAGCAGGGACACCCTATCCGCCTTCCCTCGAGAGCGGCTCTGCCTTCCGAGAGGTGTGCGTGACCTCTGCTCAGGTAACTACCCTGTCTCCCCTGGGGCCTGGCGTGACCCACTTACTACGGTTATAATTCCTGTGTGAAATAATATCCGTCATGCTGCAACATGCTTGCTGTCCAGCTGACTTGTGGGTGGAATTCGCTGTTGCAATATTAATGTGACTTTGCAGTATGCGCTTGTTGAGCGACCAGGCACCAATTAAGATGACGGTGTAGAATACTACATGTTACTTGTCATGTTGTAAATGTAAGAAAAACCAATAAAAAAATATATATATTTTTTTAAAAGAAAACGTCCCAGCGAATGCAGGGGAGTTTTTCCTTGTGTGTTCCTCATAGAAGCCTGAATATGAAAAATTGAGTTTTCAGCCCAGTGATAGTTAACATTGCACCCGCTCGTACTGAATCCCTATTGTATTGTGATTGCATTTATATAGTGCTTTCTACCCCAGTCGAGACGCTGAGGCGCTCTTTAGCCAGTGGCTTGCTACTCTACTACCCAAAGCTATTGGTTATGATTGATTGTTTTACAATTTTTGGTTATTCTTGCACTCTGAGGAAACTGAAGCATTTCCTCCAGTTTCTAGAGATGTCTTAAGTTTTTTTGTTGTAATTTTTAATTTGAGCACAAGGATACAGACAACAATTAGGAAGGGTAGAGTAGTGAATTATCCAGTTAATAGAAGTTAGGTGTAATAACTGGAGTGCCTGTAGGTGGAAACAATGGGATAAGTAAACAGGGTGAAGGAGATGGCATATTTTGAGATTGCAAATCGGGTTTAGACAGAATGGCTATTATGAGTGGGATTAGAAACTAGGTTAGACAAATGTTATTTCAGGAATGGTTATTCAGAAGAATTTATGATTTACAAGGATGGGGTTATGGTTAGTTTACTGAAGTAAAGTAGAGTAGTAGAGAGTAAGGCAGCAGGCATGTTAATAGGGTGCACTCGGTGTACTAAGGCAGGCAGTGGATGGAGTGTAAGCAGAGTATCATTCAAATAGAAAGGAGAGACCCCTAGCTATAAAAGCAAATTATGTTTTTGCTTCTGCTGGCATGTTTAAAGGAATATCCCATAGATTCATCAAGCATCCATTTTGCGATTCCTTATTAGCAAAAAATAAGGATTCACTAATAAGGAATAGCAAAATGCTATGCATGAAGAACTCGCTTAAAAAATAGCGATTTCTTAAAATTCCTTAATTGCGACTCGCAAATTGCGAGTCGCAATTAAGGAATACCTCCGCGTTCATTCCTATGGGCCTAGAGGCCCATAGGAATGAATGGAAGGACAATCTCAATTTGCGATTCTCAATTAGAGAATCGCAAATTGAGATTGCAATTTCAAGGGTGCCAGGGTGTCAAAAGGACACCCTGTTGCACCCCTGAAATCTGCATATGAGTACATCTTGCACACACACATGTCCTAAGGGCCTGTTTGTGTGTAAAATGGAACTTTGAAAAATGCACTTTAGTGCATTTTTCAAAGTTTTTGCAAATTACCATGAACTTCAACTTCATGGTAATTTGCTTCCCCTATTAGCGAAATCGCAAATTTTTTAATTTTAATGCATTGCATTTAAGGAATCTCAATTTGAGATTCCTTACATGCAATAGCAATTTAAGTAATTGCAATTTTTCGATTTCTTTAATTGCGATTTTTGCATTTGGGATGATGCATCCCGAATGCAAAAATACCGGTCGCAAAGGGGCAGATTCTGAGAATCTGCCCCTTTGCGAGTGGTGTTTAGCTTGATGCATCTATGCCTAAGAGTACTCTGTGAGTACACTCTAAGTCAGTGATGCTGTAACAGAATATGGGATTCCAGTGGAGCGGTGCACGTTGTATTTGTTCAAAGGCAAAGAGAGTGGTGTTTGTGCAAAATTTGCATTTTACTTACAAGTCCTCCCTGCCCATATTTTGCCCGAAAACATAGCTATAAAGAAAATAGAAAATCATATCTCCTTACGTTAAAACATTCATTTGCCACATAAAATAATCAATTTGTGGAAAAAGATAATTGATACGACTGGTGAGAAATGCTGCAAGTAGTAGACATAGGTTTGATGGAAAAATATCAGACAAACCTCTGTGTAGCTAACAAGAAAATGTATGATTTTTTTTGCTGCCTGTCAAATTCTTTTGGCATAAATATTTCAACCTTAACTACTAGTACATGAGAGTTCTCATGATGTATAATATTTGGCCAAATATGTTAATGCCAATTTTAAGAGAAGAGTAAGACACCTATTAATATCTCACTTTCGTTCATCTAGTGCTGAAACATATTAATCAGTCAATATTCTGTTTGTGAATCCCACAGAATGCAGGGATGATCCCCTGACAGAGAAAGGGGGCACCAATCCCTTCTTTTACATTTGCAGAATGAGGGATTTTTTAAAATACAGACCCTGCCCTGTAAAGGGACAGAGGCTGCGAAATAAATAAATAAAACTAGCATGACCCAAAGGGCATTGGGGAGACCATTCAGGGAGTGACGCATCGCAGGATGCTCCCTCAATGCCCAAACCCATATTCAGGGACCGCAATGGACAGCAATGGACAGCTTCCGCTTAGTGAATGCCTTACCGCCACATTTGGGGAGTCGTTACGTCATCATTGGTTTTTGATCGCAATTTCAGACGGCGCTTCTTGCTCTGGTATTAGACTGTGCCTGCAATGACACAACGACTAATAAACACTGGCAATTCGAATTTCTGCTTTGGCACTGTATACCCAGCGCAAAGCATTTATACCATGTATTCCAGAATTTCTCCCCAATTATTTTTGACACATGTCAAACATTGCTCCAATCACGCATTTTCTAAGAACTCCACGACTTTCCCACCTTTTCTCAAGAAGCTCCACATGTTAATATTGAGCCTGCACTGACAGGTCATCTTATGACCTCATTGACTAAAACTATACCTAAACCTATGCCTCTGCACTTAGAGATTGGTTACAACTCCCATATTTGAGTCTCCATTTCTTTGGCCAGACAGGGAAGAAGTTATGTTGTGAAACTTCTTATGTGGCAGTCCTTTCATATTACAAACAATTTGCAAGCGTTACACATTTATATCTGATTGGGTCTTTGCATGAAAAATTTGATCTTTCACAATGTTATTTTAATATTGCATACTCCCTATTAGGTTCTTTAGAAGTTAGATTCTAGGGGCCAAAACTTAAATCTAAGCCATCTGAATGGGTCTACTGTTTTGGCCCAGTGTGATAAGCACTGCCTGTTTGTTTCCAACCCCCAGATGCATCAAGCACCCACTCTGCGAATTTTAATTAGCGAAAAATACCGAATCGCTAATTAGAACTCGCAGATTGGGATGCATCATCAAAATCGCAAAAAAAGTGCGAATCGCAATCGCCGTATGCGATTTAAAAAAAATCACTATTAATTTGCAGAATCGGTTGTTTCCCAACCTCAAATTGTGACAACTCAGCTCATATTCCGTAGCTGAGGTATGTGAAGGAAAACCTTGATAGGTTAGGGTGGGGGTTTTATTTTCTAACCCGGAAAATATTACTAAGAGAGATTTGGAGGAAATCAAAACAGCCTTCCTGGCAGGTAGAAATCTGGACAGAGAAGCAAAGGAGGTACCGAAATCTAGGGTGCGGATGTACATAATGCTCAAAACAACCCCCAAAGCAGAGCCTTATCTTACGGGGTCATTGTGAACGCACAAAAAATTCCTTTTAACCAGGTTACGACTGAACCTTTTTCATCTTTTGCTTGCCAGGCCTAAATGTTTCACTACAGGTACAGTGGCAGCTTCCTCCGGCTGCGACGGAAAGTCTCCGCAGGATATGCTGCATTTTATGTTTTTATGTCAACTGTATGAATTTCTTCGTAAACGCTACCTGGTTCCTCTTTTAAAAAGACTGAACTTTAGGCAGATTCGACCTGCATTGGTGTTTCTCCAATTATTGAAAGAGGAATGTATATTTTTTATTATGGGTTTTTTAAAAGCAACTGTCAACTGTAGACATTATACGGATCAGTAATGAGTATCTCCCAGGTTATTAAATTATTTATTCATGCGTTTTTGCTGTTCTGGATATTTTTTTATCAATGCACTGTCACTTATATTGTATTTTGTTGTGTAATGTTTATGGTTTATACCTTTAAACCAAATAAAGTTCTATTGATTGATTGATTGATACATCTTCAGTGATATCAGTCTGCAAAGCGGCCTGCATCCCCTTCCTTGCAGATGTGCTGAACTGCTGCCAATATCTTAATGTGTGGGGAATCATAGCCAAAGTGACAGATATGGATCAGAACATAGGCCTGGAAGTAGGGGTGCCGGGGTTACTGTAGCACCCCCAGGAATAATCGTGCTGGAGTTCAGAAGGTGAATGAGCAATAGGGATGCCTTTAAATGTTGTGTTTACCTTGTCACATTTGTTGGGCGTACAAATGAAAATGTCAAATTTTAGGCTATGTCTTCTAACAAATTGCTGCTTATTTAGAAACAGGTGTTTACTCATATTTCTCTGACTGCAAAGTGAGAGGATTTTGTAAAAGTGATCTCGATGACAATCCATCTATGGTACAGAAAGTTATAGGAAAGGCTGTAGGGTGTCAGATTTCTTTCTAACACACTATAACATTTAAATACCAAATTAACTATGTGCATCAAATTATATTCGCATTTAGGAAAGCACAAGTAAAGCAAATTTTTTGTAATTCTGAAATGTGATGGAAGCAAAGATTTTACTAAGATCAAAACAAATCAAAGAAACTTTACTTGTTGATGCACAAATGATAAATATTCGATGAAACTCGATTTCCAGGCATTATCGGTTTTGCACTATATAGTTTTACTAGTAAAACTACATGTCTATGCATATTTAGAGACCATTTCAAAGGAAAATATGCTTTTTAGGTCTCGCGACCTGCGTTGCACTGCGCATCAGTGCACACGCAGGTCGCAAGACCTCTAGTAGGTGAAAAAAATGGTTTTCAAGCTGACCTGGAATTGCACACGCTTGTGCGTGTGCGTTTCTTTTTCAGCTACCCCATTGGCCTTAGCGTGCGTCTTTTAATGAAAGACTGCACGCTATTGGCCAAAGGCGGGCGCATTGCTCTGTCCACGGCCTATTGGTGTCTATTACGCGCTTGGTGCGCTTAATAGACACCAATAGGCCATCACGTGGTTTTAATTATCGTGCTTACATGTTACTCACCTGTAATCAAGGAAAAATACAAAATTCAGTTAATAGCGTATCAAAAGCAGTGTAGCAGGCTAAAGCAGAATTCATCTGCACAAAAATCACAAATGCCTTAGACCACTCCAAAACACTTTTTAAGCTAACAAAAGAGCTGGCTGGCTCTAATACGTCTCAACTCCCACCTGAACTTAATAAAACTCAATGTGACCTACTAGCTGCCTTCTTCATCAATAAAGTCGACAAAATTCACCAAGACATTAATCAGGCTTCTAATAAATATAAGTTAACCACTGAAGCTACCCCAAACTGTGCATCACCTACCTCGGGTAATGCCCCAGGCATTCCGGATTGCTCTACTCCGGTTAATGCATCTTCTGCATCTTCTGTCACACTTGAAAGTTGGCCCTTGCTGAACCCTGATATGGTTCAAAGGCTGCTAAAAACTATTAAATCTGGCTCACCTAAAGACCCATTGCCATGCTCAGTTTTAAAGCAACTTAACAGCAACGTCTTGGTTACCATCACTGATCTTCTCAATGCTTCGTTACTGGAACAATTTGTACCCAGTGAATGGAAGCATGCAATGATTCATCCGCTCCTGAAGAAAGCCGGCGCAGACCCCAATTTGCCAGCTAACTTCCGCCCAATATCCTTGCTGCCCACCTTTGCAAAAATATTGGAGAAACATGTACATCGTTGCCTCACTGATTTCATTACCACTCATGACCTATTACCATCCCACCAGTCGGGATTTCGGGTAACCGAAAATATCCGCCGCATGGTGGACAAAGGCGAAACAGTGGCACTTGTGCTGCTCGACCTCAGCGCGGCATTCGACACCGTGTCGCATGCGGTCCTCGCCCAAACACTCCACTCCCTGGGCATTTGTGGGGCAGCTCTCAACTGGATTAGATCATTATTGGAAAACCGCACGTTCCAGGTCTTCTCACAAACAGCCTGCTCCGATACCATGACATTCAAACACGGAGTTCCACAGGGCTCTATTCTTAGCCCGTTGCTTTTCAACGTGTATATGAGCCCCCTGGCCAAAATAGTGGAGGAAACAGGGCTTTTAATGTTTTCCTACGCTGATGATTCCCAGCTGCTTTTTTCTTTATCAGCTGCAGATTCTGATAATTCCTCCACCCTACAACTCGGACTCTGTAAAATCGCCGATTGGATGCAAAAAAACTTCCTAAAACTTAGCGGCGAAAAAAACGAGTTAATCGTGTTGGGCAAAAATAAAGAACTTTGGGGACCCCAACATTGGCCAACTGAAATGGGCACCCCCCCTACCCCGGTTACTCATGCTCGCAACCTGGGCGTCATTATTGACGACTCACTCAGTTTACATCAGCAAGCGGTAAAGACTTCAGCCACCTGCTTTGCCATATTAAAATGGCTAAAAAAGATCTGTTGGATGCTGCCTGAAAACACCAAGAAAACAGTTGTCAATGCCCTAATAACATCTAGGCTAGATTATGGCAACGTTTTGTACCTGGGGGCGAACAAAGCTACTGTCCGCAGGTTGCAATCAGTGCAAAATGCAGCAGCCAGACTACTCTGTAAAATTCCCATCTCTACTCCAACCACTAAATACATCAGGAAGCTACACTGGCTAAAAATTGAAAACCGAGTTAAATTCAAATCTCTATGTTTTATGCACAGGATTTCCACCAACACCGCTCCTAAATATCTGCAAAACCTGGTGCGCCCCTACCGTCCTTCCAGATCTCTTCGGTCTTCCACGGCAAATCATTTTGAAATTCCAAGGACCAAGCTGTCACGTATGGGTGGCAAGTCCTTTTCATTCCTGGGACCTTCTCTCTGGAATTCAATGCCACATACATTGCGGTCTGAGTCGAATTACATCAAATTCAGAAAAGCCTTAAAAACATGGCTCTTTAACATCTAGTTTTCTGTAACCACATTGCTATTGGGATCTGCCGCGCCGGGAAACCCTTTGTTGGGTAGCTGTGCGCATTACAAATGTAAACAAATAAATAAATAAATACATGGGCGCGATAATTGAAAGCACAACTCCTGTGGCGCGTGCGCACCACTCAGCAGGATTGTTCATTTTCATATTTGGATCCATTTCTCAGGGAAGCAACGGTGCATTTCTCGGAGCCGGGGAAGCAGAATCTAGCTACCAGTGTGTGTCTTGTTTACATTTGCTGCCCGCCGTCGCCACTGCTGGTTTCACAGTCTTATTGTTTTCTGTTTTCAACAAGGACAGGGATTTCAGTGAGCTATTGCAGTTACTTTGGTGGTTGGTGTTGCGTTCTGAATTTTTTGAACCTGATGACACAGTGGTTTGTCGCAGTGACTTCTTTTTCCAAGGCTGTCAGTATTTTCTCTTCCGGTGACTGTTGAGCATAGACTTTTGAAGGCAGAAGGCAAGCCCACTAATGCGGAGTTGGCAATCTTTCTTTTGGAGTGGTGAGCGGTGGAGCGGATATAGCGTGCATATGAACCTGTGCACTCACTGTCAGTAGTGTCTCAGTGTTGGGGGCGGGGGGAGCAGCGTCATTTGGTATTCGTCCCGAGTGTTTGGATCTGGGGGTCTCCAATTAATAAGCGGTTGTATTTACTAGATGTTTTTCAACAGAGCAACTCTTTCATTTACTTGGAGACACACTTGCTGTAACCAAAATTAGAAAATCAAACACTTTCCAGTGAGTGAAAACAAGATATATATACTCTACATTAAATGCTGATGTAATGAATAGTATATTGCACTATGTGTGTGTGTGAGAATGTGTGTGCATGTGTGTGAGTGTATCTAGACAGACCGACCGGGTGCAGCGTGTAATTTGACATTCGTTATCATTATTGAGTGTGGAAAGACTCCTCCCTGATTCTTGAGAGGCTAAGTAAGCCTCAGCAGTGGCATAACGAAACCTGAAGGGGCTCCCTTCAAAGCACATGAAGGACCCCTCCCCCCCAAGACACTCCAGACCCAATCAGGAGCTCTCGGGTCAGGGCCATGCATAATGTCGTAGAGCGCCCCTTGGGCTCAGGTATCCCTCCTCACCACGGGGCTGCAGGTCCTAATGTTACGCCACTGAGCCTCAGGTTGGTTGTGATGTCACATTCCTCTCCTCCTTCAGCATTGGTAAAAAAACAGCACATCACTCTCTGCTGATAAGGTTTGTGACTTTGTATTTTCACGTGCATTTGTTCTATAAATTTTATTTAATCAAACCAGGGTGCAAGGGTTTTCGCTTGCGGCCTTATGATTACTGGGAGCATTTTTGCCATTCAGTTTCGTGTACTGTGGATATAACATGGAATCTGATCTATGTACTGTAGTAATGAATACCTGGAAATGCATCTTTAGTGCACTTGCACCTAATAACGTGTTATTGGACCAGTCTACTGTGGCATATAGTCTGGGTGCAGCGCCGGCGTGGAAAAGCTGGCCTATGTGCCTGTGGGGGAGGGAGAGGGGAGATGGGGGGTTGCTCGGTGTCCTTTGTCAGTCCTTCGCCATTCATCCAATGAACTGCATCCGCTGTACTCAATAGGGAAGAGCCGGCCAAGATGCCTGGGAGAAGAGGAAAGCGTAGGGTAAATGGCATCTCACACTGCTGCACCAGGTGGCACATACTTCTAGGCACTGCTGTTCGGCACTACACATTAAGTGGAAAATTAAACTGCTTGACCTTTTGTTTTTTCCTTAACACCCAGAATACGGTTTAATCATTCACTGCGTTCTGAGCTGGTGCAAATGCAAATCTGCAGCCCGTTAATGCGTGTCAGCTAATGGAATGGCCTCAAAATTAACACTTAACCAACGCACGGTTTTTAGTCTCAGCAAAAACCAGCATTTGCAATGCAATAGGTCTCGCATTATTAAAGTTTGAGCTATTGGCATTGCTAAAGAATGCAACACCAATAGTACAAACTTTAATAATGCGAGACCTATTGCATTGCAAATGCTTGTTGTAGTGCCCTACCTCACCAGTGCTTCAAAATACATCTTCAGTTAACTACCACACCAGGGTTCTCCAAAGTCTGTCCTGGAAGGCGGGATCCATGCCAGATGTTTAGCATATCCCCATTTAGATAATAGGGATATGCTTGGTGTGGTTACACGAGGTGTCATGAATATATGATTCCAGCTGGCATCCTAACACCACAATCCAACAGTTATGAGATTTCTCCTCAACATTGGGAACAAACACACAAACCTGAGGGACCTGGTCTAATTTTGCAAGTCTTTCACTGATTCTAGGGTCAAATCAAGTGACATGTTTTGCCTACTAAGAGTTTTCTGTCCTTGCAGAAGTTTCACCAGGTGTGTATTTGCTTGCAGTGAAATGAGGCTCAGAGTCTCCGGACCAGTAATGATCCTGTCCAGAGACACCAGATACTATGTGTAAAGACCCTGGGTGATACTCCATCTGAAGTTAACACTCTTTGTGGTACAGGGGAGGACTGATGTTTGTGAGATTGGTATAATTATGTTGGGATGCTTGTTGGCTGTTTTGCTGTTGAAGAAAACAATGGCTTCACATCATGCTATCCAAAGATATTAGCAAGGGCCACTGGTTTTAATTTTAGTTTTATATATCGCAAACTCAACCAAAGGTATCAGAGCACTTTACATGAGCACCAGTTGCGTTACGGACGGACACATTCATTTTTGTTAGAAACAAGGAGATTAAGTGATTTGCTCAGAATTACAGGATGTTGAGCGTCCCTGTCCAGACTTGAACCCTGCTCGCCAGCTTCGAGGTCAACGGCTCTAACCGTTTAGTTACATCCTCTATTATCGAGGGCAGTTGGCCTTGTTTTGAAATGTAATGTTGATTTGTATTTTGTATGTTTAACATTCATTTTAATGCACTTTACTGTTATTTGTTTTATACTAGGGTTGCATGTGTTTTTTGGGTAGTTTTCTATGTTTTTTCCTTTTCAGGCTTTTATTTTTGGACATTGGACTTTGTTCTTAACCTGGATACATTTTATTTTTTTTCAATCAAAAAGAGTTGGTTATTTCGTACCAAAAATTATTTTTTACGTTTCCTTAATTTTTCAGTTTTCCACAAGAATTTATTTATTGTTTTCTAATTCTTCAGGTTTTAGAGAGATTCCTTGGATTATTCCACTCATTTTGGGAGTTCTGTTTTTCTCTGGTTTATTTTTCCATGTTGTTATGCCTTTCATTTAATGCAAATTTTTGGGATTGTATTTCTAGGATCGTCATTTCACTGACAATGCCTTCAGCTATGAAATCATGAGTTTTTCTTTTATTTATTTATTGATGTTATTTGGTTATTTTTTCTGATCTAATGTTTTTTTTACTTTCTATGTACACAAAATATTACATACTAGCGATAGCCATAGTTATGGTTGGGATACATTTTTCCCATAGATGAAGCTTTTTTTGTTTTGCTTATTACTTTAGTGCCGTTTGACGAATCTTCACGAAATTTTCAAAATTAATGTGCCAGTAACTTCAGCTTTTGTTTGGAAAGTTTCGCAGTGATTTTTCGATTGGTGGGTGAGATAAAAGAGGGGTCCCAAAATGCTTTTTCCCCAATGCAATGTCTATGGGATTTTTCATTTATTTAACATGACTACATCCCAAACCGCTGAACGGAATTACACAAAATGTTGCATAAACGTAGATCTGTGTATAAAACAAGCCCTTTTTGTAATTTTGAGTAAATCTGTTTGGGAGTTATTAAAGAAAGAGAGATAGAGATATCTAGGGATGTAGAGCCGCACACGGGGGATTCGGTGGCAAGAGCAAGGCCCTGATTGCCTGGCCTCAACTTAAAAGGAAAGGTTGCGGCCACCATTTTGTTTCTCGGACAGCCTGGCGGGGAGGAATGAAAAATATCATAAGGAGTCAATTCATTTTTTTGGTGCCGATCTGCAGATGCACTGCGGTGCTCAGTGTGGCCCCTAGTGTAGATCTGCAATGGATCTGCGTATCTGAAACCCAAGAGGGGGAAAAATACTTCCACTCACACACCAAATCCCGCCGCACTTGGCCAAAGGTGTGGGATTGGGTTCATGCGAGGGGGTTGGCCGCAGGCCAGACCCTGTGGCCAACCCCCACTGCACACGGCCTTTGGCCATGCATGGAGGTGGTTGTATTAACATATGGTAATTATATTTTACTTTGCGTTAAGAAAACATAGAAATTCATTGGAAAAAACAAAGGTTACATGGACTTTCTACTTAGGTTGATGTTTTACCCACACAAAAGCGGAGAAATTCAGCAGTTATAGCTATACTTATAGTGATAGCTATAATTATAGTTATAATTTTTGTTATACTTCTCTGAAAAAACTATGACTAGTGACGTTAAGTAACTTTAGGCCACAAGTTATAGTTTGTTAACATAAGTATAACTATTACTGCGGAATGTCTATGGTTTTGTGTGTGCAAATCATTATCCTAACTTTAACGTCCCTGTAACGTTTGGTTTTTCCAGTGAATATATATATGTATAGGTGGTATAAAAGGGTTTGTTTATTTAAAATTTTGCTGGATGTTTTGCTTTGTTATTTTTTTAATATTTATTATACAACATTTTGATTAGCAATCTAAATTGTTGCCTTTTAAATAACTGTTTTTTTCAGATTGGTATTTTAAATTTGCTTTAATAATATTTAGAAATACATGATAATAAGGTATGAGTGTTCATATTTTAGGGAGTTTAAATGGTGCTATTGTTTAGTGTGGTTTTAACAGTAGGATTCTCCCTATTGAGTGTAGTGATTGTAGGACAGGGTTGTTATTAAAAAGTCTTGCTTTGAATTTTAGGAGTTCATGCATTTGTTTAGTTTTTGAAGATTATTGGTTCGAGTTGGGTTATGGAGTGTTCCATTCCTAGGGCCCAATGTAGGTGTCAAAATACCAGTGGGAAACGGCCGAAAATAACGATTTTCGGCCGTTTCCCACCGGTATTTTGACATTGGTATGTAGGGCATTGAAAATCCTACAGATTCGGTAATTTTACCGAATCGGTAATTTTACCGAATCAGTAAAATGACTGATTCTGTAAAATTACAGAATCTGTAAATTTTACCGATTCTGTAAATTTACCGATCGGTAAAATTACCGAATCTGTATTTTCCTGTGTAGGTAGCACTTCTAACAGTGCTACAGGGCCTTTAGAATTAGTTATTTACCATGTAATACAATTGCATGGTAAATAACGAATTCTTGTGTACATGCACATCTGTGCATGTACACCTGTTCCATGTGACACACATACATGCCCTTAGGGCATGTATGTGTGCCACATGGCACACAAGCTAGAAACAGGGGTGTAACAGGGTGTCAAAGTGACACCCTGTCCCCCTTGGCAATTCGGTATTTTTACCGATCCGGTAAATACCGAATCGGTATTTGCTATTGAATCCTATGGGCTTCATTGCCCATAGGATTCAATAGCAAATACTGATTCGGTATTTACCAAATCGGTAAATACTGAATCTTAACGATTTGGTAAAAAATACTGAATTATTACCTACATCAGATTTACCGATTCTAAAATACTGAATCGGTAAAATTCGGTATTTTAGAATCGGTAAATCTAATTTACCTACATCTAGCCCTTAGTTCCTAGTAGCTTTGCTCTTTTTTTTAAGTATGTAAAGGAATTGGTAAACTGTAGGATGGCTTCTTCCAAGTGTTACTTGGAAGAAATTGTGCCTCCTTTCTATTTCATTACTTGTCTTTGCATCTTGGGACATAGTGCTGTCATAGACCATGGAATGGTATACATTGGTTGGCATCTGTGGCCTGATCAATGGCGGCAATCAATCCATCTATCCACAAAATAATCTATTAGTGCCGCTAGTTTTTTTTATCATGTTGTTAGGAAGGGGGAATTTTATAAGCATATAATAGGGCTTAATTTATACATTTGCATTAAGCATACTCCGTCGCTATCCTTAAGGACAATATAATGCTCCGACCGTCAAATTTAGATGTGGGCGGAGCATAGTTTGGCAACTCCATCTCTGCCATAGCCAAACTTCTCTGACGGCCTAATGGAGTAAGGACCATTGGAGAAAAGGGTATACATCTGCCTTTCCAGTATAGATGGGTGAATATATAGAGGTTTTTTATTGTTCGTCACTGCCAGGAAAGCCCTGGTGGTAACAGGCAATAAAAACAAATAGAATTGTTTTTATTTTCAAAAAGAAAATCCTGTCATGCTGGTGCAGCCGTGTGTTAAACGTAAAACATTATTGACAGGAACCGCTGTGATGGTGGTTCCTGCCAATGCTTTAGAAATGATCCCCGGCTTGGCGGTCATTTCTGAATTTGGTGAGCAGGGAGTCCGTCAGTCGATGGAGTAATTTACTTTGTTGATATGATGGTCTTACCTCTGCCCCAATAACAACAACTAGAGAGAGAGGGAAGGGGCACTCTCGGTCCCCCAGGTAATAGTTACAATCAACAAAAGAGTGCCCACACAGGGATAGTAGTGTCCAGCACAGAGAAGAAAAGAAGATCAAATCAACCTGAATAGGAATTTCTCAGGGATTTCTTGGAAGCCCTCACTCACCACCCTGGGTGGTGACATGCTTCATCATCGGGCCCACCAGGAGAAGCCGAATGCCTCCCTGGTGTGCTGCAACGCCAGGTTACTGCGGAGCGGGATTTTTTTGTGACAAAGTGTATGAAAAAGTGAGTTTAAAAAATACCAAACAGCTTTACCAAACAAAAAACTTTATTCCGTGGTTAGCTGGGTATTGGTTAAAAGTGATGTGCAGGGAAATATACCAACTAATGTGTTGGGTGTTTTCCCCTTTTAAATTACAACGGGGTCAACATGTTTCTGCCCTTTAAGTGTATGGATATTACTGTGCATTCGTCAGGACCATGTAATTGTGTACCTTGGTGGTGTAGGCGCGCTAAGGCCCACCCTAGCCAGAGGACGTGACAGTTAAAAAACAGAATTATGTGTCAAAAAGGTGCAAAAAAACAAACCAGAAAAAAGGGGTTCGAACAATTTTGATGAACCTGTGGTTTGTGTATGAAAAGATCCACACTTCATGGGTCTCGGGAGGGGGGTGGTGGCGACAATGGCACACCGCCCGCAACGCCAAACACCCACTAGGCACCTAGCGCTCTCCTCGAACCTGCCCCAACAATTCTAAATCATCCCAATAGAGTAGAGTAACTTCTGTTAGATGGACCTATGCTAAAGCTAATACCTTTTTTTAAATTTCATGTCGAAATTCCAAGCTAATTGCATAATCTATACTTCAATGCTTAAGGTGGATTATTGTAGATCTCTTAAAAATCTCTGGTTTCAAGTGTGAGTAGCACCCCTGAACTGCAGTTTGGTAGTTGATTTTAAGTATGGTCAAAACTGTGTCCTGTTTAAAGTATATGATTTTGCGTGGGTTATAATTGATAGTTTGTTGTTTTATACGTGTTAGCACAGGGTTCTGGGTCTGTTTCTATAATATCAGCTACTTATCTTCAATAGAAACCATGCTGAGATACCAATATTATAAGTGCTTTTAGTGACCACATCAAACAAGATTACATTAGTGACTATCCTATGCAAGACTGTCAGTGGTGATCACGTTAGTGAAAGGGGCAGAGTTACCTATAATAATTAAAACAATTGTTTATCTATTTTAAATGCCTACACATGGATAACACTTAACAGCCCTAGTTATTAAGCCCCTGGAACTAAGGTTATGAGACTAATGAGCCTCCATAGGTCCGCATGATTTATCACTCACATATCAGCTTTAAATATATTTTGAAAATTCAAAACATTTTCTCCAAAAATAAGCCTAAGAGTGCTGAAAATACTCAAAAGCATGCATTTCAATTTTGATATACATATGTTAATTCAACCGAGCAAAAGCTTCTAATTTAGATGGCTAGGCTGCACATAGGAGAGCTAAGTTTGGGTAGCTGAAGAGCTACCAGTAGCTCACAAGCTACTTGTTGGAGAGGCCAGTGTGAGCATTTCATTGTAAGTTTTACCTTCTTTGCTAGGTAACAGTGCATGGGATGTTTGCATTTTGATATAGGCCTTACTTAGGGATACATTTCGACCAGAAGGGAACTTGGCCAGCTGCAATATTAGCTCGGAAAATTATGTTCTCAAGAGCTACTGGGGCGCTTGTTAGTCTGTCAAGACATTTGGGTTGTTGACCTTTCCCAGAATTTCTTTCAATTTATAAATCGTAATGTGTTTCAACAGCCACATATGGCGCAGGTATATAGGGGTTTACTAACGCACAATGTGTACAGAAATGTGAAAATAACTTCCTGCGTTACCTATTAGCAATACCTAGCTCAACTGCCACATACATTTGCCATTCTGAAGTAGGCATGAAGCATATTGCTGATATTATAAGGTCTTGCCCTTTATTACTCTGGCATAAGATATTGAACACCCTCGAAGCAGTTTTTAACCAGGATGTGATTACGGACTGCTTAAAACTGGATAATGTGCATCGCATCCCATGGCTACATTAAGGATATAAATTCTATGATGTGACTGCACACTGCAACTTCTTTACTGTAAACTTGTATCCAATTAATTTGTGCTCCTCAGGATTACTCCCTGCGATGGAGTTATATCTAGATTCAAAGGAGTTGCACCAACACTGTGTGTGTGGCTGTCTCCTGGGGCACAGATATGTGCTTGTAATACTGCACCGAAAGTTCTTCCAAATAAAGTTTCAACCACTATTGTGTATATCTTCAAAGTATTTTATTCATACTTCCAATGCGTCTCGCATTTAATTTTTCATTCAATTAAATATATGGAAATATATCCTCATCGTCGTTACTATATTCTTATATTATTCCATAATTCCATCATTCCAATGCATTTTGGCATAAATGCCTTCATCGGGGAAATCTGCAATAATAAACAAAATTCCTGAAACTCTACCTCTAGGTTAAATGATATAACATATTGTTTTAAACATGATGTCAATATAGGATTAATACCATAAATGCTTTCCGTCTATTTAGATAACTGTTCATGTACCTTAGTTTCTAGTGTGTTCAAGCGCTGCAGTTTTATAGACCTGTATACATTGGCTTCTTATATGTACACTTCAAACTAGCAATTTAACACTTTATGGGGGGGTAATGTCACAGTGATGCCACCATCGGGAATTCTAAACATGTCTGAAAGAATCTCCATTTGCCGAGTTCTAAACCGGGAGCTTGCGTGCAATTACAAGTAATTAATTTATATGGGATACCGGTCTGTGTTAAAGCATCATGGTTCGTATTTATGCAATCTTTACGCTGTGGCAGTTATTATTGAAGAGCAACATGCTTAGCTCAAACTTCAATGTGCTCAATAGTGCGCTTACTGCTTTAGAATGCTAGATCCGTTAAATCCTGAAATCTGGACAAAGTAACAGACTAACCGCCATGGGTTCCCTCGCTAGGTTTAGTCGGGTTGTGGCGCTGTATAGGGGGTGGGGTTTAGGGTATAGGCGTGCACGCTACTATTTAAAGTGACAGTGTTACTGCACGAGCTCAGTGTTCCCCTCAAGGTAACAATAACGTTTTAAACATTTAGTGAATCATACATCTACGTATAAGTGTTCTTATTATAAACCAAATATTACGTTGTGACACACAACTAAGGTGAACCAAACTAATGGAAAACATGATTAAAATGACAATAAACCGCACTTCTACAAAGTAATGCCAGTTATACTGAAATAATTTGATAGTATCTATGGCAACCAAGGCCAGGGTGCTTCAAGGTATATGACACCTACCCACCAAAGTGTCAGTTAGTCCTTAGATTCAGCCGAATCAAGGTCACATATGAGAAAATCTAATACCCAAGCTACACCAACGTCAATATTTTCATGTTGAGGGGTGCGTAAATGTTCTTACACACTTGTTTCTTAGTTTTTTTCCCCCAGCGCCCTATATCCATAAAGTATACAAGAAATCTCAATGGAGCCAATAAGATAGTCCAATCACAAAGCTTCTGTCTTGAAGTCTGTTATTTTAATTTCCACAGGTTCATGATACTCCAAATTACAGCCGACGCGCATTTCGCCCTCTGGAAGTCGGAGCTGGCACTGACCGGGTACACATCATGGCCGAAAACTAACACGCTCAGTATTTGGGGATCTATCATAATCCTATGAAACTCATGGCCAACATGACGATACATGACTAATATTGTCAATTGATGAGTAATTACCACTGATCTATAAATCTGTCCCCATCTTTGCGCGGAACGGAATATTGTATAATATCAAGGGACACCTTAACAAAGGGAATTATTTCCAAATCTTTCAAGCCTTATCAGACCTTAATAAGCCTTGAGAAAGCCCAGAGGGTGAAACGCGCGTCGGCTGTAATTTGGAGTATCATGAACCTGTGGAAATTAAAATAGCTTGTTTCCTTCCCAGTATAAGAATTGGCTTGGTAGTTTGGTCTGCCCTGTTCCCATGATGCACTGGGCCAGGGTCAGACTAATTTGCATATAGCCAAGTTCTGAGCTGGGATGGTGCAGTGAGCTAAAAAACGGTGATGGATCAAGCCCTGATCTTTGGACTGGGTAAGAGTGGTCTGCTTAATTCAGACACTCTGTTCATCACCACCCCCTTTTCTGAATCATTTTTGTCCACCATAAGCGTGGAAGGGTATACTCAGATGTGAGTCCCTAGCTCATTGCACCATCAGGATTCAAGCAAGCCGGGCCGAAGACGGCTGAAATGCCAGAAACCGGTCCCCGGTAGCTTGTTTCCTTCCCAGTATAAGAATTGGCTTGGTAGTTTGGTCTGCCCTGTTCCCAGGATGCACTGGGCCAGGGTCAGACTAATTTGCATATAGCCAAGTTCTGAGCTGGGATGGTGCAGTGAGCTAAAAAACGGTGATGGATCAAGCCCTGATCTTCGGACTGGGTAAGAGTGGTCTGCTTAATTCAGACACTCTGTTCATCACCACCCCCTTTTCTGAATCATTTTTGTCCACCATAAGTGTGGAAGGGTATACTCAGATGTGAGTCCCTAGCTCATTGCACCATCAGGATTCAAGCAAGCCGGGCCGA
The DNA here is from genome assembly GCF_964263255.1 of Lissotriton vulgaris. Lineage (NCBI taxonomy): Eukaryota > Metazoa > Chordata > Amphibia > Caudata > Salamandridae > Lissotriton > Lissotriton vulgaris. The sequence goes on along the minus strand of NC_141697.1, from coordinate 1,048,330,762 downwards.
AGACGGCTGAAATGCCAGAAACCGGTCCCCGGTAGCTTATTTCCTTCCCAGTATAAGAATTGGCTTGGTAGTTTGGTCTGCCCTTTTCCCATGATGCACTGGGCCAGGGTCAGACTAATTTGCATATAGCCAAGTTCTGAGCTGGGATGGTGCAGTGAGCTAAAAAACGGTGATGGATCAAGCCCTGATCTTTGGACTGGGTAAGAGTGGTCTGCTTAATTCAGACACTCTGTTCATCACCACCCCCTTTTCTGAATCATTTTTGTCCACCATAAGCGTGGAAGGGTATACTCAGATGTGAGTCCCTAGCTCATTGCACCATCAGGATTCAAGCAAGCCGGGCCGAAGACGGCTGAAATGCCAGAAACCGGTCCCCGGTAGCTTGTTTCCTTCCCAGTATAAGAATTGGCTTGGTAGTTTGGTCTGCCCTGTTCCCAGGATGCACTGGGCCAGGGTCAGACTAATTTGCATATAGCCAAGTTCTGAGCTGGGATGGTGCAGTGAGCTAAAAAACGGTGATGGATCAAGCCCTGATCTTCGGACTGGGTAAGAGTGGTCTGCTTAATTCAGACACTCTGTTCATCACCACCCCCTTTTCTGAATCATTTTTGTCCACCATAAGTGTGGAAGGGTATACTCAGATGTGAGTCCCTAGCTCATTGCACCATCAGGATTCAAGCAAGCCGGGCCGAAGACGGCTGAAATGCCAGAAACCGGTCCCCGGTAGCTTATTTCCTTCCCAGTATAAGAATTGGCTTGGTAGTTTGGTCTGCCCTTTTCGCATGATGCACTGGGCCAGGGTCAGACTAATTTGCATATAGCCAAGTTCTGAGCTGGGATGGTGCAGTGAGCTAAAAAACGGTGATGGATCAAGCCCTGATCTTTGGACTGGGTAAGAGTGGTCTGCTTAATTCAGACACTCTGTTCATCACCACCCCCTTTTCTGAATCATTTTTGTCCACCATAAGCGTGGAAGGGTATACTCAGATGTGAGTCCCTAGCTCATTGCACCATCAGGATTCAAGCAAGCCGGGCCGAAGACGGCTGAAATGCCAGAAACAGGTCCCCGGTAGCTTGTTTCCTTCCCAGTATAAGAATTGGCTTGGTAGTTTGGTCTGCCCTGTTCCCATGATGCACTGGGCCAGGGTCAGACTAATTTGCATATAGCCAAGTTCTGAGCTGGGATGGTGCAGTGAGCTAAAAAACGGTGATGGATCAAGCCCTGATCTTTGGACTATGTAAGAGTGGTCTGCTTAATTCAGACACTCTGTTCATCACCACCCCCTTTTCTGAATCATTTTTGTCCACCATAAGCGTGGAAGGGTATACTCAGATGTGAGTCCCTAGCTCATTGCACCATCAGGATTCAAGCAAGCCGGGCCGAAGACGGCTGAAATGCCAGAAACCAGTCCCCGGTAGCTTGTTTCCTTCCCAGTATAAGAATTGGCTTGGTAGTTTGGTCTGCCCTGTTCCCATGATGCACTGGGCCAGGGTCAGACTAATTTGCATATAGCCAAGTTCTGAGCTGGGATGGTGCAGTGAGCTAAAAAACGGTGATGGATCAAGCCCTGATCTTTGGACTGGGTAAGAGTGGTCTGCTTAATTCAGACACTCTGTTCATCACCACCCCCTTTTCTGAATCGAGTCTTGGGGAGAGGCCAGGGGGATGACAGGAGGAGTGGTAGTGCAGTACCTTCAGTGCGCATGATGGTTTGGCCGGCCGTCTCAGGCCGACCAAACCGACATGAGCATTGAAGCTCTCTCCTACCTAGCTAAGTAGCTGGGGTGGAGAGGCCAGGCACAGACTCCCAGACTTTTTTGACTGCAAATTGAGGGCGCTCGCACCAATCCTGAAGCTGCTGTCATGCATGGGAGCAGCTTCAGGATTGGCCACAGGGCAGACTGGCAGCCTGAGCCTGTGCAAGAGGAGCAGAAGTGTGACACGGCTGGCTGCAGGTATGTTTTGACAAATTATAATTTTATTTCATTTGCCCACCGGTGACCCCTATACCCCCCCCCACCAGCCCGCCACTCGTCCACAACACTGACCGCTACTGGAACTGCGTCAGGGTCACTGGGTAGGAGCAAGTAGGGAAACTGGATCCTGTGGGCTTAGCAGCAAGTAGGGAAACTGGATTCTGTGCGTTCAGTGTCTGCGGACTGCAGGGGAGTAGCACCTCTACTCCAAGGGAGTTCTTTGGTGATTTGTGAAGGCTGGAGTGACTCTGGGGTTTTTGGAAGCCTTACAGTTGCAGGACAAGACAGCATGCAACGACTGTTGAGTCTCCAGGGCACCAGCAGCAGGCATGCTTTGCGCCACTTTTCTGCAGTCTTCAAGTCAGCAGCTCTTCTTTGTCCTTATCTTATTTGTAGCCATCAAATCTCAGTTGCAAGGTCCAGGGATGCCACCTAAATACTAGATTTAGGGGAGTTAAAGAGGGCGGCAGGAAGTAGCCAATGGGCTACCTACCTTTAGGGTGTCTACATCCTCTAGGTGACCATTTCCTGTGGGAAGGGGCACTACCCTGACCGTAATTGTCTAAATCCTTCTTAAACCAAGATGGCAGGAAATGAAAAGTGGGCTCCACATCACCTGGTGCACCTTAGAGGGGTTGCTGGCTGAATGGGAACCCACCTCCTAATTTAACAAATGTTCCTGCTTGCCCTCCCGCCAAATGTGGAGCAAGATAGGGGGGTTGTCAGCCTCCACTATCTGGAGATGCCTGGGTTGCATTTCAAAGGCAGCATCGCCTTTGAAGCTTCCCACTTTGGAAAGTCTTCCTGGCCTGGGGGATGTGTGAAGCACTTCAGCTCAGAGCAGGCTTTGTTACTGGCCTCTGAGAGCACTGGTCCTTACCCCATGAGGTCAGAAACGTGTCTGGTGGTGGCAGGCAGGCTAAGACCAGTAAGAGACCACACCAGTGCTTGGCAGGTTGTCAGGGGACTCTCTAAGGTATCCCCTGTGGGCATTTATTACTAAATCCAACACTACATCAGTGAGGATTTTATTAAGACAAGATGTTTGGTACAAAACATCTTAGGGTGGAGTGAAGCCATCGTGGAGTTAGGAAACTCGTAATGACAGGTATCCAGCCCATGTACTCTCTATGGCTTTCCTGTGCACTTACAATATCCAAGAATGGACTTGGGTATTATAGGATCATATCTGGCCATGCAGATATGTCCACACATGGGATACAGTGCACCCTGCCTTAGGGGGTATAAGGCCTGCAGTAGGGGTGACCTACTTATGTCTCATGTAGTGTCTGTGAGCATGGCACATAGGGATGTGTGCCAAGTCGTCTCTTCAGTTTTCTCTGCACCAAGACAGACAGCTTGCAAAGGTAGTTTGCATGGTCTTGGTGTGGGGCCTCTAGGGTGCCACAATTTGTGTTGCAGCCCTGTGGACTCTCTTCAGTCCCAATGCCCTAGGCACCAGGGGTTTCATTTACGAGGGACTTATAGGAGTTGCTGAAGTTGTGCCAATTGTGGGACAGTGTTAGGGAAAGAACACTGGTGCTGGGAACAAGGTTAGCAGTGACTCAGTACACCTCAGTCAAAGTTGCTTCAAAAACCAGGCAAAAAGTGGGGTTGTTACTGCCAGTTTCTCACATGTATATATTTAATAAAATAGTCTGTGTTTCATTGGAATTATGTTGATTGTGTGGAGTTCTATATTTTGTTTTTCATGATTGTTTTTATGTTTCCTTTGTTTTAATGTTTAGGAGATGTGTGTTATTTCTCTATTTTGTTAACAATCTTGCAATCATTTTGTCATTGATATGGGTGTGTTTACTGTTTAAAAAGAGGAATGCAATATTTTTGCTTTAGATATTTTTTGGCGGAATATTTGTGCATGTATACATTGTTTTTTTCAATATAGGGCATACAACCACTTTGAGGACCACATAATCTATTGTCACTTCTTCACAGGCACAACATTGAAAGTCACTACATTACAGGAACATTTTGAATACATTTTAATCACAGGATCCATTATATTGTAGGTAAGTAAATGTAAGTATTAATGGTTACATATATTTTTATGTTTTGATACTCTTTTCAAAATATATTGGTACTTGCGAATTAAAATTGTTTGTAATGTAGTGACTCCCACTGTTGAAGTCACAATATATTGACTCCAGATATTTTGACTCTTGAAGTAATGACATGCAACCACAGTGCCATAGGATTACAAAGCAGTTATAAGGATTTATGCCTATTAGCTTTTAGTAGGGGGAGGATGACAAGATCAAAGAAGTAAATGTGATGGTGTTGGATTGAAAGATACCTCTATTGGTACTTGAACCAGATGTCCTTGATGTTGCCCCTATGTTATGTTTTATAGATACTCCTCTTCCATAATATCTCTGACAGGTTGAACAGGTTGAACAGTGTGCATATACCACTGCTCTAAAAAGATTTTGTCTTTATTACAATGGAAGCATTTTTTCTATTTTTGTCTTTCATGTATAAGTGTTTCCAAATTACAGTCCCTTCCAATAGTTAAAGTGCTATCTGGGTTGTTTACCTAGTACATAAATATTCACTGGTGTGTATATCACATTGTGGAAACTCAAGGACGTTAGTGTTTTCCAGGTTTGTTTTTGAACAACCATTTCACCAGGTTGCCATTGGATATCCAAAAATGAAAGGGATTTCCTTAATACAATGGACCCCAGAACTCCAATGTTCTATACTATCCTGAAAATCTATGAAGGCAGGATTGCGCCCCCAGGAAGACCTATTGTTTACGGGATAGGCTCAGTCCTAGAACCTCTCTCCTAGTATACCGACTGATTATTGCAACAGCTGGTCACACAGATCACGTCATATGTAACGGACACCAAACATCTTCTCAACCTCCTATCTGATTTGGAATACGATCCCACACAAGAAATTATGATGTGTTTGGATGTGATAGTGTTATATACCAGAATTCCGCAAGAAGAGAGCCTACGCGTCATTGAGAACATATTAATCACACAAGAGTGGCCTTGGCAAACACCTATTGAATGGGTTATGACACTCATGCACGTGGCTCTGACTGAGAACTTCTTCAGATTCGAAAAACAGCCCTATTTACAGAAGCACACGACTTCAATGGGCAGCACATTTGCCCCTAGCATTACATGCCTTTATATGAGCCATCTGGAAGAAGAGCATATCTGGACTAATAATCCATACTCTACCAGAATCCGGAGTTGGTTGAGATATATCGACGACATCCTGATTATATGGCATGGTGTTCGAGAAAGCACAGAAGCCTTTAAAACATGGATGAACCAACTGAATCCTTTTCTTCTCTTCATCATGTCTACCCACAACATGAAGATATCATTCTTGGATGTTAATATCATAGCCAGAGATGGTAAACTGGAAAGCACCCTCTACACAAAACCAACAGACAGAAATAACCTACTACACTTCAATAGCGCTCATCCACGTGCTTTGAGAGAAAATCTCCCAGTGAGACAGTTTTTAAGAATTCGTAGAAACTGTTCAGACTCTGATAGCTACAAAGAAGAAGCAGCTAAGCTTACCAGAAAACTACAGGATAAAGCCTATCCAAAGAATATGATAGAACAAGCCAGAAAGATCACGTAACACTCCCCGCTCTTCTTTATTGGAGACAACCACAAAGAAATAAATTCATGCTCTGATATGTGTCATGACTTTTAACTCGTTATCAAACGCAATCAAGAAAATCATAAATACCAAATAGAACATACTGATTTCCAACCGACTTTAAGTTTGAGAAACCAATATTTTCTTTTAAACGCAACAGGAGTCTAAGAAACACCTTGGTCCACACTGATAGCTGGAAACCCCAACAGAACACCCAGATAACCATGTGGAACCAACCTCAGGTGAGGGGACACTACCCGTGTGGCTCATGTGTTGTATGCCACTTTACAGTCCACACCGCCGAAATTGGCCTTGACTACCACAGATCTGGGAACAACAATGCCACACAAACTGTAATTCTGAGAACGTCATTTATATGACTATGTGCACTTGTAAAAGCCGGTACATCCAAATGACTACCAGGAAAGTTAAAATACGTATCAGTGAGCATAGGAGCATTATACGTAGGGGTGTAACAGCTACCAGGCTTATATCTCATTACCTGTAAATGCAACATTCAGACTATGACCTCCAATGGACGGTAATTGAAAAAATCAGAGGAGGTTTAGGGTTGTCCAAAAGGCTATTGGAGAAAGAAAAAAGATGGGTGCACCACCTTAGGGCTCATGAACAAGTACTCAATGACTCCATCCCATGGGGCTAACTAACAGATAAATGATTCAATCCCGGCAACCCGAGACCCCTACACACTTTCTAGGCATTATTTACTGGGGGCCCGATTCACAGAACTAACTTAAGACAAAATACTAAACTTACCACTTTTGGTATTCACAGAAGTTAGGATTTTGTCTTAAGTTTGTCTTAAAACAGACTTAAGACAGACTTAAGACAACATCCTAACTTAAGTCTGTCTTAAGTCTGTCTTAAGACAAACTTAAGACAAAATCCTAACTTCTGTGAATACCAAAAGTAGTAAGTTTAGGATTTTGTCTTAAGTTAGTTCTGTGAATCGGGCCCTGGGTTTTTCCACTTCTAAACATGTATGCTAGGCCCACATGTCACGTCAAACTCAGTAGTATCTCTATGAGTTCTCTCCCAGATACAAGGGTTATAAAGATTTGCATAATATTTATATCTCTGTATACTAAGTATTGTAAGGTCAGATGGTAAAAGTTTTGTTGTCTCACATTGAGCTTACATGTACTAGATGCCTCATATAACCGTTCCTGTTCACACACAAATAACAAAAAAGCTCCTGAAATATAATTTCAATGATTCTTGGGAGTTGTCCGCTCCATACATCACACGCAGCGCCAGGACGTGGCCTCACCAGTGGCCGAACGTGAAACGCTGTGATTCTCTCACACATATGAACACACGTTGCTCTCACTAACAGGTCTCTGAGAGCCTGGTTACGCGGACCCAAATAAGTGATTGAGTGGGGCAGGATCCTTGATGACGTGAGTAGAGTGGACTTTTGTGTGAGTGCACCAGACAGGGTTGGGTGGTTCTCTGACTGTCTCTCGACTAGGAAAGATAAAAACATGTTTTTTCCTCTCACTATTTTTCGCCTGATCACACGCGATAGTGTTTGACTACAGGACTACCCCCTACTCCGTGTTCCTATGAGATGCGACTAGTCAACCCCAGCAGGGTAGGATGTATGATACTTATCAACTACCTGTGTTTGGCAAAACAGGTTCCTACACTTGGGCGTTTTCCTTAAGCTTTATAGTGCTTTCTTTTAAGGGTGCATGATAGCACGGCAGCGAGGTAGAAATAATTTGAATAACCTAAGATTTAAGTTTTGTGTGGTAATTGTGAAATACATAGTACCGCCGACACAGTGGTCCACAGGAGATCCAGTATTTCCACTAGGAACACCAGTATTAGTTTGAGGGTGCATGTTGCACTTTGCCTAAAAGCGCACCAAGTCTTTCCTACAAGACACGTTATATTGATCATATGGCGCAGCGTGAGATGGATGTTTTGAACTAACAGAGAGTTACTATTCTCTTTTCAGGTTGGACACATAAAGCTGATACACCGGATCAAGGATAATATATTCCAGACCAGTTTCTAGGTGCAGCTATTTGCACTTTATATCACAATGAGGTAGTACTTTGCTGAAATCCAGGAAGGGAATCTCTTTTTTGCCCTGAAGAAAGCCTAGGACCCAGATGGGACAATCTCAATAGGCTGAAACATGTTGGCAGCGGCATTAGGGTCATAGAACCACTAAATCCTCACAACCATGTTACCTTTCTTTCTTTTCATATCCCCGAAACTCAGCGAATGAAGGGATACCGGAGTTTTTTGGGGATTTTTCATCATTGGAACCCCCTGGCCTATTCTCCTAAGTGCTCCCTGAAATACGGTCGAGCACACTCTGATCTTTAGGAGTCCGGGTGAACCTGATGATGAAGCATGACACTACTAGAGTCTGTGAAGGTTATTTAACAAAAAGGAATTGCTTCCTTCCCGCCTATGAGCAGATTGTATATCACCAAAAGAGAATAGTGCCCAACATAATAAATACCAAGGTGGGATACTTTTTTTGCGTGCCTGCCATATTAAGGTTACCATATTGAAGTGCCACCCTATGCCTACAGCTGTTTGCAACTCTTTCCTGCAATGTCTTCAACAGAGTTGTAAATTGTTACATGTTAGTCTAAATTAAATGATGTTGTAAGATCTTGATTGAGACATCTACATTGTTAGTCCTTCATTGTAAAACATTGTTTGCATGGCCATCTTTATGTGGTATATTGGAACCAGTATAATCAATATTGCTGTACTTGTATTGTTATTCCTAAAAGGAAAAACATATCAGACTCTTAAGTGAAATTAGTATCCATAAATGATGTTAAACGGTTAGAAAGAGTATAGAAATTGATTAAGCTTAGTTGTAGTGCTGAATTCAACTGTCTGACTTTTACGGAAATGAAAGTATCAAGAAGAAAGACATTCCAGAGAAAACACAGCTCAGGATCTTGGTGGAAATATATCATTTATCGCGAGCCACTGATTCATTCAGAGACAAAGAGGCCCATTAGGATGTCGGGCGGATCGCCACAGCCATGCGGGCGGTGGCAATCCGCCCGACATGCAGGTAAGACCACCACCCATTTCCCCCGCCACATTAGCATGGCGGGGGGGACCGCAGCGGATGGAAAGACCGTCCGCCGCTTTTCCGCCACGGTCGCCTTGCGACCGGGGTGGAAAAGGTTTAATATGGTGGCGGTGTCTATCAGACACCGCCAGCGATATTAGGATGGGCTTAAACAGATGCCTTCGAGGGCCCCCTGAGGGCCCCCATGGTGAAGGGGGGTGGGGTGGACATGGGGGATACCTGTGGTACCCCCCTGCATTTGCATACACAATACGGCAGGCACCGCGCGGTGCTGCCGCTTTGTGTATGCAAATGCATACATGCATTTGTAGCATTGTGGCGGGCGGTGCTGAGAGCACTGCCTGCCACAATGTTAAAAATGCATGATGCGCCCGCCACTGTGGCGGGCGCATCCTAATATGCAGTGCGGGACCGCCGCACAGCTCGCGGATGGTCCCGTTTTCCGCGAGGGTGGCGGGCGGGCAAAGTCCTCCCGCCATCCTAATCAGCCCCAAAGTGAGTTGCCTAGTGACAGAGGTGCAAGATACTGGGGCAGAAATCCAAGACTTTGTGTATAATGTATAAGGAAGTAAACTGCCTTACTGCTGGGTAACTTTCCAGGGTTTCCCAGTCATGTCAACCAGTAAAACACTTGAGGCAGACTACCCAGAACTTACTCACTACTGGCCAAAGACATATGGAAATGTGTTGGGAAGTTCCTATATTACGGGTAACTCTCTGGAACACTCCTCAAACTTGAAAATGGATTTTTGAAAATTTTCATTGGATCGAATACTTATCCTTCATCTCAGTTTGTTGTTAGAAGAGGTTTGAATATTCTCTTTCTTGGCTCTGAAATTAAACCCCTTCATATGACTAAGCAAGAGGTGCTAAAGCAAGGTGGCCAGTAGGTCCACTTCTACTAAGACATCACAATTTCAACAGCACAGGGTTTTTACAGATGTTCAACACTCAATCTTGTGTCAATCCTGTTTGTACACAATTTATTGTCCCTGTTCCACTACATTTAGCACACTGTGGGACCTTATAAGCAGCATGCAGAGCATGACAAAAACTAATAAATAATAAACAGTAAACTGAAAGGACATTGAGCAGCAAGCGTTGGTTTATTTAAAGGCCTCAAATTCCTGGTTGCCGATGCTGCCCCACCTTATTATCATCCAGAGTTAAACTGCCCAGCAATGTATTTGTTGATAAGAACCCGAGGAGTTGATTGTGAGATCTGCTGAGCAATATTAGGTAACCATCGGCATGTCCCTTCTATCCCCTTTTACCACACTCACCAATCCCTCAATCTCTTTCACCAACCTAATATGTTTCAACTCACACATGCATCTTTTTTATTCTTCAGTAGTAAGTATCTCAATCCTTTTTTTGGTCTTGATACAGAAAGTTCCAGATGTTTGTTGGGAGACTGCGTTGTATACAATACTCCACAGAGTCAATCCTTGCTTAAGATTGGATGACTTTTATGTGAGTCAACTGAGCCTTGCTCCGTTTGTGCCTTTCCTGCCATTCTGTGTTTGGCACGCCCACAACAGCATTTTGGTTTCACTGTAGGTAGATTTGTCATTAGTTTCTCTCCAAATGCATCATTGCATTTAAGAAATCAGAGCCATGGTTAAGCAACATCAGTTTGCTGCCTTTCACTGCCACCAGGTGGTCAATAGAAAAACTGCAAAACCAAAGGGGATGATGGACGGAGTGTTGAACATTGCAAGCACTCACCCCAAAACAAATGATTAGGGTTTAATCCATCATCATTCTTTAGCTCACTCCGCCACCCCAGTTCAGACATGGCCATAGAAAAACTGCCATAGAAAAACTGCAGCAGATATGTGGAAGATACAATATCGATCTTGACAGACGTTGAAGACTATTTAACCTCTTCCGTGCTCATGACGGCCCCGTGTGCGCACGATGGCCTGGGGCGGTCCGAACCTCGCACAAGAATGGAATGTCCAGCACCGCAGCTGAATTCGCGCCGCAGCCAAGGTGTTAAACGAGCATTGGCAAAAGCGAGCATTGGCTTTGCCAATGCTTGTTTTATTTCTTACACAAATATAGAAAGAAACAGACAAAATACTCAAACTTTTAGGAAGAAAAAGTCCTGGATTGGCCCCTAAATAAGGTACCATAAATCCAGGTCATAATTTCCATTAATTTCCTCTAGCCAACAAGTGTTTCGTCAGGCTCCCTTTGTCACAACTTCCTCACGGCTAGAACGTATATAAACAAATATAATAGAATATAAAAACCATCTGTCCTTATTCAAAAAGTTTCCACAGCCATCACTCGAAAAGTTTGTGGATCCCATTTAAAAAGTTCCTATAGTTTCATATTTTACTCCCAAACACCAATAATTCATAACATGAGTATCAACAAATATCATGTGTGCTAAAGTGCATATCACAGTAAAATTGATCCTCAAATCCTAAGTAGCCAACTATACAATGTTCAATAAGTACCACAATATGCATGAAGAACTAAACTAGAAGGCAACGTCTTCTTGAAATAGTGAATCAACCCACAATGTGAAATAAACTAAGATTAATATGATTCATCCAAAACAAAAAAGTACTTAAAATGTCAAATACCATTTATTAGAACCCAACAGTACTTGAGGGGATCAACATTCCTACCTTAATGTACGTACTAGCAATTCAGTATATAATACCACCAACATGGTCCCAGTATGAAAATGATTCTCCAACTGCAAAGACAAAATTCAACTGATATACATACTGTTCATAGAGCATAACAAGCACTGATTAATTATCACATATTTCCCAACAAAATGCATCTTAAATCTACTTACTTTATTCTCTACAGCGTCACAACAGATATTGAGTGTCCAAATGGAATATGAGTATGTCATAAGGACAGTACAGCTGAAAAATATTTCAAAAGACTCAATGAGATTCAACCTCAATTAACGCCCAGTGAGATCTTACACAGGTGAGTAACCAAACCACCCTTGGCCCTTACTTCATATATCCATGTATTTGTCCAAAATATCTTGTGTGCATTAGTGGAGTTCAGAATAGATGCCATCTAGGGACAGAATGGGATTTTCAGGGTTCAAAGAAAGGTAACATTAGGGACTAGTAAGGGGTTTTAGGGTTATGAGAAGGGTGTGTATAGAGGTAGTACATGTTTTTTAAAGTTCACGGAAGGGCAGTGTTAAGGGGTATTAAGGGGGTGGTATGGTTCAGGGATTGTTATAGTTAAGGGATAATTAGGATCTTTTAGAATTCAGAGAATGTAGCAGTAAGGGTCGTTTGGCATTTTAAGGGTTCCTGGTTGGAAAGCAGTAGGGGTACTAAGGGGTTATTGGAGTACAATTAGATCAATTAAAGAATGCATGTAATAAAAACAACTTTTACAATTCTATATTTTTGGGTTTGTTATAAGTAATAATGAAGGCCACAACATTATTCCCTTGACAATTTCAACTCAACAGTAATGTACTCAACATTGTAAAAGATTACTTTATTTCATACAACCGGTTGACCTTCTATGTAAGGAATTAGTTATGGATGGAAAAGTATGGATTATGTCAAAGATGTGACTGCCAAAATCATTGGATGGAATACAACCTGATATTACTGTGCCCAGATACAAGAGAGTTTAAGCAGTATAGAAATAACAGAATAAAAATACCCTACAATATTATCAGTATTATCAATCCATAAGAGACATGCATTTTCACATAGCCATCATCATCAAATACCATCTCTAACAAAACATAAACAGAGCTAAGCCTCCTCATTGTTATTTGTCTCCTACTATATTCAGAAGAGAGAGCAGATACTGGAATTATTTGAATTCTTTGCCACTGGTGTTCCAGAATTATCCTTGAATTGACTGCCTATCTCGAATTCAGACTCAGGACACTCAATGGCACAATTGTTTATCTTGCGGCAAGGCTGAATACTCTCCACTTGATGATGGCTTCTCTCGCTGTGAGCTTTAATGTGCTCTGGATCAGGACAATTCGCCTCAGTGCATGACTCGTGTACCAGTTCTCTCTGCTTCCTCTGAAGTTGTTTTTTCAAGTTCCTGACAAGCATTTTCACGTGTACCATCTCGTAGCTTTTTTCACGCAGAAGGCTCTTAGACGCAGTCAGCTCTACAGCCAAGACATTGATTTCAGCTTCTTTTTGGGAATTTTCAGATTCCAGTTCTGCCACCTTTTGACTCAAGTAGGCAATAGACTCCTTGGCATCACAAAGCTGTAAAGGGAAGAAGGAAGTACTTTTAGCAGAGTAACATGCAGGAACCTAGCAGTTAGCTTTAATTCGGGCTTTATATGTCTTGGGACACATCATCAGGAATCAGAGTATGGCATTATGCAAATCACGTTGACATAAGTCTGATATGCTAGTGCTACCAACTATAACTGATTAGGATCACTTCCATTTCATAACCCTTGTTCTGGACCCCTATCTGATCGTATGGTTCCCTTCTAGAGCTATACCATACTTATAAATAAATAAATAAATAAATAAATCTCCCTTCGCGACTGACTTTCATGCTATCACCATGAAAATCAAAGCAAAGCACACAGAATTTTCATCACTCCATTTCATGGAAAGAGACCATTTTCATCTTAGTTCATTGCTCCTGCCATCTTGTTACTCTCCTATTTATCCATGTATGCTTCTCCGGCTAGACAGTTACCTCTGACTCTGTTGAGTAACAAAAGTGGTGAGTGGTGTGAGACAGGAGAAAAACATAGAGGTAAAGAGAGCAGTATAACAAGAGAGATAAGTAGAGGGGCAAGGGGGAGAGAGAGATGAGGTAGAGAGATAGGTGAGGTAGGCAGAGATGTGTGATAAAGAGAGGAGAAAAAGTGGAAGAGGTTGATAGAGAAAGAGAGATAGATAATGTTTTAGAGAGATACAGAGGGCTTGATAGAAAAGAAAAAGTAGAGAGAGTAAGAAGAATGCATTTCCCCTATCAGGACGAGTGAGTGAGGAAGTGAAAAAGCAGAAAAAGATGTTAGTTAGTAAGGGGTAGAGGCAGAGAGAGATAGAGGTAGACAGAGGTCAGGCTATAGATAGAAGTATACAGAGAGATTGAGGTAGTGGAGGGGTAACATGAGCAGAGGTATAGAAGACTGGCCATGTCAGGGGAGTAGTAAGGCAGAGAGAAAGGTAGAGAGAGAACAGTCAAGGGTAGAAAGAGAGATGAGGCATGGAGAGAAAAGTGGTGAAGTACAGAAACAGTAATGAGGTAGAGAATGAAAGAAGAGGTTGATAGTACAGTAAAAATAGAAATGGTGAGCTAACTGTGAAGTGAGTTAAAAATTGAATTCCACAGTTTGTGTCATACACATATGAATGCATAACCCCCTGCACTGTTCAGTGCTTCCCTCCAAACTCCAATGTACCCCAAGAGCATTCACCAAGGTCGTATCTCCCGTACTGGCCTTTCTTCATGGCTACAGGGCACCAATAATACATGCTCCATTTCCCTGAAACTAGAATCTATTTCAAGAGTGGTCTATAAAGGTTGATAGATCTTTATGTTTGTTATTCCAAAATTCATGCCTGTTGGCTGTCTCTCATAACCTCCTCCTTTTTCTGCAATTCGCTAACACGTCATGAGATTGAACTATGATCTCCACTCTTTGAAAACATATCCATGCAAACTAACAGTGCCTCATCTCCTCTAGTCTATCTGTTCACCCATCAACCATTTGCAAGAATTCACATAGCCCCCATAACAAAACAGGGCTTTTTGAAGATGGCCCCCCTCACTTTATGCCCCATTTGGACTACTAGATACTGGTTTTCGACTCTGACAGTGCACTGAAGCCGGCTAACTAGGCCCCAGTGCCAGTGCTCGCTCCCTGAAACTGTTATGTGTGGCTTGACATCCCCAATTGACAAGCAGTTTACCCCCTTATAAGTCCCTAGTATATGGTACCAGTGGTCCCCAGGGCATGGGTGATAATGGAGTCCCCAGGCCTTTCAGCAATGTTTGTGCCACCCTGAGTGACCCAAGTTAACTATTGACAGCAGGCCTGCCATTGCAGACTGCAGGAACAGTGTACACTGGTCCATTTTGACTTTCAGCATGCGTGGCAAAGTCAATTCACTGATTTAGTATATGTCAGTCACCCCTAAAGAAGGTCTTCTGAGCTCAGGAGGCAGGGTGCAGTATACTAAGGGTGTAGGCATGTAAGTGCAAGCTTATATTTCTCTATAGTGGCCCTTACCATTAAAGTCCACTATAAGCGATAGGTGGTCCATAGGATAATATGGGTTTGCACCCAGGCCGACCTGGGGTCGATGGCTCTATTATGATACCACCTAAATATGTCAAGTATGGTATCAAACAGCTTGACTCATCACCCGTTACATGAATCTTGTGCCGAGGGCGAGGTGGCATGCACTGAAGTGCTTCCTTAGAAGTTACCCGCCTGCTTGCCCCACCTTCTCTGTGCTCTGGCTGACAGCCTGCACTGGCAGCTACCAAGACAGGATTCTGACCTCCTGCCATGCACGGTGATCACTCCCAGGAGTCAAGAAAAAAGGCCTGGGAAGGAAGAAGGACATACGCCATCCCTCCCAGGAAGGCTAGTGAAGTTTTACATTACGGCGATGAGCGTCAAAGGCTACACTGCCTCTGATATGCACCAGGGCTGCCCCCCCTAAAGGAATAAACAGCCCTCTCCCTGCCCTGGGCATGTTTGCTCCTGGACAGTATGCAGACGGGGTACAACCCCAGAAGGCTAGCTACACCTCCTGGGTGAGCTGTCTGGTCTGTACACCTAAGAAAGGCTTCTTCTATTTTTTAAAGTGGCAGAAATGGTGAGTTCTGTGTAGAAAAGGTGACATTCACCCCCAGATGTGTTCACCTCAGCAGCAGATTAGTGGCAGGGACTGGCTGCCCATTGGCTACTTGCCCCCGCACTTCTAACTCTCCTAAATCTAGGATTTAAGAGTCACCCCTGACACCAGAACATCACTTCTGATCCAACTTGCATCAAAGAGGACAAAGAAAATACCTGTGTCAGCAACAAAAGGGATACTCTGCACCTGTGGCAACA
This sequence comes from Lissotriton vulgaris, assembly GCF_964263255.1. NCBI lineage: Eukaryota > Metazoa > Chordata > Amphibia > Caudata > Salamandridae > Lissotriton > Lissotriton vulgaris. The sequence goes on along the minus strand of NC_141697.1, from coordinate 1,048,314,980 downwards.
CTCTTGGAATTACATGAATGAGACTCGTCCTAAGCTAAAGGTCAGTTCCCCCAGACAGATGGACCCCTGTGAGAGCTAGAAACAACCTCAGAATCCCCTGCAAACTGCAAGTAAATCAACACTCCAGATCCAAAGAATCCCTGACTATCAGGCCCTCCAAGGGATAGCCCAAAACAGTTGGTCCAGTTTATTTTGGGAACTGTAGCTCTGCCTTCCACAAAGTTTCAGGCTGCTACCGCATTCTCCCAGACCTCCAGACATCGATGAAGTTGTGCTGTGCTTACCGCTGTCAAGGTATTTTGGTTGCCAGTTCAGCAACTGACCCTTGCACTCGATGCTGCATCATGAGGACACTTTGCAACACTTTCAACCGACATCATCAGTGGCGTGGTTTTTGAGATTTGACATCAGTTTTCCTCCCTGTACCATATAAGCAGCGCCCACGCGGCTCCCGTTCGGTACCATGAACAGCCAGGGCAACTCTGCACCCATGCTCTACGGGCCAGGTAAAATTAAACTGACTGCTGTGGCCTGGTCCTGGGACCTGCACCACCTTTACCCTGCAAGGGTACCATGCAGTTCGACCTGCAAATGACCGATTGTCACTACTAATTATTTACCCTTGACAGCAATGCAAAGGTTCTGCAGTAATGAATTGCTCGGATTTATGTTTGCTTATAAACCTCATAACTCCGGTTATATGTATGCCATTTTATTTGTTTTGGTTTCTAAATTAAGATAAAAATTCACTCTATTTTTACAAATTGGTGTTGGATTTCTCTTGAGTTGAGTCAATTACTTATTGTCCACGTTAGTACTCTGAAATGCTTAACACATTTTCATCTAATAAAGCTTGACTGCGCTTTGCCGCACTACCAGGACTGAGATAAGGGTTCATTAGTGTGAATCCAAGAACCAGCTTTGGGGTTTGTGAGAGTATTGCATGGGGAAGCCTAACCAGCATCACCACATAATACTCCACTTTCCTACAGCCCCCACCAATGATCACATCAAGCTTTAATTAATATAATCTACCACATAGAAACTGAAGTATAGCCATGGAAGGATTTCCTTGAGAGCACAAGACAAATGTGAGTAATCAAAATAACCAATAACCAATAAACCTTGGGTTCATGGGTAGCAAACTACTTGTTGTAAAGTTCTTCATCACCTTATGAAAGGTTGTGAGTCCTATAAATCCAATTATAAAACAATATAATGCAGAAAAACATTGATAGCTGTGCGGTACTTGAATGTGTAAGTATATGTCGTCCAGGCTGAGAGGCGAAAGCATATCCCCAGAATGTATCAACTTGAATTACCTTTTGTAACATACCCATTTTGATCGGCTGGCAGGCTACCATCCTACTTAGATGATCCTTCACTCTACTCATAATTTAGCAAATGAACCCAAATTAGAAGGGCCTGATTAGTTTATTGAATACTATATTCAAAGTACAAGACCAGTTTTTAGTTGAACTTGTGCTTCAAATCTTTTCATCAAAAAAACTACTCAGCACCTTGGATTATATGTGAATCTTTCCTATATTACAAGTAGAGTGTGATGGTTTTCTCTAAAAACATAGGGCCCGATTCACAGAACTAACTTAAGACAAAATCCTAAACTTACTACTTTTGGTATTCACAGAAGTTAGGATTTTGTCTTAAGTTTATCTTAAGACAAACTTAAGACAGACTTAAGACAAAATCTTAACTTAAGTCTGTCTTAGGTCTGTCTTAAGACAAACTTAAGACAAAATCCTAACTTCTGTGAATACCAAAAGTAGTAAGTTTAGGATTTTGCCATAAGTTAGTTCTGTGAATCGGGCCCATAGCACCTAAAACAAAATAGGCACATGACCCATACTCCTGTGGTGTGTCCAGGGAGGTCCTGACCAGCGGTGCTTGGGATGCCTGCTGTGCGCTTCAAACTATGCAGGTATACTTCTGTTTCGGGGCAGAAGAAACCCTAGCAGGCATGATGGTGATTAGGTCCGAAACTGAGAAGCAAAGAATGCTTCGGAGAGAGAAAACAGTACAGCATAGATCCCAAAAGGTTGCAGCATACTAGCCTGATAAAACACATGCGGAGTCTAGCCCTATGAATAGAAGACAAAGTTACTTGGACATCTGGTCACAAAGGGGTTGGAGGGGAGAGATAGAGAGGGGGGTCCCTTCTCTCTCCCTCTAGACCTCATGGCGCCAAAATCCTACTATTAGAGGGAGAACCTACAACTGATATTAATCATGCTGCTCTGTAGGTGCCTCTTCATCCCCTTCTACCCGCAGTGTACACAATGGTTAAAGACACCCAGACAGTTATTTTACCAACCCAAAATTGACAGTTGTGCAACGTCCTATGTACTGATCACAGCCATCCTGCAGAGGAGCGAAACCCAGCGGCTGACAGACTGGTTGCTCAGACCTTAGACAAAGCTGTGATATTGCAAACCTTTTCAATGAGGCACTTGAGATTACACCTTGAGAAGTTGTGGCAGATGTGATAATGCTTAGACAAGGTGTAAGGACTAGTGTGTATGGAGACGCAGGGGCGGAAAGAGAATCTCAGGATTTGAAAACACTATGAAAGATCTTCAGACAGCTGGGGAGGGGAGACTGGCAAGCTCCTCTAAAGTCCTTAGTGAGTGGGTGGAACACGCAGAAGGTAGGGCATGCTGCAACAACATTCCATTGATGGGATTTATGGAGGGGGCGATTTAAGGGATACTGTAGTAGCCAGAGAATTCTGGGAGGGAGTTTGATTTAAGGAGCACTGTGTCCAGACACTGCATCTTGACACATCCGTGTAGTAGCACCACACCTAGACACCTCCGGTTATTTGCATGCGTTATAAATCTACATTTCATTTCATTATCAGAGTCACAGGGTAGAAAGCAGAATCTCAGAACTAGAAGACACTATGAAAGGCATTTAGACAACTGGGAAGACTAGCAGTTTCTCAAAAGTCCTTAATGAGTGGATGGAACATGCAGATGGTAGGGCATGCTGCAAAAACATTCAATCAGTAGGATTTTGGAGGGGTTCGTGGGCACCATCCTCTTAAAACACTTCCTAGACGCATGAATCATCCCTTGGGTTTTGGAGACTGAGCTGTTGACCTGTTTCATGAACGAGTGAGTCCACTGAGCCCTGGCTCAGAGGCAGGCCCTTAGGGTCCCGTCAGACCCCATGATCGCCCAGATATTAAACTTCAGAGACACTATCTTGAAGATGGCATGGGTGAAGGGCTCAGTGAGGTATGATTACAAAAGCATACTTAACTTCCCTGACTACACCAAACAAGTGCAACAGCAAAAAATGTCTTGACAGGGTAAAACATAAACTACATGTCATGAAGCTAGAGTACATGTTACTCTACCCTGCTAAGCTTAAAGTCCTCTTCAACAGTTTAACTCTGTGATAACCTGGAGGCTGGTCATGGAACTTGGCGGCTTGGCAAAGTCATCAGAGCTTTGGACTCAGTCATTAAAGGAACGAACATTCAATTGGAGACCCCCTTGAAGCCTGATCAATTAAAGTCACCACAGGACTGGATGCAAAAGGAAGGTGCACATTAATGTAGGGGACTGACCTGTCTAAACACTGACAAACCTGTGAAATAGCACACATGTACACATAGTACATGTACAAAAGCACACATGAAGTTTCATCTAAAATTATGCCTTTGTCATCCTGAATTTGCAATAAATTCCTGAATTTAGTTGTGGGTAGTAGTGTGGGGATTGTGGCTACCATGATGCTGATGCACTCTGTGCTGTAGGAGATAAGCAAGGGGTGTCTAAAACTGATTGACAGATGCTTCATGTTTCAAACTATAAGGGGGAAGAAGTTAAGAATTATTCCTAGTCTTGTTAGTTATGTTTCATATTTTCTTTAGCTGTTTTTGCCACATACATGATCTTGCTGTCCACATGATACCTCTCTGAGTATGGCTAGAAACACTAACAGGTTTTCACTCACAAACATGCAGATTTCTTACCTGGAACATAAATGACCTACTAAACAGAATTAAGCAAGGAGCCATCCACAAAGCAGCTAAGAAATACTCATCAGATGTTCTGTTTTTGCAGTGGACGCCCTTGATGGGGAGATCAAGAGATGCTTCCCGGCCCATTGCCTCTATCGTGCATGCTTGTTTTGTGAGGGGCTTGAAGGGAGTTGCTATGCTTCTCAAATGCCACCTCCTTGTCCAACCTCAAGACATAGAAGGACCCACTGGGGCTTTTTGTGGCTGCCTCGAATCTTCTATATATTGGGAACCCATGATTCTATTGAATATGTATGCATCACACAGACTCTCCATGACATTCCTGGTAAACATTGAGTCTGCTCTAACATGGCACTTTCCAGTCACAGCTGCAATGGGTAGACACTTTAATGAGATTATGGACCAGATATTGGACCCACCCATCACACAATACGCTAACTCAAATGCATCTCCTCCCTTTCTGCTCTTACCTAATGCCTAGGGCTGGGAGATATATGGCACCAATTCTACCTGAATAAAAGAGAACATACTTTCTATGTTAGGATACACAAATCCATTTCTAAGATAGGTTACTTTCTGATGCCTTCATGGATATCCAAAGGGTTATAAGTACCCACATCTTGGCTGGGTTGTAGGACCATTCGCCAGAGGGCTTGGCCCTAGACCTTGGAAGGTAGCATGGGATGCAGGAGATGGAGTTTCAACACCTGGTGGCTGGCAGATAGTGAAATAGTGATGAACCTTATGGCTGACGCAGAGCAATACTTCAAGGTTAACTTAGGTTCAGTCAAATCCCTTCAACTGCTATGGAAAGCTTTACTAGTTACTACTAGGCAGGAGGCAACATATTTAGACAGGAAAAAGTTACAGAGTTCAAAACCCTTTCTCCCTTGTAATGGAATGGAATGGAAAGAGTTCTGAACCTCAAGGCACAATTCTTTCTCAATTGGAGTACTTCGACAAATTGAGAACGATAAAAGGCTCCAAAGACATACCCTCTGTGATGAGGCTTGATGGTCCTGGAAGGTGGAAAACTCCTCCACTGACTAACTAACCAGGAGGTGTTCTGTTGGGTTATTGGGCAGATTGTCGAACCTAATGGATACACAATCATAAACTGCCAGAACTGCCAGATGCTTACCTAGATATTTGTTGGCCTCTATCTGACCCCGTACATAGATGAAGACCCTCCTCCTTCAGAGACATTGCATAATTTAATCAATGATCTGCCCATGCAACACGTTTTTGCATTGGGCTGGACTTCATTAGAAGACTCAATCATTGTTTCTGAACTAGGCAAGGTGCTTTGTCAACTTCAGTCTAGTAAGACTCTCGGCAACATTGGGTTCCCTGTCTAATTCTTTAAACATCTCTCAGGTAAGATCCAACCCCATCTCAGCTATGATCAAAGTATCTGTTATTAATTACAGTGTTACACAAAGTAGGCAGAGTCATGGAGGCATGTACTTCATACAGACCGATCTCTCTCATAAACAAAGAGGATAAGAGTCTAACAAAAGTCCTTACAAATTGCCTGATTTGCATCATCAATGCTTGGTACACCACAACCAAAATGGTTCCTTGCTGAACAGAGCCACAAAGCATAATACTCAAACACTGCACAATCTTCTCATTCTGACAACAGGCTACAGGACCTGCTCTTTCTTCTCATGATGGATTTATAAAAGGCCTTGATTCAGTTGAATGGGAGTTCCTCCCTTGCGAAAAAGAATCTTGGCCCCCAACTTCCTCAGTTACGTTTGACTCTTGTACATAAAGCTCACAGGAAGAGTCTGAATCAATGGAACATGGTCCGAGCCCTTGTCAGTTGGTAGAGGAAACAGGCATGGCTGCAGTCTCTTTCCCCTGCTATTTGGCCTAGCCATTGAGCCTCTTTTTAAATGACTTAGAACCCACATAGATTTGGGTTGACAGGGAAGGTGGAAGCAGAGTGTTACACTATGCGGATCACTTATTTATTTATCTCTAAAATATCGTGGAGTCTGGCCTTTGTGCTCTGTGAATTTTAACAAAATATAGTAAATTATCCAGCCTTAAAATTTTACGTTTATGTTGGTGGTATATTGGATCGGGGGAGGTATGTCAGAGTTGAAGTGTGTCTCTGGCCTGACTGAGGGGTTCACAAACTTGGGGATATATGTTCCAAGGGATGGGGCTAAAAGATGTAGGGGCAACATACTCCCCCTGTTAGATGGGATGCCAAAGCAAATGTCTTATTGGTCCCCCCCTTCCTCTGTTGCCGATGGCACGGACAGCTATAACTAAAATGATATTCCTACTTAAACGTCTATATATGCTCTAGAAGCACCCATACAAATTCCCTAAATATTTTTTTTACATAAATGAACGCTTTAATGAAGATTTTAAAATGGGATAAAGGCATTCTTAGGGTTGTAATAAACAAATGTGTCCAGTACCCACATGATGTCAGCTTTCGGATGGCCAGCATCTTGTCTCACTAACAGGATTCTCAACTAGTTGTTGTTAATGATTGGGTGTTTGGTCCACATTTCAATCACAACCATGCAGCTCAGTGGTGGACAATGGATGACTTACACCATCTATATTTCCCTTATGGTAGAAAGGCCCCACCTGTCCTTCCCTCCAGTACTGTCATTGTAATTTGCTGAGGGCTAAAAAGTGGAATACTCAGCTCACTGGAGAGACCCTATTATGAATGGGTGCAACCCTGAAAAAGGTGCATGTCCTTCTGTGTTTTTGTAAAAAATAGAAATGCCAATTGTAGGAGGGTAGGATCCTCTGTATGGTTACCCCCACCTTTTGCCTGGTGTTGTTATGGTTTCTGACTAGCCTGACTGGGATCCTGCTAATCAGGACCCCGTCTATGTGCTTTCGCCCTTAAATTGACTATGGTGAGTACTTGGGTACATCCCAGATTGGATACTGGTGTACCCTTATCAGTCCCTCCCTAGTATATGGTACTGAGATGCCCATGGTATAGATACACCAGGGGTCCCCCATGGGCTGAAGCATGTGTTATGCCACCCATGGGAGACCACTCAAACTGTAACTACAGGCCTGCCATTGCAGCCTGTGTAGGCTGGTGCTAGCACCACTTACAACAGATATAGGTTTCCCTATATCTAAGGTTACTGCACTCAAAACCTAAAAGTCACCCCTAAAAGCAGGCCTTTCTATCCTGAAGGCAGGGTGCTTGGTTCTAAGTGTGAGGGTGCCCCTGCATGAGCATAACACTCCTACGACCTTCGGAGTCCATGCACCTTAATTGTACGTGCATCAGCCATTATGATACATAGAGTGGCAATGCGTTGTTACACGATGACCATCTCTAAACTGGCTGTAACAAACCATGTCATGTTTAGTATCAAATATGTTGGAATCATACCCCCACACCATACACCGTAAACAGTGTGGGAGGTATGATTCCATGCACTGTAAAGCTCCTCTGGGAGGCCCCAAGTGCTCCCAGTACCAGTCTGCTGGACCCGGACAGCCCAACCTAGCTGCTGCTGACCAGAGACACAATTATGCCCTCCTGCTGCTGAGACAAGCTCAAGCAGAGGAAGGCAGAAACAAAAGGTATACTGTCACAGGGAGGTGTGACCACCACCCAGACAGGGCTTAGTGTATTGGGGTCGGTGGGGGGCGCTTGTCAGCACCACTCAGTCTGCTTGAGGGGCACAGTTGATGCCCTCCTTGCATACTCCAGTTCAAACCAGATCAGGGAGCTGTTGGCTCCCAACCTCTGGCGAACAACTGGACAAAAGACATGGGAGTATCCTCCCCACTGTCCGACCCCTCCTCTGGGAGGGACCCCTGAATCGTCCCAACCCTCACCTTAGGGTACTTAAGGGCTTACCTGTGGGTGGGTCCCTAGATCCATTGTGGGGTTTGATTCAGATCCCACTCCACTTCTTCTTTGACATCTTGGCCGAGTCGTGCTGACTGGGCCAAACTGATTGCAGTGTCCTCTTGCTTCCGGACCAAGACTGCAACAGATAAGACTCTGTTGACTCCTGACCTCGTCATCCTGCAAGCTCACTCCAGCATTAGTGTCTGTTAATTATTTATTTAATTTTCCCTCTGCATCGTCCCTTGAAATCCCCCCTTACCCGGCCCCACCGCCCCACAGCAGTTACATGCGTGGACCGTGGTTGGCTATCTTCAGTATCCCGGTAGCTCAGGCAGAGCTACCGCTTCGTTGTAACCCGGCTAGAAGCCTCTTCACTTAACTTGTCTTCCTCAACTCCAGTGGCTTTTGTCCTCCTGGATGTCCTGGTGCCGCATAGACTCTGTCCTCTCTGCTTTCAGGTACTCTTTACTCAGAACTCGCTTCTGAGTTCCAACAGACTCTTTCGTCCTTCTGTGGTAAGACTGCAACTGCGACATACCCACTGAACAGTATTGAGTGTACCTTCAAGATTCCCTTCTCACCTGACAGTTGGGTGGTTCCTCGATTCTCACCTGGGGTGGTTCCTTGGGTCCTCGACTCCTCTACATCTCCTGGGTTTAGTCTCGACTTAGGTCGTGGTTCACTTCCTACTTATTTGATATATGGTCTGTCTCCCCTTTTAGGACCACTGTGTATTGGTGCTAACTGCTTTTCTATGTCCAAAGTATTGTGTGGGGTGTGAATATCTTCGGGTAGGAGATACTGTAACGTGTTAGTGAGTGATTGTAATAAATACCTATTTTCATAAGTACACTGTTAGGTTCTTTTTCATTTTGTCTACACTAAACGATTAGATACTGGTAAACCGAGCTGCTTTGCACTCCTCCTAGATTAAGCCTGAAGGCTGCTCTCCACAGCTACTACTTAGAAAGCTTTCTATGGTTATCTAAATACCTAAAATCACCATAAGAGACGACCTGGTAAGTGCAGGGTGCTACACTTACATAAGTGAGTACCATATACTGACCCGGCTTCTCACACCAATGATATCTCTTTTCGGGATATGTTCTGACCCACACCATTATATGTTCATTTGTCAAATGCTGAGTTGGATTTTGACCTCAATACGCTACCAATCTTTAGATACCTGCAACATTGCCATTAACTGTTTCCAAACTTAGCAGAACTAGAATGCGTACCATATTTTAATCCACTGATATCTAACCTTCTAATGGAAAACACAGGCAAACATACGTTGTGGCTCTGTTGTTCTTTTGTGAGTAGTAGAGAAGTGTGGCTCAATGGCTAGCGCGGCAGACCCTGATGCAGTAGTCTGGCCGGGACCAGGGTTCAATTCCCTCCTCGGCGGGTCTCGGGCTCAATTTCCTCGGACCTTATCATTCTCGCCTCGGTGCCTATTCTGATCACGAGCCCCACTCTGCACCTCTGGGCAATAGCTTGCTTAATCTCTACAACGGCCCCAACAACGCTGAAGATGCCTGACTTCACCTTGGGGTGCCCAGGAGTGGGCTCCTCACAGGGAAAGGCCAGGAAGGGTTCCTCGGCGGTATTCGTACACACGCCGAGATGCCTCCAGGTAGTCGTGCGCTATATAAGTGCGTAATTATCCTTTTATTATTAGTAATACTTTGACCTCCTTTCTTAACCTAAGTGTGCCATGGGAGGTATACATAGACCTAGACTCCCTATTTAAGGAGGAATGAAAAGACTGTTGATCGGTCAGAGGAAAGACTCTCTGGCCCAGTTCCACCTGACCCAGTTCAAAAGTCTGCACCAAACATATCTAACCTGTAAAAAAACTCTTTTCTTTCTGCTGCCTTCTGCTATGACGCCTCCCCAATGTGCCTGAGAAGTGGGGATTGAGAAAGAGACTTCATGCACTCAATTTGGCAAGCTTGAGTATTACATTTCGATTTGGGATGAAGTTCCTGATCTCTGGCGAATGTAGTGCGCTGGCTCCTGGATCTTACTTCTAAGATAGCCACACTCAACATCCTACAAGACCTAGGCACCAGCAGGTACATCCACACTTTAGACATATTGTTCTCTGTTCTGCTAAAAGAGACTGTCATGACCTATATTGTAGGGCACAATGACTAGACCATTGCTTTGCCTTGTAGATACTGGTATAATGAGACAGAGGGAGCACACCGAAGCACCATAAAATATGGGGTGTATTGGAAACCTATATGAGGCTTTGATCATGGCATTCCATGGAAGGCTGATACATATTGACTTACCCGGACATGAAAATGGGGAGCCTTGTGTATAGGGTATGTACTGAGACTGGGCCTTTTGTTTGTCACCGAAAGAACACATCTTGCACATTCATTGCTCATAAATCTTCAAGTATTTTTTGAGTTGAATGACTTGATGTACTTTGTGAACTTGCGTACATTTTTGTTCTCCTATTTTACTTAACATATACTTTACTAAATATCCAGTCATTACTTATATATGCTTATATACCTGAAATACCAATAAAGTTGGTTATAAAAAAGAAACTGGATATAATAATAATTAGATGCTACAAATTGGATAGTATTTGGTATCACTTATACTGGATTTGGCCAAATTTGAATATATACATTGCAAAGAGGTATTGTACAAATGAAATATGATCCTATGCACTGAAATGCTGTCGGAAATCAGCTGGCTTTCTAGGGAATAACATATTAGTCAGTAAAAGAATCATAAACACTGGCTCGTCTCTGTAGCCATATTTGTGTGCTAAACCATACTAGATTTCAAAATATCAGTATTTGTTTATTTAATTTGATTTAGACCTCGACTGAGGTCAACAAATACATAATGAAATTGTTTGAAAACAGATGATATTTCAGCATTAAAATATACTACAAAAACTGCAGAACAAATGCCATTCTGCTGACTGAAATGTGGAGATCAAGTCAATAACAACCATAAAAATAGAAAATGTTTTATTATTCAACAAAATAAGGTTTGGAAATTTGATACATAGGGAGAGGTGGCTTTGTTTAAGGAAGGTGCACATTATAACGATCAGTGGACTTTGAGAAAACACATTATTAATAATATTAATAATAATAAATATAATTAAGAACCACTGTTGTGATCAAGTAACGCGTACCTGTTACGGGCTTATGCATGCCTTTTGTAAAATCTTTAAATGGATCCCACTGCCTTCCCGTCTACCATTGATACAAGGTTTAATCATCAGTCGACTGGATTATAGGAACGCTCTATTGGCATCCATAAATGAAAAACTCTTAAATAAACTCCAGGTTTTACAGAACACAGCAGCAAGATTGGGTTTGAACCTTCCCGCTCGCACCCCTTCTGCACCTAGCCTGAGGACCTGTTTTGTTCATAAAACTCTAAATGGAAAGGGTCCCCACTACTTGGTAAATAAACTGAAAAAGTATCAGCCAACATGGACTCTGTTAATAATCCCCAAGGTTCGTACAGTTAAACACGGAGGAAGATCCTTCTCGAAACTAGCCCCCACTCTCTGGAACTCCCTGCCATTGCACCTGCGAACCGAGTTAGATCACAAGAAGTTTTGTCAGTCCCTCAAAACCTGGCTATTTTAAATCCATCTTTCTCTCAGACATCTCTCCTGTTTGTTCCTGAGTCTCGTTCAAAGCGCTATGAGACCCTAGGGTGATATATTCACTCAACAAGAACCAGAACATAGACATAGACATATTGCCTGTAAATACTCGTAATACTTTATCATAAAACCATATTTTTGGGGATGCATTTATTCCCACTAACTTGTCAGCCCAGGATATAGTATTGTAAAAACGCACTTACATTCCTCGTTAATTCCTTTGAGGTGTGTTTCAACTGTTCAAGCTCTTCCAACTTCAGGTGGCATTGAGCCAGCAGCTTCATCACAGAGAGATCATGCTCTGCTTCACTCTTGGCTTCCTTCCTGCAGGTAATGGCTTTGTCATTTACTTTTGCTTGGTAATCGTTGTCGCTGTCATCATCAACATTTGCTGCAGAAACACTGAACTGCTCACCTGTCCTATTAAGTAGATTATCTTGGTAATTACAGTGCATCAGTTTCAAATTCAACAATCTAAGATTAACCAAAGTTTTGTTGACTGGGAAATGGTGCTTTGAATTACTTTCAGGTGAAGCCTTAAAAAGTTGATTATTCTGCATTAACATATCATCTAACATTTCCTCTTCCGCCAGGGATTGCTGGTGCCACCGTAGTTGTTTAGTTGTTGAGCCAAATAAGCTGTCAGTCTTCTTAGCCTTATTCCATTCAATTCCAGTGGTGACATTTTTCACTTCCCACTGGTTGCTCGTCTTGATTTCATCTGAAACACCTCCCATTCTCCATCTCATGTCATTCCTTTCACATTCCGCTGGGTTTGTCAAGACAATGTTATTTGTAGTCTCTGGATTGGAATTACTTGGGAAGCATTTTCCATAAATGTTTTTTTCTGCTGAGCTCCTTGGTAAGTTAGGGTCTCCAAGTTCCTTTGGGATCTCCGGGCAAGCACCAAAATACATATAGCATGGTTCTGCAATATTACCTTCCATTCCAGCTACCACTTCAACTTTGCAAGTGATTTATGTTATGTTGCTATCTACATAGTACATCGGGTAGATACAGAACTGCTCTTCTGCTGGTTGGCCACAGGACCTATTGACTCTGACTGCAGTCACTTTGCTGCAGTTCCCAGAACTTGACAGACACCACTAACAGTACCAATTGGAGTTGTGTGCCTTGCATTAATATAAACAGATTTGATTGGATCCCATCTCAGAAATTCATTTTGATGTTGCCATCTCAGAAATGTGCCTTCACGCCTAAAAAAAGAAAAGAAGACCATTAGTCCTGTTAAAAATGGCAGGATGTGTATTTCCCCTTTAATGCATGGTTAGTTGTTAAGCCTTTGGAATCAGTAAGGTGCTATCAGTTGGTATCTTTTGACAGATGTTTTATGGCATGGGCAAAGGGGGAAATTTCCCAGTGCTCCCACCTTCCATGCAGCCCCTGGAAAAGTAAACTTTAGCTTTTGATTTTTCACACATCTGTCTATTTCTCCATTTCATCCTTTAACATATAGTTCAGTATTGCTTGGTATCATTGGGCCTGAATGAGCAGAAATGGGTACTAATTTTCAAAGTTGTTCCAAACAGGGGTCCCTAAATATTCCTTGCCTAGGACTCCCCAGAATCCATAAGATGACACTATCTTTTGATCAATGTTCAATTCATTTTACATTTATATGCAGCATATTAACTGAAGTTTGAAGTTTGTGTCTGAACAGCAGAAAGGAATGCCACACAGACACTTGGGGCCAGATGTATGACCATTTCATTTTGTGAGTCTCTAATTGCAATTTTTTGCAACCCGCAATTAAATGAAATGTACTAATTTGTCTCAAACACATTTCGGGGCCGCATGTATCAAAGTATTTTGAATTCGCAAACGGTACGAATTGCTAAAATTGCACATTTGCGAATGAAAAATGTCCTTTCTAAATGTATGAAAGGCTTTGGGATTCAGTTTAGGTAATCGCAATTTTTAGTGATTATCTAAATTACGAATGCAAATAAGGAATTCCAATTTGAGAATCCCTAAAGCACATGTAAAAACCCTTTCCTCCATATTTGGTGGGACTGCCCTGTCATTCGCCACTATTGGGAGGAGATATTGTCCCAGATCGAGGAAGTGTTGGGCTACCCGATTCCTGACTCGATTGGCTTCGTTCTTTTGGGTCTCCGTGATCCGCTCCTGGAGCATCAGACTAAAGCGGATAAACAAATTCTTTGGCAGTGCATGGGTGCGGCCAAGTTGACCTTGGCTGTGGCTTGGAAAAAGAAGGAGGCCCCTGCACTTTCCCTCTGGTACGCTAGGTTGTGGAAGCTGCTGAGTATGGAGCGTATGGCGGATGTTTTCAGAGGAGATTTCAAAAACTTCATCTTTAGGTAGGGCCCACTAGTTCGCTTCCTTTCTAGAGGCTTACCGTCGGCGGTCTGCCCGCCCACTTTACGAGCACTTCATTTGTTTCAGGTGTGAGAGAATATTTGGATGTGTGCCTGTCACTTGGCTGCCACCACTGGGGGGAGGGGGGTTGGAGGGTTGAAGGAGTTTGGGGGGAGGGAGTTTTGTTCGGTCTATTTCTAGGGGGGGGTGGGTCTTTATGTTTCACCTCGCTGCATTGTTCTTCCTATGGCCGAGAAACGAGGAGGTGCAAATTAGACTGGTTGAACATCCCCCTGGCTTGGATGGCTTTTGACTGATGCCACTGTGAACCGAAGCCTTTCTAAGGACTTCCCGTTGGGGACAACGTTGTTGCCTGGCGAACTTCGAGAATCATCCTGGCTAAGGTGGCCGCGTTGTACAATCTTCAGCAATATTACCGCTTCTTGGCCAAGCAGAGTGAGCTCCTGCGAGGGCTTTTGTCGCACTTATTGTGTTTCTATCTTTCTCTTACTTCCTTTCCTCTTCCTTTTTGTACTTTCAATGAAAATATCTTTAACAAAAAACCCTTTCCTAAATGCAAACTGTGCATTTGGAAAACGCTATTACCATCGACTTCAAGTTGATGGTAACCATGTGCAAACTTTGAAAAAGGCACACAATGGCATTTTTCAAGGTGCCATGTGGTGCACACATGCCGCTAGGGCTTGTGTGTGCATTACATGTGCACAATTTCTCCTTTTGGGGAGCTTCAGGGGGGGCCTTAGAAGCCCAGGCACCCTTGGCTGTGCATTAGCTAATTTGCGATTACCAATGAGGTAATCGAAAATTAGCTAATTCAAAACCAAGGGTGCCTATGAACGAATGGAGAAATATTACCTAATATTGATTCACTATTTACTGAATCGCTATTATGTATTATTTAGGAATCACAAAATCATTGGCAATTCCTACATACATAGCATTATGCGATTACCAAATAGCGATTCGGTAAAAACCGGTGAAATGTCTTACCTGAACTGCAAAGTTCCTTCCTGGCACTAAGAAGCTCCACATTTATACATTTGGGTTTTTTTCTGCCGACTGGGGAGTTGCGTTTACTGCCTTATAAAATATAATTTTGTATGTATTCCAGGGCTTTAGAAGTACAATATACTTAATGGTCAGCAGAAAAGGAACACACACCGCTCCAAGCACCCATGGGGTATTTGCCTTACTCGGAGGAAAGCTACTCGAGACATTTTTACTTGAGAACCTTTTGAGTTTGATTGAGGATATCAACTTGCTGCATACTATCCTAATGAGGTGCTGAAAGGGTTAAAAAAAAGATGTGTATCACAGCGAATGTAAAAATGCAAGTCTGATGAGAACTAAATTAGTGTCTTTAGAAAAACCAGCATAGGTTTAAATGGAAACCCCAGTGTAAGTCAGTGAAACTACAGGGAGCCGTCTAGCAACACTATACCCATGAGCTGTAATTTGAGAGCTGGGTGTTCGTTCTCGTTTACAGCAGGGGCTGAGGAAACCTCCTGACAGAGCATAAATTATAGATAAAAAGGATAACGTGTTACGTGCATGTTTGCTTTACCTGTGGTTCACAAAGAGTGCATTAACTATGGTCTAGCACAAGCCTACTTTGTATGTTTTTTTTTCTTTTCTTGGTGAATCGCCTCCCTAGTGTTTTACTACTGGGACTTGCAGTGCAATCTTGTGACTGGTCTTGTAAATACTTTCCATGTTTATTCTGTACGTATTTATATTATGAATATGAGATAACACCGCTGTGGGCCAATGAAGTATTAGTGGGTTTATCTGATTATCTAACATATTTTGTTTGGTGGAATCTTGTGTGTGTATGTATGTGTGTATAATATATATATATATATATATATATATATATATATATATATATATATATATATATATATATATATATATATATATATGTGTGTGTGTGTGTGTGTGTGTGTGTGTGTGTGTGTGTATATATATATGCATATATATACGCATACACTCATACATATATAAAACATATATATATATATATATACACATACATGCATACATACATGCATATATATGTATATATATATATATACATATGTATGTATATACATACACATTTTTTGTATCCATCAAAATCTTTTTGTTTTATGCCATGGAGGGAATCGTCTGGATATATGTCCTAAAGTACGTTACAAGACATATTCCCAAAATTAACCAGGTATCTCTGATGTCTGTGAGGGGAATGCAGGTTGTTAAACTGCCAAATTAAGGATGAGCTGTCCCTTAGCAAGCAGCATTTTCCCTTTAGCCATTATTCTGACCAAAGCATGTAATAACAAGATGCTTCACTCGTCACCTCTTTAGCGATAAGGAACCACGCGCTGTGGCTGGGATGCGAATATTGAACGCACTTACAGCTTTGTGAACTATTAACTATTTCTATGGATGCTTCAATTGTTCACTTCTAAAGGTCAATACATTATTAGGTGAGCTTCTTACCTTCAGAGCCTCTGATTTCTTCTCCTAAATTTCACATATGCGGTGGTTGCTGCCACTCATGCTCTGCCACTCTCGCCTGGCACCGGGCTCTGCATCCTTCCTCTGTGCCATCTCTGGTGCTCTCTTGTCTTTGGAAGGACGATGTCTGCCGCTCCCTTTTGATGAGAATGGATCATGCATGAAGGGTTCAAGTTACAGCACCTCAGCTCAGATGAATTAAGGGAACAGCGCACACAGCAGGTGTAGCTGCACTAGCGTTAGCATGAACTATTGATGTGGTACCAGCAGTTTGTATGGGCTGGCTTAACAGCGCCGCTGTCGCCAGACAATTTTGTGAGCATTATTAGAGAGAAGCTTTGGCTCCACCCACATGTTGGGAGCCAGGAGGTACATGTTTTGATTGAGCAGAAAAGTAGTGCTTGCCCTCCACACAGCTGTGATCATCTTATTTATTTATTCAGCTGCCTGAGCTTGACCTTTAGGGGCATACACATGATATTGTATTGCTATTATGGTGTCTTAGATAACTAGAAAATGTATAGTTTTTTTTTTCTATGGCAGCAGCACAGATGGGAGGTTGACAGTCATTAACATACATGGAATTTTAGGTCAAGCTTGACAGTGTGTTCATAAGCTAGACCTATTGGCATTGCAAATGCTTGTTCCGGTATTAACCAATTAATTGTACACAGTAGTTGGTGTGTAAATTTCCAATTGTACATAATTTAACGAGAGTGCATACTCGATTGGAGCAGTGCTTATATATATATATAACTATAACTTGCGCCCCACGCAATGCTCTGCTTATGACTTCACATATTACATCACTCATGACATGGTCAGTGGCATCACTTATGACATCACTCATAACATCTCAAAGTACATCACTGATGACATCACTGATGGCATCACCCCCAGAAACACTGGCGCACACAATCACACCCCCATAGAACCTTTCATACACCCATTCCCACACAACCATTCACAAACCAATTCACAGACCCATACCAGTAATTACACACCCACATCTACTCGCTCACCCATACAGCTACTCCCACACCCACTCAGTCACTAATACAGCCACTGACATATCCACTCATACACCCATACAGCCACCTGCACACTGGGTTGGATGGACCTTTTTCTGGTAAAGTTTCATTCAGTTTTATCAAACTGCAACAAAGTTATTAGCAAAACAAAAAACTCTATTGATATGAAAACTCTGACCTAACTATAACTACACAGTGGCAACATGTGTAACACATTTAAAGCTTAGCTATGGTTCAACAAGTGAAAACCTGTAAAGCCCCTGAAATTTGGTAGCTCTAGATTGCAATGCACACAATTCATGCCACAACTCATGCCGCCCACCATATTTTGCCCTTGCTAGACACTCTTTTTCCTGTGCCTAATGCAAAGTGGTATAGTAATCATGGTGGGCTGCATCAAATATGGCATGCCTTGTAAATCATAACTGGCGCATCTCAGTAGTTTTATGGGTTTGCATTTGCTGAATCATAACTAGGCCTAACTACGGTTTTTATTGTTTTTTCAATCTGGCACTTCAATCTCCTGTCTTGTGTCCATTCTGCTCTGCACACAGTTTTTGTCATTCTGCATATCATTAGTGGTGTCATCAATGATTTCATTTAACCTGTCATTATTGATGTTGTATGTGAGGTCATAAGTAGAGCATGATGGATGAACATTTTAAGGTTTTTTCAAGATTTTAGTTTTATTTGAACTATGTGGCCCGATGTACTAAGATTGGGAATAGCGATTTCCAAATTGTGATTTTCTCTGAATTGTAACTAGGAAATTGAGATTCCTAATGTACGAACCTTTATTTTTTAATTAGCGGTTTCTAGGGAGTCACAAATCGACTGCCTCATGAATATTAATGAGGTAGGTCACAATGTGTGACCCCACAGGAATGACCGCCATCACAGGTATGTTAGCCTGCTGAGGTCAGCAAACCATCATGTCTGTGATTGCTTTTAGATAAAGCAATCTTTTTTTTTATGCAACCTATTTTCTTCAAAGGAAACCAGAATGTGTTTTTAAAAAAATGGAAAAGAGTAACTTGCATTTTGTTAAGAGTAGGCAATGGCCCGTAAGACATGGTGGTCCCTTTGGGACCCCTTCCCATTTGTTAATGGCTTACCACCTTCTTTGAGGCAGTGATAAAGTATTGCTGTTTTGCGACCCCAATTTGGCCGCAAACATTAATACATTCCATAAGGAATCACTGTTTAGAAGGGATGCCCTGAAAATGCCCCTTCCAAATAGCAATTCCTTATGATTTCCTGCACCCATCTACCTCACAAAAATGACACACTTCATTCTGATGAAAGGAACTCCATATGCCTAAAGTTTTGCTCAGGCATTCCTCCAACATGTGGTTTGCTTACAAGGTATACCATCAGCACTGATATGCAATAAAGGTGCACAGTATGTATCATAGTTTTGGACATTATTGTGCACATTTCAAGATATTGACGTGTGTCTATGTATGAGTTATCACCAACTCACCTAGACAGATGGAATAGGTGAGCTAAAGCCTTGAGCGAAACCTTGCAGGCCACCTTTTGCTCATCAATGACGATTTTGTATCACTGCTGTGGTTGGTGGAGTATGCTCCAACAAAAGTCTTTATGTATTCACCTAAGTTTCTCCTTTTTACTTCAAAACGTATCATCATCCAAATATTGAGTCATTTGAAATGCTGTGCTTATTATCAGTCCCAGGATTTCAGCATCAGGGCTCTCACCTTTGGCACATAGAACAACATGCATCAATGCATCTGCAAGAAGCAAAAACTCTGTATAAGAAACAAGTGCATTCCCACAAACAATCCACCTATGTAAACCAAGAAAGTGAACAAGTGTGGTTATTAACTACACATACACAGAGGTCTGGAAACGTGTTCATCAGTTCCTCATACCATAGACAAGGTGGCAAACCCAGTCACCATCAAAGTGGCACTTATGCACAAAATTGCATATTTATTGTGTTTCATATGGTGTTGATAGAACCATAATATCTTGCATCATGCTATAATGTTATCTTTCTTCACACAGGCCAACAGACTGAAACAACCGTTTCTCAAGGTCCTTCAACAAAGCCAATTGTGAAAAGGAGGAACCATTATGTCTTGCTCAGGTTGGACCTTGACCCATCTCTTCCATGGACCATATTTGGTCATGGACTCCTATGTGATCGTATTGTTATTTGACTCCGATCTGAAAAGTTTAACAAATGCACACCACCTGTACAATAAAACTATAAGTAGTTAAATATACTTTTGTACTTCGGACCTAATATATGCTAACAAGGGGTGGTTGTTGTATTCTGGCATTCCATGCAGTAGTTTTTGATGCCAGGATTTCTTATAAGATTCACACAGGATACCATGACATTAAGTCCATACATCAATAGAGGCCATGCAAGTCCACCCTGATTCCTAATGACGTACCTCTTCCTGCCAGATGTTTCCTTTTTTGGGAGTTTCAGTGCCAGGGTACACGTGTCCAAATCCTCCATGTTGCTCCTTTCAGGCAATGGATTTTAGGCTAGATAATGCGCTCTTGGCTAATGATTCCAGTCTTGTTTACCTGAATTTGTGCTTCTCTGGTTGCTCCTAGCATGCTACTATATACAGTACTGCTATGATAATGAATCAGGGTTGTGATCAGCTTTTGCTTTTTAGCGAATTAAGCTTGAAGATCTAGGTTTAACCTTACTACTCTGGTCCAGTGAATATAAGCCATAAGAAACTTTCAAGAAGACAGTCCTGAGAAGTTGATTACTGCACAAATAGTTTGTTAATAGCTTGGTTGCTTTTTCAAGTTGGTGCTTTTTTGCAATATTTACCAGGGAGCATCTTCTTGTACCTATTTTACGACTGGCACATACAAATATGTCCTCTGAAAGGACAGCCATTGCTTTAAGTCTCTAAATGATCAACTTCAAATGAATGCCTTGACATAGAAGCAAAAATATACGATGTTGGTGTGTGAGAGAACACTGCAGACTTAAAATGGTATACAGTTCACTTGTTAAGGTCTTTAAAGAAGAATCCTAAGCTGAAGATAGGTAAAGGACATTTAGATGATACACCAGAACCTAGTTACTCAAGTAGCAAAGAGGCAAATAGACCTAGAAAAGCCTACAAAATGTTCTCCACTTATAACTCAAATATTTTCTTTCATGTGCAAACTGGTGGTAATATATGAGCTTCACATTTTAATTTGCCCTGATCTGTGAAGAAAAACTGATGAACAATGCTAAAATTAAAACCTATATCAAAAGGTATAAAGTAATAAACATTATTGCCTATCTTATTCATACAGTTAAAGTAAAAATGTAGGCTGAAGAAGTGTCCAAATTTACTTCCTTAGGAAAAAAAGAAAGGGTTATTTAAATCATCTATGACATTTTTATTCGGCCTGTTGATATCTTATGTCTTCTCAACCGTCTCAGAGAAGTGCTTGTATAACTTAATTTTATTATTTGAAGTATTTAGATAGTACATGGTGATCCAGTTGAAGCGTACTTCTTTTCTCTTACTCTAATTCAATTCAATGTATTCTTTCTATCCTCATTTAATCTTCCAACTGTATTGGGCCTTTTACAATGTTCCACAGAGGCATTGATCCTCTGAAGAATCTTTCTCTGCTGATAGGAGAGGTGGAAATTCAGGTGCTTAACTCACTGTTAACTGTCTAATAAGGACCATTAATTGACAGTTAACTCACAAATTCGAAATAAAATTTAGATAAACCATTCTCAAGACCATGCTGTATATATAAAGAAAAGCAACTGGCAATCCCAACCTTCTGAAGAAGCTATGGTGGGTAAGAATGATGAAAACCAACAATTCAACAGTTGCTACACAAAATAAGAGTAATAGCACCTGTTGTTCAGATAGGGCTTGCTGATTCTTATGACATTTAAATCATCAATATCAATAAAGAATAATGAACAAGACTCAATAATAGACTCAGGCAAGTGTATCATAAGAAATTATTGTATTAGAGAAGCGAAATTCATCATAATCAGCAATTGGTTACACAGCTCAGTAAGAAGAGTACCAGCTTTAATCAGAATGCCTCGCATTTAAGCAGGCGTCACTTTAAATAGCCACAGGTTTACAATATCCATCTACCATGTAGGAAGGAGTAAAAAAATCATAGCCTAACAGCTTAGTTCTAAGAGTGAAGAATTTAGATAAATTCCTTTAGGGGCAAGTCCATTAGCATTTAAGTTCAAGAAAGTTCAGAAAAGTATAGTCTAAATGCTACAGACTATAGCAACGACTAAGCAGTCCAAAGATAATAGACTTCAGCATCCCAAAAGAGAAACGATTTGTATCAAGGAAAAGAAAAAATCAGTCTGCGCATCTACATTAAAGACAGAAAAAATACGTCTGCCGATTTGTATGAAGGAAAGAAAAAAAATGTGTCTGTGGTGCCCCTTCTTTAGGGTTTCTTGTTTTAAAGAGCTACAGTGAAGTCCCAGTGGACAGTCACATGGCTATGGTCACATCATGTTAGTTGTAAATAATAATCTTCTAGAGGTGCAAGGGGATAACTGTGGTGATATTAAGGTGAATAAAAAAGCGTCAAACTCATAATGCGCAACCCTTGATGTATGTGACCTTATATTGCTTAGGGGTAGGTGGGATAAGTCATGCAACGCTAGTGTGCTCTAGCGCTTGTGTGTACTAGAAAAGCATTAGAGGTGCAAGTAAACAGTGATACGGCGGAAATTGTGTACGTGCTCAAACACCATCAACACTCGGCAATATGTATGACAAACTTAGGAGTAGTACCTTCACCTTGTAACAAAAAAACGAGTCTAAATAAACATGCAACTAATGATGGGAACGCAGGAACGCTTACCGGCACTGCATCGTGAACAGGGGAAAACGTGTAAATGAATCCCGGTGTGATCGTTCGTAAGCCCGGAAAACGCTGTGTTAAAGAGCGAGGTGCATAAACATAAAAGTAGGACTGAAAACTGAAGTGCTCGTTGGTATACTGGAGGCTTGGATGCGTGAAACAAAATGGTGGATGTAAAAAATGAAACGAGTTTAAGTGCATGGATTCCTATATTTGGGAAACAAAATTCTGGGTAAAAACGAACTAAAAACAAAATTAAAATAGAATCGTGTGAATCGCGGGGTGCGATGTGATATAACCCTTACATAATCCACAAGAATAATACAACTGTGAGAAGGCTATAATCATCCCGCAAAAAGCTGAAAGAGTACAAATAAAGGTTAAGACTCAATTAAACTAGATTAAACAGTCGTAAAATGGCGGTGCTAATGGAATGACAAATGTATATACAACAAAAGTCAGTGTTCAATAAAGTAGGATGAAAAATGCAATGATCACTGGGATAGGGTAGTCTTATCAATACACAATAGTAGAAAGGAACCAAAAGGAGGTGAGGAGAAGACAGGTATAAGAAAAAGGGGAAGAGAGCGAAATTGTAGAAGGTGTATATAAAAAACTCAGACTAGTCACCTGGTGTATAAAGAAAGTTCACAATATGACATAAGCCTTGTTTTGTAGAAATTAAAGGATAAAAGGTAGAGAGAGAAAACAGCTTGTGAATGTGAAAACAGGTAAAAAAGGGGTTAAGTAATGTGTCAAGAGAACTTTATAAAGAATAACTCAATAGTATATGAAGACAGACTGAAGAATAAACTGAGAGATAAAGCCAAAGGATGTAGTCAGTACTATTACAGGAAACAGCTATATTCCAATCTTTCATTGAGTCCTTTGGGTTGTAAGGCTCTAAGTCTATGCATCCAGTAGAATTCACGTTGTAGCAAATGTTTATTGCTATCTCTGCTGGTGGTTTTTTGAATGGTTTCCAATATTAGGAACCCTATTTGGCTAGCATTGTGTGAGTTCGCTATGAAGTGTGCCGATACGCTAGATTTCTGATAGCCAGTGCAGATATGACTGCGATGTTCAGTCAATCTTGTTTTGATTTTGCGTTCTGTTTTACCCACATATGGGAGGCCGCAAGGGCATTTCAGTAGGTATATGACGTTGGTAGAGTCACATGTGGCATTTACCTTCAATTTGATGGGCGTACCTTGAGTGGGATGAGGTATTGTGTTCCCTTTGATTATGCTGTTGCAATGTCCACAGTTGTGGCATGGCAGTGTGCCTTTGTATGTTGTGGTATCCATTTTAGGGGCTTTCAATAGTTGTTGTATGTTTTTAGAGCATTGATAAGCAAATTTGGGGAGTCCTTCAAAAAAATTTTTTAAAGTCTCCTTCAACTTGTAAGAGCTCCCAGTGTTTTCGAATTGATTGTTTAATTTTCAAGCTTTGTACAGAGTATTTTGAGACAAATGCCATCCGAGTATCTGTAGCTGGGAGAATTGGTTTCGGTTTTAGTAGCTCTAATCTCTCTTTGTTTTTTACTCTCAATTGAGCTGTTTCTATTATGTGTCCCGGGTAGCCTCTTTGGGCAAATTTCTCTGTGATTTTGGCACTGTTTTTTATGAACAAATCCTCTGTAGAAGCAATTCTTCTTACTCTTAGAAGTTGCGAATAAGGTAAGTGCTTTTTCTTTTTATTTTTTTTTATTTTTGGAAAAACCTTTATTTGTAAGTCAAAGTACACAGCTATTTAGCCATACATCCCAGAGGCTAGGCAGCATGATATCATTAGAACGGCTGGTGCACACAACACATAGTGTAAAATCGTACAAGGTTTATTTTTAATGTTATATAAATTAAGAAAAACAAAATAGAACACAATAAAAAGAGCACCAAACTAGTGCAGAAGGCAAGGCAGAAGGACATGTATGCGACGATACCCATGCCATGGGAAGGCTAGGCCAATAATCCTGAAAACATACACATATGAACAGCACCTAATGGATGATCATGGGAGGGAAAGAATGCAGGATGTGTCTATTAGGAACACTTGAGTTGGAGCCATAGGCTACGGAGATAATCGTTCATCCAAGGGGGCAGTGTCAGGCGGGAGACAGATATCACCCCTATATTCATTCCAGGCCCCCCAGATCTTATGCCACTTCTTGGGTTCACCCCGGGCCACATACACTGTTTTCTCACGAAACATACACCAATCCATGTTGGTCTTCCACAATGTCACCGAGGGAGGTGATGCCGCGCCCCACTTCTGGGCAATGTCACGCTTTGCCACCATATTACCCAAGGTGATCCATTGGGTTTGCGCACTGTTGTAGTCCGTGGGGCCCCATACATTCAGCAGGCAGTGCCGGGCCTCAGCCAGCAAGTCCACTCCAGTCACCTCACTCATCACCATGTGGACGCGCCTCCAATAGGAAGCACCGCAGGACACTCCCGAATGATATGCATGAAGGTAGCCAGTGCACCACAACCACGCCTACAGAGGCCATCGACCGAGTGGCCCATATGGATCAGTCGGGGACCGAGACATAAACCCTGTGTAGGATTTTCAGCTGGACCAAGCGCAGTCTGGCCGGGATCGCTACCTCCTTGGGGGATGATACCGCATACTGCCAATCTTCGTCATCCAACTCAACATCATCACGAACCCATTGCTCTCTCACACCAAGAAGAAGGTCAGTGCGGACATTGATTCGTTTTTTGTAAATCAATGAGATGGCACTGTCCGGCATATGACCGTCCAGTACCCTGTCTTCCAACGGGGACGATTCGGGGACCTTCTCACCCTCCGGCATCACTGCCAAAAGGGCGTGTTGCAGTTGGGCGTACCTAAAAAATTCTGTCGCTCCCAGCTGAAACTCTGTCTGTAGAGCAGCAAAGGATTTTATTTCACCCTTGGCCATCATGTCTTCAACTTTAGAAATGCCAATCAGGTCCCATCGATCAAACCCCTTGGTGTGCCACAATTTGCCCAATAATTCCGAGTCGTAAAGTGGAGTGGCCATCGTGAGTCTTCCTTTCCATCCCTGCGCTTTTGTGACCGCCCTCCATATGTGAACCGCTGTCCTAGTCGGACCTGTCATTCTGCCATCCAGAGATCTCGAGTACAAAGCCCTGTAATACTTCCCGTCGTCCAGGAGCCACCGATCCATGGCATAACCCGGACTTACAGCTGGACCATAGAAGCCATGATTGAGGGCTGCTAGCTGGGAAGCCCAATAATACCTCCGGATGTCAGGCAATGCAATATCTCCGTCGTACCACGGGAGCGTAAGTTTAGTGATAGCAATGCGCGGCCTGCCATCCCAGACAAGGGCCCGCTGTAAGCCCTCGACCTCTCTGAAATACCCGAATGGGACCGGGTCCTGGGTATTCTGAAGCGCATACAAGAATCTGGGCAGGGACATCATTTTGAACAATGCCGCACGTCCGGGCAGGGAAAGCGGCAGCTTCCGCCAGCCCTCTACATCACGCCAAAGACGCGCAAGAGGGGGAAGCAAGTTGCTCGCATAACGTGTCTTGGAATCAACAGAAATGTAGATACCCAAGTATTTAAATACCTGCCTCGCGACCTGTATGTTGCAACCCCTCGGGAGCCGCCGAACCTCTCCTCTCAGAACATATAAATGTGACTTCGACCAATTGATTACTAGGCCGGAATGCCTACCGAAGGTATGCAGCACGTCGCACACAACGATAAGGGCCTTGCAAGGAGAGGTGAGATAAAGCAAGATGTCGTCCGCATACAAAGACACACGGTCCTCGAATCCGGGAGACCACTTTATCCCGCTACTGTCCGGGTGAAATCGCAGCCATGCAGCCAGAGGCTCAAGTGCCAACGCAAACAACAAGGGCGACAGGGGGCAACCCTGCCTGGTGCCCCTACGGAGAGCGAATGATGCAGATACGCGGTCATTGACCGTAACATTAGCAAGTGGACTGGCATACAGAAGCCTGACCCATCCTATGAATTCCGGACCAAATCCAAACTTCGCCAACACCGCCCACAGGTAGTTCCACTCAAGGGAGTTGAAGGCCATCGTGGCATCCAAAGACGCCAAAGCGGCCGGCTCCCGGAGCGTACGGACCCTCGCAAGGGCCCCGTGGAGTCTTCTAAGGTTAAGGGCGGTGTTGCGGTGTGGAATAAAGCCAGATTGATCCGGAGGAACCAAGTCGCTAATCGCGCCAACCAGTCGGTTAGCCAGCAATTTAGCCAAGATCTTAGGCTCAGCATTCAGCAGAGAAATGGGGCGATACGATCGACACAGGTCTCTGGGCTTCCCTTCCTTATGAATGACCACGATGGCAGCCAATCTCTGGTCTGGGGGAAGCGTACCCACCTCTCGCACCTCCAGGAACATGTCCCGTAAGGACGGGGCGATGACATCGGGCTTTATCTTATAGAGCTCCACCGGGATGCCGTTGGGGCCGGGCGCCTTGCCGGACCTCAGGGAGCGTATCGCGAGAGCGACCTCATCAGCAGTGATATCTCTATCCATGTCGCCACGTTCAGTGTCCGACAGGCACGGGAGGTCCACCTCTCGCAGTAGGGCATCGGAGTCCACCTCAGACATCTCAGAGACCGAAGTGTAAACAGATTTGAAGTACTCGGCGAAGACCATGACTATAGCCCTTGGGTCGGTAACAGCCACGCCGTCCTCCCCCCAGCACCTCAGGGACCACTCGGCTAGCCCTCTCCTTCTTGTCAAGCCATGCAATAAGCTTGCCTGCCTTGTCCCCGACATCATAGATCCTCCCCTGCTGTTCTCTGCCCATGATTTTAGCCGCATCAGTAACAGTAGCCCGGTACTCTGACTGCTTGAGAGAGAGAACATGGAGTAGTTCAGGCGTCGGATCGGTCTCCAATTGGGAGTCGAGGTCCGCGATCTCTGATTCAATCCGCACCTTTTCCGCGTCCCTACGTCTCCGCACCTCGGCTATTAAGGAGAAGGCCTCTCCTCTCAAGACAGTCTTAAAGGCCTCCCATAGGGAGACGGCTGATGTGACCAAGCCCGTGTTTTCGGAGAAATAGAGCTCAATGGCTTTGGCCAGGAGTCCACGCGTCTTAGGGTTGCGGAAGTACCACGGAGTAATCGGCGCCACCCTCTCGGCTACCACGATGTCAAAGTCAAAGGACACCCAGACCGGAGAATGGTCCGAGATGCCCCTGGCCATCAGTCGGGCCTCAGAGAACACCGATGCGTGGGCCATTAGAGCCAGAACGTAGTCAATTCTGGAGAGGCTACCATGAGGCCCCGAGTGGAACGAGTATTGACGCTGGGTAGGATGCAAGAGCCTCCAGCAGTCAATAAGCCCCATAGTGTCCAAGAAATCGGGAAGCCAGGACTGCGCACCTCGAAGATCTCTGGATGGATGCCAGTCTAAGGTCCCAGAGCCAACCGCATTGAAATCCCCACCCACAATAAGCAAGCCCTCAGGCAAACCCAAAATGGCGCCTCCCAGATCCTGAAACGTGGTTGTTTGCAAACCAGGAGGGACGTAAACAGAAACCAAAACTAGGGTACGCCCCTCCCATCTACCCGTGACGGCGGCGTAGCGCCCCCTCTCATCAATCACGCTAGATTCTATCTCGAACGGGAGGGACACGCGCACCATGATCCCCGCCCCCCGGGACCCCGAAGAGAACCCCGAGTGTGCCACCATCTTGAAACCCTTTCTATTAAGCGCACGGCAAGTTTTCCTACCAAATGAGTTTCCTGCAACAAAATAATGTCAGGCATACATCTCTTAAACATTTGTAGTGCCACACCTCTCTTAATACGATCTCCCAGCCCATTAACATTCCAACACAGTACTTTCAATTTCTTACCCCCCATCGTCAAAGTGCAGGCCCATGCCAGCCCTAGTGGGTGGCGTCGCTACTAAACCATATGCAACACAACATTTACCTTGCCTTGAGGTAGAAAAGTGAAAAAAGAGAACAGGTGAACAACAAAGAACCCAACCACCCCCCACCCCCCACCCTGCACCCCTGCATCAGACTAAAGAGCCCCCCAACTAGCAGTGTGCCTGTCGCCCCTAGAAAACTACACTACGAAAAGCCCCTAGAGGAGAAAGGAGGTTACCCTATCCCCCCCCATCCCAAGTTCAAAAAATAAGGAAGGTATCAAAAATACAGTACTGTGATACCGGCTGCCTTGGGCAGTCCCATTGTCCGAAAAAGGTCCAAAGGATCATTTTACTCCTGTGGCTCAGGGCCTCCCGTTGCTCCTTCCGACTGTTCCTCGTGTTCCTCGCGCCGTTGAGGCAAAGTGTCCAGCCAGTCCCCGTGACCTCAGGCAAGTCAAAGAACAATGCACGGCCATCGTGCTCAATACGCAGTTTCGCGGGGAACAACATGGAGTACTTCATCCCCAGCTCCCGCAGTCGCCGTTTCACACCCGTGAAGCTTTGCCTCCGCCGCTGGACCGATTGGGTGAAGTCCGGGTAGAAGTTGATATCTGCGTTTTGGTATTTTAGCGACCCATCTCTCCTCGATGCCTGCAGAATAGCGTCCCGGTCCCTAAAGTTGAACACACGGGCAATGATGGGCCGTGGAAGGGCCCCCGACTTCGGGTGGCCCCCGGGCAGTCTGTGGGCATGCTCAACGGAAAAGAACTTGCTAAGGCACCGAGGGGCCAGATGATTCTGAATCAAGTCCTCAACAAAAAGGTCGGTGGCAGACTTCTCGGCCCCCTCCGGAACACCAACAATAAGGACGTTCTGGCGCCTGGCACGTCCTTCAAAGTCCTCAAGCCTACGTGCAAATAGCACGTTTGCTGACTTCAGGTCCCGGACCTCTGATTGCAGGTCCGAGACGTCCGTGGTCAGGCTCGAGGTTTTGATGTTGTCGTGATTGAAAGCAGCGCAAGAACACGCACGCGCCACTAACCTGACTCCGATGCCCAGCAGAGACGAGGAGATGACAGTCCCCACAACCTCCCTCCGTACAATACCCAACAATGGGAATACCACCACTATTGGAGTAAGCACAGCCGGAGGCCGCGAGGTGAAATGGCGAAGGGGTGCTTGGTACGTCAGGTATCTTCAGGTCAAGGTATATCCCCAATGGGTCACTGGTAAGACCTCCCTGTAGGCGGATGAGAAGATAGAGAGAATAATGTAGATCCGTAATTGCAAAGGTATTCTCCATTTCCCTATGTTTCTTGACTCACCAATTCCTCCACTCTAGACTCCGTGAATGAATCCGACTAATGTACTGGTGAGGGGAGAGTCTTGCCCACTGAGTCGAAAAGTTATTCTCACTTCTCGAACACGGTCCGCCAATAGATTCAGGTAGGTGGGGTTTCACGCGATAAGCGTTAGATAAGAGAATGTTTTCTAGAATGACCCACAATACTCCTTGTGAGTACAAATGGCCATATATACCAGCATGTTTCTGATATACTGGGAAAGGTATTTTCGAACCCCAAAGTTCAGCAAATAAGGAAAGGTGCGCTCTGCACAATGTACTAAACGATTCTCGCAACTGATAAAGATAACATGTAATGGAAGAGAGCGAGCCCGCTCTCTTCGAGGATTCCAACCCGGCAATATTCTGCTTTACACACTGCAACAGAAACTGACCGCGCAGGCTCTTCATCGTCGCGGTAAAGCACAGGAAACTGACCATGCAGGCTCTTCGTCGTCGTGGTGAGGCACTGAGAAACTGACCACGCAGGCTCTTCGTCGTCGTGGCGGATCACGGGGAAACTGACCACGCAGGCTCTTCGTCGTCGTGGCGGATCACGGGGAAATTGACCACGCAGGCTCTTCGTCGTCGCAGGGAAGTCACGGACGCTCCATTGAGGAAACTCCAAACAAACATGAGGAAAACCAGGAACAGGATTGACAAGCCCCGTTTCATTCTAGAGGCGGAGTTTAAATAAGATCCTCCCATTGTGCCAAACCCCAGTGCCGCATGGCGTTCTGGGACTGGTAGTTTTTCCGTAGGGGGCGTGTAACACGATGTCTGTTGCATCCGGCTACCCTGCCATGGGCGATCGCTACAGAACCCCCTCTCGAGGACCGCCGTCCTGGCGGTCGTCCCGGCTTACCGGGGTTATTTTCATGGAATTGTTCAACCAAATCGGGGCAATGAAGATGGTCTACAGGTTCCCAAGTTCGGCCTTCGGGGCCGTAACCCTTCCAATCGACTAAATACTGGACTCTGCCACGCACTATACGAGAATCCAGGATAGACCCTACTTCATATTCTTCATGCCCCTCCACTTCCTCAGGGCCAGGGCGCACTGGCAAACGGACACTTGGTAGACAAGGCCGCAGAAGCGACACATGAAACACAGGGTGTATGGACCAGGTCGCGGGCAAGGAGAGTTTCATGGCCACTGCGTTTATCACCTCACAGATACCATAGGGACCAACATATTTAGGCTTCAATCTGTTCATTCCCTTCAGGTGCAGGTGGCGTGTGGAAAGCCAGACTTTATTGCCCACCTTATACTCGGGTTCCTGGGACCGTCTTTTGTTAGCGAAAGTCTTTTGGGCGTCTTGAGCCTTTTTTAAACTGTTCCGAGCCTCAATCAGGATTGCCCGGAGATGAGCGTGGTGTTCATGAATGGCAGGAACTAGGGATTCAGCCGGCCACTCAAAGGGAAGCATATTGGGGTGGAATCCGTACAGGCAGAAGAAGGGAGAACATCCCAGAGTGGTATGTACCGCGTTATTGTAGGCAAATTCCGCCAACCACCTTCCTAAGACAAAATCCCAATCTTGCCACCTTCAGAAAATATCTGAAGACGTACTTGTTCCCTACCCAGCAATTCTAAGACATGTCATATAAACCTGCTCTCAGTTTCTATCTTCGGAACAACACAGCGCGGAGATATCTCTTCGGAGATCGAATTCCTGCGCTTTATAAGAAATATAAATAAATAAATAAATAAACCACAAAAGGGTGGCCCAGTCAGTGGTGTTTTGCAAGGTGAAACAGCGAAGATATTGTTCTAGGGTTTGGTTCAACCGTTCTGTTTTGCCATCCGTTTGCGGATGGTAGCTGAACGATAGACGAGCGTCCATCTGTAAGATGGTACATAGAGCCTTCCAAAATCTAGAAGTGAATTGTGTTCCCCGGTCTGTTATCACCACACTCGGTAAACCATGTGGACGCACAATGTTTTGTAAGAATACTTTCGCTAATTCCCCAGAGGTAGGCAAACCCGGTAAAGATATGAAATGTCCCATCTTGGTGAGATGGTCTACCACTACTAGAATAACTGTCTGTTTCTCACAGGATGGCATCTCTACAATAAAATCCATGGACAGGGTATGCCAAGGCTTGGGTGGAACTGGTAAAGGGTGCAACAATCCCGCTGGTTTAGTATGACAAGATTTCCCTTGGGCACAAATCGCACAATTCTTAACGTACTCTTTTACATCGGTCCGGACACTAGGCCACCAAAATGATCGCTCCACATTAGCGGTGGTCTTGTAAATACCCATGTGTCCTCCTAGTACAGAATCATGAGCCCATTCCAATACTTTGTTTTGCAGCTCAGTTCGGGGAATGTACAAAGCATGGTAATGATACGCTAACTGATCCTTTTCACAGCGATGAGCGGGCTCTTCTTTGACCCATGACGGTACATCAAGGTCGGTGAGGGCGATTTTGACATCCTCTAGGAAGTCGTCTGAGGTGATCAAGGCAATAGATGCCTCTGAGTACTCAATTCCCTGAAGTATAGAAGGGGGTTCAACGGGCCTTAATGTCTCTTCCTCCCCCAACCGGGAGAGAGCATCTGCTTTACCATTCCGTGTTCCGGGTCTATATTTGATTACAAAGTCGTAATCAGAAAAGAAAAGGGTCCACCTCAATTGACGAGGCGTCAAGGCCTTTGCTGTTTTCAAGAACAGCAGATTACGATGATCTGTAATGATTTCCACAGTATGCACGGCCCCTAGGAGGTAATGTCTCCACTCCTCACATGCTCTTTTTATAGCCAGGAGTTCCTTGTCCGTGATGGTGTAGTTGACTTCACAGGGTGTGAGCTTTTTTGAATAAAACGCCACTGGATGGAGCTGCCCTGTGGAAGGATGACGCTGTGACAGAACCCCACCAAGAGCATATTGGGAGGCATCTGTTTCAAGAATAAAAGGCAGCTGTGGGTCAGGGTGCCGAAGGATGGGTGCTTGGGTGAACCTCTCCTTTAGGAGTTGGAATGCTTTTTCTGCTTCTTCCCCCCATCTGAACAAAACGTTTTTTCTCAAGGGGGACGTGATAGGATGTATAATCTTGGAAAAATCCTGAACAAAGCGCCGATAGTAATTGGCAAAGCCAAGAAAGCTCTGAACGGATTTGACATTCTGTGGTGTTTTCCAGGTAAGTATGGCCTCGACCTTCCTCATGTCCATTCTAAACCCTTGTGCATCGATCACATATCCCAGAAAAGCCACCTGTTGGACTTGGAAAAGGCATTTCTCGAGCTTGGCATACAGTGAGTTTCGTTGTAGCCTCTCCAATACTCTCTTTACATGTGTGATGTGTTCTGGGAGTGTGGCAGAATAAATCAGAATATCATCAATGTAGATGATGCAAAAGGACTCCAAACACCCCCGCAACACCTCATCCATAAAATACTGGAAGGCAGCAGAGGCGTTGCAAAGGCCAAAAGGCATCACTCGGTATTCATAGAGGCCGAATTTGGTTCTGAAAGCGGTCTTCCACTCATCCCCTGTCTTTACTCGTACAAGATGGTATGCCCCGCGGAGGTCGAGTTTGGTGAAATAACGTGCCCCCTTTAGTTGGTCCATTAAAACGGGAATCAAGGGCAGAGGATAACGGTTCTTGATCGTCACTCTGTTTATGGCTCTGTAGTCAATGCATAGTCGCAACTCATCGCAATCCTTCTTGGGTATGAAGAACATAGGTGAGGAGACAGGGGAAGTGGAGTGTCTTATAAACCCGGTAGCCAAATTGTCGTCTATGTAGGTTTTAAGATACTGTGTCTCTTTTTCAGTCAAGGCATACACTCTACTGCAAGGGAGATCCGCACCCGGGACAACGTCCACACGGCAATCGTATGCACGATGTGGAGGCAGATGGGTAGCTTTTTTCTTATCAAACAAGGACGTAAATTCTTGGTACTCAACCGGTAAGACCGTGGCACAGCAAAACCTGTCAACGTCGCAGGACCCAGCCAAGTAAGTGGCGGGTGAGGGTTCAGGAGAAATGTTGAGAATTACCTTGTTCTGACAATGTTCCTTGCAATAATTTGATGTCATACTGACCGTGCGTGTTGACCAGCATACCGAAGGATCATGTAAGGTGAGCCAAGGCATACCTAGGATAAGACGGAATTGAGGGGCATCTATGAGATCGAACTGGATGTATTCATAGTGATTCAATCCGTATTCCATTAACAATGCGAGGGTATGATGTACCACAGGCCCTGACGAAAGGACTGTGCCATCCACTGCCTTGACGGTCTCGGGCGTCTGTTTCTTTTCACAGGGGATACCCATTCTGAACCCATATGCTTGATCGATATAGTTCCCTGTAGCCCCCGAGTCCAATAGGGCGTCGACTCGAAAAGGCTCCTGATTCAACACTTGTAGAGACACGCTGATATTCATGTGTGCAACTGCAGGGTGAAGGGTGTTTGCTACATAAGGGGAGACCGGAGTATACGGGAGTCTTGAATCAGAGGTCTCATTCTGATCCAAGACCTTCAGTTTTCCGACGGCTCCTCCATTTTCATGGTGGCCTGTGCTCTGGAAAAAGAGTTCTTTCCAGGAGCATAATTCCGGGCTCTACACTCATTAATAAAATGTCCGCCTTTGCCACAATACAGGCATAATTTGAGTCTCCGTCTCCGGTCCCTTTCTTCCCTGGTAAGAGGACCCCGGATTCCTCCAATTTGCATGGGTTCAGGCCCTTCTGGGGCTTTGGTTTTCTCTTCACCCCCTTGCCGAGGTTTGACCATGGGATAGGAGTATCTAGTGTCCCCTCTGCTTCTATCCCCTTTCCGTTCCAACAACCTGTGATCCAGTTGTACTGTCAAATCGATGAGTTCTTCACAAGTAGAAGGCAATTGCACCACCTGTACTAACACATCCTTCAATTCTCCCCGGAGGCCCTGATAAAACAATGAAATCCGTTTCTGAGCTGGCCAGTCCGTTTCAACTATAAGTCGATTAAATGTTGTAATGTATGACAATAGATCCTGTGATCCTTGGCGTAAAGTCATCAACTCGCGGTCTAGGGACAACATATGGGACTTTCTGTCGAATAGTTTTCGTATGAGGCCATTTCAGAAATACCGAAAAATCTGCCGCCACCATTGGTTCCAACTAAAGTAACTCATAGGACCACTAAAGACATATTCCTGAATTCCTATCTAGAGGATGTAGCACCCGCTTACACCAATCTGCCTGTCCGCGCCCTGCCTAACGACAGGGACGGGGGTGGTAACCCGCCCCAAGATCATATTCCGTCAGTACCACAACAGAATCCGCCTGTTCCACCACCTCCACCACTTCCCGTACCTAAAGTTGATCTACCGAAACCACTTCTACCTGATCCTACTAAAAGACAAATTCAAGTTCAGGTACAGACTCCACAGAGAGATAAGGCCCAAGCTTCCGCCTCAGGGGGTGCGACCGGGGGTCTTCACACCCCGCCATTAACACGCAGGTTACAGCTCGGGGATTTGCGGAATCCTTTTACGTTCAAGTCACCCCGCCTTGACATATTCAAAGAAAACCTTTCAGTTTGCAGATATGATCCAGTACCCGGCAAAGACGATATAATGATGATGGCATCACTACGGTTAAGATCTGCTACTGATTTCCTGCTGTGCTATGCAGGAATGACGGAACGCCTAGATAGAATATATGAGTTTGTTCAGACTGGGAAAGACCCTGACAGTATTAAGGATGCCATGGAGCGTCAGAAAGTTGACGTTCAAGCACAGATACTACGTTTTTTCATAAATTGCCTAATAAGAGAACGAGACAGGCCTGAGACAGATCAGAGTGAGTTAGATGCACTAAACAAGTGGGGTCAAAATATATCTGAAGGAAAACACGACAAGGGGACCTGCATAGCCAGTATGTACAAGAAAATTAGAAAAGCAGTGATAGATATACACAAAGAAGAAAAAGAAAAGGCTTCCTCCGAGGAGGAAGAAGGACTTGAAGAACCAGAAAAGACTACAGATACTATAGCGTATGTAGGTAAGGGAACTTACCTTAGGAAAGGTATTCGTCCAGAAAGCAAGAGAGTTTTTCTCTCTGCCTTAACCAACCCGAATTCTTCTGAACATCAGTTCCAGGAAACTGATAAAAGACTCCGAGAGAGAATGGGGTACCACGTACTCTATTCTATGGATGAACAAGAACTAGCTCGGTCAGCCATATTATGGTCTGAAAATCCCGACATATATAATGATGACACGGTAGCACAGACATTTCTGAACCTTTCCCCAGACGAGCAGAAATTAGCAGGTGTATACATGATTCAGCACCTCCTCACGAAATACAGAAACCAACATTCTGATCCAGGCCCCTTACCCGAAATATTAGAAGCACTACTCATGGATAGATGGAGAGGTCTAAGTACCAAGTTAATACAAATAATTCTAGAACAACGACATAGATATAACACTTTTATAAGCTCTGAATATGTTCCCGCTCCGCACCCAGAAAGAAAAATGTATCATATGGAACGCCTGAGTGGCATTGAAAGTCAGAACCCCTTACGAGAAGTACACCCAGTTATGGGTGAGGATCACACCTTGAAACGCGTGTATGTACACACGCCTCTGTCTAAGTTAGAACTGTTGGAAATGAAGAAACTAGTACCCTGCCATGATAAAGACCCTGCAGGTTTTCACAGAGAACTTAAAGACATGTTACTGATGGGGGATTACACATATGAAGATATCATGAAAATGTTAAAGGTACTGCTGCCCACGGGCATCTACGAGAAATTAAAGGAAAAGGAATGGGAGGTGGGAGAGAAAAAGATTGCATGGGCAGAAATAGAAGATGAAGAGAGCAAACGTGTCCCAGGGGTAGGCCTGGGGGAGAAAACTAAAGCATTACCAGGTTTGATAGTACAGGTTCTGCCAAGATTATTGACAACTAGAAAAGAAGACTGGGATGCAATATCAGCATGTAAACAGAAACCCGACGAAGATACTAGTGACTTTTATTCAAGATTCGAGAAATGTTTTATTATTAATAGTGGTCTTAAACCAAGTAGCGAGTCGTACCCGCATCTTTTTGTATCCAAGTTAGTTGAGAATTCCCTGTTAGCAGTCAAGAATCGTGTATACAAGGTTGAGAGTACATGGCAAGCAAATACGCCATCCCAGATGTTGCAAATGTTACAATACCATCAGAATAGAATTAGAGAAGAACAAGATCAGGAACAGAAACGTATGAAAGACACGAAAATGAAAATGTTAGTAGCCCAGTCGGTCCATACCGACGGAAACAGAAAGGGTACGACCCAGACAAATCATTCTGCAGCTCCCGTTAAAGGGACATGCAACTATTGTAAGCAGCCAGGTCACTATGTACATGAATGTCCAGTTCTGAAACATAACATAGCAACAGGTAAAACTAAAGAAAGACCGCATCCACCAAGACAAGATCAGGCCCAGCAACAGACCTCACAGAATGTACAACCTATGCAGAACACACAGCCTATGCATGCTTCATCTCATACAGCACAGACAGTAGCGGTACCACAGCCCACTGCCTCGACTCAACAAGTTT
Organism: Lissotriton vulgaris; assembly: GCF_964263255.1. Taxonomy (NCBI): domain Eukaryota; kingdom Metazoa; phylum Chordata; class Amphibia; order Caudata; family Salamandridae; genus Lissotriton; species Lissotriton vulgaris. Next base: position 1,048,277,953 of record NC_141697.1, on the reverse strand, counting down.
CCCAGCAGATGTACCAGTATGCCCAATCTGCTTATCCTGAGTATCAACGATACACATGAAACAGCCTAGAGAGGGAATTTGGCTTGCCTCTTATTGAAATTCCTGTAGATCAAGAGGGTCCTTATGTACACAGTCAAGTATTGGGAGAAGATAGAAAGTTTTTAATTGACACAGGGGCAAGCCGCACAACAATCAGTCATAATGAAGTCCCAGGGGCACCCCTCTCAGGCTCACAGAATGTTTCCCTTGGTTTTTCAGGACAGCCAATTGTAAATGAAGTATCTGAACCAGTCCCCCTGGCTGTGGGTCCATTATCACGAGTTACAGACTTGTTACTTACGAAATCATGCCCAGAAAATCTGTTAGGAATTAAAACATTGAAGGGTCTAGGAGCCATAATCTGCTGTTCCCCGGAGGGGGTTAGACTCTTTCTGCGGGATTTCAAGGGCCATTACGTCTTACGAGAATTCGATGTCAGATTGAAAAATGTACCAGATCACTTGTGGGCAACAGGCCCAACTGATGTAGGTTGTATGTATATCGCACCATACCGTGTTACACTCAGGACAGGAGTTGTTCTGCCATGAATCAGACGGTGCAGGTTGCCACCCGATGCTGTAGTGGCTTTGCTGGAAGTCATTGAGGAGCTCATTGCCCAGGGAGTGGTCGTAGAGACCGACTCCAATATCTGTAATTCACCCATCATTCCAATTCTTAAACGTACTGATCCCAATGCACCGCCAGTATATCGGCTGGTGATTGATCTAAGAGAACTGAATAAATGTATTGTACCACAGTACCCTGTGGTCCCCGATATCTCTTCCTTGTTGACTGCTATTGATTCAGAGGCAACGTTCTTTGCTGTGATTGATCTCAAGAACGCCTTCTTTAGTGTACCTATTGATCCAGAGAGCCAATATCTCTTCGGATTCAGTTTGAATGGACGAAGTTTCGAATTTTCCCGCGCACCTTGGGGATTCACGGAAAGCCCCAGCGTCTATAGTCGGGCACTGAAGGGACAACTAGATTGTATTCAGATGCCAGTTAGCACTGCTTTACTGCAATGCAACGATGATCTGCTGATCACCGCACGAAGTGAGCCCGAGTGCGAACGAGCATCACTGACGGTCTTACATTTTCTGGCCGACAGGGGACACGGGGTGTCTCCTTCGAAGCTGCAGTTCTGTGTTCAGCAAGTTGTGTACTTGGGTCACTTGCTGTCCAAAGTGGGGAGACAGCTCACTCCTGACCGCATCCAGTTGGTTGTAAATATGCCACGACCCCTGACACAAAGGGAAGTGCGGGCCTTTATGGGCCTCGCCTCGTGCTGCGGACAATGGATTCCTCGATATGCATTTCTAGCTAAGCCACTCATCCAGTTGACGACACAGGAGGCAGCGACTTCGACTGTCCTCCCTTGGACTCAGGAACACACACAAGCCTTTGAGGAACTAAAGAAAGCATTATGTCGAGCACCAGTTTTGGCGACACCATGTTGCAGCAGACCGTTTACACTTTTTGTTACGGAACGTGATGGTACGGCATTGTCTGTCCTCACTCGGGATCAAGCAGGTTCACATAAGCCTTGCGCTTATTTTTCGAGTGCATTGGATTCAGTAGCCCAGGCACTCCCTGCGTGCTTGGGGTCAGTGGCAGCAACGGCACTGGCGGTCAGACAGAGCGATTCCATTGTTTTGGGCCATCAGTTAACAGTACGGGTTCCACATTCTGTGGAGGTTCTTTTGGGCAGAGCCCGGACTCAGCACTTGACCATAGCACGACTGACAGGTTACGAATTAACGCTATTCCAGCCACACATGGAAATCGGGCGCTGCAGCATTCTGAACCCCGCAACACTGTTACCTACAATTATGACAGATCCAGCCCCGCATGATTGTATAGAAATCATTAATGCAGTAACAAAGCCCCGACGAGACTTAACAGATGTTCCACTGACAAATCCAGATCTGACACTTTATGTGGATGGTTCATGTATGCGAACAAATACAGGAGAATTAGTGGCCGCATATGCAGTGACCACTGAAACCGAAGTAAAAGAAACACATCGTATTGACACACTGTCCGCTCAAGCGGCAGAGCTTATTGCTCTGACCCGAGCCTGTATTCTAGCCAAGAACAGAAATGTCAACATATACACTGATTCCCGTTATGCGTTCGGAGTTGTACACGACTTCGGCATGTTATGGCAAGAACGAGGTTTTCTGACCTCTCATGGTGCCGGGATCCAGCGCGGTCCCCTCATTCGGGCACTGTTGGAGGCAATACATCTGCCTTCAGGCATATCCGTCATGAAGTGTAAGGCACATGCTGAGGTTACGGATTCTGTTTCTCAGGGTGACGACCTGGCAGACCAGACAGCAAAACATACAGCACTGACTCACACTCAGACAACGGATGTGACAAAGACAATAGGACCGACGGGTTGTATGACGGTCGGGGATCCCACACTAGATGTGATCGATATTCGGACACATGCTACCCCGGATGAGGTAAAGAGGTGGACTGAGCTGGGAGGGATCCAGACGGATCGGGGTTGGATGACGAGGGGAAAATCTACGTGGTTTCTCCCTGATTCTATGGTTCAAGTCGTGATCAGTGCAGCGCATGGTCCGGCACACCTGGGAGAAAAAGCGATGCTAGACAGTTTACAAAATCTTTGGAGCAATAAACACTTACGAGCAGCAGCAGAGCAGAGGGTGCGTGCTTGCATGGTCTGTTGTCGGTTCGGTCCGGGTAGGGGCGTCCCTGTGGAGCGAGGTGGATTTCGTCTTCCCGATCACCCTTTTGAGGTCCTCCGGATGGATTGTATCCAGGTGGGCCGTTGTCGAGGATTCAAATGTGTCCTCGTAATTGTTTGTGCACTGTCCCGTTGGACCGAGGCATACCCAGTCCCAGATTACACTGCTCCGACCACTGCCAGGCAGCTGGTTCGAGAATTCTTCCCACGGTACGGCTTGCCTCGTGTCGTGTACTCAGATGGCGGTCAGCCATTCTCATCCGAATTAATGAAGCAGGTTTCCCTATTGCTAGGATACCAGTGGAGATTCCATTGTGTCCGACATCCCGAAGCCGCAGGCCTTGTAGAAAGGCATAATCAGACACTAAAGACACGCCTTGCTAAAATATGTCAAGAGAAAGGGGTCGACTGGATAGTCGCCCTACCAGTGGCACTGTTCTATATGAGGATGGTTGCCCACTCGAGATCAGGACTATCCCCGTACGAAGTGGTCTTTGGTAGACCACCAAATATGTGGGGGACGCTCATTCCTAAGAAAATTACTGATGTCGATTGTGATATGTTGACAGATTGCCTTGCCTCCTTGATGTCTGCACTCCAATCATGTCGTTCACAGGTTGCCGCAGCTTTTCCCGACAACACTGATGTAAAGCCACACGATGTCCGTCCTGGTGACACAGTTTTAGTACGGAATTTCGACAGGAAAAGTCCGCTGGAGCCCCGCTGGAAGGAGCCAAAGACCGTCCTTCTTACAACGAGGACCGCAGTGAAACTGGAAGGCAGAAAGGGGTGGGTCCACACGAGCCATATTAAGAAATGCAATGAACTGAAACCAGACCCAGGCTCGTCCACCCCCACCAAAGACTGTATCAAAACTAGTGACTTTAAAGTTTCCGAACGAGAGAAAACTTCACAAGAAGAGTACAGATCAAAGCTCCGATCTAGCAAGTCAGACAGTTTAATTGTTTAAGTCCTCCCCTAGGTGAATCGGTTAAATAGCTTCTGACATGTATCCCCTAGATCGAGATAGAGAGAGAGAGAGACAATTCAAGAAACGTACATACTGCAAATCACTGCATAGTCACTGTATAGTGACATTATTAATCTTGTTTTTTCTAAGTCTTCTAATTATTGTTGCAAGCATACTTCTCCCTATCTATTACCCTATTTTCAAGCGTGAACAATCTGCTTACAATGTATCTGCTGAACATTCTTTTAGCGAGTTACCTCCACATGAACTTTCTTACAGACTTGCGCTGCGCAACAACACATTCATTAGTATGCTACATCATTCCCATCAGACGAATAATGCTACAAACTGCTGGATATGTGGCCGACTCCCTCCTTACCAGAATTACAAGGGAGCTCTGCCCCTCTTTCCGTACCCGTTCTCTCACAATGGCTCCTGTGGTGCATGGTTTAAAATAATTAATTCCTTAGATCCTGATATTGCTGTTTTCGATGGGGGCTGGGTTTGGGGAAACTTGAACTTGGTCCTGCTCGACGTCTGTTACCCTGATAAAGAGGGACTCCCCATTAGAATAGGAACTGATCTAGAAAATGAAGTATATGGATTAAGTAATTATACAATTAACCTTATGATTCTTACTGTTGAATCCGAAGCTGCACCAGTTCTGCCCGCTATGTCAGTATTACCAGTCACTGGTGAATTATGTGTCAGGAAGAAAGGTTCAGTACACTTAGGTCATAGTAAATGTACTACTGTGATCGAATTTAGTGATCATGGTAAATCGTCCTTTAAAGCTATCCGTCATTCCTATTTTGTTTGTGGTCATACCGCATACATACGCTTACCTCCAGATTGGGATGGTACCTGTTACATTGCATTCCTTCTGCCACCTGTTTTTCTAGCTCCTCCTGATTATCACAGAAATCCAAACCTAGTAAAGAATAGACTCAGAAGAGATATCTCACTTGTCGACTACACTGAAACGGCATGGGAGCAATACACAGATTTTAATAAAGGATTCTTTTTCTTTTTAGGCCCTGTCCAAAATAGTAAATTAATACGCAGATTAACTAGAACACTTGAAGCAGTAGTGAATGAAACTGCCTCCGCCCTAGGTAACTTAACCGAAGAGCAGTCCGCCATGCGGGTTGTTGTTCTTCAGAATCGTCTTGTTATTGACGTCATCTTGGCAGATAGAGGCGGAGCCTGTAAGGTCATCGGGTCAAGTTGCTGTGTTTTCATTCCACAAAACGCACCATCTGTATATCAAGCTATTACCCGTCTCCATAAAATTGCAAATCAGATACATCAGAATCCAGGCACCTGGACTTGGTCCGGTTGGTTCTGGACAACGTTAACCGCTTGGGGATGGAAGATCCTATCCTTCCTGGGCATTGGCCTAGTCCTAGTATTCAGTTGCTGCCTGTGCCTACAGTGTGGGCCAGCGATTTGTGGACTGTGTGCCACTTCATGTATTGAACATTCCAGTTTCCTTTCAAGACATAAAAGAAAGAAAGAAGAGCAAATGATGTTACAAGAACAAACTGATCGATTCATGAGGATCGATATATCATGAAGGGTCCGTAGGGAACAAGGAGGGAATGAGGAAATATAAATTCTATGGTCAAGTTGTGTTCCCTAGCGTGTACCCCACCGTCTCCATGTACCAGCTTAAAGTGCATGTAACTTCCCTCCTGCGCCTGCTATGAAGACGCAAATACATTTGCGTCCAACGTTAACATGTCCTCTTTCAGATCTGCCCTGAATGGATTGAATAGTCCGTTCCTAAGTATGCTATGCCAACGTCTTTTTGTAGTGTACTTTTGCACGTTTCTCCAGCTCTGGCAAAGTAGGCCCTGAAATACTGCCATTGAGCCTTTTCTTTTGCTCCTTTCTCTGAAAGCCTCAGCCCAGGCTGCCTCTGTACCCGTGAACTCTGACTTACTTCCAGCGCGGCCCACCGCGCTCAGCTCAGCCTGCTGCCTGCCAAGACTGACTACAACCTTCGAGTTATCTGTTCCGCTCCTCGAAAATACATTCCTGCCTACTAGTTCCAGTAAACATCCCCCTCAGCTGCAGAGCAAAGGGCCGACCTGTCTCCGTGCAAGTAATTCATAGCCTCTGTTACCATGCTCCCATGAAAGGCCCATGCCCCCACGTTCCTCATGCAGACACTCAGGCGCTTATACACGCACTCACAGTCAGTATAGAATAGCTTCTGCCCCAGAGACCTTTTCCGTCCAGATAATATGGTTCCCAAACATCAGATATCAGATATGATAGAAGTACAAGTTGATCTGACATGCCAGACTTCTGTCTCTTTCCGTCAGTGAAAATGTCAAGCCCCCTGCACCCTCCAGTTTCACGTCAATCACACGTCATGCAGCTGCGCGCGCATCCAAGCTTCCGATTTCTGCTGACATTGCAACATTTCTGTTCAGTACCACCCCCTTGTGACACCTACCTGTGACGTTTCTAGCACACACCTCTAGTTCACGCCTAGTCCATGCCTTCTGATTGCGTACTAGTAACACGTGGATACTGTTATCTTGTCTTCTCTCAGCTGTTACGCCTACTATATTGCTTTCTATGGTGTAAATTAAGTATATAAGCTATGTATTGTCAATAAAGCGCTGCTCTATCCCTTCTTCCATCCCTGTGGTGGGAAGAACATGATATCCCGGTCTTGACCATTCCTTTTTAAGGAATAAAACCCCTAAGAACTCTAACACCACGGACTCTGTTTCTTTCTTTCCGATTTGAGTTATTATTGATTAAGTACTTACCTGCATAGAAATTAAGACGGTAAATTATATATTTACATCAGTCGTGGCGGATCACGGGGAAACTGACCACGCAGGCTCTTCGTCGTCGTGGCGGATCACGGGGAAACTGACCACGCAGGCTCTTCGTCGTCGCAGGCAAGTCACGGACGCTCCATTGAGGAAACTCTAAACAAACATGAGGAAAACCAGGAACAGGATTGACAAGCCCCGTTTCATTCTAGAGGCGGAGTTTAAATAAGATCCTCCCATTGTGCCAAAGCCCAGTGCCGCATGGCCTTCTGGGACTGGTAGTTTTTCCGTAGGGGGCGTGTAACACGATGTCTGTTGCATCCGGCTACCCTGCCATGGGCGATCGCTACAGATGTCAAGTGATTTGACCTGATTGTTGGCCTTGCCCAAATCGGCTCTGATCAGGTTGACCTCAATGGCCAGTGTGTCGACCTTGTGTGCCATGACCTCGTGCTGTTTATGCATCTCGGCTTTTATACCCTCGATGGCGCCCATAACGTCCCGGAGGGTCGGGGCTGAGTCGTCCGGCGACACCTCCCGATGTATGTCCTTGGGTCTCGCCGCGGCACCAGGCGAGCTCTTAGAGTGGGCATACCGTTCCATGTTGTTGGATTGGGAGTAGGTTGATTTCCTGCTTGACCGGGGCTTCCCTCTGTCGGAATCGCCTCTGCCCGCCATGATAGGTGAACGACCACCACGGTTGAGAACACCCCGGGGCCTCACCGGCTCACCGATATGACAAGCGGTCTCAGCTGTCACCGTCTTCCGTTTGTACCAACACACTCCGTTACTCCGCCAGCTCCGCTCGAGGCGGAGCAGTCACTCTCGTTCCAAGCCACCTCCGTATGGCTGTGTCACACTCGCCGGCCCAAGCACGGGCGCTGGTCACGTCGCCGTCCCCAAACTTGCACATGGTGTAACTCCACCTAGGAACGTCGGAATCTCATTCGGACAACGAGTCCCACATCAGCAGCAGTTCACCCACAATATTCCACTATCGTGGTTCAGGATAGACGACAGGATTATTGCGGAGGATCGGAGGGTCTTCGGAGCTCCGAGTTTACGCAGCCATCTTGGTTGCCCGCAAAGCTCCTCCCGGTAAGTGCTTTTTCAAGCTCATTTGGTGAAAGCTGTTAAAGTGCAACTAGTTGTTGCGCTCTGTGGTTTTTGTGTAAATTGACGTAGTAAGATGGTTGTCCACTAGCTTTATTAACACATCCAGGAAAGAAATTTCGGTGGCACTTAAGGTGTGAGTGAATTTGATTGTGTTGTTGATTTCATTGAGTTCCAACATAGCTTTGTGGAATTGATCTTCAGTTCCTTTCCACATCACGAAGATGTCGTCAATATAGCTGTAGTATGCACAAATATGTTGTTGCCAATTCGGGTTGGAGAAAATGTGTTCTTTTTCACATTGGTACATAAACAAATTAGCATATGCAGGAGCAGCACAGTTGCCCATGGCTACTCCTGACAGCCAGCAGAGATAAAAATAAACATTTGCTACAACGCGAATTATACTGGATGCATAGACTTAGAGCCCTACAACCCAAAGGACTCAATGAAAGATTGGAATATACAAGTTTCCTGTAATAGTACTGACTACACTCTTTGGCTTTATCTCTCAGTTTACTCTTCAGTATGTCTTCATATACTATTGAGTCATTCTTTATAAAGTTCTCTTGACACATTACTTAACCCCTTTTTTACCTGTTTTCACATTCACAAGGTGTTTTCTCTCTCTACCTTTTATCCTTTAATTTCTACTAAACAGGGCTTATGTCATATTGTGAACTTTCTTTATACACCAGGTGACTACTCTTTTTTTTATATACACCTTCTACAATTTCGCTCACTTCCCCTTTTTCTTATACCTGTCTTCTCCTCACCTCCTTTTGGTTCCTTTCTACTATTGTGTATTGATTAGACTACCCTATCCCAGTGATCATTGTATTTTTTATCCTACTTTATTGAACACCGATTTTTGTTGTATATACATTTGTCATTCCATTAGCACCGCCATTTTACGACTGTTTAATCTAGTTTAATTGTGTCTTAACCTTTATTTGTACTCTTTTAGCTTGTTGCGGGAGGAATATAGCCTTCTCACAATTTTATTATTCTTGTGGATTATGTAAGGGTTATATCACATCGCACCCCGCGATTCACCCGATTCTATTTTAATTTTGTTTTTAATTAGTTTTTACCCAGAATTTTGTTTCCCAAGTATAGGAATCCATGCACTTACGCTTGTTTCATTTTTTACATCCACCATTTTGTTTTACGCATCCAAGCCTCCAGTATACCCACGAGCACTTCAGTTTTCAGTCCTACTTTTATGTTTATGCACCTCGCTCTTTAACACAGCGTTTTCCGGGCTTACGAACGATCACACCGGGATTCATTTACACGTTTTCCCCTGTTCACGATGCAGTGCCGGTAAGCGTTCCTGCGTTACCCTCATTAATTGCATGTTTATTTAGACTCGGTTTTTCGTTACAAGATGAAGGTACTACTCCTAAATTTGTCATAGATATTGCCGAATGTTGATGGTGTTTGAGCACTTGCACAATTTCCGCCGTATCACTGTTTACTTGCACCTCCAATGCTTTTCTAGTACACACAAGCACTAGAGCCCACAAGCGTTGCATGACTTATCCCACCTACCCCTAAGCAATATAAGGTCACATACATCAAGGTTTGCACATTATGAGTTTGACGCTTTTTTATTCACCTTAATATCACCACAGTTATCCCCTTGCACCTCTAGAAGATTATTATTTACAACTAACATACTAATTGGCCTCTAGATCAGCGACCACATTATTCACACTTACTTTTGTCCACAGACTCCCCCTGATGAAGTGCCATGCACGAAATGCATAGGGGATTTTTTGCCTACTGCATAATAACGTTATACAGCTAAATCTTGATTATGTTGCTGAAACATACGTTATGAGGAACTTGGATTTCAAATCATTCGAAAATAAATGATGATGACGGATGGAATCCTTTGACTAATAAAATTGAAGAACATTTGCTACAGTTCTTGAATTCAACTTGATTTTTTTATAACACATCACACGCAGGATTTAGCGCAGTAGGAGTGCTCCAGGTCATACCTTACACGGTGTAAGGTTTTCTCTTTCTCTTTCGTCTAGTATCTTGGGCACCTCATGGACTAGGAGGTGTACACCCGGAACACCCAAAGTATCGATTACTGATTGATTACTCTATTTACTCTTCTAACAACTCGCGAGTGCAGAGGCTCTTTACTACTTTCTTTATGGTCACATTATGCCACCTAAAAGAACTGAAACATCGAGCTGTTTTCCCATGCATGTCATGAGAAATGAAACTTCGAAAGCCCACATAGGTCCAACGTTGCTAAAAGAACAACAAATGATAGTTCATGGTCAGAGTAGGCATTTTTTCACACTGCAACATTTTGAGGTTAACATTCGAAAGTACGTCAAGCAACTGTTGTGTTCAGAACCAAATAAGTTACACTGCACATGTGAAGAACGATCCATTGTATTAGCTTCAGAGGAAAGGTCAATATCATTGGAAAATAAGCATCCCAAAAGAAGGAAAGAAAGGCCATAAGTTTGCATTGCATGTTAGAATAATAAGCCTTAACTCTTCCCTATTTAAATGAATTTATTACTAATGCACACACCAATATATTTACTTCACGAACATTATTACATGAAATGTCTACTTATTGTTATAACCCACTTACACAACGTTTTTTCACAAAAATCTCATAAATGCAAATTTTTCAAAGTTAAGGGGCCGATTCCGATCTCGGTCGGAAGGGCACCGAATCGGGTTTGGCATTAGCGGACCCGTTTCGGAGGCTGAATTACCGTCCGGTTCGTACACGGGTCCGGATGTCGAAGTACAATGCGAACAAGCGAGAAATCTCCGTCTGAATCGTTTCCCGGTCCGAACCGCTTTGTACGACTCGGCCGTAAGCTAATCGTGGAGTGCAATGGAGACGTTTCACGACCGAGCTTGTACGATGCTCGATTCGGACAGCCTGTCGGAGCTTCCGGGTCGCAATAGCTCCCAGAGATGGACTTTGGGGGTCCGCATCGGACACTCTGTTACCCGCAGCCTTACCACTCGGTCACAGGGGGAGACCCATGGTTCTCCCCAACACAGGCATGTACGGTGCGGATGACACCGGTGTGTACCCACTGTAGGGGTCGCACTTGTCCGCAACGTACACATTCAGTCAATGTGAGCTAATGTACGCTCCGTACGACCGGCTCCCATTAATGTCTATGGGAGTCCGACCGAACCCAGTTCGACAGCATACAACTGCATCGTACTCGCTCGGTCGGACTGCAGGAGTCCGGATCGGTCGGAAAACACCCCGGATCCGGCTCGATCTGAGTGATTTATGACCCAGATCGGAATCGGCCCCTAAAAATTTTAATAACGCTTAAATGTTTGCATATTCTATAGCATTTCTAACAACTGTCTTTAAATATCAAACTCCTATCTCATTTCCAACACGTTAGTAGCGATTTATAACTGATGTACATTAGCAATAGACACCATATTATTACATCACTTCATTTTAGTGTAATTTTTCCTGTTAATAAACATACATTTCATTATTTCAACTCTTTTATATGTATTAATATTATTCTACATGTGTTTTCTTCACCTTATTTTCATAAAGCACATTTTTACGATGCATCTGCTACACTAATCTCAATTTCATGTATCACTTTTGTGATATTTAATAATATTGTGAGAGCAGCAGCCATCTTGGGCATGCCTGCTATATAAGCCATGCTCAAGAGCTTACTAGTTGCCTGTTTTTCTTACCTGTGCTGGAAGCAGCATTGTGTCTCTTCAGCTCCAATTCCCAGCAACATGGTTAGATTTGTTCATCAGTTTGTATATGGCCCAAATTACCCAAAGCAGCACTACTGGTTGCTAACACGGTAAGGCGCAAGCATGTGCTGTGCAGTGAGCTTGAACTTAGCGTAAGGGAATCTGATTTGCAGGAGGCTAAGTCCTCAACGAGAAACAGGAAATCTGCAAAGCAAAGAAAAATTGCTAAAGGTCAAGATATAGAACCCTTAATTTAGAATTGAATTTAGAAACTCAGTGAACATTCAGTAAAGTCTGGGAGTTTCCCTCAATAACTTCAAAGCTGGCTAACTTGAACTAATACACTAATGAATGATGTGTTTGAATGTCACACAGAAAACATTTATGATGTTGGACATTACAAGTCATTAAATTGTTACTAAACCACTCCAAATTTCAATGTAGGCATAAATGTCATTTGGGAATAAAGATACTAGGACTGGGGGACGGTGTCTAGATTTGTTATTCTAATTGAATGTAGCTTTTTCCCTAGGAAGGTGGAGAGAGTAACACAACTTGGCAGAATATCTAACTTCTGTGACTGACAGGTGTGCCTTGATAAGCAGGACTGCTGACACGTTATGGACATATCAACTGAAGCCAATCTCTTTCTTGTCAATTTCCATTCCCCTTTTTTCTCTGCGATGCGGATCTCATTCTCATGTTGCCTTTGGTTGCTGGGGTGGGAGCAGTGGTGTTAGGAGCCAGCTTTGGTGACGTCTCGTTCCCACAGGATCATGCATACTAAAGGTTAGTCTGGCTGCAGCCTACATGAAGAGAACCGGGATGGTGGCTACACTTTTGTCAGGGACTTGCCAGGTGCCATAAAAGACGAGCAATATCACGGTTTCAGTGCGGCAACATAAATGGAAACATGACAGGTGGACCGCAATAGGTTGCAACAGTCAACATGGTCTTAAGGTTGCAATACCACAGCTTTTTTGAGGAGTTAGCTTAGAAAGGGTGAGTGGGTGAGGAACTGTGCTTGCTTGCATTACCGAAGAGAAATGTTTCACCAACACAGTAACAGCAGGCCAGTGTTTCCTACTTCTCATGCTGTTCGGTTCTTCAAGATCTGCAATGCGCCATAAATACAGAGGATCAACCTTTCGTGGGGCACAAAGTTCTCTCTTTGACTGTGTACCTCGCTAGCCTACAGGCCGCCTTCGAGACACACTGGGAGCTGCACAAACGTATTGATGGATACAAAGTAGATCATGACTGGAGGTTGGGGGGAGGTGTGGTCTCATATGGCCAAAAGACAGGGATCCTAATACAGGGTAACAGACAGCAAGGGGTACTCATTTCCAGAATACCCCTGCTGCATATTTACTCACTCAGAGCTCTAACCACTCTGGATGAAAATGAACTCTGCATCCATTTAAGAGACAAACCAATACAATAATCTCTTTGAACAAAATTATGGAATTTTCCATGTGCAAAGGGAAAGCTAGCCTTGTAACACTGGGGAAGGTTCCACAGCAGCAGAATAAGCCAGCATTTAAAACTTATACAACGCCCATAGCTGAAAGGAAAGCGCTTGCTCACTTAAATATAACCTAGTCTCAAGTAGATATGCAGAATCACACTTCCCCAAGCCCCAATAGCAGCTACAGCAACTTTGACAAGGACAATAAGAATCTTAATCAAGGAAGATGTTTCCAAAACTCTGATCAAACAGCTTAAGGAAGAGGAAACCGAAAGCAATTCACTAAATCTCATATCTGATCTAAATAACTCTCGCTCAGACACTTCATCCACTTACACTTGAAAACTCTAATACCCTCCACCTTATATTACTCTCTGATTTACCTCTATTCATTCAGAATACAGTAAGGCAAAGCTCTCTCAGAAACTAAAGATAAAACACCACCGCATACAGAAGATTAAAATAAAGCGCCAAATGTGAGTCACAGCAAGATGTTTGCAGTTTTCATCAACCTGCACCATAGTTTATCCAACGTGACTAAAACTAAACATCATATTTTTCAGTGCAGGAAACTCTGACTATTAAAGAGAAGCAGAGGGTTGAGAACAATCAGAACCCTACTAAAAGTGCAGTCATTTAAACCGAGTTGATTTAAAACGTTCATACTCATAAGCACATCTTATTTGATCCTAAAGTATTGGGAAACTCAGGTCTGATTAATCTCATTGAAAAAGCGCCGACAGTTGAAAAGAACTCCCCAGAGTGCCTAACAGAAGAGATAAAAAAGAATGTTGGCAAGAAAACTGGCTGCTGCTTCAAACATTTCAGATGTTGCTCCCACAGCTGAAACAAGAGCCTCTAGTTGTTGCAGTGCTTCTGAATATTCTTGTTGAAATGCAGACTAGTACACATAATAAAAATGAAATAATCAGTCTACACTCTGAGTTCAAAGATATTGAAGCTCAAAGGGAGAGATTCAAAACCAAATGCAAGATTTAGGACAGATTTACAGACATCAAAGTTGTCCACGAAAATACCCAATAATTAACAAAGACACTATTCAAGGAAGTGAAAGCTTAAAATCGAAATATGATAAGCATGAAAATCGAACGAGGAGGTCTAAATTAAGGTTCATGGAAACGCCCCCGCCTGCCCTACAAAAATGGAGCTCTTCAATTACTGAAATGAAGGAATTGATTAATGCACATGTTCTGCCTGGCTCAATTTAGGATTTTTCAATCTGCACAACCCATCGAATAGCTTTCACACTCAGGGCCTCATTATAATGTTTGGTGGTTTTGATCTTGGGACCGGCCAACCTCTGGTTGGTGGTCCTGAATCGCTATTACAATGCGACCGCACATGGTGTGGTCGCATGCTCCCATTTCTCTCAGCACAAGCCCCCATAGAGAAATAGAATTTTTGTTAATTCCTGCACCGCGTAGCAGGCACCTCATGGTGCCTGTCACGTGGTGCAGGGATTAAGAGGGGAGCACCATAGGGGCCTCTTCAGCCACCAACTAGAGGCTGCAGGTAGAAGGGGGCCCTGCTGACAGAAAGCTTGACATGGAAAGCCTGTGGGAAACCAACATCATAACCCGACGGCGGAAACGCAGTCTTTAAGGTATTAGGTGCCAATTCCGACTGAGCCCGTCAGGAGCTAGCCAGAATGACCGACCGATTTCACTTCCGACTTATATGGCGGTTGAAAGTTAAATCTAAATTATAATAGAGAACCAAAAATATACCTTGGTAGTTGGACTGAAAACATAATAAGGATTCATGTAATGTATTGAGATTCATTCCACTTCTAAAATAATCATTTATTAGAAAGATGGAATAGACTTCCCCTATCCATTACAGGTAGAGTGTTTCCTATTAAATGAACATTCTACCTTTAGTTACTTTTCTCTTTTTCATGTTTCTGTGTAAATAAATGCAGTTTTTAAGAAAGTTGAAGCATTACTCTCGAATAAACAACATCCTACATTCAGCTTACAAAATATTTTTACCACAAGAAGAAGGGAATTTAGCTGTACCAGGATTACTGAACTATTAGTCTGCTACATATTTAGAAATTCATTCATGACTTTTCAGTCAATCTGATATTACATTTTAAATCACTTTTAGTTTGATGAAAAGGGATAGTGTTATACATCCATACCCAAAACAGACATTGAAATCCCAACTTAGGGCCAGATGTAGGTAGCGAAATACCGGTCGGAAACGGCCGAAAATCTGTGAATTTCCCGTATTTTAAGGAATCGGTAAAATACCGATTCCTTATTTTAAGGAATCGGTAAATTACGGAATCCTTAAAAGGTAGCACTTAAGTGAGTGCATTTTTGCTTTAAGGATTCGTTATTTACCACCAACTACAAGCTGGCGGTAAATACCGAATACCTTTAAAAAGCAATTATTTGCTTTTTTCAAAGTGCCATGTGGCAGACATGGGCATGTATGTGCGCCACATGTGCACACATGCACGATTCAGGGGTGCAACAGGGTGTCAATGTGACACCCTGTCACCCTTGATTATGCTCTCGCTATTACCGATTCGGTAATACAGAATCGGTGATAGTGAATGGCTTCCCATTCATTCCTATGGGCCTCCAGGCCCATAGGAATGAATGGGAAGGTATTCCTTATTACCGAATCGGTATTAACGATTCGGTAATAAGGAATATTACAGAATCAATAAATGTTACCGATTTTTTACCTACATCATATTTACCGATTCCTAAATACCGAATCAGTAAAATTCGGTATTTAAGAATCAGTAAATTGAGATTACCTACATCGGGCCCTTAGTACGTTAGCACACCATGAACTTGCTTGGTATCTGGCAACAGCAGTTATTTCTAATGTTGCATATTGGTCAGGTCACCAGCTAGATTAGGGTATGAGACACCACAGAGACGGAACACAGAGAAGGTGGAAAATGGGACAATGGTGAATAAGAAATTGCACCACCAGAGCTACAACTCCCATAGTCACTCATGCGGCCCCAGGCACAGTTGGAAAGTTTCCCACAGGTACACTTTTGTGCCTGTGGGGAATAGTATACAAGATCTAACAGATAAAGGGACAAATTGTCTGGCAACTGCAGTTGTTGTGACTCTGTCAACACTTGCTACATCTCGCATCTGACTATTCCACCCCCCCACCTTCATTATTTTTCCCTGCTCGGTTTTCTCAGTCACCTTGTGTTTCCCCGATTTGAGGCATACTTGTTTCTTACTGTGTGACCTTTGTATGTCAGTTGCCTCCCCTCTACCAGGCTCCTTCCTTCCTAGTGCCCTAGTGACGTTCTATCCGTGTTCGGTTCCTGAGCGGGACGCCCAGGAATCATGGGAGCTAGCTATATCATAAGTCCCTATGTACATCCTTTGAGTGTATGTTATTTGTTTCCTGTTGGTGTGTCACCCCCCTTCACTGATGCATGTCCTCTCGCCTATAGACTGAGACTTGGTCTGCTTTCACTTGTGATCCAAGTTCTTGTGCTGTGCATAATCCAGTTTGGATATTCCAATCACCAACCTGCAGAAGCGTATCTCTTGTTACCAGAGTGTACATGGACTCCTAATGTGGTGAAAGAGAGATTTGCCTAGACCGCCAGGCACCAGAGGTCAGAAGGCGTTAAAATTAACACAGAAGCATCACCCTGGGCGCTTTATATAGGCAGCTCGCCTCGTACTAAGTGACATACACCACGGGGAGGCGCTTGGCTGTGGGAAAAGTGGAGCATATTTTGGCACCTCGCGATGTATCTCATGGAAATATTTAAAGAACAAAATCTTTACACAAATAGGATGGCTTAATTTCTTAGTTATCTTAGAAAGGCAAGAACTGATCCAAATCTACAGCTGACAAACAGAAACAAGAAATGGCAAAAAGACGCAGGCCTGACAATCAGCGCCACCTCTTTGAGTGAGGTGTGTGATTACAGTTTATATACAATGCGTTAAGCTAACTTTCCCAAAATGCAGTTGTAAACACAGTTGCTGATCTATTACACCCCTGCCTATCTTCATAAGTGCAATGCCAATATATGAAATTAGTGCCTCAGGTGCCGAAACTATTGCATTTCTGCTCGTATGGTGTGGGCTTGTCCCTCATTACAAGATTATAGGAAACAAATCTTTATATTTATAATAGTTTGTTTTGATATTAAGTAATCCCTGATACAATTTCTGTTGTTCACTAGTGCTTAAAACATCCGAGTATTACTCCAAAAGGGGCAGGTTGCAGGTGGTTTTAGCAATATTATTTGCTAGATTAATAATTACCACCCGCAGGAAGGACAGGGACCCTCCAGGATTCTAACAAGGGGTTAAAAAAATGAGAATTGAATGAGAAGAGTATATGATTTGAAAATAATCTATTCCAACTGCTCAGGCAGGGGCTACATTTTGGTTTAATAAACGTTAGAGTAGGTATAAGATGTTTATGCAAAACTGATTCACTTTTGATATCTTTTCAGTAATTCCAATATAAGTAAAATTAATCTGTGCTCAAAAATACATTTCAATACAGTATATTTTTTCTATCTTGTATAGTATATTACAGTGGTATGAAATTACTGAAAACAATCATATAGTGATATTATGAACAGAAATTGTGAAGTGCATGATTATTCTTGCGTTCTAATACGAATACCATTCCTCTTGTAACATAATGAAAACCGTTCAGTCCTCCTGGCTGTTTATTCTGTGATTTTAGATTAAAAAGGATAGAAAAGAAGATGTGGCTCGGGCCTGGGGAGCCCCTGGGGAAGACAGGGTGTGATGGACAATCTGCTGTGACATGCTTGTACTGTTTTTCTGGGTTGAAAAAGCAAATAAAAATATATTTGAAAAAAAAAGGATAGATAAGAATTGGAGAGACAGAATACGATTTGAGTTCTATTGCACTGAAATAAAAAGTTAATGATATAGCCATCCAGATCAGGAGGAAAGCGACAACAATAGTTAAAATGATCACTAATGCTTTAAACATGCTGAAAACAAAGTTGAAGGAATCACATGGAGATATGGTCTACTTACAGGCCATTTTTTGGTCTCGTCTGAGGCAGCGCACATGCGCTAGGTTTCCGAGATCTATTGTATTTTAAACAAACCTGAAAAGGGCTTATAGCTCACCCGTTACTTACCATTGGGTGGCGTAAACTTCACTCTCACTTCTTTTATTTTTATTGGTCAGCGGCAGTTGGGCTGGTTTTATTTTGTTGTCCGGTTGTTGAGTGGAATCCTCTTTATGTCATTACCTTCGTGAATGTAGAATTCTGTGTTGCTAGGTCACAGGTTGGAATGTGTTAGAGTCATTGTGTTTGCTTATCGGTGCTGGAGGGGCTCTGTCATCTGCACTGGTGGGTTTTTATATGTTTATTTCTTAACAAAGAACTTACTACTCTCCATCGCTTGAGACCCATTTTTACATTGGCACCGAGGATGGGATCACCCAATGTGAAGGAAAGACCCGAGAATTGTCCTATGCCCATCTTCTACTTGTGGATTTTTTTTTATTTCCCTTCTGCAGCTGTCTTCACTACATGAACTTTTTCCTACATTCCTGAACAATGATATTCAAACCACTGCAGTTTCTGGAGAGAATTCCTAGAATTAAGGTACTCCTTTTACCTTCAGTGGTTTGCGGTGATGGTTGGCATTTGGAGCGGTCTCCACTCGAGCCTCCACAGCTCCCTTGCGCCATCTGTACCAGTGATTGAGGTTCCTTATCTCGTCACAATCTTCACATCACCCGCTGCTTCTACAAGACATTATTCCTGCAGAAATTGTACGTCATACGATGTTGTACGTGGTGGCCATTTCCAATTGGTTTTGTTTCTGTCAGGATCTGTTCTTCAGCAGCAATGCAATCGGATATTCTTCACGAAGTGTATCAGTGATACACACGCTTTCTCGAAGCTTCCTTGCATTTTACTGCGTGCCAGCTTCTACAGACATCAATTTAAAGGTGTTTACTTTCAGCAGTGCACTTATTTCAACTGATTATTTAAACTTTTGCTTATCTACATTTGAGATTGCATTCTTCTGAATTGACCATATTTTTACTACCAGTGATGCGTACACTTTGTAATTGGCGCGCATTATCATCAGTGATGTGCACACTTTGAATGTATGCTTTTTGACATTTTACGCTTTTGTTTTCTCTTGATTAACATAATTCTACATTTCTTTTGATATATAACTTTCTCTTCCAAGTTTATATTATCATTCAGTCATGGCTTCGTCACAAGTCTGCAATCTTCAATATTTTTTAATGTACCTGGGAAGCCTACATTAATCTGGAAGAAATGGTACAAAACTTTTGAAAACTATATTGTGGCAATTGATGGTACAAACTTTTCTGCTGAAAGGAAACATGCACTCCTATTTACTTATTTAGAATCAGCTGCCATTGAATTTTTTAAAAACTTACCTCCTATTGCAACACCAGCATGAGCAGGTGATTCTTGGAATATTTTCAAAGAAGCTGTTGCTAGACTAGAAAAACAATTTACTGATGAACCTAATATTTTAATTGAACGTCATGCTTTTAACAAGAGGAAACAGTTTGCAGATGAAACTGTTGAACGATATGTGGCAGCATTAAGGGTACTTGCTGCCAATTGTGAGTTTGGGTCTTGCGTCGATATTTGTATAAGATCAATTTGTATTCAACTGCGAGTCTAAAAAAATACAAGAAAGGTTATTGGCTTGTCATAATCCCGCGCTAAATGAAATTTTAGATATAGCCAGGGGTATTGAAAGATCTATACAGTCATCTAAAGTGCTATCTTCTGAAGAGGGTATGGTCAACAATCCTGTGTATTCAATTCAGGTTGGTAAGAAAGTGTTTAAAGCTAACAATGTTGTTAGGCCTGTTAAACCTTCTTGTTACAGGTGTGGATCTAAGTTTCATCTTGCTAATAACACAGAATGCCCAGCTATCAGGAGAAGATGCACAAAATGCAATAAAATCGGTCATTTTCAAACTGTATGCAAGAGCATAAGAAGTGGTACTAATACAAATAGTACTAATGTAAGTGTAAATTCTGTTAGTGAGGTGACAAATGATCTTGAGAATATGATTATTACTTTGTATGATCCCATGATTAATGTCAATATGGTTGGTGTTAGTTTCAAAGCACCGTTAGGTGAAGTTGTAAGGTATATTCTTTCTTCTATGTTTTGTTATGTATTTACATTCTGCTGCACGTTCCATTATTCCACCAGCTGCCACGCTCTATATTGTTCCACCAGCTGATTCCTCACAGAGGAGTGTATCTTCAAACATGTTTATGTTTGAAGATGCATCCCTCGTGAGAGATCTTCCAGTTAGAGCCACAGCTGTTGTTAATGTTATTAAGCTGTTGGACTATCTGGAAGGCGGTAGCACTCCCGTGTTGATGCTGACTCATAACTGGAATAAAACTTCTTTTGGATTATTTCCTGTTTTCTGCTTGCCATCATTTTTGGATAACTTCATCTTCTTTACATTTGGTGACAGGATTTATTTTAAAAAAGAAGAATTTGAGCATCTTCACCAAAATCTTTGGAACGTTACACTGGTCAAAAAGGATCTGAATCTAAAGATTAATTTGTTCTACTGCGCACTTTTTAAAGCAAAACGTGTGGTTATCTCGTACCTCTATAAACGGAAGAAAACCGAGGAGATTTCAGCCGAGAGTGCATTTTTGAGTGTGTTATATCCTGCTCTTCCTCTCTCTTTGTCCCTCCTTAGTGTTAGTGTCTGCTTGTCTATGTCATGTCTCTGTGATGTCATCCATGATTCTACCTGTTGCTATTCAAGGGATTTATCAGTTACCTGGAGGCTGAGCAGGAAGTTATCTGCTCCTGGTGGGGGTTCTTACCATATTACATTCCTACTTGAATGCTGTAACTGACTATCTAATTCCAAGAATAAATATACTACATGAACATTACAACAAGGACCCATCATCTTTATTTTATTGAATTTAACACTGGCGACGAGGTAAAAAAGGACCCATTTAAAAGAAAAAGGACTTCATTGAATTTAAAAAGGACATCATTGCAACCAAAGACAAGAAGAGAAACGTTTAAAGTTACTTTCCTGCTTCTGGGTACCCCACCGGTGTCTGGTTCCAATGGACAGTCTCAACCCAGTGCATTGGAATAACCTTTGCTGAAGTAATACTACCACTAAATTACTAAATCATCTGGCACTAGAGCAAACTTAAAGGTCTCCCTGTTTTCATCTAGTGAGTCAGCGTTTTACGTGAGTAACGTTGCTGCTGCTGTCTGTCCTATGTGTGCCTGTGCTATTTCAGGAATCTGCTGTTTAAAAGATTGTCAGCTCACTTTGTGACTTCAGTTTATTGCCTGCGCAACTTGTGCCAACCTGTTGTTTAAAGGTCTCCTGTTTACAAAAGCGCTCCTTACTGGGACCGTTACATCCTGCAATTAAAATTACAGTCTGCCTGCATCAATCTGTGTGAACTCCGTGTTTCGATACCTTGGAGGTTGTGCACTAGCAGTTTGTGTGAAGAGACGGCTATTCTATTTTGTTATTTCGCTTGCCGTGTGGCCTACGCTGAGACCTGATGCCTATTTCTGCCAACCACGTCCTGAGCATACTCTGCAAACTGTGCTGGAATTCACATGCCAGCGCTTGGCTCTACACCATTTGGGAGTCTGTCTACATTCCTGACTTCGAGAATTGGAACTTGATCTGCACACCATTAACTTCTGACATTACACTACGTTTGGATCTACAACCCGGGTGAGAGATCGCTCACCGGTGTTTGCTGCTTCATGATTTTTTTAATTATGTATTTATTTATTTATTTTCCATGAAAAAAAAGGGTGTTCTCCAACAAGGTACTGTTTGATTTTCTTTACATTTTCCCATGGAGATTTCTACAGAGGTGTTTTTGTCTCCCTTCATTCAAATGACAACGGTGACTACTTTTATTATTTTGATTTGCTATGTTTAAGATGTTGTAAACAATTTAGCATATTTCCTAAGTTATGCAATGTGTTGTTTGCGCTGTAATTTATCCTTGAGTCCATTATTCAAGTACTTTGAGTGAAGGATTTGCCTGCTTTATTATTATTGTTTTAATTTACAGTGTGTGTGTCAGTCATGATGTTTCTTTTAAGTACTGTGTTGTGCTAAATATCGATTATATGCTATATGCTTATAATTATGGTTCTAGGTTACATATGATGTCCTCCATCCTTTAGCTGCTAGCGCCATGAGACCTTGCGGTGAACTGCACGCTATATAAGAATGTATGACTATGACTATATGTATGCTGTTACATGTTCTTTTATGTGTGGATTTGCAAGTGATGCATTTTGAAATAATTTATTCTATTATTGCCTACTTTACTGGAGCCACGTTTGTGCTCAACCTTTGTTGAGGTGCTCATTTGCTTTCATTTTGGTGATGAATTGTAGGCGTTATGCTTATTGGGGTCATTTATGTGCTCAACTATGTTGAGGTGCGCCAATTTGTTTTCATTCTTAGTGATGATGAGCTAGAGTAATGCTCAATTTTGATGTTTATTTCTGTTATGAACCACTTTATATTGCTCTATTGTTAGAGGTGTGCATGTGCTTGCTATTAGAAGCCATAGGGGCTCAATTGTATTGTCATTTCAGATGAACCACGTATAGTGCTCTATGGTTAGAGAAGTTCATCTATTTACTGTCAGGAGCCGCAGGGCTCAGTTTTATTGCTGATTTTCTGTTACTTACTGTGAGGAGCTGCATGGGCTCAGTTTTATTCTATTGATAGAGAAGTTGTGCATTTTCTGTGAAGAGCCGTTTTGTCATGAACATCTTTTACTGTGCTCTATGTTTAGAGGAGTTCATGTATTTACTTTGAGAAGTTGGGCTCATTTTTATTGTGCTTTATTTTAGAGGAATCGAAAATATTCGAATTTCAGGAGTTGATATTTCATTTTCTATCTACGGTACTGAGCCATACTGTACCTTTGCTCATTTGTATTGAGATGTTCAGTTTTTATTTCATTTAAGCTTACATTCTTTTGTTAGCTTATGGTGCTTGTACAACCTTTGTACTTGCGCCCCTTTGATATTACCTCTTCTTTCCATCATGTTGAAGAGGGTGTTTATTTCTGGTGCATTTATGTTCTTTCTTTCTTCTGCCTTTCTGCTTCTGCCATCTTTTGTTTCATCTTATTCATTTTTTCAATTAAAGGAGGGAGGTGTGTTATATCCTGCTCTTCCTCTCTCTTTGTCCCTCCTTAGTGTTAGTGTCTGCTTGACTATGTCATGTCTCTGTGATGTCATCCATGTTTCTACCTGTTGCTATTCAAGGGATTTATCAGTTACCTGGAGGCTGAGCAGGAAGTTATCTGCTCCTGGTGGGGGTTCTTACCATATTACATTCCTACTTGAATGCTGTAACTGACTATCTAATTCCAAGAATAAATATACTACATGAACATTACAACAAGGACCCATCATCTTTATTTTATTGAATTTAACAGAGTGTTTCCGTGATTTTAGACGTAGCTTCAGAGTCGGGAAACCACGCGTCATTTGATCGTGATGACATCATCACGCAACGGAGTAAACCATTTCTGAAGCCGATTTGGAAAGGAAAAACGCAACGCGCACATATTCAGTTGTTTAAATTGATATTTCACTTGAAAGTCGTTGCGCAAGTATTCATTTGAGAGTATATCTCATTACAAGAATAGAAACTACGGAATGGTATGTAAAAGTTTTCATTTACGAGTTAACAAGAGTGCATAAAGTTAAAAGGAAGCATTTTTCCTTTGAGGAGACTAGAGATACATTCATTTGATATTTTAAAGACTGTTAACTTATTAACTCTGAAGAGAGAAGAAGTACATTAAGAGACATGTTTTCTGCATAAAATTGGAAGCATATATATTTTTGAAAGTACAATATAACAGACAATTTTAAAGAAAAGAAGAGGCATTTGAAGGAGGAAGGTTTAAAGGAGTACTAATTTAACCCCTTCAGCGGGGTGCGAATTTTCGCACTGTGCTGAAGGTTCTAATGAGTTCGTTATGGTGGTGTTGAGTTACCACCCAATCGCGCACTGTTCACGTGGCGCTATTGCGCTTTATAAAATCTTATTAAATCAAACTGTGTTTTAAACCACTCTTGTGTTATGTTCCACACATTTATTTTTTCTCTAACTCGTATTGTTTTTCATATGAATCATAGTTACATTTTTAAACATACACAATACTATTTCATTACTGACATGTATTCACAGGACTTATACATTCCATGTTCATCAGTATATACTTGGCACATGTAATATAATACATTTAATCAACATTTTACGAATGAGCCCAATGCATTTCGGCACTCATGTGTGCCTTCATCAGGGGAAGTATCTATAAAAGAAAATTGAAAAAACATGGTGTGAGTGTCAATTTATGGCGGGGGGTTCTGTAAATCTGTAACCGTGATGTTTGCGTACCTGGTCCTTGTGGTAATGTATGACCTTAGTCCAGTCCCTCAGTATGGCCCTTGTATCTGTGTTTAAAACATAAGTACAAGCCACTATATGATGATTCCATATACACTTGTGTAAGAGCTATCAACTTGCCTTAGGTTGTCCTACATACCTTTAAGGACGATATTTCAAGTGTCTGAAGGTTCTAATGAGCCTATCGGCTCATGACGGAACGGTTCCGTCATGAGCACAGCTCAACCGACGCTCATGACGGAACCGTTCCGTCATGAGCATGGAAGGGGTTAAGTCTTGTTACATTTACACTTATTTTACAAAGATGGCTAATTATCAACAAATGATTATATTGAACAATTTCTTACCTGTCAATGGCAAACCAGTAGAACCGTGGAAAACATGGTTTCGTAGCTTCGAGAATTATTTAGTAGCAGTTGATGCAGAGGAATATACTCCAAAGAGGAAACTATATGATAACTTGCCTACTTCAATTCCACCTCCAGGGAGAGGTGAGGGCTGGAATGTGTATACAAACGCAATTCAAAGACTAAACAGGAAATTCTTGGAACAACCAAACGTTATTCTTGAGCGTTTTAATTTTAGGAAAAGAAAGCAAAACATTGAAGAAAGTGTAGAAGACTTTATCTCAGTCTTGACGAACATGTCATCTGAGTGACACTTTGGTGCTGATCTAGACATCTACATCAGAGATCAATTCGTTTATGGCTGTTGTCATAAAAAAAATTCAAGAAAGAATTTTGAGTTGCAGAGATCCAATGTTAGCTGAAGTGATTGACATGGCTAAAAGCATCGAAAGGAGCATTGTTTCTTCAAAAAGTATTGTGGTTGAAAATGTCTCATCTGTTAATTTGGTGCAGAATGATGTATCTGTTAATGCTGTAGCCTTTAAAAATAGATCTAGTAGACCTCGACAGAGAAAAATTAGCACATTTTGTTTCAGGTGTGGGTCAAGAACACATCTCAGTAACAGTCCCACATGTTTTGCATAAGGATGAGGTGTACAAACTGTCAAAGGATTGACCATTTTAGTATTAAATCTTTTTATTGAGCAGAAAATAAGCGCAATGCACCTCTCAACATCATCAGCGCCGGCCTCGATAGGAGGCGGCCTAGAACAGGGTCACTGCTGATACCCAACGTGCCGACACAGGGGCCTACACAGTTAACACAGCAAGCCGCCTACAACCCATCTGGGCCGGCCGCGTCAAAAGAGGTGCCATAGAGGTGCAAGTGGAGCCAATAATAATGCGAGACCTAACAGGAATCCCCAACACAGGACTTAAAACAACCCCTGGGGTCCCTCCCCCCTCCCTCTCTCTCCCCTCTCCTTGTCCATTAGTCAAGCATGGGGCAGTAGGTCATCACTGACTCTCTACGAGCCAGTCAGCGCTGCACGTGCTGGGCCTCTACGCTTGTGTGTGCGTGTCTCGGTCTCCGGGAGTGGGGTATCTGCAAGTCGCTGCAGCCGTAGATATCGGGGGCAGCTCACTTCCCTGAATTCCCCGGTCAGCAGGGTGAGGAAGGGTTGCCATAGTGCTGTAAAGTCCGCCCCCCTCCCCGCTGAGGCTAACGACAGCTTCTCCATTCCCAGGATCGCCCAGAGACGATGCAACCAACCCAGTTGTTGCGGGGCCTGGACAGCCCTCCAGTGGGCTACTATATTCTGAACTGCCGCCCCCAGGGCCAGTGCGATCAGTTTCCCCCTCCAGGATTTCAGGGGGTACATGAGAGCATTAGGGAGGCCCAGTATAATGTAGGCTGGGAATCGAGGTAGTTGCGTGTCTAGGTGAGAGTCTATTAGATCCAGAATAGGAGTCCAGTATGAACAGAGCCTGTCACAGCCCCACAGCAAGTGTTCTAGTGTCCCCAGTTCCCCGCAACCCCTCCAGCAGCGGTCGCTGACCTGGGGATCCCACCGATGCAACCTCTCGGGTGTATGATACCAGTATGTGGCGACTTTGGTCATTGTCTCAGTGAGACCCGTGTGGTGTGCTGAATGTCTGGCTCTGTAATAAACCCCCTCCCACTCCTTCAATGTGAGTTGGCGCCCTAGGTCTCTCTCCCATCTAGCCCTTCCTGCGTTGTATGTGTGAACGTTAGTGAGGAGTAATTGTTGGTAGAGATCTGAGATTAATTTTTTGTCTGATGTGCGGGTCAGCAGCCACCTCTCATAAGGTGTGAGGTGTCGTTGGGCTCCCGGCTGGATCGAGGGGTGAAGAGCCCAGTGTCGCACCTGCAGATATTGTAAGCGATCCGTCTCGGCAATGCCATAGTCTTCTTTCACTTTGTGGAACGGAAGGATACTCTTGAGGTCAAACATGTGTCCTACATCCCTGCAGGGGGTCACTCTCCATGCCGCGTATGCCCTAGTGTCCAGGCCCGGTGTGAAGTCTGGGTTATCGAATATCGGGGTCATCGGCGAGGGAAAGGAGGCCACCCTGTCCCACACCTCGAGGACTGTGCTCGTGATCTTTGAGGCATACAGGTTGGGGGGTCTATGACATCGTGGGAGGAATGGGATACCCTGCAGTGGGCGGCCGGCCACTGCCTGGTCCTGAAAGAGCCAGTGTTTACCCGACTCTAGTTGATGCCACTCCACTAGCGTGCGCAGTTGTGCCGCTTGAAAGTATAACATGAGATCGGGTATAACAACTCCACTAAGATCAGGGGGCAGAGTAGCAATAGTGTGCTTAAACCGCGGGCGTCGGCCGTTCCAGATAAACCGCGTTAACTCCGATTGGGTTTTCTGAAGCCACGCGGTCGGCGGGCATAAGGGAAGCGTCTGGAACAAGTATAGAATCTGGGGCAGCAACGTCATTTTAACAGCCGCGATCCGGCCAAGCCAGGACAGCGTGAGGGGTTTCCAACGCCGTAACTGGTCTCGGATTTTCTTCGTGAGCATCTCGTAGTTGGTCTCCGCGGTGTCCTGCACCGTCGGGGTCAGGAGGACGCCCAGATAGGAGATGGATGTGTCAGACCACTGCACTTTGAACTCCGCTTTGACCTCTTCCAGGGTCTCCGGTAGCAACGAGACATTTCGCCTCATTTATCTTAAAGCCCGACGCCAGTGCGAAGGCATGGAGTTCCGCAAAGAGCGCCCGCAGTGACTGCATCGGATTGGTGAAGGACCATAGGATATCGTCCGCGTACAAACTAATTTTGTGCGTGTCTCCGCCAAAGGGAATGCCGGAGATGAGTTCATGGTGCCGCACTCTCTGCGCCATCGGCTCCATGTAGAGTGCGAACAGGAGGGGGGAGAGTGGGCAGCCCTGCCGGGTGCCTCTGCCAATGTCAAATCTCGGGGATGTATGGCCATTAACTCGCACTGCTGCATTGGGTCGGTGGTAGCAATTAAATATGCGGTGTCGGAGGGTTTCTCCGAACCCGAAGTGCCGCAGTACTTGGTCAAGGTAAGGCCAGTGCACCCTGTCAAATGCTTTTTCTGCATCGATAGTGAGGAGCATACAGCCCGGTCTCGTACGTGAACCGGCCTCGATGAGGTGGAGGACCCACCGGGTATTGTCGCTGGTCTGCCTTTGTGGGATGAAGCTCGACTGGTCAGGCTCTACTAATTGCTGCATGTACGGCGCTAGGCGCCTTGCGAGGATGCCGGTGTAAAGCTTCAGATCTATGTTTAGCAAAGAGATAGGCCGGTAGGAGCCGCAGTCAGTTGGGTCACGTCCGGGCTTGGGGATCACCGAGATGGCCGCCTCAAGCAAATCAGGAGAGATGGCACCGGGCTGATCAAATGTGTTGAACAGGTCACGCAGGATAGGGGCAACCTGTGGGCAAAATGTCTTATAGAAGGCCGCCGTATAGCCATCCGGTCCTGGGGATTTCCCCACTTTAAGGCGGGATATCGCCGAAATGACCTCCTCTAGGCCTATGGGCCGATCCAGGAAGTCCGCTTGTGCCTGGTTTAGGGAGGGAAGCGCCGAGCCTCGCAGATAGTCCAGTCCGGCCTTCGGATCGAGGCAGTCTGCATCATAGAGGGCGGCGTAAAATTTACCGAAGGCCGCCACTATGGCCGCGTCTTCCGTGACCTGGGTGCCTCGAGCGGATTGGAGGAAGCGTACCTGCTGCCTCTGAGTCTGTGCCCGTAGCCTACTCGCTAAGAGTTTCCCACAGCGGTCACCCCCGGTGTAGTATGCGTGCTTGAGGCGCATGGCAGCGTATTCAGCCACATCTTGGTCTAGGGCAGCCAGCATCTTCCTTTCGGTGCACAACTAGCGCCACGCCCGCGCGGCCCCGGTGGGCTGGTGCATCTGCTCCAGTTCAGCCACCCGTTGAGTGAGTTCGGCTCTCTTCAGCGCTCTCTCCCTATTGTTAGCGGCGGCGATTGATATGATCTCACCGCGGAGGACCGCCTTGAGTGCCGCCCACTGTGTGGTTTTAGTCGTGTCTCCATTCGCGTTGTGTGTCAAGAATTGAGCGATTGCGGCCTTGAGTCTGTCTTGTGTGTCTGGGACCTGCAGAAGCCCGTCCCGAAGCCGCCAGTGTCGCTGAGGTGTCGGCGTGGGCGCCACTTGAAAAGTCGCCACCACTGGTGAATGGTCAGACAATGAGGCCGGAAGTATCTCTACGTCCTTAGCTTGTGCCGTCAGCTGGGAGGAGCACAAAAAATAGTCCAACCTCGCGTAGGTCTTGCGGGCCGCTGAATAGTATGTGTAAGCTGTCGTATGTGGATGGGAGTGTCTCCATAGGTCAGTGAGGCCTAGATCTGCAATATGTGTATGTCCTGATGTCGAGAGTGCCCCAACCTGTCCGAGCCTCTGACCCGAGCGGTCTGCTGTGTTGTGGAACACTAGGTTGAGATCTCCACCAAATAATAAGTGCGGGTGCGCGGTGGCTGTAGCCGCCTCTAGTGCTGTGTGTAAGAACCTTTCCTGTCCTTCGTTCGGTGCGTAAACAGAGCCCACCAGTAATGTTTGGCCCGCAACCTGAAAACTGTGGACGAGAAGCCGCCCCTTGATCTCAGCCTCTTTCTGTATGACCCTCCCATCAAAGGACTTGGCTACTAATATTGCTATTTTTTTTTTTTTTTAAATACACAAAAACCTGGGTGTCTAACACGAAACTAAATGTGTTTCAAAGACCATATACTGTATGCGGTATACATGAGTGAGACTAAAGAACAGAATGATCTATATATAAGGTTTGACAATCTAACGCATGTAACCACCAGCAAGCGTAGGTGAGACCCAAGATCCAGAGATGGATTACCATCAAAATCTTGTTGGTGATCTGATTTTTCTCATCTGGTCATCCACAGGGCCGGGCTGGTGTGTCTCTAGATCAGTGAGACTACTTCCAGGACCGCCTGGTTGGACTGGGGTCAAGCCCACAACTGCTTATTTGACCATGCGTGGGATCACCAAATGGAACAAAAATGCAGTGCAACAGGTGAAAGTGTAAAAATGTGAAAGCTTGCTTGATAATGAACATGCGACGGAACCAACGTGTGAAGTGTTTGTTGGAAAACATGCACTTGACATGATAGCTGATTCAGGCACACCTTAAATTTAACAAATTGTGGGCATCTTCAACTAAGCTTTCAAAAGTTGACATTATTCCAAAAGCATACGGAGATAAGAGTATTGATATGCTTGGCAATTTCATGTCAGAGATAATTTGTTTAGGGTGGAAAACTTATACAAAAGTCTACTTTGCTATTAAGGGAAAAAATATTGTGGGTTGGCAAGATTTGGCTAAGATGAGATTGAAACTTGTCCCAGGTTCTAAGAATCCAGTTCAATTGAATGATATTGAGATATCACTAATAGATGAGGACAGTAGCTCCATTGTTAATCGCATAATTGAACAGTTTCCAGAAGTTTTTAATTCAAAAATTGGAAAAATTAAAAAATGTGAACATCTCATTAAATTGAAACCTGGCGCAATTCCAGTTTCATATAAACTGAGATCTACTGCCCTTAGGGTTAGGGAAGATTTAAAGAAGTTATTAGAAAATATGGTTGCAGATAAAATATTGAGCCTACAGACTCATCACAATGGGTTAGTCCAATCGTTATTGTACGAAAAAAGGATTCAAGTATTCGCCTTTATGCGGACCTTCGGTCACTAAATAAAAATATACTGGTTGATTGTCATCCCATTCCCGATAATCCAAGATCTCCTTGTTGGTATTGACGGCTCCAAATTATTTACGTTGTTGGATTTGCGTAGCGCTTACCATCAGATTCCCTTATCTTCCCAGTCAACCGATTTGACAACATTTATAATGCCCTTTGGGGCCTACAAGTACTTGAGATTGCCGTTTGAGCTGGCGTCAGCCGCAAGTGTTTTTCAAAATTGTATGGACTCCCTGCTTGACAAGATTAATAACGTTCAGGCTTATCAAGATGACGTTTTAATCTTTTCAAAGAATGTAGAGGAGCATGTTAAATCTTTGAAAGAAGTTCTTTCACGTTTTAAGAATATAGGTATCACTTTAGGTAAGGAAAAATTTAAGTTTTTTAAAACAGAAGTGGATTACCTTGGTCACTGCATTTCTTCAAGTGGCATAAAACCTACATTTTCCCTTACAAAGGCTATATCTGATGTCCCAGTACCGGTTAATAAAGATACATTAAAATCTTTATTAACGGAGTACTATTCTAGATTCATTTTAGGGTACTCACAAATTGTGCAACCTTTAAGAGATCTTCTTAAGAAAAATGTTAAGTTTGAGTGGTCTGAAATTGTAGATAAATCTTTTAATACAATTAAGAAGGCATGGGCATATTATCAAGGGGGTTTATCTCAGCTTTTTTGGCTTTAAAAGCCAAGAAAGCGGAGATAAAATTATCTCCGTATTACCTAGCTGTCGCTAACATCAGTTAGCGAAAGCTATTAGGAGATAGCAACCATCTTGGGCCCCACTTTGCATGTGAGTGATATTTATCACTAATGACATGCAAAGTGGGCGTGCCAAGATGTTAGCGACTGGAAACAGTCGCTAACATCGCTATCTCCTATTACCAACTTTTGGAGATATTCGCGCCAAGCGTGAATATCTCCAAAAGCTAACACCTGCCCTGAGCAGTTCTTAGCCGTGTTATCCAATGGGAGGTGGATAACATGGCTAAGAGCATTAGCTCGCTAATGCATGAATATCGCTGACTTTTCAGCGATATTCATGCATTGCGGCCGATTTTTATCGCATTTGCGATAAACCTTGGTAATACCAAGGTTTATCTGCGATAAAAATCGCCGCAGCTTAGCGGTAAATTTTTGTCTCTAACCAAGCAATAGCGATAATTATCGCTATTGCTTGGTAATATGCCCCGCAATTCTTAATTCTCCAGCTTTGTCATCTTTCACCCCAGGAGTTATGTGCACAATTTCAGTTGATGCAAGCCAGCTTGGTCTAGGCGCTATCTTGTGTCAACATATTGGTTCAAGTGAGCGTACAATAGGTTTTGCATCTAGGTCCCTTTCCTCTGCAGAGAGGAATTATTCGACTATTGAAAGAGAAGCATTGGCTTGTTCATGGGCCGTGGAAAAATTTAAGAGCTTTATTTTGGGAACACACTTCATCTTACTGAGTGATCACAAACCTTTACTTACCTTGTTGAATGGTAATGGAACTGGTAAAGCTTCTGCACGTCTTGTGCGGTTACTTTCAAGGTTACATGAATTCAATTTTACCATCCGGCATATTGCTGGTGGTCTCAATGTTAGAGCGGATTGTCTGTCTAGGCTCCCTCTTCAAGAGAACTACTTAGAGTCAAAATTTAGCGATGTTGAAAGCGTAGTAGCCTCAATTGATGATTCAAGAAAAGATTTTCCATTCTTAACACAAGATATTTGGTTGAATGCGTATAAAGATGATGAGGTGTTATAAGCTGTGAAAAACATGATTATTAATGGGTGGCCTAGGGAACGTTCATTACCAGCTTCACTTAAGTCATATGCCCAGGTATCTCAAGAACCTTCGATTGTAAAGGATGTTTTGATGCGTGGAGACCAATGCATTCCACCTTCTTCTACTCGCATAAAGTTGGTGGAATGTGCACATGAAGTTCATTTGGGTATAGGTAGCACGCCTAGGAAGCTTAAAGAGTATTTCTGGTAGCCCGCCTTAGACAAGGATGTTACCTTATTCATAGATAAATGTGATTTTTGTTTATTGTCAGATAAACACTGGAGGATTAATAAACTTCCTCTTCACCCTGTAACTATTCCACAGGAAGCATGGTCAAAAATTGCACTGGACTTTGCTGGTCCGTTTGATTTACTGCCAAGTAATGAAAGCTTTATAATGGCTTTGATGGATTACCACTCCAAATGGGTGGATTTGGATTTCTGTGACTCACCCACTTTTTCTGCTATTATTACATTTTTAGACAGAGTGTTTTTTACAGAAGGCTTTCCAAGAGAAATAGTCACAGATAATGGCTCACATTTGTGTTCCCTGTCCATGCAAGAGTACTTCAAAAAGCATGACATCAAGCATTTGAGGGTGGCCCTCTATTCTCCTGCTTCTAACGGCCTTATCGAAAGGTTGAATAGGTTTTTAAAGGAGGGTGTTCAGACAGCTTTGGCAAGCAATTTTGCAGTTGAAGATTTTTTAAGAAAGAAAGTATGGTCATATTTGATCACTCCACATTCGACGACAGGGATTTCGCCCTTTAGACTTTTGAAAAAGAGGAATCCTAATGGTGTAATTTGCCCCAACTGGTTAAAGGATTTGAGGAAAGACACTTCTTCTTGTATTTCATGTCAGAATAAAAACACTTGGAAGGAGAATGTTTAAAAAAACAGAATTTGCAAAAGAAATATTTTGATGCTTCTTCTTGTTTTGTAATAAAAGACTTTCAGGTTGGGGATTGGGTTTTGTTCAAGAATCAAATAAGCTTAAAAGGGTATGTCTAAGTTTTCGTCTCCCATTCAGGTTGTAAAAGTTTCTAAAGGGTCAGTCTTCCTTGAAGGGAGAGGGTGGTGGAATAAGAGAGCTATTGTAAAAATTTCCAATGATCAAGCTAAAAGAATTCTCTTATACAAATCTGATTCTGCTCTTCATGAATGTTCACATTTCCCTTTAGGAACCCCTTCTGACAATGTTTTGTGCAATACTTCTTTTCCTGTGTTTCCTTCTACTTCGTCTGAAGGTACGGATGTGCATTCTACTCCTGTTACTGTTCAGCGTAGCTCTTCTACAAATGAATTGTTTAAACCTCCTATGGCTCATCGTAATTGTTCTGTCCCTTCAAGGTTTAAAGATTTTTATATGTCATAAGTTAACTTTATATTTTTTTTAAATTTTGTTAATGTTATAGGAAGGGAGATGATGTAAGAAGGTGTAGTCTTTCTGCTATGTTTTGTTATGTATTTACATTCTGCTGCACGTTCCATTATTCCACCAGCTGTCATGCTCTACTGTTCCACCAGTTGATTCCTCGCAGAGGAGTGTATCTTCAAACTTGTTTATGTTTGAAGATGCATCCTTCGTGAGAGATCTTCCAGTTAGAGCCACAGCTTTTGTTAGTGTTATTAAGCATTTGGACTATCTGGAAGGCGGTAGCACTCCCGTGTTGATGCTGACTCATATTTGGAATAACATTTCTTTTGAATTATTTCCTGTTTCTGCTTGCCATCATTTTTGGATAACTTCATCTTCTTTACAGAAGTCCATATTGGTGATATCACATTGGAGGTGATGGCTGATTCCGACTCTGCAATTACCGTCATTTCTGATGATACATTTGAAGAAAAATGAAAAGGTACACAACTTACAGTCACATCCCAAAGCGTTTGGCAATTTTTACATTGAAATGTTAGGTTTCTTTGAGGATAAATTACATTTTCAGGGACGCTACATTTTCACCAAAATCTATATAGCAGTCAATGGTAAGAACATTGTTGGATGGTAGGATCTGGGCAAGTTAGGTATAATGCTATGTCCAGGTACTGATACTCTAATTAGATTACGGGACATTTCTGTTAATCAAATTGTAAATCAACAATCAATTACTGATATCATTTTAACAAAACACAATGCTGTGTTTGCAGATAAAGTTGGTCATGTGAAGTGTTTTACTCATCACTTCAAGTTAAAGAAGGGTGTCATACCTGTACAGCACAAAGTACATATGGTATCATTAGGGGTTCATCAAAAACTTAAAGAGCATCTTGACAATGTATGTACTGAAGGCATAATTGAAACCACCAATAGCTCTGAATGGATTTCGGCTATTGTTATCACACTTTAAAAAATGGCGATTTACGGCTGTGTATTGATTTAAGATCACTCAATAAGAACATTATCATTGACAGTCATCTCCTTCCTAGGATTGCTGGTAGTTTGGTGAGTGTGAATATAGTATGATTAGAATGTGAGAGTGGAAGGAAAGGAAGAATGACAAATGGATGAGGAATATTTTATCAATTAAGTTGTTTGAGGTGCAAGGTGTAAAGATATAATGATTTGTAGAAATGTATAATTCTGATATGTGAAAAATTAAATAAAGAAAGGATTTATTTCAGACTGAAAAGGTGGTCATTGGCTCATGTTGTTGTATTTTCAGCATGGCCGCTCTAGAGTAAATGAGCAGGAATAAGGTAGCAGTATTGGCATGTGCGTAGTTCTTAATTAAATTGAGGCTTGACCTTAGTGTTGGGAGCCCAAACCCAGTGGTGTTATCGGTTGAAATCTCATGAGGAGCACGCCTCCATACTAGATAAAGTTCTTACCAAATTAGAAGACAGGGGCATGACTGTTAGCAAAGAGAAATGCATTTTTTTGTGATTTTGATTATGTAGGACACAAAATTTCTTGTGAGGGCATTTCTCCCAAGGTTGATTTAATCAGCGCTCTTAACAATGCTATTAAGCCATATGACAAAGATTCCTTAAGATCCTTTTTAGGACTTGGAGAGTATTATGCCAGATTTGTACAGGGATATGCTCTAGTAGTTGAACCTTTGGGGCAATTGCTTAAGAAAGGTGTATCTTTTGTTTGGACAGAAGATCATAATAATATTTTTGAGAAAGTCAAGGTACACATTTCACAAGCTCCTGCTCTAAAAACCTTTGACCCCAATGGAGATTCTGTTGTAACTGTTGATGCCAGTTGTATTGGATTAGAAGCTGTTTTTAGCCAATTTGTGGATAGTAAAGAGAGAACTATTTATTGTATTTCTAGAGCTTTGAGAGTTCTGAACTACATTATAGTATGTTGAAAGAGAGGCTCTTGCCTGTGTAAGGGCTGTGGAAACGTTTAAGAATTTCTTATGTGGAAAACCTTTCACGTTGGTCACGGATCACAAACAATTAGTGTATTTGATGGATGGTGTGCATTCTGGTAATGCTTCCTCTAGACTTATTAGACTTATTGCCAGATTGCAAGAGTTTAGTTTTGTAGTTGATAAAGCGGACTTTAAAGATAAATTTAGTTTTAGTTCACTGATTTAAACTCCCATAATTTATAATATATTAATGAGTGCTGCATGTTTTTATGCTAATTCAACCTAGAATAAAGTGCACCAACACGAACACGGGGGTCTAATTATATGTGCTCTTGTCATGTTTGTCATTAATGTTTTAAATAATATATTAATTTTGTCTTTTGTTTTGTCGGACATTAACTGCGGCTGTTTTAAATAATAGCATGTGCATTTTCCAAAATGTGCTTTTGTTTATGTTGTGTCTTTCAAGTGACTGTGTTTCATTTGTCTTTTATGCATTTTGCTAGGTAATTTGGACTAATCGGTTAACATTAGGGGGTGGGTAACAGAATAATTATCATTTCTTGAATTAATTGATGTCTTGTGTTTCCTTGCATACTAGAGTCATGCTAAAAGAGGCCTGTGGCCTATTTCTGAAATGGATGTCCAAAGTCCTGTCGAGTTGGGCCTTCCACAGCAGAGAATGAAAGAAAACATTTTCTTCATAATTCTTTGAAAAACACACGCGGAAGCTAAGCTGTGCAGAGCGTTGAGATAATCATTGTTTAAACTTTCAATGTCAAGGACAGGATGTGTAGCGGCGGAAAAGCTTGGACGGAGGAAGCAACGAACAATTTTATTAAATGTTGCAAGCTTCGGAAGAGCCTGTGACACTCGTAGTCAAAGAACAATGCCGCTCTTAAGGAATATGATTTTTGCAATGTGAAAGGCGAATTACTTCATGGACTGACATTTCTTGACCAATCACGTTTCAAGCTGGTCATACATTTGTATTCTTTAGTTAGTGTTAGATAGAGAAAAGGTATAAAACTGCCCCCTTGGAGTGAGCACTGCTGGCTCGTTCCTGTGCTCCAGAGATGCTGTCGGACTTTTGACTCACGTAAGATCCTTTCTAACTTAAGATTTTTCCCTTAGGTTTCTTTAGCTAAGTTAGGGATATAAAGTTTAGGGGATGAGTTACTAAATGATTGAGCATTTCTCATACTGATTTGATTCTTAAACTGACAGTCTAATGTGCCTTTCTAAAAATGATACTAAATTGAATGCAAATAAAGAAATATATTCATGAAATGCTTTTTGCCTGATAATATAGTTAATAAAATAGTTTTGAAATGACAAGCTGGTCTTGTTCTTTCCACATTTAGTTACCATCAGTTAATCCATTGCCAAAGATTCAGTTGGTCAATTATGTCTCAGTTAAATAATGGGCCTAGTGTTAATTTGAAATAATGGTGAGTATCGTGGTGTAGATTTGTACATAATTTCCTTTGGCCCGCTGGATCAAATTTCTGGTAGCAGAGGATGGTTCGATGAAGAGTCTGAAATAAGGAAATTCAGAAAAAGGGCTTGGAAAGCTGAGAGTAATGAAATTGAGCCTACGAAAAAACTCTTGAAAAAAGGAGATATCTGGCTAAGAGAAGATTTGAAATTCAAATTAGTGAAAAGATCAAAAGAGCAGATTAATGAGATATCTAGTCAAAGGGGTGAATCAGACAAGAAAGAACAAGTTGGAAAGAAAATTTTAATAATTAGCAGAAAGAGCAAAAGACCATTGAAGCAAAATCAGAAATACAAATCTCCAGAGTGGGCCTACATAATAATCCCACCAGTAGTTGAGATTAGTAGCAGTGGTCAGGAAGATTTGGAAGAAAATAGTGACAATGATTAGGTTTAGCTTTCTTTAGTTGAAGTTTATTTTTGGCATAAGGCTGAAGAAATTGTGTTAGGTGACACAAGGTCGAAGAAATTGTGTTAGCTGGAATAATTGTTTATGGACGCAAGGTCGAAGAAAAGCTGTTAGAGGGTTACTAAAAAAATATTAAAAAGTAAGGGTGTTATTTTAATTATTATTACTAATTTAAAATTTTTGTTTTAAAAGTAAAAAAAAAGAGAGAATGCCTAATACTGACAATTCAAGGTGTGCTATCCTTAGGAGATGTTGTAAAATGTCTTCCATTTGTGGGATTCTAATCATTCTAGTTTGGTTAATCTTAGCAGTCATCTTTCTTCTTGGCATAAACAAAGAGGAGTATAAGGTGAACATGACAAGCAAAGCTGAGTCTAAACAAGGTGCTCATGATATTGCAGGCAAAACTAACAGGATTATTGAGCATAAACCAGAGATTCACCAGGACAGATCAGTTGGTGATTTTTCTACTAATTCCTTTTCAAGACTCTTATCAGAGTATGTTAGAGTCATGGATGTTAAAGATTGTTATGTGTGTGTTAAGCTACCTACTTCGGTTTCTGAAGGGGTTAAGTATAATATGTTACCCCTTACCTATGGCATAACATGCAGTGTAATAGCCAGCTTGTTTTATCAAACAGGTCGCTTGGAGTACTATTACTCAGATCACGACGAAATATTTGCTAATCTGAAAGTTGTAAATAGCTTGAACAAAGTTAAACCTGCTAAGCAGATGAGGGAATGCTTTCTGGTGACTAATGAACTGACTTGCGAGTATGCTTACAAAAATAATTTAACCTGCAAAATGAGACCTGAAGAGAAATCTTTCCTAAATTTAGTTGAGGAAAGAAGGGCAATTTATAAGAGAAACGAGATGCTGAAACAAACAAAATCCAGGTTTTGGCAGCAGGAGGATGAGAAGCTTAATGGTGGATATACTAATGCTGCTATTCACATAGATGATCCTGTTAGTGGAAAATTCTGCATTAGAAGAGATAACACGCTTTATGATAATTATTTTGTTGGTGCAAGCCAGTGTGAAGACACTTATCAGATTATAGGGGGTTGGGGATTTAAAGGTGGTAAAGACCCAATTTTCCCAGGAATTTATTTTATCTGCGGGAACAAAGCATATTTCAGTCTTCCGGACCATTGGTATGGTACATGTTACCTTGGTCTAGTCTTTCCTAAAATTTTCCATGTGGACAGAAATGGGGAAAGTTCTTTTGAAATTGGCAAACACCTGAATAGGTACAGGAGAGAAAGTTTCTCTGAGATCATGGGAGATATTTTTGGTGCAATATTTCCTATGGTGGGAATAACTCTGAATTCTATCAAAATTAGAAAAGTTTCCACAATTGTTGACAGACTGTCTACTGATACTGCAGGTGGTTTCCAATTGGTTAATACTGAGCTCATTGCCACCAGAAGCATGGTTATGCAGAATAGGCTTGCTCTACACATACTCCTAGCAAAAGAGGGAGGAGTCTGTGGGATTTTGCATGTTCAGCACTGCTGCACATATATCCCAGATAAAAGCCAGAATATAGAATTGCTGATAAAAAATATCACTGAATTTCACTCAGAAATAGAACCTATGGAAAGTGACAGTTTTTCTGAACGGTTGGCAAAGAGATGTTGGGCAATCAGGGAATGGTTTGCTGAAATTGGCAGTTCAATCATTGGTAAGGTGCTTTATCCTGTAATAATCATTGTTATAATGACACTTTTGTTAAAAATCAGTTGCATGATTCACAAGAGAAAGAAGCATGTGAGGGAAAAGAAACGAATATACAAGCTTAGAAAAGCTCAGGAGAAGGAAATAGAAATGGATGAATTTCGCAGGGCTCAATATGAGAGCTCCAGACAGACTGATGAAACAGGAGTTTAGATTTACTAATACAGAGAGAGATCATTATATGACATTTCAAAGAAGTAAAATTTTGAGTACATTTTTGGGTTTGTTTGGTGATTTTAAAATCACCAGATGAGGGAGTTGATGAAGCGGACTTTAAAGATAAGTTTAGTTTTAGTTCACTGATTTAAACTCCCATACTTTATAATATATTAATGAGTGTTGCATGTTTTTATACTAATTCAACCTAGAATAAAGTGCACCAACATGAACACGTGGGTCTAATTATATGTGCTCTTGTCATGTTTGTAATTAATGTTTTAAATAATATATTAATTTTGTCTTTTGTTTTGTCGAACATTAACTGCGGCTGTTTTAAATAATAGCATGTGCATTTTCCAAAACGTGCTTTTGTTTATGTCGTGTCTTTCATGTGACTGTGTTTCATTTGTCTTTTATGCATTTTGCTAGGTAATTTAGACTAATGGGTTAACATTAGCAAATGGGGTGGGTATCAGAATAATTATCATTTCTTGAATTAATTGATGTCTTGTGTTTCCTTGCATACTAGAGTCATGCTAAAAGAGGCCTGTGGCCTATTTCTAAAATAGATGTCCGAAGTTCTGACGAGTTGGGCCTTGCACAGCAGAGAATGAAAGAAAAAATGTTCTTCATAATTCTTTGAAAAACACAAGCGGAAGCTAAGCTGTGCAGAACGTTGAGATAATCATTGTTTAAATTTTCATTGTCAAGGACAGGATATGTAGCGGCGGAAAAGCTTGGACGGAGGAAGCAACGAACAATTTTATTAAATGTTGCAAGCTTCGGAAGAGCCTGTGACACTCGTAGTCAAAGAACAATGCCGCTCTTAAGGAATATGATTTTTGCAATGTGAAAGGCAAATGACTTCATGAACTGACATTCCTCGACCAATCACGTTTCAAGCTGGTCATACATTTGTATTCTTCAGTTAGTCTTATATAGAGAAAAGGTATAAAATTGCCCCCTTGGAGTGAGCACTGCTGGCTCGTTCCTGTGCTCCAGAGATGCTGTCGGACGTTTGACTCACGTAAGATCCTTTCTAACTTAAGATTTTTCCCTTAGGTTTCTTTAGCTAAGTTAGGGATATAAAGTTTAGGGAATTAGTTACTATATGATTGAGCATTTCTCATGCTGATTTGATTTTTAAACTGACAGTCTAATGTGCCTTTCTAAAAATGATACTAAATTGAATGCAAATAAAGAAATAAATTCATGAAATGCTTTTTGCCTGATAATATAGTTAATAAAATAGTTTTGAAATGACAAGCTGGTCTTGTTCTTTCCACATTTAGTTACCATCAGTTAATCCATTGCCAAAGATTCAGTTGGTCAATTATGTCTCAGTTAAATAATGGGCCTAGTGTTAATTTGAAATAATGGTGAGTATTGTGGTGTACATTTGTACATAATTTCCTTTGGCCCGCTGGATCATAATCCAACATATTTCTGTAGGAAAGAATATTACAGCTGATTGTTTATCTAGGTTGCTAGCTAATATGTTAATAAAGATTCCAATGTTGATCATCATGAGTGCGTAGTTGCTTTGGTGGACATTTTAAATAGTTGTGAGGGTAAGGTTTCAGAAGCTGAATGGATCAAATTTTCTGAATAGGATATTTTGCTTAATAACGTCAAACAATTTCTTGTTCAAGGGTGGCCTCCCACCAGGAATCTTGAGGTAGTGTTACACAGTTTTACTCAAGTATCTAGTGAGCTCAGTATTGAGAAAGTTTTTTGGGTTAGACACAACTTATTTGTTCCTCCTATGGGTCTCAGGTCTAAGCTTATTGAACTAGTTCACTTTGGTCATAATGGTGTCTCTAGCACTAAGAGATCTCTTAGACAACACTATTGGTGGCCTGGAATGGATACTTCTGTTGACAAATTTGTTGATGCCTGTGCTGTTTGTGTGCGATCGGATAAACATTGTAAAGTATCCTGTGAGCCGGTTGGTTTACAAGAGACTCCCAAAGGACCTTGGGAGAAGGTATCTGTTGACTTTTCAGGGCCTGTAGGCAGACAACACAGATGTTTGATTGTTTTAAATTGACAATTTTTCAAAATGAATTCATCATACCTTTGTGGAAAATCCAAACACTGATGAAGTTATCTACTTTTTGGAAAAAGTCTTTCAAATTGAAGGTTTTCGCAAGTTACTTATCTCCGACAATAGTGTTCCATTTATTTAATCTAAAATGGTCCAATTTATTTAAAAATGTGGTATTTGAGCTGAGGAGCACCATTATATTGTCCAAAAGCAAATGGTCAAGTTGAAAGGGCCACCAGGTTCATTAAGGAAGACATTCAGTCTGCTTTAGAGAGTAAGAAGAATGTTTTTGATTTTCTTAAAGAAAAGCTTTGGTCCTATAATACCACGCTTCACTCTGTAATTGGGGTTTCTCCTTATTATTTGATGAGGGAAAGAGAGCGTTGTAATCTTGTTTCGCCTTGTGTTGATTTTACTGTTCCCAAGAATTTTGAGAAGGTAATAGATGAAAACTTTGGATGAAGCTGCTTTAAAAACACAAAGTATACCATGATGACATACATAGAACCAAAAACAAAAGTATATGTGTTGGTGATTGGGTGTGCATTATTAAGCCTGGTTTACAACGCAAAGGCACTTCTAAATTCTCTGCTCCTTTAGAGGTCATTAAAGTCTTTGAAAGTGCTGTTCTTTTACACAAAAGAGGTTGGTGGAACAAAAGTTTCATAGTTCTGCTAAAACCTGGTCAGAAAAAATGTTTAATGTATTAAATTCTGATGATTATTTTTTTGATTTAGAAGTTTCTAAGTAAAGGTGTGGAGTTGTTCCCAACGTGAGTAATTCTAATGTTGATACACGCTTTGTCAGTATTTCTTCTGACTGTGATTCTAATTCTTGTTCTGAATTATCTGATTCTGTTGTTAGTTCACATGTAATTCCTGTTTCTAATGTTCATAATGTCTCTTCCTCTGAGGGGTTTGCTCCTAAAAATGTCAAATCTGATGCTTGTTTGAAAAGGGTTGTTAAGTTACCCAAGTAATGTGATGATTTTGTTTCGAAGTAATATTTTTTGTTGTTTTAATTTTTCTCTTTGTTTTTCGCTTGTGTTTTCTCTCTTTCTTAAAAAAAGAGAAAAAAAGGAACATGTTGAGTGGAATCCTCTTTATGTCATTACCTTCGAGAATGAAGGATTCTGTGTTGCTAGGTCACTGGTTAGAATGTGTTAGAGTCATTGTGCTTATCGGTGCTGGAGGTGCTC
Source organism: Lissotriton vulgaris (assembly GCF_964263255.1). Taxonomy (NCBI): domain Eukaryota; kingdom Metazoa; phylum Chordata; class Amphibia; order Caudata; family Salamandridae; genus Lissotriton; species Lissotriton vulgaris. Next base: position 1,048,235,387 of record NC_141697.1, on the reverse strand, counting down.
TGTCATCCGCACTGGTGGGTATTTATATGTTTATTTCTTAATAAACATTTTACTACTCTTCATCGCTTGAGACCCATCTTTACACGGGTCTCACTTCAAACGGCTTTGGAAGGATTTGGGTTTCACTTATTTAAAATTGAGAACAGACAGCAACTTCAAGACAGCACATATCACATGAATGACTCCACTCCACACAATGCCACTCTATGCCACTTTACTCCAACTTAACGTTACTCCGATCTATGTTACTCTAATCCACTCATTGCTGCTCTACTTTATGCCACTCCTCTCTACTTTATGAAACTCTAGTCCATGATATGGTACTCAATTTTTTGACACTCTACTCGGCTTTACACCACTTTATGCCATGCCTGTCCACTCCACAGCAGGCCCCTCTACTCTACGCCACTCTACTCCACTCTAAGCCACTCCTTGACACTCTATTCCACTCTACTCCATGACATTCTACTCCACTCTGCACCACTCTATTCTAAGACATTCTACCCCACTCTACTCTACTACACTCTACCCTATGCCACTCTACACCACTTCACTCCACTCTACACTACAACATCCTACGCCACTCTGTGCCACTCCACTCTACCCCACTCTACACAACTCCACGCCACCCCACTCTACTTTACAACACTCTACACCACTCTATTCTACGCCACTCTATTCCAGTACACTCTACATCCCTCTAGACACTCTACTCCAGTCTATACCACTCCACTCTCTACCACTCCACACAACTTTACTACACTGTATGCTACACCACTCTACGCCAATCTACTCAATGGCACTTTGCTCCACTATATATCACTTCACTTTATGACATTCCGTAATACTCAATGATGCTCTGCTGCACTCTGGGCCACTATACTCTCTACCACTCCACACTGCTATACTCAACTTTCCTCCACTTTATGCCACTCCATTCTACTCAGCTCTACACCACCCCACTCTACAACACTCTACTCTACGATGCTCCACTTCACTCTACACCTCTTCAGTCAGACACTTCACTCTATGGCACTCTATTCCACTTTACTCCACTCTACGCCACTCCACTCAACACCACTCTTCTCCACTCTGTCACACTCCACTCAAGTCACTCCACACAACCCCACTCTATGCACCTCTACTCCACACCCATGTAAGACACTACAAAACTCTATGCCACTCCACTCCACTCTATGACATTCTATGGCACTCCACTCTATGACACTATACTACTCTCACCTCCACTCCACTCTATGCCACTCCACTCCTATCTACTCCACTAGATGCTATGACACTCTATGCCAGTTTACGACACTCTAAATCACTCCATTCTACTTTACGCCACTCTACTCTACTCCACTCTAAGACACTCCATACCACTCTACTCCATTCTTCACCACGCAACAACACTCTACTCTGCACCACTCTACTCCACTCTACAATCCTCCATGATATTTGACTCAATGACATGCCATTATACTCCACTGCATGCTACTTTACTCCACTCTACGAAACTCTACTCTATGACACTATTATGCCTATTATTGGTTTAAGCCTCACCCCTTCTCCCCGCATCTAGCAGTGGAAGATGGGGACGCACATCCCATTACTTTAACAGGGGTAATCACACACGTTCATAGAGGCACACCCAAAGTGGGGATCAACACCATTGACACTACTGTTGTGGCATGGCAGACAATTGGAAAACTAGCAGATAAGCGTCCTATTTATGCTCCGGCTATGCCCTTAGCTGGACACGCTGCATTATCTGTTACACAGGAGGCTGGTCCTTTGAAATCCTTAAAGGAAGTAGGGATCACGCATATGCAAGATCTCTACCCTGAAGGTACATACATAGACAATGGTGATTTAGGGTTTATTACAAATCCAACCCCGCTTTCTATATATACTAGGTATCGCCTAAGGCTTGACATCAGAGTCCACTACCCGTCCTTCCCCGCTGAGCCACCATCTCTTCACTCTCTGCAGCTTCTTATTGTGGCTCCTACCAAAAAAAAGTGAAATACTAAATTATACAAGGCAGTACATGAGACAGTGAGAGCAGCAGATATAAGCCTAGAGCGCTGGAACTCCATTTTAGGGACCCTCCAATAACTGTGAAAGAATGGGAACAAATATGCACTTTGACTGGTAGACTTTCGCCTAATGGCAATTTACGATGTATCCATTGCAAATTTATTCACCAGGCATATCACACTCCTATTACACTGCAGAGAATGGGACTTCGAAACTCAGATCAATGTAAAAGATGTGGGCAAAGGGAAGCTGATTTTTATCATCTCGCGTGGAGGTGTGGATCAGTCTTCAAATACTGTGAGGAGGTGATTAACCGATTACATACTATGATGGGGTCCCTACTTCAATGCACGAAACTCACATGTTTGCTTGGTAAGGTTCTTCAGTTGAAAGGTGTGATGGGTAGATATATTTAAATGGCCCTCCTGCTGGCTAAGAGACGGGTGGCAATAACGTGGGCGAGCAGGCTTAGTCTTCGGATTGAAGGTTGGGTCAAAGACTAAGGGGCCGATTATGATCGCGGACGGACTTGCGTCCGTCCGCATGGGCTGCGGAGTCCCCTCCTGTGCGATTAGGATGTGACCGCCAGGGTGGCGGTCACATCCTCTATTTTTAACATTGCGGCGGGTGCGGCTTCAAGCTGCACCCGCGGCAATGTTAAAAATGCACGCATTGCATTTGCATGCAGAAAGAGGCAGGCACCGCGTGGTGCCTGCCGCTTTCTGCATACAAATGCAGGGGGGTACCATAGGTACCCCCCATGAGTACCCGCCACCCCCCCTTCACCTAGGGGGCCCGCAACGGGCCCCCGCAGTGAAGTTACACATGCTTTTCCACGGCGGAAAAGCTGCCGCGGAAAAGCATGTTTGCAGGCACATACTAATCTGGCGGACGGTGTCTGAGAGACACCGTCACCAGATTAGTGCTTTTCCTCCGCGGTTGTAAGCCAACCGCGGAGGAAAAGCTGCGGACGGAAACCGGGACCCACCAGCCATCCTAATGTGGCGGTGGGTCTTTGGTGGGTCCGCTGCTGATTTTCCGCATCCCCTGGGCCAGCGGTGGCTTCCGGCGGCCCGGAGGATGCGGAAAATCCGCAATCATAATGAGCCCCTTAGTGTATTGCCGAGAAACCTTGGAATTATATGCTGAGCAGCTGCCAGTAACTTCTCGACCCAAGGACATTTGTGAGCCGTCGAGGCAATATCTGTTGCATCAAGCGCAAAAGGAGGTCACATCACCCTGAGAAATAATTGTAATGTTGTAATAATATACCATTCTGATTAACTATATGTTAAATTACGACATGACCAGTACACCAATGTTCAATGTGTAAGTTCGATCACATAAGATAAACACAAGTCTGTTGATTGTGGTTTTTTGTTTGTATTGCCCTGCGTGGCGACATGTACTTTTTCTTGTCTCACTATGAAAATCCAATAAAGAGAATTTAATAATAACAAATAACGCTCTAAATTTCTACAAAGAAAATATATCAGTTTCGATTACGAATGGAGTAAGCAGAAGCTGGAACAAAAATACACAAAAGAAGGAAAATACCACCGAAAATATATGGGCATGGATAGCAGAGAATCTAAACAGTAACAAACAGGGACAGGAAAACAAGCGGAAGACAGATCTGGGATTGTGGTCTTAAAAGAAACCGGGCTATCACAACTTTTCACCACCTTGACTATTTTGTGTACAACATTCCAGCAGAACCGGTCGTCCGAGGGCATGCAAAGGAGGGATAGTAATTCTCCTTTCTGAAAATGTTTATTGGGATCAAGAAATCATCCCAATGAGCTCAAAGAATATCCAATGTATCAATCTCAAACTTGGGACGGACCCTAGGGAAACCTCGAACAATTTGCTCATCTTCAATGCCTATATTCCCCCTGGATCTAAAATTGACATATTAGCGATTGAAATATTTGAGGGTTTCGAAAAGGTGGTAGAAGACCAAGATTTCCCGTCTGTTTTCCTAACAGGTGATTTCAATGGGCAAATATCTAATGACCTATTAGAAAAATGGAAGAATGGTGAAAAAGAAGAAGCCCTGGCAATACCTATTCCACAATTTCCTGCAGGAAACAAAGCTGATAAAAGAGGGAAAATGTTATTATCGTCCCTTCCTATGCTGAACGGAGTATTATTAAATGGCAATACAGAAGGAGACATTCCGGCTTCCTACACAAGATAAGGCAACTTTAATACCCCAATTCTTGACTATATGATTTGTAGTCTTGATCTGTTTGGATCAGCCCTTCAACTAAACTCTAAGTTTGAGATAGGAAGTGATCATGCAATATTACACTTAACAACAGATTTAAGACTGAAACCAACATCTCCTGGGCATATCATGGACTTACAAAGTACAGTACTGGTAAACCAGGTCCAAGGTCAGCTGTCATGGAATCCAAGAACATTTAACAAAATGATGCAAATAATTGATATGGCATAACCACAACAGACTATTCACTCAATAAATCCAATAACAAATTTTGAGGCTGTCGTCAATAAACTGGTACAAATTCTGCATGATAATTTAAAACAAAGAATGCCAAAATTGCAAAAAAACAAAAGACGGAACCCAGATATAAAGGCAACAGAATTAAACAAACTAATAAGGGCACAATTGTTTCAATTTTCTGAAATAAGAAAAAGCAAAGTCAACAAATTAAAAAACTGTTGCAGGAGAGATGAGGAAAAAAAGCGAAAACAGATACAGGACAAAAAATGGGTGGACTTACAGATAGCAGCAAAACAAAATGACAAACGCTCCTACTGGAATATAATTGCTAAAGAAACGGGTACAAAAAAATCACTACAAGCAATTCCAGTCCCCCCATCAATGGGAAATATACATAACCATATACAAAACAAATAAAAAGACAGACAGCAAGACTCTACTGCAAAGCAAGAGAGGAAGGGAAACAATTACAGGTAATGAGGCTCCATCTCCTCTTCAAATTGAAGACTACATAAAAAAGGCAAGATCGTCGGCAGCAACGGGGCCTGACCAAATTCCCATTAAGGTCCTTAAAAGCAACCTTAAAGAGTGGAGCAAGCTTCTAGCTCGCCTTTTTTCTACATATTCAAAACTGGGGACATCCCAAAGTGCTGGAAGGGGAGCATTGTAATTCCAATCCTAAGAAGGGCTTCAGGCAGCAGCCCTGCAATTACCGGCAGATAGCTCTCCTAGACGCAACTGGGAAGATCTTTGCGGCAGCTGTTTTAGATCATCTCAAAGAGTGGGCATTTTCAACTGGTTCCATTCAGGTAAATCAAGCCGGGTTTGGAACAAAACATTTCGCTATTGACAATATAGCAGTGCTACAAACGATAATGGATAAATATGTCATCAATAAATCTCAGGTAGTGTACGCAGTCTTCGTCGACTTCACAACTGCATTTGACAGGGTTGACAGAGATACGCTCTGGAAAAAACTCCAAAGAATGGGAATTCCTGATAATCTCCTTCACATAATAATATCATTGTACTCAGGGACATGGTGTCAAGTTCAAATGGGGAGGGAGAAGGGTCTCACCAGCCCAATACCTACACCTAACAGCCTGCTGCAAGGGTGCCTCCTAGCTCCCATACTGTTCTCTTTATATCTTAGTGACTTGCCAGAAAGTCTCCATCTGGTTAATAATTGTACACCTAAACTTGCATCTTACAAAATCCACACAATGATGTACGCAGATGATGTTGTCATCTTAGATCTGAGGTACAAAAGGGGGTGGTGATGGACGGAGCATCTGAATCAATCAAACACTCACACCCAGTCAAAAGATCTGGGTTTAATCCATCACTGTTCTTTAGCCCACTCTGCCACCCCAGTTCAGACATGGCCATATGCAAATCAGTCGGACCCTGTGCCTCATGGGAACAGTCCAGCCCGAACTGCCAATCCATGTCTTCCCTGGACCGGAAACAAGCTTCCGAGGACCGGTTTCTGGCATTCCAGCCGTCTTCAGCCCAGCCCAGCTTGCCCCTTTTGTACCGCTTTTGGCCGCCATAAGTGTGGCACGGTATGCTCAGACGTCAGTCCCTTGCTCACTTTGCCACAGGATTCAAGCAAGCCGGGCTGAGGACGGCTGGAATGCCAGAAACCGGTCCTCGGAAGCTTGTTAAACGGCCTAATAGAATCCTTGTTGGCTGGAAAAGATATCGATGCACCTAGGTTAGTGAACCGCAAAATTCCTGCACTTATGTTTGCAGGTGATACGCTTTTTCTTTCCAAATCTCCTATGGACATGCAACTACAAACTGCCCAAATCCCGACTAGATGGAAGGGCCCTAGAGAGGGTGTCTACTTTTGAATATTTAGGGATTACACTAACTGAAAATATGGAATGGGGGACACAAATAAAGAAAGCTAGTCTAAAACTGACCCAGTCTAGGGTAGGTATTATAAAGGTATACAAGAGCTGTATGCACAAAGTGATAGGCACTGTAGCAGAAATGTACAAGACACAGGCAAGGGGTGCAGCCTTTTATGGGGTAGAATTATGGGGCCCCTGTTCATCTACGCCTTTATCATTTACAAAGAATTCATTTCTCAGGGTCTCCCCACTAGCTCTCCATTAACACCCCTCAGGATGGATCTAGGGATTAGCCCTATAGCAGATGTAACCTCTTCTAGACCTCTCCTATAATGGCGATGCCTTTGGAGAACCCCCGAACTAGCTGAATACAAAGAAGAGCTGAAGGATGTTATGAGGTTAAAAGGTGCGGGGAAGTCCCTTGGCTAGCCTTTATTAGGAACACTTGCCAGGCTCTGGGGATGGTAAACATGGGGACTTCTGCTCGAGAAATCTGTCCTAAGATCCCCAGTAAGGCACTCCTTGAGACCTATAAAGAATTTAAATTGGCCCAATTACGGCTGGGGACAAAGCTTGATTGCCTAATCAAATCAAATCAAATCAAAAGTTCTTTATTCAGTAACTGTTAAAGTTAACCATAAAAGTTCACATACACAGGTGGAAACAATAAAAAACACCTTAGAAATGTATATATAATTTTGTTGAGATCACATCAGAATTGATTTACGACATTTACATTTTTTTTTAAAGGCAATGACTGAAGCAATAATAAATTAATTTTCTAGCAGTTGCAGGATCAAGAATGCTGGTTGACATTGTCTCATGTTGGATCTTTTTAGTACAGGGATAATCCAACTTCTTCTCGGGATTGAATACAATTTACAAAAAAACAATATATGTATCGTCGATTGTGCGGAGACATCATCGCACGGGCAATTACTTAAAACTCTCAACCAATCATTTTGTATAGGAAAACTCAAGGACCTATGTAGAATATTCAATCTGAAGTATGTTAGTAGAAACCGTTCATAATCATTCGTTATTAATCTGATATACGGTTTTATGGATAAAGTCGTCAGGGCCATATGATGTGTTTGAACTGTAGGTTTCTTTAATTCTATGGTGATTCTAATTTTGCCAAAATGGCGCATACAACTCACTTTAAGGTCTTTCCTGGACACATTACACATGGTTTGTGGGTCTTTGTAATATTCGGGATGGCCTAAATTAGACAAGAACATTTTTACATATTCTAGCCATTTTATGTGGTTAACCCCGTCAATCCACACTGCGTCTTTCATAACATGATGGTTAAAAACTGTCTCTTCTGAGGTCCAAACTCTGTGCCACAGTAGGACTGGTGGGATCTTAATTATGTCCTCTAAATATGGCATGGCCAGTTCTTGATGCCATATGTAAGTTGATGTGCTGTCTGGAATTGCCAAGAGAAACCTAATAAACATGTTTTCCGCTAACTGTAATGGATTTACCTCAGCATAACCCCATATTCCCGTTCTGTAGGTGGCAAGTGCCACACATTTAGCTCTATAAATCTGCAGCAGTTCTGCGGGGGAGCGTCTACCTAGTTTTCTGCATCAGGGATTTAATAACTAGCAGCCTTCAGGCTTTAATCGCCTGAGTCCATGAACCTGATTGATCAAATAAAATCCCTAAATAGGAAAAGATTTTAGTACATTCTATTGGCTTTGAGTGAATAAAGAGGGTTTTAGTCTTCTTTTTTTATCCGTCCCTGCAATTCATTGCAAAGGTTTTTGAGCAATTGACAGTAAGACCCAAATTTGACATAAAATTAACAAAGGCGTTTACCACCCTTTGAAGACCGATCGGTGTGCGCGCCAAGAGACCGCGTCATCTGCGTAGAGGAGTGCTGGAATGAAACGAGTCGCTGCAGCTGGTAAGTCCTTACATTCTCGAACCAAAACTGTTTATAACTCATTTATATACAAAGTGAAGAGGAACGGGGCTAAAATGCCTCCTATCACTTTAAAGTGCTTTGTGCATTTACCCCCTCCCGTAACGAACCCTGGCCCTTGCCCCCGAATACAGCTGCCTTAAAAATGAAATTATTAAAAAGTCTACACCCATCCCCTCTAAAACCAATCACAGCTTATCGTGGATGACACAGTCAAATGTTGCTGTTAGGTCGATAAAAGTCAAGTATAACCTTTCCCTTTTAGCCTTGGTATACTTATCCAATAAAATATGTAAGTTTAGACCCTGTTCTATTGTGCCCACGCCCTTGCGAAAACCATACTGTAAGTCGCTTAATATTTATTGTTCTTCCACCCATAACTGTAGCCTATCTAGCAGGACTTGTCCCACAATCTTGACTATGGAGTCCAACAGTGAAATTTGGAGGTAACAGGCTAGGACTGCCCTGTCCTCTTTTTTAAAAATAGGCACTGTTATTGAGTCATATCAGGTCAATAAAAAACCTTGTGAACAGCATGCATTAAAAACCTGCGTTAATAGTGGTCCCCATAGTACTATATTCGATTAAAAAAAATCTACTGGGAGACCAATGGGCCCTGCTGCCTTCCCCTCCTCGCTCAAGTTAATGGCTGTGCTAACCTCACTAAGGGTCAAATTTAAAGGTAGTTCTTTAAATGTTAAAAGCTGCTTGGTGTCTGCCCCCGTTGCTAAGATAACCTGTTCTTCTAGCAGCAGATTTTTATATAGCTTTGAGAAATGTGATATCCATTCGCATTCTGCGATAGCGATCTCTAAGGTAGCTTTATCGCTCTCGGCCAAAAACGGGGTATTAACCGCCTTCCAAATGGCAGAGGGATCGAGGTTGGTCGAAGCAGCATGTAAGGCTTGCCAGGTTTCCTCTTTGAAGGCGCTCTTTCTAGCTTTAATTGCCCTCTTATATTCGTTTCTTGCCTTTCTAATGTCTTACGGATTTTTCACTGTCGCATGAATAGTATTTTTAAGGTTAGAATACGCCTTTGTGCAATTATTATCGATCCACCCTCTTTCGTGTTTTCTGGTCTTTCTTGTTTTTACATTTAGTGTTTCTTTAACATAGTTTGAGATAGCAGAAACTTTTTTTACGATTTCCAGATATGATGACCTCTCGTTTAAGCAAATTAGGAACATTCCTTTGCAATTTGACACAACTTTACTATTAAATGCCTCTGGATCCACATTTACCAATTTGAGGCATAATCGTTTTTTTCTATTCAAGATGATGTTATCCACGGAGTTGGTGGAATTACCTCTGGCCTTCAGAACATTGTTATCTACCATCACATCAATACTAATTGGAAAGTGGTCGCTTGATGCAATCTCATGTGTTGTAAAGTCCTAGATGCGGGGAGAATTTCTGCTTGATACTAGTACAAAATCTATGATTGGGAAGATGCCTCGACCGTTAAGGTGGGTTAGAAGGGGAACACAGAATAACATAAATTATTAGCAAAACCTATATCGTGTGAGAACATAATGTCATTTAAGAGGTCACCAAACAATGTATGGGGGAAATGAGAAAAACTGGGGCCCTTTTCATACAATATTCCGCACACCCCTTTATCAGCATGGCGGCAAAGGGAGAATTAAAATCACCTCCCCAGATAAAACAGATCTCTTTTGATGAACAAGATTGTAAATTATGCATTTCCCCACTTGCATGTCTCAAAATTCCCTCAATCGATCCAGGTGCAGCATTATTATAAAAATTCAATACAACTATATAACAAGCATTTACAATGCAACGGTTTCGCCTTTGTAAAAGTTAGACCTATAGGCATTGTAAATGACAAATTTTGTATTTATGTGTTGGTTTTGAAAACAGATAAATAAATGGCATTGCCATTTACAATGCCAATAGCTTAATCTCTCGCAAAGCGAGACCTATTGCATTTGCACCCGCACGCACACACACAGAACTGGTGAGGTGCAAACAAAGGTGTTGGTGCCGTGTAAACAAATTTTTAAAAAACACTTTTCTTCCAAACCACAAATTCAGAAGTTACAGACCAGAAACAAATCCTTATATAGGGAAGCCACTGCAGCCTGGAACTCACTACATCCTAACCTCAAGACACTGACTCCAACCAAGCTCTACCTTCCATAAGCATCTCAAATGTCCAGACAATGTGTAAGACTAAACATCGTACTGTTTCTAGAAACTGCTTTTATAAGTCTTAGCTCTGTTAAAAATGTTTGTTATTTTGAATTGTTGTTAATGTAATCCCAAAGGTTTATCCTATGTTGCAGTTGTAAAGAACCCTCATACAAAAGCTCTGCTATACAAATGAACAAATAACTAAAACAGAACTATTACTAAAATAAACGTCAGTCTGCTGAGGTACACTAGGAATGTTGGTAAAACACTGTGGTCAAACTAAGAACACCTGTAGAAGGAAGCAGTTTGATTAGGGGGAAAGCAGATCGGTAGTAAGAGATGGAAAGACAGGGCACGACAAAAAAGCAGATGTTCTGGACCATGACTCTTTTGGGTCCAAACAGGCAAATGTACTGTAGTACATAAGCAAGCAGCGAGACTGATTCACCAGCAACCAAGATGGCAATCTGCCAGACCCTTACTACGAAAACTCCACTGGCTCCCCATTTCCCAACGAACAGCCTTCAAGATGGGCTGCTTAATTTTCAATCTATACTCTCTATACTGCCGGAGCCCTAAATTCCTTAATTGCCTATTATCTAGGTACACCCCCTCCCGAAACCTGCGCTCAGCCCACCAACAGCCGTTAACTTCCCCTGCCTTCAAGTTACAACGCCAGGGTAGACGCAGGTTTGCCTCCTTGGCCCCCAAATTGTGGAACTTCTTTCCACTGGAGATTCGGTCTTGTAACAACATTCTGACCTTCAGTAAAATGCTAAAGACATGGTTGTTTGAGCAGGCTCATGAGTAACTTTATCCTATGGTCCGACAGACTTTAGAGTTAGTGCCATGAAACCATCCGGTGTACGCGCGCTGTAGAAATTTTTTACAACAATATAACAACAGTACATTCCCATCATCTGAATGCCTTTAAGCGCTTTCGGATCCCGGGCACCCATTACAAGCGACACCATTCCTTCAGCATTTCATAAGCCTAGCCTTTACAGCATGTGCATTGCATTCTTAAAGCAAATGGCTGTCCTCATGTCAAGAGTCCGTAGGTCCAAGACTGCTGCGAAACCATCCCTCATTTATATCCTTTGTGATATGTAACACAAGAAAAGAGGCAAAACGTGATGGGCTCTTCTGCATACTGAATTTCAGTATTCTACCTTTCAACACATCTGATGATCAGTAAGCACAAACTTTACTTGTGCTACCTCCTTGGCTGGTAAAGATGAAAGTCCACAAGTTTAAACTTTTAATAAACTCCCCAGACAAAGCCTAGCTTGAAGACAAAGTGTGCATACCAATGGGCCTCGTTGCACATCGCCTGCCGATCAACCCCAGGCCACTTGCCACACAGAAGGTAAGGTAGGGATGTCTCTTTGTGGGGCCCACAAAAGACTTGTGCTCTCTCAAGGGAAGACAATGTCCCAAAGCGTGCCTCCCCCAACTCACAGTCCGTGGGGCATCCGCGTAGCAGAGCAGAAGGCCAGGCACAGATGGGGCCGCCCACATTGTCATGCAAATGTCTTCTCACAGCGGCGGCCCAGCTGCGGGTCTAACGGCTCTCGGCCTCTGCAAATAATTTAAAGTAATTTAAAGTGTCCAAAAGGACCGAATGGAGCTGATGAGACGTGCACAATGACAACACGGAGCTGCTCAATACTTAAGGAAAGCAGAAACGTCTGTATTGTGTGGCACACTAAAGACGTTTGTTGGCTAAAAAAGACCTTCTAGAAGCAAACAGTTGAAAACACCTGACTGACAAGCTGCAAATAGAGGTTAAAAAAATAAACTAGTTTGCATATGGGTGAAAGAAAAGGTTGTACGGGAGCTTTCATGACGGGCTCCCTTACAAAAGCAAGAATTTAAAGCGATTTCATACTTAAACCATTGCCCGATCTACAGTGTGTCTTTACAGGTGTGCTTTGCTGCCCATTCAAGCCACAGACACGCTCAACACAGTAGCACCATATTGTACATTCTTTTTAGAGTAGTAAAGTGACAATAACCAAACAATAGCGATCTACAACCCCAGTTTAGTACAGCCTAACAAAACATTTGATTGACAACATCGGTATCACATTGCTTCCAAATAAAACACCGCATCTCGTTATTCAACAGATGCGCTTGCTTGTTACCAAATATTGCACATAAATAAAAATCTCTGACGCATTAAACGGCTCCGCCTGCATTACAGGGTTTATCTGTATTGGTTACACTTTAAAAACAAGCACCCTGGATGAAATAATAGCAGGCCGCAACCAAACACGGCGTGAGCAACACTCAATCAACAGCGGGAGGAGGGCGGGAACGGGCACACAGACAGCGGGAGGGGGGCGGGAAAAATTCTAGAGAACTGCCATGAGATGCAATCTATGGAAATTGCTGGAAACGTGAGGTTTTCTGCAGAAAATACCATAACCGATATTAAAGTACAAGTTAAGTGGCGGAGTTAAAGACAAACGTCAATGCTCGGGACGAGAGCTTCGAAAAAATCTATAAAGACATAAGTGAAGCACCGTTAGTAAACTGGTGCGTTTTTGGGTAATGCGGTTCTAAAAATATAAGATTGGCACATGTTTTAAACGTACCCGAAGTGGGGAGGCAGAAGGTAGCCGGTCTCGCCGAAATGTTCGAACGCCAAGGAAGCGTAGTGTTCAAACCTACCCAGAATGCTAGGCGGCTTTAAAGGGACAGAAGCAATATTGTTGATACCGCGGAAGCTGATGAGATACGATGTGCGAGTTAAGCAAGTGCGGGTGTCTATGATCAGATCGAGATCGAGAAATGATCTGACTGGAGTGAGTTATAAATGTGCTCCAGATACGGAACAAAATAAAAGAAAACATGTGACAAAATACGAACTGGTGTGATGCTTATGAGTTGCAATGAGTGCCCAAATGCATGAGAACTAGTGATAGAAAACGATCGAGACTTGAGTGTAAAGAAAAGGAGAGGAAAAGCATATGAAACCAAGGGAAAGGTTGAAGTGGTTGAAGTGTGATGTGAAGCCAAAAAGGGCGCATAAATGTTGCCAGTCCCAACATTGCGCGTGTCACGAATGCAGCCTCACTCCACCCACCATCAAGGACATGTCAGAGATGTGTACCGGGTGCCGGGCTCGCTCCTAGCCAGCAGCCGCCTCCTTCGCTACTACAGCCGCCGGGAAGCCCAGCCCTAGCCGCGGGGCACACGTCACTGGGCCTGCCTCCTGCCGCCGATGTAACCAATGGGGGACGCCGAGGGGTAGAGACAGATTTCAATTGGCCATTAAGGAGCCTTGTAGTTTGGCAGAGGCAAGAAAAACGTATAACGTTATTTGGCTCAGTCTAGGTTTTAATAATCCCTCAAGTAAAATAAACAGATATAAGCATTAAGAGGAGCATTTGGGGCTGTGTGTAGTTTTTACAACTTATGCACTGCAGTGCATAGAATAACAAGTCTAGAACGGAGCAACAGGCCGTTTCGGGATTCGGGGGCGTGTTTGCGTGCTCTCCCCTTCCCATTGGCTGGAAGGTAAAATTCCAGCCAATGGGAAGAGGAGAGGCCGGGGCTTAAAAAAAGACCCAGAAACGCCCCCGAATCGCGTTTTCACCAGAAAGCGTGATTGACAGCCTCTGTCTCCCAATGGCTAGTCTCCATTTATGGAGCTAGCCAATGGGAAACAGAGGCGGTCCGAACATCCCTACTGTAGACAAAAGTTTTCGATCTGGGAGGGGCACTGCGTGCCCTCACCAGGTCGAAACCTAAAAATGCTCTATCTATATGAAGGCTAATGATTTGAAAGTGCTGGTCTGAAACATTTTAAACAATTTTTCCTAAATTTAGATGAGTTAAAATATATGTGCAGAGGCCGCCTTTGGCTCTCGCGTGTGATAATGGGACTGCCGGCGTAAAAAGGATTTTATAACCAGTGAAATGAATAGGCCCGTCCACCCAGGTTTCTTGAAAGCTAGGAACATCAAACTTTTTCACAAAGTCATTCCACAAAGTATTCATCAGCTTAGATTTTAATCTCGCCACGTTCCAGACCATAAATTGGCATTTGTCTTTACTCCCTGTACTTTGGTTATTCCCCCCTTCTTTGTCCCGCTCTTTGATATGTAACCGAGTAGAGTAATATGGGGTGGGGTGGATGCCGCCAAGATGTTCCGATCTGTGTGATTGTTACTCTCTTCGTTCATTATTATATCATTATTTTGTGGTGGAATAATATTATTACTGGCTAGAAACGTCCTTGGTCCCCTTTTAGGAAGAGTCTTCTCTAAACTGGAAATGTCAATCTTTGTTTGGACTACTATTTGTTGTTAATCCACTGACTCAAGATTGGCTAGTGCCTCAAAACGATTGTATGTAGGGAGCTTAAACCTGTGCCTATCGTGCATGGTTTGTGGTATCCTATTTATAGGGGCGATGAAAGATGTAGGCTGATAAAAATAGCCTAATGGTACTAAATTAACACCTTGCCCTAAAAAGGACTGATTTCAACTCTACTTGGGATCAATTGGACCAGAAAGGGAGTTTTAAAGGTCAGCACTACACAGTGTTCCGGCGAACTCATACGTACGCTGCCCACCCAACTCACTCTCCTGGCCATCTTGAATTCTTCAAATAGCCTCTCTGTAAGGCCAGTCCTAACTCCAAGCCAATGTAATGACCTGGTCCTTGTTATCTCCCATGGTTCAACTACCCCTTTTTAGGTCCCGCGTTTGGCAGCGCATGCGCTGCACGCGCTGTCTCAGCGAGACTTAAAGTAATCTGTATGTTGGCTTCAACTTCGTGTAATTTCTCCTGCCCCTTGCGATTGGTTTGAATCTGGCATTGCTGTTGTTTTCTTGCTGTCTGTTGGCTGTTGCTCCTATGGTAACTTCCTTGTAGTCGAGAGGCAGCGGCGCCTAACTACAGTTTTCCTATGCTTCCTGGCACTTAATTTCCTGCAGTGTGCCATCTGTTGTTTACCCCTCCCTGACTGACGTGTGAGACGCTGCCAACAAATGTAAGCTCCGGTTGTGGTTGGGGGCCCCCCTCTTCTCCCTCCTCGCCTTGTTTAATATCCTGCTCGTGATGTCTCCTTTGCTTCATCAGTACTCTTTCGTTAGCCGCTGTTCAGAGGCAGTTTAGTCCCGCTTAGTTTTGTGTCTCAACCCTGTGCTGCGTGTGACTTCTGATACGTGCCTCCTTTTTTAATATCCTGCTCGTGCAGTCTCCTTTGCTTCATCCGTACTCTTTCGTTAGCCACTGTTCAGAGGCAGTTAAGTCCCGCTTTCTTTTGTTGCTCAACCCCCGGGTCTGCTTTGTGTGTTTAATTAGCCCTCCGTCGTTTATTACTTGCCCCAGGGCACTCTCCCTTCCATCCCTCAAGGAAGGCACAAGATACTGCTAAAACATGCGATTACGTAGTTTCTAGTTGTTTATTTCTTGAGCCCCGTCCCTTCCCTCAGTTCATGCATCAGCACGGCGCCCACTTCACGGACGACGCGCTTCATGCATTGGAGGCATTTACATTTTTTAAACAGTAGCGACTAAAATACTTGTTTGCCTTTCGATAATTGTATAGATACGTGCAATTACCTAATTTCCAATTGTTTACTGCTTGAACACTGTCCCGCTTAGTTTTGTTTCTCAACCCTCATACCGCTTTCTTTTGTTGCTCAACCCCCGGGTCTGCTTTGCTTGATTAATTAGCCTTCCGTTGTTTATTACTTGCCCGGGGCACTCTCCCTTCCATTCCTCCAGGAAGGCACAAGAAACTGCTGAAACATGCGATTACGTAGTTTCTAGTTGTTTATTTCTTGAGCCCCGTCCCTCTGTTTTTTTTCTTATTTTGCAGTTGTAGACACACTCTCTAGCCTCACAGTAACTGCATATAACCATATAGGACTAAACGCAGAGAACGTTGCCAGAGCAAACCAAGGCTAGGTAAGCAAATACTTCCGGTCTTTAAAATGTTTGTCTCTTACTCTTACATGTAGTGCAAACCAATGCATCTAATGCTTAAAGTCTCCATTTCAAAAACCTTAACTTTGTGATCGTTTTAATCGCTTCTCAATTTAAAATTCGAATGCATTGATTTAAATAATTTTATTTTTTTGATCATTTGTTATAATATTCCAGAAGATGGATTCCATATGAAAACTTTGTTTAGTTTCTTATTTCAAAGCTTTCTTATTCCAGGAGCTTTGTGTAATGAGAAAATATGTCCCTACTCACCTATAATTACATGCAAGTAATAATGTCTTTAAAGCACTACTTGCAATAATTTATCACAACTGAATAATGACGACATTCGATATCTCAGCAAACAGACAGTGAGAGACCTTTCTGCATCTTCTGAGGGCACATCTCCCTCATAAGCAACATTTGCCTTAGCAAACACCCAGTGCCCACCATACCACCTACTGCTGTCCGATACCTCATTTGATGACACACCGTTGGTGAATAGTCAAGCTAGCCGAGCTGCAGCAATAAGAAGCAAGGCTTGGCATGAAAAGACATTTAATTTTGTGAGGTGGCCGGCAGTGGTACGACGGGTACCAGTTGCTTGCCAACAATGATGTGGCCTGCGAGGGAGAAGTGTGCAACAAGGTCTCCCACATCTGCTTAGTGAGACATTATTCAGTTATGATAAATTATGACGTCAGTATTGACTTCACCAGTGCAAGGCCGCTGCTTTAAACTGATACAAAACTACATCTAGGTTAAGCAGCAATGGGGGTAAGGGGAGCGGCGAGTGTGAGAGGTGTGACTAGCAGGGCCAGGGCCTGCTGTTTATTTTGCATTATGGGATTTGTAGTCCTTAGTAGTGTTTCTTTCATGGGAAAACTACAAATCCCAGAATCCAAAGGATAATAACACATCTAGGTGGTACTCACATTTTACTTTGGCGACTAGTGAGCTTGCTGGGTAATCTCTGACCTCAGGGAGGCTCATGCCCAGCTGCCTAGTGACTAAATGGTCACTAGGACTTCAGTGACTTGAAATATTTAAAAAATGTAATAAACAAAAGATAATATACAAGCAAGAATACTACAATTCAGAGACATTTGTGGAATTTTGCACAATCACAAACACAAAAAACCCAGTCTCTAAGGCAAACTGTTTTGGGAAGGAGAATGTATATACCTCACAGCTATATCTTCTTCAGCAACAAAAAGTCCTTATTACTGTTTTATATGTGGTAATGCGCTATACTTATTGCCTTTTATTTAAAATATGAA
This sequence comes from Lissotriton vulgaris, assembly GCF_964263255.1. Lineage (NCBI taxonomy): Eukaryota > Metazoa > Chordata > Amphibia > Caudata > Salamandridae > Lissotriton > Lissotriton vulgaris. The sequence continues at coordinate 1,048,217,705 of NC_141697.1, read as the reverse complement.
ACCTTTTTCGACAGACACTCATCATGAATCAGACTGAAATGCAACTTTACACAGTTCTTAATCATTTCAGTACACCTAAATCTGTGAAAAAAGTGAGAAGGACAAAATGACCCCTCACGGGCGCACCACCAACAGGTTAACTGGTAGGTACTCACCAGATAGGCCCCCTGTTCTCATCATAGGCAGTCATTTTTGTCCCAGAAAAGATAAGTGTCCTAACAAAGAAAATTGTGAAGTGCAGTGGAGTGATAAGTATTCACACTCCACTTAGTGACAAAAAGTGATTAAAATTGGCAGACACACTTCTATCTCAATTTTAATATTAGGTTTTAAGTATAATCTGTCAAATTAAAGGAAAGGCTGGGGCTATTTTTGTATACCAATACCCGATGCCAACATGTTTCTCTGCCACGAACTTTTCGGCAAATTCTTCAGGGCAAGACACTTTGTCACAGCACCAGTGTTGTACACATCATTCTTGTAGACTGTCAATTGAAAAGGTGTAGAAAAATACATCCAGTTAAGAACACACCCACTTAACCCCATGCAAAATCCATATTTTGGAGTTACAAAACATAATAGTTACCCTCAATAAGCTCATGTTTCTCAGCTTAAGAGGTACAGTTGTAGCGTCACAGAACTCCTCTTGTGAGTCCTCGTTCGATTTATCCTTCGATTGTTTTATCAATCTAAAACAATGCCCCAAGGAAAAAATGGTTCAAACTTAAAAAAAAAAAACATGTTAGGAAGGTGCACCTCATGCATGTTATTGCACCACCAATCTCACTATGTCTTCATTGCATGAGATCCCTTTGTATGTTTCAATGTAATGACAAAATCAATATTCCACCAATTACTGTGAAAACGGCGTGCTAAACCTAACGTAAGGAGCACCATAACATGATATTATTAGCTACCTACATGTGTCAGGTTCTCAGTCTCAATGCATTACGAGCAAAATTAACACAAGACAATCAATAGGGCCGCTCGTGTCCAATGCATCTAACTTGGGCATCGCAGCAAAGTCTGAATAGTAATGTACCGGCAATATATATAAAGCCTTTGTATGTATCCCTTCACTCCGTGTCTCATTATACATCTCTCTGCAACAAAATAAGGATCTGTCAGAGCCACGAATATCCAATTGTTACCGGCCACCCCACTCCTCACCGTATGAAGCCTCACGGAGCACTGCGTCTCCTCCTGTTCACTACGGCTATCTCTCCATGTTTATAAACGTTACGGAGGGCGGTCACGTGATGGCGTCCCTGGTGTTTACAACGGCCGCCATCTTTACATGGGAAAGTTTTGTATATTCCGAAAGAAAGGGGCTTTTTCTAAAGATATTTTTACCGTCCATATACTATTCTTTTACACATGCGGTCTCCAAAAAACCTGGGGGCGACGATACTACAAACATATTACAGTTGTCCCCATGAAATAGGATAAAACAGGGAGAATGACTGTTTACAAATTTTGTTCTCGGCAACTTTATCGAGAAGACACAGAAAAAGGGGCAAAGAATAATCATAGCTCTCTAACACCAATGCCTATCCACAAAAGTATCAGACTCAATTTAAAGCCATCAGATCATTGAATTAAAATTATGTAGCCTCATTTGACATTTCATTAGAAATTTATCAATGAGAAGCATTTTCATCAGTTATTATACAACACTGGCGCCCCCCAGGTGGTACGAGATCAATCTAGGCCAAAGTGATGTTACATTATGGTGCAAAATCAATAGAGGCCAGGAGAATGTTACATTCTGGCAGTGTTTTGTTTTTTGCAAACTGCTCATGGGAACGAAAAAAATGTTTGAAGATGAAGAACACCCTAACTGATACCAAGAGGTTTGGATTCGAGACTAGAGGAAGGTTATTAGCCAACCCTGTTCCACTCAATGACCTCATTGAGTCCATGTTGGTCACTCTTCTCTTGGTAAATCCATCTTGCTTCTTTGGAAAGAAGAATCTTTTCAATGTTTTGTGGGGTACCCAGTACTCTCTCAAGAACTACCCAGGTAAAACTATGATTCTCTTTGTAACAGTGTTGTACTAGATTTGTTGTCAATTTTCCAGCCCTTATGGTGCTTAGATTTTCTTGCATCCTGGTCTTAATCTTACGAGATGTAAGCCCTATATACTGAAGGCCACATTCACAAAGTAATCAGTATACCACATTAGTGGTATTACAGTTACTGAAGTGATTGAGAAACCACACCTTTAATGATTTTAGAATTACACTCGTTGTTTTCTTGGTCAAAGGACAAACCGAGCAAGAACCACACGGAAAATGCCCATTAGGAATAGTGGTTTCATTCTTTCGCACTATAGTAGATACACGAGTGTGAACAAGTTTGTCCTTCAAATTACTGGATCTCTTAAAAGCTAACCTAGGAGGTGGCATTTTAAAATCCTTATTTGAAAGAAGAGACCAATGTTTTCGTATCGATTGTCTGATCCTAGTTGCTACCGGGTCAAAAGTCATGACACCTGAACACAGTCATCCTTCTCTTTTACGCTCTTTTCTAAAAGGACACTGCGTGGGGTGCTGAGGGCTCTTTACTTTGCTTGTTTAATTATTCTTGGGGGATAATTCCTCTGCTGTAACTTTGTAGTCAGTCCCTGGGATTGTTCCAAGTAAGTTTCAGTAGATGAACAATTCCTTCTATACCGCAGGAACTGCCCTACTGGGAGATTATCCCTCAATGCTCTAGGATGGTATGAGTCATAGAGTAATAATGAGTTTCTGTCCGTTGGTTTTTGATGGGCACGTGTAGTGATAACAAGACACCACCCTCACTGATACCAAGGAGCACCTCAGTAGAATCCAAGAAGATTTGAGTGATAATAAAAATTATATGATCAACCAAAAAATAAAAGGATTATAACGTAACCTTGAGAGATACACCCATGAGTGGTCATTTCCATATGTAAATGACGGGTATTATCAATCGGGACCTGAACAGCAGAATTTAGGAGGACGTCAAAGGGGGAGAGGGGGGAGACAACAGATCAGGCGTACCCCTAACAACTTTGACAACACTTCCAGTGAAAAAGAAGAGGGCCCGCAAGGAAATAGGGTGAAGTTTAACCAACAAGACCGCAGTAACGAGGACTTGGGAGTGCTTCTTAGGTCTTTTTTAGGATGAGGACAGAGGACCATCAGAGGGGGAGGTCAGACAGGAAGAGGCCGAGGCAGGGGCAATCAACCTCCACAATGGCAATCTTTCTCCCCCAGAGTAACTCGCAGTCGGGGCGGAATCAGACGTAAACAGCAGTATTGTGATCAATCTATCAGACCACATCCTTAGTGCCAGTGAAGAAAGGGTCCTAAACAAGGGCCTCAGCTTCGTTACTACACCAACACATAATTCATTCAAATGCAGGGCAGAATTTCATGAGACCATGCGCAGGATTAAATTGAAAACGTTTTTGCAAATAAACCACAAGAAAGTCTCAGAACCTTTGGTACAAATTTAAGAGACCATCATCATTTTGCCCTCCTGCGACTGCAGTGGGTCCTGAAGTGGCAGTCTTTGAAACTAAAGGATTGCAGGATATTGCTAGATTCAAAACAGAGAATAACTCTTCAAAGTATAAAAACATGACTAAGGAAGACTGGAATGCTGTGAAGAGTTTACAGGGCAACCACGCCCTGACCATTAAGTCAGCCGATAAGGGTGGGGCAGTGGTTGTGCTGAACTCTAAAGATTATGATACCGAAGTTATGAGACTGCTGGAGGTACACACCAACTGTCGGTCCCTTAGCCGTGATCCTGTTCAAGAGCTTCTGAAGACCATTCGGGAGATGGTGGGTAGAGCTAAAGAAAATACGTGGATTTCGGTGAAGGAGGCAGAGTTCTTGGTCAATGAAAATTTCAGAACTCCTGCCTTCTATATACTTCCCAAAATACACAAGCCCACCCACCCACCTCCTGGTCGTCCTATAGTGTCGGGTATACAATCTGTTCTAGAACCCTTATCCCAATACGCTGATTTCTTTCTTCGTGAATCAGTCATTAATCAACAATCATTCATTAAAGATACCACAGAAGTTCTGAACATCCTTGATGGTATGCAATTCGATCCAGTCAATGAATATTTTGTCACAATCGATATAGAATCACTCTATAATTGTATCCCCCAGGACGCGACGCTTGTGGCAGCAGCTCACGCACTGGGGGAACAAGAGTGGTTCTATGATGCTCCTCAATCTTTTGTGATGCAATGTGTCGAATTAGCCCTTACTAGGAACTACTTCAGTTATTAAGCCAAATTGTACCTCCAAACAACAGGAACATCAATGGGGGCCACTATGGCCCTTAGTCTGGCATGTATCTATGTCGGACAGTTTGAAGAGCACGTCGTCTATCATTCCACCAATCCCTTCCAGGGGAATTTGCGCCTCTGGAAGAGGTATATAGACAATGTGCTCTGCATATGGTCAGGAACTGAAGAGTTCCTTTTGGAATTTCTCAATTGGCTTAACACACAGGATCCTAGCCTGAAATTTACATGGTCCTATTGTCATAACACCGCTGTATATTTGGACCTGATTATAGAAGCCAAAGAAGAGGCTATCACTACACGTGTCCATCAAAAACCAACGGACAGAAACTCATTATTACTCTATGACTCATACCATCCTAGAGCATTGAGGGATAATCTCCCAGTAGGGCAGTTCCTGCGGTATAGAAGGAATTGTTCAACTACTGAAACTTACTTGGAACAATCCCAGGGACTGACTACAAAGTCACAGCAGAGGAATTAACCCCCAAGAATATTTAAACAAGCAAAGAAAAGAACCCTCAGCACCCCACATAGCGTCCTTTTAGAAAAGAACGTAAAAGAGCAGGATGACTGTGTTCCGGTAGTCATGACTTTTGACCCGGTAGCAACTAGGATCAGACAATCGATCCGAAAACATTGGTCTCTTCTATCAAATAAGGATTTTAAAATGCCACCTCCTAGGTTTGCTTTTAAGAGATCCAGTCATTTGAAGGAAAAACTTGTTCACACTCGTCTATCTACTATAGTGCGAACGAATGAAACCACTATTCCTAATGGGCATTTTCCGTGTGGTTCTTGCTCAGTTTGTCCTTTGACCAAGAAAACAACGAGTGTAATTCTGAAATCAGGGAAGGAGTGGTTTCTCAATCACTTCAGTAACTGTAATACCAATAAAGTGGTATACAGATTACTTTGTGAATGTGGCCTTCAGTATATAGGGCTTACATCCCGTAAGATTAAGACCAGGATGCAAGAACATCTAAGCACCTTAAGGGCTGGAAAATTGACAACAAAACTAGTACAACACTGTTACACAGAGAAACATAGTTTCACCTGGGTAGTTCTTGAGAGAGTACTGGGTACCCCACAAAACATTGAAAAGATTCTTCTTTCCAAAGAAGCAAGATGGTGTAGCGACAGGATAATTTGTACTAATTGGAATGGTGGTGAAGGTTGTCCACCGCCATCTCAGTATGTAATTATGAATCCTTTATTTCCGACTTTTTCTTACCTATTTGCAAGGTTTACCTATGTGCTTGGACATGATGTCATGTCTCTTTCGCCTCTTCCCGGGCCTAAAGGCCTAAGCTAGAGGGACTCCATATTGTCTCTGCCCTGACTCTCTGAGGTGCTTGTAGGTCAGAGGTATTGCTTTAGTTTTAACTTATTCGCTAGTTAGAAACCGGTGAAGACCGGCTCTTTTCGAAGGAATGTGCTTATTTCCTGGGCTCCAGGCGCAACAGCAGCTGGCCACTGTGGGTGCGTAGGAAGCGCGGGGATTGGTACAGGAATTCGGTGAGAGGCAAGTTGCTGGCTGGAAATTTCCATGAAGAGAGGGCCTTCTATAGTATTGAGGTGTGGTGGAGCAGAGAGAGAGTTCAGTTTCAGTAGTCGCTGTAGTCAGTACCAATAGTTGTCCCCATGGATGCAGCAATTGTTATCGTAGCTGTAGTTGGAGTTTGAAGATAGCTGGTGAATGCTGAAGAAGGTGGCAGTGTCGATGAGGCAAAGCGGTGCAGATGTGTCCCCGTGATTGCAAAGCAGAGTCCCGAATGAACCGAAGCAACAGTGAGAGAGGGACCAGCTCGACTGCTAAGGCTGGAATGTGCAGGACCAAGGTGGGGCGTTCTTAGTTAGAGTATGATACATAACCATTTATTCTTTGCTCTTTAGGTTGTGCTTAGGTTTCCATTTGCATAAATGCTATTGCTCTTTCTACCTTATTATTGTTATGTAATAAATAGACTCCAATGATTATCCATTGCATTCGAATGTTATTTCTGAGGCAGAATTAACCTTTCTCTCTAGCCAGGTGCTGACGTATAGAAGGATGTGTAATTCCCTTCTTACAGGTAACTGATGATAGTAGAATGTGTAGTTCATGACAAGGAATAACTTCAGATGAGAATAATTTGGCCTAACAGTTCTTGCTTGGGAGGATTGAGACCTTTCTTTACCAAATGCTCACGGAGGGATGGGTTATTTCCCCCCCCCCCAATGGGTAGTTGCTGATATAGAAGTGAGATTAGTTTTTGAGCAGGAAAGTCCAACTAATAATAATATTCCTCTAGTTTATTGTCATTTCCCCATTCTCAGGTAGGTATTTTAGGTGTTGTGCTCTATAGGGCCTGAGAAGGGTGGTGGTACGTGGCGGCTGGGTGTGCTATAATTGGTAAGCTGATAACAAGGTAAGAAAATCCGGTCGCTACATTTGGCGTCACAAACAGTTTCCGAACGGTGTTAGTGCGGAGGCTATTTCTTTTTTTTTTGCTTTTTCCGTGTTGATCATCGGGAGACGTTAAAGATATCGTCGGAAGACGTTAAATATATCGTCGGGAGACGTTAAAGATATCGTCGTGAGACGTTAAAGATATCGTCTGAAGACGTTAAAGATATCGTCAGGAGACGTTAAAGAGATCGTCGAGTGACGTTAAAAGTGATCGTCGGGAGACGTTAAAAAAATCTTTGAGAGTCGTTAAAGATATCATCGGGAGACGTTAAAGATATCGTTGGGAGACATTAAAGATATCGTCGGGAGACGTTAAAGATATCGTCGGGAGACGTTAAAGAGATCGTCGGGAGACATTAAAGAGATTGTCGGGAGACGTTAAAGATATCATCCGGAGACGTTAAAGATATCGTCGGGAGACGTTAAAGATATCGTCGGAAGACGTTAAAGAGATCGTCGAGTGACGTTAAAAGTGATCATCGGGAGACGTTAAAGAAATCTTTGAGTGACGTTAAAGTGATCGTCAGGAGATGTTAAAGAGATCGTCGAGTAACGTTAAAGTGATCGTCGGGAGACATTAAAGAGATCGTCGAGTGACGTTAAAGTGATCGTCGGGCGACGTTAAAGAAATCGCCGAGTGTCGTTTTAGTTAGCGTCGGAGACGTTGCAGAGGCGATCAGGGGACTGTACAGGAATGGTGTGATTGTTACATAACACAGATTTTCTTTGTGGTTGTTTACTTTTTTTGTGTATAGTGTTTTGATTGAGTCAGTGTATATACGGTATATTCAATATGTTTTCTAGGAAAACGAAAGTGGATTTGAAATTGCCTTTAGAGATTCCTGGGTGGGAGTCAACCTCTTATGGGGCATTGGCTCATGAATGGGCTAATTCTACTGGCTTAAGTGAAAACTGGAATTTATGTTTGGATGATGCGGAACCGGCTCGAGTGGTGGCGTGTTTGCAGAAAGTGCCGGTATTAAAAGGTGAAGAGCTTCCTACGTTAGGACGAAGGGGATGGATTTTGTTACATGCGTACATGCTTGTACATGAGAAGTGTGTGCAATTGCTGCGCGCATGCAAAGAATTTGAAGAGCAGTTTGTTGTAGTACAGAAAGCTAGCACTCTTTTGAAGTGTCAAAATAAATTACTAGCAGATAAACTGGATACGCATCAAACAATTACAGAAAGGGCTGCGGTGCCTATTGCGAAATACAAATACAGAAACAGACGTGGCCGTGTTAATAAGAGAAAGGTGTGTCTGGTGGTTGCGAAGGCAGGGCTTGATTAGAACCCTGATGAATGGGATGGAAATATCTGGGATTCGACTGAATCTTTCTCTTCTGGTGAGGAGACTGGGAGACCTAAGTCTTCTCCGTCTGAACGTGACTGTAAATCTGAGGTGCGCAATGAGGTTCGTGCGCAACCTATTCATCGGAGAAAATTGCAGGGTGGTCCTAATAATCCCCAGGAGGTTTGTTTGGATAGCTTTGAGGATTTTACTCCACAAGAGATTAATGACATTTTGGATAGATTTCGACAAAAGCCGGATGAGGCTCTGCTTACCTGGATGATTCGCATTTTTGATTTGGGTGCTGCAGGGATCATGTTAGATCATGGAGATGCTGTGAAATTCTGCACATTGAGCACTGACCCGACTGTACAAGAACATTTCAGGAATTATGCAAATAATAATCAAACTAGTCTGCTGCAGTTGGCGGTAGACGGTTGTAATCATAAATACCCTTCTGAGTCGGATTGTCCGCCTAATGAGAAGCCTTGGTATACTTTGAGAGATGCATCACAAAGACTGAAAGAAGAAGTGATGAAAATATCTATTTTTCTGGGGACGGCAGACAGATTGATGGATGGTTTACTTAACGCTTCTGTGAGAAATAGAATTATTCGTACAGCCCCTGCTGCTTGCAAACAAGTGATGATGACATTGTTGATAAACCAAACAGGGAATTCGTTGTCTGATGTAATTGAGGCAGTTCGCAAATTGGGCGAATTGGGTGAGTGGATTAGACCTGAAAGACAATCTAGACCTGAAGCCCGTACTGATAATTATAGGTTTACTAGACAGGATATGTTTCTTTCCCTGCTCAATGATGGAGTGAGACGGGAGGATATTGATGGACAGTCCAATAGAAAATTGTGACTTTTGTTTCGTAAACGAGGTTCGGATAGGAAAGAGGGGGCCAGGAGAGTTAATAAACAAGACCTTGAACGTGTGTATTCTGAAGAGAGTGGTGATGAGAGAAAGAGAGAGAGGGGGGGAGAGAGAGAGAGAGGGAGAGACAGAGACAGAGACAGGGAGAGAGAGAGAAAGGAGAGATGAGTCCTTACATTATGAGAGGGATACGTCCCCGAAATACGGGCCAAAATATGAGAGAGAGAGAGAGTGAGAGAGAGGGAGAGAGAAGAATATGTTGAACACAGAGACAGGGATGAAAGGAATAGATGCCCTGAGGTGAGACTTAGAGACAGACTACAGAGATCTTTTGACCGGAAATCACAATACCTTCTTGACAATAAAAATCCTTTCCGTGAAGTAAGAGGGTACGAACAAGATGTACTACCTAAGAAATATGAGAATCTTTATCCTGATTTGTCGTGGCCGTTAGATCGTAATAAAAATTACTAGGAAATAGGTCAAGCTCCATTACGGAATTGGGCTCTCAAAGATTACAGACCCTATGTAGACATAGAGATTTTTTGGAAACATCGTAATGTACAGAGGGCCCGAGCATTAGTAGATACAGGAGCGGAGGCCACTTTGATATATGGAAATCCCAAAAAGTTTAAAGGACAATATTTCACTATTACAGGTTTAGGTGGTAAAGAAACTCCCGCAGTGCAAACTAAACTTCTAATGAAAATAGGCAAAATTTCCTGAAAAGAATATTCTGTATTGGTTGTACCCCTTTGTGAATATATAATTGGAATTGACATTTTAAAAGGTATGACATTGTATTTAGATGACGGATGTTATCGATTTGGAGACAAAAGTCGGACGTTTAAAAATTCCCCTTATAAAAATACCCCAAGCTACAAAGGTAGTTTCAATGAAACAGTATCGCATTCCAGGTGGGCATGATGAGATTAGTGCTACCATTGAAGATTTGATGGATGCTGGAGTTGTTTTTCCAGTCACTTCAGCCCGGAATAATCCCGTATGGCATGTGCGCAAGAGTGATCATTCTTGGCGCATGACAGTTGATTATCGTGAATTAAACAAACATACACCCCCTTTGACTGTTGCAGTACCTGATATTATTACTTTGATTGAGAGAATTCAAAAACATCCAGGAACATGGTATGCGTCCATTGATATTGCTAATGCTTTCTTTTCTATACCAATCGCCCCTGAATGTCAGGAACAATTTAGTTTTACATGGAATGGGCGTCAAATGACGTTTAGAAGTCTTCCCCAGGGCTATTTACACAGCCCAACCATCTGTCATCGGCTGGTGGCAGAGAATTTAGCTGAGGTACCGGTGAATTAAGGAATTCAGGTGTGTCATTACATTGATGACATACTAATTCAAGGTGAGACACAAGATCAGGTTCAAGTTCAATTAGACCAAATTATAAATCACTTACAAAGCAGAGGCTTGGAAATTAATCCTGATAAATTGCAAGGTCCGGCACAAAGTATAACATTTTTAGGCATCCAGTGGCATGAGGGGAATCGAGAAGTGATTCCACAAGTGAAGCAAAAAATTAAAGAGTTTGCAGTCCCTAGAAATAGGAAAGAGGCCCAGAGATTTATTGGTTTATTTGGTTTTTGGCGTCAACATATTCCTCATTTGAGTCAGATTTTGGCCCCTTTGTACAGAAGTACACGTAAGATAAATGCGTTTGAATAGGGTAGGCACCAGTAAGATGCGTTTGACTCGGCGAAAGAAGCAATTCAGCATGCTCTAGATTTGTCGCCTGTACGTGATGGAGATGTTGATTTAAATATATCTGTACAAGGTCCCTATGCAAATTGGAGTTTATAGCAGAAACAGGGTAGGACAAAAGTGCCTCTAGGATTCTGAACTAAAAAGTTACCTGATGCTGGTGAGCGTTATACACCTTTTAAAAAACAATTACTTGCATGCTATTGGGCTCTAGTGGATACCGAGCAACTGACATTGGGACACGATGTTATTCTGAGACCTGAAATTCCTATTATGCAATGAGTTTTGAGTTCCCCTAAAACTCATAGAATTGGTCATGCACAGGAAGCAAGTATTATAAAATGGAAGTGGTACATACAAGACAGGGCTCGTGTAGGTCTGAAGGGTGTTGCGATGTTACATGAGCAAGTGGCGCTGGTGCCGTTAGAAGAGGGAGAGAGAGATTGCTCCGCACCTGTAGTACAGGAATCCCCTGTTAGGTGGGGTAGACCGTTTGATGATCTGTCCGTAGAGGATAGAAAACATGTCTGGTTTATGGATGGTTCGGCAAGGTACATAGGAGAGAGAAGACACTGGAAAGCAGTATCATATAATCCGATCACGCAAAATCTGTTAAGTACTAACGGCGAGGGAAAAAGTAGTCAATTTGCAGAATTGTATGCTGTGTATCAAGTTCTGAAACAAGAATTACCAGGAACGTGTCATGTATTTACTGATTCTTAGTCGACTGCTAATGGTTTGGAAGTCTGGCTACGTACGTGGCACTCACATAATTGGAGGGTGCATACTAAAGAGATCTGGGGAAAGGAGCTATGGCAAGAAATTTGGGAATTACTTCCTCAAAGCAATGTGACAGTTTCCCATGTTGATGCTCATTCTCACATTGATTCCATTGACAAATTGTTTAATGATATTGCAGATGAACAATCTAAAATTTCTGAGGCAATGGTGGACCCACAAAATTCTGATTTGGCGGGACTGGCAAGGTGGGCCCACCAAACAGCAGGACATTTTGGAGAGGGAATTACTAGCAGGTGGGCTACTGACAGAGGCATCTATATTCCCCTTGATTTCATTAAAACAGTTATACTTAATTGTCCTATATGTCAACACTCTCGACAGCGAGAGGTGCCCCAGATAGTGAAAGGTCAGTTACATCGGGGAAAATCCCCCGCTCAAATTTGGCAGATGGACTATATAGGTCCCCTTTCCATGAGTAAAAATTTTCAATATGTGTGTACAGCCGTTGATACTTATATCGGCTTTTTGGTTGCTTCTCCTTACAAAAGAGCTACCCAGGAGAATACTCTTAAAACTATGGATTTGTTAATGTTGTACTATGGCAGGCCAGTGCAGATGCCAACAAATAATGCCTCACATTTCAAAGGAAGGTTAGTACAAGAATATTGTGCGGAACACAATATTGAATGGGTGTTCCATATACCCTATTACCCACAAGCCACAGGCTTAATTGAGAGAATGAATGGTTTGTTGAAAGACCAATTGCGTAAATTGTCGAATGGTACCTTACAGAATTGGAGAGATCATTTATTTGAAGCATTGTTAATTTTGAACAATCGTCCTTATTTGTATTCTGATTCACCATTAATGCGCCTGTTTCCTCCTAATATAGATGTAAAACCAAATTCATGCCGAGATACTGTGTCCTACTGGGAAATTACCCTCGGAGCCTTGGCTCCATGCAGAGCTACCCTGGGATCTGCAGGTTTAGATCTGCATTCCTTGACAGATTTTGTCCTAAAAGTGAGAGACATTGCTATAGTTGAGACGGGAATTGGTGTTCAAATACCAGCTGAGAATTTTGGATTAATTGCCCTAAGATCTGGTCTGGCCTTGAAGGGCATCCAGGTGCTTGGAGGTGTCATTGACAGTGATTATCAGGGTGAGATCAAAGTGATCCTGTTAAACAGTGGTAACTCTGACTTAACTGTCCGGAGAGCAGATCGAGTTGCCCAATTGGTCATTATGCCTGTTTTCAGTGGTACGATCCAGAAAGGCACTGCTCCAACATTACTGACTGTGTGTGGTGAGAAAGGGTTCGGTTCAACCGATAACCCAGGAGCCAGAGTATGGGTACAGTCGCCTAATAATCCCCCTGAACAGGCTGAAATTATAGCTACAGGATCAGACAACACAATCTCAGTGATGAGGCCAGGTCAAGAGAGGTGGGACACAGTCCCTTCTAACAAATGTTATGTGCGTGAATGAATAATGCCTGTTTCCGACTTCTTTCCCTAGACCATTGTATGGATTGCTGCTGCCGGATGTGTCGTCGCTGGACTCCTTTCGGCTTGCTGCATTTGGAGACAAGAGTGCCCACGGGACGGGACTGACCATTTTGTCCGAGGACGTCGTTCCTGTGCATCGTGGGATCCTACTCCTTACTTTTGGATTCAACTTGCACATCATGTTGTCAACTCATCACATTTCTGTTTGGGGTCTATGCATTCTGTGACTGATTTGCAATCGACATGTCTTGTGGCTGTGCCAACTCCTACAGCCTCCTTGCTTAATTTTTTCAATGTGACTGAAGCTCATCCTGAATTCATCAAAAGTGATTTTTCTGCATATGACTATTGTGCTTCGTCCCTTAGCTTTTGTAATTTCCACTTATAACATCACAGAAGGTGATGTTTGTTATATATTAACATGCGACCCCAAATTTATAGGCAAGTGTGCACAAATCCAACTTAATAATGTTTCTTCACTTTCTTCCCATGAGAAAACTTTATGTGTCACCAGAACTCCTACTACTTGTACTTCTGTCCAAAACAACATGACCTGCAAACGTCTTGTATTGACTGCCAGCCATTATCGTGCTGTATTGCTACCTCCCGGATGGCTCTTTTCATATGGCAATATATCTTGGTCTTATATTCCAGCGAACATTTCTGGTGGCCCATGTGCTTTGACACGACTCAGTCTATTAATGTTTTCTTCGAATCCTGGTGTGCTTTCCCGTACTGTGCGCAATGCCCCGTTATTAACTGAAGATTGTGATTCATCATTGCATTTGTTTTCTAAGTCTGAGTATATCAGTTTAGCTGTTTCCATTTTAGGTATTCCTGCATTGTCTATTTATAATTTATAGGCAAACTTGCTTGCTGGATGTTGAAATCACTTAATCATACTTCTGCTATTTTATCTGACCTTTTATTGGATGCTCAAGGTGAACGCCGTGCTATTTTGCAAAACAGGGCTGCCATTGATTACCTTTTGTTGAAACATGACCGCGGCTGCTCGGATTTTGAGGGCCTTTGTTGTTTTAATCTGTTAGATCATTTCAAATCTATTCAGTCCTATCTCGATACACTTCGTGAGCTAACTCGAGAAGTCAAGCCAAATTTAAATCAAGGGTGGTTCGATTGGCTTTTTGGGTGGTTACCAGATTTACATTTCCTCCACCAAATTTTAGGTGGTGTCCTATTAGTTGTTTGTTTTTTAGTTGCTATTTGCTGTTGCATTCAATGTGTACCGTCCTTTTTACATATGTTCCACCCACGGCTCATGTCTAGATCCAATAGTTGTGTTTCTTATTATTCTTCTGCTGATTTACGTTCTATTTAGATTTCTTCCTGTCTATACTTTCGATGTTAGTGGACAAGGGTCCAGGGTGGAATGTAGTGACAGGATAATTTGTACTAATTGGACTGGTGGTGACCATTGTCGACCGCCATCTCAGTATATAATTATGAATCCTTTATCTCCGACTTTTTCCTACCTATTTGCAAGGTTTACCTATGTGCTTGGACATGATGTCATGTCTCTTTCGCCTCTTCCGGGGCCTAAAGGCCTAAGCTAGAGGGACTCCATCTTGTCTCTGCCCTGACTCTGAGGTGCTTGTAGGTCAGAGGTATTGCTTTAGTTTTAACTTGTTCGCTAGTTAGAAACCGGTGAAGACTGGCTCTTATCGAAGGAATGTGCTTATTTCCCGGGCTCCAGACGCAACAGCAGCTGGTCACTGTGGGTGCGTAGGGACCGTGGGGCTTGGTACACGAATTCGGTGGGAGGCAAGTTGCTGGCTGGAAATTTCCATGAAGAGAGGGCCTTCTATATTATCGAGATGCGGTGGAGCAGAGAGAGAGTTCAGTTCCAGTAGTCGCTGTAGTCAGTACAATAGTTGTCCCCATGGATGCAGCAATTGTTATCGTAGCTGCAGTTGGAGTTTGAAGATAGCTGGTGAATGCTGAAGAAGGTGGCAGTTTCGATGAGGCAAAGCGGTGCAGATGTGTCCCCGTGATTGCAAAGCAGAGTCCCGAATGAACCGAAGCAACAGGGAGAGAGGGGCCAGCTTGACTGCCAAGGCCAGAATGTGCAGGACCAAGGTGAGGCGTTCTTAGTTAGAGTATGATACATAACCATTTATTCTTTGCTCTTTAGGTTGTGTTTAGGTTTCCATTTGCATAAATGCAATTGCTCTTTCTACCATATTATTGTTATGTAATAAATAGACTCCAATGATTATCCATTGCATTCGAATGTTATTTCTGAGGCAGAATTAACCTTTCTCTCTAGCCAGGTGCTGACGTATAGAAGGATGTGTAATTCCCTTCTTACAGGTAACTGATGATAGTAGAATGTGTAGTTCATGACAAGTAATAACTTCAGATGAGAATAATTTGGCCAAAAAGTTCTTGCTTGGGAGGATTGAGACCTTTCTTTACCAAATGCTCCCGGAGGGACGGGTTATTTCCCCTCCAATGGGTAGTTGCTGATATAGAAGTGAGATCAGTTCTTGAGCAGGAAAGTCCAACTAATAATAATATTCCTCTAGTTTATTGTCATTTCCCCATTCTCAGGTAGGTATTTTAGGTGTTGTGCTCTATAGGGCCTAAGAAGGGTGGTGGTATGTGGCGGCTGGGTGTGCTATAATTGGTAAGCTGATAACAAGGTAAGAAAATCAGGTTGTTACAGATGGATTTAGCAAGAGAAGAGTGACCAACATGGACTCAATGAGGTCATTGAGTGGAACAGGGTTGGCTAATAACCTTCCTCTAATCTTGAATCCAAACCCCTTGGTATCAGTTAGGGTGTTCTTCATCTTCAAAAAGTGTTTTCGTTCGCATGAACAGTTTGCAAAAAACAAAATACTGCCAAAATGTAACATTCTCCTGGCCTCTATTGATTTCGCGCCATAATGTAACATCACTTTGGCCTAGATTGATCTCGTACCACCTGGGGGGAGCCAGTGCTTCCCCATGGTTGTCTGTAAGTGTTGTATAAGAACTGATGAAAATGCTTCTCTTTGATAAATTGATACATTTCTAATGAAAAGTCAAATGAGGCTACAGACTTTTAATTCAATGATCTGATGGTTTTTCATTGAGTTTGATACTTTTGTGGATAGGCATTGGTGTTAGAGAGCTATGATTATTGTTTGCCCCTTTAGCCGTGTCTTCTCAATAAAGTTGCTGAGAACAAAATTTGTAAACAGCCATTCTCCCTGTTTTATCCGATTTCAGGGGGAAACATATAATATGTTTGTAGTATCGTCGCCCCTAGGTTTTTTGGAGACCGCATGTGTAAAAAAGTAGTATATGGGCGGTAAAAATATCTTTAGAAAAAGCCCCTTTCTTTCGGAATATACAAAACTTTCCCATGCAAAGATGGCTGCCGTTGTAAACGCCAGGGACGCCAACACGTGACCGCCCTACGTAACTTTTATTCACACAGAGATAGCCACGGTGAAAAGGAGGAGACGCAGTGCTCCATGAGGCTTCATACGGTGAGGAGTGGGGTGGCCGGCAACAATTGGATATTCATGGCTCTGAAAGATCCTTATTTTGTTGCTGGGAGATGTATAATAAGACACGGAGTGAAGGGATACATACAAAGGCTTTATATATAATGCCTGTACATTACTATTCAGACTTTGCTGCGATGCCCAAGTTGGATGCATTGGACACGAGCGGCCCTATTGATTGTCTTGTGTTAATTTTGATCATAACGCATTGAGACTGAGAACCTGACACATGTAGGGAGCTAATATTATCATGCTATGGTGCTCCTTACGTTAGGTTCAGCACGCCGTTTTCACAGTAATGGGTGGAATATTGATTTCGCCATTACATTGAAACATACAAAGGGATCTCATGCCATGAAGACATAGTGAGATTGTTGGTGCAATAATATGCATGAGGTGCACCTTCCTAACATGTTGTCTTTTTAAAAAAAAATGTTTTTAAAAAAAAGTTTGAACCATTTTTTCCTTGGGGCATTGTTTTAGATTGATAAAACAGTCGAAGGGTCAATCGAAAGGAGGACTCACAAGAGGAGTTCTGTGATGCTACAAGTGTACCTCTTAAGCTGGTATGAGAAACATGCACTTATTGAGAGTAACTATTATGTTTTGTAACTCCAAAATATGGATATTGCATGGGGTTAAGAGGGTGTGTTGTTAACAGGATGTATTGTTCTACACATTTTCAATTGACAGTCTACAAGAATGATGTGTCCAAAACTGGTGCTGTGACAAAGTGTCTGGCCCTGAAGAAATTGACGAAAATTTCATGGCAGAGAAACATGTTGGCCTCGAGTATTGGTATGCAAGGATAGCTACCAGCCTTTCTTTTAATTTGACAGATTACACTTAAAACGTAATAATAAAATTGTGATAGAAGTGTGTCTGCCAATTTTAATCACTTTTTGTCACAAAGTGGAGTGTGACTACTTATCACTCCACTGCACTTCACGATTTTCTTTGTTAGGACACTTTTCTTTTCTGGGACAAAAATGACTGCCTATGATAAAAACAGGGGGGCTATCTGGTGAGTACCTACCAGTTACCCTGTTGGTGGTGCACCCGTGAGGGGTCATTTTGTCCTTCTCACTTTTTTCACTGATTTAGGTGTACTGAACTGTGTAAAATTGCATTTCAGTCTCCGTGTATGATTCTTGAAGTCTGTCGAAAAAGGTTTCATATTTTAAATAAAGGGCAATAAGTATAGTGCATTACCACATATAAAACAGTAATAAGGGGGGTTTATTGCTGAAGAAGATATAGATGTGAGGTATATACATTCTCCTTCCAAAAACAGTTTGCCTTAGAGACTGGGTTTTTTGTGTTTATGATTTACTGAGTGGAGGGCAACCCTGAGTCTCTTTTTCCCTCTGTGCTCCTATTGGAATAGAGAATTTTGCACAATGCCTTCAGAGGTTCATTCTTGAGAGCTACTAACATTTAAAAGGAACTCCAAGGTGCCTTATGCTACAGATGCCCAAAGGTGAATCAACTACTAAAGTAGTACGCGCAAATGAAGACAGCGCAGAGATAAAAGCTTTGGGGCAGCAAACATACAGTGAAAACCCTCATCTGACAGCCAACCCTCACTGAGAATTCTTGCTCTCAAGTTCAAGACCTTAGAAAAATTACTAACTGGCAGTCATTCGATTAGGAAGAGCAACCGCCCGGAATCACAGCATCAGTTCAAAGTCTCTTCATACAACTAAAAAGGGAAAATCACCATGCTGCACACCTAAACCACGACTACCTTACTCGGCTCTCAGGGGCAAAACTGAGCAGTGATTGACCGTGTACTAGCCCAAAGTGGAGAATAAGTTTAATATGTGCGTGAAGTGTCAACTAACCATACCGGTCATGTTCGATCACTTTCTGCAACCCTTCGCAGCATTTGTTGCTAGAAATCTGTTTAAGTATAGACTGTTTCTGTTTAGGCCTGCATTGCTATCTTTTGTCCACTTATTTCTATATCCTTCTGTTTGGGTTTATTTAATGTACTCGCTTCTTGAATTCAGCTCTGATGATTTTGTGGTTATTAATTCAATAATGGTTCTTTTTTTCTGTTGAATTCTGTGGACTGTGTCTCCACCTCCTAATGTCTAATATGTGTGTAGTATGTTTGTTCCTTGCATAAAAAAAAACATTAAAAAAAAAGAAATCTGTTTCAGCGTCATTATTTTATCTGCAGGGAAAATGGAAAGCAAAACATTTTAAAATAAAGGTGTTATAAGTGAGTGAAAGTGGAATGACCCTGGGTGTTACATAAATACGGTAAGTTAAATACAACAACCAAATTTCAGCCTAAAAACCTAATCAGGCTTCCTGACGTGAACTTAGGCAATAGCGTGGAAGTTGGCCAGGGCTGTTTATTAGTGTATAGTTAAAAGAACGTTTCCGCAGTTATACACACACAGTGTGACACAAGTAATATACAATGTGTCACCAATGACCACCATCCAACTACTAGGCCAGCAAATAGAAAGGACTCCTGCAAACACCAATACCCCTGGATTTTGCCCTCCAGTCAATATTTAATTCCTTGCAGACATAGGTTACGGGAGAAAGCACTTGAGTATGCATCTCATTACAGACAGCTCTTAACATGGTACGTACAGACCAATAACTAAATGTGTGTCTTTATTTCCCGAGTTTTGCATAGCACGTCTGTTTAGCCATCTGCTAACCACTTCAGAGTGCCTGTTACAGTTGTTGCAATTGGATATGGGCAGTCCTGTCCCAGAGGTATCCCTTTGTATGGGTCGTATCAACTGGTCAATGCTAGTGATTGAAGAATTGGTACCAGAGGTTGGTATTAGGTAATTGTGTTGGTTCGCAAAGTGGGAAGAGTGAGGCCCTCATATTGTTTTTCATCAGCCCTTAGAGTCCAGTCCGATTGCAATGTGGGCCCTGATTTGCCTTTGTCAATCACTCCATACTGCCTCATATCTGGACAGTTGTATCTTCCCCACGAGCAAGAAGTGGTCTGATCTGGGAAGGTGCGACGTCCGAGCAACATTTTCTTCAACTTGTCTGCCCAATGTTGGTGCCTCTGGGTAAGAGTAGCTACTGAATAATTTTCTTTTAGAATTTGCATTTGTCACTGGGTATAATTGCCTCTGGTGCGAATGAGACATAAAAGGGGCCATTTTTCAGCTGTCAAATTAAGAACGTAGCAGTTTCAGTCCATGGCTAATTTGTGATTAGCCCCCATTCTCAATTCATCTGAACTTTTGTGGAATTGTATGTGATAGTTTGCTGATCTGAGGACTCCAATAGGAATGTAGTGGTACAACAATTGTATGAAGTACCCCAGATGTCTTTCTTAATATATCTGTAGACAGAGTTTTAAAGTTAAACCTGGACTCATATGAGAGTCAATGTCGAACTTTTAGGGATGATTAGATGTGCTACCGACTTTGTAAGGCTCACTGTGGACAAGCTGAAGTATATTTAATGATTTTTTGGGCTAGGTATATTGAAATAATCCAATCTACCAAAGGTAGGGCTATAGTTCTATGCATGCAGTAAATGGTTTCCAAGAATGATAGCTTACTAGGAAGCGGTGTTTCTGACCACCTACTGTACTTGAGGTTCAACAAAGACGTCTGTATTTAGGAATATAACTAACTATTTGATTTTCCAACTAGGGGCAGTACCAACCGCAAGGGGCAATCCAGGGGAACATCTCCATCTGTTACCTCCCACTAAAAAGACCTTAGATTTAGAGTCCCGTAGGCTTTTAAGGGACTGTCATACCTGCATATTACCTGTAAATTCAATTGGACACCTCAAGGCCAGGTGCATGTCCTGCAACAACAAAGAGTCCACTTGCAGGCAAACTCGTGGCCATAATCGGAGGAGGAAGTATATATAAAATACAGCAATAAAGTGTTCTTGTATGGACACCAAAGGGCTCTGTTGCATTTGTGCGCAAAAGTCATGTACACGTTGGTATGCAAGTATAGTGCTGCGGAGGGTCAGTCAGGTCTTTTCATAAATCTCTTCCATCATTATGATTAACCTTGCACTCGACAACAATGGAAATTGGATGAGACAAGTGTCAGCAAATCTTAAATATCTCAAGGGTATTTCTTTATGTTCCACTGTGCTTAAGATGGACAATCACAGTTTTAGACTGTAGCCTCCCAGGCAGTCTTTCAAAACATGTTTGCGTATTATTCTAGTGCAACTATAACACAAACACATTCTTCCCCAGAGGCGTTCATAAAGGAATAAGGAATCTGCTAAACTTTTAGCCCAAGTGTCCATTTTACAGACAACTCAAATTCACCCCACAGGGCGAGATATGTAATTGATGTGCAGTGGGCCACCCGGTACCCAAGTGACTCTACATTTGCATACGTACACCCTGATGTCAGGCGTAGCATCGGGTTATAAATACAGCCTGCCTGATGGCACGGGTTCAAACAGTGTTTTCCTCTAACCTGTGCCAGTTCATTTTTGTTGTTGCCTAGAGTGAGGATCAAGATGGTGAATGAGCAGTCTGCTGCTTCATCGCCCCACAGTAAAGACCTGATGCTATTGCACTCTGTGGAGATGCCCACCAGGCACATTACGAGTCTGACCAGTGGCACCAAAGGACTGGCGAATCGTACAGCTGTGCGCCACATTCGAGTAAACTTGGCACACCTATAGGCAGGCACCTACTTCCAAAACTGTGCTGATAACTTAACAACGCACTGCAACTGGCACCAAATTAACCTCACAGCTACGAGCCAGCACCAAAGTCAAGTCCATGAACATTGCAAGCCTCTGCCTAAAAGCACAGAGGGGATACTGAAAACTGCAGACTTTTTCAATTTTAAGGTTTTGACGAGTAAACAGGGGCCTTTTACTTCTAATTCTAGGCCTTTCTTCCCAGCTATGGCTCGCTCCTCACCCCCAACTCGCCACAGTGGGTCCCAGGGATGTCACCAGCCTAAGTAACACCCTGTAAGTGCTGCAAAATGGGTAAGAAGGCCAGGGTGGGGATGCCACACCTGCAGATGCCTCTGCACATGACATGAGTCCCTTGCTCACTTTGTCACTGGATTCAAGCAAGCCTGGCTGAAGACGGCTGTAATGCCAGAAACCGGTCCTAGAAAGCTGGTTTCCGGTCCAGGGAAGGCATGGCTTGGCAGTTCGGGCTGGACTGTTCCCATAAGGCACAGGGTCAGACTGATTTGTATATGGCCATGTCTGAACTGGGGTGGCAGAGTGGGCTAAAGAACGGTGATGGATTAAACCCAGATCTGTTGACTGGGTGTGAGTGTTTGATTGGTTCAGATGCTCCGTCCATCACCATCCCCTTTTGTACCGCTTTGTTCGCCATAAGTTGGCATGGTATGCTCAGACGTGAGTCCCCTGCTCACTTTGCCACTGGATTCAAGCAAGCCTGGCTGAAGACGGCTGTAATGCCAGAAACCGGTCCTAGGAAGCTTGTTTCCAATCCAGGGAAGGCATGGCTTGGCAGTTCAGGCTGGACTGTTACCATGAGGCACAGGGTCAGACTGATTTGCATATGGCCATGTCTGAACTGGGGTGGCAGAGTAGGCTAAAGAACTGTGATGGATTAAACACAGATCTGTTGACTGGGTGTGAGTATTTGATTGGTTCAGATGCTCCGTCCATCACCACCCCCTTTTGTACCGCTTTGTTCGCCATAAGTTGGCAGGGTATGCTCAGACGTGAGTCCCTTGCTCACTTTGCCACTGGATTCAAGCAAGCCCGGCTGAAGACGGCTGTAATGCCAGAAACCGGTCCTAGGAAGCTTGTTTCCGGTCCAGGGAAGGCATGGCTTCGCAGTTCGGGCTGAACTGTTCCCATGAGGCACAGGGTCAGACTGATTTGCATATGGCCATGTCTCAACTAGGGTGGCAGAGTGGGCTAAAGAACGGTGATGGATTAAACCCAGATCTGTTGACTGGGTGTCAGTATTTGATTGGTTCAGATGCTCCGTCCATCACTACCCCCTTTTGTACTGCTTTATTCGCCATAAGTTGGCAGGGTATGCTCAGACGTGAGACCCTTGCTCACTTTGCCACTGGATTCAAGCAAGCCTGGCTGAAGACGGCTGTAATGCCAGAAACCAGTCCTAGGAAGCTTCTTTCCGGTCCAGGGAAGGCATGGCTTGGCAGTTCGGGCTGGACTGTTTCCATGAGGCACAGGGTCAAACTGATTTGCATATGGGCATGTCTGAACTGGGGTGGCAGAGTGGGCTAAAGAACGGTGATGGATTAAACCCAGATCTGTTGACTGGGTGTGAGTGTTTGATTGGTTCAGATGCTCCGTCAATCACCACCCCCTTTTGTACCACTTTGTTCGCCATAAGTTGGCAGGGTATGCTCAGAAGTCAGTCCCTTGCTCACTTTATCACTGGATTCAAGCAAGCCTGGCTGAAGACGGCTGTAATGCCAGAAACCGGTCCTAGGAAGCTTGTTTCCGGTCCAGGGAAGGCATGGCTTGGCAGTTCGGGCTGGACTACTCCCATGAGGCACAGGGTCAGACTGATTTGCATATGGCCATGTCTGAACTGGGGTGGCAGAGTGGGCTAAAGAACTGTGATGGATTAAACCTAGATCTGTTGACTGGGTGTGAGTGTTTGATTGGTTCAGATTCTCCGTCCATCATTATCCCCTTTTGTACCGCCTCTGCACCAGTGCCTGTCCTTGTCTCACCACCTTTACTGCCCCAGTCCACTAAAAGGCCAACCACAGAACCATCCAGTTCACTAGGTGGGTGGCACCACCAACCTGCTCCCACAATTCAGTGAGCTGCCAGAGCTACCCATGGCCACACACTGATGGCACTTTTGGTTGCACGGCTGAACAATCACTTCCTGGCCACGGCAGGATGGATCAAGCGGTCACTCTTGCTGCATTATGGTGGGGATGATGATGATTTTCAAGCTGTTCCGGAATCTCTCGATAACTTGCCGCAGTACACCTATGAAGAGGGCAGTGGCCACCGTTAATGTGCATTTTGAACCACAGCGGAAACCAGACTCTGAAAGCTTCATCATGGCACAAGTTCAAAACGCAGTTTGAGAGTGAGCTGAGGTTAGTGGTCAGAAGAAAGGGCACCATGGTCACAGAATAACAGGGTGATGGACGTGTAATCCGTAACAACATATTCTGCTACAAGACGTGATAAGGAAAAGCTATCTGAGAAGACTCAGAGAGCATCCACAATCCAGGCAAGGGGAAAGAGTACGACATTCCCAACATCGATAACCAGCCCGTCAGCCCTCTTCATCACATTGGATGCCAGGACCAACTCAAGAGAACCTGCGCCTCCACCAAGAGATTGAGGTGTAT
Source organism: Lissotriton vulgaris (assembly GCF_964263255.1). Lineage (NCBI taxonomy): Eukaryota > Metazoa > Chordata > Amphibia > Caudata > Salamandridae > Lissotriton > Lissotriton vulgaris. The sequence goes on along the minus strand of NC_141697.1, from coordinate 1,048,193,976 downwards.
CTTCAAGGCCGGACCCACGTCCATCTCAAAGGCTGTAGGACTATATTTGCTGAAAAGAAGACTAGAATGACAACTTTGGGAAACTTTTGTATTTGTTGTTAGGAAGAGATATAGCAAGTCCATCCTATACCCCTTAACACACACTATCATGCAACCTGGCACTCTTGTGCAGCATCAGAGTATAATTAAAGGCTGCTTGGGTGCATGCACTCAGACTATGCATGCCTCTAACTGGTGTCTGCTCAATCCTGTTGCCATGCAGCGCGAGGTCTACTCCCAGCAAGACAATTTTATCTTTGGAGAGACTCAATGGAAATACATATATGCATACATACTCAACTGACGATTAGCCGTAATGTAGGCTTAGATATGTGAATTAAAATAGCTTGGGGCAAAACTCCTGAATATTATTCACAAGAGCTCTTTTGCAATAATGTCCACTCTGTATACCTTTCCAACTTCTGAAGCCTACCGCAATCTATTGTCTCGTATAGGCACTTGACATAGGGCTTTCTCCACTAACCAGTGCAGGAAACAAGCATTTACAATGCAATAGGTCTCGCATTATTAAAGATTGAGCTATTGGTGTTGCATTATTTAGCAATGCCAATAGCTCAAACTTTAATAATACGAGACCTATTGCATTGCAAATGCTTGTTGTAATGTGGGAACATTAGTTAAGACCACTACATATGGTGTTGCAGATGGTGGTAAATCCAAGCATGTTAATTGACTCTCATCCACTTTATCGTTCCGATGGCCAGAGATATTAAGACCATAAGAAACTTTAGAGGTCTTCGGCATGGATGAGACTATGGAAGTAGTGGGTAGAAGCACCGCAGGATTAGCATTGGGAGTATGTTGTGCGGGATTGTGTGGTATGAATGATATTTCCTCACAGGGGCCGGGGGCAGGCTGAATGGTGTGCCTCTTCTGGGTGTTTGTGTAATGGTCATGGTTGCCCGTTTGGGTTATAGTTATCCCATGGCCAGGGGGCTGTGTATTAGCTAAACATTTAGATAACATTTCCTTCAACGATCAGATTCTGTGTGTTAAACTGCTTAAACTTTCCCTGAGAAAGGTATCTAAGGCTTCCATTTTGATTCTTAGCTTTGCCACCTCTTTCTGTGTGCCTGTGTTAGCGCTGTCTGTCGACTTTCCCCCTTTAACTAAATTATATTTTGTGGATTGTTTATCCTTTTTGATAATCTTTTTTTTACTTCTAGGTGGATTCTCCCTCTCCATTATGCCTGTTTACCCTATAATAAGTATGGGGAGATCTGGGTTTCTTGCTTGCTTAGTCAGCGGTTGTGTATTTATTTATTTATTTATAGAGCGCGGCACTCATCCCAAGGGATATCAAGGTGCTAATAGCTAATAGATTGGTTGGGCTGCTGGTGGGAGTGAACAGGTGAGTCTTAAATTTTTGGGAACAGATGAGTTTTTCGTTTTTTCCGGAATGATAAATAGTTGGATGTGAGGCGTAAATCCAAAGGCAGTTCGTTCCACTTCTTGGCTGCTAGATATGAAAAGGATCCCCCTCCAGTCCTGACTTTCTTGACACGCTTTGTTCTAGCAAGAGCTTGATGTAGTGACCGCAAGCTCCTTGAGGGAATATAAAACTAAATTTTGTCCTGGAGTATTTTAGGGCCACTTTGGTACAGTGCTTTATGTGCATGACTGAGCAATTCAAATACTGCTTGTTGACGCATGGGTAGCCAATGCAATTTCCTCATGCACGTTGAGGCTGAGTCCAACCTACTTTTGTTGCAAACAAGTTTAGCAGCGGCATTTTGGAGTACTTGTAGCTTTGTGAACAGGAGCTCGGTCATGCCTACAAATAATGCATTCCCATAATCGAGCTGACTTATGAACAGGGCCTGCATGACTGATCTCATTCAGTCCAGTGGTATCCAAGGGAAGAGTCTAGCTAGTAGTTTCAGCATCGCAAAACCTTTACCACAAAAGATCTGCACATGGTCCTTCATGGATAAGGTGTCATCAATAATGATATCAAAATTTCTTGCGCATTGTTTGGGAGTTGTATCTGACTCTGTCATGGGGTTTTCCCTTGCATTTACACTCTGTTAAGTTAGAATGAGCTTCTTAGAAGTTTAAACGCCATTTTTCCTTTCTGCTGCCTTTGCACAAGGAAAATTAATGTGATTGGAAGCGCACTCCTTGTATGCAGAAGTAATCAATTAATTGCAAAAAATGAAACAACTTCACTACAATGGTGCTGAAGTGGGACCCTCGCTGTCTGACGTGGGCCAAGTACAAGATAGTGTGAATGCTACCACAGCGGTAGCAGCACTGTGCACTGTTCACAAAGTGATCACTGAGTGACCCTCCAAATACTTCAATACAATTATTTACAATGATTCAAAACTATAAACCACTTGAACACAATTATACTTGTAAATGTAAATCTTTACATGTATTTTGAAGTCAATGAAATTAACAGTACATATTCCTTGCGTTCACATATAGAACAAAGACAAATTCATAACACAATTTTCTTCAGAAAGTACACATATGTACAAATAATCATATCATCACAAGGAATTTTGTAGGGGCCCTGGCTCACATTATTACAAATGTTTAGAGTCTAGAGGACTGTTTTGCTTCACACGAGAATAATATGTTTTCTTACACTAGCAGCTTGGCTTGGTAAGCTTTGTCTGAACAGTGAGTGCCGAGGCCTTCAAGGTTATTTCAACACAGTGGCTGTTGTTCAGTCTTATCAGCGCACGTTCTAGACATAACATATATGCAGCTGTGGCCACCTCTGATTTTGGCGCGATTAATAATGCTCACACACTCTGGAGAACATTTGGATGCAGAGAGCTGGTGTAGAAAATTATGTGATCCTTTTCTACTAGGACCAGAGGTATGGGGCCGCCCTTGTAAACCCAAGAGACCTTCTGTAGATATAAAATAACCTAATAGTAAAGGAGTGTGAAATCTAGGTGTAATCTAGTCTATTTCCAGTTAGAATTTTAACATGCTTTCTCCTTTTGTATTTTATGGAATAGTAACTATGCTGATAATCTTGTGCTTATAATATGTCTGCTTGTATTAGCTAAGATACTGCGCCTGAGAATACGGCATTAGAAATAGATATTTCAAACTTGCACGTGTCTGCATTTACTGCCCGTTTTGGACTGATATGAGAGTATAATGAAAGAGTGTTCATGTGTTCCACATTGCCTGAGGTATTCTAAGTTCCATGTTCTGGGTTGTCTAATCATTGGGGGTATGGAAAACCCAATGGGAAACTGATTGCTTGTCTGGTAGGGGATTTAGGCTACTAAGGTGGGTTTTGGTACACCCTAATTCACTGAGGTTCCAAGTCTCTATGCACAGTTCTGTGTATGAGCAGAATCCCTGCTACAACTCATGGTCACTGCCCTTTATGTTATCCAATGTATTTATAATGCAGCAAATACTTCCTGGGGTGCTCATGAAAGCTACTTTGGATGGAGCAGACAGACATTTACTGTGGCTATATCCCCTCCAGAGCCTAAATGTCCTGGGTTTAAAGCCTCTTCCACTGTTATAAATGTGACGCTCAATGGCGCCCACAGCCCCTGTTAAATAACTAAACAGGGTCTGGCTGGGAAGAGCCCCCAATTGGAGCTGCTTTTTATTTGTTGCACTCAGTGTTTTTCTCTTCCCCATTGTTTTATTTTCACACAGTACGTCTAAATTCTACCCTCAGACTTCTCCTTATGGTTTTAATCGAATTACTCCGTAAAACGACTTACCTATTATATGCTAAGTACAGTGGTTAACATACTCCCTCCTAACTCTAGGAACACAACTTATCTCACAGTCACAGTACATTTAGAATCGCAAAGGGCCAGATTCTGCGAATCTGTCCCTTTGCGATCGCTTTTATTGCATTTGGGATTCATCATCCCAAATGCAATATTCGTAAAATCTGAAATCGCTAAATTGCGAAGAATTGCATTTAAGGAATCTCTATTTGAGATTCCTTAAATGCAATTCATGAACCATTTTAGAATTGCGAATTTGCAATTTTTGGCCGCTATTTACCGCGAAGTCTGACTTTGTGGTAAATAGCGAAAACTTCGAAAAATGCTTGTTAGTGCATTTTTCTAAGTTGGATGTTACACACACACATGTCCTTTGGACATGTGTGTGCACAACACCAGTGTAAATCACCATTTCAGGGGTGCTACAGGGTGTCCTTTAGACACCCTTGAAATCGCTTCCTTAGTTGCGATTCGCTAATTGCTAATCGCATATAAGGATTGACTCCCCATTCATTCCTACGGGCCTTTGGTCCATAGGAATGAATTGGGAGTCGTTCCTTATTTGCGATTAGCCATTAGCGAATCGCAAATAAGGAAGATGTAGAAATCGCTATAAATTTTGCAATTTCTACATGCATCCCGTTTTGCGAGTCTTTAATAGTGATTCCTTAATAATCGCTATTAAGTACTCGCAAAAGAGGAGCATGATGAATCTGGGGGTTAATCCTGAAAGTAAAGAGAGAAAAACAACAGACAGCCAAATGCGTATTGAATTTTGATATTGGTGGTACCCACAAAATATTAATTCTGAACACAATTTTTATCCGGGCCACATAAATTAGCAATTTATTTACACATTTATATACAATTATGAAACAACAAGAAGTTAGGGGTTACTGCCAGGTGCAGTAGGGAGTGCAAAAGTGGGTGCTCAAGTGTAGAGAAGAAAAGAAATGAAGGAAAATTAATTGAAAAAAGGGCAATCCAATAATTATAAAAGCTAAGGTTCTGCTTTCTTAGCAAACAAGCATTGGAAATGCAATAGGGCTCGCATTAGGTAAGTTTGAGCTATTGGTCTTATAAATTATTTTTTTTTTATTTGTGTTATTTTTTAAAATAGATAAATTAATAGCTTTGTCAATTATAATGCCAATAGTTATAACTTTCGCAAACACGTATAGCATTTGTAATGCAACATGTTGTTTATTTACGTGACTTAGATGTATTGATATTACAAATAACAATGGCAATGGCTTAAACTTTGTAAATACATTTTGTGAAGATTATGTTCAGTGTTTTTTATTGTGACGAAAATCCAAGAACAGAAGTGAAATATTAACATATTTTTGTGATTTGTAATAAAGCATGAAAGCTTGAAAAAAGCTTGAAACATTGAAAGAACATATTTGAACCAGTGGTGCTGTGGTTGCGCTGAGTGATGCTGTGGTTCCGCTGAGTGATGCTGTGGTTGCGCTGAGTGATGTGTGCATCGGTGGAGCTTAGTGGGTGCATTGATGGAGCTGTGTGGTGGGTGCATTGGTGGAGCTTAGTTGGAGCATCGGTGGAGCTGTGTGTTGGGTGTATCGGTGGAGCTGTGTGGTGGGTGCATCGGTGGAGCTGGGTGGTGGGTGCATCTGTGGAGCTGTGTGGTGGGTGCTTCGGTGGAGCTGTGTGGTGGGTGCATCTGTGGAGCTGTGTGGTGGGTGCATCTGTGGAGCTGTGTGGTGGGTGGAACTGTGTGGTGGGTACATCTGTGGAACTGTGTGGTGGGTGCATCTGTGGAGCTGTGTGGTGGGTGCCTCGGTGGAGCTGTGTGGTGGGTGCATCTGTGGAGCTGTGTGGTGGGTGCATCTGTGGAGCTGTGTGGTGGGTACATCTGTGGAACTGTGTGGTGGGTGCATCTGTGGAGCTGTGTGGTGGGTGCCTCTGTGGAGCTGTGGGGTGGGTGCCTCGGTGGAGCTATGGGGTGGGTGCCTTGGCGGAGCTGTATGGTGGGTGCCTCGGTGGAGCTGTGTGGTGGGTCCATCGGTGGAGCTGTGTGGTGGGTGCATTGGTGGAGCTGTGTCGGTGGAGCTGTGTGGTGGGTGCATCGGTGGAACTGGGTGGTGGGTGCATCGGTGTAGCTGTGTCGGTGGAGCTGTGTGGTGGCTGCATCGGTGGAGCTGTGTGGTGGGTGCATCGTTGAAGCTGTGTCGGTGGAGCTGTGTGGTGGGTGCATCGGTGGAGTTGGGTGGTGGGTGCATCTGTGGAGCTGTGTGGTGGGTGCATCTGTGGAGCTGTGTGGTGGGTGCATCAGTGGAGCTGTGTGGTGGGTGCATCAGTGGAGCTGTGTGGTGGGTGCATCGGTGGAGCTGTGTGGTGGGTGCCTTGGTGGAACTGTGTGGTGGGTGCATCGGTGGAGCTGTGTGATGGGTGCATCAGTGGAGCTGTGTAGGTGGAGCTGTGTGGTGGGTGCATTGGTGGAGCTTAGTGGGTGCATTGATGGAGCTGTTTGGTGGGTGCATTGGTGGAGCTTAGTTGGAGCATCGGCGGAGCTGTGTGGTGGGTGTATCGGTGGAGCTGTGTGGTGGGTGCCTCGGTGGAGCTGTGTGGTGGGTACATCGGTGGAGCGGGGTGGTGGGTGCATCGGTGGAGCTGTGTGGTGGGTGCATCGGTGGAGCTGTGTGGTGGGTGCATCTGTGGAGCTGTGTGGTGGGTGCATCTGTGGAGCTGTGTGGTGGGTGCATCGGTGGAGCTGTGTGGTGGGTGCATCGGTGGAGCTGTGTGGTGGGTGCCTCGGTGGAGCTGTGTGGTGGGTGGAGCTGTGTGGTGGGTGCATCAGTGGAGCTGTGTGGTGGGTGCATCGGTGGAGCTGTGTCGGTGCTGTGTGGTGGGTGCATCAGTGGAGCTGGGTGGTGGGTGCATCATTGGAGTTGTGTCGGTGGAGCTGTGTGGTGGGTGCATCGTGGAGCTGTGTGGTGGGTGCATCGTGGAGCTGTGTGGTGGGTGCCTTGGTGGAGCTGTGTGGTGGGTGCATCGGTGGAGCTGTGTGGTGGGTGCATCGGTGGAGCTGTGTGGTGGGTGTATCGGTGGAGCTGTGTGGTGGGTGCCTCGGCGGAGCTGTGTGGTGGGTGTATCGGTGGAGCTGTGTGGTGGGTGCCTCGGTGGAGCTGTGTGGTGGGTGCATCGGTGGAGCTGTGTGGTTGGTGCATCGGTGGGGCTGTGTCGGTGGAGCTTTGTGGTAGGTGCATCGGTGGAGCTGTGTGGTGGGTGCATCGGTGGAGCTGTGTAGGTGGAGCTGTGTGGTGGGTGCATCGGTGGAGCTTAGTGGGTGCATTGATGGAGCTGTGTGGTGGGTGCATTGGTGGAGCTTAGTTGGAGCATCGGTGGAGCTGTGTGGTGGGTGTATCGGTGGAGCTGTGTGGTGAGTGACTCGGCGGAGAGTTGTGGTGAGTGCATCGGTGGAGCTGGGTGGTGGGTGCATCTGTGGAGCTGTGTGGTGGGTGCATGGGGAGTAAAGGAAAGGGCTAGGATAGGGAGAAATAATAAGGGGTCTTGTAGAGGCTAGACATATGAGGGGTGAGAATGCTAAGAAAGGAGTAATCTAGGCAGAGGCAGGGAAGGGGCTGATAAGGGTTGGCGGGTAAGGATATGAGATTAGAGAGGGCGGGAGGATTTGTGACAATATTTGATCCATGCTGGTAGAATCTATTTCGGTAAAGCTGCATGTCAACACTATAAAGCCAAGCTCTGTGTTTGTTTTGTTACCCTAAGGAGAGGGACTGAGAAATAATCGGGGAGTTGAGGGTCACAGTTTTACAGGTGGAGGCTTTCCACATCAAGGTCATGCGTCCTTAGAGATTAAGAGCATGGTCTTGTTACAGCCAATAGAAACGCAATCCTGTTTTTCAAACCATTTGGAAATGAGTGTTTTTTTTTTATCATCTTGAACTTCAGTTGCCAAACCAGGACCTAAGCGACACCATCTTGTAACATTCTGTAGTTTAATGCCCTCTGTCCTCTGGCACTTATGTGAATGTAATGTCCCTTTGGTCTACAACCACAGATCTTCGCTTACTGTCAGCCACACTACTGGTGTCTCCCTGGTGTTTTTTTTAAGTTTTTTTACGTGAGTGATTACCAGCAACCTGTCCGTCCGTAACCTGAAGGTCACACATTTGAGCCCTGCTGAGCCCTTTAAAGCCTTTTTTTTTAATCGGAATATTATAGAAAATGACTAGGAAGAGAGCATAAAAGGAGACACGGCGCGAAACTGAAAGTACGGCCGGCCGGCCCTGAATAATTAGGGGATGAGCGCATGCTGAGAAGCTGCCTTTGATGTGGTAATGCGAGGCAGGCAGCCAGGCGGCTGGTGGCATTGTGCACGCGCTTTTTAGGGCTTGCGCTTGCGCAATGACCTAAAAAGCTTACATGCACTGCAAGGAATCGTCAGTGGAATTGCCAGTGTTTAAACTCTGTTTAAGCCACTTTAGAGCTTCGCCAGCTATGCGCATGCACATCAGCAAGTGAGCCCTAAAAAAGACCTCCCGCATGTTTTCTAAACCCCAAAGAGATTGTAGTTGAAGGTATAAACTAGACCAAAGAGCTTAATGTCTAGTAAGTGGTTAAAGAAGTAGCCGCAGAACTACGAGATGGAATAGCTGCACTTATAAACAGAAATCCAACAGATCACTTGAATAGACGTTTCTGTTGTAGTACTGTTACAGTATGCCAATGAGTTCAGGACGCATTGCTGGAATATCACAAGAAAAACTTCTTATAGTTATTCTGGGGGATTTGGAGAGAGAGTAGTGAAGTGGGATTATGGTTTTGGCAAACCCGGGACTGTCATTGGGACCAATTTCTCCCCTACTCAATGAAACAATATAATTTCTAGGTTATCGCTACAAAACACAAATAGTCGCCTCACTCACTGCATTAGATTCAGAATGTCCTTCGGAAATCGACTTCAACTTGCCTGTGACATGTTTTCATATCGTAGTGTTTTCCTTTCTTTCACCTACTGCCTTTCAATTTTGGCAGAGTGACCCTATTAAACTACAGCTGTGTTTTCTAGGAGGAAAACTAAAACCGAGATGAACAGTCCGCATCAGCACAAAAATAGCAAGTGAAAGTCACAAGCGAACAAGGATACTAAACTGCAGAGATTCTGAAGATAAAGAAGGCATCCGATGTGGAGCGTGTAAGCACATACATTTTCAAAGCAGTGATCACATGCACACCTTGATCTGCTTCATCTTCAGGGAAAAACATCAAGTGAGACCCCACTTCTTCCTATAGGAGGCAATGACAAAGTGAGCGTCTCATAATAAAAATATCAAAACTGAAATACAACATAACTTATCCCAATGAACTAGTATTTCCCATAGTCTTTACCACTGGCTCGTCATCACCACCAAGTCAGGCCTACTGTACTAAATGCTCACTTTCCTACAAGTCAACTTTTAAGCATTACATTGTAAAGTCATAAATACATTTTTTTAAATTGCAGCTGGCAATAGTAAATACTCTCTCTCCTAAGAGAGAGAGTATTTACACGGTCGACCATGCTATTTTGGTCGACCGTGTCGCAGCCCTGGGGATAAACGGCATGGCCAGGGATCTCATTTCATCTTTCCTGGCCAACCGTACCCAGACAGTGAAGTTGGGTGATTTCTACTCTCCTGTCTCTGCACTCCCCTGTGGAGTCCCACAGGGCTCCTCGCTAAGTCCTACGCTATTTAATATCTATGTAGCGGACTTAGCGAGGATAATAAAGGCCCATGGACTACGACTTACGTCGTACGCAGACGATACCCAACTGGTCCTGGCAATCCACAAGGATGGCCCAGTGGTGGCAGCCAATTTCCAAAAGGCCATGCTTGCGGTTAGCACATGGATGGCCTCCAACTGTCTAAGGCTTAACTCGGATAAAACCGAGATTATGACTTTCGGTAAGCTCTCTCCGGAATGGTCCTCCATCTGGTGGCCTGTCCAGCTGGGCTCTCCACCCGCCCCGGTAGAGAAGGTTAGAAATCTGGGGGTTATTTTTGATAGCAAGCTGTCTTTCAGCCTTCATGTCAACAAGGTTGTGTCAGCTGCATTCTTTATCTTAAAGAAAATCAAGAAATGACTGCCCTACCTCCCTACCTCAGCTGGGAAGACCTTGGTCTCCACCCTAGTCTTTTCAAAAATTGACTATGGAAACGCTCTTTTTTTAAACACTCAGAAACATGCCATAGCGAAACTGCAGTCCATACAAAATGCGGCTGCAAGGATTCTTCTTGACATCAATGAACAAAAAGAGTTGGAGGGTCTGTTGGCTAGGGTCGCTGAGTCTAATAGGTCCTTATTCAAGTAACCCTTTTGGATTGCACTAAATCAGACCACGTGGTCACATGACACGGGTATATAGTAGATATCCTATCAGCCCACCCATTTGGCGTAGCCTCGTCATGTAGGACGTCTGACCAGGGTGGTGAGTCTAGGCCCAGATGAATCGGCCAGATAACACACACTACTGGTTTATATTTTTACAGTGTCCATGCCACAGAGTGGTGCTGAGAAATTGCAGTGCAAAACAATAAAGAGTATTATGATAACATCCTCGCCACTAAAGTTGAGAAGTTCAAGAAAGACCTTGCACGCTTCTCTATGGAAACTACATACCCCTACATGAGTGACTCCTACGTAGCCCCTGTGTACAACTCCAGAGGTAAGAGATACGGATCCAACTACTCTTCCTCAGGCTCTGAATCAGGATCTAGTGACCAAGGGGAGCCAAACAGAGGTTCATCTAACAGAGGGCGAGGGAGGGGTCCCCAGAGAAGACCTAATAGGGGACGTGCGGCTCAATACTATCAGAATCCAGGGCCTTGGTGGCCCCCTGCACCATGGGGTTATCACCAACCCCCTATGGGCCCCCCCATGGGTCATCCAATGTCTAATTATCCACCTAACCCCAACTTCTACAACGAGCAGTCTTTTTTATGGCAGGGCCGAGGCAGGAGTCGGGGGAGAAAGAGAGGTCAACAGACAGTGAATTGGGCACCAGACCCCGCGAACAACAGAGGGGAACAGTCATAGAAGACGGTAGCAACTTGGTAGTGAACCTTAGCAGCCGTACACTCACAGCTATTGAGACCTCAGTCCTGAATAAAGGACTTGGATTTGTCCCTACAAATGAAGGAGATCCTTTCAATCTAAGATGTGAATTGGAATCCTTTTACAGGAAGGTCCGTTTACATTTTTTCTTTAAACTCACCAGTGATAACAACGATGTGGTGGACTTGACGGACCAGAACACCGGTCTGAAACCAAAATCTACATTCACACCTCTTAATCATCAGGTGCCAGCTAGGGTCATTGCATTTGAGCAGGCGGTCACTCATGACATCATGAATGCAGACCGCACAGAAAAGAAGTCTTTCTCCAACATGACCAGGACGGAGAAGCTGGTACTCGCAACCTTGTCTAAAGACACCAGTATCACCATTAAGCCCGCCGACAAAGGCGGTGCGGTTGTCATACAGGACACAGACACCTACCATAGAGAGTGCTTACGACAATTGAACGATGCCAAGGCCTATCGTCGACTCACCGAAGACCCAACCATGAGACTTTCCAATGATATCAAAAGTCTCATTGAAGAAGCATCCTGTGAGGGATGGATTACATCTCAGGAAGCAAGGTTCTTGATCACGGCCCATCCAGTGGTCCCTTACTTTTACTGCCTCCCAAAAATACACAAGGAGAAGAGACCACCTCCGGGTCGCCCCATAATCTCGGGTATTGGGTCTCTTCTTGAGCTGCTGTCCACTTTTGTGGATTTTTACCTCAAACCACTGGTCAGAGAGACACCTACGTACCTGCAGGATACTGGTGATGTCCTTCGCCTTCTTGCAGTGACTGAGTTCAATGTCGAGACCGACCTACTGGTGAGTTTCGACGTTGAATCCCTTTATACATGCATCCCTCAGCAAGAGACCCTGGATTGCATAAGACATCAACTTGAATCCAGACCACCGGAAACCATCACTCCGATACCTTTTATCATGGAGTGTGCCAGACTGGCTATGATGGAGAATTACTTCCAATACCAAGATACTCTGTATCTCCAAGTCTCGGGGACATCAATGGGGAGTGTCTTCGCTCCCAGTCTGGCGAATCTGTATATGCATCAGTTTGAGCAAGACCATATCCTGAACAACAGCAACCCTTACTTCTGCAAGGTGTTGCTATGGCGCCGATACATAGATGATATCATCGTCATCTGGAGGGGCACCAGTGCAGAGATCACCGACTTCCATACGTGGCTGAATTCCAGGAATCAATATCTCCGCTTCACCGTGGAGTACAGCAAAGAGCGGTTACCATTCCTGGATCTTCTGATTTTTCCAGAAGGGGGAGTGTTGCAGAGCCGTTTGTACAAGAAACCCATGGCTCGTAACTCCCTACTGTCTTACCGAAGCTTCCATCCACAGTCACTACGTGACAATTTGCCAGTGGGCCAATTTCTGAGGGTCCGGCGAAACTGTTCCTCTAATCAGCTGTATGAACAACATGCGAGAGAATTGTCATGCAACCTGAAAGAGCGGCACTACCCCAACCAACTGATACGTCGGGCCAACAAGAGGGCCTTCAATAATAATCGAGAGGCACTGATCGAACATCGACATACGAAGGCACCTTCCGAAAGGATCACGATGGTACATACTTTCAGCACCAGATCGAACATGGTAAAGAAAACTGTTTTGAAGCATTGGAAAATCCTGAACACGGCTTCTGGTGTAATACCCAGACCCCTGTTTGCCTTCAAAAGAGGGTCTAGCATCAGGGATGCACTGGTCCATACAAGACCACGTACATACAGGAAAGAAGTCACCACCACCCTTGACACCATTTGGAATACCACTCCGGTCCAAGGGCATTACCCCTGTGGCAACTGTACGTCGTGTCCACAGACCTGCAAAACTCTCTCCACTGACATCGGAACTGACAGACCATGGAAGTTGCTGAACCATACCAACTGCAACTCGGAGAGAGTGATCTACAAGATCACATGCCCGTGTGGTCTGGCGTACATTGGACATACCACCAGGAAAGTAAAGCTTCGCATTAGCGAACATAAGAGCACAATACGGTGTAATAAACAGTCCACATGTCTAACGAACCACTTTCTGATCAAAAAACATAAAGCTGATGACCTCAGGTGGGTTGTTCTGGAGCAACCTTTTATCCCACCACACATATCAGATGTCTCAAGGTTTCTTTTCATCAAGGAACAACGCTGGATTTTTAAATTGAAAACTGATACATCGGGGTTGAATGACAACATACCTTGGGTGTCCATTTGAACACCTGTGATCCACTAAGGACACCCTCTCTGATCGGTGGTTGACCCAGCACACTATCACTTGGTCACACTTCATATGAAACATATTCACTTCAGTGACGATATATAGTGTAGCACATGTTATCAATCTGCCAACTCCATTTCTAGTTTAGACTCGTGTCACCTCGCTTTTGAGTCCCTGGTAGCTCAAGCCTTGGAGTCAACTAGTGTTTAATGCAATAGGCTAGCATTTACCTGACTCTTGGTGAACAATTGTTCACCATGATTAAGACCAATTCACTATATATGTAGGACCATTCTGTTATTTTTGTGCCTCCGTTATTTTGACCATTGGGTTCTTCACTTTCTCTACATTTTCACAGCACACTGAATAAACTTTAGCCTGATGCCAAGGACACTATTTGCACTTCATTTAGGCGCAGCATCCGTGTCACTATCCCTTGAGCGTGTACTGTGTTGACACATGGACATGATCACGACATGATTAAACTCGCAGTGAGAGCTAGCTATCAGCGCCTCCTCAAGGTAAATCGCCATTTTTTTTAAGCTTCACGATCGGTTGACATGGGTGCTAGGGGTTATTCTGACCAAGCACCGCTAGTTACACCGTTTCCGAGTGTTGTTTACTGTTGTTGCTCAATTGAGCATGCGCGCACCAGGGAAACTGCTATAGTCTATCTGAAGCATGCCCCTCTGTGTAGCGCATGCGCTATGGGCGCACGCTTCTCGAGACACATCTCTCGCATGCGTGGGTCGGCTACACATCATCGCGCATACTCAGCACTGAGTACGCAGCGGGATTTGAGGTGTCTTGCCGCCACGCATGCGCAGAACAGAGGCCCTTGCAAGACCGGCAACAGCGATAGGATGCCAGCTGTTGCCGTTTGTCCAATCAGGCAGGGTATAAACACACGAGTCTCACCTCTCCTCGTCGCCTCCCCTTCGGCTTAGGTGTCAGCCGAGAGGTACCGACGGAGAGGTGAGTAGAAAGATCGTTTTTCGCCCCTTCAAGTTCTGTGGGTTCACGGGGGTTTCCCTCTGAGGCACATGAGTTTCTGAGCCAAAACTGCCTCTAGGTAGACATTGTTCACCAGCAGACCGTTTCAATTCAACTTGGTCCACCCCTCTTTACAAATAGATCAGGGGTTTGGGTACAAGCTCAGTTTTGCCTAGGTTACCTCTCAGATGAGCACAGGGCTCAGGTTCTCCCACTTAGACTCACTATTTTTGAGCAGTCACTCCTAACAATGGTCTACTTTTCCTTGACCAAGTGAGGGTTGGGAGTGGCCTATTACCTGACATTTACACAGTTATCACCTAACTAATAGGGGTACTTTCTACAGTTTGACCTAACGAGCTTGTGATTAGACATTTTCTATGCCTTAAGCTATACCTTCTCATTGATCTCCATGGGTTAGCGACCAGGTGGGGCAGCTATACAACCAGTTTTCATTGCACAGATTGTACTACCTGATATTGACTACAGACCTCTGAGTCAATTCAGGACTAAATCCTAAATACTCTTTTTATGTTCTGTGCATAGAGCGGGGCCTCAATCTCCGAGCCGTTGCCGGGTGAGGTGAGGCTCGACTCCCACACATTGCTGGGTAAGTCTTCTACAATGTGTTTGAAAATAATGTTCAGCAATGACTGATGGTTTACTCCTAATGAAACCTCTACTATATATTATTGTGGCTGTTCTAATAGGGACTAGCCCAGCTGAGTCTATACAATGGTCCTTATTATGTAATTAGTCTATTATGATGTAAGAACATATAGTATTTGTTGTTTTTTATTCACATGATTTCTTCCTCCAACAACTACTGATCAGGAGGATATGGTAGGATGGTCTACGAGACCTCTCCAGTAATCTGGACAACTCTTCAATTTATTTGGTTTGTCTGTTTCATGTTTTCACATTGCACAATAAGTTTGAGTGTATCTTTGCAGTAGCAAGATCTTTTTGTATCTGGCCCTGAAGAATGCCGGTGTAGTTTCACCTTAGGCAGAAACATGTTGGCCTAATCCATAGTACAGCAAAGCATCACAGTGATTTTTTCAACACTGTTTTACACTTCTTTTTAACCTGACGTCTTGGTGAATATCTTCAATAAAATTATTTTTCTTTGCCTCGACCGTCATTTTAGCTTCACTCTTTCTCACTCCCTGTTTTGCACTGCAATTTCTCAGCACCACTCTGTGGCATGGACACTGTAAAAATATAAACCAGTAGTGTGTGTTATCTGGCCGATTCATCTGGGCCTAGACTCACCACCCTGGTCAGACGTCCTACATGACGAGGCTACGCCAAATGGGTGGGCTGATAGGATATCTACTATATACCCGTGTCATGTGACCACGTGGTCTGATTTAGTGCAATCCAAAAGGGTTACTTGAATAAGGACCTATTAGACTCAGCGACCCTAGCCAACAGACCCTCCAACTCTTTTTGTTCATTGTAGTCTGATTAGGGGTATTGAGTTTGGATGGTCTATAAATATAGTCCCCTTGACCCTCCTCAACTTTTTGTTTCTCTTCTTCTTGACATCCCCCGTCGCCAGTCCACTACTCTTGCCATTCGTCACCTACATTGGCTAAAAGTAGAGAACCGAATTAAATTTAAGGCCCTCTGCATTGCCTATAAGGCAATACAGGGTGTCGGGCCTAGATTTCTGACAGAAGCGTTTCAGCCGTACATCCCCAAGAGGCAGCTTAGATCTGCCAACACCCGCCTTCTCCCAGTGCCTCGCACAAGAACTGTTACATGGGGAGATAGGCGCTTCTTGGTGGGCACACCTGAATTGTGGAATCTGCTGCCGTTGGCGATTAAAACTGCCCCCAATCTGATGAGCTTCCGTAGGCTATTAAAAACATGGTTGTTTAACCAGTAAGCTGCTGTTTGATCGCTCTTAGCCCCTTATGCGCCGAGACACCTCCGGGTATTTGTACGCGCAATAAAAATCTCGAAAATAAAAATAAATAAATAAAAGGTCTAAGGAGAATTATCAGAGTGCATGTGTTCCATCAAAAGATCAGAGAGGATAACCAACAGCAAAACCCTTGCCTCCTGGGGTAATCCGGGGATTTAATGTAGCAACATACCTCTCTACACACTTTAATATAGAGGAATAACCCAACATTAAATAAATACCAACATGCTTCTCACAATAAATTCAGGGCCTACGGTCTTTATCGTGATTGTTCATAATATACACATCAACCCTTTAACCTTGATCATTAGCTTGACACCATAGCTGTTGTAGTGCAAACAAGCTTCCCAACTCCTGCTTGCAGGCATGTAGAAAGTCATGAATTCAACGTGAGAGCACAAACACTACAAGAGTCCCAAGCAAGAGGCAGTAAAGCACGAGTCTGTAACAAACACAAGTAGTGCTTATTAAGTCAGTGGATAAAGATAAATAGCCTAAATGGGAGTAACCTCTTGCAAAATATTTAGTGGCACAAACCCAAGCAGAACATTTATGCAAGAAAACGTTATAACGGAGGATCAACAAGAACAAAAGAGTGGTCCCACGTCTCTGAGCCTAGAAAGTGATAAACATGAAAAATCTGTGCCTTGATGGGCTTACTGAAACCGGAAACAACACCCCAAAATCCAGAAACCAAAACCAAGACTGGTTCGATATCTGGCAAGCACTTCCTGATGATTCACCACAGAAGTAAACAAACTAACAAGAACATCCCTGAAGGAAGCTTTTAGGGGCGGGGGAGCAGATCCCTTTGAAGCACGTCCTCGCGGCCGTCAAAGAAGTATGAAACAGCAGGGATTCATTAAATGTAAATAGCGCCACTGGGGTGAATGCCTGAGGCCCAGCTGCCTGATGCAAGGAGGGGAGCTGTCCTACTCCTATTTAGGTGCATCTCCCCCTCCCATCCCGTCCTGAGGAAGATCCGTAGCTGAGGTGCTAACCCTCCCTCCACAGCGCAAGGGTCGAAACGTCGACGATCTCCCCCCCCTTTGGGGCCAGGGATAGCAGCAAACAGTCAGGCTCCAAAGTTTACGGGTTTGATTGCCTAACTTCTAGGTTCTAGGAAGTATAACAGCAATATAGGCTAGAACCGGTGCTAGATTATATTCAACCACTTCTAGCGATGAAGCTCTTTCTCCAATGTAGACATGGGGTGCTCCCGCTTTGATCATTTACCAATAAGTGTCAGGACACCCATACTCTAGATTGCCCAGGGTGTGACCAAGCAGAGGAAACTGAAATGCACGTACTTTTCTTCTGCCCTGCCTATGGGAACTCAAGGTCTTGGTGGTTGCTACAACTATGCAGGAATATGGGGACTAGACATTGTTCTGAGGTGTTTAGGATTTTTAAGTATGATACCAATGTGCCTATTGTGTCCTCCATCTCGCTGTTTTTATATTCTATGTGGTGTATTTGTAGAGCTATTCTAAAGAAAGTCCCTATAAGAAATTCTTATATGTATAACAACTATCAGTCACTCTACGTTATGCACCTTTGACTTAGACTAATGAGTGTATGTAATCATTGTATTGCATGGTTGTCCCTACCGCAACTTACCTATTGCTGAGGTGTTTACAATCCCCATAATTTTATCCACCTTAAATTGGTATCCTTATTTTAGTATTTATTAGATAAGAATACATTTTTTAGAACCAAATAGGTGTTCTAATTCTTAATGAAATAGTCATCTGTTTCACCTGATTCCACAGGCATTGCATTAGACTGGGAGGTGATACACAACACCGCACTGACAAACAAGATATCCCCGATCCTATGTCAAACGAAATATATGCTGTTAAATAGAGTGTTCTGGACCCCCCAGAGATTGTTTCAATGTAAACTGAGGGATACGCCTACCTGTTGGAACTGCCATGAAGCTCCTGGTGACTTGGCACACATGTTTTTTCATTGTTCCCTATTGCGATCATTTTGGAGTAAAATATTTACATACATTCAACAAGTGCTTGGGATCACGCCTGTCCAAGAATTCATATATGTCATTTTAGGTCCTCTGGAAACACAATTGCCGGACATTCATGACAGACAATTGCTCGATATTATGCTGACATTGGCGTGCAAAGTCATTCTTTACAAATGGAAAAATTTTGACGAAGTCAACTTCAAAATGTGGCTGGAATGGCTTTCATTTTTAAGAGGGGCAGATAACCCTGCACTACAGTCAGCCACTTGGAAGCCCTCAAACAAAAAACTCTGGGCATCCCTGGATGCGTCATCCTCCCACTTTGAGCCACCATGATATGCATCTCAACACTCGGCTTTCCTAGACAGAATCTAGGTGGAACTTGTGGTGTTTACTTTTGGTTTTGTATACTTACTGTATATTCTCTGCTACACACACAGTGTGCCACGTCTGGGTAAACCAACTACTATTGCCCTATGGATACACCTGTCCTCTCTCTTCTCACCTCTTCCTTCTCTTCTCCTCTATCTTTTCCCTTCTCTACCTCTCTTTCTCTTTCTCTCTCTTCCCTTTCTTATCTTCTTCCCTTGATTTGCTTTTTGATTATTGTAAGTGTCATGATACCAAGAATTTGTTCATTTACACCTTTAAAGATTTATTGTATTGTCTTTATTTTTATCTTTATTCTTCAATAAAAAAGATTTGAAATAAAAAAAAAGAAATAGTCATCTGTTACAGCACGTATTATTGATCCTCACCTTCTAGCCAACGTAGAAATTATGTATTCTATGCATATTGTATACAATTTCCTGTCACAGAATACTGAGCAGGCTTGGGGGAGCCTAACTCAAGAATGCAGTTATGAATGTATATTTATAGTGTTGTTAAAAAAAAAAAAAAAAAAAAAAATATATATATATATATATATATATATATATATATATATATATATATATATATATAGATATAGTATTTTACGTGCCATGCTTATATTTCGCTATAATGTATCGTTTTATTTTATGTGCTTTTATGGCCTCTATAGCCAAAATAAAGATTTTTTTGACTTTTTGACCAAATGTAATTTTAATCCTTAAATATTTGTTGTCCTCTGTCGAGATTTAAATCAAATAAACTTAAACTTGAGAGGGAAAAAAATTGAGAGGTATAAAAACAAATATGTGTTACATTTCCGAAATCACCGAGACTTAATTTTTAAAGCAAGCTAAAGAAAATATACAACTTATCCTACCCAAAGAAAAATTCGTAATTACGACTACATCTCTATTTCAGAAGTTGAATTTATTATTTTCTTTTACAGAAAGATCACGCTTAATCACCACTAGCATGGCGAACTAGTATTTTTTCTCTGTCTGTAAAGTCTATATTGACAAAACGAAATCGGACCCGGAAAGACGTGGTGGAAGCCTCCATCCTAATCGAGGGGGGAATCGAGATATTTTTAGGCAATACATCGGAGCACTTGTTATAAAAAAAATATTGTACCAGCAAAGGCCGTTTTTTATTGTTGATGTTCATAAATATTTCAGCATGTTAGAGTGTGCCAGGCGCTCTTGATATTGGACATCAGGCTGTCCCCTAACAATTGTTATGGTATAGGCCGAATCCCTGCCCGTAGAACGAGTTCTGGGCATTCTTTGGGCTGGACGTATACCACCTCTCTGATTGGTCAAGATGCGACACACGTCGTCTTTTCGTTTTGGAAGATCATTGGTCAGGTCGCAGCAATTGGAGCTGTGTGCAAAGCGGAAGGGGGGTCAGGGGGAAAGGGAGAGGGCGAGAAGGGAGGAGGCCCGTGGGAGCCAGGGTGTCGTGTGCAAACCCGCGTGTGGCGCAGCGGAGGAGGAGGAACCGACAACAAACAGGGGCGTAAGGGAGGAGGCGGCAGGAGGAGGTCGACGGAGTAGGTGAGCCGTACAGCTGGGACCGGGGAACCGGTGGTCTGTACTGGGCTGCAGGCACTGCGCCGCCGCAGTCAAGGAGGTCAGGGAGGCGGGAGTGAGATGGCGGCGCGCGCCTGCCACTGCGTCAGGCCTTTGCGCGCGCTCACTCCAATGTGGGCGGTGGAGGGAATATGGCGCGCGAGGCAGTATTGCACATCGGGACAGGGACGATCCACCACGTGAAGCCAAACTGGCGGGGGCGGTGGTGGTGACACTGCAGCAGCCTATGTCAGTCCTCCTTTATGAGCAGCTGAATGAGGTCAGAGGCCGGCCAGGGCCCTCACTGCCGCTACCCCCGCTAGCTGTTGCTCGTGCTCGGCTGGGGACGCAGGGCACCGGACCGCCCCCTGCAGTGAGTATTGAAGGCACGGGAGGGGCGGGAAGCCCGGGTGTCGGGGATATTCATTGAGCATGGGTTCAGGGAACACGTCCGACAAATGAGGGTGACCGATCGGTACTCTTTCTTACCACGTGACTGTATAGTGGGCCTTACTTTGCCGCCACCTCTTTGATTCCCTCAATATAATTCCATTGCTCATTTTATTTATGCCAGTAGCGCATTCACCTGAAGCATGCCAGTACTTATTTCTAGCAGTCACCGTAACCTACGCGATTTGTTTACTTCTCCACGTCTCTATTTCGCTCGTTTATTACACATGAATTGGGATTTAGGAGGGCGCACTTTACCTTCCAATGTGTGCCCTTGAGCTGATTTTTTTTTCTTAATAGTTTTATGTTGCTCTCAGGTTCCATTTGTCACGTAAGTCTTGACTAGCCATCATCGCTTTATTTTCGTTAAACTCATGTCTTTTAAGTGTGTAGGTTTTGGTTCTTAGGCCTCGTTGTCTGTGTTCTGCTGGCCCCATGTGTCTAGTTGCACGTGGCCAATGGGCATTCCCAAATAAGGGCACGGCTAGTTTGACAGCTGCAGAAAGACTGCTGACCGAGTTTAGCTATCTTGTTGATTTTAGGAGCAAGTGTTTGCGGGGGATGTCTCTTACACAAATAGTCTTGATCGGCGTTAAGACAATAGTAGGTTCTTTGAGCCCAAGCGCCGCCACCTGTCAAATCTTAATGTATACCGAGCCGCCTCCTGTTCCAGTGTTGCTGTTTTCTGTTGGTTGGACATACTACATCCATCCAAGCATTTGGGTTGTGTCGTATTAAATGCTACCATCTACACTAAGCCTTGTTTTACATTCTGTTCAGTATAACTATTTTTAATGTCCACTAGTGAAGTGGTTTAATACAATCTTTAGCCCCTTTTGAATAAACTTGGTAACATTTGAAACGGTTGTTAAACTGCAAAGGCCCAACTGCGATGCTACGGACTTTAAGCCGTCGTGAATATTTGTGATTTAGGGTTCTTTAATGAAAAACGTTTCGCCGTTGAACTGCTATAAATTCCACTTAGTAGTGGAATTAACGTCCGCATAAGACCAAATACTTCGGGTTATATGGCGAGCTAATACAAATATGTCCTCATTGTTACTCGTTGCATTATAATGTTGAGCATACATTTTGAGGTAAGGATTCCAGGTGTTGAGATTTTTGTGCCAGATCAGGTATCTGGCATATATTCATCATTAATTTCTTATAGAGCACCATTGGAAAAAGTGTTAAATCCCGATAGACCATGCAAAATCAAAATGACAGGTTTCTTTTGCAAGAAATGGGATTTTTTTCAAATGGTTTCTCCAAAATAACATTGACGGGTGCTTGCCAACCGTTGCGTTGTATTGTATTGTGGAGTAAGAGCGCTGTACCAAGATGCACTTAACTAAGGTTTGGGTTATTAACTAGCAGGAAGAGTGTAAGAGAATGGATAGCTGATTCGTGATAATGGGTGCCTGCTACAAGAGGAATTATACACAATGGCATGTGGGCTAAGGTCTTTAATCATGTGCCTAAGCAAGTGATTGACTCATATTGTAGCGCACACATTTCCCATTGATACATTTGACATGTAGCGTCACGCAACAGAATTGACAATGGCACGACAGCGTAAGTATAGTCAAACCATTTATCTCCCATCTCTTAGTTTCTACTATCACCCAAAACTGGTTCTCTGCCACACCTCATTAATCTACCCTACTCTTACATTGTGTCCTAATGGGGATCTTTAAATTTGTTTTACTGCTAGTGTACCATGTCCACTCTTGGTCTGAGATCATACCATGTGTTTCATCATAGCCCTATGGAATCTTATCAAAGGGGGCTGGCAAGAGCTGGTGGGCCCAGTGAGGTTTCTATTTTGTACGTAAAATTCTGTGATGAAGTCTTCCAGTGGTACATATTGTATTTGCGCCATGAAACGCATGTGCTGTAAACACCAGTTGATGAAACAAAGCAGGCAAAGTACATGATAGCAATGAAGTCATTGCCAAAATTAACCTTTAAAAACACAAGGCAGCATCTTTCAAGGTTGTGCTGATTAGATTAGTAGATAGATACATATTTGTGTCAAGTGATTACAAAAAAAACCCCACTAGGATGAACCCCGTGGCATCCCTCACAAAACCTCCCACAACATACACTATCTGCCCCTAAACCAGTTCAAAGGCTGTGAAAATCATCAAACCACTGGAGTACATGACCGCTGCACCTTCTTGGGTATTCCCACATCTCCTTTTATGAACAATGAGAACCAGGGTGTCACAAACATAGCCCATGTTAGGCCACACTAACAAAAGATAAGAAACCTGTGAGCGTACACATTGGCAACCAAAATATGAACAACATCAACCTATTCACAACAATTATCCCACATCGATTTATTTCTGATTGAACAGTCTCAACAAGACTGAAAACAACCTCTTGCATGTTGACGCCCCATTGCAACTTTAATAAAACACTGAGTGACCCCAGTAAGTCTGACCTAACTGAAACAGAGTGTAGTCTAGAAGAAATCATTTTTTTAAAGTAGCATTTGATACAGTTCTTGTGGGAATTTAAGTGGTATGTTGGTAAGGGAATGACCCATGCATGGTATATGGGTGAATGACTGTTTGCAGCGATGTGTTGAGTCTTTAGTGTGGCCAGACTGTCTGTGTCCGTGTTGCCTCCTGGTCCAAAGTTTTGCTGCTGTGTCAAACCAAGAACCATTTGCTGGCATCCCGTTTGTATGCCAGGTGCTTGTACAGCGAGCCTGTGAAACATGGGTGGTGATAAAACTTTGAGTATGGAAGACAGTGGGTCCATTTTGAATGCCCCTGCTTTAGCTTGGCACAAGATAGTATTTTTTTCTTAGACGGCGGCAGTAGATCACCTGCATTCATGTGGCTGGAGGTGCAGACACGGAAGTAGGCCTTTTCATTTAGGGGCTCCTTTATCATTCTTCCTGATTACTGCCATTTCAGTTTGTAGTGGTGAAGGGTGGGACTGTAGTTTCTTTTTTGCAAGGTCAAGTTTCTAGGTCGGGTCCGCCCTTTTGTGTCACTGATTGCTGCGTTAGAGAGACTGATGACGTCCAGGTGCCAACATGTCGCACTTAGTTGCGCCTATTTGAGTGCTCCTGCTTGGAACCAGTCCCTTTCTGTGAGAAGCACCCGTCTACACAAATCTGTGCCTGGAGCAGCCTGAGAAGGAAAGTTGAAAGAAAACCCAACTAAACATGTGATCTAAGGGTCCTCCTAATGTCCAGGAGTCTGCTTGCTGACATGGGGAAGTATTGGGTATGACCCTTCCAAGATGTGTGACTCTGCATAAGAAGCCCACCTTGTTATTGGTGTGAAGAATGCCCAGACAAAGCAGGCTGCACTGGAGTGTGAATCCAGGAGTGACTAGTAATCCTAGTGAATCTCTTGGTTTCATTGCATAATCTTTAGAACTGTCCCTAACACTTAGCCAAATTGAGTGTGGCTGTATCTTTTGTTGGCTGCTTTGAGCTGGGACCTCCTTCTGCTGCCAGAAGAGCTTGGACCCGCTTCTGCTGCCAGAGAAAGACATGTTGCTGATGAGTGTAGGCTAGTTGTCTTGGGGGAACACAACTACTCGTCACCTGTGAGCTAACCCGAGCCGCCCTGAAATCCTCAACTGAGAAGCTGGCCCATGTTATACCACTTCCCACCACTGTGATCATCTCAACAATGCTGGTGTGTTGCAGATGAATGGATCCCAGTCAGCCTGGGGAACTGGAAAGACATGTTACAGCTGAGGTAACCTGGTTGGCTGGGCAAGCTGCAGCTGTTATAGAAGCTGTACAGTTACCCTTGGATCTGCTATTCTGCAATCATCCGTGGACATGGGCGAAAAGGACAGACGCTCGCCGAGAAAATTATGGGCAAGGATGTGTGACTTTCTGCACAGCTTAAAACTGGGGTAAGAACTATTGAATTGTTTGCACTCCTACATCCAGCGGGGTGAATAGTGACCTAATCTGCGGCTGTGCCTAAATCATGTCTCTGACAGGGAATGTGAGGGACTAATTGCTTGGGTCACCTGTGAGGGAAGAAGACTACTGGTTAAGGAGAATGTAATGCACTGAGAACACATCCCTGCAGTGTATTGAATTTAGTTTCATTGTGTGCTTAAAGTACTTCCTTTTATAGAAAGACATGCATAGGGTTGAGCATTAAGTTATTGTGCCTATTGCTTGATTGTGTTCGGAGCTCTAGCTCCCCTCCAATCTACTTCCTGAGAAGCTGTTGACTGCTCAGCCTTGTTATTAGGCCTGGGTGTAAAATTCCATTCAGCTTGCGGAGTTTGAGGAATTTTTCCCGCTCTGCGTAGAATTCTTGAAAATTCCACGTAGTGGCGCATGTTTTTTTTCTGTCTAGCTGCTCGCCAACATTAAGTTGGCAAGTGAGGAACATCGCACGCTAGACAGCCTCTCAATGAGATTTCTCAACGTGGACTGTCACGGCGGGTCGCTACCGCTCGTGTGAGGAATCTGCCGCTCAAGTAGACCCATCTACTTGAGCGGCAGAAAGAAGCTGCACCCTTTTGTGCTATGCATGGTGCCGTTCACGCTGATTTTATAGCGCAGTACAAACTTCAGACGCTAAAAATCCGCGCAAGCAGCTCAACTTGCCTCAGTCCGCAGAGCAAGGTGGAGTTACGCAGAACTTCAACCTGGTCTACTTGTTATCACAAGAGTCAGGCATGGAAAAAGCTATGCTTTGCCCAGTTTGTCGAACCATTGTTTGATGGTCCCATTGGTTGGCGCACAATAGCCTGTCTCTACCCAGTGCCATCTCAAACATGATCTGACATGGCATATGAAATGAGCATTGGTAAATGCATTTTCGTCTGTGATTAACAAGCTTTTTTTGTTTTAAGTTGCAGATTGCTGAGTAGTTGTACAAGATAAGTTGCAGAAAGTCTGTTAACTTGTTATTACTTGTTTATGTACAAAAAGGCAATATATTGTGCTGTTACTAGTCGTATGGTGCTATGAAAGTAATAGCAAACTTTTGAAAAATGAAAGATGGAAATAATAGAATTATTTGATGTAACAAATATTATGTGTTTAGAGGAGTTCTGACAACTTTTGGCTCCGGTGCCACTGCACCATTCAAATCAGGACCCTTTTGTCTGCATGGTAACTGCACTTGTGCCTGCCGGTTTAGTAGTAAAATATAGTTATTATTAGGTGTTTAGAGGGGTGCCTAGAGCATTTGGTCTTGGTGCTACTGCACCATTCAAATCATGATCCTATTGCCTGCTAGATAAATGCACGTGTAAATGTCTTGTTTGGTAGTAAAACTTAGCAATAATCTAGATTTAGTGGAGTCCCTAGAGCTTTTGGCCTCAGAGCCACTGCGCCTGCTGCACCATTCAAAGCAAGTCACTTTTAACTGCAAGGTAATTGCAATTGTGACTGCCTGTTTAGTTGTCAAATATAGCAATATTATGTGTTTAGAGGAGTTCTGACAACGTTTGGACTTATGCTGTTTTGAAGACTGATTTTGGGGCGAACAATTTTTACATGGCCCAATTTGTGAACTGACCTTTGCTGAAGACCATTACGTCTCTGTATGAATGAAAGAGCCCTGAAGAAGTTCTCATGGCTACCTGCTGAATTGAACGAAACGCGTTGGCTGCTTGTTTGGGAAATTTCGTATTAACTTGAAAATATAAAGGATTGAAAGAAATTTAAAAAGGACTGAATAAGCTCATTTTGTTTAAGTGCACTGCTCTATATGTAAAACATTTATAATAGAGAACACTGCATCTCTGACTTCGAAAATCCTTTCAGGTGTTCTATGTTACCGTTTTATAAACATTAAAGTTTTAAACCATATGAAGAATTCTTAAGTGAGATGGCCAGATAAGTGCGATTGCGGGCTATGAAAGTCCTTACCCATACTGTCTCTCCTCCCACCTTCCCATTCCTAGTTGACAGATCATTCCCATTTGTTAGTTTGAACAATGCTTTCTTTCATACCTCAATGGTAAGTTTCAGGACCACTTAAAATAACCTTTTTAGTGGGTCTCTTGCGGTCCAGTTTCCCTTCTGGAAATGTTTTGGTTAAGAAACATTGATTAGAAATTAGCTAAGCATTACCAAATAAATATTCAGTGGTTACCTCCATTCCAAATGCTCATCAGCATAGCTATTCCTCGAGCTTTTGTTTATCTGTCAGAAATCAGAA
Source organism: Lissotriton vulgaris (assembly GCF_964263255.1). Taxonomy (NCBI): domain Eukaryota; kingdom Metazoa; phylum Chordata; class Amphibia; order Caudata; family Salamandridae; genus Lissotriton; species Lissotriton vulgaris. The sequence goes on along the minus strand of NC_141697.1, from coordinate 1,048,167,392 downwards.
TCAAATTGGCCTCCTTTGCCCAAGCTGAGGTACTGTTTTGTTTTTGTTTATTTCGAAGTACAATATATTTTCATCAGCCAACGATTGAAATAATGCAGGCTACTTTCTAGTAGAGGACATATTTTGTCTTTATGTAGTAATTAATTTAGGGACTATTTTGGAGCGCACAGGGTGCGCCTCAGAAGGCCCAGCAATGCAAACTAAATGGGATTTCTAGACAGACCGCTACTTAACTTTTGTCCACTTGGCGTTCCCACCAAAGAGGCTCGTTACTTACAATGCAGGTGCAAGAGTTGTGACCAAATGGATATTAAAGGATGTCGGTGCCTCCATCAGTGGAAAGGTCCATGTTGTCTGTGAAGAACTTTAAAATTAATTTTAATTACTTGGGAAATTTATTTAACAACAAACTGAGCTGGGTTCCTTTGATGAAGGCGCGTGTTCAAAGCACTAGCCGATCTATAGAGGGTCTATTTCGTTTTTGTAGTAAATTAGGACAAAAACCAGTTCCACACTTAAAAACCTTGTATAGAGCAAAGTGCCTATCTGTGGCCACTTATGGGGCAGGGGTATGGGGGACAGAAAGTCCAGCCTTGATTCAGGTCATGGAAAATAAATTCCTAAAACGTTTATTATTAGTCCCACCAGGTTCATCTTATAGTTTCTGCCACACTGAGATGGGAATGGAATATGTGACTGACATCATCCGTGTTTCCCCTTTATTATTATGGGGCAAAGTATGGCTATCAGAAGACCTTCAGCTCTCAAAAGATATCCTCCAGGACTGCAAAAATCTTGAACATGCAATGCAGATCCCATGGCTTTCATATGTTAGTGACACTTTGCATAAAATTGGTTTGGTGATTATTAGTATCTTCGTGCGCCCATATCTTTATGAAAATTGGTTTGGGCCATTTGTATGTAATCCCGAAAATATGCAGGGGGATATAAAAACTTTAATTAAAACAAGTTATCGTAACAGCTTAAGCATGCTACATTTAGATCAGCCAACAAATTGCTTGGGTAAATTGAAGGTCCAATTTTATTTAACGTTTACTACTCATGTGCAATGGCACTTTTATCTGACAAGGTTTAGATTAAACGCACTCATTTTCTTTTTGCCTTTCCTAAACAAGGGGGTTGGTGTGAGAGGCTGCCCCCTTGTCCTTGTGATGACAAAACCAGTCAAAATACTATTAATCTTGTTCTTTTTTTGTCCTCTTTATAAGGAACCAAGAACCAGGTTTATTATGCCTATCCTAAAAGGTCGGCGACCATGTAACTATAAAGAGGGTTATGATTATTTGTTATCGTTATCATCACCTGGAGTATGTTTGCGCCATGTTAAGCTTCATACGACTGTCACTGCAATTTAGGAAACAGCACTGTTAGTTTGGTTAATACCCTCTTTCTGCCATCGGTATAAAATGAACTAAAAAACTAAAATAAATGTCATATGTTGGTACAATTGGTCATATGGTATAATAATATTCTTTGGTACAGGGTGTGATTAATTGATAAATATGTAATATTTGTATAACTTCCTTTTGGAATTTTTTTATCTCCATTTTAGATTTTTATGTACAGATTGTAGAATGAATTATCCCGACCTATTGGTGTTAATGTTTTTCTATTTTAAATTAAGGTCTGTACACTTTTGTGATTCTATAATTTTGAATCGAATAAAGTTTATGAATCGAATCGACTGTGAAGAACATTGATAACAGCTGGGGCGAGTTTTTGCAACACTTGTGTTTGGACCGATATTTGTACGCCTACATTGTAGGATTGCCTTGGGTTAAAATTCTCCCTTCGCCCCCAAGCCTATCCCTTTTTTTGATTTATGGAAAGCGTGTATTAATCAGCCCTCAATTTCCTTAAGTTTAGCATGCTAAGGAAGTTAACAAAACGTCTTGCAATATTGAAAATGTTTTACTTTATTCTAATGTTCGTTTTTTTTCTAGTTTTCCTTATGTTTGCCGCCCTTAAGAAGAATCGCTTCTGTTTTGTGGAGTGTACTTTTAAGTATTTCTAGGGAAATAGAAGTATAAAACGAATACTTCGTTCTCCGTGCCAGTAACATGTTTCTTATTATTCGTTTAGTACTTCTAACTAACACCATGAGCAGCAACGAATGCTTCAAGTGTGGACGTTCAGGCCATTGGGCTCGCGAGTGCCCCACTGGAGGTGGTCGGGGGCGTGGCGGACGAGGCCGCGGTAGAGGTGGCTTTACTTCTTCCAGAGGTAATTTCAAAAGGCAACGTTTAGTCCATATAATTTTATTTGTTTTAGTTGGAGCAACTCAAACAATAGTTTCTCCATGCCCCGGTTTAAGCGCATGCTAATGTATACAATTTTTTTCTTAGACATATGCTACCGTTGTGGAGAGTCAGGTCATCTTGCCAAAGACTGTGAACTTCAGGAAGATGGTAAGTGGAGTTTAATATTCCCAGTTGCAATTGAAGGCGTGGATAGTGATTTAAGCATAACACGTAGTCCGAACTGTTAAAGGCTAAACCAGTTATAATTTAAAGCAGCAGAATATATATTTAATTATACATATAAATAATAGGAAAAGTGGGAATGGGCAATTGGTGTCTGTAGGGCGTTTAGTAGAGGTGGAAGCATAAGGGGGCCAGGGCAGATTTATGGGAAGGAGGATGGGTATAGACTAGCAGCTCCAATAGACCCGAAATTGTGTTTTGAGAAATAAAAGGCAAAGCAATTGAGAGCAGGTCTTAAAGGTATAAAGCAACATTTTGTGATGAACCATTTGAATGGTGCGGAGAATCCCGAGAAGATAAGAAAATATTGTTGCAAATACTAGACAAAGTTAGAAGTCTGTGGGAATGGCATTCCAGCAGGGTTGACTAAAATATTACACTGTATTTTATTGTCTTTTAAACAACATTTCCCTACTCCTTACAAGGTCCGGTGCACTTTCATTGGTCGAGTAAGATGCACAGTGTGTCTTGCCTGGTTGTTCCAGCATGGTTTTAATGTGCTCTGTGGCAAGTTATGGTGTTGTATATGAGATTCAGATGCTGGCTCTTGTCATGTCACCGGTAACTTGTTGGTGTGCCTAAGTTCGGCGTGCAGCAAAGGTATGTGTAATGGATAGAGGTGCTAATGCAATGCTTATATTTGTTTTGCAGGCTTACACAGGTCAGGGACTTAGAAATATAATATGACGGCATTACTTGGGTCCCTTAAGAGTCTGCATTGATGAGGCTAGGAGTATCTAGACATTACTGAATCTGGAATTATGCGACCACTGGAGACAATAGAGGTGGAGCATAAGGAATGCAACACACTACAGTAGTTGGGTCTATAGGGTTCCTAGGAGTTGTGAAGCCTGCTCCAAAGTGAATAAATGTCAATGGGTGCTCAAAGTGTAGGCATCAGTCCGGATGTGTGGATGGGAGGCAGCTAGTTGACAGAGGTAAGCTGGATGGCAGAAATATGGGTACAAGAAATCAGTAAGCAGTAATGGCAAACGGACCCCTCAAAACCTTAGCATGCCTTAGCTTAGAAGATGCTTCCACAGCCTCTATCACCTTTGCCCGGGACTTCTTGAGAGGAGAGGTTAGATGGGTTAGTGAGCATCAGTCAGCAGAAAGAGGTGAGGTGGGGGCATTTGGGAATGGCGGTTGATGTGATCCCATAAGGCCAATGTAGTCACGCCTGGGCTTCAGAGTGTGTGTAAAGAGCATAAAGAGAAACTTGAAAAAAAGCAGCAAGGGTAATTAACGCATTTTGCCCAAACATCTTAAATAACTTAAAAAGCACAACAAATCTACAGTTTTACTGTCCTTTTTCCCTCTCCTTGCTGTAGAATGAGTTGTTGATTATCAAATGTTCTCTAAGGAACTGTTTATCAAAGGATGTGGTATGAAGGAGAGGGTTGATGTTTTTTTATGTTTGGTTAAGATTGGAAGATTTGGAGTCTGGGGTGACTTAAACTTTTAAAATAGTTCTTCTATGGGATGTGACAGGTGGGCTGGTTATGAAGCGTACCAGAGTGGCTAGAATGCAGGATCAATAGTAGGTGTGGAATTGGATAGTGATTTGGAGAGAAGTATGGATCAGGAGGTTACCTTGGCAGGGTAGTGTGTCTCTGGGCTGATTACTAATGAATGGCTAGAGAGAAGTGCTTATTTTAGTTAAGATTAGGGCACCACAGCTATAATGTAAAGGGGGGGGGGGGCTGACTGGAGTGTAGTGCCAAGATTGTATTGCATTTAGAGAGAACGTTGATAACAGTTCTGTGAATTTTTAAAGGGCTATTAATAGTTTGTTCCCACATACTTTGTATGTGGGTGGGGATTGGGTACATGAGAATGTCAATGCTTAGACTGCTGTAAAGTTAGTAGTGTATGTATGAATAAGGCATGGTTGGTGTCGGCAGGCAGCTTTCGGGACAGTGTCACTGTTGTCTAGCCAAGTTTCGGATGCTGTGATGAAGTAGAGAGGTGAATGAGAGTCGAAAAGACAGTGATGAATTGTTATGTACCAATGTTATGTGGCATGTAAACCAGCCAATCATGAACAGGTGAGATTTTTTTTTTTGCAGCTTGTCCTGTTGCGTGTATTAATATTCATACATTATGGTAATTGGGCAGTAATGACATCCATATAATGAAAAAGCACCAAAAATCCCAGCAGTGATCAAGATTCAGCCTGCGAACTACTGGTGCAAAAAGTTGTTTTGCAGTTAAAACGTTCTTATTAAAGCTACTAAAAATAATGCTGTTATAGACACTTGCGGCTATGTATTGATGTGCGTATGATGCAAGTGGTGCTTTTTGTTTTGAAACTATGTAAAATGCATTTTCTAGTTGGATTTGTTTCTCAGATTATATTTATTTACTGAGAAGGGATAGATGTTGACTTGTTACACCAATAGTTTCCCAGAGGTTAATATCCGAACCTGTGCCTGCCGCTTCCAAACATTTTGCAAGAGGAACTAGCACCTTCAGTTCCGGAGAGGTACCTCATCACAGAACATTGGGGTGTGTTGGGGTTGTAATGACACTACACACCTCCCCGCTTAATAATAATTTATTATGAGGTGGTGTGAAGAATTTCTTGCTTGTTGCGTAGGTAGTCTAACAGTTCATCAATTCGTACAGAAGGCGGCAGTCTGCTTATTGTTAGGCATCCTTAAGCTTCTGGCTGCTGACCAAGCCATTGACTAAGCTACATTGGCTTCCCATGAAGAAGCGTATTGCCCTCAAGGCACTTTGTATAGCTTTCACGGTATTTACTCAGCTCTGACCCCCATCACCCGAGGCCAAGTTTTCGTTGGTACACTCCCTTCAGGTCCCTACGTTCATCTTCTGCAGGTAATCTATTTGTTCCCAGAGGCAGAAGGTCAAAATGGATAGTAGAGGCTTTGTTACCTGTGCCTCCAAACTTAAGAATACTCTTCTCCCTGATCTGAAGAAAATGACTACTGCTACCCTTCAGGAAATATCTGAAAACTTGCCTTTTACATCATTAGGTCGCTTTATCGTTGTAATTCCTTTAATTGCGTTTAGCCTAATTTGGGTTTAATTTTATCTGGAATATTGTGTTCATGGGGCATAGTTTTTTCGCTGCCACCCAACAGATGTGTTGTACTTGTTTAAATAACTAATTCATCTGATGAATAAGTCTGTGCCCTCGAATGTTATAGTTGCTGTTTAATTTAAGCAGATTTAATTGAACAGAAGAACTGACTGAGATTGTCAAGTTGTTTGTTCATTATCATATGCATGTATATATCGCTCTCTGTAATGTGACTTGTGTAGAGTTTATTTTAAGTTATGCCTTTCACGTATATCTAGCCTCCTCAGATAGGTTAATGTAGGATTATAGGTAGAGTTTGAGATCTTGTCCTCCTCTCCGGGGGCAGTAATAGCCAAATCTCTCTATGCATCCTTCCTGTACTCCTCTCTCCCCTATCTATATCGCAAACTGGAAAACCATTTAAAAATAAAAATATCACATTTATTTGGGAGTGCTAAAGTCTTTAAAATATTGATATGATAATCCTGCGAAGAATTACATTTTATTCATCATTTATACTAGGGCTTAGTATAAATTTACCCATATCAGTTTTCATCCCAATACCTTCTCAGTCTTAAATAGTTTTAAAACTTGAAACTAGCACAAGTAACTAACTTTAGAATGGCATTTTCGCTTCAAAGGCCAGAGGATTGTTTTTCTTCGCAAAGAAAAAGTATTTAAGAGTATTGGCCATTTTTTTGTAAAGACAGGATTCCTCTTTATGTAAGCAAACCTGGATACCTTTTTATAAAGAAAGCAACAGAATTGGGTAGTTCATATTTTCACATTTCTGGTATGTACGTTGTACTTTTGAACACGCCTCTAGATAACTTGCTGTGTTTCGAGTTTCATGCTGGAATCTATTCAACGCGTAGTAAAAGTGGTTTGTTTTTTCGCACTGTGGCCTTTTTTGTAGCCTGCTACAACTGTGGCCGGAGCGGCCACATCGCCAAGGACTGCAAGGAGCCTAAGAAGGAGAGGGAGCAGTGCTGTTACAATTGTGGGAAACCAGGACACCTGGCTCGTGACTGTGACCACGCAGATGAGCAGAAATGTTATTCTTGTGGGGAGTTCGGACATATTCAAAAAGATTGCACCAAAGTGAAATGCTACAGGTACAGTTTTTATTTAGGAACAGAATAAAGCAGTTAAGCAGTCTAAATATCTCAAATTAACTTGATGTACAGAATAAACTTTGGAGTTGTGTTCAAGTGTGAAGGGAAACTGAGAATGTGGCATAAATCTTAAACGTGCCAGTGTATCAATATCGCTTTTTTCCAAATTTTACAGGGTTTGCCTAATGAGTAGATCGAATCTGAAATTGCTTTATTTAGGATTTATATATTATATGTAACCCATATATCATGTTTTCTTTCTTCATGTGATGGCTATAATGGCTGATCTTGGCACGTATACTACATTGCAACATTATCTACCTTCATGGCAGAGAGCGGGGGCTTGGCTGAAATAAAATCATGAAGGTTCTAGTAAGATTTGAAGGATCTAGTAATATGTATATATTGACTGGCAATTGTTTAGTAAGAATTTGAGAAATGCTATACAAAGGCAGGCTTCACGAAGTCTGATCTACTACCGTTGGGTTGCTAGTATGTTTGGAATACATTTGCGACTTTAATGGAATTCACAGTGAATCTCAGGAGTACACACATAAATTTACTGTAGTCTTAGATTTTCACAGTTACTCTATTTCGTAGAATGTGCTTATGGAATTCTCACCAGTCATAAAATGAGTGAGTAAATGGTGCACTTGAGCATAATTACCTTTCTCGTTTAGAAGACATTTTCTTGACGAGAAATTTCCCTGCCACCCCATATCAAATATGTTCATTGGAACCTTGTACTAATTTTGAAAGATCTGTACTCCTGCCTTTCATCAGTATTACATGTATGTTTCCCCTATTGGGGAGCGTACCTGCAAGAGGCTGGTGAATATCCATAAGGTTACATGCTGGTGTGTTTTCTCTGCATGTGCAGGATGGTCCTACTTCACCTTCACCCCTAAATTAGTGGTGGTGGAGAATATAAGACACTGCAGTACTTGAATATTTGCAAACAAAATAATTAACGGACAGAATGCAGAACAATGTCATACATTCTCCTCAGTACAGAGATGTGGACCTAAATCCATCGTTGTTTTGCTCCCCATACCATTCCAGTGTGAACCCAGCTATATGTGAGCGACCCATGACCCTGTCTTCAGGCAGGTTGCTCCCCCTCGCCGCACAGCTCCAACCCTGAGTCTGTGTGCATCTGCTGCATGTCTCCTCCGCTGCCGCAGGTTCGAGGCCCCTCGGCAGTCCGGTACTGACATATTTTGCTCTTAGTTTTATTTTGCTCCCTTGTCTAATTCTGTATTGCTGCCTTGTCTATTTTCGGTTGTGTTGATTTTGCTGACTTGGGCCTTCCTTCGTTTCCCCCCTGTGTTTTTCCTCTATGCCCCAGTTTCCGCGGATGCGTTCCAAGCGACCACGACCCCCTGGTAGCCCATTCGCTACCCCACTCCTGCCTCCCAGCTGCTCCTCCTCCCACCTCCCCTTATATTACGGCCACACGCCTTAGGCGAGCCAAAGGCAAGCCTGTCTGCGCCCGTCCGCACCTGGACCGTGCCTGGCGCCAAGACACTGCTACGGTGTCAGCACCCTCCTCGCTCTCGACACCGGACGATCACACACCTGCTTCCTGGCCTCCCCGAAACACACACACAAGGACCCTTCTCCTGCCGGAACTGCAGCTTTACCAGCATCCGACCCACCAAGACACCCACTGAGAGAGGACGCCACCACCTCAGATGCATTGTACTCAACACCTGCCACTGCCGCAAACATGCTGTCGAACTCTGGGACCTACTCTACTCCACCGCCCCAGACGGCGCCTTCCTGACTGAGACCTGGATGAACCCCCCTCTGCACCTGACATCTCCATAGCCATCCCTGACAGCTACAAGATCACCCGCAGAGACCGCACCAACGGAACCAGGAGGAGGACTCTCCATCGTCCACGGGAACACCCTCAGTCTCGCCAGCAACGGCTCCACCCTCCGCACCGCCGAACACCTGCACTTCCAGATCCACACTGATCCCAACACCTCCCTCAGAGGAACCCTCGTCTACAGACCCCCCAGGACCACGACCACGACCACAGTTCAGCGACTCCATCGCCGGCTTAGTCAGCACGCACGCTCTGGCATTCAAAGACTACATCCTCCTCGGGGACCTGAACTTCCACCTAGAGAACAGCGACACCAACTCCACCACCCTGATTGCTATCCTCGGACTCAGACAGCTCGTCACAACACCCAACCACTCTGCTGGTCACAAGCTTGATCCCACGTCTCCTTCAGCCACACCACCGAACTCAACTAGACCTACCATCACTGCATTCACTTCACCTTCCGGAAACCCACCACCGCACTCAGTAGATCCCAAGCCGCTGCTGGAGCAAAGTCACCGAAGACCAGCTAAACACCACCTTTGCCCGAAGCCCACCTGTCGACCCCACCGACCCAGACACAGCTGCCCGCAATCTCACAGTGGATCAACGACTGCGCCAACACTCGCCCCAATCAAGAAACCCTCCAACAGACACCCCAACAAGAAAGCCAGTTGGTTCACCGCGGACCTCCAGGCCTCCAAGCAAACTTGCCGAAAACTAGAGAAGAAATGGCACTGCGAACAGACACTGGACAGCTACGCGGCCCATAAGAACGCCATCCGCAGACACCATCACCTCATCAGATTCGCCAAAAGGGCCTTCTTCAAAGACCGCCTAGACCACAATGCACACAACAGCAAAGAACTCTTCAACATCGTGGAACTCTCCAACCCCCAGCGCAGACATTCCATCTTCGCAAGACCCGTGCGACTCCCTCGCCACCTTCTTCCACCGGAAGATTACAGACCTTCACAACAGTTTCAACACTCTGACCGCCCGACAGCCACTGAGACCGCCGACCCCACGGCCACCATCCACACCACTCCTCACCTGGACTAACATAGACGACGACACCATCAAAATCAAGAACACCATCCACTCCGGCGCTCCGTCAGGCCCATGCCCACACAACATCTTCAACAAAGCCAGTGCCACCATTGCACCCCATCTCCACAAGGCCATCAACATCTCCTTCGAGACCGCCACCTTCCGAAAGATCTAGAAGCACGCTGAGATAAAAGCCTTACTCAAAAAACCCAAGGCTGATCCGAAGGACCTCATGAACTTTCAACCCATCTCCCTGCTCCTGTTCCCTGCCAAGGTCTTTGTGAAGACCGTCAACAGACAACTGAGCCGCTACCTTGTGGAGAAAAGCATCCTGGACCCGTCCCAGACCGGGTTCCGTTGCAACAACAGCACCAAAACTGCCATCATCGCTGCCACAGATGACATCATGGCCCTGCTGGACAACAGCGAAACCGTGAACCCCATCCTCCTGGACCTGTCAACCGCCTTCGACACTGTCTGCCACGGCACCCTACGCACACACCTCCACAACGCAGGGATCCGAGACAAAGCACTGGACTGGACCACCTCCTTCCTCTCCGGGAATACCCAGACCGTCCGCCTCCCCCTTTCCCATCCGAAGCCACCGAGATCATATGCGGCGTACCCCAAGGATCTTCCCTCAGGCCGACACTGTTCAACATCTACATGGCACCACTCGCTCACGTCACCCGACTGCACGACCTCAACATCATCGCCAACAACACCAGCTGATCCTCTCCCTCACCAAGGACCCCCTCACCGGCAAAACCAACCTCCACGAAGGAATGAAAGCTGTCGCCGAGTGGATGAAGAACAGCAGTCTGAAGCTGGATTTGGACAAGACGGAAGTCCTCATCCCCGGTTCCACCCCCTCTGTATGGGACTCCTCCTAGTAGCCGACCACATTGGGAGCTGCACCAACACATACTGACCACACACGCAACCTAGGGTTCATCCTCAACTCAGCACTCTCCATGGCCAAGCAAGCCAACGCCGTCTCATCCTCCTGCTTCAACACCCTCCGCATGCTCTGCAAGATCGTCAGGTGGATCCCCACCGAACAAGAAAAACTGTCACCCAGGCCCTCGTCAGCAGCAGGTTAGACTACGGAAACTCCCTCTACACAGGAGCCTCGGCCAAACTCCTAAAACTACAACGCATACAAAACGTCTCTGCTCGCTTTATCCTAGACATCCCTCGCCGCAGCCACATCACACCCCACCTGAGAGTCCTGCACTGGCTTCCCGTCAACAAGAGGATCACCTTCAAGCTCCTCACCCACGCATAAAAAGCACTCCACAACACCAGACCGGCATACCTCAACAGACGACTCACCTTCTACACCCTGAACCGCCAGCTCTGCTCCATCGCCCTCGCCACCGTTCCCCCTCATCCGAATAGCGACTACCGGCAGCAGATCGTTCTCCCACCTCGCCGCCAAAACCGGGAACACCCTCTGCATCCTCCTACGGCAAACCCAGGACCTACTTACCTTCAGGAGGCTACTCCAGACGTGGCTTTTCAAGCAGTAGCAGCACCCCTCTTTTTCCACCCCCCGTCTCCCCTCCGCCCCCCCCCCCCCTTACCCGCGCCTTGATACCCTCTCGGGGGAGTAGTGCGCTTTACAAATGTACTGATTGATTATGTAAATCAGTCTAGACCCTGCTCCCTATGGGAACAGGCCAGCTCGAACTGCCAGGCCAAGTCCTCCCTGGACTGGAAACAATCCTCTTATTTATTTTTATTTTTAAAGTTTTATATAGCGCGAACAAGATCTTTGCAGATAGAGCGATTTACAAAGCAGGGAATACCAACACAAGAGTGAAGCTCAGGTCATTAGGGAGTAAAGTAAAACAGGTACATCAATAATGCAAGTATTCCAGATAGACGTGTGCATATATAGTCAAGTAAGTCAATAATACAGGTAAAACACATAGTCGCAGGGATCATGCAGAATAATACAGATTGGTGCAGAGTCTTTACGGATAACGTTAATAGGTCAAGTGTATTTGGCCATGAGAATAGCTTTTACTTCTTTCTTAAAAAGTGTGATGGAGGAGATGAGCCTGGTTTCGGGAGGGAGTGAGTTCCAGATCCTGGGTGCCATTCCTGAGAAGGAGCGTTTATGTTTTTTCCTTACGGAATATTCGAGGTTTTAGCAGAAGATTGTTAGTGCCTCTAGTGTAAGAATTGGCTTTTGTAGTCTGGTCTGCCCTGTTCCCATGATGCACTGGGCCAGGGACAGACTAATTTGCATACAGCCAGGTTCTGAAACTGGGATGGTGCAATGAGCTAAAAAACGGTGTTGGATCTAGCCCTGATCTCTTGACTGGGTGAGAGTACTCTGCTTAATTCAGAGACTCTGTCCATCACCACCCCTTGTTGTAAATTATCTAGTGTTTCTAGAGCCGCCAGAGATTGACAGCTTCTGAGCGAGGTATCCGGGAGAGCTCAGATGTACAGCCTTGTGTGTCATGCAGGCGATTTTCAGGTGAATTCTAGCTTCCAAAGGCAGCCAGTTCAAGGATTTAAAGTCAGGGGAGATATGAGAGTGTTTTTTTGACCCCGTGATGAGTCTCGCTGCAGCGTTTAGAGAAGCTCTTAGGGGTGCAGTAGTGGTTAACGGAAGACTACAAAGGGCGATGCTGCCGTATTCAATTTGCGGGATTACTAGAGCTTGTACTGCATTTTGGAAGTCTTTGGCTGGCAGGAAGGGTTTAAGTTTCCTCAGGGTATTGATTTGGAAGTTTGCTCCCTTAGTAGCCTTGCTGATATGATGCTGCATATTGAGATTGGAGTCGAGAGTTATGCCTAGAGATTTTGCGGAGTCTACTATGGTGGGTTGGACATTGAGTGCAGTTAGCTGTTTAAGCCAGGATTGAGTGGTAGAGATCTTCGCGGGAGGTGAGATCAGAAGGAACTCTGTTTTCAGAGCATTGAGTTTGAGATGATTATTGGCAAGCCAGGATTGAGTGCTTCTGATCGTTGAGGTCAGGAGTAAAATGTCATTGGGGGATTGTAATTTGAGATATAGTTGGGTGTCATCTGCGTACATGTGAAAAAGTACATTGGATGCTTGTAGCAAGGTAGTGAGAGGTTCCATAACTAGATTGAACAAAGTTGGTGATAGGGAGGATCCTTGGGGGACGCCTAACAACACAGGTATTGGCGAGGACATCAAGTTGTTACTCTTGAATTTCTGTGACCTGTTGTGTAAAAAGGAGGTGAACCACTTGAGAACAGTCCCAGATATACCCATTCTTGTGTTCAAAAGTTCGAGTAAATTCTCATGATTAACAGTGTCGGATGCTGAAGAGAGATCAGGAAGTATGAGGAGGCAGGTATCATTTTGATCTAGGATTTGAAGGGCATCATCAATTATATGAGTCATAGCAGTCTCAGTACTGTGTCCTGCTCGGAAGCCTGATTGGTGAGGGTTGAGGAGATCAAACTGATCAATGTGTTTAGTCAGTTGTAGTTGCGCCCATTTATCCAATTTGGCGAGAGTGGGAATATTGGTAATTGGACGGTAGTTGTTTAGGTCGGATGGGTCGGCCGTGGGTTTCTTTAGTAAAGGTGTGACTTGTCCAACTTTGAGGGAGTCAGGGATGGTTCCTTGTTGGAGCGAACTGTTGATAATTTTAGTCCAGAGTGGGAGGAGCCATGGAGTGAAATCTTTGACAGCGTTAGCGGGGAGGGGATCCGTGAGGTGATTAGATGGTTTCAAGGTGCTGAGCAGTTTGCCTATTTCTTCTTCGGGGTAGGTGTCAAAGGAAGACCATGTAGCATTGTCTTTTGGTTGGGTGCGTGTTATGCCGTTTGGTGTGGCGAAGAGGCTTGCGTCAGTGCGGAGGTCACTCTTAATGTTGTCAGTTTTTTTGGGTAAAGAAAGCGGCGAAGTCTTCACAGGAGGGTGCTTCGCACGAGGTGCTGAGCGGTTGGGGTTGTTCCTTGGCTTGTGTTCTGATTAGCTCAAACAGTTTTCTTGGGCGGTTTTTTGCTTGGTCGAGCTGGAGGCTGAAGAAGTTTGCTTTTGAGCGCTTTATTTTCCTGAAGTAGGCGTTTCTCTTTTTCTTCAGGCTTTTCAGATGAAGTGCAGAGGGAGCTGTTCTCCAGGTGTGCTCTGCCATTCGCATGGCTCGTCTATCTTCATTGAGACTCCCGCCGTACCATGGATTGGAGATTTTAGCGGAGACTCTTTTTAATTGCAAGGGAGCAGCCTCATTAATTATTGAGGTCATGGCGTTGAGATAGTGGTCAGTCAAGGATTGTACATCTGTGGCGCCCGTGGGAGGGAGCAGGAGGTCGCGGCTGTTCGGGGGTAGGGAGTATGGGTTGAGTTTTTTCAGGTCTCTTTTCCAGACTTTAGGTCTAGAGGATTGACCCGTGTTGAGTTTGACTTTTTCATTGATGTTGAATGTGACAATATGATGGTCTGACCAGTCACAAGGTTGGATAGACTCAAGCTGGATGGCGTCCTCTTTGGCGATGATCAGGTCGAGGATAGAGCCTTTCTCGTGGGTCGGGCTGTTGCATATTTGGGTGAGGTCTAGGGCGTCGAGGAAGTTTTTAAGACTATTTACCACCGCATCATTGCTGTCGTTCCTGTGGAGGTTGAAGTCACCAAGGTATATTTGGGTGAGCTGTCGTCCGGCGTTGGTTGAAATCATGTCCATGATTTGTTGGACGAAGGGGAGGTTGTCTCTGGGTGGGTGGTAAATGCCGTGAAGAGAGCATATCGGTTTGCCCTCACTGATAATGTCAAGGCAGATGTATTCGTAGGAAGTTGGGGAGGGTAGGGACGATGCGGAAACTTTCAGCACTGAAAGGTTGTTCCTGTGTATGCATGCGATTCCTCCACCTATCTTGCCGGACCTGTCAAGCCTAATGATGTGGTAGTTGGGGGGGAACCAGAATGTCCATTATAGGTGTAGAAGATTCGGTTAGCCAGGTTTCAGTCAAGATGATTAGGTCAAGGTCTAATGTTCGGATTAGATCGGCGATGGCGGAGGAGTGTCTAGAGGCGGATCTACAGTTTAGGAGAGTGCATTTGAGACTGGGTGTGTCAGGGGAGGTAGAGGGTACTAGAGAGATGGGGACTTTTCTAAGGTTATTCGGGACGGAGATTCTGTTTAGTGTGTAGGGTCTACTGGGATTTGAGTGTATCGTGGGAATGGGGAGGTGAGAGGCGGTTGGGTTGTTTAGGGCAGCTGGATCGTAGGAGCGGATGAGGGTGAGAGTGTCGAGATCCGAAAGAGGGTTGCAAGTGCGACTGGGGCAGGGATCGTTGTCCAGTGTGGGCGACGGGTGCGGTTGTTGCGATTGTGGGCATGGATCGCGGTCCTGTGTGATGGATGCAGCTTGTGAGCGTCATCCGGACGAGTGGCGAGCAGTTTGAGAGGGGGGGTGGTGGTGAGTGAGGTGTGTCTGGGGGGTGTGATGAGTAGCTCTTTGATGGTGTGAATGTCTTCTTTGATGGTGTGGATGTCTTCTTTGAGCTGAAGGAGGGAGAACATAATCTTGTCCAGCGTGGGATAGGTGTGAGTGCTGGGGGTGTCAAACATGAGTGTGTGGCTGACCTGGGGATTATCGTGCGGGAGGGAGGATGGTTGGTGTTCTCGAAGGGCTCCGTGTTGTCGTACGGGATGGTGCTAGGGAGGAGAGAGGGTATGGGGGCGATGGGCGTGGAAGAGGTGCGGGGGGTTTTGGAGGCGTAGAGGGGGGCATTGGACGCAGTCAGAGAGAGCGGGGTGGTGGTGGAGTGTATGTTGGTGGTGATGGGGGAGCCTGAAGGGTAGTGAGGGCTGAGAGTGGGGGGGGAAATGGGGTCGGGGATGGTCCTGTTGTGGGGAGGAGGAGTTATGTTAATTGTTGTGGAGTGCCTTGCATGGTTGATAAGCGGGTGGTAGTGGGGACTGAGGGTGGGGGGACAAAGGGTGGGATTTGTCGTTATGCGTGTCGTTCTGGTGCTGATCTAGGTTAGAGGAGTTGTGGGTGGGAGTTGTTATGTCAGGGGAGAGAGGAATGGGAGTGGTATGTGTGGGAGTCCAAGGGTTAGTGTTAGTGGGGCGGCGAGTGTATGAGGGGGAGCGATTTGTGACTGTGATTGAGGTATGTGGGGTGATAACAGCAGGTAGGTGATTGACTAGGGTGCTGGGGGTAGAGGTGAGGTGTGTGTCGTTCTGATGCTTAGCTAGGTGAAAGGGTTGTGGGTGGTGGCTATGACTTCAGGAGTGATAGTGCTGGAGGAGTTATGGGTGGAGGTCCGCTGCTTGGAAAGGTGCTCTTTGAACTTGGGGAACCGGTTGTCTAGTAGTTCCAGGCTCTTGTCTGTGGATTGAATTAGGACAATCCCGTTATTGTAGATGGTAATGGTGGTTCTGCCAGGGAAGAGTTGGGATGGTGTGATGGAGAGAGTTAAGCCATGGGCGGTTTTCCTGGTGGTGGAGATGGTGAGTAGGGTGAGGAACGCTTTTCTCCATTGAGCTCTGCGTGAGGTGTGGAAGATTAGGACCAGTTTCAGGGTTTCACACCTTAATCAGCCAGGCTAGCTTGACTTGAGTGGCATGGCGAGCACCGGACCCATGTCTGGTCATACCCGTCCCACTCGGGGTGACAAATGCAAAAAGAACAATTGATGGACGGAATGCAAAACAATGTCATACATTCACCCCAGTACAGGGATCTGGGCCTAAATCCATAGTTTCTTTTTGCTCACCATGCCATTCCAGTTTAAACCCAACCATATGCAAATCATTCTTGGTCCTGCTCCCTTTGGGAACAGTCCAGCCCGAACTGCCAGCCAGGTCCCCCCACTGGACTGGAAACAAGCGTCCTAGGACTGGTTTCGGGGTTTCACCCCTTCTCAGCCAGGCTAGCTTGCTTTGTTTGCCCGAAGTCGGAAGGGGATGCCCAGGCGTGGGTCCCTTGCTCACTTTCCCTCTGGATTGAAGCTAGACTGCCTGATGAGGGGTGTTACCCCGAAATCGGTTCAAGGATGATTGTGTCCTGTTCAGGGAAGACCTGGCTTGGCAGTTCGGACTGGACTGTTCTCATGTGTCAGTGTCAAGACTGATTTGCAAATAGCTGGGTCTAAACTAAGGTGGCGAAGTGGGCTAAAGAACGATGATGGATTCAACCCAGATCTGTGACTGGGGGTGAGTGTCTGAAAAGTTTCAGCGCTCCATCCATCTCCTTGTGTGTCTTGAGTATTTGTCATCTTTGCAAGTGCACTTAACGACCATCAAGCTCCACAAATTCAGATTCTGAAACTCCCTTGAGATTTAAGGTCACTTGAGTACCACTTGCTTGTACAAAAAAAGTTTAAGCGTTCGAAACCATCTTTTAGCTTACATGCAGATTTCTTTACTTTGTAGGGAGGCCATGCTCGTTCCATCTCACTGCATTTGAGAACAAACTGCAATGTGTGGTGTGGCACTGTTTTGCACTTGGGCTTTCAGGATTTGTTTAAGGAAGCATAACGAGCCTTTGTTTTTGAAGTTGTGATTGACACATTTTAGTCTCTTGACAGTCTAAATACCGAAGTTTTGGTTTTCACCTTGCAAGCTTAAGTTGCAAAATCTAATTTGAAAAAAGGGAATCTACAGATCCTTTTGAATTGCAGCATGCTTGATGTCGTTTTGACAAACATAAAGGAGAGGAATCAACTAGGTATTGGCTGAATTGTCTGATAGAACTGGCAATGGCCATTCTAAATGCTGTATCTTACAGAAAGTGATTTGAATTGATTTCAACATTTATATAGCGCACGAATGCCCCAGGGAGTTGTGCGAAAAGGTTTGCCGGAGATAACAAACAATTGACTTTAGTTGGAAAATAGCCAAGTGGGTACGGAACGTGTGCCCTTGCTAACTAAATGTGTGCAAGTTCTGTTGCAGTCTTACATCCCAGATTGTTTTGATTTTGCTGTTTGTTTGTTTCAAATGAGCATTTAATGTAGAAATTCAAACAGTTAATTAAATATTTGTATGAATGGCCTAACACGACTGTCCCATTTTCACTGTGGTAAACTAATTAAATTCTAAGCACAGGGCTAGTCGGAGTCTTAGTCTGATTAGAAATGCTGTTTTGGAGTATCTTTTAAAATGTATTTGTTTTTGTCCTCTTTTGTAGGTGTGGAGAAACTGGCCACGTAGCCATCAACTGCAGCAAGACGAGCGAAGTCAACTGTTATCGTTGTGGGGAATCGGGGCACCTTGCACGGGAATGCACAATTGAAGCTACAGCTTAAATAATGTCCTTGTCGCCCCTCCTTTTTTTGATTGATGGTTGTATTATTTTCTCTGAATCCTCTTCATTGGCCAAAGGTTGGCAAATAGAGGCTAGTCCCAGGCCAGTGAGCTTCACTTGACGTGCAACATGAGGAAAGGGGTGGAAAAATCGACTTTCTGCATTTAACTACAAAAATGTTTATGTTTAGTTTGGTAGAGGTGTTGCGTATAATGCTTTGTTAAAGAACCCCCTTTCCGTGCCACTGGTTAATAGGGATTGAGTGGGAAAAGTCGAGTCAGACGAGGTGACCCTCGCCAAGTTCTTGGTAGTGAGCCTGTGCAAGAGGGGTTTAGGAAAACTTGGGGAAGTGTCTGTGAACTTCCATAAGTCATTTATTATTGCAATGGTGGCCTTGGATTTACTGACTGCAACCTCTTCATACATTAAGTGCATCTGTATATCGGGCCGTACTGCAGTTCAAAGCAAGAGTGGGAGTAAAGATTCACATACCTGTGAGTGACCACAAAAGAATAATCAAGAATGAAAGTAAAATCTAATTTGGTTATTGAATGATAACTAGCATTGGAGATGACTGGTGCTCGCAGCAATGTTTTAAATGAAATATTCAGTGGAGTAAGGTAATCTAAACCATACATCAATACACCAGAAAAGACACAAAGAGCAGACTTGGAGCTATTAAGGAGTTAAAGAAATGTGTTTTCACTGAAATCAAGATGTTATTTTTGTACACTATATCACTTAGACAAATGTTTGAGTTTCATTTGCTTGTAATCAGTTTTTAAAATCGGATGGGAAAAGCAACTGAAGTCCTAGAAAATAGAAATTTAATTTTAAACTATCAATAAAGCTGGAGGAGGAAGGGGAGTTTGAGTAAGTTCTTTGTTGGTGTCTGTTTTGTTACGAAAAACATGGATCTGCAATGTTCATATAGGGCATGAAAAATTCTTTATGCACAACATGACACAATAAATGCTGGCATACACTGGTACAAACTGACTTTGATATGGATTTTATGTTTTGGATTGCATTTGTAATGACTGGCGGTAAGAGTAAATATAATTTAAAGTGAGGCCATAATTGTTCATTCTATAGTATTTAAGGGAGTATGCAATAAGACTAGTAATGTGTATGTTAATGGCCACCTGGCGGCAGTTTATATTGTAATTGTTAAATTTGCCATTGATGTTCTATAGATGTCAGCAAACGTCACAGTACTAGGCATGAAAACACTTAACTGATCTAAATGGCTAGAATTCTGGCAAGAGCATCTTGAGTTAAATTCACTACCCGTGTTACTATATGAAAGGTTTCCTCCATCGTTGAACCCTCCGTTGATTGACATGCTTGTGAACCTGGGAGGAGCAGTGATAATTTTGTATGAAACCCCTGTCCGTGAAGCCCAAATTGCTCTAATGTCTCTTTCAAAGCCATGTGGTAATTTTTTTTTCCTTTTCCAAATTGTGAGATAATCTTCTAGTAGGCAAGGCAAAAATGACTGTTTTATAACCAATATCCAAATTAGGTTCTTAATGATGGAATGATGGCTTCCATTTGAGGTAGCTTGTGAAATTATGCGGACGGTAGTGGGGAGTGATATTGATTTGCAATATACTATCCATTTTATACTGTACCTTCTGTTTTTGTTATACCGTCTTCACTGATGAAGATTGAATATCCTGCTCCAAAGCTGCATGAAGCAACAGTGAAAGGCTGCTACTCTGAACTGAGTTATGGATAATCTTCAAAATAATTTGATTTTGTCTGGGATCTGTGTTGGTCTTTCGATGAGTATCTGATGTTTGTATCTGCATGTGGGAGTCCAATAGCTATCACCTAAAACATTCCCTGGCATGCTTGGAGAAAAATGGTGTCTCCAATGGTGGTAAGTCTGGGTGGGACCACCAGGTAGGTGTGCCTGCCTACCAGTGGATTGGGTCTGGTATGTGGGTGGTTAGTAGAAGCTTGCTCTGATAGTTGCCACTGTACCCAAGTACAGTCAGAACCAGGTATTCCAGAAGAGGTAGAAAATATTGGGTTGAATATCTCAAGAGGGAAATGCACCTAGTAACTAATGTCTAGACAGTTATTGGCCAGTGACTAGCACAGTACTCCATTTGTGACCGTCCTTCTCCAGATGGAAAACCATCTGACCCCTTCTTGCGGATTTGTTATGGGGGAGGCGCCATTAAGCCAGACTCAGTCAAAAGTGAAATATGTACTCTTTGGGATTCCTTGGGTAAAGGCTGCATCTGGTGGTTTGCAAGAGGTTTTAGTTTGGTTGGTGTTCCTCCTAGGGAGTCCAACAGGCCTTCTGTAAAGATTCAGGAATTCTTCTTAAGCAAAAATATAAAGGACCCACACACTCAAAAAGAGTGACTTGAACCCTGAAACCTCAGTCCCAGCTGATAAAGTAGTTCCCCCTCAGCAAGAAAAGCTTGTTCAACATAGTTGTCTGTTATATATTCTACTTGCTCATACTAATAACCTAATGCCTCCGCTCCAGGCTACTGGTGATCTTGGTGTTTGTTGGTGATACAGTTGCAGTACCAATGTCTTTCTAAAGCTCAGTTGGAAGCAAAAAAATTGTGCCTAATGCATAAGCTTGGAAGCATATTTCATCAGAACCACATTTTGCACGCATTGTTTCTATGGTGTACTTGTCTGTGCTCATTCTCTGACCACAATGTTGAGCAGATGATATTTAGAATTTTCACAATTTTTCAAAAGATCACATTTGTCTTTGACCATCCTTGCATAACATACTATGTCATTTCAAGCCGCCTAAAGAAATCCACTGCCTTGACTTAGGAACTGCACTGAATAACCAGTGACCAATTCCACAGTTTTACCGGGCACTTCCCTTGAGACTGGTGTAAAAGGAGCATGACTGTGATGTAGACCAATCTGTTTGTTTGTTCTAAATTCGTCAACTTTTGGCCCCATGGTTTGGGAGCCACGTGTTACTAAACCTATTTTTTTGTGGTCTCGATCATGTGCTTTGGTGGCTGATCTCAAAACGTGGGCCATATGGACTCGTCGCAAACCTATATTTTCAAAATCTGCAAATCCTTTCAAATCCATGTCACTCTTTCCCCATTGGCTAGCTGGTAAACCACCTGACGATGGCTTTCATCTTGTGCAGAAAAATGAATTTAGCTAAGATCAGCTCACAGCTTTCCATTTCATGTCTTCTAAGTGTTTTCTGGGAAAGCTAGGATGTTAATTATGAGCTTGTTAATCATTTAGTTTTTTTGTTTGCTTAGCTTTTGGTGACATCTTCTACTGTCTCATTCAAAGAGCTAGAGCATGAAGACAAATGGAAAGATCCTATTCCTGTTAACGGACGTTTACACGGCTTAACATAGCCTGTCATGCATCCCTTTTTCGGTCGAGCCTACAGTCAGCACAGCACGCATGCGCTGCGAGGCATGTGGTAATAGACTATTGACTTGAAGCTCCGCCCACTCTCCTCCCATATTTTTCTTGGCTTGTCTTTTTGTCCTTCGTAAATGCTCGCTTCTAATTCAGTAATCGGCTTGTTAGTCATGCTCTTTAGTGAACGGCCTGGTCTTCATTTGTAACCTCCCATGGCATCTGGCCCTTTTATTTCTGTTACACGGTACGTGTTATTTAGTCGGTAAGCACTACTTTAATGGGTTTTTACTACTACAGACACGACATGCTTTCCTGCAACGTTCAGAGTGCCATCCACGCTTTCACTTTCCAAGCAACACGTCACATGTTTTTTTTTAAACTAGCGCAGCTTACCTAACTGGATCTTGACTGCACACAACATAATATATTTATTTAAAGGCAGCACTACTAATATTGCTGCTGGAACGAGCAGCGACGTGCACGCTGCGTGTTCCCTTTTGTTAAATTTGTTAGGCTTTTCGCCCTGTGGCGCATTTGCCCGCTACCCACCGCCGCGCCAAGATCACTGTTTTAAATTTTTTTTTATTATAATATATAAAAGCAGGTGCTGCTCAGATTAAATCACAATGTGGGAAACCGATATGGGAAAAGCGCTTTTTTGTAGTTTTCAGTAATTGCCTTCTCCTTTCGTGATTTATGCACTGCTTCTTTTAACTTACTTTTTTTTTTTTTTTACTTTTGTACCAGCACTACAAAGGTGTCAGAGTGCTGGTTCAAACCCGGTTTTCTCGCATCAGTCTCCTGCTCCAGCCATTATGTAAGATCCTTTTCATTGCCCTGCTCTCCCTGTTCGCTCCTTCCACGCGCTAATCGCGGGTATAACTGGATCAGCATTTTGGTGAAGGTCAATTTATCCATTGTATACGAGTATTAAGTTGCTAATTGTCCCCAATACCTTAGATGTTCATGCTGATAAAACAGAAAAGATTTCATGTTATTAAGAGCAACATATCAGCAACTCACAAGTTTTTCTGACTTGCTAGTGTTGGGTCCGGATGATTGCACATTGTTGTACTGGAAGAGTCTTTGAAGTATCACGAGATAGGTGGCTCCTCCCCTGGACTACAGTGCGCATGGGCATCCTCTCCATCCTCAGATTGTTTTTTTCCGCCATTGGGTTCGGATGTTACTATCTTAGCTCAAGTTAGGTAAACTTTCTACAAAGCCAAAAGGCTTTCGACAGCATCGGTATCGTTTCGTTCGGTATCTGTACCTTTGTTTCGAGAGGACATTGAGGACTCAAACGGTTTTTCTTTCCACACTCGACCCGATCTTCGATCTCAAATGGAAAGAAGTCCATTCAAGAGGTGTCCACTTTGCAATGCAAAATACCCGCACATCGATGTCCACCCGGTGTGCAACAAGTGCCTGTCCCCGGATCACAACAAAGCCAACTGTATGGCCTGTGCCCGGTTCAGGTCGAAGAAAACTCTTCGGATTCGACGCGCGGCTCGATTGGAGTCAAAGAAGTCGGCGCCTGTTCCCGTGAATATCTTTTGGGACCGAAGACGAAGAGGTCGTTGATCTGGAGGATCAGGAATTCCGATCCGGCTTCGGGCCATGACTCAGAGTATGACGCCGAAGACGAAGAGGTGCAAGAAGACGATGAAAACGTCGTCGAGGAGGTAGGAGACGACGTGGAGGCCCTTGGGGCCGTAGAAGATAGCTCAGGTGAGGCGCTAGGCCCAACCGGCTATACGGGGGCCGACTATGACGCACTCAATAAGGCTCAGGTTGAGGGATCCCCACTAGGCCTTACCCAAGATCTACAGTCTCGTTCTACAGCCCCACATAAAGGCTCGGCTTCGAACATTACTAAAGAGCCATCGGTTTCTAAACCGCCATCGGTCGATCCAAAGAAATCTAAACCGACAGCATCAATGCCAAAACCGAAAGTGCAACTAACTCTGGTCGGCTCCAAGGCCTCAAACCCCTCGGAGCCGAAGAAAAAGAAAATGGCCATCGATGCCGGGAAGCTCAAGGAGGCCATCGGGCCGATGGTCGGGGCACCAAAGACCAAGGTCAAGGCCGTCGAACCACTAAGGCCGACGCCAAAGGGAATCGACTCGCACAAAAGGCTCGAACCGACAGACAGGATCGATCCTCGGTCGAGGCCTACGGACAAGATGATGACTGGCTCCAAGGACCCTGTCTGGTCGACGCGCCCCAGTCCATTCATAGCCAAGGAAGTGTCGGAGTCACTCCAACGCATCAAGGATATGGCTACAGCGGTCGGGCCAAAGAAGGCCCCAACACCAAAGCTGGTCGGACAGGTTCAGACCGCGTCGACACCTATCAAATTCGGGTTGCCACCCTCTGTGCGTCCGAAGATGTTCGAGCCGAAACAAGCTATCTGTGCCACTAAACGAGTGTCGGCGGAAATGGAGGCTACAGAGGAGCCTGAAGACCAGGAGCCGAGGCAATTCATCGACTCGGAAACTGGTAGCCTGTCCATATACAAAAGAAAAATAATCAGAAACACCCATGGAATCATATAAGATTCCCTTGAAGAAGAAGAGGGTTTTCAACAACGTCTCCAGCTCTGGTGGAACCCCTCCATCACTATGGACAAGAACCTCAAAATTTTTCCCCAACATACTCAGATGTGGATGCAGGGGATGATGAACATGAAGATGACCTTTTATCATGTGGACACTGATCCCGATGATCAAGCCCAACCATGGGCAGACCCAGCTGACTCAAGGGATCCGCAGACTGTCCCTGGCACTCATGTGTATAGTGTGAAAACATCTCCTACTGAGGACACAACTGCCTTTAAGACCCTTATTGAAAGGGCGGCCAGTAATCATGACGTCGAGCTACATGCTGACCCTGTGGGGGAAGACTTTCTGGTCGACACCTTTTCCACTTCAGAAAGGGCAGTCAAAACCCTGCCCATGCTAAAAGGGGTCCTTAAGCATGCTGGTGACATTTTTAAAGACACCACTAGAGCCAGGGTGTTAAACCCAAGGATTGAAAAGAAATATAGACCGGCACCTGCCGACCCTACTTATATAAGGGGACAGTTGCCATTGGACTCATTGGTTGTTTCTAATGCACGTAAGAGAGCAAACTCCCAGACTACAGGTGTTACTCCCCCTCCGGACAAAGAGTCAAAAGTTATGGAAACTTCAAGAAAAACGGTGGCTGCACAGACGGCTAACATCTGGCGCATTGCCAACACTCAGGCACTCTTAGCCAGATATGACAGGTCCCATTATGATACCCTTGAGACACTGTTGCAACACCTACCAGATCAGTACAAGGAGGGTGCAGAACTACTCATACAGGAGGGGAAACTTATAACCAATGCTTCCATCAAGTGCGCGCTAGACGCAGCTGACACTGCAGCCAGGGCCATCAACACTAGCGTTATGTTAAGGAGACACGCCTGGCTAAGAATCTCAGGATTCAAACCTGAAATGCCAACTTCTATCCTCAATCAGCCAGTAAACCCAGACTTCTTATTCGGACCGGAGGTTGACACCAACCTTGAAAAAATTAAAAAAGACACGGAGACTGCAAAGTCTATGGGGGCTCTGCAGTCACAGCAGTTTCGGGGTGGTTCCTTTCATCGCTCCAATACTAGGGGCCCCTCAAGAGGCCAGTCCACACAACAGACACAATACAATAAGGGAAGTACACAATCCACCTACAATAAGAACAACCGGGGTGGATATCGTGGAAACGACAGTTCCAGATCCTCTGCCAATACCAAACAGTGACGCCCTGTCACTGCCCCCCCGACCATATAACACCTGTTGGGGGGAGACTACAACAGTTCCTGCCAGTCTGAAAGTCCATCACCACAGACAGGTGGGTGAGAGACATTGTACAGTACGGGTATTGTCTGGAATTAACGTCCACTCCACCCAACATCCCACCAAGACACCGTCCTATGTCCGTAGAGCACTTACACTTATTGCAGCAGGAGGTCGTCGGCTTGCTGCAAAAAGGGGCCATAGAGCTCGTGCCTGTAGAAGACCAAGGCTCAGGGGTGTACTCTGTACTTTTTAATACCCAAAAAGGACGGGTCTCTCAGACCTATACTGAACCTCAGGCCTCTAAACAGTTACATTCTGTCAGAGCATTTTCATATGCTCACCTTGCAGCAAGTTCTGCCGTTACTCAGTCAGGGAGACTTCCTCGCAACACTGGATCTAAAAGATGCGTATTTCCATATACCCATCACACAGACAGTATCTCAGGTTCACTATTCAACATCAACATTATCAGTTCAAAGTCCTCCCTTTCGGAGTAACGACGGCACCCAGGGTGTTCACAAAGTGCCTGGCCACAGTAGCAGCACCCCTAAGGAGACAGCACATACATGTCTACCCTCATCTGGACGACTGGCTTATTCAAGCAAAGACGGCCCAGCAGTGTGCCAGCCACATGTCCCACACCATTCATCTTCACAGTCTGGGATTCTCGCTGAACTATCCGAAGTCACATCTTCAGCCCGCCCAAGTGCGACAGTACCTGGGCGCGACAATGAACACTGGCAGCCAAAGCTCAGCCAAATTCAGCGAGAATAAACAGCATGCAATTGCTGATAAAAAATTCAGACCTCAACACTTGCTTCCAGCAAAAGTGTTCATGCAGTTGATAGGCATGATGGCCTCCTGCATCTTCATAGTCCCGCACGCGAGGCTACACATGCTTCCGCTTCAGGAATGCTTAGCACGTCAGTGGAATCAGGCTCAAGGACAGTTAAAAGACCTAGTGTTGGTGAGCGGTCAGGCATTCAACTCTGCATTGGTGGAACCCACGAAACCTTTGCAAGGGCCGACCGTTCCAAGAGCCTGTGCCACAAATTATACTGACGACTGACGCGTCTCTCTAGGGATGGGGAGCTCATGTACTCCACTACACAGTGCAGGGACGATGGACAGCACAGCAAAAGAAGATGCACATCAACCTTCTGGAACTGATGGTAATCTTCATGGCGATGAAAGCTTTCAAGGTACACTTGTGCAACAAGGTCGTGTTGATCCGGACGGACAACATGACTGCCATGTACTACATACACAAGAAGGGAGGAACACACTCTCCACAGTTGTCTCATCTGGCTCAGAGCATGTGGAAGTGGGCCATTCAGAGGAACATCTTCCTCATGGCGGGACACCTCCCGGGCAAGGACAACCAGATGGCGGATCTGCTCAGCAGACTCCGCCACCAAATGCACGAGTGGGAGATACATCCATCAGTACTCCAACCGTACTTCCAGCAGTGGGGTCATCCACAGATAGACCTGTTCGCCACAAGGGAAAACGCAAAATGCCAAAGCTTTGCCAGGAGGTTCCCACAGTCTTAGGGCAATGCGATATGGATGAACTGGTCAGGCAAATTTGCGTCCGCTTTTCCCCCAGCACCTTTGATACCGCTGGTGGCACACAAACTACGGCAACACTCGATGACACTCATCCTGGTTGCTCCAATGTGGGCACGCCAACCATGGTACACCACGTTTCTATACTTATCCGTGGTACCGCATCAAAGGCTACACCTCACACCCAGGCTTTTGACGCAGAGCCATGGTGACATTCAGCATCCAGATCCGCAACAGCTCAACCTGGAGATCTGGCTCCTGAAGTCCTAGAATTTGGCTACCTCACCTGCCTGCCAGAATGTATGAATATCCTCAAGGAGGCAAGACGGCCCACAACCAGAGCATGCTATGCGGCTAAATGGAAAAGGTTTGTCATATATTGTAACAACAATGACATTAACACACTGGATGCATCTATTCAAAACCTCTGTTTTGTTGCATTTATACAGATGTAATCTAGCGTACAGTTCCATTCGTATACATTTATCCGCCATAGCAGCTTATCTTCAGAACAGGCAGCACCTCTCATTATTCAGAGTGCCTGCCATTAAAGCTTTTCTGGAAGGACTTAAAAGAGTGATCCCTCCCAGACACCCAACTTCACCAGTCTGGAACCTGAATGTGGTCCTCACCAGATTAATGGGACCACCTTTTGAACCGCTACACTCTTGTGAGATTCAATTTCTGACCTGGAAAGTTGCTTTCCTAGTAGCCATTACCTCACTGAGGAGAGTTAGTGAACTCTAGGCACTAACCATTCAAGAGCCATTCATACAGGTCCACACAAATAGTTGTACTACGCACCAACCCTACATTTATGCCTAAGGTGATTTTGCAGTTCCACATGAACCAGACCCTAGTACTGCCAGTTTTCTTTCCTAATCCAGAAAATGTCGCGGAGAGATCCCTACACACATTAGATATCCAAAAGGGCTCTAATGTACTATATAGGCAGAACAAACGATTTCAGAAAAACAAAACAGCTTTTTGTTGCCTTTTCTCCACAACACAAAGGCAACCCCATTTCCAAAGCAGGGATAGCTCGGTGGATCGTTAAGTGTATACAGATTTGCTATGCTAAGGCTAAACGCACACTAACCATTCCACCACGAGCACACTCCACGCGTAAGTTAGGAGCGTCCATGGCTTTCCTGGGGAATATTCCTTTAGAAGAGATATGTAAGGCAGCCACATGGTCCACCACACATACATTTACGAAACACTACTGTGTAGATGCGCATTCTAAACAGCAGGCAGCTGTAGGTCAGGCTGTTCTCAAAACTCTTTTTCAGACTGCTGCAGCTGGCACGGGCAGCCGCCGCTAACAGGAGGGACTGCTATGTAATCTATGCACAGATATGAATTCAGCAGCCCACATGCCTCGAACCGAATATGCTACTTACCAGTATGCATCTGTTCCTGGCATGTAGGGCTGCTGACATTCATATCGCCCACCCTCCTCCCTGGCGCCTGTAGCAGCTGTAGCGTTCAGAATTACTATGTAGCATGGACATCACTCACTGTATTACACTCCATCTCTGCCACAATGGCGAAAAACAATCTGAGGATGGAGAGGATGCCCATGCGCACTGTAGTCCAGGGGAGGAGCCACCTATCTCGTGATACTTCGAAGACTCTTCCAGGACAACAATGTGCAATCATCCGGACCCAACACTAGGCTGTGATCTATGCACAGATATGAATGTCAGCAGCCCTACATGCCAAGAACAGATGCATACTGGTAAGTAGCATATTCGTTTTCTTTCTGTACTAAAGCTTATTATTTCCTTTCGAGAAACCGCCCATTCCTACACCTCTGCCACTTAAGATGTGCCCTCCCAACTCCCACCCTTAAAATATTTATTCCTGTCTTTCACATTGCTATAGCTAAAACTTTTTTTATGTGGGAAACACACTGCAATAACATTCAATTCCAAATAACTAGCAAACGTGTGACTGTTTTTAGACGCCCCCTCAAAACTGCAAACGCGAAAATATTTGCTTAAAAGTATTTACAATCTACTGGTGGGATTTTAAGTTAGTAAATCCCACCTGTGACATTTCTGCTCTAGTGCCACCTCCGGATGCTGAGATGGTTTGTTTCTCTCCTACTAATTCTAGCTTCCCTCGTGGTGATTTCATTTAGTGTTGGCATGTGGAGCTAGTACTGAATACATCAGATATTGCAGCAAGAGCTGTGCTAAATACAGATTAAACAGTTGTTTGTTTAATGGCTAGTTGTGACTGCATGTTTTATTTTTTCTGTTTGTGGTGAACTTTTGTACCTGCACTCTGTTATTGGAGCTTCTGGCTCAAACCTGTTCCCCCAGAATCAAAGTCGGCCACTCCATTATACCATATCCTCTTCATTGCTCCGTTCTGCCTGCTCCCTCCCCTAATCACAGGATGGCCCCGCTCATAAATACTCTTCACATTCCAAGACACTTTCTATTTTTAGGTCTCGCCTGAGCCAGCGCATGCGTTGGTCTGGCGATCCATTTAGTGAGTGGGATTTTAAAAGACCGACCACAGCTTTTTTGCTGGCATAGAGCGTGCGGTTACCCGCACAATGCGAGCAGAGGCACCATCTGGCTTTCCTCTCTCGTCATGGTGCGTGCACATCGCACACCACTTGCCAGCCTGCCCTAACTTTTGCTGTCGCGCTCGCACCTCAATACATTTTCGCGAATGTCTTGGTCCCTACTCTGCTCCTCACACCTTTTGGCTTCACTCTACCAGCCCCGCCTCCCTCGGTATTCTTCCTCCCTATCTATTGCTCCCTCCTTCCTCTCACCTCACTGTACCCTTTCTCTCCCGAGCTCCTCCTTTCTGCCCACACTCCTCTCGGCTCTACTTCCTACGCTCGCGGGGCGCCGAGGCTGCCATCTCCCCCTTTCCACCCCCCACTTCCCCGCCCCTTTCCTTCTGTGTTTTCCCTGCCCCATCTCACTCCACGGTGTCTAACTCCTAATGCCCAGGTGCTCTCTATTTCCTATTTGTCCTCCTCATGCTTCACCTGCCTCTTCCACGCTTCATGCCTCTCCCCTACCCGGTTTCTGTAGTGCTGTGTGTCACTGCCTTTCCACTGGTCTCGCTCTGTGTATTTTACACCCTTGGCCTCCTTCCTCCTCACAATTCCCTGTCAGTTCCCTCCCACCCTCTCTTCCCTGCAAAAACAATGTGCAGAAACAATGTTTAATACTCTTTTCAGGTGTGTGGTTAACCCAAAATGTAAGGCAGTTTACAAGTATCTTCTTGTTAGTGTATAATCGCACTCGTAACAGCAGTCAACTGCACATTATTTTAATTTTACAGAACGGCGAATCTATTTGTACATCTCATTAGGTATTTCAAAACCACCTCCTCAGTATAGGTTATATGATGATTCACAAGATGTGACTACCTCGGAGAGGCACTGTACGCTTTTGACCTTTATTCAGTTTTTCTGCTATCTGCGGTTTATTTTCATAATTTCATTTTTAACTGAAAAAAGATTGTATATATTGGTTGAGACCCACGTTTGCTTGATGTATATTCAGAACATCTTTAGGTTGAAAGATTAATCGATGTTTACATTTGAAGTTACTCGCGTTGCATTGTTGAAGTACGGCTCAACAAAGGAATGGAGTTACCAAATACTGCTTTCTATCATTCTTTATACGCTGTTAGAGCGCTGCAATAAATATTGACATTTCATTGGTCTCAGATCTGTCTCAAATGCGCCTCATAACATTTATGCCACAGGTTTAACTGATAGGGCATCAGTTTTTCGTTGGTTTCACTCACTGTTTGTTTTCGCCATTATAGCATCTTGTTCACTGCATCAACGGTCTTCATCACGCTGTCCTCACCACACAGTCCTCGTTGTTCCCTGAATTTCTAGTTGGCCACCACACTTGATTAGTCAGCTGCCATTTTTTGCCTCCATGCATGCTGGTCTTTGTTCTGTTGATTATTTAGCTTTCTCGTCATAGAAAAAAATATTTTTTATCATTGAGATAGTTTCTTTTTTTTTTATAGTATACGTATTTCAGACGTTTCATTTAACCCTACTACTGCAGCGTTGAAACATCAACTTAAATATGCTTTAGTCTGTGAGGAAGGCTTCCATATCTGGCTGAATAGGTGCTAGATCTGTCCATCTTGGGTCATTTTGAGTATACCCAATTGTTAGAAAATGACTAACAATTGGTGCTGTGACTATTTTTGAGGGAATCCTGGACTTATGTTAGACTACCCTTTGTTTAATCTTTTGATTGGTCTTGCCAATATACAGTTTTCTTACAGGGGGATATAGTGCCATATACCACATTCTTTTATTCTGCAATTTGTTAACTATGGTGTGTTTCCACGTTACATTTCCTAATTGGAAGTCCGTGCCTTCGAAATGGGAGGCTGGAATAGAGGTAAAAAAAGGTCTTTGAACCAGCTTGTGACAATAAATCCATTGAACCTTCTGCTAGAGGTTGCAATTCCCTATTTCCTTATTTTCCATGTAGAAGATTGAAAATAATTTTGGCCCAGCTTTGACATATTCGGGTCTCCCTTCACAAAGGGCTGTGATATTGAACCATCCTTGATATGTATGTCTTATCTGTGTACTCTGTTACTCCTTTTGACTTTTCTATTAAATCTACCACCTAATGGAGCCCTTTCTAGCCCATGCCCCGACCAGATATCGATATCCAGACATTTGCAGCCACATGCATCATTGTAGGAATTTGCGATTCCTAAATTAAGAAAATTAAGGAATCGCAATTTAGGAATCGCAAATTCCTATGCATCAAGAAATTGCAAAAGTTTTAGCGATTTCTTTATTTTCCTTATTTGCGATTCCTTAATTGCGAATCGCAAATAAGGAAACGCGTTACATTGATTCCTAGAGGCCCATAGGAATCAATGGGAAGGCATTCTCATTTTGTGAATTCGCAATTAAGGAATTACAAGATGAGAATGCAATTTCAAGGGTGCAGGGGGGGGGTCCAAAGGACCCCCCCCTTGCACCCCTGGAATGTCATGTAAGTACATTTTACTCACAGTTTCAAAAATGCATTTATTTGCATTTTTGAAACTTTTCGCAAATTACCATGAAGGTTTACTTCATGGTAATTTTTCCCTTCAAAATTGCTAATTCGCAAATTAAAATTAATCATGCATAGCATTTAAGGAATTACAAAATTTGCGATTCCTTAAATGCTATTGCAATTTGAGAAATCGCAAAAATTGCGAATTCTTAAATTGCGATACATGAGAAATCAATGATTCATCCCAAAAAGTGATTTTGGAATCGCTAACGGCCGAATTTTGCGATTCGCACCGTTTGCGATTCCAAAATCGCTTGATGCATGTGCCTGTTAGAGATCTTAGCTCCTTTTCTGGCCTCCCTTTGGGTTATCACCCTTGCCTTCGGTTCCTTCTAATATAAAAAGTGGAAACGTTTTGGTGATTCCTCTGCTCAAAACACAAACTTTCAGCAGGATCAAAACATCACAGAATATTCAGACATATCGTTTTGTTGCCCTTTTCTCAAAAATCCATGAAAAAGAAGTAAATCTACTTCACCAAGATAAATTTACATAGCTACCATGTGTCAGTTGGCTTTTGACCTTTCCATAAGTTAGAAGTAGCATTTCTTGCTATAACAAAATATTTGTCCCTGATCCTTGATCAGAGGTTGAGCGCCTTTTTCCTATTACTCCTACCACATTTGACACGGTTTATCAGCTGGTTCTTGTGAATCAACTGTAAAAGCCTGAAATTCAAAAGATTTACCTGGTGTAGCTTACCTGTATTTGAGAGGTCTGAAACAGTCCACCCCTGGCCTATTTCTGTTCGGTTATGTGACTTGTGGTATTCCTTTGGCCTCAGCTGCCTAATCATTATCTTTCCCAGTTAGCCTCACTCATCTTTTTTTGTTGTTGCTGATATTGTACACACATTGACCCTGCCCAAGAATATTTTGGACTTTAACGCTAGCAGTCTAATTTAAGACAAAGTTGTTAAAACGTCATAGTAATCAGGGGTCCTCGTATTTTTTTTGCCATTATTATTGATAAAGAATACATAGGAAAACAAGCTTTGGCACAGCCAATCGGTCTTGTCTTTGGGACCTTATAAGTGTTTAGTTATCCAGCGCAATATCCTTAGTACTACAACATCAGCTGTTGCATGGCTAAACACTTATAAGGTCCCCAATGCGAGACCTATTGGCTATGCAAATGCTTGTTCTGTTGTGCAAACATTTTTTTTTCTCTTTACTCTTTCGGAGATTGCAAGGGTACTCCTTATTTTAGACGTCACACTTCATGGGTTTTATTCACTCTGTGAAGAACAGGAGATTATTGTAATAGCATAGCGTTTATCGTGTTTAATATTTACACCCTGACACTGGGCTCCCTGCTGTGGAAAGAAGACAAACCATGCCCTTAGAGGCACAGAGAAATCTGAAGCGGCACTGCTGAGGAAAGGATTGTTCGCGGTGCGGTGACCCATGATTTTTGGCATTCTTCCAACACAAGTATAAAAGTAAGCTTCATCGTCTTGGTAAATAACTTTTCTGTTGATAAGAACACTAGAGGTATGCCTGCCTCCTTGGCAGTGATACCAAGTGGCAGCTCTTTGAAGATTGTATTGCATGATTGAAGACATAAGATCTTTACATGCTGCCAAGCTCAGCTCTCAATCTGATATTGCTTAAAATAATGCCTACCATCCCCCACATGAAACCTAATTTCGATCATTGGGGCATCATACAAGCAGCATCTTGCGTATCTTCCCCCTCGCTGGGTCCATGCAGGATGAAAGGCTGAGTGCTCCTCTTCTGAAAGGGGTGCAGGTGCACCCATAGGACGGGGGTGTGGGGGGCTTTTCACTTTTATCTGGAAGTGAGAAGAGCAAAGAGGCTTATTGCCTCTTCTGTGCTGCCTCATTCTTCGATGAGCACTTAATGCCTTGCACAAGAGCAGCAATTGGCTCCTGAAGAGAAGGCCTCAAAGTTTTCACAATCTGCCATATTGTGCTCTGTGCTCTCACAATGTCAGCACAATAGTCATTGACTCGACTGTTCTGCACTGCTCCCTACTCGCAGCGCCTGAGGCCAAAGTCTATGCGACCTTTCTAAGGAAAATTATTTATGCAGGTATTTAGACTGGTTACCCCGGTGTCACATTACCATATTTTGTTCCTGAAGTAGTGTGAACTGATTCTTGTCAACTGTTTGATTAAGGAGATGTTGAGAACAATGGGAATGCAAGCAGTACAGGTAACAGTACAGTTTCAATACAATACGTCTAGCGTGTCACTACAGTTCCATATAAAGTTATGTTGTGTTATGGTACTGATTATTTGTATAGGCCTGTGCTCGCTTATTGCTTGGCCTATGGGTATTTATCAAATTTAATGTACTAAGGAGTGCCATGAATGTCTTGAATGCTTTTTGTCATTTAAAAGCAGGTTGTGGGGGTTGAAGCAGTGGGTTTTGCATCACTAACAATCCTTCTGTGTGTTGATAAATTTGTACCGTCTTCGTGTGAATAATTATTTTCCTTCGTTGTCATATCCACAAAGGTTGTTAGCTGTTTGCCCCAATGTCAACCGATCAGATATACTTCAGCTGTGATGAAACTGTATGCGAAGGACCCCTGTCCTTTCTTTGAGGGGAGGATAGTTGCAATACCTTGGATGACTTGGAAAGGCTTCTATGAAGACTCTGGTTTCATTCATCTGACCATTCGAGAGGATTTGCTATGATGAGATGAGTCTAGGATGACTCCCAGGTTGCCTGCATGGTTGGGTGTCTGTGCGGCTCCCAGCGTGGCCGGCCACCAGAAATCATCCCAGGCGGAGGGGGTGGGACCGACTATGAGGACTTCCGTCTTGTCTGAGTTCAGTTTCAGGCGGCTGTTCTTCATCCATTCAGCGACGGCCTTCATTTCTTCGTGGAGGTTGGTTTTGGTGGTGGTGGGGTCCTTGGTGATGGAGAGGATGAGCTGAGTGTCGTCTGTGTATGAGATTATGTTGAGGTCCTGCGATCAGACGATGTTGGCGAGCGGTGCCATACAGACGTTGAAGAGTGTTGGGCTGAGAGATGATCCTTGGTGAACGCCGCAGATGATCTTGGTAGCTTTCGAGCAGAAAGGAGGGAGGCGGAGCGTAGGGTGTGGTGGCAGACTGGTTCAGGAGGATGAGGGCCGCTGTTTGCCCGTTGTCTTGCAGTGTCCTGACGTCAGTGGCGGCGATGAGGGTGGTTTTGCTGCCGGGGGTGCTGCGTAATCCTGATTGGGACAGGTCCAAAGCATGAGGAAGCGTGTCATTTGCATGTTGACAATGTTCTTGATGACTTGAGCAGGGAGAGGAGCCTGAAGGGTCTGCCTTGGGTTTCTTGAGTAGGGCGTTGATCTCGGAGTGCTTCTAGCTCTCTGGGAAGGTGGCAGTCTCGAAGGAGGTGTTGATGATCTTCCGGAGGTGGGGTGTGATGATGGGCCTGAAGTTTATGAGGTCCTTGGGGTCCGGCTAGGGAGTTGCAGAGGTATCGCGACGGCGGGATGTCTGAGTTCGTGCTGGGGTTGGAGAGTGCCTTCACAATGTTAAAGAGCTCTTTGCTATTGTGTGTGTTGTCTGTGTTCCTTGAAGGAGGTCCTTTTGGCGGTTCGAATGGGCTGGCGTTCTTGTTGTCTGTTCGTGGTGCCACTTCTCGAGTCTTCGGCAGGTCTGTTAGGATGCCTGGAGGTTGGCGGTGAACCAGGCTGCTGTTCTGTCTGTGGGGTTTTTTATCGGGGTGAGCGTGTTGGCACATTCGTCGATCCATTGCCTGAGGTTGCGGGCTGCAGTGACTGCAGTGTTGGTGGTGTCTGTGGTGGTCTCCATCAGGAGTCTAGTAGGTCCCAGAGTTTGATGGCGTGCTTGTGTGCGGAGTGGGTGTTGAGTAGTATGCATCTGAGGTTTTTGCGTCCTGCCCCGGTGGTGGCTTGGAGGCCGGTGAAGCTGCTG
Organism: Lissotriton vulgaris; assembly: GCF_964263255.1. Taxonomy (NCBI): domain Eukaryota; kingdom Metazoa; phylum Chordata; class Amphibia; order Caudata; family Salamandridae; genus Lissotriton; species Lissotriton vulgaris. The sequence goes on along the minus strand of NC_141697.1, from coordinate 1,048,131,835 downwards.
GTTTGGCCGGAGAAGGGTCTGTGGGTGCGCTTTGGTGTGGCCTGGAAGCAGTTGGAGGAACGGTCGGTGTTGAGTGCGTGGAGGAAGTTGTCTTGTTTGTGGGGGCCAGGGGGTCTGGCCCTGGGCATGGTCTAGGCGTGGACAGGCGCACACGGGTTTACCTTTGGCTTGCTAGCGGCTGCCAAAAAAAGGGGAGGTGGGAGGGAGGAGCAGCGGGGAGTGTGAGTGAGTGGGCGAGTGAGGGGGGTGCGACGCATTGGCGGGGAAGGGGAAAAAAGGCTGGAACGCAGGGGGTTATGGTGTGAAAAACGGGTGGGACCAGAATACAACTGCAAAATGTACAATAGAGTACAAGAGAGATTAAAAACAGTGGAGCAGAATACAACAGCAGGAATTACAGAAGGGTAAGAGTCACAATCAAACCATTTTAGTGAAAACGGGCAGCGCGAGCAGGCAGATACCTAGGAGGGCCTCGAACTTGTGGCAGCAGCAAGGTCATGGACACGGGCACAAGCAGGTGGTGCTGTGCGGCGTGGGAAGCAACCTGCCTGGGACAGGGTCATTGGCATGATGGGCCCGCAGGAAGAAAGTGCAGCTGTGAAGAGAACTTGGGTCTATAAAGAGTTGCTGCTATGGATATGTACTGGACTTGTGGTGAGATAATGCGGATGAGGGTAAAAAGACTGGATTAGTTTCAGATGATGGTGCTGTAGGGATATGATGGAACTATGAAGAGATGCTAAAGCTGCAAGGGTGGTCCAGAGTAGTGAGGAGCCATAGAGGATTGTGAAGACGCAGGGTTTGCAGACAGGGAAGAGATTCTAAGACTGGTCAGATGGAGCAGTGACTATATGCTGGGCCTGTTGTGAGATGGGACAGTGAAGATACTCAAGGATTTAGACCGATGCGACGGAGAAATGTCACATGGGTTGTAGAGGAATGAAAGGGACTTGGAGAGATGTGAGAGACAGCAGTGACCAGATGGAATGGCCTGTGAAGAATCCCGGAGTCTGAAGAGGAAGGCGACACTGAAGAGCTTCCAGGTCTATTGAGAGAGATGAAGTAGTTAAGAGATGGTGGAGTTGCTGAGTGATCTGGAAGTGAAGAGAAGTGGGGACTTGAGAAAAGAGGGAAGTCATGAAAAAGGTTTGGAGAAATTGGAAAGTAAAGAGGTATAGGAGGTGTGAAGACAAGGCCATGATAAGTTATAAAGGCTGTACAGCCGTGATACTCCAAGGTGCGGCCTACTTGACTTTTACATGTGCCCACCCTCCCCCGAACAGCAGCACGAGCTGCCGTTTAGTTGCTGAGCACTAATATTCAGGAAACCAATTCAGGAAACCATGTTAAATAAATGGGCACACATTTATTATCCTGTAAATAAATGCTTGCTCGTTTATTTGACATGTTTTTTGGCCACCTTACAACATCCCTGGCCCACCCAGACCCTCCACCGCCACGCTGCTGGCATCAGTGCAGCCCTCGGTCACACCGCAGACCTTACTTTGTGGCCCCTGAGTACCCATGCTGTAGAGATATGACAGTGGAAATGCAGGGCCGTGGAGAGCTGCAGAGACTAGAGCAATGTCACATTGAAGAGATGCAGGGGCGTTGGAGAGATGAAGTAAATAAGTAGGGGCTTTGGAGGAATTGGGCAGTGAATAGACTGGGGTTGTCGTGTGAAAAGGCTAGATGCAGTCTTTGGATAGAGGAGACAGCGGATAGATGCAAAAGCTTTGGACAGAGAGCTAGGAAGTGATATATGGTTGTGGATTGATAAACTCATGCTAGGCCCAACTTCAAAGGAGGGGGGGGTCTTACCCCACCCCACCCCCAAATGGCTGTATTTTGATGTAAATCATTGGGTACAGGTGCTCTGTCGGGTCGAAACCGAGCTCATATTGCAGACTGAATGGCTTCCAACCAGCCATCATCTGCTAAATCGCCGAAGTCTCCAATCCAAGCTTCGCTAAGCACAACTAATATCTCCTGGCCTCTGCGAGCCATAGCCTCCCTGTCCACTCTGTATGCTGGTTCTTTGCGATCTGCGAAGACCAACCGCTGTGTCACTGAGTAATATTTAGATCTGGAACCCCATAGCCTGCCATTGGAGACCCCCCACAAACCCCCCCCCACCCCCCCCTGCGTATGGTGGTCCACAACGCAGTGCACGGTGAACCCCCCCCCCCTTTCCATAACAGTGGGTGAATTTCACACTCAGTCTTTCAAAAGAACTCTTGTGGGCCCCTAAAAGACGTTTTGGAACAGATTAATAAGAAGTGGAAGTGTACTCCTATTTTATAGAGATGCTTTCCCCATCAACAGTGGCAGGTTTTCCGAGTGAGTGGCATCACTCATCAGCCTCTTTAATTGCCCGAGAATATTCATATGTATGAATTCCTGTGGGTCTTGTGTAATGTGGATCCCAGGTTATAGGAAATACTCCCTTGTCAAGGGTCCCCAGGTTGGTGGGAGCCTCGGGGAACTGACAGCGGAAAGATCAGTAGCTGTGTCCAGTTTATGCGGTAGCCTGAATGGATGCCGAAGAGGTCAAATATATGCAGGTTTCTGTCTGGAAAGGGTCGTTTGGGACAGGTAAAGCAAGATGTTTGCATACAGGGAGTTTGTTCCTCTCAATTCACTCCACTCATCCCACCCTCGACCGCAACAGTAGGTCCTGTTGGGTTATGGGGCAGAGGGGGCAGCCTGCCTCATGCCCTTCTGCAGGGTAAAAACTCAAGAGACCGCTCCTTTACTCCTTTGACCCTTACCATAGCTATTGGCTCCTGCTACAGGAGTCTGACCCATCCACCATATTTCGGACCAATGGCCAACCTGGTCAGTGTGGCAAGCATAGTCCGTTCAATGCTATTAAATGTCTTTTTTGTGTCGAGGGACATCAATACTGCTGGGTCTGTTTGATGCGGTGCGGTTTCATGTAGCACACCAAAGAGGCCTCTCAAGTTGAGAGGGGTGCTTCTGTGTGGCATAAAGCCAGATTGATCTCTATGTACAATCAACATAAAAACTGTTGCCAGTATGGCTGCTACTATCTTTGCTAGCACCTTAACCTCTACATTTAGTTCGCATATAGGTCTGTACGAGCCACAATCTGTTGGTGGCTAATAGTGCCAAGCTGCTGGTCCTTCAGCAGCCATCCCCTCGGTTATCCTCTTGAAACAGCATGTTTAGCCACCTTGTCCGCCATCCCTTTATATATTTCTACTGGCAGCCATTAAGCCCCACTGCAGGTCTTGCAGTGCTTCTTTAAGTTCCTGACAAGTTTCAATGCCTCCTCACCTGTGAGGTTATATCTCTCAAAAATTCGTCACAGCTGTAGTTCTGGACGTTGTGGAAGTGTAGAGACCCTAAATGAGTTCGAGAAAGTGTCTGCTATGGGTGGGCTAGTCATTTGAAGCACGCCATCCTCATTGACTACTTCCAAGACCCAGGAACAGTCCCTATCCCTTATAATAATTTGTTGCCTTTATCCCCCACATCATGCAGCTAGTGTTGCATCGCCTGCGCGTGAATCCATGCCTTGTTTTTTGCCAGTTCTCAGAGGTCCCGCTGTCTGGCACACAGCTGGTGGCTGAGGTCCACGGTTCCTTCTGCCAACATTCTTGTTTTCAGTGCTATAATATATTGTTCAATGGGAGGGCATCTAAGTTTAAAATGTTGTGCCCCATATCAAAGCCTGGACCTGGCCTCACATGAACACGTAACGCCTACCAGAGGACGCAGGCAGAGTTCAATTTCCTGATTTTTTGGAAAAATATGTATCTGCTCACTCTCTAAAATTCTCCTTTAGATGACTGTTTGCAGGAACCATGGGTCTATCCTAGGGGGCAACACAAAATCTCTGAAGGACCCACCTAACATGTCCCCCACTGGGCAATGATTGGAAATACCCCCCATATAGTACATCGCTGCTGGATATCTGCCTGTGCTGAGAGAAGATGTAATCTAGAAGGAAAAAACAACTGTGTGGTGGGGAAAAATAGCTGCTGCTTCTGTTGCGGGTGATGCAGTCTCCAGAGATCTGCCTACCCCAGTGTCTCCATGAAGGGCCACAGTGGTCCTAGCTCGCCCTGCTTGGTGGCATTAATCATCCTATCCAGCACTGACTATCACCCCCCCCCCCCCCCCCCCCCCTTCTCGGACAAGGATCCTAGCTGGCATCTCCAAAAGAAGGGCACTTTTGACAGAGTTCCTGCATGCAGTTGTGGGATGTATGTCCTCCCATGTTCTGGATATTGCCAGATATCTATCCTGGGGGTTATGCCATGTACTGTAGGGAATAAATGGTACAGATTTCTTGAGTAGGGTGCCCCCTCCTTAGGTGTCAGGGGTGTAGCCCGTGTGTGCCAGAAATTAATAACCAAATCTATCAAGGGCCTTGTATTGATTTCCCTGAAGGTGTGTTTCCTGGAGCAGTATTAGATCTGTGGTGTGTCCACATAGGCGTTGAAGCACCAGCGTATTCCTAATTCTGTTTGCCAGACCATTTACATCCGGGATCCAAATGTTGAGCTCATTGCGTGTGTGACCCTCCATTGGTGTGATGTCTTTTGTGTGGATGTGAGGTTTTCCTCTCTTTATCTCATGGTGCAGCCCAGTTAACCCTAACTTTTCTTCAGATGAACATGTCCTTGGGCAAGTTGCCATAACAATTAACACAAACAATTGAAATTAGTTCTGTAACTCCACCCTCCCTGTTACATGAGTTTGAAATGACCCACTGCTTCAACCTGCAGAGTGCCTTTCGCCCAAAAAGAATCTTCTAACGTGGGATGGCTAACCCTGCCCCTGTAAAACCCAAGCAGGATGAGTTTGATATCCCCAATTGCTGGGTAAGTGAAAGGTCTGGTGTCCCATTGAATGTCTTGCCATCTCTGTTTTTTCTCCCAACCCAGGGAAGATTTGCATATCGGGCAGTGTCCCACCGCCCCTGCATAGTACAATACAACATTCTAAGTGATCCCTCCCCATAGGTCAACATCTCACATGTCCTTGGATAAGTCTTGGGTCTGCTGCCTTTCAGTAGAGGCAGTTCGTTGTGGCACTAGGTCAGCATCCGGTCTTCTGCTCCTCTGATCTGTAGTGCCTTTTTGGCCTGCCACACAGCCATCCCTGGATTCATTTCCATGCCTCCTCTGGGCAGATGAAGTACCACGTCTTGCCCTCTGCCATCACACGCAGTGGAGCTGGGTATAGGATCATGTCTTTGGCAGGCACTAAAAGCCTTCTTCACCTCCTCAAAGCTCTGCCTTTGCTTTTGGAGGGTGAAGTCTGCAAAAAAAAAAAACATGATTGCATTTTCCACATGTAGATCACCATGTGTGTGGCCGCCTGCAGGATGGCATCCAGATCGTTGTAGTTGAGTAGCCTGGCAATTATAGTTCTGTGAGGGGCCCCCGGCTGCTCTTTCCATAGAAAAGAGGTTAGAGAGACTCTTGGGCAGAAGGGTATTCAGGATATCTAGGAAACAAATCCACTCTAGGCCCCTCTGCACCTTTTAGGGCCCCCACTACCTAAATGGTATTTTTCTGAGCCCTCCCTACTTGATCCTCCATCCTGGTGGTGATGGCTGTATTTTGTTTGGTTAGAGCCTGGACATGTTTTTCTAGTTGTTTCATCGTGGATTGTAGTCCACTGATTTGTGTTTCTGCCACTGTCACTTTCTCAGTGATTTTCCTAAAGTCTCCTTGCAGCAGGTTGACATCTACTATGACAGCATCCAATTTAGGCATGCTTGTACCTCTAAGGTCCTGGAGTGCGGTCATTATTTCACACAGTGAGGGTTCCTCTGTGGAACCAGGTGCCTCTTCTTTGTCTCCGCCATTCCACTTCCTGCGGTCCCCCAACAGAAGATGCCATTATCACTGTATTTGTCTAGGTTGTTGGGTTGTGTCGGTCTAGGGCAGAGATCTTCAAACCTTTTGATGCTGAGACCCCACTGTCAAAAATGTTTGTGTAAGGACTCCCTCCTGATAAAAGTTTCTAGAACTTGGTACTTCTTTTTATTGACAACTATCAACAACCATATACACCCCCAATTCCCAAAGCAAATCATTTTTACAACGAGGACATAATATTAAAGTGTTTAGCAAACCAAAGATCTGGGGGCGTAGTCAAAGGTGTGGGTAAAAACAAAAGGGCCTCATGAGGAAATGGGGTAGGACAGCGCCACAAGTCTTCCTGCTGTGCTGCCCTACGCTAATGTGAAAAGGCAGGAATGCACCTTATTTATGAAATTTGGTGCATTCTTGTCCATTCCCCCTGAGTTGGTGCACAAATTGCTGCCTAGCGCCAACGTAGGCAGCATTAGTTTTGTGCAGGAAGGGCCACCTTCCTGCACAAAGACAATCCCGAGAGGGGATTTCCTCTTTGTGTGTGCTGCAGAATGCAGCACACATAGAAATAGGAAATAACATGGAGAAATGAAAATTTTCTCCTCGTTATAAGGAGGAGTAAGGTTTTGTAAATCTGGGTTAGCGTCAAAATCCATGGGTGTTGCGTAGAAACACCCATCGCAATGCCCGTGGAATGTCTACTTGACATAGAGGAAGGCAAAGCAGCCACTTGTGCTGCTTTGTCTTACTCCATATCTATGAGGCCATGCAAAGCCATGCAGTGTGACTTTGCGCTGCCTAATAGATATGATTGAGACGCTTGTGCCGCCGGAGCTTCAAAAAAAGTGACTCTCGTAAATCAGACCCAAAATATTTTGTTAGTTCTTTCACCATCAGGTAGCTACATATAAAATGATGGGTAGCTTAAATTAAAAATACATTTTAAATAGTTGTTAGTCAGTGGGAAATGCACTGTAGTACATTATGAAACGTCTATTAGTTAATGCACTGCAAAGGTCTGTGTGTAACCAGAAAGGCACATAATTAAATTTGGTTTGTTGGTGCAGGGAAAAAGAGTGACCTGTGTATTTTAGTGCTACAAGGTCACAGCCTGTGACAGAAAGCACTGTGAATGTGTAACTTATTATTTCATGGTTCTGTTACACACATTATAAGATAGACTGCTGCAAACTGTGCAGATTAGGATAAAACGGAGTGACCAACATGTAGATTTCAGTGATACATGACTGTTAGACCTGGCATCTTTGGCGTGATTTCCCCTGTCTTTTTGGCTCTGCCGCCTTTATTTTTGACGCTGTGCTGGATTTCGCTTTTGCTGGTTTAGATGCTTTGGGCACTTTGCCACTGCTGAACAGTGTCAAAGGGCAAGTGCTCCCTGTGTAAATTGTTATTGTAATTGGTTATCCATGATTGGCATATTTGTGTCACCAGTAAGTCCCTAGTAAAGTGCACTGAGTGTGCCAGGGCTGGTGATACAAATGCTACCAGTGGGCCTTCAGCACTGATTGTGCCACCCACATGAGTAGCCCTAAAATGGTGTTTCAGGCCTGCCACCGCAGTGCCTGTGTGCAGTCTGTTAACTGCCATGTCCTCCTGGTCAGTGTCCCCACTGACCAGGCCTTACCCTTCCCTTTCTGTGCACATTGGTCACCCCTATGGAAGGCCCAAGGTACCCCCTTGAGCAGGGTGCAGTGTATGTGAAAGGTAGAGCATGTACTAGTGCAGGGGACATGCTCTGGTAGTGAATGACAGCCATTTTCGTTTTTCACTATTGCAAGGCTACCTTGCCCATAGGCTATCATGGGGAATGCTGGCTACAGTGGCTACCAGCATATCTTCCGATAGGAGCAAGGTAGGACATAACAGTCTGGTATCCCTGAACTCAGAATTTAATAACACATCTTCTAGGAAAGGTGGTTTTTAAATCCTGTGTTTGAGAACAGCACTTTTAGAAAGTGGCTGTTCTCTTGTCTGACCTTTCTGTGTGCCTTGGCCTGTTTGTAAATTGACTGACTGGTTTGTGAGTGATAGGGGCTGGGTGGCTCCCAGAGACTGAGTGGGCCATCCCTGGGCTCAATAGCTCCATCTGCATCTAGAGTGGTGGGAGGGGGTAGCACCTGAGCCTGAGTAGGGCTGTGCCTGCCTTCCACAATGCTAGCTCCATCTCCTGCTGGGCGGCTGATGACCCTCCCCCTCTCTCTGAAAGGAAAGGAGAGGCCAGGAAAACCAAGTGCTCAAGGAACACCCATAGGGTGACCAGACGTCCCGGTTTTACTCGGACGGTCTCTGTTTACGGAGCAGTGTCCCTGTGTCTCGACACTTTGCTCCTAATTACAAAAATGTCCCGGTTATTGTGCAGTACCCGGGGTAAACTGAGAAATTTCCCAGTTTTTAAATAGTGTCTCGCACTGAAACACTATTTAAACAAGCATTTACAATGCAATAGGTTTCGCATTGACGTGAGTTTGAGCTATTGACATTGCAAATAACCATGCCTTTTTTTTTTAAATAAATAAAAGTCATTGTTATTTACAATGTTAATAGCTCAGACTTCTGTCAATGCCAGACCTATTGCATTGCAAATGCTTGTTTTCATTGGAGTCTAAATGAGCATCTTAATCTGTAGCTGCACAATTATTCTGACCTAATTAGCTTGAGTGGGGGTGGGGCAGGTGGCGGTCTGCTTTCTGGGCGAACAACAACCAGGTGTGTTCTGTGCTGGAACAGAGGCTTGTCAACAGCTGCCCCGATAATTCACAGGGACATAGTTATCCGTGTAGCAGGTGCAGTGACGCCGGGGCAGACTGTAGAAAGAGCCACAGTCACCGTAAAAAGGAACCTGTTGCAGGAAGTGGAGTGAGGCGCTGCTTCCAACTTCCGGTCACACATTTCTCCGGCCCCTCTACGCCCGCCCGCCCCCCACCCAGGGGCACCGCGGGGTGTTAGGGTGCCTCTTGAAAGGTTGTTTTATATCCTACAAATATGCCTGTTTTTTTTTTTACATAATCGCGTTATTGTAAATATTAAAACACTAATCAGAGGAGCCCTCGCATCAAAATCTCCCCAAACCATTTGTGGAAAAATAGATGGCCGTGATGCCTTCACCTGTGGTATTCTCCTTTGAAACGCTAAACTCGCCCCATTTAACGTAAAAGAAAAACGGGAGCCCAAACCTCTATCAAAGCAGGGGGAGGGCAGATTGACATCTAACAATGTGTCCACTGTATGGTCAGGTGAAGTGTAATAAATGAGTAAAATGACAACTCAACGGGTGCCGAAAAAGTCTGCATTCTTTGAAACCCAAGAAGGCAGCACCTGGCTCTGAGCCAAGAAAAAATGGAAAACAAACAGATTTAAAGAGAAAAAAATGTGAGGGGAGGCGCTGAAACTCAGCGCACAATACCGGTCTCATTGAGGGGCAGAGATTAGGCCGGTTGGTTTCGGACTGTAGTTTCGGCGTCCCACGGAGATGAGGTTGGCACAGGGGATAGCTGGTGAGGCCCGGCTGCTGCCAAGCACCCTGGAGTAGAAAGGAGCCCGGCCACCGGGAGAGACGAGGCCACGGGCCGTGCCAATGGCACCCAGTGTCCGCGGGGAAGAAGCGTGAACTTATTTTGCGGCGACTGTTGCAGTGCTCCAGATTTACTACCGGATTTCTAGAGTAGGGCGGGAGTTCAGGAGTGCAACTAAAGCAAAGCACTATATGTGTATTGGGTTCGGGGAGGGGGGGATTTCTTCCTACATGACTTATATGTAACATCGAATCACTACATCTATCTATCATTTCGATAAACTATATTTATCTGACAGGATCGCAGCTCTCCGCGCACTGTGAACAACTGTGCCACTTTTCGGGGGTTTCTCTATGTGTGTGTGAGTGTGAGTGTGTATGCGCGGCGGCGGGTGGAGGGGGTCTGTATGTATGTGTGTGTGTGCGTGCGTGCGTATGAGTCTACTTCCAAGGGGCCATGGGAGACAGGAAGCAGGCGTGACCTGATCCGTTTACGCGAGCGTGCACATCACTTGTCTCCTGTCTCCCTTGACTCCTTGAAAGCAGAAACGATCACAATAGAGTTTTGCAGCGACGATCGCTTCGCGATCGGTTCGCAGTGCGAAACCTAAAACCGGGACAGTTCTCTGCTTACTTAGCACAGGTGCTGAGACGGGTCTTTATTGGGATGAAAAAACAATCTTACTGCTGCGGCAATACCACCCTTCACTGCCTTCAAAGAGACCCATTATAGTCTCATCATCCCAGAACTGAAGGATTTTCGATGTTATGTGCAACGAAGCCCAAGTTTGTTGCGTATTTATCTTATGCAGCTAAGAACAACTGATAAAGCGAATAGTCCTGGCTTGTTGTAGGTGTAATGTTGCATGCATACCTGCCAAGGTTTCAGATTTCTATGTGTGACATTTTCATAATGTCAGAATAATTATGGGTGACATTTTAATGACTGAGTGGCACTTTCCTGTGAGCAAAATCAAGATATTAAAACGAGGGAAACTTCTAAATATCAAATATGACACCCATTCGAGCAACTAGAACTCTACGTTAGCTGCTGCAAAGCGTAAGACATGATGGTTAAAAAAACTTTCATTTATACTCATGTCTAAGGAAATATACTTAGAATCGTACAAATATCAGGAAACTCCCTTGCAACATATTAAATCAAGGCTCTCTCTGCACACTGTCAGGAGCTGTTTTTTATTTTTTTGTGGTTGTTTCTGTTTTGAGGCTTATACCTTCAGCCTTTGCTGATTTATACTGGACCCTCTGGTTCCTCCCTCGTATTTAATGATGCTGTGCAGAGAGCATCACTCAGTCCAGGGCCTCTCTCCAAGGTGAGACCCAGCCCAAACAGGATGTGGGAAGCCCTGCTAACATCACTCTGGTGGCTACTGTTGTTGGATAGGCCAGCAGAGAAACAACATAAACCTTGCCAGCCTTTGTTGAGGCCCCCCTCCTTCCCTGCAAACTAAAGTCAGGAGAACATGAGGACTCGGGCCACCCTCTGATGTCACATAAGTGACCTGTGCCTCTCACCAAGGTGGGACCCAGCCCAAAAAAGATATGCGAGGCCCTAACAACACTCTGGTGGCTACTGTTGTTGGATGGGCCAGCAGAAAAATCAACATAAAGATTGCCAGCCTTTGCGGTGCCCCCCTTCTTCCCAGCAAATTGAGTCAGGAAAACATCAGGACTCTGGGCCACTCTCTGACGTCATGTGAGTGACCCGGCCCAACAGGGAACCTATGTCAGAGAGGCCCCAACAACATAAAACACACTTCATGCGTTGCCAGTCTTGGAACCCATTTCACCGTTTTGAGGAACACCGCAGGCGCTGCAGCTGCCTGATTGCACGCTGCCATTGGCACACAGGCTTAAAACTTAAATTTACTTGGGCTGTAACACACTCTGCCAAGGCTGGCCAGGCTGCAGGCACTGGCAGGCTCAGGTCGCGAACCACTGCGAGCCCCGGCAGTTCGGGTTTGCTGCTCAATCCGCACCTTCCGGCCGTGTTGTCCAGGCTGTGCAGTGAGTCATACTTTGCAATCCACAGGGAGCCATGAGTGTCACCAAGTAAGGATATCACACCGTGCAATTAGTAGGGTCACCTGGGTGACGGTCACTGAAACCTCAACGTCTCTCTTGGCTAAGTCTGTGTCACACATATGATTTGTCTGTAAGTCTTCATCTGTGTCTGTGGAGGCGGCTGTCACTTTAGTCCCTGTTTCATGTCTATGACAGCTGTCAACTAGTCCTACTTTTATGTTGACTGTGTCTGCAAACTGTAGTCCTACTTCTATGTCTATGAACTGTCCCTGTTTTTTGTTTTGAGAATCTGGTCACCCTAATGAACCAGCCCCCCCAAGCAAGCGGTAGCAGTCGCCGGGCAAGGCCCCACGCCAGCATGCCCCTCAGTCCCATGCCTACTCGGCCTCGCCCCACAGGCAAGTCCCAGGCTAGCGCTGGCCAGACCCAGCTGGTCTACAGGGTTCCCTGACGTCACTCACCGGGGCACCCTGGAAAGTCTGACATTGATCACACCCCTCTGTGCTCTCACCTCATTGTTATAATTTGTTCCAGACAGGGAAAGTATCTGCCAGGAAGGCCTCAGTGCCATTAGCTGCAGCCATTTCACTCTGCGCTATTTCAGGCATTAGTTGATCGGTCTTTTCCCACACCTTCAGTTCAAACTACCAGTGGAAAAGATGTATCCGGCAGCCAGCTGCAATGGGGTGCCTTGGTATAGGCAAAAGCTGGATGACTGGACAGATTTTTGTCGGATTTTAGGGTGATATGTCATTGGCAGGTAGGGAGCAGTATCCTTGTGCGGCCAGTCAAGCCCTCCCGGCAGACTTCAAAATGACTTCATTCTAGGCATAGAAAACAAGCATTTGCAATGCAATAGGTCCCGCATTAGGAAAGTTTGAGCTTTTGGTATTGTAAATGACAAATTTTGTATTTATGTGTTGGTATTGAGAATAGCTAAATTAATAGCTTTGTCATTTACAATGCCAATACTTTTAACTTTCGCAAATGTGACACCTGTAGCATTTGTAATGCAATATGTGTTGTATTTTCGTGACTTAGATGTATTGATATTACAAATAACAATGGCTTTTATTTTTTTTTATAATTAATACTTAAATAAAAGTTATTGTAATTTATAATATCAATAGCTTAAACTTTTGTAAATAACTTTTGTGAAGATTATGTTCAGTGTATTTTATTGTGACGAAAATCCAAGAACAGAAGTGAAATATTAACATCTTTTTGTGACATTTGTAATAAAGCTTGAAACATTGAGAGAACATATTTGAACCAGTTGTTGAATGGTTGCACAGATTGATGCTGTGGTGGCGCTGAGTGATGTGGTGGCGACGAGTGATGCTGCGGCGTTCAGTGATGCTGTGGAAGCGCATAGTGATGTGGTGGTGGTGCTGAGTGATGCTGTGGTGATGCGATAGATAGAGGGAGTGCGATAGATAGAGGGAGGGCGATAGATAGACAGATAGATAGATAGAGTGAGGGCAATAGATAGGCAGACAGATAGATAGAGTGAGGGCAATCGTTAGATAGATAGATAAGGTGAGGGCTATAGATAGATAGAGTGAGGGCGATAGATAGATAGAGTTAGGGCGATAGATAGATAGAGTGAGGGCGATAGATAGATAGATAGAGTGAGGGCGATAGATAGAGTGAGGGCGATAGAAAGATAGACTGAGGGTGATAGAGTGAGAATGATAGAGTGAGAATGATAGATAGAGTGAGGGCAATAGAGAGGGGTGTAGAGAGAGTGGGGTGTAGAGAGAGAGAGGGGTGTAGAGAGAGAGAGGGGTGTAGAGAGAGAGGGGTGTAGAGAGAGGGGTGTAGAGAGAGAGGGGTGTAGAGAGAGAGGGGTGTAGAGAGAGAGAGAGGTGTAGAGAGGGTTGTAGAGAGAGGGAGGGGTGTAGAGAGAGAGGTGTAGAGAGAGGGGTGTAGAGAGAGAGGTGTAGAGAGAGGGGTGTAGAGAGAGGGGTGTAGAGAGGGTGGTATAGAGAGGGGGGTGTAGAGAGAGGGGTGTAGAGAGGGGGGTGTAGAGAGAGGCGTGCAGAGAGGGGTGTAGAGAGAGGGGTGTAGAGAGGGGGGTGGAGAGAGGGGTGTAGAGAGAGGGGTGTAGAGAGAGAGGGGTAGGGAGGGGTGTAGCAAGATAGGGGGGTGTAGCGAGAGGGGGGTGTAGAGAGAGAGAGAGAGGGGTGTAGAGAGAGGAGTGAACAGTTAGGAACTCTATGAAAAGTAGGGAAGGTTGGCTAGACTTCCGACTTTGGTGCTGGAAACCAGGGTTTGCACCCACATCCTGTGATTTTGGGCAAATCACTTAATCTCCCTGGGCCAAAATGTGTAAGTAACCGGCGCACATGTAAATCGCTCCAATACCTCGAGTTCGTGCTATATAAATATGCCCCCCCCAAAAAAAGCATGCTTGACCATATTTTAGAAGGACTATCGGGCTTGCCCTTCCAGTTGAGAAACTGTTACTAATTTGAGAGCTAATGTTCCGTTAAGAATGATATCAAACAACTAAAATAGACTGTGCGATCACTGGACAGATTCTCATTATTAAACGATACGTTTTAAATCCTCTGCATAGACGCTGAAGTTCTTACTAAGTCCGATTTAGTACCAAAAATAACCGACCGTGTGAACCCTCCAAAACTTTCTTGGGATCACTCATCTGCTTAGCAGTAACCCCACCTATTGTACGTCAATCTACCTCTGTCTCCACTGTTTACAAGCAGCAACAGAAGTACAGAACTTGCCATTCTGTAGTAGGGGATCTCTGTGTATAGTCATAATCTAGTGAATAGTCCCGCCCATGTGCCTGGACCCCGGAGCAATCAAAAATAATCTCTAAAGTGTCGAAAAAATGCAGAACTGCACAGACACTTAAGAGAGAATTTAAAGACATATAATGCAGCCCATAAAAGGCTACACTGTCCAGTACTTCAGCTAGAAATTCCACCAAAAATCCACAAAAACAGCAAAGCCTGTCCAGATTTTCATTGTCTTCAGCACAAACCCCTCTGGAATATAGAGGAAGACATGGACAGACAAGCCCCATAGGCTGCCATTATGTGTCTCAGAATAGGGTACTGTGCCTTTAAGATGACTTTCCAGAACCTCACAGTATTCCAGAATGCCTTGCAGGTCTCTCTTACTTTCAGTTCTTTTTTCCGGCTCCTGCAAGCAGGACCCTGGAGCATTGAGCTCTCCCTTTTCAAGGGTTTTGTTGGTGTTTTTTGCACTAAACTCAATTTTGTGTACTTTTAAAGTACTTTAAAGCTTTCTTCTTGGTTTCTTGCACCCCTTGGTTGTCCATAATGCCTGCATTATTCGACAAATGCCCGGAGTGCTCCAGGAAGAAGGCCAAGTCAGACCCCCATGAAGTCTGTATCCTCTGCCTTCCTTCTTCCCACATCCTTGAGGAGTGTGAGATCTGCCAAGGATTCACTGGCAGGACCCTGAAGGACAGACTGAAGATCAGGCTTCAGGGACTAGAAGAAAGAAGACAGAAGGCGCAAGGTGGGTCTGGAGGGGCTTCATCTGCCCATGCTGAGGCCTCTGAGGGGCTCCCCGGGGGCAGGAAGCCCAGCAAAAGTCCCCATTCTCCGTCGGGGTCGGTGGCACCCACCTCGACGTCGAGGGGGAAGTCCAAGGCCGTCTCCCCGTCTCCCCAGGGCTCTGGGTCGAGGAAACGTCGCCCGTCGACTTCGAGGGACCTGCATAGGCCACCGTTGAACACAGAGACATTGTCATCGTCGCTGTCTTCGGCGTCGACGTCGAGCTCTCGGCGTCGACAGGCCCGGCGTCGACGCTCGCCGTCGAGGCGATACCGTCGATCGCCGTCAAGACACAAGGCCTCATCGTCGTCGAGGGGATCCTCGTCATCGAGCCCGCCGTCGAAGCGGAAGCGGTCGCCGGCGAGACGGAAGCGTTCGCCGTCGAGGCGAAGGAGATCGCCGTCGAGGTCGGCGTCGAGACACTCCAAGGCAACGTCGAGGCGGTCGCCGTCGAGGCGCAAGAGATCGCCGTCAAGACACAGAGGATCGTCGTCGAGATGGTCCGGGTCGACGTCGAGACATGGCAGGCGTTCGACGCCGAAGAGGAGGAGACGGTCGACGCCGAAGGGACGCTCGACGTCGAGGGGCCGACGGTCGACGCCTGAACACCGGTCGGCGGCGTCGAGGGATCGGACTGCGCGGCCTAGGGCTGTGGGGGGCTCCCCTCAGCCCGGGAAGGATGGTGGGTCACCGGGATCGGTGTACTCGGAGGTGTATACTCCAAAGAAGCCTGTTTCACCTCCTCCTCCGTTACCTAGAGGCCCGCGTCCGAGGACTCCTACCCCTCCTCCGTTGCCTCCTCTGCCTGACAAGCCTCCACCGGTTCCGCCGAGGTCGGTCTCGTTGCCCAGGCTCCCGACCCCTCCCAAGAAGACTCCTAAATCTAAGGAACCACGTAAGCCCAAGTCGGCCACCCCGGAGAAGCCGGTTGACCGTCCGAGGCCCAGGAGATCGAAGTATCGCTCCAGACGGAGAGACCGATCGAGGAGCAGGCACAGGTCCTCTACCCGTTCCAGACGGCGCCATAGGAGACATAGATCCAGGTCCGATACTTCTTCTAGGACCCGCTCCTATTCCCCTACTTTGTCCGATTCCCCGGAGACTAGGGTGTCTCCTATCGATGACATCGGTACATTCCAGGAGGTTCTCCTGAGGGGGGCTGCGAAGCTGGGTATCAAGGTGACGGCTCCTACACCTACGACGTCCGTGATATTCGAGACTTTGCACAAGAAGCACCTGTCTCGCCCTCTGTTGCCCTTGGTTCCGGGACTAGTTGAACTGGCAGAAGAACTGTTTCTTACACCTGCGGTGATGAAGGCTGCCCCGTCCAGACTTTTGAAAAAATACAGGGCACCGGACTCGGACCCTGCCTTCATGAGGATGGACCCAGTTCCCGACTCGGTGATAGTGACGGCGGCCAGAAAACAACATTCTACCTCCCCGTCCTCCACCGTGCCTCCGGACAAGGAGAGCCGCTGGATTGATTCGGCGGGAAGGAAGGCATGTGGGACTTCTTCCACAACAATGAAGGCTTCCAGCGACTCGGCATTACTGGGACGATATGACCGTGCGCTTTGGGATTCCATGGAGCAGTTCGCGGACCTTGTGCCGCGTAACAGGAGGGAGGACTTCATGGAAATCGTCAAGGAGGGGATGCTGGTCTCGAACCAGGCCATCAGTGCCGCGGCGGATATCTCCTTGTTAGCTGCACATGGCTACTGCCACGGTATCAACCAGCGCCGCCATGCTTGGCTCAGGCTTACGTCTCTCAAGCCTGAGGCGCAACAGCGAGTGGCCAACCTGCCGTTTTCCGGGGACACGCTCTTCGGTAAACACGCAGATGACGAGATGGCCCGGATGAAGGCCGAGGCAGAAACCCTGACGGCGGTGGGCTTGGAGAAGCCAAAAGACAAGAAACCCTACCGCCAGTTCCAACGGCGGTTCGGCTCACAGGGGAAAGGAAGAGGACAGTCTTCGGGACAACAGCAGCAGCAACAACAGCAGCAGTTCCGGAGACCTTTCCAAAAACATCAGAGGGGTAGAGGTGGACAGCAGTCCTCTACCGTGAACAAGGGCCCGGCCGGGTCTCGACCCTGAGCGGTTACTTCCCCGTCATCCGTTACCCGCTCCGGTGGGGGGAAGCGTTCAATTTTTTCTGGCAGAGTGGAGAAAAATTACTCAGGACAAGTGGGTGCTGAATATTGTTTGCAATGGATACAGTCTTTGATTCGTCAGCCCTCCTCCAGCGATCCCTCCGGTCAGCTCGCAGTATCAACTGCGCGAGCTCCAGGCGGAGGTCGATATCCTGTTAAGGAAAAGGGCGATAGAAGACGTACCTCTGTCTCAAAGAGGAAGAGGTCTGTACTCCCGGTTCTTTCGCAAGAAGGACAAGAACGAGTTCAGGCCCATTCTGGGCTTGCGACAGGCAAACAAGTGGATTTGCAGAGAAAAGTTTCGCATGCTGTCGTTGCATCAGATTTATCCTCAGTTGCAACAGGGGGACTGGCTTTGTGCCATAGACCTACAAGATGCGTACTTCCACGTGCCCATCGCACACAAGCACAGGAAGTTTCTGCGATTTCAAATCGCACCAACCATTACCAATACACGGTGCTGCCTTTCGGACTAAAATCTGCACCCAGGACATTCTCGAAGTGCATGGTAGTGGTAGCGGCACACCTAAGGAAAGACAGGGTGTTTGTCTACCCGTACCTGGACGATTGGTTGATCAAGGCCTCCTCCTTGCCCCAGTATTGGAACTTTCATAGATTCCCATGCTTTGTATCATTCCCCGTCGTCGGAATGGGAGCCTCGGTAAATAGTAAAAAACTAAAGTAGTAAGCACAAAGTGAAAAAATAGGCCTAGGCCTCATCTCATTTTGTAGCTTATCCACCTCTTTGTGTAAAAGAGACCAAATTTCTGCAGCAGCCAATCAGAGCAGCCTCACCCCATAGAACCTTCCTGAGAGAAGCTCAGAGCCTTAGATTTTCTACCGCACGTTGTGCAAGGGAGTCTCCATTGAGCTCTGCTCAGTTTTCTTCAGTTTTTTCTTCAACTACTTGGATTTTTTCTCAACATGTCGGAGAGGAAAGCCCTTTTTAGAGCCTGTGCCACCTGCTCTAAGAAGAGGTTGTTTGTCGAGGACAAACATGAGGATTGTATCTACTGTTTGTATCCGGACCACAAACCGTTAGACTGTCCAATTTGCAGATCCTTCTCAGCCAAGACCCAGAGGGACAGAGAAGGACGTCTCCTCACATGGCTTCAGAAGGTGAAGGACCGAAAGGACATTATCTCTTCGGACAGTGAGGGCTCCTCGTCTATGGTGTCATCCAGGAGGTCTCAAAAGAGGGGTAGGTCCCCCCTTTCTGCTTCAGACGAGTCCCGACACAAGGCCTTACCAGGGACCTCTGATAGGTCTGACAGGCCGGCTGCCCAAAAATCTCCTCACCGAGGTGAAAAGGAGAGGCAGGGTAAGCCTGAGGAACTTCTGACATCGAAAAAGGTGAGAAAGGCTTCTACAGTCTCTTCGCCTTCCTCAGAGAAGGATCGTGGGGTCAAAAAACCTTCAACCCCGATTCAGGAGGTGGCTTCAGACAAGAAGCATAAACCGTCGACGACTAAACTCCCAAGTACGTCGTCTACGAGTGTTAAAAAGGACAACTCTACCAAGGTTGCCTCGTCGACGGGCTCGTCGACGATGGCTGTGTCGACGCCTACACCGTCGACTGCTTTCAAGGCTCCGGAATCCTGCTCGTCGTCGACGAGGGTGACCACCTCCACGTCGACGACAATGTCTGCAAAGCTGCCGTCGACGGCGGTGTCGTCGACGAGGACGACTTCGACGACGACGATATCGACGACGCCGGTTGCCATGCTGATGACGACGAGCTCGTCGACGGTCCCGTCGACGATTCCACCATCGTCGACGATGAGCTTCACCTCGTCGACGACACTATCCTCGTCGACGAAGACAGTTTCTATGTCTACACTTCCACTGTCGACACTGATACAGAAGACCTCCCCGTCGACGACGGCCTCGTCGACGAGGGCCTCGTCGACGACGACCTCGTCGACGATGGAATTGGCGGGAAAACATGTTTTTTCGTTGAAAAGAAAGCATATCACGCCAGAGATGACGTCTCCTCGCCAGGTTCAGAAGCTACCACCAACACTACTTTTGGAGGATGACTCTGAGGAAGAGACTTTCAGTGAATTTGGGCAGGCCTATAGCCCTTCTGACCTCCAGGTTAAGGTGCAGGAGTTTAGCTCTGAGGAGGAGCAGATGGAACGACAGCACTATGCTCCAGAGCATTATTATGAGGAGGAATGTACTGCTTCCAGGCAGGTGCCTCCACAACAACCGATGCGTCAGTTACCCGAGGGTATGGTGGCAATACCATCCGCTTTAGTGACGGATTTACAACTTATGTTGCGGGATTACAAGCAACGTTTCCCGACACCTCCGGAAGGCCAACAAGTGCGCACCACGACACCTCTGCCTCAGACATTGCGTCCTGTGGCAGACCATTCTTTACCCTCAAGAGAGCGTGCCGCTGCGCTGGAAGTGCGCCCTCAAGAGGTAGTGCAGGTGCAGGACACTGATGATGATGATGATGATGATGCTGCGTCTTCAGATGCAGACCAGCAAGCGGATCCTGATCAGGATCAACAGACGCCATGGAATACTACTGACCCTATGGATCCGGACAACACCGACCCGGATAATATTACTTCGCCTCCAGCGGATGTTGGAGGGTTTCACAACTTAATGGACAGGGCATCCAAAAGGTTTGGTCTCCCAGTGACCACAGTGCAATCGGATTGCTTTTTATATGACTTTAAAGAACCATTCAGGAAGTCAGTGAGGTCCATTCCAATCATTGAGCATGTCTGGTCTGAGGGCTTGAAGGCTATGCATAATCCGGCTACAGTCCTCCCGGTACTTCCGAGACTAGAAAAGAAGTATAAGGCACCGGATGGCAGTCCAGCATGTTTACTTGGCCAACCGAAACCGGATTCGGTCATTTCGCAGGCTGCCCAGAGCAAGTCCAAGAATCCTTCTGCGCCGATGACTACGCCGCCAGATAAGGAGGGCAGGCGTCTAGACAATGTGGGCAAGAGGTTTTCAGCTATGGCCAGTCTCCTGGTTCGGGCGGCCAATGCGTTAGCGATTCTGGGACGCTATGATCGACAAATGTGGTGCGATCTGGCCCCATTTGTTGACGAACTGCAGGATTCGTCTAAGGAAGATGTGAAGAAGATTCTGCTCGAAGGGGAGCGGGCCTCTTCGGAAGTCATTGATGTGGCAATGGATATTGCAACCACCGCATTCCGTGCACTAGCTGGCTCGGCGGTTCTGCGACGCCAGGGGTGGTTAAAGGCCACATGGTTCAGGCAGGAGGTACAGAATAAGATCTTGGATCTGCCATATGACGGTGAGATGCTATTTGGCAAGCACGTTGATGAGGCCCTGCAGGGAATCAAAAAGGACACGGATACAGCTAAGTCCTTGGGTACATTGCAGTATCGTAAGGTGCCCTTCAGAGGAGCTAGAGGAAGAGGCTTTTCGTCTTACCGTGGAGGTAATCAAAATCGCTACTCCTCTGCATCTCAGTCCAGCCAGTCGTATAAACCACAATACTCTCAAAGGGGCTCTTTCTCTCGCCAGCAGCCTAGAGGACGCCAGAGGCAGCAAAGGAGAGACAACACCAGGAAACAATAGCGGCCAGGTGGCTCTTTCCACTGTTCCTGTTCCCTCATTCACATCTGTGGGGGGCAGGATTTCCCATTGCCTACACAACTGGATGATTATTACATCGGATCAGTGGGTCCTCCAGATTGTCAGAGAAGGACACACATTGGAGTTTCAAGACCTTCCTCCAACAAGAGCGCCGGATGCCTTCCTTCCGAAACATCTCAGGCTCCTTCATCTCGAAGCCCACCAACTTTTCACCAAGGGGGCAGTAGAGCCTGTACCTCTTTCGCAAAAAGGAAAGGGGTTCTATTCCAGGTTCTTCCTGGTTCGGAAGACAAAGAACAAGTGGCGTCCGATTTTAGATCTACGGCAGCTCAACACTTATCTCGTGAAGTTGTCCTTCAGGATGGTCACTCTTCAGGACATCCTTCGTCTGCTCAATCCGGGGGATTATATGGCGACCCTCGATTTGGAGGACGCCTACTTCCACGTTCCTATCCATCCAGCTCACAGGCAATATCTGCGCTTTACAGTGGGCAAGAGTCACTTTCAATTCAAGGTACTGCCTTTTGGTCTCCGGTCCGCCCCACGGATCTTCACAAAGGTTCTAGCTCCGGTGGCAGCTTTTCTCAGAAAACAAGCTATTCAGGTGTTTCCATACCTGGACGATTGGCTGCTGAAAGCTCCATCTGTTCAAGAAGCGTCCAGTGCAGTCCGGACGTGCAAGGATCTGTTCGAGCGGCTAGGTCTTCGCCTCAACAAGGAGAAATCGGTTTTATACCCATCCAGGTCAACAAGGTTCCTGGGTGCCATCCTGAACACGGACAGTTGCTTAGCCCTTCCATCGGAGGAGCGCCAGACCAAACTAATGTGTTCAGCTCGTCTTCTCCAATCTCGAAAGACACTGACAGTTCGCAAGTACAAATCACTTCTCGGATCGATTTCATCTTGCATTCCTTTAGTTCCGCACTGCAGGCTCAGGATGCGTCCACTACAAGAGCAACTGGACAGGCAGTGGCGGCAAGTCACAGGATCCTTCGACGACAAGGTTGTCGTTACCAAAGAAATGAGAAAAGCAGGCGGCTGGTGGCTGGAAAAAGACAATCTTTCCAAGGGTTTATCGTTCCTCATTCCTCCATCTCCCCTGATTGTAACAACGGATGCTTCCATGGAAGGATGGGGAGCGGTCCTCCAGGAGCTGAAGGTCAGCGGTCACTGGAGTCCAGTGCAACGCAAGTTCCATATCAACCTCCTGGAACTTCTCGCGATCCGCTTGGCTCTTCAAGCTTTTCTTCCGAGGATTCAAAACAGGACAGTGCTGGTTCGTACGGACAACACTACAGCCATGCACTACATAAACAAACAGGGTGGCACAAGATCCTCCACCCTCTCCAAGGAAGCCCAAACGATATGGAATTGGTTGATACAGAACAACGTCGCCCTTTCGGCGGAACTTCTAGCGGGGACGCTCAATGTCAGGGCGGACGCTTTGAGCCGTCAGAGGACAGTCTCTCACGAGTGGGAGTTGGATCAGACTGTTCTGGAAGATCTCTTTGCTCGATGGGGGGCACCATCAATCGACCTGTTTGCGACTCCCCAGAACGCCAAATGCCTGTCCTTCGCAAGCAGGGTTCACCATCGGGAATCCTTGGGGAATGCGCTTTTGATTGCCTGGTCAGGCGCCTTTGTTTACGCTTTTCCTCCCATTCCACTGATTCCGAAGTTGGTCAGCAAACTCAAGGTGGAACCGTGCAGGATGATTTTGATCGCTCCAGCATGGCCCAGACAAGTTTGGTACTCGGAGCTACTTCTCCTCTCCCAGGACCAGCCAGTTCTCCTTCAGCCTATTCCAACTTTGCTAACAATGTCTCACGGTCAGGTTCTACATCCGGACTTGAAGTCCCTGCGATTGACAGCGTGGCTCCTGAGTTCAGAGAGTTCCAGGGATTAGATCTCCCAAGTGAATGTAGAGACATTCTAGCTCAGGCTCGGGCCCCTAGTACCAACAAGACCTATCGAGCCAAATGGAAGAGATTCTGTGTTTGGTGCCAGAAGGAAGGTTTACACCCGTATACTTCTTCTCCACACAAGCTCTTGCCTTACCTCCTTTCTCTGGCAAAATCGGGATTGGCTCCATCGTCGATAAAAGTCCATCTGGCAGCCATCTCTAGATTCAGACGTTCATCTTCAGGGCCTTCCCTATGGTCGGCTAGGATTGTCAAACAGTTCCTGAAAGGTTTGTTCAGGGTTTTTCCTCCAGTTCGGCCACCTCCTCCAACCTGGCACTTGAATCTGGTTCTGTCATCCCTCATGAAAGCCCCTTTTGAACCTGTGCATAAGTCTGACCTTAAGTTTCTTTCCTGGAAAGTGGCTCTTCTCTTGGCCCTGACATCGGCTCGTAGAGTAAGCGAGATACAGGCTTTCACGATTGAGGAACCTTTTCTCCAGTTTAAGAATAATGTGCTGATTCTACGGACAAATCCTAAATTTATCCCGAAAGTTCCTTCGGAATTCCACCTAAATGAACCCGTGGTCTTGAAACCATTTTTTCCAAAACCTTCTTCACCTGCGGAAAGAACTCTGCACTCTCTGGACATTCACAGATGCCTGAAATTCTATCTGGAGCGAACGAAGCAGTTCAGGAAATCTTCACAGCTCTTTGTCTCCTTCAGTGCTCCACGCAAGGGTTGTGCTGTTTCGAAGGCTTGTATTTCCCGTTGGATTTCCAGTGCTATACAATTTTGTCACCAGGCGGCTGGGAAACCTCTGCAGCGAGCAGTTCGTGCTCACTCTACCAGATCCATGGCTTCATCTGCGGCGTTATTCGCAGGAGTCCCTATCAAGGACATTTGCAGGGCGGCTACGTGGAGCAGTGTCCACACCTTCACCCGCCACTATTGTCTGGATTCTTCTGTGAGGGAGGATGCAGCAGTGGGCCAAGCAGTCCTGAGGAACCTTTTCCAATAAGTCGGTGAGCTTTCCTTTCTATCCCGCCTTCCTTGGCATATTTTGTATACTGCATTATTGTCATATTTCATGATCCTATGTGTTATACTGTTTTTACAGAGATGTGTCACATTTTCAGGTTTAGGTATGACAAAATATGTTTTTCTTTACTGCTAGTTACTCTGATACAAAGCATGGGAATCTATGAAAGTTCCAATACTGGGGCAAGAAAACAAGTTACTTACCTGTAACTTTGGTTCCCCAGTATTGGTAACTTTCATAGATTCCCATGCGCCCACCCGCCTCCCCTGGGAAAGCTCACTCTTCTGATCTTGATGGATAGCTATATACAACGGCTACGAAAATCTGAGGCTCTGAGCTTCTCTCAGGAAGGTTCTATGGGGTGAGGCTGCTCTGATTGGCTGCTGCAGAAATTTGGTCTCTTTTACACAAAGAGGTGGATAAGCTACAAAATGAGATGAGGCCTAGGCCTATTTTTTCACTTTGTGCTTACTACTTTAGTTTTTTACTATTTACCGAGGCTCCCATTCCGACGACGGGGAATGATACAAAGCATGGGAATCTATGAAAGTTACCAATACTGGGGAACCAAAGTTACAGGTAAGTAACTTGTTTTCTTCTCAGAAGCTCAAGCAGACTTCCGGAAGACTTGCGTTCTCTTGAACAAGCTGGGGTTGCACATCAACATGTCCAAGTCTGTCCCGATCCCGGTCCAATGCATTCAATACTTAGGAGCCACCATCAATACGCTGTCAGCAAGCGTGTCTCCTTCGGAGGAGCAACGGAGATCGATCCTTCGGAAGGCTCAGGCTCTTATGACCGCTCCATCTACAACAGTGAGGACGGTGCCTTCTCTACTGGGGTCGATGGCCTCTTGTATCTTCCTCACTCCTCATGCACGACTACACATGAGACCTCTGCAGGAGTGCTTGGAGGATCAGTGGGACCAGAGGAGAGGATCTTGTGACGACAAGATACGACTGTCTCTGCATGCTCTTCAGTCTCTGAAGTGGTGGTGTTCAGCGGAAAATCTCCTCAGAGGGGTTCCCTTCCACAAGGACATTCCTTCTCAGACGATCGTGACGGATGCTTCTCTCCAGGGCTGGGGAGCGCATTCGGGAGACTTACAGATCCAAGGCACGTGGTCTCAGACGGAGTCCACGTATCACATCAATTTCCTGGAACTCAGAGCTGTTCACTTGGCGCTGAAGGCCTTTCATCCGTCCTTCCGGACCAACTCTCTGCTTGTACAGACGAACAATACGACCACAATGTATTACATCAACAAGCAGGGGGGGTCGAGATCGCGCACCCTGTCTCGGGAGGCGCAGACGACCTGGCACTGGCTTCTGGCAAGAGGATTGACGATAACGGCTACCCATCTGCCAGGTGTGCAGAATGTTCAGGCGGACGCACTGAGCAGACTAATTCAGGAAAACCACGAGTGGGTCATAAACGACGACGTACTAGGAGAAGTCTTCGCAAGGTGGGGGACTCCAGACGTAGATCTGTTCGCCACCGCCGAAAACAGCAAATGCCAAGACTTCGCCTCCAGGTACAACCAGCAGGGGACACTGGGGAATGCACTCTGGATCAACTGGTCGAACAGCTTTGTTTACGCTTTTCCGCCCATCCCTGGGCGGTGCTCATCAAGCTGTCCAGGTCCAGGGCACGAATGATCCTGATTGCCCCGGAATGGCCCAGACAGTGGTGGTTCACGGATCTCCTACACCGGTCCCTCCTTCCACACATACGGGTGCTGTGCAGGCCGGACCTTCTCACGAAGTTCGGGGGCAGATGGTGTACCCCAACCTCTCATCATTGAGTTTGGCGGCATGGCTCCTGAGGTAGTGCAATATGGCCATTTGAATCTACCAGAAGATTGCATGGACATACTGAAGGAGTCTAAGAGGCCCTCCACTCGGACGTCCTACGCTTACAAGTGGAAGAGGTTTTGTATCTGGTGTGTGTCCAGGAACTGTGATCCTACGACGTGCAAGGAAGATGTCATCCTTCCCTACCTGCTACATTTGGCGCGATCTGGCCTTAATGTTCACTCTATTAGGGTTCATCTCGCTGCATTGACTGCCTACAGGAAAAGCCCTTCACAGACTTCCTTCTTTCAGATCCCTGTGATCAAAGACTTTTTGGAAGGCTTGAAGAAAGTGTTCCCTCCTGTCAGGCTCCCTTCGCCTTCATGGGAATTGAATGTGGTGCTATCCAGTTTGATGAAGGAGCCTTTTGAACCTATTCATAAGGCTTCCTTGCAGCACCTGTCCTGGAAGGCGGCGTTCCTCGTGGCCATTACATCGGCCCGCAGGGTGAGTGAAATTCAGGCGTTGTGTTGTAATGAACCTTATACTGTATTTCATGCTACTAAGGTTGTTATGCGTACTCACCCTAAATTTCTTCCCAAGGTTATTTCTGACTTTCATGTCAACCAAACCATAACTTTGCCTACGTTTTTTCAGAATCCTTCGTCTCCAGCGGAAAGGTCCTTACATTCCCTGGATGTGCGGAGGGTGTTGAAATTTTATCTGGATAAGACTAAAGATATTCGTAGGTCAGACCAATTGTTTATCAATTACGGATCAGTCAGGACGAGTCTTGCGACCTCTAAGCAGTCCATTTCTAGGTGGATTGTGTCCTGCATACAACTATGTTACCAGAAAGCTAATAAGACCTTAGGGGGTAAGCCTAAGGCTCATTCCACCAGGGGCAAAACTGCCACGACAGCCTTGCTCCGTAATGTGCCGATTGCAGAAATTTGCAAGGCCGCCACTTGGAAGTCAGTTCATACCTTTGCTAAGCATTACTGTCTGGACGCTGATGCCAGAGCAGATGCTCAGGTTGGACAGGCTTCGCTGCGGAATTTGTTTGCACAATAGTGGTGTTGGTTTCTTTTCTCCACCGCTGCTTTGGTGTGGGGATGGGCTTGCCATTCTATTCACTAGATTATGACTATACACAGAGATCCCCTACTAGAGAAGGAGTAGTTTCTTTTCTGTAATCCAGTTCTGTAGTAGGGGTATCTCTGTTATAGTCATAAGCGCCCGCCCTCCTCCCCGGTGGAGAGAGATGTTCATGTGAGAAATGCTACAGGTCTGGTGTGTTACGCCTTCAAAAAGAACTGAAAGTAAGAGAGACCTGCAAGGCATTCTGGGATACTGTGAGGTTCTGGAAAGTTCTCTTAAAGGCACAGTACCCTATTCTGAGACACATAATGGCAGCCTATGGGGCTTGTCTGTCCATGTCTTCCTCTCTATATTCCAGAGGGGTTTGTGCTGAAGACAATGAAAATCTGGACAGGCTTTGCTGTTTTTGTGGATTTTTGGTGGAATTTCTAGCTGAAGTACTGGACAGTGTAGCCTTTTATGGGCTGCATTATATGTCTTTAAATTCTCTCTTAAGTGTCTGTGCAGTTCTGCATTTTTTCGACACTTTAGAGATTATTTTTGATTGCTCCGGGGTCCACGCACATGGGCGGGACTATTCACTAGATTATGACTATAACGGAGATACCCCTACTACAGAACTGGAGTTACAGAAAAGAAACTACTCCTTATCCCGATGCCACCGAAACCGGAACAAGATGCCATATCATTGAGCAGAGGAATAGCCAACAAATGTGAAAACAAATATGACTAAGGCAATAGTTTTGATTTCGGCAAGAAATTAATTTGTATTCTTTTTGCATGCATGTGAATTCGAAATTAACAAATTAAAAAACGTCATTTATGATGGCATGCATATGTTTGCAAAGAAAAGTACGTTGAAAAAGAACTACTGCAGCTGGAGGTCAACTTAGAATGGTATTCTGAAACCTTTATTCCAGGATGTCTTCCATATTTAGAAACACTCAGTTGTCCATCTTGGAATGATAAAACCATCATAAAGTATGTCAAAAATGATTAAAAGATGGTTGCCTGCTTGTGAAGCAGTGGCTGCTTTGGGCATGGTGCAGTGCAAGTTTATTAGATGACGTCCCGTCTTTCTTACTTTTAATCTTGATGTAATAATTTTTTTACTGATTTTATACTAATGCAATGGTACCTCAATGTCTTTTTAATGTATCTTCCCTGTATTCATCTGATGTGTTGTATGGGCTGTGCCCGAAATAAACGATTACTAACTAACAAATCCAAATCTTAGTTGGTACAGACTATTTACAACTGAAGTTCAACACAGATTAAAAAACTGCCGTGCAAAAATGATGCTAACATTGAATCTTTCTTTTTGAAAGTGACTTTTTACTTTATCAGTTATTATTAGCCACAGCTTAGGCAGCTGAGCTTACCAGCCGTTTGACCTTCATTAAAGAAAGACACGCCTAGGGCAAAAGGCTAGTTAAAATGGCGAGGAAGGGAAGTTTTGCACTAGGCCAGCTATTCATGCGTGACCAGCAGCACATAAGTGTGACTGAGTTGCAGGAATTTGATTGTGGTTGTTAATACAGCTGAGAGATTCTCCAGAGGAATTCAATTACAGTGAAAGATAGGACTTGAGCTTTATGAGAAAGAACCTAATTAGATGAAAACCAGAGTATGACAACGTTGTTTAAGAGTGGAACATCCTGTGCAGCTTTTTAAGTAGATGACGCAGAGCCACGGAAAGCTCGAGACAGAGACCAAGGTTTCCAGTGGCTTTTACCAGCAAACCTACGCTCCAACCTCAAGAAACGCCCCCACCCCTTTAACATTGATTTTCAAGACAATCCAGCACACACAACAATACCGGCCCTGTAATGTAACAATTAATAATAAATTCCTGCAGAACACCTTGCGGACACAAGAGACAGCTAGAGTCCTCGGTGTGGCCGAAATAATTCCTGAAAGATGTAAATTTGGAGAAATTTACAACATCCACCACCGAGGTTCCCGTCACCAGTCAAGCCTCCCAACTACCACAGCCCGAAGCAGAGAAGGAGGGCACTGGATGGACGACAGGAAAGCTACTCTGTGATTGGGAATGAGAGGCAAAGATGACGTATCCCTCTGTAATTGGTCAGCCGCTCACACATTCGGACTGATGACCTGGTGTGGATATGTTGGAGAAAGATTCGTGAAAAACAGTTTTAGGTGGAGCTGTTAAAATGATGCAGAAAATAAACATCAAAGGAGAGAAAACATTTAAACGAGCACTAGATCGTAAATGATTAAAACACCACTTTTGTCATGGGAGTGGAGAACAAGCAGATACAAAGGGCAGAGGATATAGGTAATGGCCAGAGTTGCCGACTCAGGAGCTAGGGAACCAGGTTCAAGTCCCTGCCCTAACATCCAGTGATTCATGGAAATCACGTAATCTCCCCGAGCCTCTACGAAAAAAAAATGAATGTTAGACTGTGTAATGAAACCGGTGCCTGTGTAAAGCACTCCAATACCTACGGTCTGAGATTGCTTTGCATAAAACTGCAAAAGGGGAGGAGGGAAGTCAATACACTGCCGAAAGAGGTCTGTGAATGCAGCGACCTCCGAGGGAGGGGTCGGCATGTGGGAGGGGGGAGACAGTGTTGGGCACTGCAAGGGAGATCGGGGAGATGAGCCATGGGCAAGTTGAACAAGCTCTGGCATTGCGCGGAGGGGGCGGGGGAGCAGCTTCCTTTGAAGTCTGATGGGGGGGGCGGGGGGAGCGGCTTCCTTTGAAGTCTGATGCAGAGGCATTGTGTAAGATGTGGCTGGCGACATGCACACGCCTGGCTCACATGAACTGTACCCGATCCGCAGCAGTTTGGGTAGACTTTTGAAAGCCTCACTATAATCTCGACAAACAAACATTGCTAAAGCAATGCTGTAGGTCGAGACCTAAATAGGGGAGCAGGTGGTGCGGGGACTTGTGGTCAAACGCAAACACCCCTAGCCGATACCAGACAAGCAGGAAACACACCCACAAAACTGGGAAGGTACACCTGCGGAAGCTGATAAAACAAATTGCTGCTGTCCTGAAAGTAAGAAAACAATATGTGGCACCACGAGCAGCTGCTGTAATTAAGAAATGTGGGGCACTTCAACTGCGATGTACTAACAAAATCCGCAGGGCCATAGGCATCTGCTATGATTAAAAAGACCGGGTACACTGTCACCCCGTTTTAAATGCAAATGCAAATGCACTGAGCCGCAAACAGCTCCACATCAAAAAGAGGAAAACAACATGATGCACCACAAATATCCCGACTACCAAGAAGAATGTGGTGCACTGCAATTGCAACTGATTAACAAAGTATGCGGTGCACCGCAATACATTCCTAAATATCAGACACTTCCATTATATAATGGGAACTGCAGCGGAACTCTCAGGCACAACTGGGTGTATTTCCCTTGACATGCAACAAGCGTTTGACACACTAGATTGGACTTGCATGCTGGATTCGATGAAAAATTTTGATATTCCAAGAGGCTACTTGCAGTGGGTTGATTTATTATATACCGCTCCAACGGCACGGGCCAGGAGTGGCTCTCATATATCTCCTGTTTATTCCATATCAAGGGGTACTTTGCAGGGATGCCCCCTGTCACCGCTGTTGTTTGTCCTGGCGCTAGAGCCTCTACTCATTAAGCTCCGGAAAAAGGCAGATTTGGGAATTCCAATTAGTAATACAACGCATATAGTGTCAGCATATGTGGATGACATTATTGTTTTACTAAAAGACCTTACTACAGACTTGGAACCCATCCCGTCTCTATTTAAGGAATTCAAACAGGTATTGGATCTGGCAATCAACGCTAATAAATTGTACGCTTTTTATATGCGTCATAAAGACACCCCAGACTCAGTAACATTCGGTGACCTTATCCTAACGACCGCCCGGGTCCAGACACTTTTATGTATTTGGTATACAGATATATAGAACTTCCCCAGACCTGCTAGATGGCAACTTGTTAAAAGCAATAGGATCACTCCTGATGCAGGTCTCTTTCTGGACTTCGTTGCCATTGTCTGTGATGTGCAGAGTAGCCATCTCTAAAATGGTGATGGTGACCGACTCCTCGATTTCTTTACTAATATACCAGTCATGATTCCAGCCAAAATCTTCTGCACGCTCAATACACTTCTGTCAGAACTTATCTTGGGTAAGTGAGGTAGGAGAGTGAGCCTGGCAAAATTACTTTTGCGACCTGAAGAGGGAGGTCTTGGCGCCCCGGATTTCCAGGCATATTGCATGGCCAGTCAACTACAATGGTTATCTTACTGGCTCGCGGGATGACATATTCACAAAATGAGCTACACACCCCAGCTTCTTAACCAGGGCATCCTTCACACTCTACTTCTACCACAAGCTAAGATTCCACCCACAGTTCACTCATTACTTAAGACAGCATTAATGTACTGGAAGAACGCACTTCAATACAGCGAGAGGGCCTCCCCATATTCTCCCAACATCTCCTTCCTTGGTATACCTAATGCAAATGAATTAATTTCAGAAAGACTTGTATCCCCATGGACACAAGAAGGTGTGACGACGATTGGAGCAATGTTCATAGAGGGTACGCTAGCAGACCATGATAACTTTATTTGTGCTCAGGAGGTCCTCCAGACACTGTTTTTCCTCCATGCCGCTATTTCTCATTACTTTAATCTCCGCTGGTCCCCTAATGGTATCGAACCTCCTACACATGCACTAGTCTATGCAATACACCTAATGGGAGCAGGACGCCACCTTACCCGTTGGCTATACAGGGGCATTCGGGCACATTCAGGAATATTATTATACACACTTCGAGCTAAGTGGTCATTAGACTTAGAGAAGGAATTGCCAGATAAAGAATGGGCCTCCGTTTTTGAATTTCCTAAGAAAGTTTCCCGTAATGCTAAATTTAAATACATACAGTATATGATATTGCATAGGGTATACCTTACACCGCACTGACTCAATAGTATATACCCTAAATTACAACTCTCCTGCTCTAGGTGTCAGGAGGCTGATGTGGACCTACTCCATATGTTGGGTGGGTGTCCGCGACTACGAGTGTTCTTGCAAACAGTCAGTTATAGAGTGCATGGGGTCACTGGTACGGATGTTTGGACAACAGCGGACAGTTGCCTATTGGGTCTGCACACGCGCCCCAAGAGCCAGAAGGTCCAGTATAGATTTGCGGACATGACTGTGTTGATAGCGAAACGTGCCATCACAATAAGGTGGAAATCTTCTCCTCCTACACTACTTTCTTGGCATACAGAAATGACCTGATGGGGAACTGCAGAGAGTGCATCTATTAAGCAAGAAGAATTTCGAGGACTGTGTAGGATTCCTGTCTCTATGGAATGGGATCAAATGTTGGAAGCATTTAAAGCTATACATTCATTAACTCCCCCGAAATCTCAAGTCGAACCCATTCTGCCCACAGCCCCCACATCTTCATTAGTTAATCTGGCTGAACCTGTATAATGCCATATCACTGTCCTATTAACCCCATGGCTGCTAGGCGTTTTCCCGTCCTGCGCTGGGGATTATTGTTTTACATTGTTTTATGACGAGCTGGCCTTGTCATCCGCGCACGGCAGGTAAGCGCCATGACGAGCCCAGCTCGTCATTAGCCTCGAAGGGGTTAATACTAATGCCTTGGAGTATATACATGTGTGTGTTTTGTATATATTTGGCTTTAATCGAGAAAATGCAATCTTTTGGTATGTTAATGTATAAAATAGGGGGCCAGAGAACCGGGGGGGAGTTTCAAACTTTCTTAGTACTGTAGTTTATAGATAATTAGATAAGCATGAGTTTACTAATATTTGGCCGTTAACATATATGAGTGACCCGAAAGTTTTTTCTTCTTTGGAATCAGGCACTGTAATATTTGAAGTCGTTATATATGAGTATTCATTTTGGCTCTAATAATTTGATTGTAATATCTGATTATAGGATCGCTATTTTAAAATTCTTATTTTGTTTCTGTCAACTATGTTACATATGTACCACAACGATTGTAAAAACTCAATAAAACTGTGTTTAAAAAAAACCAAAGTATGCGGTGCTACACGCAGCCTGTGTGAATTCACTTAATTCAAAACGGTGGGTTGCCCAAACAGGAAGTGCAATGCTGCCATGGTGTACATTGGAGAGAAAGAACACTAGAACGCTGACCTTTGTTGGCAACAAGAGAGGAGTCTCCACAGTAGCACCCTCAGGTCGTCCCCCTTTCTCACAATTCCCAAGTTCACACTCTGCGACTTGGGATCCCCTAGGGCTCCACATTAAGCCCTACGCTATTAGACAATTATATCCAACAACTAGCTCAGGTTGCTAAGGGCCGGGGTATCAAGCTGGTATCTTATGCTGATGATCCTCAGCTTGTGATCTCCGTTTCCAGCAAGTTTATTCAGAACCTGGTTAAATTCCAAGACAATATGGTAGCCATCGCTGAGTGGATGACGGTCAACTGCTTACAGTTAAACTCAAGCAAATCCAAAATCCTTCTCCTAGGACGAGAAATGGGTTGACCACTGGTGGCTCACCACTTTAGGGTCATCCCCGCCCAAAGTACTGGTTAAAAATGTGGGTGTCTGGATTGATAACGCTCTCACTTTTGATGCGTAGGCAAAATCTGTGTCAGGTGTATGTTTTAGACGCCTATGAGGTCTAAAATCCGCTGTGATATTTTTTGATTCCCAGATTCACCAAAACATTATCCAGTCGACTATACTCTCTAGGCTGGACTACTGCAATGCGCTGTGTCTAGGATGCAATAAGACAGTGACCAAAAGATTCCAGATGGCCCAATATGCTGTGGTGTGGATATTATTTCCCCTCCCTAAGTTCTGCTCGGTTTCCAGCTTCATCCACAGGCTGCATTGGCTCCCTGTGAACAACAGAATTAATTTCAAGGTTCTATGCATTGCTCATAAAATTCAGAACTCTCAGGGGCCTTTTATTCTTTCTTATCTGCTCCACCCATGTTCCCTTGCGGGCCCTGCACTCAGCCAACCTTTTTCTGGCCTGTGGCCTGTGTCCCGCATGTCAGAAGAGTGCAAGAGGGGGTGCTGCTCTTTCTGTGTCAAAGCTCCCACCCTCTGGAATGTACTACCTCTGTCCATCAGGATCACTCCGAATCACTGGGCTTTCAGAGAAGCCTTGAAGACCTGGCTATTCTCCGCCTAATCTTCTGTCTATCCTCCTGCCGGCCTTTCTAAGACTAGCGCTGGGACGCTCCGCTGCTGGGGCAGCCGTGCACTTTACAAATATCATAATATAACATTTGTTCCTCTTCCTGACAGGATTGACAAAAACAAATTCATAAAACAAGGTGAGACAAACTTCAACCTTCTAACTAACTTCATCTGACTGGATAGCTGTTAGTGTAATCTACACTAACAGCTATCCAGTCAGATGAAAGTGGAACACTTGGCCAGGTGAGTAGCTTTATCATGTTGGAGACAAAAGGCAAGAGACCCAAGAAGCATGACCATTGTTTTTGTCGCAGGAAGAAAAAAATGGTAGTAACTATTTATGGGAAATTCTGAGAGATACAATGTGTCTTGCTGGTAAATATTACCATTTGCCTATAAGATGTCCAGCATTTTATAGTATTTCAATTTTGAAATGCCATTTATGTTCCAAGAACAGATTTTAATTGTCAAAGGCACCAACTTATAGGAGGACACTTCACTTGGCCTAACGGCTAGGGCGGTCAACCTCAATCTGAGGAACCGGGTTCGAGCCTCGGCAATGACGCTGAACATCCTGTGATTCTGGGAAATCACTTAGGGCCAGATGTATCAAATGGTTTTACCCATTCTGTGTCTATGGGAAAATGTGTTCATACATATGGCCTTTAATCTCCCCATGCCTCACAAAAATGAATGTGTCCTCATGTAACGCAACTGGTGCTATGTAAAGCGCTCTGATACCCGATTCGGGTCAAGTTCGCGCTATATAAAACATGTTGCAAACAAGCACTGGCGTTGCCAATAGGTCTCGCAGTAGGAAAGTTGGAGCTATTGGTTTTGTAAATGACATTTTATATTTATATATCGTTATTGGCATTGTCAATAACAATATATAAATATAAAATGTAATTTACAAAACCAATAGCTCCAACTTTCCAAATGCGAAACCTATTGGCAACGCCAGTGCTTGTGTTAAAATGTGATTGGGCTTTATACTGGAGGAAGACCCAAGTGACCACCTGGAAGCCAGGATGTGAAACTACGTGCATTATTACATCTTTGTAGAAAAGACACGCAGTTATGTTGCTTACAAATATGTCCTTTTTTTATCACGAACTAAGAAAATTGCATCGTAAGAGAGCTGAATTAAAGTTTTGTGTTTTTATTTTCTATACATCATCATTCGATTGCATTTGTCAGGTGGAAAATTCTTGCATGACTTTGCAAAATGCAATGTTTTCTCTTTTATTACTATTTTATGCATGTTACTGTTATGTTTATAATGACACTTTTAGCCTAGTGAACTATATATTTAGGTAAGTTTGAAAAAAGCAGATGCACTTAGACATGGGCTAAAAAATATACATTATTGAAAGTGGGCATTTACATATTTAATAACAGCATGCGTGATGTACAGTGCTTGGAAGCTGCAGGCGTCTAACCGCTGTATAACTTCAAAAATATTTCGAGTAATTTTATGTGCATTTGAACCATTAGTAAAGCGTCCATGAGTTGCACCAAAGATTGGCACCCCTATTTAAGGCGGAAGGTGCAGACCATTTAGGCAAAAGTTAACATCCCTCATTTTTTTAAACTTTATCTTATTGTACCTTCTGATGCAAGTCACTGGGCAAACGCAACAACCTCTTTCTACTGCCAGATCTCACTGGGTGCCCAGATACTGGCCTGTGCGGGGATGCTGTTTGTTTTCCCCCTGCCTCTCGCCGATTCATGGTCTACCCTCCACATTTGCCTTCTCTTCCATTTCCCTCCCCCACCCACCTACCAAGAAAACTTGGTAAACAAAAGGCGCCATTTTCACAGCAATTGGGCCTAAATGCAATTATTAGGCAGGAGGTCGTGGGTCAGATGGGATGGGGGAGGTGAGAAGAGAGTAAAGAAGGCGTGGAAGAGGTAATGGGGGAGGAGAGGGGAAACCTGTTACCGCCTGCAAAAAATGCTCACAAGCCGAGGCGTTCTCTTCTGTTGTTACTTTATTTACAGTAACAATAATCTAAGCGCTTACATTGGCATTTCTGACTATGATAAGACATATGGGCTTTTTATTCCTGATTAAACTGTGCGCTACCAAAGGGCTTATTCTGTATGTGATCAAGGGCAGGCAGGGGCCACAACAACTGTTGTTTTGATGGGTTTTTAGTCCAGTAATGCTTAATGGACTCTTTGAAATTAGAGGACAGTGCAATATGTGAGCAAGTGGCTGTTTTTTTTCACGAGGCCAGGGATTGTATGGCGGTTTATTACATACAATGGCCAGACGGCAGACACGCTCTCCAGAGACACTTGGAGATGTCACCTGACCCCAACTTTCCAGCTATCATCATCGGTAGCGGGTCTAGGCCCCTAAATTTGAATGTGCAGATCGGAGTGAGGTCCCAAGACCACACTTAGCTGCCTGACCCTCAAGGCCGCACTTACTCTTGCGGATAGAGCCGCAGCTCTTGGATGTCCCCCAGGAAGGTGAAGAGGTTGCGCATCTGCTCACTGGTGACAGCGGCGGACAGGTTGGTGACCTGGATAACGGTGGTTGGAGGGAGCCCGGTGTTACTCATCATCATCATAGCGGCGCCGGTGGCGGGAGCTGAAGAAACGTGAAAAGCGCTGCACTGTGTGTTTAAAGACACTGGTTACGGGATATGGAGTGATTTGAATGGAATCTGAATGGGAGGTTTGGACGGATTCCTTTTACCCTCGTGTTCTATTCAAACAAGTCTCACGTTAGAGATGAGATTAAAATTAAAGTGCCAGTACTGTGGCCGGAGGGAAGCCGGATGTGGGCAGGAGAGCCTGGTGGGGGGCGGGAATGCGAGCGAGGGGAGGAGAATGGAGGGGGAGGCAAGACAGAGGCAAGGAGTGTGGCAAATGGCCGGAGGGAAGCCGGATGGGGGCCGGAGAGCCTACGAGAGAAGCACACAAGGGAGACATGGTGGAAGCTGGTAATTAGGGGAGGAGAAGCCGCACAGCACACGCTGGGCGAAGCCCTTTGATGTGCTGTGCGGCCGTGAATGCGCGTGCTTGTTTGGTCACGTGATTCAGGTGAACTTAATGAAAACCGCACCAAGAAGCTCTTGGTTTGACGAGGATTTCGAGCACTTGAATTCTCGCTCCGCTCAATGCGCTTGCGCGCATTGATAGGTCGCGAGACCTAAAAACTGCTTAAATGAAGCACACATGTATGTGTCCTGCTGGGTCTGTGCAGATTTTAAAAAGAAAAATATATAGTAACACATTCTCTTACCTACTACATTAGTCAAACTTTGTGTCACAGCCTGAAGTGAGAAGCCGCTGCAGGGGTCAGGAAAGGTGAATAGGAATAAACAAACCTCCTTTTTCCTGGCTGCACTGAAAAAGAAATATAAATGCAGCAGGACAGTAGGCAAAGATTACCAAAGGTTACCCTTGTCAAAGAAAGGATTTGTCCTCTTTCACCATGCAGAGATGAAGGGGTGAAAAAATAAACAAAGCCTCGTTAACATTTAAATGGTCTTTTAAAGACCTGTGAAGTACTCTGGTGCGGCTGCGATCATCTCTAAAACTGTCTGTGTGTGTGTGTGCGCCCCTCGGCGGGTGCTGACACACGACATAGCAACGGGGGAGGGTTGAAGCACTTAGATCCCAAAGACGCCTGCCTTCAAGCCCTCACTGCGAGGGCCAAGGATCCTGTTTGGGTGGGCCAGGCTCATGTTTGGGTGGGCCTGGCCCACCCGGCCCACCTTCTAGAACCGGGCCTGGTGTGAAGGGTCTTGTGAGTGATGCAGGCCAGTTTGAAAATGCATCAACCTTCCATAGGAAGCCAGTAAACCCCCCCCTCCTCCCCACCCCACCTAAGTCTTACTGACCAAGGTAGCCCCTTACAGTGTGAGTGGCTCTGGCCACTGGTGAGGATCTAAGGGGCACGTAGGCAAATAGCGTGAACAGCTTGGTGTACACAGACAGCGTGAGGAGGCTAGGACACACAGGTGGACTGGAAAGGTGCCAGGGGCATATAAACGGACTGTGAGGGAAGAGAGGGAAAAGATGGAGAGGATAGGAAATGCCAGCTCGTGGGCAAAATGTGAGAACTTTGAGACCCCATGGGAAGACAATGAGGAGATTGGGGCACACCCACAGTGTGAGGGGCTTCTGGGCAGACCCTGAGCGGGCCTCGATAGGCAGGTAGCGTGAGAGGTTTGGAGTACTTAGACATGTCTGAAAGGCTCAAGGCACAGGCTGCCCTGTAAAGAGCTTGTAGAACAAGCATTTCGAGCTTGGAACGCGTGGAAAGTCGGCGGGAAGGGATTCCGGCAGCAGGCAGCCTATGAGAAGCTCAGGATTCGCGATGGCGCACACTGAATAAATACACTATGAGGAGCTCGGGTGTTCTAGTACAAGAACAGTGTCTGAAGAAGCAGAAGATGGGGGGGTAAATGAACACACCCCTGGGG
The DNA here is from genome assembly GCF_964263255.1 of Lissotriton vulgaris. Classification (NCBI taxonomy): domain Eukaryota; kingdom Metazoa; phylum Chordata; class Amphibia; order Caudata; family Salamandridae; genus Lissotriton; species Lissotriton vulgaris. The sequence continues at coordinate 1,048,093,636 of NC_141697.1, read as the reverse complement.
GATCTTTGGCGAAAATGTCAAACAGTTTGAAGCTGAGCGCGAGACAAAAGAGTGTCATTTCTATTATGCGTGCAAAATAGTGCCCTCACCAACTTCTCTTTCCCGTTGTATCTACCTGGCTTCCTGCGTTCTCAGTCACACATGGCTTGCCTCTTAGAGGCTTGGACAATGGCCGAATTTACATTAATTTGCCAGGCTGGGGTGCTGAATGGGGCAGCCGAGGGTCACATTATCACCACAATGGACGAGCAGGGATCAGAGGCTGGAGCGGGGAAGAATTAACATGAGAAGAAGGGCTCAGGAAATTGGATCGTGGTGCTCGCACCCCAAAAACACTTCAGACACTAGCAGGAATGAGCCAGAGGGCACGCTACCTTCCAGGGGCAGGAAGCGCAGCCCATTGGCTCTGGGGTACAGAATGTGTCACCTGCGTGCCTGGACAGCCTACCCGCTCACCAAAGCTTGGAATGCTCGGAGCTGACCAATGAGAACACCGTTGCGTCACACCGCGTCACACTGGCCAGGTTACAAACACATCCCCAGCAGCCAGCAGAGAAGGCAGCCATTGTGATGGGAAAGCGGATCTGGGAGCATTACAATGGCCTCGGATGAAAGACTAGATAGACTCAGAACAATGCCCCGCGCCCCATCCCACAGCCAACATCAAAGAGAGGCGGTTTAAACCACTTGCATTTTCACCTTTTGCACTGGTCGGAGACTGAGGGGGGAGGCCGGATTCGGGGTGAGCAAAGCTGCTTCGACTTCTAACCCTGCTGCGCACTGCGGCTAGGGGTAGTAGGACTTGGACAGAAAAGAGGCCCCGAGAATCAAAATATAAGTGGGACCAGTTAGCGAATCAAATAGCTAAGAAACAAGGTAACCAACCACAGATTCAAACGAGCGCAGGCGGGCCCGCGGCACTTGTACTTTGTACTTCCATGGCCCTGGTCTGCCCGCTGTCCTCGGGCTCGGTCGGGCGCAGGCGCAGCTGATATTAGACCCGGGTCTCTCTTTCCGCGGCGGGCGGGCACGCGCGTGCTCACTCAGTGCGTAGGAGCTTTCGCAGCTGTATAGGAGGCCGAGAGGGGGCACGCGCCGGCAGTCAGTCAGACAGACTGACGGACCGAGCGCCATGGAGCCGCTGCTGCTGCTCACCGCCTGCCTCCTGCTGCTCGGCGGGGCCCGCGCCGACCTCTCCGGTGAGTGTGAGGAAAGAGGGGGGGGGGACATCTCACCCCTGGGCGGGTGGGGGTGGCGGCAGGCAGGCGGGCGGTATGTGTGTGTGTGTGTCTGCGTGCATGTGCGCTCGTGTGTCTCTCTGTGTGTGTGTGTGTGCGTGCTTGTGCGAAAAGCTGTGGCTGTGTGTGTGTATGCGAGAAGTGCATGAGGCACAAACTGTAGAGGGTCGCATGTAAAACTGCTGTTCACAGTTGACGCGCGCGACCTAATCCCAGTCGTCAAGGAGCTGCGCGTTCACATTGCTTGTCCGCTGTCTGTTCCCCTTGAGCCCTTGAAAGATGAAATGATCACAATAAGTCTCGCAGCGACGGATCGCTTTCGCGATCCGGTTCGCAGTGCGAGACCTAAAAAATAAAAAGGAGTTGCCAACGGTGATGATGTATTAGAAATTAGGAGCCAAGATATTTGCCAACTAACCCCACCCATTTTAGGATAGCTGGGTGCACAGTTTTGTCTTTTTCCAGGAGTGCAGTTTACAATCATCTGTCTCCAGAGCCTGTCCCAGCTTCTTTCAACTGCTCTCAAATCTTTTAAAGTTAAGAAGGGTGAAATGTTGGTTCTTAGGTAGTAATTGCTTGCCGTACTGTTGTCTGCAAGTGAGGATGCATGTAATAACCTTTTTGTGTACATTTGTATGGCTAGATCTCAAAGGCTGTTTTCTTAGCGTACTGCTAATGTATTTCTTCAGACAGTTAATGTACTATAGAGGTGTGGGCATCCATGTATCATTGTACACGATATATTCAATATCCGAATGATATTTATCTGCTACCTTTCTACCTCCTGTTGCACCTAAAATCTTTATAACGAAGTTAGTTTAAAAAAACATTCACTATGAAAAGAGGATAAGATACATTTTCATGCCATATTGGTTTTATTCTGACGAAGCTTAAGACTATGTCACTGTACTGAGTAAACAAACCACTGCTGTCGCTTCACAATTTGAATATCTGGGAAAACCGGCAGACATTTCATTTATTTTCAATTAACCCATCTGAGGTTGTAATGTCAAACGTGAAACGTTATGCAGATGGAATAAAATGTATTAAAGCATTATTTAAGTAACACATATTGTTAAATTGATGGTGATTGCCCCTGCTCGTATTTTGGGTTCCTAACTCTATTTCAGTTTATATTCAGCTTGCTGTTAACAAATTTATAGTTCTCCATGTAAGGATTTGGGGGCATATTACCAACCATTAGCGATATTTATCGCTAACTAGGCTTAGCAACGAGTTTTTTATCGCCAAGCATCGCCGTAAATTATCGCTGAGATAAATTGCTATTAGCAAGGTTTATCTCAAAAGCGAAAAAAACATCAGGCGAAATGCGTGAATATCGCTGAGAATACAGCGATATTCACGCAATAGTGAAGAAATGCTCTTAGCCATGTTATCCACCTCCCATTGGATAACATGGCTAAGAACTGGTCTGAGCAGGTGTTGGTTTTTGGCAATAGCGGGAATATTTCCATCACTACGCCTTCCTTGCTAATAGGCGATAGAGACGTTAGCGACTGCTTTCAGTCGCTAACAGGTTGGGTACGCCCACTTTGCATGTCATTAGTGATAAATATCGCTGACATGCAAAGCGGGCCCCAAACCGCTCGCTGTCGCCTAAAGCGGTCGCTAACTGCTGTAAGCGACAGCTTGCTAATAGAGCGATAGAATTATCGCCTCTTAGCGGCCGAAAACGGCAGCTAAACCAGCGATAATTGCCTATAGCCCTGCTTGGTAATATGCCCCTTTATCTTTACCTCTTCCCGCCACTGCTCCTTCCCTTCCCAGATCTTGTTTTGTAAGTCTGCCTGGGTATATACCTTTGCACAAAAAAAAAATTTTTTCCCTGACCCAGGAGCCATATCCTAACCAGGGGGTCCTTGATACCCTACACAGCCTTCCCTTCCTAGACCACACTCCAACGCGGGCACCGTAGCTCCTTGTCTCCATGGGCTCCTGCCCGTATCATGGTTTCTTCCTCTCCGAAAGTAGTGGTGTCCTAGTCTGTCATTTTTGTCCTCCTCCTGTGTCGTCCTTTACGGGCCCCGGGAAATCGTGGGACAGCTTCCCTCATTCTGACATCAATACACTGCATATAGGAAAGTTATTATTAATCACAAATGGTGTTATGGCTCCATTTAGTGATAAATTATAAATCAGCTTGTACTATTTGTGTGTTTGTGTGTGTATATATATATGAAAGGTCGGATTAAATAAAAAACATGGTCTTGCCTGAAGCCTTTGGGTCCGCTTCTTCATTTCGCTTTCGAGGAGGTTATGAGGATTGCTGTGTTAATATATATATATCATAGCATATTTCCCAGTTGTTTTGGGTTAACATGTTCGTTTCTTACATATTTTTACCCAATCCAAGATGGCCGAACTACTTCAAACTACTTCATATTCTGTTTAAAAGCTATAGGGGGGAGAGTACATATTGAAGCCAGTTGCACAGTTGTTTCTACTTCATTGCTTGCTGACTGGACTGGACTCTGTGAATTATCTGCCTTCTCCGATTCCTGCTTGTTTGTTTTCACCCTCTGTTTTCACAGCTGAAAGGTTTTCCTGGTCTACAGTTTTTTCCTACCTGCTGGATATTATTTTCTACAGCAATACTAGATTCCCATTTACAATCTGGCATTGCCTCTGGAGATAGTAGGCAATACCTGTATACTAAGATCCCCCACCCCCAAGCATCATCAACAATACTAGCTCTTGACAGGTTACAGCGCCAATGAAATCTAAAGATGGTTCAGGTCAATAACTATTGACTGCGGTCAGCACCCTGACTCTTCAACTCCAAAATCTGACCGCAGAAAATACTTTGCTGTGTCAATCTTTTGCTATATTACAAGTCTCTTTGGATCGTCTGGCTGGCTTGGTGAAATCTAAATTTGACAGGAATCCCAGGAAACGTTTGCCCTTTCTAGACACATGCAGGTCTATTTAAACTTTAAGCCCCACATTACGCCGGTGATAGATCTACAGGTGCCGTTATTGTCAGTAACCCCACTGGAAAGGCCTGGGATCAATCAATCAATCAATCAGGGGATTTGTAGAGCGCGCTGCCTACCCGCTAGGGTCTCAAGGCGCTGGGGGGGGGGAGGGGCTGCAGCTAGTGGTCGAAGAGCCATGTCTTAAGCAGTCTTCTGAAGGCTGGGAGGTCTGCGGTCTGCCATGGGTTCCAGGTCTTGGCGGCGTGGTGGGAGAATGATCTGACCCCGAAAGTGGTTCTGTGGATGCGCGGGATGGCGGCCAGGGGCAGGTCGGTGGAGCGGAGTTTCCTGTTGGGTACGTAGAAGGAGAGTCTGTTGTTGAGGTAGGCTGGGCCGGTCATGTGGAGAGCCTTGTGTGCGTGAATCATGATTTTGAATGTGATTCTTTTGTCGACAGGGAGCCAGTGCAGGTCTCTCAGGTGCGGGGTGATGTAGTCCCGGCGTGGGACATCTAGGATCAGGTGTGCGGAGGCGTTCTGGATTCTTTGGAGTCTGTTGATGAGTTTGGACGGTGCTCCAGCGTAGAGGGCCTTACCGTAGTCGAGTCTTCTGCTTACGAGGGTGTGGGTGATGGTTTTCCGTGTGTCCTCCGGGATCCATCTGTAGATCTTACGGAGCATACGGAGGGTGTGGAAGCAGGAGGAGGAGACTGCGTTGACTTGGTTGGTCATGCTGAGCTTGGAATCGAAGATGACTCCTAGGTTGGGTGCGTGGTTGGTTGGTGCCGGCCGGGGGGGGGTTTCCCAGTGATGCTGGCCACCAGGAGTCGTCCCACGCTGAGGGGTTGGGCCCGAAGATGAGGATCTCTGTTTTGTCCATGTTCAGTTTGAGCCGGCTTGCCTCCATCTAATCGGCGACGGCTTTCATACCCTGGTGCAGGTTGGATTTGGCGGTGAGCTGGTCCTTGGTGAGGGAGAGAATCAGCTGGGTGTCGTCAGCATCGGAGATTATGTTGAGGTCGTGTAGTCTGGTGATGCGGGCGAGGGGTGCCATGTAGATGTTGAACAGCGTCGGGCTGAGGGAGGATTCCTGCGGGACGCCGCAGATGGTTTTGGTGGTTCCGAATTGGAACGGGGGGAGGCGAACTCTCTGGGTTCTTTCGGTGAGGAAAGAGGAGGTCCAATCCAGGGCCTTGCCTCGGATCCCTGCATCGTGGAGGCGTGTGCAAAGTATGTGGTGGGAAACGGTGTTGAAGGCAGCAGAGAGGTCCAGGAGGATGAGGACTGCTGTCTCGCCGTTGTCGAGTAGTATTCTGATGTCGTCTGTGGCGGCGATTAGGGCGGTCTCTGTTTTGTGGTTGCTGCGGATCCCTGACTGGGAGGGGTCCAGGATGCTGTTGTCTTCTAGGTAGCGGGTGAGCTGGGTGTTGACGATCTTTTCGATGACTTTCGCTCGGAACTGAAGCAGGGAGATGGGCCAGAAGTTCTTGAGGTCGCTCGGGTCCGCCTTGGGTTTCTTTAGTAGGGCGTTGATTTCGGCGTGTTTCCAGCTCTTAGGGAAGGTGGCGGTTCCGAAGGAGAGGTTGATGATGTTGCGCAGGTGGGGCGCGATGAGACTGTCGGCTTTGTTGGCGATGTGGTGCGGAAGGGGATCAGACGGGGAGCTTGAGTGGATGGTGTTCATGGTCTTGATTATGTTATATATTATATATATTCGGTGCTTACGTTGGTCCAGGTGGTCAGAAGGTCGTGGTGGGTGGGGTTCGGAGTGTTCGTCGTGGCGGAGTCCGCAGGGTTCAGCAGGGTGTTGAAGCTGTTGTGAATGTTGGTGATCTTGCGGTGGAAAAAGGCAGCGAGGGTGTCGCACAGGGCTTGTGACGGCGGGATGTCATTGGTGCAGGAGGTAGGATTGGAGAGTTCTTTCACGATGTTGAAGAGCTCTTTGCTGTTGTGGGCGTTGTTGTCAAGGCGGTCTTTGAACGAGGCTCTTTTGGTGGTCCTAATGAGGTGGTGATGGTTGCGGATGGAGTCTTTGTGGGCTGCGCGGTTGGCGGGCGTTCTATCGCTGAGCCAGATGTTTTCGAGTTTCCGGCAAGTGCGTTTGGAGGCCAGGAGGTCCGGGGTGAACCAGCTGGCTCTCTGGCTGGTGTCTCTGCCGGTGGGTTGTGTCACTTGCGCTACAGTGTTGGCGCAGTCTTCCATCTAGAGTTTGAGGGTGGGGGCCCCCTCATCGGGGTCGGTGGGGCTGGTCGGTGGATTGAGTGCGAGGTGTGTTTCTAGTAGTTCTTTGGTGACTTTGCCCCAGTGTCGGCATGGGATCTGTAGGGTGCGGTGGTGGGTGACGTGTTTCTGGAAGGTGAAGTGGATGCAGTGGTGGTCGGTCCAGGTGAGCTCAGAAGCGTGGCTGAAGGCAACCTGGGGGCTGGAGGAGAAGATGGCATTGAGCCATCTTCTCCTCCAGCCCCCTACTGGCGGGCGATGTGGGTCAGGTGGTGACGATCTGTTTCATTCCGAGGGTGGCGAGGTTGTCGATCAGGGTGGAAGAGTTACTGTTGTTGTTGTTTTCCAGGTGGCAGTTCAGGTCACCGAGCAGGATGTAGTTGGTGGAGGTCAGTGCGTACGAGCTGATGAAGTCGGTGATGGAGTTGCAGACTTGGGGACGTGGGCCTGGTGATCTGTAGACAAGGGTGCCTCTGAGGGTGGCCTTGGGGTCCATGTGAATCTTGAGGTGCAGGTGTTCAGCGGTGGTGAGAGTGTCGTCGGTGTTTGTTGATACCTTGATGGTGTTCTTGTGGATGATGCCGGTTCCTCCTTCGACTCCGTTGGTGCGATCTCTGCGGGAGATTTTGTATCCGGTGGGGATGGCCACTAGCGACGTCTGGTGATGTGGTGGTGAGTAGGTCCCAGAGCTCGATGGCGTGCTTGCGCGCGGGGCGGGTGTAGAGCAGGATGCATCGCAGTCGGTTGGGTTCCGTCGTTGTGGGTGCATCGGTGTCGTTGGTGCAGGCGAAGTTGCAATTCCGGCAGGTGAAGGGGCTGTGGGTGCGCTTGGGGGTGGCCTTGTAGCAGTTGGTGGTCCGTCCGTAGTTGAGAGAGATGAGGGCGCTGGCTTCGTAGTGGAGTCGTGCTTCGTTGATGGCGCGGGGGCCAGGGGATCTGGTGCTGGGCGCGGTACAGGCGCGGACGGGCGCAGACGGGCTTGCCTTAGGATCGCCTTGGTGCGCCAGTGGCACGCCCGCTGCGCGCGGCCGTCATATGAGGGGGAGATGGGGAGGGAGGTTTCTGCTGGGAGGTGGGAAGAGGGCAGCGATAGGGATAGGGATAGGCCTTTAGTTTCAGATACCAATCCACTCTTGGATAATTTGCCTGCCTTCCTTATGGAATTCAAGAAGGTGTTTGACTGGAACGTTGCAAACATTTTCAGCCTGGACCCTTTCCAGACTGGACCTCAATCAACAGCCCTGATCCTGAAGATGAACCCATGCAAGTGGGTTTTACTGGTGGTCCTCTGACCTGACGAAGAAAGGCATCGTAAATAATGGCTATGTATATACACTGCAGAAAGAAGAGTCACTTTGTGAGCTCTTGTCTTATAAGCACTGTTCGTTAAACTAAAGAGTTGGGAAACTAGAAAGCTCACTCCTTGTGCAGGTAATAGAGGTAACTGTTAATCAATCTTCCTTTCCTTCTCTTCTCAAGTCATCTAGCTTTGCGCTACTGCAAGGAGAGCTATTATTCAACACCAACATCTCTTAGCACCTAGACTTATAGACTGTGGAGCTTCCAGTGTCTACAAAGATATTCAGAGGGCTATGAACCATCATGTCTTACTTCAAAAGAAGTCCATTTCAGTTGCTGTTGAGGCTGTGGATGGTACCTTAGTGGATTCTAGTGTTACGGAGGAAACCCGGCCTTTGTATCTCCAGATTGCTGCACATTATTAGAAAATTACCTTTGATTTAATCTCTTCTCCCCATTATCCTGTTATTTTGGGCATTAATTGGCTATCTTATTACAGCCCATACATTAACTGGTCAGCAGAAACCTTATTTTCTGGCCCTGAATTTTGCATCTCACACTGTGAAGTGACTGTAATTCCTTTAATTAAACCCACACAATCAGTCGCACAACTATTTAAAATTCCTGAGATCTAGAGTGTTTCAGGTGTCGACAACTAAGGAGTTACCCCCTAATGGAACTTTTGATTGTGCAAGCGAAATCCTTCCTGAGGTCATAGTTGTCTATGAAATGGCTGATTACACCATATAAACCTCTGCTGCAGCCTCTTTTTTTTTGTTCCCAAGAAAGGCTCTTCAGAAATGCCACTTTGTATAGGCAACAGTGTTTTAAATTTAGTTATTCCCTGCCTCTCATTTCTGATATTCTGGAAGCAGTTCAAGGAGCTAAGATATTCACTAAGTTTGGTCTGAGAGGCAACTAGCATCTGATCCTGATTTGATCAAGTGATGAAGGGAAGACAGTCTTTAGAACGCCATATGGGCATTACGGATCTTGAGTAATGCATTTGGCCTATGTAATATCACAGCTGTCATTCTAAGCTTTATGAATGGCATATTCTCTAAGCTAATTCTCCAGACTATTGTTAACTATTTGAAATATTTGTTTTCTAAAGAGACAGCAGAGCATGCAGTTCATGTCTAACAAGTACTCCAATGTCTGAGAGAGAATACGTTGTTTTCTAGGCCTGAGAAATGCCTTTTTGGGAAAGATTCAGTACAATATTAAGGCTATGTATGTCCTTTCCTCAGAGGGCATAGCTATGCACTTCCAGAAAGTTCAAGCCATTCCGAGTTGGCCTAATATTTCTTCCATAAAGGAAGCTCAAAGCTTTCTTAGTTTAGCAAAGTACCAGCAGAAGTTCATCAGAAATTTCTCAAAGCTAGTTTCTCCTATCGCTGATCTAAAAGCAGTAAGACCTTTGAAGGGAATCATGGTGTCACAGCAGCTTTCTAAAAGCTTAAGGAAGAGTTCATGTAGGCTCCTGTCTTACAACAACCCGGTGCCTCAAAGCCCTTCATTCTCGAAACTGATGCACCAGACCAAGCCATAGCATTTGTCTTGATTCAGCTCAATGAACTGTGAGGAACACCCTACCGCCTTTTTCTCTAAAAAATTCTCTCTAGCAGAATTAAACTATTCCGTTTTGGAGAAGAACTACCAGGTTAGCCTCTATTCATTGAAGGCCTTTTTTTTCACTCAGAGCCCTACATAGTTATTGTCTGCACCAACCATAAAAAATCTTTAAGTCCTCCAATAGGCTGAATTTTGGAATTAGCCGTCAAGACATTCCTTGTCAAATATTTGAAATTAATTAACCTACATTCTGGGACTCAGAAAATCTTGGTTCGCGGATTTTCTCTCCAGACCTTATCCTGAATCACAGAATTCCAGTACTATCGAGAGGATCATTGCTTCACAAGCCTTCATCTTGTTGATTACATCTTCATTTCGTGATACTATCCGCAAGAAACAAAAGACAGTAAACTCCAAACTTTAGAAAGGCATATTCCTCAATTTCTGTTGAAAAAAGCAAACGGTCAGATATTTGTTCAAATCATCAATCAGGGAATTGTAAGCGCGCTACTCACCCATAAGGGTCTCAAGGTGTTGGGGGGAGGGGGGACTCCCCAGCTCCGTTAATCAAAAAGCCAGGTCTTGAGGCCTTCCTGAAGGTGTCCAGGGATGGGGCGCATTTAATGTCCTCCGGCAGTTCGTTCCAGATTTTGGTTGCAATGTGAGAGGAGGATTAACCGCCTGCTCTGGCTCTGTGGATGCGTATGGTTTCGGCCACTGCGAGGTTGGAAGATTGGAGGGTTTTTTGGGTACGTGGAAGTTGATTCTGTCATTGAGGTGTTTGGTTCCGTTGTTGTGTAGGCATTTGTAGGCGTGAGTGAGTATTTTGAAGGTGACTCTTTTTTCCACGGGGAGCCAATGGAGTCTTTGTAGGTGTTAGCTGATGTGTTTGTGAAAGGGAATGCCAAGGACGAGTCTGGCGGCCGTGTTCTGTATTGTCTGGAGTTTGCGGAGTAGGGACTTGTTGATGCCGGCGTAGAGCGCGTTCCCATAGTCCAGTCTGCTTGTGATGAGTGCGTGGGTGACTATCTTCCTTGACTCAGCGGGGATCCATTTAAAAGTCTTGCTGAGGATGTTGAAGCAGCTGGATGTGACAGGGTTGACCTGTCGGTTCATGGTGAGTGATGTGTTGGGTATGATACCAAGGATTTTGGCATGGTCTGTGGGGGGTGGGTGGGCTTCCGAGGGCAGTCGGCCACCAGGTGTTATCCCATGCTGAGGGGTTGGTTCCAAGGATGAGGACTTCTGTCTTCTCAGCGTTGAGTTTCAGGCAGCTGCTGAGCATCCAGGCTGTGACGTCTTGCATTCCTTTCTGGAAGTTGAGCTTGGCGGTGGTGGGGTCTTTGGTGAGGGAGAGGATGAGCTGGGTGTCTTCGGCGTAGGATACGATGTTGAGGCCGTGTTGTCGTACGATGGTTGCCAGGGAGGCCGTGTAGATGTTGAAGAGGGTCGGGCTCAGCGATGATCCCTGTGGGACTCCGCAGGTGAGTTTCATAGGATCGGAGAGGAAGGGTGATAGGCTGATCCTTTGGCTTCTTCCGGTGAGGAATGATCAGATCCAATCCAGGGCTGTTCCTTGTATGCCGGCGTTGTGTAACCTGGTGACTAGCGTGCAGTGGGAGACTGTGTCGAAGGCCGCTGATAGGTTGAGTAGGATGAGGGATGCAGAGTGGCCTTGGTTTAGGAGGGTGCGGATGTTATCTGTGGGGGAGAGCAGGGTGGTCTCAGTGCTGCGGTTGCTTCGGTATCCGGATTAGGATGGGTCGAGGATAGCGTTCTCTTCTTTCAATCGAGTCAGTTCCCTGTTGACCGTTTTTTCTGTGACTTTGGCTGCGAAGGGGAGGAGAGAGATGAGTCGGTAGTTCTTGAGGTTGGTGGGGTCCGCTGTGGGTTTCTTGAGCAGGGGCCTGATTTCTGTGCATTTCCAGTCATCTGGGAAGGTGCCTGTTTGGAGGGAGGTGTTGATGGTGTGCTGTAGTTCGGGTGCGATGGTGGGTGCGGCTCTGTGGTAGATGTGGGGAGGGCAGGGGTTGGTAGGGGCCCCCAAGTGTATGCCTTTCATGGTCGAGGCTATGTTTTCGGTCGTGATTTGCGTCCAGTTGGAGGTGGTGGGCTGGCTGGTGTGTCTGGAGGGCGGGGGTCAGCTGTGGCGTTTGGTGGGTGGCTGAAGAAGTTGTTGTAGAGGTTTTTGATTTTGAGGTGGAAGTAGGTTCTGAGTTTGTCACAGAGGTCTTGGGATGGGGTGATGTCTGTAGCTTCACTGTGTGGGTTGTTGAATTCCTGAAAGACATTGAAGAGTTCCTTGGAGTTGATGGAGTAGGCAAGGATGTTGTTGTGGATGAAGTTCCTCTTGGTGTTTCTGATTTGCTTGTGGTAGTATGTCATGGCGTCCTTGTAGGTGGAGTAGTTTTTGGTTGTCTTGGTGTTTTTCCAGGTGTCTGCAGGTGCGCCTGGCTTCCTTGAGTTCGGTGGTGAACCAGGTGGCCTTCCTGGGGTGCTGCTTGTCGGGGTTGCACCCGGGTCAAGCTCGTTTGTGCAGTTGGAGATCCAGGTGTGAGTTCTCTGGCTGCGATGTTTGCGTCTGATGCCCAGGTGTGGTTGTCTTGAGGGTGCAGTTGAGTTGTTTGTCGGTCATCTTGCTCCTGTTTCTTCATGGTGGGCGTGGTGCTGGATTGGGTGCCGTGGGTTTGTTGATGGTGAAGTGTACGCAGTGGTGGTCAGTCCATGGTGGTTGCATTGTGTGGCTAAATTGGACGCTGTTTCCAGCCAAGAAGATAGGGTCGAGGGTATATCAAGAATAATACTTCAGCTTTGCCATGATTCATTGAGCGCAAGGCATAGAGGAAGGAGAGTCATGGAAGGTGCAATCCAAAGAAAGCTCGGGTGGCCAACTCTTTATAATCTCGCAAATGTTATTAAATTTAGCAAAATCTGCTCCTAAAATAAAGAAAAGCAGGATAATTATAGACACCTGATATTCACTCCAACCATTAGGAAATCATTTCCACAGACTTTATTGTAGATTTACCCTTATCTGAGAATTTCACCACAGTAATGGTAACTGTGAATTTGTATATAAAATATGGTTAACTTCTCAGCTTCCTAAATTACCTAAATCGTGACAAATGGCTGAGATCTATACAGACATATTTGGATTTCATATTTGGATTTCATGGATTACCCTAGAAAATTATTTCCGACAGTGGCCCTCAGTGTATCTCTACATTTTGGAAATTCCTGTATAGTTAACTTGGCATCCAAAGAATATTGACTTCTGGCCTTCATCCTCAAGCTAATGGCCAAACTGAAAGACTAAATTGAACTGTTGAAGAGTTTGTAAGGTGTTATATTTCTGCTGCCCAATATAATTAGAAATCGTTCGTATCTGTAGCTGCGTTTTCCTACAGTAACTCGATCCATGCTTCCACTGGCTTCTCTTCCTTCTTTGCCTGAACAAGATTCCATCCTTGGACTTTTCCTGGTCCCATCTCAACTTAGGAACGGTTAGAAAGGGTCTGAGAGAAATGAGATGTTTCCAATCAAGAATAATATGTAAACAATGTGCTGTTTTTAAAAGTCTGAGTGAAATAATTTTTGTTGTTTCAGTCCATCAATGTTATTTTAAGTGAATTATTGCCACACTTTAGAGGACATATTTCTTTACAATGAACCAAAAGCATGCTGTAACACTGTACCAGGTATGGTTGGTTAGAAAAAACTATGTACATTTTATTTCATGGTTACATGCAAGAAGCATAGTTTTTGTTTTGTTTTTATTAACTTTGAAGAAGCAGATACACAACATCATCTGTTTAATGTCATGACAATATGGAAGCAAATTAAGGAAGCGGTTACGCCATATACTGTGATTTTAGCCAATGTACCGACATTGACATTTGGGGCTGAGGAATCTTAGGTTTCATTTAGAAATAAAAGCCTTGGTTGGCTAGCTACAAAGATAGGTTATTCTGAGAAGTTATTTGCGGAATTTAATATGGCGAGAAAGACAATTTGGGTAGGGCGTGGGCAAAAAAGGTTAAGTGGTGACTGTGTAATATTATCATTTGCCGACCCTCGGTTTGTGCAAATAATTTTGTATAGGGGTGCTGATCAGGGCATTTCTCAAGTTGGCATAAACATTATTCCCCTGGGCTGCTTCTATCAACCAGTATATGGTTACTCCTTAACGGTTCATACAGTCCCCTACCTAATAAACCAGAAACAACATTATAATATCCAGGTCCATAATAGATTTGAAGCTCTTCACAATTTAGAAGAGGTAGATTGACTGCATCTAAATAATTCAGGGAAGCTGGCCCCTTTGTTTGTAACAAAGGGAGAGTGAGGGAAATTTACATATGACTATGTGTGGTAGGAACTCCAGGTCCCCGTAATTAAGTTATAATAACAAAAAAGGAGTGCCTCCTTGACAGTGAGGAAAAAGGCGATTCGCTTTCCCCAAAGATATGTGTTAACAGAAGCACATTAGTGCCCCAACACCGTTCACAGGACAGTAATAGTCCTTTAAAAAGACCCCTCACTCACCAACCTGGTTGGTGACATGCTTCATCATCGGGGTCCCACCCCATAGGCCGAATGCCTACAGGGTGTGCTACGACACCTGATTACAGTGGAGCGGGATATTGTTTTTTTTATATGTGCTAACTATGCATGTGTGAGGGTATATTAAAAAGGGCCAGTACTACTCCGTTCAAGACTTTATTCTTGAGCGTCTGAACCCTAATTAAAAACAAGTGTGGCACCTTTGCCCAACTAGGAGGGCTTTGGTGTCTAAAGAAGTGTTATATTAAAAACCGTTATAAAAATAGGCCGGGGGGGCTATGTGACATGAAATAATAAAGTAAACTAGGTCTACATGTTTCAACCAATAAAAAAATTCTATGGTTTTCGTCGGGACCGTGTGTATTACAAGGGGCGATACGCACACGCTAAGGTGCGGCCTACCCTCAAGTAATTTGCAGACCGCAAATAATGGTCTGAATGTGAAAAGGTGTATTTAATCCTGAATTCAGGAAAAAACCTGTAGAAATGGAAAGAAAAGGAAACGGGGTTGGGATTACGTACTGGGGAGGATTACACAAGGGTACAAACAACATTCAAATGTTAGGTGATGTCTCCCCATCAGAAGGGGTGGCTGACTATATTGGATATCATATAGGCAGTGAAAGTCTAAATTCAACTTTGTAACATGGTTGCGCTTTGTGCTAGTACTTGAATCTGCATACAGCATATCAAGGTTATAACCTATAACACCATTTCCAACGATGTTAGCAAGATAATAAATAATCATTGGGGCATACTAAATACAGGAAATTTAAGATGGGAAAAACCCTTATTCTCATATAGGAGAGCACGCAGTATTAAGGATGCTGTAGTCAACACAAGACCCAAGTTGTTAATAAAGGAACCGGAATCAGTTCTCAACACCTGGGGCTTACCAAGAGCCACAGGCCACTATAAGTGTGGAAATTGTAGCGTCTGCCCTTTTACTAGCAACACTAAAACCCTACAACTGGAAGCTAACAAAACATGGACCATAAGAGGATTGACCAATTGTAACAGTGAAAATGTAGTGTATAGACTAACTTGCCCCTGCAACTTACACTACGTGGGTATGACGAGCAGAAAAGTAAAAATACGCATTGGTGAACACAGGAGTAACATCCGTTGCAAAAAATCCAACACAAAACTAACTGAACACTACCTGTCAAAAGGACACACGGTGGATGACATACAATGGACTATTATCGAACAAATCAAACCAGGTGCAAAACTGAATCAACGCCTCTTTGAAAAGGAGCAGAGGTGGGTGTACAGACTGGCAACGCACAAAGTTGGGTTGAATGATAATATTCCATGGCACACCGTAATGTAAAAACAACCCTTAATCCTGAGACGTTCAATTAGACCTGGTTACACACAAAAAAAAAACACGATATAAAGTCTACTGAGCTTCCATATAATGCTCTATGACCTAGGGTGATGATAACCGCCAAAAAAAAACCCAGTGTCCCTCCTAAGCTGAATACAATTGTATGTGTCCCTACGGTTAAATAGATGCTTCAATTTTGACGGAAGTTTGCCATGGGTCACGACTGAACATCGTTTGTACAGCACGAATGAACCTTTTACCTAAACTCTCTCGCACCAGTGATGCAGGCTACTGAGACCTGACATCAAACAGTAAAATTAAGCCATAACTGAGGTAGCTGGTATTTCCCCGATACGTAACGCCTAGGCTACGCTTGGAACGCAAGCTAGGGTTACCATAACAACCTTTTGCCGAGAGTCATACCGAAGCAGGTTCCCCATTGGTGACAAACTACACACGCCCTCACCCAGTGTCCTGACTGGCTTAGGCGGCGATGACGCGTGCAGCCCCGCCCCAACCAGGAAGCACTGAATGTCTTACTTTTACCGGCAGTACTGAGACGCCGACCACACACGGAGGCTTCGCGTACTGGAACCGAGTAGGTTTACAGTCTTGGAACAATCTTCATTGAAGTAAGTACGGATCTCCGACCAAAGGGTGCGACGCGGTTCCGAGTCTTGTGAACCTTGCCGCGCACGCCCACAGTCTGTAAAGACCCTTGTGTACTCACTTTCAATCTCGTTTTTAACCATGTAGATGACGGAGAATCGCCGTCTTGGTTCAACCGAAGCCATGAAGCGAGAGATACCGCTTTGAGTGTAAGCAGTATACGTGGAGCAATGTGTGGTAATTTATATCACCCGTGTAGATAAGTAATTCACCCAATTTGCACAGCTCCAGTGACTAAGAACTGGGTAATCACGATCCCTGTATAGATGTTATGTAGTAACTGCTGATCGCATGAGCACCTTACCAATGATCACCCCCATGATCTATCGATTTCATCATGTTTAGTAACCTTGATATGCTGTATGCAGATTCAAGTACTAGCACAAAGCGCAACCATGTAACAAAGTTGAATTTAGACTTTCACTGCCTATATGATATCCAATATAGTCAGCCACCCCTTCTGATGGGGAGACATCACCTAACATTTGAATGTTGTTTGTACCCTTGTGTAATCCTCCCCAGTACGTAATCCCAACCCCGTTTCCTTTTCTTTCCATTTCTACAGGTTTTTTCCTGAATTCAGGATTAAATACACCTTTTCACATTCAGACCATTATTTGCGGTCTGCAAATTACTTGAGGGTAGGCCGCACCTTAGCGTGTGCGTATCGCCCCTTGTAATACACACGGTCCTGACGAAAACCATAGAATTTTTTTATTGGTTGAAACATGTAGATCTAGTTTACTTTATTATTTCATGTCACATAGCACACTTGGCTATTTTTATAACGGTTTTTAATATAACACTTCTTTAGACACCAAAGCCCTCCTTGTTGGGCAAAGGTGCCACACTTGTTTTTAATTAGGGTTCAGACACTCAAGAATAAAGTCTTGAACGGAGTAGTACTGGCCCTTTTTAATATACCCTCACACATGCATAGTTAGCACATATACAAAAACAATATCCCGCTCCACTGTAATCAGGTGTCGTAGCACACCCTGTAGGCATTCGGCCTATGGGGTGGGACCCCGATGATGAAGCATGTCACCAACCAGGTTGGTGAGTGAGGGGTCTTTTTAAAGGACTATTACTGTCCTGTGAACGATGTTGGGGCACTAATGTGCTTCTGTTAACACATATCTTTGGGAAAAGCGAATCGCCTTTTTCCTCACTGTCAAGGAGGCACTCCTTTTTTGTTATTATAAGCTGGCCCCTTTGCCTACTCCTTTTATACATAACCCTGAAAGCACCCCGCTACCTCAGCAGGATAAAATCATAGAGGATTTAAATAGGCCTAGCAGGGGACAGGCCCACTGCTATACTGAGGAGATCGAGGAGGGAGTTGGAAATTTCATGCTCAGTCCTGCTACCACTGATACATTCAACACTCCATTGAAAGTGCAGTCCTCAAAGTCTATTCCTCCGACAGCTAGAGTTGGCGCACCTGCAACGGCAAAGAGGAACTGTTGCAGATTTGTTTCTGTAATGTGGCCGGGCTGAAAACAAAGGTGACTGACCGTACCTGGAATGATTTTATTTATTTATTTATAAAATTTCTATAGCGCACAAATACCTTCCGGTGTCTCGGCGCTAGAGCTTACAGATTGCAAAGGGGTTCCTATTGGGAGTTTACTGATTAAAAAGCCAGGTTTTAAGATGCTTTCGGAATGTTAGCAGTGATGGGCTAAGTTTGATATAGGGAGTGAGCAGGTTCCACAGTTTAGAAGCGGCAACCACAAAGCGTTTGTCTCCCCATTTGGCTTTTTTTGTGCGTGGGATTTGAAGCTGTTGGGCTGCAGATGAACATAATGTTCGACTAGGTGTGTAAACACAAATGGCCTTTAGAAAAAATTCAGGTCCAATGTTGTTCAGTGCCTTATATGTGATACACAAGGCCTTAAACTTCGTACGGCTTCTAACCGGCAACCAATGTAGTTGACGAATGATGGGAGAAATAGATGAATACTTCGGTGTGCCGGTTAGAATCCTTGCGGCAGCATTTTGAACAAGCTGTAATTTGTTCAAAACTTGCTCCTGCGCGTTCAACAGTAGGCCATTGCAATAGTCCAACTTAGACAATACCAAAGTGGACATTAGGGTCTTGCCTGCATTTGGGGGAAGAAATGGAAGCAATTTTTTTTACCATTCTTAGGGTAAAAAAGGAGGCTGAGACCACTGCGTTGGCATGGCTGACAAAAGCTAGCTTGTTGTCGAATAGAACCCCCAGATTCCTAACTTTGGATACTGGTGATGGAGGGGTTCCTAACTCCGAAGGCCACCAAACTGGGGACCAAGACGGGGTCAGCTCACCAAATACCATGACCTCAGTCTTGTCAGAATTTAACTTTAGACAATTCTGATCCATCCAGGTACTGATGGCTCTCATACCCTCCTGGAAGTTAGCGGCCACTGCTCCTCCATTTTTGTGGATCGCCAGGAAAGAGTACGATGTACTTGCTGTTCAGGAGACCTGGATTGAGGAACCCCTACATATAAATGGTTATAGATCCTTTCATAAATCAGCGATCCCATCACAACACGGGAGAGCTAATGGGGTGTCTGTGCACTCTATAAGGTTGGATCCCCAACTTGTGATGGGCAGAAACTTAAACCCTTTTTTAAGATGTTGATTTCCACATCTGTAAGTTTGCGGTCTGATAGGTTTACAATAGACAGGGCGTTGTCAGTAGGGATTTCGAGGTCAATATTGAGACTTGAAGTTTCATCAGGAGTCAAATTATCTAAGTTCTCTTGGATCTGGTGTCCATTTGATTTACTGCTCCCCCTCTTGGTTGTACTGTTTTTCCAACCTTTCCCCCCCCTCCTTGGGTTTGGGTCTGGGTTGGTATTTGGTATCTTTTTCCCTTGACGAATACGTTCCATCTCCAATAAAAAATTATGTTTTGGAGAGATGGCCTGGCATGCCCCACCATCCTTAGAGGATGAATTGTCCATGGAGGAGATTGAGCTACTGCTGGCACTCACCGATTCCTCTCTAGCTCGTTTACCATCACCTACTGGTTTAAGATTGTCGAATTTGTGAGCAAAGGTATAATTACGCCCTGTCTTGTAATCGTTATCGTCGCGCTTGATTTTGCGTAGTTTTTTATCACGTAAGTAGATTTGATACCGGCTTATAACATCATCAAAGATTTCATAATTCTTTTTTATGCTATCCTTCAGACTAGATTCGTCTATTTCACGTTCCAAATCTACAATTTCTTGTTTCAAAGTTGCAACCTTTTTCTCAGAATGGCGGATCAATATTTTCATCATAGTATGAGAAGCCTGTTTCAAATTCTCCTCCCAGTCTCTGAGGGCATCGTCATCCAAGTCCTCAAAGGTTGGGAAGATCAAAATCCGTAAGCCCCGGGGAATCTTTTGGTTATCTAAATATTTCTGTAACGTTATTCCGTCCCACCATCTGGACATCTCTAACTTTTTAAGTCTTTCTAACTTTAAGAATTTAGCTCAAAGGCCTTCTGTGCTAGGCTCTTTTGATGTATTGGCACCAACAGACTGACTATTGCCAAATAAACTTGAGGCCATCTCCTCTCGAGTATCTTTGAATTTAGACATAATGTTATAAAATTGAATCCAAGTTTAAAGTGAATGGTGTGTACTAGGTATCCCACAGCAAAATACTTCCAGTACAAAAAGACCATATAAGCAAAACAATTTTCTTGGTTTGGATTGTGCAACAAATGGGTCCAAGAAATGAAATTTTGTACAACACAATTTGGACAGTGGACCACTCTTATAGTCTCAAAGCACCAACCCACATATCACCAATAAGTATATATAATTTTCAATAGAATTGCGTGCACATTTTCAAATACTCCCTGTCCTAAGAGTATATCCCAAAGCCTTGGGAAAAACGCCAATATTTTTTATCAAGCTTGAAAAAGCACCGCTTCAGAGTTTGAATCTCCACCGAACATGGGTGATAGAATACGTAATCAAAGAATGTCCCAAATGAAAAGACGCTGAATCATGATTGCAAAAAAATTCAAGGTTCTTTTAATAGTCCATTTAAGAAACCAGCCAACGCGTTTCGTTCCGTCAAGCAGAACTTCTTCAGGGCTGTAAATCATAAAGTGGAAAGAAAGACATACAAAAAACCAGTGTAAGTTACTTCGAAACAACATGTGTACATACATAAATAAATACGTAAAAATTACACCAAAAAATATGTACCCATATTAAAAACACACTACTGACTAAAAATTGCAGCATTTAGTCACATAAATACATTGTTGAACCATTTCTCTAGTTATAATGCTGCATATTCAATCTATTTAAGTCTCTTTGTGTACCTTGGGTCCGTGCCCAAAAATGAGGTAGTGTTGTTAAATAAGAAACCATTTTGCTATTCACATATTTACTGGGAAGCAAGTCTTCCTACATGATTAAATTCAAAATGCAATCACAAAAATCAGCGTCATCATTGTTATTAACATCTGGGCATTAAGCTGTGGTAATCATTCCGCACCAAACATTTTCCGTACATAATGATTCATATCACATAGTATAGGGTCACAGGCCCTTATTTAACCCCGAGGCAATGTTGTTACAAGAATGTTGAAGAGAGGAGATTATATTTAAACAAATTGTCAATATAGGACATATAACAGCACCGGGACATGAAACTCAAACTCAAAGTTGTCCTCATGAAACAATGTTCCAAAAACCTCATTAAAAGACTTATTATTTATGGGCGCATGTTCTAAATTCATTCGTCCCCCCCAGTCGTCAAAAAACCAACTCGATATACATGAAATTGATACTTCACTCTCCATTCAATTGTTTAACTAAAGATTGGAAATTATTATTAAAGTCAAAATGGTTCAAAAATATGTATGATTCCTACCGCAATAGGTGTCACCACACGTGTGTATATTCCAAAGCAAAACGTCATATCAGAGTACATCCCTTCCCTCTATGCGGGTGGTCAAAATGAAGTAAGTCCAAGTTCAAGGAATTATTTTTCAATTATATATCACATCGATTTTTTGAAAGGTCTAAAATGTGATATTCGGCTAAGAATACAGAAAATAGAGTATAAGGGAAATTTTAGTCCCCAAATCTTGCATGTATATGGCCTTATGTGCCTATGTATGTAGTTCCCACGTGATGTAAAAGCATAGGACTTGCATACCTTACTATTTAGACGAGCGCACTTCTCTCAGTCCAAAGGTCCTACTTCTTGTACTTTGCTTCGTGCGTACTGCATAAGTCACTTTAAGGTAGTAACCTAAAACAATATATTTGGTGTAACCAATTTATCAAAAAATATATATAATCCTCATTAATACCTATATAAGTCAAAGAATGCGGAAATGTAAAAAACCGCCATGTTACTAAGAGAGTGAACTTCATTGGTAATTGGCTCAAAGACGACCCATCCCCATAGGTTAATCACATCATGTATCCCATGTGTCCGTGTAGGGCACATTACGAAACGATTTTTATTGACAGATACCCGGATTAAGGGTGATTAAGGTCTCCGTTTCTAACCGAATATGTATACGGTTCTTGCATTATAGATGGGCTGTAATTTAACATACCTTAATAATGTGACGTGCACATTTTGCACCGTCGAGTGGTCCCACTTTTAATTCTTCAGTTGGAACGCAATGTAAAAGTCACTTTGAGGTAGTCACCTAAAAACGATATGTAAACGCCCATGAGCTATGTTGTATATATTATTACAAGCACAAGTCAAAACGCGGTGTTATCAGTACCCGCCGTTAGGATAAACATGGGACCGACTCGTGGGAAACCCACCCATATTTTTAAATAACTCTGTATAACACATACGTCAATATGAGGGGCATAATCAAATGAATATAATCGACGGTGGGTTGTTACACTACTCTATTTCCAATCGAAGTAGTTCCCTGTGAATCATACCTGTCAGGTTTTGTATGTCTTTCTTTCCACTTTATGATTTACAGCCCTGAAGAAGTTCCGCTTGACGGAACGAAACGCGTTGGCTGGTTTCTTAAATGGACTATTAAAAGTACCTTGAACTTTTTTGCAATTATGATTCAGCGTCTTTTCATTTGGGACATTCTTTGATTACGTATTCTATCACCCATGTTCGGTGGAGATTCAAACTCTGAAGCGGTGCTTTTTCAAGCTTGATAAAAAATATTGAGTATTTTACAGGCTTCATTCGAAGCCAAGTAGCAAGTAAACCTTCGAGTTTAAACACATGGGGGGAGGGAGCACACTGCCTCGAAGTAAGCGTACTGCATTTACCAGGATGCAATGGGGTGAATTGTGCTGGGATGAGAAGCAGTGTGCTCCCTCCCCCCCGTGTTCAAAAGGCTCATTTGAGCCAACGAGCTGAAGAGCTCTTCTGGGATGCACCTGTGTGCCTGTGGAGAGGTACTGTGACCTGTAAAGACTTGGGCACCATTTCAGCAACCCCTGATGACTTTTCTCTTCTCCTTACTACTCTTTGCTCTCTACTGATGACGGGCTAAACCCAGAAACATGTGTCTCGAGATAACAGCACTACCTGCACCAACTTTGGTGAAATCAATCAATCAATCAGTGATTTATATAGAACGCTGCTCACCCTGAAGGGTCTCAAGGCGCTGGGGAGAGGGGTCCGTTACTGCTCGAAAAGCCAGGTCTTGAGTTGCTTCCTGAAGGAGAGGTGGTCCTGGGTCAGCCGTAGGTGGGTGGGGAGGGAGTTCCATGTCTTGGCCGCCAGGTAGGAGAAGGATCTTCCTCCCGCGGTGGCTCTGCGAATGCGTGGTACGGCGGCGAGGGCGAGGCTGGCCGATCGTAGCTGGCGGGTGGGTGTGTAGAAAGTGAGGCGGCTGTTGAGGTACTTCGGGCCCATGTCGTGGAGAGCCTTGTGTGCGTGGGTGAGGAGTCTGAAAGTGATCCTCTTGTTGACGGGGAGCCAGTGCAGGTCTCTCAGGTGGGTCGAGATGTGGCTCCGGCGAGGGACGTCCAGGATGCGTCGTGCGGAGGCGTTCTGTATGCGCTGGAGTCTTTTCTGTAGTTTGGCAGTGGTTCCGGCGTAGAGGGTGTTCCCGTAGTCCAGTCGGCTGGTGACGAGTGCCTGGGTGACTGTCTTCCTGGTTTCGGTGGGGATCCATCGGAAGATCTTACGGAGCATGCGCAGGGTTTTGAAGCACGATGATGATACGGCGTTGACTTGTCTGGTCATTGAGAGGGAGGAGTCCAGGATAATGCCTAGGTTTCGTGCGTGGTCCGTTGGCTTGGGGGTAGTTCCCAGGGCAGGGGCCACCAGGAGTCGTCCCAGGCGGCGGGCGACGATCCCAGGATGAGGACTTCCACCTTGTCTGAGTTCAGTTTCAGGCGGCTGTTCTTCATCCCCTCGGCGACGTCTTTCATCCTTTCGTGAAGGCTGGCTCTGGAGGTGGCGGGGTCATTGGTGAAGGAGAGGATCAGCTGGGTGTCGTCGGCGTAGGAGATTATGTTGAGGTTGTGTTGGCGTGCGATGTCTGCGAGGGGGCTCATGTAGACGCTGAAGCGGGTGGGGCTGAGTGAAGATCCTTGTGGTACGCTGCAGATGACTTCGGTGGCCTCGGATCTGAACGGGGGAGGCGGACTCTCTGGGTTCTTCTGGTGAGGAACGAGATGATCCACTCCAGAGCCTTCCCTTGGATTCCGATGTTGCTGAGGCGTTGTACTAGGGTGCGGTGGCAGACCGTGTTAAGCGCTGCCGAAAGGTCCAGGAGGATAAGGGCCGCTGTTTCCCCGTTGTCAAGCAGGGATCTGATGTCGTCGGTGGCTGCGATGAGGGCGGGCTCAGTGCTGTGGTTGGTTCGGAAGCCGGACTGCGAAGGGTCGAGGGATCTGTTTGTCTCGAGGAAGGCGGCGAGCTGTCTGTTGACGATTTTCTCGATGACTTTGGCCGGAAAAGGGAGGAGCGAGATGGGGCGGAAGTTCTTGAGGTCAGTGGGGTCCGCTGTTGGTTTCTTCAGGAGGGCACTGAGCTCGGCGTGCTTCCAGCTTTCCGGGAAGGTGGCGGTGTTGAAGGAGATGTTGATGATGTCCCGGAGTTGGGGTGCAATGATGGAGTCGGCTTTGTTGAAGACGTGGTGGGGGCAGGGGTCGGTTGGTGATCCGGAGTGGATGGTGTTCATCGTGCGGGTGGTGTCTTCGGTGCTGACCGGGGTCCAGTAGCAGAGGGTGGGGGTGGGGGGCGTTGGTTCGGTGGTTGGGTGTGTGGTCTGTGCACCGAAGCTGTCGTGTATGCCGGCGATCTTGCGGTGGAAGAAGGTGGCGAGTGAGTCGCAGAGGTCTTGAGAGGGTGTGATGTCGTTGTTTCCGGCGTTGGGGTTGAAGAACTCTTTGCTGATGCTGAAGAGTTCCTTGCTGTTGTGGTTGTTGTTGTCCAGTCGTTTTTTGAATGTTGTCCTTTTGGTGGTGCGGATCAGGTGGTGGTGTTCGCGGGTGGCGTTCTTGAGGGCAGTCATGTTTTCTGTGGTCTGGTCGTGGCGCCAGGCTTTCTCGAGGGTGCAGCAGTTTTTCTTGGATGTTTTGAGTTCGTCGGTGAACCAGGAGGCTTTCTTGCTGCCGGGTCTGTTGGGAGGGTTCTTCAGTGGTGCAAGGTCGTCGGCGCAGTTGGTGAGCCACTGTGTGAAGGTGCGGGCTGCTTCGTTAGGGTCCGTTGCGCTGTCGCGAGGTTTCAGGCTGAGGGCGGTGGTGAGCTGGTCGGTGGTGATCTTGCTCTTGCTCCTGCTCCTGCGAGAAACCTGCTGCGGGTGGTGGTGGGTCGTGGTTCTTTTGAAGCTGAAGTGGACACAGCTGTGATCCGTCCAGTGAAGTCCGGTAGAGTGGCTGAAGGAGATGTGCTTGCTGGAGGAGAAGACGGGGTCAAGCGTGTGGCCGGCGTAGTGGGTGGGGGTGTTCACCAGTTGCTTGAGTCCGAGGTTGGCGATGTTGTCCAACAGGGTGGTAGTGTTGGTGTCGTTGTTTTTCTCCAGGTGGAAGTTGAGGTCCCCTAGGTAGATCTAGTCAGCAGAGGAGAGGGTGTGCGGGCTGATGAAGTCTGCGATGTCTTCGCTGAATTGAGCGCGTGGTCCCGGGGGTCTGTAGATGAGGGTGCCTCTGAGGGTGGTCTGGGGGTCGGTGTGTATCTGGAAGTGGAGGTGCTCGGCGGTGGTGAAGGTGTCTTCGGAGTTGGTCGTGATGCGGATGGTGTTCCTGTGGACGATGGCGATGCCTCCTCCGGTCTGGTTGACGCGGTCCGTCCGGGTGATCTTGTATCCGTTCGGGATGGCTACTGCGATGTCGGGCGCTGAGGAGGCGTTCATCCAGGTTTCCGTGAGGAAGGCGACGTCTGGTGATGTTGTGTCGAGCAGGTTCCAGAGTTCGACGGCGTGTCTGTTGACGGAGCGGGTGTTGAGGAGGATGCACTTGAGGTGGTTGTTGCTGGTGCCTGGCCTTTTGGGCGCGGTGCAGGTCCGGAGGCAGGTGAACTTGCAGGCTTGGCAGCTGAAGGGTCCGTGTGTGCGCTTCGGGGTGGCTTGGTAGCTGGCAGGGATCCGGTCTGGTTTGAGTGCGTGGAGGGTGGCGGCATCGTAGGTTCATCCAGTGGGCTGGTATCGTCGGGGGCTAGGGGTCATGGCGCTGGGCGAGGGCCAGGCACGGACGGGCACAGACGGGCTTGCCTTCGGCGCACAATCGGCACGCCCGCTGCGCGCGTCCGCTGCGCGGACCCTGCATGTCCACCATATGTAGGTCAGAGGGAGGGAGGAGCAGCTGGGAGGGGGAGGGGGAGGGGGTGGCCAATGGGGTCAGGGGGGCGGGGCCACAGGGACACCGCGGCGGAAAAAAACAGTGGCACAAAATTGCGGTAATAAGGTGGCGGTGGGGGCACAGAAGGCAGGGGGCACAGGAGGGGAAAGCAAGACAGAAACGGTGATAAGAAATGCGGCGGAAAGAGGTGGCGGCGAGGGAACAGGGGCCCAACAGGAGTCACAGGGGAGGGAGTCAGCAGGCACCGGGGTGTAGAATAGTCAGCACCGGCTAGCAGGGCTGGCAGAAGCAGCAGGAGACCGGGCACACAGGAGGCTGCGTTGCGGTGAGGAGAGCGACCTGCCTGGTGACAGGTTCAGAGGTCGCTCTCTGAGACTACAGCAACTTTGAAAGTAAGCGTACTGCATTTACCAGGATGCAATGGGTTGAACTGTGCTGTGATGAGAGGCAGTGTGCTCCCGCCCCCCTGCCTCCATACCTTCAGATTAGATCCTCGGCCATTCTCTGGTAAAATGGGAGGCTAAGAAGGCAGCTTCAAATGTTTTTTTGTTTTTTTTTAGATATTAATGAGGTATCTCAAGGAAAGAGCATTATGTGTTAGGCAAGAGAATTTTTAAAACTTTGTTTGAGAAACAGTGGCCAGGTGAAATATATTATGGTAAAGAGGGAATAGCAGGGGGCAGAAAAAATACCTAGTTTTCCTGGTTTGAATACGATTGGAGGATATTGGAAGGATTGGATCATTACTGAGCAAGTGCATCTTGCATAGGAGTCAGAACTGGGTGGGGATAATGGTCATATAGTGGCGTGCTGTCTAGGAACCAAAATGATCAGTGGCAAGGGCTATGGTAAAGTGAGGAACAAGGAAGACATTCGGAGTTGACTGGGAGTGTGTTGAGTAGTCATGCTAGTTGGCTTTGAGATAAAGACTCTTTATTTGGAAATTTTAAGGGTGTGTAATGATTAATGACTTACAGCCCTGGGTCGGTATTACACATTATCACTATTTGACCCCGACGCACTTTTCAATAGGTGCGCCGGGCTCAAACAGTGATAATGCTCCCCATTATGGTGTATGCACTGCCCCCAGGGCAGCCGCGATCTCGCGTTACCTTGGGGGCAGCGCATTCATGTGAAAACACGGAGTAGCCACTCCGTGTTTTCACAGTGCAGGCGGCAGCCGCCTGCACTTTGAAAGGGGTTCATGCAGGCGGGTGCAGTCAATGACTGCACCCGCCTGCAAGGGGATGTCTGGGCGGTCAATGGGACCCCCTTTACCCCCTGCATAGGGCTGCTCTCAGGAGGCGCACTGACAGTGTGCCACCTTTTAAATGGCACACTGTCAGTGCGTTTCCTGAGGGCTTCTTTGACTCTGCGCCCGTGTCTGTAATATGGTGCAGAGTCAAAGGAATTCCCTCATTTGCATAGCGCACACCCCTATGCTAATGAGGGAACGCCCTCTGTTGATAGCACTGGCACTTTAGGTGCGCCAGCGCTATCGGTATTATAGAAGGGAACGCACATGCGTCTGCGCCACCTTCTATAATACCAAAGAGCCCCTGGGGTGCGCAAAGTGGGCGAAAATGCCTGTGGCATCCCCGGGGCACCATCTGTAATACAGCTCCTGTTCTTTTCAGAGGCCTTTTTCACTCTATATGTCTGTGCTGTTGTTAATTGTGCAGCCTTGCACGAAAGAGCTCAGAGATGTTGTAAGCGTCAAAATGCTCTTATCAATTGCTAACTAGAGCTTCTGTCAACTTTTTACAATAGTTAATCATAAAATTCATTGCTTCAAAATGTGTAAGATGTTCTGTTTTTAAAAAGTGTAAAGATTTCTGTGCAGAAAACATTGGGTGCAAGTGACTTAAAAAAATAATAGGTGAAGTATCAGGCTGAGTTCTGTAGTAGGGGATCTCTGTGTATAGTCATAATCTAGTGAATAGTCCCGCCCATGTGCGTGGACCCCGGAGCAATCAAAAATAATCTCTTAAAGTGTCGAAAAAATGCAGAACTGTACAGACACTTAAGAGAGAATTTAAAGACATATAATGCAGCCTACAACAGGCTACACTGTCCAGTACTTCAGCTAGAATTTCCACCACAAAATCCACAAAACAGCAAAGCCTGTCCAGATTTCCCTTGCCTTCAGTACAAACCCCTCTGGAAGATAGAGAGGAAGACATGGACAGACAAGCCCCATAGGCTGCCATTATGTGGCTCAGAATAGGATAATGTGCCTTTAAGAGAACTTTCCAGAACTTCACAGTATCCCAGAATGCCCTGCAGGTCTCTCTTACTTTCAGTTCTTTTTTCCGGCTCCTGCAAGCAGGACCCTGGAGCATTGAGCTCTCCCTTTTCAAGGGGTTTGTTGGTGTTTTTTCACTAAATTCGATTTTGTGTACTTTTCTGACTTTCTTCTTGGTTTTTTGCACCCTTTTGTTGTCCATAATGCCTGCATTATTTGACAAATGCCCGGAGTGCTCCAGGAAGAAGGCCAAGTCAGACCCCCATGAGGTCTGTATCCTCTGCCTTTCCTCTTCCCACATCCCTGAGGAGTGTGAGATCTGCCAAGGCTTCTCTGGCAGGACCCTGAAAGACAGAATGAAAATCAGGCTTCAGGGACTCGAAGAAAGAAGATTGAAGGCGCAAGGTGGGTCTGGAGGGGCTTCATCTGCCCATGCTGAGGCCTCTGGGGGGCTCCCCAGGGGCAGGAAGTCTAGCACACGTCCCCATTCTCCGTCTGGGTCGGTGGCACCCACCACGACGTCGAGAGGGAAGTCCAAGGCCGGCTCCCCATCTCCCTAGGGCTCTGGGTCGAGAAAACGTCGCCCGTCGACGTCGAGGGACTTGCATAGGCCACCGTCGACCCCAGGGACGTTGTCTTCGTCGCTGTCGTCGACGACGACGTCGAGCTTTCGGCGTCGGCGGGCCCGGCGTCGGCGCTCACCGTCGAGGCGATACCGCCGATCGCCGTCTAGAGACAAGACATCATCGACGTCGAGGGGATCCTCGTCGTTGAGACCGCCGTCGAAGCGGAAGCGGCCGCCGGCGAGACGGGAGCGTTCGCCGTCGAGGCGGAAGAGGTCGCCGTCAAGGCGGGAGAGATCGCCATCAAGGCAGGAGAGATCGCCGTCGGGGCGATCGAGGTCGACGTCGAGGCAGACAAAGTCGACGTCGAGACATTCGAAAGCGACGTCGAGGCGGTCGCGGTCGCCTTCGAGGCACAAGAGATCGCCGTCAAGACACAGAGGCTCGTCGTCGAGATGGTCCGGGTCGAAGTCGAGACATGGCAGGCGTTCGACGCCGAAGCAGAGAAGACTGTCGACGCCGAAGGGACGCTCGACGTCGAGGGACCGACGTTCGACGTCTGACCACCGTTCGTCGGCGTCGAGGGATTGTCATGCGCGGCCTAGGGCTGTGGGGGGCTCCCCTCAGTCCGGGAAGGATGGTGGGTCACCGGGATCGGTGCACTCGGAGGTGTATACTCCGAAGAAGTCTGTTTCACCTCATCCTCCGTTGCCTAGAGGTCCGCGTCCGAGGGCTCCTACCCCTCCTCCGTTGCCTCCGCTGCCTGAACAGCCTCCACCGGTTCCACCGAGGTCGGTCTCGTTGCCCAGGCTCCCGACCCCTCCCAAGAAGACTCCTAAGTCTAAGGAACCGCGTAAGCCCAAGTCGTCCGTCCCGGAGACTCCAGCTGACCGTCCGAGGCCCAGGAGATCGAGATCGCGCTCCAGACGGAGAGAACGATCAAGGAGCAGGCACAGGTCCTCCACCCGTTCCAGACGACGCCATAGGAGGCATAGATCCAGGTCCCATACGACTTCTAGGACCCGCTCCTATTCACCTACTTTGTCCGATTCCCCGGAGACTAGGGTGTCTCCGATCGACGACATCGGTACGTTCCAGGAGGTTCTCCTGAGGGGGGCTGCGAAGTTGGGTATCACGGTGACGGCTCCTACACCTAGGACGTCCGTGATATTCGAGACTTTGCACAAAAAGCACCTGTCTCGCCCTTTGTTACCTTTGGTGCCAGGACTGGTTGAACCGGCACAAGAGCTGTTTCTTACACCTGCGGTGGTGAAGGCTGCCCCATCCAGACTTTTGAAAAAATACAGGGCACCGGACTCGGACCCTGCCTTCCTGAGGATGGACCCAGTGCCCGACTCAGTGATAGTGACGGCGGCCAGGAAGCAGCATTCTACCTCCCCGTCCTCCACCGTGCCTCCGGACAAGGAGAGCCGCTGGATTGATTCGGCGGGAAGGAAGGCATGTGGGACTTCTTCCACCACAATGAAGGCTTCCAGCGACTCGGCATTACTGAGACGATATGACCGTGCGCTTTGGGATTCCATGGAGCAGTTCGCGGACCTTGTGCCGCGTGACAGGAAGGAGGACTTCATGGAAATCGTCAAGGAGGGGATGCTGGTCTCGAACCAGGCCATCAGTGCCGCGGCGGATATCTCCTTGTTGGCTGTACATGGCTACTGCCACGGCATCAACCAACGCCGCCATGCGTGGCTCAGGCTTACGTCGCTCAAGCCTGAGGCG
Source organism: Lissotriton vulgaris (assembly GCF_964263255.1). Classification (NCBI taxonomy): domain Eukaryota; kingdom Metazoa; phylum Chordata; class Amphibia; order Caudata; family Salamandridae; genus Lissotriton; species Lissotriton vulgaris. The sequence goes on along the minus strand of NC_141697.1, from coordinate 1,048,063,509 downwards.
CAACAGCGAGTGGCCAATCTGCCGTTCTCCGGGGACACGCTCTTCGGTAAACACGCAGATGACGAAATGGCCCGGATGAAGGCCGAGGCAGAAACCCTGACGGCGGTGGGCTTGGAGAAGCCCAAGGACAAGAAACCCTACCCCCAGTTCCAACGGCGGTTCGACTCGCAAGGGAAAGGAAGAGGACAGTCTTCGGGACAACAGCAGCAGCAACAACAGCAGCAGTTCCGAAGACCTTTCCAAAAACGCCAGAGGGGTAGAGGCGGACAGCAGTCCTCTACCGCGAACAAGGGCCCGGCCGGGTCTCGACCCTGAGCGGTTACTTCCCCGTCATCCGTTACCCGCTCCGATGGGGGGAAGCGTTCAATTTTTTCTGGCAGACTGGAGAAAAATTACTCAGGACAAGTGGGTGCTGAATATTGTTTGCAATGGATACAGTCTTCGATTCATCAGCCCTCCTCCAGCGATCCCTCCGGTCAGCTCGCAGTATCAACTGCGCGAGCTCCAGGCGGAGGCCGATATCCTGTTAAGGAAAAGGGCGATAGAAGACGTACCTCTGTCTCAAAGAGGAGGAGGTCTGTACTCCCGGTTCTTTCTGGTTCGCAAGAAGGACAAGAACGAGTTCAGGCCCATTCTGGACTTGCGGCAGGCAAACAAGTGGATTCGCAGAGAAAAGTTTCTAATGCTGTCGTTGCATCAGATTTATCCTCAGTTGCAACAGGGGGACTGGCTTTGTGCCATAGATCTACAGGATGCGTACTTCCTTTTGCCCATCGCGTACAAGCACAGGAAGTTTCTGCAATTTCAAGTCGGCACCAACCATTACCAATACACAGTGCTGCCTTTCGGGCTGAAATCTGCACCCAGGACATTCTCGAAGTGCATGGCAGTGGTAGCAGCACACCTCAGGAAAGACAAGGTGTTTGTCTACCCGTACCTGGACGATTGGTTGATCAAGGCCTCCTCCTTCTCAGAAGCTCAAGCAGACTTCCAGAAGACGTGCGTTCTCTTGAACAAGTTGGGGTTGCACATCAACATGTCCAAGTCTGTCCCGATCCCGGTCCAATGCATTCAATACTTGGGAGCCACCATCAATACGCTGTCAGCAAGCGTGTCTCCTTCGGAGGAGCGACAGAGATCGATCCTCCGGAAGGCTCAGGCTCTTATGACCGCTCCATCTACAACAGTGAGGACGGTGTCTTCTTAACTGGGGTCGATGGCCTCTTGTATCTTCCTCACTCCTCATGCACGACTACATATGAGACCTCTGCAGGAGTGCTTGGAGGACCAATGGGACCAGAGGAGAGGATCTTGGGACGACAGGATACGACTATCTCTGCATGCTCTTCAGTCTCTGAAGTGGTGGTGTTCGGCGGAGAATCTCCTCCAGGGGGTTCCCTTCCACAAGGACAGTCCTACTCAGACTATCGTGATGGATGCTTCTCTCCAGGGCTGGGGAGCGCATTCGGGAGACTTACAGATCCAAGGCACGTGGTCTCAGACGGAGTCCACGTATCACATCAATTTCCTGGAACTCAGAGCTGTTCACTTGGCGCTGAAGGCTTTTCATCCATCCTTCCGGACCAACTCTCTGCTTGTGCAGACGGACAATACGACCACGATGTATTACCTCAACAAGCAGGGGGGGTCGAGATCGCGCACCCTGTCTCGGGAGGCGCAGACGATCTGGCACTGGCTTCTGGCCAGAGGATTGACGATAACGGCTACCCATCTGCCAGGGGTGCAGAATGTTCAGGCGGACGCACTGAGCAGACTGATTCAGGAAAACCACGAGTGGGTCTTAAACGACGATGTACTAGGAGAAGTCTTCGCAAGGTGGGGGACTCCAGACGTGGATCTGTTCGCCACCGCCGAAAACAGCACATGCCGAGACTTCGCCTCCAGGTACTACCAGCAAGGGACGCTGGGGAATGCACTCTGGATCAACTGGTCGAACAGCTTTGTTTACGCTTTTCCGCCCATTCCCCTGATTCCAGCGGTGCTCATCAAGCTGTCCCGGTCCAGGGCACGGATGATCCTGATTGCCCCGGAATGGCCCAGACAGTGGTGGTTCACAGACCTTCTACACCGATCCCTCCTTCCACACATACGGTTGCCGTGCAGGCCGGACCTTCTCACGAAGTTCGGGGGCGGATGTTGCATCCCAACCTCTCGTCCTTGAGTTTGGCGGCATGGCTCCTGAGATAGTGCAATATGGCCATTTGAATCTGCCCGATGATTGCATGGACATACTGAAGGAGTCTAAGAGACCTTCCACTCGGACGTCCTACGCTTACAAGTGGAAGAGGTTTTGTATCTGGTGTGTGTCCAGGAACTTTGATCCTACGACGTGCAAGGAAGATGTCATCCTTCCCTACCTTCTACATTTGGCGCGGTCTGGCCTTACTGTTCATTCCATTAAGGTTCATCTCGCTGCATTGACTGCCTACAGGAAAAGCCCTTCACAGACTTCCTTCTTCCAGATCCCTGTGATCAAAGACTTCTTGGAAGGCTTGAAGAAAGTGTTCCCTCCTGTCAGGCTTCCATCGCCTTCATGGGAATTGAATGTGGTGCTGTCCAGTTTGATGAAGGAGCCTTTTGAACCCATTCATAAGGCTTCATTGCAGCACCTGTCCTGGAAGGCGGCGTTCCTCGTGGCCATTACATCGGCCCGCAGGGTGAGTGAAATTCAGGCGTTGTGTTGTAATGAACCTTATACTGTATTTCATGCTGCTAATGTTGTTATGCGTACTCACCCTAAATTTCTTCCCAAGGTTATTTCTGACTTTCATGTCAACCAAACTATAACTTTGCCTACGTTTTTTCAGAATCCTTCATCTCCAGCGGAAAGGTCTTTACATTCCCTGGATGTTAGGAGGGTGTTGAAATTTTATCTGGATAAGACCAAAGGTATTCGTAGGTCGGACCAATTGTTTATCAATTATGGATCGGTCAGGACGGGTCTTGCGACCTCTAAGCAGTCCATCTCTAGGTGGATTGTGTCCTGCATACAGCTATGCTACCAGAAAGCTAATAAGACCTTAGGAGGTAAGCCTAAGGCTCATTCCACCAGGGGTAATGCTGCCACAACAGCCTTGCTCCGTAATGTGCCGTTTGCAGAAATTTGCAAGGCCGCCACTTGGAAGTCGGTTCATACCTTTGCTAAGCATTACTGTCTGGACACTGATGCCAGGGCGGATGCTCAGGTTGGACAGGCTTCGCTGCGGAATTTGTTCGCACAATAGTGGTGTTGGGTTTTTTTTCTCCACCGCCGCTTGGTGTGGGTATGGGCTTGCCATTCTATTCACTAGATTATGACTATACACAGAGATCCCCTACTACAGAAGGAGTAGTTTCTTTTCTGTAACTCCAGTTCTGTAGTAGGGGTATCTCTGTTATAGTCATAAGCGCCCGCCCTCCTGCCCGGTGGAGAGATATTCATGTGAGGAATGCTACAGGTCTGGCGTGTTACGCCTTCAAAAAGAACTGAAAGTAAGAGAGACCTGCAGGGCATTCTGGGATACTGTGAAGTTCTGGAAAGTTCTCTTAAAGGCACAGTATCCTATTCTGAGCCACATAATGGCAGCCTATGGGGCTTGTCTGTCCATGTCTTCCTCTCTATCTTCCAGAGGGGTTTGTGCTGAAGGCAAGGGAAATCTGGACAGGCTTTGCTGTTTTGTGGATTTTGTGGTGGAATTTCTAGCTGAAGTACTGGACAGTGTAGCCTGTTGTAGGCTGCATTATATGTCTTTAAATTCTCTCTTCAGTGTCTGTGCAGTTCTGCATTTTTTCGACACTTTAAGAGATTATTTTTTATTGCTAGATTATGACTATAACAGAGATACCCCTACTACAGAACTGGAGTTACAGAAAAGAAACTACTCCTTACTTGGTATCTCTTTTTCTAGTCAAGCGCTGAGTAAGGGATCCCAGTGAAAAAGCAAATGGGCCATCCACCTGTCTACGAATGCTTTCAAGGCTCCTCAACTGAAACTAGTATTTTATAAATATATTAATCAATGAGAGCCTTGGGCTTTACCTGCTTTTATTTTTGGACGTTTGCTTTCATTTTAATGTCCTTTAAAACATCTACAAAAGGCATATGTGAATCACCTCCAACACCTTGCTACTTATACAAGACAGCAAATACCAATATTTCTAACAGGTGTCCTTCAGCAGATCTCATGTGTCCCCACCAATGTTATCACTAGTGCATTTGTTGTGTGAATTCCCACGCGTCTTATAATTTACCTCCAGCTACTTCTGCTAGTCTTCAGCTCCCGTCCTACTACTGCTAAGGCAGTAGGGAAAGGAAGACAGATTTAGTAATTCGAGAGTTCTGTTGCAGCTGGAAGCTATTCATAGCAGGTAGTGCACAGCTGAGCCAACTGCATGGTGACATGTGCTCAGCTGGAAAGATAAATGTCTATCATAAGCACTCAGTTGGCATTGAATATTGTGTTTGTATTAAATGTTAAAATAACCCTATTCCTTCACAGCAATTAATCAGAAAGGTCAGTAATGTTGTATAACTTCAAAATACCAAGTAAGCATTTAGGGCCAGAGGAATTTTAACACTGTATACTATATTAATTTCACAGAAATCTGCAGTTTCTCAAGCAGCAGTGGAAATGACATGTAAGCACCAGACCACTGATCTGGAATAACTCAGATTTTGCACAGGATGAATGTTCTAAAAACATTAGCAAATAAATGTTAAAACCCTTGTCAAAAATTGCATGCCTACTCTATAGTGATGAGCAAATAAACAATGGATTAAATCCAGATCTTTGACTGGGAGTGAATGTTTAATTTGTTCAGCCCTAAATTGACAGGGTATGCCCAGACGTGGGTTCATTGCTCACTTTGTCACTGAATTCAAGCTAGCCTGGCTGATGAGGGGTGTTACCCCGCAACCGGTCCCAGGATGCTTGTTTCCCGTTCAGGGAAGACCTTGCTTGGCAGTTCGGGCTGGACTGTTACCATGAGACACAGGGTCAAGACTGATTTGCATATAGTTGGGTCTGAACTGGGGTGGTGAAGTGAGCTAAAGAACAATGATGGATTCAACCCAGATCTGTGACTGGGGGTGAGTGTCTGAAAAGTTTCAGCACTCCGTCCATCATCTCCTTGTGTTTGCTTTGTATGTCTACTCAATTACCAGAAAAGTGACAAACAGAGCTGTGATGCAAACAATTTTTATTTTTCTCAATTAAGTTTTTACATTTTTTCTACAGTGCGCATGCAATGTCTGCGAAAGCTAATGTTCTTTAAAAAAATCTTTAAAGTGGCTTACATCCCACCCATTACTTACCTCTACTTACCAAGGGTTGGCTCCCATGTCACTCATGTTTCTTTACTTACCATTGGTCAACACCTCCTCCTTGCCTCAGCTTCCTCCTGTGGCTTCTCTAAGTGTCCATGCCAGGGAGCATGGATCACTTACAGCTTCCTGTGACCACTGTCCTTCCACTAGCCGCAGCTTCCTGCAGGTACTCTTCTGTTACTTTTGAACATTGACTCTTATTGAGGGCATGGAAAAAAGTAACTCTCCTTCATTCTGACCATGTTTCTCCTGCTCTACATTGTTTTTCAACCACCTCCGCCAACCTCCCACTCTCTGATGTGTTGCCCCCTCCAAACACTTGCTCACTGTTTTTCACTTGTTGCACAGCAGCGCGGATTGCTGTGCAACATGGCATAATGGGAAAAAAGCGCTATTAAGCAGTCGACGCTGGCTGCGTCATAGAACTTTTTTATTTTTCAACATTAAACCATGTTGCACAGCAGCTTGTGCTGCTCTGCAACATGCACGTTTTTTTTTACAAAGCCAAAAAATTTAGCTTAGGCGAAACTTATTGGCTTTGCCAGTGCTTGTTAATACAGATTCTATCTGCAAGTTAATGTTCCAAAAACAGTAAAGTAAACATTAGATGTATGAAAACTGTGACAATAAAGTTAAATGGGCCAATTAGAATATCATTAAAGAGGACCCCTGGAGGCATTAAAAAATAGAACATTATTCTACACATTATCTTGCTTCTACGCGGCTTCCTAAAAAAAAAAGCACTGCGAACGTCAAGCACTTTACAACGAGCAGCTAGACTTTGCCTTAACCACTGGTTCCCTGTTTACACCAATATCAAATTTAAGGTCTTGTTCACCATCCACAATTTATACAAGGACAAAGGCCTGGTATACCTTCAGAAAATGCCATTGGACTGTGGCCGAGACAGAAATAGTCCTTCCCTCAGTTTTCACCCATTAGATCTTCAATGAGCATTCAAAAGGATGAAACACAGAGGATGATTATTGAGTGTTTAATTGAAGTAATTCGGGGTTCCCAAGGCCTACACGCTCCGGAGATAACCCACTTACACTCAAGAACTGTTGGCACGGAAACTGTAAAAGGCAAAGAACAAGTTTATTAAAACCCCATGGGGTGGTGGTACACTCAAACAGCACCCTTCGGTAATGCAAGAGGTATCACACCGAACATCGGTGCGACCTCATTTTATATACAGTTTTGGGGCAATAAAAGATAGGCGGCACAAGTTAAGACACATTTTCGAGACATATATGGTCATGTTTTGGAATACTGCCAGCTCATTGGAGGGGGCACAACTCCGCTGGTCAGTTTGGTGCACATTCCTGAAGATCTACGGGTCAGTGGGAGCTGCGCATGTGCGGCTTGACCAGTACTAAAAATAGCCTGTTGCTGGGCAGACAAGAGTGGTCAGTGGAACGGACAACGGACTAAAGGGCACGTCGGCCACGAGGCCGCTCATGATCTAAGATGGCCGCCGTAACATTCAAAATGGCGTTATCATATATAGCCAAGTTAAGGAGGACAACGTGTAGGTTCAGCTAATCGCTAATGTGGCCGGGCCAAATACGACATAAGGACCTATACACTGAAGCAGCCCTAGCCAGTACTTCAGAACTAGGGGTGTGAGACATTTGCGTAATTTGCTTTTGCGTAGTTGCATCAAATTTCACCGAAATTATGGGAAATGCAAATCTGTCATTTTGCACTATATTTGAGTGCAAAATGCATCTTAACAGCAGTTTTTAGTGCAAGAACGCATTCAAACAAGGGCACCGCAAACAACAGCTCCTCACTTACAAGTAAGTACTTTATTTTAAGTGGCCATAAACGCTTCATACAATTCGGCATAGGATAAGATAAACACATCCAGCATAAGAAAGTCTAAAGTGCAGTCACCAATAAATTGCATACATTAAAGCAACATACAAGGATAAAACAATCTCTTTACAGTCCATTGAGCATTAAAATCACTTGGCTGCCATATGCGTCCCCGATAGCTTAAAAACATGTAACAGAAAAGGCCTGCACCTCCATACCCTTAAAACCTATTGTTCTAAAAGACTTAGGACCACATGACGACCATGCAAGCCGCAAAATGAAATGTACAACAGTGTATCAGACACTGTTTGCGATTCCCAAATGGGTCGCAAGGGACCTACCTCAATAATATTTATGAGGAAGGTCTGAGTTTGTGACCCATTGCGAATAGCCGGCACGCACAGGGATGGTGGCCTGCTGGGGTCAGCAGACACCATGTCTGTGACTGCTTTTTCAATAAAGCAGTTTTTTAGTGCAGCCCAATTTTCTTACAGGAAAACAGGATGCATTTAATGAAGAAAAATGAAACATTTCTGTTTCAGTTTTAAGAGTAGTCAGTGGTCAGTGAATCCACAGTCAGCTCCTAAAAGTTGTTTTCACTGCCAATCACAAAGAGGAAGGCGTCACCAGAGGACCCCTTACCGGTTGCGACTGGCATACCACCTACTTGAAGTAGGCAGTAAACCCCGCTTGTTTCTTAACTGTATTCCGGTGGCAAAATAATCGTGCAACGCACTATTAAGGAAGGGACACCCTTGGCACGCCCCTTTCTAATAGCGACTCGCAAACCCTATTTTGCGAGTCGGTAACAGGTTAGTAACTCACTACATTTGGTTGATACATGCTACAGGCTGTGTTTTAGCAGTCACAAATGGCCTGATTCTCTGTTTGTGACAGCTAAAAACTGTCATACTTGTTGCCCATAGTTCCGGAGGTAAAAACGCCTAAGTGGACTCCTCCGCCGTGTAGTCGAAGTCAGCAGGTATAGATCAACACAGAAAGTAGCTCCAACATGACTTCCACATACTTAACCCTCCATCGATTTTCTACCCCTCACTGCTGCTTGGAGAAATGAGCAGACAACATGGCAGACATCAGTGCTACCTAACAACTGAAGACAAAGTAATGCTGCCTTGCACCTGAACACTTTAAAATGGGGTTGAAAAAAGCATTCAAAAAGAATCTATAACACGTTCGAAAAAAATAACATCCTCACGTTTCTGTTATCCCCTTGCTAAAGTCACCATTCACAGTAACTTTTTATAACGAAGTAGCGTAATGGCGTAATTTTGGGAATTTCACGAGGCAAGCAATGTGCTAAATTAAATTAATTACCTAAATTCATGGGGCGTCATTAAGCTTTCGTCCGGTCCTAATCAGAACCCAACTTCAAGCCGTTATGCTAACTTTGGAAAACCTAGCTATTCAGGCTGTGTTTCAACTGAATATAAACGTCCTGTGATTAAATAATTTTGGACAATGTTCATCACTCTAAGCATAAGAGTTCACTTCCTATATATCTAGGACTCACCTAGCGCTTTATAAAACTTGCTAGTGGGTGGATGTATTCAGCAGATAGCACTCACCAGACAAAGGCCTTTCTTGTTGCTTTTTACCTTCATACACTGTTTATCTACATGTATCGATTCTGATGTACATGCTGTTCAGTGCTCTGAAGTTTATATGAGTTGAGTAGAGTTTGCGCTTTGAATATCACTTATAAATGCATTTAAAAAGAGCTGAGATTGACATTTCACGATTTATCTATATATTTTTTCACATTTCTTAGATTATTTTTAAAAGCTGATAAATATGACATTTTCCCTCAGTTCTGTCTATAGGTGGCGCCATGAGCCAACTCAATCTCCACAATGTGGCACTTCGCTTTCTTTGAATAAACCAAAGGGTTTATGTTAAAGCTTGTTTAAGTCCAATTGACATTTGCTAACATAACTTTTACAAAACTAACCTAGAGGAAAAAAAGACAGGAATATGTCTACCAACTTCCTTCCCTATTGCTTCTTACTTTGCACACATTAAATGCACATATGAACACCTCTTTAAAGACACGAAGAGGATAATGTGCTTCATTCATTTTCCTAAAAAAGTGAAGAAATGTTGTTTAATGCAAACAAGTGATGGCTTTTCCAGCATTTTCCAACTGCTAAGTTCTTATCGTCAAGCAAACCGAGTTAAAAAGTAAAAAAAAAATCCTTATAATCAATTATAGCTTGGGGGGGGGGGGGGGGGGGGTAAATCCCAAATAGAGGGGCCGATTAGGATGGCGGACGGTAGGAAGGGACCGTCCGCCACAGGGGCGGAGGTCCAGTGCGACGAATTAGGATGCACCCGCTACAGTGGCGGGTGCATCCCGCATTTTTAAACATTGCGGCGGGCGGTGCTGAAAGCACCATCCGCCGCAATGCCAAAAATGCATGTTGTGCGTTTCAAAGCACAACATGACAGGCATTGCGCGGTGCCTGCCAAGTTGTACTTTGAAAAGCAGGGGGATACCATTGGTACCCCCCATGTGCACTCTGGGGGCCCGCAACGGCCCCCAAAGCAAAGACCGTATGCCATTCCAAGGCGGCAATGCCTCTGTGGAAATGCATAGAACCGCCGGCATCTTAATATGGTTGGCGGTGTCTCGCAGACACCACCACCATATGCAAGCACTGACCGGCGGAAAAGCGGCGGACGGTCTTGCCGTCCGCCACGGACTCCTCGCCATACTAATGTGACGGGGGTCATTTCTGTGAGGTTGGCGGACGGATTGCCCCTGCCGGGCCGGCGGTGGCTACCGCCGGCCCGGCGGGGGCAATCCGTCCGCCATCCTAATCAGCCCCAGATTTCGCAATGAAGAAAGAACGGTGGAGAACTAAGGCAATAATATGCACAGGGTCGGATCAAACATTTATTTGCACACTCGTCTTTAAATAAGCTGCACAAAGAAATATATTTGCGATGCTGCAAATGGGGAATTGTAGAAGTTTAAGACTCACAAAAGCTATTTGCTCACGTGAAATTCTGCCGGAATGGGTGAATTTCCTTGTGAGGCGGGTTTGCGGAGTTTCCTCAGAGGGCCTATCTTTAAAAATTGGTGAACATCCACTAACTTGAAAGTATGTGAACTTTCACCAACAATTTTAACGTGTTTACCATCCCGAAAAAGCTTGTTAATTTATTCCTGCCACTAAAAACCATAAGCAAAAGTAAATGTGTTTTGGGGGCAGAATGAGTAGGGAACACTCCCAAATGAATGGGGCCTGACAGAGGGGTTTTATGCTTGAATGAGAATATTCATGTTTTTCCCTGGGCAAAAACCTTTTAAAGAGCAAATACCATTTGCATCCCAGTTTCATATGTGGAAATGTACATAAGCTACATTGTCAGATGTAGAAATGGTAACCCATGTGAATATTGATAGATTCAGAGATCTGCCCCAGGTCTAGCACTAACTCTCCACCAGCCAGGGTCTGACTTTTTTAATTCTGCCAGAAGGTAGGAGAAGGAGGAAGATAGCTCCAAATAATGCCAATCGTTGTCCTCTTTCAGTGAACTGATTACATTTCAGGTGAGACAGGTCTGTGGTGTGTGCACCCCATACCCTCTCCTCTAATAGAAGCACTATATCATTAAGGCATTTGACGCTGCAGACCACATCATAATACTCGGTGCCTCATTCCAAGCACCCAGACATGTTGGAAGGTAATACCTCGCCAAGGAAATACTAAACTACTGCATGTACAACTTACAATACCAAGGCGAAACAGCAAGCCTAACTTCTACACATCAGTGCACATGCAACGCACCTCCCCCAGAAATGAGAGTCCCCCACAGAGAGTCCAATGTTCTGAGTATTACACTCTAGTGTGCACCTCCACCTCTCCCGCTGTTTCCAGAGAGCAGTCTCCAAGACCAATGTTAGATTCGTCAAAAATGTGGATTGCACCACCAATTCCAAATTTAAAAGTAATTGGGTCCATCCAGTATTTATTATCATTGAGTTTCTTCATTCTTTATATAAAGTTAAAACAGCCAAGCATCCAACGCGTTTCGTCCATCTTCAGTGGACTTCGTCAGGGCTTATTATCAGCATGTGGTCTATAAGGGCAAGGTCGTGGACCTTGGCGTTCGGAATTACTATGATGTGTGGCACAGGGGCTGCTTAATAGTGAACTCACCCTGGATACAGGAGAGCACAGTTCAAATGTGGGAGACACACCAAACTGAACAGCACTGCTGCAAATTTCCATAATTATGGGAGACCACCTGCTGATAATAGGCCCTCACGAAGTCCACTGAAGCTGGAGGAAATACTTTGGCTGCTTCGCTCCTTTAACTTTAAATTAAGAATAAAGAAACTCAATGATAATAAGTCCCGGATGGGCCCAATTACTTTTACATTTGGAATTGGTGGTGCAATCCACATTTGTGATGCAAGTACAACTTACTGTGACCAATGAATGAAGTCCATTTGCAGAATCAGTGTACACCACACCAACTTCTACATGTATCATAGTGTCCTGCTTATTTTAACCGCATGCGCGCTAGCGGGTTGCATTCAGCAACCAGGCTAGAGAAACCATATACAACTCCATGACCTGCCCGCTCAGATCCATCCCCCGCGCTGCTGTCATGTGAGAGCAGCGTGGGGATTGCGGGGAGTCTGTGACGTTGCCCCAGTGCTTGCAGGGACCAGGAATGACTGTGCAATTGCGATGCGGGAGGCAGCTCCAGGTAAGTTTTTATTTAACTGGTTTGTAGTAAGTCAGCTTATTCCCTGTATCGATGGGATCTGAGTTGTGGAACGCTCTCCAACTGAAGCATAAGGTTTTCAATAGAACATACTTCTGAATTGGCAGCCAATGCATTTCCCCTAGGTGAGTTTTGAGTAATGAATGTTCAGGCAAATTAAGATTCATGGGTGTATGGAATTTTGTACTTGTTGCAGGTGGTGCATCAAATATTAGGGTGCTCTTAAGAGTATCACTCTGCAACAGTGTATTATGGAGGTTATCAGAGCGTGGACCGCTGTTTTACTGGTGTAAGTAGGTTGCAGTAAAATTATTTTCTGAAGGGTTGTGAGCAAAAGGAACAGGTTGCTGCTACCGTAATGATGTGTTAGTTGGTTATGCAGAAGCCCTCCTAAATTCTTAGCAGACCTGACAGGGGCGTGGGGTATACCTAGGTCTTTGGGCCCCAACTGTTAAGGAGCTAAGGCAGAAACTGACGGTTCCAGAGGTAAACTTAGCAAAGTTACAGGGCAAGGTAAATACCAGGCTGTTCAAAATATTACTGTGGTCACAGAACTACAGAGGAACAGACACAGACAAGAATAAGGTTTGATCAAGTAAGAGAAGAGATGTACTGGTATACAACATGAGGTCTCTTAGTTGCTTAGGGAATGCCATTTGGACTGACAGGAGGGTACACTGACACAACATCTCGATGTAAAAACTATTGAGTTAAAAATATAGACAAAAAAATATAGACTACAAATATTGATGTTAAAAATATAGATGTTTAAAATATCGACATTTATATATATAAAATAAAATAATATATATTAAATATATTAAATATAAAATATAATTTTAACAAAATGAAATACTTTTAAAATACATTTTAATAACATATAGCAAATAAACTTCACACAGAAAATAAACACAAACAAAAATGTATACATATATATCTACTTTAAAACAATGAATAAACTATTATTCTGAATTTATGTTAAAAGTTTAAAATAATATTTAAAAAAAACAATATATTAATGATTTAAAATATTAAAAAAACAAAAATCTATAATAAATGAAATCATTAAACTATTAAAACGTATTTAAATTTAAATTTCACATTACAATCAGTACAACAGTAGGGAAAGTGTTGGATAGCAAAGGTGTAAAAATAACTATTCCCCCTCCAGTGAGTGCAAAAGTAGGCTAATTGTTGGACAGCGGCAAAATTAAATTTACTATTCCAACTCCAGTGAGTGCAACAGTAGGGAAAGTGTTGGATAGTGGAGGGGTAAAAATTACTATTCCCACTCCAGTGAGATCAACAGTAGAAAAGTGTTGGATAGCGAAGGAGAAAAAACTTACTATTCCCACTCCAAAGAGTGTAACAGTAGGGAAAGTGTTGGATAGCAGAGGGGGTAACAATTACTCTTACCACTCCAAAGAGTGCAATAGTAGGGAAAGTGTTGGATATTGGAGGGGTAGAAATTACTATACCCACTCCAGTGAGTGCAACAGTAGTGAAAGTGCTGGATAGCGGAGTGGTAAAAATTACTATTCCCACTCCAGTGAGTGCAACAGTAGGGAAAGTGTTGGCTAGCCGAGGGGTTAAAATTACTATTTCAACTCCAGTCAGTGCAGTAGGGAAAGTGTTGGATAGCAAGTGGGTAAAAATGAGTAGTCCCTTTCCAGTGAGATCAAGAGTAGAGGAAGTGTTGGATAGCACAGGGGCAAAAATTACTATTCCCACTCCAAAGAGTACAACAGTAGGGAAAGTGTTGGATAGCGGAGGGGTAAAAATTGCTATTGCCCCTCCACTGAATGCAACAGTAGGATAAGTGTTGGATAGCGGAGTGGTAAAAATGTATATTCCCACTCTGGTGATAGCGGAGGAGGAACATTTACTATTCCAACTCCAATGAGTGCAACAGTAGGGAAAGTGTTGGATAGCGGGGGGGTGGGGGTAAAAATTACTATTCTGACTCCAGTGAGTTCAACCGTAGGGAAAGTGCTTGATTGGGGGAGAGGTAAAAATTACGATTCTCACTCCAGTTAGTGCAACATCAGGGACAGTGTTGGACAGCAGAGAGACAAAAATTACTATTCACACTCAAACAGTTAAACAAAAATAAAACATACATTTTTTTTTAAATAATCATAAAAATAAATAATATTTAAATTTAAAAAATGAAAAATCAAATATATTAAATATATAAAAAGAAAACAAATTATAATATTAATTACATATAACAACAACCTGCAAATAACACTGATAATAAAATAATACATAAATGTATAAAAATAATTATTTTAAAATATAAAATATTTACTACAAAAAAATGTATTAATACATACATGTATTTATTTTATTTCCTACCCTATAACACCACACCAAAAACAAAATACTTCAACATGTTTTATCACATTTACTTCCATAATTAACATTTAATAATAATGAATTACAAATATTATAAAAAAAAGAATAAACATAAATTCAACACACAAACTATAACACTATAATATCCACAACACACACATAAATTAAACTATAAATAAATAAATAAAACAGAACTAAAACGTATTTTTAAAATCAAAACAATTAGTATTAACAACTAATAATAAAGTAATTAAAATGTATTTAATACCTATCTTTCACCCCTTTAAAAGTAAAAACACACACAAAAATAAACAATTACCCCAAATAAATATTAAATATTTAACATTAATTACCAACTATATATTAATTAATTAAATACACATTACTTCTCATCCTTTACCTTGCTAAACACCACAACACACACCTATAATTAATTACAGTTACCATAATTAATGAACAATTAATTAAATAAAATTATTTAACACCCAATTAATAGTTCATCAATTAAAAATAAATTACTTCCCACCCTTTACACCTATAAACACCACAACACACACCTAACATTAATTAAAGAATTTCCATAATTAATTACCAATGAATTATTTAAAACTAATTAACCAATTATTAATTCATAAATTAAAAATAAATTATTTCCCACCCTTTGCACCTATAAACACCACAACACACAACTAAAATTAATTACAAAATTACCATAATTAATCACCAATGAATTAATTAGAATTAATTACCAACCAATTATTAATTCATACATTCAAAATAAATTACTTACCGCCCTTTACACCTATAAACACCACAAAATACTGAAAATTAATTACACAATTACAATAATGATTAAAAATTAATTAACAACCAATTAATTAATTAATAATAAATTACTTTACACATTTAACACTATAACATCTTAATTAAACAAATATTAATAAATTAAAAATAATCAATACATGTAATATAATTAAATTACTTCCCACCCTATTCCCCTATAAACCCACAACCTGCTAGGGAACTAAAAATGCAAAATTCAAATAAAAAAAGAAATAATAACTACCAAAAATTTAACACATATATTAAAAATGCAAAGAATTCTTATACAAAAACATACAACACATACATATAAAATATATACTAAAATACATAACATTAATAAAAAAACGATATTTTTAACAACTATATTTTTGCAAGCGATATTAAATAGTTCGATATCTTTAAAAACGATATTACTTACCTTAAGTTGATATTCTTGACCACGATATTCTTGCTGTTGAAATTTATGGGCCACGATATTAATGACTCAATATTTGTGCAACTCAATATTTTTTACTCAATATTTTGTCTCTACAATGACAGGAGTAGATTGCTCTTAACAACAGCCCTAGCGCAAAATTATAGTTGGACCTGCTGTTACAGAGACTGTTGTACTCAGCGCAAGGTGGACCAAGACTGACAACAACACACAGACAAGTAAGACTCCAAAGGACCCAGCTGCAACAATTGAAGTCTTTCCATTACCTGATTGGAACAGAGACCAAGCTAGAGGTCGCACTGTAAAAGGATATGGACTGCAACAGACAGTGGACCGAATTTGAAATGGAATAAGAAGAATAATCAGAAAACAGGACAGAGAAGACAGCAAGGTGACGGGGAGAAAGCCGAGACAATGACTTATGAACAGGGTTTCAAAAATCAAGAACAGGAATACAGGAATCAGCAGCAGCCTGTAGCCAACAGCCACAAGGACAAGCAATGCTCTGCTACATCATGGAAACTGGAACTAGAATTCTGAACAAAGAACGTGAGGATATACCCAACAGGCAAAAAGATGGATTGTAGGGAAATGGCGCCCCACAAGGAGATTCACAATATAGTCTGTTTGATATTTAGGTCACAAAGGCAGTGCTGCAAAGGTAGAGAGAACCACCCTTCCCTCTACAATGCGGTCAAGCCAACAAAAAAATGACAACAAGATCCCCCACCACATGCAAACATCATTAGTATACAGTATATAATATCCAATCAAACATTTTTTTGTTTTTCTTATTCTTCTGCTTTTATTTTTTGTCTTTTGTTCTGTTGTTAGGTCCTTAGCCTAAGTTCCTTAGCCAAAACGTGTTTCGTCGCGATATGGGCACAATATCCCACAACTTTTTCAGGGCAAAGGGCCATATGTATCAACATTCCGTTTTGCGATTTCTAAATAGCGATTTTTAAGGAATCGCTATTTAGAAATCGCAAAATGGTATGTATGTAGAAATTCGCTTCTTCTTAGCGATTCCTTAAAATTCCTTAATTGCGATTAGCAAATTGCTAATCGCAATTAAGGAATAATTTCCCATTCATTTCTATGGGCCAGGAGGCCCATAGGAATGAAGGGGAAATTTGCGATTCGCAATTTGCTAATCGCAAATTGAGAATATTTTCAAGGGTGCAGGGGTGTCCAAAGGACACCCTGTTGCACCCCTGAAATCTGCATGGGTGCACATGTGGCGCACATACATGCCCTAAGGGCATGTATGTACGTCACATGGCACTTTGAAAAATGAAAAAATATGCATTTTGAAAGGAATTCGCAACTTACCACCAACTAGAAGTTGGTGGTAATTTGCGATTCCTTAAGGCCAATTTGCTATTTTTTTTTGGCTTCTTACATTGCATTTAAAGAATCGCAAATTTTGCGATTCCTTATTTTTTAAACAGATTCCCTTGATGCATACCATTAGTCCAAATTGCATTCGCAAACGCCGAAATTCTGCGAATTTCGGCGTTTGCGAAGTCAATTTGGCTTGATATATATGGCCCTAAGAAAATTATATAGAATATAAACACTATAGCAAATGCCATCTAACTTTAAATCATAATAAATCATCTTACAGAGAATTTTGTGATAAGTTTAACTACCTTGTGTATAATCAAAGTGGCTTTGCATAGTGGAAACCCATGCACATGGTTTCGTTTGTCATCGTTCTTTGTTATTAAGACAGTCTTACCGTCCTGCCCTAACTCTAAAGGGCATATCTCAACTAACATTTTTGAGAAATGTAAGTGGAATCCAAGCATTAGTTATCCTTTACGGACATCATAATCCCAATATTTGCGTAACGTGTACAATCCACACTGTGCCTCCTAAATAAAAGTGTGAACTCTTGATAGACACGAAATGGGGAAAGAAAAAGTACCTTTATTTTCTTTGCGTAACATATACCATCAAAAAGGTAGGTACAAATTAGTGTAGTAGTTGCCTAGCCTATCAAACTGTTTCTTAATAATGAAAACGTTTTTTGTCTATTTTATCAAACCACCCACCTTCCTGTCGGTTGTATTTCCGTCCCAAAAGGTAGTAATAGTCCAAATCTAATCAAAGTTGTGATTGGGATTATGGTGTCCGTAAGGGATAACTAATGTTAGCTAGCTGCAGCACAGTGGGAGTGAGGGCAGTTAAACCCCTGTCCTCCAGCTCTCTGCCTGAAGGAGTGGACAGAGGTTCCAGGAAGCAACCAGAGGGCAGAATAAGTATCCAAAGTGTAACCTGGATTGGATCTTGTTTCTGAACATAACAGGGATTCATGCAAGGGATCACAAGGGTATTCTGGAAATAGTAAGGCAGTTTCCCAAGTATAATAAGAAACACCATGAGGCTCCTCCTCTCCAACTATCACGCTTGGGTAAGGCTTACATGTACAATAGTGCATTGGTAAGTAAACCCTGGAATGGAATCTGGAATATATCTGATTTCCAAAATGATTTGTAAAGTCTTTAAATGAACACTGAAGTGCAGCACAGGTTCCAAACTAATGTTCAAAATGGAAGCAGGCTCACATAAGATCTTTAAGTAGCACCGCCTGATGGCAGGATCGAAGAATCACGAGATCAACAGGGAAGGGAGACTACATTGCCAAAAAAGGGGATTTTCGTTTTTTTCGCCATTACGTTCCATATCTTTTTTGTTCATGCAGCTTGCTGTTGCTAGCATGCATTGTTGGAAGATTATACTGTTAGTGTCTTGTTGTCTAGGAATAGATATAACTATTTTTGTATCATCAGCACATGTAATAAGTAAGAACCCGAAAGATCTTATGATGAAGACCAGAGGGGACCGATAAATGTTGAATAATGCTGGGCTAAGGAATGAACCATGGGTACCCCACAATTAATAGAAAACAATGCGCATCTGAATGAGAAGCAGATGACAATCGGAGACCCGCCTGCTAGGAAGGATTTAAGCCAAGTAACTGGATGGGAACAGTGTCAAACATCACTGAGAGAACCAATAGGACCAATGAAGTTCACCATCCATTATCCAATATGATTTAGAGTTCTACTCAAAGGGCGGCCCGAGGGCGCATGCGGCCCTCCTAACCTCTACATGCGGACCCTGGTAAACAGCAGCACTAGGCTGCTGTTACCTGTACTGACCATTTACATTATAAAATGCTAAATGAACAGCCATGCATTTATTTAATGGCAATATAACTTAAAGAAAGGAAGTGACAAGGGTGTCCTGCATGCTTAACTTTGGGAAGACCTTACTTTTTAAAGACATCTTTCAACAAAAGTGCAAAAATATTATGAAGTCTCCCCAAAATTCTAAAAGTCTGTTTCATTGACACACAGAAGCATTTCACCTTAGTATGTCAAGTTACATCAGTGCATTGATAAGTAGTTTTATCTTAAGTGATATTTTTCAAACATGAATTTAGAATCATTCATTCTCCCCCCACTCTGACAACAATGCTAATATAGAACTAAGAGGCAAGTAATTTGTTATGTTCAATTTTTGGGTGGCCTGGTTTCTTATTATACATGAACAACAGTATAGTATATTAAATCAAACACAGGGACTGTTTTTTACAGCACACATCCTGAAGTCATGTAATTTAAGGCCCACTTTTATGTGATAATGAAGAAAAAGAAGGAGAAGTGAAATAAAACAATTGCCTAGGATCACACAATTTTGTTAAATCAGGATTAATCCCAGGTTTCTGGTTTTGCACTGTGCAATTCAGCCCCTAGTGAAGGACTGGGTTTTTATAAGACCCAGCGGTGCCAGGGGACAACACCTGAAACCTTCGTGGGTAACCTGTTCCGGCGTACAAATGACAGAGACACGGGACAATTCCTTCGGCGTCAAAGATTCGAGGTTTATTATTGCAGGGAACACAGAAGTCACGAGAAGTACATCACATGTAGGTTCACGGAGCCTGATTCGAATTGCTACTGTGGGTCGCTCCTTTTATACAAATTTCTCTCATAGATTAACATGGTACACAAAGGTTTACAACTTGGTTCCCATCGTAGAGACCAAAAGGGTCGCTTTCATGTATTCAGGGTCCGGAACATAAGTACAGAAACATTCGGTGGTTCCCAACTGTAAAAACCCATCTTCCCACCATTTGTACATTCCAATCGGCAGTAAAACAGATCGAAGAAGGAACAGAAACAGGTGTAGAGGAAGGCAGAAACAGTGGGGAGATCGGAAAGGGTGTAAAAAGGGGTGGTATCGGGAAACACGAGCTGCAGGCATCAAAGGGACGTGCCTAATGAGATGCACACCTAAGACAATAGACCGGCACGGCAAGATGTGCCTCGAGCGGGGCCATCTGCCTTACAGTGTCATCCCCCTCATCATTAAGACACTTTCAAAGGAAACGTGTCTTCCGCAAAAGTCTTGGGAATCCCAGGGTCGCGAAGCGGACAGTGTCCGTTCGCTGACTACTTGAGGGCAAGGGACAAAATGGATGCCGTATCTAAGATGGAACCCGTGGGTACAGATAGAGAAACCCACGAAACAGACGAACAGTTTAGGCTAGTACAGCGAAAACGCGTACACCCACTAAACTCGTCATTTGCGGTTCGTAGATACCAGACTCGACCATATTCGTGCGAGTCGAAAACACCACTTACGATCGTCACGGAACCTCAGACGCTCCTTTTGCCCTCATGTAGGCAAGCACTAGTCGGAATCATATTCGATATTCATCAGACCATCTAAGTGCTGTTGCAACATCATTCTATCCATCAGAGTTCCTTTGGTAACAGGTGGCTGTCTCATACACGTTGTAGCACAGAGGCCACATAAGGCAGGACCACACTGCACGCAAAGGCAACACGTGAACAGAAATGCTACAACAACTCCGATGATCATTAGAATTTTCCAACCCCAAGTCGACATCAGGCCCCAAAACCACCCAAGTAGCGTCCAATCCCCTACGTCCACGTGTATGGACTCAGAGATCTTATGCAACTTTGAGATGGCTTGATAGACAGTCGGAGCGTTATCTGGAATGAAAATACAGCAGCTCGAATGGATCACCTTACATACTCCACCTCGATCCGCTAACACAACGTCTAAAACCATACGGTTTTGTAGCGTCATAAGCCTGTCCGCCTGGAGCTCTGCTGTAATATTACCAAGGGCACTGGCAGTGATATTAGCTGTTGATTCCACCACTCGGGTCAACTGTCTCAGGTTCCTACTATTGACCATAGGTCCCCAAAACGGAAAGAAACCCTTGAAAAAGTCTCCTGCCTCTTGACCGGCAGTGTCTTCTTCGCTAATCACGCCCCTCACGACTCTAGTCTTGTGATAATCTGCATCAACGGTAAACGTCGGAGGCAACAAATTTGCAATGTAACATGAGCCCGCAAAGTCAGAGGGCAACCACGTATACGCACGATCATGACAGACGAAGTACGTACCCTTGGCAGTCAGAAACACAGGGAAAGAGAGCATCGGTAAGACATACGTCTCGGAGCAAGCGCTCTCTCCAAGATGAGCTCTCGGGCTTCGGCCACAACCTTTTAGACAGAAATTACCAAGGTGTGGTACGATCCATATTGGAGACGAGCTTTTAAGCTGTCTTTCACCCACGAGCGCACTATACTCAACCTCACTCAGATCCCTATAGGCTCGCACCTCTTCGTCTGGGATAAGCGATGGTTCATAGATATCCCTATCTAGATCGGCAATCGCTATGGCCAAAGGCTTATGGTACGGACCAGGACCAAAGTGGGGAGGACGTGGCTCTCGATTGGGGTAGGAATCTAGTGCACTTCGAAACATTGTTTGCAATGCTCGAGCTGAACCCTGGGAACTATAAGGAAGGACCAAGTACGGAATTCCCTTATCCGTGGTATGTGGCATTAACCCACACACCCAACAATTGGTAGTGTTAACCACTAACTGATGCTGATGAAGGAGCTGAATGAAGGAATTATTCATAAATTCCGCACGTCTAACCTGCTCGTGTTGAGGCAGAATGTGGAAGGAATGAGGGGACACAGTGGAGGTAGTCTTAGGTTCAGAAGTAGGGGTAGGTATAGCAGAAGGTAGGAAGTGGTGTATCATATAATACACCCCACCCGCTAATAACAAGGAAACAATTAGAAACAGAAGGAACACCTGAAACATGAAGCATTTCGTATGAGCAATCTGTTGCAGTTTGAATCTTTGCGACTGAGCTTTTTCCAAGTCCACCAGCTTTGAAAAGGCCATCCTCTAAGACCGTCCGCAACGTTTCTTGACGCACTTCGTTCTGTGTAGCAGTAGTCAATCCCCAGGAGTTCCCAGGAACCGACGGCCTTTGACCTAGTGTCAAGACCTACTAACCAGAAGGAAGTACGCGCGCGGCCCTACGGTTCACCCGGAGGCAAGGTATCCTAATTCACAAGTATATACAAAGTCTCTTAGCTGTGGAAGCAAAAACACATATGTGGAAAAAACTCAATATTTACAAAATCAAAATATTACGAGTGTGTTCAGACTGAATGGTGTCAATAGGGTAATGTGGATGTCAAGGGAAAAGCGAAAAACTTTTTTTATTTGTCCTTAGTATTGGATCTCAGGAAGTATCGGCTTCTCCCAGGACGTGTCTGTTCGTCAAACAATGGATCCGATGAGGGAACAGAGTTCTGTTGATCAGTCAATGATTCAGATCTTGAGTCTTGTGGTGACAAATGTTCAACAATGTCGTTCTGCTGCACTGAGGATTCTCCGACAGGCTGAGCGTCGCTAAAAGGTACGAAGGTCTGCAATCTTTCAGTTTCAGACGAAGCAATGCCCTTCCTCACCCACGAGTCCGCTGATAAAGGTATAGGTACCTTCTTGGTATGGGTGGCATGCACCCAATTCTTCCGGCCTTCCAAACGAACAGCAGTTCTCGTGGCAAGGAGGACTTGGTAGGGTCCAGTAAAGCGAGGTTCAAGATTGCGTTTTCTTCCAAAATTCCTCGTCACCACCCAGTCTCCGGGCTGGAGCTGGTGGCCTGGACCCTCCGTCTGCGTCGGCAGTGCTTCAAAGACCTGTTGGTGAATTAACCTCAGTTTAGCAGTCAGATCATGAAGATAATCAATCAACATTGGGTACTCAAGATCAGAAAACACACTCGGTCTAGGAACCCCCCAAACATTCGCAGGACGACCAAACACTATTTCATA
This sequence comes from Lissotriton vulgaris, assembly GCF_964263255.1. Lineage (NCBI taxonomy): Eukaryota > Metazoa > Chordata > Amphibia > Caudata > Salamandridae > Lissotriton > Lissotriton vulgaris. The sequence continues at coordinate 1,048,040,798 of NC_141697.1, read as the reverse complement.
GGGACTGAGCCCTACTCGGGAGTGTACAGTCGCCCTTGTTGACAACAGAGCTAGAGGTAAGGCATCAGGCCACGAAAGACCAGTCGTAGCCTGAATCTTCGCTAGTTTTAGCTTAAGGGTGCCATTATACCCTTCGACTAAACCTGCTGACTGGGGATGATTGGGGCTATGGAATTTTTGAATAATTCCAAGGCCCTTACACACACTCTTCATCACACTCCCCACAAACTCACTTCCGTTATCAGACCATACAATCCGTGGCATTCCATACCGAGGAAAGTATTCCTTCAGTAGGATTTTCGCAGTGGACAAAGCAGTGTTATCTTTGAGAGGGTAGGCTTCGATCCATCGGGAGAATGCGCAAACCACAACTAAAACGTATTTAAGGTTACTGCATCGCTCCATATGGATGAAGTCTAGTTGAATCACCTCAAAGGGACATGAAGGGGGAGCAAAATGGCCAGGAGGTGTAGGGGTTCCCTTACCAGGATTGTACATCATACATATCATGCAATTCTTAACCAATCTCTCAGCACATTTAGTAATACCATCATTCTTCCACACAGGGGATAACAACTTTCAAATACCTTTCGCACTAATATGCGCTACACCGTGTGCCATCGTCACAACAGCTAGCACATACGCATCCGGCAACATCCATCTCTTATGCTCCGACAAATCAATCCAGCAACCATTCGCATCCAGCTTTCCCGTACTCTCTTTCCACTTCGTCTTTTCAGTCTCGGTGGCCTCGTTCTGTATCGCTTTCACACTCTCAATAGTATCCTCACACATGCCAGTCTCTGTAGGCCACCTAACCGAACTCGTCACATACATTCTAGTACTAAGGTTCCGGGCAGTCTCCTTAGCAGTCTCATCCGCAAACGCATTACCACGACCAACATCATCCGTCACCTTACGATGCGCACTACATTTGACAATCGCTACCTGCTTAGGCAATGTAAGTGCATCCAAAAGATCATTCACAAGCTGTCCATGCTGAATCTTAGTACCGTGCGATGTCATAAAACCTCTCTCTCTCCACAAACGTCCAAAGCTATGCGCTACGCCAAATGCGTACTGACTGTCGGTAAACACATTCACCCGTTTCCCTTTCGACAACACACACGCTCTAGTCAAGGCAATCAGTTCTGCCGCCTGAGCAGAATTCTGATTCAATCTCGCAGACTCCACAACAGTATTCAATGTCACCACCGCATAAGCAGTCGTTACATCACCATTCGGCAATTTAAAACATGAACCATCCACATACAGAGTCCCATCAGGATCTTCCAAAGGAGTGTTTTTAAGGTCCACGCGACCTTTTGTTTCCTCCTCAGTCCGTAAGTAGCAGTCATGAGGTGCTACTTCATCTGATTCCATAATAATTGGCAATAAAGTCGCCGGGTTCAGGACATTACAACGCTTTATCTGAATGTGACTTGCCAACAGCGTCAACTCGTACCCAGACAACCTTGCACTCGTCAAGTGTTGCATTTTCGTACGATTTAAAAGAGTGTCAACTGCGTGCTGAACCATCACCGTAAGCATATTATCCATGACCAATCCTGCAGATTGTCGGATGGACACCGCAGCTGCCGCTGTTGCTCTCAAACAACTCGGCAATGCTCTAGCTACCGGGTCCAAGGTCGAGGAAAAATATGCACATGGACGCTGCTTACCACCAAAAGGTTGCGTCAAAACACTCAACGCACAACCTTCTCTCTCGTGAACGTACAGTGTAAACGGCTTACTGTAGTCAGGGGTCCCTAACACAGGAGCCGAACACAATGCGTCACGCAGTTCAGAAAAACTTTTCTGACAGTCTTCCGTCCATGGTAAAGGAGTTGGAACATCCTTACACGTAAAAGCCACCAATGGTTTCGCTAGCAATGAAAAATTTGGAATCCACTGCCTGCAGTATGACGTGATACCTAGAAAGGCGCGCACATCTCTCTGAGTCATTGGCACAGTCATTCGCGCAATCGCTGCAATTCTCTCTGGGGTCAACCTTCTTCCCTCCTTTGACAATAAGTGACCTAGATAGGTTACTTCTTGACAACAATATTGTAATTTAGAAGGCGACACCTTATGATGTAAGTCACAGAGATGGTGCAACAACGACACCGTAGCAGTTTTGCAAATGTCCTGAGTATCCGCAGCCACCAATAAGTCATCGACGTATTGGATCAAGGCCGCACCGGCCGGCAACACAAACGCATCGAGTTGGCCCTTCAAGGCTTGACTGTATATAGACGGACTTTCACAGTAGCCCTGAGGAGCGCGTTTAAACCTAAAGCTGCGGCCACCAAGAGAGAAACCGAAAAGGTCTCTACTTTCCTCAGCAATCGGAATGCTGAAGAAAGCATTCTTCAGATCGATCACAGAGAACCAAGATGCAGAGGCTGGAATCAGAGTCAGTAGCGCCGTGATGTCAGGCACCACAGGGAACTGAGGAATCACAATTTTATTCACCTCCCGTAAATCGATGACAAAACGATAAACAGGTGGTTTGGATGGATCTGTGCATTTCAAGATGGGCAGTACAGGGCTGTTGCACACGTTTCCCCGAGTCTCCTCAATGACATCTTTTTCGATCAAATCGTAAATGATCGCTAACAGTGCTCGCTCACCATCAAGGGAGATACGATACTGGGGAATACGTGGCAGTCGCACATTTGACTTCAAGTGAACAACATAAGGGGAGATGTCAAGCAGGCCCACGTCATTGGGACCCGTTGCCCACAAAGATGCAGGAAGAGAGCTCAATTCCGGTGGAAGCTTATCGAGAGACAAATACATAGGAGAGACAACTCTCTCACCCAACGTAAGTTTTACTCCCGCAGGAGAACAATACAAAGTCGCATATAAACGTTTTAGCAAATCCAGGCCCAAAAGATTTTCACCACACCCAGTGGTCAAAATCAGCAGAGCTTTCAGCTCACGTGGCCCAATTGTAAGAGGCAAAGGGCACGAAACCGGATTGCTAACAGGGGCACCAGAGAATCCAACGGAAACATTGGTTAAGCCAGACAAAGGTGCGCCAGGGAGTTTCGAATGCATGATGGAACTTTTCGCTGCACCAGTGTCCAACAGAAAAGGCTCAACGACGCCCGAGGTGGCAACTGCGACGTAAGGCCCTGTCTGATCAACCGGAACTGATACTACTCCCTCTCCTTGTCTATGGCTGTCCTAGTAATTACCGTCGTCAGTTCCCTGATCGACGTAATAATCATCCACATTGTACTGAGCAGATCGCCCTTGCGACGATCCGCGCTGGTCAAAACAATTGTTCGAATCTGACGAATTATCTGAACGATCGTTTTGAACACCACGACCTCTACCACGTGATGCCTGTTGCGGACCACTACGACCTCCTCTAGATGAACTACCACTATTTCGATCAAGTAAAACTGGACAATCGAATTTCAAATGACCCTCATTTCTACAATAAGCACACTGATTGTACCCCAACGAAGATCTCTGCGAAGAGGAGTCATTTCGAGATTGCGACCTATTAGACTGTGACTGTGATCTATTTCGCTGTTGCGAATCATTCTGATTCGAACGCGGAGGATACGCCTGCTGTAACAACACTTTAGTTTTGAGCTCTTTCGTCTTTTTATCGGCACGATCATTCTCTTCTTTCTCCCTATTCTCATAAAACTGTGCCGTAGCCAATATTTGAGCAGACGTAGAGACAGCCCACGCACTCTCAGAATTTCTTAATTTGTTGCTCAAGTCAGGCAATAAGTTAGAAACAAATTTGTCCACGAACAACTTCTGACCTCCCTCTGTACCCATATCCTGACCACTATGGTCGATGAATGCCTCCTCAAATCTCGTAAAGAAATCAGAGACACTCTCGTCCTTCTTTTGCTTGCAAGCGGACAACTTATCCCAATTCACCTTCATAGCTGGCATAAGTATTTTCATTAGGGTAATGATTCTCTGAGGGAGATCAGTGATTAACTGTTCAGGTTTAGCCCCACCAATTTGTCGTGTATCTGCCGCAATGAGAGCAGCCCAATCACCACCTAATTCTGCCACATGGTTTTCTTGACGGATCTTTGCCCAAACCGGTTGCGGTACGACATTGCCAAACAGCATATCGATATCGGCAAGGTTCATTATCGTAGCATCCACGAGCTGCGATAATTCTTTATAATACCCTGCAGGATTTTTGCGAGGGTCAGGCAGAGATTGCTTCACCTGCAAAACTTCCGAACGTTTCCATGGAAGATGGATCCACACTCTCTGAAAATGCGGCAGGATGATAGGAACGGCATTAGCATCACCTGGCATCCACACTGGTGGAACTTCGTGCATGGGGTACTGACCAGACGCGCCTAGTGGTCCCTCAATATCTTCCACAAATAATGCTCGAGGCATTATAGAGGGACGAAAAGATAACAATTGCTCAACAGCATGTCGAACATTAGAGTCTACTATCATTCCGCTCGAAAACTGGAGCTGTAGGTTAGTCAAAGCAGTCAATACATCGTCAGATGCATCGGCCGATATTTGATCACGTAAAACCTTACACATTTCTTCAAAAACGTATCTTTGTGTCGGTATATTGAACTGGCAAAACGTATCTAACACCACACGAGGAGGATTTCGAATGGGGTGTTTCATCCAAGCCATCGCCATATTATACAGCGCAGCACGTTCCCGATTCCCGGGAAGCTGACTACGTCTTTGTGGACCGTCCGAACCAGCGGACTCAAGAATAGGTCCAAGAGAATTGAAAAAGTTAGCAGCAACTAAAGGAGTACGACGTCGGGTAGACGGAGAAGAATAACATAAAGGATTAACAAGGGAAGTGTCGGAAGCAGAATGAACAGCGGGAGTAAGTAAAACAGGAGCAGCAGTACAAGCGGAGGGGCAGTAGGATCAGAAGTAGGCAAAGGAACAGTCGGAAGAACGGGTGCAGGTTGAGGAACAGGTTGGGGTACAGGTACAGAAGCAGGTACAGGGGGAACCACTGGAGCTGCGGTACCCTGTGCATACGGAGGTGGTGACTTCAAAAGATAGGACAGTAAAGGATCCTCAACTGATTCCTCTTTCTTATCTGTATCCGTTGGCAAAGCGGGGTAACATTTATCGATAGACATACGCTGAAGCCGATCGAAAACTTTCTTTTCCTTTTCCTCCTTATCTCGCTGAAACTGTTCTGCTTTTCTTACCGTGGTAGCAACTCCATCTCTCTGATTGAGTTTTATCTGTCTAATTTCTTTCTGTTTGGCTTCTTTACGCCACAACCGAAAGGAATCAAACATGGCCGGCCTTGCTTTTCTCTTAAACAATTTAGCTTCAAGATTGTCTAGAATCGGAGTCTCAAAACTACCATGAGGTGGCCAACTAAGGACACCATCCTTTTTAGTATAGCGAATCCAATATTCATTAAAAGTAATCGGACCTAACCCATGTTTGCTATATAGCTCATAAGTTGGAGTTCCAACCGGAGGTATCGGACACGAGTCCTCCAGTCGGGAATCCGCACCACAACGACTAAAACAACTGAACAAAGTACTACGGCCAGGCATCTTGCACACGAGCCGAGTTTCACAAACTTCAAGGGTTACGGGATTTACCAAGTCCCTGCAAAGAGCAAAACCCCTCGGTTTTTGGCGACTGCAGGCGTCAAATATCACAACAAAGAACCAAGTACCAAGAACCACAAATGCAATGGAACCATGCAACAACTAAGCACCCACAACTAAGGACTCTGGGAGCGACCCACAAATACTTAACTCAAAGATCGATGGTGTCACCAGGAAGGCCCGTCAATCGTCTCGCTGTACCAAGGTCTACGCCAGGCGCCAAAACAGGTCTACAGTCAGGGCAGCAGTCCGTCGCAGCCGTCAGGAGGCGGGAATCTTCGCGGGAAAAGTCGTCGGGCCACTTGTTTCGACAACAGGATCGATGAAGCGGGGTGCACCTTCCCTCGGAGATTTCACACGAAGTTCCTCACGATCGTCGGGCTTGGACCGGTACCACTGATGCAGCCCACGTTGGGCGCCAACTGAAGGACTGGGTTTTTATAAGACCCAGCGGTGCCAGGGGACAACACCTGAAACCTTCGTGGGTAACCTGTTCCGGCGTACAAATGACAGAGACACGGGACACTTCCTTCGGCGTCAAAGATTCGAGGTTTATTACTGCAGGGAACACAGAAGTCACGAGAAGTACATCACATGTAGGTTCACGGAGCCTGATTCGAATTGCTACTGTGGGTCGCTCCTTTTATACAAATTTCTCTCATAGATTAACATGGTACACAAAGGTTTACAACTTGGTTCCCATCGTAGAGACCAAAAGGGTCGCTTTCATGTATTCAGGGTCCGGAACATAAGTACAGAAACATTCGGTGGTTCCCAACTGTAAAAACCCATCTTCCCACCATTTGTACATTCCAATCGGCAGTAAAACAGATCAAAGAAGGAACAGAAACAGGTGTAGAGGAAGGCAGAAACAGTGGGGAGATCGGAAAGGGTGTAAAAAGGGGTGGTATCGGGAAACACGAGCTGCAGGCATCAAAGGGACGTGCCTAATGAGATGCACACCTAAGACAATAGACCGGCACGGCAAGATGTGCCTCGAGCGGGGCCATCTGCCTTACAGTGTCATCCCCCTCATCATAAAGACACTTTCAAAGGAAACGTGTCTTCCGCAAAAGTCTTGGGAATCCCAGGGTCGCGAAGCGGACAGCGTCCGTTCGCTGACTACTTGAGGGCAAGGGACAAAATGGATGCCGTATCTAAGATGGAACCCGTGGGTACAGATAGAGAAACCCACGAAACAGACGAACAGTTTAGGCTAGTACAGCGAAAACGCGTACACCCACTAAACTCGTCATTTGCGGTTCGTAGATACCAGACTCGACCATATTCGTGCGAGTCGAAAACACCACTTACGATCGTCATGGAACCTCACTAGATGTACATGCTTTGCTTCCCCGACACCCAGCCCCCCAGCCCTTGACACCAACCTGCTGGCATGAATGCGGCCTTCACTACTTTTTGACCCCAGGAAAAATGTTTGCGAGTACCTATGTTCTTAGATCATGTGTAATGGTCAGAAGAGCTGACTCTGTACTGTGGAAAGGTCTGAACCTGATTGAGTTGGATCAAGGAGTGCATATTCTTCCAGATAGAAAGAAAGCTATAAATTAACAGAATCGTGACTGAGAGAGGGAGCAATGAATCTGGTCTGTAGTTTGAAAGAAGAGCATGGCCTGTTGTAGTTTAGAAAAAAATTTTTTGTCATTGGGCGGATCATGGCTCTTTTCCACACTAGGAATTTTTGGCAGATTCAGAGAGAGTTTGAACAAGTCTGGGAGAGTAGATCCTATTATCTTTGCCAGAAGCTGAAAAATTGGTTGATGTTAGGGGAGTGAAAGGAGGGAAGCACCTGCTATATCGGCTTCAGCTGAAGTGCTTTGCTCTGTGAGTCACAGGTTACGAGTTCTAGCACAAGCAAATACCATAGCACGAATGAAGATACCAAGATAATGCTTTAGGGAGGAGGCCTGAAAAATGCTAAATATTGCAAAGAAAAAACATAAATGTGAGGTCGATGAAATGAGAGTGGTAGCAAAGAAAGGAAAGGTATGTAAAAAAAGAAAAAGAAAGATAAAAGACAACAAAGAACAAAAAAAAAAAAACATTTTAGGAAACTTTGCTTTGAGGAACAATTCCAGCTGATCTTCCTAAAAAAGGCTGTGATGGAATCGTTAAGATTTCCTCGCATATGTGTGCCCATGTGTGCCGCTGGAATTTTACTTTTTATGACTTTCTAGCGGCGCACAGTGCAGTGCCATATCTATAAGGCCACGTAAAGCCTCCGTGCCTGTTTTTTTCCTGGCCTTGTAGACGCAAGTCGCTGCGTTGCCTCACACTGCCATTGGGAGGAGTGCCATGGGCATTACGGTGGGTGTTCCCATGTAACACCCATGGCATTTAACCAGCTCTAGGGCGGTGCGATCAGTGCCACTGCACCAGGTGCTGCAGACTTGGGGTGGGGGTGCCATGTACGCAAGTATATTATCGTTTTAAAAGCACCTGCTGCCACTTTCCTTGACACCAGCAATTTTCAGGCAAAATGTCAAGATAACTTCGGTGATTAATGTTCTTCCTGGAGAGAGACTGGAGTTTTGTCTAGTGGGAGTTTTGACTCATCATAAGGTAGTTCAGAGGCTCAATATGGCTGTTGCAAAGAACGTGTACCATGCAGATCACAAAGTGCATATAATGTAAATAGGTCAGTGGGTTACTACTTTTGTCAGAGAGTTCCTTTTGTTACTTGCAGTTTATAAGTTAAAATCCTAACATAGAGCAGTGACTTATTAACTGTCATCAAAGAGCTGCATGCAAACTACAAGGTTTATATTAGACCTATATGTTTTTTGCACAGTCTTTTATTATCCTAATCTTGCAAAAAGTGTTCCTTTGTATAGAAATCAATTCTTATTATTAAAGAGAACCCCTAGCAATGGTGTTACATTTTAAATTCAGATGTTGTGCTTTTACAGACCAAGGACTCTCAAACTATACTGCCTACTAAATGAATCTGAGAGACCGGGGTTATGGAGACTTGAGGGGCAACGTAAAATGGTCCGTGGCAGAGGTGGTAATTTCGGGGTGAGATAGCATACATTGTTGCACAGGGTGCTGCCATTGCCAAAACCGGCCCCTGCAACGTTCTGTAAACATGGGAATGCACCAAAAACCTCTGTATCAAAGCTACCACTAAGGCGATTACAAATTGATTGATACAGTATTCTTTCATTCTCAGGTGTCTCCTTTGTATACTTCCGTCCTGATGATGACCCTTGTCTAAATAATTTGTTTTTTGAGCTGAAACGTTGAGAACTGTCACAGTGGACAGTTTTTTAAATTTGATTTAGGATTTCAACACTCCTATACGCAGTGTTGATTGTTACATCCTGTTATTCTTATTAGTCACGTATATCTGCATTCTGTCACGCACTTGTGCACTTAATTCACTTCCTCACTTGCACTGCCCTATCACACGATTAGGAACACCTTATGTATGATTGATTTTCTGAACTAGAAACCAAGTTCTTGTTGCCAATAAGAGAATTTATCTGTGAATGACTAAATAAATATGTAAATCTCAGTCTAAACCTTTCGATTGAGGGTTGTTGTACCTATTGCCATGGAAGTCAAGGACTGCACTTCTCCCACAGGGACCACTTGTGTCTTTACTAACTGATCTTTTAAAACAGGAGCCACCAAGGGACAAAAACAGCTAGCGCATGGGGATGAACTGGGATAAGTGAAGCATTAAGGGCCCGATGTAGGTGGCCGTTTCAGGCCATTTACCGACCGGTAACGGCCGATTTCGGCCGTTACCGACCGGTAAACGGCCAATCGGTATGTAGGGGCCTAAATCCAAGGCCACATGTAGGTAAATCTACATTTACAGAATCGGTAAAATTACCGATTCGGTAAAATACCGAATCAGTAATTTTACCGATTCTGTAAATTCCATATGTAGGCGGGACTCTTCTGAGTCCCAAAGGCCTAAACGAATCGGTATTTTACCATGAAATCCAACTTCATGGTAAAATACCGATTCCGGTGTGCATGCACATGTGTGCATGCACACCTATGCCATGTGGCAGGCAGACCAGCCCCTAGGGCTTGTATGCCTGCCACATGGCACCCAATCCTGTTTAGGGGGTGCCAGCCCCTGCACCCTTGTGCACCCCCTGCACCCTTGTGAAATTCGGTATTTACCGATTCGGTAATTACCGAATCAGTAAAGCCTATTGATTCCTATGGGCTTTGAAGCCCATAGGAATCAATAGGCTTTACCGATTCGGTATTTACCGAATCGGTAAATACCGACTTTTACTGATTCGGTAAAAGGGAACATCTGGATTCCCTACATACCCACCCCTCACATTTACCGATTCTTAATTACCGAATCGGTAAAATTCGGTAATTTTCGGTAATTAAGAATCAGTAAATGTTACTTACCTACATCTGGCCCTAAAACCCTTCCTTAAGGCTTGTAAGGAACAACAGCTATATCTTCTGGAAAAACATTGAAATCTGCACATGGTTTTAAGGCTGATCTGTTTTTTTCTTTGATCGTTGCAAGTGATGAGAGTTTAGTGTCTATTGAGACCCCCATGTAAACGTTATGGCGAAATTATGTTGAGCTTTTCATTGCCAATGTATCACTTACTATCCCTACCTCATAACTTCTTTATTCTTCAAAGTAATAGCAAGGCTTTTATTAAATTCATATTTATTCAACATGTTAATATCAAGATGAAAGCTATTCACACTGGGAGGTATACTTATAGTGCTCATTTTGGCTCACTCTGGGTGGAATTATAGACATTGCACCTTTTAGAATTTATCCGAAAGCAAAGTCTGTATCACCCCTGGACACCTACCATGTGGGAGTTGTATGTAAAGTTGAAAAAGGTCGAGGCAGCCTGATTACCAAATTAGTTAATGCTAGTCCAGTTACGGAAATTGTTCCTGAGGAGTGGAAAGTAAGGGTAGTAGCCCCATTAAAGAAAAATGCTAATCTTAACACGAAACTCAAACAGTTATTCACCCATTACACTTCTGCCAGCTCTCATCAAAGTTTTAGAGAAGGCAGTAGTGGCCCAACTTTCAAAATTTCTGGATGAGTACACCTTTAGCACAAATGGTCATGACTAAATATATACATCATATAAACTGTATTTTCCTCAAAAGAGGGACAGGTCTCTGTAGCACGCCGATTTCACTGTGCATCCCCTGTTTAGGTCTCGGCCTGGTGAAAAGCAGCGCATGCGCTGCACTTCCATGCAGAGGACCTTTTGGAATCGATACGATTCCAGCGTGCATGCAGGGAGACAAACAAGAGAAAAGATGTGCACGCGGGGATTGGATGCTTTACTGGCAGCATGATACACTGCACATCTTCTGTCCCTCCGCTTCTTAGGTCTCTGCCATTACCCCTGCTGATTGTGATCTTTCAGCGCTATTGGGCCCTGCTTCCCCAGTTTTTAATCTGCCTGTAATCTCATAGATTTTAAATATTCCCGGCACCAAGAGACTGGAGGCAATTAACTGCCCTTCTGATGCTCGCCTTATCAGTTGCCTCATTGTATCTCTCAGAAGCAGCCTTGAGACACTTCCAGGCTGACAAATACTACCGTCTTTCGCAGTCAAGCAGCCGCAGCAAATGTATTCTCTGGTCAGGCGGTGCAGGGTGATATTTTACATATCTCGCTGGTCAATGATGCCACTAGGGCAGCCGTCGCAGACCAGCCTGGTTTGATAGGCATGGAGAGATTAAGTGATTTGCCCAGCACCACATTTACATTCCATTGAAAGGGCCTATATTAATCTAATTTATTAAGGTGCTTGAAAGCGTGCAGACTCCTAGCACGCTTATGGGGTGAACCACGCACCCCACCATCATCGCCCTGTGACTGACACTGCCGGAGAGATGTGCTCTGGGAAACCAACTCGAAGACTGAGGTTGAAATACATCATAAAACATGAAGGGCCAGAGTTTGGCCTGGGCGAGCTGGGTCCAGGCCCAGGGCGCCAACCTTCAGAGAGGGCGTGTGAAGCATTAAGGTCACCCTGTCACCTGGCTCTGGTGCTGGAAGCGCTGTTTTTAACACTCCGTCAGGCTGCCTTCTTTTCCTCCTTTCTCCCTCTCACCCCAGCTGCCACACACTATTAACCCTTTAACCCTACCCCCTCCAACAAACAATTTGACACCAGCCTGAAAAGCAAGCTAATCTCTGAGTGATTCAGGTAGCGGTAGTGTGTGTGGGGGCGGGAGAGTTGGTTTGGTATGTGGTGAGTGAGATGTTTGCTTTCAGAGGCCCGTCACAATTCTGACATAGACAGGTCGGGACTGACCCCTAAACACAAAAGGGGTTCCCTGTTGCTCATTTCATTCACAATTAGCAGAAAGCGTGCCACATTTCTTTCCGCCCAGGGCGCTCTTCTGGCGAAGGACGACTCTGACTGCACAGTACCTCATTCTCTTGCTAAGTACTGGATTCTAGTCAGTAGCGTGAGCGGAAGTGAGTGGATGAAATGCGGAAGAAATATGCAGCCCACAGTTAATTGCAAATAGAAATGAAGGTATTGACATGGGTCGGTTGGGCTGCTTACATAGGAATACCTTTGATCACGGGGATGAATGCAACTTTCCGATTTCATTTCAGTTTATTTGCTTCTGATGTAAAAGAATCGCATCCAAGGAGAAAACAATTACTTTAGAAAAGCGTGACATCGTACCAGTGCTCCTGAAAGCAAAGTAGGCGTTTGCCAAATTCAAACTCACTATCTACTACTCACTCTGTACTACTCACTCACTAGTATTCACTCTCTACTACTCACTACTCTTTACTCTCTACTACTCTCTACTCTCTACTACTCACTCTCTACTACTCTCTGCTACTCACTCTCTACTACTCACGCTCTACTACAATCTACTACTCACTCTCTATTACTCGCTCTCTACTACTCTCTACTTTCTACTCACTCTCTACTGCTCTCTACTACTCTCTCTACTACTTACTTTCTACTACTCTACTACTCACTCTCTAGTACTCCGTTTCCTCTACTCTCTACTACCTACTCTCTACTACTCACTCTCTACTTCCTACTGTCTCCTACTCACTCTACTACTAACTTTCTACTACCCAATCTCTACTACCCTCTACTACATTCTACTACTCACTCTACTACTCACTCTCTAACAATCTCTACTACTCACTCTACTACTCTTCTACTCTCTAGTACTTACTCTCTACTACTCTCTACCACTCACTCTCTACTACTCACTCTCTACTCTCTACTATGCACTCTCTACTACCCTCTACTACTCACTCTCTACTACTCACTATGTACTCTCTACTACTCTCTCTACTACTCCCTCTCTACTACTCTCTACTCACTCTCTACTACTCACTCTCTACTACTCTCTACTAACTCACTACTACTCCCTCTCTACTACTCCCTCTCTACTACTCTATACTACTCACTCTCTACTACTCACTCTCTACTGCTCACTCTCTACTACCCACTCTCTATTACTCTCTACTATTCACTCTCTACTACTCACTCTTTAACACTACTACTCACTCTCTACTACTCTCTACTACTCACTCTCTACTACTCACTCTCTACTACTCACTCTCTACTACTCACTCTCTACTACTCTCTACTCACTCTCTACTACTCACTGTCTACTACTCACTCTCTACTACTCTCTACTCACTCTCTACTACTCACTCTCTACTATGCACTCTCTACTATTCACACTCTACTACACTCTACTACTCACTCTCTACTACTCTGTATTATTCTACTACTCTACTCTACTACTCACTCTACTACTCACTCTCTACTAATCACTCTCTACTACTCTACCACTCACTCTCTACTACTCTCTACTACTCACTCTCTACTACTCTACTACTCTCTACGCACTCTCTACTACTCACTCTCTACTACTCCCTCTCTACTACTCCCTCTCTACTACCCACTCTCTACTCTCTACTACTCACTCTCTACTCCTCTCTACTACTCTCTAATACTCACTCTCTACTACTCTCTACTGCTCGCTCTACTACTCACTCTCTACTACTCTCTCTCTCTACTGCTCTACTCTCTACTACTTACTCTCTACTGCTCACTCTCTACAACTCACTCTCTACTACTCTCTACTACTCACTCTCTACTACTCACACTCTACTCTCTACCTCTCTCTACCTTTTTCTCTACTACTCTCTACTCTTTACCTCTCTACCTGTCTACCTCTCTACCTCTCTACCTCTACCTCTCTACCTCTACCTCTCTATACCTCGCTCTACCTCTCTACTCACACACATATGCACATATATATATATATATATATATATATATATATATATATATATATATATATATATATATCTTACAATTGACAAAGGCTAAGCGCCGAAACGCGTCTTGATGTGCTGAGGTTTCCAATAAAGTTGGTTGGAAACCGCCCCTGCGAGTGCTGTTTTCTTTATCAGGAGGAATTGCCTGGTGGAATTTGGTGGCTGTAATACAAAAACGGGCACACCCCCGTTAAGCAAGCACCCGTTCAAGAGTGCGGCAGGCTGGTGTTTTGGGAAGCAGGATATATATATATATATATGAATATATATGCATATATATGCATATGCATTTATATATATGTATGTGTGTATATATATATATACATACATACATATATAAACATCTATATACATCTGCATATCTATATAAATACAAATATAAATGCATGCATACATATACATATACATATATGCATACATATGCCTGTTATACTAATAAAAGCAAAGCTAAAAAGCCACCTAATTACAAACAGAATTGCTTTAACTTAAAGGAGGGTGAGACCTATTGCATTTTCAATGCTTGTTTTAAGTGATAATCCTGCTCTTGCCGAGTGGAGAGTGCCTGGTAGTCTGTTTCTGTGTGGGAGAGCAGTGCTGTGGTAGCAATATTGAACGTTGTTGAATATATATGTGTATTTGAGAAGTTGCAGCGTGGTTTCTATTGCAGGGTTGAACCTGTGTGGCAGCTTGGTATCTCTTTATAAAGGTGCACCCTTTGTAGCAGCTCTGCATCGGTGGCAGAGCATCTATGTGGGGTAGGGATAGTGGAGTAAGATATATAGTAGAGTTGTCTTAGTAGAATAGAATGGTATTCATAGAACAGCATCTCCTTAGGTCAGCAGTCTTGAAACTGTGGGGCGCGCCCACCTGGGGGGCCTTGGATGTGTTCCCTGGGGGGCACTAATGGGTCTGCTATTACAGGTAAATGAAGATAGCTTGGAAGTGGGAAAGGCTTGTTTCTAGGCAGTCTCTATTTACATGCAGCATTTAAAGTCCATAAGAAAGTGTGAGGACCGTAGTACTGAGCCGCATGGGGCAGGTCCAGGGAGTGTGGAGACTGGGTTAAAGACATAGCAAAAAAAGAAAAAACAATCTGAATTTTTTCCACACACACACCGTAAAACAAAAATAAATGCAAGTTAAACTAATCAAAGGGAAATAGACTCTTACCTTTTGAAATCTCGGTTAGCCAATGTGATCACTGCTAATTTCTTTGTATGTGACCAGAAAGTCACATAATTAAATCCTTAATGGTGCAGTGAGGAATAGTGGCTTGTTTATTAACAGTGGTACGGGGACCACGTGTGTGACGGAAAGCACTGTGAATGTAATTATTCTAAAATAGAATTACACAGTATAAAACATCCTGCAGCAAAATACTGTTTAAGATAAAACAAGTGCTTTAAAAATATATAGTTTAGTGAGAAGCATTCAGATTATATCTAGTGTAAATATTTGATATGTGTCCATTAAAAGGGTGCACTATTTATAATGGACACATATTAGCTCTCAAAATAAATTTGTCACTTTGAAGCTCCAAGTGAATTAACTAAAACCTACACTGGCTCCTGTATTTGGTGATTAATCAGTTGCACACATTTACATTTCCTTCAGGAAGGGGGCATCCTGGTGGTAAGGTATATTTTTTTCTTTAACAGTTCTCTATTCCTCTCTCTGCTTCACAGGAGTACCTCTCCCCTGCCTGTATGTTATTTGAGTGGTCACTGGACCCCAGTTATGTCAGTCTTATGATGAAAAAGAACGTGGGGGTTAGCATTCGGGCACACTTCACCATTTCTGAGCATTGAACAGGGTCCAAAGAATGGTTGGGGGGTCTAAATGTACTTTTTTGTTGTTCATTTACACAAAGCGGCAGAAAGCATGATTTTTGGGCATCCGGCCTATAAGTGATGGCCCTGTTCAGTTGGCAAAGTAGACAGTCTGCTTTGCAGGGCTGTATCATTGGTGCTACAGCTCCTTTAGAGACCCGGGGAGTACTTGCTGTGCCAGTGTTGCCGCGGTCCTCAGAGCAATGGACAAAGGGAAGGGAACATTGATGCATAGGAGACAACTTGATTTGGGCATCAGAGAGATGGGCGGTGGATGATGAGAGATCAGAGGGAGAGGGATGAGGTGAGATGGGAGCCCATGTTAACAAAGGTCAGCGGCGACAAGTTAGTAGCTATCATTAGTGAAGCAGGTGTAGTGATGCTTTTGCCCAGGGACCTATTGCATCACAATTATGATTGTTTTACTATAAAAAGTGAGCATGAGGACTCATTGTTCTTACTAGCATTAGGGCAGATGGCACCCTTGGGGCATAAAAGGGGGGCAGCATAGAGTAGCCTATTCTTTTCAGAAATAGACTGAGCTTGTTTTGAGATTAATTTGATGGTCAGACATGGTGGGGAATGAGTGAATGAAGGAGATAGCCAGCTTCTCAGGGCTACAGCCATCATTAGTGCAGCAGGTGGATTTGCATTGGGGCCCACAGCACACCTATTATGGGGAGTAGTGTGTTCTTGCTTGTATGCGGTTGCTTTTTTTGTAAGCCCCACATTTAGTCTGGAGTACAAGCTACAGAAGAGAACATCTAAAATGATCTAATGATCCCCCTCTCCCCCTGCTATCATATCTACCCCTTTCCAAATCCTGGCCATATAGTTTGAGGGGTGCCCCAACTTCAAAACATTTTGCTTAGGGGGGCTCAGAGCCAAAAAAAATTGAAGACCTCTGCTTTAGGAGATCCTTCCCTTCATAGCAGGGCGGCTCTGTAGCTGCAATGTTTCTGCAGCAGGTTGTTGTTTGCAGAGTGATGTCCCTTTAGTAGAGTTTTTGTAGCAGACCTTCTACGGTGTATAGAGCAGAGTAGTGTTTCTATAGCACCATGTAAACATCAGTGTTGCTTTTCTGCGGCATTGATGAATGACTTAAAGCACACCATGTAGATTTGCAGACTTGACTTTCTGCAAGCTACCACCTCGGTACAATGCCTTCCCCAGAATCCAAATATAGAAATGGAAGCTAAGCGAAGGGTTTATGTTTATGAATTTACAGCCTGCAATCCAGGTTCCAAAGGGCATCATACTTCTCTAAAAGGGTTTTCGGTGGACGTTATGTTGCTTTTAAAAACAATTAACAAGCAAAAATACCAACTCACTATTGTTTTGAAACAGCCACTGGCAGTGTATGCACCCAAGGACAATAGACTGGTATGTTAAAAGTTAGGCTGCAAACGTCAACATTATCGGCGCCATCTTGCCCTTTTTGAGCCCATTCGTGCGCGTAAGCGGCAGCCATTTTGAGCACCATGGCTTCCCTGCCCCTCGCTGATAGCCAGCGCGTCTCTCTCTCTCCTAACCTCGCAGGCATCCCCCGCATGCTGACAACCCCCCCGCTCTCACATGCCTTGGGTCATAAACCCGTCTTCAGCGCAGCTCTGCCTCGGAATCCCATCCTGTTCGCAGCGCGACACCTCCCTTCATTCCTTTCATGGTCCCAGGTCCTTTGATACAACCCCCCTTTTCCTGTGTGCCCGTTTGCCTTCCTCGTTCCCAGGCCGCCACCTGGCCCTGCGGATACTGTTTATTGCCCCCTCGTACAGTAGGAAGATTCCCCCATTAAAGGACCCTCGAATTGATCAAAGCCCCCACCCTATGAGATCCGATCAACCCCACACATTCCGTGAATCGGCGGAATGTCCAGCTGCGCGATAATCATCACCTGTTGTGACCGGGGTGGGGACTTCAACTGTAAATGTGTGTGGGAACGGGCCTGAAGGGGAGATTCCGAGGATGTCCTTTCATACTTCAAAGCATTGCAAGAATGTGTTACATGCAATAAAGATCATAAACTTGTGTATAAGAGGCCAGGCCTCAGAGATGCGGTTAGAGCACCTCGAGAAGATACCCTGTTGTCTGATTTGATATGTTCTGCTCCGCCGGCATAAAACTTCTGTTTCCTGCCTTCCAGTCTCCAGCGCCTGCCTCTTTGTTTGGTAACTCGAGTGGGTAAAGAGGCGGTTAGCGCCGGGCAACTCTGAAAAAGGTCATCTGCCCGTACCTTTTTCTACAAGTGGCGCCCAACGTTGGGCCCATCAGCGACTCGTGGATCCAGTGGGAGAGGTCCTGACGACAGAGTGAACGACTGCAACGATCGGGAGTGCACCTGTCCGATAGACCCTCGTCTGACAGCCGATCATCCGAACTTCACTGGTTCCGAACAGACCTCTCTCGAGTGATCTACGGTCCTGACTGGGAACCATCAGGAGTGCCGCGAGGAATACGAAGAAAAGAGGACGATCGGGCGCTGGATTCGGAAGACAAGAAACTGTCCATGCGGTCCGGGTAAGGTTGTGTAAACACGACGAATTGCGAAATGATTGTTTGATTGTTTGGAAAATACTAGTATTACTCTTTGTTGATTTGTTTGGAGATTCGCTGTCTGCAAACGGAGAAACAACAGGCTCTCTCTTTGCAAGCAGTGAAGGATAGGTAACGCAGACTTTTGTCCCCATTGTAATCCGTCGTGCCTATCTTTCTCCCCCACCGATTGATTGTTTGAACGCGAACTACGGTTCGTGGATTGTTCTCTGGAGATTTCCTTCTCCCCCACTGATTAATTGTTTGAACCCGAACTACTGTTCGCGGATTGTTTTCTGGAGATTCTCTGTCTGCAAACAGGAAAGAACAGGTTCCCTCTTTGCAGATAGTGAAAGGGTAGGTAACGCAGACCTTTGCGGGCCTACTTATTCTCCCCACTGATTGTTTGATTGATCGAACATTGACTGTTCGATATTGGTTCATGAGGTATTCACTGCCTGCAAACAACGTAGAATAGAAATATTCTGTCTAGTCTTTGCACGCAGTGATAAGATAGGTAGTGCTGATTTTTGTCCCCATTGTAATCCGTCATGCCTGTCTTCTCCCCACTGATTGGTAGCCTGTTTAGCCCGGACCGCTTATTAGAGATGAACCATCCGGCTCCACTGGAAGGCACCCCTAATAAGGACATGTTCATGAAGCATGGATTGATCGCTATAGCCTATAGCAAGCTGTGGCATAAATATACGAAAAAGGATCGAGAAAGTCAGTGGCCACTGATAGGATCCTTCGATGATGATAAAATAAGCGCGCTAGAAACAGCCCTTGGTAAAAACAAGACAACGCCCACTATGCTTGATAGTTTCGGCATGTGGCGCAAAGAAACTGAACAACGTAAAAAGAGAACTGAGAGTAGGTTGGGAAAAGAGCTGCGAAAAGCAGCCCACCTAGCTGCTCAGAAACTAGAAGAAGAGATAAAGGAAAGAGAGGAAGCCAAACAGAAACTAGAAATGGAAACATCAAGCCAGTGTCCGGTTAGAACGTCCTCCACGCTCTACCCTGAATTACCCTCGAAACAGCGAGCCAACGATGATCTGCTGTTAGGTCCTCCGATCATCTACATGCCCCCTCCATACGCCCCTTCCCAACCCTTAGCACAGCACCCACCACCCTCAGGCACAAACGAGAGTAGCGCCACAGCTTCGGCCCCCATGGCCTCTGTGCCGGCCGAACTCCTTGTATTAGATACTACGCAAACGACAACGTTAGGCGACCCTGAGACCCAAAGGGTTGGTTCTGCAAGAACAAGCAGACTAAGCAAAGATGAGCGAGCAGGGATTGACAAGATAGCAAGGACACTGGTAGAAAGGAAGGAAGATGAGGAGTACATCACAGATATGTTTAACTCGTATACAGGAAGTCACAGACGACATTTCTCCGTACGACTGTGTTACCATGTCTTGAACGCATACGAGGACCGATATCGAGACAAAGGTCCCGAGAGCCTAACGACTCTGTACCGAAAGGTCGATATCGGGGATGAGGGCGAGTGTGATGTGACGGACCTCCTTATGCGCACGCTTGAGGTTTTCCGCCACCTCACTGAACAAGAATCGGGAGCTAAACCCACGACATCCGTAGCGACCGAACCACAAACTAAGCAATCTAACGCTATGATGCCGATACGAGAGGCTGCCCCTTACTGGGTTCCTCCACGAGGTGAAGGGACTAACGATGATGCAAACCACAAAGATGCAAAAGGAAGGGTAGTGTACAACTGGGTCTACCAGCCATGGGACCGGCAAGAGATTCTGACATTCCGGAAATCTCTGCCTGACCTACGTAAAAACCCCACTGCCTTCTATACTGAATTAGGTACAGCCCTAGGTTCGACGATTATGACCCTGGCTGACATCGACTTGTTCTTCGGGTTATGTCTACCAGCTGATGTGTGGAAGCAAATCCGGAAAGTCGACCACCTTGAGCTGTTTGGACATACCTGGTCACAACTCGATGGCATTGATAAGCAACGAGAACCTGGACAAAAGCCTTTGAAATCCATTTTAGACTTCCCAGATAAAATCGTACAGAAATTAAAAACCCTGATTCCAGAAAAGAAAGTGGACTGGTCGATAGTAACGGCCTGTCGCCAGAAACCCCAGGAGGATGTATCGGATTACTTCTCCCGGTTTGAAACAGTGTTCTCCGATTACAGCGGCCAGGACATGACCACTGCAACCGGACACCATCTGTTTGTCTAGAATTATGTTAAGGGTTTGACACCAGAGGTCTCCCAGAAACTGCAGGCCAGCGAGAGTAGTTGGGCAGCCTCCAAACCCGCGGCTATCCTCCAGATGGCCCAATATTATGAACATCAGAAAAATGAAAACGATAGAGCAACAGAGAAAAAGAAGAAAGACTTGAAAGAGAGGGTGATGATTGCACAACTGCAAGGGGTGACTATAGGACGAGACCAATACAGGGGAAACTATCAGACGAACGTCCCTAAGACTGCACCTCCCAAGGACCGCACTTTGACTCCCCACATTGGACGTACAGACATTAGAGAGGACCAGTGTGCTTTCTGTAAAGGGACTGGCCATTGGAAATCCCAATGCCCGGTTCTTTTGGAAATAATCAGAAACAAAGACCCCAAGGACATAGCAAGTGGACCGAGAAATAAGGGACAGCAGCGAGGGCCCCAAATGACACGACTAACGACAGATCAGGCAGACCAAATACATTTGATCGACCCAGACAGAACCAATGCCAGCAATCTGACTACGATGACGCCCACGACTTTGCATAGGACTGCCAAGGGCAAGGGAGGGATCCAGTCGAGCTCTATGTTGACCAGCAAGGCCCTTATGTCATTGCTAAGGTCCTGGGTACAAAGTCTCCATTTCTGGTAGACACTGGCGCAACACGTAGTGCGTTATCTAAACGACTGATTCCAAGGGCACCCTTGTCTGGCTCACTTATAACATCGACAGGTTTCGATGGAACGCCCTCCACTAACCCTTTGTCCGCTCCGATCCTCTTCGACTTAGAAAACAACACCACTGACACCACGTTTTTGCTTTCCTCCAATAGCCCTGACGCCATTATGGGACTTGACTTATTGAAACACTTCCGAGCGACAATTAGATGTTCTCAAGACGGAGTTCGAGTTTTCCTTTACAACAACCCCGTTCTGCTTAGACATTGCCCTCCCCGACGCATGTTTTCCATCACTGATGCTGACACATCCCTGCTTGACACTCTGCCTCCGTATCTGTGGGCCAAGACGGATTCGGACGTAGGGCGCATGATGATTGACCCAGTGCACATTACTGTCCGACCAGACGCAACACTCCCAAAACTTCCACAATATCAGATATCGCCCGAGGGCGAGAAGGCATTGGTCAAGATTATTCAGTCACTGATAGACGCAGGAGTGGTAGAGGAAGTGGGTAGCAACGTTTGCAACAGCCCTATCTTGCCCATCATCAAGAAACAGGGAGAGGGAGATGAGAAAGCATACCGCTTTATCATTGACCTTCGAGAGATCAACAAAGTGGTGGTACCCCAGTACCCCGTGGTCTCAGACATCACCACCATCCTGACTTTGATTCCTTCTACTGCCACCACGTTCACTGTCATTGACCTCAAAAACGCATTCTTTTCCATCCCCATCCACCCAGACAGCCGATATCTCTTCGGCTTCACCCTAAAAGCCCGCTCATATAGGTTCTGCCGAGCACCCCAGGGCTACACAGAAAGCCCTAGCATCTACAGCCAGGCCCTCAAGAGACAACTGGATCAAGTCCAGTTACCCGATGGAGTGGTGTTAGTGCAATATGTCGATGACATCCTTTTGGCAGCCGACACCACTCCATTAGCAGTCACAGCCACCATTCAACTCCTGCACTTCCTTGCGGAAAATGGCCACAAGGTCTCCAAGAAGAAGTTGCAATTCTGCCAACCCCAGGTCACTTACTTAGGCCACCTTTTGTCCAAAGACGGAAGGAAACTCACTCCCGACCGGATCCAAACCATTCTCGAAACTCCTGTCCCTAAGACTCAGAAACAGGTTCGCTCCCTACTAGGCCTCACCTCCTTCTGCCGACAGTGGTTACCAAACTTTAGCCTCATTTTGAAACCGCTGCTTTCTCTGCTAGCTAAAGACGTCCCCTTCCCACTCCCTTGGACCCCTGAGTGTCAAACCTCCTTCACGGAACTACGAGATGCCCTTTGTTCGGCCCCTGTCCTAGGTACCCCTGATTACACAAAGCCCTTCTCCCTTTACACTCACGAAAGAGAGGGGTGCGCTTTATCTGTCCTGACCCAGTCCATTGGCCCAAAGCAACGACCGTGCGCTTACTTCTCTGCCACTCTTGACCCTGTAGCCAGAGCCTTGCCTGCCTGCCTTCGAGCTGTAGCTGCCGCTGCTATCTCTATCCGACAGAGTGAGGGGATCGTGCTCTCGAATTCCCTCACGGTACTGGTACCCCATGCAGTTGACACCCTCCTGAACCAAACCAAGACGCAACACCTGACGAGTGCACAACTGACTGGATACGAACTGACTTTGCTTGCACCCCATATCACCCTGAAAAGATGCACCACACTGAACCCGGCAACTCTGTTACCCTTACCAGAGAACGATCCCAATGTGCACCCTGTACATGACTGCGTGACTCTTACGGACGAACAGACTAGAAGTAGGGTTGACTCCAGAGACACGGCTTTTCCTGACCCTGACGGAGAGCTGTGGGTGGACGGTTCTTGCATCAAACTCCCCGATGGCACCACTTCAGCTGCCTATGCAGTCACCACGGCTCAAACTGTAGTCGAGACAGCCCGCATCACGCAACGATCTGCCCAGGCAGCGGAACTGATTGCCCTGACACGAGCCTGCATTCTAGCAGCAGGAACCACAGCGAACATTTACACCGACAGCCAGTACGCCTTCGGGGTGGTTCACCATTTTGGGCTCCTTTGGAGGGAAAGGGGATTCTTGACCTCACACGGCACCCCCATTTTGCACGGGGATCTAGTCTCCGCCTTGATCGAAGCTGTCCTTCTCCCCAAAAAGCTTGCAGTCATCAAATGCCAGGCACACAAAAAGGTGACAGACATTATTGGACAGGGAAATGCACTAGCCGACATCACTGCTCGAACGACAGCTGAAAATAGGACGACAACACGTATGTACGTGACCAGGTCACAAGCAGAAAAATGGACTGACGCTAGGGACACTATTAGAGACATTCAAATGGCTAGCACACAACACGAACTGACTGAATGGACACGGGTGGGATTAAAAGAGGACGAAGGCTGCTGGCGGACAAAAGACACAAACAAATGGTTGCTACCTGACTCGTACCTGATTCCCATACTGACTATGGCACACTCCCCTGCCCACATAGGATCAGCCCCCATGATTGAACTTGTCTCCAGAGTTTGGCACAATGATAAAATCACAGACTCCGCCAAACGTCTGGTCCAACAATGCTTGATATGCCTGCAACACAACCCCGGGAAAGGAACTGTAGTACCCCGGGGAGGGTTTGGGGTCCCAAATCACCCGTTTGAAGTCCTGCAGATGGACTACATCCAGCTAGACAGATGCCAAGGCCTGAAATATGTACTTGTTGTGGTATGCGCATTTAGCAAATGGGTAGAAGCATACCCAACCCGTGACAACACTGCTATGGCCACTGCAAAAGTACTGTTAAAGGAGTTTTTCCCCCGTTACGGCCTTTGTCGTATTTTATGGAGCGACAATGGCCCCCACTCTATAGCCGAAGTCATCCAGCTCATCTTAAAGGGGCTGGGCATCAAGCAGAAGTTCCACGCAGTCTTCCACCCCCAGTCTGCTGGACTTGTTGAGCGACACAATGCCACACTAAATCTTAAACTGGCCAAGATAGTGGCTACCACGGGTCTGAAATGGCCAGACGCCCTCCCACTGGCATTGCTATCGATGCGTTCCACCCCCACCAAACATCACTTGACACCTTATGAGGTTGTTTTCGGTCGACCCATGAGTGTCTGGTCTGCACCGAAACCAACTTCCATTCATGACGTCCCGGACGTCCTAATGTCTGATTATCTGTATAAATTGACTGAAACTCTGTCTGTCATTCATCAGCAGGTGCAGCAGGCCATCCCCGATGCTTCCAGGGGTCCGGGTCACGCCATCCAACCTGGAGATTTCGTGCTGATCCGAAACTTTCAGCGGTCGAAGAGTTTGGAACCCCGGTGGACGGGCCCCTGGCAAGTGTTAATCACCACCCGGACGGCTCTTCGTGTGGAGGGGAAACGGCACTGGCTGCACGCACACCACTGTAGAAGGTCTCCTCGACCCTGGCCACGACAGAAAACATCGACAACCAAGAAAAGCTCCTGAACAAGGACCGACTGTCACTAACCTGCTATCCTGATACCGAAGCACTTGAACTTTCAAAATTCTCTGATCCCACTGTGCCATCCAGAGAAGGGTATTTCCTGCGTCGAAAGGAGGGAGCTTCGGCTAAGTAGACCACGGACTAAGTTAAATCTCAGAACGGTGACCTAAACACCACCAAGGGTTACCCGGAGAGAAGCTAAACGAAGTCTGTGGTTCTGCCCGCTGCCGAGCACCTTGAAGATGATGGAAGCGCCAGATAAGAAGATGATGGAAGCGCCAAATAAGAAGATGATGGAAGCAACAGGAAATACCCGCTACAGAAGCCCAAGAACAGACAGACTCCACAGCTCAAAGACAATTGCACTCTTCATCACAATCCTTTTCTGCTTTCTCCTCATGACCACACTCTGGATTATGGAAGAAAATGCACCTGCTCACGAAACATTCCTGACCACTGCTCAGCCTACCACCATGAAGGAACATTATCTGATTTCGCTCTCTCCTCAACTCAGAGAGAGGCGAAAGGAGTTTTGGAATAACTCTTTCGTACAGCTACTTCACCAGCACAATCTCGCCACCAATGCCACCAACTGTTGGATCTGTGGGTTGCTACCCCACGCCACTGGACACTCGATACCATTCATCCCTTCACCCTTCTCAGTTCATGGCTCCTGCCTTGCTTGGCTGATCCTCTTGCAAGAAAGCCATAAGGACAATACCACCTCCAGCAAAACCGTAACGCATTTCTTCCACGGGGTCTGGCGAAACAAAACAAAGACACACTTCTGCCCGCAGACCTCCAACGACTCAATCCACATGGACATCCCTGCTAAAGAACGAATTGAAATGCAGGTGTTCAACAATCCAACCAGACCCACCTTCTCCTACCTGCGGAAACGAACGGCTGCCACTCTGACTGTGGCCCTGTCAGTCATCAACGTCACAGGCCACATGTGCATAGAAGGGCTTGGGACACAGCTGGTAGGCCGCAGTGCTTGCTGTTTTACCAGAACTTTGGACTCCACTAATCCACCTTCCATTGTGTCGTCCCCAAACATGTATTTCGTCTGCGGCACAAAGGCTTACACCTGGCTCCCCAAAGGCTGGGGGGGCACTTGTTTCATCTCCTTCATCCTTCCTCCGACTTATGTGGCTCCCGCGAATCATCATAGACAAAAACGAGCCAAGGACATTGAACAAGCCGACTCAACAGGAGCGCAGTTCCTCGATGCTATGAAGGGACTTGTTCCACTCTGGGGCCCGATGGCAAACAGCCGTGCCATCCGACATCTGACTCAGGCAGTTGAGACAACAATGAACATCACAGCTGGTATCCTTGCTAACAACACCGCCGAGCTTCAAGCGGTCCGCTTGGTGGCCCTCCAGAACCGCCTTGTCCTAGATGTGGTTCTTGCGGACCGTGGTGGAGCATGCCGCATTATTGGGTCCAGCTGCTGTACATACATACCGGACAATTCACCCTCAGTGTACAAAGCCATCGAACATCTTCACAGACTCTCTTCAGAAGTCCACCAGGAACAGGAAGAATGGTCGCTTGGTGGTTGGTTCTGGAACACCGTTAAGAATTGGGGCTGGAGACTGTTCACCATTATCCTGATTCCTGTAGTTGTAATATGCGGTCTATGCTTAGGAATTCAATGTCTGCCACCTCTGTGTTCATTATGTACAAATTGTATTTGCCCTAAGACTGAGGACTTTGGAAACGAACGCATGGGAGCATTATATGATGCCGAGGTTAGGAATTTTATGAAGATTGACATTGAGTAGGCAAGTTGGCTAGATATGTTGAAAACGGAGGACTGTTAAAAGTTAGGCTGCAAACGTCAACATTATCGGCGCCATCTTGCACTTTTTGAGCCCATACGTGCGCGTAAGCGGCAGCCATTTTGAGCACCATGGCCTCCCTGCCCCTCGCTGATAGCCAGCGCGTCTCTCTCTCTCCTAACCTCGCAGGCATCCCCCGCACGCTGACAAACCCCCTCTCTCACATGCCTTGGGTCATAAACCCCTCTTCAGCGCAGCTCTGCCTCGGAATCCCATCCTGTTCCCAGCGCGACACCTCCCTTCATTCCTTTCATGGTCCCAGGTCCTTTGATACAACCCCCCTTTTCCTGTGTGCCCGTTTGTCTTCCTCGTTCCCAGGCCGCCACCTGGCCCTGCGGATACTGTTTATTGCCCCCCAGTACAGTAGGAAGCTTCCCCCATTAAAGGACCCTCGAATTGATCAAAGCCCCCACCCTATGAGATCCGATCAACCCCACACATTCCGTGAATCGGCGGAATGTCCAGCTGCGCGATAATCATCACCTGTTGTGACCGGGGTGGGGACTTCAACTGTAAATGTGTGTGGGAACGGGCCTGAAGGGGAGATTCCGAGGATGTCCTTTCATACTTCAAAGCATTGCAAGAATGTGTTACATGCAATAAAGATCATAAACTTGTGTATAAGAGGCCAGGCCTCAGAGATGCGGTTAGAGCACCTCGAGAAGATACCCTGTTGTCTGATTTGATGTGTTCTGCTCCGCCGGAATAAAACTTCTGTTTCCTGCCTTCCAGTCTCCAGCGCCTGCCTCTTTGTTTGGTAACTCGAGTGGGTAAAGAGGCGGTTAGCGCCGGGCAACTCTGAAAAAGGTCATCTGCCCGTACCTTTTTCTACAGGTACCCAATTAAGGTGACACAGTGCTCATGTAAGAAAGTAAGAGGGGCCATCTTGAGTTTGGCTTGTGTGATGCATCCCTCCAAAAAAACGGGGAATGCCCGCACCCAAAATAAATCTGGGGAACCACTGTATTTCAGCAAGGGGCTCCTCAGCTGGTTGCCCTGTTTGGAACCTTTGACTCAGTGACCATCCACTGGTTCACAGAGGGAGTTACAAGGAGAAGCCATGAGCTATTTGAGCATCAGTGATCACCCCTGAAAGGCTGGCAAATTAATCAGACCAATTATATATTTGATCAGTACCTTTTGTCCACTGGTTTGTTAGGCATCATATTATTAGAAAAACATAAATACTTTAGCAGAACCCTCTTTATTTGGTATCTTCAAATAGTTGGCACACCCATGTATATGGAAGTATCCGGGCTTATAATAGCACCTGTTTCAATTGTATTTTACTTACTGGCACAGAAATAGTTTCTAGATACTATCTGACTAAAGCAGACCTTCTTGCAATAGAAGGGGGTTCCCCAGGGCAAATAAATGATATAGGCAGGAACGACGGGGAAAACACATAAGCAAATAGAAAAGATCACCCTGCCAAGGTCGGTAAATGGTGGGCCCAGGTGGGATCCAATTCAGATTAGGGGGGAGCAATATCCAATGAATATCCGAGACCAAAAGAGCGAATGGATCACAATCAAATCATTCTTTATAGCATATATTTTAATTTTATTTTATTTTATTTGATGCAGTTAATCATTTTAGCAAGATAATCAAAATATAGTGGGTACAAAAATTCATAAAATCATCAGTACTGTTCATCATTTCATGGGCGGAGATAAATTCATAGAAAAATATACATAGGAAAATACAGTGTTCCACTCACTCCGGGGGGTAAGGTGGGGGGGCTCAACAGGCACTCACATCTAACAAAAATCATTCATGCTCTAATATATTCAGCCACTTCATACGGGTAATTCACATTTGGCCTGCAACAAACGGAAGATGGAATTATGGTTGCATGGACGCGGGTGCAGCTTGGGGAAGGCAAGAAGATGGAATGTTGTTGCCGTTCCTGATAGTAACGCCGTAATAACGCCTAATCTGAATTGGATCCCACCTGGGACCACCATTTACCAACCTTGGCAGGGTGATATTTTCTATTTGCCTAAAGCAGACCTTCTTACCATATTGTACAAGACATGCCAGGCTTCCTCAGTGGCACCAGTATTTACATGCTGCCCATCCTGCGTTTTGCATGGGACACACACTTTTCTTAAATGCACACGCAAGGAAATATTACTCCATCTACTGCATAAATATATGTCATTGGCTTCCATTCAGAAATGCTTTTTAAGCATGTCTTTTTACCAATATGTCCTGAAAATTGTACTGTACACTGCTTGCTTGACCGCATGTTTTCCAAAACTCCCTGGAAATAGTGGGGTTCGCTCACCACACTTTTTTGCTGTAATTTGGGGTGTGTCCACTCTATTGTACAGGGCTGCCTTGGACTCTCAGCCCATTCATGACAGGTTCATAATTAGTATCTGCACACTTCGGTTTGTTCGCCCAGACAAAAGTAGTCAACCTTTAGGTGTCAAAAATCAGCTCAATGTTTCAAGTCATGTGTCCATAGTGAACACTATACTCTGTATATGGTGCGGAGAGTGATACATGCAAGTACTGGGAGAGGAAGGGGTTTTAGGGCAAAGCTTCCCAAACAATGGCTGCTGGCAAAGAATTTTATATTTGCACATCAATTCAGTATCATACTCCTTGCATTTGTAGCTCTTCGATGCAGTGGCATAACACATGATAATGGGGTCCCCCTGCAGAATGTGGTGTGAGGGTCCCTGAAACTCCGATATCTCACAGATATCCATAGGATTTGCGCTGAATTGCGTTGCAGGACATGCAGGGCCCTGCGTTACACTGCTGCCTAAAGATCTACATCAATATTAAGTTTGTCTTAAGTTAAAAATAATACTCCTCATGGACAATTCATCATAATTTTTGTTGTGTCCTGTGTTTGTGTGTAAGGAGCCTCTAGTGGTCCTCAGCAGACTCCTTACAAGTATTACGTAATCTGGTGGGTATGACTGGTTGTTGTTAATAAAGATTGTGAAGCAGTGTGTTCAGTTAACAGTTGCATGCTGAAGAATAAAGACACGCAAACCAGAGCTCAGTGTGTGGCTTGGTCTGTTACATGTTCTACGTGCCCCAAGGATACAAGACTGCTCTCCCTGAGGGTTTGCTGTGGTCCAGCAAACTGCTCATCCGTGCCACATGTGCCCCAGGAAGCGATCTACAGTTGGCATATGTGGATTCAAAGTGCAACAAAATCTACTGGTAAGGCCGAAAGATGAGATACTGCACCACAGCATAGCACAAAGCCAGCACTGATAGAAAGCAGAAATTCCAAAGACAGTGACAGTCAAGTGCAGGAAAGTGCTAAAGGCAAAGATGACAAGGCACAGAGAAACGCTAAAGGCAGCAACAGCCAGGTGCAAGAAAACGGTAATTACAGAGACAACCAGGTGTAGAAAGTACAACTGTACTTACCATAGCGAACGGGAAAAGTGCTACCCAACCTCCAATCAAGACTTGGCCCGGGGCCAGTGAGCTCAAAGTAGCACGTGGCAATTACAACCCAAGCATAAGCATGGGGGTTGTGCTTACGAAGGCATTGGTCTCCGAAGAAGCGCCCACAGACGTAACTCTGGTGGCACTCAGCACAACTCAAAAGGTCTTCAAGCTCTCCAATGGCTGTTGAAAATATCGCCACATGTGGCACCGCTGCATTCCTGAAACCACCATTGCCATGCGATACTGCCAAAAAACTGAATATTGGTGCCCGGATCAAAACATTCAATGATTTCATAGATGCTATAGAAGAGGCAGATGACAAAAAGATCATCAAATACTTAAAGAACCTTGCAGGCGATGGAGTAAAAGAAGTAATAAAGAAGATATTACAAGCTGGTGAAGTATCAGACCGTCAAATTAAGACACCATTGAAAGCCAAGTTCAATCCAATGCCAAATATCGACTTTGAAAGGTACATTTTCAATAAAGCAAGACAGCAACCTGGTGAGACGATGGATGAGTTTGTTCAGAGACTTGATACGCTTATAAAGCACTGCACGTTCAGTTAATTTGATGATGAAGAAGCCAGACATCTAAGAATTATCTATGGTTGCTTCTCCGATTCATTCCGACAACACATGCTGCGAGAAACACTCAGTTTGGAGAAGATGCTTATGGTTGCAAGAGCAAAGGAATGTACTGATCGACAGGCTGCTGATATGGAAGCTGGAACAACCCAAAATGAGTCAACATTGACTATGAAAAGTAAGCAGAGGCACAGAGTGATGTCTCTGAGCAAAAATGTATTGTTTTTCTGCTGTGGATTCTCCTTTTCACCTGAAGGTAAAAGGCTCGCCAGCAGACAGATATGCAAAGGCTGGAGGATTTTTTTTAATTTCTTAACGGTTTGCAAAGCAAAAGAGAAACTAAGTGCATTACAAAGAGACAAAGAGATAGACCCCAGAAAGTTCCAGAAGCACTCTAGCCACTCCCACAAGGCCAAAAGGCAACATCGACTAAGGCAAGTGGAAACAAAACAAAGTCGATCATTATCAAATTAATCTTCCAAAGGTTTTTTACTGTCATCATCCCTTGACAGTGTGGAATATGAATGTGAGATGGGGATGTCAGTCACAGACCGACGTGCACATGTAGGATTGGCCGCTTGCAAGGAAAAATACAAATCTAAAAAGAATCCCCATACGAAGCAACAAAGTTCATTTGGACAAAGTCCTAAAATCTTGCTCAAGGTGAGTGGTTGCCTTACAACTTTTATTATAGACAGTTATGCGCCAATAAACATCATGCCGGCAAAAAGTACAAAGAACTATTTCCGATACCACATCTCACACCGTCAACAACAAAGGTGTACACCTGGGCAGCTGCTACGCCCTTGCAAAGATCCTTTGTAGTGATCATACAGCACACGAAAAAGACAGTGCAAGCACCAATTCAAGTCCTCTAAGGTACTTTGTTAAGTGCATGCTTATTAAGATTTGCTACTGCTGCTGACATGGGACTGATCTCTATTAACTACAACTTGAATTCCTATTCTGAAATAGTGAGTCAATTTCCGAAATTGTTTCATGGACTTGGAGAACTTAAGACAATGGTAGATGCAGCTTCACATTAATGAAGACATTTGCCCTGTTGCCCAGCAACCCAGTTGAATTCCTTTTCACTTACAGTAAGCCTTTGAGAAAGAATTTCAGTTACAACATGGCATCATCAAGCGATCTACTAGTCCGACGCTGTGAGTTTCACCCATAGTGGTGGTGCCAAAAAAGGACAGTGGAGGTTCATTGCGAATTTGTTTTTATTTGTGACAGGCCAACAAAGCAATTGAAAGAGAAAGACATCCAGGTCCTCACATTGCAGACATGATCATGCAGCTGAATGGTGCCAAAGTTTTATTCTGCCTTGATTTGAACAAAGGCTATTATCAACTTGAACTGGAAGAAAACTTTAGTTACATTACTATTGTTTCAACTCATGTTGGTTTGTTTAGCTATATGAGACTCAGTTTTGGTGTGTTGTCAGCTGCAGAAATCTTTCAAGATGTAAATTGACGAATCATTCAGCCTTTCGCACATACTTTTAACTACAGTGATGATATATTGGTGTTTGGGGCTACATGAATGGAACATGATAAAGCACTCCCACAAGTATGCCGTCTACTTGCTGATGCAGGCCTCACACTAAATGCAGGGAAGTGTGAGTTTAACAAAAACAGACTTAAATTATTTGGGCATATTTTCCCTGAAAAAAGGGAAAAAACCCTGACCCCTAAAAGGTATAGGCATTGCCATCCACTTGCCCTGAAGAAGATGTGACCATGCTCTGATTCTTCTTGGGCATGGTCCGCTACTGCTCCAGGTGCATTTGTGATTTTGCCACTGTGAGTGTCCCTTTAGGAGAACTAACAAAACAAGATGTTCCATTTGAATGATCATCTGAATGTGACCGAAGTTTCAAGAACATAAAACACGCAATTGGAAATGCAACTGAAATGGCTTACTTTGATCTGCAATGCATACAAAGATTGTGGAAGATGCCAGCCCGGTGGTGTTGGTCTCGATCCTTGCTCAACACAATGGACAGCCCGATGCTCAAAGACACACCATGGCCTATGCTAGCCAGAGTCTAGCTCAGCCCGAACTGCTTATTCTCAACCTGAGAAAGAAAGCTTTTTTTAAAGAAATCTATTTTTCAGTTTTATATAACAAAACATAGCAGCGGTGAGAGTGTGAGTCACAGCACACGGTGGGTAATGCACGGGAAAGGTCACTCCATGACATCCAGCATTCGCTTGCAGTTTCATATGTGCGCGGGGAAATAGGTTGACATCCCATAAGTGACATTTACCCCATTCCCTAGAGTTGTAGGGTTCGCTCCCTTCACAGGCTGATTGCCCTGACCCTCACTGTCCTCAGAACTGGCGCTATCATCAGTTGTTGTGACAGAGTCGGTTTCCAGGAGCCTATCACACAAACTTCACTGTACAAGGAGCTCCTCTCCCACCTTCTTATTTCTCGTCTGCAGAGCTTCCAATGGTCTTCCTTGTCCAGGACCATTCCGCTACATCCCTGTGCCAATGTTCTGTCTCCGGGACAAGTTGACACATCCAAGTGATGACAACCCTGCGTCTAGCCAGCACCAACCCCTGAGAAAGAAAGCTTAGCTGTAGTATGGGTTTGTGAGCACTTCCATGTGTTTATGTTTGGAGCATTTCACCCTTGTTACGGATCATCAGACGTTGCTCACCCTTTTTGGAAATCCAAAAGCCAAGATGTTTGTTGTAATCCAATAAATGAAAGTTCATTCAGCATATAATAGGTTGTATTTATTAAGAGCACAGAGACAAGACAGCTAATGTGCTGCAGGCAGTTCACAACTGTTTCCTTCCACTGCCTATCAATGGAATCTGTAGATGTCATCGAATGCAACAACACATACGTTAAAGAATGCAATAAACTTAAAGACACAGACTATAAATATAAGACCTATTTACAACAATGTATTCTTAAAGTTATTTAAGAATATAACACATCTTCCCCCTTTATTATTTAAGTAAAAACAACACTAAAAAAAAAAACTGGAAAGAAAAAAAAACATAACAAATCAAAAATTCAAGAATCACCACAGACATAATCTTCCAAGTTCCTAGGTGGAACTCTTACTCTTTGAACTCTGCCTGAATTCAAAAGATTATCTCCACCACTAGATTGGATGGAATCCGAAGTATTAATGTTGGCCCCAGAACTTCCATATATAAATGTGGATTCAAACCTTCAACAACCAAATCACTCACCATAGTATCTTTCAAATTACCCCTCTTATACAATGCAACTCTCCTCATATTCCAACTTTCCCCATTGTAGAGAGTCACATGCCTTCTGTAAACACTTTTCACTTTATACAGCCCACGAAATGTGGTAAAGCCTTGGCCAAGTCTTCCTGGCTTGACTTTTACCCAATCGTTGGGTGAAATAGCCGACTTTTGTATGGGCATCTCGCTCTCCTTTCTTTCACCACTTAAAAAGACCCCCAGACCCAAACAATCCTTCAACCATGCAGGATTCATTTTCGTACTAATGGAGCGTCCTCTCATGCACACAAAAGGAATCTTCCCAGTGACTGTATTCTCAGTTGTCCTGTAGGCCCAAATTAAATCCTTCATTTTCTTTTTACATCACATCTACTTGCCAATGCCATTTGCATCGTCCCTTTAATCATTCGATTAGCCCTTTCCACAACACCATTCCCTTGTGGGTTGTACAATGAAGTCCTCGAATGAACAATACCGCACAACTTCAAAATTTCTGTCATTTCATGTGAAACTAATTGTGTTCCATTGTCTGTGATCAGCCTCAATGGAAATCCTTCTTCACTAAAGACCTCAGACAAAACGTTAATGGTGGATCTAGTGGTGATTTCCCTTACAAACTTCACCACCGCCCATTTAGACATGACATCAACCATGACTACCCCAAATCTCAATTCTCCCCCCAAACCTGAAAGGGGACCAATGAAATCTAAGCACACTGTGTGCCACGGTAATCCAGGGTCCTCAATCTTCCCCACCTCTGATTGACTACCCACCTTTAGCCTTTTTTCACTTTCCACACACACCACACATCTCTCCACCCACTCTGCAACCTGTTGATCCATGGCAGGCCACCAAAAGTGCTCCCTTACTCTTTTTTTAGTTAAAGATTGGCCCAAGTGGCCCTCATGTGCCAATTTAAACAGATCAAACCTAATTTCCAGCGGTGGAATTACCTTGTCACCCTTCATAACAATACAGATATCATCATTTATAATGGACAAGTCATCCAAGACCTTAATAAATGGTCTAACTGCGACGGGAAGAGTACTTTCCCTTCTCACCCCTTTAACCACCAAATCCTTCACCAAAACTAAAGTCTGATCCTTATCCATACTTGTTCTCCATTGAACCTTACTTATCGCCCCTCCACATGACTCCAAAACATCTTCAACAATAGCAACGGAACCTTCACCCTGAAAGAATTCCACATTAACCTTGTCAACATCTTCCCATGACAAAGGTAATCTAGATAAGTCATCGGCTTGCGAATTCCTCCAACCGGCTAAATATTCCACCTTGTACATATATTCCTGGAGACGTGAAGCCAATCTCACCAAACGTGCAGAAGTCTTGTGTGTACCACCTGGACTCAAAATTTTGAGAAGTGGTTTATGATCCGTTTGTAGAGTAAAATTGAAACCCCATAAATATGTTCTAAAATACTCAACTCCCCATGCTGCTGCCAACGCCTCCCTCTCTATCACTGAAATATTCCTCTCAGAAATTGTCAAAGATCTTGAAGCGAAGGCCACCGTCTTCACTACCCCATCATGTGACTGTGCCAACACGGCACCAATCCCTACTGCACTGGCGTCAACCGTGATAATGGATTTAAACTTTGTATCAAAAGGTGTCAAAATATTTGCCTCACATATCTCTCTCTTGATTTGATCAAAGGCATGCTGTTGCTCCTTCGTCCACACAAACTTGTGACCTTTCCTGAGAAGCACTTTGATATTCTCCGTTTTCTCTGCAAAATTCTGTACAAATTTGGCATAAAACTCTATGAGACCCAAGAAAGATCTCAACTGGTCCTTGTCATTGGGCGCTGGAGCCGTCTGTATTGTCTCCAACAAATCCCTTTTTGGTCTAACACCATTGGCGGACAAAGTGTAACCTAAATGCTCCACCTCTTCAACCGCAAACATACATTTCTCCCTCTTAAGGGTAAGGCCAGCATTTTCCATCTTGCTCAACACAGCCTTCAATACCATATCATGTCGCTCTCTTGTGTCTCCAAAAACTAGCACATCGTCTTGGAAATAGACTACATTTGCAATCCCCTGTAAAACCGAGCCCATCATCCTCTGGAAAATTCCAGCAGCAGACGCCAACCCAAAAGGCATCCTTGTAAATTGGAATATCCACTCAGACGTGATAAATGCAGTGAGTTTTTTAGAGTCACTGTGTAATCTGATCTGATGATACGCGCTGCGTAGGTCAAGTTTAGAAAAAAACCTACCACCGTTGAGCAACAAAATTAGCTCACTTATGTTCGGTAAAGGAAAATTATCCACCATAATGTTTTGGTTTAAAGAGCGTAAATCCACACAGAATCTAAAACTGCTGTCCTGTTTGCTCGTAATCACAACTGGAGAAATCCAGCTGGAAGTTTCAATTGATTCTATGATACCTTGCTCAACCATCTCACTGAGCATACGTCTAACCTCCTGTCTCGCTATGATAGGCACCTTCCTAACTTTATGCTGTATTGGCACAGCATCAGGTTTCAAAATGATCTTGTGCACATATCCTTTCAATTCACCAATCATCTCATCAAACAAACTACTCATTCTGTTCACAATCATTTCAGTACTTATCTCATCCACCACCATAACTTGTTGACTAGCCCTTGGATTTATGATGATGTGCAAATCATATTAATGCCACCAACCCAAAATTGGTGGTCCACTCTGCGCTTTGTAAATCTTGCCCTCTACATTCCTCCCCTGAAAGCAAATATCACCAAACATGTAACCCACTATATCAATTTTCTCACCTTGGTAACCACCCGGGTTAATATCTTTGGGCAGAAGCTTTTCCTTAGGCCAGTTTTGTTCATACAGTGACCAAGGAACAATCGTCCAAAATGACCCCGAATCTACCAAAAGCTCAACTTCCTTGCCGTTAATCATAAATGTTGCTTTAGGTCTCCACTTCCTTCCCAATTCTATCATGTCATCTTCAACACACAAAGTGTCATCTTCAACACATAACAACTTATCCGCACCTTCAATTGTGCAAGTAGACGAGTCCCCCATCATTTGATTACCGATAACAGCCACCCTCTGTCTATTGTTTGATTTACACATTTTGTAGAAATGGCCTTGTTTTCAACACTTCCTACAATGCTTATCCAATGCATAGCATTTCCTATACTCTGCGGTATGATACATGCTTCCGCACATAGAACATCCCTTCTCTGACATCCTATTGTGTTCTAAGTTTGTCCCCGAAGTGCTGTATTGCTTACCACTAGGAATTACTTTCTAACCCATACTCTCACCACTCTAATTGTTATTTACTATAGCCACCTCCTCTTGAGACACACAACTCACATCAGCTGTGTTTGTTTTCTTTTCCATCTCTTTCATACACGTTTCCGATTGTTCCACAACTTTAGCTATATCAGTCGCATTGCTTAGTGTAGGATTTTTTGCCGCCCATAACCTTTCCTCCATTTTTTTGTTGCAACATTTAACTATCAGTTGGTCTCTTATCATCTCATCTCTCATGTTGCCGAAACGACAATGCAGGGATAATTCACGTAGTCTAGATACAAATTGATCAATAGTCTCTCCTGACTTTTGTGGCTGGGTATAAAATGTATGCCTACACATCACAATGTTAATTTCCTTAGCATACTGTTTTTTTAATTTTGCTTTTGCCTCCTCATACACATTAGTAATAACCCTCCCTTCAGCATCCAAACCCACTGGTAAAAATCTAAAAGAATGTTGACCCTCTTTCCCCAGTGTGCTTAATAACAATGCTTTCTTCCTCTCAGCACTGAAATTCTTACCATTCAATGCGATAATATCATTTTCAAAAATATCTATCCTTTCATCCCACTCAATTGTTGGATCACCTGGTTGCTGAAGAAACAAAGGAGGTGGAACAACTGTACTACCTTCCATAATGCAAGCAAGTAAAACTGGCTATAGCAAAAATTACAGTAATGGAGAAAAACCAAAATTAAAAAAACAGTCAATTATAAATATATAATGTTTCGTTGAATAATATATGTCGAACACTTCCCTTGCTCCGAATAAGTTTCAGTGTTATGAATATAGAGTGTGCGCTGAACTTTTTCAATTTATATCACTTCCTTTTGTTGTGTCCAAATTTAATATCACTTACTGTTCCATGTTTAATGTTCAATGGTATATCCAGAGTAGGCACCTCGATCAAAAATTGTGCCTTCCGATTTGAAGAAATTGTTCCCACAAGATTTATCGGTGAATGCGATTCTCAAAATGGCAGCCAATGACGTATTACGTCCTTGCGTACAGCGTGAACTACGTCAGACTGACGCTTTACGTTCTAACGCACCACACCTTACCATAGATGCACGCTCTTCGTAAATCCACAGTCTTCGCTCCGTCGTTTCAGCACTGACGATGAATACAGGGTTCCACCGGTGATGTTATTTTTTGAAAGACAAGGTACGCGTGGCACGAAATAAACGTTTTACGTTGAAACCAAATTGTTAAGACTTCCAATGTATGCGCTAACAGTATGCCATTGGATCAAAAAAAAAAAAAACGATCTTGAACATTAACATGCACTTCTTGCAAAATATAGCCACCAACAGTAAGTCTCTGAAATAGTGAATAAGTTCTCCTTATAAATCGATCATTAGAAAGCTTTTTTCCATGTAGACAAATATATCGTAGGGTAGCTCTCACGATATATCAATCGCTAGACGTTTTTTTCCATCAGCAAAACATATATGCTATTTTCAAACGCAATGTCACTACAGGCATTTAAATACCTTCCTTTTCTTGAAGACTTTCTGACTTCTCCCACAATCGGTTAACAAATTGCAATCAATCCGTGAAATCCGAAGTTGCAGGGATAAACAATATTGATGTACTGATACACGCAGGCTATTCACCAATATATGATTTCCGTATCCACCAAATTTGACACGTTTCAAAGTCAGGTCTTCTCTTTTTCCAAATAATTATAATACTCCCTCTACGCTCCTTCTTGATTAAGATTTGTCCATCGTCGCCAATGTTGTAATCCAATAAATGAAGATTCATTCAGCATATAATAAGTTGTATTTATTAAGAGCACAGAGACAAGACAGCTAATGTGCTGCAGGCAGTTCACAACTGTTTCCTTCCACTGCCTATCAATGGAATCTGTAGATGTCAACGAATGCAACAACACATACTTTAAAGAATGCAATAAACTTAAAGACACAGACTATAAGTATAAGACCTATTTACAACAATGTATTCTTAAAGTTATTTAAGAATATAACAATGTTCCCTCGCATCGAGAGGTGGAAGTTGCATCTGCTGGAGTATGATTACACAATTGGGCAAAAACCAGGGAATGATCAAAACCCTGCAGACTACTTTTCACGAGTGTCGCTACTATGTCATAGTACAATGTCCAAAATATCTGAGGCCTACATCAATTTCATAGCAAAGTGCGCCTGCAGCTCTTTCTATTGAACAGATTCTGACATCTACTAGTACTGTCAAAGACATGCATAAGATTAAGCCAATCATTGCAACACAATCATGGAGGAAACATACTCGAGCTCTTACAGATGATGTTAAGTACCAGAAATTCAAGAATGTTCAGGAAGAACTTTCTGTTACACATGTTGGTGTCATACTAAGAGGGGCAAGAATAGTTAGTTATCCCTGAAAGCCTTAGTCAACAAGTTATTGAACTGCCACACAAAGGACATCGTGACACTAATGCATCTAAAGAAAACCTCAGGGATCAAGTGTGGTTCCCGCACCTTGATGAATGACTTGACAGAGAGCTGAAAGCTTGTCATCTGTACAACTGTCTGCCTCCCAAGTGCCCTAAGTGGGAAGGGTATGCCCAGATGTGGGTCCTGTGCTCACTGTGCCACTGGGTTCACTCTAGCCTGGCTGATTAGGGGCGATATCCTGAAACTGGTCCCAGGATGCTTGTTTCCAGTCCAGGGAGTACTTGGCCTGGCAGTTCAGGCTAGACTGTTCCCATAGGGAGTAGGGTCAAGACTGATTTGCATATGGCTGGGTCCAAACTGGGGTGGTATGGTGAGAAAAAAACTATGGGTTAAACCCAGATCTGTGACTGGGGGTGAATGTTTGATTTGTTCAGCAATCCATCATTCATTCGTTCTTTTTACTCCCAAAATGACTAAGCACCCACTGAACATGTCTGATCTTCCAAACCAGGCCTGGGAGAGGTTTGCGGTTGACTTCTTTAGACCCCTCAGTAATGGACATCATCTCATGGTAATTGATGTTGGGTACTCACATTTTCCTTAAGTGGAAGACATAGCAACAACCACACATGTCAAAGTCATCAAGAGTCTGGATGACGTTTTCACAGCATGAGATTTTCCGTCCATTCTCAAATCTGACAATGGACCACCTTACAATAGTAGACAGTTCAAAGACTTTCTTAATCTCTTAAGCATCAAAAATCAGAAAAGTACATCTCTCTGGCCACAGGCAAATGGTGCTGTTGAGCGATTTATGAGCACTTTGAGAAGGATGGTTCAGTAATCTGTGCTGGAAGGAATCTACCTTTACGTCCAGCCATCTGTGTCTACCATTCCACTCCTCATTCCACGACAGGAGAAAGTCCTGCCGTCTTGTTGTTCGGGAGAGCTCTTGGAATGAACATATGACAATGGATCACCGGTCGATCAATAATCCCTGATGAGATTTGCGTCACTGACAAGTCTTGCAAATACAAAATGAAGGCTTACGCCAACAAGAGCTGATGCACTAGAGACTCAATCTTCGAGAAAGGAGATTGAGTTCTTATCAAGCAAAAGCGGACACACAAGACTGACGCTCCATTTATGATGGACGGCTAAGAGTTATGGTGAGCAAAAGACATATGGTAACTGCCCAACGACCTGGAAAATCCAGAACCAGAAACTTGTCACACTTTAAGCATCCTCGATATTCGTCGGATCCAAACCTCATGAGTGAGGCAAGTCCACCTGAGTGCCCAAGTGAAGCATCCGACTCTTCTCCAGAGATGCCGGACGAAGGCACGACTTTTCTACCTCGTACAGCTAGATCTGGAAGACTCCTGCAAACACCTCAACAGCTAGATCGGGAAGACTCCTGTGTGCACCTTGACGACTCATCAAGGAGTTATAATGTGTAGATATTTGTTTGTGCTTTTTATTTAACAAAGAGGGAGATGTGTCCTGCATTTGTGTGTATGAGGCATCTAGTGGTCCTGGGTATACTCCTTACAAATATTACGTAATCGTACGAGTGTGGCTGGGTGTGGTTAATAAAGTTTGTGACATAGTATGTTCAGTTAATGGCTGCATGCTAAAGAATAAAGACGTGCAAGCCAGAGCTCCGTGAGCTGAGTGGACTGTTAGTTGCATGCTTCTGGGCTCGGGAGGACGCTACAGTTTGTTAGGCTTGTCTATCAAATTTTCAGGCAACAGAATGAACCAGAACTCAGATTTTGTAAGGTTTAATGAGCTGTTGCACGTCCTGAGGTGAATTTCACTTTCAAACTCTGAGCCATTGAGAGCGCTTAATTTCTTTTTATAACCTAAGTTAGTAGTCTAATTTACCCTGAGCGCGCCACAGGAGTGACAGTGACAGGTGATAATTCTTTGCATTCCCCACTTGCATTTTTGCAAGTACCTAATAGGTAACCCCTGTGTAGTGCACAGTCTTTAATTATGGTCTATTTTAGAAGAATATGAAGCAATGTTTGGCTATTTTGGGCTCAGCAGTTTCCAAGCTCTCCATTCATCTCTGAAACTAAGCTTAGATTTACTATATTTTACTCGGTGGAGCGCTACATAAAAAAACTTCAGTGCTTCCTGGTGCAAACAATAAAAAATTGTGCCGCGTCATATTTACAAAGTGGTCTCGTGTCGACGATGCTCTAAGCAGCTTTAGTGCATAAAAGACTGTTTTGTGTAACGCTCATGTTTGTGCTGTTGAGCAAAGGCAATCTAGCGGTGTGTAGCCCGGGTTTTGTCCTCGAGACACCAGCACGCCCTACAAATTAGGGTACAGACATTAGCACAAGGATAACGCATAATACTTAAAAGATGTGAGTTTTAGGTATATTACACAATATACTGCGGGCCCCTATGCTTGTGCCAATCGTCACTTTGTGTATAGGTTTGATGCAAAAACATTTCTGTCTATTTTAGCTGAACTGACTTCGCATCAAAACCAGGGAGTGTCTGCACTGTTTTGTCTTCGCATAACTTAATCGGAGGTTGGCTCTTAGCAGCGCAAAGCAGGTCACCTTTCGGTTTCATCATGGAAGTGCCTGCAAAAACCGTTATAAATCTACCTAGTAGTAGGTAGATTAATTAAAATCATTGCACTGTTTTTTTCAACAAATATCACAACATTTCTCACATTAACATCTTATACTACAATTAAACAAATCCCAGTACGTTAAAAAGTTCGTAATACATTAATTATTCTATCTGGATCACCTTTGAATGGCTGACCTTGATTGACCAAAAATAAAAATGTGTCAATAAAGTAATTGCAAGCAAATTTCAAGATGCCCTACT
Source organism: Lissotriton vulgaris (assembly GCF_964263255.1). Taxonomy (NCBI): domain Eukaryota; kingdom Metazoa; phylum Chordata; class Amphibia; order Caudata; family Salamandridae; genus Lissotriton; species Lissotriton vulgaris. The sequence goes on along the minus strand of NC_141697.1, from coordinate 1,047,998,525 downwards.
AACTTACAAACACGTTTAAAAATAATAAAAACCATTAGCTTATTTTAAAAGCAACGAAATACACTTGCTCTGTGTTCTGTCAAAGTTCATTTGTTAACTTTATTTTAAGTGCCAAGTAAAAAGAATTTTAATGCACAAATTGGCACAAGGGCATTGCTACTGTTCAAACGGAAACTAACTGCATCTTTGCATGTCGCAATTCCTTGGCATATAAAAAGTTCATCGTTCTATCCACCAGTTGATTGAAATATGTCCTAAGGAATCCTTTTTACAGTGAAATATCCACATTCACCAGAATTGGCCAACTTACTACAACCATTTACAAATTCATGTGTGGGGAATTATAAAAAGGTTGCAGAGATAAGACTCTGGTTACTAATTCTGTTAAGCAAAATTGTACAGGTTAGTTCGATTTTTGTAAGATTCAGGGAATAGTAAATCTGTGCATAGATCGTTCTGCATATAGTCTTCTCTAAGGTTTCATCTGACATGCATAAGAACAACGAGATAAGGAATGCAGAGCCCCTAGAAGCTGTCTTCAACAACAAAAAGCCAGTGCAATAAATAAGAGTGTGGTTGCAGTTATGCTTCAGTCAGATTTGAACGTTGCTACTGAAATGCAATGTCTTTGCCCTATAGTTTTTTCGATACACATCTTGGCTGGCATTAGGTCTTCTTGAACGTTCACAGATTTCAGTCTGTCACAGCTCCTGCATCAATTATGTTTTCACCCCCGCCCTCCCTCCTAGAGGGAGCTGGTGATCAGGTTGGTAGTCACGTTCTTAACTTAAACCTTTGTTACATTACTGCTGAACAGCAGAAGTTGTGAAAAGAACAAACCAGTTACACGTCAGAAACCTGGCTCTTCCCAACCCTTTCTAGATTCGTCTCAGTAAAGGCTTATTCAGTGCATACTGTACGAAGCGGCTAAGGAACACGGCATGTTATCAGAGTCCAAGCACATGCTACCACAATGCAATTGATTCCCTTCCTAGGCCAACAATAGGGAAGAATACAAAGTAGATCGCTTGCCCTGAATGTACTGATCATCAGTTACCTCAAGACTAGGAGCCATATGTATGAAGCCAATTTGAGATCGTAAATGCTGAAATCCGCTGAATTTAAGCTTTTGCGATCGCAAATTAGCAGTGTGCAATGTAGCACACAAAAACCCCTCGCAAACCCCTTGCAGTTGTATTTAAGTAATTTCAAATTGTGATTCCTTAACCCCTTGCGTGCTGCCAAACCCCCGCAAACCCCTAGCAATTGTATTTAAGGAATTGCAAATTGCGATTCCTTAACCCCTTGCGCGCTGCCGTCGACCAACGGCCGACGGCAACACTACCTCTCTAGTGCTGCCGTCGGCCAACGACCGACGGAGCCCCGCCCACTCTTCAAAACGCCCGCACCGCGGTGGAAAAACCAGCGCCGTTAAGGCGTTAAATGCAATGTAAGAAGCACAACAGAAAGTGCGATTTGGCCTTAAGGAATCGCAAATTACCACCAACTTCAAGTTGGTGGTAAATTGCGATTTCACTTAAAAATGCACTATTTTGCATTTTTAAAGTGCAATGTGGCAAACATACATGCCCTTAGAGCATGTATGTGTGCCACATGTGCACACATGCACATTTCAGGGGTGCAACAGGACGTCCTTTTGACACCTTGGCACCCTTGAAATTGCATTCTTAATTTGCGGTTTTCTAATTGCTAATCTCAAATTGAAAATTCCTTCCCATTCATTCCTATGGGCCACCTAGCCCATAGGAATGAATGGGAAGGTTTTCCTTATTTGCGAATCTCAATTTGCAATTCGCAATAAAGGAATATGTGGGATTCGCAAAATTTTTAGCAAATCCTACTTACATTGCATTTTGCGATTCTCTAATTGCGATTCTCTAAAAATCGCAATTTGAGAATTGCAAAATGGTTTCTTCATACATATGCCCCTAGATAGTTTAGGAAAGTGCTCCAATTAAATGTCTTTGTTAGTTTGTTAAGGGTTGTTTGATCCAGGAGGCAGAGTTTCCCTGAAGATGGTGGACAGTGACATTTATTGATAGCTCTTTTCCAGCTAATATTATGTCCTTTCTAAATGGGACAAATGCAAAAACAACAGTTGATGGACAGAATGCAGAACAATGTCATACATTCACCCCAGTACAGAGATATGGGCCTAAATCCATCGTTTTTTTGCTCACCATGCCATTCCAGTGTGAACCCAACCATATGCAAATCATGTCAGGATTTGCCGCTCCATCGCGCCTACCGCACTAGGAAACTACATTTCCCATGAGTCGGCGGGGTCCCGCAGGAAGCTTATCTCGGGACCCGACGCGCTTCCGGTTGCGCGTTATTCTGGATGTTGATTCTGCACCCGGCATGAGAGCGGACGCTCTGCATGCCTGCCTTTCGTGTCTCCTGTTGGATTATCTCTTCCCCCCCTGAGGCTCTGTGGGGAGCGCTTCAGTGTTCTGTCTTCGGCGGTTGACAGACTTCACGCACCAACAGGTATTGCCGTTCTTGTTCCGACGGCCGCCCTTGCGGTCAAACTGCTTGCTTCCTGATCAGGGTGTTCAGGGAAGTTCTGTGTCTGTTGCTCAAAGACCGTCTCATTGCTGGTATAAATTGTGTGTGGCGGAACACAGTGGCGGTCGAAACCACGTGTTACCGTACACTCGCGGATTGTTATTGTTCTAAGAAAGCGGGGCGCTGTAGTGAGGACAACTACGCGTCTCCGTTGTTAACTGTGTATTTACAAGGAACTTAACGAACTGGGCATGTAGTGAGGTAACTACAGGAAACCCCAGTTCTCATTGCATGGTCCTTCGTGGGGTGTATTGTTGGCAGAATCCAGTGGTGGTCGCAACTACGTTTTTCTGTTTGACATTAACCAAGTATTCGTTATTGGGTCATTGTTTGGAGAGCGGAGTGTTGTAGTTTTTGCTTCCTACACACTACCGTTTCCCTCTTCCTTTGTGATGGAACTAACACCTTGGCTTTGAAGATTTGGGACATCCCTTGTACACTGAGTCCTCTGACATGTTTGTGGTATGTTGTGAGTAGTGGATTTGGTGTCTCAAGTACAGCGTGTGTGTGTCTGGTACGACAGGATTGTTTTCGTTAATTATATGTTTGTGTTCCTTAGGCCTTCCTCACAGATTGTGGTAGAAGGGCTATAGTATTTCCTATCCAAGGTCGTGTTTTCTTTATGCTCAGGTACTGGCCTTTTCCTTGGTTATCTAGTGAGACTATATGAGAGTAGTATTAACTGATGCCTGTCTTGTCTTTTGTTACAGGCGTCCTTTCCCTGCTGACCCTACCTTTACCCATCCCACAATTAAATTTAATTTTGGTTTGTTATTTTTCTCCCTCGCCTAATGGCTCGAACACCCTGTGTTTACACTTCAGGGTGTTGGTGACATTTGGAGGTGGAACCATACTTGCAGCGACTGGATCCCGTGGAGTGGACCTGACAAATCAGTCTTGACCCTGTGCCTCATGGGAACAGTCCAGCCCGAACTGCCAAGCCTCGTCCTCCCTGTACCGGAAAAAAGCATCCTAGGACCGTTTTTCAGGCTTTCAGCCCTCATCAGCTAGGATAGCTTGATTCCAGTGGCATGGAGAGCACAGGACTCACTTCTGAGCATACCCGTCCCACTCGGGGTGACAAATGCAAAAACAGCAATTGATGGACAGAATGCTGAACAATGTCAAACATTCACCCCAATACAGAGATCTGGGCCTAAATCCATATTTTTTTTTGCTCACCATGCCATTCCAGTTTGAACCCAGCCATATGCAAATAAGTCTTGACCCTGTGCCCCATGAGAACAGTCCAGCCTGAACTGCCAGTCAGGTCCTTCCTGGACTGGAAACAAGCATCCCAGGACCGGTTTCGGGCTTTCAGCCCTCATCAGCCAGGATAGCTTGATTCCAGTGGCATGGCTCACTGTGCCACTTTATTTCAGCTTCTGGCATGATAGTTACAATACGAAAGACAGAAGTGTCCCTTACCCTAGAATAACATATATTTTATGCTTAAGATTATATATAATAGATGCTGTACTACCTAATTTGACTAGCATTGGAAAAACATACCTTTCCATCTGTGGCCTAAAATGCAAATATGTTCAACAATATTCAGTTTATTTTCTGCTCCTCAGAGCTTTACTCAGACATTCAGATATTACGTAACAATGATGGTGCTTTCCGTTAAAATATTCAATGAAGAGATGATTCTGGGATAAATCTTGGACTGTGCAATTTTAGGATAGGGGACATCGGACCTGGACTCTAATTGAATTCTTGACTGGTGAGGCACTCGGAAGGCAGATTTTACCCTTTCACTGCTTGAATGTTGATCATCATCATCGATAGATGCTCGATTCAACCTTGTGAAACACCGCAATAAACACACAGAAACATTGTCTAATACCACTTTACTGCATTGACATAAGAGCAACTTATATATGTACAAATAAAGAACAGCCTGTTAACACTTAGGAAGTATTGCAGCCCAGTATGATGCCTGACTGATCCGGCTGCCGTGGCATTGGGATATGGTTCTGGATTCTGTTTAAAAGATTTCATCAATTTGTGTTGTTGTGAGTACAAATGACAGAAATGTATCTCACCTGTACTTGGTGGTATAGACTTGCACTTGGTAAGGAATTTGATGGTTTTGTACAATAACCTCCTAGGAAATGATGTAGATAGTGGACATTCCCAATCACTCATTGTAAACATTTAGTAAGAGTTCACAAATGTCAGTAACACTCTCTTCAACATTTAGCCATGACCCTGTTAGATAAAGGGTCTTGCTCTTATGGAACTCTTGGTTGCTTCGGGACATGACAGCTGTCACCCAACTATTTCATAGACTGAGGTGAGAAATGTCAAGTCCAAAAATCTTCCAAATTCAGGGTGATTCAGTTTGCTATAGACGGAGTTCTGGACTGTGAAGAACTTACAATTTATGTGCTTTGGATTTGAGGGGATGGTGCAGTCTACATCTTCCACCCCAGCCTAAATTCCATTTTATACTGATTTTCTTCTAAGGAGAATGGAAGATCTCATAAAAATGTGGCCATGGCGTCATTGAGCACTCAATCTTGAACCATGAAAGGTTTCTAGAATGTAAACCATGCTTTCAGGTACACACTGTTAGGACTCGGGGAACATAGTATGTGTCACCCACATAGGCCAATGTCAACTAAGAGATTAGGAAGAGAATCTTTGCATGAGGATTCTCCATTTAATGGATGTTTGTACCTCCAGTACCTTAAGCCCATCAAGAGCCAGCAATTTATGATGATGTGTTATATGTTCCTCAATGACTTTGACTTAAGCCTAAAGCCCACCTATGATCCACTCAGTAGGTCATGGTATGGTAAGATACAACGTATCTGCAAGTGTTGCCATATGAAGAGTGTAGAGAGTAAACCTTTGTCTTGCTGTGGCAGGTGACCGCCTTAAGTCATTATCCATAGGCCTCATATGGAGATTGCTTTGTATGCTCGTGTGCCAGAATGGATGTGGGGCTTTGGCCTACTGCAGGTGCCCAAACTCAAGGACTTTACAGTCTTCATTGTGGTACGCATTATAAATTAGGGCTGAGTAGGGTTGGCCTGGACTACAGTTCGGATGCTAACCTTCAGTGTAAGGTATGCTTACCCACTTGGGTAGCTGAATTGTTGACACATCTGGTGAACAGCTGTCTGGCGGTGTTATGAACTTGAGAAACTACCCAGGTGGGTGCACATGGCATTTTTTACTGGCATAGATCGGAACAGTCTTTTTTTCTATGCACCATGTGTGTTAAGCACTGACTAATTATAGACACTGTGCCCAAAAGAGGCAAACTATGCTTTAGCCATAAAGGCTATTGTAAATATTTCGAACCCACTTGGGTTTAAATGAAGGCTGGAGTCTGGAGCCGTAGCTTGAGGATTTCTTACCTAGGTAAAACTGTGTATTTTGGGATCTTGATCAATATGGGGTAACTGTCTTATTTAGCTATAATTAATTCTTTGTTTAATTGTTTGTGTAGCTCTAGACTGTAAATGTAGTGACTTTGTGGGTTTTTATGCATCCAGCACACATAAAACATTATTTTCCTGTACTCATGCTGATACTAGGTGCTGCTGACTTGGTTAATTCTAGGGAAATCTGGCAGCTGCATACTTGGTGGGAGCTCTGTTACAGTATCCCTACACAAGCGGAATGAGAACTGTGATCGTAGGAAAAGGAGACCAGAGTTAATTAGAGCTCCTTTTTGATGTGAAACAAACAGATACTGAGCAAGCTCAAGAGACCATTAGATCAGATTGAAACTTTGGTAAAATATTTGACCCAGGAATAACTTCCCACTTACTTGAAAATACAATAGCCTTGTCCCCTCACTGGAAAAATTGACAACCCAAATATATGCATGAACCATAGGAAAGAAATGTTGGATATGCAAGCAGCCACAGATGACCAAGCAAAGAAGTATATTTTGGACCTTGAATATGACACAGGCACAAGCATCAGGAAATTATTATCCACGGATCAAGTGTTAGATCTCATCAAAGCCAAAAAGGAGGATCTTGAGGTAAGATCCAGATGAAACAGTATTAGAATTCTTGATCCACCAGCACTGGGAAAATGAAGATATATGTTGAAACATTGTTAACTAATTTATTTGACTGGACACAATTTTCAGGCACCTTAATAGAGGTGTGATCCCACAGGCCACTAATACCTATGTTCCCACTCACATGGCAACGAGGCCTGGCCTAACCGATGTTTTTCATCATAGAGACAGGTGCATGGTGTTTCGCGTGACTAGGAAAAATGCAATCTTCACTTCAAAGGATCACAATACAAATTATTTGTACGTTACAGCATTGGTGCAAGAAGCAAGACAGATATTTGCCACTGTAATTGTGTCAAAACAACATACAATATGCAGCATAGTATCATGTAAAATTAATGTCTGACTTTGACAAGAAAACTCACTTCTTCTCTGACCCTGCTGTAGAGCTGACATTTTTTAATTAAGGTCACAATTCTCCCAAGAACTTAGAACGAGATAAGGATGGAGACAATATAGAGACTTATGATTTGAATAATGTTTAATCAGTTATGGTACATGGTATTGTTGCCACTTAATTGGTCTCCTTACTAGCTGCATGTAAATGTTACTTTATGCAGCAGTTGGCTTGAGAGCAGGGTGGCAATGTATATACAACCATGATGTTGAGTTTATATCTTGCGTTCATGTTGGTATGCACTTCCACCTTTGTGCCCTTTGCACATAGCTAGGAGTCATGGATTTATTTTATAAACACAGTCGTTGACATATTAAAGAGCTTCAAGGACCAACCTGAAAACCACCACCTCACAGAGACCCTTTCCATCACAGAAAGCGAGCACAACCTGACCACCTGGAACTTCATCATAATTGAAGAAACAGCTGAACTCATGATAATCATACACTCAGGGGCCCCCTCTGACCCACCACATCTTCAAAAAATGACTCACCTCCTTCCGCAAAAACCTAGCTGCTGAAGAAACCTACCGTTGACCCAACCAAGCTTGTGAATTAATGTCCCTTATTGCTTCTGCCATAACCTGCCAAAGTCATGGAGAATCCCAGCAACAGATGCTTATCAACTCACACCGCCAATTAGCAAATCCTCAATATCTCACAATCAGGATTCGGATTCAATCACAGCACTAAAATGGCTCTGGTCGAAGCTACTGACGACAAAGGAGGGACTGCAGCTCCCATTCTCCTGGACCACTCAGCCACTTGTTTCAACACCGTCTCACTTCCCACATCCCATTCTCATCCACTATCTGTACAAATCAGGCATCCAAAGACATGTTCTTAAGTGTCTCACCTCGTTCCTCCCCTTTAGGACACAGTCAGTCAAAATTCCACCCTACACATCAGAGACTCTGGAACTCATCTGTGGCATTCCCCAAGGCTCCACACTCTTCATTATATACATGACCCTTCTAGCAACCATCATCAGAGCCCATAACATAGATGTCCTGTACTAAGCATATGTTACTCTACTTATCGTATTCCTATAGGACTAAACAACAAACACAAGGGATAGATTCATGGTTTGCAGGACCAAGATCGCCAGATGGATGAAAGACAACTGTCTTAAACACAAGTCAGACAAAACAATACTGATCATATTTGGAAAAGAGACCTCAATCTGGGACTGCACTTGGTGGCCACCAAACCTTGGAGACATACCCACACCCAGCACAAAAGCAAGAAACTTAGGGATCATCATTGATGACATACTGGGCATGTCAGTTTAGATCAACGAAATGACCACGTTGGGCTTCCACCTGCTGAATATTCTGAAAGGGATTTTTTTCAGGGGGCTCCCACTCAACACCAAGCACACAATCCCTCAAGCATTCATTAGCAACAGACTCGACTACCGCAACAACTTCTACATCAGAGTCCCCAAATACCTGACCTGACTTCAAACCATCCAGAACACAGCAGCCTACCTCATACTAAGTGTCCCTCACCGAGAACACATAAAGGCTCACCTCAAGACACTACACTGGCAACCGATCCACAAGAGAGTCAGGTTCACGCTACTCACCTTCACATTCAAAGCACTCCACAAATCTGGACAAGGATACCTCAACATTAGAATCCAGTTCAACCTCCTTAAGGACATCGCAGTTTAGCAGGACACTGGTCACACAAGACAAAGAGGAGGGGCCGGGCATTCTCTTACATCGCACCTAAAACATGGAAAGATCTCCCTCTCCATATAAGTAACTATGCTCCCTTCTTATTTCTGAAAAAAACTGAAGACCTGGCTCTTCAACTAGATTGACAGAGTCCAGAACCACACCTCCTCAGCTCAGTGCCAGGATCTGATCATGGGTGAAGGAACACTCTACAAATACCATATCATAGCATATGTGCAATGGAAAATTGTCGGGAGTGTCAATATGGTCAATCTTAGGCAACATTGTGTAAGTATTATGCTTGAGAAACTATGGAAAGTTAAACAATTGTTGTACAATATACAGTGAAATCAGAACACTAGGGATGTGCCAATCTGAGGCGGCTCCTCCGCTATGGCGGAGGTTTGTTGCCACACCCATGCTAGCAGCATGACAAAGAGAAAAAAATATGATACTATACCCTGGTTTATTATTGTTTTATTTTGTTTCAAGGCCGAGTCTTGGGTGTGTGGTTAGGGGATCATAGGCACCTACAGGGAGTGGTGGGCACTGCAATCAGTGCATATGATGGTTTGGTCAGCCGTCTCAGGCTGGCCAAACCGTTGTGCGCACTGAAGCTCTCTCCAGCTCACCTGTGTTGCTGGGTCGGAGAGAGCGAGCACAGGCTCCCTTGGAGCACAAATCATCGCCACTCAGTCTGAGGAGTTTGGTAGCCTGTGTTACCTGCAATGGAGCCACAAGAGAAACTGAAGAACAGCAGGTACGTTTTTTCCCCCTTTTTTTGTTGTTGTTCAGATGACTACAACATCACAGATATGTAAGTAACAGTACTATTGTATACATTACATGTGCCTGCATTACAAATACGGCAGTGCCTTTCATTTAACAATAACAATAACCCTTCAAGTGCACAGTGTTGTTGGAGTAATGGAACTAATAACAGTGAAGCTTTAGTGTGGTGTCTAACATCATGTTGTGGACTGCTTCGTAATGCCCCCCCCCCTCATTCAATGGTCCCCATCTGATCACCCACCATCTTCCTGTGCACAGTCCCATGCTTGATCTATCGTCACAATGTACCTGCTTCTCAGGTAGGGCGTATGTCCTATCTAGGTCCCAATTTATCCAGGTAAGTGTGCTACTCAGGGTAGCACACACCCCACCCATCTGACCACAGGGACCAGCCATCATGTCGATCTCGGCTTGGGCCCATTTCCGTGGATACATCACCCAATCCATGAGTGTCGGTTCCATTGCAGCCCTCCATAACGTTGCAATGCGCGGTTTAGCAAGCACCAATGCCAGGTGGCCCAGGTCAATAAACCGCAACACATGTATATGTCTTTTGAGTGGGACATTAGCTCCAAACAGGCACAGTGAGACATCAGTAGGCATCAGTCGATCCGTGACTTCGGTTATGTACTGCAGTATTGCATCCCAGTATTCCACTATAGCTGCACAGCACCATAACATGTGCAGGAATCGGCAGCTTCCTCTCCACTTCAAGGAGACGCTGTTTCTGCTCTGCTCCTGGATACATGCGGCCTGTTCTTTATGGGTTAAATAGGGGTGGTAGAGGTAGTTACACTGGACATACCTCATTCTGGCATTTCTGGAGACCCATCTGACCATCGATAAGCATTTCTCCTATTTTTTGTCCGATAAATCCACACCCAGCACTTGCTCCCACACTGTGGGGTAGCTAAGCCTTTGGCCAACTGTGGCGGCCCTTGCATTTGCCGCCCCAAGAGCGTGTGGAAAAGCGTGGGGCAGATGGCGATTTCCTCGGTGGACGCCCCAAGAGCGGGCGGGAGGATGCCGCCCCCAAAGTTCGTGCCACCAGGGACGGACTGCACCCCTTCACCCCACCTTGCTAATCTACTGCTCCCACCATTCCTTAAGTTGTTGCAGTTGCTGTGGATTGTTATGACCAGAGTTTTTATAAAATGATGTGACAGCGTGCCTGCCAAAGCCAAATGGTAATAGTACTTGTAGTGGTTTTCAGGTCTCCAGTTCCGTGTTCATCGCGTCCTATCTCTCCCAAAGCAGGTTGCTCATTGCTGCATGGAGTAAAAAATTACCAGATCCAAGCTTAGTGGTGTCTTGTAGAAACATGAAAGGGTTTCAAAGTCCCTTCGTGGAACAGATGTACCCATACTTTGAGGTCCACCTCCAACCAGAGCTGTCATGAACAGCAGATTGGTGGTAGTTTGCTTTTTGTCCGTCCGGGAGTCCCAGCAGCAGTGGTAAGCAATCTAAGTGGTCACATATAATCTGAGTCTCCGGGTCGCAGACCCAACGAGCCATCACATTGGCCACCGCAATTGCTCTGCTGCGTAATTTAATTCATAGTTGGGTGCAGCCAGGCCCTCTTCGGCATGGGAGAGTTAAAGGTCAGTCAAGCACACCCTGCACCTGCCAGTGGCCCATTTTACCATCAATAGTGGGGAACATTACGCACAAAATAGTCAGTTTCAGTATGAGGGGGATTGCTGCATAAAGTATAATAACCTATGGAGTATTGCTGTGCAACCCAGTGTGGATAACGGTAAGGGGCTCCAGAATGGAAGAGAGTTCCAGATTGAAGTAATAGTCCTCATTAAGTTACCATCGAAGAGATACTTTTCAGTGTGATAAGCGTGCACTCCCAGGTGTTTCAATGTATCAGTCACTAAATGCACTGTACTGTGCTCGGATGAGGCCAATGCCTCTCAGGTTCCATGGCAGTGAAAGGGAACAGGCAAGATTTGTCCCAATTAACTTTGCGACCTGAGGCCCTGCTGAAGTCCTCGAGCACTGCCATCACTGGGGTTAGTTTTGTTCAGTGGCAGGTATTTCAGAAACTCATCTACATATAGGTCACTATGTGCCATTCTCCACCCATCTGGATCCACAATCACATGCCTGCACTCACAGGGCACAGCCAGAGGCTCTATAGCCAGAGCAAATAAGAGAGGGGAGAGTGGACACCCACGCTTGCATGCAGGGATAATTCCCCTGCTGTGCTGAGCGTTCCACGGGAACGGGTGTGATCATGACGAGCTGAGCTCGTCATGAGCACAGGAGCGCCATGCCTCATGACGAGCTCAGCTCGTCATGAGCATGCGGGCGAGGTGCGCCCCCTCCCTCCCCCCCAGCACAGCGGGAAAATAACCCCCGCAGCAAAGGGGTTAAACACAAGTCAGACAAAACGATACTGATCATATTTGGAAAAGAGACCTCAATCTGGGACTGCACTTGGTGGCCACCAAACCTGTGAGACATACCCACACCCAGTACAAAACAAGAAACTGGATAGGAGGTGATATAAGTCTCCCGTATGTACCCACCCCTCCGGGTATCTGTACAGCAAATTCCCCCATTGAAAGAAGTCAGTCCCTATGCTGAAACATGCAGCACCCCAAGCAAATAGGGCCTTCTGAGGGTATCAAAGCTTATTCAATATCCGACAAGACCACTCAGTGATGCTCATGGTATTGCCTAGCCCAGTCCATGATCCCAAATAGGCGTTAAAGATTTAAGAAAGTATTGTGGCCCAATATAAAGCCATTTTGATGACTGTGCATCAATGTTTGGACCAAGAGTAACAAGTGGTTGGTCAGTACTTTCCCCAGAATTTTATAATCTAGATTCAACAGTGACAATGGCCAAATAGCAACCTATGCTTTAGGGTCCCTGCTGAGCTCTGAGAAGACCACGATTAACGCCTCCCTTATAGACTTGGATAGGCATCCAGCGTACCTGTCCAGCTCATAAGTCTTTAATAGGTGCACCGCTAATCCCAATCTGTAGGCGGCATAGAATTCCCTGGGGAGGCCATTTGTGCCCGTTTGATTTATTGCTGCTTGTATTTCCTCTGGTTGGAGGGGGTCAATTAGTGCAACTTTCTGTGCCGCATTAAGGTGAGGAAGGGGAAGTGCACTGAAATAAGCATCTGCTGCTTGTTTGTTTAGCTCAGACTTCGGTGTGTAGAGAGTCAAATAATAGTCTTTGAACACCCCATTGCACATTAACCACTGTTACGTAGTCCCAGATCACGTTAACAGGAGTTCTAGGTGGATCAGATCTCAAGAGCCATGCCAGTGTGTATCCCTCTTTGTTGCCCTCCTCATGTTGTTGGGTTGTACCTTCCCCATGTTGAAAGCATCACAATCTGTGTAGTCTTGCACTATAATTGACTCTAACAGCCAAGCGATCATGTTGGGCTTGTTCTTTTCCCACAGCCTCACAGTCAAGTCTGTGTATGAGGTCCTCTATGGTGTTGAGGTCACTCTTTAGTGTCCATTTTGGTCCATGGAACGTCTTGATACACAAACCCCACAATACCACCTTAAATGCATCCCATTGTTTTATTCGATCCTATGCTGTCGCCTCGTTCTCTGTAAAGTACTTCTCTACATGTTCCCCAATTTCAGCTGCAACGTGTGCCCCCAGGCTATGGTCATCTTAAGAGGGTTATGATCTGAGAGCATGTGGCCCAGGTATCCTGGATCTATCAGTTTACACACTAATGTCTCACTGCAGTTAAAAAGATCTATGGTGTGTGTAAGATGTGCACCCTTGGAATAGAATGTGTACTCCTTACTGTTCGGGTACATGGCTCTCCACACCTTTGTGACTGCAATGTTTGACGCCAATTGGAATAAAGACTTTTACATCGCCAATGAGTAAGTCCTAGGGACGCGGGAAGCGATCTGTTATTGTCAGTATCCAGTACAGCGTTGAAGTCCCATCCCCTCATGCATGGTAAAGTTGGGTAAGAGAGCAGAGAGGGGGTGAGTGTTGGGATGACAGCCTGCAGCTTTGTGTTAGGGGCATGTACTGCTATCAATGCTATGCGCTCTCCATCGCTCAGCCCCTTAAGAGTTATGTACCAGCCCACCTGGTCTGCCCTGGATTGTGGCAGCAGGAATGGAACCCTGGGTGCAACCCAAATGTGTACACCTCTGGCATAGAGAGAGTATGTAGTGGCCACCAGTGTGCAGCGCCATGGTTTGTGCAGTTTGGCAAGTTCTGTGGTAATCATATGCATTTCTTGGAAACATGCAAAGTGTATACTTCTGCGTTTAAGACAGGCATTAATTATGTATTGCTTGGTGTGGGTGTCCATACTACAAACATTCCGAGGGAGTATATTGTATCGAGAGGGGATGCTTGTGCATGTATCAGGCATTATGTCCCTTGAGTTGAAAAATATACATCATATCTCCACACCAGTAGGCCTGCAATGACTATGCAGTGTGTTCAATGCGTGCACTCAAAGCATAAACTGCATAAACCCTAATTTCCCTTCCCTGGTCAAGGACCCTTGAACTTGCACCCTAAACGGGTGCCATGCGTCATGTTCATTCAGTAATCGGAGGGGTGTTATGCAGTTCTGCACTCAGTTCTCTATGCCCCACCCTGGGCAGTCACCCCTCAAATATGCATCTTCCCCTTTCCCTTGCTCCACTCTCCCCAACCTCGATCTGGTAGGTTTGAAATAATTGTTCCCCACAGGCCATGGACAATATATTATACTAACAAAGGATAGACGGACGTCAACCAGTTACACAATCAAGTCTGCTGTCTTAGGCGCCAGTGGGGGCTGTGCCATAAGGTCAACAAAGTCTCCTTCAGCTCAGTACTGCCCACATTTGTGTGGTGCTCCTGATTGTCTCCTGATGTTGATGTCCTGGGGCTAGTATAACTTTCAATCCCTCCTCCATCGTAGCCCATTGTTCAGCGGCTTCTTCTTGAGCCGGCCGCACAGTGAATCTTCTGAAGGGTCCTGGGAGAGGCAGAGTCACTGTGGCCTCAGGCCCCCTTAGCTTCAACCATCAGTGTGCTTCTGCCGGGGTTTTGAAAAGTACACTTCCCATCATCTATGACCCTGAGTTTGGTGGGCAACATCAGAGCATATCTTATGTAGAGACCGGGGAGGAGCTGCATAACCCCTCGGTACAACTCTCTACAAGATTTCACTCAGTCAGTTTTCCGACCCTGCTGCGTCAAAACCTTACACCTGCTTGAAGCAGGCTTAAGGAACGACACAGCACAGCTAGTATAGGGTCCCCGAGCAGTACTGGAGTTGCCTTGCGCTTGCGACACAAATCCAGCACTGCGTCAGCTTCACGGCATCAGATGCGTCGTGCATCTGTCTATTTTTGCGCCATGGTGCACCGCATTATAAATGCTGCCCATCCATGGTGGCGCAGGAGGTGTCTGCCATGACGCAAAATAACTAGCACATCCATACTGATATGCAGGAATGCGCCTGTTATTGTAAATCTGCCCTGCAGTTTCAAGGCTTGCACTTGTTCTTGGAGAGCTTTAATGTGTGATTGCAAGTCACTCACTGAGGGGTGAAACATTGCCAAAGTCGACTCATTCGTCTCCACCTGTTTCACTAGCTTTCTGTGATCGGCCCTCAGCAATCCAATTTTAATCGCCACTGCATCTAATTTGGACTCCAAAGTGGATTTCACATCCTGGACAGCCTTTAATATAGCCTCTAGCTGGGTGGTGCATCCGTGCGTTGCAACATCAGGGGTGGTATGTATTCCCAGCACGGGAGTCTCAATCACTGTCATGGTATCAGAGAAACCTCGTGGCTCCCAGTTTTTACACCTTTCACTTTCACCAAGGTGCCAGGGAGGAACAGAGCCGGTGCCAGACCGCAAGCAGCTCCTTGCTGGGAGCCGATCGGCGATTGCAATGCTAGTTGCCAAACTAAAGGCTGGAAGACCTCAACAGTCCTACCAGGCTGTGCCGGCTCTTTAGTGTCCCGCAGTGCTTGCCAGGGTTGATAAGGTGGGCTAACACAGAGAAAGACAACACTTGACCCACTGGTGCCAAACTATGCACACTCAACAGTAGGGGCAGGCGGGAGTGTCCTCATCCACAGCAGATGGGATCCTAATACTAAGCCCCGCTCTTCAATGGAGTCTCCATGGCCAACTCTCTGGGTCTCATGGGGAGGGGAGGGGGGTTAGGTGATTGTGCTGCAGAGGGGATGGGGAAGACGGGTGCTACACACTCAACCTCATACTCCCCACAATTCACAGCTGTTCTATATGGCCCGCGACACCAGGGCCCAGCGCTGTCCATACTCATAGGCCTGATCAGGCTGTATCAGGCTCACCAGTTTCATGCCGCTCTACACATGGCCGACCAAGCCAGCCAACATGGGCAGGACAACGCCAGATCTCCCTTGCGGTGATGACCTGGCTGAAGGGGGAAGGAAATCAGTAGGCCCCTGGGGCCAGGGCAGGCAGCAGGAGCCAAGGTTTTGTATGCCACGGCTGCTCCCCCGTTCCCCTAGGGCCTGATGTGTTCCGTCTAGGTCTAAGCCATGGCGTACCACTGCAGGCATCGTAACTCACTGCCTGTGGAACTCAGGATACCTGCATGTGAAAAACAGCAGGAGACTCGAGCTGGGTGACTTATGCGGTCGCCATATTGGCCACATCCCCATAAAGTTCTAGGTTATGCATGTTGAGTATATCCAAGATAGTGTATACCACTTTATTTGTATTAACATTTGTGATTCTATTGCCATACGGTCTTAAAGTAAACTGAAGCCTTAGCATTATTGTACATTGACATATATTATAAACGCACTGCCATTTTGTTATTCTGTGTTGTACATCTTGCACATTTTAACCACACTATTAAAGTAAGTGTTGCCTTGCTTTGAAGCTGGAACATCAAAGCCAGAACTGCAGAAACTGATGAAGTCAGCAGTTTTTCGGTAGCTTATTGTAAAAGGTTTTAAGGTCTTCCCAAGAGAAGACCCCTACACCTGCTCATTAGTTCTGATCTTTCGTTTTGTTTCACCATATGTTCTTTTCTTGATTTCTCCGCTTTGATTAAAAGTGTATTAATGTCGCACCAAAGTGCTGAGATTGTAGCATTACATGCTTCAATTTACCAAGAGGCGTGGTTCTGGTCTGCTCAAATTGGCATTTTGTCCTTAGCCTTATCTGTGGTGCTTGCTGGCTAGTTTACACGAATGTGTCTGTTTTTCTTTGACATGCTCCAAAAGATGGTGGGATGGCTCAGTCCACGTGAGTTGTGATGAAATAACTGGTGAAAATCATCAAACTACTCTTGGCATCAAAGTTATGAGCTGCAGTATCCAATGTTTGTCCCTCTACAGTGTTTGTTAGAAACGGCAATCCAAAACTGAAGGTTTATTGATATTTAGAGACCTATATTGGTGTAAGACTGGATCTTCATCATTACATAATGGAGGCCCCATCTGCCCACTTGGAATATATGTGTTAAGAACATGGGGGTTTACCCAAATGAGTCACTGGGACCTGGGTGAATTAATGATACAAACAAAGGGGTCCCAGAACAAGAAACAATATAGAACAATAACAAATGATTATAAGCTGAATTGGGAGAAAGTTCGCAACATTGTTTTTAATCTCAACCAGCAAATCCAATAGATTGGAGATAATTCATAAAATGCATAAATATATATACACAACTAGTGCCCCTAAGGGGAGGGAAAGGTCAGGGTAGTGATGGAGAGTGTGGGAAAAACTAACCAAGTGACAAATTACTAGTCAGTTTGAGCCTTTAGTATATAAAACTGGCATGTAGCCAAAAGTTCACAAACAAGTCAATTACAATCTCATGCTTCATCGAAAATGCTAAATTGGCAAATAATAACAGAAGCTGAGGAGAGGGAAGGTGTGTCGACGTTTCAACCCAAAGATCGTTGCAGGTGCTAGTTGAGACCTTGCTAGAGGGTCTTCATCAGGACGGTGGGGGACAGAATGGGGCAGACAATCAAAAGGTTGTATGGAGTTCGGCTATTTATGGCACGGTTCCTCAAAGAAGGGCATAGGGTATCAGGGGAGCGAAAAATTGTAGAGCCGAAGGATGACTGGAGGATGGAACGTCTGAATGGTGAAGGCAACACAGTCCTATATAGAAAAGAACCAGAGTATCCCGCCGTAAGATGTGGTCAAAGGCGGTAGTTTAAAATAAAATCTCCAAAAGAGGAGAAAAAGAACTCACAGATGTTGCACGTTGTTTTGTGAAGTTTAACGGCAGCGCCAACAAGTTAAGGATCTATTGGAACAAAAGGATATTGGAATTGCCCACAGTAATTGTGAAGTGGGGTATCTGTCATTAGTGCACCTCGTTATTGTAAAAGGTACCTGCGAGAGGTAGTGTTTCAGCGGGATAATGGAGTCCGCCGCATAGGTACAGATCCTGGGAAGGGGAATATTTCAGCGGGATAATGGTGTCAGCCGCGTAGATACGGATCCTTAATTAAAAGTCACACACGGTCTCAAAAGGGGATCCAATGGAAGGTGATGTTAGGGAGATCCATCGAGTAGATCAGAATCCTTATAGAAAAATCTTCAAGTTGTCAAAGGGGGGTCAAAGTGGGTCGCATACGTGGTCCACACGGACCACCTGATCTACTCGACGGATCTCCCTAACATCACCTTCCACTGGACCCCCCTTTTGAGACAATAAGCTACCGAAAAACTGCTGACTTCATCAGTTTCTGCAGTTCTGGCTTCGATGTCCCAGCTTCAAAGCAAGGCAACACTTACTTTAATAGTGTGGTTAAAATGTGCAAAATGTACAACACAGAATAACAAAATGGCAGTGCATTTATAATGTATGTCAATGTACAATAATGCTAAGGCTTCAGTGTACTTTAAGACCGTATAACAACAGAATCAAAAATGTTAATACAAATAAAGTGACACCACAACAGATGTATAGTGGAAGCGACCAGGTTCATTTCCCACATTGTGGTCTATAAATGGGGTATTAGAATCCCCATAGGCTCAAATGCTTTGGGAGCAATCAATGCACTTAGTGGAGCGGGCAGTATCTAAACCACCATTATTGGCTGAGCTCTACCTTAATCGAAGCCTTTTCAGATGGAGCATTTGTCCATGGAGAGGTAGAGAATATCTTTACCTGGATTTACTGATACCATGTGCATCAATATAGCCAGACTGACAGAATTACTCAACATTTCAAGCTTTTATGGAATAGCATGCAGGAATTGTGGTTTTTTTTTGGCACTGATTTATCTACTCACCCCCCCCCCCCCCCCCTAAGCCCCCCCCCCCCCAACCCCCTCTATTTCCCCCGCATCTGTCTTCTGTTTTTCGTAAGTGAAGAGTCCAAGTGAAACATTTTGGACTAGCAGAGATACCACAAATCGTTCAATGCCAATGGGGTGATAAGAGCAACTGGTTACCAGTCCCACTGACGTTACTGGGGCCCTTGAAACGCATCCGAGGATTGACAGCACTGGTGTATAGTGCATACATTTATATTTTAAAGACCGACTGTGCTGCCCTATTATGTTACTTCAACGTGGCATCACCAGGGCAAATGAACCTCGCTGTCCACTAAGCAGGACAAACCAACTGGCTGTTGATTCGTCAAAATGACAGGAGCAGCGGAAATGACTTCACTCGCCCTTTCACCTCGGAAGATAACGCACGTTTGCATCACTTGGCTCATCCCTGGCCTCTTATCGACCTCCTATCTGCAGCTGCCACACTAGGCCAAACAGTGGAAATCTTAGAAAGTAAACGGCGCTCTTGAACCCTTGCTTCTGCTAACTCAGGGTAGCGCCGTGACGTTCAAGTATAAAATGTATCGTCTCGCTCTTCTTCGACAGCCCAAACACGACTCTCTCTCGTGTTTATGTTTCTGGGGACTCGGTAATGCAGGCTGAGGCTGTGGAATTATAAACAGTAATCTCAGACGTTGGAAAACATCACGCACGCAGGGCTGGGGGTGTTATTTGACAAAATAAACTAAAGCTGCGTTTTGAGCAAAGGGCTGCCTTTTGAACAACGGCGTCCTTGTGTGTGGAGGAGATCTTTGCTTTCAGAGATGAAAAGGGACATTGACTTGATTTCTTTTTTTATTTAAATCAATATATAGAAAAGGCCTGCGCAGATTTGGGAATCTTGCAATGTCAAATTGACTATTCAACTAGCAGAGCAGCCGGCTAAGCCCCTTATTATATAGGGAGTCCATTACCCATTCTTTCTTTAGGAAAGGGTTACCCGATAACCTTATGCCACTTGGGAAATTATGTTTCAGTTGTTGGTTTAAAAAATATATATATATTGGTTTCAGGTGTGTTAAACCAAGTAGTTCACTTAAAATGAACCAAGACTACAATTCCCAGAATCCATTGTGTGGTTGTTGGAACGCCCAATTGTAGATGGTGAGTCTGATCACTTGGAGTCATTTGGTAACCTTACATCGCCAAAGTTCTTCTTACACATGTAAAGGGCTGTCAGGAGAAAGAACAGGGCTTGGAGTAATGTAGATTTTCCCATCACTGGCAGGATTACTGGTGGGATCCACAGCCACTTTTTGCCCTTTCACGCAACCAGACAAGGGGCTCCCTAGACAGTGCTCCTAATTACAAAAATGGTGATGTTTCCAATGCAGGCGCTTTGCAGAGTTGGAGGAATGGAAATGGAGACCAGAGGAAAATCCGCCACTCTGTATTTTTGTACTGGTGGCCCTGCCAACTCCTAAGGATGGCCCTGAAGGCCCCAGCAAGCATGGGTACCATAGAATTCCACATGCTTGAGGGGCCTTCTGGATCCCCCATAACAGCTGGTGTGCAAGCGTCCCTGGTCAAGTACTGACAGAGTGTACCTTGCTGCAGTGCCAGAACACCCCCACACACTATCTCTGACTCCCCACATGCATGTGGTTAGATCCCATGCAGGGTGACTGGGACCATCTGCACCCCCTCTGAACGTGGGCCCTGGGGGCAGGGGCTAGCTCTAAGAGCACTCCGACACCGGTTGCACCCCCGGTGAACCAGCACATACCCTCGGCAACATACCCTCCAGGGAATTAATCTGCAATGTGGCACTCAGGCAAGGACAGTTGCTGTGCATGAGGCCACGCCCCCAACAGTATCACTTTCCATTGTGACAGCACTGATTATGAGCACCTCTGTGGGAATAGAGCAGCTGCCCCAACTAGTTCACGTTTTTCTGTAATACCAAAGTGCACCGCGTGCGCAAAACGGCGACTCTCACCCCATGCTCTCCCGGGACTATTTACGAGTTATGGCAGTTTTCGCTTGTGAAGAAAATCACTGGTTTGATGCCTTGAAGTGGCTATATCTTATTTTTTCAAGTGAAAACAAATTCTTGTGAATCTGTTGAACATTAGCAGCTGGACAAAATATGTGGTCACACCCCCTCTTAATTTGACACCCAGAGCGCCACCATCCCTGTTTTGATTTCTAAGTTTGGCGAAACTGTGAGGTTCTCCTCAGGCCCAGCCGTATATATCCATCTTGCTGCTTCGGTGTTCGTTCTGACCACCAGGAACCATCTTGGGATCCTCAGCTCAGCTGCTGACAGTGATTCATCATGGATCAGACAGGTTTCCATATTGATGGCTGTTTCAGATGTGGTTGACCATTTCCATAATGGTTCCTGCTGCAATGAAGCATAGCCAACAAAGAAGAGGCACTCCTTGTGGCCATGCTAACCACATTTCCAAACCATTAAACTGAGGGCCACATTTGAAAGAGGCCCTTCAATGTAGGGAAATATAGAAAGTTCTCTTCATCCAGTTCAGCTTTGGTAGCAATCAAAAACAAAAGGCATTCATGAAGGTTCCTTTGTTTAATGATTTCTGTTTGGTTTTTGAGACATAGTGTGACATCATTCACTGGATGGCTCCTTTGATTGAGACTTTGGGTTGCACCTGTGATGCTGATGTCATCAGTTCCCACCAGTAACATGGGTGGAGCTTATCTGATGATGTTCACCTGGACTGTGTCCGTTCCCCAAGTTCTGGGTAAAGTTTACGTATATTATAATTATTGTTAAGTGCAAAGAAAGTCTTTTCCTTCTGTTTCAGGTTTTCACCTTTGCTCCTATCACTAAATCATCTAGGATGCCCTTTTTCTGTGTTTCACAGTTTTAGTAACCTTTTCTTCTGTTTGGACCTTTGCTAAATAATATGCACTCATGCTCCCAGTGATGTCACAAGGTAGGGGCAGACGGGTCTCTTCGCCCGAAACCCCTCTCTTATTAGAGCCCCTTGCTGTCTCTGCAAAATGTTTTCATAATTCACAGACGCAAGCCTTGTCTTTTTCTGAGATCTGAGCATTGGTAAAGAGACAGTTATTGGTATTATGATGAAGGCGCTTATACATTTCCTCAGACAGGGATTCTAGTAGGAAAGAGGTGCTCCAAATAATGGAAAAATCAGAGAGGGCCTTGTATTAAATTGGTGCCCCAGGTCACACAAAAGCTTCTGCAAAAAGTACACTTGATGGACAGAATTCAGAACAAACTCTTACATTCACCCCAATACAGAGACCAGGGCCTAAATCCATCGTGTATTTGCTCACCATGCCATTCCAGTTTGAACCTATCCATTTGCAAATCAGTCCGACCCTGCGCCCAATGGGAACAGTCCAGCCCGAACTGCTAGGTCAGGTCCTTTCCTGGACTGGAAACAAGCATCCTTGGACTGGTTTCGGGGTTTCACCCCTCATCAGCCGGGATACATTGACTCCAGTGGTATGGAGAAGACGGGACCCACGTCTGGGCATACCTGTCCCACTCGGGGTGACAAATGCAAAAAGAACACTTGATGGACAGAACGCAGAACAATGTCATATATTCACCCCAGTACAGAGATCAGGGCCTAAATCCATCGTTTTTTTGCTCTTCGTTCCATTCCAGTTTGAACCCAGCCATATGCAAATCAGTCTTCTCCTGTGCCCAATGGTAACAGTCCAACCCGAACTGCCAGGCCAGGTCCAATCTGGACTGGAAACAAGCATTCTTGGACCGGTTTCAGGATTTCACCCCTCATCAGCCAGGATAGCTTGACTCCAGTGGCAAAAGCTCCTAACTTGCCTTCTACTCTTTTAAGTCAAAAGTCAAACTTGCAGATTACTTATTCTGCACTCATGTGAGTACCATATTCGATTTATTTATTTTCTATTTGCAATTCAGATGCTGTCTGACACCCCAAGCTTGTCTTTGAAATAGTACACTAACTTTACCAATTGTGCTTTTGTTAATGCCAGTAAGTTTAATTTTTTGTAGACTGAATCTGTAACTGTTTTAAGATTGGATCACATCGTTTATTGATAACCAGATATCAGATACTCTCTTGCCCTGTACTCTGGCATGCATTTTAAGTTACTGTAAACCTGATATAAGCCCCATAAAGTGTAGACCTGGTTAGCAACTTTCTGAAAAGTTTCTCTAGTGTTGCTTTGTGCTCTGTGATTTTCTAATTGGTATAGCTGCATATCTTTCTGCAACCCTGGCTGGAACAGTAGTAGTGTTTGAAATTGTAAGCAATATCTCTATAGAAAAGTTTTTGAATTACAAGTGTTATGATGTGACATTCTCAAGACAAAGGGGATGATTCAGAGATTGGTAGAGCGTGTACTCCATCACAATGGTGATGGCGTACCCTCTCTGCCAATCTCATGGTTCTCCCGCCCGCCCGATTTGGAAGAGGGCGGACCAAAAGTATGTTGACGAAGGAATATTCTGGCTTATTTGCTGTTATACTCATCCACGGCCCAATAGAGAATGGCCCACCGTCTGAGGTTACCCACCTGCCCAATTTAGAGGGGAGATCAGATTATATTTGTTTGCTGTCTATCACCACTAGGTAAAAGCTCACAGTGAGCAACAATAAAAGCCACTGGCTCGCCCAGGCCCCCTCCACCACTAACTGTGACTACGGATCCTCCTACACTTCACTCCACTATCCCTGTGATCCTGTGGATAAACTGCACCCCTACCTCCCCTGGCTCGTCTAGG
Source organism: Lissotriton vulgaris (assembly GCF_964263255.1). Classification (NCBI taxonomy): domain Eukaryota; kingdom Metazoa; phylum Chordata; class Amphibia; order Caudata; family Salamandridae; genus Lissotriton; species Lissotriton vulgaris. The sequence continues at coordinate 1,047,974,997 of NC_141697.1, read as the reverse complement.
CCTCTCCCACAACTCACCACTATCCACTCTGGATGCTCCCCTGATATCAACCACAAACCCCTCAACTGCATGCTTATCAACTGCTGTTCGGCTGCAAGTCATGCTACCGAAATCTCGGAGACTATCCTCAGTGAGGCCATTGACATTGCCTTTCTTACGGAAACCTGGCTTAAGGCTCACTCCTCATCTATTCTTGACATGCCGAGTTACTCTATCCTCAGAAAAGATAGACTTGACAAAATCGGGGGGGCTAGCTATCATTTATAAAGACGAACTCCCACTCGTACTTGTTAAGAACTCCGATCAAGCCATTTTTTAATACTCGGCTACATAATATTTACCATCCCCCTGGTGACCCTCTGCCCTTTGTGGACGAACTGTGTGACCTACTGTCCCAAGTTGCGATTTCCAACTTCAATAACATCTTTCTCAGAGACTTCAATATTCACTGGAACAACAATAATGATCCCTCAGTTATAATCATTGATGACCTCCTTGACGTTACGGACTTGATGCAACTTTGCCATTCTCCAACACATGACAAAGGAGCTACTCTAGACGCCATCATTACTAGAAAAGATTTAGCCTCCCTTCCGCACATTGTCCCCATTGATTGGTCAGACCATCACCTTATCCTCTTCACGATCAACAGCATTACTCCTCCCCCTTCCCCCAAAAACAACCACAAGAAATTAACTAGAAACCTTCACCTAATTTGCCCAGGCGAACTGGAGACTAAACCCAAAGCGAAACTTTCTCCTCCCTCACAAAATGCTAACTATCTTACTGAATACTATAACAAATCAATCATCGAGGTCCTAGACCAAATTGCCCCAGCCAAATCAAATCAGTAAGAAACATCCCAACCAAATCCTGGTTTAATGCTGCTCTCAACAACAAAAGAGCACGCTTAGAATGACGAACGTACTTAGAGACAACATCCCTCCCCCCAAACCTTGCCCTCCTCAGATCTGCTAGGAGTAATTACAAAAAACACATCCTTAATGAAAAGGCCTCCTTCTTCTGCGCTCAACTCGACCGAGCTAAGAATAGACCTAGGGAACTATTCAACATTTTCAAAAATCAAACAGCTTCTGCAACCCCCAAATTGATCGCCCCCACTGAAAATTGTGAAGAAATTGCAAATATCTTTTCTGAGAAAATTGCCAAGATTGATTTATCCTTTGTGTTAACTCCCCCTCCTCAGTGCTCCTCACCCCTACATGCCCTCCCACCCATGTCACCTTTCTCACCTTCGCCCCCTCCAGAATCTGTTCTTCTCCCGCTCACGGTCGCCCCGGGATCATTTCCTCCGCAGCCAACAGCCCAAAAACAACACATTGTGGCTTTATTTTAGCCCTGTTTCTGAGCGAGAAGTCCTCAACATCATCACTAAGCTCAAACCCTCCTCTCATACCTTGGACCCACTCCCCTCCAACTTCGTTCAAGATTTAAAGCATATCATCACTCCTTATTGGACTACCATCATCAAGTCCTCCCTGGCCACAGGTTGTGTCCCTGTTTCCCTCCAGCTTGGCCAAATCTCTCCCATCCTCAAAAATGCTACTGCTGACCCTAACAACCTTAACAATCTACGTCCTATCTCTAATCTACCTCTTCTTTCCAAGGCCCTCGAAAAATGCGTCCTGCTTCAACTGGACAAACACATTGACTCATTCAGCCTTTTGGATGCATTACAGTCAGGCTTCCGAAAGGGCTGTAGCACCGAAACCACAATGCTCAACATTGTTGATGATATCAATCACTCCCTCGACAAGTGGGAGGCTTCCCTTCTCATCCTTCTTGACCTCTCTGCTGCCTTCGATACTGTCAACCACTCTGCCTTACTCAACACGCTCAAAATACGGTTTGGCTTCAATGATCCTGTTCTCGAATTGTTCACCTCCTTCTTCCAGTACAGAACCCAACACACCAAAAGCAGCAGTTGCCTCTCTAAACCTATGCCTGTCTCCCTGGGTGTTCCCCAGGGGTCTATTCTCTCTCCTTCTCTATTTAACCTCTTCATGGAACCACTCACCCTCATTCTGAAGAAAGCAGGTATCAACTGCCACCTCTATGCAGACAACACCCAACTTTACTATAAAATTAAATCCCATGCAGACATTCCGTACCTCAATGATACCCTGACTACGAATCACAATCACCTTAAACTCAACTCTAAAAAAACTGAAGTCATTCTCTTCACCCCTAAAAACAACTGGCTCCCCATTCAACATGGCAGACAACTCAATACTTGACTGCCGGCGGTCCCTCAGGATGGCAATGGGCCATCCCGCCCTCCTGAAGGAATACCCTCCATCTGCCAAAGTCTCACTCAGCCTGCTATTGAAAACATGTGTCTCAATGCACTGTTCTAATCCACCAGACACCTGGAATTGGAGTGTGTACCTGATACAGTGACAGGGACTGCGGACGGATAGAAACTACACCTCCCATAATGGACTTATCCAAATAAACTTGTTTTCTACCTCACCTTTACTGGTGCTGCCATCACGCAATCTGAACCTATAGCTCCTGGAACGCATTCTAATGAAGAAGCAGCACTTGCTAAGGTTTCCTGAGTCAGACAGAGGTAGCACCCAATTAGACTCTCTCAGCTGGCATCATGGAATCTCTCACTTGACTCCATAGGTTGTGCCCACCAGAGCCAGACTGTTAAAAACAAGGCTCAAATGTGTTCATTTTGTTTTGGCATCAACTTCAGTGAAGAAAGTGCTTCTCGCTTGCAGGAGTTTGATGTTGCTTTCTGCCCAGTGTTCCGGTTGTCCTTTGCATGTGATTGCTTGTGTGCAACTGTTTGCCATTCAAAGAAGAGTCTGTGTGCTTAATCCCTATTGACACGGCAAGATGGCTCCGATCACTGTGCAGTCAATGCTGGCTAGTTTCTGTAGTGTGATTCCGGCATATCATGTGTTCTCAGTATGCAGTTACTCATTTAACTCCTTTACTGTTTTGTTAAAATGCACAGTTTAATGGAACTTAGCTTTTGATGCTGTCCCTTCTTCTCACATGGAGTGAAAATTACCAACATGTCAGGAATAGCAGAAGTGACATTACACATATTTGGCCCCGGTGGCGTCACAAGCCTAATCATTTGAAGAACCATCATTCTCTTAACAGCCTCCCATTTCCAGTTCTGGTGACCTAGTGGACTAATAACCTCATCGTCAAGGGTTCAAATCCCAGTGGGTCCACTCAGCCTTTCATCTTACCAGTACCATTGAATTGGGTAACAATAAACATCTGTTATTCAATGCTTTGGGTGAACGTGTGCATTACAAATACACTTGCTAAGAAGAAAGGCATCTAAGGAAACCATCATAAAGTACTCAGGGCTCTCACATCTCTGTTTACTTTCTTTTCAAACCACTGCTGTCATGATTCAAGCAGTGCTTAATTTGAAGAGGTGTTTGCTGGTGCTCGATAACATCACTTAATTCTCAATACTGGCACTTATGAAAGTCCACCACCTGGTAATACTGTCTGTCTAATTTTGAGGTTGTCTAAAGAATGCAGTGTTTAATTATTTAATATACATTAAAAAAATTCCTTCCCCCCAGACCATTGGTAGAGGTTTGGGCGGCCTGGAATGATCCGAACTGTCACACTTTTGTAACAATACCTATTTAGTTTTTGACACGAATAACACAATATAACAGATAACACAGCAATGTAAGCAGTTATCCCCACTGCTCATAAATGTATGTCCTACAATCTTGAATGGATCAGGAGAGACAGGTTCTGTACAACTAAGAAACATAGAACTCAAAAAAGTATAACATGCCATAGCAGCATCAGTCGTGTAACAAACTGCGCAAGGTGATGGAGCTTCCAGCCACCTGGGCATAATAGGTCATATAGTTCCAAGTGTGCAAGTATCTGATCCTTGTCCTCTCCGCGTTCTCCGCTCCTCCAACACTTTTATGGTCCAATGTGGAGACTAGCCTCTAAGGAAAGGGGGTGTCATGCTACTGACCCAGTATCCTACTCTTGTGTGTCCAGATCTATCTGGGGCATTTTTAAGGCATCCATAATGCCATCCCAGTCTGCCACGATGGGTCTCTTTTGTAGTCCATGCACTTCTCACCTGAGCGCCACAGACTTGGCTCTGCCCCACTTAAGTGTCATTGCGTGCTACTGTCCCACCTTGGGTAGCACGCCAGGCTTTCAGTGCATGGTAACCAATCTACGAACCATCAACATTGCTAGGTCAATGAAGCTGTTCATTGCGCTCCCTATGTGCCTGTGCTTATAGCCCTAAGATGCCCCTTGCAATGTTGCAGAGGTCACTAAGGCCCATCAGTTCGCAAGCTTGTTTGTGACCTCTAGCCAATGGTCCCGAGCCTGTGGACAATTCCAAAACATATCTGCCATGTCTGCCTCAGGCACAATGCAACGCGGGTAAGTCGATGTGGATCCTGGAAATATCCTGTGGAGACTCACCAGGGTAAGGTAAGCGCTTTGCAACATGTTGTGCTGGATATATTGGAACCAGGTATTACGGGAGACCCTAAGTGGATATATGAGGGCCCTGTTTCATTCTTTCTGTGTCGGTTCTCGACCATTCTCCCTCCCAAGCCCTGCAGATTGCTAGGAAACGGTCCTGTGATAGGTGATAAGTGCCCGAGACAGCCATGTTATCAAGCGGCGACCGTCTTCCATAGTAAGACTCTTTTGAATGAGTTGGGTGTTGAGCAGGCTTCATATCTGTGACGTGCCACAATCTTCCAAGTTCTGCCACTAGTCAGCCATAGGCCTGGAATTGCACTGCCCAGATGTCTCTGCCATCCCTCAGACGGTCACACGGAACCAGCGTCCCTTCCTGAAACAGATCCCCCAAGGTGCCCAACCCAGCTACTTCCCATATCGCCACTCTGTCACGTCCAATTAATTCTTTGAATGGTCTAGTATACCCCAGCCGGATCCCCGGTATGTATTGAGGCATAGGTGGAATGAGGCGTAATCCCCTATGGAAACTACCATGACTCGAAGTAGCCCACAGGACTGCTAGAGTATCACCCACTGTGGTAGGAAAGCCTCCTGCACAATCCCTTGCACACAGGGCTCTGGGGCAAGCTCCAGGCCGAACTGTCACTCTTGTAGGAGTGTGATGGTTAGTAGTTGTGTTGATACTGGTATTGGCAGCGCTGGCAGGGGCAGTGGGTGGTGCAAGCTACAATGGCCTCCTAAGACGGACCCTTGCACTTACATTTTTACATACTGATTACTGCTTGATTGATAGCTGAATGTTTTGACTACAGCAATACCCTGCTTGAATTTCCGCTCCAACATGCAGGACTCCAAAAGAGAAATAGAAGAAGGGTTTGGAGAGCTTGGTTTCTTCAGATACATTTTTAACAACAGGAGTTATAGTGCAGTGAATGGTTGGGTGAGGGTAGAGGCCTATCCAGTAAGGTATGGCTCTCTAGATACATAGATGGATGAATAATGATATAAGGCAGAACAAAGGGTAGATGGATAGCTGAGATAGATGGGTAGATGGTTAGCTGAGATAGATGGGTAGATGGATAGCTGAGATAGATGGGTAGATGGATAGCTGAGATAGATGGGTAGATAGATAGCTGAGATAGATGGGTAGATAGCTGAGATAGATGGGTAGATAGCTGAGATAGATGGGTAGATGGTTAGCTGAGATAGATGGGTAGATGGATAGCTGAGATAGATGGGTAGATGGATAGCTGAGATAGATGGGTAGATGGATAACTGAGATAGAGGAGTAAAATGAAGATTTAGTTGGCATCTAGATGTTGAAATGGGGCAAAGATACTTCCATTATTAGCTATAAAACAATTAATGGCCAATTGGCAGAATTTGTTGAGGTGCTATTGGAGGTGCTTTTTTATAACTCGTCTTAAAAATGCATTTGAATATTAATAACAATAATAATAATAGCAAAATGTTGACCAAGTGACCTATCGGGCATCCACTGAGTAACCTTTCACATGCAGCAGAACAAGTAAATAAAAAGATTTCAGACACAGGAACTCACATTCAAGAGCTAGAATGCAAAGGAGAACCATTATTAGCAATTTCCAGTGAAAGGCCTTCATCAAAACGCCGGAGGGCATGAAGACCATGTTTTGTAGGATATTGCGTCAGCAGCTGTGGCTGCAGCTCTCATGGGATCCAGGTAAACATAGATAAATAGCTGAAAGGAAAGGTGTTACCACTTCGACAGAGGCAGGCGATTCATTGCAACAGATGGACGCGCTGCAGAGGACAACAACTTCCTCTGGATGCAAAATGTGTCTTCTAATTTTATACTAAACATGTACCTCAGATGAGAGGGACCATTCTGCTGCGTTTCAGGGGTTCAATCTGTTAACATAGGGCAAAGTTCATAAACGAAACACTGATGCGGAAAACCAAGAAATCCTTTTCATTTTGAATAGACCAAATAGATTTAGCTGTTTTCTCTATTGCATAAAGACTTTTGCTCCAGGGCAAAAATGGAGGAATTATGTTATGAACCCATCGCAAAAATATAAGATGCATCACTTGCTTTTTGGTCTTTGTACATGTTTAACAAAGTTTTTAATGCAGAGGTTCTGGTCTATTAGCGTTGTTCAGCCTAACAAAAACTTGGCAAAAACAGCTTTTTCCTTAAACAAAATCCCACTTTTCACATTTGAAAAGTGAATAAAATTTCTTACATGCAAGCACCGATAACAAGTACAATTCAATTTTCTGAATTTTTTCCCTACAGCAAAACTTTTAGTTTTAGAATAATCCATGTCTTATTACACAAGCAACGAAAATTCTGTCAAATATATTTGTGCCAGATTTTTCATCTGTGCATCTATTTGTAAAATATGCTTCCAAGTGTCTGGATTGAGTACATAGTGCAATTTGTTGAATGTAGGTCTAAACATGGAGGTTTCTAAAAAGGTCGAGAGGCAGAAATTGAAACCGAGCCTAAGGAAAAGCAGAAGCAAGCTATCAGATTTAATGCGTTTACAGAATGTGCTTGGCTATGGACTGGTCTCTAAGAAAAGGATAAAGAATTCCGCAAAGGAAGGTCAAAAACCGAGAGTGGATGACCACAAGGATACTATTGAAGGCAGATATTATCCCAAACAACAGCACAAAAAGAAAGGTCCCGGCTGAGATGCACTTATGAATGGTACAGAAAACCTTGGGGCGGGGGACATTCTGGACTAAACAGGAAGCCAATGGAAATAATTCGACAGAGGATTGGCATATCTCAATTTAGAGATCCCAGCTGCCAATCTGGTTACATTAGTCTGCATCACCTGCAAGTCGGTCAGCAGAAGTTTGGGAAGTTTTCAAATGTAAAACTTTCCTATAATCGAGGCAGGAGCACATTTTGGCTAAGACATCTCAGCGCCTACCTCTGGAGTAAGAACAGGTATTATACTTTGGAGCTTCTGTACGTGGAGGGAGAAAGAAGACATCAGTGGAGTTATTTTGGCTGAAAGCCTCAATTTACTGCCAAACTTCATGTGCAGGTCACACACCGCTTGGTCCGGACCAGGGCAGACACCCCTACTGGCAAGGAAGAAGTGGGCTGACTATTGGTCAGCGGCCCATCCAGTTATCATGATCTCCATTTTATCATTGTTCAGGTTGGGCAACTGGCCAGCCACCTGCTCCTTCAGTCTGTTATGCACCCAATAGGAGACAGAAGCTTTTTGGGTGATGTATAAAAGTCAGAGGTATCGATTGAGGAAGAATGTATGTGATGAGTGGTCCAGCACGCCTCGTGTAAAATGACAGATATCACTCCGGTGCCATGCACTGACAATACCATATTACATAGATTGAACATTTGTAACGCTGTACCAGCTAAATGGCATAAAACTACTTTTTATTTTAACTCGTCAGTGTGGGCAAATAGCTTTTTTGTCATTGTCAGGCAAGTTTTAGTGCAACATAGCATTAATGCAATGCACGTAAACTGTCATTTTGTTTGCAAAATTGCAGTGGTGTATTCTATATAATCCAGCCCTCTCGGTTTTCAGGTACCAAAACTGCAAGAACAAAGTCTGCAAAAGAAATTTGATAAATATAAACAAAGCGTGGCGGACTTTCTAAAGGCCTTTAAGAAACACAACCAGCCTTACTACTGCCGCCAATTATGAAAGCTCACCGTGCATGCAATTATCATAATGGGTTGCAGATGTGTTCGATCAAAGGGTCACAGACCTCTCCTCAGAACACCTGAGGTGTTAACAAGCGGTCTATTGTTTTTCAGATGAAAAGCAGACCTAACAAAATACTACGTCTACTCCAACTGTACGTTTGGGGGCAGCCATTTTAATTGAAGCCTTCAGTCACATTTCTATTTTCTTGGCATAAATACAGTTGAATTTATCAATCTCGGGCTGGCATCATAGCCTTGAAATTATGTTGTACAGAGAGAAATGAATAGTGTCTCTGCCTCGGAACTGGCCTGTACTCTAAACTTCCATAAATCTCCTTTTTTGGGTCAGGAAATGAAAAACTATATTTATGGCTATTTGGGACACATAGTTCAGGAAAAGCATAGTCTGTAGAAATTATATAGTGGATGCTGAATGATAACTTTGTATTATGACCCAACCATGAGGCCAAAGGCTGGCTGTTTTGTAATTGTCACCAGGCCACCGAAGTGGGATTGTTGTACCGTGAAAAACAAGTTAACCATTCAGTATTTCACCACTGTAAAATCGTTTGATTTGATATGTGTTTCTTATAAACAGGAACATCTTTTCCGGTATCCATCAAGGTAACTGGAGTATATTACCTGGTTGTCTATAGCATTTATTAATACTAGTGGAAAAATAGTTCCTTCGTGTCAATATATAATTGAGGTTCTAATAAAGACATTAGATTGTTTAAAAGTCGAAACGTACTATGTGAATAGCTCAGCTGCCAGCAGACACCGGAGTGCATTGACTTGTAAATTATCTTTACTCACCTTGGGAGGAATAGTAGTTAAGGGAATTACCTGGATTAAACTCGATTAAATGTGCTATGCAAAGATAACACCATACAAATATTACCAAAACCAGTTTACCAAATAAAATTAAATGTCACCATGTTACTTTCCACTGTCTCTCTTTTCACCCCTCATCAATAGCCTTTATCACCTTCATCCCTTTCTACACATTTTATTCTCTCTTTGCTCCCCCTTAACACTTGTTTCCCAATTTTCTTCTCCCCAACATGTCTCGCAGCATCTCCTATCTCTACAGCTTACCTTTCTCTTCAACCTCCATTTGATATCCCCTTGCTCACTTTCTCTTTCACATTTATGTCTTGTATTTGCTTCCCTTTCTCTTTCTCCATCTTTTTCCTCCTTTTACTTCTGCCTTTTTCTTTCCCTTATGTCTCTGTTCTATCTTTCACGCCTATTGTCTCATCTCTTTTTAATCTCTTCTCCCTGTGTGCTGAACTCAATAGCATCTCTTTTTTCCCTCTATCTTCTCCAATTCTGTCCTCCCTTTCTTTTTCTAGACTAATGCCCAGATGCATCATTGTAACATTTTGCGATTTCTTAATTGCGAAAATTAAGGATTTTTTTTTGCGATTCGGTATTTTTCCTTAATTGAGATTCACAATTTGCGAATCGCAATTAAGGAAAACCCTTCCCATTGATTCCTATGAGCCAAAAAGCCCATAGGAATGAATGGGAAGGGATTCACATTTTGCGAATTTCAAATTGCGATTCTCAAAATGTGAATGAAATTTCAAGGGTGCAGGGGGGTTCAAAGAACCCCTCCCTGCACCCCTGAAATTGAACTGTAAGTGCAATTTACACATACATGACCCAAGGACATGTGTGTGTGTAAATTAAAACTTTCAAATATGCAACTAGTGCATGTTTGAAAGTTTTCGGTAAATTAGCATGAAGTTCAACTTCATGCTAGTTTACCCCTTCCAAATTGCGAATTTGCATTTTCAAAATAATCATGCATTGCATTTTAGAAATTGCAAAATTGCGATTTCTGAAATGCAATCGCAATTTAAGAAATCGCAAATAAATTGCGATTTCTTAAATTGCGAAAACAGCCAAAACCTTACTGCATCCCAAAAAAGGCTTTTGCATTCGCAAACGGCCGATTTTTGCGATTCGCACCGTTTGCGAATGCAAAAACCTTTGATGCATGTGGGCACTAATCTCTTTTCTCCTTTCTCACTTTCTCGTTCTCCTCCATTTCTTCTTCCTCCCTCACCCCTTCACTTCTATTTTTTCAATTTCTGTTCAGCCCATCTTTTCTCCTTTCCTCACCTGTGACTTCACTTTTTCTTCTTTTTCTGTCTGGTCCTATCTTCTCCTTTTCTCCTCATTCCTTTCTATTATTTAGTCTTTCTAGTCTCTGCTGTCCCTTTTCTATATCTCTGTTGTTCCTTTAAACTCTCTCCTTCATATCTCCTTCATTAACTTCCTCAATCTCCCTACCACTTTACACATTGTCTCCTTTTCCTTTGTATTTCATCTCTATTCTCTATCGCCACTATAGCTCTTATCCTCTTACTTTCTTAGTTCCTGACAGTTTCTCTTTCTATTCCGTCACCTTCCTCTCTTGTCACTATCCTTTTTTTCTTCACCTCCACTGTCTTTTCTCTCTCCTCCATCGTCAGCCTTCCTTTTCTCCTTGTCTATCACCACCTTCCCTACCTCCTTCTTCCCTTATTTCACTGCTCCTTTACTCTCTCCTTGCATGTTTTCTCCTCCTCGTCCATTTTTCATTCTTCCTCTATCCATCTCAAACATCTGCTGTACCATTTTCCAGTACCTCTCAATCTCCAACCAAGGCACTTCCTTTCTCTTTCTATCACTCCCTCTCGTTGTCTCATCCTCTCTTCTTCTCTCTTCTCTCTTCTCCCCTCTCTCCCTCTCTCCCACTCTCTCACCCTAACTTCCATTTTCCCTTTGCGTCACTTGTATCACAACAGCAGACAGAGCATCCGAGTGCTGATGGAAGGACCAATGCCATATCAAGGGCTGGAGCGGGTTAGCCACACATTCAGCGCAACTGTCCTTTCTGGGGAAGATCATTGAAAAGACTGTTACAAACCAAGACATAAAAACAAGAACACTCGCATCCTGCTGGACCACCAGTCTAGCTTCCGGCCATGTTGCAGCATGGAGACGGCCTTCAGATAATGAACAATGGTTACCTTCACTTTTCTTCTATTTTGCTTTACCCCCTCCATCGCCCTAAACTCAATAAAACATTAAGCCCTGCTTAGCATCAGTCATAACTGAAAATCTGATCCCAGCTTTGTTCAGCCAGGTCACAGCCTGACCGTGTAACATGCAGCATCACCCAATGACCCATTCTCTCGCCAGTGATTTTCAGCTTTTACATGGAGCTCATGTGAGTACTGCTGACTAATATGGACATCTGCATTCAACATCACATGGATGATACTGAGCTTTACCTGAAGGTCTCATTGCCATGACGTGTCCCTGCAGCAGAACTGCCTTACATCTGGCAAGCTTGGCCTATCATAAGATGAACCTGGTAAGAAGTTTGTTGTCATTATACAGGCCAATAGTCAACATGATGTTCAGGAGTGGCTTTATGAAGTCAATCTGAATGGCCTCGCCTTGCTGCATATCAGTAGAGCCAAATTCCTGAGCGTATATATTGTCTCTCACCTCAGATCCAAGACATATGTTGAACACAAAACTAGGTCCATCTTCTGTCAACTGACCCTACTACACAAAGTAAAGCTGTTTCTACCAGAAGGTGACTTCAGAGCATCCGTCTGGGTGCTGGTCCTAACTTCAAAAATGAAAGATGATGGGTGGGATCCTTGCAAATTGTCGAAACCACTGGTAGTCACTCTGGATAGCATTCAAACCATTGTTTTTCTTCCACTGTGCCACTATAGACAGAGGCACACCTCATGGAACTCAGGACCAACCGGCCCCTCATGGGAAGCGTCCACCTTGAGTTACCAGATGAGGCCCCATCCACAAGGGAACACTAGCAACACTAGTCCGGTTTCAGGCTTATTGGGCATTGCCAATGATGTACAGCTTGGATCCTGTGGCACAGCGAGCAAAGGACCCTTTTTTGGCATACAGCTAGCTACTTAGGGCATTACATCAAACACACAAAAAGTGATTGGAGAAATACTTGCAAATAGACTAAACCGCTGGCGAACACTCTGGGTAGCATACAACCCATTGTGGCCTACCTAGTCCTATTTTGACTTAATGACAGTTATGCAGGGTTGGCTTGCATGCCGGATTCCATTCTGCCACCCTTGAAGAGCATTCCTCATGCAGCAGCTCGCACTTCATCAAATGTCCTTGAAAATTCAACTAGATGCCTCCAACTTTCTGAGAACTCCACTGGCTCACTCTGCCATACACATCACCTTCAAAACCTTATGCATTGCCTTAAAGGCAGGGTACACCTGCATACTGGTGAACCTGTGGACCAAGATCAAAATGTCTGGAGAGCTTTAAAAGACAGTAGAAGCATCACTTCCTTGAAGTAAAATATGTTGAGATATAACCAGGCTTTGGAAATACAGCCACTTGGCATGGAGGGGAGCAAGTGCTGAGGAATAGTGAAAGATAGAGAAGTGAGAACACTGGGCGAAGAGGATTATTTCTGCCTTTGTTTAACCTCAATAAGCCAATTGTCAATCCTGTAGACCTTGCATATTAGTGCCTTATTACACATAAGCAAAACCAAAGGGGATGATGGACGGAGTGTTGAACATTGCAAGCACTCACCCCCAGTCAACTGATCTGGGTTTAATCCATCATCATTCTTTAGCTCATTCCGCCACCCCAGTTCAGTCATGGCCATATGCAAATCAGTCTTACCCTGTGCCTCATGGGAACAGTCCGCACCTTAGCACCATAGTGCTAGGGTGTGTGCATGAGTCTAGCATAGGTTTTGTACAGGAAGGGTGCACTTCCTGTACAAAATACTATGCCTAGACAAGTTGTTCTTTCTTTGTATGTGTGCTGTACAGTGCAAAACACACAAGATGATGGATGGAATGTTGCACAATGGCAAAACATTCACCCCCAGTCACAGATCTGGGTTTAATCCATAGTTATTTTGCTCACCAAGCCACCCTAGTTCAGACATGGCCATATGCAAATCAGTCTTGACCCTGTGCCTCATGGGAACAGTCCAGCCCGAAATGCCACGCCATGTCTTCCCTGGACCGGACTCAAGCATCCTTGGACCGGTTTCTGGCTATCAGCCGTTTTCAGCCAGGATAGCTCGACTCCAGTGGCGTAGTGAGCACGGGACCCACGTCAGAGCATACCCATCCCACATAGGCAAACACACAAGATGATGGACGGAATGTTGCACACAGGGTCAGACTGATTGACCTATGGCCATGTTTGAACTGGGGTGGCGAAGTGAACTAAAGAATGATGATGGATTAAACCCAGATCAGTTGACTGGGGGTGAGTGTTTGATTTGCTCAAACGCTCCGTCCATCATCCCCTTTGGTATTGCTTTATTACACATAAGCCATTTCACTGAAAAGCCTCCCACAAAGCTGCTCCATACGATCAATAAAATTTCCCCCTGCAGGGCTGCCCTTCTTACTTAGGTCACATTGTAGCAAGGAGACAGTGACAATCCTTTTGGTTGATGATGTTATTTAGATTATGGACATGCCTTCTTGTCCTGCTTGTCCACTCTGAAGCCTTCAATGCTGAAGACTACAGAGCTCTGATTGATGTCCGCTCACTCCAAATAGGCTTCAGTGCCATTGTCCTGCTGCGATTTGAGTCACACCTGATGAACAGATGCCATCTGGTCCATATGAATAGCTTGACATCAGCAATCATTCCTGTAACTTGCAGCATCCTTCAAATATCTATCCTGTAACTGTAAAGTTCTTAGATGAAGCCCATATGATTCTTACTGGCTGATAAGAGCATCCAAATTCACCAGTATAAGGATTTCACCTGTTAATGCCCCATCATTGTCCTGATGAATGCCTTCGGAACCCAGAACTCGGTCACCCTAGGGCAGAAAAATGTTAACCTTATGAAGGGAGCAGCGGCGTAGCAAGGAGGGGGATGGTCTGCCCCAGGCGGCATGAGTTTTTGGGGGTAGAGACCTCCTCCCCCCTTTTTCTGCGGCTGTCGCAGGAATCGCCAGCCCCAGCTCTTACATGCAGCCACAGTAGGAGGCACAAGGTCTAGCTACGCCACTGGAAGAGAGCATCCTTTCCAAACTCCCTGTCACTTTTCTTTCTATTAGTCCTATTCACTGGGGTCCCCAAAATTAAAACTGACATTCAGCCCACCACGAGATAGTTTTATTTCACCACCCTCTTTGCATATAGAGCATATATATAGCATATATGTATATGTATATCCAACAGAAGAGTTTCCCCATATGGAAAAGCCTCACAGGTGGATTCGAGTTCCTTTAATGAAGGTGCAGCGAGCAAAGTAGCAACAGGATCCCTTTAAAGTAACAGCCAGATGCGTTTCGGGATTCCGAGCCCTTGTTCACAGACTAGGTACAGAATCAACAGCGAGGACTGCAGTCACATGTTTATATTTTAAAGATACTCACCCCAACGGCTTCCGAGCATTATGGTGCCTGTAGTGCTGCAAAATAAAACCCCAGTGGGTCTCGATGTTGCTCCCAGTCTCATGCACAAATGAATACCCCAGTGGGTTGGCATTCATGTCTCCACCCTGCTCCCTGCCAATAACTGTATCCTTCATCTGGAAAGCCACCAGACCCAGGTACTAAAACCGAGGTTCTCATCTTCGGACCACGCCTCTCTGCATGGAACAACTCCAGGTGGCCTTCTGCCCTCGGACCCTCACCAACCCCTACTGACCACGCTCGGAACCTTGGCATAATCCTCGACTCCTCCTTCTCCATGAACCGCCAAATCAACGCCATCTCCTCCACCAGTTTCAACTGCCTCCGGACCCCCAAGACTGCAGAAAGACCGCCACCCACGCACTCATCACTAGCATGCTCAACTACAGCAACACCCTCTACGCCGGAACCAACAAATCCCTACTGTGCAAACTCCAAACCATCCAAAACGCAGCCGCCAGACTCATCCTAGAGATCCCACACCACAAACACAGTACCCCACACCTGCGAGAACTCCACTGGCTCCCCGTCGAAAAGAGGGTCACCTACAAACTACTCACCACGCCTACAAATCCCTCAGCGACAGCGGAGCCATGTACCTCAACGACCGAATGAGCTTCCACGCACCCAAGAGAAACCTCCGCTTAGCCGACCTCATCCTTGCAGCAGAGGTCCCCCGTATCCACCGAAGCAGAGCTGGAGGGAGAGCTTTCTCCTATACCGCAGCCACAGCATGGAACACCCTCCCAGTAGAAATAAGACGCTCACCAACCCTGCAGACCTTCAGACGGGCTCTCAAGACCTGGCTTTTCGACTGACCGGAGCAGCCCAGCTTTCCCCCCCCCCCAGCGCCTTGAGACCCTCATGGGTGAGTAGCGTGCTTTACCAACCCCTGATTGATTGATTGATATTTATAGCATATATAGCTCACCCATATGTAGCACTCATCTGCAACAAAAAACACCTCAGTTCCTTTTAGTCGCAGCCCACACCAGTCACCATTTGGTCAGTAGCGGTTGCTACCAACCAGGGGTGGTGGGCGGTGGGAGCTGGGGAACAGACAGAGGGAGGGGGAAATAATTTTAGATAAGCAATTTCCTTATTACAGCCGACCACCGACTCTTCTTTCTCCAAACTCCTCTCTGCACCGCAGGAAGCCAATCAGAACGCTGCCTTAGCAGCATTGAGATTGGTCTGAGTGTCGTGTTCGGCGCTCAGACAGGGGCTGGAAGGCTATGCATGTTCTCCACCCAGGCAGAGAATATGCAGAGTGCACATACCGCTTTTGCCGTCCCGAGACAGCCAGCAAAGTGTAATGCGCACTTTAGGTGCTGCCACCAGTCCGCCCCCTGTGAGGCGCGGGGAGCCCAGCCCCGCCCACCTGGCTTCAGCTGCAATCTGAATAAAAAAAACAAAATGATAATAATGAACGTTATTATCATTTTATTTTTGTATTCTGCTTGCAGCTGAAGCAGTGGAGTGACGCTCCACCGCCTTAGCGGAGGAGCCACCACTGCATTTGGTGCAGATGTAAGGAGAGACCCCAATGATGAAGCATGCCACCCTCAGGTGAGTGTGGGTTCTTGTCCTTAAGAATGCATCCTCCCACATACAACAATAATACCCCTCCCCTTTTCACCAGACGTACTTTTGTGTGTGCTCAATGCACCATCACCCCTGCATCAGAAAAAAGCTAAAAGCTCTTATTCTTAAAGCAGCATGTTGTTGCTGCATAGACTCCTGCCCACCATTTGGATGTGAAGGGTGTCTGTTTTGAGACCCTGGCTGCAATCTTACGCCTTTAACATGACCAGCTCTACACAGTCCATCCCAACAATCTGCTGCCACTCAACTCACAACCTAACCCTTTATCCATCTGCCCTCCTCCCCTACAGGCTGCAATCACTCTTGGCATCAAGCTTCCCTCTGGTATCATCTTTCGATGCATTGTACCCACCCTGATCACCTGTGTACAGTGTATCATTGCTTTTAGTCTTTGAATCTACTTGCATACACTCTTATACAGTATTACAGATATGGCCAAGTAAAAAAGTAAGCTGGGGCACAGGCAGATACACAGGGGTAGGGGAGACGCAGATAGTACGTATGGGGCCCAATCTATAAGACTGGGAATGACAGACACAGATCTTTGAAGTGGAGGCACAGACACAGAATCTAGAACACATTACAGAAACATATTTATTTATTCATTTTTGTCTTTTTTTTAATCACGATCAACCACATTGCATTGTTACAAGAAACAAGAGCATTCACATACATTACATAACTTTCTTAGAACTGATATCTAATATTGACAGCATCGTAAATAGAGGGGACCTCTCCCCCAATGAGAAGGAGAGAAACATTAGGGTGCCAAGAAGGAGCATACAAATGATGGAGGAAAATGGGGTTGAATAGAAAAGAAGTAGGAAGGGCGAATGATAATGTGTGAAAGCATAAGGGGAGGGAATGAGCAGCGCAAAGTGAGAGATGGCAGGGAAAAGATGAACTGCATGACTGCAAGAACAGAGAGCAAGCTGATATACAGAGTGTACCAGGATCACAGTGAATAAAAGCGCTAAACATTCATTTTAAGGCAACCTCCAGAAGTAGAAGCAAGACGAGAGACACTTTAGGGTGCTGAAAAAGAGCGGAAAGTTAGAATGACGAAATGGGAGAGATTACAATAAGAGTAGATAAACTGGGACAGAAAGTACAGTAGCATGGAGCCAGACTCTGGGGCGGGTAAGTATGGGTATTGGGAAGGGAGAGTAAGGACACTGGTACAGGAAAACACAGACATTTCAACAGGAAAATACAGCTATTGAGATAGGAAAACACTGAAGAATGCCAACAAACAAACAATGTGAATAAGAGACATAGGCACTGGTGATGTGTCGGTTCTACTCTGGGATGCACCACTCAGCTGAGGAGACGCGTTGGATCTGCTCGGGGATGCATTGCTCAGCAGAGAAGATGGTTCGATGGCAAGCACCTAAGGCCCACTTCCAAGGGTCCAGGACTGGGATGGCTCCACTTGGCAGAGTAGACTCACAGATGGCAGAGTCCAAGTGCAGAGGTTGGAAGCCTGTTGTGTCCCTGAGGCTTCGGATCAGGAGGCCAACGGACTAGTCCTTATTGGAGACAGGCTACAGGCACCAAATGTAAGAGTTTTTCACTATCAGGACATGTAAAACCTAAAACTACATGTTCTGCCTTTTAAGGACATTGCACCCTGCCCTCTGAGTTGTCCAAGGCCTACCTTAGGGGAGACATCCATATCCATACTAATATAATAAAGAGAGAGCCCAAACCTTTGAGGCGGGTAATCTCAGGAACCACAGCACCAATCACAACACCCAATACAGCGTTGGAAAGGGCAGTTGCAGCAGAAGGACATAGGCTATGCAGACGTCCACCATATACATTTAAAAGGTAAAAGAACCGTGCCAGCAAAGTAGTCCCTTGTGGGCGTGTCTGTGTTGTCCTGTGGGCGTTTGCTGGGGGCGTGACAAATGCTGGGGGCGTGTGGTATGTTCCGCCCTTCATGCCATGTCTCATATCTTGTGCTAATCCCACCCTGCTCCCTTTAAATACCCCTGCACCCCATAATCATAACCCACACTTACTCCTTAAAATACCCCAACACCCTTAAACACTAACCCATCTTAACCCTATAAATATACCCTGTACCCCAAAACCAAAACCTATACCTGAACCCTATAATTACCCCTATACCTCAAAACCCAAACCTACCCCTGAACCCTAAAAATCCAACTGTTCCCCAAAACCCAAACCTACCCCTGAACCCTAAAATACCCCTGTACCCCAAAACCCAAACCTGGCCCTGAACCCTTAAAATAATGCTGTACCCCAAATCCCAAACCTACCCCTGAACCCTAAAAATACCCCTGTACCCCAAAACCCAAACCTAGCCCTGAACCCTAAAAATAACCTTGTACCCCAAAACCCAAACCTACCCCTGAACCCTAAAATACCCCTGTACCCCAACACCCAAACCTAGCCCTGAACCCTAAAAATACCCCTGTACCCCAAAACACAAACCTACCCCTGAACCCTAAAATACCCCTGTACCCCAAAACCCAAACCTAGCCCTGAACCCTTAAAATACCCTTGTACCCCAAAACACAAACCTACCCCTGAACCCTAAAAATACCACTATACCCCAAAACCCAAACCTAGCCCTGAGCCCTAAAAATACCCCTGTACCCCAAAACCCATACCTATCCCTAAACCGTAAAACTACCCCTGTTCCCATAACCCAAAACTATAGCTGAACGCTTAAAATACCCAAACAACCCAAAACATATACCTCAGTACCCCAAAACATATACCCCTATACCCATACTTACCTTATCCAAACATTAAAATAAAAACATGCTTTTACCATTCATGCATTTACAACGAATTTCGTTGTAAATGTATGCGTGGTAAAAGCATATAAAATGTAATGCCATGCGTTATAATGGCATTGCGGAGTCATAGTACTTTTGTAATGAAGGTATGCGGAGTGATGGTATGCGGAAAGAAAGTTGAGGAATAATGGGTGTTTACCCTCCCCCGCTAAGTACACTTTTAGACACACCTCCCGCGACAAGGTCTAGACTTGCTAACTTTAGAGCTGGGGAGCTACGTTAGAATCTCGGCATCAGCTCAACATCCTGTGATTCCAGGCAAATCGCTTTGTCTCCCCGTGCCTACCACAAATGAATGTGTTCTTCTGTAATGTAAATTGTGCTCATGCCATGTTGTCGAGTTTGTGCTATATAATATTGCAAGGAAAAATAAAGTAGGGAAACTTGAGTTCACACACTACTGAACGTGCACTCTTAAGTTCATCAGCAGTGCACTGTGAATCAGAGCGTTTCACAGGCCTGTCACAGATAAGAAATGCTATCAAAACGAAATCCTACAAAACAATATACTACTGGCCGGCAGCAATTCATAGTCGGACAAACGTCAGGATGGGCTGCTAGTATATGTATAAAAAGAGATGGTTTGGGCCTGGCAAAAGGTTTATTTTGCCAGGTTCAAATGGCAGCGTAAACTGTACAAACAGGCTCTGCAAAGGCAGGCCTGGGGCCTGGTTAGAGGCTACTTAAGTGGGTGGCATAGTCAGTGCTCCAGGCCCAATAGTAGCATTTCATTTGCAGGCCCTGGGCAGTCTTTGAGCATCTTATTAGGGACATATGAATAAATGAAATATGCCAGTTGGGTATGAGCCAATATTACCATGTTTAGGGGATAGGGCACGCGCACTTTAGCACTTGTTAGCAGTGGTAAAATGTTCAGAGTACTAGTACTAGCAGAAATGAGGTCTGAAAAGAGGAGGAGGAAGGAAACAAGTTGGAGGGAAGACCACCCTAAGGCTGTCAGGTCTACCAATACTTTTTCACTAAAATATCACAAGTGAAAAACAGCATTCCAAGAATGTCTAGGCCATCCTTAACTGGCTGTCCCCAAAAACTGTCAAGAATGTTGAACCTCTCACAGATTGAAATCAAATTAATTTAAACGGGAAGATAAGAATCATATTTCAAGTGATTGTTTTAATTACAACTACTATGAGTATGTATATATACACGCACATACACAAATTCACTTGTTTCTTTGTATGGTTATACCGAATCTTAAATACAATTCTGATGAATAAAAATTCAAGAATTAGACACCACAGCATCTAATTTTCCATTTTCAATGTGCAAAAGTAGTTACAATCTTTTGGGGTTAAAAAGATGATTTATTTTTATTCGCCTTTTTTTGGTTTCTGATTTATTTCATGTTTTTAACTGATTTTCTCTCTGTGTTTCTCAGCTTTGATGTGGTCCACAGCTGCAGGGTTGCTGCAAACCAGACTTTCAGTAGGTGTCGCGTTATAAAGAGTTTAATTAAATGCTCCGAATATCCAGAGGTCTTTCATGTGTTGTCTATAATAACAACACCAAAATCATCAAACAAATTGAGGTGAACAGATCAAAAATGTTCTTCGAACAACATCACTGTTACCAGGAAATGATCGGCTTGGAATTGACAGTTGACAGTAGACATTACGTAAACCTTTCTTTTCTCAGTGATGGGAAAAACCAAGGCAGCGACATGTATGAATTTGTGAAGTGACGTTTACGGTTGTGTGCATACAGCTGTCACGGATGTACCTTTACCCTGTTGTCACGCCAGCTATCTAAAGGGAATTTAGCTAACTGACTAGGCGCTGTACAAATGTAGCAATGATTTAAAACTGTTGTTGAATTTTGAAGGCTCAATTCTAAAAAAAACGTCCTCATAATGGACGGCTTTGGCTGAATTATCCATTATTGCTCCTACTGTGACCCACGCCCAGAAGTTCAGATTACTTTCTTTATGCCTTCACCACTACATAGGAACTATCATATCACAGTTAAGCACAGCAGACTGACAGTATAAGCACTTTGAGGCATATTACCAACAACTAGCAATATTTATCGCTAAATGGGCTTAGCAACATTTTTTCTATCGCCGTGCTTCGCCTGATTTTATTGCAGAGATAACTTGCAATTAGCAACGTTTATCTCAAATGCGATAACATTTCAGGCGTTAGCGGCATTAGTGGCGAAATTCGGCAAAATTAGCGATATTCACACATTGTCGCTAATGAGGACTTAGCCATAATATCCAACTCCCATTGGATATAATGGCTAAGAACTGGTCTGAGCAGGCGATAGTTTTTGGAGATATTCGCGCTTAGCGTGAATATTTCCATCGCTACGCCTGCCTTGCTAATAGGCGATAGCGACGTTAGCGACTGCTATCTGTTGCTAACAGGTTGGGTACGCCCACTTTGCATGTCATTAACGATAAATATCGTTGACATGCAAAGCGGGCCCCAAACCGGTTGCTATCGCCTAAAAGCTGTCGCTAACTGCTGTTAGCGACAGCTTGCTAATAGGGCGATAGAATTATCGCCGCTTAGCGGCCGAAAACGCTGCAAAAGCGGCGAGTATCACATTTCAGCCGCCTTGGTAATATGCCCCTTTATCTTTTATGAGTTGCAGGACCATCAGTCGTGTGTTTATCGGCGTCCCAAGACATTAGGCCCTATTCAGGAAAAACAACGCAAAAGTAGATGGGGAGAATTACATCTCCTTCTGAAAGTACGTTTTATTTTTATTTTTTACTTACACACATTTAAAGAGCTATACCTGAAAAGTTGTCCCAGTTAAGAGTTCCAGGCGCACTACTTGGAATCTCCCATAGTTTTTTTTTTACCCTTCTGTACAAATATACATTGTTTGGATTTCCGCACATGAAAACTGGAAACTGATGTGCAAATGCAATTTTTTTTCGGAGTGCTAAACATATTTCCCCCTAGGAGAAAGCACCTCTTCTCCTAACCCGCCTCAAAAATATGATGATGATCTGCTCCCTTTCCCAATCTGGAAGGGTAGTTACTCCAGGCAAGGGCTAAATTAAATCTCTTATATCCTGAGGTATTTGTGCCTTGCACTCTGAGCGTTTCCAGGGTGGGAATTGATCTATTTTTGGCCCATGTGACTAGGCCCCTTCTAATAAACTGCCACATTTACACTATAGATTTTACAATTAAGAAATATATAATTACAAGTTCTCTAAACCAAGGTTTTTAGTAGAGAGAAAAACTGTTTACAGCGAAACATTAGCAATATTAGAATGTTTGATTAGGTCTTGTCAGTTGTTTTTATTATGATGCTGTTTCTCTGCATATTGATGCTTCATGCATCAGAATGCAATGAAATGACAGGTCAGCCTGAACTATCATGTCCATGCTTAGATGCAGACCCTGTCTGCTTCACCCAGTCCACTAACTTGCTTTGGTCATCACACAACAGACCAATGTTGAGCACTACTGAGTCAATCTTGATTTCCAGCACCTCCCTGGTGGAGGAGACGGGGTCAAGTATCAATTTGTCTGAGAGTGGGGCAGTTGAACTCCACTGTTGTTCCTTCTAAAGGCATTTGTGATCCAGTGTGCTTGCCTGCTCTCTAGCTTCCCCACTGTGCAGCCTGGCTCTGCCATGCTCAGTTTCCACGCTAATTCTATCCACCCCCTGTTAGGTATGCTGGAAAATGCCTTCCAGTTGGTAACCCTGGGGCGAGTTTCATCACCCGTGAGAGTCTTTCTGGGTTTCAGAAGGGCACTTTGCTGTACCTCAACACCACCTATGGCAGTGTCTGCCTCAGTGCAGGGCCTGGTTGTCACTCTCGTTAAACTTCTAATTATTTTTGTGCCCCATGGAACTTTCCTTTTTCAAGGCGCATCAATCTAGTTCAATCACTGTATCTCTTGAACTCGCAGGTCATGTCCATCTTCCCAGGAGGTCCAGTTGGTGTGGTGTTGAGTGGTTGCTCCAGAGCTCCAGTTCTCTCTCATTCATTTATTTTCCCCTGCTAGGCACAACTAAGGGAATTAGTTGGTCATGAGAGCCTCTTCTGCTGGAGGGTTCCGACAGCCCCCTTCTTGGCCCAGCTCTGATTTGTACTGGCTTCTGTGACTCTGCACCTCTTCGAAAGATACCCAGGGATCCAAAGCCCTGCCTCACCTCAGTGCAGATTGGCTGCTTCAACAGTCTTCTGCCTTCAAGATGGCCCCACCCCTCTCCTAGCTCTCCACTGTTCTCTGAGCATCTCTGTTGACTCTTGAATTGGGTAGTGGATGTGCTTGGTCTCCTGGGCACTTCAGTCAGCTTCAAAGAGAGTCTTCTCTTCAATGCATCCCACCACCAATATCTGTTTTTAGTACTGGGCGGCCACTCACCACTTCTTTGTTCTCCTGCTTTGGCGCTCCACAGGCAGGCACTCGACTGGTGAGCGATACAACGCAGATCAACACACCTGTCATCTTAGGCCTAGGCCATGCGCTTTATGAGGCTCTGGGGGGTCCTTCGCCTCTCTTGGAACTGGTGCTCTTGCTACCATGGAGAGGTCAATGTTGTGTTGGAGGCATCCAGTGTCTTTCTACATCAATGCACAAGGGTTTCAAGGCCTTTGATACATCAGGATTACATGTGGCTGGCAGGGGGCTCTTTGAGCCTATGTCTGACCCTATATGCTGCTGCTTCGTCCCACTCCTGGGTCATTGTTGATCTAAAAGACCTGCTTAAATTTTAAGCATCACAGTGCTCAGAACCTGTATCCTGGGGCAATTCCACTCTCTTCAACTATAAGTTTCCTGGGGTATCCAGGCGCAGAATAATTAGGCCATAAGCTGTGGATCTAATCATTCCAGACTCAGAGACACCAGGTCCAGCCTTGGTAGCAGAGTTACTGGACTGCAGCCAGGCAGCTGCTGTGCCCAGACTCCACTTATCCACCTCCTGTTGAATGGGAAAAGCCCAAACAACTCCACTAGCAGAACTAAGCCAGCTATGTTCTCCCATCAACCTCTGCACACCACACCATGACAGAGAGAAAATGTCCCACATTTACCATCTTCTCCAAGAAAATGAGGAATGTGTGTGGATTTAGGCCCATTGTCCCTCTCTTAATCCTCATTCAAGTAGAAATACCTTACAATCCCCAGATATATCCAGCCATCTGGTATCCCCACACCTGTATCAGTGGCACAGGTATTGAGGTCCACAGTGTGGGTCCACTAAAGGAATCAGCAATGCTATGTTGATACATTACAGGTAAAGTAAAGGCAGGAGCAAAAACATTGTATCCTCGCAACACATAGCGGTAGATCTTACTGTACTGTCAGTTTCTTTGCAATTGCCTTGAACTCCGGGTTTCTGCCGACCCTTTAAATTGCGGAACTACAGGGACCAGAAGGCAGAGTAAAATAAAGATTGGATGAAATTCCATTTGTGACATGAGGCGTTGTATGATTTGTGTAGCATTTGTAAGTATCAGTTACTCCACATCAGACATGATAGTTCAGGCTGACCTGTCATTTCATTGCATTCTGATGCATGAAGCATCAATATGCAGAGAAACAGCATAATAACAAGAACAACTGACTAGACCTAATCAAACATTCTAATATTGCTAATGTTTCGCTGTAAGCAGTATTTTTACATATGTATGTCTACTACGAGGAGACAGCTTTATAAATATTTTTTTTTAAAAAGCGTTATTGAGTATTTGGGTTAGTGTTTCTCTCTCTGCTACACAAAGAGGAACATTAAAAAAAATAAGCATTACTTTGTGGTTTATTTGGTTGTGTCTCTAAAGATGTTGGCATTGGTATGTAAAACTGGTCCCATATCAGTGCCCATGGCAAGAACATTGGGTTATGTCATTGTCCATTCCTTCCTTCCCAACACTAATCAGACCCTTACCAGCAAAGAAAAGGGACAGAAAAAGGTAATTTACTGTGAGCCCAGCCAAACTGTTCCCCTGCCCCCTGATTTGAAACCCATCTCAGATATTAAATGCGAAGATGGGGGCTTGATCAGGTACAGTGGGACCAGGATTATGTAAGGTGGGGGTCCTCGGTGTCCAAATGAATTTCAAACTGAAACATAAGGAGTTATTTTTCTCTGGCTTGTGAGTAGGTGCTCAGCTCTGTCCAGCTCACACATGTCTAGAAATTCATACAGGTGGGCGAGCCAACCAATTTACATCTCCAGCTCTGATTCTTAGAGCCCGTGTAGGAGCCGAGCTTTGGATATATCTGGCATGTAAATCATGCAACAAAGATCTGGTTAGAATAAGGTAAGATGTCCATCAACATTTTAAAAAGAGTTTCACCTTAGTAGATCAAATTATTGGAGAAGTACTCATTAAAAGTGTACAAACATTCGGGTGTTATGGGTAACCGGTGCTCATATAGAATTAAACATATGAATCTTAATCCTCTAGTTGTATTACTGTTGCATCCAAGAATTTTGGGAGAAACCACCCCACGTCCAATAATTTTCAACCAATGTTGAAATTACATAAAACACAAGATCTCGGAGCACACAGAAAATTAAAATGCAATTGCCACTTGTGAGTCCAAAATTCCACTCCAAAGTACCGGTGTTTACAACAGAAATCTTTTTATTCCACAAAATCCACTCCTTGCGCAAACGCGTTTCGCCTAGGTTCAAGACACCTACGGCTTCGTCAAGGCTGGAAATAATACAAAGAACGTATATTTGTAATAATTTCTTACATGTGGTCATAAAAACCATCCACCATATACATGCAGACCGTGTCAGGACTGTAAAAAACATAGGTGCATTTTAGCCATATAAGCTACTATTTGAAGCAAGGCATTTACATATTTTGTAAGCTTTGGTAAAACAGTATTTGATATAATACATGGTTGCTTAAGGTGTCGATTGTCATTCTCTAGACCACAGCTTTCCAAACTTTTCATGTTGGTGACACACCTTTTTGTGAAAAAAAATTCAGGGACACGGTAACGCGAGGAAGCGCAGCGAGCGAGCCCGAACCACCTATGGTGGGTTCGGGCCCCACACACCACCCCACAGACATACCACCCCACAGACACACCACCCCACACACACACACACACCCACTCCACAGGCACACACAACCCCCCACACACACTACCCCACACACACCCCACCCCCCCCCCACACACACACACATCCCACACACACACACCCCACACACACACCCCACACCCACACACCCACACCCTAGCACTCGGATTACTATATTCCCTATGGTCATTATGCCTGAATTAAAGAGATAAAGATGTCACCCTGCATATGAACAGAGAAAATGGAGCACTGACGCCTCAAGATCTGAACATCTCCATGTAACCAGATTTTACATTGGTAATCCAGGAGGCTAAGAAAATATTTGCACCTGTCAAAAAGAAACTACAATAGCAGGTAAAATATGCTAAGCCTAGTGTCGCTGCAGTGGAGAAAGCTTTTTGCTGCTCTTTTTTGGCACTGTTCGATCTTGATTCAGCTGCCCACCGCCCCCCTCCTGTCGTATGTGGCTTCCCGGGACTGCAGGGGGGGCTAAGAAAAAATTTCGGGGGGGGGGGTGCTAATTCTTCCAGCAGTAGGCAGAGTGGCGTTACAGGGGCTCTAAGAAGGGGTAACAAAACAACAAGTCCTCATTTACAAGCAAATGGTCTTGTAAAGACCAGTGACGTACTCAGGTGCGGCTGTGTGTGTGCCCAGGACGCTGTCTCAGCCCGGGCTGCCACACACAACGGGGGAGGGGGGGCTGAAGCCCTTTGAGCCCAATTGGCATTGCGCGCCAGATATCAGTCACGTTTTTGACGGAGTAACCCGTCCCCTGAACTCTAAACCAGACCCTTCAGGCTAGAGAAGCACGTGCCTAAATGGAAGTGAAATTCATCTGCAAGCAGTACAGCCTAAATGAAGAAATGAGCGTCTCCCTTTCTTGTAAGAAATTGTAGGAGAAATGTTGAAAGTTGTATAACATGATTCCCTTTCCGAACGCTGTTGTCATAGAATGCCTCCATAATAAAGATTCTGCTCATATGTCATTAATATCAATTAACACCCAAGTCATTTTACAACGCAGGACCTGTGAGGGTGGAATGTTAGTAACGGGCGTGGTGGTGCATGGGAGGCACCAGTTCAGTGCGCAAAAAAAATCCATATTTTAAAAACGCTATCGTCTTGTGTTTCATCCCCCATCAATGCATTTTTTTGGTTCTGTCTTTTTATGAACAATGCCAATGATTTTGCAGATTGTGGTGTATTTTAAGCCAAACACACTCTTCAGTTGACAGTGATGCTGACTGCTGTAAACAGAAAGGAAAGTCAAAATGGGTCTATTTTTTACATGGCATCATCTTTGCATGACACCTTCTACCGATTTTGAACAGACATGTGTATATGTTTTTTGACGAGACTTCTTATTTTTATTATTTGGAAAGCTGAGTTATGCAAGGAAAGGTGTAGTCGTGACCATCAGTCAGTGGGCATGCTGGGCTGCACACCAGCGCCGTTTAAACCTGCTTTAACAATCAGAGGCAACTGTTCTTCATTAACAGCATCTCAAAATAATTATTCTGTTTAATCAGTCCCCTGTCGTGTGTGGCATCCCGGGACCGCTCACAGCCGCACCCGAGCACTTAACAGGTCTTTAAAGACCTTGTGCGTGTTAATAGGGCTTTGTTGTTATTTCACCCCTTCTAAGAGCCCCTGCAGCCCGGCTCTGCCGATTGCAGGCAGACGTCAGATCATCCCATCGCACGACACACCTACATATGGGGCGCGACACAGTAATGTGTCGCGCCACACAGTTTGGAAAGCCGTGCTCTAGACCCTTATTTTCCTCGATAATCCTTATTTTTTGTACAACCCAAGTGCTTGTGATAAAAAAGAGATATGCATCAAGTTTGATGCCGGTACCTTCACAAAGTCAAGATCAATCCTGGAATCCAAAATAGAAGAAACCAAATTTCAAGTTTACTAAGTCTAGTGAAATATGGCTGAAGTCAATTACTACATTATTTTAAGGAAGTGGAACATGTTCCTACCTTATCGTTGTTCCCCTCCTGATATATGTATATTTTCTTCCCAATGCTAAGAAGGTATTTTGAAAATGCTGTATTGCCCTGGCTTTTCAATCATATATATTGAGGCAGCACACTGAAATCATATCGAAGACCTCATTAGTATACCACCGTAATTATATTTGTAGACTGCACATTTAAGTTTACCACATAACAACGTTCTTTTTAATGGTATGAAGGCTCTCACCTCCAATATTTTAGCTTGGCATATATTATCCCGTAGTTATAGAGGTAAGACTTCAAATTCGAGTGGCCAGCTGTTAAGTCCAAAGTTGTATCTTCCCTGCAACATCAATTGTATACTAGGTTTTAGTAAACCGATATCTAGTGTCGAGACCAAAGCTTCTAAAGCCTCCTTTCATCTATATCACGTCGCGTTATTACTCTTACCTTCAATTCTGGGTCCCTTCACTTATCGCGGCGTCCTGCCCGTGTTCAGGCATGTATTTGCCTCTTACGTGTAGGCGCTATAACGAGCATACACGTAGATATAAAGGAGGGACCACGTTATCGCGACCGCGGATGGCCGCCATCTTTGAGTAGGGTCGAGTAATTCCTACTCTTCCATGTATGCACTTGAATATAAAGAAAGGACCAAGTTATCGCGACCACAAATGGCCGCCATCTTTAAATAGGGTCAAATAATCCCTATTATTATGAGAGAGTACGGTTAATTCTATATTTTATTTATCGAGCTAACTTTGTGTATATTTATTGGAGCATGCCCAATATCTCATATCTTTATATATACAAAAGCTAATTTGCTTATTATAGTGTCCTTTGGCGTACGAACACCTAATGCCATATGTATACTGAAGAACAAGGTCATAACCTCCAAATAAGGGGCATTCAAATATTGACAGTGTAGATGCCTCATAAGCATTATTCTGTTGAGGGCCTAAGAAGATTAGTCCCGTATTGGTATGCTTGATACGCATTTGGATTGTACAAAAATATTTACATTCATCATCAAAATTAAAAATGTATTGGTTAACAAACATATACCTGTTCATCATATTCAGATACAGAAATTACAGGTGATAAAATATCAATCTGAACAAATTTCTTAAGAGAGAGTGACCATAGATTGGGAATAATACCCCACCCTTAGTCCACCGTAATCCAACATGTGATTATATGCTGATATTCTTAATCATATTTCAGTCCCCCAGAAAGAATTGCAGCTCATGATCAAAGTTAATTCCATTTTCCACAGCTTTTAGACGCATAATCCATTTTGCTTCACACCTGCATAGTAACAGCTCCCTGGTACCACCACGTGGGTCTGGTTTAATTTGATCAATCCCCAAAAATACAAAGTTTTTACTTTAATTTTGTGCTGGACAGTTATTTATATGTTCCACCGTGGGATATCTAGCCTCATTGTGTTTCAATGCTCTAACATGTTCTCCCATGCGGTCTTTCAGCATTCTAATTGTGCTCCCCACATATATCTTGAGACATTTACATTGAATAATATAAACAACATATTTTGTACTACAAGTGATATTTGTTAGGATTGAGTATCTTTTACCACTGTCAATCGGGAAATCCTTAGTTTTGTCCAGAGCATATTTACATACACCACAGTGACCACATCTGTAAAAGCCCTTAGAGTGTAAGTCTAACCATGTTTCTGGTCTTTGTGTTGGATAGCTCGGGCTCAATAGGGTCCCCAATGTTCGTCCCCTGCGATAAGTAATTTGAGGATAAGTGCCAATGTGGTCTTTCAGTGTTTTGCCCATCTTCACTATATGCCAGTGCTTGTTCATACTTTCTTTCAGTTTCATACTTATAGGATTATAATTGGTAATCAGCCTCATGGGTTGTTTCTTGATCACAGTTCTGGTAGTAGGTTTTAGAGTGGATGTACGTTTTGTGTCTAAAGCTCTTTGTTTAGCTAGCTGTAAATCTGAAGGACGGTAACCTCTTCGTAGGAACCTGCCCTCCATGTCCTCTATACAATGTATGAAACAATGATCTTCGCTACACTTTCTTCTTGCGTGGAGCATCTCCCCAAAGG
This sequence comes from Lissotriton vulgaris, assembly GCF_964263255.1. Lineage (NCBI taxonomy): Eukaryota > Metazoa > Chordata > Amphibia > Caudata > Salamandridae > Lissotriton > Lissotriton vulgaris. The sequence continues at coordinate 1,047,944,873 of NC_141697.1, read as the reverse complement.
GGATTGCTCTAATCTAATGTCTCGGATGTGCACTTTTTTCATGTACGATAGCACTACATGCTGTGGATTTATGGTGCATTTTACTGAAAATATTATCATCTTTAGAGTAGAGTTCCACATCTAGGAACACTACACTGGTTGGGCTATGATTAGTGGTAAACCTGATGTTCATGTTATTGCTGTTCAAAAAGTCATAAAACTCATATAAGAGGGGTTCAGGGTCGGTCCAAATCATTAGGCAGTCATCAATGAACCTGCCCAAATAAAGAATATGTTCATTCCAGTGACTTGCTTGTGGGCTCCAAATAAATACCTCTTCCATCTAGCCCATGAAGATATTGGCATAGGCTGGGGAAAATTTGGAGCCCATCGCCACGTCCTGTTTCTGCTTAAACCATTCACCATTGAATAGAAAGAAATTATTGGTCAAGATTAGTTCTGTCATGGTTAATAACATGCGTGTATGTTCCCATTGGGTAGCAGGATTTTTTGATAGAGAATGGCTGAGAGCCCTGAGTCCTAATTCATTTTTAATGCTGGTATACAGGGATACCACGTCAAGCATGACGAGTATCATACCTGTGTCCCATTTAATATCACTCAAAATGTTAAGTATGTGTTGTGTATCTTGTATAAAAGAAGGTACATTTTTTCATGATGGGTTGAATAAAAATGTCCACGAATTGAGATAGACGTTCCGTCGGTCCCCCAATCCCTGAAACTATTGGCCTCCCAGGTGGAAAAGGGAGGCCTTTGTGAATCTTTGGTAGAGTGTACAGTATTGGGTATCTTGGGCGGCTTACTTTTAAAAAATGATATTCATCTTTGTCTAACAATCCTGAGTCATACCATTTTTTTAGATGTTCATTAATCACATTTGTTAGTTTGAATATTGGATTAGATGCCACTTTTTCATAACACATCACATTTTGCAATTGATTGTAAATTTCATTATCATAGTCAATTTTGTTCATGAGAACAATATTCCCACCTTTGTCTGCATTCCTAATGATTAGTTCTTTATTATGCATGAGGGTTTTTAAAGCTTTTTTCTCTCCCATCAATACATTTTCTACATGCTGTTCACCTCTGTGTATATGTTTTATGTGTGCTTCTAAATCAGTCAAAACTAAGCGATAAAAGATTTCAATATGATTGCCACCCATTAGGTTAGGAACCCATCTAGATTTCCCTTTGAGACCACTTGAGATTGTAAGATCTGGTCTGATATCCAAATCCTCTAAAACTCTAGCAATTGTATATAGATCATCTTCACGTTCAGTGATTGATAACAGGTTAACCGTATCTTGAACATCATTAATAGTAAGTGAATCAGAGACTGAATTATACAATTGCACTGTAGTTGCTTTATTCTGTTTAGGTTTATGCGAGAAATATTTCTTTAATTTCAGTCTTCTTATGAACTTGAACAGATCTATTTTCACATCACAATAATCACCCTTAGTACTTGGACAAAATCCCAAACCCTTCTTAAGCATACTTGTCATTTCTTCAGTAAGATTGACATCAGAACGATTCACCACTTCTACTTCTAAGTTACTACTTGTTACTTCTTGTCCGAGGACCTTGTTTTCATTCCTAGTCTGTTTGCATCTGTGGGTCTTTTCTTACCCCGTCTGTTTTTTTGTAATGGCACCACGTCTGGCCTGTTCCCTGTTCCCTCTCTTTATGCGATTCACCTCTTGCACAAAGGACGAGTTGCCTAAAGGGAGCATTTGTCTTAGTTCTGATCCAGATGCCCCTTCATTATCACTGCTACTAGAAGGAATAGTACTTAATGATGTGGTACTAGTACTTTAAGTGATTGTCTCTGCTGCTTTTTTAGTCTTATCTATTTGCATTAAATAGTCATATTTCTTGGAGAAAGTGAATATTCTCCCAGAATTATAATCTATTTCATCTCGCTTAAGTTTGCGAGCCTTCCTTTGTTTGATATCATTTTGGTGTGCACTCAATATACCCTTTAAGATCTCATAATTTTTGGCGGTTGGATCGGGTAGGTTTTTATACTTCAATCTCACTCTCAAGTAATGTAATCTCAGCTAAGAGTTTTCTGACCTTTCTCTCTGAGTTTTCAATCAAAATGTCCATTAATTTAAGAGAACTAGAAGTTAGTTCTTTTTCCCATACATCTAGTAGATCTTCGTCTAGATCATCGTAGGAGGGCATGATCTGTGAGCGGAGCCCCCTAGGCACCCTATAAAGTTTAACATATTGCTTTAGGGTGGCTCCGTCCCACCACTTGGACATCTCCGCTTTTTTGACCCTTTCTAGTTTTACAAATGTATCCTTTAACCCTTCAATCTTATTTGTGTTTCCCAGTTTCACAGCCTCACTCACGGTACTGCCTTTACATAGGTTATCAAACAATTCTGCAGCAAGCCTATCTCTGTCCAAATCATCACTCATTGTGTCCAAAGTTTGTTAGTATCTATATGCCTTTAGAGCTGCCCCCCTGAAAAACAGACGCACAAACTTTCAGGTGTTATGGGTAACCGGCGCTCATATAGAATTAAACATATGAATCTTAATCCTCTAGTTGTATTACTGGTACATCCAAGAATTTTGGGAGAAAACACCCCACCTCCAATAATTTTCAACCAATGTTGAAATTACATAAAACACAAGATCTCGGAGCACACAGAAAATGAAAATGCAATTGCCACTTGTAAGTCCAAAATTCCACTCCAAAGTAATGGTGTTTGCAACAGAAATCTTTTTATTGCACAAAATCCACTCCTTGTGCCAACGCGTTTCGCCTAGGTTCAAGACACCTACGGCTTCGTCAAGGCTGGAAATAATACAAAGAACGTATATTTGTAATAATTTCTTACATGTGGTCATAAAAACCATCCTCTTCACCTATAATTACTTATATCATGGGAGTTACCTCTCAAACACAGGGCATACACCAACAATGTCTACACAAAATGTAAATTTTTTCTCATTTTATTTCATTTTACAGTAAAAAAAGTATTTTTTTCTTTATATCATTTTTCAAAAACAACAATTATAAAAAATATATACATTCTGCAAAGAGGCTTCAGGGAAAATATTTTGCAACACAGTGAAGTTATAAATATATGTCCTTAATTCTTCAAATTCATATAAAACACAAAATCAATTAAATGTGCACAACCAGGTAAAGAGCCACACATACAACACATGCATACTTCCTAAACATCCATCCCATCACAAAAATAACAAAAAAAGTATCCTATAGCTTTGAACCTGTTGTCCAATTAATGACCAAAGTCATTTAGATTTGAAAGGAAGAAGAAGGGTTGACGCGTTTCGGTGGTAAAACAGCAGTAGGGACCACCTTCATCAGGACCAATCAGAGACAGTACGATATAGGATCTCTAGACCTGTGCTTCCCTTTTGTTCATCAACAGTTGGTTCTAGACGAAAATTCACCATGCAACACAGTTACTACATTAGTTAAATGATTCTTTTCATAATCAGCTCCAGATTGAATCACTGCGGTTGTTTAGAAAAAACACAACATGATAGATACATTAGCCCAGGATGTCAATTGATACATAAGAAGCACTGAGACATTGAAATTTCAATCGAATCCAGCGACTGGTGAGCTACGGCGGCCGCGTTGTTTCCGTGTTTGCATCGTGAGACGAAGCAAAGATATCGGCAGCATTTAGGAGAAGATTAAGTCCTCCTTGCCCTCGGCATTAATTCAAGTAATTACTTTTCACTTTACATCGAAGAGCGTCCCTGAAATAACGTGTGGTGCTAATTCAACATAAGTTCTGGTGCGGACAACACATCGCACTTGTGGTGGCATACCACAGAAGGGTGCCCACTGACATTGGGTTTTTTAACCTACGTGCACATTGAAATATCCCTTGCCCCTCCCTCATCCCGTCCTGATGAAGACCCTGTTCTGAGGAGTTGAGTTACCCGGTCTCTGTGTGGGTCGAAATGTCAACATTATCCTTGGGAGCCTGCACCTATTATTTCCTGCCCCTGTTCCCCCCCCCCCTAATTCCCTTGCTAACAGTGCAAATCAAGGAAGACGGAGGTTTTAAAAACTACGAGCGAGTGAAAAAGAATTAAATTTTTTGCGAGCTTCTTTAGTCAGGGCAGGCTCATTCTTGTATATAAATCATTTTCACTTTGTTTCACTGATCTCTTTGATCAATCACTTGAGCACCTACTTTCACTTTTCTCTGTGCACTACATTGATATTAGAACCCCTTGGTTTTGTAAATATTTTTATTGAATTTGTCAATCTTTTTTCAAATTGTATATTAAATAAGTGAGTCCGGCTGGATTCGATTGAAATTTCAATGTCTCAGTGCTTCTTATGTATCAATTGACATCCTGGGCTAATGTATCTATCATGTTGTGTTTTTTCTAAACAACCGCAGTGATTCAATCTGGAGCTGATTATGAAAAGAATCATTTAACTAATGTAGTAACTGTGTTGCATGGTGAATTTTCGTCTAGGACCAACTGTTGATGAACAAAAGGGAAGCGCAATTAAAAAAAGTATTTGCCTTGGCTCACACAATTGGGTCAAGCATGGAAGTCGGGATTGATCCCAGATTTTCTAGCTTCACACTCAATTTAGGATCTAGAAGGATACCTCTCTCTGACATCAAAGTTTATTGTGTCGTCTTAAATGTGGACATATGAGATTAGAGCCTGGGTGCAGGCAGAATCCTCGTGTTTTTTAAGCAGTTGTACATAGGGTAAAAGGTGTCCAAGACAATGATAGCACATCACAACAGACACACACTATATTATAAAAGAAATTCAGTACAGGGGGGCCGATTCACAGAAGTAATCTGAGACAAAATCCTAACTTTACGACTTTCAGTATTCACAAAAGGCATTTAAGAGTAGTAAAGCTAGGAATCCTAACTTTACTACTCCTAAATGCCCTTTGTGAATACCGAAAGTCGTAAAGTTCGGATTTTGTCTCAGTTTAGGAGTAGTAAAGTTAGGAACCCTAACTTTACTACTCCTAAATGCCTTTTGTGAATACCGAAAGTCGTAAAGTTAGGATTTTGTCTCAGATTACTTTTGTGAATCAGGCCCATAGATTCAAAATACGCTGAGCTGGGGCCAGGGATCTGAACCTTGTTCACCATGTCACATGGTGGGTAACTGTAGTCCCCTAGCCTCTGATGAAAGCTTGACTGATTTTGGGCTTGAGGTTTCAAGAGGACTTCAACCTGAACCAGAACCAGGCATCTGGCTCAGGATAGGCTTGAGCTTTTATTGGTTTGCCTACCTCTAAGACCAAGCTCACTTTTAGCGACCCTCTGTATGCTGGCACCCTGGGCCACAGGCTATCTCGCCAATGCTTATATGCGACTGCGCTCTTACCTCCCCTCTGTGTGCAGCCATTGTGGGTTGCATTCCAGCCTGTTCATGCCTAGTGCCAGTACTGGCAGCCATCCTCAAACAGCAGTACAGAGCTTGCCATCTAACAGTAATGGCAGATGAATTTCCAATCAAGTTGGTAAAGATCCCTGTCTGAACTACTTTGAGCAGATGCTGAATTAAGGGTGATACCCCTACCCCACCCAAAGGGGTTTGTGGATTCCTCATACCCCTGGTAGAAAAAAAACAATGGGGACACAAGGTTGATTTTGCAGTTACATTTAATGATAGAAACCATCTAAAAAACTATCTTTTACAGGCATTTCGGAAGATGGGCTCATGAAATATTCAAATTATTTATTGTCTGCGAAGCACCCTGAAAATTCCCAAAATCAACCCTGGGAACCAACCCTGGAAAGTCTCTCATAGCCACTTTGAAAACTTATTTGGTCAAAGGGTGATTTTATAGGAGAATTTTCCCATGACTTGACTAAAAGTCACAGGGGCTTATTTACAAGCCCCTTGTGCTGCCGATGCGTCACTTTTAACATGGGAAAAAGTGACGTACCAGTGGCGCAAGGTGTTTGTAAATAAGCCCTACAGTTTTTAAATGCATTTTAGAATTTAAAGTATAATTTTCCAAATATAAAAGGCACCTCTATTGACTTCTATCTCTTTCCTTAATTTTCCTATGATGATCATTCTGAGCAGACAATCAATGAAATAAAATGTCTACGAATTTACTCAGAGTTGGCAGCACAGGAAAATGAACATTTGCACCAATCTCAAGCTGTGACTTGTAGAGATACCTCAGATTACAGCGACCTTACACATCCAAACAGCAGATCTATCTCATATTTCACTTTAAGATGTTACAGACTCCGATAGCCATATTACACAGTACAGAAGCTTTAGAAGTTCTGAGAGGAGTCATGTCCCTTAGGTTACCTCAATTGTACTGTTTCACATTTACAGGCCTCAAACAGCACCTGTGGGTATGTGTGTGTCTGTGTGTGTGCGCGTCTGTGTATTGCACAATGGCAGTCACCTGTGTAGTTATATGTGAGTCAGAGTTTCCATAGGAAGAGTGTTTTTTGTTTTGCCAATAACTTTAACGCCGTTTGACAAATCTTCACAAAACATTCCAAAAAAAGTTCACCCACCACTGCGTCTTCCTCAACATTTTCAGGGTGATCCATTAAGTGGGGGCTGAGAAAAGGGTGTCCTAAAACACAATCTTGCTGTTAGAACTGGGGGTCTCTAGTTGGCAGAGGTAGGTACCACTGTCCAAATAGGGACCCTTGCTTCTAGTCAGGGTAAGTAGGATACACTCTTTAGATAACCCCTGCTCACCCCCTTGGTAGCTTGGCACGAGCAGTCAGGCTTATCAAAGGCAATGTGTAAAGTATTTGTACCAACACTCACAGTAACACAGCGAAAACACCACAAACTGACTCCACAACAGTTTAGAAAAATAAAGGTATTTAATCTAAACTACACAAAACCAAAACAACAAAAATCCAACATACACAGTTCAAGAATATGGTTTCAAAAGAGTTCTTAAGGTTGCGTTAGAATAATCCACAGTTGAGTCACGTTTTAGCCAACAGTACCTTTAGATGCGACAAAAGTTCCAAGTGAAAGCTATAGCGTTGAAAAGCAAGCAATGCGTCACTCCTGAGACCCTGGGGAGGCGATGCGACAACCCCGCTGGACGTAGCGGGCGTGTTGCGATGACTCTGGTCTGTATGGGGAGGGATGCGATACCTTGCGTGGATTCCGGTGCACAGGTTTCGGTGGAAGCGGCTTGCAAAAGGTACGATGCGACGATCTTCGGGGAGGCGACGATCTCTGGTGCGGCGACGATGGGCGGCTCAGCGGCTATCTTCTCCTCTCGTGGCCCCTTGATGCAACGGCTCTGCGACGACTCTCGCAGTGACGTGATGCGGTCCGCAAGCAAGCGGTGCGACGATCTCACCCAGTGACGGCAGGCTCTGCAACGATACTCGCAGCGATGATACTCTTCCCTCACCGGTCTGGTGCGTCCCGCAAACGAAGTATGCGCGGCTCTGGCAGCGGCAACAGGCCCTGCGACGATCTCGGCCTTAGTAGCGGCAGAAATTTCCTCGCACTGACTAGGATGCGCTCCACAAGTGAGCGATGCGTGAAAACTTGCAGAAAGTCTTTAAAATCTTGGTTTCCAGCTTCCCAACACAAGTATAACTTCCAGAGGCACCACAACTGACCCAAGCACTCTAGGAAGGAACGAACTCTCGGCAGAGTTCAGGGAAGCTGGGGGTGAAGTCCTTTTGTTCCTGGGACTTCTTAACAGGGAGCCAGCTCTTCTCAGGCCCTTGGAGATTCTTTCAAGCAAGCGGACATAGCACAAAGCAAAGCCCTTCCCCTCTCCTTGGCAGCAAATCAACTGCAGGTCAGTCCAGCAAAGCAACAGCAGGACAGTCTTCTTTCTTCAGTCTTCCAGCTTTCTCCTTGGCAGAGGTTCCTTCTTGATTCCAGGATGAACTAATTTTGTGTAGTCTGTGGTCCTGTACTTATACCCCTAAAAGTCTTTGTTCCCTTTGTGCAGGAGGGCTCTGAGCCCGGTCTGAACCAGTTCTGGGGGTTCCTTGAGCACTTTATTTTCCTGGCCTTTCCTTTCCTTTCAGAGAGAGGGGCAGGGTCATCAGCCGCCCAGCAGGAGGTGGAGCCAGCATTGTGGAAGGCAGGCACAGCCCTATCCAGGCCCAGGTGCTACACCCTCCCACCACTCTAGATGCAGATGGAGCTATTCAACACAGGGATGGCCCACTCAGCTTCTGGGAGCCACCCATCCCTGTCACTCACAAACCAGACAGTCAATTTACAAACAGGCCAGGGCACGCAGAAAGGTGAGACAAGAGAACAGCAACTTTCTAAAAGTGCTGTTCTCAAACACAGGATTTAAAAACAACCTTTCCTAAAAGATGTGTTATTAAATTCTGAGTTCAGGGATACCAGACTTTTATGTCCTATCTTGCTCCTATGGGAAGATATGCTGGTAGCCACTGTAGCCAGCATTCCCCATGATAGCCTATGGGGCTAGATAGCCTTACAATAGTGAAAAACGAAAATGGCTGTAATTCACTACCAGAGCATGTTACCTGACTATTACATGCTCTACCTTCCACATACACTGCACCCTGCCCAAGGGGGTACCTTGGGCCTTTCACAGGGGTGACCAATGTGTACAGAAAGGGAAGGGTTAGGCCTGGTCAGTGGGGACACTGACCAGGTGGACATGGCAGTTAGCAGACTGCACACAGGCACTGCGGTGGCAGGCCTGAGACACCATTTTAGGGCTACTCATGAGGGTGGCGCAATCAGTGCTGCAGGCCTACTAGTAGCATTTGTTATCACCAGCCCAGGCACACTCAGTGCACTTTACTAGGGACTTCTTGTCTTGGTGACACAAATATGCCAATCATGGATAACCAATCACAATAACAATTTACACAGGGAGCACTTGCACTTTGACACTGAACAGCAGTGGCAAAGTGCCCAAAGCATCTATACCAGCAAAAACGAAATCCAGCACAGCATCAAAAACACAGGAGGTAGAAGCAAAAAGACAGGGGAAACCACGCCAAAGATGCCAGGTCTAACATTCGCCATGCAATGTCCACAGGAAAAACTAGACAATGATACAGCCAAAACAGCTGAACAGAATTTTACCAGTTTTGGCAGAAAGTTAGATCTTTGCACAGAAAGTGTGCTTTTTGTGATTTTTTTGTAAATCAGTTCGATAGTTTTTGAGAAATTAAGTTTCAAAATGTATAGATATATTAACAGTTGTCCCTGAATTAAAAAAATTCAAGCATTTGGATTGGCTGAGAGGGCTTATTTAGAGACAGTTCTCTGATTGCAAGGATGCAACATGAACCGAAATTTTGTGGAAACCATTACAAAACTCGGGGACTTGGGGCCAGATGTAGGAGCCCAAATACCGGTCGGTAACGGCCGAATTCGGCCGTTACCGAGCGGTATTTGGTGATTGGGATGTACGGGCATCATTTTACAGATTCGGTAAATTTACCGAATCAGTAAATTTACCCATTCTGTAAAATACCGAATCGGTAATTTTACCGATTCGGTAAAACCCAGATGTAGGTGGGACTATTCTGAGTCCCAAAGGCCTTACAGATTCGGTATTTTACCACCCAATCCAATTGGGTGGTAAAATACCGAATCCTGGTGTGCATGCACATGTGTGCATGCACACCTTTGCAATGTGACATACAGACATGCCCGGAATTGGGGTACTAGAGGGTGTCAAAGTGACACCCCCTGCACCCTTGCAGGATTCGGTATTTACCGATTCGGTAAATACCGAATCGGTATTGCCCATTGATTCCTATGGGCTTCATGGCCCATAGGAATCAATGGGCAAAACCGATTCGGTATTTACCGAATCGGTAAATACCGAATCCTACCGATTCGGTAATTCACAATTTGGAATTACCTACATCTCCCCCCTTCATATTTACCGACTCTTAAATACCGAATCGGTAAAATTCGGTATTTAAGAGTCGGTAAATATGATTTACCTACATCTGGCCCCAAGTCCTCTATTCTAAAAATGTTTTTTAAAAAGGACACAAAGGGGCGAGGTAGGGATACCATAACCCCCAGACCCTTAGTAGGTGCGGTCCTATGCCCAAAATAAAAATTAGGGGTGGGTGCAGGGATCTTGCGTGACTACCGCGGGGCTCATGCAGGAGTCTCAAGGGACTCCTCAGGGACTCCTCTGGGACTGGGAACATGATTACATAAAGAAATGTGGATGGGTTTCCATGGGGGAATTGACTGCCTGTGGTGGCCCAACATTCTGTAGGCTGTATTCTGCAAGGCGTTGGTTTCCCCCCAAGGGCTGGGTTGGTGAGGGGCCCAGGCAGACCCTGCGCTCAACCCTAAGGTGTAGACACCTTTGAGAAGAGTGGATCCAGGGCCTGGTCTGCAGTCAGGCCCTTCACCTAACCCACACAGTGCATTCTCAAAAACCCAGCAAGGAGGAGAGATTGCTGCCCATGGGGGTTTAGGTATGGTTATAAGATCTTACCTCATTTTTTAAATAAAAAAACATAGAAATTCACTGAAGAAAACAAAGGTTAAAGTGACGCTATTGTTAGGTATGGTAAAAATATCTTACTTTATATTAAAAGACCTCAAAGGTTTACTGAAAAAAGGTTCAAGTGACGTTTAGTTAGGTGAAAATCGTAGTTGAACATAGCATTGTAAACTAAAAAAATCACTGAAATTCACCAGTTATAGTTTGCTGAGCTGACTAGAACCTGTGCCCCCACCAGGCTCTGCTTATGATCACACAAATTGCATCACTCATGATATTTTCAATGACATCATCAATTACAACTCTGGGCATGGTGGAGGCACACGTTCTAGTTAGCCCAAAAGTCTACAAATGGTGAATTTCAATCCTTTTTTTGAGTTTAAAACGTTATGTTTTAACTGACAAACCTGTAGACAGATTTGTACAAAAGTTGACAACTCAGTCAACTATGTTATGGTATGGCAGGTTTCATGAAAATCAGTCCATGGGAAAGAAAGTTAAATGGGTAGGTGAAAAAGTCTATCATTTCCCATTTCAGCTCCTATAGGAAACTTTGCAGACAGGTAGATTAAAAAGCACTGAACAGATTTACACCAAACTTCACTTGAGAGTAGAACTTTACTCCGAAAGTGAGCTTTTTTTGAGTTGGTCTAAATTCGTCCAGTAGTTTTGGAGATATTGATATTTGTGTTAAAAAAAAGTGCCAGATAAGATTTAAATTGCTGGCACTTTTATTTATATTATTATAACTCGCAAGTCATAACTCACCAATCATGCCTATCATAGCACTGCGTCCACACTGCATACCAACTGCATCACAAAGCCCCCTATACACACAAATATTTGAACATGTGAAGAAGGACCCTAAACGAGTACTGCTAGCAACTTTTTATTTCATTTTGAATATCAATAATAGCACATTTCTAATATAAATAAAGGTCAATGTAATGACTTAAATTATCATGCAAATACATTATTCTGATTCTGTTGCTAAACATCAGCTTTTTTTCATTTTTAGTAAGTACATAAGTATTCTCATAAAAACGCCATTTATGCCCGTCATATGCCAAGCATGTTCACTGCATGCCAGGGATGTTATGAAACGAATACCAGATGTCATGGAAGGCTACCATGTGCCAGAGAGGACCACCGAATGTAGGAAAGAATACGCCAGGAATGCCCACAACTGTCAAGACAAGACTGTGCATATATGGGATAAGTGGGGTAACACAACGTGAGGTGGCCCCCTTGCAAGATATGCTGAAGGGTCCACTCACATCAGTAGGGACTGAGAGTGCCGCCTCCAGCATGGGCAATCCTGGGGGCCCCCCACTCCGCAGGGGCTGCGGGGGCTTTGTTACGCCCCTGAGCAGGATTGAGCTCTACAGGAGCTCTGAACTGTTTGGGAAAGGTCCTCTGTGAAGAGCAGTTGGCCAGTCCCTAAGTGGCATCTGGAGGGGCGCCCACCAGGCATTCTGAACTATTCAGTATCGGCCGGCAGCAGGAGAACTGGTCTGCACGGATGCCGCATGTGCCATTCACCAGGTGCTTAGATTTGCTCAGGAACAGACCAGTCGGAGGAGGAGGGAAGAATGGTGGCAGTAAAAGAGGGTCTGCTAGATGCTCCAAACTGTTCAGGTACTTTCAAGTGTAAGGGACAAGCGGGTTCCTTACCAAAAGTTTTTGTGCTAACTATAAAAGCAAAAAATGGGCACGTGTTTATGCCTTTCACAAATTCAAACTACAGAATATGTGCACACCTGCAAAAGGCAGTGGACTACTCCCAAAATGTGATAGTAAGCCCATCAAGCCAATGATGGAAGAGGGCTGACTCAAACAATTCAATGACTGAAGAGGTCTAACCCAGAGGCCTTTCTGTATATTATGCATTGTGTGTTGGGCCATACAGCTTTCTCGACATCTGAACCTATCTGCCGTCAGAACCAAAAAAAACAGCAAACGCTATCTGGTAGATCTTTTAAAGCAACTTAATTTTAACCATATCAGACCAGCATTATTGTATCTGCAACTTTTGCACAGTGACAGTATTCTTCAAGTTACTGAATTTTTAAAACTGTCTATCAAGTTGAGAAATTGTTTGGACCAATGATGGTATCTTTGTTAATTTGACTATCTTTACTAATGAATTTGTTATGTATGAAATTTGCTGCACCTTGCACTTTTGCACTATCTACTCAGGTTTTATAATTACTGTGTGTCTCAATATGTTTTAAATTGTTTATACTGTAAATGCACTTTTATGGTTTGAATCAAAACCGAATATAGCCTTTTGACTTGACTTGACTTGAACAGCAAAATGCTGCTTTCATGTTGTTTTTCCAAGGAGTGCTTTAACTTTCAGATGAGGAAACGATTAGTCTACTTGTGACATATGACCACAAATATTTGTGTCTGATTTATGTTATTTTATTTCAGCAAAAGCGCTGTACTTAAAAGGCTTAGAACAAAGTCACTGTTTTGCTTTGCAGAGCCCCTTGCACAGTTAGTACTTAGCGAAGCTTGTATCCAGTACTCAGGGGCATAATTCTCTTTGAATGTCTAGGTATGTAGTTAAAATGAAAAAGCCTGACAATTCGGAATTCATGCACGTGTACAGAATGGAATGTTCCTTGTTCTATGGGCACCGCACACCTGAATGAGCTAAGCATACAACAAAAGATGGCATGGTTTGTCTGTACAGTGTGGGTGTGTTAAGAGGCATCATGCCAAATGCTGGATGCCCTGCTCACTTGTTTACATATATAATATAATACAGAACATTAAAGGCACCAACAAATCCCATTTTTTACTAGTACTGCAGTGTTTTAAACTAGGCACACTTGACAATCATGACGTACATGTTTTTTTAATTAATTTCATTACATCCATCAACACATTAAAATGCTTTCCTTTTCCAAGACTTCCAAAAGAGCATCATTTTTATGCTCACTGCAGTTACGTCAGATCTCGGTGCTGTGACAATCAACCTCTGCATAAAAGGATAAGAATGCGCTGCGTGAAACGGCATGTGACAAACCAGGCTTCGGTGAGCTCAGAGCAAGTGATTGCGACATCGCATAAGAGGGACTTGTACACGTTTACACTATGCAAAATAAAACAGAGATACTTAAATAAAATGTAAAGTTTTACTTTGGACGCTCACCTGGTGAATACAGCAGATCCTGCAAAAAGACATATCAGCAAATTTAGCAGCAGTACAGGATAATTTTATACGCATTTCTTTGACAACTGGCCACTCTAATGTGCTTAATCTAATCCCTTATTTCTGGAGTCTTCCCCAATAACCAATAATTCTCTCGCTATACTTCTTTTAGCAGTGCCATAAACTTTTCCTTTGACTTATTTCTAACTCTGAACGAGGAAACACCCAGTAAACACGCTACCTGCATCACTTGTAGGATCACATATACGTGATGTTCATATCTATTTTCTATTTGTCCCCAATATTTCTCCATCTTGGGGCAGGTCCATTTCAGATGCTGAATTATGACTTCAGAAACCACCATATTTAGGACGCATGGCTGATGTGTGTGTGCCTTGGGTCCATACTGTGAAATAGAACTAAAATGTATTATAGTAAAACGTTGCATTGCTGCCTTGAGGGTCTCTGTGCTAGCACCGGTGATTTATCCCAATCCCCGGACGGAATTTCCTCACAACAATCCTTTCCCCATCATTCCTTAATCAATCGTTTCCTCTTTTATAGCTCTATGAAATAATGATATCTTCCCTTTGTGCAATGCCCTATCTAGTGATGTGGATTGTGTTTGCGACGGTGTAGCGGTCTGATATGAGGTTTGTCATCTACCTTTCGTTGTTTTGTTACATTGCACTTCGGTTGTTGTGTAGATCAACAGTGCAGCCTCTAAACTGATAAACCCATCCCTCATGTCTACCTCCCCCATTCCCATGCGGTATCCTGTTTTCCATATAATCTAAGCCTTGGGTACCATTACACAATTCTGAGAAGGCTCCCAATGGTGGATAAGGTGCATTAAGTGTTTTAATATTATGTAAATTCGTCAGTCGATCAATCAATCAATCTCATCCACTGCCTATTGACCATCTACTCAGGATGAAGAGCCCCCGGCGGTAGTCTTTCCCGACCAAAGGGGCATTCTAACAGGTTCTCCAAAGAAGCCTTAGTCTTCTGTATTGCCTGCAGTCTTTCTCCTGTGGAATGTGTAGGTGCACTCATTTCCTCTGTCTGGGAAGTGTTCAGCGCTTTCAGCTACGCAGGCACTCAGTGCTCTGTCTTGGGCCTTATGTATTTATTCACCTTGTTTTTTTTCAGTGTCCTGCTAGGACTATCTTTGACCAGTCTTATGAGTTTGGTGCAAGAGGATGGAGTGTACCATCCCCACCTTTGTTAAAATATCAGTTCTTTAGATTTTTCAAGTTGAACACTTTACTAAACAATTTCTAAACTTCTCAAATAATATGATTCATATACTTTGACCTCCCCGCTCACCTTCACGTCTAGAGGATGAGCTCAGTCCTAAAGACCGCTGTAATGAACAGGTGCATGTTCTATTTCCACGTTTCTGTCTCAGGTATTGCTGGGCATGGTTACTCATTCATATTTACAGTTCTGTCACTGGTCAACCTTCAAGCCACAGAGCTGTGTTGTTAGTGTGTAATTAAACATAAATAGAGTACTGAACGGTTTGAGCTCAAAATTACAACTTCAAGACAGTAATGTGTGGTCTACCTTGATGTTAAAAACAAAGTTACATATTTTTATATTATAAATTCTGCAATTATAGCATCATCAGGTGTTGATTTGCTTAGTAGGCCACATATATTTGACAATGACCCTTCCATGCAGCCGCTCCCTACTGATCATCGGCCTGTTACTCCGGGTACCTTTCTATGTTTGGAAGGAGAGTCTTTCATATTTCTAAATTTCAACAGTTTTTGTACATCTTTTATCTAAAAAACACAGAGTTACATGCACCGTCCTTTCGGGTATTCTTTAACCCAGCGCTTAATTTGTAAACAAATAAATGCCAGCACTCTCGTCAGCAGGCCACTGCAGCTTGCACCACACATTGCTCATGTCAGCTGGCAATGACAGTACAAACACAGCTACTAACAAACAGCTGTTGTTTTGCTCATACCTAAATGAGCCAGACAGTGCCACCTTGTGGCAGACTGTCATAAGCCCTGGTGCTGGCAATTAGGTGCTGAGCAGCGGAAACCGATGGCTCAAATTAAGCACTGCTTTAACTCTAAATTGTAGAGCTAATGGGTTCCCACTCACAGGATATTACCCAAGAGAATTGTGATGCCATGGTTCTGTTACCCTTCTCAGTAACCATTAACCAGCTTGTATCCCTGGTGGTGCACTCCATCCCATACATCAGCATCCGCATTCTTATCAGGAGATTTCTACTATAGAACTTGCCTCTGCAAAAATGCTTTGAAATATGTTTATGAACCCTCTGCTTAAATTAATGATGGTATGTAGGTTGTACTTTTGAGATTTATAGTGCAACTGATTATCTGTATCTGTGACCCATGGATGATCTAACTGAGTATGTAGCAAAATGTTATCAGTTATTAGCCTTGGCTGTACAATAACAAGCAATCTCTCCCTTCATGCAGGGATGCAATCAGGGGCAGCTCCTCCATTTGAGCATAGGAGCGTCATCCCACAATCCCCAGAGCTGAAAAATAAAACAGTAATAAAGTTAATTAATTACCGTTTTATTTTTCAGTAACCCGTCCTGGGCTAAGTGTCAGGATGGGGCAGGGCCTACCTGCTGAGTGGCAGCAGGAGAGAGCTATGCGATTTAAAATGGACATGTCTCTGTGGCTGGCCCTCTTGGGCCGACCAGTCAGACATTCACATTGTAAAGTTCTCTAACCAAGCTGTCTTAGCAAGCGCAGGCCTCGTAGGAGCGCTGGGAGAGGCTGCTTTATCCAATCCTGGTGCTGCTTTTATGATGTGAAAGCAGCGGCAGGATTGGGTAGTGCAGTTTCCTGATTCGGGAGCTTCCATGAGGAGAGAAGGCACCAGAGGGAGAAGGACATTGTGCTGCAAGATAAAAGGAAAGTCTATTTTAATTATTATTATTTTTGGGTGCCAGCCTCACCCTCCTTACAAGCCAGTTGCCACTGGATTCAATGTCCAAAATATGGAAAACGTCAACAGTCTGTGCTTCATGCTTGGTGACCAGATATCTCTGGAAACCAAATCGTGGAGAAGTGTGGCTCACTGGTTAGAGCAGGCAGACCCTGAAGCAGAGGTCAGACCCGGGACCAGGGTTCGATTCCCGACGCGGCAGGGTGTTGAGCTCAAATGTCCACGTACTCGATAATTCTCGCTTCGGTGCCTGACCTAATCATGGGTTCACACTCTGCAACTCTGGGCATTAAGCTTGCTTAATCTCCACAACGGCCCCCCGCGGCGGGATGCCTGGCTTTCACCTTGGGGATGCCCTGTAGGGGCTATCTCACGGGGAAAAACCAGGACGGGTTCCCAAGGCAAGCGCGGAGATACCCCTTCGGGGGTCGATTCTGGCGCTATATAAGAAATGTAATAATAATAATAATAATTCATTGGTATATACAAGCTTTCTGTCACTTTGGTTACTTACTGTTTTCAGTATTTTCACTCTGAAAAACTTCATGCTGTCATCCAGTTCAGTGCGTTGCAAAGTCAGAATACTGTAATACAAAATATTACATGATTGTTTTATTTCTAGAGTTCCTTTTCCTTGAAATGAAGTAGTTCACCTTGGTGTCACCTCGAGTAAATACTAGAGACTTGCGAAGGGGTGCGATGACTTCCACATAGACAAACGGTCATGTCTGTAAATGCACAGGGACAGCCACTGGGTAATATATATGTGTCTGTGTGTGCATTATTTTTTTAAATAGATATATGTATAATTGCTGAAAAAAACAGAGGTTAACATGATGTTGTAGTTAGGTATGGTAATAAGATCTTAACTTACGTTAAAAAAAATCCTTGGATATTCACTAAAAAAAACAAAGGTGGTGTTAAAGTTTGTTATTGAAATAAGATAAAAATGAACATTTTAAAAACAAAAAATCACTGAAATTCACCAGTTAGAGTTTACTAAGTATAACTTGGCACTGCTTTTGACCTCACATATGACATTACTCATGACATATTAAATGACATCATTGATGATATCACTGATGACATCTCAAATGAGTTCATTGATGACATCATACAATCATTGTGACAACATCCTATAGAGTTAGTGAATTTAAAGTAATTCAGCATTCTACTCCTATGGCCAATTATCTATTCAATTAATGGGACTACCCTCTTAAAGACTGCAGTGATCCGCAATTTTAATTCAAGAGGTTGACAGGTATCCATTTGTCACTGAAAAGATGCCTCTTGCTGGGTCCTAGGGACACCCCTCTGCAGTTTAGTAAAATATATTGCACACATTCCTGAGATGGGCATACAACCTTAGAGCCACATTTACAACACCAGTGTAAGGTAAACCCCCTCTAAGTTAGACAGCCTTGCATTCTATATTATTCTGCAATTTGCAATGCCTCAAAATCTTAATAAATCTACATTCCAAAGAAACTTTGGACTATCTGACAGATTTTTTCTGAATGGCCCTTTGCATTATGGCGCAACCTATTTTCAAAGATACCTTGGCCAACCCACTGCCGGTGGCTAACCTACTCAGCGCATGGCCATTGGGCATTTAAAAAAAAATATTTTTTTTTAAAACGTCCCTTGATTGCTGCAATACCTGCTGCTCAAGCTGCACCCCCATGGTATTGCTTTAGGTTTAAAGTATTTTATTCATGACAACATGTAAGGACGAACAAACATTTCAAGAGAATGTAGCAGGGCGGAAAAGCAAGTGTCCAAAAGTACCGTTAATGAATAGCCATCCGTTAACTCCGCCAGCGCTGTGATAGAAGGCACCAGTCGCCTCAACATGTTATGACATTACCCATGAAACCCCCCCGCCCAACATGCCCCCCAAACACCCAAACTCCCATCCCCCCCTCCCACTCCCACCCCAG
The DNA here is from genome assembly GCF_964263255.1 of Lissotriton vulgaris. Classification (NCBI taxonomy): domain Eukaryota; kingdom Metazoa; phylum Chordata; class Amphibia; order Caudata; family Salamandridae; genus Lissotriton; species Lissotriton vulgaris. Next base: position 1,047,926,350 of record NC_141697.1, on the reverse strand, counting down.
TCCAGTGCACAGTCCCCGAGCTCAACATACCTCAGCGCTACAATACGATGTAGAGAAACTCACAGGAAGATCAAGGGGCAGACTCCACTTGGGCTGGAAGCCTCAAAAGGCGGAGATATTTGGGACAGGTAAGTTCCTTAAATTCAGTAAGCAATAGGGAGTGAAATGGTTGCCAGAGCTCCCTAAACTGGTCCACATCCCCCGCCACTGTGAGGGACAGCTTCTCCATACCCAACACATGCCACAACCTGTGGAGCCAGCCAGTAATAGACGGGGCTGTAGCAGTGTGCCAATGAATCAGGATGTTCTGGACCGCGGAGCCCAGAGTTATAGCTATTTGTCTTCCTCTACGGGAACGAAGGGGATACATCAGATCATTCGGAAGTCCCAGCAGGGTGTAGGCCGGGAAACGTGGCAGTTCAATTTCAAAAGCAGAATCAATTTCATCCAACACTTCCTTCCAGTAAAGTTCTAGGAGCGGGCATTCCCACAGTATATGCGTAAGAGTACCCTTATGCCCACACCCTCGCCAACATGCATCCGCTTTACTACGGTCAAACTCATGCACTCGTTCCGGTGTGTAATACCAATAGGTAGAGATTTTAGTCAAGGTATCAGTGAGTCCCATGTGGTAGGCAGAGTGCCGCGCTCTATAAGCTATGTGTTCCCATTCCTTAGGGCTCAATGTCCTCCCCAGCTCCTTCTCCCAACGCTCTCTCCCAGGGTGATAAAAGTGTGTTGCCGGGGGCTGCAGCAGCTTGTACAAGTCAGTGATCAGTTTTCTGATCCAGATGCTAACGTTTTCACTGGGGAGGTAACCAACAGATGATCTAACCGTGCGTACGTTTTGTGGGCATGGAATAGTACGAGTAGTCCCTATCCGTCGGGTGCAAATGTCGCCATATATCAAGTAGGTCCACCTCGTCCAGCTGAGCCTTACGGTCCGCCGAGAGTTCCCCAACCTGGGGGGAGCGTTGCGCCGACCTATCCAGTGCAGAGTCGAAGACAATATTGAAGTCTCCCCCGAGTATGACATGCCTATCCTGGGAAGACGTGACCTCCTCGATCGCCGCCTGAAGAAAGCGGTCCTGACGGTCATTAGGACTATAGAGGGATCCTATCGTGAAGAAAAGACCCCCCATCCGAAATCGATAAGCCAGTAACCTACCCTTTTGTTCAGCAAATTTGTGGAGAACCTCCCCCTGGAAACGCCGCGCCACCAGAATCGCCACCCCAGCTGTTTTAGTGGTGCATGAGGAAAAGAATTGTGAGGGGAATTTGTGTGAGCGGAGTCTATGAGTGTCCTGTGACAGTAAGTGCGTCTCCTGGAGGAGACAGATATCTGCCTGTGTGTTCTCTAAAAGTGAAAGGACGGCCCGCCTCTTCACGGGATTATTCAGACCCCGGACATTCAGGGTCACTATCTTACAAGTGGTTGGAGGCATGAGTGGTGGTGTAGTAGAAAGCAACAAGGACCCTCCGCAAAAACAGGAGGACAAGAGCGTCATTCAGCCCGTGGTGCAGCAGGGTACCACGCATAGAGCATTGACACAAAAAGCAGACAGTTCCAGGCAAACCATAAGGCAGGCCATCTAACCCGTGGCTCCCCGTCCTCAAGAAACATCCGGCAACCCCTCCTTCCTCTCCCCAGCATCCATGCCAAGCAGAGAGGCAGATCGCCCCGTCGAAGCCATAGCCAAACAGAAGCAAATCAAAAAGCACCAACAATGTCAAAATGACCAGGAACCCCTGCGTGCACTGGACAACCCTCCCTCCCCATCCCAAACCCCCAAACCCCATTTCCCACTCCATCCCCCAACTTCCCTCACCCCCCCCAACTGTTCCCCGTCCGCCCCACCCCCCCTCCCGTTCCCGGCCCCCACCCGCAACTGGGACCAGCTCAACAACTTCAAACACCCCCCTCTCTACCCCCAAAAAAACTTGTAGACCCATTGTCCCAGTCCGGTCCTTGTCGGACAAGCCTGCGGAAAGTCAGGAAAAGTGGACGTCCAGCCCCCTCGCACCCCCCATTCCCCCCATCCCCCCAGACCCTCAAACCTGCAGCTCCACCACAGCGATGTTGATCTCCCCCCGGAGTTCACTTATGCTGTCAGCGCCACCACAGTCGCAGCATCAGCTCCAGCTCTTTCCTGCACTGTTGCGTCCGATTCCGCCTGGGCCGTAGGAGAGTCCGGCCGCGACAAGGAAGTAGGTGATCGCCGGCCGGGGGCAGTCTGCCAACCGTCTCTGGTAACACGGCTCCGGCGCGGAGTGTGAGCTCCGTCCTCAGTGGCTGTGATCCCCAGCACTCCACATGTGTCCTGAAGAGAACGCAGCTGGTGCAAAGTGCCGTTCCACCTGAAAATGAGCCGGAAGGGATGTCCCCAGGAATATTGAGTGCCATGCTCCCTAAGAAAGTCAGTCGCAATTTTAAAAGCTTTGCGTTTTTGCAGAGTAGATGCGGCCAGGTCTTGATATAGAGCTATCCGGTGGCCTCTGAATTCCAGGGAGGGTCTCCTCCTGGCCTCACTCAGTATCCGCTCCTTCAGAGGATAGTCTGGCAGGAAGGCCAAGATGTCAGGAGGAGGCGCTGAATTTCGGCGTTGCGGGCCTACCCTGTGTGCCCTGTCAATCCGAATGGTGAAGTCAGCCGGTTCCCCCAGCACCTCTCTGAACAGCTCCCCGAGGTAAGCCGCCACATCTTCCCCCTCTTCCCGGGACGGCACACCCCGGACGCGGATGTTGTTTCTCCTGGAGCGATTCTCAAGGTCCTCTGTGTGTGACTGCAGGTCAAGGTGCTGTTCCCGGAGTCGGATGACCTCCTGTTGCAACTGTGTAATTTCTTCGTCCCTAGCGTGGCCCGCTTCTTCCACCGTGGACACTCTGTCACCGAGACCGTCCACCTCCCTCCGTATCTCACGGACCTCACCTGCGACCTCTTGCTTGAGCGTCTGAAAATCGTCCCTCAATGAGCTGAAGAGGGACTCTAGGAAGGACCTCGTAACCGGGGGTTCTCCTCCACTCGCTCCCTGGACACCGCTCGAGTGGGGTGGGGATGGGTGACCTCGGTCCTGTCTCGCACTGCTCCGGCTCAGCATCTCTGGCAGTGTGCGATCCCCCTTCCGGGACCCCTTGTTATTCGACATGTTGGCCGCCGAGGAGCTCTCCTGAAAGTCCAACAGCCCAATCCTAGGTGCAACTTCGGAAGCGAGCTGCCGGGCTCCCACCAGTGATCGGTGTCCTCGACGATAGACCACCCCCCCGGGCCTCCAGCTCCAATCCGCCCGGCCCTGCTCTCCTCGCTCGCCGCACAAGCCTCGCGGCCTCGGGCTCGGCGTCACTCACGGCACTGAGGGATCGTCCTCCAAGCTAGGCCACAGCAGGCACTCAGGGGCCACGTGGGGGTTGCAGTGATGTCCGGGCGGACCTTCCCGTCTTCCACGGTCAGGCCCAGAATGCCACCAGGGGTCCTCTTGAGGAAGGGGTCCGTCCCAGTTCTACCCCGGTGGCCAAGTGCAAAGGCGGGAAGAAACACAGGAGCCCAGTTCCCGGGCCCTCGAGGCCTCGAGGGGTGATGGCCGCCACAGTCCTCTCCGTTGTTCCCCAGCTGCCTAACTCACCACAGGGTACTGCTTCTGCCCAGGCGTGCCGCTCCGTGCTCCGCAATGTCTACCAGGGGGCCGAGGGGCCACAGCTGTGCAGCGTCTCTGAGGCCTGGGGCGCAGGCTGAGGCCACGGCCTCGTGCAGCAGGAGGCCCCAAGTCCGGCACCTCTCCTTCCGCACCCCCGCTCCAGCCGGTCCACGCTCCGGTGGGGTGTCGCAAGACCAGGCCGGTCCGCCCGGGACCGGCAGGCAAGGTCCACAGTGCTCGCCGACCTGCTTAGAGGCCGCAAAGTGGTCGAGGCCTAGGGCCAGGCCCAAGCCCCGGCCTCGCGTGAAGACCGACGCCGGCCTGGCGGCGGAGTCTCTATGGCACCTGGCCCGGTGGCCCAGGCCCCCGGCCTCTGCTGCAGTGAGAGGCTCAAGTGTCCGGTGCAGGCGGGCTGGGTCAGCGCTGCTGCAGCAATCACCCGGCCGACGTCTATGGCCGAGCAGGATCCGTTGCTCCCTGTACAGACTATCCAGCGGGCCCCAAGCTGCTCCTCCTCATCAGCCACTGCCAGTTTTCAGGTCCTTCCCTGCAAACCCTCCGGGCAAGCAGTCGTGCTCCAGGCCTTGCCACTCCGCCCCCTGATTGCCAATGTCTCTCTGTGGTGGCCCAGAGGGGCTTCCCCTTTGCTCAGCCCCCAGCCGCGATCTCCACCCTTTGCGGCCGTCTTCCCGAATGTCACCCGGGCGGTCGCGATGGGCCTCCACAGCTTCCGAGGGTCAGGCACTACTTCGGCCGGTAACACTCGGGGGGGTCTCTCCGTCGCTCCCAAGGTGCGGGTGTTGCGCCTCGCCGCGCCCGGCGTCTCCCGTCAGTGAGCCGCTCTCCCAAGGGGCCCCGGTGTCTCCTCTGGGCACCCGCGATGTCCGGTCCCCTGCCGATTCTTGCGCACCGGGGCTGAAGTGCTCCCCGGAGTCCCACCAACCAATTCCGCTGCCTCGGGCTCAAGGCCTGCACCCCTGCCGAGTGCACTGACCTGTGTCCAGCGAGCCCCTCCGTCGGTCCGCCTTCCAGCGGCTCGGGCCTCGCGTCACTCCTCAGCCCAGGCCAAAGCCACAGATTCCGTTTGCCGCCAGTCTGGCCTCCAAGGGGGGGGCGGGTGCCTCTCCGGTGCGGCGCAGTCCTGCACCGGACACCGTCAATCGTCGCCACGGGCCGCCAGTTTAGTCCCGTGCAGCTCCACGCCGGTCCTACCGGACCCTCGTTCCTCCGCCTCCTCGCAGTGCGCTTCGGTGTCCGGACTACGCAACTGCTCCGGCCCCGGACGCCTTCGCCCAGACACCCGGCACCCCAATGTCGGCGTTTCCGTGCACTGTGGGCCTCGGTCACCGGCTGATAGCAATCCGGCCGCTTCCTCCGCTTTCCCCGCTCCCCACAGCAATTCCGGGGGGGAGAATTAGCTTATATTAGGGCTTGGGGCCTGGGTGGACACGGGAGCTCCGGAGAACACGTCCTCCTACCCCGCCATCTTGGCCACGCCCCCCATGGTACTGCTTTAACGTGCAAGCTTCCTCAGTGAAATTTTCATGGTACTGCAGCATGCTGGTAGAAGCACAATACCTCACAGGGATCCTGCTCTGTATGCTGCTGGATTACAATGAAAACCTGCAGCACAAAAAATAATAATTTGTCCATTTCCTTTGGTTTCCACCACAAACAAATGCCAGTGGGGTCAGGTAGTCTCTGCCCTGCCCCCTTATATACAACTTATTGTACACTTTCAAGACTCAGGGACAAAATTTCCATCTTAAGGATTTTTCTGTGGGTTGCAGCCAGCCAACCAGATCATTCGGTACTGCAGGAACGAATTGATGGAGAAGACAAAAAGCTCCCTCTGCCAATCAGAGGGCCCTAATATTTTATTTTACAGTACTACCAGACCACCTATCCAGATAAACCTATCCTTTTAACCCCTTCAAGTCAATCCCCAGCACCCCTTTAAATGCTTTCTCAAAAACTGGTGAACAGGTTTACATCAAATACCAACAAGCATTTACAATGCAATGGTTTCGCCTTTGGAAAAGTTAGAGCTATTGGCATTGCTCATGACATTTCTTTTTTTTTTTTTACTTCTAAATAAATGGCATTGTTGTTTACATTGCAATAGGTCTCACATTTGTTGGAGTTGGAGCTACTGGCATTGTAAATGGCAATGTTTTTTATTCATGCTTTGTTAGCAGTGGAGTGATATTTTTTTTTAAGTGCCCACTATACCATATTATAAGCTTTTATAGCAACTATACAGTAAAGCTATAGCTATTTTAACGTAAAAGGGTGTAAATGGATGAATACAAATACCAAAAAGAATCTTAAACTGTATGGTGGAATGTATAGCAGGTGACAGACTACCGATCACAACATCCGTACTTTAAGTAATTGTGGAAACCATATGTAATAAAAAAATCGGTAGTATGGGGTGTCAATGACGCTTATGCAAATGATGCTCAGCTGGTGAAGTGGTCAGCTCTGTTTGCAGATGCAAAGTGGTGAAAGGTGAAGTATTCAGCTCTGTCTGCAGGCACAAAGGGATGAATGGTGAATTGGTCACTCTTCAGCTGTGAACATGCTCTTTACTGTTGCTCATGGGCATCAAGAGAATCTGCCAGGTCTGAGTCATTTCAGACACCTAATGTGAGGGCTGGGGTTTGTAAATGCACCTACATTAAACACCACTAAGAGATGAAGCGATTTCTGTGACATCACGTGATTTTTCTCCAAAATGTTTTTTTCACTTTCACTTTTTGGGTTTTCCGGGATGCTCTGGCATAAGATTCCCGGTTCCACCATGATTCGTTTTGTACAATAAGAAAACACAATAACTAAAAATACTCTCAAACTACGGTTTAACAGAGACACCTTTTTCTGTGTAAAAAGCACCTCACCATGGACCAAGCAGGGGCACGTGCCCCTAATCCACAGCAGGATTGAGACACTTCTCTGACAGGAGTTGTGCCAACCCACCTGCAGCCAACGCCATGGGTCACAGGAACATGAGATAGAGAGAAGGGGAGGAGATAGAGAGAAGGGGAGGAGAGAGAGAGGGGGGGAGAGTGAGAAGGGGGGATGAGAGAGAGAAGGGGGGATGAGAGAGAGAAGGGGGGAGAGAGAGAGAGAAGGGGGGAGAGAGAGAGAGAAGGGGGGAGAGAGAGAGAGAAGGGGGGGTACATGGAGAGAGAAATGGGAAATAGGAGAGAGAAATGGGTGACAGAGAGAGAAATGGGGGACAGAGAGAGAAATGGGGGACAGAGAGAGAAATGGGGGACAGAGAGAGAAATGGGTGACAGAGAGAGAAATGGGGGACAGAGAGAGAAATGGGGGACAGAGAGAGAAATGGGGGACAGAGAGAGAACGGGGGGAAGAGTCTGGAAGGGTGAAACGAAAGGGAGAGAAGGCAATAGTTCGGGGGGTACAGGAAAGGGGCAGGAGGTGGACAGGCAATATACATTTTAAAAACAAGCGGTAGATTTGGAAGAGGAAAGCAAAAGAAAGATAGGGCGAGTACAATGTATCAATGGAGGATGTGAGAGGATGGGAGGGAGAAAGGAAAGGAAGGGGCATACTAAGTGGAGAGGGGTGTGTGAGGACAACGGTGAGCGGGCAGGAGGGACGGCGAATGGAGGAGGTTGAGCTGGTCAGGGTGCGAGGAGAAGAACGAGAGGGAAAGGCAGAGCGAGGAACCAACGAGGAAATAGAGGGGAAACGTGAGAGGGGACGGCTGGGGCATAGGGGAGAGTGAGGGCAGAAGAGAGCCACCCACACACACACACACCCAGAGCCCCCCCCCCCCCACACACACACACACACAGAGCAGTTACATACACACACACTCTGGAGCAGTCACACACACACACACACACACTGGAGCAGTCACACACACACACACACACTCTGGAGCAGTCACACACACACACACACACTCTGGAGCAGTCACACACACACACTTGAGCAGTCACACACACACACTGGAGCAGTCACATACACACACACACTCTGGGGCAGTCACATACACACACACTCTGAGGCAGTCACATACACACACACCCTGGGGCAGTCACACACACACACACACACACACACACTCTGGAGCAGTCACACACACACACACACCCTGGAGCAGTCACACATGCGCACACACACACCCTGGAGCAGTCACACACGCACGCACACACCCTGGAGCAGTCACACACGCACACACACACTGGAGCAGTGACATACACATACTGGAGCAGTCACACACACACACACACACACACACACTGGAGCAGTCACATACACACACACACACACTGGAGCAGTCACATACACACACACTCTGGAGCAGTCACATACACACACACCCTGGAGCCCCGGTGTGTCTAAGACGACAACGTACGTTTATCAAGCATCTCAACAAAGCATCAAGGGAACCCTGTTTTGCAAGACTATTTCACCTCAGTTATCATACCACAAATGAGCGGTTTTAAAAAAGAGACCATATTCCATATTCCATATTTTTAATTGTACACCATGCACCCATAATGACATTTATCCCATATTCAGGTTTAACCATGCTCATTCTTGCGCCTCAAGTTCCTGCTGAATGACTTGTGCAGAGGTGGTCATGGTGCAGTCAATGAGGAGAAAGGTCACAGTTCAAACCCTCTAATCAATACCACTGTCGAGAAGGCTGCACAGATTTACCAGCCCTGGATTTAAAGGTATCCTGGCAACAGCATCACCCCACGCCTGGGCGCTGACACAGCAGTGACGGATTCACAGGGAGAGGACCCCCGAGCGGTCACGAACTATCCCCGCGCGTGCCGAGCAAGAGGGCGGCGCACATGTTGACAAAGACAAAAGAAGCCTTGGCAAAGCCAGAATGTTTGGTTTGCATTTTGAGTGCCGGCTAAAACATTAAGAGCGCCTGATGCACAGGAAAAAACGAACTAACCGATTTTTATATACGATGCATCTACGGAATATGTACTTTAATGTGCCATGATTTCAGAGTTCTTTTGAGATATAAAATATTCCTTCATGCGCTGCAATGCAATCATTCCATAGCAGGCTGAATACTATACAAATAAGAAAATAACATGGGGTGAGAGAAATACTGTTCAGGGCAGAGCAAACACCAGCACTATGTGTGTATGTATGTATTAAAGAATTGGTAAACATCGGTCTTCAGATAGCTGCTGTCATGACAAACCTAAAGATAATAGCAACTGGTGGGAGTGCTGCCTGCTTGGGAGAGTCCCAGGTGGCCTCATCTGTGGAAAAAAAGTCCTCTGCCTGGATGCTTGTAAAAATAAGCCTGATGTTTCTCAAAGCGACAAACCAAAATACCTTCTTCCTACTGAGTAACCAGTCCCACATTGCAGGCGAGATCTCCCACCAAAGACGGAGGAGAGACAACCAGCGGAAGGCCAAGCACCGGACCAGCCTCGTGTTGGCTCGTGAGGGCTTTGTTCAACAGGTTTACTATGAGTCATGAGGCGAACACCCCAAGTGCAGTCCTGCGGTGTAAGCGGATGTGACCAGCTCCACCGCGGGAAACAGCACACCGACACACAGCTAGTCACACAACACATTGAACACCCGAACTTGACTTAATAATACAAAGTAGTGCTGAAGGTTGGCTTGGAGCACTGCTCGCTGTAGGAGCGGTTCTGGAGAATTCGGATTGTCCAATTGGACCTCTTCATTAGTTGCTACTCCAGAGCACGTGAGCTCTAAGGAGCTGAAAAACGTTGATAAAGTTAGGAATGCCACTGGTTGCAACCACAACCTCATTCTATACAAATGACCCATACATATCGATTCACCTAATGACCAACACCCCGGACACCATTTATGAGCCAGCTAACTCATTCACATTCAGTGCCCCCCCATGGCTCCGTGGTTCGCAGACATACCGTCGGAAACATGTCTCCGGTGGCCGGAGGGCAGTGGCGTGGAAAGTTGCAGCATAGCGCTGGCGGTACACGGACGGACGGGGGGGGGTGGGGGGGGGGGCGCAAACGGACAGCGGGAGCGGGAACGGCGCAAGAAAAATAAAACAGCACTCACTGTGGTGTTTCCAAAATAAAGTATGCACTCACCTGGAGAGGGAGGCGGGGATCTGCTGTAGGAGGGGAGGGGGAGAGCGGAGGCCGTGTTACAACGGCATCGGGACCGGCTGCGGCTCGGGAGGCGGGGATCTGCTGTGGGAGGGGAGAGGGAGGCGGGGATCTGCAGTGGGAGGGGAGAGGGAGGCGGGGAGAGCGGATCGGGATCAGCTGCGGCTCGGGAGGCGGGGATCTGCAGTGGGAGGGGAGAGGGAGGCGGGGAGAGCGGATCGGGATCAGCTGCGGCTCGGGAGGCGGGATCTGCTGTGGGAGGGGAGGGGGAGGCGGGGATCTGCTGTGGGAGGGAAGGGGGAGAGCGGAGGCCGTGCAGATTCGGGGGCGTTCCCGGCTTTTGGCTGACGTAGCCAAAAGCCAAAAATTCTCGGGAACGCCCCCGAATCTGGTCCGGCCATGACGGACGCCTCTCTGTTCCAATGGCTAGCCTCCATTTATGGAGCTAGCCAATGAAACAGAGGGCGGGACTAAGAGTACACTGTAAGACACATAAGATTTCTCTGGGGGCGGAGCTAAAAGCTCCGTTCCCCAGTCGAAACCTAAAAAGTAATCTTTCTGAGTAAAGTTCAGATTTGTTTGCCAAATTTGGTGTGATTCTGTTCAGCTATTTCTTTGTATTGGAGAGCAGATTCTCCAATGGAAATTTAAGTTATGAGACTCCTCCTGTTTCTTGGCCCCTGTTTAACAGATTGGCACAAAACTTCAGATGAATGAGTGGAGGTGGAATAACTGTTTTGGGGGAACGTTTCATGCAGATTGTTCAAATGGTACCAAAGTAATTAGCAAAGCAAAAAAAATTTCCTCCTATGAACACTCTAACATAACTACAGATACACAGTTGCAACCGCCACTATGTAACACACACACAAATATATATATAGGGATTTGCTTGCAACAAAAACGCCCATAAATTAAGTGAAGCACACCGAGGACTACTTGGTAACAGCCCCTGATGACGGGGGTGGAGTCCCCCAGAAACGCGTCGGGCGAATTACTCATTGCACGTGGGGAAGCGCGCTGAGACGATGTAGCCCGGAGTGGAGAGCCCTGCAGTGTTGCCTCTCAAGCCACAGGCAATTGGTACAACATTTTCACGCGGCTGCCTGGCCGCGGAGAGAGCACCATCGCTTGCCACTGTGAAACGAGGAGTGGCAGGATGAAGCTTCACAACCAAACTATTTGGGAGTAAAGAAGCGCAGGACTCGTCATGGTATATCAGCGCGCCAAAGCACGAAAAGCAAGCCTACTCAAGGTTTCTAATTGACATTTTATTGATCCAAGATAAACGAGGTGCATTCTTCACTATGGACTACAAATCCCATAACTCTATCTGGCTACATGTGTGCCTAGGGATTTGCTTGCAACAAAAACGCCCATAAATTAAGTGAAGCACACCGAGGACTACTTGGTAACAGCCCCTGATGACGGGGGTGGAGTCCCCCAGAAACGCGTCGGGCGAATTACTCATTGCACGTGGGGAAGCGCGCTGAGACGATGTAGCCCGGAGTGGAGAGCCCTGCAGTGTTGCCTCTCAAGCCACAGGCAATTGGTACAACATTTTCACGCGGCTGCCTGGCCGCGGAGAGAGCACCATCGCTTGCCACTGTGAAACGAGGAGTGGCAGGATGAAGCTTCACAACCAAACTATTTGGGAGTAAAGAAGCGCAGGACTCGTCATGGTATATCAGCGCGCCAAAGCACGAAAAGCAAGCCTACTCAAGGTTTCTAATTGACATTTTATTGATCCAAGATAAACGAGGTGCATTCTTCACTATGGACTACAAATCCCATAACTCTATCTGGCTACATGTGTGCCTAGGGATTTGCTTGCAACAAAAACGCCCATAAATTAAGTGAAGCACACCGAGGACTACTTGGTAACAGCCCCTGATGACGGGGGTGGAGTCCCCCAGAAACGCGTCGGGCGAATTACTCATTGCACGTGGGGAAGCGCGCTGAGACGATGTAGCCCGGAGTGGAGAGCCCTGCAGTGTTGCCTCTCAAGCCACAGGCAATTGGTACAACATTTTCACGCGGCTGCCTGGCCGCGGAGAGAGCACCATCGCTTGCCACTGTGAAACGAGGAGTGGCAGGATGAAGCTTCACAACCAAACTATTTGGGAGTAAAGAAGCGCAGGACTCGTCATGGTATATCAGCGCGCCAAAGCACGAAAAGCAAGCCTACTCAAGGTTTCTAATTGACATTTTATTGATCCAAGATAAACGAGGTGCATTCTTCACTATGGACTACAAATCCCATAACTCTATCTGGCTACATGTGTGCCTAGGGATTTGCTTGCAACAAAAACGCCCATAAATTAAGTGAAGCACACCGAGGACTACTTGGTAACAGCCCCTGATGACGGGGGTGGAGTCCCCCAGAAACGCGTCGGGCGAATTACTCATTGCACGTGGGGAAGCGCGCTGAGACGATGTAGCCCGGAGTGGAGAGCCCTGCAGTGTTGCCTCTCAAGCCACAGGCAATTGGTACAACATTTTCACGCGGCTGCCTGGCCGCGGAGAGAGCACCATCGCTTGCCACTGTGAAACGAGGAGTGGCAGGATGAAGCTTCACAACCAAACTATTTGGGAGTAAAGAAGCGCAGGACTCGTCATGGTATATCAGCGCGCCAAAGCACGAAAAGCAAGCCTACTCAAGGTTTCTAATTGACATTTTATTGATCCAAGATAAACGAGGTGCATTCTTCACTATGGACTACAAATCCCATAACTCTATCTGGCTACATGTGTGCCTAGGGATTTGCTTGCAACAAAAACGCCCATAAATTAAGTGAAGCACACCGAGGACTACTTGGTAACAGCCCCTGATGACGGGGGTGGAGTCCCCCAGAAACGCGTCGGGCGAATTACTCATTGCACGTGGGGAAGCGCGCTGAGACGATGTAGCCCGGAGTGGAGAGCCCTGCAGTGTTGCCTCTCAAGCCACAGGCAATTGGTACAACATTTTCACGCGGCTGCCTGGCCGCGGAGAGAGCACCATCGCTTGCCACTGTGAAACGAGGAGTGGCAGGATGAAGCTTCACAACCAAACTATTTGGGAGTAAAGAAGCGCAGGACTCGTCATGGTATATCAGCGCGCCAAAGCACGAAAAGCAAGCCTACTCAAGGTTTCTAATTGACATTTTATTGATCCAAGATAAACGAGGTGCATTCTTCACTATGGACTACAAATCCCATAACTCTATCTGGCTACATGTGTGCCTAGGGATTTGCTTGCAACAAAAACGCCCATAAATTAAGTGAAGCACACCGAGGACTACTTGGTAACAGCCCCTGATGACGGGGGTGGAGTCCCCCAGAAACGCGTCGGGCGAATTACTCATTGCACGTGGGGAAGCGCGCTGAGACGATGTAGCCCGGAGTGGAGAGCCCTGCAGTGTTGCCTCTCAAGCCACAGGCAATTGGTACAACATATATATATATATATATATATATATATATATATATATATATATATATATATATATATATATATATATATATATGTAGAAGCTCCACAAACGCCACTTCCAGAACTACACAAGAACGGCGAGGCAGGCAGAGAAGGAGACGGACCACGAAATTCACAGGTTCTTGGCTTTATTGCAGTTGGTACAACAGGAGGGCAATACGCGTTTCGGGCTTCAAGAGCCCTTGTTCACATGCAAAGAACTAGCGCAGCAGCATTTTTGTTTTTAAATGTTTTTAGGTGAGTGACATAAGCTCCGCCCTTCCAACGGTCATATGATTATAGACATAGAAAAAATCTTGTATAAATACCCATTCTTCGTGCAAATACGCAAAATAGGTTTAAACACACATTTTACACATGCCAGTTAAATACTTAACCATAGCAAATTGACATTTCATCATTGAAAATCTTTTTATGAAAATGTCACTAAAAGCAGTTATCTTAAAAAATATGACTGGATAAATCCATATAATGCAAAATTTCTAAGTCTATAGTAAAAAATATATTTAAATGTTATTGGAATAGGCTGAAGATAAAGTGCAAATAACAGTGCTGAACTAGAACAGTGTCTAACTGTACATAAAGTGCCAACACACGTGCTACAAGGAATAACCACAATATAAAATATTGTAAAAACATGATAAAAAAAGACAACCTTATATATATATATATATCTATATATATATATATAGATATATATATATATATATATATATATATACATATATATGTCCAAAACTTCCTTTCCCAGTTAAAAAAGATGAGGGGACGCGGCAGGGCTTCACGGGATTCTTCTATGGTGTACGGCATGACGCGTTTCAGCGGTAGCCTCATCAGATGCCTCCGTTGTTGTACTCCCAAGGTTGTCTTTTCTTATTTTATTCGTTATGCCCCTCCTCTGAAGTAGTGAGGGGCTCACCTGCACCGCATCTCGTACCTGAGCGCTCCTCCCAGTTCATGGTTAAGGACTGCATGCTCCAGCATGCAATTGGATCTCAGCATGGAGGAGTGCTCACTACACAGCCGGAGTGTTTTCTATTCTCAAGGTGAGAGGCTGAGTTTAGAGGGCGGTCAGCTTGTGATAGTAGAACTGTTTCAAGTGATTGTAGATTCCTGCCCCTACGTTAAAGTAACGTGATCTCTCCGTGTGTGTCACGGACTGTCAACTGGCAGCAACGCCTTCGCTTCCGTCGGGTGCGGGGTGGTCTGGGTTACGCCAATGAACCCTAAACACTACTGGAAGACCACTTAAGGAAGGCTCCCCTCTGCGTGTCATTGGTCTCACGCTATTATGTCCAAAACTTCCTTTCCCAGTTAGAAAAAGATGAGGGGACGCGGCAGGGCTTCACGGGATTCTTCAATGGTGTATAGCATGATGCGTTTCGGCGGTAGCCTCATCAGATGCCTTCGTTGTTGTACTCTCAAGGTTGTCTTTTCTTATTTTATTCGTTATGCCCCTCCTCTGAAGTAGTGAGGGGCTCGCCTGCACCGCATCTCGTACCTGAGCGCTCCTCCCTGTTCATGGTTAAGGACTACATGCTCCAGCATGCAATTGGTTCTCAGCATGGAGGAGTGCTCACTACACACCCGGAGTGTTTTCTATTCTCAAGGTGAGAGGCTGAGTTTAGAGGGCGGTCAGCTTGTGATAGTAGAACTGTTTCAAGTGATTGTAGATTCCTGCCCCTGCGCTTCCAGCCTCGCAGTACCTCCGTTGGCTCGGCTTGGAGACACAGTTAAAGTAACGTGTTCTCTCCGTGTGCGTCACAGACTGTCAACTGGCAGCAACGCCTTCGCTTCCGTCGGGTGCGGGTGGTCTGGGTTACGCCAATGAACCCTAACTGGAAGACCACTTAAGGAAGGCTCCCCTCTGCATGTCATTGGTCTCACGCTATTATGTCCAAAACTTCCTTTCCCAGTTAGAAAAAGATGAGGGGACGCGGCAGGGCTTCACAGGATTCTTCTATGGTGTACGACATGATGCGTTTCGGCGGTAGCCTCATCAGATGCCTCCGTTGTTGTACTCTCAAGGTTGTCTTTTCTTATTTTAATCGTTATGCCCCTCCTCTGAAGTAGTGAGGGGCTCACCTGCACCGCATCTCATACCTGAGCGCTCCTCCCAGTTCATGGTTGAGGACTGCATGCTCCAGCATGCAATTGGTTCTCAGCATGGAGGAGTGCTCACTACACAGCCGGAGTGTTTTCTATTCTCAAGGTGAGAGGCTGAGTTTAGAGGGCGGTCAGCTTGTGATAGTAGAACTGTTTCAAGTGATTGTAGATTCCTGCCCCTGCACTTTCAGCCTCGCAGTACCTCCGTTGGCTCGGCTTGGAGACATCATTAAAGTAACGTGTTCTATCCATGTGTGTTACGGACTGTCAACTGGCAGCAACACCTTCGCTTCCGCTACACACACACATATGTATGTGCAGATATATATCTATATATCTATATATATAACTATATACATACATATATATTGGTAAGATGTCATATCACTTTAAATTGTAATACTGTCTATTTATAGTTAGGTCACAGTTTCCACAATAAGAGTGTTTTTTTTGTTTTGCTTGTAACTTTGCAACCGTTTTGACGAATCTGCAGAAAACATTACAAAAAAAGTTCATCCACCTCAGCTACTTTGAAAGTTTTAGCTAATCTGTACAGAGGGCTCCAAGAAATAAATTAGGCCCCAAAAGTGCAATTTCCTATAGGAAATGCTGCTCTCTGATACAGAAAGAACGCCAGAACAGAAGTACATCAAACTTAGCAGACCCGTAGAACTTTAATCAGAAAGTATGGTTTTTGTGATAATGTGTAAACCTAATCTGCCATTGTCAATCAATCAAGCATTTGTATAGCGCGCTACTCACCCAGAGGGTCTCAAGGCGCTTGTGGAGGGGGGGCCTGCTACTGCTCGAACAGCCAGGTCTTGAGTTGCTTCCTGAAGGCGAGGTGGTCTTGGGTCAGGCGGAGGTGGGTGGGGAGGGAGTTCCACGTCATGGCGGCCAGGTAGGAGAAGGATCTTCGTCCCCTTGTGGCTCTTCGGATGCGGGGGACGGCGGCGAGGGCGTGGCTGGTCGATTGAAGCTGCCGGGTGGGAGTGTAGAAGTTGAGGCGGTCGTTGGGGTATCTTGGTCCTTGGTTGTGGAGAGCTTTGTGTGCGTGGGTGAGGAGTCGGAACGTGATTCTTTTGTTGCCGGGGAGCCAGTGCAGGTTTCTTAGGTGTGCGCAGATGTGGCTGCGTCGGGGGATGTCCAGGATGAGTCGTGCTGAGGCGTTCTGAATCCGCTGAAGTCTTTTCTGGAGTTTGGCAGTGGTTCCGGCGTAGAGGGAGTTGCCGTAGTCCAGTCGGCTGGTGATGAGGGCCTGGGTGACCGTCTTCCTGGTTTCGGTGGGGATCCACCGGAAGATCTTCCGTAGCATGCGTAGGATGTTGAAGCATGACGAGGAGACGGCATTGACTTGTCTGGTCATGGAGAGGGAGGAGTCCAGGATGAAGCCCAGGTTGCGTGCGTGGTCCGTTGGTTTGGGTGCGCTGCCCAGGGCAGGGGGCCACCAGGAGTCGTCCCAGGCGGATGGCGACGATCCCAGGATGAGGACTTCCGTCTTATCTGAATTCAGTTTCAGGCGGCTGTTCCTCATCCACTCGGCTATGTCTTTCATCCCTTCGTGAAGGTTGGTTCTGGCGCTGGCGGGGTCGTTGGTGAGGGAAAGGATCAACTGGGTGTCGACGGCGAAGGAGATGATGTTGAGGTTGTGTTGGCGTGCGATGGCCGCATGGGGGCTCATGTAGATGTTGAACAGCATGGGGCTGAGTGAAGATCATTGTGGTACGCTGCAGATGACTTCGGTGGCTTCTGATCTGAACGGGGGGAGGCGGACTCTCTGTGTCCTTCCGGCGAGGAAGGAGACAATCCATTCCAGTGCCTTCTCTTGGATTCCGACGTTGCTGAGGTGTTGCAATAGGGTGCGGTGGCAGACAGTGTTGAACGCCGCAGAGAGGTCCAGGAGGATGAGGGCCGCTGTTTCGCAGTTGTCGAGTCAGTGGCTGCGATGAGGGCGGTCTCAGTACTGTGGTTCGCCCAGAAGCCGGACTGCGAGGGGTCGAGGGATCCATTCGTCTCGAGGAAGGCGGCCAGCTGTCTGTTGACGGTCTTCTCGATGACTTTGGCAGGAAACGGGAGCAGCGAGATGGGGCAGTAGTTCTTGAGGTCGGTGGGGTCGGCTGATGGTTTCTTTAGGAGGGCGCTGGGATCGGCATGCTTTCAGCTCTCCGGGAAGGTTGCGGTGTCGAAGGAGGCGTTGATGATGTCCCGGAGATGGGGTGCGGTGACGGAGTCGGCCTTGTTGAAGATGTGATGAGAGCAGGGGTCGGTTGGAGATCCGGAGTCGATGGAGTTCATCGTGCGTATGGTCTCTTCGGTGTTGATCGGGGTCCAGGCGCAGAGGGTGGTGGTGGGGGGCGCCTGTGCGGTCGTAGGGTGCGTCGGCTGTGTGCTGAAGCTGTTGTGTATGTCTGCGATCTTGTTGTGGAAGTACGAGGCGAGTGAGTTGCAGAGGTCTTGCGATGGGGTGATGTCGTTGTTTCCGGCGCTGGGGTTGGAGAGCTCTTTGACGATGTTGAAGAGTTCCTTGCTGTTGTGGGCGTTGTTGTCCAGTCGTTCCTTGAATGCTGTTTTCTTGGTGGTGTGGATCAGGTGGTGGTGTTTTCGAGTGGCGAGCTTGAGGGTGGTCATGTTGTCTGGTGTCGGGTCTCTGCGCCAGGCTTTCTCGAGGGCTCGGCAGTACTTCTTGGAGCTCTTGAGTTCGTCGGTGAACCAGGAAGCTTTCTTTCCGCCGGGTCTGCTGGGAGGGGTCCTCAGTGGGGCGAGGTCGTCTGCGCAGTTGTTGATCCACCTCGAGAGGTTGATGGTGGCATGGTTGGGGTTTGCTGCGGTGGCGGGAGGGTTCTGTAGTAGGGGATCTCTGTTATAGTCATAATCTAGTGAATAGTCCCGCCCATGTGCGTGGACCCCGGAGCAATCAAAAATAATCTCTAAAGTGTCGAAAAAATGCAGAACTGCACAGACACTTAAGAGAGAATTTAAAGACATATAATGCAGCCTATAAAAGGCTACACTGTCCCGTACTTCAGCTAGAAATTCCACCAAAAGTCCACAAAACAGCAAAGCCTGTCCAGATTTCCTTTGTCTTCAGTACAAACCCCTCTGGAAGATAGAGAGGAAGGCATGGACAGACAAGCCCCATAGGCTGCCATTATGTGGCTCAGAATAGGATACTGTGCCTTTAAGAGAACTTTCCAGAACTTCACAGTATCCCAGAATGCCTTGCAGGTCTCTCTTACTTTCAGTTCTTTTTGAAGGCGTAACACGCCCGACCTGTAGCATTCTTTACATGAACATATCTCCACCGGGGAGGAGGGCGGGCGCTTATGACGATAACAGAGATACCCCTACTACAGAACTGGAGTTACAGAAAAGAAACTACTCCTTCTGTAGTAGGGGATCTCTGTGTATAGTCATAATCTAGTGAATAGAATGGCAAGCCCATCCCCACACCAAAGCGGTGGTGGAGAAAAGAAACCAACACCACTATTGTGCGAACAAATTCCGCAGCGAAGCCTGTCCAACCTGAGCATCTGCTCTGGCATCAGCGTCCAGACAGTAATGCTTAGCAAAGGTATGAACTGACTTCCAAGTGGCGGCCTTGCAAATTTCTGCAATCGCCACATTACGGAGCAAGGCTGTCGTGGCAGCTTTGCCCCTGGTGGAATGAGCCTTAGGCTTACCCCCTAAGGTCTTATTAGCTTTCTGGTAACATAGTTATATGCAGGACACAATCCACCTAGAAATGGACTGCTTAGAGGTCGCAAGACCCGTCCTGACCGATCCGTAATTGATAAACAATTGGTCTGACCTACGAATATCTTTAGTCTTATCCAGATAAAATTTCAACACCCTCCGAACATCCAGGGAATGTAAGGACCTTTCCGCTGGAGATGAAGGATTCTGAAAAAACTTAGGCAAAGTTATAGTTTGGTTGACATGAAAGTCAGAAATAACCTTGGGAAGAAATTTAGGGTGAGTACGCATAACAACCTTAGCAGCATGAAATACAGTATAAGGTTCATTACAACACAACGCCTGAATTTCACTCACCCTGCGGGCCGATGTAATGGCCACGAGGAACCCCCGCCTTCCAGGACAGGTGCTGCAACGAAGCCTTATGAATAGGTTCAAAAGGCTCCTTCATCAAACTGGACAGCACCACATTCAATTCCCATGAAGGCGAAGGAAGCCTGACAGGAGGGAACACTTTCTTCAAGCGTTCCAAGAAGTCTTTGATCACAGGGATCTGAAAGAAGGAAGTCTGTGAAGGGCTTTTCCTGTAGGCAGTCAATGCAGCGAGATGAACCCTAATAGAGTGAACATTAAGGCCAGATCGCGCTAAATGTAGAAGGTAGGGAAGGATGACATCTTCCTTGCACGTCGTAGGATCACAGTTCACAGCTCCACGGCGTGTCTGTGGAAAGAGCGGGTGTTGAGCAGGATGCACTTGAGGTGGTTGCTGCTGGATGTCGGCTTGGCGGGTGTAGTGCAGGTCCGGATGCCGGAGAACTTGCAGGAGTGGCAGGTGAAGGGTCCGTGGGTGCGTCTCGGGTGGCTCGGTAGCAGGCAGGGTTCCGGCCTGCGTTGAGTGCGTAGAGGGTGGCGGCGTCGTAGGTCCGTCAGGTAGTCTTGCATCGGCGGGGCCAGGGGTCCTAGCACTGGGCGCAGTCCAGGCGCGGACGGGCGCAGACGGGCTTGCCTTTGGCGCGTCTACGGCGCATAATCGGCGCTCCCGCTGCGCATCAACGCTGCGCGTGCGTGGGGGCGTCATAAGAAGGGAGCCGGGAGGGAGGGTCCGCTGGGTGGCGGGAGCCAATCAGCAGGTGGGGGGGCGGGGGCGGGGCCACAGGGAGGCAGCGGCGGGAAAATCGAGTGCGGGCTGGCGGGCGGCTCAGCGGCGGCTGGGGCGCCTGCAGGAAGAAGCAGTCGGCGTAGGAGAAGTCAGCGGCAAAAACCAGGTAGCAGGAGGCAAGAGGAGCGTGGGGTCGACCAGGCAGATGAAGGCGCAGAGAAATGAGAGATTAAGATGTGGCACATGTTTAGCATGAAGAGGTTAACTCTAAATAAAATGTAGGTATATCTAAGTGGCTGGTCTAGTGGGACTTCTGTGGTAGTCCAACAGTAATGAACATTCAAAAATAGGGCCTTGTTATCAGCTGAAGGAGCTTTTTGTCCTGTCAGCCGTTTTGGTACTGGAGAAACATCCTTTACCAGGCAGTCTTCTCCGTGACGCATGCCTTTACCACGCAAGCCCTTAGAATGGAATTATCTTTGCAATGAATGGTAAGTATGGGCAAGGTAAATATATATATATATATATATATATATATATATATATATATATATGTATATATATATATATATATATATATATATATATATATATATATATATTCACTGAAAAAAACATAGGTTTCAGGGGCGTTATAGTTAGTTGAACATTTCACCAAGACCATTGAAATTCCTCCTTTATAGTTAGTTCAGCGAAGATTTGTCAACCCGCGCCAAAGTTATTGCAAATAGAATGTTGCGGATTTCCTATGGAAAATATGCCCTAACTATACCTACATA
Source organism: Lissotriton vulgaris (assembly GCF_964263255.1). Taxonomy (NCBI): domain Eukaryota; kingdom Metazoa; phylum Chordata; class Amphibia; order Caudata; family Salamandridae; genus Lissotriton; species Lissotriton vulgaris. The sequence continues at coordinate 1,047,905,450 of NC_141697.1, read as the reverse complement.
CTGGCAACCGCCATCTATGTCCTTGCCAACTTAGATATGTGGGAAGCACGAAACACGCAGTACACAAACGCATCCTACAGCATCTAAGGGCTATAGTAAATCAAGATAACACCTATCCTGTAGCCCGGCATTTTAGGGAATTCCACCATAGTGACAGTAAAGGACTCACATTTTATGTCATTGACGCAGTTATTGCAAGCAGGTGGGGTTGCAACAGAGAATACAAATTACGTAAATTGGAAACGAAATACATACTACAGCTAGACACTTAACAGCCAGGGGGCCTCAATCTTACAGAGGATTTACACACTAGTCTGTATTAATAGCTGATTGGACTCCTTGATGCAGCAAATACATTGACTTTTTATCTTAGTAGGAGAGATCTTATTGCAGTCTTACTATTCGATAATTATTTATTGTTTTAAACATATAACATATATTATGCCATCTTCTATTTGCAATAGTTTTTTGGCTATTCATAACAGGAGTCCTTTATACAAGTTAGTTGTCTGTAACCCCCAATTGTGGCCTTCCTCATGATGAGAAACAAATAGCTGTAGGATATGATCAGCCACCCTATATCTCCCTTTATCTTTCATTTGAAACCAAGGCTTGCTTATAGTTTACACATTGGCTTGAATTCTCAATTGACTCACACACAATGAAATACTATATGTTTTACTAATATTGATTATTAACTGTTTATGGTACATCATGAGTCGATATGAACTTCAGAGTTGTGGGAGGGGTATGACTGGGCCCAGTCTACCCCAATGAATGTTATTAATTACCCGTATGTACATAGGTGATTTTAATGTAACATTTTGCACTTTAACACTTGTACTTTTCTTGCACATTATTATAGGACTATGATCATGGTGAAAGACTCTATGCTTTTTTAGGAAGACAGCAATATGTCATACTATGGGGATTTATCCCAGGATTTTTTCAGGAGTTGTATACAGAATTTGTAGTTAATATGCACATTATACGACATCATGCATCTGGCATTAGCTGTTCTGAGGAGTAATTGTTTTAACCATTGTGCAGAGGATGGTGAATCAGATATAAAACTATGACGTATTTTACTGCCCGAATTTATCTTGTATTAGACTTGAATGTTGGATTCATCCCAGGACTTATGCTGTTATTACACAGGCATTAATACTCAGCATTACTATGAGATGTGTTTGCATATTCTGGATTTAACCATGCATTTCACATACCTCGTAGAACTATGGCGTACACAGCGATAATTTGCACAACCTTGCATATTTGCACATATTTAGCAAATTTATGTATAGGAATTTTAGACAATGTTGTTGCCGAAAATATTTTATATTTCCCCACTGGTCAGAATCTGACAAAATCTATATTGTTTCACATGATTTATTTTTAACGCCTTGCAGCGAAAACCAGTATGTCTTCAATGTCTATTACTCATTGCATCACATGATCGGTTGTATCCAATGCACAGTCACTTTAAATATGGTGGTTTGAATCACTCACATTGTTATGTGATCAAGGCTCTTCAGACGTCATGGTGGCAGAGAAGCAAAAATAAAATAACAAGCATACAACCTTTTGGTCCGTGTCTGCTGAGGAGTGGCGCCGACTGAGCTGCTGAAGCTAGGCTACGGATTGCTTTATATATATATAAAATCAAAATTCACTGAAAAAACATAGGTTTCAGGCCTTCTATAGTTAGGAATTAGCATTTAAAAAACCATTGAAATTGCTCCTATATAGTTAGTTGTACTAACTATATTTGGCGCACCCGCAATCCACTGCTGATGATGTCACATATTACATCATTCATGACATGGTCAGTGACATCACTGATGACATCACTGATGACATCTCATTTGACATCACTGATAACATCATCCAGTGATTGTGTGTTTCTGTAAAGTTTAAATATGTTTTACATATTGAAGAATGAGTTGATGTATAAGTGTCTGGATGAAGGATTTAGTAGGTGCGTGACTAACTGTATGAGTGAGTGAATAAATGTGTCTTACTGAATGCATTGGTTAGTGACTAAACTGTCTGAATGTGTGCATCAGTATGTCTGTTGTTGTGTAAGCTGCTGCATGTGTTGATCAGTAGCTATATGAGTGGCTATATGGGTTATTGATTGGTTGCCCAAGTATTTGAATGGGAGACTGAGTGTGTGTGTGTGTGGCTTCGAGGTGTGTGACTCTGTGCTTAGATGTGTGAGCAGTTGATTCACTAGGTGTATGAGTTCAAGAGTATATGTGGAAACAGCTATATGGGCGGTTGACTGTGTGCATGGGTGTGTTGGTGAGTGAATGGATATCTCAGTGCTACATGTCCAAGTAAGTACATATGTAAAACACAGTGCATGTGAGAGTTGGCATATATAAATGACTATACATGAGAGCCAGTGAATGTGCGAGTGGCTGTATGGATCGTTGTGTACTTGTATCAGTGATTGTATAAGAGAGTAAGTATGTGTTAGTATATGTTTGAATAAGTAAGGTGTTGTGTGTATAACTGTATAGTTGAGGAAATGGAAGTGTGATTAATTCTTTGCATGACTGACTAGGTGTGTGAGTAACTCCATGGATGAGTGGCAGTGTGTGAGTGTCTTTATATGTGTATGAGTGCATATGATAGTGTTGTATTGATGAGTGACTGTATGTATGAGTGATTCTATGGGTGAATGAGTGAATGTGTGTGTAGACCTAGGAATCAGTGAGTGCGTATGTAGTAACTAGTATTGGTGTGTCAATGGTTTCAAGAATGGTAGTCTGTATTTAACACTGGGTGTATCAAAGGTTATATTAGAGTGTGAGGAGGTACATCGTATTATCACATGAATGATATCATCAGTGATGTGATCAGTGATGTCAAATGAGATGTCATCAGTGATGTCATCAGTGATGTCATTTGAGATCTCATCAGTGATGTCATCAGTGATGTCACTGACCATGTCATGAATGATGTAATATGTGACATCATCAGCAGTGAATTGCGGGTGCGCAAAATATAGTTAGTACAACTAACTATATAGGAGCAATTTGAATGGTTTTTTAAATGCTAATTCCTAACTATATAAGGCCTGAAACCTATGGTTTTTTAAGTGAATTTGCAAAGTTTTTAAAATGCTAATTCCTAACTATATAAGGCCTGAAACCTATGGTTTTTAAGTGCATTTGCAAGGTTTTTTAAATGCTAATTCCTAACTATAATACTATATAAGGCCTGAAATCTATGGTTTTTTAAGTGAATTTGCAAGGTTTTTTAAATGCTAATTCCTAACTATATAAGGCCTGAAACCTATGGTTTTTTCAGTGAATTTGCAAGCTTTTTTAAATGCTAATTCCTAACTATATCAGGCGTGAAACCTATATTTTTTTTCAATAAATTTCAAAGGTTTTGTAAATTCTAATTCTATTAGCGGATAATGTTTAAATATGTTATTATCCTTCTGGGACCACCTGAGCAGCCATCTTGTTTCTCAGGAGAAGTGAGGCACAAGAGAGCACAAAACAAGAGTGGAAAACGCAAAAAGGGGGCAGGGTAGAGACCCCCTGACCCCCTAGCCCTTCTCAGGGGGTCCCAGAAGGACCACCAAGTGCAAAAAAAAATTATATATATTTTTTTAAATCGTGGGGTATGCGCACGGTACGCGTACCGTACGCGTACGGTGTGCGTACCCCTCGATTTTTTTGATTTTTTTTTGCCCTTGGGGGTCCTTCTGGGACCCCCTGAGAAGGGCTAGAGGGTTGGGGGGTCTCTACCCTGCCCCCTTTTCGTGTTTTCCACTCTTGTTTTGGGCTCTCTTGTGCCTCAGTTCTCCTAAAAAACAAGATGGTGGCCAATACCTCCTGGTTTGGACAGTTTGACAGTCGACTGCCAGCCAATCAGAAACTTGCTCGCGCACGTAAGGGTACGCGCACGTACGCGTATGGTATGCGTACCGTACGGTGCACGTACAGTGAGCGCATATAGATATATAATTTGCTCAAATTCAATTTTCTCAACAACTACTGGAGGGATTTTCACCAAATATAGAAAAGGCACTACTGCATACCTGTCCCTACTATTTTGTAAAGTTTGGTGTAATTCCGTTCAGCCGTTCGGGCTGTAGCCTTGTCTAAAGGTCCCATAGAAAATGTCATTTGAAAAATTTCAAATTCAGTTTTCTCAAGAACTACTGGAGGGATTTTCACCAAACATAGCAAAGGCACATGTGCATACCAGGCCCTACCATTTTGCCAAGTCTGGTGTAATTCCATTCAGCCGTTCGGGCTGTAGCCGTGTCTAAAGGTCCCTATGGAAAATAGCATGGGGAAAACACATTTTGGGACCCCCCTTTTGGCCCCCGCTTGACGAATCCCCCCGAAACTTTCAGGGAAGGAGCGGAGCGGAGCTGGCCAAAATTCTGGAAAATTACACGCAGATTCCTCAATCGGCGCCAAAGTCAATCCCAATAGAATATTGAGCGCATATAGATATATAATTTGCTCAAATTCAATTTTCTCAACAACTACTGGAGGGATTTTCACCAAATAAAGAAAAGGCACTACTGTATACCTGTCCCTACCATTTTGCCAAGTTTGGTGTTATTCCGTTCAGCCGTTCGGGCTCTAGCCCTGTCTTAAGGTCCTATAGAAAATGCCATTTGAAAAATTTCAAATGTAATTTTCTCAAGAACTACTGAAGGGATTTTCACCAAACATAGCAAAGGCACATCTGCATACCAGGCCCTACCATTTTGCCAAGTTTGGTGTAATTCCATTCAGCCGTTCGGGCTGTAGCCCTGTCTAAAGGTCCCTATGGAAATTAAATGGGGAAAACACGTTTTGGGACCCCCCTTTTTCTCGGCCCCCGCTTGACGAATCCCCCGAAACTTTCAGGGAAGGAGCGGAGCGTAGATGCGCAAATTTAAGGAAAATTACACGCAGATTCCTCAATCGGTGCCAAAGCTATTCCCAATAGAATGTTGGGGATTTCCTATGGTAACTAGGTCCTAACTATATATACCTACTGGCGACCGCCAGTAGGTAATATATATATCCAAAGCAACACTCCAAACTACTTCCAGCTCACAGGGTGGCGAAGAAGGAGAACAGACCACTGCAATAAGGCAAGTTCTTATTTATTTTACCAAGTTTCCAGCAGTGACGCGTTTCGGGCTAGGCAGCACTTGATCAAATATATATATATATTCACTAAAAAAACCATAGGTTTCACACCAGTTATAGTTAGGAATTAGCATTTAAAAAACCTATTAAATTCACTGAAAAAACAATAGGTTTCACACCAGTTATAGTTAACTGGAAATTTTACTGACATAAAACCATTGAAATTCCACGTTATAGTTAGTTGGACTCACTATAACTTGCGCCCCTGCAATGCACTGCTGATGACGTCACATATTACATCACTCATGACATGGTCAGTGACATCACTCATGACATCACTGATGGCACCATCCAGTGAATGTGTGTCTTTCTGAAAAATATATATGTATATGTAAAGGTCGATGGAAGAATAAATGTTTAAATAAGTGTCTAAATGGATGTTTTAAAAAAAAATGATTGATTAACTGGCTTATTAAGTGTATCTTAGTGAATACATATATTAGCGAGTAATGTTTAAATATTTAAATATATGTATCAGTGTTTCACTTTGTGTATAAGTGGCTGCATGGGTTGGTGAGTAGCTACATGTGTGTGTATATATGGGTTATTAGATGTTTTTTTTAGTATCAGTATGAGTGTCTGTATGGTTTGGTGGGGGTGTTACTTAGCACATAGATGCATCAAGGACTGACTCACTGTTTGTATGTGTTTTGAAGACAGCATATGTGCAGGACTGTATGGGTGGATGAGTGTGTATATGTGTGTGTTAGTGAGTGAATGACTGTCTCACTAGTGTCTTTATCAGTAACTACATATGTTTTAATCTAGTATATGTGTGTATTGATGTATATAAGTGAGTATATGTGAGAGTGAGAGATTGAAAGAGTTCTTGTTTAAATAAGTATGTGTTTCTATAAGTGATTGTTTAAGAGAGTAAGTATGTGTAAGTTTCCTTAGAAGTAAGGTGGTAGTGTGTGTATAGCTGTATATGCAAATAAATTGATGTTCAATAGTTTATTTGCATGTGTGAGTAACTTTTGGATGACTGTCGGTGTGTAACAGGATGTATAGGTGTTTCACTTTATATGATGAGTGAATATATGTATGAGTGACTATATAGAACTGTTGGTGAATGAGTGGATGTGTATATAGATGGTGGTATTACTGAATTGGTTGTTGTAACTGGTATGGGTATCTCCATTTTTTTTTAAATTTTAGTTTCTATTTTTGAATATGTGTTTCAAGGGTTACATTACACTGAAAGGAGGTCTGTCACTCTGTCACAAGGATGGTGTCATCAGTGATGTCATGAGTGATGTCACTGACCATGTCATGAGTGATGTAATATGTGACGTCATCAGCAGTGCATTGCAGGCGCGCAAGTTATAGTGAGTCCAACTAACTATAACGTGGAATTTCAATGGTTTTATGTCAGTAAAATTTCCAGTTAACTATAACTGGTGTGAAACCTATGGTTTTTTCAGTGAATTTAATAGGTTTTTTAAATGCTAATTCCTAACTATAACTGGTGTGAAACCTATGGTTTTTTCAGTGAATTTCATAGGTTTTTTAATAGCAAATTTCTATTGCTATGAAATGTAATATTTTTTAAAATGAATCCTATATTGTATATTTATGTAATACTATTTTTATGTATATTGTTCATGGTTTTTATTTTTTTTTATTTTTTTGCCTTGGAGCGCTCCCGGTGCGCGTACCGGTGAGCGCACCGGTGAGCGCTCCCAAAAAAAATGTGGGAAATGAAATTACATAAAAACCACTGGACAGACTTTCACCAAATATAGAATAGACCGTACTACATACCAGTCCCTACCATTATCCCACATTTGATGGTATTCCATTGAGCCATTTGGGCTGTAGCCCTGTCTAAATATCCTGAGGTAAATTACATGACAAAAACACATATGAAAGTGTTAGAATTTTCAACCAATTAAAATGTTACTTTCATATCCTACTTTTTTTTCGTGACATTTGATTGGTTATGCACATGAATATAAATGAAAAAGGAGAGGGAAACACGGCCATTTTGACTACAACTACCTGAAATACATCTGTAAAAGATTTCCTCATTTATCTTCATCACCTTTCTATAAGGTAAGTTATACATTTGTGAAGGGGCACTTTAAGTTAATTTGTAAAAACGTTTTCTGACAGTTATTTACTGTCCCTCTGTTATAATTACAGATTCAGATAGGCTTCTCTGTTATAGTTATAGATTGAATTAGGCTTCTCTGATATAATTATGAATTATATTAGGCTTCTTCACATACACTTTTTTATATTTCTACTTCCTATCTCATACCATACACTACCCAAAGATAACTTCACTGTTTATAACTCACAAGTTGCTGTCTGAACTTAAACCCAACAGTGCCCCATCTCTACTGATATATTTATTTTTTATGCAATTTACAGCAAGGAAATGGAAGGAGAACAAAATAAAATTAACATTTCAATTGAAATTGATATGGAGAACAATCCTAAGGAAGAGATTGATGAATTAGACTTTTTGGATCAGTCTCTGGACCAAGAATTACTTAATTGTGTGGAAGAAATTGAATCATGGAATCCAAATGAGGACATACCTGATGAAATAATGTTGCAAATTCTTTTAGATTTAGAAAAATCACAGGAATACATTTTTTTTTAAAAATTAAAAATTGTTCGAGACATTATTCATTTTTATATGAAAATTTTGAAACAGTACCAAAATAGATATAATATAAAGTGAGACTTATAGTATACTGTACAACTTTTTTATGTTACATAGTAATTAGGCTCATAGTTACTTCCTTTCTCCCACTAAATTATCTCCAATGTATATTTAACATCTCTTTATCATCTCCTGCCTCCATGTTGTTTCTGCTTTCCTGACAGACTATGGTATGAATTCCATATACCACAATAACTTCTGTAACAACATGCAAGATATCTACAGAGGAGACGGTGTACATTAAATTTTAGACTCTGCATTGGTACCTACATGTTGGTACTTAAATAAATAAAACAATGAACAATTTGATTAATAAACCTACATTTTTTGAAAAGTCTGTCATTCTTTATTCCTCATGGTACGCTCCCCGGTGTGCTCCCCGGTGCGCGTACCTAGCGCTCCCCGCGCGAAAATAAAAAAAAATGGTCATTTCCCCCTTTCTTTTTGCCACGTCTTGTGTCTCGATTTTACCGAGACACAAGATGGCGGCCGCTCCGGACTGTTTTGAATGTTTACAGACACCCGAGAGCCAATCAGCTTTCCGTGCGCAAGTCGCGTGGAGCGCCCGGTGCGCGTACCGGGGCGCTGCCATAGATATATATATTTTTTTTAACCTAAATTACTCAAAAACCACTGGAGCATAAGTTTGGTGCAAATCCATTCAGCCGTTCGGGCTAAAAGTGAGTTCGACCGCCCTATGGAAATTAACATGGAGAAAACACGTTTTGGGACCCCCCTTTTATCTCGGCCCCCGCTTGACGAATCCCCCCCACATTTTCAGGGAAGGAGCGGAGCGGGCCACGAACTTTGAGAAATTCGCGAAGATTCGTCCACCGGCGCCAAAGTTATTCCCAATAGAATGTTGCGGATTTCCTATGGAAAGTAGATCCTAACTATAACTACCTACTGGCGACCGCCAGTAGGTAATATATATATATATATATATATATATATATATATATATATATATATATATATATATATATATATATTTATATTATATTATATTGAATAATTGTAGTTATTTCAAGTAACCTCTACCCTGTACACTTGTACCTTATGTATTTTTACTTTTCAGGACATGGGCACCCTCAGTCAATCAGTTTGCTCTATTATTTGAAGTAGGGTGATCGATCTTGCAAAACTCAGGCTAACCCAACTGTCCAGATATAAATAGGTTTCGAACCTTAACTTCTCAAAACTGTACTGAACTGATTTGAACCCAATCACAAAAAGCACACTTCTGGGCCAAGATCTAGCTTGCTGCCAAATTTGGTGTCATTCCGTTCAGCTGTTTTTTTCTGTCCAATGTAGGGAAATTGTGTTTTGGGACCCTAAAGCACCTACCTGGAAAGTTTCGAGGTCATCCATCAATCGGCAGCTGATAAAAAGGTTTCCCAAAATGAAATTTCCCCCATGCAATTTTCCATGGGAAAATTGAAAATTAAACAGCGATTCAAAGGAAGGAGCTGAACGGAATTACACCAACTTTGGCAGAAAGCTTGCTCTTGGTCCAGAAATTGTATTTTTTGTAATTTGCTGTAAATCTGTTCAGTAGGTTTACCTTATGCATGGTAATAAAATATTACTTTATCTAAAAAAAAAAGCCAGTAATTCACTGAAAAAAACAAAGGTTAAAGTAATGTTATAGTTAGGTACAGTAATATTATCTCACTCTGCATAAATAAACCTCAGAAATTCACTGAAAAAATCTAACTTAAAGTGATGTTATAGTTAGGTGAAAATTTCAGTTTAAACATAATATATTTTTTTAAAACACTAAAGTTCAACAGTTATAGTTATTCCAAGTAACTAAAGCTAGCGTCCTTGCTATGCACTGCCTAGGTCCTCATATATTACAACACTCATGACATGTTCTGTGACATAATTGATAACATTACTGATGACAACTGAACTGGCATCATTGATGACAACTCTGTGCATGGTGAGGCGCGAGTTATAGTTACTTGAAATAACTATAACCGTTGGGTATTAACTGAAAAAACCAAAGATTAAAGTGAAGTTATAGTTAGGTGAATATGCCAGTGACAACATTAACATTTTGCATTAAGAAAACCACAGAAATACAACTGTTATAGTTAGCACAGCTAGCTATAACGTGCGCCCCATGCAGTGCTTATGACCTCACATATTCCATCAACCATGACATTTTCTATTACATCATTCATGAATTTTTTAAACATTTTGACCCCAGGTGGGTCCCTCTGTGTCTACACCCACAGGGCCTAGAGAGGTAGTGTATACCTACCCTGCCCACTTATATATATTTATTTTAATGTCAGGACAGTGGACAAAGTCCCCATGTCCTGTAATGGCTGCCAGCAACATTTGTCTCATGTTTGTGGCAACCAATCAGAGCACTTGCTCTCATGGGAGTCTGAGTTCTGAGGGAGCAAATTGGTCCAAGGGGAAAAAAGCTGCATGGTCCAGTCACTCTTGCTGGAGTCCCTTGGACCCAACCGTTAGTCATGCAAACATTTTTGTACCTTAATTGTTCAAAAACTACTGAATGGATTTACGCAAATCACAAAAAAGCACACTTTGCAGACCAAGATCTAGCTTCTTACTAAATTTGGCGTAATTCCGTTCTGCAGTTTTTGCAGTTGTGCTTCTTGAAAAGTCTATGGAAATGGGGATTTTGTGTTTTTGGATTCCCCTTTTTCCCGCCACCAGCTTGACAGATGACCACGAACCTCTCCATGTGTAAACTAGGCAAAAAAAGCAATTTTTTGGACAGTTTTGTGAAGATTCGTCAAATGTTGCCAAAGTCATTAGCACCACAAAAACTCATTTCCTATGGAAACGTTGACCTAACTATAACTACCCAATGGCAAGCAACACTTTTTGATATATATACATATACAAGATGCTTTTGGAAATGTTGACATTCTGCCTTAACAATAACTTCTTCATGTTTAATGGTCAAATGTACCAACAAGTTCAGGGTGTAGCAATGGGGGCCAGTTTCTCCCCCAGTTACGCGTGCCTGTTTATGGGGTGGTGAGAGGAACTGGTCCTTAAACGACAATTTGAGGAATACTGCACTTCTAATATAACTTGTTGGTTCCGTTTTATTGATGATTTATTTATTGTATGGCATGGTTCCGAAGAGAGTATTTTAAATTTCATACATGAAATCAATGAAAATGATCTTAATTTGCATTTTACCTCTAATATAAGCAGGGAATCGGTGACATTCTTAGATGTGCAGGTTTTAATATCCAATAATGTTCTTACCAGTACCCTTTTTAGGAAACCGACGGCAGGTAACACTCTTTTACATGCAACGAGTGCCCATCCACAACATTTAATCAAATCTATACCCTACGGTGAGATGCTACGCATCCGCCGCATCTGTAGTAACACTGATGACATGATCATTAAGCAACAAGAAAGCTTTTTGAGATTTGTGGATAGGGGTTACAGTGCCAAGATATTAAATACTGCCATAAGAAATTCACGGCTCAAAAATAGAGGTGATTTGTTAATTTACAAAGAGAAACCAAACACACTGCAAGGTAGTAGTGCCAATGATGTCAGATTAATATTGACATACTCTAAGCAAGAAAAAGAAATCAGGAGTATAGTCAGAAGAAACTGGCACTTTGTTAAAGATGATCCTACTATTGGAGATTTGATGCCCCCAAATCCATTAATAACTTACCGCAAAGGTTTGAGTATGGGCTCTATTCTCTCGAAAAACAGTGAGGAACATCTTGGAAAGGAACCTTGGCGGCCTACTAGCAGGGGTTTCTACAAATGTTTGGCATGCAAGGCATGTCAACATGGTGTTAATACCAAGAAATACACCACAGTAATCCCCAGAATCACCAGGGAAATAAAACAACATCTAACTTGCAGAACAGAGTATTGTGTGTATATATTGGAACGCGACTGCAAACTCAGATATATTGGTAGCAGCAAACTACAAATTCATAAACGTATTTTACAGCACCTCCGTGCCATCATTAACAAAGATCAAAGTTATCCGGTGGCCAGACACTTTGAGGCATGTCACAATAGTAGACATCAGTGTCTCAAATACTTTGCCATAGAATCAATCCCGCTAACAAAAAGAGGGGGCGATAGAGAGGCATGTATGCGTAGGCTGGAAACAAAATATATTCTTGAGTTCAATTCCAAGTGGCCAGGTGGCCTCAATACTACAGAGGACCTCCACACATATTTATGATCTGCAAATATATACACTTAGCATGATTGATGGATCGTAGACAAATGACAAATAGCACTTTAACCAGAGTATAAGAGGAGTTGGATTATACATTGCACTATTTGCACATTTTGTATTTATACTGTGATATATTGTGTAATATTTATAAATAATTGTGATGTATATTTATGATATGATTGATTTTAGCCGTCTTTTAGATATTGGGGTATTTTTATCCTAGTGTTTTTTATGATAGCTGATTTTAGTCATGTCACCGATTCCCTTTTTTTATAGATTGGTTTTATGGTGTTGATATTTTTGTTTATTTCATTGGTACTGTGTGGTTTTAATTGCTAGTCTTGTATCAAATGAGTATAATTTCTTGTTGAACATCTATGAAATTATCCCCTCCTTGTATATATCCCATCAATTTCTTCCTCTTTTAATCTCAATGCACCAGTCACTTTAATCTTATTGCACTAAATGACACGAAGTCACTTTATACTTCAAGCCATTTTCGTGGCAATTTAGAATGTGCAAGAATGTAGATAAAATTGAGAATACAAACATATGCCAAATGATTCACATTGGTAGTATACCCTCAATCAAATATTTAGTGGCTGGGAAAAAATATCGCATACTGAATCATCACCTATGCATGGTCCTTTTAGATAAATTTAGATTATAAATTTTCTTTTTGGATCTTTTTTCTATTATTATGAAATAATAGATATTAATATTATTTTGATTATGATTTAATACACGTTGGTGAGCACCAGTTTTTGCACTATAGTTATGTAATATCAGATGGACGAGGTTGGAACAATCAAATGTGTACTTTTTTGTGGGAGGAATCAGCATTTATGCTGATATCTGAATGTCTAAAATTCAAATCTTTCTCCCGAATTGTATAGAGATATGCTACCATTTCGCTAACGAATAATGCAAGATTGTTTTATGTATTTATACAGTGAGTAATTGTAAAATAGTACTGTGAGAGTATATGTATTTATACATGTAGTATTTTCTTTATGTCCATCACTGAGACATGTGACTGCACGTTATCACTTTAAAAAGGGCTAAAGCAATCTGTAAAGCCATGTGACCAAGGCCGCTGGGACGGCCGAAACGCGTTATGACATTCTGTCTGATGGCTGAATAAAAAGAATGCTGAAATAAGTTTGTCCTTGCCTCGTGTTTCGCTAGGGGAAGCGTCGCTGCTGCGAGGTATTTGCAGATAATAATCGGCATTGGATTGTTGCCGATACTGGACCCCCTCCTCTGAAAGCAGGCTTCACGGCAAGCAGTCCGACGTCGCCAGGTATCTGCCTAACTCCTTCCGTGTGGAGGAGAGTTGGCGGGGACCCTGGGGGCACATTGTGAATCCCACTCAAGGGAAGGAGTGGAGCCATCTGATTGAGCACCGCCCGGCAGGAGGAAACGCCGGAAGGAATCTCTTACCCGGAGGCTGCTGCAGATCGGGCGCCGTGAGAAGGATCGGCGTGACTTGTGGGTGCCTTTGGTGCCGTAAGGAGAGCAAGCTGCAGATCCCCGTGTGCGTCCAGCCGAGAACGCAGCCCGAGGTACAGAGGAAGAAAGAGAGTATATGCGGTGTCAAACGGAGAGAGGAGGTACGTGTTTAACCGCCCCAAGTCAGCTTTTAGCTGACAGAGACTATCTTGGTGATTGGAGCGGTTTTCTAACACGTTATTCAGCACTTTAAAAATTACAGCCATACAGACAGACAATGTCAGGCGACGTACGGAGGGCCCGGGAGCTCGCTGCACAGGAGATGTTTTCTGATGATATTGAGCAAGAGGTTATTACCGAGAAGGATGTGGGGGAAGGGGGACCAGGCGGTGCAGAAAATAGTAATGCCAGAGACTTATTCAAAGAACTAGAGAAACTGAAAAGAAATGAGCAGTCCAAGTGGGGGGAAGCCCGCTCTCTTAAAAGATATCTTGATGTGGGAAGAGTCCCTAGGGGATTACGCATCATGCTGGCCCCAAGCTATGAGACACCCAACTCCCTAATGATGGAAGAATGGGGCCAATGCAACCTAGAATCCTCGCGCAAATTGATGCAAATCTTGGTAAAGTTTGCTGAAATTGATGGTGAAGAACTTCAAAAAAAGATAGATACGCTTGAGGAAAAAATAAAAACACTTCTAGGTGATAAGGAAAACCCACAAGCCATCAAAATGAGGGATGAAATGACAGTGAGACTATCCAAAGAGGAGGAAAAAATCAAGACTAGGAAAATATATAAATTTAAAAGAGACAGAGACGACTATGCTAATGGCCAAATATTCACCTTTGCACGTCGCTATGATAATCTGAGAGCGGCAACAGCCAGTAAGAGAGGTGCAGCCAGTACAGGAGTGGTCTTACCAGAAACTGAAGATGCATCTGTATACAGCTCTGCCGCAGAAAGCGGTTCTGACAATGAGGGTGCCAGAGGCAAAAGCAATGTTGTTCTAACAATGGGGGAAGAGATGGCGGTCTTAAAAGACAGCAGAAAGGCAACCCTAAGATCGCACTTCCAGGGAAAATTGTCACAACCAAATCCCAGCGCAGGAGGGGCAGGAGAAAAGCTGCCAAACAAAGGAGAGACAACCAAGCGCGGACGAGGCCGGGGGCGCGGAAGGAACCGGAAACCCCAGGCCTAGTCAAAGACAATATAATGGATTTACCAAGTAGTGAGAACTTGGACAGACAACAAACCAGTAAGGAACAACAAGCGAAATCTATAATAAACCTGAGCACGGTACAACTATTGGCTGCAGAACGGCAGCTTTTAAGCTTAGGTTTAAGCTTCTGCCCCGAATCTAACTTTTCATACACTACAACAAGGGCTGATATCCACAGATACATACGGAAATTAAAATTAAAAAAACAATTTGTGCATAGAACAACTAGCCCAAGTACTGCTCCAACTAAATCAGTGGCCAACACCTCTGATTTAAATCAGAGGTGATCTAAATTTGTTCCATGATATGTGCCAGCTGGGGAATGAGGAAAACATGGGGACACAGGAGATAGTGGCGTCCAGTGGACAGATGAAGCCAATCACCCCATTCAAGCCCAAATCTAAGTATATACCACTGGCGGCACGTGATGGACTTGACACTTTCAGTGATGCAATTGTGCAACAAGTTAAAAAGATGGCCTTAAACAACAAATTAAATAAACAACAATATACGAACCAGGAGAGAAAACTTAACTTACTATCAACTAAGTTTAAAGATGCTGAAGTCATAGTTCGAAATTCTGACAAAGGCGGAAACATTGTTCTGTGGCCCACTATGGATTATCTTGAGGAGGCGCACAGACAATTAGATGACATCCAATGTTACAATAAGAGCAACCCACAGAAATATAGGGCCATGCTGGAGAACTTGTGTAGGAACCTGGTGGCATGGAAGGGACTTGGTATGCTAAGTGGAGACGAGTTTAAATATATAAAGAAAGATCTTCCACTAGCTCCATACATATACTTTATACCCAAAGTCCATAAGAGCATTACCAAGCCACCGGGCAGACCAATAATTGCAGCATGTGGTGGTCCGCTGGAAAACCTCTCAAGGTATATTGACTATTTTCTGAAGCCTCATATGAAATCTCTAAAATCGTATGTACAGGATTCTAGTGACTTTCTGCGAAAATTAGAGGAGGTGGTGTGGACACCAGATTTGCTGTTGGTAACATTGGATGTCAGTTCACTATATACATGCATAAAGCACAGGGATGGCCTGCGTGCATGTGAGTACTATCTGAGCCGCAGGCCATTGGAACTAGCCCATCATACTAAGATGCTTTTGGAAATGTTGACATTCTGCCTTAACAATAACTTCTTCATGTTTAATGGTCAAATGTACCAACAAGTTCAGGGTGTAGCAATGGGGGCCAGTTTCTCCCCCAGTTACGCGTGCCTGTTTATGGGGTGGTGGGAGGAACTGGTCCTTAAACGACAATTTGAGGAATACTGCACTTCTAATATAACTTGTTGGTTCCATTTTATTGATGATTTATTTATTGTATGGCATGGTTCCTAAGAGAGTATTTTAAATTTCATACATGAAATCAATGGAAATGATCTTAATTTGCATTTTACCTCTAATATAAGCAGGGAATCGGTGAAATTCTTAGATGTGCAGGTTTTAATATCCAATAATGTACTTACCAGTACCCTTTTTAGAAAACCGACGGCAGGTAACACTCTTTTACATGCAACGAGTGCCCATCCACAACATTTAATCAAATCTATACCCTACGGTGAGATGCTACGCATCCGCCGCATCTGTAGTAACACTGATGACATGATCATTAAGCAACAAGAAAGCTTTTTGAGATTTGTGGATAGGGGTTACAGTGCCAAGATATTAAATACTGCCATAAGAAATTCACGGCTCAAAAATAGAGGTGATTTGTTAATCTACAAAGAGTAACCAAACACACTGCAAGGTAGTAATGCCAATGATGTCAGATTAATATTGACATACTCTAAGCAAGAAAAAGAAATCAGGAGTATAGTCAGAAGAAACTGGCACTTTGTTAAAGATGATCCTACTATTGGAGATTTGATGCCCCCAAATCCATTAATAACTTACCGCAAAGGTTTGAGTATGGGCTCTATTCTCTCGAAAAACAGTGAGAAACATCTTGGAAAGGAACCTTGGCGGCCTACTAGCAGGGGTTTCTACAAATGTTTGGCATGCAAGGCATGTCAACATGCTGTTAATACCAAGAAATACACGACAGTAATCCCCAGAATCACCAGGGAAATAAAACAACATTTAACTTGCAGAACAGAGTATTGTGTGTATATATTGGAATGCGACTGCAAACTCAGATATATTGGTAGCAGCAAACTACAAATTCATAAACGTATTTTACAGCACCTCCGTGCCATCATTAACAAAGATCAAAGTTATCCGGTGGCCAGACACTTTGAGGCATGTCACAATAGTAGACCTCAGTGTCTCAAATACTTTGCCATAGAATCAATCCCGCTAACAAAAAGAGGGGGCGATAGAGAGGCATGTATGCGTAGGCTGGAAACAAAATATATTCTTGAGTTCAATTCCAAGTGACCAGGTGGCCTCAATACTACAGAGGACCTCCACACATATTTATGATCTGCAAATATATACACTTAGCATGATTGATGGATCGTAGACAAATGACAAATAGCACTTTAACCAGAGTAAAAGAGGAGTTGGATTATACATTGCACTATTTGCACATTTTGTATTTATACTGTGATATATTGTGTAATATTTATAAATAATTGTGATGTATATTTATGATATGATTGATTTTAGCCGTCTTTTAGATATTGGGGTATTTTTATCCTAGTGTTTTTTATGATAGCTGATTTTAGTCATGTCACCGATTCCCTTTTTTTATAGATTGGTTTTATGGTGTTGATATTTTTGTCTATTTCATTGGTACTGTGTGGTTTTAATTGCTAGTCTTGTATCAAATGAGTATAATTTCTTGTTGAACATCTATGAAATTATCCCCTCCTTGTATATATCCCATCAATTTCTTCCTCTTTTAATCTCAATGCACCAGTCACTTTAATCTTATGGCACTAAATGACACGAAGTCACTTTATACTTCAAGCCATTGTCGTGACAATTTAGAATGTGCAAGAATGTAGATAAAATTGAGAATACAAACATATGCCAAATGAAACACATTGGTAGTATACCCTCAATCAAATATTTAGTGGCTGGAAAAAATATCGCATACTGAATCATCACCTATGCATGGTCCTTTTAGATAAATTTAGATTATAAATTTTCTTTTTGGATCTTTTTTCTATTATTATGAAATAATAGATATTATTATTATTTTGATTATGATTTAATACACGTTGGTGAGCACCAGTTTTTGCACTATAGTTATGTAATATCAGATGGACGAGGTTGGAACAATCAAATGTGTACTTTTTTGTGGGAGGAATCAGCATTTATGCTGATATCTGAATGTCTAAAATTCAAATCTTTCTCCCGAATTGTATAGCGATATGCTACCATTTCGCTAACGAATAATACAAGATTGTTTTATGTATTTATACAGTGAGTAATTGTAAAATAGTACTGTGAGAGTATATGTATTTATACATGTAGTATTTTCTTTATGTCCATCACTGAGACATGTGACTGCACGTTATCACTTTAAAAAGGGCTAAAGCAATCTGTAAAGCCATGTGACCAAGGCCGCTGGGACGGCCGAAACGCGTTATGACATTCTGTCTGATGGCTGAATAAAAAGAATGCTGAAATAAGATGGTCCTTGCCTCGTGTTTCGCTAGGGGAAGCGTTGCTGCTGCGAGGTATTTGCATATATATATATATATATATATATATATATATATATATATATATATATATATATGTATTGCCACAGCTTCTTCTTCCTACGTTAGGTTGACCAAAGACATATATATATATTCACGCTCCGTTTGCCCAGTAAATTGAGTTGCACTCTGACACAGGCGAAAGGTGGCAAACCTTTATTTCCAGTATGAGCTGCCAGCTGCCTGCTGTTTCCAAATCCAGTCTCTCCCATACGTTATGCCTGACGCTTTTCTGGAAGATACGACTTCCTTCATCAGAGGCTTTCACAGGATCGATGTGTGCTTTAGGACTCTGTTCCTCTTAATCCAATGCGACTTTACACGCCCCGAGATGGGCGGGTTCCTTAACCAGCAAAGCATTGTGGTATACAGAGTCCTGTCATTTCGCGCACTATTTCTGGAGAAAACAGTTCGCGCCCTCAGATGGGCCCCCAACCAACAGTGACAGCTCTCATCCCTAGCCGGTGTCCCACGATGCGATTCGGCAACTTCCTAGTCGCGTGGCCCCCCCAGTTAGATGGGGTGGTGCAACTCAGCGACTTGGGCAGCCGCCTAGTATTCACGCTCCGTTTGCCCAGTAAATTAAGTTGCACTCTGACACAGGCGAAAGGTGGCAAACCTTTATTTCCAGTATGAGCTGCCAGCTGCCTGCTGTTTCCAAATCCAGTCTCTCCCATACGTTATGCCTGACGCGTTTCTGGAAGATATGACTTCCTTCATCAGAGGCTTTCACAGGATCGATGTGTGCTTTAGGACTCTGTTCCTCTTAATCCAATGCGACTTTACACGCCCCGAGATGGGCGGGTTCCTTAACCAGCAAAGCATTGTGGTATACAGAGTCCTGTCATTTCGCGCACTATTTCTGGAGAAAACAGTTCGCGCCCTCAGATGGGCCCCCAACCAACAGTGACAGCCCTCATCCCTAGCCGGGGTCCCACGATGCGATTCGGCAACTTCCTAGTCGCGTGGCCCCCACAGTAAGATGGGGTGGTGCAACTCGGCGACTTGGGCAGCCGCCTAGTATTCACGCTCCGTTTGCCCAGTAAATTGAGTTGCACTCTGACACAGGCAAAAGGTGGCAAACCTTTATTTCCAGTACGAGCTGCCAGCTGCCTGCTGTTTCGAAATCCAGTCTCTCCCATACGTTATGCCTGACGCGTTTCTGGAAGATACGACTTCCTTCATCAGAGGCTTTCAAAGGATCGATGTGTGCTTTAGGACTCTGTTCCTCTTAATCCAATGCGACTTTACACGCCCAGAGATGGGCGGGTTCCTTAACCAGCAAAGCATTGTGGTATACAGAGTCCTGTCATTTTGCGCACTATTTCTGGAGAAAACAGTTCGCGCCCTCAGATGGGCCCCCAACCAACAGTGACAGCTCTCATCCCTAGCCGGTGTCCCACAATGCGATTCGGCAACTTCCTAGTCGCGTGGCCCCCACAGTTAGATGGGGTGGTGCAACTCGGCGACTTGGGCAGCCGCCTAGTCTGATGGAGCGAACTGTTTTCTCCAGAAATAGTGCGCAAAATGACAGGACTCTGCATTTCGGCATACAAAACAGCCTTCTTCAGTGCATTGAGGTGTTCACAGGATGCGCAACACAATTCGCGGCTTCAAATACCCAGCTGCACCCTGTTGCGTGATTGATAGCTCCGCCACCATGGTGAGTCAGATTGTGGCAAGCTCAATATCGCCTACATGTCCCAGAATGCCAAATTCAGGTAAGTTGAGAATATTGGGGGAAGAAAAGGCATCACGAAGTTTAACACCCTCAATGTCAGTGTGCCTCCCAAAGTTCATACCTCCTCGGGTCCCCATGTCCGCATAAACCTCCAATCCTCCGGGCAAAATGAAGGTGTGGACATCGGGAATGAATTCCACGTAGTCCGCCGCCCAGCTCCTCCCGAGATTGATGGTGGGTTGCAGCGCAAATCCAGTACCCTGGAAAACAGCAGACCGTCGAAACAGAAGCCAACAACACCGCAACCACTTTGCAATGCGGGGGTCTCTGCGGCGTGAATATTGGCGTTCACGCTGAAAATATCCAAAGTATTCTCCTCCAGCAGAAGAAGAAGAGACCACAGGCGGGGACGTTTGGAGGCATTTATTCGGAGCACAAAAACGGCAAATGCATTTCGGCATACAAAACAGCCTTCTTCAGTGCCTTGAGGTGTTCACAGGATGCGCGACACAATTCGCGGCTTCAAATACCCAGCTGCACCCTGTTGCGTGATTGATAGCTCCGCCCCCATGGTGAGTCAGATTGTGGCAAGCTCAATATCGCCTACATGTCCCAGAATGCCAAATTCAGGTAAGTTGAGAATATTGGGGGAGGAAAAGGCATCACGAAGTTTAACACCCTCAATGTCAGTGTGCCTCCCAAAGTTCATACCTCCTCGGGTCCCCATGTCCGCATAAACCTCCAATCCTCCGGGCAAAATGAAGGCGTGGACATCGGGAATGAATTCCACGTAGCCCGCCGCCCAGCTCCTCCCGAGATTGATGGTGGGTTGCAGCGCAAATCCAGTACCCTGGAAAACTGCGGCGTGAATATTGGCGTTCACGCTGAAAATATCCAAAGTATTCTCCTCCAGCAGAAGAAGAAGAGACCACAGGCGGGGACGTTTGGAGGCATTTATTCGGAGCACAAAAACGGCAAATGCATTTTGGCATACAAAACAGCCTTCTTCAGTGCCTTGAGGTGTTCACATATATATATATATATATATATATATATATATATATATATTCACTGAAAAAAAGTTAAAATAACATGTTAGTTAGGAGAATATGTCAGTGACATCATTAATGTTTTGAATTAAAAAAAACTGAAATTCCACAGTGATAGTTGCTGCGGCTATGGCGACTGACTCCGGAATCTGGGGGTCACGGTTCGATCCCCGGCACCAGGCGGCAGATTAGCCCAGCACCATGTGACTCTGGGCAATAGCTTGCTTAATCTTCCCGACGGCCCCCAGCTCCTAGAGACCCTTATGGGTGATTGTGCGCTTTACAAATGTGGATTATATTATTATAGTTGCTCTTTGGACAAGTTTTACATATAGTGCACTTTGTTCTTAGTAGATACTTTATATTACTCATTGGCGTATTTTTCATGAGAGTTTCACTGTCTGCAAACAGTGCAGCACAGAGTAAACTCGCTCCTTTGATTAAACAGTAATAACAGTACCCACTTTTCTACTTATTTCCACTTCTATTCTTAATGTAGGGTCAGGGACTGTCAAGGGTTTGATACAGGTAAAGACTGTTCATAGTAGGGCATTAGTTAGGTAACAGGGCTACCGTATCTCGAGGAACCGGGGCTCAATTCTGAAAGGTGTCGTGCAATGCAACACAGTACCCAAAGATGCTGTGCTGCGTTGCGGGACAGGGAGAGAGCACAAGAGCGCCATATTCACAGAGTTATGGCACTCTCCTCCCCTCTCCCTAATGCCAGTGCTGATTTCAGCTGCTGTGTGCTAGGCGCGCACCTTAGCACCATAGTGCTAGGGTGTGTGCCTGAGTCTAGCATAGGTTTTGTACAGGAAGGGTACACTTCCTGTACAAAATACTATGCCTAGACAAGTTGTTCTTACTTTGTATGTGTGCTGTACAGTGCAGCATGCATGCAAAGTCAGAAAAGCACAGAGAAAGCTAAACATTTCTCCATCTAATGCCTGCTTTTCAGTGGCGTTAATGTTTGGCACTAAATCCTTTCTACTAATGTCCATGTACCACCCATGTAACACCCCCTTAATGCAAAGTAATGCAAAGCAGCATTTCGCGCTGGCTTGCATTACTTTTACATACAAACCAAAGCTAATACCAATAAGCGTTGGTTTGTAAATCCCAAAACAGGTTTAGCATTGGGTTTGTTTTGAAAAAGCAACGCTACCCAATGCTAAACCTTTGAGAATCTGGCCTTGGTTTTCCCTGAACAGTTGTATACAGATTGAAAACTGTGTGAAGGATAGGTTACCCTTTCATCTGTGGTTCATAGTCAGCATGAACTTGGCTACCTATGGAGTGTATGGTATAGGTTCCATGTTGCTTATAACACAAGCCTCTCCTTTATGATTTAAATAGGCTCAGTGGGATGTAGACCCCATGGCTTTGGAGGTGCAAGTTTCGGCTCTGGGGTGGGCCATTAATGGGTCAAGAGGGGAACCGCGTGAGTGCCATTTTGTTTGGCTTTTTTTTAGATTCTGCAGGGGTCCTGCGTGATCACGGAAATTTGTGCCAATTTTTATTTTGTTTTTGGCCCAAGGAGGGTTCCTCTAGGTCGCCCCAATGGGTACTAAGGGGGTGCAGGGTATCCCTACCTTGTCCCTATATACCTTTTTTTTTAAATCCTGTAAAGACTGCCAGCAACCTTTTTCTGATGTTGCTGACAGCCATTCCGCTGTGTTCGTAAAGTAAGAAACATTCCCATGGAACTAAGGGAAGAATTCATACAGGAGTTGAGGAAATTGGAGGATGGTGGAGTAAAAGAGCAAGTAGAGTCCTCTGATTGGTGGAAGCGTGCAAGGCCAATGGCTGCGTAAGATTGTGTGTGGGTTTGTGAGATTGCAACAAGAACATTCAGGTGGATACGTTTCCGCTTCTAAGGACTAGTGAACTTTTATCTTTTACCAAGGACATGTGTTGGTTTTCAACTATCGATCTGGCCACTGCTTATCATCAGGTCCTTCTGCATAGAAGGAGGTTAACTGTGTTTGTTACGCCAATTGAGCGTGTTTTTAGAGGGCTGCTTTTGGGTTAGCACTGGTGGAAGCTAAGTTCCAAAGACTTATGTACACTGTGTTTAGAAAAATGAAGAATGTGACAGTTTTCCATTCTTGTCATGAGTACAACAAACAACAAAGTCTGAACATGATTGAAAGTCGAGAGAAGTCTTGGAGGGACTTGAAAAGGTGACAGCTGAATACTAAGGGGCAGATTTATGAGGCCCTTGCGCCTCTTTGCGCCGCAATTGCCTCACTTTATTTGACGCAACGGCGGCGCAAACAATGCGCCCTATTTACAACGTGACACATCTAGGAGATGCGTCACGTTGTAAAGCCCTGCTCCATAAGGAGGCGTTCCTGCACAGGGGGGGGGGGCGTTCCTGCGCAGGAACGCCTCCTAAAAGTGGCTGAGTGAAATCTATGAGATTTCACTCAGTCACTTTCAGGCCAATGCTGCGTCAAAACCCTGCGCCTGCTTGAAGCAGGCGTAGGTCTTGACGCAGCATTGTGAAGATGAGGCACCCCCGAGCCTTGCTGGAGCTGCGTCGCGCTTGCAACGCAACTCCAGCACTGCGCCACCTTTACGGCACAGATGCGTCACGCATCTGTGCCGTTTGTGCCCCATGGTGCGCCGCATTGTAAATGCGGTGCACCATGGGTGGCGGAGCTGTGGCGCACATTAACTGGCGCATCCCTGGGGATGCGCCAGTTAACATAAATCTGCCCCAAAAAGTGTAAATTTGCTAGGAACAGTGTCACGTTCATGGAACATGAAGTCAGTTCTACGGGTATCTGACCAAATGTATATAACTGGTAGAATCAATAAGGGAGTCGCCTTTCCCAAAGAACATAGACAATGTTAGTACCTTCTTGGGACTAACAAAATTTTATTCAAAATTTGTAAATATTTTTTCAGAAAAAATGTATCCAATTAGGCAATTGTTGAAGAATTCATGCAAATTAACTTGGTTGCAGGAGTGGCAAGTTGCTTTTGAGGGTATAAAGTAAGACATCTACCGAGCTCCACCCTTACAGGGGTTTGGTCATGAGTGCTAGATTGCGATTATGACAGACCAACATAGTAAAGGCCTGGGGGTTATTCTTTCAATAGCTGATGAGGATGGTAAGGAATTAGTAAGAATGTTTGTTTCCTGTGCGCTGACTACCACTGAGAAAATGTACTTGATTGAGAGGGAGACACTGTGTTGCAAAAAAGGACTAGAACATGTCTGTCAGTTTGAGTGGGTTTGCCTGTATTGTTGCATTGTGATGATAAACTTCCAACTAAAGTGCTCACCACTAAGGAGTAGTATGGGCATCACCACATTTGGTTGTATGTTGATGCAGGGGCGGTTCCTCGACTAGGACAGAGGGCGGTCGCCTCACTGCTTTCTCGCAGTGCGAGGAGCAGAAACATAAAATGGTAAAACTATCATTTTACTTCTCTGCTTCTCGCACTGCGAGAAAGCAGAAGTGTTGGATTGGGGGCGGGCGGGTCAGGGAGGAGTGGCTTGCCTACTGCTGAGGGTGCTGACTGTTTGGTCAGCCCCAGGGCCGACCAAACCAGTCATGCACACTCTGCCTTTTCTCCATGTAGGATGCATGCAGCCTACATGGAGAAAATGGTCTCCCTACAGGCGCTTGGCTAGTCGGTGTCCCGACCAATCACAACGCTGTCATTCAGCGTTGTGATTGGCTTAGGGGAGGGGAGGGAGGTTGCCTGCTTCCTGTTCCTGCTGTAGGCAGGAGAGGAGCAGAAACATTGAGGGAACGGGCAGCGAAGGTAAGTTAACTTTTTATTTTAAATTAATCCCGCCCTTGCGACCCCCCACCCGCGTGTCATGCCGGCCGTGGCTGTGTTGATGACTTTGTTGGATCACATGTATGAAGTGCTCAATATGCAAAGAGTGAGGAAAAAGGTAGGGGATTTCTTAAGCTCTATGCTTTTGGCTATGAAAAAGATTTCCAACGATGAGTGGGGTACCTGTTGTGTTGAGAGGGTGTGTGAAAATGGGGAAAATGGCATTAGTAAGGAAGAATGAAAGAGCTAGAAAAAGACAAAGTACTGTTGAGGGTCACTGATATTGTGATGGGGGATTAGCTAGGAAGGGAAAATGTGGATTGGAATGTGAATGCCTTATAGCAAGTGAGGAATGAGCTGTCTGTGGCTTATGGGTGATTGATGAGAGGAGGGACATAATATTTCCCCAGAGTCTAATAGGGAAAAAATGTTGGACATTAACAATGAAGGGCTTGTGGATATGAATAAAACTAAGCAAAGGATCAAGGATTTGTACTGGTGGCCAGGGTGGATTTGAATGTTAAGAGGAAGGTCTCTACCTGTGTGGAATGCCTTATTTGGACTAGTTTCAGACCACCTTTAGAACCAGTTGCACCCAATGAAGATTCCACGCATGCCATGAAAATAGTTGGTATCAATGTTGTGGAACCAGTTCAGGAAGAAAAATGGAAGTTGAGGTATTTGATTGTTATGTTAGACCATTTTCTTAAGTGGCCAAGGGTGGAAGTGATGTGCAAGGCAGAAGCCTATGCTATTGTGAAATTTGTGGGCTTAGTGTTCCATAGAGAAAGAGCTGGGTGAGTGATATTGGAAGCCAATATATGTCAGAGATTTTCTAATGTTACCTAGTTGGGAATGGTATCAAACACAGCATGCCCTTGATCAATCAACCTGAAGGCAATGGGTGTGTGAAGCGATTTAACCGAGATATAAGGCATCATAGAACTAACGAGAAGGGATGTGCATGATTTGGGCTAACAGGATTGTACATGTGAAAGTAAATGTGATAAACCTTTTGTTTAAATGAGGGGTAAGATGCCTCCTATAAAGGATAAACTTGGGTAGATGGCAAAGTGAAGGATTGTCAAATAGTTGCCTGTGGAATTCAAGAAGAGAATTATTTGAGAACAGGCAGCATAAAACAATACGTATAATAAAGTATACTGGGGTACATTAGTGGATCTGGTGGTAGGAGACTTGGTCAGGGTCAATAACTGTGGCCTGCTGAAGAAACGTGAGAGCCCATTCTCCATTGCTGGTTGAAAAATGATTGTGTTGTGCAATGTGCACAACTGAGTGATGGAAAAGTATGACATACAAGTCAGGTGCATAATGCAGCCATAGTGGAGAGGTTCTAATTGACATCCACCTCCGTGGTAGAGCTCTCGGTTGGATGAATGAAGAAACCATTTCGAGAAGCACACTGTGAGAATGATGTCTTTGAGTGAGCGTAGGTTGCTCATGAGCATGTAGCTAAGGGAAGGTTTGGTAGAGTTATAGTAAAACCAAAGAAGTTGGATGATTATTGTGTGAGTAAATCCATTTTACCTTTATGAGATCACATTACCCATGGGGAGTTCTCTTTGAATTTATACATTTTTGAACTATGATATTATTTTTATTAACAGGTGCATAAATTGGTGTGTTTTTTTGTGTTTTTGGATGAAGAAGTGTTTTGTTTAGAATGAAGTGAGTAAAGGCATTTTATCGGATGGCATAGAGGGAGCAGCAGTGCTTGTGCTGAACTGGGTACCTAATTAGAGAAGTAGTTGCAGTAACAATATCTTCTATTCAATGGAAATTAGCAGAAGTTTATCAATATGTTGACTCACACAAATTGAAAACAAAATATTATTCTGTACTGTTGAAGCACCGGAATCATTTTTAAAATCAATAAAATGAGTGAAATTTAAAAAAGGGAAAATATTTTTAATTTATATAATATTTATTGTTGAGACTCAAACAACTTCAACAAAAAAAGAGAGGTCAGGTCAGTCTTAGAACTGCCACAAAACTGGAGCAAAATTTAGAAGAGTAACACACTCACTCAAGTTGAGTAGGAAGGCCCTCACACACCGACCTAGTCAGTGTCATGCTTCATCACTGGGCCCCACCAAAGAGGCCGAGTGCCTCTTTGGTGTGCTGCGACGCCAGAAAGACTGCGGAGCTGGTTGTGTGAAAAGGGTGTGACGTGAGAGTAACTACAATTAAAAGTGCCTGAGAGGGTATCGAAAAAAAATGTTTTTTAATGAGTGATCCCTAAGACACAGGTGAGTAGTATTTATGTGTCTGAATTTACATGCCAAGGTTTTAGGATTGGTTAAATTCAGCTAAATACAAAAAGTCAGTCAACATGTTTCTGCCATACGGGTGGTTTCAATTTACCAAGGCATTCATCAGGACTATACCCCGGCGGTATGGACTCTCTAATCGTCCACCCTAACCTGGGGGCGTGAAAGTGAAAATAAAAAGGTGAAAAAAGTGCTTAAAAAATTAGAAGAGCGAGTCGCTCATTCTAAAGAAAAAGAACTCCAAATTCAGGAGTGTCTCAGCACCTGTAGAGTGAAAATACACAGACAAAGATACACAGACATACATATAATTAATATGCGCCATTGCAATTGATCATAGTGCTCCATAGATGGTGGCAAACAATGGTGTGCCCACAGTAAACGCTATTTTTAGCACCATCCAAGTAGCCCTGTGGGGATGATAGCGATTAACTCTGGGAAGTGAAGTGCTAGAGGTGTTTTGTTAAAACTACAACTGTAGATGTGGGGTTAAAAACACGATGTAAATTCTCCTTAAAGGAGGGATCAATGGACCAAGAGGTCTGTGACCCCCCTAAGATGGTAACTTGGGTGATATCTCACTTTAAAATAGGGCGCTACTTGCACCATGGGCCTCGGGAGGAGGGTTGGAGCGCACCTGGCACATCCTGAAATGAAAGAGGATTGAATGTAATTGCTTCCAAAGCATTTGGTACTTAGCTCGTTACATCGGGATACCAGTCCTGTGTCCAAAGTACACTCACGCCCTCAGCGCTCACAGCCCGCTCTGAACCTTCGGATTGCCTCAAAACCGGACCCCGACGATGGTGAACGGGGCCGGCGAGTGAGTATAAATGCGTTGTTGCTCTCGGGCGCGTTGTTCCGGGTGGGCGTGTCTAGCCCAAACGAGGCCTGAGACGCACACGCCCACGTTGGGGGGGCGCGGCCCGTTTCCAAAGCGAGGCTTGGAAGCAGGAGCCTATCGGGACTCGGCCAGGGTATTAGCCGGTAGGCTTCTGTAATTGTAAGGCTGTTTTCGTAGCGATGTATGGAAGACTACGGGGGCATTAATGAAAAAGATGGGGAATTGTCAAAGGTGTACCAAGGCAGTGGGTACTTGAGGCGGAATTACAGCACTGTGTGTGCTGAATTGTTGGTATGCTAACTAGGCAGGGATTACTCCTGCATATTAGCGCGGAGTGGGAAAACAAGTGTATAAAGGCAATGGGTACTATTGTGCGAGTTTGCAGCACTGCGTGCGCTGAGTTACTAATGCACTGCCTCAACAGGATTATTCCTGCTTATTTGCGCTGAATGGGAAAACGAGAGGAAAATATTCCTGGGATAGTGTTCTTACTGATAGGTAAGGGAAAAAGAAAGAAAACGCACATGCATTCAGATGTTAAGCACATGTTACTAGAATTACTGAATTACTGATATTGATTCGAGGACCCCAGCTACTAGGTTCACGAAAGGACAGTGTTCCACGGGATGTCGTCGTTGAGGCCATTGGTGTTAGTGCCTAAACGATACACCCAATAATTGATGAAACAATTGATGGCACAAGAAATGTAACAAACAGACTGTTCGAAAAAGAGCAACGCTGGGTGTATCGTTTAGGCACTAACACCAATGGCCTCAACGACGACATCCCGTGGAACACTGTTCTTTCGTGAACCTAGTAGCTGGGGTCCTCGAATCAATATCAGTAATTCAGTAATTCTAGTAACATGTGCTTAACATCTGAATGTATGTGCGTTTTCTTTCTTTTTCCCTTACCTATCAGTAAGAACACTCTATCCCAGGAATATTTTCCTCTCGTTTTCCCATTCAGCGCAAATAAGCAGGAATAATCCTGTTGAGGCAGTGCATTAGTAACTCAGCGCACGCAGTGCTGCAAACACGCACAGTAGTACCCATTGCCTTTATACACTTGTTTTCCCACTCCGCGCTAATATGCAGGAGTAATCCCTGCCTAGTTAGCATACCAACAATTCAGCACACACAGTGCTGTAATTCCGCCTCAAGTACCCACTGCCTTGGTACACCTTTGACAATTCCCCATCTTTTTCATTAATGCCCCCGTAGTCTTCCATACATCGCTACGAAAACAGCCTTACAATTACAGAAGCCTACCGGCTAATACCCTGGCCGAGTCCCGATAGGCTCCCGCTTCCAAGCCTCGCTTTGGAAACGGGCCGCGCCCCCCCAACGTGGGCGTGTGCGTCTCAGGCCTCGTTTGGGCTAGACACGCCCACCCGGAACAACGCGCCCGAGAGCAACAACGCATTTATACTCACTCGCCGGCCCCGTTCACCATCGTCGGGGTCCGGTTTTGAGGCAATCCGAAGGTTCAGAGCGGGCTGTGAGCGCTGAGGGCGTGAGTGTACTTTGGACACAGGACTGGTATCCCGATGTAACGAGCTAAGTACCAAATGCTTTGGAAGCAATTACATTCAATCCTCTTTCTTTTCAGGATGTGCCAGGTGCGCTCCAACCCTCCTCCCGAGACCCATGGTGCAAGTAGCGCCCTATTTTAAAGTGAGATATCACCCAAGTTACCATCTTAGGGGGGTCACAGACCTCTTGGTCCATTGATCCCTCCTTTAAGGAGAATTTACATCGTGTTTTTAACCCCACATCTACAGTTGTAGTTTTAACAAAACTCCTCTAGCACTTCACTTCCCAGAGTTAATCGCTATCATCCCCACAGGGCTACTTGGATGGTGCTAAAAATAGCGTTTACTGTGGGCACACCATTGTTTGCCACCATCTATGGAGCACTATGATCAATTGCAATGGCGCATATTAATTATATGTATGTCTGTGTATGTTTGTCTGTGTATTTTCACTCTACAGGTGCTGAGACCCTCCTGAATTTGGAGTTCTTTTTCTTTAGAATGAGCGACTCGCTCTTCTAATTTTTTAAGCACTTTTTTCACCTTTTTATTTTCACTTTCACGCCCCCAGGTTAGGGTGGACGATTAGAGAGTCCATACCGCCGGGGTATAGTCCTGATGAATGCCTTGGTAAATTGAAACCACCCGTATGGCAGAAACATGTTGACTGACTTTTTGTATTTAGCTGAATTTAGCCAATCCTAAAACCTTGGCATGTAAATTCAGACTCATAAATACTACTCACCTGTGTCTTAGGGATCACTCATTAAAAAAAAAAAAATTTCGATACCCTCTCAGGCCCTTTTAATTGTAGTTACTCTCACGTCACGCCCTTTTCACACAACCAGCTCCGCAGTCTTTCTGGCGTCGCAGCACACCAAAGAGGCACTCGGCCTCTTTGGTGGGGCCCAGTGATGAAGCATGACACTGACTAGGTCGGTGTGTGAGGGCCTTCCTACTCAACTTGAGTGAGTGTGTTACTCTTCTAAATTTTGCTCCAGTTTTGTGGCAGTTCTAAGACTGACCTGACCTCTCTTTTTTTGTTGAAGTGCATTTAACCGGGGACTGAGAGAGTGTCCTTGAATCTCCCTACCTCTCCCTTTGTTGTAATATAGAGACTCAAACAACAACACACAAAAACTTTGCAGTAATGCCCAACTCCCCCGTCCCGATTCCCTTCCTCAATCCGGCAGGTGACACATGACTCCGAGCACTGTTGAACGTTCAAGTCTTCCACTGGTTGAGGCAAGTTGGCTCCAAATATCCAAGACACTCATCCCTCTGTCTCCTCCATCAACCCCCTATCTCAGGTCCACCACTAAGAGTCACAGCTCCTCTTCCCTATTCTCCCATAGAGACCATCCCCACTACACTCTTTTGAAATTCCTTGGGCAGCCAGACCTTTGTATACCAATTTCTCCCGCATAAAACAAACATCCATCTCCCTGTTCCAATCTTGTAATCGTGGGCCCATCAGTCTCCCCCATCTCTGCGCAATCACCCTTTTCACTAATGGAAAGCCCAGATTCCCCAATATCTTCTGATGGGAGGTAAGATCAGAGGTTCCACACGCCCACAACATCAACTAGACTTGCCTTGCAATGGGCTCCCTAATAGCCTTCTCCAGCTGAGATTTCACCCCCTCCCAAAATGCGTGGATCCTGGGGGACTCCCACAGCATGTGGAAGAAGGACCCTCCCTTTTTGCATCATCCGCCGATCTGCCAATTCTATGCAAGAGTGTCCTAGTGTAATGTATCCTTTGAAGAATTTTAAACTCGATCAAACGGAATCTCACCTGTATGGCCCCTTCCCTAGGAAACTGCAATGCTTCCTGCCACCCATCATCTTCCAGATCTACCACATCTGTCTGCCAGTTTTCCCTTAAGCGTGTTAACTCACCCTGCATGTTGGTAATGAGTGTCTTATAGGTAAGGGAGATTGCTTTGGTTGTCCTATGACCATCCAGAAGTCGTCTCTCAAAGGGGAACTCTTCCATTGTATCCTCATCCAGAGCTATTCTGTCCTGAATGGCATGCTGAGGTTGATATTATTTAAAAAGCTGTGCGGGTGCCATGGTATAGTCCTTGCTAAGATGAGCAAAATGTAACATACCATTTGCATCTCACACGTCCTGTAGCATGGAGAAGCCAATGAGATCCAGTTTCTGAATCCCTGCAGGGCCGAAACTGCTCCCAACCTCGTGCCCAGCCACAACGGGCTTTGGGTGTCAATGTCTTTCCCAACCTCATTTATTTCTGGAGGATACTCCAAACCGCACACACTGTTTTTGTCGCCACTTGGGTACTTGTGATCATTTTGCTACCATAAAGGACATGGGGATAGTCCTTGGCTCCTAAGATTGTGCAATCATTTCGGTAGGCCAGATCCTCCAATGCCACATATGCCCACTCATTCACAATACTGACCTGAGCAGTCTCAAAAAGGAAAAAAAACAAAAGGAAAAATATTAAATTCCTCCACAAGTGTCCTTTTTCATCTTGCACTACCTTCTTCGCCTCCTTGTTTACTGCAACTGCCAATTATTAATGTTTAGCGCCAACTGGTACAGGAGAGGATCAGCAAACCTAAGTCCAGTGACCCAGGTGCAGTAATGGATTGCTTTGTGTGTTTTTCTCTGACGGTTCGCAGAGGGGAACCCATTCTAAATAACTATTTACATTTTTACTACAATTACCTGTCTCAGTGCCAATAGAAATGTCCAATGTAATAACTGAGGTACCCATGCTTTTTGTAAATGCATATCCCTATCTATATTTCTAGGTGCAAGGAACACACAAGGGAATTAAGGGATCAGGGGTATAAGTATTTCTAAAGGAAAAAGTGTCCCTTAAGTGGGGAATGTCACAAATCATTTATACATAGAGATACAATGAAGTCTACTTATGATAGTCCAAATGGGCTACCTATTTATTAAAACAAGATAAAAACATTGCAGTGGGTAAACAAACAAAAGGAAGGACAAATAAAGCTTCTAAACTCAGACACATCAATGTGACAAGAATGAGTACACAATGGTTAGGGGACAAACCTTAAGTAGCAATGCTCACATATAGCAATGATCAAGTTTAACATTTGAGTCAAGGTATTATTGTTGATGACGTTTCGATCCCTTAGTTAGCTATAGGTGTGGTAAATGAAGATGCAAGAGGAGAAAATGCATTGCAAAGACATGAAGATTCTACAATAGAGATCATCATCAGGACATAAAGAGTTATGCCTGAGACAGCATGTGGATTACGGCAAATGTAACCTCATGCCAGCAAGAAGAAACCAATTGGTGGTCCTGCGAAAGCAAAACTGAGTGACATTTCTGAAAGTGGCAGAGTGGTAGCCCAGATGGAGATATGTGAGGACTCTTTCATCTCTCTCATTTTTCATTTCCCTGATGAGCTGTACTTTGCCTTGCCAGCATACTTGCATGAAGGGGAATATCCAGCAGCATGTTTCGGCACCAGTAAGACCACATACCCGCTCAATGAGCCCAACAGTGATCCCTGCGGCCAATCCCAAGACACATTTTAGCTGACTATTGACTTACTGGGATTAAATGTAACCTCTAGGCGTAAGGAGCGAGTCCACCATACCCAATCCACACTCACACTGGTAGGTACTTTAGCTATATCGGGCTGGTGGTGAGTAATAGGTTTATGGCACTCTTAGGTCATTCACACATGCAATCTGATTGTATCAAGCAATCTAGTATGGTGCATAAGGTAGGGAAAAACCACCAATCCCCCAAATCGTGGTCCCAAGGCCACTTCACTGTAAATGCCAATCCACTGCACACCTTTAAAATATTAGTACATATAGTTGCATGTATGAGTCATAATATGGATTGTCTTGTGTTTTTCATAAGGATTTAATCAGTTTCTCCTGAACGTGAAGTTCGTCCTGTGCTTCACGTGATCAGTTTCTTAGTAAACACGTGCTTCGTCGCTTTTATTTGGGATTACCCCGCGACTTCCTCAGGGCTATGAGCAATCTTTTGAAGTTTCTTTGTTCCGGCGATATTTCCAACCCAGAAGGGTATCAGTCTGTTTGGTAAAGTTATACCCAGTATTCAGAGTTTCTTTATCATTTTGGAAGGGTAGCTGTTCTATCTCTAACCGCTGCCCAAATCCGGCAGGTAAAATTGGAATCCAGCTCTCCCTTCTCCCCTTGGCGAGTGCGTCAATGGAGTCCGCAGCGTTCTCGACTCCATTGGTGCACTCTATGACCAAGACACAATGATTTAAATGTAATATATTAGAAGATTGGTAACCAATGCAGTATGACTACACCCTCAGCTATGGAATCTCATTTTTACGTCGAACTACCACGTTTTGAACCAAATCAAGAGCTTGGTAATGTCACCCTGTCAATGCTACAGCTAAGGAAATATCTGATTCTTACTTCTTCAGATTGTCTTCCACAGGAGTGATCATTGGCTATGGGAGCAGGAGTAAGCTTGGAAATCTTGCATACATCTCTTAGTCGAAGTCTTTACGTCAATATGAATCCCCAAAACCGTGGAATATACACAAATATAGGTAGAAATTTACGATTCTTCGATTTCCTTACATTTGGAAGACCCTGTCTTAAAAGTGATACCACTCACTAATGTCGATAACTCATTCCTGGAATACTATATCGAGGGGGAAACTAATCTGAAAACATTTTCTGTCAGGATTCTGAGTGTTTTTTACTGACCATAAAAACAGCAGAACAGGCTGTGCTTCTATATCACAGATTCCAAAAGATCCTTTTACCTTTACAATTAAACGCATTTTCTGAGCAAATCCCACTAGCTGTATTAAGCATTTAAACACACAGCAGCTGCTCGTGAAATATAACAAAGATATAGAATATTCCGGTCGAGAACTTTTAGGTTTAATTGCAAACTCACTGTCCCTAGATCAAAGTATCTTTTTGGTTGAGGCATGTCCGTCCTACATCTGCTTGGAATTAAGAGTCTTTGCACAATATTCGATGTCCAAAGAAGGTTGATTTAAATCCCAATTTCTCTTGCCGCCTGGCAAACACAAAGGATTTCAATTGCTTTTAATGAGAAAAACAATGCCAAATTGTCAACATTGCTAACAAAAACCCTAATTCACTGAAGAAAAATACAGCTAAAGTGGTGTAAGTATTCACTGCGAGGCCCGTTAATGTTTGTAATGCATTGGTTCAGTATCGTATGCAGCGAAAGGTTTTATTTTGCTCTCCATCTGCCTTTTTGTGTTCACTTGAGTTTATGCAACTGTCTGTGACAGTACCAGAGGCCGCACTTTGTCTAAAAAGCTGCTAAATATTGTGGGCCCGATTCACAGAACTAACTTAAAACAAAATCCTAAACTTACTACTTTTGGTATTCACAGAAGTTAGGATTTTGTCTTAAGTTTGTCTTAAGACAGACTTAAGACAGACTTAAGACAAAATCCTAACTTCTGTGAATACCATAAGTAGTAAGTTTAGAATTTTGTCTTAAGTTAGTTCTGTGAATCGGGCCCTGTGTCCCTCATTTTCAAATATACAGCAGCCTTGTGTGCCAGTGTCCCAAAATCAGGCTATCTCACTGCCATGATAACATGGGACTGACCTATCAATACATTCTAACCTCAACAGTGGTGCACAGTGATGCTCTGGTGCGCAGTCCAAGTTTTCACCAATGTGCAGATAGTGAATATGGTGATTTGGGACCTGTCAGTCATACCCCCTTGTGCCCCATCAAAAGCCATGATAAAAGAAGAAGGACATTCCCCTGTCTTATCTCAGCTTCTGATTGGACATAAGGATGTGTGCCTCGCTCTGGCGCCCAGTTTGTTTGATCTGGAATTTTGGAATCGAGGAAGTACATGTCGAGGACTACCTCAGGTAAGCTTCCACCTTGTGAGTGGGAGCATGTTTATGTTGTTTATGTGTTGTCTGCGAGCGTGCCCCCGTGTACGTGTATGTGAGTGTGTGTATTACTGCTTGTATTTGTGACATCATTCAGAATTATATCGGGCAGATGTCCCCAAAGTATTACATTAAGGATCTTTGCTCTAAAAAGAGTCAGAGGGCCTCCTGGGAACAGAGAGCAAAATAGTTCACTCCCTGTATATTACCTTTTCCAAGGAAGTTTAAAAGCACAAGCCTGCTTCACCGCCTATCCCCCCAAAAAACCCTCTTTGCAAGGCAATGAGCAAATGAGGCTTTCCATATTATGTAAAAATAATATTTAGAACACTTCTACCAAAACACCTGACACTCGTTGAAATCATCTGCGGCGTACCCCAGGGCTCTTCCCTCAGCCCAACGCTGTTCAACATCTACATGACACCCCTCGCTCACGTCGCCCGACAGCATGACCTCAACATCATCTCCTACGCCGACGACACCCAGCTGATCATCTCCCTCACCAAAGACCCTCACACCGCCAAGACCAACCTCCAAGAAGGAATGAAGGCAGTTGCCGAATGGATGAGGAACAGCCGACTGAAGCTGAACTCAGGCAAGACGGAGGTCCTCATCCTCGCCTCCACCCCTTTAGCCTGGGACGACTCCGGGTGGCAGACAACACTAGGAACAGCCCCGACACCCACCGACCACACACCCAACCTAGGGGTCATCCTCGGCTCCACCCTCTTCATGACCAAGCAGGTCAACGCCGTCTCCTCATCCTGCTTCAACACCCTACGAATGCACTGCAGGATCTTCAAATGGATCCCCACCAAGACGAGAAGAACAGTCACCCAGGTCCTCGTTAACAGAAGGCTGGACTATAGAAACGCCCTCTATGCAGGAACGTCGGCCAAGCTCCTGAGGCGATTGCAATGCATCCGGAATGCGTCGGCACGTCTGATCCTCGACATCCCCCGCCGCAGCCACGTCACACCCCACAGAGAGACCTGCACTGGCTCCCCGTCAACAAGAGGATAACCTTCATACTCCTCATCCACGCACACAGAGGTCTCCACAAGACCGGCCCAGCATATCTCAACAGACGACTCAACTTCTACACCCCCACCCGCCAGCTTCGCTCCGCTAGCCTCGCCCTCGCCACAGTCCCCCGCATCTGAAGAACAACCGCCGGTGGAAGATCCTTCTCCCACCTCGCTGCCAAGACCTGGAACACCTTCCCCACCAACCTACGACAGACCCAAGACCTACTGGTCTTCAGAAGACTCCTCAAGACCAGGCTCTTCGATCCCTAGCAGCACCCCCCGCAGCGCCTTGAGACCCTCATGGGTATGTAGTGCGCTTTATAAGTGTCATGATTGATTGATTGATTGATTGATTGATGTGCTTAATTAAAACCGTATATCACTTCAAAACAAAACAATAAGGTAGTCGTGTTAGTTTTATTACAAGATTCTATTCTGAATAAGGCTTCTTCAAAATCCTTCCAAATAGGATAGATCAGATAATTTATGAAGAGTAAGCAATCCCTAGTTATTGTACGATCCACAGTCTTTTTTTGTTTGTTAAATAATTTTTATTGAAAATACAATACCAAAAATAGATAAAAATTATACAAGAATGCATACATCAAGTATTGCAGTCTCTAGATATTCCTTAAAAAAAGATCATTTATCATTTTGCATAACAAGAAAACCATAAGAAAGAAGAAGAGAATGGAAAAGGGAAGCAAGAAAGTGAGGGAATGAGGTGAAGGAAATAGAAGGGAGAAAACAAAGGTCAGAAAAAATAAAAAATATTTAATTCAGATATTGATGAACGCATGGAGAGAAAGGCTTTGAAAGGTAACCAGTATAAATCTGATTTAATCTTCTGGTGTAGCGTCACCGATGAAATAGTATTAATTCTATGCTTGTCACAAACAAAGTTCCACAATGTTAACATGGATACTTTAGAAACGTAAACCAAGAGCAATAAAAAGATCAAACATCAAAGGCTTTTGGTGATAAGTGTTGTAAGCTAGGGGCTTAGGAACCTAGGAACACATTTTGGAAAGTTAGTGGTATATTACAATTAAAAATCTTTAAACATTTTGACCGAATAGAGTTCCAAAATGTATAAACATGAAAGCAGTAGTATTACATATGCGTCAGAGAACCATTACATGTGGAGCATGACCACCATAAGGGAGAAGCAGAATGGTCAAATTTAGAAATACAATCTGGGTTCATAACAGCCCTATTATACATTGAAAAAAGAGGGATTGGGTAATGCAAGCAGCTCTTGAAGTACTAAATAACTTAAGCCGAAGTTTATGCCAGAATTGAACAGGGAACGATGTGGATAGATCTGTTTCCCATGTCAATTCAAGAGAGCTCTTAGTTCTAATAGAAATATATAACAGCAAGGTTTTATATATACAAGCGGCTTTGGGGATAGATTCATGAAGGCTCAAATTTTCGACGTTTCAGAGGAGTGTGTGCAAGAGAAGAAAAAGGAAATTGGTGAATACGAAAAAAAGAATGGAGAGTAGAGGAGATTAATTCATATGCATTTAAAAATGAGTTAGGCAAGTGTTTGTAGTTGGGAAAAAGTATAACAGAAGTCTCATTTACAAATGGGTGAACACACATAATACCCTTTTCTTTCTCATGTTTTGTAGTAGAAAGATTTGTAATGAAATGTAAGACATTTATCATACCAAATCGATGTGAATCAAAAGCATTGATGAAAGGTAAGATTTGTGGAAGATAAGATATGTAATAAGTGATGTGAGTACTTCAAAATGGGATTTTTAGAAATGAACGTACAGTTAGACATATGAATGATATCTTTGAATGAGAAACCATTCATTAGGGATTGGTCTAATGTAATCCAACGTGGAGCAGGCAGGTCTTGAAAGTCAAGAAGAAGGGCAAAAAATGTTCTAATTAAAAAGGCAGAGCAATAAAGTGTAAAATCAGGAAATGGTACACAACCCTTATTTTTTGGACATTTACGTTTTAAAAGGGCAAGATGGGCATGTTTATTATTCAATAAGAATGTTGTACAAATGGAGCCAATTTGTGCAAAGTTGTATTTAGGAATCTTATCAGGTAGCGTAGAAATAGTATATATACATATGGCACAATCATCAGCTTGATGGTATCAAGTCTGTCCCATTATGACAAATGCAGAGTAGACCAGGCTAAAATTAAAGTGTATAGTTTAGATTTTAATGCATTCAAATTATATCTAAGGGTGTGGGGTATGTTAGAGGAGAACCAGACACCAAGATATTTAATTTTCGAGGGACACCATATAAAATTGGTATTAGTGAACATATATTGATAGCCAGAAGAGTTCAAAGGTAGAATTTCAGTTTTGGAGAAATTAAGCTTATATCCAGAGACAATGGAATATAATGTGATCTCCTGTATGAAATGATCTAAGGAGGATAAAGGTTTAGACATATATACCAACACACCATCAGCTAAAGCGGATGGCTTGACCTGAAAGGAATTGTGTCTGATTCCAGAAATGAGCGCTTTGCAATGTATTCTCTCAAGGAAAGGTTCTAGGCAGAGAACAAATATTAAAAGGGAAAGGGGACAACCTTGTCTAGTACTTCTGTGTAAAGAAAAATAAGGGCAAAAGCGACCATTGACAAAAACACTGGCACGGGGGTCAGTATATAGCAATTTTATAAAAAAGATACATTTTGGGCCAAATCCAAACCAATGAAGAGTAGTAAACATAAAATGCCAAATAAAGCGGTCAATGGCTTTTTCAGCATCTAGGGATAAGGCCACAGTAGGTATACTGCATTTGCAGTTAACATAAGAACATTAGAAAACATTCTGGCATTGTCCACGGCCAGTCTCCCCTTGATAAAACCTGATTGGTCAGGTTTAGCAAGCAGTGGCAAATCAGTTTCAAGTCGTGAGGCTAGAATTTTGGCATACATTTTGCAATCAAAATTATTCAAGGAAATAGGTTGATAATTCTTGCAAATGGTTTGGGAATAATAACAATTAGGACATCTTTAAAAGGAACCAGAAGCTTTTGAACTTAAAATAAATTAGTTGAAAAGTTCTAATAATTTGGGGGGAAAAAATGTAGAGAAGGAGGAAATGAGTTCCATTGAGAATCCATCTGGACCAGGTGCCTAAGCTTTTTTCAGAAAAGGGGGTGGTGATGAACAGAGTGTCTGAATTAAGCAGACCACTCTTACCCGGTCCAAAGATCAGGGCTTGATCCATCACCGTTATTTAGCTCACTGCACCATCCCAGCTCAGAACCTGGCTATATGCAAATCAGTCTGTCCCTGGCCCAGTGCATCATGGGAACAGGGCAGACTAAACTACCAAGCCAATTCTTCACCAGAAAGGAAACAAGCTTCCGGGGACCGGTTTCTGGCATTTCAGCCGTTGTCGGTCCGGCTTGCTTGAATCCTGATGGTGCAGTGAGCAAGGGACTCATGTCTGAGTATACCCTGCCACACCTATAGTGGCCAAAAACGATTCAGAAAAGGGGGTGGTGATGAACAGAGTGTCTGAATTAAGCAGACCACTCTTACCCAGTCCAAAGATCAGGGCTTGATCCATCACCGTTATTTAGCTCACTGCACCATCCCAGCTCAGAACCTGGCTATATGCAAATCAGTCTGTCCCTGGCCCAGTGCATCATGGGAACAGGGCAGAATTAACTACCAAGCCAATTCTTCACCAGAAAGGAGACAAGCTTCCAGGGACCGGTTTCTGGCATTTCAGCCATCGTCGGCCCGGCTTGCTTGAATCCTGATGGTGCAGTGAGCAAGGGACTCATGTCTGAGTATACCCTGCCACACCTATAGTGGCCAAAAACGATTCAGAAAAGGGGGTGGTGATGAACAGAGTGTCTGAATTAAGCAGACCACTCTTACCCAGTCCAAAGATCAGGGCTTGATCCATCACCGTTATTTAGCTCACTGCACCATCCCAGCTCAGAACCTGGCTATATGCAAATCAGTCAGTCCCTGGCCCAGTGCATCATGGGAACAGGGCAGACTAAACTACCAAGCCAATTCTTCACCAGAAAGGAGACAAGCTTCCGGGGACCGGTTTCTGGCATTTCAGCCGTCGTCGGCCCGGCTTGCTTGAATCCTGATGGTGCAGTGAGCAAGGGACTCATGTCTGAGTATACCCTGCCACACCTATAGTGGCCAAAAACGATTCAGAAAAGGGGGTGGTGATGAACAGAGTGTCTGAATTAAGCAGACCACTCTTACCCAGTCCAAAGATCAGGGCTTGATCCATCACCGTTATTTAGCTCACTGCACCATCCCAGCTCAGAACCTGGCTATATGCAAATCAGTCTGTCCCTGGCCCAGTGCATCATGGGAACAGGGCAGACTAAACTACCAAGCCAATTCTTCACCAGAAAGGAGACAAGCTTCCGGGGACCGGTTTCTGGCATTTCAGCCGTCGTCGGCCCGGCTTGCTTGAATCCTGATGGTGCAGTGAGCAAGGGACTCATGTCTGAGTATACCCTGCCACACCTATAGTGGCCAAAAATTATTCAGAAAAGGGGGTGGTGATGAACTGAGTGTCTGAATTAAGCAGACCACTCTTACCCAGTCCAAAGATCAGGGCTGGATCCATCACCGTTATTTAGCTCACTGCACCATCCCTGCTCAGAACCTGGCTATATGCAAATCAGTCTGTCCCTGGCCCAGTACCATAAGCGTGGAAGGGTATACTCAGATGTGAGTCCCTTGCTCATTGCACCATCAGGATTCAAGCAAGCCGGGCCGACGACGGCTGAAATGCCAGAAACCGGTCCCCGGTAGCTTGTTTCCTTCCCAGTATAAGAATTGGCTTGGTAGTTTGGTTTGCCCTGTTCTCATCATGCACTGGGACAGGAACAGACTAATTTGCATGTAGCCAGGTTCTGAGCTGGGATGGTGCAGTGAGCTAAAAAACGGTGATGGATCAAGCCCTGATCTTTGGACTGGGTAAGAGTGGTCTGCTTAATTCAGACACTCTGTTCATCACCACCCCCTTTTCTGAATCATTTTGTCCACCATTAGCGTGGAAGGGTATACTCAGATGTGAGTCCCTTGCTCATTGCACCATCAGGATTCAAGCAAGCCGGGCCGACGACGGCTGAAATGCCAGAAACCGGTCCCCGGTAGCTTGTTTCCATCCCAGTATAAGAATTGGCTTGGTAGTTTGGTTTGCCCTGTTCCCATCATGCACTGGGACAGGAACAGACTAATTTGCATGTAGCCAGGTTCTGAGCTGGGATGGTGCAGTGAGCTAAAAAACGGTGATGGATCAAGCCCTGATCTTTGGACTGGGTAAGAGTGGTCTGCTTAATTCAGACACTCTGTTCATCACCACCCCCTTTTCGGAATCATTTTGTCCACCATAAGCGTGGAAGGGTATACTCAGATGTGAGTCCCTTGCTCATTGCACCATCAGGATTCAAGCAAGCCGGGCTGACGACGGCTGAAATGCCAGAAACCGGTCCCCGGTAGCTTGTTTCCTTCCCAGTATAAGAATTGGCTTGGTAGTTTGGTTTGCCCTGTTCCCATCATGCACTGGGACAGGAACAGACTAATTTGCATGTAGCCAGGTTCTGAGCTGGGATGGTGCAGTGAGCTAAAAAACGGTGATGGATCAAGCCCTGATCTTTGGACTGGTTAAGAGAGTGGTCTGCTTAATTCAGACACTCTGTTCATCACCACCCCCTTTTCTGAATCATTTTGTCCACCATAAGCGTGGAAGGGTATACTCAGATGTGAGTCCCTTGCTCATTGCACCATCAGGATTCAAGCAAGCCGGGCCGACGACGGCTGAAATGCCAGAAACCGGTCCCCGGTAGCTTGTTTCCTTCCCAGTATAAGAATTGGCTTGGTAGTTTGGTTTGCCCTGTTCCCATCATGCACTGGGACAGGAACAGACTAATTTGCATGTAGCCAGGTTCTGAGCTGGGATGGTGCAGTGAGCTAAAAAACGGTGATGGATCAAGCCCTGATCTTTGGACTGGGTAAGAGTGGTCTGCTTAATTCAGACACTCTGTTCATCACCACCCCTTTTCTGAATCATTTTGTCCACCATAAGCGTGGAAGGGTATACTCAGATGTGAGTCCCTTGCTCATTGCACCATCAGGATTCAAGCAAGCCGGGCCGACGACGGCTGAAATGCCAGAAACTAGTCCCCAGTAGCTTGTTTCCTTCCCAGTATAAGAATTGGCTTGGTAGTTTGGTTTGCCCTGTTCCCATCATGCACTGGGACAGGAACAGACTAATTTGCATGTAGCCAGGTTCTGAGCTGGGATGGGGCAGTGAGCTAAAAAACGGTGATGGATCAAGCCCTGATCTTTGGACTGGTTAAGAGTGTGGTCTGCTTAATTCAGACACTCTGTTCATCACCACCCCCTTTTCTGAATCATTTTGTCCACCATAAGCGTGGAAGGGTATACTCAGATGTGAGTCCCTTGCTCATTGCACCATCAGAATTCAAGCAAGCCGGGCCGACGACGGCTGAAATGCCAGAAACTGGTCCCCGGTAGCTTGTTTCCTTCCCAGTATAAGAATTGGCTTGGTAGTTTGGTTTGCCCTGTTCCCATCATGCACTGGGACAGGAACAGACTAATTTGCATGTAGCCAGGTTCTGAGCTGGGATGGTGCAGTGAGCTAAAAAACGGTGATGGATCAAGCCCTGATCTTTGGACTGGGTAAGAGTGGTCTGCTTAATTCAGACACTCTGTTCATCACCACCCCCTTTTCTGAATCATTTTGTCCACCATAAGCGTGGAAGGGTATACTCAGATGTGAGTCCCTTGCTCATTGCATCCTCAGGATTCAAGCAAGCCGGGCCGACGACGGCTGAAATGCCAGAAACCGGTCCCCGGTAGCTTGTTTCCTTCCCAGTATAAGAATTGGCTTGGTAGTTTGGTTTGCCCTGTTCCCATCATGCACTGGGACAGGAACGGACTAATTTGCATATAGCCAGGTTCTGAGCTGGGATGGTGCAGTGAGCTAAAAAAACGGTGATGGATCAAGCCCTGATCTTTGGACTGGTTAAGAGAGTGGTCTGCTTAATTCAGACACTCTGTTCATCACCACCCCCTTTTCTGAATCATTTTGTCCACCATAAGCGTGGAAGGGTATACTCAGATG
The DNA here is from genome assembly GCF_964263255.1 of Lissotriton vulgaris. Taxonomy (NCBI): domain Eukaryota; kingdom Metazoa; phylum Chordata; class Amphibia; order Caudata; family Salamandridae; genus Lissotriton; species Lissotriton vulgaris. The sequence continues at coordinate 1,047,861,797 of NC_141697.1, read as the reverse complement.
TGAGTCCCTTGCTCATTGCACCATCAGAATTCAAGCAAGCCGGGCCGACGACGGCTGAAATGCCAGAAACCGGTCCCCGGTAGCTTGTTTCCTTCCCAGTATAAGAATTGGCTTGGTAGTTTGGTTTGCCCTGTTCCCATCATGCACTGGGACAGGAACAGACTAATTTGCATGTAGCCAGGTTCTGAGCTGGGATGGTGCAGTGAGCTAAAAAACGGTGATGGATCAAGCCCTGATCTTTGGACTGGGTAAGAGTGGTCTGCTTAATTCAGACACTCTGTTCATCACCACCCCCTTTTCTGAATCATTTTGTCCACCATTAGCGTGGAAGGGTATACTCAGATGTGAGTCCCTTGCTCATTGCACCATCAGGATTCAAGCAAGCCGGCCCGACGACGGCTGAAATGCCAGAAACCGGTCCCCGGTAGCTTGTTTCCTTCCCAGTATAAGAATTGGCTTGGTAGTTTGGTTTGCCCTGTTCCCATCATGCACTGGGACAGGAACAGACTAATTTGCATGTAGCCAGGTTCTGAGCTGGGATGGTGCAGTGAGCTAAAAAACGGTGATGGATCAAGCCCTGATCTTTGGACTGGGTAAGAGTGGTCTGCTTAATTCAGACACTCTGTTCATCACCACCCCCTTTTCTGAATCATTTTGTCCACCATAAGCGTGGAAGGGTATACTCAGATGTGAGTCCCTTGCTCATTGCACCATCAGGATTCAAGCAAGCCGGGCCGACGACGGCTGAAATGCCAGAAACCGGTCCCCGGTAGCTTGTTTCCTTCCCAGTATAAGAATTGGCTTGGTAGTTTGGTTTGCCCTGTTCCCATCATGCACTGGGACAGGAACAGACTAATTTGCATGTAGCCAGGTTCTGAGCTGGGATGGTGCAGTGAGCTAAAAAACGGTGATGGATCAAGCCCTGATCTTTGGACTGGGTAAGAGTGGTCTGCTTAATTCAGACACTCTGTTTATCACCACCCCCTTTTCTGAATCATTTTGTCCACCATAAGCGTGGAAGGGTATACTCAGATGTGAGTCTCTTGCTCATTGCACCATCAGGATTCAAGCAAGCCGGGCCGACGACGGCTGAAATGCCAGAAACCGGTCCCCGGTAGCTTGTTTCCTTCCCAGTATAAGAATTGGCTTGGTAGTTTGGTTTGCCCTATTCCCATCATGCACTGGGACAGGAACAGACTAATTTGCATGTAGCCAGGTTCTGAGCTGGGATGGTGCAGTGAGCTAAAAAACGGTGATGGATCAAGCCCTGATCTTTGGACTGGGTAAGAGTTGTCTGCTTAATTCAGACACTCTGTTCATCACCACCCCCTTTTCTGAATCATTTTGTCCACCATAAGCGTGGAAGGGTATACTCAGATGTGAGTCCCTTGCTCATTGCACCATCAGGATTCAAGCAAGCCGGGCCGACGACGGCTGAAATGCCAGAAACCGGTCCCCGGTAGCTTGTTTCCTTCCCAGTATAAGAATTGGCTTGGTAGTTTGGTTTGCCCTGTTCCCATCATGCACTGGGACAGGAACAGACTAATTTGCATGTAGCCAGGTTCTGAGCTGGGACGGTGCAGTGAGCTAAAAAACAGTGATGGATCAAGCCCTGATCTTTGGACTGGGTAAGAGTGGTCTGCTTAATTCAGACACTCTGTTCATCACCACCCCCTTTTCTGAATCATTTTGTCCACCATAAGCGTGGAAGGGTATACTCAGTTGTGAGTCCCTTGCTCATTGCACCATCAGGATTCAAGCAAGCCGGGCCGACGACGGCTGAAATGCCAGAAACCGGTCCCCGGTAGCTTGTTTCCTTCCCAGTATAAGAATTGGCTTGGTAGTTTGGTTTGCCCTGTTCCCATCATGCACTGGGACAGGAACAGACTAATGTGCATGTAGCCAGGTTCTGAGCTGGGATGGTGCAGTGAGCTAAAAAACGGTGATGGATCAAGCCCTGATCTTTGGACTGGGTAAGAGTGGTCTGCTTAATTCAGACACTCTGTTTATCACCACCCCCTTTTCTGAATCATTTTGTCCACCATAAGCGTGGAAGGGTATACTCAGATGTGAGTCCCTTGCTCATTGCACCATCAGGATTCAAGCAAGCCGGGCCGACGAATGCTGAAATGCCAGAAACCGGTCCCCGGTAGCTTGTTTCCTTCCCAGTATAAGAATTGGCTTGGTAGTTTGGTTTGCCCTGTTCCCATCATGCACTGGGATAGGAACAGACTAATTTGCATGTAGCCAGGTTCTGAGCTGGGATGGTGCAGTGAGCTAAAAAACGGTGATGGATCAAGCCCTGATCTTTGGACTGGGTAAGAGTGGTCTGCTTAATTCAGACACTCTGTTCATCACCACCCCCTTTTCTGAATCATTAAGCTTTTTTCAGGGCTTTGATTTCGTCCAGAATCTCTTGAAGTGTAAAAGCCTCCAGTTTCTTAAAGAAATGCAAATGTGAGGGAGGCTTAGTGAGGTCATTAAAATATTGTTGCAAATTAGTGCTGGATAATATAGTTTCTTCTGTATAGAGTGTTTTATAATAGGATTGGAAGGTGCAGGAATTCTCAGATATGTAAATATAATTTGTAGCTTCATTTAGAATGGCCTATAGTCTTACATTCTGTTTTTATTTTTAAATAGTTAGCAAGCATTTTGACAGCTATATTTTGACCACCATAAAATCTAGACTTAACCTTGAGCAAAATGTTACATGCAGCAATAGTAGCAAGTTTGTTAAGAGTAGACTTGGCTTTGATCAAATCATGTAGAATCAGGGAGGTTTTGGAGGGAAATAGGGCGTTGAAGTGTTTTAATTTGTTGGAGTAAGGTTAAATGTTGTGAATTTAACTTTTCCTTTTTTGGCAGAAAAGGCAATAGAAAAAGCACGAAATGAGGCTTTGAAAACATCCCAATTATTAGAAATGAGGTATTGCTAGGGTGGTTGAGTTGATAAAATTCACAAATAAAGGTATTAGCTTTATTTATAAAATGAGTATCAGATTACATTCATCACCTACGATGTTAGATGTTCGAAAGGGTTCTCGTTTTTCTCATATAGTGAGAAAAGTCATAAAGATCACAGTTTGAGAGAAGGGGATGAATGAAAGACACTTTAAAACAGGCAATAGAGAAACACAATTATAGATAAGTCCGGAAAATAGGGAATTGGAAGGCACCAAGAGTTCACCCAATGAGAGAATACCTCGAAATAGTCAGATAGGAGCCTCCATACCATCCATACCGTATATCAAAAAACATTGAGGAAAAAAGAGACGCCTTAGAAGAAGAGTGCAGGGAAATATATATGCTCACATATTGTATAAGAAACTGCGAATAACAAAATTGAGGAAATACAGAGTCATGGTCAAGCCATATAGCACCACTGTATCTTCAGGCAGGAAAGGCTCAACATACATAAAAAGGAAGCCTATAAATAAGTATCAGAAGCAGGTTAAAATAGGGCTAGTAGTCATGCCCAGAAGGAACTATTGTGACCATGTTTCTGCTGTTGTCAGAAGAATTGACTCAATTGTGAAGAGGAACATTAATGAGGGGAATGGGCGGCATAATGCACAAAATGGCAGGCACCCACGTTTTTAATCTGGCAACACTGCCACAGCTCCAGGTCTGTTGAATGCAGATGAAACACAGGAAGCCAAGAGACCTCCACATTCACAAGTGTCAGGGAAACATCAGAGGCATGTCAAAGAAGGTTTTCCACCTCAATATTGTCCCTTAAGACCAGAGAATAGCTACCATTGTGGTCATCCACAAGAGTGGCAAACCCAAAAATAAATATTCCTCCTATAGACCAATATCGTTACTCAATGCCGAAATCAAGGTTTTGGTGAAGTTACTGACCACTCGACTGCTCCAAGTTGTCACCAAACTCATGCATCCCGATCAATCTGGCTTCATGCCAGAAAGAAATACCTCACTTAATCTCCGATGTCTACATGGAGTACTGATCAGAACCGATACATTACAAGATGACGCAGTGGTGGTGTCTTTAGACGCCACCATGGCATTTGATACTATTGAGTGGCCATCTATGTATGCTGAACTCAAAAGTTTGGGATTTGACCCCAAATTTTTAAGCTGGATCCAACTTCTATATGCCAAACCGCTTGCGCAAGTGGTGGTGAACAATTGAAAATCATCAACATTTGCCCTAGAGAGGGGAACTAGGCAGGGATGTCCACTGTCCCCACTGCTCTTTTCTAGGATGCTCGAGCTACTGGCATGGTTGATATGAAAAGATCCCATCATGTGGGGCCTATAATGGGCGGAGGGCTGGGAAGATTGAGGCTCATTGTATGCTGATGACATAATGTTGTACCTAGCTTCACTGAGGGCTTCGATAAACAGAGCACTACACATATTTACCAATTTCGGGAAACATTCCTGCTATACCATAAACTGGGGTAAGTCAGTCATATATATGCTGAGAGGGTATTTGCCCACCCTACCCCAAAATTATCTGATAGAAGAGGCGCAGAAGTACCTGGGTATATATGTCACAAAGATTCAGCACTTTATTATAAACGTAACCTATTATCCCCGCTGCAGCGACTAAGAAACAATGTCAAACACTGGAAAACTCTTCCCCTGTCTCTACTGGGCCGAGCCGCCTTATTCACAATGATGTCTGTGCTGCGTCTCCTATATATTTTGCAAAACTCGCCACATCCGATTAGCACTGATTATTGCAGAGCCATCGAAGGGGAACAGAGGGAACTCCTGTGGGATGGGAAACTGCCCTGTGTAGTGACACAAAAGTTGATAAGGGGATGGTACGACGGTGGTATTGGACTACCAGACGTGCAAAGGTACTATTGGGCTGCACATCTAGCAGCCATAGTTCAAGGCATATATAGACCCCGCGATGTATGGGTGAAGTCCTGGAAACTCAGATAGAACACAAGATAGTATTATGCCTCCTAAATGTGTGGGAACCCACAGACCTAGGTAGTAAGGAAAGGACCTGAGTGACGTTGGGGATGATAGTAGCCAAACGCTACATCGCTAAGCTATGGGGCGCACAGGAGGAACCAACAATTACTGCATGGAGGAAAGGTCTTGACTGGTGTATGTTGATGGAACAAACAGCATATGAATCGAGGGATTGCACCAGGAATGGTAAAAAATATGGGGTAAATGGAATGAGTATCTGGGAAACATCAGTGAACCACAACAGGCGACCCATCTTCCAGCCCCAGGTATAGAATAAGCGAGATACTGCCAAATCGTGAGCTCAAAGTGGGAAAGATAGAATTGGGTGGGAAGCAAGAACCTCTGGTTAATGTAATGCTCTTTATGTAGATGTATGACTCTGTTTGTAATATATTAGTATTGTCTTTAATAAAAAGAAATATAAAAAAAATATATATATTGTGGCTTAAGTCAGGAAAATGCTCTGTAAAGTGACAGCGCTCAAGAAGGGACGACCATCTTGATTGACGGGCAAACCATGCCCCCATGATTTGCAGTCTTAAAACTCGTTTAGTACTTGTTTTGCTATCACCCTGTGATATTGTGATAATACTGCCTTATTTGCAGGGTAGGACTGGTCATATGTGTAATCTGGCAGGGACAGTCTGACATGGCAGTGTGTGCACTATTTTTTCAGAGTGGTGGGCTGGTTTTGTGGCTGTGTGATAATGATAATGCTATTTGTGAATAAATAAGCCAGGGCCCATGTGTACCGTATATATGTGGGCTAGCTGCTTAATATGCATTGAGCAAATGTATTGACTATTAAATCAAACAAACAATATGCTTTTGTACAGCACGCACCGTGAACTCATGTATTTGAAGATGCTCTAATCTAATGTATGATAATGAACAAAAAGAAAGCTTGTGAAATAATGTATTTGCCTAAGATCACACAATTTTGTAAAGCAGGGAAGCCGAGACTGACTTCTGATTTTCCAGCTTTAAACTGCGCAGTTTAGTCACTAGATGGTGTCTCGTTCTCAAATCAAATGTTAATGCTTTGTCCTTTAGTCTTGGAGAATGAGATAAGAGCAAGGTGACAGTCAAAATCCACATTTTATTGTTTCCAGTTTTGCATAGAATGAATCGTGCTCCAGGAACTAAGGGTGCTTAACAAAAGACAGAAACAATTTTTAGGACTTGGAAATTTGCCGAGGTTCAAAACTGCTTCACCATGTTGCAAGGTTTGAAGCTGTGGCACAAGGCCACATAGCCTCCCGTGTTTTTAAACATGAGCTTAGAAACATACACTTATCCCACCCAACAACTATGCCATTAGTGAACTAAAAGGGAAGTCTGTTGTAATGGGCACCCTATATTTGACCTTCATTCTTATTATACATGAAGATACATTATAGTCTATTAAATCACACACATGACATTTTGGTACAGCGCCCCTTGTGAACTCATGTATTTGAAGGTGCTCTCATATGTGATAATGGAAGAAAGGATCACGCAATTTGGTCAAGGGGGGAAGCCGGGATTGATCCCAGGTTTTCTAGTTTTACATTGTGTAATTCAGCCACTAGATTTTTCAGTGTTCAATGATACATACAATATAACAACAGGCACTTATCATTCGCCCCATGTCTTCACATAACATTGATATGCATTTGGAACCTCGTTATAGTGCCTGTGGGCAGAATAAGTGAAATGGGAATTTTGTCGAGACATATATCAAATACTGTTCTCATATACAATGTGTTGGCAAGGATACATTCAGGTCATTCACAAGAGGGTACTGGTGACAGCCTAGCCACAATAATGGTAATGTCTTAGTGGCTAGCACTTATCCAATGCGCTACATCCAGGCCCTCAGTGTGTGAACCCATAGTTCCCCGTAAGCGATCTAGCATCAAAATATCCTATCCCTCGTCTGTGGCAACTGCTGCTCCTTGTGCTAGATCTAGGTTATAAATTACATATTCCATTTGTGTGGCTGTCTCTTCAAGATGCTTAATGTCATTTTCTACTTTTGTCAGTGGTAAGTAGATGTTTTTAAACACCCCGGCTTGTTTTGCTATGGCTTTGACACAAATATGTCTTGAAGGCATCCCAGAGCATTGCATGGAACAAAACTGATCCCTTGTTAAATAGACAGTACTTTAGGATCGCTTCCCGTACCTCGGACTTGAAAACCACATCATATGGTGCTTGGCCCAGGGAACGCATTTAGGGCTGGGATCCTCTGCACTTCAGAAATATTGGCACAAGTTTAACCGGGGAGTGGTCGGAAAGTGTGCATGGTAGGTGAGCTATCCCCTTAATCCAGGGAGTGACAATTTTCGAGATAAACCAGTAATATATTCAAGATTGTGCCTTGTGAGGGGGAAAATTGAAGGTGTATTCCTGCAGCGCACCGTGGTGCTTGTGCCAAATGTCGATGATGCTTTAAGGATCAGCTTGACCAGATGGTTATGTTTAGACATCTATCTAGTGTAGTTGAGTCTATCTTCAGTTTTGTATTTTTTATGATAAGTTCTTTCCAATTGTTATAACATTTTTTTCTTCCTTGATAGAGTCAGTAAACCGAGTATTAATTTGATTTTGATTTGATTTGATTATGGATTTGTAAAGCACAGCGAATGCCCATGGGCGTCTTGGCACTAAAAATAGAATACTTGACCGAAACTGCTAATTAGATAAATATTGGTTGACTAGTGTTCGCTAGGAGAAAGGTCATCAAGAGTAACAGTGAGGATGGTGTTGAACACATTTTACCAGCTATCAGCATCGTAGTAAATGTAAATTAATGGTACGTTGTTTGCTGACTTCTTAACAGCGCGTTGAAATGTACCAGGAGTTATCACTTTCCAGTTATATTCAGTTATTTTGGTCCAGCTAGAGTCAAACTTTTCTTACTAATATTAGTGATATCCAATTTTATCAGATATTGATCTGACTAAAGTACATCTTTGGCAGAGTAAAAAAGTAATGTTATTGGAAGAGGTTAATACAGAATCAAGGGTTTGGAGTGCATTATGGGTTTGAGTGTTAACCATTGGCAGCCGGCACAGGTAAGAGCAGTGGGCGGGGCGGGGACAGGGCGGGCTGGGGTGAAAGTTGACAGATGATGGGGTAGGTAAAATTAAATAAATAAATCAACTTAACTTGCGCTCGACGCGTCGCCGACTCAGTGATGCGGCAAGCACAAGAAAAGTGGTTTTATTCATTTTTTTATTTAATTTTTTGTACCCCATCGTCTGTCGACTCCCCCCTCACCCTGCCCCACCGCAACACTGCTTCACCGCTCTTACCTGTGTCGGCCTCCACAGGTGTAAACAATTTGCTTCATGCCAAGTGAAGTTAAAGTTTTCACGTTATGATTTGAAGGGAGTCAATAGGTAGTTTGACCCAGCTAATGAGGTCTCCTAGGCAGTGGTGGCTGGTGACTGTAGAAAGTGTTTGGACATAAAAAAATGTTTTATTTTTCCTGAGAAGGACAGTAAAGAGAATAAGCTCAATTTTTTTCAGGTGGGTTCAGGGATCAGTGAGTTCTCTGCCCAAAAAAGTTTCAAAAACACAGAACAAAATGGAGCATTTTAAATTATAATTATCTCATTCATTTACTAGAAGATCTAATTGGTGGTTGTGAAACTGCAGGTTTGAGCTAGAAGCCTGGCTGAGCTCTTTGAACCTTGAGCCCAAAACAAACCAAGCTTTCATGTGGCTTCTGCCTGCCACTCATGCTCTAACCTCATGTGCCAAAAATTAAAGTCAAAACATTAACCTATGATGGGAAACAGGAGTTAGAGATACCCAGCTAGTGGCTGAATTGCACAGTGTGAAACTAGAAAACCTGGGATCAATCCTGGCTTTCCCTGACCAAATTGTATTATCCTAGGAACCAGCTGTAGTCTTCCACATTAAGTGTTGGGCATGTGAGCTCCTTTCATCAAGTCAGGCACAAGAATTCATTATGATTTGAATAGTATCAGTGGGAGCCCCTGACCTGTATGAAGTAGTGAACTGAGATTGTTCATTGCACTTTTGCCTATTAGCCCTATTGAGTTATTGTTTCACCTTGCTGTGTTCCATGCTTGTGGAGTCTGCCTGATTCTGTGTCTGGAACTAATCGCGAATATGTCCACACACTTACATCAACCAATGATTTTACCTTTTGAGGAACATTTCGTGTCCAAGCTCTAAGATAACATTATGACTCAGATCTCTAGCTAGGTGGAAGCCAGAGAGGTCTCGATCTCTTTGCTATTCTTATTTCATAAACAGAGTTTTGTTTTATGTATATTAATGTATGTTAGTTTTTACGAAGTAAAGCACTGATTGAAGTGGTAACCTTATTGAGTGACATTACTGTGTTCTCAGTGTCCTACTCTCATCTCCTGTCAGAGTAAGACTTGGGCAGTTCTGACTCGCTAACCTGAGAGGCACGTAGTGAAGGGTTATATTCCAACATACTCAGAATCCGCGACATAGACAAGGATATCAATGGTAGAGAAATTGCTTGCCTGCACTGATATCATTTCTCATTACATATTTTCTTTGTGTTTGAAAAGAATGAATCAAAAGATTTTTCTTGAGCTATACTTCCACTTTTAGAAGAATACATACGTAAAATGTTGCCTATATGCATTACGTATTTGAAATAAAACAGCAGAATGCAAAAATGTTACCTCCAGTCCATGGAAATGCATAGGGTGTTTTCAGCGCAGTCTTCCATGAATTGACTGGAGGTGGGCAAGCTGTTGAAGGCTCGAGGCAGGCTTGAGTCAGATGCCTGGCTCTGGCTCAGCTCAAGGCCCTCTTGGACTTTTCAGTCCAAAAGAAGCTGAGCCTTCATGTGCCTGCCCCCCACTGTACTCTAACCTCGTGCACCATGAATTGAAGACAAAGAGTTGACCTTTGATGTAAACAGGAAGAGATACCCATCTAGTGATTAAAATGCACAATTCGAAACCAGATGAAAAGCATGAGTTCTGGGTGTTCTGCATACAAAAACCTCTCACAGTTTTTAACCTTTTGTCGCGGCCGGCATGACTCGCGGGTTGGGGGGCTAGTGGTCGAGCGGGGAGGGAGTCGTGCAGGGAGGGGGAGTTAATTTAATACAATGAAAAAAAATAAAACTTACCTTCGCCTCCAGTTCAGCGTCACGTGTCCTGCTCTCTCTCTCTGCTCACAGGAAGCAGAAGCATGCATCCTCCCTCTCCTCCCCTAAGCCAATCAAAATGCTGCAATGGGGGCGTTCTGATTGGCTAGGACGCCGTCCATACAGGTGTCTATGGGGAGGCCGTTTTCTCCATGCAGTCTGCATGTAGCCTACATGGAGAAAACAGGAGAGTGTTCATGACTGGTTTGGTAGACCCTGGGGCTGACCAAAACAGTCAGCACCCATAACATTGGGCTAGCCACTCCTCCCTTACCCGCCTACCCACCCGCCCCCAACCAACCCCTTCTTCTGCTTTCTCGCAGTGCGGTAAGCAGAAACATAACATTTTATTTATACCTTTTTATGTTTGTGCTTCTCGCACTGCGAGAAAGCAGTGGGGCAACGCTCCTCCGCCTATGTGGAGGAGCCGCCCACTTCATTATTACTGGAATCTGGCTCTGCACACTGATGAATTATTGGAACCTGGGGACCCCCCACAGGGTCATTACCAGACTTTGGGAACCCAGCCCAAGCAATTTTTATGATTTGAACCACAAAACAAAACACAAATGATGAAATATTCTATTTAATTCACAATCAAATATAAAACAATGATAATTTTCATTTTAATGGGAAGGTTGGAGCTTTTCTAAATTCAATTGCGGCAACCAATCATATTTACCATATTCTGTTTCATGCACTTGCACTCTGCTCTCAGGTATCTATCAGAGGATGCCAACATCATTTTCAGCCTCCCATTTCATGTTCCCTCACATTTGCAGCACGTTTAAACATTTTCAACTTTGCTTGCTTATATACACTTTATTAATCTGACAATATAATTTAAATTTCTAAGCAGTTGTGGACCCCCTGAGTAGGCATTGAGACCCCCTGTGTCCCCGGATCACAGGTTAAGAACCACTGAACTATAATGTTGCTACATGCATACTAACAACTGATGCCACCTATAGGGTGCATAGGGCAATTGATGGATGTGCCTCTTCTAGTAAAGATCTTGTTGGAGAAAGGGGGCGGTGAGGGCAAGAATGCTTCTAAGTTCATGTTTGAAAACTATCACTTCTAATAAATGCCACTCAGTGCAACAATACCATCTGATGTGCTCAGTTGAAACGTTTCCTCATGGTAAAGAGCTACACTTTTTTTTAAAGTTTTGCAGAGATTTTATCATATTTGTACATTAATTTTGTTACACGATTTACTTACCAAACATATTCATGGCTCGGCTCGTGCAGGGGTTCTTCGAGTCTCCGATCTTGCTCGGCTCTCCCTGTTATTGACTTGACTTTACTATGGTTGTCTAATTTTTTTTTATTATATATAATTTCCACCTTTACACTGAGATCTGCTCGGTTTCGCCACACAGGCAGGTAACGTTAAAATGTCGTGTTTCCAATAAATTGTAACTGGAACGTGAAAGATTGACTGTGACGTGTTGTACTTACTGCCTGCTAGAATGTATCCAGAAACCATCCTGTCTTTAGGTACAGGCAAGCCCTTTCGGGGTAGTCTAGCATAGATGGAGCGATACCACAGCAATGGAAAAAATAAACTGTAGGAAGTTTAAAAGGTTTTTTGTGCCAAAAAAAGGAAAGGCCCCAGCGCGTTGGAAAGTTTTGGACTGTATAATTAATTTTTAGGGAGAATAAACAGAAGACACATATACAAAACGGCTCTCTGTGTCTTTTCTGCACTGTTTGAATAAAAAAAAGCCTTGCCAAACTAATAGGTCAGGCAATAATGTGCTGATGCATGCATTTGTGATACCGGTGATTGCCTTAAAGAGAAGCCCCTTTGGCTTTGACAATGCTTGTTATTGTTTCTGAAAGGTTAGGGCATACTGTAACATTTGTTTCTCTTGTGCCCATGGTGGTGCAGCCAAACCTGGTAGCATTTAGAATGTGTTCTGTTTAGTCCCGTGTCCCCCACATCACCTTCCCTGGACAGACGCTTCTTTAGAGTCGTTTTATTGCCGCCCTCCTCCTCTGTGTTGCTTGGCATTGCCTCTCTGTGTATCCCCTGTTCCTAGCCCGAGACAGCCTGTCTACTATCTTTTAACACAGTCTAATCTTCTGGATTTCTTAGCGTTCGCAAGAAATTTGGACGAGCTCCAGACCAAACCACTTACATAGCAGTTAACGATTTGGACCCCCTAAAACAAAGAACCACTGTCGGAGATCGTACACCCAGAAGCATTTTTCCTTGAAATTCGCAGCCAGCCTGAAATATTAATGTTTAGAAATGCTCGCACATTTCTTCCTTAAATGGTGCTGTAATTAACGCCATTTCTGCCGTTAAACGCTCGCTGGAAGTCAATGAATTGGCTGGTTTATCTCACTTCGTAATAGTGTCTTGGAGAAATGTGGCCAAGAGAAGCCATGGTGCCAGCTGTCGTTGCTAGGATACAAGAGGCCTACCTACAAATCAGTAAATATAGACGCGAATCCAATCTATATTTTAGAGTGACATGTCCAGCCGGACAGAGGTCATTCAAGTTTACTCAATAGACAAGTATCCAACATATAACAGGAATACCTTCCACAATGCCCCTGTGAGGTACACAAGCCTGTGCCCAACACTTGCGGGGTAAGTACAGGTGAAGAAGTGATAGAGAGAGTTTAAAGGCAAAACAACGTTTTCTGCTTACACATTCATTGCACAGAAAATATCAAGTTGCACCATTACATTAATTTAACAATCAAATATGTTTGTATAAGGTGCATGAGCGAGTCGACGGCGTTTCGGTTCCCCTAGAGGATAATTGGAACCATCATCAGGACAAAAACAATTTATTTGCCTTATAGCACTAAACCTCAAATTGCCTAAAGGAAATAGGGAAAAGAGTAAGAAAAATGACATTTAAAACCAAAACAATAACATTTAAATTTCATAAAGTGACTCTTGGTGCAGGGTGTAACCACATAATCCTTCCATGCAGAGTGAAGTTATTACGCCGTTTTCTATAGGTGAAGAATCGGTGTTGGCTATGAAAATAAGAATCTAGTTCCATCTGTCAGTCTGACGTGACCCGGGGTTTTTTTTAGCACGAATACTACCATGCAATGCGTAGTGATCAGGCACGTTTGAGCAAAGTGAGCACGGTGCTTGAGAGCTGCAGTGCCTATTTAGGACAGTGAAGGGAGACGGAAACACTAGAATCGCGTGCTTACCGAGGTAGTACAAAAATGGACCCATGCGAGTCGATGCTCAGTATGATCCGGTCCAGCAAGCCTCTATAATTCAAAATTCTGAATGATAGAGGTCAGGCATCTTTATGCCGGTTTAAGGATCTAAAAAGTGAAGAGCGAGCTGAGGTCAGTCTTACCGAATGAAGGGCTGCCGGGGTCCGTGTTACTCAGTCGCAACCGGACAGCGCCAGGGTAAGCCTGTGGGAGTCAGGAAACGTATTAAGATCCGGCCCTCGAACTGTCTAACAAAGTAAGGGGCAGAGCCAGGCTGTAAGGCTTACCTGAATCGGCGTTCATGGAGGTATCCCCTGGTGTGCTGTTGTGCTCAAACCAGGAAGTAAAGAAGGGGCGGGTGTATCGTGATTGGCCAGTGTTCGTGAGGGAACAGTCATAGAGATAAACAAGGGGTGCCTGGAGCGGGAGCCATCTTAGGTGAAGTGATATTCATGCACAGTGACCGACTCTTCAGCAGATTCATCCGATAGTTCGGACCCTGGTGAGGGGGGCAGTGGACAGCGACCTAATCAGATTCCTTTTTTATCCAGGGGCAATCCAGAACCCCAGAAAAGAGGCAGGGTGAAGAAACAGAAACAATGGCAAAACCCTCCAGGGGAACGCCAGACCAGGCAGAAGTTTTATCAGTGGTAACAAATTCTGCTAATCTGAATGTTATCCCAATCTTTAATATCTCTAACCATGTCTTGTCGTCCCAGGAACTGTCCATCCTTAGCAAAGGGCTATATTTTGTCCCAACCACCTACCCGAATTTTCTAAACCTACAATCTGAACTACTTGTCTTCTTTAGGAAATTGAGACTACGCTCATATTTTGAGCTTAACCCAATGGAGCCCAAGAGTGTCACGACTCCTTTCCGCCCCCCATCTACCTTCTCTCCTACATCCAGCATGATCCCTAAAGAGATTATAACTTTTGAAAAAGTGATTCTGACGGAAGTCTCCAATATAGAGAAATCCCATCTCTTTATACCCTATAACATCTCGTTAGAAGAGAAGTTGGCAATCAATTCTCTTAAAAACAATACCAACCTGATTATTAAGTCTGCGGATAAAGGAGGGGGGATAGTGCTTCAGGACATTGACAACTACAAGAATGAGCTTTTACGCCAGGTATCCAATACTGACCACTACTGCAGATTACCTTACAATCCCACTAAGGATATTCAGAAACTCATTAAAACTATTACTATGGAAGGGCTTGAGACTGGTATCTTAAGCAAGCATGAATATAATTTCCTGAACACTGTCACCCCGAGAACTCCTGTTCTTTATACACTACCAAAAATCCATAAAAGGCAGGTCAATCCCCCGGGTCGACCAATACTGTCTGGGTGTGGGTCAGTCTTAGAACCTTTGGGCCACTATGTTAATTTCTTTTTGAAGGACTTTGTGCCAACAACTGCGTGCTATATTAGGGATAGCATGCACATGATTAATTTGATTGAAAACCTTTCTTTTGACCCTGAGCATGAGACTCTATGTACACTAGACGTAGAGTCTCTATATACTAATATCCCTCAGAGAGACTCATTGCTTGTAATGGAAAGCATATTAAACACAAGGACTCGTCCCCACAGGGTACCTACCCTATTCATAATACAGCTACTGGAGGTCTGTCTCACACAGAATTTTTTCCTCTATGACACCGATTACTACCAGCAGGTGCGTGGTTGTTCCATGGGCGCCATTTTTGCTCCTACCCTGGCAATTCTATACATGGACTGGCTAGAAACACATACCATACTGTCTGGCAGTAACCCATTTCATCAGGGTATACACATCTGGAAGCGCTACATAGACGACATCTTTTTAATTTGGGATGGCGCTATTGAAGATTTACCAGGCCTAACACACTGGCTTAGTAATAACTGTAATGGCCTTACTTTCACATTATCTCACAACAAAGATAGTATACCCTTTCTAGACCTAACTATTCAACATCATGAGGGCCTCCTATACACATCCCTATTTCGCAAAGCTACTGAGAGGAATACCCTCCTTAGTTACAATAGTTGTCATCTAAGAGCGCTTAGGGATAGTCTACCTTATTCACAATTCCTGAGGCTGAGAAGGAATTGCTTCAAGAAAGAGGACTATTTTACTGAGGCGGATACACTATCTGAGAAACTCAGGTTCAGGGGCTACCCCAAGCGTCTAATAAAGCACGCTATGAAAAGAGCTTGGTACTGTCCCCGCGATGTCCTACTGGAGCCTAGACAGCGTGAGAGTCAGGACAAAGTAGTGTGTGTGACCACATTTTCTTCCATATCTAACAGGGTAAAACAGTGCATAAGAAAAAACTGGCACATCTTGAATTCAGGCCCCCTCAACTGGGACACCCCACTTTTTGCTTTCAAGAAAAGTAAAAACCTTAAAGATCAATTGGTAAGGGCAGCGTTACCACCTTCAATTGGTAGGAGTGTCACCCTACATGACCATTGGTCGCTACCACCCGTCTTGGGCCATTTCAAATGTGGCTCCTGTGTGGTTTGTGACCTAACAATTGAGAGTAAAGAATTTGTTTATAAAAATGTAAAGAATGAACTGCATACTATGACAAATTGCAATAGCTCTAATCTCATTTATGCTATTCTATGTCCATGCAACTTAATATATGTGGGCCAGACAAAACAAAAGATTAAACAACGGATATCACAGCATCGGAGCCGCATCAGGTGCAAAACTGCAAATGCACCCCTGGTTGAACATTTTGAAAGCAGAGGACACACTGAAAATGAAATTCGCTGGATGGTCATTACACAAATCCGAATACCACCAAGAGGGGGCGACCTATCGCGCCTGCTGAACAGAGAAGAATTAAAATGGATATTGAAGACAGACAGCCTGAATTCGGGCTTGAATCTTCAAGAGGAATGGACTGCTCTAATTTAGACTGATCAGACTTATTATTTTTTCAAAACCTTGGAATTAGCACTTTATTGTTCCAGAAACGTTTCTTGTAAAGTATGGATTCTGAAATGTCACTGTGCATGAATATCACTTCACCTAAGATGGCTCCCGCTCCAGGCACCCCTTGTTTATCTCTATGACTGTTCCCTCACGAACACTGGCCAATCACGATACACCCGCCCCTTCTTTACTTCCTGGTTTGAGCACAACAGCACACCAGGGGATACCTCCATGAACGCCGATTCAGGTAAGCCTTACAGCCTGGCTCTGCCCCTTACTTTGTTAGACAGTTCGAGGGCCGGATCTTAATACGTTTCCTGACTCCCACAGGCTTACCCTGGCGCCGTCCGGTTGCGACTGAGTAACACGGACCCCGGCAGCCCTTCATTCGGTAAGACTGACCTCAGCTCGCTCTTCACTTTTTAGATCCTTAAACCGGCATAAAGATGCCTGACCTCTAACATTCAGAATTTTGAATTATAGAGGCTTGCTGGACCGGATCATACTGAGCATCGACTCGCATGGGTCCATTTTTGTACTACCTCGGTAAGCACGCGATTCTAGTGTTTCCGTCTCCCTTCACTGTCCTAAATAGGCACTGCAGCTCTCAAGCACCGTGCTCACTTTGCTCAAACGTGCCTGATCACTACGCATTGCATGGTAGTATTCGTGCTAAAAAAAACCCCGGGTCACGTCAGACTGACAGATGGAACTAGATTGTTATTTTCATAGCCAACACCGATTCTTCACCTATAGAAAACGGCGTAATAACTTCACTCTGCATGGAAGGATTATGTGGTTACACCCTGCACCAAGAGTCACTTTATGAAATTTAAATGTTATTGTTTTGGTTTTAAATGTAATTTTTCTTACTCTTTTCCCTATTTCCTTTAGGCAATTTGAGGTTTAGTGCTATAAGGCAAATAAATTGTTTTTGTCCTGATGATGGTTCCAATTATCCTCTAGGGGAACCGAAACGCCGTCGACTCGCTCATGCACCTTATACAAACATATTTGATTGTTAAATTAATGTAATGGTGCAACTTGATATTTTCTGTGCAATGAATGTGTAAGCAGAAAACGTTGTTTTGCCTTTAAACTCTCTCTATCACTTCTTCACCTGTACTTACCCCGCAAGTGTTGGGCACAGGCTTGTGTACCTCACAGGGGCATTGTGGAAGGTATTCCTGTTATATGTTGGATACTTGTTTATTGAGTAAACTTGAATGACCTCTGTCCGGCTGGACATGTCACTCTAAAATATAGATTGGATTCGCGTCTATATTTATTGATACTGCATTTTATCCTTGCATGGGACCACTGTTGTTTTAGTAAAATTGTTCCCCGATGTCCCGAGCAGACTAATTGGGGTCCCTTGTTGTTACAAAAAATACCTACAAATCAGAGCACGCAGATCCAAGGTAGAGGGGAGGGACGCATAACATTGATTGGTAGAAAGACCATAAACATAATATTGTTCCTGTGTCCCATGGTTGCAAGTTCACATTCTACAGGAAAAATGTCACACTGAAATTCACCAACTGACCTCCCTCCGCCAATTCAGGGAAAAGCAGAGACCTAGCTTTCAATAGAGGAGCAGGTGAATTGGTATTGGGGTCCAAGGACCTTTGGGGCCATCTGAGCCCGAATTATGGCTGTATTTTTTGACCCATCTGTAAGGGTCGGGCCCTAGGACCTCCATGCAGTTTTAATAAACTCACAGACACAGTGCCTGACTATCTGGAACTGGCCCAGGGCACGTGCACCAGCCCCTTTTAGAGGCAGGGTCATCTGACCAGTAACACCTGTGATGGATGTGTGTGGGGTGAGTGTGGAAGCCAGCCCTCAAGGAGGGGCTGGTGGAAACACAGCATTTGTATGAACACTAGACAGTGACCAGCCAGTCATTACAGCATCCACAAGATAGAGAGGCCTTTTTACTTGTTAGCATCATGGCCCATGTTATATGTGGTACACCATCGGAAACAAGCATTGGCATTGCCAATAGGTCTCGCCTTTGTGACCTTACAAGTATTTAGGCATGCACCACATTAGCATGGGTGCTACAACTTCTACTATTACAATGGTGAAGGGCCACACTCACCCAGGATAGGCTTCCGTGCTATTTGATAAAAATGTGACAAAGTCTCTTCAAATTTCAAAAAAGTGTATTTCTTTTACAAAGTAGCACTGACACTAATAGGCACATTAAATCCTTAAGTACTTACTTAAAGTGGTATTTTTGTACAACTGTTAGTCTGTAACAACGAATCGGCCAATCTGTTTTCTTTAGTTGTTCTTTGTCAAGAGAACACTGAGAACCATTTACTGAAAGTACATTGTTAATGTCTCAGTGCTCGAAGTACAGTTTTTTTTCTGTTCGGACTCCCCATACAAAGTGTGATATTGGAATCCAAACTGAACTAAATTGTACCCGCTGCTGACGAAAACATGTTACTGAACTGCATATACTACTCCTTCGATATTGGTTTAAAAAATATATTTTTGGGGGGGAAATGATTGGAATTTAGCAGTGAACATCTCTGGTGCGGTGTTTCGAGAACCACTCCCTAAGAAGCCTTGGGTTGAACTACTCATTATCCGGTGAAATTGAACTTCATAACTATCAGGGCACACATTTTTCTTCTAGTACTGTACAGGCTCAGACCTGCTTCCGTTTTCCTCAAAAGCCCCTTAAAGTGG
Organism: Lissotriton vulgaris; assembly: GCF_964263255.1. Lineage (NCBI taxonomy): Eukaryota > Metazoa > Chordata > Amphibia > Caudata > Salamandridae > Lissotriton > Lissotriton vulgaris. The sequence continues at coordinate 1,047,842,856 of NC_141697.1, read as the reverse complement.
CCGAGAGTGTCTGGATACCTTAATGACATGTGGTGTCCGTGAGAGTGAGGGGAATTCTGCATTTCTCTGGCAGCCTATTTCAGACCAAAATGTAAAAAACTCAGAAATAAACAAATTACTTTATTGGTGTAAATATTTTTCATAGGCTGCACAGATTATTTCTGCAAAAATGTTTTATTTATGTTTTTGCAGCTTTTATATAGAGCGAACGTGGCCAAAGGGCAATAGAGTGCTTTACTCGAGCATCAAAGGCATTATATAAGCTCAGAGCTGTTTTGTGTTTTTTTTAAAGCATACAGAGGTTAACTGGTTATCACAAGATTACAGGAGGTAGAGCATACGGAACCTGATTGTGTTAGTTCCAAAATCTACACTTCTATAAAATAAGTACCACGGTATGAGCCACAAAATGTAATTGGCAAATCAAATTGTTATGGACAGTTCTGTGACCCCCGTAAAGTGACGTCGTAAATGAAGTACAGCTCCAAGTAAAAAGGGGGCTTTCTTGCCAAAGTTGAGATGTGGTCTCTGTAAAGGACATATATGTATAATGGACAATCTTGCATAGCTACTGTGCAAATATATTTACATGGAAGTGTGACAAAGTTTGTCACACAAACAACATTACATTGGCAGTTATATTTGGAAATTTGAATTCGTGGATAAACTGGAGGATACTTAAAAAATATGTCATCATGGTGCATTGTTTGAGCTTGTCTGTCGTCTACAGTGTCGAGAAATCGACCACGTTCCATAAAATCAAGGGCGCGTGGTCAAACAAATTGAAAACAGATGGCCCCTACACGCAGCTGCTCACTCCCACAAGGTGGATGCCAGCACAAGCACGAGTGCAACAAAAGTGCAGACTGATTTCTAAAGGTCCTCTCCTAGAGCAGCTCTTGTGCGCTGCACTAGGCTTGACCTAAAAAGGTCATGGCCATGCCACGTCACTTCAGGCGCTTGTTAACCTCCCTCTAAGTAGAACCTTCCTAAATCAACTCCCTTAATACGTCAGTCCATAACTCCTTGCTATGACCCTGCGGCTGCCCTCATCCATTTTCCTGCAAAGTTCTCACTTCCCATCTAGCGCCTCCCAGGCGGCACCATGCACCATCATATCCTAACTTCTGTATGGCACTCTGTTGCAGATTGCACACAATTGTTATTTTTTATGGCTATATTGTCTTGGTTCGTTCTGGTGTGACAGCATGTGGTTTTTAGGTTTCGGTTGAGACAGCGCATGCATGGTTGCTTGAAAGACATTTTGTTATCTTAAAGTGGGCTTAAAGGCCACTCGTTCTTTACCACTGGCTGGTTTCATTGTCACTCCTATTTGCATGCTTCTCATTCGTTACAGTGTGCCTGCTTCACTTCCTCTTCTTGTGTTTGGCCCTCCCCTCTTTGCATTTTAGGAGCTACTTCCTTTTCTTTTGGAGGAAGCACTTCTTTATCTGTCTCCCTCATGCTTCTCTCCCCATGTTCTGTGTTGCTCTCTCTTCTACAAAGCCGGACTAGTAGTACTGGGCATCAGGCGTTTTCCCAGGAGGCTGGAACGGTGGGAGGACGGTTTTGTTACTGGGTGCCGGTTTGGTAGCAGTGCAGCAGTTTTGAAAACACCCACTGCAGAGTTTCTGGTATATCCAGTAGTTTTCCCAGGCAACAATAAAAGTGTCATGATAACTACGATTAGTAATAAACCTACATAAGAGAAATCAGAGTTTTGTCTAGTGGCAGTTTAGACTCATCCAAGGTAGTGCAGGGGTTAATATGCCTACTGCAAAGGACGTGCACCATGCATATCACAGAACAGTGCTTTATGTACATTGCTTAGTTGGTTACTGCTTTTGTCAAAGAGATTATTTTGTTACTGAGCAGTTCTTAATTACAATCATTATATAGCACAGTGAGTTAAGAACAGCCATCAAAGAGCTTCATGCAAACTGCATGGTACAGGTTAGAGAACTATGTTTTTTCAAGTCTTTCGTTATCCCAATGTTGCTAAAAGGGCTTGTTTGGGTAGAAATAAATGTTTATTAGTAAAGCCAACCCTAACCACTGTTTTACGTTCTGAATCCTGTGTTTGTGCTTCTCCACATCCAGCACTCTTAAAAAATGCCTACCAGTATGGGTGGCATGTAAATTCTATACCTTATATCCCTTTGTAGCATTTTCTATACACTGATTTACACATGTATTATTTATTGCCTGTGAATTTATGTGTGATGTACCCTAAATTGGTATGAGAGCAACTGTAGAACAAATTAAATACATTTTGAAAAAGGTGAAATGGAGAGATGAAGGGCCCCTCCCCCTAGCCTCATCAGGATCTGGGGACCCCATTACGAGGGCTGTATTTAATTTAAAGGGGAGGTGGGCCACGTGGCACCCCTCCTGAAGCCTAATATGACCAGGGGACCCAATCCCAGAAGATAGGTATATTGTTTATGAGGAGAGGGGCACATGTACCCTCCCTGGGCCGTTTTCAGCACTGAGTACCCCACCCTTTGGGACCCAATCTGTTAATTAAGGGGAAGTGGTCGTGCAGCCCCCCTTCCCTGAGCCTTAAAAAGTTCCTGGGGACTCCATACCCCAGGGTTGTTTTTTTATTTAAATGGGAGGGAACTGCATGCCTCCCACTCCATGCTTATTATGGCCCTGGGGAGTCCATTCCCAGTTGAGGGGGACCGTGTAACCCCCTCCACAACCATATTTTGGCACTAGGGACCCCATCCTCCAGGGCATTTATATATTACTAAAAGAGGAGGGATGGCATGCATCAATTTAAAGGTGGGTGCTCCGGTACACACACCCCGGGGCACCCACCAACCACGTGTTGGTTGCCATGGTGGGGGGGGGAGACCCAGGGCCTTGGTGGCCCCAGCCGACTCCATGCAGTTGTGGGAGCCCTCATTGCTTCTGCCCACTATTTAAGCTGCTCCCTCCTGGTGAGAGCAATCTCTTGATCGGTTTCCCTGCTCGTATTAGTGCGGGCAGGGAAAGAGATCAAACATCTGCTCCCAGCTGGCAAGAGCATTTTTAAACCTCCTGGTCTGTGTCCTGGGGTGATACAAAAGGGGATGATGGATGGAGCGTTTGAGCAAATCAAACACTCACCCCCAGTCAACTGATCTGGGTTTAATCCATCACCATTCTTTAGCTCACTCAGCCACCCCAGTTCAGACATGGCCATATGCAAATCAGTCTGACCCTGTGCCTCATGGGAACAGTCCAGCCCGAACTGCCAAGCCATGTCTTCCCTGGACCGGAAACAAGTATCCTGGGACCGGTTTCGGATTCATAATCCTCATCAGCCAAACTATCTTGAATCCAGTGGCCAAGTGAGCAAGGGACTCACGTCTGAGCATACCCTGCCAATTTAGGACGAACAAAGCGATACAAAAGGGGATGATGGACGGAGCGTTTGAGCAAATCAAACACTCACCTCCAGTCAACTGATTTGGGTTTAATCCATCACCATTCTTTAGCTCACTCAGCCACCCTAGTTCAGACATGGCCATATGCAAATCAGTCTGACCCTGTGCCTCATGGGAACAGTCCAGCCCGAACTGCCAAGCCATGTCTTCCCTGGACCGGAAACAAGTATCCTGGGACCGGTTTCGGATTCATAATCCTCAACAGCCAGGCTATCTTGAATCCAGTGGCCAAGGGAGCAAGGGACTCACGTCTGAGCATACCCTGCCAATTTAAGGCGAACAAAGCGATACAAAAGGGGATGATGGACCGTCCATCACCACCCCCCTTTTGTACCGCTTTGTTCGCCATAAGTTGGCAGGGTATGCTCAGACGTGAGTCCCTTGCTCACTTTGCCACTGGATTTAAGCAAGCCGAGCTGAAGACGGCTGTATTGCCAGAAACCGGTTCAGGGAAGGCATGGCTTGGCAGTTCGGGCTGGACTGTTCCCATGAGGCACAGGGTCAGACTGATTTGCATATGGCCATGTCTGAACTGGGGTGGCAGAGTGGGCTAAAGAACGGTGATGGATTAAACCCAGATCTGTGGACTGGGTGTGAGTGTTTGATTGGTTCAGATGCTCAGTCCATCACCACCCCCTTTTGTACCGCTGTGTCCTGGGGTGGGCTCCCCGGAACACAGCAAGTGAGCCTGCCGCTGGGATGGGGCCCTGTGTCCAATAAAGTCACAGGGAGGGTGGCCATGTCGCCCACCTCCCTTTAAAGTATAGTGTTGACCCTGGGAGCTGGGGGCCCCAGGGCCTTTTGAAGGCTCGAGAGGAGGGCACACAGCCCCCATCCCTTTCCTGGAGGTTTCAGACCCAAGGGGTGGGCTCAAATGGGGCCTATAATGGCTCGAGGAGGAGGGCCACGTGCCTCCTCTCTCCCTATTTATTGAATCTGGCCCTGGAGTATGGGGCCTCTGGGGCCAAATATGGCTTGAGGAGAGAACCCCCTCCCTCCCCATATCAATAAATTTGAACACAGGGATTGAGTCCCCAGGGCCAAATACAGCTCAGGGATGGGGACTGCATGCCCCATCCCCTTAATTAAACAATGCGGCCCGGGCCACCAAATATTTTCAGTCCAGTGGAAGGCCCACAGGATTGCAGCAAAAATTGCCAATTTGTTTTGCATTATGACCCCAGAAGGGAGTGGGTCCCTCTGGGTCCCTCCACAGGGCCTAGGAGGCAAGGGTATCCCTACCTTGCCCCTTTTTTGTTATTGTGTTTTCTCACTTCATGACAGTAGACAAAGCCCCTGAAAAGGCTGCCAGCAAAATATGTCTCATGTTGCTGGCAGCCAATGAATCTGAATTCAGCAAGGGCCCCTGAATTTTAAATTGGCGCTTCTGCCAGACACTCCTGAGACTCTTGTGGACTCAACTGTCCAGGGGCCGTATTACAATAAGTGCCCCTGGGGCGCAACGCGCGTTTTCACCCGCTTTGCGCGCTCCAGGGCACTTTGATATTACAGAAGGGGGCGCAGACGCTTGTGCGTCCCCTTCTATAATATCAATAGCGCTGGTGCACATAAAGTGCCAGCGCTATCAACAGAAGGTGTTCGCTCATTTGCATAGGGGCATGCCCTATGCAAATGAAGGAATTCCTTTGACTCTGCACCCGCACCATATTACAGATGCGGGCACAGAGTCCAAGGAGCCCTCAGGAGGCACACTGGCAGTGCAACATTTAAAGGGTGGCGCACTGTCAGTGCGCCTCTTGACAGCAGCCCTCTGCAGGGGGTAAAGGGTTCCCATGGACCCCCCAGACATCTCCTCGCAGGTGGGTGCAGTCAGTGACTGCACCCACCTGCAAGGGGATCTCTAAACCCCTTTGAAAGTGCAGGCTGCCACCTACACTGTGAAAATACGGAGCAGCTGCTCCGTGTTTTCACATGAATGCGCTGCCCTGCACACGTTTGTGGCTGCCCTGGGGGCAGCGCATAAATCATAATAGGGCGCTTTGTGATTGTTTGCTTCTGGCACACCTTTTAAAAGGTGCGCTGGGCGCAAACAATCACAATGCATAATACAGCCCCAGATATACAAATGTTTTTTAACCTTAATTTCTCAAAAACTAATGAACAGATTTACGCCAAATCACAAAAAGCACTATCTGTGGACTAAGAGCTAGCTTCCTGCCAAATTTGGTGTAATTCCGTTCAGCAGATTTTGCATTTTAAGATCCCCCTTTTTCTCGAACCCCTCATAATGGATCACCCCGAAACTTTCCATGCGCAAACTAGTCAACAAGTAGCACCTTTTTATAAGCTTTGTTGGAGATTCGTCAAACGGGGTCAAAGGTATTCACAACAGAAAAAACAATTTTCCTATGGAACAACTGACCTAACTATAACTACCCAGTGGCGACTGCCACTGGTCAATATGTGTGTATGTATGTATGTATGTATATATTACTTACTGGCGGTCACCAGTAGTTAGTTATAGTTAGGACCTTGTTTCTATTCAAAAAGCGTTTTTTTCTTTTGCCAATATCTTTGGCACTTGTTGACGAATCTTCGCAAACTTTTCAAAACTAATCGGTCACTCAGGTCAGCTCCTGTCCTTAAAGTTTCGGGGTGATTCGTCAAGCGGGGACTGAGAAAAAAGGGGGATTTCAAAACACGTTTTCCCCATGTTAATTTCTATAGGAATTTTCAGAATAGGCTACAGCTTGAACTGCTGAACGGAATTACACCAAATTTGGCAAAAAGGTTGGCTCTTGGTTCAGAAAGCGCCCTTTTTTTAATGGTGTAAATCCGTTCAGTAGTTCCTGAGAATTTCAAAAAATAAAATATCAATATCTGAGCACAGAGGAGGAGTCGCGACTCTTCCTGAGCACAAGCTGACTTCTGATTGGCTGTTAACATTCCAAACCAGGATGTGTTGGCAGCCATCTTGTGACTCAGTAACCGATTCACAAGAAAACAGTTAAAAAAACATTAAAAACCAAGAAAAGGGGGCAGGGTAGAAACTCCCTGACCCCATAGGCCTGCTCAGGGGATCCCACAGTGACCCGGAGGGCCAAAAAAAAGCATATAAAAAAATCGGGCAAATTCGCGCTTGGTGCGCGAATCCGGCTGAGAAAATAAAAAAACAAAATGCGGGCTCCCACGCTTCCTTTTTTATAAGCCCATGGGTGGGCCAGGTCCCAGAGGCAAATTAGTAAATATAAAGTGGGGGCCCATGGGGGCCCCCGCAGCCCTGGGGAGCCCTCAATGGTCCTGGGGACTGCCACCCCCCCTAGGCCCGGGTCCTGCAATGTATCGGGGTGTCCATCCCCGGGGCATTGCCGTTTGCTATGGAAGGACGGGAGAAGGGCTCCCGCCCTGCCATAGCAAACACTGCTTTGCTTCTTCGAAGCGAGAGCAGGAAACCTGCTCTCGCTTCCAGGAAACAAAGCAGAATTGCTTTCGGGCAAGAGGAGCTGCATGTGAGCAGCTCCTCTTGCCCAAAAGCAATGCGGGCTCCTGCAGGAGGCCGGGAGCTGGCAGGGACCGTGGGGGCATTGGGGCTCCCCCCACGGTCCCCAACGCTGAGGGCCGGCCCCAGGGGATGGAGTACCAGGGGCCAGAAGTGGCCTAGGGGAGGAGGGCCACGCAACTCCCACCGTAATACATTTTTTTTTTAAAGATCAAGGCACAACCCCTGGGGTATGGGGTCCCCGGGGTCAATAATTGCCTCGGTAGGGGTGCCGCGCAGGCCCCCTCCTTAATTTTTTTTTTTTTTAAAAAGAACAAATATGTGGCCATGCCCCGGGGAATCGGGCCATGGGAGGCCCCCTCTTGTTAAAAAAAAAACATCAGAAAATGCTCAGTTCCTGGGTAATGGGGTCCCTAGGGCCCAAAAATAATAAAGGAAGGGGAGGGGCACACAGCCCTCACTAAAAGATGCATCTTAACATTCTGAGTTCAGGCATATCAAACTTTATTTTCCTACCTTGTTCCCATGGGGAGTTGTCCTTATAAAATGTTATGAGCAAACTCCCCATTCTATCCTATGAGGATAAATAGCCTTACAATAGTGGAAAACAAAATTGGCAGTATTTCCCTATCAGGACATGCCCCACACATCAGGGCATGTCCTACATTTCACACTGCACCCTGCCCACAAGGGTACCTTGGGCCTACCTTAGGGGTGACTAACATGTAAAACAAGCATTGGAAATGAAATAGGGCTCGCATTAGGAAAGTTTGAGCTATTGGTGTTATAAATGAATTTTTTTATTTATGTGTTTTTTTTTTTTAATAGCTTTGTCACTTACAATGCCAATAGTTATAACTTTCGCAAATGTGACACCTAAAGCATTTGTAATGCAACATGTTTTGTATTTACGTGACTTAGATGTATTGATATTACAAATAACAATGGCTTTTAAGTTTTTTTAAATAATTAATACTTAAATAATTTATTTAATTTGTAATGGCGATAGCTTAAACTTTTGTAAATAACATTTGTGAAGATTATGTTCAGTGTTTTTTAATGTGACGAAAATCCAAGAACAGAAGTGAAATATTAACATCTTTTTGTGATTTGTAATAAAGCGTGAAAGCTTGAAAACAGCTTGAAACATTGAAAGAACATATTTGAACCAGTGATGCTGTGGTTGCGCTGAGTGATGCTGTGGTTGCGCTGAGTGATGCTGTGGTTGCGCTGAGTGGTGTGTGCATCGGTGGAACTGTTTGATGGGTGCATTGGTGGAGCTTAGTTGGAGCATCGGTGGAGCTGTGTGGTGGCTGCATCGGTGGAGCTGTGTGGTGGGCGCATCGGTGGAGCTGGGTGGTGGATGCATCAGTGGAGCTGTGTCGGTGGAGCTGTGTGGTGGCTGCATCGGTGGAGCTGTGTGGTGGGTGCATCGGTGGAGCTGTGTGGTGGGTGCCTTGGTGGAGCTGTGTAGGTGGAGCTGGGTGGTGGGTGCATCGGTGGAGCTGGGTGGTGAGTGCATCAGTGGAGCTGTGTGGTGGGTGCATCAATGGAGCTGTGTGGTGAGTGTATCGATGGAGCTTAGTGGGTGCATTGTTGGAGCTGTGTGGTGGGTGCATCGGTGGAGCTTAGTTGGTGCATCGGTGGAGCTGTGTGGTGGGTGCATTGGTGTAGCTGTGTGGTGGGTGCCTTGGCGGAGCTGTGTGGTGGGTGCCCCGGCGGAGCTGTGTGGTGGGTGCCTCAGCGGAGCTGTGTGGTGGGTGCCTCGGCGGAGCTGTGTGGTGGGTGCCTCAGCGGAGCTGTGTGGTGGGTGCATCGGCGGAGCTGTGTGGTGGGTGCATCGGCGGAGCTGTGTGGTGGGTGCAACGGAGGAGCTGTGTGGTGTGTGCATCTGTGGAGCTGTGTGGTGGGTGTATCTGTGGAGCTGTGTGGTGGGTGCCTAGGTGGAGCTGTGTGGTGGGTGCATCGATGGAGCTGTGTGGTGGGTGCCTCGGTGGAGCTGTGTGGTGGGTGCATCGGTGGCGCTGTGTGGTGGGTGCATCGGTGGAGCTGTGTGGTGGGTGCATCAGTGGAGCTGTGTGGTGGGTGCATCGGTGGAGCTGTGTGGTGGGTGCATCGGTGGAGCTGTGTGGTGAGTGCCTCGGTGGAACTGTGTAGTGAGTGCCTCCGTGGAGCTGTGTGGTGGGTGCATCGGTGGAGCTGTGTAGGTGGAGCTGTGTGGTGGGTGCCTCGGTGGAGCTGTGTTGGTGGAGCTGTGTGGTAGGTGCATCGGTGGAGCTGGGTGGTGGCTGCATCGGTGGAGCTGTGTAGGTGGAGCTGTGGGGTGGGTGCCTCGGTGGAGCTGTGTTGTGGGTGCCTCGGTGGAGCTGTGTGGTGGGTGCCTCGGTGGAGCTGTGTGGTGGGTGCATCGGTGGAGCAGTGTGGTGGATGCATCGGTGGAGCTGTGTGGTGGGTGCATCGGTGGAGCTGTGTGGTGGATGCATTGGTGGAGCTGTGTGGTGGGTTGAATCGGTGGAGCTGTGTCAGTGGAGCTGTGTGGTGGCTGCATCGCTGGAGCTGTGTGGTGGGTGCATCGGTGGAGCTGTGTGGTGGGTGCATCGGTGGAGCTGTGTGGTGGGTGCATCTGTGGAGCTGTGTGGTGGGTGCCTCTGTGGAGCTGTGTGGTGGGTGCCTCTGTGGAGCTGTGTGGTGGGTGCCTCTGTGGAGCTGTGTGGTGGGTGCCTCTGTGGAGCTCTGTGGTGGGTGCCTCTGTGGAGCTGTGTGGTGGGTGCCTCTGTGGAGCTGTGTGGTTGGTGCATAGGTGGAGCTGTGTGGTGAGTGCATAGGTGGAGCTGTGTGGTGGGTGCATCAGTGGAGCTGTGTGGTGGGTGCCTCGGTAGGGCTGTGTGGTGGGTGCATCTGTGGAGCTGTGTGGTGGGTGCGTCGGTGGAGCTGTGTGGTGGGTGCGTCGGTGGAGCTGTGCGGTGGGTGCGTCGGTGGAGCTGTGTGGTGCGGGCATCTGTGGAGCTCTGTGGTGGGTGCATCGGTGGAGCTGTGTCGGTGGTTGCATCAGTGGAGCTGTGTGGTGGGTGCATCGGTGGAGCTGTGTAGGTGGAGCTGTGTGATGGGTGCCTCTGTGGAGCTGTGTGGTGGGTGCCTCTGTGGAGCTGTGTGGTGGGTGCCTCGGTGGAGCTGTGTGGTGGGTACATCGGTGGAGCTGTGTGGTGGGTGCATCGGTGGAGCTGTGTGGTGGGTGCATCGGTGGAGCTGTGTCGGTGGTTGCATCAGTGGAGCTGTGTGGTGGGTGCATCGGTGGAGCTGTGTAGGTGGAGCTGTGTGGTGGGTGCCTCGGTGGAGCTGTGTGGTGGGTGCCTCGGTGGAGCTGTGTGGTGGGTACATCGGTGGAGCTGTGTGGTGGGTGCATCGGTGGAGCTGTGTGGTGGGTGCATCGGTGGAGCTGTGTGGTGGGTGCATCGGTGGAGCTGTGTCGGTGGAGCTGTGTCGGTGGTTGCATCAGTGGAGCTGTGTGGTGGGTGCATTGGTGGAGCTGTGTAGGTGGAGCTGTGTGGTGGGTGCCTCTGTGGAGCTGTGTGGTGGGTGCCTCTGTGGAGCTGTGTGGTTGGTGCATAGGTGGAGCTGTGTGGTGGGTGCATCGGTGGAGCTGTGTGGTGGGTTCATCGGTGGAGCTGTGTGGTGGGTGCATCGGTGGAGCTGTGTCGGGGGAGCTGTGTGGTGGCTGCATCGCTTGAGCTGTGTGGTGGGTGCCTCTGTGGAGCTGTGTGGTGGGTGCCTTTGTGGAGCTGTGTGGTTGGCGCATAGGTGGAGCTGTGTGGTGAGTGCATAGGTGGAGCTGTGTGGTGGGTGCATCAGTGGAGCTGTGTGGTGGGTGCCTCGGTAGGGCTGTGTGGTGGGTGCATCTGTGGAGCTGTGTGGTGGGTGCGTCGGTGGAGCTGTGTGGTGGGTGCGTCTGTGGAGCTGTGCGGTGGGTGCGTCGGTGGAGCTGTGTGGTTGGGGCATCTGTGGAGCTCTGTGGTGGGTGCATCAGTGGAGCTGTGTCGGTGGAGCTGTGTCGGTGGTTGCATCAGTGGAGCTGTGTGGTGGGTGCATCAGTGGAGCTGTGTAGGTGGAGCTGTATGGTGGGTGCCTCTGTGGAGCTGTGTGGTGGGTGCCTCTGTGGAGCTGTGTGGTTGGTGCATAGGTGGAGCTGTGTGGTGGGTGCATCTGTGGAGCTGTGTGGTGGGTGCCTCTGTGGAGCTGTGTGGTGGGTGCATCAGTGGAGCTGTGTGGTGGGTGCATTGGTGGAGCTGTGTGGTGGGTGCATCGGTGGAGCTGTGTGGTGGGTGCATCGGTGGAGCTGTGTCGGTGGAGCTGTGTCGGTGGTTGCATCAGTGGAGCTGTGTGGTGGGTGCATCGGTGGAGCTGTGTAGGTGGAGCTGTGTGGTGGGTGCCTCTGTGGAGCTGTGTGGTGGGTGCCTCTGTGGAGCTGTGTGGTTGGTGCATAGGTGGAGCTGTGTGGTGGGTGCATCGGTGGAGCTGTGTGATGGGTGCATCGGTGGAGCTGTGTGGTGGGTGCATCGGTGGAGCTGTGTCGGGGGAGCTGTGTGGTGGCTGCATCGCTTGAGCTGTGTGGTGGGTGCATCTGTGGAGCTGTGTGGTGGGTGCATCGGTGGAGCTGTGTGGTGGGTGCATCGGTGGAGCTGTGTGGTGGGTGCATCGGTGGAGCTGTGTGGTGGGTGCATCGGTGGAGCTGTGTGGTGGGTGCATCGGTGGAGCTGTGTAGGTGGAGCTGTGTGTTATGTGGAACTTTTTATAAATCATTAGTAAAAGAGATCAATGAAATTCAACTAAAACCCATATATAGCAGAAGAGGAGAAAGCTCTAGTAACAGGATTTAGGATGATTGTATTCCTTTGAAGCAAATTGCCAGCATGTGAAAGGTGTAAAATAGCAATCAGCATAAAACGAAAATGCCAGCAAAAGACTTTATAAAATTCTGTGTGGCCCTGATAAAATAATTAGAGCGGTTAAATATCATTACCAACAACGGTTATTGTTTCAAGAGCAGCGTGCGAGATGGTTAGGCTGCAATATAAACAATCCCTCGGCATTGCTGTGGTGGGAAGGGGGGGCGGGGAGAGGCAAGAAGGGAAGAATAGGGTCCGGGAGCAGCAGCCTTTGATGTGTTGTCCGGCCCTGCAGTGAATAATTAAGGGAGGAGAAATGCCGGATGGGGGAGGCTTGAGATGCCTGAGGAGGCTGGTGGCTTTGATGTGCACGCGCTTCGGGCACTGCAACAAATCGCCGAGTTAGGTAAACTCTGTTTAAGTTGCAATATAGCTCGCCAGCTATGCGCATGCGCATCAGCAGGCGAGCCCTAAAAAGGAAAGGTTAGGGCCTGGCAAGTGGGTGCACTTGCCAAGTTGACATGGCAGTACTAAACTGCGCACAGATACTGCAGAGGCAGATCTGAGTTACATTTACTGGTTGATTATGTGGGTGGCACAACCAGAGCTGCAGGCCCACTAGCAGCATTTGATTTACAGGTTCTGGGCACACACAGTTCACTGTACTAGGAACTGATTAGTAAATCAACTATGCCAATTATGAAATCACCAATCCATAACAACAATTTACAAAGGGAGCACTTGCACTTTGCCACTGAACAGCAGTGGCAAAGTGCCCAAAGGATCTAGACAAGCAAAGCAAAGTCCAACACACAGCAAAAGCACAGGAGGCAAAGGAAAAAATACAGAGGTAACCCACGCTAATGATGCCAGCTCTAACATGCTTGTTTGTGTATTTAGCCTGCATGGTATCTGCATGGTGTGTATCAGTAAGGTAGAGTAATGGAGGTTGTTGGATCCATTTTGGATACCCCAGGCCTGGCCTTTGCACACAGTGGATGTATGATTATTTTTCCAGATGTGGGAGTTCACTGCTGACATTCCTGAAGCTGGAGGGAGAAAACCTAGACATTGAAGTGAGGAGAGTCGAGACAGGGCTTCTTTAGAAATTCAATTGGCCTTTTTCTAACAAGGAGCTGTTGATAGACTTCTTAAATAATGACATTTAGTAGATGGTGGCAAAAGAGGTGGAACAGTAGACTTTGTTGTACAGAGTTGAGGAAACCTTTAGGTGAGGCCTTTCCTTTTGACCTTCCCCGATTACCCCTTCAGTTGTCCAATGACAGTTCGGTGCATAAACCTTAAACCTCTTTGCACCTCTCTTGTGGATGCTCCAGGATGGAGACTACCCTACTGTGATAAGAATGACTATATGCAAAGGCTGCATATGTAGAGACACATTAAAAGAGAACCACCCCAAACTGATTCTACAGTGTCAGTCAGTAGATACAAATTTCCTGTCTGAGTTTGTGATATAAAAGTGTGACCTCATTACTCTACTCATTGTTCGGGTTCCAAGTCCTCTATGGACAATGAAGGGAGTACTCCATAGAGTTCTCAGAGGATTGATGTGCAACTAGAGCTTTGGTCTCCCTCACAACCAGCTTCCAAGCAGACATAGGAGGTCACCTAAGTCTCGGCCCCCTGCTGGAGGAGCTGTGTACCTGTCCTGAAGTGCCTAGAACAAAGGACCCGCCAATCCTGCAGGAAGAGTGGCACCCAGAAGAGAAAGACTAAGACACTGTAAATGGTAACCCTGCTTATAAAGATTCTACCAATGAACTTGGGATGGGGACTCATCAAAAAGATGTACATAAAAATTAACCTACTGTTTAATGAAAAACTAATAAACAGATTCTAAGAAAAAAATAACCTATTTACTATTAACTTACAAAAAATGGGTCACAAAACGCTGTGTGTAAGTGCAAAGTGTGAAATTGGGGGCAATCTGTGGAGAAGGGGGCGGGGGGAGGAAGAGTGTGGCATGTTGGATTCGGAAACTGAAAACGAAATTGTGATAGTTTTGTTCTTACCTTGCTTATATTTGGATTCCCTGTAAAGTATAGGCAATATAGCAAGTCAGGATGCAATGTAAAGAAGAAATGCTCCTTGAGAAGGGGGCGATGGATGCCAGATTCAGGTCCACCTCCAAGAAAAGCGTTTACTACCAACATTTTGCAGAATTTCTCCTTCACCAGCCACCTGTCATGCTGCCACTTTTTCTTTAGGCCCCCAAGATGTGTATCTCCACTGCCAATGCATTAACAGAGTTTGCAATATCCTGCCCCGTGGCTGCTTACAATGTTCCACTGGTGTCTGGAGACAGACCGGGAGTTACCTGTAATCATCTGCAACAAAGGCAACCACAAGGTATGCCTCCTCTTCAGCGAAGTTCCTCCTTCTCTTGTGTGTGGCTGGCTACATATTGGAGTTTGGAACTAATGCCAGATGTTTCTTCATTATTCTTTACATTGCGGTACTTTACATCACGGGTTTGACATCAAATGGCTTTATAATGCGATTTAATGTTCCTCTCTGTAAAGTACCACTACAACCTACGTCAATACCTCATATTGCTTTTGTTTTACATTGTCTATGTTGAAAATAACATTTTATGTTGTAATTATCATAGGGAAAATCCCTGTACAATTTCATTTTTTTTACATGAACACATCTACTTCAGAGTACTAACTAAAACACCACCTAAAAATGCGTCTACACAAAGACACAGATGTAGTTAAACTGTTTTTTTAAACACACATTAAAGATTGGTTTCTGTCAGCATTTAATACAAAATTATACATCTCTCCGACCACTTGTCAGACTTGTCAGGTGAAAGGACGATTGGCAGGAAGCTGATACTGCCTCGCTGCACACTGTCATCTAAACAAGCACAAGTACATTTAAACAATAGTTACCAAAGTAACTTCCACAAACAACGTCAGAGAATAACAAATACTTATAAAACATCTTTTCCATTCTTTATTTCTCACATCTATACAGATTTTCTGAGGGGAAGTTAAGCGCCTGTGTCAAAGGAAAACGTAAGAACTCAGGAGATTTATTTCTACAATACCTCTGAGGTTGCTTCAAAGTCGCGAGGGAAAATGAAAATAAAGTTGAATAAATCAGGTAAACATAATATTTTTAAAACACATTTTTTTTGAAGGATAAAATATTGAAAGTTAAATAGGTATGGATTTTCCAAATGTAACACTCCATCTATGCACCGTGAATAGTTGTGGAGTTAGGAATAGTAAATCCATACCTCCTCTAAATGTACTTACCTTTCAATACTTTGTTCGTCAATATTCTGTCCACAATAGTATTATATCTCGATATTCCTAGCCTTGATATTTCAGTAGTAGTATAATCAAAAACATTAACCAGAGTTATCTTTCAGAGGCAGCTAATCAAAAATGGATTTTCATTACAGGAATTTAATTGTTTATTTTTTTGAATTACACAAAAGATATTGTTAATGAGTGCATTGATTAAAAACTAATTTTTCTAAATTTCATGTACCATAGCTTTCTGCAAGAAAGCAACAACATGACAGAAAGAGAAGCCAGAATACAAGTTACAAAAGAAAAAGCATTCTTCTGAACAGGCTTCAGAATGAAAGGGAGGAAGGAAGGAAGTAAAACAGAAATTGAAAACATGAGCACAACCAATAGCAGACTGTAAACACATTATTAAACGTTTCTCCTCTTGTTTTGTTTCTTAAAAACAGAACGGTTATAATGGAAAAAGTGGCCCCAGGTATCTATGTACTCTCTAAGAAAGACGTCAACTTTTAAAGCTCAATGGGTATCCTTATTGTAATGAGAGACATAAAAAAGGTTGGACTCATTGGAAATGTATAAACTATTTCTCTGACTGCTGCGGTAAGGGGCACAGCAGTTACTCTGGGGGACTTTGCGGAGAGAACCTCGGAACATAATCACTCTGCCTCTGCTATTGAAGTAGTGGTTAGAGAAACTCTGGGTCAGATAAATGCCATAGCTAGCACTTACAATGCGCACTCTAGCGCGGTATTAATGGAGATATATCAGAACGTCACTATGCATGTTGATGAAGAGATACATACTATCCCATGTTCCAAGAGAATGATTAACAGAAATAGACAGATGAGTAAGTGTCTTCCACTAACCCGAGGCCTCTAGGTACATAAACAGCCATGAAAAACAAACCTGAATCATCAACCATGAACCATTTCTACTCAATATTAACATCTACCCTAAGAACCGCATACTAATATGTAGAACTCTTCACAATTTTGTAACACTGGAAAATAGTGGGATGTGGATGATAGATAGTACATTTAAAACAACACCCCATTCATTCACACAAATTTACACTAACATGAATTCTGCCACCGTGACAGCACCAGCAGCACGTTCCTCCATTATGTGGCATGCATGCCACACTGTGCAGGAACTGGGGTGCAATTCCAGGGGGGCACAAAATTTGCCCTCACCCCGAAACTGTTAGTTTGGTTGTTGCCTCTCCACCACCCCAGTCCTCCAAGAAAGGGGCGGCGGACAGGTAACTCATAATATGCTTGCAGTGCCGCAGGAGAGCTGCCATAATATTGCAGCTCCCTGACCGGAGCGGGATCCTGCATTTGCCCTGTGGTGGTCCAACCGTCTAACTCGTAATACTGCGGGCGGGCCCGAAGTGTGGTGGTGGTCGTACAGCCACTGCGAGTATGGCGGTCTAGGGAACCGCCGTACTCAATATAAGGCCCTTAGAATCGGAATCACTTTTGGTGTCTGATTATGGACCATAAGCAGGAGAGCTTAAGATCCCAAAAATTGTCAACTGTCAAGCAGCCAGTTCGGCTGTGTGAGATGGAGAAGCTCTGCAAGACTTCTGCCTGTGACCAAGACTGAGGTCCAAGGCCTGCTAGGCTGCCAGCTGGCTGAGAGTAAATAACCCAGGGAATCCAAGACCACCTGCGCTGAAGCCTGTCTGCTTTCCAAGACCAGTGTGCCCTGTGAGAAAGAGAGTGTTGGAGGGAGCAAGGTTCAGGGGGGAATCCTTGCAGGTGGATTCCCTTAGCGATGTGTGAGGAGATGGCTACTGCACTGATCGGGTCATTGAAAATGTGCAGGGAAAGTCAGCGACCTCTCTCTGCCAGAGGGGACCGCCATGAATTGAGCCCTGATCTTTGCTGCACCAATTGGGTCTTCACCCATGTTTAGTGTGAAGTCCGAGACCCATTATAACAAGTGGGGTCACCATAAAGTCTATTGCCATTCCAAGTGGACTGTAGCCCTGTGCGGTATTAAGTCAGTGACACCTTATGCCAGGAATAGGGGCACTATGAAGGCTGCCACTGTGCCAATCAGGCCCGTGCCCGTGTGCAGTGAATGGGCAATGACCCTGTGTGGCAGAGGTGGGCCACATGGACCAACCAAGAATTGCAGGCTGTTCCAGATCATCATTGGAGGAGAGAGGCCGCCGTGTTGACCCTAGTGGACCAGAGCCATGACCGAAGACCAGCACCAGGATTGACACACCACCTCTCTACTGGTGGTAAGAACTGAATAACTTACCCAGCTTGGGGGACACGCAAGAACCCCAGGCTGCTGCAGGACTGAGTGTGAGGAAACTCTAGAACAGCTGAGAGTAGCCTGCCTGGGCCGCGTCTGAAAGACGTACCGGAGACAGTAGCTGCATCCAACGCCCATAGTGGGGGCCTACTCAGAAAATCCAGTTGCTCGGATAGTGCTGGTGTGGGTAAGACTTGTTTGAGGCCAGACAGACTCAGGGGAACTTGTTTGTCAGATACCACTGTGGCTCCAAAACACTGTTGACTTTAATATGGAGTCACAGTGGGAATCCTGAGACTTGGACTACTATTGAGGCTTAACCAGAATGTCGCCTATCCTGAATGTGGAATTACCACTACCACTAATTTGAGGGGAGTGGGACACAGGTCCCCCGCCTCTGAAACACTAGAACCCTGACCTCAGGGGACTGTGTGTATTGTTTGTGAATGCCGTATTTTACTTTGTGGTCGCATATAAATATTCATAAAAAGTATTTGACTGGACATTAATTTATTGCTGCTGCTGTGAATATTTTGAGTTGTGAGCCTGTGTTTACACCCAGTGTCTACCTCCCCCTGGAAAAGCCTTGGACTGCTCGACCCGCGCTACCACTGAGAATCAAGTGTTGAAGGGATACTTGGCCCAGTTGCTCAGGACCCATAAATGGTCAGGCCCCGGGACATCAGGAATAAAAGGCCCAACCCCCACAGTTGGGCCCTCTCAATGGGGTTCTGACATACAGATTTATTAAAAGAAATATACAATTTAAATAAATGCCAACATCCCAAAAATATAAACTTTCACCCATGAACACCCAAATTAATTGATCCAGAAGAATAAAAACACTCACCACAAAATTAATTACAAAATATAAAATTCTCCCCAACCCGAGCCCATATCAACCTTGCTTTACCCCCTCTTAAGGTTAAACTGCACATTTTGTGAACAAATTAGAAATGTAAAATAACCAATTTTATATTCGATTTTGGGATGCAAACCTCCAACCACCCTTTTTGCCACTAAACACACCCCAGCCTTAGGGTCTAAAAACTTCTTTTTATGCGCCTACACCCAATCCATCCCAGAACCCTAAAAAACATTATTACCATCTACACACCCGTACTACTCTTGAGTACAATCCATCTCGGAACCGTAAAAAAAAAACTAAAACCTCTTAAGTACCTTACGACTTGTGCTGTAAAGTAACACAATGTAAAGGCTTGTCACTGCTAAATAAAAACATTGTGGTAAAGATACCACGATGCAATGACTCAGAAGTACCGTTTAGATTGATGCTAACACGTGGCCTGTATTTTTGGTATTTAGAGGTAAGATATGTCTGATATGTGGGAATTATGTGAGGTGTATGGTGTTTCCCTATTTCACACCAATTTTTCTGTGCATCGCAAGAGAGAACTTCCCTAACAAGTATTTAGGTAAACTCTGCAAATAGATTTCCCATGATGAATTGGAACCTATGAATGTAAATCTGCAATTTGCATAGACTTCCAGACATATTCTAACCAAACTTACCAGGAATTTGGAAATGTACATAAAAGATGGGAGTAAGTGAATGATGTACACATTAACATACTTCCAGTGACTCATTCCCTAGTTTCTACCTAAAGGAGCTTCCTCTGCACCTTTACCTGGGATACCACTGGGCAGCACAACAACGGGAAACATCCTTTACAACGCAACTTTTACCACGCAGTGCTTTTACATTGCAACTTTTACAATGCAAACCATTACAACGCATTGCGCTGGGGGGCGCTCTAGGATAGGGAATAGATTTAATTTACTATCCAACACCTTCCCTACTATCCACAGGGACTGGAGTTGGAATAGTAAATTAAACTATTCACTATCCAGCACCCCTCAACACTATGCGTTGTAAAGGCATGCGTTGTAAAAGTTGCGATGTAAAAGCATGCATGGTAAAAGCAAGCGTTGTGATGTCATAAAATCCCACAACAACATGGCGTGGCTGCCTTTTTGGCGACTCTTCACCTAAGATTCCCGAAAGATTTCTACAGTGAAGGGCATCACGGTCGTCAGTATCGGATGAGGGAATACTAATTCATCCTGAAGCAAATGAAACAGCTGCTGATCAGCTAATTATTAGCGGAATGAAGGTGTTGGTATGGTTTGACAATATTGTGGCTTATGGAATTTGAGCAATGAGTAATGGACAAATGCATTCAGAGAATGTTTTGTAGTCGAAGAAAGAGAGCTGTGCTCTTCCTAGGCTACCACAGGAGGCCTATATCTACCTTTGTATAGGTTTGTCTGCAAGATCTTGCATGGACTGGTGGGAAAATATATTCAGGACAAATTTAGACTACTTCTCCAATAGGTCCCTCAGATCAGTTGTGCAACGTTTGTAGTTGACGCCATGTTTTGATTTCAAGGCATGGAAAGAGAGGTCTTCGAATACAAAGCAATTTACGGCCAGATTTTGTGCTCTGGCAGGGTAGAAACACTGCACCCGTAAATTCCACTACTATGTAGAGAATACCCTGCCAGTACCATGTTACGTTCAAGTACACAGAATGGAGTATAACTATGGAAACCCAGTTTTTTCCAAGTCAGAATGCACGAAGATACCTAATTTCAATTGGATTAATGCTTCCATTTACTACCTGCTCTCTGAAGGTGATAAATTGGAGTTGGGGTTGCGGAGGGTGGGGTGGGGTGGACGTCAGTGGTTAAGCGATGCTTGAGCCTAGCAGGGGTAAGCATTCATGCTTCCCCTGTGCTATATGAGAGAAATATGGGGGCCAGGCTGCACTTGTGCCCACAGCCCATGCCCAATTCTCCAACCAATGTTACTGTTCAGATTTTCCAGTTGTAAAATGTAGGCCCAGTGTTTCTACACATGCAAAATCATTGTCCAGGAACACCTGCCCAGCTATGATAAGGCAGAAAGTTATCTTGATCAGGAACAGTGGTATCCCACCCTGAGAATAACACTCTATCTGGTTTGTAATTGGGCAATTAATCTGGAACCAACAACCTATGCTTCACAAGCCTGAAACCAAGGATACCCATTTTTTTTATTAAAACTGAAAATGCTTCGTAAAATGGTGCCATCCTGGGCTTTTCTTCTTCTCTTGTCTCAGGCTTGCACATAGAAATGATCAAAAGCGACTATGACAGGCTTCCTACCTTCCCTGCATGTGCCCATCTACACTTGACTACAGTAGCCAAAGTGAATGGATATGACTGAACTACTTCTTTTGGGGCAGAGGTGTGGGGATGTGTTGACAAGCAAACCTTGGCTATTGCTGAGATTATTCTGCCAGGACACTAGTCTCAGTTCCCACTACCAATCCTCTGAGTCCACTTTCTGATTCTAATGCAGCTGTTATACTATAGAGATTCCCTTAATGAACATTGCAGATGAGCAATGCGACGAGGGCTCCGTGGTTGAATTTGTATCAAAAGGGCTTGGGAAGTTAGGTTATCAGAAATGGTGGCAAGATCCCAAAACTATCACCAAAGCAGGAATCAATGAATTAAAAAATTGCTATTGGGCACATGTCCAAGAGCAGCATGTTATGACTGGCTCTAAAGGGCATGGAGCAGCATGATTTTGATCCCATCTTGAGATACTGCCATTAGATAGCTAGGTATGAGAAGATGAAGTTTGGAAAGGAGAAACGTGGTAACGAGCAAAGAGGCGAGTTCTCATGGAGGAGGAAAAGAATGACCAAGGACAAAAGAAGTTGCAACTTATTGATGTGGGAAAGGTGGTGCAAGTATCCAATTTTAGCCAGAATCATTGAAAAGTAGAGGAGAAAGTCATGTGGGATTGTCTACCTTAAATGTAACTAATATCTTCTCTTGTAACTTAGCAGGGGGTCAGAGAGACATCTTAGAACTTCACTGGGACCAGACCTGTGCTTCTGCTTTGTGTGGCTTTAACCTATGTAACCCATGGTCCTCCTGAAGACTAATAGCTGACACCTTTCTAATTTCACCACTGTTTCGATGCTTCTCAGATTGGAGTTGTCTCTTTAAGGCAGTGTAGGAAGATATAGTGTCCTCATGCTTACCTTTGAGAATCATTTGATGCAGTTTAATACTCAATTCCTTTTTCCTGATTACTTACATTGTCAATATAGAACTAGTTATCTGCTTTTTCTTTTATAGGGTGAATCGCTTCAGGAGATTCAGACTCGTTTTGTTCGTTCTGTATTTCTATATGATAATGTTGAGATTGATTTATATTGATTTGTTTCTAAATTTATAATTACATTTTACTAATCTCAGATTTAGTTGTCGTGTGGATTATTGTGTGACCAAATTGGTTAAATTGTATTGAGATCGAATTATGATTGTTTTCTCCCTCGTATCTCTCAAGCTGCTAGAAAGAATAGCTGGTTGAGGATAAATGTCTAAGTGGGCACAAGCTCTCTCAGGCACTTAACCAGTAAGTTCTTTGATTTCAAGATCTCTCCGAGGTTTGATACTATTTTCCCACAGCAGGCCAAGAGCTTGTATGTGCGATTTCGAATTGGTACAGTTCCACTGAAATCTATCACAAGCAGATGGCATAATGACCAATTCAACATCCAGTGCCCTGCATGCGGGCAGGCAGATGAAACTATTAAACATGTGCTAAAGTTTTTTGCAGCGAGTATTTGGGGTCTCGCAGGAAATGGATTTGGCCATTATATTTAAATATAGGGATTACTCAATATGCAATTGCCCTAAGGATTTTAAGAACGTATACTTCCATTTCTTTGCTATTTGATGTGAGCCGACACCTGACTAATATATGGTGCAAGCGGGCAAAGTTTGTACTCTAGATTGCCATCTACAAGTGTACTGATTTACATCCACTAGCTTTGTCTAGATAATAGGTAGGATATTTTCTCGCACTTCCTGAATGAAGCAGTTAGTATTACCAACTAGAATTGTATTAATGCATGTTCTCGCCTTTTTAATATATGCAATCTACGAGTTTATTGCTATTGTTATATTTGTACACAATTTATGAGACTGTTGGTTTTAGAACAGATCATTTAATCGCTTTGTGTGAGGAGAACGTGTTTTACATCTGTTGAAAAGGTTTTTATGATGAACTTTGTTGCTTAATAACCGAATAAAGTACTTTTAGTTCATTCAACTGAACTACTTTAAACAAAACCTTACAAAACTAGAATGGTTGAAGCCAGCCAGAGTTATTTCCCAGGAACTGAATAGATCTAAGGGATAAATCCTTAAATAAGGTCCATCAAAAACAGTAAAAAGTAACTATTAGGAAATTGACCAGGATACTGCCAAGTTAACTACAGTCAGCAGTGACAGAAATGCCAAGAACAGCCGCACGCCTCAACCAAAAAGGTTAAACACTTCATCAGAAGTACATTAAGTAAAGACGTCCCACAAACAAGCAGCCATTTGTTTAAACAAGCTGGATTGGTGAATGGTTTGTTTAGATAAACTGCAAGCAGATGGAGAATTATGCAGCCAATATTCAGAAACATAAACACAGTAACATGTGGAAAGGTTTAAAAGGAAGTCAAGAGAATCAGACAATGTGAGCAAGGCTGATGTTTTTTCTTCGCAGCAAATAATTATCTATGTTTTAACTGCCATTATTTTTTTCCTCCCTATTGCACAGTACATTTTACAACTAATTTATTTCATCAATACGTTTAATATTATTCAGCCTACACCTATACAATTGTACTGTTATTTACCCTTAACTGTTTGTAAATCATAATCTTATTTCGATATGTTTTTTTTCAGTTTGCTGTATTATTGTAGTATTTATTCACATACACCCATGATAAAAAAAATAATATCAATAATTGTGCTTGTTGCTGTCAAAAAGCCCTCACTGCTGCAAAAATAGAACACTAACGAAAACCTGTCACTATGTATTACACTCTGGACCTGCAGAGTCCTGAATGGTAGACCCACAACCTGACATTTTACACTAGTAAACTAGCACTGGCAAATGTAATAGGTCTCACCTTAACAAGTTGGTGTAATGTTTATTTTTTATTTATCTATTTGGTTATTTACGAATTTATTTATTTATTGCAAGTATCTGTCACAAAAATAAAAAGGAGAAAACAAGCTTTTGCCTTAATATGGCAGCCAGATGCCTGCAATAAAATTGTAAACTAAAAAAATAACCATAGCATATAATTTCAATAGAGCAATATGAGTGTTTTCTAGCTGGCAAGTGTACTTAGAGAAGATATAAAAAAAATAAACTTTTAGTTGTAAGGCACATGACAGGATAATATGATTCTTATTGGCACCATGAAAATTACTACATGCTTTGAATTTCAGTATCCAAAAGACATATGTTCATCCCACAATGATTACGAAAAAGCATAAAAAAGGAAAGAAAAAAGCATTTGCATACTAAAGTATTGGCAAACCAAACCCTGGCACTGAAGAGTACTTCGTTTTAAGTGGATGTGTAAATCATCTAGCAAGCGACTAGCAAGCATTAGGAACAGTAACGATGCAACGATTTCGAGGAGCACACGCTCTATCGGTCACAAAGCGCAAAATCACTCAGTGAGATCTGGGTTTTTAATCACCGAACCTGTTGGCTGTTTTAGACATGGAACCCACTCGGTTGGGGGGTGATTTTTAAAGCATTTTTTAAAACTTAAAAAAATTCACTTACCAAACTGTGACTGCGCTGCTCACCCGCTCGCCCGCTAATTTTGACTATTCCCAGTCTACCACGGAGTGTTCCGATTGTGTAGAGGGAAATGGTGTCAGGAGGCAGGGCACAGGGCAGATGTCAGGAGGAGGAGCCACTGCTTACTAGAGTCGCATGGCAGCGTGGAGGAGCGCAGCGGGAGCACCGCTGGTGCGCTGTCCGTACCCGTCCGGGACCAGAGGCCTGGACCCCTGGCTCTATCATAAAGCATATAGGATACTCAAGGCGTCAGTTATTAACACTCCTATCTCCCGGGAATGAGATTTGTAAGCACCGCATCAGCCTTACAGATGGCAGCAGAGCATGCCCTAAATGTCCCTTCAAATAAAGTCACAATGTGCGGCGACATTCCAGGACACAGAATATGAAAGAGGTTAATATACTTCTCCTGAACTGCAGATCCCTGCCAAAACACTTGTCCGAAATCAATATCCTACTCAGTGAAGAACAGCCGGAGGCGCTGTTCCTGACAGGGACTTGGCTGCACAAAGATGCAGAACCAGACGTAGTACAAGCCCTACCCCCAGGATATTATATACTTAGGAGAGACAGGGTGCTTCGGAAGGGCAGGGGGATTGCCATCATCCGTAAAGATCATGTAAAAGGACGTATTGAGTCGGATATTGTTCAGGACGGTAAGAGTATGGGTTTCACGCTCATCTTTTCCCCACATGCTCACTATCAGGGATTTAAATTTACCGACCCCCGGGCCAGTGTGCGATGTTTGTCGAATCCCTTACAGACACGGTGGTGTCAAGGGCAAACTCATCCGCTAACTTCACCATTTATGGGGACCTCAATCTGCATTCAGAAGATTCTAATAAAGCTGAAGTCCTGAACGTTACACAAAACCTGGAGGCACTACAACTTACCCAAAAGTCACCAGCCCGACCCATGACAAAGGCCACATACTTGACCCAGTATTTTTAAATGAAGATAATCTCTATGTCGGCAGGCCATTCCCAGTCCCTTGGTCAGATGACTTTATAATCCCGATCATCTGGAAGTCATCAAAGCCTATCCCCAGCGACTGGCCAATAAAGAGCTGGGACCGATCTTGGGCAAAATTAGCGCCTGAAATTTGGTCTAAGACACTATCAAGCATTAACACTAAAGGCGACCCTGATCCCGGGATATCCTACAATAACTACAATGAATGGATCATAACATCCTTTGACTCCATTCCCTTATTTCTTTGACCTGGTGTATGATCAAATTTGCTCCCTGCTCTGCTACTACTCCCCTTCCCCCACCCTTTAAACAGTATTATAGTGTGCTAAAACGTAAATTAAGTGTGTGCTAAGTGCTAACAGAATACTAAGATATTATATCCATTTCTTTTAAATTGTGTTTATGATTGTTATATATTTATTATTATTTTAATTTTTTTTCCCATTTGTTTTAAAGTTTTTATATTTATGTTCATACTTATAGGAAACTAAAAGAGGCAGGATAAGATGAGCTAATGTACTACTATTATCGATCAATAAATTCATTCTTTTTCACGGGAAGCACCGCGCAGAGATTCTAACAGCTCATCTGCCTCATACGGGGATCTGATGTTATGCATCTTGTTATTGTGCATGATTTTAAGAAAGGCCAGGAATCTCATCTGTACTGTGGCCCCCAGGGACCTGAGCTTATCCATCCTCTAACCGAATTCCCACTGGCGTTCTAAGGTTACTTTGGACAAATCAGACCGCACCGCAAATAGGAAATCTGAACCCTTTAAAGTTTTTGCTTTGAGTGCCAGGTTCAAGATCTTTTCCTTGACAGCGTAGGTGTGAAAGTTAACAAGGATCTTCCTCGCTTTAGCCCTGCTGGGGTTTAGTCGAAATGGATCTCTGTGGATCCTCTGGATATCTTGTTCTAGAAATCCCTCTGACTCTTCAAGGTTCAGAGATTCCTTAAGCAAAGTCACTATGAACGACTTTATATCGCTTCCTTCTTTCCCCTCCGGAATCTTCAAGAGGCGAAGAATATTCCTGTGTGAATTGTTCTCTAGTGACTCCACTCTCTCCCGCAAGGCATCCCCATCTCTGCGTAGTATTTGTATTTTTGCCTCTGCCTACCCAAGATTAGCTTTAAGGTGCTCAACAGAGCCCTCAAGAGTCCCAGTCCTTAGATTCAGTAGGTCCACTTTCTTCTCCAGAGCGTCACACACTGCTCTAATCTTACACTGATTATCTACGGAGACTGCGAACCCCTGTTCTATATCATTTTTTAGTGACAGGAAGAGGGCCTCTATCGAATTTCCTACCATGCCTTGCCGGTCTTCCCTTCCACCGGTAGTCAATGTAACCTCCTCCGAAGGACAAAGAGTGAGTGAGTTAGATTTTGCTAAAGTTTCGGAAGTAGTTGCCTTAGTTAAAGGGACTGAAGGAACTGAAGAGGAGGGCTCGAGTAGTGCCATAGTAGTTACCAGCAGGTTTGGTGTGATAGGCTCAGGCGTGTTAGAATTTACCGAATTAGCTATCAGGCTAAGAGAGGATGAGGAGGAGACAGGGCTTGTCACCAGGGATGAAAAACGGCAATGTTCCAAAGGTAGCTCTTGGCTTGTAATGTCCAGAATCTGGGGTTCCACCCTAAAAAAGGAACGTAAAGAAGGGGTAACCTTTTCCTTTGTGAGGGCTTTTGCAGAACTTTTACTTCTGACCCCCTTAACTGACCTCCCCTTTACTTGATAACTTTGGAATGCAGGTCAAAGAAATAGGGGAAGGGTTTCCCAATGGGTGGGGGGGGGCACTGGGGGTATTAGAGCACAAATTCCTCATTTGTTGATACCTCACTATGTTTTAATATGCATATTATGCATAAGGCTTAAGCTCCATGGTAATATATTCCTGGGATTTCGGTTGTTTGGGCAGATGCTAGTCAAGGGCAAAAGGAGTTTAGAAACAGAGTGTGTCTGCGGGATGACATCGAAAGGGGCGAGTGTGGTTCCTCCATGACCCAGTTGCAATTTTTGTCCTGGAATGTCAATGGCCTGCGCACGAAGAGCAGAAGAGTTAAAATTTTGCAATACTTAAGGGACTCTCCGGCGCAGATCATTGCCATCCAGGAATCACACCTTCTAAAGATGGAGACAGTAGACTTATTAAAAAAACAGAAATGGGTAGATCTTTCTTTTTGCACAAATCAATCAGCAAACATTAGAGGAGTGATGTTTTTATTTAAAAAACATGCAAAGGCGCAAATACTGGAAAGCAGGGAGGACTCTAGTGGTAGATGGCTCATACTGAAGACGCTATTAGGGGAGATGCGTATTACTCTGGTGGCCTATTATGGCCCTAACCAGGATGACCCTTCGTGCCTAGAAATCATTCATAGTCACTTGATAGATTTCCCTGATCCTATTATCTGGGTAGGGGACTTCAACATCATTCTAGACCCCAAGGTAGATAAATCTCCAAAATCAAGAGCTACTGTGTCTTCTAAATCACGCTAGACCCTCATAAATATAATGAAGCAGATTGGGCTTTCAGACTTATGGAGGGAACGTGCAGGGGACCAACTAGGGGTCTCGTTCATTAATCTAAAATACAATCATAAATCAAGAATTGACTATGCATTGTTTAGCCATTGCCTTAGGGATTCGGTCAATCATATTGAATACCTGCCTTCCCACCTATCGGATCATTCTGCCCTAGCTTTCACTTTATCTCCTACTCAGAAACAACAGCCCAGATCATGGTCTTTTGACCGTACAATTTTATTAGTGGAGGTTGAGATTGAGTTCCTTATAACTGAGACCAAACAGTTTCTTGAGGTGAACCTAAATACAGCAAATATCTCAGTGGTTTGGGATACATTGAAGGCTTTTTTGAGAGGCTGTATAACAAACAGGGCTTCTTACAGAAAAAGGAAATTTAATAACGACATTAAGGCGCTAGAAGATGATATGAAAAAAATACAACTTAACTTAAGTTTTCAAACAGGTACAGACCTGACGGCAGACTTGGAAAAACTGAGTTCCCTCAAGAAACAATTGTAGGATATTCTCCAGGAGAGAATTGCACGTAGATGGGAAGCAAGTAAAATCTCCCACTTTGAATTCGGGGAAAGTGCTGGTAAATTACTTGCATGGAAAGTAAAATCAGATCAAGCTTGTAATCATATTAAACAGATCATGGTGGAAGGCGATTCATCACCTCGGCTATCTAATCAAGATATAGGGAAGGCTTTTTGCAATTTTTTCCACTTTATTCATTGCAATGACACGATGAAAGACCCTGTAACAAGGAAAGAATGGCTTGATGAGGTTCGCCTCCCCTGCCTTACGATCGACCAACAATCTGGTCTGGATAGGGAAATCAGTGAAGAAGAAGTTAGGTAGATAATCGACCTCTCTAAAAGAGGTAAGGCGGCTGGGCCAGATGGTCTCCCAGGAGTGTTATATCATTCACTTAAAGATATTATCATTCCAGTCTTGGTGAAACTTTTCAACTCAATATTCTTGAAGGGAGAAAGTCCTCCTGGGTCATGGAGTAACGCCACAATCGTACTAATTTTAAAACCTGGCAAATCCCCCACTGACTGCAGCTCTTATCGCCCGATTTATCTCCTAAATAATGACTATAAACTGCCATTCTTTCAAAAAGGTTGGGGGGAGTCATGGAAAACAACATCCATACAGATCAAAAAGGTTTTATCAAAGGGCGACAACTAGCGGACCTTACTTATGATCTCGTAGGAGCAATTGATGCTAACAGGATGCTAACATTGATGCCCTCTGTGGTCACCTTCAGCATAAACTGGGGAGCGCCATTGATTTGGTGGCACCCCTTCGTAGGGTGAAGAAGGTGGAGAGAGGAGCTGGGGCCCCCTGGTACAATGACTCCCTACGGGTTATGAAACGTGGGGTGAGGAAGAAAGAACGAGCATGGCGAAAAGAGTATGACGCCATTGCCAAGAAAGAATACATCTCTTCCTTAGCGAATTACAAACTAGCCATCCAAACTAGGAAGGCTGCTTTCTTCGAGGAAAGAATAGTTGCAGCTAGAAATCCACAGAAGGAAATCTTTCGGGTCCTGGCGGAGCTCAGGATAAATAACGAGCAAAGTACTGAGTTCACCCAGGAGGACTGCCAGAGGTTCCAGGATTTCTTCGTGAATAAGATCTCCGATATTCTGGGAGAAATTGCTGCAACTACACCCCTCGAATGTCCTTGCACACCAGACCTCACTGCCCCGCCAGATATCTCACCACTAGTTGAGTTCTCCCCACTCTCAAAGCAGGAACTATTTAAGATCACGGACCGAGTTAAATCGGGTTCCCTGGTGGATCCATGCCCTCCTGATGTGTTCAAGTTGGCATTGCCAGGAATTGAGGAAGAGGTCTTGCATTTGTTGAATACCTCCCTTTACACAGGACAGGTCCCCCTAGCTTTTAAAGAGGCTCGTCTGATTCCGCTACTAAAGAAACCTGGATCGGACACGAAGTGTTTGAAAAACTTCCGACCCATCTCCCAGTTGCCTTTCCTGGCTAAGGTGATCGAGCAGCATGTGTTAGGATTACTCTCGGGTCATCTAGAGAGCAACAACCTGCTGGAGTCCAATCAGGCAGGGTTCCGTGCTAACCATAGCACGGAATTAGTCATGTTATCAATCTTGGATGAACTAAGAACTCGGGCTGATGTAAAAACACCGAGCGCCCTGGTACTACTGGATCTCTCCGCGGCTTTTGATACCGTGTGTCATGAACAGCTCTTGTCGCGGTTGAGATCTTTTGGTATCAGGGGAACAGCACTTGCATGGCTTACATCCTTCCTGCAGGGCAGGACCCAAAGAGTACAGTTGGGAGATTTACTTTCCACCTCTACTCCCATCACCTGCGGGGTTCCACAGGGATCTGCCCTGTCACCCCTACTCTTTAATATCTACCTGCAGCCATTAATCGCACTCCTGAATAGGATGGATTGCCTAGTATACAGCTACGCCGATGATACCCAGATAATCATCCGGCTGGATGATGGCCCGGGAGCGTCCACCAGGTTGCAGGATATACTTAAAGCCACGGTCAACTGGATGTCCGAGAACTCCTTAAAAATCAACCCGGATAAGACTGAAGTGTTGCCCATTTCCATCTCGGGCAACCCCTGGAGCGAGAAATTTTGGCCTGTGGAGCTGGGTGCGCCACCGAAACCGGCGACTGCAGTTAAAAGTCTAGGCCTATATGTGGATGACAAACTATCCATGAAAAAGCAAGTCACTACGGTAGTGGGTACTTGTATAGGCCTGATACGACAATTAAGGAAGATCTCTGCATTACTTTCATTCTCTACCTTGAGACACGTGGTCTCAGCCACAATCCTGGCTAGGCTGGACTACGGGAACTCCCTGTATATAGGTTTGCCCCAGCGGCTGCTGGATAAACTACAGGGGGTTATGAATGATGCAGCCAGGTTGATCTACAAGAAACCCAGGACTGCCCACTCTTCCCCCCTGATGCAGGAGCTACATTGGCTTCCGATTCGGCAGAGGGTTGTATTTAAAGGCCTGTGCATCGTACACAAGGCGCTGTATGGTAAAGCACCAAGATATTTGAAATCCCGCCTATTCCCATACATACCGGGCAGGACTTTGCGCTCGTCGGACGCTACCCTCTTGTCCCAATCCCGTTTTAAACTGGCTACGGTGGGGGGACGTGCTTTCTCCAACACACTCCCAGCTTTGTGGAACAAACTGGCCCCAGAAATTAGGAAGGAAAGCAATTTGCTATCCTTCAGAAAAAAATTAAAAACTGTACTTTTTAAGCAAGCATGGAGCAGACCCTAGGCGCTCTACTGGGATCAAGTGAATGCCATACCTCACCACGTAATCTGGACAAAACAGCGCTTAGAGACCCCGGTGGTTATAACGCGCTATATAAATTAAATAAATAAATAAATAAATAAATTGACATCGCATCCACATTTACCCTCCCACTGGCTGTTGTAACATTGGATGCAACCAACGCCTTTGACCTACCTGTCTGACGTAATGAAGAAGTTTAATCTAGGGAGAGGATTTTGTCGAATTGTAGAACTGTTGTACAAGTCCCCGATGGCTAGATTACTTGTTAATGGGGCATTGACAGATTCTTTTATGATTGCTAGGGGTACCCGACAGGGCTGCCCCCTCTCCCCTCTCCTATTTAACCTGTATATAGAACCGTTTGCACAGGTACTTAGAGAAGACCATAACATTGTACCTTTTAAATTTGGAGAGTGGGAGAGGAGAGTGGCCCTGTATGTGGATGATATCCTATTATTTACAGCTGACCTAGATTCAGCTTTTTCTTCGGTCATTTCGCCGTGCGGAAGAATTTGGCAAAATTTCGGGATATGAAATAAATGCCAATAAGACCGAGCTAATGGCATGGAATATGGATACTACACACCACCATATCACTTCCACTATGAGATATTTAGGAATCACTCAGGACATTGGGAAGATCCCTGAATTTAATCTTGATCCTATTTTTAGAATCTGCCAAAAACAACTGAAGTCCTGGGCTCACCTGCCTCTATCCATCTTGGGTAGGATAAACTTAATTAAAATGACAATTTTGCACAAGATAACATTTCTTTTTAATTCCATTCCACTAATGTTTGATGCGAAATGCCAAGGGGAATTAAATTCATTTGTATGGAAATATAGAACTTCCAGGTTAGCTTGGAAAAAGTTTAGGCGGAGGAGGGAGAAAGGAGGACTGGCAAGGCCTGACCTGCAATATTATGCGTGGGCATTTCAATTGTCTCATTCCAGAATGCTGCTGAAAATGCCCAATATTACAACTGTGGGAGAAATGTTTAGGGCCATGTTAAGAGGAGTGGGATTGTCGGAAGCGGGTTATATGTTCAAGTTCGGGGACCAGAAATTCTTCAAAAAAGTGACATTGAAGGTCCTCCAGTCAATAGCCCGAAGCTGGTCAGCATTAAGGAGAAGAGTAGGGTTGGGATACTTTTCAAATGGTGCACCTTTATGGGACTCTCCGGGCACACCTGCGTGTCTCCAAGATAGTTTGAGTATCCCTCTGAAGGATGCTGGGATCCTAACATGGGGGGACCTGTTAGAGGGGGACACTTTGCCCTCTTTGGAAATTCTCAGAGAGAAAGTGGGGCTCGGAATCTCTAAATTTAAGTACTATCAAATGAACAGCTGGCTACAATCACAGGTTAATCGTGATTCATCATTAGGGAAGGTGAGCCACTTAGAAGAACAACTTGTGGCGAAACCGGCAGGCAAAAAGGAGATCTCAATATGGTACTGGGCTATTGAGGAGGAAGTAGACGGAGAATTTAGACTTGCCGATGAACTGTGGGGAGAGCAGATGAATATGCAATGCGAGTCGATCTGGATGGACTCTTTTAATATGCTCTACAGAATAGTTAAACCTGCTTGGCTTAGGCGTAACCACATTTACGCAGCTCACAGAGCATATCTCTCCCCGTTTAAGCTATCTAAATATCTGACGGGTAGAGTATGCAATAAATGTGGTCTCCCAGAAGCATCAGACATACATATGTTCACAAAAATGCACCCTCATTAGCCATTTTTGGGATTCTGTTTTTAAAACTTTGGAATCCATCCTGATGGTCTCACTCTCTATCAGTTTGCCGTTAATTATCTTTGGACTTGATGATAAGATCATCGGCTCCTCAAGATCTTTACTCTTTTATGCAATACTGCTTGCAAGAAGGCAAATTTGCAAACACTGGGTTGATTCAACCGCTCCGACCCACTCAGAATGGCTGACCTCTTTGTATGAAGTATCTAAGGTTGACCTGGCCAGTTCATGTAATAAGAACAAACTTGTATTTTGGTATATATTGAGGCAGTGGAGATAGGTCTCCGGATTTTTTTGTTTTTTTTCCTTTCCCCCGGGACCTATGATTATGCCTTCGATGCTTCATGGACTATCGAAAAAGGGTCTCCCACTATATTAATGGTCCCGCAGGTTTGTAAAAACCTAGATGGAGCAAAAAAAACTCCTCCCCAGGGTTCTTTTCTTTAGTGGGGTTAAGGCAAATGAGGACAAAAAAACAAACATCCTTGGACTCCATTATTCCATATAAATGGAGCTCAAAGAGACCTACAGAAAAACGATTCCCATGGTACACACCTAAAATGCGAGAAATTAAACAAAAATGCAAAAAACTAGAGAGAACATAGAGGAAGGATTACTGCCCAGAAGAAAAACAGAACTATAGAGAGGCAATCAAAACTTAGCAGACAGAAATTAAGAGAGCACAGGCACAAAACAATGAGGAGAAAATTAACTTGGCAGCCAATGCACCCAGGGAAATGTCCAGAATAACAAAAAAACTGTCAAGCTGCCCCAGCCAGAAAGGTCCGTAGAGTTTGCACCTCAGCGCTGCATGGAGTTAGCAGAATTGTTTAATAAAAAAATCCTCGATATATACAACGCCTTTCCATCAGCGCCGGAGAGCCTGATCACTAAATTGGAAAGCATTTTGGAGGGTTCGGAACGTTTAGTCGACTTCCCCACTTCAGACCTACCTACTCTCTCTAAACATTTTACGACAGTCAAGTCAGGATCACCCTGTGACGCAGCACCAGTGCACTTGTTGTATTACTGGAAGTTCTTAGCACGTACATAATTACCGCGATTGTTCCATCAACCTGGAAACATGCTATGGTCAAAGCATTAATAAAAAAGCCCAACCTCAACTCGGAGGTCTGGAGCAACTACCGGCCGGTCTAGCTACTCCCCTTTACCAGCAAATTCTTTAAAAACATGTAAATAGGACCCTTACTAACTACCTTGAATCCCACAAGATTTTGCACGCCTCCCAGGCAGAATTCCGACCTAACCATGGCACAGACACAGCACTACTAAAAGTTACGGAGGAATCACAGAAAGTCCTTGATCTAGAAGGCACAGTGGCAATCATTCTGCTTGATCTAGGTGCCACATTTGACACAGTAAATCATGGTATCCTACTGGACAGACTGAAGGAGGTGGGAGTGGCAGGAAAATCTCTATCATGGTTTAGGTCCTTTTTAACAGAGAGATCATTCCAGGTATTTGAAGGCAGTCATACCTCAGGAAAGATTCCACTAACCTGCGGTGTCCCACAGGGTTCATCATTGAGCCCTACCCTTTTTAATGTGTACTTAAGACCCCTAGCTGAGATAGTCCTCCCATATGGGGCCCAGATAGTGACCTATGCGGACGACACTCAGCTGGTTGTAGCCCTCAACCACAGAAGAGCGCAGTCGACCTCAAAGCTTGTCTAAGAAAGGTGGCCACCTGGATGGACCAATCATACCTTAAGCTTAACGGGGACAAGACTGAGCTGATGATTCTTGGCAATGCTATGATTAGCCCGTCATATGTGAACTGGCCAAATTACCTGGGTCCAGCACCTAAACCCAAAGAAAGGATCAAAAGCTAAGGAATCTGGCTAGACAGGTCAAACAAACTGGACTACCAAGCAGTACAAGTTGCGGCTACTTGCTTTGGATTCCTAAGGCAACTGAGGAAAATACTGCCACTACTCCCGGAAACAGCACGCAGAACAATGTTACAAACATTGGTGCTGCCTCTGTTAGATTACTGCAATGCACTATACTTGGGCACCCCGAATACCACCACAAGGAAACTTCAGGTGGTGCAGAACTTCTACATAACATTCCCAGGAAACAATCGGCTAAGCCAGCACTGAAGGGACTGCACTGGCTACCCATCTCAGAAAATATAATGTTCAAATCACTTTGCATTGCAGATAAAGCCCTCTGGGGTACAGGTAAAAAATTAACCACTCGTTTATGTCCTTCCACCGGCCCTCCCGTACCCTGAGATCGGCCAACCTATTCCAAGTGAAGGTTCCTAAAATCCTAAAAGTACGCTCGGGCGGGCGAATGTTCTCATACAATCCTTCTACTCTATGGACAACGCTTCTGATCCAACTTAGATCAATTACTCATCACTTTGCATTCACAAAGAAATTAAAAACGTGGCTCTTCCAAAAACTGCAGTGAGACTGGGAAAATGCCTGTGGTTGCTACTAGCGCTCGGATGCCTAAGGGTAGCCATGCGCTCTATCAAGAATTAAATAATAATAATAATAATAATAATAATAATGCTGTAACAGTTGAAGAGAAGTGGCTTTTCCCCTTGCCAAAATCTGTATGCTCTGGGGAATTAAAGCAAAATGTGAAATTGACGGTTACCCGGTTACCATAAGTTATTGCGGTTATATTCCAAACTTTGAGGCAGACTTTCCTAGTCAGGGCTCGAACCCACCATTTTGTGCCACTTCAAGGTCTGTCATTTCAGTCCTTTTTTTCTAAATCAACAGCAGCCAGGGTACTGGGGGGAAACCATACATATATTTTCAAGGTGTATACTGAGACAATTATGCCTCTAGCTGTTACCATTCTGCCTCTTCCTGTCTCTTCAGGTCACCCCTGTCATTTTAGATTTTTGTGTGGCACATAAGGACTCACTTTTGCCACATTATAGTATGTCAAAGGCTTAGATAATTCAGAGTTGAGTTTCGCTACTCATTTTTCACCTCACTTACATATGTGTTTCCTACAGCCTTATAAATTTGCTCTTCCTATTACTTTACAAGGTATATGGAAGTGTGGCATCATTTTAAGATACGCTTGTTATTGCAATGGACTGACTTTATGTACTATACTCAGTATTTATTGAAATATTTCCATTTTTTCACTAGGTACTTCTCTTACTACCTCCTAGAGATTAGGGGTCAGTCATCAAAGCCCTCTTTTCTTTTCCAATGCTTTTTGGGCAGAACAAAAAAGAAAAAAATAACTCCAAAGTATTGAGGAGAGATGATTTTGTTTTGAATAAAGAGTCACAGAAGTTGAACAGAGGTTGAGAGACTCTGAGGAGTAACTCTTTACTACTTGTGTCACAATTCACTATTAAGTTAAGTATTGATTATAACCTAATTTCCATTCTATAATTTCAGCTTTTTCTAGTTTCCTAAAGTTCTACTCCAATCTGCTTGCATGTTGAACAGGATGTGTCGATAGAAGGTGTTATGGGTTGCATTGAGGTGTCTTTTCACTTATATGCAGCTGTATTTCCACATTTCAAAAGCACTAAACTCTTGAGGAAAATGACTGATAATGATGTAGAATATCCTCTATTTCCTACGGCCTGGCACAGAATACAAATTGTATGAGATGGCGTTCTTCAGTGGTGCTGCATTTCAACAGTATGCCAGTGTTGGGGTTGACTGTGAAAGCCTTAGCCAATGTTTCATCTTCTCCAGGTTATACTGGACAGGTGAATGCGCCTTCATAAGCATAGATTTTTGTATTGGTGGCTGCGAGATAGAACCACAGTCATGGTCAAAGAGTATAGCTGGGATGAAATTACATCTGACATAGCAACTGTTTCAATAAGGTCCTTCAATTACGGTCCTGAAATAATTACTTTACATTTGGTGTGGTGCTTGGGATTTTCTTGTTTTTTTGCTTGCTTTTAATCAGGAAGTCAATGTACACCTCTTCACCATTCTTGGATTCTTCCCTGATCTTTGCACTTTATTCTCCTGCTTTAGACTTGCAGAGTGCTTTCCTCTCTTTTGAGCATACTTCTTTGAGGTCTGCTTGCAAGGTGTGATATACCAAACTTATCGTAAAGATTGTTCTTCCCGTATGTGTAGGATGAATGGCTTCATGCCAGGTAAGTATTCTCATCGGGCAGTTGACCACCAGAGTAGGCGTATAGGCATTTCTCTGTTCCACCCATTTTAACCATTAGAAATTGTTCTTGGTCCTGCTGGTGGTAGTTCTGTCAGTTTTATTTGGAAACACTTATTTTATGGTGACAGTAGTGAACGCAGTTCTACTGATAGATAGAAAGCATACCACAGTTCCAGAATGTTTGGAAGTGTCATTCTAGGCTCACCTAATAACAGTTGATGAAACTGGGAAGATCTGCATGCTTGTGGAATCTTTGCTTTAACTTCCTCTTGTCAACTTTTGGCCTCAGCATTTTGCTCACTCCTCAATGATGCTTCAAATATAGGGATGCACCATGTTTCTGCGTAATCTCATGTAGAATGGATTGCTCATGTTGGGTTTGTTTATAGGAGTCAAAGGCAAATGGAGCAGCATTACATCCTATATCCACATGGCACCAGCAATATCCTCCACGATAAGGCTTACCAACTGTTGGCCAGGGCTAGTCACCACCATCCTTATCACCTGTTGTTGCCTTAACCAGGTAACCGGGCATCTGGTCTTGGGGCATAAATGCGGGCAGCAGCACGCAGTAACAGGGATACAAACACATAAACAGTAGATCCCCTCCTATGTGTTTCAGGTCATCTCAAATTGAATGCTTCGAAAATGGGAATACACATGTGTGGCCATTGGAAACATTATGACCCGCTTGCCGCCTGGCCTGATAAACTGGGATCATCACCTAAATTATCAATGGAAGTAAGAAACCTCGGAATTACCAAAGACTCCAAGGTGTTGATGAATGTCCAAGTGGACAAACTAGCAAGATCAAGCTTTGTCACTATAAAAACGCTGCCATGAATTTTCCCTCATTTGTGATTTCCACACAAGGTCCAAGCTACCATCTCCCTTGTTCTGTCCAAACTCAATTACGCCAATAGCCTCTACCACGGATCACCTTTAATGACTATGAAAAAAATACAACGGATTCAGAACTCGGCTGCCAGACTACTCTTGCATATCAAACCGCAAGACCACATCTCACCTGCTTTGAAAGCCCTGCATTGTTTACTGGTTGCCAGAAGATCCACGTTCAAGCTGCTTTGTATCACCCACAAAGCAATACATGGAATGGGACCGCTCTTCACCAGGATAAAATCATCAAACACATTAAAAAAGGAACCTACGCTCTAAAGGGGTATCTCGCTTCAAAATCCCAAGATACAAGAAAAAAAACATGGGTGGCACATCCTTCTCTGTTCAAGCAGCCAAACTACGGAACTCTTTACCCCCCAACATAAGATCCACAGACAACCACCTTATCTTCAGAAAACTACTCAAGAATTGTCTCTTCCCCACATAAGCAACATACGCAAACAGAAATTTACAGCATATTTCTCTGCATATAAGCATTTATTTTCACTATAGATATGTACCTATCTTTGTGCATTGCTTTGTGTAAACATGTAGAATAATGATGTTGTTGTAAGTAATAATAAATAAATAAATAAAAATAATCTTTGGTCTATATGTTCTTACTTCCATTGTGCATCTATGTACCTTCCATGTACTTGGATCTGTCTGTCTGTAACCTTTCTCCTGAAAAAGCATATCCAATGCACTACCCTATTTCTCAACGTGTACCTCTATCAATATCTTTAATCTATATATACTTACCTCCTTTATGCATCTATATACTTTCAATGTATACTTCTCTCAATATATCCTCTTGCCCAACCTTCTGACTCATCTCAAACTTCTTTCTACTACTCTTTCCAATGCACTACCCTATCTCTCACCCTATACATCTATCAATTTATCCTCTACATCCACTGTCTCGTTTATCCCAAACCCCATACCACTACTATGATCCCCAAAATAACACCTCCTTGCGTCATCTGGCACCTTTTTTTGACTATACCGATCCTCCAAAACAAACCTTTATAAACTCTCCCCTCTGACTCTTCCCCTCAAAAACCCCTTTTCACTCATCCAAAAGCCTCCTCCTACTGCTGACCTAAAAAAAAAATCTCACTCTTCTTTCCCACCACTATCCATTTCATTCAAAATACCAGACTAACATGTTCACTTCTCAATTTCCATATTCCACTATACTAATTCAAAACTAATCCTTTATGGGTTCCAGAGTAGCGTGCTACTCGCTAATGAAGCGTTTCAACACCCCATCAGGGTTACCAGCGCTATATAAATGCAAACCTTTTTCCTTTTTCTACCCCTCCCCAACCCTTCTCAATCCAAATAACTGACTAACATATCCACCACTCAAATTACTTTAATGTTTCGTCATACTAATTCAACAGTAATCCTTATGGGTTCCAGAGTAGCGTGCTACTCACCAATAAAGCGCTTCAAAACCCCATCAAGGGGTAGCAAGCACTATATAAATACAAACCTCTTTCCTTCTTCTATCCTGCAACCTACCCTTCTCTATCTAAATAACTGAATAATTATATCCACGACTCAAATTACTTCATACTTCACTATACTAATGTTCAACACTAATCCTTTATGGGTACCGGAGTAGCGTCCTACTCTCCAGAAAAGCTCTTCAACACCCATCAGGAGTAACAGGTGGTGCATGAATGCTAACCTTTCTTCCCTTTTATCCCTCCGCTTCCCTTCTCACTCCAAATAACTAATATCCACCACTCAAATTATTTTCATATTTCACTATACTAATTCAGCACTAATCCTTTATGGGTTTCGGAGTAGCGTGCTTCAACACCCCATCAGGGGTAACAAGCGCTATATAAATACAAACCTTTTATTTTCCTCTTCTATCCTTCTGCTATCCGAACCCAAATAACTGACTAACCTATCCACCACTTAAAATGTACTTGCATGTTTTACTATACCAATTCAACACTAATCCTCTATGGGTCCCGGAGTAGCGTGCTACTCGCCGAAAAAGCGATTAGACGCCTTGTCAGGGGTAGTAAGCGCTATATTTATGCAATACAATACAATACATATGTGTAATCTGAACTACCCTGTCCTGATCGTTTATTAATTCTCTTGGTAACAGGCTGGGTACCAATGGTATCACCAACATGAAAGCCAGCCAACATGATCTTGTTAAAGGACCCGGATACCTTTCACACAGTGGATGTGACAAGACATTGCAAGTTTGCTGATGAGTAGTCAAAGTGATATTGTACCAAGAAGATTCTAGGGTCAAAGTGTCACCTCGCTGCTGACATTTCTGAAACGGCTCTGTCCCGGTATTACCCTGCTATAGAATCGGTTCAGAGAATGACAAAATATTATATTTATCTAAATATGTAACTTATGTGTTTACAGTTTTCCATATTATATGGGCGTGTTACAGAAAATTGATTACTTATTGATTACTAATTCTAATATTGCAGGGATGTTTCATTTACTTGCCTTAAAGATATACTTTCTTGTCAGCTTTCAGAATGTCGAAGGTCTCCTTGCCAACCTGTTTCTGCAACCATGCTGATGCTTTGTTTAATTTGCCCGCTGATTGCATTGGTTTGCATTTTTACTCATGCTTATATTCATACAATTAATTTTTTTAATGCTGGCTTCTGATTTATTGGAGTTTCAGCTTTTTGGAAAATCGAAAGAAGAAAACAGAAGTTTAAAATATATAAAAGTAAATGAATCGAGTGACTTTATAATGGTGTTGGAGGTCAAGTTGATAGTATTTAACTAACATTGCATTTGTTGCACAACTTTATGCAAACAGGATTTTCTTTAGGCCACCAGACTAGTTGGAGCTGTTTTTCTGAATGCCAGCAATCATCTTTAATATGAGCAAACAGTGACAAGGAAGTACAGAACGACAAGTGTGCACATTATTTAGATGCATGAATTATGTAAAATGGAATGGAAATAAATCACGATAGCAACCAAGGGATTGCAGAAGTCTGCATACATTATCCCTTTTATTGTGCATATTTGCTCTCTGGAGCTCTTCAAACGATGAATCTTTTGTGTTTAAATCAAGATTTGTAAGGGAAGTGATGCGGTATTAAAGATGCTGGTGATTCCTTTCGTAACCTTAAGATGATCTCCTTTCCCTTCTGCTTATTATCTCTGAATTAGATTGTTCTTTATTATAATATTTTTGATGTTATACATTATATTATCCTATTGTTTCATCTTATGTTGAATTATAACTCTGGTACATTTATTATTACATCAATAAAAATTATTCAAGAAAAAAAAAATGTGGTAGGGCGTGGCCCACCGTGGATGGGGGTAGACCGCGCAGGAGGCATACCCCCCTTTGTTGCCCTGTCCGGCCATCTTGAAGCCCTGCGCCCGGATTCGGCAGGCGGCGTCTGTGGGACGGTGGCGCTGGCGGTCCCCACTTTTGGTGGCCCTCCTTTCTGCACCCAGGTTGCCATTTCTGGGGCTCGAGGGACTCCAGCGGTGGCCTGGCTTGGGAGCCCGCTCCAGAAGTTGAGGCGCGTGGAGACGCGGCTGGACCTGCAAGATGGCGACCGGCGCCCTGGGTCACGGATCTACTCAGGGCGGCGAACTTGGGTCGCTGAAGTGCACGGGGCCCTGGTCCTGTGAGCGTGAGCCCACGCTTGGCGATGTCCTTGACGCCCTACAGTCTTTACGTGCGGCCATGGCCCTCGACACCTCTGTGCAAGATAGACGGTCTGCCGCCATTTCTGCTGGGCCGTCCCTCATGGACGCGGCTCGACTTTGAGTGTGTGCTGATTCGCCCCCCTCGGCTGCTGCGAGGAGTGCTGCCGCCGTGCATCGGCAAGACTGTACGCCTGCGGCCCCGAATCTTCAGGTAGCTTTGATTGTGGCGGGCGCGGGTGTGGGCTCCGCGCTGGGGCCGGTTCCTGCTCGAATGATTGGGGAGCGATGTGGATTTTCGATTCGAACTGCCTCGGTGAGGTCCCGCTGTTACCTTGCGGGGGGGACCTCATTTTCCTGGGCGGCGAGACTGCACCCGTACTGTTTGCTGCTCCTGTTGTCGCTATTGGAAAGTCTGGACTGCCGCCAAAAGTTCTTGCTTTGCCGTCTGTTGCTGGGGTCCTCTGGTTTACACCCTTGGCCCGTTTTGTTCCGATCCTGTGGCCTCTCCACCTCGAAATGTTTGCTGCCCACTACTCTATTACGCGTGGTAGGATGACTAGGAAAGGACAGGGGCGAGCCGGTCTGAATCCGGAGGACTACTGGTTAACGGATGGAGATGAGGAATGCCCCCAACCGCGACAATATGGCCGATTCCCTCGATTGTTTCTGATACCTGAGACTGTGTCGATTTCGTTTTGATGTGGCATAAATGTGTGTGAAGGCGGGGGGCAGGGGCCGAACGACTCGATTGATGGTCTCCTCACCCCCTGGTTCTTTCCCTTTTTTCTCTTTTGTTTCCTTTCCCTCTTTCTAACTTTTCCTATATTTCGGGTTTCTATTTAGGGCGACAGGCACGCTGCTGGGGGGGTAGGCCCTAGCCTTCTGCAGGGGTGCAGGGGGGGTGGGTGGGACGGGGTCTCTTTCCTGTTCGGTTTCCCTTTAGTTCTATGGCTCTTTTGTATCCCTTCATCGGGACGCTGTGTCTGTGCGTGTTTCCCATGGTGTGATAGCTGGTGGGGATGGGGGATGAGCTACTTTCTTTCTACGGTATTGCTTGCACATATATCATGACTTGCACGCCCTACCCCCGATAGCGGGTCTTTCAGTCTTGCGCGCCTTTATCGCTGTGGGGTGCGTGCAGCAAAGCGGCGTTCTTTCTTTTCCTCTTTATAATATTTCCTCCCCCCCTCCCCCCTTTTTTCTTATTACTTGGGTTAGTATAGAGGATGATTGTAACTACGTTGCTGTTCTGGTTCCTCCGTTATGTAATAGCACAATAATTAGGTGGTCGATGGGCGCGTGATGGGCCACGGTGTGCACTGATTTGAACTATGGCGTCTATAAGTTGATTGCTGTGAACCGCTGCTGATACCTGTTTTTATCGATGCCCTCATGTCTTGATGTTTGATTCGTGGCCCGCTATGGGAACTTAGATGACTAAAAACTGCAACTGATCCTGCTATACTTCCTATTATAAAATTAACCTTCTTTAATCCTGCTTCCAGCGGTCGTATTCAGCTTTTCTAAGATTGGACTGCTCGCTTGCACAACGCTGGGCGACTGCCGGGAAACCTCCTTATTGTCTTATGTGCTTCTCATAATGTGCCGTGGCCGGCCTGATTGGTTGTAGGCCCGTATTTGTATGCTTCCATCTGCACAATAAAGGTTTAAAAAAAAAAAAAAAAAAAAAAAGATGCTTAGACTGGTGAAGAGATTTATTTTAGGAAAGGCATATCTTAAGGCCACATAATACTGTTTAAAGCACCTGCTTAGCACTAAATTTCAAATTGATATAGGACTGAGCTTGAAATATGGCCAGTGACCACTCCTCATCAAGGCTGCTCACAGGACAACAACAACCTAATCCAATAGTAATGGTGGGCGTGATATCTTATTTTCACCCTCTTTCGATTAGGGACTACAAATTTAGGACAGAAGGCCTGATTTACTATTTGGTGGACAGTGCTCTGCCCGTCAGGGTGAGAGAGGATATTACCTCTGCCATCCTGATGGACTAGCGCGTGTCAAATTTAAAGATGACCGCGTTCATCTCTGTACATTGAAAGGAACCTCCGTAACAGTGGTTCCTTTCAATCTACAAAAAGTTTGGTGGATAACCACCATCGGTTTTAACAAACTTTTTTTTTCTTTTTTTTTCAGACACAACTCCCAAAGTAAGAGTTTCAGGCTTGTATCTTTATGCAAGAGCAAAAAGATATCCGTCACTACCCCTAACTTGATGTAGTGGCCATGATTTGCACATGCTAGCTCCCTCCGCAAGATATTAGATGGAGAAGATTAAAAAGAGGATTCCCGGGAATAGATCCTGTACAAGATGAGTCTTTGTTATTCACCCTGTTTCATTTCTATTTAATGTATGCAAGGTCTTTCAGTATTCAAAGTTTAATTCACAAACTTGTCTTTTGTAGTCTCAGGAGATACCAAGGAGGATCTTCTGAGCTTTTGGGGAATCCCAGGAAGTCATGAAAAGACTGTACTTCACAATGCAGGTAGGGAAGAAAGGCAAAGCTGAGACCCTGTAAGACGATAACAAGGTCAACGACATTCACTTATTATACACAGAGGGCTACACTTGTAAATAGCACTTTAGATGCACAGCATACCGTCAGACTGAACTTATGCCATGAAAAAAGGCTTTTTAGGCACATTAATGGATTAAAATGTTGCTTATAAACTGTTGTATTTGAAGCACACCAACAGCAATAGTTAATACGTTGTAGCTAAAACACAACTCCTTTTTTAAATAGGTTTGAGTACCAATGTGGGTATGATGACATATGACCCCAGCAGGGGTGGTGCCTCCTGAAGGAGTAGGATTTCGCTTCAAGAATTCCTCACTGTTGATCCTCAGGATACCTTCCAAACAGCTTCTGGTGAGTTGCACGAGCAGTCTCCCAACATGCATTCATCATGAGGCGATAGTCTTATTCACTGGTGCCAGTCTTGGGGTCATTTCTATAGTTCGGCCCAACCCGAGGTGGCCACAAACCAGGAAGTCTTGCGCCTTTTCATTAGAGTACGAATACGGGTGCAATACAGTTTAAGGATAGTACGTTGCCGGACAATGCTTAGCACAGCTAAGGGCATAGACAGAATGTTTGAGACCATATGGTTTTGAGCATGCCTTAGTCTGCAGTAACCTGAACATTTCTACAGTGCTGGAATGGGAGTAAACAAGTCAAACATTTACAGACTTTTCTTTGTATGCACATCCTTGGTAATTTTGGGATTCCTGTTCTTGGGAGCTGACTAGGGTCTTGACAGTGAGTTTGTTGGGAGTTTGTTTCTGAAAAGCAAACAACCAATGTCTCCCGCACCCTAGGAGTTTTCTCCCCAGTTGTTTTGTTTTTTTGCTGTCTCTCACTGACTGGTTTTGCCACAAAAAAATTACATTACAACATTCATCCTAAAAAGCCCAGTGGTATAATGCTTATGGAACTCCGCCAATGGAAAACTAAAGGTCTGCCCATTTCTGAAGGATATGGATGGATCGAACCC
The DNA here is from genome assembly GCF_964263255.1 of Lissotriton vulgaris. NCBI lineage: Eukaryota > Metazoa > Chordata > Amphibia > Caudata > Salamandridae > Lissotriton > Lissotriton vulgaris. The sequence goes on along the minus strand of NC_141697.1, from coordinate 1,047,798,047 downwards.
TTGGCGGACATGATATTTTGTCATATTTGTGACGGAGTATCCTGTTCACCAAACTAACTCTAAATTGGGCACACAGTATTTGGTTTACATCTTACATTTATTTCTTGTAGTTAACCAGAACTTTGGTACAAATTAAAAATTCTTCCTAACATATTGAACATTCAGGTAGCTTTAGGCAATTCACTGGCGCACTGAAAATTTAGCATTTACTGGTTGGGCTGTTTCTTAGTATGGAGAGTGAGGTAAAAAAAATGCATACTGTTATAGCTGTGTTTGAGATATGCTAACCTATATGATTTGATTACTACCAAACGTACACATACATTCAAACTCCAACATCTAAATTCATGGAGGTTGCACAAGCTACCAACTTGCTCCAGGTTTGGGAGTCCGGCCTGCATTATCAATTATTTATAGAGCAGGCATGATTCTCTCACAACTGCAAAATAGGTGGCTTTTCTGTGGGTCCTGGTGAATTTAGTGGTTAAGTCAAGTCAAGTCAAGTCAGTCAAGTCAAAATATTTATATAGCGCACTATATACCCAGAGGGTCTCAGGCGCTTGAAGAAGGGTGGGGAACTACTTGTCGAATATCCAAGTTTTAAGTTGCTTTCTGAAATGCTAGGTGGTTCTGAGTGAGACGAAGGTGAGTGGGAAGTGAGTTCCAGGTCTTAGCTGCCAGGTAGGAGAAGGATCTACCTCCCATGGTGGTTTTGTTGATGCCGGGTACGATAGCAAGGGCTTGGTTGGAAGATCGCAGCTGGCGGGGGGGGTGTAGAAGGAGAGTCGTGTGTTGAGGCATTCGGGTCCAAGGTCGTAAAGTGCTTTGTGAGCGTGGGTCAGGAGGCGGAAAGTAATCCTCTTATTGACGGGGAGCCAGTGGAGGTTTCTCAGGTGACCAGAGATGTGTTCTTTGCGCGGGATGTCTAGTATGAGCCTGGCTGAGGCGTTCTGGATGCGTTGGAGTTTTTTCTGGAGTTTAGCTGTGGTACCGGCGTATAGGGTGTTTCCGTAGTCCAGGCGGCTCGTGACTAGTGCGTGGGTGACCGTTTTTCTAGTTTCGGTGGGGATCCAGCGAAATGTTTTTTTGAGCATGCGAAGAATGTTGAAGCAGGATGATGAAACGGCGTTGACTTGTCTGGTCATCGAGAGTGAGGAGTCCAGGATGACGCCCAGGTTTCGTGCGTGGTTCGTCGGGATGGGTGCTTTTCCAAGTGCCTCTGGCCACCAAGAGTCATCCCAGGCGGAGGGGGAGGTGCCTAGGATGAGGACTTCTGTTTTGTCTGAGTTCAGTTTCAGACAGCTGTGCTTCATCCACTCGGCTACTTCTTTCATTCCTTCGTGTAAGTTGGTTTTGGCGGTGTTAGGGTCTTTGGTGAGTGAGAGGATCAGTTGAGTGTCGTCAGCGTAGGAGATGATGTTGAGATTGTGTTGGCGAGCGATGGCCGCAAGGGGGCTCATGTAAACGTTGAAGAGGGTGGGGCTGAGTGACAATCCTTGTGGCACGCCGCAGATGACTTCAGAGGCCTCTGACTTGAATGGTGGGAGGCGTACTCTCTGGGTTCTTCCGGTGAGGTGATCCATTGCAATGCTTTTCCTTGGATTCCGACGTTTCTTAGGCGCTGTAGAAGGGTGTTATGACAGACTGTGTCGAAGGCAGCGGAGAGGTCGAGGAGGATGAGGGCGACTGTGTCTCCATTGTCTAGTAGAGTTCGAATGTCGTCTGTTGCTGCGATAAGTGCGGTCTCAGTGCTGTGTTTGGCTCGGAAGCCGGATTGTGAGGAGTCGAGGGATTTGTTGGTTTCGAGGAAGGTGGCGAGCTGGTTGTTGACGGCTTTCTCGATGACTTTGGCCGGGAATGGAAGAAGCGAGATGGGGCGGTAGTTTTTGAGTTCGGTGGGGTCAGCTGTGGGTTTTTTCAGAAGGGCGCTGAGTTCCGCGTGTTTCCAGCTTTCCGGGAAGGTGGCGGAGTTGAGGGAGCAGTTGATGACATCTCGGAAGTGTGGTGCTATGATGGAGTTTGCTTTGTTGAAGATGTGGTGAGGGCATGGGTCAGTTGGGGAACCTGAGTGGATGGAGTTCATCAGGTGGATGGTGTCCTCAGTGGAGATTGGGTTCCAGTCGTTAAGGATGTTCAAGGGGGGTGAAGGTCCTGCAGCAGGTTGGGTGGGTTGGTCTCCGGGTCGGTTGTCGAAGCTGTTGTGGATGTCAGCGATTTTGTTGTGGAAGAAGGAAGCTAGGGAGTCGCAGAGGGCTTGGGAGGGGGTGATGTCATTGGAGTTGGCTGATGGGTTGGTAAATTCTTTGACGATGTTGAATAATTCCTTGCTGTTGTGAGCGTTGTTATCTAGTCGGTCTTTGAATGCGGCTTTCTTGGCAGCCCGGATTAGTTGGTGGTGTCTGCGGGTGGCGTTTTTGAAGGCGTCTCTGGTGCTGGTGTTTGGGTCTTTTTTCCAGGCCTTCTCGAGGGATCGACAGAGTTTCTTCGATTTCTTAAGATCATCGTTGAACCAGGAGGCGTTTTTGCTGCCTGGTTTGATTTGACGTTTTTTCAACGGTGCTAGGATGTCGGCGCTGTTGGATAGCCATTGGGTGAGGTTAATGGCTGCTTGGTCGGGGTTTGAGGAGTGGGCGGGGGGGTTTAGAAGAAGCGATGAGGAGATCTGGTCGATGGTGATTTTGTTCCAGTTTCTTCGCAGGGTGGGTTGAGGATGGTTGTGGATTGTGGTCTTATTGTAGGTAAAGTGAACGCAGCTGTGGTCCGTCCAATGAAGAGCTGTGGTGTGGCTGAATGAGACATGTTTGCTGGAGGTGAAGATGGGGTCGAGCGTATGACCTGCGATGTGGGTGGGTGTAGTGACAAGTTGTTTGAGTCCGAGGTTGGCGAGATTGTCCAGAAGGGTGGTGGCGCTGCTGTCCTTGCTCTTTTCCAGGTGAAAATTGAGGTCTCCCAATAGAATGTAGTCCTCGGAGGGGAGGGCGTGTGGGGTGATAAAGTCAGTGATGTCGTCCCTGAATTGTGCACGGGGTCCTGGAGGCCGGTAGAGGAGGGTGCCTCTGAGTGTGGTCTTGGGGTCGGTGTGGATCTGGAAGTGGAGGTGTTCGGCGCTGGCAAGGTTGGCGTCAGAGCTGGTTGAGATGCGGATGGAATTCTTATGGACGATAGCGATGCCTCCTCCTGTTTGCTTGATGCGGTCCTTGCGGATGATCTTGTATCCTTCCGGGATGGCAATGGTGATGTCTGGGGCTGAAAAGGCATTCATCCAAGTTTCTGTTAGGAAGGCGTAGTCTGGTGAGATGGTGTCTAGTAGATTCCAGAGGTCGATGGCGTGTCTGTGGACCGAGCGTGTGTTGAGCAGGATGCATTTTAGGTGGTTGGTGTCAGCTCTCCGTATGGTGTTGGTGGAAGAGGAGTTGGTTTTGGTGCCGTCGAACTTGCAGGAGTAGCAAGAGAAGGGTCCATGGGTGTGTCCAGGAGCGGCTTGGACGCAGTTGGGGGGTCGGCCGGGGTTAAGGGCTAGGAGGGTGGTGGCGTCGTATGTAATGCGGGAGGGGTGGGTGGAGCGGGGACCAGGGGGTCTGGCGCTGGGCGCGGTCCAGGCGCGGACAGGCGTAGACGGGCTTACCTTTGGCGCACCTTCGGCGCGGCCGCAGCGTGTGGACGCTGCGCGTTGGGACATCTGTCTAACATGGAAAGTGGGAGGGGGCGGAGCGTGGGCGGGTCAGCTGGGAGGCGGTAGCGGGGAGGCGGGGCAGGGGAAAGCACAACAACAAAATGGTGGGAGGGATAGGAATCGAAACCAACACAGTACAATGCCAGCTATGAAGGAATGCACTGTAAGCAGTGAATACTGCTGCAAATATGTAAAAAGCGCTACCAAATGCAGTTATGTTCAAGCGCTACCCAAATGAGCCAAGCACAAAGCGCTATGAAATTCCACACGAGGGCTGATTGAAGGTGCCTCAGCTGTGGGCAAATGCAGCTACGTTAAAGCGCCACCACAATGAGCAAAGCACAGAGCGCTATGAGTCAGTGAAGCCAAAGAGTCGCAAGAGCTACGATACCACACACGAGGGCTGATTGAAATCGCTTCAGCTGTGGGTGCTTGAAGAGGATTGCAAGCAGGAGCCAGGGAGCGTGCGCTTGAAGAGGATTGCAAGCAGGAGCCAGGGAGCGTGGGGGAGCAACCGTTCGGGACGAGGTCCAGGCGGTCACAGTCTTCTCTTGGAGGTTGAGGACTCTCTGTTCGTGGGTGGGCGGGTCAGCTGGGAGGCGGTAGCGGGGAGGCGGGGCAGGGGAAAGCACAAAAACAAAATGGTGGGAGGGATAGGAATCGAAACCAACACAGTACAATGCCAGCTATGAAGGAATGCACTGTAAGCAGTGAAAGCGCAAAGGACTGAATACTGCTGCAAATATGTAAAAAGCGCTACCAAATGCAGTTATGTTCAAGCGCTACCCAAATGAGCCAAGCACAAAGCGCTATGAAATTCCACACGAGGGCTGATTGAAGGTGCCTCAGCTGTGGGCAAATGCAGCTACGTTAAAGCGCCACCACAATGAGCAAAGCACAGAGCGCTATGAGTCAGTGAAGCCAAAGAGTCGCAAGAGCTACGATACCACACACGAGGGCTGATTGAAATCGCTTCAGCTGTGGGTGCTTGAAGAGGATTGCAAGCAGGAGCCAGGGAGCGTGGGGGAGCAACCGTTCGGGACGAGGTCCAGGCGGTAGTGTCCTGGTTGAGGTTCTTTACTACAAGTGTAAAGTGGAATCAGGTAATTAAATAACCAAGTTATTCCATCTGAGTTGTTTTTTCTCCTAGGGGAGCATTCACAAAAGCTTAACACAATAATCACATTCAATAAACTCAATATCCAATCAGAATTACTACATTAAAAAATACATATCTTTAATTACAAGTAGGTAAGATATGACAGACTTACAAACAACAAAATATGTAGAAGATCCGAGCACCATCTCGAACCAGGGTATGACCTCAAACAGCTACACAGTGCTACTGTTGTAGCCCACTAAAATCAAAATGACATTACGGTCTGTTTACATGTGTTATCTCGTGAGTCTAACATCACAAGTCCTCGGCAGTCTCTGGCATGGAGCTAAATTCACTGAAATGCCATGGGTAGCAGAAGTGATATCACATGCCCTTTGACCTCCACTTTCACATACACACACATACTTACACATATACACAAATACACACATATACACTCACACACATAAACACACTCTCACCCACAAGCACTAACACAGCATACATTTAAAAGCATTTTTTACTTACCTCAGCTGCCATGGAAGGGCATATTCCAACTTATTGTACTCCATTTTGATTACACCATTAGTGAAAAATATATATTTTATTTATTCACTATCAGTGTATAAAAAATTGACAGAAAATAAAGAGAGTGGAGCCCCAGCTAAAACTGTATTCCTGGCACTGATTCTGACTCCTCTGAGGTCAGGGGTCGCAAAGGCAGTGCTAGGGGTAGCAAAGGAAATGCCCAGGGTGCAGCTGCGACCCCCAAATGATGTCCATGGTCTCTGGCAAACTTTGTCTCACAGTTCTTTACTAAAGGAAGTATTTCTCAATGATTAAAGGAACTTTCATAACGTTATAATGTATCAATTGTAATATGATATGTCAGAGCCTTTTCTGAATTTCTTAGGGTGCCCAAGGCATGTTTGAGCACAAGAGATAAAAAACATACTACATAAAAAAGAACCCGGATTTACAACCAACAGAGATAATAGATTTCTCACTGGCATAATAACCTGTTCTAAAGGCAATGTTTTAAACAATGGTACTACCAGAGCCTGCGTGGATTTAACAGACACAGTGTTTTAAACTTTATTTTTAGTTATTTAATGGTTTTTATAAAGCACCACAGCACCAAAAGTGTTAGTGTGCTTTGCAGTGGAAGATATCATTAAAAAACAGGAAGCATTAGTTACAATTAAATGCACTAGCTAGAGTTCCTAAGGATTTAATGAAGTCAGTGCTCTGGAACGAGCTGTGTTTGTTATCTTAATCTAGTTTCGGAATAATCATAAGAGATGACTTCTAAATGAGAGAAGAGTAGGTTGGGTGTTTAGATCAACCAAGAGAGAGTGAAAGTGTGATTTTGTGCATTGAGAGCTTTAACTTGAGGACTTCCAGGCAAAGTATGTTTTTGCTTCTAAGTCTTCTTTTTCCTCCGGAGGAGTTAAGCAGGTCTCTAGGCTGGGTGGATTCATTCAGTGAATAGCATTATACACCAAGTAGTTTTTTATTTTTATTTAATGCTGGCTTTCGTTGAGAGCCTGTGTAGGTAATTTAATATTGGTAGCGCTGTAAAACCTTTTTGTGGATTATAGCATCTGAACTTTGCTTACAATGAAGTAATTAAAAATAAAAAAAATGATAATTAAGAACCCCAATGACATCAGAAGCATCCTCAACTGAGGCGAAATGGAAGCACTCATCCTCCTCGAGCTCTCCGCAGATTTTGATACGGTCTCCCACAAATCACTCACCAGAAATCTTCAGCCCTTGGGTACCTCAAGTGGCAATCCTCCTTCCTCACTGACAGAACTCAAGGAGTTAGAGGAATCTGCATAGTCCCTCAAGGATTGTCGCTCAGCCCAACATTATTCAACGTCTACATGACACCCCTCGCAGACATCGTCAGAGTCCAAGGCACAAACATAGTATCCTACGCCAATGACACATAGCTCATCCTCTCCCTTACTGCCTCCTGCTGCATACAGATAAAACCAAAGTCCTAACCTTCATCAACAATCACTCCCCAGGAGAGCCTCTTGGTGGCCATCCAAACGTGGCCGCTGAGGACCATGCCAAGAACCTCAAGATCATCCTGGACACTAAACTCTCCATGAGCAGATAGATCAACGGCATCTCCTCATCATGCTTCAACATCCTGGGAATGCGATGCAATATTTTCAAGTAGATCCCACTAAATACTAGATGAATGGTCAGCCAGGCTCTTATCACAAGTAGACTTGATTACAGAAACGCTCTCTACACCAGAATCCCAGCCCATGTCCTACACTGACTCCAAACCACCCAGAACGTAGCTTCTAGACTCACCTTGAACATCCAATGAAATAACCACATCTCTCCACACCTCAACAACCTACTCTGGCTTCCAGTCCAGGAAAGATGTAAGTTCAAGCTACTCACTCATGCCTACAAAGCTCTCCACAAGATCGGTCCGGCTTACCTCAACCGGGCCTCAACTTCTACCAACCCACCAGACACCTTCTATCTGCGTCCCAGCAAGAGCACACCTCATTTGCATCAAGAAGACCAGAAGCAGGGGATGCTCCTTCTCATACCCGCAGCCAAGATCTATCATGACCTCCTGAAACACTTCAGAATCTCCCCCTCACTCATGGAACTTCAAGACATTGCTCTTCCAGATGAAACAGGCATGACTCCCATCTCCCCTTTCATGCCTGCCCTACCCAGCACCTGGATACCCTCACAAGTGATTAGTCGTGCTCTACAAATTCAAATTACATAATATAACATAACGATTCAGGTAAACTTCCCAAGAAGATGTTTTTTAAAATCAAGTTGAGAAATTACCAGAAGATAGGGGAGAAATCTAAGGTGGTTTCTGGAACGCAGGTGTTCAGTCTTATCTAGTTGATGGCGCTATTGGTAGCTTTAGCAATTTTGTTGATATATGAGCCAAACAAGAAGCACAAGAAGGGATGAACTTTTAAAATGGCATTTTTCAATACTGCAGCCAGTGTGATAATTACACATTAGGGTGCTCCTTATTGATTGAAAAAAAGTATATGATTGATCATCCATGTTTAAATTAATGGTGAAAATTGTCTTTTAGGAAGGTGGCAGGAAGGTTGGTGAACTAGTGGTTCGTAGACTTGATGATGACACATAAAAAGATGATAGCAACACAAAAAGATTATGGACAGACTACTGAACATTGTCAAGAGTCACCCCCAGTCACAGATTTGGGTTAAATCCATTTCTTATTTGCTCACCATGGCAACCCAGTTGGACCCAACCATATGCAAATTATTCTGGAGCCTGCTTCCCTTGGGAACAGTCCAGCCCAATTGCAAGGCCAGGTACTCCCTGGACCAGAAAGCAAACATCCTGGGATAGGTTTTGGGGTATCACCCCTCATCAGCCAGGCTAGCTTGAAACAGGTGACATAGTGGTAGCCTTGAGATGTCATATGTTTTTGGAATGCACATCACTGCAGATAGAAACAAAGTTGTCCAATGTAATTTGGATTTAGGGGTGTTGCATCCTACTGCCCTGATGCCAAATTGGCTTACAAAAATAAACTCTCAAATTATCAGAGGCTCTGTGCCAAAGCTAAAGCTGAACATGCTTGCACGAAAATCACCGAAGCCCTATGCCAGTCCAAAACACTTTTTAAAACTGTAAGAGAATTAGCTGGTTCCCTCATCTTACAATCTCCTCCAGATCTAAACAAATCACAATGTGACGCTCTTGCAGCCTTTTTTGTAGAAAAAGTTGATAAGATCTATCAGGGTATAGAACAAACCACAAAGGAAATTGCCAAGTCCAGGGTGATTCTGCCTTCTATTAACATTGGCCTTGAAACTAATACTTCAGCCCCCATCATCCCTACGGAAACAGAGTTGTCCTCCTGTATATTCCCACATGATGTAACACCTCCAGCTATTCTAGATAAATGGCCGCCGCTCGACTTAGACCTGGTTCGTAAACTTTTGGATTCCATCAAATCAGGTTCACCAAACGATCCACTACCTTGTTCTATCCTGAAAAAACTAATATAAGATACAATTTACCACTCCCTACAACTACACCATGCTTTTGAGGGACACGCACCTGACTTTAAGGCCTAGTTCGAAAGCAACCCACTAGAATCCAAACTCATAATCACACAAATGGCCAGTACGGGAATCACTACTATTTATTGTACATTGGTAATTTACACACCAGATCCTCTTCTCCAACTCAGACACAGATGGATGCAAGATATTGGCCCCCTGGACAATGCTGATTAGGTCGTGGCAAAGATGGCCCTCAGAATCCTCAAAGTGTTTATACATCTGAGGCTTATACAATTTAGAAGTTTAAATTGGGTGTACTACAGCCCAACTAGATTGAGTAGAATGACATAAGTAACTGACACAATTGTTTACATTGTAAAGTGGCCTTTGGCACATTTTTACCACATGATATGGATCTGTCTAGGCATACAACAATGCTGGGTTTCACTGTATGCTCACCCAGATGGTGCACAGGCCTGTCACACCTGATCCATGAGATTATTTGATGCATTGGGTTTATTGATAGCTGAGATGGGCATAGCACACCACTGAAGCATGGACAAGGCTACTGCCCTTAAAGAATGGGCGGAATGGACTATTGCGCAAAGGCTGAAGAGCATGTATACAAATAAAGGAACTATTCCAGAAGTTCCATAAGGTTTGTGAAACATGGTGGGGATTTTGACATTGATCGGCATTTAACTGTCACCATTTGCAGGTTGACTGTCATGGTGTTTTCGATTTGTCTTTGGAGTAGATTGTTTTGAGCCAGACTTTTATTTTGCATGAACTGCTGAATTTTGTTTGGTATTGAAAATCAATAACATAAAGTTTGAAAAAAAAGATTGCTTACAAAATTACATGCTACTAATAGATTAATATTTTGGTGCTAATAGGAAAAAAACACGTTTACTAAATGTATTGGACACGGAAGGTCAATCAGTTTTTGAACACACATCATCTTTGCAACCTCCAGAAGATATAGATGCAGGGATATGATTGTTTAATTGAAGCACTGGATACACACAAACATCACTTTACTGATGTCATCATCAACCCATGAATGACAATTCAACTTGTATGTTGCAGCTCTCGTGGTTCTGGCTTCCAAATGTGACTTTCGGAACACTGTGTAGTACATTAGGGTTCAATTCATCATTTGCTGCTGTAAAAACCAAATTCAGGAGCAGCAATTGATATACTGCAGTTCATTTCTTTCAGAAACTATTGACATAGCCAAAACTGTAGAATGTTCTATTGCTTCTTTCAAAACTCTTAATGTAGAGTGTGCAACAAATGAAGCTGCTGTAGCTTTAGAAAGAACAGTTGATGATTAAACTAAAACTGACAGATAAATGGAAAAAAATATTTTTTGTATGGTCTCTCTAAGCATGTGTGTCTTAACCAGTCGAGTGTGAGCTACGAGTAGCCCCAAGACACCTTCAGAGTAGCTCACAGCCTGGACTTCATTTTTAAATAAGCACAAGATCATGTTTTCCTTTAAAAGTTAAGGGAAGGCTGTGTTTATTTTACATCATTATCACCAGACTCAGGCTGCAAATAGCAGGGCCTAATAATGAGCAGGGCTCAGTCAGATTTATGACCCAGGCTGGAAAAGGTTGGAGACCCCTAAAGCCTTCATGAACATATGTGACTGTACGTTGAAGGGCTGACAAGGTAAATCCATTGTATGGTTTGAATATCAGTACATACCAATACTCCCTAACAATTGAGTTTGGAGTAGTTTCGATCAAAGTGGTTTATTTGAAAAAAATCAACCTAGTGCTGAGCAACAAAGAAGATTCCTGGGATGAGAAAACCAGTGTTGTTTAAGAAACAAGAGTATCAGACTTGTAATACTGGGAGTTGAGGATCAATCAGACCAGGTGATAGATGATGATCCATTTCCCTGCAGTTATGCATGAGGGTATGGGAATTTACATAATGTACACACAAGAGCACCCAGCTTCTACTCTAGGAGTGCTTTGATGCACAGACATTTTCTCATCTTTATTTAGTCCCTGTGGAGTTGCGTTTCTAGGTCTAACGTGATGAGATTCTAATCTTTCCAGCTCTAATATTCAACTGCCTCCTTGGGTGTTCTTTACTTATCTGTCAAACACAACAAATCTCAACAAGTCTTCATTGCCAACAAGTTTTTTTTCTCCAAAATATCTAGTTACTGGATCAATTTTATATTTTCTCCTTTTTACTTTTAAGTATTTAAATATATATTACCTGAGCAGAAATACTGCCTAAATATTTTAGATTGCATGGGCATAATAAAATGTACACAATTGATATCGCACCTCGCTTTTTATCTGACCATAACCCTCTCATTATCACTTTCAAGGGGCTTGGACAACCTAAAGAGGCCACTAATTGGAGTTTTGAAAAAGCCCTACTGTATGATAGTAGTTACGTAAATCATATGCAGGGATGGATTCAAGAATTCCTGGAGATAAATATTGGATCTGCTTCTCAAATGATAGTCTGGGACACACTGAAGGCAGGGATTAGAGGCGAGACTCTAAGGTTCTCTATTCAGAAAAATAAAAGGGAAAAAACTCTAATCAGGGATCTACAAGAAAAATTAAGGAACATAGAAATTAAGCTAACCCAATCTATCCAGGCAGGACTAGACTGCCAAGCTATCCAACAAGAAGCAGTCGTGGTCAGAGCTGAAATAGGAGCTATTTTTTGGGAAAAAATTGCAGCAAAGTGGGCAGCAGCAAGGGAAAAAAACTACGAGTGTAGTGATAACATCGGCCATCATCTAGCTGTTAGGACACGACAACAGGTTACTAACAGCGAAATCCACTCAATCAGAATACCCTCTGCCTCGGAGATCACAGACCCTAGTCTTATACGGAAGGAATTCCAGGAGTATTATGCCAAATTATACATGGAAGAAAACTCTTCTATTAGGGAAGCTCTAGACAGGGAAATCTCTAATTATCTCAGCGAGATCGAATTAAGGCAACTCAGCCCAGAAGATAGTAAGCTTCTAGATCTTACACCCACGTGGGAAGAAATTCTGGATGCTCTCACCAGCCTTCCGAGCGGAAAAGCATCAGGCCCTGATGGAATCCCCGTTGAATTCTTTAAAGTCTTTACTCCCCAAATTAAAACCATATTCACTGAGGTAATAACATCTATATTCAACGGGACTCCCCCTCCGGCCTCCTGGTCTAGAGCTAGAATTTCGATCTTCCTAAAAAAAGAGAAGTCCCCTTTGGATATGAGCTCCTACAGACCCATAACCCTCATCAACTGTGACTCTAAAATTTTCTCCAAGGTGTTAGCCTCCAGAATCTCCCGAGTAGTGGAATCTCTTGTCTCGGAATGGCTCATCAAGAAGGACAAGGGGAACCCATTAAATCACTCGGGACCATGGGTGGCAAGTATTTATCAAAACAACAAGTGGTCCTGAGCATACAAGAATAAGGAAAAAATGATATATATAGATCACAATGGAATTCTATATAGTTCAGGATTCCTTGACCAGCTGGCCAAGGAATATTTATTGGTTTAATAAGTTTATGATCACAAAAATACAACAAATAACCCAAAGAGTAAGGGTTATATTGGGGCACAGTCCTGTGCCATACAGAAGGGAAGGCAAGAGGGTAAAGGTAAGTGAGGAAAGTTATCAGGCAAACAAAGTGAGCTAGCAGGTCACTGGTATTAGATATACATTAGCAGTGTATCCTGGAGTCATTCACACACACAATAGTATCATAAAAGTACATGTATGAATTACTCTAAGGTCGACGTTTCGATCCCCAGCTCAAGTATCACGGGATCATCATCAGGACAAGAAAAAAATAATTTTGCCTGAACACAATTATTTATAACACCTGTTTTTGAGAAGATACTTGAGCTGGGGATCGAAACGTCGACCTTAGAGTAAATATTCCTTGGCCGGCTGGTCAAGGAATCCTGAACTATATAGAATTCCATTGTGATCTATATATATCATTTTTTCCTTATTCTTGTATGCTCAGGACCACTTGTTGTTTTGATAAATAATTGTCTCGGAATGGCAGCACGGTTTCATACCCAAAAAAGGGACTACGGAACATATCAGGAGAGTTATCACCTTGTTCGATGCTGCACAAGCTGCTGGAGACCCGATGTCGCTCACGTTACTCGATGCTGAAAAAGCCTTCGACCGGGTCTCCTGGCAATTCCTATGGGGGGTAATGTGCAGAATAGGGTTCGGGGATAATCTACAGTTATGTGGGGACCCGTATATTTATACTTTGTCCCTTTATTCCATAGATGCAGCGCTGTGGAGAACACTTTATTTTATTTAGCGGCGATACATGCCCGTGTATTTCAATCTAAATCGTATTTGAATTTCCACTCCCGCCCATTTTTTCTGCAGCATCTCTCCTTTTGCAGGTATGTTGATTCGTTAGTACTGGCTTGTATATATTAACCAAATAATCAATAGTCAGGGTCATTTACCTTGACCCCATTATGCTCGACTTTTTTCAATAATATGGGGATCAAAATATTAATATGCCGCCTCAATACTCTGCTTTATTAAGCTGACGATGAACGCCACCACTTTTGAATCAGCTGTCAACCACTGAAGCTCCTGATTATAACCACAGCCGAACCCCCTGCTTTTTGCCGCATTTCTGCTATCCACAGGTATGCTTACTAACATACACAGCGATTTGTTGTGTCCACAAGGAAAGTCCGTTATGTTATTTCTTCCTGTGTTCTCCTATTTACAGTTCGGCTTCACCAAGTAGTCACCTTCCAATACAGCCGCATGTGAATCCCCTATTATTGACAGCAATTTTTACCAAAAGGTATGACAACTCACACGTAAATGCCGTCAAATCTTTACCAATTATCGATGCCTTGTGCATTTGCCCGAGGTGCAAGTAGCAAACTTTGGGTGTGTTTCTTCATTTCATTCCATTTGTTGCATAGAGTGCACCCTCCCCATTATTTAATGAGGCATTGACTTAAGGTATATCCCACCGTGTAGTACTGTGCAATACCAAATTCGTTAGATCAGTTATACGTGTTGGCTGGCTGACTAAAATGTTGTACATTTTTTTGCTATTTGAGTTATTGCTAACTAGAAGCCTACACTCAGCCCTGACATTTGCCAGACCTATGTAGTTGATACTGATGTATAACGTCTTGTTGAAGTCATCTGAATAAATATCCTTGATTTTTTAGAACGTAACTTCACTACTGCATCTTCAGAGTTCTACCACTGTTGAGTCACACCCACTACATTGCAGTATCAATTTAAGGTATGCTTGTTTACATATACTTACTTGCCTTTTGACCTTGTGTGAATTACTTTTGAGCCTATATCTCGGACAACGAGATTTTGTATCAATTGTTTGGATGGTATCACTGCCATCCAGTGTTTTTCCATTGACTATCGACTTATTGTGCTTCTGAGGCCTCTAAATCAGTTTGCCTCACAAGCAATATGACTGCAGCCATTCGTTTGTTACTGATGTATTCCCTTTGTTCACAATGTGTTTCCTTCTCGGCCTTTTATTAATTTTATGAGCTCTTTGGGATCCGTTGGGACCTGCAGTGAAATATTTTAATTCTTTATACAGATCTACTGCCCCACCTTCCGCAACCCCTGTCCTGATGAAGACCCTCTAGCAAGGTTTATACCACGCCTGCATCGATTCTGGGTCGAAACGTCGACACTTCCTTTTATGTTCAGCCTCTTTTTTTGATTCATCATTTGTGATTTTACTTGAGGCATGATTGTTTAAATCAATTGATAAATTAATTGGTTCATTGTGCTAACCTATCATTATTTCTGGTGTATCTTGGTCTTAGTGACCCGTATTTTAGTTTCTATACTTTCACTATCCCAGCACTACCCTTCCTTTTCCTTCGGGGGCATTATATGTGATTTACTGCATATTTATTTTTATGAATGAATTTTGTATGATGCACGTTGTGATTAAAAACAATGCTGTTATAAGTCATTTGTGTATGCACATATTTGTTGTCTTGATTGCGTTAATTGTGTGTCTATCTGGGACCGCTTTGTCTGTATCAATAGTCCGCCCAGGTCCCAGTGACTTCTTGGGTTAACCCGTGTTTTTGCAGCACTCGGGGGTACAACCGGCATATGCCCATGCTTTGTGCGCCCCCGGGGAACTTTGGTGTTACAGAAGGGGCCGCAGACGCTTGTGCGGCCCCTTCTGTTTTACAGATAGAGACATGTGCACCAGCGCTATCTCAAGGGAGCATTCCCCCATTTGCATGGGACGTGGCCCCATGCAAATGAGGGAATCTCTTTGCCCCTGCAGCCACTCTGTATTATGGACACGGGCGAGAGGCAACATGAAATAATGAAAGTGACCACAAAAAGCCACAACTCCAGTGTGCCTCTGAAGGCCAGACATCCCCTTGCAGGCAGATACAGTCACATACTGCAAGAGGATCTCTCTCCCCTCTTAAAAGTGCAGGCTGGTGCCACCTGCACTGTCAGACATGGAGCGGATTTGAAGCAGCCACTCCATATTTCATATGAATCTGCTGCCCCAGGAGCACGAGTTTGTGGCTGGCCTGGAGACAGCACATTCACAGTGATGCAGCATACTTTCTCTGTTTGCGCACAGCACACCTATTTAAGGTGCACGATGGTGCAAACAGGGAAAGTGGTCCACATATGTAATATGGCACCAGGCAAGCAACTGATCTTGGAACTTGGAAAGCTCTGTTTATCTGTGGAAGGTAGAGAAGGAGAATAATGCTCTCCTAGAGTTGTATCATGAGCAAAACTGTTTTAAACAGATACAGAGGCTTTTGAACAAAATTCACTTCTGTATCAGGAGCCAGTGTAAGGGCCAAAATGTTACCTAATTTAGGCAGAGCACGGCAAAAATTTAGAAGCAAGCAAACAGAGCTATTCTGGGCTAGTTACAATCACTGTATAAACAGGAAGACTGAGGCAAAGAGCATTAGAAAAACGAAGTCAAGCTCCTCACACAGCTTTTATAATGGAATAGTGTGGACATTTGAGGAGACAAGGAACAATTTTCTTTAAGATCTTCCAATATAAAATGCAAGAAGATGTAACCTTTTTGATTTGAGTATGGAAAGAGAGGGCTTCATCAAATATAAGCCCTACATTTTTCACAGACTGAACTGGAATCTGGATTGGCCAAGTGTCAGACCATCATTCTAGAGTCCAAACGGAGGTGTAATGGATCATAATCATCACCTCTGTTATCTCTGAATTTAGCTTCAGATAAGTAGCAGATATCCAATCTGCCAGCATCTTAAGCCCCAAGTGAAAAATGTTACTGACAGCATTACCTTTACCATCAAGTCTTAAAATAATCTGCGTGTCTTCAGCATTGCACATAAACAACCACGGTAAATTGTAAGTCGCAATTTGCGCTCGATTTCGAGTCGCACATTGCAAGTAGCAAATTGCAAGTCGCAATTTACAATGTACAACAGTGTCAGAGACACAGATTGCAATTCCCATTGGGGTCGCAAAATGCGAGCCTCATGAATATTAATGTGGCACTCGCAATTTGCGACCCCATTGGGAATGGCTGGCCCTCCCAGGGATGGTGGCCTGCTGGGTTCAGCAGACCTCCATGTCTGGGACTGCTTTTTAATAAAATTTAATAAATTTTATAATATAATTTAATAAATGCGGCTCTTTTTCCTCAAAGGAAAACAGACTGCATTTAAAACAGAAAAAAAAGAAACGTTTTCGTTTCATGTTTTAAGGGCAGGTAGTGGTCCCTGGGACCACTAACTGCCCCTAAAAAATATATTACCCTGCATTTGCAAAGGGGAGGGGGTCCTCTGGGGTCCCCATCCCATTTGTGACTGCATTACCACCCTCTTGAAGAGGGTAGTAAATTGAAAGTGTTCTGCGACCGCAATTGCGGTCGCAAAACATTCTTACATGACTTGTGAGTCGCTATTACGAAGGGGGTACCCCTTACTAATAGCGAGTCGCAAAACACTATTTTGAGAGTAGCAAATCATTTGGGAGTCGCAAAATAGTGTTTGCACATGGCCCAGAGGAAAATTGCAAGCGCAAACGGGTCGCAAACCCGTTTGTGTATGCGATTTTCCATCGTATATCCGGCCCTTAGTCCTTTATTAAAGCAGCAACAAAGAATTATTAAATTGAGTGGGAATTCGAGACAACTCCCGGGGAACTCCACATTGCATTGCAAAGATTTGGCTGAAACCATTCAATGCTTGCTCTTTTTCTCCTGCATTCGCACGAGGCAGGAGTGAGAATAGCGTATGTCATAGAAAACCCAGAAATTCACTGAGAAGCAGTTAGATACAGAGTTGTGGCTTTGGCTCAAATTCATAAACCCTTTGAAACTCACCAGTTATGGTTTCCGGTTATGGTGTCCGGTGTTCACAACAAACGCAATATTTGATGTTGCTCGCCAGGCTCAAAACAGCCATTTACCAATGGTGCAGGAAAAAAGGCAGTGTAGCAAGAGTAAAACATGGCATGGGTTATGTGCGCCTTGAATCATACAGTGGTGGCCGACCCCGATAAATACTGGCGGGGAGGGTGGATGGGTGTAGAAGGGGAGAGGGTGTCAGTTGGAAGCAATCAAGAGGGTCATTAATAATGACAACAAAAAACCACTTACCTGGTGCTGCCAGCCTCCTCGCGCTCCTCTGCTGCTTGTTCCTGGTCTCAGGAGTCCCCGACAGCATCACAGACTCCCATTCAATCCCTGTGCTGCTCTTGAGCATGACAGCAGTGTGGAGATTGGCCCTTAGCAGGCTGGATTAATGCTCGCTCAATCACAGGGAGTCTGTGCTGTTTCTCCAACCCGGATGTGTCATACAGCTGGGTTGGAGAAACCTAAGTGCGCATCTCAGTTTGGTTGGCCTAACTGACATGCACTCTTAAAAGTGCTCATCTATCACTCCTTCTCCCCCTCTCCCATGGCCCGACCCTCCCCTTCCTGCACACACTGGCTCATCCAGCAGCTGAAAAATAAAACAATAGTAAAATATTGTTTTATTTTTAGGCTCTTGGCTCTGAGCCAGTGGGGAGCCGCTCCTCCCTCATTGCGGAGGAGCCTCAACTGGAACCATAAAGGGTGAATTTCAGTAGTCTTACACATTTTAACTGTAACTTTGCTTCTATCTGTGGTTTTGAATATTTTATATATATATATATATATATATATATATATATATATATATATATATATATATATATATATATATATATATATATATATATATATATATATATATATATATATATATATATATATACATAACCTACTGGCGGCCGCCAGTAGGTAGTTATAGTTAGGATTATTTTGTATAGGGAATTCGCAACATTCCCTGAAAGTTTGGGGGGGATTCGTCAAGCGGGGGCCGAGATAAAAGGGGGGGTCCCAAAACGTGTTTTCCCCATGTTAATTTCCATAGGGCGGTTGAACTCACTTTTAGCCCGAACGGCTGAATGGATTTCCACCAAACTTGGCAAAATTGTAGGGACTGGTAGCCCGATGTGCCTTTGCTATGTCTCAAGATATGCGCTTCAGTGGATTTTGAGTAATTTAGGTTCAAAAAAATATATATATCTATAAGCGCGCCCCGGTACGCGCATCGGGGCGCGTACCAGCGCGCTACGCGAGTTCACGAGCGGAAAGCTGATTGGCTCTCGGGTGTCTGTCAACATTCCAAACAGTCCGCCATCTTGTGTCTCGGTAGGATCGAGACACAAGAGGTTGCAAAAACAAAGGGGGAAATGACCAAAAGGGGGCAGAGTAGACCCCCCCTGACCGCCTAGGTTTGATGTGGGGGCCAAAAAAGGGCCCCGCGGGGCAAAACATTTTTTTTTCCCAATTTCCGTGGGGGGAGCGCCCGGTACGCGCACCGGGAAGCGTACCGGGGAGCGTACCATAGGGAAAAAAGAATGACAGAGTTTTTAAAAAATGTAGCCTTTTTTATAAATTGGAGGTAGTTGTAAAAAGAACTGTTTTTTTCTTCTTTTTGTTGTTTTATATTTTTTTATTGTTTTTTGAACATTTTGTACTTTTTTTGGCTTTTATGAACAATTTTATATTTTTTTGTTATTTTTATGGGGAGAAACAAAAAACAGGGCATTGTAAACGGCTCAACTGGAGCAAAAAAAAAATCAGGAAAAAATTAAGGTTTTTTGGGGCAATTGTGGTTGTCACCAGCACGGTTGATGAGTTTTATGCTTTGTTCACCATAGGTAATTAATTTACCACAAAATATACAACTGATTTTGTATTCTCCAAACTGGGGTTGTATGTTTGGGACCATCTCCCTTGTCTCTGGACCCGATGGAGTGGGTTGCATACTTTTGGAGGTGCTGGGTGAAGATTGGGGAGGGTTTCTGGCCAGTTCTCTGACCTCTGCCGCAGCATAGTTGTTAGGGTGCCGGTGTTGCATGTGGCGAATCATGGTGTTATTGCCAAAAGAGTCCTTTTTGTTAGGGTTCCCCCTTGAAAGTTCAGTGCCACAGATTAGGCAAGTAACCCTTGGAAATGCTTGGATCTCCACTGGCTCCCCGTCAACAAGAGAATAACGTTCCGTCTCCTCACCCACGCACACAAGGCCCTCTACGACCTAGGACCCGAATGCCTCAACACACGACTGTCCTTCTACACACCCACCCGCCAACTACGATCATCCAATCAAGCCCTCGCCGCAATTCCGCGCATCCACAGATCCACCATGGGAGGAAGATCCTTCTCCTACTTAGCGGCCAAAACCTGGAATTCTCTCCCCACTCACCTCCGACTTACACAGAACCACCTCTCCTTCAGAAAGCAACTAAAAACCTGGCTATTCGATAAGTAATGCACCCACCCTCCCACAGTGATGTCACTGACCATGTCATGAGTGATGTAATGTGTGACGTCATCAGCAGTGCATTGCAGGCGCGCAAGTTATAGTAAGTCCAACTAACTATAACGTGGGAATTTCAATGGTTTTATGTCAGTAAAATTTCCAGCTAACTATAACTGGTGTGAAACCTATGTTTTTTTCAGTGAATTTAATAGGTTTTTTAAATGCTAATTCCTAACTATAACTGGTGTGAAACCTATGTTTTTTTCAGTTAATATATATATATATATATAGAAGCACCAGGAACATGTATTTCCCATCAGGCGCCATGATCATAGACAAAGGGTCAACTATAAACATTTTGTATGGAGTCTGACCTCTTGTTTATTAGCCCACATGGGCATGGACTATGATTGTATAAATGTAACAGTGTTCATAGCCCACTGGGGCTTTGAGGTAACGGATACATTGCTTTACACATACTGTCTGTAGCCATGGGAACAGTTAGCGCGATACTAACCAATGAAAATGCTTGGGACATAACTATCGCGCTTAGAACCAATGAAATCTGGACTTAAGCAATTGTGAATTACGATGTTTGTTAGAACAACGGTTTTGATTATTAATAGAACTAATCGAATCTCCATGCCCAGAAATGTCATCTGCTACTATTATGTCACATCCATTACGATTTGAAACATTCTTCGTTTAAAAAGGTCATGTCGTATGCATATTGTATTAACATACATTGCACAAATGATATGAATTGTGATTAATTGCAACAATGTAATAGTGCAAACGCAACTGATTTTATGACATATGCGACTATTATGTGTACTCCATTCAAATATGTCTGCCAGTTTTTCACTACACACATGGGTGTGTTTTATCTTTCACGTATTTAAGATGGCGTCTAAAGTAATTTGGCGAGCGTGAACAAGCCGTAATGGCGAAACGCGTCGTTTTTTTACCTGCCGAATACATTTTCACTTGCAAGGCAATCCGGGTGTCCGAGTACTTTCCTTACTTGGTGGTGTTGTGGAAAGAATTTACTGGGGTACCGGCTACCCAACTCGGACCGCCCTGAGACAGCGATCGATCTTTATGCTGGTGTTGGTGGAGGAATATATATATATATATATATATATATATATATATATATATATATATATATATATATATATATATATATATATATATATATATATATATATATATATATATACTGTTTTTACACTTAAAGTCACAATCTAAGTGAAGTTAGCTGCACAATTCTAAACCTAAAAATCACTGAAATTTACCAGTAGCGGTTCCCTAACTCACACAATAGTAATGTAAATCATATCTTGCACACCAAATGAAATGATAGTGATCTCACCTTTGTTGCGACATATGCAATTTAAAAATGTAATAAATAATCTTACAGTCAGACTACATTAACATTAAGATTGAGCAACCAAGAATGTAGGAAAGTTTATTGATTTGAGCATGTGTTGTGGATTAATTGTGATGTGTTTTTAGGTGTTGTTACTTATTGCATTCTGTAAAAAGCCAAGAGTTAAAATTAGAAAAGTCACTTTTTTGAATCACTACTCTTTTCCTTGTGCATAGTCAGATACATTAGTGAAACCAGAAGCTGAACCTCAGTTTAGTGCTGCCATCCCAGGTTGTCAGAGGAACCAGTCAGCTAGCACATAAACACTGAAGTATGTAACATTAGTTTAACCCCTTCACTGCTCATGACGAGCTCAGCTCGTCATGCAGTACACTGGTCGTGTGCTCATGACGAGCTGAGCTCGTCATGAACAATGGGATTTCAAAAAAATGACACCAGGGGGAAATTCCCTTAGCATTGATGTGGTTAATCAAAAAAGAGGAACCAGGTGCTTTTGATGAGGTCCTGCAAAACGCTCCTAGAAGACACGTAAATCAAAAGAATGTGCAGTTCCTAACGAAGGAGGGAGTGAACAGGTCTCTTATGGATTGCCCTCACACACCCAGAAAGATGTCATGCTTCATCACTGGGCTGTGCTCCTCGACGGGCGCTGCAGTGCCCGACGGGCCTCCGCGAAGGGGCTCTTTGTCAGAGATATTTTAAGAGACAGCCGTTTGTTGAGTGAGGGTGAGTGGTCTAGGTAGTGAGTGAGTGTGAGTGGTGGATTAAAATAGGTTTAGTACTGCCCTAGAGGGAAATAATTTTATTTGTGGTGTGTACTAACCTAACTCCTGTGAGCCTGAGCTAGGGTAGGAGCATCGCTAGTTGCGCGCCCCCTCATAGTGAGCAAAGGTTTTTCTCACGGCTACCCCGTCCGCCTGTGACCTCATCACCAGGGGTGGCACCAATCCAGGTCGTAAATCCTGGATCTTCACTAACAACGCTGGTGACAAATACAGTACTCAGCACCGGCCTTGTGGTAGTGTTAGAGTTGAGGAGAATTTACTCCTGTAGATCCTGGTCCTGAAGAATTGCTGATTGACCCGTTAGGGGCAGAAGGCAAGAAGCATGTCGACCGCTTACACATACTAGACCCTGTGGGATCATTGTTATTCCGAACAGGGCTCACACATTTTAAATTAGGTTAGTACACCCCACAAATAAAATTACGTATGTAACATTAGAACATAATCCCATCAAACACATGGAGGGTCGAACTGGCCAATAGGGCAATCAGGCAGTGCCCAATGGGCTGGTCTGATAAATCAGTGTTTGAGCTGGTCATTTAGCAGTTTGTGGGCCTGTTTTATGATCAGGGGGTCCACTTTTTACTGTTGATTTCCCACACATTACCACAAACGTTGCTTGCAGCAAACACAAATGCATGCAGTCTCAAATACCTTGCAAAATACCAATGCAGCGTGTCTTTAAAAGTTCAAAACAGGCCTGATTTGCAAATGTGGGCAACTACTTTTTTAGATCTCTGGTTCACTAATGGGGGCCACTTTTATTTTGGTGTCCGGGCCTATTTTATGTCCCTGTGCCACCCTGCACACGTGTCATGTAGTAACTCAACAACCACATTCAGACAGTGGTAAGTGAGGACCAATATACCATAGCCACTGCTTATGGAAACCCTCTGTGCCCCTGACCTAAAAATAAGCCGCCATCAAATGTGAGGTGACAACTGTAGGTGGAAGTACACTTTGCCTGTACCCCCTGCCAAGCTCCTGGAGTGTACAACTTGGGTGAATTGTCCTCCAAAAAGAAAACTGTGTTATGCGCAAAAAACAACATGGAGCTCTTTCAGTGACTTTGAAGATTTCCAATGGGGGGAAACGAAATTGTGATCAAATAAAAGTGAAAACATGAACAATGGTGCACTGGTCAACACAGTGATAGTTCATTAGGGGAGCATGGGCACATAATTGTTTTCCTCCTGGGTGGAATTAGGTTGCAACTGATTCATGAAAGCTAATTGCTTGTCTCCTCATCCTCATAGAGGCATAGAAGTGGACAGGCCAACTTGGTTTGCACAGCAACATGTATTTTGCCGCATATAACTTAGTTACAGCATAAGGAAAGATCTTTGACTGCTTTTAAGATGTGCCTTCACTTGGTACCAGATTCAGATGGAACTCTGCTGCTGACCTAGACTAATGTTTAGAACGTTGTTAAATCTTTTTGAAAAGTTGTGTCAACAGAATTAATAGTTCTTTTCTCACCTTCTAAGTGATACACCTATCTTACTTGGGGGTGCAAATTGTATCATTGCAATTGTCAAAAGAAAGGTGTCCTTACTTATATATTTTTTGGTGTGTCCAGGTTTAACCACTTTTGGTAATGCCACTTCCTTGGAAACAGGTTGTGGAATCCCTACTTCCTGCTGTAGTATGTTTACTACATATTGTAACGGATAGCTCCCGCCTTCCAGTGGCGTAGGAAGGCGGGGCGGCCTGAGTTTTGGGGGCGGCGGCCTCCCGCCACTCTTACCTTACCTCCAGCCATGCGGGCAGCAAAATCATGGACTGCCATGGGCGGCCATAGGGTTATCTACGCCACTGCCGCCTTCTCCAGAATCGAGAAATGATTCTTGATTTGAAAATAATTTCACATGATTCCATTAGAATTGCCATACAATCCATTAGCTGTCTATCTAGGTATGGTGCTGATAGGCGCCTTGTGCTTAATTTGTGCCAGAGGTTGCAGGTGGTGTCCATGCGCAATTATTTTTGTGGACTGATACTTATTGTCCATTATCAGACTTTGGCCCGAGCAAACGAGAGAGAGCCAGAAAAGACAGAAAGATGGAGAGAGAGAAAGATGGGAAAGCAGTGACAAAGAGAAAAAGAAATGATATTGAGAACCTGCAAGAATGAGATAAAAAGACATTAAGTGAAGGGTGATGGATGAAAGTAACATTTGATGGAATCAAGATTAATAAGCACCCTTGGTATTCAGCACCCCTATTCAGTGGCATCTCCGGTGACCCCCCATAAAAAAAGTTTACCACCTGCACCTTTTAATTACATATTGAGCTCTGTAGGCACCCTATTCCTAGCGACCTCCGTTAGTATTGCCTTATATGTGGCCCTTCTGCCTTCTTCTTTCATAAATTCTTTTTAGATTCATGCTCAACCATGATGCTTACTTACTAAACATTAAAATCTATCAGTTCTTCCCTTCCTTAGCTCCCCTGTAAGTAGATTTCACACACACACACACACACTCTATACCCCGGGCAGAGCTCTGAGATCTGCTCCCAAAAATCTTCTGGCGACCCCTCGGATCGCCAAGGCCAGATGGGGAGGGAGGGCCTTTTTCTCCCTCGCCCCCAAACTGTGGAACATGCTTCCAGCCAACCTTAAAACTCAGCCATCTCTTGCCCTCTTCCGGAAAAATCTTAAAACCTGGCTATTTGCTGAATCCTACCTTTAAGTTCTGCTTCTTTCTGATGCCTCCAACCACTCAGCTGTTTTTTCATCTGCTGCGCCTTGATGCCTCCGGGTTAAGTTGCGCTCTTACAAATCGCCAATTCATTCATTCATTCACACACACATACACACACACACTTACGCACACACACAAAAAATCCTTTAGAGTCAAAATCACAACAGGAAATACACATAGTTGCATATGTATTAATGCATGTTTGTATGTGTGTGGTATTTGTATATCATGAAACCATCTAAAGGGCAGCAGAGCTGGCAATATTGACTTATTTGTGTTATTACCCCATATGCGGTATTAACCCAAAAGTAAATTCTGCCACATTAGGAATTCTTTAACAACATAGAAAATTCTCAAAAATACCCCAAGAAATCAGAGCCATGGGCCAATTATCTTTCTTCCTCCAGAGTTAACTAGATCATAACGCGCCTATGCGTCTCAGGCAATAACCCAAGACCTCTTTACCCAAAACCTAATAACCCAAAACCTAATTACAACCAGCACCCTCTCAACCGTGCACTGCAAAAACGGTATAGTAAGAAAACAAGGAAGAGAGATTAGAAATTTTAAGGATGTGGTGCATAGGTTATATAACAACAACAATAAATGAATGCACTCATTGCAAACAATAGTAAAACCTTGCTAGCGACCAAATTTCGTCAAGTTATAGCCGGTTTCTCTATTCACCCTTTACTTCCTGTTAAATGATGCAACGTGATGTTAAGTCATGCGCCCCCACTGAAAACTCAAACACTGAGCTGGCACCTGGGAGCTTTTATAGGAAAGTCCTCAACCACAACGATTTCTGGAGGCCATAAAGGAGGGTGAGCCAGTACTTCACATGTTTACCTTTTTTTTGGGCAATACCTAGGGATTGTCTAGAAAGCAGGTGGTCAATGGATTGGTATTTTAATGGAAGGACTGTTATCTAACTCTTTTCAAACTTCCCAGTCCTCCACAAATCTGCTGATGCTGCTTCATTTTTATGACACATACTGTATCTTCTCCCATTGTAATTTAAGGGAAAAGGTGTACACATTCAACAGACATCTGTTTAAGGTTATGCCCCCAGGATTGGTAATTCTATTCTTTATTTGAACCCGCAAGATTAAAACATATGCAGGTTGTTTATCAACCCTTATTCCTCCCTTCACAAGGGCAAAATATCTGAGGGCAATTACTATGCCTTATATCATTCTGCATAGGTCTCCAGAGGGATCTTCTCAGAACGTCCATTAGGACACGCATATTCCTTACAGGTCTGACCAAGATCCTCCAGATTCGGAAACGTGTCTTACCTCAAGCAGTAGAGCAGCTCTGCTCCGTGTATCATGAGGGATTGAAAGAGGTCATGTGAATTGTTATGCTATGTTTTGTGGAGTAACGCAAAAGATGGGGCCCCACTGAAGTATGTGATAAGGGGCACTTGAGTCTCCCATATCGCACATAAATTCATTAGCTTTGGGCTGAACAAGGGCCCACTCAAGGTTTGTGGGCCCAGTGAAGCATTGGGGCACCCCACGTCACAGGGCCTGTGTTACACCCATAGCTGTCCAGCCTCTCTCCAGTTATGCAGTGCTACATTAACTCTACACTACAATGCAATGCTGTAACATGCTGTCAACGGCAAATCTCGAAAAAACCTCCTGCTGTATATGCTTTTTGATGAGCAAGAATATTTTTCACTTTTGTGCACGATATGCCCTGAGTTGTAGTTAGTCATTCTTGTAGGCCCTTTTGTTGTCATTCTCATATCATTAGTTCAGTGTAGATTACAACTTGAGAAGTGTGCACATCTGTCCTAAAATATGTGGTAAAACAGCTGAGGTATTAGTATATGTTTTACTGCATGTTTTATCATATTTTCCAAAACGACCTATTTGCAGTAATGAGAAAATACAGGTGTATTATCACAATGAATTCAAAAGCAAAACTATGACGAGTCACCATCACAGTCAAAATCACCACTTTGTTGCCCTGAAGAAGTCCTTTTGGACGAAACGCTTTGGCTACGTTTTGTATGAAGATTAAGAATAAAGAACTTTTAAAGCCCTACTGAACGGATTCAACACTTCATTTTTGTTTACCATTGTTCTTTTGTGGAGAGTGCTGGACCATTGTGCTTTATTGTAAATTGGCAGACAGAGGGAAACCCATTGGTATGGCAGAGAGCTTAGCTCTTTCCATACCGAGGGTCTGTCGGCCACCAAATTTAGAGATGTCCGCTGGCCAGCGGACATTTCTTAACATTGGCTGGAACCACCATAACGGGAGTTCATGTCAATGTATTGAAAATTTGATGTACCGTACTGTCAAATTGACAGTACCATCCATGAAAACATGTTTTTCTATTTCCCCTAAAAAATCTCAAAGCCGGATTTTGTTTATGAAAATATAGTGAGAACTTGCCACCTGACTGCCAACTCTAAATCAGGCAGGTGGTCGAATGGCCAAACCTCTTATGGCCCTTACTCCATTGGGCCGTCAGAGGAGTATGTAAGTGACGGAAACAGAGTAGTCTCCCTCACTGACATACTTAGGGTCCGCCCATCTGTAAAAGAGGAGGGCAGACCTTCAGTGTGGTGGAGAGGGTACTGCTTCACTTTTGGGATGGAGTACCCTCTCCACCACACTCTAAATCAATCCCCAAGTCTATTGGTGGACTATAGACCACCAAAATATTTTGTAAGTGTGTATCAAATGAGACAATGAACAGGCCTAGACCTTCGTGCACACATTTGATTAGTATAAGTCTGGGCCCAAAGTCAAAAATTAAGATATCGATACTCTCAGTCAAATTCTCGGGGTAGGGAAACACGACTGAGTATACAATGAAAGGGATATTTCCATTCCAACAGACTTGCTGTGAATAAACACATTGTCTACAAAAACACTAGTCACTACATCATGGACAAATGCATTTTACCATCCGCACCCCAACAGTAAACAATTAATACTATATATAGAGCCTGTGCAAAAATCAGTAGACAAACATGATATTCCATGCAAAAGAATGCTATAACAAATTGATAGGATCACAACAAAATTAACCTTTGAAAGGCAATTCTAGTGTAATGCTTGAAAGACCACTCTGCTACAATAGTGTCCCTGGTGCCAGGCAGGAGCTTCTCTGAGAGCTCCCGGGCCAGGGATTGCTAAAATGGTGCTAATCCCAGATGTGCCCCATCCAAAAATGCAAAAGCAACAGTTGATGGACAGAATGCAGAACAATGTCATACATTCACTCCAGTACAGAGATCTGGGCCTAAATCCATCGTTTTTTTGCTCACCATGCCATTCCACTTTGAACCAAGCCATATGAAAATCAGACTTGACCCTGTGCCCCATGGGAACAGTCCAGCCGAACTGCCAAGCCAGGTCCTCCCTGGACTGGAAACAAGCATCCTAGGACCGGTTTCAGGCTTTCAGTCCTCATCAGCCAGGATAGCTTGATTCCAGTGGCATGGAGAGCACAGGACTCACGTCTGAGCATACCCGTCCCACTCGGGGTGACCATTGCAAAAACCACAGTTGATGGACAGAATGCAGAACAATGTCATACATTCACCCCAGTACAGAGATCTGGGCCTAAATCCATCGTTTTTTTGCTCACCATGCCATTCCAGTTTCAATCCAGCCATATGCAAATCAGTATTGACCTGTGCCCCATGGGAACAGTCCTACCCGAACTGCCAAGCCAGGTCCTCCCTGGACTGGAAACAAGCATCCTAGGACCGGTTTTGGGCTTTCAGCCCTCATCAGCCAGGATAGCTTGATTGAGAGCACGGGACTCACGTCTGAGCATACCCGTCCCACTCGGGGTGACAAATGCAAAATGTAGGCCCTCATGACAAGGTGAACACTTGGTGAGGATGATTTCCCTGTGCATGCGACCGAGTACACCAGGTGCAGCCATAGCTCACATGGAGAGCCTGCAGTGAAACTGCACTGATCACCTAGGAGACTTTGACCGCAGAAACCCGTGCCCACAGACTCACGGATCACCCTAGGAAGCTTAACAGCTCCCTTCTTTCCCGTGGTGTGTGCTAATGTCTATTTCCTAATGCCAAAATGCTTGCTGTCCATTGCTCGCAAAGCAGGCAGTTTGAAGCAAAGACACAAAACCATGTTTCTGTTCTTCCTCAGCTAGACGCCATGAATAGTTGTATCACTTATAATAACCCTTGTCATTCACGAACACTCAGTCTACAGGCTCTCCACTCTGAAGTTCATCTTATCTCTGCAGCATGCGCTTAACACACTAAGACAGCGATTTCAGTCACTTTACACAGTGAATGAGGCATGTTTTTCTTAAGTTACATTTCAAACTGAAACACTGAGTTAATTTGTTTCATGCACTCATATTTGCAGAACTGTATTTTATGAGTATTAACTGTGAGTTACTACTTTTTCCTAAGTTAGTGCCCTTCCATTTCTGGTGCTTTACAGCAGTTTTAAGATCTTAAAGTTTCTTGTTGTTCAAATGGGTGTAGCTTCAGATATTTATATGTTTCCTCGACTTCATTGTAAATGTTTGCTTGCAAGAAAGTATCGCTCATAGTCGTTAAATATCTTTCATTATTGCACTGAAATATGAAAATGGCACACATAAGCAATCAGACACCTCGGCGGCTATGCACCATTTGATGAAGGTGAGAGAATCTAGGGCTATCTTTGTGGGTTATATCCTCTGACCAGAACATCAACATTTCCCCCCGCCATCCACCAAAATGGCAGATGCCGAAACAAATGGTGGCAGAAAGAGGGCCAATGGAGGGTGGCCATCTTTGAATGGTGCCCTTTGGCTTGCCCCTGAAATAAAACTGAAAAATAATGATGATATAAAGAGGACTAACACACGTCTGGGAATGACCATCTTAGAATGGTAATTATTAGCTTGCCACTGCAACAAAAACTGGAAACTCTTGTATCTCAGTCCTATTTTTGCTTCTCAAAAGGAGCCCTCAAGACGAACCTGATCTCCCACACAAAACACACAGCAAAATGGAGGAATGTCCTTTATTCCCTCAAGGCAGTCATCGCCACACATCCCCTATGTCCCAAACTCATAATATCCCTCTCACTCAAAGTAAAAGATACCATCTCAATTTATAAAAAGGGAGCATCCATATCCAAGCAGCGGACAATGACCTGCAAGCATCTGACTGTCTTTTAAGTGAACTAAAAAGGAAAGTAGCAGCCCCTGCAATACTTACTAGCTACCAAACTCATACTACGTCTCAAAATCATTACATGAAACCGACAAGCTCCACCCTAAGATTCACACTCAATGACAATTGTAGCCCCACAGTCCACACAGCCCCACGGATAACCCAACTAGCCTCGTCTACAATCATCCCTCTCAGCCTGAGGAGCAACTACTCAACATTCAGGAAGTGGGTCAGTGCCCAAGAAACATCCTCCAGACAAAGAGCAGATGAAAGAAACACAAACAGATCCCATACATTTGCAAACACTCAAACAGAGTGAAATATTTAAAGTACCCAACACACAAACTCCCCGTAAATCAAATCAAAGACAATTGGGCGAGATAGAATAGGTCAAGAGGAAAGTAATCACACTTCTACACTAGAGAAGATGCACACACCCACCACCATATGCAATGAATCCCTTTCTAGCAGAAAACCTATCTATAACAGCAGACTCACAACTCCCCGAAGCAACAAGCTTCACAGCCCAAAAAGAATGAATAATCACATCTCGGAAGAAGAGATAAATGCTCTGCTAATATACTACCAGGGTGCACAGAAAACTTCCCTTATCCCTACATCCAACGTTCCTATCGTCAACACATCCAACTACAAAAACCGGAGATACAATCCTATACAAGTCAACCACAACAACCTGATCCCGATCGCAACGAATACATGTCCACCAGAATTACTCTCAAAAGAAGTAACTAATCTATAATGCATGCTGCACAATTGCAGGTCATGCTGCTAAACACGCAAGCAAAATATGGCACATGTGATCATAGAGCATGACCTGGACATTCACTTCCTAACTAAAACCTAGAACTACCTAATGGCAGATCCAATACTGGACCTTTTCATTCCTCTGGATTTTGTCATCCTACGTCTTGACAGCACATTGAAGCAGGGGGAAGTCCTCGCTATTATTTACAGAAACTCTCTTACGGCAAACTCACTCTGTCTCTAACTCCTTTGGGAGCTGAAATCAAGTTTGAAAAGAAACTACTTGTGAAAACACTCCTTTTATGCCATCCACCAGGAACAGCACAGTCATTTTGGAGCAACTCATGGAAACCATCGCAATCAATGCTACTTCACTCTCTAATACAATACTATTAGATCTCACAGTGGCTGCACTCAGCAACCTGCTCCGGGACCTTAACATGATTCAAGCATGCAATCCACAGCAAAGGTGCCACACTTGACCTCATCATCGCTAAACCGGGATCAGATAATATGGTAGAGATCAACCCTACAGTCTGGAAAGACCACCATCAGATTCATTTCCAAATATCTGCTCAAGAAACTCAAATCAAGAGTCAAATGAGATGGGACAAAACGTGGATGATGGATTACAGCTGCGTAAACAGAGCAGAACCTGTGGGCTTACGCCAAACTTCCTTGGAACCTTGGGCTGGCCAAACATTGGTTCATGAACTGATGCATCTCTCTACAACAGCAGCATGACTGACATAGCTCAGAAGACGGCTCCATTACATCTAAAAAGGCAAAAGATAAAACCTTCAGTGCCATAGTTCAATCAAAATGAACAACAAAAGAATACAATTAAGGCATCAGGAGCTACTTTGGAGGAAGGACCAACACTTTACCCACCTTGAACAGTTGAGAAGGCAAAGAATCTCATAGAAAAAGGCTATTTTTAATGCCAAAACAACAGCAATCAGATCTCAGCTACACAGAGCAAAGAACAGACCTAGAAAACTCTATGATATAATTAATAACAATTAGGAAAACTTGCAGAACCCACAATTGCAAACAACTCGGCGGCCATCTGCAACACCTTTTCAACTTTCTTTAAAGATAAAATCAATACCATAAGCAACTCTATTTGCAGTCAAACTAGTAACCAACCTACCGAACCCCACGCCACAGCACAAGCACGAATACTGACCAACTCCACCCAACTGTCCTAAGTAAGAATGGAGCCTTCTGGAACAGTTTCAGGTTTATGTCTGAGGGAGAAATCCAGAAAACCATCCAGTCAATGAAACCTACCACACATTCTTACAATCTCATTCCCTGCCATCTACTGGGCCAGGGACAGACTGATTTGCATATAGCCAGGTTCTGAGCTGGGATGGGGCAGTGAGATAAATAACGGTGATGGATCAAGCCCTGATCTTTGGACTGGGTAAGAGTGGTCTGCTCAATTCAGACACTCTGTTCATCACCACCCCCTTTTCTGAATCGTTTTTGGCCACTATAGGTGTGGCAGGGTATACTCAGACATGAGTCCCTTTCTCACTGCTCCATCAGGATTCAAGCAAGCCGGGCCGAAGACGGCTGAAATGCCAGAAACCGGTCCCCGGTAGCTTGTTTCCTTTCTGGTGAAGAATTGGCTTGGTAGTTTAGTCTGCCCTGTTCCCATGATGCACTGGGCCAGGGACAGACTGATTTGCATATAGCCAGGTTCTGAGCTGGGATGGGGCAGTGAGATAAATAACGGTGATGGATCAAGCCCTGATCTTTGGACTGGGTAAGAGTGGTCTGCTCAATTCAGACACTCTGTTCATCACCACCCCCTTTTCTGAATCGTTTTTGGCCACTATAGGTGTGGCAGGGTATACTCAGACATGAGTCCCTTTCTCACTGCTCCATCAGGATTCAAGCAAGCCGGGCCGAAGACGGCTAAAATGCCAGAAACCGGTCCCCGGTAGCTTGTTTCCTTTCTGGTGAAGAATTGGCTTGGTAGTTTAGTCTGCCCTGTTCCCATGATGCACTGGGCCAGGGACAGACTGATTTGCATATAGCCAGGTTCTGAGCTGGGATGGGGCAGTGAGATAAATAACGGTGATGGATCAAGCCCTGATCTTTGGACTGGGTAAGAGTGGTCTGCTCAATTCAGACACTCTGTTCAATACCACCCCCTTTTTTTCTGAATCGTTTTTGGCCACTATAGGTGTGGCAGGGTATACTCAGACATGAGTCCCTTTCTCACTGCTCCATCAGGATTCAAGCAAGCCGGGCCGAAGACGGCTGAAATGCCAGAAACCGGTCCCCGGTAGCTTGTTTCCTTTCTGGTGAAGAATTGGCTTGGTAGTTTAGTCTGCCCTGTTCCCATGATGCACTGGGCCAGGGACAGACTGATTTGCATATAGCCAGGTTCTGAGCTGGGATGGGGCAGTGAGATAAATAACGGTGATGGATCAAGCCCTGATCTTTGGACTGGGTAAGAGTGGTCTGCTCAATTCAGACACTCTGTTCATCACCACCCCCTTTTCTGAATCGTTTTTGGCCACTATAGGTGTGGCAGGGTATACTCAGACATGAGTCCCTTTCTCACTGCTCCATCAGGATTCAAGCAAGCCGGGCCGAAGACGGCTGAAATGCCAGAAACCGGTCCCCGGTAGCTTGTTTCCTTTCTGGTGAAGAATTGGCTTGGTAGTTTAGTCTGCCCTGTTCCCATGATGCACTGGGCCAGGGACAGACTGATTTGCATATAGCCAGGTTCTGAGCTGGGATGGGGCAGTGAGATAAATAACGGTGATGGATCAAGCCCTGATCTTTGGACTGGGTAAGAGTGGTCTGCTCAATTCAGACACTCTGTTCATCACCACCCCCTTTTCTGAATCGTTTTTGGCCACTATAGGTGTGGCAGGGTATACTCAGACATGAGTCCCTTTCTCACTGCTCCATCAGGATTCAAGCAAGCCGGGCCGAAGACGGCTGAAATGCCAGAAACCGGTCCCCGGTAGCTTGTTTCCTTTCTGGTGAAGAATTGGCTTGGTAGTTTAGTCTGCCCTGTTCCCATGATGCACTGGGCCAGGGACAGACTGATTTGCATATAGCCAGGTTCTGAGCTGGGATGGGGCAGTGAGATAAATAACGGTGATGGATCAAGCCCTGATCTTTGGACTGGGTAAGAGTGGTCTGCTCAATTCAGACACTCTGTTCATCACCACCCCCTTTTCTGAATCGTTTTTGGCCACTATAGGTGTGGCAGGGTATACTCAGACTTGAGTCCCTTTCTCACTGCTCCATCAGGATTCAAGCAAGCCGGGCCGAAGACGGCTGAAATGCCAGAAACCGGTCCCCGGTAGCTTGTTTCCTTTCTGGTGAAGAATTGGCTTGGTAGTTTAGTCTGCCCTGTTCCCATGATGCACTGGGCCAGGGACAGACTGATTTGCATATAGCCAGGTTCTGAGCTGGGATGGGGCAGTGAGATAAATAACGGTGATGGATCAAGCCCTGATCTTTGGACTGGGTAAGAGTGGTCTGCTCAATTCAGACACTCTGTTCATCACCACCCCCTTTTCTGAATCGTTTTTGGCCACTATAGGTGTGGCAGGGTATACTCAGACATGAGTCCCTTTCTCACTGCTCCATCAGGATTCAAGCAAGCCGGGCCGAAGACGGCTGAAATGCCAGAAACCGGTCCCCGGTAGCTTGTTTCCTTTCTGGTGAAGAATTGGCTTGGTAGTTTAGTCTGCCCTGTTCCCATGATGCACTGGGCCAGGGACAGACTGATTTGCATATAGCCAGGTTCTGAGCTGGGATGGGGCAGTGAGATAAATAACGGTGATGGATCAAGCCCTGATCTTTGGACTGGGTAAGAGTGGTCTGCTCAATTCAGACACTCTGTTCATCACCACCCCCTTTTCTGAATCGTTTTTGGCCACTATAGGTGTGGCAGGGTATACTCAGACATGAGTCCCTTTCTCACTGCTCCATCAGGATTCAAGCAAGCCGGGCCGAAGACGGCTGAAATGCCAGAAACCGGTCCCCGGTAGCTTGTTTCCTTTCTGGTGAAGAATTGGCTTGGTAGTTTAGTCTGCCCTGTTCCCATGATGCACTGGGCCAGGGACAGACTGATTTGCATATAGCCAGGTTCTGAGCTGGGATGGGGAAGTGAGATAAATAACGGTGATGGATCAAGCCCTGATCTTTGGACTGGGTAAGAGTGGTCTGCTCAATTCAGACACTCTGTTCATCACCACCCCCTTTTCTGAATCGTTTTTGGCCACTATAGGTGTGGCAGGGTATACTCAGACATGAGTCCCTTTCTCACTGCTCCATCAGGATTCAAGCAAGCCGGGCCGAAGACGGCTGAAATGCCAGAAACCGGTCCCCGGTAGCTTGTTTCCTTTCTGGTGAAGAATTGGCTTGGTAGTTTAGTCTGCCCTGTTCCAATGATGCACTGGGCCAGGGACAGACTGATTTGCATATAGCCAGGTTCTGAGCTGGGATGGGGCAGTGAGATAAATAACGGTGATGGATCAAGCCCTGATCTTTGGACTGGGTAAGAGTGGTCTGCTCAATTCAGACACTCTGTTCATCACCACCCCCTTTTCTGAATCGTTTTTGGCCACTATAGGTGTGGCAGGGTATACTCAGACATGAGTCCCTTTCTCACTGCTCCATCAGGATTCAAGCAAGCCGGGCCGAAGACGGCTGAATTGCCAGAAACCGGTCCCCGGTAGCTTGTTTCCTTTCTGGTGAAGAATTGGCTTGGTAGTTTAGTCTGCCCTGTTCCCATGATGCACTGGGCCAGGGACAGACTGATTTGCATATAGCCAGGTTCTGAGCTGGGATGGGGCAGTGAGATAAATAACGGTGATGGATCAAGCCCTGATCTTTGGACTGGGTAAGAGTGGTCTGCTCAATTCAGACACTCTGTTCATCACCACCCCCTTTTCTGAATCGTTTTTGGCCACTATAGGTGTGGCAGGGTATACTCAGACATGAGTCCCTTTCTCACTGCTCCATCAGGATTCAAGCAAGCCGGGCCGAAGACGGCTGAAATGCCAGAAACCGGTCCCCGGTAGCTTGTTTCCTTTCTGGTGAAGAATTGGCTTGGTAGTTTAGTCTGCCCTGTTCCCATGATGCACTGGGCCAGGGACAGACTGATTTGCATATAGCCAGGTTCTGAGCTGGGATGGGGCAGTGAGATAAATAACGGTGATGGATCAAGCCCTGATCTTTGGACTGGGTAAGAGTGGTCTGCTCAATTCAGACACTCTGTTCATCACCACCCCCTTTTCTGAATCGTTTTTGGCCACTATAGGTGTGGCAGGGTATACTCAGACATGAGTCCCTTTCTCACTGCTCCATCAGGATTCAAGCAAGCCGGGCCGAAGACGGCTGAAATGCCAGAAACCGGTCCCCGGTAGCTTGTTTCCTTTCTGGTGAAGAATTGGCTTGGTAGTTTAGTCTGCCCTGTTCCCATGATGCACTGGGCCAGGGACAGACTGATTTGCATATAGCCAGGTTCTGAGCTGGGATGGGGCAGTGAGATAAATAACAGTGATGGATCAAGCCCTGATCTTTGGACTGGGTAAGAGTGGTCTGCTCAATTCAGACACTCTGTTCATCACCACCCCCTTTTCTGAATCGTTTTTGGCCACTATAGGTGTGGCAGGGTATACTCAGACATGAGTCCCTTTCTCACTGCTCCATCAGGATTCAAGCAAGCCGGGCCGAAGACGGCTGAAATGCCAGAAACCGGTCCCCGGTAGCTTGTTTCCTTTCTGGTGAAGAATTGGCTTGGTAGTTTAGTCTGCCCTGTTCCCATGATGCACTGGGCCAGGGACAGACTGATTTGCATATAGCCAGGTTCTGAGCTGGGATGGGGCAGTGAGATAAATAACGGTGATGGATCAAGCCCTGATCTTTGGACTGGGTAAGAGTGGTCTGCTCAATTCAGACACTCTGTTCATCACCACCCCCTTTTCTGAATCGTTTTTGGCCA
Organism: Lissotriton vulgaris; assembly: GCF_964263255.1. Classification (NCBI taxonomy): domain Eukaryota; kingdom Metazoa; phylum Chordata; class Amphibia; order Caudata; family Salamandridae; genus Lissotriton; species Lissotriton vulgaris. Next base: position 1,047,761,586 of record NC_141697.1, on the reverse strand, counting down.
CTATAGGTGTGGCAGGGTATACTCAGACATGAGTCCCTTTCTCACTGCTCCATCAGGATTCAAGCAAGCCGGGCCGAAGACGGCTGAAATGCCAGAAACCGGTCCCCGGTAGCTTGTTTCCTTTCTGGTGAAGAATTGGCTTGGTAGTTTAGTCTGCCCTGTTCCCATGATGCACTGGGCCAGGGACAGACTGATTTGCATATAGCCAGGTTCTGAGCTGGGATGGGGCAGTGAGATAAATAACGGTGATGGATCAAGCCCTGATCTTTGGACTGGGTAAGAGTGGTCTGCTCAATTCAGACACTCTGTTCATCACCACCCCCTTTTCTGAATCGTTTTTGGCCACTATAGGTGTGGCAGGGTATACTCAGACATGAGTCCCTTTCTCACTGCTCCATCAGGATTCAAGCAAGCCGGGCCGAAGACGGCTGAAATGCCAGAAACCGGTCCCCGGTAGCTTGTTTCCTTTCTGGTGAAGAATTGGCTTGGTAGTTTAGTCTGCCCTGTTCCCATGATGCACTGGGCCAGGGACAGACTGATTTGCATATAGCCAGGTTCTGAGCTGGGATGGGGCAGTGAGATAAATAACGGTGATGGATCAAGCTCTGATCTTTGGACTGGGTAAGAGTGGTCTGCTCAATTCAGACACTCTGTTCATCACCACCCCCTTTTCTGAATCGTTTTTGGCCACTATAGGTGTGGCAGGGTATACTCAGACATGAGTCCCTTTCTCACTGCTCCATCAGGATTCAAGCAAGCCGGGCCGAAGACGGCTGAAATGCCAGAAACCGGTCCCCGGTAGCTTGTTTCCTTTCTGGTGAAGAATTGGCTTGGTAGTTTAGTCTGCCCTGTTCCCATGATGCACTGGGCCAGGGACAGACTGATTTGCATATAGCCAGGTTCTGAGCTGGGATGGGGCAGTGAGATAAATAACGGTGATGGATCAAGCCCTGATCTTTGGACTGGGTAAGAGTGGTCTGCTCAATTCAGACACTCTGTTCATCACCACCCCCTTTTCTGAATCTACTGAAAGAGATCAGTCACTCCTTTATGGTTGAAAAACGTGAACACCTCTCCTACAAGGATCCCTTCCAGAGTGCCTGAAGATTGGCCAAGTATCTCCTCTACTAAAAATAAATTGGACACAGACCAGAAAGACTTAAACAACATCCAACCAGTATCCAGTCTGTCTTTCCTTGCCAAATTGGTAGTAAAATGCACCAATGATCAGCTGTGCAAACAAATCCAGAATTTTGACCGACTAGGCAAACACCAATCAAGCTCCAGGCCTGGACAGAATACCAAGGACGCCATTCTAAGCATCCTGGAGTATATAAAAGCAACAATAGACCAAAACAAATCCTGTCTACTAACAATTCTAGATTTATCAGTGCTGTTTAACACGGTCAGCCACAAACGACTCAGAAAAACTCTTAAACTCAGACTGGGGCTATCGTCCTCAAATGGTTTACCTCCTTCTTGCAGAAGGGACAACAAATAGTTGAAATGGTTCCACCACATCTGATGTAGCAGATATTGACAGGAGCGTTCCGCAAGGATCTACAATTTCACCACCGCTCTTCAATCTCTACATGAAACAATCAAAAATCTCAAACCACAGGAATGTTGATGATACTCAGCTCTACATCAAACTCTCAACTCAAGAAAATATCCAGAGACTGGATGACACCCTGAGGAAAACACAGGACTGTCTGACACACAACTAGCTAAAACTGAATCTGATGAAAATCGAGTTCATTCTTTTCTCTCCACCCCTTAAATCCTGACAACCGCAACCATGGTCTCTTCACCTCAAATCGCTAACCTGCACCCCAACCATCTGCGACTCCAAATAATCGCTAGGCATCACATTTGACTCAAATCTAAATATGCAAGCTCACATACAAGCGCCAACCAGAAGCGCCAACCTACACCTGCACTTTCTAAAAAACTAGAACCATCCATACCCCGTTGATGACCTCAAAACAGCAGTTAAATCTTTAGTGATCTCAAGACAAAACTATAGAAATGCAACTCTGATAGGTCTACCTAAAGCCAGCCTGGGCCCAATGAAAACAATATTAAAATGCAGTAGCAAGACTTTTAAAAGGCACATGCCAGTATGATTGCACTTCCCCATCACTCAGGACTTACTGAAGATGGCCTGCATAACACACAAAGCTCTACACAATTCTGGTCCCAAATACATGGCGAATAAGATCAAGCTATCAGGAGGCGGAAGAAGGTGTTCCAGAAGTGCTAAATCACTCATACGAACCAGCCAGATTAAAAAAAAGGAAAGCTCACGGCCGCGCTTGCGCTGAACCTGCTCCACAAATATGGAACTCCCTACCACCCTCAATGAGAGCAATTACCTCACTCAGGGCCAGATGTATCAAGCGTTTTACCATTCGCAAATGGGCAAATTCGCAGAATCGTCCCGTTTGCAATAGGTAAAAATCCCTTTGGGATGTATCATCTCAAAAGTCCTTGCAAAATAGTGGATCACAATTTTTGCGATTACCTATTTTGCAAATGCATTTAGGGAATCGCAATTTGTGATTCCTTAAATGCAATGCTGGAAGCAAAAAAATATTGCGACTGGCTTTAGGGAATCATAAATTACCACCAACTTCAAGTTGGTGGTAATTTGCAAATTCCTATAAAAATTCACTTTTTTGCATCTTCTAGGTGCCATGTGGCGTACATACATGGCCTTAGGGCATGTATGTGCACCACATGTGCACACATGCATATTTCAGGGGTGCAACAGGGTGTCCTTTTGGCCCCTTTGCACACTTGAAATTGCATGTGCAATTTGCGGGTACCTATTGGGTACTCGCAAATTGCTCATGCAATTCCCATTCATTCCTATAGGCCTTTATGCCCATAGGAATGAATGGGAACCCATGCCTTATGTGCGACTCACAATTTGCGAGTCGCAAATAAGGAATGCATAGGAATCGCAATTTTATTTGCAAAACCTACTTACATTGCATTTTGCGAGTCTATAATAGCGAATCAGTAAAATTCGCTATTAAGGACTTGCAAAATACAATGTTGATACATCTGGTCTTACTATACAGCAGCCCTCATCACTTCGTTATTTATACAGCGCTCTGATGCCATGATGGTCATGTTCACCCTTTATAAAACACAATAAATAAATAAAGAGAGAAATAAAGGATAAGGCTCTAGAATCAGACATCTTACTCACCACAGCCTGAAACATTCTTTAAACAATGAAGCCCGCAGAGCTGTCTACTCGTGCTGCACAAGATGCAACCACAAAACCAGGTGACAGACATGCTGATCCAGCAAGCAATGGAAATAGAAGTAACACCCAGGCCATGTCCATTTTGGTCCAGGCAGATGGTTATACGTCCGAACACAAAAATATTGCGCTACAAAATTATCATAGCCCTCATATTGCATATCAAAATTTTGTTAAGTTAAATATATGTAGGCAAGTGTAGATTCACTAATCTTAACTCCATATCTATGTACATTGGTGATGTATATATTGTCAGTGTATATAAAAATTTATTTAAACACAAACACAGTACAGTTAAACAATTCTATATATACTTACTTTCACGATATTGTGCTGTAAATACTCTGGCTATGATATTATTAGCACAGTATCTGCAACTCGATATCCTGGCGCCATATTAGGAAAACATAGCATTCCTACTCAGCCAACAATGTCTACTAAGCCTACACTTTTTCAAGGGTCTTAAAAGAAATGTACCATAAATAATGCTTTAGGCCATATGTTCCCTTCCGAGAGTGACTGGAGGCACTTTTACAATTTCCAAACCATGCATCACAAAAGAAATCAGTAAATTAATTGATGCACCCACTACCCATGTGGCATGCTTTGTCATCTTTCGGCACATCTTGCAAAGAATTATAGCCGTGAAGAGAGGGTCCTATGACATTGTTGAATTCCTCTTTGCGTATGGGAAACTGATTGTGCCCATCTCACAATACAGAAGCCTCAGACCCTGCCCTTTGTCTACCAGAATCAGAAAGGTTGCAGAAGCCTCACCCTACAGCTGGTGCTCATCTACATTTTCCCACTCACTACAAGAACATCCTTTTGTTATGGCATTGGAAAGCCATTTTGGACGTTACGTGTGAAGTTGGCGAATTCAATGGCAAAGAAACAGACACTTTTCAGCTTAGATAACTTACACATTACATATGTACACCTATGCACAATATTTCGTATTGGTGTCTCACAGGATTTAATGTTATGTAATCAGCATCTGCAAGTAGCACAGTGGGTCCTTCCCTCAACCTGAAGCGCGGATCCTAGCATGCACCTGCATTAGCCACACTCCTCTGGGTGCGTGGCTGGGACAGCTAGCACGCCGGTGAGTCACTTTATACTCAGGCTAGAGAGCTTCTTCTCGCACGGGGCAGTCGTCTCCCTCTGCCAGCTTGGACCGGGTGGTTCCATCCCGTCGGGTGAGTGGGACTGCTTTGTTTCCTCACCCAGGAAACGTGGCCTACCTTCCTTCGTCTGCAAGCAGGTCTTGTCGTTCACCCCCTTTCAGCCACGGCCCGCCTGCCGAAACAAACAGGGGACAAAAGAAGTAAAGGGAGAAAAAAAGACAAGAAAGGGTTTTCCACATATTGAAATTATTGAAGCTGATGTAACGTGCATGTATAGGGGGTCACAGTGACAACTGCCAATGTGCAGGCATGCTACTATGTGCCTAATTGTGATGTAACCTCCGTAAGAGCCAAAGGGACAGCGAGAACCAGAACACGGACTAATAGTAAAGTAACACCTATTGTGAGGCAGTGCTCTTTAGAACTCAATGGAGCAAGCTGTGTTCTCGGGGAGTAAACCAGAACAAGACTATTAGTTCAAGTAAACCAACCAATTCAGGAAGGGCAAGGCTGTAACTCGTAGTGTCTTAGTAAGAATTCCAACCAAGGTTCGATCTAAAGGAAATAAGGAGTGTACATTTATGCAAATACATAGAAAGTGTAAATCATGTGCCAAAGGGAAAAAACTAGCCAACTGACCCAATTAGGAGGTCGCAAACTCTCTGATGTTCAATCTGCCGTAAAATAAAGAAATGGACTTAGTGCAATGGATACACAAGTAATTCAATAACTTCCAGGCGATCATGCCGCCTATGCACTTACCGGATACACGTTGTGTCTTGCGGACCATACTCAAACCATAGGGATCGCTGTATCATGGAGCCAAAGTGAGTGATTGAATGTTAAAACAATGAGTATTTGTCAATGCCATGTGTGAGGTTTGGCGCGAGGGAGGGAATTAGTGCATGAGGGCGCTCAGCAAGGTTAATAAAAAATCAATGCTAGAGTTAAGGAGATGGCACATTAGAGCGGCCATTTGTAATAAGGGAAAAATAGAATAATAGTTTTATGCACATATAGTTACTTACAGGTAAGAGACCGATGATTACGTTAAGAACAGTTATCATGGCATGTTAAAAACAGTCATAATTGGATTAAACATAGGTGAGTATTACACAATGTATGGAGCCTAAGGACAATGAGTAATCAATAAAGGTGGCTCGGTCACATAAGAATCAACCTCTGTAATGGGACAACAATAAGCAATGCACAATAAGTAAGTGTGTATATACAAATTAACCATAGAAAAGGACAAGCTAAGAGCATGTGTGGGTAAAACAGAGAGGGGAGAAATAATTTTAGAACACTTATGCAGATTACTATTTACCAGAAGAATACACATATGGGTGTGTTCCGTCATATACATAACAAGAGAGCTTGGAAACAGTTTACATGGGCCCTTCAAGACATTTGTACAGGTCAACAGGTGTCCTCCATTTTGTTCAAGCCAGTGAATTAACTTTTAGTGCAAAGTATCAATTTTTAATTCCTCTTTGTTGAGGATGGAGCTTACGTTGAAACCTATTGGTGGTGTGTTGACCACAGTGATCACTTGCCAACGAATGTCGCCCTATATATGTCCCTTTTCTCTAAAGTGGTCCACAAGGGGTGCATTTGGTCGCTTGCAGAGGAGACGGCTTAGATGCTGGCAATTTTGATCTGTTATTTTCTGTGTTGTTTGGCCAATGTAGATTAGGTTGCAAGGGCAAAAGATAGCATTGATAATGTGTAGTATTACTATAGAAAACTGATTGAGAGCAATATTAATGTTGCCAAATATGAAATCTTTGCTTTCAATTGTAAATTGGCAAACAACACAATTTCCATATTTGGAGTGTTTATGCCCCATAGGTTTCTGAGGGTCTGAATTGTCTTTTTGGTCTTTGGTTCTAACTAAGTGGTCTCAAATGTTTCAGTTTTTCGGAAGGCAAACAGAGGATGCTCAAGAGTGAGGCCTTTGGCACTGAGTATTGGCCAGTGTTTAAGAATGCATTTCCTAACGTGATTAGAGACAGGTGAAAAACTTGTCACACACACACTAGTCAGTCAATCGTGTCTTTTGTCTAAGAGTAAGCACTGTTTCTCGCGGGCAGTACCATAGCCTTTTGATTAATTTGTGGACTAGGGTGCGGGGTACCCCCTTATGATTAGTCTATCAGCCAAAGTTTTAGCTTCCCCAAAAATAGTCCTGTTTGAAAAAACAATTCCTTCTAATATGGAGAAATTGTGAGAAGGCTAGTGAGTCCCTCAATGCTCGGGGTGGTGACTAGCATAGGAAAGAAAAGTTTTCCTCTCCGTGGGTTTGTGGTGTAGAGAGGTGAAAAGCTCATCATCAACTTGTTCAATCAGTAGATCTAGAAAGGCTATCTCTGACCTGCCGTGTGTAAGCATGTATCTCAATCCATTGCCGTTCGTATTAAGCCAATAAAGGAAATCAGACAAGGTCCCTTCAGTGCCATGCCATATCAAGAAAATGTCATCTATATGGCGCTTCCAAATTGTGACATTATTGATAAATGGATTAGCAGGTACCAATATTTTGTTTCTAGGTCATCCATGTAGAGTACTGCAAAATGTGGGGCAAAAACAGCTCCCATCGATGTCCCTTTGATTTATTGGAAGGATTGACCATCAAAGGAGAAGAAATTAGGTGTGAGGCAAATTTTGCGTAAGTGTAAAATGAAGGATGTGGGGACAGAGTATGGACGAGATCTAGAGTTCAGAGTTTTCTCAATGACATTCAAATCCTCTACCTGTGAAATATTGGTGTAGAGGAATTTTATATTCAATGTACAGAGAATAACAGTCATAGGGTCGAAGGGAAGATGTTCCACTTGGTTTATCATATGCATTCTGTCATTCATGTAACAACAACAGCATGTTTTGGGTGCAGATTTTTGGATGACAAAATCCACATATCGACCAAGGGGCTCCAAAATGGAGCCACACCCTGAGACAATGGGGCGACCAGGTGAATTTCAGCATTTTTGTGTATTTTGGGGAGCATATAGATTACAGTTGTTCTGGGAAATTTTGTGTTAAGAAACAGGAATTTGTTCTGAGTCAGAAAGTCTTCTGTTTTGCCTTTCTCTGCAAAATCAAAGATAAGGCTTTCGCATGTAGGGTCTGTGCCCAGTCTCAGGTAATAATCAGTGTTGGACAAATGTCGAAGAATTTTTGTTTTGTAGTGGTCAATGTCTTGAACCACAATTCCACCGCCTTTTTCGGCTGGTTTAACAACCAGGCCATGATTGAGTTTCAGTTTAATGAGAGCTTGTTTCTTTTGAAGAGGAAGATTATAGGGAAAAAACTGGTCTATAGCTTTAGTTTGGAAGCTTCTTTCAGGATCAACTTCTCCAAGGTGTGTATCAATGGTGGTAAGCAGCGATGAGGAGGAGAGAAGGTAGATGTTGGGCACATTTTCAGAAAAAATACATAGCATCTCTGTTTGTAGTTCCAAGAAATGTGGGCAGACGGTCGGGAAAAAAGAAAGGCCCCTGCTCAGTAGTGATATTTCATCTTCTGATACCAGATGAGTAGATATATTAAAGATGGGTATTGCCTGAGAGTTGTCCATGTTAGAAAGAGGGATGTATGACGTTACAACACGTTATTTTACAACGAAGACCGTTACATCGCAATTTTTACAACGCAGGATCCATTACAATGCATGCCTTTACAACGCATGTCATTACATAGCAGATACTATTACATCGCATGCCATTACAACGTAAGTATAGGTAAGTATATCTTTATTTAAAAATGTAATTAAGTTAATTTAATTAATGTAATTTAATTAATTTATAAATTGTAATTAAATTTAATTATTTAAAATAATTTAATTAATTTGAATTAAATTAAATTACAAAATGGAATTAATATAATTAAATTAATTTAATTTATTATAATTAATTTAATTTAATTAATTTTAAAATTGTATTTAATTTAAATTAATTAATTTAAATTAATTAATGTAATTTAATTAATTTATAAATTGTAAATAATATAAATTAATTAATTTAATTTTATTTTATTAATTTAATTTAATTCATTTTAAAATTGAAATTAATGTAATGTAATTAATTTAATTTAATTAATGTAATTTAATTAATTTATAAATTGTAAATACTAAAATTTAATTAATTTAATTTAATTTAATTAATTTAATTAATTTAATTTATTTAAAGTCGTTTTTTAAAAAAAACTGAACCCTAAAAATACCCCTGTACCCCAAAACCCAAACCCAGCCCTGAAACCTAAAAATACCCCTGTACCCCAAAACCCAAACCCAGCCCTGAAACCTAAAAATACCCCTGTACCCCAAAACCCAAACCCAACCCTAAAACCTAAAAATACCCCTGTACCCCAAAACCCAAACCCAACCCTAAAACCTAAAAATACCCCTGTACCCCAAAACACAAACCCAGACCTAAAACCTAAAAATACCCCTGTACCCCAAAACCCAAACCCAGCCCTAAAACCTAAAAATACCCCTGTACCCCAAACCCCAAACCCAGCCCTAAAACCTAAAAATACCCCTGTACCCCAAAACCCAAACCCATCCCTAAAACCTAAAAATACCCCTGTACCCCAAAACCCAAACCCAGCCCTAAAACTTAAAAATACCCCTGTACCCCAAAACCCAAACCCAGCCCTAAAACCTAAAAATACCCCTGTACCCCAAAACCCAAACCCAGCCCTAAAACCTAAAAATACCCCTGTACCCCAAAACCCAAACCCAGCCCTGAAACCTAAAAATACCCAAACACCCCAAAACATATACCTCAGTACCCCAAAACATATACTCCTATACTCATACTTATTTTTAAAATTACTTAAATTAATACATTTAATTTATAATATAAAAAACATAAATAAATATATTTATTTATAATTAATAATAATTAAATTAATAAAATAATATTAAATAAAATAAAAAAATATATATACTTACCTATACTTACGTTGTAATGGTATGCGTTGTAATAGCATCTGCTATGTAATGTCATGCGCTGTAAAGGCATGCGATGTAATGGAACCAGCGTTGTAAAAGTTGCGTTGTAATAGACTCCTGTTGTAAAAGTTGCGATGTAACGGTGCAATACCTAGAAAGAGTGCTATTGGGTAGGCTGTTGGCAGTTACCACTGATAACATTTCTGTCTGGACATCGAGATTTGATTGTCAATCCCGATCCCAAGGTTCCTGGTGGAATTTGAAGGGTTAGTGTTAGTCTTTGTTCTGAGGGGCACCAGGCTGAGGGCCAGAGAGAAATATCTTTTCTGAAGAGTGGCACTTCTGTTTTGTCAGAGTTGTGCTTCAAGAAGTTGGTCCTCATCCATTTAGCAACAACGGACACGCAGTTGATGACATTTGTCTGGGTGTTGAAGGTGTTTTCGGAGAGGGAGAAAATTAGCTGGGTGTTGTGCAGGGCCATGTAGACATTGAAGAGTGTAGGGTTGAACAAGGAGCTTTGGGGATGCTGCAGATCATTCTAGAGGCAGAGAAATGATACAGGTGGGGTTAACTGATTCGGTGCAGTCTGTGAGGAGTGCAGATCCATGAATTCCAGCCTCATTGAGGCATTAGATAAGGACACGGTCCGAGGAGGTGTCAAAGGCCGTAGAGAGGTCCACTATGATGAGTGCTGTTGTGTCTGTCTTATCTGTGACTAGACAATGTAGTGTCTTGGGTGTTTTATGGCGGGACCCTTTTGGCTCTTAGCAGACTCCATAGAGCTGTGACGTAGGTGTCAGAGCAGAATGCAATGAAAGCTTGTTTTAGATTGTGGAGTTCGCAGTTACATACAGCAGAATAAATAAATGTAATGCTAAGCTCTGTGTGTGACATAGTCATTAGCGGTTGCTTAGGTTGCGGAGGACGCGACAGACAGATGTCGTCATGGAGGTGATGAGAGCTCAGTGATGGAGTTCAACCAGACTAAGAGGGTTGAGAGGGTTTCAGGAGGTGATTTGTGTTGAGGTGGTGAGTCACTTGCTTGTTGATGAGTTTTTCCAGAAATGTTGCCAGGTATGGGAGAAGAGAGATGGGTCTTTTGTTTACCAGATTCTTAGGCTCAACTGAAGCTTTCTTCAGGAGTGGTAGGATGATGGATGTTTCCTGTCATTTAGGAAAGTGGCTCTAGTGAGAGAGTTATTGACAATTGGGGTGAGGGCCTTGTAGATGAGGTCAAGTCTTAATGAAGATTACATGGGGCCAGTGGCTCAGGTGTGCATGGAGCACCTGGCGGTTTATGTTTACAAAGGGGCGATGATGGGCCAGCAGTGGGATTGGGGAATGGTGAGGGTGGGGAGGTCGGGTTGGGGTGTGAAATTGTTGTAGATGGTGCTGATTTTGTTGCTGAAGCAGTGGGAGAGCTGGGTGCAGAGTTCCTGTAAGGGGGTGAAGGTCATGAAGCTCGCAGCATGGGAGGTGAATTCCTTCACAATGGAGATTTTTTTGGAGTTACTGGAGCAGTTTTGAATCCATTCAGTGACAGCTGAGCGCTTAGTGGAACTGAGTCACTGTTGCTAGATCGAAAGGGGTGATTTGTATGTGTTCCTGTTATTGCTGTCATGGGAGTGTCGCCATTGACTTTCTAGCTGTTGGCAGTGGCATTTGGAAAGCTGAAGGTCGTTCAATTACCAGTTTTCCTGTGGATTAGAATGTGCTTCAAAGCATGAGCATGGCCAGGGTGTCAGCGCATGAGGTAATACAAGGGTTGAAGTTCTGGAAAGAGTGGGTGTGGTTGTCTTAGTCCGGTGGGCATCAAGTTTGAAGTTCATCTATCCAAGTTTCGTTGAGGATCTTTATCCAGTTGTGTTGGGCATTCTTGTGAGTGTGGTTCTGTGCTGGTTAGGGAACTGCAGGTGATTCAAACAGGGGTGTGGACAGTCTAAGTGAGGGCGGTGGGCTTCTTCATTGAGATGTAAGGGAAGTTGGTGACAATAGGGTCAAGGAGGTGTGCTGCTACATGGGTGGGTAGAATTAGGGTGCTTGGGAGAGTGCTTGTGAATAGGTAAGGAAGAATAAAGAATTGAAGTGCCAATATACACGACATTTACAAACAATTAGGTTGATCCCTGGCTGTGATTAATTCACATCTTTTTGTTCCACAAATAAAGCCACAGCATATGTTTTCAAAAATGTCTGGATGTGAGAAAAGATCCCAGTACAGGTATATATGTTAGAAAGTATTCACAGTTCAACCCCCAGGGCTCCAGCAGAAGTGGTGTTGTAGACGCCTGAAGAAGACTTGGAGGAACACCAAGACAACCGACAACTACTCCAGCTACAAGAATGCCATGACTAACTACCACAACCAAATCAGAAGAACCAAAAGGAACTTCATTTATATATTTATTTTGAGAGTTTTATAGATCGCGAACAAGACCCTTGCTGATATCAGAGCGCTTTACAACACAGTGAGGTTATTTATGCAAAAGTAGATAGTTATACAATACATACAACAAATCAATCAGGTATACAAAACAGCTTGTGCAAGGAGAGCAAAGTAGATGCTAGCGGGTAAGGTCCTGTTGAGTCAAGGCCAAGGCAACTATAATGACTAGGTAGTCGAGTGGACACATGTCTAAGGAGGAATATTATAATGACTAGGTAGTCGAGTGGACATTTGTCATAGGAGATATACTGGTGCAGGTACGCAAGATCATCAGAGTCTATGTTCATGTGAATTTAGCCATGAGGATCGATTTTACTTCCTTTTTGAAAGAAACAGTGGAGGGATTGTGTCTGGTTTCCGGAGGTAGAGCATTCCAAATCGTGGGTGCCATCCCTGAGAAGGATCGTGTATATGTTTTTTTCTTGTTGAATTTTTGTGGCTTCATGAGTAGATTTTCTGCGCTTCTTGTGGATCTTATACCACCAGAGATTGTGAGATTCTGTGAGAGGTATTTTGGTGCCTTGTGATGTAAAGCCTTATGCGTCATGCACGCACTTTTCAGGTGGATTCTGGCTTCAAATGGTAGCCAGTTCAGGGATTTTAGGTCTGGGGAGATGTGGGTCCTTCTTTTTGAGCCCGTGATGAGTCTCGCTGCAGCATTGATGGAGGCTCTAAGGGGTGCTAAGGTTGCTTTAGGCAAGCCACAGAGAGAGACATTTCCATAATCCACCCGCGGGATGACTAATGCTTTGACTGCCAACTTGAAGTCATTGTGGGGCAGGAAGGGTTTCAACTTCCTTAGAGTATTTATCTGAAAGTTTGCTCCCTTTGTTGCAGTGCTAATGTGTTTCTGCATTTTGAGGTTGCAGTCTAGGGTTATATCTAATGATTTCGCTGAGTTAACCAAGGTAGGCTTAGTGTTGAATGCCGTAAGATGTTTGAGCCAGTCCTGAAAGAAGGGGACTTTGGTGAGTGGGGCTATTAGGAGGAATTCAGTTTTTAGAGCGTTCATTTTGAGGTGGTTCTCTGCCAACCAAGTCTGTGTTTTCCAAAGCGTTGTATTAAGTAGTTTTATGTCTTCCGGGGTGTGTATCTTAAGGTATAGTTGGGTGTCATCTGCGTACATGTGGTATTGCACATTAGATTCTTGCAACAATTCGGTGAGTGGTTCCATGAATAAATTAAACAGTGTCGGTGATAGCGAGGACCCTTGCGGGACTCCCAACGTTACAGGAACAGGTTTGGATAGGGTGTTATTGACCTTAAATTTTTGGGTCCTGTTTTGAAGAAAGGAGGTGCACCAGTTGAGCACTGAACCTGATAAGCCCATTCTGTGATTCAGCAGATCTATCAAGTTTTCGTGTTTGACAGTATCAAAGGCTGAGGATAGGTCTAGCAGGATGAGCAGGCAAGTACCGTTCTGATCAAGTATTTGTAGCGCATCGACAATTATGTGTGTCATAGCTGATTCCGTGCTATGGCCTGCTCGGAAGCCAGATTGGTGGTCGAAGCGATCAATGTGATTTGTCAATTGTAGGTGGACACATTTTTCCAATAGTTTGGCCAAGGTAGGAATGTTCAAAATAGGGCGATAGTTGTTTAGGTCTGTCGGGTCCGCTGTGGGTTTCTTTAGGAAGGGAGAGACCTGTCCCACTTTGAGGGTGTCCGGGATGCAACCTTGTTGCAGTGAACTGTTAATGATTTTGGTCCAGAGAGGCAGGAGCAGTGGAGTCCAGTCTTTAACAGCTTTTGCTGGGAGAGGATCAGTGAGGTGATTGGGAGGCTTCAGGGTGCTAAGCAACTTGCCTATCGCACCTTCTGTGAAGGTGTCAAAAGAGGACCAGGCTGCGTTGTGTTTTAGGTTAGTCTTTGGAGGGGTTTACTGTGGTGAACCTGGACGTGTAGGGGTGTTTTGAAGAGGGAGCTCCAGTGTAAGGTTAAGTCATTGAGGAGGTCTTTCTTGATGTTGTCAGTCTTTAGATTAAAGAAGGTAGAGAATTCTTCGCATGTGGGTTGGAGACGGGCTATGTCTAGTGGTTGTTGAGGTGCATCCTTAGATTGGGTTTTGATTAATTCAAACAATTTTTTGGGACGGTTTCTTGCTTGGTCTAATTGGTGGCTGAAGAAGTCTGCTTTTACGTGCTTGATCTTTCCATAGTATGCGTTTCTCTTTATTCTTAGAATTTTGAGGTGTTTAGCAAAAGGTACTGATCTCCAATTACGTTCCGAAGTTCTAAGGGAACGTCTATCTTCATTAAGTAGGCCATTATACCAGGGTTTAAAGTCTTTTGTGGAGACTCTCTTTAGTTGAAGAGGTGCAGCCTCATTGATTATCGAAGTCATAGTGCTGAGGTAGTGGTTGGTGAGATCATGTACGTTGGATCAGTCAGCAGGGGGCAGAAGACGCTTGTAACAGGTAGAAGGTAGAGTGAGGGAATTGAGTTTTTTCACGTCTCTTTTCCAGACCTTGGGTTTTGTGGATTGAGCCGCGTTCAATTTCAATGATTCATTGATATAGAAGGTGATTATATGATGATCAGACCAATCACAGGGTTGGATCGAATCTAGCTGAATGGAGCCATTTTTGGACATTATTAAATCCAAGATTGCGCCTTTATCGTGTGTAGGGCTGTTGCAAATTTGGAAGAGGTCTAAAGCGCAGAGGAAGTTTTTGAGACTATTGACCACTGAGTCATTGTGGTCGTTCCAATGAAGATTAAGGTCGCCAAGGAATATTTGGGTATTTTGTCGTCCGGTGTTCGTTGTGATCAAGCCCATGAGGTGTTCGGTGAAGAGGAGGTTGTCACCAGGTGGGTGATAGATAGTGTGTAAGGAGCATATTGGTTTGCCGTTGCTGTTGATGTCGAGGCATATGTATTGATCTACGCGGTGTCACTCGGTCCAGGATAGCTTTGGGCAGGTCTAGCCGTACTGAACGATTGTGTTCACGGGCAGACCCCCCGGACGGACACCAGTTCGAGTTTATGTAGTTCATAAACTCGTGAATGTTCTCCCCTATTCTTGGGGACATCTTCTCCACTGAATAATTGGAAGACTAAGAAGAGTACGGATTTACGAGACCTACTCCATTCGGGAAACCAGTCCTGAGGACTACCGAGGTGACCTTTCGGGGCACAAGTGAAGCTGTCGAAACATGTTGACTCTAGCAGTGGTAGGAGGGAAGTCTTGAGGAACCTCATTTTCTCAATAAGACATTTTCCCATCCTCTTTCATTTTTAATCCTGATAAGGGTATCAAAATTGGGCTTAATAAAGTAATTCTTTCTATTGGCACCCTTAATCAGTTTTAAACACATCCTTACTGCACTTTTTCCGTCGCACTCACATCAGATCCACGAGGTGTTCACTTGCACCTTCTATCACTCATGTATGTTATTCGTTGTACGTATTGACTGATTGTGTTGTACGTCTTGTAACGTGGAATTTATTATTTTTTTCCCCCTCCCTAATGCTCCGCCCTGGATGTGGCTAAACCAGGGCGTTTGTAGCAGGCCCTATGATGAAGCATGTCACATACTTCGGTATGTGAGTGAGGGCAGTGTTTCCAAATTTGGGAATTTTTCCTTTGTTGTATTTGTGCACTCTATATACCCCTTGTGTGTGATCATCTAGTTTCCTCAGGGGGCCTGGGGTATTGGAGTTTAAACTATTTTGGCCCTCTTCCCTGTTGTGTGTGGATGAGGCATATGTATTCACATAAGGTGAATAGAGGGGATATGGCTCATCAACGCCACCGACTCCAATGAACTCTTCACCGTGATCCAGAAATTCACCAACCCTCGCACCGAAGCCACAGACATCAACCCATCCCAAGACCTCTGCGACAAGCTTGGGAGCTACTTCCACCTCAAGATCAGAAAAGTCTACTACAACTTCTTCGGCCGCACGCAAGATGCCAATGCCAGCCCCCTGCCCTCCAGAGACACCACCCAGCCCACCATCACCGACTGGACTCCAATCACAACTGAGGACATCACCACGACCATGAAAAGCATCCACTCGGGAGCCCCCACCGACCCCTGCCCCCTGCACAACTACCAGAGCCCCTGACAACATTGCACCTGGAAAACAATGGACCATCAACACCACCTTCACAACAGGCACCTTCTGCACTCTTCCAGCTGGAAGTGTGCAGAAGACAGGCCCCTCCTCAAGAAGCCCAAGGCGGACCCCATGGACCTCAAGAAATACCGTCCCATCTCGCTCCTCCCCTTCGCCGCCAAAGTAACAGAGAAAGCTGTCAACAGGGAACTGCCACGGTTCATTGAAGAAAACGCCGTCCTCAACCCATCCCAATCCAGATTCTGGAGCAACCACAGCCCCAAAACTGACCTTCTTGCCACCACAGATGACATCCGCAACCTCCTGGACCAAGGCCAGTCAGCAGCCCTCATCCTCCTCGACTTGTCTGCAGCTTTCAACACCGTTTCTCACCGCACTCTAGTAGCCAGGCTGCAAAAAGCAGGCAAACAAGGGACCGCCCTGGACTGGATCCAATCGTTCCTCGCCGGAAGAAGACAAAGGATCAGGCTATCACCCTTCAGATCACCTGCGGATTTCCCCAGGGGTCATCGCTAAGCCCGACCCTCTTCAACATCTACATAGCCCCCCTTGCAGCCATCGTCCAACAACATGGCCTCAACATCGTATCCTACGCCGACGACACCCAGCTCATCCTCTCCCTCACCAGAGACCCCGCCACTGCAAAACTGAACTTCCAAAAAGGAATGCAAGACGTTGCAGTCTAGATGACCAACAGCTGCCTGAAACTCAACGCAGATGAGACAGAAGTCCTCGTCCGCAGAACCACCCCCTCAGCATGGGTTGACACCTGGTGGCCTACCGCCCTCGGAAGCCCACCTACCCCCTCAGATCACGCCAAAAACCTCGGCATCATACTAAACTTATCGCTCACCATGAACAGACAAATCAACTCTGTCACCTCCAGCTGCTTCAACGCCCTCTGAAACCTTCGCAAGACCTTCAAGTGGATCTCCCCTGAGTCAAGGAAGACAGTCACCCATGCACTCATCACCAGCAGACTGGACTATGGAAATGCACTCTACGCCGGTATCAACAAGTCCCTTCTCTGCAAATTTCAGACCATATAGAACACCGCAGCCAGACTCGTTCTTGACATCCCCCATAACGAACACATCAGCCAACACTTGCGGAGTCTCCACTGGCTCCCCGTGGAAAAAAGAATCCCCTTCAAGATCCTCACCCACGCCGACAAATGGCTACACAACAACGGACCCAAATACCTCAACGACAAAATAAACTTCCACGTACCAAAAGAAACCTCCGGTCTGCCAGCCTCGCACTGGCTGAACCCCCTCACATCCACAGAGCCAGAGCAGGTGGAAGATCGTTCTCTCACATCTCAGTCAGAGCCTGGAATGAGCTACCAGCAGAAATCCGATTCACCCCTAACCTGAACACCTTCAGGAGGACCCTCAAGACCTAGCTCTTCGACTGAACGGATCTACACGCCCCCTCCCCCTCAGCGCCTTGAGACCCTCACGGGTGAGTAGCGCGCTTACAATTCCCTGATTGATTGATTGATTGATTGATCAGTTGCCAAGCTTGAAAGCTAAAAGCTCAAAATGCCGCTGGAGTTTACAGATGTGATGTAGCAATTGACATATTCATTTGAGATGAATCCGAGTCCTCCTCTTTGTTTGCCGGTTTTGTCCAGTATTGCATATTTATAGGAGGAGGGATGGCCACTGCGATGTTGAGGTGGATGTCAGATTGAGCCAGGTCTCTGTGAGGGACAGTAGGTCCAGGGAGAGGTTGGGCAGGATGTACCAAATGTCGATGGTGTGTTTCATGAAAGAGCGGGTGTTGAGGAGAAGGCAGTTAGGGGGTGGTGTATGCTATGCACTGGGGTGATAGCCTAAGTGCAGTTGTGTGAGTGGTCGAAGAGGGTGGGGAGGATCCCAGGGCTGCAGGTGGGTGATCGGACAATTAATGCAATGAAAGAAGCATGAGTGTTATCTATATGTTACCAAAATCTCCTCAGTCATATCAATCTAAAAGAAACCTGAGATTTGAAATGTATTTTCCATACCATTGATGCTGATTGGCAGATTGTCAACTATCCATTTGCTAATTAACAATAAAAATCATAATATTACTATAAGAAATTGGGTTACTGGTTGAGGGGGTGAAACCCTACTCGAGCAAGAACCACAATCTTTGTCAGATTGAAGTCACAAGCAAACCCTACATTAACCTGACCTCAACCCTTGGATAGCTTTGCACAGAAGTGTCAGACTTAAAGGAGAGGCAATGAGTACAGTATTTTTGCAACACTTCATATAGTCACAAAGGGAAAACACACCACCAAACAGATCCCACACCAGAATACAAAATAGGGTGAAAGTTACAAATAAAACAAGACCAAAATGACAAAAATATAATCAGTAGGACCGGAGATATGCAATCTCAATTTGAAAATAGTGCAAAAAAGCACAAAGCACCAACTGTGGATATCTGGTCGCGCCAGACTGGGATAAAGTCACAAGTTCAGGCCAGCCATGATGGATCATGGGCCAGCTACAGGGACCCAGTTGTACAAACTGAATAAGAGTACCTTTAATTTGGTTGCAGAGCATTGCGGGGTCCTGCGTCAAGGATGCGTAGTGGAGCAGAGGCAATGATTTGGTTCCGGGGAGCTCCAAAGCTGCAAGGCAAGGTCATGCATCAACATCAAGGTGCCTATCGACAAGGTAAGATTGAGATGTGAAGTCCTTGATCGAGGATGCATCGCACACCAGCTGGCTCCAGCGATACTGACAGGCTTGCGCTGCAAAGTTCTTTATCATATTGAAGCTGACGTCCATGAGAGGTTTCTGATTTGAGGTTCTGCTTAGCACAGCAGCAGTTTTGAGGCATCTGTGGACTGGTAGTGGATGAGGTCCAAGAGGAACCCTCACAGCAGAGGCGATGCATAGGTTATGTTCAGGCTTGTGCAATGCACAGAGGTGATGCAGTGGTTCTGCTGGATCCACAGATGGGCTGGCAGAACTCCTTTAGGCCCACTTCCAAGGGTCCAGGGCTGGGGAAGCACCACTTTACAGGGCAGAACAGTTGCAGAGTACAGGTGCTAGTTGGAAGAGACTAGCTCTTGGAGTCACTCTGATGGTCCTCTGTTCATGTTATAGGTTCACTCTTTCTCAACCAGGCATGAGGGTTGCAGGACAGCGCAGTGGGCAGCAGTCCTTCAGGGTAGTGGTCCAGCAGAGTGGCAGCCCCTTCAGCAGCACAGCGGTCCTTCTTCCTGGCAAAGTCTTCCACAGGTCCAGAGGTGTACTGAAGAGTTGGTGTCTGAGGTCCAATATTTATGCCTGGTGCCTCCTTTGAAGTGAGGAAAAGTTCTACAGGTTTCACTCTGAAGTGCACAGGTTTTTTGCCTCCCCTGCCCTGTTTCCAGATTAGCTATAGGGGGTATGCAATCTTTTGTTTAAAAGCAGGACACAGCCTATTCAGGTATAAGTGGGGCTGTGCCTAACTCCACCCTCCCATCCTGCCAGTGATGGCACACCTAAGCTCTCTATTGTGCATGAATGTCTAGGAGAAATACACAAAAAACATTTGCCAACTACACCCAGTCATGTGACACATAGACAGACTGCAGGCACTAAATGGTCAAGGCAGGAAAATGCCAACTTTCTAAAAAGTGTAATTTTCAAAATTGTAACCAAAACTCCGACTTTACCATAAAAGAGGATTTTTCATTACAATTCCAAAGATATGAAACATGAACTGTTTACCTGTTCCCATTAGGAAGTTACAGCTTATTAAATTTAATAGGGTAACTTCAACGTTACTTCAACGTTATCCTATGGGAGAGGTAGGTCTTGCAATAGTAAAAAATTTATTTAAGAGTTCTTCACTTCCAAAAAGTAAAATTTACAATGACATTCCTATTTTTTTGATTAATTGCAGCCTGTCATGTGGGTTATTTAGGGCCTCCCTTGGGGTGACATATGTATAAAAAAGGAAGGCTTGGGTCTGGCAAAAGATTTATTTTGCCTGGTCAAAATGGCAGTTTAAAACTGCACACACAGGGTACCATGACAGGCCTGAGACATGTTTAAAGGGCTTCTTAAGTAGGTGGCACAATAAGTGCTACAGGTCCACTGGTAGCATTTAATTTACATGCCCTGTGTACATGTAGTACTACTTTACTAGGGCCAATAAAAACATGACCAATCAAATATGGAGGAGTAGGCAAAAAGTTTGGGGAAAGACCACCTTAAGACTGACACGTCTAACAATTACTTTTTGTTTAAAGAAGCAAAATTACTCATTCTGGAAACACTTTCTTCAAAAAGCAGGCAGGGCCGTTCTTTCTTGCAGAGTCTTGAAATAAATGCACAGTGCCATCATTCAGACAGATTTTTTCTTCTTTCTTCATGAAGGTGTTTGCACAGGGATTTTGGGAGCTACTAGGCCACTATGTGCAGGTGTCGCATGCACCCCGATGGCCGGGCCAATCTGGAGGGATATAAAAAAGAGGTGGGACTACTTGGGTTGCCAGTGTGAAGCTGAGCCAACAAAGTGCCCATGCATGTTCTCATTGCTATGCCACATGCACCACATATGGCGTTGACCTGGCTCTGATATCACTGAGGGTCACCTTATAAATAACAGGGGAAAACCCCAAGGTATGAGGGCTATTTGTCCCGAAGCATGAATGGGCATCTCAATTAGGTGCAAGTACCATTGGTGGCAGATTTTATATTCAGCGCAGGACTCAAATGAGCATATTATCAACAATTCTAGGTCAGAACCGCAGCAGAGGATTAGGCATGTAGGTTCTTTTATTTTGTATCCAGCAGTCATAGAAACCAATAGAAAACTGCCTTTCACAAGAAAATTGGGAAAAACTACAATATCAACATCATAAAAAAAAAATGTTAATAATAGTGAAACTTATAAAGCGCATGGCTGCATCAAGTCAAAATGTCCCAGTGCTGCAATCCAGGCTCCCATGTGCTAGGCAATCGCAGAAATACCAGATAAATACTGTCTAAATAGCCAAGCTTTCAATTTCTTTCTGAAAAGGAGTTATGAAGTGGCCTCTCAAACAGATAGAGGCAGTGAATTCCAAAGCGTTGAAGCTAAAAACTTAAAGGAGCTGCGACTAAGGCGCACTATTCTCACTTTCTAACTACAAACCCGACTCACCTCGAGGATCTGAGATTCCTCAGAGGAGTATAGGGTTGGATGAAAGGCTGTATATACCGATGGTCGCTGTTTGTCAAAGTTTCATAAAAGTAGCACAACGCCTTTTCCAAGAACTTCTGCTTCACCAGGAGCTAATGCAACTTAGCAAGGGAGGAACCCATGGAGATACACTTTGGAAGATTGCAAAGCAGATGAGCCATTGAGTTCTGCACTCATTGAAGACACATCATGCAAGATTGTGATACCCGCAGATATAACATGTTGCAGTAGTCCAGCCTCAAGATGATCAAGGTCTGGACCACAGTTTTCCTTGCAGTTTCTGGTAGCACCTACAGGATCGTTATCAAGGTTTTAAGGACTCCAAAGCATTTCCCTGCCAGCTCTGTAATTTGGCTGTACGAGGACAATTTCTGGTCAAGTGATATATCTAGTTTTTTTTTTTTGATTTAACATTTTATTGAGAAAAAAAACAAAAAAACAAAAGCAGAGTCATCATCTAGTAAACAATCAGTACAGTACAGAATCAGATATGATGGGCAATACAGAAAATTTACATTAAGGATCATTACTTCGTCTAGTTCCAGCCTTATCCATAGCCATTTCCACCGTGGGGGAAGTACAGATCTCGCCTCTATAGACATTCCATTGACCCCACTTTTTGTCCCATTTCTTAGGGCATCCTCTGATCTTAAATACCGATTTTTCAGCCAGCATGCATCTATCCATTTCAGCCACCCAACCCAACCGGAGAGGCCTTAGGGGGGCACCCCAATGCATCGCCACTGCATGATTCACCAACAGAAAACCCAGGGCCACCCATTGGAGCTCCACCTCTTTAGGGGCGAGAGGGATGGGTTTCCCTACCGCATCTGTCATTTTGCGGGTCGCCCTGTCCCAGAATTGCTGGATTATAGGACAGTCCCACAGGACATAGTAAAAGGAACCAGGGAGGCCACAGCCTTGGAGACACCTATCATCAGGGCGCCTACCTAGTTTGGCCAGGAGAGGAGCGGACATATAGGCTCTGTGTAGGATTTTCAATTGGACCAACCTGAAACTGTGATTTATCGCCGTTTCCCTGGGGGACATCAGTGCTGATCTCCATTCGTCATCCTCCAGGTGTCCTACATCTACCTGCCACTTGTCTCGTAGGGACTGGAAGGAGTCGGGCATATTGTTGCACAATTTACGGTATGTGCAAGATATTGCCTTTGTCAGGAGAGGTTCCGAAAGTAACCTATCCTCCAGAAGGGAGGTCTCCGGAAGGGAGGAAAGGTGGGACACATTTGAAGTGATAACATGTGTAATTTGGAGATACCTGAAGGCCTCGGTCTGGGCTACAGCGTGTCGCTGTTGGAGATCGGCGAAAGTCAGTAGCTTCCCCCTGTGGATCAAGTCCCCCAGAGTGGAGATGCTGATCATGTCCCATCTATCAAACCCTTTATGGTGGCAAAGGGAACCCAGCTTCTGTGAGGCCCAGAGCGGGGTAGCCTTAGTAAACACGTCTGAGCATCCCGGGCTCCTGGTAGCTCGGTGCCAAATAGCTATGGTTTGAGACATGGGTCCCACATAGTGATTGCGGGGGAAGCTACCATACAAGGCGCCCAAGTACCACTCTCTCCCCGTCTGGTAGCGTTCTAAATGATACGCCGGGTTTGTAGGTGACCCATGAATCCAGAAGTTGGTAGCCACCAATTGGGAGGCCCAATAATAGAGGCGCATATTTGGCAGGGCTATGCCCCCATCGTACCATCCATGAGTAAGTTTATTTCGAGGCGCTCTCCCGGCCCATAGGAGGAGCCGCAAATCTCCCTCCAACGCACGGAAATAGGAGTCAGCAATTGGGAATGGACAATTTTGAAGGACATATAAGAAACGTGGGAGAGCTAACATTTTGAAAAGAGCCTCTCTGCCAGGGAGGGATAGAGGCAGCGCACGCCATGAGACACGTCGCTGTGGAGCCTCTGTAACGGGCCTTTGAGGTTGTGGTCGTAGAAGAGTTTGGGATCTGAGGTAGCAAAGATGCCAAGATATTTGAATCCATCCTTAGCCACAGCAATTGAGAACCCTCTCGGAAGAGCGGGTGGAGGGCCGTGAAGACAAAACAATTGAAAAACCAGAATATTTACCAAAATTCATAATAACGTGTAACAGACTATTAATGGAGGATCTGGGAGAGAAGACATAAACAAGAATGTCATCTGCATATAAGGATATTTTATCAACAGTATCAGCATTTCACCGAAGCCCCTTGATGGAGACA
This sequence comes from Lissotriton vulgaris, assembly GCF_964263255.1. Classification (NCBI taxonomy): domain Eukaryota; kingdom Metazoa; phylum Chordata; class Amphibia; order Caudata; family Salamandridae; genus Lissotriton; species Lissotriton vulgaris. Next base: position 1,047,738,304 of record NC_141697.1, on the reverse strand, counting down.
TCCGATCGGATTCAGTGGGCTAGGGGTTCCAAGGTGAGTGCAAACAGAAGGGGGAGAGGGGACACCCCTGTCTGGTCCCTCTATGCAGTTGGAATTGTCTGGAGGTGTGGGCATTAACTCGTACCTGGCCTAACAAATCTGTATATAGTAATCGGATCCAGTTGATGAAAACAGGACCAAATCCATAACGTTTTAAGACCTCAAAAAGGTAAGACCACTCTATGGAATCAAATGCTAGGGTGGCGTCAAGGGACAGAATCGCGGCATCCTCTTGTATATAGGGCTGTCTGCCCAAGACGTTATGTAATCTGCAGAGGTTTAAGGCCGTGTTTCGGCCTGGAAAGAATCCCGATTGGTCGTCATGTACCAGGGAGGGGAGAACTGTAAGGAGTCTGGTAGCCAGGAGTTTGGCCAGAACTTTGACCTCAGCGTTGATGAGAGATATATCCAGGTTTTTAACCTTGGGTTTAGGGCTGTGCAACAGGCTGAAGATTTGAGACCACCAAGAGGTCAACCAAATACTATGTTCCTTTTCCAGGATCAAATCCTCTGTCTTCCCTTCGTTCACCATAAGCAATTTTACTCCATCCACCCGGCAACCTCCTCCAAACATGACCTCAGAGAAGTAGCTTTGGTTGCAGAATCCGGAGAGAGAGTGATGATCAGGTGAGTGTCATCAGCATTAGTGATTACTGTGAATCCACGACTGTTCAATAATTTTTGCCAGGGGTAGCATGTATAAATTAAATAAAGCCCTGAGGTACTCCTTGCTGCAAGTTGAACACGTTTGAATGGTGCGGTTTTTAACACATTCGGAATGTTCCTCCCTGAAGAAAGGAAGCCACCCACTGTAAGGCCATATGTCCAACATCGCATCTCCACAGACTCTGAGGGCCCGATTCACAGAACTAACTTAAGCCAAAATCCTAAACTTACTACTTTTGGTATTCACAGAAGTTAGGATTTTGTCTTAAGTTTGTCTTAAGACAGACTTAAGACAGACTTAAGTTAGGATTTTGTCTTAAGTTTGTCTTAAGACAAACTTAAGACAAAATCCTAACTTCTGTGAATACCAAAAGTAGTAAGTTTAGGATTTTGTCTTAAGTTAGTTCTGTGAATCGGGCCCAGTATGAGCAGATTGTGCGATATGGTGGCGAACGCCGCACTAATGTCTAACATCGGAGGTCTGCTGCTTCCAAGATTTGACACATGGATTCCGAGGCTAAAAGTAGGGCCATCTCCATGCTATAGGAAGCGTGGAACCTGGACTGTGTCCTATGAAAAAAATCTTTAGTCTCGATTGTTAGACTTGACATCTTTTGGCGTGTTTCCCGAGTTTTTGCTTCCCCCCTCCCGGTTTTTACTCTGTTTTTGCTGGCGTAGTGTTTCTAAGCACTTTTGTCACTGCTGATTAGTGGTAAAGTACAAGTGCTCCTGTTGTAAATTGTGTTATGGATTGGTGTTCCATGATATTTGATTTACTTGTTAGTCCCTAGTAAAGAACACTACTTGTGCCAGGGCCTGTAAATCAAACATTACTAGTGGGCCTGCAGCACTGATTGTGACACCCACATGAGTAGCCCTAAAAAGGTAGCTCAGACCTGCCATTGCAGGGTCTGCGCGCAGTTTGTAACTGCCATGTCGACTTGGCAAGTGCACCCACTTGCCAGGCTCTAAACCGTCCCTTTTTTACATGTTTGTCACCCCTAAGATGAGGGTAAGTTTACAGTTATTGTTACCAATGGCTGTAGGAATGATAATGACATCAGTGATTTGTGCACAATGGTTGAATATCAAACAGAGTAATGCTAATAATATGTGGTACATGATTGTATATCCAGATCGATTGAACATACGAATATTGTATTTGGAATAATATGCCTGTTTGGGAAAGTGGTATTGTCATATAAATGCCAATAAAAAATATGTTAAAAAAACTGTCTGGCACTCCTTGTGGGATCCTTGTAGTATCCTGTATATGCATTTATCATGTTGCTTTCTCTCTAGCTGCTCAGCGAGTGTGAATGTGCTGCCTGGAATGTTGGTGTGGTGATGACGAATGGATTGTTTGGGTGCCTTTGAAGTGAAGTGTGACAGTGGAATAAGGACTGAGAAGCGGGCAGGCTGCTCTTGGTTGGGCTGCTCGACATGAACTTACGAACCTGCAACTAAGACTCAATAAACCTACATAAACTAAATCTCGGCTACTGGACGTCATCATTACAATCCTTTACGTTCAAATGCTGGACCGTGAAAAGAACAAAGTGCTGTGTCACCCTCAAGATGGACACATATCAGGAGTGAGATATATAAATCATCTGAGGACACAAAGTCGAAGATTCTTACCAAAATAGCCAAGGATTTCTGGCATATCTGCCTACAGAATCACATGGCCATGAAGGTGAAGTACCTGCAATGAAAAAGCAATGTTGTGGTGGAATGACTCTCAAGACACCTGCAAGATTCAAGTCTTTGGAAGCTGGACCCAAACATCTTCAATTGTCTAAATCAAATATGAGGCCCATTCTGAGTGGACTTCTTTGCGTCACTACTAAATCACCAGATCCAAAGGTTCTTCAGCTTGAGGCTGGACCTGGTGGAGGCAGCTACAGATGCTTTTCTTTAGGACTAGTGTCAGGACATGTATTCCCGCCATTTGCAATGATGACTGGTGACAGCGCAAATCAGAAGACAGAGGGGAGATACAAGTGTGCTATCCAGTTCTTCTGGAACTTTCCTGTGATTCTCCGATCTGTCTCCTCCACCATCCTTATAATCTGAGAAATTCGGACAGACATCATCACCACTTGGTATTGGAGGGCAACCTTTGGCTGATGGCCTGGAGGATTTCCAATTAAAAATCCCGGGCTTATCGGAGCAGGCTACAGAACTCCTCCAAAAGGGTGCGGCATTCAACAAAGTCAAGTGATACAAATCAGCTTTGAAAAGACGGGTTAGTTGCAGTGTGCAATGAAGTTAGGATTGCTTGGCTCTTAAACTTGTTCACTTAGTGAACTTTTTGTCTGATCTAGATACACATGGTTCGGTTTACAGGTCAGTAAACAACTTTCGTTCTACCATATCAGCAGGCCATTTAGATTTCGACAGTTCCCAAGTAGGGGAGCACACGTTAGTTAGGAAACTCCTGCAATGTGTCCAAACCAAGATATTCCAAACTTTGGAATGTTAACAGCATCCTAAATGTATTCATCTCATGGACACAGAATACCTACTTGAGTATGAAAGAAATGTCAGGGAAGGATCACTGAAATAATATAGACTGCCAAAATATCGACCTGCAAAAATATCGTTGCCAAAATATCGACAGACAAAATATCGACTTTCTATCTACAAACAGGTAAGTACAAAAATATCGAGTACAAAATATCGTTAACAATAATATAGATGTAAAAAATATCGACTTTATTAAAAACAGTGTTAAATTAAATTAATATTAAATTTTATTGACTAAAATATACTTAAAAATACTTAAATTAAATTATAATAATTAAATAATAAATGAAAATAATAAAAAAAAAATTACAATCTTATTTGTTGACCCTGAACCCTAAAATATACCCCTTTACCCAAAAACCCAAAACTGACCCTGAACCCTAAAAATACCCCTTTACCCAAAAACTAAAAACTGACCCTGAACCCTAAAAATGCCCCTTTACCCAAAAACTGAAAACTGACCCTTAACCCTAAAAATGCCCCTTTACCCAAAAACTGAAAACTGACCCTGAACCCTAAAAATGCCCCTTTACCCAAAAACTGAAAACTGACCTTGAACCCTAAAAATGCCCCTTTACCCAAAAAACTGAAAACTGACCCTGAACCCTAAAAATGCCCCTTTACCCAAAAACTGAAAACTGACCCTGAACCCTAAAAATGCCCCTTTACCCAAAAACTGAAAACTGACCCTGAACCCTAAAAATGCCCCTTTACCCAAAAACTGAAAACTGACCCTGAACCCTAAAAATGCCCCTTTACCCAAAAACTGAAAACTGACCCTGAACCCTAAAAATGCCCCTTTACCCAAAAACTAAAAACTGACCCTGAACCCTAAAAATACTCCTTTACCCAAAATGTATCAATATTATTTAATTACCAATTAATTATTAATTAACAATAACAATAAAGTAAATATATTAGCACATTAGCTGTAATTATTTTAATAATTAATATTATTTTTTCCCAATTAATTACTTAACAATAACACAAAATTATATATATTAAAATGTACTCTAATTAATGTAATTAACTAATTACAATTAATCAATTACCAATTAATTACTAATTCAAAATATGTACAAAATTATATTAATTAATTAACTAATTATTATTAATTAACAATTAATTATTAATTATAAATATTTACAAACATATATTAATTAATTAATTATTATTAAATTACTTCCCACCCTATTCCCCTATAAACCCACAACCCGCTACAGAATTACATAACGCAATTATTAAAAAAACAAATTCCATTTAATAAAATATTTTATAACATTAATACACACTTTTCACACATATTATTACATAAAAATACACTATAAAATATTATATATTATTAAAAATTCGATATTTTTGCTATCTATATTTTAAACAGTCGATATTACTTCACTTACCTGAAAAACGATATTTTTGTAGTCGATATTATGTCCAGTCGATATTTTGTCCAGTCTATATTTAAAACTCGATATTATGTCCAGTCGATATTTTGGAGTCGATATTTTGTCTGTTCACCGTCAGGGAAACCGCCAATGTTGGTTTGTTTGGTATCTTACAAAAGAGTGTCTGTCGCCAAAGCCCTAGTCCTCTCTGACTACATATTTACACCAGACAGGATTACCATTTTTTGTGTGTAGAAGAACAAAGACTCATTCCACAGTGAATTCATATCCAGAATTCATGATGCTCTAACATTGTGTGTAGTGGAGTGTGTGAAAGTATATGAGAGGATGACTGAAGATATACGACCCCCTTGTGAAAGACAACACAAATTCTGATTTCTCTCATGAACCTTTTCATTCCAAGATGGCTTTAAAGGATAATGCAGCCGGCTGGCATAGTTGTCAATATGTTTGGAGCTCATTCAGCTAGAGGTGCCCTGAAATCCAGAGCATTTACATTGGGGGCAAGGTTAGGGGACATTAGGGTGACCAACCGTCCGTAAATTTCACAGACTGCCCGTTATTTGGACCTCTTGTCCATCAGGAATTCTCTCTCGGATGCCTTTTGTCCGTAATTCTGGGCGTTGGTGCAAGCTGTCCCCCTGCAAGCAGCCTGAGAGTTCTGTAACTCTCACTGCGGGGACCAGATCGCACTTCTGTGAATTGAAGGGCCTGCAGCAGCCCCTTGCGGGACTAATTGCTATCGGCCATTATCATTCGGTTTGTCTGCCTAGTTATCAAACACAGAATGATAATGGGCCCCTCTCTGCAGATGCAGCATTTGCTGGGCCTCCTCTTGCCAGAGGTCTTCATACTGTGGGGCGCGCCCCCCTGGGGTTCTGAGACTGCATTCCCAGGAGGGTGCAAATGCCTTAGCAAAGAAGTGTAAATGAAGATGGCCTGGAAGTGTGGCTGCCTTTATTTGGCGCAATTCCAGGCGGTATTCATTTACAGCGTGCTATGGGGGCTGGGGTCATTGAATTAATAACTATTCTGTTAGGACTTGTGACCTTGGGTAATGTAATAGGTGCTCATGGCATTCTGTTTTTGTTCAGAAGCTAGTGATAAAGTAAGGTGTCCAAAGGTATTAATGTAATACGTCTGATATTTATCAGAAGATACTTTTACTTTGTCACATCAGTAGGTACACTGAAAAAACCTGGAAGGGTTCAGAAATATACAAATGAAAAAAAATCCAAATTGATATAAAATACATTATATTTGTGAATAGTGTGGCAAATTCAACAAAAGCATATGCCAGGGCCAGTTCCCCCAAACTGGTTTAAGAGTTCCTGGGCGTCTGCTTGATAATGGTGTCTCTTCGTCCGCATAAGGGACAGAATTGCTCTACGTTCATAAAGCTGTGCAGCCTGCAATAGATTTACTCCGAACACAGCTTTGATAGAACTGGCTCTGATCTAATACCATTGAGGCCTGAGGGCGAGTGTTCTCGAGCAAATTTAAGAAACTTAGAATCTGAGGTCAGTTTTTCATTATTCGCCATAGTCCTTTCCCGATGCTGCAAAAGCGCTCCATTTTCTAAAGTCTTTTGCCTTCATTTCATTAGGGACTTTTGCTGAAGTGTGCACCACACCCAGTGCAGGGAAGGTGGCTTTTGGTTTTTAGACTGGGTGGGCTGCCTGCTCAACTGCCACTGTAAAATGCTGACTCTGCAAATATAGTAGTAAATAACTAAGGTTATATGGATCCAACCATTTCCCCATTTTCACATGTTTTAAGCATATATGATTTTAATTTATGGTTTGAGAAGGTGAGAGGTCAATCAATCAATCAATCAGGTACTTGTTAAGCGCCACTACTCACCCGTAAGGGTCTTAAAGCGCTGGGGAGGAGGGTGGGGTGCAGGATCCAGTCCATCAAGGAGGAGGTCTATCGAAGAGCCAAGTTTTGAGGTTTTTCATGAAGATTGGGAGTGATGTAGTCTCTCTGAGGTGGAGCAGTAGGGTGTTCCAGGCTCTGGCCGTGAGGAAGGAGAAGGAGCGGCCTCTCGATCTGGTCTTTCTGGCACAGGGGACCATGGTGTAAGAGAGTTGGGCTGATCGTAGGGTCCTTTGGGGTGTGTGGAAAGCGAGTCGGCTTTTCAGGTATGCTGGTCCGGTATTGTGGAGGGCTTGTGTGCTTGGGTGAGGATCTTGAAGGTGATTCTAGCCTCGATGGGGAGCCAGTGGAGGGTGTGAAGGTGCTGGGACATATTGCAGTGTCTTGGCAGGTTGAGGACCAGTCTTGCAGCGGCGTACTGGATGTTTTGTAGCTTGCGGTGAGGTTTTTGTTTATTCCGGCGTAGAGTGCTGACGTACCATAGAAAATAACATAAGGAGCTATACTTACTGATAGCCCCAATACCAATTACCCAATAACCAGTCAGTTGGCAGTGAAGAAAGTTCAATTGTTTATTATACGGAACACTCTATAGAGGAGTCTCTCCCATCTTCACCCATCCAGGTGCGTGGAGAAGACTGCTGGCTTACACCAGCTATGCCTGCTAGTATCATCAAACTTTTCCATCCCCAAGTGGACAACAGACCCCACAACCAACCAGACAAAGACCAGGTCCCTGTTTCTGCATGTACTTCGGATGCCAAGCGATGTAGCTTCTGGATAGCCAAATGAACATAAGGGGCGGAGTCAGGGATATATACGCAGCAGGAACTGCTGATCACACGGCATGCTCCTCCTCGATCAGCCAAGATAACATCTAGAACCATTCTGTTCTGAAGCGAGACAAGTCTTGTAGCTTGAAGCTCTACAGTTATATTTGTTAATATACCTGCAGTGGTATTGATTACCCTTTCAACTACTCTACACAAACGCCTTACTTCCTTACTGGTAATAATGGGTCCCCAAATAGGAAATACTCCGTTCATGATATCAATGAAATGTTGCCCTGCAGTATCCGTTTGATCAATGTCAGTGGTGTCTATTTCTCTCACATTTCTAATGAGGGGTAGGCCTTGCTTCTCTAATCGATGGTCCTTATGGTAATTAGCAGGAGCTATATACACTGGAGGGTACAGGAAAGACAGATAACAATGACCCACCCAACTACGAGGAAGCCATGTATATGCATTTTCTCCGCATACAAAGTATACATTAGGAGGGGTCAATAATGGAGGGCTACTGAAAGTGCGCAGCCGATAGGTATAATTACACTGGCTCTCTCCTACTGATATTTGTCCTGCCCCCTGAATACAGAAAGCTGAAGTACTGTTTAGTATAGGTACTGGGATTGCCTTATCATTGGTGACATTTCTTTCTTTAAATTGTTGGAAATACTGGGTGAAATTAAACTCTGCAAAATCTAAGATCTCATTCCTGAGTCAAGTAACATTTTCATACTCCGTGTACATATTCATACAGGCATTTGGATCTAATGACCCTTCTCCATTATTTCCCTCGGGGTCAAAACCCTGGTGCATTTCTATGTATGCTAAAATCATCTCATAGTCTTTCTCAGACTAACGAGCAGTATCTACAGTATAGTGCCTATACACCATGGACAACAATTGAAACCAAGCCTCACAACTTCCTAAATATAATAAAGGCAACGAGATAAACAAATCATGTCTATACATCATGGAGGGCAAAATGCCGCAAACCCAACAATTGGTCGTATTCCTTGCACTGTGCGTCTGGTGAAGCATTTCTACAAACACATTTTTAGTGTAGGTTTGACGGTGCCTTTCTTTAAGTGGGACCAAGGTATAAAATAGATGCTCTGGGGATGGGGTCGTCGTTCCCAGAATAGTAGGCATAGGATGGCGAAACTCCAAATATACAAAAACACTCATTAATATCATAAACAAAATCGCAATAGTAACTACAAAGGCTATCTTTACACGCATGGTCCAACTGGAAAATACGGGTACATATGTGGGGTAATAACGGGGTGCAAAAGGTTGTTCCTCCTCAGGGACAAAACGGGGAAAAGGCATACATGCTAACTAAAAGTCCAAAAACTAAACTTGGGCAATGCAGTCCAACCTGCCAGAGGGTTCTTCTTTACTGTGTCCATTTAGAGCCTCACAGGCAGGCTCCTATCGTTCATCAAAAAAAAAAAAAATCCTCGCGTTCGAGTTATGTATTCACACAACTTTTGAAGAATACACAACCTGGGCCCTTTCACAAGAAGTGCAGTCTTTCTTTCTGAACAGAGCAAATAAAATGTTCCATGCTCTCAACGTGTTCAGTCCAGTGTCCCGCTCAGTACCCCAGAAAGGTTTCTAACAAACCCTATTACTCAAGTCTCTCCCTATCTCCTGCCGTCTTCATCTGGGGTACTGCGTTGTTTTCTGGGCCGCAGGTTGTATCCAGCATGGCCAGGTGTTTCCTGATCGAAGAATAAATCAGAGGAATGTCCATTCTCTGCAGCAGGAATATCATGAACTCGTTGATCAACAACAGGAGCAACAGAATCCGGGGCAATTGCTGATTCAGATGCCAAAACCCCTTCCGAGCCCGGTACTCCTTCTCCTTGCCTTCTCTGATTTCCAGGGCGTCAGAAAAAGGAACAAAACGAGGAGCTTGTTCACTCTCCTGGGTCAAAATTCCTTCCTCATTTTGCTGATCATGTGGAAGTGGGAGGGGCACTCTCTTCACATGTGATATGTATATCCAATGCCGCTTGCCGTCCACCTTCACCACCGTCCGCGTGGCCAGGAGAATTTGATGGGGCTTTGACCAGCGAGGGTCCAAGCTGGATTTCCGCTGGTAGTTTTGGACTAGGACCCACTGTCCTGGTTCCAGGCGATGTCCGGGACCCTCCGGCAGGGGCTGCAACACTGCTGACACCTGTTGATGAATGGAACGGAGATCTTTAGTCAAAGCATACAAATAATCTGTCATCATAGGGTAGTCAATATCTCAAAAAGTTCTGGGTCTCGGGACACCCCAAACATTGGCTGGTCGTCCAAAGATGACCTCGTAGGGTGACAAACCAGACCGGGATTGTGGGGTAATTCATAAAGACATCAAAGCTAATGGTAGGACATCGGGCCATTTCAGCCCAGTATCCTCTTGAATTTTGGCCATTTTTAATTTCAGAATTCCATTGTATTTCTCAACCAATCCCGCAGACTGGGGGTGTCGGATGCATGAAACTTTTGCTTAATTTGCAACCTGTTACAAACATGACTGATAAGCTGTCCCCCGTTATCTGTCCAGATCACCCCTGGTAATCCATAGTGTGGGAAAAACTCCTTTATCAAAGCTTTTGCTGTTGCTAAAGCAGTGTTTTCCTTGGCCGGGTAGGCCTCCGCCCATTTACTAAAGGCGCATACCACGACCAAGACATATTTTAGATTATTCACACGGTCCAATTGGATGTAATCCATTTGAGTACCTCAAAAGGCAAAGATGGTGGTGCAAAGTTCCCACTGAGAACTGGTTCCCTTCCCCCAGGATTGTGTCGCAATCAAACCATACAATACTGTGAGCAATGCCGAAGGCGTATTGGCTGTCAGTATAAATGTTTACTTTCAATCCTTCACTCAACTCGCAAGCTCAAAGTAATGCCACTAACTCAGCTGCTTGTGCTGACTGATAGGGTACTCGAGAAGCCTCAACTACAGTATGGAGGGTCGTAATCACATACGCAGCTGTTGTCGTGCCAACTGGTAACTTGAAGCAAGAGCCATCTACATACAATTCCCCTTGGGGGTCAGATAGAGAAATGTCTGTGAGGTCTACCCGTCCCTTCATTTCTTCTTCAGTCCGAAATATACAATCATGTATGTCATTTGTTTTTTCTTCCGAAGGGAGGGGTAGCAACGTGGGAGGATTCAGAGTGGCACACCGCTTAATCGTAATAAGGGGAGCAAACAAAGTCAATTCATAGCCAGTAAGACGAGCACTTGTAAGGTACTGAGTCTTTGTTTTGTTCAATAATGTGTCCACAGCATGCGGTACCATCACTGTGAGGTCAGTATTCAGAACAAGCCCCTCCGACTGTCGAATGGCCACCGCAACAGCAGCGGTAGCCCTTAGACAGATAGGAAGTGTTCTCGCGACGTTATCCAACACCGCCGAAAAATAAGCACAAGATCTTTGCTTACCACCAAATCCTTGTGTTAACACAGAAAGCGAGCAACTGTCTACCTCATGTACATATAGCTCAAAAGGTTTTCGGTAGGCAGGAGTACCCAAGACGGGTGCAGAGCAAAGCACAGATTTCAAAGAGTCAAAAGCTTCATGACATTCATCAGTCCAAGGTAGGGGTTCATGCACATCTTTAGTGGTTAAATACAGGAGGGGTTTAGTAAGGAGAGAAAAATTAGGAATCCATTGCCGACAGTAAGAGGTTATTCCAAGAAATGCACGAACATCACGCTGAGTACGAGGTACAGACATGTTAGAAATAGTAGTCACACGTTCCGGAGTTAGTCTCCTCTCCTCTTTCGACAGTAGATGACCAAGATAAGTCGCCTCCTGTTGACAATATTGGAATTTGGAGAGGGATACCTTGTTACTGTTGGCAGCCAAATGAGATAATAATTTAACCGTGGCTTCCTTACAGCCTTCTTCAGTATCGGAAGCCACCAACAGATCATCAACATACTGGAGGAGCACATTGCCAGGGGGTAGGGTCAACTCATCTAATACTGCTTTCAAAGCCTGACCATAAATGCTAGAACTCTCGGTGTAACCCTGGGGAGCGCGGCAAAATCGAAAGCTGCGCCCAGATAAGGAGAAGACGAAGATATGACGGCTGTCAGGATGGATCGGAATGCTGAAGAAAGCATTCTTCAGATTGATAACCGAGAAATACTTTGCAGTGGGAGGAATCATGGTAAGAATAGTAGTGATGTCCGAAACCACAGGATACTGTGGCACCACTATTTTGTTAATTTCTCGTAGGTCAATTACAAAACGATAAGTATCAACATGGTTAAACTCATTTCCAACAGGGGCCTTCTTTAAGATCGTTAATATAGGGCTATTGCATACATTTGCAGCTGTTTCTTCCACTACGCCTTTATCAATCAAATCCTGAATGATAGCAAGCAAAGCCTTTTCACCAGCCGGTGAAATCTTGTACTGAGGTATGTGGGGCCAACGAGCGTTTGACTTTAATGTGATAGAGACAGGTGGAATTTTTAATAAACCGACATCCGTATTCCCCGTCCCCCACAGAGTCGAGGGAATAGCAGTGAACTATGGAGGGAGGGGTTCATCTTGGTGAAACATTGTCGGGTATGTCCACCAGGTGATTGTATAGTCAAATAAACACCATCAGGAGAACAATGAATTTTAGCATGCAATTTCTTTAGCAAATCCAATCCTAACAGATTTTCCCTGCAATGTGAAGTTAACAAAAACGGAGAGTCCACCGTGACCGGGCCAATCGTGAATGGCACAGGTTTAGAGATGGGGCTCACTACCGGGATTCCAGAAAATCCCACTGAAATGTTATTTCGCCCAGACAGAGCAGCCCCAGGGACCAGTGAACGGGCAATCAAACTATTCATTGCACCCGTATCAAATAAAAGTTTTCAGAAGTCCCCATCAATTGCCCTTTCACATAGGGCCCTTGCTGATCAACGGGTATTGACACCTGGCCCCAACTCTGTCCATGGCGTCCTATGTATAACCATACCCCTCGACTCCCACAAACACACAATCCTCGTTATAATACTGTCTTCCTCTTGGATTAGCAAAGTAATTCTTTCCTGACTCACCATGCAACGCTTCTTCTTTTCGCATATCACTTTGATCTACGCCACTTCAGCCTCTTCCTCTTCCCCTCACTGCCCCGATCCGTGCCAGCAACGATGGACACTGAGCACGCCAATGCCCTTCCTGTTTACAGTAAGAGCACTTGTTTATTCCCAGAGCAACAGCTGGACCTCCTCCTCGTCCCGTTCCCGCCCCCCTCGGGACAAACTCTCTCCCACCTCGATCTCCACCTCGTCCTCTTATAACTTCTTGTAGCAATACTCCTGTCTTAAGATATTTTGCTTTCTTTTCTGATTTGTCCTTACTCTCATTTTCCCTATGCTCGTAATACTGAGCCATGCTTAGTATAATCGAGGGTGTGGAAGTGGTCCAAGTACTCTCAGCGGAGCAGATATCTCGGGTAACAAATTAGTTGCAAAATGATTAACAAAAATTCGTACACCACCTTCCACAGACAAATCCTGTCCACTAAAGTCAATAAATACTCCTTCAAATCTAGTAAAGAAATCCGACACACTCTCATCCTTTTTCTGTTTACACGCTGTCAATTTATCCCAGTCTACCTTACGAGGCGGAATCAAAGAGTGCATGTAAGTAATAATTCGACCTGGCAAAGCCAATACTTCAAGTCTAGGTTTATCACCAGGCTTTCGTTCCTTGTCCCAGTCCTTAATCTGGTCCCAAGTCCCTCCCAACTCTGCAACATGATCCTGATCATGCACCTGACGCCATACGTCAACGGGGACCAGTAAGCCAAAAAATAATTAAATGTCAGCTAAGGTTATGACAGCTGAAGGAGCTGCCTCTGTGAGTTCCTTATAGTAGGCAGTAGGATTTTTACGAGGGTCGGGGAGTTGCGCTTTCAGTGAAAGGACCTCACTCCTTTTCCAAGGGGTGTAGACCCATTGCTCCTGAAACCGTGCTTCCACAGAGCTCTAGTTACCTGATTCTGATTATCTCTTAACTCTGGTATCTCAGGATGATAAATACAATGGACTTCCCACATAGGATACTGGGAATCCAAATTGGGATATTTCAGGTGCAGTCGCCCTCTACATTTCACTAGAGTCTCTACATTCCTATACACATCTTCCAAGCCTAATTCAAATTTGTGAGCCTGGTCCAAAATATCATAGATTACTTGTGGGGCTCTTCCATCCGGAAAGCACTGTTCCCACAAGGATATAAGACGTGTAGCCATATGGTCCAGGGCGTGTTGTTGCATAACAGGCTCATAATCTTTAAGAGTACTCCATATATCGGTAATAGTATACACGGGATTCCGCATCCATTGGGACACCTGATTTGCGCCCGTCTGTTACTCTTCCAACCCTACCGCTGATCTAGTGTACAATCGCCGTGCATCAAGACCCCCCGGACCACGAGAGGGAGTTTGATCGGCTAAGGCGGGGGTCGCGCTTGAAGACTGGGAAGCCCAAATTGGAGAAGGGGAAGCCAAAACAACCGTAGCTACGGAAGGAGGGGGCAATGTATTCGGTATTAGAGTAGCCGATCCCAATACTGAGGGAGACGAAACGGAAGAAGTTCCCGAAGGGGCAGAGATAGGAGCCACAACAGGAGCCGAGGCCACTGGGGCCGAAGCTGGAGTCAAAGGGACTGCAGGATATATGCGTTGTGGGGCATAAGGGGGAGGTGGACGCGCATCTAACAGGTCCTCTATCTCATCTTCTGGTTCGGTCCTAGTCACATAACTTTTATCCACCTGCAACCTGTGTTGTCTATTTGCGCAGTCAATATTTTTCTCAGTCTGATCTCTATCATGCGCTATGGACTTTTATTTGATCGTCTGACCTCCTTTCAATTTGCATAACTTCTCCTCCCTAATGCGCCTGCGCTTTGCTTCCTTCTGCCACATATTCAAAGAATCAAACATTGTTTGTCGACTACATTAAGAAAATAATCGATCCGGTAGGTAATTTATGTTTTTCCCATCAAAAGACCCGGTTAAAGGCCATTGCAGTTCCACATTATCTTTGGTATACTTGTGCCATAATGTATTAAACAAAATAGGCGAAAGACCATATTTAACATACATTTCATAACTCGAACTACCCTCTGGCGGGGCAGGTTGACTTTGATCCAATTGTGCGCCCTTTCGGTGACAACAGCATCCAAAACACAATTTACTAAAACACAAGTTCAAGTTCAAGTTCGAGTATTTGTATAGCGCACTACTCACCCAGAGGGTCTCAAGGCGCTGGGGGAAGGGGTTCAATATTTGTCGAATAGCCAGGTTTTGAGTTCTTTTCTGAAGGAGATGTGGTTCTGAGTAAGGCGGAGGTGGGTGGGGAGAGAGTTCCATGTCTTGGCAGCCAGGAAGGAGAAGGATCTCCCACCCATGGTGGATTTCCGGATGCGCGGGATTGCGGCGAGGGCTTGATTGGACGGTCTTAGTTGGCGGGTGGGTTTGTAGAAGGACAGTCGAGTGTTGAGGCATTCGGGTCCTCGGTTGTAGAGGGCTTTGTGTGCGTGGGTGAGAAGGCGGAAAGTAATTCTTTTGTTGACGGGTAGCCAGTGGAGGTCTTTTAGATGTCCGGAGATGTGATCTTGGCGAGGGATGTCTAATATGAGTCTTGCTGACGCGTTTTGGATGCGCTGGAGTTTTTTCTGTAGTTTTGCTGAGATTCCGGCGTATAGTGTGTTACCATAATCCAGTCGACTCGTGACCAAAGCGTGGGTGACAGTCTTTCTTGTCTCGAGGGGGATCCAGCGGAAGATCTTTTTGAGAATGCGAAGTACGTTGAAGCAGGAGGACGAGACGGCGTTGACTTGTCTGGACATCGAGAGAGAGGAGTCTAGGATGAAGCCAAGGTTACGTGCATGGTCTGTGGGTGTGGGTGCTGCGCCCAGAGCGGAAGGCCACCAAGAGTCGTCCCAGGCTGAGGGGGAAGATCCTAGGATGAGCACCTCCGTTTTGTCTGAGTTGAGTTTGAGGCAGCTATGTTTCATCCATTCGGCTACTTCTTTCATGCCTTCGTGAAGGTTGGTTTTGGCCGTGTTTGGGTCTTTGGTGAGGGAAAGGATTAGCTGGGTGTCGTCGGCGTAAGAGATGATGTTAAGGTTGTGTTGACGCGCGATGGAGGCGAGAGGGCTCACGTAGACGTTGAAGAGGGTGGGACTGAGTGATGATCCTTGTGGTACGCCGCAGATGACTTCGGTGGCCTTTGAGTAGAATGGTGGAAGTCTGACTCTTTGAGTTCTTCCAGCGAGGAATGAGATGATCCAGTCCAGGGCTTTTCCTTGTATGCCGATGTTGCTGAGGCGATGTATGAGGGTACTGTGGCAGACTGTGTCGAAAGCGGCGGATAGGTCGAGTAGGATGAGGGCCACTGTATCTCCGTTGTCCAGGAGTGTTCGGATGTCGTTGGTCGCTGCAATGAGGGCGGTTTCGGTGCTGTGTTTGGCTCGAAACCCGGATTGGGATGGATCAAGGGAGTTGTTGGATTCGAGGAAGGCAGCGAGTTGGCTGTTGACGGCTTTCTCGATGACTTTGGCCGGGAAAGGGAAGAGGGATATGGGTCGGTAGTTTTTAAGTTCAGAAGGGTCTGCTGTGGGTTTCTTCAGAAGGGCGCTGAGTTCGGCGTGTTTCCAGCTTTCTGGAAAGGAGGCAGAGTTGAACGAGCAGTTGATGACATCACGGAGATGGGGTGCGATGACGGAGTCAGCTTTGTTGAAGATGTGGTGGGGGCAGGGGTCGGTGGGCGAGCCAGAGTGGATTGAGTTCATCAGGCGAATGGTGTCTTCAGTGGTGATTGGGTTCCAGGCGCTGAGGTTGTTAGTTGGCGGCGTAGGATCTGAGGGGGGTGGGGAGGGTAGATCGCTGGGAGTATTCTCGAAGCTGTTGTGGATGTCGGCAATTTTGTTGTAGAAGAAGGAGGATAACGCGTCGCAGAGGTCTTGGGAGGGAGTGATGTCGTTGGATGCTGCGGTGGGGTTGGTGAATTCTTTAACGATGTTGAAGAGTTCCTTGCTGTTATGAGAGTTGTTGTCGAGACGATCCTTGAGAGCTGATTACTTGGCGGATCGAATCAGTTGGTGGTGTTTGTGGGTGGCTGACTTGAGGGAGGCCATGTTGTCGGAGGTTGGGTTTTTTCTCCATATCTTTTCCAGGGTGCGGCATAACTTCTTGGATTTTTTAAGTTCGTCATTGAACCAGGGAGCATTTTTGCTGGCTGATTTCATCTGGCGCTTTTTCAGGGGTGCTAATTCGTCAGCACTGTGGGTAATCCATTGCCTGAGGTTGATGGCCGCTTGGTTTGGGTCCATTGAGATGGTGGGAGGGTTTTGGTTGAGTGATGTGAGGAGTTGGTCGGAGGTGATTTTGTTCCAGTTTCTCCGAGGGATAGGCTGTGGACGGTTAAGGGTCAGGGTGGTTTTGTAGCTGAAGTGAACACAGCTGTGATCCGTCCAGTGGAGAGCAGTAGTGCGATCGAAGGAGATGTGCTTGCTGGAGATGAAGATGGGGTCGAGCGTGTGACCGGCTACATGGGTAGGGGTGTCCACAAGTTGTTTGAGTCCGAGATTGGCCAGGTTGTCCAGAAGGGTGGTGGTGTTGCTGTCGTGTTTGTTTTCAAGGTGGTAGTTGAGGTCTCCTAGTAGAATGTAGTTCTCGGAGGCGAGGGCGTGAGGGCTGACGAAGTCCGTGATGTCATCGCTGAATTGAGAGCGGGTACCTGGAGGCCTGTAGATGAGGGTGCCTCTAAGTGTGGTCCTGGGGTCGGTGTGGATCTGAAAGTGGAGATGTTCGGCGGTTGCAAGATTGTCGTCGGAGATGGTTGTGATTTTGATGGTGTTTCTGTGGACGATGGCGATGCCTCCTCCTATTTGATTGGTGCGGTCTTTTCGGATAATCTTGTGTGTGTCCGGTATGGCTATGGCGATGTCGGGTGCTGATGATGTGTTCATCCATGTTTCTGTAAGGAAGGCGATGTCCGGTGACGCAGTGTTGAGAAGGTCCCAGAGTTCCGTTGCGTGTCTGTGTACTGAGCGGGTGTTGAGCAGGGTGCACTTCAGGCGGTTAGAGTCGGGGCTGTGTATGGAGGAAGTGGGTTTGGTGAGGGTCCTAGAACAGTTGAACTTGCAGGAGAGGCAGGCGAATGGGCCGTGGGTACGTCCTGGGGTGGCTTCGCAGCATTGTGGAGTGCGTCCGGGGTTGAGGGCGAGAAGAGTTGCGGCATCATATGTGATTCTAGTGGGCTGGGTACGGTGGGGACCAGGGGGTCTGGCGCTGGGCGCGCTCCAGGCGCGGACGGGCGAAGACGGGCTTACCTTTGGCTCAGCTTTGGCGCGACTGGGGCGCGATCGCTGCGCGTGGAGGCTGCGCGTAGGTCCATCTGTCATAAAGGGAATTAGGAGGGGGGCGGAGCGGGGGAGGGGCCGCAGGGAGGTGTGCTCGGGGTGGAGGGGCGGGCTGGCGGGCACAACAACAAACAAAATGTCCGCTAATCTCAACACAGGCACCACGATATCGGCAGAAGCAGGAATTGAATCTGCAATGTGGGCAGAGGCGCAGATACTCTTGGAAGCAGGCAGAGTCAGCAGCTGTTACTAGCGCAGCAGGCAATTTAATATATTACTCGCGCTACCGGAAAAGCAGTCACTCGCGCGATGTGGGCTGATAGTAAAACTTAAGCAGCGCTACTAGAATGCTAAACACAAACACTGGTGGCAATATCTCCTCAAGCGCTACAATACCCAGTTTCCAGGGAGCCTGGGGAGCGACCGATGCTGCACGAGTCAGGCTGGTCACAGCGGTGCTACAGGCGGGTCAGCTCTCTACTATCCGTGGGGGGGAGGGGCCGCAGGGAGGTGTGCTCGGGGTGGAGGGGCGGGCTGGCGGGCACAACAACAAACAAAATGTCCGCTAATCTCCACACAGGCACCACGATATCGGCAGAAGCAGGAATTGAATCTGCAATGTGGGCAGAGGCGCAGATACTCTTGGAAGCAGGCAGAGTCAGCAGCTGTTACTAGCGCAGCAGGCAATTTAATATATTACTCGCGCTACCGGAAAAGCAGTCACTCGCGCGATGTGGGCTGATAGTAAAGCTTAAGCAGCGCTACTAGAATGCTAAACACAAACACTGGTGGCAATATCTCCTCAAGCGCTACAATACCCAGTTTCCAGGGAGCCTGGGGAGCGACCGATGCTGCACGAGTCAGGCTGGTCACAACATCCTTATTCACTGACAATCTGTTTTCATTCAGAAAACGATCTTTCAAACATGGCCATGTTCATACTTTCTCACACCTTGTTCACCAATCAAACTTCAAACAAAACAATACAAACAGAAACATGTTCAAAGGGAAAAATTCAAAGCGACATGTCGTCTTCAATGCAAAAGAACGGAGCCCGTCGACTCCCGTTCATGGAGAACCAATCAAATACAGATTCTCGGACCAACAAATACCAAAATCAGGGAGTCCGGAGTCAGACAGGGTTTTAACCCCAGACCGACCTACGAACCGTCCCGCAATCTTCCTGATTCACCCTCGGGACTATTCTGGCTAAGCCTGCTGCCTTAGCGTCGCTCCAGATATGCCCCAAAGGCTACCCAGGTACAACCACAGGCTTTTCCGAGAGCAGTCTGGCCGGGTGCACACCACACATGTCACACCAAGGCATCTGATCGGTATCTCTATTATTCACCAAAAAAGTCCGTGGATCATCTACCCGTGCAGCCACAATGCTGCACCGTCAGACCCCCAAAGTTCTCCGTGGTACAGCGACCACCAAATCAAATACAGTTAACTGCTACAAGCGCTGCTCAACAGCGTATTTCCAAAGGACGCCAATCCCAATTCACTCACCTGGTGCATGCAGGTACAATTGCGTATTCTCCACTGCCAACTCCTGGAGACCAACACAGTCAGCTCCTGGGTTACGCCCGTAGGACTCCGGCGAAGGGTCACTAGCAGCTGGGGCTCCCTGATCGTGGGAGCGGAGTAAGTCACAATCTATGGTCAGCCCACCCACTCGACCAGAGCTCCCCTTTTCTTTGTCCTTTTCTACCTGTTTACAGGAGAACGACCCCAACGCGGAGTCCGACCAGAGTCGCCAACTGACGTACCATAGAAAATAACATAAGGAGCTATACTTACTGATAGCCCCAATAGGAATTACCCAATAACCAGTCAGTTGGAAATGAAGAAAGTTCAATCATTTATTATACAGACTACTCTATAGAGGAGCCTCTCCCATCTTCACCCATCCAGGTGCGTGGAGAAGACTGCTGTCTTACATTCAAAACAACACATATATACTTTCGGCATAGAGCATGAAACACCGTAGATAGAAAAACACTACTTGGCTCTTGGCCCTCGAGGAAGGGCCATATATGGCACACATGATTAGTACAAAGCTCTGCTTTAGGTATTATTGGGGAGGTCAGTAGGGGTGACTCCCTTTCGTCTCAGTGCCGGGAGTGCAGGCAGGGTGCCTTCAGCAATGCGCTTATCGCACCCAATCCAGATGCGGCCTTGAGTCGGAGGAGAAGAGAAGAATAGCATGTATTCAGCTGTCTCCAGCAAATCAACTAAGCTAGGGCCTGACAGCCATTGGAAGGTAACACGTGATTACTGTTTGGGCCTAACGCAAACAAGAAAAGATGGCGTCTGTATAGTTTTCGGCCTACTCAATGAAAACAGAACCACCTGTATACTAAAGATATATAGATACATCATGCTAACACAATATATATCTACGACCCATACTACTAACATAGGGGAAATCGAGTGTTATCCCTCAGTGTGTTGCCGTAGTCCGGTCTGATGGTGACAAGGGTCTTTCTGTGCTTGAAGGGGATCTATTTCAAGTTCTTAAGCAGGAGGATGTGACAGAGTTGATCTGGCGGTCCATTTTGAGCGCGGAGTCCAGGATGATTCAGAGGTTGCCTGCGTGGTCCGTGGGGGTGGGCGGGCTTCCGAGGGCGGGGGGCCACTAGGTGTCTTCCCAGGCATCAGGATGTGGGCCCATGATGAGTACCTCTGTTTTGTCCGTGTTGAGTTGTAGGCAGCTGTTTTTCATCCATTTGGCGGCTGCTTCCATGCCTTCTTGAAAGTTGTGTTTGGCTGCGTTGGGTTTGTTGGATAGTTGGATAGGGAGAGGATGAGTTGGGTGTCGTCTGCATAGGAAACAATGTTGAGTCTGTGGTTTCTGACGATGGGGGTGAGCGGAGCCATGTAGACGTTGAAGAGTGTCGGGCTGAGGAAAGATACCTGGGGGACTCCATAGGTGGTTGGTGTAGGGTCCGAGAGGAATGGAGGGAGTCTGACCCGCTGCGTTCTGCCGGAGAGGTATGCGTGTTTGTGTAATTTGACTGTGGGTCCTTGTATTAGCAACCTGTAATGTCATTGGATTTATGTGAGTTCCTACTCTGTGCGTATGATGTGGAATGTGTGCGTGATGGTCTGTGTGTATGTGAGGATGCATCTTTGTATGATTTTGTATGATGGTGTATATCATCTAGAGTGCGTTGATGTGATGTGTGTGTATTTTGATCTGTTGGTGAGTGCACATGTCTTTAAGCTCTGTTATATAACTGTGTGTGACAGTAATATGTGTGTGTTGGGGAAAATGTGATCTTGCGATTTTGTGTTGGCAAGATGGCATATGTTAAAGTTACTGGTGTGACCAGATGTGTGTCTGAGTGTTTTAGTTTAATATGTCAAAATGTGTTATGATGTATGATTAATGGGAGTATACTATTGTCTGTGCCTAATGGTGTATGCATGCTGGTGTGTGGTGGTGTATGTGATGTGACAGGGTTCAGTTAGTATTATTAGGGTGCATGTGATAGCGAGAGTGTATAATAGGGAGTGTTACAGTGTGGCAATTGTGTTTCATTATTCTAAGGTTGATAACTAGGGTTCCTTTGGATATTCAACTATGGAATGTAATAATAAAGTGGCAGAGTTGAGCAAATTATGCAGAGGACTGCACTCTAGTTCAGCACTGCTGGTCCCAATTAACTACATTCTCTGCGTGCTGCTTTACATCTCACAATACCACTCAGATATTAGATTCTAGTAACAAAGTCCATCCGAGCAGATCTTCCCATCCAGTTCTCCCGCCAAACATGCCTGCTGGGGACTATGAAGTGTAAACAAAATATCAGACTGGACAACTCAGTGTAGTCACCATATAAATAGAATATGATCCCTATGAAATACCACAAAAAGACCTGCAAAGTTGCTTAAAGCTGCACGCATACCGAAAAACTGAAGTGCACAATTGTCTAAACCTAATATAAAATATTTTAACATGTACTTATGTTGGTTATCTATTTACTTACTGATATACTATTGCCTGACCTCCTCTGATGTGTCTGTAAAACTTACCTTTTGTCCTGAATTTTTGTCCTGAATTTTGACCATCTATCCTGAATTGTTGTCCTGAATTGTGACCCTTTGTCCTGATTTTTTACACTCATCCTCCTGAATTTGCACCCATGCCAGTTGGTCACCCTAGAGGACATTAATGCAGCAGACTGGTCTTCTGACTCTACCTTAAAGAGATTTAACTCCAAGACTGTTGTGGATATGGCCTCCCTAGTGGTAAATACATTTTGAACTTACATAATTCTCACCTCCAGTCCTAGCACTGCATAAGATATTGCTTAGCGAGTGTGGAGGAGGGTTTCAATTCTAATAGGAACACGGAGGTGACGATTATCCCACCCGCAGATTAGAGATAGTCTGTCTTATCATTGTATATTAGTGATCATAATGATACAGTCGGAGGCATATTTTCATAATATATATATATCATGCATCAACAGAATATATATGGCGTTTTTAATGCCCACGTGAATAGTACTGCATGACTATCTCGGATAATGGCAATTTGTTCTCTACTACATAGAAAATAACCAGAAGAAGGGCTGGAAACAAAGATTTTGGTACCACAGCAGAAGTTGTGCGAAGAAAGAGGGGATAAAGCAAGAGAAGGAACCATTCCAGAAGACAGGAGAAATGCGATTGAATAATTAGAAGAAAAAAAAATCTGTGTTCGTGGTAAATGTAATTTTGTATTGGTTTCTAATGCTGCTGGAGACAAAACAAAATAGACTTGCATAATATTCAGACGTGTCCTTTAATAGAATTTAAATTTACTTTCACATTCTCCAGGACATTTTTCATTGTTTCAAACAGTGTACATAACTCTTTTTCGAATAAATATATTGCAGTTCAGTGGGAATGCATTCTTCTAATGTTGTAATCATGATAGAGCAGTAAAAGTACACTTCATAATGAATGGCCACAGTCTGTTCCTTATTTGTTAAAGTTTATTTCACCTGTCCTCCTTTTAAAAGGGACCGTTATGTCTTTATCTTCAGTTGCTTCCATATTTCAATGCAGCAATTTGCCTCCAGGGAATGTGTGGTTCTTGAGTCCCAGAATTAGTGGTGTTACTAGAAGGAGGAAAGGTGGACCTGGTGGACCGGTGCCCCCTCAGAAATTGTCTGGGCCATCGCCCCACGCCCTACCACCATATGACTTATGCAGTCAACAAAACCTGACACTGGCCACCCAGCCCTTGAATAGCGATGCTGTTGTGATTTACATGTCATGTTTTACTTATCCCTGAATTCCCTAAGAGTATTTGATTTTATGAGGATGTGGTGTTTCTATAGTTATTTTCATACATCATATTACCCATGTATAGTGCATACTGTAAAATGAGCACCTTCTATATATCTGTGTGAGTTAAGGCTGTGGGTGGGTATTTATAACGGGCCACAATTGAGAGCTGTCAAGTTCAGGCCATCACTCAGTCATAATAGAGTTATGAATACATGTTCATCCAATCCTTGGCCTCTGTGCAGGGCAAACTGAACACTGGTCAAGTGTACCACTTGTGAATTTGATTTTATTTGAAAGTGTGTGAAAGAGGTATACCACTGTTGATATATTGCCAAGGCAAAAGATAAAGAAAAGGCAGCGGTGACAAGTGAATGAGAGCATTTGTTTGTTTGGGAGGAAGGTGAGTGAAAGGAGATGTAAGGAAATATGTGTAAGAGAGTGAAAAGAGGATGCTGAAAAGGAAAGAGTTGTGGTATGAGATATCCAGATGGAGGCTTTCATAAGGATAAAAGAACAAGCATTGGCATAGCCAATAGGTCTCGCCTTTGGGACCTTATAAGCGTTTAGCCAGAGATATTGACTTTGATTTCAAAAATGTTTTACTGGAAATTTCAGGGTTTAGTAGCATACAAATCAGAAGTAGCAATGTACATATAATCATTACATGAGATTATATATTATGCAAAGAGGATATAGCCTGAGTATTCGCATAGGTCCCTCGATGATGTTCATGGTGCTGGAGGCGGTCTCTATGGTATTGTGGCAATCAGCCGTGAAGCCTTTCTAGGCCGGACACCTGAGATGATAGAATACAGTAGGGAATGGAAGGAAATGAAGTAGGTAGGAGGAATAAGAGCAGAGTAGGGAGAGAGAGCAAAGGATAGGTGTAAGAGGTAAGAGGAAAAGTGTACGATAAGAGATGTGAGAAGTAAGGTGGAACACCACGATGCGGCATGGGTAATCACAGAGGTTTATGGGTTTAGAAATATATATCCAGTGAGTTCCAAAGTTTCCTATGTGAAGAGCATCCTGGTGTGTTTTGCAGAGAGATGTTGTCAGCCCCTCGAAGGTTAATCACCCAGTTTAGCCAACAGGCAAAGCTTGCCTTTTTTGTGTTTTTCCAATTGTGTAGAATGACTTTCACTGCCGCCGTGAGGAGGAGGTCAAGGAGGGCCCTGTCGGTTTCTGGGATTTGGGTCTCCTTTGTAAAGCCGAAAACAAGATAGGGGAGTTCTTTGGCAGGTGATATATTAAATACTTTGCGGATGAAGTCAAATACCCTATCCCAAAACGTTGCGACACAGTCGCATTGGAGGATGAGGTGGTCCAGGTCTCCTTCAGCCCTCTTACAGTTCCAGCAAAATGCGTCAGGGCTGAGTTTGTGCACGTATAGGCAGGACGGTGTCCAGAAGACTTTATGCATGAGCCAGAACTTGGTTTGTGATAATGTAGGGCTAATTTTATGGCTCGTGCAAGATTTCCACGCCGCGGACCACTCCAGCTCTGAGATGGAGAAGGAGGCTAATGACGACCAGAACTGTGTTGTTTTGGCATTTAGCATGGATGATTGTGGGCTCAAGAGTTTGTACAGCCTCGAGACCTGGTGGCCAATTTTATTTAAGGAGGAGAGGAGTGATGGAAGAGCCGGTTGTTTGGATGTCAATCCCGCTTTTGTAAGAGCAGTTTTGATGTTAAGGAATATGTAAAAGTCGGAACTATCTATCCCAAAGATCGATTGGATTTTTGTAAAGGGCAGAGGATAGCCATTATCATAGAGTTGGTGGGGGAAAATAATTCCTTTCTCGATCCAGGTTGGGTTGAATAATGGTTTACTTTTGTAAGTGATTGAGGGGTTTTTCCAAATCACTTCCCACCTAGATTTTCTTATCGATGATTCTATCAGTTTATCTATTCTTTTTTTTTTTTTTTATTGGGAATATAAGTGCAGTTACAGTTGATAAGAAAAAACATTATTCATAAAATCCGGGGATAAAAGCAGCGGTTCTTACAACAGGACACTAACAAACACATCACGACTAGACAATACAATAAATTATGTGGCAATAAATATAAGCTCAAGTTATACAATACGACTGAAACAATTTCATAATAATTACATCCTGTTGCTATTTCATAATAATCAATCTTCATCAGTTAATCGAGAACTAATAATAGACTCTAAAAGATATTTTCACATTTTGACTTTTTACAGTTTTGATTTCCTCCAGTCTGTGACTGGGGCCCAGAGTCTTCTTCCAAAGTCCCGAGTTCTTATTCCTTTAAGTTCATACAGTGCAGACTCAATATTATGTATTCCAAGCAATCTGGTGAGCCACATTTGGAAAGAGGGGGCCACACTATCCTTCCAACCGGCAGAGATCAAAAGCCTAAGCACGGCCACAGATATAGAGATCAAAGCTTCTTCCTCCTTCCCAAGTTTAAGTTCAGAATCCGTGCCCAGAATCATTAGGGTAGGGGATAGGTCAATCCTATGTCCTAGCAGCCCCCCCCCCCAAATTTTTCAATCTCTTTCTTTACCGGTGTTAGAAGATTGCAATTACAAAACATATGAAGTAGGTCTGCTTGCCTATTCCCACATCTTGGACATGTATCATCCGTCCTGACCCCCCAAGAAAATAGTTTCGCCGGTGTGTAATAAAGATTAAACACTGTCTTGTAGTGCTGGACCCTTAAGTTTGTAGCTCTAAAGATCTTCTTATTCAGTAATAGGGCCTTATCAACATCTACAACAGGATTTCCCAATTTTCTTGCCCAGGCTACCTCGGTCTTATCAACATCATCTTTGATCTCTAATATTAGAATATTATATATAATGTTAATTTTGCTGCGCCCTCTAGTAAGCACCTCCAATAAGGGACAGACGTCAGGAGGTATCAATTTTGGTCTTTGAGCCTTCATTATACAAATTATTTTTGTATAAACAAACCAATGGATATCTGGAATACCATATCTACTTCGTATAACATCGAAACTTACTACTCCCTCTCCGTCCATCAATTGCCCCAGGGTTTTAATGCCCAGCTCTCTCTATATTTTAAGAGTTCTGTCGGCTTCGATTGCTGAGAGAAGGCTGGATTTATAAATATGTAAGTATGGGTTGTTTTTTGGAATATTACAGTGCTTTCTGCAAACCGTCCAAACTCTTCAGACGCCATCTATAATCTTAAATCGTGCCTTCTTGAAGAATTTGCGGTTTGTTTCACATACCATTAACCCCTGAGACTTTCTGCCTAACAATAATTCAAATATGGAAGGAGGGCGTTCTACTCCTACCCTTGGGTCGTTGCCATTTGACTCAGACTGAAAGAGCACTGACATTTGTGTCAACAGACAGGTCCAATGATAAATCCTTAAATTAGGGAGAGCCAAGCCTCCCCTATCCTTGGGGAGAGACAGCAGATTGGTGGATCGTCTTATCTTCCCAAATTGCCAGATAAACTTAATGAAGATTGATTCCAGATTTGTAATAATTTTCTCCTCCAGAAATAAAGGAATGGCTCGAAATAGATACAGGATCTTAGGAAACATTGTCATTTTGACTGCGTTAACCCTCCCGATCAGGGAGAGATGTAGCCCATCCCACCTTTTCAACTCAGATTTAATTGATTTGATAAGTGGGGTATAATTTTCCTCCAAGATTTTCTAAACCGATGCATTAATTGTCACCCCAAGATAAACTGCTGCTTCTACAAATCTGGAGTCAGCCTTCACGATCTTTTTTGTACAAATGATCTGGGTCTTAGATTCATTTAATAAATCTCCTGACCTAGCGCCAAACTTTTTCGTTAAATCGGACAAAACCTCTATTGCCTGCTGGGGCTCCGAAGAAAACACCGCAATGTCGTCCGCATAAGCTAGGACTTTATTTTCGTGCCCATTAAAAATTACCGGTCTTAACCTTGGGCTTCCTAGCATAGCCTGAATTAGCGGATCGATATATAGGGAGAAAAGGATCGGAGAGCACGGGCATCCCTGACGGGTTCCCCTCTTTATAGGAAACAAGGTTGATTTCTCCCCCATAACGGTCACACTGGCGACTGGATCTTGATACATCGCCCTTAGTGCCTTAATGATTTTCTGTCCGAACCCTCTGCCGGCTAAAATATCCCACAGATAACTCCAGACCACCCGGTCGAATGCCTTTTCTGCGTCGAGCAGGATCATGGCCATCTCCCCTCCCGTAGCAGCATGGGCATCAAATAGGGCTATAGCTCTGTTGGTATGGTCCGTCGTGCCACGTCCAGGGACAAACCCATGCTGCCAAGGGGAAACAAGACCGCCTATGATCCTGCCCAACCTCTTAGCCCAGATCTTCGAGTAAAGCTTGGTATCGAAGTTAATCAGCGAGATAGGTCTATAAGACCCCGGGTTCTCGCTAGGTTTCCCTTTTTTATGGAAAATGATAATATTGGTCTCCTTCCATGAGTCTGGAGTTTGACCTGAGCATACTATCCCATTAAAGAGATCTACAAGTAGGATGATAATTTCAGATTCTATAAACTTATAGACCTCTAAAGGAATGCCATCGGGTCCTGCTGCCTTCCCTGAGGCCAGCTCATGTAGAGCAGTTATAACCTCTGATTGAGTGATATCTTTATCTAATTCTTCTTGTAATACCGTATCTAGAGGTGGTCCTTGGTCTTCCATAATATCCTGTTGTTCTCTATCTCTATCCTCCTGATCATAAAGCCTTTGATAGAAGTCTCTAAAGACATGTAAGATATCACTGGTTTCTGTATATTCATTATCATTATCCACAATCTTTGAGATTATGTTTTTAGACCTCTCTTGTCTCAGGCGGAGAGCAAGGGCTCTACCCCCATGTTCCCCTGTTTCGTAACGGTTGGCCCTGGTTGCTTGATACTCCCCTGATGCTTTTTGTGTGATCAATTTCTGTAATTCTGCCTTAGTAGCAGAAAGAGTATTATAACAATCACTACCATCACCACCAGATACTATAATCTTAACATGTTCTTCTTCGATATCCGATAGTCTCTCAAGTAATTTGGATTCTTCCGCTCTATCATCTTTTTTCATTTTAGCTGAGAAGCTAATGTTCTCACCTCTAAAAGCTGCTTTAAAGGATTCCCAAACTATATTTCGAGAGGCGCTAAATCTATTGGCATCAAAAAATGCTTCGGACCAATGCTTTAAATGGGCTACAAATCTATGATCCGTCAATAGTCTTCTCTCGAATGTCCAAGCGGATTTTGCTCTCCTGAGCCCATTCATTTTATACTGGATTACCAAAGGATTATGGTCAGACAGCACCATTGGTAACCTAGTAATGGTGACTCTGTTAATTTCAGATGAGGAGATAAATATATAGTTCAATTTAGAGTGTTTCTGGGTTGGGTTGGAGAAGTAAGTAAAACCAGAATTTAATGGGTTTTTAGTACCCCAAACATCAACTAATGCCAATGAGCTCATACGTGCCTTAATCGCCCTGAACATTCTAGGTTTCCGACCTGCATATTTTGAATTAACATCCCAGTTGGCCGAAATATTTAAATCACCACAAACTATTACCGGTCCTGACCAGCCAGCTAACTCTATCTCCAAAAAGTCAAAAATCTCCGGGTCATCGCCATTTGAACCGTAAATTGAACATGGTGTTAAACCCATCTCCAACTCTAAGATAACCCACCTCCCATGACTATCTACCTTCATTCTTTTGGCCTTGCCCAACGATTTCCTGACCAATACAGCAACCCCTCTAATCGTTGTAGTTTGTGAAGAGCAAGCGACCAACTCGAAGACATTTAAGAACAGAAAATGCCTCTTCGCCCAAGGAAGATGCGTCTCCTGGAGACAAAGTACATCAATCTAATTAAATTTGACAAAATGGGCCAGTCTTTGCCTCTTTCTCCAGTCGTTTAGACCTCCCACGTTTAAGGTGCAAATATTACAGTTTGCCATCATATATTTTGCATTGACTACCCTGTAGGCCCAGTCGCTTAATGTTTGTAGTTATCTGCTTTTCTCGTCCGGACATTCCCAACAAAACAGTAGTGCATTTTATATTCCCATTTTCGATTTTTTGCCTGCTACACCTACCCTTCCACCTACCCCTGCCCACCCATCCCTCCCCCCTGCACCCCAACCCAACACCCTCTACCCCCCACCCCCCATGCTGTGAGACGCACAGAGCTAGTCTGTGCATGTGATGGAGTTGCAAAGTTTACCGCAAGGACATTTGAAGTGTACCATCTTTTAACTTCTGAGCCAAGGAAAACCAGGAAAAAAGAAATATACATTGAATGCATTGCACTTTAGAACCCCTTCCCAGCAATCAAGAGATGCATCTAGGGATACATTGAGTAAGGACTATTAACACATTAAGCTTTTTGAAACATTCACATATTAAAAGATCTATTTCATCAGACTATCCAGATACTCTTTAGCTTTAACTTCGGAGGAGAAGTAAAGCGTCTTCCCATCATTAATCACTTTTAACTGTGCGGGATTGATCAGATAGGCTTGAAGTTTTTTATCCTGAAAAGGTTTTATCATCTCTCTAAGGCGCCAGCGTCTTTCTACAGTCTCGTGGCAGAAGTCTGGGCGGACAAAAAATGACACCCCGTCTACATTTCTCTTAGCATCAGGTCTCGCCTTATCCGAAACTGCCTGTTGAAGGACAAAGTTACCCAGGAAAATCAATGCAGCCCTGGGCTTATCTCCCTCTTTTGCGTTTCCTCTTAAGTTAAAGGGAAAGCGATGAACTCTTTGTAGCTCTGTTGACCAATCCCAGCTAGATAGCTCTGGAAAGGCTTGCTGAAATAATTTAATCATGTAGCCTCTTATGTCATTTCCTTCGGCCCCTTCCGGAACACCCAAAACCCTCAAATTGTTTCTTCTTAGCCTGTTTTCCATCGCTTCCAGCTTCCACTGAATATCCGATAACTGAACACATTGAGCATCCACTTTAGAGACAGCCCCCGCAGCCTCGGTTTCAGCTACCACTATGCGCTCCTCTAGGTTAGTCACTCTATCCCCAGTAGTGGCAATGGCTTTAGAGAGTTTACGTACCACTCCCTGCATCTTCCTCATCGCCGCCTGTGATTTCCTGCTATCCTGCCGCGTCTCCTCTCTGTGTGCCAATATTTCTTGATGAATAGTTTCTAACAGAGACAGCTGTGTCTGTTCCATTAAAGGACTTCCTACTAGAGGCTGAGTGGAGGAGTGATCCCAGACTAACTCTTTTTGTTCTAACTCTTGCCCCCTAGCAGTCTGTTTAACTTTCAGAGCCGTCGCTGGCAATTCATTCTCGAGGTCAGTATCCGTCTCTTCACATGAGCTCTGCTCTTCACCTTCTTCTGACCACTCTCCTCCTGAGACCGAGAAGAAAGCCTCACTAAACTCGCTCTCCTTATCACCAATGCCTCCCGCCCCGTCAGCCTTATCTTCAGAATCAGACTCTGGGAGCTCTGACAACGTTTCTACCTTACCAGGGATTTCTTCCATTCCGGCTGGTTTAACCCCCAGTTCGCATAGTTCTTGTACATTTTCAATGCTACTAGGCAGTGACTCTTTTAGACCACAAACTTCGGCGGGTTCTTGCATAGGAAGGGATGTGGCTGAGCTCTCTGGTGTTATAATTTCAGCCACAAGTGTATTTTGTGTATTTTCGTCAGGAGCCCTCTGTCCCTTCTCCCTACCAGCCTTTACTAGTAGATCCAAAACGGTAGCTGTAGCCGCACGGGTTTTAGGAGCACACTGCTGTTTCTTGCTTTGCTGTTCTGTACTCTCTGTCACCTCCTTGTCTTTCTGTGCTTTTTTTCTTATATTGCCGGTTTTTAGGCTGGAGTTCTGCTTTGGAGCCATTATCCTTTCGTGTTGTCTTAGCTGCTTCAGCCGAATGGAATCTGCCCCGCTGGAACCACACTCGAGGCAGCAGGTATCTCGCTCTCTCCCCTGCCTCTGCCTGAGCCGAGCTGAGCTTCGCCACCGCTGATACCGCTGACTCCGCCCACCTCTCGTCTCAAGGCAGCTGGGGATGACGGCTTCAAGCCCCCGCAGTGCAGCCCACAGACGCCGTCTCAGGGACCCTATGGACCCGAACCGAACGAGGATCTGCCGCATGACTCTTCTCCTCACTCCGTCGCAGTTTGTTTTCGGGATGCCAGGTTAGTGTACGTGCTAGGCATTCAGGGATTCAAGCATACTGGCTGGTTGTCCGGAGTCCTCGCCTGCAAGCTCTCTGCAACGGCCGCTCAAGCGGCCGCCATCTTGCTCATCCAGTTTGTACAGCCTCGAGACCTGGTGGCCGATTTTATTTAAGGAGGAGAGGAGTGATGGAAGAGCCGGTTGTTTGGATGTCAATCCCGCTTTTGTAAGAGCAGTTTTGATGTTAAGGAATATGTAAAAGTCGGAACTATCTATCCCATAGATCGATTGGATTTTTGTAAAGGGCAGAGGATAGCCATTATCATAGAGTTGGTGGGGGAAAATAATTCCTTTCTCGATCCAGGTTGGGTTGAATAATGGTTTACTTTTGTAAGTGATTGAGGGGTTTTTCCAAAACACTTCCCACCTAGATTTTCTTATCGATGATTTTATCAGTTTATCTATTCTTAGTAAAGCTATTTTGGTGTTAGTGAATATGGGTTTCGAGCACAGGAGTTGATTTGCATTCATTGATAAGGTCGAGATGGGAGGAATGCCATCCAGGAGCGCTTTTTCGATGTCCAGCCACACCGGTGTATAATCCACTGAGAGGGACAGCCAATAGGATCCCTGTTTCGCTAGAAAGGCTATTTGATATCTCTTAAAATCTGGGAGATTGACTCCACCGATGGGTTTATCTAATCTCAATTTTTGCAGGCTGATACGTGCTTTTTTCCCTTTCCAAATGAAATTGTTAATCATTTTGTCCAACCTATTATGAAAGTCTTGGGATAGCATCAAGGGGAGCATGGTAATTAGGTAATTTACTAGTGGTGTAATCATCATCTTGATGGTCTCTAGTCTGACCCACCAAGTGATGAATCGGGGCGACCATCCGTCTAGTTGAGTTTTTATTTTCTCTAGAGTAATTTTTCATTGTGTTGGAGAGTCTCTAAGATGGAACTTCCAAACTCTATACCAAGGTATTTAATGTGATTATTTTGCCAGACTAATCCTGATGTACCTAAAGATTCCTTATTAGTGAATACATTGAGGGGTTTTACCTCAGATTTATCGCGATTCAGTTTATAGCCTGACTGCTTAGCGTAGGATTCTATCGAGTTCATCAGTGCGGCTATAGAGGTTTCAGGATTCTCAGTGACTATCAGGATAACGTCTGCGTAAGCCGCAATTTTAGTACTTTTATCTCCGAAGGTGATGCCACTGATATCTGCATTCTGTTGTATGTCGCGGAGGAGAGGTTCCAGTGCTAGAAGGAATAGAGCGGGAGATAAGGGACAACCCTGTCTGGTTCCTTGTTCAAGACGGAAAGGTTCCGACAGCGAACTGTTAATGGCAATTCTAGCCGAAGGGGAGGCATACAATGAAATGACCATGTCGATAAAAGTGTCACCCATGTTGAATATGTGCATGCATTGACGGAGGAAGGGCCACGACACCCGATCAAACGCCTTCTCCGCGTCCAGGGTGATTGCTACTGCGGGGGCATTCGATATTTTTGACTTCTCCAAAACATGGCATAGGAGTCTCGTATTGTCGTTTGAAAGGCGGTGTTTCAGGAACCCCACCTGTGAGTTATTTATTAAGGAAGGTAGAACGGCGTTTAGTCATGCTTGCTAAGGCTTTCGCGTAGATCTTGCAGTCCAAGTTTATGAGGGATATCGGCCTATAATTCTTAGGGAGTAAAGGGTCCTTCCCCTCCTTAGGTATCACTATTATTGTTGCTTCACTCATTGTGGGGGTGGTTCTGTTTGATGCTGAAAAGGATTGGAACAATTTGAGGAGACGTGGGTTAAGTTGTTCCTCAAAGGTCTTATAAAAATTGGCCGTGAAGCCGTCAGGCCCCGGAGCTTTATTGTTTTTTAATGTTTTAACGGCGTTCGAGATTTCTGATATGGTCAATGGCGCCCCAAGTTTTGCTTTGTCAGGGTCGGATAAGCGTGGGAGTTGGATAGTGTTTAGATAATTGTTACATTCTTCCATGTTGAATTGGTTGTTATTCTTGTAAAGATCCTCGTAAAAGGACTGGATTGTGCGGAGAATGTCCTTTTGTTTGGTTTTGGTGGTATTGGACTGGTCCCTAATAGATGCTATATGGAATTGCTTCCTTTTGTGTTTAAGATAGGAAGCGAGGAGCTTCCCTGCTTTGTTACCGGCACATAGCCTTAAGGCCTTTAATTTATTAATCCACACTCCTGCCCTTTTACTAAGGGTGGCGTTGTTTTTATATTTCAAATTGGTCAAACGGTCGATGGTAGCTTTATTATTCAGATCAAGGGAGTGTTGCAATTCTAGCTGCTTGATTGTTTTCTCTAAAGCGTCTAGTTCGGAATTTAATTCTTTATTTATACGAGCCCTGATACCTATCAGCGTACCCCTTAATGTGGCCTTAAACGCGTCCCATACTAAGGCGGGATCTGTTTCTGGCTGTGAGTTTATCTGGAAGTATTCTTCTATGCGTTGTTCTATGCTTTTCTTATTCTCCGGCACTGATAATATCTCATCATTGAAGCGCCACCGTCTGGGAGGGATAAGTGAATGTGAGCCTGCCAATTTCATATGGATAGCTGCATGATCTGACACCAATATGGGGGCTATGTCCGTTTCATCGATGAGGTTTGTGTGCGAGTCAGATATCAATAAATAATCTATTCTTGAATAAGAGTTGTGGGGAGGGGAGTAGAAAGTATAGTCACGGCCATCCGGGTGTTGGAGGCGCCATGAGTCATGGAGGTGGAACTTTGAACAAATTCTCTTCAGTGCTTCATGTGCGCGTGGGGGGTGGTATGTACTCTTGGATTGCCTGTCTAGCAAGGGATCCAGTGGTAGTTTAAGATCTCCTCCAACCACTAGGAGTTCATCTTGAGGAATATTTTCAAGTTCTTTCGATACATATTCCCAAAATTCAGGCAGGTCAGTATTAGGGCCATAGATATTTGCAATATAGGTATGATCCTAGTCTCTTTGCTGATGTGCAATACTCAGTCTACCTTCGGAGTCTGTTGAGTGTGATACCAGGGCTAAGTTGGATTTTTTAGCAATCAGGGTGATCACCCCTCTTTTCTTTTGGGTCGATGGGGAGCAGAGTGTCTGCGAGATCCAGTTTTGTTTAAGGCTGTCAGCATCAGTTTGGGATAATTTGGTTTCTTGCATGAGAATTATGTCTCCTTTAGTCTTGGCCAAGTAATCCAGAATTTTTTTGTGCTTAACCGGGTGATTAAGCCCCTTAACGTTTAGTGAAACAATATGTAGAGAAGTTGCTAGTTTCTTATCTGAAGCCATGGGTATAGATTCAGTGTAACGTGGTCGTGGGGCGTAGCGTGCATCTCTGCACACACAGATATATTGCATTTACAAATACTGTAATTGTCATCAATGGGCGCCGAGGAATGACCTGGAGTATGTGGCACGTATCGTGGTGGTGGATAGTAATTAGTTAGTAAGAGGTATCTATGAAGGCATGATAGGAAAAAAGAAAGAAAGAAAGAAAGGAAAGAAAGAAGAGTGAAGAATAGGTCAGATATAGTACATAGCTGGGATGAACCTGAAACACCAGTTTTTACAACCCTACTGTCCCCCCCCCCCTCTGAGTGAGTCAGCCCCTCCTTGACCCCCCTCGCCCCTCAGAGGCTCCCCCCCCCTGTCTCCCCTGCCCTCCCTCCCTCCCTCCCCAAAACTCGAACCGAAGAGCTGCGACGGCAGTGCTGTCGATGCTCACACAGGGACATATATGAAACATTCTGATAACATTTGTGTGAAAAACATTCTGGTAACGTTTTGTTTAACATTAATAGGTAAAGCAACCTTTATGTAACGTCACTATATCAATATCTTAGAACAATACAATTTGCCCAATGATAGGCGACGTAATAACTAAATTTAAGAAAATTAGGTAAGAAACAATGAGCTTCCTAATTAAAGAAACCCTCATATTTGTGTACGGCAAATATAACTGCTGTAAGCAGTTCCGGTCTTGCGGAGGTACCTAAGGTATCTAGAAAACTTGTAGAGTCTAGAGATTTTATATGCAGAACAATTTAGCGTAATGTGGAACAGGAGCCCATATTACCATCGATGCCCAGGCTGCTGGCGCTGTGCGCCTCTTAGTTCCCATTCTGAATAGTTACCAAATAAAGAGACGGGCGCTGGGAGCAGGAATCACAAGAACAGGATTTATTACTCATGAGGAGAGCCTGTCATTTCCGACACGAAACAAGGTGTCATCGGGAGGTGCTCTAACAAGTGAGCTGAAAGATCGTCTTTTATACCTTACAGAACACTTAGCATTACAATCACAACATTGTGAAACACGGAAAAGACATCCCCATGATCCTCGTGTCAATCCTACCCCACATGTGTTCACAATAGGGACCCTTGACCTGCTGATAAGAGGGGAGGGCAATCACGCAGCTGAGTGTTCCGTCAACTTGTTAGGATGTGTGCGCCTGATCATAGCCCAGGGGGTGGGGTGGCCAGGATCAATAGTGGGTCCTTTGAAGAGGAGTGATTCCATACAATAAGCAGTAAACAGTATCTCCTGGCTTAGGCGATGACCTCAGACATGTGTGGACAGTCAGTCGCGGAGGGAGGGTTTACTAACAGAGGGGTTATTCATGAAAGGAAAGGAGGTGCTGGTCAGGCGCGGCCGTGACTCCCAAGGACAGGGTCTTGCAGAAGAAGAAGGTTTATGACTTGCCCATGTGAGGGAGAAGGGGAGGGGGGAAGCCAGGGTGTGCACAGGGACAGAGTCGCACAGAGAGAGGTCTTATGACCCGTACATGAGAGAGCGGGGGCAGTCAGGTGCAGCTGGGGAGGGCTATGTCAGCTGAGGCGAAGGATGCCTCTTCAAGAGGAAATGGGGGGTTTGCGTGGGTCAAGCAGAAGGGTTGCCTTTCAGGGCAGGGTCGCGCAGAGGGAGAGGGTTTCATGGTCTATGCATGTGAGAGAGGGGGGGGGGGTTCAAATACGCGCAGAAGGGAAGCCGGTGATTCTAATGAGCGGGAAAAAGGCCAGGGTGCCTAGAATGGCTGTCATGTACATATGGGTACGGGCTTTTACTGGCGGAGTGATGCGGTCAATATCTTATGGTATTCATGGTGCTTACAGGGAGAGGAGTGAAAAAGGGCAAATGAACACTGCTTATGTACATCACTTTTCCTAATTTTCCACAGTCGCCCCTTTTTACATAACAGAGTTCATTTTTGTAATTGATGGGGGTACATATAAACGGGCGCGGTTGAACAATTAGCATTTGTCAATACTAACATTTGGCATATAATCATGGACAGTTGATGTGATGGGCAGAATGCAGTACATAGGAAATTGCATTTGTCGAGTTCCTATCATTTCAAAAGCACTACATAGCATGAATGTTGCTGACTTAAAAAATGTGACCAATGAACATTTTGACCAAGTAGTTGAGGGCGGAATTCAGTTCAATACACAAGATCTCTTCGTCACAGTGTCTTTTTAGCGGTGAGCCATCACTGGTAGGCTCTAGTCCGTGTCCTTTCGTTGGCGCTGTTGAGCACCGGCGGTGGAGCTATAGGTCCAGCTCGGATCCATCCTTACGCGTTGCAGGGTGCGGTCAGTCCTCTGCTGTTAGACCACAGTCCTGTACCCTAAACAATCCTTTTAGTGGCGCCTTATGCTCGGCACCTATATTTCCGTGGCAACACCCTATTCCCACCTGAATGCTGTTCTTCCTTTTGGCAAGAAGTCACATGGAAAGGAGGGTGTGTTGTTCAAATAGTCGATAGGAGAGAGGGCGGAGTGGGGTCAGATTTCCTGGGACACACCAATGGGACCAAGGGAGCAAAGGATAACAAGCAGGCAGGCCCATCAATCGGGCTTGAAAAGGGGGACGGAGGCTTCAGGCACACGTGGGTTAGCAGACTGAGGGCTTCAAGGCAGCCCGTCAAGTTTCATTTTCCACGTTTGGATTTGTTGTCTCGTCCCGTATCTTGTTGCTCTGCAGCTCCACCTTTGGTCGAGGTCATATGTGTCTCAAGATCTGTAGCCAGGCTGTACGTCACGTCCGACCCTTCTCCTCCGGTGATCGTAAATCTTTGAATAGGTACAAAACAAGCTTTAGAGAACTGGTCAGGAGAAGACATTTATGCATGTGAATTCCTCCCTCAATCCTACGCACTTGGGAGATACGCTCATCGGTCACAGTCAGAGGTTCATTACCAAGCAGTGCATATGTCAGCATTCCTACTGAGTTCATGCCAAGTTTTATTCATCGTCTATTCATGTCACATATGGAGAAAAGTCAGACTCTTATCAACTGTGCATTTCATCAAACTCAACATTTCGGAACCTCCAGGGAGACTCGTCTTTCTAACCTGAGCCTTAACAGTCTAACATTTCCCTTCAAGGCTGGCTAACCTTTTCAAACAGGGCGGGGGCGCTATCATCGAGAGTCAGGGTAAAACAGGTTTTTCTCGAGGGACGACAGTTACTCATGGTCATCATGTTTATATCCGGGACAGCAGCTGGGGTCAATCAAGTGGGGCGGGGATGCTTCGGGCATTCGCGCTTGGGTGCAAAGGGGTGGGGCAATCTGGGCATTGGGGGTCAATCTAGACGTTGGCGTTCGTCTCTGATGAACTAAAAAATAAGGTGCCATTGACATACAGTTCCCCTGTAAAAGGCCAGATTGGGGGACTTTTAGTCGTCTTACCTGTCCTTTCCTTCTCAGCCAATTCGAGTTCATTCATTTTGCAGAAAGGAGAGGTAGTAATATGGCGAGATATGATCATTTTAGTTTCGGTCAATTTCGCTGAACACCTTCGCGTTCAATAAGTATCCAATCAGACTGGTGCCGGTGGGGCACAATTTTACCACAAAGAGGAGGAGGAAATAGGGAGACTCTCATAGAGAGTGAGAGCCGTCCGCAATCTAAACGAGCCATTCGGTACACGTATGACATGTAGAGAGAGAGAGAGAGAGAGAGAGAGAGAGAGAGAGAGAAAGATAGATAAGGGGGGGGGAGAGAGAGAGAGAGAGAGAGAGAGACGTGTACGAAAATAGGTCATTTAGTGCGCTCACAACACAGAACAGCAGGGGTCAGGTAACACGCAAATACAGACAGAGGGAAGACATAAATCCGTACATTACATACACACAAACTCAGACAAGGGAAGACAGTACATGTGTTACATACAAAAGCGTTCACGACAAAACATAAAACAGTTGTTGGCCAAACAAAAAAAATCTCCTGGCGCATGCTGCGCATTTTTAATATCCTATTTATCCATGGGCTGAGTTCTTTTTACCTTTCCTCCTTCTCTTCTCGTTGGCTATTTTTGCGAGCGCTCCCAATTGCCAATACTTACACTTCGGTCAGCCGGTCAGAAATTAACCTGGTCAGGCTATTGCCCATAGGTGGATCTTAAACCACTTTTTATTTTCTTCCTTTGGTTGGATGTTCTCCAGGCTGAGGCAACAGAGGGTATTGATCAGGAGGACAGTCGGGCAATTTCGTTATATCTAGAAGAGGGTGAGAAGGAGGTGGTACATTTCGAACATCAACAATATTCCTACCTTCCTAGACGGGTGGTGCCTGGGTACCCTTACCTCAGGACTTTTCCCAGTCCTTTCCCTATCAAATTGAACGTCATAATCGCGCTGTCTAGCGTGCTAATTTCGAGTCAGTTTCCGTCATACAGTACCCGTCAAGTTTCTATGTCAGTCCATCCTCCCAGTCGTCCTAACGTGCTAATTTCGAGTCAATTTCCGTCATACAGTACCCGTCAATTTTCCATGTCCGTCCATTCTCCCAGTCGCTATGCTCTAATGGAGGAACAGTCATGTCTAAGTCTAGCATCAGTACTATGCTCAAAGCTCCTCCTTCCTTTATCATCGCTCTTCCATTCTTCAGCCGATGTTCCAACGCGACCTGCAGAAGGGAGGAGAAGAAGGGGGGTGGGGGCAACATCCAAAATACATCAACTTGCATAAATCCGAGAATATTTTTACCTACCACATACTCGACCTATCTCCACAGGGTGCATTCTCTACCATCTTGGCGTTTAAGCCCAGAGGGACCAGCAGTGTTAGATAGATAATTGTTGATGGTCTGCGTTTCTACATGAATCACCTGATCGTGGCTTTTTAGGTCATGTGCAAGGGTGGTGGTCAGGTGGTATTTCTGTGGTATCGCTCAAGGGCGTCTAAAAACACCTTTCCGGCTGCCTGCGATACATAGTGTAGCTGCTAAATACCGGGCCGTTTTAACCTTCAACCTTAATCATACTGCATGTATTTTGCCTATGTCGATGACAGTAGCCATACATTTCAACAACATTCATGAATATAAATCTACGATAATATTTGCGTGTTCAAAGATTTTAATGAAAAAAGGTTGGCGCACAAATGCGGGCCTACAAACCAGTGGGCCGGCTACGGAGAATAAAGTCGGTGGTCATTCATTTCGTAAAGTGCAGCAGTGAAATAAAATCATATCGAACTTTCCTACACTGCAAGTATGATGCATGCCAATAATTCAGTTTTTCAATTAATTCATTAATTCATTATCCAAATGCTCACTCAGTGCCTACATTACACCAATTCATTGCTCCCAATCATAATTAGTACCCACCCTAAATCAGTTCATTGTCCCAACACATGATCAATATCTGTCTTACATTGCTTTCTTCTCTAAGCACATAATCACTATCCATCTTATCGACTTTCATTGTCCAAAAAGTGCATACATATCTCGGAGCATCAAGATTTGAGCAATCCAGGTGAACAGGGAGTTTGAAAGTTTCGTTTCGTGTATCGGCGCCATTTTGGGCGAGGTCAGGCAGGTTCCAGTATAGTCAGAATGTCTCCAATGACTCGTGGTTGGACCAGAACCTCTTTTGGCAGTTCAAAAAGTTTTCGTAATGGGGTGGCAGACTAACAATATGAATCATCAGTCAAAAAGTGGGGAGGGAGGCAACATTCTTTTCCTACCGGGTCATTCTGGTGTTCCACCGGAACTGAACAAATCTGTATCTTTGCAGGATTTTAGTAATTTCCAAACTGAGGCTGGCACCGGCAGGAGTGCGCCGATGTCGCGACTCCCAGTGAGGGGGACGGGGGCGCCCATGCGGAGGGGTCGGGGGGCCCCCCGGCTCTCATAGAATCTTCAAAGTTGAGGAGAGAAGGCATGGGGCGTATGCCCGTCCCGGGCAAAAGACCGCTTTTCGATGTTGACCCTCTTTAAGCAAGAGCGTTGGGGTGTCGCTGGAAGCCTCCACCTGGAGGGAGGTGGGGGAGGATCGTTCGCGCCGCCTCCCCCTTCCAGCGACCCCGCGCCGTTCTTCGGCTCCAGCGCTTCGTTATTGGCCGTGCAAGCCATTGAAGAGGGGGGGGGGGTCGGTGGCTGAGGCAAGACATCCCCCCCTTGACATGTGCGCGGACCGGTTGCACTTCGGGAGTTTCCGGAATGGGGGTAGGTACCTATTGGTTTGTTCCTAATTCATGTGACCGTTATTTGGGCGTGGCGGGCAATGAGGCAGACATGTTTGGAGCAGGAATAGGCAATGGAGCCTAGCTACCTCGTGGCTGCCTTGGTGTCAAGCTTGTCTTCCCTCGCCATTTCTATGTTTCTTATTGCGAGTTATTTCTAACATTTCTTATTTTATTTTTAGCGAAGTTGATAACTCATCAGTGGCCTACTGATTTCGCTCAACTCTTTTTCTTGTATTTTTATGCCATAACCTATTATAAGCTATAGCGACTAGTCCACACTTAATGAACATGTCCTTATTAGGTGTGCCCTCCAGTGGAGCTGGATGGTTCATCTCTAATAAGCGGTCCGGGCTAAACAGGCTACCAATCAGTGGGGAGAAGATAGGCATGACGGATTACAACGGGGACAAAAGTCTGCACTACCTATCTTATCACGGCGGGCAAAGACTAGACAGAATATTTCTATTCTCCGTTGTTTGCAGGCGGTGAATACCTCAAAAGAACCAATACCGAACACTTAATGTACGGTCAATCAAACAATCAGTGGGGAGAATAAGTGGGTGCGAAAAGGTTTGCGTTACCCACTCTTTCTCTACCTGCAAAGAGAGACCTTGTTCTTCCCTGTTTGTAGACAAAGAATCTCCAGACAATAATCCACGAACGACAGTTCGGGAAACAGTGGGGGAGGAAGATAGGCACGACGGATTACAACGGGGACAAAAGTCTGCGTTACCTATCCTTCACTGTTTGCAAAGAGAGAGCCTGTTGTTTCTCCGTTTGCAGACGGTGAATCTCCAGAGGGTTCAACAAAGCGTAATACTAGTATTATCCAAACCAAACAATCATTTCACAATTTGTCGCATTTACGCGACCTTACCCGGACCTGACCGTGTGGGCAGTTCTTCGCCTTCCTCCTTCCAGCGCCCGATCGTTCTCTTACTCCATGATTTTACCGCAGCAGTCCTGTGGGATTCCAGTCAGGACAGTAGGTCACTCGAGAGAGGTCCGTTCAGAATCGGTGAAGTTCATTCAATCGGCAGCCGGACGAGGGCCCTCTCAAGGCAGGTATACTCCGATCATTTAGATGTTCACCTCATCGTCTGGATCTCTCTTACTGGACCTTATGTCACTGATGGACCCCGCGTTGGGACGCCAATTGTGGAACAGGAGCCCATATTACCATCGATGCCCAGGCTGCTGGCGCTGTGCGCCTCTTAGTTCCCATTCTGAATAGTTACCAAATAAAGATACGGGCGCTGGGAGCAGGAATCACAAGAACAGGATTTATTACTCATGAGGAGAGCCTGTCATTTCCGACACGAAACAAGGTGTCATTGGGAGGTGCTCTAACAAGTGAGCTGAAAGATCGTCTTTTATACCTTACAGAACACTTAGCATTACAATCACAACATTGTGAAACACGGAAAAGACATCCCCATGATCCTCGTGTCAATCCTACCCCACATGTGTTCACAATAGGGACCCTTGACCTGCTGATAAGAGGGGAGGGCAATCACGCAGCTGAGTGTTCCGTCAACTTGTTAGGATGTGTGCGCCTGATCATAGCCCAGGGGGTGGGGTGGCCAGGATCAATAGTGGGTCCTTTGAAGAGGAGTGATTCCATACAATAAGCAGTAAACAGTATCTCCTGGCTTAGGCGATGACCTCAGACATGTGTGGACAGTCAGTCGCGGAGGGAGGGTTTACTAACAGAGGGGTTATTCATGAAAGGAAAGGAGGTGCTGGTCAGGCGCGGCCGTGACTCCCAAGGACAGGGTCTTGCAGAAGAAGAAGGTTTATGACTTGCCTGTGTGAGGGAGAAGGGGAGGGGGGAAGCCAGGGTGTGCACAGGGACAGAGTCGCACAGAGAGAGGTCTTATGACCCGTACATGAGAGAGCGGGGGCAGTCAGGTGCAGCTGGGGAGGGCTATGTCAGCTGAGGCGAAGGATGCCTCTTCAAGAGGAAATGGGGGGTTTGCGTGGGTCAAGCAGAAGGGTTGCCTTTCAGGGCAGGGTCGCGCAGAGGGAGAGGGTTTCATGGTCTATGCATGTGAGAGAGGGGGGGGTTCAAATACGCGCAGAAGGGAAGCCGGTGATTCTAATGAGCGGGAAAAAGGCCAGGGTGCCTAGAATGGCTGTCATGTACATATGGGTACGGGCTTTTACTGGCGGAGTGATGCGGTCAATATCTTATGGTATTCATGGTGCTTACAGGGAGAGGAGTGAAAAAGGGCAAATGAACACTGCTTATGTACATCACTTTTCCTAATTTTCCACAGTAAGTCTGTGTGCAGCAACATAAAATAAGTTGCTTGCCTAAGAAAAGCGAAACAAGTACACATGAAATTAAGCTCATAGTAATTTAACCGCACATCACATTTAGTAGTGGGAAGCACGAGTCAGCTGAGCACTGCAAGTATAACAGAATAGAGGTGGGACCCACTCGCAAAAGGAGTAGGGCAATAGACTCCTAACCGATTACCTGGGCATAGCGTAAGTGAGTTCTAGGGTTAATCCAGACCATAATTAAAGCGTTCAATCACTGAGGCTAAGTCCCGCCTCTGAAAGTTAGTGAGATACTTCGGTCAGGATGTCGAAGCTGGAGTAGTAGACATAACATAGTTCACGAGTTAGGTATGCCCATTGAGAGGTTTCGAATGCTGGCGGCTAGGGATAGACCTAACTGCCTTTTTCTTGTGCATCTGCTTTCCTTTTATTAGATTGAACCCCAGACGTGTCCATTTCTTGTTGTGGTTTGACACTGAGGTAGCGTGATAAATCATGCGGATTAGTGAAGAGATGAGAACGACCATGGTCTGAGATCTTGAACTTCGCCGGGCCTGCAAAAGAGAACAGAATATCTTTCGCCTGTAGTCTTTCTCGAAGGGAAAGGAAACCTTTTCGTATTTCCACCGTTTCTCTGAAGTAATCCTGCGTAAATGTGATTCTGTTACCATCCCAAATGATGTTGTGGTTTTTTCTGGCATACTTTAGGATGTCTTCCGTGTGTTGGAACCTGAGTAGTTTGCATATGAGAGGTCTTGGGCCTCTCGCCGAACGGTGCAGGAAGGTCGGCACTCTATGGGCACTCTATGGGCTCTATGGGCTCTGTCCAGCTCCAATCCATGTTGGAACTGTATTCCCAAGACAGATGGAATCCACGCTTCTAGAAATGATATACAGAAGTCTGCGTCTTTTTCTGCGTTTTCTGGGATCCCGAAGATTCGTACGTTTCCCCTTTTGTTGTGATCTTCCAATTCTGAGACTTGGCGTCTGAGATCGTTGGTGGCTGTTTGGAGATGCTGCGTGATTTTAGCGCTGTTTGTGGACTTGTCCTCGATATTGCTAATTCTCTCCTCTGCTTCATCTTGGCGGAGAGATAAAGAGTTCATGTCAGCTCTGATCGCGGTTAGTTCAAGTTGCATCGCGTCGGTGTTACTTTTCGTCGACTTGGCAAGGTCATGAACGTCCGCCAATTTCTTCAGAATCATGTCTAGGGTGCTAGCAACGTCACCCCTGTTCTTAATAGGTGAGTCTGAGGCGGAAGTTTCTGGCCGCACCTTCTTAGGGTTTTTGGATTCTCTATCCGCCATTGTCCGTGCTCAGCCGGTTCACTTAATCAGTAGATAGAACTTGAGCAGGGACGACTGGCTGCG
The DNA here is from genome assembly GCF_964263255.1 of Lissotriton vulgaris. Taxonomy (NCBI): domain Eukaryota; kingdom Metazoa; phylum Chordata; class Amphibia; order Caudata; family Salamandridae; genus Lissotriton; species Lissotriton vulgaris. Next base: position 1,047,694,059 of record NC_141697.1, on the reverse strand, counting down.
AAGTAGGTTAGGTGGCTGTTCGGTGGAAGTTTGTATCCTCTTGTAGGTCTTTGTGAGTCTTTTATGGGTCTTGTCCGGGCTTATGCCGGTCTTTTCCAGGTATTGTGCAGGTCAGGTCTTGTGTTGATTGGCTTTATCGTGTATCAGCAATCGCACCTGGCACATTGCCTATCGACTGCCATCTACTTGGTTGCTAGTGCTGGCCAGATGGTGGTAGGGTGTGATTAACAGGGATAAACAGGTGCTGGCCGTAACACAAGATGGAGAAGTAGTACAGATAGCCCTCATATTATTTACCTGCTGGTGCTGAGCTTTTTTTGTCCTGTCAATTCTGGCAACTTCTATCTGCCTGTCCCAATGGTGGAATGTCTACATTTAAAAAGTTTGTGATCAGATGACTCAGGCAAAAATAAGTCACACAATGTACGTGCAATCTTTACATTTGTACCTGACACTAAGATGAGTAGACGAGCCTTCTCAGGGTAATGCCAACACCGAGTTAAAGGCAATGCAGTGGAAAAAGGGTGAGTGAGCCACATTTGTGGCTATTCACAAAAATCCGGCCTGCTTTTTCAGTTCTTACCTGCACTCCTACGGGTATACTTTTACAATCCAGAAAAGAGTAATAATATTCAATACTGCGGTACAAAAGGGGGTGGTGATGGACGGAGCATCTGAACCAATCAAACACTCACACCAGTCAACAGATCTGGGTTTAATCCATCACCATTCTTTAGCCCACTCTGCCACCCCAGTTCAGACATGGCCATATGCAAATCAGTCTGACCCTGTGCCTAATGGGAACAGTCCAGCCCGAACTGCCAAGCCATGCCTTCCCTGGACCGGAAACAAGCTACTGAGGACCGGTTTCTGGCATTACAGCCGTCTTCAGCCCGGCTTGCTTGAATCCAGTGGCAAAGTGAGCAAGGGACTCACGTCTGAGCATACCTGCCAACTTATGGCAAACAAAGCGATACAAAAGGGGGTGGTGATGGACGGAGCATCTGAACCAATCAAACACTCACACCCAGTCAACAGATCTGGGTTTAATCCATCACCGTTCATTAGCCCACTCTGCCACCCCAGTTCAGACATGGCCATATGCAAATCAGTCTGACCCTGTGCCTCATGGGAACAGTCCAGCCCGAACTGCCAAGCCTTGCCTTCCCTGGACCGGAAATAAGCCACTGAGGACCGTTTTCTGGCATTACAGCCGTCTTCAGCCCGGCTTGCTTGAATCCAGTGGCAAAGTGAGCAAGGGACTCACGTCTGAGCATACCCTGCCAACTTATGGCGAACAAAGCGGTACAAAAGGGGGTGGTGATGGACGGAGCATCTGAACCAATCAAACACTCACACCCAGTCAACAGATCTGGGTTTAATCCATCACCGTTCTTTAGCCCCCTCTGCCACCCCAGTTCAGACATGGCCATATGCAAATCAGTCTGACCCTGTGCCTTATGGGAACAGTCCAGCAAGAACTGCCAAGCCATGCCTTCCCTGGAGCGGAAACAAGCTACTGAGGACCGGTTTCTGGCATTACAGCCGTCTTCAGCCCGGCTTGCTTGAATCCAGTGGCAAAGTGAGCAAGGGACTCACGTCTGAGCATACCCTGCCAACTTATGGCGAACAAAGCGATACAAAAGGGGGTGGTGATGGACGGAGCATCTGAACCAATCAAACACTCACACCCAGTCAACAGATCTGGGTTTAATCCATCACCGTTCTTTAGCCCCCTCTGCCACCCCAGTTCAGACATGGCCATATGCAAATCAGTCTGACTCTGTGCCTCATGGGAACAGTCCAGCCCGAACTGCCAAGCCATGCCTTCCCTGGCCCGGAAACAAGCTACAGAGGACCAGTTTCTGGCATTACAGTCGTCTTCAGCCCGGCTTGCTTGAATCCAGTGGCAAAGTGAGCAAGGGACTCACGTCTGAGCATACCCTGCCAACTTATGGCGAACAAAGCGGTACAAAAGGGGGTGGTGATGGACAGAGCATCTGAACCAATCAAACACTCATACCCAGTCAACAGATCTGGGTTTAATCCATCACCGTTCTTTAGCCCACTCTGCCACCCCAGTTCAGGCATGGCCATATGCAAATCAGTCTGACCCTGTGCCTCATGGGAACAGTCCAGCCCGAACTGCCAAGCCATGCCTTCCCTGGACCGGAAACAAGCTACCGAGGACCGGTTTCTGACATTACAGCCGTCTTCAGCCCGGCTTGCTTGAATTCAGTGGCAAAGTGAGCAAGGGACTCACGTCTGAGCATACCCTGCCAACCTATGGCGAACAAAGCGGTACAAAAGGGGGTGGTGATGGATGAAGCGTCTGAACCAATCAAACACTCTTACCCAGTCAACAGATCTGGGTTTTAATCCATCACCGTTCTTTAGCCCACTCTGCCACCCCAGTTCAGACATGGCCATATGCAAATCAGTCTGACCCTGTGCCTCATGGGAACAGTCCAGCCCGAACTGCCAAGCCATGCCTTCCCTGGACCGGAAACAAGCTACTGAGGACCGGTTTCTGGCATTACAGCCGTCTTCAGCCCGGCTTGCTTGAATCCAGTGGCAAAGTGAGCAAGGGACTCACGTCTGAGCATACCTGCCAACTTATGGCAAACAAAGCGATACAAAAGGGGGTGGTGATGGACGGAGCATCTGAACCAATCAAACACTCACACCCAGTCAACAGATCTGGGTTTAATCCATCACCGTTCATTAGCCCACTCTGCCACCCCAGTTCAGACATGGCCATATGCAAATCAGTCTGACCCTGTGCCTCATGGGAACAGTCCAGCCCGAACTGCCAAGCCTTGCCTTCCCTGGACCGGAAATAAGCTACTGAGGACCGTTTTCAGGCATTACAGCCGTCTTCAGCCCGGCTTGCTTGAATCCAGTGGCAAAGTGAGCAAGGGACTCACGTCTGAGCATACCCTGCCAACTTATGGCAAACAAAGCGGTACAAAAGGGGGTGGTGATGGACGGAGCATCTGAACCAATCAAACACTCACACCCAGTCAACAGATCTGGGTTTAATCCATCACCGTTCATTAGCCCCCTCTGCCACCCCAGTTCAGACATAGCCATATGCAAATCAGTCTGCCCCTGTGCCTCATGGGAACAGTCCAGCCCGAGATGCCAAGCCATGCCTTCCCTGGACCGGAAACAAGCTACAGAGGACCGGTTTCTGGCATTACAGCCGTCTTCAGCCCGACTTGCTTGAATCCAGTGGCAAAGTGAGCAAGGGACTCACTTCTGAGCATACCCTGCCAACTTATGGCGAACAAAGCGATACAAAAGGGGGTGGTGATGGACGGAGCATCTGAACCAATCAAAAACTCACACCCAGTCAACAGATCTGGGTTTAATCCATCACCGTTCTTTAGCCCACTCTGCCACCCCAGTTCAGACATGGCCATATGCAAATCAGTCTGACCCTGTGTCTTATGGGAACAGTCCAGCAAGAACTGCCAAGCCATGCATTCCCTGGACCGGAAACAAGCTACTGAGGACCGGTTAATGGCATTACAGCCGTCTTCAGCCCGGCTTGCTTGAATCCAGTGGCAAAGTGAACAAGGGACTCACGTCTGAGCATACCCTGCCAACTTATGGCGAACAAAGCGATAAAAAAGGGGGTGGTGATGGCCGGAGCATCTGAACCAATCAAACACTCACACCCAGTCAACAGATCTGGGTTTAATCCATCACCGTTCTTTAGCCCACTCTGCCACCCCAGTTCAGACATGGCCATATGCAAATCAGTCTGACCCTGTGCCTCATGGGAACAGTCCAGCCCGAACTGCCAAGCCATGCCTTCCCTGGCCCGGAAACAAGCTACAGAGGACCGGTTTCTGGCATTACAGTCGTCTTCAGCCCGGCTTGCTTGAATCCAATGGCAAAGTGAGCAAGGGACTCACGTCTGAGCATACCCTGCCAACTTATGGCGAACAAAGCAGTACAAAAGGGGGTGGTGATGGACAGAGCATCTGAACCAATCAAACACTCACACCCAGTCAACAGATCTGGGTTTAATCCATCACCGTTCTTTAGCCCACTCTGCCACCCCAGTTCAGGCATGGCCATATGCAAATCAGTCTGACCCTGTGCCTCATGGGAACAGTCCAGCCCAAACTGCCAAGCCATGCCTTCCCTGGACCGGAAACAAGCTACCGAGGTCCGGTTTCTGACATTACAGCCGTCTTCAGCCCGGCTTGCTTGAATTCAGTGTCAAAGTGAGCAAGGGACTGACGTCTGAGCATACCCTGCCAACTTATGGCGAACAAAGCGGTACAAAAGGGGGTGGTGATGGACGGAGCGTCTGAACCAATCAAACACTCTTACCCAGTCAACAGATCTGGGTTTTAATCAATCACCGTTCTTTAGCCCACTCTGCCACTCCAGTTCAGACATGGCCATATGCAAATCAGTCTGACCCTGTGCGTCATGGGAACAGTCCAGCCCAAACTGCCAAGCCATGCCTTCCCTTCACCGGAAACAAGCTACTGAGGACCGGTTTCTGGCATTACAGCCGTCTTCAGCCCGGCTTGCTTGAATCCAGTGGCAAAGTGAGCAAGGGACTCACGTCTGAGCATACCTGCCAACTTATGGCAAACAAAGCGATACAAAAGGGGGTGGTGATGGACGGAGCATCTGAACCAATCAAATACTCACACCCAGTCAACAGATCTGGGTTTAATCCATCACCGTTCATTAGCCCACTCTGCCACCCCAGTTCAGACATGGCCATATGCAAATCAGTCTGACCCTGTGCCTCATGGGAACAGTCCAGCCCGAGCTGCCAAGCCATGCCTTCCCTGGACCGGAAACAAGCTACAGAGGACCGGTTTCTGGCATTACAGCCATCTTCAGCCCGGCTTGCTTGAATCCAGTGGCAAAGTGAGCAAGGGACTCACGTCTGAGCATACCCTAGCCAACTTATGGCGAACAAAGCGATACAAAAGGGGGTGGTGATGGAGGGAGGATCTGAACCAATCAAAAACTCACACCCAGTCAACAGATCTGGGTTTAATCCATCACCGTTCTTTAGCCCACTCTGCCACCCCAGTTCAGACATGGCCATATGCACATTAGTCTGACCCTGTGCCTTATGGGAACAGTCTAGCAAGAACTGCCAAGCCATGCCTTCCCTGGACCGGAAACAAGCTACTGAGGACCGGTTTCTGGCATTACAGCCGTCTTCAGCCCGGCTTGCTTGAATCCAGTGGCAAAGTGAGCAAGGGACTCACGTCTGAGCATACCCTGCCAACTTATGGCGAACAAAGCGATACAAAAGGGGGTGGTGATGGACGGAGCATCTGAACCAATCAAACACTCACACCCAGTCAACAGATCTGGGTTTAATCCATCACCGTTCTTTAGCCCCTTCTGCCACCCCAGTTCAGACATGGCCATATGCAAATCAGTCTGACCCTGTGCCTCATGGGAACAGTCCAGCTCAAACTGCCAAGCCATGCCTTCCCTGGCCCGGAAAAAAGCTACAGAGGACCGGTTTTTGGCATTACAGTCGTCTTCAGCCCAGCTTGCTTGAATCCAGTGGCAAAGTGAGCAAGGGACTCACGTCTGAGCATACCCTGCCAACTTATGGCGAACAAAGCGGTACAAAAGGGGGTGGTGATGGACAGAGCATCTGAACCAATCAAACACTCACACCCAGTCAACAGATCTGGGTTTAATCCATCACCGTTCTTTAGCCCACTCTGCCACCCCAGTTCAGGCATGGCCATATGCAAATCAGTCTGACCCTGTGCCTCATGGGAACAGTCCAGCCCAAACTGCCAAGCCATGCCTTCCCTGGACCGGAAACAAGCTACCGAGGACCGGTTTCTGACATTACAGCCGTCTTCAGCCCGGCTTGCTTGAATTCAGTGGCAAAGTGAGCAAGGGACTCACGTCTGAGCATACCCTGCCAACTTATGGCAAACAAAGCGATACAAAAGGGGGTGGTGATGGACGGAGCATCTGAACCAATCAAATACTCACGCCCAGTCAACAGATCTGGGTTTAATCCATCACCGTTCATTAGCCCACTCTGCCACCCCAGTTCAGACATGGCCATATGCAAATCAGTCTGACCCTGTGCCTCATGGAAACAGTCCAGCCCGAACTGCCAAGCCTTGCCTTCCCTGGACCGTAAATAAGCTACTGAGGACCGTTTTCTGGCATTACAGCCGTCTTCAGCCCGGCTTGCTTGAATCCAGAGGCAAAGTGAGCAAGGGACTCACGTCTGAGCATACCCTGCCAACTTATGGCGAACAAAGTGGTACAAAAGGGAGTGGTGATGGACAGAGCATCTGAACCAATCAAACACTCACACCCAGTCAACAGATCTGGGTTTAATCCATCACCGTTCTTTAGCCCCCTCTGCCACCCCAGTTCAGACATGGCCATATGCAAATCAGTCTGACCCTGTGCCTCATGGAAACAGTCCAGCCCGAACTGCCAAGCCTTGCCTTCCCTGGACCGGAAATAAGCTACTGAGGACCGTTTTCTGGCATTACAGCCGTCTTCAGCCCGGCTTGCTTGAATCCAGTGGCAAAGTGAGCAAGGGACTCACGTCTGAGCATACCCTGCCAACTTATGGCGAACAAAGTGGTACAAAAGGGGGTGGTGATGGACGGAGCATCTGAACCAATCAAACACTCACACCCAGTCAACAGATCTGGGTTTAATCCATCACCGTTCTTTAGCCCCCTCTGCCACCCCAGTTCAGACATGGCCATATGCAAATCAGTCTGACCCTGTGCCTCATGGGAACAGTCCAGCCCGAGCTGCCAAGCCATGCCTTCCCTGGACCGGAAACAAGCTACAGAGGACCGGTTTCTGGCATTACAGCCATCTTCAGCCCGGCTTGCTTGAATCCAGTGGCAAAGTGAGCAAGGGACTCACGTCTGAGCATACCCTAGCCAACTTATGGCGAACAAAGCGATAAAAAAGGGGGTGGTGATGGACGGAGCATCTGAACCAATCAAAAACTCACACCCAGTCAACAGATCTGGGTTTAATCCATCACCGTTCTTTAGCCCACTCTGCCACCCCCGTTCAGACATGGCCATATGCAAATTAGTCTGACCCTGTGCCTTATGGGAACAGTCCAGCAAGAACTGCCAAGCCATGCCTTCCCTGGACCGGAAACAAGCTACTGAGGACCGGTTTCTGGCATTACAGCCGTCTTCAGCCCGGCTTGCTTGAATCCAGTGGCAAAGTGAGCAAGGGACTCACGTCTGAGCATACCCTGCCAACTTATGGCGAACAAAGCGATACAAAAGGGGGTGGTGATGGACGGAGCATCTGAACCAATCAAACACTCACACCCAGTCAACAGATCTGGGTTTAATCCATCACCGTTCTTTAGCCCCTTCTGCCACCCCAGTTCAGACATGGCCATATGCAAATCAGTCTGACCTGTGCCTCATGGGAACAGTCCAGCTCGAACTGCCAAGCCATGCCTTCCCTGGCCCGGAAAAAAGCTACAGAGGACCGGTTTCTGGCATTACAGTCGTCTTCAGCCCAGCTTGCTTGAATCCAGTGGCAAAGTGAGCAAGGGACTCATGTCTGAGCATACCCTGCCAACTTATGGCGAACAAAGCGGTACAAAAGGGGGTGGTGATGGACAGAGCATCTGAACCAATCAAACACTCACACCCAGTCAACAGATCTGGGTTTAATCCATCACCGTTCTTTAGCCCACTCTGCCACCCCAGTTCAGGCATGGCCATATGCAAATCAGTCTGACCCTGTGCGTCATGGGAACAGTCCAGCCCAAACTGCCAAGCCATGCCTTACCTGGACCGGAAACAAGCTACCAAGGACCGGTTTCTGGCATTACAGCGGATTTACATATGGCCATGTCTGAACTAGGGTGGTGTGGAGTGCAAAAAAACGATGGATTTAGGCCCAGATCTCTGTATGTTATGTTATGTTACACCATTCTTTTAGAGCGCACGGCTACCCCAGGGGGTGTCCCGGCGCTTTGACAAAGAGGCCTGAAAACCCAGAAACACAAAGGCTAAAAAAACGCTACAGTCTCAGGATTCCACGGAGAAGAGTGTGGTCTTAAGCTCCTTCCTGAAAGCTAGGAGGCTATTGGCTTTACGGAGGGAGAGAGGGAGCTCATTCCAATGGCGAGCCGCCACATATTGGAAAGACCGTCCTCCCATCCGAACGCGTTTGACAGCCGGCACCTCCATTTTAGCCAAATCGGCTGACCGCAACATCCTCCGCGGCACATAGAAAGCGATACGCTTTCTGATGTACTTAGGACCAACAGAGTGAAGGGCTTTGAACGCCAGCGTGAGGATTTTAAACAGGATCCTTCTAGAAATAGGTAGCCAATGCAACTTATTTAGAAGCAATGAGGCACTGGCTCTCCTTGGCAGGCCAAATATGGCTCTGGCCGCCGAGTTTTGAACAATTTGCAGTCTAGCCAGTAGGTACTTGGGCAGACCTGCATAAAGCGCATTAGCGTAGTCTAACGGAGACCATACTAGCGCCTGGACAACAGTCTTTCGATACTGCAGGGAAAGCAGAGGAAGAAATTTTCTGAGCATCTTGAGGATGCCGAAACATTTCCCTGATATCACCATAATATGGGGTCGAAAAGAAAGGTTGTCATCAAACACAACCCCAAGATTTTTCACTTGGGAGGACGTCTTCTCCGGAGGGAACATGTCCTGGGGCCACCACGACTTCCAGCCCGGATCAGGGGCACAGCCAAAGAAAAGCAACTCAGACTTATCCGAGTTGCATTTCAGGTTGTGCCGCTGAAACCACGCAAAGACCGCACTCAAACAGTCTTTGATCCTGTCGCCGTCAAAAACCTCTCCTTTCCTGCAAGTAAACAGGAGCTGGGTGTCATCAGCGTAGGAAATGACCTGGGCCCCATAAGCCTCCGCTACCATCGCCAGAGGGGCCATATAGATATTAAAGAGGGTGGGGCTCAGAATGGACCCTTGAGGAACCCCTACCTCTAGCGATGGCATTTCAGCGGAGAACGGTGGAGCCCAGATCACCTGTCGACGGCCCGATAGGAAGGATTGAAACCAGTCCAACACCGTCCCACGCAATCCGATCTCCCAGAGTACTGGGGTGAATGTATGACATTGTTCTGCATTCTGTCCATCAATTGTTGTTTTTGCATTTGTCACCCCGAGTGGGATGGGTATGCTCAGTCGTGAGTCCCATGCTCTCCACACCACTGGAGTTAAGCAATCCTGGCTGAAGACGGCAGATAGCCAGAAACCGGTCCTAGGATGCTTTATTCCGGTCCAGGAAAGACATGGCTTGGCAGTTCGGGCTGGACTGTTCCAATGAGGCACAGGGTCAAGGCTGATTTGCATATGGCCATGTCTGAACTGGGGTGATGTGGAGTGCAAAAAAACGATGGATTTAGGCCCAGATCTCTGTACTGGGGTGAATGTATGACATTGTTCTGCATTCTGTCCATCAATTTTTGTTTTTGCATTTGTCACCCCGAGTGGGATGGGTATGCTCAGACGTGAGTCCCATGCTCTCCACACCACTGGAGTCAAGCTATCCTGGCTGAAGACGGCTGATAGCCCGAAACCGGTCCTAGGATACTTGATTCCGGTCCAGAAAAGACATGGCTTGGCAGTTCGGGCTGGACTGTTCCCATAAAGGAACAGGGTCAAGGCTGATTTGCATATGGCCATGTCTGAACTGGGGTGGTGTGGAGTGCAAAAAACGATGGATTTAGGCCCAGATCTCTGTACTGGGGTGAATGTATGACATTGTTCTGCATTCTGTCCATCAATTGTTGTTTTTACATAATATTCAATACTGCCACAGGGTGGCAGCAGGAAGTGAAAACATTTAGATAAGAGTACTGTATGAAGAGAAAAGGGAATACAAAAGTGAAATATATTTTACTAATTACGGACGTAGAATGTTTACAATTAGAACACTGCACAAAAGTGCAAAGTGAATTTGAGTTTTTCTCACAATAGTCACTAGTGTAAGCGACCGCGGAGGGTTAATTAGTAACCCGATACTGGAATGCAGCTAATTGGAAACAGATGGTACTGTGTGGCAGGCTGCGCGTAATCGCAAGCTGTAGGCTGTGGGCGGCTACAATTCAAGGCAAGGCGGGACATGCACCCGCCTTTGACCAATTGCCTGCTGTCTTTCTTAGAAAGATGCACGCAAAGGCCAATAGCGTGGGAGCCCCCAAAAAACACATGGACGAGCTTGTGGTCCCAGTTTGAAGCCCTTACAAAAAGCCAAGCTGAGCAGCGCAAGCGCGCTGGCTCAGGCGAGACCTAAAAAGGGCATAGGAGTCTAACTGAAACTCTGCTGAAAAACATGGGCCCAGATTTACTAACGTGTTGTGCCTGCATCAAAAAAGTGACACGAAAGCAGTACAAAGCCTTGGGTGGGATTTTATGCAGCTCAGAAATTGCATTAGAAAGTTCCCTAAAGTAACGCAAAACTGGCTATGCAATGCTTGCACTACTTTGCGTTATGGGGCATCCATGCGTGATACACAACCACTCCTGGGTTTTGATGCAAATCCCTATCTACTAACATTTGTAGATAGAGATTTGCAGCGAAACCTTACGGTTTCTTGAGGCAAGCATAATGATATTTCCTCAAATTTGCATGTGTGCTGAATTGTACAGCACACATACAAAGTAGGGAAATCTTAAAGGATAGTTTTTGTAAAAGAGTAATCTCCTTCCAGTACAAAACCTATGCTTTAGAGAACATACACCCTTGCACTGAGACACACAGGTGTGTGCATTGGCGCATGGCAGCCAAAAGAGTGTCAGCGTTGGGTTGGGAGATAAAAAGTGTAGATATGGTGCACCTCAGCAGCTTTCCTTGCTGCTCTGGCTTGCATTAAATATTTGTAAATCTGTGGGGTGTCCAGGAGATCTAGAGTGAGTGAGGCACTCTGAAGACCACTATGGCTTCCAAAGACATTGTCAATGTTTTTAGTTCATAGTCTGCTTAAAAGGTTTAAATGACTTTGTATGTGTTTGTGTCTCTCTCACTCTCTCTCTCTCTCTCTCTCTCTCTCTCTATATATATATATATATATATATATATATATATATATACATATATATATTATATGTGTGTGTGTTTATATATATGTGCATGCATATAATATATGTATATATTTAATATTACACACGTGCGTCAAACTTCATGATTGCTCCTTGTAGATAGCCACCACTTCTTTCTCAGGGCCCTTGTGCGCTCCCCTCTTAAAATGATTTCTAGAGACGCCTCTACCCAGAATTACAAAGCAGAAGTTAATGAGAGAGGTGAAGAGTGTTTGATTTTCCGGGCAGCGAGGGTTGTGCTCGGCTGAGCATGCTGGTCACGGGTGTGATTCCTGCCTCTCAGCTGTGCCGGATCCGGTTTCTTGCTCTGCAGACAGACGCCACACGCCGCTGCAGAATCCAGCCAGCTAAAAATACAGACGAGCACATGCAAATGAACATCTGATACCTACCACTAGTGAACATGTCAGTGAGTTTACATCACAACTATGCATTTCGTCCAGCAGAGCTGAGAATGAAGGCTGCCTCTTGCGTGCTGAAAAGTGATGGCTGGATCTTAAGGCATAGTCTAAGCTATGTTGGCAACTTCACGCTTATGTATCCATTGCATGCACTAGGAAAACACAAGCATTCTTCCCCATCTGAAGCAACCATAAATCAGAAGACCTCATTTTGCCTTTTATGTATGGTCTCTGCAACAATCAATCACTCTGTTTAATGTTATATTGCAGAACAGTCCCCTTCAAACTAGGTGTTCCAGTATTTTAGAATAAAAAAATTCCTAAAATAGTTCTGTACTTCATTTTAGGATAAAAATAAATGTGCATTAAATGGGAATGGTAATTTCAAAATAGCTTAGGGAGACTTGCACTACTTCCGGATCCTCAGAGGCTTAGCTTCTATCAGTATCGAATTCCAAGTTGTACTGCTGTGGCACTCAAGAAGACCCATACTACTCAGGGCATATATTTCATTACTGCAGCAGGTGCAGTGGCACCAGGATCTGCAGGTGTGATGAGTCCCTACACTCTAGTTATGACAGTATTTTCCTGCCCACAGAAAGTCAAGGCTCCTATTCTCCTAGTACTTATTAGGGTCCCATACACCTTTGCTACAGATATTGTAATTCAGGTCATTGCTCCAGTGATGCCAGCAATCATCAACACTGGATGCAAAACCATAATGACTGTTCTCTTTGTCTTCTATTTCCGGCTGGACCTTGTACTTTACTGTTTAATATTCCTATTTTGTACTGGCTCGCCTTTGTATTTATTTCATGTGAATCAATAAAGCTTTTCAAACATTAAAAAAAAAATTATGACTGCAAATACTACTTTCAAACCTGCCACAAAATCCTTGGGTTTCCTCACTCCACCTCAAAGTGCATATCCAGGTTATGGCCAAGTTTGCTAGATTTCATCCTCCAAACTTAAAAAAAAAACTACTTTCACCAAAGGATTTGAACCTAGCTGTTGATGCCATCGTAATCTCCCGGCTTGGCTATGGTTCAACACTCCTCACCAGCCTCCCAAAAAATCAGACTTGCTCCACTAAAAGTGGTTCTACAATCTGCTTCCATTTGGCCAATCAACAGTAAACAAAGTGATCATTTCACTTTACCCTTTGGCAATTGTAAATGGTTCTCAACTGAGGCACATTGCTCCTTGAGAAGTGCGTGCCTGGCTTACAAAGCTTAAAATCCCCATATCTCTCTCAAGGTATTTAAACCTAGAGGCTCACTAAACCTATGTTAAGGAACAAAAGATCTCTTCCACGCCTCTTTTCAGGAAGAAAGCTATACTTCACAGATGCTTCTTGGGTAATGCTCTCAGAATCTGTAACGCTGACACTCCCCACAAGAAATACCCTTTCCTTCCAGTCTTTAAATGCTTCCAAAAGAACTTCTTCCTTGAGGAACATCTTCATTAGAATGTATAGTCCTGTTTCCTGGCTACACTATTTATTGATCTCATGTAGTGATCTCATGATGCTTATCTCCATTTTTAATTATGTGCATTTTGCTGCCTTGCTCTTTAATTGCCCTTGTTGCTTCTTACATATCTACCTACCAATTGGCTATTTAAATACCATTTGGGTAAGATGTTGGATACTTAAAATGTTACAATTATAATATATACTCCAAAATGAAATAAATGTATAATTTAATTATTAAATAAAGGAAAATTATAAAAAACAAAACCTTAGCTAACACGCAACTCAAATCACAATATATTTACATATGTATATATAAGTACATAAAATGTAAATATTGTATAAAATGCATTAAATCAAAATAACACTATACATAATCAATTTTAAAAAAATATATACATATATATAATGTATATCCATTTGAACATATATAATAAATATGCATGTATTATTAATCAAATAAATATATGCCTTAACTAAAAAAGTATCTAATTTATAAACAATAAAAATACATTTTTACATAAAAAAGTATATTATTTTTAGAATGTAAATTAGATATAAAAACTATAATTTACAATTTTATTTTGATACGTAATAATTAAAATGTCAAATGAACAATTTGAATTTAATTGCTAAAGTAAACAAATATGTAAAACAAACAATTTAATAAGTTATCATTTTTAATATTCATTTAAGTAATTATATAATGTACATTATTTTTCAAAATTATAAAAATACATTATTATACTTAAATCTATGTAAATATTTATGAATAAACAAATTAATTTAACATTGCAATTTACAAAAAAATATATTTAATGCAACAAACAACATTTTTGTTTAAATTTAAAATTGTAATATCAAATATACACACACATATGCCACAATACAATTTAGCATACACACAAATTAATAATAACACATTTTTTAAATCTGTTCACCATTTCCTCCTAAAAAACCAACATCCTATTCCTAAAATCTCTGTCTCCCACCACACACTAGCCACCAGAATCCAAGACACCAGCATCCACAGAAAGGCCCTCGACTGGATATGCAAATTTCTCACAGGCAGGACTCAGCAAGACATACTACCACCCTACCTATTGGAACCAACAGAGACCAGATGCTTCCTCAGCCCCATCCTCATCAACAGCTACAAGGCTCCTTTCACAACCATCATCAGAAACCATAGGCTCAACATCGTCTCCTATGCCGATGACACCCAGTTTATCCTCTCCCTCACCAATAGATCCCAACATCACCATGCACAGCTTCTAAGAAGGGATGAAAGCTGTCGCTACCTGGATGAAAAATAACTGCCTGAAACTCAACTCAGAAAAAACAGAAGTCCTCATTCTTGGCTCCATTCCCTCTGTATAGTATGACACCTGGTGGCCCCCCACTTTCGGAAACCCCCCACCCAGAAAGACCAAGCACAAAACCTCAGCATCATACTAGACTCATTGCTCATGATGAAATGCCAGATCAATGCTGTATCCTCGGCCTGCTTCAACACCCTCCTCAAACTCCACAAAATGTTCAGATGGATCCAATCTGAATCCAGAAAAATGGGTGCACGCATCCTCATCAGCAGCATAGTGGACTACGGCAACGCTCTCCACACCTGAATCAACAAGAAACTCCTGCACAAGCTCAAGAATGCCGCACCTAGACTGATCCTAGACATCCCCCGTCACAAACACATCACCCAACACCCCTGCTATCTCCACTGGCCCCCATCGAAAGAAGAATAACCGTCAAGCTCCTCCCTCACGCATACAAGGTACTCCACAACATCGGACCAGCATACCTAAACAACTGCCTCTCCTTCCAGGCGCCCAAGAGAAACTTCTGATCAGCCGACCTCTCCCACCACTATCCCACAAATCCACAAGACCAAAACGGGATGAAAGTCCTTCTCCTACCTTGCAGCCAAGACCTGGAACGGCCTCTTCCTCCACCTCCGGAAGAGCCCTACACTGCTCCAGTTCAGGAAGGACCTCAAGACTTGGTTCTTCGGATGACCCCAGCACTCAACAGAGCTACCCCCCCAGCGCCTTGAGACACTCGTGGGTGAGTAGCTGCGCTTTACAAACCCATGATTGATCAATTGATTTAAAAATTAGTTACATATACATTAAAGATAATCATTATTAAAACTTAAATGAAAAGAATTATGGGGCCCATTATGATGTCGGGCGGAAAGCCTCCGATCGACACCGATTTGGAATCGGGACCAACCAACTTGTGGTTGGCTATTCAGACTGCCGTATTATGATGTGATCACACACTGTTCGGTCGGAGTCCCATTGTTCCCTATCGGAGCTCGTGTTCCACCGGACAACCGGCCGTAACACAGGCTCCTATGAGCAAATGGGGTGTTTGCGGAAAACCCTGCACCCTGTTGCAGGCACCCTTTGGTGCCTGCCACACAGTGCAGGGTTTTACAGGGGGGTCATTTAGGTACTTCCTCGGCCATTAAACATTGGCCATCTGGGTAAGGGGGCTCTGCCAGTGGACCCCAAAGTCACTTTACAACAGCCGTCCTGTGTTGGACAGGCCGACACGGAAAGGCTGTTGGAAATCGACATTGTAATCCCGTGGGCGGAAACGCTATCCATAGAGGTGTATGAAACGGCTGATCGATACGAATACTCTGCTAGACAGTCAGAACCGATTCAGAATGACCGTGCAGTTTACATTCGACTGCGAACATCGTAATCAGGCGGTGGAATGGAAACCGACCAAGTCGGTCAGAATGGCTCTGACACGGTCGAGGACATTCCGATAGTCAGGAGGAGGCTTTCTGCCCGACATCATAATCGGCACCTAAATATAAAATAAAATAGAAAAGTTAATAAAACATATTAACATGACAGATATCATACAACTGAAGAAAATGCATATAAACATTTATATAAATTGAGGCACTCCCACTGGAAGATAGATTGCTCACTGATCCATTGACTGTAAAAACAATCTCCACTGTTTATAAGAAGTTAGTGTACAATTCCCCAGACCCCTTCGTGCCTCTGAGGGCTACATGGGAAAGAGATCTAGGCACACTTAATTATTAGGCAGTAGCCATTCAGGGCCCCAGGAAGGTAGCCATTAGGTCCCTTTTTCGCCTGATTCAACTAAACATCCTCCATCGGCTACATTACTCCAGAACACTGCGACACCACATAGGGCGGGCCTCAACCTCGCTCTGTATATGAAACTGGTGACAGGAGGTAACCTTCTCTAATGAACTGTGGAGTTGTACTAATGTTCAGGGCGACTGGGTGGCGGTTATAAGAATAATGACAAAGATTACAGGACTGGAGATCCCCTTGGAGGATAAATGGCACCTCCTTAATATTACAGGTGAGGAGGCCTGGCCTTGCTACCACAAAATTTGGTTAACCCTGGCATCGGTTGTGACAAAGCGCAATATTGCATTGAAATGGGGGTCCGCCACCCCTCCCTTGGTGAGGCACTGGGAGATGAACCTTGATTGGTGTCAATGGGCAGAACATACAGCGTATCTCAGTAGTGGCTGCCCTCAGAAATGGGAAAGGGCATGGTGGACTGGCAGAGCTATCAGGGCATGTTAATACCAGAGGTGGATGTTGCAAGGGTATTTTTCATCTGTTCACGTTGGGTCTGTTGGAAATTTGTTATGGTCTGTTAAGGCAAGGGAGTATGTGATATTTGCTGTATCCACACTGTTTTTGTATAAGTGGCAGTTTGCTTTGTATTATTGTACAATGTCTCATTTGTCCCGATGCTGTCTTTTGAACACTTATTCAATAAAAACTGTGAAAATAAAATTATATGAATTGACCTAAAAAAAATATTATTTTCAACAATGTTTTCTAAAACGATATTTTTTACAACAATATTAAAACCAAAGCTAAAAACATTATTCTTACCTTCATCATGTCTATCAACAATATTCAAGTCATCTTGACACAATCTTTTTGTAACACAAGTATTTTTTTTCACTTTTTTGTCAAAATACCAGCAAATTACATCCCAGCGGGTGGAGGAAAAAAAGCCAAGCCCAGTGGAATGGGAGCAGAAAAGAATACCTATTTTGAGGGTTTCTGAGAAAACAAAGGGGTAACAAATATGAATCCAAGTCCTGGGAAAAGCTACCCAACTGGGAATGGGGCGAAGATGAAATAGAAGGGACGTAGTGAAAAACATTAGCCAGGAAATGACTTAAGAGAGAAAAATTCAAAGTAACTATATTCCTTCATACACTTTGATTTACTTATTATTATTATTATTGTTTATTCATTTACACTTACCACACTTTCTTTCCAGGGACCTTGAAAGCAGAGGTGGGACCTTTCCAGGAGAGTAGATCCACCGCTATCAGGACTCCAGAAAGAGAAGACAGAGTGAGAAGACCACGTTATTACTGTACTTCTGTCAAATCAACAAACCTAACAGTGATATTATAACTATTTGGGTGATTGTCAATTAATTGGGACTCAGTCCCTAAAACATAAATGAACGCTTAATTGAAACAAATTTTATAGTGTTCCGTCCCCTAATTTGGGTGGAGCAGATCTCCACCTCCTCAAACCGTTTTAGCCTAATTCCTGAATGCAGGGGCAGCTTTTATGTGTAGAAGAAGGAATGTGCTTAGTGCAGGTCTGATTGATACTTTAAAACGATCTAAGAAGTAGGTATCAAATATCATGCTCAGAATAGATGTCACCGCCTCTTAGTAACACATAAGAAAATCATGAAATTTGCAAAAGCCCCAGAGTCATGCAATTGTCCCATCAAATGGGGTATTCAAGAGGGTTTGATCAACTTCCTCATTTCAAGTTTATACTTTATAAAAAATGAGTTTAAAAAGTTACATGGCATGAAGCAATAAAAAAACATATGGGGCAATTTCTCAAGTGCAAGGCTTCAGGTGTGACATTTATCTAATGCCTAACTTTCCATCCACCCAAACTCCACAAACTACGCCCACCTTACGAGTAGAGCACACGAGCCCTGAACTTAATTCAGAAGATATCAACTCTCATCTCCAACCTGGAACATTGAATTTATTGTCTTGTCCCAGTAATCATGACTGGCATTACTTGGCCCGACTCATAGGCCTTGCGACGTCTATTATTCTGTGCATGAAAGACAAGTTTAAGAAAGTAATAAGGCACAGAATCAGAAACTTGCTGCAGTACTTTATGGCCTGTTTCTCTTCTGAGTGGATGAGAGGCTAAAACAGAAAAAAGGTGCTGTAAAAAATAAGTCATGGATAGTAGAAGATACTGTAAAAGACAAATAATGTTTGCTAAACTTCATGCTCCAAATTTGGCCCAGGAAACTTTGTGATCTTGTACTGTCATGTTCTACTGCCATGCTATTCTTTTTTGTTGTGCTGTTTTGGGCTGGGTAGTATAACACTATATCACAGTCGAATTATCAACTTGCAAAAATATGGCATCCACTATAATGGGCACCACTATGTAAGCAAGTTACATCTATACTTACGGCCGTATTACGACTTTAGCGGTTCTACAGTGGACGGTGCAACGTGCCGGCTCCTGTACGACCGCCATAGCCGTTGAGTGACCGCCCACCGGATTAGGAGTTAAATCCTGGTCTGGCGGGTGGTCCTGTAGCGGTCTGAAAGGGGTGGTCTGTTAGGCTCACAGGAAAGCGTAACATGCAGACCGCCGCTCTCAGAGCCCCGACTACACCTTCCTGCCAGGTGTGGCAAAACGGTGCAGGAACTCGTGGTGCAAAACCAGGGGGAACTACTTGTGCCCCCCCCCCGCATTCACCCCAAAGGTCCAGGAGTGGCAGGGGGCTGTGTTGGTGCTCCTTTTGTTGCCTCTCCGACACCCTTTTCATGGTGGGCACACCGCCATGAAAAGGGCAGTAGACCGGCAACTCCTAATGTACTTGGTGGTGAAGCAGCGGCACCGCCAGCATCTTAGTGCTCCTGACCGCTGCACGACCGTCGCGGGATCCTTGATCCCCGGCTTTTGCAGCAGTCCTGAGGCGGTCCGAGCACCACACTCATAATACTGCAGGGGGCCCCGCAGTGTATCAGCGGTCGGCCCGCCACCAAGGGGATCACCCAAGTCGTAATAAGGCCCTTACTATAATGAATGACCCCCCCGCCCTTCGACAAAATAGTTGTAGTCAATAAGATGGATGCAACATTTTTTTACATTGATGTCCACTGCGATCTACTGGTACAGCACTCTGCTTTATTGTTGCATTCATAGTTGTACAATTGTGAAGTGATACTATGTCCTGTTAGGTTATACCTGTGTTTTTTAGTCTACATTATGATATACTGTGAGTAGATGGATGCCTGCATAAAGTTCACCACGTACTGTTGTGCTGTGTTGTTATGGTTTGGTTTATATCTTGTTTACACTTTTAACTACTATAACCTATACCCTACACCTTTAACCTTAGACTCCTATCGGTTAATCCATTAACTGTAACATCTATACCCCATACCCCATACCCAAAGCCCTAAACCATAACTTCTATAATGGTAACCAAAATCCCCAAACCATATCCCTGTACACTCACCCCTAAACTTTAACCCCTTAGCCCTATCTTTTACATACCAGTAACTCTATACTTCAAACACTTAATCCTGAACTCTTAATCCTATAACCGAAACCCCTAAAACTTAGGTCCTTATTACAAGTTTGGTGGTCCTCCCATCGGCCGTCCACCGCCGCACTGAAAGGAGGACCCCCAAGCCCATTGAGCGCCCACCCGCTGGATTACAACTGTAATCCATAGTGGGCGGGTGGTGTTGCAGCTGTCTCACTGCAGCAGGTGTATAAGGTTCATAGGTAAGCCTTAACTGCAGACACCACCATTACAGCACCTGCAGCACGTTCCTGCACGGTTTGTCATTCTTGCCACACTATGCAGGAACTGGGGTGCAATTCCAGGGAGGGGCACAACATATGCCACCCGCATGCACCACCAGGCCCAGGAGCTGCAGGGGCCCTTTTAGGCCCTCCTTTTTCATGGCGGGCTCACTGCCATGAAAGGGGCAGTGGGCAGGAAACTTGTAATATGCACGGTGGTGCCGCAGCAGCACTGGCGGCATATGCTGCCCCCTTCCGCTGCGCAACAGCCACAGGATCCTGGATCCCTGAGGGCTGTGGTGGTCCTGTGGCAGTCCGATCACCACACTCTGAATACTGTGGACAGACCTACAGTGGTGGCATGAGTATGGTGGTCCTGTGGACCAATGTCCTCGTAATAAGACCCTTAATCTCTAATCCATAACCCTTAACTCTATACCCTATACACCAATCACTATACTCTTAATCCATAATCGCATACTTTAATCCCCTCCACCCTATACCCTCGAACTCTACTCTTAATTCTATATCCCAAACCCTTATTCGTATACCCAAGCCCTTAACACTACTCTTTGAACTGTCTATCAATAACCCACATGTCCTTAACCCTCTATCCCTAACCCCATGCACTTAAACACTACACCATATGCTTTATACCTATATACCCATAAGTGCTTACCCTTAAGACCTTTACCTCTTTCACACAGTCCTTAGTTCAACATATTATGAGAACAAGCACGCTGGGAAGGGTTCTTTTTTTTAAGTATTTCTTTTGGGAACTAAGAATTGGAAAGTGTCATGTAAAGAAATGTGGTTTGGGGTGGTTTGAGGCAACACCATGCTTTGATGCTAGGGTGTTGGTCTCTGTGGCAATGCTGTGTGGTACTGCACTGTTTATGTTATACATGGTTATGTTCTGGCAAATATGTATGTATATTATGCACCCTATGCCATATTACTCTGTGCTATTCTATGATCGGGGGTGTCCACCGGAACAAAGAGGCAACATGCAGGAAGGGTCTCAAGCCAAGTTTCCCAGGTCTATGTGTCTCTAGTTTTGTCAGTCCTGGTTTTTTTCTTATAATTATGGTACTTGTAGTCTTACTTACCCCAGTGTAAAATAAGGACTACAAGACCCAGAATTTTAAGGAAAAAAACATGGGACTGGCCTACATAGTCACGCAATAACTAGGGACAATTTGTAGCTATGCAGTGTGACCTAATTGCTCCATGGCACTGACCACTATCTTTTCCCGTTCTGAGCTTTGCTTTCAAATTTCACAGTTGGTAGCTGAGGTAGTCTAAGTGAATCAACTGAAGCAAACCAAAACTACAAATTCCAGAGTGCACTAAATTGAAGACCTGGGACTGTTAAACTGGTATCTCTTCTATGTTATCTTGTGACATTATCACCAGTGAGCCTGATTGGAGCAGTTTGGCATAGCGCCTACGTCAAAGGCACAGTATGCAAATCAGTCCAAATGATTTACTGGTCAAAAGAGGAGGATGAGTTAATTATGATAACTATTATTAATATTAATATTATTATATGGGGCACAGAATGCCAATTGGATGCCATTTCAAAGTAAGGTAAATATTTATACTGTTTCAAAGTGCTGTCAACAATAGGATTTGTAGTCCTAAAATAATGATGGGCTAATCAGAACTTAAAGTACCAGCATGCAAGGAAATAATTTGGATGAGCATGCACTTTGCAGGCTCTCAGCAGTGGATGAACCTTACTATACGGGTTCACAGGCAGGTGCTCTACCAAGCCAAGATGAAGTTCTATCTGTTGATACTACTGACACCAAAACTCACGTTCCGACTTGCTCACATAAGGATCAATCTTGATTTTTCTTTTAAAAATTTCTGTGCATTTGTCTTATTCTTCTATAGTGAAGAACATGATGAAAAAAACATTCTCATCAAGCTAGGACCCACAGCAAGAAGAAGGCATAGTTGGCAAGTTTCCCAGGTCCATTCTTTGCTGATAGGGATTGGCCTCAAAACCCAATGGTGGTTGCATGGGAAATGCCCATGCAACACCCATACAACAAATGACACCTTGACTCGAAATAACGAAAGGCAGTGCATTCCACAGCGTTGTTACTTTTGGTTACAATCTATCACAATTTTAAATCTGTGTTGGATTGTGAATATCAACACAAAACGTTGTGTCTGGTTTGTGTTAAAAATTTAACAAAACCGAACACAAGGGGGACGAATATGATGTCGGTGGGACTGACACTGACGTGCGTCCGACTGTCATTGTCAGTTGGTGGTCCCGCCTGCCAAATTTGTAAATATACCTATTTGTATAGAGGCTTGTGCTGCGGCGCAGAAAAGGGCTGCAGCACAAGCTCTAATGCAAAGAGGCATGTTTCCAAACATTCCTGCACCCCATGGCAGGCGCCACGATGCAGGGATGTTTAGGGGGGCACCACAGATGACCATCAGGGCCAATAGAGGAGGGCCATGAGGGACAGGGGTCTGGCTAGGGGCTTAAAAAAAGCTGTTCCACTAGCTTTTTCACATCAGTAGAACCGACGTGAAAAGGCTGGCGGAAAGGTGGATCATAATTCCCACGCCGGTGCCTGAGCAGGCAACGCCTCCATTGTGGGGAATGCAATCGAACTGTCCTATAGTCTCCTTTAGCCCATCTGAAGCTGTCGTCGGTCCCTGAGCCAATGCACAACCGCATCCCAATGCGGCGGTCTGACCGCGGTTAGCGATGTCGTTGGGACTGACACCTCGGTCCCACCAACATCATAATCAGCCCCTTTGTGTTTGGTTTTTGTTACCATTTTAACACAACCCTGATGCAAAGTGTAGTGGTGATATTTACAATACAACACAGATTGCAAATTGCGATAGATTGTAACCAAAAGTAACAAAAAGCTGTGAGAGGCGGATATCAGAGAGAGGAATGGACGAGATAGGAAAGTGATCTCCGGTGAAGAAGCTCAAGTACAAGAGAGCACGAAGATCCCAAGATGGCGTGCAGCGTCAGAGATGGGAGACTCCCGACCCTGAAGACAGAAGGCAGCGAGCCGGAGCGGGACAGCAAACGCAGCGGTTTTTCTCGCTGTCTCTCACCTTTCGCCCGACAATCGTACACAGAAGTACTTTGGGAAGCACCGCGTACGTAGACCGGAGGATAGAAACGAAACAAAACTGCAACTACATGAGGGGGCCACCATCTTGAGGAGCCGCGGACCAGGATAACAAAGGCAGTGGTGGTACTGGAGGCAGCTAGAGACCTGAAAACCGCTGGGTGAGGAGCCTGGAGGGAATTGCTGGGGGCTTACAGCCGAGGTCCGCACAGAGGCCGCTCAGAAAGCCTTATAATTAGCTGAGGAGGGAGTTACGGCTGGGATCCGACGTGGCAAAAACGAAACTGCAAGTATCGGAGGGAGCCGCCATCTTGAGGAGCTGTCAGAAGAGCTAGACAACGGACAACAGCCGAGGATCAAATCAAATGAGCGAATTGCCCGGCGGAACAAAAGGAGCTGCTGGGAGGGGAAGAGATCGCTGATTGCGCTAAGGCCAGCAGGAAGAAGCTGAGGCTGAGAGCTGTTGATTGTACTGCCGGGCCCGATGAGACAATAAGCAAAGCAAAACGAAACCACAAGTGTTAGGGGGGCTGCCATTTTGCGATTAAAAAAGGGGCCAAAAAAAAAAAAAAGAACACAGCGAGGAGGAGCATTACGCAAGTATGCTAAACCCCCCGATTTCAACCAACTCAACAGAGGACGAGTAGAAGCAAGAGAGGAAGCACCTGAGCCCTAATTTGGAACAACACCTGTTAATGTCCAATATAGGGGGAAAAATAAAAAAAGGAGCACAGACATACATCAGAAAAGCCTGCAATCACTGGGACGTCATCTCAGGACCAGGCTGGTCTACAGGGCAGATAAGGACGTCCCTTAACCTAATAACAGGCAAACCTAATTACAAGCAGCAAACAGAGGCTAGTAGGTTAAGAGGTTAAGAGCGCCAACAAGCAAGGTTACGACATCCAAACGAACAAAAAACTGGGCTCCCATACAGGAAAACAGCACCACAGGCTCAGGTTAGTACAAATAAGTGGAGATCAAGACTGTGGGAGTCTGGCACTACGGAAAGCACCATATCGCTATGCCGTATTTTTGCCAAAAGAGGGAGGGGGGCAATCCATGCAGAAAAGCACAGCGGTCAACATAGAAATCATACCATCAGAAGAGCCAACACCAAAAAAAAACCAGAGAACCACTAAACCTGGGGAAAAGGCTTGAAGGGGAAATAGAAGGTGAAGTGAATCAGGGTGAATGATAGTGCAGTCACAAACAGTGCCCAACGGACACGCCCAAACAAAACTACTGGGGCACCCCAGGCACAAGGGCTAGAGAAATAAAGTGGATGTGGTGACCACAAGAGTCTCGTGGAGGAACTGGGAGCAGGTGAAAGAACAAGGGAAAAGAGTCTCAACCCAGGGAAACTCCACACACAGCCTGAGCACGATCATACCCCTGCCACCGCGGAGACAACTAACCACAGCTCAAATAGAGGAAAAGAGATAAAAACTCAAACTAACCAGAAGAGGCCTGTCAACCATGGCCGGCACAGTGGGGAAATTCCAGCAGCAAGAAAAGAAGAAGAAGGGAGACAATCAAACAGACTCCCCCATCAAACAAAGGCAAGATATCAATGCCACACTAGACATGATCCTAAGGAAACTGGCTGAGGTCCATGACCTAGCCAAAAAACGAAGCAAACCAAAGACGCAATTCAGCTGGAACTGGCAACCGTGAGAGCTGATATCCAAGCTGCAAACAACAGGCTGTCGGTAGTCGAGCAGCGAGTCAGCAATATTGAGGACTGAGACCAACAAACAAGTAAAACCCTCAATGCACTATCCAAAACCACGCTAATGCTACAAAAGCAGACTGCGGAGCTGGAGGACAAACACAGGAAAGGCAATATAAGAATCCTAGGTGTTCCGGAGGGGGAGGAGGACAAATCAGGGTCATGCATGGCCTTAATTGAGGAACTGATCCCAAAAATAACGGGAATCAAATTCAGCCACCCACTAGAGCTTTGCAAAGCATATTGAGTCCCAGCTATCAAATCGGCAAACCGGGTAGGTCCGCGCCCAATAATATGCAAACCGTTACGCTCTATGCACAATAAAGCTATTTTCGGGGCGGCGAGAAAGTCACAGAACATGCAATGGAATGGACACAAAATAATCCTAACACAGGACTATTCCAAGACAACAGCAGACACAAGAAAGGGATTTCTAGCGCTGAGGGACAAACTGAGGAAAGAGAACATAACATTCTCCTTCGCTGGTCCTGCAAGATTCAGAATAGTGGATAAAGGGAAGACGATATTCTTTGAGGATTCAGGTAAACTTAACAGATATTTGAGAGGACCAACACTACAAGAGATGAAAACAGCGCAAGCGGGAACAAGTAAAAGAAGAGCATCGCCAGAGCTGAGAGTTGAGTAACGGAAAGGATGAAACAAGCTTCAAGAAACACAAGATATAACCGCATCTACCTCAGGAAGCCAGCATGTGACTACCGCGGACTACCTCGGACCAAAAAGAAGAAACGCATCTACCTCAAAAAGGAAACAAACCAGCTACCTCAGAACGACCACTACAACACAAGAAAAAACAATCGCAACAGAACACCCTAGAGGCCTAGGAAGGAACTTGTGGCCCAACTAGAGGCACCTTAAGACAAGAACTTCATCGAACAATATATCCTTTTCCTTTTATACAAATAGTGCTAAGGGGAAACTAATGACGGGCGGAGGGGGAAGGGCGGAAGTGCAGGAGGGAAGCTCCAATATATAAGAGAAAACTAACAACAGAACACCCCAAATGTCAGAGACACGAGTAGGCTGCCCACCCAGAGACGCTTAAGCAGACAAGCTATGTTGGACATTAATACTTTCCCTACTAACTTGGGTCTCTAAGTTAACCAGTAACGGGTTGGTCCACAATGAAGCAGGAAATGGGGGGGAAAGGCAACAACAGAAACCAAAAGTATAATCTCCCGGGGAAGACGGAGTGGGGATATTGCCGTTGCACGTCCAGTGTCTCATCTATATACATATATGATATCCATTGTCCTCTACTCTATCACTTTGCAATCCACTTTTCCTACATTTACAAGAAGGAACATGGAATAGGATCTTGGGTGGGGGGAGTGAGGGGGGCGGACCCGGCACAACAAAACATAGACATCACATACTGATAATAAACGTGAAACACGACCTAACCGCTTTCAGATACCACGGGAAGAAGGCGAATGGCCCCAATCACCAATGACACACACCAACTGTAACTCACTAGCGACGAGCCTAAAAATAGTGTCTCTAAATGTTAAAGGCCTCAACCACCCAGTAAAAAGGAAAAATATCCTAGACTATCTACAAAAGACCAAAGGGGACGTTCTCCTACTGCAGGAAACCAGACTCAAACTAGAAGACTCACAAAGATTAAGTGCGAGGTGGATCGGTCAAATGGCCTGCTCCTCAGCATCTGGAATGAAACAGGGGGTGATCACGTTGGTGTCTAAGAACTCCAACATTAAGATAGTGGATCAACAAAGCGACGAGACAGGGAGGATACTTATCACGCAGATGAAAAGAGGAGAAGAGACCTTTCATCTCGCTAACTTATACGGGCCGAACAAAGATGACCCAGAATTTTGGGAGGGAGTCTCGAGGAGACTGGAGATAATCCCCCAAAATGAATTACTGGTTTTGGCAGGTGATTTCAATCTAGCAGTAAACCATACACTAGACAGACAGTCACATTGCCACTCTCTACCGCCCAAAGCTCAAGGCACCTTAAAGAACATCTGCAATAAATACAATCTCAAGGACCCGTGGCGATTAGAACACCCAGTAACCAGAGACTACACATTCTACTCCAAACCACACAACTCCTACAGTAGGATAGATTACATTTTAATATCAAGCACTCACACGCACTTAATAGACCACTCAGATATAGCGGCTAGGACTATCTCAGACCACTCGTGCATCAGCCTATTGCTGAGCGGACGTCACAACGAGGAACTACCACGTAGATGGAGGTTCAACAGCGATGTTCTAGTATATGAGCGTAACCAAAGTAAAATAGAAGAAGACATTAAAGAATACTTACGACTTAACGACACACCGGACATGGACCCTAGGTCCGTATGGGACACGCTTAAGGCTACAATCAGGGGCACAATAATAGAGATTAAGGGAAAAATGAATAAGAGGGCAAAAGCATAAGTAGATCAACTGGAAGAAGAGATAAAGGACTAGAAACAGCCCACATCACAGACCCAAAGAAAAGTTCCACCTTAGCGATGCTCACAATGAGGTAATACGAATACAATAAAATCCTGAGCGAAAGGACAGGACTGTGGGTAAACAAGTATAAGGCAATCAAACCTAAGTGAAGCAAACAAGGCAGGTAAGATTCTAGCCTCTCACCTAAAGCACAAACAAAAGCAACACACCATATCATCGATCACTGACTCAGATAACAACACACACACTCAAGGCATAAGGAGATACTAAAAACATTCTGCGAATTTTATCAGGGCCTATACAATAAAGACCAGTCATTGGATGAGGAAGGTAGCACAGGGTACCTAGAAAGACTAAACCTACCAAAGATAACAGACGAGGAAGCACGCACCCTAGGGCAGGAGATAAGCGAAGCAGAAATTGAGGGGGCAGTGAAGTCCCTTAAAGACAACAAGCCCGAGCCCGGATGGTTACACAGCCACATTTTATCAAACATTTCTAGGCCTACTGACCCCTACCATGAAGAAAATTTTCAAACACCAAGGCAAGGCAGGAGCGGTGACTCTGTCCATGTCGGAAGCAAACATAGTAGTAATCCCAAAGGAAAGCAAAAACACACAGCTACCCCAAAACTATAGGCCTATCTCACTAATCAATGTCGATTGTAAAATCTATGCGAAAATACTGGCCTCAAGACTGAACAGGGTACTGCCAAAGTTAATAAGCAATGCGCAAGTAGGATTCCTAAAGACGCGCATGTGGCATGACAACACAAGACTCCTGTGTCACATACTAGAGCGAGCTGCGGCGACTGATGAGCCTGCGGTGGCAATAACACTAGACGCCGAGAAAGCGTTTGATAGGGTATCCTGGCACTTCCTGGAACAATGCATGCAGACTTTCAACCTGGGGGAGGCATTCACAAATAAAGTAATGGCCCTATACAAAAACCCTAGTTCAAGGATAGTGATCAATGGAGCGGTCTCAGAACCCTTCAACCTGCAGCGGGGGACAAGACAGGGCTGCCCTCTGTCGCCCTCACTGTTCCTGCTGGCCCTAGAGTCACTGATCAGAGATATCGGAGACAATGAAGAGATGAGGGGTTTTACCATCAATGAGGTGACAGTTAAACTAGCCGCATACGCGGATGACATCCTCAAAATCACGGAGAGTCCCCAATCATCTATCAATGCCCTAATGGAGACCATAGGAAGGTATTCCATCCACTCTGGATACAAACTAAACAAAGACAAAGCAGAGTGTAAGCCCCTTAACATCCACACCACCAAAGAAACACTGGGGGATTCGGGCCTTGCTTGACAGACCGGGTTCATTAAATACCTGGGGATACAATTCGGCAGGGACTTCAGGAGCACACTAGATCAGAATGAGAGTCAAGTGGCTGCAAAAATAAAGGGGCTCCTGGAAGCATGGTCACCCAGATACATAACATGGTGGGGGAGGATAGAGACAATAAAAATGATGATCACACCAATGGTCAACTACTTAGCCAACATGCTTCCCCTAACATTAACAGATTATTTCCACCAAAAGATAGACAAGCTGATCAACAAATGTTTGTGGAGGGATAAGAGAGCGAGGATAAGCCTGAAGAAGCTAAGGCTGCATAAGAAGCTAGGGGGCTAAACCTGGCAGACTCCAAAACGTTCCAAACTGCCGTCATGGCAAAACAAAGGTCATACTGGGTTCTCCCTGAACAAGAATATACACCAGTGTGGCTCAAAATTGAGAGGAGCTTACTAAATAACCTGGAGCCTATAACTCTACTCACAGCCAACAAACGCACACAAACCCAATACTCAAAAATACACGTAATGCCCTACTCAAAGTAGACCAGAAAATGAACATCAGCATAAAAAACACGAGATAGGAATCACTATGGGGGAACAGGAAGATAAAGTACAGGGGAAAACCGTTAACTATAGAGACATGGAAAAGAAGGGGCATCACCTACCCAAGCCAGCTAGATGTGGAAGATAACCCATCCACCTTTAACATGCTAAAAACAAAGCTTAACCTCCCTGAACTAGAATTTTATAACTTCCTTTTAGATTAGAACCGCCCTGTCGAAAGCGAAATTCAGTAAGCACAAACCCTCCATCATCCAGTACATGACTAACATTAACAGAACAGGACCCCAGGTGTCACACCTGTACCGTCTACTACGACCCGCTCCACAAAGCTAAACAAAAAAGCAACCGCATACTGGGAGAAAGAACTAGGGGCTACGCTTAGCGAGAAAGAACTACAACTTCTATGGTCTTCCCCCACACAAAACAAAATGTCACCAACACAAGCACAAACAAAATTCTGGCTACTACACAAGATCTATTGGACACCAGCCCGTCTGGCGACTTTAGGGCTCAGAGAAAACGACCTTTGCTGGAATTGTGACAAGGAGGACCTTGCACACCTAATATACGATTGCTTGTCCTATATATGCAGGTCCACGCCGCAAATGGTTAAAACCAGTGTGTCTGAATCTGGGGACTCGCAGGCAAATAGTTGCACTCAGAATATTAGAAACAGATTGAACACCTTATTTTGCAATTGCAGTCGCTAAATTTCTCGGTTGGGCATGGGTAATCCGCACACGTATGTTACTGGGTAAAGCAACCTAATGATTTATGGAAACCATGTTTCTCTTTTTTATCAAATGTAAAGATTGTAATGGAATGATTTTTATACTCCTATTAATTTTGTCAGCATAAATTGTTTAATACGTGTTTTTATGAAAGTATTTTAGATTAGTATTTATTGTATAGTGTTAGGGTCAAAATGCTTTTATGACTGCTGTCGAATAAAGCTTTGAAAATTGTAAATTGTAAACCACTGTCCCAAGGTCAGAGAATTCTGGGCTAAAATCTTCAATTTCATAAACAACACACTAGGATGTACACTCAAACCAGAATTTGCCTCCCTCACAACTGCAATCCTAACCATAGAGCTAGACTCACAACAAGACAGACACCTAGTGGACCTGCTAATGACAGCGGCGGTAAAAATAGTCCTCACCAAATGGAAAGACACCTCCAAGGCAACCTTCAAGGGCTGGCTCAACTGGGTGACATACCTGAGGGGGCTGACACAATCGCCCTCCAACAATCACCATGGAAGCAACCACGCAGGGGCATGTGGGAGGCCCTAGACAAATACCTGGACACATATGACCCGCCGTAAACAATACCAACACAAAGCAACCAGCCTGAGTACAGCATATCCCCACTCTAGCTCTGTCAATTGCAAGAATAGCAAACTTCTTGTATTTTTCTTCTTCCTTTCTTTTTTCTCCCTTCTTTCCTTTTTCACACCTCCCCCCTACCCTATAAGGGGGCAATTGGATAAGGGAGATAGCCTAGCACGAAAAATCTGTAAAGTGGCACCACACAATTCAGCGATCCTTGGCTGAAAACCCTGTAACGAGATTTCCATGATGAATGTATGTTTTATGTTTATGTGTATGGAAAAACAATAAAAAACGTTTTGAAATTTAAAAAAAAGACAGAAAATGTTTTATTTCTCCTTGTTTTTCCTCTTTACATGTGTAATGCATCAAAGTGGGAAACACCTTAAATAATAGTTTTTGTACTGAAAGAGACCTCTTCCTGTAAAAAAAACTATGCTTACCAAAGTGCAGACACATTTGCACTATGATGCAAGTGTGTCTGCATGGGTTCATGGCAGTCAAAAGTGCACCAGCACAGGAAGAGAGCAGAACAGAGCCACATCTTAGTAGCACTTATGGCGTTGTTCAGCTCACTTCTGTTCGTGCAACACAGTGCAGAGCACCTTCTTTACTTGCTGCGCTGCTTTGCATAATTTTTTTGGGTAAATCTGGGTCTGTGCCCAACCCTAATGCAGTTCTTTATATTTTCCCAAACATGATCTCATTGCTACATTTTGAAGGAAATGGAGGGTGTGCACATTTTTAATAAAGTTAGTGTTGGGTGCCTTGTAGCAAATACAAAAAATAAAAATAATCTGAAGAAGTAGGGACGGTGAAAGGACGTGCAAAAAACAGAAACCTTTATCAAGCTCCATACGTCTGAAATGCACATTGCAAAAACAAGAGATGAGCTAGTGAGATAACTCATGGTAGCGTACGTAGTTCCCTGAATGTAGCTCAGAATTATTATTATTGTTGTTACAGTTATTATGCACTAATAAACTTGCATTATCTCTAAATTATGTATTATTAAAGTGTATCTTCGCCTTTAAAGTAAAATCAACCGTGCGCTGACTCCCAGCAGCCTCTGGGCTCTGGCCTCCTGCTGTCAAGCCAGATGCGGCGGCTGACACCTGCTGAGGTTCGCCTGCACTGCGAACGGGCGGGTCATGCCAGGGTGCAGTGCGTGAGACTGGCCCGCGGTGGTGTGAGGCATAGCCGCAACACCGTGCGAGTTATTCTTGGGGATGGCGCCTCCCAGCATACGGTTTACATGTGGCGGCCCAGGCATTCCTTGGGCGGATCAGAAACTGCATTCACCTCCGGGCGGTTGGAAAAAAGAAAAGAAATACCGGTTTGCTGAGAAGTTCAAAAGGGAAAAAATGCACTGCAACTGGATCTGCCCATGGTGAGATGCAGAGCACAGAAACCAGCCACGCTACTTTTCTGGAAGCTGGGCACTCTGCCCAAACATGAGTCTGTGGCGAGAGGAGTGACGCAGCAGTGGCGAGAGGAGTGACGCAGCAGAGGCGCGAGGCTTTCCCCTGGAAGTGCGCATCTCGCGCCTGTTGCTGTTGGTGACACAGAGAGGGGAACGTAGAGTGTGCTGCAAAAGCTTCTCCAAGATGGAGACTGAAAGTTGTCCACCAGTTGCCTTTATTAGTTTACCTCATTCGGAAAGCTTCGGTATTTTGGATGTTAATGTCACAAATAAATAAATGCCGAGGCCGCTGGGTGCAGCATTACCTATTCATAATTTCAATAATTCATAATGTCAATAATTTCAAGCTACGCAGTTCGGAATGTGTATTATTTTTCTCTGTCTGATTCTCTGCCACGTTTTACCTAGTGTGAGGTGTGGATTGCGGGAGAATGTTGCTCACTACTTGGACTTTAAATTTGGGTGCAAAATACAGTTTGGAATGAATTGGGATTACCGTGTTTGATGGAATCAGGGCTTTGGTGTACTGTTTTTATTAATGACGTGTACAATAGCATAGTAATAATCAGATTTTGTGAGTGTTTTTTTCTACATAATTTCATCTACTTTTAAAAAAAAAAAACTATTAAAATACTTAGATGTGTGGATTTGAATTTCT
This sequence comes from Lissotriton vulgaris, assembly GCF_964263255.1. NCBI lineage: Eukaryota > Metazoa > Chordata > Amphibia > Caudata > Salamandridae > Lissotriton > Lissotriton vulgaris. The sequence continues at coordinate 1,047,661,640 of NC_141697.1, read as the reverse complement.
TAAATGCAATATATGTTTCAGGAAATATAGTTTTGAGTAGGGTTTTGAAAACTTTCTGTTATGCTGTTTGTCTGCACATTGTACAGAATGGCAAGCAAAAGGTGCATAATCATGTTATAGTTAACAGTACTCCAGGCGTGTGTAAAAAGTAAGTAGTGAAAACTAATGTACAATGTTGCCGCATGAATCACTATTGCGATACAATCCCCCACCCCCGGACTCGCTAAACCCTAGCATTAAATTACCTACATAAACATTTGTATTTTGTATTTAATGTATTGTGGTTTTCTATGAGAAACAATTGGTACATTTTAATTGAAGTGATTCGAGTTCATTAACCAGTGGGTGGAGGGTGTTGGTGAACAGTAGAAGACCCGTTCCATGAACTAGACCGCAGACTGGTTAAGAGAACATCTTTGTAAGGGTACTTTTTTCTCTCTTCACCACCAAAGTCATGACTTCATCACATCATTTAGCTTCTTGTACCATCTCCATGCTAACAACACCCAAATATTTCCCTTTTCTAACTTCCTACCTTTCATTCAGTAACTCATACATGATTGTTTCACAGCTATTCATCAATAAATGGATTTTCGATCCCTTGTACTAAAATCTGCCTTAACAACGTTCTTATAATTTTTCCCTCCACTGCACCCATCTCTTTACCTTTTTCCAGCAACTTCCAGCAACTTCCAATCTAATATCCTATTTATGCGTCCTCTGCTAATAATGTTAAAGTAGTTTATAGTCCTACGATGAGAGTGGAAACTTTCATCACTACCACTGCTACAACAGGTCAATACCAAGCATTAAATAGAAGAAAAATCCGCCTTGCATCTCCTTCTACACACCAAATGCATTGATAAATTTCCTAGTTATCAATAAACTGCAAATATTGTTACCGTCTCCAAGTTGGCATTCATTATTATTCCTTTACGCCCATGGAGTAGGAATTAAACTTCGTCAAAACAACAATTATGATATCCACAAAAACTGTTTCTCAATTTAAGGGCCCTTTACAAGTTATTAACATTTGCATTTAAAGCTTTTCATAGTTTGTCACCTCACTACGTGTCTTCCACCTTGACTCAATATAACCCTACCCAAAACCAACACTCTGCCAAACTGAATCTACTGACTTCACTGTTACCACCCTGTACTACATATATGTAGGTTAAGTTCCTTCTAGATGCAAGTCCTTTCAATTGGAACCCGCTGGCGCTATTCATCAGGGGTGGCCCCTGCATCCTAGAATCCAAATCAGTCCTAAAGAATCATCTCCTGGCCCTAGAAGGGCTGAGATATAAATGCTGGGCTTGTGGCAATCAATTACATTTTTAATACTGATTTATGATCAACACGATATAAACATTTGTTGCACTAGGAAATGAGAAATACAATTTGTTATATAACAGCTAAATAAAAGAGTATATTTTGAATATACACACATTTGTATGGATCATTAGTGTATGATCTCCAGATAGAAGAAGTAGAGGTTGAGTGTTACATATGTGTGATTTTTATTCATACTTACCACTTTCCTGAACCTAAAAGTAAAATTGTGGGGTTACCCTTGTAACATATGTGACGGCTGTGTTTCAGAACTATCACAGGCTGCTCGCATTGTAAATGTGTAGATCAAACTCATTTAGCATTGTGAGCACGAGTCTGTATTCACAGTCTACATATGTATACTATACTAGCATCTCAACCATGTGAATGTCTGTCTGTTGTTGGTTCTCATTCTCAAAAGCAATGTCAAGTACTCTCATCACAAACACGCAACCTGGCTTTGTGTTCGCAAGACTTAGATGCTGTGTCTTTTACTATTTCATTGTAAAACATTTCTACAAAAATTTTTATGGGCCTGAAATGAATACATACATATACCATGTTCATAGGTGAGGCAGGGTGGCAGCTGAAAGAATGGAGGAAGTATTTCTCTACGGTGGTTTGGAATACATCTGGGTACTCGTTATACTAGTCTACCCAGATTCCTAACAAGCATTATCTCAATCTCATAATTATGCGTGTAATCCCTTCTCACCCTATGGGCAGGTAGTTCATTTAGGGATATCCTCATCTCAGAAGCGCATCAGGGAGGAAACAAATCTGTGTTGTTTCCTTCTGATGGCTGAGCATATTATAGCGTGTAGCAGTCAAGAGTAAATTAATTTGATTATTGCATGGGTTAATTGATTGGACAACTCTATGACATATTCAAATTGATTGACCATTAGTTCTTTGAGAGTATGTATTCTGATTGGTCCTACAAGACAGAGGAGAAATCTATATCAACACACCTGCACTGCAAGGCTTCTTTAAATGAACCAATCAATGAGTGATGACACAATACACCCAGCGGTCAAGGAGACATAATCAACCAAAGCAATATTTTAGAATGCCAATTGTTGAATGTTCGTGATGTAAGAATAGTTAAAGATAACAGTCTGTTTCTCTACACTGGATCACCCTTTAAAGAGGCTTGACAGCGGTCAAAAAGGGTTAGTCTTGCCACTACCAAGCAATAGCTACACAGAGCAAAACAAACCGTCGGGGCAGGATCAATACTGCTGTCCTTTAACAGACAACAACCAATGCGTTGAGCTGCACTTACTATAACTAACTCCAGCCAAACGCACAAACCTTAACTACTGAATTATCAAGCCACTTTCTACCCTGAGTTTATTTCTTGCCATTTTGACAATGCATCTCTGTTTTAGAATTTTGCATTTTGTAACACTTACCACCAGAACGTAGGTGAGAAATTCATCTCAGGAGACCATTAGCTAACCATGCCATTTTACCTGGGGTGATTGTACCTCCTGATCTGAGACTTTTCAAATCAGAGTTAGCAAGTCGTTTCAGTAATATTACAAGTGAAAAATTGCATGTTAACCCATTCCACCTGAGAACTGAGAATGAGAGCTTATTTTCTGCATAAAATCTTCCAGATAGATCATGGAAGCGTTTGAGCTGGTGAAAAGACGTAGGGTTAAAGTGAAATATCCCTGATACAGAAAGTAAATTGGGCACAAACATTAATTGTGCCTGATTTTACAAATTTGGAAACAGACTACAGACATTTTAAACAACAAGATAACCGTAAAGCTATACGAAAAGGGACTAAACTAGACACACTAAGGGAAAATCCAGTTCCTCTTTACAAATATTAGTATCTTTCCCATGTGGAAAGGAGCTGAAGATATTTGTTTGCCTTCCTTTTTAGGTAGAGCCTGCGTAGCGCATTCACTGCTCTGCGAGCCATGCTGTATTAGAGTTTGGTCTTGAAGCCCCGGCCACTCGCCGCCCATATTTTTAATTGGCTTGTGTCATTGTTCTTTGTAAATGCTGGCTTCTTATTCAGTAATAGGTCTGTTAGTTCCTCCTTAGTACTGCCTTGTTTTCATTTGTAACCTCCCATGAGGACTAGACTTTTTACTGGTGGCGTTACACCCTCTGTTTTATTTCCACCTGTGAGCACTTTTTTCTTTAATGATTTTCAACCACAGCTTTCCTGATACAGCGTGCACTGCCAGGCTTTATCCGACAGCATGGCCGGGAGCTTTCGCTTAAAATTTCAGCACTGAGAGAACACGTTTTCCCAGTTTGCTTTTTTTATGCTTTATTTGGAACAAACAGTGAGGTACAGATCTCAATTCTAAAGCACGGCTGTGCAGGTTTTTGTTTATTGGTCCCACGCCATAGAGAGCAGGCATTAGAGGTGTGAGGAGGAGAGCGGGTAGCTTTGCCAGCGTACACCGGCTGGGTTTGGGCGCGCTGCTCTCCTCCCCTCACACTGCCTTTGTGAAAAGAAGTACAACTACTGGTCGGTGAGTACTTCGTTTATTCATGTCCCATCTTGGTAGCTCCCAGGCAGAAACTGCCAGACCAACACATTCTATGTTCCACGCAGGGAACAGAACCACTAGGGGATTCCATTGGAAGAATGTGAAGGAGATCCCAACACACTTCCCTTCCCACAAAATAAAAGAAAAGGAAAACAAGTGGAGAGAAATATACAACAGAACAATACGATAAATAATAAAGCAAGAATCAATCAACTGTAAAAACAAGATACAAACTATGTATGACATGTCTTGACATTACCAGAATAGATCTAATCCTGGAAAAAAACATAGTATGCCTTCAATACACAGCATAGTCTTGGAACTTAACAGAGGTAGATCTCATCCTGGAAGGAAACCTTTTGTAAGAAAAATAGTTTGAATGGTCATCCCTATTGGAAGGAATTGCATTAGAAGTAGAACAAATTGAACGAATATTTCTATAAGAAGGAACTGCATTAGAAGAAGAGCAACTTGGAAGAACAGGAGTTACATTAGTGGAATCAAAATGAACACCCATCTTCCCACCGACGTACACAATTTTGGATTGAGGAACAACAGAAATGGCACACTTATTCCAAATCTTCCCATTCTCCAACACCACCACACTGTCTCTTACTTCTCTCACCTTAGTCGGAGCTGAAAACCGAGAAGTCCCCTTGCAAATGAAGCCAGGCTTCTTGATTCTTACCCAATCTACAATACACATAGGGGACACTCTCTCAGAAACAGTGGTGTACTTTGATTGAACTGCAGTTCTCACATCTGCTACCTTGCCACGTCTAGCTTGGTCAACTTATTTCCTGGACATCCAATCCTTGTTCAACTTGGAACCAGCAAGTCTTCCCCTAAGCAAAGTTAAAGGAGACATCCCAGTACTAATATGAGTAGTAGTTCTGATTGCCCACAATATGTCTGCAACGGCCACTCGCCAGGATAAACCATTCCCCAAAGCCAATTGCAGTTGATCTTTTATAACCTGATTAAAAAGTTCAATTAATCATTTGCTGCAGGGATGATAAAGTGAGGTTAAAACATGTTTGATGCCATGTTCTTTCAGAAAATTTTGCATTTCCAGAGACACCAATTGAGTCCCATTATCTGTCACTAGTTCCTCAGGAAACCCCTTGTGGAGAAACACTTCTTAGAGGAAATTGATGACAGACAAATAATTCACACACTCTACAAACTCAATTTCCGGCCACTTGGACATATAGTCCACTAAGACCAGAGCATACAAAGGAGAACGACCAGAAATCCCAAAAGGACCAGCAACATCAAAAGCTAATTTGCACCAGGGTAGATTCTTGACAATCACAGGATTAATGGGAGAGGGATGAGTCACCTGAGTCTTATTGCTGAGAACACATGCACAACAGTCCCTGACATAATGCTCGATGGACCTGTCCACTTCGGGCCTCCAAAAGTCCTCACAGATTCAGCGTTTCATAGCATGAATACCCAGGTGACCTTCGTGAGCAAGATCTTAAACTTATTTTTGCATGCATGTGGGAACACCCAAAAGACCACCTCTGCGTAAAATTCCATCACCAAGAATAACTCATCACAAACTATTTTGAACAAAATTAACTCAGAAGACAAATCCTTGTTAACAGGCCACCCATGAACCGAGAAGTCCACAACCATTTTGATTTCTCTGTCCTCGGATTGAGCTTATAACCATTCATGCTTAGAAAGTGCACCCTTCACAATGTCGACAACAGCACCAACAGCACATACAATATCATGATCCTCCTCATATGATTCGCTGATGTCTTTGGCAAGGGGTAAGTGGGATAGACAATCAGCAATGTTGTTTTTGACACCAGCCATATACTCCAAACGATAGTTGCATTCCTGTAGTCTGTATTGCGATTTGGCAATTTATGGGGTGGCACGACAGCCACCTTTGGTGGTGAAGAGATCAACCAAAGGTTTGTGATTGGTCCTGAGGATGAATTCATTTCCCCACAGGAAATTTCCAAAGTACTGGACACCCCATCTTAAGGCTAATGCCTCTTTCTCAATGGTGGAGTAAGAACTCTCAGCACCACGAAGAGTCCTGGAGGTAAACGCAATGTTCTCCTCACGACTGTCACTCCTCTTTTGCATAAGAACAGCGCCTAAACCAATGTTGCTGCCATCAGAAGAAACTATGCACTTGTCATTGATGTTAAACAATTTCAAGGGGCGAGCCTGCACAATTTCCCCTTTGAGGAGATCAAATTGATTAACACACTTTTCGGACCACACAAATTTAACATTTTTCTTAAGTAATTCAATCAAACAGGAAGTCTTATCAGCAAAATTCCCTACAAATTGGGCATAGTACTCCACAATTCCTAAGAAGGAACACAATTGATCTTTGTTAGTGGGTGAAAGTACATTTTGAAAGGCATCTAATATTTTGATTTTGGGTTTTATTCCTTTGCAAGAAATATGGTGACCCAATTAATCCACACCCTCCCGAAAAATGTGCACCTGTCCTTCCTTAAGGTTAGCCAGTGAAGTTTCACGGTATCTAGTACTTGTTTAACTCTGCTGTCATGCTCTAACTCAGTTCGTGCATACACAAGAATATCATCTTGAAAAAGCAAGACTCCCGCTGTGTTTTTTATTAAATTCCCCATGAGGCGTTGAAACACAGCAGAAGCCGATCCCAGACCAAAAGGCATTTGTCTGTAACGGAAAGCTCCTTCCGGAGTTACGATAGAGGTAAGATGTCTGGACTCCTTGCTTAACTCAACTTGATGGTAAGCTGAGGAAATGTAAAATGACGAAAAATACATCGCTAGCATTTCATTTATATTGGGCAAAGACGGTCGATCCAGATATTAATATTCTGATTGTGCAAGTCCACACACATCCTAAGAGACTTGTCAGCCTTGCGTGCAAGAACTCTAGGGGCCAACCATTCGGATCCTTTAATGAATTCAATCACATCCACAGTGCATAAGCGTTCAAGCTCATGCTTCAATTCACACGTAAGCTCAGGGATACCTTACGCACCTTGTGTGCAACAGCTTTTGCACCACTTTTCAGGATGATGCGGTGCTGGGAGCCTTTTAGCTTCCCAAGTTTGTCACAAAAAACTTTGGGATACTTCTGGATCCACTCATCACCTGATAAATGTCCCACCATCAACACATCAGACAAAATCGTCAATGGATTCACCAGGAGCCTGGGCACGTTGTAAAAACTTGTGGCGCTTAAGTACAACATTCTTTTTGGGGTTAAATCTTTTGTCTAAAGTTTTGATCAATGATGCATAGTCATCAATGAGCAAAGAGTCACCGTCATTACGGCCACTCACACGAATGCTGATGACTTCAAGAGTCAAAGTTTTCAAAATGCTTCTACCCTCCACACCAAGATTGTACATAAAAAGCGCTCTCTTCTTCTTTATGGTGAATGTATCACCGTCGATGGCTTCCAGATAACTTTCAAATGTATCCCTCCATTGTTGCCAAATAATGGGAGGAAAACCAGGAGATTGTAAGATGGGTGGCGAGCTGGCACATGATCCACTCTAAAACAGAGAGTGGGTGAGTTGCTGCCCACACAATTGTAATAAATGCAGGAATAAATGAATTCACGTAAATACAGTATATTCTTATGATGCACACTGTGAGTGCATCACAGAAGTAGTTGACTGTTAATTAAGGAAAGAACAATACAGGAATAAGCTGTGCACATCAGCGAATACACTGCAGATGTGTGCATAAACTTATAAATGTTGAATAACTGTGCGCATCGGAACAATGCCGGAATAAGCTGTGCACATCAGAGAATGCTTTGCAAGATATGCGCATAAACCAGAAATGTGAACAGCTGTGTGCAGCAGCGGAGAAAATAACTCAGGCGGTATTTAAACTGATGCGCAAATTAATTAGCATGGCGATCCGATCAGCAACTGTGCGCATCAGCGTGAAAACAAAAGTGGTGTTGTCATGATGGCTCAAACAAGAGGAATCAGAGTGATCCAAAATAGCCACATGCAACGTGAGGACGTTGCGTGCTGGGATGACAGGCAGGTCAGGCAAGTTAGGTAGAACTCTGAAGACACGCAGCACGTCTTGAGGAGAGGGAACGTCACTGGGAAAGAGTGCGAAAAGCAACAACTGCTTCAATCGCGCGCGCACCACACCAGCAAACAATACCTGAAATGATCGGAAATTGACCAGCCAAAATTGACGTCGAAGCCCCAGGACAGCAGCAGAAGAATGGCCAGACTCCGAAGAGGCACAGTGAAGTAGAAAACGGCACACAAGAAGAATGGAGCTTCAGGGGTTGGCAGGAAGGAAGCAGATCAACACTGGTCCACCCAGGAACAGGAGGCCGAAGACGGGATAACTTGTCGCCAGTGAACAGAAGTACAACTACTGGTCGTTGAGTACTTTGTTTATTCATGTCCCATCTTGGCAGCTCCCAGGCAGCAACTGCCAGACCAACACATTCTATGTTCCACGCAGGGAACAGAACCACAAGGGGATTCCATTGAAAGAATGTGAAGGAGATCCCAACACTTTGCCTGCTCATACTTTGTCCCGGCAGCTAGCTTTACAGCCCGACATGAAAGGGCACCGACGTGACGCTGATCCAGAGCCTCCACCCCTCCCCTCTGGAGGCAGGCTGAGGAAGCAAACTTTGCACAAGGCTGCTACAGCTTAAGTGGGTCATGGCTACATGAGGCTACACGAGGCATGCAACTGATTACCTGTAAACGGTGTGCTTGTGTGCTTTCACCCCCAGCTTCAGATTGCTCTAGCTCATTTGCTTTACTCCCCCTTCCCTCCACATTGCTCTCTCTATCCTTTGCTTCCCCTTCGAGCTCCTTCCCCCACCTGCGCCCTCAGTTTTGCTTTCTGTGTTCCTTCTGCTACCTCCCACTTGCACCCCCCTTAAAAACAAGCATTTGCAATGCAATAGGTCTCACATTTGCGAGATTTTGTTATGTTATGTTATGTTATGTTATGTTATAACAATTTATTATGTGCACAGCGACTCCAGCAAAGGAGCATCCCGGCGCAGCTAATTGCATTGTAAATGACAATGCCTTTTATTTATATGTTTAAAAAACAACAAATAAACAAAAGGCATTGTCATGTCAATGCCAATAGGTCAAAGTTTTCTAAAATGCGAGACCTATTGAATTGCAATTGCTTGTTGAACCTTGCAGGTACCCCATGGAGCACCTTTGGCAAAGGGGCCAACCAATCGGGGGCTAAATTACTATTGGGCTTATTCACTTCTCTGGGAATGGGGTAGTCGACCCACAAAGGTAATGAAAAATGTCAAGGGAAATTTGTAGATCTGGCATAAGCCAACACCTTTTGATGTTCCTATAATGATATGTATAATATACATACTTACCATGCTTTTAGCTGGCCCTCTTCATTCATTGGTTGCTTCTGGTATCATTCACTTTCACCCACCACAGCATATAGGGTGGGGCACTTGGTTAGGCCACTTTAGCTACTAGCTACCTTTATTGTGAATCACCAGCATTCTGCTGTATCACAGGGAGCACATACACACATATAGTAGTTCCCTTCAGTGCCTGGTACTATTATAATTTGCAGAAAGCTCCTAAAAGCCACTTTTCTTAGGTCTGGAGCTAGGCAAGGCCTTTTGATTTTACTATAATTATATCTATAATATACTTACAGGGGCTTTCAGCCAGTCCTCTTCATGGATTGATGTATTGTTGTGCCAGTTACATATTTATTTTGCCCGTCACAGCATACAGCATGGGGCAATGGTTATCCCTCTCCACTCACTGCAATGGCTAACTTCATTTTGAGTGATTGCATTCCGCCTTTTCATAAGGGAACACACCTTCACACAAAGTAGACCCCTTCAATGTCAGGATCTGCTATTGTAATAAGTGTTTTTGAGACCAGAAAAAAAATTACTTTTAGGCAAGTTTTTTTTCTTTCTTTTTTTGGTAAATTAAGTGTTCAGCAGCTTCCACAAAAATACAGCTTTGCAAAATCCAAGATTTTTTGGAGGATCAGCTCTCTAGTGGGGCATAATTCATTTTCACCATTTTCCCTTTCCAGAAGTGTATGTATTGGGGTAATCATGTCCAGGGAAGGGAAAATGTAGCATTGTTACTGTAATTGGATTTGAGCTTCAGTGGCAGTAGGCAGAAAATGGGGGTGGCAGCAGCGTGGAGACGAAACACTTGGGTCCCTTCAGCCACCTTCTCCTCTGCTTCCATAGTGGAAGGAAGCAGGAAGCACATAGGCCCCCTCCCTTAAACCAATCACAACGCTGCAATGCAGTTCTTGTTGATAATCTCTGTCCCATCTGCCTAACCTGACAGCTAAAACCATTGATTCCTTGTCCCATTTCTTATGTATTTGCTGTCTCTGGTACCTTTATACCACACCCTCCCTTTCACAACATTGCATTGTATTCTCATTATCTGCTCATGCCAAACACACAGCATTCTCACTCTGCATTCTATCTCGCACACAGTAATGGACGAAAAGTGTTTTAGATAGGAAACAGAGACGGCATCTCAGATGACTGCTGCGCAGGCATTAACTCAAATAATGGAGCAGAGCTTTAAGGCCAGTTCTCATACTTAAGCTACATCTGAGAGCGAGGATCATGGATCAGAATCAGGAAGAGATTTTTCAGTTGGTGGAGCTTCATCCGATGATTGCTAGTCTTATGGCAATTCTGAAGAACATGGCCATGCTGCACAGCAATGCAGTTGTGATGTCCCTCCGCAAGCACAGTCTGTGGAGCTGAGAGGCAATTGATGTACAGCCCAATCCGGAGTAATCATGGAGCACAGGAAGAGTGCTTACTTCACGGTGGCGGTGGATGTTACTCTTATTCGTGCTGATCTGGCCAAGACGAACGAGAGGGTCAAGGCGTTGGACTTAAAGGCATCGAGTTTGGTGACAGACATGGCAGAGGCGCAGTCTGAGATAGGGAATTTGCGTTCCTCACACGACCTTTTGCTCAAACGCATGGAGGACTACAATAATAGGGCCCGGCGGAACAACATACGCTTGGTCGGAGTGCCGGAAGACAATGGTGCTGCCTCGATCGATCTACTGGTCGAGGAACTCATTGTCGCTAAACTCGCTCCCGCAGGCCTCAGCAAGTTTTTTGCGGTCGAGCGTGCCTATCGCTTCCCAGGTGGTCAGGTGAAGCCGGGGGGCCCCCCGAGGCCTATCATTGCTAGACTGTTTCACTTTCGGGACAGAGACGCCATCCTTCAGGCCGCTCGTACACACGGCCCGTTGAAGTACGATAATAACTCTGTCTCGATTTATCCTGATTTCACTCCCCAAGTGCAACGGCAGCGTTCTGGTTTTCTTGGAGTAAAGCGTCGCCTGAGGGATTTAGGGCTGAAATACGCAATGTTGTTTCCTGCTCGCCTGCGGATTGAATTCAGAGAACGTGCCTATTTTTTCGATCAGCCTGATCGTGCTAGTGACTGGTTGGACTCTTTGCCCAAGGATGACGCCGAGAGCGGAGACCCTGGCGGCGCGGAAGGTGTTGCGACGGCCCAGGTTTAACTTGGGGCCCCAGAGGTCCGGCTTGAGACTTTGAACTTTGCAGAGTAGTTATATTGTATGCTTTATGATTGTGCCCGTGGCGGTGCGGGTACGGGTGGTTTCTCCCTTCCTCCTCGGGGGTTTCTTTGTGTAGATCAGATGGGGCGACAGGCACACTGCAGTTTGGGGTGGCTCTTTAGTCAGCAGGGGTGCAGGGTGGGGGGCGTTGTAACGGGTTCTTGGTTGGGGGGAGGTTGGTGGGGACATGGTTGTGTTATGTGTTTCTTTTTTATCATGGTATATTACTGATTGCAAGCATTCTGGATCTATGGTTACGGGAGGGGGTTGGGTTGGGTTGTTTTTCCTGGGATGGGGGGGGGGTGAGATGAGGGTTCTTTCTTGGAACGTCAATGGTTTGGGAGACAGGATTAAACGTGGCATTGTGTTACAATTTATAAGACGTCATGCTCCTGATGTTGTGTTCCTTCAAGAAACCCACTTGATTGGTAATGCCTGTAAAGCTCTTGACCGTAGGGGCTACCGATTGACCGCCCACGCTGGTTTCACCTCCGGCTCCCGGGGAGTGGGTATAATGGTTAAATCCTCCCTGGCCCTTGAGATGATCGGGGACGTTATGCAGCTGTCTCGGGGAGATGGGAGGGGAAGCCAATTGTGTTACTGGTTGTTTATATCCCCCCGGGGCTGCAGGCAACCACATATGCCGATCTTGGCAAGACTCTTCTTGGTCTCCCCGATGGTTTGCTGATCATGGGTGGGGATTTTAACTCTGTGATGTCTGGCGAATGTGATCGACTGCCCCCTAGAGTTCTGCCGCAGTCCCAGATGTGGCTCCATGATATGGCTGAAACTTTTGGTCTGGTGAATGTTTGGCGTTCGCTGCACCCCTCCCAGACGCAATATACCTTCCACTCTGGTGCGCATGGCAGCCTCTCTCGGATAGACTATTTTTTTATGCTGGCTTCTACCCTATCCTTGGTAAGGGAAGTTTGTCATCTCCCCCGGGGTATCTCGGACCATTCCCCCTTGCTGATTAAGGTCTCTGTGGGTAGTCTTTCTGGTAACAGAGTTCCCCCTGTTCCCCCCTGGCACTTTCGGAACCCCCGGCTCCGCTCTGATTTGGTGAAAGCTATTGACTGCTATTTCGATGAAAACGTGGGTTCGGTGACCTCCCCTACGGTTCTCAGGGAGGCCTTTAAAACGGTCATTCGGGGATCCGCATTGTCTCTAATCGCTGCTGAACGGAGAGCTAAGAGGGAGGCCGTGCTGGCCCTTGAGACTGAAATTATTGCACTTGAAAGTGAGCTGGGTGGGGATGACACGCCTGCGCTTCTACATACTCTAGAGTTGAAACAGGCGGATTACAAGGCTTGTGTAACTGATGCTGCCAAGTTGATGCGAGCGAATCAGTTGGGCCGACTGTATGATGTGGGTGACAAGGCCAGCAAACTCCTTGCGTGGCTTGATAAGGCTGAAAGGGCGAATCGTGTTGTACCCGTCATTGTTCGTGAGTCTGGTGAATGTGTGTCTGACCCCGGTGAGATCTTGAATTGTTTTGTTGATCATTTCCGGAAGGTTTACACCCCGGTGAGTGACCTTGATGAGGCTGATTCCCGTCTACTGTTGCGTGATATAGCTCTTCCTTGTGTCTCGGAGGAGGAGGGTCTGGCTCTGGAAGCTCCCTTTACGGTGGATGAGATTGCCCTCGCTGTTAGATCCTTGCGCTCGGGTAAGGCGATGGGGCCCAATGGTTTACCTATCGAGCTTTACAAACTTCGACCTGACAAAATGGCCGCCCATTTGCGGACCATGTTTCTGGACGCGTTCGAGGCCGGAGTCCTCCCGCTTGAACAGCGCCTAGCCACTATAGTGGTCATTTATAAGGATGGCAAACCTTGTGATCGCTGTACCTCCTATCGCCCCATTTCCCTGCTAAACGCGGAACCTAAAATCTTTGCCAAGGTTCTGGCCAATCGGTTGTTGACGGTGATCTGTGACCTGATTCATCTGGATCAATCCGGCTTCATACCGCATAGGAACACGGCCCTTAACCTGCGCAGGCTTCATGGTGTTCTCGCGAGAGCTGCAACTCTCACGGAGCCTGCTGTGGTGGCCTCCCTAGACGCTACAATGGCTTTTGACACCATTGAATGGCCTTATCTTTGGGCGGCCCTCTCCAAGTTTGGCTTTGGCGATGGCGTGAATTGCCATTGTCTCCGCTGGGCCGTGCAGCTCTCTTCAAAATGATGTCGCTCCCTCGATTTCTCTATGCACTGCAGAATTTCTTCGACCCAGTCCCTGCTCGCTACTTCCGCGAGATCGAAAGTCTACAGCGGCAATTGATCTGGGACGGACGTGCCCGTATCGCACTGTCTAAGCTCACCCTTCCCTGGTACGACGGCGGTATTGCTCTGCCAGATATCAAACGGTACTACTGGGCCTCACACCTAAGCGCCATTAACCACGTAACGTATTCATCGGAACCCGCTCCTGCCTTTGCCCTGGACAAATTTTTACTGCCCGGTGGCAACTTCAATAGGGCTTTGTACTCGAAGTCACCAATCCGTCTCCTTACGGGTCCTACGAAGTGTGCGGTGCGGGCCTGGAGGGATGCAACTGTGGCTACGGGCTAGAATGGCAAGCTGACGCGTATGACCCCACTGTACGACTCTGATCGATTGGGCAACCTTTGGCAGACGAAAGGGTTTGATAGGTGGGATATGATTGGGATCAGTAAGGTGGGGGATCTTTGGGCCAGGGGCACTGTGAAGTCCTTTGAAGCCCTAAAACTGGAATATCAGCTTGATGATAGGGAGTATTTTCGTTATATGCAGGTTCGGCATGCCCTGTCCTCAGCCTTTCCCCCCGGGACTGATATTCCTCAATCCTCCCCTCTGGAGGATCGTATCCTAGACGGCCACGTCCCCGATAGCACGATTTCCTTAATATATAAGAAGCTCATTAACAACAGGACTGACCAGCTGGAGAAACTCCGTGCTTCCTGGACGGCGGACGGGCTTGAATTAGACGATGAGGATTGGCAGTCGGCTGTTTCTTCCCCTAAGGAAGTGGCTATTCCGGCCCGACTTTGTTTTGTTCAACTAAAGATCCTCCACCGTGTGTATGTAACTGGTATGCGACTGGTGCGAATGGGGCTTGCGACAGATAGACGGTGTAGGCGTGGGTGGGGTATGGATGGTACTTTTCTTCATGTCCTGTGGGAATGTCCGGTTGTCTCGTCCTTCTGGTCCAGGGTGCATGATGTGATGGCACGTGTCACTGGAGTCCCCCTCCGTCCTGAGGCACGGCGCTGCTTACTTAATGTGTGGGAGCCTACTGATTGTACTGCGTCTCAGACGTTCTGGGTCACTCTGGGCAACATGGTTGCCAAGAGGGACATAGCCCAGCTCTGGGGTTCCGCCAGGCCACCACGGCTCAGTGCCTGGAAAGACAACATGGACTGGTGCATGTTTCGAGAAAAGACGGTGTACGAGGCACGGGGTCGCCCCAGAAAATGGTCCAGGGTTTGGGCACAGTGGAATTCATACCGTGGTGATATTTGTCCCCCCCCCGCTCGATTATGACGTCCCTATCCCCTCCTCCCCGTGATTGGCGTTCTGTTCTTTGTTTCCCATATTACCTGTATCCTTTCTGCCCCCATGGTCGCCCCCCTCGTCAGACTTGTTTCTCCATATATGTATTCCTTTCCCTCCCCCCCCCCTCTTATGACCTTTGCCAGTATAATGCCATGAGTTTGTGTTTGTTGTGTTGTTTCGACAAAATCACAAAATTAAACCTTCGATATCCTTTAAGTACTGTTTTATGCTCCACATTATAATTTGCATTCAGTGATCGCCTTAAAAGCGTACTGTCCTGCTCTATTCTTTCAATGTGTCTAATAGATAAAAAAAAAGAGTGCTTACTTGGCAACCACCTAATATATTCAGCTACAAATTCACCCATTTATGGAAAATGCTAATGTATAGTTAATACTGCAATTCTTTTGCCCATTGACTACTTCCATCTTTTTGTGGACAACTTTTTTCTTGTGGGAATTGCGCACCAAACCAATTTGTGTGTCAAACAGGTTCTGAGGGAGCTGCAAGGCACTCTGACAGCCTCATTCTAGGGCACATCTGTGGATCCTTACTTCACTGGGGCAGTTGAAAACAAAATGGGACCTTACACTGCTCATGGGAATATGGTCAAACCAACAGAACAGTCCTACTGATCTCCCAGCTTTCCGTCTGTATTGACCGGAGAATTTTTTGATTTTGCGCCATATGTTTCATTTCAATGGCAAGTCTGGAGTATTGCAGCCGGGCCATCCAACTAGGACACGTTGGTCAAAATTCAACCTGTCATTGAGCATTTATCTGCCAATTTTCCAGAGATTTATTCTTGAGGAAAGACAACTACTGTTGAGTGTTTGATCCTGTACAAAGGCCATTTGCTGTTTAATCACTGCATATTAAGCAAAAGAGCTTACTTTGGCATCATGCTGTACTTATGCGAGAACTCCAATGGTTATGCATACTGCATGAGAGTGCATACTGGGAAAGATTCCAATCTAAATACTGCAGATTGCTCTGCCACATTGGGAATTAATTAAATGACTGTATAGGACTTTGCTTGATCACTCTTTCATATAGGCCGTAGCATTTAAGTGGACAACTCCTATAGAGAAGGCGAGCTGTTCAGTGCAATTTTATAGTCACCACAAAGGATTACCTCACAGCTTATTCTTCCCGTTCTAAGGAAATCCTCCCACTACTTTACACAAGGTAGGAGCCCGGCTGAACTATTCCTGATGATATCTTCCTTGGTACTTCCTCTACTCTCAATACAACAGCTTCCGCTGGTTTCAGTGTTGCTCTCCTGCTCCTGAGCTTGGCATGCCTGCCTTGATTGCACAACAATTGTTAATTTAACACTGGTTTACGATTTGGAAGCACAATTTGTTCAAAACCCTCTTTATTTGTTTTAAGGCTTCAAATCATTCTGGACCACTATCTATTCAGCCGCTTTTCTCATGATATTGTCTAACTAGAACACTCTGCTCTTCATCTGTCTTCGTCAAATCCCAACGATAAACAGCAGTGGCGGCTGCTGACTTTAAAAATGGTGAGGCATATATGTAAATGCTATAAAGTCTTATCTTGATGCGTGCAAGCATTCGGAGATCCGAAGTCAATCCTACCGCTTCGTTGCCTGCTTGTGAAGCTATAACCTAGCAGGGAAAAATAAGCATGAGTTCCCCAGCCAATGCAAGCACTGCTCTTTTGCTGCCTATAATACCAAGCAACATAAGTGCAGTGCTAGGACTGGTTAGGGCATGCTAGCACAATGCTGCATTTAAGACCAATGGGACTGTGTCTTTGCTGGTGCGGCCATGGTCGCCTGCAATGAGGAAGCCTGAACTACGCATGTCAGATTGTCCACATCTAAAATACCAGCTAATCTGACACGCACAGGTCAGCGTCAATGTCAGCTGCTGTCCCACCCACATTGAGCTTCGTAGCCCCACTCGCAAGGAAACAGAATGAATGAAGATATGGCCATACAGGGCTATTTTAATTAGTCATAAATAGCATTGGACCGAAGTGGCTTGCAGCAGTAGGGGGTCAACAACCCTGTGCCCTTATGAAGAAACTGCAGCTGATAAACCGATCTCCTCAATGTGGAAGGTGATTTGCTTACCAGGCATCTACGTCATGGAAGGCTCAATCACTTGAACTCAGCCGTGAGACCTAACGTTTTAGTTTCAGGAAGCATCTAAAAACCTGTCACAGGTGACCTAGATTTTGTTGGCTACGATAGCCTATTTTTCAGTGCCAGGACACATTTTTGGCCAATGAGTGATCTACAAAAATATTAAATAAATACATAATTTTCTCTGTAACTAGTTTGTGGATTGTTCCTGAAAGATTTGCATGGCTTTCCTCCCCAAACCTAGTGAGCGCTGTATGCTGTACTTTTTGGGACTCTTGAACTGCTTCCTCTAACAATTTATTTGCTAATACACACAATAAACATTTGCTCACCTTGGGATATAAACCAGCCAACTCACCAGTGAAACGTGTTGCAATGCATTGATGCAGAAATGGCCTTCTTCCAGGCATATTTGGAAGAAGCCCAATGGAAACTTGCTTCTTTTCTTTAAATGTTAGCGTTGGTATGACTCGTGTTCACTTTAGTCTGGCATCAGCACTGAAGGAAACAGCCACTGGCGCTTAATGGCTAAAGTGTGCTCCTTTGGGAAACAGAGTTCAGACATTTTGAATTCAATCACAAGACTTTGTTTTCACAAAACAACTTGGACAAGTAAAACGGGAAAACAGGCATGGAATGTGAAGGATAATGCACCAGTGGAGATGGAGAATCAAATCCTGGTATTGCCCATTGGATGTGGACTGACTGTTGGCAGAAACTGTTAGTTGGGACCTCTGATTTATGGGTGGATGATGATTCTAGATTTTTTTCCATTCTGAAGGTAACCCAGAGAGGTAGCTACTGTCTGCTGTTCTTCATCTCTGTAGTGTTCCCTCTGTACTGCTTCATTTGTACAAAAAAATCAGTGCAGGGGCCCAATGTTTTTTTCAGGGCTTGTCGCCGGAGTTGTCAAATGTCAAAATTCCAAGTTGGACTAGACTTTATCCCACCTCATGTATCTCTCTGCGACAAATGTTTTCCCATATTTTTCTTACTCCTTTCTCCATTGTCTGCCTTTCTCTGTCGTGCTCTGAGTCAAAATATATTGATGACAAATAAGTCCCAGTTCCCAAACTTGTGTGCAGGTGTCTACCACATTCCATTACCTGAACAATTTAAGCACTGGTCCTCTGTGGTTGTTTGGAATGCCCAGATGGCCAGTTGTGCCTACCTTGCTATACCCTTGACAACTGCTTCCTCCTCTACACCAGCACTTCTGTAAACTATAGTCCAGAGACCCTGGTGTTGTTATGGAATGCCCCATCAGGTAAAGCCTCATTGTCATGTTGGTTTCTATAAAGACCCTGTATGACTGTATATAAGGCACCATTGACATGTATATTCCATACCTCTTCTCTTTCTTTTCCTCCTTATACCCCTCAATTTCCTTCAGCCTTATGTGAAGCCACTCTTTCAGGATACTCCTCCTCCTCTCCCTAAATATTCGCTGGAGCAGTGACATGCTATAGTGTTCAAGTGAGCCTGCCTATGGTGTTACTGCCTGTGGCTGATAGGTCACATCTGTCGTACACTTCGAGTGTTTTGAACTACTGTGCCAGTTCCGGGCGTTGCTTCCACTGGGCATGCTTCCACCAGCACCTTTTAACGGGGTGCTCTAAGAAGCTTTAGGCCCAGCCCCAGTGGCATGCTCCTATCAGCTCACTAGCTGAGCTGAGGGAGCAGCCCATTGGAGCAGGACCCACAATATTATCAATGCCGGTGGGCTTTCTCTATAAGTCTGTATTTCCAGGGTTCCTTGGCCGTATGGACTGTAAGACCTTCGACCCTTGTACACCATGTAAGGAGCCCCTTGGAACAATCCTTAAGTTATGTCCATTTGGCCTGCTGGCCTATCCAACACTGTTAAACTAAAATGTATATCTCTTTCTTGCAAAAAGCTCCAGTAGCCCTAATGTACATGCTTCTAGCCCGTTGCTTCAAAATGTGGCCATTTTTACAATGGATGAGTTAAAGCAATTCCCAAGGGGCCTTTTAGTGCAGAAAGGGCTTGAGCTGGAGCATGCTGTGCAGTTTGACAGAGATTATCATTCTGAGACATACACCGATCTGTATAACCTTCCATCATCCATGTTTGTTTTTATAAATAAAGTGCCTAGTCCAGAAGCCTCACTGAGGCTTTTCGTTGTAGATTGTACTTTAACCATGTGAGGTGCTAAAGGCACATGAAAAGTATTGTGGTCCTTGGTTATGTGACTTGTATTGATGCAGTCTTCCATGATTTGTCTATGGACAGGGGACACAAAGCTCAGGACTGTTACGGTTGGGTACACAACACTGAATGAAGCATGTTCCTTCCAAACCTCAGTGAGTCTGACCTAAATAGGATAAGTCTTAAGAAGACCCCTCAAGAAGAAACTTTACCCAGTTTCAAAAAAGGCCTGAGTTCCCCTGTATGGATAAACAGTAATTTGACCACATACAGTTCAACTTTTATTTCATATTCCACAATGAAGTGGTTCTCTGAAAATCTCAGGTGTACATCGACTTCCATTTCTTTAGACAAAACAACAGGTCATTTTGGGAATGCAGTGGCAGTCCTCAAATTTGAATTGAGTACGATTGAACTAGAACATAATGACAATGTATGATTGAACTAGGACATAAAAGTCGCCCTCATGTCCAAATCATTACTAATGGCTTTTTGAGCAATTTTGTTTGAGTTGGAACTTTGGGCTGATTTTAGCACATAGTATGCATTCTTAGGAATATGCCTGAAAAACATGGCATGGTCAACTGCCTTCTACACTTGTTTTCCCATGTTTAAAAATCTTAATTAGATATAATATTAAAAGTATTGTCAGAAACAGATATATAAATGGTATTAACATGAATATTACAACTTAGTCTATAATAAAGCTCTCTGAAACAATACATACAACTAAAAGAATATCATATTATTGTAAAGAGTTACAGGTTAAAATATTAAAACATATTTATGATATGTTTATATATTTAATGGAAGGGACAATATAAGTGTTCAAAATTTAAATTATATGAACAGTAGTAACCATGATTTATCAGTTAGCAGATTAAATATAAAGAAGTAACAATTTATTAATAGAGAGGCTTCATTCGTGTAAATGTACTTAATAAGTAAACTAACAGCTTGAAATTAAAACCTTAAGACATTTTATAATTCTCCATCAAGGTGGCTCTGGACCATCTTTTTAAAGTATATTGTTAAGGATAGATTGAGACAACCATGCATGAACTGAGTCATATACATGGAATGGATCCAGATTTGAATTTCAATATACATAAATTGTCTGGAGAGTCTCTTATGATTGACATGTTGGATACTACTTCTGATTGCCAAGGATGGAGAGCTTTGGGCTTGAGTTGCCAACTGTCTGAAATCTGCCTCTCTGTCTCAAATGAGCCACATGTTCCTTGGCATTAAGTGCTTTAAATTCAGTTGGTCTAGGAAGCGGCTTAATTTCCTACAGCCTCCTCCTTAAATTCTCAATAATTCTCAAATTAAATGTTCCATAATGTGCGGATGCTATATGGTATGCAGAACAGAAAGCCTGGAAAACTGACATGAGGGCAGGAGCTAGACTATATCCTGTGCTAACCACAGAAGAAGGGAAAGGTAAATGGAAGGATGAGAACAAGAATAAAGAGACAGATGACACAGAGAATGCAGTTGGGGACAGTGATAGTGACATAAATGATAACTGAGTACTGTTAAATCGTCCACCTCCATACAATGCCACTCCAACTGGTGGAGTGAGTAATGTGCCCACCAGGGCCGGCTTTAGCGCTGGTGGCGCCTGGTGCGACAATGCTTGTTGGTGTCTCCCAATGACCACCTCTGCCATGGTCTCCCTCACTACCACCCTTTAACAGTGCTCCTCAAGTCTCCATAACCACACTCTCTCTCAGATGTATTAAATTAGTTTGATAGCCCCACCCGTACCAGTGTAGTGTGTGATTTTACATCACACACACAAACAATCATACACGTGTAGATCAGTGTATAGGAAATGTTACATAAGGCACAGGATTATGAGGTGTAAGAGTCACCTGTCATCCATACTGGTAGGCAGCACAGCTTAAGTATGCTTGGTCTGGAGAAACACAAACTCAGAATTTAAAACTTAACACCATGGTTGGTGGTTCTTTTTAAGAAGAAGAGTAAATTTCTACCCAAATAAACCCGTTTTACAACATTAGGGTTAAGAAAAACTGGGGGAAAAATAAGAAAGCTCCAATCTATACCATGCAGTTAGCATGTAGTTCTTTGATGGCAGTTAATAGCTCACTGCTCTATATTAGAATTTTAACTCATAAAATGCAAGTAACAAAATGATCTCTCTAACAAAAGCACTAGCCACTGACCTATTTATATGTTATGCACTCTGTGATCTGCGTAGTACACTTTCTTTGCAGTAGGCATATTAACCCTCTGTGCTACCTTACAATTAGTCAAAACTTACCCTAAACAAAACTCCCATCTCGATCCAGGAAGAACATGAATCACCGGAGTTATCTTGACGTTTTTATGGTTTCCTGAATATTGCTCGAGGCCAGAACGCAGCAACAGGTGCTTTTAAAACCTAATATACTTGCAAACATGGCGCCCCCACCCGAAGTCAGTACCCGATGCGGTGGCACCGATCGCACCGCCCTAGAGCCGGTCTTGGTGCCCACGACTAACACCTTTGATGTGCCTACAGCACAATTAAATATAAATGCTGATTCTAGGGGGGAACCATCAGGAATGGCAGTCTCTTTGATTTCTGAAACTCTAAATGGCCCGGATGCATTGACCATTCCTCTCACAATTTATCCTGTAGTTCCTCTGTATAAGCCTGTAGTAGCAGGAAATAATACCCATACTTTGTCTGTCCCTACTGGAATGAATTCCATGACTAATAATTCAGTATACTGGACAATAAGAACCTTTCTAAAACAAGGAAATACCCCATAAAACACAAGAAGCTGAAGGAAAAATGTATGATTGCTCAGATGAAAGCTGCACAGAGAGGTCAAAATCCACAGTTCGTTGGGAATACTGTTCATGTGCAGGGAATGTATCAGCAGGGTGCTCCTGTGATGCAAAGTATTAATTGATTTCAATAGCAAGGATTTCAGCAGCAAGGGTTCCAACTGCAACCTAAAGCATGTGGTATTCTGATTGATTCTGATTGATCTGATTACAGCTGTTGATATGAAGATTTGGAAGCGTGAGTGTTGGTTCAGGACTGGTAACATGCTTAATTGGAATCAGGATCAGAATGATGGATTTGTGCAATCACCTGCAAATAATATGGTCCAGACACATCAGGTGCAGAGAATTAAAAATCCCAATGTGCCCCAAGCTCAAGTGAAGCATGTTGCACAAGCCCAGGTGCCACAACAAAATGTCAATGTCCAGAGATACAATGCAAATAGAATTCCTAATGGAAATATGAATCCCTTTGTGGATAAGTGGACATTTCAACAGTGCTCCCTGATTCATACAGATGATAAATTCAGCTCAGACCTGTCGCAATGACAGGGCCTAAGAAGGGAGGATAAGATAATTACGTACTTGGCGCAACCTTAGAGGTAGACCAGAGTGGTCCATATGTGGCTGGTGAGGTGAATTTAATTCCTGTTTCATTCCTCGTCATCACTTGTGGTACCTATGCTACTGTGAAAACAGAGCTTCCCAACCCACCCCTCTTGGGAGAAAGAATCCAAGTTGTAAATAAACAAATAACTAGCCCAGTTTCAGAAACGTATTCAAGTCCTGTAAATCTGCTTGGATGAGATCTTTGTGCAAGCTGAATTGTTCCATTTAGTGTACCCCAAATGGCATCAGAATCCAGACGCATGATGTGGACAAAAGATGGTTTGCCATCAGACTTGAGAAACACAGTGCTACCTGAAGTCTGGGACTTTTCAGGTAAAGACATCAGACTTATGCAAGGTGTTGAATCGGTCTGCATTACGGTGAAGTATGGGAGAATCCAACAATATAATTTGACCCCTGAAACTGTTACTAGGATTACTCCTGTGATTGCCTTAATGATTGAGTGAGGCATTCTGAAAGAGATTATGGGGAGTCCACGTAACTCACCCATCGTAGGTTTGCAGAAACCCAACGGTGAGTATTGCATCGTCCAGACCTGCGAAAGGTGGATTCCATGGTTGTTCCTTGTTGTCCTTTGGTACTGAATCCTGCTGTGATTTTGTTTCAGATTCCATGTGATGCCAAGCGGTTCTCTATCATTGATTTATGCCAAGCTTTGTCCTCCATACTATTGCACGAGGATAGCCAGTTCCTTTTTCGCTTTTCATTTCAGCAGCTGTGTTTTGGCATGGCGCTGACTCCAACAAGGGTATCTGGAGAATCCATCCATCTTTAATCAGATACTCAAAAAGAATCTAGAGTCCTTACATATAGATTCATCAATGCAACATTCTGCGAATTCTAAATTGCGATATTTACCGAATCGCAATTTAGAATTCGCAGAATGGCATTCATGAAGAAATGCGGGATAAAAATGCGAATCGCAATCGGTCGCAATTGCCGATTGCGATTTGGCTCCAATCGCATAATAATCGCAGAATCGGCCGATTTCTTGATTGAAATTGCGATTTCACCATTACCGAAATCGCAATTTGCGATCTCGCTAACTGCGAGATCGCAAAAACGGGAAGTCGCATTTCGAGCCCAATGATGACATCACAACCAGGAAGTAGGCTGTTCCCTCCCTCATTCAGACCACTGAGCCTGAAAGTGGAAGCAGGACTGGGAAGAGCTCCACAACAGTGAACTTGCAGCACCACAGCAGGACATCCACAACCTCCAAAATGTCACAGGAAGCAGCAGGGAGCAGTGCCCCAGGGAGGAAGAGGAAGATTAAGTTCTCAGAGCAAGAACTTGAGTTCCTAATTGTGGGGGTCTGTAAGGACTATGCACGCCTGTTTGGCAAGGACTCCAGGAGGGTGCCAGAGGCTGACAAGCGCCGCATCTGGCTGCGCATCCGCGCCAAGGTAAATTCTGCCGGGGTGGCCCAGCGGTCAATAGACGATTTGAAAAAGAGGTGGTATGACCTCAGAGGGCGTGCCAAAGAGCGAATTGCGGAGAGGCTGGGTGAGCGACTTGCCACCGGTGGAGGAGACCCCACTGCCACACCCAACACCCCACTGAAGGACCTCGTGGAGGACACCCTGACTCTAAAGCCTGCGTGGGGGTCACCCAGCTGGACTTGTCCCGGCTCACCCAACAATCCCAAGGTAAGTGCCATGCGACTGCGAGCCCGTCCCCTAACAATGCCCATGACCCCTGAGCTAGCAATTTGTCAACCCCAGTAATGCAGGCCATGCACACCTGAAATGCCCTATTGCATTGTGGGAGTTGTAGTGTAATAAACATTCCCAGATAGCCCAACACAGGCAGACCTGTCAATTCAAAGTAATTCCAAAAGCCAGTCAGGGAAAGCAGGCCTGCATGCATGTAGCAACATCTCATGTGCAATATACATATCATTAATCATGCACCCATTTAAATCACAGGTGCAGCAGAGGAGCCCAGCACCGACAGCGAGGCCCTACATATAGATGAGTACCCGGAGCACACCGTGGGTGAGGGCCAACCTCAACCAGGACCATCTCAGCCTCCTGCAGCAGTACCACCACCACCCCCCCATGTGGGCAAGGCCACTCCTGCAGCCACAGGTGCCCAGCAACCACCCCAACCGACACCCACGGCAGTGGTACAGGCCACACCACCAGCAGCCAGGAGGCAGACGAGTCGCACAGCCGCAGTCAGGTCGCAGTCCCGCGGACTGACGCACCAGCTGCGTGAAACCGCCACACGCGCGGGCAGGGCTGTCCATGCACGGGATCCTGGCCTGGCCATTGAACGCTGCATGCCTGCGGTACATCTTACGCAGTGCGTCACCTGGCAGCCATACATTGCAGCTCACCAATACCGCGCAGCATGTTGGACAGCTGACCGCAGCTGTGCGTGAGAATAACCAGATCCTGGTCTCCCAGCAGGACATCACCCGCCGGCGCCACCGCTAGTTGCTGACCCGCCTGTCCGCCTTCACCAGGTCTAATCATATTATTGGCAATGCAACATCTCAACTTTCCCGCCGGTCCCTTGCAATGCAGCTGCAAATGGTCCAGTGTTGCCAGGACGTCGCCAGGTCACTGGATCAGGTGACAGCAGCAGTGCTCTGTATGCAGCCAACTGTCCATGGTGAACCAGGGGGTGGTGATGATGCCAGCGAGGCCACGTCAAGCCACAGCAGCATGTCCTTGCCACCGGTGCCTGAACGCCACCGCAGCAGCAGGCCCACTGCAGCATCACGGGCCAACACTGCAATTGAGGACAACGAGAGGCGACTGGGTGTGTCTGGACGGAGGTGCCAGTGAGACTTTTCACTCTGCCTGCAGGGCCATGCAGTATCTGCAAGCAAGCCCTCTACCCCTGCATGGGGACGTATGACGCAATACTGTTCCCATGTGCACTCATGGACAAAAAAAGCCACATTATTGTGAATGAACAATAAGAATTTATGGTTTAACG
This sequence comes from Lissotriton vulgaris, assembly GCF_964263255.1. Classification (NCBI taxonomy): domain Eukaryota; kingdom Metazoa; phylum Chordata; class Amphibia; order Caudata; family Salamandridae; genus Lissotriton; species Lissotriton vulgaris. Next base: position 1,047,635,991 of record NC_141697.1, on the reverse strand, counting down.
TAAATACGACTCATGTCATTATTACATTTGTTATGCATGAGTGCAGTGTTGTGTGAGGGGAATGTGTGCAACAGTTAATAGTGATGTGGTTGCGGCGCCTGTGTCCTTCTGCAGGATTCTCCCCGCGTGCATGACGCACATGTGCAGGTGGGCGGTTGTCCCCTTCCGACTCACTGCCAGATATCTCAACAGGTATTCTGCGCTTGGTAGCAATGTTGTGGAGTATTGCTCACACAGCCACAATGCGGCAGCAGACCTCAGGCTTGTATTTGATGGCCCCACCAGTCTTGTGAAGTATGCAGAATCTGCTCTTCAAAAGGCCAAATGTCCTCTCAATGCAATTTCTTGTGCGTATGTGTGCAGCATTGTATTGCCGTTGCTGTGGTGTTGCAGTGTTGAGGTATGGGGTGAGGAGGTACTCACGGAGACCATAGGCGCTGTCACCTAAATGAAAGGAGCAGAGGGTGAGTGCCTGTTCTGCGCAGCTACATGATCACAGTGTACTATATGGGGGCATGTGTACTTACCTAGTAGGTGTCCTTCGCCAAAGTCTCCCCTGGCCAGTCGTGTGTGAATGCCGCTGTGCCGGAAAATGAAGGAGTCATGTGTGCTCTCCGGGTATTGTGCCACTATGTCCTTGATGTAAGTCTTAGCGTTGCACACCATCTGGATATTGAGGGAGTGGTAGGACTTGCGGTTGCGGTACATGTATTCCGTTTGTGCTGGTGGGCAGATGTGGATGTGGGTACAGTCAATGCATCCGATTACATGTGGGAAATGCGCAACATTGTAGAAATGTAGCTTGGTCTCATTCAAGTCCTGTTGGGTGGTGGGGAATGAGATGTAGTGGTGTAGCCGGGTCAGCATAGCCTCCAGGAAACTCGTTAGGCAGCGGGACATGGTGCTCTGGGATATCCCCCCTGCAACAGCGACTATCCCCTGGAAGCTTCCGGAGGCCAGTAGGTGCAGGCTGTACAATACCTGGACATGGGTGGGCACGGCATTGGTCCTCCTTGGTGCGTGCTGCATCAGGGAGTCTAGGTCCCAGGTCAGCTTTATGATCATTGGCCCATCCAGGCGGTACTTAGAGTAAATTTGCTCCGCAGTTTGGCCCAGCAGGGTGACCCGCAGGCGGAATATTCGCTCCTGGATCTTGCGTCTGTTCCATGCTGCAGCCTGGAGCCTACGCCGCCTGACCACCATGTAGAGTCCTGGCATTGTGTGAGTCCTCATGCTACTACTGTGTTTCCTTAAGTGTGTTTGTTCAGCACTGCACCTGTGGCTCGTTAGTTATTTTTCTTTTTGTGTTTTTTTTTTCTGTAATGGTTACCACCTGCTTTTGGTTCTCCTTAAATTGCGCCTCGCAAATAGCGATTTTCAGCTTTTTCGCTAATTGCGAGTTTTCATGAATGGCGCTTGCGATTATTTAGCGATATTGCAAAATAAATCGCAGAATCCATGGATTCTCTCTATTTCCGATTCGCTATAGGGGTTCCTCCTAGATTCTGTGATTTATTTTGCGATTTCGCAATTTTATTTTTGCGATTTCGCAAATTCTGTATTTTTGACATGATGAATTGCTTTTCTGTTAATTGCGATCGCAATAGCTCATTCACAGCTATTGCGATCGCAATTTTGCTTCATGAATCTGGCTGTTAGTGATGCCCTATCCCTCAGTCCTAGTTCATTATTGTCAAAGCCCAGCTCAAGTGAGTTTCTGTTCAGTTCTGACGGAAGTTGAAGACAGTCCGACCCCACCCTGAAACTGCTTGTTCCAGCACACTAGTTTTAAAACAGTGCACTAAGAACCAGAAGCTCAAGGGAAGGGGGGAAGTGGATAAAATAAAAATAGAGAGACAACACCATTCTTGCGTTTCCACTGTAGAAGAGCTGCTAAAATCTGCGGCCCTCTCTGACTTCTGTAGAAATTGGTGCCTAATGAAACATAAACAAAGAACAGATAAGTGCAACCTATCCCTAAATGTGTTTCTGACTAAACCTTAATCTTATTAGAAAGTCTCTTCTAAAAGTACCTCTTGGATCCTGGTCTCAAGCTTCCAGGCTTGGAATGTGTCACTGTTCTGGGATGTGCTTTCTATTACTGTAAAACTTCTGTAAAATCAAACGAATATCATTATCAGAATTACCAAAGTCTAACATTCACCTTAATATAACTAAAGCCTAAATTCTTAATAGCAAACTCACTTTTCACACATTTCCAGACTTTTTATAAAACAAATACTGTACTTTTACAACAAAATACAGCAGGTAATTTGTGCAAGTCCTTGATTTACTGTTTGCCTTGCTGTCAATGGTTTCCTCTGTTCGATTCTTAAAAAAGTTCCATGTAAAACAATGTTTATTTTACAAAGTTCCACAAAGTATTCTTGTAACAAAGGGTTTGAAGCACAAAGTTCGTGGGAGATATCTTGGCCCACATGCATCAAGCACTTTTTCATTCGCAAACGGTGCGATTCCTTAAAATCGGCCGTTTGCGAATGCAAAAGTGCTTTTTGGGATGCATGAAGCAATTTTAGAATTTGCAACATTGTTGCGAGTTCTAAAATTGCGGGTGCTTTTAAGAAGTCGCAGATGTGCGACTTCTTAAAAGCAATGCATCATTACTTTGACAAGTGGAAATTCGCATTTAGGGTTCCAAATATACCGAGTGGTTGAACCACTCGGTAAATTTGGAAAAAGTGTTTAAAATGCTTTAAATGTTTTTTTTTCAACATTCATGTTTCACACACACATGTCCTTAGGACATGTGTGTGTGAAACATGATGCGAAAAATACATTTCAGGGGTGCATGGGGGGGTCCTTTGGACCCCCCCCTGCACCCATGAAATTTTCTAAGTGCCACTCGCAATTCCCATTGACTCCTATGGGCCTTTTGGCCCATAGGAATCAATGGGAATTGCGAAAATTAACTTAAGAATTCGGTATTCATTTGGGATTCGGTAAAAATTGCGATTTTTACCGAATCACAAATGAATACCGAAAATAATGATGCATAGCATTTTGCACTTCTTAATTTGCGATTCCTTATTTTTCGCAAATTAGGAAGTGCAAAATGTCACAATGATGCATGTGGGCCCTTGTTCCAAATTGTCTTTAAATGAATCCAGAAATCGCTGATAAAGTTCTTTCAGGTAATAAAAGGTTTTGCACTTACTTGTTGCTGAAAAGGGATATTGATCAGTCTAACCTTGACCTCTTTCTCTTTTGCAGGTCGATTGCAGTGGACAGAAGAGGGGCTGAGGCAAGAAGTAGCCGGAAACCAGAAGAAGGAAGAGCCAGAAGCCACGCCCGTTGAAGTCAATGAAGGTTTGGAGAGAGCAGGAGTGCCAGCACCAAAGGATCTGTTCCCAGGTAAGTGGGAGGTAGACGAGCACAAGCACTGAGTGAGGCTCAGGGGCTGCCTTTTATAGACAGGGCTGGGTGTGGTTCGAAGAGCTGGGTGTGGTTCGAAGAACTGGGTGTGGTTCTCACAAGCAGGTGTGCAGAGCTTCAGTTATTATGCTAATGAGTTGAAGTAACACATGGCCTAGGGAGGAGTGTTCTAAATAAGCCTTGGTAAAAGCAAGGTCCAATGTCTTCTGAATAAGCCTTGGTAAAAGCAAGGTCCAATGTGCAAACACGACAGCAATGTCAAAACTTGTGAATACATTGAGCAACATACACAGAAGTCTTAGGAGGGGCTAAGATAACAAGAAAGGTGTTCAGTAGTATGTTTAAAGAGAGCTATTACAGAGACCACTACTGCAATGAGAGGGGACATGCTCTTTGCTGTGCACAAACACTAACAGTCGCCCCCCTCAAAGGCCCTCCTACTGGACGGGGTTTCCCTGGATTTTTTAGATAAAACTGTCTAATCAACCATGGGGCATGTACATAGGACGCTGGTTCTCATGAATTCTCAGTTTCGTCATATCCTTTCCATTCTACTAAATAAAACAGACATCCATGAATTCTTTTTGCGTATTTTATGCTTTTCACTTCATATTCTAGATTTACCTTAATTGGTATGGGTGGAGGTGGTGGTTCGGGTCGGGTATTTGGGTTGTACGGCTTAAGCAAGGACACATGGAATGTAGCATGTACTGGGTATTCTTTTGGTAAGTCCAATTTTACTGTTACCAGGTTTACTATGGCAGTTATACTAAAGTGTCCAATGAAACGTGGTTGCAGCTTTCGGGATCCCTCTATATTTAGGTTCTTTGTGGAGAGCCATACTTTGTCACCGATTTTATACATTGGGGCCTCAGATCTGTGTTTGTCTGCTTGTCTTTTCATGCTTTCTTTGTACTTTAATAAATGTTTCCTGGCCTTGTCTTGTATGTCACCTAATCTCGTTAGTCTATCTGTTACTGTAGGCAACAGGGAATCTTCTAATAAAATGGGTATAGCTCTCGGATGATACCCCTGCATGAAATAGAATGGTGAGCAAAGTAGAGCTGCATGCTCAGTATTATTATAAACAAACTCTGCTACAGGGAGAGCTTCCAACCATTCACTAGAATAATCAGCCAATAAACAACGTAGCGTTTGAAGTAAGGTTTGGTTCAGTCGTTCAGTTTGTCCATCTGTTTCTGGATGGAAAGCAGTGGAAAATGCCACATCTATTTTCAGTTTTTCGCATAATTTTTTCCAAAATCTAGAGTTGAACTGGCTACCTCGGTCTGATACCACTTTACTTGGCAAACCATGTAAACGCACAATTTCTCTTATAAAAATATCGGCAAATTCTGCTGCAGTTGGCAATTTCCGTAATGGTACAAAATGTGACATTTTAGACAAAAAATCCACTATCACTAATACTGTTGTGAAGGATTTTACTGGTGGTAAACCTACAATAAAGTCTACACTCACAGTCTGCCAAGGTTGTTTGGGTGATGGCATTGGTATTAACAAACCGTCAGGGGCCTTATGAGAAGATTTATGTCTTGCACAAACTGGACAGGTAGTAAGAAATTGCTTAATGTCCTTACTCATATTGTCCCACCAAAAGTGTTTTCGCACATTTTCCAGGGTTTTTACCCAGCCAGGATGACATGCCAACGGTGAGGCGTGATGCCAAATTATCACCTTATTTTGTAATTCTGTGGTGGGCACAAACAGCATGTTGTTGTGATACAATAAACCTCGTTGTATTGAGTTATGGGAATCCTTTAACCACTCTTGAGGTGCCATTTGCATATGTGCATTATATAGATCTGTGATGAAATCCTTCTGTTGTACTGGTGCCAAAAGTTTTTGGGGAGGAATAATGGGTTCTCCTATTTTGTCTTGTTTCATGTCTGAGGTATGTCCGTATCTAGATAACACATCAGATTGAATTTGTTATGCACCTGGTCTATAGGTTATAACGAAGTCAAATGTACAAAAAAAAATTAACCAGCGCATCTGACGTGGAGTTAATGCTTTTAGTGATCCAAAGAACTGTAGGTTCTTATGGTCAGAAAAGATGGTAACAGGGTACTTGGCTCCCATTAAATGGTGCCTCCATTCAGAAAAGGTACTTTGATAGCTAATAGTTCTATTTCAGCCACAGTGTAATTTTGTTCAGCTGGTAATACATTTTTGGAATAGAAGGCTATAGGATGTAATTGGCCATCTACTGCATCTCGTTGAGAGAGAACTCCTCCTAAAGCTACTTGTGAAGCATCCGCTTCGACAAAAAATGGCAAGTCAGGATCAGGATGTTTCAGAATTGGGGCTGAAGTGAACTTTTGTTTCAGGAATTGAAGCCTCATCAGACCAAAGAAATTGTTGCCCTTTCCGCAACAAGGTGGTTATTGGGGCCGCAATGTCTGCGAAATGAGAAAAATACCTCCTATAAAAATTGGCGAAACCCAGAAATTTCTGAACATCCTTCACAGATGATGGTTCTGGCCAATCAGTAATAGCACTAATTTTCTTTTCATCCATAATTATTCCTTGAGGTGACAGGCAGTATCCTAAAAAGTCCACTTTGCTAACATTAAAAGTACATTTTTCTAATTTAGCAAAGAGATGATTTTCTTTTAACTTTGATAATACTGCACGAACATGTTGGGTATGTTCTTCCGGGTTCTTAGAGTAAATGAGGATGTTGTCTATGTATACTATGACACAAACGTCCAGGAATTCGTGTAGGACCTCATTTATAAAGAATTGAAAGGCCGCAGGGGCATTACACAACCCAAAGGGCATTACTGTGTACTCAAATAGACCAAACGTTGTCTTGAAAGCTGTCTTCCACTCATCCCCCTCTTTTATTTGGACCAGGTGGTAAGCTCCCCGCAGATCTAGTTCAGTGTATACAGTAGAATGTCTCAATTGATCCAACAACACAGGTATTAGAGGAAGAGGATATTTATTTTTTATTGTAGCCTTATTTAGTCCTCTATAGTCGATACACGCGCACAGAGATTTATCCGGCTTCGGGATAAAAAAAAGTGGAGATGACACTGGAGATGTGGAATGTCGGATGAACCCAGACTGTAGTAGGTCATCTAGGTAGGTTCTTAAATATTTGGTCTCTTCGTCAGGCAAAGCATATACTCTGTTATTAGGTAAAGGGGCCCCTGGGATGAGATCTATACTGCAGTCATATGACCGATGTGGGGGTAAAACACTAGCCTTCACTGGATCAAAAACGTCTTTAAAGTCAGAATATTCAGGAGGGAGACTTGGTTTGTCTTGTGTAATACTAGCACAGTGTATTACTGAGCTCTGTTCTATACCTGCTTCTTGATAGCAATTGGTTCTACAGAATGAGGAATCCAAAGTAACTGTTCTGTTCACCCAATCAATTTTTGGGTTATGAGTTGTTAACCAGGGTACCCCGAGAATCAAGCCAAAATTAGGGGTATCTATCAGATCAAAGCTAATAATCTCTGTGTGCCCGTTTTGACAGACCATGACAAGGGGACTTGTTTGTTTTGTGATTAATCCAGAGGTAAATTCTGACCCATCCACTGCACATACTGCTTCTGGACAAGGCTTTAGGCAAATAGGAAGACCTAATGTGTTAGCTAACTTATTATCCACAAAATTTCCTGTTGCTCCTGAGTCCAGTAGGACAGGGAGAGAATGTCTAACTTGGGTAGTAACAATTAAAAAGATCTGAATTATGAAATGTCTAGGTATGTGTGGTACCATGAAGGCTGCAGAATTAGAGGTTTGATTAAGATGTTTTCTCGAACAAGTAACCTCCCCCCTTGTCGAGCTTAATCGTTTCCCTACTCAGTTGAGGAGATAGAGGAAACAGTACCCTTTCGTGAAGTTTTAGGTTTTACTGGACATTCTCTGGCAAAATGTCCTGCCTTGCCACAATATAAACCTAATTGAAGTTTTCTCCTTCTTTCTTTTTCCTCTGACGTGAGTGGACCTCTGAGTGCCCCTATTTGCATAGGCTCTGGTTCAGGGAATTTATTATCTGTGTCTTTCTTCTCATGTCTAATAAAAGTTAACCGTGATTCCAGTTTGGATTAATCTCCCTTTGTTTCTCCTAGTCTGTGTTCCAATTTCACAACTAAATCTACAAAGTTAGAATAGTCTTCTGGCAAATCAACGATATGAGCCAGCGCAGCGCGTCTTTTAACTCGTCTCTCAAACCTTTATAAAAAAGGGAGACACGCTTTTCTTCTGGCCAACGTGTCTCGGTGAGTAAAAGATTAAAACTAGTGAGATAGGTCAATAAATCCTTGTTACCTTGTTTAAGATTTAAAAGCTCATTATCGCTTGCCTGCATAAAAGTGTGTTTTGCAAAAAGGCTGGTCATAGTACGTTTAAATTGATTCCAATTATGGAGGATGGGATCATCTCTATCCATGAAAGGAATTGACCAATTGGCTGCTGTACCGACCAAATAAGACAAGACGATTGCCACTTTCGTAGCATCAGTAGGGAACTGTTGTGGTTTACAAACGAAGTGTAATTGACATTGATTGATAAAAACATGGAATTTGTTACTATCTCCATGAAAACGTTCAGGTGCTGCTAAAGGCACAGCATTAGGAACATTAATAGTAACCTCAACTGGGGGGGGGGGGAGTTGCATGTTTTGCTCGCGCCCCTGTACCTGAGGAGGTTTTAAACAAAGGCGTAAAAGCTGTGTTCCACTGAGATTTCCTAGGTTTATACCTGTTTAAATCCTGTTTTAAAAAAGTGTTTTCCAACTTTAATTTCTCTATTTCCTCTTGCATATGTTGCAAGATGCCAGACACTGATTCATTATGGGCCAAGTCCTCGTTTAGGGCCTGCGCCATATCCGTGGCGTCAATGCCCTCTGTTTCTTGGCCGGCATTCATCCTCCAACAGAACTGAATATTTTAAAGGCTTGTGCTTCTTTCAAAGCCCAGCTCACCTGAGTTTCTGTTCAGTTCTGATGGAAGTTGAAGACAGTCCGACCCCACCCTGAAACTGCTTGATCCTGCACACTAGTTTTAAAACAGTGCACTAAGAACCAAAAGCTCAAGGGAAGAGGGGAAGTGGATAAAATAAAAAAAGAGAGACAACACCGTTCTTGCGTTTCCACTATAGAAGAGCTGCTAAAATCTGCGGCCCTCTCTGACTTCTGTAGAAACTGGTGCCTAATGAAACATAAACAAAGAACAGATAAGCGCAACCTATCCCTAAATGTGTTCCTGAATAACCTTAATCTTATTAGAAATTCTCTTCTAGAAGTACCTCTTGGATCCTGGTCTCAAGCTTCCAGGTTTGGAATGTGTTACTGTTCTGGGATGTGCTTTCTATTACTGTAAAACTTCTGTAAAATCAAACAAATATCATTATCAGAATTACCAACGTCTAACATTCACCTTAATATAACTAAAGCCTAAATTCTTAATAGCAAACTCACTTTTCACACATTTCCAGACTTTTTATAAAACAAATACTGTACTTTTACATCAAAATACACCAGGTAATTTGTGCAAGTCCTTGATTTACTGTTTGCCTTGCTGTCAATGGTTTCCTCTGTTCGATTCTTAAAAAAGTTCCATGTAAAACAATGTTTATTTCACAAAGTTCCACAAAGTATTCTTGTAACAAAGAGTTTGAAGCACAAAGTTCATGGGAGATATCTTGTTCCAAATTGTCTTTACATGAATCCAGAAATCGCCGATAAAGTTCTCTCAGGTAATAAAAGGTTTCGCACTTACTTGTTGCTGAAAAGGGATACTGATCAGTCTAACCTTGACCTCTTTCTCTTTTGCAGGTCGATTGCAGTGGACAGAAGAGGGGCTGAGGCAAGAAGTTGCCGGAAACCAGAAGAAGGAAGAGCCAGAAGCCACGCCCGTTGAAGTCAATGAAGGTCTGGAGAGAGCAGGAGTGCCAGCGCCGAAGGATCTGTTCTCAGGTAAGTGGGAGGTACACGAGCACAAGCACTGAGTGAGGCTCAGGGGCTGCCTTTTATAGTCAGGGCTGGGTGTGGTTCGAAGAGCTGAGTGTGGTTCGAAGAACTGGGTGTGGTTCTCACAAGCAGGTGTGCAGAGCTTCAGTTATTATGCTAATGAGTTGAAGTACCACATGGCCTAGGGAGGAGTGTTCTAAATAAGCCTTGGTAAAAGCAAGGTCCAATGTTTTCTAAATAAGCCTTGGTAAAAGCAAGGTCCAATGTGCAAACAAAACAGCAATGTCAAAACTTGTGAATACATTGAGCAACATACACAGAAGTCTTAGGGAGGGGCTGAGATAACAAGAAAGGCTTTCAGTAGTATGTTTAAAGAGAGCTATTACAGAGACCACTAGTGCAATGAGAGGGGACATGCTCTTTGCTGTGCACAAACCCTAACAATTATATTGATGACTTATTGGCGGTGTTAAATACGCAGGAGGCTTGCAAATGAGACACACTTGCTCTCTTGAACCACTTAGCTGAGAATGGACATAAAGTATCGCCAACCAAATTGCAACTCTGAAGTCCTGTATCTAGGAGATCACCTTGAGAAAAGCGCAAGGAAGGTGTAACCAGATAGAATATTGGCGATTCTGAAAATGAACCTGCCAACAACACTGAGAGAGATTAGAATGTTTTTGGGAAGGGTGGGCTACTATCAACAGTGGCTTACTTACTTTTCCCTGATGGCCAAGCCTTTACTGAGGCTGACACAGAAGGACGTGCCAGATCTGGTACCATGGGATGACAGAGTTGAGAGAATGTCTCTGGCGCATCCCGACACTGTGAACGCCTGATTAAAATTAATGTTTTGCTTTCTTTTGCAGTGAGAGAGGGCTGTTCCCTTTCAGTGCTAACCCAAATGCATGGCAATGCTCACAGACCAGTGGCCTATATTTCTGCCACACTTCACCGCGAAGCTGCAGTTTTTCCTGGCTGTCCTAAAGCTATTGGCACAATTAGCGTTAACATCGAGCAGTGCGAAAGCATTGTTATGGGTGAACCCTTGACTGTTTTTTGCCCCCACTCAGTTGAAGTGCTGTTAACTCGTACTCAAACACAGTATCTCATCAACAGTCAGCTTACCAAGTATGAGCAAGTCATTCTTGGAGCTGAAAATCTTACATTGTGAAGGTGTACTTTTCTGAATCCTGCTACACTACTGCCCCTTCCTGGAAATGAGGATATTGAGGGAGAAATGGAACATGACGGTCTTGATGTTACTGAACTATACACCAAACCAAGACCTTACATACAAGATGTGCTACTACCTGAATCAGATTATGTGCTGTTTGTTGATGGCTCTTGCCTACAAGATCATGAAGAAAAACTGAGAGCTACCTATGCACTCTGTACTGTCTCAGGTGTGGTTGAAGCTTCCTCGCTTCAGGGAGTGTTTTCAGCACAAATGGCAGAAATGATTGCTCTTACTAGGGCATGCTGTGTTTCAGTCCAGCTGAGAGTGACAGGCTTGGTGTGGTGCATGAATTTGGGCAGTTGTGGTCCCAACGCGGATTCATGAACCTTTCGTGGTCACCAATCCATAATGGGGAAAGTGTGAAGAACTTGCTTCAGGTTTTACAACGGCCTGCCCAAATTGCAGTGGTGAAATTTATTTAGAGTTTTATATAGCGCGAACAAGATCTTTGCAGATATCAGAGCGCTTTACAGAAACAGTAGGTAGGAAAACAAACTTTTGAAAACAGTGTAATATACGGTAGGGAGTGAGTTGCAAAGTAGGGTAGTACTTGCACAAGAGTATGCACACTAATAACAATCTAGAAGCAATAATATTGAAGCCGTGCAATGACGATTCGAGTAAGATTATAGCACCCCAGAGGGTGAGTAAACACACTGTTGAGAACGGAATAATAGGCAGTAGTAAATGGATTGCAAGTTAGTAGGGCACTCAGGTCAGAGTGTACATCCCTAGTAAACAATCTGGAAACAAATATTAAGGCATCCGTGCTATGATTTTAGTCCAGTAGCAGTCGTATAAGAGTCTAATATAGATAAGCAATCAGGTAGCCGGTAGAGTAGGAGCCCTGTACTGTCATAGATCCAGTAGCAATAGGGTTCAGGTGAACTTAGCCATAAGGATGGCTTTTACCTCATTCTTGAAAAGTACAGAGGAGGGGATACGCCTAGTTTCTGGCGGGAGTGCATTCCAGATCCTGGGTGCCATTCCTGAGAAGGAGCGTTTGTATGTTTTTTCCTTCCGGAATCTGCGAGGTTTCAGGAGGAGATTCTTTGTGCTTCTGTTGGATCTTGAGCCTCCTGATATAGTCAGTTTGTGAGTGAGGTAGTTGGGTGCCTTGTGGTGTACGGCCGAATGTGTCATACAGGCAATTTTCAGCTGTACTCTGGCTTCAAACGGCAGCCAGTTCAGGGTTAAATGCACCGCTCACAGGCAAGGCAATGACTATGTCACTGTGGGTAGCACATATGCTGATGAATCAGCTAGGTGATGCACACAGAATTCATGCACTTTTAATGGGAAATGCGTCAATGAAAATTGAGATGTGACAAAATGCAATCTATTGTTGTCTACAGTTGAGACTTAGGAGAAAGTTAGGAGATTGCAGGAAGAGGTGCCAGGGCAGAACAGCAAGGTTGGGTCAGAGCAGGTTGTGTCAAAAGTGCTGAAGATGACATTTGGGTTTCAGGAGATGGAAGGGTGATACTGCCAGATAGCTTGTTGCCTCCAATGGTGATATATTATCCAGGACCTGCACTTTTAGGGAGAGATGCCGTGGTGCACCTTTTTAGTCAAATGTGGTTTAATCCCAGATTCAGACTGATGTCTGAGAGTTTGTGTCACCGGTGTGTTGTGTACCAACAGCAAAATGAGGGCAGAAGAACAGGGAGATAAGGAGGTCTCCTTAACAGGATGCAACTGGACTTCACCGAGATGCCAGTATGCAATGGGTTGAGTTATGTCCTAGTGATTGTTTGCCTCCTTTCACAGTGGGTTGAAGGTTACCCGAATAGAGTAAATGACATTCTCACAGTAACAAAGCTGTTGTTGAGGGAGTTGATGCCGCGTTTCAGGTTCCCGACTTCTTCGGAGTCAGACCGAGGGACTCATTGTAACAACGAAGTCCTGAAGATGTTATGTGCAGCACTACAGGTTCAACAAAGACTCCACAGCAGTTATAGGTCAGATGCTTGTGGAATTGTGGACTAAGTAAACAGCATTTGGAATCCAGGTTGGTTAAAGTGTGTGCTTTAATATCCCTAAAAGGGCCTGTTGCTTTGCCCCTTGTTCTGATGAGTCTGCGCAGTATTCCAGATCTGAGGACAGGATTGTCACCCCATGAGATCATCATGGGGAGGGTCATGAGCTGTGTACACAAATGCACATTTGTACTTTTCCAGATGACATGATTCTTAATTACTACAAAGGATTGGCTAATGTGGTATGCTCTGTGTCTCACCAGGTTGGAGAGGCTACAGTCCCGCCTCAACAGGAGCAGTGCCATGACCTTGGTCCCGGTGACTGGGTAATGGTGAAGAAGCACGTTCACAAGTTGTGCTTGATGCCTAGGTGGCGAGGCCACCTACCTATTGATTCTGGTCACAACAGCAGCTGTGAAGTGCGGCGGTCTCCCTAACTGGGTACATACTGCAAATACTCAGAAAGCCTATGTCACCTTGATGATATAACAGTACCTGTTCCTGATATGCAGGTGGTTAAAGTGAGTCAAAGGGAGCAGGTTAGTTTAGCTGTTGGGGACCAGCAAGCTGCTAGGACAGCACTCGTTTGGCCTGAAGGGTCTGAGAGAGTCAACAGTTGAAGTCAGTACAGAAGGGTCTAATCCAGTTGTTTTGACTGCACCAGATTCAGACCCTAGCACAGGGCCTTGTGCAGTTGAAATGTGAGTTGTACCTGGAGACCGGTGGCCAAGGAGACAAGAGAGAGCAGATGCTAACTCCAGAAGTAACATACCACACACTATCCGTGAAGATACTGAGGGAGTTGGTTAAAGTGACAGCGATGAAGAAGGGCCAACAGTAAGGAGCTCAAAGAGAGCTATGGTCCCCTGTCAAAGGTACTCTTTATGAATGAACTTACCTAGCAGTCTATGATTGAGAGAGAGCATTTTACACATTTTGCTATAACAATTCACATCCAGCTGAGCCTCCTTGAGCTGAACTTTGTGACTGAACTGATTTTTGAAATTGCATTGACACTAAACAGACTAAGTAAACTTTTTTTATTTTTTCACAAACTTTATTGCATTTGATCACATTTTTCATCAGGAGTAAATCGCATTGAATGACTGTGTACGTAAATAATCAAAAAGGAAGGACAAGGGATCTTACAGTGAAACAGCTATAGAGCTGGTTGCTCACAATGCAGAAATATTGAATGCAGCATATAAAAACATATAAACAAACATTTTCACCCACCCACAGACTGAGTCAACTTGCCCTGGAAGTGATCATTAGTGAATTTGAACTGAGCAGTTATTAGAGACAACTTAACAAGATTCAAAGAGACACTTGAACTTTGCTTTGCTATTAGTCCTAGTGGCAACTAACTGAAATAAGCCATGCTGCAATATTCTAACTAACGGTCTGTCACTATAGAACTCATGGAGCCTAACGCAAAATATTTTAGACGGAAACGCATATGTGCAGGAGTGTTTGCTGTTGCAACAATAGTGCTAGTTGTTTAGCTTATCATTTTTAATGTACCCCATCACTTACAGGTAGAAGAGCTTAAGACTACATTTGCCACGTAAGTACCATTTTCTAATGGCAATAGCTTACCAGCAATAGATGAGAAAGAGATATATGTAGATGCATCTAGAGGGGATTACTCACTGAATGTTTATTCTAAACTGCTTATGAATATGTTGACACTATGGATGCTAGGGATTGCTACGTATGTATGCAATTGCCTGCATCAGTTGTCGAAGGAATTACTTATCATCACCTCTCTTTGTTGTAAGGGGTTATCTGTAGTTTTTGATGAACTTATTCTACAGGAAAGGTCCTTTTCAATACCATTACTTGAATTATTACTTGGTTCTATCAGAGGTGCCTGTGCTGAAGCACTTGAATAGACAGCCTGATGCTAAAAATGCTGATATATTGGGAAATTTCTTTAGACCCACTATGTTACTGGATACAGCACATCCCCATAGACACAACTTAACTAGTATACTAACAGATGTAGAAAAGGAATTCATAGATTCATTCAAACGTACCACCCTTGGCTAAAGAAGAAAGTGAACACAGAATAGTGGGAAACATGGCAGCATTAGCTTCTGATTTGCAACGTAGAGGGAAATTATGCATTCACATTGAAAATCCTCAACTGACACAAACTTCATAGGGACTAGTGACCATATATTTGAGGTTCAACAGAATTGGGGTTTATATTTGGATGGAGGAGATCCTGTTTTTCCTGGGGTTTATTACATTTGTGGGAAAAGTGCATTCCACTGGTTACCCAAGAGATGGTATGGAACATGTGGCATGAGGATAGTCATTCCAAAAATATATCACGTGGGGTGAATTGATGATCTGGCAAGGGAACAACAGGGGAGAACAAAAAGAGATGCTAGTGAAATCGTAGGAGACATGTTTGGTGTTTTGATTCCATCTGTAGGAGTGTTACTCAACTCACACAAGATTAGAAAGCTTTTGACTGTAGTTGATAAACTATGTACTAGTACAGCTGGAGGAGTCTTAGCTATAGGTACAGAAATGGTTGCCATCAAGTCAACGGTTTTGCAGAATAGACTTGCTTTAGATGTCCTTCTTGCAAAAGAGGCAGAGTCTGCTGGATGTTAAAAGTTCAACAATGCTTTACTTATATTCCAGATAAGAGTAAAGACCTGAAGAAGTACATTAGCAATATTACAGACCTGCAGAAAGATTTGAAAGGGTTGACAGCAATAGCTGCTTGAGAAGCAATATGGAATGGATTTTCTGCTATAGGGAGATGGTTTGGAAACATAGGAAGTGGAATTGTTGGAAGCATCCTTAAACCCTTAGTGATAATTTCTCTTTGTGGACTATTCTTGACTATGAAAGGTATACAAACATGTATAAGCAATGAAGTGAGTGAAGAGAAATAGAACAGATTTGGAACTTGAGCATAGAGAGAGCAGAAACTATGACGACATGACATTTCTGGAGGATTTCATAAGAAATATGATGAAAACAACCAAATTGTGATTTGTCCATCTGATAAGAAATTGATGTGATGGCTTGATTCACCATCAGAGGGGGATTGCTGCAGTACAAAGATTGCACCACCCTTTAAACATCACAAATGTCACAGACACTTAAGAAGCACACGGTAGAAAAGTGCTCTAAACACATGATCCATGTATGGGTTAATGAATTAATGTAATTGTTGCACTTGACATTTATTAAAGCGAGTCTTCACTGTAGGATTAGAGAACTTATTTACATGCATGTTTTGCCTTAACTAAGAGTGATTAATAAAGAATCATCTTGATTTGGTAGAAAATGTATTCACCATGGAGATCAAATGTGACTTTCTAAGTGTGTTTCTACTTCACGTGAATAGCATTTCACCAAATTGAAGAAGGTAATCGTCCTAGAACTGATAATTGATTTATGTAATGTGTGCATTAATACTATGTATATTTGATTTGAATGTAGTGCTCAGTCATAATTAGCAATGAGTATTATGAAGATGTATTGAATATTACATGTATAATGAAACCTAATGCATTAGAAACATGTATTAATTTGTGTTTAAATATGAACACTCATATTAAATGTGAGCCATTGAAGTTAATGTTTAAAACTTAACATGAGTAGGCCTGTATTTCACCATACTGCATAAAGCTGATTTAGTTTTTTGCTAACTCAACATTTCTTTCAAGTATTCACATGCATTGTTAGTTTAGAACAGATACATTACTGTACTAGAGATAGGGGGAACAGGAGTCTGAGAAAAGGACCTTGACGAAAGATACAGAGAGAAACAGAGCTGTAACTGAATGAACTATTGTCCAAAAGTTGCAACCTACATGTGTATGAGGAAAGTATGTTGTTCCTACGGCCAGTGCGGGATAAACGGGAAATGTTGCAGACTGCAGCATGATTCGTGGATGACAATGGACCCCTGATGGTGAGATCAAAGGAAGTGTCGCCCAGTGGACTTTACACTTTATAATATACCATTCCCCTTGGACTTTCGAACTAATAACTTTCTGACTCTGCGAAGATTACTTGCAGATCCCTTTCTGATCCTCATTCACCCTATGCCGAATCTTGCAGACATCTTCCCTTGATTCCCTCCTACCTTGAGACATTGCTAGCTTAATGGACTTTGAGAGGTTTATGCCCAAATGCTTTTTCTGATTTTGCCTAAGTGTGGCTTAGGCTGACGCTTATTCTTGACCCATAGAAGACTCTTGACCAAGCTTCTGAGATGCTAACGCTTTCCTATTTGATCTCTTTTTGTCCTAGCCTGACTTCCTTTATGGAGTTTCCCTGATTTGCTAAGATTTCTTCACCTAAGCCGTCCTTTGGACTTTGACATTCTAGATCATTAATGTATAGGAGACGGAGTCTTAGATTGTTCTCTGAGCACTAGATCTTAATGTTATTGTCTTGTATCTCAGTCATTGAACTTCTTGTTTGTTTAATATAATTCACCTCAATTTCCTCCGGTGTCTGGGGATTTCTTTTGTCATTCTGTATCTTTATAGTATGGCACTAAGAGTTGTTTATTTGAATCTGATTATTAACTTGTAATAAAGCTTTTGAACTTGGCTACTGATTCCTGGTCCTCATTGTGTAGCCAAATGGGTTGCACTGTTAATTGATATTTTATTGACTGTTAATGCTAACTTCTAATTCCTCTCAAACAGACAAAAACGTCCATCGGAAGACCAATTGTAAGCAAAAGGGTCCAGAAAACGATGGATCACAGATTACTCACATATGCATTCCCATCAGTTACGTAGAGGACGATCCAAAAGAGAAAACAACAGTGGAGGTTCTGGAAGACTTGCCTGTGGTGGCTGGGGAGGCAAGGTAGGGCGGGGGTTGGGTATGTAGGATTTATGTCACACACGTACGGGATAGTGGTGGTAGAAACAATACAAGTAGCAGTTGCACCAGGAATTAGACATTTTAAATCATTTTACTCTTTCTAAGACTTGTCTCTGTTTGTGATCTAGTTCACACCGGTCCATATTCACAAGAAAATGTCGGAGCGTGGAGCTGCACCAAATTTGGCAATGCACACCCTTGTGTTTCCCCTAGCGCTGGCGCAGTAAAAGCTGCCTAGCACCAGCGCAGGCCCCCTGTTGCTGTGTTGCAAAGGATCTTGCACTGCAGGAACAATTGTTTATGTGCAGGAAGGTACACCTTCCTGCACATAAATAATCAATAATGGCAATTTGCACCTTCTATGTGTGTTGCAGAATGCAGCACACATGGAAAGAGCAAACATTTAGAAAATTTTTATAATTTCTCCTCTTTGCACCATTCTAACGGTATGCAGCGTTTAGAACGCAAGCATTACCACGGAATACCTTTACAACGTGGGCGTAACAACGAAAGTTGTTACCACGCATTGCACTGGGGGGCGCTCAAGGATAGTAAATGATTTAATTTACTATCCCAACACCTTCCCTACTATCCACGGGGACTGGTGTTGGAATAGTAAATTAAATTAATCAATTTTGCGCCCCCCAGCCCAATGCGTGGTAACAACTTTCGTTGTTACGAACGCGTTGTAAAGGTACGCGTTGTCAATGTATGCGTTCTAACGTCATACATCCCATTCTAACGCCTGGTATTGTATGGTGTTAGTGTTTGGCGCTACCTCAGCCTTGTAAATCGGGGGCAGCATCAAAAAGCAATTGTAGTGGAATGCCCACAGCAACACCCATTGCATGCCCCTTTGCCACAGAGGACTGCAACAGAAAGGGGAATATTTACAAGGTGGGTTAGCGCCACCTTGTAAATATGGAATATGGCGCTGCGCCACCGGAGCAAAAGAGATGATCTGGTGGCACTGAGGGCTTGCCTCAACCTTTTCTGCATCCCTTTACTTCGTTAATTTTCCCTTTCTCAGTTGCCCTACGTTTCTTCCTCAATCGGCCTATGCTTGACTTGTGTTTTGTAATACTCAGCAGCTGAGAAGTGGTAGTAATCTCTCAGTCAAATAAAATAAATGTTCAGAACCCTGTAGAATCTAGCCAATGAAATCACTAATAAAACATAGGTTACTGTTTTGTAGCAGGCAATTCCTAGTGAACGTCAGCAGGGATGTTACACTGGAATGATGACAGGCTCTGGTGTGTGTGTGTGTGTGTGTGTGTGTGTGCACGTGTGCGTGTGTGTGTGTGTGTGTGTGTTTGGGTGTGTGTGTGTGTGTGTGTGTAACGAAAAAGCTGGCAACTTTTTTAGACGAGTTCCGGGTCTTACGCTCACCCAGAGTCAAAGAAGAAACTCGGAGCAAGAACACAACACCACAGAGGGCTCAGAGCCAAGGTCGAATACGAGGAAGACCAAGAGGCAGGGGCGCTCAAAGAGAAGACGTCTCAAAGCAAGACAAAGACTCAACAAATCAAAAGTCCATGGGAACCAGAAGGGGAGGCTACAGAAATACCAAATAATGATGGACACAGAAATGGTAAATAGAACTATCATAAACTTATCTACAATAACTCTGAGTGAAGCGGAGAAAACAACTCTATGTTTAGGACTGACATTTTGCCCTACTGAACTTTTTAATTACTCGAACACTAGAGTGGATATTTTTAAGTTCATACGCAAGCTAAAGTTAAGAAAATGGCACACCCTGTATAATAAGAAACTGATTGATGATGAAATACAAATGGGGACAGGGATGAATACCCCGGGATTAACTGTAGGAGACGCAGAAATATTACAAACAGTTCATGACCTAGGGATTGTATCAGGAACAAGAGAGATAGAATCTGGTGCACAAGAAGAAAATGAGATCCCTTTGGATAAGGCAGCATGTACCCCTTTTAAACCTAAATCAATTTTCTTGCCAATAATGCCCCATGATGCGATTGATAAATTTCACGAGGTAGTAACCAGGGAACTGGTTAAACAGAAGCATACACAAGTCAGAAACAAATATGCAAAGTTCAATCTATCTAAAAATCAACGAGACTTCATTATCTCACTAGCAGGGGATACAAGTCTCATCATCAGACCCTCTGACAAAGGGGGCAATATCGTCCTGTGGGGAAGAGACCTGTACATTGAGGAGGCTAACAAACAGTTAGATGATAGAACTTTCTACTGTAAAAGTAACACCAGGGAATATAATCACAGCATAACTGAAACGTGGGAGAGACTAGCTGAGTGGCAGGAGGCAGGGTTAATCACGTGGCAAGAATACTGTTATCTTAAAAAAGATTATCCCAAATTGCCCATATTGTATCTTTTACCAAAAGTTCATAAAAACCCCAATGTACCACCAGGCAGACCAATCGTCTCTTCTATCGGCAGTGTGCATGAATGTATATCAAAATACATAGACCATTTCTTAGGCGAATATGTGTCCCAGTTACCTTCACACATTAGGGACACAAAGGATTTCCTTAAAAAAATAAAGAACAGCACGTGGGAGGAAGGGTCACACTTATTACTATGGATGTGAGCTCACTGTATACTATAATTGATCATGACCAGGGAATAGATGCATGTTTCCATTATTTGAAAACTAGGGACATAGCATATTCTGAACACACGCACATGCTTGTACAGATGATGAGGATATGTCTCACAAACAATATCTTCATGTTTAACAACGATCTCTACAGGCAGGTGCGTGGAACCGCGATGGGTTCCAGCTTTGCGCCGAGTTTTGCAAACCTCTTCCTTGGTAAATGGGAGGAGGAGAGTTTTTGTGATAAAAGTCTCGGTATGGAGCTTAGCCTGGTCAAGATATGGATTTGTTATATTGATGACCGCTTCATTATATAGAGGGGATCAGAACAAGAGGCTATAAATTTCATTGAAAAACTGAATACGAATCCGTAGAATATCAAGCTCAAGAAATTGTAGCACTGACAAACTGTATGAGACAGAAGAAAAGAGAATGGTGGCTAGATTAAGAGAAAGAGGTTACCCAGATTGGGTGTTGAACAAAGCTGTGGATAAAGTGAAACTCACTGCTAGGTCCAGCACTCTGGAGGAAAAACCGAGTCCTCCTGATAACGAAGTAGTGACCAGGGTCATTACAACCTTCAATCAGGACAAAGTATGTAAAGTTCTGGTTGACATATGGAGGATACTCAAAGCTGATACCATCATTGGTCCACACATTAAAGACAGGCCCCAAATTACATACCGAAGAGTCAGGAGTCTAAGAGATATTTTGGTCAAAGGGGACATCTCTGAATCAACAAACCGCAATGTTCACAAATTAAAAGGGTTTTACCCATGTGGACATTGCAGAGCTTGTAAAATTAGCAATATGGTGAAAGAAGTAGAAGTCCCCGGGAGAAAAAACTACACCCTGAAACAATTTCTAACTTGTAGCACCAACTACGTTGTATACGTGCTAGAATGTCCCTGCAAATTGCGGTATGTGGGTAGTACTGTCTGCATGGTTAAAAAACGGGTACAAGAACACCTTTGAGCCATTACCAACATTGACCTGCATTACCCCATCGCTCGCCATTTCCAATTAAAACATCAATCCAATAATGCACGGCTCAAATTTTATGCCATGAACAAGTGAACGTAGGGAGGAGGGGTGGCAACAGGGAACTGGTGTTAAGAAAGAAAGAGTCCAAATGGATCATGGAATTAGAGACTCGGTTCCCGGGGGGGCATAATTTGGATGAGTAACTGGCAACCCATCTTCATGAAAACTAATCGGAAAAACTAGATGTATATATAGTTACTCAGAATGATGTATTTTATGTTAGAAGTATGAAAATTTAGATTTATAAGTGTATGTTTTTCTAAATGTGGTTTTAACCAGTGGTTTTTATTCAGTTGTTTACAGGAGGAAAGGAAGGGACCCATCACCTGCACGTTTGTGAGAAACATCACGGGTACCCTACCATTTTCTTCAAGGGATAGACACAATGCACCGATAAGATAAGAGACTTTTCGATTTTGGGTATGGCACTTTTTTACACTTCTTTTATTTTTTCATTTTCTTTTTGCTGTAGTTCAAAGTCAATATATGTTATAATTGGTTGAACTAATATAGTATTTGTGTCATAGATTGTTGGATATGGCAACAGAGGCAAATGAAAGCATTCATTTGGATGCAGAAACTGTCTTGCAAATGTGAGAGTACAGTACAGGCACTAGTCCGCTAGCATGACATTTACACAGTTGGGTCTTTAATACGGCACTAGACTGTGTGAAATTGATGTAATACCCATTAGTACATTCTTGCTTCAACCATGTCTCTGCTTATGAGGTTGCACGGAAATGAGTTTCGCCCGTTTTTGTAAACTATCGCAAAATACTAGGTGTCAAATTTAGATATAAGTACTTTACTTTTGAATTGATCATGGATACTTACAGAACTCAGTTTGACAATCAAATCTTTGGGAGATGTAGATGGGTCCAGGACGTTGTCTCCTCGGGACAAAGTGGTAACACTCGGGGGGTGGCCATAGTTATTAGAGCAGGCATGGGGATCAGGCTGATTAAATATGAAACAGATAACTCAGGCAGATGGTTGATAGCTTCCCTGATCGCAGGAAGTACCCCTTTTGTTTGTGCGGTTTACTACCTAATATTCGATAGAGATCTAGATAGAACTTCAAGAGTGAGATTTTCCCCCCCAAAAAAAACAAGTCAGGAACTGAAGAACATTATGAGGGATTTTAACCTGACAGATATTTCGAGACTTAAAAACCCGGGGGGAAGAGATTACTCTTTCTACAGCAGAAGATATGGGCATCATTCTCGGATAGACTTTTTCCTGCTAGATAATAATCTCTCATCAGC
The DNA here is from genome assembly GCF_964263255.1 of Lissotriton vulgaris. Classification (NCBI taxonomy): domain Eukaryota; kingdom Metazoa; phylum Chordata; class Amphibia; order Caudata; family Salamandridae; genus Lissotriton; species Lissotriton vulgaris. Next base: position 1,047,613,646 of record NC_141697.1, on the reverse strand, counting down.
AGTCGACTCCATATTATATGTTCCGGCAATCTTGTCAGATCATTCAATGGTGGAAATGGTGGTCAATTTGAAACAGGAAAAACATCAAAGGAGATGGACATTGGACCGGACGTTGCTACTAGAAGAAGGGGTCAGACAGGACTTAGTGACCCAATCTGAAGAGTTTTTTAGGGTTAATATCGGGTCAGCGACTAAGCAAATTGTGTGGGAAACATATAAAGCCTTTTTCAGAGGTTTGTTAACAACCCTTATGATCAGGAGGAACAGACTGAGGAAAGAGAAAAGGGAAGCATGGATCTTAAGAATCAAGCTCAAGGAGCGGGAGTTGCAGAGAGCATCGGCCGAGGAGTCGGACAACAGGCTAATCCTACAGAGGGAACTGGATGGCCTGCGAGCTGAATTCCAAGCAGGGTTGGATAAGGCTCTGAAGGAAAAGTGGGACACAAGTAATCTACAACATTTTGCCTACGGTGAGAAGTGCGGGCGTCTCCTAGCCTGGAAGGCCCGAGCGGACAGAACTAGAAATCAGATAGACAGTCTGGTGTTAACAAGCACAGGGGAAAAATCTAACGAGGATGACCGCATCAGGGAAGAAGCAAAGAGATACATGCAGTCTCTATACGGAACTAACCCCTCTTTGGGTAGGCAACAAGTAGAATCATGGTTCACAAATGTACAGCTCCCTGAGTTGTCGGAGTCAAACAGGTCTTATCTCAGTTCAGAAATTAAAGAAGGGGAAGTCAGGGCTCAGTTGGTGAAAATGGCTAAGGGCAAAGCCGCTGGTCCAGATGGGCTTCCCGTGGAACTGTTCAAGATCGTTTTAGAGCAGATTATAGGGGTCCTGACTCTATTGTTTAACGAAATCTTACTCAGAGGGGGGCAGGTCCCTAGGTCATGGGCTGAGGCGACGGTCACATTATTGTTGAAGCCAAATAAGGACCCAAGTAAGATAGAGTCCTATAGGTCCATTTCGTTATTAAACGTGGACTATAAGATTTTCTCGGGGGTACTGGCAACGAGATTAGCAAAGGTAGTAAAATCGGTGGTACATTGCGACCAAAGGGGCTTCATTCCGGATAGGCAGCTTAATGAGTTGACTTTTCAAGCTGTGGCAGCGATAGACGTTGCTCAAGAAAAGAAGCTGCCCCTGACCATAGTAGCAGTCGACGCCGCAAAGGCATTCGACCAGGTAGACTGGGACTACCTTTGGATGGCAATGGAAAAATTTGGTTTCCCAATGAGCTACATAACGGCCATTAAGCTTTTATACTCAGCCCGACAGCGAAGGTTCTAGTAAATGGTTCACTGACTGAGCAGTTTTTTATTTCCCGATGCACGCAACAGGGATGGCCCCTATCCCCCCTTTTGTTTGATTTATATATAGAGCCTTTTGTTTGTCTGTTAAGAGCGGATCCAATAATTAAACCTTTTAAGATTGCGGATATGGAGTTGAAGATTGCATTGTATGCTGATGATTTGTTAATGTATACAATAAATCCGGATGTAGCGATACCCAGACTATTAGATCTTGCTAAGGGGTTCGGTAATATTTCAGGGTATTCCATCAATGCTGAAAAAACTGAAATAATGGAATGGAATCAGCTGACTAGCTCGATGGGGAAAAAGAATAAAATGAGGTATTTGGGAATCCACCTGGTCAACAAAATTGAAGAAATCCCCAAAACTAATCTAGAAAGGGTTATGAAAGACACAATCGCTCTACTACAACGCTGGTCCTCTCTACCTTTAAATATCTATGGGAGAGTGAACCTCTTGAAAATGATAGTTCTCCCTAAAATTACTTTTTTATTTAACGCTATTCCGTTATCTTTTCCAGTACTTTTAATTAAAAAACTCCAAGGAAAATTGGGTTCATTTATTTGGAATGCCAAAGGCCCCCGAATAGCGTGGAAAAAATTAAGAAGAGGTCTCAAGACAGGAGGGCTTGCCTTCCCGGACCTACTGTTGTATTGCCACGCTTTTCATTTTAAGCATTTTAGAACCATGGCAGGTCGTTTGGACCAATCAACGATGGGTTTGCTATTTTCTGCTTTGTTAAAAGATGTCCCTCAGGGATTAAGTTTCTTCCTTTATAAGTTTGGGGACCCAAAATTCTTTAAAAAAGTTAGGCTGAAGATCTAGAGGTTAGCTTTGAAAAATTGGGTATTTGTAAGGAACAAACTAAACATTTCTTATTATGCGCCGCAGGCACCCATATGGGACTCACCAGGCCTTCCAGCCTGTCTAAATGATCAACTATCATTACAATTGAAACAGGCAGGGCTGGAGAGGTGGGGAGACCTGCAGGGAGATGGCCAACTTTTAAGTTGGGATATATTGTCGAATCTAACTAGGGGATCCCTGACGCGGTTCAAATATTATCAACTATCAGGTTGGTGGGCAACGAGACCCGTGACTCCCGGAGATGATAACCCCCCTAACCCTAAATTTGATGCGGTAGATAGAAGGGGTAAGTGGAAGAATCAAATATCTTTTTGGTATTCGGCAATGTTAGAGGGTGAGGAAGTCACGGAGGCTAAAATTAGCAATTTGTGGTGCAACGCTTTTACCCCGGCCAGCGGGTCCTTTTTGGATTTTTGGCATGACTCTTTCAGGGTATTAAATGCTGTAATTAAGCCGGCAGCGCTGAAAAGAAATCACATATACACCATGTACAGGGTTTATATAACTCCAAAAAAACTGGCCAAATTTTCAAATATAGACTACAACTGCCCAAGGTGTGGCCTTTCAAAGGCAGATGATGTACACATGTTCGTGGACTACCCTGAATTGGTGGATTATTGGAGCAAGATAAGGGAATTCCTGGAAGAAGTCCTCTTAATGTCTATATCAGTCTCAAGGTTTACAGTAATGTCTGGGCTTGTCACGAACTATCAGGTGAATGAACTCCCCACGAAATTTGTATTCCACATCATCCTGTTAGCAAAGCGTGAGATTTGCAGGGCATGGAAAGATCCAACTCCCCCCACTTTTGCTAACTGCCTGAGGCAGATTATGATAACTAGTAAATCAGATGTGGCATGTGATCCCAGAAGTGAGACGAACGTTTGGGCGGCCTTGGCGGCATGGCAATCTCGATGATTGGTATTCCAATGATTTGTCTGGAGCCCTGCTGGTTCCCCGATCTCCTAAGTAGCATGGGGCACTCTAAGATCGGCGAAAAAAGGAGAACGGAGGGGAAGGTAGTGGCTACTTGAGGGTACGGTAAACCAACTTGCATCAGGCCGAAATTAACGAGGGCAGGTACAGAACGACCATTGGTGCATGGAGGAGCCAGTTTCCCATCAAGAGTTCCATCTGTGATATATGAGGATTACCAAAAAAAAAAAAAAAAAAAAAAGAACTCAGTTTGACACCAAGTAAATCAGTGAATTGAACTGTGATCATTGTGTGTTTCAAACTACACCGCAAGCAATGTTGAGATTCTGTGTTATGTGTACTTTGTTTCACTATTCCAAGATGATGCTTGTTGTACAGGTACCGAGCAAGCATAATCTTGTGCCTCATTTGTGTCTTTTAATTGTTTATTTAAGCACATCTTTCTTTACTGTGGTTATCGTGTGATCAAGGCACCACGGTGTGCCGAAACGCGTAACGGTACGGAAGAATACATTCTGGTGAATTACCTTTCCTGAGTGCGCATATTACTTTCCTTTGGATCTGCATATATATATATATATATATCCAATTACCACTCCGGTGCTAGTTCCACCCAAAGGAGAAAAACACGAACTTGAAAATCTCTTTAATCACTGCTGGCTGCAGTGACTTTTTATTATGCCAGGTGCGAAATACTCTCAGTCAGGATGACGCGTTTCGGCTAACAAGTAGCCCTGCTGTTGGACAAATAGCAGCGAGCGCTGCCCTGTGCATTGATGCAATGCTTGCGGAGTGTGTTGGCAACCACTGCTAACCTTGTTGTATGGGGATCGTCACCGTGAGGGCTTTCTCACTGAAAGGCAACTTTTGATGGTGTATGTTTAGCGGCTTTGTCCTAAGTCGCGAGGAAGCCCCGCCGCGACCTACGCGGCCCGTGTTGCTGGGAGGACCTGGCATATTTCACGGACAAGTGACGCTCGACAGCGAGTGTTGGACAAATAGCAGCGAGCGCTGCCCTGTGCATTGATGCAATGCTTGTGGAGTGTGTTGGCGACCACTGCTAACCTTCCTGTATGGGGATCATCACCGTGAGGGCTTTCTCACTGACAGGCAACTTTTGATGGTGTATGTTTAGCGGCTTTGTCCTAAGTCGCGAGGAAGCCCCGCGCGAGCTATGCGGCCCGTGTTGCTGGGAGGACCTGGCATATTTCACAGACAAGTGACGCTCGACAGCTAGTGTTGGACAAATAGCAGCGAGCGCTGCCCTGTGCATTGACATTGCCACACTTGGGTTTAATTTTCACTGTTCTCCAGCGACGGCACCCACTGGGGTTTGATTCATGTTCGGACTGCAAATACCATAGTGCCTTGCAGCCCACGTCACAGGAGGTGTGAGTTCCTGTGGAGGTGGGCGGGACATTTGAAATAAAGCAGGTGTTCCGAACAACGTTGTCACTGGTCTACTTGTGAGGGGCTCTGGATGAAGGAGTAATTTCCGAAACGCGTCAGCCCTGTTTTGCAATGCTTGCGGAGTGTGTTGGCGACCACTGCTAACCTTGCTGTATGGGGATTGTCACAGTGAGGGCTTTCTCACTGAAAGGCAACTTTTGATGGTGTGTATATATATATATATATATGCGGTATGTAACGTCCTCAGATCAGCAGTACAGCATACAGCCAAATCGTAGTAGAGACGAGACGAGACCCAATTTTTGGTGTTTAAAGTTTTATTTCGCCCAACACCAGTCTGCCATGACGCGTTTCGGCTACCAAAAGCCTTGATCACATGACGCAGTCATGGGGCCTGGCCACCATTTTTAAAGTGCAAGGGGCCTGATGCGTGATAAACATAGAAGACATACTACATGCCTGAATGCATTGAGAATTTGACAGGGTGCATAGAACCAACATGTTATACTACGAGTAAAATACAAATTAAGTTCAGTTTTACTATATGAATACGCAGTATCAAACTGTTTTGCACTGATCTTAAACTAGCAGCATATATTAAGGCACAAGATGTAAACATTTAGATATGGGTTGGCTAATCAGAATTAAGCATATTTAAAACACATAAATTATGACAATGTATTAAAAATTCTATAAATATATTCATGATCCGCGCCATACCCATTCTTGCAATCAAATTTTGTAAATGCTGAAATTGTAAACATGTTTGATTGTCAACCGTGTGTTTTATAAAACAACAGTAAAATCAATTAAAAAACATGTAAATCCAAGAGATATTTCTAAAATGAGTTCACAATGGTTGAAATTCATGTTAACAATGATGCCCATGTGGGCAATTCAATTACTTGTGCAAAAATCGCAAAAAGTTCAGTGCATATTGGTTGAATGTGCAACATCACGCAATCTAAAATCATAAAGTGCTACCTGTGTTGAAATAAAAAAAGGGGTGCCCGATGAAAAAAAGAGAGTGATTAAAATATCTAATGATTCAAAGGTAATGATTGTGGAGGATAAGGGAGTTACTTAAGATGTTATTGCTAATGGAGTTGGTAGTTAAATATGCAGAATCGGTGCAAAGTTGGTTCTCCAGTAAAGTGATAATGTTACAGGTAGGTATGGCAATCTTCACTGTTGTTGAGCCCGTTTGGCATCTTGCTATCCAGCAAGATGATATATCGGGTCTCAAGTTTACGCAAAAGCCCTTCTCTGTCACCACCTCTTCGTTGAGGGGGGACCCTGTCTATAACAAAGTAAGTGAGGCCTTGAGGATTTTTGTTGTGTGCAGTTTCGAAATGTCTGGCCACAGGATATGAGGGGTCTGCGTTAGCAATAGCCCTCAGATGTTGCAGAATTCTTTTGTGAACTTGGGGCCTTGTGCTCCCCACATATCTGAGCCCGCAAGGACATTGTAAGACATAAACAGCAAATTCTGTTTTGCAGTTTAAATTCTCTCTTATTTTTATGGGGACAGAAAAGAAAGGTATCATGTATTCAGGTTTACTAATACCATTTTTACAGGCCTTACAAGTGGCGCATTTCAAAAATCCTTTGCTCCCTCCCAGCCACGTGCCTGTGACTAGTTCAGGGCTGCTAGAGACCAAACTGGTTTGCATAGATCTTGCTTTTCTGTAGGTGATATTTGGCCTAATGGTTACCAGATTGCCTATAACCGGGTCACTTCTGATGAGAAACCAATTGTTCTTCACAATGTTTCGAATAGATTTATGTTGGTTGCTGAAAGTCATAATAAGTCTCATTTCATTATTGGCATCAATACGGGACGTTTTAACATTTGCATCAGTGGGGCATAGCAATTGCTGTCTATCTACAGTGTTAGCTCTCCTCTGCGTACTGTCAATAATATGCAGATCATAACCTCTAGCCAGAAATCTAGATCTGCATTCTTCTTGTGCATTACGGTAATCTGTATCATTACTGCAAATACGCCTGATACGGAGCATCTCCCCGTAGGGGATGCTCTTTATCAGGTGGGTTGGGTGGTGGCTGTAAGCGTGCAACACCGTATTGCCTGCTGCCGGTTTCTTGTGGAGCTTGGTATGTAACTTGCCTTGATCTATATATATCTCCACATCTAAAAACACAATTGATTTAGAGCTCACAGTGCTGGTAAAATGCAAATTAAGATTGTTGAGATTCAATAGGTCAATGAATGAGGCGACATCATCAACAGAACCATCCCATATCATAAAAAGGTCATCTATATACCTCCACCAACATTTGACCTTAGTGTTCATGGTGGCTGCGTGGTCGATCATGAGGACCTGCTCCTCCCAGTAGCCCATATGGAGGCAGGCATAACTGGGAGAGAAGCAGGCCCCCATTGCCACGCCTCTAGTTTGCAGAAAGAGTTGGTTAGAGAATAAAAAAACATTGTTTTCCAAGCAAGCTAGGATCATTTCTACCACCATGTTGGAATGTTCTGTACAATCAAAAGTTTTTTTGTTGAGGTAGTGTTTTACCGCCTTTATCCCATCCCTGTGGTGGATACTTGTGTAAAGGGATGTGACATCCAGAGACACTAGAAGAAAATTGGGTTGCCATACAAAGTTGGAAAGTTTGTTCAAAAGGTCACCTGTGTCTAGTATGAATGATGGTAAGTTCTTAACAAAGTCTTGTAGGAAAAAGTCAATATATTTGCTGGCGTTTTCCAGGAGGCTGTTTCTGGCCGAGATAATCGGTCTCCCCGGCGGTTGCTGTTGGTTTTTGTGAATTTTGGGGATAAAATAGATGACAGGGGTTACAGGGTGATCATTTTTTAGGAATTTGAATTCGTCCAGTGTAAGCAAGCCCTTACTCCTCCAGGCCATCAATTTTGAGTAAAAATCATTTTTGGCTGCTTGTACTTCCTGAACATTGGTTCTCCTATAACATTCCCTGTCGTTGAGTTGTTTGAGAGCCTCCTCCAAGTACATCTTTCTGGGCCAAAGCACAAGATTCCCGCTCTTGTCGGACTGTCTGATTATTAACTGTTTGTGTCCTCTCAATTTTTTTATAAGTTTGTGATATTGTATATCACGGTAGTTGTATTTTTTTTTTTTAAATAAAGCAGGTGTTCCGAACAATGTTGTCACTGGTCTACTTGTGAGGGGCTCTGGATGAAGGAGTAATTTCCGAAACGCGTCAGCCCTGTTTTGCAATGCTTGCGGAGTGTGTTGGCGACCACTGCTAACCTTGCTGTATGGGGATCGTCACAGTGAGGGCTTTCTCACTGAAAGGCAGCTTTTGATGGTGTGTGTATATATACATATATATATATATGTATGTAGAGATATATATATATATATATATATATATATATATATATATATATATATATATACACATATATATATATGTATGTAGATATATATATATATATATATATATATATATATATATATATATATATATATATATATATATATCACATTCCTTGTCCTCTATACTGACTAGGGTCCAAGTAAAACCCAGTGCAGTCAAACCAATAAGGCAAATCCAAAAATTAGCTCTATGCACTCAAACAAGAAAGTTGATTAGTGTCATAACACTCCACTAAGTCAAACTTATGCACTCAGTACTCAAACAAGCTACTAGATTAATGTAAAGCTAAACTCTTAATTCACGTTGATATATGTGTGTTTAGCTCTCGCATAGAGAAGGCCTTCTCTTTTAAAAACATTTTTTGGCCTGGCGTTGGCCAAGATCTTTTGATTTGAGTTCAAATATATCGACAATATACTTACTTATAAGCAGGGCCACTGGAATTATGCAATTCTGAGGGCGGGCTTTTTTCACATAATTAGACATTTGCCACATAATCCATCATCGGTAGCATGACCTGCAGATTTTAGCAAAAAAAATAGTTTCTAGCTCAAACAGATCAAAAGTTATTAAAACCGTGGTGACGTGTCCCCGCACAGTGGAAGGCCCTTCTCGTAGGTTGACTGGTCATCTTTCAGTTGCTTATTTCTGTTATTGGTTGTTAAACTTGTAGAAATTAGGTGAAATCTTTGCCCAGGCAGTATTACCAAGTGTAGAAATTATAAAATAATGAAGTAATACTATCAAAAAATGTGCTACATTATGCTGTATAACTTTCCTTTTCGTGCCGTATAATTTAGTCAACCCTGCAGCATAATTTGGTGCTCCAACAGTCACATAATTCCATAGACCCTGTTTAAGTGGATTTTCAGCTAACCCTGTTCATCCACTGGTCTGTTATTGAGTCAACCACTATACTACACAGTAGGGAGCACTAGGTCAGCCCATTTCAACCATTGACTAACTTCACTATGAGTTACGGCTTTCTGTTCTTTCAAAAGGAGAACATCTTCACACAAAGTGGCTCCTTCAGTGCAAGGGATTACTATAGCACCGTGTGCTTTTGGAGAGAAAAAAACATTTTACTGTTGCCAGTGTTTTCATTTTATATTAGTGAGAGCAAAATAATTCCCTAGCAATGCAATTTTACAAAAAAAAGTTATAAACAGGCATTGATAAAGCCAGAAGGCTGAAGCCAATGCTGCCATGTTGGAGTTGTCAATGCTTTTTTTTAAGCTGAAAAAAAAAAGAATCCCACCTACTGTACTGAGCTATTAATAGGATGAAAGGGCCACCAGGCAGGAAACCTCCACAGGCTGGCACACGTTCCTACTGTAGTATCTATCACGTGCGCCCTCTTTACCCGGCTAGTTCCTACAAAACATCATTTTAAGGCGTTTGTTTCATGACTGCTGGTGTCATCACAACGCATAGTGTGTATTCCCTCGGGCACCGAAAGTCTGATGATGCCAGGGAACAACTCTGGCATGTTATAGCTGCTGTCGTGAGAGCGCTACCAGCAATCACTCTCGTACCTGCACCTGCCTCCAAGAAAAAATAACATGGTATCAAAACTAAACAAACACAGCCGTATCCTTCAGAAAGACACTTAAGAAAACTGAACGTTCATCAGTTGTCAAAGTCGCATTGCTGTATATGAACGTGAGCTGCTATTCCATTTGGGTTGAAATGTTAACATTCATTGAGCTGTGTTGCCTGTCATTTCTTTCAATTCCTATTTTCTTATACATTTAAATTCCATATAAAATGTAATTCAGATTACAGTCGCGGCTGCTGCCAATACACCTAGGCAGCGTGGGATTAATAAGAAATAAAAAAAAGGCCTACCTGATGCTGCTGGCCGCCTCTCTGCTCTCCTGCACTTGGCACTCCCTAAAACACCATCACAGACTCCCCATCCAATCCAGATGCTGCTCTCATGCTAATACCAAGCATGAGAGCAGCGCCGGGATTGGCCTCAGCGGGCTGGTTTGACGCTCGCTCAGGCACAGAGAGTCTGTGCCATTTCCCCACATGGCTGTGGATCACAGCAGGGCTGGAGAAACCTAAGTGTGCATGTCTGTCCGGCCGTCCTAAGACAGTCAGCCAAACTGATATGTGCACTTACAGTGCCCACCACTCCTCCTTGCCATGGCCCAGCCCGGCCCCTCCCTACACATCTCACCAGCTCAGCCAGTAACTTAAAAAATATAATAATAATAAAATTGCTTTATTATCATTTTAGGGTTCATCTGCTGGCTTTGGGCAGTGGGACAACACTCCTCAGTGCACTGTCAGGTCATGCTTTCTTCATCTGTTCTTAGAGAGCACACCGCATTGGAGCTTTCCTTCGCCACATGTAATGCATACTTACCTCGGCACCTACACATAAGTGCATAGTTTTACACTGCAGTTTCGTAGGATTACAAGTACAAGTTATTATATATATCCACAAGGAGTTACCCCTAATATTTGACGAAGCGTTACCGAGGCCATCGAGATTAGGAATAGCTCGGAAACACCACAGGTCTGTGCAGTCTCCCTGCAGATTCCACCTGATCAAAGCAGCAGAAGTCCCCACATGAAAATCAGGCCAAAAAGCGCAAATTTTACTTGCAATTGGATTTGTTGCATCCGCGTTACCTATTATTCCCCAATCCTAGACTTTCACACCCGAACTCGTAATCGAACTGGGTTCTGAACCCCAGAGAGGCTTCTGGCAGGTAACAGTGTGTCTTGGTCTGGAATTACTGGACCAACAAAAGGGCCACTGAATGATGACTACAACGCTGACATTAATAGTTCATCTCAAGATTACCCTTAAACCCCTGAAACATGACTTTATGAATAGCGAGATTGTGGATTTTCTTTTATTTGATGAAATTTATAGATGGTGGAAGCAAGACTATGCACTTGTGTGGATGTGGTGGTGAGCCTGTTGCACTGAATGTCAACAGTGTGCTTAATTAGTTATGTTATGTTAATTCACAATTCACACAAATCACTGCGAGAGGGGTATCTCGTCACAAACAGGTTGCGGAAAATGGATTTGTAAAGTTACAAATTAGAGCAGTGCTGTTTTCAATAATTTCCTAAATTTGGCATGGTGGGTGCACATGCAAACATGCAATTGCAGCTCATTCCAGTAGGAAGGGGCAAGGTAGGAAAAAGACCTGACCCAGTTCAAGACTTTCTGACCCAGGGAATAGCAAGTAAAGCCTTGTCACTGGATCTTAAAGGGCTGACTGGACAATAATGCGTCAGTTTAGCAGCTAGATATCTAGATGTGTGGGTGACGCAACACATTAAAAAATATATATATTTTTCGAACTGGTAGCCAATGAAGTAAGCATCAAAGAGGAGAGCAAACAGCCCCAGCTGGCCAATGAGGCAGGCCGGTGAGTTCTGAACAACGTTCAACTTGGTGAGCAATGTTTCATTAGCCAAAGCCAGGCATTGCCATAATCCATGCGACTAATAACAAGACCCCGCAACAAAGCTTTCCTGCAAAGAGTGGGAGAAAAGGAAAGACTTTCTCCGAAAAGCACATCATGTAAAAGCAGGTGCCAGTAATAGACAGAGCTTTTTCTTATATAGAAAGAGATTGATCTAGGCTACCTGTTTATGAGTCAGGGCGGTGCCTAGTTCATGGAGCCACCAATCACAGACCAAATCTGCTGGGCCTTACCGAACAACATAATCTCTGCTTTGCCAGCGTTCAACTGCGGGCAATACTCTCACTGATGCTTACAACAAAGTGAAAATCAATTTTTATATTATGCACCTCTGTGAGGATTTGCTGAGCTGAATTACTTAAACATCACATTGTAGTAAGGATTGAGAGTATGACACCTTTAATAATTATAAGCAGCATCCGACACTTTTCGCAGCAGAGGCGTCTTTTGAAGGCTAAAACAAAATATATGCAAAAAATGCTGTAAATTCACCAGATTGTGGGTAAACCTCATATCACAAATCTAACATGATGGCATAACATGTCTGCAAGTTTTCTGAAAGGCAAATATCACAAACGTTGTATGCAAATATGGTGCTTCTATGATTACCATCTTTCAAAGCAATAAGTGAAGACGTTACACAAAAGTGTATGAACTGCAACACGATCTATGGGGTGACCATTCTTCAATACATTTGCAAAATGATAAAAATTGGATTAACAGTTCAACCATTCAAGCTTAATGTCAAAGATATTCAAGCTTTTAAACATTTTTCTAAGATATTCTGTTGCCAAAATTTATTCATAGAAGTATTGCTCAGAAATAAGAGAATACGTCCCAGCTTTGAATGGGAGGCAGTTAAGGTTTGATGTCAAAACCAAGAGATCCATAGTGACTCACCACTCAGTCAAATTTGGTCTGCATGCCAACCTAAATTTAGGAGTTATTTAGATGACCTTAAAGAGGTTTTCATCAGACATATAATTAATAACTTTTTCTCAAGAACGTCTTCGTCTGTTTTGAGGATTTTTAATTTTTTTTTTCTAAATCAATACAGTCTGGCATACAAGATATGTGAAGACGGTAATTCTTGACCAAATATGAATCAAAGCATGATGTCCTTTTAATATGTTTACCATGACAGGCACAGTATCTATATGGACACATAAGAAATGAATATGGCACACATTGTGATACAAGAGGAACTCTTCCAAATACACTAGGCCTAGTTTTTACACCCTATTTTACATGGTGGCCATGCATAGGCCATGCATAAATCCGTAAAATTATAAACTGCTTTCTGTCCACACAAAAGTTGTAGCTCCAAAGAAAAGAAAAAAACACAGAAATACCTATAAAGTAAACATACAACTCCACGCATGCGTAGATATCTTGCCTCAATCCTATAATGATGCTAATCTTTTTTTACTTTAAAATCCAAGATATCCAATTCACGGCTTTCTTTATTTGAAGATTCAGTTCAGTAGAATTAGGTTTGTTTTTACAGAAAGTTCGGTCTAGTCCAAAACTTCAGTTTGATACTGAACAAGGACCATTCATTCTGAAACTTTTTTCAGTATTTGATTTTCTAATATTGTTTGACTAGTGCCTTTCTTCACTCAGTTACTTTTTCAGGCATACCAAAAGGTAGTCAACTATGTCAATTTTTACAACTGCTCATTCAATCCCTATGCTAGTCTTCAATCCCTGGCCGGCGATTACGTTTTTCCACCTGTTCCTATTCATTCAAGTCCAATTGAAAGAATGTTGGGCAATAGCACATAGACCAGCCCACATAGGTAACACAGTTTCCTCTAGAGTTCCATGACTCACATTTGGTAGTTAGGCCAGAGCATCAAGCCAATCATGAGAGAAATGGAGGAGGTGCTATGTGTACACAGTTAAGCTTAAAGGTCCACACTAAGTTTATTTAAAAAACAAGACTTTACAAAACAAAACACTACAAAAATAATTAGAAAAGGATCAAGTAAACACACGTTCTAGCAATACGAAATTTGATAAACATAAAAGAAACAACTGACTGACTTAAAATAAACAACAATAAACTGGTTACCTTTCCCGTTATAAGGGTTATTCAACAACAGGAAGCATCCAATCACAGAAAGGTCAGACTGACAGACAAAAAGTCAATTGCCTTGATCGGGGGCACACTCTCATCTAATGCGTAGCAGTGAAAAGGATTCAAGAGTTTTCCCAGTTGTAGTAATCCTGAAGCAAACAGAGTTCATGGTTCATGCCTCTGGGCATAAACTATTTGTGGGGAACACCAAATCCACACTGGTCAGATTGGTCCTATGCAGTACCTTGCAGGTCATAAGAGTTCTTCTCGAATACATGTACTTCCCTCAGCTTCACAATCCTCTTCAGATCTAAATTCACTTGCCTAAACTGGATATTCATTAGGCAGTCCACTTGGTTCAGGGATATCTGTAGTCGGCATCTTCCTCTGGGTCCAAGTCACTTGCAATTTGCCAGCACATAGCTACACCAGTTCTGGAGCAAAGTTCTTGAAACAGGGATTCAAGTCAGGAACAAAAATCTTCCTAGGATCACCAGGCAGGTAGCAGACATTCTTACTGTGGTATGTAGGGAGGTTTCTTCTTCTTTGGTCTTCCAACCAATTTCTGATGTACATAAAGGCAATCAATCTTTCCTAAAATATAGCTGCCATGCTGCATAACCATGCATTGGAAAGCACCGGAAGGTCCCCCTCTAGCGGCATGGGTAGGAGCAGTGAAGAAGTGGTGCACAGCAGAAGAGTAAGTGCTCCGTTCAGAGGAGGGTAAGGGAACCCGTAAGCATCCAATCTCTATGCCATGGGCCATGATACTCCATTCCTTTATGCAGGAATCACCGACGGCGCCTCAACTACCAGTTCTCCTAGGGCACACACGACCCCTGTAGAAACTCAGGGTAACTCTCAGAGGAGCCAGATGCCCGGCGAGTTACAACGGCCAAACGCGAGCGGGCCATAGCTACACTACCACATATGTGACTCAGACATTCCCCCCTCACCTGAGCATGCCTAACTAGCCACCATATCATCCAGTAACATTTAGGCGGCTACCACCAAAGGGAGCAATATAAGACACAGTGTACCCCAGTTCTACCTCCTGGGTTTGTTTAAGTTTATATTACTAAGATGGCGGTGTGAGCGGACGTGCTTTGCTGAGCTCCCGCCGCCGGACGCCGACTTAAGCACTACCACAGCACCGGCCCGGCTGAGACCGGCCCCACGAGACGCCTAGCACCGGTGCCGCGGCTGCGGCAACCTCTTGAGCCAGTGCGGTGACCGGAGGCGGCCCGACCCCCGCGGGGAGTCGCCGCGGAGCCAGCGGCAGTTGGGGCCTAGCACGATCCAGGGGCCGAGAGCGAGGACGAGAGTGAGGCCGCAGTGGGAGGAGCCACGAAGCCGCCTGAAGACGCCCGCGACAGGCTGCAGCCCAGGGAGTAGGTCCGGCCCGCGCGGTGCCGCGCGAGGCCTCCCGCGACCTAACGCGGAGGCTTCTGCGGACCTGCCACCCCCATCTGACGACGGCGCGGCCCCTGCTCGGACACCAGCCGACACCCGTCGCCAGCCTCAGCGACGGAGCCAGGGACCGGGCGGCGCATGCAGGTGAGGCGCGAGGGAGCGGACGCCTGGCCCGGACCTGCGGCGAATCGACACGACGGCGACGAGGTAACGGGGGGGGGGAGAACCAGCACCACCAGGCCCCCCCCTCCTCGCCGCGAGACGCCCGCTTCCCGCCCCCGCCCGGCCGGTGAGAGACGGGGCCGGAGGCGCGACCCACATCGGAGATCCGCCATCTTGTGCGGCCTGGTATCGAGGCCGGAGTGAAGCCCGACATTGGCCTGGCTCCCGGCTCTGCTGCTGCTGGCGCTCGGCGAACCGCGGGGGAACCAGCCGGCCCTGCCCTCCCGCCCACGCTGCAGGCCCGAGTGGTGGGCTCTGCACTAACCCGGACGCCGGCCGGAGGACACTCCTGAGCACCACGGCGAGGAGGGGCCCCCACCCCCGACTCAGCTCCTACTTGCGTGGGGAGCCCCTGGTGGAGCCCTCACAGCTGGGCCCTCGTGGAGGGGACACATTGTGACGCCGGCTCCCGGCTGGACACATAGCCACCACATCGAACGCGCCACCCTCTCCGCTACTCACGTGCCAGACGCCACGAGCCACAGCTACACCTACGGCCTGGGCCACCGGTACTGGTAGCGGCCGATTGCTGGGCGAGGGAAATCACAGGAGCCATGTCCAACGCTAGGACGAGGAAGGACCGCTCCATTGCCGAGCTTT
The DNA here is from genome assembly GCF_964263255.1 of Lissotriton vulgaris. Taxonomy (NCBI): domain Eukaryota; kingdom Metazoa; phylum Chordata; class Amphibia; order Caudata; family Salamandridae; genus Lissotriton; species Lissotriton vulgaris. Next base: position 1,047,597,965 of record NC_141697.1, on the reverse strand, counting down.
TCACCCCCGGCGCAGTGGGGAAGAAGGCGGATGTCTCAACGACCAGCCACTGAGCGGGCTCCGAGAAGAAAAGCCAGACCTCTCCGTCCCAGGGACAGGCGGATCCAGAGGGCCCGGTCACGCGCTCCTTCCTGGAGTCGCTCTTCATGGGGCTGCGCGATAGACATACAAGCGTTGAAGAAAGAACTCCAAGACGAGATAAAGGAGGTGCGCCGAGACACCGACGCCATTGGTGAGAGAGTAGCGGAGCTAGAGACGAAGAGCGACGCACAGGATACAGAAATTGAGGCACTGCGACAGGAACTGGTGCGCATACATGACCAGCAAGTGGACCTCCAGACCCACGCCGAGGATTTGGAGAACCGCTCCAGGCGGCATAACATCAGAATCCGGGGGGTGAAGCACTCCCCAGACACGGAGGACCTTTTTCAGTTCACTCAGGGCCTGTTCAATCATATCCTAGGCCGGCCGACGGACTCTCCCTTGGGCCTAGACAGAGTGCACAGAACGGGCCCACCTAGAGCGGCAACGGCCCACCCGGCCGACATCCTAGTATGCGTCCAGGACTTTCGGACCAAAGAGGAGATCCTCAACAAAGCGCGCCAGATGGCGCCGGTGTCCTATGGCGCACACTCCCCTGCTCTATATCAAGACCTTGCAGCGCTGACCCTGGAGAAGAGACGCATCTTCCGACCTGTCACGGCAGAGCTGCGGAACCGCCACATCTCCTACAGTTGGGGGCACCCCTTTAGACTTGTGTTCAAGATGGGCAACAACCTCCACCAGATCCATTCCCTCAGGGAGGCATGCAGCCTCCTGAACATCGAGGAGCCGGCTGAGGCTGAGAACCCGGGGGTGGGGGGCACCGCCAGCGAAGAAGCACCAGGACGATGGCGGCAGCAACGGCGGCGACATAGGCCGCGGCGTCCCGCCACCAAAGAGATAGAAGAAGGCCAACGAGCAGCAGTGGAGACCGTCGCACAAGGCCTAGTGAGCCAGGACAACGACTGACCCCCGGCCGGGGGCTCACGGACCTGCGGGGTTACGGCTCAGCCGGGATTGCTCGCTCCGGCGGCGGGGGCGACACCTCGCTAACCCGCACCTTTTCTTCGCCATTGATTGATGGACGACCCAGACGGGGACGTGCACTGTACGCCGACACCGTCGCCATCGCCTACACTCCAAGTGTTTCCCTTACCACGGATCCAGCGGACGTTCACCTGGATCTGGGACTATGATGGATCAGACTTCTTTATGGTTGAGTTGGCATGGGCAGAGGGTGGGAAAGGGGGAGGGAGTTGCATCGGTGCTTGCACCCTTTTCAATGTTTGGACAATGGAACTACGGGGGTTAAGGGAGGGGGGAGTTGCACCAGTTGGGGTTTGGGTTGAGGGGGAGTTGGGGGAAGAGGGGGAGGGTTGGGGGGGCTCTCCTTGTCCAGGGGATTCTACCGCCACTGACGGAGTCAGTAGGACTTCCAGCGCAGCGTCTTCCATGGTCCGTCGGCCCGCGCCCATCGCCTTCAGGTGGGACCTGGCATTTCCCCTATTGCCTCAGACATGACACGACACCTAACAGTACTCTCGCTTAATGTGCGGGGTCTCAACAGTCCGAACATACGCAAAGCAATATTGTCCTTTCTTGAGCGTTCCAAAGCGGACATCTGCCTCCTCCAAGAAACACACCTTGTCCGCAGCGACCAGCACAGACTCAAATCGCGCGCCTTTCCCTGGCAGTTCTTCTCCTCATCCCTGAAGAAAGCAGCCGGGGTAGCAATTCTAGTAGCGAAGTCATTCGAGGGGAGGGTCCTCCAGAAAGAAGCTGAAATTAAAGGGCGGCTTTTACTTTATAGCTTCCAGGTTGCAGGCCACACTTTGCTTGTGGGTTCGGTCTATGCCCCGAATGAGGGACAGGAGAGGTTCCTACACACGGCGCTGGAGGCCTCAACATCCACCACACACACACACCTATTACTAGGTGGAGACCTCAACATTGTATTTCATAACACAGCAGACCGCTCAGGCCAGAGATCCGGGCAAGTAGGAGCACTCACGGCTGCAGGACACGCACACATAGCAGACTTGGGCCTCGTAGATTTATGGCGACACACCCACCCCCAGACGACGGCCTACACATATTATTCGGCTGCGCGCAAGACTTATGCAAGGCTGGACTATTTCCTGTGCTCCTCTCCACTGGCGCTGCAGGTGAAGGAGGTGGAGATAATGCCAGCCGCGTTATCAGATCATTCCCCAGTGGTAGCGACATTTCGAGTGGGGACCGTGCCGGCTCCACAACAACACTGGAGACTGCGTGACGGCCTCTTGCAGCTGCCCGACACCCAAACACGGCTCAAGACCGCGATAGACCACTTTTTGGAACACAACGCCAATGACGACACCACAAAGGCCACGCAGTGGGCTGCCCTCAAAGCGGTCCTCCGCGGGGAACTTATCTCCATAGCCACCGCCAACAACAGAGAAAGGGCTCTAAAGCGTGCCGAGCTTACCCAACGGGTGGCGGAACTGGAACAAATGCACCAACGCACAGGGGCGGCACGGGCATGGCGCCAATTGTGCGCCGAGCGGAAAATGTTGGCCGCTTTAGACCAGGACGTGGCGGAATACGCCGCTATGCGCTTAAAACACGTCTATTACACCGGAGGCGACCGCTGCGGGAAGCTTCTGGCGAGCAGACTACGGGCGCAAACCCAACGGCAACAGGTGCGCTCCCTCCTATCTGCTAGTGGCGACCAGATCACGGAGGACGCGGCTATAGCAGCGGCCTTCGGCAACTTTTACGCGGCGCTATACGACGCGGACCACCTGGACCCTGCTGCCGGACCGGCCTATTTACAGGGTGCTGAGCTCCCCACCCTCACCCAAGCCCAAGCGGACTTTCTGGAGCGGCCCATAGGCCTGGAGGAAATCATCTCTGCAATTGCCCGCCTCAAGGTTGGGAAGTCCCCGAGACCGGACGGCTATACTGCGGCCTTCTACAAGGCCTTTTGTCAGCAGCTTGCCCCCCTCTTGCGCGACCTGTTTAACACCTTCGATACGCCTGGTGCCATACACCCGGACCTGCTGGAGGCGTCCATCTCAGTAATTCCCAAGCCGGGCCGCGACCCGACGGCTTGCGGCTCGTACAGGCCCATCTCGCTGCTGAATGTAGACCTGAAGCTCTACACCGGCATACTAGCAGGCCGCATTGCTCCATACATGCAGCAGCTGATAGACCCTGACCAGTCGGGCTTTATCCCCCAACGGCAGACCAGCGACAACACCAGGCGAGTGCTGCACCTCATAGAAGCCGGCTCGCGCACTAAACCGGGCTGCATGCTCCTCACCATCGATGCGGAGAAGGCATTCGATAGGGTGCATTGGCCCTACCTTGACCATGTTCTTCGCCACTTCGGGTTTGGGGAGAAACTCCGCCACCGCATCTTCAATTGCTACCGCCGGCCCAACGCCACCGTGAGGGTGAACGGCCATACTTCCCCGAGATTCGATATTGGCAGAGGCACGCGCCAGGGCTGCCCACTATCGCCGCTCCTATTCGCACTGTACATGGAGCCGATGGCTCAGAGGGTGCGACAACATGCGCTCATCTCCGGCATTAAATTTGGTGCTGACACGCACAAAATCAGCCTTTATGCTGACGACGTTCTGCTGTCCCTTACCGACCCGATGCAATCCCTACGTGCTCTCCTCGTGGAGCTTCATACCTTTGCCCTGGCCTCGGGTTTTAAAATCAATGAAGCGAAGTCCGAAGCCCTAAACATCTCCCTGGGTCCGGACGTGGTGGCCGAGATTAAGTCTGAATTCAAAATACAGTGGTCGGACGCAGCCGTCCCTTACCTGGGCGTCCGCCTGGCCCCTACTGTGCGGGGCACTGCGCGGGTCAACTATGAGGCGCTCACAGACAAACTCCGGGAGCAGCTACGGCGGTGGAAGCCGCTTACATTGTCGTGGCTAGGCAGAATTGCTGCAGTCAAAATGACGCTGTTACCGCAGATCTTATATCTATTCCCGACGCTCCCCTTGAATCCCCCAGCTGGCTGGCTTCAACAGACCCAATCGGAGCTGTCGCGATTCATTTGGAACGGCCGCCGACCGCGGTTTAAGCACACCCTCGCCACTTTGCCCCCAGCTCACGGGGGGGTCGGTGTGCCCGACCTCACCCGGTACTTCCAAGCGGCGCAATTGCGCACCTTCGTGGAGTGGTTTCAACTGGAGTCCGGCAAACACTGGCTCTTCCAGGACCAGGCGGTGGCAGGTCGTACCCTTCAGGGCGTGCCTTTCCTGCCACGCCAGCACAGGCCCCCTAACCTGTACGCCTCTGAAATCACAAGCACCGCCCTGAGAGTGTGGGATAGAGTGGCCATGGCCAAGGGACTGACCACCTTTCCCTCGCCTATGACCCCCATTTTCGAAAACCCTGACTTCACGCCTGGCTTGGACATCGGAGCGTTTACGAACTGGCGAACGATGCCCTGTAGGGCGGCGGGCCACATGTTCGACCTCAAGGGGGTCCTCCCGTTCCAACAGGTCAAGGCAGACTACGGTGTTGCTGAGTCGGAACGCCTACAGTACCTACAGGTGCGGCACTGGGTGCTCCACCCCTCGATCCAGCCTGGTGCCCAACGACACCTCACGCCTTATGAAAAGTGGTTACTGACACGCACTTCGGATAAAAAATTGATTTCGGACCTCTATCAACAGCTGCTCCTCACTCAGGCCCACGCATACAACGCGGGACAGGTCAGGTGGGAGAGGCACCTGGGGCGACAGCTCACAAGGAAAGAAAGGGAAGGGGTGTACCACAGGGCCAGACATTCAGCACACCACACCGGGCTCACCGAGACACTAACTAAAGTAGCCACATACTGGTACCACACCCCTGAGAGGTTACACCAATGGGATGCCCGAGTCAGCGATAGGTGTTGGAGGGGGTGCGGGGAACTGGGAACACTGGAACACTTGCTATGGAGCTGCGAGGCGCTTCGCCCCTATTGGGACCCTATCCTGGATCTCATTGACGCACATCTAGATACACAGCTGCTGCGCTTCCCAGCATACATTATATTAGGCCTCCCGAACGCTCTCATGTATCCCCTGAAGTCCTGGAGGGGGCGGCTGATCGCACTCGCTCTGGGGGCAGCGGTCCAGAACATTGTGGCCCATTGGAGGGCAATCCAGGCTCCGCAACAGCTGGGGTGGCTCCACCGGCTCTGGACGATCCTGGGAATGGAGAAACTGTCACTGGCAGCGGCAGGGAGGGGAACGGAATTTGCGGAGCTCTGGCGACCATTCCTCGCCCTACTTACCGGGGAATTCCGTGAGGTGAGCTGCCCACGCTACCTGCGTCTGCTGCGCCTTGCGGAAACACCTCTCCCAGAACCCAAGACACGCTCCCACAAGCGCACAGGCCCGGCAAGCGCAGCACCACCTGACCATTAATGGAAGACAATAGCCAACCGATTATTCCCGGAAATGGACAAGGAGAGGGGAGGGTAAGGGTGGGAAGGGTAAGGGGGGTTGTCTGCAGTTCTATGTTTCTTTCTATGTTTCTTTCATGTTGCACTCGTACTACATAGCCTGCACCTCTGTAGCACCTCTTATGACGCGGCCGGCCCGGTTGGGTTGTAGGCGGCTTGCTGTGTTAACGAACAATGTGCCCGCTGGCCACGTCATGGGTAGCAGTGGAGTCTCGGACTTTGGCTTCCCCAGTGTGGGGCTGGCCCACATAACATGTTGGAGGTGCATAATGCTTGCCTGTGCTCAATAAAAGATTTAATACATAAGTTTATGACATATTGCTAACAGAGAGAGTACGCCTCACATCCCTACACACAACGTAGACTGCCTTACATGAATGCTGATACTGCCTCACCACTTGCTCCTAAAAAATATCACCAATTCTGGGACTGTACGGGAGGCTTTCAACCACGATGTTAATCAGCCTCATGTTAAGGTGTAAAATGTATGTGATATATCTTCTTATGGCACTGTCGCCAATACTGATGCAATGTACTTAATTAAATAAAATGGCAATAAAAATGTTAAAAAAAGGGATGTTTCGAAATAAATCAGTGATTAGTTCCACAACATTTCAAGTCCCGCTTTAGCTGCAAGGTGAAGGAGTTCTTGTAGATACTGGATTCAAACTTTTCAGGAATGCTTCCTTCAAGATAGCACAAGAGAACTATGAAGCTAAGATACAAGATCTTCTGACCTTCCAAATTCCACCCTTTACCATCCAGTACTGCACACTTGACTTCAAAGGGATTCCATACCCCTTCCCCCGTTAACATTCTTACAGGCAGTTGTTCTGTTTGTCAACGAGCAGACCCAGTAAGCAGCCTTGTTTTTATTTCCAAATATCCAGGGAGAACTCATGGGCAAGGCCCCCTACTCAGTTCCTGGCCAATTCTCTTTGAAGATGGGCTACATACCTCTTTCCAGGGATACTATCAAAAGGTTTGAGCAGAAACTGTCTCTGTGCTAGAAATGCAGAGTAGGTGTGCATAAATCTTCAGATAAAACATGAATTTCATTAAGCTACTGTACTTGAATTGAGCACGATTCTGATTACAATTTGCGAAGGCCTGTTTACACTTGAGACATGAGTTTGTTGTTAAGCTGACTGATAAAGAAGGAACTTGGGTGAGGACATATCCTGCACTTCTGCCGGTCATAACTCACTATGCAGAAGTAAATATTCCACGAGTATATTATAAATAGTTCACCAAGCCTCAGAGATAATGTAGGTCCACTGTAATGATCTCTGCAATGATGGGACAGAAGCTTGTGTTTTATATACAGCACATAGGTCTGGAGTTGGTTTCTAAGGCCAAAGGACATCAATAATGCAACATGCAAAACTAGATGCCATTCTTCTCATACGCCCACCAGGTTAAATGTTGTGCCTTTCAATGAGATCTAGTGACACCATCAAAACTATGCATTAGAGCTATTATTCCCTAGCCTGTATGGCCATCAATGAGAAGGGCCCCTGCTGGACAAGATTCAATAGGACATCACTACTCTTGGGTATTATGAACAAGCCACTCTTCACCTACCTCACACGGCTACCGTGCCCACATACACAGTTATGGGCAGTAGTTGGGCCTCAAAATTCTCCTCACACTCCACTGGCTAGGGTCTTTGGAGATTTGACTGCTCCACAAGGTAAGTCAGCCAACACTTCCCCTGAGTTCCCCGATCAAAGGAGATCTCTCCAGGGTGAATGTTGTATCACTCTTTTGAGAGGTCAGGGCCAAGTTCCCTTCCCAGGGGCTGGGTGGCACAGCGGCTCTTGTACATTTTTCTCATGGATGTAGATGACAGTTCTAGATCTGGGCATTCAGGTCAATCTCTATTTTTGTCAAAACATTTTATTAAAACGAAACATTGTGACACTTGTCCTTGCTAAGGAGCCCTAAGTCAGACATCACAGTTTAGATTCAAATCCCAATTACTGCCCAATAATGTGTAAAGTTGACTTGCTGAACTTCAGTCCACTCCATATATATGAACAAGTTTCCCCCTAAGTTATTCTAATTACTATTAATCAAATGGCTAAAGTGTCAAGGCAATCCTTGGAGAAAATGCATGTTAGGCTGTGATCTGTAACAATGCAATCAAACAACTATCCACTTCGGAAATAAGGAATTTAAAAGTCCATACCAACTTCAGTTACTAAGACAAGACTATACTAAACAAAATACCACAATACGGTAAGAGTAGGGTTAAAACTAATTTGATAAGAGAAATAATCAGAAATTAATAAAAATAAAACACAAGAATATAGTTAATTCATCTAAACAGCGAATGTATCGTTCATCAATTGGTAGACAGCCATCTTCCGAAAGGCCTGAATACTGAGGAAAATGACTTGATATAGTAGTTGCCAAGCATGATATATTCATGCCACAGCCAAGTGAGCCACCTAATGAGCCAGTCATGTCTTAGCACCTTGATATCTGTGCCCATAACTGAGAGGTCTTTCTGATAGAAGCCCGAAGGCCAGATTCACAAAGATTTTGTTGTGATTTACTCTCGTAGTGCTTTTGACTTACTCCTGGATTTCAAGAGTAAGCCTGCAGGTCTTCCTCCCTCAAAATACTCCTTAAATTGAGTAGTGGATCAGACGTAATAGCTGCAAGAACGAGCCACGGCTACCCACAATAACATCTTTGTGAACTGGAGTCTTCTGATTTTTTTGTGGTGTTTTCCTTAGAAATCAAGGCAAAGTGAGAATGTCTCTTTGACTGAGTTAAAAATAGACATTAAAGTGTCCCTGAATACAGAGTTCCACAACAGAGTCAGGACTGCCGGAAAATGCTCATGAATCTCAGGGCCAGATGTATAAAGTTGAAATGGGTTAGTAAACGCCGAAATTCTCAGAATTTCGACGTTTGCGAACTCATTTGAGCAAAATGATATGTATGTAGCAAATTTCAGTGCAAAATAAGGAATCGCAAATTTGCGATTCCTTATTTTGCGATTGCATTTAAGGAATCTCAAAATTTGCGATTCCTTAAATGCAATGTATGAAGCACAAAAAAATGCTAATTGTCCTTAAGGAATCGCAAATTACCACCAACTTCAAGTTGGTGGTAATTTGCTAATTTCTTGAAAAATGCCCATTTATGCATTTTTCAAAGTGCCATGTGATGCACATACATGCCCTTGGGGCATGTATCTGCACCACATGTGTACCCATGCCTATTTCCTGGGTGCAACAGGGTGTCCTTTGGACACCCCTGCACCCTTGAAATGATTCTCAATTTGCGATTAGCAAATTGCGAATCGCAAATTGAGAATAATTTCACATTCATTCCTATGGGCCTCCTGGCCCATAGAAATGAATGGGAAATTATTCCTTACTTGCGATTAGCTATTTGCTAATCGCAATTAAGGAATTTTAAGAAATCGCAAAAAAATAGCGAATTTCTACATACATACCATTTTGCAATTCTCAAATAGCGATTCCTTAAAAATCGCTATTTGAGAATCGCAAAAGTATATCTTGATACATCTGGCCCTTAATTACCTTGTATTTTTCCATAATTTGTTTGTCTTTTTCCGTGGATTGTTTTTGATCCTGTACCAGCTCTGCTGAGTTAAGGATTCTAGACTGAGGGCCAGATTTACTAAGGTTTTGCATGAGGGTTGCGTTCATTTTATGAAGCATCCCCGATGCACAACTACTTTTGGTATTTACTCATCCATGCAAGGGGCACTTTGCAGGGCTTTGTGTGGTTTAGTACATACAAAGGAATGCAAGGCACGCTGGCATGCATTTCTTTGCGTATCGGAGGCGTTCCATGGGTGTAGCATGGAGACTCCTATGCGCCCACCCATGGATTTAGGTGCATCCCCAGATTTACAAAGACTTGTAAACCTGAGAATGCGTTAAAATGCTACACTTTCCCCAGTGAGGCATAACGAGGAGAAATATCTTCATTTCTCCTCGTTATTTCCTCTTTCCATGTGTGCTGCATTCTGCAGCCCACATAGAAAGAGGAAAACGCCATTAAGGATTGTTTTTGTGTAGGAAGGTGCCAGAGTGCACGTGTTGGTGTCAGAGCTACAGGGAACAGATGTGCACCATGTCCTAATTCATATGATGGATTTCCAAGGCCTGCCTTTCACGCAAGGCAGTGCAGCAACATTGCCTGCTGCCTGCGTTGCATGAGAAATTAGTAAATATGCCCCTGGGAGGATCCAAATAATGTGTTAGTTTTAGTCACTGTTTTCGTGGCCTCAAGTTGGGACACACTTGGTGTTTAAAAAGGCCCCTCACACACCAACCTGATTGGTGTCATGCTTCATCATAGGGGCCCCAACCAGGCGGCCGAGTGCCACCCGGTTGTGCTACAACGCCTGATTACAGCGAAGCGGGTGTAGGTGCAATGATGTGATGTGAGTGTTAGGTTAAAAAATACCTATGGAAATCCTTGCCTTTGTATTTTATTATTGGCGGCCCAGGATATTGATAAAATATGTGTGGTGCAACTCCTGAAGGAGTAGTCGTCCTACGAGTTGTCTATGTGCTGCGGTCTACATGTTTCAGCCCCATGCGTGGTTGTAGGGCTTTTAAAACCAGTTGATTTAACCTTTGAAAGGCTACATACACATGTCACTCACTGAAGAAGTCTGTGGGTTTTCAGAAGATAATCAGATGTATCCCTTTTGCATTTCATTTTACTTTGTCTAATAAAATGTATTGAAACATGGATTGTTTGGATTTTTCAATTGAAGGTACTCAAAAATCAACCTTTGTGCAAAACATTGAAGTGGGATCCTGACACAAATTCTCATGTCCAATACATTTAACAGACTTCTGAGTATTGATACCAATGCATAGGGGTTTGGTGTGTAAAGCCCATAATTCAGGAGGGATGAGCCAACAGTGTTTGCATAAGGTTTAAGCTGAAACTTTGTGACATGATCTATGGCTTATCTTGCAGCGATCATCAGGGATGCAACATCATGTCACAAATTTGCTGGCGTATTCAATTGAAGGAAAGGCTGGAGGTGGTCAAGAAACCCCAGAGCAGTTTGTCAAAAGTCTTCACATTTCTTGAGGGTGCACTGTATACTAGTGTCCAAACTCAAACCAAATTTGCCATGTTTTCATTGAATTTTCAAATTGTTTGGAAATGGGAGCAGTCACTTTGAAGATATTTGGGTATAAGTTTGCTCCTGGTTTAGGGTGTCCGAGTTGAGCAATGTTGATACTTTGTTGCTGCAGCAGGATCCTTTTTTTGCAATCATTTTATTAAGCTTCTTATTACAAAGATTTTTCATAATTCTCGAATTACAATGTCCAAAGATATATATCCATCTGTGCATCACGCTTCTTTTGCAACCCTATGCATTAAATAATCATATACACAGTACAGAAAGAAAAAACAAGTCAAACTTCGTCCCAACCATGAGCTGCAGCGGGATCCTTGAATCCATTTTTTATAGATATCTTAGAGACAGTTTGTCTGTTCTTTGAACTGTTTTTGAAAGCAGAATTTGAACAGACAGAAGTAGTCTAAGGATATGGTGCTGCCTTTGGAGAAACAAACTTGAAAGTTTAAAGCAGTGAATTGAATCTGAACTACTTTGAAGGAGTGAGTAACTATATTATTTTATGTTGAAAAATATCAAAATCTATCAAGTGACAAAAAGGAAGAGATTCTGTCTTATTTAAAAAAAAGACTCGAAGTATTCATGAAGCATATAATATATTTTAGTAGTGATGATGTTTCGGGGGAAACGAATTGGTACTCATTTTGAGGCATATATAATACATATGAATGTTTATTGCATTACAGTTTTGCCAAGGGCTATTTTGAATATATCACAACAGCAGTGACTTATGTGCTCGCAATTAAAAGGTAGTTGCTTTATCAAACAGAGAGTGAGGTTATGCTAAATGCTGAATAATATTGACCACAGAGATGCTAATTAATTTCCTGTTTTCAAGTCTGCCAGGACTCAAAAAAGGGTTATTCCATTTGAATATCAATTGAATGGAAAGGTATAGGTTATGTGCTATAGTGATCAGGTGCTAAATGTTCGTCTAGTGTTTAAACATCCATTGCGACCCATAAACGTTAATACCTAGCAAAGTGAGGTTCTCTATTATTTCATTCCACTTTCCATCTGACTATGGCTAATTTACATATTACGACTGTGTCTGGTTGGCTGTAGGTGTAGGATAGTGTGGAAACATACATTGCTCCTGTTTCTCCCAGGGTACAAGTTTAGTGGTTCCTGACACCTTACCCAAATCAAATCAAATCAAATCCAATAAACTTTATTCGATTTTTAACATTAAAAATAATAAAAGTAGCATGTTAAAAACTTACATAGGGAAGTTAAAAAACTACATATGGTAATTTCATCTTTACATAAAACTGAAATCTTAATGTCTCCTTTTCTGTTAATTCTTTTGTCTTTAGTAACAAAAGTTCTAGACATTAGTCAGCCTCATGCTGGGTTTCCCAAATTATACTTTTCTTTTTTTTCAATATGACTTCATGAATCCTGTCATGTCACCCACACAATAAACATTTTCCAGCATTTGCAAATATAAAAAGGCAGGGTGACATTGCCTCCAGCCCCCTATCTTCAGCAATGGCAAAATCCATCTACCTCTTTCAAGTCTATAAAATTTGCAAAATAAAATCACATGTATTGTCAACTGGAAAGACATCTTATCACAAGGACACCTACATAGATCTCTAGTCCAATCGTTTAATGTGGGAAATCTGACTAATCGATGGAAGCTATCAAATCTGAATCTTGTAAGAACATACCTGTCATACCCTCCTATACACCAGTACAAGTATGGTTTAATAGTAGGGGTTACAAGAATTAACTGGTGTGGGATAACAGTACATTTCTTCATTTCTGAACCAGCTCTTAGAGACTCAAAGTGCAACTGACAAAAAACTTTAAACTCCTTCCTGGAAATTGTACTCAATGTTTCGGGGATGCTATAAAAATCAGGTTTACCCACGCCTATTAAAAATCTTCTAATATAATTCAGCCAAGTAATCTTGCTTGTGTGGGATAAACTCATGGCGTCTCCAATAATATCTCTATTTAACTCTATACTATTAGATGTCCAAACTCTATGCCATTGTAACAGTGGCTGCATCTTGATCAAATCCCCAGCTCATTGTGGTAATTATAAACAGAAGAGCTCTGCTGGACTGCTAATATAAACCTTAAAAAAGTATTTTCCTCTTTTTGTATTATGGCTACATCCTGGTATCCCCAGACTCCTGCCCCGTACATAGCTATACTCAAGCATTTTGCTTGGTAAATTCTAAGAAGTATCCCCGGAGGCCTTTTGCTAAAATTTTTAGCAAAATTCACCAATGCCCCAATTGACCTTTTGAAAAGGAGAGTTCTGCTCTTAACCGCCGGGTTCCTTGAGCCATAATGATCCAATAAAACACCCAGATTGGAGAATGTGTTAGTTGCATCTATCCTATCATTCCCTAGGGGCAGACTTTTACATTTATTTCTCCCCTTCCCACATGTCATCACAAAGGTCTTCTTGACATTAAGTTTTAGACCCCGACAATCCATGAAGCTAATATATGTTCTGAGGGCACTCTGGAGGCCCAGCTGGGTCCTGGCCATAAGTACTGCGTTGTCCGCGTAGAGGAGCGACAACTTACCCCCAAAAAATGTGGGCTTTAAATGTACAGTGTCATATATAAATCCAGGCCTTACCTTGTCTTGGTGCTGTTTCATGGGAATTCTCTAGGACCCAAATTAAGCAGAGACCTTTGAAACATGTCATCAGTAACACACAGTTGTGCAACACCCATGCAGACACAAACTGTGCTTCATAGTTGGCATGCGCAACAGAATCCCGGTTATGTTCCTGAAAATTTGTAGAATTAATGGGAATACCAAATCAACACATTTGCAGAATATTTTAGAACTGTAGCAGATTTATCTACGTAAATGTTCCACTCCAGAAATGAAACGATTGTGACTTTAAATAACTAAATACCTATTATTTTCCAAGCTCTTCACTATATACTGCCAATGAATTATGGAGGAATTGCACAAATCCAAGGAAAATATTGGGCAATTTAGAGCTTTGGGCACATGCCCTACATCCCATTATTTTCATCTGAGACCAAAATATTATCCATTTTTAGGTCTTGCCTACACAACGCGCATGCTCTGCTAGGTTAAGACCTTTAGTAATCGATTCAGTTTTTCGGCCAAAAACGTGCATGCTTTGCATTGTTTTCAATGGCAACGCGTGCATGTTTGGTGATTTTCTTGCGGGAGAGAGCCTTGAAACCATCTGTTTGTAATTAACAGATGGTTTCAAAGCTCTCTCCCGCAAGGGAAGTAGGAGCAGGCCCCCTCCTCTCTCCCCTCCCCCTGCTGCCTCCTCCACTCCTCATCAAACTTGTTTAGGACTTGTGCCCTGGGCGTGTATATAAAGTAACTGGTGTGTATATCATGTAACTGGCTCCAAGAGCCGCAGAATTTAATATTAAGTTGCAGCTTGACGAAACTTCTAACATGCATCACTTGTATCCGTGTCTATCAAGTGTTTTACTTAAAGTCATTTAGAAAAAAAATATAATAATCTCCAAAGTTAAAGCATTTTTCAGGACAGTAGACGTTATCATCAGAGTGTTTGACTAATTCTTATAAAATGAGAGAGTAGCTGGTAAATCCGGCTCAATGGACACTCCACAAGCTTGGTTAAGCAGTGAGCCCAGACAAAGAAGACATCACCAAAAAAAAACATAACCATGCCCAATATAAACATGCAACACCCACACACACACACACAAAACCCAATGTTCATTAAAGGGAGATGCTCAACTCAGCATATGTGACAAGAATATGTTAATGCACAGGGGGGGCTGCCGACTGCAGGGAGATCTGCCACCCGCGGAGATCAGGAGGGTGGTGCAGCCCAGGATTGCCATTTTGTACTTGGGCTATTTTTTAGAGTCCATTTGGGCGTCTGCTACCATTTTAGATACAGGTGACATTTAGTCTGGTGGCAGCGAGACTCTGAGTTTGTGGTAATCTTTTTGATAGATGAGGGCAAGAATACAGAGGCGCCGCAGCTTCGGGAGGCTGGGTGCCTCAATACAGAGCTGGCGGGGAGATCGTATGGCATGTGGCTTACAGCGGCTCCTGTGCTCCTCGGGCGTCACTTTAGTACATAGCGAGCGGCAGGGGCAGAAGAGGTGAGGGCTCGGGCCACTCTAAGATGAAGTGAACAGCCTGCGTATTGTAGGAAGGGGTGGGGCATCCATAACAAGGGCAGGTGGGGCTGTAGCGGCTGCACAGGCCCACAAGTTCAGGAGACAGGGCCGTGGAGCACAGAGGGCACTCGGGGGGCATGGGGAGGCAAGTGAAGCACCCGCTACTGTGGCCGTGGCCCAAGATAATGCTTTGGAAAGCGGAAACACCGGGCATGGTGTGTTTTACATTAGGCTTGCTTGTCAACTCTAGACTACATTAATTACTCAATTAGTGAAAACACAAATACTAATACAGAATAAGTATGAACAGTTTATTATTTTCTTATTAATATTCATATCTCTTTTTTGTAGAATTCTTTTTTTATAAATAATGTATAGACAAAGATAAATATATTTACAATCTTAGGGGCTCATTAGGATGGCGGACGGAAGTGCCTCCGCAGCCCCGGAGCATGCGGAACATGCCTATTCTCCGTCCGCCCGTCGCGGACACTCTGTCCGCCAAATCAGGATAGGAAATATGGGCCAAATTTCGTCCGCGGCGGTAGATCACGGTCCGCCGCACTACCACACCCAACCACGCGGCGGACGTAACCTATCCAGAGACTCCTCCGTACGGACTGACGTCTAGGACCGTCCTCCAAATCAAGATGGCGGAAAATACACATAAAAGCGCTGCGGAAAAACAACCTGCCTGAACACTGCGGATGCCCCACAGCGACCATACCCACCACAAGCCGCTCGCCGACATGGACCCTGCACTACACGCTTACCCGATCCTCTTCGCGATCCACCACGTCCTAGTCTTGGCCCACCATCGAGGACGACGCAGGTAGGCTACAAACCATTCGCTGTCTGGAGAGGAGTACCTGCAAGGGCCGTGACGTAGGGAAGGGGGAGTGACATGTACCGGAAACCACAGATTCGTGTGGAGGGCAGCGCCTTCAAGGGTCGTGACCTAGGTAGGGGGGAGTGACATGTATCTGAACCCACTGCCTTGAAGTAAATACAAATACACCCCACCATCACACATGCAAGAATGACTCCGACAACCCACGACACATGATTGTCAATTTTATTTACACATAATCGGAGTAACATCACAGTCTAGGCTCGAGCATGGGCAGTGTGGACACCAGAGCAGGTACATCAGAGGGCATACATTAGTATCAGAACAGCAACAGGGCAGTGTGGACACCAGAGCAGGTACATCAGAGGGCATACATTAGTATCATAACAGCAACAGGGCAGTGTGGACACCAGAGCAGGTACATCAGAGGGCATACATCAGTATCAGAACACCAACAGGGCAGTGTGGACACCAGAGCAGGTACATCAGAGGGCATACATCAGTATGAGAACACCAACAGGGCAGTGTGGACACCAGAGCAGGTACATCAGAGGGCATACATCAGTATCAGAACACCAACAGGGCAGTGTGGACACCAGAGCAGGTACATCAGAGGGCATACATCAGTATCAGAACACCAACAGGGCAGTGTGGACACCAGAGCAGGTACATCAGAGGGCAGACATCAGTATCAGAACACCAACAGGGCAGTGTGGACACCAGAGCAGGTACATCAGAGGCAGCACATGAGAGGGGCCAGGTGCATCAACAGTCCATGGCATCGAACAGCTACATCAGAGGCAGCACATGAGAGGGGCCAGGTGCATCAACAGTCCATGGCATCGAACAGCTACATCAGAGGCAGCACATGAGAGGGGCCAGGTGCATCAACAGTCCATGGCATCGAACAGCTACATCAGAGGCAGCACATGAGAGGGCCCAGGTGCATCAACAGTCCATGGCATCGAACAGCTACGTCAGAGGCAGCACATGAGAGGGGCTAGGTGCACAAACAGTGCATGGCAAGACACAGGTCCAGCAGAGGCAGTACATCAGAGGGGCTAGATGCACAAACAGTGCATGGCAAGGCATAGGTCCATCAGAGGCAGCACATGAGAACCTTTCTCTTCCCTAGAGCAGAATAATTTGTAGAATTGATGGTGGAACTGATCTCAGCGCCAGGATACCCGTTGGGTGACAGCTGCGCTTAATAAGCATTATAATACATACATACATACATGAGAGGGGCTAGGTGCACAAACAGTGCATGGCAAGGCACAGGTCCATCAGAGGCAGCACATGAGAGGGGCTAGGTGCACAAACAGTGCATGGCAAGGCATAGGTCCATCAGAGGCAGCACATGAGAGGGGTTAGGTGCACAAACAGTGCATGGCAAGGCACAGGTCCATCAGAGGCAGTACATCAGAGGGCATACATTAGTATGAGAGCAGCAACAGGGCAGTGTGGACACCAGAGCAGGTACATCAGAGGGCATACATCAGTATCAGAACACCAACAGGGCAGTGTGGACACCAGAGCAGGTACATCAGAGGCAGCACATGAGAGGGGCTAGGTGCACAAACAGTGCATGGCAAGGCACAGGTCCATCAGAGGCAGTACATCAGAGGGCATACATTAGTATGAGAGCAGCAACAGGGCAGTGTGGACACCAGAGCAGGTACATCAGAGGGCATACATTAGTATGAGAACAGCAACAGGGCAGTGTGGACACCAGAGCAGGTACATCAGAGGGCATACATTAGTATGAGAACAGCAACAGGGCAGTGTGGACACCAGAGCAGGTATATCAGAGGGCATACAACAGCAACTTACATCACACTATCAGGTGGATTGCGTGAAGTACCCGCATCGGACAGACTGGCAGCACCAGAAACCGGAGTGTGACACACAGCCACAGATGTAGTGACTGACACGTGAGCCACAGACCCAGATACACTGCCAGCACCTGATACATGAGTGTGAGACACAGCCACAGCCCGAGTGACTGACACATGGCCCATAGACCCAGATACACTGCCAGCACCTGATACAGGAGTGTGAGACACAGCCACAGCCCGAGTGACTGACACATGGCCCATAGACCCAGATACACTGCCAGCACCTGATACAGGAGTGGGAGACACAGCCACAGCCCGAGTGAATGACACATGTGCCATAGACCCAGATGCACTGCCAGCACCTGATACAGGAGTGTGAGACACAGCCACAGCCCGAGTGACTGACACATGGCCCATAGACCCAGATACACTGCCAGCACCTGATACAGGAGTGTGAGACACAGCCACAGCCCGAGTGAATGACATATGTCCCATAGATCCAGATACACTGCCAGCACCTGATACAGGATAGGGCTCAACTGATACAGTGCCACTACATGATGCATGACAGCAAACAACAGACACAGTGCCACTACCTGACACATGCGAGTCAACTGCAGCGGCGCCACTGGGACCACTGAAATGATGAGCCACAGGGCTGTATGGTCCAGGAGGCAGGGTGGCTCTGGGAGCGGGGGATAGTTGCAATTGGCCAACATCGGGTTGGGCATGTGTCAATGCTGTGTGTCTACGTTTCTTGGGGACATGTGACTGCACCCTGGACAGGACAGGACTGGCAAGTGGGCCGGACTGAGAAGAAATAACACCCACCATGGGAGGTGCATCTGCTGGCGGGGGAATGCTCTCTGGGGACGTGCTGGAGCCTGCTTGTTGTTTGCTGTGTGGCTGCCTTCTGGCCTCTGCAACATGTGTCATGGGGGATGCTACTACAGGGTCCACCTGCATCCGTTCCTGACGGGCCCTGATGGGAGTGGAGGTAAGGGGTGACTCCACTGCGGAGACATCTGTATTCCGTTTCCCAGAAAACAGCAGCCTCAGTGCATCAATGGGTGATGTATGCCTGTCCTTGACAGCGCCACTGTCCATGGGAGATGCCTTGGCCCTTGGATGTTCCATTTCCGTAGGAGGAATGTTGTCTGTGGACTTTCCATGTTCTCTGGATGGTGCCCTGTTCCAGGCAGCAGACTTGTCGTCTGTGGTGTACCTATCCCCAGGACACACCTTCTCCCTGTGTGTGTCCCTGCTCCTGGGAGTGTCCGTGCTCTTCTTAGGTGCGTTTGTCTTGTGACTGTCCTTGTCCCTGCCCTTGGTAGAAGCTCCTTCCTTCCTAGTCTTCCTGCCCTTGGGAGTGGCTCCTTCCTTCCTAGTCTCCCTGCCCTTGGGAGTGGCTCCTTCCTTCCTAGTCTCCCTGCCCTTGCGAGTGTCTCCTTCCTTCCTAGTCTCCCTGCCCTTGGGAGTGGCTCCTTCCTTCCTAGTCTCCCTGCCCTTGGGAGTGGCTCCTTCCTTCCTAGTCTCCCTGCCCTTGGGAGTGGGTCCTTCCTTCCTAGTCTCCCTGGCCCTGGGAGTGTCCCAGCTCTCAAGAGGTGCCTTTGTCTTCTGAATGTCCTTGTCCAAGGTAGTGTCAATGGAACTGGGAGTAAGGCTTGCCTTGGGAGTACCTTGTGTGTGGGATGCCTGTGCAGCATGTGTAGCCATTACACCCAACCCCTCTTTTGGTTCACGTGTGTGTACTCCACTGTATCTGACATTGTCTTTGTGAACAGATTTAGCTGACCTAGGGGATGGGGTCTGAGGCCTCCGTGCCTTGACGTGCTGGCTGACGCTGCTTCTAGTGCAATAACCTGTATTAGTGTCCTGGTCAGAATATTCACTCCCCCCTGAGACATCCAGTGTTGTAGATGGTGGAACAGAAGTAGCACCCAGTCCATGCGACTGTACAATGGCAGACGACACGCTGTTAGCCAATGACTGCACTGTCCTGTGTAGACCAGCCAGATCGCCATGCATACCTTCCATGAAAGCCACCACCTGCCCCAACTTCCTATGGTGGTCTTGGAAAGCATTTATCATATTGGTCTGCCCCACACACAGCTGTCGCAGCAGATCAACAGCCGCTGCACAAAGAGCATTTTGGCTCACCGAGGCTGGGGCAGCGGTGCCGACACCGAACGCCACTCTGCTCCCCCTACTCCTGCGTTCACGAACAGTACATGGTGCAGTTGGCGGCAGGGTGGGCCCTGTGTGCTGTGTCCCGACCGAAGGTGTTGATTGCCCACTCCCAGTCTGTGACAACAGTGCTGACTCACCAACACTGTCGGAAGATGATGACGATGTTGTCTCCACATGCGAGTCCTCCGGGACGGTCCTGTCCCCCTCTCCGGCACTGGCCCCTTCTGTGTCAGTCTGCGTGTGCGCGACGTCTGATCCGGATGCATTGCCTTCTATCATCTCCTCCGTCTGTGGCTGAGTGCCCTCTGTCAAAGCTGAAATGCGCAGGAAATGGGTGTAAGTCATGGGCACACTCACGTACAGTACTGCTGCGGAATCCCTAAAGCCACTGATGACAATGTACATCGATCCCCCAACCTGCACACGGGCCACCCCTACCAGTCATCCTCACGGGAATTAAGTGGCGTTGGCCGTGCTACATGTACAGCATGAAGACAGGGCATGAGCAACTACATCTGCACACCAGTCTTGCCAAGGGGTGACGGAGCACTACAGCATGTGCATCAACACTCAACTGCTTAGCGAGTGGCGTCTCAACATGCCACACCGGGAAGTGACATTTAACTGCGCCAATGTCACCAACATGCCATTGGAACGAGCCACATGATACACGGAAGTCACTAATGTGTCTGGGCAACAATACATGCATTGCACTCACAAGCAACATACACTGACAGTATGCCTACCGCCACGTTGCTGTTCATCCACACGCAACCGCTCGGACAGATCAGGATGTGTCACAGCTATGATACGGTGCATGAGAGGGGTCATTGAGCGTCGGGCCAGACGTGCCGTTCTTGGAATCATCCCTAGTGTCACTTCCGCTACATTCTTGCTCAGCCTGGAAATGTCGTCCCAGCGTTTGTGGCAGTGTGTATGTCATCTATTGGACACCCCCACTGCTCGTACATCACGTGCAATGCTCCTCCACACGTCCTTGCGAAGGTGCAGCTTGACCTACCATGATGGGAGACAAAAGGGTGCAAGTCAGTGGACAGTTGGCCAGTCACACAGATAGGGGCAACACATTTCTCTCTGCAGCCATGCACATTTCGACTCATGTGTTGGTCCCACATCACACCGCCAAGATTCCAGAGCCCAGGTGTCATGGAACACCTCATGCACAACAACTTGTCCCCCACTGCACTTACCACCGGTCCGGGTGCGCCGTACAGGCGTCCGTAGTTGCGGAGCACACCGTCCACAAGGACATCCAGCTCCGCGGCGGTGAAGGGACGAGACCGGATCTCTTTGACTCTCGACATGCCAAGGTCGCGGAGTATGGCACTAGAGCGGCAGTCGGTGGTCAGCTCCGTAGCAGCAGGTGGAGGTGATGGTTACAGGCAGCAGTCGGTGGTCAGCTCCGCAGCAGCAGGTGGAGGTGATGGCCACAGGCAGCAGTCGGTGGTCATCGTAGAATGTGTGCTTTTGCACATAACACATATATAGGGCCCTGTGGCCATGTCAGTGGCATACGGCGCCAGCCATTGGTCAGCCCTGGAAGCGTGTTTGGAAAAGGGCCAATGACTGGCCCTGGTGTTGCGGTGCACAGCATACGGTACATTCTATTGGGCACACGTGGCCCTTGTTCACACCTCCCTTTGGCTGCACGTGCACAGACCGTCACGCTCACACACCGGCAAGTGCATGTGGAAGGTTCAGGGACGGATGCTTCATTTGCAACAAAGTTCGATCACTGGCGCCACCATGGCGGGGCACGTATTCGGCGGGGGAGGTGCAGGCCAACACATCCATAAGCTGATGTCAATGCACATGGCAGGTCATGACCCCCCTTACAGTGACATTGCATCATCCAGCCTACACCGGCCGGCCCAGCCCTGCCCAGGACCGCCGTGCCGGCCATGTCAACTTCCGCCGTTTCAGGCCCCGTCCACTACCGCCGTGCCAGGCCCTGCCCAGGACCGCCGTGCCGGCCATGTCAACTACCGCCGTTTCAGGCCCCGTCCACTACCGTGGTGCCAGGCCCTGTCCAGGACCGCCTTGCCGGCCATGTCAACTACCACCGTTTCAGGCCCCGCCAGGGCACGGCGGTAGTGGACGGGGCCTGAAACGGCGGAAGTTGACATGGCTGGCACGGCGGTCCTGGGCAGGGCCTGGCACGGCGGTAGTGAACGGGGCCTGAAACGGCGGCAGTTGACATGGCCGGCACGGCGGTCCTGGGCAGGGCCTGGCACGGCGGTAGTGAACGGGGCCTGAAACGGCGAAAGTTGACATGGCCGGCACGGCGGTCCTGGGCAGGGCTGGGCCGGCCGGTGTAGGCTGGATGATGCAATGTCACTGTAAGGGGGGTCATGACCTGCCATGTGCATTGACATCAGCTTAGGGATGTGTTGGCCTGCACCTCCCCCGCCGAATACGTGCCCCGCCATGGTGGCGCCAGTGATCGAACATTGTTGCAAGTGAAGCATCCGTCCCGGAGTCTAGCACATGCACTTGCCAGTGTGTGAGCGTGACGGACCGTGCACATGCAGACAATGGGAATGTTGAACGCGGGCCGTGTATGCCCAGACGTAAACAGCAGAAGCAGTGCACCGCCATGGCGGGGTCATTGATTGCATCTCAGCTGACGATGCACCTTGTTCCATTGTCTGCAGCTGCCTGATGACGGTTGTGTGCGGGATTGCGTGACTCCACATGTCATGCTCTATCCCATGTGTGTCCATACCATGGCCATCGGTGTGCCACAAATGTCCATCACATGTGCATGTCGACATCGGTTATTTCCCTACACAAGTTTATCGTACCTCACATCTACACAGTAGATCCCGGATGTATCGGCACATTGTGATTCAGTTGTCAGTGAGTGGTATATGTGAGATATTGACTATGGTGGGGGTTCACTTGTGTTCAGTGCATGCGTGTTGCCTATTGTGTCACCATGCATGTGATGTCCGTATGGCCACCATTATTGGTGTTGCCATTGGTGCATCAAGAAATGGTGTGTGTGTATATTTTTTGTTTGTTTGCATGCACTTGCATGTGTGTATGTGATGTTGCGCATACACATGTGGGTCATGTCACATGTCTTGTTGGCAGTAATGTTGAGGTGAGACAAAGTGCATTGCACATGTTGCAACACATCATGTTGCTAGTGGCTGCACATTGTTGCTACGTGAATCGATGTTGTAGTGACAATCAGAGATGTCACACA
The DNA here is from genome assembly GCF_964263255.1 of Lissotriton vulgaris. Lineage (NCBI taxonomy): Eukaryota > Metazoa > Chordata > Amphibia > Caudata > Salamandridae > Lissotriton > Lissotriton vulgaris. The sequence goes on along the minus strand of NC_141697.1, from coordinate 1,047,575,091 downwards.
TATGACAATTAAACACTGCCTATTACATGTTGGATAGAGTGTGATGACATGTGAGTGAGTTGCACAGACATGCGTTGTATGTGAATTGACTTCCATTCCATCTACTCCCACACAGGAGGGCTCAAAATGTCCATCGCCCATACACTGTGCTGGAGGATATGGTGGACGAGGAGGTGATCAGGAAATTCAGGCTGGATCGACGTCGATTGCTGGAGCTTGTGAACCAATTGTCTCCTCACCTGCAGCCGCGAAGAACCTATCCAGGTTCCATTTCACCCACGCAAAAGGTGATGGCGGCACTCCATTTTTTTGCAACAGGCACATTTCAGTACACAGTTGGACATGCCGGGGGAATGTCACAGGCCATGTTCAGCACGGTACTTCGGGATGTACTGACAGCCATGATGCTGTACAAGCATGACTACATTCATTTCCCACAGGCGGCAGAGTTGGCAGCGGTCAAAGCAGACTTCTATGCACTGGGTCGCATACCACACGTTGTGGGTTCCATTGATGGCACGCATATCGCGATCATTCCACCACGGGCACGTGAGCAGGTGTTTAGGAATCGGAAGCACTTCCATTCCATCAACGTGCAGGTGGTGTGCCAGGCCGACAACATAATCTCACATGTGTGTGCAAGATTTCCTGGCTCTGCACATGACGCCCACATCATGCGGAGCAGCATTGTCCCCCAACTGATGGCAAATCTGCGTCCGGCACAAGCGTGGCTTGTTGGTGAGTATGCTGTGGTGACAGGAGTGATATCTGTGTGGCATGGTGTGCCCACCTATTCAGGTTGTGATGTTTCTCTCTCTCGCTCTCTCTCTCTCTTTTCCACCAACACAGGCGACTTGGATTACCCAAATAGGCCTTGGCTGCAGAGTCCCATACGCAATCCAACGACAGCGGGAGAAATGCGATACAATGATGCCCATGGAAGGACACGTCGAGTGGTAGAACGCACATTTGGCCTGCTTAAGTCTAGGTTTCGGTGCCTGGATAGGACTGGAGGGGCCCTGCCTTACTCACCAGGCAAAGTATGCAAGATCGTGATTGCCTGCTGCATGCTCCACACCTGGCTGTGCGCAATAACATTGAACTGCTCTTGGACCCAGATGAACAGCAAGTTCCTCGGCCTCCCGACCCACCCATGTCGACTGATGAGGATAGTGGTGAGGAGGAAGGTGTGGACCAGAGGCGCCAGCTCATTGATCGCTACTTCCCTTGATTGTGAGTGTGCTCCTCTTGTGCTGCTTGTGTATGCCCTGTGTAGGTTTGCTGGTCTTGGGTCATTGTGGTGGGCATCATCTATGTGTTCTGCAATGTGATGTATGCATGTGTGTGTGTGTGTGTCTTCATTTATGAGTACATGCACGTCTCCATGATGTGTGTAGTCTCATCCATTCCTGTTGTGATGTGCGTGGTTTGTTGAATGTTGCACTGCAGTGTGTTGGGATGAGTGTGATCATGTTTCCTAACGTGTCTTTGCGGTTTCTATGTTTCCCTAGGTCACTCCCTTGCGGCATGATTCTGTACCAGTTGGATCCCTGAACCTGGTAACGTCTATTTCTGATGCAATCATGTGAATAAACATGGAGGCAACACATCATTGAGTGAGTAAGTGGTATTTATTTACAGATTGTGCATAGGTGTAGGTGCATATTTACAAATGAGTGAAGGGGTGGGGGAGTGAGAGTTAAAGGTTATGGCAGATGAAATGTCCGTGCTGACACCAAATAGGGTGGTGTCTGCCTAGTGCAGCAGGCATGTGCCAGGTGGGACCGGATAGTTGGCAGGGTGAATGGCAGGCTCAGGTACTGTAACAGTCATTGTCGGCTCCTCTTGGAGCGTGTGGAAGGAGCTTCAACACTGCTCTCGCCCACTTCCAGCCTCGGACAGCCCCTCCGTCTTTGTGTCGGGACGGAGTCAGCTGGGGGCGCAGGCTGATCAGGTACCACATCCGCCGCCAGGGGCGCAGGTGGCGGTGGCGGTGGCGGTGGCGGTGGTGGTGGCGTTGTTTGAGGGGGTGTGGGGAGGGTGGTGTCGGCGGATATCCATGGCATCCACATGGTATTAGTCATGGTAAATATGCCCACTAGTTGGCCAAGCCGCCTCTCAATGGCCCCCAACATTGCAGTGTTCTCAACAAAGTCCTGGTGGGCCCGGTCTGCCTGTGCCTGGCCACGTAGATAGTTTTCCTCCACCCTGGCTAGTGCTTCCAGTGACTGTTGCACGGCATTGGGTGTATTTGTTTCATCATGCCGTCTTTGTGCTGTGCTCCTGCCTGCAGGATCTGGCCTTGCATCTCTGCTTTGCCTCACACTCTCCCTGCGTGGCTGGGATGGCGCTGGCCCGGCGTTGGGCGGTGGGTTGGGCAGGGTGGCAGGGGCAGAAGTGGTGGTAGTAGTGGTGGTGGAGGTGGTGCTGGTGGTGGCTGTGCAGGTCACAGTGGCCGGTGTTGTGGAAATGGCAGAGGCCGTAGTAGTTGGTGCATGTGTGACCTGGGAGCCAGATGTCCCTGGCTGCCTGCTTGAGCCGGCACCATCTCAGCCCCGGAGGTGGCTGGCCAATCGTCCCCTGAGACTTCTGAGTGTGGCGAGTCTGGAGGCCGGGTGTTTATTCCAGCTGCCAGATTAGGATCACCTGCAAAAGAAAAACGTGAGGATGAATCATGTGGCCATTACGTGTCATTTTCTTTTTGTTGGCAATTCAGTCGGCACTGGCACACACCCCACCCACCACCACCGGCCTCCCTATGGACATGTGGGCCTGTTGGGAGTTGGTCTAGTGACCTCTCACACACCCCACCCACCACCACCACCCTCCCTATGGACATGGGGGCCTGTTGGGAGTTGTAGTGCCGTCCCCTCACACACCCCACCCACCACCACTACCCTCCCTATGGACATGGGGGCCTGTTGGGAGTTGGTTTAGTGACCTATCACACACCCCACCCACCACCACCACCCTCCCTATGGACATGGGAGCCTGTTGGGAGTTGTAGTGCCGTCCCCTCACACACCCCACCCACCACCACCACCCTCCCTATGGACATGGGGGCCTGTTGGGAGTTGTAGTGCCGTCCCCTCACACACCCCACCCACCACCACCACCCTCCCTATGGACATGGGGGCCTGTTGGGAGTTGGTTTAGTGACCTCTCACACACCCCACCCACCACCACCACCCTCCCTATGGACATGGGAGCCTGTTGGGAGTTGTAGTGCCGTCCCCTCACACACCCCACCCACCACCACCACCCTCCCTATGGACATGGGGGCCTGTTGGGAGTTGTAGTGCCGTCCCCTCACACACCCCACCCACCACCACCAACCTCCCTATGGACATGGGGGCCTGTTGGGAGTTGGTTTAGTGACCTCTCACACACCCCACCCACCGCCACCACCCTCCCTATGGACATGGGAGCCTGTTTGGAGTTGTAGTGCCGTCCCCTCACACACCCCACTCACCACCACCCTCCCTATGGATATGGGGGCCTGTTGGGAGTTGTAGTGCCGTCCCCTCACACACCCCACCCACCACCACCACCCTCCCTATGGACATGGGGGCCTGTTGGGAGTTGGTCTAGTGACCTCTCACACACCCCACCCACCACCACCACCCTCCCTATGGACATGGGGGCCTGTTGGGAGCTGTAGTGCCGTCCCCTCACACATCCCACCCACCACCACCACCCTCCCTATGGACATGGGGGCCTGTTGGGGGTTGGTCTAGTGACCTCTCACACACCCCACCCACCACCACCGGCCTCCCTATGGACATGTGGGCCTGTTGGGAGTTGGTCTAGTGACCTCTCACACACCCCACCCACCACCACCACCCTCCCTATGGACATGGGGGCCTGTTGGGAGTTGGTTTATTGACCTATCACACACCCCACCCACCACCACCACCCTCCCTATGGACATGGTAGCCTGTTGGGAGTTGTAGTGCCGTCCCCTCACACACCCCACCCACCACCACCACCCTCCCTATGGACATGGGGGCCTGTTGGGAGTTGTAGTGCCGTCCCCTCACACACCCCACCCACCACCACCGGCCTCCCTATGGACATGTGGGCCTATTGGGAGTTGGTCTAGTGACCTCTCACACACCCCACACACCACCACCACCCTCCCTATGGACATGGGGGCCTGTTGGGAGTTGTAGTGCCGTCCCCTCACACACCCCACCCACCACCACCACCCTCCCTATGGACATGGGGGCCTGTTGGGAGTTGGTTTAGTGACCTCTCACACACCCCACCCACCACCACCACCCTCCCTATGGACATGGGAGCCTGTTGGGAGTTGTAGTGCCGTCCCCTCACACACCCCACCCACCACCACCACCCTCCCTATGGACATGGGGGCCTGTTGGGAGTTGGTCTAGTAACCTCTCACACACCCCACCCACCAACACCAGCCTCCCTATGGACATGTGGGCCTGTTGGGAGTTGGTCTAGTGACCTCTCACACACCCCACCCACCACCACCACCCTCCCTATGGACATGAGGGCCTGTTGGGAGTTGTAGTGCCGTCCCCTCACACACCCCACCCACCACCACCACCCTCCCTATGGACATGGGGGCCTGTTGGGAGTTGGTTTAGTGACCTCTCACACACCCCACCCACCACCACCACCCTCCCTATGGACATGGGAGCCTGTTGGGAGTTGTAGTGCCGTCCCCTCACACACCCCAACCACCACCACCACCCTCCCTATGGACATGGGGGCCTGTTGGGAGTTGTAGTGCCGTCCCCTCACACATCCCACCCACCACCACCACCCTCCCTATGGACATGGGGGCCTGTTGGGAGTTGGTTTAGTGACCTCTCACACACCCCACCCACCACCACCACCCTCCCTATGGACATGGGAGCCTGTTGGGAGTTGTAGTGCCGTCCCCTCACACACCCCACTCACCACCACCACCCTCCCTATGGACATGGGGGCCTGTTGGGAGTTGTAGTGTCGTCCCCTCACACACCCCACCCACCACCACCACCCTCCCTATGGACATGGGGGCCTGTTGGGAGTTGTAGTGCCGTCCCCTCACACACCCCACCCACCACCACCGGCCTCCCTATGGACATGTGGGCCTATTGGGAGTTGGTCTAGTGACCTCTCACACACCCCACACACCACCACCACCCTCCCTATGGACATGGGGGCCTGTTGGGAGTTGTAGTGCCGTCCCCTCACACACCCCACCCACCACCACCACCCTCCCTATGGACATGGGGGCCTGTTGGGAGTTGGTTTAGTGACCTCTCACACACCCCACCCACCACCACCACCCTCCCTATGGACATGGGAGCCTGTTGGGAGTTGTAGTGCCGTCCCCTCACACACCCCACCCACCACCACCACCCTCCCTATGGACATGGGGGCCTGTTGGGAGTTGGTCTAGTAACCTCTCACACACCCCACCCACCAACACCAGCCTCCCTATGGACATGTGGGCCTGTTGGGAGTTGGTCGAGTGACCTCTCACACACCCCACCCACCACCACCACCCTCCCTATGGACATGAGGGCCTGTTGGGAGTTGTAGTGCCGTCCCCTCACACACCCCACCCACCACCACCACCCTCCCTATGGACATGGGGGCCTGTTGGGAGTTGGTTTAGTGACCTCTCACACACCCCACCCACCACCACCACCCTCCCTATGGACACGGGAGCCTGTTGGGAGTTGTAGTGCCGTCCCCTCACACACCCCAACCACCACCACCACCCTCCCTATGGACATGGGGGCCTGTTGGGAGTTGTAGTGCCGTCCCCTCACACATCCCACCCACCACCACCACCCTCCCTATGGACATGGGGGCCTGTTGGGAGTTGGTTTAGTGACCTCTCACACACCCCACCCACCACCACCACCCTCCCTATGGACATGGGAGCCTGTTGGGAGTTGTAGTGCCGTCCCCTCACACACCCCACTCACCACCACCACCCTCCCTATGGACATGGGGCCTGTTGGGAGTTGTAGTGCCGTCCCCTCACACACCCCACCCACCACCACCACCCTCCCTATGGACATGGGGGCTGTTGGGAGTTGGTCTAGTGACCTCTCACACACCCCACCCACCACCACCACCCTCCCTATGGACATGAGGGCCTGTTGGGAGTTGTAGTGCCGTCCCCTCACACACCCCACCCACCACCACCGGCCTCCCTATGGACATGTGGGCCTGTTGGGAGTTGGTCTAGTGACCTCTCACACACCCCACCTACCACCACCACCACCCTCCCTATGGACATGGGGGCCTGTTGGGAGTTGTAGTGCCGTCCCCTCACACACCCCACCCACCACCACCACGCTCCCTATGGACATGGGGGCCTGTTGGGAGTTGGTCTAGTGACCTCTCACACACCCCACCCTCCACCACCGGCCTCCCTATGGACATGTGGGCCTGTTGGGGGTTGGTCTAGTGACCTCTCACACACCCCACCCACCACCACCACCCTCCCTATGGACATGGGGGCCTGTTGGGAGTTGTAGTGCCGTCCCCTCACACACCCCACCCACCACCACCACCCTCCCTATGGACATGGGGCCTGTTGGGAGTTGGTCTAGTGACCTCTCACACACCCCACCCACCACCACCGGCTTACCTATGGACATGTGGGCCTGTTGGGAGTTTGTCTAGTGACCTCTCACACACCCCACCCACCACCACCGGCCTCCCTATGGACATGTGGGCTTGTTGGGAGTTGGTCTAGTGACCTCTCACACACCCCACCCACCACCACCACCCTCCCTATGGACATGGGGGCCTGTTGGGAGTTGTAGTGCCGTCCCCTCACACACCCCACCCACCACCACCACCCTCCCTATGGACATGGGGGCCTGTTGGAGTGGTTTAGACGTTGGTGAGTATGTGGACTGCATGCATGGGTTGGGGTCTGGGAGATGTGTCTTCAGAGTTGTGTGAGGCACACCGTGTTGTTGTGCTTGTGGTGCTTGGTTGGTACTTACCAGCCTCTTCTCCCTCCTCAAGTCCATCAAGGCTCTCAGGGTGCAGAATGGTCAGCACCTTGTCCTCCCACTCGGTGTACGGTAAGGGCTCCGGGGGGGGTTCCACCTCCTGTGTGATTAGCCCGGAGATAGTTCTTGGCTCTGATGGATTTCACTCGGGTCTTGAGGTCATGCCACCGCCTCTGAATTTCCTGCTTCGTCCTCGGGACGGTCCCGGAAGCATTCACCCTGGTGACAATCCGGTCCCACATGCTGTTTTTCCTGGCTATGCTGGTCTGCTGCACTAGGGCCCCAAATAAGTGGGGTTCTACACGTATTATCTCATCTACCATAACCTTTAACTCGGTGTCAGTGAATTTAGGGGTTTTTTTTGGTGCCATGGTGCTCGGGGTGTGGGTTTGAGTGAATAGGGAGGTGCAGGTGTGTGGTGTTTAGGGATGGTGTGGTGGGTCTTTGTGTAGTGGGTGTGTTTGGGTGTGGGTTATGTGTATGATATCTGTGTTTGCTGTTGGTTAAGTGGTGTCTCCTGCTAGCAGCTATGCTGTGATGCAGAGGATTTCTGGAGTGGGTGGGAGTTAATTTATAGTCTGTGTCTTGGCCCTGTCTGAATGGTTATTGGCAGTCAGGTGATAGGTGGGTGTGTTGCCAGGTGTGCATTATGCGGATCTTGGGGGTGGGTCATTGTGTCTTGTGATTGGTTTAGATGTTTCAGGTGGGTGGTCGTTCTTTTTCCTGTGTTTGGTGATAAATTCCGTCGCAATGTATGGCATTGGTTTGACTGTAGGGATGTTGTTCGTGTTGGACTTCCGCTGTGGAGCACGGTTTCTCGTAGCATTGGTACCGCAGCAGACGTGGATTGCGGTGGCTACCGGGGTACTTGCGGAGTTATCCTAATTGCGGACACGAACACTACGCAGGTATCGCGGGGGAAGTGGATGTTTTCCTGGTCATGTGCGTACGCGGCGGTCGGTGTTCTTTCGGTTCCGTCCGCCTGCCGCGGGCTCTGGTGTGCTTCGACCGCCGCGGACGGAGATTGGTGTGCTCCGTCCGCCGCGATCGGCGTTTCTATCATATTTTATCCTAATCGCTATTGCGGTTTTTCCGCAGACAGGTCCGGAGTATCTTGCCACCTTCCTCGGCGGACGGAACACGTTTCCGTCCGCGATCCTAATCAACCCCTTAATACTAAATTATGAACCACATGTAATCTCTCCCTTTGACAGTTGGTATATTTCATATGCTATCATGAATCTGTGTTTCAAGTAACGAAATTGTCATCATTTCAATTCATTTGTACACACATCATTTTTTTCTCTTTTTCTTTTTCAACTTCAGTCAAAAGAAGTGTATATTAAAACCCATAAATCATGTAAAACTTTATGCACAGAGGCTGGTGGCTTGTTGACAAACAATGCGTTTCGGCTAGGCCTTTGTCAGGACTCCGTCACAGTGGTTACTAAACAAGACGAAAACATGATTATAGTCTACAGTTTAGATGCCCATTTGGATAAATCAAAAAATATATGCTGCAATAACAAGTACTCAATTGATAAAGGGATGTAGTCTGAGATTTCTTTCCTTGAGTCAGTATCAGAAAACAACAGTTTATAACAGTTGCATGCAGTTAAAAACTTAGACTTACAACATTCTCAAAGACAAAATCCACATATTATCAATGTGAAGTATAAAGAGATAGAAACGAAGAAAAAAAGGAGAGCGAAAAAATCAATGTATGTTAATAATTTTGTATTAGAATTATTCTGTGCCTAGCGAGCCCTCACTTATTTTATCCAGTTAAGAATACGGTTGACACCTTACAGAATTAAGGCCTACTTAGTAGATGTCTGGGTAGCACTGTACGTCGTGGCCCCAGATAAGGCAGGAATTACAGGGTCAACCGCACAGATTGGGGGTCGTTTCTGGGGGCCTCAGTGAGAAGTGGGAGGCCTTGCAGGAACCGTCCAGGGATGGTCCATCAAAGAGCAGCATGAGCATCGCAGGTTGGAGGAACGTGCAGTGAGGTGATTATTGGGAGCCTGGGAAATATGGAGCCCTGGTATTAGGCAGGAAGTGGGAAGAGGCTAGGGCCTCCACAGATACGGGGCATGACACATGGCTGGGATGCTGGGAATGGCGGCAGACAGCTCAGCAAGGGCTGTGTGCCACTGGGCTGCAGGGGGACCTTGGGAGGAAGGCCCAGCTTAGCACCAGGCGGTAGCGGGCAGGGCGGAATGCAATTGGTAAAGTCTCACTATGGAGAGCGGGCCCCTGTGGTTTAGGGGCCTACAAGAATCAAGATGGCCGCCGGGTAGGAGCTCCTGGTTAGAGCTCCGAGCTGGGGATACCAACTATGGTCTAATCCCCGTTAGCATCCGCATCTTAGAGGATTCAATGTCTCCTACAACAACAAGTAACTGGAACAAGTAACTGGAGTAAACAACTGGACGTAAAGCAATCGGTAATACCTGATTTGAGGACGACTGCTCCCCAGGCGCTGGACATCGAGCTGCCCTGAGATCGGCTGCTGAGCGGACGGCTGCTGTTCTGGAGTTGGACCTCGGTAGTGCTGGAGTCCGGGATCGCCCGTGGTCGTGGGAAGGCGCCCGTTCTGGACCGGACCTGTGGTGGTTCTCCTGAGGAGCTGCGCACCACTAGACATCGTTGGAGCTGCCTGGGATCGGCTGCTGCTCTGGCGCTGCACACGGGAGCTGGACGTTGCTGCAGGTGGAGTCCGGGATCGCCCGGAGGTCGGAGGGCTCCCGAGGCTACATCAGTCGGTCTCTGCAGGGAAGTCTCGCACCGCCAGACGCATATCGAGTGCTTTTCTGCCCGCCCGTAGGAGGGCACCTGCCCATCACAGCCGGAGCGGTTCTGAGGGTCGTGAGACGCAAGAGGACGCCCGGGACTTCACCGGACTGGGGAGTCTCGCATTGCCGGTCACGCTGGGAGCCGCGAGCCCTGTGCTGCCCGCGGGAGGGCACCGGGCTGTGGGGGGTCTGCCTGTCACCACCGGAGCGGCCCCACAGGATTTCACGGCGGCGGCGGGGGGGTCGAGAGAGGCCTCCCCCCCCTCCCCTCCCCACCACCCGTTCTACGGAATAGACGCGGGCTGCGACCAGCGGGGAACAGAGAAGCGGAGCCGCCGGCTCCACAGCAGTGAGTCGCGGCGGCATCGGAGGGCTGAGAGAGCCCCCCCACCTGGCCACATTAACTGGGCATCGGAGGGCTGAGAGAGCCCCCCCACCTGGCCACCTTAACTGGGCATCGGAGGGCTGAGAGAGCCCCCCCACCTGGCCACCTTAACTGGGCATCGGAGGGCTGAGAGAGCCCCCCACCTGGCCACCTTATCTGAACGCTGGAAAATATCGGCGTTGCCCCGAGGCTGGGACTACAGAGCACATGCTGAATAGGAAGCTGAATAAGGTATTTACTTTGCCCTACGCGTCTTTTTCTATTCTGTTTTTCATCTTCAAAAACTCCTTTGTTCAAAATGGCGGGGGCCATAAAATGAGCAACTAACCCCCTCCTGTACCGCCTGAGCCCTCGAGGCCCCTCTACAGTTCCACCTAAGATAACAAATACAGAGATAAGACTCTCCACAGCAAGCAAGACTGAGCCAGCCGGAATAGAATCTGAAACTGCTCGTGCCTGCTCTCAAAACAGCAACAACTAAAAGAGGACTAACTACTTTGGCTGCAATGTTAGACTTTTCTTTCTCCTTGGCGGCCATCATGGACTAGTCTTTCTGACTACTTTTGACTATCGGCTCAATCTTTCCTCCCATGCTCTAAAAGCAACAACTCTCAAAAAGAACTTCCGGCTATTTCGTCTACCTCAGACATTATATAACTATTTATCTATATAGACTCTATACAATAGGTATCTCTGTGTGATTAAGTGTCTGCCTTCTGTTGCAGTATTATACTTCTACTGGTATTTTATACACTGTATGTAACCTGCACCCATATTCACTTTTGCCTCACCGGTAGTGCACTGATAGCTACCTCATTTGTTACCGGTTGCTCACTAGGGTCATGTCTGTCTATTGCAGCCTTTTGTTTGCACGTATATTGGTTCTAGTGTTTCTTTAACATTTTATTGCAGTATTATACTTGCACTGCCGATATATTAGACACTTTACGTAACTTGTACCCTTTCTCACTCTTTCACTTTTGCGTCACCGATAGTGCACTGATCGCTACCTCATATGCTACCGGTTGTTCACTAGTGACATATGTGTCTATTGTAGTCTATTGTAGCCTATTGTTTGCACCTATATTGGTTCCAGTATTTCTTTAGTATTTTATTGATCGCTACCTCATATGCTACCGGTTGCTCACCAATGTCATGATTGACTACTGTAGCCTAGTGTTTGCACCTATACTGGTTCCAGTATTTCTCCAGTATTTTATTGCAGTATTATATTTCTACTGGTATTTTATACACTTTATGTAACCTGCACAGTGCACTGACCGCTACCTCATATGCTACCGGCTGTTCTCTAGTGTCATATGTCTATCGTAGCCTACTGTTTGCACCCATTCTGGTTCCAGTATTGCCTTAATATTCTACTCCTATTTGCACACTGTATACTCTGTAAGCTGCACCCATTTCTCCTTTTTGCACTGAATGCTACCTCGTATATATGTTATTCAGTCCTGTAAGCTGCACCCATTCACTTTATATTCCTGGATTACACCGACGCTACCTCTTACATTCTGGTTATTTTTTCTGGCCACTCACCACTGTCACTTTGGTTCCATCTAATTGATTGTTACCTACTACATCTTTTACATTTGATAAGCTGCGCTCACACACTGTATTTTCCTGGACTGCACCGATTGCTACCTCTTATATCTGACCACTCACTTGTGGCTCTCCTGTGTCATGTAACATATGGTTGACAGTTGTTCTCTTTATAAGCGTGTCCTCCCATACCTACCTACACAGCCAGCCCAGCATGGAGCTCATCGGCAAGCACACATATAGAATTAACTACCCATCCTCTCTCACCAAGAAAGCCGCTAAACGCTTCAAACACAATTTCCTTAGGTCTCACCCTGAAACCCCCTTTGCCGACACCTACTTCTCACCGGTCAATGGAGCCCTGAACATTGATATCATCTTTCACACCCCACGCAGAGCTCAATGGAAAAAAGCGTTCCTCACCCTACTCACCGTCACCACCACCAGGAAAAGCGCTCATGGCCTAACACTCTCCATCACACCTTCCCAACTCTTCCCTGGCAGAACCACCATTGCCATTTACAATAACGGGATTGTCCTAATTCAATCCACAGACAAGAACCTGGAACTACTAGACAACCTGTTCCCCAAGTTCAAAGAGCACCTTTCCAAAACGCGGACCTCAACCCATGACTCCTCCAGCACTAGCAGTCCTGACGTCACAGCCCTCACCCACAACCCCTCTAACCTAGCACAGCAGCAGAATGACACGCTCCTCACCTCTACCCCCAGCACCTCAGTCAATCACCCACCTATTGTTACCACCCCACACACCTCATTCATAGTCACAAATCTCTCACCCTCATACACTAGCCCCCCCTCTAACACCAACCCCTTGACCCCCTCCCATACCACTACCACTCCCACTCCTCTCTCCCCTGACATAACAACTCCCATCCACAACCCCTCTAACTTAGATCAGTACCAGAACGACACGCATAGTGACAAATCCCACCCGTTGTCCCTCCCCACTCTCAGTCCCCACTTTCACCCGCTAAATAACGAAGCAGAGCACATCACACCTATTATGATAACTCCCCCTCCCCACGACAGGACCATCCCCAGCCCCATCTTCCCCCCACTCTAAGCCCTCACTACCCTTCAGGCTCCCCCATCACCACCAACATACACTCCACTGCCACCCCGCTCTCTCCGCCCGCTACCAATTCCCTCCTATACGCCACCAACCTCAGCCGTACCTCATCCACTCCCATCGCCCCGATACCCTCTCTCCTCCCTAACACCAACCTGTACGCCGATAACACGGAACCCTGCGGGAACACCATCCCACCCCCCCACTCGCACGATAATCCCCAGGTCAGCTTCACACCCATGACTCTCACCCCCAGCACTCACACTTATCCCACGCTGGACAAGATTATGTCCTCCCTCCTTCAGCTCAAAGAAGACATTCACACCATCAAAGAAGACATTCACACCATCAAAAAGCTACTCATCACACCCACCAGACACACCTCACACTCCACTACTCCCCCTCTCAATTTGCCCTACACCCGGACGGATGACGCTTCCAAGCTACACCCATCACAAAGGACAGCGATCCGTGCCCACAACCGCAACAACCGCATCCGTCGCCCACACTGGACAACGATCCCTGCCCACAATTGCAACAACCGCCCACGTCGCACATGCAACCCTCTGTTGGATCCCGACACTCTCACCCTCCTCCGTTCCTACGACCCAGCTGCCATCAACATCCCAGCAACCTCGCACCTCCCCATTCCCACGATTCACTCAAATCCCTGTAGACCCTCCACACTAAACAACAGAACCTCCGTCCCGAATAACCTTAGAAAAGTCCCCCTCTCTCTTGTACCCTCTTCCTCTACCGACACACCCCGTCTCAAATGCACTCTCCTAAACTGCAGATCGGCTTCTAAACACTTCTTCGCCATCGCCGATCTCATCCTAAGATTGGACCTTGACCTAATCATCTTGACTGAAACATGGCTAACTGAATCTTCCACACCTATAATGGACATTCTGGTTCCCCCCAACTACCACATCATTAGGCTTGACAGGTCTGGCAAGATAGGTGGTGGAATCGCATGCATATACAGGAACAACCTTGCTGTTCTGAAAGTCTCCGCATCGTCCCTACCCTCCCCAACTTCCTACGAATATATCTGCTTCGATATTATCAGCGAGGGCAAACCGACCTGCTCTCTTCACGGCATTTACCACCCACCCAGAGACAACCTCTCCTTCGTCCAACAAATCATGGACATGATTTCAATCAACGCTGGACGACAGCACACCCAAATATACCTTGGTGACTTCAACCTCCACTGGAACGATCTCAATGATGCGGTGGTAAATAGTCTTAAAAACTTCCTGGACCTCACCCAAATATGCAACAGCCCAACCCACGAGAAAGGCTCTATCCTCGACCTTATCATTGCCAAAGAGGAAGCTATCCAACTTGAGTCTATCCAACCATGTGACTGGTCAGACCATCATATGGTCACATTCTTCATCAACGAAAAAGTCAAGCTCAACACGGGTCAACCCTCCAGACCTAAAGTTTGGAAAAGAGATCTGAAAAAACTCAACCCATACTCCCTACCCCCGAACAGCCGCAACCTCCTGCTCCCTCCTACGGGCGCTACAGATGTTCAATCCTTGACTGACCACTATCTCAACGCCATGACCTCAATAATTAATGAGGCTGCTCCCATACAGCTAAAAAGAGTCTCTGCTAAAATCTCCAATCCATGGTACGACGGGAGTCTCAATGAAGATAGACGAGCCATGAGAATGGCAGAGCGCACCTGGAGAGCAGCTCCCTCTGCACTGCACCTGAAAATCCTGAAGAAAAAGAGAAACGCCTACTTCAGGAAAATAAAACGCTCAAAAGCAAACTACTTCAGCAGCCAACTCGACCAAGCAAAAAACCGCCCAAGAAAACTGTTTGAGCTAATCAGAACACAAGCCAAGGAACAACCCCAACCTCTAAGTACTTCATGCGAAGCTCCTTCCTGTGAAGACTTCGCCGCTTTCTTTACCCAAAAAACTGACAACATAATGAGTGATCTCCGCACTGATGCAAACCTCTTCGGCACACCCAATTGCATATCACCCTCCGAACTAAAAAACAATGCTACATGGTCCTCCTTCGACACCTACTCCGAAGAAGAAATAGGCAAACTGCTCAGCACCTTGAAACCCTCCAATCACCTCTCTGATCCCCTCCCTGCTAATGCTGTCAAAGATTTCACCCCATTGCTCCTACCACTCTGGACTAAAATTATCAACAGCTCGCTCCAACAAGGAACCTTCCCAGACTCCCTCAAAGTTGGACAAGTCACACCTTTACTAAAGAAACCTACCGCCGACCCATCCGACCTGAACAACTACCGCCCCATTACCAATATTCCCACCCTCGCCAAACTACTGGAAAAATGCGCACAACTGCAACTGACTAAACACATTGATCAGTTTGATCTCCTCAACCCGCATCAATCAGGCTTCCGAGCAGGACACAGTACGGAAACTGCTATGACCCACATAATTGACGACGCCCTTCAAATCCTAGATCAAAATGATACCTGCCTCCTCATTCTTCTTGATCTCTCTTCAGCATTCCACGCTGTTAAACATGACAATCTACTCAATCCCTTGAACTCAAGAATGGGTATATCTGGGACTGTTCTCAAGTGGTTCTCCTCCTTTCTACATAACAGGACTCAGAAATTCAAGAGTAACAACCTGATGTCCTCGCCAATACCTGTTTCGTTAGGCGTCCCCCAAGGATCTTCTCTATCACCAACTCTGTTCAACCTAGTTATGGAACCTCTCACCACCTTACTACAAGCATCCAATGTACTCTTTCACATGTACGCAGATGACACCCAACTATATCTCAAATTACAATCCCCCAATGACATTTCACTCCTGAACTCAACGATCAGAAACACCCAATCATGGCTTGCCAATAATCATCTCAAACTCAATGCTCTGAAAACAGAGTTCCTCCTGATCTCACCTCCCGCGAAGATCTCTACCACTCAAACTTGGCTTAAACAGCTAACTGCACTCAATGTCCAGCCCACCTTAGTGGATTCAGCAAAATCTCTAGGCATAACTCTCGACTCCAATCTCAACATGCAGCAACATATCAGCAAGGCTACTAAAGGAGCGAACTTCCAAATCAACACCCTGAGGAAACTTAAACCCTTCCTGCCAGCCAAAGACTTCCAAACTGCAGTACAAGCACTAGTAATCCCGCGAATTGAATACGGCAGCATCGCCCTCTGCGGTCTCCCGCTAACGACTACTGCACCCTTAAGAGCTTCTCTAAACGCTGCAGCGAGACTCATCACGGGGTCAAAAAAACACTCACATATCTCCCCTGACTTGAAATCCTTGAACTGGCTGCCATTTGAAGCCAGAATACATCTGAAAATAGCCTGCATGACACACAAGGCTGTACACCTGAGCTCCCCCGGATACCTCACTCAGAAGCTGTCTATCTCGGGCGGCTCTAGAAACACTAGAGGCTCAAACAATCTTCTGCTAAAACCTCGAAGATTCCGGAAGGAAAAAACCTATAAACGCTCTTTCTCAGGAATGGCACCCAGGATCTGGAACTCACTCCCTCCTGAAACCAGGCTCATCTCCTCCTTCACACTTTTTAAGAAAGAAGTAAAAGCTATCCTCATGGCTAAATACACTTGACCTATTAATGTTGAGCTGTAAAGATTCTGCACCGATTTTTTTTATTTTTTATTATTCTGTTCGATTCCTATGACTATGTGTTTTACCTGTACTACTGGCTTACCTGACTATCTGTGCACACATTTATCTGTAATATTTACTTTTTTTTGTTGTATCGCTTCTACTTTATTCCTTAATGACCTGTTTTTCATTCTCTTCTTGTTATCCCCTGCATTGTAAAGCGCTCTGATATCTGCAAAGATCTTGTTCGCGCTATATAAAACTTTCAAAATAAAATAAATAAATAAATACATCTGCCCTGGGAGCAGCCACATGGGAATGGCATTCTAGGGTGACCAGATTCTCAAAACAACAAGCATTGACATAGTCAATAGGTCTCACCTTTGGAACCTTATAAGTGCTTAACCATGCAACAGTTAATGTTATTGCACCAAGGATATTGTGCTGCATTACTAAATACTTATAAGGTCCCAAAAGCGAGAACTATTGGCTATGCCAATGCTTGTTCTATAATAATATAAATACCTTTGAGGAAAAGGCTGTCTGTGTTTTAAAGCAATGTGTCATTGCCATCAAATTATTAACAACAAAGGCCCCGTTATTTGCATTCTCTGTTTACACTCTATTCTCCCAGAACAAATTTAAGGTCAGCAAGAGCTTATCTGGTCTGTATTCCTGCTGTAAAAAGAGCGCATACTTCCAGTCTTTTGGCTTCTAAAATGTGAAATTCTCTTCCTCTTTCTCTCAGACAGGAAAAAACAGAACTAGCATTTCGTAAAAACGTGGTTACTTAGATTGATCTGATTAGGGCTGTTGTGGTACTTGCCTGGACCTGTATTGGGAAGCTATTCCTCCGCGCGGGGGATTTTTGTTAGAATGTTACTAGGCACTTTACAAATCATACTATATTATTATTATTATTATTATTATTATTATTATTATTATTATTATTATTATTATTATTATTATCATTATTATTATTATTATTACTTCGTTTAGGGTCATCTAGATTTAGTTTATTTAGTTATATTTCTAGCTTATTAATCTAATTAATGCCCATTGTAAATGGTAAGCCATTTTTTCACTTTTTGAGGTGTTCCACTTTCAAGGGCAGTATAATTTGTAAACCTCAATTTAATGTAGGGTAAACTGTACATTTTCAGTTCTGTACATTTTCTTCTAACCATGTAAACAGAACATTTGCGGTGTTGCAAACCCTGAAGTCGCAAAATATTTAAAAATGGCTGACAAGTGATTGTGTAAATAGAATCCACTGATGACACTAAGTAAATTAAATGTTGTAAATTGCTCTACATTAGATGTATAGAGGACTTTGAAATGTTATTTTCCTTTTAGGCAATTTTGAATGTTTTACATAATATTATGAATGGATGTTATGCAGAGCCCAGACATATATCAATTGATGCTCAGAATGTAAAACATGAAGCCAAATAAAGTTAATTCACAATAGCTGATGGTGTGTTTGGATGTGTGAGACGGAACTGTAAAAAATGCTATTATTGATTATTCTTGTCTTGTAACTCAAAATGATTGATCTGTGTTTTGTCTGCTGCTGTCCTTCATATAGTACTTTTAACCATTTAATTGTATTTCCTAAATTACAAAAAAGGTACCCTATCATATTTAAGGGCAGAAGTGATAGATAATGTAGAAATGTGGGATGCTTATGTGTTATCCTTTTAGTCAGAAGGTTGTGTTATTTTACTTTTGAACCTTAATGTTAACTAATGGAAAGGCTTTGCAACTTTGAAACCATTTAATTGAATTAAAGTACCTTTTTGAAGGACCTAATATATGCTCGTTGCTCAGATTGGGTGAAAGGCCAGAGAATTTGATCTTTCACAGTGAAATAAACCTGTCCAAGCATTTGCAAGTCACACATTCTGAAATCCAAATTAGATCATGTTTTTTTTTTAAATGACATCTAAGGAATGGTTTGAAGATGTGCTTGCATTTTCTTTGGACAGACTGTGGGGGTGGTAATGCCATTTGAACTCAAACTATTTTTTCAGGATACATTTCTTGATTATCAACCATTGATTTTTCATATATGTCCTACCAGTTAAATGGAAATCAAAATAACTTTCTTATCAGTGGTTCAAAAAGAGTGCATGAAAGTTTTTATGCCAATCTGGCTGTGAAATCTTTAATTGATTAGAATAAATGGGCAGTTAATTACCTTGTTATATTTGTGTGTGAACAGGCAAGTTGAAAATCAACTTTATATGACCTTTCATCTCAAAGAATACGTTTCTGAATATGTTGACTGGTTCTACCCCATATTCATGTATCCATTATTTACCTTGACGTGCTATTGCAAAGGTGATAACTCATACAATTGTGTTTAGATGAATGGTAAAATTTCCCAAAACGTAATGTGTAGGAAAGTCCCCTTTTTTGACCTAGTCACCCCCACTTTTTGCCTAGTATTTGATGTGATATTGACTGGAGGTGCACTGGGTTCTGCTATCCAGGTCCCCAGCACCAGACCTCTTTCCCAAAAATGTACAATTATTTCCCCAATTGGCAATACCTTTAGCTCTCCCTTTAAGTCTGTAGTAAATGGTGCCACTGGTACCTAGGGCAAGGAGGCTATATAGGGTCCTTGAGGGCTGTAGGACGAATTGTGCTACCCTAAGGGTCCCCTCACCAGACACATAACATACTGCCACTGCCGGCTACGTGTCTTGGTGCAGACAAACATGAAAACACGACATGGCACACATTCCTGTGTGCAATGCCCACAGATACTGCAGGAAGCATAGGTAAGTCACCCTTACAGCAGGCCTTACAGCCCTAAGGCAGGGCGCACTACACTACATTTGTGGACATATCTGCATGAACAAATGTGCCCCTGTGCTGGTCCGTTCCACTGCTGCCAGCACAAGTGATCAGGGAAGCCATGTTAAAGTACATGTGCAAGACACTGGTGAAAACAAGTTCCGTAGCTACATGATGGCTTCACTGAAGACAGGAATGTTTGGTATGAAATATCTCAAATTAACAAGCCCACACTGATTCCAGTGATGGATCTATTAATACATGTACCCAGATGGCACCTGAGAGGTGCCCCCTGAAACCCTACCAAGTACAAGTGTGCTTAACTGACTGGCCATAGCCAGCCTGCCACCACAGACTGGTTTCTGACCCCCAAGGGTGAGGGTCTTTGCTCTCAGGAGGTTAGAAACAAAGCCTGCTTGGGCAGGGTGTGTTTACGCTCCCTCCCACAGGATGAGCTAGAAATTAGCATTCCAAGGCAGGGAGCTTCAAAGAGCCCACCGCCTTTCGCATGCAAATCTGCCTTCCATCACAGGAGAGGATGCCTCCCCGCCTTAACCAGGGTCCATTTGGCACCTGCACAAGGTGGGAAAATTAGCAGTCAGATAGATGTGTTTACCTTCAGGCTAGTTCCACCCCTAAGGTGGGCTACCTGAAGTGAAGACGAAATTTCTAGACTCTACCATCTTAGTGATGGCAAACTTAGGAACTGTAGGACAGAGTGGTCATATAAGGGGCGTAGTGACCGCAGGGGAAGGTAGCCCATTGACTACTATCTTACACTCCTCTAGCGCCCCTGAATTCAGTATTTAGTGGAGCACCTGGCAGCAAGAAATCAGATCCAGTCAACCTAAAACAAGAAGAAGGACTTGAAGAGTCACAAGAAGCCGGCCAGTCTGCTGACTTTGACAATCACGCCAAAAGACGGGCCTGTCTTGCAACTGCTGTGTCTCTAAAGACTGGGAGAACTGCCAGCACTTCCCCCAAGAGCCGGAAACTCCCATGGAACAGTAGAGCTGCTCCACTGCACCTTGTAGGTACCAAGAAAGAACTGTGAGGCTCCAAAACTGCGAAACCCTAATGCCAGAAAGCACCACAACACCGAGCAGCTTAGCCCATGCTGAAGTGCGCCAATGGTGCCAACGTGGTCCTCAGACTCTCCACCTTTCACTTTGAGTTTCCCCTGTATGGACTTCTCTACGGTGCCTGTATATATATATTACCTACTGACGGTCGCCAGTAGGTAGTTAAAGTTAGGACCTAATTTCCATAGGAAATCCACAACATTCTATTTCAAATAACTTTGGCACCGGGGGCCTGTTCTGTTCCGCTCGGTCCCTGAAAGTTTGGGGGTGATTCGTCAAGTGGGGGCCGAGATAAAAGGGCGGTCCCAAAACGTGTTTTCACCATGCAATTTTCCATAGGGACCTTAAGCCAGGGCTACAGCCCGAACAGCTGAACTGAATTACACCAAATTTGGCAGAGAGGTAGAGTTTGGTTCGCAGATTGTGCTTTTTGTTAAATGGTGTAAATCCGTAGTTCCTGAGAAAATCAAAAATAAAATCATAGTGATATCTAGAGACAAAGTACTGTACGCTTACGGAAATACGTACAATTACGAGCACAAGCTGCATGTTGATGGATGTCAACTGTCTGTCAACACTCCAAACCAGGAAGTGTTGGCAGCCATCTTGTGCCTCGGTAGAACCGTGTCATAAGAAAACAGTAAAACAAAGTTGAAAAATAAGGAAAGGGGGCAGGGTAGAAACATCCTGATCCTCTAGGCTGCTCAGGGGGTCCCACTTGGATCGTTAGGGCCCAATTATTATTATTTTTTTAAATCGGTACTCGTATGGTACCGCTTTATTGTTAATTACCCACCGGGGGGTCAAATATCGGGGGCAATTTTTTTTTAATATTGGGGGGCCCAGAGGGGTCCCCTTGCTCTGAGGATCGCCATCCCTCGGGGCTTTAACTATATGTATGCGGGGGGCTCATGGCCCCCAGGAGCCCAGGAAAATTGCCAGTCCATGGGGCCTCTTTTTATTTAAAAAAACTGGGTGGGGGGTTTCAAGCCCCCCCCCACACACTCTCCGGGGCACTAATATAGAAAATAGGGGGGACGGACCACCCAGACTACCACCCCTCAGGGTTTTCGAATGTTGGGGAGGGGGCTTTGCGGTCCCCTTCCCGGAACCTTTGATGGCCCTGGGAACCACCACCTTTCAGGGCCGGCTTCTGCAGTGTCCCGGGGTTCCTACAGTGCCGCCTTCTGCAGTGCCTGGGGTGACGAAAAGCAATGCCGGCTCCCGAAGGACACAGGGAGCCGGCTGGGACCGTGGGGGCTTTGGGGCTCATAAAAAACAGTTCTATTCAGAACTAACTTTACTGGTGAAAAAAAGAGCTATATTTTTATGATAGTATGTAAAACTTTCTGGGTTTTTTCTGCACCAGTTGTACTCTCTACGCATGTGCAGCCTCGTATCCAAGCCCATGCTTCTTTGTTTTTCTTTAAGTTCGCCAAGCAAACTTCTCCTCATTTCAGGCATTACATTTTCCGCTTTCTTCTGCTGGGTCGTGTGCCTCATCCGCTGCTATACTTTTCTAATATATTAATAATCATATTCTATCTATATTTATTTGAAACGTATTGCCGAGGCACCAAACGTTAATTACATACTCTGTCCTCCGTCATTTTAGTAGTTTTCCTACCCCCCGTCTATCTTCTCTGTGATCCATGAGATTTCCTGCCACAGACACCACAGTGTTTGTCCTTGGCACCGATCTTATCAGACTTGGTCCCACGCATACCTAAAAACTAATTTGAAGCACGTAAGGCACAGCCATTACAACGCGTTTAACGTCACCACAAAGCCATTACCGTGCCTATGCCTTTATCATGCGTGGTAAATGTAAAGTAGTTGTAAAAGCATGCGTGCTAAAGACATGCATGGTAAAACCATATGCATGCTAATGAATTTGTGGTGACGGTCACGCATGGTTATGACCGCGTTGTAATGGCTGTTTCTCCCCAGGGCACTGCAGCAACCGGGTCTTGGTGTGGCAGACTCCAGGGCATCAGGCAGTGGGCCATGCAGCCTCCCTCACACAATACAGAAATCTCCGGGGGGGGTGGTCGTTTTCGTGGTTTGAGGGGCATCATTGAGGCCCACACAGTTAATTTTGAGGGGGGGGTAGGTTTGCACGTGAAAATGTTGAAAGAGGTTTGTAAATGTGGTACGCATTGTTTTGTTTTACTTTGATTTCCTTTCTATGTTGTAGTCCATCCAGAGAAAATATTACTTATTGTACAGCCAGTACTTTTCAACCCTACTGTCAAACATTTTACTATATTACTTCAAATTATAAATATTATTTTTGTTGTGGACCGTCCCCCCCCCAAAAAAAAAAAGTATTTAGTTTTTTTTATTAACTTTTATTAAAACAACAATAACTGTAAACGTAACTTAAAGATAATATAATAAACAACTAGAAAAATAACTTTAATAAAACAGTATTATAAACAAATTGTGATGTGGACTCCAAAAGACGTTGGGTAGGTAATCTGCAAAACAAAAAAGAAAAAAAGAGTTTAAAGTTATGTAAATGTGACTAAATAAGGTGAAGCATTACAAGTGAAGGTAACACTGCAATTTTACGTGTGCAGTGTGCCTAGAACATTTCACTTCTGTTATAGTCCCGCGTTCAAGTGGTGTCTATATGGAAGTGCCTACTGCGTTACTGACACAAAAGTGGCACAACGAGATTGTAAATACGCCGACTTATTTGTAATGCATTGCAATGGAGGCATTGTATTTCTTGGCCGCTGTGCTTACCTTGTATAAACACTGCGGCCACCAGAGTTCACAACTTCAATTCAACTATGCTTCTACACGTCAAAGTAGACAGCAGTGTGTATAACTTTAAAAGAGAAAGAGAAATGATGTCACAGAGAGTGAGAGAGAGAAAGAAAGAGAAAACAACATTAAAATTGTCTTGCAGAGTCTGGAGTTGAGATTTTTTCTTGAAAAGTTAGACGCAGATTTACAAGCTCCTTGCATCACTTTTCACATGTTAAAAGTAACACAAAAATGGCGCAATAAGCTTGTAGATCTGTTTCTCAGACTGTTGCAACCTATCTGTTGTTACTGCTCGGAGGTAATTATACATTTCTACGCAGTCAAGCTGCTGCACACTACCCACTCTCTCCTTTCATGAATAATTTGTTGTTATTTTGGAAACAAAATTATTTGCTCACCTAGTGCCATTGGCGTGATTGAAAGAGGTTGCTCTACGTGTCGAAGAAGCCTTCACTGTAACGAAGAGAGTTCCCCACTTCAACTCAGATAAGGTTGTATACAGCAGACTGGAGATAGCAGCGTCCAAAACTTTAAAAAAGAAAGAGAAACAATGTGAGAGAGTAAGAAAGAGAAAGAGAAAAAAGGACATTAAAACGTGGGAGAGACACAACCGAAGTACTCAGGTGAGACTGTTTGTGGGCCCAGGAAGCTATCTCTTCCTAGCTGAATCCCTGTTAGCCCAATGTGTGTTTTGCGCGCCTGCTGCATAGTACACATTCTCTCCTTTCACAGATAACTTGCCGTTCTTTTGAAAAAAAGGTTCTTTGCTCACCTTGTGCCATTGCCATCGACCTTGTTACATAATTCTTCCTGAAGCTCTACATCTAAAAGATATTAAAAGAAAGATGTTATGATTGGTAATTGGTAATATATTAATTTGGAGTTAGATAACATTGCACTTTTATACACATTCCTTCTCAAATTTCTACAAACTGTTTGTATTGGTGCTATTCCGGACATTTCAGCGATTATAAAAACGTTCCTGCTATTGGGAAAAACAATTATACATGTAAATTAATGCACTATATAGGAGTGCGTTCGTCTACAATACTAAGTCGCGTTTTTGTATCTAGTCTGCTACAACCCTGACTCCCTCCGATGCGTACTCAAGCCTCACTGCTCACCTTTTCATGGATAGGACACCTTCTGCATGATGTAGTCCCGATCTCCAACAAAGAAGTCTCATATATAGTGCCGATTCTTGATATCTCTATGGCTAACGACATACTCCTGCTTCCATCATCATCATTGCAGGTTCTTCACCCGCTCAGTGCTTCGGGCACCACTAACTCAGTGACCAAAGAGGCCACGCATGTAGTAGTGGGCCCCTTGTTCGGTACTTTGGGAACAACTCTAAAATGGAGTACAACACGTACGCTCCGTCTTTTTTATACATAGTGTCACATGTGTAGTGACGAATGCACTGGATGGGTGTGGTGTGGGTGTATACCAGCCATGAGGGAGTGTGTGTGTCGATCTGACAACTAGACTTGCAACTATGAAATCACTACAATGGAAATCTGGGCCTTGTACTTTTGTTGTGTTTTCCTGGTAGCATAAGCACAGTAGTCTGTACTAACATATTCAGTCCCGATTAATTTACCACCTCCCCCAGGGGCTTTTAAATGTTGGGAGAGGGGTCAATAATTGTGCTGACTTTTCTCCTTTAGTGTGCAGTACTATATTATTTTATAAAATGTATAACTCTTCAAATCATCTTTGCTCTTACGACGTACGGCCGCGATTTCCGTAATTGCTTTTAAAAGTAATATACGCTTATATAAAGTTTAAAAAAACTATTTTCATGATTATCCCAGATAATGTCTTCCCTTAATATATACATTAAATACATAAATATATGTTTTTCAACAATTAGAATCTTTCGTGCCGTACACGTACGGGGCGCCGTACATGACGTCACCCGGAATGTTTATTTATTTTAAATCGCGGGGTACGCGTTTTGTGCGAAAAAGAAAAAACGCAAAGCCCGCTTTATTGTTAATTAGCCTCCGGCGTGGCCAAATCCTGGGGCAATATTTTTTACATAATGGGGGGCCCAGAGGGTCCCCCCTCTGTGGGAATCACTACCCCCGGGTCTTTAACTATATGTATGCGGGGGGCTCATGGCCCCCCAGGGTTCCGGGGACCGCCCGCCCACCCCCGGGACCTTTTTTATTTAAAAAAACTTTGCAAGGGGGTTGTAAATGTGGTATTTTGCTTTCCTTTCTGTCTTGTAGAGGATCCAGGATAAATATAACTTTTTTTGTACAGCCAGTACCTTTCTGCCTGTTACCATAGTAACAGTTCATGGATCACTTGCGTGAGTACAGAGGTTAGAAGTTCACCACAATATGTTGCTAATTGAAATAGTTACTGTGCTGGAGATTTATATATATTTTTTTATAGGAACTGTTAGTCGTAGAAGAAGTCAGTGGAAAAGTTTTGTAAGCGATTCCTTCCTGTTCGGGGAGTATTAGGGTAACTTGCTCCAAGCGGGACTTTACGAAGCTTAATGTTCATTGGCTGTGAAGTATTAAAAGTAGAAGGTTTGGGAGTCATTACTTGCTCGTCTGTGGAACAACATGGACATTTTATTTGCTAAAGTGTTCCGAACACAAGTTTGCGGGAAAGAAAGTAGTAGAGGGCAGGTTAGGAACACTATTAACTCTGTACAGTGCCCATAATGTGGTGGAGAGGGAAAGGGATTATGAGGGAAACAATTTTTTAAATATCTTTTAAGGGCCATTTATATAATTGCTGTGTGGTGTATAAATCACGGCGGAACAATTACAGTGTCTTGCGCAGTTTTTTTGATCAATGTTGTAGGTGACAAAATTCCGAGGAGTACTATTTGCTTATAATGTGGTGTTTACTTTCCTGATGGGGAAGTGTGGTTGCACAGCAAAAAAATCAGTCTAGGTTTGAAACTGTTTTATTAAGCAAATACAAATAAACTTTCTTCATAAACTGTCGCTGTATATATGAAAGGGGTGACGATTGAAAAAGGAATTTCATAAAATATCAGTTAAGCGTGGCTATATACTTCTTTTTTGTGCTACAGTTGGTAAAAGTGTTGCCCCACATTCTTGATGATGTAAGAGGGCATCAGTTACTTTTAGATAGAGTAGAATAGAAGTGCTACAACAAACACTCCCACACTACATTATTTCAGATCAAGAGAACAAGTAAAAAACAGTTAAATACAAATGATTTCATATTACATAGAAATGTATGCATTATTATTTTTCAAATTTGTATTCTGTACAATTCAGGAACGTGCTGTCGTTATGCTTAGAGGTTGCAGACTGTTCTGCTAATGAATCACATACTCACTAAAGAATATATAGGATAGTACTGTTATAATATAAAGTACAGGTCAGTCAGTCAGTCAAATACACTTTATTCGATTTATAAAAATCATAAAAGGCATAAAAACATATTTGTGTACACATATAAAATTATTTGAAACATTTAAAACATTTTCCTTTTCGGTATATGGGATACAATAGATCAAAAAAGATTAAAAGCACATAAATAAATAACATGATAAAAATTAATTATGTCACAGACCGTGGGGCATTACGCAATTTAATCCTCGAGGCCGCCACAAAAAAAATTTGCCACACAAAATGTGGTGCGAATGCTACTCAAAGACTGAAGGAAAACCAATGCCGGTCTCACTTGCGTAAAGCCAGCCTCCTTCAAAATAGGTCGCAAGTATTTTTTTCTAATGTCCGAGAAGAGCCCGCAAAACATTACAAAGTGCATTGTGTCTTGGGTTGAGAATTGATCACAAGTGCAAGAAATGGCTAGCTCTGGTTTAACCCAAGTTGGGTAATAACCCAAATAAAAATTAATCAAAGTACAGGTCCTATATATACTTTAGGGAGAAGCTGAATAGGAACCGCAAATAAGAATAGAAATTAGAAAATAACATTCAGAAATGTAGGGTTTATTAAATATTTAAAGTAACAAAGTATGCATGATAGCTATATTTTTTTGTTCTGCTGTTTCGTAAAATATGTTTCTTGAAAAAAATATCTGATCAAGTACTTTTTAATATCTGAAAGTTATATTATAGATGGCGCTGAAAAATCTCCCATTCCTCTTCTGTAGCAATAGGACAATCTATTATAATATAACGATTTATACCATTGTTACAGTAACAAGAAAAGGAAAATAAAGTTATGTAATTAACAGAACATCCACAATGAAATACTTTTGAGCTGTAATTATTTACTGAACTTCTTTTCTCCGGGAGGGGAAAAAGTTTGATCTTCGTGGTGACGGGTCATAAACTCCTCTGAGATCATGACGGTGAGATTAATAATATGTATATATTTTCACACCACATGATCACAAGACTGAAAACCGCAAGCCGGTAACGTTGCTTACTTACCGTTACTCTTTGTAACGACGGATTGTGAGTTCCACTAAGACCACCAAGACTGCTAATGTTATAATATACATATTAACAGTATGTGATCTCTAGGGGAAAACACAATAGCAAGTGGAAGATGGTGACGTTGATTGTAAATGTTTAGGGTTTGCGTCGACGGGTCACCAACACCTCTCAAGCGAAGTACAGTGTCAATATTATAATATAAAAAGTCACTATTCAATTCAATTCAATTCAATTCAATTTTATTGAGTATATGATTTGGAACTCCTTAGAGATCCACATATAATAAGGTAACAAAAAAGCAGTATAAGAAAAAACGACTTATTAAAACAAATTGTTGTTAACATGGTTTTACAAATTTTCGTGCAAATTATTTAATACAATTCTAAAAAGCATTTAAAAAAATTAAAAATTCTATTGTAGAAAATTTCATTGGGAGGACAAAAAATAGCATCAATGAAAGAGCTTGCCGATAAAATGCCCAATTGCATACATACTGGTCTCACCCACAAACGACGATAGGCCATTAGGGCAGGACAAACTAACAAAACATGTACGGTGTCTTGGACTGAATTATTGCAGAAACTGCATATGTTGGGTATGCCTTACCATTTGGCCAACAACTTATTCAAAGGAAGGAGATCCTGCCTTAAAAGGAGCCAAAAACGGTGCAAACCATGGGACATATTCCAGGAGGCATACGGTTGTAATTGTCTAAACAGGTAAGAATTAACAACTTGAGTGACCCCCTTCTTAAGTGTAGTAGAGTTGCGGTCCCTTTTCGAAGCTGAACTTCCATGTTGCCTGTTTTAATGTAGATTTTAGTTGATGCACAGACAGGTCAAAAAGGGTTGCTTCCTCCAGATCCAAGAGTGCAATAGCCTTCCTAAAGTTCTTTATGAGTAACGAATACTCTTTTAGGGGGCCCATTAGCTCTTTTTTAATGAGAGATCTTAATGTGGCTGGATTTCCTTTAATCAAGCAGGCGACCCAGCGAATAACTCCTGCCAAACCCTGTGCCCAGCTACTTCTTAATCCAAATTCTAATCGAAGGGATGCTGCAGTGCAACTGTTATTGACAGAAATTAGGTTTCTCAAGAGGGAACCCTCAATGGTGTCCAAAAAGCCCCATTCACCTAAATCGATGAGTTCTATGCCGTAAAGCAAAGTTGCAGGGATTTTTGCCCGGAATGCATCTAAAAGATGCACAAAGTGTCTTTTACCGGTTGATTTATATTAGGCTCTCAGTCCATTTCCCTGCAACTTGCGGGAACTGTTATCTATATGGGGTTTATTACTCAAGTTGCTACTAACTATTTTTCCTAAAAATACATATGATTTTACACTTTCCAATTTTTGACCTCCCAGCTCCCAACTAATGTGGCCTAATTTCAGTTTTTTCTTCCCCTCCAAACACATTACCTTGCTCTTAGAAATGTTTATTTTCAGATAGTGAGCTTCGGAGAATAAGTGTAGGGCATGCAGACGGTTATTGAGGCCTTTCGGGGTAAGGTCTAGAACTAGTATGTCATCCGCATACATTAAACAAGAAATGTAAGTGTCTCCCAAGCGCAGAGCAATTCCTTCACTGAGGGATATAATGCGGGGGAGGTCACTAACATAAAGGGAAAACAGAAGGGGAGCTAATAGGCAGCCCTGTTTGAGACCGTTGGCAGAGGGGATGGGCTGGGATAAACCCCTCTCTCCCCCCAATAGTACTCTACACCATGTATTGTCATGCAAGTCCTGTACCAAGTGTAGAAGCCTAGGTGGCATTCCGAGACCAGATAGTTTTTTCCACAGCAATTGACGATCGACCTTGTCAAAGGCTGTGGAAAAGTCTATAAATGCCACATAGACTCTCCCTTTTCTGGCTCTAATATATTTATCAGTTATTACCTGGAGGGCTGTTAAATTATCCATAGTACCATGGTTCTTCCTAAAACCGGTCTGCTCAAGTGGGAGTATGTTTGCATGATCCACCCAGTCATTTATACGCTTCAGCAAACATCTTGTAAAGACCTTGCCGATTGCATCCAGCAATGCAATCTGGAGGTAGTTTTGAGGGGACAAACGATCACCCTTTTTAAACAATGGAACTAGGATGCTTCCCTTCCAGGAAGGTAGAACCTTGCCTTCCAATAGGCAAATGTTGAATACAGGACAGAGTAATTTACTCAATTTGGCCCCCCTTTGCTTTAGTATAGAAATGGGCAATTCATCGGGGCCCATTGCCCCAGAGCGCCGCATTTCTCTGATGGCTAGGACTATGTCTTTTTCTGAGAATGGTACCAGGGGCAGACTAGTCTCCTTTGGCCATGCTTGTAGGGCCACAGAGATGTTACTTGCATAAAGATTGGAAACAAATTCAATCCATATTTGTTCCTCAATTGGAATGGGTAAAGGTCTTGTTCTCAATCCACACCCCTCGCCTATAAGGGACCAGAACTGCCTCATTTCCCCGTTAATAGAGGCTTCTCTTATTTTTATCCAGATGGCATCCTCTTTTTCTTTACGTATTGTGCATGATAACCTTCTCCTTTTCCTTTTTAGCAATGATATTTTTCGTGCTGTATCAACAGATCTAGCTAAATATTGAGCCCTTACTAATTTGTTGATTTCTATATTAAGCAATCTCAAGGGGCTTGGGAATATTCTAGCAGACTTTTTCTTATTGGAGTTTTTAGCCACCGCTATTACTGCCTTCACGAACAAAGAAAAATTTTCAGTTTCCAAGCCGTGCCAGGAAGGAAGATCATTTATTGCTGCATCGAGCATTCCCTCCAAATTTCGTTGGGCTCTTGCATTCCAATGACACCTTCCTGATTTAACGCCAAAATTTACCCATTCACTATTTAGAGACCACTTATCACATTTAGGGGGCTTTACATTCACAGAGATAGAAAGTATTTTGTGATCACTGAACGGCGTATCAATAATACTGAGATCCTTTAGTAGCTCAAATGAGTGAGTCCCCACTATTACATAGTCCAATATCGATTCGCCCTGATAGGATTTATGCGTGAAGTTAGCAGGGGAATCCGAGGGGAGTCTCCCATTTGCAATAATCCCATCCATACCTGCCAATTCATTTAGAAGTAACTTTCCACGTTTATTTGTTTTAATATTTTCAGGGAATAATGCCGGAGGTATATGGAGAGTTTCTTCTTTGAATTTATCGCGAAATAAATTCATGCTTAGATTGGAAATTTTGCAATTTAAGTCCCCAACTATGACTATGGCAATCATCGGATCTTTCTCCCTGATATTCTGAACGTAGGAAAAAACCTTTTTCAAAGTTACATTAAAGCCAGCTTCCGGTGGAATGTAGGCATTGATCAAAACTAAAGGTTTAACAACTTCATTGTTGCTAGACCTAAATAGAGTTATGGCTTGAAAAAGGTTATAGGGGTCCATATAGTGGGCATAATTCCAATTTAGGTGATTCGATAAAAGACAAGCTATACCCCCACTGGCATGTCCTCTCTTGTTGATGATGGCACTGCCTTCCAACACAAAATAATCTTTCCCTGCCTGAATTTTATCTGGGCACCATGTTTCCTGGAGGCATATTATATTTGCCTCAAGAGACAAGAGGAATTGCATTTTTTCCAGGCTATTTTTTAGACCAGCTGCATTTCAAGATATTAAAGATATCTTGTCGCTAAAAATGCGGATTAGACGTTTGATTGTTTAGGGGTTTTCCGTTTGATTGTTTAGGGGTTTTCCTGCTAGAATTCCAGGTAGCCAATTCCATTGGTCTCTTTCATCCCCGGAATCAGGTTGGCGAGATAGCAAAGGTGGATTCACATAGGACACTAAACGAAGGTCCTTAGACTTACATATTTTTAAATCCGCAAGATCAACTGCCTGTTTTGTGCTACCTGTTGCTGCTTGCAACAAAGAAAAGGGGGACCTTGAAGGGATTAAAGGTTTAGAGACTTTATTTTGTCCGGTGTATCCTAGCAAAGGGATTACGTCTATCCCTCTGCTCTGAAGCTCTTCAGAGCGTTGCAGGATTAAGTTTGCTACTAACTTAGACTGGAACTTCACCCTAGTTATCATCCCTATCTCGGACTTTAATATTAGTACCCTGTCTAGATCAGCAGATTGTATTAATGTCAAGTTAGCCGATTCTTGAAAGTATTTAAGTAAAAGAGATCTATTCAAAGTGCATTCAGCGTCAAAAAGGGGGGAGAATTCTAACCACATGGTGTCAATGCTTTTTTCCTTAATATCTTTTAACAAAATGTCTCGTGAGACTACTCCAGCAAAAGAGGTTGCTAAGGGATTGAGAATTGGAATTACATGTCTGGGGGGATTATGCTCCTGTCCCAGAGCTATCGAGCTTATAAATCCAATTGTATCCCTGTTAGCATTAACTGGTTGGAGAAGGCTATTTGTGTCAGTTGTTATGGGAGGGAAAGGAAAGGGAGTAACTGTCAAAGGAACAGCCGAGGGTGGAGAAATGATATTTTCCGTTATGATCATATTTTCAGAATTGTTATCATTTTCAACTGCCACTTCGGGTGTTTGGCGTACTTCTTTGTTCGTAGAGGAGTTAAGGTGTTTTCCAAAAAGGATTTTCCTCCGCCTATTTTTCTCTATCCGTCTTATTAATTTCCTCTTGTTCTTCCCATTCTTTTTAGGTTTCACTAGATTCCCTTTATTACTATTCTCCTCTAGAACAACTGCCTCCCTGTCACCCTCTCCTTGTTGCCTTTTGAAGATCGGAAAGAGATCATTCTCCGTTTTTGGTGGGGACTTCCCCGAGACCTTTATTTCTGAATCAATATCTATTGAGCTATTTAAGGTAGGGATTGGATGGATAGGACTTGAGATTGCTTCCTCTTTTACCATTTTTAAGTCATCTTTGGCTATAGGGAACAGATCCTTTATTACTACCTCATCTCGTGCTGTAGGGGACTGCTCCTTTTGGACTATGTCCTGGACAATGTCCTTCCCATGTCGATTGCCCAACAAAACTTTCAGAATTTGGGTCACTGTGTCTAATACACAATCGGAGCCACCCACGAATTTTTCTAGTAGTTGCATAATAGACGACAATAAGTGTTCTAATGCGGAGAGAGAGGCAGAAATAGGTTTGTCCATCCCATGGAATTGAAGTGCATTTATCCCAGTTAGATTTAGGTTGGGACTCATTGAAAAATTAGAGTGTGAGGTCTTGGAGGGGGTACTACTGTAAAGATGGAGGCCTGCATGTGTTGATGTTGCCGGGGTTTTTAGATCGATCTGAGCTTTGTCTAGATCTGTATCTATGTATCTTTGACATAAATCCTTATCCAGAACCATAGGAGACAGTCCATTATTGAAAGAGACTCTTAATGGTGAGATAATCAATGAGGGGTCGTTTTCATCATGGGGGATTTTCACATTTTGTAAGATATCTTGTGCTATCTCTTTCCTTGTTTTTATAATTACTTCTGGTACTAGATCAATATTGGTTTTCATTGTGGAGAACAGAGGAGGCGAAAAGCTATGTTCAGGTGGTGTAGGTTCTACTCTTGCTGCTACAGAACAATTATCCACGTTTACCTTTCTGTTTACAGACCCCACTCCCAGTGTGTTAGATAGTATATCTAAATGATTTGCTTCAAGAGCCTTGGTATCCTCAGATATAGTATCCACCGTTATAGCTTTATTCTTACCCCTTTCCCAAAGGTTAAAGAGCTGGCAGGTGCCTTTCAAATGGGTTGCTTGGCTAGTCTTATTTCGTAGGGGGTTCGATTTGGTTTTAGAGCATGATCTTCCTACTAAAATTCTCCAAGACCTTAATTTTTTTGTCATCATCTCACTTAATGGAAACAGTTGAAGAAGATAATTACGGAAACGTACTGTTCAACGTACATAAAATACAATACTACCCCTTTGAATAAAAATGAAAACAGAGGAAAGGAAAAAGAAAACAATCGATCTATGTCAACACAACACTTAGTGGGATTGCAAACCCCCTTATTCTTTGCCCAATTCCCAAAGTCAATAGAAACAAAAGTCAAGAACAACCTTAATTCCCCCCAAAAAGCTTCGTTGGGTGATGCAACAGTGAAAAAACCCTCTCAAAGTCACTACTCCCTTCCCAGGGACCTGGGCGATTCAGCGGTGGCTCGTGTATCACCGCCAACTGACCCCCGTCTGGATACCGGGAAAGGAGAGGGGAGGAGGGCTATGAGCAAATAATTTATGACTACCATAAGTACCACTGTACGAGATGGATATGCTGTGTAGGGATGTTAGAGGACTGGCCTAGCCTGGCCTTCTCGTGCCTGAGGGCCTCAGAGGGCCCGTCCTTGTCCCGGGCTTCTCCCAGGACGCTCCCGCGCGCTCCCGCGCAGCGGAGGGGTGTACTACGTTTAAACGGGAGTAGAGGGAGGTGGGCGTGGCGACCAGGGAGAGCGTCCCAGGTGACTCAGGTGAGCAGCAGGGACTCCTGGGAATCGGAGTCCGTGCACCGCCTTGCTCGCAGCCCTGCTTCAGCCAACGCCCACAGCAACAGTGACCAAAGCACTCCTCAGACTCACAGGGAGCAAGCGCCGCGAAGCGGGACCCGCGAAGCGGGTCCGGCGAGGTGTAGCGCTGTGTAGATGAAAAAATGCGCTCAAAGATCCAAATTGGCCACACCAGCAGCGAAGGTCCTGGTCCAGCAGGTAGGCATTAAGAGAATACGCCGAGGGGTTGAGACCGGTGAATTTAGCAGTCAGTAGGGGGGGCGTGGCGACCAGGGAGAGCGTCCCAGGTGACTCGGTGAGCAGCAGGGACTCCTGGGAATCGGAGTCCGTGCACCGCCTTGCTCGCAGCTCTGCTTCAGCCAACGCCCACAGCAACAGTGACCAAAGCACTCCTCAGACTCACAGGGAGCAAGCGCCGCGAAGCGGGACCCGCGAAGCGGGTCCGGCGAGGTGTAGCGCTGTGTAGATGAAAAAATGCGCTCAAAGATCCAAATTGGCCACACCAGCAGCGAAGGTCCTGGTCCAGCAGGTAGGTGTTAAGAGAATACGCCGAGGGGTTGTAGACCGGTAAATTTAGCAGTCAGTAGGGGGGCGTGGCGACCAGGGAGAGCGTCCCAGGTGACTCGGGTGAGCAGCAGGGACTCCTGGGAATCGGAGTCCGTGCACTGCCTTGCTTGCAGCCCTGCTTCAGCCAACGCCCACAGCAACAGTGACCAAAGCAGTCCTCAGACTCACAGGGAGCAAGCGCCGCGAAGCGGGACCCGCGAAGCGGGTCCGGCAAGGTGTAGCGCTGTGTAGATGAAAAATGCGCTCAAAGATCCAAATTGGCCACACCAGCAGCGAAGGTCCTGGTCCAGCAGGTAGGCGTTAAGAGAATAGTCACTATATATAAGGTGGTAGGAGCCAGAAAAGGAGCAATGTTTTTTATAATCTATCTATTTCTACAAACAAGCTGCTGACGTTACAGAGAAAAAGCAAAAAACATGCAATAACTTTTTTTTTCTACATATAAATGTTTAAATATTGACAATTAGCCACAAATTATAACTAAGTACTATGCTTATGCCATATTGAAACAACTTACAACTCCGGAATATGTTTGTTGACGCAAAAAGAGAATCCGATGCTAGAAAACGGAACCTGCAACATAGATTGGCGACTCAGAAATAACTCGCGAAACTAATTGCACAGTATGTGTGGTTTATATCGTTTTTGGTTATTTAGTAGTCTACGGAAAGAAGCTGTGGGTCCGCCTATTTAGATAGCACGTTTTGCAGTTTACACGTGCTCACGTTTTAACTGTTTTTCTTCTGCACGTGTTCGGAAAAGTTACAAACTGTGAAGCTGTAAAGGTTTCAATTTCGTTCGTAACACGTATAAGGTATTTTTATCTACATACGTTGGAGAGTTTAAAAAGTGTTACTCTGTAAAATGTGTTCTTTGCATTTTCATGATTAAAAACATGTAAATAGAAGTCTTTAAAAAAAATATATCGTTATCAATAGAAGAAAAAAAAAGGATTCATATTTGTTATTATTATGCTTCTTAATTTAAAAAATGCTAGCATTTGTAAATCGTAAACCTACCCTCGGAAAGGTGTGCTGGTGCTTGGGGCGTTGGGAAGATTAATAAATAATAAATGCCCATTTCTATGCACCTGCAAACTTGGCTTTTAAACTTTCAATTGCCTAGTCTGTATCTTTACACTTCTTCCAAACATTCTGCTACTGCTATTTTAGTATTGTAGTGAGCCACACAGCAGTATGTGTTTATCCATACACTGTTTTAAAAGTGAAGCAGTTATACATTCAGCTCAACACTCTCCTTGGACAACTGTAATCATTCAACCACTACCCAAGTAGTTATGCAGCAAAGTAGGCCTAAGGGCATGGACTGCTTCAAACACCTATAGATAATAAATGCACTTTTCTATGCATCTGTAAGGTTGACTTTTAAACTTTCAATTGCCCAGTCTATATCTTTACACTTCCTCCAAACATTCTGCTACTGCTATTTTAGTATTGTAGTGAGCCATACAGCAGTTTGTGTTTATCTATACACTGTTTTAAAAGTGAAGCTGCTACATATTCAGCCAGATACTCTCCTTGCAGAACTGAAAGCATTCAGTCAGTTCCCAAGTAGTCATGCACGAAAGTAGGCCTTAGGGAATGAACTGCTTCAAATCTGTATAGACTATGCATGCACTCTTCTATGCACCTGCCTTTTAAATCTTCAATTGCCTAGTCTGTATCCTTACAGTTCCAATAAACACTTTCACACTTCTGTTTCAGTATTGCAGTGAGCCATACAGCACTATGTGTTTTTCTATACACTGTTCTAAAAGTGAAGCTGCTATACATTCAGCCAGACACTCTTTTTTTTGTAAATATCTTTTTATTGCAGCAAAGTCAGAGAGGCATACAGTATATTCAATCCATTCCCCTTGGCACTCAATTGAGGCGCCGCTCCCTCACCCCTGTATCACACAGCCATTCAGCTCACACCCCGGAGGTTGAGCGGCAATATCACGGGGGAAAAAGAAACTGCGCTGGAGCATTCTGTATAGGTCTATAGCCACCAGGTGGGTGGGGAATGGCAGAGCTGCTTTTCGGTCCTAGCGCTCCCTCTTCCATGCCCCAAGTCTAGTTGAACCAAGAGTCACTTTTCACCCTCCTTGAACAAACCCCCCCTCCCCCGCAACACCCTCATCCCCACCTACCCCTCCACCCTCGTCCGGAACCACCCCTAACCGCCCTCCCGCCCCCGCCCAGTCCCCCCACCCCCCCAGGCGTGCCAGAGTATCACCTAACCAAGTTCTCAACCCTTCCAACAAGACCAGATCCGAAGCATCGCACCAGGATTTATCAGCAACCATCCGTGAGTCCTCACATTGGAACGCAAGGGTAGGGAAGCAGCAAAGTGGGCCTAAGCCGTCCCCCCGTCAGGCAGGCGCCCCGCCGGAGCCGGACTGTGCACCGGGGAGTCCTCCTCGTCCATGTCCAGGAGCGTGAGATCTAGGACCAGCCCCTCCCACGCCCTGGCTCTCTCCAGTGCCATGTCATTGTCTATCCTGAGCGCGGCCTGCAGGCGAAGCTCACCCTCACATCTAGCCCATTTATGCAGCTCAGCCTTCCAGCGCTCTACCACGGGGCCCCTGGACACCTTCCATTGGGACGTAATGGCCCGCTTTGACAGGAGGAGCCCCAAGTCCAGAAACTTGCTAGTGACTTTGTTTTTTGATGTGTGTGGGAACCAGTGTAGTATGCAATGCGCCATGGTGAGTTGCAGATCCCTCTCCGTCACCTCCCTCAGAACCTCCACTACTTCCTTCCAAAAGGGCCCCAGCTCAGGACAGGACCAGAACATGTGCTGGAAATCGGCGGGATCTGCCGGGCAACGCGGGCAGGACGCCGGGTGGGCCGGGAAGTACTTATGCAATTTGTCAGGGGTCAGGTAGGCCCTATGTAGGACATAAAAGTGCACCAGCTGGAACCTCGCGTTGCGCGTGCCATTCCGGGCCCCCTCCAGTATGCCATTCCATGCCTCCTCGGGGATCTCAGTCGCCAAATCAGCTTCCCATTTCGCCTTCAAGGCCAGTAGTGGAGCGACGGACTCCGAGAGCATGCATCGAGATAGGCACGTGACAGCCTTCACCGTCCCCGCCATCATCACGACGTACTGGCAGCCCAGGGACAATGGCGGCCCCGACATGCCCGCCCCCCAGTGTTTGCGGATCGCCGCCGATAAAGCCGCATGAAGGAGGAAGTCCCCACCCGCCAGCTCAAAGCGGTCCTGCAGGATGTCGAATGGCAACATCGCCCCGTTTTCGTACAGATCACCCATGGATGACAGCCCCTGCTGATCCCATCCGTCCAGTCCGCGCCACGAGCCCCAGTGCGGAAGTGCCCCACAGAGTCTAAGCGGGATCTCAGGTGCGTACGGAATCGTAATACCGCATCTCCGGCGATACCTGTTCCAGCATTTTCGGGCCGTCGCAAACTCCTGAGTGAGGTGGAAATCCCCCATCGGAAGTCCCAGGACAATCCGGGACAACACCTGGACCGGACCCGCCGGCTCTCCCGATCTGTCCGCCCCTTTCCTGGCCCGCGCTACCCACTGTGTCAGCCATTGCAGCTGCGCCGCCAAGTAGTAGAGCTCGTAGTCCGGCACTGCTAGTCCTCCATCCGCCCGAGGGCGGAGAAGTGTGGCATGGGCCACCCTGCGCCTGCCCGCCCCCCACAGAAAGCCGATGACCATCGATCGCAGCCGTCGAAAGTAGCTCGCCGGGATCCAGATCGGGAGGGTCCCGAAGAAGTAAAGTAGCCGCGGTAGGGTCACCATCTTGAGTAGCGCCACCCTCCCCATGAGTGATAATGGGAGCGTGCCCCAAAAGTCGAAGTTCCCTTTAGTGAGCCTGATTGCCGACCCGATATTCCCCTCAAGGATATCGGCCCTGTCATGGAAGATCGAGGTGCCAAGGTATTGTAGGCTCCTCTTCTCCCAAGTCACGCCCTCCGTAGTTTGCGGGCATGCTCTCCGTGGGCGGGCCGGGAATAGGTGGGACTTCGCCCAGTTCACTCGGAGGCCCGAGATTCTACTCAGCGATTGCAGGAGAGTCTTAGCTCCATGCAGGGAGTCCGCCGAGTCCGCCAGGAACATCAGCAGATCATCTGCGTATAATGCGATGTGGTGTACTTGGCCAAAGACGTCCAGGCCCTGATACGCCTGGCCCATCCGGGCTCGCGCTGCAAGGGGTTCGACGGCCAAGGCAAACAGCAAGGGGGAAAGAGGGCATCCCTGACGGGTGCCCCTGCCCACCCTGCACATCTCAGAGATAACCCTCCCTGTTCTGACTCTCGCCGTCGCGATCTGGTAGAGCAGCCTCGTCCAATCTACGAAGCCTTCGCCAAGGCCCAGCGTTCGTAGAACATGAAAGAGATAAGGCCATTCCAGGCTGTCAAAGGCCTTCTCCATATCGACAGCAAACACCACTGCCTCGTCGCCGTCATAGGTGTCAGCCTCTAGAATATGCAGGAGTCGCCGTACATTAAGCGCCGTATTGCGGGCCGGGATGAAACCCGACTGGTCCGCATGTATCAGCATGGGCATGTGAGGGAGCAATCGCGTCGCCAAGATCTTGCTCAGAATCTTGTAGTCCAGGTTCAGCATGGACAGTGGGCGGTTCGCCGTTCTGTCCCACGGTTGCTTACCCGGCTTTAGTAGGGGGACAATCAGCGCCTCCCTCGTAGTCGCAGGGAGACAGCCCAGCCGCTTCGACTCGTTGTACAGCCACGTCAGCCGGGGCGCAAGGAGATCCGCGTAGGTGAGATAGAATTCCGTGGGGAATCCGTTGGTACCCGGCGTCTTATTCCTCGCCATGCTCTTGATGGCGACCCGCACCTCTCTCTCCTCGATCTTGGCCCCGAGTCGTTTCGCGTCCTCCTCTCCCTGTTCCGGCAGATCAAGACCCTCCATAAAGGTCTGGAACTCATCCAACGAAGGGAGGACCCTGCTGCGGTAGAGTTTCGTGTAGTAGTCGTAGAACAACGCGTTGATCCCCTGCTGATCAAATCTCGCCACCCCCGCGTGGTCTCTAAGCTCAAGGATGGCCGAGCTCCGACGGGCCGGGTTGGCCAGCCAGGCCAGGAGAGCCCCCGATTTGTCGCGTTCCGAGTGCGCTCGCGTGAGGTAGGCCTTGTAGTCAAGCACCGGAGGCGCTCCACCGTCGCCGCCACCGTCTCTCGCGCTCCCAGCAGGGCCTCGTGAGTGTCCGGCCGTTCAGGTCTCGCCCTCTCCAGCCTCCGCAGGGTCTCGTCCTCTTTCTCAATTTCCTCCAGTAACGTCCTCCGCACCCCCGATGACGTCGCAATGCACTGGCCCCGTAGCACAGATTTGAAGGCGTCCCATTCCGTCGCGGCCGAACCCGCCGTGCCCGCGTTCACTTGGAAATACGCTTCGATGCCCGAGGCAATTGTGGTACGGAAGAGCTGATCGTCTAGTGTCTCAGGGCGGAGTTTCCAAGCCGAAATCCTCGGGCGGAGTTGCGACCAGCGCAGCCGCACGAGGAGCGGGTTGTGGTCAGAGATCGAGCGCGTGAGATACTCACTGTGGCACACTTCCGCGTGCACGTCCTGTGAGCACAGGAAGGCATCAATGCAGACGTGTAGTTCGTGGAGAGCGGAGAAGAATGAGTAGTCCCTGTCCGATGGGTGGTTAGCCCTCCAGGAGTCGACCAGCCCCCACTGGCGTTGCCAGGCGGAGCGCGCGAGTGCAAGTCTACCAGCTGGTGCATTCGGTAGGGGGGGTGGGATCTGTCTAGGGCAACGTCGGCCACACTGTTAAAGTCGCCGCCCAGGAGCAAGGGCTCCACTAAGAACTGGGCTAGTTTATTGGACAGTAGTGAGAGGAATGCAGGTTGGTCCACATTCGGGGCGTACAAGCAACCCAGGTTAAGGTCCCTCCCATCCAGCTTGCCTCGCACCATTATGTATCTCCCCTCTGGGTCAATTACCTGTTGTGTACACTGGAAGGGCACCCCCGCCCGTATCCAGATGGCCACCCCCCTAGCATAAGCAGAGTAGCCAGTGTGAAAGACCTGCCCCCTCCAGCGCCGCTGCAGTGCCTTCCCTTCCTTATCCAGCAGGTGTGTTTCCTGAAGGAAGGCGATGTGTATGCCCCGCCTGACCAGATAGGAGTGGATCTTATGACGCCTATGCATCGAGTGCATCCCCCTTACGTTCCATGTGAGACATTTGTAGCCTAAGTCAGATCCCATGGTAGAGTCCTCCATGTCCTATCCACCCTCTCAGTAACCCCCCCAGCACGCCCAGGCCCCACCCTCGTCCCCCCCCAACTTGCATAATCAAACTACCCCAACTCCCACACCCCCGGACAGACAACCAACGTGGAAACCCCATCCAAACTCAAGTATCAAAAAGCGTATCACTACAAAATAGGGCTGGAGTGGCAGCGATGCCGGCCCCAGACAGGCCCGAAGCCCACCGCCCCCGCCCCACCTCCCCCAACAACAAACAAGAGAGGTCCCCCGACTCTCCCCAACCCCAAGGTCTCAGTAATAAGTCCCGGGGGGCATCCGCACCTCACTGCATAGCGTCCGGAAGCGGCCCCCCTCCGCCCGCGTACCCCAGTACCTTACTTATGTGGCCAGTGTCCCACGAACCATCTCAGCCAAGGATACCATCCGCTGTCTGGGGAGTCACCACCGGCAGGTCTGTCTCTGATAGCTCGTGCCCACTGCTGGTGCTAGGGCTGGGAGCACTGGCCTTCGACTGCTCCAACGCGCTACTGGAGGGGCTGGCGTCTCCCTGGCTGATGGCCGCCACTGCCTGCACCGCCTTGGCTCGTTCCTGCTGCCAGCCTGATGGGGAGCCAGATCGTCCTGTCGGCGTCGCTTCCGTGGAGTGCCTCCTGGGAGGGGTCTGTGGCGTGGGTACCGTGCCCGGCTCCCCCCTTGCATCCAACCAGCTCCAAGCCTCCTGCAGTGTTAGGAAAAAGTGGGTGCGCTCCCCAGCGACCACCCGGAGCCGCGCCGGGAACAGCATAGCGTAGGGCAGTTGCAGCGATCTCAATTTCCACTTGACCGCCAGGAAGGAGGCCCGTTGCTTCTGCACATCCCTGGTAAAGTCCGGAAAGACCATGACCCTGCGGTTGTTGATTCTCAGGTCCGGAATGTCTCTCACCCTCCGCAGTATAGAGTCTCTGTCTCTGAAGTGCAGGAGATGCAGTACAATCGGGCGCGGAGGCGCCCCCGGCTTGGGGGGACGCGCAGGGACCCTGTGTGCACGTTCAATGGCAAAGAACGTCGAAAGTCCTTCCGGGGCCACCTCAGATCGCAGCCAGCCCTCCAGGTAGGTGACCACGTCCCGCCCCTCCGTGTTTTCGGGGACCCCCACTAGGCGGAGGTTATTGCGCCGAGAGCGCCCTTCACTGTCCTCAGCTCGGAGCTCTAGCACCCGTACCTTCTGCGCCATTTCCGCCAGTGTTGTCTTTAGCTCCGTCACGTCCCCTGGCAGACTTTTCAGGGTAACCTCGGAGGTCGCCACCCGCTCCTTCAGCTTCCTGTGGTCATCCTTCAGTAGGGTCAGGTCCGACCCAATGGTGTCTATGCGCTTCTCAAGGGCCTCCCGCGACGCTACAATCGCCTGCATAATGTCCCCCAGGGAGGGGTCCTGCGGGTGGGTCGAGCTCCCGGCCCCCGCCCCTGGTGGGACGTCGTCGACGAGGTGCCCCGGGTCGTCCAGCCTCAGGGCCTCGAAGCCCTTCTTCCTGCTGCCACGTACCATTCTGGCGGGCAGCTAGCGTCGCGTGCCCCTGCGGCGGTCGCCGATGTTCCCGCTCTCTGCCCCTGGTCCGCCTCAGGCTTGCGGTCCACTCTTGTCTCTGGGCCCGCGCCTCGTGGGGTCCAGTCCGTGAAGCTGTCCAAGGGCCAGGGCTCGCTCCACCAGGGTCGCGGGGCACCAGTGCCCCTGGTCTGGGCACCAAGATAGGCTCCCGCGTCTAGAAGGCCCAGGCAGGGTGCGCGTCTATGAGCCCCAGTCCCAATATGGCACGCTGTTCTCGGGCGTCCCCGGCCAGGTAGGCGCCTCTTCCCGCCTGTAAATTCAGTGCATCGTGGGGGTGGGTAGCCTGCACCCCATCCCCTGCTCTCCTCGTTGTCTCCGCTCGTGCGCCACCAACCCACCTGTGGCGCAGGTTCCCTGGCAATTCCACCACCAGGAGGGCGGGTCGGGTGCTTCACACAGACCCAGTGCTCCACGCAGCCCCAGCGGCTCCGCAAACGGCCGCCAAGGTGGTCACAGGGTCTCAGATGGTGCCATTTTAGGGTCAGGCAGGCCGGCCGTCCCCCGTCCTCCGGTTCCGCTTGCGAGGGTGCCAGCCAGTACCCCTCACCTTTGCCTGCTCTCCGGGGGTCTCCGCCGGCAAGCGGTCAGCCGCCACAGCGTCAGGGGGCTCCTCTGCACCTCCCGAGCTCCGTCGCCAGGCGCGTCAGAGCAGGACGGCGGCCGCCATTTTGGGCGCTCTCTTCCCCGGGTGCCGCGCTCGCCGCTCAAAGTACAGCGGGGGCAGTTACAGGGGCCCCCAGTCCTCCAAATTCTCCCTGCGTGTCCCCGATGCCCTCCTGGGCACTTTTGTGGGGTCGGAATGTGAGTCGGGGCGCAGGATATGTGGTGGTGCGAGGCGGGCACGGAGGAGCTCCGGAGTCCCGCTTCCACCTACATCGGCGCCTTAGCCACGCCCCCTTCAGCCAGACACTCTTCTTAGAGAATTGTAATCATTTAGCCAGTACCCAAGTACTCATGGAGCAAAGTTCTATGCACCTGAAAACTTGTCTTTTATACCTTCAATTCCCCTGTTTGTATTCTTACACTTCCAACAAACTCTCTGTGATTGCTGATTCATTTTTGTAATGAGCTATTCAGCAGAATGTCCTTATCTATGCACTGTGCTAAAAATTAAGCTCTTATAGATTCAGTTATGCACTCTCTTTGCAGAACTGTAATAATGCAGTCAGTACCCAAGTAATTATGGAGCAAAGTAGGCCTTAGGCCTTAGACTGCTTTAAACCCCTATAGACTGTTTGCAGTCTTCTATGGACCTGCCAACCTGTCTTTTATATATTCTACATATTCTATTCCTAAGTCTGT
The DNA here is from genome assembly GCF_964263255.1 of Lissotriton vulgaris. Lineage (NCBI taxonomy): Eukaryota > Metazoa > Chordata > Amphibia > Caudata > Salamandridae > Lissotriton > Lissotriton vulgaris. The sequence goes on along the minus strand of NC_141697.1, from coordinate 1,047,531,468 downwards.
ATTATTATACTTTGAGCAAACACTCTGTCATTGCTGATTCAGATTTATAATGTATTATACTGAACTTTTCAGCAGAATGTCCTTATCTGTGCTAAAACTGAAGCTCTTATAAATTTAGTGAGTCACTCTCCTTGCAGAACTGTAATCATCCAGTCAGTACCCAAGTAATCATGGAGCAAAGTAGACATAGGCCATGGAGTTCTTTAAACCCCTATAGACCCTGCTTGTAGTCTTCTATGTACCTGCAAACCTGCCTTTTATACCTTCAATGTCCCTGTCTATGTCATTACACTTTCACCAAACACTCTCACACTACTGTTTCAGTATTGTAGTGAACCATACAGCAGTATGTGCTTATCTATATACTGTTCTAAAAGTGAGGCAGTTACACATTCAGCTTGACACTGCTTGCAGAACCCGTATCATCCAGTCAGTACCTAAATATTAATGTAGTAAAATAGGCCTTAGTATATGGACTGCTTCAAACTCCTATTTAGTATACATATACTCTTCTATGCACCTGAAAACTTGTCTACCCAGGAGCCCCCAATATTTAAGGGGAATTAGTTTCCCCTCTGCAAACGAGCGAGGGGGCTGCGTTGCAGAGAGGTGTAAAAAGAGGCGTGGCCTCATTACACCTCTCTGCAAGGCAGCCCCCTGGCACATACTGGAGGTTCCTGGTGGGCTAGTTTGCCCCCAGGTACCTCCAGTATGCAAGGGGAATTAGTTCCCCCTCTGCAAACGTGCCAGGGGGCTGCGTTGCAGAGAGGTGTAATGAGGCCACGCCCCTTTTTAAACCTCTCTGCAATGCAGCCCCCTGGCGCATACTGGAGGTTTCTGGTGGGCTAGTTGGCCCCCAGGGACCCCCAGTAAGCAAGGGGTCTTAATCCCCCAACTTAAAACACGCTACAGGGCGCGTTTGCACAGTGGAGAAGGTAGGTGGCGGGGCTTGAGGTGATGTGAGTGCAAACATGCCCTGTGGTGCATTTTAAGTTGGGGAATTATTTTCGCTTCAATCCAGAGGTCCCCTAGGGGGCAACTAGTCCAACAGGTATCTCCAGTAAGCGCCACAGAGCTGTGTTGCAGAGTGTTGTAAAAAGGGGGCGTCCCCTCTGAACACCTCTCTGCAACACAGCTGCCTGGCGCATACTGGAGGTACCTGATGGGCAAGTTGACTCACAGGGGACCTCAGGATTGAAGAGGAATTAATTCCCCAATCTAAAATGCGCCACAGGGCGTGTTTGCACACATGTTACCTCAGGCCCGCCCCCTTCCTTCACTATTGAGCAAAATATTCCTGTAAAATCAGCCTAACTACGAATTCTGATTTACTCAAATATTATCACAAGAAACGTCAGTGCTGCATCTTTGAGCAAACTACTGATCCTAAAAAGTAATTCTAACCATACTTACAGTAACTTGAATTTTCTTCCATAGGCTAACATTGACTGGTTTCACTTGGAAATTTTTTTAAGTGTGGAGTTTTGGAACTTAAAAAAATTCCTCAAAAATCAGTCGAACTACGAATTCCAATTTACGCACCTGTTATCAGGAGATACCTCAGTGCTGCATCTTTCAGCTCACTACTATTCCTGAAAAGTAAATTTAACTGTACTTACCAGTAACTTGAATTTCCTTCCATAGGATATCATTACCTGCTATATAAAATATATATAAATTAAAAAAAATATTAAATAAAAAAAATCCAATTTCAATATTTAAAACAAAAAATCCAATTTATATTAAAAATAAAATATCTAAAAATAAATACTTTAAAACAATGTAGTAAATTAGTATAAACAAATATAACAATTAATACATTTAAAAATTATCATTTACAAAACCTTAGAAATTCACTGAAAAAACCATATGTTTCAGCCACGTTATAGTTAGGAATTAGCATTTAAAAAACCTTTGAAATTCACTGAAAAAAACATAGGTTTCAGCCACGTTATAGTTAGGAATTAGCATTTACAAAACCTTGCAAATTCACTGAAAAAACCATAGGTTTCACACATGTTATAGTTAGCTGGACATTTCACTCATACAAAACCATTGAAATTCCCCCGTTATGGTTAATTCAGCTAACAATAACTTGTGCGCCCGCAATGCACTGCTGATGACATCACATATTACATCACCCATGACATGGTCAGTGACATCACTCATGACATCACTGATATCTTAAATGACATCACTGATGACATCATCCTTGTGAAAGCGTGGCACACCTCCTCTCACCCTAATATAACCTTTGATACACACATTCAAAAATAGAAACTAAAATTTTCAAAAAAATGGAGATACCTATACCAGTTACAACAACCTATTAGGTAATTCTAACATCTACATACACATCCACTCATTCACCAACAGTTCTACATAGTCACTCATACATGTACTCACTCATCATATGTACTCATACACCTATACATCCTGTAACACACCGATACTCTTCCATAGAGTTACTCACACACATACTCACACATGCAAATAAACTATCAAACATCCATTTACTTGCATATACAGCTATACACATATCACTACACTTACTTCTACAGAAACGTACACATACTTACTCTCTTAAACAATCAGTTATAGAAACACTTACTTATTTATACAGGAACTCTTCCAATCTCTCACTCTCCCACATACTCACTTATATACATCAATACTCACATATACTAGTTTAAAACAAACTTACTCATACAGACAATATTGAGACAGTAATTCACTCACGAACACACCCATACACACACTCATCCACTCATACAGTCCTGCACACATGCTGTCTGCAAAACACATACAAACAGTGAGTCACTCATTCATGCATCTGTGCGCTAAGTAATATCCCCCACCAAACCATAAGGACACTCATACTGATACTCAAAAATATAACTAATAACCCATATACACACTCATGTAGCCACTCCCCAAACCCATGCAGCCACTTATACACAAAGTGAGACACTGATACAGATATTTACATATTTAAACATTACTCACTAATACATGTATTCACTAAGATACACTTAATAAGTCAGTTATACAATCAATTTTACAACAAAAAAAATCCATTTAGACACTAATTTACCCATTTATTCTTCCATCGACCTTTAGATATACATATCTAAAACATATTTATTTTTCAGAAAGACACACATTCACTGGATGATGTCATCAGTGATGTCAGTAGTGATGTCATTTGAGATGTCATGAGTGATGTCATGAGTGATGTCACTGACCATGTCATGAATAATGTAATATGTGACGTCATCAGCAGTGCATTGCGGGCGCGCGAGTTATAGTTAGCTGAACTAACAATAACTGGGGAATTTCAATGGTTTTGTATGAGTGAAATGTCCAGCTAACTATAACATGTGTGAAACCTATGGTTTTTTCAGTGAATTTGCAAGTTTTTTAAATGCTAATTCCTAACTATAATGTGACTGAAACCTATGTTTTTTCAGTGAATTTCAAAGGTTTTTTATATGCTAATTCCTAACTATAACGTGGCTGAAACCTAATTTGTTAGCAAACTTTGACATAATATGTGACGCAAAGTAAAGGTAAAGCAACCAATTAAGAGATAGTACATTTTTACACACAGTATTGTACTGTAGCATCTATTTAACATTTCTGTAACGCTTTCCCAACTTTTGCTGAAGCCCCACAACAAATACAAACTGAAACAAAGTCTAATGAATTCGGTGTAGTAGAAAACCATTTTATCAGTATTGGGTTGTTTTTAATTTAATTTCCCTCTATAGATTAATATAAAGGGTGCTAAAGCAAGAAACAAATCTGCTGTGCTCCTATCCATTACTTTCAAATGTTCTCAAATAAAATGGCTTGTACAATTATACTAATTTGTAAAGAATGTGACCATTAAGTGCATTAGTTCTCTTCCTCATTGATGTGTTTTTTTAATTTATGGGTTTGCTTGTATGAAGAAGCTGTGTAATGATTTTACACTAAAGTTTATTTTACCATCAGTATATAAGAGAGGTGCCCATCTTCATTAGCAGCTCACTGTCTTGTAAAACAATGTGTTGCATGCACTGAAATCGGGTAGCAGTGCACAATTATGTATATAACAGTAAGAGTGTACAATGTTTATTTTTCAGTGCTAAGGTTAAATGCCTCGATCTAAGCAGGGGATAGGTGGATATGTGAGAAGTGGATATCTGCTGAATGCACTCAGTGATCCTGGTAACTTATGGGTGATTTCCCACTATTGTGAAGAGCCACTAAATCTCTCCCAAATTTTAATACACCTTTCCAAGCTGTGCACATTATGAAGCTTCCAAATGTAAAAAACATAGAACCTTGTCATCTGACTTTTTAACTGTGCTTACCCGTAGGTTAGAGCAAGAAGATACACATTATGTACATTGTGGTAGATAATGAAGTTGTTTTTCCATGTTCACTAAGCAGTGCAGTATCATGTTATTTGCAGTTAACCGTACGTTATGGGTCCCTTTGGATGGGACAAGCTGTAGATCATTGTGTTAATTTAGCAGTCATGGCATCATTGTCTTTCTCTCAGATGGTCTGGAGTTCAATGTTTTCCTTTCACATTAGAGTTACAATATTGTATGAGGATGTTATATGATATTATTTTAAGCCACATGGCTTCGAGTGTTTTGCTTCAATCCAAAAAATACTTTCAATATTTTAGTCTCATTGTCTGTGTTGTTTATTCAATGTGATGCAGCAATTACAACATAATATATTAATACAATCTTACTAAATCCAATACAGTTTTAACAGACCTACAAACTCTAAACAATTGATTGACAATGTTTTATATTATCTTCATTTATCAATTAACTTGTGCTCAAGTAATCCCCATATATGCCTGAATTGTCTTTATTTTCTTTGCTGCACTCTCATCTTTCCTCATCAGTTACTTTAACTTGATTTGACAATGAACGGGCATGGAAATTCCGCTGGTTGCCTGTTATAGTAAGAACAGGTGAGGTGAAGATATCTAGTGTCTCCATTTCTCCCTCTTGTCCCCTTTCCCTTTCCCCCAATCGACTGCCGACCATCAGTGGGTTCATGGAAGTGTGGATATTAACCTCACTCCTGTTGGACTTGGATTCCCAGGTTAGTGCAAAGGTTTGCGCTATATAAATACCTAAAATAAATAAATAAATGATTTAAGTAAGCGTTGATGTATTGGCGGTATAAGGCTTTGCCCATCACACACTGTGGTGACTTGTTCTTTTCTTTGCACATATTAAGGCCCCAATTTATAAAAACTAGCCTAACAGATTCCTATAAATTACACTTCAATTTGCTCTTAAGTTATGCCTCGGATGCATGTATTAAAATTCCCTTCAAAATAAGATGTAATTTATGACTGCTGTAGTGAAGAATCCTAATTCGATGGAGTTCAAGGATAGAAATAAATACTAAATTGTTTTCTCCCCCCAAGTTGCATGGTTTATGAGTATGTGTAGGATTAGGGGATTTCACACATTTTTAAATGAATTTTGTGAAGACTTTCTTCTCTCACTTTAAAATCATATAGCTAGCCCTTTCTCCCTCCCATGATTGTTGGAGTAATTGCTGCTCCATCCGACACTTTCTTCCGCAGTTTTGTTTGGACCTTCTCAGTGTAACTAGTGCAGATAAGTATGGGAAATGAGATTGTGTGTATAACTGTTAGATGGACCAAATCCAATGCAGAGAGATGCTACACATGATTGCGCTCCAGTGAGACCCAGCCCTGCAAGGTCAGCTCGCACTCAAGGAGTAGCATAGGTTAGACTCATTGCTGCAGGTTAAGCTACAACCTCCCGTCATTGTCAGGAGCCAAAAGGCAGATGCCAGCAACTGCACCATTACCACACAACATAGCAGCTCCCTCAGCAGTTCTCCTCCGCTGACAGCAGCAGAGTGTGGTGCAGCTGAGCACTCGAAAGGGACATTAACAACAACCACTGTAAATGGTAAGCAAAAGTAAAAATCACATTTCCTTGTATCGCTAAACACAGAAATAATCTTTATCATAATTCTCAATGCTCCTCACACTGCATTCCCTTGTTTCCTTTCATGCTATTGATTCCTAAATATAATTTGTTGGCATCTTGCTCTTTATTGGTGTATTGATATGAAAATCTTGTTTTTGTCTTGTTTGGTTGAGTTTTCTGTCCTCAGTTGCAAAACATTTCTCTCCACAAAATGCTTTCTGCTCTGGTAAAACCTCTTTTTCGCTCTTCCATGCTCCACTCTATGTTGGCACCTTGGGTTGTCTTCTCCCTGTATGCCCTATTTTGATATTATTTTTTCAAGACAAGGGAAAACCCAAAAGGAGTAGCACTAGGGTCCTTGGGCAGTAATCTATTGTACAAGACAGGGGACCCTAGTTATTTAGGATCATGTGAAGGAATAGACATATACTAAATAGTATATAACCTCTGTCCAGCCGGACAGGATTTTATTATTTAAATTTGTTATAGTAGTTCAACTATTTCAACATTTATACAAAAGTGGGCACAACCTGTGACCCACAGGAAACAAGACAAAACAAGTGACAGGGTTTTATGTAAAAAACGCACAAGGCGGTCTGCATTGTTACTTAATATAGCAGACTGTGATTCATTTTGAGCAACCCATTGTTAACGACATTTCTTTGAATCCAAAACAACATATGGTGCTATTAGAGTCGACGACGTTTCGATGCAATTCAAAGATACATGCATCATCTTCAGGACAAAAACATTAAGTCATGTTTGTCTTAGAATTATTTTGCACACAGCCACTGTAGCGATTTACATAAATTACGAGTGGAAAAAAAGGGGGGAGAGAAAAACATAAACAGGAAAATATCCATTAGAAACTAGGCATGACTGGGTTTCATAGTTTTGTAATATTGTGAAGGTTTTTTGGAGTGACATAGTGCTGTTTGAAGCATTAGTGAAACTGGTGCCACGTTTTTCACATTGCATGCATACCGCCTGGAGTTTTAACTAGTGCTCGGCGTCCTAGTGTAACATTGTAGGTGATCATGCTTGCATGTTCATGCCGGCGTATTGGCAAAAGTATTGCCATAAAACACATTTGTAATATAGCATTTTTTTAAAAAAAGGTTGAGCCACTGGGTTGCTAGTGATGTTGCTTAAAACCATAACTCATTTGTGGAAGTATATACTCATGCAAGTACTCGGGTACATTTTCCGGAAAAACAATTATATATAGGCTAAAAATACTTTAAGAATTGAGTCGCGGTGTCATGCGCGGATAACGTGACGATTCGTGGTGAGGACATGATAGTGAATAAAACGGCGCGGTGATAACTAAGCGGCGCTGTGAAAAAAAGTGAAGGTTGAGCGGACAGGAGACGCAACCTCGGTGCAAAGGAAATACCTGGGAGGGCTGGGTTGTAGTCGGGGATTTAATTTGGTGTCGCAAGAGATTCCAATGAATCTAGAGGGTGGAAGAATCGAAATGGTAGTGATGGTGGCTATAAAGCAAGTTTGGCTGTGCCGGTTAGCATAGAGCTCAGATACTTACTTATCGAATGTCCAGCTCTGGGGAGTACCGTGAACTGGGGAGGAATAGGGCGGAAAATTAGCGGGGTGGAGTTTGAGGAAGGTTGGGCGGGTGATAGTGAAATTGAATTATTTCTTACTCGGTAAGGAAGTTTCCAAGGTAGGGACCGCGGCTTTGCCGGACTTCCGCGTGGTATTCTGAAAAGCGGGAATAAATAAATATCAGCCCGGAGTCGGGTATTATACAAGGGGGGGTGGGGGAGAGAAAACCACTAGCCTCTAGGGTTTACTTACTGTGTGTCTTGCTCGATGGCAGGATCAATGGGTTTCTGGCGGTGATCGCTGCACGGGGGTAGGAGGGACAGGGTTTTAAAGATACTGGAAATAGACGAGGGACTGGAGAGTACGTGAACGGGCGGCCATCTTGGAGTGGTGAATTTGGATAAAGAATCCGTGAAAGATAGTGCTCTTGTGACACATAGTGGTGCTTTATATACAAATACATGTTAAAAAACCATTTTTTATCATCAGTTAATCTTGTCTGAGGAGGTCCTGCTGTAAAGAAGGAAGGTTATTATAACAGTGAGGTCCAGTCCTCAATCCTGTTTAGCCCTTTCCTTATACTGTCTGTTTTCAGAATCCAATGTAACTCCTCTTTGTTCATCATTTGGGAAATGTCCGCTCCTCGTGGTGGGGCTTTGATCTGTGTGATGACAGTCCAAGTAAAATCATCTTCAGTGTGTCTCTTTTCTTTGAAGTGTTCCACGAGAGGCGCATTGGCAGTTTGGCATCGGATTCTGCTCCTGTGTTGTCCTATTCGAAGTTTAATCTTCTGACTTGTCTGCCCTATATATATTAGCATACATGGACATACAATTGCATAAATCACGTTGTTGGAATTACAATTTGTGAAGTAATTTCTGTTATGTTTGATTGTACCATAGGAAAAGGTCTTGCCCTCTATGGTTGAGTCACAGGAGACACACTGACCACATTTGGCATGGCCCTTGAGGGTTGGCAAATCCCACATGTCATTTAACGTAGTTCTTATGTCAGGTTGAGGGAGTAATGCGCGGACCAAATGATCTTTTATATTTTTCGCCCTTTTAAAGGCGAACATCGGTCTTTCCAAATCAAGCACCCCAGCATTAAGTACCGGCCAATGCTTTACAATACTTTTTTTGATAGCATTGGATGCAGGTGAGAACGTTGTTACACAGGTGATTCTTTCTGAGTTATTTTTAATGCGTGGTTCTAGTAATGTCTCTCTGGGGCAGTACCACGCTCTTTTCATTGAGCGGCGTACTAGTTTGCGCGGGTATCCTCGTTGTCTTAATTTTAGGCTCATTCATTGGAATCTCTTGCGACACCAAATTAAATCCCCGACTACAACCCAGCCCTCCCAGGTATTTCCTTTGCACCGAGGTTGCGTCTCCTGTCCGCTCAACCTTCACTTTTTTTCACAGCGCCGCTTAGTTATCACCGCGCCGTTTTATTCACTATCATGTCCTCACCACGAATCGTCACGTTATCCGCGCATGACACCGCGACTCAATTCTTAAAGTATTTTTAGCCTATATATAATTGTTTTTCCGGAAAATGTACCCGAGTACTTGCATGAGTATATACTTCCACAAATGAGTTATGGTTTTAAGCAACATCACTAGCAACCCAGTGGCTCAACCTTTTTTTTAAAAAATGCTATATTACAAATGTGTTTTATGGCAATACTTTTGCCAATACGCCGGCATGAACATGCAAGCATGATCACCTACAATGTTACACTAGGACGCCGAGCACTAGTTAAAACTCCAGGCGGTATGCATGCAATGTGAAAAACGTGGCACCAGTTTCACTAATGCTTCAAACAGCACTATGTCACTCCAAAAAACCTTCACAATATTACAAAACTATGAAACCCAGTCATGCCTAGTTTCTAATGGATATTTTCCTGTTTATGTTTTTCTCTCCCCCCTTTTTTTCCACTCGTAATTTATGTAAATCGCTACAGTGGCTGTGTGCAAAATAATTCTAAGACAAACATGACTTAATGTTTTTGTCCTGAAGATGATGCATGTATCTTTGAATTGCATCGAAACGTCGTCGACTCTAATAGCACCATATGTTGTTTTGGATTCAAAGAAATGTCGTTAACAATGGGTTGCTCAAAATGAATCACAGTCTGCTATATTAAGTAACAATGCAGACCGCCTTGTGCGTTTTTTACATAAAACCCTGTCACTTGTTTTGTCTTGTTTCCTGTGGGTCACAGGTTGTGCCCACTTTTGTATAAATGTTGAAATAGTTGAACTACTATAACAAATTTAAATAATAAAATCCTGTCCGGCTGGACAGAGGTTATATACTATTTAGTATATGTCTATTCCTTCACATGATCCTAAATAACTAGGGTCCCCTGTCCTATTTTGATATTAGGCAGGGCATGGTGGCATCAAGGATAGGTCGCCCGTAGCATTCTTTTTTACACAACCAAGTAAAAGGTGGAAAGCAGCTAAGGCGCATAAGCTAGCGCCATCAGTTGCATGGGATTTCCCTAGCACTTTGCAGACATAACCTTGGGAACCCCAAAAAAGTGACACTTAAAAGAAAATCTAAAAATGCTAAAGCTACCCACATACAGGTTACCAACTTTTAATACGCGGACTGACTACAGATTTTGACAAGATGTAACCTGCAGACGTGTGAGTAACTCCCAAATATAGGTATAGTCCATTTTAACTCTGAAAATGTTCTTTCTAAATCAAACCCTCAGTTATAAAGTAAGCACAACTGTCTAAGCAGACATTGTACTTCCATATTTGTCCCTGAATTACTACATTTTGCAGAAGGCAGGTTTTTACTGTTGTTTTCCCTCACAAAACCCTTCCTATTTAAAGTTTAATTCATCCTACAAGAGAAACTGCAGCAGGGAAATGACTGTGTCACAGGGATGGACTCCCTGGTACAAAGTAACTGAGCCATTCACAGGGGAAGGGGTCCCCGGGTCCTTTCAAGGCTCGGGGAGAGGGGGGGGGCGAGCATTTATTGTATTGTATTGTAAATGTATTTATATATTTATATAAACCCCTGACGAGGCGTCAAAGTGATTTCAAGGCGAGTAGCATGCTACTACGGAACCCATAATTAGAGATGAATTAGTATAGTGAAAAACATAAGTAATTTGAGTGGTGGATATCTTAGTCAGTTATTTGGATCGAATGGGCACATGGATTGTCTGATCATATTGCATTATACACCGACGATGTGCTGTTCTTCCTTACTAATTTGGATAGGACGGGACCACGGCTGCTGCGCATAATGCAGGTCTTTGGGGAAACCTCAGGCCTATACATGAATTCTTGAAAGTCCACCCTTTGGGTCTTGGGTGGTGGGGGCTAGCTTGGTTCCTGGGCATCTTCGGTGCAGGTCGTTCAGGGGGGGGTGAAATATCTGGGAGTATTCCTGTCGGATTCTCCCACCACGTCCTGGGATCGGAACTTGGTGCCTGTATGGGATCATGTGCGTGAAGACATCAAGACCTGGTCTCACATGCCCTTGTCTATTTATGGCCGTTGGCCATCTTTAAGATGGTTTTGTTCCCGCGCCTACTGTACCAACTGCAGAATCATCCGTACCCGATTCCCCCTAGGTAGTTCCGTCAGGTCAATGCAGCACTGGGTCAGTTTCTCTGAGATGATGGAGCGGCAAGGGTGGCGCTACGGACTTGCTTTCAGTCTACGTACTGTGGGGGATTGGCGACCTCAGACATTTCGTCCTACTATATGGCCTCGCACCTGGTCCTCCTGAACGAATGGTGGTATGAGGACAGGATCGTTCCGGCATACGCTGTTGAATGTCGGTGCATGGAGGAGCACACCTTACATACAATTCTCTACTCTGCCCCGTTGAGACACTCCCTACCGTCTGCCACGTGGACTGTCTTCCAGATCTGGAGGCATACGTTACGAAGGATGGGTTGGTGAAACAGATTGACCTGGGAAACCCCTCTTTGGCATAATGAATGCCTACCACACTTGGCGGCTCTGTCTGGATTCCGCGACTGGGATAACAATAGGATCTCCACCCTAGACGATGCCATGCGGGGACTGGTTCTGAAATTCTTCCAGGATATCCAGAAAGACCTCCAGAGGCCGAAAACCCACATTTTTAAGTATCTACAGTTCTGACATGCTATTTCCCCTATATATCCCTAGCTTGGAGGGGTTGGAGACACTGGCAGAGTTCAGTCCGGGGGAGGCCAAGGTATTTATGATGGACCTCCACGAACACAAGATCTCTAAAATGTACCAGTCCCTAGTCACTCCTTGCTCCCCATCACTACAGCACCTGAGGGAGAGTTGGGAGGGCGACATTAGTCAGATGGAGGAAGAAGACTGGATGGAGGCTTTGGCCTCTCCGCGAGGGGCGGCCATCACAATGAGCCTACGCCGTATCCAGTTCAAGTACCTGCACCAGGTATATTATACCAGGGTTAGGCTTTGGAGGGCGGGTTTGGTGGCCTCCCCCGTGTGTCTCTGATGTGAACATGAGGAGGGAACCCAGTTGCATAATGTCTGGCACTGCTCCGCATTAGCACGATTCTGGAGGGGGGTGCTGGCCTGTCTCTCTGAAGTGTTGGGGTGGGATCTTCCCAACTCACCGAAACTGGTCCTCCTGCATGTTATGGAAGGGATCGGGGGCAACATTTACAAGCGCATTCTCATGCTTCTGGGATTTACTCTGGCAAAAAGGGATGTTGCTAGGGCTAGGAAGGCAGCGGTGGCACCCTCTGTCTCTGTCTCTGCCTGGATAAATGGTCTGGACTTGTGTAGGGGTCTAAAGACCTCAATCTTTAAGGTCAGGGGGTGCCCCCGAAAGCATTTTCAGATCTGGAAGCGCTGGGAAGACTATCGTGGTCTGAAGCTCGTGCCGACACAGGTGGACTGGCGCCGAGACCCAGAATGGCCTCCCCATTTTTTGATATATTTTTTTTGCTTTTTTGTTATTTTTATCTCCTTTCCTACAGATGTTCGGCAGGACAGCTGTCTCATAGGTGATGATATGTTACAATTGTACAATTGCAGTCAGCGATATGGTGTGTTGCTCTGGAATGGTCGCTGGGGTGTGGGTTAGGGGTGTTACAGTTTTAGGGTTCAGATTTTATTTGTATTGCTCTTCATTTTTTCCTGCAAATACATGAAAATGGTCAAATTCAATTGAAGCTTCTGGGTCACAGGGCTCTGCGTAATATGTGATGTTTTGACAAATACATTTAAAAAAAAAAATCTCTACAAATGTAAGCAAGTAGAAGTTATCTTTAACTCGGTTACACTGTTTACTCACTACATGTGTGCATCCAAGCAGCCTAAATCCAGAAATTTTGAATAACCTGTAGTAGTATAGTAATTTGAGTTTAAACCTATCTATGGCTGGTAATTCTAGCTTTTTTTTTAAATAATCAGAGCAATAATTGTTTTCTCAATATGTCCAGCACATAGACAAAATTAAGGTAAATGTGCTAAAAATGCCCTGGGTCAAACTGTCAAATCAACTGCCAGGCAGCTAATTTGTTAAATCCTTCAGCACTGCATTATACGTGTTTAGTGGCAGAAGTCCCAGTTTCAATTGAAGACATTAAGTTCACAGTTCTCAAGGGGTCACCTTTCATAGATGTGTCCCAGTCCCTTGCCATGCTTATTGCATATAATTGTAAAAGAAAGGACGCACAGTAGAATGTTCAAGGTATATATTCTACCTATAAACATTCCCTTTTATTTGAAAGATAATATATCTATCTTTCTATCAACGTTTCAATACTGAATCTTATCTTCCAGACTATAGAAAGCATTTATGAATTTTATCCCTGAGTGTCTTTTTGAGGATGTATGTCTGACACTGATGAGGTTATCAAAACCTTTATACTCCTATTGGTTGTAATGCAAATATTTTGTTCTCAGGCTAAATGAGATGCTTTTAAAACCAGCTGAATTAACCTTTGAAAGTCTATATACACTTGTCACTCACTGAAGAAATCTGTGGGTTTTCAGAAGATAATCAGATGTATCACTTTTGCATTTCATTTTACTTTGTCTAATAAAATGTATTGAAACATGGATTGTTTGGATTTTTCAATCGAAGGTACTCAACAATCAACCTTTGTGCAAAAAATTGAAGTGGGATCCTGACACAAATTCTCACGTCTAATAAATTTAACAGACTGCTGAGTATTGATACCAATACAGAGGGGTTTGGTGTGTAAAGCCCATAATTCAGGAGGGATGAGCCAACAATGTTTGCATAAGGATTAAGCTGAAACTTTGTGACATGATCTATCTTGCAGCAATCATCAGGGACGCAACATCATATCACAAACTTGCTGGCATATTCAATTGAAGGAAAGGCTGGAGGTGGTCAAGAAACCCAGGAGAAGTTTGTCAAAAGTCTTCACATTTCATGGGGCACTGTGTACTAGTGTCAAAACTCAAACAATATTTGCCATGTTTTCATTGAATTTTCAAGTTGTTTGGAGATGGGAGCAGTCACTTTGAAGACATTTGGGTATAAGTTTGCTCCTGGTTTAGGGTGTCCGAGTTGAGCAATGTTGATACTTTGTTGCTGCAGCAGGATCCTTTTTTAGCGATCTTTTTATTAAGCTTCTGTTTACAAAGATTTTTCATAATACTCGAATTACAATGTCCAAAGATATATATCCATCTGTGCATCACGCTTCTTTTGCAACCCTATGCATTAAATAATCATATACACAGTACAGAAAGAAAAAGCAAGTCAAACTTCGTCCCAACCTTGAGCTGCAGCCGGATCCTTGATTCCATTTCTTGTAGATATCTTAGAGACAGTTTGTCTGTTCTTTGAACTGTTTTTGAAAGCAGAATTTGAACAGACAGAAGTAGTCTAAGGATATGGTGCTGCCTTTGGAGCAACAAACTTGAAAGTTTAAAGCAGTGAATTGAATCTGATTTATTTTGAAGGAGTGTGTAACTATATTATTTTATGTTGAAAAATATCAAAATCTATCAGGCGACAAAAAGGAGGAGATTCTGTCTTATTTTAAAAAAAGACTCTTGAAGTATTCACGAAGCACATAATATATTTTAGTAGTGATGATGTTTAGGGGGAAACGAATTGGTACTCATTTTGAGGCATATATAATACATATGAATGTTTATTGCATTACAGTTTTGCCAAGGGCCATTTTGAATATATCACAACAGCAGTGAGTGTGTGCTCGCTATTAAAAGGTAGTTGCTTTATCAAACAGAGAGTGAGGTTTGTGTTAAATGCTGTATAATATTGACCACAGAGATGCTAATTAATTTCCTGTTTTCAAGACTGCCAGGACTCAACTTCATAACAAAGCCTAAAAAGGGATATTCCATTTGAATATCAATTGAATGGAAAGGTATAGGTTATGTGCTATAGAGATCAGGTGCTAAATGTTCGTCTAGTGTTTAGACATCCATTGCGACCCATAAACGTTAACACCTAGCAAACTTTATTCGATTTTTAACATTAAAAATAATAAAAGTAGCAAGTTAAAAACTTACATTGGGAAGTTAAAAATACATGCAGTAATTTCATCTTTACACAAAACTTACATCGTACTGTCTCCTCTTCTGGTAATTCTTTTGTCTTTAGTAACAAAAGTTCTAGACATTAGTCAGCCTCATGCTGGGTTTCCTAAATTATACTTTTCCTTTTTTTCAATATGGACATCAAGAGTCCGGTCATAACACCCACACAATAAACATTTTCCAGCATTCGGAAATATAAAAAGGCAGGGTGACATTGCCTCCAGCCCCCTCTCTTCAGCAATGGCAAAATCCATCTACCTCTTTCAAGTCTATAAAATTTGCAAAATAAAATCACATGTATTGTCAACTGGAAAGACATCTTATCGCAAGGACACCAACATAGGTCTCTAGTCCAATCGTTTAATGTGGGGAAGCTGACTAATCGATGGAAGCTATCATATCTGAATCTTGTAAGAACATACCTGTCACATCCTCCTATACACCAGTTCAAGTATGGTTGAATAGTAGGGGTTACAAGAATTAACTGGTGTGGAATAACAGTACATTTCTTCATTTCTGAAGCAGCTCTTGGAGACCCTCAGTGCGACTGACAAAAAACTTTAAAATCCTTGCTTCAAAATGTACTCAATGTTTCGGGGATACTATAAAAATCAGGTTTACCCACGTCTATTAAAAATCTTCTAATATAATTCAGCCAAGTAATCTTGCTTGGGTGGGATAAACTCATGGCGTCTCCAATAATATCTCTATTTAACTCTATTAGATGTCCAAACTCTATGCCATAGTAACAGTGGCTGCATCTTGATCAAATCAGAGATATAAGGAATCCCCAGCTCATTGTGGCAATTATAAACAGAAGAGCTCTGCGTGACTACTAATATAAACCTTTAAAAAGTAATTTCCTCTTTTTGTATTATGGCTACATCCTGGTATCCCCAGACTCCTGCCCCATACATAGCTATACTCAAGCATCTTGCTTGGTTAATTTCAAGAAGTATCCCTGAAGGCCTTTTGCCCAATTTTTTAGCAAAATTCACCAATGCCCCGATTTACCTTTTGAAAAGGAGAGTTCTGCTCTTAACCGCCGGGTTCCATGAGCCAGAATGATCCAATAAAACACCCAGATAGGAGAATGTGTTAGTTCAGGCTCTAAAGCGGAGCAATAATAAACTACAAATCCAAGCCAGGAGGCTACAAACGGCTGATCAAGTGTGCTAAGGCAGAGTGGGACCATGGCAAGTGGACCAACTTAACGGCCGCCCTTGCTGCTAGAGATTCTCGGAAATTTTGGTCCATTGTCAATACTGGTTCAGGTGAGCCAGCATTGGCCATTGAACCAAACATAGCAACCGATGTGTGGGAAGCCCACTTTCGTGCCTTGTACTCCTTGGAGGATGGTATGGAAGCTGGGCGAATAGATATGACGCTGTTAGCTTCAACCCCGCAGCCTGAGGTGGTTGACATTATGAGGGAGGAGGTCTGTGATGCAATAGCTAAACTCACGGCAGGAAAAGCCCTGGGTTTGGACAAACTCCCGGGAGACCTCTTCAAACACGAACCTAAGATTTGGGGCCCATATTTACAAACCAGGTTCAATGCAGTTCTGAGAGGTATGGCGGTACCCTGTACTTGGCTGGGCACAGAGATAGTCCCTATATTCAAGAAGGGGTCTCCTCTGCTCCCAGCCAACTACAGGCCTTTTAGCCTCATTGATGTGCCGCAGAAGATTTTTGCTAGGCTAATTTTAGATCGCCTACAGGACTGGATAGAGGAACAGTCAATCCTCAGTCCATGTCAGGCAGGGTTTAAGAAGAACACGTCCACCATGGATCAAATTTTCCGTTTGTCCTTATTATTTTGGAAAATAGTTAGGCTAGAGGGTGGCAGCCTCTATATGGTGTTCGTGGATCTACGCGCTGCTTTTGACTTAGTCCCACTGGGGAAATTATGGTCCGTGTTCCACGACTTGCCCATACCGCCTCAAATTCTGGTCATGTTGATGAGACTCCATGAGGCGAATTTCGCCCGGGTCAGGTGTGGGAAGAATGGAGCACTTTCATCCAGACTCTCCGTTGACAGGGGGGTAAGACAGGGGTGCGTCCTGGCACCCACCCTGTTTTGCCTCTATGTCAATGGGGTAGTCGCCCACCTGAACGGCGTATTGAACACCGATGCCCCTAAGTTGGCGGGTAGTAGGTAGTAGATTATGTTCGCAGTTGACACCCTCTTGCTGTCTAAGTCTCCAACGGGGATACAGCGCGTATTGGACGGATTTGAGGCATTTTGTAGTGTTGGATATAAAAGAGATAGACCCCCTGGGCAAGGGAAATAGGGTACTTATCAACAGTAAAGTAAAAAAGTTTCCCTTGGCAAGATTACTGGCTAATCAGGCCCAAATGTTAATATTGGACAATCACGTTGGACAAGTATAATGAAACATGTGTGTGTAAAAATTATACCAAATTTATTCTTTTATGTTAAAAACATAGAAAATACATAATAAAAACAAATTCACATTCCATAGGTGTGTGCTGCTAAAATTGTCACAGTTCTGAGTTACACAAACTTTATGAACATAAGGTACCAATCTTAAAAGAAAAGGACGAAAACAATATCATACAGTTAGTCAATTATAAAAACACAATGAGGGGGAGAGACAAACAAAAGACAATCTAATTTGTCATTGAGACTTCGCACATCGAGTATCCAAAGTTCAAACAACCAATCCTGGGCCCATTTAATTCTTGCCGTATATAGGAAAAGCTTGATTGCTCAATTGTGCAGTTTTTATGGCGTCGACGCGTTTCGATGGCTTTTGATTCAATTTTGTGCCATCTTTTTCAAGACTTTTTTATATATGGTCTCTCTTGATACACGACACTGGGTGGTTGCCTTGTGGTTTGAAAGTTCCTTTATCTCATGTTATTTGCAAAGTTCATCTGAATGTTCGAACTCAACATCATAAGGTTTTGGGCAGATCTGGTTATCAGATATCTTCTTTTCTATTGCTTCCTCTCATACCCCTGATAAAAAGTCATGTACAGTCGTGCAGAATCGAAATCTGTTTAGAGTAATACTTTTTTCGGAATGTTGATTTCTTTTGGCTTTTTACTCGTGCTTGGTGCCAATTTGTTAAAAAACGTTACTTTCTGTGCTCGGTTTTATCTTGTGTCGCAATTTAATACGTCTTCAGGGGGTGGATACTCAAAGCCACGGAACAGTCTATTGTTACCAGTCATGCGTTGCTGCCTTGGTGTCTCCACACCTGACTGGCGTTTGTCAAAGGTTCCTCTATTCTCACAGGAAGACTCATAAAGTTTGTGTAACTCAGAACTGAGACAATTTTAGCAGCACACACCTATGGAATGTGAATTTGTTTTTATTATGTATTTTCTATGTTTTTAACATAAAAGAATAAATTTGGTATCATTTTTACACACACATGTTTCGTTATACTTGTCCACCGTGATTGTCCAATATTAACATTTGGGCCTGATTAGCCAGTAATCTTGCCAAGGGAAACTTTTTTACTTTACTGGCATTTTGTAGTGGACAGGGCTTGGAGATAAATGCTCTCAAAACTAAATTCATGATCTTCAGCCCCCGCCATTACTCGTCCAAATCCCAGTTTAGGCACAACTAGATTGGAAAGGGTTCAGATCTTTGAATATCTGGGGGTAACCATAAACGAGGGCATGACGTGGGGCCCCCAGCAAATTAAGTCCCAATTGAAACTGGCCCAACTCACAGGGGGTATTCTCAAGCTCTCCAATACGTCGACTATGAACCTATTGGTCCACCCTTGGAGATTTATAAAACGCAAGCAAGGGGGGGCGGTGATGTACGGTGGCGAACTATGGGGTTACTCATGTAGGACAGACATCTGTAAGACAGAAAACAAATTTTTAAGACAATTGTTGGCCTTACCTCTGAGGTTTGATTTGGGTTTGAGACCGATTGATGAGGAATTAGGACTCAAACCTCTAAGCTTCTGCCGTAGGCTCTGGATAACACCCGAGCTGCTAAATTACAGGCTGGAACTCAAAGAAATACTGAGTCTACCTAACGTAGGGAAAATTCCTTGGTTGATGTATATTAAGAATGAATGTGGGAGGCTGGGAGTACCTGAGCTGTGGTTTGATCCCGAGAGCGGCTGCAATGTGGTCTCACGCAAACACCTATCGAGATTGTTTTATGATAGAAAACTTACTGCCGCCCTTTGTAATCCCCAGGCTGGCATCTTAACTGATTCCTTCTTAAAGGCCAAAGATTTTTACCATTTTGAGTATTTCATGGATGACATTTACCCTATCTTAGCTAGGAAACTGTATTTACAATGGAGATACGGTACTCTACTGTTAAGAGCCTTTACTAGAAGATGGTCGTCCTCCTCTCCAAAAAAACTGCCCTGGTTGTAACTGTGACTTAGAAAATGATCTACACGTTCTCTTCTTCTGTCCGGCATACTGTAAGTCCAGGAGGTATTGGCTTGTACCTCTGTGCAAAAACGTGGGTTTTGCACAGTGTATGCATGCATATAGAATACTTAAATCAGAGTTAACCAGACCCATTGTATTTGCCGTATCTCAATTTTTGGCAGCCAAGTTGCACAAGCGAAGGCTTTTAATTACCATCACCTAAATTGTGTACTGTAGCTATTTGTAAGTAACAGTTCTAAATGAAATAATGGATATACTGCAACTCTTATGTTTTTATGCTATAATATTTATTGTCTATTTTTTTATATCCATTTGTATCAGCATTGCTATCAATTTATTATGTATGCAAAATGAATTGATTCCCCACCCATGTATACTGTATCTTAAACATGCTTTGGTCCTCTTTTATGGCTAATCGCCGAAATAAAGATTCATACGAAGTTAGTTGAATCTATCCTATCATTCCCTAGGGGCAGACTTTTACATTTATTTCTCCTCTTCCTACATGTGAGATGAAATGAAATGAAATGAAATTAGATTTCTTAAGCGCATGGCTGCCCAAGAGCGTCCCAGCGCTGATACACACAGCTAGCTTCCAAGATCCTCAAACAGCGGACTCATATTCCTCGTGGAAAAAGGAATGTCTTTAGAGATTTCCGAAACCTCTGGAAACAGGGTTCCAAACGGAGAGCAGCAGGAAGATCATTCCAGGTCTTGGCTACGTTCACAGAAAACCTCCTGCCTCCTGAGCGAGCTCTCTTTACTCTGGGGATAGTCAATAAATTGCTCCCATCGGAGCGGAGGGGACGAGAGGACTTGTAGGGGCATATAAGATCCCTGAGGATTGGGGGGCCCATTCCCTGGAGAGACTTAAAGGCGATGGAAAGGGCCTTAAATTTAACTCTCTCCCGGATGGGGAGCCAATGGAGAGCTCTAAGAGCAGGCTTGGCCGAAGTTCTTTTTTCAGTGCCTGTCAGAACCCTGGCCGCCGCATTTTGTACTCGCTGGAGGGTGTTGATGGCTGATTCAGGGGCACCGAGCAGCAAGGCGTTACTGTAGTCCAGCCTTGACAGTATTAGCCCCTGAATCAGGAGTTTCCTTGAACTAAAGGGGAGAAGAGGCAACACCTTTCGGACTGAGCGTAACAAGCCGTTGCAGATCCCTGCCACTTTCTTCGTATGTACTCTGAACGTCAGGTCGGGCTCTAACCATACTCCCAAGCTCTTAATCTCATTCTTGGGTTGGGGCGCCTCACCCAGACAAGGGGGCCACATGGTTTTGGGAAGGGAGGTGGAGAGGTTGCCCATCATCATAAGTTCCGTTTTGGAACCATTAAGTTTTAGTCGAGATTCTGTCATCCAAGCCATGATACCTGTCAGACAGCACCCGAATCTTTCAGCCGCATTTTCATGATGGGATAGTGAAACGACAAGCTGGGTGTCATCCGCATAGGTCACTATTTTCACCCCGAAGGGTGAAACCACATCCTCCAGTGGGGCCATATAGATATTAAAAAGCGTAGGGCTCAACGAGGAGCCCTGCGGGACTCCACACTGGAGGGGGATCGACTCCGACAGATTGGTGCCATCGCAGACCTGGTAGGACCGATCGTTCAGAAAGGAAGTAATCCAGCTTAGAGCCAGGCCAGATATTCCCATCCTAGTAAGGCGCTGAATAAGGATACCGTGATTGACGGTATCAAAAGCCGCGCTGAGGTCAAGGAGGACCACAGCTGCGGAACCTCCTGCGTCAAGAATGCGTCTGGCTTCCTCCACTACTGCAATCAGGGCAGAGTCAGTACCCTGCCCAGGGCGAAAGCCTGTTTGCGAGTGCTTGAGCAGGTTGTGACCTTCTAGGAATGTGGACAGCTGGCGGTTGACCACCTTTTCTGCAATTTTGCCCAGGCCCGGCAACAAGGAAATTGGGCGGAAGTTCGCCAGGTCGCCAGGGTCAAGTCCCGGCTTTTTAGGGAGAGCCTTAACCATCGCCTTCTTCCAGCTAGGGGGAACTTCCCCACCGCCGAAGGAGGCGTTCAGGAGACCCGTGGCCCGCGAGGAGATGGTCTGTGCAATCCTCTTAAGAATATGGATGGGCATAGGGTCAGAGGGGGAACCACTTTTAAGATTAGCTAATTCTTTGCGGAAGTCTTCCTCAGTTATGGGAGTGATAACTTCCCACAAAGGGCTCACACCACTCATGCCCTGCGTGGAGGACTCAGAGAGAGGAGAACTAAGAGGAATACTTTGTAGAATTTTCCTGACCTTGTTATCAAAGAAATGTGCAAGCTCGTTGCATCGAGCACTGCTCGTAGTTTGTGGCAGTGAAGGAGAGGGGGTGTTCAGGAGTTCCTTAACTATAATAAATGTTTCTCTTGAGGAGCTGGAAGCAGTCCTGATTCTCTCTTCATAAAAGGTCGCTTTCGTGAGATTGCAGGCTAACTTATATGCCCTCATGGCTTCCTGATAGGGAACCTTACTATTAGTGGACCAGTCTTTCCGCCAAGCGCGTTCCAGACGTTTGCAGACTTTTCTAAGGTCGCGCAGTTCAGTTGTGTACCAAGGGTTTTTAAACCCATTACTTTTCTTGGTACTACACTTCTTAGGAAGCACCAAATCCAGTGCTTTTAGTAACCAATTATGGAAACTGCAATCTGCTTCAAGAGGGTTCAAGATCGGGGCAGGAATAGATTGTTCAAGGGCAATGGTTAGATCGTCAAAGGACAGTTTAGGCCAAGGTCTATGAGAAGATCGACTAGAGCCTTTACATTCAGATCTAGAATCCGTCATAATTGTCAAGTTAAAGGGAATAAGAAAGTGGTCTGACCAGGGAAGGGGACATGGCGGTGAGGCCTTCAGGTGTGAAACATTGGAAATTAAAGGGTCCAATAGATGACCCTTCAAATGCGTGGGTTCATTATTATGCAGGATCAGATTACATGCTTCAAGGTTAGCCAGCAGATCAGCAGCCACCTTATCTCCCCGGTCCTCCAAGTGGAGATTAAGATCTCCTAAAAGAAGGAAGTTGGGGGCTGAGGCTGCCAGTGTAAGTGCTGTCTCCAGCAGGGAACTAATGAACTGCTTGACCCCACCTGGAGGTCGATAGATCAACAGCCCTGACAACGAGTAATTAGGGGAGAGTTGGATGGAAAACCTAATGCTCTCTGCATCAGAGATCTTGCCATTTTCCACCCTGCAGGCTAGTGTCTCCTTATAAATTATAGCTAGTCCTCCACCTATGCCACGAGGCCTATGCAGGCACTGTATCGCGTAGCCCTCGGGCATAGAATTAACTACATCGAACTCAGAGCTGTCAGAGAGCCATGTCTCTGTGAGAAACAGCGCATCAATTTTATGGTCCTGGATCATTAGATTAACTTCATCCGAATGTCATCACAATGGTCTTCTTGACGTTCAGTTTTAGACCCTGACAATCCATGAAGCTAATATATGGTCTGAGGGCACTCTGGAGGCCCAGCTGGGCCCTGGCCATAAGCACTGCATCATCCGCGTAGAGAAGCGACACCTTACCCCCAAAAAATGTGGACTTTAAATTTACAGTGTCATATATAAATCTAGGCCTTACCTTGTCCTGGTGCTGTTTCATGGGAATTCTAGGACCCAAATAAAGCAGAGACCTTTGAAACATGTCATCAGTAACACACAGTTGAATTCCGGTTATGTTCCTGAAAAATTGCAGCATTAATGGGAATACCAAATCAACACATTTGCAGAATATTTTAGAACTGTAGCAGATTTATCTACGTACATGTTCCACTCCAGAAATGAGACGATTGTGCCCTTAAATAGCTAAATACCTATTATTTCCCAAGCTCTTCACTATATACTGCCAATTAATTATGGAGGAATTGCACAAATCCAAGGAAAATACTGGGCATTTTAGAGTTTTGGGCAGATGCCTTACATCCCATTATTTTCATCTGAGACCAAAAGATTATCCATTTTTAAGTCTTGCCTACACAGGGCGCATGCTCTGCTAGGAGGAGACCTTTAGTAATCGATTCAGTTTTTCAGCCAAAAACGTGCATGCTTTGCATTGTTTTCAATGGCAACGTGTGCATGTTTGGCGATTCCCTTGCGGGAGATAGCTTTGAAACCATCTGTTTGTAATTAACAGATGGTTTCAAAGCTCTCTCCCGCAAGGGAAATAGGCGCAGGCCCCCTCCTCTCTCCCCTCCCCCTGCTGCCTCCTCCTCTCCTCGTCAAACTTGTTTAGGACTTGTGCCCTGGGTGTGTATATCAAGTAACTGGTGTGTATATCATGTAACTGGCTCTAAGAGCCACAGAACTTAATATTAAGTTGCAGCTTGACGAAACTTCTAACATGCATCACTTGTATCCGTGTCTATCAAGTGTTTTACTCAAAGTCATTTAGAAAAAATATATAATAAGCTCCAAAGTTAAAGCATTTTTAAGGACAGTAGACGTTATCATCAGAGTGTTTGACTAGTTCTTGTAAAATGAGAGAGTAGCTGGTAAATTCGGCTCAGTGGACACTCCACAAGCTTGGCTGTGCAATGAGCCCATAAAAAAGGTAAGAAGAGGCCCAACAGAGTCACACAACATAAAACACAGATGACATCACCAAAAAAAAACCATAACCATGCCCAATACAAACATGCGATACCCACACACACAAAACCCAATGTTCATTAAAGGGAGATGCTTAACCCAGCATACGTGACAAGCATATGTTTATGCACAGGGGGGTCTGCCGACTGCAGGGAGATCTGCCACCCGGGGAGATCGGGAGGGTGGTGCAGCCCAGGATTGCCATTTTGTACTTGGGCTATTTTTTAGAGTCCATTTAGGCGTCTGCCACCATTTTAGATACATGTGACCTTTAGACTGGTGGCAGCGAGACTCTGAGTTTGTGGTAATCTTTTTGATAGATGAGGGCAAGAATACAGAGGCGCCACAGCTTCGGGAGGCTGGGTGCCTCAATACAGAGCTGGCGGGGAGATCGTATGGCATGTGGCTTACAGCAGCTCCTGTGCTCCTCGGGCGTCACTTTAGTACATAGCGAGCGGCAGGGGCAGCAGAGGTGAGGGTTCGATCCACTCTAAGATGAAGTGAACGGCCTGCGTATTGTAGGAAGGGGTGGGGCATCAATGACAAGGGCAGCCTGGGCTGTAGCGGCTGCACAGGGCCACGAGTTCAGGAGACAGGGCCGTGGAGCACAGAGGGCACTCGGGGGCATGGGGAGGCAAGTGGAGCGCCCGCTACTGTGGCCGTGGCGGAAACACCGGGCACGGTGTGTTTTACATTAGGCTGGCATGTCAACTCTAGACTACATTAATTACTCAATTAGTGAAAACACAAATACTAATACAGAATAAGTATAAACAGTTTATTGTTTTCTTATTAATATTCCTATCTCTTTTTTTGTAGAATTATTTTTTTTAAAATAATGTATAGACAAAGATAAATATATTTACAATCTTAATACTAAATTATGAACCACATGTAATCTCTCCCTT
The DNA here is from genome assembly GCF_964263255.1 of Lissotriton vulgaris. NCBI lineage: Eukaryota > Metazoa > Chordata > Amphibia > Caudata > Salamandridae > Lissotriton > Lissotriton vulgaris. The sequence goes on along the minus strand of NC_141697.1, from coordinate 1,047,506,477 downwards.
TGACAGTTGGTACATTTCATATGCTATCATGAATCTGTGTATCAAGTAGCAAGACTGTCATAATTTCAATTCATTTGTACACACATCATTTTTTTTTCTTTTTCAACTTTAGTCAAAAGAAGTGTATATTAAAACCCATAAATCACGTAAAACTTTATGCACAGAGATTGGTGGCTTGTTGACAAACAACGCGTTTCGGCTAGGCCTTCGTCAGGACTCCGTCACAGTGGTTACTAAACAAAAAGAAAACATGATTATAGTCTAGAGTTTAGATGCCCATTTGGATAAATCAAAAAATATATACTGCATTAACAAGTACCCAATTGATAAAGGGATCTAGTCTGAGGTTTCTTTCCTTGAGTCAGTATCAGACAACAACAGTTTATAACAGTTACATGCAGTTAAAAATTAGACTTACAACATTCTCAAAGACAAAATCCACATATTATCAGTGTGAAGTATAAAGAGATAGAAACGAAAAAAAAAGGAGAGCGTAAAAATGAATGTATGTTAATAATGTCGCATTCAAATTATTCTGTGCCTAGCGAGCCCTCACATACTTTATCCAGTTAAGAATACGGTTGACACCTTACAGAATTAAGGCCTACTTAGTAGGTGTTTAGGAAGCACTGTCCGTCATGGCCCCGGATAAGGCAGGAATTACAGGGTCAACCGCACAGATTGGGGGTCGTTGCTGCGGGCCTCAGTGAGAAGTGGGAGGCCTTGCAGGAACTGTCCAGGGATGGTACATCAAAGAGCAGCATGAGCATCGCAGGTTGGAGGGGCGTGCAGTGAGTTGATTATTGGGAGCCTGACAAATATGGAGCCCTGGTATTAGGCAGGAAGTTGAGAAGAGGCTAGGGCCTCCACAGACACGGGGCATGATACATTGCTGGGATGCTGGGAATGATGGCAGACAGCCCAGCAAGGGCTGTGTGCCCACTGGGCTGCAGGGGGACCTTGGGAGGAAGGCCCAGCTTAGCACCAGGTGGTAGCGGGGCAGGGCGGAATGCAATGGGTAAAGTCTCACTATGGAGAGAGGGGCCCCTGTGGTTTAGGGGTCTACATCTGCCCTGGGGGCAGCCACATGGGAATGGCATACTAGGGTGACCAGATTCTCAAAACAACAAGCATTGGCATAGCCAATAGGTCTCGCCTTTGGAACCTTATAAGTATTTAACCATGCAACAGTTACTGTTATTGCACCAAGGATATTGTGCTGCATAACTAAATACTTATAAGGTCCCAAAAGCGAGACCTATTGGCAGGGCTGGACTGGGAACCACAACTGGCCCTGGCAAAGTGCTCGGCCAGCCCACCCCTCCCCACTGGGGGTGTTAGAGGTGCCGCCAAACTCTTTTCCGCGGCCGGTTTTCGGCCGATTTTGGTACGGGGCAGATTTTCCAGCTATGCTGCAAAAATGGCCTTGTAACAAAAACGGCCCCCATGGGCCCAAAACAGGCCCCCACCCGAGCGGTGCACCGGGGGATTGCCGGTGCCCGCAATGGCCAGTCCGGCCCTGCCTATTGGCTATGCCAATGCTTGTTCTATAATAATATCACTGCCTGCAAGGAAAAGGCTGTCTGTGTTTTAAAGCAATGTATCATTGCCATCAAATTATTAACAACAAAGGCCCACGTTTACACTCTATTCTCCCAGAAGAAATTTAAGGTAAGCGAGAGCTTATCTGGTCTGTATTCCTGCTGTAAAAAGAGCGCATGCGTTCAGTCTTTTGGCATCTAAAATGTGAAATTCTCTTTCCCTTTCTCTCATACAAGAAAAAAAACGCAACTAGCATTTCGTAAAAACGTGGTTACTTAGATTGATCTGATTAAGGATGTTGTGGTACGTTGCCTGGACCTGTATTGGGAAGCTAATCCTCCGCGCCCGGGAACTTTGTTAGAATGTTACTAGGCACTTTACAAATCATATCATTATTTTATTATTATTATTATTAGTTAGTTAGTTTAGGGTCATCTAGATTTAGTTCATTTAGTCATGTTTCTAGCTTATTAATCTAATTAATGCCCATTGTAAATGGTAAGCCATTTTTTTACTTTTTGAGGTGTTCCACTTTCAAGGGCAGTATCATTTGTAAACCTCAATTTATTGTAGGGTAAACTGTACATTTTCAGTTCTGTACATTTTCTTCTAACCATGTAAACAGAACATTTGCGGTGTTGTAGACCCTGAAGTCGCAAAATATTTAAAAATGGCTGACAAGTGATTGTCTAAATAGAATGCACTGATGACACTAAGTAAAGTAAATGTTGTAAATTGCTCTACATTAGATGTATAGAGTACTTTGGAATTTTCTTTTCCTTTTAGTTAATTTTGAATGTTTTACATAATATTATGAATGCATGTTCTGCAGAGCACAGACATATTTAAATTGATGCTCAGAATGTAAAACGTGAAGTCAAATAAAGTTAATTCACAATAACTGATGGTGTGTTTGGATCTGTGAGACAGAACTATAAAAAATGCTATTATTGATTATTCTTGTCTTGTAACTCAAAATGATTGATCTGTGTTTTGTCTGCTGCTGTCCTTCATATAGTACTTTTAACCATGTAATTGTATTTCCTAAGTTACAAAAAAGGTACCCTATCATATTTATGGGCAGAAGTGATAAATAATGTAGAAACGTGGGATGGCTATGTGTTATCCTTTTAGTCAGTAGGTTATGTTATTTTACTTTTGAACCGAAATGTTAACTAATGGAAAGGCTTTACACCGCTTTGCAACTTTGAAACCATTTAATTGAATTAAAGTACCTTTTTAAAGGACCTAATATATGCTCGATGCTCAGATTGGGTGAAAGGCCAGAGAATTTGATCTTTCACAGTGAAACAAACATGTCCAAGCATGTGCAAGTCACACATTCTGAAATCCAAATAAGATCATGTTTTTTTTTTTTAATTGACGTCTAAGGAATGGTTCGAAGATGTGCTTGCATTTTCTTTGGACAGTCTGTGGGGGTGGTAATGCCATTTGAACTCAAACTATTTTTTCAGGATATATTTCTTGATTATCAACCATTGATTTTTCATATATGTGCTATCAGTTAAATGGAAATCAAAATAACTTTCTTATCAGTGGCTCAAAAAGAGTGAATGAAAGTTTTTATGGCAATCTGGCTGTGAAATCTTTAATTGATTAGAATAAATGGGCAGTTAATTACCTTGTTATATTTGTGTGTGAACAGGCAAGTTAAAAATTAACTTTATATGAGCTTTCATATCAAAGAATACGTTTCTGAATATGTTGACTGGTTCTACCCCATATTCATGTATCCATTATTTACCTTGACGTGCTATTGCAAAGGTGTTAAATCATACAATTGTGTTTAGATGAATGGTAAAATTTCCCAATACGTAATGTGTAGGAAAGTGCCCCTTTTTGACATAGTCACCCCCACTTTTTGCCTAGTATTTGATGTGATTTTGACTGGAGGTGCACTGGGTTCTGCTATCCAGGTCCCCAGCACCAGACCTCTTTCCCAAAAATGTACAATTGTTTCCCCAACTGGCAATACCTTTAGCTCTCCCTGTAAGTCCGTAGTAAATGGTGCCACTGGTACCTAGGGCAAGGAGGCTATATAGGGTCCTTGAGGGCTGTAGGACGAATTGTGCCACCATAAGGGTCCCCTCACCAGACACATAACAGACTGCCACTGCCGGCTACGTGTCTTGGTGCAGACAAACATGAAAACACGACATGGCACACATCCCTGTGTGCCATGCCCACAGATACTGCAGGAAGTATAGGTAAGCCACCACTACAGCAGGCCTTACAGCCCTAAGGGAGGGTGCACTACACTACATGTGTGGACATATCTGCACGAGGAAATATGCCCCTGTGCTGGTCTGTTCCACTGCTGCCAGTACAAGTGATCAGGGAAGCCATGTTAAAGTACATGTGCTAGACACTGGTGAAAACGAGTTCCCTAGCTACATGATGGCTTCACTGAAGACAGGAATGTTTGGTATGAAATATCTCAAATTAACAAGCCCACACTGATCCCAGTGATGGAGCTATTAATACATGTACCCAGATGACACCTGAGAGGTGCCCCCTGAAACCCTACCAACTACAATTGTGCTTAACTGACTGGTCTTAGCCAGCCTGCCACCACAGACGGGTTTCTGACCCCCAAGGGTGAGGGCCTTTGCTCTCAGGAGGTTAGAAACAAAGCCTGCTTGGGAAGGGGGTGTTTACGCTCCCTCCCACAGGATGAGCTGCAAATTAGCATTCCAAGGCAGGGAGCTTCAAAGAGCCCACCGCCTTTGGCATGCAAATCTGCTTCCATCACAGGAGAGGATGCCCCCCCCCCCCCTTAACCAGGGTCCATTTGGCACCTGGACAAGGTGGGAAAATTAGCAGGCAGACTGATGTGTTTACCTTCAGGCTAGTTCCACCCCTAAGGTGGGCTACCTGAAGTGAAGACGAAATTTCAGAGTCTACCATCTTAGTGATGGCAAACTTAGGAACAGGAGGACAGAGTTCTACCTACTTGGGGGCGCTAGTGGGCGCACACACAGAATGGCCGCGCTTTGATGAGGCTCCTGCAGCCTGGAATGAAGATCCTTCATTTATCCTGCTCAACCGTTTTGTAAAGCGGTAAAAAGGGAGTCGCTGTGTAGAGGGACCTGGGCGCCTGCCTCAGTGAAAATCCTGTGGCGATCGGACATCATTTACCCAGGCGCTGGGGCCTGAAAGTGCAGACCGGGACTGCTGCTGGAGACGTGAAGGGCAGCGAGCGCGGCAGCCGTGCGCATGATAGACCACGGCTCACCACGTGGCCCGTAGGCCGCGTCTGCTGTGAGGGGACAAGAGCGGGAATACCGCCGGCCGGCGACATCGGGTGAGCGGGATTGGCCTGAATCGGGCGTGCAGAGTGGTGTGAATATTCCTGCAGACGGCAGAGCGCGAGAGTGCAACCCTGTGCAGACGGAAGGTGCGATGTTGGACGGCGATTACTGGACGGCGTGAGCAGCCTGACCACATGGAGGGGCACGCTTGGTAGCGATGCGGGGCCTTGGCAGCAGAGTAGCGGACGTGGAATAGTGCAGCTTGAGTTCAGAGAACAGCCGCTCAGTTCCCACTGTTGTGCACTGTGGCAGCCATATGTGGCACAACGCGCCCTGCTAGTCTATCAGGTCGGACATATATAACAGAGAGGCCTGGAGATAGCGGAACCACGTGGATGCTGACATTGATGGCGCAGTAACACCTAGAAAGGCATATGTACGTGAATCCACGGTGGGCACGGAGCACGCAAAGGAGGGGCTGTGTTGGTTGTGGGCACTCTGTGGACTGTGGATGGACAGTGGGGGTCACAGCAGCGGTTGCAAACGTGCAGGAGGCCTGCCAGGATCTTGACTATTCACTGGACTGGGATGGACAGCCTCGGTGAAGGCAGGCGGGAGAGATTCCTCAGGAGTTGGGCGCGTACACCTGTTGACCCCACGACAATAGCCGGAAGAGAGGTAAGCCTTGAGACTTAGGAGCTGCACTGACTCGGAGCACAAAGGATTGACGGAACTGTCGGATTTGGCACAGAGCAAAGAGGTAGAACTACTCTGAGGATCCAGAGGACAGCCTACGAGACAGGGCAGTGGTAGATCCGGGACTCCCTGCATAGGTGACTCCATGGGTAAGCCAGACACTCGACAGCCTAAACTTAATTTTGATGCTGCAAAAAAAGTGAACAGACCTAACTCGGAGGATGGCGAGTCTAGTAAGTCAGACATGTCGGGCGAAGGTGCGCCCTCCAAGGAAATGGAAATGCATCAGCTACTACCGGAGATGAGGCAGGGGTTTGCTACAGTGGTGGACAAGGTGGACCGGATGTCTTCCAGAATGGACGCCATTGCGCACAAACTGATTGTGCACGAAGAGCGTCTTACAGAAACTGAGAGGCGCATATCCGAAAATGATGATACCACGGCTAGTCACACAACACAGCTCGTGAGAATGGACAAGCTCCTCAGAGTAATCGCAGCTAAGAATGAGGACTTGGACGCCCGTAGCAGGCGTAATAATATCCGCGTGACATGTGTACCGGAGTCCACAAACACTGGGCGGATGGAGGAATATGTGGAAAAGCTACTCTTGGCTGCCATTGGATCTGAAGCATTCTCCACGCAATTTATTGTTGAGCAGGCCCATAGATCTCTAGGCCCTAGGCCGCCGCCTGGGAATTCGCCAAGACCCATAATTGCGCACTTGTTAAATTATCGAGATTGTGATGTGGCCCTTCGCGCGGCGAGGACCAAGCAGAACTTAACATACGATGGAGTGCAATTTTCGATCTACCCGGACCTCAGTCCGATTGTGCAGGAGGAGAGGCACAAATTTATTGATGTAAAGAAGAAGCTCCGGGTGGCACAGATTGACCATGCATTGCTGTATCCCGCAAAACTGAGGGTAACGCATCAATGAAAACAGCGATTTTTTACGAACCCGCAACAAGTGGAGGACATTCTCCGAACCGTGAAGTGGACACATCGAGGTGGAGGTGGACAAGGAGCTGCGCAACAAGACACTGCACAGGGAGCCGAAGAGGAACAGTAATGTGATTGATTTGCAGAATTGGTTCGGACACTTGGTGCTGATCACATTGGTCTCCTAGCGAGGCGGAGCGACTGCAGGCACTCATCTGGCGAGAAATCAGAGACAGTAACGGTTGTTCCGGTGGTAATGTACTCCAGGGCCCGCCCCCCCCCCCTGACAGGGCCCAGAGGTCGTACCATTCGTGGGGCTCGCGGGGGAGGAGTGGATGTGTAGCTGGCTAGTGTTGTACCCCAAAGGGTATTCCCCTATGATGGACTATATCTTCTGGTTGCTGGGGTTGTTGTTGGTAGGGAGCGGGGAGGGTGGGAAGGAAGAGATTTCTGGCAAGATTGGGTTGCTGCGGGGAACAGCGTTTACAACGCAACTTTTACCACGCAGTACCTTTACCACGCAACTTTTACAACGCAAGTTGTTACAACGACTTGCGCTGGGGGCGCTGTAGGATAGGGAATGGTTTAATTTACTATCCAAAACCTTCCCTACTTTCCACGGGGACTGGAGTTGGAATAGTAAATTAAACTATTCACTATCCAGCGCCCCCCAACGCAAGTCGTTGTAACGACTTGCGTTGTAAAACCTGCGTGGTAAAGGCATGCGTTGTAAAAGCATGCGTAGTAACGACATACATCCGGTTGCTGCAGTGGGTGGAGGGTGGGTTGGTGGGTTTTGAGTGGATCCGGGGGTGCAATGTATGGGTAGTGAAGGTTTGCCTCCTAGGGGGTGCGAGGGAAGTTAGGGGGGTGGCGGGGAAGTTCGGTTGTTGGGGCTGTTTGGGTTACAATTGGACAATGTCAGACACCAACGGCTGCTAATGCTGTGGTATATTAGATGTGGGGCTGTGTGGAATGGCAGTCATGATGAAGAGAAAGTGAATGAGTGGAATCAGTACTGGATAAGCCATGTTCAGAGGCAGGTAAATGGATATGATGGAAACAGGTGGCATGGCGGGGCAGGATAAGGACACTGACTTGAATATTCTATCTTGAAATGTGAGGGGGTTGAATGATGCACGCAAATGTAGACAGGTACTGGCGTACTTAAACAGACAGCAAATCCAGATAGCGATGTTGCAGGAGACACATCTTCATCCCCAATCACAGACTACCTTCGCCTCCAAGTGGGCATCATCTTGTGTGTTCTCCTGTTATTCCTCCTACGCCAGAGGCGCTGCTATCTTGATACAACAGGGTGTTCCGTTTGCAATGTTGGGATAGATGACTGATCCGCAGGGTCGATACGTCATTGTTTGGGGGAGGCTGGGCAGAGACACGGTTACGCTTGCCAAATGCTATGCTCCCAATATAGATACCCCCGATTTCTTTGCTATGTTATGGGGGAAAATAGTTAATATAGGTTCTATGCATATAATATAGGGGGGAGATTTTAATGTCAGCTTGGTCCCTGCAGTTGATAGGATGGAGGGTACTGCACATTACCATAATAGATTCCGGGAGCTTATGGTTGATTTAATGACAGAGGGGGACCTGGTGGATGGCTGGAGACGATTGCACCCACATGATAGAGAGGGGACACACTTTACATCGTATACTGGGTCTTGGGCACGGTTGGACTACTTCTTGCTATCTAGGGGGTTGGTTGCGGGACTGTTGCGGGCTCTGCACCTTCCTCGCTCGTATTCTGATCACTGTCCAGTGAAAATCATACTTAAGGTACCAGGGCTTGATAGACCGAGGCCTGCATGGAGGCTTCACCCGAGGGCACTACTGGATTTAGTGTTCCGAACAGAATTGGAGGAGGAAATTAAGGATTTTTTTGTGAGGAATAAGGGATCTGTGGATAGCATTGATTCTGTATGGGAGGCCTTTAAAGTCACCATTCGTGGCTACTGCATCTCAAAGAGCTATGGGGTCCTGCGAGATATTCGCCATACGTTGAGCAGTGTGGAGCAGGATTTGAAGTCTCTTGAGGATCGTATGGTGGGGGGGGGGAGGACACTATGGGGTAAATTCAAGGAAGTGCTATCTGCTTATGAGGAGGAGGCCACGAGGGAAGCCAATTTCAGAGGAAGGCATTGGGTGGCACGGAGATGTGGGGAGGGGGAGCGCCCGGGAAGGGCTCTGGCAGAGATCACTAGATATCCCAGGTTCAACAACACTGTCTTGGAGATAGAAACGCAAGATGGTAGTCTGCGACATGATACGGGAGGTATACTAGCTGCTTTTAAGGCGCACTATGAGGCGTTATACACTACAAGACTGTCAGGGGAAGTAGACTTGGAGGATTTCCTGGGAGAGGTGGCACTCTGTTGGCTGAGTGATGTTCATAGGCAGTTCTTAGGCGCTCCATTAGAGACTGATGAGATTTGGGACGCGATAATGTCTTTGCAAAATGGTAAAGCACCGGGACTGGACGGCATATCAGCCGAATTTTATAAATGCTATGTGGATATCGTTGGTTGATTGCTTTATTTCGATATGCATATATCATAAAAGCATTACAAAGAATAAAAACAGCATGTCGAAAAATGTGACTGAACATTTGGAATAAAAAGGATAAAAACACAATTGATCAGAATAATTTATCTAAGACAGAATTAAATTGATATGGACAGTCTTTTTAGTCGAATCAGCCAAGCCCATTTTAAAAACTTGGAAACGGCACAGACAATGGGAGGGGCTGTATTAGTTAATAGAATCCGGAGGGCGACCATATGCTGGCGAGTGCCCAGTTCTCTGCAAATTGGTTTAAGCCATCGTGATCTAGGGCGTCCATAGTCCGGACATTCGAAAAGAAAATGTGGCACAGTCTCAGGTTTGTCAGAACATAGGGCACAATGGCGTGATGCTGGCTGGGACTTGTTCCACCTGCAGCAGAGGTCAGCAATGTGGATATCATGGCGCCAGTACTGTGCGAAATATTTGAGGATTCTATGGAGGTAGGGAGTTTTCCCTCCTCGATGAGAGAAGTGGTCATTACATCACTTCAGAAACCTGAGAAACCCCCCCAGAAGCCTCTATCGCTCATCAATTGAGACACCAAAATCCTGGCGAAAGTGTTGGCTACCCGGCTAACATTATTAATGGATAAGATAGTTCTCCCAGATCAATCGGGTTTTGTCCCAGGTCGAGCCACAACACATAATTTACGCACTTTATTTTCATTGATACAGACGGTGGCGCCTAACTTCCAGGTTGCAGCGGTTTTCTTGGATGCCTCAAAAGTATTCGACTCCGTGGAATGGAGCTATTTATTTAAAATACTGTAGAGGATGGGATTCCCGCCCATGTTTGTGTCATGGCTCAAATTGCTGTATTATAAGCTGACAGCTAAAATAGTGATCAATGGGCATATGTCCTCGACTTTGGAATTACCCCGGGGCACGCGCCAGGGATGCCCGCTCTCACCATTGCTTTTTGCAATAGCGATTGAGCCGCTAGCGGCCAGATTGCACCAGAAATTTAATGACAAGGTATTTCAGTGTTATCAGCGACAGCTGTTGGTTTTGCTTTATGCGGATGACATTACACTGTATGTGAGGGACCCTGAGAGGAATCTAAACCCCCAGTAGGGAAATCAAAAAGAGGGAAGGAAGAGGTGGTGCTGGGTGGCACCGAGGTGGGCACGTCCTCCTCTTGCAAAAGTACTGTTAATCAAAAAGGTCCACCTCAGAAAAGGTCAGTGTATAACTTGTTGTTGTTGGAATACACAAGATGTGTTAAAATACCCCTCACACACCAAAAGGGCCCTTGGTGTCATGCTTCATCATCGGGGTCTTCCCGCCCGGCTCCCGGACAGGGCAGTGCTGCGACTATGCTGGAGCACCTTTTAAATGTGGGTGCTATGTGAGTGAATTGGAGTGAGTGTCAGTAGGGTCAGGGGTGATATAGAAGTGATGTTAAAAAATACCTGGCCTAGTGATAGAAAAAACTATTTAATAAACACTGGCTGGTATTGTTAAAAAAAGTGGTATCGGAAAGGGTAAGCGGGTTAATGGGCTTACTTTCCTGTGCGGGTCAACATGTTTAGGGGCGCCATGCCCCTTCGTCAGGACCGGGGTCAGATCCCCCTGTTGAGGTTCCGTGAGAATCGTAATGGCGTTTTTTGACTTGTTCGAATATGGACGAGTTTAGTATCTATGAACCGCAAATGACGAGTTTAGTGAGTGTACGCTTTTTCGCTACACTACTTTGCACCGTTCGTCTTATTCGTGGGTTTCTCTATCTGAACCCACGGGTTCCATTTTAGATACGGCATCCATTTTGTCTCTTGCCCTCAAGTAGCCAGCGAACAGACACTGTCCGCTTCGTGACCCTGGGATTCCCAAGCTCTTGCGGAAGACACGTGTTCCTTTGAGGGTGTCTTTATGACGAGGAGGATGACACTGCAAAGGCAGATGGCTCCGCTCGAGGCTCATCTTGCCGTGCCGGTCTATTGTTTCAGTCGTGCATGCATTAGGCACAAATCCTTTGATCCTGCAATCATGCTTCCGAGATCGCCCCCCCTACACTCTTTTTCAATCTGTTGTCTGTTTTCTGTCTTCCTTGCACCTGTTTCTGTCTCTTTCTTTAACTCGTTCACAGCCAGAATGGAATGTACCTAATGGTGGGATAACGTACTTTTACAGTTGGGAACCGGCGATGTTACTGTAATTATGTTCCGGGCTTCTGAATACATGAAAGCGACCCTTTTGAAGTTTACTGTGGGAACTGAGTTGTAACCTTTTGTTCGTCATGTTGTGCTATGACTAAGATATGTATAAAAGGAGCGATCCACGTTTGCAATTCGAAGCAGTCTCTCAGAACCTACACGTAGTGTACTTCTTGCGATTTCTGTATCCCTGCAGTAAATAAACGCTGATCTTTGACGCCGAAGGAAGTGTCCTGTGTCTCTGTGTTTTGTACGCCGGAACAGGTAACCCACGAAGGTTTCAGGTGTTGTCCCCTGGCACCGCTGGGCCTTAGAATAGCCCAGTCCTTCAGTTGGCGCCCAACGTGGGGCTCGACATCAGCGGTACCGGTCCAAAGCCCGACGATCGTGAGGAACTTCGTGTGAAATCTCCGAGGGAAGGTGCACCCCGCTTCATCGATCCAGTTGTCGAAATAAGTGGCCCGAAGACTTTTCCCGCGAAGATTCCCGCCTCCTGACGGCTGCGACGGACTGATGCCCTGACTGTCGACCTGTTTTGGCGCCTGGCGTAGACCTTTGTACAGCGAGACGATAGACGGGCCTTCCTGGTGACGCCATTGTTCATTCAGTTAAGTATTTGTGGGTCGCTCCCAGTCCTTAGTTGTTGGTTCCTTTTTGGGACATTTTGCTTTGTTGTTGAAACTTGGTCGTATGCATGGTTCCATTGCATTTGTGGTTCTTAGTTGTTGGTTCTTAGTTGTTGGGTTTTATTTGACGATTGCAATTGCCAAAAACCGAGGATCTTGCATTTTTGCGAGGACATCGTAATTCGATAACCCTTGAAGTTTGTAAACTCGGTTAGTGTGCACGATGCCTGGCCGTAGTACTTTGTTTGGTTTCTTTAAATGCTGCGGTACGGATTCCCGATTGGAGGACTCATGCCCGATACCTCCAGTTGGAACTCCAATTTACGAGCTCTATAGTCGCCACGGAGTAGGTCCTATCGTATATAATGATTATTGGATCCGTTACACTAAAAATGATGGTGTCCTTAGTTGGCCACCCCATGGTAGTTTCGAAACTGCAATTTTAGATAATCTTGAAGCAAAATTGTTTAAAAAGAAAGCTAGGCAGGCCATGTTTGATTCCTTTCGGTTATGGAGCAAAGAGGCCAAGCAGAAAGAAATCAAACAGATTAAGAAAAATAAGAGGGAAGGTATCATTACGGTAATGAGAAATGCAGAGCAGTTTCAGCGAGACAAAGAAGAGAAGGAAAAGGAAGTTTTTGCTAGACTGCAACATATGGCGGTGGATAAGTGTTATCCTGTTTTACCGTCAAGTTCTGATAAAAAGGGAGAAGAAGCGGTAGAGGATCCTTTGCTGTCCTATCTACTGAAATCGCCACCTCCGTACGCACAGGATACTACGGCTCCTGTGGTTCCTCCTGTTTCTCAACCTGTTGTTCCGGCAGCTGCTGGTCAGCCTGCCGTTGGTCCTGTCCTTCCGAATCCCCTTGTTCCTCAAGTTGTCCCTGCTCCCTTACCTGCCCTTCTTCCTACTGCTCCACTGCCTATACCTTCTCAGTCTATTGTCCCTGCTACTTCTGCTGTCTTGGCTACTCCTACTGCTCCTACTTTCAGTCCTCATGTTGTTGCCCCTGTACTCCTTTCCTCTTCTCCTTCTGTTCGTAGTCGTATACCTAATGCTGTTGCCAATCTTTACTCTCCATTTGGACCGATCCTTGGGTCCGATGTTTCTGATGTCTCTCAGAGACGAAGTCAAATTCCTGGTGGTAGGGAGAGCGAGACGTTAGTGAAAATGACGCGTAAATGGATTAGGCATCCTGCTAAGTACACCCCGCGTATAGTTTTTGAGACGTTCTCTCAGTTTAATGAACCCACACAAAGATTTGTGTTTGAGGAAATGTGTAAGTCCCTAAGAGAAGAGTGGGATAATGATGAGGTAGACAATGTACCGTCTGAAATGACTGAACTCCAGAATCAGTTTTCGAACGGTATGATTGTGGGTACTAATGTTCGTCGTGCTTTAGAGCGTCTCTTATCCTTTCGATCTACAGTACAACCTCGAGCATTGTTTAATGACGAAACTGAGGAGTGGATGGCACAACCTGGTCAGTATCCTATGCGGGAAGTTCCCCCAGTTTGGATGCCAGGTGATGCTACTGTTAATCCTGCTATTTTGCCACACTTCCAGAGAGTTTGGATACACCTCCCATGGAAACGATCAGAAGTTTTGCAGGTGAAGCAAAATTTGCCTGACCCCCGCAAAAATCCGGCAGGTTATTATAAGGAGTTATCCCAACTTGTGGATGCTACTATTATGAACCTCGCCGATATTGACATGTTGTTTGGTAACGTAGTACCGCAACCGATTTGGGCAGAAATCCGTCAAGAGAATCACGTAGCTGAGTTAGGCGGTGATTGGGCTGCTCTTGCGGCGGCTGGCGGACGACAAGTTGGTGGGGCTAAGCCTGAACAGATCATTACGGATCTGCCCCAAAGAATAATTACCCTTATGAAGACACTTATGCCAGCAATGAGAGTTAATTGGGATAAATTGTCTGCGTGCAAGCAAAAGAAAGACAAGAGTGTCTCCGATTTCTTTACTAGATTTGAGGAGGCATTTATCGATCACAGTGGTCAGGATATGAGCACTGAGGGAGGTCAACGACTGTTCGTTGACAAATTTGTATCGAATTTGTTGCCTGAACTCAGCAACAAATTGAAAAATTCAGAAAGTTCGTGGGCTGTTTCGACCACTGCTCAAATATTAGCTACGGCTCAATATTATGAAAATAGAGAAAAGGAAGAAAGTGATCGGGCAGATAAGAAAACGAAGGAGCTTAAAACTAAAGTTTTGTTGCAGCAAGCGTATCCTCCGCGCTCGAATCAAAATGACTCACAACAGCAAAATCGATTGCAATCACAGTCTTCTAGGACGCAGTCGCGTACTGAATCCTCTACACCAAGATCTATGCTTGGGTATAATCAATGTGCATATTGTACGGGTGAGGGCCATTTGAAGTTTAATTGTCCTGTTTTACGTGACCGAAATAATGGTGTTTCAGCTCGAGGAGGTCGTAGTGGTCCTCAACAGGCATCTCGTGGTAGAGGTCGTGGTGTCTCTCAAAATCAGAATGAGCGTTCCACGTCCTCATCGGACTCGAACAATTGTTTTGATCAACGCGATTCATCGTCCGGTAGATCTGCACAGTATCATGTGGACGACTATTACGTCGAGCATGACATTGATGCTGACGGTAGTTACTAGGACAGCCACAGACAAAGAGAGGGAGTAGTATCAGTTCCGGTTGATCAGAGAGGGCCTTACGTCGCAGTTGCCACATCGGGCGTAGTTGAGCCTTTTCTGTTGGACACTGGTGCAGCGAAAAGTTCCATCATGCATTCAAAACTCCCTGGCGCACCTTTGTCTGGCTTAACGAATGTTTCAGTTGGATTGTCTGGCGCCCCCGTTAGCAATCCGGTTTCTAGCCCTTTGCCCCTTACAATTGGGCCGCGTGAGCTAGAAGCTCCTTTGATTTTGACTACTGGTTGTGGTGAGAATCTTTTGGGCCTGGATTTGTTGAAACGGTTGTATGCGACTCTGTATTGTTCTCCTGCGGGAGTGGAGCTTACATTGGGTCAGAGAGTGATCTCTCCTATGTACTTGTCAACTGATAAGCTCCCACCGGAATTGAGTTTTCTTCCTGAGTCTTTGTGGGCAACAGGTCCCAATGATGTGGGTCTGTTGGACATATCACCTTATGTCGTCCAATTGAAATCGAATGTGCGATTGCCACGCATTCCCCAGTATCGTATCTCTCTTGATGGTGAGCGAGCGCTATTAGCGATCATTTATGACTTGATCAAAAAGGATGTTATTGAGGAAACCCGGGGAAATGTGTGTAATTGTCCTGTGTTACCCATTTTAAAACAAACTGATCCATCCAAACCTCCTGTATACCGTTTTGTCATTGATTTAAGAGAGGTAAATAAAATTGTGATTCCACAATTTCCTGTGGTGCCTGACATTACGGCTTTACTGACTCTGATTCCAGCCTCTGCTTGTTGGTTCTCGGTAATCGACCTGAAGAATGCTTTCTTTAGCATTCCGATTGCTGAGGAAAGCAGAGATCTGTTCGGTTTCTCCTTAGGAGTTCGCAGCTTTAGGTTTAAACGCACTCCTCAGGGCTACTGTGAGAGTCCATCGATCTACAGCCAAGCCCTAAAGAGTCAACTTGATGCGTTTGTGTTACCAGCTGGCGCGGCCTTGATTCAGTACGTTGATGATCTGTTAGTGGCTGCTGACACTAAAGAGATTTGCAAAACTGCTACAGTATCGCTGTTACAGCATCTATGTGACTTACATCACAAGGTGTCACCTTCTAAGCTACAATATTGTTGTCAAGAAGTAACCTATCTAGGTCACTTATTGTCAAAGGAGGGAAGAAGGTTGACCCCAGAAAGAATTGCAGCGATCGCTCGAATGACTGTGCCAACAACTCAGAGAGATATGCGTGCCTTTCTAGGTATAACGTCATACTGCAGGCAATGGATTCCAAATTTTTCATTGCTAGCGAAGCCATTGGTAGCTCTCACGTGCAAGGATGTTCCGACTCCTTTGCCATGGACTGAAGAGTGTCAGAAAAGTTTCTCTGAACTGCGTGATGCGTTGTATTCGGCCCCTGTGTTAGGTACTCCTGACTACAGTAAGCCGTTTACACCATACGTTCACGAGAGAGAGGGTTGTGCGTTGAGTGTCTTGACGCAACAATTTGGCGGTAAGCAGCGTCCATGTGCATATTTTTCCTCGACCTTGGACCCAGTAGCAAGAGCTTTGCCGAGTTGTCTAAGAGCGGCAGCGGCAGCTGCGGTGTCCATCCAGCAATCTGCAGGACTGGTCATGGATAATATGCTTACGGTGATGGTTCCGCATGCAGTTGACACCCTCTTGAATCGAACGAAAACTCAACACTTGACGAGCGCAAGGTTGTCTGGTTATGAGTTGACGCTTTTGGCAAGTCATATACAGATCAAGCGTTGTAATGTGCTGAACCCTGCAACATTGTTGCCGACTAATATGAAATCAGATGATGTACCACCACATGATTGTTATCTACGAACTGAGGAAGAAACAAAGGGTCGTGTTGACCTACAAAACACTCCATTGGCAGATCCCGATGGTACTTTGTATGTTGATGGTTCATGCTTTAAGTTGCCGAATGGTGATGTGACGTCTGCGTATGCTGTAGTGACGTTGAGTACGGTTGTGGAAACTGCGAGATTGAGTCAGAATTCGGCGCAGGCGGCAGAGCTGATTGCGTTAACGAGAGCGTGTGTTTTGTCTAAGGGAAAGCGAGTGAATGTGTTTACTGATAGTCAATATGCGTTTGGCGTTGCACATAGCTTTGGTCGTTTGTGGAGAGAAAGAGGATTTATGACATCGCATGGTACGAAGATCCAACACGGACAGCTCGTGAACGATCTTTTGGACGCACTTATATTGCCTAAGCAGGTGGCAATCATTAAATGCAGCGTGCACCGAAAGGTTACGGATGATGTTGGTCATGGTAACGCGTTTGCGGATGAGATTGCTAAGGAAACAGCTAAGAACCCGAATGTACGTTACGAGTTCAGTGAGGTGGCCGGCTGAGACTGGTATGTGTGAAGACACTGTTGAAAGCGTGAAAGCGATTCAGAATGAGGCCACCGAAACTGAAAAGACTAAGTGGAAAGAAAGCACGGGAAAGTTAGACGCGCATGGATGTTGGGTTGATTTGTCGGAACGTCAGAGGTGGATGTTACCGGATGCATATGTGCTAGCCTATGGCTCACGGCTCACGGCTTGTCACATATTAGCGTGAAAGGTATATGTAAGTTGTTATCCCCTGTATGAAAGAATGATGGTATTGCTAAGTGTGCTGAGAGAGTGGTTAAGAATTGTATGGTATGTATGATGTATAATCCTGGCAAGGGCACCCCCACTCCACCTGGCCATTTTGCTCCTCCTACATGTCCCTTTGAGGTTATCCAATTGAACTTCATCCATATGGAGAGATGCAATAACCTGAAGTATGTTTTAGTTGTGGTTTGCGCGTTCTCCAGATGGATTGAGGCCTATCCTCTTAAAGATAATACTGCCCTGTCCAGCGAAAGTCCAACTGAAGGAATACTTTCCTCGGTATGGAATGCCAAGGATTGTATGGTCAGACAATGGAAGTGAGTTTGTGGGGAGTGTGATGAAGAGTGTGTGTAAGGGCCTTGGAATTTGACAAAAATTCCATAGCGCCAACCATCCCCAGTCAGCAGGTTTAGTGGAAGGGTACAATGGTACTCTGAAACTTAAACTTGCTAAGATTCAAGCTACGACTGGTCTGTCATGGCCTGATGCCTTGCCTCTAGCTCTCTTGTCGACCAGGGCGACTGTGCACTCTTGAGTAGGGCTTAGCCCATATGAGATTGTGTTCGGCCGTCCTGCGAACATTTGGGGAGTCCCGAGGCCTAAGGCCTTTGATAGTCTTGAATATCCAATGTTAATTGATTATCTTCATGATCTGACTGCTAAACTGAGGTTAATTCATCAACAGGTCTTTGAAGCTCTACCGGCACAGACAGAGGGTCCTGGACATCGGCTCCAACCGGGTGACTGGGTAGTCACCCGCAACTTTGGGAGAAAACGTAACCTGGAGCCGAGATTTGTGGGTCCCTTCCAAGTCCTGCTGGCCACAAGGACTGCAGTTCGGTTGGAAGGCAGAAAGAATTGGGTGCATGCCACCCACACCAAAAAAGTTCCGATCCCTTTGCCAGCAGATAGCTGGGTCCGAACTGGAATTGCTGCAACAGAAACTGAGACCCCAATACGTTTTGTGCCGTTTAGTGATGCTCAACCTGTAGGAGATAATTCATTGCAGCCAGGTACATCTGTTGAATCGTCAGCATTGGAGAATTCAAGGTCTGAACTGCAATCTGACCAATTATTTGAAGAACAGACTCGTCCTGGAAGAAGCAGATATTTTCTTTGGTCACGAGACAAAGACTAATAAAAGAAATCCCTTTTTGTTTTCCCTTTGAATTCATTTTACCCCCCTTGCTGTTGCCACGAACATTATGAACAATTGCATCCTCTATTAATTCTTGAGTTCTTTTTCATGTGTGTTCCTTTTTCCACAGCTAGGAGATTTGCATTAAAATTGAATGTTTGTTTAAGAAAACCTTTCATCCAGGTTGACCGTAGGGCTGTGCGGGTACTTCCTTCTGTTTAGCAGGTTCCTGACACTAGGTCGGTTACTTTTGTCGATTCCTGGGAACTCCCGGGAATTGATAATCGCTACTCAGAACGAAGTGCGTCAAGAACGTTAGGGACGGTTTTTAGAGGATGGAGTTCTCTAAGCTGTCGGAAGTAGAGAGGATGTCGGTGCAAAGATCCAAGCTTCATAAGGTTATCCGAACAAAATGTTTTCTGTTTCAGGTATTCCTGCTGTTTCTGACTGTTTCTATGCTATTGGTGGGTGGAGTGTATTTTGGAATACAGTTGTTATTACCTTCTACTTCACCTACTTCTCCTTCACCCGATTTGAATTCTATTCCCACTGTTTCTCCACATTCCTTTCATCCCCTACCCCAACATGAACAGGTTAGACATGCGGAATTCATGAACAACTCCTTTGTCCAACTCCTACACCAGCATCAGTTGGTGATGAATACTACTAACTGTTGGGTGTGTGGGTTAATGCCACATACCATGGATAGGGGTATTCCGTATTTGGTTCTTCCTTACAGCTCCCAGGGGTCAGCTCAAGCATTTCAAACTATGTTCCGTAGTGCACTAGATTCCTACCCCCATCGAGAGCCACGCTCTGCAGACCTTGGTCCCGGCCCGTACCACAAGCCTTTGGCAAGGGCGATTGTTGATTTAGATAGAGATATTTTTGATGCATCACTTATTCCGGAGGAAGAGGTGCGAGCATACAAGGATCTGAGTGAGGCTGAGTATGGCATGTCAGTGGGTGATAGACAGCTTAAAAGCTCGTCTCCGATCTGGATTGTGCCCCACCTTGGTAATTTCTGCCTGCAAGGACTTGGTCGAAATCCGCAAGCTCAGCTTGGGAAGAGTGCTTGCACTGAAAAGTATGTTTTACCAATGCTCTCTTCCCCTGTTTTCTTGACTGCCAAGGGTACATACTTCATATGTTATGATCGCGCATATACGTGGTTGCCCCGTGACTTCTCGGGCACCTGTTATATTGCGAATCTCTTTCCACCAACTTTCACAGTTGCCTCGGACTATCACAAGACTAGAGTTGTGAGAGGCGTTATTAGCCAAGAGGACACTGCCGGTCAAGAAGCAGGAGACTTCTTTAAGGGTTTCCTGCCGTTTTGGGGACCTATGGTCAATAGTAGGAACCTGAGACAGTTGACTCGTGTGGTAGAATCGACTGCTAATATAACTGCGAGTGCTCTTGGTAATCTAACAGCAGAGCTTCAGGCGGATAGGCTTATGACGTTGCAGAACCGTATGGTTTTAGACGTTGTTCTTGCAGATAGAGGTGGTGTGTGCAAGGTGATCCATTCGAGTTGCTGTATTTTCATTCCTGATAACGCTCCAACTGTATATCAAGCCATCTCGAAGTTACATAAGATCTCCGAGTCCATACACGTGGACGTAGGTGATTGGACGCTACTAGGATGGTTTTGGGGCCTAATGTCGACGTGGGGTTGGAAGATTCTGATGATCATCGGGGTTGTTGCGACATTTCTGTTCACGTGTTGTCTTTGTGTGCAGTGTGGTCCTGCCTTATGTGGCCTCTGTGCTACAACGTGTATAAGACGGCCATCTGTTACCAAGGAAGCATTGATGGATAGAATAATGTTGCAGCAACATCTGAACGATCTGATGAATATCGAGATCGATTCTGATATCGACTAGTGCTTGCCTACATGAGGGCAAAAGGAGCGTCTGAGGTTCCGTGAGAATCGTAATGGCGTTTTTTGACTTGTTCGAATATGGACGAGTTTAGTATCTATGAACCGCAAATGACGAGTTTAGTGGGTGTACGCGTTTTCGCTACACTACTTTGCACCGTTCGTCTTATTCGTGGGTTTCTCTATCTGAACCCACGGGTTCCATTTTAGATACGGCATCCATTTTGTCTCTTGCCCTCAAGTAGCCAGCGAACAGACACTGTCCGCTTCGTGACCCTGGGATTCCCAAGCTCTTGCGGAAGACACGTGTTCCTTTGAGGATGTCTTTATGACGAGGGGGATAACACTGCAAAGGCAGATGGCTCCGCTCGAGGCTCATCTTGCCGTGCCGGTCTATTGTTTCAGTCGTGCATGCATTAGGCACGAATCCTTTGATCCTGCAATCATGCTTCCGAGATCGCCCCCCCTACACTCTTTTTCAATCTATTGTCTGTTTTCTGTCTTCCTTGCACCTGTTTCTGTCTCTTTCTTTAACTCGTTTACAGCCAGAATGGAATGTACCTAATTGTGGGATAACGTACTTTTACAGTTGGGAACCGGCGATGTTACTGTAATTATGTTCCGGGCTTCTGAATACATGAAAGCGACCCTTTTGAAGTTTACTGTGGGAACTGAGTTGTAACCATTTGTTCGTCATGTTGTGCTATGACTAAGATATGTATAAAAGGAGCGATCCACGTTTGCAATTCGAAGCAGTCTCTCAGAACCTACACGTAGTGTACTTCTTGCGATTTCTGTATCCCTGCAGTAAATAAACGCTGATCTTTGACGCCGAAGGAAGTGTCCCGTGTCTCTGTGTTTTGTACGCCGGAACAGGTAACCCACGAAGGTTTCAGGTGTTGTCCCCTGGCACCGCTGGGCCTTAGAATAGCCCAGTCCTTCACTGTCACTCACTAATGTTTTGCCACAATAAAGGGTGTATGTACAAAGTGGTGTGATATTTATCAATGTGTATAGATATATATTTAATATTTATACAATTCCCTTGCTAATGCTGAAATACTGATGTAGTATGCTTAGGAAGGTAGGGAACAATGCCCCATGAGCCAACTCTGGACAAAAGGGTATTTGAGGGTCCAATCAACCCCCAGCCTCGTTTTGCTTCCTCCTCCGTCCGTGGCTTCACGGACGGAGGAGGAAGCACAACGGGGCTGGGGGTTGATTGGACCCTCAAATACCCTTTTGTCCAGAGTTGGCTCACGTAACTCTAATGTTATGTTTCACGAGTATTTTGATATTGATGTGGTTGAAGAACTGTGCAACTGTGTATGTGGTATTTACCCTGGTGTATTGCTAACTAGCCGTAATACTGCTATTAAGAGAACTAGTATTGCATAGTGCTGTCTTTGGGTACTGTTCCGATGGTTGATGCTCATTTGGTATTATTCCAACTTGAAGACTGGAATACTCCCCCTTACATGATGGACTGCCTTTCCCAATAAGCTGCTAATTGGATAGTCATTGTTCCAGTGCTTGATTATTACTTGTAGTATGCCTCTTTATGCTGTGTTTAATAATTGTATAAATGACAAATTAAGTTGGATGAATCTGATATATTGATATTGTATGTCCAATGGTATAAAACTTTCAAAAAATAAAGTTTAAAAAAAAAAAGAGTTCTACCTACTTCCCAAGTGTAATGACCGCAGGGGAAGGTAGCTGTTGGACTCCTGCCCAACCCACACACTGCAGGAACGAGGAATACTCCAGTCCCCTTCCCCGGCTCACCAACCACTCACTGAATGGTACACATGAGTAAGCTGCTGAACCAGAAAAGAGGGTGGAAACAAAAAGGTAACCAAACCTTCCACCCGTTATCTTGGTTTAAAAGATACACCCGCCTCCTTCTTTTGCACCTGCAAGAATAGGGGAACACAAAACACACCCTACTGTAATTATACAATCCCCAGTCCTTCTTTGGCAACACAATACCGATATCCAACATATATTGTCACAGACACTTACCGGAAGATAATGCAGGCTTAGCTTCAAGGAGTTTGTCCATCAGTACACCCCCGAGATAACATCTCTCAGGCACTTCCTGACAGGATTTAACTTAGCAGAGTAAGGGTGTTTGGTTAGGTTAAATCAAGAAGATACAGGGTAAAAAACAGACCCCAGTTTCGGTTCTGAAAAAACCCCTCTGTATCGGGCGCTATGAATTTAGCTGAGGAATCAGCGAGAACGCGTCTTTTCCTCCGCTCGCTCGGAAGGAAAGTAAACAAACCCAGCCGGGTTTGCTTCGCGGAATGGACGAAAACGTCACTTCCGCATAACGATGCGGACTGGTAGCGTTTCTCGCGACCGGGACTCCGCGTCTCCAAAACGGGAGGACAGCGAAAAACGGGTAAATAACAGACAGGGGCCCCTGAATGTTCAACCCCCACGGTCCAAAAAGCAAACTAAGGAATGTAAACTAAATAAAAGAAGGGAATAAACTAAAGAACACTGACTAACTACGAACCCTCGCTAAGGAATGGGGCAGGTTAGCAAAAACACGGAGAGGACCAATAAACAGGGACTGGGACAAGAAGGGTAGCAAGGAAAAAAGGGGAACAACTTGTACTCAGCAGGAATCCTCCAATTCTTCACACGAGCCCGTGTAAAGACAACAGCCATCAAACAGGGAAAACACCGGAGCCAGAATGCAGGAACCACCAGGTAGCAATAACAAGCATGGACACAAGGGTAAGACTCCTTTTTATATATCCGGGGTGTCATGTGATGTGTCTGGACATGGTCAGCAAAAGAGGACTGGGGACCAGGACCTAACAGTACCCCCCCCCGACAATCCTCCCCACAGGTCTCGGCTTCCGGGGATGCAGTCTATGGAATAACCTCACCAACCGAGGCGCATGTACACCTCCAGCTGGCTCCCACGTCCTATCCTCCGGGGCATACCCCTTCCAATCTACCAGGTAATACAACCTACCCCTTCTCCTCCTTGAATCAAGAATGGCCTGTACCTCAAACTCCTCTTCGCCATCCACCAGTACGGGGGCAGGAGGGGGCAGAACCTGATCTGTGGGAACAAAAGGCTTCAGTAGGGAGGTGTGAAACACGGGATGGATCTTATAGTCCGAAGGTAGTAAAAGCTTTATCGCCACAGGGTTGACTACCTTATCCACAGGGAATGGGCCTACGTACCGGGGTTGTAGTTTACGTGAACCCGGTAGTTTCAAATTACGGGAAGCCAACCAAACCTGATCGCCCACCTTATAACCGGGAGCTGGAACCCTATGGCGATCAGCTTGGACCTTCATAGCCTCCTTAGCATCCTGTAAGCAACCCCTGGCCGTCTCCCAGATGTTTCCCAGACGTTTACAAATGTCATCAATGGCTGGCAAGTGCCCAGTGGGTTGAATGGCAAGAGCTTTGGGATGGTATCCCATAGAGCAGTAGAATGGCGTCATACCCAAGGCCGAATGTACGCTGTTATTATATGCGAATTCAGCAATAGGCAAAGCCCTCACCCAGTCACACAAGAGGGACGTAGTCAGGCATCTCAGATACTGTTCCATTGTCTGGTTGGTGCGTTCCGTCTGCCCATCTGACTGGGGGTGGTATGCAGATGACAAGCGCACATCCATCTTAAGCACCAGACAGAGTTCCTTCCAGAAGTGAGACACAAACTGCGCACCCCTGTCTGAGACGACCGCGGTGGGCAACCCATGTAACCGCACTATCGAAACCAAAAACTCCCAGGCCATCTCCTTCGCTGTGGGAATGTTACGGAGCGGTATAAAGTGAGCCATCTTGGTAAACAAATCTACGACCACAAAAACAGCCGTGAAGCCAGAGACCAAGGGAAGGTCCGTAACGAAATCCATGCTAACAGTATGCCAAGGGGAAGGGGGTACTGCCAACGGCTGAAGAAGGCCCGAGGGCTTACTATGCGAGGGCTTGTTGATGGCACACACAGGGCAAGCTGACACATACTTCTGGATATCCTGTGCCACCGTATCCCACCAAAACCACCTCAGACACAACTCCTTTGTCTTCCCAATTCCTGGGTGCGCAACTAAAGAGGAGGAATGACACCATTCTACCACCCTAGGTCTCAACTCCGGGGGAATGAACAACCTGTCACCCTGATATAACAACCCCTCTCTAGCCACCACCTGTGATAAGCGCAACCACGGGGCCAAGTCCATGTTGCGCAAAAGATCTTTAATCCTGGAAGCGAATTCTTCCACCGAAGCGGCTCCCACAATCCTATTCACATCAAGCATAGGTCTAGTTTCCTTCCCTGCCTTCACTTCCTCTGGTTTGACATGAATCCGAGACAAAGCGTCCGATTTAAGCTGCTGAGCGGCAGGTCTGTAGGTGATTACGTAATCATATTCATTGAAAAACAAGACCCATCGCATTTGTCTCGGTGTCAAGGCCCGGGCCGATCTAAAATACTCTAGATTCTTGTGATCTGTATAGATGGTCACAGTATGACGGGCCCCCCAGAGGTAGTGACGCCATTCCTCAAACGACAACTTTACCGCCAACAGTTCACGCTCCGCTACTGTATAGTTTCGTTCGGCCGGCAACAATGTTTTCGAAAAATAAGCGATAGGGTGCATATCTCCTGTGCCTCCCTCCTTTTGGGACAAAACCCCACCAACTGCACAGGCAGAAGCATCCGTTTCTACAAAAAAGGGGGATGACGGATCAGGATGAGCCAGTACTGGCGCAGTTGTAAAGGTCTCCAGTAATAACTGAAAAGCCCCCTGTGCCTCCGGGGTCCACTCAAAGGACACCCCCTTTCTTAACAAGCGGGTCATAGGTGCAACAATCTCCGAAAAGTGAGTGATAAAACGCCGGTAGAAATTGGCGAACCCCAAAAGTACCTGTATGTGCCTCACCGTAGTGGGCACTGGCCAAGATAGAATAGCCTGTATCTTTTTAGGGTCCATTCGGATCCCATCAGCAGATATGAGAAACCCCAAAAACTCTACCTCCTTCGCATCAAACTGACATTTTTCCAGTTTGGCATATAACCGATGTTCTCGCAGCTTCTGCAACACTTGTCGCACATGGGTGGAATGGTCTACTCCAGTCTCCGAGAAGATAAGGATGTCATCCAAGTAGACAATCACCGTCTTGTCCAGATGTTCACTCAAGACCTCATTTATGAAATACTGGAACGCCGCCGGCGCGTTACACAGGCCAAACGGCATCACACAGTATTCATACAACCCATGTTTCGTTTTAAAAGCCGTCTTCCACTCATCACCGGGCCGCACCCTGATCAAATGATATGCTCCACGTAAGTCCAACTTGGTGAATACTGTGGCCCTGCGGAGCTGATCCAGCAACACGGGGATGAGCGGAAGAGGGTACCTGTTCTTAATAGTGGCTTTATTCAGTGTCCGGTAGTCCACACACGCCCTAAGAGTGCCTTCTTTCTTCGGTATAAAAAAGATCGCCGAAGAGACAGGCGAAGAAGAGGGACGGATAAAACCTAACGCCAACATCTCATCCAGATATTCCTTGAGATGTTTTTCCTCGGGTTCAGACAGTGCATAGACTCTACTACAAGGCAGGGGAACCCCTTCCACGAGGTCTATCTTACAATCAAACGACCGATGTGGCGGCAGACTCTGCGCACGACCCTTGTCAAACACATCGGCGTATTCCGCGTACTGTTTCGGAACTCCTTTCTCTTCCATGGCGGCGCAATATAGAGGAGGGACCTTCCCACTAGCCTCGCCATAGCAATGCTTCAAGCAATAATGCGAATCAAGAGTGACACGCCGAAGTACCCAATCAATCCTAGGGTTGTGCTCCTGGAGCCAAGGCACCCCCAGAACCAACCCAAAGGAAGGCGCGTCTATCAAGTCAAACACCACACTTTCCGAGTGACCATTGTCACATAACAAGTGAAGCGGCAGGGTTTGTCTAGTGATGCACCCTGATGACAACTCAGTTCCGTCTATCGCTCGGACCGGCTCTGGCTGTTCTTTATACCGACAAGGCACGCCAAGCTTCTCTGCAAGGGAGATATCAATAAAATTGCCCGTGGCCCCTGAATCCAATAAGACCGAAACAGGCACCCTTTGGTATTCTGCCAATAGTAGTTGTGCTGTAATTACAAAGTGTCGGGGTGCCACATCCACTGCCCCCAACACCTCATATTGAGCTCTGCTTGGCGGGAGTAGGTGTGCCCTTTCCACATTTACATATGCCACCTTTTTGCCATAACCAGCTCCAGAAGGTTTAACGGGACACTCCCTTGCGAAATGCCCCCCCTGTCCACAATAGAGACATAAGTTCTGATCTCTACGTCTCTTTCTTTCTTCAGGAGTGAGGGGCCCCCTAACGCCTCCTATTTCCATGGGCTCTGGTTTGGCTTCACTGGGTTGCTGTTTCACCTCGGTCTTTATAAAGCTCCCTCTGGACACCTGGAAACGACCACGATCACCACGTCGCTCTGACAACCTATGGTTCAACTTAACCACTAAGTCAATGAAAGCGGCGCACTCTTCAGGGGGATCTACGACTTGCGATACCACATCCTTCAGATCGTCGTTAAGACCCTGATAGAATAAAGACGTCCGCTTATCAGCAGGCCAATGTGTCTCTGCAATCAATCTATTGAAAGACGCGATATATGTCAGAAGATCCTGTCGCCCCTGTCGTAGTTTTAGTAATTCTGAATCACTAGCTTGCATAAATGCATGCTTTGCAAACAATCCCCTCATCAACTCCTTGAAAGCATTATAATCTCTCAATACTTGGTCATTTCCTTCCACTAAGGGGATAGCCCACTGTGCAGCAGTACCAGCCAGATATGAGAGAGTAAAGGCCACCTTCGCAGCATCGTCTGGAAAAGCACCAGGCCTACATATGAAGTGTAACTGGCACTGGTTCATGAACATCCCGTATTTCCCGCTGTCTCCATAAAACCGTTCAGGTGGGGCCAAAGGTACCGGAACAGGGGAATTCACGGTAATTGCCACAGGTGTCCCTCCCCCGGGATTACTCTGTCCTGCTCCCCCATATTGAAAGGTAGCCGGATGTATAACGGGATTTTGCGCTCTAGGTTGGGCCTGGGCCTGAGCCCTTACAGCTACCAGCTCTTGCCTCAACCCTACGTTCTCCTGTCTTAATTCCTGTACTTGCGCCTGTAATGCAGCAAGGGCCCCCATTATATCTAACATGGAGGGAGCTTCTGCGCCCGCCATAGCCCCTCCTCCTGCCTCATCCATCCAAGTTCGGGCAGTGTATTAAAACGTGGGCTTGTTATTCTGTTGGACTCCTGCCCAACCCACACACTGCAGGAACGAGGAATACTCCAGTCCCCTTCCCCGGCTCACCAACCACTCACTGAATGGTACACATGAGTAAGCTGCTGAACCAGAAAAGAGGGTGGAAACAAAAAGGTAACCAAACCTTCCACCCGTTATCTTGGTTTAAAAGATACACCCGCCTCCTTCTTTTGCACCTGCAAGAATAGGGGAACACAAAACACACCCTACTGTAATTATACAATCCCCAGTCCTTCTTTGGCAACACAATACCGATATCCAACATATATTGTCACAGACACTTACCGGAAGATAATGCAGGCTTAGCTTCAAGGAGTTTGTCCATCAGTACACCCCCGAGATAACATCTCTCAGGCACTTCCTGACAGGATTTAACTTAGCAGAGTAAGGGTGTTTGGTTAGGTTAAATCAAGAAGATACAGGGTAAAAAACAGACCCCAGTTTCGGTTCTGAAAAAACCCCTCTGTATCGGGCGCTATGAATTTAGCTGAGGAATCAGCGAGAACGCGTCTTTTCCTCCGCTCGCTCGGAAGGAAAGTAAACAAACCCAGCCGGGTTTGCTTCGCGGAATGGACGAAAACGTCACTTCCGCATAACGATGCGGACTGGTAGCGTTTCTCGCGACCGGGACTCCGCGTCTCCAAAACGGGAGGACAGCGAAAAACGGGTAAATAACAGACAGGGGCCCCTGAATGTTCAACCCCCACGGTCCAAAAAGCAAACTAAGGAATGTAAA
The DNA here is from genome assembly GCF_964263255.1 of Lissotriton vulgaris. Lineage (NCBI taxonomy): Eukaryota > Metazoa > Chordata > Amphibia > Caudata > Salamandridae > Lissotriton > Lissotriton vulgaris. The sequence goes on along the minus strand of NC_141697.1, from coordinate 1,047,478,311 downwards.
CTAAATAAAAGAAGGGAATAAACTAAAGAACACTGACTAACTACGAACCCTCGCTAAGGAATGGGGCAGGTTAGCAAAAACACGGAGAGGACCAATAAACAGGGACTGGGACAAGAAGGGTAGCAAGGAAAAAAGGGGAACAACTTGTACTCAGCAGGAATCCTCCAATTCTTCACACGAGCCCGTGTAAAGACAACAGCCATCAAACAGGGAAAACACCGGAGCCAGAATGCAGGAACCACCAGGTAGCAATAACAAGCATGGACACAAGGGTAAGACTCCTTTTTATATATCCGGGGTGTCATGTGATGTGTCTGGACATGGTCAGCAAAAGAGGACTGGGGACCAGGACCTAACAGTAGCCTATTGACTACTATCCTACACTCTTCTAGCGCCCTTAAAATCAGTATTTAGGGGAGCCTCTGGCACCAGGAAATCAAATCCAGTTGATCTAAAAGGAGAAGACGGACTTGAAGAGTCACAAGAAGCCGGCCAGTCTGCTGACTTTGACAATCGTGCCATTGACGGGCCTGTCTTGTAGCTGCTGTGTCTCTAAAGACTGGGAGAACTGGCAGCACTTCCCCCAAGAACCAGGAACTCCCATGGAACAGTAGAGCTGCTCGACTGCACCTTGTAGGTACCAAGAAAGAACTGTGAGGCTCCAAAACTACGAAACCCTAATGCCAGAAAGCACCACAGCACCGAGCAGCTTAGCCCAAGCTGAAGTGCGCCAAGGGTGCCAACTTGGTCCTCAGACTCTCCAGGCTCAAAGTCCACCTTCCACTTTGGGTTTCCCCTGTATGGACTTCTCTACTCTGCCTGCAGCCTCTCTTTGCAGGCCCCCTCTACTGCAACCGCTCCTGGTGACAAAAAAGAGACGTCTAAAGACATCTCTGCACCCATCGCCCCAGAACCCTGTAGAAGAGGATGAAAGGGGTCCCCACATTACCGAGCATAGTGAAGCCTAAGCCCCCTTGTTGGTTCGGCCCCACTGGCCTCCCGGTCTAAACCTGTAGTCTCTTTTCACGAAGACCAATCCCCGTAGACTAACATTGGGCAGCTAACGCTGTATTGCACCAGTGCGCCCAGCCGCCCTAATGCTGCTTGAGGTGATCTGCTGGTGCTGCCTTGGATCTTGACCCATACTCAGCTTAAGTCCAGAAGATTGGTCTTGTAAGTTGCAGCACTCTACCTGTATGTCGTATTTGTTTTTCCTCCATTAGGATAACAGCTTCTGAAAAATGCACGGTGTCGACTTTTTAAACTTAAAAGTATATCTCTTGCAAAGCGTACTTACCTGATCGAATTGATTATGGTGCATATATATATATATATATATATATATATATATATATATATATATACTAGCAGCCCGTCTCAACGTTGTCCGGGTATGAATTGCTGCCGGCCAGTAGTATATTGTTTTGTAGGATTTCGTTTTGATAGCATTTCTTATCTGTGACAGGCCTGTGAAACGCTCCGATTCACAGTGCACCGCTAATGCACTTAAGAGTGCGCATTCAGTAGTGTGTGAACTCGAGTTTCCTTCCTTTATTTTTCCATGCAATATTATATAGCACAAACTCGACAACATGGCATGAGCACAATTTACATTACAGAAGGACACATTAATTTGTGGTAGGCACGCGGAGACAAAGCTATTTGCCTGGAATCACAGGATGTTGATTGGATGCCGAGATTCAAACGTAGCTCCCGAGCTCTAAAGTTCGCAATTCTAGAACTTGTGGCGGGAGGTGTGTCTAAAAGTGTATGTCGGTGCTGGCCGTCAATGAGAGAGACCTGTGTATTTTTCAAATCGGTGGTGAAAAAATATGAGTATGTTGCTGTAGATGTGGGCCGCCGTGCCACCAATGTACTTACCCGGGAGGGTAAACACCCATTATTCCGCAACTTTCTTTCCGCATACCATCACTCCGCATACTTTCATTACGAAAGTACCATGACTCCGCAATGCCATTATAACGCATGGTATTATATTTTAAATGCTTTTACCACGCATACATTTACAACGAAATTCGTTGTAAATGCATGAATGGTAAAAGCATGTTTTTTTAAAATGTTTGGATAAGGTAAGTATGGTTATAGGGGTATATGTTTTGGGGTACTGATGTATATGTTTTGGGTGTTTGGGTAGTTTAAGGGTTCAGATACAGTTTTGGGTTATGGGGTGCAGGGGTAGTTTTAGGGTTTAGGGATATGTATGGGTTTTGGGGTACAGGGGTATTTTTAGGGTTCAGGGCTAGGTTTGGGTTTTGGGGTATAGGGGTATTTTTAGGGTTCAGGGGTAGGTTTGGGTTTTGGGGTACAGGGGTGTTTTAATGGTTCAGGGCTAGGTTTGGTTTTTGGGGTACAGGGGTATTTTAGGGTTCAGGGGTATGTTTTGGTTTTGGGGTACAGGGGTATTTTTAGGGTTCAGGGCTAGGTTTGGGTTTTGGGGTACAAGGGTATGTTTATGGTTCAGGGGTAGGTTTGGGTTTTGAGGCACAGGGGTGTTTATAGGGTTCCGGGCTGGGTTTGGGTTTTGGGGTACAGGGGTATTTTTAGGGTTTAGGGATAGGTTTGGGTTTTGGGGTACAGGGTATATATATAGGGTTAAGATGGATTCGTTTTTAAGGGTGTTGGGGTATTTTAAGGAGTAAGGGTGGGTTATGATTATGGGGTGCAGGGGTATTTAAAGGGAGCAGGGTGGATACCCGGAGCTGGAATGTACAGAACCTGGGAAGAAAAAACAATAAAATATTGGGCACAGCGCTCACTTTTTTTCCGTAATCCCACACCCCGCACAGGCCCACGCCCCCAGCACACGCCCACAGCATACGATATGAGACATGGCATGAAGGGCGGAACGTACCACATGCCCCCAGCGTTTTTCACGCCCACAGCACACGCCCCAAGCACAACGCAGACACGCCCACAAGGGACTACTTTGCTGGCACGGTTCTTTTACCTTTTAAATGTATATGGTGGGCGTCTGCAAAGCCTATGTCCTTCTGCTGCAACTGCCCTTTCCAACGCTGTATTGGGTGTTGTGATTGGTGCTGTGGTTCCTGAGATTCCCTGCCTCAAAGGTTTGGGCTCTCTCTTTATTATATTAGTATAGATATATATATATTCAGGAAACTCGCCACACGTCGCAGAATCACACTGCCAGGTTGCACAAACGACGAAGAGTGGACCCAAATATTGCTGGTGCAAAGCGTGATTTATTCAATAGATGCCAGGGCTGCTGCCATAACGCGTTTCGCCTCCAAGGAGGCTTGATCACATGATAGATAGATAGATAGATAGATAGATAGATAGATAGATAGATAGATAGATAGATAGATAGATAGATAGATAGATAGATAGATAGATAGATAGATAGATAGATAGATACATAGATAGATATATCAACCAACATGAAGGGTCCTTCCGGGATCCTCTCTCCCAAGTCAGGTAGCGCATAAATTTGGCGGACCTCTTCAAGCCGAAATTTCAATTTTTCCACAGTTTGCTTCAAAGCACAAAGGCACACTCACGAACTTACAGCAAAATAATTTATTCTCAGTTACACGCTACGGGTTTCGGCACTACTTGTGCCTTTATCACACGTTAACCAAACGGACTTGTCGGGCATGTTAAATACAAAAGAAAACATAAATGAGGTAGTGGATCAGGTCATGTGACATAGTATGCACCACATTCCGCCATCTTGGAACGGAGTAATTGATTGTTGGTTACATGTAGTTTTAAACAGTTTTATTTGTAAACATACAACTGTATATTGCCAAACAACAATCTCATGTTATTTACTTAGTCATATGGGGTCCCCGCTATATGTCACAATTACTTATTGTAACACTCGCGCTGCATATATCAAATTTTTATCGATATGTAACAGATCTAGTGCCCGTTAATATATGCTAGTTCATAGGGATCTGAAAAATCATTTAAAAAGAGTTTTGATCTCATGTTTAGGCCCTCAGGACTATATACCCGGGCTGATTACCCGCAAAGGCGTCTTCTAGGGTATTAATCTCAGCAAGTGCCCGAAAACACTCAAGGTGGCCCCACAGGACTACAACGTGTTATGACATTTGTATATCTGGATATTATTTTATCTCGGTCTAGTGCCCGATAGATCCCAGGGTGGTGGGGTATGATCTATTCTGATATGTAGACAAATTATGTAAAAGTTGACCAACTTTCACTAACTGTGCGCTGAAGTTTCACTTGAAACTTTAAATGTTTCTTCTCCTGTTTTAACAATTTATTAACAAAAGTTCATGACTCCATTTTTTCAGTCAGTTTCTGTTTTAATTGATTATACAGTTTTCTTGTTTCATTATAAAGAGCTTATCAATCATTTTCTTTGAGTAATCAATATGTATCCGTTATAGCTCTGCCCAATGCATTTCGGGTCAGATCATGTGACCCTTCGTCAGGGGCCTGGGGAAAGACGAATACAGGACCTTAGCCATCATCAAAATATTATGTGAAATAAAAAATTCATGCATATGCAACAAACTCATACCAAAAAGAAAAATCCACAGTGTTAAATATACATCATAAAGTACATTTTCTTGTCACATTCCTAAGGTTGTATGAACGAAGCAGTGAATGTAGCGGTGACATAGAAAAAGTGATCAGAAGGGTGGGTAAAGTGGAGAGTGAAAATTGCGGAAAGATGTTCCAAAGTGCCGAAATCGCGCACACAAGGTCTAAGAACACTTACGAGAGTAAGGATATCGCAGTGGTCACGCTCATATCAGGCGGGTGACTCGGGTGGGTATCGTCGATACCGGACGGGTAAAAGGAAGTTGCGCGCGGCTGTAGTTTAAAGAGCAGACACGGTTCCGATCACGTGATCGTGTAAGCAATGGAAGTCGAAAAAAGACTTCTCGAAGGTATTTCGTGCTATGAGACAACAAGATGTAAATAATACCAATTAAATATTTGGAAAGGTAGCGATGCGGGGATAAACAATAAGTTGAATAATATAAAACGTGTGGAATATAATCAGCCCGACATGGGGGTACCGGTGAACCAAGGGAAATAGAGGAGGGGCTGGGAGAAGGGTAAGGAGTGGAAAAGAAAAGAGGACAATTCGGTAAACATGAGCAATGTACATAATGTGTAGCCAAGCGATATAGTGTGGATAATGAAAGTAACAAAAAGATTAGAACATAATAACTATAACATCCATTAAGATCATGGAAATGATAATGAAAATCAACAGTAATGAGTGTTTTAGTCACAATTGCAAATGCCAAAGTGGACATCCTGCACATAGATCATAAGGTAAACTTTTTGCTATTCTGATATGTCCCATCAGGTGACCCTCAGTTACAAGGACATGGTTCCCTTAGTTTTGGCACATGTTGGATTCAACCCCAAAATTGGATTCAAACCCAACTACCCCACATAAAGAAGTACTAATCAATAACCATGCCATCCGAGGTCAGATACAAATGCAAAAATACAAAAATAGTAGAGAAGTGAACATCTAATTTCATACACGTGATAGTGTCTTTCATCCAAGTGACAGGAATTGGTAGGGAAATCGTGAGTTAATCGTGACAGAAGTGACTTCTCCCTTCCATTTCTCCTACAAGAAACATATAGACATACGATTAAAATTCCTTCACATTAAAATTAAAACAGCTAACAAGCGTTTAAACAGATTTAGCAGTACATAATCTTATCCAACTATTTTATATCATCAGCCACATTATACTGAAGGACGTATTCTTAAATGAGGGTGACCTAATCCTCGTGTAGATGGGTTGCCAGTTCCTCATCTAAATTGTGCCCCTAACTGCAACGTTAACCATGGGAAAGTAATTCACATTAATTTGTTAGCAAACTTTGACATAATATGTGATGCAAAGTAAAGGTAAAGTAACCAATTAAGAGATAGTACACATTTACACACAGCATTCTACTGTAGCATATATATAACATTTCTGTAACGCTTTCCCACCTTTTGCTGAAGCCCCACAACAAATACAAACTGAAACAAAGTCTAATGAATTTGGAGTGATAGAAAACCATTTTATCAGTATTGGGTTGTTTTTTAATTTCATTTCTCTCTATAGATTAATATAAAGGGTGCTAAAGCAAGAAACAAATCTGCTGTGCTCCTATCCATCACTTTCAAATGTTCTCAAATAAAATGGCTTGTAAAATGATACTAATTTGTAAAGAATGTGACCATTAAGTGCATTAGTTCTCATCCTCATTGATGTGTTTTTAATTTGTGGGTTTGTTTGTATGAAGAAGCTGTGAAATGATTTTACACAAAAATGTATTTTACCATCAGTATATAAGAGGGGTGTCCGTCTTCTTTACCAACTCACTGTCTTGGTAAACGATGTGTTGCATGCACTGAAATCAGGTAGCAGTGCACAATTATGTTTATAACACTTGGAGTGGACAATGTGTATTTTTCAGTGCTACGGTTAAATGCCTGGATCTAAGCAGGGGATGGGTGGGTATGTGAGAAGTGGATATCTGCTGAAAGCACTCAGTGATCCTGGTAACTTATGGATGATTTCCCACTATTGTGAAGAGCCACTAAATCTCTCCCACATTTTAATACACCTTTCCAAGCTGTGCACATTATGAAGCTTCCAAATGTAAAAAACATAGAACCTTGTCATCTGACTTTTTAACTGTGCTTACCCGTAGGTTAGAGCAAGAAGATACATATTATGTACATTGGTCATGGAAGTGTGGATATTAACATCACTCCTGTTGGACTTGGATTACTAGGTTAGTGCAACCTAGGTTTGCGCTATATAGAAACTTAAGATAAATAAATAAATAAATGATTTAAGTGAGCATTGATGTATTGGCGGTATAAGGCTTTGCCCATCACACACTGTGGTGACTTGTACTTTTCTTTGCACACATTAAGGCCTCAATTTATAAAAAGTAGCCGAACAGATTCCTATAAATTACGCTTCCATTTGCTCTTAAGTTATGCCTGGGATGCATGTATTAAAATTCCCTTCAAAAAAAGATGTAATTTATGACTACTGTAGTGAAGAATCCTAATTCGATGGCGTTCAAGGATAGAAATAAATACTACATTGTTTTCGCCCCCCAAGTTGCACGGTTTATGAGTATGTGTAGGATTAGGGAATTTCACACATTTTTAAATGAATTTTGTAAAGGCTTTCTTCTCTCACTTCAAAATAATCATATAGCTAGCCCTTTCTCCCTCCCATGATTGTTGGAGTAATTGCTGCTCCATCCCACACTTTCTTCCGCAGTTTTGTTTGGACCTTCTCAGTGTAACTTCATAGTGCAGATAAGTATGGGAAATGAGATTGTGTGTATAACTGTTAGATGGACCAAATCCAATGCAGAGAGATGCTACACATGATTGCACTCCAGTGAGACCCAGCCCTGCAAGGTCAGCTCGCACTCAAGGAGTATCATAGGTTAGACTCATTGCTGTAGGTTAAGCTACAACCTCCCGTCATTGTCAGGTGCCAAAAGGCAGATGCCAGCAACTGCACCATTACCACACAACATAGCAGCTCCCTCAGCAGTTCTCCTTCGCTGACAGCAGTGGAGTCTGGTGCAGCTGAGCACTCGAAAGGGACATTTACAACAACCACTGTAAATGGTAAGCAAAAGTAAAAACCACATTTCCTTGTATTGCAAAACACAGAAATAATCTGTATCATAAATCTCAATGCTCCTCACACTGCATTCCCTTGTTTCCTTTCATGCTATTGATTCCTAAATATAATTTGTTGGCGTCTTGCTCTTTATTGGTGTATTGATATGAAAATCTTGTTTTTGTCTTGTTTGGTTGAGTTTTCTGTCCTCAGTTGCAAAACATTTCGCTCTTCCATGCTCCACTCTATGTTGGCACCTTGGGTTGTCTTCTCCCTGTATGCCCTATTTTGATATTAGGCAGGGCATGGTGGCATCAAGGATAGGTCGCCCGTAGCATTCTTTTTTACACAACCAAGTAAAAGGTGGAAAGCAGTTAAGGCGCAAAAGCTAGAGCAATCAGTTGCATGGGATTTCCCTAGCATTTTGCAGACATAACCTTGGGAACCCCCAAAAAGTGACACTTAAGAGAAAATCTAAAAATGCACAAGCTACCCACATACAGGTTACCAACTTTTTTTAATTAAAATATAGATATACATATCAGAAGATACAAACAGGGATTGGGCATAGTCTTGCCACCAGGTTGTGCGCTAATACGCTGACTGACGACAGATTTTGACAAGATGTAACTTACAGACGTGTGAGTAACTCCCAATTATAGGTATAGTCAAATTTAACTCTGAAAATGTTCTTTCCAAATCAAACCCTCAGTTATAAAGAAAACACAACTGTCTAAGCAGACATTGTACTTCCATATTTGTCCCTGAATAACTACATTTTGCAGAAAGCAGGTTTTTACTGTTGGTTTCCCTCACAAAACCCTTCCTATTTAAAGTTTAATTCGTCCTACAAGAGAAACTGCAGCAGGGAAATGACTGTGTCACAGAGATGGACTCCCTGGTACAAAGTAACTGAGCCATCCCCAGGGGAAGGGGTCCCCGGGTCCTTTCAAGGCTCGTGGAGGGAGGGCGAGCATGTATTGTATTGTATTGTAACTGTATTTCTATAGACCCCTGACAAGGCATCAAAGTGCTTTTAAGGCAAGTAGCACGCTACTACGGAACCCATAAAGGATTAGTGATGAATTAGTATGGTGAAAAACTTAAGTAATTTGAGTGGTGGATATATTAGTCAGTTATTTGGATTGAGAAGGATACATTCTAACTCTTTACCACACAACCAGTCATCAACTGGCAGATTAGATAATTCAACTTTCTTATCAGAATTTATTTCTTAAAACTTTGTACCATCCCTTCACACTCCTTCACTATCCTACGTGTATTATTGTCTAACCATATAATTTTGAGGGCAGTGGATGCAATTGTTAAGAATTATGGAATATGTGACTCTCAGCTTTGTTCCTCCCATTTAAAGTTCTTTCTGTTGTTTGAAATTGCAGGCATTTGACCCCCATTTGTTACTATCAGACTGTTTTTTACACTGATGAGTCATTATCATTTTGTGGGTCTAGTAACTGACACACTGTAGTAAACATTCAGCATATCTATGGTACAATAACTCAATTTTGTTAGTTAGCTAGTCTTCTTCAGATGGCCTATACCAGTTATGGATCCACCACATCTTGAGACATCAATCAGAGACAAAGGTTCACAAAGGATCAGCATATACCACTGCTGAGGGCCAAGAGACAGTTGTTACAGAACAGTTTCGAAGGTGTAATAGAATGACATATAGTAGGGGAAAGAGACAGTAGTGGGACCCAACACGGATCCACAATACAAACACGTATATCTAACTCTTCCTAGTTGCCACTAACCTGAGGCCTCTCAAGAGAGAGATAGGAGTAGTGAAATAATTCCTAGGATGCAAGGAAATCCTTTGTTTTTGACGTTGCAGAAGGAAGGTCAAGAAACTCTGTAAACTGAAAACTGCAAAGGGACACAGGTGAAGAGCAGAGCCCCAGCAGAGGCTGCCTCTCATCAACAGAGAGGAAAGCTAAGCAACTGGCCACGTCCCATGTGTGAATTTTATAGGATCCTCCAATCGTGCTGTAGATTCTCATTTCCCAGGGTCTATGAACCTTGCAGTAGATCCTCGAATCCTGGGATTTTTAAAATCCTGCAGTAGATCCTCAAACCCCGCAGTGGCATGCCACTCAGATGGATAAAAAGAACAAGGGTTCTGTGCGGGAAATTAAAGATGCAGTACTGAACATATTCTTAAAGACAACTATGTTCATTTTGAAAATGTAAAAATTCTCATTGACAGGCCCTTATAATCTGGCATAAATAAATATATTCACTGCTTCTTGGAAGTGCCCAGTACATCACAGTCTGACTGGAAGTTATAAAGGTGCAAAGTGTGTATAATGCAAATAGCAATGGAACAATAATGCTTTTGGCAGGGATTACAACCTTTGAGTCATTGAAATTCAGACACCATATTAATTCATTAACATTTCAGTTTCAATTACCATAGTCGTTAACAGCGTTTCAACCCCTGGCAATTTGAGACTCATCATCAGAATAAATCAATTCAAATGAACCAAGAGCCATGTTCTGTGAGATAAAAAGCAAAGGCTAATAATACCTGATTTATGTTTACAAAGTCATGTAAGGGGCCATTAAATAATTAAATATTGATATACTAATGTTACATACAGAAGGAAGCCAAGTCATGTCTCTGAAAACACATTTTACAATTTTGGTAAAAAACAAAAAAGGCACCCTCATTCCTAAGGGTGCATATGGGGAAATCCAGCAAAAAGTGAGACGTCATCAAATGAGCTTCATGTAAATATGTTCTTTATTTTCAATAAAACATTACTGAAATCAAAAAAAAAAAAAAATTACTTACAGAAATTGGGATGACAGGCGTCAAGCAGATGACCTGTTGAGAAACGATGGCCTGGCTGCCCAAGTCATCCACACATGCAATTTTGAAGAGGTAAGCAATATAACCAAAAATTGTAAATATAGTTAATGAAATGCCGGGGTGATTTGCAAATTCAAAATACATTATTGACAAGCTGAAAAAGTCAGCTAAGTTATCTGTAGCGGCATGAGCAGATCAGCATGCTAACTTTTGTGTTGGTAGATGGGATGTGCATGAATGTGGACTCCTAGATATCAAATATGTCTGCCTGCAAGCGGTGTGGTAAATGCAGAGGAATGCTGGTTCAGAAAATGGGATATTGTCTATAGTGGGAAAAATCAAGTATAAAACTAACCAGATTTTTTTTAAACAAAATTATTGCAAAATCAAGAGGCGTTGGGAAAGAGATCACAAAGCAAACAAGCATTGGCATAGACAATAGGTCTCGCCATTGGAAACTTATGTGTTTAGCCAGAGATTTTGACTTTACCTATGTCTTTAAGCTGTGCTGTACAGACGTTTGCAGCATGCTGAAAATGTATAATAAAGAAGTGTCAGAAGCATTTTTGTTACCTTAGATATGACCAAAAAAGCATTATATACAACTAAAGGACCATATTAAAAAGTATTAAAAAAAAATGACTTGAGTGTTTTTGTCCTTTCAATGCTGGCAACTTGTATCTGCCTGTCCCAATGGTTGCTTGTTGTGTTTATTTTTCGTTAAGGGGGGCATAAACAACAGGAGGGTGAAGGTCAATCAGTCACTCAGTGAGAGTGAGTGAGTGAGAGAGTCAGTCAGTCAATGAGAGTGAGAGAGTTAGTCAGTCAGTGGGAAAGTGAGAGTCTGTGAGAGAGTCAGTCCGTGAGAGTGAGAGTCAGTCAGTGAGAGTGAATGAGAGTGAGAGAGTGAGTCGGTCAGTGAGTGAAAGAGAGTGAGTCAGTGAGATAGTCAGTCAGTCTTTAAGCGAGAGTCAATCTTTAAGGGAGAGTCAGTCTTTTAGCGAGAGTCAGTCTTTCAGCAAGAGTTAGTCTTTTAGCGAGAGTCAGTCAATCAGTGAGAGAGAGTGTCAGTCAGTGAAAAGAGTCAGTCAGTGAGAGAGAGTCAGTCAGTGAGAGAGAGTCAGTTAGTGAGAGAGAGAGAGTCAGTGAGAGAGTCTGTGAGAGAGAGTTTGTGAGAGAGAGTCCGTGAGAGAGAGAGTCAGTGAGAGAGAGTCAGTCAGTGAGCGAGAGTCAGTCAGTGAGAGAGAGTCAGTCAGTCAGTGAGAGAGAGTCAGTCAGTGAGAGTGAGTCACTCAGTGAGAGTGAGTCACTCAGTGAGAGTGGGAGAGTGAGTCTGTGAGAGGGAGTCCGTGAGAGGGAGTGAGAGAGTGTCTGTGAGAGGGAGTGAGAGAGTGTCTGTGAGAGAGTGTCTGTGGGAGTCTGTGAGAGAGTGTCTGTGAGAGTCTGAGAGAGTGTCTGTGAGAGAGTGTCTGTGAGAGTCTGTGAGAGTCTGTGAGTGAGTGTCTGAGTCTCAGTGAGAGAGTGTCTGTGAGCGAATGTCTGTGAGAGAGTGTCTGTGAAAGTCTGAGAGAGTGTCTGTGAGAGTCTAAGAGAGTGTCTGTGAGAGAGTGTCTGTGAGAGTCTGTGAGAGAGTGTCTGTGAGAGTCTGTGAGAGAGTGTCTGTGAGAGTCTGTGGTTGTCTGTGAGAGAGTGTCTGTGAGAGTGTCTGTGAGAGAGTGTCTACAAGAGTCTCTGAGAGAGTGTCTGTGAGAGAGTGTAGTCTGTGAGAGAGTGTCTGTGAGAGTCTGTGAGAGAGTGTCTGTGAGAGCGTGTCTGTGAGTGTCTGTGAAAGAGTATCCGTGAGAGAGTGTCTGTGAGAGAGTGTCTGTGAGAGAGAGTCTGTGACAGAGAGTCTGTGAGAGAGTGTCTGTAAGAGAGTGTCTGTGAGAGAGTGTGAGAGAGTGTCTTTGAGTGTCTGTGAGAGAGTGTCTGTGAGAAAGTGTTTGAGAGAGTGTCTGTGAAAGAGTGTGAGTCTAAGAGAGAGTATCTTTGAGAGAGTGTGTCTGTGAGAGAGTGTATTTGAGTGTCTGTGAGAGAGTGTCTGTAAAAGTGTGAGTCTGTGAGACAGTGTTTTTAGAGAGTGTCTGTGAGAGTCTGTGAGAGAGTGTCTGTGAGAGAGTGAGAGAGTGTCTGTGAGAGAGTGTGAGTCTGTGAGAGAGTGTCTGTGAGAGTCTGTGAGAGAGTGTCTGTGAGAGAGTGTCTGCAAGAGTCTGTGAGAGAGTGTGAGAGTCTGTGAGAGAGTCTGTGAGTGTCAGTGAGAGTCTGTGAGAGAGAGTCTGTGAGAGAGTGTCTGTGAGAGAGGTTGTGAGAGAGTGTCTGTGATAGTATGTGAGAGTGTCTGTGAGAGTGAGTCTGTGAGTGTCTGTGAGAGTGTCTGTGAGAGATAGTCTGTGAGAGATAGTCTGTGAGAGAGTGTCTGTGAGAGAGTGTCTGTGAGAGTGTATCTGTGAGAGTGTATCTGTGAGAGTCTGTGAGAGTCTTGGATGTCTGTGGGAGAGTGTCTGTGAGAGAGTGTCTGTGAGAGTGTGTCTGTGAGAGTCTGTGAGAGTGTGTCTGCACGAGTCTGTGAGAGTCTGTGAGAGAGAGTCTGTGAGAGAGTGTCTGTGAGAGTCTATGAGAGTATCTCTGAGAGTCTGTGAGAGTGTCTGTGAGAGTCTGTGAGAGTGTGTCTGTGAGAGTGTGAGAGAGTGTCTGTGAGAGTCTGTGAGAGAGTGTCTTTGAGAGTCTGTGAGAGTGTGCGAGTCTGTGAGAGAGTGTCTTTTAGAGTCTGTGAGAGGGTTTATGTGAGAGTTTGTGAGAGTCTGTCTGTGAGTGTCTGCGAGACAGTCTGTGAGAGAGTGTCTGTGAGAGAGTGACTGTGAGAGTCTGTGAGAGAGTGTCTTTAAGAGTCTGTGAGAGAGTGTGAGTCTGTTAGACAGTGTCTTTGAGAGCCCGTGAGAGAGTGTATGTGAGAGTCTGTGAGAATCTGTCTGTGGGTGACTGCGAGAGAGTCTGTGAGAGAGTCTGATAGACAGTCTGTGAGAGAGTGTCTGTGAGAGAGTGTCTGTGAGAGTGTCTATGAGAGTGTCTATGAGAGTGTCTGTGAGAGAGTGCCTGTGAGAGTGTCTGTGAGAGGGTGTCTGTGAGATAGTGTCTGTGAGAGAGAGTCTGTGAGAGAGTGTCTGTGAGAGAGTATCTGTGAGAGAGTGTGAGAGTGAGAGAGTGTCTGTGAGAGAGTGTCTGTGAGAGTCTGCGAGAGAGTGTCTGTGAGAGAGAGTCTGTGAGAGAGAGTCTGTGAGAGAGAGTCTGTGAGAGAGTCTGAGAGAGTGTGTGAGAGAGTCTGTGAGAGTGTCTGTGAGAGAGTGTCTGTGAGAGTCCGAGAGAGTGTCTGTGAGAGAGAGTCTGTGAGAGAGAGTCTGTGAGAGAGTCTGAGAGAGTGTGTGAGAGAGTGTCTGTGAGAGAGTGTCTGTGAGAGTCTATGAGAGAGTGTCTTTGAGAGTCTGTGAGAGAGTGTGAGTCTGTGAGACAGTGTATGTGAGAGTCGATGAGAGTCTGTCTGTGAGTGTCTGCGAGAGAGAATGTGAGAGTCTGTGAGAGAGCCTGTGAGAGAGTGTCTGTGAGAGAGTGTCTGTGAGAGAGTGTCTGTGAGAGTGTCTATGAGCGTGTCTATGAGAGTGTCTGTGAGTGAGTGCCTGTGAGAGTGTCTGTGAGAGGGTGTCTGTGAGAGAGTGTCTGTGAGAGAGTGTCTGTGAGAGAGTATCTGTGAGAGATCCTGTGAGAGAGTGTCTGTGAGAAAGTAACTGTGAGAGTCTGTGAGAGAGTGTCTGTGAGAGAGAGTCTGTGTGAGAGAGTCTGAGAGAGTGTCTGAGAGAGTGTCTGTGAGAGTGTCTGTGAGAGTGTCTGTGAAAGAGTGTCTATGAAAGAGTGTCTGTGAGAGAGTGTCTGTGAGAGAATGTCTTTGAGAGTGAGAGGCTCTATAGTGGCAAGTAGGGTCAGGATTTAATTAACAGTAATAGATGGAAAGCCTGAGTGCAATATGATAATGCCCAAAAGCAGGCAGCGCTCAAGATTCCTATTGAGAACTCAATTAGCAAAACCCACCAAGTAATCACTCAGAATCACTGAAGTTGCATAAATAATTAAAGATTGCATGTCTTTCGGTAATATGTGCTAAGTGACATCATAAACCATGAAAGAGCCATCAATTCATGACATCACAACATAAAAACGTATCTGTTAGACCCGGCCTCGTGGCGTGGTCCTCCCTGACCCGTAGCAACACCCTTCCGAGCTTACCCCACAACGAACCCCTGAGTTCCCCAGCCTAACCGACCCCTTTCCTCCATGTTACCCATGACCATTCCCGGACTTCCCCATCCAGGCCTCCATCTTCCCGGCCCGTAGGCCTTGTGTGCCCACTTCCCGGCACCTAAGATGGCCACCGAGCCAGCGCGGCATAGGCCAAGAGGCGCCACTCTGGCTGAAGAACCGAGCACCCCCCTTGAATGAGAGAGGAAGAAGCAGTATCGTTCACACCTCCGATCTCTCCTCAAGAAGTGGGTTTCGATCGCCCCTCCGGCCACCTGGAGGGCTGGCTCCACGCCTGCTGTGTGTCTGGGACTCCTCCCGAACCTGACATGAATGGATCAAAGAGCCGCGTGTCAGGAAACGTCAACAAGCGGCTCCCAGGTGCTAAGACCCCTGCAGACCAGAACTCCAGAGATCAAAGGGGAACAGCCCTATAACTGGGGATGCTCCGGGACTATCGAGAGATTCGATTCTGGACACAACGAGAGCCCTGCTGACGTGGTCGCGGCTCGATTGGCAGAGAAGGACTTCTGCTGGAAACCACCTGAGCCCTGCTGAGTGACTCGCGGCACCCCTGCAACCTTGGAACACCTGAGCCCTGCTGACTCGCGGCTCCCCTGAAGATCGTAAGACCTCCAACATTGTGCTTGAGCCCTGCTGAGTGACTCGCAACTCCCCTGCAACCTTGGAACATCTGAGCCCTGCTGAGTGACTTGCGGCTCCCCTGCAACTTTGTAACACCTGAGCCCTGCTGAGTGACTCGCGGCTCCCTGACTCTCCTGATCCGGCTGGACCCTGATAGATTGCCCGTATCCCCCGGCTCGAGGATTGAGAGCTGTGCGTCGGATACGTAACAATAATGACACTGAGCCTATAAGACTGTCCCGCTACCCCTACCCTGACCGAGACTCTTGGAGCTCTTGCTCTGCTTGTATTACTTGCTTCCTCTGATCATAAAGATCCCTTAAATCACGAGATAAAGAAACGTTGTGGTGTCTCTTTGTCGTGTGGTGCTTGTGTGGTGTGTACGATCCTAAATTCGAGACTCTCCCCCCTGAGAAATCTCCCTCCAGCGCTCGTCTTCGTACCTAGGGAGGTGGGTCCCAGGGTGGTCAGGTACACTCCCTGCCCTCCCCGGAGGTCGCCTTCTAACATTGGTGGCAAGCGACGGGATACGAGCCGCAATCTAGAGATTGTACAGTACACGACTAACGCACTACCAAGCAAAGACAACAGAAGAAACCACCATGAGTATCATTGAAGCTGACGCAAGTACGGCATTCTGTGTAGAACAACTGGAGGACTACACGCACAAAGAACTAAAATAATTCTGCAAAGAACTAGCAATTGCTACCACTGGCCTCAACACACAGGAAGACATGCATAAAGCATTAAAAGCCTGGGTGGAGTCCGGAGCACCCCGCACAGAAAGAGCGGCGGCGCAGCCAGACAGACCGAGACTCCCCCAGACAGGAAGCGGCAGCAGCCCGGTACAAAGCACTGTACCAGACGAGGATCTATCCCCAGAAGCGCTCGCAGATCGAGAAAGAAGTCGCCACCATGAGTTAGAGATGGCAAAACTAAAAATCGAAGGCGAAATAGAACTAGCAGAAAAGAAACTTGCGATCGAGCAAATGAAGGTACAAGGAGAACTAGAAGAGAAGAAACTCCAGCGGGAGCATGAAGGAAGGAGACTTCAGCTGGAACACGAGCGAAGCTTGAAGGAGCTCAAACTCAAGGCGAGAAACAACGAGAACCGGCCCTTGGGGAACTCAGAGACCGCCCCCCCGGCCGAGCTGGAGGTCCACATCCCCAAGGATGTGGTCAAAGAATGTTACAAAAATGACGACATCCAGCAATGGTTCAAGGTCTACGAAGTTGCCATGACCTCCCACCGAGTCCCACAGAAAGATTGGGGTGCCGGATTGTGGGGTCGATTCCTGAGCGAGGGGAGAGACACCCTGCTCGATCTACCGTCCTCCATGCAGAAGTCCTACAGCCACATGAAGGAAGCCCTCCTGACGAGATACGGCCTCACCCCAGAAATGTACCGCCAGCGGTTCCGGGACTGCAAAAAGATTCCTGGCACCACCTGGGTAGAGTACGTGAACTTTTTTAGCAGAGCCTTCAACGGGTGGGTCAAGGGCAGCAAAGTGACCACCATGGAAGAATTAACGGGCCTTATGTTGTGGGAACATCTGTCCACGAACTGTTTTGTGGAACTACGCCAGCATCTGCTTGACAGCAAGCTCGCAGACCCGAGGAAACTGGCCGTCGAGGCGGATCGCTGGGTAAACACCCGGGTCTCCCGGGGCCCCATAGGGGATTATCCCCGCACCAATCAAGGGCCATCCCGCCAGAGAGGAGAAGGAAACCAAGGAGGACCCAGGGACGCCCAGTCTGGTCCCCAGCATAACCCCCCAGGAAATGCACAGCCTAATTTCCCCGCACCTCCACCTGCCACTGCCGGTCCCCCGGGTAGGCCGCACCGAGTGACCATCACTTGTTTTAGATGTCAGCAGGCCGGTCACTATACCAGTGATCCCCTGTGCCCCATGGCCCCAGGTATCCCTACCACCACTCCCCCGGCTAGGCAGATAGCGAATGTAGCTCTAGGGGAAGACTTTGAGGACACCGAGGAATGGGAACCTGCCGCCATGGCCCTAGTATCCCTGGGAGATAGAGAGATGGTCCCCGGGAACGCCCTGCCCCCCCAACACCAAGAAGTACCGCCCGACAGTAATAGTGAACGGTCACCGAGTGGAGGCCCTCCGTGACACGGGAGCCAGCATCACCGGTGTCCTTAGCCATTTAGTGCGAGAAGACCAGATCCTCCCCAATGTCCTGTGCCCTGTGATTTCAGCAGATAACCCTGAGAGCTTGTGTAAGGTAGCCCTGATACCATTTGAATGGGAAGGAGTAGCAGGCAAATTAAAAGTAGCAGTACGGACCTCCCAACCTGTGGACTGCCTCCTGGGGAACGACCTGGAAAGTTCTCCATGGAAGCAGGTTGAGCGCCAAACCCACCTCGGGATGATGGGTCTTCCCGAGTGGGTGTGCGCCACCACCCGATCTATGACAGCCCGACTACCCCCGACAGAGAAATCGAGGACGACACCGCCAGCCTTCCCCCTGTGGATGGCGACCGGGCCGATCCAGCCGAGGCCCCCGACCTCTCCCCACGAGGAGAGGATGTCGCTTACGACGAAGCCATGCACCAAGACCCCGCACAGATCACCGAGCTGGGTGATCTGCCCGGAATGGCACTGTGGCGCCACGAGGGGGGCCCCTCTTGAGAGGAGTTCTGCCAGGAACAAGCTACCTGTCTGTCCCTGGTCACGCTCCAGCAACAGGCCGAAGCCCAGGCGGCGGGCGACCAATCTGGAACGCACTGGCTATACTGGAAAAATGACCTCCTGTACAGCGAACAAAAGTCAGCGGAGCTAGGGTCAGCCCGTGTGCTGGTGATACCCCTACGCTTCCGCAACTTCCTCTTGGGCTTGGCCCACGATGTACCCCTCACCGGCCACTTGGGCCAAGACAAGACGTATAGCCGCCTGGTCACGCACTTCTATTGGCCCAAGATGAAAACGAACGTAGAAGCCCACTGCAAGTCCTGTCCCACGTGCCAGGCTAGTGGAAAAAGCGGAGGGAAGCGCAAGGCTCCCCTCCAACCATTCCCCGTCGTCAGTACCCCCTTTGAGCGGGTCGGAATTGACAATGTGGGGCCGCTGGACCCCAAGAAATCTCAAGGTCATCGTTTCATCCTCGTGCTAGTGGACCATGCCACTCGATACCCAGAAGCCATCCCCCTATGCACCGTCACGGCCCCGTGGTAGGCCGGGCGCTGATGGGAATCTTTTCCCGTGTAGGATTTCCCCGAGAGGTTGTGAGCGACCGCGGGACGAACTTTATCTCCCGGTACATGACCTCCCTTTGGCAGCAATGTGGAGTGTCCTATCGGTTCACCTCTCCGTACCACCCCCAAGGAAATGGCCTAGTAGAGCGGTTCAACCGGACTCCAAAGGGGATGATCATGGGCCTAGAGGAGCCCCTCCGGCGTAAGTGGGACGTCCTGCTCCCCTGCCTCTTGTTTGCCTACCGGAAGTCCCCCAGAAATCCTTGGGGTTCAGCCCGTTCGAATTACTGTACGGACACCCTGTCCGGGGGCCCCTCAGCCTAATCCGAGAGGGTTGGGAGACGACACCCTGCGACCCTCCTCAGGAGGTGTTCCGGGACATTCTGACCCTCCGAAATCAGACTAGGAAGTTCCGAGAACTGGCCGAGGCCAACCTGGAGGCGAGCCAGGAAGAAATGAAGCGCTGGTACTACCAGAATGCCACTCTGGTCGAGTTCCAGCCAGGCCAGCAGGTATGGGTCATGGCCCCAGTAAAACCTTGCGCCCTGCAAGATAAGTGGACGGGACCCTTCAAGGTGATTGAGCGGAAGAGCAAGTCACATACTTGGTGGATGTCCAGTCCCCCCGGAACCCCCTGAATGTCCTGCACGTGAACCGCCTCAAGCCTCACTTCGTGCGGACGGAGCTGAGCCTGCTACTGGCCACAGATGACGGGGCGGAAGAGGAAACGGAGCTTCTCCCTGACCTCCTGTGCACCAAAGAGAAGGATGGATCTGTGGAAGGAGTGAACCTCTCTTCCTCCCTGACTGCCCAGCAACGCGAAGACTGCCGCCACCTCTTGGGGCAGTTCTCAGACCTGTTCTCTCTCGTCCCAAAGGTCACCGACTGGTGTGTCCACGACGTGGACACCGGAGACAGCCTGCCGGTGCGACATAGAGCCTACCGAGTCCCCGATCGAGTCTGGTCCTGTATCCAGGCCGGGGTCTCGAAGATGTTAGCATTGGGGGTGGTCGAACCCTCAGACAGCCTCTGGGCCAGCCCAGTGGTGCTGGTCCCTAAAGCCGCGGCCCCTGGTGCTGCCCCTGAACTGAGGTTCTGCGTGCACTACCGGGGCTCAATGCAGTCACCCGAGCAGACGCTCACTCCATTCCCCACGCAGATGAGCTTATTGACCGCCTAAGGTGGGCTCATTTCCTCAGCACCTTCGATTTGACCTGTGGATACTGGCAAATTGCGCTCACAGAGGGTGCCAAGGAGCGGTCCGCCTTCTCCACCCCAGACGGACATTATCGCTTTTGCGTGATGCCCTTCGGGATGAAAAATGCCCCGGCCACTTTTCAGAGACTGGTAAACAAAGTCCTGGCCGGGCTGGAAGAGTTCAGTGCCGCATATCTGGACGGGATCTATGACGTTACAACGCGTTATTTTACAACGCAGACCGTTACAACGCAATTTTTACAACGCAGGTACCATTACAATGCATGCCATTACAACGCATGTCATTACATAGCAGATACTATTACAACGCATGCCATTACATCGTAAGTATAGGTAAGTATACCCTTTTTTTTAAAAATGTAATTAAGTTAATTTAATTAATTTAAATTAATAAATATAATTTAAAAAATTTTAAAACAGTAATTAGTTTAATTTAATTTAATTATAGTAAAAATAAAATTGTAATTAATTTAATTTATTTAATATAATATAATTAATGAAATTTAATAAATTTATAAATAGTAAATAATATAATTTAATTTATTACAATAAATATAATTTAAATTAAATTAAAATAATACTTAATATAATTTAATTTAATATATTAAAGAAATTTAATTAATTTAAAAATTGTAAATAATATTATTTAATTTTAATAAATTAAATAAATTTTAAAAAAAATTAATTTAATTTAATTTATAATTGTAAATATTGTAATTAATTTAATTAAATGTAATTAAATTAATTTAATTAATTTAATTTATTTAAAGTCGTAATACCCCTGTACCCCAAAAACCAAACCTAGCCCTAAAACCTAAAAATACCCCTGTACCCCAAAAACCAAACCTAGCCCTAAAACCTAAAAATACCCCTGTACCCCAAAAACCAAACCCAGCCCTAAAACCTAAAAATACCCCTGTACCCCAAAAACCAAACCTAGCCCTAAAACCTAAAAATACCCCTGTACCCCAAAAACCAAACCCAGCCCTAAAACCTAAAAATACCCCTGTACCCCAAAAACCAAACCTAGCCCTAAAACCTAAAAATACCCCTGTACCCCAAAAACCAAACCTAGCCCTAAAACCTAAAAATACCCCTGTACCCCAAAAACCAAACCCAGCCCTAAAACCGAAAAATAGCCCTGTACCCCAAAAACCAAACCTAGCCCTAAAACCTAAAAATACCCCTGTACCCCAAAAACCAAACCCACCCTAAAACCTAAAAATACCCCTGTACCCAAAAAACCAAACCTAGCCCTAAAACCTAAAAATACCCCTGTACCCCAAAAACCAAACCCAGCCCTAAAACCTAAAAATACCCCTGTACCCCAAAAACCAAACCCATCCCTAAAACCTAAAAATACCCCTGTACCCCAAAAACCAAACCCAGCCCTAAAACCTAAAAATACCCCAAAATTACTTACATTAATATATATAATTAATGTTTTAAAAAATACATAAATTAATATTTTAATTTATTTTAAATATTAAATTATTAAAATAATGTAAAATAAAAATGATATACTTACCTATACTTACGATGTAATGGCATGCGCTGTAATAGTATCTGCTATGTAATGACATGCGTTGTAATGGCATGCATTGTAATGGTATTTGCGTTGTAAAAGTTGCGATGTAATGGTAGTGCGTTGTAAAAGTTGCGTTGTAACGGTGCAATACCATCTGGACGATATCGCGGTTTTCAGTTCAGAATGGAGCGAGCACCTCTGGCACCTCCGGAGAGTGTTGATGGCCCTGCGCCAGGCAGGCCTCACAGTGAAAGCTAGCAAATGTCAGATCGGGCAAGGATCGGTGGCCTACCTGGGGCACCAGGTCGAAAGTGGATATGTCGCCCCTCTGCAGCCTAAAATCGACGCCATCCAAGCCTGGGAACCACCCACCACCCAAACAGAAGTCCGAGCCTTTCTGGGCCTCACCGGCTACTACCGGAGGTTCATCCGAGGGTAGGGCAGCCTCGAGGGTCCCCTCACAGAGTTAACGTCCAAAAAGCAGCCCCAGAAAGTGCAGTGGACTCCTGCCTGCCAAGAGGCGTTCGACGCCCTCAAGAGAGCCATGTGTACTGCCCCCGTGCTACGAGCTCCTGACTACTCAAAAGAGTTTGTGGTACAGACGGATGCTTCGGAACACGGCATTGGGGCCGTACTATCCCAACTGAATGATGAAGGTCTAGACCAGCCCGTAGTCTTCATTAGCTGGAGGCTACTCCCCAGAGAACAGAGGTGGAGCACCATCGAACGAGAAGCGTTCGCCGTAGTCTGGGCCCTCAAGAAGCTACGGCCCTACATGTTCGAAACCCATTTCCGCATCCAGACGGATCATCGACCATTGCAGTGGCTGATGCAGATGCGGAGTGAGAACCCCAAACTGCTGCGATGGTCGATCTCCCTCCAGGGGATGGATTTCACTGTAGAACACCGCCCTGGTACCAACCACGCCAACACTGACGGCCTCTCCAGGTTCTTCAGCCTCAGCGAGGAGAACCCCCAAGAGGATGGGTAGTTCTCCCCCACTTTCAGCTGGGGGGGACGCATGTTAGACCCGGCCTCGTGGCGTGGTCCTCCCTGACCCGTAGCAACACCCTTCCGAGCTTACCCCACAACGAACCCCTGAGTTCCCCAGCCTACCTGACCCCTTTCCTCCATGTTACCCATGACCATTCCCGGACTTCCCCGTCCTGGCCTCCATCTTCCCGGCCCGTAGGCCCTGTGTGCCCACTTCCCGGCACCTAAGATGGCCACAGAGCCAGTGTGGCACAGGCCAAGAGGCACCACTCTGGCTGAAGAACCGAGCACCCCCCTTGAGTGAGAGAGGAAGAAGCAGTATCGTTCACACCTCCAATCTCTCCTCAAGAAGTGGGTTTCGATCGCCCCTCCGGCCACCCGGAGGGCTGGCTCCACGCTTGCTGTGTGTCTGGGACTCCTCCCGAACCTGACATGAATGGATCAAAGAGCCGCATGGCAGGAAAACCCAACAAGCGGCTCCCAGGTGCTAAGACCCCTGCAGACCAGAACTCCGGAGATCAAAGGGGAACAGCCCTATAACTGGGGATGCTACGGGACTATCGAAAGATTAGATTCTGGACACAACGAGAGCCCTGCTGACGTGGTCGCAGCTCGATTGGCAGAGAAGGACTTCTGCTGGAAACCACCTGAGCCCTGCTGAGTGACTCGCGGCTCCCCTGCAACCTTGGAACACCTGAGCCCTGCTGAGTGACTCGCGGCTCCCCTGAAGATCGTAAGACCTCCGACATCGTGCTTGAGCCCTGCTGAGTGACTCGCAGCTCCCCTGCAACTTTGGAACACCTGAGCCCTGCTGAGTGACTCGCGGCTCCCTGACTCTCCTGGTCCGGCTGGACCCTGATAGATAACCCGTATCCCCCGGCTCGAGGATTGTGTGGGAAGCACTGGAAGGGAAGCAGATGGCTGCTGCGCGCGCACACGCTCGTGTGAACGCAAGCGCTAGGCCACTAAAAGCCTGCTGTGGCAGCACTTTGAATACACTGCTACTAAATGTCTCGGGGTAGCGCATGCGCTGGCTCAGCGAGACCTAAAAAGGACTCAACATGTGACAACAGGCCTATAGGTGATTTTCTAGTTAAAATTCAGTTGTGTAAAATTCCAACACATCCTTGCTACTGGCTCAGATGATGACAAGGGAATTCAATGTTACATTCAAGAAGGATCAAGAAAATGGTGATAATTAACCATAGTGATACTTGAAGGAAGTGAGACAGTACAAATTGCCCCATTATACCTTGATAAAAAATAGACAGTCAAGCATGGCAATATTGAGCCTAGTTCATATGACCATAAACACATCTGTGGCCTCTTTTGCAAAGTAATATTTTGTGGTATATAGCACATAAGCATGACATATAGAATTTGTGCGGTAATATGTTCTCCAATTTAGTACAAAGGAACTATACAAAGTGACGCAGGAGTCAAACTGGTACATTTCAAATAAAAAGAGACTTGTCTTATCCTTTACCTTAAAATGTTTTGTGCAATATAATACATAAAGAGGACATATTATATCACTTGTAGCAAGCAGTCATGAAGTAGGCGGTATAGGGAGGCAGCACAGAGTAACACAAGACTCTCCTTATTATGTTACAGATCTGAACAGGCTCATCAACAATAATTTATGAATATGAAAAATGATTTGTTGCATATCTGAAGATAGACTCATCAACAACAATGTATGATAATACAGTTTGGGTATTTCTAAATGCAGATGTAATGCCGCCTTTGACACGGTCACGCATGGTGTTCTGCCACAACGTCTGCAGGTGGCAGGTGTAATGGGTTTGGCTCTGGAATGGTTCAGATCTTTCTTGACCGGAAGATCTTTCCGAGTCTCTGCTCCCCCATTTCCATCGCAGGTCCATTCCATTGATCAGGGGGTGCCCCAGGGCTCTGCTCTGAGTCCCACATTATCCCTATCCATGCTGATGACGGAACCGCTCCGTCATCAGCCGCGGTGGTGCTGTGCTGATGACTGTTAGACGGGAAACCTGAGGGTCGGCCGAGCAAGGGGGAGAGGCCTCCTGGCGAGGGCCCTCTCCTCAGATCGTACGGACGAGCAACCACCTCCCTACAGATGGACACCACACAAAGATAGGTTCTCAACACTTTTATCGGTATTCTTAGGCAGGTTATCTTAACGATACAGTAGGAACGGGATGCTGAGATCCCTTTAAACTTAGTCTCTGTGGGAAGGGGGTAGCGGGACAGTCTTAGTACCGGTCTGGTACAGGGATATCTGGCGTACAGCTCTCAATCCTCGAGCTGGAGGGTTCTCTGGTAGGGTCCGCGGCAGCGCCAGCAGGACTCCAAGATGATTCACGAAGATGAGCCGCTGCAGCGCCAGCAGGGCTTCAAGGATGGTTCACGAAGATGAGCCGCGGCAGCGCCAGCAGGTCTCCAAAGATGGTTCACAAAGATGAGCCGCGGCAGCGCCAGCAGGTCTCCAAAGATGGTTCACGAAGATGAGCCGCGGCAGCGCCAGCAGGACTCCAAGGATGGTTCACGAAGATGAGCCGAGCAGGTCTCCAAAGATGGTTCACGAAGATGAGCCGCGGCAGCGCCAGCAGGACTCCCAGGATGGTTCACGAAGATGAGCCGCGGCAGCGCCAGCAGGTCTCCAAAGATGGTTCACGAAGATGAGCCGCGGCAGCGCCAGCAGGACTCCAAAGATGGTTCACGAAGATAAGCCGTGGCAGCGCCAGCAGGACTCCCAGGATGGTTCACGAAAATGAGCCGGGGTAGCGCCAGCAGGACTCCAAGGATGGTTGCAGGGAGATGAGTTCGTCTCGGTGTCTCTCGGCTCCAGGATACAACTGCCGACCTGCTCCGGAGCTGCCCCAGTTATAGGTCTGGAGCCCTTTGATGTCCGGACCCTCGCACTTGGAGGTCGGGGGGTCCGGGATGTGCGAGTCCAGACACCCAGCAGGGGGGTGGAGCCAGCGCCCAGGGAGGCCGGGGGCGATCGAAACCAGGCGGATGGGGGACCATCGAAACTCCTTCCCCCATTGACTCGTCAAGTGGTCTCTTTACCCCCTGGTTGGTTTGTGGTGCATCGATGTCGGGGCTTTGCTGGGCCTGAGGCTGGGGTCGGGCCGAGGCCACGAGGCCTAGTCGTGGAGGGTCCAAGATGGCGGCTGGGCGGGAGACGGTGGTCCGGGAAAGGGGTCCGGGCCAGCCGAGAGGGTTGAGGAGATGAGGTCGAGTTCCGTCGGGGAAGAGCTGGCGCGGCCCGGAGGGGCGGCACTCGAGGAAGGTGGAAGGTGCTGCTCTTGGCCGGGGAACAGGGGTCGAGGTAGTCCGAGACCCGCCATGCGGGAGGAGTGGGACCACGCCACGAGGCCGGGTCCAACAATGACGGAGCGGTTCCGTCATGGCCCGGCCGCCGCGCCTGCGCGGCGTGTTCTATTGAGCGGGTGGGGCCATGACGGAACCACTCCGTCATGAGCACAGCTCAACCGCGGCTGGTGACGGAGCAGTTCCGTCACCAGCATGCGCCCGCCGCGCGGCCGCCCCACCCCCTTAGCACTGCGGCGCAATAGCCGCTGCAGTGAAGGGGTTATTTAACCTGTATGTTCAGCCACTGGCGACGGTCGCCAGGAAGTGGAACCTCTCGATGGTCTCATATGCGGACGACAAGCAGCTAGTGGTTGCTTTGGCTGAAGGTTCCACCTTGATCGCTTCCAGGTTTAGAGATGGCCTGACGGCCGTAGCCGAGTAGATGACCACCAATTATTTGCAAGTAAATGCAAATAAAACTGAGGTTCTGCTAGTCGGAGAGAATGCAAGCCTGTGGGGTGAGCACTGGTGGCCAAACGCTCTAGGCAAAACTCCTGAACCTAAAGAGGAGGTTAGGAACTTGGGGGTGTGGATGTATTCTTCCCTTAGTTTTCAAATCCACACCAAAAAAAGTTGCTGGTATGTGTTTCGGCCTCTTGCGAGGTCTTAAACCCCTCTTGAAGTTTTTTGAACCCTTAAGACGCCAGCTGATGGTCCAATCGACTATTTTATCTCGACTGGACTATGCTAGTTCCTTGCTATTGGGGGCTAATCAGGCTGACATTATGCGGATGCAGCGTGTCCAAAACGCAGATGCCAGAGCCTTGTTGGGGCTCAATTGGTTCTGACCAATTGCTGACACCATCCGGAAACTCCATTGGCTTCCTATGGCTGAGCGGATCCAATTTCAGACTTTATGTCTTTCTTTCAAGATACTGAAGCTCGCCACGCCTAGCCTGCTTTGCAACCTGCTGACCCCGTATACTCCATCTCGTGCGCTGCGTTACTTATCTTTCGACTGGGTGTGAGTGTTTGATTGATTCAGATGCTCTGTCCATCACCACCCCCTTTTGTACCGCATTACTTAGGACAACACTTGGTCATTGTTACTCGTGTAAATCGCTGTTGAGCGGGAGGACGTTCCTTCCGTTGCTTGGCGGCCAAATTATGGAACTCCTTGCCGGGTCAAATACGTGGTCTGGAGGGTCTGTCGGATTTTAGGAAAGCTATCAAAACCGATCTCTTTCCATTAAAATAAGCTCTCTGGTCTTTGTTTTTTATGTTAGAGCTTTCCCTCTGTAGTGGTCAGGTTCGTTTTTTGTTGCTGAAAGCGCCGCAACGCCCCTTGGCTGGGGCAGCTGCTCGCTATACAAGCTCCGATAACAGAACACAGATGCCTTCATTACGATGGGATTCGAAACGCAATTGGCAGCTTGTCTGTTGCGGTCCAAACCACATCTACTCTTGCGGTCCGAACTAAGTTTTACGATGTGTGCGGTCAGAGGCTGCAGTCAGAGGGTCCGACCCAACTTTCTGAGTGGCTCATGGCGCCCGCAGGTCAATCGGAAAGGTCTTATAATCTCCCTCAGGCACTGCGATTCTGCCATTGGGATTTTGATGTCGGTTTCTGAGACTTGTTTGTCGCATTTGATATTGTCCACTTGGGCATACCTTGGTCAGTAAGATTGGGGGGTGTGAGTTTCTGATTTGCCAACAATCTTGCTGGCATATAATGTTAAAATACATTATACGACAAGCAGGGTGCAGAAGAGGGCTAAAGGGGCTGTGCAAAGGGAGAATAATGCGGATTGGTAGGGGTACTAAGTGATAGAAACACAATATTTTGTAAAATAACCACCATTTTTAAAAACAGAGAGAGACAGATTGTGTGCATTTTTGTCTGTGTATATGTAAACATTTCTGGTGAAATCCGACAGACTCCTCACAATACCTGACTGAAAGCACCTGTACCTATTTACCAGAAAATGCATTTTTTGAGGGTGTAACCCCAAACACCCACCTCCACGCATCAAACCCTCCCCGAAGCTACATCCGACCCTCCATATTCGTATTCATTGAACGTGCAATGATCAGACCCTCCAGGATTTCGCGATTTCGCGGTTTGCCGCGAAATTGGCACTTTTGTAAAAATGCAGCGATTTTTACAAAAGTGTCTGCGAAATCGGCCCGCAAAATCAGAAGGTGATGTGTGCCTGCCTGGTTCCTCAGCAGCACTCTGATCGCTGCATAAATGTAGGGCATACTGGGTAGGCAAATACCCCTGTGTCAAGATACAACAAAACTCCCCAATTTCTGTCCTCTCCTCTAGCAAAGCCTTCCCAGATCCCTAGAACTCGCTGCAGCTTGGAAGCAGGCAGGCGCTCTGCAGCCCTGGTCCCTTGATACTGAGCAATGTCACAGTGTGAGGAGGGGGTGGGCGGAATATACCTCGTTGAACCCCCGCTCTCAACCTGCCCCCCCACCCCCAAAAAAAAAGCTTGTTGAGGCTGGTGCCGACGTTCTGGGGTGGTTTCACACCCCTTAATGGACGTCGGCAGTTAGAAAAGTGGGCAACACAGCTGGAAACCACTAGTTAGCGTGGTTTTCAACTCGTTTTCCTCACCGTGTGAGTTGGCAGGTATGTGAATGCACATTCTGCCTGGGACGTCTCCAGTAAAGCCGAGCATCGTTCCTGCAGGACACAAGCCGAAACTCGAGTCGTTCATGTTCACACAGTCTCTCCATCACACACAGGCACAAACTTACCACCGACCCAAAGACCCGAATGAAGCTAAATGTGGGGCAGGCAGCATGATCTGAATTGTGACTGTCTGCCTGCAGCTAGAACTGCGGGCAACCTCTAAGCTCCTTCCATTACCGAGCAGGGTGTCAAGGCAACTGGGCGCCTTCGGGTTGAAAGTGATGAAATGCCCTGATGTCAGTCCTGCACATTGGCACAAAATGAATCACACAATACACCCACCAAGTCACAGGAAAACATGGCAACGACTCCTCACAGACACACTGGCCACAAAGAAAAGTATACCAACTCCACATCTACAAAAATCTACCCCTGGACAAACTGAACACCGCCTGACCACCTCTTGAAATACACATTAACAATATACACAAACTGACCCCGAGGCAGAAACTCACAGGCCGAATTACAAACACACAGACAAAACACAAACACATTCTTATTACTACGAACAAGACACATGTTAGACCCGGCCTCGTGGCGTGGTCCTCCCTGACCCGTAGCAACTCCCGTCCGAGCTTCCACCACAACAGACTGCTGAGTCCCCCGGCCTAACCAACCCTTCCCTCCACGTTAAGTCCTAACCCTTCCCAGACTTCCCAGCCCGTGCCTCCATCTTCCCGGCCCGTAGGCCCTGTGTGCCCACTTTTCGGCACCTAAGATGGCCGCCCGAGCCAGCGCGGCCTAGGCCGAGAGGCGCCCCCCTGGCGGGTGGACAGAGCGCTCCCAGCGAGTGAGAAAAGGAGGAGCAGTATCCTTCACACCTCCGACCTCTCCTCGAGAAGTGGGTTTCGATCACTCCTCCGGCCGCCGGAGGGCTGGCTCCACGCCCGCTGTGTGTCTGGGACTCCTCCCGAAACCAACCTGAAGGGATCAAAGGGCCGCGTGGCAGGAAACCCCAACAACCGCCCCCCAGGTGCCAATTCCCCTGCCGACCAGACTCCGGAGATCAAAGAGGAGCAGTCCTATAACTGGGGGTGCTACGGGACTATCGGCAGATTCGATTCTGGAACATCGAGAGCCCTGCTGACGTGGTCGCGGCTCGTTTGGCAGAGAAGGACTTCTGCCGGAACCACCTGAGCCCTGCTGAGTGACTCGCTGCTCCCCTGCAACCTTGAAACATCTGAGCCATGCTGAGTGACTCGCGGCTCCCCTGACGATCGTAAGAACTCCGACATCATGCTTGAGCCCTGCTGAGTGACTCGCGGCTCCCCTGCAACCTTGAATCCTATGAGCCCTGCTGAGTGACTTGCGGCTCCCCTGAAGATCGTAAGAACTCCGACATCATGCTTGAGCCCTGCTGAGTCACTCGCGGCTCCCTGACTCTCCTGGTCCGGCTGGACCCTGAAAGATCGCCCCGTATCCCCCGACTCGAGGATTGAGAGACGTGCGCCGGATACGCAACCACAAGGACACTGATCCTCTAAGACTCTCCCGCTACCCCTACCCTGACCGAGACTCTTTGAGCTCCCACTCTACTTGTAACTACCAGCTTTCATTGATCATACAGATCCTTTGAATCACGAGATAAAGAAACGTTCTTAAGCAACTACGGTGTGGTCTCTCTTTGTCGTTGGTACTTGTGTAGTGTGTGCGATCCTAGATTCGAGACTCTCCCCCTGAGAAGTCTCCCTCCAGTGCTCGTCTTCGTACCTAGGGGGGTGGGTCCTAGGGTGGTCGGGTACACTTCCTGCCCTCCGCTGCGGTCGCCTTCTAACATTGGTGGCAATCGACGGGATACGAGCCGCAATCAAGAGATCGTACAGTACACGACTAACGCACTACCAAGCAAAGACAATGGAAGAAACCACCATGAGTATCATCGAAACTGACGCAAGTACAGCATTCCGTGTGGAGCAACTGGAAGACTACACACACAAAGAAGTAAAAGAATTCTGCAAAGAACTAGGAATCGCTACCACTGGCCTCAACACAAAAGAAGACACGCAGAAAGCGTTGAAAGCTTGGGTGGAGTCCGGAACCCCCCGCACAGAAGAAGCGGCGACGCCGGGACTCCCCCAGACAGAAAATGGCAGCAGCCCGGTACGAAGCACTGTACCAGACGAGGGCCTATCTCTGGAAGCGCTCGCAGACCGAGAGCGAAGTCGCCACCATGAGCTCGAAATGGCAAATCTAAAAATCGAAGGAGAAATAAAACTAGCTGAAAAGAAGTTAGCGATTGAGCAATTGAAGGTACAAGGAGACCTAGAGGAGAAGAAACTCCAGCGGGAGCATGAGGGAAGGAGACTTCAGTTGGAACACGAGCGAAGCTTGAAGGAGCTCGAGATCAAGGCAAGGAACGAGGAGAACCGGCCCCTGGGGAACCGAGAGCTCGCCACCCCAGCCGAGCCGAAGGTCCACATCCCCAAGGATATGGTCAAAGAGTACTACAAAAATGACGACATACAGCAATGGTTTAAGGCCTACGAAGTCGCCATGACCTCCCACAAGTCCCACAGAAAGAATGGGGGGCCGGATTGTGGGGTCGATTCCTGAGCGAGGGGAGAGACACCCTGCTCGACCTACCGTCCTCCGAGCAGACTTCCTACAGCCACATGAAGGAGGCCCTCCTGACTAGGTACGGCCTCACCCCAGAAATGTACTGCCAGCGGTTCCGGGACTGCAAGAAGATTCCTGGCACCACCTGGGTCGAGTATGTGAACTTTTTTAGCCGAGCATTCGACCGGTGGGTCAAGGGCAGCAAAGTGACCACCATGGAAGAACTAACTGACCTCATGTTATGGGAACATTTGTCCACAAATTTTTTTGTAGAACTCCGCCAGCATCTGCTCGACAGCAAGCTCGCAGATCCGAGGAAGCTGCCCGCCGAGGCGGATCGTTGGGTGAACACTCGGGTCTCCAAAGGCCCCATAGGGGATTCTCCCCGCACCAATCAAGGACCACCCCGCCAGAGAGGGGGGGGAACCAAGGAGGACCCCGAGATGCACAGTCAGGTCCCCATCGTAGCCCCTCGAGAACGGCCCCACCGAATTTCCCCGCACCTCCACCCGCCACGACCGGTCCCCCGGGGAGGCCGCACAAGGTGACCATCACCTGTTTTAGATGTCTGAAGCCCTGTCACTACGCCAGTGATCCCCTGTGTCCCATGGCCCCACATATCCCTACCACCAGTCCCCCAGCTAGACAGATAGTGAATGTAGCTTTAGGGGAAGAGTTTGAGGACACCGAGGAATGGGAACCTGCTGCCATGGCCCTAGTATCCCTGGGAGATAGGGAGATGGTCCCCGGGAACGTCCTACCCCCCAACACCGAGAAGTACAGCCAGTCCGTCATTGTGAATGGCCACCGAGAGGAGGCCCTCCGTGACACCGGCACCAGCATCACAGGTGTCCTCAGCCATCTAGTAAGAGAAGACCAGATCCTCCCCAATGTCCTGTGCCCCGTAATTTCAGCAGATAATACAGAGAGCTTGTGTAAGGTAGCCCTGATACCATTTGAATGGGAAGGAGTAGCTGGGAAATTAAAAGTAGCGGTACGGACCTCCCAAACTGTTGACTGCCTCCTGGGGAACGACCTGGAAGGTTCCCCATGGAAGCAGGTCGAGCGCCGCACCCACCTCGGAATGATGGGTCTTCCCAAGTGGGTGTGCGCCACCACCCGATCCATGGCAGCCCGACTGCCCCCCCGACAGAGAAATCGAGGAAGACCCGTAAGCCTTCCCCCTGTGGATGGCGACCGGGCCGATCCAGCCGAGGCCTCCGACCTCGCCCCACGAGGAGAGGGGGACAATAATGACGAAGTCATACACCCAGATCCCGCACAGATCACCGAACTGGGTGATCTGCCCGAATTGGCGCAGTGGCGCCACAAAGGGGCCCCTCCCGAGAGGAGTTCTTCCAAGAACAAGCGGCATGTCCTTCCCTGGATGGGCCCCGGCGACAGGCCGAAGCCCAAGCGGCGGGCGACCAATCGGGTACGCACTGGCTGTACTGGGAGAATGACCTCCTTTACAGCGAACAGAAGTCAGCAGAGCTAGGGTCAGCCAGAGTGCTGGTGGTACCCCTACGCTTCTGCGACTTCCTCCTGAACTTGGCCCACGATGTACCCATAGCAGGCCACTTGGGCCAAGACAAAACATATAGCCACCTGGTTACACACTTCTATTGGCCCAAGATGAAAACAGACGTAGAAGCCCACTGCAAGTCCTGTCCCACGTGCCAGGCTAGTGGGAAAAGTGGAGGAAAGCGCAAGGCTCCCCTCCAACCCTTCCCGGTTGTCAGTACCCCCTTTGAATGGGTTGGAATTGACATTGTGGGGCCATTGGACCTAAAGACCTCTCAAGGTCACCGCTTCATCCCCATCCTAGTGGACCATGCCACTCGATACCCGGAAGCCATACCGCTACACACCGTCATGGCCCCCGTGGTGGGCCGGGCGCTGATGGGAATCTTTTCCTGGGTAGGATTTCCTCGCGAAGTCGTGAGCGACCGCGGAACGAACTTTATCTCCCGGTACATGAAGTCCCTTTGGCAGCAATGTGGAGTGTCCTATCGGTTCCCCACTCCATACCTCCCCCAAGGAAATGGCCTAGTAGAGCGGTTTAACCGGACTCTCAAGGGGATGATCATGGGCCTAGAAGAGCCCCTCCGGCGTAAGTGGGACGTCCTGCTCCCCTGCCTCTTGTTCGCATACTGGGAAGTTCCCCAGAAATCCTGGGGGTTTAGCCCATTTGAATTACTGTACGGACACCCTGTCCGGGGGCCCCTCAGCCTGGTCCGTTAGGGTTGGGAGACGGCCCCCCGCGACCCACCTCAGGAGGTGTTCCGGTACATTCTGACCCTCCAAAATCAGACTAGGAAGTTCTGAGAACTGGCCGAAGCCAACCTGGAGGCGAGTCAGGAAGAAATGAAGCGCTGGTACGACCAGAATGCCACTCTGGTCGAGTTCCAGCCGGGCCAGCAGGTATGGGTCATGGCCCCAGTAAAACCGTGCGCCCTTCAAGATAAGTGGACAGGGCCCTTCAAGGTGATCGAGCGGAAAAGCCAAGTCACATACTTGGTGGACGTCCAGTCCCCCAGGAATCCCCTGCAGGTCCTGCACATGAACCGCCTCAAGCCTCACTTCGTGCGGACGGAGTTGAGCCTGCTGCTGGCCACAGATGACGGGGCGGAAGAGGAGACGGAGCCTCGTAAGTATGGGCGAATTTTGCGAATCTCGCGTTCGCGAATTTTGCGGATTTGCGAACTCGCAATCCGCAAAATCCGCGAATTCTCGCGAATTTGCAGATTTTTTTTTTTTATGTTCGCACGGGTTTCTGCAAGTTCGCGAGGGTTTTGTACAATTTCGCAAATTGCGAAATTGTACAAAATGCGTGCGAACTTGCAGAAACCCGTGCGAACACAATGTGCCCAGCAGGGTATGTGCCTCTTGTGTGAATAAAAGGTCAGAGAAAGATCAGTTCAACAGATGAAGAGAAAGAAGCTCCTGGTCACAGGAACAGCACGGGTATTGCGCTCGTGAAAGTCAAGGATGCAAAGCCTATCCAGCATCACAGCTGATTTTCCACGGTAGATTTGGGAAGAAGGCACACCTGTCCAGCCTCGACGACGCTCACAATTGTTTTTGGGCTAATGAATGAGTCACTGAATTTGAGCATCAGCTAGTTCGAGCGACCATGTGTGTGTTACTATGCAATCGCCCCGAAGGGCGCAGGGGTCCCTTGAGTGAGCTGCAGACCTGTGCCCAGCCATGCAACTATTTTACAATGGCGCCAGCAAGCTGCCAGCGCCGTTGTAAAATAGCTACAAAGTTAGCTTGCACAGGAAGCACTTAGATAAAATAAAGCAGCACCTGCTTCGTTTTATCTAGTGGTTCCTGTGCAAGCTAACTTTGTAACTATTTTACAACGGCGCTGGCAGCTTGCTGGCGCCATTGTAAAATAGTTGCATGAGTGGGGGTTCAACTTTTGAACCCGTTACGTTCGCGGATTTTTTTTTGCGGATTTTGCGGGAAATCCGCAAAATTCGCGGATTGCGGATTTCCCAAAAATCCGCAAAATCCGCGAGCGTAACGGATTTCCCGCTCACACTTATCCCTGACCTCCTGTGCACCAAAGAGAAAGATGGCTCCGTGGAAGGAGTGAACCTCTCTCCCTCCCTCACTCTCCAGCAATGCGAGGACTGCCGCCAGCTCCTGGGGCAGTTCTCAGACCTGTTCTCTCTCGTCCCCAAGGTCACCGACTGGTGTGTCCACGACGTGGACACCGGGGACAGCCCGCCGGTGCGACACAGAGCCTACCGAGTCCCCGATCGAGTCCGGTCCTGCATTCAGGCCGAGGTCTCCAAGATGTTGTCCTTGGGGGTGGTTGAACCCTCAGACAGCCCCTGGGCCAGCCCAGTGGT
Source organism: Lissotriton vulgaris (assembly GCF_964263255.1). NCBI lineage: Eukaryota > Metazoa > Chordata > Amphibia > Caudata > Salamandridae > Lissotriton > Lissotriton vulgaris. The sequence continues at coordinate 1,047,443,500 of NC_141697.1, read as the reverse complement.
GCTGGTCCCGAAAGCCGCTGCCCCTGGTGTCGCCCCTGAACTGAGGTTCTGCGTGGACTACGGGGGGCTCAATGCAGTCACCCGAGCCGAAGCCCACCCCATTCCCTGCGCAGACGAGCTCATTGACCGTCTCGGGTCGGCTCGCTTCCTCAGCACCTTTGACTTGACCTGCGCATACTGGCAAATTGCGCTCACAGAGGGAGCCAAGGAGCGGTCCGCCTTCTCCGCCCCGGAAGGGCATTATCACTTTTGCGTGATGCCCTTCGGGATGAAAAATGCCCCGGCCACTTTTCAGAGACTAGTAAACAAGGTCCTGCCCGGGCTGGAAGAGTTCAGTGCCGCATATCTGGACGATATCGCGGTTTTCAGCTCAGAATGGAGCGAGCACCTCCGGCACCTCCGGAGAGTGCTAATGGCCCTGCGCCAGGCAGGCCTCACAGTAAAAGCCAGCAAATGCCAAATCGGGCAAGGATCGGTGGTCTACCTGGGGCACCAGGTCGGAAGTGGGCAGGTCGCCCCTCTGCCGCCTAAAATCGACGCCATCCAAGCCTGGGAACCCCCCACCACCCAAACAGAGGTTCGGGCCTTCCTGGGCCTCACCGGTTACTACCGGAGGTTCATCCGAGGGTACGGCAGCCTCGTAGGTCCCCTCACGGAGTTAACGTCCAAAAAGCAACCCCAGAAAGTGCAGTGGACCCCCGCCTGCAAGGAGGCGTTCGACGCCCTCAGGAGAGCCATGTGTACTGCCCCTGTGCTACAGGCCCCTGACTATTCCAAGGATTTTGTGGTACAAACTGATGCCTTGGAGCACGGCATTGGGGCCATCCTATCCCAACTGAATGAGGAAGGTCTAGACCAGCCCGTAGCCTTCATTAGCCGGAGGCTACTCCCCAGAGAGCAGAGATGGAGCACCATCGAACGAGAAGCGTTCGCTGTAGTCTGGGCCCTCAAGAATTTACGGCCCTACCTGTTCGGAACCCATTTCAGAGTCCAGACGGATCATCAACCATTGCAGTGGCTGATGCAGATACGGGGCGAGAACCCCAAACTGCTGCGATGGTCGAAATCCCTCCAGGGGATGGATTTCACTGTAGAGCATCGCCCTGGTACCAACCACGCCAACGCTGACGGCCTCTCCAGGTTCTCCCGCCTCAGTGAAGAGAACTCCCAAGAGGATGGGTAGTTCTCCCCGACTTTCAGCTGGGGGGGACGCATGTTAGACCCGGCCTCGTGGCGTGGTCCTCCCTGACCGGTAGCAACTCCCGTCCGAGCTTCCACCACAACAGACCCCTGAGTCCCCTGGCCTAACCAACCCTTCCCTCCACGTTAAGTCCTAACCCTTCCCGGACTTCCCAGCCTGTTCCTCCATCTTCCCGGCCCGTAGGCCCTGTGTGCCCACTTTCCGGCACCTAAGATGGCCGCCCGAGCCAGCGCGGCCTAGGCCGAGAGGCGCCACCCTGGCGGAAGGACAGAGCGCTCCCAGCGAGTGAGAAAGGGAGGAGCAGTATCCTTCACACCTCCGACCTCTCATCGAGAAGTGGGTTTCGATCGCCCCTCCGGCCGCCGGAGGGCTGGCTCCACGCCTGCTGTGTGTCTGGGACTCCTCCCGAAAACAACCTGAAGGGATCAAAGGGCTGCGTGACAGGAAACCCCAACAAGCGGCCCCCAGGTGCCAAGTCCCCTGCCGACCAGTCTCCGGAGATCAAAGAGGAGCAGTCCTATAACTGGGGGTGCTCCGGGACTATTGGCAGATTCGATTCTGGAACATCGAGAGCCCTGCTGATGTGGTCGCGGCTCGTTTGGCAGAGAAGGACTTCTGCCGGAACCACCTGAGCCCTGCTAAGTGACTCGCAGCTCCCCTGCAACCTTGAAACATCTGAGCCCTGCTGAGTGACTCGCGGCTCCCCTGAAGATCGTAAGAACTCCGACATCGTGCTTGAGCCCTGCTGAATGACTCGCGGCTCCCCTGCAACCTTGAACCATCTGAGCACTGCTGAGTGACTCGCGGCTCCCTGACTCTCCTGGTCCGGCTCGACCCTGAAAGATCGCCCCGTATCCCCCGACTCGAGGATTGAGAGCCGTGCGCCGGATACGCAACGGCAAGGACACTGATCCTCTAAGACTGTCCCGCTACCCCTACCCTGACCGAGACTCTTTGAGCTCCTGCTCTACTTGTAACTACCAGCTTTCATTGATCATAAAGATCCTTTGAATCACGAGATAAAGAAACGTTCTTAAGCAACTACGGTGTGGTCTCTCTTTGTCGTTGGTACTTGTGTGGTGTGTGCGATCCTAGATTCGAGACTCTCCCCCTGAGAAGTCTCCCTCCAGTGCTCGTCTTCGTACCTAGGGAGGTGGGACCTCGGGTTGTCGGGTACACTTCCTGCCCCCCCCTGCGGTCGCCTTCTAACAACACACTACCCCTTACATTCCCTCTCACCTCCACACACAGAAACACAAAGTGCTCTTACACTAGCACAGAATGAAATACAGACTGCCAGACTCCCTCTCTTATACCTACAAAGAAACACACAATGATCATAAGCATACATAAACCATCATAATGCAGTAGCAGGTACTGACCACCCACAGTGACCACAGTTTCCACTGATTTAAGGCTGAGAACGAATGATTATGAGTAAAATAAAATGCCGCAAAAATGCAGCTAAATTTTCCATATTTGTGCTGCTAAATTTCCATATTTGTGCCGCTAAATTTGCTAATCCATGCCGCTATATCCTGGGGGGTCTGAATGATTAGCATAAATGCCATTTAAGGGGCTGGGTGATAGGAGGGCGAAGGTGGAGAGGATGGAGAGGATGAGGCATTAGTAGGTGTTGTGGACAATAGGAGGCAAAAAGAATGGTTTGAGAATGAGGGAGGGAAAGCTGGGAGCTAGTTGAGGAAGTAGTGCATATTGAAGAAGTAAACCATTTTATAAGAATTCTTCTTTGAAGAGATGGAGTCCTTTGTGACCATGGTTGTTATTTCATTTGTCATGTTTAAGCATTTCATATGGAGAAACCATTTCCATAACTTATCTATTGTTAACCCCGCCAGAAACTTTGGATTGGTCACTACTGATAATCCTCCGTCAGGCGGTCACTTCTGTAATTTTAACGAAAGAAGTCACTATTCTAGTATTAATGAAAGTGGTCTCTATTGTAACAATAACATTCTTTAGCAGCTTGGGATGATGTTCTTGATCAGAAGAAGCTCCCGTAAAAGAAAAGATCGACAACCCCTCAATAGTTCAATCATCAGGGCCAGACAGGCCGTAGCGGGCACCGGGTGTTTACCCAGTGGGCTACCAGGGTGGGGGCCGGTTTGGGGACCCTTGGGGGCCATTTTTGTTACTGGGGTCGACAATATCGGCCCCCTGTAACAAAATTGGTTGAAACTGGCCTTCGCAAACAGCTCAGCTGCACCCCCTCCCTCCCAGGGGGGCTGGCCAAGTAGTTTGCCAGAAGCGGTTGCGGCTCCCAGTTCGTCCCTGTCATCATGAGACTTTTCAACACCTAACAGGCTAGTAAGGCTAAAGAGAATACAAGATGTATGAGCCTTTTAAACGGTTAAAGGCAGGGCGGCACATGTCCCCAAGCTCATCAAACAGAAAATAGTAGCTGAAAAGGAAACAAGCATTTGCAATGCAATAGGTCTTGCATTAGGAAAGTTTGAGCCATTGGTGTTGTAAATGACAAATTTTTTATCTATGTTTTGTTTTTGAAAATAGCGAAATTAATAGCTTTGTCATTTACAATGCTTATAGTTATAACTTTCGCAAATGTGACACCTATAGCATTTGTAATGCAATATGTGTTGTATTTACGTGACTTACGTGTATTGATATTATAAATAACAATGGCTTTTAATTTTTTTTCAATACTTAATACTTAAATAAAAGTTATTGTAATTTATAATGGCAATAGCTTAAAGTTTTGTAAATAACTTTTGTGAAGATTATGTTCACTGTATTTTATTGTGACGAAAATCCAAGAACAGAAGTGAAATATTAACATCTTTTTATTACATTTGTAATAAAGCTACAATTTGAACCAGGTGTTGTTGAATGGTTGCACAGATTGATGCTGTGGTGGCGCTGAGTGATGTTGTGATGGCGAACGAGTGATGCTGTGGCGTTCAGTGGTGTTGTGGTAGCACATAGTGATATTGTGGTGCCCCTGAGTGATGCTGTGGTGGTGAGGAGTGATGCTGTATGCTATGCTATGTTTTGTTTTGCTATCCTATGTTTTGTTTTGTTCTGCTATGCTATGTTTTGCTATCCTATGCCTTGATTTGTTATGTTATGCTATGCTGTGTTTTGTTATGCTATGGTATGTTTTGTTATGCTATGTTTTGTTATGCTATGCTATGTTTTGTTATGCTATGCTATGTTTTGTTGTGTTTTATTATGCTATGCTTTGTTTTGCTATGCTATGTTTTGTTATGCTATGCTATGTTTTGTTGTGTTTGGTATGCTATGTTTTGCTATGCTATTATATGTTTTTTTTGCTATGCTTTGTTTTGTTGTGTTTTGTTAAGCTATGCTATGTGTTGTGTTTTGTTATGCTATGTGTTGTTGTGTTTTGTTATGCTATGTTTTGTTATGTTATGCTATGTTTTGTTATGCTATGCTATGTTTTGTTTTGCTATCTTATGCTTTGTTTTGTTATGCTATCCTATGTTTAGTTTTGCTATCCTATGCTTTGTTTTTTATGCTATGCTATATTTTGTTGTGTTTTGTTATGCTATGCTATGTTTTGTTGTGTTTGCTATTTATGCTTTCTTATGCTATGCTGTTTTGTTATGCTATGCTATGTCTTGTTGTGTTTTATTATGCTATGCTTTGTTTTGCTATGCTATGATTTGTTATGCTATGCTTTCTTATGCTATGCTATGTTTTGTTATGCTATACTATGTTTTGTTGTGTTTTGTTATCCTATGCTATGTATTGCTATGCTTTGCAATGCTATGTTTTCTTATGTATGCTATGTTTTGTTGTGTTCTGTTATGATATGCTATGTTTTGCTATGTTTTGTTATGCTATGTTTTGTTATGCTATGCTTTGTTTTATGTTATGCTATGTTTTGTTATGTTATGCTATGTTTTGTTCTGCTATGTTTTGTTGTGTTTTGTTATGCTATGCTATGTTTTGTTCTACTATGCTATATTTTGTTTTGCTATGCTTTGTTATGTTATGCTATGCTTTGTTTTGTTATGCTATGATTTGTTATGCTATGCTATGTTTTGTTGTGTTTTGTTATGCTATGCTATGCTTTGTTGTGTTTTGCTTTGCTATGTTTTGTTTTGTTATGCTATGTTTTGTTTTGCTATCCTATGCTTTGTTTTGTTATGCTATGCTATGTTTTGTTATGCTATGCTGATGAGGGTGTGTGAGGGTGAGGGGTTGTGAGGGTGAGGGTGTGTGAGGGTGAAAGGGTGTGTGAGGGTGAGAGGGTGTGAGGGTGAGGGGGTGTGAGGGTGAGGGTGTGTGAGTGAGGGGGTGTGAGGGTGAGGAGGTGTGAGGGTGAGGAGGTGTGAGATGAGGGGGTGTGAGGGTGAGAGGGTGTGAGGGTGAGAGGGTGTGGGGTGAGGGTGTGTGAGGGGGTGTGAGTGAGGGGTGTGAGGGTGAGGGGTGTGAGGGTGAAGGTGTGTGAGGGTGAGGGGGTGTGAGGGTGAGGGTGTGAGGGTGAGTGAGGGTGTGTGAGGGTGAGGAGGGTGAGGGGGTGAGGGTGTGAGGGGGTGTGAGGGTGAGTGAGGGTGTGTGCGGGTGAGTGAGGGTGAGGGGGTGTGAGGGTGAGGTGGTGTGAGGGTGAGGGTTTGTGAGGGTGAGGGGTGTGTGAGGGTGAGGGGTGCAAGGGTGTGGGGGTGTGAGGGTGAGGGGGTGTGAGGATGTGTGAGTGGGAGGGTGTGGGGTTGTGAGGGTGTGGGGTTTTGAGGGTGAGGGGGTGTGAGGGTTAGAGGGTTTGAGGGTGAAGGAGGGTGAGGGTGAGGGGGCGGAGGGTGACACGGGTGAGGATGTGTGAGGGTAAGGGGGTGAGGGTGTTGTTGGGTGAGGGTATGTGAGGGTGAGAGGGTGAGTGAGGGTGAGTGAGGGTGAGGGTGTGTGAGGGTGAGGGTGTGTGAGGGTGAGGGGGTGTGAGGGGTGTGTGAGGGTGAGGGGTGAGGGTGAGGGGGTGAGGGTGAGGGTGTGTGAGGGTGAGGGGGTGTGAAGGCGAGAGGGGGTGTGATGGTGTGTGAGGGGGTGTGAGGGTGAGGGGTGTGAGGGTAAGGGTGGGTGAGAGGGTGTGTGAGGGGTGAGGGTTAGAGGGCATGTGAGGGTGAGTGAGGGTGTGTGAGGGTGAGAGGGTGAGGGTGGGTGTGAGGGTCAGTGAGGGTGTGTGAGGGTGAGAGGGTGAGGGGTGTGAGGGTGAGTGAGGTGTGTGAGGGTGAGGGGGTCTGAGGGTATGTGAGGGGGAGGGTGTGTGAGGGGTTGTGAGGGTGAGGGGGTCTGAGGGTGAGGGGTTTTGAGGGTGAGTGGGTGTGAGGGGGTGTGAGGGGGAGAGGGTGTGATGGTGAGGGGGTGTGAGGGGGTGTGAGGTGGAGTGAGGGTGAGGTGGTGTGGGGGTGAGGGTTTGTGAGGGGGGTGTGAGGGTGAGGGGTGCAAGGGTGTGTGGGGTGTGAGGGTGAGGAGGTGTGAGTGGGAGGGTGTGGAGTTGTGAGGGTGTGGGGGTGTGAGGGTGTGAGGGTGAGGGGGTGTGAGGGTGTGTGAGTGGGAGGGTGTGGGGTTGTGAGGGTGTGGGGTTGTGAGGGTGAGGGTGTGTGAGGGTAAGGGGGTGTGAGGGTGAGGGTGTGTGAGGGTGAGGGTATGTGAGGGTGAGAGGGTGAGGGTGAAGGGGTGTGAGGGTGAGAGGGTGTGTGAGGGTGAGATGGTGAGTGAGGGTGAGGGTGTGTGAGGGTGAGGGTGTGTGAGGGTGAGGGTGTGTGAGGGTGAGGGTGAGGGGGTGTGAGGGGTGTGTTAGGGTGAGGGTGAGGGGTGTGGGGGTGTGAGGGGATGTGAGGGGGTGAGGGGATGTGAAGGTGAGGGTGTGTGAGGGCAAGAGGGGGTGTTAGGGTGAGGGTGTGAGGGGGTGTGAGGGGGTGTGAGCGGGTGTGAGGATGGGTGAGTGGGTGTGTGAGGGTGAGGTTGAGAGGGCATGTGAGGGTGAAAGGGTGTGTGAGGGGGTGAGGGGGTGTGAGGGAGGGGGTGTGAGGGTTTGAGGGAGGGTGAGGGGATGTGAGGGTGAGGGGATGTGATGGTGAGGGGATGTAAGGGTGAGGGGGTGTGAGGGTGAGGGGTTTGAGGGTGAGAGGGGGTGAGAGGGTGTGTGAGGGTGAGAGAGTGAGTGAGGGTGTGTGAGGGTGAGGATGAGGGGGTGTGAGGGTGATGGGGTGTGAGAGTGAGGGGGTATGAGGGTGAGTAGGTGTGTGAGGGTGAGGGTGAGGGGGTGTGAGGGTGAGGGTGAGGGTATGAGGGGTGTAAGGATGAGGTGGTGTGAGGGTGAGGGTGTGAGGGTGAGTGAGGGTGTGTGAGGGTGAGGAGGGTGAGGGGGTGAGGGTGTGAGGGGGTGTGAGGGTGAGTGAGGGTGTGTGCGGGTGAGTGAGGGTGAGGGGGTGTGAGGGTGAGGTGGTGTGAGGGTGAGGGTTTGTGAGGGTGAGGGGTGTGTGAGGGTGAGGGGTGCAAGGGTGTGGGGGTGTGAGGGTGAGGGGGTGTGAGGATGTGTGAGTGGGAGGGTGTGGGGTTGTGAGGGTGTGGGGTTTTGAGGGTGAGGGGGTGTGAGGGTTAGAGGGTTTGAGGGTGAAGGAGGGTGAGGGTGAGGGGGCGGAGGGTGACACGGGTGAGGATGTGTGAGGGTAAGGGGGTGAGGGTGTTGTTGGGTGAGGGTATGTGAGGGTGAGAGGGTGAGTGAGGGTGAGTGAGGGTGAGGGTGTGTGAGGGTGAGGGTGTGTGAGGGTGAGGGGGTGTGAGGGGTGTGTGAGGGTGAGGGGTGAGGGTGAGGGGGTGAGGGTGAGGGTGTGTGAGGGTGAGGGGGTGTGAAGGCGAGAGGGGGTGTGATGGTGTGTGAGGGGGTGTGAGGGTGAGGGGTGTGAGGGTAAGGGTGGGTGAGAGGGTGTGTGAGGGGTGAGGGTTAGAGGGCATGTGAGGGTGAGTGAGGGTGTGTGAGGGTGAGAGGGTGAGGGTGGGTGTGAGGGTCAGTGAGGGTGTGTGAGGGTGAGAGGGTGAGGGGTGTGAGGGTGAGTGAGGTGTGTGAGGGTGAGGGGGTCTGAGGGTATGTGAGGGGGAGGGTGTGTGAGGGGTTGTGAGGGTGAGGGGGTCTGAGGGTGAGGGGTTTTGAGGGTGAGTGGGTGTGAGGGGGTGTGAGGGGGAGAGGGTGTGATGGTGAGGGGGTGTGAGGGGGTGTGAGGTGGAGTGAGGGTGAGGTGGTGTGGGGTGAGGGTTTGTGAGGGGGGTGTGAGGGTGAGGGGTGCAAGGGTGTGTGGGGTGTGAGGGTGAGGAGGTGTGAGTGGGAGGGTGTGGAGTTGTGAGGGTGTGGGGGTGTGAGGGTGTGAGGGTGAGGGGGTGTGAGGGTGTGTGAGTGGGAGGGTGTGGGGTTGTGAGGGTGTGGGGTTGTGAGGGTGAGGGTGTGTGAGGGTAAGGGGGTGTGAGGGTGAGGGTGTGTGAGGGTGAGGGTATGTGAGGGTGAGAGGGTGAGGGTGAAGGGGTGTGAGGGTGAGAGGGTGTGTGAGGGTGAGATGGTGAGTGAGGGTGAGGGTGTGTGAGGGTGAGGGTGTGTGAGGGTGAGGGTGTGTGAGGGTGAGGGTGAGGGGGTGTGAGGGGTGTGTTAGGGTGAGGGTGAGGGGTGTGGGGGTGTGAGGGGATGTGAGGGGGTGAGGGGATGTGAAGGTGAGGGTGTGTGAGGGCAAGAGGGGGTGTTAGGGTGAGGGTGTGAGGGGGTGTGAGGGGGTGTGAGCGGGTGTGAGGATGGGTGAGTGGGTGTGTGAGGGTGAGGTTGAGAGGGCATGTGAGGGTGAAAGGGTGTGTGAGGGGGTGAGGGGGTGTGAGGGAGGGGGTGTGAGGGTTTGAGGGAGGGTGAGGGGATGTGAGGGTGAGGGGATGTGATGGTGAGGGGATGTAAGGGTGAGGGGGTGTGAGGGTGAGGGGTTTGAGGGTGAGAGGGGGTGAGAGGGTGTGTGAGGGTGAGAGAGTGAGTGAGGGTGTGTGAGGGTGAGGATGAGGGGGTGTGAGGGTGATGGGGTGTGAGAGTGAGGGGGTATGAGGGTGAGTAGGTGTGTGAGGGTGAGGGTGAGGGGGTGTGAGGGTGAGGGTGAGGGTATGAGGGGTGTAAGGATGAGGTGGTGTGAGGGTGTGAGGGTGAGAGGGTGTGTGAGGGTGAGAGGGTGTGTGAGGGTGAGGGGGTGGGGGTGTGAGGGTGAGAGGGTGTGTGAGGGTGAGAGGGTGGGTGAGGGTGTGTGAGGGTGAGGGAGGATGAGGGGGTGTGAGGGTAAGGTTGAGGGGGTGTGAGAGTGAGGGTGTGTGAGAGTGAGGGGGTGTGAGGGGGCATGCTCGTGTGTGATTGCATTTTTGCATTGTGCTGTATGATATATAAACCTGTGCGCCATGGAGTTAAGTGGCAGTCTCTTTTGAACCTCGTTGTATTGACAACTTCTAAGACCACTGTACTAGCTACAGCAAATAAATACCATCTTCTACGCCAGACAAAGAGTCTGTGTCTCTGTTTTGACAAGGCAGGTGAATCCCGGGGATTTAGGCGTACCCTGCGCCACCGGGCCTTAAGGCTGCGGTTCTCCAACGGTGAGGGTGTGAGGGGGTGTGAGGGTGAGGGAGTGTGAGGGTGAGGGTGAGGGTGTGTGAGTGTGAAGGGGTGTGAGGGTGAGAGGGTGTGTGAGTGTTAGAAGGGGCGATCTCAGGGGAGGGCAGGAAGTGTACTTAACCACGCTGTGACCCACCTCTCCTAGGAATACAGCCAAGCACTGGCTGGAGACCCTTCTGGGGGAGAGTCTCATATCTAAGATTGTACGCGCTGGGCTAGCACCACTGGACAAAGAGACACCACACCGTAGGTTCTGACGAACGTATTCTTTATCTAGCAAAATATCAGGATCTTTATGATCCGCAAGGTTCGTATTTACAAGTAGAGCAAGGGCTCATAGAGCCTCGGCAAGGGTTAGGGGTAGCGGGACAGTCTTACGGTTCAGGTTCAATGCAGGTGCGTATCCGGTGCACAGCTCTCAATCCTCGAGCCGGGAGATACCGTGCGATCTTGGGTCCAGCCGGACCAGAACAGTTGATGAGCCGCAACCACGTCAGCTGGGCTCAGATGGATCAGGAAGAAGTCTGTCTCTGCCAGGTGGGAGCCGCGACGATGTCAGCAGGGCTCACCAAGGTTCCAAGGTCCGAATAGTTTCAACTTCGATGTTCTGTCGAGCCGTGACCACGTCAGCAGGGCTCAGGTGTTCTCAAAGTTGCAGGGAGCTGCAACCACGTCAGCAGTGCTCAGATGGTTCAGGCAGAACTCCGTCTCTGCCAGGTGGGAGCCGCGACGATGTCAGCTGGGCTCACCAAGGTTCCAAGGTCCGAATAGTTTCTTCTTCGATGTTCTGTCGAGCCGCGACCACGTCAGCAGGGCTCTCTTAGTTCCAGGAGTCAATCTCCCGATAGTCCCTGAGCGCCCCCTGTTATAGGTCTGCTCCTCTTTGATATCCGGAGTCCTCGCAGGCAGGGATCTTAGCACCTGGGGGTCGCTTGTCGGGGTTTCCTGCTACGCGGCCCTTTTGATCCTTTCAAGTTGGGTCTGGAGGGATCCCAGACACACAGCAGGAGTGGAGCCAGCCCTCAGGGAGGCCGGAGGGGCGATCAAACCCCATCTCTCAAGGGGAGGCTGGAGGTGTGATAGAAACTGCTCCTCCCTCTCTCGCTTCCTGGAAGCTCTCTACCCCCCAGCCGGGCATGGCGCGTCTAGGGCCGAAGTCGCGCTGGGGCGGCCATCTTAGGTGCAAGGGAATGGTCACCGGAGGCCTTCGGGCCGATAGGATTTGGATGAGTCCGGGACCGGGAAGATGGGGGTGAGGACGGGGAAGTCTCTTGTTCTCTGTGGGGTCATGGGTCAGGGTCGCTACAGGTCAGGAGGGGCCACGCCATGAGGCTGGGTCTAACATGCGTCCCCCCCAGCTGACGGCCGGAGAGCCCTACCCACCCTCTTGGGGGTTCTCTTCGCTGAGGCGGAAGAATCCGGAGAGGCCGCCAGCGTTGGCGTGGTCAGTATCAGGGCGATGCTCTACAGTGAAGTCCATCCCCTGGAGGGAGATCGACCATCGTAGCAGTTTGGGCTTTTCTCGTCCCCTCTGCATGAGCCACCGTAAGGGTCGATGATCTGTTTGGACTCGGAAGTGGGTTCCGAACAGGTAGGGTCGTAGCTTCTTTAGAGCCCAGACTACGGCGAACGCTTTGCGTTCAATGGTGCTCCATCGTTGTTCTCTGGGCAGTAGCCTCCGACTAATGAAGGCTACGGGCTGATCTATGCCTTTCTCGTTGAGCTGGGAGAGAACGGCTCCAATGCCATGCTCAGAAGCATCTGTTTGCACCACAAACTCTTTGGAGTAGTCAGGGGCTTGAAGCACGGGTGCGGTGCACATGGCGGTTTTCAGGGCGTCGAACGTCTCTTGGCAGGAGGGGGTCCACTGCACCTTTTTGGGCTGTCTTTTGGAAGTTAGTTCTGTGTGGGGACCCACTAGGCTGCCATAGCTTTTGATGAACCTCCGGTAGTAACCGGTGAGGCCCAGAAAGGCTCAGACTTCTGTTTGGGTGGTGGGTGGTTCCCATGCCAGGATGGCGTCGATCTTAGGCTGGAGAGGGGCGACCTGCCCGCTACCGACCTGGTGCCCCAGGCAGACCACCGTGAGGTTCCGTGACAATCATAACGATGTTTTCGACTCGTTCGAATATGGACGAGTTTGGTATCTATGAACCGCAAAGGACGAGTTTAGTGGGTGTACGCGTTTTCGCTAAGCTGACCTGAACCGTTCGTCTTATTCGTGGGTTTCTTCATCTGAACCCACGGGTTCCATTTTAGATACGGCATCCATTTTGTCTCTTGCCCTCAAGTAGCCAGCGAACGGACATTGTCCGCTTCATGACCCTGGGATTCCCAAACTCTTGCGGAAGACACGTGTTCCTTTGAGGATGTCTTTATGATGAGGGGGATGACACTGCAAAGGCAGATGGCCCCGCTCGAGGCTCATCTTGCTGTGCCGGTCTATTGTTTCAGCCGTGCATGCATTAGGCACGAATCCTTTGATCCTGCAAATCGTGCTTCCGATATTGCCCCCTACACTCTTTTGCTAGCTGTTTCTGTCTTCCTTGCACCTGTTTCTGTCTCTTCCTTAAACTCGTTTACAGCCTGAATGGAATGTACTTAATGGTGGGATAACGTACTTTTACAGTTGGGAACCGGCGATGTTACTGTAATTATGTTCCGGGCTCCTGAATACATGAAAGCAACCCTTTTGAAGTTTACTGTGGGAACTGAGTTGTAACCTTTTGTTCACCATGTTGTGCTATGACTAAAAACTGTATAAAAGGAGCGATCCACTTTAGCAATTTGAAGCAGTCTCCTAGAACCTACACACGTTGTACTTCATGTGACTTCTGTATTCCCTGCAGTAAATAAACGCTGATCTTTGACGCCGAAGGAAGTGTCCCGTGTCTCTGTAATTTGTACGCCGGAACAGGTAACCCACGAAGGTTTCAGGTGTTGTCCCCTGGCACCGCTGGGCCTTAGAATAGCCCAGTGCTTCAGTTGGCGCCCTACGTGGGGCGACATCAGCGGTACCGGTCCAAAGCCCGACGATCGTGAGGAACTTGGTGTGAAATCTCCGAGGGAAGGTGCACCCCGCTTCATCGATCCTGTTGTCGAAATAAGTGGCCCGAAGACTTTTCCCGCGAAGATCCCCGCCTCCTGACGGCTGCGACGGACTGATGCCCTGACTGTCGACCTGTTTTGGGGCCTGGCGTAGTCCTTTGTACAGCGAGACGATAGACGGGCCTTCCGGGTGACGCCATTGCTCTTTCAGTTAAGTATTTGTGGGTCGCTCCCAGAGTCCTTGGTTGTTGTTGGTGCTTGGTTGTTTGCATGGTTCCATTGCATTTGTGGTTCTTAGTTGTTGGTTCTTAGTTGTTGGGTTTTATTTGACGATTGCAATTGCCAAAAACCGAGGGTCTTGCATTTTTGCGAGGACATCGTAATTCGATAACCCTTGAAGTTTGTAAACTCGGTTAGTGTGCACGATGCCTGGCCGCAGTACTTTGTTTAGTTGCTTTAAATGTTGCGGTGCGGATTCCCGATTGGAGGACTCATGTCCGATACCTCCAGTTGGAACTCCGATATATGAGCTCTATAGTCGCCACGGAGTGGGTCCTATCATTTATAATGATTATTGGATCCGCTACACTAAAGATGATGGTGTCCTTAGTTGGCCACCTCATGGTAGTTTCGAAACTGCAATTTTGGACAATCTCGAAGCAAAATTGTTTAAAAAGAAATCCATGTTTGATTCCTTTCGGTTATGGCGCAAGGAGGCCAAGCAGAAAGAAATCAAGCAGATTAAGAAAAACAAGAGAGAAGGTATTGTTACGGCAATGAGAAATGCAGAGCAGTTCCAGCGAGATAAAGAAGAGAAGGAAAAGGAAGTTTTTGCTAGACTGCAACACATGGCGGTGGATAAGTGTTATCCTGTTTTACTGTCGAGTACTGATAAGAAGGGAGACGAAGTGGTAGAGGACCCTTTGTTGTTCTATCTACTGAAATCACCACCCCCATATGCACAGGATACTACAGCGCCTGTGGTTCCTCCTGTTCCTCAACCTGTCGTTCCGGCAGCTGCTGGTCAGCTTGTCGCTGGTCCTGTTCTTCCGAATCATCTTGTTCCTCAAGTCGTTCCCATTCCCTTACCTGCCCCTCTTCCTACTGCTCCACTGCCTATACCTTCTCAGTCTGCTGTTCCCGCTACTTCTGCTCTTTTAACTACTCCAACTGCTCCTACTGCTCCTACGTTTAGTCCTCATGTCGTTGCTCCTGTACTTCTCTCCCGTTCTCCTTCTGTCCGTAGTCGCATACCTAATACGGTTGCTAATCTTTACTCTCCTTTTGGACCGATCCTTGGGTACGATATTTCTGATATCCCTCAAAGACGAAGTCAACTTCCTGGTGGTAGGGAACGTGATACGTTAATAAAAATGGCGCGTAATTGGATTAGGTATCCCATTAAACATACCCCGCGCATGGTTTTTGAGACGTTCTCTCAATTTAATGAGCCCACGCAGAGATTTGTGTTTGAGGAAATGTGTAAATCCCTGCGAGAGGTATGGGATACTGATGAGACAGACAATGTGCCGTCTGAAATGACTGAACTCCAGAATCAGTTTTCGAACGGTATGATTGTGGGTAGTAATGTTCGACGTGCTGTGGAGCGTCTTCTGTCTTTTCGATCTACAGTACTACCTCGAGCAACGAAACTGAGGAATGGATGGCAACACCTGGTCAGTATCCCATGCGAGAAGTTCCCCTAGTGTGGATGCCAGGTGATGCGCAGGCTAATCCTATTATTTTGCCACACTTCCAGAGAGTGTGGATACACCTCCCATGGAAGCGATCGGAGGTTTTGCAGGTGAAACAATCTTTGCCTGACCCCCGCAAAAATCCGGCAGGATACTATAAGGAGTTATCCCAACTTGTGGATGCTACTATTATGAACCTTGCCGACATTGACATGTTGTTTGGTAACGTGGTTCCGCAACCGGTTTGGGCGAAAATACGTCAAGAGAATCACGCAGCTGAGTTAGGCGGTGATTGGGCTGCACTTGTAGCGGCTGATGCATTACAGGTTGGTGGGGCTAAGTCTGAGCAGTTAATTACGGCTCTGCCTCAAAGAATCATTACACTTATGAAGACACTTATGCCAGCAATGAGAGTTAACTGGGATAAATTGTCTGCGTGTAAGCAAAAGAAAGACGAGAGTGTCTCCGATTTCTTTACGAGATTTGAGGAGGCATTCATCGATCATAGTGGTCAGGATATGAGCACTGAGGGAGGTCAACGATTATTTGTAGATAAATTTGTATCGAATTTGTTGCCTGAACTCGGCAACAAGTTGAAAAATTCCGAAAGTTCTTGGGCTGTTTCTACCTCTGCTCAGATATTAGCCACGGCTCAATATTACGAAAATAGGGAGAAGGAGGAAAATGATCGTGCGGATAAGAAAACGAAGGATCTTAAAACTAAAGTTCTGTTACAGCAAGCGTATCCTCCGCGCTCGAATCAAAATGACTCTCAGCAGCAAAATAGATCGCAATCACAGTCTTCTAAGTCACAGCTGCGTAATGATTCCTCCACACCGAGATCTGTGCTCGGTTATAATCAATGCGCATACTGTAGAGAGGAGGGCCATTTGAAGTTTAATTGTCCGGTTTTGCGCGACCAAAATAATGGAGGTTCGGCTCGAGGAGGTCGTAGTGGTCCTCAACAGGCTTCACGTGGTAGAGGTCGTGGTGTTACTCAAAATCAGAATGAGCGTTCTACCATTTCCTCAGATTCGACTAATTGTTTTGATCAGCGAAATTCATCGTCTGGTAGATCTGCACAATATCATGTGGACGATTGTTATGTCGAGCATGATATTGATGACGGTAATTACTAGGACAGCCACAGACAAAGAGAGGGAGTAGTATCAGTTCTGGTTGATCAGAGAGGGCCTTACGTCGCAGTTGCCACATCGGGCGTAGTTGAGCCTTTTCTGTCGGACACTGGTGCAGCGAAAAGTTCTATCATGCATTCGAAACTCCCTGGCGCACCTTTGTCTGGCTTAACTAATGTTTCCGTTGGATTCTCTGGCGCCCCCGTTAGCAATCCGGTCTCTAGCCCTTTGCCCCTTACAATTGGGCCTCGTGAGCTAAAGGCTCCTTTGATTTTAACTACTGCTGTGGTGAGAATCTTTTGGGTCTGGATTTGCTGAAACGGCTATATGCGACCCTGTACTGTTCTCCTGCGGGAGTGAAGCTTACATTGGGTCAGAGAGTGATCTCTCCTATGTATTTGTCAACTGATAAGCTCCCATCGGAATTGAGTTCTCTTCCTAAATCTTTGTGGGCAACAAGTCCCAATGATGTGGGCCTGCTGGACATATCACCTTATGTTGTCCAATTGAAATCGAATGTGCGATTACCACGTATTCCCCAGTATCGTATCTCCCTCGATGGTGAGCGTGCATTGTTAGCGATCATCTATGACTTGATCGAGAAGGATGTTATCGAGGAAACTCGGGGAAATGTGTGTAATAGTCCTGTTCTACCTATTTTGAAACGAACTGATCCATCCAAGCCTCCTGTGTACCGTTTTGTCATTGATTTACGGGAGGTGAACAAAATTGTGATTCCACAATTTCCTGTGGTGCCTGATATTACGGCTTTACTGACTCTGATTCCAGCCTCTGCCTCTTGGTTCTCAGTGATCGATCTGAAGAATGCTTTCTTTAGCATTCCGATTGCTGAGGAAAGCAGAGATCTATTCGGTTTCTCATTAGGAGGTCGCAGCTTTAGATTTAAACGCGCTCCTCAGGGCTACTGTGAGAGTCCATCGATCTACAGTCAAGCTCTTAAGAGTCAACTTGATGCGTTTGTGTTACCAGCTGGTGCGGCCTTGATTCAGTACGTTGATGACTTGTTGGTGGCTGCTGACACTAAAGACATTTGCAAAGCTGCTACAGTATCGCTGCTACAGCATCTCTGTGACTTACATCACAAGGTGTCACCTTCTAAATTGCAATATAGTTGTCAAGAAGTAACCTATCTAGGCCACTCATTGTCAAAGGAGGGAAGAAGGTTGACCCCAGAACGAATTGCAGCGATCGCTCGAATGACTGTGCCAACAACTCAGAGAGAAATGCGTGCCTTTCTAGGTATCACGTCATACTGCAGGCAATGGATTCCAAATTTTTCATTGCTAGCGAAGCCATTGGTCGCCCTCACGTGCAAGGATGTTCCGACTCCTTTGCCATGGACTGAAGAGTGTCAGACAAGTTTTTCTGAATTGCGTGATGCGTTGTGTTCGGCTCCTGTGTTAGGTACTCCTGATTACAGTAAGCCGTTTACACTATACGTTCACGAGAGAGAGGGTTGTGCGTTGAGTGTCTTGACGCAACAATTTGGTGGTAAGCAGCGTCCATGTGCATATTTTTCCTCGACCTTGGACCCAGTAGCTAGAGCATTGCCGAGTTGTCTGAGAGCGACAGCGGCAGCTGCGGTGTCCATCCGGCAATCTGCAGGACTGGTCATGGATAATATGCTTACGGTTATCGTTCCGCATGCAGTTGACACTCTCTTGAATCGTACAAAAACTCAACCCTTGACGAGCGCAAGGTTGTCCGGTTATGAGTTGACGCTTTTGGCAAGTCATATACAAATAAAGCGCTGTAATGTACTAAACCCGGCAACATTGTTGCCAACTCATATGGAATCAGATGATGTACCACCACATGATTGTTATTTGCGAACTGAGGAAGAAACAAAGGGTCGTGTTGACCTAAAAAACACTCCATTGGCAGATCCTGATGGTACTTTGTATGTTGATGGTTCGTGTTTCAAGTTGCCAAATGGTGATGTGACGACTGCGTATGCTGTGGTGACGTTGAGTACGGTTGTGGAAACTGCGAGATTGAGTCAGAATTCCGCGCAAGCGGCAGAGTTGATTGCGTTGACGAGAGCGTGTGTTTTGTCTAAAGGAAAGCGAGTGAATGTGTTTACAGAGAGTCAATATGCTTTTGGCGTTGCACATAGCTTTGGTCGACTGTGGAGAGAAAGAGGATTTATGACATCGCATGGCACGAAGATCCAACACGGACAGCTCGTGAACGATCTTTTAGATGCACTTACATTGCCTAAGCAGGTGGCGATTATTAAATGCAGCGCGCACCGAAAGGTGACGGATGATGTTGGTCGTGGTAACGCGTTTGCGGATGAGATTGCTAAAGAGACAGCTAAAAACCTTGCAACCCGAATGTACGTTACGAGTTCAGTAAGGTGGCCTGCGGAGACTGGTATGTGTGAGGACACTGTTGAGAGTGTGAAAGCGATTCAGAATGAGGCCACTGAAACTGAAAAGACTAAGTGGAAAGAGAGCACGGGAAAGTTAGATGCGCAAGGATGTTGGATTGATTTGTCGGAGTGTCAGAGGTGGATGTTGCCGGATGCATATGTACTAGCCGTTGTGACTATGGCTCACGGCTTGGCACATATTAGCGCGAAAGGTATATGCAAGTTGTTGTCCCCTGTATGGAAGAATGATGGTATCGCTAAGTGTGCTGAAAGAGTAGTTAAGAATTGAATGGTATGTATGATGTACAATCCCGGCAAAGGCACCCCCACTCCACCTGGCCATTTTGCTCCTCCTACATGTCCCTTTGAGGTTATCCAACTGGACTTCATCCATATGGAGAGATGCAATAACCTGAAGTACGTTTTAGTTGTGATTTGCGCGTTCTCCATATGGATTGAGGCCTATCCTCTTAAAGATAATACTGCCCTGTCCACAGCGAAAGTCCTACTGAAGGAATACTTTCCTCGGTATGAAATGCCACGGATTGTATGGTCAGATAACGGAAGTGAGTTTGTGGGGAGTGTGATGCAAAGTGTGTGTAAGGGCCTTGGAATTCGACAAAAATTCCATAGCGCCAATCATCCCCAGTCAGCGGGTTTAGTTGAAGGGTACAATGGTACTCGGAAACTGAAACTTGCTAAGATTCAAGCTACCACTGGTCTGTCATGGCCCGATGCCCTGCCTCTAGCTCTCTTGTCGACCAGGGCGACTGTACACTCTCGAGTAGGGCTTAGCCCATATGAGATTGTGTTCGGCCGTCCTGCGAACATTTGGGGAGTCCCGAGGCCTAAGTCCTTTGATAGTCTTGAGTACCCAATGTTAATTGATTATCTTCATGATCTGACTGCTAAACTGAGGTTAATTCATCAACAGGTCTTTGAAGCTCTACCGGCACAGACTGAGGGTCCTGGACATCGGCTCCAACCGGGTGACTGGGTGGTCACCCGCAACTTCGGCAGAAAGCGCAATTTGGAGCCGAGATTCGTGGGTCCGTTTCAAGTTCTCCTGGCCACAAGGACTGCAGTTCGTCTGGAAGGCCGGAAGAATTGGGTGCATGCCACCCACACCAAAAAAGTGCCTATCCCTTTGCCAGCAGATTCTTGGGTGAGAACTGGAATCGCCGCAACGGAAACGGAGACCCCAACAAGATTTGTGCCGTTTAGTGATGCTCAACCTGTAGGAGACACTTCATTGCAGTCAGATACATTTGTTGAACCATCAGTATTGGAGAACTCAGGGCTTGAACAGTCATCTGATCGATTGGACGCTGTTGCACAATCTGAACAATTATTCGAAGAACAGACTCGTCCTGGAAGAAGCAGATATTTTCTTCGTTCTCATAACAAAGACTAATAAATAAAACCCCTTTTTGCTTTTTTTCCCCTTTTTGAATTCATATTACCCCTCTTACTGTTGTTTTCAACATTATGAACAATTGCATCCTCTATTAATTCTTGAGTTCTTTTCCGCGTATGTTTCTTTTCCACAGCTAGGAGATTTGCACTAAAATTGAATGTTTGATTAAAGAAAACCTTACATCCAGGTTGACCGTAGGGCCGTGCGGGTACTTCCTTCTGTTTAGCAGGTTCCTGACACTAGGTCGGTACTTTTGTCGATTCCTGGGAACTCCTGGGAATTGATAATCGCTACTCAGAACGAAGTGCGTGAAGAACGTTGCGGACGGTTTTTAGAGGATGGAATTCTCTAAGCTGTCGGAAGTAGAGAAGATGTCGGCGTCAAGATCTAAGCTTCATAACGTTATCCGAACAAAATGCTTTCTGTTTCAGGTATTCCTGCTGTTTCTGACTGTTTCCATGTTATTAGTGGGTGGAGTGTACTTTGGAATACAATTGTTATTGCCTTCTGCTTTACCTACTCCTTCTTCTGAACCGAAATCTATTCCCACTGTTTCTCCACATTCCTTCCATCCTCTGCCCCAACACAGGTTAGACGTGCGGAATTCATGAACAACTCCTTTGTTCAGCTTCTACATCAGCATCAGTTGGTGATGAACACTACTAACTGTTGGGTGTGTGGGTTAATGCCCCATACCATGGATAGGGGTATTCCGTATCTGGTTCTTCGTTACAGCTCCCAGGGCTCAGCTCGAGCATTCCAAACTATGTTTCATAGCGCACTAGATTCCTACCCCCATCGAGAGCCACGCACTGCAGATCATGGTCCTGGCCCGTACCATAAGCCTTTGGCAAGAGCGATTGCTGATTTAGATAGAGATATTTTTGACGCATCGCTTATCCCAGAGGAAGAGGTGCGAGCATACAGGGATCTGAGTGAGGCTGAGTATAGCATGTCAGTTGGTGATCGACAGCTTAAGAGCTCGTCTCCGATCTGGATCGTACCCCATCTCGGTAATTTCTGCTTGAAGGGTCTTGGCCGAAGCCCGCGAGCTCAGCTTGGGAGGAGTGCTTGCACTGAAACGTATGTTTTACCAACACTCTCTTCCCCTGTTCTTTTGACTGCCAAGGGTACATACTTTGTATGTTACGACCACGCATATACATGGTTGCCTCGTGATTTCTCGGGCACCTGTTATATTGCGAATCTGTTGCCACCGACCTTCACAGTTGGGTCCGACTATCACAAAACTAGAGTTGTGAGAGGTGTTATTAGCGAAGAGGACACTGCCGGTCAAGAAGCAGGAAACTTCTTTAAGGGTTTCCTGCCGTTTTGGGGACCTATGATCAATAGTAGGAACCTGAGACAGTTGACTCGAGTGGTAGAATCGACTGCTAATATAACTGCAAGTGCTCTTGGTAATCTAACAGCAGAGCTTCAGGCGGATAGGCTTATGACATTGCAAAACCGTATGGTTTTAGACGTTGTTCTTGCAGATAGAGGTGGTGTATGTAAGGTGATCCATTCGAGTTGTTGCATTTTCATCCCTGATAACGCTCCAACTGTCTATCAAGCCATCTCGAAGTTGCATAAGATCTCCGAGTCCATACACGTGGACGTAGGTGATTTGACGCTACTAGGATGGTTTTGGGGCCTAATGTCGACGTGGGGTTGGAAGATTCTGATGATCATTGGGGTTGTTGTAGCATTTCTATTCACGTGTTGTCTTTGTGTGCAGTGTGGTCCTGCCTTATGTGGCCTCTGTGCTACGACGTGTATAAGACGGCCATCTGTTACCAAAGAAGCATTGATGGATAGAATTATGTTGCAGCAGCATCTGAATGATCTGATGAATATCGAGATCGATTCTGATATCGACTAGTGCTTGCCTACATGAGGGCAAAAGGAGCGTCTGAGGTTCCGTGACAATCATAACGATGTTTTCGACTCGTTCGAATATGGACGGAGTTTGGTATCTATGAACCGCAAATGACGAGTTTAGTGGGTGTACGCGTTTTCGCTACGCTGACCTGAACCGTTCGTCTTATTCGTGGGTTTCTTCATCTGAACCCACGGGTTCCATTTTAGATACGGCATCCATTTTGTCTCTTACCCTCAAGTAGCCAGCGAACGGACATTGTCCGCTTCATGACCCTGGGATTCCCAAACTCTTGCGGAAGACACATGTTCCTTTGAGGATGTCTTTATGATGAGGGGGATGACACTGCAAAGGCAGATGGCCCCGCTCGAGGCTCATCTTGCCGTGCCGGTCTATTGTTTCAGCCGTGCATGCATTAGGCACGAATCCTTTGATCCTGCAAATCGTGCTTCCGATATTGCCCCCTACACTCTTTTGCTAGCTGTTTCTGTCTTCCTTGCACCTGTTTCTGTCTCTTCCTTAAACTCGTTTACAGCCTGAATGGAATGTACTTAATGGTGGGATAACGTACTTTTACAGTTGGGAACCGGCGATGTTACTGTAATTATGTTCCGGGCTCCTGAATACATGAAAGCAACCCTTTTGAAGTTTACTGTGGGAACTGAGTTGTAACCTTTTGTTCACCATGTTGTGCTATGACTAAAAAATGTATAAAAGGAGCGATCCACTTTAGCAATTTGAAGCAGTCTCCAAGAACCTACACACGTTGTACTTCTTGTGACTTCTGTATTCCCTGCAGTAAATAAACGCTGATCTTTGACGCCGAAGGAAGTGTCCCGTGTCTCTGTAATTTGTACGCCGGAACAGGTAACCCACGAAGGTTTCAGGTGTTGTCCCCTGGCACCGCTGGGCCTTAGAATTGCCCAGTCCTTCATCCGAGCCTTGCCCAATCTGGCTCTTACTGGCTTTCACTGTTAGGCCTGCCTGGCACAGGGCTGTCAACACCTTCAGGAGGTGCTGGAGGTGCTCACCCCATTGGGAACTGAATACCGCGATATTGCCAGATATGCGGCGCTGAACTCTTCTAGTCCGGCCAGGACTCGGTTAACCAGTCTTTGAAAGGTGGCCGGAGCATTTTTCATCCCGAAGGGCATCACTCGGAAGTGATAGTGCCCATCCGGGGTGAAGAAGGCGGACAATTTGCCAGTATCCGCAGGTCAGATCAAAGGTGCTGAGGTAGCAAGCAGACCCGAGGCGGTCAATAAGCTCGTCGGCGCGGGGAATCGGGTGAGCGTCGGCTCCGGTGACTGCATTGAGCCCCCGGTAGTCCACACAGAACGTTAGTTTGGGTGCGACTCCAGGGGCAGCTGCTTTTGGGACCAGTACCACGGGACTGGCCCAGGGACTGTCTGAAGGTTCGATCACCCCCAGGGTTAACATCTCCGAGACCTCGGCCTGGATGCAGGTCTGGACTCTGTCGGGAACGCGGTAGGCTCTGTGTCGCACCGGAGGGCTGTCTCCGATGTCCACGTCGTGGACACACCAGTCGGTGACCTTGGGGACGAGGGAGAACAGGTCTGAGAACTGCCCCAAGAGCTGGCGGCAGTCTTCGCGTTGTTGGGGAGTGAGGGAGGAAGAGAGGTTCACTACTGCTATGGAGCCATCTTTCTCCTTGGCACACAGGAGGTCAGGGAGAGGCTCCGTTTCCTCTTCCGCCCCGTCATCGGGGGCTAGGAGTAAACTCAACTCCGTCCGCATGAAGTGAGGTTTGAGGCGGTTCACATAGAGGACCCGTAGGGGGTTCTGCGGGCACTGGACGTCCACCAAGTATGTGACTTGACTCTTCCGCTCCACCACTTTGAAGGGCCCTGTCCATTTGTCTTGAAGGGCACAGGGTTTCACTGGGGCCATCACCCAGACCTGCTGGCCCAGTCGGAACTCGACAGTTAGAAGTCCGTCTCTGCCATGTGGGAGCCGCGACGTCGTCAGCAGGGCTCAGGTGTTCTCAAAGTTGCAAGGGAGCCGCGACCACGTCAGCAGGGCTCAGATGGTTCAGGCAGAAGTCCGTCTCTGCCAGGTGGGTCCCGCGACGATGTCAGCAGGGCTCACCAAGGTTCCAAGGTCCGACTAGTTTCTTCTTCGATGTTCTGTTGAGCCGCGACCACGTCAGCAGGGCTCTCTTAGTTCCAGGAGTCAATCTCCCGATAGTCCCTGAGCGCCCCCTGTTATAGGTCTGCTCCTCTTTGATGTCGCAGGCAGGGGTCTTAGCACCTGGGGGTCGCTTGTCGGGGTTTCCTGCCACGCGGCCCTTTTGATCCTTTCAAGTTCGGTCTGGAGGGATCCCAGACACACAGCAGGCGTGGAGCCAGCCCTCAGGGAGGCCGGAGGGGCGATCGAAACCCATCTCTCAAGGGGAGGCTGGAGGTGTGATAGAAACTGCTCCTCCCTCTCTCGCTTCCTGGAAGCTCTCTACCCCCCCCCAGTCGGGCATTGCGCGTCTAGTGCCAAGGTCGCGCTGGGGCCGGGGCGGCCATCTTAGGTGCAGGGGAATGGTCACCGGAGGCCTTCGGGCCGATAGGAGTTGGATGCGTCCGGGACCGGGAAGATGGGGGGTGAGGACGGGGAAGTCTCTTGTTGTCTGTGGGGTCATGGGTCAGGGTCGCTACGGGTCAGGAGGGGCCACGCCACGAGGCCGGATCTAACAGTGAGGGTGAGAGGGTGGGTGAGAGGGTGGGTGAGGGTGGGTGAGAGGGTGAGTGAGGGGGTGTGTGAGGGTGAGGGGTGAGAGGGTGAGGGTGAGTGGATGTGAGGGTGAGGGGTGTGAGGGTGAGAGGGTGTGTGAGGGTGAGAGGGTGTGTGAGGGTGAGGGAGGGAGAGGGTATGTGAGGGTGAGAGGGTTTGAGAGTGAGTGGGTGTGAGGGTGAGGAGGTGAGGAGGTGAGGAGGTGTGTGAGGGTGAAGGGGTGTGAGGGTGAGGGGGTGTGTGGGAGTGTGAGGGGGTGAGTGAGGGTGAGAGGGTGAGTGAGGGTGATAGGGTTGTGAGGGGGTGAGTGAGGTGGTGCGAGGGTGGGTGAGGGTGTGAGGGTGAGTGAGGGTGTGTGAGGATGAGAGTGTGTGAGTGTGTGTGAAGGTGAGGGTATGTGAGGGTGAGGGGGTGTGAGGGTGAGGGGTTGTGAGGGTGAGGGGGTGTGAGGGTGTGTGAGGGGGTGTGAGGGTGGGTGTGTGAGGGTGAGGGGGTTTGAGGGTGAGGGGGTGTGAGGGTGAGGGGGTGAGTGGGTGTGAGGGGTGTGAGGGGGTGTTAGGGTGTGTGTGAGGGTGAGGGGTGCAAGGGTGTTTGTGTGTGAGGGTGAGGGGGTGTGAGGGGGAGGGTGTGGGGTTGTGAGGGTGAGGGTGAGGGGGTAGGAGGGTGTGAGGGTGAGAGGGTGTGAGGGTGAGGGGGTGTGAGGGTGAGGGAGGGTGAGGGTGACATGGGTGAGGGTGATGGGTGAGGGTGAGGGGGTGTGAGGGTGAGGGGGAGTGAGGGTGAGAGAGTGTGTGAGGGTGAGAGGGTGTGTGAGGGTGAGAGAGTGTGAGGGTGAGGGGGTGTGAGGGTGAGAGGGTGGGTGAGGGTGAGAGGGTGGGTGAGGGTGGGTGAGGGTGAGTGAGGGGGTGTGTGAGGGTGAGGGCGTGTGAGGGTGAGGGGGTGTGAGGGTGAGGGGTTGTGAGGGAGCATGACGGGATGTGAGGGTGAGGTGATGTGAGGGTGAGGGGATGTGAGGGTAAGAGGATGTGTGAGGGTGAGAGGGTGGGTGAGGGTGAAAGGGTGGGTGAGGGTGAGAGGGTGGGTGGGTGAGGGTGGGTGAGGGTGGGTGAGAGGGTGAGTGAGGGGGTGTGTGAGGGTGAGGGGTGTGAGGGAGGGTGAGGGGGTGTGAGGGTGAGGGGATGTGAGGGTGAGGGGCAGTGAGGGTGAAGGGATGTGAGGGTGTGAGAGGGTGTGTGAGGGTGAGAGTTTGAGTGAGGGTGAGGGTGTGTGAGAGTGAGGGGGTGTGAGGGTGAGGGGGTGTGAGGGGGAGGGTGTGGGGTTGTGAGGGTGAGGGGGTGTGAGGGTGTGAGGGTGAGGGTGTGAGGGTGAGGGAGGGTGAGGGTGAGAGAGTGTGTGAGGGTGAGAGGGTGTGTGAGAGAGTGTGAGGGTGAGGGGGTGTGAGGGTGAGGTGGTGTGAGGGTGAGAGGGGTGTGAGGGTGAGAGGGTGTGTGAGGGGGTGAGAGGGTGTGTGAGGGTGAGAGTGGGAGTGAAGGTGAAGGTTTGTGAGGGTGAGTGGGTGAGAGGGTGTGTGAGGGTGAGAGGGTGTGTGAGGGTGAGAGGGTGGGTGAGGGGGTGGGTGAGGGTGAGTGAGGGAGTGTAAGGGTGAGGGGTGTGAGGGTGAGGGTGTGAGGGAGCATGACGGGTTGTGAGGATGAGGTGATGTGAGGGTTAGGGGATGTGAGGGTAAGAGGGTGTGTGAGTGTGAGAGGGTGGGTGAGGGTGAAAGGGTGGGTGAAGGTGAGAGGGTGGGTGAGGGTGGGTGAGGGTGGGTGAGAGGGTGAGTGAAGGTGTGTGTGAGGGTGAGGGGGTGTGAGGGACGGTAAGGGGGTGTGAGGGTGAGGGTGAGGGGCTGTGAGGGTGAGGGGGATGTGAGGGTGAGAGGGTATGAGAGGGTGTGTGAGGGTGTGTGAGGGTGAGAGGGTGAGTGAGGGTGAGGATGTGTGAGGGTGAGGATAAGGTGGTGTGAGGGTGAGGGGGTGTGAGGGTGAGAAGGTGTTTGAGGGTAAGGGGTGAGGGGGTGTGAGGGTGAGGGTGTGTGAGGGGGTGAGGGTGAGTGAGAGTGAGAGGGTGAGTGAGGGTGAGAGGGTTGTGAGGGTGAGGGGGTGAGGGTGAGTGAGGATATGTGAGGGTGGGTGAGGGTGTGAGGGTGAATGAGGGTGTGTGAGGGGGAGAGGGGGTGAAGGTGTGTGAGGGTGAGGGTCCGAAGTAAATGGTGGCAGGGAAGACATCATAAGAGAGAGAGAAGAGACTGCGCGGTGACTGCGTTGGTCAGTTTCAGAATCAGGAGGGGCAGAGTCATCACAGTCTGCGAGGGATCAACGTGTCTAGAGGCAAAGCATAGCGGATGTAGCATTGCAACCAGCAAGTCGAGTGTTTCAAGCTGAGTGTCCCTAGAGAGATGGCAACACAGCAACAGCATTTGAGGAGCGAAATGGATGCAAAAAAACCAAGTTCTCGGCATTGCTGTGGCGGGGGCAGGGGAGTGGGAGCGCATTCCTTTGAAGTCTGATGGGGGGCGGAGAGCGGCTTGGCAGCGGATTCCTTTGAAGTCTGATGTCGAGCCGCAAGCTAGGTAGACTTTTCAGACTGCTTACTATAATCTCGCCTATTCAATCCCTAACGGGATAGAATAGTCGAGACCTAAAAAGGAGGCCAAATCAGCACCATTGAACAAATAAGAGCCAACAATTTGATGTCAGAAAAAACATGGAAATAATGCTAGTTACAGATTGTTACAGATTTGAACAAAGGCCACTCGCATGGTTTCTTTTAAATTTTTTTTTTTTTTTGTCCTCATATATGCCACCAGATGTTATATGCTCTAGATGGGTCTCTCTGATGCCTTCTATATTGACATTCATGATGCCGCCCGGGGTCAATATACAGCAACCAAAGATCTCCCAGAGGTGGGTTGTTTCCTTATCCAACTCCCCTGCCTCTTGATGGAATACCTCAGACTAGGGTAGGACAGGACCGACACAAACCTCTGGCATAATCATCGGACTGTTTACTTTTTTAACCAGGCCTCTAGTTTCGACCATACGTTCTCTGAGCTTTCAGCCCGACCAGCCATGTCCATCTTACAAACTTCCATAATGTTTTTTAAACAGTCTTCGAATCTGGGAGGAGCCGCTGACTTCCACTCTTTACATATCTCCCTCCTAGCTATGACTACCACGTAAAATATGAATTGTGAGAAAAAAATTGTTAATATTACACCCACATGGTAGACCAAAGAATACTAGCCTAGGAGAACAGGAGATTGTAGTTGATAAGACCTCACCCAGAAAGCCAACTATCGCCTTCCAATACTCTTGGATCTCAGGGCACTCTAGGAATATATGCATGTCGTCTGCTGCTAGGAGTTTGCAGCGGGGACAACAATAGTTCTCCTGTGTTATCTTGTACAATTTGGCCGGAGTCCAATACACCCGATAGGCCGTAAACAGATGATTCCTCCTAAAGTTGGCCGGTTTTATTAATCTCTGGAACAAGGAGAAATAATCTGTCCATATCTTACTGATTTCTTCAAGGTAATCAGCTATGATGTTACCCCAGAGGCTTACCAACTCATGATCTAGCATTCCTTTTGCCTCTGTGAGCAGTTTATACCAAAGTGATACTTCTCGGTTCCAACCTCTGCCCCTGCAAATTGACTCAAGGATTCCAGTGTCTTTTTCCCGCTGTAATGCCTGGCTTGACCACCATGCAGATAATGATAGAATTTAAATCTTGTCAATGACCCATTTGTGGGTGACACTAGAGAGTTTCAATCCATAAGACCTGAATCCACCCATAGATCACCCCATTTCTGGACTCTAGCTGTTTTCAGAGGCAGGGATAACTGGTCCTGAAGACACGCTGGTGTGCCCGGAGAATCCCAGATCGGAGTATAGGTATGGTAGTATGGAATTCCCAAGGCCTTCCGGATAAACCCCCAATTTCTGAGTGCGGTCTGTAGAATCTTAAGACGGACTTTCTTAAAAAATTTCTGGTCGCCAAACTTAAATAAGAAAAACTCTTGGCCCAGTGGCAAATCATGTAATAAAGCCTGAAATAAACGGCCCTGTGAAGATGAGTCTAATACGTTAACAAGTAACCTGAAGTTTTTAAAATGGAAGGCGTGGCAGTACAGTAATAGGTCTGGTAGGGTCAGACCCCCGATCTTTAAACCTTCCTTAGTTTTTTCCAGGCAATCCTGGGTGATCTACAGTCCTAGATAAAAGAACCAATCTTGCCCTGGAGATTCGCAATTTCTTTCAACGGAAAAGATAAAGGGATGGAATTATATAGAAAAGTCAACTTAGGAAGTATGGACATTTTAATAAGGTTAACTCGTCCATATATGTTTAATGGCAGGCTGCGCCATCTCGTTAGTGTTTTAATGATGTCTTTCACTACAGTCTGCCAACTAATTTTCGGGATATTCTTTAATTCTTGAGTTAAATATATTCCCAAATATCTAATCTTTAGTTTCACACCCTGAATAGGAGTAATATTGTTCCACCTGATAAGCGTGGCTCAAATCCACCCGAGTGACTTACCGCACTCACCTATAGTAACTCTGTAAGAAGTCAGCCGGACAGTGGAGAAGAATAAACAAAGAGGTTTATTAGGCCACAAACTCCCATATGAGAGGGCCCTGTCCGACCATCACCCCAAAGAGTGTGTCGAGAGGACTGACTCTCTTCATCACAGCAGTACATTATAATGCAACACAGTTCATTAGTATACGCCCCTTCTGGAAAATTACTGAAACCCAGACAGAAGAACAATGTCTTCACACAGTAGGCATCTGCACCTGCAAGGGGTACAGCACTATCTTTGCTCAAGGCCGTGGAGCTAGGCTTCAGCGTCTCTGGGGCATGAGAACATTACTGATAACGAAACTTGTTAGTTTCGGCCACAGTTAGCTGAGAAACGAAAACTGCTGCCTTAGTGAAATTCTCTATTCCTACGGGAGGGGCAAGTGAGCGAGTGCGACTCGCAGGCTCAGAGATATACAAAATGGAGGCACACAGGCTAAGCTAAGGAACTAATATCGTCACACATAAATTGAATAATCAGGTAACAAGCAGGAATAATGCAAACACATGTATATATGCGCACTTCATCAGTTAGTCATATGATGCTAACTCACATATGAAATTAGGGATGGGTGGGGCATCGAAAAGTGAATTCTATCAGACCCTCCTTTTAGCATCATTGGCTAACTGCAGCCACACATTTATTTGCCAAAAGGTAGCGCCTGCACAACCATTCTATGGGCAGGGCATCATTTTTATTCAAAAACATCATCTGCAATAAACATCATCCAATACGCGTCAGGAATGTCAGTAATGATAGAAGCAGTATATTGACCAGACACCTTCTTTCGTTGTCGCAAATTTGTGGCACACATTGAGCAACATGGGGGAAGGCAGTATACACAGAGGCAACACGTCAGTAGTATGCTCACCACACCCACTAAACCCATCAGTATTTTCCAACCCCAGGAAGAGAAAGCACCCCAGAGCCACCCTTGTAAGGACCATGTCCCATTATCCTGATGGAGCTCAGTCGCTAGTCTATGGAGTTTCTGTACTGCTAAGTTAACAGTCGGGCTGAGTCTGGAATATATACGCAACAAGACGTCCCGATGACGCGACAGGCCCCGCCCCTATCTGCCAGGATGACGTCAAGCACCATCCTATTTTGAATCGTAAACAATCTCATAGCCTGAATCTCAACAGACATGTTAGTCGCAATGTCGGCTTCAGTAAGGACTACCTTCTCCATCACCCTGGACAGTCGTCGAATGGCTCTACTATTGAATATCGGACCCCAGAAAGGCAGAAGACCCTTAGAGAAATCAGTCCATTGTTGTAGAGAGGTGTCTGTCTGATCAACGTCATCTACCTGAAGTTCCCTCCTTTTTCGCTGCTCTTGTGGACTGGGAAACCTACGATGAGTCTTGTGATAGTCGGAGGGTGCCACATATACGGGAGGAATCATATAGGCTAGATAACATACCCCACCCCAACCTTCAGGCAGCCATAAGTACCCATTATCTCCGCACACAAAATAAATGCTGGGAGGTGTAACCAAAGATGGGCTAAGGGGCAAGCGTATTGATGCTGTCACGTTACAAGAACTATTGCCGACCTTAATGGGACCCCTACCCTCTATACAAAAGAAAGGTGACGGACCCACTACGGCCAGAGGTATCAAAGACTTAACACTGTCGTTTCCCTTTGGTGGGTGTCTGTAAGACAGGGAGGAATTCAGTTGCAAAAAACTATCTCTAACTCTGTCAGTGTCATTTGGAGTTAAAAACCGTCCCACCTTTTTCTCACACGTCTCTATAAATGTCTGATCAAAACGTCCATCAGTATATAGCCGTCCAAGGGAAGAGGGGGGCATAGGGCGAACTCGCATTGTCATTGTCGATCCCCTATTCTGCAGTCGAGGAGTTAGAGAATCTGGCTGCTGAAAATATTTAACAAGACCTATGAGAGTATACCACCCCACGCAACTATTCACAGGTGTCAAGGGAAGTGCTAAAAATCTATCCTTCTTGTAAGCAGCAGAAGGCAAGAGCCCACAAACCCAGCAATCTGTTATATTTGTAGTCGCATGAGCATGGTGCAAAGTCTTTATGAAAATATTTTCTTTGTAACCTCGTCTAAGTATTCGTTCACCATAATCCACAGTAATAATGTTATGCTCAGGAACAGCAGTAGGTGTGGGTGCAAACACATGAACGGGATAGACTTTATCCAAGAAAAACAATATACCAAGAGCCACTAGGAAAGCAATGAGCACTATAATAAGGAGTACTATTTTTCCTTTCCGGGAAAGGGCCAACCAGGGGGAAGCAGGCAAAGGTCTTCGAGGAGCCGCAAAGGGCTGCTCCTCATCAGGGATGGGGCGGCCAAAAGGGTGCATATTTCGAAATCGCAAAAATATCAAAAAGGGAAAAAAAGAAAGAAACTCTAAAAAAATAGTCCCAGACAGTTCTTTGAAACCGGACAGAGGGGTTCTTCAACCCTGAAAAGGGATCTTCTCCCTGTGTCCTTCAAAGCCTCACAGGCAGGCTTTTACCGTCCATACCTTAATCCCACGTCGCTTGACACACAACAGAGGAGCACTTAATCTGGGCCCCACACCACTCTATAGTCTCATAGAACAGAATCTTCGGCTAAACACCAGGGCTCTTACAAGTCCATCCCTACCACTAAATCTTCTTAATCTCCACTAAGCCCTTCTTCCAGTGTTCAGTCCAGTACACTTTCACCTTTTACGGGGCCGCAGATTATAGCGAGTGCTCCCTCGCACTTCAGGGTCAGTGAACAAAACAGGCGTATCTGTAGCATGAGCTGGACCCTTTGACGCCGTCTCACCAATAGCAACAGGAGTAATGGAGCTTGTTGTAGCACTTTGTTCTGCACAAGACTTTACGTTCGTCTTTTCACCTTGCTCCTTTCCCCTCAATGAAGCATCCGAGAAGGGGACGTATCTGGGTACTTGCTCATGTTCCTCATCCGCTATGCCTTCTCTTACCCATTTGTCATAGGGTAACGGTAGCGGGACCTTCTTTACATGCGATGCGTGCGTCCACGCTTTCCTGCCCTCAACTCGAAGTGCGGTGCGTGTTGTCAGTAGTACCTGTCTAGGCTCCGACCACCTGGGCTCCAGACAGGATTTCCGTTGGTATCTTCTGACGAGGACCCAGTCCCCTGGGCGGATAGAATGTCCAGGCCCCTCCGGCAGCGGCTTCAAGGTGTCTGATACCTGCTGATGAATAGAACGAAGATCTTTAGTCAAAGCATACAAGTAGTCTATCAACAGAGGATACTCTATCTCAGAAAAGCATTTAGGCCTGGGTACTCCCCAAACGTTGGCCGGACGGCCAAATATTACTTCGTAAGGGGAGACACCCGTTTTGGAATTAACTGTCACTCTGGTAGAGAGCAAGGCTAAAGGAAGGGCATCTGGCCAACAAAGTCCCGTACTCTCCTGTATCTTGGCCATCTTTAATTTCAAAGTTCCATTAAATCTTTCCACAAGTCCCGCGGCCTGGGGGTGTAGGGCCGAGTGGAACTTTTGGGAAATCTGTAAGCCTTTACATATCTGTTTCATCAATTCAGCATTGAAGGACGTACCGTTATCACTCCAGATCACCCTAGGCAATCCGAAACGGGAAAAGTATTCTTTAATCAACATTTTTGCAGTAGAATTGGCTGTACAATCTTTTGTTGCAAATGCCTCCACCCATCTGCTGAAAGTGCATACAACCACCAAGACGTATTTAAGATTATTAACCCTTTCCATTTCAATAAAATCCATCTGAATCACCTCAAAAGGGAAAGAGGGAGGTGCAAAATTTCCCACTGGGACAGGGGTACCCTTTCCTGGATTGTGCCTCAAACATACCATACACTGTTGGACCAAGTGAGTCGCCACTCTAGAGATATTTTTATTACTCCACACTGGGTCCAGCAGCTTGCATATACCTTTGGCGCTAATATGTGCAGGCCCATGAGCCATCGTCACCACTGGGAGGACGTATGCGTTCGGGAGTAACCATCGTCTCTTATCGGTCACATCTGTCCAACATTCATCGGCATCCAATCGCCCCCCACCATCCTTCCATGTCCTCAATTCATCCTCAGTCACCTTTTCTTGTATATTTTTTACACTCTGTACAGTATCTGCAAACATGTTAACATCCGGCACCCATCTAGCTGGGCCTGCCACAAACATCCGTGGTAATTTTGTCCGAGCAGTCTCTTTTGCTGTTTGATCTGCAAAGGCATTGCCTCGTCCCACATCATCCACTATTGTCTTGTGTGCGCTACACTTTATCACAGCCAGTCGCTTAGGTAACGTCAATGCTGTTAACAGTCGTAATATCAGCGGACCATGTTGTATGCGTTGTCCATGTGAAGTCAAAAATCCCCGTTCTGCCCACAGTCGCCCATAATTATGAGCCACGCCAAAGGCGTATTGGCTGTCAGTATAAATGTTCACGTCCAGTCCCTCACTCAGTTCACAGGCTCTCAGTAAAGCTATAATTTCCGCAGCCTGGGCCGAATTGTAAGGTATTCTAGAGGTCTCCACTACCGTCTGTAATGTCGTTATCGCATATGCTGCTATCGATGTACCATCTGCAAGTTTGAAACAAGACCCATCCACATACAACTCCCCATCCGGCTCGTCTAAAGGCTTGTCCGTCAGATCCACCCTCCCTTTTGTCTCTTCCTCTGTCCGAAACAAACAGTCATGCATGTCATCATTCTCTGCATCCGTGGGGATAGGTAACAATGTGGCAGGATTCAGTGTAGCACACCTTTTTATTGTCACATGGGGTGCAAAGAGGGTCATCTCATAGCCGGTAAGACGAGCACTCGTTAAATGCTGCGTCTGTGTTCTGTTTAGTAAAATGTCCAAGCATGCGGTACCATTACTGTGAGGTCTGAACCCAATACGAGCCCTGGCGATTGTCTTATAGAGACCGCAGCAGCCGCCGTGGCTCTCAGACAACTCGGCAGCGCTCTTGCCACATTGTCGAGCATCGCAGAGAAGTAAGCACAGGGTCTCTGTTTCCCTCCGAAACATTGTGTTAAGACAGACAACGCGCAACCTTCCGCCTCGTGTACATAAAGCACAAAAGGCTTCTGGTAATCAGGTGTTCCTAGAACGGGTGCAGAACATAAAGCAGTTTTTAGTGACTCGAACGCTTCCTGACATGCAGGGGTCCAGGGTAGGGGTTCGTGCACTTCTTTGGTAGTCAGATACAGTAGGGGTTTTGTTAGTAACGCATAGTTAGGTATCCATTGGCGACAATACGATGTTATGCCTAAGAATGCGCGCACCTCTCGCTGCGTGTTAGGTACCTTCATGTTAGTTATCGCTTTTATGCGCTCTGGTGTCAATCTCCTCCCCACTTTCGAAAGGAGGTGGCCTAGGTAGGTAACCTCCGTTCGACAATATTGAAATTTTGGAAGGGACACCTTATGCCCCCTTTTGGCCAAATGGTGCAGTAATTTTATCGTAGCATCCCGACAACCTTCCTCTTCATCCGAAGCTATCAGGATATCATCCACATACTGCAACATAACGTTGCCAGGTGGAAGTTCCAATTCATCCAATTGTGCCTTCAGTGCTTGACTATATATGCTCGGACTTTCTGTGTACCCTTGGGGAATTCTCCTAAACCGAAAGCTTCGGCCAGCCAATGAGAATCCGAAAAGATAACGGCTATCTTCATGTACTGGGATACTGAAGAAAGCATTCTTCAGATCCAGAACAGAAAAATACTTAGCAGATGGGGGAATCATTGTCAATATCGTAGTGATGTCCGAGACCACCGGGTATTGTGGCTCCACTACTCTATTCACATGGCGCAAATCAATCACAAACCTATATACATCAGGAGTATTATCTGCAGCATCAGGCGACCGTCTTTTAAGGATCGGCAGTATGGGGCTGTTACATATGTTCGAGTCTGTCTCTTCCACTACTCCTGACTGAATCAAATCTTGTATTATTTGTAACAGGGCCTTTTCTCCTTCCCTAGGAATTCTATACTGTGGTACCCTGGGTAATTTCGCTCCCACCGTAACTTTTATTGTTACTGGGGCAATATCCATCTTGCCCACATCTGTATCATTGGTGGCCCACAAACTGTCGGGTATTCCTTCAAATTCAGGTGGTATTGGATCGTATTTAGAGAAACATTGTAGGGGTCGAGCAACAGTCGGGCCTAGCGTGAGGTACACGCCGTCCGGGGAACAATAAATGGTAGCATGCAACCTCTTCAATAAATCTAAACCCAGCAAATTTTCTCCACAATTTGAGGTCAATAAAAACGGTGAATCAACAGTGAAAGGACCAATTGTTAATGTAAGAGGTTTGGAAATAGGGCTAATCACCGGGGTACCTGAAAAACCCACAGAGATATTGTTCTTGCCAGACAGAGCCGCCCCGGGGACCCGAGAATGAGCCACTGAACTTTTCATTGCACCCGTATCCACTAGAAATTTTTGCTGAGACCCCAATAAGTCTGCCTCGACATAGGGTCCCTTCTGATCAACTTCCACAGGCACCGGTCCCTCGCTCTGTCCTACGCTGTCCTAGTTATGGGAGAACCCCGTCAAATCGTCCATAGAGTAATCATCATTGTAATACTGACCACCGCCCCTCTGTAGCTGTTGTCTGTCCGCACCATTGTCAAAGTAGTTTCCTCCTGGCCTCCCGCCCCCTTCTGACCGTGCGTTCTGCCTTCCAGAGTCACCACTACCTCTTCCTCGTCCTCGCCCTGAACCATCATTCGACTGAAACAGAGGGCAATCCCTCCACCAATGCCCCTCTTGTTTACATTTCGCGCACTGATTCGGTCCCAGTCTTTCTCTACTTCCGCCTCTGCCATAGCCGCCACCTCCCCGTCCCGGAGCAGCACCTCTCCCTCGTCCCCTAGACACTTGCTGTAACAAAACCCTTGTCTTCAGATCCTTAGCCTTCTTTTCCTGCTTGTCCTTACTTTCATTTTCTCTATGTTCATAATACTGGGCCATACTGAGAATACCGGAGGGAGAGGACATCGTCCACGTACTCTCCGACGCTTGCAACCTTGCTGAAATTTCAGGCAATAAGTTCATAACAAACCTATTAACAAAGAGTCGCAACCCTCCATCCTGTGACACATCCTGCCCACTAAAGTCCATAAACGTCTCCTCAAATCTCGTAAAGAAGTCCGAGACTGCCTCATCCTTTTTCTGCTTACAAGCCGTCAACTTGTCCCAATCTACCTTCTTCGGGGGAATGAGAGTGTGCATATACTTTATTATTCGCCCCGGTAACGCCAAAATCTCAGCCTTCGGCTTTTCCCCTGGCTTACGTTCCTTATCCCAATCCTGCAACTCCTGCCACGTACCACCCAATTCTTCCGAATGATCTGTACCCTTCACCTGTCGCCATATATCGACTGGGACCAGAAGCCCAAAAAACAGTTCAACGTCAGCTAAAGTCATTACTGTGGAAGACGCTGCTTCCGTCAATTCTTTATAATATGCAGTCGGGTTCTTTCTAGAATCTGGCAACTGGGCTTTTAAAGCCAGTACCTCACTTCTCTTCCATGGTGTGTACACCCATTGTTCCTGGAAATGTGCATCTACCCTGTTCCTGGTGACAGCCTTCGTGACCGGATCTACCATCTCGGGTATCTCGGGATGAAAGATAGGGTGTACCTCGCGCATTGGATGTATACCTGGAAAATGGGGCACACCTGCAGAGGGCAACTCATTCCTATACTGTAATAAAGCGTGTAGACTACGCATCACCTCCTTCACCCCTGTATTCGTTCTATAGGCTCCATTCTGTATATCTCGTAAAGTCGCCGGAGCCACACCTCCATACCCCTGCTCCCATAGTGATATTAATACATTTGCCATATGCCACAAAGCATGCTGTTGCATCAAAGGCTCAAAATCTTTCATTGTGGACCAAATGTCCTCAAACGAGTAAATGTTATTCCTAGCCCACTGGCATGCCTGGTTGGCCACTATACC
This sequence comes from Lissotriton vulgaris, assembly GCF_964263255.1. Classification (NCBI taxonomy): domain Eukaryota; kingdom Metazoa; phylum Chordata; class Amphibia; order Caudata; family Salamandridae; genus Lissotriton; species Lissotriton vulgaris. Next base: position 1,047,406,769 of record NC_141697.1, on the reverse strand, counting down.
TTTCTCATCCAAACCAACCGTAGAACGCGTAAGCAACTTCCGTACCTGTGAGAGCAGTCCGCTACCTGCGCCTTGACTCGGCGTTAACATCTCCTGACTAGGGGTGGTGCTAGCTGAAACAGTAGGGAGCGCTAGAGAAAATTGGGAGGGAGCAGGTGAAGTAGCCGAGAGCAAGGAAACGAGGGGCGTCGGGGGTGGGGAAGCAGAAATCGCTGCACCATGCTGGTGCGGGGCACTTGCCAGTGGACCCGGAACTCCGCTAGTAGAGGCGGGAGCTGGTAGAGAGGGATACAATGATTGCGGGGCATAAAGAGGAGGGGGTCGAGTACTCAAAATGTCTTCTATCTCATCCTGTTCGTCCTCTCGTACTACGTAACTTTTATTTTCTTTCAACCTGCAAAGCCTATCTGCGCGCTCCAAACGTTGCTCATTCTCATTCTTTGTGTGTTCTCTTGCTTTCTGCACCATTGTCTGTGCTGACTTTTTAAGAGCCACCTTCTCTTCCCTCACCTTACGCTCCCTGACTTCCTTCTGCCATACTCTTAAAGAATCAAACATGCTTTGACGGCTGCGCCTAGCAAACAGTTTATCTTGCAAATAATCCAATTTAGCTGCCTCGAACGAACCTGTCAAAGGCCATTGTAAATCCACATTGTCAGCGGTATATCGGTGCCATAAGGTGCCAAACAAAATCGGGGGCAATCCATGCTTGATATACATATCGAAGTTTGGAGTGCCCTCAAGGGGTGCAGGTTGGCTCTCAGCCAGCCTAGAGTCTGAGGCGCGACAACAACATCCAAAACATCGTAACTTACTGAAACACGGCATCTCTACTTTGGTGTAAAATAAAACACTTCTTCACAAAAAGTCGTTACCTTGAATCGCTAGCTCGAGCTTGTTCACGTACATATAATATACATTGGGGAATCATATACACACATACACATACACATATAAAATTCTTCCAAACACGTGTTACCAAATGGGACAAGGCCCGTCGACCAAGTCCTGGGGAACCTGGACCCTACCGCAGACCGAACAGTACACTAACTGTTCTGAGGATGGAGAACACATCCGCTCCCCGTGCGGCACTATGGATCGCTGCGCACTTTACCACAGGAGACCCAGGACTCACCTCCACTGAACCACCACTCTAGGAGTTCAGGGTAAGTTCCGAAGTCCACCCGTAATGAGCCACGCCTTCACCACAGTACCACCCGGTCGGATTACTACAAACAATATATCCAAATATTCTCCCAACCTCGTCAAGTCTGTCAGAGTGCCTGCTCGCACTCTGAGTTCCCCGGAGCACACTAGCCCCAGGAGCACACCGGCTCCTCAAACCACTGGAGACACCCTAGTCTCCCGGAACACTCCAGTTCCTTAAACACTCACAGGTGGACCACTCACCTTCCGTAGGCGGTACCGACCTCTACCGTTCTCCACCTCCGGCTGCCAGGAGCAACACGGTCAGCTCCGAGTCCCGCCTTCTGGACCCCGGCGTAAGATCTGAACCGGGACCTCTCCCGATCAGCAGGGTGGGGCAGCGCTGCGAGAACCAAGCTCGGCATCAAATGGGTACCCGGGCCCACCGTGCCGACCAGCGGGTCCCCGGTCTTCTGCTACCCACCTACGGGTGAGAAAGATCTTTATCGCGGGGTCCCTATTCGGGCGCCATCTGATAAGCGTGGCTCAAATCCACCCGAGTGACTTACCGCACTCACCTATAGTAACTCTGTAAGAAGTCAGCCGAACAGTGGAGAAGAATAAACAAAGAGTTTTATTAGGCTACAAACTCCCATATGAGAGGGCCCTGTCCGACCATCACCCCAAAGAGTGCGTCGAGAGGACTGACTCTCTTCATCACAGCAGTACATTATAATGCAACACAGTTCATTACGATACGCCCCTTCTGGAAAATTACTGAAACCCAGACAGAAGAACAATGTCCTCACACAGTAGGCATCTGCACCTGCAAGGGATACATCACTATCTTTGCTCAAGGCCGTGGAGCTAGGCTTCAGCGTCTCTGGGGCATGAGAACATTACTGATAACGAAACTTGTTAGTTTCGGCCACAGTTAGCTGAGAAACGAAAACTGCTGCCTTAGTGAAATTCTCTATTCCTACGGGAGGGGCAAGTGAGCGAGTGCGACTCGCAGGCTCAGAGATATACAAAATGGAGGCACACAGGCTAAGCTAAGGAACTAATATCGTCACACATAAATTGAATAATCAGGTAACAAGCAGGAATAATGCAAACACGTGTATATATGCGCACTTCATCAGTTAGTCATATGATGCTAACTCACATATTAAATTAGGGATGGGTGGGGCATCGAAAAGTGAATTCTATCACACCCCATTATCTCTGTCTTCTCCCTATTGATCTGATAGCCGGATAACCTTCCGAATTCCTCAGCTAAAAAGAATAGCCTGGGTATGGCTTCTATATGATTGGAGGTGTATAAAAGAAGGTCATCTGCGTATAGGGCAGTTTTTAGCTCCATATTTGCTATTCTGAAGGGTTGAATTACATTGTCCTCTCTAATACCACAAACAAAAGGTTCCATATAAATGTCAAACAAAAGGGGGGACAGGGGGCAACCCTGCCGAGTTCCACGGGATTTGTTGAAACAATCAGATAAAGCCCCGTTGACCAAGACTTTTGCTCGTGGGTTTTGATATAATGATTTAATACCCTCTATAAAAACTGGAGGGAACCCAAACCCAACTATAGTGGCCCATAAATATTTCCAGTTTACCTGATCGAAAGCCTTAGCTGCGTCTATCGCGACCAAGGCTAACGGAAGGCCTTTGTCCTCAGCATAGTCAATGGCTCCAATCACCTGAAAGGTTAATTCGTTTAATTGCCTTCCCGGGATAAAACCCCTTTGATCTGAATGAATTATGGATTTTATTATTTTGGCAAGTCTAGTGGCTTAAATCCCGGAATATAGCTTCATGTCTGAGTTCAGAAGGGAAATTGGCCTATATGATTCCATTTTCTTAGGGTCTTTGTTGGGTTTTGCAATAAGAGTTATTGTGGCTTCAGCCCATGTGGGGGGGATACTATAACCACGGATAAATAGACAGTTGAAAAGTGTAGTGAGGACCGGCACCAGTTGTTCTATGTAATCTAAGTAAACCTCGATCGGTAGCCCGTCCGAACCGGCAGCTTTACCTCGTTTCATTTTCTTCAATTGATTTATTACTTCCCCCTCCATAATTTCACTTTCTAAATACTTCCTATCTATGTCAGAAATTTGGGGTAGATTTCTCTGGGTCAGCCAGGTCTGGACCTCCTCTAACTCTGGATTCTTATCCTCTGTATAAAGGCTTTACATAAACCTCCTGGCTTCCTCTCTGATATCTCCATCTTCCGCAATTAAAACCCCTGTCTCTCTCTGAATTCGGACTTTATTGTTGTTCCTATTTCTTTCTTCTCTGGATTTCCACGCTAAAAGAGCCCCGCATTTTTCTCCATATGGAAAATTCTTTAATTTGCTGGTCTCCCATTTTTCTCTTATGATTTTTTCATCACTAATTTTAAGTTGAAGCTGTAGATCCGAAAGCTCCTTCTCTAACACCGGGATCCTCTCTCTATTTGAGGAAATAGCTCTTTGTAACTCAGAGTCTTTTCTAGTTATAGCCTCTAATTCTTCCCGCCTTTTGTTTTTTACAGTCTTCCTTTTATGAGCCATTAAAGAACTCAGAACTCCTCTCAAGAAAGCCTTGTAAGTTTCCCAGACACCCTGAGGGGTAAAGGAGCCGATATTGATTATAAAAAATTCATTGGACTTTTGTCTCACTTCTCTTTTGACCTGGTCATCAAGTAACAATGTCCTTTCCAATGTCCATCTGGTGTTTAGGGGCTCAAACTTAATAGGAGGACCAATTCCACAACAGCGTGGTCTGATATCCCAACAGGTGTAAATGAGACAGAACTGATGTCTGAAAGAAGGTGTTGATCCACTAAGAAGTGGTCTATCCTCGAATAATGTTTGTACTTTTTGCTGTAGAATGTAAATCCCCTGGTAGAACCATATTTAGTCCTCCATACATCTAACAAGTTAATGTCATCATACAACCTAAAACAGAGAGTGACTTGGTGGGAGCATGATACTTGGCTTTGGAGGTTCTATCTAGAATATGATCGAAAACCAGGTTGAAGTCACCTTCCAAAATCACTGGGCCCGTGGTCCCAAGTAAAGCTGGCGCTAACTTAAATAGAGGACCAGAGTTATCATCATTGGGACCATAGTACACTGCATACGTATAAGGGATATTGTAAATGGATAAAGCTGCCACCAACCATCTTCCTGTCTGATCGGTTTCACATTTTTTCAAGCTTATCCCTCTGTTCGCCCGAATAATTATTGTGACCCCCCCTAGTTGTTCCCCTCTGTCTAGAGCATAACATTTCCTGCACCCATCTCAATTTTCCAAAAAGTGCACTACAGGCATTTGCTTCGAGATGCGTTTCCTGGAGCAGCATAAGGTGCGCTTGTTGGAACCGGCCTCGTGGCGTGGTCCGACCCCTCCCGAATGGCGGGTCCCGGACTATCGCTACCTCTGTTCCCCGAACAAGAGCCACACCTTCCGCCCCTCTGGGCTGCCCACAGCTCTTCCCCGACAGAACTCAACCTCAGAACCACCACCTTCTCGGCAGACCCGGGGCCTTTCCCGAACCCCCGTCTCCGGGCCAGCCGCCATCTTGGACACTCCACGACCAGGCCTCGTGACCTCGGGTCGACCTCAGCCGCAGGCCCAGCCAAGCCCCGACATCGAGGCACCACCATCCACCCAGGGGATAAAGAGACCACTTGGCGAGTCAATGGGAGAAGGAGTTTCGATGGCCCCCATCCGCCTGGTTTCGATCGTCCCCGGCCTCCCTGGGCGCTGGCTCCACCCCCCTGCTGGGTGTCTGGACTCACTCATCCCGGACCCCCCGACCTCCAAGTGCGAGGGTCCGGACATCAAAGGGCACCAGACCTATAACTGGGGCAGCTCCAGAGCAGGAAGGCAGTTGTATCCTGGAGTCGAGAGACACCGAGACAAACTCATCCTCTTGCAAACATCCTTGGAGTCCTGCTGGCGCTGCCGCGGCTCATCGTCGTGAACCATCCTTAGAGTCCTGCTGGCGTTGCCGCGGCCCCTACCAGAGAAACCACCGGCTCGAGGATTGAGAGCTGTGCGCCAGCTATCCTTGTACCCCACTGGTACTGAGACTGTCCCGCTACCCCCTTCCCCCAGAGACTAGAATTGAAGGGATCCCAGTATCCTGTTCCTTCTGTAGTGTGAAGATAACCTGCCTAAGAATACCGATAAAAGTGTTACGAACCTATCTTTGTGTGGTGTCCATCTGTGGTGGGGTTGGTCGCTCGTTCGTACGATCTGAAGAGAGGACCCTCGTCAGGAGGCCTCTCCCCCTTGCTCGGCCGACCCTCAGGTTTCCCGTCTAACAGCGCTTCTGAATTTCTTAAGAACTCACAGACCCAGGACTGCTTCCTTCTTTCCCCCATTCCATTCACATTCCATGAGAGGGTTTTAATGTTATTTAACCTACTCATGACCCTGCTCTCATTTCCCGCCCATCCAGAACCTTGTGTAAAACAACTTTTTCCATATATGAGGATTTTTTATCTTTTTTCCCCCCTAAGCCCTCCCCCCAGAGGAACCCTCCCAACATACCTGACGATGAAACCGCCTTTGGAACCCCAGGAGAGATGCCTCTGGCTGAATGCAAATTTCAACTGACCTAGCGGGTTATTGATCATAACTCACTTAAGGGTATGTTCTTACTACACATAACTCAAATTCTGTTTTTTCTCTAAATAACGCTGTATACCACTCTGTGCTTCAAACAACTTCTATATTAAGTGCTCTATATATACCCCCTTTTTTTTTTTAATGTTAGGGCAGCTCAAACCTCTACAGCTCTAAATTCTCTTCATTCTCTCTCATCAGAGCTAAAAGGTTATCTACATCTTCGGACTGTGTAAAGCTGTACATTTTATTTCTCCACATAGGGCCAGATGTAGGTAAATCCGATTTACTGACTTTTAAATACCGAGTCATACCGATTCGGTATTTAAAAGTCGGTAAATTGGAAGGAGGCAGATGTAGGTAAAAAATTACCGAATCTGTAAGAGTCAGTATTTACCGATTCTGTAAATACCGAATCTGTATTTCCCATTGATTCCTATGGGCCTTGAAGCCCATAGGAATCAATGTGAAATACAGATTCGGTATTTACAGAATCGGTAAATACCGAATCCTGCAAGGGTGCAGGGGGTGTCACTTTGACACCCTCTAGCACCCCAATTCTGGAATTGTGTGCAATGTGGCACACAGACATGCCCTAAGGGCATGTCTGTGTGTCACATTGCACAGGTGTGCATGCACAGATGTGCATGCACACGTGAATTCGGTATTTTACCACCCAAGTGGAGAAGTGTGGAGAAGTGTGGCTCAGGGGTTAGAGGCGGCAGACCCGGAAGCTGAGATCGGTCCTGGACCAGGGTTCAATTCCCCGCCTCGGCGGGTCTTGGGCTCAAAAATTCCACGGACTCGATAATTCTCGTTCCGGTGCCTACTCGACTCACGGGTTCACACTCTGCGACTCTGGGCAATAGCTTGCTTAATCTCCACTACGGCCCCTCGCGGCGGGATGCCTGGCTTTCACCTTGTGGATACCCTGCTGGGGTTATCTCACAGGGGAATACCAGGACGGGTTCCCAAGGCAAGCGCCTTGATGCCTTGGGGTGATACGTGCGCTATATAAATCGCAATACATTTACAATAGGATTGGGTGGTAAAATACCGATTTTTAAGGGCCTGTGGCACTCTTAGGAGTGCCACCTACATGTGGTTTTTCCGAATCGGTAAATATACCGATTCGGTATTTTACTGATTCTGTAAATTTACCGATTCGGTAACTTTACAGAATCGGTAAAATATAGGCCCCCTACATCTGGAAACCCTAATACCGGTCGGTAACGGCCAAATTCGGCCGTTACCGACCGGTATTAGGGCTCCTACATCTGGCCCCCAATCTTTAACAGGGCAGGGAATCTCATCTGTACTTGGGCTCCAAGCGATCTCAATTCTGGCATTCTAGTGCCTAGCTCCCATTGTCGGTGAGCTGTTCTTGCTCCTAGATCTGATCTAATAAGATAAGGGTTTGTCCGATAGTGAAGATCTGACTTAGATAGACATCTCCCCAGGATCAGCTCTTTGACACTGAAGGTCTGAAAGTTTACCAATATTTTTCTCGGCGCCTTCCTGTCTGCATGTAACTTAAAAGGGTCTCTGTGTACCCTTTGTATCTCCGCCTCCAGGTTTATATCTGGACGGTCTTTTAGGACCCCCTCCCTTAGGAGCCTGCAGACAAATCCTTTAATGTAATCCAGTTCCTCGCCCTCTGGAATCTTTAAAAATCTCAGGTTGTTTCTTCGAGCCTGGGTTTCCAGTCTCTCCACGTCAGTAGCCAGGGATCTATTTGTTGCTCTCAAAATATCAATGTCCTTTGAGTTTCCTCGTATGGATTTATTTAAGGCTACGACTTCCGTTTCCAGCTTCCCAATGCGGCAGATAACATCATCTAACTTAGACTCCAGTAAGTCAAACCTATCATGTATCGCCTTTTGATTACCTTCTGAGATCTCGAATTTGGTCATTAAGTCTCCCCTTAAAGACTGAAAAAGATACCCCAACCTGTCTCCGTCCGACTCGCCCAATTCTTCTGATCCTAATCTTGATCTTGAAACCACAGTAAGACTCTGGCCTTGGTCCGGGTCCTGATCTTGGCGCTGGCGCTGGCCCCGAGTTGCGTTCTCTTCTTGAGTAGCTAACAGGCTATTTGAGAGAGGCTCAACTATCGCTAAGGGTATCTTAGATCTGGTATCTTGTAGGCCGGGCACACTATCATGAGCCTGGATACTATGGGAGGGGGGGGAGGAGGGTATGTTGGAGATTATTTGCTTTGTATGCTTTAACTGAACCTGCTGTGGCTCCATATCCTGTCTTAAATTGAAGGCCACAATTGCCCCAACCTCTTCACCTCCTGCCAAAGCGCCTGACTGTTCTGACTGTTTATCCCCCTCAGCGTTAGACAGATTCTCCAGGGGACCAAATCGATTCTTTAAGGGGAACACAGTGCTGCTATGCTCTAACTGTGTAGCTGGACTTGTTGACTGCTCCATGATTTTAAAATAAGTTTTAATGGAAGGAGTATTCTTTACTAACTGCTGAGCAGTGTTAGCCCCCTTAAGCTTTTTAGGTCTCGCCTGTCGATGCGCATGCGCATCGAGCAAGGCGAGAGTATTGGGACTTATCCGCTCTTTATCCACACTGCAAGGAATCGTGGCGATTCCTTGCAGTGCCCGTGACTTTTAAGCTCAATGCGCATGCGCATTGAGCTTAAAAGCGCGTGCACGTCCGTCTTTGTTTACCCGCTCCGCCCCCTCCCCTTCCCGCCATGTCGCATTTCTCCTCCCCCCTCCCCTCTCTTCCCTCCGGCTTGTTTCTTTATTTGACCCGCTCCGCCCCCTCCCCTTCCCGCCGTGTCGCATTTCTCCTCCCCCCTCCCCTCTCTTCCCTCCGGCTTCTTTTTTGTTTATTTTACCCGCCGTGACGCCGTGTCTCCGATCCTTTCGCTTGTTTACTTTAATTCTTATTAAACTTCTCTGCCTTTGGTTACAAGTCATCTGTTTTTAACCCTTAATACTGTACATCTGCTTAAAAAATAAAAATAATAACACACTCCTCCCTCGAACTGGCTGCAGCAGATCTGTCATTTTATACAGAGGGTGATATTTGGCTAAAGCACACACGACGCTTCGCTACAGATCTCTTCCGAGTCCAATGAGCTGTTATTTGCATTCTGCAATCAAGATGAGAAAGCAAAAGTGCACGTAATTGAAAAGGAAATAGACAAACAAGGTCTAGAAAAGCCCTGCACACCTGCCATGTAGCTTTCAACATCCTCTCCCAAACACTGCTCACGGAAAACGTAGTTACTGCAAAAAGTTTACCCAGTTTTTTTTATAAACTGTCTTAGATCTTTTTAATTAAAAGGAGACGAGTTTTGAGCTTTTGGAAGACAAATCGACCATGGAAGGCTACAGCACGAGACGGCACCAAAGGGCGACACCAAAGCAAAAGTTGTCACATCTGCCTCAAACTAGTAGGCGCTGCACTTAAAAATATACAGGCCGAGTCCATCCTGTGCAAAGCCTTCCTCCGACACTACAGGGGAAGCAGTCCACAAACTACAGCGCCAGTAAAAAGCTAAACAAACTCCAGTCATCAGACTCCGTGAAGTCTCCAGCACCATTACACTGACAGGGTTGATCCCCCTAAACTGGACTCCCCGAATTGGCGGATGTCACTTACCTTGTACACATCGCCGTAGGTCCCGCTGCCCACCTTCTGGATGAGTTCGAAGTCCTGCTGTGGGTTCCTCCTCAGGATGTCGGCGCTCGGCCGCCCCAGCCCTTCCATTCTCTGAACTGCGATTGCCCAGCGGGAGGGACCCGATCAGTGGCCCCTGGCTCCGGTTCACTACCGGCCACTGGGCACAAATAATGCGGCTCTGAGGCGACGAGGCTTCGATGTAGACAGAAGCCAGCCTGCCCCGACAGCGGATATGTGAAAACTTCTGGAACTCTGTCTGCCGTTGCCAGGGGTTCGGACAGTAGCCCTTGCAGGGCTTTGTCTGCGGTCCCTGTAACTTTCTCAACAGAGACACCGGCACTTTGGCATAGCGCAGACAGCTGTGCCCAACTCTGCCAGGAAACGTCACACGCACGCCACCCAGCACGCGCCTCGCTCACTGACACCCAAGAAACCCATCTTCCGTTTCTAGTCAGGCGTTTCTGTCAGAGAACTTTCACTGAAAACAAACAAAGGACACGAGTGTTCGAAACCCCAAAGTAACACGACGGCCATCTTGAGGTAGGCGGGAGGGGGCTGAAACCCACATGAACTGCAGAAGACTGAATAGAGTCGCTTTCTGAAACGCTTGTTGAAATATAAGTCGCTGCTATAAACCTCCAGAATCCAATGCTAAAGAATATTAATACAAATTATTTGTAGAAAATCTATTGCCAACAATTGTTAACATTACAGGCAGAGAATAGAAAGATTTGAGGTAGCCACCCTCTCTCAGATAAACCTCTCCCAGTCTTCCCACTCTAGTCTCCACCACCTCTCCCATTCTCCCCTCCCACCCATTCCCTCAACCCCTCACCCTCACTCACCCTCACTCACCCTCAACCCCTCACCCTCACTCACCCTCAACCCCTCACCCTCAATCCCTCACCCTCACTCACCCTCACTCACCCACACTCACCCACACTCACCCTCACTCACCTTCACCCTCACTCACCCTCACTCACCCTCACCCTCACTCACCCTCAACCCCTCACCCTCACTCACCCTCAACCCCTCACCCACCCTCAACCCCTCACCCTCACTCACCCTCAACCCCTCACTCACCCTCACTCACCCTCACTCACCCTCAACCCCTCAGCCTCACCCTCACTCACCCTCAACCCCTCACCCTCACTCACCCTCAACGCCTCACCCTCAACACCTCACCCTCAACGCCTCACCCTCACTCACCCTCAACACCTCACCCTCACTCACCCTCACCATCACTCACCTTCAACACCTCACCCTCACTCACCCTCAACCCCTCACCCTCACCCTCACTCACCCTCAACCCCTCACCCCCTCACCCTCACTCACCCTCACTCACCCTCAACCCCTCACCCCCTCACCCCCACTCATCCTCACTCACTTACTCACCCTCACTCACTCACCCTCACTCACTCACCCTCACTCACTCACCCTCACTCACTCACCCTCACTCACTCACCCTCACTCACTCACTCACCCTCACTCACCCTCACTCACTCACCCTCACTCACCCTCACTCACCCTCACTCACCCTCACCCTCACTCACCCTCACTCACCCTCACCCTCACTCACCCTCACTCAGCGCAACCACAGCATCTTCACTAAATATATGTAATAAACTTTAAGCTATTGGCAATATAAAATAAAATCCATTTTATTTACTTATTAATTATTGATTGTTTTTTAAAGCCATTGATTTTTTTAATATCAATACATATAAGTCACATATAAGTCCTGTTAATACAAAACATGTTGCTTTACAAATGCTAGAGGTGTCACATTTACAAAAATTATAACTATTGGCTTTGTAAAGAAGAAAGCTATTAATTTAGCTATTTAGAAAAAACAACACATAAATAAAAAACAAAAAAAGAAATAACACCTATAGCTCAAACTTTCCTACTGCGAGACCTATTGCATTTCCAATGCAATAGGTCTCGGAGCATTTGAGTTAGAGCTTTTAGAAATGTTTATGGCTTTTTTTTTTTAATTCTTTAGCATTGGCTACAGGAAACAAAAATGCTAAAGATTTACAAAAAAACCCATAAACAATTCTAAAAGCACTAACTCTAATGCTGCGAGACCTATTGCATTTCTAATGCTTGTTTACACTAGTCGCCTTTTTCTTTCCCTTACAGGGGGTTAACGGCATATGCCGCTCCCTCTCTTCAAAGTCTAAAGCTCCTCCTGCTTTCAACTCCTGCCGAGATCTCAGCTGATATCTATTTTTTCGTCTCCCTAATGGTGGAGAAAGTTTGGCTTTAGGGAGTCCTGTTTTCAGGCCTGAACCACCTGGAGCAAGTTCCAACGCTAACTTAGAGAGCTCAGTTTGCCTTTGTTTTGTAATGCTCAGGTTGTCCTCGGGTTTTGAAGCCCCCCCCCTCACTAACAACTTTAACCGGGGCCTCTACCAATACTAGCTCCATAAACCCCTGCTTTTTTGTTGACTCGCATGGTTTCTGAACAATTTAATAGGCGTCCCAACCTATGAAACAGGATGGTAAGAATTAAAATCTTGCCTCTTCAGTCAGTAGCTTTCTCTCTCTCTCTCTCCTTGCTTAAATCAATGAAAGTGTCTGTGACTGTTGGAAGGGGTTGGGGGATCTCAGTGGGCACTGCAGGTACTGTTTGGGTCACTATCTTGGCTGGTAGAGGTTGCGTTTATGTTGGAGATGGTCTACAGATAGAAGCTGACTTTGAGGGTAGCTGTTCATGTAGAGATGGGAACTAGTGTGACGAGGAGTTAAACTTTGGAGGCAAATATTTGTTCTAGAAGGTGGCTGCATCAGTGGGGGCTATTACAGGAACCTGGCTTTAGTATTGCAAGCTAGCTGTCACGGTTAAAGTTTGCTATCATCGTTGAGATTGGCAGTTGCAAACATTCTGGGTGTTTGTGACAATAACAAATGAATGTGGACAGTCACTGAGGCTAGTTAGACTGATTGTGAAAAAGGATGGTGGACTTTTATGGAAAAGGCTTAAGCTTTTTGTGCTAGCCTTGTTGATAGGGGCTGCATTTAACTTATTGCTATTATTATTATTAATTACATTTGTGCTACATTCACCTAGAAGGTATTCCGGTACTAAGATGACCATCACGATGCACATTGCTTTGAATGTGATCTTCTCTTTCATGGGGAGCCACTGGAGTTCCTTGAGAGTGCTGGAAGAGGAGGCATGTCTAGGTTTATCTAGTGCAAGTTTTGCTGCTACTTCCTGAATTGTATACAACCTTTTTAGTAAATACTCTGGTGCTCCCAGCAGTAAGGCATTGAAGTAACCAATTCTACTTAGAACTGTACTTTGCACCACTAACTTTCTTTCAGGCTGTGGCAGTAGTGGTACAGTGTTCCGTATGTTCCGCAGTAGTCCAGAAGAAGCAGCTGCTATCTTGTTAACATGTGTCTCCATCGAGAGCTGGTTATCAATGTGTGCTTCTAAATGATGTACTGACTTTGACATCTCAAAATTGTCTTGTCAGGTCCAAGACACCTAGGGCCAGATGTAGGTAGGCGTTTACCGGGTGGTAACGGCCGAATTCGGCCGTTACCGATCCGGTAAGAGCAATTTGACATGTAGGTCCCTGTATTTTACAGACTCGGTAAATTTACCGATAAGTAAATTTACCGAGTATGTAAAATACCGAGTCGGTATCATTACGGATTCCGGTAAATTGGTATGTAGGTGGGACTCTTCTGAGTCCCACAAGCAGTACAAAATCGGTATTTTACCATCAAATACTACTTGATGGTAAAATACCGTTTCTGGTGTGCATGCACATGTGTGCATGCACACCTATGCCATATGACAGGCAGACCTGCCCTTAGGGCAGGTATGCCTGCCACATGGCACCCGAGCCTCTTTTGGGGGTGCCAGAGGGTGTCAAAGTGACACCCCCTGCACCCTTGTGACAGTCGGTATTTTCCGATGTGGTAAATACCGACCGGTAAATGCCCAATCAATCCTATGGGCTTCAAAGCCCATAGGAATGAATGGGCATTAACTGGTCGGTATTTCCCGCATCGGTAAATACCGACTGTTTCCGAATCGGTAATTGCACATCTGCATTTACCTACATCTCGGTACTTTTATTTTCCGACCTCTGAAATACCGAGTCGGTATGACTCGGTATTTAAGAGGTCGGAAAATAAAATTTACCTACATCTGGCCCCTAATGTTTATAATTCTATGGACTCCTTCCGAAGTGCTTTGCACGAGCTGCACTCGGTCATTCCACAGTAGTATTTCTCTTTTTAAAAAGTCTGGGCTAAAGGAAGCCATTGGATTGGTTTCACTTAAAGCCCTGGGTGTAAATTATGCAGCCCCTCCTCCCACCCCATGGGGGACCTTCGTGATCCAAGGCCTTTGTTGCTAACTCTGCTGTCATATCTACACTTTCACAAAAGCTTTATTAACCTTCTTGATTATTCAAATGTGCTTAAAGCACTATTAACCACTCTTTTTTCAAACTTTTCTCAGGGGGAGAACCCCCTAAACGCCCCATATGCCGGTCAGGCTTGCTGGATTTGCTCGCTCATACAGTACATCCACCCGCAACTTTTAAGCCTCGCAATTTTTAAGCCTTACCACTTTCAAATGCACCAGCCGCCACTGGACGGCTATGGTAGACAAAGCCAGATGCTATGTTAAGGATGTCTGTGGTTGTGGATGTGGTCTCTGTTTGTGGCTCTAAGTTTAGCTGTTGTGGTTGGTGGTGGTAGACACAGACTCGGGTGCCTGAGGCTCGCTGCGGCGATGAAGATTATCTGTAGTGGGGTATTTTACGCTGTCAGTGAGTGGTACAAAATGTACAGCAGCGCAAAAAGGGGGTTCGCTCTGATCAGATCTAACGCGGGTCTGTAGCGCAGGGGCACTGGCACCCCGGTGCCCTCTCCCTTCAGGTGCATTGCTGATCCCCGCCGGGGCCCGGGCAGCCGCAGCCGGGCGCTCCATCCACTCCCTGCCATTTTCGGCCAAGAAGAAAAGCTTTCCCGAGGAGCCGGTCCGGACCCTCCTCCTGCCTCAGACAGCAGCAGGCCGGGCGGGCGGGGGAGGGGAGGAGAGCGGGCGGCGCTTGACTGCACCGCGGCGTCGGCTGGAGGAGGAGGCGGGGTGGCCCCGGGACTGTGACTGGCCGCCCAGGGAGTGTGGGGCCCGTTGGAGAGAGCCGAGCTCCGTCTGTGCGAGGCGCTGTGGGACCGGAGAGCGCCGATCCGGGTCTGCGAGGTGCTAGGGACGAGGGATCCGTGTGGTGGCCGGAGGACGGGACTTTGTGCGCCTGCCGCCCGGGGTTCCCGGCCCTGTCTGGCCGTTGTTCACCCACAGCGCTGCCCCCGGGGAGACGGGACTGTCCCGCGGAGTGAGGTGAGTGATCGAGGCCCAGCCCCCCCCCCCCTTAGGGGTCCGGGGTAGAGATCTGAGTGTTAACCCCTTTGGCTGGTGAAGCTCCCCTGACTCCTCTCCCCCTGTCCTGTGTACACCACGGCCCCTTGGACACCCCCACCCACTGCTGTGGGGCCTCCCGGGGCAGAGCAGGGCTGCTTCTGCCTGGCACCACCGCGGGCAGGAACCGCAGAAATGGCTGCAGGCTCGGAGCTTCAGGAGCGGGGACCGAGACACGGCCACATTTCAGTGCACAGAACATTGAACGAAAACTGAGCAAACGAAGTGCTGAAACAGGGCTTTGCTGACTAGATTTGTTCAAAGATGTAAACTATGCCGGACGCGTAAAGTGTTCCGTAAACTTGGTCGGCAGGCAGGACCTTGTTTGTGTGTTCTTTGAAGTGGAGACCTGACAGCACGTTTCGTCCCCCTGCGTTATGTCCTATCTGGATACACTTCCATCTCACTGTGCATTTCTAGTATAATGCGTGCCCCCTACATGTTTCCGTTCACTTTCATACCTTGATTATCTTCCGTCTTTATCAATTCATATTCTGCTGACCTTACCCTTTCAGCATTCGCCTGTCCTCTTCTGGCTCCAAAGCTGCCCTTACCTCATGGGCTTTCAGCTGCCTTTACTCTATGGGGCAGATTTACCAGAACCTTGCGCCACTTTTCCCATGTTAAAAGTGGCGCAAGGGGCTTGTAAATCTGCCCCCATGTGTCTTCTGCAGCCCTTACACTTTCTGCCGACCTTACCCTCTGTGTATTCTACTGCACTTATCCTGTGTGTCTTTGCTGCCCTTACCCTGTTTGTCTCTGCTGCCCTTACCCTGTTTGTTTTTGCGGCCTTACCCTGTGTGTCTTTGCTGGCCTTACCCTGTGTGTCTTCTGCTGCCCTTACCCTGTGTGTCTTCTGCTGCCCTTACACTGTGTGTCTTCTGCTGCCCTTACCCTGTGTGTCTTCTGCTGCCCTTACCCTGTGTGTCTTCTGCTGCCCTTACCCTGTGTGTCTTTGCTTTGCGGCCTTACCCTGTGTGTCTTTGCTGCCCTTACCCTGTGTGTCTTCTGCTGCCCTTACCCTGTGTGTCTTCTGCTGCCCTTACCCTGTGTGTCTTCTGCTGCCCTTGCCGTGTGTCTTCTGCTGCCCTTATCCTGTGTGTCTTCTGCTGCCCTTGCCGTGTGTGTCTTCTGCTGTCCTTGCCGTGTGTGTCTTCTGCTGTCCTTGCCGTGTGTGTCTTCTGCGGCCCTTACCGTGTGTGTCTTCTGCGGCCCTTACCGTGTGTGTCTTCTGCTGCCCTTGCCCTATGTGTCTTCTGCTTCCCTTGCCCTATGTGTCTTTTGCAGTCCTTGCCCTATGTGCCTTCTGCTGTTCTCACCATCTGTGTGTGCCTTCTGCTGCTCTCGCCCTGTGTATTCTGCTGCTCTCAACCCGTGTCTTCTGCTGCTCTCACCCCGTGTCTTCTGCTGCTCTCACCCCGTGTCTTTTGCTGCTCTCACCTCGTGTCTTTTGCTGCTCTCACCCCGTGTCTTTTGCTGCTCTCACCCCGTGCCTTCTGCTGCTCCCACCCTGTGTGTGCCTTCTGCTGCTCCCACCCTGTGTGTGCCTTCTGCTGCTCTCACCCTGTGTGTGCCTTCTGCTGCTCTCACCCTGTGTGTGCCTTCTGCTGCTCTCACCCTGTGTGTGCCTTCTGCTGCTCTCACCCTGTGTGTGCCTTCTGCTGCTCTCACCCTGTGTGTGCCTTCTGCTGCTCTCACCCTGTGTGTGCCTTCTGCTGCTCTAACCCTGTGTGTGTGCCTTCTGCTGCTATCATCCTGTGTTTGTGCCTTCTGCTGCTCTCACCCTGTGTGGGTGCCTTCTGCTGCACTCACCCTGTGTGTGTGCCTTCTGCTGCACTCACCCTGTGTGTGTGCCTTCTGCTGCACTCACCCTGTGTGTGTGCCTTCTGCTGCACTCACCCTGTGTGTGTGCCTTCTGCTGCACTCACCCTGTGTGTGTGTGTGCCTTCTGCTGCACTCACCCTGTGTGTGTGTGTGCCTTCTGCTGCACTCACCCTGTGTGTGTGTGCCTTCTGCTGCACTCACCCTGTGTGTGTGTGCCTTCTGCTGCACTCACCCTGTGTGTGTGTGCCTTCTACTGCACTCACCCTGTGTGTGTGTGCCTTCTGCTGCACTCACCCTGTGTGTGTGTGCCTCCTGCTACTCTCACCCTGTGTGTGTGTCCTTTGCTGCTCTCACCCTGTTTGTGTCCTTTGCTGCTCTCACCCTGTTTGTGTCCTTTGCTGCTCTCACCCTGTGTGTGTGTATTTTGCTGCTCTCACCCTGTGTGTGTGTGTTTATTTTGCTGCTCTCACCCTGTGTGTGTGTGTTTATTTTGCTGCTCTCACCCTGTGTGTGTGTATTTTGCTTCTCTCACCCTCTGTGTGTGTCCTTTGCTGCTCTCACCCTGTGTGTGTGTCCTTTGCTGCTCCCACCCTGCTTGTGTCCTTTGCTGCTCTCACCCTGTGTATGTGTTTATTTTGCTGCCCTCAGCCGGTGTGTGTGTGTGTATTTTGCTGCTCTCACCCTGTGTGTGTGTATTTTGCTGCTCTCACCCTGTGTGTGTGTATTTTGCT
This sequence comes from Lissotriton vulgaris, assembly GCF_964263255.1. Lineage (NCBI taxonomy): Eukaryota > Metazoa > Chordata > Amphibia > Caudata > Salamandridae > Lissotriton > Lissotriton vulgaris. Next base: position 1,047,389,346 of record NC_141697.1, on the reverse strand, counting down.
CCTCTCACCCTGTGTATATTTTGCAGCTCTCACCCTGTGTGTATGTGTATTTTGCCGCTCTCACCCTGTGTGTGTGTGTGTGTGTGTGTATTTTGCTGCTCTCACCCTGTGTGTATTTTGCTGCTCTCACCCTGTGTGTATGTGTATTTTGCTGCTCTCACCCTGTGTGTGTGTATTTTGCTGTTCTCACTGTGTGTGTGTATTTTGCCGTGTGTGTCTTCTGCTGCCCTTGCCGTGTGTGTCTTCTGCTGCCCTTGCCGTGTGTGTCTTCTGCTGCCCTTGCCGTGTGTGTCTTCTGCTGCCCTTGCCGTGTGTGTGTTCTGCTGCCCTTGCCGTGTGTGTGTTCTGCTGCCCTTGCCGTGTGTGTGTTCTGCTGCCCTTGCCGTGTGTGTGTTCTGCTGTCCTTGCCGTGTGTGTGTTCTGCTGTCCTTGCCGTGTGTGTCTTCTGCTGCCCTTGCCCTATGTGTCTTCTGCAGTCCTTGCCCTATGTGCCTTCTGCTGCTCTCGCCCTGCGTGTGTGCCTTCTGCTGCTCTCACCCTTTGTGTGTGCCTTCTGTTGCTCTCAGTCTGTGTGTGTGTCCTTTGTAGCTCTCACCCTGGGTGTCTTTTGCTGCTCTCACCCTGGGTGTCTTTTGCTGCTCTCACCCTGGGTGTCTTTTGCTGCTCTCACCCTGGGTGTCTTTTGCTGCTCTCACCCTGGGTGTCTTTTGCTGCTCTCACCCTGTGTGTCTTTTGCTGCTCTCACACTGTGTGTCTTTTGCTGCTCTTACCCTGGGTGTAGCTTGCTGCTCTCACCCTGTGTGTGTGTGTATTTTGCTGCTCTCACCCTGTGTGTGTGTGTGTATTTTGCTGCTCTCACCCTGTGTGTGTGTATTTTGCTGTTCTCACCATGTGTGTGTATGTATTTTGCTGATCTCACCCTGTGTGTGTGTGTATTTTGCTGCTCTCACCCTGTGTGTATGTGTATTTTGCTGCTCTCACCCTGTGTGTGTGTGTGTGTATTTTGCTGTTCTCACTGTGTGTGTGTGTGTGTGTGTGTGTGTGTGTATTTTGCTGTTCTCACCCTGTGTGGGTGTGTCTTTTGCTGCTCTCACCCTCTGTGTATGTGTGTTTTGCTGCTCTCTCCCTGGGAGTCCTTTGCTGCTCTCACCCTATGTGTGTGCCTTCTGTTGCTCTCAGTCTGTGTGTGTGTCCTTTGTAGCTCTCACCCTGGGTGTCTTTTTCTGCTCTTACCCTGGGTGTCTTTTGCTGCTCTCACCCTGGGTGTGTGTGTATTTTGCTGCTCTCACCCTGGGTGTGTGTGTATTTTGCTGCTCTCACCCTGGGTGTGTGTGTATTTTGCTGCTCTCGCCCTGTGTGTGTGTGTGTATTTTGCTGTTCTCACCCTGTGTGTATGTGTCTTTTGCTGCTTTCACCCTCTGTGTATGTGTGTTTTGCTGCTCTCACCCTGGGAGTCTTTTGCTGCTCTCACCCTGTGTGTGTGCCTTCTGTTGCTCTCAATCTGTGTGTGTGCCTTCTGTTGCTCTCAGTCTGTGTGTGTGCCTTCTGTTACTCTCACCCTGTGTGTGTGCCTTCTGTTGCTCTCGGTCTGTGTGTGTGTCCTTTGTAGCTCTCACCCTGGGTGTCTTTTTCTGCTCTAAACCCTGGGTGTCTTTTGCTGCTCTCACCCTGTGTGTGTGTGTGTGTATTTTGCTGTGCTCACCCTGTGTGTATGTGTCTTTTTCTGCTTTCACCCTCTGTGTATGTGTGTTTTGCTGCTCTCACCCTGGGTGTCTTTTTCTGCTCTCACCCTGGGTGTCTTTTTCTGCTCTCGCCTTGGGTGTCTTTTTCTGCTCTCGCCCTGGGTGTCTTTTTCTGCTCTCGCCTTGGGTGTCTTTTGCTGCTCTCGCCTTGGGTCTCACCCTGTGCGTGTGTGTGTCTTGTGCTGCTCTCACCCTGTGTGTATTTTCCTGCTCTCACCCTGTGTGTGTGTGTGTGTGTCTGTGTGTATTTTTCTGTTCTCACCCTGTGTGTGTGTGTATTTTGCTGCTCTCAACCTCTGTGTATGTGTGTTTTGCTGATCTCACCCTGGGTGTCTTTTGCTGCTCTCACACTGTGTGCGTGTGCCTTCTGTTGCTCTCACCCTGTGTGTGTGCCTTCTGTTGCTCTCAGTCTGTGTGTGTGCCTTCTGTTGCTCTCAGTCTGTGTGTGTGCCTTCTGTTGCTCTCAGTCTGTGTGTGTGCCTTCTGTTGCTCTCACCCTGTGTATTTGTCCTTTGCTGCTCTCACCCTGCGTGTGTGTCTTGTGCTGCTCTCACCCTGTGTGTGTGAATTGTGCTGCTCTCACCCTGTGTGTGTGTGTCTTGGGCTGCTCTCATCCTGTGCGTGTGTGTGTCTTGTGCTGCTCTCACCCTGGGTGTCTTTTGCTGCTCTCACCCTGGGTGTCTTTTGCTGCTCTCACCCTGGGTGTCTTTTGCTGCTCTCACCCTGGGTGTCTTTTGCTGCTCTCACCCTGGGTGTCTTGCTGCTCTCACCCTGGGTGTCTTGCTGCTCTCACCCTGTTTGTGTCTTTTGCTGCTCTCACCCTGTTTGTGTCTTTTGCTGCTCTCACCCTGTTTGTGTCTTTTGCTGCTCTCACCCTGTTTGTGTCTTTTGCTGCTCTCACCCTGTCTATGTCTTTTGCTGCTCTCACCCTGTTTGTGTCTTTTGCTGCTCTCATCCTGTGTGTGTGTTTTGCTGCTCTCATCCTGTGTATGACTTTTGCTGCTCTCACCCTGTGTGTGTGTGTGTGTGTGTGTGTGTGTGTGTGTGTGTGTATTTTGCTGCTCTCACCCTGCGTGTGTATATTTTGAGGCTCTCACCCTGTGTGTGTGTATATTTTGCAGCTCTCACCCTGTGTGTGTGTATATGTTGCTGCTCTCACCCTGTGTGTATGTGTCTTTTGCTGCTCTCACCCTGGGTGTCTTTTGCTGCTCTCACCCTGGGTGTCTTTGTCTTGTGCTGCTCTCACCCTGTGTGTGTGTGTGTGTCTTGTGCTGCTCTCACCGTGTGTGTGTGTGTGTGTGTGTGTGTCTTGTGCTGCTCTCACCCTGTGTGTGTGTCTTGTGCTGCAATCACCCTGTGTGTGTGTCTTGTGCTGCAATCACCCTGTGTGTGTGTCTTGTGCTCCTCTCACCCTGTGTGTGTGTCTTGGGCTGCTCTCACCCTGTGTGTGTGTCTTGGGCTGCTCTCACCCTGGGTGTGTGCCTTTTGCTGCTCTCACCCTGGGTGTGTACCTTTTGCTGCCCTCACCCTGGGTGTGTGCCTTTTGCTGCCCTCACCCTGGGTGTGTGACTTGGGCTGCTCTCACCCTGGGTGTGTGCCTTTTGCTGCCCTCACCCTGGGTGTGTGCCTTTTGCTGCCCTCACCCTGGGTGTGTGCCTTTTGCTGCCCTCACCCTGGGTGTGTGTCTTGGGCTGCTCTCACCCTGGGTGTGTGCCTTTTGCTGCCCTCACCCTGGGTGTGTGCCTTTTGCTGCCCTCACCCTGGGTGTATGCCTTTTGCTGCCCTCACCCTGGGTGTGTGCCTTTTGCTGCCCTCACCCTGGGTGTGTGTCTTGGGCTGCTCTCACCCTGGGTGTGTGCCTTTTGCTGCCCTCACCCTGTGTGTGTGCCTTTTGCTGCCCTCACCCTGGGTGTGTGCCTTTTGCTGCCCTCACCCTGGGTGTGTGCCTTTTGCTGCCCTCACACTGTGTGTGTGCCTTTTGCTGCCCTCACCCTGTGTGTGTGCCTTTTGCTGCCCTCACCCTGGGTGTGTGCCTTTTGCTGCCCTCACCCTGGGTGTGTGCCTTTTGCTTCCCTCACCCTGGGTGTGTGCCTTTTGCTGCCCTCACCCTGGGTGTGTGCCTTTTAATGCTCTCACCCTGGGTGTGTGCCTTTTGCTGCCCTCACCCTGGGTGTGTGCCTTTTGCTGCTCTCCCCCTGGGTGCGTGTCTTTTGCTGCTCTTCCCCTTGGTGTGTGTCTTTTGCTGCTCTCACCCTGTGTGTGTTTCTTTTGCTGCTCTCGCCCTGTGTGTGTGTGCGTGTGTGTATATGTTGCTGCTCTCACCCTGTGTGTATGTCTTGTGCTGCTCTCACCTGTGTGTGTGTCTTGTGCTGCTCTCACCCTGTGTGTGTGTCTTGTGCTGCTCTCACCCTGTGTGTGTGTCTTGGGCTGCTCTCACCCTGTGCGTGTATGTGTCTTGTGCTGCTCTCACCCTGTGTGTGTGCTTCTGCTGCTCTCACCCTGTGTGTGTGTCTTGTGCTGCTCTCACCCTGTGTGTGTGCCTTCTGCTGCTCTCACCCTGTGTGTGTGTCTTGTGCTGCTCTCACCCTGTGTGTGTGTCTTGTGCTGCTCTCACCCTGTGTGTGTGTCTTGTGCTGCTCTCACCCTGTGTGTGTGTCTTGTGCTGCTCTCACCCTGTGTGTGTGTCTTGGGCTGCTCTCACCCTGTGTGTGTGTCTTGGGCTGCTCTCACCCTGTGTATGTGTCTTGTGCTGCTCTCACCCTGGGTGTCTTGTGCTGCTCTCACCCTGGGTGTGTTTTGCTGCTCTCACCCTGTGTATGTGTCTTGTGCTGCTCTCACCCTGGGTGTCTTGTGCTGCTCTCACCCTGTGCGTGTATGTGTCTTGTGCTGCTCTCACCCTGTGTGTGTGCCTTCTGCTGCTCTCACCCTGTGTGTGTGCCTTCTGCTGCTCTCACCCTGTGTGTGTGTCTTGTGCTGCTCTCACCCTGTGTGTGTGTCTTGTGCTGCTCTCACCCTGTGTGTGTGTCTTGGGCTGCTCTCACCCTGTGTATGTGTCTTGTGCTGCTCTCACCCTGGGTGTCTTGTGCTGCTCTCACCCTGGGTGTGTTTTGCTGCTCTCACCCTGTGTATGTGTCTTGTGCTGCTCTCACCCTGTGTGTGTGTCTTGTGCTGCTCTCACCCTGCGTGTCTTGTGCTGCTCTCACCATGGGTGTCTTGTGCTGCTCTCACCCTGGGTGTCTTTTGCTGCTCTCACCCTGTTTGTGTATTTTGCTGCTCTCACCATGTGTGTGTCTCTTCTGCTGCTCTTGGGCTCCTGCTGCTCTTACTGCCTGTACGTGCTAGTGCCTGCTTTCCCTTTAGCTGCTGTGCATACTGTTGCCCGTATGCACTGATCTCTTTCTTACCCGCTATTTTGTATCCTAACCATGCCTTTTAAGGATCTCTCTACTTTGTATTCCCCTCTGTGCATTGTGCCTCCCTTACACTTTGTGCTATCTGGTGACCTTACCTTGGGGGCCCTGCTGCCCTTACACACTTGACCTGCTCCTGTCTGTACCTGCTGCGCCCTCACCTTTGTCACCTGTGGCTTGGTTCCCCTTTACCCTCTGTGGTTTGCTCCTACAGTCACGGTTTCCCTTGCCCGCTGTGCTATCCGTCACTTTTCAGGGGCAGCCTCGTTGTTACCCCCTGAGCCTTCTGCCCCCGCTTACTCTCTGTGCCTTCTGTTCCCCTCCCAGTGCTCCTCTGCGTCTCCGTCCCTGTGTGTGTATCCCTCACCCCTTCCTGACACCCTGTATCCCACCCCTGTGTGTGCTCATCTGCCGCCCTGGCATCCCTCTCCTTGCCCTGTGTTTTCATCACCCCTTGCTGTCTGTTCCCTGGGTGCTCATCTGACACTCCTCGCTGCCCCAGCATCCTCTGTTCCAATGCCTTTCATTGTCCTCTGTCACCCCTTCCCAGGGCTTTAATTGGGATGACAAAACTGTGGGGGTCTCTCACGGGGGCGTGGCCTATGTACTTAAGGGTGTGGCTTTAAAACACTTAACTAAAAACCTGTGGTTAGCATAGTGTGCCTCCCCACTGGTATTTGGCTGCTTCTTTCGGACTTTGCATCCAGATATATAATACAGCAGCTCACTTTACACCTCAAACAAGCCAGTACTGTTGACTTTGTTGATGATTGCTCTCTCCATAAGATGAGAGAGTAACAACTATTGCTTTGTTGTGTATAATATTGAAAATGCTTCAGTTCTGGAAGGACGAGACTGTGAAATAACTAAGGAATCTATTTGAGGTTACATCGAAGGCAGTCAAGGGTGGTACTGCTGCAGAATTAAGATAGTTCTCCTCTGAGGGGAAGGGCAAAAATAGACAGCACTGGCAGGACCCAGCCCACTTAATGCCCTACCTATTCCTGTCCCCTCTGTTCCATTATGTGTGCTCATATGCCCCCTTACATCTCCTCCACTCATACCACTCCTTGCCCTGTGTTTTTATCACTTCCAACTGTTCCCGTGTACTCTTTTGCCACATATCGCTGCCTCTGCACCCCTCTGTTCTCAGCCCTCCCTGTTTCCATCGCCCCTTCCTGCCCCGTGTTCCACTCTTATGTGCACACATCTACCACCCCAGCATCCTTCTGTTCTTGTATCCCCTCCTTGCACTGTATTTTAATCCCAACTTCCTGTGTTCCATTCTGTGTGCTCATCTGCCCCCTCACCCCCTCTAGTCATCCCTCTTTTTGCCCTGTTTTCATCACCCCATCCTGCCCCCAGTGTTGCACTCTGTGTACTCATCTGCCATTCCTCACCTCCCTCTGCTTTCATCCTTTTCCTTGCCTGGTGTTTTCATCGCCCTTTTTTGCCCCCTTGTTCCACTTCTCTGTGCACACATCTGCCACCCTCTCTTCTCGCCCTCTCCTTGTCTTGTGTTTTCATCACCCCTTACTGTCATGTTTTCCACTGTTTGCTCATTTGCCACTAACTGCTGCCCCCTGCACCCTGCACCCCTCTGTTCTCACCCCTCTCCTTGCCGGTGTTTTCATCACCCCTCACCTTGTCCTGTATTTTTATCACCCCTTCCTGTCCCCTGTTTCCCACTGTGTGCCCTCGTCTGCCGCCCCTGGCGCCCCCTGCACCGCTCTGTTCTCTCCCTTCTTCTTGCCATGTATTTTCATCACCCCTTCCTGTCCCCTATTCCACTCTTTGTGCCCATCCTCAGTCCTAGTCATCCCTCTTCTTGCCCAGTGTTTTCATCACCCCTCTCTGCCTTTCCCAATACACTAAGCCCTATAGCTGAAACCTCCGACGTCACCACGCGCTTCTAGTTCCTCCCCAAAACTAGCTTCGTTTCACGGACTCATTCTTTACTAATAATTTTTTTAAGCGCCTCGTTCCTCACATTGCAATAAACTGTTTGCTGATGAAGTGCTATGAACGTATTGACGTGTCCGTGTTTTCATGTATGTGCCTAGCATGGCCGCGGTATGTTCCTTTGTGGTCACTGTCCTAATTCCTTAAGTGTTTCCAGCGCATATGGTTTATTGTTTTTGGCGATAGTGTGAATTTTGTGACGGGCAGTCCCCTCCATGGTACTTTAAAGCTCGTGTTTTGCTGTTAAGTTTCGCAACCTTACCCCCTCACGTGTGTCTGGTTACAGCTGAAATGTCGTCATCGAGTTTAATTGGCGGGATGACTGGGCGTGCGAAGTGACCTACAGGTCACTAGGTCGAGTCCCTGCAGGGCCGACACAGCCCTTCATTCTCCCGAAGCCATTAGTTGAGCTCTTTAAATTGGTGTAATAGTTGACGCCTTTTCAGCCCAGCGCTTAGGAGTTACAGTCTCTGTGCATATGAGCTGTGGTAATCCCGCACAATTATTGTATTTATCTTGAATTAGTTTGTGTCTTGTGCACGCTTTTCGTTGGGAGTTTGAAGAACTGTAGCGCTCTGTTCCCGGCTGCCACATAAATAACTTTGAACTGAAGAGGTCTTGAACGAAGCGCTGTTCTCTGCGATCACTTCAAGAATGTTCTTCAGCGCTATACACGCAGATACGTGAATTCAGATGATGTGCTTTCACCATTTTGTAAAGGTGGAAATATGTGGTATCTATCTAGTGCTTAAATGGAAAGTAGAAGTTCGAGTACTCTGTATCAGAGCACCTCCTTGTTTCTGAGAAGTGCTGGTACTTTCCAATTAAAATAATTACGCCTCGCTTGAGAAGTGCAGGTACTCTCCCCCTCTTAAAAAGTGCCGGTACTTAGTACCGGACAGTACCGGCTCATTTAAAGCACTGGCATATCCGATCCCAGACAGATGGAGGGGGTAAGAGTATGTACGTGCTAACAGTAACAATTGAATGAGGTAGAAACAGAGGCTCAGGTTATTAGTAATGTTTGTACAGTGCTTAAATCTTTGGCCACGTGATCAGTGAGTTGAAGACAGGAGGGGGTGATGGAGTTATGTACTGACGACAACGATCACGAACTAAGGAGTGTCTAACTGTTTGTGCGGTTTACACTTTATACAGTGATCTCTTTATATTGCTTTTATTTTTATTTTGTAATTTTGTTAATAAGATATATGCTTTTGTAATAACGTATGCAAATTGATTACATTGCTTCATCTTACTGCCATGCAATAACACAAGTTCCTTTATAACAGCATGAACTATACATTTCGGAGAGTTGTGCACGTCAATATTATTTACCTACCTTATATTGAGAAATTTTAAACATTGAATATGCGTTCCTGTCTAATAAAGTTTCTGGTATTATCATATACTGGACTTTATTTTTATTTGTGCTCGAATATTGCCATGTCTCTAAGTCCTTGCTAGTTTGTCGGGATGCCCTACGAATAGTGATAGAGTTGTCGTTACAACTGCTGCCCATAAAATTGGGGTTGTGGCAATTCCAGGCAACCTGCGAATGAGTACTAACTTGTAAATAGCTTCACGTTTTGGAAAAATATCCATTATTTGAAAGCAGCGCAAGTTCTTTTTTTTTTTCAGAAAATAGTGCTAGGTAATACGGCGAGCAACTTTTGTTCAGCATGGAAAGAGTTAATGTACGCAGCGCACCACGTGACTCCTAACTGAGGCATTCCTGTTCATTACCTCAGATAAATGCCCGCCCGAGTGACAGTGAGCAGTGAAATGAAAGCTTTTGACTTAATTGAAGGACAAACACCACGTAATGCAGCGCAGATTCGCCGCTGCTGCCTGCACGCAGCACACAGTGTGCGGCCTCTAGCCGCTAAATACACACAGATCATAAGCGCCGCACAGGGCAAGTGGGGTTTTCCAAACCCGCGACTGTGGGACCTGAAATGTAACTTGCACACCTTGCCTTCGCTGGTTGTTTGATAACCTGCCCTGAAAGAGTTCACATGAAGCTGGAACATTCCCGGGTTGGCCAGGTCACTGTTACCAAAACATCAGGTGCTTCGAGGCTTGTTGTGAGGACAAGGCAGAGTCTGCCTGTTGGAATGTGTAAACACCAAAGTTACAGCCTGTTTTTTTTTTTCACGGGCTGAAAACAAAGGGTGCATGCTTGGTTTTCTGTCAAAGAAACATTAACAAATGTCACCATTTTATATTCTTTTTCCGCTCCCCTCATTATTTTTCTGTGAATATGTTTAAATCACGATGCCAAGACCTGCCCCCCTTTTCATAGTGGTTCATCCCACCCTCTATACAAGCCGCCTCTGCATGACTTGGCTTTGAACTCAATGGCCATTCATTTCAGTCCGGAAGGGGCAGACTCAGCCTTTTACCCTTCTAAGGTTGATAAAATGAGTACCGTCCGTTCTCGTGAAACCTCTTTCAGGGCCTGATTCCCACTTTGGCGGTCTTGGAATGGGCCACCATACCTGAACCCTGCTCCAAGACCGCCAAACCCGTAGTCTGGCTGCCTGCCGTATTCTGATTGGAATACAGGTCAGGCGGTCCTGCGGCGGCGGTGCCTTTCAAAGGCTCATGTCTGAGACTTAGACTGGCACGGTAATGGGAGCGCCACAGCCCGTTCCTGCATGGCATGGACTGTTAAGTCTAGGTGGGCAGGAACTGGGGGTGCATGCATATAACCCCCCTACATGCATCCCCTGCCCCCTTAGTTTTAATGTAAAGCTCACCGCCATGGAAACTGTGGTGGTGAGGAAACTTGTAATAGTCTTGGCGGTGCTGCAGTGGCACCACCAGCATATTGCGAGCCTCAAACCGTTGCAAGACCGCCAGTGATCGCGGATCCCTGTCGATAGCAGCAGTCCTATGGCAGTCCGGACTGCCTGTGCAGCAGCAGCCCCACCGCCACCACAGACAAACTCGTAATCGGCCTCCGAAGTCGGGATCCTCTGGTTTCAGTAATGATTCACTGGGGGGCACAGTAGTCAAAAGTTTAAGAACCTCTGCAATAGCATGTGCTACTTAATACTCACACGTTTGCAGGTCAGTGCGCCCACGAAACAACCAACGACCTGCAGAAGCAATTTGGCAGCCCTTCGACCAAAAGACTACAACAAATTGCAAATGACACGCTCACCATTAGGAGAGCACACCTTCACAAAACTGAATCAGACCCCGGCATGTGATGGGAACCCGGGCCACCCAAAGGCAATGCGTTACTAAGCTGATTGTAAGCAGTATTAGAGCAATTTACCAATAGCAAATACATAGTCTGTGTTGTTAGTAACCGCCCAAAGTGCATTATCCCCGATTACACTTTTGCTACTCATTTCTCCCCTTCTTGCAGTTCCCATGGAGGTGTAGCCAAAACCTGCACATGATTTGCGGTCATAGTGTAAACAACACTGGTTTTGTTATCAACGAATACGCTCCTTCCACCTCACAGGACGTGCAATGCAAATGTATATTTAAGATTTTTATCTGGTGTGGCTCTTCCCCATATTATGTGTCAATGTGCTTTATAGGTAACTAGCTTACCTGTCACGCGTTGGTGCGATCTCAGAAGAAAGGAAATTTAAGGAAACTTGTTATGATAACATTCAATTTACGTCATTTTTATTGAAACTTATTAATTTTAACATGGAAAAGATTTAAAAGTGTTGTTTTAATTCTGTTTATTTATTAGAGTGCTTGTGGATACACAGTATTTTTTGTTTTTCCGTCTGGTGCGTACACAAATAAATCGGTAGGTTTTCCGACGCGTGAGCTGGCCACATACACTTGTCCATGTGAGAAGCACGGATTCTCCAAATCTAGTCCACACACTTGCAGCGATTGTGCTTGTGCTTTGTTGATGGTCATTGCAAAAGCGAGTTGCACCGGAAACTGTAAACGTTCAGTATTGGAAAGATTATGAGGGGCTGGGGGGCCGATATTTAACAAATGTTTTTTTTTTTTGCAAGAAACCTTCGAGGGAGTGTACTCAACAACTTTTAACAATTTATTTTTATGCCAGAAACCTTCGCGGGAGTGTACTCAACAACTTCCCAAAGTTTCATGGCGATCGGACCAATGGTGTAGTAATGCATAAAGGACAAACAGACATACTTTTGTTTTTATATATATATATAGAGATTAACTAAAGCTAGAATATCTCTTGAAGAACCTTTGCAAATTTACAAGGTAAACAAGTTCATCGAGCAATTCTAGAACAACTCCGATGTTGGAACAAAAGAAGGAGAAAAAGTTTGTAGTATTAAAATATAGTAAGTGGGTGATAGTAATATTTAACTATAGTAAGTGGGTGATGCAAATATCCCAATAATATAGATTATTTTTTATTGCATGTGCATTCTGACCACAGGACATGTCTCTAATGAAAAAAATGCTGACACTACTTGCATGTAATAACTTATTACAGATTAGTAGTGAGATCCTGAAACGTGTGATCTTGCCGCAGTTTTGATATCTCCCTCCCCGCAATGTCAACCAAGGAAGCGGGAGCCATATTAAAAGAGGGAAGCAGCCTGTGGGTGGGTGAAGAGGGTGAGAGTGCCTTCCTCACTCAGCCTGTCAGTTACAGGGCAGGCAGGCCTCACATTCCGGTGCAGGCTGGGTTGGGTCTTGCAGTGGAAGACGCCACCCGATCTCCTCCCCACAGAGCTCGTAAAAGAACAGTCACTGGTAGGCCCAAAGGTGCATGCAGAATTTATTCTATGCAGTACCGTCCCCTCAACTAGGCACATTCAAAGAATATAGCAAATCATTTAGGAGTATTCTTTCCGCCTCGTGCGTCCCATATAGCCATGGAAATCCTCTATCCAGAGGATGTACAGTTGGGAGCACCTTATCCTCCATACTGGGAAGTGGTTGGGAAACAAACTGAGGGTAGAGTCTGCCGTCTTGTCATGAAGGGGGGGGGGGTAAAAAGGACGAGAAGAAGAGGTGGAGAAAGTCAGATGAGTGCAGAAAACACATCTTACCCTTTTACAGAATTTTTCTAACGTTCATTTTGAAATTTGTGGGAGAAGCCTTCCCTCCCCCCCAAGCGAGTAACCGCAAACTTGTTGCCCCTCCTCACCCTCCAAATGGTGCATCAACAGCTGTCCCGCCTCAGAGCATTGTGAAAAAGGGGACCTCAGCAACGAGTGTCTTCTGATTTCACTCACTTTTGAGCCCACATCTTTTTTTTTTTTTTACAGTGCCACATAAGACATAAGGTGCCAGATAAGACATAAGGTGAAGGTGCCCGTTTTTAGGTCGGGCCTGGGCAGCGCATTCGCTGCTGCGACGCATGCAGAAGTGGAGTTTGGTGTTTCAGCCCCGCCCACTCTCCGCCCATATTTGTCATTGGCTTCTGTCATTGTCCTTCGTAAATGCTGGTTTGCGAGTCGTTATTAGGCTTGTTAGTCCCTCTTTAGTACCGCCTTGTCTACGTTTGTAACCTCCCATGGCAACTGGCCCTTTTACTTCTTTGGCGACATGGTATGTCTGTAAGCACTATTTATTTATTTATTTTTTAAATGGGTTTCTCCTACTGCAAGCACCACCTGCTTTTCTTGCCATGCGCACTTTCACTATCTAGCAGCTCCGGACAATGAGTCTGCTTCTTTGAAGTGAAATAGGTCTCGCATTTACAATAGTTTGAGCTATTGCTATTGTAAATGACAATAGCTTGAACTCTCGTAAATGCAAGACTTGTTGCTGTTGCCAATACAGTACAGCATTCATTCAATAATCCCTACCACCTACGTTTGCAGGTTTAACCAATTCTGGCAAGTACTTTGCTACGACATATTCTGGTGTGAGCATAAACATATCACTGAAGTATAAGTGATATGTCATTGACAGTACTATTGAATTTCTTCAAAAGAGCTTGTTCAGGACAATCTGATTCTCCGGCCTGCAGTGCTGTTATTTCTCCCCCCAACAGTGCACCACTGTCATCTTAAATAGTTCCAAACTATTTGTTTATTTAGGTACAAGTGCAACTTTAATAACCACAAAGAGACACTAATAAAAAACACTGTGCAAAAATGCTGATGCCTCTTGACACCCCATCAGTCGCTTCAGAAAAATAGTAGTTGGCCATTTCCTAAAGTCTCCCTGCATCTGTGTGGTCTTGACTCCATGTTCATGTTAGCTCGATAAAAATATAATGATGGCCCTTGCCACCTTTAGCGTATGGATGAGTCCACCCAAGGTAGTTAGGACTCTGGTGGCATGGCAATCTCTGGCATTATTTACTCCAGCTCTCTGGTGGGGCCAGCATGACAGAGAAGATGTTTCTCCTCCTGGTGTTGCATCATCCATGTGCTAGTAGGTGCACATGTGGCTTAGCTGGTGCATCTCCTCTTTTGGGGTCAGAGAAGGAGCTGTGCCAGATAAACAGGTCTTGTTGACTTGATGCCATGGACTGCTGGATCCACCTTCTGGCTTTGACTTCAGGAAGGATGCATTTAAAGGGATAATTCCTACCTGTGTGAGGCAATGGGAGGTAGAAGAGTGAGTAGATTTGATACCATGGGTATTTGAGTAGCTACACCATTTCCCTACACGTCCTCGTGGTGGGGGCATGCAAAACCCTAGTTTGCTACAGAGTCTCAATTTGACCTTTCCCCATAGATTTCAGATTTAATGTATGAATTCATGGCTGTATTTTTAAAAATCCAGCTGCTCTTCATCTGCCCATGGGTGGTCCCTTTTGAAGGACATGCAGCTATTTCTGAATCCTGTGAAAAGTGCCTCTCCAACTTTGTAGCCCAGAGAATCTAAAGTTCCCAGGAAAATTGTCTTCAGTAATCCTACCGCAACATCTTCAGACCCGTTCATTAGGAGCCGCAGGCAAAATCCAGGCGTGAAGGCCAAGTGTATGAATGATGTTGCCTCACTGTAGATCCTTTGCTTGCGTTTATGTGCTAAAAGGTTAGTTGCATTGACAACATTTACCCCATTTTTTCCCCAGCACGTTGTTACTAGTAGGACTTTGCTGGTGATGGCTTCTTATTGAGTGTCTGTGAGTTGATGCAATATTTCTATATCTCTTAATATCCACATCAATTGTAGAATTATTAGTTGGTTCGCAAGCAGGCATGACCGTTGCAGTTGTTGATACAGCCAGGTTTCCAGTTTCTTTTGAAAGTAAAACCAAGAGTGGCAGAAGGAGGTTCCAGTTGTGAGCCGCCAGGTAAAAGAAGGAGCACCCTCTAGTTCACATGTGGCTGATGCATGGAACAACTGCAGTGTGAAGTGTACTGGAGCGGAGCACTCTAGACTGGTTGCATAGGGTGAAACTGCTAATCAGATAGTGAGGGCCAGTGCCATAAAGTTGTTTGTGTGTGTATATGTGTGAGACAGAGGAACAAAAAAAGTAGTCTATACAGGGGCTTGTGGTGGTGAACCTTCGAGGTTCCAGCAGGGAGGTTGAGAACCAGGCATAAAGCCTGCTGTCTCCATATGATGTACCCTGGAATGCTTGCACAGAGAGCATTGGCAAAATTAAGATGTCTGATGATTAAGACTTGGGTAATTGTCTTGTGACTGCTGATGGCAAGTCACTTGGATATTTTGTAAGGCATTCCGAGGATGCTGACACAAGCAAAGGAGACAGATGATCTGCTTCCTGATGGAGAGTTTATCAAGAATAATCCCTAGGTTCCTTTCTGAGTTAGTAGGTACAGACAGTTTACCTAGTTCTTTCGCCACCATGTCTTGCACCAAACCGAGGTCGACTTGCCAGAGAGGATAACCTTTTTCTTATCGCTGTTGAGTTTTAGACAGATTTCCTTCATCTAGCTTGTTGATATGGACATACAGACAATTACATTTGACCCTAGTTTCAGTAATGGAAACAATGAGCTGGGTATCGTCGGTGTAGGAGACAATGTTGATACCGAAAGATTTGATAATCCCAGCCAGGGGGATCAAATAGATATTAAGAATAATGAGTGAGATGCTGTGAAAATAATCATTGCCCCAGTATTAGTCACTTTTTTTTGTTTAAATCTTTTTGTTGAGTTTCTGAAAAGACAAACATAGGACAAAATGACAGTACGGACGTACAAGCGATCGCCCCGTAATTTGAGTCTACCTCTCCCCTCCAATGGGGCGAGTCTCACTGATGTAGCATAGAATCTGTCCTTGAATGCTAGTGAGGGCCCAGGGGGGTTAGCAATACCCTGAAACAGTCCCATTAACAACCAAAAATCCTTCTCCCTCCCCTTCTCCACCCGTATCCCACCCTCGTTCCCCCTTCCCGGTGTGGTAAGTACGCTGTTGCTGGACATGTCAAGGCCTGTAGGAAGTGCGTTGTTCAAGTGGGAGACCGGGGTTCCTTCCTGAAGTCATCCGGTAGCCGGAGCACCCTGAGGTATTTTGGGCATGTGATCTCTGTGAATTCCTCTGACAGGAGAGAGACTAGGGGCTGCCATGTGTCGAGGAATGTGTCACGTGTCTTGGTGAGGGAGGCTTGTATCTTTTCTATACCCATGATATGCTACAGTCGGTGGAGCCACCCCGTATGGGTAGGCTTCCTCGGAGTGCCCCAAAGAGATAGGATGTGTTGAGTGGCCGCCCTCATCGCTAGTCCCATCTGCCTCCCCCTGATCGATTTGAGAGGGAATGTGATGGCGTTGGGGAGACCGAGAAGCGTGTACGCTGGAAATCGGGAAATCTCCGTTTCAAAGTGTGTATCAAAGCTCGTTAGCACCTCTTCCAAATACCCCTGGACCTCCGTGCACTCCCACAGTATATGAGTGAGTGTCCCCTGTTGGCCACAACCCCTCCAACACCCAGGGTCCCTACGTGGATTGCCCTGATGCAGTCGTGTCGGTGTAAGATGCCAGTAGTATGCTATTTTCACCGCCGTCTCTTTGCTGGCCACATTGCGGGCGGTATGGTGGGCCCTGAAATATATGTCCTGCCATTCCTTGTCTGTGAAGGAGCGTTCCAGTTCTCGCTCCCATCGAGTCTGACCCGCCGACCGCGTAGCAGGGGGGGGGGGGGGGGGTGGACTGAGCATCGTGTAGAGGTCTGTGATCGCGTGTTTGTCTGTTGTTTTCGTGTGTAACCACTTCTCGTAGTTTGTTAGGGGTCTGCTTACGTGGGGCAGCACTTCTTTCTCCGTGAGCCAGTGTCTGATCTGAAAGTATTGAAAACGGTGGATCTGTGGGAGTGTGTAGCATTCCTGTAGGGTGCGAATCTGCATGAAGCCCGCAGGGTTGAAAAGGTCGCCAGCTGCTTTGCACTCTGACTCTCGCCACTGTGGAAACGACCCGGGGGTCATTCCCGGAGGGAAAGCCGGATTCCCGAACAGAGGAGACATCGGGGACGGAAATGTGGTGAGGCCTCTCGAGACCGCCACCTTGTCCCACACCTGCATCACCGTTCTCGTAATGGGCGATTTCCTAAGGTACGAGGGCCTGTCCTTTCGCCTCAGGAACGGGACCTTCCATAGGGACATCTGACCCATAGCCCGATCTTGAAATAACCACGCTTCTCCGATTCGGGTCTGTTCCATTCTAAAAGGTAGCAAAGCTGCGTTGCGTGGAAGTAACGGAGCAGGTCAGGAACCCCAAGGCCGCCCTCCGACGTAGCCCGCGTGTTCAGATCCCTGCGCAGTCGCGGGCGCTTGCCGGCCCATACAAATTGTGTGATGCAGTCCTGTAATTGTTTGAGCATGCCTATTGGAGGAGTTACCGTAATGGTCTGAAACAAGTACAAGACCTTCGGCAAAAGAGTCATTTTTTTTGCAGCCACACGTCCCAACCATGAGAGTGGTTGGCGACGCCACCTCGCTAGGTCCCCTTGCAGGGCAGCTAGCAGAGCCGTGTAATTTTGTTCAACCGTTTGGGCCGTGTTCGGGGTCAGGGAGATGCCCAGGTAGGGCAATGACATCTGAGTTTGAAGACCCCCGTATTGCCGTTGGCCACGCATCGCAGCTCTTGCATTCTGCCCTAGGGGCAAGATTAGTGATTTCTCAACATTCATCTTGAACACCGATATTCTCCTGAAGTTCTCCATTTCCGAGAGGAAGGCCGGCACCGATGTCGAGGGATTCTCTAGAGCTGCCAGGCCGTCGTCTGCGTAGAGACTTATGGTCTGCGGTTCCCCGCCAAACCGAACGCCTGCAATGGACCGGTTGTCTCGGACCCGTTGTGCCAGTGGTTCGATGTAAAAAGCAAATAGCAGGGGCGATAGAGGACACCCCTGTCTGGTGCCCATCCGGATGTCTAGTGGCTTTGAGCGTACCCCATTGACTTTGACCGTGGCCTGCGGGGCGGCGTAGCAACTAGCGACCCATGTGCGAAACCGGTCCCCGAACCCGAAGCGCGCTAGGACGGCGTCTAGGTATCCCCAGTCCACTCTGTCAAACGCCTTTTCTGCATCTACTGACAGGAGGACTGCGTCAGAGTCGTTGTAGTGGGCTTTATCAATGACATGAAGCAGGCGCTTGGTGTTGTCTGCGCACTGTCTGCTCGGGATAAATCCTGCTTGGTCCGGTTCAATGATTCCCGGCAGACACGGGCCCAGTCGCGCCGCCAACACGCCTGTAAATAGCTTCAGGTTGAGGTTAAGTAGTGAGATGGGTCTATAAGCTTTGCATTGGGATGGGTCCTTGCCCGGCTTGGGGATAACCACGATGTCAGCCTCCATGTCTTGGGGGATGGAGTCCCTGCCCTGGAAGGAGTTAAATAGTCTAGTTCATACCGGCGCAATTTGGGGGCAGAAAGCCTTGTAAAAGCTCGCTGAAAAGCCATCCAGGCCCGGGACCTTTAGCGGCTTGAGGCGCGCGATCGTGGAGATGACCTGATCAATTCTGATGGGCATGTCGAGGGAAGCCCTAGTGGGTTCGTCAAGGGGCGTGATCTCTCTTTCATTGAGATAAGATTCAGCCGTAGTTTGTCCGGCAGGTGGTTCCACCGTGTACAGAGAGGCGTAAAACTCCCAGAAGGCCTCCGCAATTTGGTCGTCCTCACAGGCGACTTTCCCGTCTTGGGTGTGAATGGAGGGGACCCTCGCTCGCAGGGTCTTTGCTTTGAGGCAGCTCGCCAGCAAGCACCCCGTCTTATCGCCACCTACATAGTAAGTGTGGCGTAATCTCAGGGCTGCATATTCCGCCCTGTCCAGATCTAAGCCTGCGAGTTGGGCCCTGACCGCCTTGAGCTGGCGCCATATCCTGGGAGCTCCGGTTCGGCTATGAGCTTGTTCTAGTTCGAGCACTTGTGTGGACAGAGATTGCCGTTTATCCCTCCGCTCTTTGGCTTCTGCCGCGGCTATAGCAATTAGTTCCCCCCTCACCACCGCCTTAAGCGCCCCCCACACCGCTGTCAGGGAGACCTGCGGGGTATCGTTCGTCTGTAGGTATTCTGTGATGCGGCCCTGGAGTCGTTGCGTCACCCCCTTGTGCTGCAGGAGTGCATCATTAAGGCGCCATCTACCCTTCCGCTGTGTGACCCTAGGGGTTCGCATGTGTAGCATGAGCGCATCGTGATCAGATAGTGCTGCTGGGAGTACCTCCACGTCATCCAACAGGGGGGTTATAGCAATGTTACCGAAAAAGTGGTCAATGCGTGCGTAGATTTGGTGTACGTGAGAGTAAAAAGTGAATCCCGGGGTGGTGGGATGGTGTTTCCGCCACAGGTCCACGAACCCCCTGTCTGACAACCATTGGCTCCCCTCCGGTGAGATTGCCCCGGCAAACCCCTGTCGGTGGCCTGACCTTTCTATATATGGGTCCATTACAAGGTTTGTGTCGCCGCCCACCAGCACTGCCTTCGTGTTAGGCTGCAGCGCATCTGCCAGTGCCCCTTTAAGAAATGGTTCCTGTTTGGAGTTCGGAGCATAAAGGGAGCCCACCACCATCTCCATCCCACCAATACGAATGTTGTAGGCTAGGAACCTCACTTTAATTTCGGCCACCCTGTCCCCAACTGTCCCCTTGAAGTGACGTGCAACCAGTAGGGCCACCCCCGCCTTTTTCTCTAGAGTTGAGGAGTAGTGTTGGAATGGGAAGGCCTTTGAGCGCATTCTGTGCCAGTCTTTGGAGAGCAAATAAGTTTCTTGGAGCAGGCAAATTTCTGCACCTGAGTTTTCTAAGTAGGACAGGACAGCCCTGCGTTTAACAGGGTTGTTAAGCCCCTTTACATTGAAGGTGAGAACCTTCAACGCAGAGCTCGCCATATGTGGGATATGTGAGGATTGCACAGCATGCTCAGTATGCTAGAGGCCTGCCAGCCCCCTGGGTCGGATCGTTCTGACTCTAATGTACCACACCGGGAGGGTCCTGTTCCCCCCCCACCCACCCCCCCAATCCCAACTTCCCCAACTTCCTTTCCCCCAACCCCTTTCGTAGTCTGAAGTTCTCCAACTCCCACACCCACCCCGCTACCCTCCCCTGAACCATCCCCCATAACTTTTCCCATAGTCTCGGGCCTATCGGGACAGAGTCCAGGTCCGTAGAATGTCCTAGAAAGTGAGGATATGGTGGCGGCCGACTCGTCGGCCCCCGACCCCATTCCCCCAATGAGGGAGGCTAGTGAGGGCAAGCCCCTGTGTCGGGCACCTTACTGTTTAGCCGCCGTGTTGTCCGCCACCTCTTGCACAGCCGCCTCTCGTTCCTGGGCCGCCAATAGAGGGTCCGGCTTCTGGAAGAACTTAGGGGAGCGCCGCCTCCGCACGGTCTGCCAGCCGTCTCTGGATCGCCGGCTTGGTCCATCCGCCGATCCGTGCGGAGGAGTCCCACTTGTGACCGTTTCCTCCGGCGGGTCGATGTCTAGTACCGCACATGTGTCCTGAAGGGATCTAAGTTGGTGAAGTGACCCCTTCCATTTGAAGATGAGACGAAACGGGTGGCCCCACGTGTAAGGCACGCCTTTGTCTCTCAAGAAGTCAGTAGCTACCTTGAAGGACCTTCTTTTTTGCAAGGGGATGGCAGAGAGATCTTAAAAGAGGGCCACCTGGTCCCCTCGGCAGATGATCGGCTGTCGCACGCGGGCCTCTCTCAGGATGCGTTCTTTCAGTGGGAATTCCGGGAGAAAGGCCAGTATATCTGGAGGGGGGACTCTATGAGCGCAGTCAATCCGGATTTCGAATTCACTTGGTTCCCCGATGATCTCCCGGAATAGGTCTTGTAGGTATGTTGTGACGCTATTCCCCTCCGATTTCAATGGAACTCCTCGAAACCTTATGTTGTTCCTCCAGGAACGGCTCTCGAGATCCTCTGAGTGAGCTTGGAGATCCACTTGCTGGTCCTGTAGGCGGAGGATTTCCTGCTGGAGCCGTTCCACTTCCATGCTGCGGGTCTGGTCTGCCTCCTCCACCGCCGCCACTCGCTCCCCCAGGCTGTCCACGTCCCTGCGTAGTTCCCGCTGCTCACCCGCAAGCTCCTGCTTCAAGGTTTGAAAGTCATCTCTTAGGGTGTTGAAGAGGGAGGCCAGGAAGGCCTTTGTGATGGGCGTGGATTCGTCGTCCGTGCTTGCGGCGGCAACCGGTGTCTTGGGGGGCGTCTGCGCCGAAGTTTTCTCCGTCTTCGTGGCGGTTTTGTGGAGCATGTCCACTATGTTGCGGTTGCCTTTGCGTCCCGCGTTGGCCATGTTGTCGGCTCGCCGGAGGCAGTGTTAGGGGGGGGGGGTCACCTCTCCGGGCGTGGGGCCGGCCACTCTTGTGCTCTGTGCCGGGCGTCGGAGCTCGGGGGCCCGGGGTCTCTGCTTCTCTGCGGCGAAGAGCCACGGGGGCCCCCCGGCCAGCAGCGCCGTCCACTCCAGGGGGGGGGTTAACCCTGCGTGGGTCTCCGACGTACTCTCTGGACCTCGGTGGTCGTCGCTATAATGGCCTCCGTCGGCCTCAGGCTGGTAGGTCCACGGGTCAGTCTGATATTGGCCCTTCCTAGGCGCCCTGGGCAGCGCAGTCTGGGGGGGGGTAAGCTTCTCTCTTCACAGTCCAGGAGCTCTCCTGTTGTCCGTCGGGCGCCGGGACTCCGCCGGACGTTATGTTTCAGTCCCCACGTAGGCCTCAGCTCCCCACACTGTCTTCTCTGCCAGCACCTGGGGTCACTGTCCGCAGCGCGTGGTCTCACGGTCCCGGGCCCTACCGTCGCGGGCCACAGAGGGGGGGCCCCAGGCTCAGCGCCACAGTGATCCGGCGCGGTTCAGCACGGGTGTGTCGATGGGGCCTGGCACCGGTGTCCAGCGAGCCTCGGGGTGCTCTGTCGTCGGTGTGTCCCCGGGCCCGGCGCCCGCCCCCCGGCCACGAGGGCGCCTTTTACTCACACGGGCACTTCACAGCACGGTCGGCGGGGCCTCTCGGTCGAGCTCGGCCTTCTCCCCTGCCCCTCCGCTGACTCGCTGTGCCTCCCTCCTCTCCTCACCAGTGGGGCCACCGGCCGCAGGGGTTCTTTTCCGGTGCCTTCGCCGCCGGTCCTCGTCCCCGGCATGCGCTCGTCTTTCTGCTCCGGGTCCGGGACCAGGCCCGAAGCCGGGGACTCAGGTGCTATGGCAGCCCGCCGGCTCCCTCCGGCCGCCTTGTTGCACATCCGGGGGCCTCCCGGTCAAGCTCGGCCTTCCCGCCTGCCCCTCCGCTGACTCGCTGTGCTTCCCTCCGCTCCTCACTAGTGGGGCCGCCGGCCGCAGGGGGTCTCTTCCAGTGCCCTCGTCGCCGGTCCGCGTCCCCGGCGTGCGCTCGTCCTCCCGCTCCGGTTCCGGGACTAGGCCCGAAGCCAGGGGCTCAAGTGCTATGGCAGCCCGCCGGCTCTCTCCGGCCGCCGCTGCGACCCAGCCAGGCCGCGCTGCAGTCGCTCGGCGCTACACCCACTCGGCCTCTGTTCCGGGGGCCGTCGCCAGTAGTCCGCCACCTCCGGCCGCTGAGCTCTGTGTTTCACGCCTTGTCGCTCGTCCAAGCCTCGGGGTTAGGAGAGCACCCCAGGCTCCGGGCTCTCGCTGCCGCTCTCATGCAGTTTCACGCCGATGGAGGTCGGAGCTCGGCCGTGCCGTTCCCCGCCGGCAGCGACCACCAAATTCCTCCTCAGCGGCGCCGGGTGTTAAGCTGCTTCTGTGGTGTCGATTTGCAGGGGAAAAAGGGATATTGCCCGCTAGTGAATGGGCGGTAAGGGGTTTAGGGCCGGGGAGCCTCGGAAAACGCGTCCAGTCAGGCCGCCATCTTAGCCACGCCCCCCGTATTAGTCACTTTTGAGTTTTTTGATTTAGGGATATGAAGCAACCCTCAATTTATGGCCAATAGAGTGAATTCGGAAATGTATTTAGAGATTTCTTATCCTCCCTTTTTTTGTAGAGAATAACATTTAGTTTGTTAAACAATTAATCTCTAAAGTAGTTCAAAAGGATAACTGATTGAACTCCTTTTAAGTTTAATACCTACTGCCTATAGATAAAGAAACTCCTTTTTTAGTGATCCACTCTTCTTGCCGTCCCAAGTTTCCTCTAGTATGCCATTTGTGGATGCACTTTGCAGTGTTTTGCCCCACCTCTGAAACTCTCTTCTATTCCACTACTGACCAAACCTTCATTTTTCGTTAACCCCCAAAGTCTGCCTTTCAAATTGCATACTAACTTTGACAAAAGTTTGCAGTCGGTAACCATATATTGTCTTGGGACATTAACCATTAAAAGAACCCATTTAAAAGGTTGTTAATTTAAAGCTATCATAGCACCACACATTTTTATTATTCATTTTCATTTCATAGTAGCATCACCGAGCTTTAGATCAGATACACTGAAAATAGAGAATTGATCACATTATGGTTAATATCAAGACAACAGTTCCAATGATGTTATCCAATGATAACTCCTGCAGCCATGCACATTGATAAAGGCAATGAAGATTTTGAGATGAATGATAAAGAGTTCCACAGGGATGAGCCTTGTACAGGGGTTCCATACTCGGGATTTCTTTTAACAATGCGACCAGATGGACAGTAAGCTATATTTGGTGGACATTTGGCATCCAGCGGGAGGAAAATAGAGAGACGAACAACATTTGTACTGTAGCACTCATCCTTGTAAACCTTTATGAATGAGACTCATGAATGTGGATTTTGCTCTTCCTTTACAGAGTTGACATAATGTGGTTATGCTGTTTTAGGCTAAAGCTGAAGACGAGCATCACAGCTCTGGACACTAGTTTTCTATTTTGGTGGAGTTCATTGCAGAGGCTGTTGTACTAAGAAAGCAAGAGATGGCCACAGAAATGATTAAAGCAATTTTGAGATAGACATAAAGGAGATGTATAATACACCTGACCACATGTAAGTAGTGAACTGCATAATTTAAAACCACATTGATTTGTTCTTTACAGGATAGTTCGCTGCCAAACAACACACCACGATGATGACTTTATCCATGGGTTGTAAGGGGGATCCCACAGGTTGCGGCCAATATGATGGGTAGGTAAAAGGCAGTTGGAACTGAACTCCTTGGCCCTAAATATAGGATATCTATTTTTTCTTGCCATTCAAGCACTTGTCTGCATCCGTTGGTGAATATGGTTAGGCTAAGTGATACAGTCTTAGAGTTTTCTGTAGAGTCGAGTCTTCAGATCTGAAGTAGATCTGAGTGTCCTACATCTGATGTGATAGCTGATCTTGTAAGCTTCCAGAAGTTGGCAACCAGGACGATGTAGACGTTGTATAGCCTCGCTGAGCATTGGGTGGGGAGTACCCTGCATATAATGTTGACCGATATAGAGAGTATGGTCCAAATTTAATCTGGTTGTTGTGGTTTTCTAGAAAACAGATAAACCAAATTAATGATGTGTCTCTGATCCCTGGTGTTTATGACAGGCTGTTGAGAAGCACCCGATGGTCGATGGTGTCAAGCGCAGCCATGAGTTCTTATGAGATCATTGAACAGTGGGTGGTCTGGGCCTGAACCGAATTCAAAGTCACTGAGAACATTTTTTGATTCCAAAATTGAGTAAAGTTGATGATTGATACTTGTTTCAAGGGCCTTTGCAGCACAGGTTGGACCTGAGTTAGGACAGCATTCGATAATGATGTAGGGTCCGCCAAATATTTATTTACAAAACGTGTGATTATGGCATTATTGATGGCTTGATTTGCTAGAGAGGGAGCGTTTTAGCTTAGTCGTAGGAGATAACTGTGCCGTGATGCCAATTTAACCACTTTAACATTACAGAAATCCCATGATAAAGGGGGGCTTTTTGAAGGACCTCTGAATTTTCCATAAGTCACAGTAAGTGACTGGAGTGAACTCAAGAAAAGGGGAAGAACAAGCAGGTTCTGGTTAGTGAGGATCCTTCAGATGTTGGACAGTCCATGAGATCTTCTATCTTAAGGTAGAAGTTGGTTGAACAAGGAATTAATTCTGTTAAAAGGTGGTTTGAAGGCACTCGGAGACTGGACAGCAAGATGGGGAATCCCATCTCCTTTAAAATAGAGAATAGCTCTTTGGTCAGGCTCTCAGCTTCAGACATTCCTGCTTGAAGTATTTGTTTTTGTACCTCTGGTGTTAGCAGATTCCTATCATCCGAAGTGCACCCTACAAATGGTATGGGTAAATTACACTCCTCAGTGCTGTAATCAAAACAGTTAGTGGAGTTCACTGTTAGCCGATGCTGGTTTCATTGTGATCAGCGTGAAAGTTGCAGATGTCTTAGTCCAACACATGAAACACAAGCATAGCGGCCATCCATGTTTTGCGAGTCCATGAGGTGGAGTTGTAGGACAAGACCTTGTTGGGCATTTACATTTACAGGGTGTAAAAGAAAACTCAACACTGTAATGTATAAAATCTAACATAGTTTAATGGAAAAATTGCAATGGACTAGAGCCTACGGCCTCAATCAGTTGCAATTTACACTCTAAATCTATACATTCAGTGACCCATTTTATACTGGTTTTTTTTCACTGCAAGTGAATAAAAGTGAGAACATGTGAACAATACTGTAACAAACTGATGCTAAATAATGAGCAGGTGCTCTCAAGAAAGACTACGACAAGTACTTAAAGAACAGACACTGAAGGCACAAACAAGCACTGGCTTCACTATTTTCTAATGTTATTGCTTTGTGATGCCAATCCCTAGTAGGAGTCTGCGACAACTACATAGTACAGACCTTGTGTAATTAAACACAGAGGGCCTCATTTGGATGTCGGTCGGAAAGCCTCCGACCGATATACATGGTTTAAACTCCGACCGCCTTATTAAAGAGAAGGTGGTCAGAGTTTAAACCGGGCAGTCATACCGACTTCCAACGGGCTGCACATAATCCCGAACAGACTACGCTCGCCCCATCGGGATCATGATGTCTGTTTCAGACAGGCTTTCCATGTCTGGCTTTCCAACATGGAAAACCTGTCGGTAAGTGACTTTGGGGGCCACTAACAGGGACCCTTCCCTTTGGGGCCTCCGGTTGATGGCCTGGGGCCACTTGTGGTGCCCCCTGAAAATCCTTGCACTGTGTGGCAGGCACCATGAGGTCGAACACACTAGCCCTGGTTTTTAGCCAGGGATGGGAACTAGAGGCACAGGGTCCAGGGGCTAGCCAGCCTCCAACACGAAATGTAAATACAAATGGGGCTGCCCCTAGTTGTGATTTTTACAGGACTTTTTAGAGATGTATTTGAGGTGGGGGCATCTCACAAAAAGTGAAGGACTGGCCTCACACACCACCTGGTGTCACGCTTCATCATAGGCCGCCCTCTCCCTCTAGAAACTCGGTTTGATAGAGGGCGGGCATACACCTGACGACAGGGATGCACTTCTAAACTAAGTGGGGGCCCGTGAGCAGTGAAAGTGATGTCTGTCAGAGGCAATTCCGACCAACATCATAATCGGGCCCTCAATACAATTGATTTGATGCTTTAGAAATGTGTGTAGCTAAGCAGGTATACTAGGATTTTACTGATCTGCAGGTTAAAAATATTACAGTTCAGTAAGAAAATGTATCACTTCATGTTGAAAGCATACATGGGCATTAGCATTTTTACAATAAAGCAATGTAGTTTAAGGCCGCTTTTCAGCTTCATGATCTTGTAAAAATATTTCTGTGCTTTTTCAATCCAAGGGAATTTTTTTACAGAAATGCACAACATATTTAAAAGATAAGGCCAAACCATGTATTTCTAGAAGAGTTTCATGAATTTCTGACCATTGCTTTGCCCGTGAGTTGCATGCTCTGTGGATGGATAACTGGGTCTTTTTACTAGGAACTTTTGTAAACAGGAATGGAACTTCTTGTCCTTTCTCATTACCCATCGTACATGACCTTTGATTTTACCATTTCCCGTCCAGCCAACTTGAAATCTGCCTCACTAACCTTTCTGTGACATTAACACCACTGAGTGGACTGTTCTCAAAATGCCCACGCTTGTCCCTGAGTAAAATAACACCCAAAATCGATTTGTTTGTTGGCTGGAACTATTCTTTTTGCTACTGGGAGTATGTATTCTGCCGCAGGGAGAGAGATGGAAATAGTTCCTAATCATAATAGTGCTTATTGGTTGTTGTGGAGGTTTAAATCATTTATTTTCACAAAGGTCCTCATTACTGTGCCTTCGGGGGAAAACGTGGTAATAACCTTCCTCGAATTACTGATATTGCAAGGTGCAGTAATTGTGTGCGATATTAAAGCACTGTTATCAGAGGTGGCCTGTGGACTAGAGAAAAGCAGCCAAAAACGTTTTGTGCACCAAGTTGCATTGTTGTTTTACTACATCCCTAGGACATTTCCTCATATATCTGCCTCTTCACTCCAAAGTATACAATGAAGTATAAAAGCAGCTTGGCTGTACTGTTCCCACGAGGAGCTGGGACAGGATTGATTTGCATATAGCTGGGTCAAAACTGGGGTGGCATGGTGAGCAAAAGAATGATGGATTTAACCCAGATCTCTTGACTGGGGGTGAATGTTTGATTTGTTCCACCTTCCGTCCATCATTGTGTGTCTTGCTTTCTCGCCCTAAGTGCACCAGGTATGCCCAGACGGGGGTCCCAGACTCACTGTATCACTGGATTCAGGCTAGCCTGGCTGATGAGGGGGTGATACCAGAAATTGGTCCTAGGGTGCTTTTTTCTGGTCCAGGGAGGGCCTGGGATGACAGTACGAGCTGGACTGTTCCCATGAGGAGCAGGGTCAAGGCTGATTTGCCCATGGCTGGGTCCAAACTGAGTAAGCATGGTGAGCAAAAGAAAGTTGGGTTGGAGTGCTACCCAGAACTATTTTTGTTCCCAGTGGTTAGACTTATTTCAAGCGACTTCCCATCACCTTTTTGTGTGTTACTTGATTATTTTTTTATTCCATAATTTATTTTACCGCCTCTCTGGTAATCACGTTTTCGGGGCAGAAATACATGTTTCTGACCGAATCTGGATTTAAGTGACAGATACAATGATGCGTATTGTGTCTATTTTTGCTCTAGAGAGAGCAGCATCACTTTCTAGTTTTGTTGCCTCTTGGCTAGCAGGTTTTCAAACCTGATAGCTAATATTGTGGTTAAAGTGGAAACTGTTTGGCTTTACTCAAAAACAAGGTGGTCTGTATCAGGTACTTACTTCTTTCATCCTGTATTAATTGAAAAACAGTATTTCTTAGTTTTCGGTTGTGAAAGCGCTAGTGAGCTCCCAGTTAAGGCTGCCAGCTCTCAATTGAGGCTGGATTTTGAGATCCTGGTTGCCGGTTTGGCAGTACAAGGGTGTGAGTAGACTAGAGGAGGACCTTCCCAATAAGAGAGATTAAACACTTATTCAATTTTGATCAGACTTTGGTGGTGCTGAAAAGCATGTTGTTGTGTTTGAACTATTCAACAATTCTCAATAATATTTGTACAACAGTATTTTGGTTCCTTGAATTGCACTATGCGCATGATTGTCATTTTCGCTATATGTTTGCGCCCAGCATTCTCATTTCTGCCTGCTCCAAATTTACAAGCAGCCTCTCCGTCTTCCAATGTGGCTAGAAATCAGCGTTGTGAAAAATGGTAATGCGCTCCATAAAGACTGTACCTTTCGCAGTAGCTCTGAACATTAGTTGCTATTATTTGTTGAGTCGAATAGTATCCACTCGTGGAGATTCGGCTGATGCATAAGTGGTGAATCCAATCTATTTACTAGCACAGCTTGAAGAATAATCTCTGGGCAGAGAACCTACAATACTGATACTTCTTTATGCATTTTTAATCATACTACCCACCGACTTCTGTTTGGCTACAGTCATTTACACATATAAGTCCTGCCTTTGTTTTCTCAGCTCACTTACACTTTTTCGAATGACTTGATGTGTTCTTTTTAGAGCTTGATTGGACCTGTCCTGTGAGTGAGAATAAGGCCACTCCTGGAGCAGGATAACTGAAGGATATAATGAGGCAGACAGAGCCAAGCCCTGACTCTGGAAGAAACACAGTCATGGTTTCACCACTTACTTGGAGAATAGGCTCTCAATGGACATGTAAAAGTCTTGAAATGGGATCATGCTTGAGTGAAGACACACTTCTGGCAGTGATTGGCCCATGTTGGTTTATTTGTAGGTCAAAAGAATTGAACGTTCTTGACCCCGTGAAACCTGAGCGAGTTATAGGACACAAGACACCACGGAGGTCTGATGTGGCAGGAAGCTGACATGACATCCAGTTCTGCTGATAAGCTACTTAATTCCTCATGAATCACATTGTGTTTTTAGGAAGACCCTCAATGGGTTCATACCACTTCATCGGGTCTCATCCTGGTCCCTAAAAACCAGAATGTGCTCAAAGCTCCGTATGAGCTAAGTTATACGTGTGTTGAAGCGAGGCGAATGTCACCACCCCAGCAGGTCCCCATAAGTCTTTTATATGATAGATCCCTATTGGGTCCCAATTTCGGAACCCTTTTGTGTGACCCAGCTTTTCAGAGACCCAGGGCGGGGTGGCCAATGTAAGTTTGTCAGCCCATCCTAGTGTAAAAGAGGGCAGATTCAATCGATAACCTTTAAGTATTGCCCGGCGTTAGTCGCCTCTCATACCACTCGATAATTATCAAACAAAGAGGCAGGCGCTGGAGACTGGAAGGCAGGAAACAGAAGTTTATTCCGTCGGAGCAGAACACATCAGATCAGAAAACAGGGTATCGTCTCGAGGTGCTCTAACTGCATCTCTGAGGCCTGGTCTCTTATACACAGGTTTATGGTCTTTATTGCAGTTTATTACATGTGGCACATTCTTGCAAATACTTTGAAGTACGGAAAGACATCCTTGGAATCCCCGCTTCAGGCCCGTTCCCATACATATCTACAGTAGAAGTCCCCACCCCGATCTCAGTAGGTGATGACTGTCGCGCAGTTGGACATTCCGCCGGTTCCCGGAATGTGTGCGGCTGATCGGATCTCATGGGGTGGGGGCTTTGATCAGTCGTAGCTCCTTTGAAGAGGGGCAACTTCCTACAGTAGGGGGCAATAAACTGCATCCGCAGGACTAGTTGATGGCCTGGGATCGGGTCGGACAATCGGGCACAGAGGAAGGGGGTTCATCAAAGGATGTGTGACCATGAAAGGGATGGAGGGAGGTGTTAGCCGGGTACGGGATGTGGCTCTGAGGCAGGGCCGTGCTGAAGGGGTGGTTTATGGCCCAAGTGTGTGAGAGCGGGGGCTGTCAGTGCGCGGGGGATGCTTGCGAGGTCAGAGAGAGATGCGCTGGCGATCGGCAGTGGGCAGAGAGGCCATGGTACTCAAAATGGCTGCTGCTTACGCACACGTATGAGCCTGGAAAAGGGACAAGATGGCGCCAATTAATGTTTACGCCGCAACCTAGATTTTAACACTAGCTTGCGATTAACTATAAGCCAGAGTTGGACAGAGTGTTTTGTGGGTCCCGTGAGGGGATACCTGCTTGGTTTAGAGTAAAGTGCAGCCTCAAAAATCCCACCCGCCAGGAGCCACCTGTCCATCCCATAACCGGGATCATCTCCACCACCGTATGTACCCTGATTTATGGCAGAAAGATATGCAGCCCGTAGTATTTTCGGATGTCTGGAAGTGCTATTTCCCTGTCATACCACCCCAGTGTAAGTTTCTGGAGGGAAATCCGAGGCGCTCTGGACCATAGAAGATCTCTCTGGGTGGCCTCGAGGTCCGCGAAGTATTTTTTGTGGGACTGGGTCTGGGTAATTTTGGAGGGCGTATAAGAAGTGGGGCAGCACCATCATCTAGAAAAGCGCTGCCCGACCCAGTAGGGAAGTGGGAGCTTCTTCTAAATGGCTGTGTCTCTTTTGAACCGTTGCAAAGGGGGCAGGAGGTTCCTTTCATAACGAGTCACCCTCTCCATGGAGATAAAAATTCCCAAATAGGTGAACCCTTCCGTGGCCACCTTAATCGTGCAGTTGCGTGGGATAGCCGGGGGGCCCCATGCAGGACGTAGAGGAGTGACTTCCCCCAGTTAATGCTATAGCCTTAATTCTTCCCGGAACTGGTAAAGATGTCTAGGGCCACTCTGAGGGACTTGTAAGGGGACGCAGAGTATAGTAGGATGTCATCCGCATAGAGCGAAATCCTGTCCTCCCACCCATCTGCCCATTTAAGCCACTTTAAGGAGAGATCTTGTCGGATCCAGGCCGCAAGCGGTTCCACCGAGAGGGCAAAAACCAGGGGCGAAAGGGGGCAGCACTGCCGCATCCCTCTCTCCAAAGTAAAAATCTACAAAATGTTATTGTGTACCACTACTTGGGCTAAAGGCTCAGTGTAGAGGATGCGCACCCACCCACCCAATAAAATTAGGACCAAAGCCCAGCTTTTTGAGGACCACTATCATATATGACCATTTGACCGTGTCGAATGCCATTGAAGCATCCAACGAGACCACAACCGCTTCCTCCTGGATTGTGTGGCAGGGTCCAAGTACTCCATGGAGGCGGCGCAAGTTAAGTGCGGTGTTGCGGTGGGGCATAAAGCCAGATTGGTCTGGGTCGACCAGTGTGGTGATTATCGGCTTGATCCTGTTAGTGAGCACCTTCGTGAGGATTTTGGGCTCGGCGTTTAACAACGATATTGGCCTGTAAGAAGTGCACAGCTCTTTTGGTTTCCCCTCTTTAGGAATGGCCACCAGCGTAGCGATGCGCTAATCTCTCGGAAGTATCCCCTGTTTCTTACTATCCTCAAACATATATTAAGGGTGTCGATTCAAGCAGTCGGATTTAAGCTTGTACAGCTCAATAGGGAGACTATTGGGTCCTAGGGCTTTTCCAGGTCGGAGTTTGTTAATTGCCCTGGCAAGCTCTTCCGCTGTGAGTGCACCTTCAAGAATCTCTCGATCAGCGTCAGAGAGGGTGGGCAACTTAATGATCCCCTGCTGTACACTTTTTGGAAAGGAGTTGCAAACTTGCTAACTATCTCTTGTGGTTCGGGTAGGAGGGTCCCAGATACGGTCCTAAGCTCAGAAACCACCCTCTGCACCAGTTTCCTTTTATCTAACCAAGCTATTTGCCCGCTTTGTCTCCCTGCTCGTACAATCAGCCGTCCCTGTCCCTTGCTAGGGTGTTTGCAGCGTTGGTGGCCAAGGTATAATACTCAGCTGCTTTAAGCTGCATCTAATGTAGGGTTCCCAGATTCCATTCCCTCTGCGCTACCCCCTCCAGAGCGAGAAGGTCGTTCTCGATGGCTAACATTTGTGCCTCCCTTTCTTTGCGTTGCCCTGCAATTGTGGAGAGGGCTTCCCCCCACTCAACACGGTTTTTTTTTGTTGAAAATTCTTTATTGTCAGGAGTTCAGAAGAGATATTCATACTTTCATTCGTTAGTTGCATGTACATATCATTAGCATGTGGCCCCAAGAGGATAAAACGTAACATATTTCGCATCGGTAATTATCAGTGTCGGTCACTGCCATGTATTAGAACAGTGAATAAAAACAAGCATATGCATCTCTCGGCCCAGTGTTGCTCCTTATTCATATAAAATATCCCGATAATGCAATTTTGATACATTTGTCCGAGATCAACAATATAAAGTTTTAGAAAAAACAAAAAAAAACATTAAAACCCAACTATAGTCACCATTGTGCAATTGAGTGTGTTCATCTACTTACAATTTCCTACAGGCTCAGTTATACAGCATTTCGCCTACGTTAGCAGTGCGTTCCCGCATCCTCCCGGCCCCCCCCTTCATTATGCTGGCATACCATCTGCTACTAGTCCTCGTCATCCTCCGATTCCGAGTCCTCACCCTCCGGCAAGGCCTCACATGGTTCGCCCCTATATTTGTTCCACGGCATCCATACCTTATTCCACTTGCGGGGGCAAGCTCTTAATACATACACTGATGTTTCCTTCACCATTAGGAGGTCCATGTTTCTTATCCACCCTGCCACCGTCGGCAGCTCCGGGGCGCCCCACCTCTGTGCAATGTCTCGCTTGGCCACTGTCACCGCCAGCGTGACCCACAGTTGCCCATATCTGTTTAAGTCTGTAGGGTCCCAGATGTTCAGCAGGCACTTACGGGGTTCCGGCAGGACAGATACATTGATGGCCTGTGAGACTGTACGCATAATCTGCCTCCATAGTTCCCTGATCTGTGGACATTCCCATAACGTGTGGAGGAGAGTTCCCTCCTCCCCGCATCCCCTGAGGCAGTATGGGTGTGGTGCCCTCTGTATTCTGTTTAGTAGTGTGCGGGTGTAGTAGGTGCGGTGTAGAACCTTGAGCTGCACCAGGCGGAATCTAGCCGAAATGCCCACTTCCCGTGGCGAGGCAAGTGCCTCGTTCCATTCCGTATCATCCATTTCACCCAATTCTCCCACCCATCTTTCTTTAAGTCTTTGTGTGGGATCTGGCAGGTTATTAATCAGTTTTTTGTACGTGAGTGAGGTCGCTTTTTGTTCCATGAATTCGGTCAGTAGCCTGTCTTCCAGTGGTGATGATTCTGGGAGTGTGGTGTCTGGTGGGATTGCTTGCATTAGAGCATGCCGGATTTGCACATATCGGTATGTTTCAGAGGGGCCCAGGCCGTATAGCTGTTGGAGCTGTGGGAAGGGAACAACCGTGCCTTTGTCCCATAGGTCCCCCACCACCGAGATCCCTATGTCGTCCCACCGCGCAAACCCCTTACATGTCCGCAGGTTACCCAGTGTTTTAGTGTCCCACAACGGAGTTAGCCTGGTGATTTTTCCCTTCCACCCCAGGCGTGATTGTGCCGCATGCCAGAGCGTCGCCGTGTGAAACGTTGGGCCAAGCAAGGCTTTCCCTTGCGGGTAGTTATAGAGCACTGAAAGCATGCCCTCAGTTCCCAGTTGTGACCAATCCGCCTTATATGCGGGGTCCTCCCGTGAGACGTGGATCCAATGATTAATAACCTTAAGCTGTGACGCCCAGTAATATAGCTGGAGATTGGGCAACGCAATCCCCCCCTCGTACCAGCTCTTCAACAATTTAGTCTGCGCTATCCGTGCTGGGCCATTACTCCATAGCAAACTGGAGACCAAGGCCGCTACCTGACGGAAGTACCGTGGGTTAACTACATAAGGGGAGTTTTCGAGCACATAGAGAAATCTTGGGAGAGCCATCATTTTATAGAGCGCCGCTCGCCCTAGGAGGGTCAGCGGCAGTGCAGCCCAATACCTGACATCAGCACGCAATCGTTGCAGAGGTGGCTGTAAGTTTTCGGTATAAAACTGTGTAGCGTTGGTAGTCACAAAAATACCCAGGTACTTAAATGAGGAGGTGGTTATCTTAAGGGGACAGTCGGCTGGCAGCACCGGACCCGGGCCCTTGAGGACATAGAGTACGGACTTGGACCAGTTCAGGGTGTAGCCCGAGGCCTTGCCATGGTCATCGCATACGGCCAACAGGGCGGGGACTCCTTCATTCGGTCCGGTCATGTAGATCAGCATGTCGTCTGCATATAAGGAGACTTTGTCCTCCCACCCGTCTTCCCAAGTGATGCCCCGGAATAGCGGTGTCGCCCTGAGCAGGATTGCCAACGGTTCCAGCACTATCGCAAACAGAAGGGGCGATAGCGGGCACCCTTGTCTAGTTCCCCTCCCCAGTGGAAAGGTTGACGATATGTGACCATTTGCAACCACCTGCGCCACCGGTAGGGTGTAGAGTAGTCGCACCCATGCAAGATATTGTGGGCCGAAACCCATTCGGGTCAGGACAGCAAACAGGTACTCCCACTCCACCAGATCAAACGCCATTTTTGCGTCTAGTGAGAGTATCACAGCCTGTTCAGTAAGAAGATGCGCCGCGCCAGTACCCCATGTACCCTCCGTAGGTTCAGCGCTGTGCTCCTGTGAGGCATGAAGCCCGATTGGTCAGGGTGTATTAGGGTACTCAGATGCTTGGTCAGACGACTGGTCAGGAGTTTCGCCAGGATCTTAGCTTCTGTGTTGAGCAGGGAAATGGGTCGGTACGAGGCGCAGTCTGTCGGTGGCTTGGCTGGTTTGGGGATGGCTACGATAGTGGCCGTGCGTTGGTCGAGTGGAAGCAGTGCCTTTTCCGCGCTGTCTTTGTACATGTCCAAGAGAGGCTTGGCCAGCACCGAGTCCACCGCCTTATACCATTCTACAGGAATGCCGTTGGGGCCTAGAGCCTTGCCGGACTGCAACGCTTGTATCGCTAACTGGATCTCTCCCTCTGTCAGGTCTGCATCAAGTTCCTGCCGTGCTTCAGGTGTGAGCACAGGTACTGAAATGTGACTGAGTGACGCTGTGGCCTCCTGTTCTGTGACCGGCCGTGTCGGTGTGTAGATCCCCTGGAAGTGGTGAGCTAGTGTGTGGACTATCCGTTCCGGGTGAGTCTGCAGCTGGCCCCCAGCATCGTATAGTCGTTGTTTCCCCCTGTTACTGCCGCCCGCTTGTCCAGCCATGCCAGCATCTTCCCTGCCCTATCACCCACATCGTAGATGCGGTTTGCGGTGTTCGCAAGGTGCCCTTTAGTGATTGTAGTGAGGTGTGCCTGGTGCTGCTGCTGACAGAGCTGTAGCTCATGTGCGGTATTTGGGGTGGGGTCTGCCATGTGTGCATTGTTTGCCGTGTGTAATGCTAATTCCAAATTAGCCAGTTCCGCTCTGGATTCCCTTTTGTACCCAGTAATGGCCGATATGGACGCCCCTCGCAGGACCGTTTTGTATGCCTCCCACAGTACTGAGGGCGAGGTGACCGATCCCGTGTTTTCATTGAAATAATGTGTCGTAGTCAACTTAAGTTTCTTCCTTATACCGGGTATTTGCAGATAATTGGGATATATCGGGTACAGTCTAGCGCGCTTATGTTCTTTGGTAGAAAGGTGAAGGGAGATCGGGGAGTGGTCAGATGCCTCTCGGCAGAATTTCCAGCCCATCCACTGAGCCCAACCCCACCCCTAGAAAGAAGAAGAAGTCAATACGTGAAAGGCTATTGTGGGGGGCTGAGTAGTGCGTGTAGTGCTTCGCCGTGGGGTTCAGGTGACGCCACACATCCGTGAGGCCCATGGCAGTCAGGAATCCAGGAAGCGTGGCAGCTCCTCTCTGGCGATCCCGTATGGGAAAGGTGTCTAGTAGGGGGTCTGTTATAGCATTGAAGTCGCCCCCCAAGGATCATATCGCCTTCCGGGAGATCGATGAGAAACTGGCCAAGTGCTGGTAGTGCTGTAGAGTGAAGCGCTGGGGGCATGTATACAGACACCACATTCAGGGCCCTCCCCTCCCACTGGCCAGAGAGTGCCGCAAACCGCCCCTGATCATCTGTCTTGTGGCTAGTGACTATAAAGGATGAGTTGTTCTTGAGGAGTATCCCGGTGCCTCTGGAGCCTGATGTGAATGAAAAATTTCCTAGCTATCGTAACGGAAAGTTTCAATTCTATTAAGGACAAGGAGGCGAGGATTATGCAGTCCTTTCTTCTCTTTATTTAAAACAGCAAATTTAAAGTGGACCAATCAGAAAACTTTATAAAAACTTCAACTCCCATGAACACATGGGCCACAGTGTCCATAACAGCCGCCATCCAATCACGATGCCGCCCACTGTATAACTGGTCCTGACGTCCCTTCCTCTTCCTCTTCTTCTCTGTGAGGAAAGATCCCGAGGACGTTCATCAATCTTTCTGGTCTTGTCCTAAATCAACACAAGACAAACCGTTATCCTGATCCCTTTCCGTGTACGAAAGCATAGAAAAGCGACACAAAGAGATCGATACCAGATAACACTTGAGGAAACATGTCATGGGGAATTTATGGTTAGAAACACATGCGAACAGGCCTGGTCATAAACCCCAAATAGCAATAGAAGCATGACAGAGCAAGGCACAACATCATACCATATTCAAACCCCATTGTAAAATTTACTTACTGAATTTACGGAGGTCCTGGGTCGGGCGAGACCAGCAAGTCTCGGGGGGGATAATCCTCGCCTCCTTGTCCTTAATAGAATTGAAACTTTCCGTTACGATAGCTAGGAAATTTTTCATTCTATGTCAGGACGGAGGCGAGGATTATGCAGGTTTAAAGCCTTTCCACCACCAACTCCGCAGCGCCATAAATGGGTTTGAAATAAAACTTCCTGAATGTGGGTTCGGAAGACCAGTCTGCCGCGGCTATAATATCTTAACCGGCCGCCTACCTGAATGGCCTTAGAAGCCATTGCTCC
The DNA here is from genome assembly GCF_964263255.1 of Lissotriton vulgaris. Lineage (NCBI taxonomy): Eukaryota > Metazoa > Chordata > Amphibia > Caudata > Salamandridae > Lissotriton > Lissotriton vulgaris. The sequence goes on along the minus strand of NC_141697.1, from coordinate 1,047,352,646 downwards.
CCTCGTGGAATGAGCTCCGAATCTGGTCACATCCACCCCCGCCTCGGTCATGATCCAACGGACCCGCCTGGCGATGGATGGCGAGGGAACCGCCTTAAAACGGCTTCTGCAGTGCAATGAGGAGTAGACGTTCCCCAGAAGGGCGATAATCCGACGTCATGTCCTCGTATGTCTTGAGTTAACTCACCACAGAGTGTGGGCCGATCCGGAAACATAGGATAAGATACCGACCTGATGTTAGTCTTGGTTCTCTTAGCCACCGTAAAGGTGACCCCATCTGGAGTGTAGGTCCATGCAGTAATGACCAAGGTCCTCGCGTCTGCGACGCGCTTGCAGGAGACCAGACCTAGCAAGATCGACAACTTGTCCGACAACTCCTTCCTGGAGAGATACTAGTAGTCCGCCCAGGAGCAGAGGAAAAACGTAGAACAACATTGACGTCCCAGAGGAATACGTATCTGGGTTCCGGGGGCTGAGACAGTCTAGCACCGTCCCTAGTTTGCTCCCCCGCTGGCTTCCCCTCGATGAGGGCATGCCCTGCCGAAGTGGCGGATCTGAAAGAATTAATCGACCGGTAGGCCAAACCTGAGTAAGCCAACTCCGCTAAAAGGTCAGAATGTGGCTAACATCCGCACCCACGGGATCGGCGTGTCTGCCTAGACACCAACGATGCCATTGCTGCCAAGCCGAGCGGTACCTCTTGACAGTTCCCTGGGCCCAGGCTCTACGAATGAGGTCCCCAGCGTCCGCCGAAAGGCGTCCGTCTTGCCAACGTCCCCTGAAATCCTCCATGCAATGAGGTGCAAGGTTTCCTGAATCACCAGAGGACCCGAAAGCAATGAAGGGAACAAGGGCAACCGAATCGGATAATCCCATGACAGCTCCAACAGGGAGAGAGACCACGCTTGAGCCCTCCAGAAGGGCGCCACCAGGAACATGGAAGCTCGTTGACAGCGAACCTGAGCCGCCACTCGTGGTATCATGAGAAAGGGGGGAAACGCATACACCCGTTCCCGCGCCCAATTCTGTAAGGACGCGTCGACCGTCCGGTCTCCAACCCACGAATCTCGGGAGTTGTAGACGCAAACAGGTCCATCGAGCATGGACCCCACCTGGCCAACAAAGCCTGGAAGGTCGACCGTTCCAGACGCCAGTCGCTGAAACTTGGAAGTGCCTGGAGTGCCGTCCGCAATCGAATTCTGCCTGCCCGGAAGATACTCAGCCGAGACTGAAATCTGATTCTCTCGGCAACAATGCCATCCATAAGTCCTTCGCCGGATTGCGATGGCCCGAGACCGAGGGCCGCCCAGGCGAGTGAGATACTGTATTGCTGACCCATTGTCCATGCGCAGCAGAATGCAGCACGACACTAGTGTCTGAGTCGGGGGTCTCACCGCGAAAGAACCCGCCAGGAGTTCCAGACAATTGATGTGAAGGTGAAGCTCCTCCTCCGACCATCGACCTTCAACGAAATGTCGCCACAGCGCGCCCCCCTTTTTTTGACGCACACCTGTGTTCGATCCACCAACGAAACTCCGTTCTCGTCTCCTCCGTGAGGGAGATGAGTCCGGAGTACGTGAGGCCCTTCCCGAGGTGTTGCGCCTTCAGTCGGTGAAGGGCCCTGTAATGTAGGGGTCCCGGGAAGATTGCCTGGATCGAGGAGGATTGGAGACCCACGATGCGAGCCAGTTGTCGAAGGGAAATCTGTCCTTGCGGAGGACTTGGGAGAGATCTTTGTGGATTTTGGTTACCTTCTGAGGGGGGAGATTGAGGGAGGCTGACTCCGAATTGATCAGGCATCCCAGAACGTAATCCGAGTGATGGTCGAAGTTCGGCCCTCTGGGCACCTATCACAAAGCCCCAGTCCTGGAGATGCGCCATAGATATGCTTAAGCCTAGACAGAGCCAGATTGGCGATTGATTCAATCAGTATCGTCGAGATATATGATCAACCGAACGCCCCTCTCGCGTAGGGTCTCCACCACCGGTCGAAGGAGTTTCGTAAAACACCATGGGGCCGATGATAGGCCGAAGGGCAGAGCCTGAAACTCGAGGACTGTGTCGTTCCAAAGAAAGCGGAGGAACCGCCGAGGCGATGAGCCGGGAAGATCGGTACTGTGAGGTAGGCGTCCTTCAAGTCCAGACGAACCATCCAGTCCCCCCTGGAGGAGAAGGTCGCGGAGCCGATGGCTTCCCTCCATCTTGAAGTGGCGGAACACCAACCACTCGTTGAATTCCCGTAAATTTAATACTGGGCGAAAACCTTTTGACTCTGAACTAAGAAGATGTTGCTTCAGAACCCCGCAGGGCGCAGAATTGCCGTGCAAACCGCTCCCTTCCAGAGGAGATCTGACACCTCGATGTCGATCGGAGCCCTGTCCTCCGAAGAGAAAAAACGGGGGGGCGAGGACGAGTCCTTTGACGGGGGAAACCGCAGAACTCTATCCGGAACCCTCGCACAGTCTGGAGAACCCAAGGGTCTGCAGTGATCCTGCACCAGTTGTGAAAGTGGTTCTGTAACCTCCCCCTCAGTATGGAAAAAACCTTTTTAATCGACGTCTGAGCCCTGTCTAAGGCGGAAAAAAATAGTGACGAACTTATTTAATTCCTTGATAAAGGGTTCGCCAAACAGCTTGCCCAGTGCAATAGGCCCTGCTTCTGAAGTGGCTAGGTCACCGGCTTAGGGTCAATCTTTTTGAGGAGTGACCTCCTTGGCCCCGCCGCTAATGCGTAGTTCTCATTACCCAAGAAGCACAGGGCTCGCTGTGCCCAACCTGTCACGACCTCTGTGGATATCGCCGTCCCCGACTCCTTGGCCCTCTCGGCCAACTGGATGATCTGAGTCACGGGGCCCACAGCGTCCTGAAGCTTATCCTAACAGCTGCGCCATGAACGACCTAAGCCCTTCTTAGGATCCTTCATGAACTTCGTAAAGAACGCGCAGAGCTCTACGTCAATGCCCGGGTGACAGCCACCCTGTCCTCCAATTTAGGGCGAGGGCATTCACCCCGCATGAGCGTCCAAACCTCCCTATCCAGGGTTGGCAAACTTTACTTGCGACATACGCCGCCATCTTAGGGTCAGGGATCCATCCCGACGATCCAGGGTGGTAAATCCCTTGTCGGGTCAACATGTCAGAGGTCTTATCGTCACCCTCCTGGGCCCCCTAAAGGCCGACCGGAATACTGCTCTTCATCCTCTGAGGAGTCCTCCTCAATAACACCCTCTCCCTCCACGGGGAAACCATCCTCCTGGTCCATGTCCGGGGCGACCTCGTCGCCGTCCTCTCCGGGGAAGAACCCCTCCCGGCAGGGTACATGTGTGAACGTCCGCGCACCCCTACGGAAGGAGTCCCTCGAGCGGTCAGCTCCTCCAGGTGCCCCGCGTGACGTTTAGCAGATTTTCGTCCCTCACCCTGCGTGCCTCTAGGTCCGCGATCGACGGGCACTGCGGTACCAAACACCCCGGGAAAACTGTGGGCAAGAGCGACCACTCTTTCCCGCCAGGGCGCCAGCACCGAGACAGAGCCTGTGGAAGCGCGCGACCCACCTCCGGCGGCAAGGGCTGGGAGATGCAGAAATTGTCCGCCTCCTGAGTGGGGGTTTACCTGCTCTGAGGTTAGCATAATGTGAGGGTGTGAGCACCAAACGCCCTTAACCTAAAATACAATAGGGCAGCCCCCTCGCCGATGCTCTCGCAGCCTAACTGCCAAAAATGCAGGTGCAGTACCTGTTTCCGCCACCAGATGGCGTCGCGCCGCAAAGCGCGGTTAAGAATCACCTCAAAAGGTGTCTGGCGAGGGTTGGTGAGGCGAAAGGTATATCGCCTCCGCACGCCGCAAAGTGAGGAGAAGACCGCGAGCGCAGCGTCTCCTCACACCACGGCGCCCCACAGAGCCGGGAAAACGCGAAGGCGCGCCTCACACGGTCCGCGATGGAAGCGGCAGTAACGGCGCAAGCAGCGCCTGGCGCACGTCATTCTGCCGAGTCAACAGTGCTAGTAAGCACACTTTAAGAAGCAATCAGTAAAGCACAAGCACAAATCGCTTAACGAATCTCTAACATTAACATATCACAGAAGTCAGTCAAAGCACAAGCACAAATCGCTTAACGAATCTCTAAAAATAACATATCACAGAAGTCAGAAAGATATGAAATCTGTCGAGTCAACAGCTCTAGTAAGCACACATCAATTTAAATCAGTAAAGCATAAGCACAAATCGCTGAACAAATCTCTAACAATAAAATACCACAGGAGTCAGAAAGATATGAAATTGACTTATCTGACGAGCAGAGAAGAAAGAGGAAGAGGAAGGGACGTCAGGACCAGTTATACAGTGGACGGCATCGTGATTGGATGGCGGCTGTTATGGACACTGTGGCCCATGTGTTCATGGGAGTTGAAGTTTTTATAAAGTTTTCTGATTGGTCCACTTTAAATTTGCTGTTTTAAATAAAGAGAAGAAAGGACTGCATAATCCTCGCCTCCGTCCTGACATAGAATTCGGAGTGTACTGCCATGGTGTAGCCACGCCTGTTTAGCGCTTTGCAAGTGGTCCCTGCTAGATGTGTTTCCTGAAGCAGCACCAGGTCAGATTTATGACGTTTAACAGTTTGCAGCACTAAACCACGCTTAATTTTGTCCCCCAACCCCCTGACATTCCATGTAAGTAGCTTCAGCGGGGGCACCAGTGTCGTTACGGGTGTGCCCTCAGCGGGTGCTGCTTGTTCTCGTTGTGCCATTTGGGTTCACGATCCATGATATCAATGTGCAACAATGTGGTGGAGCCTGTGCGCCGAGCCGCGTGTCGTGATACCTGTCGCCGGTGGCTAGTAGTGTAACTGTGCCTTGTACAACCGCAATGATGACCAGTAACATTAACTTTAACTTTAACATCACAACTTTTATCCCCCCACCCCCTCCCTGCTCCCCTGCACCACGGACGAAATCCCGCCCGCATCCCCAACTTGGCAGAGTGCTTTTGTCCCCCCCCTATCTAGTCTTACTTGCTTGTGGGGTTGGTGAGTCCCCTACAGGCACCGGCCATAACCCGCCCTACTCAGTTCCATCGGTCCGAAGTCCCAAGGACTGTGTCCAAATCGTGTTGTATACAGTTCAGGTAGTCAACCCCTGCTAGGTTGACCGGAATCAAACGGGTCCCTCTCAAGATCAGAGTCTATTCCTCCGGCTGAGCCCTGTTCAGTAGCCGGGCTGGCCGCCCGGTGGTCCGTCGTCCTCTCACTGCGGCGGTCTTGGCGTTCCTTGTGCGGGCGTTGGGGTTTGCCCACCGGTCTCCAGCCATCCAGCCATTCTCGTGCCACCTCAGGGGTGTCAAAAAACCATGTCCTCCCCTCAGCCACAATCCTCAGTTTGGCGGGGAAGAGCATCGAATAGGGCAGGCCCCTGTCACGCAGCGTCTTTTTAACTTCAGTGAAGGATTTTCTACGTCTGGCCACCTCGGCCGTGGGAAGAATGCCAGAGTAGAGTTTTGAATTTTCACAGGCGGTGCCACCCTGGCTGCTTGCAGAATGGCGTCCCTGTCCCTAAAGTTGAAGAGCCTAGCCAGCACCGGCCGCGGTGAGGCTCCTGGTTTGGCCGCACCACCAGGGACGCGGTGCGCTCTCTCGACGGAGAAGAAGTTGGACAGTCCTTTAGGCTGCAGTTTGGTCTTGATAAGGTCTTCGATGTATAGGTCCATGGCCCCCTTCCCCTCCGATTCCGGAAGGCCTAGGATGCGGACGTTGTTCCTTCGTGAGCGCCCTTCCTGGTCATCCAATTTTTCTTGTAGTTGTTTGGTGGTCTTCTCCAGTCGCTCCATCGCCACCTGTAGATCTGAGGTGTCTTCAATAAGTGATTTTGTGACTACCTCCACTTGAGATACCCTCTCCGACATTTTCTTAAAGTCTGCTCTCAGCAGGTTCACTTCGGTGGAAATGGTGCCCACTGTCGCCTGGACCTCAGTGAGGGTTTTCATAATGGCTTCCAATGTAACTTTCCCAGTCCCATTTGCGTCTGTGGATGCACCGGTGGAGTGACGCCCAGGCCCTTGCGAGTGGCCGCTCTGGGTATAGGCAAATTTATCCAGCTTCGCTTGCGTCGTCGTGCTCCTCGTGTTTTTGCCTGCCATTACGCTGTGTTTGGCTCCGCACCGTCCGGTCCGTCCAGTGGTTCTCGGTCCGGCCTTCCACTATTTTCACTGTCCCCTGGGTGTGCGCCGTTGATGCAAATGGCAGGAATTCGGATCAGGGCGCACCGCAGCCCCTTGATGCCAGGCCTGGGTCGCACTCCGCTTGGGGTTCAGTCTTATGTTCCAGCCACGTGTGAGGCCCTCACCTCCGTGGTCACTGCAGTTAGAATCACTATGAAGTCGTGCTGCGCCGCCGGTGGCGTCCGCGCTATGGGTATTTCGCAGGCTTGTTTTTTCGCTCAGGGCGGTGTCCCCTCCATGTGGGCCGCACCGCCGTTCCCCAGGCCGTTTCACGGGTGCTTTGATCGCAGGCGCCGCCAAGCTGCTAGCGCCCCCTCTTCCCCACGTCGTCTCGGGCCAGAGTCCAGAGCTGCGGGGGGGCTGCGCTGACCCAGGCGCTCGCCGCCCTACCTTGTTGTGCGTATGAGGCGCCCGCCCGGCAGCGCAGTCTTAGGATGGCTTCTCCGCTGTGCAGGGACTCCTCCGCCCCCAAGGGCGCCTATTGCGTGTCCTGGAGGGACTGGTGGTCAGTCCCAGGTGCAGCGCTGTTCAGGCGCCGTGTTGGTATCTGCCGTCCGGCGGTGCGACGTGGGCGCCGGCTGGAGCAGACTTCCTCCGGCCGGGTAGGGTGGACTTCCGGTCGGGCACCCCCAGCACTCCAGGCCGGTGCTGCTGGGCTGCTGGAGGCCTCACCTCGCCGTCTCCGAACGGAGCACTTCTCGGCGTCGGATTTGCACCGGGGGCAGCTCGATGTGCGCCGCTTGGTTCCAGGAACCGATTTCACCCCTTCGGGCGGGTTAGTATGCGGATGAGCAGACGGATTTTTGCGCGGGCCGGTCAGCCTTGCGGAGCTCCCGAGTTAAGCTGCCGCCATGTTCGGCAGTTGGCCACGCCCCCACTCAACACGGTTTTGAATGCTTCCCAGAGGACGGCAGGGGATTTCCACCGTCCCAACGTTTTCTCGAAAGTATTGGTCGATCGCTCGGGAAACCTTCCTCTTGGTTTCAGGATTATGAAGGAACCAGGCATTTATGGGTGCAACACATCCCACCCTCCGATCCCCAATAGTGAGATGTGCCCATATAGGGGAGTGGTCCGAAATACCCAGTGCCAAGTGTTTGATCTCACGAATAGTTGTGTCCTGTTGCAGAGGTGCAAGGATATAATCTATCCTAGAAAAAGTGTGGTGCGGGCCCGAGAAGAATGTATACTGTTGTAGATTCGGGTGGCGCAAACGCCAGAAATCAACAAAACCAAAGGCCTCAAGGAGATTGGGGAGCCATATTTGCCCAGTCGCAATGACCCGAGGTGGGTGTCTATCCAGTCCTCCCGACACTACTGCGCTAACATCCACTCCTATCAGGAGCTGCCCCTCCGGTAGGGAAAGGAGAAGCCCCCCCAGATCGCGATATGACTGAGTCGGGAGACCCAGTGGAATGTAAACCGTCACCAGAGTGAGCCTGCGCCCCTCCCACTTCCCCGAGAGCGCTGCGAAGCACCCCAGCGGGTCACTCTCTGAATGTTCAATGACAAATGGAAAATTATGGCTCAGCAGAATACTTACCCCCCGGGACCCCGAAGTGAAGCCATCATGGGTTGCCAATGTATATCCCCACCTGTTTAGCGAGAGACAAGTATTGCCTACAAGATGTGTTTCCTGAAGGAGGACAACATCCGGGAGGTGCCTTTTGACAAATTGAAGTACTATACTCCGCTTAAGCTTGTCCCCTAATCCGTTGACGTTCCAGCTAAGCATTTTAAGACTCTTATCCCACCTCATAGCCATCTGTGCCCCACCCGGTTTTTGCTTCTTGCAACTTTTACAGGATTCTGCTTCAATAGATTATGTCTGGCACTTTTCCCATTTGCCAAGGTGATGTTGGTGTCTTCCTAATCACTTCAGCAATAATCTTCATCTCTGATCGAGAGTTACAACATTGGCAAGGAATTTTTTTTTTTTACCCACTAGTTCACTCCCCCAATGAGATACTGGTCACCTTCAATGAATAATATTCTGCGTAAGGTGGTACTATGGCTACTGGCAGGAGTTGTCCTTGCTTTGGGCAGCTAAAAAGGGGGCATGTCCTTGCAGAAACCAGTCCTTTAGGGGTACTTTGTTAGCGTAGAGGGGAATTTTGTATTCTTCTGAACCAAAGTGCCTGCCTTGTATAGACCATGCGAAGCAAACACGCTGAGGGCAGTTAGTAACAGGCATTGGGGCTGTCCCTGCTGTGTGTCCCTAAATATTTGAGTGGGTGTGAAAAATACCCCTGTCAATGCAGGCGATCTCCATCTTGAACCTTGGGTCTGGATATGAGCAGTCCTCCCAGAGGCACATCGCTGTTACTGTCTAAGCCCCATACAAATAACAAAGGAATTACAGGTTGAGTACCCTGTATGACACCAGTAATACAATATTGGAAATGCATTTGGAGTAACTTAAGGGTGCAAACGAATGGACAATAATAAACTAAATGTTTGTATGTTTTTCCTTACAAGGGGAAATGACAGGTGGAATAATTCCAGTACCTCGAGACACTATTATATATGACTATGGTTTTCTGATCCTAAAGAAACTGCCAACATAAACGTGGTAGTGGGTGAAACATGTCAACCTCTTACAACATGTCAAAATGCTTTACATATGCGCTGATGGACATGCCCAACAAATAAATCTAAAAACACACAAAACAAAAGGCACAGTAAGAGAAAAACAGAAGCAGTGCCACAAAGGAAGAAAGTATGAACCTGCATGAGGGAGATAAATGGGCAGGGAGGGATGGTGGTGAATTTAGGGCTACGACGAGTCGACATTCAGTTGCACCAGCCGCGGGCTTCTGAGCAGAGCCCTGGGCCCAGGCAATCATTCTTTTACAATTTAAGCATTGGCTCCAGCAACAAAGGTTTGCAACACTATAGTGTAATATGCCTCTGTTTGAAACAGAACAGCTCACTTCCTTCCTTTCCGGTCTGGCAGGTGGATTGTAATGTAAGGGTTTGTCGGTCACAGGCTGTTGGTATTTTATTTTAAGACTCAGGAAAAGCATATTTATTCTGGGGCGAAAACACTTGTAATTTGTACCACCGCACCGCATTTCAATTGAAATCAACTGTTGCTGAGCAAACACACATCTCGTTCTGCCACTAGTTATGACGTCAGTAGGAGGAGAGTTGAACAACTTTCTCGAGAGTGCATTGGGAGTTTATTCTTCTTATTTTCATGGCCGTTGGTTAATTATTAAATATCCAGTTTAATCACAATTGAGATTGGAAACCATTTCTTCCCTTTAAAATGTTTTACTCCCACCTGAGAACAGAATATCAGTAGTCTTCTGAAAAGCACTGCGGTTAAATTGTAATTTCGATTTTGTTGTAATAAAAAAAGGAAATATTTAAGTTTATAAATATTTATTTAGGTGTTAATTCTTATTGCAATTAAGTTAGCAAAGTTTGTAAGTGTGCATAGCTGTTCGTTTCAAGGGTATTACAGAGATGTTGTAGTTGTTGATTCCTTCATATCATTTTGTTCGAATATACTGAATAGACCGTAAAATGTTACATCCCTCCTTGGGTGTTCAGTATATTGGACCAGGTGTTCGGAAGATGTTTGTGTTCCTGCAAGAAAAACACAAGGCATCATGTTAATTTTTTTATGTTAACAGGGATTTGTAAGACATTTGTATTGCCATTAGTATGACCCGATAGCTATGTTAGCTTAGGGTGCCTTTACATCCTGGTCTTGAAGATTCTGCCGCTGACCGGAGTCTCTGCCGGGTCTGGGTTCTGACCGGTCAGCTATGAAACATACCTATTGCTAACAAGAATATAGAGTGGGCTTTAGGTCCATCCCTTTCAACATTGGCTTTTATTGGTCAGCCTCTTTCAGCTATTGGCTTGAGACTTTGTCATTCATGCCTTGGCTCGGCCCGGTGGAGTATTCATTTCTCTCCTAATGCTATTGGCTGTTTGGGGGGTGTATCCTTCTATCTCCACTTGAGTGCTTTTATTAAATTGCTTTATAGGACTACTTTACGACTATCACCGTTTCTGTCTGCTGGCTTCCTTCTGTGTCTTGCTCTAATGGGCTAACCTGTGCATTAGCACCATAAACCCAGAGCTACTGATTTTGCCAATGCACGTTTAAGTTACTTCTTCAGTAGTGTGAGTGCAGTTAATATTCAGCCTATAGTACGAAGCATAACTTTGCAACTGAGCACCATAAACAAACTAACACCTGTTGCTTCCAAGGGGTAAAGTTCTGGGCCCTGCTTCTGAGTGCAGCAGAAGACAAATGGCATTGAGTCCAGTGCTGGGGAACTTTATCAGCAGTGGTTACATTTGGGTGCTTTAAACTTTGCTGATGCAAAATTGGATAGACTAGTAAGTAAAGAGCAGAACAACAGGGAACCCATGGGTAGGTCAGTAATGAGGTTTATTCTCTACAAGCGCCTGGTCAGCACTTGTGCTGTAAATAATCACAAAAAACACAGTTGATGGACAGAATGTAGAACAATGTCATACATTCACCCCAGTACAAGGATCTGGGCCTAAATCCATCGTTTTTTTTGCACTCCACACCACCCTGGGTTAGACACTGGCTATATGCAAATCAGCTCTGACCCTGTGCCTCATGGGAACAGTCCAGTCCGACCGGAATCAAGCATCCAAGGACCGGTTTCTGGCTATCAGCCTTCTTCAGCCTGGATAGCTTGACTCCAGTGGTGTGGAGAGCATAGGACTCACGTCTGAGTATACCCAGCACACTCGGGGTGAAAATTGCAAAAAACACAGTTGATGGACAGAATGTAGAACAATGTCATACATTCACCCCAGTACAAGGATCTGGGCCTAAATCCATCGTTTTTTTTGCACTCCACACCACCCTGGGTTAGACACTGGCTATATGCAAATCAGCTCTGACCCTGTGCCTCATGGGAACAGTCCAGTCCGACCGGAATCAAGCATCCAAGGACCGGTTTCTGGCTATCAGCCTTCTTCAGCCTGGATAGCTTGACTCCAGTGGTGTGGAGAGCCTGGGACTCACGTCTGAGTATACCCAGCACACTCGGGGTGAAAATTGCAAAAAACACAGTTGATGGACAGAATGTAGAACAATGTCATACATTCACCCCAGTACAAGGATCTGGGCCTAAATCCATCGTTTTTTTGCACTCCACACCACCCTGGGTTAGACACTGGCTATATGCAAATCAGCTCTGACCCTGTGCCTCATGGGAACATAATCACAATGCACACTGTAAATTGATGCTTCTTAAATATACAAAGTAGGGAAAAGGAATGAGAGTGCCATTAGTCACGCTAAATATGCATTACCATTGTAATTGCAGACTAGCAGGGTATTCAGTTTCACACGAAGGGCCGTATAAAGCATGCTGAGCTGCAGAATGCGGTGTTATCACCATACAAGTGTCTGATCAATTCACATGACAAGGATTTGGTGCATTTTAGCCACTGCACATAAATAATAGGTCTGGATTGTATACCTGGCATGCTTAAATTATTATGTATTGTAAGAAAATGCTACCAAAATGAGAAGAAGAAAAAATTGAGAACGCACACCCGCTGATACGTGGTGGTCATATGCTTGCAATTATTGAAGCAAAAAGTACTATTGGCTTCAAATTACTGTAACCTAAATACATTGTTTGAGCAAAAACCAGAAGAAATGTATGTTATTGGCTCACTAACCTGGCACTGAAGCCCACATCTTTGTAAGCATGTGAGCCATGCGTGCAAGAGAGCCAATGGCTGAAGTGGCTGGTTCATTGTCCCATGGTCTACGCTGTGGAAGGTGGAAGGGAAATATGATTGACTGTTGAACAGATCCGTGGATGAGGAGGTTTGACCTAAGGTCCACCTATGCATGTATAGATATATGCATTTTTATGTACAAGCATTGTTTGATGGCCCAATGCTAAATAGGCAGCTAAAGCTGAAGGTAGGCCGGACCTAAAAAGTGTATTTGAGAGGCGGAAAAAGGCCACAGAAATAGTTATGATGTACAAAGATTCAGAGTCTGAGACGAGGCCTAATCATTTTGTGGTGTATTTCTTTGAAGAATAGGCTAGGATTCAATTGAACTCTTTTAATTTGTAAATGGAGGAAATTGAATGCCCTGAAACATAATCAATGTTTAATAGTGATAAACCAATAGAAAAAAGCCACAAATGAAGACGGGTTATATCTATGGCAAGCATGGAAAATGTTCAGTCGTAAGATCAGTTGAATAAATATTTAGCGTCCCATTAAAGTGGGATGGGTTTAGCTTAAATAATTATCCCGAAAAGGAAGAGTATTTAGTCCCACTGTTACACTGTTGCAGAGGCTTCTTTAAAGTGTCATCCTTGCAGCTTTCTTCAATGCCACATTGGATGAGTTTTTATAGGATGTCATAAGTAGGTTCTGGGCTTTTGCTTGTAATCACCAAAGGCTGAGGGCACGATTGTTATAATTGTGAGATATTTATTTAATTTTCTCTCGTGGTCGTCTCTCGAAATCCCACCTCACCTGGCCCCATCGCTCTTACCTGAAGCGGCCGCGGCTGGTGGTTATGCTGACTAATTTTATTAAAAAATGTACATTGTTTCAAACCTTCAATAGTCACACAATAATTGACCAGATTCTGACAATTATAGGAAAGTTGATGTAAATAGATATTGTTCATTTTCTCTAGTATATAAAAATGTAGCTATAAGAGATTAGGATTCTCTGGAGGACTGCTTTATCGTGCACAGAAAAGCTATGGAGAGCTTGGATTTCAACGGTGTGTTGGAGTTTCATTTGAAACAGTTTTTCAATTAAACAAGAAATTGCTAGCTGGTAAGCTCAAATGGAAGTTTCTTCAACTATCTGACATCTAGATATTAAAAAACATGAGAGCACTGCTGTCGACCTATGTCATTTGCCTAGTGAGTAGTTGCCCCCGGGGTTGGCAAGGGAGCAGCCCACCGTGCCCCCCAAAAATCTGGGTCCATATGTACGAATACATTTTCCCATTGGCACAGAAGGGGAAATCCTTTGATCCATCTGCCGGATGGTTCTGTAAAGAAATGTTTTTTTTAAATTTTGAATGGGACCTCTTATGACAGTGGAAAATTGATTGAGCATGATGAGAAGTGGCACAGAATGAAGTGGATGCTACGTTATACGCAAAATTTGATTACATTTCTATTGAAGTTGTCTTATTAAAATCTTTTTGAAGAAAATTGGAAACAAGATACAAATTATTGAGCTTTTTTTTTTACAGTAATTCACCACCATTCCTACACAATGAACCTTTTTTCTGATTTAAATGACTCCTAAATATTGGATCAACATCCTATAGGTGGAAAAACAAATTTGCTAACTTTGTACTTTTTTTTCTTTAAACATCTCCCCCATTTTTTTTTAAGTGGGGAATTAATGCCCTTATTCCCTGCCACAGGAATATTTCCAGAAGAAAGAGAGGTAGCAATGCATTTCCCAAATACATACTAGGCGAGATCGCAAAGGCAATCCATTTTTTTAGACTTTTAAAAATGTCTCTATAATTTGTTTATTTAGTGTGACAAAGGAATTCCAAGAGAACTACTGATAAGGTCTGGAACCTTTTTGTCTGCTGTGTCTTGAGAGACTTTTAACACCAGTTAAGCCACTAAAATAACTGCATGATTTTAATTGAATAAAAAAAAAAAGAAGCTAAACTGCTGATACAGAAGTGATGTGTTGCAGTGGTTGTAAGAGGTGACAGGTATGGCTGATTAAAGAGTTTAAAACATTAAATATTATTTTTGAAACATTGCCTGCTTTCACATTCTGATTTCTTTTATTTTTTTTTAAAGAATGTTGATTCGGCCTTAACAATAGAGTTTTGTAACTCTGTCTCAGAGTACGGGTTACTCCATTTCCCCTTTGCTTGTTTAGCTAGGCGTAGAGCTCTTTTTAGCTGTTCTTTAAAATAATGATTACTTTTATGCCTTTCTATATTTGACTGGAATTTGGCAAAGCAGTGTACCACTAAGGAATTTAAGTCTGTGATAGAAAGGCTGCAAATTGGCAGTTCAGTTCTGATGTTGACAAGTGAATATTCATCTTGTTCCAAAAAGTGTGCCAGTCCGATCAGTGTGTTTATTTCCTCTCTCCCTCTTATTTGAGCTTTATGTTGATCCAGAAATGATCCATTCAGCCTTGGAGGTGATGCGACCAGTAGAGACCAATCCAGCAGGGGCTTAGCTGACATCTAGAGTAGCACTAGCACAGGGAGTATCTCTTGATAGCAGTTGCCTCAGCCTTATTGTTCCCATCGAACTAAGAAAATCAGAGGGTGGTTTATCGTTGGTTTCAACACCGAACTCTCCTAATATAATTCACTGTTAATAGATGAATTATATCCGTGTGATAGTCTAATATCCTATCTGTAGTATTTTTTTTTAAATGCTTGGACTGTGGTAAACAACTATCAAAGAAAAAAAACGATTGTGATGGCATTTATGGTTATTAGATCGTTACTTAAATCATCCCAGGATGTGGTACTAATCGATGTTCAGAAAATATAAGGGCATTCACTCCCACTCTGCCAGAGCATTGGTTACAATGAATGGGGTGTGTGAGAATAACATAATTTGATTTTGTGTAATCGTGCAAAATTTAGGTTAAATTACGCAGAATTTCACATTGTTGTTGAAATGGGACTCCATCATTTAGCTCTGTGTTTTACCAAGAAATGTATCCTTACGTACATGTTTGACACAAGGACGCATTTTGCACTAAAAAGAGTCTGAAAAACAGGATTGCTCAGAATACCAGAACTCGCTTTCGTTTAGTTTGCATTATTTCCATGCTCCAGTGCTATGAGTTTGCAATGAACAGTTGCGTAATTAGGCGACGTGGTATTAGGGCCTAATTTCAGGAATTTCACATAACAAGCATAACAAGATAATCCCAAAATTACACAAGTCACACAACATAATTTAAATTTTACCATGGCCTAATTGTAGGCTAGTGTTGTGGCATTAACTATATCTGAGGATCAACTGGCCACGTTTCGGTCAAACCTAGAAAATCCCATTTATTATCAGTTCGTTTTTCACAGCTCTTCCACTGATGTTTTACAACAGACCTACAGTTATTCAGGCTTTGGTGAATTTCCTTACATTTTGGGAATGCTGGTTGTATCTGTTTCTTCTGGCTTGGTTAGGCTCAGATTCATAGGGTCGACAACATATAAAGTAAGATAAGAAGTGTTCTCCAAGGCCTTTGGGGAGAACATTACTTGCAGTGACTTTGATACCTAGAATTGTAGGACAGATAATGTTTTGGTTGAAGGTTCAGAATTGTATAGAACAGTTCTAGCTAGTAAAGATTAGGAAGATGACTTACCATGACCTACTCGAAATAGAAGTAGAAGCAAAATACATCCGATTAAAGTACAATACAGCCTATATAAAAAGAAAAGCTTACCAGTAAAAGGTACAAAAACAGTGAAAGTATCTGCTGATTATGTGAAACTGCAAATACCAGAATGAAAATTAGGTTTTGGCTGAAAGCTAGTAATGCCTGAGGACTCGTGGGGGACATGAGTCCAGTTTAGCATCTATGGATCGGTATCAGGCGTTGAAGAGTAGATTCATGAGCGTGGAACTCTTGGATACACCACACAATTGGGTGGGTGAAAAAAGGAAGTGTAAGTCATTGACTGAACTGTTAGTCCTTTTGGTCCCTTTCTCTAACTCTGCTTGGGACAGGCCAGTGAAGATGATGGCCTAGTTGACTGTGTCAAAAAAAGCCAATGACTGGTTTATTATTATCTTTTTCAGAAGCAACACTGGCCTTATCCAGGACTTTTCTCCCGGTCCACTACATAGGAAAATGCTTACAATGTTGGGTAACATAGGGAAACCTGCTTGAAACTCATGAGGCTTGTCTTTGACCCTCAATGTACTGCAGTAGTTTTAGATTTGCAGCCCTTTTCACTAGTTTGAACCGGTGTGGGTGCTTGTAAACTTGTACGTTTGCTAGATCCAGGCATGCCTTGCAATGCTTTTTACAGCGGACAAATACTTAGTACATTGATAATTACTCTCTTTGGAAGCTGAAGGGCTGTTCCAGATAAAGTTGCACAGCAACAATAGATTGACCAAAATTAAAGAGCAATGGGCTAGGGAAGTCATGGTGGTGCACACTACTTAACAGTAAACTTGGAATTTGTTATTTCACTAAAAAGTGACTAACTAAATGTATTTATTTTTCTATCTTAGTGCGTCCCAGCTTTCTGTTCGTAAAAGTATGCATTGAGATTCTCCATGGATGGCGTTTATTATTATTATTATATTATGTTTGAGCTTGTAAAGCGCACTGTTACCCGGAGGTTTCCTGGCGCTGTGTAACGCTGGGGAACCCGTCCTGGCTTTCCCTGTGGGATGGTCCCTGCTGTGAGTCCCCAAGGTGGAGCCAAGCATCCCCGGCGTTGGAGGGGCCGTTGTGGAGATTAGGCAAGCTGATGCCCAGAGTTGCCGAGTGGGACCCCTGATTAGAGTAGGCACCGAAGCGAGAATTATCGAGTCCGCTGACCAAAGTCCACGACCCTGCCACGTCGGGAATTGAACCCTGGTCCCGTCCGACTTCTGCTCCCGGGTCTGCCGCCTCTAACCAGTGAGCCACACCACTCCACGAGGGTGTATTGCTGACTATTCTTTAGGCAAAATTGATATCTAAAGTCATTCCCTTCTAATTTCCCCCTCTTGTTTCATGAGAGGAAACACCCAGCCTGAAGTGATTCTTTGTAGTGTAAAACTTGTGATGGTTGGAGTAGTGTTCCATGATCCGTCATTAAAGGGTGTGTTTGCGGTGTAGATCTAAATTTAGATCCTTGTTTTGGTAAACTGGCTGTGGGGCTGGTCATGATATTTGCTTTGGCAGCACAGTGTCTTGTCAGCTATGAGCTAATGCTCATTGCTGTCTTGGTCAGGGATGTTGAAGTTATCTAGCTAAAATCATCCTTGCATAAAAAAGGTTTGCAGCTTCAAGTTTGGATTTTGAGGTACGATCCTACCTGTGGTGGTGCTCTGTAATGTTGTTTTGTCGGCGTCTTTCCTTGTGGATCAAGTTTGATTGCGTGGGGTCCAATAAATATGTTAAGTAGAGTCCGCAAGGACGTGCCGTTGGGTTTCAGAATGCAGTGAATGCTTGCCCATTGATCAGTTCCTAGAAGTTGTAGAGTTAAATACTGTCCTCTTCTTGAACTCTGTTAGTTGTGAAATGCGTGGAGTTGGTGCATCTATGGTGAACGTATGAGTTCCTTGTGGGGTCATTTGTTGTCATCTGTGTTGTAGAAGTCATTATTAATTGATTGCAAGTGTTACCTTATATATATGCATATATATTGCTTCCACCCTAGAACCAGTGCCAATGGAGCACTTGATGCCCACACCAAAAGAGTGTAAAAACAGTAGATACAGTAGTTTCTTTGGTGACATGAGCAGAACAATGTCACTCATTTCTAAAGCAGTTTATGGATCCTGCGCCTTTTTCAAGCAGAAGCCACTTTTGAATATGAGTTCACACCCCCAGCACTTTTCATGGTCCTGAAGCCTCGACCAGTCAGACGATCTATAGCCGAAGCCTCTACCAGTCAGACGACCTATGGTCGAAACCTCTACCAGTCAGACGATCTATAGCTGAAGCCTCTACGAGTCAGACGATCTATAGCCGAAGCCTCTATCAGTCAGACGACCTATAGCCAAAGCCTCTACGAGTCAGACAATCTATAGCCTAGCCTGGCACACCTCTTGCAGTCATGCTTTGTGCACCAGCTTGTCTCTCACATTTCACAATCCAGGGCGAAACTTGCATTTGTTGGTAGGCAACTGGCCTGACATAAGCCACTGTTCAAGGTCTGCCCTTGCTCCACCCTTCCCCCATTATTCGCCAAATCCAAAACTCTCAGCTAGACCCCAGGGACCCTTGCTGTTGCATGTATCACTGAGGTTTCAATTCCATTAAATCTTTATATTTCATCCCAGGTACATTCTTTAATGCATATTCTTTTCACGCTTGTTTTCATGTTTTTTTTTGTTTTTTTTTAAATTTTTTAAAACCTTTATTATGAAAGAGCACACAGCTATTCAGCCTAACATCCCGGAGGCAAGGCAGCATGGTGAATCAGGAGAGCAATAGTGCAAGAGTATTCACAACAGAGCATTGAAGGTTGTTTTTATATTTTATATAGAAAGAACTGAAACCAAAGAAAGAAACGCCAAAAGGCGCCAAAGAGTGGCAATGGGATTGAGAAAGCTGTCAGGGTATTGGTAGTGGGTAGTGGAGAGCAAGCAGAGAATCACGAATTCAGGAGAGTAAAACAGGATGGCAGAGGGGAGGAGGAAAGACAGGATCAATCAGTCCAGCATATCTCAGTTGGTGCCATAGGCTATGGTGACATACGTTCATCTAGAGAAACAGGTTCTGGCGGCAGGCACACATCGCCCCTGTAAGCATTCCAGGCACCCCACACTTTACTCCATTTCTGAGGCCTTCCCCTGGCAACATAGACCGTCTTTTCCCGGAACATACACCAATCCATGTTGGCTTTCCATTGTACCACAAGGGGAGCTGTGGCAGCGCCCCACTTTTGAGCGATGTCCCTCTTGGCCACCATATTACCCAGGGTCACCCACCGAGTCTGCGCCGTGTTATGATCAGATGGTTCCCAGATATTGAGGAGGCACGTTCGAGCCTCTGCATTAGACACCACCCCAGTCACTTCACTCATAATTCGGTGCACCCTCCTCCAGTAGGAGGCAATGACAGGGCATTCCCATAGAATGTGCAGGAAAGTAGCGAGGGCACCACAGCCCCGACGACAAAGTCCGTCGGGCGAGTATCCCATACGCACAAGCCGGGGGCCGGTCACATACACTCTGTGCAAGATCTTGAACTGCACCAGCCGAAGGCGAGAGGATATAGCGACCTCTTTAGGGGAGGACACTGCACTCTGCCAATCCTCATCGTCAATCTCTAGGCCATCTTCCACCCATTGATCACGCACGCCAAGGAGAAGGTCAGTGCGGACGTTGATAAGTTTTTTATATGACAGGGAGATAGCACTATCAGGCATATGGCCATCCAATACTCTGTCTTCCAAGGGAGAGCTTTCTGGAATATCCCCCTCCGTTGGTTTGGCAGAGAGCAACGCGTGCCGCAGCTGGGCGTAGCGGAAGAACTCCGAGTCGCCCAACTGGTATTCAGCCTGCAACTGAGGAAAGGTCTTGACGTCACCCTTAGAAATCATGTCGTCCACCCTGGAGATGCCTATGAGATCCCACCTATCGAAGCCCTTGGTGTGCCATAGCCTACCCAAAATATCAGAGTCATACAGAGGGGTGAATCTGGTCAGTCTGCCCTGCCAGCCCTGCGCTTTGGTGATCGCCCGCCAAATGTGGACCCGCTGTCCTCGTTGGACCCGACATCCGCCGATCTAAGGACCTCGAGTACAGGGCCCGGTAATAATTACCACCGCCCAGGAGCCACCTGTCCATGGCGTGCCCGGGGCTATTCACAGGACCATAGAAACCGTGATTGAGGGCCGCGAGCTGGGAGGACCAGTAATACCGACGCACATCCGGTAGTGCTATGCCCCCGTCGTACCACGGAAGCGTGAGCTTCTTGACAGCGACGCGGGGCCGACCATCCCAGAGCAAGGCCCGTTGAAGACTCTCAATCTCCCGAAAGTAGCGGGCCGGAACCGGATCCTGGGTGTTTTGCAAGGCATACAAGAACCTGGGCAAAGACATCATCTTAAATAATGCCGCACGGCCAAGTAGGGAGAGCGGAAGCTTGCGCCAACTGTCTACATCGCGCCGGAGACGCTGGAGAGGAGGGAGCAAGTTGTGGTCGTAGCGCGCCTTCGAACTCCCGGAGATGTAGATCCCCAAGTACTTGAAACCCTGTCCGGCCACCTGGATATTGCAGCCTCTGGGGAGGCGCGGCTTATCCCCTTTTAGGACGTACAGGGAGGACTTGGCCCAGTTAATAACTAGGCCGGAGTACCGTCCGAAGAGTCTGAGTACGTCGCAGGCCACGATGAGTGACTTGCAGGGGGAGGTTAAATACAGCAGAATATCGTCGGCATACAGGGAAACCCTGTCTTCAAAGCCGGGGGCCCAGGTTATGCCATGTAGGTCAGGGTGCGTACGCAGCATGGCCGCGAGCGGCTCAAGGGCCAGGGCAAACAGAAGAGGCGACAAGGGGCAACCCTGTCTGGTGCCTCGGCGAAGGGCAAACGACGCCGATAGACGGCCATTAACTGTGACATTAGCCAACGGACTAGCGTAGAGAAGTTTCACCCAACTCACGAACACCGGGCCAAAACCGAGCTTCGTCAACACCGCCCAGAGGTAGCTCCACTCAAGAGAATCAAAGGCCATTGTGGCGTCAAGAGAAGCAAGAACTGCCGGCTCCCCAAGGGTATGGGCCCTGGCCAGGGCGCCGTGGAGTCGACGCAAATTGAGGGCAGTGTTGCGGTGAGGAATAAAGCCCGACTGGTCCGGATGCACTAAGTCGCCAATAACTCCAACCAGTCGATTAGCGAGTAGTTTGGCAAGAATCTTAGGCTCGACATTCAAGAGAGAAATGGGACGATAAGATCGACACATGTCTCTCGGCTTCCCTTCCTTATGGATGACCACAATGGTGGCCAACCTCTGGTCAAGGGGAAGAAGGCTAGCGTCCAGTGCTTCCAAAAACATAGTACGCAGGTGCGGGGAAACCACGTCCGGACGAATTTTATATAACTCGACCGGGATGCCGTTGGGACCAGATGCCTTACCCGATCTCAACGAACGGATCGCAAGGGCGATCTCGTCAGCGGATATGTCTCTATCCAAATCGGCACGGTCCTCTTCAGAGAGACAGGGAAGGTCAACTGTCGAGAGAAGCGCCGTCGAGTCAGCCTCGGAGCATTCTGAGGTAGAAGTGTAGACACCCCGGAAGTAATCAGCAAAGGACTCGGCAATGGCACTCGGGTCAGTGACAGCAACCCCGTCGTCGCCCAAAATCTCGGGCACGACGCGGCTAGCCATCTCTCTCCTGTCCAACCAAGCCAGCAACTTTCCAGCCTTGTCACCAACGTCATAAATACGACCTTGCTGTTCCTTAGCCAAGGCAAGGGCAGCATTCGTGGCAAGATCATGGTATTCCGACTGTTTGAGGGAAAGGGCATGTAAAAGCGTGGGGTCGGGTTCGGGCCCCAACTGAGAGTCAAGGTTCATGACCTCCTCCTCGATGCGTATCAAGTCGGCATCTCTGACTCTCCGTGCCTCCGCTATGAGAGCGAAAGCCTTACCTCTCAAAACAGTCTTAAATGCCTCCCACAAGGTCACGGCCGAGCCAACCGAGCCCTCATTTTCAGAGAAATAAAGGTCGATGGCCTTGGCCAGGAGAGTGCGAGTTTTAGGATTACGGAAATACCACGGGTTAACCGCCA
The DNA here is from genome assembly GCF_964263255.1 of Lissotriton vulgaris. Lineage (NCBI taxonomy): Eukaryota > Metazoa > Chordata > Amphibia > Caudata > Salamandridae > Lissotriton > Lissotriton vulgaris. The sequence continues at coordinate 1,047,330,981 of NC_141697.1, read as the reverse complement.
CTGGTCGATCCGACAGGACGATGTCAAAGTCAAATGAAACCCACAACGGGGAGTGGTCGGAAATGCCCCGCGCCAGAAACCGGGCCTCAGACACGGCAGGCGCGTGCGCTGCTAAGGTGAGAACGTAATCTATACGAGAAAGACTACCATGTGCACCTGAAAGGAAGGAGAAGTGGCAGAGCGTGGGGTGTAAAAGCCGCCAGCTATCCACTAAGCCCATGGACTCAAGGAAAGAAGGCAGCCACAGTTGGGAACTCCGGAGGTCTCTAGGCGGATGACGGTCCAAGGAGCCAGAGCAGACTGAGTTGAAGTCACCCCCCACTACCAGCAAACCAGCAGGCAAAGACAAAATGGCGCCACCAAGGTCTTGGAAAGTACTAGACTGCAGGCCTGGGGGAACGTAAACCGAAAGTAACGTCAGGGCACGCCCTTCCCGCCACTGCGGCGAAGCGTCCTCTCTCATCAATCATGGTGACGTCTATCTCAAGCGGAAGGGACGTACGTACAAGGACTCCCGCCCCCGAGAGCCCGAAGAGAACCCAGAGTGGGCCACCATCTTGTACCCTTTGCGGTTAAGTGCTTTGCACGAGTTATCAACCAAGTGCGTTTCCCGCAGGAGGACAACATCAGGCATATGACGTTTAAGCAGTTGAATCACCACCCCTCTCTTGATACGGTCACCCAGCCCATTAACATTCCAACTGATTACTCTTAGTTTCCTACCCCCCATCATCCTGCCGCCCGCCCCACCCAACCCCAACAATCCTCAACAGCAAGTGAAGCTCAACAGTGTACAGGACCCATTGCCTAAGAGAAAGAAAAGGGAAAACACGAACATACAGATAAACTTGCCCAAACCCACCCCCACCCTGCACCCCTGCATCAGACTAAAGAGCCCCCCCAACCAGCAGTGTGCCTGTCGCCCCATTAACTAGTCTACGAAAAGCCCCCAGAGGATTAAGGAATCTCCACGAACACCTCCTGCCACCCTCCATGTAAACGACAGGAGAATTGGCAAAGTCAATTAAAGAACAATATCGACAGTCACATGCAGCAGGGCCACCAACCGCCAAAATCCTTCCAGTAGAGCCAAGTCTCATTGATCCGAACCACCAGTCGCGCCCCCAGCGTGTCCATCGTGATCATCCCGGCGTTGAGGCAGAGTGTCCAGCCATTCACTCACATTTTCGGGGACGTCAAAGAACAGGGCATGGCCCTCATGTTCAATCCGGAGCTTGGCAGGGAACAACATTGAGTACTTGAAGCCCATGTCCCTCAGTCGCCGTTTCACTCCCGCATAGCTCTGACGCTGTCTCTGAACAGCCCTGGTGAAATCAGGATAGAAATGTACTTCCGAATTCTGGAACTTCAGCGGCCCATGTCGTCTGGACGCCTGCAGGATCGCGTCCCGGTCCCGGAAATTGAGGAGCCGTGCAACAATGGGTCTAGGCGCCATGCCCGACTTCGGCGGGCCGCCCGGCACCCGGTGGGCACGCTCCACTGAGAAAAAATTACTCAGACCAGAAGCCGCTAGATGGGTCTGTACCAGTTCCTCCACAAAGAGGTCCGTCGCCGCTTCCTCAGAGCCTTCCGGAACACCAATGATGCCGCCTGGCACGTCCCTCGAAATCCTCCAGCCTCCTGGAGAAGTGGTCCGTAGTCATCCGCAGATTCCGGACCTCAGTCTGCAGGTCCGAGACGTCGGTGGTTAGGCTGGAAGTTTTAATGTCCAATGACTTCACACGGTCATTGGTCTTACCCAGGTCGGCTCTGATAAGGGTGAGATCAACTGCCAAAGTGTCCACCTTGTGGGTCAAGACCTCATGTTGCTTCTGCATTTCGGCCCGGATGCCTGTGATGGCCCCCATAATGTCGCTGAGGGTAGGCTCGGAGCCATCGGGCGAGCCCGTTGAAGGAAGGTCTTTAGTGGAGGCCACCGTAGCAGGTGGCGTCCTCGGCTGAACATACCGCTCAATCCTATTCAGTTGCGTTTGAGACTTGCCGCGAACGCCTTTGTTCGACGTCTTGTCGGGGTCTCCTCTGCCCGCCATGATAGGTCCGATGAGAACAAAGGGGCACGCCACCCAAGCCAGCGCCAAGCGAACCAAGGAGAGGGGTCAAAGCCAGATATTCAGGCCAGGCCGATGAAAGTGAGCATTGTAGTCACAAGCACTCCGCCAGTAGGGACCTCAAGCAGCCACTACGCATTCCAATCGTGCGGAGCGGCGGAGATCGGGGAGACAATGGCGCATCCCTGGCACGGAGTTTCACTCGACGTAGCTCAGCGTTGGAACCACCGATTTGGAGGCGGAAGGTAGCTCCCGCTTCAGTGATCCGTCAGCAATTAGGATCCACCAACGTGGATCAGGATTTCGAGCAGGATATGTGAGGAGGATCGGAGGATCGGAGGGTCCGCGGAGCTCCGAGCTTACGCGGCCATCTTGGTTGCCCGCGAAGCTCCTCCGCTTGTTTTCATGTTTATTTTGTTCCACATGACAATCACATACATGTCAATAGGAGTCATGCGGGAGACAAAAATAGCTTACTTTTGGATGTCTCCAGCCTGAAATGGCCTCTGTTTCAGTAAAAGCCAATAGGGTAAAATACATTTTCCTGGTTATGTTTTTAAAAGTCGTCCACTTGCCTCCTCTAAACATTTGGCATGTATGCATCACGGTTTCTTTCTCAATGCACTTTGTCTCCCATCGAATTAATTTTAATTCTGTGCATGAGCTTCACGCGCATACGTTGAGCAATGAGCCAAGGGGGGCACTTCACTGTCGACTTGGAATACATTCCTGAGGTACATTGGGGGGGGGGGGACGGTGTCCGAGTTGGTCGATCATATTGTTAATTAGCCAATGTCAGTCTCAGCTGCGGACTGGAGATTTCACTCCCTCTCTGGGCGAAGGGCTGTTTTCAATCTGCATTCCTCTGGTGAAATGGAATTTGTTTTGAGTTTTCAAGACTGGGCACTCTTTCTCTTTTATCTTTGATTGAGGAGCGGTTGCATTTGCCATAGTTACGATTGCAGTGTTTCAATAACACATCGGAGTTCTGGTTATTCTTTCACTTTTGGTGAATTTGCTGCAACTCACGAAAGGAACAAATGTGCGTATATAACTTACACTGCACTCACTATGCAACTTACACATGTAGCAAGCTTGTGAATACATGTCTAGAGCGCCAAGTGCCACATACTATGCAAATTTGGTGTCAGGGGCGGCTCTAGGCTCCTGGCGGCCCTGGGCAGGGAGCACAGGTTGGGGGCGCCCGGAAGCGGGGGTCCGGACGGGGCGGAACTCGGAGGCCAGTGAAGAGGAGGGGTCAGGGAGTTTGGAAGTGGTACAGAGTCGGAGGCCGCCAAATCCCTCCCAGGGGCCGCCACGCAAATATGTATCCATCCTCAGAGGAATATTATATTAAGGCTATATATTGGCGTGGTGGCCCATGGGGTTTGTTGGCCCTGTGCAGGTGCACAGCTTGCTCATGCCTAAGGCCGCTCCTGTTGGTGTGACGGAGGTCAAAAAACATGATTAGTTTACAGAGGAGTAATCTGCAGCCAGTTTTAGGCACATTTTATGCTGAGAAATACAAACCCAAGTGACTCGCCCATTGACTGTACAGTTAGTTGTATTCAACGACTCACTGCCATCGTGCAGAAGTATCGGTATGAACCCGGAAGAAATAGGCACGAGGGCGGTACACAAAGCAGTCTGGTGATTGCATAGCATATAGACTGCTTCACACAAGTGTGCAGTGCCGTTAAAAATAAAAAATAAAGGCAAAGTTGTAACTTGGGTGTCAAGTTTCTTGTTTTGAAATGTGTCTTTTAATGGCAGTAAACTTGTGGGTTGGTGGGCTTCTGAAAATATTCAATAATTACAGTGCTTGTGCTGGACTACTGTTGGTCTGGTGTCCTACTTTAAAGTTTAAAGTATCCTGTGGCCTTAATTTTTAGGTTTGCATCTATAGGCAGCTGAAGCTGTCTGTCTGAGACTATTTGTTACTTTAACAATACTATATACGTACAACAATGGTTGGGTGGGCTGTCCTTAATTTGGCAGGGCTTGGCTTTAAACTGTCTTCTGTGTAACCTCTCCTAAATCATTCTACTCTTTCGCTAACTTTGCCCCCATGCATCATTTAGAACCCTGCTTCCCACTGGGGCTCTTCCTTTTGACGAACAGAGTCATGAGCATTGGCAAAGCAACTTGCGCCAACTGGATATCTTGAATGAAAAAAATAATAATTCCAGGATTGCACGTCGCATGTATTTGTTTTATGCTTTGTGAAAAACAATTACAAGAAGGTAATGAGCATGCACCAGGCCCTAATTCTAATCATTTTTCATATTTTTTAAAAAACAGTTCAAGATTGCTGCCAAGTGTGTGTGCGCATGCATGCACGGCAGACAATCTTGTAATGACTTTTCGTAAATGTTAAGGAAAACCATTGAAAGATGGCCACCGTGCCTGCTTATCAAAAGTGAGACATATTGGCTTACCACTGCATGCTTTTTGTGACGTCATAGTCCACATTCTAAAAATCATGTTTTAGAACTACAAAGGTATAGACTAGAAAGCAGTAACTAATACAACACTAAAGGAGCAGTGCAGAGCGAAAACCAAGAACACGGGCCAAAGCTGCAAAACAAGGCTAAACATCATATTCCTTTAATACTGGTGGATGATTCTACACATCCTTAGTGTCTATAGCATTACTTTGACATTGAGGTTGTGTTATCGATTTGTGCGCCGATAGTGTGCGTACTGATGTGGAATCACGTATCCCATTTTGGCAAGTAATTTACATGCTTGATCCTATGGGGCAAATTGTGAGTCTACCACTACCACTCCCATCCAGTATACAGCTAGTTAAGCTTTAATTATAACACATATTAAAGACCTGCACATTTTTTGAAACTTTTCATGTACACTTGTTACTAGGGTATAAGAACAGAAGTTTTGTTGGTAAGAATAAGAATGTTCCTGGTAATACTGTGGTTATTCCTTATCTTAGAATTCTACATATTCAACATTTCTATCCTGAAGCTTTGCCTTTTTGGAGAAGGAGTGGAGAAGTGTGGCTCAATGGTTAGAGCGACAGACCCTGATGCAGAGGTCTGGCCCGGGAACAGGGTTCAATTCCCGGCTCGGCGGGTCTTGGGCTCAATTTCCTCGGACCTGATAATTCTCGCCTCGGTGCCAAATTTATTCATGGGTCCCACGCTGCAACTCTGGGCAATAGCTTACTTAATCTCCACAACGGCCCCAACAGCGCTAAGGATGCCTGGCTTTCACCCTGGGGGTGCCCAGGAGTGGGCAATTCACAGGGAGAGGCCAGGAAGGGTTCCTCAGCGGTATGCTTACAGCGCCTTGATGCCACCTCTGGGGTGATACGTGCGCTATACAAGCAACACTACATTTACATTTACATTTTAATATAATTAATTCTTTTTTGCGTGAAGATCTTTATGGCCATATATAATCCTTTAATTGCATGCTGAAAGAGAAGTGAAGGTCCACATAGGTTTCTTGCCACACATCTGCATTTAATGCTTTGGAAAGTAGACTTCACCCGCCTTTCAGTACCTGAGGTGAGGGGGAAGGGAAATAACTTTGTTTATCACAAGGTAAGGAGCATTCTGTATTGAAGGGTGATGATATTTCTATATTGAAAGAGAAGGGGGGATCACGCGTTGTCAGCCTAGATACTTCGTCTCCAGTCCTACAAGTGGAAAAACCTCATTAGATCTGGTGTAGGGTCTGGCTTGACTTCCCCTTCATCGGGGCAACGTTTATCACTGGCCTCAGAAACTATCACAGCCAGAATAGACAAAGAACAACTTATTTAAAGGCGATAAAACACAAATTTGCTCACGTTGCAATCAGACAGTTGTCTACTTAAACTATCCTGTCTGGGGTATGACAATCAAATTAAACAATGGCTAGCATAAGTTTGAATAATTCAAATGCAGCTTTAATCTAGTCTGTTGTGGTTTAAGCTTAAAGCAGGATAAAGATAAATTAAAGTCATGTATTGGACAGTATGAACAACACAGGACCCCAAGTTACACAACCAATTTTGAGAAAGTAGTTCACACAAGTGTACTCTACTTTTTGAGATTATTGCTTGTCAAATTATAACATGATCTATAAAAAATACAAACTCGATGATATTCTGAGTGCAATAAAAAGCTAATAGTTTAAACACATAGTGGTTCTTCACCGTGCTTTGATAGAAACCGGGAGAAAGTGTAGTATGTTTACAAAATTAAAGTGTAGTACTAAATGTGCAATAATAAAGCAATCTTGCTTCATTTTGAGAGCAGATCTGTTGATTTATGGTAGATTCATTTTAGTTTAACTAACACTTAGGTGAGGCTGGCTAAAAAAGAATGATGCACTTAAAATGTTGAATTTTAAGCAACAAATCTAAAATTTTAGCTCCCCAAATGTCTTCCAATGAAATGTGGTGAGTTCTTACAAATAGAATGAGATTGGGGTATGTGTAATTTATTTAGTAGTCTAAAATAAAATGCAAAACATTGATTAAAACAGGGATGGAGAGACAGTTTAACTATCAATGTTAGCTGTATTCTTTTATTCCTCTATTGCCCCAGGCATGCGCTGGATGCACCAAAGCGATCACAGAAATTTCAATCTGCTCACACCTATTGACCCTGCGCCAAATATTAACACTCACACATTCGCCTATTGCTAATGTCTAAAATGAGTTCTCCACTGTAAATATCTGAGGAGAAACTGTAGCGCAGAAAAAGGCTTTTTGAAAGTGGGATTTTCAAGCGCACCGAAAGCGCAGCCGTAAATTAGTCCCTCAGGTTTGCGCTCAAAATGCAATCTTCAATCAGCAGCCTTCCTGCCGGTAGATACCAGCCCCTCAGAGGGAGTTCTGTTCTTTTTGCCTTGAACCTGTGTAGAGGCACTGTGTGGAATTCCCTTTTCACTTACTCTGCATTACTCTATTTATGTGGTTTTCCACCCTTTTTTCTTCGTGGACAGCCCTATAAAATGAAGTGGATTACCACCAGTATTGGTTTAGTTGTGAAACGCGAGCACATTTTGAAATGTGCACTGAAACCATTTAAAAATTATATTGACCTAGGGATACTGGTACTGAACTACATCTCTGTTAAACTCCTACCATCTAAGGATTTCTGAATGTGGCTCTATTGCCCTTTTCTCATTCGTCAGTTATTAACTTGTTTTTAAAGATTCCTGAGGTTCACCATAACCAAATATTGTATTTTTGATTAATTTCGAAATATTCAACACTACCTATTTTTTTGCACTCCCACTCCTGTTAGAATGGCAGATATTGATATCTTGGGATCTAAGCATGTCAGGGAATTCTATAACATTTGTAATAAAAGATAATAAGTAAACACACTTAAATAGCAGATTCCTATGGTTGTTTGATTTTTCATGTACCCTTCAGTTGCTCTCTTTTATCTTGAAAACAATAATTCTGAGTGCCATATCCAGGTAAAAAATAGTTACTTTGGCCTCTGAGAGAAGGGAGAGATGGAGTAACAACATGGTGGACCAGGGCTGTGAAGTATTTTAAGTTACGTTTATATTATGTTTGGATTTTGTAAAGTGCTTGGTAATCTGATGGTGGTAATTTGAAAATGTTTTTCAAAGGCATTCCCAGTCACAAAGCATTCATACATACTGTGTGACTAGCTATTAGGAAGGTAAGCCCTTTATACGCCCCTTCCTAATAGCGACTTGCAATTCCTATTTTACGAGTCGGTAATAGGTTACCAACTTGCAAAATAGGGTTGTACATAGGAAAATGTATTTCACTGGTCGCAAATGGCACACTTGACCATTTACAACCTGTAAAATTAGCTGTACATCTGGCCCTAAAACATTTCAGTTTATTGACAATATGATCCACAAAAATCAAACTATGCGGATGTATGTATTTGCTAGAAAAGACTATTCTAGAAGCACCCTATCTGCTCTACTGTGACCAAATCTTTTCTTGTAGAGGATGTGGCCCAAGGGCTGGAGCGGTTGACCTCGAAACTGGGGAACCCGGTTTGAGTCTTTACAGGGACGCTCAACATCACTTAAACTCCCTTTGCCAAACAAAATGAATGTGTCCGTCTGTAACGCAACTGGTGCTCATGTGAAGCGCTCTGATACCTTCGGGTCAAGTTTGCACTATATAAAACTCCCCCACCCCCAAAAAAGTTCTAGCGCATGATATGTTCCAAAATGGACAGTTCTTCTAGTAAGGCCTGTATGTTGAAAGTGGAACTAGGAGCCTAGAGTATGGATCCTAATAAGGAAATGTAACTATAAAACCTAATTTCAGAATATCGACCTTTCATTTTATGTTGAGTTTTACAGCCATCATGCATCAAACCTACAGACATGGAATGCACCAGCTATGTGCTACTAGGTAACAACTTCCAGGCACTAGAAATTCCTTTGCCCATCACTATGCAGTGCATAGCTGTCACTCATACCTGTGTCATCCGCCACACACATCTCATCATCCAAAGTACAATTCTGTATTGAAGGAACATTCAATAAAATAAACATTCTGTACTAAAAGGGAATGGGCATCTTGTATTGAAGGGAAACGGGAGCTCTGTGTTGAATGGAAAGTAGCATCCCATATTGATGGGAAAGTAGCAATTTTTACTGATGGAAAAGGGCCATTCTGGAAAGAATCCTTTTGCATTGAAATGAAATGAGCAATCAATCAATCAGCATTTGTAGAGCACAGCACTGTCACCGCTAGGGGTAGCTGGGCGTTGTGCCTCTGAAGAGCCAGGTCTTTAGTCTCTTTCTGAAGTCTGTCAGTGAGGGGGCTGTACGGAGCTGGAGGGGAAGGCCGTTCCGAGACTTGGGAGTAAAGTAGGAGAAGGAGTGGCCACCGTTAGGGCTGTGACTGATGCGGGGGCGGGGTGTGCGAGGGCGAGTGAAAAGGAAGACAGGTGTCAAAAGGGTGGGTAGAAGTTCTGTCGATGGTTGAGGTAGGCAGGTCCTAGGTCATGGACAGCTTTGTAGGCATGCACGAGCATCTTGAACTGGCATCTCATCTGGATTGGGAGCTAGTGGAGGACTCTCAGGTGTTATTTATTGAAAGGTGATTAACATTCTTTATTCAAGGGTGATGCAGTGGGTGCATTGAAGAGAAAGGAGCATTGTGATAAAAGGGTTGTAGGCATTCTGTATTGAATGGTGGAGGCCATTCTTTATTGAAGGTTGAAATCCTGTATTTGCAGCGTTATTCCTCGAGCTTCCTGTATTGCTGGGAATGTAGCCGTGTGTATTGAAGGAAGAGGAGAATTCAGGAGCAAAGGGCGGTAAGCTTTCAATTTTGAATGGAAGGTAGAATTCTGTATTGAAGGGAGATGGACATTCTGTATTGTGTTTTGTTTGAAAGAGAAATGAGCATTCCATATTGAATGGTTGTGGGCATTTTTCATTGAAGGGAGATGAGTAGTCTGCAGAAGGTTGAATGGGTGTTCTTTATTTAAGGGTGCTGCACTTAGCATGATAGTGTTTTTTTTTTTTTTAAGTTCAAGAAAAGTTTTATTTGATATCAAAAAGAGATAAGCAAGGTGTCAATACAAAGTACATTGGAAATGTAAAACATTTGAGAATTATAACAAATAAAGCAAGCATACAATTGTAAATAGTATCAGAGGGAAAAACCGGGCATTAAGATGAAAAAAAGGGAAAAGCTTTTGAACAATAATCATAGGAGGTAGAAAATACCTAAAAGAAACAGAAAATAAAATAAGAAATAATGCAATGAGGAAAAGAGAAATGGAATGCAATGGGCATTTAAGGGGGTTTAAGGACTTCTTGTTGTGAGGGCAGTGGATGAAACGAACGTTTAGCACATGTGTCCAGGTAAAGCGTGATAGGGAGCCATAAGTCTAAACGCTTTGCAGCCATGTGAGCCGGAAAAACAAAAGCAGTATCAAGTCTGTGATTATGGCAGATATTAAACCACCACGCCTTAAAGGAGATGTTGGTGAAGTCCTTCCAATTTACCGTTATCTGCTGAAATGCAGCTGCCAGTAGCAAGTCAATAATCTGAGGCTTTAAAGCAACATTGTCCCAACAGGGGGATAGACTACCTAAGAAAATGTTAGTATAAGAAAAGGGGATGCTGGTGTGGAAGATCAAGTTAATTTGAGCCCAAACCTGCAGCCAAAAAGCATGTACAGATGTACACAAAAACAGCATATGAAACAAAGTAGCTTGTGGAGAGGAACAAGACCAGCATGTGTGAGAGGTGTTGGGGAAACGCTTATGGAGGTCAAATGGTGTGTAGAGAAGTCTATTATAAATAAAAAATAGGGACTGCGTTAGGGTTGCCGCTCTCGAAGATTTGCGTATTTTGACCCAAATTTTATCCCATAGTGAGATTGGCCAGGACGTGGAAAGGTCACGTTCCCAGCCTTCTTCTACTTTGGATTTGGGCCTAGGAGAGTCAATGGTAAGAAGGTATTTGTATATGGAAGACGCTTTTGGAACCTTACGCAAAAGTGAGTGAAGTGAGGAAGTAGGAGTAGGAAAGGCAGGGGACGACTGTAATTGAGAGAGTTGATTGTAAGTCGTTAGTGCAGCCTCTCTAAGTAAGTGATAGTTACGAATGAAAGATGTGGGTAAGTCATAGAGAGAACGAAGAGCAGCAAAAGACAGAAAAGAGGATGAAGAAAAGAGTTGAGAAACCCACGTCAGCCCCCTTTGATGCCATGTTTTCCAGAAGAAGGATTTATTACGAATAAGTAGGGCGGTGTTATGCCAGATGGTAGAGGAAAGGAAGTCAGCAATGGTCTTGGGAGGTGTGAAGGACTGGGTTCTTTTGGACCCAGCGGTGCCAGGGCACAACACCTGAAACCTTCGTGGGTAACCTGCTCCGGCGTACAAGTCACAGAGACACGGGACACTTCCTTCGGCGTCAAAGAGTCAAGGTTTATTTACTGCAGGGAACACAGAAGTCACAAGAAGTACATCGAGTGTAGTTCGGGGAGACTGCTTCAAATTGTATTTGTGGATCGCTCCTTTTATACAGTTTCTACCCATAGGATAACATGATACACAATAGTTTACAACCTGGTTCCCACAAGTCGCTCTCAGAGGGGTCGCTTAGATCACTTTAAAACACACAAGATCCGGAACATAAGTGCGGAAACATTTGGCGGTTCCCAACTGTAAAAACCCATCTTCCCACCATTAGCAAATTCCAATCAGCAGTAAAGTAGATCGAAACAGGAACGAAGACAGGTGCAGAGGAAGACGGAGACAGTGGGGAGATCGGAAAGGGTGTAAAAGGGGAGTGTCGAGAAGCACGAGATACAGGCATCAAAGGGACGTGCCTAATGAGATGCACGGCTGAGACAATAAGCCCGTGCGGCAAGATGAGCCTCGAGCGGCGCCATCTGCCTTACAGTAGCATCCCCCTCGTCATAAAGACACTTTCAAAGAACATGTGTCTTCCGCAAATATCTTGGGAGTCCCAGGGTCGCGAGGCGGACAGCGTCCGTTCGCTGGCTACTTGAGGGCAAGAGACAAAATGGATGCCGTATCTAAGATGGAACCCGTGGGTACAGATGACAAACCCACATAACAAACGAACGGTTTAAGTTAGCACAGCGAAACTGCGCACACTTGCTAAACTCGTCATTTGCGGTTCATAGATACTAGACTCGACCATATTCGTGTGAGTCGAAAACACCACTTACAATTGTCACGGAACCTCAGACGCTCCTTTTGCCCTCATGTAGGCAAGCACTAGTCGGAATCATACTCGATATTCATCAGACCATCAAGATGTCGTTGTAGCATAGCTCTGTCCAACCGAGTCCCCTTGGTAACAGATGGTTGTCTCATACACGTTGTAGCACAGAGGCCACATAAGGCAGGACCACACTGCACACAAAGGCAACACGTGAACAGGAACACTACCACAACCCCGATGATCATCAGAATCTTCCAACCCCAAGTCGACACCAGGCCCCAAAACCAACCAAGTAGCGTCCAATCCCCTACATCCACGTGTATGGATTCGGAGATCTTGTGCAACTTCGAGATGGCTTGATAGACAGTAGGAGCATTATCTGGAATGAAAATGCAACAGCTCGAATGGATCACTTTACATACCCCACCGCGATCTGCTAAGACAACATCTAAAACCATACGGTTTTGTAATGTCATAAGTCTCTCCGCCTGAAGTTCTGTGGTGATATTACCAAGGGCACTGGCAGTAATGTTAGCTGTCGATTCTACCACTCGAGTCAAATGTCTCAGGTTCCTACTATTAACCATAGGTCCCCAAAACGGGAGGAAACCCTTGAAAAAGTCTCCTGCCTCTTGACCGGCAGTATCCTCTTCACTAATTACGCCTCGTACAACTCTAGTCTTATGATAATCGGCATCTACAGTAAACGTCGGAGGCAACAGATTTGCAACAAAACATGAGCCCATGAAGTCTGCGGGCAACCATGTGTATGCACGATCATGACAGATGAAGTACGTACCCTTGGCAGCCAGAAGCACAGGGATCGGGGACATTGACAGAACGTAACTTTCAGTGCAAGCACTTACTCCAAGTGAGGCTTGCGAGCCACGACCCACAAGACAAAGATTACCAGTGTGGGGTACGACCCATATTGGAGACGAGCTTTTAAGCTGCTTTTCATTAGTGACAGTACTATATTCCCCTTTATTCGGTGCCCTATAGGCTTGTACCTCTGCCTTAGGGATGAGATAAGCATCATAGATTTCATCTTCCAAATCCTGTATTATCATCGATACCACCCACTGCCATGAGGTAGGACCCGGCTTGGGGGAACGTTCTGGAGAGGGGTGGAAACCTAGTGCGCTTCGAAGCATTGTTTGGTATGCTCGAGCTGACCCTTGGGAACTATACGGTAACACCAGATATGGAATTCCCTTACCCGTAGTATGTGGCATCAACCCACACACCCAACAATTAGTAGTGTTAACCACTAACTGATGCTGATGGAGGAGCTGGATAAAGGAATTGTTGCGGAATTCTACACGTCTAGCCTGTTCGTGTTCTGGTAACATATGAAAGGAATGAGGAGAAGCAGTAGAAGTAATGTTAGGGTAAGGAGTAGGAGTAGGGGTAGGAAGTAAGAAGTAAGACATAGTGTAATACACCCCACCCGCCAAAAATGCAGAAGTAGTTAAAAACAGTACAAACAATTGGAATACAAAACATTTAGTACGACTAAGTTTCTGCAGTTTGACTCTATACGCCTGCGTTCCTTCCAAATCGTTCAGCTTTAAAAATGCCATTTCCCTACGACCGTCCGCAACGTTTCTTGACGCACTTCGTTCTGTGCAGCAATAGTCAATTCCCAGGAGTTCCTAGGAACCGACGGCCTTTAACCTAGCGTCAAGACCTACTGTCCAGAAGGAAGTACGCGCGCGGCCCTACGGCCCTCAATACACAATATGTATTTTATTTAGCACAAATAATTCAGCTGTGGAAGGAAAAAGATACCAGAAAAAAATCTTGATATATGTACAAAACAATTTTCAGTGATACGAATTGTTCACAGTTGATCAGGGGAAACGAAGATATTGCAGTTATCAATTTCAGCAAAGCAAGCAAAAAAATTTATTTGTCCTTAGTATGAGAACGCAAAGAATATCGATGTTTCCCAGGACGTGTCTGCTCGTCAAACAAAGGATCTGTCGAAGAGACAGCGTCCTGCTGATCAGTTCGTTGGTCTGGTCTTGAGTCTCTTGCTGACAATGTTCCAACAATGGCTTTCTGCTGCGCTGAGTGTTCACCAACAAGTTGTGCGTCACTGAAAGGTACAAACGCCGGCAATGTCGCTGCTTCTGTTGACGCAATGCCTTTCCTCACCCACGGGTCTGCCGGCAAAGGAATAGGGACTCGCTTACAATGGGTAGCATGTACCCAGTTCTTCCGTCCCTCAAGACGAACGGCAGTCCTCGTGGCCAAAAGCACCTGGTGAGGTCCAACAAAGCGGGGGTCCAGATTCTTCTTGCGCGAAAAATTTCGGGTGACAACCCAATCACCAGGCTGGAGCTGGTGGCCTGGACCCTCCGTCTGCGTCGGCAAGGCGTCGTAAACCTGTTGATGAATTAACCTCAGTTTAGCAGTCAAGTCATGTAAGTAGTCAATCAACATCGGGTACTCAAGATCAACAAACATACCTGGCCTAGGAACCCCCCACACATTCGCAGGACGGCCGAACACTATTTCATAGGGACTAAGCCCTATTCGGGAGTGTACAGTCGCCCTAGTTGACAGTAATGCTAGAGGCAAAGCGTCAGGCCACGAAAGTCCAGTCGTAGCCTGGATCTTCGCTAATTTCAGTTTAAGGGTGCCATTGTACCCTTCAACCAATCCAGCTGACTGGGGATGATTGGCGCTATGGAATTTCTGATTAATTCCAAGGCCCTTACACACACTCTTCATCACACTTCCAACAAACTCACTTCCGTTATCTGACCACACGACTCTAGGCATTCCATACCGAGGAAAGTATTCCTTCAGTAGGATTTTCGCAGTAGACAAGGCAGTATTATCTTTGAGGGGATAGGCCTCGATCCATCGGGAGAATGCGCAAACCACAACCAAAACGTATTTCAGGTTATTGCATCGCTCCATATGGATGAAGTCCAATTGGATCACCTCAAAGGGATACGAAGGAGGAGCAAAACTGCCAGGGGGAGTTGGGGTTCCTTTGCCAGGATTGTACATTATACACACCATACAATTCTTCACCAAACGTTCAGCACACTTAGTAATTCCATCATTCTTCCACACATCAGCCAACAACTTGCAAATACCTTTCGCGCTAATATGTGCTAACCCATGTGCCATTTGCACAACGGCCAGTACATACGCATCAGGCAACATCCATCTTTTCTGATCTGACAAATCAATCCAGCAACCATTCACATCCAACCTTCCCGTACTTTCTTTCCACTTCATCTTTTCAGTGTCGGTGGCCTCATTCTGAATTGCTTTCACACTCTCTATAGTATTCTCACACATACTTGATTCTGTAGGCCACCTAACCGAATTCGTCACATACATTCGAGTGCTAAGGTTCCGGGCAGTCTCCTTAGCAATCTCATCTGCAAACGCATTACCACGACCAACATCATCCGTCACCTTACGATGCGCACTACATTTAACAATTGCAACTTGAGCAGGCAAAGTCAATGCATCCAAAAGATCGTTCACAAGCTGGCCATGCTGTATTTTCGTGCCATGTGACGTCAAGAAACCACGTTCTCGCCACAATCGTCCGAAACTATGCGCTACACCGAAAGCATACTGACTATCGGTGTACACATTCACACGTTTACCTTTTGCTAATACACATGCTCTAGTAAGAGCGATCAGCTCTGCAGCTTGGGCAGAATTCTGATTCAATCTCGCAGTCTCAACAACAGTATTCAATGTCACCACAGCATAAGCAGTAGTCACATCACCATTCGGCAATTTAAAACATGACCCATCCACATACAGGATGCCATCCGGGTCTTCCAATGGGGTGTTTTTAAGGTCCACACGACCTTTTGTTTCCTCCTCTGTCCGCAAGTAGCAGTCATGTTCTGCTACTACATCTGACTCTGCACTAATTGGTAACAAAGTTGCCGGATTTAGGACATTACAACGTTTTATCTGAATGTGGCTTGCCAAGAGCGTCAATTCGTACCCAGATAACCTCGCACTCGTCAAGTGCTGAGTTTTCGTACGGTTCAAAAGAGTATCGACTGCATGCGGAACCATCACCGTAAGCATATTATCCATGACCAATCCTGCTGATTGTCGGATGGAGACCGCAGCTGCCGCAGTTGCTCTCAAACAACTCGGCAATGCTCTAGCTACTGGGTCTAAGGTCGAGGAGAAATATGCACATGGACGTTGCTTACCACCAAAAGGTTGCGTTAAGACGCTTAAAGCACAACCTTCCCTCTCGTGAACATATAACGTGAACGGTTTACTGTAATCAGGGGTACCTAACACAGGAGCCGAACACAATGAATCACGTAATTCAGAAAAACTTTTCTGACATTCTTCCGTCCATGGTAAAGGAGTCGAAACATCCTTGCACGTAAGAGCCACCAATGGTTTCGCTAGCAATGAAAAATTAGGAATCCACTGCCTGCAGTACGATGTGATACCTAGAAAGGCACGCACATCTCTTTGGGTTTGTGGCACAGCCATGCGCGCAATCGCTGCAATTCTCTCTGGGGTCAATCTCCTTCCCTCCTTTGACAATAAGTGACCTAGATAGGTTACTTCTTGACAACAATATTGGAGTTTAGAAGGTGACACCTTGTGATTTAACTCACAGAGATGTTGCAGCAACGACACTGTAGCAATTTTGCAAATGTCCTGAGTATCAGCAGCCACCAATAAGTCGTCGACGTATTGTATTAAAGCCGCACCAACCGGCAACCTAAACGCATCTAGTTGACCCTTCAAAGCTTGACTGTAAATCGATGGACTTTCACAGTAGCCCTGAGGAGCGCGTTTGAACCGGAAGCTACGTCCACCAAGAGAGAAACCGAAAAGGTCCCTGCTCTCTTCGGCAATCGGGATGCTGAAAAACGCATTTTTCAAATCAATCACCGAAAACCATGAAGCCGTAGCTGGAATCAGAGTCAGTAGCGCCGTAATGTCAGGCACAACAGGGAATTGAGGAACCACAATTTTATTCACCTCCCGTAAATCAATAACAAAACGATAAACAGGCGGTTTGGCAGGATCAGTACGTTTAAGAATGGGCAGTACAGGACTATTGCACACGTTTCCCCGAGTTTCTTCAATGACATCTTTCTCGATCAAATCATAGATGATCGCTAACAAAGCTCGTTCACCATCCAGGGAGATACGATATTGGGGAATACGTGGCAATCGCACATTCGATTTCAACCGAACAACATAAGGGGAGATATCAAGTAGGCCCACGTCGTTTGGACCCGTCGCCCACAAAGATGCAGGAAGAGAATCCAATTCCGGTGGAAGCTTATCGAGGGACAAATACATGGGAGAGACTACTTTCTCTCCGAACGTAAGCTTTACACCCGCAGGAGAACAATACAAAGTCGCATACAAGCGTTTAAGCAAATCCAGACCCAAAAGATTTTCACCACAACCAGTGGTTAAAATCAACGGAGCTTCGAGCTCACGAGGCCCAATTTTAAGGGGCAAAGGGCGCGAAACTGGATTGCTAACGGGGGCGCCAGAGAATCCAACGGATACATTTGTTAAGCCAGACAAAGGTGCGCCAGGGAGTTTCGAATGCATGATAGAACTTTTCGCTGCACCAGTGTCCAACAGAAAAGGCTCAACGACGCCCGATGTAGCAACTGCGACGTAAGGCCCTCTCTGATCAACCGGAACTGATACCACTCCCTCTCCTTGTCTTCGGCTGTCCTAGTAATTACTATCGTCAGTTCCCTGATCGACGTAATAATCGTCTACATTGTACTGCGCAGATCGTCCTTGCGATGATCCACGTTGGTCGAAACAATTATTAGAATTTGACGAGTTATCAGAACAGTCGTTCTGAGCACCACGACCTCTACCACGTGATGCGTGCTGTGCACCACCACGACCTCCTCTAGACGAATTACCACCACTACGGTCATTTAAAGCAGGACAATTGAATTTAATGTGTCCCTCCTGTCTACAATAAGCACATTGGTTGTACCCCAACGAAGATCTCTGAAAAGATGAATCATTACGCGGCTGCAATCGATTTGATTGCGACTGCGATCTATTCTGCTGAGGCGCATTCTGATTAGAACGCGGCGGATATGCTTGTTGTAACAACACTTTAGTTTTCAGCTCTTTCGTCTTTTTATCGGCACGGTCATTTTCCTCTTTTTCTCTATTTTCGTAATATTGTGCCGTAGCCAATATCTGAGCTGAGGTAGAAACGGCCCACGCACTTTCTGAATTCTTCAATTTATTGCACAAGTCGGGCAATAAGTTCGATACAAATTTATCCACAAACAACCTCTGTCCACCCTCAGTACCCATATCCTGCCCACTATGATCGACGAATGTTTCCTCGAACCTCGTAAAGAAGTCTGAAACACTCTCATCTTTCTTCTGCTTACAGGCTGACAACTTGTCCCAATTTACCCTCATAGCTGGCATAAGCGTTTTCATTAACGTAATGATTCGCTGGGGAAGAAGTTCAATCAACTGATCGGGTTTAGTAGCAGCCACTTGTCCAGCGTCTGCCGCTGTAATGGCAGCCCAATCACCACCTAATTCATTCGCATGATCTTGGTGACGAATCTTGGCCCATACCGGTTGCGGTACGACATTGCCAAACAACATGTCGATATCGGCCAGATTCATTATCGTAGCGTCTACGAGCTGCGATAATTCTTTGTAATACCCCGCAGGATTTTTGCGAGGATCAGGCAAAGTTTGTTTCACCTGAAGCACTTCCGATCGTTTCCAAGGGAGGTGTATCCACACTCTCTGGAAATGTGCTGGTATTGGAGCATTAGCATTAGTATTATCAGCGGGTACCCAAACTGGCGGAACTTCTCGCATAGGATATTGGCCAGACCCATCTCGTTGTTCAATGTCCTCAACGAACAATGCATGAGGAATAGGAGCGGGACGAAGAGATAGCAACCGTTCAATAGCACGTCGGACATTAGTATCGACTATCAGTCCAGTTGCGAACTGAAGCCGAAGATTAGACAGGGCGGTCAGCACCTCGTCAGGCGCAACAGCCGCTATCTGATCATGTAAGAACTTGCACATTTCATCAAACACATATCTCTGAGTAGGTATGTTGAATTGATCAAACGTTTCGAGGACAACACGAGGTGGATTTCTAACAGGGTTTATCATCCAACCCATCGCCATATTGTATAGCGCAACACGTTCTCTATTACCAGGAAGCTGGCTACGTCTCTGTGGACCATCAGAACCTGCAGACCCAAAAACAGGTCCGAGCGACTGAAAGAAGTTTGTCGCAATGGGAGAACTACGGTTACGAGTAGAGGGACAGGAGTAAGACACAGGACTAACAAGAGAAGGAGTAGAGACATTAGCAACGACAGGGGTTAACAACACAGGAGCAGTAGCGTGAGCAGTAGCGGGAACAGGAGTATGTGGAAGCGGAGGAGCAGTAGGAATAGAAAGAGGCAAAGGAGCAGGAACAGTCGGAAGAGCAAGTGCAGGTTGAGGAACTGGTGGAACAGGTACGGCAGGGACCACAGGAGCTGCGGTACCCTGTACGTACGGTGGTGGCGACTTCATAAGATAGGACATTAAAGAATCCTCAACTGCCTCTTCCTTCTTATCCGACTCCGTAGACAAAACAGGATAGCATTTGTCTATGGACATACGCTGTAATCTCTCAAACACTTCCTTATCCTTATCCTCCTTATCACGCTGAAACTGCTCAGCTTTCTTTACAATAGTAGCAACAGTATCTCGCTGACTACGTTTATTTTGTCTGATCTCTTTCTGTCGGGCTTCTTTGCGCCAGAACCGAAAGGCATCAAACATGGCCGGCCTTGATTTACGTTCGAACAACTTTATTTCCAAATTATCTAAGATCGACGCTTCGAAGCTACCGTGAGGTGGCCAACGAAGATCGCCGTCTTTCTTTGTATATTTGATCCAATAATCGTTAAAAGCAATCGGGCCTAGCCCATGTTTGCTATATAGGTCATATGTAGGAGTTCCAACCGGAGGTATCGGACATGAGTCCTCCAGCAGGGAATCCGCACCACAAGGTCTAAAGCAACTGAACAAAGTACTGCGACCAGGCATCTTGCACACTAGCCGAGTTTCACAAACTTCAAGGGTTACGGGATTTACCAAGTCCCAGCAAGAACAAAACCCTCGGTCTTTGGCGGCTGCAGTCGTCAAACAAATACAACAACAACAAAGTACGCTAGCAAAGTGTCACCGACAAAAACACTCACACAGCGTGTACGACAAAGACACCCGCTAAAGTGTCTACAACAAAAACACTCGCTAAAGTGTTTACAACAAAGAACTCTGGGAGCGACCCACAAATACTTAACTCAAAGATCAATGGCGTCCTCAGGAAGGCCCGTCAATCGTCTCGCTATACCAAGGTCTACGCCAGGCGCCAAAACAGGTCTACAGTCAGGGTAGCAGTCCGTCGCAGCCGTTAGGAGGCGGGAATCTTCGCGGGAAAAGTCTTCGGGCCACTTATTTCGACAACAGGATCGATGAAGCGGGGTGCACCTTCCCTCGGAGATTTCACACGAAGTTCCTCACGATCGTCAGGCTTGGACCGGTACCACTGATGCAGCCCCACGTTGGGCGCCAACTGAAGGACTGGGTTCTTTTGGACCCAGCGGTGCCAGGGCACAACACCTGAAACCTTCGTGGGTAACCTGCTCCGGCGTACAAGTCACAGAGACACGGGACACTTCCTTCGGCGTCAAAGAGTCAAGGTTTATTTACTGCAGGGAACACAGAAGTCACAAGAAGTACATCGAGTGTAGTTCGGGGAGACTGCTTCAAATTGTATTTGTGGATCGCTCCTTTTATACAGTTTCTACCCATAGGATAACATGATACACAATAGTTTACAACCTGGTTCCCACAAGTCGCTCTCAGAGGGGTCGCTTAGATCACTTTAAAACACACAAGATCCGGAACATAAGTGCGGAAACATTTGGCGGTTCCCAACTGTAAAAACCCATCTTCCCACCATTAGCAAATTCCAATCAGCAGTAAAGTAGATCGAAACAGGAACGAAGACAGGTGCAGAGGAAGACGGAGACAGTGGGGAGATCGGAAAGGGTGTAAAAGGGGAGTGTCGAGAAGCACGAGATACAGGCATCAAAGGGACGTGCCTAATGAGATGCACGGCTGAGACAATAAGCCCGTGCGGCAAGATGAGCCTCGAGCGGCGCCATCTGCCTTACAGTAGCATCCCCCTCGTCATAAAGACACTTTCAAAGAACATGTGTCTTCCGCAAATATCTTGGGAGTCCCAGGGTCGCGAGGCGGACAGCGTCCGTTCGCTGGCTACTTGAGGGCAAGAGACAAAATGGATGCCGTATCTAAGATGGAACCCGTGGGTACAGATGACAAACCCACATAACAAACGAACGGTTTAAGTTAGCACAGCGAAACTGCGCACACTTGCTAAACTCGTCATTTGCGGTTCATAGATACTAGACTCGACCATATTCGTGTGAGTCGAAAACACCACTTACAATTGTCACGGAACCTCAGGTGAAAGGGATGAGGATAGGAGCAATTTAGTAGTAAATTTGTGGATGGGGGTGGAGATGGAAGGAGGTTTACGAGAAAAGAAAAGATATTCAGCATAGGAGAACGGAGAAAGAAGGAGACGCTCAAATTTAGCCCATAGAGGACAAGGGGTACAGGGATCTTGCAGCCAAAAAGAAGCTTGTCGCAGTAAGAACGCTTTGTGGTAGGTAGGAAAGTTGGGAAAGTTAACTCCACCCTCCGTCTTAGGACGAGTAAGTCGGGCAAGGGACATTCTGGGTTTTTTCTTATTCCAAAGAAAGGACATGAGAATGGAGTTGATTTTTTTAGATTTAGAAGGAATGGATACAGGGATATTGGAGATAGTGTAAAGGACTATGGGAGACAACATCATTTTAATAGTGTCAAGGCGACCCCACCAGGACAGGTAAAGAGGATGCCATTTGGACGTCAAGTCCACTAATTTCTGGGTGCATTTGGATAGACAGAGGGAAACAGTATCTGAAATGTTAGGAGTAATATGCAAACCAAGGTATTTGATATGGGAAGACTTCCACGTGAAGTTGGAGGCAGTAAAGTCAGGCTTAAATGTACATTTCGTTAAAGGTAGGATCTCACATTTATCGTGATTGAGTTTATAGCCAGACATTCGGGAATATTCATGCACTTCAGCAAGGAAGGCGGGAATGGATTCAGTGGGGTTAGAAATAAAAAGAAGGATATCATCCGCATATGCGGCAAGCTTAATTTGAGAGTCTGATAAATGAAATCCTTGGATGGTAGGGTTTTGACGAAGTCTAGACAAAAAGGGTTCTAAGGCTAAATTAAAAAGAAAAGGAGATAAGGGACACCCTTGACGTACCCCTCTTCCCAAATCAAAAAAGGAGGAGACTAGTCCATTGGCACAGACAGCTGCACGCGGATTGGAGTAAAGTAATGAGATCAAAGAAATGAATTTGGGACCAAAACCGAACCAATGGAGGGTGTGAAAAAGATAGGTCCACTCAACTCTGTCAAATGCCTTTTCAGCATCAAGGGCAATGGCTGCAAGGGAATGGGACAGGTGACGGGATTTAGATAAGACATTAAAAAGCAATCTAGTATTATCAGTGATATAGCGACCCTTGACAAAGCCTGACTGTTCTTCCCCCAAAAGATCCGGGAGAAGAAGGTCGAGACGTGCTGCGAGAGATTTCGCAAATATTTTATAATCAATGTTAACCAAGGAGATTGGCCTATAATTTTTGCAGTACTGGGCATCCTTTCCTTCCTTGGGTATGAGGCAGATATGTGCGTCTGAGAAAGAGCCAGAAGAAGAGCCTAAAGTGAGGAAAGCGTCAATGAGGGAGTGGAGTTTAGGGATGAGAAGTTTGGAGAAATGAAGAAAGAATTCAACAGTAAAGCCATCTGGCCCAGGAGCTTTATCTTTTCGGAGGTTTTGAAGTGCTGTGAGTAACTCTTGTTGAGAAATAGCAGACTCTAAATGAGAGAGGTCAAGTGGGAAGTGAGCTGGTTTTTGGATGCTAGAAAAGAAGCAGTCTAAAGAATGAGAGGAGGGTTGGGTTTCGGAAGAGTATAGGGTATTGTAAAAGGCAGAAAATTCATCAAGAATATCTGTGTCTTTATGTTTAAGATTAGAATGTGCATCATAAATTGATTCAATATTTAATTTATTATGCTTTACCTTCAAATAGTTAGCAAGAATCTTTCCAGCCTTATTTTTACCCCCATAAAACTTTGCGCTTGATTTTAATAAATATAAAGATGCATCATCTGTGGATTGTTTGTTAAATTTCACTTTGGCATTAATCAGGGCTGTCAAGCTATCCTGCGAACGAGAGGTAAAGTAAGAATGCTCCAATTTCTTAATGTCCAGAAGAAGGGTAGCCGTAAAGTTACGAGCAGCCCTCCGTTTTTTTGCTACAAAGCTAATAATGAAATCCCTTGCTGCAGCTTTAAAGGCATCCCAGATGGTGTGCTTGGGAATGGAGGGAGTATCATTAAGTAGAAAAAATTCATCAGAGAATTCAATGAAAGATGCGGTGAATTTAGGATCCAGGAGAAGGGAATTATTAAAGCGCCATCGCTTGGGTCCAACTGATTTAGGGAGAATGTCAAGTTGAACTAAAGTGAGGGCATGATCTGACAGTAGTATAGGACCAATTTCTGCATGTGTAAGGGTTTGGGCAATGTTATGGGTAACAAAAATATAATCAATTCGGGACTGAGAATGGTGACAGGGAGAGTAAAAAGTGAATTCCCGTAAGTCAGGATTACATAATCGCCAGGCATCGGTAAGTTTATGTTGAGAGATAACTTGAGAGAAAAGTTTATGCGACTTATTGGGAACGAAATGAGCTTTGGAATTCCTATCCAAAAAAGGGTCAAGGGGCTGGTTACAGTCTCCTGCTAAGATAAAGTTATCATCAATAAATCTGGTAACGTGATGCGAGAAAGTATACCAGAAAGTGGCATTACCAGCAGTGGGGGCATAGACATTTAGGAGGGAAATTGGAACATTCTTAATGGAAAGTTTAACATATGTCCAGCGACCAGCATCATCTGATTCTTGATTAAGCAAAGTGTGAGAGAGATTTTTGTGGCATAAGATGGCTACTCCATTGCGCTTGCCATCCCCTGGAGAAAAATAGACATCACCCACCCAACTCCTCTTCAACTTGACGGACTCTTCAGCAGATAAATGGGTTTCTTGCAGAAAAGCAACATCAACATTTAAACGTGCAAGATGTGACAAAATTCTCTGTCGCTTGATAGGGAAATTGACGCCCTTAACATTCCATGTGACAATTTTTAGCGACATATCATGTAAATGAAAGATATATTATCTATAAAAAAAGAAGAGTAAGAAGTGCCCAGAGTAAGAAGATGAATAAACAGTAGAAAAAATCCAGAAAGAGATGCGGTAACGTGATGTTGGAAAATAGTAGAGAAGAAACACAGGTAAGTAAGCAGAAGAAATGCTAGGAAAACGAAGAAAAAGAAAAAAGACAAGGAAAGAGAGGGCAAAAAAAGGAGAAGAAAAGACGAAAGGAGAGAAGTAAGTAGAGGAAGGAGCAAAGTCAGGAGCAGATGAGGAACCATAAGAAAAGAATGAAAAAATAGGAGAAAAATGAAAAAAGAGAGAGAAAAATGGAAAGGGGGAGCAGATGTGGAGAATAAGAAAATAGTGGTGAAAATCAAATGAGCAAATAAAAAAGGTAGAAGACCCCAAATGCGGAGATGAGAAACATGAAAAAGGGAAGGACAAAGAAGTAAGTGAGAAATAGAAAGAGGAGACACCTTTGAACGGAGAAGAACTAGAAGAAAAAAAAGGATCAGAGACAAAAAGGGTATAACGGCAAACAAGGGAAAAGGGGAAAACATACTTACGAGGGGTGAAATCGAGGTAGGGCGATCAAGGAGAAGGGAGGACTAGAAGAAGAACTGAACTGAGGGGGGAGCGCCCACTGGGGGAGGCGGCCCAACCAATGCAAGCGAACCGTCAGACCGAGGGAAATACATACTGTAATAAACAAAACCTGTGGAAGAAAACAAAAGACAAAATAATTGAGGAGAGGAAAACATCAGAAGGGGTATAGATATAAGCAAAATACCAAAGTAAATGGAAAAAAGAAAAAAAAGGCGAACATATTATGGAGCTAGAAAGGAACAAATATAAAGGAAGAGAGTTCAGAAAGAGAAGGGGTAGAGACAACATGGTAAGAACAAATATAAATATAGTCAACAGGAACTATGCAAACTAGCGGAAGAACCACAATAGTGAGTCATGAAAGTCATGGAGGGAAGGCCGACGAAGATCCGGAGAGGTCCATTTCAGATGCTTGGCAGGAATTAAGGAAGCTTCGAAGGCGAACAGGATCCTCGTAGGTCGTCGTTTTGTTGTTGTGAGTGACTCTAAAAAGGCAAGGGTGGAAAAGGCCATATCTGGCGCCAATGGATCGTAGCTCCGGTCGCATATCCAAGAAGGCTTTACGACGACTGGCTGTGGCTTTAGCGTAATCCTGCGCAAAGAAGAGGGTAGAACCTGACCATGTAAGACGAGGAGAAGCTCGGGCCGCTGACAAAACTTTAAGGAGATCGGTATATTCCAAAAAGTACATGATGACACCTCGTGGCCTAGGAGAGGCAGAGGAGGATGAAGAAATGCGACCAAGCCTATGCGCTCGTTGGATGTTGAGCGTGGTTCCCTCAGGCAAGTGGAGGAGCTTAGGCAGGAAAGATTTGAAAAAAGCGACGGGGTCACTCCCCTCGCAATTCTCCGCCAGGCCGTAAATGCGAAGGTTGTTGCGTCGATTTCGATTTTCAAGTTCCTCGACCTGCTTCTGGAGAGAGGAAATCTGCGACTGCATGTACGTCACCTTAGTGGATGATTCCTGTAGAGAAGATATGGAGCGCTCCACGGTTGTCACCCTCGCATCCATCTGTGACCAATTGTCGGTTAAGACCTGCAGCTTAGAGTTGGTTTCTTCCATGAAAGGTCGGAGAGCGCGTATCTCCTCCAGCAGTAGTTCCATAGAGACAGCTGAAGTGGGTCCTGACGGTGATGGAGGGTCTTTTTTGAGACGCTTCGATGTAACTTTTCCTGGGGCGTGGACAGGGCGTTCTGTGTTAGACTGCGACATTGGAGCAACAAGTTCTTGAGATGCTTCCAGATGCGCCAGTGCTGAAAAGACTTTGGAGTTTTTGATAAAAACACGTCGTGGAGTTTTGGAAATACGACCCCTTGCGCCTTTCTCCATAAGATATAAGCCGCCAACAGGAAGAAAGCAATGAGGAGGCAACAACTGAGGTAATGTTTGTCTGTTAGAGTCAATGGCGAAATGAAGGAGGACCAAGCAGCAGAAAACGTTGAAATGCAAGGAGACTCAGAAGCATCCCCTCACAACCATGCTGGAGTTGTAAAAATACAGATGAAGAGACAAAGCAGTGGTCAATTAAATGGGTGATGAAACTGTCCTGCTAGAAATGAGTGCGCAAAAAGTCCCAAAAACTGAAAAGTGAGGTATTGGCAGCAGAAGAGGGAATCCAACATGAGAATTGCAGCGGCGCAACAAATGAGGACAGTTTGCTCAGTCAAAGGGAGGCACTGGCAGTATATATAAGAAGAATGACAAGCATTTTGGTGAAAGCAGGCGACAAAAGCAGAATGACCACTGAAATCACGATATGCATGGATGCTGCTTAATAAGATAAAGCAGGTAAAATAGTGGCAGCAGCACTGCAAAATTTGAAAGAATAAGCTCACCATGAGCCTTTGCAGGGGTCCGGAGCAACATGAGGCAGAGGCATTGTCCGTTTGTAGTAGCGCGTCAGGCGCGCGAGAAAGAGATAAGATGGCGGTCGCGGCTGACAGGAAGCCGCGGCCGCTCGCAAATGTCAGAAGAAAGCTTACGGGAGGCTGTTGAAAGCTGCCGCCGGGTTTGTAAAGCTCGTCCTACATTCCGACGAGGAAAGCTTCTGTTTTCAGGCGGCCGCCACAGGTAGAAAGGGGTGAATCCCTCGGCGAGAACGGAGCGCTCACACTCGAGCCGCCATCCGCATCGGGCGCTTAGCCACGCCCCCATGATAGTGTTTTATGATCCGGATTTGAGGTAAATGGGTAATTCTGTATTAATGGTTGATGAACATACTGTATTACAGTCTGGCGGGCATTCTGAATATAAAAAAAAGGTGAATTATTTATTGAGTATTTGAAGGGGAGGAGCATCTCTATTGCAGGGTGGTGGGCATTCTATGTTGAAGGGTTGAGGACATTCCTTATTGAAGGGGAATGAGCTTTACTGTACTGGAGAATTGAGAATTCCTTATTGAAAGCTCCTGAGAATTTTGTATTTCAGAGAACCGAGTATTCTCTTTTGCGGGACAATAACCATTCTGTATTGAAGGCAAATGAACGTTCTGTGTGAAAGGGAATGGACATTTTGTAGTGACGAGCATTCCATCCAGAAAGGCAATGATCATTCTATATAAAATGGTTAGAGGCATTCTGTATTGAATGGAAAGATGTGTTATGCATTGAAGGGGAGGGAATATTATGTATTCAATGGAAAGGTTCATTCTGTATTGAATGAAATAGAGCTTTCCTTATCGGTTGTGAAGGGCTTATGTATTGAATGGATAGGAGGGTACGGCATTGATGCACACCTACCAACTCACACGGTGCCACTGTGTGGCACGCAATATCGTCTCCCATCATCGTCTCCATCACACGGTCTCTCATCACACGGTCTCCTGATGTGGAGTCAATATAACATGCTTGCGGACGCCGACTGCAGTGACAGCGGCACACCGCTTAATTCTGCCCCTGACAGGATCAAGACTGACATGAACCTGATAAAAAGGTGCTCTAGGATTATACTGGAAGGAGCATAGCTCACTGAATATTTGCGGCATATATTGCTGTGAAGTACTGGTTGACAATGAGCAACCTGGCCCTTGATTTTTGAAGAAATAACCTCAAAGAGAAACTGGTCGAGCATATCATAAGGGTCATTCTACCCATGATTACAACGTCCTGAAGATGGTCTAGCTGATGTTTACACCACATAGACCGAAACGTCTAACATCCTGCCTACTTTCGCTCAGAATTATCTGACATGGATATGTTTTCTGTTTAATCAGTCACATTTTCTTGTTATTATTTGAAAAAGGCGTTCACAATAAGCAACAATGAGGTGTTTGTAATATCGAAATATTTGGAAATCCCCAGTTGCTTTGTGTTGCTTTATGTAAATCTGTATACTAGTTTTTGTACCCTTTGAAATATTTACTTAATATAAATTCACTTTATTGAAATATATACACCGTGTAAGGCTGTTTGTTAATAGATTTATTCTAATTGAAATAAGTCAATTTGATTTCTAATTGATTGTAATGTGAGCTACTAGATAGAGCTTGCCACCATAGTTTGCAGACTGAATGCCTATTAATGTATCATTTAGTAAATCGCTTGTAGGTACATTTACTCGTTAATACTTTGATCACCCAAGCCTCCATGGGTAAATTGGGTTTCCCATTTCTTCTTATATTAATATTACATGGTGGCAGGGTAAACAAGCTGAAAACCACTGTAAATATTGCTTTTCCAGCTGGTATTCCGTGACTTTCAACTGCTGCCGTCCCTTATGGGGTGTGAAAACAGCAAGCTGGCAGATGGGGTTCAAAAGTGCCTCATAGGTACTTCGTGGCACATGGCATGCCCCTTTTCAAGGCCCCGCCCTCTTCTCACACAGTGAGATTGTTCTTCAAATTGGCGTTATGTTCATGGTAAATCAGGACTTTGCTTAGAAGGAGTTGAATGGTTTGGATGTGTGTATTTACTTTCAAGACTGCTATTTCGTTCACATTTTTCACTGTACTTGATCAAAATCTGACTGCATCTGTTGTGACAGAGCACATAATTAATGGGTACAGTATGCATCAAAGAGACCAAAGTAAAACCCTTGTGGAAAAAGGAGGAAAGCTTGAAACCGTACCTGTGGGAAAAACGTCGAAATAATAATTACACTTTTGTAATTGATACAAGGAAAAAAAACCTCTCCTTTTACAAATTTCACTGTTCTGTTGTTTCTCGATACTTCCGGTAAGTGCGTGACCAGCTCTATGATGTGTCCCCATTTGACGTATCAGAAATGGAAGCTTATTTTGTATACCAACATATACAGAAGTGTATAATCATAGAATGTATTTATTTATCCACGATAGGACATGCAGGTATATCATCCC
This sequence comes from Lissotriton vulgaris, assembly GCF_964263255.1. Classification (NCBI taxonomy): domain Eukaryota; kingdom Metazoa; phylum Chordata; class Amphibia; order Caudata; family Salamandridae; genus Lissotriton; species Lissotriton vulgaris. The sequence goes on along the minus strand of NC_141697.1, from coordinate 1,047,301,962 downwards.
GACTGCCCAAAGTCTATAATTTTCATTTTCATGTCCAAGTGGCTGGTAAGCCATTCCGATTCTATAATAAAGTATTATTCTGCTCTACATGAATTTAATTCTTTTATAGAGTTACCAACTATCTGCAGATCTCCCTATCTCACCTTTTTTTTCAATCCTTTTGAAGTATATCAAAAAATACTCCTTGAAGGGATCAATGTTTGCCTTACCTAAAAAAGCCTGATCATTTTTTCCCTATTGCATGATGCTGTTACCTTCTGTGAAGGTGCTAAGTGAAGGATGCTTTTGTTAATAAGACCCTTTAAGGCACAGGAGAGTGCTTTGCGATGAGATCATCGAGAAAGAGCTTCGCAGTGCAGTTTTATTTTGTTATATTGAATGCCAGTGTTGAAATTCGATTTGAGATGATCTTCTACTGATTGATGTCAACATCAAATACCACCCAGGCCTCATTTGGAGAGTGCTCTTGCACCCTTAGTGTTGGTGATTGCTAGTAATGCAGCAGTGTTATAAAAGCATGCTATAAATATGTTAAAGAACACTTTAAAACGAAACACCTCACACACACACAACACATTGGGCCATATAGTCTACTGTCAAGGGCCTCCAAACAACCCATGCTACCAAAGTTCACTACATATACCAACATTTAACAGAACTTAAAGAGAACATATCGCATGAACCCAAAACAGTTATGAAGAGGAATGTTTGCAGCCTCCTGTTGATCCCAAAGCAATAGCCCTTAAAATATAGACTGCAGAAGCATCACACAGCATATTACACCTCTCCCTAATTGAAAGTAGGCCAACGCGTTAACAAAGCACTTCACGTGTATCCAACATATTACAAATACGACCTGAAGTGAACTAAGGCTGTGCTTTTTACTGCAGTAGTCATTTGAGCCACACCGTCAACACAATAAAAGCAGCAATCACTTCAGGACACCACACACACATCCATTGCATCATTGCTGGTGTGGGTCACTTTCGTTCAATGCAACAATGTTTTGTCTACAAACCTGTTGACTGTTCCCCTTTTCGTGTTTGTCTCTCATTTAACTACTCCATCCTCTTTCGCTCCCTATCACTCTCCTGTTCATTACAGCCCTGTGTGTAGTTTTCTAGGTATAACTGTTTCTATTAAGAATCTGAGCCCATGCTTGAGGTTACCAAAGAAACCTGTGTGACAGACATTTTGATTTTTCAGCATCTTTAAATTTGAGAGCACTATCAACTTTAATGTTAAGTGCATAGAGAAAGAAATTATTAATTGGAGTGGCACAACAGATGTTTTGTACCATTCCAATGAGATCAGTGTAATTCCCTGAGATATGGTTTGATGTGAGGTTGAGGAAGAATCTGGCTTCCGAGATCTGGATGGTGTGTAGTCTTCTAGTGAGTTGCTTGGCGATCCTGGTGCAGGGATTATTTCCATATCCACACTTGCTGGTGACTAGGGCATCAGTGACAGTTTTTCTAGTTTTGCTAGGTAGCCATTTGAAGATCTTCTTCAGCATCTTCAGTGTTTGAAAACAGGATGCAGTGATGGTGTTGACTTGTGTGGTCATGTCCAGTTTGCTGTTGGTGATTATTCAGAGGTTTCTGGCGTCGGTTGTGGGTCCAAGTTACTCCAGCCACCAGTTGGAGTCCCATGGTGAGGGGATCTTACTGAAGATCACTACTTCTATCTTGTGGTGTTGAGCTTGAGACTGTTGGCTTTTATCCAGTCTGCAACTTCGGTCATTCAGTCAGTGAACTTGTTTCTTGTGTTGGGATCTTGTCCAAGAGGGAGAGTATGAGTTGGTGATGAGACGTCTATTTTGGCTTTTTGTCTAAGAATAATCTATAATCCGATTCATTTTTGAGCTACAACATTCCTTTTGCTTTTTATGTTTTTGCTTTTGGATACTAGCGCCATAACTGATATCTTTTACTTTAGGAGTATGCTAATGCCTCTTTTTATTCCAGCCATCCTCATACAGTGTATCTGGAGCAAGTTGTCCATTGCATTTTTCACTGTTAAACTACCCAAAGCATAAGTAACGCTTGGTTTTGATGTATCTTATTGTTTGCAGGGGACCTTTTACCAAAATGCTAGAGATGCTTCATTTATTAGCAAGGGTTTTAGCAAGCTGCATGAAAACCTAGAATTGGAGTTTGTTGCATTTCAATTTATTTAATGTTTCTGTCATCTTTAAATAAAGAAGCACAACAGTTTAGCAATCTATACACCTGCCCTGTAGGAGGTTTGTGAAAATTAGTTGGGGATAACTTGCATCACTGCATGTAGATAGAGTTGAAGAAGGCTGAGGTGAAATCATTGCGGATGATAAGTTTACTGCTTTACATTTCGTCCTCTACGCCTCTTGGAGGACGAGTTTAAAGGAGGCTCCTGTGGAAATTTCCATTATAGTGGTGTAATTTTGTGAAATTACACCCTGTGGCTAAACTTTAGGTCAGTAGCACAGGAACAACCAGTGGCGTAACAAAAGGCCCGCAGCTCCCACGGGGTGGGGGACCCAAGCTCTGGGGGCCCCCTCCGGCGCTGCCAGGTCCCTTACTTGAGCGCTCTGGACTGGGTCTGCAGCATGGGGCCCCCCCTGCATGTACTTTGCCGGGGGGCCACCTTAAGTTTTGTTACGTCACTTGGAACAATGTGAACAACCAGAATACAAGCAGCAATTGGTGACTTTAGTTGTATTTTTTGCACTTTCTTTAGCTCGTAATGCATCTTTGCACTCAAAATGAAAACAAGAATGCATTTCACACTAAAATACATCACTAAATGCTGGTTTTGAACTTCATGTAATATTGTGTAGTTGTGTTATCATTTAGCAGAATTTAATGTAATTTTTTTTATTTATTTAAAAAGTTTAATAAAGTGCAAACATGACCCGTTGATATCAGAGCACTGTTCTGAGCAGCCCCCCACAACCTATTACATGATATATAGTACTACATAAACATATACCATCATAATCACAAGAGAGAGTTTGTGGCCCAAGATAGCCCTTCTGGTGTCGTGCTGGTATATCCAGCGATATCAGCATCTAGGCAGTGGTTAATTTGTAAAAAATGAATAAGTGCAGAGATTGTCGTCAGGAGGTTGCTTGCACCAGCCCATTTCTCCTATTAGTACTGCCTTAAACAGAACCAACGACTAACATTGAAAGTGGGGAGAGGATGTGGTGTAATGGCCAGAGATGGCGACTTTGGAGCTGCGGAACCAGGTTCGAGTCTTGGTGTCGGCTCAACATCCTGTGATTCTAGGTAAATCCCTTAATCTCCCCGTGCCTACCATACAGGGCCGGACTGGCCGTAGCGGCCACCGGGCATTTCCCCTGGGGGCCGCCAGGGTGGGGGCCAGTTTTTGTCCCCTGGTGGGCCGTTTTTGTTACAGGGCCGTTTTTGCAGCATAGCTGCAATCTCGGCCGCTGAACAAAATCAGCCAAAACCAGCCCCGGGGTGGGGGGGAGCCGAGAACTTTGCCAAGGCCGGTTTTGGTTCCCAGTCCAGCCCTGCTACCATAAATAATGTGTCCTTAACTGGTGCTCATGAAAAGTGCCGGTGTTGATGATTAAGTGCTGGTGCTGAGCACAGGAAACCACCGGCTCAAACTAAGCATTGCATCTAGGTGGTCAAAATGACTCTACTGCAGGGCTTGAGTCGGGGTACCACGCGGGTGGACGGTATCCCCCCACTTATTTTACTGAGAGCTTGATAACTAGAGCAAATGGAGCCACACATTCACTCTTTGGCCTCTCTGGGGCGAGATCGGAGCTCATTCAGAACACAGCTCACCCGCTGGGTTCTCTGATTTATTATTTTTTTTAAAAAATCTTTTTATTATTTCAAAATACAAACAAGACATGCAGGAGGACCATCATAAATACAAAGAATAAGACAGTACGCACTGAGAGAAAACTCGGCAGTAATCCAACAATTTAACAAGGCTCATGGACCCTATTCCAAGTCTATCTCTATGATGTCAAGCTCCCTCAATCAGTGCAGTATCATGTCCGAGCCTAAAGCTCCAGATCTTTAATCCGTACTCCATGCCTGGCCCCCCTCATATTCTATGAACTCCCAAACCCCCCGCCCCTGCCGGCGGCGCTATAATCTAGCGAAAGAGTGTTAATAAGGTACTACCCTAGTGTATGATCTGCGTACTGGCCATCTCATCCAGTATAATAAGAATCGCTGTAATCATCCGGAAGTCGGGGACCCCCCTCCCTGCGCTCATTTCCCCAAGTCCAGAAGAAGGTCCCCGAACCTCCAACTCCACCGCCTGAGTGAGAATCTGGAATTGCGCAGCCAAATAGTATAATTCGAAATCTGGGGTGGCAAGGCCCCCCTCGGCTCTCGGCCGCATCAGTGTGTCTAGCGCTACTCTGCGCCGTCCCGCACCCCAAATGAAGCTACCCACCGCAGAGCGGAGCTGTAAAAAAAAAAAAGCAGCTGGTATTCTTATTGGTAGGGTCCGTAAGAAATATAAAAGACGAGGAAGCGCCACCATCTTCAATAGCGCAAGGCGACCTGCCACCTACAACGGCATAGTCCCCCAAAATCGCATGCTACTCCTCAAGCCCCTCATCGGTCTCCCAATATTACCTTCCATGAGATCTTCCTGGGCATGATACACCTGTGTTCCCAGATAGGGGAGGCAACTCGGCTCCCACGCCAGCCCAGATGGTAACAAGGGCGGGCGCATGCACTAGATACTGGGAAAACGCAAGTCTTTGCCCAGTTAACCCGCAGGCCCGAGATGTCCCCGAACCGGTCAAGGAGGGTGCACACCCCATCCACGGAGTCCCCCGCATCTTCCAGAAACATTAGGAGGTCGTCCGCGTAGAGCGAGATATAGTGTGTATGACCTCGGAGCTGGAGGCCCCGGTACGCCTCCCCCTCCTAGCGCGCGCCGCCAATGGCTAAATCACAAGGGCAAATAGTAGCGGGGAAAGAGGGCAGCCCTGTCTAGTGCCCCGTCCCACTGTGTAGGATGAGGAAACAGCCCTACCCACACGAACCCTAGCCGTCGCCGACGAATACAGTATTTCAGTCCAACGGACATATCCAGCACCGAGCCCGAATGCCGACATAACTGAAAAAAGATAGGGTCATTTTAGGCTGTCAAACGCCTTAGCGATATCAACCGAGAGGACTATCCCCTGCCCCTCTCTTCCACAACCTCCATCTAATATTCCTAGCAACCGACGTATGTTACTGGCGGTATTGCGCGTCGGGATAAAGCCAGCTTGATCTGGATGCACCAGCCTAGTCATCAAGGGAAGGAGCCTGGTAGCTAGTACTCTGCTCAGTATTTTATAGTCAGTTGTGAGCATGGATAGAGGCCTGTACGCAGCTGGATCAGTCGGCGGCCTCCCTGGTTTAAGGAGCGGAACAATGATGGCCTCCCTAGTAGAAGCTCTCTGTCTAGCCTCTTGGTACATTGCCAATAATCTGGGAGCCAAGCGGTCAATATATGTCAGATAGAAACCATCGCTACCCGGTGTTTTATTGCACGTCAGTTGCTTAATAGCGCAGCGAATCTCAGCCAGTGTGATATCTTGACCAATAGGCTCTGCCTCATCTTCCTCAATAACGGTTAGCTCCAAGCCCTCTAGAAACGCTTGAGTGTCCACCTCGACTGGCTTGTGTATAGACTCGCATAGAAGGATCGAAATCGGTGGTTGATATGATATTGCTCATATTATAGCCGTCCCGTAGCGGAAGCTAGCGCCAAAATGGGCACGCATCTCGGAGTGGGGTCAGCCAACCAGGCCAACAATGTGCCCACCTTGTCCCGCTCCACATGCGCACGAGCCAAGAAAGCCTTGTGATCGAAACACCGCAGGCGTTCTACCCCCGCTGCCACCGTCTCCTTCTGGGACAGGACCTAATCACGCGTCCCAGAGCCTTCCGAGTGAGACCTCTCAGCATCCCGTAGGGCCCGTTCACTCGTCTCTATTTCCTGCAGCAGCAGCTTCCTACCTCCCACCCACTTGGCAATACAGATCCCGCGGACCACCACCTTGAAGGCGTCCCATTCAAGGGCCGCTGTTGAAGCAGTGCCCGCATTCTCCTCAAAGTAGTGTTCCACTCCATCTCTCAGCTCCGCTCGAAAGACCTGATCTTCCATCATCTCTGGTCGCAACCTCCAGTTAGATATCCTGGGGCGCTCCACCATCCAGCTGAAGTTCACCAATAGCGGATTATGGTCCGAAATGGTGCGCGTTAAATATTCGCTGCTTGCTACCAGAGGTGCCAGGTCGGAACTACACAAAATGACGTCCAGTCGGACGTGCAAGTCATGTATAGACGAATAATATGAGTAATCCCTATCAACTGGATGCTGCGCTCGCCAAATGTCAAGGAGCCCCCAATTGTCTTGCCAGTGGGCTCGAGTCCCAGCCAGTTTATTAATCGGGCCGTGGGTAGCGGAAGATGGGACCTGTCCATGGATATGTCAACTGCTAAAACAACAGTTTATGGACAGAATGCAGAACAATGTCATACATTCCCCTATGTGGGAAGGGTATGCCCAGACGTGGGTCCCGTGCTCACTAGACCACTGGAGTCAAGCTATCCTGGCTGATGAAGGCTGATAGCCAGAAACCGGTCCTAGGATGCTTGATTCCGGTCCAGGAAAGACATGGCTTGGCAGTTCGGACTGGACTGTTCCCATGAGGCACAGGGTCAGACTGATTTGCATATGGCCATCTCTAAACTGGGGTGGCTTGGTGAGCAAAAGAACGATGGATTAAACCCAGATCTGTGACTGGGGGTGAATGTTTTTCCATTGTGCAACATTCCGTCCATCATCTTGTGTGTTTTCATGGATACGTCAACTACTGAGTTAAAGTCTCCCCCATCAATACCGGTGTCGTGAAGTAATCCGCAAGGACAGAAGACAAAGTCTCCAAGAGGGACGCCTGGTCTACATTAGGAGCATAGATACTGCAGAGGGTCACCTCGGCCCATAGAGGCGGCCTCGAACCGCGACATAGCGGCCCTCAGGATCCACTAGTTGGTCCAGCATTTGAAAAGGGACCCCAGCTCTAATCCAGATCAGGACCCCCCGCGCAAAGGCTGAGTAAGTGGTGTAGTACAGCTGTCCGCGCCACCTGCGCTGCAGAGCAAGCCCCTCAGGCCTAGTCAGGTGTGTCTCCTGTAAGAAAACTATCTGCGCGCCCCTACGGACCAAATAGGAGTGTATCTTATATCTACGCTGCATGGAGTGCAATCCCCGAACATTCCAGGTTATACATTTCACATCAGGTGTCGGACCAGTAACCGTGATATATAAGCCGCCCGTGGCAGCCCCTTCCCTCTGGTCGCCGGACGGTAACATCCTTATACGAATACCCAACACTCAACAGCATAATTTCTTCGAGTACGCTCATTGGCAGGCAAGTTCCCCCAAATAAACCAGACCCATCCCCAAACTCTCCCACCCCACCCAACACATCACCCTCCTCCCAAGAACAGGCACTAACATAGTGAACCCCATCCAAACTACCCCAACTACGTGCCCCATGCAAGATTAAGGCAAACTAACTAGTACCATCCGGTGGGGGTTGGATAGAGCCTAGTAGACGACCTGCTGGAAAGTCTATAACACAATTAGTTCCCGCCTCTAAGTCCCCCCTGATGTAACATCTCCTGGGTCCCCCCGGAGTCCCCAAAGCCATTGTCACCACCCCGTCCCTGGGCACCCCTGATTCATACTCCCGGCACCCCTCATTACCAGTACTCCATTACAATCCCCACTCAAAAACGAAACACTCAAAGTAGTACATTATTCCAGAGCCGGACTCCCCGCCCTATAAGTAACCCCATGTCTACTCATCCAGCAGTCCATCTGCCGTGCCAGGGGTAACTGTTGGCAGTCGTTGATCATCCGATACAGAGGAGTCCACCTCCGATTGGCCCTTGTCACTGCCAAGGTCTGACGCCTCCGGTGAGGTCTTCTGCAGTTCTCCGTAGATCGCGACACCGCCTCCAGAGCACCCTTACTCTCTATGGCTGTCTGCGAGATCAATGGTTTCCGAAGGCCCCGCTTACGGCATCGCAAACGCTGTGACTTCTGAGGCTGAGAGCCACCAACCAATTCCTGTGCCTCTGCTTCCTGACCATCCTTGCCTGCTCTATACGATTCCAGCCATTCCCAGGCATCCTCTGGCGTGTCATGAAAGTGGGCCTTTCCGTCAAGTACTACGCGCAACTTGGCTGGGAAGAAAAGAGAATACTGAATCCCTTCTGTGCGCAGTTCCTTCTTCACCGCCTGGAAAGACATGTGGCGCCGCTGCGTGTCGAATGAGTAATCTGGGAAAAGAGTAACCTTATTGTTGTCCACCTGGAAGGGGCCATCGCTACGGGCCCTCCGAAGAAGCAAGTCGCGATCCCGAAAGTGTAGTAGCCGCGCCACCACTGGTCGCGGAGGGCGCCCTTGCAGCGGCGGCTTAGCCGGGACTTGGTGCACCCGCTCCAAGGTGTAGAAGCTCGACAGTCCCTCAGGGGCAACAACAGTTTGGAGCCAATTTTCTAAATAGGCTACCATGTCCGATCCCTCAATTCTCTCTGGCAGACCCACCACGCCGATGTTGTTGCGTCTATTCCTGCCTTCTGCATCTATCGCCCGTCGCTCCAGCACCGTGAGACGATCCAGGACGCCCGCCATCGATGCGGTTAATGCCGTCTGTGCAGGGCCTATCTCCTGAAGTGTTGTTTCGGATTGCTTCACCCGGTCAGCAAGTTTAGAGTGGTCCGCCCGTAGCAGACCCAGCCCTGTTGCAACCTGCGCAATGTCCTGCTGGAGAGCAGCTCGAGTATCCGCTATGGCCGACAATATTTTGGCCAGCTGTTGTTGAATCCCGAGTCCTGTGGCATTTCCTGCTCACCTCGAGTCTCCTGAGGCGGGGATTCGGCGTCCGATGGGGGTGGATCCCCCTCTTTCCGTCCTCGAGACATGCCCATGGTTGTAGCTTGTCTCGCACTCCAATCCTGCGTTGCGGTGCCCCCTCACCTCCCGAACTGTTCTACTGGGCCGCACCTCCCGCACTTCTCATAGTCCACAATGGCCTCCTCCCACCAAAGCCACGCTACACGGAAAGCGTCACCGGCTCTAGAAGCTGTATAGCCAGGGCGATACTTGCTCTTGCAGAATACACCATGTAGGGTACCAGACCCCTCAGCTCCCCGCCTCTCTCACCAGGCCCCTCACTCAATTCCCAAGGCCGGGGCGGTTCCGAGCCGTCGCAATCCTGTATCAGAGGGCAAACCCAGGTCCGCCGCCCAGTGCCGCAACCTTGCACCCGCTCAGTGGCTCCTGGTCCATCCGGTGGGCCTGCTATAGCATCCCGATGTTCGCGCTTCAAGACGTCCTGCGCTCACCCACATGCCGCCACCTGTATCTCCTCCTTGTCTCTCCTGCTGAGGATGGCTCAATCAGTGCAGGCCTGGGCCCCTCATTCCGCTCACTGCGGCATCCCTTTCGACCCCCAGCGCTCACGAAGGCCAATTTGACCCCAATGTCACTTTCCATGTCGCAAATTTTTTAGTAGCAGGAGTACGCATTAATAAGAAGCGCAGCAAAAGCAATAATGGATTGATTATAAACGAAATTTCTTAAGTGTAACCTCAATAAGACTATAGATATATCAATGTTTTAAATGTTTTAACTGTATCTTTTAACCTTTTTGACTGTATACATTAATTGTTTATGCACATGTCACTTTACATTACTATGATGATATGACTTATGAACTATCATGTATATATATTATGTAAATATTTTTCTTGCGATTGTTTAACTTTTTGTGTGTAATCTTTGAAATGTACCCTGTGTCTTTTTATGATTTTTTAAAAATCGAATAAAAGTGATTGACTGACTGACCCCAATGCGCAGATCGTTTCGGCGGGCGGGGGGCGTGGGGGTTGGGGGGTGGGAGGGAGCAGTGGTGGCAGAAAAGCCCCAATTTCGACCAGCTTTTTGTTCGCGCCCCCCGGCAGGGACCAGCCACTTTGCGCCGTCCTCAGTTCCAAGAGGGGGGAGCCTTCTTCTGGTCCGCAGGCGGAGCGTGTCTCCTGATCAGCTCCGGCGTTCTTCCGGACCTATTCACGACCCCGGGAGGCCAGCCCGATGGCTCTGAGGTGTCCCACGCCCTCCGTGCTCGCGGCGCCTGCTCACTTCTGTCCAGGGCGCTATACCGCTCTGCAATGACACCGCGATCGTCCTCGGGGGCACAGCGCTCTCCTTCTCTGCGCCTCTCCGATCGCGGCTCCTCGCTCCCAGTCATATGTGCCAGCGCTAGCTTCGGTCAGAGGGCGCGACAGTCACCGGTGCCATTTTGGGGTCTTCGGTGTTCGGCTCCTTCGCACTGTTGAGCGGCCACCGCGATCTGATCGCACCAGGTTTTCGGGCAATTAACAACGCCCCTCGGCTCCAGGTCGCCCCCTGCTCATGTGGCTCTTTTTGGGGGACCGAGAGACTCCAGGATCAGGAGAACTTCGGGGGATCGGGCGCGGAGCTCAGTGCTCACGCAGCCTGTCCCATCGGCTCCTAAGCCACGCCCCCGCGCTGGGTTCTCTGATGCAATCGCATCTAAGATGGGAGCGAGGGGAGGCAATGAGTCTGATGGTGCAAGCCACCTTTTGTGACGTCACTTCCTGTTGTGACATCAACGTCCCCCCCACTTCTTTTTTTAGGACTTGTGCCCTGCTCTGCTGTATTGGTCTCAGAGATGAGCTAAGTTAGAATCATGAAAGAATCTGTGTAATGAAATCTCCTAACCTCTTTCTTGCAAACGGTTCGTCCCGGCCGGAGAGTTCATTATTCTCGATTCGGATCCGGAGAAAATGCTGGTGTAGTTCTACTTTTTTTCCTGAATCTCGGCGGTTTCAGCAAGAGGGAGTTGGCCGCCCCCTGAGGCCTGGAGCTTGTTTTTAGAATGCATGCCGGCGTGCTAACGGTGCTGTCTGCTGCCTTGAAGTTGCACAAGAGAAAATTACGTGTGTGTTACACCCCCCTATTTAGAGTGCCATTTATAAATACTTTTTGTATCTTCTTTAGACATGTTAGTTTTTCAACGGTTTAATGAGTTGCTCAGGGAACTACTTCAGAATACGGAAAATGACTTTAAAAAACATCTAACATGCAGCACAGAGATCCAGTCTACAGCTTGAACAGAGAAGCCCTGTTCTGTGCATGCCTGCGATTCCAAAGCCTTAGCAGCCCTGCTTCTGTTTGTTTTACTTTTCTATCAATAACGTCTCGTCTTTGCCATTCCTTTTATAGGGGCCAACCCCACCACGAACCACATACAAAGAATTATTGCATGATTTAAGTTATAAAGCTCAGGTTTTGTGCATTCATTTCTACTCAAAGGGACCCATCTGCAACTTGATATTACCTGTACACTCCCAGAGCATAAGATTAAGACAGTCTTGGCGTCTTCTTGGGAAGGATTTTGGTCACTAGGCAGATAAATATTTTTTAATGCGAATTACATGTTGCGTAGCCACAAGTTTGAGGAATACGAAGGAGATCTCACGTGAAAGAGAAGAAAGTAGTGTGGCATAACCGGAGACTAGTATTTTTACGCATCTCTGTAGACCAGGGTTCTCCAAACCGGTGCTGGAGGGCCGGATCTATGCCAGGTTTTTGGATCTCCCCATTGAGATACATGTAGTAATTTTTAAAATCTGGCATAGATCCGGCCCTCCAGGACCGGTTTGGAGACCCCTGCTGTAGACAATCCACTTGCCCTTACTATAAAGAGAAATTTGGGTCTGTTGATCCGAGCCCCCCCAAAATTATACAATAAAAGTCAGCTCGTAGGCATCAGTAATAAAAGAAGGATGGGGCTGGGGTAAAGTCAGTTACAGTGCTGTATGTGGGCTGTTCTCTTTGCTGATATTGCAGGCTTTCCGGTATGAATGCTTCTGTTTTTTTCGTGATTGGTTCCAGTTTTTCCCCTCCCATTTAGAAACAAGCATTTCCAATGCGATAGGTCTCTCATTTACGAGAGTGTGAGCTATTGGCATTGTAAATGCCAACAGATTAAACTCTCGCGAATGCGAGACCTATGACATTGCAAATACTTTTATTGTCAAAGGCCCCAAGCCGCACTTTTACGCGCATGTGAAGGCTGCGCCTCTTTCTTTAGAAGAGCCGCGTCTAAGGAAATGTGCGTAGCTGCCAGGGCACAAGTCCTAAAAAAAGAAGTGGGGGGACTAACCTAGTTAATCAGTATGCAAGTGGCATCGCAGCGCGTGGCATCGCAGCGTGTGACATCACAGCGTGTGACATCATAGCACGTGACATCACAGGAACTGGCATCACAAGAAGTGATATCAGATCTTAAGCCCTCACATATATGTTTAGCAGGTGTATCATGAGTGCATTTGAGCACTTTGAGTATACTTGCAAACCCTCCTGATTTAGGCAGAAGATTCACACTTTTGTACGCTACACATAAAACAATGTTACCTTTTGTCAGCGTTAAGCTTTCTATAGCCATAGTGCTTTAAAAGGAATAGTGATATTTAAATTATTACAATGCCTCCTCAAGGGTAGTAAGCATATATAAATGCAATTTATTTTGTGCAAATACTGGGAAAGATCAACACATCTGAAGTTCTAACAGTGTATGCATATCGCCTAAACAGAGCCTGAACAAAGTGAAAAGCGGCCTCTCCTAAGTATGTGTGAAGTGCTAACAAGGTGCGAGCCTTTGTTTCGCCTCTGCTGCATTTGCATCTGGTGTGCAGGCTCTGGACTGCTGCCAGTCCGGAAACTCCAACAAAAGGAGGCCTGATGACCCCTGAGACTCAACCTTTGTTATGGCCGAGTATCCCAGCAGGAGTCAGAAATAAGAGAGCCCCGTCACCGCCTGCACGTTGTTGTGATCGCAAGCACACAACAACGTGCAGGAGCTGCTGAATGTGTCCTGGTGTTTAGAAATTATACAGGGACGAATTCAGCATCTTTTTTAGTGGGGCCCAACTTCTTGGCAGGGTGGACGGCCTCCACCCTGTGAAAGAAGTGGGGGGACGCCGCCCACCCGCGTGGACCCCCGACTCGTGCCCTGGTAGCCGCTATTAAATTGAAACTGCGGCATTGGGTCTTTCAGAAAAAGAGCATCTATTTGTTAAACAATTTTTATGAGTAAATGTGATTAAAGCCGACCGTAGCTATTGTTAATTAGTCTGTGTTGAAAAAGGTACCTAATATTACATATTTCACATCTCAAAAAAATTAACAGAGAATTGATTTCTGGTTTCTGACTAGTTCCAAATTACACACATATGAAACATGAAGTTGGTATCTATCACATTGACTTTGATGGCAAAATCTGATTTCCTTGTGGGAGTAATGCAGCTGCAGCAAGATTGTGCTTTCAGTGTGACACACCAGCTGCACGAGTCATGTTTTACTGTGCAGAAGATCATCTTGCTTCAAAGCCACACACCAAGGGCCCGATTCACAGAACTAACGTAAGACAAAATCCTAAACTTACTACAATTTTGGCATTCACAGAAGGCACTTACTCACCTAACTTTAGGACTCCTAAACTGAGAAAAATCCTAACTTTAATAGCTTCGGTATTAACAGAAGGCATTTAGGAGTCCACTTCTGTGAATACCGAAATGAGTAAGTGCCTTCGGATCCACTTCTAGTAATATTAAATATCTGTGTTAGTCATTAATATCTGACAATGCTCCGTTAACAGCCTCACGGCCTGTCCAATGATCAGTCCACTCTCATGTTACCTAGGGCTGTGCTGAGAGAGAGAAAGTCGCTTTTAGTAGGGAATCCAGATTAATTGTGGCCTAACACCAACTCCGAGGTTAAAGGTTACAGGACCAAAGAGGGAAAATATAGGCAGTTGAAATTCTTCAGAAACATAAACACAGAAAACTGTGCTTCTGACTTAGAGTTGCACTTAGGCAAATCTTGACAGCAGCACATTTTAAACAAGCATTGGCAATGCCAATTGTTCCTTAAAAGGAATATTGAATGTATTGTGAAACTTTGCACATAAATAGCACACAATTCAATATGTGCATGTGTGAAATCAAATAGTTGTTGAATAATATTGGTGTAGGTTAAAAGGTCAGGTAACAGTTGCACTGTCAAGCCAGACCTAAAAATACATGTATGTTAATGACTGCTCTCCTCATATCTGTGCTGCAGCCAGAAAAGAACATATAGTACTCTGTTATCCAAGACATTTTATTAGCATAATATTGCCATTTGAGTGCCTCTGAAAATTCAAGCTCAGGCAATTGGATAAATAAAACAAATTATCACAGCTCTGTTAGGCTCAAGTACTTTTTTGTGAAAGCACACAACTTCTGCCCAATCCAAACATGTACTCCTGGCTCCAGCATATTGGCGGAGCCGAAGCTATAATTCTCTGGCAACAGCTGTGTTGTCAAGCCAGACTATAAAAAAACATAGGGCTAGATTACAGTGGCGGTCGGGCGAGTGTCCAACCGCCATCGCAGTGAGATTGGGATCGACCAACAAGTAGTCGGCGGTCCCACCCTCCAAATTATGATGCCACCACCGTGTGGGTGGTCGGAATTGTGAGTTTTTCCATTGTTGCAGTGATCGAAATGTATCCACTGGTAGCCTGGCAATATGTGGTGCCTGGCACATGGGGTCTGGATGTTTGGGGGACCCTAGCAGAGCCCCCCCCCCCTGGGCGTGTGGGCTCTGCAAGGGCTCCGCCAAAGTCCCTTTCCAACAGCGTTTCCATGATGGTCGAACCACGAGGGAAAGGCTGTCGGAAAGGGACATTGTAATCCCCACCGCAGTGCCTGTGCTGGCACCGCCCCTATTGTATGGAATACGATCTGACTGATGGCCTGACTGGCTCCTTGAGCCTTCCGGAAGCGTTGATCACTCCCTCCGACATTGACTCTTGGGACAGAGAGTGGCCAGTGGGTCGATCTATAAGTCGTACTAGGATCCATTGTTTGCACTGCTTGTGCCAAAGACATTTCAGGTTGACTGAAAGACAAGGTATACTTTTATGATCAGATCTTCAGCTAAGTTGATGGCTAAGAAGGGGAGCACCAAAAACAAAACAGGACATTTAAGATAAACTTAAGAGCGATCAGAAAAATGAAAATGAATATCCTCTGCAAGGGATCTCAGAAGCTATACAAGGTGAATGACATATTATTGGAAGAAATTTGGAATGATCTTATCCCATGGCTTCGGAGTCAAAAATGTCAGACACGACATTGCAGTTATTAGCAAGTTATTGGACTTATTACGCCTTGTCTATACTCTGATGCAGCAGTCTGCAACAAATTAAACTGTATGACTGTACTAAATATGATTTTGTGTATTATGGCCTATAGTGGCAAAAACTATAGGATTGTTTTTTTTGTTTTTTGAAGATTGTTTTAAATATTATTTTACTTTCTGTGGATTTATTGTAATCAGTGTGATTAATACAGTAATATTATTACCTTCCTAGCATGACAGTGCAGCCCTGGCAGTATTTGAGTAAATAAGGAGACATTATGTTTTCGCTACCTCAGTAGTTTGTCTCCCGTGCGGTGTTGTGTACAGGTCTTGAGCATGCATTTCAATATGTCCATGATTGAATCAGAAAGACGTCTACACAGAACAGTGCAAGATCAAATCTAGTAATGATACAGGAGGCTCTGGAAATGCATTTAAATACATTGAGGGTAAAGATGCACCAGCTAATGTCCATAATTAAAAGCACTATCAGCCAAAAAGCGAGGACAGCCAATGGCACCACCGATCTGGGGGTCACTTGATGGCCATCAGAAAGACAGTGGCCCAATACAATACATATTAATGGACGTGCTATGGGGGATGAGAGAGGAATGCAACATGATCTTGCTAGCGTGCTGTATGAAGACATTTTAGAACTGAATTTCATGAATGGAAATAACAATGTGGGACATAGCTTTACATGATTTGTGGACGTGTTCGGAGAATGCACCAGCAAAGGGTCACAGTTGACACTTTGTGGCAAAGCATTCGTTCAAGAACTGACACAAATAGGCTCATTTTTGGAATTGTAGGAACTCTCAACGATGTCATGACAGCTACCAGATCCCACAATGCAACATAAATGGGCTTGGTAGCCTGTTCCTCAGTGCAAGTTGCTGGGTGAAGGAGCAGAAAAGAATATCATATCTTTAGTCCTAACTTTGGCTCTCAGCAAAAAACAAGAGTGACCTTCCACACAATTTTCTTTGTACATGAAGCGAATTATGACCCCACTCCAAACTACCTTTCAGAACTGTCCCTTACCCACTAACCTGTAGCCTTAGCTTCTCCAACAAGAGCAAACTGGTGAGTCACATTCTGGGGTAGGATGTATGGCGGTCAATCTCGTCACATCCAGGGATCCAGAGACTCCTTCAAGACACTCCTCTACCATACTTTGTCGACCTTTTCTGTGACAGCCGCACACCACTGTGTCCTGTGTGCTGCCCAACCAGACACCTAAGATAGACTTCCCTCTTCACCCAGGCTCTCCGGGCACTTGCTCATTCAAGGTTTTGTCACCTAGTTGGGGGTTATACTTGATGGTGGCTTGTCAACAGTCTCTGTCGATTGCAGCTGGATAATTGACTGCCCCCCCAACCACTTTTAGCAAATATACTTTGAAGCTGCTTCCACTTTCCCCTTAAATATACACCAACACTCCCAAAGTACTCTGGGGCCACCTGAGAGTGGTTAGAAGCACTTAACAAAAACCTCAAATAAAATAAAAATACCATGAATATGGTAAAGTACAATTGTGACTTCATTCTTAATAGAGCAGCAGAATTGGTTTGATACATTGATAAACTCAGCACATTTTGGGAATGAAATCTGAGCTGCGGTGCAACCCCTGATCCCAGCTTGCTATGTGTGGCTTCACCCCTTGTAGGGGTTAACTTCTGTATTGCTTATTTAGGTCGCTTTATCTCTCCAGTAAGCTCTGGCATCTGGAAATGGCATTGGGTTACAGTTGAAAGCATACATAGTATATAGTCTGGATCAGACAAACATCTTGTATAGCGCACTACTCACCCGCCAGGTTCTCAAGGCGCTTGTACGAATACCGCCGTGGAACCCATCCTGGCTTTCCCTGTGAGGCGTCCACTCCTGGGCACCCCCAAGGTGGAGGCCAGGCATCCTTAGCGTTGTGGGGGCCGCTGTGGAGATTAAGCAAGCTATTGCCCAGAGTTGCAGAGTGGGACTCCATGATTGGAATAGGCACTGAGGCGAGAATTATCAGGTCCGTGGAATTTTGAGCCCAAGACCCGCTGAGGCGAAGAATTGAACGCTGGTCCCGGGCTAGACCTCTGCATCAGGGTCTGCCGCTCTAACCATTGAGCCACACTTCTTCAGTTTACAGTACCAGTGACTACAAATATGAACATACCAATTCCCATGAAGACCGTCGGAAACATCCTCCTTTTCACATCCATTGGATGCTAAGTAGGTCTCTCCCGAGATGCAATGTCAACCGCTACCGTTTCTCACACTAGATCAAGTGGTCCTTCCTTGATCCTTCAAAGTGTGAGAATCTGCTTACAAAGGGTCGTTATCTGTGCATGTTTGTGACCTGCACACCCTCAGGTGGTTGAAAATTCACCCTCACTTTTTTGTGGAGGGCCTTAAGAGCATGGGTTGTTTATTTTACTTTAAATCAATGAAAAGTGCTGTCGAAAGTGACCAGCTTTGACCCTTTTCTTTAAATCAGGGCAAGCAACCAGTGACATTGCAAATGCTACCTTCCTATTTCAGACTGTCATGTGTGTTCTCTTAACCTGTAAGTGTGCAGATCATGGGAAAGGGTCAGAATACCAAGCGCAGTGGACAGAGAGAAAAATTATTGGGCATTGCTCAGTAGTAACACAGGGAAGAACTTTACAGACAAAGTCAAGTCAAAGCATTTATATAGCGCACTACATACCCAGAGGGTTTCAAGGCGCTTAGGAAGGGGAGGTGGATTATTTGTCAAATATCCACGTTTTAAGCTGCTTTCTGAACGCTAGGTGATTCTGGGTGAGGCGAAGGTAAGCGGGGAGTGAGTTCCATGTTTTGGCAGCCAGGTATGAGAAGGATCTGCCTCCCATGGTGGTCTTGTTGATGCGAGGTACAGTGGCGAAGGCTTGGCTGGAAGAGCGAAGTTGGCGGGAGGGGGTGTAGAAGGACAGTCGAGAGTTGAGGCAATCTGGTCCGATGTCGTAGAGTGATTTGTGTGCGTGGGTAAGCAGTCGGAAAGTGATCCTCTTATTGACGGGTAGCCAGTGGAGGTCTTTGAGGTGACCAGAGATGTGTTCGTTGCGTGGGATGTCTAATATGAGCCTGGCTGAGGCGTTTTGGATTCGTTGTAGTTTCTTCTGGAGTTTAGCGGTGGTACCTGCGTAGAGGGTGTTTCCGTAGTCCAGTCGGCTCGTGACTAGAGCGTGGGTGACTGTTTTCCTTGTTTCGGAGGGGATCCAGCGAAATGTTTTTCTGAGCATGCGAAGAATGTTAAAGCAGGAAGAGGATACAGCGCTGACATGTCTGTTCATTGAGAGTGAAGAATCCAGGATGACGCCAAGGTTCCGTGCGTGGTCTGTCGGGATGGGTGCATTTCCGAGGGCTTCCGGCCACCAGGAGTCGTCCCATGCAGAGGGGGATTTACCTAAGATGAGGACTTCTGTTTTGTCTGAGTTCAGTTTCAGGCGGCTTTGTTTCATCCATTCGGCGACTTCTTTCATTCCTTCGTGTAGGTTAGTTTTTGCGGTGCTGGGGTCCTTGGTGAGAGATAGGATCAGTTGAGTGTCATCCGCGTAAGAGATGATGTTGAGGTTGTGTTGGCGGACGATGGCCGCGAGGGGGCTCATGTATACGTTGAAGAGGGTGGGACTGAGTGAGGATCCTTGTGGTACGCCGCAGATGATTTCAGAGGCCTCGGACTTGAATGGTGGGAGACGGACTCTCTGGGTTCTTCCGGTGAGGAACGAGGTGATCCATTCCAGTGCCTTTCCTTGGATTCCGATGTTTCTGAGGCGTTGTAAAAGGGTGCTGTGGCAGACTGTGTCGAAGGCTGCAGAGAGGTCGAGGAGGATGAGGGCGACTGTGTCTCCATTGTCCAGTAGAGTTCGGATGTCGTCTGTTGCTGCGATGAGGGCGGTCTCAGTGCTGTGTTTGGCTCGGAAGCCAGATTGTGAGGGGTCGAGTGATTTGTTGGCTTCGAGGAAGGCGGCGAGCTGGTTGTTGACAGCTTTCTCGATGACTTTGGCCGGGAATGGAAGAAGCGAGATAGGGCGGTAGTTTTTGAGTTCGGTGGGGTCTGCTGTTGGTTTTTTCAGAAGGGCGGTGAGTTCAGCGTGTTTCCAATCTTCTGGGAAGGTAGCGGAGTTGAAGGAGCAGTTGATGACGTCTCGGAGGTGTGGAGCTATGACGGAGTCAGCTTTGTTGAAGATGTGGTGGGGGCATGGGTCTGTGGGGGATCCAGAGTGGATGGAATTCATCAGGCGGATGGTGTCCTCAGTGGATATTGGGTTCCAGGCGTTAAGGGTGTTAACGGGGGGAAGATGGTCAGTTGATGGTAGGGTGGGTTGGTCTCCGGGTTGGTTGTCAAAGCTGTTGTGGATGTCAGCAATCTTGTTGTGGAAAAAAGAGGCTAGGGAATCGCAGAGGGTTTGAGAGGGGGTGATGTCGTTGGAGTTGGCCGAGGGGTTGGAAAATTCCTTGACGATGTTGAAAAGTTCCTTGCTGTTGTGGGCGTTGTTGTCAAGTCGATCTTTGAATGCTGTTTTCTTGGCTTTTCGGATCAGTTGGTGGTGAGTACGGATGGCGCTTTTGAAGGCGTCCTTGTTGCTGGTGGATGGGTCTTTTTTCCAGGCCTTTTCAAGGGAGCGGCACAGTTTCTTGGATTTCTTGAGGTCGTCGTTGAACCATGAGGCCTTCTTGATGCCAAGTTTGTGTTGACGTTTTTTCAGTGGTGCTAAGGTGTCGGCGGTGTTGGATAACCAAAGGGTGAGGTTGGAGGCGGCTTCGTTGGCGTTAGAAGAAAGGGCTGGGGAGGTTTGAAGGAGTGATGTGGAGATCTGCTCTGTGGTGATTTTGTTCCAGTTTCTTTGTAGAGTTGGTTGGAGGTGGATGATGGGTTTCGGCTTGTTGTAGGTGAAGTGAACGCAGCTGTGGTCAGTCCAGAGGAGACCTGTAGTGTGGCTGAAGGAGACATGGTTGCTGGAGGTGAAGATGGGGTCGAGAGTGTGACCTGCGATGTGGGTGGGGGAAGTGACCAGTTGTTTAAGTCCGAGGTTGGCGAGGTTGTCTAAGAGGGTGGCGGTGTTGCGGTCGTTGATCTTTTCAAGGTGGAAGTTGAGGTCTCCCAGAAGGATGTAGTCTTTGGAGGGGAGCGCGTGTGGGGTGATGAAGTCCGTGATGTCTTCACTGAATTTTGCGCGGGGTCCTGGTGGTCTGTAGAGGAAGGTGCCTCTGAGTGTGGTCTTGGGGTCGATGTGGATCTGGAAGTGAAGGTGTTCGGAGTTGGCGAGGTTGGCATCAGAGCTGGTTGAGATGCGGATTGTTTTCTTATGGACGATAGCGATTCCGCCTCTTGTATGGTCGGTGCGGTCCTTGCGTGTGATCTTATAGTCATCGGGGATAGCGATGGCGATGTCAGGAGCGGAGGAAGCGTTCATCCATGTTTCCGTTAGGAAGGCGACGTCAGGAGAGATGGTGTCTAGTAGGTTCCAAAGGTCAATGGCGTGTCTGTGGACCGAGCGGGTGTTGAGAAGGATGCATTCTAGGTGGTTGGGGTCGGGAATCTGTGGTGTGGTCGTAGCGGGGATGTTGACAGTGCCGATGAATTTGCAGGAGTAGCATGAGAAAGGTCCGTGGGTGTGTCCAGGAGCGGCTTGGACGCAGTTGGGGGCGCGACCGGGGTTAAGGGCTAGGAGGGTGGCGGCATCGTAGGTAACGCGGGGGGGCTGGGTAGCGCGAGGGGCAGGGGGTCTGGCGCTGGGCGCGGTCCAGGCGCGGACGGGCGTAGACGGGCTTACCTTTGGCGCACCTTCGGCGCGAATGGGGCGCGGTCGCTGCGCGTGAACACTGCGCGCGGGAACTCCTGTCATATATGGATAGTGGAGGGGGAGGGGCGAGGGCGTCTCAGCTGGGAGGCGGGGCGGGCTCGGGATGACCAAAAAACAACAACAATCCGACAAAATGGAGGCGGAGGGGGGAGCCCAGTGTAAATGCGCGTAGACAGGAAAAGCGGCGCGTTCAATAAATGACCAAAATGCAGATACAATACAGCGTCTAGCAGGCAGACAGGAGAAGCGGCGCTTTCAGTAAATGACCAAAATGCAGATACAATACAGCGTCTAGCAGGCAAACAGGAGAAGCGGCGCTTTCAGTAAATGACCAAAATGCAGTTACAATACAGCGTCTAGCAGGCAAACAGCAGGCAGCAGTAAAAGGCAAAAAGCAAAGCAGCGATGATACCAGTGACGCTACAGGACACTGGGGAGCGACCACTCTGTCCAGGGGAAACGAGCGAGTCACGGCGCTTTGCTGTGGTGGAGCGCTGATATGGTCAGTGGGAGGGCGTCTCAGCTGGGAGGCGGGGCGGGCTCGGGATGACCAAAAAACAACAACAATCCGACAAAATGGAGGCGGAGGGGGGAGCCCAGTGTAAATGCGCGTAGACAGGAAAAGCGGCGCGTTCAATAAATGACCAAAATGCAGATACAATACAGCGTCTAGCAGGCAGACAGGAGAAGCGGCGCTTTCAGTAAATGACCAAAATGCAGATACAATACAGCGTCTAGCAGGCAAACAGGAGAAGCGGCGCTTTCAGTAAATGACCAAAATGCAGTTACAATACAGCGTCTAGCAGGCAAACAGCAGGCAGCAGTAAAAGGCAAAAAGCAAAGCAGCGATGATACCAGTGACGCTACAGGACACTGGGGAGCGACCACTCTGTCCAGGGGAAGCGAGCGAGTCACGGCGCTTTGCTGTGGTGGAGCGCTGATATGGTCAGTGGGAGGGCGTCTCAGCTGGGAGGCGGGGCGGGCTCGGGATGACCAAAAAACAACAACAATCCGACAAAATGGAGGCGGAGGGGGGAGCCCAGTGTAAATGCGCGTAGACAGGAAAAGCGGCGCGTTCAATAAATGACCAAAATGCAGATACAATACAGCGTCTAGCAGGCAGACAGGAGAAGCGGCGCTTTCAGTAAATGACCAAAATGCAGATACAATACAGCGTCTAGCAGGCAAACAGGAGAAGCGGCGCTTTCAGTAAATGACCAAAATGCAGTTACAATACAGCGTCTAGCAGGCAAACAGCAGGCAGCAGTAAAAGGCAAAAAGCAAAGCAGCGATGATACCAGTGACGCTACAGGACACTGGGGAGCGACCACTCTGTCCAGGGGAAACGAGCGAGTCACGGCGCTTTGCTGTGGTGGAGCGCTGATATGGTCAGTGGGAGGGCGTCTCAGCTGGGAGGCGGGGCGGGCTCGGGATGACCAAAAAACAACAACAATCCGACAAAATGGAGGCGGAGGGGGGAGCCCAGTGTAAATGCGCGTAGACCGGAAAAGCGGCGCGTTCAATAAATGACCAAAATGCAGATACAATACAGCGTCTAGCAGGCAGACAGGAGAAGCGGCGCTTTCAGTAAATGACCAAAATGCAGATACAATACAGCGTCTAGCAGGCAAACAGGAGAAGCGGCGCTTTCAGTAAATGACCAAAATGCAGTTACAATACAGCGTCTAGCAGGCAAACAGCAGGCAGCAGTAAAAGGCAAAAAGCAAAGCAGCGATGATACCAGTGACGCTACAGGACACTGGGGAGCGACCACTCTGTCCAGGGGAAACGAGCGAGTCACGGCGCTTTGCTGTGGTGGAGCGCTGATATGGTCAGTGGGAGGGCGTCTCAGCTGGGAGGCGGGGCGGGCTCGGGATGACCAAAAAACAACAAAGTGGCTACAGGCTTGAGACAGAATATGATTGTAGTCATTGTGTGAAAGCAAAACTGTCCAAGCTAAAATATATGGTGTATCACCTTGTATCACTGTGACCCACCACCAATAACTAAGATATCGCTTCGAAAAAAACTGCAATCGAAAGATCAAAACCAAAGCAGGAATGGTTAAAATCTTCACTGGATCTAGAATTTTAATTACAATTATTGCCTATCAAGGTTTGTCCCGAAAATTGAACATACTTATTTCAACTAACAAATACTCCCCTCCAACAGAAAATGCCCCAACCACCACTATTTCTGGAACAATCTTCACAAAAAAACAGAAATGACATCACTTTTTCCCTTGGCATTCAAATGTGAACATGTCAAAGCAGTTTTGAATTGTCTTCAATTGCTGCCAAAGATTTATCCATTAGACCAGCGCTTGGAAGTCCAACAAAAACAATACAGTCTAAAGTCCGCATAGTTATGGCTAAAAAAAGTTCACATACACGTAAAGTTTCTGTGATGGATGTGGGCATGAGTGAGGAAAAAATACAACAATTAACTCTGTATAGGTTGCAACGCAGCATACTACGCAAAAAAAATCTTTATAATTCTAAAGGAAATATTCCTTGCATCCTCTCTGCAGTTTAGGACATGTATGCACATTAAAGTGCATGAGTGTATCGCAATAGACTTTGAAATGCCTCATAAGTACTCTCTGTGGCATATGATTATAAGCTGAGCCACTCAAATTGAGCTCCTCATCGGCTCGATAACAGTACCCTACTGAAAACAAGTAAGGGAAAAGCCAAATTGTCATGCACTTTTGCCAATACAGATCTATTGGCTATGGCAACGCTCTGTGCTGATCAGCATTGCCAATAACCATTTTTTGTTTTAGGCAATGTCGAATGGCATCATCAAATTATTATTATTTTTTTTAAATGTGCGAAGAAAGGTACACAAGGAAGTGTGGCCATACATGTGCACATAAGCATCATGACGCTATGTTGCCCCATTGTAAGTGTATTTTTTAATTTGCTGCTCCAAGATGGTGGACACCCATCTGGAAAAGGTACATTACAAAAACAAAATGTGCACCAAATAATTTTTTTTTTAAAGAAACGGGCCCTCAAAAAAAGAAGAAAAACGTTGGTAACATTTCTCTCTTGCCTTGTAGCTATAGCAAGCAGAAGGTGTGAAACCTCTTTGGGCGTTGACAGCTTGCCCCACATTGTGTTAATGCAGAGGCTGGTACCTGTGCATAGTTTGTAGAAAGGTCCTTTATCAGCGTTTCTTTAATTTCTTGGTTATTAAGCAACATCTAATTATATAGCAGTGTCTCCAACTTGTTTTCGCTATAATACCAAGAGAGTTTGATTTTTGTAACACTTGAATCACAATATTTGCATGTATAAATGTAGGTGCTAATTTGTGTAGCGCAAACTTATCCGAAAAGCAGTAAGACGCGCTACAGGGTCAAAGACTGTTAAGGTGTTTTATGAGGAGTAGCTGGTTTGTGGACTGCCATTATATCATGATGTAGTGTTCTTTAAAGACCTGTCCAGCCATACCACACCATTCAACTTCAAATTAGCATAGGGTTTCTGCAAAGCAAAGGAAAACATCGATAGCAAAGTACGGTTACTGTGATGGCGTGATGATGTCTGTGAAAACCAATAACAGGGACCAGATAGTGCCATTAAAAGCATTTGCGGGTCTGCCTTTATTCACACATCTTTCTCAAAAATGTTGGAACAAAACAAATGTTTTTGATAAAAATCCTCTTGGTTGTGATAGACTTTTTTGTGATGCATTTCATTATTGTCATTTAAAAATTGTTATTGCATCAGTAATAAGTTACTATAAGAAGCAAGCAATGGCATATTATCACACACAAAATGATCTTTAAAATAAGAAATTGCTCACTTTTTGTGTTATAATCAGCTTTCCATCGTATCTATATTTTTATATAAAAACGAATGTATGTCTGTCTGTCCTTTATGCATTACTACACCATTCATCCGATCGCCATGAAACTTTGGGAAGTTGTTGAGTACACTCCCGCGAAGGTTTGTGGCAAAAAAAAAATTGTTAAATATCGGCCCCCCAGGGCCCTCATAATCTTTCCAATACTGAACGTTTACAGTTTCCGGTGTGACTCGCTTTTGCAATGACCATCAACAAAGCACAAGGACAATCGCTGCAAGTGTGTGGACTAGATTTGGAGAATCCGTGCTTCTCACATGGACAACTATGTGGACAGCTCACGCATCGAAAAACCTTCAGATATATTCGTGTACGCACCAGACGGAAAAACTAAAAATACCATGTATCCACAAGCACTCTAATAAATAAACAGAATTAAAACAACACTTTAAAATGTTTTCCATGTTAAAAAGAATAAGTTTCACTAAAAATTACACAATGTAAATTGTATGTTATCATAACAAGTTTCCTTAAATTTCCTTTCTTCTGAGATCGCAGCAACGCGCGATGGGTAAGCTAGTACTGTTATATAGAAATGTAGTAAGTAAATGCCTTTGTGATAAATTAAACTTTTGACGAATTTTATGATACTTTCCTACATTGTCCACTTTAATAATGCCAACAAGGTTGTTTAATGAATGTTGATATCTATGTTGGTTTTCATAGCCGATTAGAAGCCCATATCATGTGTAGCATCCTGAGCCAATCTTGCTTTAAAACGAAAATACCATTGTGGAACGTGAAGTGTTTCATTAAAAATCTCAACATTGAAAATGCAAAATGCGGTTTACTAAAAGCCACCATCGGGGCCCAGGTTTCACACATGGAGTGGGGTTGCTTGTGACCCATGGGTTTTAGTGAACACCAGCCTACTGAGAATTGACTAAAGACCACATTCCAGTCCCTTGTTAAAGAACGGACAGAAGGAAATCTGGATATTACATTCTGTAAACGTATTACGTAGTACTAGATGGGATATGGTCCTGTATTTTCCTCCCTGAAGAGATCAGTTTACGGTACAAAAAAATGATTTAAGGGTCATTCCTATTCTAGGCTAAACTCGAAAGCCCCCTCCCTGTTTTAAGGGTGAGCATTAATATTGCTTTTCTATAGCTCACATCCCTTGTCTGCTAAACATGTTATTGCATATGTTACAGTGCAACTAAGCAAATATGTAACTGTTAGCACTGCTAAAATGACACTATCCAGATCTTTAAGTGATTAACTTGCTGTTTTAAGGAACTGAAACATAACAGCAGTGGCAGAGGACATGACTTACATCATCAGTGCGCCCTCTCAGTAGAGTGGTCAGTACCCGTGCAACCTCAAACAGGTGACAATCATCCTCTCACTATTGGAAATAAACAGTGGTAAATCCCTACCATATTAAGCTTAACTAAGATTTTGGAAGCAGAAGCTATGGAACTGCTTCAGAATTATGTGGAAGCAGATAACTTTCTTTCTGATGCTCAGAAACAACTACTGTATACTTAAGGATACATGCTTAACCTCATCGCTGCTGCGGCTTTTCCCGCTGTGTGCGGCCGTTTTCAAAATACCTCAGCTCGTCATCAGCATACGAGCGCCGTAGCTGATGACGAGCTGAGCTCGTCATCAGCATCGAAGGTGTTAAAACCTAGGTGAACTTCAGTGTTCCAGAGTAGAGCACCATCTAGCTGGCCTTCGACACTGTGGGCTATGGGATTCTTGCATGATGGACTGAGGGTCAATTGATACCATAACCAGTCACACCAGACTGCGCGTTGCACAGGTTTTTGCCATGTTGCCTCTTCCTTTAACCTATTTAAGCTACTTGTGGTACAGTTATTTGAAGAAAAGGTTCTTTGTTTTCAAACAAACGCCATAGACGTCCACCAGCTCATTGATCTCATTTGAAGTTCCACCTAAACAACCGTAATGTCTGATTCGTCTCTACACAAGAAAAAAATGTGCAAGACGGAGGAGACTGTGCCTGAACAGCAACAAAACGGAGATTTTAGTGCTAGACAAAAATTCTAGCATCTCATTACCTAGAACCTAGCCCTCTTGGCTACGTTTGACACCAGCCCTATATATAGGTGGCCTACAATTTGGCTGTGCTCAGGGTGTCAGTTATTCTTTAACCCTTAGTTTGAGGCCTCTGTCAAATCAGCTAGCTCCCGTCTATATTCCATTTGTTGACAACGAGGCATTGTAAATAACTAATTCAAGCAGTGGTATCCTCCGTACTTTAATTCTATAAGAACGTGTATTTTAGTATTCCTAAAAAAAATCCATCACAAGTTTCAGTTATTTCCAGATTGACCGTTTGTTCAATTTTCAGTTTGAGAAAAACGTACCAGGAGTCTGGCATTATAAATTAGTTATGGCCATGGGAAATCAAATCCAACTGAAGGCTTTGTCTTTGAGCTGGAAACCTATAATTGGAAAAGTCTTACGAAACCCGACGACCTTTGTCATCTTAAGTTAGTAGTCTGAACCCTGCATTCTGCTTGAAACAAGAACGTATTGTTTACTGCACCTTGAAGCTTGGCTACTAGTTTTACTAGCTTTATTTGTGCATTCCTAATACTAACCAAACAAACCTTTTATGACCTTGTACTCACTTGAATAAGTCTACTTGCCTTATTGGTTATCATCGGCACAGACCTTTTAGCATTATGTTTGTTTATGTTTAGGATTTGTAGAGCGCATGGCTATCCGAGGGCTTCCTCACGCTGATGAGTGCTGGACTGTCTGAATATACTTGGTAAACAGTTTACTGGGGGAACAATCAGATCTTGAGTTTTTTCCCCAAAAGTGAGTTTGTCTTCTGGTAGTCTTATACTGAGTGCCAGACCATTTAATAACTTAGGTACCAGGTGTGCAAATGATCTTCTGCCCCATCTCGCTCTTATAATTCTAGTAGTGCTAAGAAGATGTTCGTGAGACGATCTTAGGAGTCTGGCTGGGGCATAGGGAGAGACCAGAACTCTACGTTTGCTGAACCTTTATTCTTTATAGCCTTATGTGCAATGCAAAGAGATTTGAACGTAATCCTTGCTTCAACGGGCAGCCAATGGAGCTGTTTCAAAAACTCGCTTACTGGGTCATGATTTGGGAGTTTGAGGAGAAGCTTGCATTACCTGGAGGCTTTTTATAGCATATTTTGGTGAACCTACATAGAGAGAGTTAACATAATCCAAGCGGGAGATTATAAGGGCTTGGATCACTTTTTAAAAAAAATGTATTCCTTACCATTCTAAGTAGACCAAAGCCGATGCCAGCCAGGTTTTTGGCTTGGTGGTCCTTCGTGAGGGCTCCATCCAACAAAATTCAATTTTTTTTATGGGGCTTTGGGATCTGGGAAGTTGCTCATGCCGTTCGGCCAGCTGTTCATTTATCTGGGTATGACCCTATTCCCTAGAATCATCAGTTCCGTTTTATCGCCTTGCAGTTCGTCATCTAATTGGCTCTCTTTCCAGGCAGGGTACCAGTTGTTGATTGTCAAGGTTCGGCCCGTTTGCAAAAGAAGCCACCAACTGAGTATCGTCTGCCTAAGAAACATCCGAGATGCCAAACTCCTGCACAATTGTTGCCAGCTGTGGAACATAACCATTAAACAGGGTAGGGATGAGTGACATTAAGTTCCAGGCTGATGCTTGAGACAAGCATTTTACTTTGGAAAAGCTAAAATTGTGCTCAAGCTCAAACCTCTCTTTAACCTTTTGTTGGCTTTTTTTACTGCAGATAAATAACTAGAAACATTTGTTTCTGGGGAATTCCATGTTGTTTTCAGCCCCACGTTTGGTGTGAGTGGAGGGAACGGGGAATTGGCCTGTAAAGAAAACAATTGCCTTTGCATAGCAGGCTCCATTAACCCCTTCGGTGCTGATGACGGCTCCCGGTCGTCATCAGTTACGGTGGGCGTGTGCTGATGACGGCCGGGAGCCGTCATGACCACGTCCGCGATCGGAATGTGCCGCACAGGCGCAGAATTCCGGTCGCGGCGGAGGGGTTAAATGTGCTTAAATCTACACTATGTAAATTTCTGCACTGGGGGAAATGGAGTTGTTTACCAGGTAACATACTTATTGTTGTACTTGTGGGAATGTTTGCGAATTGAGAATTTTTTTTGTAAAAGATCATTCCGGGGTAAAGGTAAATACTGCACAATTTCTTTTTAACCTGAGACTTTCATTGTATTGCCAGCACTTGCCCTGTGTGTCCGCTCCCCCCCCAGCACCAGCGCGCTGATCTTAATTGCGACGCTGTCATCTCACCGATTTAAGGGTGTAGATTTGATTTTAATAATTGCATTGGCACTTTAGTTTTACTTACCTAGCTAACGCTGCCTCCCCCCCAGAGTTTCCGGCCGATTTAGGGCTGGGATTCCTGGTACTCGGGTGGAAGTGATTACGGCGGCCATCTTGGGTGAGTCACCTGTATAAAACCAAGGCAGGGGCTCATTTCTCGAATACTGCACAATTTCGCCTGAGGCTTGAGCCGGGCGGTCCTCTTTTTAACCTGAGACTTTCATTGTATTGCCAGCACTTGCCCTGTGTGTCCGCTCCCCCCCAGCACCAGCGCGCTGATCTTAATTGCGACGCTGTCATCTCACCGATTTAAGGGTGTAGATTTGATTTTAATAATTGCATTGGCACTTTAGTTTTACTTACCTAGCTAACGCTGCCTCCCCCCAGAGTTTCCGGCCGATTTAGGGCTGGGATTCCTGGGACTCGGGTGAAAGTGATTACGGCGGCCATCTTGGGTGAGTCACCTGTATAAATTCAACTGGCCATGGCTCCGCGCAGCGGACGCGTTCATCGGGCCCGCCGCATTCGCGCCGGAGGTGCGCCAGAGGTAAGCCCGTCTGTGCCCGTCCGTGCTGCGGCCGGGCACAGCCCCCCCCCCCCCCCCCCCCCCCAGGTCAAAATACGTCAGTAACCTCATATACTAGAGAGGAGTTACTCTCATTAAACATTCCCAATGAGAGATGTCTAAATATCTTAAATGTGGCGGACTGCTACGATCCGCTTTTCTGTAGTTATTGCGGCCCGCTCACAACCCCTGAAGACTGTAATACCATACCCCGACTTTCCAAAACTATGAAGGGAGGTTTAATCAATGCAAGATCCATGTGTAAACATGCTGCACATATCCACGATATGATCGAAGAGAATGAGTTCGACTGGCTCTTCGTCACGGAAACGTGGCTGAAGGACTGGTGTACCCCTGATGTGGTCAATGCCTTACCACAGGGGTATCATATCCAACGCTCTGATAGGAAAATCAAACAAGGAGGAGGAATTGCTATTGTACACCGAGATTCCATAAAGTGTACCACCTTTGACCTCCCTGATGTAAAAGGAGCAGAGTGTCTAGGCTTCTGCCTTCATACACATGAATCAAATGTCTTTTCTGGAGCTCTGATATATCGCCCTCCCGGTTCTCATAAGGAGTTTCTCGAGAGTTTTACCGAAGCGTTCAGTAACATCATCCCTAAATACGCTAACTTTACTATTTTGGGAGATATAAACTTTCATTTGGACACGAATACTGACCCTAATACCAGGGACTTTCTAGAACTTCTTAATATGTGGGGGCTATCGCTATTAAACAGAGACCCTACTCATGAAGCTGGACAAATTCTAGACTGTATTTGTACGAATCTAATGACCCTTAAGGCAAATAAAAAAAATATGCTTATTCCTTTGGAACTAACTATAGCAAAGGAACCAGCGGACAAAAGGCAGCGAATAGTACCTTCCCAAAATAAACACGATTGGAGTAAAATTAGTCAGGACCCGGACTTTCAGGATCTTATGAAAGAGGGCAAACCTACTCTGACGGGTGACACCGAGGTAGATAATGAGATCTTTAATCACTGGATCATGACAAATCTAGAATTAATTAGTACTAAGGGATTAAAGAGCATGTCTGAGAATAAGAAAAAATAGCACTCTGGTTCTCACAATCTCTTAGAGAGAAGCGTGCGGAGGTTAGACTATTGGAGAGGAAGTGGAGACGCTCATACACAATAGAAGAACGACGAATTTTATAAAGAAGCAAGAAATCAATATCATCTGCAGATTAAAGCTGCCAAAAAAGTATTTTACTCTGAGGCAATTTCATCGGCAGAAAATAAGCAGAAGGAGATCTTTAAAATAGTGGATGACTTCCTAAATCCAAAGATTACCAAGCAAGATATCCCCCCCTCTCAGACCCTATGTGACTCCATTGCCAACTATTTTGAGGCAAAGGTCCAGGAGCTCACAAAAGCTTTCCCGACTCCATTGAAGGGATATGAAAAGGGAACATTAGACCCAGATACCAGAAGGGCTGAGTTGAATGAGTTTCTTCCAATTGGTTTGGAAGACAGCAGACAGGCAATCTTGACCGGAAGATCCGGATCCCCTTTTGATCCGTGCCCCCCCAAGGTACTGCATTCTTTGATTGATTTAGTGAACCTGATTATTAATAACATAATAAATTCCTCCCTTGCATCAGCCACAATCCCTCAGGAATGGAGGTTAGTGGCGGTTAAACCTCTGCAGAAGAAAGCGCTGGCTGATCCCTCCATTCTATCAAACCTACGGCGAATCTCATTACTACCGTTCCTCTTTAAGCTCACCGAGGCAGTTGTAAATAAACAACTGACCAACTTTCTGGAGGATGAGGATCTTTTACACCACAACCAATCGGGTTTTAGAGCCTCCCACTCCACGGAATCAGCTCTCCTTTACACAACTGAGACACTGAGGGCCGCCATGGATCAGGGGGACAGGGCTGTCCTAGTTCTCCTGGATCTGTCGGCGGCCTTCGACACGGTCTCGCATGAGATACTGATTAACCGTTTAGCTACGGTGGGCATAGGGGGCACGGCCTTGGCATGGCTAGAAAATCTCCTTGTGGATAGGAAACAGATTACTGTTCTTGGACAGTATTTATCAGCTAAAAAGTCAAATCCCACAGGTGTACCCCAGGGATCAAGGCTAAGCCCGGTGCTGTTTAATCTATATATGACACCTTTAATTGAGCTAATAACATCATTTAACATCAATACAGTATCATACGCGGATGATACTCAGCTCATCTTAGTATTAGACAGCAGGTCCAAAAGAGCAGAGGAGAATCTTGGAAATTGCCTCACTGCAACCTTCAATTGGATGAAGGCTAACCACCTAAAATGCAACACGGGCAAGACTGAAATTCTCCCTGTGGGTTCCCAAAATCTGTTTTCCCCTCAGATGTGGTGGCCCCCTAATGAGGAAATTCCGCCAAAAACAGTATTATCCGCACGTAATCTGGGAGTCAGATTTGATGAAAAACTCTGTTTTAAACAGCAAGCGGTTGCAGTGGCAGGATCTTGCTTCAACATCATTTGTGGACTTCGAAAGTTCTTTAACTTTCTCCCTTTGGAAGCAAGGAAGACAGTTGCAGTGGCATTAATTTCATCACGCTTGGACTACTGCAATAGCATATATGCAGGAGTGAATAGAGCTACCCTGCATAGGCTGCAGGTGGTCCAAAATGCTGCTGCACGCCTGGTGCTTAATCTTCCTAGGAGGTCTTCTGCCTCTGCTGCCCTAAAACAGCTACACTGGCTCCCCATACATAAGCGAGTGCTTTTTAAAATATTGGTAATTACTTTTAGAGCGTACCACAAAAAAGGGCCTAAATATCTGCTCTCACGGTTCAAGCCGTACATACCAGCTCGGAACCTGAGGTCATCAGATATGTGTCTTCTGACAGTCCCCAGATTTAGATTGGCCACCAAAGGAGGAAAATTCCTGGCCGTTCTAGGTACCAAGGCCTGGAATAAACTCCCACAAAGCCTACGGCAATTTCCCACTGAGAGCGAATTCAGGAAAGCCCTGAAGACCTGGATTTTTAATTTACCAGACACGGTCAGCAAACTGCTGGTCTAGGCTCTAAATGACTCTCAGGTAAAATGAAATTGATGTGAGTAGTTTTTCCGGCCCTCCATTCTAGGCTACGGACTACAGCGCCAAGATGCTCCTTGGAGCGATAGAATGCGCTTTACAAAAACTATTTTACATTACATTACTTTAAAGGTTTTTTGGGGGGGAAACAGGCTGAACAGGTTTTCAGAATTGTATATTACTTATGCATTATTTTTGGCAAACATGCAGAACCCCAACTGTAAGAAAATATTTCTTACACATATTATCTCACCCCCCCCCCCCCCTTTCCCTCCATTTTGTGTATTTTGACGTTTATTTGATTTAAACCCTGCGTCTGGATGAGGTTTCCAGTGTTGTAAACATTTTAGAACAAATGAGCTTTAAGCAGTTTTTGATGATCTGTTACAGGTTATCGTTTTTACCCTTCTTCTGCGCGAAGGCCTATAAGGCGCCATTTTATTTGTTTTGTAGCTGGGATATTTTCGGGTTATTTTAGGGGTTACCTAATTGGAGGGTGCAAAAAATGTACATGAGGGTTCTGTTTGGTGCTAATGTGAGTTGTACAAACATCAGCTTCTGGGCTTCAGTCTGACATACATGGGTCACTCCAGTTATTGGTCAAAGAATTGTGAGTAGCCCAAGTCTAGGCTTTCAGAACTATATACATCTTGTAGCCGTCATGTTTTTTCTCATGGTATACTGGGTTGAGTACATCAGACACTTAAGTTATCGAATAATTTCTCTGCCTGTGTTACCTTTTCAGATTTATATTATTTCTTCCTGTGTGTTAAATTAAGCATTTCTTAGTTTGTTGCCATTTCTGTAATAGTGATGTGACAGCTTTTTCCTTCCCCTTTCCATCTAAATCTTGCATTGTGATTTTATCTCTATTAGTTTCCTTTTTAGAAGCTGGTATTCCCCACCAATACCAACATGTATCATCATCTGCCTTATTTCTCCTGCAATTTTGAATATATTTTATTCTGTATGTATGTTTTATTCTCTAGCTATTTAGCATTGGGTATAATCCAACGTAAGCAGGAGTTAGGCCTCACAGATAGGAACACCACCACTCTGTCCCTATCCCTTTACAGCAGTTTCATTCATAGACGAAGCAGAGGAATTCTGCAGCAGGAGACTGGCGAAAACAATCTCGTACCCATTGTAAAATTAGGTATTTGCAACAGCAGATGGGAGAATGGTTTACTTGAGTGCTAACCATCTCCAGCACGATTACCAGTCTGGCTTCAGATCACGCCACAGCACGGAGACCACTAATTTGCACATCGTAAACGATAGCCTCTTGACCACAGATGAAGATAACCCTAATTTCCTGATATTGCTGAACCTTACAGCTGCCGTTGACCATGCCACCCTCATGCACACCCTGGATACTCGAATGAGATTTCACTAGCCATATTCTTCACTGGTTCTCCTTCTGTCTTTCCAACCAAGTCCAGTTTGTTCACATGGACACCTCCAGATCACAAACTATTCCAGTCACCTGTAAAGTCCTTCAGAGTTCCATACTGTCTCCTCTCATCTTCAGCATCTACATGAAGATGATTGGTGCTCTACTCGCAGATATCAGCATCAAGATTCACCAAAATGCTGATGACACACAACTCCCCTTAAAAGGCTCATCTGCCTCAGACATTCAATCCCTCAAACACTTTTGGCATGTCATCCAGACCTGGATGTCCAGCTCGTATCTGAAGCTCAACCCAAACAAGACTGACCTGTTATTTACCAAGAACAACAAACTAAACACAGTACACACTCTACTCAATGACATGAACCTTGATGGTTATGAACCCAAATTTTCACCGAATGACAAGTCACTTGGATTCACCTTTGACACCAGCCTCATCTTCAAGAAACACTTTGCTAAGAAATTTAAGGCAGCCTGATGCCAGCTCTCACTTCTAATGTGAGTAAACCCATTTCTTCCAGAATTTGACTTCTGTATTGCTTTTCAAGCCCTTGTACTCTCACATCTGGATGGTAGTAACACCCTGCTCCATGGCTCTCTAGACTCCACACAGGCACTGCTTAAGGGAATCCTGCACCTTGCAGCACCTCTCATCCTGCGTCTGAAGAACTATAATCATCTCGCTCCCATTTTGATGAAAACTACATTGGCTCTGCTTACTGGCCTGCATCATATTCAAAACTAGATGCGTCATTTATAAAGCCATCACAACCATCACCCATGCTTGTCTTGCAGTCAAGCTTACCATCTCTTGTGGTTCTCTGCACACCTGCAGCTTGAACACCATCTGATTGTAGACTAAGAAGTGGGAAAAAACAATTGAGCATTTGAAGATTTGCCTCTTTAAAGAACATTACACCACAATGTGGCCCATTTACCTCTCCTGTCAATTGTTGATTTTATGCTTTTTTTCACTACATATTTTATCGTTGACATCCAATACAACACCTGAGTCTTGAAGAGCACTCCGTACATATAGCAGTGATAACAAGCATATGGAGCAACATTTTGAACAATAGTAATGGATTGATTCCACAAAAGAATATATTGTAAAAAAGATCAATAGCCACAAAAAGGAAGAGCATGAGAAGAAAGGAAAAAGAAAGAAAAGAAGAAAGAATTAACAAAAGGACATCTGTGACACATTGCCTGCTTTTTAAAAAAAAAACACAATAGCCTCAAATAGAGAAAAAAGCCCTGTCATCTACATTCAAAGATAGTAGTAATTCTACATATATGCCAATCAATGAGTATCATAGTAGTGGTTCTTCAGCATCAGAAGGGGGTGTGGGGGGGTTGGGGTGGGAGGAGGCTTTAGATATAGGCATTTATAGTCAGCCCATCTTTTTCAGATTTTGTAATGTTTACGGGGGCAGCCCCTCGCCTCAAAGACCGGGAGCTCCAAACCCATGCAAAAATGTAGACCTTTCTTCCACCTCCCAAGTGACGGTCGGGATTCATCTTTCCAGACCTGGGCAATATCCAGTTTGGCTAGTGTAAGGCCCAAAAATAAGAGGTGACGCTTGTACCTATTCCCACCTATATCTTCCGTAATATGTAGTAGAGCAAGTCTCGGTGAGGAGGTTATGGTCCACCCCAAGACCTCTGAGATGCATGTAACCACCCCCTTCCTGAACTTAGATAATACGGGGTGTAGGAAGGTAGATACCTGACTATGGTTACCCCCAACTTAGAACTTAGATAATACGGGGCATAACCACATAGTATGAAGGAATGTACCCTCAAGGGATTTGCAGCGCAGGCAATGTGGGGATGCGATGAGTCCAGTGCGCCATAGTCTATGTCTGGTGTAATAGGCTCTATGCAGGTATTTGAACTGGATGAGGTGCAGGCGAGCCGCAATGGCTGCGCTGCGTGGGGACTTTAGAGCCTCCACCCAATCATCCTTCATCCTCCTCCAGGGGACATAGATCTGTCTGCCATGCCTCTCTAGTTTTAGACAATGTGGTGGGAGTGTTGTTAATAAGTGTGCAATATATTTTAGTAATCTTGTGATCTCCTAGGTCACCAATAAAAACCTTTGCTTCAATGGGGTTAAATTCGGGGATTCCCGTCAAGTGGGACAGGTTGGGGTAAAGGCATGTCTGAAGTGGAGATAGCGATGGAATTGTGTATGGGGCATATCGTATTCTGTTTGTAGATCAGAGAAGGACCTAAGGCTGCATCCACGCAGTACTGCCCCCACTGTGTCAATCCCAATAGCCTCCCTGCCCCGGAACCCATACAGGTGTGTTAGCTGTAATAATTGGCCATTATTCCACAGTGGAGTCTCCCTAGTAAGTTTACCCCACCAGCCCATCTGGCCGGAACGCCGTCTTCCAAATCTTAAAAATCGTGGATGTGGCAGGTGGTAGTTCACGAAGTAATGTTGCTGACTACCAGACCATGTGGAGGGCATTATCCCCCAACAGCCACCGTTCAACCGTGTATGCTGGGATTTTATGCTTGTTTTTGATCATGCACAGCACTCCCATTCCTGTTAGCTACGCTCTCATGATAGAAATACCATATACATCCATATGTAGGCTGAATGCAAAAGCTGGTGACAGACTAAAGGCTACATGTGGACAAGATCACTGGTGGTATGATAAAGGCCAGATCTATCATTGGTAGCTGTGGTTATATTCATGGCATCATAGCTGTTGATTTTTTTTCTGTGCTTTCTCCTATTCAGGCCTGAGTCATGTTCTAAGATATGGTTAATTATATTTGCTGATTTAGGCTCCGCTTTCTAATAAATGTGTTCCAACCTCTGCTGAGGCTTTTCTTTCAGATATTCCATTAGCTGAAGCACATAGCCATACTCAGACGAGCTTTATGGATGGTGCTCATAAGCATGACTCACAAGGGGCTCTTTATCTGCAACTGAGAGTTGCCTTTTAAATTCTGCACGTTGGTTGATTGCTTGTATTGTCACTAAAGTGTGATTACATGGCTTTGCTCTTTTCAAGAATCATGTGCCCTTTAGTCAGTGTTCAAGAATGGACATGTCTCACTCTCAAGTGCTATCCATCCTCCCTTGCGCAGTACAATGTACAATAAACGCGGGAAAGTATCATTATATATTTGAAGCTTTTCTGGGAACCCTTATCACTTTTAAAATAAACTTGAACTAAAAAAGGATACAAAATTTTGGGTGATAAAATACTAATAGCAAATGTCACAAATTAAAGATTCATTGAACACTGATTTTTTTAATAAGTGGTGGATTTTATGGGTTGCACTAATCACAACTTTAAAGGGAAAATAAACGAACTATCATGCCGCAGGTGCTTACAAAGAAACTAGGGTTCATTGTTCCTTCTATGCTTCTAAATAAAACGCTATTGCAGTGATTGAGAATGTAATAATCGTGTTTATTTGTTAAAAAATAAGAGTATACCGGTCTCAGAAATGTACAATTAGAAGAATTCTGATTACTGTAATCAGAATATAGATACACTCATCCTCACTCGATTGCATGGAAGGTATGGCATTAAATATATCTACCTGTTCTACTCTGGAAGTCACACTGAAAGTTTACATAATGAAAAGACGCATCTATGATAAAATTATTGGTAGTGAGAGGGACAGGCAAAATTGGGCAGATGTTCAGGACGTTTTATAAACTGTGGTCCCAATATTATTCTAAGGCTTAGCTACTGTTCTAAAGTAAAAAAGGAAAGGTGTGTTCTTACTATAATATGAGATTTTGCTTGTGTTATATTTGTGTTAGTAGGTTGCTTAGCATTTAAATAAAGAGACTGGGAATTGAGCCTGAGGTGAGATGACTGCCTTTCTTACTGGCATCAACATGGTTCTCTTCTTTGAGGCTTTGCCTGGTTGCTGAGGCAGTGTGTGGGCTGAGGTGTATGTATTTTGGTGGTAGACGTGGCGGTCCACTGTTCTCTTCTATGTGCATCTGTCGGTCCTTTCAGAGTCCGAGGAAACATACATAGTTGTCTCTCCCTGGACTCTAACATTGAGGAACATTGGTGGTGATGCAGATCACCAAACCTGAAATGGATGCAAGAGCTCGGAGGAGCGGGAGAAGGAAATGAAGTGAGGACCCCGCCACCGAATACTTGATTTGCCCGCTGCTGGTGCTGTGAAAGCCTGGTAAACGCTGGGTGATTGCCTTTAACGTGATGCAGTTGCACATGATGTTGTCTACATATTGAGGTGGTTTGGACCGCAGAACTTGCTGCAAAGGGCCCTGTGGGTGTTGAGCAAGGAGGCGGTAGAGTACCTGGTGAAACTTCACAATCCAAAGCACTTAAAATTGATAATCCAAGCAGCAGCCAAGAAGTAGGAACTAAGAATGAAGGGTGTCTGGATGCAGATCTCTCGAGATAGGAGCAGAAGACTGCAGATTTAGAAAGTGAAGAAAGATGAACTTGAGAGTCAACTATAAAGGGAAGTTTTTCTTTTCACAACATGTGGCAGCATTTTACTTTCTTCATTCTGTCCCTGAAGGTTGAATACTTGTGATTGTCTGGATATCTGATTTCCTGTTGTAGTTATTTGATGTCGACCTCCTTTTCCTTCCCGTTCTCTTTTCCTTTCTGTTAGCCCCTTTGGTCCAGGACTGGATCTTCTAGCCTATTTGAGATATACAACTCTTATGATGCAAGGATTATAATAGATATTTGCTTTTGGATCTCTGAGGATTGGTAAAGATGGGTTTTTACCCATTGTTTAGTTAAAGGATCTGCTTTAGTTATAACACTGCTCCACTACTGGAGATTTCATTTGAAATTGCTTCTGCTGCACCATCGTTGACTTTGGTGCTTGAAGATGGAAGGACAGTGTGTGCGAAGAGTTGAATAGTACAAGCGTGTCTTCATGGGACTATGAACTTACTCTCTTGCAGGCCAAAGGTCATTGCAAGTGTCTTAGAGACAGGGAGCTTGTCTGTCCTTTTGCTGGTACCTTATTAACTAAACCTGAGAGAACAGCACCCTAGCTGCTTACGCCTGTAAGTACAGTATTCCCCGGATGTGTCTTCTGTGTTGTACTGAGCACTTGCATTTACTACTGTGCAGTGGCCTGAGAAGAAGCTATTGAGCAGATGTTCTCAGTGAGGGAATGACTTTTGCACACTAAGAGGCAATAGGGCTGTTTTGGGGTGGGGTTTAGTGGTAGACTCACTTTAACATTCCTTAGATGGAATGTATTTTTGAGGGGCTAACAAATTACTTAAGTGGCTAAAACTAGTACGTGTAAGTATTATATATCCATGATTACAGATGCATGTGATATGTAGAAGGCAGAGTAGTGAGAGAAAAGCTTTGAAAAATTTCCGCGTTCTTCAGTCCCACAAAGTGATTAGTTGGTCTTCTGAAGAAGCTTCCAAAGGAAATGTGCACATCTCTGAGATGCTCTGTTCTCGGGTCATCCTGTGATTGGTTGAAAACACATAACCAAAAGGTGTTGGCTTAATTGCCTGCCTTGTTTATGTAGTACCTTGGAGTATTTTAAGGCTAAACAGTATTCAAATGATGTGCGGGCGTATCTCGTATGTAAATCAACAATGCTGAGTTAAAGTGGGTCAAGTACTAAACCCAATAACCTTTTAATCACAAGCCTGTCCTGAGCTTCAACCTTTATATCTTATTCATTATCTGCCTAATGCAGTCTGGGTGTTTGAAACTGCTTTGGCCCTGTGAATACTAGAAAGTAATACAGTTCAGGAACTAGAAACATTTGTCTAGGATGTCAGCAGTCCTGGATTTTCAATGCATGCACGCTACATTATACACACAACTTAAGTGGTCTGTTGTTGCTAGTAATTGAACATGGCAGGAAACCCTGAGGCTTATCATTTTAGAATTTTCTTACAATTTGTGCACAGCTTCGAGATCCTACTAAGTGGTGTCAAAAAAGTTTTTCAAGGGGGCATGAAAGACCTTGAATAACAGACCTGCTTCTGAAACAATCTTGACTGTGATGGTTCTATAGGGTAGAATGTTGGCTCAAGGC
This sequence comes from Lissotriton vulgaris, assembly GCF_964263255.1. Lineage (NCBI taxonomy): Eukaryota > Metazoa > Chordata > Amphibia > Caudata > Salamandridae > Lissotriton > Lissotriton vulgaris. The sequence continues at coordinate 1,047,261,628 of NC_141697.1, read as the reverse complement.
GTCAGTTGGGCTTTTTTTGCTGGAATGTGTCTAAATATCGTACAGCCATATTCATCAATCTCCCGTTTTGCAAGGCCCTAATAGCGAATTATAGCGATTCGCTATTAAGGACTCGCAAAACGGGTTTCAAGTAGGATTAGCAAAAATTATTGCGATTCCTACTGATTCCTTATTTGCGATTAGCAAATTGCTAATCGCAAATAAGGAAAAACTCCCCATTCATTCCTATGGGCCAAAAGGCTCATAGGAATGAATGGGGAGTATTCCTTATTTGCGATTAGCAATTTGCTAATCGCAAATAAGATTGCGATTTGAAGGGTGCCAGGGGTGTCCAAAGGACACCCTGTAGCACCCCTCAAATGCACATTTGAACAGGTGTTGCGCACACACATGTCCAGAGGACATGTGTGTGTGTAACATGCAAAAGAAAAAAATGCACTAAAGTGCTTTTTACTCTTTTTTCGCAATTTACCACGAAGTCAGATTTTGTGGTAAATTGCGACCAAATATTGCGAATTCGCAATTTCAAAATGGGTGATGAATTGGATTTAAGGAATCTCTATTAGAGATTCCTTAAATCCAATTCCTCGCAAATATGCGATTTCGGTAATAGCGATTTTTGCATTTGGGATGATGAATCCCAAATGCAAAAATCGCACTCGCAAACGGCCAGATTCTCAGAATCTGGCCATTTGCGAGCGCAATTCATGTTCATGAATATGGCTGGTAGTTCTTTATAGGTGGAACTTGCTTTCAGTCAGGCCCACTGGATTTCTGCGATTCTGAATCCGCAATTTTTTCCACAAAATTATGGATTTGCCGCATTTGCCACATAAACCTCCGTCTGCTGTATGATCTGCAGACTTAAATTAAAAATAAATGTTGAGTCTAAATCTAGAGTCACTAAAAGCATGGCAACGTGTATTTGCCTGCAGTGGAAGGCCCTTCGCAAAGGTTAACTGGTCCTCTTTCAGTTGCTTAGTTCTGTATTTGGTTGTTAATTGGTACCAATAAGGTGAAATCTCTGCCCAAACCGTATTGCCATGGGGAAAAATGGCAAAATAATGCAGTAAAACTATCGATGATTGTGGCGCATTATGCCACATATTTTGACCTTTCTTGGCGCATAGTCAACCCTGCCTTATAATTCCAGTGACCCTGCTTTCAGTGCAATTATTGGATCGAGGGGCAGTGTGAATCCTCATAACTTTTATCTAGAAGTCATACTTCCATAGGGGACCGCAGAAGGAATCTTAAATAAGGCCCTTGGATTTTACTGTTGTATCAATAATGCCAAAGGCGTAGGCGTGGTCACTTTAGAAAATCAGTTTGGTACTACAGCAAGGCTGAGCCTAGTATAAAGAGAAACAACAATCCTAATTATTTTCAGAAAGCACTCTCCTTGAGGTAGATTTGGTAATTCAGTTCAGAGGTTTCTATTTAGTTTTAGTTCCCTTTACGAAGTGTTATTTTTAGTCTTTTTTTCTAGAAAATTAACTCCTTATTTATCTTAGAAAGTGTGAGGTACTTCTCACATCTCCCCCATAATTCTCTGTGTTGCTTTGACTTAAATCTACCATAGTATGGCCTAAAGCCTCACACAACTGGCAAATACAACAGTGGCAATAGGAAAGTTCAATTTGTAGTTGTGTACCAAAATTTGATGTCACAAAGTCATTACCGATAGTTACTATAGTGTTCCTGAAAAAAACAAAAGGCCTATAATCGTTTATTATACTCCATGTATTTCTTTGCATTGACTTTTGGCCTCCAAAGAACTGTATGGTACCAATAGGTCTACTATTTCCTACGATTTCCCTCCTAATGTTTTAGCTGAGAAAAGAAAACATGTGGTGGATCCTCTTGGTGATGCGTTCTCTCCTTGAAGCACAAGTTTTCATTCTTCCTGGGTGGAGTATGGTTGTTCCACCAATACAACCTTAGGGCATTGAGCCTTACTTTTAGGTCCCGGTTAGGGTACAGGTGGAAATGGACCAGGGCGATTGCAATGACTGCTGGCCGGATAGTTGGATAAAGTGTTTTATTTTTGCTTTGAGGGAAAAAATAATAATAATAAATAAATCTGTTCTTCTGGCAATATTAACTTTCTAGAAGCCTTTAGGGTAGACTTAGGATGACTTTTCAACTAGGACAGTGTCTGTATCAGCTTCATGGCATGCCTAGCAGAAACCAGGTCAACTTAATTGGATTTATATAGCTCTTACTGACCTTGACAAGGTTTTGAAGTGTTTCCCGTCATACTCCAGAACCCAAGGTTAGTGATTAATCTAGTGTGTATTGTTTGTTATTGTGATTAGTTACGTGCTCTGAAAACTTGCTTGAATTTTAGCCGGTGACTTTTTGATATATTAATACCAGGTAAGTATGATCATTAGTGGAGGTTATGTGGTTTATGGTGAATGATTGGTTAGAGGGCTTGCAGGGATTAGGTAATGATAGATTACAGGGATAGGGTAAGAAAGCGTAGAGGTTGTGATCTATGAAATAATGCCTATTAATTGTACTTCTTTCTACTGCTGTTAAATCTTCTGGCATTGCGTTGTACTTAAACAGCACAGACGTTTTGCCTGCAATAAACATTGTAGTTGAAAATTCTTATTGAAATATTTTATGTGCATGAGAAGTTGTCACATATTGGTATTCAAGGCTGTTGGACGTTTGCCTCCGCACTACAGAATTATAATGAGTTTTCTTGTTCCTCTTCCATATTGATTGAGTATTACGGCAAGGTAATGCCATTTATCTCATCGATTAAATTGTCTTTCTTTATATCATTGATTAGATAGGGCTTCCCGTGTGACAGATGGATGATTTCATGGTACTTTAGTGGTCCTTTATGAAATGACTGTGAACCACAAGCCTCCTCCGCATTCTCCTCTCTCTCCGCTCTCCTGTCCTCCACATCTTCCTCCCCATTTCCACTTCCTTCTCTTCCTCTTCCTCCTACTCCTCTTCCTCTTCCTCCTACTCCTCTTCTTCTTTCTCCGCTATTGCATCCTGCCCCTAGACCCACCCCATCACTCTCCTCCTCCTAATTATCATCATGATCCTGCCCCCTAATGATCCTTGTAATCCACCTACAAATCCTCATCAACATTGTTGTCCGCCTTCTCATCCTCACTATCTTCCTAACCGTAAGCCATTATTGATGAAATGTGAAACGTTTAATTGCATGCTCGAAATAGTTCACAGAGAATCGGTCTGCAAACTTTGTGGATAAAGCATGTCATATCAAAACAATACTTGATTAAGTCTCCAAAATTGTAAAATGTTTGAGGTCTTTTAAAGCTTTAAATTCTTACACCATTTGTTACATCATCTTTAGCTGTATTGCATAGACATTGGCTTTGGTACAGGTTCTACAAATGGTAGAAGAATGAATCGTTGTAGTTTTTGTCCAAAGAAACTTTGTGTACCATAGCAATGATACTATAAGCCTAGGGAGTACAATGTAGCTTAGTATACAATCACTGGAGTATTTTAGAGATCTTTATATTAGCTACACAAGGACAGCGTTCCTATTGGAGAGACATGTTAAAGGGCAAAAAAGGTCATTGATATTGTTTGTTCCAGTGGTTCTGAACTCCTGCGCCTCAAGGCTCAAGCTGCACCGATCTACCAAAGCGTCAGAATGCTTCTCAGGATGTCTTCCATCATTGTAGCTCAGCTGTTTGATTCACAAGGTTCTGTTAGGGCGATATTTGACCAGTTTACACATGATGCATTCCCTCCTAAAATAGCACTTTAATGCTAAGAAAAGTTGAAATCATGGCACAGAGGGCATAAATGTAATCTAAAATAGCATACAGTGTTCATTTGCAAAGTATACATTCACCATTGGTTCTTTATGCTGAATAAGAGGGTTATTATTAGTCAAAAAGGCTGAGTGGATCTTCTGGAATTAAAACCTGTGACCATAGGATCCACCTTAGATCCCTGCAGTAGATGTATTAGCCCATTGCGACATCAGGTCCAATGTTGATATTAGCATTGATATTGACATTTTTAGCCAGTTACCACAACCAGGTTGCCTTCAAGCGCCCATATTTGAGAATTCTTAATTTGAGCAATAAATCTACGGGTTGTGTTCTCTGAGGTTTGCTAAATGGAGACGGTATAGCCAGACATAGCCTCCTTTTTTTTTCTTCGCCTAGACTGCACCAAGTAAAGCATAGATATGTGTGGGTTTTAATATTATCCAGAGTGAACAGGCTTAGGAGTTTTAGGGCTATATTACCCTTTGCTGCAGGACTGAATTGATTTAGCATATGCTTGGTCATTTTCTGTAGTGGCACTGATTAGATGGAAAATAAAAGAATGCTTCTCAGAGGTCATACGATTATAAGTTGGCTCCTTCATATTTCTTTGACCATTGCACCCGCTATATCGTAGAAGTTTTTGTGCCTTCTGAACCATCCAGGTTTTCATGTTGTTTACAATGAATATGTTTCTTGAGCTAAGCAGGATTTGAAAAACTATGCTGGCCAAAGTCACTCACTGACCCCTCTTGTGGCACCGTAAATGGAACCTTTCCTTTTCAGCCTTTCCTTGCCTCTAAAAACAATAATAGTCAGTTAGTGCTTCAGCTGAGATTTTTTTTTTGTTCCAAATGCTGTACTCTGAATGAATCATTATGCAAACCTGCCCTTCTCAGTCTCATTCTTAAACTCTTATTCGTCGAACTCAGGCTCCCTTGCGCTTTCTTCCTTATCTTCCCATAGAACACCCTCCGGCGGCCTTTGCCCCTTCTGTGTCTGGGCGTCCTGTGCAGTTCTCAAACTCCTTCAACCTTCACTCTTTCCTACCTAGGCTACCACCACCTACTCAAATCTCCAGGCTCCATTTCAAAGCTCTCACTCCTCTCACTGCTTAGGGTCTTTCACCTTCTTTTTTCAGTTCAAAATTAAGTTTATTAAAGGAATGCATGGTAATAATACAGAAGAGGAACAAATACTAAAAGGGAGATAATAAAGGGGAAATAATAATAAGGGGATAAGAGGGAAAGGGAAATAGAAATATACAATGAGAGAGTAATAAAAAGGAAGAAGAACAATGCAAATTGAAATAAGCAATACAAAATATAAATGTGAATCATAGATAAGAAAGCATAAAAAATAAAGGGTACAAGAAATATGCAATAGAATAAAATGCAAATATAGCTATGCAATAAAATAGTTTAGTTGAACATGAAGAAATGCAAAGGGTATCAAGGGGGTTTAGGAACTTCCTGCTGAGCAGGTCGGGGACGAAAGGAACGGGTTGTACAATTGTCTAAGTATAATGTAATAGGAAGCCATAACTCAGCACGTTTAGTTGCCATCTGTGCAGGAAAGACAAAAGCAGTGTCGAGTCTATGGTTGTGACAGACATTATACCACCAAGCTTTGAAAGTAATACCTGACGTAGACTTCCAGTTAATCGTGATCTGTTGGAATGCAACCGCTAATAATAAGTCAACAATTCGAACATTAAGATCATTGCGGTCCCAACAAGAAGAAAGGCTATCCAGGAAAACATGAACATGTGAAAATGGAATATTAGTGGAAAAAATGACATTGATTTGAGCCCATACTTGTAACCAGAAGGCATGAACATTCTTGCAGAGGAACAACATGTGAAATAAAGTAGCATTTGGGGAAGAACATGACCAACATGTATCTGGTGTGGTGGGGAAACGTTTGTGAAGGGTGGAAGGAGTATGTAATAAACGGTTGTAAATGAAAAATAGGGATTGCGTTAGGGAAGCAGCCCTGGAGGATTTACGGATTTTTAACCAGACCCTATCCCAAAAGGAAGTTGGCCAAGATAGGGAAAGATCAGCCTCCCACTGCTCCTCGACTTTGCTTTTAAGTCTGGGAAGAGTGTGTGTCCGAAGATGTGTATATAGAACAGAAGCTTTTGGAAGGGTTAGTAAAGTAGAATGGAGGTGAGTAATAGGGTCAGGAGTAGATGTAGGAGGACGAGAGCCGGGAAGTTTATTATAAACGTCCATAACTGATGTTTTAAGAAGAAGATATTGGGGAAGAGAAGAAAGGGGTAAGTGAAAAGCGAGACGAAGAGTCGAAAAGGGTAAGAAGGTAGATTGCGAAAACAATTGTGAGATCCAAAGCAGCCCTTTGGTTCTCCAGGACTTCCATAGAATAGGCTTACCCCGGATCAAAAGGTATTTATTATGCCATATAGTGGAAGTTAGGAAGTCAGCAGTACAAGTAGGGGGCGGAGGGTGAGAGGACAGGAGAAGTTTAAGGGTAAACTTATGTATAGGGGTAAGAATTGAGGCGGGCTTGCGGGAAAAGGAGATGCATTCAGCAAAAGAGAAAGGTGAGAGAAAAAGGCGCTCTACCTTGGTCCACAAAGGGCGGGGAGAATCAGGGTCCTGCAACCAGAAGGAGGATTGACGTAGCAGGAAGGCCTTGTGATAGGCGGAAAAATTCGGAAAATTAACTCCACCTTCAGAGGCAGGACGAGTGAGCCTAGCCAGGGACATTCTGGGTTTGCTTTTATGCCAAAGAAAGGAGGATAAAACTGAATTAATTTTTTTAAAGAATTTAGCTGGAATGGCAACGGGAATATTGGATAAGGTATAAAGAATAACAGGGGAAAGCATCATCTTGATAGTATCAAGGCGACCCCACCAGGACAGGTAAAGAGGATGCCACCTAGCTGTGAGATCAGAGATTTTCTGGACGCACTTGGTTAAACAAAGGGACACAGTATCACGGATTGAGGGGGTAATATGCAAACCTAAGTATTTAATATTAGAAGGACTCCAGGTGAAGTTTGAGGCAGTAAAATCATCTTTAAAAGTAAACTTTGTCAAAGGTAAAATTTCGCATTTATCGTTATTAAGTTTGTAACCAGAGATTGAGGAATAGTGTTGTACTTCCGCTAAAAAAGCAGGAATGGAAACAATGGGGTTCGAAATGAATAATAAAATGTCGTCCGCGTAAGCAGCTAGTTTTATGGAAAGGTCTTTGGTACGAAAGCCATGAATATCAGGGTTTTGACGAAGTTTGGACAAAAAAGGTTCTAGGGCCAGGTTGAAGAGGAAGGGTGAAAGAGGGCAACCTTGACGGACACCTCTGCCAAGATCAAAATAAGGAGAGATTTGGCCGTTTGCGAAAACTGCAGCACGTGGATGAGAGTATAACAACGAAACTAGGGAAATAAATTTAGGACCAAATCCAAACCAGTTAAGGGTGTGAAAGAGGTTTGGCCATTCGACCCTGTCGAATGCCTTTTCAGCATCTAAGGCTATGGCTGCAAGAGGAGATTGGAGATGGGAGGATTTTGTTAAGATGTTAAATAAGAGTCTCATGTTGTCTGTGATGTAACGGCCTTTAACAAAGCCTGATTGTTCATCACCGAGAAGGTCAGGGAGCAAAAGATCTAATCGAATCGCTAATAACTTGGCAAAGATTTTGTAGTCTATATTAACTAGGGAAATAGGTCTGTAATTTTTACAATATTGGACATCCTTTCCGGGTTTGGGAATTAGACAAATATGGGCATCTGAAAAGGTACCGGAAGAAGTGCCTAATTCAGCAAAAGAGTGGATGAGGGAATGAAGTTTTGGAATAAGAAGTTTCGAAAAGTGAAGATAAAACTCAACAGTGAACCCATCGGGGCCGGGGGCTTTGTTCAGTTTTAAACGGTGAAGGGCGGTAAGCAATTCTTTCTGTGAGGCGTCAGATTCTAAGGAGGAAAGGTCAAGAGGGAAAGAAGTAGGAGTTTGAATGGTGGAGAAAAAGTGATCAAGAGTCTGGGGAGAAGATGGTGTGTCTGAAGTGTATAAGGATTCATAGAAATGTGAAAAAGTAGCAAGAATGTCAGCATCTTTGTGTTGTAAATGGGCATTATCATCATAAATTGATTCAATATTTACTTTGTTATGTTTAACCTTTAAGTAATTAGCAAGAATCTTCCCGGCTTTGTTCCTACCACCATAAAACTTGGCACTAGATTTAAGCAAATACAAAGAAGCATCTTCAGTAGATTTTTCATTGAATTTAATTTTGGCAGCAACCAGAGATGTCAGACTATCTGAGGAATGTGAAGTAAAATAGGTGTGTTCCAATCTTTTAATGTCATGGAGAAGGTTTTTGGTAAATTGGAGGGCAGATTTACGTTTTTTAGCGACAAAATTAATAATAAAATCACGAGCAGCGGCTTTAAAGGCATCCCAGAGAGTATGTTTCGAAATGGGTGGGATATCATTAAAGAGGAAAAATTCATCAAAAAAGGCAGAAAAAGAAGTAGAAAAGTTGGGATCTAGGAGGAGGGCATTGTTAAAACGCCAGCGTTTAGGACCCTCAGTTTTGGGTAAAACTTCAAGACTAACCAGTACAGGGGCATGATCAGAAAGTAAAATCGGACCAATTTCTGCCGCCTGGAGGGTTTGAGTAAGTGGATGTGAAACAAAAATATAATCAAGCCGTGATTGGGAACGATGGTGGGGGGAATAAAAAGTGAATTCTTGTAAAGTCGGGTTGCATAAACGCCACGAGTCAACAAGCTTATGTTGCGAAATAGCTTGAGTGAACAGTTTGTGCGATTTTGTGGGAATATAAGTGGCATCAGATTTCCTGTCCAGAAAAGGATCGAAAGGGTGGTTGCAATATCCCGCAAGGATGAAGTTATCATCCATGAATTGGGTGATGCGGGGAGAAAGGTCAGCCCAAAAAAGGGGTTCACCAGTCGTGGGACCATAAACATTAAGGAGAGAGATTGGAACACCTCTAAGTGATAGTCTGACATGAATCCATCTGCCATTAGTATCCGAGTCCTGAGATATGACCGTTAGAGGAAGTGAGTTACGACACAAAATGGCAACACCATTACGTTTTCCATCACCTTGTGAAAAAAAGACGTCACCCACCCAACCTCTCTTGAGTTTTCCAGATTCTGTGTCCGAAAGGTGAGTTTCTTGAAGAAATGCAATGTCAATATTTAGTTTAGCTAAGTGAGATAAAATGCGTTGTCATTTAATTGGGGAGTTAATACCCTTAACATTCCATGAAACCAAATTTAAAGGCATAGTAAACACATGAAAGCCATGAATTGGTTGAGCAATGATTCAAAAAGGTAATGAGGAATAGAAAAGAAGAAGTTAGGAAAAGGGTGTAAGAAAGAAAAATGAATTAAGGTAGCAAAAGAGTAAATAGAACCTGAAGAAAAAAGAACATCATCGTAAAGGAAAGCAGGAAGTGTATTTATAAAGGAAGGGGAAATGAAGTGGGATAGGAAGCAAAAATGGTACAAAAAACAAGAGGAAAACATACCTACTAAGGGAGAGTACGAGAAGAAAATGAGGGGGGAAGGAGCCAGGTAGGGAAGGCAACACAACTGAGGACAGCCGGGCAAGGAACCAGGGAGATGTCATCGTGGATCAATGGGTTCCTGTGGAAACAAATACGGGGTAAAGCTGAAAAGGTAATACAAAACAAAAAGCAGTGGCAAAAAATGAAGATGAGGGAACGAACACAATGGGGAACGTCATAATATGAAAAAGGAAGAAAACAAGCAAGTAAACATGAAACTGCAAAAAAAGGGGGAAACCATAACAACACAACGTGTGATTTGAACATGAAGTGACTAACAGAACCAAAGAATCAGCCTAAAACAGGATGCGAACAACAACACAGCAGTGAAAGAGCGTAAGTCTCCAAACAAGCGTGCATTGTGAAGAGTCAGCCAGGAGAGGAAGATGAAGGACCAGAGGTATCCATAGTAGAGGTACGATGGGCATTGATGAAACTCTGCAATCTCACTGGATCTTCATAGGTGGTGGTTTTGTTATTATAGGTAACCTTGAACAAACAAGGATGATATAAGCCATATCGGGCACCCATGGCGCGAAGAACCTCTCTCATGCTGAGGAAAGCTTTCCTACGGTTGGCAGTAGCTTTAGCATAGTCCTGAGCGAAGAATATTGGAGAGTCAAGCCATGTTAGTTTGGGACGAGCCTTAGCCGCTGCTAGAACTTTCAAAAGATCTGTGTACTCCAGGAAGTAGAGAATGACACCCCTTGGCCTTTGAGACATGGAGAGGGATGTGGGTAAACGGCCCAGACGATGCGCACGTTGGATGTTGAGAGATGTATCCTGCGGTAGATGGAGCAGTTTAGGAAGGAAGGATTTAAAGAAGACAATCGGGTCAGACCCTTCAAGATTTTCTGCCAGGCCGTAAATGCGAAGATTATTACGCCTGCCTCTATTTTCCAACTCCTCCACCTGCTTTTGAAGAGCTCCTACTTGGGAAGATAAATGGGTAACTTTGGCTTGTGATTCCTGAAAAGATGCAACAGAGTGTTCCACCGAAGAGACTCTCGTCTCAATTTGAGACCAATTGTCCGTGAGGACTTGAAGCTTGGCATTAGTCTCCTCCATAAAAGGGCGGAGTGTTCCAATTTCCTCGAGAAAAGGACGAAAAGAGCGTATTTCCTCCAACAGCAGCTCCATGGATACAGGAGATGTTGACGTAGGCGGAGAAAGAGGTGTTTTTTTTAACCGCTTGACAGTTGTTTTCCCCAATGTTGTAGGAGAGGGTGTTTCCATTAGTTCCTCCGAACCTGAGGGTGAAAGAGAGTCTTCTAATTGGGAGAGAGCAGAGAAGACTTTCGAGTTCTTAATAAAAGCCACCCTTGTAGATGCTTTGGAGGAAGAGCGAGACATGAGTTGTTGTTTTCCCATGTAGAGGAGCAAAGAAGCGAAGATTGAGTGACAGTTGGTAATAGCGAAGAAAAATGCTGGAAACAACCCCAGTGATGAGGAGCTATTTAAGAAGAACAAAAGGCAAAATGGCGGAAATGTACAGCCAATTACATCACATAAAGTTTCCACAAACTGCGCCGAAAATCATGAAAGTTCAAAGTGTAAATGTAGGTCAGCAAGACCTTTAATAAGGGCAAATCACCAAGTCATCGCTGGGCTGAGAAGTAGATATGGAGGAAGCTTCTGCGTCAGTAAAGCAAATCACAATTAAATATGTTAACTGATGAGGATAGTACGTAATCTACCATCCCTACTTGCAGCTGAACGAGAATGTATGCAGGAAAGTCATTCCATAAAGCAACCAGAAGAAATTGTAATTATGGGCAGCCAGATTGTGAGGCAGAAGGAGGAATTTTTCCACATTTGAGCACAGAGACTGCAGAGCTCGCAAAATGGCGGTCGCGCTGTGTGAGGAAAGAAATTTACCTCATGTGCGTCGCGCTGGAGAAAGAAGGCATCAGGGCTGGATCCTGAAAAGTTACACAGGTGGTCCGGAAGATGAACAGCCTACGAGTGAAGGCTGGGCGAAAAACCGCATCCGTCTCCGTGATAAAGTCGCTCCGTGACAGGATGCGCAGAATGGCGGCTGCGCACACCAGCGCGTCCGTGAAGGCGGAGCGGCGAATACCTTCGTCTCCTTCGCTGTAAAGAGGTCTTCAATGGCGCCACTGCATGGTAGAGATGTTCCGACGGCAATATGAGGCGTCACAACAGGAACATCGCGGGAATGAAGGTAAGACTCCCGGCACCTCGGCGGAGCTTCACTCAAGCGCCGCCATCACCCACGGCGCCAAGCCACGCCCCCCCCGGTCTTTCACCTTCTAATTCCATCTTCAGCCTCACTATTCCATCTCTCATATCCACCCACCTTTAATCCCTTTGACAGACATATAATGCATGGGAGGAGGGCTGTGCTGAGATCCCCAAGGACTGCATCAAGGGAGTATGGCTTAGCTAAGCTTTCACAGCTAGTGAATCATTATTGTTGGCTCCAGCAGTCGTATACAATGAAGAACACACGTCTCTCCACTCTTCTGATGCTCTATAGGCTCTGCCCCGCTATAAGTGCCATAATGATTACAATGCAGCGTAACAAAGGTACAGCTCTTTCTCTTGCCTTCACTCCTTTAGCATTTTGATTAAGACGATCTTGCAAGGTGTAAGTTCAATAAAAGGAAGGATTACTTGGTCATTGTATAGATAGGTTTTCAAAAAGGATATGTTCTATGTATAAAAAAGGTGTGCAATCTTTGTGTGTCACGGTCTCATGAAGTGTCTTCCACCCCTACCAGTTCCCTTGGAGAACTAGGCTCAGTAACCCACAGTGATGAAGTCTGGCTGCTGGTTTAGCTCCATAACCAACTCACTTTAAGGCCCAGCAAGGCAGAGCAGATCTGGAATCGCTAAACCAAATGTTGGATGTTGACTGGTGCTGGACTCTGCTAGGTCGGTAGCGGCAAACATTTGACTTGTTAAACTTGTGAAGAAATAGCCGCGGACAATGTTTTCACATCAAGGGCAAGGCTCCCTTTTTATGGTCTGGCTTGACAGAATCACCAGGTGAGGGGCTTTGGCTCCGCCCACACGTTGGAAGCTACGAGTACGTGTTTTGATTGGACAGAACTTGTGTGCTTCCACAAAAAAGTACTTGCCCTCCACACAGCTGTGTTTATTTTGTTTATTTATCCAGCTTCCTGAGCTTGAATTTTCATTGTTGCATGCATGACATTGAAATTCTAAAGAAGTCCCTCACATAAGTATATCATTTATGGTGTTTTTCCTCTGTCAGCACACAGATGGGAGGGCAGTCATTAACTTACATGGTTGTTTCGGTCTGGCATGACAGTGCAACTGTCATGTGACTTTTTAGCCTACACCAATATCATTCTATAGTTCTTTGCTTCCACACAAATGCATATAATTTTCCATACTTACTACTTCTAATGTTTCACATTACCATACAGCATGCCTTTAAAGCCATACCTATTGGCATTGCTAATGCTTGTAATTTCAGCGTATCGCCTAAATTCACTCTATGCATTTCCACCAATATTATTTTTATGCTGTACTAATCTCTGACTGAATGTACAATAAATGATTGATTTAAATGTGTGCCAGTGTAAACTATTGTGGCATTGGAGTTTAATGACCAAGGACCAACCCTGTCTTATCTGAATGATCTACCACTCTTAGCAGTTATATGAAGATTCAATGTTGAAGACCTATCTGACCCCTATCAAGGCCGATCATTCCAGTCGTTGTATGGGTGCCTGAAGCATGCCGAGACCATAAGTGTGAATTTTGAACTTTGTAAATTGCATCTAATCTTTCTGATTTGGAAGTTACATCACTGCAGAATTGGTATGAGCGCAGTAGATGAAAAGGCTCCTGCAGACCAGGTAGTCCACGGTGGTCACGGTGCGGAAGGCCAGATCAAGTGGAGCCTCCTGAGCAGTGGATTTCCAGGGAGCAGAGCCGTCCATGGGTAGTTGATGAGGTTGCCCTGAACTTTGTTTACATAGACTGTTTTTTGTGGTCTGTACTTGAGCTTGACGACAGAGATAGGGAACTTTGCAACAGCTGATAACACTATCGTAATAGGAAGAGCTGTGTTGCAGAAACTGTTGTTTTAAGAAATAGGTTGTGGTTTTTCAATGGGAGAAGTAACCAAGACGCCTGGTGGTGTTAGTGCAAAAATATGCAGTTGATCCCCTTTTGTGTATGCTGGTTTCCATGCCGCATTTACTTCTTGGTCTCGTAAATACAGCTGAGAAGGAGCTGAAATGCAAAGAGTTTATTTAGTTTAACAGCCGTACTTATCTTATTGTTGGTGCGAGCTCCTTGTATCACTTTTGCCCAAATTGCCAAGTATAATTTCTTGACCATGGTGGAGTTCTTGATCATTAATTATACGTACTGTACCCATCTCTTTACTGGTCTTTCTTCGTTTAGAAAGCAGTATCCCTATCAATGTGTATCATGTCAAATCCTTCTCTGCCATGTTAAACACATGATTGACCATCTCCAGTGCTCTACACGGGCCATGACCTGCCAGGACTGGGACCAAGCAAGAAGCCCCTTTTATGACACACAGATTGACCGGAATCTAGTGATGTCCACAATTGGTGTTTGGGACTAAAGCAATATTCATTTCTGCTGAATGACCCTTGACAATTTTTTTTAAAACTTTTGGCCCTATATAAAGGTGTTATATATAAAATGGTAAATGAAGTATCCTGCCGATTTTGATTATGCTTTGACGAGTGTTACCCCAGTAATGATTTTGTAAAACATAAGGTGCCATTTCACATGTATTAATTACACAAACCACGCCTCATGTAAAGGCGGCTCAAATCACACCTGTTTTAGGACCCCACCAACTCTTCTTTTCCACTTAAAACACTGGGGATCCCTAGGTCTTGGAAGCTTTGTAAGAGAAGGAGCAGCCCCCGTTGCGTCTGTGCAGGATGCGGGGGTGTATGCGAGCGAGGCGGAGCGCAGTTGTCTTGCTGGTAGGTGGAGGTTTAGTTGATGATTGATGTACGATGGTCCTTGGTTTTGTAGGGCCTTGTATGTGTGCGTGAGGGTCTTGAACTGGCATCTCTTTTGGGTGGGTAGCCAGTAAAGGTTTCTGATGTGGGTCCACCTGGGGACGTCCAAGATGAGTCTGGCTGCGGTGTTCTTTATGGTCTGGAGTCTTTTGAGGAGTTGGGGTGGGGATTCGGGCATAGAGAATGTTGCTGTAGTTGAGGCGGCTAGTGACAGGGCCTACATGAATGTCTTTCTGGAGTTGATTGGGATCCATTTGAAGATTCTGCGGAGCATGCGAATGGTATGGAAACATGAGGAGGCGACTGAGTTAACTTCTCGTTTCATGGTCAGTTGGATGTCGAGGATGATTCAGAGGTTGTGTGCAAGGTCTGCCAGTGCAGGTGTTCGTCCGAATTCCGCTGGCCACCAACTGTGTTCCCATGCGGAGGTGTTCTTCCAGAAGATTAGTACTTCTATTTCGCCACAGTTGAGTTTGAGGCATCTTGCTGTGGAAGTAGTCAGAGAGGGTGTCGCAGAGTTCTTTGGAGGGGTGGATGGTGTTCTCCATGGCTGCAGTGTTGGAGAATTCCTTGAAAACTTTGAAGATTTCCTTTGTGTGGTTAGCTGCAGTGTTGACGCGATTAGTGATGAATGCTTTCTTGACTTCCTTGATGCGTCAGTGGTAGTTGCTGAGAGCTGCTACATGGGAAACTCTGTCGGAGTAATCTTTGATGACGCACCGTCTCTCTTATAGTTGGTAGCAGTTGCACTTGGTGGTTCTGAGTTTTGGGGTGTAGCACCTGGCAGGTTTTTTTTTTTTTACTAGATTCATTTGGGGCAATCTTGTCAGCACATTTGTTGATCCAGGTGGAATAGTTCTGGATGGCTTGGTCGAGATCTGCTGAGGTTTCAGGATGTATGGTGCCAAGGCCCGAGTCCATTTCGTCTCAGTGACCTTGCCCTAGTTGTGGTGGGGGGAGCTGTGGTGTTTGGCAGAGATGCGCTGGGCATCGGAAATGGTAAAGTGAACGATGGGGTGGTCTGTCCAGGTGAGTTCAGTGATGTGAGTTTGATTCTGTCACTGGAGATGAAGATGGCGTCAAGTGTGTGTGTGTGTCTGGCTTTGTGCGTGTGTTCGGCCTCAACAGAGAAGCCCAAAACAGAAGAGGCACTGTTAGGTGGTTGAACAAGTAGCATCCCCCAACTCAGGCAAACTCTCCTGGTGCAATGGCCGTTGGTCGTGCTTGTGGAGGGTGGGCAGGAGCAGGACCCTCTGGAAGGTTGGGGCCTGGGCAATTACTCACTGTGCCCATGACTTAAAATGGCTTTGCAGTGGAGCAAAGGCCGGCCCAGGGGTCTGGATGATCCCTAATTGCCACAGAACACGGGTAATTATCAAAATATTTTGGATGTAAATTACACAAAAAAATTATAAGAAAATGATAAACAATTTAAAATGAGGAAATTCTTTCTTTAACATATGGAGGTGTTTCGGTTTCGCACATTAAATCACAACTCTGCATTGAGATTGATTTGAATTGATTCTAAACATGAACTTTAAAATAAGTGTTAACCCTCCCTCCTGACAATGCCATGAGTGAAAAAAAGTAAACCAATTGTCTGGTGTCCCTTGTATTATGCCAATATTATACTTATGGACAGTGGAACATGACGGGCCATTAAAACATACATAAGTGAGGTTTTGTGTGCTCTTAATGTTTTGATATGATCCACACATATATCATCATATATTGTGTTGGTTATTCAGTTCTGCAGTGGCGGCTGGTGAAATTTGAATGTGGTGTCATGTAAGGACCAGTTAGTGCACTTTAGGGCCCAAGCGTGTGTAAGTGAGTTTGATTCTGTCACTGGAGATGAAGATGGCGTCAAGTGTGTGTGTCTGGCTTTGTTCGAGTGTTCGGCCTCACTCATATTTGCATAGCTTATAGTGAGGGATTGTGGCTTCCCATTTTCTGCCTAAACCTGTTGCATGAAATACGAAACTCCAGGTCAACTTTACAAGCGTAACATTTTCCAGAGGATTCGGGACGGTCTCTCACCTGATAATTTTTTTTAAGCTTGATCAAAAATGGTACAATTTAAAGTATAATCTCTGTAATAAATTAATGAAAAACAAACAGAGGCATGCTTTGATGCAGTGCCCGCTACTGCACTGCTTCATGAACAACTCCTTCTTAGGCAGATGGTTGAGCTCCTATTTGAAAGGTAGGGGCCAGCATGTATAGCAAGGTAACGGATATGTATTTGAGTGGAAGCAAATTATGCTAGAATAATATTGATGTAATTTAACCCCTTCTGTGCTCATGACGGAGCCGCTCCGTCATGAGCCTCGGTTGAGCTGTGCTCATGACGAAGCGGTTCCCTCATGTCCCACTCGGCGTTAATTTCGCGCCTGCGCGGCGCGTTCTATTGAGCGGGCGCGTTCGTGACGGAGCGGCTCCGTCACGAGCACAGCTCAACCACGGCTCGTGACGGAACGGCTCCGTCATGAGCATGCGAGTGCTGCTCGACCCCCCCCCCCCCCCCCCCCCGCCCCCTTAGGGCTGCGGCGGAATTCCCGCCACAGCGAAGGGGTTAAAAGGTTAGGTGAAAATTGCACTGTCAAGCTAGACCTCAAAATCGATGTAGGTTAATGACTGCCTTCCTCCCGTCTACGCTGCTGAAAAAGAAAAAAACACCTTAAATGATCTAATTATCTAAGACACTTTAATAGCATTACATTGTCATGTGTGCGACAATGAAAGTTCAAGCCCAAGCAGCCGAATAAATAAACAAAATTATCTCAGCTGTAGGGAGGGCAAGAACTTTTTTGGTGAAAGCACACACCTTCTGCCCAATCAAATCAAGTACTTCTGGTGCCCCCAAAAAGTGGGAGGAGCCTACGTCCCTCTCCTTATGATTCTCACATAATTGTCTGGCGACAGCTTCACGGTCAAACCAGACCATAAAAAGAGAGCTGATGAATAAAAGTTGAGGAAGGTTTTTCTTTGCAAGGCCCAAATCATTTTGGTGTTTATCACCAGGGTGGGGACTGTGACCAATCATATGCAGGCTCCTTCTCCGCGGTGTCGAAGAATTCATGCAGAGAGGCTCACCCAGACTTGATCAGCATTGCCCCGGGAGAACTGTGAAAGCTCGCGCTCTGCAGGCCAACTGAGTGATGCATTTCACTCTCCCTAACAATTTTCTTTTAATTATATTTCACCGACAATGCGGAGCTATTATTTTTATCAGCCACTGATTAGTTACTCGCGTCAGCTCATAATTACAAGATTAAAAAAACTGGTGACACCAGTGTGTACCGTATTATATGGAAATGAGTATGTAAACAATGACGGCAAAATTCATAATCAAAAATAGGCAACCAAAAATAATCACACATTAATTACATTTGATATAGTTAGTCTTAATGAGGACCCTCTGAATATAGCCAGATGCAAGCATAAAAGTTGGTAGGTCCTTGAGGGACCTAAGGGTACCAAACTAACCACCTGTTTCTAAAAGGCCACACATACTGGTTCGACATTCGTTTAGAGTCCGTATTAAATCTGTTGGCGTGTTAGGCGGGGCGAAGACCACTCATATTTGCATAGCTTATAGTGAGGGATTGTGGCTTCCCATTTTCTGCCTAAGCCTGTGGCATGCAATACGAAACTCCAGGTCAACTTTACATGCATGTCAGGAAAGGTAGAAAATATCACCCTTTTTTGCATTTGCAGATATTGACATGTTGGTAGCTACACTTGGAACACATGATTGTATGAAAATATATTTACTATAGGTGAGAACACATTTTTACTCTTCAAAATAAACAGCGCATGAATCCAATTGGATTAATTGCAATGGGGGACCATCTGATAATATGAACCCTTTTCGCGTACCAAACATTGTTATTAAGATTGCCTGAAAGGTGAAAACATTTTGTTGTGCTACATGGGAAGTTCAAGAATGTAACTATGGAGAGGTTTGGTTTCTTTGTCAGCACTACTTATCACTTAACGTTTGATTTTGTAGAATATTATGATTTTCATGCCTACATGAGTGCCCTTTGATAGCACTTTTCACTAGATAAGGGTAACCTTGGTGAAGTTGGATATGCTGGGGATGGAATGATTAGATGAATATTGTATCATGATTTCTAACCTTGAAGAAGTTGATGGTGATATGGACCAGACGATGAAACACGTGTTGGCTAGAACATTGGAGATTATGTTGGAAACATAATAAAGAAGAGACTGACTTTTTATAATCAACTAGTGTATAGTATTTGTTCTGTTGAGTGCTACGTTTGGACTTTTGTCCTTTTGAGGATTGTTTGGTTGGCCACTCCTTCTTTATAGATCACTGGTTCCACCTCTGAGTTTTAGAAAATAATTGAGGTTTGTGGTAAAACTGTTTTCATGGAATGGAGATCAAGGAAGGGATAGGCTCGAGAGGGATGTCTGAATGTATTGGCATAGTTTTGATTTGGTGCTTGCATGATTCTAAGTCTTTCTGCCTTTAAGAAATGTGCCTCTCTGTGATAGCATCTTAGGGTCCACTATTGAAATAAATTGCATATGGACTGAACATTGTGTATGCACATCAACAATGTTTTGATGTAAGACCAAAAAGCTCAGATCCACTCTTGCTTTTCAGGGCACCCATTGGCTGCCTCTGATTTCAGTTTATCTTCATCGTGTTTAAATGTATCTATACATTTAATCACTCACTCATACAGTCAGTCACGCACCTACTAAATCCTTCATCCAGACACTTATACATCCACTCACTCTTCAATATGTAAAACATATTTAAACTTTACAGAAACACACAGTCACTGGATGATGTCATCAGTGATGTCAAATGAGATGTCTTCAGTGATGTCATCAGTGATGTCATTTGAGATGTCATCAGTGATTTCATCAGTGATGTCACTGACCATGTCCCGAATGATGTAATATGTGACATCATCAGCAGTGGATTGCGGGTGCGCGAAATATAGTTAGTACAACTAACTATATAGGAGCAATTTCAATGTTTTTTTAAAATGCTAATAACTAACTATATAAGGCCTGAAACCTATGGTTTTTTAAGTGAATTTGCAAGGTTTTATAAATACTAATTCCTAACTATATAAGGCCTGAAACCTATGGTTTTTTAAGTGAATTTGCAAGGTTTTTTAAATGCTAATTCCTAACTATATAAGGCGTGAAACCTATATTTTTTTCAATAAATTTCAAAGGTTTTGTAAATGCTAATTCTAGTCGCGGATAACGTTTATATATGTTATTATCCTTCTGGGACCACCTGAGCAGCCATCTTGTTTCTCAGGAGAAGTGAGGCACAAGAGAGCCCAAACCAAGAGTGGAAAACGCGAAAAGGGGGCAGGGTTGAGACCCCCTGACCCCCTAGCCCTTCTCAGGGGGTCCCAGAAGGACCACCAAGTGCAATTTTTTTTTAAAAATCGCGGGGTACGCGCACGGTACGCGTACGTTGTGCGTACCCCGCGATTTTTTCGATGTTTTTTTTTGCCCTTGGGGGTCCTTTTGGGACCCCCTGAGAAGGGCTAGAGGGTTGGGGGGTCTCTACCCTGCCCCCTTTTCGTGTTTTCCACTCTTGTTTTGGGCTCTCTTGTGCCTCAGTTCTCCTGAAAACCAAGATGGTGGCTAACACTTCCTGGTTTGGACAGTTTGGAATGTTGACAGTCGACTGCCAGCCAATCAGAAACTCGCTCGCGCACAGAAGGGTACGCGTACCGTACGCGTACGGTGCGCGTACGGTGAGCGCATATAGATATATAATTTTAGCCGTGTCTAAAGGTCCCTATGGAAATTAACATGGGGAAAACACGTTTTGGGGCCCCCCTTTCGGCCCCCGCTTGACGAATCCCCCCGAAACTTTCAGGGAAGGAGCGAAGCGGAGCTGGCCAAAATTCAGGAAAATTACGCACATTCCTCAATCGGCGCCAAAGTTATTCCCAATAGAATGTTCAGAATTTCCTATGGTAACTAGGTCCTAACTATATATACCTACTGGCTATCACCAGTAGGTAATATATATATATATATATATTGATATTTTACACTTTTAAGTATGCTTTTATATGTGTAATACGTGTTGTGTTTCTTGGAACATTGAAGAACCATGGACTGGATATCTTCAGGATTATTAGTATTATTCTTTCCCGGCACACAGGACAGAATGCAGGCAAAAACGGACAATCTTGAGGCCTTGCGAAAGGTTTTGGGGCAAGTTTCATGGCGAAGTGGGGAAGGTAATGAGTTCCACAGCACTGGGGCCAGGTACGAGAAAGAACGTCCACCCATGCGTGAGAGTCTGAATCTAGGGACTATGAAGTTGTCTTTGGACACGGAACGAAGTAGACGTGAAAGAAGATAAGACTGTGCTAGGGAGCATAGATCGTGGGTAGCAGTGCCCAGCATAATCTTATGCATATAGCATAAGGCCTTAAATTTTGTCCGTTGTTCAATCTTGAGCCAATGGAGATCACGCAAAGTGCCTGTGACTGAGGATGTTTTCTGTACCTGGCGAAGTAGCCTGGCCACAGAGTTCTGTACCACCTGCAGTTTGCTTATTAACTCTCTGTTAGCTCCTAGATAAAGGACGTTACCATAATCAAGCCTTGACATCATTAGGGCCTGGATGACTGTTCTCTGCGAAGATTCAGGCATCATCCATAATATCTTGCGGAGCAATTTGAGGATCATGAAGCAAATAGAAGTGGTCTTTGCTACTTGCTGTTTCATCGTCACCTGATCGCCAATCATTATGCCCAAATTGCGTGCTGTGTGTACCGGTTTAGGAAGTTCACCCATTTCAGGCGGCCAGTGGTGCGGGCCCCAGAGGGTGCAGGATTAATAATACCGACACCCTTATTCCAACCACCGTTGTGTCAGTCTCTGAACCTCAATGAGAATGTAGTGCAGCCCTGCCACCGAATTACCCAATGGCTGTAGAGGCCTGGAACAGGTAGCTATTTGAGCCCATTCGTTCCCTAATTATCCATTTGGTGGGTTTGTTTGTAGACGTTTTTAGACATATATTGTCCATAGGGAGTCATCGGAAAACCCCAACATCATGGGCCTGGATGCAGAAATAGTGCTTAAATATTATATACTAGCGGCCCGTCCCGACGTTGTCCGGGTATTACAGACATGTGTGCAATTAGAATGCGCGCCAGCGATATGTGCCTCTTGCCGTCCTTTCTGCAATCAGAATGCGCCCCAGCGATATGTGCAGGCGCCGACGCGTGTGTACCTGCTCTGAAATTCTGGGCTTACAGTCTGCCCCAGCGATATGTGCCGCTTGCCGTCCTGCCTTGCACATCGTGCCCGGGCTCTGCATCCACCACCACACGCCGCGTCTACGTCACCCGGCGGCGTACTCGGCCGCCGTGATTGAACGCTGTTCACACGCTCCAAACGTCACCCGACGGTGTACTCGGCTGCCGCGATAGAACGCTATTCACACGCTCCAAACGTATGCACACGCCCATCACACGCCCATCTCGAAGCCGGTGCTACTTCCAACAGACTACTTTGTCACACAACGTGCTTTGTCCCCTCCAACGTATATGTTGCGCCGGTGTATAGCCTATGTCCATCTGCTTTGCCTCACCTTTCCGACGCTGCATGCGGTGCTCCGGTTGGCGCTGTGGTTCCGGAGCTTACCCTCCTCAAAGGTTTGGTCTCTCTCTTTATTATATTAGTATGAATTCCATACACAATACTGCATTTGTAACCTGTAAAAATATGAAGAGCATATATTTTTTGACAAACCCTATGCATCAAGCTTCCACAAGAGCCTTCCTCCATTGCAACTTTGGACATTTTTCTTTATAAGGCACTTTTTTCATGGGATTGGATATATACTGCAAGTACTAGATAATTGACTCCATGAAGAAGAGTTACATTGGGAGTTTCTAATCCTTCATACGTTGAACTTCAGTTACAGGATGGCTTCCATGACAACACATGCTTCATTCATCTGGTTATAAAATACTCATGTACCCCCCGAGTAGGCTCAGCCTCGCTACCATGGCTCCCAGAGCGCCCAGTCAAAACAGCCCGGAATTCCTTTAAGATGTAGCAACAGTGGGAAACATCTTTTATCACACACTGTTGTTACGTCACAGCAGATATAGAATCTACTTGTTCATGCCGTAGGCTTCCAGTGGAAGCCATACACAACATTTCTATAATTTGGCAAAAGAAGGGCAAAGCTGCTTATGTGCAGTGTTCCTGATAAAAGTTGTTTTAAAACCATAATATTCATACCCCAACCTTTGGAACCAGCCCCACCCTCCTTCTTAGTTACACTTCATTTGCAGTGAGGATTTCTGCTTATGTTGTCATCAGGGCAGATTTACTGCTGTTCCATGTTCAGGCCAATATGCTATCTGATTACTTATGAGGTGTGAGTGAAAATATGGTCTCCTAACTCAAACTCCTCTGGATGTTGTGTTTCTGGACTACAGGAAACAATTCTGTGGAGGCAAAGTCCCAAAGATGGTGAGAACAGGTCTGGACAGGCCTTTTATCCCACTGGGCATTTCCCCAGTGGACTGGGGCCTTTGGAGGCCGGTTTTATAAGCCAAGGGGGCTCCTGGTGCTTCTGTCACTTTCCGACTAACCGAGGTTGGGAGAAAGCTATGAGAGGGAGGAGAGAATGGAGGGATGGAAAAAGAGATTGTGTAAGGAGATGAAGGCAGTGGGCTGGTTTTAGGGTTTTTCCCAGAGCTGCTTTTGGTTCCCCCTGGGTGAGAAACTTGGAAAGGGAAAGTAAGTTGGCTCCAGCTCTTGGCTCAGACTGGCAGAAAGTGCCACCTACACACAAGGGCAATGCCGCAGATCTGAGTGCAGGCCGGAGTCCATCAAATTTGACTAATAATAGCCTCCATGGCCTGGGAGGTTATAACACGAAATTGGATCTTCGCTCACGCGTCTGATGTTGTCAGTGAATGCTGATGTAATAAAAGATGTGCGCCTGCTGCTCCAGTAGTAATTATGCATAGTTAATTCTAGCCTTGTTTATTTATGGAGCTCCGCACACCCAGTAGGGCGGATTTAGCAAGGAGCCTTCGGTGTCTAGGCATTTAGGATTCATAGTTCAGCACTCATTTTAAATATCTGTGCTGACTGTAAAAGCTAATAGTAGGCTCAGATGCTGCTGCTGAGGCAAACCGTGAGGGGTAAAGAAAGTATGTTTTGCCATTCTAACCAGGGATTGTCCTCTTTAGCTCTAAACTGTTGCATGATTGCAGGCTTAAGAAAGGGTAACACATGGTAAATAAGGATAGAAGAAGCCGGCCTTGCTCCTTTCCTCAGTAGCTACTACCACCTCCAGTTTTCAGGATAACCACATTAAGTAAATGATTCCCATTTAGTTTTATTGAACATGGGATACATGCTCGTTTTTCATGAGCACATGGTTTGTATGCGATCTACTGTAGAGGTAACTGGGATATTTTAGTATTTTTGATTAAAAGAATTAGAGGCAACCTAGTCATCAAAGTTTATTTATAAAACGTTGTATGACAAATATTTACCTGCATACAAATATGGGGCACAGAAAAATAAATTTTTTGGGGGAAAACTGAAGGGTTGATGTGTAAATATACATTGAGTCTGCCTAGCAATAATACCTTAATCCATTGATTAAGTATTTGAGGTAAGATATTATTGCAATAAGCGTGATTGATAGGATTGAGAAGGTTACTGATGTGTGCACGGTATATGTTAAAATTCAGAGCAAAATCTTGATCATTAAAAGCCTTTCGGAAACTGCTGAAATCTGAACCAGAAAGGAGAATAGTGAAAACTACGACGCTCTTTGGAACTTAAATGCAACGTTAAAATAAGAAAACTATGTTGGTGAATGTTTTTTATGATCTGCCAACTAGACTATTTGACTGTTAGGAAAGAGTAGTGGATTCCGAAGTTGACTTCAAGGTTGGCCGAAATAGTACAGTCAAAGCCGTCCTAACCAGAATTCCATAGAATTACCTTCCGTATTTACCGTCTAATTAAATTAGGCAGGTTTATTCAAATGAACATATGGGAAAGCGTTATGTTGTGTATTTAGGGCGATGATAATGCCTTGTCTGAGCTACAGTCAGAAAGGAATATTAGGATGGTTGCATTTTTTACAGAAGCTGGAAAATTGCTGTGGAATTTGGTACTGGGACAGTCAGTCTGCTGATTGACACTGGCTTGGGGGTGACACTACTTGAGTATGATAGCCTGCTTCAGAGGGATAAAATGTGTTAATGGCCCTGATTGATAGGCCTTAGGCGCAGGCGAGGGCCTATAATGAAGGGGAGCCCCTTTAACAGCTGGTATAGTCCGAGGCAAAAAGACAATATATTGGCTTTAGCTACCCACTGGGAGTAGTATGTTCTAAATTAAAAAGGGAAAAGAAAAACATCGAAATATTGCAGCAGAAGGCCTATACCAACCATTATTAGCCCCTAGCCACTCCACTGTTCCAATAAACTGGAAACTGACATTTTAGTTGGACTGTGTTAAACGTTGAAAATATTTCTTAAAAAGTTCAAAATAATCAGTGACTTTTTGAGCATTTTTTTGTGGGTGTCTAACACTGTTAAGTTTCTGTCAATTTAACTTCCCACCAGCGTTTGTTATTGTTAAGTAGATATGTAGCAAATGCAATGCTTTGCAACTTCGTAGGATATTTGTATAATGATGGCATTAAGGGGAAGTGTTCAGTCTTATGCGACTTGCACCCAGTGGTGATGGGGGGAAAATTCCATTAGTAAGCAACAGTTTGGGCTGCAACAATATTTAAGTTGGATGTGGGCCCCTTTTCATGTCAGTCTGCATCAGCTGAAGTAAACTGTACACTCCAGGGAGAGTGTTCTGAAAAGGAGATACAAAGATGAGGTTTGGATTGTAAGTGGTGATCTTAGTAACATATTCCTTTGATTCTAGCAGATCTTGTTTTTGCATCTTTAAGAAAGCATATATGTGCATATGTCTATAGACTGTGAGCGCAATGAAACAAATGAACACGCAAGCGTGAGCACTGTATCGTTATCCTAGGTATTCAATGAGCCAGCACTTCTAAACAGAAAAGCTATAAGTCCACAATTAAAATGTTGTCATGTCTGTAAAGTAAATGCATTAGAGAACACACAGTGCTCTCAATGGCAAGGTACTTGCCAAGTTGACTCCACAGACTTCCAGAAGGACTTCTCGATGTCTCCACCATGAAACCTACTAGGAACATAAATGCCACAATGTAAACACCCACAAAATGATATGGCCTTGATGGGTAATTCACCTGTGCATTCGCAAACTATGAAAAAACAGTAAATAAATAACTAAAGTGAGAGGTGTGGTGCAGCGGCCAGAGCGGCTAACTTCGGAGCAAGGTTCTCACAGTTCGATCCAGAGTGCTGACGGCAGCTCAGTATCATGTGTCTCTGGGCAATAGCTCACTTAATCTCCCCAACAGCCCCCAGCGCCTTGACCCCCTTGAGGGGGGTGATATGTTTGCACTTTACTAATCGGACTACAAGGAGGGAGGACGCAAAGTCCAATCTGTCTGTTCATTGCTTATTATTGTACTTTGTTGATGAATTGATGACTTGACGTTTTTAGACAGCTAAAGCTGTCTGTAGCCAGACCTAAAACGTACATGGGCATTGAAACTGTATCTCTTTTTGTGTTACTAAGAAGGATACTCGGTAGCGGAGCAGCCATTGGCAGACTGTAGAGAACAGATGCCCATGGTTATACGGCAAATTGCAGTTGTTTGTGTATTGACATGGACCAGCTTTTCCTCGACAGTTGTTTTGATGGAACTACGCCCTTTATAACTGACTACAGCATTCACTTAGACTGAAGATCAAGAGAGAAAAATAAATAGAGGATAAAAGTTGCCTCTAAATGCAGTGAAGGTGTTCTGCCCGTTAAACATTCAGTCACTAAGGCAGTAGGGTTGATTTCCTCAGGGCAGAAAAATCTGAGTTGAAATGTGGATGTATGTGGTCTCTTCATGGTACAGCACATGAAAAGAACCATGCCATCAGATATATTTATACTAGTTTTTTAAAATGATTGTCTGGTATAGAGAGCATCTTGTAGTAATGGTGTTTGATCTAGCCACTTGAGGATAAACACACCATTTTCTTTTTGTCCATGATGAATGAAGCGAAACTTGCAATTAAACCGTCTGAGATAACGGCAACTCTACCTTAGGAAATCTGAATTTTGGAAGGCAACCATGTGTCCTCTATCTCTAATGCTAAGCATTGATTGCTGTGTCCAAACAGTGCTTGTTACATGTTGTATACCTGTCTTTACTACACTGTGGAGTAGTCTTGACCTTATTATTTTCCCTCATGATTGATTGTATGTCCTTTCTTGAGATCTAGTTAAACTCCCCCTTTGCCACACATACTTACAATCCTTGGTTCTCCCTGGTACGCAACATCTCTATACTGTTTCTGTGTTCTCCTCATGCGACCGCTTTTTATTGCACGTGCAAGATCCTACTATACATTTTGAAATCTTCTTTTGCCATCGCATCACTTCCTCTCCTTTGTTTTCTTTAACCGTTGGTCTGTCACCCAACCACCTTTCGGGTGGAAGGAAATATATGCATTACTCTAGTTTTGTTTTACTTCCGACTATCATTAACCTTATCATTTTAGTTGGTGTTCAGACCTGGCAAGTACCCAACATTCCAAACAGAAAATCTGCAATCACAATATTGCAGGTATACTGCTTGAGTTAATTTCGTATGGTCCTCATTACAAGTACTAATGCAAATCCAATGCAGTGATATTACACTTGGAATAAGTAATACAGTGCCTTACTGTACCACATGGTTTTGACACATGAATTAAAAATTCACATGAAAATTTGTGATTTCCTGCAGGTTTTCTCCTCATCTTGGCCACATTTTGCCAGATACATTTAACCTCCAATCGTGCCCAGATAGAAATCCAAAGGCGTTGGTGTTTCTGTATATCGCATACTCCCCATTCGATCAGAAAGTTAAATTTCTGCCCTTATGAGGATTTTCTCACCTTTGTAATGAGGTCCTCTCTGAGGTATGTCTACAATAATGATTTTAGCAAACCTTTTATTTTGAAAAATATTACTACATGCATGCAAGTACATGATCAGGTGCACAGGTTCTTTTGAAGGAGCTATGAGAAAATAAATAAGCAAAGTAAAAAATTACTTATGCAGTTTGTGTACTGTGCTTTTTTTCTTGAAGACAATGTATAAGCCCTGCCTAGAGGATAGTTTCATGCAGTTAAACTTTATGTAAATGACGTACATGCAAATAAACCCTTTACACAAATCAGTCTGTTTGCTTTCTGACTAATGCTGCATACAGTACTCGGTTATTACATATATATTGACTAAGAGTGGCGTAAGCCAATAATAATGAATTTCAATGGTTATTTAGGGATGTGTGAAGGATTGTTGGGGTGTTGCACCTGTTATAATCACAGCTTTATTTATTTCAGATTTCCCTGTTCAATAAAAGCTGTCAATGGAGCACTTTCAGGGAGCCTGGAAAACTCTCAGCAATGGGTTTGGATTTAAGGATTCAGTCTTTGATGGTCCTAACTGCATGTCTCCAACAATCGGCCAGCAGTTTGGCTACCAGCGCAGGGCATCGGACGATGGCAAGCTCACCGACTCCTCCAAAACCAGCAACAGAATTCGAGTCAACTTACCGAACAAGCAGCGCACAGTGGTACGTTTTTAAAAACACCATCAATACATGATAAAAGAGGTCAAGGTTGTTAATAAAATGTTAAGAGTTTATTTTGCAATATACATACATTTGTTTTTTCTTTGCTAGTCCGGTTTGACTCTTGCCTTGTGACTAGGTTTAAGCTATAGAAAAGTAGCATACATGCATCAGTTGGCTTGATATGCATGCAATTTTCCCAATGTAGTCCTATATTAAAAAGTCTTATAGAGTGCTGCACATCACTTAAGTACATTTTCAGGAGCTTAAGTTCGAGTCCTACATGGGGAGGGTCCAATTTGTAATTCTTCACCCACGACCCCCAAATGGAGCGCGATCAGTTAAGAATGATGATGCTGAACCTAAGAGTTTTCAGACTCTTCCCAGTGCACATGTAATGGGTTCTGCCCGCAGACACTGATTCATGGCCTTAAGAGAATTTGTACCTCAACTCCTGTGTCCAGTCTTCTTGGTTTCATTTCTGGAAGATAATTTGTGCAGTCATTGAATGTAAAACCCTGTGTGATTGGCATTCTGTATAGAGCAACAAACCTTAAATATGAACCCGACATTCACCGGGAGCTGATGGAGTTTTTTCTGGGCAGGATTTTCTGTGCTCTCTCCTCCTCTTGAGGCACATTCTGGCAGCCTTGTTTTCGAGGCTGTTGATGGTTCCCTTCAGGAGCCCGGTGTTGAAGATGTTACTATAGTCCAAGCGATCCATGAATAGGGGTTTCTTACGCATAGCGCTGTGGTTCTTCTGGGGAGATTCTGCAGCATCGTGGCTAATATTTATTAGTGTTAAAAGTATACAACGATTTTGATTGACTTTTAACCCCTTGCATGCTGATGACGGCCCCCATCCGTCATGCACTACGGCGCTCATGTGCTGATGACGGCTGGGGGCCGTCATAAACCCGCCCACTCGTGATTTTGCCGCACAGGCGCAGAATCGAGGCAGCATGCAAGGGGTTAAGATGTGATTTGTCTAAAAAAAAAAATCTGTAGCAGATGGAGGTATGAGAAGAAAATATGATAGAGTTGTTAAAGGGAAATGCTGCACAAAACATGAAGGGCCAAATGTATCAAAGGGTTTTAACCATTCTCTGTCTAAGAAAATATGTTCATACATATAGCCTCTAGTGACATGAAAGCATGAATGTGTTTAGTATTAACTAGTAATGACTAGAAAGAAGCTAGTTTCTTTGCTTCCTTGATCATATTAAAAACATGACCAGAACTTCAAACTGAGTCTGCCTTGGTGAATCAGCACAGCTATTCCCTCAGACTGTAGAGTGCCCACACTGAGACACACGCATTATTGCTTCTACACATTCAATGTGTTCAGAGCACCAAAATGCTTTGCTTCATTGACAGTCAGTATAGGATTATGGGGTAACCCAGTTTTGTGCAGAACCTGGGAGTTCTTACATTAAAGGAACAGTGGTACTGCCACCTATTTGCTTAAAAGGCGCATGAAAAAAACTTATAATAAATTATGTCCCTCTTTATGATGAGACTAACACTTAATAAAAAAATAATGAAAAAATGTATATACATTTCTTAATACTATCCAAACCAAAAGAAAAACTCATGGATTCAAGTTCCAAGATTTGGTTTTATAGTAAGTTAAGCTAAGTTGTGTCAACAATTATATATACACCCACACAGATAGACTTTATACAATAACACTTAAATTGGTGACGTGAGGTGAACACAAAGAAATATATTAACATAACACAACATGTTATATACATAACTTATGAACGTATACTCAAAAAACAGATTTAGACATAGTGTGAGGTATTAAGAAAATATGTATCAACCCAGAAGGTAATTTATCCTATTATTTTCAATTGTTCTGGGTGATCAATAACACTAAGTATCAAAGCGTCAACGTTTCGACCCCAGGAATTTATGGCGATATTCTAATCGTCTGTAGGGGGTCTTCTTCAGGACTAAATAGTGAATCTGTGTGTGGCCTGTTTGAGAAAATGAAAATACTTTAATATACTATAAGGTTTGGACAAAAAGTTTTATATGGGGAGAGACCATATGTTTCTGCTCACCTTCAAAGAGGTTCCACCCTTATATCTGTTGCAGCACGGCACAATGTACTCATCCGATGGTTGACCTGTCAAGAATAATTATTGACCGTCACCATCTATTATGCCATAAGAACAAACTAAATTCATTACTTGTCTGTATTTACAAGCAAGACAAATGGACCAGAGTTTAATACCGCACATTGTGGTCAGAATCGGGAAAAGAAAAACTCTGTCACTTCACAAGCTCTGCAAGAGATACATTGAGATTTGAAAGCCTTTAACTTTCTCACATTATGTATGTACCATACTTTTTGTATATACTGTGTATGTTTCTAAGGTGTGTTGGCCTTTTTGCGTAAATGGACTGCAAATCACCATTTATGTAGCACACAATACAAGCTGAATAATATTTGATATTTACAAGCAATTATTTGGTACTGCCCAAATTAATGGAGCTCATTATATAAGCCTCCTAAGAATGAACGATTGCGGTAAAACATGCAGGGATGTTAGTGCACACCTTGCAGTTTACGTATGCCTGTTTGTTGTTGCTGCATAATCCACTGCCCTACTTTTTATGATTGAAACTAGTCGGCTGCAGATTAAGAAAGGATCTCTGCAACAAACATATCAACCTACTCACCTGCCTTGCAGAGAATACAAACCTATGATCTGCAGGTTACACTTCATTCTGTGCAGCACTCACTTTAATCCTCTAAGCTGCTTTATGTTTTAGACCTGTCTTTATGTGCAAATCTGCGCCTCCTTACTACTGTTATAGTCTGAGATTTGCTGGGTGCACATGGATTTCTACAGCAGGTGTCTTAACTCTCTAATCTATCTTAATATGTGTTGTGTTTGGAACAGCTTTGCTATCATATTGTGATTGATGTCTGTTTCTTTAGTGGGCAACATTTCTTGAAAATGTAGTGCATAAATTATGGCAGATCATACCTCAACTCTTACGCATTCTGCTCTTCATTACACTGTTCCCTTTCTGCTATCACAGTTGTGGATTCTATTAGCACTTTGTTTATATTTCCAGAACTACTTTAACTAAACTGAAGGCCTTAATAATTTCTCCAAGCAGACTTAACTCCATGCGCGCTAGCGGAATTCCGCTCCTGCGCTGAGTTTTTCTAAATCGCACTTTGCGTGACGAGCTGGGCTCGTCATCAGCGTGCGAGGAGGCTACGCCATGACGAGCCCAGCTCGTCATCAGCGTCGAAGGGGTTAAAAAGGCCTGTGAATAGGATATATTGCACAAAACATTAGTGGGTTCTTGTAAACCTACAATGTACATTCATTGTATTTTGTTTCATTTATTGAACCACTCTATATTTACAGACCAGCCTTCTTTAGATTAAACCACCTTTATCCAAACAATCCTTGTTAAGCCATTTTTATGGTCTGGCTTAACAGCGCAACTATCCCCAGACAATTATGTGAGAATCCCCAGGAGAGAGGCTTTGGCTCTGCCCCCATGTTGGGCGCCAGGTGTACATGTTTTGATTGGGCAGACGTTCTGTGCTTCCGCAGAATGTGCTAGCTCTCCATGCAGCTGTGATCATTTTGTTTATTTATTCAGCTGAACTTTCAGGGGCACACATGACATTAAAGTGTCTTAAATAAGTAGACAATTTGTGTTTTTCTTTGGCTGCAGGACAGATGTGGAGGGAAGCCATTGATCCATATCGTTATTTTAGATCTTTTCCAATAGAGTAATAGAGTACCTCAACTTTTCATTATTATGAGATTGAAAGACCAACTGTTATTAAGTTGGCTATTACCTTTTGTCTTCACATCCACTGAATACATTGAGTTTTCCTCTGTGTGCTATCTCTTCATTATCATAATTTTCTGGAAACCTCAAGCTTCAGGTAACATCTGCTTAAAGCATAGGCCTTCTGTCATTGATAACATTTAATTTGACACATTATGAAACGCTTTGTTTTTCTTGTATCTAATTCCAGTTTTTCAGTGTTACTTATGTATGGCACTCATTCAAAAATAGCAAAACAAACAATCACACACTCTCATGTTAAAAGTGAAATTATGTGGCAGAACCTACATTGGAAAAAATTACGGCTAAATAATTCTTGGAATTTTTTATTGTGTGTCATTCAATGTTCAATAAACGTGCTGCGTGGAATCAGAAAATTAAGGGTGTATAGGCAATATGCCAAAATGTTTATTGGTCATGCATTCCAGAAAGAGCTGCCTATGAACAAGTGTTCTATGGCACCATAACTGACATGTATGCTCTCTGGGCACATTTGATACGATTGGGAAGTTTGTGTTTGTGTTTGTGTTTTTATCTAGCTATCGATTTGGATATTGGATATGAATACAAGACCATATCACCAATAGGTGATGCCACCACACTACCCTTTGGTTAGATTAACTTAAATGGGTGTAAGAGTGGGACTGGAATTCCAGTTGTTGTACTCTCTGAAGGAGGAATTCTGGAGAAGTTAGTTTTCTGGCACATTTCTTTGGATGGGCATTTGTATCTCCTGCTGCAGAATATATGACTGATGAGATTTCTACAGACGCATTTTGGGCACACACATGGATTTCTGGTGGTTGCATACCTTAATTTGCTTCCTGAATTCATGATGGCCACTTATTGTCCATGATGCACGTCAAAGAGTTATAGAGGGTTGTTCGCCCAGTGGACTGGTCCTACTTTCCGTTACATGCTTGGTAGGAAAAGGGTGCTATCCCTAATAGACCGGCAGTCAAGCGTACATGTATCTTGAATGCAACCTATATTAGCTGAGTTTATACGTTTGAAGGGTAGGACGCTTGTGAAGTTGTCATGTCAGTGTGGTGGCATATACAACTCCTCTGTGCTTCATAAAACAGTGGAAGGGAACCAAGGCTTGTTAAATAACATCCCACCTTAGGAGGAAATTGAACTGAACCACTCCACACTCTATGCACTTTGTTCATTGGTGCAACTGAAAAACCAAGATGGAGATTTTTAACATAATTGGGCCAAGTGGAAATGTAATTGCAATAAGTCTGAGGATAGGCATGTTTCTCAATATCTAAGAAGAAAGTAACAGGTCCTGGTAAAAGCACAACTTTGAAACTCGACAGCTAGAATTGGCTCAGGGCACCCATGCTCTTTGGAGGTCTACAAGAGCTGGTGTAGGGCCCTTAAGTGGAAGGTATGCTTGTTGTGAATTAATAAATTGCTTTATCTGAGATTTAACTCTGGGAAATCTTGTTTTAACCAGCAAAGAATTCATGGCTTCGTCAAGGGTGCTGATGCACCCATGGTGTCACCGACTCTTACTACATATTGTGTACACTGTGCAGCCATGTTTAACCCCTTAAGCGCTGCGCCCGTCCAGCGGCCGACGGCACCACTACCTCGGGAGTGCTGCCGTCGGCCGTTGGACGTTCCAACTGCACCTGGAACGTTCAGCACTTGAGCTGGACGTTCCAAAGCAGCTAAGGTGTTAAAAGTAATCAATAATTCGCAGTCTTTGTGCCAGCAATTGTTATATCTTCTGCAGGGAAAGGCTAGATGATGCTGCAATTGGCAAAGCTGATTTGTGGTCCCGACAAAGCTGGCTGGTTTTCGTCCGCTAACTTAATGTCTCTTGAATGTTACTCTACGATCTTGTAGAGTTTCTGGTAATAAACTCATTGGTCAAATGGCAAGATCACTTCACGATTGCAGTCAGAGCGGTTGGCTTTTTACCTGTGATTACACAACACGAAGAGATTAGTTTTAAACAGCTGTTGTCACTTGCAAAAACCAGAGTGAGCAGGAAGTGAGCTGGGATTGTGTTTTAAGGAACAACAAGCATGAATTACTGAGCGGGTAGGGCAAGGCAAAATACAGTTGCAAACATGTCTTGTGAAGTTGAGGTTGAATCAGGATGATTAAAGGGTAAAAAACGGGATAGATGGAATGCTTAAATTATTCTCACCCACCTGGTATCACTCCGGTCCGCATTCCAGTCCATCGTTTTTTAGGTCTCGCCTGTCGATGCGCATGCGCATCGAGCAAGGCGAGAGTATTGGGACTTATCTACTCTTTATCCACACTGCAAGGAATCATGGCGATTCCTTGCAGTGCCCGTGACTTTTAAGCTCAATGCGCATGCGCATTGAGCTTAAAAGCGCGTGCACGTCCGTCTTTGTTTACCCGCTCCGCCCCCTCCCCGCCGTCTCGCATTTCCCCCTGCCACATCAAAGGCTTTCACGGCCGGCCGGCCATGCTTTCAGTTTCACGACCGGCCGGCCGTGTCAATTACATTTCAAAGCCCGCTCTCCCTGCTCCGCCCCCTGCTCCGGCCGAGACGCATTTCTCCTCCCTCCTCCCCCCTCCTGGGTCAGGTTACCTTAAGATGCGTGCTGCCTTTTAAGTGTGCTTTCTCAACCAACCCTCTCCTCCGAATCCAAACTGGGCTCAGATGCGCTTTCCTTGCCTGCTGCAAAACCGCCTGAGGCTCAGCCTTTAAGCTGTTCTGTGGTGCATCTGCTTCAGGAAACCTGTTGTAACGTTTGTCCCAGGCCTCCCGTTTGTTGCATAAATCTATTCCCCATGTGAATTCGCTGTTCTGGTGATGGTACTGCTCCAGCAGCTCAGAAGAGTGTTACATTCTCAGTAGACACCATAAAAGAATAAAACGAAATAATCTCCTCTGACCGTTGTCATGTGACGCACTTTCTAAGGCAGTGCCTGACACGGCTGTACAGAACAGCTATGTTTAACTCCACACGAAAACGAGGCTTCATAAATAAGTCATGGCTGATAAATACCTCGCTCTGATTTTACTCTTATTTTCACTCACCCTCCCTCAACCCCTCAACCCCTCACTCACCCTCACTCCCTCACTCACCCTCACTCACCCTCACACTCACTCACCCTCACTCACCCTCACCCTCACCCTCACTCACCCTCACCCTCACTCACCCTCACTCACCCTCACCCACCCTCACCCTCACCCTCAACTCCTCACTCACCCTCAACCCCTCACCCTCACCCTCACTCACCCTCAACCCCTCACCCTCAACCCCTCACTCACCCTCACTCCCCCTCACCCTCACTCACCCTCAACCCCTCACCCCCACTCACCCTCAACCCCTCACCCTCACTCACCCTCAACCCCTCACCCTCACTCACCCTCAACCCCTCACCCTCAACCCCTCACCCTCACTCACCCTCACTCACCCTCAACCCCTCACTCTCACTCACTCTCACTCACCCTCACTCACCCTCACTCACCCTCAACCCCTCACTCACCCTCACTCTCACTCATCCTCACTCACCCTCAACCCCTCACCCTCACTCACCCTCAACCCCTCACCCTAACTCACCCTCACTCACCCTCAACCCCTCACTCACCCTCAACCCCTCAACATCAACCCCTCACCCTCACTCACCCTCACCCTCACTCACCCTCACCCTCACTCACCCTCACTCACCCTCACTCACCCTCACCCTCACTCACTCTCACCCTCACTCACCCTCACTCTCACTCACCCTCACTCACCCTCACTCACTCTCACCCTCACTCACCCTCACTCACCCTCACTCACCCTCAACCCCTCACTCACCCTCAACCCCTCACTCACCCTCACTCACCCTCACCCTCACTCACCCTCAACCCCTCACCCTCACACAGTCCAATAGGTCTCGGAGCATTTGAGTTGGAGCTTTTAAGCATGTTTATGGCTTTTTTTTAATTCTTTAGCATTGGCTACAGGAAACAAAAATGCTAAAGATTTACAAAAAACCCATAAACAATTCTAAAAGCACTAACTCTAATGCTGCGAGACCTATTGCATTTCCAATGCTTGTTTTCCTTTTGTGCATCCACAGAGAGTGACCAACCTAATGGAAGCCAGCCTTGGTCCTGGGTCCATAAAAACTCTGGAGCATGAATACCCATGTCATGCCCACCCCCAAAACTGGAACAAATGCACATCCAAACCAGTGGCGGCTTTCTTGGGTCTCATCAGTGAGGTGCTTTTTAAATGATCAGAGGCTGAAGAATTATTAGATGAGATTAGCGCCTCGAAGCGAGTTATGTATAATTGTATTGAATGGGCGTGAACCCTGAAGATGATTGGTGGGAGAGGTGCTAAGAAGATTTATATTCAATACATGTAAAAGACCAGCTCTCATTATCATGAACATCATCATGTTCCTATTGTGCTGTTGTCAAGTAGTTAAGTACTGTTGTGTTCCATGAACGTAAATAATACTGAAATATTATATGGCAGCTTCTTGTTAAAACTGTTTGTGTCATTTCTGCATTTGTTTCTGTTTTTTTATATTTCCACATTCCTCCACACACTGATGCCTCCAAAAACTACTCAACCAGTATTTGGCTGAACGTTCAAAAGCAAAATAATGTGTTGCGCAACATTTCAGAAGGCACATTTTGGATGTCGCTCTGCTCTTCCACGACTGTAACTCGCGAAGACGAAAGATTAAAAGAACAATACATCACTTTAAAGAGAGAGATTTAAAACGCTGTTCTTCAGCCTCGGAATCGCCAGAAAAGAATGATATTCCAGTATTTTTAGCCAGAGCACTTAATGAACGTGAGATGTTGGCCCAAGCATCAGCTGACGCTCTACAGGGCGTCATGTCTTCATCTTTGGGCGTGTGAGCAAAGCTGCTTTATATAAATCACTTCCCAGAATCTGCACATTTGACCTTCAAGGCAGAAAGTAGCACAGTTGGCAGGTAGGCGTTTATTGTTGTTGCTGTTTTTAGTAAATACGACTGTACGGATCATATGCACATAAGTATAGCATAAATAGTGCGAAATGCGTGTGGGTAAAACAAGGAGAAAAACATTTCGACAGTGGACTTTTTGGTGTTTCGAAACATTACCTCATGTTGCTAGAAAATGGGTTACTTATAAAGTTTATATTTCTTTACTGTTGGATAGTGTACAGGCTCCCAGTATTCATTCAACAGTTCTGGAGTGGGAGGCTGAGGTAGCGTTTCACCACCTTTGCGCCTACATTCGCCTGGAGCATGGCTAGCAGCTCTGTCTATCCTTTGCCTCTCTCAGGAGTGCAGGGACAGAAATAGACCCGGGCACCAAAATAAAAGTGACCCCTTTTAGCGATCTAACAGCCTGATTCATCATAGACCCGTTTTGCGAGTCTATAATAGCGATTCATAAGGAATCGCTATTGCAGACTCGCAAAACGGGATTCATGTAGGAATAGCAAAAAGATTTGCGATTCCTACACAATCCTTATTTGCGATTAGCAAATTGCTAATCGCAAATAAGGAATAACTCCACATTCATTCCTATGGGCCAAAAGGCCCATAGGAATGAATGGGGAGTATTCCAGGAGTTGCCAGGGGTGTCCAAAGGACACCCCGTAGCACCCCTTAAATGCAAATTGAAACAGGTGTTGCGCACACACATGTCCAAAGGACATGTGTGTGTGCAACATGCAACTTAGAAAAATGCTTTTAAAAGCATTTTTCTAAGTTTTCGCTATTTACCACGAGGTTTGACCTCGCGGTAAATAGCGGGCCGAAATTGCGAATTCGCAATTTTTTAATGGATGATGAATTGCATTTAAGGAATCTCAAATAGAGATTCCTTAAATGTAATTCCTCGCAAAACTGCGACATCGCTATTACCGATTTTTGCATTTGGGATGATGAATCCCAAATGCAAAAATAGAGCTCGCAAAGGGCCAGATTCTCAGAATCTGGCCCTTTGCGAGCCGATTTCGGCTTGATGAATCAGGCTGTAAATATCTAATAAAGGGGCCCACGCAAATCATGGCAGTTATGAACTTGTTGTGTAGATGTTTTGAAAGCTATGGGAGACTGCATACATTTGTGCT
Source organism: Lissotriton vulgaris (assembly GCF_964263255.1). Taxonomy (NCBI): domain Eukaryota; kingdom Metazoa; phylum Chordata; class Amphibia; order Caudata; family Salamandridae; genus Lissotriton; species Lissotriton vulgaris. The sequence goes on along the minus strand of NC_141697.1, from coordinate 1,047,223,650 downwards.
TGCTGCAGGCAATGTTTGTGGAAAGATCAGGCAAATAAACAGTAACAAACATTGTCAAAGCAAACAGATCTCGCCTACGCAAGAGCTATTGGCTTTGCCTATGTATTTTACCCATGTTATATGCCAGCGTGGATACTGTTCTTCATGGCTTAAAGTTAGTGTCATAAAGGAGAGTGGGGTAGAGTGTATTGCTGCGGACCTGTGTGGAGTTGTGTAGAGTGTTGTGGAGTGGCCTGGAGGAAGTAGAGTGTCGTATAGTGGAAGGGCATAGAGTGGAGTCGAGATGCAGAGTTGAGTGGCCTAGAATGCCATAGAGTGTTGTGGCATAGAGTGGCATGGAGTGACATAAAGTGGAGTAAAATAATGTGGAGTGGCTTAGAGCGAGTTGCGTAGAATGCTGTAGATTATTCTAGTATGGAGTGCCATACAGTAGAGAGGTAGAGTAGAATGGCATACAGCGGAGCACAGTGGTAGAGTGTCGTACAGTGGAGTAGCATAGAATGGAGTGGCATAGTGGTGTAGAGTGGAGTCGCTTAGAGGTACAATAGTGTTGTGTAGAGCATCGCAGATTGGAGTAGAGTGGCATATAGGGGAGTAGAGTTTTAGGGGGATCTCCTATCCCGGTCCTGACGAAGGGGCATGGCGCCCCGAAACATGTTGACCCGCACAGGAAAGTAAGCCCATTAACCCGCTTATCCTTTCCGATACCACTTTTTTTAACAATACCAGCCAGTGCTTATTAAATAGCTTTTTCTATCACTAGGCCAGGTATTTTTTAACATCACTTTTTTATCACTCCTGACCCCACTGACACTCACTCAAATTCACTCACATAGCACCCACATTTTAAAGGTGCTCCAGCGTAGTCGTTTGTCGCAGCACTGCCCCATCCGGCAGCCGGGCGGGAAGACCCCGATGATGAAGCATGACACCTAGGGCCCTCTTGGTGTGTGAGGGGTATTTTAACAAAATGTGTGTATTCCATAGTCAACAGGATACACACTGACCCTCTTCGAGGTGGACCTTTCTGATTACTGTTATGTTCAGAGACACCCTTCCTCATTACTCAGAGTTCCTCCGTGTCACTTGTTGTTCTCCGGGCAGCCGCAGCTACGCGAGGTTGGTGCCTCCTATCACACCACGCGCTCATAAGCCGCCACACACAAGTTCAAATATTTTGGGTAATACGTAGCCCAGTTTTTTACGAAAGGTGCCTCCGCTCGTGTCTGCGAGAGTTGAGCATGTATTATCTAGTATACTTGCAACATTTTATAGGAGCAGTCTGACTGATACTGTTTCCAACCTCTGGAGCCGTTCAACTATGTAGACTTATCAATTTCTGGCTCTCTAAAATTTCCACCTTCTGGGTTACATTGATGGACAGCTAGATAGTATCAGTTAATTCTAAAGTTCCAGTTCACAAGCATACATTTCTTGGCGGTGGAATAACGAGTAACAGTAGTTCAAAGCCGCTGACCTGGAATTGTTTCTTGTCCCCTCTTTTGTCACTTCCACTCGGAAAAAGACACATGAGCAGATGGCTGATGGGAACTAGATGCAGTTCACCAATGCATGTTGTGAGGATTGTAAACAGGCACTGCCATAGGGGTGTGGTGAGCAAGGATTACATCAGTGGGACCATGGACTTCTGTAGGGTGTCATAGTTGCACCTTCCACACGAGGCGTATGCACTGTTTAACATCTTCATGGATAGAAGACCTCAGGCACTTTATGGTCTTAAGTCTCTGCTGACGTAGTGCTGAATACTGGAGTCAAATATGGCAGATCTTGGGTATAGCTGCCTTAACCAAACCATCATTTATTATAAAGCATTATTTCATTAATTTTCATTAATTTCTTCTTGTTGTGAAGATCAATTACTTTACAACAAGATGCTGTACATAGCAGCAGGAATTCATTACACAAATAATTTCATTAGGAACTTCGGTGTTGAGCATGTGGCACATGCTGGATTTGGTACAAAGTTCACATTTGTTGTGAATGTATTCAGTTACATACATATCTACATCAGGGGGCGGGAAGTGGCGGGAAAGAAATTGACTGCATCTGCGCTGTAGATAAAGGGGTTCAGCCCAAATTGTAATTTGGGAGGTGGTGAAAAAACCCAAATCAGATGAAGTTCAAGTAGACGGAATGTTCACAAGCGTGAGACCTCACACAGATAGATTGTATGAGTTGGAAGCTTGACATAAGAAACCTGCACAAGGTGAAGCACATTTGAGTACCATATCTGCACTCCTTTCTCCAATATTGGGGGCATGCGTAGGTCTGCATTGTGTCTTAGTGTTTGCTACTTGTTGGAGTTGGCCACAATGAACAGCTTTCGGATGACGTGTGGCAAATTAGTTCTTTTCACAGCCTTTCAAGACTGTAAAGTGAAAAACTTTAACTTAATTATTCTGCAGTAAAATGGAATTCATGGTTCCAAATCATAAACGAACACAAATAAAACATGAGTATTATAGGTTGGAATATTCTCTGCTTGTTTGTAATTTATTTTCAAACTTTCTTTGCCCCTATAGCATAAATATATAGTAAAATGCATAGCTAGCAGACAGCTGTTCCTTCTGTCCCAGAGGCGGGGGGAGAAAGGGGGCTGGTGGGGCCAGTTCCATACCTGAAAATATCCTACCCCCCCCCCCCCCCCCCCCCCCCCCCCCCACCCCCCCTCCGCACCCTTTAGCCTCACCACCGGCGACCCTTGAAACCAGCAAAAACAGCCAGGGAACAGCGATGTTGTTCCGGTTTACATTTCACACTTTACTTACTCTTGCATTCCCTACGAGTGTTTTCTTTTTTGTATTTTTTTATGCAACCCATTACTCATGTACAGTGCGCAGTGTGACAAGTGTAGCTCCTACATGGTTGTGTGAGTTTAGGGTGTGGGCGGGCCATGATTGAAAGCTGTGGAGTTTAGGCGTAACACAGTGTCAATTTCTCACAGTGCTTGTAAATTCAAAATACTTTATTTAGGCAATCAAGTCTATCAAAATGTGGTAGTGCCAAATAAAATCAAAAGAATGGTCAGTGCCACAATTTTTACAGAACTGTCAACGATTCGACAGATAAACCATAGATCTTTAAACCGGTTCCATCAATGGTGGTACTGTTAATAATTGTAATTATCTGCAAACATTTGTGAAGGAGGTACAGAGTTGTGAAAATATTGACAGGGCGAATCTTAAAGAAAATGCAGTGCGTGGGCTTGAGGAAGTGCTTTTTGAGTGTGTGTGGTGGGGTTTGATGGAGATGGAAGAGAATATGTGAAGGAGAGAGAGCGAAGATATAGTGCTTGATGAGGAAAGAGATGAGGCACGAGATATGCAGATTAAGAGTTTCAGAAGTATATGAAGGGAAAAGGAGTGTAAATGTCTAACAAAGAAACCACAATTTAGAAGGGGCGGCCCCAGAGGTCAGGTTAGGTCTACCCAACGGCTCCGTGACCCACCTCTCCTGCCAATACTGCCGAGCCTTGACGAGAGGTCCCCACTCGGGAGGACTTCGGGTAATGAATCGCACACACTGAGATCACACCACGCTTACGAATGGACACCACACTGTAGGCTTTCAGTAACACGTTCTTTATGAACAGAAAAAGGAATCAACACTCTTATTTACAGGCGATCGAGGGATCGTAAAGTCTCAGAGATTCGGGTAACGGGGAAGCGGGGACAGTCTTAGTTGTTTGGCCAGTACGATGCGTAACCTGCGCACAGCTCTCAATCCTCGAGCCGGGGAGATACGGAAGATGATAGTCGTACTGGATGTCCTACTCACTTCAGGTCAATTCAGTTTGTGTTGGTAGCGTCGATGGTCTAGCCAGACCAGAGTACTCCTCGAGCCGCGACGAAGTCAGAAGGGCTCGATCCGGTGGATAGTTCTTGAGGAGCCGCGACCACGTCAGCAGGGCTCGGGATGTTCGATGAAGATCTTTGAGGTTCAAGATCGAGCCGCCACGAGGTCAGCAGGGCTTCGATGTTCCGGTTCCGTAGGTACGAGGAAGAGCTGCAACAGCGTCAGCAGGGCTCGAAGGGTTCCAATGTTCAGTTTTCCCCAAGGGTCAGCCGCGATCAGATCAGCAGGGCTCTCTTGTCCAGGATACAACTGCCCGCTAGTTCTTGGGCGGGCCTTGATATAGTCCAGTGGCCCTTTGATGTCCGGACCCTCGCAGGCGGAGGTTTTAGGCCTTGGGGGCTGGTCGTTGGTGAGGTCCGGCGGTTGGCCCTTTGATCTCTTTGAGGATGCGTCCGGGAATTCCCAGGCGCCCAGCAGGGTTTGGAGCCAGCACTCGGGGAGGCCTGAGGTGTGATCGAAACCGGCTCCCAGGGGATGGCCAGAGGTGTGACAGAAACCAGTCTCTGGGGGGAGGCCGGAGGTGCAATCGAAACTCCTTGTCTTATCTCACTTGGGGAGCCCTCACCCTCCCAGCGGGGGCTGGCGTGTCTGGAGCCTGAGTGTCGCTGGGGCTGGGGGTCATGCTAGGCCCAGGGAGTCAGGGATCTCGGGAAGGGAAAATGGCTGCCGGTGGGCCTATGGGACAATGCAGGGTCTGGCGTGCAGGGCCGGGGAGGAGTACGGGGGTATGCTGGGGCTGGTCGTTGGCGTTTGGGCGGACATGGACAGGACGACCAGGGATTTCTCGGCGCAGGGCTAAGCTAACGGGGCGCTGAGGATCAGGGGGGAACCACGCCACGAGGCCAGGTCCAACACGCGTCCCCCCCCCAGCTGAAAGGCGGAGAGAACTACCATCCCCTTGGGGGTTCTCTTCACTGAGGCGGATGAATCGGGACAGGCCGTCTGCGTTGGCGTGGTCAACACCAGGCCGGTGCTCAACAGTGAAGTCCATCCCCTGGAGGGAGATGGACCATTGCAACAATTTGGGGTTCTCACCTCTAATTTGCATTAGCCACCGGAGGGGTCGGGGTCGGTTTGGACCCGGAAGTGAGTACCAAACAGGTAGGGGCTCAGCTTCTTCAGGGCCCAAACCACCGCGTAGGCCTCCCGCTCGATGGTGTCCACCTTTGCTCTCGAGGGAGTAACCTCCGGCTAATGAAGGCCACTGGCTGATCCAAGCCTTTCTCGTTCATCTGGGACAGTACGGCTCCGATGCCATGCTCGGATGCGTCCGTTTGGACCACGAACTCTTGGGAGTAGTTGGGGCCTGTAACACAGGAGCAGTACACATCTCGTGTTTCAATGCTTCGAACGCCTCTTGGCAGGCGGGGGTCCAGCTCACTTTCTTCGGCTGGTTTTTGGAGGTTAACTCGGTGAGGGGAACTACGATGCTGCCATACCCCTTTATGAATCTTCGGTAGTATCCCGTGAGTCCTAGGAACGCCCGCACCTCCGTCTGGGTGGTGGGGGCCTCCCAGGCCACGATGGCATCGATCTTGGGTTGGAGGGGTGCTACGAGGCCGCTCCCGACCTGGTGCCCCAGGTAGACCACGGACCCTTTTCCGATTTGGCATTTGCTGGCTTTGATGGTGAGACCCGCCCTCTGCAGGGCTAACAAGACCTCTCGGAGGTGGAGGAGATGTTCGGTCCAGTGGGAGCTGAATACCGCAATATCGTCCAGATACGCGGCACTGACTTCCTCCAACCCGGCCAGTACTTGGTTAAGTAGCCGCTGGAAGGTGGCAGGGGCTTTTTTCATCCCGAAGGGCATCACCCGGAAATGGTAGTGACCATCCGGGGTGGAGAAGGCGGATCTCTCTCTGGCTCCCTCTGTCAGGGCGATCTGCCAGTATCCGCTGGTCAAGTCGAAGGTGCTGAGATAGCGAGCAGATCCTAGACGGTCAATGAGCTCGTCTGCTCGGGGAATGGGGTGAGCGTCAGTTCTGGTGACTGCGTTGAGCCCTCGGTAGTCCACACAGAACCTCAGCTCGGGGGTGGCGGCCTTCGGAACCAGAACCACGGGGCTGGCCCATGGGCTGTCGGAGGCTTCGACCACCCCTAGGGCTAGCATCTTAGAGACTTCTGCCTTGATGCAGGCTCGGACTCGGTCGGGAACGCGGTAGGCTCTGTGCCGTACCGGAGGGCTGTCCCCGGTGTCCACATCGTGGACGCACCAACTGGTGACGCCGGAGACAAGAGAGAAAAGGTCAGAGAACTGTCCCAGTAGCTGGCGACAGTCCTCTCGCTACTCGGGGTGAGGGAGGGGGAGAGACTCACTCCCTCTACAGAGCCATCTTTTTCCTTCGCACACAAGAGATCGGGGAGAGGATCCGTGTCCTCCTCCGCTCCGTCATCGGTGGCGAGGAGTAAAAATAACTCGGAACGCACAAAGTGGGGTTTAAGGCGGTTCACATGAAGGACCTGCAAGGGGTTCCTGGGGCACTGCACATCGAAGAGGTAGGTAACCTGGCTCTTTCGTTCTACCACCTTGAAGGGCCCTGTCCACTTGTCCTGCAGGGCACAAGGTTCCAAAGGGGCCATCACCCAGACCTGTTGTCCGGGCTGAAACTCGACCAGAGTGGCATTCTGGTCATACCACCTTTTCATCTCTTCTTGACTGGCCTCGAGGTTTGCCTCGGCCAGCTCTCTGAACTTCCGAGTCTGGTTTCGGAGGGCCAGAATGTATCGAAACACATCGGGAGGGGGGTCCAGAGACGCCGTCTCCCATCCTTCCTTGACCAGGCTGAGGGCCCCCCACACGGGGTGTCCATATAGCAGCTCGAAGGGGCTAAACCCCAAGGACTTCTGGGGAACTTCGCGGTACGCGAACAGGAGGCAGGGAAGGAGGACGTCCCATTTGCGCCTCAGGGGCTCCTCGAGACCCATAATCATTCCCTTGAGGGTGCGGTTGAACCGCTCAACCAGGCCGTTACCTTGGGGATGGTATGGGGTGGTGAACTTGTACGTCACCCCACACTGTTGTCAGAGGGACTTCATGTACTTGGAGATGAAGTTCGTCCCTCGGTCGCTCACTACTTCTCGCGGGAATCACACCCGGGAGAAGATCCCCATGAGGGCCCGCCCCACTACGGGGGCCGTCACCGTTCGAAGGGGAATGGCCTCGGGATATCGGGTGGCATGGTCTACCAGGACAAGGATGAACCGGTGGCCTAAGGAGGTCCGGGGGTCAAGGGGCCCCACAATGTCTATTCCCACCCGTTCGAAGGGGGTACTGACCACGGGGAAGGGTTGGAGGGGAGCTTTGCGCCTCCCGCCGCTCTTCCCGCTGGCCTGACATGTGGGGCAGGACTTGCAGTGGGCCTCCACATCGGAGCGCATGTGGGGCGTTTTGTCGGAGACGGTGGTACGTTTTGTCTTGTCCCAAGTGTCCCGCCAAGGGCACATCATGCGTGAGGTTCAGGAGAAAGCCGCGGAAACGTAGGGGTACCACCAGCACCCGGGCTGACCTTAGTTTGGCAGACTTTTGCTCACTATACAGAAGGCCGTTTCCCCAATATACGTGGTGGGAGCCGGACTGGTCACCAGCGGCCTGGGGGCGGCCTGCTGCCGCGGCCCCACTAGAGAGGGACAGGAGGTCTGTTCCAGGCAGAACTCCTCGCGAGAGGGCCCCCCTCCCGGCGCCACTTGGCTAGCTCGGGGAGGTCGTCCGGGTTCGGGGTTGATTCCTCGGCAGGGCCCGGGGAACCCGGGTCCGGGTTACTGCTCTCGCCGGGAAAAAGATCGAGGCCTTCGGTTCGCCAGCTGTCCTCCGGCTCGACGGGGACAGGGCGAGGGTTCTCGGGTTCCACCCTCTCGGGGTGGATGCTCGGGCGGTCATGGATCGTGTGTTCATGCAGGCCCACTCGGGCAGGCCCACCATCTCTAGGTGAGTTCTCCGCTCTACCTGCTTCCACTGGGAGCTCTCCTGGTCGTTACCTAGTAGACAGTCCACGGGCATGTCGGTGCGGACTGCTACTCGTAATTCCCCGGAGACGACCTCCCACTCGAATGAGACCTGAGCTATTCGGCAGGTGCGGAAGGAGTTGTCAGCTGAGATCACCCTGCAGGAGGCGTGGGGTATAATTTGGTCTTCTGTAACTAGGTGCCCCCTTACTGCAGTAATGCTGGCCCGTTTGTCTCGGAGGGCCCCTATGCGGTGTCCGTTGACGGTCACCTGCTGTCGGTACTTTTCAGTGTTATCGGGCAGGAGAGCTCCGGGAAGCATCTCTCTATCCCCCAGGGAGACTAAGGTCATGGCTGCTGGGTCCCACCCCTCTGTATCTTCTCCCTCTTCTTCTTCCAGGGCCACTGTGGCTAGCTGGCGCGCGGGGGGGCTCGCAGCAGCGGGTTTTCTGAGCATGGGGCAGTTGGGGTCACTGGCATAATGCCCTGTTTATTGACATCGGTAGCAGGCTGTGCTTATTCTGGGTCCCTGTGTAGCTGGGGGGAACCCTGCCCTCGTGGCAGGAGGAGAGGTCCCGGACTGGTTTCTGGGGGGGCTTCGGGGAGGCCCGGCCTGGGGTCCCCTCTGTCTACCCTGGCCCCTCTGGCGGGGGGTCCCTTGCTCATTTCGGCCATAATCCCCCACGGGAACCCGTGGGACTCTGGTGCTCACCCATCGATCGGCCTCAACAGCCAGCTTCCGGGGGTCGGCCAACTTGCTGTCCAGAAGGTGCTGTGTTAGTTCTACAAAGCAGTTGTTGGACAGGTGTTCGTAGGCAATGAGATCAATGAGTCCTTCAAAGGTGGTCACCTTGCTGTCCTTGATCCACCCTTCCAAGGATCGGCTGTAGAAATTCACGTATTCCACCCAAGTGGTGCCGGGGATCTTCTTGCAGTCTCTAAATCGTTGCCGGTACATCTCGGGGGTGAGCCCATATCTAGATAGTAGGGCGTCCTTCATATGGGGATAGGAGTTCATGACGGTGGTGGGTAGATCCAGCATGGTGTCTCTCCCCTCACTGAGGAAGCGACCCCATAATCCGGCCCCCCGATCCTTTTCAGGCACTCGATGGGAGGTCATGGTGACCTCATACACCTTGAACCATTGCTGGATGTCGTCCCTCTTGTAATATTCCTTCACGACATCCTTTGGTAAATGCACTTTAGCTTCGGCCGGGGCAGGGACTTCGTTGTTCCCCGGGAGTCGGGCCTCTTCGTTTCTGGCCTTGAGTTCTAGTTCTTTTAAGCTGCGCTCATGTTCAAGCTGGAGTTTCTTTCCTTCATGCTCCCTCTGGAGCTTCTTTTCTTCCAGTTCTCCTTGCAGCCGTAATTGTTCTACGGCCAGTTTCTTTTCAGCTAACTTGAGTTCTCCTTCTATTTTACGGCGTACCAGTTCTAGCTTGTGGTTTTGGTTGCGTTCTCGGTCTGTCATTTCTTCTGTCGACAGAACCTTCTCCGCGCTGGTATTTCGTGTCAGGGAGTCGGCTCCCTCTTCTTCCTGGCCGTTGGCGTCTATCGGTGTCTCTTCCTACATGTCATCTCCTTCTGTCGGGGGGATGTGGGCCCCGGCATCTACCCAGGCCTTTCTGGTACTCGTCTTTGGTACTTAACCCAGTGGTAGCGATGCGGAAGTCTTTGCAGAATTGTTTTAGTTCTCGGTGGGTATAATCTTCCAGCAGGTCCTTTTGGAATGTGGTCTTTTTGCTTGTTCCGGTGAGACTCATGGTTGTTCCTTGTTCAGGTGGTGTGTCAGTCGCTTTGCTGTACGATTCCTAGACGTAGGCTCTTATCCCACCACTACCACCAATGTTAGAAGGGGCGGCCCCAGAGGTCAGGTTATGTCTACCCAACGGCTCCGTGACCCACCTCTCCTGCCAATACTGCCGAGCCTTGACGAGAGGTCCCCACTCGGGAGGACTTCGGGTAATGACTCGCACACACTGAGATCACACCACGCTTACGAACGGACACCACACTGTAGGCTTTCAGTGACACGTTCTTTATGAACAGGATAAGGATTCAACACTCTTATTTACAGGCGATCGAGGGATCGTAAAGTCTCAGAGATTCAGGTAACGGGGAAGCGGGACAGTCTTAGTTGTTTGGCCAGTACGATGCGTACCCTGCGCACAGCTCTCAGTCCTCGAGCCGGGGAGATACGGAAGATGATAGTCGTACTGGATGTCCTACTCACTTGAGGTCAATTCAGTTCGTGTTGGTAGCGTCGATGGTCTAGCCAGACCAGAGTACTCCTCGAGCCGCGACGAAGTCAGCAGGGCTCGATCCGGTGGATAGTTCTTGAGGAGCCACGACCACGTCAGCAGGGCTCGGGATGTTCGATGAAGATCTTTGAGGTTCAAGATCGAGCCGCAACGAGGTCAGCAGGGCTTTGATGTTCCGGTTCCGTAGGTACGAGGAAGAGCCGCGACAGCGTCACCAGGGCTCGAAGGGTTCCAATGTTCAGTTTTCCCCAAGGGTCAGCCGCGATCAGATCAGCAGGGCTTTCTTGTCCAGGATACAACTGCCTGCTAGTTCTTGGGGGGGCCTTGATATAGTACAGTGGCCCTTTGATGTCCGGACCCTCGCAGGCGGAGGTCTTAGGCCTTGGGGGCTGGTCGTTGGTGAGGTCCGGCAGTTGGCCCTTTGATCTCTTTGAGGATGCGTCCAGGAATTCCCAGACGCCCTGCAGGGTTTGGAGCCAGCACTCGGGGAGGCCAGAGGTGTGACAGAAACCAGTCTCTCAGGGGAGGCCGGAGGTGCAATCGAAACTCCTTGTCTTATCACACTCGGGTTGCCCTCACCCTCCCAGCGGGGGCTGGCGTGTCTGGAGCCTGAGTGTCGCTGGGGCTGGGGGTCATGCTAGGCCCAGGGAGTCAGGGATCTCGGGAAGGGAAAATGGCTGCCGGTGGGCCTATGGGGCCATGCAGGTCTGGCGCGCAGGGCCGGGGCGGAGTATGGGGGTATGCAGGGGCTGGTCGTCAGCGTTTGGGCGGACATGGACAAGACGACCAGGGGTTTCTGGGCGCGGGGCTAAGCTAATGGGGCGCTGAGGATCGGAGGGGAACCACGCCACGAAGCCAGGTCCAACACCACAGGAGACAGTAGTGTAAAGAGCAGAAAGGGAGTGATTGTGACAATCCACAGATTTTGCCCCATCCACATGTCACAGTAATGTTTAATTCACAGTCTGCTTAAAAAGTTTAAATGACCTTGTATACATAACATTAATGCGCACAGTCTTCATGATCCCTCTTTGATGGTGGCCCTGCCATGCTGTCTATGGCCCCTCTGTGTACCCCCCTCTAAAACTCAAGTCTAAAGACCCCCTAAAGCCCGTGATTTACTCCTGTACTTCAGGTGCACACCACGTCCCGCTAGTGAGCAGTCCTACCTCCTTCACTTTGCAGACCAATGGATTGAAGATGTGTTTGGGGCATGCAGGCTTTGCTTTCTTTTGCTCAATAAAGTGTGTCAAATATCAGCACCTTCTATTTGGACATCATTATTTTTCCTTTTTAAAAGACTTTATTTAATGCCAATAAATACAGTAACACAAAAACGAAGCACTTTCATAAATAAACAATCACCAATTAACATACTGTATTAAGAACTTGAGAGAAAATATAAAGTCTTTATAATTTTGTAAGGGTGGGAAAGGAGGAAGGAAAAACATAAAGGATAAACAAAGAAAATGAACTTCCTCATAAATATATTGACGGAAAAAACTAGACATCATTATTTTTCCTGTTTAAAAGACTTTATTTAATTCCAATAAATATAGTAACACAGAAACGAAGTACTTTGATAAATAAACAATCACCAATTAACATACTGTATCAAGAATTTGAGAGAAACAGTAAAGTCTTTACAATTTTGTAAGGGTGGGAAAAAGGGAAGGAAAAAACATAAAGGATAACATCATTATGCTTGTGGGTCAGTTTATCATCCGTCAATGACTTTAACATCCTCGCCAGACACAAGGGTTGTCTGAGCATTCACAGGTCTTGATTAAGGTATCTGTCAGTACATTGGGTGCTGCCAACATCTGTGTGATCAACATTTCTTTGTCCGTAAAGGATTAACTTATTTTGAAGGTTGCCCAATAATTAGTTTCATGTGACCTGAAGACTTAGCTTTCCCCGCAGCCAGATTAATTCTGCACCACCCCGCAGTAACATTCGAGTTTTTTAAATGTCCCCACATTTAGACTTTTCAAGATAATCTCCATTGATTTTATTGAACATGTTCAGCTGGATGGTTGCCTGATGCTACTTATATGAGATGACACCTGCAACGTTCTGTGCATCTGATCTTGGTGAATAATGGACTCTGGACAGGGGAATATTTGCCTTAACCCCTAGACACATGATTATGTCTGCTCCTTCGTTTTGGTTGCAGTATATTATCTGTCCTCTTGTGATATTGTACAAAAAGTATATTTGGCTTTTTCCCCTGAAATGGGTCACGGTGCTGAAAAGTTATAAATAAAGTGTTGGGGAAAAAAAATTACATATATATATATACACTAATTTGATAAAACTATGGCAAACGGATACAAACAAAAGCTCCTATAAATTAATGAGAACCCTAATCATTCATGCGGAGAGAAAACTTGAAAAAATCACGAGCACAATAGTGGCACTGGAATCAGAACTCGCAGACTTTCCAACATCTGAAGAAAGCAAAGAAGCATTGGAAAACATGGAAAAGAAGGTAGCTAAGCATGAGATGGAGGTAGAGAAAAGGAAGGCCAATAAGTTCACCAGAGATAGGTTGGACTATATGAATGGTCGAATTTACACCTTCGCAAGAAAATATGATACCTTAAGAAGCCATGTTGCCATGGATAAGAACATGGATAGAACCACCGATCCCACAGAAGAAATAGATAGCTCTGAAGTGAGCTCGGTCGAAGGAGAATCGAATACAACACCATTGGATTTTCAGGGGGAGATCAAGCTAGCGCACATGGTCACGCGACAAAGAGGAAGAGGCAGATCCAATGCTTGGGGAAGGGAACAACGCCCACCAAAGAAACCCCCGACAAACCAAAAACCAGAAGGGGTGGCAAAAGAAGTAAAAGCAAAGCGAGGCAAAGGAAAGCCAAAATAAAAGCAAAGAAAACAGTGTCCGTGTCTAACAACATAGTGGTGAATTTATCGAACAAACATCTTTCGGACACTCATCTAAAACTTTTAAACAAAGGTCTCTCTTTTTGCCCGACAAAAACAATGAATGTACCCAACGCACGCATTGACCTGTACAAATTCTGCAGAAGGTGAAACTTAAAAAACACTTTGCTGAAAGAAATCAGAACAACAAAAAGACATGTGTCTCCAAAATGAATAAAATATCAACTGTCACACAGAAGGCCCTAACTGCGATGATAACTCTAGCATCAATCAAGGAGACCCCCTCTAGCAGCCAGAAGGACAACACAATCACTTCAGACATGGAAATAAACTTTTGTGGAAACATTGGTCTATCCACGAACATAGGAGGAAACAGTGGATTAAAAAGAAACTCAAAATTCTGTCCACAGCTCCCACCAGGCAACAAAGTGGACCTATTTCAGGAACTCATGGTCGAGGAAATAATGAACATTTCTGACAAATCAACAAAAAATGGACGAACTAGAAAACAAAATCTTTCTCTGGAAGAACAAAAGGCGATGACAGACTTGAAAAACGATACATCCATAATTATAAAATCCTCAGATAAAGGGGGTAACCTTGTTATCCAAAATGTCGCAGACTATATTGAGGAAGCGAATAGACAACTACATATCCAGGAACATTATGAAAAATTGACCATGAACCCGATGGAAGAATGGACAAACGAATACCACTCTATGTTGCTAACCTGGAAAGATAGGGGTCTATTAGATTTTGATGAATACAATTATTTGAAAACGAACAACCCGATCATGGCAACTATATATTTTCTACCGAAAATCCATAAGTCACTAGACCATCCACCAGGGAGACCAATTGTGAGCTCAATAGGGTCCCTTTTAGAGTCTACTTCAAGATTTATAGACATTTTCTTGATGAACTATGTGACCAATCTACCCTCTTTCCTGAGAGACACAATGGATTTTTTGCACAGAATAACTACATGTGAATGGAGATCATCTTATCAAATGGCAACTATTGATGTAACATCACTTTACACCTCAATTCGCCATGAGGACGGCATTGAGGCTGTGAAAGAAGCACTTAAAGCACGATCTGTAAACTTTCTAGAACACTCGAATATGTTACTGGATATGCTCCGATATTGCTTGACCCACAACGCCTTCCTGTTTTTGGGGGAAACATATCTCCAGAAACAGGGGACTGAATGGGGACATCATTTGCACCCACATATGCGAACCTTCTTATGGGGGCATGAGAAAGTGACGTGATTAAGAAAGACCAAGAGGATCCTGAGGGGCCAAAAATCAAACTCTGGTGTCGTTTCATTGACGACTTGTTCGTCATTTGGGACGGAAATGAAAATTCACTGAAAGCCTTCACTGACTCTTTGAATAACAATCGATAGTCTAAATTTCACGTCTACAACTAGTTCCCATTCTCTAATATTCCTAGATGTGGAAATCTTTGTCAAAAATAACAAACTTTGTTCAAAAATCCACAGGAAGCCAACAGCATGTAATAGCATTCTACATGCCAACAGTGGGCACCCCATAAGACTGAAATGGAGTATCCCTTATGGCCAAATGCTAAGGGAAAAAAGAAACTGCTCTGAAGAAGATGATTTGAATGAGGAAATAGAAAGAATGAGTACCAGATTCCTCGAAAGAGGATACCCAATAGAAGTGATCTCTACTGCAAAAAATCGGATGCATCTGAAAGAGAGAGAGGAGTTATTAACTCCAAAAACTAAGAAGTCCAAAACAGATCGAGAGCAAGAATCGGATCAGGGTAATGAAATAACCAGATTAATAATGGACTATGACAACCAAAGCACAGACATAAGAAAAGCTTACAAAAAACACTGGCAAGTCCTCCGTCTGAACAACACTTTGAGTGAGACCCTGACAAGAAACCCCAGCATAACATATCGGAAAACCTCCTCCCTAAGAGACATATTAACGCAGAGTCATCTAGTACTGCGTGAGGAGAAAAAACAGACATGGCTAACAACACTGGGCTTCTGGAAATGCCACAAGTGCAAGGCTTGTGAGCATGGAGTAAACATCAAATATTACCAACTGCAAAATGGCAAAAAAGAAACCATGCACGACCACATCACCTGTGACTCAAAATGTGTGGTTTACAGGCTACAATGCCCTTGTGGCAAGTACTACATTGGGAGCACCATAAATAAACTGAAATTGAGAATATTGCAACATCTAAGGGCGATAAAGAACAAGGACCCTTGCTACCCAATGGCCACACATTTCGCCCAATATCACCAAAGCAATCCCACCCTGTTGAAGTATTCGGGAATAAAGTTGTGCAAACTCCCAGAACGGGGTGGAGACCAATTGCAACAATTGAGACGTTTGGAATCAAGAATGATACTGAACATGGGAACTGAAGCACCATTTGGTCATAACTTGGATGCCAAATTACACGTACATTTGTGTATTGGTATAGAGACATTGAAGAACAATATAAAATTGTCATTCTATTTGTGTAGAATTATATGGAATCTTGAAAATGGCTTCGATGTTGGAGCGTGTACATGTTTGATTTTACTATGAAATCAGAACCGATTAATTATTCAGATCATAAATCCAAACAGAAGATAGAGAATGTGGGGGAAGATGACTTAGGAAAACTATGGATGAGTATGATGATAGGAGGAAAAAGTTAAATGGGGTACTTTACCAATATCTTGCTTTGCTGCACAGGGAGGCACATGTTGAAGTAATGTATATAATTGTAAATAATAGGTTGTACATAGACCTGATTCACTATGTTATGCATTTTCGAGATTTGATCCCATGGATGGTTTATACTTTATTAACTAGAAAAATGCAGCGACTTTGATACTTTGGTTTTCTCCTAACCTTTTTGACTGTCGTATATACGTAGGTCATCTTCAATTTTTAATTTCGTCTTCTGTTCATAAATTAGTACAGTACTTTTACATGAAAAGGTATAAATTAATACCAAACCATTGTACATAATTGGATGGATTTGACTGTCAATACTTTATGTAAATACTTCATTTAGAATTATCGGCTCTGAGTCACCACTTGTACTTCACATTTATTTCATACATTGATATGTAGGACGGAACCTAATTTGATGCGAATACTTTATTTAAATGAATGGTTCAGGTTTACTTTGGGTACTTTACGTTAATTGTACATATTTATGTATATATTTACAAACATGTACTGACCATGTGTTCACTATGCTGGGTTGGTGGTCTAGATGACCATGAAAATAGTAGAGGGTACTTACACTGTTCACTGTATTTAAGTAAGGTCTAGACCTGTGGACTCTATGGTCCAGTGGAAGGCAGGAGCCGAAACGCGTAGACCGTCCGTTTGATGCACTTTCCTTTTTGCACTGGTGTGTAAATAAAAAACGCAGAAAACTATCTGTTGCTGTGCCGTGTCTTTGGTCTACTGAACGTAGGAAGAAGAAGCTGTGGCAATATATATACATATATATATATATATATATATATATATATATATATATATATATATATATATATATATATATATATATATATATATTCTATAATATGGTAATATGTACTTTTAGTGAGCCACTTGTACTTTTAGTGAGCCACTTGTCATTGATTGGATGTTTTTCTTCTTTTGCTTCTTTTCCTCTTTACTGTGCTCTGATTGGATGATCTTTCCTTCAGTTGCTTGCCTTCAGAGAACTATTTCTTTTTCTAGCATGTGTTTTCTTGCTCTATCCCGGTGAAACTGATTAGCGTTGCCAATGTTTTTCCTCAGGGTAGGCAGACCAGATTGCTGCTCTTGCTAGATTCCCTCTCTGACTCAATTCACAAGTTTGTATACTAAATCTTGCATGATACCCAGTTGCTAATCTGCTCACTAGGTGTCTGTTTCTAAAAAGAAAATTAGAAAATGCAAGGCTTGTGATTTAAATGACGTGTTGGATATGGCAGATTGCAGAATTCTGGTATGTCACACTAATTTCTATCGCTCAGCATACATCTCGTACGGATGTTTTCTTGGTGAGGAAAGTCACTGGAACAACATAGTATAGTGATGACCAACAAATTCAATTTTTAGCTTTTCTCCTGAACAATAAATGATCTTTTCCCATAATTTATTTCAAATGAGAGGTCCTTCCAGACCTTTTTGCCTCGGCCAGGAAGGCTCTCCTTTGTACTATCAAACTTTTGAAATGGAAACTTGTGGTTTTCCACCCTGGAAACATTTGCAAATATTCTGCTGTCAAAGAAGTAAGTGCATTTTCAGGATGGGAATGGGAAAGGCATGCTTCCAGATCAGAGGTATTCAAACTGGGTGGTGGGCCCCCATGAGGGAGCATGAGTTAATCGCGGGTGGGGGTAACTGTTTGTTAGTGAAAAAAATAGTGAGCCATTCCTTAAGGCAGTGACATGCTTTTTCACCAATGTCCTGGATGGGAGTAGATGCCAAACGGGGAATGTCTCTAAATAACCCTCAAAGTCTTTCACCCAATTTGATAACACTTTAGGAAGACCAGACAATCAAAAATATAGACGCTGAAAAACATTCGCATCACATTAATACTGAATTTTCCGGTAGGTGAAAAATCTGCTTAAGTAAATGTTGCACATTGGAGTACTGTAGAAAATGTATAGTTGCTGTATATTTCCTGCAGTCTTTCTGGAACCGATTGTAAATCCAGAGAAATCTAGATAGTTCTTCAAAACCTGGGAGTACATTACGATGGCACTTTTAAAAAAACCTTTATGTGACTGTTCATAAAAGTATTTAGAAGTACAGGAAGTAGTACTGTTGGAGTACTCTTATCTGCTGTTTCACGCCTTTGTGAATCTAGCGGGAAACGTCAAACTCCCTATTAGTAAAAGTGGAAAGCCTGGGTAGTCCTTTATTTGTTTGAATTTATATGGCGCACAGCTACCCAACAAAGGGTTTCCCGGCGCGACAGATCCCAGTGTCAATGCGGTTACAGGAATTAGATGTTGAATAGCCATGTTTTTAGGGCTTTCCTGAATTTGATGTAGCTTGGTATTTATTTTATTTGTTTAATTTCTATTTTTACTTACTCTATACGAAAATTGCATGAGCATTCTCATTTTATTCCCAATTTAAGATGTCTGGTGCTAACCCCTAAGGCATTTAAGAGTACATAAAAAAGTACTAGGGGACTCCTACTTTCATTAGTCCAAACTGCCTTTATTGATTGAACCTGGAGACTGACAGGCATAAACTTGACGTTAACTCTCTTGCAAACGAGACAAGACGTGGCTCCTACAACCATGGGAAGATGCGCCACGTCTTGCGTGCCTTACCTTATTTGCCAAAAAGTGGAAAGGCCGTCCTGCAAGGGCATTTGGCATTAGTTTGAACTCGTATGTCTTTACTTGATGTGTGATGGAAGGCAGCGAAGGTTTTTGTTCGCTTCTGAACCTGGCGATTTTATTGTACGTGTAATCCGGATTTTCAAAGCTCTGTTATCCAGGACCCAGGGGAAAACGAATGCTGCAGCAACAAGGCTTTATGCCATCATTGTGGTCACCAGGACAAATAGTAATAAAGTACGAGATCATTTGTTTTATTTAAGGTTATATAAGAAGTGCTATGGTAATGTCCAAGGCAAAAAAATCACAGAGAGCAAATTTAAAGACTTCTGAGAAAACATACTGGCGATTAGTGAGCAGACCTTGGAAAAAATTACCCAATACAACAATCTTTTTCGGCTCCCGATAGGCGACCTTTTCACAGATTCCCTTACTACCAGTCGCAACAGTGCCCCTCATCTCTCCATAGTTCCTCTCTCACAAACATTAGATTTGTTTTATAGTGCTGCTCGTACCAGTACAGAGTGTCAGAGCACTTTATATCACACACACATTATACATACGCAATGAATCATTTGTGGGTAATTCATTCTAGGAAATGTTACATAAGGTCTTTGGCCGGCCAAACAGTCATGTGCACTTTGCAAGTTCCCCACAAGGCTGTATTGCACAGCCTGGTGGGGAACATGCCCAGGCTTCCTGTACCCATCTGAGTGCGAACCAACCCGCTCAGACCAATCACAACACTGCATTGCAGCGTTGTGATTGGCTTAGGGGAGCCTGTGTGCTTCCTCCATCCAGGACGCGCCAGGAAGAGGAGCTTCGATGGAGGAGAGACAATGGCTGACAAAAGGTAAGTGGTTTTTTTTTTAAATAATAGTTTGATTTTTGACCCACACCTAGTCCACCTCCATACCCCTCCCTTGCCTCGCCATCCCCCTCCCTGCCAGCCACAACTGATGCATTATGAATTTTATTTGTTATTTAGTAGTTTTGTACAGTACTGTTTCCAAATGACATCCTAGCGCTAATGATACTACGGATAAAGTCTGAGGTTATGCAGGAAACACATAGGTTTCCAAACCCTTTCTAAAGTGAAAGTGGTTGGGGATTGATCTGAGGTTAAATGGACGAGTATTCCTAATTTTGTCCATGAAATAGGAGCAGCCACCCGAGTGTACCTTACAGATTGTAGGTCCCACAGGATAGTTGGCAGATACAGACCATTGGATACTGGTCCGATGGTACAAGGAGGACATGAATTAAAGATTTGATGAACTAAAGGGCAGCGTCATCTTAAGGAGTTTAATATAGTAGAAGCAGGAATATGTTAATTTAGAAATATCTCTTGAATCAGTGAACTGCGTTAAATTCCTAGGTTACGTACATAAGAGACGGAAATCATGCAAGAACCTAAGCCACCACTTATGTGTCCAGATAGAAGATGGTACCCCACAGTCTCCACCTCGGTTTTATCAGAGTTAACCTTTAAGCTGTTCTGGCTCAGCCCATTGTCACCTTAAGTCATGCAGTTTTGAAAATTGTCAAGCACTGCTGGTGGATCTCCATCAAGTTTGAGAATGATGTAGGTATTGCCGCAATGGTCATCAAATCCAACTCAAATGGCGGGATAAGTTTAGATACATGTGCCACATCTGTGTTGAAAGGTGTGGCGCTAGGGTGAACTGGTTGTTCATTTGTGAACCCAGACAGTGTTTCTATTTTATCATCCTAAAGCTCTCCATTTGACCTATTTTACATGTTAGCTAAGTCTGAACAAGACCAACCAACTGAGTCACCAAATTGCCCTACACCATTTGTGATTGCCAACTCAACTTTTTTCTATTGAAGCACTTCATTTACCAGCTTAAAAAGTATTTGTAAAAGACCCTAGCAACATCATTACAATACATGCACATTAATTGCATGTGAGGATGGAGGCGTGTAAGTGTGCATTGCACAATCAACCTCACCCGCTGTGCCCCCCTCTTCCAGCCCCAGCAAGATGAGAGTTGATAACTCTTTCCACCAATTCATGCAGTGATGTGGAGGACACAAGTTCCAATCCTGCCAGTAGAGACTCCCTATCCTATTCTTCATAGGTAGATACATCTTGCACTCTTAAATTAAATAATAGCTCGAACTGTCAGTTACAACACATACATATGGCACAAGTGCAGTAGTAAGCACGATTACAGAAACATCATATCTATTACACTGGAATTGTCTGATTCTGTGTGTGCCGTATGTTTTGCATAATTATGCATTTGCCATCATCTGCCTCATAATGCGCAGGGGTCAACCAAAACATGTTGTTTCTGGCGTATCAAAAGTTACTAAGAGTGTGTGGCTGCGCTGTGAGAAGCCCTTTGTGAAGCTAGACTGATCACCTTTCAGCTGCTTATTGTACTTAGTTGTTAATGAGGTAGTAAGGAGGTTAAATCTTTATCTAGGCAGTGTTAACGGGCACAGAGTACAAAATAATGACGTAATACTATCAAAAAGTGTGCCACATAATTTTCCTTTTCTTGCCACATAATTTCCCCCAACCCTGCGGCATAAATGGGCCTTCCTTTGCCGCATTATTCCACTGGCCTGAATCTTATCCACACGGGTGTGCAAAAGTCGAGGTTCACAAGTGTGCACAACAGGGGTTGCCTTCACTCTGTGTGCCTCATTACATTTCACGTCCTAGAGCTGCTCCTCGCGTTGCCGTTACGCCCTGCCCCTGGGACACCGGCGGGGCCAGAATACATCTCAACGCCGCACTCTGTGCTCCCGGCGGCTTCGGTCAGAAAAATGTCCGGTGTCAACATTGACACTCTTTTCTCGTGGACCGACTCCGCCAACTACCAATGAAAACTCGAGTCACAGTCTTTAGAACTACTGTTAACATGGTGTTCTGTTGTTGACACACTGACCTTAATTTATGCAGGCACGCCATGTCAGAGAAGCGTTCGGAATCTTTTATTAATGCAAGTGTAAGGTCTGGCTTTCACCCGGGTGTGAAGACGTTCCGTGAAACCCGGCACTAGCTACAGGCTACACCACGGCTTGGGTTTCTTTTATGTAAACAGTCCGTACTGTGGTGAGAGTGTCTCGTTTCTGCGTGTACCCTTCTTTCGGTGTCATGTGTCTGTAAGGTTCACATGTTTGCCAAGTGGCCATGGGTATTCAGTAGGGGGCTTGTAAGGGTGTTGATTGTGTTGAAGTGTGACACCACGGTTTCCCCCCTCATAATGTAAAGCGATCATTGCCTCCCTAGGGAGTAGCTGGCACAGCATAAAGGCCAAACCTTCTGTTTCTGCTTGTTAGCGGGCTAGGGCATACAGCTTTAACAGTCACCCGATTACTGTGGGTTTTGCATGTAAGCACGTACACTCCAGATACTGGAGCAAGAAGAGAATTTTGATATTTTCTGGGAAGGCCTTGTTAGGCCAAATGTCATGTAGTGTCACTTATACCGATGTCACCGTTAATCTAATTAGTTGTTTTGAAACCTGAAACCTCCTAACTCTTTCTTTGTCACAGCTTGTTGCCAAGTATGGCGTTGGTGAGTGCTGCACTTTAATGGTGACACCTCCCCTTCAAATTCCTCACAGTCAAACGCTCTTACAGCCAGATTCATGAAGGTAAAATCGGCTTGCTTTGTGAGCGCTTTTATTGCATTTGGGATTCATCACCCCAAATGCAATATTCGCAAAATCTGAAATCGCTAAATTGCGAAGAATTTCATTTAAGGAATCTCTGTTTGAGATTCCTTAAATGCAATTCATGAACCATTTTAGAATTGCAAATTCGCAATTTTTGGCCGCTATTTATAGCGAAGTCTGACTTCGTGGTAAATAGCGAAAACTTAGAAAAATGCACTTTAGTGCATTTTTCTAAGTTGGATGTTACACACACACATGTCCTTTGGACATGTGTGTGCGCAACACCAGTGTAAATCACCATTTCAGGGGTGCTACAGGGTGTCCTTTGGACACCCTGGCACCCTTGAAATCGCTTCCTTATTTGCGATTCGCTAATTGCTAATCGCAAATAAGGAAGATGTAGAAATCGCTATTAATTTTGCGATTTCTACATGCATCCCGTTTTGCGAGTCTTTAATAGCGATTCCTTAATAATCGCTATTAAGGACTCGCAAAAGAGGAGCATGATGAATCTGGGGGTTAGTCATTAGAGGAAGGATCATAAAATTCTTATTTTTTTATGTGTCCATTCTTGAGGCCCAAAGTGGCAATTTCGATCATAACTTTAGTCAATGACAGCCCACAGTGTTTCTAGTATTTGCCATTACTTTATTCCTTCACAAGTAACTTTTTTTGCAGTTTTTTTTCTTCAAAATGTGTTTTTTACAGACACCAGCGGCTCTAGCGGGACGGCGACAGCGTGTACTGCACTAATTTAGCACAGGACACACCGACTTCTAGACCCTGGTTGTGCTCCGTAAGAGGGGTGACAAGACATTATTTTTCCTTTTTCTGTGTCTCTAGACACATTTGTTCTGCTAAACAACGCGTTTTTTGCTGGCTTGCCAAGGAGTGTTACTGTAAGGCCCTTTGACAATGAGATGCTGGTATGCGCATCTGAAAGACTTTCTTTGCCCTCTCACCCAGTGGGCTGTTTAACCCGTAAATGCCTACAAGAAAAGAAGCAGAAAGCCAGGAACTTCATTTTATTTTGCATTTCACAATGCTGCGCTTTGACATTACCAAATACGACACCATCATCTATTTTTTTTTTTTCAGCCAACAGTGTGTTGTAATGTGGGGTTTATTTTAGATGAAAACCCCAGCATGAAAAGTGGTGTTGGCTAAAATGGCAGAATTTGCTAGAAGTGTGACAGAGCTCTTTGGTTTGTGTAAATTCTGGTGCAAATTAAGGTTCATGAAGTGCTCTCCGATTAATCTTTAGTTCCAAGTGAGGCTAAACATCAAATTCAATACATTTTAATAACGTGAAGCACTTTGGGCTCTGTAAGGAAGACAGAGAGGGGTTCAGTTCAACCCACACACACTTTTAATAAAATCAGCAAAGTTACAAACTTAAATCATCAAATTTGCTGAAAATAAATTATTAATTCATGAATGCATTAATCAGTGTATTAATTTGTATTAATTCAAAGCAATCCAAAAGTCATTTGCGCAGAGACAAACTATTAAAAAGTTCTCCCAAATAGAGAGTCCTGTACTCTTCAAAGTCAAGATAATGCTTTGCTAGAAGGTCAGGAGGGGGAATTATCATTGAAAGTCCTACAAAGAAGCTGTTAGAGAGTCTTCTGAGTTCTTGTCTACCTTGCCTTAGCAATACTGACATTTGATACACCTACACATGCGTCACATATAATGAACCTATCAAGTTAAGGCAGAAGCAGGTAACCAAGCTGATTATTTTCTCAAGCTACTACACAATTAAGCTATTTTAAACATCCTTGTAACCTACAGTTCTCTGCAACATAATGGGATACATTAGACCAAGCTGTCCTCTGCAGGTGCCTCGCCAAAGTAAAATATTTTCACATAAGAACTGAAAACCTAGGACACATTGAGATAGTACATGTGGCGTCTGCTTCTCCTGAAAAAGAAAGACCTTGTGAAAGCAAGATGGCAAATAAATGTTAGCCATTTTTAAACTTCTTTTTCAGGAAAAGCCGACTGCACTTGTCAGCTTTGTTTAAAAATTTTACAAAGTCACTTAAAAAAAACCTGCTTGTTTCACATGGGAAACTAAACCTAAACTCTTCTCACATATTTTGTTAAGGGTTGATTTTTTTCACTAATAAACTCCTGGAAGAAACAACCTAACTTCTTACAGAATTACTGTACATTCATGTACTCCTATAGGATGATGGCCACCCACCTATGTAGTGTGGCATGCTTCATCAGTTAGTTCTGCATCTAGTGCTAGTCTGCCTTGGTGAGTGCTAATATTCACAGGCTCTACATGTGTTCCTTAGTTTGGGTGGGGCTATCTCTTTTATGTCAACATTTTTGTTCTCCCTTACTTAACCCCTTGCAGCGTCGGACGCCCCCCGGCCGTCTGACGTCAGAGTGGGCTTGTGCAGAGGACGGCCGGGGTCCGAACCCCACCCTCTCATTATTTCCATAGCACCATGGCGGAATTTGCGCCACGGTCAAGGGGTTATACAGTCAGAACGTTTCAGTAGTTGTTGTTGCCCCAGCTGTCAACTTTGCCCACAGCATATTTTGTGGAGGACAGGTAGAACAAAGATGTTTGCATGATATCACATGAATATACAAAGAGAATACCACAAAAAGTCAAGTTTATATGTTCAGTTATCCCATTAAAACATGATTGTATTGGTTTGTATTTATGGAGAACATAACTCTAGAAACACATTTAGGTTTAGTCATGGTAACATGGCAGAACATGCTTGCATGCTGGCAACCGTAAACTAGCCCGGGTCAGTCCCTTAGGCCTTTAATGAAGCCGGCCCATTTGGCATTATGCTGTTAAGATTAGTGACCAGTTCTCACTTGGTGTTGCACACGTGTACACTGCCATGTGCAGACGACCATTGGATGGCTTTAGGAGATTGAGAACTCACAACCTGCCAACTTTGTAGAAGGTCATCTGACACTGAAATGCAGTCTGAACTTGATCTTTTCTTCGAAAGGCACTGCAATTGGATTATTGGAAGGGCCACAGAGCAGCCTTCCAGCACGTACACAGAGCAGGCAAGTTACAGCAGCACTCTACACAGCCACTGGCAGAATTGACGCGCGCCTTTTCTGTTTTGAGATCTGACATGAAAAGGTGAGCTTCAATTCCGCCAGCCAATGGCCATGTGCAACACTTATGTGATCAACCTATAAAGAGCTAACAGTAGTACTATAGAAAGGGGCTTTGACTTTGTGCACATGTTGATAACCAGGAGTACAATTTTTGATTGGGCAGAAGGTGTGTGCTTCCACAGAAAAAGTGCTCCCCCTTCACACATCCTTGGTTATTTTGTTGAGTTGAACATCTTCCTGAGGCTGCAACAGTATGGCTGCATGAGCTTTAACTTTCAGGAGCAAACCCATGACATTGTAATGCTGTTAAAATGTCTTAGCTAACTAGGTATTTTACAGTGATTGTTTTCCTCTGATAGCAGCACATATAGGAGGATGAAAGTAAGGAGGAATATGTTTCAGTCCCAGCACCCTCTTCTTCCATCTTTAACTTTAGGCTTCAGAGCTTGTGTTTGAGAGCAGTATGGGATGCACAGAGCTGCATTAATCAACATGTATTTTTAGGTCTGGCTTGATGTACAACTGACGCCTAATGTGATGTGATCAACAAAAACTAGCTTTTAGAGTACTACTGAGAGGGGGGCTTAGGCTGCACCCACATGTTGCTTCCCCTGAGTACAGGATGTGATTTGGGCACGTTAGTGTGCTCCCACTAAAAAGACTGCTTTTATTGCACATTTTGGCTTGCAGCAAAGTTTATACTCGATAAAGTAAAACTGAGTTTTATGGAGGAAACCCAATGGTGAGGCCTATCGGCTTCCTGTGTTTATTATGAAAATATGAAAAAGGCACTATGACAACCATATTTTATCATGAAAACCATACCTTAAAGTCAATGGGCATTTATTGTGAATTGTTATTACTCTATAATAGAGCCTACTGACAGGTATTTTGTTACATGGGATCTACCAGATTACTGTAGCAGGCAGTGGTTTTGGTCTTGGGTACACCATGTAACAATCCGTGGGCATAGAAGGTTTGCCCTCTGAGAATACTTGTTGGGCCCTCTTAGAAGAGATAATATATTGCCTAGCCACCTGTACTTTTGTGTACCTTTCTAATTTTATGACCATCTCTCTGGTAGCTGTCATGTGGAAAAGCTTACAATCAAAACTGTAGGCCAGAGTTGGTTATGGTGACAACTGGGAAACTTTATGTCCGATACGATATATCTGGCTGCTTAATATGAAACGTTATGACAAAGGCAATTAGACTACCTTATTTATTGTGAAAACATTTGTTAAAGCCACGCCTTTTATAGTTGGTTGTTATCACATTGTGTTACAGGCTATAGACCGGTAAATTGTTGCATGTAATCTCACAGACTACCGTAGGAGGCAAGGGTTTTGGCATTGGGCACCAGCTCGGACAAACCCTTGTTGTTTCCACCATGATGGTCCTTTTTAGGCTCTGTTGAGAGGGGATTTATATTGCTTTGCAAGCTGTATTTTTCTACTTACTTGTAACTTTCTAACTGTATGCATGATAGTTGCCAGGTTATTTGCACTTGGATAGTCTGGTGTTGGGTACGGTGTGAGGCCCATGGTAACAGTTTTATCGACTCATTAGGGAAATTAATTTAAGATTTCATTGGTTTGACTTGTTTAAGGTGAAACATGACAAGGCCATTAGCCGGTCTTCCATTTAGTGAAATAAACATGTATTAAAGACAATAGGCTCTTAAGGGTGGATTACGATTACAATTGGCTAAAGCCTGTATGTAGGCAGACATTTTGTTGCATGGGATTTCACAATTACTGTAGTTGGCAAGAGTTTTGTTGGTTACTCCTTCGGACAACCATGGGTATCGGAAATTTGCACTGTCAGATTCCTTGTTAAGCCCTGTTAAGATAGATAGTTTTCTCAAGTGTAATTTTGTATAAATTTGCAGTTTATGACTTTATGCTGAATGGTTACCTTGTGGGTAAGCCTACGCTCAGTATAGTGGGCCTGTGCTGGTGACAAACCAATGATAACAGCTATAGGCTTGATGTGTATAGAGGAAAATGTTATGTCAGATGCCTTTATGTAGGGCCTGTTTAGAATGAAAATGTATTAGAAAGGTAATATGCCTAGCTTGGTTATTGTTAAAAGCATATGGTATGCCTCTAATAGTGGATTCTTAACACATTATGTCACAGGCCGTATAAAAGGTGTTAGTTTAAAAGCAACATCACAGGCTACCACAGTAGGCAATGGTTTTGATCACCCACTCTGACAAACTCTAGGAGTAGAATTTCACTGTGATGAATATTGTAAGGCCCTGTTGAGAGGGGTTGTAATTGCCAAGTGTCATCTTGCATATATTTGTCATTTTATAAATGTATTCCTGATGGTTGCTAGTTTATGTGCACTTTAGTAGGCCGGTGTTATGTATAACAGTCATGCCATTGGTAAAGGCTAAACGTCTTTTCAGTTCACTGGGAAAAGTCATGTCGGATTCCTTAGGTGTGATCTATTTGTTATAAAAAGTTATGACAAAGCCAGTAGGCCTTACTTATTGTGAAAAGCGTGTGTTAAAAGGAAAACGCTTTTAAGGGTGGATTGAGATTACACTGTGCTAGAGCCTGTAGGCAGGTATTTTGTTGTGTAAATCTAGCAGATTATCATAGTTGCCAAGGGTTTTGGGTGTTGGTGACCCACCCAAACAAACTATGGGATTAGATGATTTGCACAAAAGTGATCCTTATCAGGCTCTACTTTTGGAGATTTTATATTGTTTTACCAGCTGTGTTTCGTACATCTTTCTAATTTTATTACAATATAACTGATGGTTGCCTTGTGGAAAGACGTATGACTAACTTAGTAGGCCTGAGTTGGTTATGGTGACAAGCCATAGATATTTGGTATAGGCCTGACATGTTTTGTAAGGAAAAGTTACAATTAAGGCAGTAGACCCTGGTTGAGTGTGAAATGCATATCCTAATTTTAAGAGGCATTTAAGGGGTAGATTGTTATCACTCAGACCCGTGAGAAAGGTAGAGGCCCAGTCGCATCAGGGAAGGGCTGGTTTCAGAATAAAATCTATGCGCAGCATCCCGAGGGCTCGTTCTTGGGAACTGAATAACTATTATGCTGATGTTATGGGCTGCCAGAGCATGGCCCAGACCGCCATATAAGAAGGCTTAAAGAAAACCGTGAATTTACTGTGAATATCTATATATCTATATCTGTATCTATCTCTATCTATCTATCTCTCTCCGTCTGTCTCTCTCTCTCTCTCTCTCTCTCTCTCGTGCCTGCTAGAATTTTACACATATGCTTTGTTTAACACACACCTCTCCCTCTCTCTCTCTATATATATTTATATATATTTATATATATATATATTCCCTCTGCTACTGGCTCTCTTACCCACTCACTGAAAGCATTTTGCTCTTGCACATGTGCACATCCACAGAAATGCATTTCATTGCTTGAATGGATGGGCCAGTACTTTATTCTGCCAATGCTTATTTTCTTTCTGTTCCTCTTCATTTTATATTTGTTTAGTCATCACGCTTCAAACTAGGTCTCCCTTTCACATCAATTTAGACATCTTTGCTTCAATGGTGATCTACTTAAAAACGAAAAAGAGTTAATTTTTCAACATCATTTTTGAAAATACACCTGCATGCTGGAATGCACTGGTGTACTAAAATTATACTCAATAGTTACTTTTTTATTTGTAATTTTTATTGTAACCATGTGGTCATTAAGAAAGTGGCATTTTTTTAAAATTATTATTTTTATGTTTGTGGCATATACTTCCAATGAAAGAAATACAAAATAAAAACACCTCACCAGATTTTCGAGATTACCATCTGGCTTCGCCAGTGCATGTTCGAATTAGTGGCAGTAGCTGACTGTATTGATCAAACACTTTTGAGACTGAAAAAATCACGACACAAATCAAATTGATTTAGTTTTAGTCCCAGATAAAATAATTCTACGTGTGTCCGATTTAGCAGCATTGGGGAATGTCTATCTGCTTTTGAAATTAAGAAAGTGGCCTGACATGGGTACATTAGCCTTTATTTTTTGTAAATTCTTTATAAATGACTTGCTTTTCCCACTGACCTTGATGTTCCCTTTCTAGATGCCCTCCGAACGCTGACCCCAAGTTTACCCTGGTGCTCCTACTTTTGAGAGATCAGCAACACTCCCCAGACACCCTGATGGTCCATAGGGCATCTGAACATTGACCCAATGACCTCTGATGTCCCTAGTCCAAACGCCACCCCATTCCCCGATTTGCTGTATGCAAAGTAAAACGTTCTTGCTAAAACAGAAGTAGCTTTCATAAACTACATCTTGCTTTTTAAATGTATGTACTCGTACCTAAAAGAAATTAAAGGTCAGTGCACAGAAAGGCAGCATCTTGTTTATTAAAAACAGAAAGCCCAGGCAACACAATTGTTATCTTAATGGCATTAAACTTGAACAACTAGAAACATTAATGACTTGGATTTACGTTTTTGCAGTATATGTGAGTGTTGCTCGCACAAGTGTGCCAACTATATCTAACACAGAGCACATTTTAGTAATGTATAATTTTAAATCTGTGGGAAGCCCGTTGTCTGCACCACTGAAAACTATTGCATCCATATTTAGATCAGTTCAGTTTAATCTTTATCTGTCTATCAAAAGATAGTCATAAAAGTACATAATACAAAGAAAACGTGGTTTATATATGGGTACACTCAAATTGATAAAATCATTCATTTTCTTAAATTAAAACCATAACATCCAATTTCATATTAGTACATCAGCAAAGAATCAAGCCTTAAAAATTACACATAAAAAATCTAATACTAATATTCTAAAATTCCATAGATTATGTAATTTCATTTCCGCTAGATACTCATAGTTTTTCTCATTTTAATAGCTTTCAGAATAAACAGGGCAACACTGTAACAAGTCAAGGGATCACCCAGTGTCACCAAGAATTTCAACGCTTCTTTATGTGACCTGATTTAATGGGTGAGAAAAAGAGGCTTCAGATAAAGACATCTAAAATTCTTATAAAAATTACAAAATAGCCAAAAATGCCTTTTACTCTGCTTACTCCTGTTGTCACATGGACATAGCATATCTTCATGAGGATAAATCCGTATAGTAGGGAAAGCTACAAGATAATGAGCAATGCCACATCTTAATCTAATTAACACAAACAGATGATGGGCGTAGGTCACATATGACCGATAGTTTTTTGTGCTTGCCTCTATGCTATTTGATATATGCACACTTTCTGATGCCAAGTGGCACTTTAAAAAGAAAATTACCCCTGGGATTTTGAATTTCTCCATCATTGTCATATCCGGAGACTCTTACCCTCCAGTGGCTCCTTCCTTGTGAGACCGTGGTGTAACCATGCACTGCAATAGAAGACTGTCTGAGTACAATCTCTTGTTATGGTGGAAACCATGCACTACATTGATAGCCGCTCTCAGGGCCTTGTTATTTATCCTGACCACTAATGATGGTCAGAGAACACTTAGTGACAGTAAGAACCATTCACCTTGTGCGAAACCTGGAATGGTGTCAGAACACGAAAACTCTAAGATACAAACACTCCAAGCCGAACTTAGAATAATATTGGTAAAGAGGGCAAGACCCTGGGTACATCATTTGGTGAAACGTTGAACAGGCATTGGCAAAGAAAATTGGTCTGGGTTTAGTGTACTAATATATGGAGAGCACGACTTGTGGGACAGAGCCCCCATGAGAGGACAGGGAGGGTTCTAGTTGTAACATAGTCCCTCATACTGTACAATTCAAAAGCACGAGTGGAGGTGGGAGGTCACACCCAAACAGCCTACAGCCTCAGGTGAGAGATGAATACACCACTGGTCTGAACAAAAATTTGATGGACGCATTCTTAAGCCAATGGTTGAAAAGGGTGGACACAAACCCCAATTTGTGTATATTGTTAGCAATAGGTCTGTTGGAGAGCTGCACTGTCAATAGAAAGACCTAAAAAACAGCTTCTCAAAGGCAGTTAAAAAAAAATGTAAACTCACCAAATTTACCACAACTTATTTTACTGCTTATGTACCTTCAAGAACATTGAGCCTCTCGAAAGATCAGTAGGTTGAGACTCCAACAAAAGTCCTTTAGGCAATAGACTTGAATCTTAAAAAGTCAGTCTTAGTATTTCGTACCTCTGCAGTCAATACTATTAGTCTTGTATAGTGATATACTAATAATGATATCTAGTGAAGCGCATAGAGCTGAAAAAAGTGTGTGGTGCACAATATATAATTAGTTATTTTTTATGCATTTATCTCATGGTGGTCACATAATTTAGCATAGCGACTGGTTATGGCCTGCACTTTGTGCTCCCCATTTTAGGCTTACGCTCCCCAAAAATGTGTCATGGAATTTAGACTGTGAAATTGTTCAGTAGTACCTTCTAGACAGCTTTAGTTCATAGGTTCCAATCTTTAAATTGAAGACTTGCCAATTCATATTTTATAGGAGAAATTATTTTGCTGTAGCATTAATACCGAATGTTTACGTTAAAAGGGGCCATTCGTTTGATGTAACTAATGTCACATTGCACACAAAGCTTCCATTTCCTTGTTGGTTATGCCTCTCACCACCTACGTCATTCTTATGTTAACTCTTCTCAAGCTCTGACATTTTGCTTCACCACTTACAGGACCACGAATATTAAATGCAAGGTTATCACTTACCAAACTTACATTTCTTACTGGTTGTAAGAGGTACTGCAGTCCAGCATCGACATATCCCAAAAACGTTTAAAACACCCTCATTAAAAGTCTTTTCAAGACGTTGGTGAGCACGTCATCTCTAAAGACCAAAATTAGTGGAACTGATTATCACAAAGTACATACCGTTTCATTTAATTGCAGGTAATGCTCATATGGCATACTTAACTAAGCAGCAGGAATCGAAATGACGTGTGTATGTGTGCCCTGCAAGTATCTTGTATTAACTTTGAACAGTGAGTTAGCTTGTCTGGTATTTAGGGAGCAATGCAAAACTGGACCAGACTAGTAGTTGTTATATGGGAGGAGGGCTTGACCTAACCTTGGCGACCCCGCCCGCCAGCATTATGCACAATCATGTGCCTGCTAGTATTTAACACACATGCTTTGTTTAACACACACACACCTCTCTCTCTCTCTCTCTCTCTCTCTCTCTCTCTCTCTCTATCTCTCTCTCTCTCTCTCTCTCTCTCTCTATATATATATATATATATATATATATATATATATATATATATATATACATAACATCTTTCTTTCGCCCCCATTTAGTTTTCTGAAATTTCTTAATCCTGAGATTAACAGAGTAGCAGATCACCTTCTGGGATGTATTGATAGCTCTTAAATTAGGCTACTATCAAATGATAAACCGCAGTTTGTATGCTCTGGAACTGCTGCAACCTCATGTTAGAAAACAAACATTCCATGCTCTGTCCAGTCCTTCATAAAAAAATAGGAATGCCATGGAAAGGAAGGCATGGGCACATGTTCAAGTTAATCCACGTTGTTTTCCTTGATGCTTAGTTCTTGTTTTCCTCCATTCATTTTTACCAGTGATTTTTCTATAATGTTTTTGTCAGCGGTGTCCTATTAACGTTAGGAGCAGCCAGGCTCAACATAACAGTTCATCACTAGATTAACACATATGTACTGGTTGTTTCAGGTGTCCAATGAATTACTTCATTTCTTATATTGTCTTGAACTGTTCTGGCGCCCCCTTCTGCCTAGGCAGATACTACATTGAGATCTCACTTTCTCTCTTGTTTGCAGGTCAGCGTGCGGAATGGGATGAGCCTACACGATTGCCTCATGAAGGCCCTTAAAGTACGCGGCCTGCAGCCGGAATGCTGTGCAGTGTTCCGGTTACTTCAGGAGCAGAAAGGGTACGAGTCCGAGGTCTTATCATTATTAAGAAAATGTGTTTTAATGTCTTGTTGTGTCTCTGTTGTGAATTGGATGGTTCTACAGTTTGCAGCAATCACTTCCTTTCTCATGGAGCTGGCCTATTCTTCTGTTATTACAGTTCTACAAGAGGGGAGCACCTTACACCTTACTGTTGTATTCTCGTTCCCTGCCTCTCTCATTGCATCTAGCGCGTGGCTGGATGATTTGCTTCCACTTAATGCAAAAGCATGTTGGTTCAAGGATTGTAGGTTTTACAAAACGATGAGATGTTTGGTTCTGTTCGACATTAGGGGTTGAAGAAGGCATGAATGACTAAGTCACAGATGTGGAGAACTTTTTCAGATTTGTAGGTTGCCCATCTGGCATGGACAGTAGATAGAAACGGTAGTGAAATGTTGGTAAACATTTATGAATGCAAAATATTGATCTGACTGGGCTCCATCTACCGAACGCGAGCATCGCAAAAACCTATGTATTTTCGATTTCAGAGAGAAGTTTACCAAGTATGTACACTAGCAAACGGGTTTTATGGATGTTCACTCACACCGGTAAAGCTTCCTCTCGGATGGTTTTAAAGGAGAGAGGGGATGGTGAGTACTCAAGTTTGGTTCATGACTTGATGGAAGGTGACTTGTTCACCCGGGTGGACCGTGCATCCTTTCTTGTGGCGTATGAAAAGCCCTAGAAGTCCAGGATTTGATGGAAGGTGCTTGCGACTAGAGATGCATTCACATGAGGATGAACTCAAGTCCGTGGGTCTTCGGAATGATTGTGCCCGGCCTGGAGTCTGGTCATTGCACTAGTTCAGTGAGCCTCTGGTATAACTGTACCAAGGCTAGGGGCTTGACTTATCTTAGCTCGGGATGGGTTAGTACAAGCATTACTCTCATAAGCCACCTACCCAACTTAATCCATCTCTTGCTGGGCTTTTAACAGTCTACCCTATCGCCCCCCTTGCTGGCATCCTCTGGCTCCTCCCCCCATTGGGTTCTACAGAGTTCCTCTCTGCCTTTTTCTCTGGTGGATAGTAATACTCAGTGTGCAGACATGCAGTGGGCTTCAGGTTGTCCATCCCAAGTGGCCGGCGTAGGTCAGGTTGGGTGATGACAGACCATACTGCAGGGTGCTCTCTGGGAGCGAGAGGGTGGAGGTTGTTGGAGGTTTGTTTAACCTCATCAGAGCTTCGAACGTTCAGCGCCCAGTGCTGAACGTTCGAAGAACGAATGCTGGCTCGACGGCCAACGGTCGTGCGCAGCACCGGGGAGGTAGTGCTCGTGACGACCGTTGGCCGTCGGCAGCAGTTAAGGGGATAATGAGCTGCTGGAGGAGCATCGGAGGGGGATGGTTGGGAACAATGACAGTGTGGCTCACTGGTTAGAGGCGGCAGACCCGAGAGCAGAGGACGGCCCGGGACCAGGGTTCGATTCCGGCGCGGCAGGTTTCTGGACCAGGGTCAGCGGACTCGATAATTCTCTCGCCTCGGTGCCCACTCTGATCAGCGATCCCACTCGGCAACTCTGGGCATTAGCTTGCCTCATCTTCACTAACGGCCCCACCAGACCGCCGGGGATGCCTGGTCTCACCCTGGAGATACCCATTAAGGGACCATCTCTCAGGGAAGCCAGGAAGGGTTTCGCAGCGGTCGAAGCGCCTTGGGACCCTACGGGTAAGTAGTGCGCTATATAAATGCCTATACATTTACATTTACATTTTATGGCTGTCTTTTCATTGGACACAACCTTGCTCTTCTCAGCTCTGAGCATACACATCTTTCACTACCCAACAGCATTCTGTCCCTGTGGCGTCTCATGTCACCTCAACGACAAACACTGCAAAAACCCCAAAATAATCACTAGATGTTGACATAACTGGATACAAGCTCCTATTGCCTCCAGTATGCAGTTGATACATTTCTTACTATTTGACCACACTTCCTTGGGGCTTCAACGATCGCTGGAGAGTTTTGCACAGTACCGCAATAACAACAAATTAGCAGTAAATCAATCGAAAACAAAAATTATGGTATGTGATGCCAGGAGTAACAACAGCTTCTGCACATTTAAAGTTACCATGAACTAAGTAGCCTTGGAGCAAGCCTCGAGTCTAAAATACCTGGGCATTTATTTTAACCATCGAGGCTCGCACTTTACACAACTCTCGTCTCTGAAAAATATTTCCTTGTCCATGATTACGAGTTTTAAAAAACTGACATAAAAGATGTGTGGCCCGACCTCACAGGTATTTACAAAGTGATTGAAGCTAAATTCATGCCAACCCTAACCTATAATAATCTATTAATATTTAAAGATCAAATTGACACGTGTCTGTAAAAAGTACAAACTTGATGCTACAGAAACCTGTTTCTTCTTCCCATTGCCACACTGTTGTCCCAAATACTGCTAGAATTTGGACTGAGTAAACAATCAGTTATGTTGAAAGCTCTATTTTTGACCTAGTATGCCAAGCTTTTAAGACGACCCCCAAAGAACCCTCAAAAACGAATGTGGTATGGCATTCGAGAAAACAAAAACGCCATTGGAAACCCTATGCGATAACTGCATCTGAACATTTGGGAGCCCAGAGTATCCTTATACAAAATCTGCCTCCAAAGTTAATGTCCAAAATCCTAGTCACAAATGGAAAAAATAAATCCGGGAAGGAAGACCTGCGAGAGATAGTGCAAAAGGCCCCTGCAGACCTCTGTATGTCATTTTACCAAGGCCAGGGAAAACCCTGTCTATCCAGCTCCATGAAACAGGTGCTCAAAAAAGATCTCTTGAGGATGCAATGCTGGCTAACTCTTTTAAAAGCATTGACATTTGGGCACTTAAAAGGCTCTTCCAATCATAAATGTCAACTATGCACTTTTAGGCAGGAATCACAGATGCATGTCCTCTGCCTTTGTCTGCTCTAAAAGCTTAAGGTGCTGTTGGCTAAGCCAATATTTCGAAGTTTGGACATCACTCAATGCAACTGTGCTGTTATTGCATGTTTGAGTGGTGCTGATATACAGCTTTCAACCAGGTGCATGAAATTCCTTGGGGAAGTGTTTAGAATACTGAATTCGAGGTCTACAGACAGTTGAAAGAGTGGGCTGCTTACTTGATTCCCAGCCAAAACTTTGCATTAAAACCAGACTAAATCACAGTACCAAACAAAACACTAAGTTGTCCACCTCTGGCCCCTGTTTTTCACATCCAGTACTTTATGATCTGATCGGGTGTCCTACGGGCCCCGGAATTTTATTGAATCAAATGTGGACTCATCTTCAAGCAGGCTAAGAGCTGGTCCCTAAAGGCAAGTTAGGCCTTGTACAAGCCATCACTAGTTGGCCATAAGCCACTGAGTATCGCATTTTACAAAACAGGCTGTTCATAAGCCCTACAAAGTTGCATAGAGCCGGTCATTTATGCTCTAATTTTACCCTAATATCTTTAGCCCGATAGGACAGTGTTTTGCTCCCTACTCACTGGCCTTAGTCCGGCAGTTGCACTCACTCTAGACAGAGTGGGGAACAGGTAGGGCAGGCGACATTCATTACAGTATTTGTGCTCTTGAGTGAAGTCAATATGCATAATACTCATTTATTCAAAGTCTATGTTTTGCGGATTAACTGATTGAATGGCATAACACTCAAATGAATTAACTGTGATATCTGTTTTTTTCTTGTTTTTACCGCTCTTGAAGGGCGATTGTATGCATTGACGAATTGTGATTTATTTGATTTCACCTTGTTTTTACTGCTTGGGATGTTTTAGGTTACATTGTTATGTTTTAAATAACTTGAAACAATAACAACTTACCTTCTGGTGTATGGTTGTCTTGGATGAAGGCAAGACTTAGTTCTTGAAGTAGATGGTTGCTTTTACCTCTTGTTATTATTGAAAATCTAGAAACTAAATGGATAAGTGTGACCGACGGCACAGTGAAGTCTATTAGAGTGAGGGTCTTGTGGTTATGATATGTAAAACAAGGTGGGCTGTCAGATTGTAAATGGCTATGATTGCTCTTCAGTTGGAATAATCTAATTCCTATATGAGGGACTTGCCGATTTTGTCAAGCCTGAAGACAAAGTTTTGCGTTTGTTCTGGGACTAACCAAAACACATTCTGGGTTGTTAGTAAATCTTTGTCTTGCTGCGACTTGAGTAAGTTCATGTGAAAGTCCCCAAGGAGGAGTATTTCTCTTGGCTGTGGGACGTCTTGAAGATCAGAGATTGTCTTTTTTAAATGTTCGATGGCTGTTTGTTTTATTGCTGCTTTAGGAGATATATATATATAATCAGGTTGAGCGTGCTTGGGCTTTGCATGAGAGTGTTTGAAAATTTTTCAGGCCATTCCCTTCTATCGGTTTCATTGTATAGTTGCCTTTTAGGACAGCCTGCAGTGGCTGCCATATACAGATTATCTTTTTTGCAGACTCGAGTAGCTGATATAGCCTTGGATCATGGGCGCCTTTTCTGCCCAGGTTTCTTGAAAGTAAGATTATCTGAAATGAGGACAGAAATCCAAGAGTCTCACTGTCAGCTAATTTATCTGACAGGCCATTGATGTTCCATGAGCAGATTTTAAGTTTACCTGCCAGCTCAGTTGGTTTCGCTACAGAGGAGCCTTTCATACTTGCCTTTTGGGTTGATTCCGGGCTCTGGAAATCCAGCTCCAGTTGTGGTCTGATGTTAGCACTCTGTTGAACATCTGGCTGAGTTGAGGATCTTAGGAACCGGAGGCACCAGGTGAATTGCTCAGTGTATTTCTCGAGACTTAACCTGGTCTTCGTGGAAGCTGCTGAGATTGTGACTCCTCTTATGTGAGGCTAAGTAATGTAGACATGCTAGTTCTCTGTAGTGCGAGACCTGTATCCTCCAACTATTGAATGTCTCTGCGGCCCTCAGTGCCTTGTTGGCTGCTGTAGATGACGTCCATGTTCCCTAGTGGTCTCATTAGTATGTCCTGAAGTGGGAGCCAAGAATTCCACAGAGGCGCTGTCGTTTGAGCATATTTTGGTAGTGTCTAGAATTTGACTTAGTAGGCAAAGGATGTTTCCACATTTAGTAAATCAAACTGCTCTCTTGATCGGCACTCTGGGTACATTAGGGTTACCTGACTGTCAATGTTGTTGTAAGGTGGGGCCTCTGAACTAGTGGCGCTATTCTGACAGTCTAGGGGCAAGTGGGCCCCTGATCTGGGGTGAAGCTGATCAATGCCCAATTACACACGTGGCCTTGCGGTGGTGATTATTGATTTTAGCTTGGTGTATTCTTGGAGGTCTTTTTTGCCCTTGGAAGGGCGATTGATGCTGTCAATGAACTTGGTGATTTGCACTGTCAACACATCTTCTGTATCTGGGCTTGGTTGTCGATTTCTGTGATCATGTTGTGGCAGTTTTCAAGATTCATTTTTGGTCACAGGATTGAAGGTTGCTTTCGTGGTACCGGGCCTACTAGAAGAGTGTCCTTCTGCTTGTGTTTTCAAATGGTTATCGATTCTGGAGGATCATTTTTTTCCCTTCTTCAACAATATTATCCTGCAGAGACTTTGTGATGTCGGAGTTGCTAATTTGGCTTGTCATTTGGTTGGACGGGCCAGGACAAGTGTTGATTGCTTGTTTCACTAAGGCATGCGTAGGTTTAGATTGCAGTTTGAATTGTTGAAAAAAGAGTAAATAGTTTTCCGTCCGGCACACATAGCCTTGCGTAGTTTTTTCCTCTGTGGGCCCTAGGCAGTTGTGTCCTTGACAATTTGTATACCAAGGTTCTTGTCCGTGGTCGTACTGTTGTATCAAGGGTTAGAGCTGGTTTGCTGGTCTTAGCAAGGTTTTTTCTGCAGGGGTTGCGGTGCTTGGAGGGTGTGCAGTGCCTTGGGGGCTTGGCTTGAACGGCCACTGGGTGAGAGCTCTTTGACTGCATGTGCTGGAGGAGGCGCAACCTAGAAAAGTTTCTTTGTGGTTTGGGCAGCCTGGGTTGTGGCTAGTGTAGGGTTGCTTGCCGGGCTGTCAGGACGCAAAGCCTTCTTGAGGTTGTTGAAAATATCTCCCGAGGTTGGTCGCATCATTTCTACTCATTTTGAGCTTTGATTATGAGCTTCTTTAAATGATCACTGTACTGATCCCAGAGATAGAAACTGCCTTGGTGTTTAATAGCATAATCGGAGTGTCCGTTTTCTGATAGCTTAGAACTTCAACTGATAATTGTGAGGTTCTCAACAGAGTTGCCCAAACGTCTGCTGGTTTCGTTGCTTTATATGGAAAACTAGCATGGACCAGTTTATGGGTCTCTGATTGTGTGAGAATTGAAAGATCCAGCCACTGTCTGAAGCTAAAATTGCTTCCCATTCTGCTGGAGTGAGTGACGTCATGATGTTCGATGATTATTTTGCTCAAGTTGTCTGAGTAGGACCTGCTGAGGTTTGGCTGTTGGCTTTAATATGGTTAGCCGGCGGGGGTATGGTTCACTGTGTTTTCTTGGCTCTCGGGTCTGTTGTCAATTGTAGTAGTAAGAAAATTTTTTATTAAGACAGTTGTCTATAGATCTTCAAGATACAATATAAAATTCTTTACAAAGTTCCATAGAGTATTGTTTAACAGCAGTTAAGAGGCGGGCTAGCCCATTTGCAGCATCTCCAAAGTACATATCTGCTAAAAGATCTATAGCATTTTTGCATTGAGAGTGTAATACTTTATAAAACAGGTCTTAGAAACTTTCTCTGAATCTCCAACAATAAAGGGAACTTAATATGAAATCGGTATCTCTAATCTGTACACCAAGTGGCTAGCTAAGACCTGTGCTGTAGGGTAATAAACTTCCTCTATTGCGCTTTGAGCATATTAATGTCTACAATTTGGAGATGGTTTGAATCACTTGAAAGACAAGTTCTGTAATGGGCACCCTGCAATACATGTGATTAACTGGTAAAGGTCTTGAACTAGTTACAGTCACTTCCATTACAGAATAGACCATAACTTGGAGTCAGACCAACGTCTTGTGCTCCTAGTTGTAAGTATATTAGTATGCACCCAGGTAATTCGCCAATATCAAAGACCGTTCTTGCATTGCCAGACAGGGAAACAGCGGTCCTTGAATTTACTGTGGCATGAGAAGCATCAGGGCTGAGACTGACACTACTTTTATATTACTGTATTTTTGGAGAAAAGTTATATGGAATGTTGCTTCATTAATGTCTGCAGCTAGGACTCACTGCCTCCTGGAGTAAGTGGTATGTGGTATGAAAGCTCCACTTGTGGCCATTAGCCAGTAAGCACTATTGCATTGCAATTCTGCAAACAAATTTGCATAGAATGGCAAGGATTTGATGAGAGGAAGAGTCTTTCATGACTCCTATGAATCAGGCTAATTTATCTCCATTTTATTAACACAGTATGAACTCCCAAAGTCCTCCACCACACAAAACCTTTATACCCATCAGCTATAAATTAATGTGGGGCTACACAGCCTGATCTCCTTAAACACAATGAAAATCATTCCCAAATCGAGTAGGCCAGTGAACGACTGAAATAAGTTAGCAAGGCCCAAAAACAAGATCGCTACAGGAATTATTGAAAACAATTGTTGACAGTTTGTTACAACCATTTGTAATGGATTTAAATTCTTGTGATAAGCTAGAAGGACATTGCTTAATTAGTGAAAATTCATGAATGTCATTTGAGGGCAACCAATGCCATCTAACAAAATTCCTTTAAGTGGGTGAGTATACATGGATTTAGTTTACTCACTACACTCTACAGCACTATAAAGGGTCTTCTAAAGTTGCTCTTAATAACATTTCGATAAAAATTGGAAGATGTGTTAAAAATGCATTTGGCCTTAATTAGTCCTAGGGGCTTTATGTTTGCTGCAAACAGGACTGTTTAGGAAAAGAGGGAGGATTACATTATTTCAAAGTGTTTCTCTTGTTTAGAGGAGCAGAAAAATGTACTACTGAAAATGGGGTTGGAGAAAAGAGTTAGGTTTTGCCCAAACATAGTGCTTATATTTGTGAGAATTGTTTTTCACACAAAAGTATGTAGTTAAGGGATATTCAAAGCTTCTTGTTACGAAAAAATAAAGTTGAATAAAACACATGGGATATGCAAAGACAAAAATGGATTTTAAAAACAGTTTAAATGTTTGTTACATAATCAATAAACAACTACAAAGACGGCCTTTAATCAGGGACCCTAAAAAGGCACCAGTAGTCAAATGTCAGATGAGCATTCTAAATTCCAGAATTCCCTGGATAAAGTTGTTGGTAATTAACAGTCCGCTTCATGTAATTAATTTCAAGTTTAAAAATGTTCCAGCAAATAATGAAAGGCTATATGTTTGAGATGATTTTTGCAGAATTTTTTGTGAGATCTTCCAATTCATTGAGCTGTTCTGCAGGTCTGGCAGTGTGAGGTGTTTGTAACCAGGTGTCTAATGCCTTTTGACTCCAACATAGATCTAGAAGGACCAACATCCATGTCGAATGTACTGAATTTATTGTACTCAAATCTTATGCTAAATATTTGGATAATCTAAAAATGGATCCATCCTTCTTGGACCTATATTAAACACCTTTGACCTTGAATATCTTAAACCAGAAGGATGGAAATGAGCATTGTCTTCTCAACCCAATCACCTCATCACAATTGAGTCCTAGCTGCTGCAAAACATCTAATAATGTATCATTAGAGCTGTGTCTTGGGTTGGTTTCAACCTTAACGATTTTGAAACAAACCCTCTATATCCCCCTTACCGACAGTGATTACTTGAAATCTGAAATCATCCTCGCAGTTCAGACTGTTAACAAAATTTAATTTCACTACTCAGTCTACTTACAGCAGCACTTGCAAAGTAAGCTACATGTGGGCAAACCTACATTTTGTACCTGACCCATGCTTCAAAGATTGCATGCCCAATTGGCAAAGGTTGTGTTTTTTGAGTCCCCAGGAACTTTTGCTAAAGTCTCTGGTTTTTGTTCCGCTGATTTGTTTTTCTTCTATTTCAGCAAGAAATCTCGCTTGGATTGGAATACTGATGCCGCGTCATTGATCGGAGAAGAGCTCCAGGTGGATTTCCTGGATCATGTTCCCCTCACCACACACAATTTTGTAAGTCAACCTTTACAATTTATTGCCATTTAAGTATGCCTTATTTCTAAAGTTTGATTTATTACCCCAACTTGCAAAATACCAGAGTGCAACTCTCCCATAATGTTGTATTTGTCTTATGTCAAGTAACAAAGAAAAAATGAGTGGGGAATGTGCATAAATGTTTTGCTTTTGTTTCTAAATAAGATTGCACATTTCATGGGCCATTTTCTATGTCAGGCAGGAAGTAGCATGGAGTACTGTCAACGGGTTTCCAGTTATAGCTGAATTTTCATTTCTACCGTAGCATATAGAAAATAATAAGGCGATCTCTGCACCCACTGCCTAATGTTTTGCTTCCAGTGGATACTTAATGGAGAATTGTAAAAATCGTAAATTTCGATGTTGTATTTTTGGTTTGTTGCTTTATTTACAGCACTTGGATCTTCTTCAACTTCACATTTCTGTACTTTGGGTTGATCGTGATTTTAGTAGATGCGAAATTGTTTGTAGGATTTTGTGCTATGCCCTTCATTGATTCCACATGGGAGAATAGTCTACATTTTTTTATTCATTGGTGTTCTGTCAAGACAATGTTAAGAGGGTACTTCATCATTTAGAGGTAGGAGACACGTGTGTCATAACAGTTCGCTTGTGTAATTTGCACTTGATTCCTGAGCAAATGAGCTCAACCAGACCTTCAGATAGTGTCGGGCTATATGAGGCAAGCAGATACAGTAGGATTCGACATGTCCACAAGAGGCAGCCATGTCAATGGTAGGTTGAGATCTGCAATTGCTGAACAGTTTAGTATTGAGAAGGCTGCAGCTGTGTTGTTTGTGAGTAGTATGGTGTGGTCTGCAACCATATGAAGAGCATTGACCCCATCTACAAGCCAACCAAGCATACCGACTGTATCTGTCACTTCATTGCTGCTTGCGTAAGGTCTGCATGCCTGTAGATCAAAGGCTGGTTCATGTTGACACCATCATTCTATAGTTCAGCAGAGCAATATGCAAGTTGAAGCCCTGAAAATGGCTAAGGATGTGGCAAGAGAGGGTCAGTCCACCCGATCTGTGGCATTGGAGGAAGAGCTTGAGTTTGGAATTACAGTATAAAACAGAAAATCAAGGCTTGGATGAGTGGTCGGTTTCAGGGAATCCCCATGTTATCGTCCACTCTTCTCTTTGTTTATCTTGTTGCCGTTACAAGGGGCAATGAAGGCAAATTGGCAGGAGTGGTAGCTGGTGCCTTGCTCCTAGCTCTAACTTATAGAAATATGTCCTAATTCCATTTGTAGTCTTGTGTGCTCTAGTACCTTGATGCAGTACTTTAACTATAAGCAACTGTGTTAAAAGTACATGCCTTATGAGCCAATTTATACGCACTTTTGGTTCACTTAACCAAATGCTCATTCATATGAAATGATGTTGGTGCCAGTGTTACTTTTGGTTTGTACTTAAGCTTTTGAGTATAATGTGCCAGTTAATAGGGATCCGGTGATGTGCAGTTCTTGTATTTTGTCTTTGATGATTTTCTGTGCCATTTTGTCACATGTGATTGTCCCACATGATTTTTCAGGATTTGCTGACACCTTCTCCAATCTGTTGGCCATAATATTAGGGAAAATGTTCACATTTGTATTAGTAAGCAAATGATGTGGTTTTCCTTTTTTGTGCATTATATTTATTACTACTTACTAGGTTTTCATCCTGCATACCACTAAGTGTGCGCTGGATTTCTATTGTTTGCTCTGTACTATCAACTAGTCTTTTAAAATGTTCACTGTTATTTTTATGCTGGGACATTCAAATGTGTGTTACTGTCTTTTTGTGCCTCATGGAAATTTTATGTTTGAAGTTGGCCCAATCAGATAGATTTTATTGGTTCACCATGATTCACTATCTAATTGTATGCTAAAGAGCTTTATGAAAATTGTTCAATATTCTGAAAGAAATGTTGTCCTGTATGTTAGAGTGCGGCAAGCCTGAATTTGTGTGAAATTGCATAGGGATCCTGGACTACACGACACTTGGGTAATATTAGCATTTATCAGTAAATTTGTGACTCACAGGTCATGGTGCATTGTTCATCTGCTGAGGAGAAATATCAACCAGAACAACTATAACTAGTAAAAAGTGATATCCATAAGGGATTACTATACTATTATTTATTAATTTTTATATCTCTTACTCATTTGATTTTGTTTAAAAGGTGTATTTTTATTTTCATAGAATCTTATCTATCTGACTAGGAACATACTGCCTCGTAATGATCGCCTTAACACATTTCTGAGTTAACTCTTACTGTAGAACCTTTTATGTGAAACCAACTCACATTCAATGTATCATCAGTATGGAATATAAATTCAGTCTCAAGCCCTCAATGTCCTTTATTGCTTAATCCACCAAAAACGATTTGACCTTTCTGTATTGACTTTCAGTTTGCTCTTTTTTTGTCATTATCCCATAACAACTATATGTGTTTTTAAACCAAACGTACCTTTGTATCTTTTTCCAGAACCTATATTATAAAACTGACCGTTCCAATCAATTCAATTCAATTCAATTCAAAGAATCTTTATTCGGTGATTAAAAACACCATAAAAGCACACATATATATACAAAGATAAAAAGTCATTAAACATTATTCAAGATCCTTATACACAGTATTAATAAAAATAGAAATACCGACAGGCAGGTCCAACAATTTTAAAATAGAAAGTCCAAGACAATTCATTCCTCTCCCCTTGTTAGCCTTAAACGGGCCGCTACCTTAATAAGATTCATTATACAACACAAAGTTAGAGGGTCCG
The DNA here is from genome assembly GCF_964263255.1 of Lissotriton vulgaris. Taxonomy (NCBI): domain Eukaryota; kingdom Metazoa; phylum Chordata; class Amphibia; order Caudata; family Salamandridae; genus Lissotriton; species Lissotriton vulgaris. The sequence continues at coordinate 1,047,178,783 of NC_141697.1, read as the reverse complement.
AGGCTTTTTGTAAAAAGACTAATGCCTCCCTGGCATGTTCCTGTTGAGCTTTTTTTAAAACATTTACAAGAAATCTGCGCCTGGGCATAGAGAAAAAAGGACAAAACAAAGTGAAGAGAGTCCTGCGGAGACCTGTTGTCGCAGCCGCAGGGTCCCTTCTGCTCAATTGATGTGGTGAAACCTGCTGTTGAAGCCAACATAAATGGAAGTAAATTCAGTCTGAAACGACACATCAGGAATCTATCCTGTGCGTTGTGCATAAGGTACAGATAAGGCTCCATACCCTCCACACTCTTCACCAGGTTATGGGCCCTCACTGTCTTTTTAACTCCTTCAGCCTCAGCTCTGCATTGGCTTTTCCGCTCTAGGAAAATTTCCCCTACTTGTTTCTTATGCTGGACTAAAATTGTTACAGGGTTCGAGAAGAGGTTTCCAAAACCTAGTTCCTCTAGGGTGTTCTTTACGTATTTGAGCCAGGGAATGCGCATACATTTAGCCCTCTCCAAGCAGTCCAATAGAATTTCTCTGCTGAGAGACGCATCAGGGTTAACCCAGATTTTTAGCCAGGCCACAATTGGCCTAAGTTTTACCAGGTCATCCAAGTATGGCCTCCCTAACTCCCTGTGTGCTACAATTCCTGCAGTACTAGGTGGAGCCCTCAGGATAGATTTCAAATATTTATTTTCCTCCTGTTGGATTCTAGTGGTGTTCACAAAGCCCCATACTTCTGCCCCATAGATTACTTTGGAGCATGATACGGAGCTGTATAAGTTCATCACCTGTTCCGGGCTCCATCTGCCTAGCCTCCTGCCATAGCTAGCTATTGCCCCGTTGGAGGCAATCATTTTGCTACAACGTTCCTCCACCAGGGAATTAAACTGCAAGGCGCCGTCAAAAGTTACTCCAAGGTAAGAAAACGTTTTAACCTCTTCTAAAATATGGCTGCCTATTGTATAAGTAAATTTAGAGGAAGTTCTTTTACCAGCCAGGAGCACATACGATTTACCCAGGTTAACAGAAAGATCTAAGGCACCCATGAACTTGACAAAACCGTCAATCAGGATTTGTAAGCTCCGGGGTGTACGTGCAATCAAGACCGCGTCATCTGCGTAAAGCAGAACAGGAATATGACGCGACCCAACCCTTGGGGAATCTGCCTTTAAACCCAACAGAAACTGCTCCAGATTATTGATATAAAGGGAAAACAAAAAAGGGGCGAGAATGCAGCCTTGTCGGACTCCGCTCATACAGGGAAAAGAATCGGACAATCCCCCCTCCCTATTAAATCGAACCTTGGCCGTGGTGTCACTGTGCAATACCCTTAATATGGTAATTAAGCCACTCTCGATCCCCATGCTAGACATCATCTCCCACAGTTTCTCTCTATTGACGTGGTCGAATGCTGCTGCCAGATCCATGAATCCCATGTAAATCGGTTCATCGCTGGCCAAAGTGTATTTAGCAGTCAGCATATACAGGTTCAGGCATTGGTCACTAGTGGACCTCCCTGTCCTAAAACCGTATTGAGTGTCCGAGAAGGTGTTATTTTCTTCGGTCCACTCGGACAGTCTGTTGACGATTGCCCTACCCAAAAGTTTGGCCGATACGTCGATCAGGGAGATAGGCCGATAGCACTTGGGATCGTCCCTATTGCCCTTCTTAAAGATCGGCACAATGATCGCTTTAGACCAAGACGGTGGCAGGCCACAGGTGGTTGCAGTATTTATGACCCTGGTCATTAAAGGGGCCCATAGTTCTATGTTGCTCAGAAACAGGTCGGGGGGAATTCCATCCGGGCCCGGAGCTTTATTTTTAGTCAGACCCTCCATCCCAGCAGTAATCTCCTTAAGAGTAAATACTATCGGTGAAGCCTGACTTGAGGTTACCGGTGACTCTACAGGGGTACCAGACTCATGGTTATATAGACCCCTATAATGGGTGACCCACTGCTCTGGGAGGATGTTAGCCCCTATCTCTGGGGAGTCATTTTCTTGGAAAGTCGGTTTATTAATGATTCTCCAGAAACCCGCTAAATCCTTTCTTTCCCCTGCCTCTCTTAAATCTGCCCATGCTTCTGCCTGCAAAGCAAGTTTCCTCCTCTTAGTCTCTTTTTTATATTTTTCTCTGCACACCTTAATTTTTTGAGGGTCCCTTGGTTTTAATTTAAGGCAGCATTTCAACTCCCTCAGTGCTTTAGAACAATCTTTGTCAAACCACCGGGGATTAGCATGGTTCCGTGTGGGCGCACTAGTTTTAAGTAGGCCATCGATCAGGTTAGCAATCTGGTCAAATGCTTCCAGTAACCTTGATCCATGGACTTCTAAGTCTAAACAATCATTAATGGCCGATTTGCCCATGTCCGCCAGGGCTTTATAAAACTTTTCCCAGTCTATTTTGGACCATTTTATCCTCCTGCCTCGGTCTGTGACCTTCTCCGCGATGGTGCAGTGGACTCTGATTCTAGCACCCGCCCTATACATCAGCTCCAAAACAAGAGGGTTATGGTCGCTAAAACTGCTCCATTCTATCCCTACGCTAATTATTTTATTTAGCAGGGATCTCGAGGCCAGAATATAGTCTATGACAGATGAGCAACCCCTACCCTTGAATGTAGGTGGGAGTGTGCCATCCATCTGTGTGCCTATCAAGTTAATAGTATGCTCTAGGTCATACTTGAGCCGAAGCATACTGAGAGCCGACCCGGTGGGCGTATGAGAAAAATGCGGCCCCTTCTCCATAGGGCATTGTGACCAGTCTGTGTTGGCCTGGACCAGTGCCGGACAAAGATGGCAGTTAAAGTCTCCCATTAGTAGCAGCGCGTAAGACTGCCCCTTTTTTTGGAATGTTGTTTCTTGACCCAGCCTGTAATCCAGTTCAGCTACTAGTGGGATATGATTGTCCGCAATCTCGCTGTTATAGATGTTGAAGACAGTAAATCTTAACCCCTTCCCGAGGAACCGGACTGCCTGAATCCCGTATGAGGTCCAATCTGGGGAGGACCAGCTACCTGGGAGGTCTAAATCTACGTAAATGGATAATCCACCCATTGCTCTCCCTGATCTGGATTTCCGTGCAGGAACAAAGAAACACTTGTACCCCTGTAAGTGATCATTATTCACCGGGGCCCATGTCTCCTGCACACAGATTACGTGGAATTTTCTAATGTAGTCAAGCCACTCCTTGTTATTAAATTTGCCTGCCAAGCCTGCTGTATTCCAAGAGATCAATCTCAGTGCCTCCCCCCTCTGCTCTAATCCCCCCTTAGGCCTCGTTTGTATCTCCTGCACTAACCCTTGCGTGTTCAGCCCATATCCCCCTCCTACACATTCTATGTCTGTGACCCTAGGTTCAGCATACACAAACTTCCCAACACCACTCGGTGGGGTTTGCTGAGCCTGAAGGCTTTGCTCCTCCATCTCCTCTGCCAAAGCACCCTTTTCCCTGTCGGCCAGGGCGGCATTGTCCGTTTGTCAGTCCACCCCCTTGAGCCCATTCAGACAGTTAAACCGGTTGAAGGTGTGAAAGAGTGGTTCTGGTCGGCCAAATAATGGTCTAGGGTTAAATTCATGGTGTCTCCCCCTCCGGCCAACCCTCTCCCAGTTTTCATGATTTTGGGGCGGTTGCAATGGAGCAGGGATAAGGGGAAAAAAGAAAGACACACAAAGGGTTTGAATGGTGGATTCCCTAGATCTGTTCTTTCCTTGGCATATGTGAGACACAGTTCCTGCGTCCCTGAAGCTTACCAATATGCAATCCCCTATTATAGATTTGTATGTTCTCCCCACCCATGGCACCCTTCTTACCATTATGATTTCATTATTAAGGTGTACCGGGAGGGGTCTGTTTATGTTTAGCCACTTGATTACCCTACTTTTTAGGGAACAAAAATCCTCAGTTTCACCTACTTCAAGTGGGGGGACGCCCGCCATGACTACAGTGAAATCATTTGTCTCAGGGGGTAGATTGGGCCTACGTGGTCTAGGGGGAAGCTTCATTAGAGGAGTCAATGTGGTGCTATCTACCGGCTGTGCCAGGGGAGCAGGGTCTACAGGAGGAATGGGCGTATTAGAATTGATGGACTTAGTTGGTGCAGGCTTGGTCCTCAAGGGTTGTTGCGGGACCGTCACACTCGCGGCCTGTAGAGGGGCAGGATTTGCTACACTATTTGAGGGCTGATGAGGGACCAAAGGGGTTGGAATGGACTCTAAATACCTTCCCTGGTGACCAGCCGGGATTTTCATGCTACTTAATGTAGCCTCCAGAATGGTGAGTCTAATCTCGACCTTTTTTATACTCTCACTGATTGGTAGTAATAGAGACCTTAGCAGGAATGCCAGGTTACCAAGCGGGACAACAGGAAGGGGGACATTAGCAATATTAGTTCCTGTATCTTTTATCAGAGCAGGAGCCAAGGCATCTTGGACAATAGGTTTAGGGTGTGATTCGTCCGGTAATTTCGCTGCCAATGTGGGGGGTTTTGAGGACCTCCCAAAATCAGAGAGAGATTTTGGGTTTGCTCTTCCCCTGGGCTCCCTTCGATTTCCTCCTACGTTTATTAGGAGGGGGCCCATATACTCCTTGCGTAATGGCTGGCTTAGGTTTGGCTTTCCTAGCTTTAGGGGCTGGAGGGAGTTGGGAGACTAGATCAATGGTCACCCTAGTAGGGCTTGGGCTAATGACTGGGGCTATACTCATGGTTAGAACTGGTGGGATGTTCGTACAATCCCTCAACAGGAGTGGGACATCATCTATTGGAGTCAACTCCTCCCTAGGCGTAGTAGGATGCTCTCCAAGGGGTCTATTTTTCAGATTATCTATTGAGCGTCTCCGCTCTGCCCTTAGCCGGGATAAGTTACTCTCCTTGTCCCCCTCCCCCACAGCCCGGGAGAAATAGTTCTCTAACGTCCCGTTTTTAACACCTCCCTGCTTCAGGGGGGTACTCTCCCTTGCCGGGGACGGCATAACAATGGGTGGTAGGTTGTATTCAGTGGGGGGCTGTAACAGCTAATAGGACCAGGGTTCAAATAACTAACACAAGAGGGTAGGCCCAGCCCGGCCTACTCCGGCCTATGACGGCCTTGGACGGTCCCGCCCTTGTCCCGGGCTTCTACCGGGCACACTCCCGCACGCTCCCGCTCTGCGGGGGATAGCGTCAATGTTATACCCAATTGTTGCGTGTTCCGGGGGCGTGGCCAGCGGGGAGAGCAGCCCAGGTGTGTTGAATGGGCGCGCAGGGGCTCCTGGTCACTAGAGTCCCTGCCTGCGTGCTCGCAGCCCCGCCGGCTTGCTCACCTGCCCGCGCCTCCTGTCCTGAACTCCCACAATGTCTGCAGCCTCTGGAGCGCGAGGCTCTGCGGGACCCGCGAAGCGGGTCCGGCGAGGTTGAAAACGAAGGTAGAGTTTGTCAGCTACGGATTCCTCTGGGGATGCAGATCTCCCTTCCAGTGGACGACGTTTCAGGCGGATAAACAGAAGAAGGAAAAGGGTTCCAATCAATATCCTCAATTCAACTTGTGAAAATGTCTTTTTAAATATCTTTTACTGCCATTATGAGTTTGTCCCCCATTCAACCAGTGCATTGTTTTTGTGTATTTCCATATCTTCGCCTCACCTTCACATTTTTTTGTTTCATGTAACCTCCATTTGGCTCCCACTATTCAAAAGGTGCTCCATGTTTTCGATGCCATAATGGGGTGGTGTTCCATGCATTTGTTTAACCACCATTCTACCTCTTTAATTGTGCTTCTATTAAAGGATTTTTTTAATTCAGTTTAATTTCATGTGGTTCACCTTGCTATTTTAGCGTAGTTAAGTAGTAAAATTGTCTAACAAATTGTCTATCTCCATGTGCTCTCTGTTCTTTCACTTCTATTAAATACTTTTCCAGTTTCTCTTCACCCATGAGCTCTTAATTCCTAAAATTGAAGTCCTCTTTTAGACAGCTCCATTAAATTTCAAGGCATAGGGCGTAAATCTAAATTGAATAGAGAAATATGGTTCCAGGCCAACTCAATGATAAATTGAAGAACCAGTTTACAACTGTAACATATTAAGGTTATAAATTGTACTCTTCACTGAAAGCTAAAGCACCCTAAGTTCCAAACTAAACAATCAAACGCTTGTGTTACTCATACAGTAAAGTTTTTCCGGACTTTCAGATTTGTTCTACCTTTTCTCAATATTTCTAAAGATAGCAGGCACATATTGGTTTTCAGTAAGTTCAGAGAGCCCAAAGAATCTAAGCTAGATGCAGCTAGAAACGTTTCAAGCAAATAAAGTGGCATATTGGGTTGAGGCCCTTGGTTCGTAGATATCAGCCCTTAGGCAGTAAAAAACATCACAGAACCGTATCTTTCCCACATATGCAGTCCTTAGGCAATTTATTATTGATACTATATTACACTCACTCTGCGTGGCTAGCACGAAGATCACTTTAAATGTATTTACGTTTCTCCTTGGCCTTTATTGTTCAAATGCAGCAATCCAGGAAATGGTATGTTGTTCAGGTTGGTGCATAGGTTGATTCTTTTGGGTAACCGGTGTGTGAATATCTGGGTTGAATCCATCACCGTTCTTTAACTCACTTTGCCACTACAGTTCAGACCCAGCTACATGCAAATATGTCTTGACCCTGTTCCTCATAGGACAGTTTAGCCCGAACTGCCAAGCCAGGTCTTCCCTGGACCGGAAACACGCATCCTGTGACGGGTTAGGGTGTTACCCTGAAACCGGTCCCAGGATTAATTTGTTTTTATCTTGTGTCTTTTCTGATAGATTCCTACAAACTAACTCAGTGACAGATGTAATTGTCTTGTATGATTTCCCGCTTTTAGATCGTTTACATTTGGTATTTATGTATTTTACAAGATATTTATGTTTTGTAATTTTATGCAATGAAATTTTAACTTGTGAGATGTTGTAATATATGATTACTGATTGACGTTTTATTAAAGTTTTGAGACACAAACTTTCAGTTAAGTTGGCAGCATCTGACTCATTCAAGATTGAAATTATGAGTGCTCGCTTCGTGGGTGCCTGTATGTAGAGTTGATATAAGAAAAATAGTTGTCTGAGGGAATTATTTACGAATGGAAACTCCCTCTCATTGACACAGAACTTTCTTCTCTCTTTAACATGTCATGCAGCACAGTCCCACCACTCACCCACTGTTGCTTTTGTATACTGTATAATGTCGTACAAGCCAGTAAATGTATGTGTGGAATTTTAGTTTGCGAACTGAACATCATCTGCGCCATCTTGTCATTCATGTACAATATGCACGGCAGCTATTTTAGGTACCATGGTCTCCCTGTTCACGATCGATCGCCAGCGCGCTCCCCTGACCCTGAGAGCATCCCCTGCACACCCTGGCTGCCCCCGCTCTCACATGCACAAGTCGTAAACCCTCTCCTTCCGCATGACTCTGTCCTTGGGAGTCACACCCGCGCCTGACCAACACTTCCTTTCCTTTCATGAATACCCCTCTTTTGATAAACTCTTCCCCTGCGCTCGATTGTCCGCGCAGACCATTCCTTTCATGAATACCTCTCCTTTGATGACCCCTTCCTCTGAGTCCGGTTGTCCGCACGGGTCCCAGGCCATCACCTAGCCGGGGGATACAGTTTATTGCCCCCCTATTGTATGGAGTCGCTCCTCTTTAAAGGAGCTACTATTGATCATGGCCTCCCCACCCCCTGGGATACGATCAGGCGCACACATCCTAAGAATCGGCGGAACACTCAGCTGCGTGATAGCCCCCTCCTATTGTATGTGGGGTGAGGACCTCTACTATAGATACGTGTGGGGGTAGGTCTGAAACGGGGATTCCAGGGATGTCTTTTCATACTTCAAAGAGTCTTTTCTGCAATAAAGAATGCTCACATGTCATAAACCAGGGTATAAGAGGCCAGGCCTCAGAGAGTCTGTTAGAGCACCTCGAAACGATACCTTGTTGTCTGATCTGATGTGTTCTGCTCTGTCGGAATAAAACTTCTGTTTCCTGCCTTCCAGTCTCCAGCGCCTGCCTCTTTGTTTGGTAACTAGAATGGTATAGAGGCGGTTAGCGCCGGGCAACTTTGAAAAAGGCCATCAGCCCTACCTTTTTTACAATTGGCGTCCCAAACGTGGGGCCCATCAGTGACCCGTGGATCCAGTGGGAGAGGTCCTGAAGACCGAGTGAACGACTGCAACGATCGAGAGAGCTCCTGTCCGATAGACCCTCGTCTGACAGCCGATCATCCGAACTTCACTGGTTCCGAACAGACCTCTCTCGAGTGATCTACGGTCCTGACTGGGAACCATCAGGAGTGCCGCGAAGATCACGAGGAATAGAGGACGATCAGGCGCTGGATTCGGAAGACAGGAAACTGTCCATGCGGTCCGGGTAAGGTCGTGTAAATGCGACAAATTCCGAAATGATTGTTTGATTTGGATAATACTAGTATTACTCTTTTGTTGATTTGTTTGGAGATTCGCTGTCTGCAAACAGAGAAACAACAGGCTCTCTCTTTGCAGGTAGCGAAGGATAGGTAACGCAGACTTTTGTCCCCGTTGTAATCCGTTGTGCCTATCTTCCTCCCCCACTGATTGAGTGTTTGGCCCGAACTATTGTTCGCGGATTGTTTTCTGGAGATTCTCTGTCTGCAAACAGGGAAGAACAGGTTCTCTCTTTGCAGGTAGTGAAAGGGTAGGTAACGCAGACTTTTGTCCCCGTTGTAACCCGTCGTGCCTACTTATTCTCCCCATTGATTGTTTGATTGACCGAACATTGACTGTTCGATATTGGTTCTTTTGAGTATTCACCGCCTGCAAACAACGAAGAATAGAAATATTCTGTCTTGTCTTTGCACGCAGTGATAAGATAGGTAGTGCAGACTTTTGTCCCCGTTGTAATCCGTCATGCCTATCTTCTCCCCACTGATTGGTAGCCTGTTTAGCCCGGACCGCTCATTAGAGATGAACCATCCAGCTCCACTGGAAGGCACCCCTAATAAGGACATGTTCATTAAGCATGGACTAGTCGCTATAGCTTATAATAAGTTATGGCATAAATATACAAAGAAGGACCCCAAAAGTCAGTGGCCACTGATAGGTTCCTTTGATGATCATAAGATAGAAACATTAGAAGCAGCGCTCCAGAAAAATAAGACTACGCCCACCATGCTCGATAGTATCGGCATGTGGCGCAAAGAAGCGGAACTACGAAAGAAAAGAGAAGAAGCAAAAATAGGGAAAGAGTTACGAAAGGCAGCCCACCTAGCCGCTAAACAACTAGAAGAAGAAATAAAAGAAAGAAAGGAAGCTACACAAAAGCAAGAATCAGGGTTGACAGGCCAATGCCCTGTTAGGACCCCCTCTACGCTCTACCCTGAGCTGCCCTCCAAACAACGGGCGAATGATGAGTTACTGCTAGGTCCTCCAATCATCTACATGCCCCCTCCATATGCCCCCTGCCAACCTCTGATACGGCACCTACCAGCTCCGAGTACAAGCGAGAGTGACCTTGGCGCTAGTGCCCCGGCCCTTGCGGCCTCTGCACCGGCTGCATTAGTAACGACACCAGATGACCCCGAGGCTAGCAAGCAACCACCAGCCAGACCAAATAGATTGAGCAAAGATGAGCGGGATGGGATTGACAAGATAGTGAAGACACTAGAAGAACGGAAGGAGAGCGAAGAATACACGATGGATATGCACAATTCACATGCCGGTAGCCACAGACGGCATTTCATTTTACGATTCAGCTACCACACCCTGAACGCATATGAGGATAGATATCAGAATAAGGGCCCCGCTAAACTGACAACTCTATATAGAAAGGTCGATGTCGGAGATGGGACTGAACACGATGTGACGGACCTCTTCATGCAAACGCTTGAAGTCTTCCGCCACCTTACGGAACAGAAACCAGAAGTTAAGATTACAGTCCCTGAAACGACCGAGTCCTCATTAGAAGTAGCCAACACTATGATGCCTATCAGAGAAGCGGCCCCTTACTGGGTTCCGCCACGAGGTCAGGGAACAAACAACGATATCAACCACACAGATGCAAAGGGGAGGGTTGTGTACAATTGGGTTTATCAACCATGGGATCGACAAGATATCTTAACTTTTAGGCAAACCCTGCCCGATTTAAGAAAGAACCCGACAGCATTTTATACCGAGTTAGGCACAGCCTTGGGTTCGACGATAATGACTTTAGCGGACATTGACTTGTTTTTCGGGTTATGTCTGCCGGCTGACGTGTGGAAGCAAATCCGGAAAGCCGACCACACAGATCTGTTCGGACATACCTGGAATCAACTCAGTGAGCTAGATAGACAGCGAGAGCCCGGAAGGAAACCTGTAAAAGACGTACTGGAGCTCCCAGACAAAATAGTTCAGAAGCTAAAGACATTAATCCCAGAGAAAAAGGTAGATTGGTCGATAGTCACGGCTTGCCGTCAGAAACCCCAGGAAGACGTATCGGAATACTTCTCCCGATTTGAGACGGTGTTCTCCGACTACAGTGGCCAAGACATGACCACCGCCACCGGACAACACCTGTTTGTGCAAAATTATGTAAAGGGTCTATCGCAAGAGGTCTCCCAAAAGTTACAGACGAGCGAGAGTAGTTGGGGGGGCCTCCAAACCCGCAGCTATCCTTCAGATGGCTCAGTATTACGAACATCAAAAGAATGAGAGTGATAGGGCATCCGAGAGAAAGAAGAAAGATTTGAAAGAAAGGGTGATGATAGCCCAGATACAAGGGGTAGCGGTTGGAAGAGAACCACACAGGGGGAACTACCAATCGACCGCCCCTAGAAATCCACCACCTAAAGATCGCACCCCAACACCCCACATTGGACGTAGAGACATTAGCGAGGACCAGTGTGCCTTCTGCAAAGGATTCGGCCATTGGAAATCCCAGTGTCCGGTTCTGTTAGAAATGAACAGAAATAGGGACCCCAAGGACGTAGCGGGTGGACCGAGAAATAGGGGACAGGGACGAGGGTACACAAATGACACCAACAACGACAGACCAGGGAGAGCGAACACGTTTGACCGTCCCCGACAGAACCAGTATCAACTATCCGACAGTGAGAATGCCCCCGACCTTGCATAGGACTGCCAGGGGCAAGGGAGGGATCCATTCGAGCTCTGTGTTGACCAGCAAGGTCCTTACGTCACCGCTAAGGTCCTGGGTACAAAGTCTCCATTTTTGGTAGACACTGGGGCGACACGTAGTGTGTTATCGAAACGACTGATTCCAAGGGCACCCTTGTCTGGCTCACACATTACATCGATAGGTTTCGATGGGACGCCCTCCACTAACCCCCTGTTCGTACCTATCTCCTTTGACCTAGAAAACAACCCCACTGACACAACATTTTTGCTCTCCTCCAACTCCCCTGACGCCATTATGGGCATTGATTTACTAAAGCATTTTCGAGCTACCATTAGGTGTTCCCCAGATGGAGTCTGAGTCATCCTGTACGACAACCCGAGCATTTTCAAATCCTGCCCAGCACGACACATGTACTCCATAACTGACGCTGACCTGTCCTTGCTCGACACCCTGCCCCCGTACCTATGGGCCAAAAATGACTCTGATGTGGGACGAATGATGATTGACCCTGTGCACATAACGGTAAGACAAGACGCAATACTCCCGAAACTCCCACAGTATCGGATATCGCCCGAGGGCGAGAAGGCACTGGTAGCGATCATTCAGTCCCTGGTAGATGCAGGAGTGGTCGAGGAAGTAGTTAGCAATGTCTGCAACAGCCCTATCCTACCCATTGTTAAGAAGCAAGGCGAGGGAGATGAGAAAGCGTACCGCTTCATCATCGACCTGCGGGAGGTTAACAAAGTGGTTGTACCCCAGTACCCCGTAGTCTCAGACATCACCACCATTCTGACCCTCATCCCATCCACTGCCACCACCTTCACTGTCATTGACCTAAAAAATGCATTTTTCTCTATCCCCATCCACCCAGACAGCCGTTATCTCTTCGGCTTCACCCTAAAATCCCGCTCGTACCGATTTTGTAGAGCTCCCCAGGGCTACACTGAAAGTCCCAGCATTTACAGCCAGGCCCTCAAAAGACAGCTGGACGCCGTCCAGCTACCAGATGGAGTGGTGTTGATCCAATATGTCGATGATATCCTTTTGGCGGCCGACACCACCCCACTTGCAATCACAGCCACTGTCCAACTCCTACACTTTCTTGCAGAAAATGGCCACAAAGTCTCTAAAAAGAAATTGCAGTTCTGCCAGCCTCAAGTGACATACCTAGGCCATCTCCTGTCCAAAGAAGGGAGGAAACTTACGCCAGATCGAATCCAAACCATCCTAGACACCCCCATCCCCAAAACCCAAAAGCAAGTCCGTTCTTTGGTGGGTCTAACCTCTTTCTGCAGACAGTGGTTACCAAATTTCAGCCTCATAATAAAACCCCTCCTTTCCTTGTTGGCCAAAGATGTCCCCTTCCCGCTCCCTTGGACCCCCGAATGCCAAACTTCCTTTAAAGAGTTGCGGGATGCCCTTTGTTCAGCACCTGTCCTGGGAACACCGGATTACTCCAAGCCCTTCTCCCTCTTCACTCACGAAAGGGAGGGATGCGCGTTGTCTGTTCTAACTCAGCCCATCGGCCCTAAGCAGCGCCCTTGTGCCTACTTCTCTGCCACTCTTGACCCCGTAGCCAGAGCTTTGCCTGCCTGCCTTCGAGCAGTAGCCGCTGCTGCTGTCTCTATCCGTCAGAGCGAGGGAATCATACTTTCGAACTCCCTCACTGTGTTAGTACCCCATGTGGTCGACACCCTTTTGAACCAGACCAAGACTCAACATCTGACTAGTGGACGACTGACGGGGTACGAATTGACCCTACTTGCCCCCCACATCACTCTGAAGAGATGCACGACTTTGAATCCTGCCACACTGTTGCCTTTGCCAGAAAATGACCCCGACGTGCCTCCCATACATGACTGTGTAACCCTCACGGACGAACAAACTAGGAGTAGAATTGACCTCCGAGACACTGCTTTCACAGACCCTGATGGAGAGCTATGGGTAGACGGCTCGTGCATCAAACTCCCAGATGGCACCACTTCAGCTGCCTATGCGGTAACGACAGCCCGAACTGTAGTTGAGACAGCCCGCATCACACAACGATCCGCGCAGGCGGCAGAGCTAATAGCCCTCACACGAGCATGCATCATAGCGACAGGGACCACGGCGAACATTTACACAGACAGCCAGTATGCCTTCGGGGTGGTTCATCATTTTGGGCTCTTATGGAGGGAAAGGGGATTCCTGACGTCCCACGGCACACCCATCCTCCACGAGGATCTAGTCTCTGCCCTGATCGAAGCAGTACTACTCCCCAAACGATTAGCAGTGATCAAGTGTCAGGCACACAAGAAGGTGACGGACTTAGTCGGACAAGGAAACGAGCTGGCCGATCTCACTGCACGAACCACAGCTGAAAATAGGACAACGACACGCATGTATGTGACCAGGTCACAAGCAGAGAAATGGACTGACGCTAGGGAAACGATTAGAGACATACAGTCGGCCAGCACACCTCACGAACTGACTGAGTGGGCACGGGTGGGTCTGAAGGACGATGAAGGCTGCTGGCGGACAAAGGATGCGAACAAATGGTTGCTGCCTGACTCATACCTGATCCCCATACTGACTATGGCACACTCCCCCGCACACATAGGATCTGCCCCCATGATCGAGCTCATTTCCAAAGTCTGGCACAACGACAAAATCCCCGACTCAGCCAAACGTCTGGTCCAGCAGTGCCTTATCTGCTTCCAACACAACCCCGGGAAAGGAACTGTAGTGCCCCGGGGAGGGTTTGGGATCCCCGACCACCCCTTTGAAGTCCTCCAGATGGATTACATTCAGCTAGAGAGATGCCAAAGCTTGAAGTATGTACTGGTCATTGTATGTGCCTTCAGCAAATGGGTGGAAGCCTATCCTACCCGTGATAATACTGCCATGACTACTGCTTAAGTTCTACTGATTTAGTTTTTTCCTCGCTACGGCCTCTGTCGAATTTTATGGAGCGACAACGGCCCCCACTTGATAGCAGAAGTTATCCAGCTAATTTTGAAGGGGTTGGGTGTGAGGCAGAGGTTACATGCGGTCTTCCACCCCCAATCTGCTGGCTTGGTGGAGCGACACAACGCTACATTGAAGCTGAAATTGTCAAAAATAGTGGCCACCACAGGACTTAAATGGCCAGATGCCCTCCCACTGGCATTGCTATCAATGCGCTCCACTCCCACTAAGCACCATTTGACCCCCTATGAGGTTGTATTCGGGCGACCAATGAACCTTTGGACTGCCCCCAAACCGACCTCCATTCATGACGTCCCGGACGTCCTGCTGTCTGATTACTTGTACAAATTAACAAAAACATTGTCTGTCATTCATCAGCAGGTGCAGCAGGCCATCCCCGATGCTTCCAGGGGTCCGGGCCACGACATCCAACCGGGAGACTATGTATTAGTCCGGAATTTTCAACGGGCGAAGAGTCTGGAACCCCGGTGGACGGGCCCCTGGCAAGTACTGATCACCACCCGGACAGCTCTTCGAGTGGAGGGGAAGCGGCACTGGCTGCACGCACACCACTGCAAGAAGGTCTCCTCGACCCTGGCCACCACCGAAGACATCGACAACCAAGAAGAGCTCCTGAACAAGGATCGACCATCACTGAACTGCTATCCCGATACCGAGGCACTTGAACTTGCAAAATTCCCTGATCCCACCGTGCCATCCAGGGAAGGGTATTTCCTGCGTCGAAAGGAGGGAGCTTCGGCTAAGTAGACCACGGACTAAGTTAAATCTCAGAACGGTGACCCAAACACCACCAAGGGTTACCCGGAGAGAAGCTAAACAAAGTCTGTGGTTCTGCCCGCTACCGAGCACCTTGAAGATGATGGAAGCGCCAGATAAGAAGATGATGGAAGCGCCAGATAAGAAGATGATGGAAGCAGCCGGAAATACCCACTACAGGAACCCAAAGACTGACAATATGCACAAATCAAAGACAATCGCCTTCTTCATTGCTTTCCTCTTTTGCCTCCTCCTCATGACTTCCTTCTGAATCTTGGAGGAAAGCACTCCTGCTCATCAGATATTGCTAACCACTGCACAGCCAACCACTATGAAAGAGCATCACCTTATCTCCCTCGGACCTCAGCTCCGAGAGAGGCGTAAGGAGTTCTGGAACAATTCCTTTGTACAACTGTTGCACCAGCACAACCTTGCCGCAAATGCCACCAACTGCTGGATCTGCGGACTGCTCCCGCATGCAACCGGTCACTCCATCCCCTTCATTCCTTCTCCTTTCTCAGTTCATGGCTCCTGCCTTGCCTGGTTGATCCTCGTGCAAGAAAGCCACAAGGACAACGCCACTTCTGGTCAAACAGTGTCACACTTCTACCATGGGTTCTGGCTGAACAAAACCGGAAGGACATCTGCTCCCTTTTGTCCTGTTCCCTCTGGTTCCGCCTTCCTTATGGACATCCCTGCAAAGGAGCAAGTAGAAGTGCAGGTGCTCCATAATCCAGCTAGAGCCACCTTCTCCCACCTACGGAAGCGAACCGCCGCCACTCTGACTGTGGCTCTGTCTGTCATCAACGTCACTGGCCAGGTGTGCATCGAAAGCCTGGGAAGACAGCTGGTAGGTCACAGTGCCTGCCACATCACAAGGTCACTGGACTCAATTGATCCCCCCTCTTTTGTTGCTTCTCCGAATATGTACTTTGTTTGTGGCACCAAAGCTTACACCTGGCTCCCGAAAGGTTGGAAAGGCACTTGCTACATCGCTTTCGTCCTCCCCCCCACGTATGTAGCCCCTGCTGATCATCACCGGCAGAGACGCGCAAGTGACATTGGACAAGCCGACTCCACTGGAGCACAGTTCCTGGATGCAGTGAAGGGACTTGTTCCTCTGTGGGGCCCGATGGCGAACAGCCGCGCCATCCGACATCTGACCCAGGCAATATAAACAACCATCAACATCACAGCTGGCGCCCTCGCTAACAACACGGCTGAGCTTCAGGCGGTCCGCCTCGTGACCCTTCAAAATCGCCTGGTTCTAGACGTTGTTCTAGCCGATCGTGGAGGAGCTTGCCGCATCATCGGATCTAGCTGTTGCACCTACGTGCCAGATAACTCGCCCTCAGTCTACAAGGCAATTGAGCACCTCCATAGACTTTCCTCAGAAGTTCACCAAGAGCAAGAAGGATGGTCGCTTGGGAGCTGGTTTTGGGACACTTTGAAGGGCTGGGGATGGAGGTTGTTTACATTCATATTGATACCGATTGTGATACTATGTGGGTGTTGCCTAGGTATTCAATGCTTGCCATCTTTGTGTGCACTCATTTCTAACTGCATTTGCCCTAAGACTTTAGACTTCCGAACTGAGCACATGAGTCCCCTCTACGAGGTAGAAGTACGTGGCCTTATGGGGATAGACCCGAATTGACAAGTTGGCGAGACATGTTAAAAGGGAGGACTGTGGAATTTTAGTTTGCGAACTGAACATCATCTGCGCCATCTTGTCATTCATGTACAATATGCACGGCAGCTATTTTAGGTACCATGGTCTCCCTGTTCACGATCGATCGCCAGCGCGCTCCCCTGACCCTGCGAGCATCCCCTGCACACCCTGGCTGCCCCCGCTCTCACATGCACAAGTCGTAAACCCTCTCCTTCCGCATGACTCTGTCCTTGGGAGTCACACCCGCGCCTGACCAACACTTCCTTTCCTTTCATGAATACCCCTCTTTTGATAAACTCTTCCTCTGCGCTCGATTGTCCGCGCAGACCATTCCTTTCATGAATACCTCTCCTTTGATGACCCCTTCCTCTGAGTCCGGTTGTCCGCACGGGTCCCAGGCCATCACCTAGCCGGGGGATACAGTTTATTGCCCCCCTATTGTATGGAGTCGCTCCTCTTCAAAGGAGCTACTATTGATCATGGCCTCCCCACCCCCTGGGATACGATCAGGCGCACACATCCTAAGAATCGGCGGAACACTCAGCTGCGTGATAGCCCCCTCCTATTGTATGTGTGGTGAGGACCTCTACTATAGATACGTGTGGGGGTAGGTCTGAAACGGGGATTCCGGGGATGTCTTTTCATACTTCAAAGAGTCTTTTCTGCAATAAAGAATGCTCACATGTCATAAACCAGGGTATAAGAGGCCTGCCTCAGAGAGGCTGTTAGAGCACCTCGAAACGATACCTTGTTGTCTGATCTGATGTGTTCTGCTCCTTCGGAATAAAACTTCTGTTTCCTGCCTTCCAGTCTCCAGCGCCTGCCTCTTTGTTTGGTAACTAGAATGGTATAGAGGCGGTTAGCGCCGGGCAACTTTGAAAAAGGCCATCAGCCCTACCTTTTTTGCATATGCCAAGTGGGATCGAGGAGATTTCTTTTTAATCCTGCGATGTTCCAGGAGATAATATTTAGATCTTGACAGTTATTAAACTGACTAAGACAGGGAGAGGCGATTCTTGATATGTCCTTTCTTGGATAGTGATTTAGTCTTATGTCAGGAACTGACGAAGAGTGATGGTCAAGATTGTCGGTAATTTGTTTCACCTCAGAACTATCTTCCCCTCCTGTATTAATGTTATCTGTATCGTTAATTTCTTTACTCGCTTCCCTCTGTTCTGGGGGTGAGTGAGGTTTATAGTTTCTTTTATAGCTATTATTATCTTTCCTGGGTGGCAGTCAATCAACTCCCTCCAACCCCATAAGAGAAGAAAAGCGATTTGAGGTAAAGATGTTAAACATGTGGGGCGGATGCGGACGCGATCTTAAGTTTCCAGGAATCCAAGGATTTTCAATTAAAGTTTTAGGATAAAAATAACTTAGAACTCTAGGGGTAATACCTCCCTCATAGCCATCAGGGAACCAGTCTCGTATATGATTTATCACCCTTCGATCTCTGAAGTTTATAGCAATTATATCTCCTGGGATGTCCTTTGGTCTTTTCCCGATCCAGTTCAACCTTCTAACATTAAGAATTATTCCGTCTAGATGTGCAGGTAATGGTCTATTTGTTCTTAACCAGTACATGGCTTTATTCTTAAGAGTGTGATAATTTTCAAATCTCCCTGATTGCAACTCAGGCACCCCTGTTAGTACAATAGCAAGGGGTCTGCTTCTGGGGGGAGGTTGATATGTTTAGCGGGACCAGTAACCTGTTTATCATTATTTGGGGTTCTATGTGGAATAGTCTGTTTCCCCAGAGCCATCTTATTCGGTTGCCTATTTTCTGGTAATTCTCTTAAGATATTAGACTCAAGAACTATATTCTGCAGCTGTGTACCTGGCAAATTGTCCTGGATTATTGAAGTCGACTTACTTTTAGATTTGTCGTTAATTGGTGTGGGCACTATCTTAGTGTCGGAGTTAATTACAGGAGGCTTCTTAGGTAACGCGTTTTTTAATAAATTTGCATTTGCAGTTCCAATGTCTATGATAGACCCCAATTGTTCATTTATTCTCCTGATCCTCTCAACTATAGGTAATAGCAAAGAAGTGATTAAGTGCTCAATGTTATTCATTAGAGTTTTTTCAGGAAATGTAGTAGTTGAAAGACCATGGTTAACTCCACTAGTTGGGGGACCTTTGGATTTTTTCTGACTCATTACAGCCCTACGGCTTTTTGCACGACTACCCTTCTGTTTCATACCGCCCCGCTTTCTTTTTGCAGGAATACCTGCACCCGGTAGTGTATTGTTAGTGATCTTCTCAGGGGTGGAATTAATGGAAGCGGTGATTGATGATACATCCGACGATAGCTCTAATTCAGGGTCAGAACTAGTGTCGGAGATAATCGAATTCACCTGGGTCGCTGGTCGGGCTGGGAGGTCTTGAAGCTGTGGAGGTATACCTATGTCATTAGACTGTTTGTTACCATTATTATTAAGTGTGGCCGTTCTTGCTGTTTGGATGGCCCCCAAAGAAGAGCGTTTACACTGCCATTCAGAGGAAATGCGTCTCTCTGTTAGCGCTATTTCTTTTTCTAGGACCGAAGTAGCCCGTGTAATAAAAGCATCTAGAGTCCCTCTTACAGAACCTCCCACAGATGATCTCCGTCCTAGGCTCATAATGTTATTCATAACTTAATAAAGAATAGTCTTTAGCCCTATGTACAGTAGTAACAGTATTAAAGTCTACTGAATGTCTTACTTCGTAAATCGTGCGGACGTAAGGGGGGTGGCCCAGCCCAGCCTTGGCCAGCCCCGGACGGCCACAGACGGCCCGCCCTTTGCCCGGGCTTTGCCGGGCGCCGCCCGCACGCGTTGCGCGACGCGGGTACTGCCACTCTAATTTATGCGCCTCCTGGGTCGCTTCACTTGAGGGCAACTCTCTGCCGCTAAGGCTGCTGGGAAACGTAGTCTTCACCGTGACACACTCTCCCCCTCTCGGCGGCTGCTCTGGTGTAGCGAGAGTGCGGCGGCGGGGGGTGAGCGGACACGGAGCCACAGAGCAACAGGGCTGGCTAATTGAAACAGGTTCGCAAGGAGGATGTCCCCAAAATGATCGATGATTTCCCTCGGTCGCCGCGCACCCGATCCAATCCTGAAACAACGTCCCAGTCTCCTGTGTGCTCCGGCGTCCCAATCAAACAAAGGTCGATCCCTGTGCTTCTCACATTGGTTTTGTACATTGATCTCATTTTGTACATTGTCTAGTTTCTCTCATTTGACTTATGCCTCATTCACTGTCATTGATTTAGACACTTGTCCCTTCCTACTCATGTGTCTTTTATTAAAAAGCCCATTCTCATCTTTGCATATGTCATCTTTGCATATGTCTTGATCTACCCTTTAATCCTTATTGAGCAAATACGTAACATTTTTGTATATGCACTACTACCTTATCGAGGATGGACATTTAGTGAGGATGATAAAAATACCAAGGAACATTAGAAAAGTTTGATGGATCCTGGTGCGAATGGATGCAGTAGCAGTACAAAGCCGAAACTAACTGGAGACAATTTAAAAGGGAGGATAGACTGGTAAATAACAGTGGCATCAAACTAGTTAATGTCAGTTAAGAGACGAAATAGAGTTGGGATTTATGACATAACTCATAAGTTGTTACCAGTACTAGGTTGGCTACCTGTTTGTGATAGCAGAGAGAGGAGGAAACCTCTCTAAGATTAGGCGAATATGAGAATTAGTGGGTTTAGGAAACCGCAAATATGGTAAGTGACTATAAAACAACATGACTGAGTTACCGTAGACTAATACATTTTACCTGTGTTCCTGATGTCTATAGTGCTTTTTCTGATCCTCTTTTTGCACTATTAATATCTGACTGTAATGTGATGTACTTGTTGAAAATAAAGAATCGAAGTACAAAGAATTGTCCATTCAAAGCAATTAAAAGCTTTTAAAGCAATTAATATCATTTGTCTTGAACTCTGTGAAAAGGGAGCTGGGAAAGGGGGAAGCTCTGTAGAGCAAAACGATAGTCTGAACCATAAGAATAGAAATACAACCACATTTCTTTAAAGTAATCAGACTACACCCTTTAACACACACATGCTTGTAGCATCTGTGAGGCACTCAGATTGGGACGCAAGAGATTTTATTTAATGAGAATCTAGTAATGGGACCAGTGTTTGTTCAGGTGCAAGGGTCAGTTCAATCTGTTCCGGAATGCACACTAGTAATATTGTTGATAGTAAGTGATAAATATGCATTTTAGTTTGTGTACTTTTAGTCCCACCAAGGTACCACAGCACACACCAAGTATGTAGAATGTGAGCAAATAACTGACCGCATAATTACAGATGCCCTATGGGTGTTTACTGAGATACTTTCATTAATATTGATTGTATACAATTATTTATGGTATTGAATGTCATTCAAATGTAGTAGTAGTATCCTGTATCCTGAATAATATTGGCGTTATTTTTTTAAGAATAAGGGCATTATTATATTGAGGTAATATAAATTTTATGGTCAAGTTGTGTTCCCTAGCGCGTACCCCACCGACTCCATGTACGAGTTAAAGTGCATGTAACTTCCCTCCTGTACCAGCTATGAAGACGCAAATACATTTGCGTCCAACGTTAACTTGTCCTCTTTCAGACCCACCATGAATGGGTTGGATGGTCCGTTCCTAAGTATGCTATGCCAACGTCTTTTTGTAGTGTACTCCTACGTTTTTCAGCCCTGGCTGAAGTAGGCCCTGAATCTCTGCCACCGAGCCTCTTTTCTGGCTTCTGACTCCGAGAAATCTCTGCCCAGGCAGCCCCCGTAACCGTGAACTCTGACTTACTTCTAGCGCGGCCCTCCGTGCTCAGCTCAGCCTGCTGCCTGCCAAGATTGACTATAACCTTCGAGTTATCTGTTTCCCTCCCCGAAAATACATTCCAGCCTGCTAGCTTCAGTAAACATCCTTCCTCAGCTACAGGGCTAAAGGGCCGACCTGTCTCTATGCAAGTAATTCATAGCCTCTGTTGCCATGCTTCCATGGAAGGCCCCTTGCCCCACGCTTCTCATGCAGACACCCAGGCGCTTATACACGCACTCACAGCAAGTATAGAATAGCTTCTGCCCTAGAGACCTTTCTGCCCCGATAGCTTAGTTCCTAAATATCAGATATGATAGAAGCACAAGTTGATCTGACATGCCAGACTTCTGTCTCTTTCCGTCAGTGTAAATGTCAAGTCCCCTGCACCCCTCTAATTACACGTCATGCAGCTGCGCGCGCATCCAAGCTTCCGATTTCTGCTGACATTGCAACATTCT
This sequence comes from Lissotriton vulgaris, assembly GCF_964263255.1. NCBI lineage: Eukaryota > Metazoa > Chordata > Amphibia > Caudata > Salamandridae > Lissotriton > Lissotriton vulgaris. Next base: position 1,047,157,002 of record NC_141697.1, on the reverse strand, counting down.
GTTAGCACCACCCCTTGGTGCCACCCACTTGTGTCACCTATCAGTGACGTTTCCAGAACACACCTCTAGCTCACGCCTCTTGATTACGTACATGTGCCACGTGTATATCGTTATCTTGTCTTCTCTCAGCTGTTACGCCTCTTGCACTGTTACTTATGGAATGAAATAAGTATATAAGCTATGTACTGTTAATAAAATGTAGCGCTCTATCCCTTCTGACACTCTGTGTGGTGGTCAGAACATGATATCCTGATTCCTTTATGAGGAATAAAACCCTTAGAAACTCTTACACCACGGACTCTGTTTTCCTTCATTCTGATTGAGTTATTATTGATTAAGTACTTACCTGCATAGAAATTAAGAGAGTAAATTAATTATTTACGTCATTTTGGCGCCCGAATAGGGACCCCTCCCCCACCTCACGCGCCGGTTGGCGCGTTGCATACTGTGTCCCCCTCAGTTAGATGGAACACACGTGTACTGGCAGGATTTCCTGCATCTCCCTCTGACCCACGGAGGTGACGAAGACTGCAATCAGTGCCCAGACGAGGCGGTGAGGAGTGCGGAGGATCCCGACCAGAGCCCAGCCGAAAGAAGCAAGGTCCGAGGTGTGAAGAGGCCCACCAGTTTTCCGAAGTTTTCCGAAGTTTTCCAAAGTTTTTCCGAAGTTTTCCGAAGTTCCGAGTCGAGTCCAGTCGAGTTTTCCGAGGCCTTCTGTTTTCCGTGCTTCCCGGTGAGTACCATTGCTGGGTCGTATCTAGACGGGTTTGGGTACGCAAGTCCGGTCTGCACTGTTTTTAGGCAGTGTATCTGTACTGTTTAGCAGTATATCTAGTATTCCGAATTTCTGAAATTCTGCACTGTTACAACAGTGTATCTGTACTGTTGAGCAGTACATCTAGTATAGAGGGGTAGTCATCTATGTTTTAAATGTTTTTGTAATTAATGTCGTGGTATGAATGTGATTGTTTTTGTGCATTATTGTGTTTTTGTACAAATAGTTACAGTCGAAATTGAATATCAAGGATCAAGCATTTCAGTATCAAGTAGGCACAATGCCGATTTTCAACAAGTTAAAGCAGATAGGAACTAGGAAAGGGATATTAGAGGAAGAAATTCCAATTCCCCCTAGGGACACTCCAGGTAATTTTATGTATAACAAGCATGGCATAGACGCCATCCTGTATCTAGAGTTATGGACCGATTATACAAAGCACCTAGAGGAAAGATACCGATGGCCAGTTAACGGAACATGGGATGCCGAGTGCATCATAAAGGTAGAAGAGGTATTACGGAAAAAGAAAGCCAGACAATCTCAGAAAGACGCCATAGAATTTTGGCGTAAGGAATCACATAAACGTGCTGAAAGAGCACTCCGTAGAGAAAACAGACTTAAAGAATCAGAAAAGGCTCAAGAAAACGAATTAGTTACTGAAGGAATTCGAGTAAAATCAGAACAAATAGATCGCATCCGAAATAGCCAAGTGAACAACATGTATCTTTTGGCCGAAGGTACCCCTGACGCCATTTCAGAAATACCGAAAAATTTGCCGTCACCATTGGTCCCAACTAAAGTAATGCACAAAACTACTAAAGACATATTCCTAAATTCATACTTAGACGATGTAGCACCAGCTTACACCAATCTGCCTGTTCGTGCCCTGCCTACAGACAGGGACGGGGGTGGTATTCCGCCCCCAGGTCACGTTCCGCCGGTACCACAACAGACTTCTCCTGTTCCGCCAGCCCCGCCACTTCCCGTACTCAAAACTGACCTACCGAAACCACGTTTACCTGATCCACCCAAACGACAAGTTCACGTTCAGATACAGACTCCCCAGGGAGGTAATGTACAAGCTTCCGCTTCAGGAGGTGCGAGTGCGGGTCCTCAGACCCCGCCACCAACTCACAGATTCAATCTCAAAGATATGCAGAGTCCTCTCACCTACAGGTCTCCCCACTCCTCTAATTCATCCCGCCTCGACGCATTGAAAGAAAACATGTCAGTCTGCAGATATGATCCAGTACCCGGAAAGGACGATTTAATGATATTGGCATCATTACGGTTAAGATCCGCTACTGATAGCTTGTTATGCTATGCAGGAATGAAGGATCGTCTAGACAGAATATATGAGTTTGTTCAAACAGGAAAGGACTCTGACAGTATTAAGGATGCCATGGAGAAACAGAAAGTTGGCATGCAAGCACTGATACTACGATTTTTCATAAATTGTCTAATAAGAGAACGAGACAGGCCCGGAACAGATCAGAGTGAATTAGACGCATTGAACAAGTGGGGTCAAAATATAGCTGATGGAAAACATGACAGACAAAATTGCATAGAGTCTATGTATAAGAAGATTAAGAAAGCAGTGATAGCAGTACACCAGAAAGAGAAAGAAAAGGCTTCCTCCGAGGAGGAAGAAATACAGGAAGAATCCGAAAGAGATATAGGAACAATAGCATATGTAGGTAAGGGAACTTACCTTAGGAAGGGTATCCGTCCGGAGAGCAAGAGAGTTTTCTTCTCTGCCTTAACAAATCCGAATTCTGCTGAGCATCAGTTCCAAGAAACTGATAAAAGACTTCGAGATCGAGTTGGGTACCATGTACTCAATTCTATGGATGAACAAGAACTAGCCCGATCAGCTGTATCATGGGCCGAAAATGCAGACATATATAATGATGACACAGTAGCGCAGACATTTCTGAACCTCTCCCCCGACGAACAGAAATTAGCAGGTGTATACATGATTCAGCACCTTCTTATCAAATACAGGAAACACTATTCTGATCCAGGTCCTTTACACGAAACACTAGAAGCACTACTGATGGATAGATGGAGAGGCTTAAGCACTAAATTAATTCAAATAATTCTAGAACAACGACACAGATATGATACCTTTGTAAGCTCTGAATATGTTCCCGCCCCACCTCCAGAAAGGAAAATGTACCATATGCAGTGCGGGGGTGGTATTGAAAGTCAGAACCCCTTACGAGAAGTGCACCCTGTTATGGGTGAGGATAAAATTTTGAAACGCGTGTATGTACACACGCCTCTGACTAAATTAGAACTGTTAGAAATGAAGAAACTAGTACCATGCCATGATAAAGACCCTGCAGGATTCACAGAAAGCCCCAGCATCTATAGTCAAGCACTGAAGAGACAACTAGATTGTATTCAAATGCCAGTTAACACCGCTTTACTACAATACGTCGATGATCTGCTGATCACCGCACGAAGTGAGCCCGAATGTGAAAAAGCATCATTGACAGTTCTACACTTTCTGGCCGACAAGGGACACAAGGTGTCTCCTTCGAAGCTACAATTCTGTGTTCAGCAAGTTGTGTACTTGGGTCACTTGCTGTCCAAAGTGGGGAGACAGCTCACTCCCGATCGCATTCAGTTAATTGCAAATATGCCACAACCCCAGACACAAAAGGAAGTGCGGGCCTTCATAGGCCTCACCTCGTACTGCAGACAATGGATTCCCCAGTATGCATTTCTAGCCAAGCCACTCATCCAGTTAACGACACAGGAGGCGGCGATTTCGACTGCCCTCCCTTGGACTCAGGAACACACACAAGCTTTTGAAGACTTAAAGAAAGCCTTATGTCAAGCACCAGTTTTAGCGACACCATGTTACAACAAACCGTTTACACTTTTTGTTACAGAACGTGATGGTACAGCGTTGTCTGTCCTCACTCAAGATCAAGCAGGTTCACATAAGCCTTGTGCTTATTTTTCTAGTACATTGGATTCAGTAGCCCAAGCACTCCCTGCGTGCTTAAAGTCAGTAGCAGCAACAGCGTTAGCAATCAGACAGAGCGATTCAATTGTTCTAGGTCATCAGTTAACAGTACAAGTTCCACATTCTGTAGAGGTTTTGTTAAACAGAACCCAGACTCAACACTTGACTATAGCGCGATTAACAGGTTATGAATTAACACTATTCCAGCCACACATAGAAATCAGACGCTGCAGTATCTTGAACCCAGCAACACTGTTACCTACAGTTATGACAGATCCAGCTCCACATGATTGTATAGAAATAATTAATGCAGTAACTAAGCCTAGACGAGACTTAACAGATGTCCCATTGACAAATCCAGACCTGACACTTTATGTGGACGGTTCATGCATGAGAACAAGTACAGGAGAATTAGTGGCCGCGTATGCCGTGACCACTGAAACCGAAGTTAAAGAAACACATCGTATTGATACACTGTCTGCTCAAGCAGCCGAGCTCATCGCTCTGACCCGAGCTTGTATTCTAGCCAAGAACAGAAATGTTAACATATATACTGATTCCCGTTATGCCTTCGGAGTTGTACACGACTTCGGAGTCCTCTGGCAAGAACGAGGTTTTCTGACTTCCCATGGGGCCAAGATACAACATGGCCCCCTCATTCAAGCACTGTTAGAAGCAATACATTTGCCCTCGGGCATATCAGTCATGAAGTGTAAGGCACATACTAAAGTCACAGATTCTGTTTCCCAGGGTAACGACCTGGCAGACCAGACAGCAAAACATACAGCACTAACTCACACTCAGATTACTGACATAACAAAAACAATAGTACCAACAAAGTGTATGGCAGTTAGAGATCCCGCCCTAGACGTAATTGATATCCAGACACATGCTACTCCAGAGGAGATAAAGAAATGGACTGAACTAGGAGGGATTCAGACAGATCAAGGTTGGGTGACGAAGGGAAAATCTATATGGTTTCTCCCTGACGCAATGGTTCAAGTCATGATAAATACAGCACATAGCCCGGCCCATCTAGGAGAGAAGGCGATGTTAGACAGTTTACAGAATCTCTGGTACAACAAACACTTACGAGCAGCAGCAAAACAGAAAGTGCGTACTTGCATGATCTGTTGTCAGTTCAATCCAGGTAAAAGCGTCCCTGTTGAGCAAGGAGGATTTCATCCTCCCGATCACCCTTTTGAAGTCCTCCAGATGGATTATATCCAGATGAATAGCTGTCGAGGTTTTAAATATGTCCTTGTAATTGTTTGTGCTCTGTCCCGTTGGACCGAAGCATACCCAGTCCCAGACTACACTGCTCCGACCACTGCCAGACAGTTGGTTCGTGAATTCTTCCCACGGTACGGTTTGCCCCGTGTCGTGTATTCAGATAACGGACAGCCGTTCTCGTCCGAGTTGATGAGACAGGTTTCCCTTTTGCTAGGATATCAGTGGAGGTTCCACTGTGTCCGACATCCCGAAGCAGCAGGCCTTGTAGAAAGGCATAATCAGACACTAAAAATCCGCCTTGCCAAGATCTGTCAGGAAAAAGGGGTCGACTGGATAGTCGCCCTGCCCGTGGCACTATTCTACATGAGAATGGTCGCCCACTCAAGATCAGGGCTATCCCCGTACGAAGTGGTCTTTGGCAGACCACCGAATATGTGGGGGACGCCCATTCCGAAGAAAATCACTGATGTTGATTGTAATATGTTGACAGATTACCTTGCCTCCTTGATGTCTGCACTCCAATCATGTCGTTCACAGGTTGCCGCAGCCTTCCCTGACAATACCGATGTGAAGGCGCATGAGGTCCGTCCTGGGGACCTGGTACTCGTCCGGAATTTCGACCGGAAAAGTCCGCTGGAGCCCCGTTGGAAATCCCCGAAGACCGTTCTGCTCACCACCAGGACCGCTGTGAAAATCGAGGGGAGAAAGGGGTGGGTCCACTCGAGTCACATCAAACTTTGCAATGAACTAAAAAACGGACTGAAACAGGACTCTGACTCGTCCACCCCCACCAAAGACTGTGTTGAAACGAAAGACTGTACCGTTACCAAACGAGAAAAGACTCCCCAAGAACTATATCGAATGAAGCTCCGATCTAGCAAGTCAGACAGTTTAATTGTTTAAGTCCTCCCCTAGGTGAATCGGTTAAATAGTTTCTGACATGTATCCCCTAGATCGAGATAGAGAGAGAGAGAGAGAAGCAAAGAAACGTACTTACTGCAAATCACTGCGTAGTCACTGTATAGTGACGTTGTTAATAATGTTTTTTCTAAGTATTCTAATTATTATTGCCAGCATTCTGCTACCTATATATTGGCCTATTTTCAGGCGTGAACAATCTGCTTACAATGTCTCTGCTGAACACACTTTTAGTGAACTCCCTGCACATGAACTCTCTTACAGACTTGCGCTGCGCAACAATACATTCATTAGTATGTTACATCACTCCCATCAGACAAATAATGCTACGGACTGTTGGATATGTGGCCGACTCCCTCCCTACCAGAATTACAAGGGAGCTCTGCCCCTCTTTCCGTACCCGTTCACTCACAATGGCTCCTGTGGAGCATGGTTTAAAATAATTAATTCCCTAGATCCTGATATTGCTGTTTTCGATGGGGGCTGGGTTTGGGGAAACTTGAACTTAGTCCTGCTCAACGTCTGTTACCCTGATAAAGAGGGACTTCCCACTCGAATAGGAACTGATCTAGAAAATGAAGTATATGGATTAGGTAATTACACAATTAGCCTTATGATCCTTACTGTTGAATCCGAAGCTGCTCCAGTTTTGCCCCATATGTTAGTAATACCAGTCACAGGTGAACTATGTGTTAGCAAGAAAGGTTCAGTACACGTAGGTCATAGTAAATGCACTACTGTGGTCGAGTTCAGTGATCATGGTAAATCGTCCTTTAAAGCTACCAGTCATTCCTACTTTGTTTGTGGTCATACCGCATACATACGTTTGCCTCCAGATTGGGATGGTACCTGTTACATTGCATTCCTTCTGCCACCTGTTTTTCTAGCTCCCCCTGATTACCATAGAAATACGAATCTAGCACCGAATAGACCCAAAAGAGATATTCCCCTTGTCGACTACACAGAAACGGCATGGGAACAGTACACTGATTTCAATAAAGGATTCTTTTTCTTCCTAGGACCTGTCCAAAACAGTAAATTGATACGCAGATTAACTAGAACACTTGAAGCAGTAGTACATGAAACTGCCTCCGCCTTAGGTAACTTAACAGAGGAGCAATCTGCTATGCGGGTTGTTGTCCTTCAAAATCGCCTTGTAATTGACGTCATCTTGGCAGATAGAGGTGGAGCCTGTAAGGTCATCGGGTCAAGTTGCTGTGTTTTCATTCCACAAAATGCACCATCTGTCTATCAAGCTATTACCCGTCTGCATAAAATTGCAAATCAGATACATCAGAATCCAGGCACCTGGACTTGGTCCGGTTGGTTCTGGACTACGTTAACAGCTTGGGGATGGAAGATCTTATCCTTCCTAGGCATTGGCCTTGTTATAGTATTCAGCTGCTGCCTGTGCCTGCAGTGTGGGCCAGCGATTTGTGGACTGTGTGCCACATCCTGCATTGAACATTCCAGTTGTCTCTCAAACAGTCGAAGAAAGAAAGATGAACATATAATGTTACAAGAACAAACCGATCGATTTATGAGGATCGATATATCATGAAGGGTCCGTAGGGAACAAGGAGGGAATGAGGTAATATAAATTTTATGGTCAAGTTGTGTTCCCTAGCGCGTACCCCACCGACTCCATGTACGAGTTAAAGTGCATGTAACTTCCCTCCTGTACCAGCTATGAAGACGCAAATACATTTGCGTCCAACGTTAACTTGTCCTCTTTCAGACCCACCATGAATGGGTTGGATGGTCCGTTCCTAAGTATGCTATGCCAACGTCTTTTTGTAGTGTACTCCTACGTTTTTCAGCCCTGGCTGAAGTAGGCCCTGAATCTCTGCCACCGAGCCTCTTTTCTGGCTTCTGACTCCGAGAAATCTCTGCCCAGGCAGCCCCCGTAACCGTGAACTCTGACTTACTTCTAGCGCGGCCCTCCGTGCTCAGCTCAGCCTGCTGCCTGCCAAGATTGACTATAACCTTCGAGTTATCTGTTTCCCTCCCCGAAAATACATTCCAGCCTGCTAGCTTCAGTAAACATCCTTCCTCAGCTACAGGGCTAAAGGGCCGACCTGTCTCTATGCAAGTAATTCATAGCCTCTGTTGCCATGCTTCCATGGAAGGCCCCTTGCCCCACGCTTCTCATGCAGACACCCAGGCGCTTATACACGCACTCACAGCAAGTATAGAATAGCTTCTGCCCTAGAGACCTTTCTGCCCCGATAGCTTAGTTCCTAAACATCAGATATCAGATATGATAGAAGCACAAGTTGATCTGACATGCCAGACTTCTGTCTCTTTCCGTCAGTGTAAATGTCAAGTCCCCTGCACCCCTCTAATTACACGTCATGCAGCTGCGCGCGCATCCAAGCTTCCGATTTCTGCTGACATTGCAACATTCTGTTAGCACCACCCCTTGGTGCCACCCACTTGTGTCACCTATCAGTGACGTTTCCAGAACACACCTCTAGCTCACGCCTCTTGATTACGTACATGTGCCACGTGTATATCGTTATCTTGTCTTCTCTCAGCTGTTACGCCTCTTGCACTGTTACTTATGGAATGAAATAAGTATATAAGCTATGTACTGTTAATAAAATGTAGCGCTCTATCCCTTCTGACACTCTGTGTGGTGGTCAGAACATGATATCCTGATTCCTTTATGAGGAATAAAACCCTTAGAAACTCTTACACCACGGACTCTGTTTTCCTTCATTCTGATTGAGTTATTATTGATTAAGTACTTACCTGCATAGAAATTAAGAGAGTAAATTAATTATTTACGTCAATATGCAAATGAATCTGCCTACTACAAGTGACTACTGCAATTGACTAAAGTGCTTATTGTGCATGCCCATTATATTTCTGCGTTTTCTAAAGGATTATTATTTCGATAACTTGCCATATGGAATGTGCGGACCCGTCTGCTGATATTCCCACTTGATATATGGGTGTCCTGTTGATATCAGGTGTTTGTCACTCGAATGACCTGTTCCTTTACATCATTCTGCAGGTTCGAAAGACATTTTTAAAGCTCGCCTTCTGCGACATCTGCCAGAAGTTCCTGTTGAATGGCTTCCGATGTCAGACATGTGGCTACAAGTTCCATGAACACTGCAGCACAAAAGTCCCAACCATGTGTGTTGACTGGAGCAACATCCGGCAACTCTTGTAAGTGACTACCTTTTGTTAGGGATGTGAAGGAAAGACTTGTGAGTATAATTAATTAAAAAGAAGAAGATATTTGTTCTATTCAAACTATGTAATAAAGCGATAGCAATTTTATTTTAATTAGGCACTACCTCTGAATTTTGCCTCCATTATTGATGTTTTCTTTGGTGGGATAACCTGGAAACTTATAATTATTCTATCAACAGTAAAATCTCAATTATCTTGTATAAATAGAGAGATGGGGTGGATTTTGGCCATTCTTATGTCAATATACTGAGTAATCAGATGCGTTAATAGGCATATCTATCGTAAATCCACACACACTACTTAATAGAGCATGCTATATGGTGAGAAGGCAGTTCAACACCACGTTTACCATATTAGGTAAAGATTGCATTGCTGGTGTGCTGTAGGATAATCTGCCTTTTTGTTGACTGCATTGGCAGTTCAGTCACATAGACATATCATGGCCAACCAACCAGAACACTCTGTGTAAAGCTCACAATAATATAGTGTAAATAATGAGCTGTCTTGATGAGTGACTTCAGGCAAGGCAGCCGTCCAAATGGCTTCCATCAGGGTGCTGCAGAGATGAGAAAGCCAGAGCACTTGTATTTGCCATGCACGATACTGTTTACTTGGCGATGTTAAAAGCATTTCTGGGATCTACTTTTTTATAGCAGTTGTAATTGGATTTTCTTTCATAGAAGGGTAACCTTGAAACCCTGTGATAGCTGGGAATAGACCTATACCATTTAATATTCCGAGGGGCATTTTTCAGGTGATAGTGTTATGATAGAAAAATAACCAATTGACAATTGCCCAGACTGTAAATGTGTGAATATTTCATAAGAAACACTAAGGAGCCTATTACGTTTTTGGCGGAGTGGTGACGCTGCGGTTTGCACAACCGCGTCGCCGCTATGCCAAAGGTCACGCCGCCGCCGCCTACAGGATTACAACTTTTTAGTAGTCTAGAATGCGGTCGGTGTGGCGGTGCCTCTTTTAAAGGCGGTGGTGCCATTAAAAAAGGCACTGCAATGGGACGGCTCTACAAGGTTCCAGCAAAGCAGGGACTCGAAAGTCCATGCCGTGCAGACCCTAAGTGCATGCACACAGGGGTTAACATGTTATTCCCCCCCTGTGTGCATCCACCTATGTTTGAGGCATAGGTTTCCTCTTTGCCAGGGTTTCCATGGCGGTTCCCCAGCCATGAAAGCCCTGGCTGAGAGGAAACTTGTAATATGCTTAGCGGGCCGTGGCGGTAGCGCCAAGCCTATTGCGGCCTCTGACCGCCACTCCTACTCTAGGGAACAGAGGTTCCCTGGTGGACCCAGCGGACCCAGGGCAGTCCAACTGCCCGAGTCATAATCGGGCGGTCTGACCACCGGTGTGGAGGTGGTTGGATTCGCCATTGCCATGCCACCATGAGTCTGGTGGTCCACGGACCGTCAGACTCGTAATAGGGCCCTTAGAATAAAACCTCAGTGCCGCCAATGACATTTAAACATTTCACGGTGAAAACAGATTGTTACAAGAAGTTGGACATTAGGGATGCTCAGATTACATTCAATGAGAGTTAAGGTGGTGTGCAAAACATGTTTTGTGAAGTGTTAACTGTTGAATTCCATTAAGATATCAGAAATTAAATCAAAACAAGAAAAAAGGGAAAAATAAATTGTTGGATTTCTTCTTGACAACTATTCCGAATTATCTAGCCAGCAATTAATGGATAGCAAAATGGGTTGTCGATTAGTTTATTTCCAGCGTAGAGGCGGCTGAAGTCCGCCCTGATTGTTCTTTTCTGCACATGGGGATGGGAGTTCACAGGAGAAATAAAAGTTCAGAAGTTTAATAAATCTGTTTTTGAATAGTGGATTTTAATTGGGGGGATATGAAAGGTCACTCACTTTGAGAGGCTCTATTTTATATTTCCTGCTTTGAGAGTGTGTTTTCTATACAGAGAGTGAGTATTCCTAGAATGCAGTTCTTTCAGAGTAACAATGTTCGGACCAATGTACAAGTCAGATGGCACTGATAGAGCAATTCATTGATTTAATGGTTTCATGATTTATTTTCAGACTGTTCCCAAATTCGAATATTGGTGATGGTGTTCACACGCTACCATCCATGACCATGCGGCGGATGCGGGAGTCGGTTTCTCGAATACCTGCTAGGTAACCCACTCTTTTTTGTGCTAGATCTCATGAGCTCTATAATCACAGTGATTTAATTTCAACTTTTATTTGATCTGTTGATGGTTTGTTTCTAGAATAAGCCAATCAGGGCAGGTGTTGGCGCTCCTGAATATATCTTCTCTTAACTAGTGGCAAGTAGTGTAAAACCAATGCTGACAAATAAAGCTGAATATAAACGTTTGCATATTTCCTTCACTGATCTACTGTCATACTAAACATGTTGAGTTACTAGCATTTGTGTATTGCACTTCTACCATTGGTATGTCTGCTGATGCTTTCTGAGACTCTGCCCCTTTATGGATCTGGGATGCTTGTTGACCAAAGTTGACTGTAGTCAGTTGTTCTGCTTTGGAGAAACTGTCAGTTCTGTCTTGTGGAGGCTTATGGCTTGTTTTGCATAATAGTTCGAACAGGAGGTGTAGGTAACTAGAAATAACTTCAAATTGTTAAATCAGATTTCTAATTTGATACCAATATTTTTTTAATATATACAGTTCCTGAGTTTTATAGAGATACATTTATGTGTCTTTAAGTGCCTCTGTTGTAAGTTAAGAGTAGAGGCACATTTACAATTTTGAAAAAAATAATTGGAATAGTTCGGTAGGAAACGGAGAATAGCAAAGTCAACCAGTTTATTGTCGATGACAATCCTGAGGTTCCTGGCGTAGATGGTGGGGGATGGTGTCTGTCCTAGCTTTGTTGGCCACCAGGTAGAGTCCCACTGTGAAATACTCTTTCACGAAGATCTTGTTTTTGGTCTTACCAGAGTTCAGCTTGAGACAGTTGTTCTTCATCCAGTCGCCGAATTCAGTCATGCAGGCAAATAACTTGATCCGGGTACCTGGCATCATATCTGTAAGGGAGAGATTGAGTTGCGTGTCTTCGGCGTAGAAGAGGACGTTAATGTTGTGGGAACGGATGATGCTTTCTGAAGGGATTATGCGTATATTGAAGAGGCTCAGGGTGGATGCTTGCGGACTTCCGCATATGAGGTTGTGGGCGTCCGAGGTGTACGGTACCAGCCTCATTGACTGGGTCTTTTCAGTCAGAAACAAGCAGATCCATCACAATAGATTAGCAGTGCATTATAAATCCTGATTGATAGAATTCTGATGTCTCATAGACTTTGGATAAGATGGGGTGGAAGGCCGTGTCAAACGCTGCAGAGAGGTCCAGACAGATAAGGGCCTCTGTCTCCCCTCCGTCCAGCATCTTTCAGATGCCCTCTGGGGTGGCCATTAAGGACATTTCCATGCTGTGATTCAGTCTGAAACCATACTGAGTGATGTTGAGGAGTTTGTGGCCATTGAAGTTTTCATGAGGCGTTTGTTGATTTTCTCTAGCACCTTGGCTAGAAATGGTAGTAGGAAGATCGGTCTGTATTTGGCAAGTGTTGAAGGGTCAGTGGAGGATTTCTTTGGTTGGCAATCGGAGGACAGGTGCATGTTTCCAGAATTCTGGAAATGTCTTGGATGAGGTGGAGATGTTAAGAATAGGTATGAACTTGATGGATTACAGTCCTCTAAAGTAGGTGTGGAGGAGGTCATGTGGTTAGCATTGGTACTTTCAATAAGTTTGTGAGGCTTATGGCAAAGTCAGTCCCGTTCGGTTGTGGGTTGAGGTAGCTCTAAATGGGGGAGATTTTGTTGCTGATGGGTAAAGAGAGGTTGTTGAAGATGTTCTGCGATGGGGTGATCAATTTGGAAGCGGCCACTGGTGAGGTGAAATCTTTCACTATGGCAAAGATTTCTTTGTTTCTGTTAATGCTGACATCAATGCGTTCTACGAGAGCAAGGCGTTTTGTGGTCCGGATCATTTGGTGCTAGCATCTCAAGGCAGATTAGAATATGCTCCTGTCTGTGTTGTCCTGGATCATTCTCCATTTGCTCTACAGTTGTTTGCTCTGATGTTTCATGAGTCAGAGTTCTCTGTGTACCAACTGGCCTGTGATCTATAGATTATGTTGAATTGCTCTTATTGAGTGGAACCATGCAGTTGGTACATTAGGTGTTTGGGATGGAGATGCTGAACTTGATCAAGACTTGGTCTGTCCAGGAGACTGGTGTGAGTTTGTAGACTTAGATGTTGTCATAGGTGGCGAAAATAGGGTCCAAGAAGTGTCCGTCAAAGTGGGAGGTCCCTTTATTTGATGGGGGAGGCTCAGGCTTCCACTGTCTTCAAGAAGTGCTTTGAGTTGCAGTAGGTGTGGTCTTCCAGGTAGAAGTTCAGGTCTCCGAGTAGGATGTAATTGCTAGCATCGAGCAAAAGTGTTGTGTCACGACCCATGATGGTGTTGATGATGTCGGTACACGGCCATGGTGATCTGTAGATGAGAGTGCCGCGTAGGAGGAAGTTGGCTGGTCCCTGGTCATTCTTCATCGCTGGAAAAAGGTGAAGTTTTTGGAAGTATTGCGCCACTCCAGGCAGGGATCATTCATATGTAAATTAGACCTGGTCTTGCTTCAAAAAGAACAGTTCCGTCAGACAGGAACGCAAGCAAAACAGTCTGGTTTCAACCTTATTTGGACTCGTCAGTGATGTGCAGCTTGTGTCCTAATGCACAGGGACCACTACACTGATGCTATGGCATACCCGTCATAATCAGAATCAGTGCTATGTTCGAATTAAGCACATCCAGTGGTAATTACTTGATGCTTCTTTAAAGTCTAGGTGCAGTTTTCTGCAAAAGTACAGGCATGTATTTAGTATATGATATTTAATAAAATGAGTTGCTAGATAAGTAATTGTGTGGGAGATACTACAGACTGGAATAAGGCTTGTGGGTTGAAAGCTTGATAGTAGCCTGCCATTGATTGTCTCAATTCTAGACCTTTAGCTGCCATATAGCAAAATGTCTCTTTACTGGGGTTACCAAGTAAATAGATGTGTAATGGGCCAAGTGATGCACGGGTGACGGGCATCAATAACAAGTTTTTTCATGGCCCCTAATGTAGTAATTTAAGCAAACTATAATCAAACCAGGTTATAATTTAATGTACAATTAGAATACAAAAAAAGCAATAGGGCATAAATGTCATAAACAGCGGAGTGGGTGCTAGTGACAAACCTGCTTGGTGCAATTTTAAGTGTAATACACGTGTGATAAAGGTGATCAAAGTGCGCATCGGATCTGTAAAGAACAGCACAGCCTGTGAATTATAATAGACAATGGAATGGGCTGTGTGCAAGTCCACTACGTTTTTATCCCCTTGTGAATACAGGATCATCATCAGAATTCCATCAAATATGGACCCCAAGAGGAAGAACCCTCCTCAAGTCACAATGTGCTCAAAACTGGGGGAAAATGCATGAACAACAGGGAGACATGGTTCATGAAGAATAGTGTGCGTAGTGCACCGTGAATCTTGAACCAGTAGCTCAAGGTTCAAGTCGTGGGCAGGGGAAAATAACCCATCAACTGAAATGTCATTGTACTTTCTAGGTGGGCAATCTGGCAATGGAGGATCAGCTCTGTAAATATTCCGATAAGCAGGAAGGCGATCTGGGAAGGTGGGCATATATAGTATTATCCCATCAATCTACGATAATGTCTACCTTCATGAAAAAATACCAAAGAATGGAAATGTGCCACTTGACTTGAAAGAGGCATTTCTGATCAAATTCTTTTTTTTTGTTTTTTAGCTTTACAAACGAAGGTGCATCTTTTTTAGGAATTCCTTCATTTGAGGGATTACATTTATAATTATTTATGTATTTAAGAGGTTTATATGAAGCTGTGGGTACGTCACCTTGCCTTTAAACGTCTTGCCACTCTTTCCCTGATGAATACATGATGCGTAATCTAAGGTGGAAAAGCACTATTAATGCGTGCACTACTTATCCTTTAAATGTGGAGGGTTATTTTGCAATTGTTAATGGGGGATTAGTGCTCTGTTGGGAGAGCCAAGGAACCTTCTATTTTGGGACATTAGTTTATGAAGAGCATGGGTAAAGGAAACTGTTGGAAGGCTAGTGACTGCCAAGTGACTTCATAACATCAATATTTGGAGTGCAGAGATTTTCTCCTGTCCTTGTTTCTAGTATCAAATGCCATGATTATAGTAGTTTGAATCTGATAAACTAAAGTGACGTGGCACGCACAGGACCTTTAGCATGTGTCTACTAACACAGATGTGCCTTAGAGTTTTACTGCCTTGCATTTTAACCGAATTTAGCAGCAGCTGAAAAGTTGCAGCTAAAATAATTTGTTGACAGTGGAGGGGGTGTAATGCGAAATTTCGAGTTGACTGTTTCTAACCATGCCAGACATGTCTTGCCAGCCATCAAGCTTAAAACCCACTGAAGTAGTAATTAATTTAACTGGATGTGCTGCCAGCTAGCTAAATGTGTGGTGTTTAGCCAGCAGACAGCTGCACTGACTGTTTCACCGCCAGCTGCTGTAGGTTGAAAGAGGCTTGTTTTTGAGCTGATGTGTGCTTTCTGCTCCCAATAATGCATCTTTTTTCTCCTTCAGCTCTCAGCACAGGTATTCTACTCCTCATGCCTTCACCTTTAACTCTACAAACCCTTCGTCAGAGTGCTCCCTCTCCCAAAGACAGCGGTCCACCTCCACGCCCAATGTTCATATGGTGAGCACAACCATGCCCGTGGACAGCAGGATCATCGAGGTAAAGACCGACACGTGTTTCTTTGAGAGCCGCGCTTAATTTGTAAAAAGAATGAAAGAAAAGTACAATCTTATTCTTAGAAACCAGTTGCCATATGCCAGGATCAGTACCTTCATGCCTTCGGGCATTCATTCGCGCTTTATAAATTGCCAAATCAAATCAAACCATATACCCCTGCTTCC
This sequence comes from Lissotriton vulgaris, assembly GCF_964263255.1. Lineage (NCBI taxonomy): Eukaryota > Metazoa > Chordata > Amphibia > Caudata > Salamandridae > Lissotriton > Lissotriton vulgaris. The sequence continues at coordinate 1,047,140,914 of NC_141697.1, read as the reverse complement.
TAGCTTTGATCTCGCCACCTGCCTGTTTCATCCACCACCCTACACTTCACGTCACTTATCTCACTGCTATCGTCTCATTTCACCGCCTCTTTTCCCTTTGTCATTGTTTTTCTACATTTCCCTTCCTACTTCCTTTTCTGCTGTTCTCTCGTGCTTGGGGTCAAACTCTGATGACGAAAAAGAAACCCTAGTCCACAAAAATGAGTGTCGATGCCCACCACCAGCACAAATTAAGCACTGTCTGCGAGTATTGAAAATTAACCACTTTTTGTACTTGCAAAAAGCTTTCTGCAAGTTGAGTGTTAGATGGTAGGGCGTTTAGCTTGGCCTCCATCTAACAAGAAAACCGGTGCTACCTTTAAATGAGCTTGAACTTTTCCCAAACACAAACCTCTGAACTGTAGATGACACTCAAGATGATCCAACCCTTTTATGTCCGTTGTGGTTTATGTTTAGGGTACTCCAGTAGAATGTCGCCCAGATCGATTTAATTTAAACCACTTTGCAAACCATACATTCTTTTCCCAGTTTTTAAACACACTGCTAATGGCTTGCAGCATAACCTCTTGAATCAGACTTGGAGGTCTTTGTTAGCTCTATTGTATGTTTTTTGTATATACCTATGGGCAGGTCACCTGTAAGCAGTGCTTAGTTTGTGGAAGAACGAGTGCCGGCACCTGAAGCTTTGCTCAGAAGCCGGCCACCGGAGCAATTAAACGTCAGTGCGCAGAACACAAAGGCCAGTAGTCATTAATGCACTACCAAACATTCTCAGCGTTTTTTAATTTTTTAATTTTTATTTTTGCAAGTTCCTGCTTGTGACGGTTTTGCCATCTTTGTCTTCATCCATCTTTCCGATCTGTGTGTTTTTCCATCTCTTAACTCTGTAAATATTTAATTTAAGAAAAATAACAGGCAGTTCCCAAACCTCAGTGCCGGTGCCACCCCCCCCCCCCCCCCCCCCCCCACCACCCCACTGGCAACAACCCCTCAAATTACGCATTGCCATTAAGGTTACTGTTACCTCCTTACTCTTACAGTATCAGTGATACCTTATACTGGAAGACTGGTAGAACCAATAGTAATTGGATTCGGTATTCTCTGGTACCTTCACCCTTGACAGTGCACTGGGGCCTACTGTTTAGGGGGTTAGAGAACCAAGCAGTGCCAGGTGTCCAACCCTAAGCCGCAAGTACTGCAGCTCCTCTTAACTACAGAAGGGTCAGCCAAGCAGCGGAGCACTTTACTAGGTAGAATAGCGTCCATGGGTGCTCCACTTTGGATAGGGAGGGCTACTGCAGACGGTTCCGCTGTCAGGATATAGGACCAACCGTACTTGGAGAAAACTCAACAATACAACAAATGGAAAGAAAATGCACTGCTGCGTCAAATAGGTTTAGCAAACTGCCTTAACACTTTAATTGTGCCTCAGTCCTGGTAGTGCCAGGGTAAAGCCAGTTGTGCGGAATATAGGAGGTGGGGGTGCCATGTTCAGATGAGTTAGGGCGATTCCCAGGATTAGTTAGATTGCATTTCTTTGTGATGTCTGTTCACTTAAGTTGTCCAGGTCAGTTTAAAGAATTGATCAAGAGGCCAAAACCTACATTTCTTCATCAAATCCAAGCACACGTGCAAGTGCTTAGCTCAAGAAATAAATTAGATATTATTTCGTTTTTCTTGAGACCCTAGACCCTTCACCTCCATGAAGTTCCAGTATAGAAATCAACAGGTTAGCCAATTGGTATACCTAAAATTTCTGTTCTGTCCCAAGCAATGTTTGTCTTTACGGGTGCATTGATTTATACTGGATGAGGTTGATCGTTCTTGTCACAGTATTTACACTCTAGATTCATAAAAATGACCACCATGATCTATCACGCATTCTACTTATGTCAACCCCTATGTGACTTAGAAGGAAATTTACCTTTGTTCATGTACACAAATGCTGGGATTTCTGCAATATTATGGACTGGCAGGGATTCCACTTGACGGAAACTGCAAAGCTCCGAGCACCCACTGAAATTAGAAATATGACCTGTGGTGCTGACCACTTCTAGACCATCTGTCTAGCACTTCTCTAAAACATCTGTTGTTGGTAGGTAATATGGGTGGTGGGTGATTAAATATTTCACTGTTTGTTAGCAGATTACCTGAAGTATATTCCCTTGACTTCCCCCCTGTTGCATTTCTGTGTATTAACTTTCCTAAACCAGTGTGGAACTATAGGTGAAGGAACTCCTTTAATTCAAAATCTTTGGTAGAACTCACATATCCATCCTTGCTTGCATACACTTGAGTAGCAAGAAGGCCATGGGCCCTGGTGCAAGCAAGGCCAATAGCTCCTTTGACTGCTGTTGTGATAGTAAAATACAGCATTGTCAAGGCTCAATGTGCCCTCAGAGCTCTGGGTCCCGGTGCCACAGCACCTTTTCCACCAATGGTAGCTACGCCCATGTTTGCATACATAAAAACAACTTTACAGAACACCAGGCTCTGAGCCCTCTATACATAAATTTGTTTTCTCAAGAATGAACAGAAAAATTCAGAGAATTATTGAAATATGCAGATATAGGTGCACCTCAGTTTGCTTTTCCTATGTGCTGGGTAAATTATGAAGAGGGTGGCTGTCACTATCATTTCTTAAGCGTTTTCATTGCCTGCTTGTTTTTCTATACTTTTCACCTGTTTTCTCCCCGGTTGCTCTCTTGCTTTCTTTGTTCTTTACTTTTCTCCTTGTCTTTTATTGTTTTGGACTAGAATAACAGCCTGAATGCTTCTCCCAGGTCCTGGTGCAGGCGGTTTTGTTTGAGTGGAAGAGTAGGTATTTCTCCGTCATGACGCTTGGTTGCTTTAAATAACCGGTTTGGCAAGATTTTAATGTCAAAGTAAAAGCAGTCACACCTGTTCTATTAAACATTCTGCTAGTGCAACTGGTTTGTCTGCCTCTCCTGTGCTAACATTTGTCTCTCAGTTGTAGTCTGAGGTGCATAATACATATTTTTTTACTCAAACCTACCCTTTTTTACTGATTTATTTTTCTCTGTTAATTTGAAGTGCATAGATTTATTAAAGCCAGTCCAATAAACACATTGTTTGACATAAAAAGCTATTTATTTCTATTTCTGCCTGTTTAAATTATTCCAGTGCATGTATTAAGGGATGAACAGAGCTGCTGCCAACCTGCTGGCACCAGTTTGACTTTTAGCAAGCCTTGTGTTTTTTTGTTACTAACCTACAACCCTCTGCGCGCTGGAACACGCACACCCATACTTAAAATGGGAGAGCAAAACAGAAAATCCCATTGTGTGGGTGACTTATTTATAGATATGACTGAAGGTTCTTAGGAGGGCATGAGGATATAAAACAGTGGTGTACACAGTCTGGTTAAAATGAGTTAAGGAACCTTGGGTGACCCACGTTTTATAAGTACTGGAAGGCGTAACCAAAAATATACCTGACACTCATAACTAAAAAGACTCCTACAGGAACAAACACTTATAACTTATAATGGGGGTCAGGTATCTAGAACGGAGAAAGATCATTTTACGTGGGTTGTACACCAGAGGCTCATTTCCCAAAGATAAAAATACCAGTTGACCAATAAATTCGTTTTTTAAAGTTTTTTTTCCAATTTGAGTCTTCCTCTCTGCTTCCAAAAATCTGCATTCAAATTGTAAAGTGTTATCTTCAGGACCCACTGGCAGCTTTAAAGTTGAACCTTTGTGTGAGCCTAGTTTGCAGACATTTTTAGGTCTCGCCTGTCGATGCGCATGCGCATCGAGCAAGCGAGAGTATTGGGACTTATCCACTCTTTATCCACACTGCAAGGAATCGTGGCGATTCCTTGCAGTGCCCGTGACTTTTAAGCTCAATGCGCATGCGCATTGAGCTTAAAAGCGCGTGCACGTCCGTCTTTGTTTACCCGCTCCGCCCCCTCCCCTTCCCGCCGTCTCGCATTTCCCCTGTCGCATTTCTCCTCCCCCCTCCCCTCTCTTCCCTCCGTCTTGTTTATTGTACCCGCTCCGCCCCCTCCCCTTCCCGCTGTGTCGCATTTCTCCTCCCCCCTCCCCTCTCTTCCCTCCGTCTTGTTTAAGTTTACAAGTTTCAAGGTAAGCTCTTTATTACATAAGCCACGCGTTTTGGAAATATTTATTTTGGCACCCACGTTCCCTTCTTTCCACAAGTATTGGAAAGTCCCTCGAACCAGAAACTACAGTAAACGGAAAAACTTTTTTTAAAGATCAGATGTGGCCGTAACCCTGTGCAAACACAACAGTAGCAGAGCTCAAAGAAGGGTGCACGAAGCTTGCGTTTGTTGCCGGAAACAAAGAACAGGCACCCGAGTCCAAAAATGGGCGACACACTTGAATAAATCATCTGAGGGCCATGAACCATTGTACTTAAAGCGGGGGCAGGCAGTCCCACAATTGACTAAACGGAGCAAGGCGAGCACAGAAAACTGCGCACATAGTTTGTGTCACAAAAATTCGGAAGATCGTAATACACATAAAAACATGAGGTTCCACAAAACGCGGACCAGCCATATTAGCAAAGAGGAATAGCGCGACCCGCAGTCTTATTTACTGCTTGGCACAACCGCATCCCCCCGCCCCCGGAAGTTAAAGGATACAACCCACCCACCAGCGAGTTGCTCCCTGCTCTACTTAGTGGCTCCAGGGAACATGTGACCGGCTTCGTACAGAACCGCTCCTGTCGTCACGGGCTCGCGGCACTCTCATCGCGCCCCTCTGGCCGTCCTTCCCAGTGTGCTACACAGGCGGCACTACAGTTCCACCCCACACCAGTTTTCAAACCGTCTCCTACCTGCTCCCAGTCACCTGCAGCCATTTTGAGAGTCCCCGGGGAGGTGGAAGAGTAATCGAGCACCTATTTTGTTATTGATAGTACAAAGTGTGCAGAGGTGCTCTGCTGACTGTTACACCGCTGTGCGGCTCATGGCTGCCGGCGCAGCCTTACTACCCATTAGCCACCTGGCGCAGTCATTCTTGCACTCATGGGCCACGTAATTGTCCGTCTCGGCTACAAATTGCCTCTCCCCTCAGGCCCATTCGCATAAATCTTGCAAGCTCGTCCAAACCTGCTCCAGAGTGCGCGAGCGCGCTGCACGCGCGCCGAGAGCCAATAATGGGTACATCTCCACTAAATGCTTCCTTCAATTAAGGCAGGGAAAAAAATAATAATCTCCCGGTTTTATGTCACAAAACATTAGCAAATGCTTAATCATTTGGGGGGAGCGGAATGGGGAGTCTTTTGGCAGGGATGCCGTGGTACACCATGACGCCAGAATGCAGGCTCGTGAAATTCATAGAGGGTTAGTGCACGTTTTGGTGATTCTCCTCCCCCCAGTGTACCTTTTTTTAAAAACTTGTTTAACTTGTTTAATCACATTGACCTTTAACATTTCTCCCCGTTTGGTGCCCTCCCTCTTAACACCAAAATCTACACTCCTCCCACCCCCACTTCCGTGTTAAGTAGAGTGCCCTTCGTCATCGGCCGCCCGGGGTCAGCCTCTCCCAGATCCCCTCTATAGCCGCAGAGGCCACGGTGATCAGCCCACCTCTCCTCCTCCCCTGCAGCAGCTGATCTACCACTGCAGTTCGCAACGCTCTGCAGGTAAAGCCCTTTAATGCCTTTGTGCATCTAGAGGTGACTCATTGGTTATGCAGCATTTTCCATTGTTGAGAAAACCAACCTGAATGCTGTCCTTTTGACCACCAAAAACCCACCCAATCACAACGATTAAGCTGTTAAAAACGTTGTTTGCGCTTTGAAGGTGCTCTACAGCATGTTCAAGAACTATGAATTCCTAAAGATTATTAACACCAGAAGGATCACTTCTGACATTTGATTGGTTTTTGCACTTCACTTTACTCATTCAGTACAGCTGTTGGATAGATTTTTAGGTCTTGCCTATCCCACTCACCCTCACTCACCCTCACACACCATCACAGCCCCCTCTCACCCGCACACCCCTCACAACCCTCTCACCCTCACACCCCCTCACTCACCCTCACCCTAACACACCCTCACTCACACTCACCCTCACACCCCCTCACCCTCACACACCCCCTCACCCTCACACACCCTCACCCTCACTCACCCTCAACCCCACACCCTAACACACCCTCACACCCCCTCACCCACCCTCACCCTCACACCCCCTCACACCCCTCACCCCCTCACTCACCCTCACACCCCCTCACTCACCCTCACACCCCTCACTCACCCTCACACCCCCTCAGCCTCACAACCCTCTCACCCTCACACCCTCTCACCATCACAACCCTCTCACCACTCAGTGCCACATAATTATATGCTTCATAATTACACTGCGCTCAACGCAACATACACTCCAAATACCACTCAGTGCCACCTAATTACACGCCACATAATTACACTGCACTCAATGCAATATACACTCCAAATAACACTCAGTGCCACGTAGTTAACCTCCACATAATTACACTGCACTCAATGCAACATACACTCCAAATACCACTCAGTACCACATAATTACACGCCACATAATTACACTCTACTGAATGCATCACACACTCCACACAATACCACTCAGTGCCACATAATTATATGCTACATAATTACACTGCACTCAATGCAACATACACTCCAAATACCTCTCAGTGCCACATACTTATATGCAACATAATTACACTGCACGCAATGCAACATACACTCCAAATACCACTCAGTGCCACATAATTACACGCCACATAATTGCATCCACCACCATCACATCCACCACCACCACATCCACCACCTCCACATCCACCACCACCACATCCACCACCTCCACATCCACCACCACCACATCCACCACCACTTCCACCACCACCGCATCCACCACCACCACATCCACCAACACTTCCACCACCACCGCATCCACCACCACCACATCCACCACCACCACCACCACATCCTCCACACCCACCACCACTACATCCACCACCACATCCACCACAACCACCACCCCATCCACCACCACCACCACCGCATCCACCACCACCACCGCATCCACCATAACCACACCCACTGAACATAATCTTCACAAAAGTTATTTACAAACGTTTAAGCTATTGCCATTATAAATTACAATAACTTTTATTTAAGTATTAATTATTTACAAAATTAAAAGCCATTGTTATTTGTAATATCAATACATCTAAGTCACGTAAATACAACACACATTGCATTACAAATGCTATAGGTGTCACATTTTCAAAAGTTAAAACTATTGACATTGTAACTGACAAAGCTATTAATTTTGCTACTTTCAAAACCAACACATAAATAAAAAAGTGTCATTTACAATACCAATAGCTCAAACTTTCCTAATGCGAGACCTATTGCATTTCCAATGCTTGTTATTTCACATGTTTTCCATGATGCCTACATGATGATGCCTAAATAAGTAGCACACATTATTTGGTTTTAAGGGCAGGTAGCTCTGTGAATTAAAATATTTTAAAAACCTCCTTGCATTAATTGACAGATTTCTGTATCCCAACATTGGTCATTTGCTTTCCAAGTCAGACCTAAAATTGGCCCTCTATAGGTTTTCAATGCTTCATATAGATTCCTGAGGTTGTCCGGCAGCATACTGCTGAAATCTTCTGCAGTGCTGAGTAATGAAGAGGCTCCTTGATATGGTCGTTGAGGCCACGTCCTTAGAACTACAGATTCTATAATAGCATTATTTAGGTTGTAGACTAGACGGCAATAGTGGAGCGGGTAAGATATCCGCAAATGCTTCAGTGGGGCTGTACCACAGATATCCAATTCTGTAGTATGTATGCCTGCAGCTCTTGCTTTTTCACCTGTTATTTATACTGCTGCTCTTGAGCTACATCTTGACTTCCTATTATGTGTATTTTATGTTGTTTGATGCTTTTGTGCCTGTAGTGGTCCCATGTTAATGTAAAAAGTCTAGTGTGGAACAGTTAAAAAACTAATTTGTTTATAATTTTGCACTGGTGACAGCGGTGGCCGGTAGGTTTTGGGGGGAGGAGGGCTTACGGGACACACACACACGCTCACATACACATAACACTCACAACCAGGTGCACACACACACACAAACACATTCATTCACATCTCTCTATTTACCTTCCGCCCAAATGGACCAGCCGCGCCTGACTGGTGACATATTGGATGTTAACGCATGATCTATAGTTTTAATCTGTGTGATAAAGCATGGATAAAAATGTTGATACACCCTCTGTTTGAATCATGTTTCTGCTTACTGTGTGTGAGATCTGGGCGTAAATCCATCGTTTTTTTGCTCCCCATGCCATTCCAGTTTGAACCCAGCCATATGCAAATCAGTCTTGACTCTACGCCCAATGGGAACAGTCCAGCCTGAACTGCCAGGCCAGGTCCTGCCTGGAATGGAAACAACAAAAATACATTGGCAAGGTAGATTAATTACAACGACAAAGTCTAATCCCACTTACCCAATTGATCTAAGCAGACACACTTTTCATTTAGTATTTTTTACTCTTTTTTTCATTTTTCACAAAATTCATTTATATATGTCAAAAGAAAGATACGGTTTCAGTAGCAAAAATTCACATAAAGTTACACTTTTCACAACCTAAATTGGACGATCACTGTGAATGAAACATATTTACATTTACACGATATATACATAAAACACAGACAAAAATGCCTATTATTAATCAATGTTTAAGGCACCAGTCCTAATATACAACCTATAAACAACAAGAGGCACTGAGTATTTTTGCTAGCCTGCTTGTTTGTTTGTACTGGAATAATGGCAAATAATAGGGTCATAAAACAGGTAGAATAATATCCATAATCGAAATCCTGACACGCCCTTCCTGAGTCTTGTTCCAGTAGTGTGTCCCAAGCCTTCCTTGTTTCCTTTGGATTGGAAACAAGCATCCTAGGACCGGTTTCAGGGTTTCTTCCCTTATTGGCCAGGATAGCTTGACTCCAGTGGCAGGGAGGCCACGTGACCCACGTCTGGGCATACCCGCCCCACTCGGGGTGCCAAATACAAAAAGAACAATTGATGGACAGAATGCAGAACAATATCATACATTCACCCCAGTACAGAGATCTAGGCCTAAATCCATTGTTTATTTGCTCCCCTTGCCATTCCAGTGTGAACACAGCCATATGCAAATCAATCTTGACCCTGCACCCAATGGGAACAGTCCAGCCTGAACTGCCAGGGCAGAAACCCCGAAACCAGTCCCAGGATTTTTTTTTTGGTCCAGGGAGGACCTGGATTGACAGTTCCGGCTGGACTGGTCCCACGAGGCACAGGGTCAAGACTGATTTGCATATGGCAGGGTCTAAACTGGGGTGGCATGGTGAGCAAAAGAACGATGGATTTAACCCAGATATCTTGACTGGGGTGAATATTTAATTTGTTCTGCATTCCGTCCATCATCTGTGTGTGTTTTTCTTTCTTGCCCTAAGTGCGCTGGGTATGCCCAGACGTTGGTCCCGGCTCACTCTGTAACTGGATTCAAGCTAGCCTGGTTGATGAGGGGTGATGCCCCGAAACCGGTCCCAGGATGCTTGTTTCTGATCCAGGGAGGACCTGGCTTGGCAGTTCGGGCTGGACTGTTCCCATGAGGCACAGGGTCAAGACTGATTTGCATATGGCTCTGTCTAAATTGGGGTGGCATGCTGAGCAAAAGAAGGATGGATTTAACCCAGATCTCTTGACTATGGGTGAATGTTTGATTAGCTCTGTATTCCATCCATCATCTGTGTGTCTTTTACTGTGTAATGAATGACTGTGTGACGCTTGGGCATGCAGTGAATGTTTTTACTTATCTCAATGTATTATATGAACGATTTTCAGTGTGAATGTGAGTTTGTGACATTTAAAGCTTCTGACATTCATCTGAGTGTTAACATATTTTTTTTACTTTCCAGGATGCGATCCGAAGTCACAGTGAAGCAGGTACAAGTGTTTTACTATCAGAACACAATTATTTGTAAGAAAGCATGCGTTTCATCTGTCATAGATCTTCTTTATTATCTAATTGTCTTTCTCCTTATTTAATAGCCTCTCCTACAGCCCGGTCTAGTAGCCCCAACAATTTAAGTCCCACTGGTTGGTCTCAGCCTAAAACTCCAGTACCAGCCCAGAGAGAGAAGGCTCCTGGATCCAGTAACCAAGGAATGAAAATTGTAAGTATAGCACTCTGACAACAGATTTTTGTAGTCACCTTGTTGATCCTAGTTAATATCTGCTGAGGTGCCATGAGGACAGTTTTGCGCTGTTTAGGAATTTCTTGTTGCCAATTTGGCGCTATTCCTGTCATCTGTTAAAAGCAGGAGGTAGATCTTAGAAAGTTCCATCTGTGATTTGTAGCCGCATTTAATCAAACTTAATTAAAAAGAATGCTCTTCCCAGCAGAAAAGGTGCTCGCTTTACAGAACCCTTGTCTTTATGAGACTCCGCAATAATATTTATGAAGTGATTGTTTTCAGTACTGACAACTGGTAGGGTTCTTATTTGGCACACTCCATTTGCTGGATATTTCAAACTTATGGGACATGGCAAAGAAAGTGTCTGGCGCTTCTATATCTATCTGTCTGTCTATCTGTCTGTCTGTCTGCCTGCCTACCTACCTACCTACCGGTAGGCACACAAACACCAGCAGTTCCCAATAGGTAACGTTGCCGCCATAGCATTTAAACATCTCAAATCTCCCACTTCATCTGGTGAGGGCACAGCACTCAGGAGCTTTCTGGTAAATGTATTTTATTCAGCATAAAGTGCAGAAGTGCATACAAGCGCTAACCTGCTACAGCTTCTAAACCTTCTAAATAGTGCTCTTAATTGAATTATTGCTACAACTAATTGTTTGTTACTTCGAATCTTTTCCTTTTCAGAGGGCCCGGGGTCAAAGAGATTCAAGTATTTATTGGGAAATAGAAGCAAGCGAAGTTATGCTGTCCAATAGAATAGGATCTGGATCCTTTGGGACAGTATACAAAGGGAAATGGCACGGTGAGTAGCAGTTTTGTTACCTTCAAACTGTAGGAAAACGCTGTTTTATACCATGAGCGGTAAAAGCTAATTCCAAGCAGAATTTGGAAACGTGTTCATGACTTAATGTCGGAATGTTTCATATTATCCATATTTAGATATTGCACTTGAACACACACATCAGTGACAATTAACAGGCTAGACATAGTTTATAAGGGTGATTCATTTGAAAAATTAGAAACCAAGTTAAATGGTGTTTTTTGGAGGGCATTAGCTGTTCATATTTGTAATAGTCTACTTGTTAATGATTCCATTCCAAAGACTTTTATTCAGATGAAATTATAAAAAAAATAGCCATTCAAATATGACATGATTGTAATAATTATCACTACTCACAGTACCGCTAGGTCGAATAAGGTACATACAGTGGTGGAAGTGCTTATGGTAATATTAGCTTTAGCTGTAACCCTCAGACTTAACTTTATCCTAACTGTATCTCTTTCTCTAATCATAATATTCACTCTATCCTATCATCCTAAATATAGGGCTATGTTTAAGCCCATCCTAGCCCTCCTCAATACCCACATTTTAACCCTCCACCTATGTCTAATTATAGCACTAGTCTAACCCTTACAATAAGGATGCATTTTCCCTAACCATCTCTTCAACCCAACTAATCCTAATGTTTCCCATACCCTAGCTATGGCACTAACATTTGCACTGACAATATTCAGTGCAGCATTTTCAGTAGAGGTACTCTCGCTAGTGGCATTTTGACGAACAGCCTCTGTGTAATTATTCATTGATGTAGCGAATTGTCAGTTGGGGTCCACCTGCAGAATATCTAGACTAGAGTGTCCACAGATATCTAAACTTTCTGAGATTTGCTTTGCCAACTATTTTCTTAGTAGCTCTGCCCATTGCGGTAGTCCATTTTAAATTAAACAGTTAGTTGCCCCATATGTTGTCAGATGAGTACAGGGCAAACAATTGTGCGTCCATCCTAAGTTGTTAGTCTTGAGTTCATTGACACCATGCTCTTCAACTGGATCCCTCTGTTGCAACTCACATATTTTAAGTTTGTGATAACATTTAAAAGTGACATTTGTAATCTAATGTCATAGCAGGAATGTGAAAAGTAACATACCTTTAAGCAGATAATTGTACTGGAGATAGAGAGTGACATGGGTTGATCGAGATAAAGGAAGAGCGGGAAAGGAGAGGGAGGATACTGCTATTAAAGCAAATGATGAGAGCAGTACCAAAACTGGGTAGAGGAGAGCAGTGCGAAAGCTGTTGTTTTATATGTGGAGAGAGAAGAGCAAGCGAGAGATGAGGCGAAGCCGGTACTTAACAAAACGAGTCTCTTGAAGGAAACCAACATCAATTTTTTATTGTAATAGACCAATATTTTTGTTTCCTCTTTTGTTGTCTTGTTCAAACCATTTAAAGTACCTCAATTTTTAGTTGATAGGTTACTACATATGATGATCACATTTCTGTATTCTTACACCAAGCTCTATATTTTACATCTTACATATTAATGTCAACCTTCTGTCGTGGTCACAGGTGATGGAAGTTTGAGGAAAATGGAAACAAAGTGGGGTGAACTGTTACCATATATTTTTCATGTTATTTAAACGAAGCAGCAATAACTGTCTTAGTGATTTGAAGTCAGGTTTGGCAGCAATTGGATATCTCTTTAATTAAAATTAATAATGCAGGACTTCAGTCACTCACAATCAGAAAAATTTGAAACGAGATTGGAAATCGGTTTTCGAAAACATAAATAAATCCTGCATGTTTCATCTCGAGCAACAACAGTATTCTATATTTGTTTAAAGCTGTGAACTAGCCATACCAAATATTTACTAACTGAATGACCTAAATACCAATCAATCAATCAATCATGACACTTATAAAGCGCACTACATACCCATGAGGGTCTCAAGGCGCTGGGGGGGGGGGGGGGGGGGGGGGAGTGCTGTTAGTGATCGAAGAGCCAGGTCTTGAGGAGTCTTCTGAAGGCCAGTAGGTCTTGGGTCTGCCGTAGGTTGGTGGGGAGGGTGTTCCAGGTCTTGGCGGCGAGGTGGGTGAAGGATCTGCCGCCGGTGGTCGTTCTTCGGATGCAGGGGAAAGGGCGAGGGAGAGGCTGGCATACCTGAGCTGGCTGGTGGGGGTGTAGAAGTTGAGTTGTCTGTTGAGGTATGCTGGGCCGGTCTTGTGGAGAGCTTTGTGTGCATGGATGAGGAGTTTGAAGCTTATCCTGGGAGGCAGTGCAGGTCTCTCAGGTGGGGTTACACGTGGCTGTGGCTGGGGATGTCGAGGATCAGACGTGCCAACGCATTCTGGATGCGTTGCAATCATCTCAGGAGCTTGGCCGATGTTCTGCGTAGAGGGAATTTCTGTAGTCCAGCCTGCTGGTGACGAGGGCCTGGGTGACTGTTCTTCTTGTCTTGGTGGGGATTCACTTGAAGATCCTGCAGAGCATTCGGAGGCTGTTGAAGCAGGATGAGGAGACGGCGTTGACCTGCTTAGTCATTGAGAGTTTGGAGTCGAGGATGACCCCTAGGTTGCTTGCATGGTCGGTGGGTGTCGGGGCTGTTCCTAGTGTTGTCGGCCACCAGGAGTCATCCCAGGCTGAAGGGGTGGAGTCGAGGATGAGGACCTCGGTCTTGCCCGAGTTCAGCTTCAGTTAGCTGTTCCTCATCCATTCGGCGACAGCCTTCATCCCTTCGTGAAGGTTGGTTTTGGCGGTGTGAGGGTCTTTGGTGAAGGGAGATGATCAGCTGGGTATCGTCGGCGTAGGAGATGATGTTGAGGTTGTGCTGTCGGGTGACATGGGCGAGGGGTGTCATGTAGATGTTGAACAGCGTCGGGCTGAGGGAAGAGCCTTGGGGTACGCCGCAGATGATTTCGGTGGCAGTGGAGTGGAAGGGGGGAGGCGGATGCTCTGAGTTCTGCCGGAGAGGAAGGATGTGGTCCAGTCCAGACCTTCTCTTGGATCCCGGCGTCGTGTAGGCATTCATAATATGCGGTGGCAGACCGTGTCAAAGGCAGCTGACAGGTCCAGGAGGATGAGGGCTGCTGTTTCTCCGTTGTCCAGTAGGGTCCTGATGTCATCGGTGGCGGCGATGAGGGCGGTTTCGATGCTGTGGTTTCTGCGGTACCCGGACTAGGATGGGTCCAGGATGCTGTTCTCCTCGAGGAAGCGGGTCAGTTCTTTGTTGACGATTTTCTCAGTGACCTTCGCTGGGAACAGGAGCAGGGAAATGGGTCGGAAGTTCTTGAGGTCCTTGGGGTCTGACTTGGGTTTCTTGAGTGAGGCGTTGATCTGGGCATGGTTCCAGCTGTCCGGGAAGGTTGCTGTCTCGAAGGAGATGTTGATTACTTTCCGGAGATGGGGTGCGATGGCTGTGCTGGCTTTGTTGAAGATGTGGTGAGGGCATGGGTCCAGCGGTGAACCGGAGTGGATTGTGTTCATGATCTCGCTGGTGTCCTTGTCATTGATGCTGGTCCAGGAGAGCAGTCCAGGAGAGCAGGCAGTTGGTGGTCATGGGGGCGGTGGTTGTCGGGCCGGTCGTGGCGTTGATGCTGTCATGGATGTTGGCGATCTTGTGGTGGAAGAAGGTGGCCAGTGAGTCGCACAGGTCTTGCGAAGGCGGGATGTCGTTGGTGTTGGAGCTGGGGTTGGAGAGTTCTTTCACGATGTTGAAGAGCTCTTTGCTGTTGTGTGCGTTGTTTTCCAGACGGTCTTTCAATGAGGCCCTCTTGGCGGCTCTGATGAGTTGATGGTGTCTGCAGGTGGCGTTCTTGTGGGATGCGTAGCTGTCTGGTGTTCGTTCACGGAGCCAAACCTTCTCCAGTTTTCGGCATTTTCGTTTGGAGGCCTGAGGTCTTCGGTGAACCAGGTGGCTTTCTTGTTGGTGTGGCTGTTGGAGGGTGTTTTGAGTGGTGTTGGCACAGTCGTTGATCCATTGTCTGAGGTTGCGGGCGGCGGTGTCGGGGTCGGTGGAGTCGGTGGGTGGGCTCTGGGCGAGGGTGTTGGTTAGCTGGTCTTCTGTGACCTTGCTCCAGCAGAGTCAGGGCATCTGTTGGGTGCAGTGGTGCGTGGTGGGCTTCCTGAAGGTGAAGTGGATGCAGTGGTGGTCAGTCCAGTGGAGTTCGGTGGTGTGGTTGAAGGAGACGTGGGGGCTTGCGGTGAAGATGGGGTCGAGCGTGTGGCTGGCGGTGTGGGTTGGTGTTGTCATGAGCTGTCTGAGTCCGAAGTTGACGAGGTTGTCGATCAGGGTGGTGGAGTTGGTGGTGTTGTTCTCGAGGTGGAAGTTCAGGTCCCCGAGGAGGATTTAGTCGGTGGAGGCAAGGGAGTGTGTGCTGATGCCATTGGCGATGGAGGCGCTGAACTGTGGTTGGGTTCCGGGGGGTCTGTAGGCGAGGGTTCCTCTGAGGGTGGTGTTTGGGTGGGTGTAGATCTGGAAGTGCATGTGTTCGGCGGTGCTGATGGCGATACCTCCTCCTACACCGTTTGGGCGGTCCCTGCGGGTGATCTTGTAGCCTTCTGGGATGGCTATGGCGATGTCGGGAACTGAGGCAGGGTTCAGCCAGGTCTCCATCAGAAAGGCTTAGTCTAGGGAGGTAGCGTCAAGAAGGTCCCAGAGTTCGACGGCGTGTTTGCGGGTGAAGCGGGTTTTGAGAAGAATGCATCCGAGGTAGTTGGGTTCTTTGGCTGGTGGTTTGGTGGGCTGGATGCTGGTGAAGCTGCAGTTCCGGCAGGTGAAGGGTCCTTGGATGTACTTTGGGGTGGCCTGGTAGCAGGTGTGTTCTTGTCCGGGGTAAAGTGCGTGGAGGGTGCTGGTATCGTAGTGGAGTCAGGCGTTGTGGTGTTCACGGGGCCAGGGGTTCTGGGGCTGGGCGAGGTTCAGGCGTGGACGAGCGCAGACGGGCTTGCCTTAGGCGCGCCAGCGGCGCGGCTGCACAGTGGCCGCCATATTGGAGAGGTGGGAGGGAGGCGGGAGCGTGGAGGCCAATGGAGGACGAAGGGGGCGGGGGCGCAGCGGCGGGAGCCGGGAATCGGGGGAGAACGGTGAGGGGTGGGTAGAAGCCAAAGGGGCAAACAGTGGGGGCAGAAAACGGTAAGAATACAGAGCAGCAAAAGCGGGCACAATACAGTGGCACAGAGAGGCAATACTGCACAATAAAACAAATAGGGAAAAACAAGCAGAGTCTACGGCAGGCGTTGAACCCTGGTCACAGTAGCAGCAGCTGGGCTGGGAGCACCGGCGCAGTCAGGGGAGCGACCTGCCTGGAGGCAGGGTCATGGGTCGCTTCTCACTGCCGTGCAGGGGCAGCCACATGAGAGGAGGTGGGAGGGAGGTGCCGCTGCGAGGCGGGAGCAGGGAGGCCAATGGAGGACGACAGGGCGGGGCCACAGGGGACGGAGCGGCGGGAGCCGGGAATCGGGGTAGAACGGCGAGAGGTGTGCAGAAGGCAAAGGGGCAAACAGTGGGGGCAGAAAACGTTACGAATACAGGGCGGCAACAGCGGGCACAATACAATGGCACAGAGTGGCAATACAGCACAATAAAACAAATAGGGGGGGGGGAAATGAACAGAGCCTACGGGGGCGTTGAACCCTGGTCACAGTGGCAGCAACTGGGCTGGGAGCACCGGCACCGTCAGGTGGAGCTGCACGGTGTGGGGAGCGACCTGCCTGGAGGCAGAGTCAAGGGTCGCTTCTCACTGCCGCTCAGCAGCCGCCATATGAGGGGAAGTGGGAGGGAGGTGCAGCTGGGAGGCCAATGGAGGACAAGGGGAGCAGGGCCGCAGGGGACGCAGCGGCGGGAGCCGGGAATCGGGGGAGAGAGGCGAGGGGTGGGCAGAAGGCAAAGGGGAAAACAGTGGGGGCAGAAAACGTTACAAATACAGGACAGCAAAAGGGGGCACAATACAATGGCACAGAGAGGCAATACAGCACAATAAAACAAATAGGGGAAAAAAACAAGCAGAGCCTACGGCAGGCGTTAAACCCTGGTCACAGTGGCAGCAGCTGGGCTGGAAGCACCTGCGTAGTCAGGTGGAGCTGTGCGGTGGGGGGAGCTACCTGCCTGGAGGCAGGGTCAAGGGTCGCTTCGAAACTAGCCTAACTATAGACAAATTAGGTGTGTGTAGCTAGAGCACACTACTGCTATAAATGATGGCATCTTTGCATCCAGCAGTCACAGACCATATCTAACTTAGTTGCTAAGTCAATCTCTGGACAGTATCTAAAGGAAAAAATATAAATGAAAGTAAGTAAATGCAAAAAAAAAACCATACATGAGCATAATTGCATACATTTGAAACTACACATTGTACACACGCACACAAACACAGATATCTGCTTGTGTTCATAAATAGCCAGGTGCTCAGAAAGCAATCCCAGTATCCACTACTTATTGGCAATCAACTTCACTATATAATGGCCGTGGACTAAACAATTGATGTTTTGCTCTTAGGTGTAGTTACTCACACACTGTGGGCAGACAGCAACCACCCTGCCCATGCCCCCCTTTATTTTCGTTTTTTAAATGTTTAGATTATTATGGTATTCTGGTGGAGGCCAGGATCTTGGCGGAGCTGGGTCTGTGAGCTGACAGGGGCCCCAATAGGGGTCCAGGAGCTCTTGTTGTTGTATTCACAGACCACTGGCAGGATTCATGGATCTTGGATTCTTGCTATGGACTTCGAACCCTGTAGCAAAAACCATTCACAAGAGCCTTTCGTGTGTGGGGTACCGTGCTTTCATTTTTGTTTACCCCATGCGGCTGCATGTCACTGAGTAAAGTTCTACTTTCATACCAAGTTTTGTATAATGCCAATCAGTTAGAGCAAAAAATTATATGGAAGTTAAAATGGGAAAAGTAAATTTTTGCCCCCCCCCCCATCTCCTCTCGCTCTTCGCTTTGGCCGGAGTGGTCGCTCCCAGTGCTCCCTGGCGTGTACTGGTATCGTTGAAGCAGCGCTTTTGTGGATTTTGCCTCCTCTCTGTCTCATATAGCTCTGCCTGGCTGCCGCTTTGCTTATAACGCGCTTTGGCTTGTAATTTTACATTTCTGCTGCTGTGTTAGCGCGTTTCTCCCCAAGCGCTCTGTTGTGCTCCCCCCTCCTCCATTTTGTTGGTTGTTGTTGTCTTGGTCAGCCCGCCCCGCCTCCCAGCTGAGTCGCCCTCCCACAGAATACAAACAGCGCCTCCCTACCTGGAAGCGCTGTGACTCGCTCTTCGCTTTGGCCGGAGTGGTCGCTCCCAGTGCTCCCTGGCGTGTACTGGTATCGTTGAAGCAGCGCTTTTGTGGATTTTGCCTCCTCTCTGTCTCATATAGCTCTGCCTTGCTGCCGCTTTGCTTATAACGCGCTTTGGCTTGTAATTTTACATTTCTGCTGCTGTGTTAGCGCGTTTCTCCCCAAGCGCTCTGTTGTGCTCCCCCCTCCTCCATTTTGTTGGTTGTTGTTGTCTTGGTCAGCCCGCCCCGCCTCCCAGCTGAGTCGCCCTCGCCCCTCCCCCTCCACTATCCATATATGACAGTAGTTCCCACGCGCAGCGTTTACGCGCAGCGACCGCGCCCCTTGCGCGCCGAAGGTGCGCCAAAGGTAAGCCCGTCTACGCCCATCCGCGCCTGGACCGCGCCCAGCGCCAGACCCCCTGGCCCCCCTCCCTCCCACCCCGCCCACATTACCTACGATGCCACCACGCTCCTAGCCCTTAACCCGGTCGCGCCCCCAACTGCGTCCAAGCCGCTCCCGGACACACCCATGGACCTTTCTCCTGCTACTCCTGCAAATTCAGCGGCACCGACAACATCTCCGCTACGACCACACCACAGACTCCCGACCCCAACCACCTACAATGCATCCTTCTCAACACCCGCTCGGTCCACAGACACGCCATTGACCTATGGAATCTACTAGACACCATCTCTCCAGACGTCGCCTTCCTAACGGAAACTTGGATGAACGCCTCCTCCGCCCCTGACATCACCATTGCCATCCCTGAAGACTATAAGATCACTCGCAAGGACCGTACCGGCCACACAGGAGGAGGAATTGCTATCGTCCATAAGAAATCAATCCGCATCTCAACCAGCTCTGACGCCAACCTCGCCAACTCCGAACACCTTCACTTCCAGATCCACATCGACCCCAAGACCACACTCAGAGGCACCCTCCTCTACAGACCCCCAGGACCCCGCGCAAAATTCAGTGAAGACATCACAGACTTCATCACTCCACACGCGCTCCCCTCCAAAGACTACATCCTTCTGGGAGACCTCAACTTTCACCTTGAAAAGATCAACGACCGCAACACCACCACCCTCTTGGACAACCTCGCCAACCTCGGACTTAAACAACTGGTCACTTCCCCCACCCACATCGCAGGTCACACACTCGACCCCATCTTCACCTCCAGCAATCATGTCTCCTTCAGCCACACTACGGATCTCCTCTGGACTGACCACAGCTGCGTTCACTTCACCTTCAACAAGCCAAAACCCATCAACCACCTCCAACCAACTCTGCAAAGAAACTGGAACAAAATCACCATCGACCAGATCTCCTCTTCGCTCCTTCTAAACACCCCAGCCCACTCTTCTAACCCAGACCAAGCCGCCGCTAACTTCACCCTATGGTTATCCAACACCGCCGACACCTTAGCACCACTGAAAAAACGTCAAAGCAAACCTGGCAACAAGAAGGCCTCATGGTTCAACGATGATCTTAAGAAGTCCAAGAAACTCTGCCGCTCCCTTGAAAAGGCCTGGAAAAAAGACCCAACCACTAGCACCAAGGACGCATTCAAAAACGCCATCCGCACACACCACCAACTAATCCGAAAGGCCAAGAAAACAGCATTCAAGGATCGACTTGACAACAACGCCCACAACAGCAAGGAACTTTTCAACATTGTCAAGGAATTTTCCAATCCCTCGGCCAACTCCAACGACATCACCCCCTCTCAAGCCCTCTGCGACTCCCTAGCCTCATTCTTCCACAACAAGATTGCAGACATCCACAACAGCTTCGACAACCAACCCGGAGACCAACCCGCCCAACCATATGCTGAACATTCTCCCCCCGTGAACACCCTTAACGACTGGAACCCAATCTCCACTGAGGACACCATCCGCCTGATGAACTCCATCCACTCAGGATCCCCCACAGACCCATGTCCTCACCACATCTTCAACAAAGCAGACTCCGTCATAGCACCGCACCTCCGAGACGTCATCAACTGCTCCTTCAACTCCGCAACCTTCCCTGAGAGCTGGAAACACGCTGAACTCACCGCCCTTCTGAAAAAACCCACAGCGGACCCCACCGAACTCAAAAATTACCGCCCCATCTCGCTCCTTCCATTCCCGGCAAAAGTAATCGAGAAAGCTGTCAACAGCCAGCTCGCCGCTTTCCTCGAAGCCAACAAATCCCTCGACTCCTCACAATCTGGCTTCCGAGCTAAACACAGCACTGAGACCGCCCTCATCGCAGCAACAGACGACATTCGAACTCTACTGGACAATGGAGACACAGTCGCCCTCATCCTCCTCGACCTCTCTGCAGCCTTCGACACAGTCTGCCACAGCACCCTTTTACAACGCCTCAGTAACATCGGAATACAAGGAAAAGCACTTGAATGGATCACCTCGTTCCTCTCCGGAAGAACCCAGAGAGTCCGCCTTCCACCATTCAAGTCCGAGGCCACTGAAGTCATCTGTGGCGTACCACAAGGATCCTCACTCAGCCCCACCCTCTTCAACGTATACATGAGCCCCCTCGCGACCATCGCCCGCCAACACAACCTCAACATCATCTCTTACGCGGATGACACTCAACTAATCCTTTCTCTCACCAATGACCCCAGCACCGCCAAAACTAACCTACACGAAGGAATGAAAGAAGTTGCCGAATGGATGAAACACAGCCGTCTGAAACTGAACTCAGATAAAATAGAAGTCCTCATATTAGGTACATCCCCCTCTGCATGGGACGACTCTTGGTGGCCGGAAGCCCTTGGAAAAGCACCCATCCCGACAGACCACGCACGGAACCTAGGCGTCATCCTGGATTCTTCACTCTCAATGAACAGACAAGTCAGCGCCGTATCCTCATCCTGCTTCAACATTCTTCGCATGCTCAAAAAAACATTTCGCTGGATCCCCACCGAAACCAGGAAAACAGTCACCCATGCTCTGGTAACGAGCCGACTGGACTACGGAAACACCCTCTACGCAGGTACTACCGCTAAACTCCAGAAGAAACTCCAACGAATCCAAAACGCCTCAGCCAGAATCATATTCGACATCCCGCGCAACGAACACATCTCTGGTCACCTGAAAGACCTCCACTGGTTACCCGTCAATAAGAGAATCACTTTCCGACTGCTAACCCACGCACACAAATCACTCTACGACATCGGACCAGAATGCCTCAACTCACGACTGTCCTTCTACACCCCCTCCCGCCAACTACGTTCTTCCAGCCAAGCCCTCGCCACCGTACCTCGCATCAACAAGACCACCATGGGAGGCAGATCCTTCTCATACCTGGCTGCTAAAACATGGAACTCACTCCCTACTTACCTTCGCCTTACCCAGAACCACCTAGCATTCAGAAAGCAACTTAAAACGTGGATATTTGACAAATAATCCTCCTCCCCTTCCTAAGCGCCTTGAGACCCTCTGGGTATGTAGTGCGCTATATAAATTCTTTGACTTGACTTGACTTGACTAGATCTATATACACACACTTTTACATGTACATAAACATATATATACATACACACGCACACATGCTCAATCAGGTGCATGCTGGAATAGAAAGTTAGAAGTTGTGTTATTGCTCTTTGGAAAGCAGTGAAAGAAAAAATGTAAATTATTTTTGGTAATTAATTAAAGCTAGGCAAATGTTAGGCTATATTTGGATGTACAAGTATACTGGAGTCTGGTGTAAGAATGGCTGAATTAGTTGAATGTGTGATATTGACAAATGCAGTAAACTGAAGGTCATGAGTTGGAATCCTGACAAGGCAGATTCAGTCTTTCATCCTTCTGAGGTAGGGAAGTTGGGTACCATAAACTGGATAACAGTAGTATCTGCTACTTAGAGTGATTCGAAATCCAGAATTGCAGTTTTGATCGATATACTAAATAACTATGTAGATACAACAATTAATATTAGGAGGAGAAAATATTTTGTGGGGAAGTCGCTTTGGAAAATTTGGAGGAATGTGACTTGAGAATATGGTATTTTGGGCATTCCTAGAGAAAGACGCCCAGTGAGCTGAAAAATATATTAGGTTTCATTAAGGAGAAATAGGACTCCAATTCAAGTAAGTTCAAGTACTTTATTGGAGCTCACATCTCACCAACCGACAGAAACAGTTTCCATCCCTCAGTATCTTGTTCAAATGCCCTCTTTTGAGTTCCACCCCCTTCCCCCCCACCCCCCATTCTCTGCCTCAATGTACTTCTAGAAGGTTGGGTTGCATTCTAACTTGGAATGAAGGAGCTCACAACCCATCCCCCTTACACTAACTGTGATCGCAATAAGGATTATATGAATGATGATAAAAGAAAGGATCCCACAAAACATTGAATAAAATTAGACAATGCATTAACTACGTTATACATGATGAAGTAAACCTGAACATTGCTAAGATATGTACAAGAAATATAGATTAACCATCATTCACTACAATTGACCAATGACCAATCTTAACCTTTCCCAATCTGACAATCCTTCCACCACCCAGGTCTTTGAGTAGTTTAACACCATGTCCATACTCCCTTGAAGCTCCGCCCTCCTTAGACAACGGTGGAGTATGGTCTGAACTTCAACTGGCCAGTGAAGGATTAACACTCAGATTTCTCCATTTGACAAACTTGGACATACTCCAAACATCACCACTCCTAATCACATTTTCCCCACTCTTTTGGTAACAAAAGGCCCCATGAATTTAGAGTCCTTTTCTCACAAACCCTGTGTTTTTTCACCAAGGACAGTTCACTAACTGCCCAAGGTATCATCTTCACACACTTCTTTTGATCATTCCTTTCACCGTATTTGATTTGGTACGCCTTCCTCAAGTCCTCACCCTGTGCTCTACGATTGCGTAAATATGCTTCATCATACAGTCGTCCTGAATCCTGAATTCCACCATTCATCCAAGCAAGATTCATCTTAGTATTACCCACCTTTCCCCCTCATCCAGAAGAAAGGTGATTTGCAGTTTACTAAATTGGTAGCATTGTGATGAGCACACCGTAATTCATCCAAAACGCTTGCCAAAGATATCCTACAATCCACTGCCTTCTGCACACTTGCCCTAACCAATGTTTCTCATTCATTCTGCCAAGTATTGGCTTGACGCGAATACAATGCACAATGGAAAGTCCGTTCATAAACTCTTTCATTTCCTATTCCTTCCTTTGTGAATTCAACCTTTAGAAACTCTATCAACTACCCTGGTAGCCAATGGCTTCATACACTTCATGACCACCCATTTTGACATGTAATCCACCAACAGTATAACATTCTGCTCATTCTTCGGTAAAAGATGGGAAGGACCAGCAAAGTCTAATCCCAGTTTATTCCAGGGTTCATTCGGAACACTAACGGGAGACAATGTTGCACAAACAACTGTCCTACTTTTATCAATTCTAGCACATGTCTCAATCCTTTACTACCTCTGCCACTTGTCTATCCAGACCCGGTCACCAATACAGTTCTCTTTACCAGGCTTTGGGGAGACTCCTTCCTAGGTGACCCTTGTGTGCCAAATTTACAACCTTTTCTGTCAGATTTGTCAGAGGGATAACCCTGTCCCCCCTGAAAATCTCATTCCTAGTCCAATTAAGTTAATCTCTGACATTCCAGTACCCCAAAAGTTTTTCTTCTGGAATGAAACTATACTTTGGCACAATAATAGACTCACCAACCTCGGATATGTAATCTTTACAGCATCTTTAAAACCTGGTGCCCACCATTTTAGGACCTGCCTTGACCTTAACCTTTTCGCTGCGCGTGAATTCCGCTGTGGCGCGGGCGGGGCTAGGCGTGGCGCTCCCGTACTTATGACGGCTCCGCGAGTCATGTGTCACGGGCGGCGTGTGCTCATGACAGCGTGGAGCCGTCATGACCTCGCCCACTCACTAATTCGCCCTCACAGGTGGGGAATTAGTGCCGCGTGGGCTGAGCGGCAGTTGCATGACGGCTCCACGCCGTCATGAGCACATGCCGCCCGTGACTTATGACAGCATGGAGCTGTTATGAGCACGGAAAAGGTTAAATTAGGGAAGTAACTTATTTCACAGTGCCTCCCTAGGTTCCTTACTTGGAACCTTGGAGACCCTAATATAAACTTTTCACATTTATCATTTATTAAGAATCTTCGCTTCTGGTTTATAACAACCAACCTGTATTTTTCTTATAAATAAACTCCCCTGTCCTTGTATGTCCAAGGGGAACTGCTGCTGTTAGGGTCCTCTTTCTTTGGGTTTCCCTTTCAGGAATCATCTTTGGGACCTTCAGCATTGGCTTTACTTAAAGCAGCAGGTCTTTGGTCAGAGACAAGGACATGGATGACATTTTCTCCAATCTGAGCTCTGCATGCCATTTGTGGAATGTGTCCCAAGGGGGCATGCAGTACACTGGAATCAATGATATTTTCGGCTTGGCAGGCAGAGGTCAAAGTCTCTGAGTTTGATGATTTTTTTGTGGGCCTGCCTTCGGAAGGTAGTTTAGGGCAGATTTAGCTTCATAGTTAGTGTGAAAGAAAAAAAAGCCGAGGTGTTTCTAAATAATGGATGGAGAATATCCAACTCTGTCACCAGACTCATGCGGAGACAGAAAACACAGCCAGAATTTGCCTCCTGAGGTCATTTGCTACAATGTAAGGCGAGGACACGGTTTAACATGTGAGCAAAATAATTAACACAATGTTGAGCCAAGAGCAGAGGCTGGATTTCAAACCTGTGTTCCCTGCCTCCATGGTCGGCAGCTCTAGCCATTAAGCTATATCTTCTCCTCCTCCAGGCTTAATGGAGGACCAAAACATAAATCGAAATAAACGTATACATTTACTAGCTTACAACTTTCAACCCCAAATTCAGCTTCTAAAGAGAATCAAATCTTAGTTTCATCCCAGAAAACAACTTTAAATCTGTGGCGGTATCCGTGGTACTCTTCATCATTGACTGTGGAAATGCACTTCTTTTCAGCATCCTGAAAGTACAGTTGGCAGTGATCCATGATGCAACGGGAACCAAAAGGTGTAAGCACATCACGCCACTTCTATCCACACTTGGGTAGCTCCCCATAGGAGGGAGAAGCCATTTTAACCTGGCATGCATGGTGCCCACAGCTCTTTATTATGGCTTACCTCTCCACTTAGCTGAAAAATGTACAAGAGGATGTCACACGCTCCGCAACTCTGGCCATCTAGTTCATGAAACTTCATTCTTCAGTCCTTCAGGAAGCTGTGATGCTTAAACAGTTCTTATCCAAAAGCGCACTAAATAAAACTACAAATAAACACATTTCAGCCAACGTCCTACAGGCCCCCTGAATGTCACTTACCTACATGTAGCACTAGAGTGGGAAAGTGCGCATACACCCACCTACATGTAGCACTAGAGTGGGAAAGTGCGCATACACCCACCTACATGTAGCACTAGAGTGGGAAAGTGCGCATACACCCCACCCTCATCCCTGCTTCTGCTCTCACTAAGCCCCGCCCCGTCCTGACTCTCGGTTCTGGGCGGGAGGCTGAAAAAAAAATGTTAATCAATTACCACTTTATTTTTTATTTCGGGGACATTTAATTGAGTGACTCTCCAATGTACAGGTGTCATCTGTCGTAAAAGTGGTTATGATTTACGTAATATTTAATTATTATTAGAAGAAAACAGAAGCATCAGGGCAAAATGGAAAAAATAAATGATAAACAAATTTTGAAAAAGAGGACAAGCTAAAATAATTATAACGGATTTTTTGCAACGCATAGATGTTGCTGCTGTGAGTTTTGGTCATAATGGTGAAGGAAAAACGTGAAGCAGTCAACTACTCTGTAGGGATACAGTTGGTAATTTCTACATAATTGCTAGCTCATCAAGCCGAGGAATTAAGGGTGTTTTAGTTCTGAGCTCAGCGTTCACTCTACTAGGCGTAGTCCCTGGTTGTCAGCTGATGTTTTCTTTGCCTCCTGTCCCCCTGCACGTTGCTCAATGTTTGGCCCATGTACCGTGCTTTGTTTTGGACGTCATCTCAGACTAGCTTTTTACCTCCATTAGTAATGTTTTTATTATACTCCGTATTGGATGTTCCCAGAGGTACTGGAAAATGTAGTAGTCTAATGAAATTGTTGGGTGGGAGACAGATGTAGAAAGATCCACGTGCAATGTGTTGTTAGAACATGTGACTTATTTGTTTATCAACACATTTTATAACAATTTCTCATAAAAACATATTACAGGTACAGAATCGTTTTAGCTGTTGCATGATCGTCTCCTTGTGGGATGAATTTTGACATTCATACACATTCGAACCAGAAATTCATTTTGAGTTCAAAAGGTTCATTTTTTAAAATACTGGAAGAAAGCATGCCAAGGAGAGGCATTATTTTCTGCTTATGTTAAAGCAATTGCAATGTACTGATTAGCACTTTAAATTACATTTGGCTGAGAAAAAGTTTGAATGAAAAACTAATAGGAGATGATAATATGAGCATTGCTTCAGGAAAATGGACAAAACATGACCCATTTCCTCAAAAGATTCCAGACGTTTTCCCATGTCGGCATGACCTGCAAGTTAAGATAACCTTTTAATTGTTCCTCCTCATAGAGCAAGCATCCTTGAACACAAACTCTTTAGGTGGGCATCAGATTACAGTTTTAATTTTTCTTGATTGGAGTGGGCTTCAATTAGTTTTTTCTAGATTAAGTGAGTCTATTCTCAGCTTTTCAGTCACTATTTCGCCTTTTTAGGTCTCCGCCTGCGAAAGACTGCGCACATGCGCAGTCTCGCTGGCGAGACTTAATGGGTAGAGTGAACATCACTTGCGAGGTTAAGCCCCGCCCCTCTTCTCCATTGGCTGGCCTCCTAAACGGTGGCCAGCCATTGGAGAAGAGGTCCTAGTGACGTTCTTCTTTCTATCTAAGCCCTGTCCTTTTCAGATTGGGGGGCGTGTTTTTGACTTTCTTTCTTACATTCTTTGATGTAATCAACAACAGTCAAAAACACGCCCCCAGTCTGAAAAGGATGGGGCTTACCGTTGGGTCGGACTGTGGAGAAAGTTTTGGCTCTGCCTATGCCGTCCTCCCTGCCGTCCCTGCCCTTCCACTGGCTGAGCCCGCCCGTGGGAGGGGGCGGGGGACGCTCCCTCTTATCCCTGTTGTGGCTTTTGCATCTTCAAGGACCAGGAAGAGGGTCACGTCACGTTGGTGTTTACCCGTCGTCGTCGTATGAGGCTGTAACTAAACTTAAAAGCAGACGTTTCTTTGCTTCCGGGGAATAGCGACGCGCACCAGGGCCTCTAGTCTTGACTGTGAGAGGTGGGGGTGGCAGAGGATACTCACAGGGTCTTGAGCAGCTCGTCGTCCATCATGGCGGGGTGGCTGAGGGGAACTGCCCGAGCGTGAGGTGAGGAGTCATTAACATGTCCCTGAAAGTCCCACAGGCCTTGAGTTCGGCCCCAGCGGCGTTGAGGTTTAGCGGCGGCGGCAGATTCTGTAGGCCGCTGCGCTTCTCCAAGACAATGAGTAGCACTTGCGCTCCCCTCACACACACACAGGCAAGACACAGAGAGAAGGGAGGTGGGGGCAACCATCACAAGATGGTCGCTATGGGAGGAAGGAGACCACACATGCGTCCGCCGTGGGTCGGAAACAGGCATCCAAGAGCGTCACGTCATGGACTGCACAGAACACTTTATAATTGCGTCTCTGCTAGCGCCATCTTGGAGTTCGGCAAAACTTAATATCTTAATGTAGATGGCTCGTCCGCTCTGCGAAGGTGACAAAATAAGAATCCCTGAAGTTCTGCGCATGTGACACGTTCGATGTTGCAGCTATACCGTAGCAAATCTTCTACCCACCGTAGAAGGAACTCCAGTTCTGACCGTGCGTGCTACTGAAAAGTTAGTTGTGGCTACTAGAAAGAGGCCCCTTATTGGATTTGCTGTTACTAGCTTCTGGATATCACTGGAGCACAGTTTTTAGGTCTCCGCCTGCAAAGGTATGTAATGAATAATGGAAACCGCAAAGTACCATAGGGGAGTCATAAAGAGGCATCGAAAGTAGCATTTCTTTATACAGAGGGCCACCTTAGAAGTCCTGGTTTTGCAGCCATTATCACAGTACAGCTAATAAAAAAAATAATCTACATGGCCTAGTATGCAAATATGGGCTCCAAACCCCTAGTATTGTGCTAGAACTGCTGGATAAGTAGCCAGGACTGGCTGAGGGTGTCCAGTACGACATGCGGTACCTTGGCAGCTAGAAAAGCTGTCATTCGGACATGGACAGGTGTCCAACAGAGCTGCAGGTCTTGGAGTGTCACCGGAGGTAGCATCGCTGTATTTTTGCTACTGCCTTTTAGGCGCCACTGTTTTAGAGCAACCTTTTTTAATAATAAGTGGTTTAGTGAGTTATGGTAACCAAATGATTCTACCTTTCTGACGCTTTATTTCAGTTCAGTTTTTCCTTCTTTGAATTGGCAGGTATGTCTGCAGGACTCGTGCCGAGAAGTAGATGCGAGGCACTCTAAACCCCCCCTCCCCAAAAAAACGCTTGCTAGTGCTGATGTCCTGGGTTGTTTTCACACCCCTTAATGGGCGTCCGCAGTTCAAAGCCAGGGAAAGCCACTATTCACAGTGGTTATTCACAGTGGTTCTCAGCTCGTTTTCCCCACCGTGTGATATCGGCTCCTCTCCGGGAGACTGTGACATGATTTCGGCTCCCATCACACTGACACCGTGTGACACTTTTTTCAGTCTGCATTTTAAAACCGCGCTTTTGTGTTACTGCATACTTCAAGTATACTATTATCAGAAAATGCCTGAAACGGAGCATTGCTGGAGTTTCTTTACTCACACTTGGTACTGTTTGTTGGTGTGAGTTTGTTTTTGGCAATCTAGCGCTTAATAATGCATGTATTGTGTTTACTACCTGTAAGTGTGCCCACGTGTCCCAGCTCTCCCTGCTTTGGATTTTTGCGTGATATATTCTTTAGAATAAGCTGTAGGATGTAATTTTTTTTGGGGACAATTCCCTTTAAGTCCACGTGGTAGGATGCGACCTGTCACCTTAATGTCACTGATATATTTTCAAACAAATCGAAGTTGTTTGGGTAGGCATTAAAGAGTGCTAGTGAAAGTGTCATTCTTGCCAAATAAAATGCACGCTTGCCTACCTGTGTGTGTGTGTGGCTCTCTGTGTGTGTGTGGCTCTCTGTGTGTGTGTGTGTGTGGCTCCGTGTGTGGCTCTCTGTGTGTGTGTGGCTCTGTGTGTGTGTGTGTGTGTGTGTGGCTCTGTATGTGTGTGTGTGTGTGGCTCTGTGTATGGCTCTCTGTGTGTGTAGCTCTCTGTGTGTGTGGCTCTGTGTGTGTTTGGCTCTCTGTATGTGTGTGTGGATGTCTGTGTGTGGCTCTGTGTGTGTGTGTGTGTCTCTCTGTGTGTGTCTCTCTGTGTGTGTGTCTCTCTGTGTGTGTGTCTCTCTGTGTGTGTGGCGCTCTGTGTATGTTGGGCTCTGTGTGTGTGTGTTGGGCTCTGTGTGTGGAGGGTGCTCTGTGTGTGTGGGGGGGCTTTGTGTGTGTGGGGGGGCTGTGTGTGTGTGAGTGGCATTTGCAAGAGATTAAGCTATTGGCATGTAAATGACAATGCCATTTATTTATCTGTTTTCAAAACAAACACATAAACATTTTTTTGTCATTTACAATGCCAATAGCTCTAACCTTTGCAAAGGCGAGACCGTTGCATTGTAAATGATTGTTCTACAAGTGTGCCTCAGGTGGTGGAAAATAATTCATAGACCAACATACAGTTTGCAAGTTGTGTCTTCCAGACTCTTGATTTAGTGAAGCTGGTGGCATATGTCAAGAGATGCCATATGCTGGCCCATATAAGACACTACTGGTTTAGCATCCTTCAATTTGTTCTAAAGTCAACTCACACGTTGCCTCGTGTGTGGCAGAAGTAGTTGTTTTACTTAAGCCAACAGGAGATTTTTGTTTTTTTATATCAACGCTACATGGTTTTTTTGGTGTTTTTTTTGTCCTCATTCATAAATAAGTAAGTTGTCTTAAAGCAGTCGATGGCACATTCCTGGGTCCAAACAGCGGGGAAACACCACCTTGTGATATTCTTATCACCTCATGGACTCCTGGAATAGCCGACCTCAAGACTCCTGGGGATATAGCGGGTGAGAGCGTGACTTCTTTCCCTGAATGAAACCTCTGTCCCTTAAACTCACTTATTTCATAATCATTGGCCTTTTTATTTTTTAGGAAGTTGAAGTATCAAATTTGGTAATCCACTACTCCCAGGCCCCCCAAAATTTAGTTATTTTCCTTGACCTACAGCCCAAGTCCCATATATGGATTCTTTTAACAGATGCAACCCAGTCCAATAATAATGGGGGATTGGGGGATACCCATTTTAAACAGATTTCTCTTCTGGCCAAGAGAATTAATACAAATAAAAGTGAGGCTTGGAGTTTCGAGAGCTTAGAGCTAATACTTTCCTCAGGCCAGATACCAAAGTTGACCAAAACCAAGCTTACGTTAATTTCTTTGCCAAGTACCTCTGAGATAGTTTTACCCACGTGGTGTCAGAAGCCCTGGATCTGGGGACACTGCTGAAACATGTGCACGTCTTCTGCACACCCCGAGGTACTCCTCGAGCAGACCTTTACTCCTCCACCGCCTATCTTGTTAAGCTTCTTCGGAGTCCAATAAGCTCTATGAAGTGTAAAAAGATGGTTTCTCTTCAATGAAGCAGCTTTAACAACACTCCATAAAGTGCACATTGATACCTGCCAATAAGATGTAACGTCGCTGGACGGCAGGTCTCTTCTCCAGGGCTCCTCCATAGGTATTGACGGGGGTTCTCCTTTAACTAAGAGCCAGTACCATTTAGATGCTTCTTTGCATTGGTAAAGTGGGGCGAGCAACTTGTTCTCAAGTACTTCGTTCGCATCTCCATCTTTACCCAAGTTAACTGCCCAGCTAGACAATTGATCAAATTTAAATCTGGACAACCTTTGATTCATAAAATTACTGAGGAAGTCCCTTGAGAGTAATTTATTGTCTTGCAGTAATCAACACCATTTCACAATGCCTTTCTACCAAAGTGGGACTGACAACCTATCCATGAGGCACACGGACGTACCCAGAGAGTTCCAAATAGGAGCAGTTTAACAGTAGTACGGAATTCTGAGCATCTTCCTCAACTGATACCATAGTACACAGGCCGACCTCAAAACCTTTAATTTTACTTTTAAGGTTTCGCACCTGGCAATACAGCACGAAGCACTGTTGCCAGCGAGACCTATAGTCGTCGACTCGGCTTTCAAGGGAGACAGGAGATGGGCACGCGCAGGCTACTGGCCGGCCGGACTGTCACACACTGTTTATCTCCTGTCTCCTTTGCAAGCCTCATGCGGTTAGTTTCACTTTCCCTCCCCTCTCCGCCGTCGGCTCAATGCTCACCGAAGTAAATGAAAAACAATGGTCAGGAAAATATTTCCAACGCGATGTTCCTCACCACACCAGCAGCTGGTAGAAGCAGCTGCTGACTGGCTTTGTTTTTAGGTCGAGGACCGTAGGCTGTGCTTGCGCATTTCGGTCCGAAGATTTAATGTTTCTTAGTTAGGGGGCTTGAACCCGCCCCTCTTCTCCATTGGCTGCCCTCGTAAATGCTAGCCCGCCATTGGAGGAGAGAGGCGTCACTCCCTTTAAGCCCCGTCTTTTCCAGATTCGGGGCGTGTTTTTTGCGTTCCTTCTCACCATGATGTCATTTGTCACTCAACAAATACACGCCCTGAGTCTAAAAAGCGCGGGGCTTAGTTTCAAAAAATGGCGAGTGCTTGTTCAGGGGTTTACTCAGTCTAGTAGTGAGACTCACGCACACTCCCTTGGCACCCCTTTCCACTTCCCTTGCCCTTCCATGTATTGGTAACCCACATGCTACTGAAACATACCATGTCGCCGCGCCCACACACAGCCATATAACCCAGAGCAGGCTTCTACAGTACAAAAAATCCTACCGATGACTGTCCCAAGCCGTTAAATAACCCATTATGCACATGCACCAACAAACCTCCCATGCCCTCTCCCTCCTCACCAGGACAGTAGAACTTGCGGTCCTTGGTCACATCGAACACCTTCCCGTTAACAGCCAGTAGGATGCGGCACTCTCCCGGTGGGGCAGAAGACCCTTCCCCTCCAGGTCGTCCTCTCCGCAGGGCATACCCCCGTATTGCCGCAGCTGCAGTAGAGTAAAGTCCTGGCGTTTCATGCGGGGTAGGGCGGGGGCCTCCCCCTCGGTGCCCTCGCCTGGGCCATCCCGCCGGCCGCTCCAGTGCCGCCACAATCGCCAGGTGCCAAACACCAGGAAACCGAGCAAAGCCACGTTCACCAGCACCCCACTGACCACCAGCATTGGCCCCACCCCTTCTCTTCAACAGGCGGTAGCAGCTTGCCTCCCAGCTCAGCCACCGATGCAGCAGCAGCAGCCTCCTCCGCTGCACCCGCCATCTCCGCCGCACACACCAGGTAGACACACAGACCAGAGCCCCCGCAAGGCTCACTGCGCAGCTCCCCAACAGCCGACGATCCAGCACAAACGATTCAGAAAAGGGGGTGGTGATGAACAGAGTGTCTGAATTAAGCAGACCACTCTTACCCAGTCCAAAGATCAGGGCTTGATCCATCACCGTTCTTTAGCTCACTGCACCATCCCAGCTCAGAACCTGGCTATATGCAAATTAGTCTGACCGTGGCCCAGTGCATCATGGGAACAGGGCACACCAAACTACCAAGCCAATTCTTATACTGGGAAGGAAACAAGCTTCCGGGGACCGGTTTCTGGCATTTCAGCCGTCTTCGGCCCGGCTTGCTTGAATCCTGATGGTGCAATGAGCAAGGGACTCACATCTGAGTATACCCTTCCACGCTTATGGTGGACAAAAACGATTCAGAAAAGGGGGTGGTGATAAACAGAGTGTCTGAATTAAGCAGACCACTCTTACCCAGTCCAAAGATCAGGGCTTGATCCATCACCGTTCTTTAGCTCACTGCACCATCCCAGCTCAGAACCTGGCTATATGAAAATTAGTCTGACTCTGGCCCAGTGCATCATGGGAACAGGGCAGACCAAACTACCAAGCCAATTCTTATACTGGGAAGGAAACCAGCTTCCGGGGACCGGTTTCTGGCATTTCAGCCGTCTTCGGCCCGGCTTGCTTGAATCCTGATGGTGCAATGAGCAAGGGACTCACATCTGAGTATACCCTTCCACGCTTATGGTGGACAAAAACGATTCAGAAAAGGGGGTGGTGATGAACAGAGTGTCTGAATTAAGCAGACCACTCTTTCCCAGTCCAAAGATCAGGGCATGATCCATCACCGTTCTTTAGCTCACTGCACCATCCCAGCTCAGAACCTGGCTATATGCAAATTAGTCTGACCCTGGCCCAGTGCATCATGGGAACAGGGCAGACAAACTACCAAGCCAATTCTTATACTGGGAAGCTCAGCACGCTCTCAAGGAGGGCGTGGGGAGTCTGGTCCAGCGATCCAGGAGGCGCAAGCCGTCGTCTAGCTCCACTCAATTAGCACAGAAAGTATGAGATATGCAAAACCAACGTAAAGTATATGTATATGTATAGGCTTCGCCTACCTCCGGCATGAAGCAAGCGGCTCCAGGGGCAGTGCAGAGCCGAACAAGCAGTCGGGCCCAATGCCCACCACCCCGACTTGCATTGAGAAGGCGGACGCTCCATCCGGCGCTGCAGCGCTGCAGAGAGGTAAGTACTACTACCCCTGTCACCACATTATTCAACAGTCATTTCAACAATCAAAGTCATTTCACGTACGAGGGGACAGTGCCTGCACAGACTCCTGCCATATTTGAAGCACAGCCCTAGGACAAGTATGCCCTACCTGCACAGCTGGGGTATTAACATCTCTACCACACGGGAGGCATAAGGGCCGGGCACACGGGGCTCCGGGGGGGAAGAGGTGCAGGTGTCTAAGCGCTACCATGTGGACTCTCCCCCGTGTGCTATGCTGGTCTCCTGCTTCACGTGCCCAGGGTTTTTTTGCCCTATGCAAGGCAGCCGCCGGCTCTGAGGGTCCATCCCGTCTCGGTGGGCAGTCTATTGTAACAGTAGAATTGTGTTTCGTTCCACAAAGTCCATGTACAAGATAAGGGTCGGGTACAATTCACCCCGCTTTGGAGGCCACAGTAGCCTCTTCAGTCGGAGTCTGTGCATCGCAGAGGGGATGCTGTGTTTGTGTCTGTCATGTGAGGTAACCTGAAGGCTGGTGGACCTGGCTTTGGTTTTACTCCAGCAAATCGGGGAGGGGGGGTCAGTTGTGGGAGGGAGTCCCAGCTCTCCAGGGCCGGCTTCTTCTCCGTCCATGCCGGCCCAGCTGCCGCTGTTCCCAGCGCCTTATCGGGCATTCCTGCTTGTGTGACCTTGAGCACCGGCCCCCCTCAGCCGCCGCTCCTCTGCTACCGCCCTTTCCCATCACTGCCCCTGATCGCAGCTGCATGCCATGCTGCGCCCGAGGAGCTGATCAGCGCTGTACAGTGACCAATGCTAGCTGACCAGGGCTCTGGCTCTTTCATTCTTCGTCTGGCCATCAGCATCACTGTTACACCGGAAGTGCTAGAACGCCACTCAAAGCGCGTGAACACTAGACAGGCATTGTTTAATCTATAGAAGAGGCTCGGGTTATTGTTAATTATTTATACGAGCGCTGGACAAAGCAGAAGAGATGAACTGAAGATGCTCCGGTCTCCTTGCAGTCGGTAGAGGGCCCACAGATAACTAGTTCGAGTGAGCCCATGCCTCGCCCCTCTAAGCGCTGCGACACAAGACGGGGTCAGCAAGGCGTCTGTTCACTCGCTTGTGACACAAAAGCGCTTCTCTCGTGAGTTCACGTCAAGTATAGCCAAGCACTCGCATTCCATAACGCTGTGGTGCTCCCATTGGTGCTAGCATAAGGAAACTCCTCCTACCTGCAGCGTTGACTTCTGTGGTCCAATTGACCTCACCATTCCACTCTTTAACCACACTTCCCCAGGCCTATTGGAAGCGGCCTTAACAAATGTCTGAGATATGATGAAGACCGAGGCAGTGTGTGTGTGTGGGGCTCTGTGTTTGTGTGGGGGGCTCTGTGTGTGTGTGGGGGGGGCTCTGTGTGTGTGTGTGGGGGGGCTCTGTCTGTGTGTGTGTGGGGCTCTCTGTGTGTGTGTGTGTGTGTGTGGGTGCAAATGCAATAGGTCTCGCATATGCAAGCGATTAAGCTATTGGCAATATAAATGACAATGCCATTTATTTATGATTTAAAAAAAAAAAGAAATGTCATGAGCAATGCCAATAGCTCTACCTTTAATAATGCCGAGACCATTGTTTAGAGCTCCAAGCGCGGCACGCTTTAATGTACAGCAAGCCACATGCAATATAATTTTTTTTATGCGCATTCGAGCTCCAAGCGCGGCGCGCTTTCCATGTACAGCATGCTTCACCCCACTTACCGGCACTTTGCGCTGCTCCTCGGCTGGTGTCCATCTTCAGCCGGCACTGCAGCAACAAGTGGGGCTACGTCTTTCTCACAGGAGTCTCGCCAGAAATATTGCTTTGCCCGCACCATGCGACATTCATCACCTAAGTGTCCCCACTAACTCTGCGAGACCCCAATCCCATCGCCCATTCTCTCCCCCAGCTCGTGCAAACCCCGATCACCCTATCCCCCGGCTCGCGCGCAGCTCTTCTCCGGCTGCTGCTGCCTTCCCCCACGGGCGCGCCACCAATTCATGGGACGGTCGCGCGCGGCCCCGCTTCCTTCTGTGAATAGGAACTAGTAGTTCCCGTTAGTGGAGGCAGGATAGAGGCTGTGCCGGGGTCCGTCGCAGGAGAATGGGCTCTTCTTCTATCATGGGCAACCACGGACAAACCCGCTCTGCCCCGAAGCTGCCATGCACCTCCTCCTTTTCAGGTGAGACAGAGTTAACTGCGGCATGTTTGCACCATTGTGCGCGTGTGCGTTGTGTAGTGTTCTAGTTTAATATTTCCGTCTGGGTTTGTGTTAACTATGTGCAGTAAGAGGACATCAGTCGCACACAGTTGTACCCTTGCCCACCTCCCTCCGCCCGGATTGGCAGGCAATGTATCAGTCCTGAGGTGTGCCAGAGCAGAACCTATGCCAGTTGGAACCAGTAGACGCGGTGTGAGGTATGGGGAATGTTTTCTTCGACTATTGGCTGCCTGCATGGTGCCCATGTTACATCATGCACGAATATGCACACCTGTTTCTCTCTCTCTCCGGTCGAGTGTGTAGACTTGCTGCAGTGCCCGAGGTATAGTCTAGCTCTGCCACAGCTATATATTTTGTTTCTATGCTTAAGTCCCTGGCTCATGACTCGCTGATCTCTTGTTTCAGAACTTGTGCCCTGCCTACAGTGGTGAAAATCACCTTGAATTGGTATGTGAGCATGGCTCGGTTGCATACTGGGGGCACACTAGAGATCACAGGAGTGCAACAGTGTTCTTGGTGGGTCTGCGGAAACACCCGGCTGTTCTTCGCCTCCTTTGGGAATGTCCCAAGCACTCCTGCTTCTGGTGGAAAAGCGCCTTTGACAACATAGATGCTGTTTGTGAGGTGCAGCGTCCACGCTTCCAGTGTGTACACTGATGGCCTCCCAAAGCAACAAACATTTCCACTATAATCTGTGAGGTGACAACAGTGGTGTCAGTGCAGCGCGCGCCGCATCAGACTATACTGTCTTTGTGGAGCATGGACAAAAAATCCTGGACAGAAAGACTGCCCTATGGAATCCGGGAGCAACTAAACGCCCACGGACACGTTGTCTATGTCTGTAGATCAGGAATGAGAGGCCTTTCGGAAGGTGCAGGTCCCTTTTATTCACTTCTTGTCTACTGCATTTGCTGAACTAACATGGCCGTGTACCTAAAAGTTCTGTACATCACACCCTAAAGCAGACTCTTAGTACCTGGACACTGAGTACTACAGAAGCAGAAGCAGGGGGCGTTGTTTGGAATGAGTGTTGTGGTTCCCTCTTGCATGGAGAAGCCGCCGGCTGGGGATGGTTCATCGTCCCCCAGCAGTGAGGCTGGAACCATATATGCTTTCATGATTTCATTAATAGTTCTTGGTCCCTAGAAGATCGCACCTGACATCTTCCAAATACCCTCCTTAAGATGAGAGATTTACCCAGGCAAGGCTTTAAGTGGGATGAAAAAACATGGGGGTCTTTCACAGGGGTGTAGCCGATATAATTAAGGGCGTGGCTTAAAAACGCATAAGCAAAGAATCTGTGCTTCGCATAGTGCGCCCCATCACTAGTATATTTGCTGCTTCTGTAATTGCAACCAGATATATAATACAAGTCACATTGCACCTACAACAAGCCAGGTCTATTAGCTTCATCAATGGTTGTTAGTATAAGGCAAATAAGCAACAACTATGGCTTCGTTGTATATAACAATGAGAATCCTTCCGTTCTGAAATAGTGAGACTGTGAAAGAACTATAACTAGTCTCTTTGAAGGGACCTCAAACGCAGTAAATGGTGGTACTGCAACAGAGTTAAGATTTGTTTTTCACCCTGAGGGTGAGGGCAAAAATAGAGAGCACAATAGGGACCTGTGTCAGCACCTGCCTTTTAGAAATGCTGGTGCTGAGCACCGTTGTCCCGGCCCACTTAAAGCCCTGTTTGTACCCATTAGTCATTCTGTTTTTATTTTGCCGATTGTTAAGTAGAGATGGTGAGCCCGTCCTAACAAATGTCTTATTAAGGGGTTTGATAATGGCATAAACATGTCGACCGCCACATTTTTTTAGGTCGAGCCTGGGCAGTGCATGCGATGCTCTGCGAGGCATGCTGTATTGAGGTAGGCACTTGAAGTTGCGCCCACACTCCACCCACATTTTCATTGACTTGTCACCGTCCACTGGAAACAGTGGCTGTTCATAGATCAAAAGGCTTAGTAGTCCCTCCTTAGCACCGCCTTGTCTCATTTTGTAACCTCCCATTGCGACACCACTGTTATGTGTGTTGTTGCTTGGTAGGCCTTCTTTACAGCCTCCGAGCACTAGTTTCTCAAATCGCTTTGTCCTGCCTGCTGTTGCAGGCAGGACATGCTCTCTCCTAACGCTTTGTAAAATTTGTATAGCACAAATTTGCAGTGCAATATGTCCAGCATTTGCAAGAGTTTAAGCTATTGCAATTGTACATGACAATGCCTTTTATGTATCTGCTTTAAAAACAACACATAAATAAAAGGCATTGCCATTTACAATGCCAAACGCTCAAACTCTCATAAATGCGAGACCTATTGCATTGCAAATGCTTGTTTAAAGTATTTGGGATGACCACATTTATAGAGAAGCCCATTCCCCTCCCCCATTCCCTGAGGAATATTTTTAGACATGGCTTATAGAAAGGGGGTGAAACAAGAGGAGTCAAACAAGAGATGTCTCACAATCTTAGAATGAAATGCCCAGCAGTAAAAACGGAGTTCGGGGCTAGCTATACCCCCATCCTGCTTTGGGCATCTTAGTTTCCTCTACGCAATCCTAACCCCTTTATTGGACCAGAGGAAGCTATTTGTATCACTTTGTGTATCCTTTAATGTTTTCGGACTAAATAATAACGGCATTGCGTCGAAAATAAAAAGTACATTTTGGCAAAATGGACATTTTAACCAAGTTTGAACAACCAAAAATTGACAGTGGAAGACTATCCCATGATCTTAATAAGGTTCCTGTCTCTTTCCTTTTTAACTCACTCAAGGTTAACCTGGGCCAGTCTGTTAATGTCCTGTGTGATTTGTATACCTAAGTATCTTATTTGCTGTTTAACTAATGGGAGACTAGATTGCAAGTTCCAAGACATAATTTCCATTTTTTGTGAGTTAATTGTACACCTAGAAATCTTCCCAAAATCCATCAATAGCTGCTCCAACTTTGGCAGGATTGTTGGACCATCTCCTGTAAAAATCATCAAATCATCGGCATAGAGTGCTAGTATTTTCACCCATCCCTCATATTCGAACGGAGCAAAGATTTCACTAGCCCTGATGTTACAGGCCAATGGTTCGATGTAAAGATCGAAAAGTGATGGGGAAAGAGGAAATCCCTGTCTAGTTCCTCGCTTCAGCCCAACTAAATTAGTTACATTTCCATTAACTACTATCCATGTTGTGGCAGTTTTATAGATGTTACTAATGACCTTTAGAAATGTGTCTCCTAGCCCAAAGGAGTGAGCTATGTGGCGTAGGCAAGGCCAGCTCACCCTATCAAAGGCTTTGGCCGCCTCAAATGCAAAGATAGTATGAGGAAACTTGTTGACTTAAGCAAGGTCAATTGCGCCGATCAGCTCATGGGTTAAATCATGGAGCTGGCGGCCCCTAATAAACCCCTTCTAGTCAGGATGGACCGAATGGCACATCATGGTGTTCAATCCCCTCGCTAAACTGTGCGCCGAGATAGTATAATCGCAATTCAGCAGGGAGATGGGCCTAAAAGACTCAAATTCTTTTGGTTCTTTATTAGGCTTCAGAATCAAAGTAACGGCTGCCTCATTCCAGGAGTTAGGAATTGGAGTATCTTTGGAGAAAATACTATCAAATAACTTCTCCAGAATAGGAGCTAGGGTCTCACTAAGGGCAATATAAAACTCATTAGGTATAGCATCCAACCTACATGTTGATCAGGGCTTGACAGACAGTAGTCCAAGGCCTTCAGACAAGAGCAGAACTCCTACACAATCTGAGTTGGAGCTGAAAAATCAGCTCTATCTCCACCTCATTTAGTACCATACTTTGAAACAACACTCAAGAGTGGTAAAACAGACAGTCCGCAAAGTTTTCAACTCTGAGCAGCTACACAGTTATCATCCTGGAAAGTCTTTGTTTTTGGACTCCATGGCCGGCCTCCTGTATCATCATTATACCAAATGACATAGTCCACATGGGGCTACTGCAAGAATGTATGGGTCATTAGTGGTGCCAAAGCAGGTGAAACTGCGATGACAGACCTACTCGGCCGCAATGGCACTCCGGTCATTTTTATGGTGGTGCTAAAGAATTAAAACATGAGCCAGGGTGTTGTTGGTGAGGGTGATACAAGCCCAGTTAATCATTATAAACTCATCAATACCCACAGGGATGATCTGACCCTGCAGAGGAAATGGCAAAGCCTATCACAACATCCGGTGACTAATCCAATTGTACAATATCGTACCAAGATATTACATGAATCGATAAGAAGAAACATGGAGAGGAGGCACAGATAATCTGGAATTGATCTCTGGATTGGAACAGCCACATCATAATGACACTTTACAGATCTAAAGCTGATGAGCTGAACAGATTTCTGCAGGAGGATCTTGAAGGAGTCCAAAATAGTTTCTCAAAAGAACTTTGCCTGCATGGTGAACACTGGATATAAACTTACTTTGCATGAAGGTAAACACATCCCAAGCCCAAGGGATTGATCTGTTGATAAACTGGGCAAGGAAATATGTGTCTGCGTTTCTGTGTATTCCTTTGAATCACAAAGTAAACCTGAAGCTGAAACTGCACAAAACAAGAATGCTCTTGATTGCTCCAGTGCCTATATCAAGATTTCTTATATCTCTGGCACACCGCAGGAAGCTGTAACACCTGCCAGATCTTCTCTCTTGGGTGCCAAACGAGATCCTTCATTACAGCTTCAATTGCTGAACCTAAATTCTTGCATTTTAAATATATGTTATATGGTCGTCTGAAACTACTTCCACTCCGCAATTACATCTTTTGAGGGGGGAACACCCTTCAGCTAGAGTACTCTGAGTCTTTAAGTGGGAGAGGTTCTGCACTGATGTCTTGTAAAATAGGTGAACACAATACTGTGCTAAGTAGAGATATGTTACATTAATTGGCTACATCTGTTTTCAATTTCCATCTATAAAAACATTTAGCTTATGTTACTACATGGAGAAAAATATCCCCACGGTCCTCTTTTTACACAATTACTGTGATTAAAAAAACTATGCACCTCCTTCCAAGCTGGGCATTTCATTGAAGGTAGTCCTGGTTGCCATTCCCTCATCTAGGATGATGAGGGAGTTTCAGGGCCTTTGAATTTGGAAATTCTATGTAATATTTCACCTTAAAGTCTCACAAAGGATTCCTCATTTTCACTTAAGGTAATCTCAGCTATCATATAAACCACACCGCCCAATTGCCTCCTTTCTTTCCCAACACCTTCAGCAGAGGGTACTCTTCACACCTTGTGTGTAAAGAATGCTATGAGAATATTATCAAGATATGGTTAAAGAAATTTGAACAATAAAAATACTCTTTGTTAAATGGTACATTAAGCTTGCATGCTTGCAACCTTGATGCAATTCATGTAAAATAGTATTCTGACCAGCTACTTGTATTCAAAAGCAGACAGGCCTATTTGAGGCAAGCCCTTCCTGGTAGAGAAAAAGAAGGCAATTCTACTTTTCTGTGAAATGTCCATATTTCTAAAATATATCAGTGTAAGTTGGAGATTGGCTCATACATTTGCCAGGTAATACTGTACAGACACTGGATACTAGGGTGATGCAGTTGTAGGGTAAGCCTTTTTACGAAGTGTATTTACTTAAATTGTTTATGAATGTGGATTACCACCTGGCTTCTCTACCACCATTATTTAACAACAAACATACTATTCTATTCTACTCTTCGTGGATATCAAAGAAAAATAGTGACTTGTCATCCAAGTTCTCCATCGTGTATTTTAATTCAATGTGTAAACAACACTCCCAACCCCACTTATGCAGTGAGCTGAAGTGGCAGATTTGAATTGGTTAATACCCTTGTTCAGCTCATGATATAAAAGATGAAGTGGCTGACCCACTCTTGAGCTACAGCACGTACTGGCATGTTGAAAGGAAGAAACATAGAAAGGTGTTCCCTCCATGTAAAGCAGGACTGATAGCACTATTGCCTTCATGTTTTTATTTTGTGTAAATTTGAAGAAATTATTTGTTCTCAATGTACTGTAACTTATTGTGCTTCTTTGCAAATTAAAACGGTAAAAAATAAGTCTATACAAGGTTTTTTCCCCAAATATGTTTCCAAAAGAAACTTTAAAAATTTTAAATGTGTTCAGGGTTTCATCAGGAGAGAGGCAATACTCTAAAGTTCATGAATTTGTGAAAAAAGTATGAAGGAAGAATAAAATCACATATCAGTATTGTCCTTTTTGCACCCATGGTAAATAAAATTAAATTCCTTACTTAAAGTGTGAATAATGTCACAGATAGTCTGATTAGTCTCATGTGCATTATCTCTGCAGTGCAATAATGTTGTGTGCGTAGTGGCAGTTTCATTACAGTACTGGAGCGAGGGTTATTTTGCAATCTCGTTTCAGACTATAAATTTACAATAAAATATTGTAGTATCATATTATTTACATAGTTGTATTTTAAAAATGATCAAATAAGAGAATATCCCTGACTAATTGCTAAGCGTAGAAAAGCATGGTACTTCTTGTTTCTGGAATACTAGGTCTTGAGAGTTGGATTCAATGTTCAGAAGCATCATTTTGTACCTGTGCAACATAGCTGAAGACACTGAATAACTAATCTTTGCTTGAAAAAGTCAATTAGGATCAAAACCTTGAACTTTTTAAATTCCTCCTTTTACCATCAGCACAAACCTTTTTATCCTGCTTCAGTATGCTCTGTGAGGCACTCGGCAGTACCCATTCTAGTAATGGCAAAGACGGTGGGCATTTGTATGAGAATTTGAAAATTAATCACAAGAGCGCCTAACATCCCAAAGAACAGCTGTCTGCTCTGACCACCTCAGGGCCACAGTGTACAGGACAATTCCCTGTGACTAGCTACATGTACAACTGCCCTCATGCATAGAGACCTCCGTCCCACCCAGTACATGGTGAACAGCATTCATGGTATCTCAAGCACCGGCTACTTATCAGACCACTGCAGAAATCCCATTCCACCACCTTCCAATACCACACCACACTGCACTCAAAACACAGTAGAAGGATATCACTTTCTTTACATTACAATCTTTATGGACCATAAGGCTTGGGCTATCCACATGTTAGAAAGAGCAGATGAACGCATAACTCAAACCACTTGAAGAGTAAGAAGTAAAATATATCAGAAATGTATTCTTGGGAACGAGTGCCCTAGAGAACCTAAGAGAAAACATTTGAAAAGGGAGACGAGGGGGGGCGTGACTTGGCACCAGCCCAGATGGCTGCATAGTCCAAGAGCTCCGCCGGGGGCTGAAGTGAAAAGCCAGCAAAATCTGCATATCATCCTGCAGCTGCAGCAACTGAACAGCTCACCAAGGGTGTCTGACAGCTGACCGGTGGCACGGAGCCGCACTTAAGGCTCAGATGCGCACATCCTGGAGCGGAACGGAGCAGGGCCTACATGATCAGCAGGCCGAAGACAGCGGCGGCGACGTGGGCTGAGTTGCGTTGCTGAGATGCCTGGAGTCAAAGCGCGCTGCCCGGACCCAAGACATGAGCAAAGCGCGGTACAGGTCTCAGAGCCCACCCGCGAGGGGTTGATCAAGCATTGGAGGCAGTGAACGGAGATTAGATTCAGCCCTGCGTGCACCCACGACAGTGACTGGTCCAACCCCAGAATTGCACTTAAGAAATTACAGAAAGGAGTGTATGATGGGGGACTGGCTGTTCCTGGTCTGC
Source organism: Lissotriton vulgaris (assembly GCF_964263255.1). Taxonomy (NCBI): domain Eukaryota; kingdom Metazoa; phylum Chordata; class Amphibia; order Caudata; family Salamandridae; genus Lissotriton; species Lissotriton vulgaris. Next base: position 1,047,096,903 of record NC_141697.1, on the reverse strand, counting down.
GGAAATACTATTGGGCCTCGCGACTTATAAATATTAATGGACGGGGGTTTACCTCGCTTACAGGGTTGACCGATTAGCGATGAGTACTGGTAACTACCAGGCGGAACTGTACAGGAAGAGGAGAAATCTTATACACCTTCCAGTGCACACACAAACGGTGATCGAGAATATGGTATAAGGCCACTAGAATGATGGGCTGGAAGAATAGACTCACGGAACAGACGCTTCTGTGGGTGGGAGACCACTTGAAAGAGCTGAGTCGTTTGGAGGGCTTCCGGAAATTGAGCCTTATGGGAATAGACTTGCATGGGGATGTCTGCAAGGGAGGGAAAGTGGTCGAGTTTGATAAATTGCAAAAGGAGTTTCAGATGGGTGAAGGGGAATATCTCTGCTACTGCCATCTAAGATAAGCACTACATTGCCATCTGACAGAGGGAACCTCGATACCGGAGTATTCACCGCTCGAGGACCGACTCCTCTTCGATCCTATGATTGACAAGGCAATATCCCTCACATATTAGAAGATAGTTAATAATTCTCTGGACTATATGGGACCCCTGGGGGAAGCTTGGGAATCAGATGTTGGTCTCCTGGAGGAGGATGACTGGGTGGGTGGAGGCCATACAGAGTCCCAGGGAAATAGCTATCCGGGCACGCTATTGCCTGGTCCAGCTCCTCATTCTTCATCAATCCTACGCCTCACGAATGGTCCAGTTTTGTGGTAATTGCATGTCCGGGAAGTGCGCGAGGGGATGTGGAGAGAGGGGATCATTCTTTCACATATTGTGGGACTGTCCCATAATCCAAAAGTACTGGGAGAGACTATTCAGAGTAATGTCTACAGTGGTGGGAGAACCAGTATTGACAGAGCCCAGGTGGCATATTCTATGAGTAACTGGGGTGGGTGGCCAAAAGAAACATTGCCTGCGCATGGGGGCAGGAGATCCGTTGCAGCCTGGAAAAAATATATGGATTGGTGTTACAGGGCGGAGCAATCAGTTTATCAGCTGCCCACACAAATGAAAGAAGAGATGGGGTGCATGGGCACACTATGGAGGTCTCTGGGAAGAGGACTGTGAGCCACTTACAAGTCTCCCTAGATTAAATGTATGAGCGATGTCAAGCTGGACAGCATGGATGACAAAGCAAAACTGTGAAAGACAATGTATGATGTAGCGTGGTGCACTGGGAATACATGTAAGCTTAAGTGACTATATAATATATGTATGAAGTTTCTCTGAAGATTATTACTTGTTTAATAAAAGGAATGTAAAAAAAAAAGGGGGAGACGAGAGAGCCAGGAACTTGTGAGATCGATGACTAGTCTAGTTCTTCCATGATCAATAATAACCACAAAGAGTAATCTAGCCATGACCATGTGAAACATGGCAACCAAATACGCTAGACACATTGTTTACCTGATTCCTCATGGAACAGATCCCAGAATGCCTAGGGGAGTGCAGTGTTTCAGGGTTATGGGTTTCAGTGCTCGTCTGACAAGTTTTAGGCAGAAGGTCTAAGATTAATACCCCAACTGCAATGTTTACCTTAGAGGCAACACTTCAGCTCTTCACCATCACATGGGATGTACAGCAGGTTGTACGCTATCTTCTTGACCCCCCTTCCCACCTTCAACCTGAATGCAACCACAGGAAAAATCCAACATCACATTACACGCATTACCTGTGGTCTGAGCTTGAATACTTCCATGATGGGGGAATCCTTCATGGGTAAACAACAACTACATACTTCTGCATCCAAAAGCGCTAAGGCCAAGTAATTGTGGATATGTGCTATATACAAACACAATCACATAACATTCCCATGAAATGCTAACAAAATACTGTAACATTAATATCAACTAACTTACTTTTGTTGCACAATATGCAAACTAGCTAACAAAATCTCCTACTGCAGGGAGAAAGACATGCTTTAGAAAAATAATAACATATGTTTTACTTAAAGTAACAAGCATTGATAATGCCAATAAGTCTTGCTTATAACTGAAAGTGCCTCATCACACATGCACTCTTGCATGTAATCACCCTCTCACTGCCACTTTCTTGCATCCACTTACTCAACTATCCATTATAAAACATAGACCAAAATTCAACATTAAATATGAAAGATAATTAAATAGAATAAAAGTAGAAAAAACTAAAGGAATAGCTGCAGATTAAACATAGCAGTAGATAACCATCTTTTGGTTTTGTGAATTGTAGGCACTTATTGGATTTTTGTTTTAAAGTTACAGAATGGCCGCCACCTGTAGAAGAAATATGTCAGTCATCTTAGATTAAAACAATGATATTCTATGCACAGAACCATTCTAAACATGAACTCGAAATGTGGCTAGGTCAGAATTTGCGCAAAGCCATTTCTATCACCAAGTTATCAATATAGTCTGATAAATACTCCAGGAAACAACTGGGAAACGGCCACCCACGTATCCAAATGTCCTCTGTAGACAAGGGTTCACAAAGAGCAAGTTGCAAAACTAAATCCAGTTTCCCAGCAACAAGCATAATTATCTCATCAAAGAATCAGTCCAAAGAGAATCAATCCAGAGTCTGTACTTAAATTTTCTATTTTATTTTCTGATTGTCATCATGTTCACAAGCCAAAAATATTTTACAGATGGTTCATATCAGCCTATAGGCGTTACCAATGTAGCCAACACGTGTTTCGTCTTGGGTATAATAAAATAATAATAATAATACAGAATTTTGTAAAGCGCGTACGGTTACCTCAACCGGAAGTGTCCCGGCGCTATCGCCCATTGACTTCCTCAGGACATTCATAAGTTTGAGGATTTGTCCGACAAAATCCAGGCAAGCCTGTAGATAATCCCATTCAGCATGGGTCTTAGTGTCACTTGTATCCTGGCGGTACAATAAAATATATGTGCGTATTTCAGAAACGCAGAGAGTACTCCTGTCCCAGAACAACCGGCTTACAGTCGTCTTGGATCAGTAAAATAGTGATACACTACAGACAATACAACTCCAAGGTAGCTGTCTGGTTCAGAAGCACTAGCCACGCTCAATGTGGCACACTGCAGATGAAATAAGAGGTAAGCAAGTGGCCTTGTGGCAGTGACTGGGGAGCAGCTGTCATCTGTGAGCTTCCATGTACCAAAATACCAGTCGAAAGACTTTAACATATTGCAGTAACAATCCACCCAGTTCATATGTTTTTCACAATAAATATATCGGTCATACCAGGACGGGTTCCCTAAGCAAGCACTTAGAGACCGGTTGGTGATTTGCGCTATATAAATTCCTGTACATTTACATTTACATTACTTTTGTTATAACTTTTCATAATAAACAGTTACAGCTAATGGCATTGAACACAACTTTTCCAATTGATATTGACATGTCACATTAACTAATCCAAGCCTACTGTATGGAGCATAATTGTTTCATTACATCCACCAGGGATATAGGCATACAAATACAAATATGTACAAAATGTAATTTGGCAAATTATGCAACTCATTTTGAAAAAGGGATTAACAAGGACAAGCAAAGTGCAGACCTTAACATTTGCTCCCAGGGTTTTTCAGAGGGTGGTAACTAACACCAAAGCCCTTGCCTCCCACAGTGATCTGTGACGTCTGTAGACTGTAAAGTATTGCGGTAACCAGCCACACTTACAGCTTATTGGCTTTCATATGTGCTTTTCACAATAAAGAAAATAGGGCTGCTTTCTTTATCATAACTTTATAATAAACATATCAGATCTATGATATTTTACATACCTTTTCCAGTGAACCGATCCATTTTAATGGCCTTGGTCATTGGCTTGTCATCATAACCCACTCAGGCCTGCTGTACTGAGCATAAGCATTTCCAAAAGGGAAAACAAGTCCTTGTTTTCAGCGGAAGCACACACCTTCTGCCCAATCAAACTGTTGTAGAGAGAGAGATCAACTAGTGAGTGGAGCCTAACCTCCTCTCTTAGTAATACTACTCTAACATCTTTATCTGATGATTCCATAAGGTTGTACTGAAGCTTCATTTTCAAGCCAGACCTAAAGTCCCACGCTACTGTAAATGTTTACATAAGATATATTTCTGTTTGCAGAGGTCAGACCTGGGACCAGGGTTCGATTCCCGACGCGGCAGGGTCTTGAGCTCAAATGTCCATGGACTCGATAATTCTCGCTTCGGTGCCTGACCTAATCATGGGTTCACACTCTGCAACTCTGGGCATTAAGCTTGCTTAATCTCCACAGCGGCCCCCGCGGCGGGATGCCTGGCTTTCACCTTGGGGATGCCCTGTAGGGGCTATCTCACAGGGAAAAGCCAGGACGGGTTCCCAAGGCAAGCGCGGAGATACCCCTTCGGGGGTCGATTCTGGCGCTATATAAGAAACATAATAATAATACTTTCAAAAGCGCAAAATGAGATTCAACAGCATTCTACTTAAAGGTTTCAATGATGATTCTTATTTTTTAAACTAAACTTAATTTTTGTCTTCCTAAATGTTAATTTGCTGGAGGAGATCTAAAGTGCCGCTGTTGTAAGAAATAAACCACTTCAGCTGGGATCTCTGTTCGCTGTTAGCAGAGACACTCACTGTAGCTCAGGTTGAAATCTGGTTGAGCGCTAAAACCTCATCGATTTAGTGATCGGGTAATTCATGAGCAGAGTTAAATATTTGTGCAACAGATTTTGTAATTTCCTTATAAATCATTTTTTTATTTGTTCAAAACGAACTTGAACTTTCTTTATTAAAGACACATACTTGTAACCAGTTCCCAGATAAGAACATCATTCTAATGTGCTGTGTCTGTTGGTATGATGTGTCCACAAGGAATTGAGTTCACTGCAAACCCAATACTCACTCTCTAATATGAGACTTCCAGTGAAAATATGGGATTTCATTGCTTGGGAGTGGACACTGCCAACTTGGCGCTAGGTGTCATAGGTAAATGCACAGACTGACGTTAGGAAGAGGGGAAAACTGAATAGCTTTATTTAAGGCCGCACCACCCACAATCCCAACATGTAGGAACAAGACTGTGACACGTTCTGTTTATCGCTCAGTTGTGGGCTCAAACAGGGTATAGAGAGAGGGATGACGCCATCTCAGACATTGTTCACAAGATAGCCGCATCTCTTTAAGAGTTTTCTTCTCTCCTAAATTCATTCCTACCTCATTTCACACCTGAAACCAGTTGTGTAGATCACAATGTGGTGCCACTTCAGAGCCAATTCCATCTTGCTAAATGGGGAAAGATGCTAGCACAGAGCTTTCCATCTTGAAACTCTAGAAGAGGTGCGTGGCTGAGCCAGTGACTTGAAGAATGATGCCTTGGGTTTGTTTATGCATCTCCCACAGTCATTTGTTCCTAGTAAAGGATCATTCTTGGGAGTTTCCCGACTGAAACCACAGCATGTGCCAAGTTTTGTTGTGTTGTTTCAGCACACATGGATCGCTGCCCAATCTGTGCAGTCAGTAAAACCATGCTCTCCAGTTTTATTAAAAATGTAATTCATCCACGTCTCCTCTGACCTAAGTATGGTGCTATACATCCTGTTACACTACAGAGCCAAGTCTGATGAATCCTCAGTCACGCCCCATTCATGTTGGATGAATTTGAACTCCTCGGTGCCTTTTCATATACCTCTGGTTGTCAGTGAATTTGTTGTACATACTGTTTTCCTCAACTACATTCCTGTCAAATTGCATTGCTTTTGATATAGTGATCTATAAACTAATTTTATTCTCCCTAAATTAGCCAAGCACTTCTTATGTTAAAGTGTCTCCCGTGATGATCAGCTGATAAACATAAAATCCATGTTCATTGATTGCATGTTCATTTTTTTTTTTTTTTTTTTTTTTTTTTTTAAGACCAATGGTCCCAAACTTTATTTAGTTTCACAGGTAATAAGGCAATTGATCACACAATGTCATAAAAAAGAATAATTACCACAAACGTTACCCAGCTAGTAGCATGTTTTGACATGTCAGTCATACATAAGTGAAAATAAACAGTAGCCAGGGGAGATGCATTAGTCCGCATACGGCAGTGCCAGGAAAAGTCTCGGGTTGCAGTGCTCGTAGCCCGCAGCACTGCAAAAGGACCAAGGTGGTCATGGAAGCCAACAACCATTGTTTTAGGCCGCTTTCCCTGGTCGGCACAGAAGCAGTCAAAGGCAGGATCACATCCCACACTAGTATATGGGTCGCTGGGTTACAGTCTCCTGATCTTGGCACTGTCCAACAGGCATTGTGTGAAGAGTAAACGGGGAGGGGAAATCAGACATCATCATGGGTACAGTAGAAACAATCTCACTGCCAACCAGGAGACACAACAGGGAATTAAAAGAAGGGGGAGGGAAAAACATTTCAACAACCGTCGGACTAGTGTTTGCGTGTACAGTAATGTATCAGTGATCCTAGCTGTGTGTGTTGCACCCTATGTGGGCCGTGTGGGGGCGGGGGCGGCTGAGGATGTAGGGTTGCTGCGATCGCGGGGCAGGGGGGGGGGGGAGGGGAAACGACAGGGGACTCCTCCTGCTGGGCAGGACCTCGGTGGCCGGGGGAGGGAAGGGGGGGAGGAGGGGGGCTCGCTCCACAACCGGACGGCAGACGACAGGACCCTCACTGTGTCGTGTCGGGGTGATCACTCCATACCGGCCTGGGTGCACGCCGGGTGGTACGCGGCCAGGGCAGCGTCCCAGTCTTGGGCAATCGGGTACTTCCGGAGGCCCGCGGTCTCTTCCCTGTGTAGAGACATACTCTCCGCGCAAGCCCAGTTGTCAAAAGAGCGACGCCAGTCAGCAGGGCGCGGGGGGTGGCACTCTTCCATCGTTTCGTGATGAGCCGCTTAGCCGTAATGAGTCCGAGGTCCCAGAAACGTGCCCTTAGTTTGGTCTGTTTGGTTCTCTTGTAGAGACCCAATAGGCATGCTTCCCACGTCTTGGGGAGGGTATCGCCCGTGGCCGCCGTCAATGTGTCAGTGACCGCCGACCAGTACAAGGTGAGGTGAGCGCAATTCCAGAGTGCGTGCAGGAAGTCCGAGTTCTGGAGGCCGCACCTGGGGCACGCCGACGATGTGAGTCCGAAGTAGCGATTCAGTTTGTCTGGGGACAAATACGCGCGGTGTATTATGTAATATTGGATGATCTTAAATCGCGCGTTGCGAGGGATATTTCTGGCGCCTGCCAATACCGCAGCCCACTGTTTGTCCGACCAGACACTACCTCGGTCGGTCGTCCACTTCTCCCTCAGCCTTTGGGAGGAGAATTGAGTATGACTGTGCAGCGCTTGTGCTAACCAATGCACTATATGGGAACCATCGCCCATCACATGTAGATACTGGATTAGCATATGTGTGGACGGCTCGTGGGCCAAGTCACCCCATGCCTTCGTAAGCTCGCGGAGAAGCCTGGCGTGCGCCAGAAATTGGCCCACTGGCAAGCCAGTGTCTGCGGCCAAGGTCTCGAAGGGCAACAGACTCCGTCACTATACAGGCCGCCCAGTTCGTCCAGGTCTGCCGCAGTCCAGCTGCGTAGCTCGGTTGAAGACAGCGCGCCAGTACCCAGGGGGTCCCCAGTAGAGGCAGGTTCGGGGAATAGGGTACCGTACTTTTGGTGAGTCTGAGGCTCCGCATATAGCACTGCCTCGCGACTGCCGCATGGATCTGAATGGGGGGTCGGCCCCGCGTCAGGGGGTGGAAGAGTGTCAGCACCTGTACGGGGGACAGGGTAGTGTCGATCGTGGCCGTATCCATCAGGTTCTTACCACTCAGCCAGTAAGCAACCCATTGTAGCTGGGCCGCTAAGTAATATAGTTCCTGATTGGGAATCGCCAAGCCTCCAGAGTCCGAGGCCGCGTAGAGGGTCTTCAATGCTACCCGGGGGCGCCCTTTATTCCAGATGAGGCGCCTGGTGAGGGTTTCCAACCCCTTGAATATGCGTGCCGGTTCATACACTGGCAGGTTAGCATAAAAGTAGAGGAACCGGGGGAGCATTATCATCTTGGATATCGCCACTCGGGCCGGCACATTCAGTGGGAGGGAGTTCCAGAACGTGACCTGGACCGATAGCGAGGATATGGCTCTCACAAGGTTGCCCTCCAGGAGATCCGTAGGGTCCCGATATATGAGGATCCCTAGATACCTGAATACCGTCGGGTGCCATCGGAGCGTTTCTCCCATCATGCGCACATCACATTGCGGCATCGTGTCACTGAATGCATAAGCACCCGATTTAGCCCAGTTAACGCGGAGCCCTGACATGTCCCCGAACGTTTGAAAGATGTCCGTGATTGCCGTGGGTATATGGGCGAGGTCCCTGATGTATAACAATAAGTCGTCGGCATACAGAGACACCGAGTGGATGCCATCGGCCAGCGGGATACTCCAGGTGTCGCCGGAGGCACGGAGCAGTTCCGCCAAAGGCTCCATCACGAGGGCGAATAATAGAGGGGAGAGGGGACAGCCCTGCCTGGTGCCCCTCCCAATCCGAATCCTGTCAGAGAACAATCGCCCAGTCCGGACTCGTACCTCGGGTGCCTGGTAGAGGAGCCCCACCATCTGGACATAAGCGTCGCCCAGCTCGTATTTTTCGAGGACTCGGAGGAGATAGGGCCACTCCACCGAGTCAAACGCTTTTTCCAGATCGAGTATTATGCATCCTGAACGTGGCCAGGTGGGAGTCGCATACCGTTGGACTCTGAAAAAGCGGCGCAAATTGTACGATGTGCTCCGGGTGGGCACAAAGCCATTCTGGTTAGAGTGTACCAGCGTGGGGACTAGTGGTGCAAGCCTCCGGGCCAATGCCACTGCTAAGATTTTGTAATCGGTGTTGAGGAGCGCTAATGGTCTGTACGAGCCGAGCTCGTTTGCCTCTCTACCCAGTTTTAGTAGGGAGATCACGTTGGCTTCATTCAAGGACGCCGGGAGTTCAGCATCCTCCGATGCCGCCTTATACACCTTCAACTGTTCCGGTATTAACACCAATGAGTAGGCCTTGTAGAATTCAGCCGGGAGCCCGTCAGGGCCCGGTGCCTTGCCATTGGAGAGGGAAAAAATCACCTCCCGTAGCTCCTCGTTAGTAAGCTCAGCACCTAGCTCCGTCCGGTGAGCGGGAGTGGCTGTCGGAAGTTGCAGTGTCGCCAGATAGTCCGTGATCTTCACCACGGTGTCCCGTAGTCGTGAGCTGTATAAGGACCTGTAATGCGACGTGAACGCTTCGTGTATCTGGTTTTGGGTGTAGACTTCAGCGCCCTGAGTCGTACGGATCGACAGCACCGACGCGGACTGGGTGTCTTGTCGGATCAGCCACGACAGGAGCCTGCCAGGTTTATCACCTGCGTTATGGGTGCGTGCGGAGTGCGCCGCAAAATTAATGTTCTTCAGCCTCTCCATCAAAAGAGCGTGATCTGCCCTGGCCGAGACCAGCCGGGAGTCATCGCCCTCCGCCGCCTCCCGTTCTTTGTCTAGTAGCGTCTCTTCCGCCCGTATCAGATCTCTCTCCACCTGTCTCCGCAGGCCCGCCTGTACACCGAGGCAGCTCCCCCTGGTCACTGCCTTGAAGGCGTCCCACTCAATTTTCGGGGACGAGGACGAGTCGCTATTGTCCTCGAAATACTGTATCACCCTCCTAGATATCTCCTCTCGGAATGGGGTGTCGAGTAGGAGATCCGGTTGTAGGCGCCATGTGGGTACAGGTGGGCGTGGTCGCCTCCATCCATAAACTAGAGTGTGTGGGTTATGGTCTGAGTGCGTCTGCCCCAGGTAGTCAGTGTCTGTCACGGAAGGAATCAGGTCACGGGACATCATATATCTATCTAGTCTGACGTGTAATGAGTGGGCTCCAGAGTAGTAGGAATACACCCGGGCGGTAGGGTTTCTGACTCGCCAGGCATCTTGTAGGTTCCACTGCGCCGCCCAATCAAGTAGTGCCCTGGAGGCTGCCTGCGCAGGGGCGATCATCGCCGGGGGGGACGAGCGGTCAAGGGAGACATCTAGCACACAGATGTAATCCCCACCTAACAGCAGGGGTACGTCAGGCCAAGGTGCAATCACTGCCGATAATCGTGTTAGGAATTTCCCCTGTTCGACATTAGGTGCGTAGATGGAGGCTATAACAATCTGCTGCCCGTCTAGTCGGCCCTGTATGAAGACATAGCGCCCCTCAGTGTCAACGTTGCTGTGTGTCAGTGCAAATGAAACCCCCGGCCGTACCCAGATCAGAGTCCCTTGTGCAAACGCTGAAAAGGTCGTGGCGAATATTTGCCCCCTCCACCTACGGCGAAGTGTGGCTACCTCAGCGGCGACCAGGTGGGTCTCTTGCAGCAGTGCAATCTGTATCTGATGTCTTTTAAGATAGGAGTACACCTGATATCTACGCGAGGGTGTGTGCATGCCCCTGACATTCCAGGTACCAAATTTAACCGTAGTCATCACAGTATCCATCTCGCCCAAGCACTCGCTCCCCCCCCCATCCCCCACCCGCCCCGCCCACACACGCACAGCAGCAGTTATCAATGGCCATTTTTCCCACCCGCCATCCCACACAGACCCAGGAATGCGCGCTGTAACACTGCAGTGCCGACACTAGTCTCAAAAAGAACAGGAACAGAACCATAATACCAAAAGGGCAACAACAAAACAAGTCGCCGCCCAAATGCTCTAATGAGCTCAATCAATCCGTGAGTTCAGTGGGGGGATGACAAAGTACGTCACTTAGGTAAAACAAGTTAGTTCACTAGGCCAAGAGAGCCGTGGTGACTCCCCTCCACGGGCAGTGGGCCAAGTGGCATCTGAAGTCAATGGCAGTGCCCATGAAACAGGGCCAGAGTATCTAATGTCACATGACTCGGATGCTTAGTTCCGGGGGGGGACCTCATCTGCTTTACCCCCGAGGGGGCACTCACCTCTAGGGGTCCGTCCACCCCTCCAACACAGTGCTTCCGGTGTCACTCGAGTGGAACGGCTCTGTCCCCCCTTCCCGGCAGCAGTGGCAGCACATGGTTCATCCGGGTGGTGGGGGGGGGGTCGGAAGTAGGGCACAGGCCCCGGGGACAGGGCCGGCTGAGGCCACCGGAGTCTCTAGGAGTGCCGGTGGGAGCCCCCAAGTGGGTCAACCATGGTGGTGTACAAACTGCTAATTGTCGCCAGTTGCAGTAGCCCAGCCAGGGCTAGGATGAGGAGGGGTGCTACGCTATCAGGTCCGCCGTTTGGGGTGTGACATCCGGTAGGCCCTCTGTATTCGGATCATCTGGCAGTCCGTACAAATATTCGTCGTCCTCGCTCCCGCGTGATCGTGGGCTGGCTTTGGAGATCAGGATGGGTGACTGTGATCCACTGATCTCAGCTGCTATCCGGAGGGCCTCTTGCTGTTCACTCTGAATTTGCTCCGGTGTGGGGCCTATCTCCGTGTCCGCGGCTGGTGATCCGGCCCTCGAGGTGCGCCGGTGTCTTCGTCTGCGGGTGCCTCGATGTCTGCTTTGCTCCATCGGTGCGGACCCGTGGCCCGTATCTACCCCAGAATCCAGCCAGGTCGCCGCCGCCTCAGGAGTATCAAAGAAGGGGGTCTTGTCTTGTGCCACCACTCGGAGGCGTGCCGGGAACAGTAGTGAGTACTTGAGAGCCAGACGCCTGAGTCGTTGTTTCACCGCTAAGAACGATTGACGTTGTCGTTGGACCTGCACGGTGTAGTCGGGGAAGAACATCACCTTGCCATTGTCTACCTTTATGTCTGATAGTTTCCGTGTTTCGCGTAGGATGGCGTCCCGATCACGGTAGTTCAGCACCCGCATAAGCATTGGTCTCGGATTGGAGCCCTCCGGGGGTGGACGGGACGGCACTCTGTGCGCTCTTTCCACTACTAAATGTGGTGACAGTGTGCCCTCCGGCAATAGTTCTCGGAGCCAGGCCTCCATGTGCTCTGCCGTCTCCCTCCGTTCCCATCGTTCCGGCAGGCCTACTATGCGTACATTGTTCCTCCTGGCCCGTCCCTCCGCATCCTCCGCCCTGTCCTCGGGGAACTCCACCCGGTTGAGTAGGTCACGTACATGCTTGTCTGTCTGTGCCAGCTTGGGCGAGGTCTCCGCCATCGTTTGTTCCAGGGCCGTGGTGCGTTCGGACAGTTTCTTGTGGTCCGCTCGGAGATGCGTCAGGTCCACCGCCACCTTATCGATCCTGGTCTCCAGCGATGTACGGGTCAACTGCATGGATTCCTCCAGGCGCTCCATGGCCGCCAGCATGGTGTCCAATTTGGAGGCAGTCTGGTCAGCCTCGGAGTTCTTCACCATCTTTCCTTTGTTCAGCGTCCCAACGGTGCCGGACTTCGCTCTGGTCCCCCCTGACATGGGGCTGGTCGACGCTGCAAAGCAGCCGGGCGGGTAGGCCCCCGCAATGAACACTGCTGAGACCTGTGCGTGATGGTCACAAGGTTAGGCACTCTGCTCCACTCGGAACGGGCGGTGTGTGGTCAGCGGGGGGGGGGTCCGCTATGCTGCCAGGCCCTTGGGATCTTGCTCTTCGACACCGTCTGGGGAGGGCGAGATGGCGGTGTCTCGGCTGATGTGGGGGCCCTCATGTGCCGCCGGCTGTCGCTGTAAGTGTCTCAATGACGAACCGCCCCCTGGTAGCGCCACCTGTTGGTCTGCTAGGCCGGACCGCGTGGTCTCTCTCCGGTCGTATCCGCCCCTCGGGCCTGGAAGGGCGCGCTTGGCCAGGCGACTCTGGACACCGCCCAGCGCCGTGCGGGGCTCCGTGTGGCTCAGCGCGGGGTCAGTAGTTGTGATGAGTGCGGGCCACACTGATTCCTCACCCGCGCAGGCACAGGGTAGTCCCCTCAGTGTAGGGCCGGCCGCCGGCGAGGCTGCGCAGTTGTGGCCGTGGTCAGTGTGCTGCGTGGGCCGGGTCTCCGAGTGCTGGCCGGGTCCGGTGCCGGTTAGTAGCTGCTGCAGGGCGGAGGACAGGGACAGGGGCCCAGGAAACAGGACCTCATAGCCTCGGTTGGTGGTCGCCGGGGCCCAGGGGCAATATTGTCAGTGGGGGCCCGGCCGGGTGTTCCCAGCTTCGTCAGGCAGGGTGGGCCGGTGTCACAGCCCGCGGTGGGCCAGGGTGCCGTGTCCGTCTTCAGCGTCCGGGGCCCCCGAGTAGAGGGGCTGCCGGGGACACCAGGCGCTGTGGCGCGATCCCGTTCCCCGCTCTAGGGTGCGCAGGGGAGGACGCACGCGTCGCGGCCTACCTCGTAGGCCCGGATCCCCGGCCTCTGGTAGTTGGGTCTGCCGGCCGGAAGTGTGCCCCGGGCGGGTAGGCGCCGGGATAGTGGTCGGTCGGAGGGTCCGTCGCTCCGATCTGCTCGAAAATCGTTCTGGCGGTGGAAGAGGCTCCCGGGTGCACTCGGTGCAAGTCTGGGCTCGCCACCGCCGATAATGTAGGAGAAATAACCCGTGGAAGGGGAGCTTCTCTCGGAGCTCAGCCCGGGCACGTCTGCTCACATCGCGTGCTTAGCCACGCCCCCCATTGATTGCATGTTCCATTATCTAGTATTCTGCACTTGGTAAGAAGTAGAGGTCTTTTTCCATGTATTATTTTAATATTCCCATCTGAATGTATCCCTATCAGTCCCCGTGTTATTGGTGTGTATAATCATTTGTTGGTTAGTAAAAAAACGAAGTTACAGCTAGTATGTTACCACATTTATTTAACGGATAAATGTACACTCACAAGTCAACATATGTAGGGTTTTTAGTGCGCTAAGCTGTCATATGCAATACATATTACACTCACCTGACAACATTAATATTGTACTACTAGCACATGTGCAGCGTCTAAAGTTTCATTAAGAAATCATATTCCTTTTTTAAGTCTGGCTAGACAACACAGGGGTCTAAAAAAATTACATCATGGACTTTTGCTCCACCCAGAGGAATATTGCTCTCACACATCATTCATTTGGGTGTTTGGGGCAACATTCTATCTCCTATGGAGTGCTTGCTCTGAAAAGTTGACGACTTTTTTAGATATTTTTTTACATCATCACACATTAAATTCTTTATCTTACAGATGCATTGTTTTTGGTGAGCAGCAGTTTTTATTTTGTTTTTTCACTGCAGCAAACTTATCCTTTATGTTTTAGCCATGACTCAAAATAGAAACACGACTTGTTGGCTTTGCCACAGCTTGCTTTTAAACTTTAAACTTCCTCAGCTGTTAATAGGTATAACACAGGTAATGATTGACAGCATGGAGAAACACTCAAAAGGAAATCAAATTTCTGTATTCTTAAACGTACACCACCCAGGTTTGTTGTAAACAAGGAAAGTCAATTTTGGATCAGTACCTTGAAACTCTATAACTGTATTTCGGTTACTTAAATAAAAATATCACACACAAAAGCCAAGCCACAGTATACCCTATACCATTGATGAATCAGATGTTGAAAGACAATCGGGGTAAGAGGGTAGAGTGGAGCAGAGGCGAGCACCTGTCGCATTATAATTTACATCACTCTAATCCGAACAAAACAGAATATCTAATGATTAACCCAATTCCTGCTTCTGTCGCCATTGAGAGCAACAGACATCCCAAGCTAAGGGGAAGGAGAGCTGATGTCTGAGACAATTGGGAGAACATTGAAAATGTTCATGGTCTGGTGGATGATCTACCCCACACTGAGTCCCAAGAAAGTATGGCGAGCCTTGGTATGGGTGAGCGTATGGAACTCCCCGAATAAGTTTTATAAATGGATATTACCCAGTTCATTACATTTCTAGTGCATTTCACTTTTTTCCCTTTTTTGACCACTACTATTGCCATTCTCCTTGCTGAGGTCTTCCTAAGTCAGCAGCGACAGTGCCGGTTGCTGATCTTTTTGTACCTGGTGATCGAACAGCCTTCATTACTTGAGTCTTTGAGTGAAGTTCCACCTAAAAGGGTTCATTTAAGGGAACCCCTGGATTAAATCAACCACACATCTTCCCTTCCGATAGAACAGGTACTTACTTAATTCTAATTGTTGAAGTTCTGGCTACATTGCAGAGGTGTCCGTGTCTAGGTACGCGTTTTACTAGTGAGGCGATTGTGCAGTTGTTCAACTTAAAAAACAACACGTGTTAGGCTTTGAAGCAGCAGAGATGTGGTTTTGGTTTATTTAAACCCCCTTAATGTAACAAGTAATATAAAACCCCTTTCCTATGTTTTTTCCAAAAGTTTCCCTTATGATCTCATACTATAATTGCTTTGTATTCCCTCTGCAGAAGCTACTGCCAGGAAATGTGTCTCACCAACTAGTGTTCTCACTATAATACCATTTTTGTTTTGATCCACGCTTTTAATCGGTTCAGAAGATGTGTGTCAGGTTCACGATAATTGATGTCATAAAAAGAAAAAAACTAAATTCTTACTCCTGCAGTCTCTTCGCCCTTTTCAGTTCGAGTCACAACCCCTAAGCTTGCTGGTTGTGCGACACCCTCTTGTCATTAGCCATTTAGAAGACAGACTTCTTTGCAGATACTCCCCAGTTTCAGACGTAAAGTTGCCTTTTAGATCTGTGGGTGGAGGATTTTGTGGGTGTCATGCACTGTTGGATAAAGCTTCGTTGAAGCTTGACATGGTAGGGTTTGCAAGACTGCTAATACGCTTCAGCCGCCTGATTGAACCTTATCAATGCTGTAAAACAGATATAGTGATAATCATTATCATAGAAATGTAGACTTTACATTTCTGCTATGGCTGCTATCCTACAGGAATCTGATTTAGCTTTAAACGGACTGTGTCCTCTTTGTATATATGCCTGTTACGGCCAATGCTGACTACTTTGGTTTTCAGATATGTAGTTTCCCTTTCCTATTAAGTCCGAGATTAGCGGGATAGGTTCTGTTTCTGGGTCTCTTTCTGCCCGTCATAAGTTTAGGAGGGTCATATCCATGCCAGGTTTTGAAGCACAACAAGTAACTATTGAAAGTATTTCCATGTATATGTGTTGTATGTAAAATTATCTTTAGATAATATTGAGAAAATCCTGCATGGATCATGCCCTGCTTGATTTATTTATTTAATAAAGTTTTATATAGCGCGAACATGATCCCGAAGGATCTCAGAGCGCTTTACAATTGGAGGGGAGGGGAGGTAACAATTGCAGTACAGGTATCAGATAGGAATACCAAAACAAATACTCATCAAATAGGAATACCCAGCAAAAAGGTTACAGACAAAATGGGTCAGCAAAGAATACGATAATAAACTGGTAGATAGCGAGCTAGGAGGAAAGCCGAAGATTCGTAAAAACAAGAATAGCACCCAGCGCAGCGCTTAAAGGTGTAAGTCCAAAGCAATAGAGCAGAAGATCCAAAACCTTTTAAGGTAAGAACTTGTTCATAAGGAATCTTTTTACTTCCAATTTGAAAGCAACCTTGGAGGAGATTCTATGTATTTCCGGTGGGAGAGCGTTCCAGATCTTCGGATTTAGGTTGGACACTTTACTTAAGACTACTTGGATCTTCTCAAGGCAATTTTGAAAATAGAAAACAGTGCACTTTCTTCTGCTGCACTCTCTAGGGTGCAGTCCATTGCCTCAGCACACTATCTTTAAATATTGGAAACCTTAGGCTGTTCTGTACATTCCACAGGCAGGAGGTCAAAAACATGGATCCCAAAGAAAGATGTGCCCAAGAAAAGGAAGTGAGTGAATTAGGTGAATTAAACTGGGGGCACGTCGCTCATAATTTCTTATGAGACCCTTTCTTATAAACCTTCTCTCCTTCTTGCTCATATGTGATTTAGCATTGGGTTTTTTTTAACGCAAATGTGTTGGAACAATTTGGTACTAAAATAAATAGTGCTTATGCCATGTTTGTGGTTCATGTCAGTCAGTCAGTAAAAACTTTATTTGCTACGGTTCTGTAGCATAAAAGTACATGTACAGTTAAAACAAACATTGAAATAGAAACCAGACAATAAAAGGCCATTTTAATTTGTTTACCCATCACTAGTGCTTAATTTGAGCTAGTAGTTTCCAATGTTCAGCACTGGCAATAATCAACAGCATCATATTTCATGAACTTCAGTTAAGAACACATTCATTTATGGTAGGCACAGGAAGATTAAGTGATTTGCCCAGAATCACAGGATGTTGAGCTGACGCTGAGACTCGAGCCTGGTTCCCTGCCTCCGAGGTTGGCCGCTCTGGCCATTACACCACATCCTCTCCCCACTTTCATGGTTGGTAGTTGGTTATGTTTTAGGCGGCGCTAACAGGAGAAATGGGATGGTGCAAGCTGCCTCCTGACGAGAGCGCCAGCACTTCTTTTCTGTTTATAAATTAACTACTGCCCATCACGCATAAAACAATGATTTCTTTCTTTCTTTGGCAAAATTTGCCGTAAAAGCACAACATGTACAAGTAAATAAATTCAATAAAACAGTTAAAAAATCTGAATAAAAAGTAAAACATATACAGTCAAAAACAGCATATTGCTAATTTCGGATTGAAAACACGTACAGATCATGGGATAACAACCAGGTATGCAATACAGGCATAAGAGAGAAATAAATCATAATTCTGGGCTTCCGATATACTAAACAGCCCTTCTGTCTTCATCTCCTCATAAACAAGAGAAAGCAAGAGACAGCAAATACTATCGACTGTGCTGTACTTCTAAGAATTTGGGGGCTGTTCTAAATTCCCTAGCCCCCCACGTTTCGACACAATGGCACAATCCACTTCCTCCTATGAACATAATAATATGGACAAAAGAAAAAACTGGATCAATGCATTCTTTAGTAACAGAACAAAATGGACAGCTCATATAGTTTTCGTTGGGGGAAACAAGAACACCTAGCAGTAAAGGTATGGAGCGGTCGGTCCCTATCCGAAATTTGATATACAATGATCTTGCAAACCGGGGTTCTATCAGATCCACAAATACAAAAAACGGAGTAAACATCCGTATACTCAAAAATTACCGTAGTCCACAGCAAAAAAACAAAATCACAGAATTATATATATATTTTTAAGTTTCATACGTTTACACCCAATCGGAGGAACTTTCTGCAGAAAGCTAATAGCTTCATTAAAATTAGTCAACAGTTGCTAAAACTCAACTCCATTACTGTGTGCCAATAGTAGGAGAGGTGTAATTGCATACAGTGTGTGTATATCGTATAGATACCAAGCATCCGATAAATAAAACGCTTTGCTATTGACATCAAATATCTTGTTGATGCCGACCAATATTACTGATTCCTAACTATTAAAGTGCATACGCTCTCTAAAAGTACCACACCAACACAGTACAGTCCACTGTGCAATCTCCTCAGGTCTCCTATCATGACAGGGCAAGTCTTCTTATCCGTAGGCATTGCCAGATGAAAAGTCCTACAGTCTGATTGATATGCCAGTTGCAAGTTGTTACAAAATGTACAAGGCTGGTCTGCACTGACTAAAGTCATATCTTTTAAGGAGGGGCAGAATTAGTTTTTTCCTAGTGGTCCCGTACAACAAACTTAATATTCCAGAAATTTAGCGCACCACTACTCTGACCTACCTAGAAAAAAATAACAAATTAGTATATATATATATCTGTATTGTGGATTGGGGTATGGAAATACTACATTTTTGATGTGTCTTATCTGGACTTCCGCATGTCAGGTGGTAAGGACATGTTGATACATTTAATTTCCCAGCTTTTTTTTGTGATTGCTTAAGTAAGTTGTCCTTCGCATTTCTGCAGTCCCCAAGTTCTGCAAATGAAGAGAGAAACTACAGAAAATGTATACATGTCCCCCCTTCTTTAGACCTTTATAAAGTTCCTTGAGACTCTAAATCCGAAAACTTTTTTTTTTCCAAGCCTGTCTGGGCCCTCTCCATCTCACTTTACTGTTATCAACCCGATATCAAGCGAATGCTTTCTACTGCTGTTGACTGTACCGAAAAATAATACCCAAACAGTGCTTCATGCTCATTATTGTAAAACTTTTCAACAAAAGACAACCACACATTGACTTTGTCATTTCTAATCTGCACGTAGATTAATAGATTAATAATTGACGATGCATTTTATTTTCAATTCTAAACCACTTATGACTAAAATGTTTTTATTTTTTGTACCAAGGCCAGGAACAGATGTCCCGCATTATATCTATATTGCGCTGAATCCGATACGAATTTCAGATTGGGAATTAAAAGTTGATTTTACAATGAAATTAAGAGTATATAGTATTGTGAGGGTTTTTAATGATTATGCAATAAAGCAGTTTGATTTGACTTCATCAATTAGTTTTAGGTAATATAAATGTCAAAAGGTCAGATGATGCAATTGTGCTCCCTCTATTAAACTGACATTTCATGTTTGCAGCCTCACTGATAGTCAAGTAATATTATTTTATCAAAACAACTTATGCCACCTTTTTTGACCGCGAAGAGTGTAAACATACTTTCGATAAAGAATGGCACAAGGCACTTCGTGAATCCCCAAGTGACGTCAGATCAGTGTAATCCTGCAAACTAATAACCCTTTCTTTCGTTGTCAGAAAGTCAGTTTTTGCATTGAAGAGCTGCAGTTATATACAGAATGTTTCATGGTGTGCAATTTCAGTGTCACTATGTTTTATCTGTGCACGTATCTGTAATTCATATATTTTTCAACATTCCATTGCATTAACCTGCTGCCCCACTCTCTCAACCCAACGAAAGACCTGTCTCAATATGAGAGAACATTGAGTAAATACACTAAATCAAAGTGTTCCATTCTGCGAAAAATACTTTACTTTCACCCTTGAACTCGCCTTTATTTTGGTAAGACTTGAAAGCAAAGCAAACCATAAATAAGTCCTTCATCTGATTTCAAGATAATATTGGTGCTAAGTGCCTGGCAGCTTTCATGTTACATTTTATTAGGATGTATTGCTAGTGATAATTTTGGGAGTTTAAATAAGTAGAGACGTCCAGAGCAGTTTACAAAGGAGCACATTCTTCCTTTAATTGGGAGAATCACTGGAAGTACACATTTTTCGAAGGGCGATGGAGTAGCGGCAAGTCAGACTTGAGAGTATGTACAACATAATGAGAAACTGGATGTGCAATCCCTCCATAGCTTTAAATTAAATTCACTAGTAATCCTAAAGGGATTATTTGTTGTTTCAAAATCCTCTACTGTCTGCCTCGCAGACATTATGAATGTTACTCTCTGTTAATCAGATTGACATAATACAAACCACCATTTTTGCCTGTGCTGATGTGAGACAAAGTAATTGATTAGAAATTGATCCACTTGACACAGCCGCTGTGCTATATTTTATGGAAACCTCGCTCTTTGGTCTGTCCAGTATTTAACAATTTTCTGAAATCTTTGATTATTGCATTTGCAGGAGACGTTGCGGTGAAGATTCTAAAAGTCACGGATCCTACCCCTGAACAGTTTCAGGCCTTCAGAAATGAAGTGGCTGTGCTCAGGTAAGCCCATATACCCATGAAGTATGTAGAGATCGTGTAAATAATTATTCTTTGTTAGAATGACCGAAAACACAACCTCAGTATGTAGTGTACCATAAAATGACTGCAGTAAGCATTGCAGATACCTTTGCCTTTTACCTTTTGATTGAACAAACTAAACCATAGCATTCCAAATGCTGACTGCCTGAGCAAAAGAACTAGGCTCCACATCTGGATTAATGAACAATATGGCCTAATTGGACTGACATTTTGCTCTGGAAAAGAGTACCCTGTATGGAACTCTGGTCAGCAATGAGCCACATACTCCCTTTAGTGTGCCTGCACTCAGAATTTAATAACACATCTTTTTGTGAAGATGGTTTTTAAAATGTGTGTTTAGATACCACGCTTTTAGAAGTGGCTGGTTTCTTGTCCTAACAATCCTGTGTGCCTCTGCTTGGTTGTGTATTGACTGTCTGGGTTTGGATGTGACAGGGTCGGGGGAGTGTTCTGACACCAGAGAGGTGTAAGTGAGACAGCAACAGGATGGCCTGCATTTGGTGTGGTGGGAGGAGTAGCCCCTTGGATGCGCAGAGGGCTGTGCTGCTGCCACAAAAAATGGCTCCACCTCCTGCGGGAGTGTCTGAGGCCAAACCCTAACTATCAAAGTAAAGGAGGTGTGCGCTGGCAGGAAGACACCCAGGTCTGGTTTGGACCGGGCTCAGACCCCCTGAACACAGGCTTCAAAGGCATTTAGGGGTATAAATGTGAGAGCTGGAAACCCTGAACTCAAAACTGAACTCAAGCCTGAAAAAGGATTGAAACTACTACATGATCAAGAGGAACCTCTGCCAAAGAAGAACAGCTGAAGAGACTGAAGAGAAGGACTGCCCTTGCTGTGTGTTCTGGGCCTGACCTGCAGTTTGCTGATTTGACTAAGGAGAGGACAAGGGACTTTGCTATGTCCCCCTGCTTGAAAAGACTTTGCTGTGTGCTGTGTCCTGAAGTGACTTGTCTCCAAGGGCCTGAAAGGAGCTGGCTCCCTGTTGTGGAAACTCAGGAACATCAAAGTTTCCAAGTGTGTCTCAGTGACGCTGTGTGCGTGTGCTTTTTGCAGGCTGATACCTTTGTGAGAATTGCCATGTGACTGTGTGCCCCGGAGTAGTCTTGCGCTCTGCTTCGATCGACGGCATAACCAAAAGTGCTGTGATCGTTATCACCATTGGCCCGGACCGTCGTCCAAGGGGGAGCCGTGAGAAATCACAGCCGCCGGCCAGAGCCTGCCTTTGCCAAGGAGAGACCTGTGAACCTTCAACATCGTGGGTCTGATGTCCTTTGCCCAAGATCAACGGAGTCGCACCAAGAGCCGATCAGCTGTGAGGCCGTCACCTGGGAGCCCGACCACCTCCAACCTGAAGCTGCACAGCGTGACGCCCAAGCCGTGAGGAGAGGAGAGAGAGACTGCAACCCCCCCCCCCAGGTAACGCTCATCGAGCGTGCATGTGTCGCTGCCTGGGGCGGAGTGCGTGCTATGAGAGACCGCTTTCGGCCTTTCCCATCTTTGCAGCGTGAGCCTCCACTCAAGTCAGTATCACGGCACATACTCACAGAGGAGTGGCAGTACCGGGTCGGATTGTGGAGCTGCACTTTGTTTCCTTCGTAACAGTATTGGGGGCATATTTTGGCAGTCGCTGACCGCGAGTCAGCCAAGAGAGGCATAGAGGCCTTCACTAGCACCGCGATCAGTCCCGAATTGCTTTTACGATCCGCATTAGTACTTGCAATACGAACTGCATTATTACTTGCTTTCACGATCTGCATTCGTTTTTGCACTACGAACTGCATTATTAATTGCTTTTATTATCCACATTAGTACTTGCACTACGAACTGCATTATCACTTGCTTTTACGATCTACAATGGTACGTGCACTACGAACTGCATTAAAACTTCCTTTTACGATCCGCATCAGTACTTGCATTACGAAATGCATTATGACTTGCTTTACGAACCGCATTAGTACTTGCATTAAGGGCTGTCTTATTTCTACATTATGAACTGCATTACAAACTTCATAGCATTGCATTAGGACTGCACTAGATCATCATGTACTGCTCATTAATGCATCAGGAACCTACAAGTGATTGTTGGCATAATAACTGGACCAGTGAAATATTATGAATACGCAGATGCTGGATATTTTCATCATTTGGTCTCATCGTATTTCTTCTTGATAAAGGTACAGCTATTTTCCTAAATCAGTGTGGTGTCCATTTGTGGTGTTATCCATGGTCGAATCACTATCTGGTACCATTCTCTGTACGCGTTCCATGGATTAGATCACTGACGCCAGCTCCGCTATACCACTCTAGGCGGAGATGGGCAAACTTCTCGCAGACTAAGTTCTGTGCGGCACTCACTAAAGGAGGGAGTCCGGGGTAGGACGATGCGGACACTGCTAATCTTAACCTCTGCAATCGTATCACAGAGGCACTTGACTGCACAGCTCCACTCTCCTGTGCTAAAGTAGGTGGCCCCACTCAGAAATCTGCACCGTGGTACAGTGACGAGTTGCGGGCGGCAAAGGCAGCACTGAAGCGAGTGGAAAGGCAATGGCGAGTGGCCTTTTCGACGGAAACCAGGGAGATTTATCTAACTGAGAGGCGACTCTACCACGGGCTAATCAGAAAGTCCAAAGCTGCATACTATGCCACCAGAATCAGTGAGGCCGGCAACTCCACGAGGGAGCTTTTTCTGCTATACAAATCTCTCTCGGGTGGGATACCAGCTACTGCCCCAGATGAGTGTTCGGCGGAATCCTGTGATAAGATCGCAAACTTTTTCGCCGAGAAGGTAACTAAAATCTACTCATCATTCCCTAATCACCCCATGCCAGGGACGGAGTTCGTGGAAAGTCCGAGGGAGTAGGGGAATAGACATAGACTGACCAACTTCGTTACCCCGCCCACGGAGGACCTCTTAAAGATATGTAAATCCATCAAGTCCGGATCCCCTCAGGATCCCACCACGCCTAAACAACTAGCCGAAAGCTTGCCAGTGTTGGAACCTTACATCAGGCACCTACTAGACCTGTCATATAAGACTGGGATAGTGCCTAGAGACTGGAAGCAGGCGGTGGTTCTACCATTGAGAAAGAAAGCAAACGTCAGCTTTGAAAAATTAGAGAACCTTCGACCCATCTCCCTTCTGCCCTACCTGGCTAAAGTGGCAGAAAAAGCTATTAACGTTCAACTGATGGATTTCGTGGAGAAGGCTGCCCTCCTGCATGACACCCAGTTCGGTTTCCGTCCCCGCCACTCTACTGAATCGGCGCTCCTGATGGCAGTGGAGACCCTACGCCGGGGGGTGGATGAGGGACAGACCATGGCCCTCATCCTGCTGGACCTAAGTGCTGCATTCGACACTGTAGCACACACCACCTTGCTACAGTGTCTGAATAATGGTGGAATATCGAGCACTGCACTTAGATGGTTCCAGTCCTTTTTGACGGGGAGAGGTTTCCAGGTCCGTTAGGGTAATTGCTACTCTGGGGAGATCTGTTTGGGACAGGGTGTGCCCCAGGGCTCGTCACTGAGCCCCACCCTGTTCAATTTATATGTCTCCCCAGTGTCCTCTATAGTGGAGGGTCACGGAGTGCATATAGTATCCTACGCCGATGATACGCAGTTGGCTATCTCCCTATCGCGCGCACCGGGTCTTGCGGTGGACCAATTCAGAACCTGTATGCAGGAGTTGGCAACCTGGATGTCCACCAATTGCCTCAAACTTAATGGCAATAAGACCGAGGTGCTCGTGGTGGGGGGGAGCCATTCGGTGTGGTCGTCGGCGTGGTGGCCCGTTTGCTTGGGTGAGGCTCCTACACCCTGTTGTGAAGCCAAGAATCTTGGAGTTTGGCTGGATGCGGATTTGTCTTTTGGACCTCAGATAGGCCGGGTGGTGGGTGTCTGTTTCAGCGTCCTAAAAAGTTTGCGGAAAGTCTTAGATCTACTTCCCATATCTGCCCGCAGGACGCTGGTACATGCCCTCGTCACATCGCGCCTGGATTATGGCAACCTACTGTATATAAGAGCAACCAGTAAGGTACTAAATCATCTCCAGGTGCTGCAGAAGGCGGCAGCCCGCCTTATTCTGAAGCTTCCTAAAAGATCAGACTCCAAAGTTGCCCTTCAGACTCTTCACTGGCTCCCAGTGAAGAGAAGGGTAGAGTTTAAGGCCCTCTGCACCTGCCATCGTATCCTTAATGGGAGGGCACCAGCACCACCCCAGAGTCTGGTCTCCAGATATGAACCTATGCGAGCACTGCGTTCCTCCCATGGTGGCCTGTTAAAGGTCCCAAGGATAAGAAAGGCTTGCATGGGAGGCAGATCATTTCGCTACTTGGTAGCGAAGGGCTGGAACGCTTTACCCCTGGATCTTCGTCTAGAACTGTCTGAAGCCAACTTCAGGAAGAAGCTAAAAACACATCTATACACACGGTAATCTCTAGCTGACTCTGCGCTTGCCTGCATGAGTTTTCTGTCTTAGCGCAGGGACACGCTAGTTGAGCGTAACCGCGCGCTTTATAAAACTCCCTTATTATTATTACTGTCTTACTAGGAGTCTGGTTGCAAATACTTTACACATTGCCTTGGAGGTAAGTCCGGCTGCTTGTGCCAAGCTACCGGAGGGTGAGCAGGGGTTATCTCAGAGTGTGTACCTCCTTTCCCTGACTAGAAGCAAGGGACCCTATTTGGACTAGGGTACCTACCTCAGCCAACTAGAGACCCCCAGTTCTAACAACGACTTAATAATTAACATCACCTCTGACTTAAGGTTTTCGAATGCTTGAAATGACAGATTTTTGTTTGACATCTGCATGATGAAAAAAGGCTCTACATTTTGAGGAAAGAATGTTGTCAATAAAGATTCAAAATTAAATATCCCAATAAGGAGACTGTTGAACACGGGGCTCTGCATGGTCACCCCAGAAACATTTTGTTTAATCCCTCAATTCTTTTGCTAAATTCATTTTTAGGTCTCGCCTGTCGATGCGCATCCGCATCGAGCAAGCGAGACTATGGGGGCTTATCCACTCTTTATCCAACTTGCAAGGAATCGTGGCGATTCCTTGCAGTGCACGAGAAATTTAAGCTCAATGTGCATGCGCATTGAGCTTAAAAGCGCGTGCACATGCCCCCAGCCGCCTGCCTTGACGACTCTCCCGCCCCCTCACTTCTTGATTGCACGGCCGCTAGGCCGTGCCTCCCCTACTCTCCTCCCCCCTCCCGCCTGCCTTGCCTACTCTCCCGCCCCCTTACTTCTTGATAGCACGGCCGCTAGGCCGTGCCTCCCCTACTCTCCTCCCCCCTCCTCCTCCTACTCTCCCCTGCCTGCCGTGTCGCACCTCTCCCCGCTCCGCCCCCTCCCCTGCCCGCCGTGTCGCTCCAAAGCAGCCTACGGCCAGTATAGATAAATCTGTAGCTCTGAATTCGCAATGTATAAGCACACCGATGATTGGGGAATACTCCACAGTCTGAGCAGAACTTTGAAGTATCTATATTGTTACTTTTCATTGAAAAAAGCGTGAGTTTTGCTTTTTTTCTTCAGAAACAACATTACAATAATTTGCAGTTCACGGAGTTCACAGCAAAGCGTCCAACCCTAAAAGGGAGTTATTAATGTCACAACTGCACGCAAGTGTGCTTCGGCCGATTACTGTGCATTTTGGGAGTTGCACAGATGACTGCTGAAGAGCGTGAACATTTATTGCTTCATCAACGCTGAAAGCAGTTGCTTTAGGTGCACAATGTTCAAACGCACACATCCCATATACCCCCCCCCCCCACCCCCCCGTCAGCCACCACGTGCTTCCCACATTGAGCAACGCGGTCAGTATGCCGGCTCTCACGTGGGTACCGTTTCCTGTAACTGAAATGCGACCATGCTTGACAAACATCCCGCTCACAGGAAAAAGCCCCACCCGGGGTGCTGCTCTCTCCCTCCGTCCCTCGAGCCACAATAAGCCGCTTCTCACAGGGTGATTCCAACGCCCTCCAGAAGTAAGCACCAGGTTCAGACCTCCAGGGGGCATTTCTCCTCCCCCTCCCCTTATCTGCCGTTCCTTCGTCTGTTCCCTCTCCCCGCTCCGCCCCCTCCCCTGCCCGCTGTGTCGCATTTCTCCTCCCCCCTCCCCTTATCTGCCGTTCCTTCGTCTGTTCCCTCTCCCCGCTCCGCCCCCTCCCCTGCCCGCCGTGTCGCATTTCTCCTCCCCCCTCCCCTTATCTTCCTTCCCTCCGTCTTGTTTATATCTGTAATCTATTGACTTTCGTAAAAAGCCGTGGGAAACGGTTTATGGGGTGATGGATGTTCGCCTCGACTCTGGGAGTAGGGCATGCTGCTGGACTTTGGGAAACCATGCATTCCTTCCTCGAGGACCAGACGTCTCTGCAGAGGTAAAACATTTTGTATATTAAAAACAAAACTCTGCCTTTCCCGCGACAAGTTCAAAGGTGCAACATTCAGCTTACAGGACGGACACATTCTAAACAAACTGTGCACCTAACCGTGCTCGAGAGAGTCCTCGTGGGCGCAGGCTGCCTCATTTCCTGTTGCACGTGCATACCACAGCCTGTCCTGCTTTGCAGCACCCCGCCCCAAGGGCTTGGCTCCCTTCCAGGAAGCAAGGACCGCGAGAGAGGGGGGGGGGGGAATTGAATTACTATTTGAATCACATTTTAACCTCTCCAATTATATATTTTTTATAAACCGTTGCTTTTTGTTGTGCGTCTAGAAAACCTGGTTTGGATCACGCCTCCAGGATATAAGTTTAAGAGCGTTTTTCACCCACAACAATCCTTGCGGTACAGAGTGGAATGTATATGCACATGGACATCAGCTCATTAATTCGCTGAGGATAGCGAAAGTGACATCACTGATTATTTGACTCCTCGCCAATGACAGCAAACATTTGACTGCCAGGCCCACCTTTATCCCCTCAAGAGACTCCTGTTTCATGGTGCTGGGACCAAAGTTAAGAGCAACGAGAGGCATCACTGATTATTTGACTCCTCGCCAATGACAGCACACATTTGACTGCCAGGCCCACCTTTATCCCCTCAAGAGACTCCTGTTTCATGGTGCTGGGACCAAAGTTAAGACACAACCCCTCACTCACCCTCACCCTCACTCACCCTCAACCACTCACCCTCAACACCTCACCCTCACCCTCACCACCCTCAACCCCTCACCCTCACTCACCCTCACTCACCCTCACTCACCCTCAACCCCTCACCCTCACTCACCCTCACTCACCCTCATCCTCACTCACCCTCAACCCCTCACCCTCACTCACCCTCAACCCCTCACCCCCTCACTCACCCTCACTCTCACTCATCCTCACTCACCCTCAACCCCTCACCCTCACTCACCCTCAACCCCTCACCCTCACTCACCCTCAACCCCTCACCCTAACTCACCCTCACTCACCCTCACCCTCACTCACCCTCACCCTCACTCACCCTCAACCCCTCACCCTCACTCACCCTCAACGCCTCACCCTCAACCCCTCACTCACCCTCACTCTCACTCATCCTCACTATCACTCATCCTCACTCACCCTCACCCTCACTCACCCTCAACCCCTCACCCTCAACCCTCACTCACCCTCACCCTCACTCAACCTCAACCCCTCACTCACCCTCAACCCCTCACTCACCCTCACCCTCACTCACCCTCAACACCTCACCCTCAACCCCTCACTCACCCTCACTCTCACTCATCCTCACTCACCCTCAACCCCTCACCCTCACTCACCCTCAACCCCTCACCCTCACTCACCCTCAACCCCTCACCCTCACTCACCCTCAACCCCTCACTCACCCTCAACCCCTCACTCACCCTCACCCTCACTCACCCTCAACACCTCACCCTCACCCTCACTCACCCTCACCCTCACTCACCCTCACTCTCACTCACCCTCAACCCCTCACCCACCCTCACTCACCCTCACTCACCCTCACCCACCCTCACCCTCACCCTCACTCACCCTCAACCCCTCACCCTCACACAGTGCAATAGGTCTCAGACCATTTCAGTTAGAGCTTTTAGAAATGTTTATGGCTTTTTTTATTTGTAATTCTTTAGCATTGGCTACAGGAAACAAAAATGTTAAACATTTACAAAAAAAACCCATAAACAATTCTAAAAACACTAACTCTAATGGTGCGAGACCTATTGCATTTCCAATGCTTGTTGTTGGCCTTATGACTCTGTGCCCTTTACCACTGCTAACCAGTTCTTAAGTGCTTGAGCTCACTCTCCGAAACATGCCACAATTGGTTAGCACATGTTTGGCATATTTAATTTACTCATAAGTCCCTTCTAGAGTGGTATACCATATACATAGGGCCTGTAAATTAAATGCTACTAGTGAGTCTGCAGAACATATTGTGCCACTCACTTGAGTAGCCCCTTAAAACATGCCCAAGCTTGCCATTGCAGCCTGAATACTGTTTAAACTGCCTATTCGACCTGGCAACGTAACCCCCTTTCCATGTCTTAAACTCCCCTTTTATTAGAAATGCCACCCCCAAGGTAGGCCCCAGGTAGCACATAGGGCAGGTTGCATTCTAATTAAATGGGTTGACATGTGCTTTTAGGTTTTACATGTCCTGGTAATGAAAACCTCCTAAATTCATTTGTCACAATAAAAACATTTAATCCTAAATTCATTTGTCACTACTGTGGGGTCTACCTGTTCCATAGGATAACATTGGGTTGCCCTACTACATTTAATAAGTGCAAACTTTTGATTGGGAACAGGTAATACTTCATGTTTGACGTCTATGAAATTGTAATTAAAATAAGGTCAGGTGTTGAATACATTTTTTGAAAACGCCACTTTTTTTTAGAAAGGTGGCATTTCCCTGCCCTTAGGTGCCTGCAGCGTGTCCTAGGTCACATGACTGGGTGTAGTTGGCAATTGTACTTTGTGAATTCCTCTCAGACAGTCATCCAATAGAGGAATTAGATGTGCCTGAATGGGCTATCTGCTTGTCTGATTTGGGGTGGGGGCGGGGGGAGGGAGCAAAGCTGGACATGGCTCCTCTCGCAACTGAATAAGCTGTGCTTGTCACCACTTAATTGGCTCAGCAGCCACCTTTGAACCAGGGCATGGGAGTCATGAAATTACAAGCACTAAAAAAAACCTCTAGAAACTTCTCCCACATCAAAGAAAGCACATAGGGCCCTCAGATACACTCTTCAGTTAATTTTCTGGATCTGCAGAAGGACTCTCAGAAGACTGCCTGCTGCTGTGGTCTGCTGTGTACTGCACAAGACTGCTTTGCTGCACCTGGAAGGACTGCTTTGCTGCCTGGAGCCTGCATTGAATCGAAAGAGAATTGCCCCACTAATGACCCCTTTTTTAGGTTGAGGACCGTAGGCTGCGCTTGCGCAGTCGTGGTCAGAGATTTAATGTCACTTAGTATAGGGGCATTACACCGCCCCATGGCCGGCCTCGTAAATGCTGGCCAGCAATTGGATGAGAGGGACGACACTCCCTTTAAGCCCCGTCTTTTCCCTATTCGGGGGCTTTTTATCTCTTCTTTCTCTCCCTGACGTCAT
Source organism: Lissotriton vulgaris (assembly GCF_964263255.1). NCBI lineage: Eukaryota > Metazoa > Chordata > Amphibia > Caudata > Salamandridae > Lissotriton > Lissotriton vulgaris. The sequence continues at coordinate 1,047,066,872 of NC_141697.1, read as the reverse complement.
CGGGAGAGAGCACGCCCCTCATCACGCTGCCTGCACGCTCAAGTCAGCTCTCTGATTGGTGTTCCTTATTAACCAATCAGAGGGCCGACTGGCACGTGCAGGCAGCGTGAGTAGACTCTGCTCCCAGACCCTTGGCTCGGCTCGTCGCTCGTCCACGTCTACTTTTGATGAGGAGGCTTGACTGCAGCAGGGCAAAGCAGGAACCCATACAGTAAGAAGCGCCCATTGTGTGTTTGTGCTTGCTCCCCTGCCCCCTGTTGCTTGTGCTCGCTGTCCTGCCCCCCCTGCTGTCCTGCCCCCCCCTCGTTGCTCATGCTTGCTGTCCTCCCTCCCCCCTCGTTGCTCGTGCTTGCTGTCCTCCCCCCTCGTTGCTTGTGCTTGCTCCGCTGCCCCCCGTTGCTTGTGCTCTCTGTCCTGCCCCCCCTTGCTGTCCTGCCCCCTTGTTGCACGTGCCTGCTGTCCTTCCCCCTCGTTGCTCGTACTTGTTGTCCTTCCCGCTCGTTGCTCGTACTTGTTGTCCTGCCCCCCTCGTTGCTTGTGCTTGCTGTCCCCCCCCCTCGTTGCTTGTGCTTGCTGTCTTGCCCCCATCGTTGCTTGTGCTTGCTGTCCTGCTCCCTCGTTGCTTGTGCTTTCTCCCCTACCCCCCTCATTGCTCATGCTTGCTGTCCTCCCCCCTCCTCGTTGCTTGTGCTTGCTCCCCTGCCCCTGTTGCTTGTGCTCGCTGTCCTGCCCCCCCTTGCTGTCCACCCCCCCTCGTTGCTTGTGCTCGCTCGCCTGCCCCCCGTTGCTTGTGCTCGCTGTCCTGCCCCCCTTGCTGTCCTGCCGTTGCTTGTGCTTGCTCCCCTGCCCCTGTTGCTCGTGCTTGCTGTCCTGCCCCCCTCGTTGCTCGTGCTTGCTGTCCTCCCCCCTCGTTGCATGTGCTTGCTCCCCTGCCCCTCCGTTACTTGTGCTTGCTGTCCTGCCCCCTTGCTGTCCTGCCGTTGCTTGTGCTTGCTCCCCTGCCCCCCGTTGCTCGTGCTTGCTGTCCAGCCCCCCTCGTTGCTCGTGCTTGCTGTCCTGCCCCCCTCGTTGCTTGTGCTTGCTGTCCTGCCTGCCCTCGTTGCTTGTGCTTGCTCTCCTGCCCCCCTCGTTGCTTGTGCTTGCTGTCCTGCCCCCTCGTTGCTTGTGCTTGCTCCCCTAGCCCCCTTGTTGCTTGTGCTTGCTGTCCTCCCCCCTCGTTGCTTGTGCTTGCTCCCCTGCCCCTGTTGCTCGTGCTTGCTGTCTTCCCCCCCTCGTTGCTTGTGCTTGCTCCTCTGCCACCCGTTGCTCGTGCTTGCTGTCCTGCCCCCCTCGTTGCTTGTGCTTGCTGTCCTGCCCCCTCGCTGCTTGTGCTTGCTCCCCTGCCCCCCCCTCGTTGCTTGTGCTTGCTGTCCTGCCCCCCCCCCTCGTTGCTCGTGCTTGCTGTCCTCCCCACCCCCTCGTTGCTTGTGCTTGCTGTCCTGCCCCCTCGTTGCTTGTGCTTGCTCTCCTGCCCTGCTATTGGCATTGTAAATGACAATGCCATTTATTTCTGTTTAAAAAAAAAACATAAATAAAAATGTCATGAGCAATGCCAATAGCTCTAACTTTAAAAATGCCGAGACCATTACATTGTAAATGCTTGTCTCTACCTGAACCCAGGACTACCAAGGTGACTACAAGAGCTAGTTTGCTGGCATCATGTTCAGAGCCACAGGGAATTAGCGGGCATCTACCATCTTGAACTCGCACGTCGACCCAACCCAACGGAGTCCTTAGGCTCCCCCCCACCCCACCCTCCCCTCCCAAGTGAGGAACCCCCAGCAGTGGACACTTGGGGGGGGGGGGGGTGCTAAAGGTGTCCAGATAAAAAAAATCCAAAACATGGTAAGCTCTGACCAGACTGAATCCACTTCTTCTGTTCTACCCACACTCCATCCCAGTTGCCCATATTTTTCAACTTTGAATTGGTCTTGGACGACTTGATATCCGAGGTTGGTGCTTTGATGTTTAAGGTGCTAATTTTTACTAAAATCTTTGAAAATTCATAGCTCCAGTACTGCTGTTTGGATTTTGGTTGTTTTGGTGTCAAACTATTTATTTAATTTTACACTATTTTTCTAAATTGGTGTGGAATTTTTCTTCTGTTATGTTTTCACTTTATTACTGTTTGTGTGCTGCAAAAGTACTTTACACATTGCCTCTTATTTAAGCTTGTCTGCTTTTTGTGCCTAGCTACCCAGGGTTAAGCACAGGTTAATTTAGTGACTTTTTGTGGTTCACCCTGCCAGGGTTTGCGGCTGTTGCTTGATCAGGGCTAACACCCCTGTCAACCTGAACCCAATTTCTCACAGACTAATTGTGACAGTACTTTAATGTATTGTTCAGAAAGTTGCACAGAGAGTTATCCTAAAGTTTAGGTCATCGAAATCTTGAATCCATATTTTAGCAGGTTTTGGATTCAGTCGGGTTTAGTCTGCCTAAGGACGTTCCATCTGGATTTTTGGATTTTAACTCTGTTATGGAAAATGTTTGTTTTCATTTAGCACATATGACATATACATCTGAACTAACATATCTGCACTGACAGTGGTAGGCAACAATCATAACTGAACAAGTGAACGGTATAGATACTGAGAGTTCCACAAGCCAGCTACCTGACTTGTAAAAGGGCCAAGCGGATGATAAAAGACTTGAAAATGATTGACCCTGAATAAAGTGAGCCAGTGAAAGGAAAAAAACAGAACCTGCATATTACTTACATTTGCCTATTATGGTTAACTACACAACCATCAATTTACCTCCACGCACTGATCATGATCCGATGTAACACCATAGTAAAAACATTAATGACATGGCTGGTGCTTCATACAAAGCAATTGGCTCAGGAAGGATGACCTGTGCCCATGTCATCCATGAAGAAAACAAGGAACATAGCTTCTAGCCCTGCAGTGTGTTTGTTAGATACAGGGTGGTGGCCATATATTTCACAAAGGGCCTGTGACCTCGACCATTGCCTAGGTGTGGTGCAAGGCCTCCAGGCACGTTGGTCATGGTGTGTATTATCAATGATGATGTCAAAGTTTCCATTCCTGACCTCATATGTGATGCCATGAGTAGTGCATGAGTGGCTTTATGGTCAGGATATTTCATAACAGGTAACTTTCACAGTATTTTTAAGGTCTCTTTTGTAACATAACATTCCTTCAATTTAGGTTTTCAGGGACTTTGTCCAAGTTTCTTATAACCTAGGGTATTGTGTGACCTCAGTTGAGAGCAGTAACACCCCATTAGTAAAACTGTTTCATGCTTGCATTTTGTAATGATCTACTTAGTCTCCTGCCCGCAAATCTGGCCTGTGGCCATGCCATTTGTGTACTGGACACAAGGCTCTGACTTCAGTTCTGGGCCCCCATTATCCCTGCCAGCAGTACCTGCTGGATGCTGTCCTTAGTCACGCCTTGTGTGTGTTAGACACAGGACTGATCCTTGGCCATGTCCCATTCCCATTACTATATCCTTCATACCCACATGTCATGTCATTTGGCCATGCCATCATGTGACTAGTTCTCGGGCCTAGGCTGGGGATGAAGTCAAATATCATGCTTTGTGCTTGGTGCCATTTTTCTCAGTACCCTGATATGGCCCTGCCTTGCAGATTCTGGGCACAGGGTGTGGCTTTTATCAATTCACTGTAGCCGATACCAAAGCACAAAGAATCGTTAGAACACAGATGAAGGCCAAGCTCTGCGTCTTCTGGGCATAGGGCATGGTTTTGTTCTAAACCCTGTGAGTGTACCCACACTACCTGAAGGGTATGACCTGCAAACATGCCTGTAAGAAGTTTTCATTTTATTTGTGATGGACAACTGTCCACCTCAAGGTGTAAGTTCACCACCTGTTAGATGTCACACAAATTTGATAAAATAAACCTATGCACAAACCCAAGTAGCATGACACAAAGCAATGAGATTTAAACCAAAGGCAATGTGTAAGGCCTTTAAGCATTGCATAAACAGGAGAAAAAGTGACACAATAACATTGAAGAACCAATTTTATAAAAAACAACTAAGATCCAAAACGGGGAACCAGAGATGAGAATTTTCAAAGATTAAGCACCAAAAAACATAAAGCTCCAACAATAATCAATATGACATTGAAATACAGATGGATGAACTGCCTGAACTCTGTTGCTATTGGTTTGAGCATCAGTGATGAAACTACACAGTCTGTTTCCACCTTTATGCTTTAAGCCACCGGTGTTTATGTGTTATTTATTGGGTCCTTGTATATCTTCTGTATCTATTTATTACCGTTCTTGTTTCACAATGTTTTGTTTGGGTGTGATTATTTATATTTATATATGCGCTCTATATGTCGTGTTTCATTCTCTTTCTTTCTTCCTTCTCTGATTCAGTTAATTCTCTGGCAAGTGCAATGTATTAATTGCTGTATATTCCGTAGGTTGCGGTTAGCATATATTGGCACTTTATATGCATTTACTTATAATTAAGTTTGATTGTTAGTTTGAGTTTTTATTTCTTTTTATTTGGAGCATTGATCTGCATGTCTGGTATTGTTTTGCTTCTTTTGTATTCCATATTCCATTCCTGCCCAGGTCTTGTGTGGCACCTCTTTTCATCGTAGGGAGAACTTACGTCTGACATTAAATTGTTTTTGCTTCTATTGAACCACATATCCCATTGATTCATGGGTTACGTGTGATGCCTTTCTCGCACATCTCCCTGTCCATGATTGGTTGGGAGGTTTGGTCTGTTCTACATATCACATCTGTTCTTGGTTTTCTAGTAAAGCCTTATGTGCCTTCTCCTTTGTGTTTGATTTCATGGAAGGAGTTGGACTTTATAATTCGCGTGGGCATTCCCACTCCTCCTTGACTATGCCTTTCATCATGTTGGGGCATGATAGACATCATACTCGCAGGTTTTTCTGCGAGGTCCCCGTTGCCTGCATTTTTGTATGTATTTTGCTATGGGCTGTATCTTCTGAGTGTTGTTCCCCTTTGCTGGTCCCTTCTGGCCTCATCTTTTAGGCAGAGGGGTTTATTTAGCTTGTGGTAGTTCAACTTCTGGCTCGCTTTGCCGTTTGAAATGCGTCGGTTGTGGAGAGTACGTGTCCCTCCCAGCTGCTACTATTTCTCTTCCTTTAAGTTGCAACGTCTTAGTTGAAAGGCCCAGCAGTATCTAGTAAGTTTTTACAATTTGAATTTTAATTTGCTTAAGTGATTGTTCTGCATTTTCACTGTGGTGACTTAATTTAGTTTTCACTGTGGTATTTAGTTAGATTTGCTACTTCTGGCTCGGTTAATCTCCTTTATTGGAAATCCTCTCGCCTTCAGGTACCCGTATCCATAATTTGTCTCCTTACTTGATTGCTTCATTGGGCTTTAGTGCCTTCATACTTTCTTAACACTTGTGAATCTTTTTAGGTAGATTCCCGCCTTGATGTACTTTTTCTCCAACATTGTTGTTCTATTTAGCTGAACTGTTTGCTAAGCCTTGTTGTGGAGGTGATAATGATGGAGCGGTAATTTCTACTGGTAGTTTCTCAATGCAAAACCTTCCTGCTACCTCTAATTTACCGCTCACAAAGTGTTGGGCCCTTCACACCATGTAATACCTTCAGGAGACTTTAAATAAAGATGAACAGTCAAAAATGCAATTATTATTTTAAGCCAATAAAGGGAGTTGTTGAGTGTTTAAAGGGTTTTATTTTCTAGTAAAAAGTTAATTTTCTCTGACCCTTTATTCATTAATAAAATATCAATCAGGTTACAGAATTTGAAAACCAGGAAAAATAGCATTAATACAGAACACATTACAGTCTGCATATAGGCATAACATGTAGGAATGTGGCGCAAAATGTCATTCAAGACTCAAAGAGTTTCTAAGAAAAATATAGTCTTGCAAGGCTAATCAAAAATCAAATAGTTTGCAAAAATCTCCCATTAAGAAAAATAAATGCATAAGTCAAATAAATCTTTTCAGACCTAATTAATTAGTCTAAGCATAACTTGAAGTTTAGCATCTAATTCTATTTAATCAGCTGTTCTTCTGCATCTGTCTGTGTCTAAAGAGCAAGCAGGGAGTGAGATAGCCCGCCCTTCACGAGACCTCAAAGGAATGCGGCCTCAAGTGCCAAGATATGACGTGGAAGCAAGAAACCTCCCCCTGATTCTCCTCTGACGCCCCTGCAGCACCCGTGACGATCTCGTACCTAACCCATAGGCTGTCTGGCCTAATCTGTTCCTTCTCTTCAAGAGCTCACACACCCCCTAATGAGCCTAGAAGCCAGTTGAGCTGAGAAAGCCAGCCCCTGTCAGTTTTTATACACAAAATTTTGGCAGACTACACAAAATGTTGCATTTCAGGAAAACCTGTATGTTGATTGGTCAGTTATGATGGCATGAGTTTGCACTTTCCTGACGCATTAAAAAAAACAGTTTTAACAAAAAGAAGCATACATGAATAATACATTTATAAACATTTGCAACATTTACTAGGGAAAATGTTTCATTTTAATTCTTCCTTCCTTTTCTCAGCGCAGTAGGACGGATACTTTAGTTAGCTGGTACATTGGCACAATCAGAAGAATGTACAGTTCAAGCTGTCCTTCACTTCTTGGCATGAGGAAAGCTGCCACAGTCTGCGCATGCTCCCTTCTCATTCAAAGCAAGCCATAGCTTTTGATGGTTTCACAGGCAGCCATTTAATGGTAGGCCCCAAAAATAAAATAAACAAAAAGATAATGTTAATTTCATGTAAATCAGCACATTATGTTTCCAAACTCCATACTAATACTCATTATAAATGTTTTCCTAGCCAAGCTACTAGTGTAAAGCAGCTTTTCTATTATTTATGACAACATGTAAAATAAATGTGCAATGTGCAACAAGAGGTGTTATTAACTGAAAATATTTATCAAAATATGCAACAAGTCAAAGTCTATTAAGACAGAAATAGTGAATGTAGATTGCATGGGATGAACTGGGAAGAGAGAAACATATTCTATTAATCTTCAAAGCTAAAAAGGCCACTTTTCTCTACATTGCAAAAACACATGTTAATTCAGAAAAAGCATTTCAGACTAAATAGGCCTCACTTTCATGATTTTCATGTGCCATGGTTTTAATTTGCACCAAAAGGTGCGTGGCAATTTAAATGCAGTTTGTCTGAAGCACAAAAAAATAAAACCATGCCTGACTGCAGATGAAATCTGCTCCATCAATCCACCCTTCTGATGATTCAAATCATAATAAATTGATTTATAATTCATCACACATATTTCATTTTCACAAGTGACATTTTTTTAAAATTGCAAAAGCTGAGCATATAACAATGTTACATCTATTTCTAAGGCAAACACAAGTCTATCTGTAATCAGATCATATATAGCCAAGCTCAAATGTTTTAGTGCAGAGTTCTGTAAGTAGCTTCTTGAAACAGTTAGTCTTCTTTAAAATAAGTAACTAAAATAATAAAAAAGAAATTCAACAGGACAGTTTCAGCATTTCTTTTCTCTTTGTCATCAGCTTGCCATCAGAATGGCTCATTGGCATTCTGTACCTTTTTCAATGCAAATTAGACTACTTAGGTGCTGAGAAACTCGGACAGAGCACCATCAATCCTTGGCACTTTTTCAATCAATGCCTTTCACTCTTATTTTCACTTTGATCAGATTCAGATGATTCACCACTTCATCTCTCAGACCAAAGCTGTTGCACCATCCATTATGCAGATCTTGTGTAGCAGCTGCAATCTGGTGAGAAACTGCACACTGTACATCAACCAGACCTACACAGCCATGGCTAGTGTTCTCCTCAGTGTTTTCCACAAGTGCATTTGCATATGCATTTTCAAGCCACTTTGGTGTTGGTGAGACACCGTCTTTTGCAAAAGGTAACTCAGTGCTGCCATTGTGTTGCTTTATCATGCTTGACACTTCAGGCAGATAGCTGCAATCCATTCCTTGTCCAATCTGTTGTTCTGCACTCATTATCTTTGTGACCTCATTATAATCTGATTTCAGAGAAACTGGCAATCTATACCTGGGCATCAGTCTTTGCAATAACACTTTTGCCACTTTGCCTTTGTCACTTTTCCCAAAAATAGTTCTGATACAACCCTGTTGTGCTGCTTCAAAAACATTTTCTTGAGCCTCTTTTAATTCACCTGTGAAGATTCCATAGAATGTACATGCTAACAGAACACAAATGTGTGCAACTGAATTAGCATTTCTCTCTCCCATGACAACAGTGACTCTCATTTGAGCAGATATACTGCATGTTATGGTAAGGGCAATCAATTTCGAATTTTGGACTGGGGCAACTACTGAGAGCCATGAAGCTTTGACAACATAATGTACAAGGAGCACAGCATGTGCTGCTTTTGATGTGTCACCTTTCAAACATGGGCCATCTACAAAATGGACATTGTTGGGCTGACTCAGACATTCATCATTAAAGTCTGAATTTGGCTTTATGCATATTTTCATGATATTTAGACACTCATTTTCATTTTCATCACAAACCAAATCATTTGCTGACATTTCTGTGAAGTTAGGGTCAAAGGTCATTGGGCAATACATCACAGACCTTTGAACACAGTCATCTTTTTGAATAGGCAATGAGAGAGTGCAGCCCTCCCTCTCACTGCAAATTGGCGTATTTTCTTTTAAATAAACTTTCATTCCTAGTGCTGGGGCGCAACATTCTTTCTCTTTCAACTCTAGGAATGCTTTTGTGCAATTGTTGTCCAATGGAAGCGGATCAGACACATCCTCATGTGTCAGCCTCAGTAAAGGCTTAGCCACTAGGGAAAGGTTTAGTAACCACTCTCTACAGCAGCTAACCCTTCCCAAAAATGTCCTGACTTCTTTCTGAATTTGAGGTGGATTTTTCTTAGAAATTATTTCCACCCTTTCTGGTGACACCTTTCTACCTCCCTTTCCAATTTTGTGTCCCAGATATTCATCTGCTTTTTGACAGTACTCCTGACTATTCTCATGCAATGGCACTGTTACATGGACTTTGCAAAAATCAATAAAAGTAAGCCATTCTTCAGCACATGGAATGTGAAAAAATATATTGGCTGGATTCGGTACCACAGGACAACATGGAAAAAATATGCTTTTAATCTCCTGCACTATTCTGTTCTTTTCATTTATTTTCTGTGAACCTGTGATCAGAAAGTTACATAAACTTCTAATCAGTTCCATCAAAAATCCTTTTATTGGTAAAATTTCTGCAACTGATGGTATTCCTGAATACATGTCATTTGGTTCTAATTTTAATAAGACATGTTCTGCACATTTTATTAATTTGGCATCATTCTCTGTGAACTCTCTTATTTCTGTGTTTATTTTTTCAAAATCAGAAGGTAATTTTTCAACTGTCTTTTCTGAAAATAATGCTACAGCTGTCTCTTGTTGGGCCATTTTAAAATATACATCGTCATCAGGAATCTGAAAAATAACACTATCTGGTGTACAGTATTCTGTGCTGTTTAATTTGCAAAAGAATAGTTTTTCTGCTAGGCCAGAGTCACAGACAACAGTTTTGCAGTTTTCCTCAAATGGGCCTAATTTTGGTGCACATTTTTCTAAAACTGGGTTTGTAATTTGTTTGTTTAAAACTCCTGCATTTAAATCTGGACTTTCCACTGCCTTCACAATGGACTTGGTAAATTCAGAATTGCGAGGGTTAAAACTCTCATTTTCAAACACAGCAACCTGTTGGACTGTGTTCTGATTTTGTCTCTGTAAATAATTCACATTTTCTCTGGACATCTTATTTAAATTAATTTGAGCTTTTTCCATATTTTGTGGGACCATCTTTGCTTGGGCTCGGAAAATTCCTGCCATAGGTACCTGTTTCTGAACTGACATTTGCATTTGCTTAGCTGGTATATTTTGCATCTGCATTTCTCCATGTTTTTGTGCATCATGTTTAAATTTATTTTTCTTCTTCCAATGCTCAAATCTGCTATAAAGATGGCAAAAGGACATATTTTCCAGCAGTACAACATCCATCCCTGAATTTTCACAAACCAAAACACCTTTACTTCCATCATGTGTTCTGTAAATCTGTACCCAATCAACATCCTTTACTGGCACTCCACCCTTCAGGAAAATAATCACTGCTATATTTTCCTCCATAACAACAGAAAATGATGGTGCATTCATGCAAACCCTTTTCATTGTCTCCTTACTTGGCCTTTGAATAACTTTAGGTTCAAACCACATTTTATTCTGCATGGCAATGTAAAAGAACATTTCCAAAATAATGCACAACTCTTTTAAAATTTCAACAAATCCCTCAACATTTGGGTACCACAGCATAATTCTGTCTCTCAATTGTGGGATTGTGTTCAGAAATGCTGCAAGTTCACTTTTATTCTGTGGCATAGGAACATGCACTTCTCCCACCTTTTCTCTCAATAAGTAAGCAAAAGCTTCTCCCTCATTCTGCTTATTATTTTTCTCAACTAAATCTGGTGGCTTCTTTTCCTTATCCAGTTTCAATGCAAGGTCTGGTGGTTTCTTTTTCTTCTCATGTTTTCTTGCCCATTTGTCTCCTAATTTCTCAAACCCATTGCATTTAAAAACATACTTTATTTCTGCAATGTGCAATTTCATTTCTGAAGAACATATTTTCTCATTTGCTTCATCATCCATATGTACCCTAAAACTTTTCTGAGATGGAAAACTTCCTGAAACATCAGTTTCATATTTTTGAGCCAAATCTGCCAGGCCATTATGTGTAGTTAATGCACATACAACTGTTTCCTTATTCAGGGAAATTAATTCTCTTTCCTGAAACTGGTTCACATTTTCAATATTTAAACAGCATGGACTGGTATTTTCCCCATGTTCAAGTGCTGAATTTAAAACACTACGCTGTCTCTCTTTTTCAGGGCCTGTGTTAAAATGTTCTCCCATGTTTTCTATCTTTTTAATCACTGCTGCTTCCTCTAAGCAGGTTTGAAAAATCACATTTTCAATTACATTAATTTTATTCTGAGCTGCAGATGTTGTAAATACCATTTTTCCCTCACCTTTCAGTGCTTGGGGTAATTTCTGTTCAATAATCTGTGAATTCTGAGTTTCTGAAATAAACTCTGCCATAATCACTGATTTTGCAGCTCTTTGAACCTTTTCAATAGGGACCATATTAATTGGGACAGTCATAATGTTTCTATGCATTATCTGTGCATCTGCAGTTAGCAATTCTTGGACTGAATCAGGCACATTTGAAGCAGTAACACCTGGAGGTATCACTGTCAGTGCTGAATCAACAGGTAATGGGTCAATATAAAATGTTTGCACAGTTTTCTCAATCTGTGTTTTTCTCTGCTCAACAGAAGCAGTAGCCACTGTAGTGCTTACTAGTACACTATTTTCAGTATTTTTAATGGGAACCACATAAAGTGGTGGACACTCAGTTAACAATGCATCCATTATTTCATCACCTGAATCATTATTTATTTGAAGCTCTTTATCATCATTAATTCTCTTCTCCTGCATTTGGTGCTTTACCTTTTTATCCTCACTTGCTTTCTCTCTTGCTACCTTTTCCCATAAGCTTAAGGACTCAAATTGTGCAGCTTTAGATGGTGTCTTTATTTCACATAAGACTTCCCTTAATTTGTCAATAATTTGCAATTCAAAAGTACCATCTTTTGGAAACCTCAAAACACCGTCTTTTTTAGTAATCTTGCACCATTGGTGAACCCACATACATGTATTTAGTCCCAAATTGGTAGACATAAAATGCACAGGTGTTCCTTCAGGAGCATCACCAATAAAAAACGAATTTTTCACTTTACCTCCTAACAGCTTCTTTAAGCCTTCAAACATTTTCATTTTTGCAATAGTTCAATGCAATTTTTTTTCTCCAAAGCTGTCAGTCTCAATTTTAGTCAGTTTTACTCCTACTACTGACCCTCCACAAAATCTTACTGCAATATTTCTCTTAATCAATAACTGTTAGTAACAACATAAATACATTCGCTACTCTGTCTGTTGTGCTAAATAAAGGATAGATTAACATTCACTGCGAGTAACACATTCCGTTTACCCTTCACAAAGTAAGACCTTCCGTTTACTCTTCAAACACTACAGGTAAATCCCTTCCGCTTACCCTTCACACAAGCTCAGAAGAACCTGCTACTCCTTTGGACTTATCCTTCAGGATATATCTTAGGCCAAAGTTTCACCAGCGAACCCTTTTGCTGTCAATCAAGCTCAGAAGAACCTGCTACTCCTTCAGTGTGACCCTTTCTAGGTGATATCAGACTAAAGTTTCACCAGCGAACTCTTTGCTATCAATCACTCACACAGAAAATAGTCCCTAATTTAACACTGCCAGCCCTACCTAGCTTCTCAGTGCTATTCCAACAGACGAGTAACCTCAGTGCAGTGTGGCTTCCATTTACCACCCGCTATTCCTTCCCGGGATTCCACAGGTGTACATACCTGCGTGTTCCAAACAACATAGAACAAGACACTAACTTAACATGAAGAGTTAAAACATGTAATCAATAACCAAAAATTATGTCCTATGAGATTACCAATATAATCAATAAAACCATCAATTCAAAATGAGCAAAATATCACCAACAGTAAAAATCCTTACTATTTTCAACACTTCAAAAATACATACATGCTAGCATATTAACAACATTTCACAACCCTATTGATACTCACACCACTTCTTGCATCACCTGCCAGTACTGCTTTGCCAGTCTTCAGGTTCTGAGCATTGGAGTCAGGAATCAGGACTTGGACATTTATCTAACTTGGGCAATTATTTTATTTCCCTTCTTAAGGTCAATGATCCATTAGTTGAGTAGTTGATGGTGAAATCAATAATCATTAATCACCAAACTAATCAATAATAACCATCCTCTGCTACCAAAAACTGATGGAGCGGTAATTTCTACTGGTAGTTTTTCAATGCAAAACCTTCCTGCTACCTCTAATTTACCGCTCAAAAAGTGTTGGGCCCTTCACACCATGTAATACCTTCAGGAGACTTTAAATAAAGATGAACAGTCAAAAATGCAATTATTATTTTAAGCCAATAAAGAGAGTTGTTGAGTGTTTAAAGGGTTTTATTTTCTAGTAAAAAGTTAATTTTCTCTGACCCTTTATTCATTAATAAAATATCAATCAGGTTACAGAATTTGAAAACCAGGAAAAATAGCATTAATACAGAACACATTACAGTCTGCATATAGGCATAACATGTAGGAATGTGGCGCAAAATGTCATTCAAGACTCAAAGAGTTTCTAAGAAAAATATAGTCTTGCAAGGCTAATCAAAAATCAAATAGTTTGCAAAAATCTCCCATTAAGAAAAATAAATGCATAAGTCAAATAAATCTTTTCAGACCTAATTAATTAGTCTAAGCATAACTTGAAGTTTAGCATCTAATTCTATTTAATCAGCTGTTCTTCTGCATCTGTCTGTGTCTAAAGAGCAAGCAGGGAGTGAGATAGCCCGCCCTTCACGAGACCTCAAAGGAATGCGGTCTCAAGTGCCAAGATATGACGTGGAAGCAAGAAACCTCCCCCTGATTCTCCTCGGACGCCCCTGCAGCACCCGTGACGATCTCGTACCTAACCCATAGGCTGTCTGGCCTAATCTGTTCCTTCTCTTCAAGAGCTCACACACCCCCTAATGAGCCTAGAAGCCAGCTGAGCTGAGAAAGCCAGCCCCTGTCAGTTTTTATACACAAAATTGTGGCAGACTACACAAAATGTTGCCTTTCGGGAAAACCTGTATGTTGATTGGTCAGTTATGATGGCATGAGTTTGCACTTTCCTGACGCATTAAAAAAAACAGTTTTAACAAAAAGAAGCATACATGAATAATACATTTATAAACATTTGCAACATTTACTAGGGAAAATGTTTCATTTTAATTCTTCCTTCCTTTTCTCAGCGCAGTAGGACGGATACTTTAGTTAGCTGGTACATTGGCACAATCAGAAGAATGTACAGTTCAAGCTGTCCTTCACTTCTTGGCATGAGGAAAGCTGCCACAGTCTGCGCATGCTCCCTTCTCATTCAAAGCAAGCCATAACTTTTGATGGTTTCACAGGCAGCCATTTAATGGTAGGCCCCAAAAATAAAATAAACAAAAAGATAATGTTAATTTCATGTAAATCAGCACATTATGTTTCCAAACTCCATACTAATACTCATTATAAATGTTTTCCTAGCCAAGCTACTAGTGTAAAGCAGCTTTTCTATTATTTATGACAACATGTAAAATAAATGTGCAATGTGCAACAAAGTAAAAGAGGTGTTATTAACTGAAAATATTTATCAAAATATGCAACAAGTCAAAGTCTATTAAGACAGAAATAGTGAATGTAGATTGCATGGGATGAACTGGGAAGAGAGAAACATATTCTATTAATCTTCAAAGCTAAAAAGGCCACTTTTCTCTACATTGCAAAAACACATGTTAATTCAGAAAAAGCATTTCAGACTAAATTAGGCCTCACTTTCATGATTTTCATGTGCCATGGTTTTAATTTGCACCAAAAGGTGCGTGGCAATTTAAATGCAGTTTGTCTGAAGCACAAAAAAATAAAACCATGCCTGACTGCAGATGAAATCTGCTCCATCAATAATTGTATTCTCACTCTTTTCTCTAATGCACATTAGTGGTGACTTGTGTTCTTTTTGTCTTTTTAGGTTGCTTTTCTCTAAATGTCTTTTTATAATTTTTCTCGATGACGGCCCTGGTCACTTTAACCATAAGGTCTGAAACGTTGACCCATTTAATATGGACTGCACCAACAGATGGAAATATTACTTCTATAATTTAATTTTTTCATTTTGATTATTGACTTTTTACATTTATTGTTGTGCAGTTTATTATTCCTAATTCCATTTGCTCTTTGATTGCACCTGATTTTTACTAATCTTGACCTGTGCTGTTCCATTATCACTGTATTTGATTATGTACTTGACTATGAATGTAAATATTTTCGGTTCACCAAATGGTGTGCGTATTTGCTTACTTTTCGATTGTATTCATTACATTTTGGCTTACCTATACTGTCCCTTTTCTTCTCTAAGTTTTCCTGAGCGAACCATTCATTTTGATATACACATCAGTCAGAACAATGACTTTCGCATAGTTAACCTGTGGGTGGGCTATTAAGTCAAACCTCCAAGACATGCTAAACAAGTAACAAATGCAAGCATGCAAAGGAGCCCACGCGGTGAGGATTAGGAAAATTACGGTGTTGCACTACACATTGGAGCCCTCTGCAGTAGAAAGTGAAATGTTTCAGTAATGAGCAGATATCATGCCTTAATCTGTGAAAATATTAAAATATGACGTTCATGAAAAGCTAAAGTAGAAAGATTTAGCATGGCAGCCATATTACTTTCAGCCATAGAAAAAATTACTAGCTTGATGTTGAAAATGTGGCCTTGCTGCAGTCACCCCAATTTTTTGCCAAACCATATTTTTGCTGGCTATAGAATTCTGTGTGCTTTCCCCCTGCTAAATGCTTAACATCCTTCTATTACCATGATGAAAATTGCATTTTTAACTTACCTAGCAGTACCTAGGGCATGGTGCCCAAAGTATACCCAAGACTGGTAAGTTAAAAGTCACCAGTGGACTGCAGCCCTTATGTTGCCACTGACTGCAGTGACAATGCCAACATGACTGCAGGCTTGCCACCAGTAGCCTGGCTGGGAAAGTTTTTCACTACAAATTTGACCCATCAAAATAACCCCTCTTGGCATTAATAAGTAACCCTTAACCCTTAAGTAAGACTTCTTGCCCACTAAAACGTCATACATAGTATTTAAAAGTAGGATATGTAAAGGTTTAACGTTAAACATGTCCTTATTGTGAAAAGGACTTAAAAGCCATTTTCACAATAGGATTAGCTGTGCCATAGTAGGGTGTTAATAAATCTAACATTTATTGTAGCATTAATAAAAGTAACATTAATAAATGTTCTCTCCTATGAAATAGCTGCAAATTTAATTATTGAACTTTTAAAAATATTTATTACAAGCCCAATTCATCAGTGAATTTGGATTTGTAATAAGTATTTTCGAAAGATGACTTCTAAATCATCCCTGAAAGCTAAATCTGCATTTAGTTGTCTCCCTACTGCTTGCCAGTAATTAATATTTCAGTGGGCGTGAGGGAGGTGTGAACTTGCTCCCAGGACAGAGACAAAAGGCCTTGGGTATGGGGAGGTATTGCTGTGCCCTTTCCGGGATGGCCAGATGTAGCTCACACCCAGGCCTGCAACATTCTAGTGATCCCTCAGCCATACCAGTGTCCATCACAGGGGTCTCTTGTAGACATCATAGTGTCAGGTTTTTCAGGAGTGTCACGACCTGCTGGACTGGTCTGCTGCTGTATTTCATATAACATTTGGGGCGTACTTCAAAGGAGGAAAACAGAATGGCAAAGCAATTTGTGTGTGTATCCACTGTGTGGTTGCTGAAATCTCCGTTCTGTCCTACCATACATCTGTTTCTGAGGTTGTTGTGGATTCAGGGCCTGCCTACAACTCGATTTTGGTGGTAAATGTGGTAGTACTCCAGGATTACCGTAGTCACTCCCCACTGACATCCCATTCCTCAGAGCCCAGTTTAGTGTGCCACCTTGAAAATTATCAAAGTGGAAAGGGTTAGCTCCGTGAACTTAGATCATTGGTTAGGGTGTCCATAGTGGTCATTCCGACCCACTAGCTTTTGCCAGGCGTATATGTGGCATTTCCAGGCACCAACTTCAGAACACTCCTAGACCAGAGGAAGATCGCAAGTGGACTCAATCTTCCGTTTTCAACCTGAGAAGAGCCCTGGAGGTCTGGACCTTCTCTCTCTTGTTCCCTTGCACCTAGGACAAAGAAGTGGATTCCAACTGCCTTAGGACTTACCTCCTGTTAAAGCTACAGGGACACAGCAAGATACAAGAGGCTTTTCCTTCAACTGCCCATCTGACCAGTGGCAACTGGGCCTGGACTAGACCCTGCTGTTGGCCTCTGCTTGCCAACCTCTGAGTCTCTAATTGCCTCCCCATAGGCTCTGGGGTGCCTTAGAAGTTTACTCCTATTGTGGATTGGGACTAAAAGGACTAAATTCAGAAGGTAAAATGGTTGACCTTGATGAACCTGGTTAGTGTATCTGACCTGCGCTCCATCATGGTTAGTGGCAAAATCTTCCTAGGTCCTGTTCTACTGCTAACATTGACTATCATTGGCACTTTGTGCTTCTTGGCACCATTTCTACTTAAAACTTCAAAAATTCATATTGCTGATTCCTCTTATTAGATTTTTGTCACTTTACTGTCATACTGATTACGAAATTGTACTCTATTTTTCTAATTTGTTTTAGGACTTGTATTGTTTTGTATTTCAACCTTATTACTGTTTTAGTAGTACATAAATACTTTACACATTACAACTACATGGTGTAGTGCCAAAGTTACCAGGGGTTAGTTATCAGGTTTATTTAGTGACTTTAGTGGTTCAACCTGAGGATTGTGATTATTAATTGAGATTGGTACTTGCACCCCTCAACTAATAACCCAATTAATTACACCTGATAAGTAACATCCAAAAACCTATAAAATCACACAAAGAGATCAAGATTTATCTGATTGTATACGTTCCCTCTTTGTACATTTTATATTGTTGACGCACCTGTCTGACTTTGCATACTGTACCTACACCACCTCAACTATCCCTACTCTTGTACTTTGATGCACCTGTGTGACTATACACCCTGTACTCATCTCCTACCTCAACTATGTCTATCCTCATGCTAAGCATTTTAGGATTGCTTAAACAAGTATATGCTCCTTATTTTTGTACTTTTATATTATTGGCGCAACTGTTTGACTATGCACCTTGTACGTACACTTTGATAGTAGACACTACCTCACCTTTGACCTACCTCTTGTATTTGACCTACCTATGTAACTATGCATCTTGTACTTGACTACCTCAATTATTACAGTCTATTACTCTATGACCCCCTTGTCCTTGTAAAGCGCTCTGATATTTGCAAAGATCTTGTTCGCGCTATATAAAACTTTCAAAATAAATAAATAAATAAAATAAATAAATCTGTGTTCACATCTGCATAACAATGCCAATTAAAACGTTTTATTGTTTCTCAATGACACGAAAACCTAGTTATTTATTGAAGACGTTTTGGGTTTTTAAAGGGTTTGATGATCGAAATAGAAATAGTCCACTATTCTCACCAGACACAAGTTTTGTGTGTATGTTTTCCGGCTATGATGGCTCAGTGAACTAATGCACCAATTGAATTGGTCTGTGTTTGACCACATGGTCATTCTCAGATTATCCAATAATTGTTTGCAATGGGTTGTAGAGAAAAAAAGCTTAGTGCCAAGAGACCCCTTGGGGTGAACATTTGCTTTACAATACACATTATGTTTGTGTGGTATGTGGTAACTCTATAATGCTATCTGAATGATAAAGCTTGCACTGCACTAGTTGTCCTATAATAACTTGTTCCTTCAAATATCTTTTTTTTAGGAAAACACGTCACGTCAACATTTTGCTGTTCATGGGCTATATGACAAAAGATAACCTGGCAATTGTTACGCAATGGTGTGAGGGGAGCAGCCTCTACAAACACTTACATGTTCAGGAGACCAAGTTCCAGATGTTCCAGCTTATCGACATTGCAAGGCAAACGGCTCAAGGAATGGAGTAAGTACCCCACCTTGCTCCGGTGGTGACATGGGTGCAAGAAAAATCTCTTATAGTGCCCTCTATTCACACATATATCACCCTCAGTACATATATACTTCTCTGCTGAACATTGGCTCTGCCTGTCATCACCGTGTATATGTACTACCCTATTAAAGATTTGGTCTGTCCTTCATCAACTCATATACTCCACCCTGCTGAAGACTGGGTCTGCCTTTCAGCAACACATATCTAACTGTGCTAAAAATTGGGCTGCCCTTTAGCAATACATGTATACCGCTCACTCACACATTGGGTCTTGTATGTATGTATGTATCGCATACTTTTATAGCACAGTCTGTCACCCAGAGGGTATCCTGGCGCTTTGACTCTACCTAACCTTTGCGCAATCACAGAAATTACTCCACCCTGGGAAAGATGTAGGACTTCAGCCCTTTTTTAAAGGAGGGAAGTTCATTCAGGCTCCTCAAGAATAGGGGAAGAGAGTTCCAAAGCTTGGCGGCGGCAAAACCAAAGGAACGGCCACCCATCCGTACCATCTGAATTTTAGGAACTGCCACCAAACATGCAGAGGTCTAGCCGCTGAGTACCAGGAGAAGAGCTCCTGCAACAGGACCGGCACCTGTCCATGGAGGGCCCTGAACACACTACAAGACGCCTTAAAACAAATACGCTGATGGACCGGTAACCAATGGAGGTCTTTTAGCGATAAAGAAGAAGAGGCCGAGCGCATCCGAGAAAGGGCAAGCTTAGCTGCCATATTCTGTATGCGCTGCAGTTTCCTGATCAAAGTGCTAGGGGCGCCCAGGAGTAGTGCGTTGCAGTAATCAAGCCTGCTAAGAATGATACTGCACACTTCCTCCGGTCTAACTGGGGCCGGAAGCAAGGGAAGAATCTTACGCAATGTACGAAGCAGCATCATACATGTTGCAATGGACTTATTTACAGAACTTTTCACTTAGTTCACATGTTAAAGACCATTCAGAGCACCTGAGAAAGAACTTGTGTACACGAGGAAACAAATTAGATAATGTTCCTGTTTTTAGGAGAATTCTCCTGCAAGTTCCTTAATAAGACAATCCTGAGATACAGTAACGTAAGAATGTTTTGCTTGGCCTTTCACAAAACCCATGCTGTGCGTTTCTTCACTGTCCATTACAAGAGGATGACACATTATAAAACCATAAAGGCACATCATGACACTTTTGAAAAATTGTTTTGGGTTGATACATGTTTCAAGGTCACGTTGCATTATATGCCTTGAAAAAGAAAAAGGCTACATTCAGGGAAATATTTTTCAGGAAACTCACTGGATCAGTCATCGGGTATAAAGAAGAGGTGTGTTGTGGGGGAAATTACCAATTGGAATAATCATGATGTCATTTGGTAAAGGCACTATCCACCCATCAGTCTTTTATGAAAATGGCTTTGGGCTACAGCAAATATTAATGAGTAGTAAATGATTGCATTTGCGTTATTAGTAATTTTTTGTTTCACTTCTGAATTAAGGTCCTAACCGTAAAACGTTTGTGGTTATCATTGAAGATTTTAAGAGCAGCGTAAGACGATTTTGATTGCGCTAGCTCTGTTTTGTGATGTCAATGGTAAATCGCTTTCAAGCTATCATGCGCACTGATGAGTGGTTCGTGAACCTGCAAGAGCTACTAAAAGCTGTGTAAATTATACATACTACTAGCTGCTTAATCAATCAAGAATGCACTCTTCAGGGATTTGGATAGCGATTTATAAATACTATAACAATACAATAAACACAATAGGCATTGCTTATTTAAAAACTGTTGGAAAGCCATTGTGCTCCATGTTATAAATGGCAAACAAGCATAGCAGCAGATACAGATGTGAATTTGGGTGGAGATTCTACTAAAACAGTAAAAAGTCCGGTGTGGGCTCTGCTTTCCGAACTATCATCCATTTTCCAATGCTTTGTTCAGATTTGATGGTATCTGCAGTCCACATCAGGGTGCGTTGATGCTCATGCCACATGACAATAAGAGGGCTTTAAAGATACAATACATATTTTGATTAGTTTGCGCTTTTACATCTCTCCTACCTAACAGCTCTCGACGTCTGCATGCGAAAGACGCTTGTGGACGATCCCAAAAATGTTAAGGGGGCTTAGAAACTGCCTATTGTTTCCATTGATTGGTTTTGTCTCTCTTATTTCCTTTCCTCATAATTGATGGCTTTCCTTCCTGTTCTTGTGTTTGTCCCTCTCGTGGAGCATAGCCTCTTTGACATGCTTTTTATTTTTGGCCTTTATCTTTCCACGCCTCACTTCTGTGGGACAACTTTTTTCTTTTTTGTTAAGCATTCCATGAGAGTTCATACGTGTTCTAGCTCTTTCAGTCTTCTGCTTCTTCCTCCCAAATATCTGGCTTCTCTGTTCTCCATTTTTCTGTGTCCCTCATGTGCTGCACTTTTGTATTCTCGCTCGCACTCCCAAATCGTGCCCCTTTGTATGCCTCTTTTCCCCTCTGTTATCCCCTCTACCATCACCTGGTTCAGCTGGGTCTGGTGACTTAGTGGAATAATGCACCCACTGTAGAGGCCTGTGTTCGACCTCATGGTCACAGGTTCAATCCCTGCTGATCCACTCAGCCTCTCATCTTCTGAGGTCGATAAAGAGTACCACTGATCTGGGTAGCAATAAACATCTGTTATTCAGCACCAAGATACCCTTGAATGAATGTGTGCTTTACAAATATACATGTTATGCTGTTATTTTCATTTTTAAATAATTTTCATTCCCCCTCCACCCCCCACCCAAACACCCGGTCCACTCCCCTTTGCTTCACCCAACCACTCTCCATTGCTTGTGGCCTTTTCAAAATGTTTTTTTTTCTATTTCTTGGAGTTTCCACCAGATCTCATTTACGGCCAGTCTGCTTGCTACGTTTACTACAATACGCATTAGCGCAATTTCATATTTTTATTTTTATTTACGGTGCCAAGTGGCATCCACTATCATTCAGTAGCAAAATGGCATCCAGGTCATTATGAGCGCACAAGTGGTGACTCATACCCGTGCTTATGTCATCATGCGTCCATGCGTTTGCTGAATGAAGCGAACACCAGTAGCGTTATGTCGCATATGTGCGAATCATTATGCATATTTTTTTTTTCCATCAGCAACAAAGCATTTTGCTTTTTAGCAACGCTATCCAACATCACCAAAAGCAAAAGTAAATCACCAGTTTAAAGATGGCTGCTTGTCCTTCCATCCTCTCTTTCTTACACTCAAATGCAGAGATAAGTGGGAGTCTTAAAAGATAATATGGAAAGCTTCATGAATATGAAGCAAGTGAACCTCTGTATCTTCAGCAGATTGAAGATTCTATTGACTATTTGGGTGGATTATCACTGGCGGCTCACTACAATGGCTACTACCAGAGACTGGCAAGAATGGTCCCTCTCTATCTGAACTGTAAGAGGGGATGGGCACCCTAGAGTTTGTTAAAAACGCAATGCAGGTCTCAAACTAGAAGCCACATGAGTTCATATGTGCAGCCAATGCTTCCCTACTGTATTCTTATTTACATTCCCATTTTAAAGATGGGAGGCTGGATGATGCATGCTGATATCTTGGCATCTTTAGAGCAGTGAATGCTGCTTTGGGGTTCAATGGCATCGCCCTAGATGCAACAGATGGGCCTGCAGGTGAGATTGCACCAGGGAAAAAAAAATGGGAGCAGCTGTCCTCTTGGAGGAGTGATTGATTACCCAAGCAGCCATCTCATTGATTCAGTGCTTCATATTTCTCAAGAAAAGTTGTTTGTGTTAGAAGGAGACAACCTTGGGTTCAAACTACCTGTTGTCACTGGTAGCTTTCAGAAATAGGAGTCCTCACGCAAATGTGGACTGCTAAATCTGTTTCACAACCTGTAAACTCTTTCTTTTCTGAAGTCCAGCACCCTTAGCTTACTTAGTATGCATAACACAGCAGTTGTCATTAAGTAAGTGATCTCATACACTATTTTTCTTTTGTATACCTCATGTATGCTTTGCTTCTGGATGTATATCCAGCTTCCATACCTATAGACAGGTTTGTACTCCTTGACTTGAAGGTATGACCCTGCTTAACGTTCATGAATCCACTATTTCCTGGCATATGAGAATGCTGACAACATATGGGCACATCTTGTCTTGGTTAATAAATCAGTGTAACTAAAACCATGCCTAACTTCTTTAATATATCCCTTGAAAGTAAGGACTCTCCACGATATTAAGGATCTCATTTGTAGTGATGGTGGTTAGTTAAAGAAAGAACTACCTTAGCCATCAGTGTTAGAGGTGCCTTAGCATCCAGTAGATGCACAAATTACCAACAACCCACTTTTTCAGTTTTGTAGATCTCATAGAAAGATGGACAAATGAAGGAATAAATGTCACACCGGTTGATCAGATGCGAAATAAAGGTTTCTTTTCTTACAGCGCTTCAACCACAAGTCTTCTCCCACCAGTCACTGAGTGTCTCTCTAAACTACATAATACAGTCTAACCTACCCTACATCATGACTAAATCTGAATCTTACATTTTGCCTTGAATTCCACGCAGTCCCTTTGCCTGGAAATTGAGTACTGTGGATCTGGAGCATATGGAATTAGTGAAGCAGAATGGAGGTGGAGACTTTAATAAAATAGAGCATAAAATTAAGGTGAAAATTATTACAATACAGACTTATTAGTGCACATCAGTGGAAAAACACAGATGATTGAGTCACAAAATCCGACATACAAAAATAATTTTCCTGGATGTAGCTCTTCTATTAAAGATAGAGAAATTTAGAAGCTCAATCTATAGTGTGGGCTCATTAAGAAAAGTGAATGTAGTATTGGCAGGAAATGGCCAAAGACATTCTAGTATGCACATGCATCAAAATAATCTATGTCGAGACCAGTAAAATATGGAAAATAATGTACAATGATATAGGAAAAAGATGGATTCAAATATATTAACGTAAGAGTGATGTAGCTATTTTGCCGACGGAATCACAAGTTAAGTTGTGGTAAAGTGCATAAAAGTCAAATGCAAAGTGGTTCAACAAGAGGGTGGGTTGTTAAAATGCGGTTTGTGTTTTGTGGGTGCTTAAGTGTAGAAATACAGCTTAAAATGTAAGATGGCAGATAAGTATTAGAAATCTGCTATCTGTAAGTTTTGATGAGCTACTAATGGACTTTAACTTACCCCAAAGGAGATGTAGGTATGGTGGAGATAAGCAAAGGACCTTTTTTAATAACAATGTAAAGGATTGTGGCAAAGAGGATAAAAGAAACCAACTCAGGGACGAAGAGTGATTAAACGTGATGGAAAAGATCCCCACCAAATGAGTGGGAAACAACAATGCTTACAGCAGTTTGATCAACATAAAGAGTTTCAAATTAAAGCCTGTGTCAAAGTACAGTATAAATCAATGAGCCTGTGACTGCTCCTCTTCCAGAATATAGTTAGTACAGATTGACCGAAACAGTACATCAAGAGTCACTTGTGAAGAACTGCCCAGAGTCAAGTGATCACACCTAGAAGACGATTAAACTGTCACCATAGATCGTATACCATTCTTAATTCACTCCAGGGTTATGCAGTGCAATGGATAATACATTAGTTAGCTAAGACAATGCATCACCATCTGACATTGACATTGGGGTCTGTCTTCACTGATCCAACCTATTTTAAAAGTAGGCGTGGCTCCAACTTGGCACCAAGCAGCTCTAAAAAATGAAGGACGTAAATTTTCCAACCTCAAAAATGGAGACCTAGTTGCTAGAGCCATGAGTAGGAGAGTTCCCCTCTAGCCCTCATTGGGAGCATTTCAGCGTGATCCTGCGACTGACGTACTCATAGAACGGTCTGACATCAAGAGAGGATCCAGCTCCATTGTGCCTCAACAATGCAGATCTAGTAGCCAGAGTGGTCCTTAAGAGAATGACCCTAGCACCCTTGCGGAAACTGCCCATTTAGGCACAACTGGATTTTGCTTGGAGCAGTTGGCCTATTTTGGGGCTGCAATGCTGCCGCAAATCCAGACAATAGTCTGCTTGATGATTCTTTAAAGTGGTCGCCGATGGGTTATTCGATTCTCAGTGGTGCTCAAATTTTTTACCTCGCTGGGCTGGGCATATTGGGCCACATCCTGCTGTCTGTAGTGAGCTGCACCATAGAACATCTGGAAAACTGACATGACTGCAAGTTCAAAGTCATAAGGGTAGGGCACATGTACAGACTGTTGAGCAATGCCAGTGCTTATGAGTCCTAGTCCCTCAGCTTGTGAATGCAGAGATTGGTTGCAGCATCCAGGATCACAATAGACTGCCACTGCTCCTGGAACTGATGCAATCGGCCCCACTCCAAGTGGAAGCAGCGATCCGGAGCCGTCCTCAGGGCAGTAACATTATTAACAAAAGGTGAAACGGAGGCAAAAATAAGTAATCTTGGTATATGCTTGAGATTGGAGAAAATATAGTTTGAGGTTCAGTGGACTGCTGATACAAGTCCGGGTTATAGCAAGGATATTAGATTCCTCACACAGGAGCCAGGTGGTCAGCATTCGTCTTGATGGGACATCTTACATGTATAGTTGTGGGAATTCAAATAAAACTTGGCGTATTTTAGATCCATGGCTGCAGGAGCAGAGCAGCGAGCATTCATCTTGGAAGTTATACTGCCTAAATACATTACAGGGTATTTTATATGCTATGTGCTGAGCTGAGAAAACCGGTAGCAGTTTGTAAGATGGAAGCTCAAGTTAAAAAAAAAGGTGTAAATTTGTTATGAAAATATCCAGGGATTGATTATTTTGCAGGGTGTACTCTCCAACAAATGCTAGCATTATAATGAAACCCAATTACTATGAAGTGTGAAGCTTTCCAAAAAAGGGAGCACTTGTCGTTCAGCTCATGACGTTTTCCTGGACTCACTGGATAAACCCTTCAATAGATCCCGTTATGGATTAGCCGCGATCAGGCCAGTTGCAATGATTGGTAAACAGTCTCCATATTTACTATTAGGAATTGCCCAATCTTTCTAAATTTCTGGCTGGTGTGGTTAGCAGTTGATGGCTAAATATGTTTTCCATTCTGTGTCAGTCAAACCTCTTATTTGTAAATTTACGAGATATTTGTGCTCTGTGACTTTATTTATTCATAAGAATTGTTAATTAAACAATTCTTATGAATAAATGATGTCTTCTCAAAATTTCGAAAATATGTCCAAGTCGAAGATATCTCAAAGGAAGTGTGCCTTCTCCACGTTTATTCATGCAACATTAAAGAACCTGGTTTGCTTCAAAACATCAATGTTTGTTTTTGAACTTTTAAAATAGAGGCTGCATAGCATTCCCTTCACTAATCCTCCGTGCACTGTGTTTTCGTTTGGGGAGTTTGAGGCCAGTTAGTATCTCTTTGGGCCCTAATGTTGTGAGGATTTAAAGCATTTTTCGGCCTCCTTGCAGTCGGTACAAATGCTTGCCCGGCTATGTATGTGTGTTTTTTTAAAGTTATATGTTCAACCGATGCTGACAAACACGATTCTATGAAAAAATATTTATTCTGCACTCTTTACATTACTTTAAGATGCTTATACCTATGGGTTTGCTTGTGTGCTCTTATAAGTCATACTTCACAAACACTGTCTTCCCATTCGCCCTTTGAAAAGTCATGTTTGTGTTTCATTAGCTTGGTTGCTGCTTTGACTTCATAACATTAACTGGGTCCTGTTTTTTGTTTGTTTTTTGCAGCTACTTACATGCGAAGAACATCATCCACAGAGACATGAAATCAAACAGTATCCTTTTTTCTCTAATGCCGTTTTTCTCCCAATTTGGTAGAATAATCTATTTAAACCCCTGCAGTGTGAAAATGAGTAGGCAGTAAATATGTTTAATGTTATGTGCCCTTCAGGTAATGCTATTCATTTTTAATTATTTTCTTTTATGACGTAATGCATTTCCTTAATCTAATATAATGGCCTGCGTTTATTGACTGGTGCAATTCCTTGAAATCAAATTTATAATGTTATTAATTGATCCTTTTTTTTAAATTTAGTCAGATTGCTTGAAAGAGGTGGATAGCATGGAATAGAGTTTAGTCTTTAGAGGTGTAATGTGATTTCACAGCAAGAAGTTCGCAGTGGAGAACTATGCCGGTGACTTCCCCATGGCAACCCATTTCTCAGCCTGGTGAACTCCTACATCCAGCAGGACAAATCCTTATGTTAATGTGTCCGCCTCCAAGCTTACCTTTGGTCTCTATTTGATGCCCTCCTCCCTGTATTTTCTTGCATTTTCCAGTAAGCTTGTCAGACTCTAGCAGAGGTACCAAGAATAGCCGCGTTGTTATGATGATTACCCATGACCCTGAACTGTAGCTAGGATTAGCACGGTGGGCCACCGCTCAGGACTGGCCCACTTCCCTTTCTTCCATTTGTGGTTTACCGGCATTTGGGATCAGGGCCTTTAACAACGTTATGAATATCAGCAGCGTGCTATAATGCCATACTAGACGTTTTGGTGGTGGGACTATAAACTTGGTGACAGTGAAGGTCAGAAGGCTTAGACAGAACCAGCCGGACATTTTGAGGTTCTATGATGAATGGTTTTATGTTACCTTCTTAAGGTGGCAGCCGACCCCTAGAAGCAGAGACAATAAGAATGAGCACACAAATATGAACTGTTCGTTATTAACAAAAAACTTTCACACTTAATAGTTTTGTCCTGGAAAAACCACGGACAGTGGTTTGTGCCCGACGTGAAATAAATAAATATTAGCATTTCTTTAAATGGGCCTGTACTGTCCGGTACTGAGTACCGTCACTTCCTGAGAGACATCGAATACTTTTAATTGAAGAGTACCAGCTCTTCTCAGAAACAAGAAGGTATTCTGTTACAGAGTACCTGCACTTCTATTTTTCCATTTAAAGCACTGTATATATATATATATATATATATATATACACACATATATGTGTGTGTGTGTATATATATATATATATATATATATATATACATACATGTGTATATAAATATATATATACATATATATATTTTCTAATAAGAAGTACCTTCTATATTTGGTTGTATCAAGCAGTGACAGCTTGCTACTGTTGCCTTAGTCTTTTTTTTTCATGTCCGTTCATGCGCGCGCCAGGAGTTTAATGAGTCTGCCCTTCCCTATTTTGCTCGTCCCATAACATGAGCAAATATGTTTGCTTCGTTTGCTCAGCTGAGCCATAAAAACTGCGCAGCCCCTTTTGAAAGACGGTTCTATGAGGGGAAATTGAGTGCCTGCAAAGCTGAAGATGGTTCTAGAAAAGAACAGTGAAGCATTTAGCACTACATGATGCATATTACCTTATTTGTGTGGTGAACACGTAGTCGGTCACCTGTGCACGACTCTCGTGACCATTTTAGGGACGTGTCATATTTTTGTTCCCGCAGATAGTCATAAGGTGTTTTTTCAGCATCAGAGTCTGATGGCAATTCTTCACTTTTTAATCTCCTGCGATGAACGTTGATTGAGTTGGCACAGCAACAAACTGAGACTTGGTTGTCGGGAATGTGGAGAGAAGCGCTCAGAAGGTCTGCCAGCGATAATTGTTCTATAAACAAACGGGCCTGGTCGGTTTTTGTTTTTGCTCTTTTCTATTAAAGGAGGAGCGACTGGTTGCACGCATTAGAATTTGGCATGGCTGCATTGGGGCAAACAGGATCATGTGAGCATTCAGCGCTGCTTTGCAACACAGTTCAGGCCTCTTTTCCCTGGCCAAAAGTCAGCCTACCAAAACGACTTCCCAATTTAAAATCACAAATCCTGAAAATAATCTAATCAATCTAGACCATGAACTTTAAGGACAATAGGGAGGAACTATTGGATGATTTGTTCAATAAAAATTATGGAGGTGGGACTTCGGTCCCTACCCCAAGTGTAATAAACAAAGATGGTTTAAAAAATAAATGTATCTGATTAGAGAAACTGAAAAAACAAGAACTCACGAAATGGTGGGATGGCGCAACCCTGAAAAAATATTTAGAAAATAGACGCATCCCAGAGGCCTTCGCATATTAATCTTCCCTAACTGTGAGGATTTAGAACCTGAGTTATTGGGAGAATGGGAGGATGGCCTACATACTGCCTCCTACAAAATGATGTATATATTAATCCGAAATGCTGAACAAAGAGTTAAAAAAAATTAGGGAAGAAATTTAGATTCTTGAAAAAGAGATAAGTGAGGTGAATCTACCTGATCCAACACAAAAAAACTTTGCAATCCTTAAGAAAGAATTGGCAGCATATCAACTATATCTAAAAGGTAAAAAACAACTGAAAATAGAGAAAGATAGAAAGTATTATGAACGCAGGCGCATCTTTACGTTCGCTCGCAAGTATGATGATGTCACTACAAAAAGCACTGTAACTGCTACTGTAGAAAAAAAGTCGGTCAGTATCTCCTCAAGTAGTACCTCAATTTCTTCCGTTTCCTCCATTGAACGTAATCCTAGGGAGGGGACTAGTGCAGCCAGCCCCAATCTTAACCAAACCTCTGATTTTTTATGGGAGGTTCAGAGATTCCGCCTGGGAAACAGAAAGAAAAATATAGGAGTAGAACCAGACGGGGTGGCCAAAAACACAAGATCCGTAACCAAGGCAAAACTAGGGAACAACGAAAGAGTATGAATAATGAGATTGTGCACCACTGTGTGGACAGTATGGGGAAAGAAGTAGAGACCAATACTGTTAATGTTGTTAATTTATCGTCAAAACAATTTGGTGTTGATGAATTGATGATTTTGAGCAAAGGTTTAAAATACTGTGTAACAGGTAACCAGTCTCTGGATAATGTGCACGTGGATCTGTTCTGCTTTGTCCGAAAATTGAAATTAAAACAATTTTTCTCTGAACGTCCCACTGTCCGTCCTCCTGTTGTAAATATGCCTCGTGTGTCAGAGTATGAAATTTCTGAAATTGCAACTTCACATGTTATTGCAACATTGGATGATGAAAACCTGTTTAATCTAGTAGAACATGCTAGGATTCTGGACATTGAGGAGGATACGAGTATAGATAGTGGACTAAGAAACACATCTAAATTTATGACACCAATTCATGCTAAATCAGCCATAGACACCTTCTGTATGAGGGTTACACAGGACCTTTATAATCTTGAGGACAGACATGGTGCGAACTCTAAGTGTGTCCACCATCATAACATCATGAAAAACGAAAAAGCCTTTCTTCAGTCATTACGAGATGACCGAGACCTTGTCATCCGTGAGGCTGACAAAGGCGGTAATATTGTCATTATGAACTATGTAGATTATTTATCTGAAATTGAGAGACAACTCAATAATACAGAATGCTACATGAGATTACAATCCAATCCAACAAAAACGATTGAGAGAAACATTAACGGAAGACTTACAGAATGGCACGATTCCTGCCTCATAACTGATCTAGAATATAAATATCTTCTAGCAAATAATTCAAGACATCCATGCATTTACATGATGCCAAAAATTCATAAGAGGGGGGGCTTTTCCCCCTGGGCGCCCCATAATATTGGGAAATGGTGGCTCAACTGAACATCTGATACCTTTTTGCAGCCGACAGTACGTAACCTCCCATCATATCTCAAAGATAGCAGAGAGCTTCTCTGCAAATTAGAGGGCCTGACATGGGAAGACAACATCTTCACATTCGTTACAATGGACGCGGAGAGCCTCTACATCTGTATAGGGTTGGAGGACGGACTAGGGGATCTGAAATACTTTCTGTATAAGCACAATGCATGCCATCTGGAACATACCCAGATGCTACTTGCAATGGCAGAAATGATTCTTACCCAAAATGCTTTTCTGCATGGGGAGGATTGGTATGTACAGAGACAGGGGACAGCCATGGGTTCCAGGTTTGCTCCATCTTATGCAAACCTGTTCATGGGTCTGTATGAGATGGAGCATGCCTGGGACCCAGGCGCAAAGGATTGGATGGATAGTATCTTCTATTACACCAGATACATAGACGATATCTTTCTGATTTGGAAGGGTAGCTCTGAAGTTTCAAAAGTTTAAAAAAAAAAAAGAATTGAATAAAGGATCTAATTTAATACATCGACTCCTCTTTGGAACAAGCTTTGTTTTTTGTTTACCATATCATTGTTATATTTTATGTATAAAAGTGTGCTGGGCTATCTTGTATACTTGATTTTGTAGAAGCCGGTCTTGACCTGCTTCTCAATTTTGGGGGTGTAGGGAATTGTGCCTCCAGCCCGTTTTGCACCTTTTTTCATGCCACTATAGAAGCAATTTTGGAAC
The DNA here is from genome assembly GCF_964263255.1 of Lissotriton vulgaris. Classification (NCBI taxonomy): domain Eukaryota; kingdom Metazoa; phylum Chordata; class Amphibia; order Caudata; family Salamandridae; genus Lissotriton; species Lissotriton vulgaris. Next base: position 1,047,035,794 of record NC_141697.1, on the reverse strand, counting down.
TTGTGCAGGCATTTATTCTCCGATTCCTCTTTCTTTTTGTCCATTTTAAAACCCTTCTCAGTTGTTTACTCTGTCAACGTTTAATTGTACCTCCTCTTTGATCAAGGGTCCCAAAGACAGCAGGATTTGCCACACAAAGGTCCAACTGATGCCGTGAAGACAGTCGACTTTATCAGCGTTACAGTGTGCAGATTCTGTTACCTTTTCCAGAACCCTAAATTTTTTATTTTGTGTATTTTTTATGCTTTTTTTTCACAGTTTCTTATTTAGAAGGTAGCTTCTTAATCCTTCTGTACAAGCAAGTTACCATAGGCACATGCTGAACAGCGCCTAAGTAAACGGCATCTGCAAGTGGTTTCCTGTGTCACTGCAAGATAGCCACTTGGCGACTGAGAAAGGGTGAAAACATTATACTCTGCTACTAAATTTTGGGGCTTACCCGCTTTTCCAGAAAAAAGTCCTATAAGTGGGTCTCATAAATGCGTACTTGACTTCCTCCTCAATATGAACGGAATAGTTTGCAGATCAGTCTGCAGTTCATACAGACACTTTAGCATAGTATTTTAGTTCAAACCTTGAAGGCCGCAGGAATGCTTTCAAATCCCCGGGCTGTTCTGTTTTTCAGAACCATATAGCTTTGAGAACCTCTCTAGTGTTTAATTGTTGTTTCATGGCCCATCAGTGTGCATCAGATGTAGCATGTATTTTCAGCATCCATAAAAACTTTGATTACGTCCTGGGTTGAGGTTCAAGGGTGGAATGTAGTCTGGTGGACAGAGTTTGAGTTTCCTCAGCTGTCTCGAATGGCACTGTTGTCCGTTCTTTCTAAACCTCGACTCCCTAATATTTTAATACTGTCTTCTTCCCTGTCTTCCCTGTCCAATTGACTTTGCTGTTTCTTTGTGCTTTGTATGGTTGCTGGCTGCCACACCTTTGGAGGATTAGATTGTTAGTGAGGATAGATGGAACACCTTAGCTAAGATAAAGACTTTCCAGTTTCATAATCTTTTTCAAGAGCTTTAATGGCAGAAGTCATTAACTTGCTATAAGAGCATTGGAATGTTGGGAGCTCCATTGAAGACAATGGAGTGCTCCCTGCTTCTACGGGCCGGTAAAGGCCCTCAGATCAACATTCCAATGTCTTACAAAGGCCTCTCGGAGCGCAAGGGGATTTAAATCCACTAGAGCTTCGAGAGGCCTTTGTTTTATTTGTTAGAACATTCTGCCCTCTAGTGGCAGAATGTTCTAATAGCCTTGTAGCCCTTCGTAGCAGGGCTATACCGGCTAATAAAGTCCTGCCACCTTGTTAAAGTCCCTCGCCTTCGACTCGGGCCTTTAAAGCAGTAGCAGGCCTTTGATAGCTGGTATAGCCCACTACGGCGGGCTATATGGCTATAGTATTCACCAGTATTGAGACAACTACTCTTTGCAAGGAGGAAATCCTTTGAGTGATGTCACAATAAATCTGTAAACCAAGAAGACATAATCAAACAAAGGAACATTCTAGAAAGCCTATTGTTGGTGATTGTTAGTGATGCAGGACTTGCAAAAGAGAATTTTGTTGTTTTCTCCTTAGTGCATGGTCCTTTTAAATGCATTTAAATGATTGGCAGGAGATATATTCTGAACAGTTGATTTGGAAGACAAAGATAATCTCCATCATTCTAGTTTTGTATTCATGCAACAGTACTTTACCACTGTTCATTCTCCACCTAGCGCTTGCCATTTTTAAATATACCAGAAAGAGTGGGGCTTAAGACTTTGTGACAAGGAGGATAGTGTTCTTGTGCACTAGGCTTCAACAATATGAAGAAAATGTTTTGTTTGCATGCAGCTGCTACTGAAAGACAGAAGGGAATAGAGCCGGCCTGACATAGTGACCAAAATCTAAAACAAAACCACAACTCCCACCCAAAAAACATCAAATGGAAGCTAAACAAAAAAGCTGGTCCATTTGCCTTTTCAAAGCCTGTCTTTGTTAGATCTCGAAATTGATAATGTATTCAGTAAAACAAGATGTGCAATGGTCTCCTACATCTTATGTGGATGTCAGCTTTAAAATATTTTAAGAAGAAACATTCTCTGGATTCCTTTTTTAAACTCTTGTAATGCTTTCTGCACAGCGCAATGCAAGAATGTGGCTCATAATTTTAAGGAACACATTTAAGGCAGACATGCTCTCTAGACGGTAATGATCTGAAAAATTAGAAGGTGCTGTACTATTGGGAGTTTTGTGTTTTAGAGTAACACTAGAATAGTTCCTAGCAATCCATTGAAATATTTAGTAAATGCCTGGCTTGTGTAGATCAACTTTTCGATTCATAAGGCTTGCCTAATATTGGTAATAAGTACTTAATAAAATTCCACTTGTGATCAAAACTGCTTCAGAGAGATCTTTTGAAAACGTATACGCACAGGCTAGGTTAAACCGTAGTTAACATTGAATAAATGTAATACTAAAAAAGTATTTAATTTATAAATTAATGTTGAAGATAAGTAATTAGAAAATTAAGGCATTAATTACAGGTAATCAGTAAAAGTAATTGATATTAAATTAAAGGTTTTTAATTTAATGTTAAGGTAAATTTTCAAGATAATTAAAAAAATGTATTGCATATATACGCGTTTAAACATAATGATTATACAATATGTAATGTTCTTATTAATTTAAACCCTAAAATATATACATATATATGTACAGGCAGCTTGTGCATTATATATGTGTATGTGTGCATGTATATATAGGAGGGGGGTTTCGTCGTCGCCACCCCGGTAAAAGAGAATACAAATATTAAAAAGAGAAAAGGGTGGTGGAGGGTTACTCCCCAAAACATCAAACACGCATACATAAACATAAAATAAGTGTACAATTAGAATTATATTTTAAGAAAAAAAGTATTACAACTTGATTAATACAATATTTAAAAAACAATTTAGTTAAAAATGAGTTTAAAACAATTTTAAAACAAGCATATATCAATAAATATATTAATTAAAAATAACTTCTTGCCTCCAAAAATGTAAAGTAAAAGCACTTCTGATGTAAAATCACTGGCGATGTAAAGACTTCCAATGTAATAGTAAGTAAAGTAACGGCTGAGATTCATTTAATTATATTGCCTAGTGTTCATAGGAACTTTTTCATATTTTTTCGTGAAATGCAACAGTTTGTTGGCTAACTTGGAGATAGTGAGAACATGGATCTTTGGTCCTTACACCACCCAGCTAAAGATGCCATGGCAATGTACAATAGATCTGAATATTGTCTGACAGTCACTGCTGGTTCTAGATGTGCATTCAAATAAAGTACGTTTCTAAAAAAAAAACCTTTTCAAAGAAGATTATTTATTTATTAAAGTTGCTTTTTATGTACCACAGAGAAAACTATCAGGACAAAACCGTTGTACATGTTATGGTTGATCATTTCTAAGGAAGGCTTCCTGAAAGAGTCAGCCAGGACGTTGTAAAAGGGACATAGTTTCATGACATTGACACTTAACAGGCTGTGATCAAACTAAAGCAGATACCAGCTTTATGTTAAAACATGCAAACCTTAAAACTTAGAGTACAGTAAAATGCCAGAATTGCTATGTTATTTTAAGGCAGCCAGGACATCACCTCGCTCTCAGTGAAGAATTTGGGTTATTCCTTAATGCGTCTAGTCCTACGAGTCAGATTTAAAATTGTACCCCATTTAAACTAAATCAGTTTGTATCCATCCCATCATCACACTGGTAATTTGCTGCATACTGATTATTTTACAGTCGCTCCCACTAGGGTGCCACAACCCAGAGCTAATATTTAAAAGTGACCTGCGGGTGAATCAAATGTCATCCTTTAGCACTCAAGAACCCTTACTCCTCAGCGCTTTCAATTTAAGGGCCACACTCTCTGTAGATTCCCCTATCCAGTCCCTCAGATATGCTACCTCTGTTTCATCTTGCATTATTGTACCATCCCTGTACCCGTCATCTGGGGACACGGTAACAACATGCTTTTTCAAGTGAAATACTTATGGGTTTGCCATATCATCTTTTTGCCGTGCACGGGCCCAATGTCATGGAGTCTACAGTTTTAGGATGTGAAAGGCTTGCCTGCTGTTATTTCGTATCTCACCTGCTCCTGGCATGAACATATTTATTTCAAGGCTCTATGTCTTATGCATAAAGACCACTTTCAGCATGGTCGATTTTTTCCAAGCTCATTTCCTCATTATACAGAAATATATTTTGCTGTGCCAGTTCAGGCTTCCAAGCTTTTGAATGACCTCCTAGAGAAACTTTTAGATATTGGGGACTATTGATGAGAAAAGAAGTGCATAAATACCTGTGATCTAAGCTTCTGCCAGTATTGTACCCTGTCTTTCAAATTGAAAAATGAGGACATTTACACCACAGCACTGTATGCTTTGCAAGGTACTATACCTAAGCTAACACAGTAAAGTTAGGAGAGTCTGCTGGCTGGCATACACAAGCAGACCCAGTTGCTTGGCGTTTTAGAAACCTTTCAACATCTTTGACTAGGTTTGAATCTCTGTATCTTAGTATATAGGGAATTTGACTAGTCTAAGGCACAGAGCCTCAGGGCACAAATGGGTATAAAGGCAGTACTTCTGATTGGCCGTGGCATCTGTTTTAGAATCAGGAGACCATTACCTTTTTTCACTGTAATGTTTGTTTAATCGTTAACCACTTACTTATTTCTGCCATTGAAAGAGTACCCTGCTCATTTTGTTTCTAGTAGAGTGCTGCTTTCCAACATTTTGAATCTTTAGGACCAAATGTACTTATTTGTAGAGGCCCCAGTGCAGATGGTGCACTGCCTAGATCCATTTGGGTGTCTCTGCTGGTGCTATTGCCCACTACAATACCATAACTCTTCTACTTCCACCAGATCAATTAATTACACTGCAGTACAAACTAATTAAATCTCAGTCATCATAATAGTAATGTAATGTGAAATGTTATAAACGGATCACAGATGACCAATACAAAAATGTTTTACTTGTTGTATACAGTTCGTACGTACATTGGCAAAAATATATAGGAATGACCTGTCACCAAGAACCATTCCAAAGGTCTAATAAATCAATTCTAGATTAAAGCCAAGGCCCCTGTTGCATAGCAGAGGTTCTACTAAAGAAGAAACTGACACAAATATAGTTCAACAACAATGGACAGTTAAAAACGTCAAATCAATGCATGTATCCGTGGAATAACACTGGCATGAAATTCACCTTCAACAGGACCACCAGATGAGTGTTGATCAACCTATAATTGTAGAGTCTAATCAGTCATATTGGCGAACAAAAGCAATTCAGTTACAAAAATTTATTTTTAGGGGATAATGGAGGCATACAAACACCTTTACACTCCAAAACACCCAGAGTCGCTGATTCTAGAAATGATTAACTGTACCGTAGATGTCTCCTAATAGTGATGTAAGCAACGCATTAGGGTCTAGGCAAACTGTAGGCAGTAGGTATATCCATACAGCAGTCAGTAGACCTTTGTCGGATAATCTGTGGCTAATGTGGCAAACTCTTGACAACTTGATCAACTGAGACTGCCAAACGAAAACCCTAAGGTTATCGTCCTTTTGGATAAGTAATAAAGATATATTTTTTGAATTGTTGAAATATTTTGACTCATCAGTAGTGAGTTTATAATTTGTGTGGGCCTAAAGAAGCAATATATAAATGTAATACGTCGCAAAATATGTGTTGGCCGATGTTGGATACTTTTGCCTTAAAATGTAAATCTACAATTAATAAACTAACTCTTTTTTTCAGACAACATTCTATGAAAATTGAATTTCTTCTCCGACTACTCTTGAACATATTCAATTTATGGCCTCAAACGTCTTGGCTTATTTAAAATTTTCATTTATATAGCGCTTACTACGCCTGACAGCCTGACAAGGTGTACATAGTGTTGATGGTGTGGCACTATACTGAGGTCTCAAGCGATCTACAAGAGCTTTTTCTTCCCCCAAACATTTGCTTCAGACTATTTAAGGTACTTTTCCCCTAATCTGCCAGGAAAGCTCATTTGTATTTGATTTAGTGATGTACATGGAAAGTTTATTTGTAACAACGATACTGCATCATGAACATGTTTACAGTTCGAATTTAGGTTAACTAAACTGTATTTGTATAAAGAAATGTTTGGTTTATTTTGTTGTTTTCCAGGTGCATCTGTGAGACGTGTTTTCAGGGAGAATGTTGTCAGATAATGCTGTCAGTAATTCTAGTCACCAGGGTAATCTGTCATAGAAAGACTGAGCAACTATGGAACCCACTTTGGTTTGGTTATGAATACGCTCTGCTTTAATTAGGTTGAAAATCAGGCATGCACATGACCCATTTGGATCTTGGAGTGAAGTAAAACTACCAGACAATTACTTTGTAGCTTTGTAAGTTCAAACCGAATGTGAGTTTAGCATAAACATTTTCTACAGAGCAGCAACATTTTTGCTGAGCAAGGGAAATCGCTCTATACCCCCTGGTTTACTTTAGAGTCTATTTGGCATTTTTACATGTAATTGTCAAATTTGTGTCTTAGATGCACTTATATTTGTTTTACGTGCTTGAGGCAGATGATGCGGTAGAAGTTAGTGCCTGCCTCCTTTGCTAGAGTTGATAAACAATGCATAACACTTCTTTGTGGATGTGGAGAAGTGTGGCTCACTGGTTAGAGGAGGCAGTCCCTGATGCAGAGGTCAGACCCGGGACCAGGGTTCAATTCCCGACGCGGCAGGGTCTAGAGCTCAAAATGTCCACGGACTCGATAATTCTCGCCTCGGTGCCTACTCGAATCATGGGTTCACACTCTGCAACTCTGGGCAATAGCCTGCTTAATCTCCACTACGGCCCACCGCGATGGGATGCCTGGTCTTCACCTTGGGGATGCCCAGTAGGGGTTATCTCGCAGGGAAAGCCAGGACGGGTTCCCAAAGCAAGCGCTAAGAGACCTGTCGGTGAATTGGCGCTATATAAATTGAAATTAACATAACATAACATAATTGAAGATATTTCTATTCTTTTTAGTTTCTCTTGGTCATGCCAAACCATTGAACAGCTTCTGTGGTTTTCCAACCTTCAAGACGATCTTTTTTTGTATCATTGCCTCTCTGACGATGACTGAAAAGATTCTGCCATTATGTTTTCTACATTAATTTCAGTTTGAACAGTGTAACTCTTTACACTAACCACTCTAATTTACGTTTTTTTCGACTTCAAACCAAAAACAAGTTACCGTTCTGCTGCTGGCTGGGTGCTCAGTCTGAATATTATATCCACCGTTTTTTAACTATGTTCAAAAACATAATCATCTAAACTCCAACCTTTTCAGTACATTTAAAGTAGGCCTGTGCGAAATTTTCCTTATGCCTGCATAATATACTTAATTTCTGGAATTTCATGTTATGCGATTTTCCTGAAATTACTCCATTACATCACTTTGTGTATATATGGGCCAATCGTAACAATTTACTGACAGGCATGCATTTTGCTGTAAAAATGTACCACAAACGCACAGGAACAACAGAACTCGAGCGTCTGTTGTTCATGGTGCCTTTGTTTAACTGCATCCTTGTGCCAAAAATGGACACATTTCGCTGTGAATTGTAGTGCAAAATGACAGATTTACATTTCACATAGGTACGTGTAATTCTACAGAAATTTTGCATAAATACGTAAAAACAAATGATCTGAACTTCAGACACACCCTAATTCAAAGACCATTTGCGGTCCATTTGGGAGGAGATATAGTCTGGTGGGTAGAGCTGCAACCTTCGACACCTGGGGATCCAGATTCAAATCCTGGCATCTGTGCTTTTTTTTTATAAAGCATGTTTTTATTGGCATTTGAATAATTCGTCCTGTAGCTACAAATAAAGAGCAGGAATTCCCACTTCATATATCACAATGTTTCATGACACCGCATTGGCACCGTAGGAGCAGCCGAGCCACATATATACATAGAACCCATTATAGTACCTTAGTACAACATAAACAGTGGAGCACTGGTGGCGGCTGATTCCTTTACTTTGGCCATTCTAGAAGTACAAACATATAAATGCATTCCATTTTGCACCATTACAAAGTGATTATTCTGGAGTCATGGCTATAGGTACCTATATGTCAAACATAGTAATACAGACAATGCCAAAGAGAAAAACAACCCCATGCCTATAGTTATATTAAAACGAAAAACTGGTGCCTCAAAGAAAATTCGAAGTTACCCGGCTGGCCCTAGGAGGGGGAAGTATGACGGAGATCACGACAGGAGGCCCATCATAATCACTTTAATGTTCCATCGGGGGAAGAAGAAGAGGGGGCGGGGGAGTGCACAACAGGGGGTAAATATCTCATCCAAGTAGCTCAACAAGATCACCCATCACTTCACTTCCTGGCATCTGTGCTTGACTCAACATTGTGTTGTTCTGTGCAAATCACTGAATCTCCCTATGCCAAAAAAAGTGAAATGTAGCATAGATGTTAAATGTATTTGTGTAATCCCCACTTGAGGTACACAATCTTGTAGATCGTCTTCAAAACCCACCACCCAACTAATGTACAGCGCTCCATTGCTTCTTGACTAGGTTTGTGCTATATTTATACCAATAAAGTGCAATTTAAATTTAAAAGGATGCTGGTGGAATTTGCGCTTCAGCTTCAAATTTTGCTCCAGTTACCACCAAACAAGTCTTTTAAATTGTTCCTAACACCAGTCCCAGTAGAAGCCTCCTAACTTTGCATCCAGTTGAAGGGTTGTGGAATGAGGCTCCTTCTACTACTAACATCGGAAACTGGGTGCAGGAGATGCTTTGGGCAAGGGATGTATTTACCCCCTATTGCTTGGAAAAAAAGTGATAATGTTGATGCACCTTTTAAGCAACTCTGCCTCTACTTCACTACTTTTTGAATCCTTGTTGGAGGTATTCTATATTGTAGTTTATAACATGAAGCCAGTCAAGATGCATATTGCATGTAAATTGATGTCCGGAATATGAATATCAATGAACAGGGTAACCATAAGAAAACACTTACTTCTATCTTTAGCAGTTTCCGCTTGTATTTCTGTATATCTTTGATGATTGGAGCCAAATGTAGTAAATGTTGGAGCGGCTGATCTCCATGAGGAGTAAAAAAGAGAAAAGACTACCATACCTCAAAACAAGATTACTGTGCCTCAAAATAAGCCCTTTTAAATGTCATGCAAGATAGCTTCTCACCAGGAGAGGGATTCAACATGGTAGTACACGATCCGCGTTACTCCACTCTAAAGTTAGAGGAACGTGTATTTGCTTCTTTGAAATGTTATTTTTGTTTCATAAAAAATGCTCTCCATGCTGGTTAAAAAAATAGTTTGAATGCTTTCCTCGAACATTCCTTAACAGACATTTAGATATATTCCTTCATGAAGGGCTCACTGTAAAAATAGGAGATTTTGGTTTAGCGACGGTAAAATCTAGATGGAGTGGATCACAGCAAGTAGAGCAGCCTACTGGATCAATTCTGTGGATGGTAAGAGTGCATGCTTAAAAACTATTTGAAATGCATGGAGTTATATTATCTTTGCTGAAACAAAGCTCCTTTCTTTAATAAAAATGTTTGTCGTGTTTACTTGTCCTTCAAAGTTTTGAAAGCTACTTAAATGGCAATTCTGGCACAACATCAGCAGTAAAACATCTTATTCAAATGTGCAGTAGTCGGGGATTCTATTTTCATGTGTTATAGAACCTACATAGTTTTCCCTCTTTTTAACAAAGTATTTTATTTGTTTGTTTATTAAATGTGGGTATGTTAACATATTGTGTATGTTAACATCACTGTTCCATCCGTGTAACTGCTTATTAAGAAGCACTTAGTTGCGACCAAGGCACCCAAGACGCATTTTGTATCCGCTTTGGTGGGGCATTCTACAAGTCATGCTGTTGAAGTTCAGCTCACACTTTCTAATCTTTGTCTGTATCACATTTTGACATAGCACTAATTTGATGCATTGCATTTAAGTGTTTAAAGCCGCGCCCCCCTCAACTTTTTTCACAATTATTCTTTAAAATTGCCACTGTTTAAATATGTTTATATACATATTTAAACATTGCAGTTACGTTCTGTTGCCATTTTAAAAATGCACTCAAATACATGATTGCCAAACATACTATTCTGTTCAGGCAGGCCCTACTAACTTTTGAAGTATCCACAGTGTGATTATTAGAAATGGGGTGGTGGTCTTGAAGAATATTTGTCGTCCCTTCTCTTTTGACACCTTCTCCCAGCCAGGATATAAATGAGAAAAAATGCTAATGAAGGCCCATCACAGAGGTGCATTTTTTTCTGCTGAAAACGAAGCACTGTTATCAGCATAATGCTTCTTTTGGCCAGGGCATGGTAACCTCCCTGGGATCACTTGAGGCCCCCATGGGGGGCCTGCCCCCAGTTTGAAGACACCTGGTTTAAAGTCATCACACTTGTTGGTCAGCAGAATATTAAGAAGTAGAAGAGGCTATATTTCAGCCCCTGCTGTCACAGGTTTCTGTGTCTACTGAACAGACTTTAACTTTTCGTCTACTACTTCATTTATTTCTCCCTGTTGCACCCTTACTTGCCAAATTGCCTTCTTCTGGTTTGGGGTTAATTAGCTGCTGGTAGACTGCCAGATTTAGGAGTCCATTTGTGTGTAGAAGGTGAGAATAATGGGGCTATTGGGTCTGTGATATTGGTTAGTGATACTATTCTCAATATTTCCTTGTCCCAAAGGAGGTCAGCTGTCTTTGTCTGAATCTGGACCTTTAACATCTTTCTCTGTAAAGAGAAGTTCAAGGTTCTGTCCTTTGCACAGGTTCTGTTAGTGCTCGGTCTCGGAGACTAGATGGTGTCACTCGACAAACATGTATGTCCATATACTGATTCTTAAGTCTCCCAGGAAGTACCTGTGATTTATAATGGGCTTGATTCACTACCAACTTGCAGTCCCTCCTTTTGGTTAGACATCAGCACTGCTAGTCGTCACAAAGGTAAGGGCGGTTATAGTGAACCGCGTCAGCATACAGGGTTGGCAACATCACAGGGATATAACTGTTGGTGCCAGGGAAGAGCTGTGGAGAAAATGTTTCCAGACCACTCTGGATTCCTGGGGGAGTATTTAAGAAATGAGGAACCTGCAGACAGAGAATACACCAGAAGGATAATGTTACTAGCCCTGGAAGCATCTGTTCGTGGCATATGGTACTGTTGATTCATATGCTCTGCATACTCTACAATCCAGAGTTGGGTTCAGAGTTGTGCAATTTGTTTTTCTTCGAAGAAGCCATTCGAGTCACAAGACTGAGTGACTCCTCCTCTCAGTGATATTGCGCATGAGCATCGACTCCATTGTTAGATTGTATAGCGCAGTTCCATATGGTCGGAGACAGTTGTAATAGTTGTGAAGGCCTTGCCCTCCCTCCTTGTGGATAATACATGACTGTCATATTGTCCATCTAGACTAGGACAACCTTGTGAGATAGGTGAGAAAGGAAAGCCTTAAGTGCTGGGAAGATCGCCCCAAGCTCTAAGTAGATGATGAGAAGAGATTGATGTTTGGCATCCACAGACCTTGTACTGTGAGGTCTTGTAGATGGGGCCCCAACCCGTCTCCGATGCATCTGTGATAAGAGTGAGGTGAGGAACAGCATCCAGAAAAGACAGCCCCTTTTGTTGTTTGTTTTCCACCATTGCAGGCAACTGTGAATGCAGCGGTCTATCAACACTAGAACTTCGAGGTGACCATGTGATTAAGACCACTGGAAAGCTAGACATTGCTGTGGTGGACGCATTTGTAAACTCGTGTGGGGAACTATGATAATGCAAGAGGATGTTGGATGGTGTGGTAATGAGCTCAAGACAATAGCCTAGTTGGATAATGGCTAGTACCCATTGGCCTGTGGTGGTGGACTCTTAGACTGGCTGAAAAAAGTGTAGCCCAGAAGCATGGGCAAATATTGGGTGTCCCTGTGTGTGGAAGAGAGGGTGTCAAACAAAAAGCCCTGTTCTAAGGACTATTTGTGCAGCTCAACGCTGTGGAAAGTTGCTGCCCTAGCTATACCTTGCTGAAAAGTGGCATCATTTGGAGTGGAGGGATGAGCAGATATAGATCTGGATCATTGTGGGTAATGGGATCAGTGTCATATGCATCCCATATGTCAGGATCCCCTAGTGGACCTTGTAACCCTCCATCGTCTGTATCTGGTGACCCTGGAGGTGAGTATCAAGTGGGTCAGGTGGTGGAGATGTAGGAGGGGATGAAGGTGGTGGTTATGGTGGTGGGGGGGAAGGAGGAGGAGGTGGTGGTGGTGGAGGAGGCTGGTAAGTAGGACTGCTGGCCTGATCTTTCCTCTTACTTTTTTGAGGAATAGGGCTATCTAGTGCTTCTTGGAAAGACATCTTTCTCTTTGGTGGTGGAGAAGCAAGTTTCTTCTTGTATTTTAATTTTCCTTTGGCAGATGTCCATTTTTTCGAGAATTAGCTTGAGTGGAGACATGGAAGTCGATGAGTGTTTTTGTGCATTTCTTCTCTCTCTTGATTAAATACTTGTTCCTGCGTACAACAACTCTCCATTTCCTGTTTCCACGTCCTATTGAGGTTACTACACGGATGTCCATTTTTTCGAGAATTGGCTTGAGTGGAGACATGGAAGTCGATGAGTGTTTATAGAGGCTTTCAGCTCCTTAATTTTCGTTACCTAGGCTTACAGTGTGGAAATGTGTTTTTGCTCGGCATCGTGGTCGGTTGCCAGGTCGACCCCCGAAGATCGCTCTCTGTCTGAAGAAGTTGATGCTGAAGGCTTGGTCTTGGTATCGATTCACATACCGAACTTGAGGGCGGGCGTCCATAACAGTTTTTTGTGTTCGACCATGGTCAGAAGTTAGTGGTGGTCCGGCAACCTCTGTGCAAATGTTTTGAGACCTGCTTGGGCATTGGTGGAGGGACTGGGGCAAAAGTACCCATGCGGTGGCCGAATGGAAGGCTGTGCATCTCCATATCCTCCTCCACGTTGGAGCGGGAGGTTTCATCAGAGGAGAAAATCCCCTCTTCGTCTTTTGTAGCTGGCTCATCCTGGGCAAGCTCCTTGCTGAAAATGTCTGAAGTGTCATCTCCACTTCTGCAAGACATTTCGAACCGACAAGCCCTTCAATCCTGCAGAGCTTTTTTGGGCCAAAATGGGTTATTCATGTCACATTTGGCTTCATGATTGGCGAAAGGCACAAGTTGCACACGAGGTGTTGATTGATATCCGGTTATTTCCCGTGGTGATGTGGGCAAAATCTTAAGGGAGTTCGTTCCATTAGAAAGGCATCTTCAATGGAAGCGAGTGTATGCCGGAGTAGTCCCAAGAACGAAGGAACCCCGAAGAGCTGTAGTTCGAAGGCCGAACTGATGAAATTCGAGAGCAGGGTAGAAGTGAAAAAGTGCGATCGAAAAACAATACTGTCAAAGACAGTAAACAACCGAAGAATCGTACTGAACAGAGTCGAAACATGGAGCAGAGGCACACACGCCCGAACCCGACGGCTGAGAGAATACAATCTAACAAAGGAGTCAATGCCCATGCGCAATGTCACAGAGAGCAGAAGTCACTCGTTCTTGTAACTTCCAAGAACAAGCATTTGCAATGCAATAGGTCTCGCATTTGCAAAAGTTTGAGCCATTGGCATTGTAAATGACAAACCCTTCATCCATGTGTTGGTTTGGAAAACATAAATAAATGTCATTGTCATTTACAATGCCAATAGCCTAAACTCTGGCATTGTAAATGACGATGCCTTTTATCCATGTGTTTTAAAAATAAATATAAATAAATATAAATAAAACGCATTGGCATTTACAATACCAATAGCTCAAACTTGTGTAAATACTCTTGTAAATACCAAAAATACTCGATGATCCGCAGTTGATGCTGTTTTCAAACTTAAAAACATATGTTGTATTAGAAACACCTTAAACAAATGTAATGCAAAAATGTCCCTTTTGAAAATATGTCGTCCATACATAAATAGTATTTTATAGGATAAGGAATTCATGCACACATATATGCACGGTCTGTGAAGCACTAGATATAAAGGGGCTTCCAGTGCAGAGAAAAACACACAGTCCTGTTTCCCCAGTCCGCAACCTCTAACAACCACCAACAACAGACATAGTAGAATTATTTTGTGATGTCTTCTGCGGCTTTGCACTGCTTAGTGAAATATCTCACTGGATTAGGTAGGTCACTAAATCTACAACAAGTGCTCCTTTAAATGTCCTGTAATTTATATGCGTGGATACAGCTGAAGTATACTGGCCCGTCCTACACAACCACTGCCCCTCAAGCTGTGGCAAGTAGAATTTGTGCATTTTTGTGTAGCACCAACTTTAAATGGGCACGCATAAAAGATTATGAGTGACACTATCTTACGAGCAAAATCAAGCAATATAGACAAGGGAAACATATATAAATAATAGAAATTACACCTATTTGAGCAACAAGAAACTCTAAGATATTAAAACTGCTGTAAGTAAGCACCAGAAATGCAAGGGCACAAACCTTGGCTGCTGCCTGGAGGCTGTGCGTCGCTGCAGCTAGGCCCCACTAGATCTCACTGATGTTGTGTCAAGAATCCAAAACTTGGTGTCAATGGCGGCTGCAATTGGGAGGCCACCGGTGAAGCTCAGCACGGGGGGCAGGCTGGCATGTCCTGAAAGTGCTGTGTTGCGTGGCTCCACTTGTTTGTGCAGCTAACTGCTAGTTAGCTTTACAATCAGGTTATGCTGTCCTCTGCAGTCCGCCTGGCCCAATTATGTGAGCCTTCCGTGTGGTGCCCGAACGCCACAAATGTTAGATGTTGCTGTGCATTCACGATAGGTCGGCCGCAGGACAGCAGTAAAGAAAAACATATTTAGAACCTGGGGAAGAAAAGAGCATGCTGCATGGCGGCAGTGACAGAGCACAGAGGCGGTGCATGGAAAAGTGGGGACGTAGAGAAGCTGCGCCCACTCAGGGAGTCCGGCACAGGGTGGGCATGGTTAAAGCACCAGCATTTCCGGAGACCGGGAGCAAGTAACAACGGCACTCATTGAAAACAAACCAATGCTGTGGAGGCCAACACAGCCGCGCGTGACGCCATCAACATGCACAGCGTGGTATCTTTCTGGCCTGCAGGCTATTGCCTGACTTCCTCCACCATAACTCTTTCCGCGAACGGAGCCAGAGTGCAACACACTAAAAACAAGCATTGGAAAAGTCAGAAAGTAAAGCAGGCGCCTGCTGAAATATATTTGCCACATAGGGCGTTTAATCAGCTCCATGCTCCAAAATTAGGGTGTAGAAAGGTTTACGCACCCGATAGGGAGTGAAGAAGAATTGCCCATGTAGCTCTAAGGAACTCCTTAAAATCACCTATTGTTAGGCGAAAATGTGTCGGCTGGTGTAATTCCTTAAGAAGTAATTGGATGAATTCTACATGTTTTTTGTATTATTTTTTCACTGTATAATATTACCACATTGTGTGATTAATTTGATTTGCATTTGATCAAAAATGACTTTTGGTGGATGTTAGATGTATTGATGCTCAGCCAAGAAATTCAAATGTATATTCTATATGTCGAAAAAAGAATTAAATGGTATACACTAAACATATGAACCTTATGGTCATTGTTTCTTTTCCCACACAAACTAAAAAGCGATGAAATACACAAACCAGGTACTTCTTTGTTTCATAAAGCAGTATTTTCATTCGTCCATACCTGGTTTGCTAAGGACGAAACCCCCTTTATGCTATAGAAATATTAAGCATGGCGCCTGTATTGTTGCTAAAGCTGAACGTTTTTCACGCGCCCCGGGCGGGACGGCAACGAGAAGCAAGCTGCAACACTGACTAATAACAAGCATTGGCGGCCGCGAATGAAAATAAAAAAAAAACGCGAGTGTGGTCAAGTCAAGTCAAGTTATTTATATAGCGCACTACATACCCAGAGGGTCTCAAGGCGCTTGAGGAAGGGTGGAGAATTACTTGTCGAATATCCAGGTTTTAAGCTGTTTTCTGAAGGCTAGGTGGTTTTGAGCAAGGCGGAGGTGAATGGGAAGGGAGTTCCAGGTTTTAGCCGCTAAGTAGGAGAAGGATCTTCCCCCCATGGTGGTTTTGTTGATGCGTGGAACAGCAGCGAGGGCTTGGTTGGAAGAACGTAGCTGGCGGGAGGGGGTGTAGAAGGATAGTCGCGTGTTGAGGCATTCGGGTCCAAGTTCGTAGAGGGCTTTGTGTGCGTGGGTGAGGAGGCGGAACGTTATCCTCTTATTGATGGGGAGCCAGTGGAGGTCTTTCAGGTGACCGGAAATGTGGTCTTTGCGCAGGATGTCTAGTATGAGTCTGGCTGAAGCGTTTTGGATGCGTTGGAGTTTTTTCTGAAGTTTTGCGGTGGTACCGGCGTACAGGGTGTTTCCGTAGTCCCTTCGGCTTGTGATCAGTGCGTGTGTGACCGTTTTTCTAGTTTCGGTGGGGATCCAGCTAAATGTTTTTTTGAGCATGCCAAGGATGTTGAAGCATGATGATGAAACAGCGTTGACTTGTCTGGTCATTGAGAGTGAGGAGTCCAGGATGACGCCCAGGTTCCGTGCGTGGTCCGTCGGGAAGGGTGCTTTGCCTAGGGCCGCTGGCCACCAAGAGTCGTCCCAGGCGGAAGGGGAAGTACCTAAGATGAGGACTTATGTCTTGTCCGAGTTCAGTTTTAGACGGCTGTGCTTCATCCATTCGGCTACTTCTTGCATCCCTTCGTGTAGGTTGGTTTTGGCGGTGTTTGGGTCTTTGGTGAGAGAGAGGATCAGTTGAGTGTCATCAGTGTAGGAGATGATGTTGGAGTTGTGTTGACGTGCGATGGTTGCGAGGGGGCTCATGTATACGTTGAAGAGGGTAGGGCTGAGAGAAGATCCTTGTGGCACGCCGCAGATGACTTCGGTGGCCTCTGACTTAAACGGTGGGAGGCGGACTCTCTGAGTTCTTCCGGCAAGAAACGAGATGATCCAGCCCAGTGCTTTTCCTTGAATTCCGATGTTGTTGAGGCGTTGTATAAGGGTGCTATGACAGACTGTGTCGAAGGCTGCGGAGAGGTCAAGGAGGATGAGGGCGACTGTGTCTCCGTTGTCCAGTAGTGTTTGAATGTTGTCTGTTGCTGCGATGAGGGCGGTTTCGGTGCTGTGTTTGGCTCGGAAGCCGGACTGTGAGGAGTCGAGGGATTTGTTGGTTTCGAGGAAGGCGGCGAGCTGGTTGTTGACGGCTTTCTCAATGACTTTGGCCGGGAATGGTAGGAGCGAGATGGGGCGGTAGTTTTTGAGTTCGATGGGGTCTGCTATGGGTTTTTTCAGAAGGGCGCTGAGTTCGGCGTGTTTCCAGCTTTCCGGGAAGGTGGCGGAGTTGAGGGAGCAGTTGATGACTTCTCGGAGGTGGGGTGCGATGATGGAGTCTGCTTTGTTGAAGATGTGGTGGGGACATGGGTCTGTGGGGGATCCTGAGTGGACGGAGTTCATCAGGCGAATGGTGTCCTCAGTGGTGATTGGGTTCCAGTCATAAAGGATGTTCAAGGGGGGTTTAGGTTCGGAGGTAGGTTGGGTGGGTTGGTCTCCGGGTTGGTTGTCGAAGCTGTTATGGATGTCGGCGATTTTTTCGTGGAAGAATGAAGCTAGAGAGTCGCAAAGGATTTGAGAGGGAGTGATGTCGTTGGAGTTGGCAGTGGGGTTGGTAAACTCTTTGACGATGTTGAATAGTTCCTTGCTGTTGTGGGCGTTGTTGTCTAGTCGGTCTTTGAATGCGGATTTCTTGGCTGTCCGGATCAGTTGGTGGTGTTTACGGGTGGCGTTTTTGAAGGCGTCTCTGGTGCTAGTGTTTGGGTCTTTTTTCCAGGCTTTCTCAAGGGAACGACAGAGTTTCTTGGATTTCTTAAGGTCATCGTTGAACCAGGGGGCGTTTTTGCTGCCTAGCTTGATTTGATGTTTTTTCAAGGGTGCTAGGGTGTCGGCGCTGTGGGTTAGCCATTGTGTGAGGTTGATGGCTGCTTGGTTGGGGTTCGACGAATAGGCAGGGGGGTTTTGAAGAAGCGATGTGGAGATCTGGTCGATGGTGATTTTGTTCCAGTTTCTTCGCAGAGTTGGTTGAGGGTGGTTGTGGATCGTGGTCTTTTTGTAGTTGAAGTGGACGCAACTGTGGTCCGTCCAATGGAGAGCTGTGGTGTGATTGAAGGAGATGTGCTTGCTGGAGGTGAAGATAGGGTCGAGTGTGTGTCCTGTGTAGTGGGTGGGGGTGTTTACAAGTTGTTTGAGTCCGAGGTTGGCGAGATTGTCCAGAAGGGTGGTGGTGTTGCTGTCGTTGCTCTTTTCCAGGTGAAAATTGAGGTCTCCCAGTAGAATGTAGTCCTCGGAGGGGAGGGCGTGTGGGGTGATGAAGTCAGTGATGTCTTCACTGAATTGTGTACGGGGTCCTGGTGGCCTGTAGAGGAGGGTGCCTCTGAGTGTGGTCTTGGGGTCGGTGTGGGTCTGGAAGTGAAGATGTTCGGCGATAGCGAGGTTGTCGTCTGAGCTGGTTGAGACGCGGATGGAGTTCTTATGGACGATGGCGATGCCTCCTCCTGTTTGGTTGGTGCGGTCTTTTCGGATGATCTTGTAGCCGTCCGGGATGGCTATGGTGATGTCTGGAGCATCCATGTTTCTGTTAGGAAGGCGACGTCTGGAGAAATGGTGTCTAGTAGATTCCAAAGGTCTATGGCGTGTCTGTGGACCGAGCGGGTGTTGAGCAGGATGCATTTTAGGTGGTTAGTGTCGGATCTCTGTTTGGTGTTTGTGGATTTGGTGTGGGTCTTGGTGCAGTCGAACTTGCAGGAGAGGCAAGTGAAGGGTCCATGGGTGTGTCCCGGTGCAGCTTGGTGGCCGTTTGGTGGGCGGCCGGGGTTGAGGGCAGTGAGGGTTGCGGCGTCGTATGTAATGCGGGAGGGCTGGGAATTGCGGGGGCCAGGGGGTCTGGCGCTGGGTGCGGTCCAGGCGCGGACGGGCGTAGAAGGGCTTACCTTTGGCGCACCTTCGGCGCGGCCGCAGCGCGAGGACGCTGCGCGTAGGTCCATCTGTCTTAAATGGAGAGTGGAGGGGGCGGAGCGTGGGAGGGTCAGCTGGGAGGCGGGAGCGAGGTGTAGTGACGGTGTGGGAGGAGGGCACAACAAACAAAATGGCAGCAACAACAACAAACTCTGCAGGGCAGGACGAGATGAGGTACAAGCAGTAAAAACAGTGGAGCGCTTATGGGGAGAATGATGTACCAGTAGCTAGCGGTTCAAGCGCAATGTAAAGGTCACAAGCGCTAAGAGATATGGCAGTCCTTTATATAATGTGCACTTAATCACCAAAACAATATAGAGCCCAGCAGTGTGCAATGCGCAGGTAAATGAATAAATGTACAATGCACTCAGCAAACAGTGAAAGACAAAGCGTTACAAATGCCCAGCAGTTACAAATGCCCAGCAGCGCGATAAAATAAATACCAGTGAGCAGTGCGCAAATGAAAGCGGAAATGAAAAATGCACTAAGCAAATCGTAATACACAGAGCGAACATTGAAAAACAAAGCGTTACAAATGCCCATCAGTGCGCGATTATTCAATCTCAGGCAATCGTTAGATAATAGAACTTGGCAAAGTTAAAACGCTGTGGAACAATACCAAGTCGGGAGGAAGTGGTGGGAGCGACCGTTTCTGCCGAGGACAGGACGGTCACAGCTCTCCACGAGGGTTCGGACGTCGTGTAGCTTTAGTGGGTGGGAGGGGCAGCTGGGAGGCGGGAGCCAGGTGTAGTGACGGTGTGGGAGGAGGGCACAACAAACAAAATGGCAGTGGTATCCGGGCTGGAAGGAGTGGGAACGTGCCGCAGCCAATAGAGCCTGTACTGAGACCTAGGGCGTTTGGTATTGGCTACTAGTTGTTGAGTGGGCGGGGCTGTGTGTTCCACGCAGCTCTGTGTGTAGCTGGGCGCCGCTGCCGGCTGAAGGTGCGCTGTCTCCGTTTGGAGCTTCTGTCCCCCGGCGAGATCCACATGCCTTCCCTGTGAGCCGAGGTAATGTGGCGCGGAAGCCCCGGGCTCCTAGTGCTGTGTTCCGGCCTGCGGGGCGGCATCCGACGGGGGACTCCCTGGCCAGGACAGCGGCTGTGAGGGGGGATCCCCGCCGATGGAGGCTGGGGCGGCTAGAGCGCCGGGCGGCCCGGCGAGCAGCACTGGCAAACAGCAAGGAGAGGAGGCAGCCTGGTGCCCACCTACCTCTCTGCAGGAGCCGCCTCCGCCGCTTCCAGAGGAGCCGCCGCAGTACCGGCTGGAAGACCTGGACACGATGGCCACAGTGGTGCAAGCCTGGTAAGAGGGGGGGGGGGCGGGTGAGTTTGCCTGTATGTGTGTGTCTGTGTGCCTGCGTGTGTGTGTGTGCGTGCGGGCGTGCCTGCGCGTGTGTGTGTGTGTGTGCATGTGCGCGCACGTGTGTGTGTCTGCGTGCGTGCCTGTTCACCAACGCGAAAGCGTGCACGTTCACGCACCCAAATCCAGCCAAATCGGCAACAGAGGCGCGTAACACCCTCCTGTCCCTAATTCCCCCGAGACGGCTGACTAAAGTTGTCGAACTGGAGCATCCTATCGGATGCAACTCCAGCTCGACCTAAAAACAACTTACACAACTCCTTACCCAGCTCTAGATGGCAGGAGTATGCAGAGCATGTGTATCTACAGCCACACATGCCAATGAACATAATGTTAAACAAGGTAAGTAACATTTTCTTTTGCACCAGAAGACAGTGTGAAGATGGTAAATGTTTAGAAGTGGATTGACATTGAGGGATGCCTAACATCAATCTTGCAGCGTTGGGGGCGTGGCTTGGGCGCCGATGGCGATGGTCGCCTGAGAGCTCGGCTCCGGGACTAAGCCCGGAATTATCCTGAAAATCGGAGGCTGCGGGGCACCCTAGACCCCGCATTCTGCTGAGCGTGCCGACGGAAACCTGCCGGGGCCCCTGGTGAAGCTCGGACGAGGGTTGTTCCGGAGTAAAACCGAAGTTTGCGGAGTTTCGGAGTGCGACCCAACATGGCGCCCGGACCCCTTTGTCCCCCTATTCGGAACTACTGAGTTGAAGAGGTGCCGCGGGAGGCGACTGGCGCCCTGCTTTGCCATCCCCGGCTGTTCTGGACGTTGGACGTTACTGGATTGGACCTCTTACAACGGATTTGCAATCGGTTGGACGGCCGGGCGGGTGCCCACGCAGTGGAGGGCACCGGGAGCGGACGCCCTGTGATCCAAGCGGTGGCCCGCCTCGCGACTCCGCGACTAGCTACGTCTTCCTGGCCAGTCCACCTACATGGGAGGCGCGACACTCTGGCGCCACAGATCACCCGAGGGAGTAGGTGGCCCTCACCCCGGGGTTATAGTGGGTGAACGGGTCTGCCCGACTCGACGACGGCTGTCTCCGCCCCCTCATCGGTGCCCTCGGACGCCGTGGCGATGGCGTGAGCCGAAGCGGCGGAGTCTCCACAGGCTCTGGAGAAGGAGGTCGCCCGGACCCGAATTGAGGACAAGCACCCGGGAAGGTCGTGGTCGACACCCGCACACGGAGACGCCTACTACGGGACCCTCACGGAGTGCCCCTGGAAGCATGGGGAAACCCAGAGGAGCCAAGGGATCCACCCAGACCGCCTCGGACTCTGAAGCCCAGGACAAAGAGGAGCATGGGGACCCAAAAAGTTCTGGTGGCGCGCCGATGCAGCAACAGTTCGACCGTGTCCTGGAGGCGATAGAGACTACGAGATCAGCCCTCCAACAGGACATTGCTCAGGTGGCGACGAGCCTGGGCCTCCTCAGGGCGGACCATGGCAAACTTTCAGACCGGGTCAAGGAGGTGGAGGGCACGGTGAAAACCTTGGAGCCGGTGCAGCGCACCTTGGCTGCGACGATGAAGGACGCCCTATCCCGAATTGAGACCCTGGAACGGAGGGCGGAGGATGCGGAAGGCCGCAACAGGAGGAACAACATCCGAGTGGTGGGCCTGCCGGAGAAGATCGAGGATGGCGACATGGTGCAATACTTGGAGACCTGGCTCCGAGACACGGTGGTCCCGGAGGGACTGTCCTCCTTCTACACTCTGGAACGGGCCCACAGAGTCCCAGCACGGCCCCTACAGCAGGGACGCACCCCGAGGCCGGTGGTGGCGCGGTTGCTGCATTTCCGAGACAGGGACTTAATCCTCAATGCCGCCAGGCACAATGGCCCGTTCAAAGTAGCGAACAGTCAGGTGAACATTTTCCCAGATTACACCTACGAGACGCAGCGCAAGCGGTTCTCCTTCCTGGCGGTTAAGCGCGAGCTCAGGAGAGAGGGCATTCAGTATTCACTCCTATATCCTGCGAGGCTCCGCATCATTGTCGATGACAAAACCCAGTTCTTCGACACCCCGGAGGATGTCTGTGTCTGGCTCGACCTATACAGGACAGGGAAAGATGGCTTTGGCTCCTCGTCCCAACAAGCAGATGAGCCGGAACAAAGGCGGCGATCCAAGAGGGTCAGGAATCGCCGCGGCCGCACGGGAGGGCCCTCGACTGCGGAGACATCATCGGAACGGAGGGGAGTGCTGGAAGTATTGTCGGAGTTGTCGGGAGCAAGGGAGGAAGTCATCGAGGAGGAAGAAAACCCGGGTGATGAGGGAGTACCATCAGACTCGGAGGGTTCAGTAGCAGATAGTGCCCATACACCGGTGATCACACCGAAATCGGTGGAGGACCTTTTGGATGGACAAGGGTAACGGGGTATACTGCTTTGTTTTGGGTGGGGGCCCGGCAGGGGGGAGGCGGTTGCCGTTCCTTACTGATGACAATGAGGGGGAGAGGGTTGGGGGCCTCTGCTTTTGCCCCGGGAGGTCTTGGCACTGTTTGGGGCTTGTTATAGTCCTGGTGGCCTGGGCGACGAGGGCCCACTGCCTCCGCCCAGCCCGCACCTGGCCCATAAGGCCTTCCTACGGTGGCGACCGTAGGATTAGAGGGGGTTCTGGGGTTGATGGAGGACGAGGTTTGGATGGGATCTAGATGGTGCAGTTTGGGTCCTGTTCTGGGGTGGGTGGGGGGGAGTTTGGTTGGTTTTTGGGTTGCTTGGTTTGGGTTGGGGAAAATGGCCGCCATCAGCGCTGGGAGGATTGATGTCTTTTCTTTGAGGGGACCCGGATGGGGGGACTGTGCAAGAACAATCTGGGACAATGGCTGATGTTGCTAACTTGAAATGTGTTACTTGGAACGTAAGGGGGCTCCACACTATGTCCAGGCGCCACAAGGTCCACGCTTATTTAGTGCGTAGGGGAGTGCAAATGGCGCTGCTACAGGAAACTCATCTGAACAAGGCGGAAGGGGCGGCGCTTCAGCGTAGGTGGCGGGGGCAGGTCTTTTCCACGTCGTACTCTGCTTATGCCAGGGGGGCGCTAATATGGATCAGGGCAGGGGTCCCCTTCCAAGTCACGAGGACAGTATTGGATCCAGAGGGGCGTTTCGTGGCCATCTCGGGCACTCTAGGGGGGAGGGACCTGAACGTTTGCTGTGTATACGCTCCTAATGTAGACCAGACTGCCTTCC
Source organism: Lissotriton vulgaris (assembly GCF_964263255.1). Lineage (NCBI taxonomy): Eukaryota > Metazoa > Chordata > Amphibia > Caudata > Salamandridae > Lissotriton > Lissotriton vulgaris. The sequence goes on along the minus strand of NC_141697.1, from coordinate 1,047,012,147 downwards.
TTTCCAGGTTATCGGGCTCGTTGGCCCACTTTTTCGCCGGGCCCCTCCTGCTGGGGGGAGACTTTAACTCCGTAGTGGATGTGGACATAGACCGCTCGCATCCCCCGCTTCCCGATTCCCCGGTCCGTCGCACGGCTAAGGGTCGTCAGGATTGGCAGACCCGCTGGGGTTTGGCGGACATTTGGAGGGCGCATCACCCCGCAATTAGGGATTATTCATATTTCTCGAGCCTCCATGAGTTGCATGTCAGACTAGATGGATTTCTTGGATCGCCCGAACTGGTTTCGGCAGCGGTCCGATCGGAGTACTTATCGAGGACCATCTCGGACCATAACCCCCTCCTACTGGACCTTCGCTGGTTTCCGGGGACGCCGGCGGTGCCCACCTGGAAATTGAGACCCGAGATCCTCGAGGACAGTGTCTTCAAGGCGGACTTGGGGGAGAGAATATCGGATTATTTTGCGTCCAATGGCGGCTCCGCGAGTACTAGGGCGTTAGAATGGGACGCTTTTAAGGTAGTGGTGAGGGGCTACTGTATCTCCAAGAAGGTGGGCATGAGGCGCGTCATCCTGGCTGATCTAGACACAGCGGACCGGGAACTCCGCGAGTTTGAGATTCGACGCCCCGGACACCCGGAATTGCAAGCACAAACGGCGGAGGCGAGGGAGAAGGTGGCAGTGGAGGTCGAACGGCTCCGCTGTTTTGATTATAAGGCCTATACGGTCCGGTCTATCGCGGAGGGGGACAGGGCGAGTGCGTTGTTGGCGTGGTTGGCCAACCCTACGCGCCAGTCCCAAACGACGACAAATATGCGTGGGGCAGACGGAACCGAGGTATGCACCCAACCGGAGATTCTTAGTTGCTTCCGGCATTATTATGAATGTTTATACCGCAGTCGCTCCGCACGTGACCCAGACCGGCTTAATAATTACCTTCGCCCTCTGGAGCTCCGCACGGTGGAGCAGGAAGTGGCGAAAACCCTGGGTTCCGACATTGAATTAGGGGAGATCCGCGGGGCCATTAAACGGATGGCGAGAAACAAGACCCCGGGCCTAGATGGCCTGCCAGTGGAGTTTTATGCAGCTTACGCTGACCTACTAGCCCCTCGATTACTGGTGGTCTACAGGGAGGCGAAGAGGCTGGGGCGACTCCCGAGCTCGATGTGTGAGGCGCTGGTGGTTCCTCTCCTCAAACCGGGCCGAGACTCATCCGACCCGGGGTCCTACCGTCCCCTATCGATGTTGACGGTGGACTACAAAATACTGAGCAGCATCTTGGCCTCGAGGCTGCTGGGACATATGAGTTCTCTGGTGCATGAGGACCAGGCCGGTTTCATCCCACGGCGGAACACGACTATGAATATTCGTAGGTTGTTCCGTTTGCTAGGGGAACCATTTGTGGATGCCCCGTCCCCGGTAGTCTTATCGGTGGACCTGGAAAAGGCTTTTGATAGCCTAGAGTGGGACTACCTCTGCACGGTGTTACGGAGATTCGGCCTAGGGGAGGGATTTGTCCGATGGACCACGGTTCTTTATGCTTCTGCTTCGGCCAGGGTCCGAGCGGGCCCATTGATTTCATCGCGGTATCCGGTGGAACGAGGCACGCGGCAAGGGTGCTCCTTGTCCCCGCTTCTTTTTGCGCTGGCGGTGGAGCCACTAGCGCTGCACCTTCGCTCGGGAGCCCACTATACGGGCTTATGGACGTCTGCGGGCCCGCATTATGTCTCGCTTTATGCGGACGACCTGTTGCTCTTCCTAGAGGACCCGGTCGACGCTTTACGGGGAGCGGAATTAGCGCTCACGGAGTTCGGAGAGGTCTCGGGCCTCCGAGTGAATTGGTCTAAGACCTGTCTTTTTCCGGTACGCAGGGGTACCCCCGCCCCTGCGCTGAGTAGGGAGATTAGATGGGAGCCCGACTGCTTTAAGTACCTTGGGGTATTCGTTTACCACGAACAACCCGACCTCCTAGATGGAAACATCGCCCGCTGCATTCGAGCACTCCGAGGTTGCATGGACTTTTGGGCCACGCTGCCGCTCTCAGTGGCGGGACGTATCGCCCTGCTCAAAATGGTGGCGCTTCCCCGGTTATTATATTACTTCCGGACTTTGCCGATCTGGGTCCCACCGGCCACGTTCCGTCGATTACGCTCTATGGTGGTCGGATTCCTCTGGGGAACGGGCCGGCGGCGGGTGGCCCTCAATACCTTGATGAGGCCGAAAGACGAGGGGGGGCTCGCTGTGCCGGACTTCGAGAAGTATTATCTGGCGGCACAGCTCCAGACCTTCACCCAGGAGATCGCCAGGGAATTCCGGGGCCCGGAAGACGGAAGAGGGACAGGTATGGCCAGGCATGTTCTCTCCTTTATAGCGCTGCGACAACGTTTAGTCCTGCGGGACTTGTCGATGGAGGAGCGGACTGTCCGCCTGTGTTGGAATCGGGCCCACGCCCGAGGCCAACTGAGAACACCATATGCGCCTGAAATACCGTTGGGGATGCTGACGGCCCTCCCCCACGGAGGGGATTGGTCACGTTTGGCGGCCTGGGAGGATTCCGGTTTACAGCTCGTTGGTGATCTGTACGAGGACGGCGCGCTCTTGTCCTTTCGGGATCTCATCGACCGCTTCGGGATCTCCCGAGGTGACTTTCTGCTGCACTCGGCCATTGTACGAGCGATCCAGGCACACTGGAAGAACGGGCAGGAGGAACCCCACTTATCTCAGGTGTGCCAGTACGTAATGATGTCGGCGGGCACGGTGAAGGCGGTCACTTGCCTATACGGCAGGTTGATTACCGAGGGATTGGCTCCTCTCACCACTTTGAGGACCCGCTCGGAGGAGGACATTGGTAGGGAGATCCCGGAAACGACCTGGTCCCAGTTGGTGAGACGGGCCTGGAAGGGCACACGCAATGCCCGTTTCCAACTGGTCCACTATTATGTTCTCCATAGAGCGTACCTGACCCCGGTGAAAGTCAGGCGTTATTTTGCCACGGCCTCGGCGGAATGCCCTAGATGCCCGGCTCAGGAGGCGGACCTCCTACACATGTTATGGGCCTGTCCAGGACTGACATCCTACTGGCAGGAGGTAGCGACGACCCTGGAGGAGGTGACAGGGAGACTCTTATCATTGGATGCGGCGGTGGGGCTCCTACACTGGTTTCCCCATACCCCCAGGAACAAAATTTCTAGTAAGTTTATCGACCTGGGGCTCCTCCTTGCTAAACGAGAGGTGACTAGGAACTGGAAGGCACGAGCTGGTCCGGCGGGCAGCAGATGGCACAGTGAGCTTTTGAAGTGGGCGGCGGGAGAGAGCGCACTGAGATATCAACTGGCTTGGAGGCAGGGTAATGAGAAGGCGCAGGAGGCCGCGTTGGAGTGGGAAATGTTGGTGCAGGCCCTCAGGGATTATAGTGCCCCTAGCGACTCTGAAAGTGAAGAAGCGACTCACCCCGAGTCCCGGTGAACGTTAGTACTGACAGTCCTATTGCCTTCCCCGTGGGTCCAATAGCAGATCCTATGTTGATAGCTCCCCGGCGCTGGTGGTGGGGGGGGGGGGGTTCTCTTAGTTAGTAGACGTTTATGGGGAGGGGGTTTATTTTGGGGGTTTTAGGCTTGTTTGGAAAAGCAGATGACGGACAGTGCATTATCCGGACCAGCTCCAGCATCCTACTGACCCCCATTGCAATTCGCCGCCCGACCCCAGGGTTGTGGGCTGGTTGGCTGTGTACAGACTTTATGGAGGGGGGCCAGAGGGCTTTATTCTGTTACTATTGCTTATGATACCATGCTGGTCGTTACTGTACTGATTTACTGATTCCTGCAATAAAAATATATTTAAAAAAAAAAAAAAAAAAATCAATCTTGCAGCGTTCTTTTGAGTAGTTTGTAGATATTAAATTCTGGTAACACATCTACAGAAGTGAATTAGAAGACATAGAAAATCCCTAACAGTGTATTTCATCTTGAATGATGAGTGACCAGTTGCAACAATAGCATTAGGGAAAAACCGTTGATGGGCATGAATCTGCTACTCCTCAAGGTGTATTGTGAATACATTTAGATGGTAAAATAATATCAAACAAAACATTTTTCATTTTTCAGCATACAACAGTACTTTTAAAGAAAGGATCGGTTGACTAATTTGTGTCTCCTGCTTGACTTAAGTGAACATAGAGCCTGTGTTTCCTTTTCTTGTGTGTGCGGAACTTTCTTTTGATATATTTTTTTTTATTCCCTCTGGGTGACCTTTTCAATTTATTCTAACAGTCTGTTTGCATTACTTCAAGTATGCCTTGCTCAAATATTTGCCTTATGAGTTTGGCGGGGGAGCCACTCTGCAGTTTTGGGGCCTAATGATCACTAATGTGTATTTGCAGTGCGTGCAAGATTTTCTCTGCACTTTTCATATTGAATTAAGCTTCAGCTTGCAAAGATGTTTTAAAAATTGTAGAAAATAGTGCCCTGCAGAGAGATTAAACAAATTCAACTATGATGCCTCGATTTTAAATAGCCTCTTACAGGTGGTATAGCGATTCCTGACTTCAGTGACCTTGATATAGTCTGCCATCAAGGATTAGAATAAATAGCCTTTCTAGACATTTAAGTGTATAGTTTTGTGCTAACAGTAAGTTGGAAATTCAACAATTGTATACTTACTAGTGTTTATTATGGTGGCTACGAGGCAATTTATTATTATTTTCATAGAGATTTTCCCACCTTTTTCAGTAATGAAGTTCAGTTGTTTTGCAATGTACTGTCAGGAGCACCAGACCAAAGTAATGGACGTTTTCTGATTGAAAAGCTAAGTGTACTATGGCTTATTGTGTTTGATAAGTTTCTAAAGTGTCTGTCAGACGGCCCATGATGCCCCCCCTAAACATTCCTTCATGGTCAAGAATGAAGTCTATTCTACTCTGACCAGTTTTCATTTGTTCCAGTGGAATGTTCTAACATATGTTTTGTGAGTGAAATGGTAAGTACCGAGTAGTTTCCTTTGTCTGATACACTCTTTCTGTGAAGTGGTTTTGAGGTGAATTGTTGGTGCTGTACAACTGCCCAGAGGCAAGAGTTATGTTTTCATCACTTCTGGGGAATGTGGAGACTTGTTAGGTTCAGTATTGTATCATCATTCCATTAACTAAAGCCTTTTAGGCGATTTCTGAGAAATGTTACCTAACGTTGCTGAACAAATATGCTTATCGGGTATCTTGAGAATCTCTAACTATTTATTTTTGTCAGTGAATATGTAAATATATATGTTTAGCTTAATATCTGACACATTTACATCTATACCGCTAGATACCTTTATGTTTCTGTCTGAAACAATGACTGTTACATAAGTTAAATGTTACTCCTGCCTCATTTGATGACCTATTATATAGTTCGTTTTACCACTTTTCTTACTTCACATCAGGCACCAGAGGTGATCCGGATGCAGGACAACAACCCGTTCAGCTTTCAGTCGGATGTCTACTCCTATGGGATTGTGTTATTTGAGCTGATGACTGGAGAGTTACCATACTCACACATCCGAAACAGAGATCAGGTGAGTTATACTATGAGAGAGTACATTGTCAATTTTTCCATAATGTTTGATTTATGCTCTCATAATCTTTAATGCATGATGTGTTTTCCTATTATGTACTTTCAACAAAACCAGTAGTAGTATTCTTGTGTGTACCATTTAGACCTGAGCTCCTAATTCATGCTGGAAGAATTTCTTTCGACAATTGAATTCATGGGATCCAGCTTGGTGGCTCTGGCAGTGTTAATCATTGTTCCTATTTTAGCATCAAGCTGATTAGTGAAGAATTTTGTACTAATCTGGAAATTCTGAAGCTTGTTTTTTTTTGTTTCTCATTTCTTGTGCATACACCTGTTCAACTCCTTGTTGCAACCAATAATTACTCCTTTCAAAATAAAAAAAATAAACACACACACACACACACTCTCTCTCTCTCTCACCAGCTGAGGGCAGTCTTTCTTCTTGACAGTATTTATTAGCACCCAGAACTTCAGTAGAAAGGTTGTCTTTCATTAAAGAGTTCCTTTTCACTGATGATGCATATGTTTGTATCTACCCTTTATAAGTAAGAGGAATGATATAAGACACTATTGATCTCAATTAGTGTTTCACACACCACATTTAATGTAAAACAAATTCTCATGGGAAAATGCATCATTTATGAATAAGAGGCTTCTATGTCTAAGTAGCTGGAAACAATGCATGGTAATTCATACTGCAACAAAATTAAAATGAGGGCATAGGCGAAGACGACGCTGTGATCCATACAAAATGACCATCTTGAACTAATTACTAGAACCTGCATCAACCCCTGACCGTTTCAAACATCTCTTGCCACTGCTATTTCACAGTTAATTTCCATGTTACATGCAGCTACAAGGATCTTTGAATTCTATGTAGCATACCATCTGAGAAGATACTTTTAGAGAATATTTTTCTCCATGATTTCTATTTGCGTTTGCGTCCCCATCATGGAACTGAGATTGTCATTGTAGCCCTCCTGGTTGACCTGTGTACTCAAATGAAAGGAAAAACTTTCTACCTTACTGATGTCACAGGATCTGGCAGACCTACTTTAATGAAAGTGGAATTATCGCCTATATTAACATTATTCCGAATTCTTCATCAAGGAGCCTGAAGTTTGATTCTGCCCTTCCTTAGCGTGCTGAAGGAAAGTTGCACTAGAGGCACTTTGAGCAGATAGTCATCTTCAAAGCCATGTCCATGTTGTATCTATTCATCTATAGAACTGTTCCCAAGTTCATTAGGTGGAAGTGAGAAGCGTACTATTATCCTTCGGTCTGTTACTCAAGGACAGTTTCAGGTTCCCCTGCTTCCTCACTTCCCATAGAGTGGTGTGGCTTTATTGATTCTTGCCCTCGGACAGTGGAATGAGCTTCTTCCTTAGAAGACAAAAACTGATTGGCTACAAGTATAGGAACAAGCTCCAGAGGTGGTTGTGGCATTTCTTTTGTTTCCCCATGATTGCATGTCAAGATGTTTACATTAGTATGTTTTAAGTTTAAACTATTGTTGCATATTTCTTTGAAACAGTTCTTTAAAGATGTATTCATTTTATATTGCATCAGTGATCTTAAGTGTGACTATCTTCATTTAAGTATAAACAGATTAGATCTATAAGTATTTTTAACTCTGTGCACGCAATGTTCAAGGCGCTAAAACAGTCATTTGTCTTTCAGCTTCCACTCGGTAGAGTCAGAGGCAGGGTTTGACATGTGTTTTCTAGAAAGTACTGATTACAAATCCTCAGGAGCAATAGGGGCTATTTATCACGCAAGAAAACATTTGGAATTTATCATGCACTATAAATTGGGGCTATTTATCGCGCAAGAGAACGTTTGGAAGTTATCATGCACTATAAATGGCACCTAATCCAAGTTTGGTGTTTACCAGGCCAAAATCCCCATACTTTCTTCCCTTTTCTTGAAGATTTGATTAGCTGAAATTTAATGAAGGGTGCAAGCTTTATCATACCGGATCATTTCGGGGAGTGATAAACTGCCCTCAGTTAAGAATTCTGACCGCTGCGCAAAGATCGGTTTGTGAAGGGGATCGCAAAACTCCAGCACACTCCTAGTCTAAACCCAAATATACATTTTGTGTGTCCACCAGTCTGAATCCCATGCTGTGAGCGCATCAGGGAAGCTTTGATATTTTATATGCACAGGACCTCGCAACTTTCGGTGTATACATGTGTAATAAAGTTCCTGTTGGTGGTCATCCTTTCACTCAACCCTTAATTCCTTTTTTCTGCAGCGTTGGTTGGCCTCGTCACCTACTTGCTCTGAGTCGCAGGTATTCCCTCTTTCCATTGTCTTCACCATATTCAGTTATCATGCCTTTTTTTGGTTGGCTCTCTCCCACCCTTTGCTTCAGGATTCTATCCTATAAGTTTCCGTTTATATTTTAGCACGTTTTACCTCCTTTCAGTACAGTTGTCATCTCTTTGTTTTTCCTTTCTTGAGCACGTGGTTTTTAGTTTATGAGCGCATGGTTTATGAAATTTGAAGTCCACAGTCGTACCTGCTGGTAGTGCAAACAGGTTCTAACAAGTCCCTAATTGTAGATGTTAATCAATACAAGATGATGCTGTTGCAGAAGGTAAAATCTCAAGGGCAGATACTTACTTTGTGTTCTTTGGTCTATCCTACACAGGTTGGTAAAGTTCCTCCTTTTTTTCAGGCCTGGGGAATCTTCTTAAATAAAAACTTCCCTGTGGAGAAGTACATTGTTTATATTTCCATGTAATAGTAAAAGTTTAGCTTTCCATGTAAGATGTTCTGTGCTTGAGATGGCCTTCCATAGTCAATGTAGGAGATGCAAATAACAAGCTGCTTCTCCATAAGGAAGTATCTTACTGTGCAACACACCATGAAGCAAAAAGTGATCAGTGATTTCCTTCTCGTCCATTGTTCACCCTCTGGTCCAAAATTATTGATCATGAAATGGATACGATTTACATTACTATGCCCTTCTGCAATGTGTGTGCATAGCAAGCAGCCACGAACAGTCTGCAAACATGCGTATTACCGCCAGCTGTGTTTTGTAAGACTGATAATAGAGATTCCAACAGTACTAGTCAGTTAATTTCTGAACCGCAAAGAAAGCACATCCAACACCCTTGTGTTCTAAGAAGACAATGTCCTTCTGCCAGTGTGATGTACCTTCCAAAAGTGTTATATAATCATTTTGCGTTTTCTTTGCTGTTTTTGATTGTCCTTATTGCATTTAGCTTTTTCCCTCTTTGGGTTCTCACGGTCTTTGGGTTTCTCTTGACGTTGACCACTTCTTTTTACTCTTAACTATTTCGAAGCATTCATGTTTTATTCTTTTTGTATAGTTCAGATCTTAGTTTGTGGTTTCTTTTTTGTAATTTCATTGTTTTTTTTCTTTGTATCCTTTATTATGTATTATTGTATAAATGGTGCAGTAAAGAAATAATGTGTTTGCTTGGACGAGACTAGTATCCCTTCCTTCTCACAGTAAATACTTAATTTTAGCTGACAATTGTAAAACTATATCAGTATTATTTTGCTCAACTCTAAGTACCATTTCTTAATCTAAATTCTTTACACAGATTCCCCAAGTAGTTGGATACCAATGGCAGTGGTATTCTGATTTTCCAGTAAAGCTCCAGCTAGATAGGTATTCCACCAATAGTGTTTATAAAGGCGCTGCTTGTAGGACATTTCACCATAAGACATTCACAGATGCACGGTTTGCGTTGGTGTCTGTCCTGAGGTGAATTCCCTGTGCATGTGTTTCCCTTTATCCGCTCTCTGACCTTTTTTCATGATGCTCTTCTCCTTTACTCTCTGTGGCTTCGAAGAAGAGCAACACTGCACCTTTGTTTTGATAATTTGGGGACAGTCTACAATCTGGAATATGTCATTTTTAATGGTTTTCGCCTCCAGCCTCCCTTTTGTTATGTGAGTGTTTTTTTTTTTAATAAACTGGGACGATGCCCACCTCCTGTCACTGCTTTTTCTTTTATATAGGGTCTCCTATATGTTTCTTCATTTTATCATCATCGTGATGCCGGTGGTAAAATGGGTAGTACAGCTAAAGACCCGCCTAACAAATATACCATAACCTTGAAGTTTTTGTCCAAGATACATCAGTAATTCACTTTATTTGATGGATTGTTGTGAAGCTGGCACTGCACATGGTACTCTCTAGAGCAGTGATACTCAAAGTCCTGCCCGGGAGCTGCTTGCGGCCCTCTTGACCTTTACATGCACCCTCGCCCACTGGTGAACAGCAGCACAAGCTGCTGTTTAGTTGCTCAGCTCTGATATTCAGATTTCTTTTTAAATAAACGGGCAAACATTTATTAACCTGCAAATAAAGGCTTGCCCGCTTATTTAACATGTTTTTACACCTCCTTACACAATCTCTGGTCCACCCAGAACCCCTATTGTCACCCTGCTGACATCAGTGCCGCCCTCGGACACACCACAGTCCGTACTTTGCAGCCTCATGGCAAACGTTTGTGAGTACTCATGCTTTAGGGGTAGTATGACCTAATGGCTTTTACTAATCCCTATATATAAGGAGTTCCTTTTTCAACAATTGAGCTACAATAAGTTTGGGGGAATGTCAAGTGGGCATTGTGTTCCATTATTAAGGACCCAGACTCTTAAGGCATGACCAGCTTTTATTGTGAGGCAGAATGCAGGCGTATGAGAATGATCTCTAGATTTATGGGCATTCACATTATTGCATTGTCCATAAAGTATCATAAAGTAGCTGCTTGACAGTAAGCTGCTTGCACAGATATGGAAAGATGGAGCAGACACATAATTTTTGTATTGTTATCTTTTTGTCTGAGGCCCATGAATTTGTTTTTAGGTCTCGCCTGAGCCAGCGCATGCGTTGCGCTGGCGAGACTATTGGTAAGTGGGCTCAGAAAATGTTACCATGGCCGGCCTAGAGTTTGCGGTTACGCGCGTGGGCACGCGCTTACAAGCAGGGGTGCCATCTGGACCTCCTCTCGCTGTCCCGTGTGCTTCAACTCCGTCCCCCTCCCTCACCACAGGCCGCACGCCGAGACATCAAGGATGAGCGTCGCACAAGGGCGCTTTGTCATTCCACCTCGCAATTAAAAAAGAACCTTCCCTTGTTCTGTTTCTCTACGAGGGGTATTTACCCCAAGTCCTCCTCATCTCAAGAGGCCCTCACCTCTGACAGGCAGCCGGCCTACTGGCTTCACGCCTGTCCCTTCAGCTCGGCGCCCTGTCAGCCCGTGTTTTCTTTCGCCCGTGTTTGCTTTGCAAGCTTGCGCCATGCCTCCCAGAACTGCCGCCGCGCTCTCTGTTTCCAACACCAGATGGGAGCCTGTTCCTTGTGAAGCCCGGTTGGGACGGTGAATCCCTCGCCTCGGTGTGTGTTCTTGTGCCTCCTGCTTGCAGCCTTTCCAGGCTGCCAGTGCTGCGATCACCTCTCTCCCCGCTGCTATGTATTTGAGCCCCTCTCTTCGCGCTCCTGTTCCCAGAAAAACAATTGTAACTTCCACACTGGTGCCATCCGACACCCAGTCACTTAAGTTTGCTACAGATTAATGCCCTTCTTGCTTATTTTCGAAGTTTGTGTATTTCTTTGCGTTCTAACACTTGCACGCAGTCTCCCACACAGGCGCTCCTGCCTCCCTGCATGTACTCTGCGATCTCGCTTCACAGGTCAGCCCTAATAACCCCTGCTTTGCCCACTTCCCTGGTCTTGTTTACCATGTTTTTGGCTGCCTTTTATTAGCCCCTATGTATCCCCCCCCCACAATGCATTCCTGCTGCTCAGCTACACGCCTATATGCTTAGTCTTTGCACAGAGACGCGTTCAGAGTCCTCATCAGCAACGTGTGCAACGCAGGGTCCATGTCGGCCTCAGCTCCCAAGTCAACTCCCCTCCTCCCCCCATCATCTCCTGAATTGCCGCCTCACTTCCCAGCCTCCTCTTCACTCCACACACCACTGCACACGCCCCACAGCCAGGAAGCCTAAGAGCCCAGCACCTTCTCTTCCAGGCTCTGCTCCGCTGCTTCATCCCCTCGGCTGACACTGCAGGAGGCCGCACCGAGGGTCGTCTCGATCTTCCTTCCTGCCGGTGATCACCAGCTCCCCCAACCTCGCAGGCTGCTGCTGACTGTGTATTAGTCATCACCAAGCCACCACAGTCACTGCTGATGAGGAACTGGACCGGTCCCGTATACCTCCTTCAGCACCTTGGTTCAATTTCACCGTGCAGGCCTAGTTTTAGCGAAACATTTTCTTTTGCTATTTTTCGAAAGCTTACAAATGTCCTGACAGACATACATTTTCGTAAATTAAAAAACAATACAGGTAGTTGACAAGAAAAAATCCCTTGCAAATCCCGACCAATGACGGGGTGGCTGGGGGAGCACGTGCAGCGACTGTCACTAGGGGCATCAAAGTTTTCTTTTTAATTGAATTTGCATTTTCTTTTTCCAGAAATTAAACACGTTCCACACAGATAATTGAACTCAAGTTTGTCAATTTAAAAAAAAGTCAAGTACATTGTAGTATAAATTAACACAGCTAGTCAAAAGTGTGCAATAAGGAGAAGCAAATCCATATGCAACAGCCCAGCCTATACCATAGATGTCCTTATATGTGGGAATGTATTAGCATCTTCAAAACAAGCATTGGCATAGCCAATAGGTCTCGCCTTTGGGACCTGATAAGTGTTTAACCATGCAACAGTTAATGTTGTTGCACCAAGGATATTGTGCTGCATAACTATATACTTATAAGGGCCCAAAAGCAAGACCTATTGGCTATGCCAATGCTTGTTTAGGATTGTAGTGGAGTGATGAAAAAACTATTATGGACCAAAGCAATTTGAGTAGTAGTTCAGCCTTCAGCGGGATTCTCATCCTGTGTTGTCTCCCAGGCATTCTGTGGGATGAAGAAATAATCTCTAATTTTATTTATTGTGGTCATAAACTGGTCATGGATTCATTTCTGCTCTTGCCTCAGCACCTATCAGTAGGGGTGTCTTTGGCCGGTAGATGGATATGATGACCATTTTAGAATTTTTCAGTGAACATCTCTTATTGTTCACTGTTAAACACGTATCATCCCCAAAGTGTTGGATCATCCGTCTGCTGAAAAAAGACGCACACTTGACTCTGTCACACATCAAGAAGTAAGATCACTTTTAACTCTTCCTGCAGTACAATCACTTCCTTGCATGTAACCCCACCTGTTTCAACTATCGTTAAAGCAACATTTGGGATGGTCTCTTGTGTCAAATACTTCTCATTAATGGTAGCTTTGTAATCCTTTAAAAATCCAGTTTTAACGCAAAGTCGAGCACGGCAAGAATTTGAGAACCCATTTTACGTTTACCATTCTCAACTCTGGCCAGTCTGTCAAGAGCCATATTCACAGCTTCAATGTTCGCCATCACATCACTGTCAGGCTTACTGTAGCAGGAATTACCCTTAGCAAAACTCCACGAAACATGAGTCTGGCTGAGTGTCCAACTTTAAAACATTACTGATCTTATTCAGGTTTTGCCTCTTCTTGGTGCACGATATCACTGATTTTACTCATTCTTTATCCTCACCCACTACCACTCTCTTGGGGTTCACAGCAACCAAAGACACAGCCAAAGTCTTTTTTTTACCTCTGATTAATCCGAAGGGCTAGCTACATTATGTAGTGTTCGACAATTCAATCAAAGAAACCAGAGTTTAAAAATTAGTATTCTTCACCTGCATACTGCACTCCCATGCACTTCTCTGAAATCACCAGTAAAATTCTTATAGCATTCTCTTAGCCATAAACTTGCATGTATTGCAAATGACATTTTTTGCCACAAATTTTTATTTGGCTTTTTGGTTTTAACGAGCATTTCACAGGTTATATATCTGATACATACCATAAGTCAAACATATAGCAAATGACATGAACTTACCTCTGGCTCCAACAAGGGAACACATTCATCATCCATATGAAACTCCTGGCATACATTATACAAAGATCCCAACTTCAAGCAAATTAATTTACGTGTTGTTTACCTGACTGGTCTCCTTCTTTTTCTCCAGCTCTGTACGGCTGTTTTTGACAAGAAATATATATTGCTCCAGGTGACAAACTAGCACCCAGGGGCTTTTTCTTTAGGACTCAGGCCTCTAAAGGGTACTTTTCTTTCTTTGGGAAGCTTGAATTTGATGCTCCAGTGCCAGACCTGTCATCCTCTTCCTGTGTCCTGGTGATCTATCCTGCCTGGGGAGCTTGGGGTGTCTTTCACAGTCTATCCTCAGGCAATTAGCGGGACACTCTCCCTGACGCATTCCCCAGGTCCCACAGCCTCCTGACTACTTGGCTGGTGCGTGTCATCTGAGTCAAGTGCCAAAATACAGACATCCGAGGAGAGTCCTCAAGAGCTCCCCAGTAGGTCCATTATACCAGGTGTATCTCAGGCACATAAATCGGTCAGAGCCACTGGCCCAGGAGAGAGCCATCCCAGTCCTGGGTGCCAGTTGGAGTCAAGTGGTTGCTTCTTTCAGATGGCCATTATTCTAGTGTTGCAGACCTGGATCAAGTTCCTTCCCAAGTCGCTCTTCCTAGTGCAGGGGTTATCAAGTGGAGGTAGAAAGTTTGGCCAGCATTGCCTAGTCTGAGGAACCACATCATCACTCTACTACCCCTTCCCCAACCCTCTTGCACAACATTCTAGGACATTTAAAGATAGCAACTTTAAGTGGCCTATGAAAACACCACCCAGACTGACAAAGCTGGCTGACCGTTTCCCATCAGAACATCTTTGGGGAGCCCCTCCTGTGTTTGGCTCCAAAAGTATGGCCTTCCTTTGTTTCTGTGGGCTTGCCCAAGTCAGGGGTAATGTGTCAAGTGAATTAGCACATGCCGATTTCCTCCTCACCCCTTGCAATCGCTGGAGCAGGGCAAAGGACTTTTAATGGCTCCATTGTATGCGGAAGGCTTTGATCCTATTGCTAGCCTGTAGATGCATTAACTTGGCCTAGTAGGGGAGACAAATGGCCTGAAATTTGATTATGGCTAAGCCAGGAAAATATGACAATCCTTAAAGTGCCACAAGTACGGTTATCACAAAAGTGACAGTGGATATTCTCTCTGTGTATATGTTTACCTAAAATTGATACCTGACCGATATCTCTATGCCTAATTAGGGCAAACCTGTGCAGTGCGACAGATCTTGCCCATAAGGTACAATGCAATGAGCACTCAGCCTTTTCAGTAAGAACTCCAGTCCTGCACTATGAATGCCCTTTTACAATTTAATGCAATTCCTGAGGGGTCCTTTCTGTGACAGACTAGTTGTGTGCCTGAGCTAGACATAAATCACACATGCTCACCCTGTCCGTCTTCTCACAACACATGTTTGCATATAACCAGCCCAGTACCTCTAGCTGCACAGCAGCGACAATATTTTAAATAGCAGATACTGGCGGTTATCACTCTGTCCATTTCCACAGAATTTATCGTGAGACTCCCTCACAGTAAAAGTCCAAAACCAGGTAGTCCAAAAGCGAAAAATCCAAGGGCATTAATTAGGTGCAAACCATTTCCTACATTTGGCACAGAAATGTGCCACCCTACGGGAAAAGGTTTTATGGTTAGTTGGAGCTTTAATACTCCATACTGTTTGATAAACTGTTTCCAAGCATATTTGTATATGTTGTATGTCACTCTTACTCTAAAAATCGAGGTTTGAAACTATTTTCACTTATGTATGGAAAATGGGATTGGTGGAAGCCTCTACTTGATCCTCTGCCTACCACTGTGCATGTGACACTCAGCTAGCGGTGGCACTAAATGGGGACTCGATGATTGAAGCCTCTAAGTTCCAGGCAGCCCTTAAGGACGTGGCTAGTTGGATGACCGATAACTGTCTCCAACTTAAACTCTAAAACCGAAGTCCTAGTCCTGGGCAAACAGGTTCATTTATGGGGAGACTGCTGGTGGCCAGTGGAATTGGGCCAAGCACCTACTCCGGTGACAGAGGTAAAGAATCTGGGCATTTGGCTGGACTCAAACCTATCATTTACCTCCCATACGAAAAGAGTTGCGGGGACCTGTTTTGGGGCTCTTCAGAGCCTTAGACCTATTTCTAAGTTTTTCGATGCCTCTACTAGGCAACTCATTCTCCAAGCTGTGATTTTGTCCAGATTGGACTATGCCAGCTCCCTTCTTCTAGGTGTCAACCAAGCTGAACTGACTCGGCTTCAACGCTTGCAGAACGCGGCAGCCAGAATGTTGGTCGGCTTGCCTAAATTTTGCTCTGCTAGGCGTACCATCTCCGATCTACATTGGCTACCCGTTGGGCAGAGGATTAAGTTCAAAGCCTTGTGCTTGGTGTTCAAGATCCTAAAGGCTGCCTCGCCCCCCATTCTTGCTCAAGCTATCTCCTATTACACCCCGGCCAGAGCATTACGCTCTACTGGACAATTCCTGGCTAAGATTCCTCGCTTTAAAAAAGCCAGAATTGGCGGCCGTTTTTTTGGTGTTCTGGCAGCAGGACTTTGGAACTCACTCCCTGTTAACATTCGTTCCATTCCCGACCTGCTGCCTTTCAGGAAAGCCGTGAAGACATTTCTCTTCACCTTGGTTTAATAGTATTCTGTTTCTGGTATGGTCCTCCACTGTGTTGTGGTGTTCTGTCCACCATAGCGCTGGGACGCCACTTGGCTGTGGCAGCTACGCGCTTTACAAATAAAATAACATAACATAACACATGTGGATCCAGCTTGTGCCCCCTGGAGTTTTAGGACTGCAAATTGAAGATGTATATTTTGATAGCTCATGGAATTTTCCAAGATGACTCTCTATTTTAAACTGATCTGCCCATTTTGCTGTGGCATTGCTATCTTGCATGTGTTTAGGTGGACAACTGTATGCAGTACCTTAATCCAAACTTTTTGTCAAATACCTCATGATCACTCTTTCATTACAAATTAACTTGGAGCAGGATGGTGATTTTGAAAGAATACATGTTACCATTTAGCCTCATGGTATCCAATGATTTCCCAACTAATTATTTTACTAGATCATCCATTAGAAAAGGTGCCTAATGTGCCCCAAAAAATAATGTTTTCTTTTCTACATTTTTGTGTAAAACATCTTGATTTAAATGTGTTTACACTGTATGGCTTATTGTTATATTTTTGTGCCTCCCTGTCTAGATAATCTTCATGGTTGGTCGAGGATATGCTTCCCCAGACCTGAGCAAACTGTACAAAAACTGCCCCAAAGCTATGAAGAGACTTGTAGCAGACTGTTTGAAAAAAGTAAAGGACGAGAGACCTCTTTTTCCTCAGGTGAGTGCAATCAAAACAGATCAATTACTAATGATATCTGATGAATATTTCAAACTGCAGATTCCTCACGTTCAGAATATTTCTCAGTGTTCCTGCACCCCATTACATAGCAGTGCATGCCTCCACATTGGCTATGTTTGAAGGGAAGGAGTGGAGCTGCATATAAGCGCCAACCCTGTGTTCCAATGTCAGTCCCATCAAATGCAGATCCAGAGCTCCGCTCCTTTTGTAAGTCTGTTTTAACAAGTTTTTCAAATTGAAATCCGGTGTGCAATGGAATGATGTCCCCACCTACAACTTCAGGGTTCACACCATGCTGTGCACTTGAAAAACAGATGTTGGTAATGGACCAAGCCATATGACGAGTGTTCCCTCATTCACACGAACACGATCCGGGACGAATGGGGCGAAGGTTTAGCTCTCCAAACCTTAAAAGAAGTCTCACGCAACTTCTTCTATAAGTCGAGTGTGCAGACCAAATCCTGAAGCAGGTCTTCTTCGCCAATTCATTTGATAAGATGCTGTCCATATCGAAGAGGAAACATAAAAAGTCGAAGTGGAACTCAACCTTATCCCGCCAATCTCTATCCAAAGAGAAGTTGCAAGGGTGTCCAGGTGACAGTCAATTTCGCTTCTGGTTCCTGATTGAGGAACTGATCCTACTGTTGATCCCGAGGTGCCCTGAGTTCCCTTGGCCATCTGTAACACCCTAGCAGCTCAAAATCTTTAAGAAGGTCATGCAGTGTATTTTTGTCATTCTTTTGGCTCAGTTTAGCACACCTTCAGGCCCCAAGCATCCGCAGAGGCCTTCAGCTAAACCACTGTCCGGATCCTTCCTCGAGCCTCTCCTGGGTTGTGTACAGACTCAGGTGCCAACTACAATTCTGGATTCAAGACCTGTGCTTGTCTTTATCTTCACTGGTCCTGAGGTTCCCAGGTGCTGGTGAGGGATCCGGGGCTGACTCCAGTGTCCGACCTTGAGCTGACTTGTTCTAGACCATGATAGAGGTTGCACTCCAATTCCACTCCAGCACACCCAGTTCCTGCACAACCTGACACAAACAATACACTCTCACTACTCCAGAGCTGTCCTCTGGAGCTCTATCATCGTTTTGGTTCTGAATCTTACTATAGTTTAACACCACCCAAAGATGACATGGGTGTGATTTTCCACCACCTTGTGATGATGCCATTTCATACATGGATTTACTAGATGGCCAGTGGGCTTCATGCTTCCTCTGATGCATGGTTGACTTCCTCCCTTAGGCCGCCTGTGGAAGAGAGTGCTTCCTTTCCTGTGGTAATTAAATGTGCATTCTGAAGTCCTCGACCTACAACAGTCTTCTGCTAATGTTTGGAGAAAAGTCCTTACAGACATGCATCAACCTGGGATAACTTCCTCTGAGCCCTTACTCCCATTCAACGAATGCCTAACTGACACTGAAATGGCCACTTGGGCTAAGCTTTGCACTTGCCCACCCTCAAACCACAGACAGGTGCCTGGTGACCCTGATTTTTTTACACAGCATCCTACTCCTGAGAGGTTGGTGATCGAAAGTTCCACCAGCAAGTTAATTCCTAAATCATTTTCCATGACCCCTCTGGACAGGTAGGTAGGATTGAGGCGTCCGGGAAACAAATGCTCTCATCAGCAAGCCTAGCCTTAAGGTCACTCAGTGTGGTTTGCCTACTTGGCCGTCCTACGCATGCCCTCTGGGAATTTGCCATTGAGATCTTGCAGTCAGTTGCAGAAGAGTTTAGGGCCTCCTTGGCTCTAACTATTTTAAGATGGTCAGGATGCAGCAAAATATGTGATTCCCGCTAGTCTGGATACTACCTGTCATTTGAGGCAAACAGTCAGCACTTTGTCACCATTCGTGAATGGGATCCACACATTTTTCTGGAGATGCGAAGGCAGCCCATATGGATATCCCTTTTGATGGGTCCTGTCCCCACTGCATTCACCTCAGTCCCTTCAAGCCCATGGTTTGGGGATCAGGCAAGCAATGCCCAGGTCACCAGGGGCACCGATCATCCAATCCCTCTCTGCTGTGCCATCAGCTTCCAAGATGCTTTAATTTAGCCTCAGCAGCGCACAACCACTCTATGAGAGAAAGGATCCCACCTTTTCCTCCATGGTAGCAATCCATCACATCCAACAGATGGGTCCTCCAGGATGTCCAGCGAGGCTTTGCACCTTCCATTCCTTTCCGACCCACTGCAAGTTCTTCCCACATCAGAGCAGATTTCAGAGGCACACCTGTCCATCTTACTTTGAGGAGTGATCTCTTCTGTCAAAAGGGGCCATTGAGAAAGTTGAAGACTCGAAAATAGGTACATGTTGTTACTTCCACTATTTCCTGATACCAAATAAGGATGGAGGCCTTCATCCTATCTTAGATCTTCTCTCTCTGAATGCTACCTGCGGAAGAACACATTTAAAATGTTCACAATAGCCAGGGTTCTGTCTGTCCTGGATATTGGCGATTCAGTGGTAGCCTTTGACCTGCAGGATGCATACTTTTGTGTGCCCATCCTGCTATCCCGCAGACGTCACCTGTGGTTCAATGTTGTCCAGAAGCATTTTCAGTTTGCCAGGCTCCTCTTTGGCATTAGCAGCAACCCTTAGCTGTTCACAAAAGTGATGGTCGCCATTAGGGATATCAAATTTCCCTTACCTCGATGATTGGTTGTTTAAAGGGATCTTGACACAACCAGTTGTCCACCACTTCCATATTACGACAAAATTCCCTACATAATTGGGGTTCTTAATCAACGATCCAAAGTTACACCTCACTCCATCACAGAGACTTACTTTTATAGGAGAAATCTTGGATACGGTGCTGTTCAGAGTCTTTCCTCTGTTGCAACGAGCTCTCTGGCCTGTTGTCTTTATGCATCCTACTTGTCCACTTTGTTAGGTGGAATGTGCAGACTCTGCAGTGGGATCTGACGTTTGAGTAGGCCCAGCACCAAGGAAACCTGTCAGATGTCATCCAGGTTTCAGAGGAAGCTGCACATAAACTGCAGTGGTGGCTGCTAGACCACAACCTAACCAGAGGCAAACCTCTCTCCCTTTCCCAACCAGAGCTGACAGTGGTGATCTATGTGTCACTGCTGTGTTGGGGGCCGTCATCTGGGAGAGGTGGGTAACTCTGGTATCTGGTGGAAAACCACTTTCAAATCAATCTTCCAAGTTGTGGACCACTCACCTGCCATTGAACTTCTTCCTACCGTCCATCAAGGGGTTGCTGGTATAGGTTCTCATGGACAGCACAACCGCCGTGTAGAGTGGAGTGTTCTGGGAGGATCTATGACTATGGAGGTAGTTTGAATGTCAGGACGTCTCCCTGATTATAACCTGCCTAGCAGAATCATTGACCAAGAGGGTGGGCGAGCTCAGACAGCGGTTCCTGGCAGATCATGAAAGGCAGCTACAACCTGAGGTAGCACAGGGTGTCTTCCAGCAATGTGGATAACCCTGTTTAGACGTTCGTGCCACTGCTGAGAATGGTCAGGGTTCAAGCTTTTGCATGTTGGAGTGTCCCACAAAGGTCCACCCTGAGGTGCATTTCATACATGGTGCTTTTGTATGCCTTCCCACCTCTGCCTTTCCAACCCAGAGTTTTGAAGATCAGGAACAACTGGGCCCAAGTCATCTTAGTAAATAGGGCAAGGATAGTGTGGTACTCAGAACATCTGAGCATGTTTGTCTGCCCTCCGATCCAACTACCACTTAGGGAAGATTGTTTGTCACAGCAGCAGGGAAGGGTTAACCACCCACAGCGTGCAATCTACACCTCCATGTGTTGAGATTGATCAGTGGCACTTTATCTGTTGACTTGCCAACCAAAGTTGTTGATGTTACTATGGCTACCAGACGCACATTTGTGGCCTGGTGTGGAGTCCAAAGGACAGAACCTTTCCAAGCAAAATGTTAAATATTTTGTTATCTGTTTTATCTTTGGCCCGCCAAGACCTTGCAGTAAACACTATTACAGATTATTTATTAGCCATTTCTGCCTTTCTGCCAGACTGTTTGTGATGCCACAATGGACCTTAATTTGGCCCTGACATTTCTCTTGTGTATTCTCTTTGATCTGATGCACAGCTCCTTGTTCAGTCTTTTGACCCTAATGACTGTCTTAATAATCATGATCACTTCAGTATGTTGTGTGAGTGAGCTCCAGGCTGTCTTGGTGCAACAATAGTACACCACCTTGTTTCCTGACAAATTGGTGCTGAGGACAAGAGCGGCCTTCTTTCCAGGGTTGTGACTCAATTTTACACTGGGCAATCCATCTCCTGAGCAGGGCCTCGATATCCTGAGCTAGGTCCAGGTGAGGTGAGGTCCAGTCCCCGGTCAAGACGGGTGAGAAATTATGATTTTACAATAATTGCTACAATTGTGGGAAACATAAGTTTGGAGATTTTGAAAGCGAACTGATCAGGAGTTGTGTTTGTAATGTTTCTTGTAGATGCCATCTGCATCCCTTGAAGCGGAGGATCGCTAAAAGTAGGTTGTATTCATTCCAATCTCTGAATGATATTAGTTTTTTCATTGTAATTATTCACGACATTCTTTGTATTTTTTGTACATTGTCTTTTGCAGTAGCAAAATCTTAAGAACAGAGGCCCTGAAGAAAGCAGACGTCATTGTTACCCAATTGGCTGAAACATGTTGGCCTTATTAATTGCAGTTATTTGTCGATTCTGCTTCTTTCACTGTTCTGTTTTTAGACTAGGGTGTGGGGTGATATTCCTAATAAAATTCAGTTTTTTCTCCTTACAACTCTATTTTAATCACCATATCCTTTGTTTCGTTTGCACTGCACGTAATTCCCATGTGGTCTTGAACTAAGGAACATACAACTTGTTCTTTCTTTCTTTGGGGCTCTTGTTTTGATCCCATTGAGCGAGTTTCCCCTGGTCTGGAAGTTAGTCTCTATGATAAAAAGACATATCATCCATATGGGTGGATAACCAAATGATAAGATTGATCACAGCGATAATTGATGGGAATCCAAGCTTTTGCTCAATGATTTCCTTTTGTTCACTCCTGTCCTTTTTTGCTTTCCTTGTGTGACTCTCTTTGGTTGACTCACTTTTCGGAGTATGCCGAGGCATTAGGTGGCATTGCTGATATCAGACCCCAAGTTCTGTTGGTTATTGTTAATGTGTAGTTTGGGGATTGGAACTGAGGCAGGTCTTTAAAATATCCCTTTGACCCTATATCTCTCTCGGTTGTGTTTTTGATGACAATCCAGCTCCCTCCCAAAGTTCTTTACTCGGCTCAACCCTTGAAATAGGAGGAGAGATTCCATCAACTTCACCCAAAAAGAGCTTTAAGCTTTTGCATCGATCGCACCAAAAACCTCCTGGTGGATGATCAGCTTTTTGCTGTGTTTTCTTGGGCAAAGGAAGGTAAGGCGGTGCAGAAAAGGACTCTGTCAAGGTGGATAGGTCTGTGCTTTAAGATATGCTACTTATTGACCAAAAAACAGCATACTTAAGGAATTAGGGCCCTTTTCACCAGGGTCACAGCTGCATTGAGGTGTGGAGAGCCTGTTGAATTCTGTGGGGTAGCAACTGGGGGTCAGTATTCACATTCACAAAGCACTACTTCTTGACATCCAGGCCCAATGGGAAGGGCATTTTGTCCATGCCAGACGTTTTGGTATGAGCTTGCTGGTTTGGTATATGAACATCACGTCTTGTGACAGTGTGAGTAAGGCACAGCATTAAAGAGTTCTTGAGGCAGTAAGTATTATGCCACCTATGTAAGGCAGTAGAAAGATTATCTTAGATCAAATGTTTTATGTATGTACCAGAAGTATTATATTACTAAGAAGCTCATTTATAAAAACGGCCTCAAACATTTGCAGAACACTACAAGAATGTAGAAAGAAGACTGGTCAGGGAAGTACACCAACAAGATTTTACATCTGACAGTTTATTAATTGATATATTCCTTAGTAAGAATTTGATAAATCATCATAATTCTGTTCCATTATGTAAATGTAGTGTATAATGGGGAGTTTTGGAATGGTAGCAGTCTAGTTGTTAGATGGGATGTGTGAGAAAAAGCTTTCTTCCTCCTAAAGTCTGAGATAGTTGAAATCTAGGAACTCGGGTGCTACATCTGTGTGTCTGAGCTGGTCCTCACGCTGAGTGAGAATTCTGGCCTCTTCGGAAACTTCTTGTTGTGAATGATTGACAGACCTTTCTGGGTGCATTAAATACCAGGACTCTCTTTCCCACGTTGGGGCCAATAGTATGAGGGTCATGGTTTTCTGCCTCATTTTCTGCACTACATACGGGATGTTGGTGAGAAGTGAAAAAAGCATAGGCAAATATCCCTGACCCGTTCATACATTGTGCATTGCCCATGAACTGTGGGTGGGGGTACCTGGAGGTGATGATTTGGCAATTTGCGTTTTTGCAAGTGGCAAACAGGTCTATGGAGAGGGAACTGCACCGCTGAAAGTACTTACGAGTAACTAGAGGTAAGATTCCTATTTGCGGACTTTTTGATGTGCCATATTTAGCAGGTCTGCAAAGTTGTTAACCACCCCCGCCAAGTATTCTGCCAACCAGTAAATGTTGTTGCAGGTTTCCTCAGCTAGTGCAGAGAGCTGGGGGTGTTGATGCCTCCTGAATTGAGCAGCAGTTCGGTTATTGTTAGATCAGTTTCCTAAAGCGACGTGTACACCACTGAAACATGGATCTAATATCTCATTGTCCATAGTAACGTTCTCTCATGATATTACTCGAACCACAACATAGTTGCAAATTCATTAATCATTTTGTAAGATCATATTGCTTGGACCATATCTTAAAGTAGAAATCCATACCTCAAATGAATTTAATCATCTTGTAATATATGCTGAAATTCTCAATTTCAAATCTTCAATTATTTATCATATTATTTTCTTTAAATTGTCATTTAATATAGATCCACTATCTCTTAGTTTACAACGGTGGTCTCCACTTTGTTATTGAAATCATGTCTTGAAGTATGAAGACATTAAATGCAAAGCCTAGGACCAATCCACTGTCTCAAAGATCACAATCACCACTTTGTTAGTAGAGCCTTATCTCTAAGTGCAAATGCTCTTAGTGTAAAACATAGTATAGATATATTATCTCATAACTCAGAGCTAATGTTATTATGATATTTCTATGACCAAATGGCTAAAGTAACATGTAAATTATTGTAACAAGATTGAGTATCTTAATTTCCAGAGTAACAATTTCCATCATATTGTGAGGTGCATGTGTACCAGTCCAGTTCACCTAATCATCTTGTCTAATATGCCAGGTCCTTGATTCCAAATCTCAGAACTTCAGTTTTTTATATAATGTCCATTCATTTTTCACAAAAGTGCTGTGTGCAACATTCTGAAATAAATACGCTTTCTGTAATTCATTATCACATTCATCACTTTGTAATTCAAACCAGTGTAGCTCAGTTATCACCTAGCTCAAAGTTATGATCAGGTTAATGTTGCTAAAATTATATATCAAGGTGCTTATGCTTCAACTTCATATTCATCAACTGTTTCGTATAATCGATCATCATTATATGAGTCAAACTATTTCCCCAAAAACACTCATGCACCTTATTCCCAAGATTCATTTGTAGCTGATATCCCATACAGCATTCCACAATGACCCAGCATCTTTAAACCTTTAACTTTTTATAGTACAACATATAGTTCTGCATCAGAATTATGGCCCTTGGATTTTCCATACCCAATTGTAGGATCAATCTAGAATTTTGTTATCTTAGATATACATGTTTGGATAATGTTTTATTGTAGATACACATGCTAGAATACTCCTGCCTTTTTAGGTTTGGGCTTAGATTTTTTTCAAGTTGTTTTTCTTCTAAGAAATCTCTCAAGAACGCAATGTGGTGTGACTCCTCCTCTCATTGTATATTGCACACTGGCATTTACTCCATGTAAGATTGTTTTTTTTCTCCTTTTCCGGTCGGGTTTGGATGTGCACTCAGTAGGCTCAGAGTTTGCTGTTTTCTACACATGCCCATCGGTGTCATGATCTGTCTCTTGCATGGGGCTGCTTCATGATTCATTATTAAGGACTTCAGCAAGAAGACCTCTAACCTCGAAGACCATAGTCCTTGTTGGAAACATCCCAGGGCCTAACCTTTTTCAGGGACTCAGCACATGTCCAGACTCTTTGATACCTGCGGCACTGGTGATTAAACGCAAAGTTCCAGTACTTTCCTCATTGACATGCGAAACATCCTTGGACTGACCAACTCAGGGTGTGCAGTCTTTTCCTCTCCATTGACCTTATTACGTCACCTGCTCCTTGTTTCTTGCCTTCCGTTCGAAGAATATGCTCTGGTACCAGAGAAAACACAGCTGGGTGCACAACCGCAGGGCTGGCACCTCTCAGCACCTAAGTACAGTGAGAAGGTGGTGCTTCAGGGCTTTCCTTCGCGTGGAACCGCTGTCACTCAGCGAGTCCAAAGAAGATCAGTCACATGATGACGATCCGGCACTGAAGAGTGGTCCTTGGGGCAAACCACACCATGAGTATCCCAGCTACTCATGAAAAATATAAGGCACTATTACCTCACGCGTAGGCTCAGTACCACTCCCACAGGAGTAGGGCATCGAATCCCTAACGACCCAAACCACTGTTGGCATCAAATTCATCCTAAGGAGAGTAGCAAGGTTGATGCAGTGGGTTAGCAGGTGGCAGTGGAAGCAGCTTCCTATTGGTATATAGACAGTTCGGTCTTGCGCCTATTGAGATACGGTAATTCATAATGAAAGGAGATGAATGACCTCCATAAACACCTCTGTGAACAGTTCTAGAAGACAGTAGAAGAGATTATGTCTGAGAGCAAATTTGTCTCCAGCACAGACATCCATTGTTCATTAGAAGCCACCGACATGGCCTCTAGATGAGTCAAAACCAGCATCAAAAACCAGCACCACGTCTGGCTCTATATCTCCAGTTTCAACCCAAAGTGCAGTAGCATCTCATCAACTCCCTTTTTACTGGAGCACCCTTTAGGGCTATAAGTTGATGAGATTCTTGGAGGATTTTTTTTTTAAATATGGAGACAGACAAGTTTTTGGTTTTTGTGCGGACTGCAACATTTACGGGCTCCTTTTGGAGGCACCAACCAAGAGTTAGGGTGGTCACCCACCAATCTACTTCAAGGCAGGTCTTTCGTAGACCCAGTACTTCATGTAGCCATTACCACAGATACTTCTCTCATGGGTTAGGGTGTGAATCACACAGGATGCACAGTCTAAAGACAGTGGCCATCTCAGTACCAGGATGGACACATCAATTACTTCGCGGTATTAGCCCTCAAAGCTTTTCTGCAACTCATTTATGGCAGGGTAGTTCCCCTACCCAGAAAACATGAAGTTTCATGGCCAGATACCCACACCCACACCCACAGTGCATCGGCAATGCACTCATCGGCAATGCACTATGGACTCTTTGCCTACACTATTCCATTTGTGTTCGGGAAACTCAAGCAAACATCTTTAACTCTTATCTTGATAGCTCAAGTCTTGTTTTACAATCTTCTAGAGGTATTGATCAGTCTCCACAAAAGGCTTTCCCTCAAGCCAGACCTTCACACACAAAGAAAAGGTCATGTCATGTCTTTGGTTGCAGGACAGCTCAGTCTTCTGATCTGCCACCTATGGCCTAGAATTGAGGTACCTCTGTCTCCCCAAGAATCAATGTCCTTTTGAGGGAAGACCGCCAAGCCCACAAAACGAACCAGCTATACAGCCAAATGATGGAGGTTCATCAATTACTTTTTGCACCTGCAGAAAGCAGGCCTGGTCTAGAAATCGATTAGTCACCCCATAACAGCAGTTTATGTTTACATGCAGAACAAACAACACACTTTTTTATTCATAATACCAGTGGATAAAGCCTTCTTGGAGATACTCAAAAGGGTCATACCTCCCAGAGTACTTCTGGCTCCAGTCTGAAACTTTAACATAGTGTTTACCAGACTAGATCAACAACCATTCGAGTCTATGGACTCATGCTCTCTGCAGTTCCTTTCCTGGAAAGGTTACCTTACTTGTGCTCATTATCTCGCATAGGCATATCAGCAAGTTGGAAGTGCTTACCATTGAGGAGCCTTGCATCCAGGACAACAGGGATAGGGTTATGTCTAGAACCAACCCTAAGTTCCTTCCTAAGGTAGTAAAGCCCTTCCATCTTAACCAAACCACAGAACTTCTGCTCTTTTCCCACAGCCCAATTCAGTGGCAGAAAGATCACTGCATACATTAGATGTTAAGAGGTCCCTCATGTCCTACATAGATAGGACCAAAGCACTCCGCATGTCAAACCTCCTCTTTATCTCCTTTGCTAAAGCTCCTGTGTTTCCTTTGGTAAACCTCATAAGGTGCATTCTAATCCAGGCTCGCAAAGATAGATAGATGGTCATGCATTCAGACCTGCTACTTCAAGGCAAAGAGAATCTTCCACGCTCCTCTTAGGGAACACTACTCATAAAATAGCGGGCTACTATCGCGTTCTTAGACAACATCCCCATAGCTTATATTTACAAAGCAGTCGCCTGATCAATCTGTTACTCTATTACTAAACCTTACTGTCTAGACATCTTGGCCCACCAGCAGGATCTAGTTGGCACAATTGTTTTAGGGCCAGTGTTTCACACATTTGCATCATCCACACTCTAGCCACCACAGCTTGGAGGGTACTGCTATTCAATCCATGCTAAGTATGTGTAGACCTGGACTTCACATTCCTTCCGGACTTCATTAGGCTAGTGTAAGTTTTGATGCTTGGTTTCCTGTAGCATGTTCTGTTTTTAATGCTCATATGGACAACTATCAAATGAAAACATGTCGAGTCTCCTAGAAGATTGAAAGATAGTTGGGCATTGGATCATAGTTCCCACAATGCTCTTTGCTGATGGTAAAATACCTTTTTTTAAATAAAAGGGACAATAAGGCAAATGATACCAGCCTGCACTGGGAGCCAGTGTGTAGTTATGAAGTAGCTCTCATACAGGATTACTCAAACAATGTTTATGAAGAACAGGAACTAAAATAAAGCTGGCTTACTGGTGACCTGACCCAGTTTTTGTTCTATAAGTGCAATGCTTCGAAGAGTGGAACAGAGCATCAATTGGCCTGTATCTCTCATCAGAACACTATCTGGTGCTCAGGTTAAGAAAAGAGGATGTTGAGCTAGTAAAAGGTAGCGTTTGATACCTCACTGTTTTTAAAATAAGTAAGCTTTAGAATTTAAATGACTCTTTCCTAATGTTATGTCACTTTCAAAGACTGAGAACACAATCAGTGTTGTAAACTCTCTGTTGCACTGACCGTTGCCGTGGTCTTTCTCTTTGTACCTGGACCCTTCCCTGCTCCGCGGGTCCCGCTTCGCCGTGTGGTGCGAGGCGCTGAGTGTCAAAGGGGCGCTGTGCCACAGGAATTGGATATTGGATTGGGCAAGTGAGAACAGGCAGGCACAGGGCTGCGAGCGGACCGGCAGGGACTCCAACTACCAGGAGCCCCTGCGTGCGGTCAACCCTCAACACCTGGGTCGCTCTCCCTGATCGCCACGCCCCCTGCCCCACCCTTTCCCCCTTATTAGTCTACTACGATCCCGCTGCGCGGGAGGGCGCCGGGAGAAGCCCGGGACAAGGGCGGGACCGTCTGTGGCCGTCCGGGGCCGCAGGAGGCCGGGCTGGGCCACCCCTCTTGCCAGCGCCATACACCATCTATCACAGTAAGTGACATAGACTCTCCTGCATTATCTTGTAACCAATATGGCAATGACTACAAACACAAGCCCTGCAATCAGCCACTTGATGACTCTTCCAACGGAGCCTGGTCCACTGGCCATTGGTCCCTTAGACAAATTCTTTTTTAATCGCTCATTGACAATAGACAAAGAACTAACTTTGGCTGAGAAGCGTGCAGAGCGTAGGTTATCCATCGAAATACTTAAGAACTCCACGGACAAGTTTCCAAATGTAGCCTACCCCACTTTGGTAACCCCCTTATCATCAGTGAATCTCCCAGTCACATACGAACACTCTGAGGTTCAGGGTGATAAAACAAACAAGAGTGTCGTGGCAGATTCAAATAATTCTTGTGGTAGTAAATCCCAATCAACACCGCACCCTGATTTAGGTCCTCAGGTTACATCGGCCAATCCCAAAATCGGGTTCAAAAGGAAACGACCAGCTTCCGTAAAAAAATGCAAAAAGGTGGTCAGACCCCCACAAAAACTCAGGAAGCTACATAAACTTGTGAACATTGGAAAGGCAGTTAACGAACAAGTTCAAAGTACAGGAAGTGTAATACCAACTATTCTTGTATCCCAGGATAGCCAAGACATAGCGGACAATTCTTGTACTGTCTCCAATGTACCAAGTAAAGAAAACGTTGTATTATTTGCAAATGTGCTTCCAGAACTGGAAAAAATGTTTAGACTACTACTTACCCCTATCGAGGATAGAATTGCTAAGCTCGCAGATAGGTTAAACCACTTCGAGCAGACAACATTAGACAATTTCTATTCTACAAAATCCCTGATTAAAGCAAATAGGGCGGAAGCAAATACAAACCCCCAGGTCGTAAATAACCCTCATGTACAGGACAAGGGTAGAAATCCCCGAAATGGCTCTCCTTTACCTCCTAAACAAAACAAACCTCCAGCTAAAGCCACTGCAAAAACTTCAGATAGGGCTGAGAGAGTGACTGCTGGTTCTGAACCATCGCAGTCGACTTCAACACATCCTACACAGCCCATACTAGCCCAGACACAAAATCCACCGGCCGTTGCAGATGTTGAGGTTACTTTGTGCCAACAAGTGGGTAAAGTACCAACTTCTGCAAATGTAACCAATAATACACGCATACCTCCAAACATCCCGGGGGGAGGAAACGGGGCTAATGTATGCCAGCCGGCTGGTAAATCTTTAGCATCGTCCCAAGCAAACAATAAACTACAGGTGCAGAAGCCTGCCCTCCAACTTGTTCCCCAAGTTCCCAAATCTATCCCACCGCCCTTGCCAAAGCCACCTCATAGAAAACCCCCAATTAATCTTACTCCAGACTCCTTCCCCTATGTGGCAGTTCTTATCAATGTACCACCTTTACCCCCAGGACAGAGAGAAAATTTCCAGATGCTTAAAAACAAGACCATGCACTGGTTAAAGGAAAACCGTCCTCTGCCGGGTGATATTGACGGGCTAATAATAGGGGTAAGGAGAATTGACTGGATGGGTTACACACCAAAAACCCTGGGGGGGGACTGCATAGTGGTTAATTTCCAAGACCCTAGGGTGGTGGGATGGATAACAAGGCAGGGATAGGGAACAAATAAGGGTGGTATTGGTATTGTGGACCTTACCTTTTTTTACCCCCGACCCTCAAGTGTAACTACAAGTCTACTCAACGAGCCCTTAATCCCCCCTACTGTACCATGGCCAGTTATTCCTTTACCACCTGCCCCTGCTGGTCATAACCATACCTCACATACATATTACAATCCCTATGTAGGGTGGCAGGATTCGGGCTGGGGGTATTGACATACTGGTATTGATAGCACAGGTGGAATTATAAAAGAAGTAGAAGGGTTACGTGATGTTTGTGGTAATACCATTGCTATAAATTTATTGGTGAACAACATTGAGGCTGGGTGTGTGGCTGAAGA
The DNA here is from genome assembly GCF_964263255.1 of Lissotriton vulgaris. Lineage (NCBI taxonomy): Eukaryota > Metazoa > Chordata > Amphibia > Caudata > Salamandridae > Lissotriton > Lissotriton vulgaris. The sequence continues at coordinate 1,046,981,571 of NC_141697.1, read as the reverse complement.
AGGTGGCTTAAGACTGGGAACACTAAACACAAATGTCTTATACCCTGCAATAGATGATTTAACTGTGGACCCAACAGATGATTTAGAAAGGCTGACTAGTCCAATGGAAAGCCCAATGTCAGCCCATGTATTTCCACTTGTCAAAGCTCAGGACGGGACAAATGCAGATATTGGTACCCTCTTATCTTGGAATGTCGCCGGGTTGGCTAGCAAGTTGGATTCCCAACTCTGGGTGGATTTCATAAGTGGTTTTGACATTTGCTGTTTTCAAGAAACCTGGGCCTGTGATCCACTCTTTTGCCTAGGTTACTTGAATTATTGTATACCAGCCTCAAAAGGGGGAAGAGGGCGGCCCAAGGGTGGCCTAACTGTTTGGGTTAGACAGGATCTGCACATCAACATAAAAATCCTAGACGTGGGAAACATTGATCTACAAGCACTAAGAATCTCTGCTGCTAAGGGCCAACCAATAGATTTATACAATGTTTATGTGAGAGGAGACAAAGTAACAAATCTATCCACTATTGAGTTGTTGTCTGATGCCATGGAGGCCAATTCCCAGGAAAATGTAAAGATAATTGTTGGGGATCTAAATAGGACTTTTGAACCCTTGGACTGTACAAATGACCTTATGGAGAGTGAAGAGGATAATCTCTGGGGAGTACCATCTCTAAACCTAAAACCTGTGAAGCGATGGACAAAAGAGATTTTATTGCTAAATGGAATTTGTTTGGAACATGGTCTAAGAGCTCTTAACGGCAGGACACCTGGTGACAAAGAGGGCAGCTACACTTTTGACAATGGTATTAATAGGAGCCGAATTGATTATATATTGTGTAGTCTCCAGCTGTGGAATGGGGTTGTCGACATGGCTGTTAGGCCCCGGGTGGAAAGTGACCACAACCCCCTATGTGTGTCCCACAGGTGGTGGAATACCGGTTCAGGAAACCCTATTGAGACACACGATGAAACACCTTTTTTAAGTAACGATGAGCGAAGGTTAAAATGGCCCAAGGTACTAGCAAATGAGGCCACTATGACATATATTACCAATGAGGTTGATCGTGCAATTTCCGCGATTGAAGCAGCAGTCCCAGTGGTTCCAGGGGACAACGGTATCACTGAAATCCACAATAAGTTATTCTCCCTTCTAAGACCATGTTTTTTCATTAAGAAAAGAAAAGGGAAGAAAACTAAGGAAGTGGGCAGGTGGTTTGATAACCACTGTAGAACAGCACGTCTAGACCTGGGGCATGCCATAAGGAACAGGGACCGTGCTGCAGTGACAAAGAATAGGAAACTGTACAAATTAGCCATCTATCGTGCCAAAAAGAAGTGGGACGAAGACCATTGGGCCCAATTAAAAGAAGCCTCTGATAATAAAGACTCAATGTTATTCTGGCAAATTATCAAGTGGGGTAGTGGTGCGGGCCCAGTAAAACCTGACAACAATGTACCAGTGGAAGCCTGGGTCGATTACTTCGGGCCACAGTACGCGGAAAGTAATAAACCCATGGCAGCTGACAATATAATACCGGTTTATGCAACCGAAGATCTATTCTCCCTTAGAGAAGCAGAAATTGCCATTTGTTCCGCGAAATGTGGGAGGGCGCCAGGTCCAGATGGCATCCCCCCTGATATTTTCAAACATGATGTGACTAGATGGGCGAGATACACCCTCCTTGTAGCAAATGCCCTAGCAAAGGGGGCAGTGGTCCCAGACATTTGGAAGGGTGCAACCATTATCCCCATCCACAAGAAGGGCGATCGCTCATTGCCTGCTAATTATAGGCCTATAAGTTTAATAGCCACCATGCAGAAAGTTGTTGGGAGAATGGTAACAAACCAGCTAATGGACTGGGTAGAAGATAATAGCGCCCTCTCCCCATACCAAGCGGGATTTAGGCGAGCAACTAGTACCATTGACCAGGTCTTCCGCTTCACCATATTGCGGTGGAAGACCGTCGAACTGGGAAGGGGCAGCCTGTACGTCGCGTTTGTCAACCTGCGGGCGGCGTTCGATCTAGTCCCCCGGTACAAGCTATGGTCGGTTCTCCAAAAGCTGGGGATTCCTGCAGATCTGCTAACATTAATCATGCGACTGCATGAATCCAACTTCGCTAGAGTCCAGTGGGGAGGAAGTAGGGAGACAACATTGGACTTCCCTGTGGAAAGGGGTGTTAGGCAAGGCTGTTCCATGGCCCCTCTACTTTTTTCGCTATTCATTAACGGGATAGTCGAGAGAATGTTGAGGGCTAGTGTAGATGCCCCATCGTTAGCGGACACCAGGGTTCCGATCCTGATGTTCGCTGACGACACTCTTATTTTGTCTAAGACCCCCATGGGGCTGCAACGTGCATTAAGCATTTTTGATGCTTTTTGCTTGGAGCACGGGCTAGAGGTAAATGTAGGAAAAACTAAACTAATGGCCTTCTCTGCAGGACGCAGGAGCTATCCCAAGATAACCCTAAATAACAGCAGGCTTGATATAGTTAATGAATTCACGTATTTGGGAGTGCAGATCACGGGGGGGACTGGCTGGACGCATCATGTGAATAAAGTAGTCCTAAAGCACCAGCAGCTTTCAGGTGCCCTAAGGGGGGAACACCGCAAATCAAAAACAAAACCTATAAAACCCGCAATGACAGTGTACGATGCGAAGGTTTTGGGTGCCACTTTATACGGCGCGGAACTATGGGCTTGGAATAGTCTGGTGGCTCTTCAGACTTCCGAGAACAAGTTCATGCGAGGGATTACCGGACTTCCACAGAGCACCCCCCTAATCCCATTGTTCTTGGAGCTAGGCAGACGTACGATTGTCGACAGAGCTCGATTGCGACCAGTTCTTTACTGGAGACGCCTCTGGACGACTCCAGAAATAAGACAGTACGCAGAGGGCTTTCTGTGGATAATCAAGGAAGATATCTTCCATAAGATAAAATGGTTAAAACACCTGAAAACCATGTTGGTAAATCTAGGGTTTTCGAATCTTTGGAACAACCCCGAGGGAGAAATCTTCCCAAGCAAAGAAGCCCTCAAAGAGCAATATTGGGATTGGGTGGGAGGCAAGATGCTGAATGACACCAGGGCAGATTCTATGTCTGGTCGTTTCCTGGAGACCAAGATTTTTCCTGTCCTAGAAAATTACTGGGCCAATATCACGGTACCTATGGACAGGAAACTTGTCTTTCAATTAAGGTCAGGATCTATCCCCCTTAAGAAATTGACATCTGGCTGGCACAGACCCACTAACAACCTATGTCCTGCTTGTGAAAATGCCGAGGAGAGCATAGGCCATTTTCTCTTCGCATGTCAAGCCTATGTAAATCCGAGGAGAAAATGGCTCTCGCCGGTATGTAAAAACCTGGGGACACGAGATAGTGCAGTGGCCTTAAGAATCCTATGCACAACAAACCAGGATTCGATAGTCATGGGGTTAGCCAAATACATGGGTTGGGCTTGGGCGATAAGACGACGGTCCTTGGGGGGTAGCAGGTAACCAGGGATCCCCTTTTTTAATACATTTTTATGTAATTGGTATAAATTGTTTTATGTGTAATGTAGTATGAGCTGCACTGTGTTTAATGAATTTTTTACTCTGTGACTATGTATTTTTGTGTAACTGTTTTGATTTTATGTGCTTTTATGAAAATTGACTCGAATAAAGCTTATACAAACGGTTGTAAATCCTAGTATGCATTTCACGTGAGCACATTAAGTTGGTACTTTATTAACTGATATTAAAAATAATAAATCTGTTTTTCTTTTATTTGTAGATTTTATCTTCCATTGAATTGCTGCAGCACTCTTTACCCAAAATCAACCGCAGTGCTTCTGAGCCATCACTACACCGCGCTTCTCACACAGAGGACATCAATTCTTGTACATTAACATCTACAAGGTTACCAGTGTTTTAAGCGCAAATCCTATAGCCCCTTATGAAAGTACATCATGGGGGTGGACAACATGACTGTACTTGGAGGTTTCGGTTTCCTCCGTGATGCAAAATCACCACACCAGCTTTTTAGTCTTTTTGATTCCAAACGCAAACTTAATACTTCATCAGTACTAAACCTCCAAAGAAATGGTCCATTCTGCCCTATACCAAGAACTTGTTATTGGTACAGCGGTGAAAGCCTGTGACCCAGAAACAGTAATACTTATCTCAGTGGATAGGTGATTTTGTACAATAGTTTCCAAATGAATATCCCAGAATGCTCACACTTTTGGAGGAACACATCTGTACATCTACATCATTCTCATTTACCAGTGATCTGAAACACACCTAATAAAAGAATTGTTCCTGTCCATCAGTTGAAGATCCAGAGGAAGGAAGGGAAATCAGCAACTGCACATGATACACCACTTCTTTTAAACAAATTATAAGGGCTTACGAAGATTATTTTGCACAGTGGTAAAGAAAAAAAAAAAACTTTGGGACACAACTCTGCTGAAAAAGTAATGCTGTTTTCTCTGTATGGGCCCAAAGAGAAGGATAATTGGCCCAAGTAGAGTGTGACCAACTTTGATGAACTCAAGTGAACTTACTTTGGTACTATGGATTTGTTTCCTGCTGCCCACTGAGGAATCCTGCTCAGAATGTCTCCCTTCTGACTATGCAAGTCTCTGCGAAACTGTTTTCCTTGCAGTGCTTCGCCTCAGTCAGCAGAGCCTTGGAACTGCCTTAGCAACTGTCTAGAGCGGTCTTCAGAGAGATGCACTATAAAGGGGAAACTGTGAGAACGTATACAGTTTTTTAGTTGCTGATTTGGGTTTTAATTTTTGGTATAATGCTCTTTTATTGCTCATGAGCAAATACATCTATTGTAAACCATAGTTCCCCTGATTATCCTATTTTAATAAAATAAATTAAATTTGTGTTAAAGTTTCATTCCCTGTTTCGAATCGCATTTCTTTTCACACCGTTAGTAGGCCAATTATTTCAACTCAGTTGAAATTCCTGTGTGGACCTTTGCCCCAAAAGAAGCATAACCTTTTTAAGAAAAGCATGATGCTCGGATTAGGGTAGCAGAGTGCTTTACATAAAACAGTGCATACAGATCAAACACATTGAGAACTGAGAAAACCACAAGAGTAGCCCATATTGCTTGAGAGTGCCAGTGAGTTTATGTCATCAACATGTAGTTTAAGATGGACAGCATTGCATTTAGGTGTGTTTTTGGAACTTCACCAGGTTTCAAGATTTAGGAATAGTTTCTGCAGAACTATGTTTTACATTATGGGTGCAAAGGCCAAAAATGCTGTTTTTATTAGATCTTTGATTCCCTCTTAGATATTTTTTTTGACAGGCGAATGAGCCTAACTATATGTATATTTCAGGTTTCTTGTCTAAAATACCAGTGTGCAATAGAATTGTCTCCATACGTTCCTGCAGTAGAAGATGAGGCAACATTAAAAATGTAGCTGCAGCTCCAGGAGCAAGTAGATACAGCTCAACATGATTGTCAAAATTCAAGTACGCACAGACGTACTAGCCTTGCCTGGTCAGTTGGAGGTAATGGTACATCCCACCTTTACTGTTCATAAGCAGTCAACACTCATTGAACTTGGAGCAGTGGAAAACACAGTGTTAAAACAATCAGCCAAGAAGGATGAAGGAAGTCACCCAATCCAGTGTTTCCATGGCTCCTCCAAGCTTTTGTATCCAATACATCTAAGGTAAACATACCATTGCTTATGCCGTTGACTGAATTGATAGAGTACGCTGATTGGCTTTGTGTGACTTATATGGCCAGCTCTAAACACTAGCAGTATTAAGTGTAAGGTTAAGAGTAAGGAGGCCCATCAGTTCACCCATAGCTGTTGTCTAACAGCTACAATACTGCTTTAACTTTAGATGGTATCTACAGCTTGGGAGTTAAATCACAATACACTTGAGGGGAAGGAGAAGCTGCCATTAGTACCCTCCATTGAATGCAGTAAGGGGGTGTCACCAACAATCTTTTGGTGAGGACATATCAAAATGATAATAGTTTGTACCCTCTCTAAATACAGTGCAGATGAGTGGTCAGCAGGTGATCCTCTGCTATTGATCGTGCCTGGCTTGGATTTTTGAAGCTCTTGTATCCTTTTGATGCAGCTTTGTGGATGCACAGCTATTTATGTAAGAGTACTCCTTTTCTTCTTTATTGATTCTTTTCAGTTTGGCTTGTTCTCTTTCTAGAGAGCATGGAGGTAATACATTTGTGATTTTCCACACAGGGAATTCAAAAATAATTTAGTACTTCTCCTTTCTATAGATCCTTGGCTTAAACAATAGTTTGTGGGTAGTTAAAAACTGTTTCTAGGCGGCACTAGCAAAAGGAACAAGATCTTACAGGAAAACATTTTCCTCAACTATCTTATCTAACTACCATATGCCTTCCTCTACTCCTAAAGTTGTGAACTCTTTTAGAACATGGTTGGGCCATCTTGACAGTGGTAACCTTCCAATCTGGCTCTGTGGTCTTTTACAGCATTTCCTAACGATGGCATATCCTACTTGTTTAGTGGACCCCAGATCACAGCACTAATCCAAAACATCAAGTTCTTGATGTAAAACTTATACTGATGAATTGAGAAACAGTCACTTGCAGAGCTAGAACTCTTATCTGTTAAGGCAGGAAAGGAAACCTCAATACAATGTAAAATAAAACCTAACCTTTGAGTGATGCAAATAGTTACATTTTCCATCATTTTAAAATTATTTTGTTGTATGAAAGGAGGGTAAATAAATAGTTATGAATGAGTCGCAGCATTATAAGTTCACAGAAATATGTAGCATTAAAAATTGACAACATAATATCGTACAAATATTATCATTCCATAGAACTTGATATTCGAGAGGCAAGAGTCACATCCATTTTAAAAATTGGGACCGAATATGCAATATTCATCATCTGAGTTATTATGCACAATAGATATTTCCTCCCCACAAATATCTATGGATTCTGCCCACCATGTGAAGGATCCACATGCAATGCAGAACTGAGCTGTAATGAAGACACACAAAAAATTACCAACCAGTTCATACGAAATTTCAAAGGGATAACATTATGAGCTTATGTGAAAAGGGAATATTACACTGAAGCAACTTGGTGGTTTACCTTACAATTTGAGGCTAGAAATCCTGGCATACTTCAGTAGCAAAAATATGTATTGCATCCATGTGCATTTAGGAGAAGTGAAACATGTATGATTCAGAACCACATGGATGTAATATTTTTGGTATTGAATCTTGAATTGTTTTATAATGCTGTATCCTGAGTCTAGAGACGTTTAATATCCAATGACTGAGAATATAGCTTTAGTACAATTCCTTTGTTGTAACTGTCATATAACACGTGTCTTCTCAGCAACAAGCCAGATGATAATTATCTATGTACCCCTTAGGTGACAAGGAATAGACATGACTTATCAAACCTTTATGAGTTAAGGCAGAATACATCTGTGAGGGTGATATGTTTATTTATTAAACACAACATTCACCCAAAAATTGTCTTGGCACTACTGTTGAGTTTGAGTAGGTGGCTGCGAAATCTTATTTAAAAATATGTGTCTTCGAGATTTCCTGAAAACTAAAAGAGAGGTTTGTTTCCACAGGTAGCATGCAAAAGTTTGGATGCAGCTACTGAGAATGTTTGATTGCCGAAAGTTGAAGTCCAACATCTGCAAATTCTCAAAAGAAACTTCCCATTGGAGCGTCGGGATCTAGAAGGGCAATACCAGCAACATTTCTGGGCCATTAAAAGCAGAATGTTAGGTTTATTTATAATGCCTACAGCTTTGAAAATTATTCTGACTTCACTGGAAGTCCGTGTAGTTTCTTTCTAGCTAATATAACAGGGTCAAACTTTTTTCAATTCACAAAGTAGTTGATTTGCTACATTTTCAAACAAATGTTGTTGCATAATACGTTTTTTTGGTGCAGCCAGCAAGACCAGGTTGGCATAGTCGATTCCTGGCTGGATTAAACCATTGATCACAGGTAGTTTTAATTCCATTACCAAAAACTGTAAAATACGTTAAAGCAATGAAAAAAGACAGACTTTACAACATTAACTACCTAGGTGGGAAGGCTAAGATTAGAGTCAAGATAGATTCCTGAGTTACATATTGAAGGAGATAAGAGTGCTTGCCCCACTATAGTTGGCCACTTCCAGTCTCTGATACTTATTTTGGGTGACTTTAGAAGTATTTCAGTTTTGTCAGGATTTATTTTTAGATCATTTTTAGAGATCCACCATCTGGTTGTAATTAAAGGGTTATATTGATTAGTGTCTAGAGAAAATCCAGAAATTGACTGGGTCTCATCCGCGTACATAAGAAAACTTCATACCCAGATATGCAGTAACGAGGTGAGTGGGTGCCTATCAACATTGGAAAAAATGGAAATAAACTTGATCCCTGTAACACGCTGTAACAAGTTTCTTTAGCGAATGTTGAGAAAGGGGAGAGAGATACTATTTGTGTTCTCTTGTATAGAATTTTTTTAAGCTAGACATTGGAAGGCCCTCCAAGCCCTATATTGTACAGCCTTTCAGATAAGATATTGTAGTCAATTGTGTCAAATGCAGTCAAGAGGTCGAAGTGAACCATGGCTCCTAGGCCTCTGGCATCCTTCATCATCCGTAGGTAATCAAGCACAGATACTACAAGGTCCTTAATGTGACCCGATATGAATTCTTCTTGATAATTATCTAATTGTTTGTTTGCTGAACAAATTTGAGTAGATTTAAAGAGACCAGTTTCTCCAACAGCTTCGATAAAGGAAGATGAAAATTGGCCTGCAAATGCTGGGCTCTATGGGGTTTAAAGGTTTTTTCTGAAATGGTTCAATAACAGCTTTTTTCTGAATGTTGGGTCCTATATCAGTTTCAGATCAATTACAGAAAATGGGACAGATTTCCTTGTCGTACCAAGTGATAATTATTTCATACATCTTGCAGGGAAGATGTCAACAGGGGTACCTGAGGAATGGCTTTATATCAACCTATCCATCGGATGGATTTTGAAATTGTAACAATCCACACCCACTTCATCCTGTGGCATCACCAAAGGAAAATAAGATCCAAGTACTGGGTCCGTCGGATACTGTCTGAGATTTGTGTCTAATTATTTCACTCTTGGTAAACCAAGATGAAAGATGATCACACAGACTAATTGTGGGAGTAATTTGTACTTGGCAACATCCAGAAGATTGGATTTCGTTTACTGGTTTAAATGTTCTTAAGAGAGAATGGGGGGCATCAGATTAACACTGTGAAAAGAAAGCTTGTTTATCATGTTTGATCTGTTTGTAGTACTTCTTAGAATTATTTAAGAATAAAATGTGTAGATCAGAGTCCTATGCTTAACTCTACTTGTACTCAATCTGGATAAGCACTAATTTCATTGCATACAAATTCCATGGACAATCAAGGGTTATATTCTTTTTGATGGATTTTACTTTGGACTGCTAACGTTCATTTAAGATCTGAGAAATAAACAAAAATGTCTGATACCAGTCACTTTAGATCATCAAATGTTTCTTTACCAGTGACATTTTTCTGTAATTCTTTGACTTTCTTTATACTCTCAGTGACAGAAAATAATTTCCAGGATCACTTTTTTCAGAAATCATTTTAAATTTGAAATTGGCCAATTGGCTCCCAGAGGTATTAACATATACATTTAAATGACTTTTAGGAGGATGATGTTTTCCTTGTAAACATAATAAATCATAAAATGTATATTGTGAGACTGGTAAAACTTTGGCAGGGTGGTAAATAAACAGGAAAAGTAATCTATTCAATCTAAGGAAAATAATCACTACACCATCTCTGAGTTTATCTTCCCTGGCCGCTTGTATAATTTTAAAATGAGGTGGAACCAGCTCATCTAATATAGTATCTGATTGTGCTGACATTCATGTTTCTGTAAGAAACATAACACATAAATCCGCTCTATGTGCGGTAGCAGAGCAAATGTTGCATAATAAGCCTTTAGTTATTAAAAGATTTTGGGCCTGATTTAGATTTTAGTGGATGGGGTACTCCATCACAGTCCGCTGCATTCCAAGTGCATTATATCCCGTAGCCCTTGTAATACGGTGAACAGTCTATCTGTCACATTTCTGATGGACTATCCCATCCAACAAACTCTAAATCAGGCCCTAACTCTCTCTCAACATATCAGGTGTACCTGTTAACCCAAGACCTTTGAGTGAAAGTTACCCTAAAAACTGCCTCATTTGTAATAACTTAAAGAATCCATAGTTAGGAACATGTTACCAGATTTTCTAAGGACTGGATGACCCCTTCATTGAAAAGTTGCCTGATGACTTGATTTTGCCCATTGACAGGCATATGTGTTTTGAGCAGAATTAAACCAGGGTTGTATATTTTGTAGTATGGTGGATATAAAATGTATGGCTTAAGGCCTGCCAAATATGAACCTTTACTGAGAATGCCCTAAATTTGTTCTTATTCTTGATAATCTGAGTGCTGCACGAAGTCCATTATGTCTGGACAATTTTGGATAGACGCCAGTGGGTACTGGTTCGACCCAGAACATGAGAAAGACTTGAGACAAAAGTCACCCTGTAATAAGAGTTAAGACACAGAAGAGACTGTTCTCCCTTAGTAGCTGTAGAAGTCCTATAGCCGTTCTTCATGTTTTGTACTTCCCAGATGAAGCGATTCTAAGCTGATTCATCTTGAAAAGCCTTGCCATAGCATCAGAGACAATGTCTAAAATAAATATAAGAATCGTGGTAACATTTTTACCTTGGTTAGGTTACAATGACCTATAATTACAATAAGGAAACCTATTCCACTTGTGCATGTTTGAGATGAAAGATTGAATTTAATGGTTCGTAAATATATTTGTACATCACTTCCAACATTGATGTAATCTTTAAACTCTAAATAAGTGATTTCTTATTCGCAACATAAATGAACATATACTACTTCCATTATGTAAAAAAAGATAATTTGCCAGCTTTACACTCTATAGATGGAAACACGGTGTCTGGTGTATGGAAACACCGTCATTGTAGGCAGCTTTTTTTTTTTACCTCTGTGCCCATCAAGATTAGTGTGGAAATATCAGGAGAAGCTTTAATATGTCCTAGAATGGGTTTGAGGCGAATAGCAAAATACTGAGCAGAGATTGGAAGAACCTGCCTAGTCCCCCTTGTGAGTGCAGTTTTGTCAGACATAGCACCCACACAAATGATAAGGGTAGAAAGTCCTGGTTATACTGTGAAAGTCCCGAATATAGGGTGAATGAATTCCATGCTGAGTCCAAAGTTTACAAGCATCCAACAGGATCATCCCGGCCATTACCCCTTATTAGCTGCCACATCAAAAATGGACATAGCTGTATTGTCAGTCAGTCAAACAATCTTTATTTCGATTAATTAAAATCACAAAAGAAAAAACAGTGCATACATCCTTTGTGCATAAAATGGCTAAAAAGATATCGGATTACATGAGGTACATATTTTTTTTTCTTTTTTTCTAAATATGACTGTAGAAGTCTCTTTTGATTACGGTGGTAAACTAACCACCACTATCAAATACGTTAATCACTTTTAGCAAGATTGGGATAACAGTGAAATGTAATTTTCTATAGAGTTCTGAGGGTTTGGGTCGGACCTTGTGGTAAATTAAAGATAACCATTGCTAGCTGTATTTGTGTGATGGGGAAATCCTAACTGCGACCCCGCCCATTATGCAGATTAAAGAAATACGCACTGGCTCAAACATAACTCAATCAGCTCTGATAAATCTACATAGTAAAATTGAAATACGTTCATAATTTGTCTGGTGCCTTTGACTACATTTCAGGACATACAGGCAGTTACATATATATATTATTGTACCTTGCTCATTGCTTATTATGAATGGCCAGAATTTTCCCCATGTTTTCACAATTTTCAAAACTTCCTTGGCGCCACTCATAAGCAGGGCTATTGACCTTATCCAATATATTTTTCTTTAGCAGCATTCTTATTATAACACGTTTTTGGTGCATGGGTTTTTCAGGACTAGCAAGGAACCATTGTCCATCTATGCTGTAATGAGTTGTTTCTAAATTAAAGAGTCCCCTAAATAAGCTTAATTATCCTGTCTTAATGTACAATAAGTGTGGCACCCCTTATTATGGCTTTCATTGAGTTATATCATGCTAATTGATGAGGTACTAGCATTTTCTCTGATAAAATCTGTCTGGGCTTTTGACACATGCAATACATAATGGTAGTTATTGAAAAGTGATTAATCATATGTCCAGCCGCCTGGTGTTTTTAACCAACAGTCAATATTATTCGAAATTATTTAATAATGGCGAAATATGGTCTGACATATTTCTAGTATGGATTCCAATGGTGTAAAGCGGGTGATATTTTGCCCGGTCCTTCCGCCATTGGGCCGCGATTTTCCCCCCACCACTTTGCGATGGTGGGGGGATCCAGACTGCGACCGTGGCGGACGCAAAGACTATTCGCCCCGGAACATCAATAAAATGGTGGTGGTGCCTAGCAGGCACCTTCCGCCAAATCAGGATGCTGTCTTCAGCCAGCCTTTCCATGGTGGCGAAACCGCCATTGAAAGGGCTTGCAGGCCTCCCTTGTGTTGGGCGTAGGTGTGAGTGCACTGAGGGGGGTACCAATGGTACCTCCTACATTTCACTGCACCTTGTGGCAGGCACTGTGTGGTGCCTGCCACGTAGTGCAGTGAAATGCACAACATGCATTTTGAACATTGCGGTGGGTGCTGAAGTCAGCAGCATCCGCCCCAATGTTAAAATGCAAAATGCAACCGCCAAGGTGGCTGTTGCATCCTAATTGGGTGTGCGTGTCTGCCGCATGTATTTCGACAGTTCCGGTCACCACCACAATGGCGGACTGACTCCAGTCTGTCCACCATCGTAATCGGCCCCTTAATCTCCCAGTGCCTAACAAAAAAATGAATGTGTCCTCATGTAACGCAACTGGTGCTCGTGTAAAGCTATCTGATACCCGATACCTTCGGGTCTAGTTTGCGCTATATAAAATTCAGTAAAAAAAAAAAAAAAAAGAGGATGCCAATGTCTCCATTCAACAATGAGCTCATGCCTTTCCATGATGTGTGTTATGGCTTCTCTAGAGTTTTTCTATGTGAATATTTAGGGCCTCCAGAAGTCTTTGCCCCTGGCATCGGAGAGAGATTAATATCCCGCAATATATAAATCCATCCAGATTTGGTTTGCTAGTCATACAAGTAGCTGGTTGAATATTAAAGGATCAACTTCATGTGACCCATATAAAAAAATGCAAAGTTGCCTGGAAGCACCCATGCCTTACACTAGCCATGAGCCAACAGCCCATCTTATCCCTAATGATATGGTGACATCACAGTTCTGAGATTTGACTTAGTGAACTGCGGGGAATGAGATTTTGATACCCTTTTTAATCACTTAGATATTAATCTCATTCATCAATTTGGATCGGTTATTTTCAGTCATTGAGTAAAAGACAAACCCCACATAGGTTAGATGAACCCCATAAACTGACGCAACTCTGAAGAACCACTTACGACTGATAAAGTTTAAAAGATTTAATATAAAATCAAGAAAAGTTACAGATACAATCCTCTCAGGATAAGATTCAATAAGTATACAGGAACTAGAAGGAACATATATTCCCTAAAGAACCTCAATCTACAACCGAATACAATTAAAGTCAGTTCCAGAATCAACAAATTAAAAGCATAGATATGATGTGGTTCCGTTGCGTCATCTAAAGAAAAAGAATACAAGTTAAATCTGCCCCTACTCTATACTAGGTGACATCCCTACTTCGCAAGTTTCTAGTACCCTAAAAAGGTGTCAGCAGTTTGACTCCCTAAGAAGTTCAAACTCTCTTAACCTCTAAAGGTAACTTAAGTTTAAGAAGCAGTACCCTCTCTGCCTACCCATCCGCTCTCTAAGGGTCCTCGGCCTACTGCTCTCTTGCGCTCTGATCTCTCTCAGCGCATCTGCTCAAGTCATCTGCTCTCTTGCTTGCCCTGAGCTCTTCGCTGTTCCCGCTATTCCCGCTGTTCCCGCTCTCTTCTCCCCGGGGTGCTGTCCCTAAAATACACAATCACAGTGTGGGTGGAACGCCCCTTCGACGCCCACCACGGACTTTCCCCCATGATGTCATTTTCTAGCTCTTTCCATGGCTTCGTCTCTTCGCGTCGTCCGTTAAGTTGACCTTTCTTCTTAGCCGCCATCTTCGTCTTCCTGCTGGTGACTTCATTGACATTACATTTGACACTTTCGGAGCAAAAGTCTATCACCTCATCAGAACTTTACTCTTTACGACTATATAAGTAACCTTTCTTGGTCCTGTGAATGGTCATTTCAAAACAAGACTCAAATTTCAAGCTTCTCCTCTCACGTTTAGGCAATAAACTTCGTCCGACATTGTCACCTTAAATCTAGCAAACTTAGACTCCTTGGCTCGCACGTTCACATCAAGTCTATTCACGACTCCTGTGAGCCCACTAAATTACCAACAGCGGACTACACTCCTGCGAACCCTTGGTCAGTCAGGTTAAAATCACAAATGACCTAAACTCTACAACATTCCTACAAACTCTTCTACACAGTATAACCTTTAACACACATTTATATACATATACATAACCGCATTTAGCAATTCGTTTACTTATAAATGGATACATTTTACATAGAATACATTTTATATCTCGTTCGTTATATTATGCTATATATGCTCTGCACATTTCTTCATTTTACATTTCTCGCCGCTTTCTCCATTTAGAATTATACACGTACATGAATTCTACTTTGCACGTTCTTCCATTCGTAAGCATTTCTACATTAGCCCACTATGAATACGAGCCTTCTAAATCTAATGCACGTTCAAGAGTAAATACAATTACATTTCCTATATTACTTTGGTTACGTCTGTTAACTTTATACTATAAGTGTCAACTTCACGTTACGATATACATTTCATTCCTACGTTTATACGATATGCTTGTAAATATGACTCGGATATATGTTTTATTCAAATTGCGCTCTCTCAGTTCCCCCCTTTGATGACCCTTAGGAGTCATCACTAAATGCAATTTGAATAGCACCTTTAAACAGAACTATTTACATCCTTCCCTCTTTTTATCCGTTCGAGTGCTCTTAAACTTTTATACTGTTGATCTTGTAAAGCAGCTAATCTCCTTTCTTGTTCTCTCATGGATCTTTGTAACCGGTTCGTCCTATACCATTTATACAATTTCACTAAACCTAACAATGTAATTATGCAAATTAATACTATTAATACAGGTTTTAATATATACCATACAATGCTTTTACCAAGATTGGCAAACCAACTTCCAACCTTTCCTACTCCATGACCTACTTTTTCCCAAACATTTACTTTTGTCAAATCTTCGATTTCTCGATGTATCTGTGTAATGTTTCTTATGACCTTCTCAAGTGGTTTTGAATTATCAGGAATATAAGTACAACATTCCTGAACCTTCAAAGCCTTGCAAACTCCGCCTTCTTTTGCTAGCAGAACATCTAAAGCAAGTCGATTCTGAAGAACCATCGCTCTAATCGATTGCATCTCGCCTTCTACTAGCATTAATGACCTTGCAGTACTTGCAGACAATCTATCTACGACTGTAGCTAGTCTCCTGATCTTAACATCGTTAAGTATTAAACCTAACATAGGAAACATCGCTCCAAATACGTCTCCTACTACTTCTGCATCTCCTACTTCTCTTTTCGTTCTTGTCGAAGCCTTTCCTTCTATGATCGCTAAATCCTTTGCATGATATATTTTGGGGAAGACAATTGCCAAGTAACACGAACCATACCAATTGTCAGGCAGTTTTACATAGGCATTTCTTCCGCATACAAAATATACATTAGGAATCACTTGCATCTCCTTCATAAAATCTTTCGTATAGTACTCTAATCGAAAAGCATGTTCGCAATTAACTTCACCTACAAATACATTCTCATAATATGTCTTGCTTCGAGTTAAACATAACTTTCCTTTCTGCGTTCTATCCAAAGCTATTGGACCATTGCTACCTTTCTTTTTGTGTGCTTTTTCTTCTTCGGTCCAATCAGTTTTCCACTGTCCTGACATTTTTAGAATCTTCTGCCTTCTGTATCGGTCATCTACTTGTCCTATGAACCTTTTCTCAATCTCGGACACCTTGCAAGTCAGATTATTTCTGCGTGCGTATGATGTATCTAATGAATCCCAAGGAAGAAAGAATTTGGCTAGTCTATCCTCCTTTTTGTAATAGTCCCACTTATTCATTTGTTTATAATTCGGAACTTCAGGCAGTACCGAATCATAATTTGAAAAGTAGTACTCGAACCCTTCTCTACCATAAAATATACTGAGCAGTAAACTACATGTTATCCCATAAGTCAGTGGGAGGTGATGATATCTGATACCTTCATCTACAGAAGCCGGCAATTGCATACAAACATAGCAATCTTTGGCCTCCATGGCATCGATATACTCATACAATAATTTGGCATATGCATTTGACCTAAAGTTTCCCTGTGACTCGTCTACATGTAACCTACGAGCTTCATCTGCCAGTAACACCTTTTCACGGATAACATTGCTCTCCTCCTTCTTCCCAACAAAAGCAGGTTTCAAAGTCGTTACAGGCTTTACATCTGCTGTTTCTTTATCACTTTCATGTCCTACTATGTATGATATGGTCACTACTGTAATTATGAGAAAAATTACTACTGCTATTAGTGTACCTATTATACATTTGGCTTTTCGGTTTGGGTTGCCGTTCTCCATGTTATCAAACTATGCAACTCTTTCTTTCTCGAAGAAAAGTTTTCTTTGCAAGTCTTTATTTGCTTTATTTTCTTTCTCAGTCTGTGAAGTGCTCTTTACCAACAAAGTCTCTTTTTCACAACAATGTCTCTTTATCTTTAGCAACAGACAACCCTAACCCTTCTCCGTCCTCTAAATGTAATCCCTAATTTTATTCTTCTTTCCACTCGGCACTAGGTTATCTTCTTCTTTATAGCTTTAAACACAAAAGTCTTTATGCATCTATAATTATTCTCGTACCTGCAGCTTTAATAACAAGTTCCAATAGTTCAAAACGAATGACTTTTTCTTCTTGTTCTGGAATTTGATGACCAAAAGTTGGAAACTGTAATCGATTTAGCACTAGGTCTTTAATCCGACTCAAGTATGGGGTATGGGAAGTGTGAAAGTCAGTAACCCCTCAGTCTCGAGTCCAGGCGTCAACATCCATATCTCCACTGCCACAAATGGATCGAGATCGATTACTTTCACTTCTCTCACTCTCCCAGATTTCTGTCCCCAAGACATCTGCTAGATAAGTCCACTCTGGGGTGGCGTACCTTCTGCAGGGCACACGTACCCTTCTTGATCTTCTCGGACTCTCAGAGCCTGAATCCGTAGTTTCTTCTTCTTGATCTGAATCTTCAGCGATCGGGACAAGGGTACTTTCTTGTGGTGCTTTTAAGCTTGGCCTTCTCCTTCGTTCTGGCCAACTAGCTTCATCACTCCTTGTCCTCCTGCTTCTTGTTCTTGGACCCGTCTCTTGGTCACTTACATCTTGTTCGGTCTCTGACTCGAATTCCCAGCTACTTCCCTCTTCCGATACAGCTTCGGTCTCACTGGTGTCCTGACCATCATCTACTTGTTCCGACACAGGCTCAGCCTCTTCGATCACCTCTACAGCTTGGCTTTCCCCCTCTGTGGCTTCTCCGCTTTCCGCTGGATTCTCATCCGAGAGAGGAGCTGTTTCTTCTAGAGGTGTTGGCACTCTTCGAGTGTGCGAAGCATGTATCCAATTCGGCAGGCCTCCACACTTCACTGCAGTGTTCGTAACAAGTATGACTTGAAACGGTCCTCGCCAACGCACGTCTAAGCAGTTCTTCCTGACGTGCTTTTTCACCAAAACCCAGTCCCCCGGACTCAGGTCATGGCACAAGTCCTGTGCTGATGGAACATCTGCAGCCTGGACCTGGAGGGACACAGAATTAATGGCATCAGATAGTCCCTTGCAGTAGTCCAAGATCAAATCGTCTGTGATGTTCAATAACGCTGCAGTCGGAACCGATGGCAATCTCATAGCTCTCCCCATTAGCACCTCATGTGGAGAGAGACCTGTTTTCCTATCTGGTGTGCTACGTATGCTCATAAGAACCACTGGAAGTGCGTCTGGCCAACTCAGAGATGTTGATGAACAAACCTTGGCAAGTCTGGACTTTATTGTGCTGTTGATTTGTTCTACTATCCCTGAGGCTTCTGGTCGATAACTGCAATGGAGCTTCTGATCGATATCCAAAGCTGAGCACAACATCTTCACTACTTCGCTGTTAAAATGAGTTCCTCTGTCCGATTCCAAAGAGGATGGCACCCCAAACCTCGGTATCAACTCTCTAAGTAACAGTTTTGCTACTGTAAGTGTATCGCATCTACGTGTAGGGTAAGCTTCAACCCATCTAGAAAATATACAGACAATCACTAAAACGTATCTGAGTCTATTGCATTTAGGCATTTCGATAAAATCAAGCTGCATCCTATTGAAAGGCCCCCCAGACCTCCCAATGTGACTCAATGTGACTGGTGTTCTCTTTCCTACGTTTAGTTGCTGACAGATCGCACATCGCTGACATACTGCTTCTGCCGCTACTCTAAACTTTGGATTAAACCACGTTTGTCTGAATACTCTCACCATAGCATCTCTACCTATGTGTGCTGATCCATGCAATTTCCTTGCCATTGGACTAACGAGTTCGTTTGGTAAAACTGCTCTCCCATCTGCAGAAATCCAAAAGTTCATTTCACTTTTTATACACCCAGCTGTTTCCCAGCCCTTTTTCTCCTCATCTGGTGCGTTTTCCTGAACATATTTCAGTTCATCCCACGTATCTACAGTGTCTAACAACATTGTTAAATCAGTTCTTTCCTGTATTCCCCCCACTTCTATATTAGTGTGAGAATATCCCTGTTCTGCGCAGTAACGCGCTACTTCATCAGCATAGCGATTGCCCTGCGACACAAAATCTACGTTTTTCGTGTGCGCAGCACACTTGACGACCGCAATAGCTGATGGTCCTTGCAATGCTTCTAACAATAGTCTCACGAATTCTCCATTCCTAATGGGAGAACCCGAGGAGGTCATGTAACCTCTTTGAGACCATAACTGCCCGTAATCGTGAACTACCCTGAAACCATACTGGCTATCGGTGTATATGGTGACTCGAATTTTGTTACCTGCTAAACAGGCACAAAGCAATAATTTCAGCTACCTGAGCGGAATGTACTCCTTCCAGGCAAGCGGCTTCTACAACTCTGGTGATTGTACAAACTGCATAAGCTGCTCTCAGCTGACCAATATCGTCTCTTACGCATGAACCATCAACAAAGAAAATTTCATCGGGGTCAGTCAATGGCTCATCTACGATATCTGGTCTCGGTTTGGTGCATAGTTCAGTCACATCAAGGCAGTCATGATCTGTACAAATTTCATCATCCACATCATTTGGAAGTGGCATCAACGTAGCAGGATTTAAGACGGAGCATCTTTTTAGGGTCACATTCTCGGCAGCCAATATGACTTGCTCGTAGCGTGTGAGCCTGCTATTCGTCAGATGCTGAGTCTTGGTCCTGGTCATTAATAATTCCACAGAATGCGGTACGTACACCACTAACTGATGTCCCATTACCACACTCTCACATCGTTCAATGCCGACACCCGTTGCAGCTACGGATTTGAGACATCCGGGCAACGCTGCAGCTACTGGATCTAATGTAGCCGAAAAATACGCAACTGGCCTACGCGCATCTCCGTGTATCTGGGCCAAAACTGCTAAAGCGCAACCTTCTCTTTCGCAGCAGTAAAGCAAGAATGGTTTTGTGTAATCAGGCATTCCTAAAGCCGGGGCACGACACAAGTCCTCCCTCAGCTGCAAAAACGCCATCAAACAGTCTTTGTCCCATGGTACCGGATCACTCACTCCTTTGTGCGTCAGTTGTAATAACGGCTTTGCCTTCAGTGAGAAGTTGGCTATCCACTGTCGACAATAACAGACCATGCCTAGAAACATCCTGACTTCTCTCTGTGTTTTAGGCGCGTTCATCTTCATGATCGCCTCTATTCTGTCTGGAGACACCTTCCGTTTTCCTTTTTCAATCCTGTGGCCCAAGTATTGCACTTCAGTCAGACAATACTGCAATTTACTTGGAGACACCTTATGTCCGTTCTCGGCCAAATGATTTAACAAGGTGATGGTGTCTACTCTGCAAGCTTCCTCAGTTTCTGACGCAACTAGGTCGTCTATGTACTGGACCAGAACTGAGTTCTTGGGCAGCACTAGACTTTCAAGATTTTTCTTCAGTAGCTGGTTAAAAATCGATGGGCTTTCTGTATACCCCTGAGGGATACGACACCATGTTAAAACGCGATTTTCCAGCTTAAAAGCGAAAAGATACTGGCTATCTTCATCTAAAGGAATTGAAAAGAAAGCCTGGCACAAATCTATCACGGTGAACCATTCAGCTTGGAACGGTATCTGATACAATATCACTGATGGATTCGGTACCACTGGACAACATGAGACAACAATATTATTAATTTTTCGAAGATCCTGCACTATTCTGTATTTTCCACTAGGCTTCTGCAAACCCATAATCGGGGAGTTACATGGACTACCCACGATCTCCTTCAGTATTCCCTGTTTAATCATGGATTCGATCACAGGCTTTATTCCTGCGATCGTCTCCGGTGTCAACTTATACTGTGGTGTTCTTGGATACTCGGCATTGGGTCTTACCATGATCTTTACTGGTTCTACCCCTTTGATCAATCCTATTTCTTCTCCAGTAAAATCCCACACCTCAGCTGACACTTTCTTCCTCAAGTCTTGTGGAAGCTCCTCCACTGTTAAGGTAGGATATAGTTCCACGCATTCCTGCGAGTTTACAACCTTAAAATCGGCATCTTCATCGTTGGTCTGCACTTCCACTCCTTCAGGTGTGCAATGTATTGTGCAATTCAATTTACACAACAGATCTCTTCCTAATAAACACACCGGGCTAGAATCACAGATCACAAACTGATGTTCGTCACTGTAATTCCCTATCTTCACTGACACTGGTTCTGTCAGAGGATTCGTCATCCTCTTGTTTGCGACTCCTACCACCTGAATCATCTCTCCTGATATTGGCAGACCTGGGACTATCGCTGATCTCAACGTGGATCTAGTGGCCCCCGTATCCACCAAAAAGGTCGTAGGACATCCAGCTACTTCGGCTTCTACGTATGGTCCTCTCTGATCTACTTCCAGGGCTGCTCCTAGAGTACAGTCTTCTTCCCTATTCACTCGTTGCCCTGTAAGAGGATCAACGTAGTAGCATTCTTCTCCTCCTACGAACAATGGCATTTGTCTATAGGTTTTCCCTCCATTTGTAATGCGAAACGGTTGAGGAAACGGGGCTCGAGGAGTCTGAGTCCCCCCTTTGATAAACTTTCCCTTCGGGACTGTTGCTCCCTTAACCACGTTGTTCTGAACCTCATCCTCCTCCTGTTCTAATTCGCCTGTCTCGACATTGTAAGGACACTCGCGTCTCCAATGTCCCACCTCGTTACACTGATGGCACCTTGTTGTCTTTTTCAGTGTCGCAATATCTATTCTCGGTCTTTCTTCCTCATCTCTGCTCTGAATATTCTGTTTCTTTGCTGGCGTTCCTGTTGCCGCTGTCCACCCTTTCCAGCTGCTTGCATCTGTACCAACATCAGCTTTTCCTTAAGCTTCTTTGCCTTCGAATCTATTTCATCGCTACAGTACCTTGCATACCTCAGAATCTCATCTAAAGGTTTGTTTTGCCAACAGATCAAATGCTGTTGAATCATCAGGCTTATGTCTGGTCTCAATCCGAGAACAAACTTCGACACAAACTGTCCTATGTCTTTAGGATCCATTACGTCCAACCCACTGTACTGTTTAAATGCCTTCAGTAACCTCTCATAGAACTCGTGAACGGTCTCTTTAGGCTCCTGAGTTGTTCGATCTATCTTAACCCAGTCTATGTCCTGCACCGGCACTTTCTCTTTTAGCCATGTTATTACTCTCTCGTATTTTTCCATGACTCTGTCTGATGGACCGCCTGTCCGGGCATCCCTCGGAGGCTCACAAGCGGGCCATTCAATACTAAGTTTACATGCCGTCCACAAATCTCCGGGTACCACGATATCGAACAAAGTGTTCAAATCGATCCACAGCACCTTAGAGATCTTCACGAATCTCTCTACCTGCTTGTACCACTCCACAGGATTCTCTCTAAGCTTTGGGAAAGAATTAGTGAATGCCGCTAAATCCCCCCTACTCCAGGGTAAATGAACGTAGTTTCCGTTCGCGATTTCTCGCAAAGGGAAAGCTTCCATTCGCATTAGGTCTGTATCCTGGGATTTCACAAGTGTACTCCTTCTGACAGATCCCCTCTTGGACCATTTTTCCTCCCATCAATCCAGATCTCTCCATATTCTGATACACATGATTAGTTCCCTTATGTGTACTCTTAGCCCAATCGTTCTACGCTCATCTAGATCCCGATCCGTGCAATTCAGCCTATGGTTGGCCTGTAAGGCTTTAGTTCGTGACATGTCTATCATATACTTTTCTGCTAATTCAGATAACTTTTCATGAGCTGCCCTTGCTTTTCGAGTAACATCCTTAGATAAAAACAATATTTCATCTGGATCGTACAGCTCTAACCTTTCTATTGCTACGGTGCCGTCAATTATTTCGTCCAAGTCTGATTTTAAACTCATTACATCTATCCGTCTTGCTTTTATTTCAGCTCTCAGTACGTCAGTCCTAGGTTGTTCTCTTACATCCCTCTCACCTCCACTATGCGCCCTACGCCTAAGCACAGGTGAGTTATGAGGAGTTTTTCCTTCCATCTCTTTGTTCCCATCTCTCCAGATCCCAAGCTTTTCCATCTTCCCTTGGGGTGTGGTGGAACATTGCTCCATTCCCCATCACTACATTCCGTCTTTTAGGCTCAGTTTCTCCAGATACGATATAGGATCCTCCGTGCTGTTCTAAACCACTGTAACTCGCGTGCTGTCTAGTGTCACTCAACAAACGGTAAGGTCCGTCACGGTCCTCCATGTTCCCGCGATCTCGTTCGTGATCACTGGATGCATGGCGAGACGTTTCGCGACTCCCTATATTCTCATGACTTCGTTCTTGATCACCGGACGCACGGCGAGACCCTTCGCGACTCTCCATGTTCCCGTGATTCCAATGTTGCACGTTTTCATCCGGGGTATGGTGAGTGCATCTGAAAGTATTTCGGTACTCCTGCGTCCTTCGTTCTCCCTCACTAAAGGTGACGCGAGGCACTTCCCCACACCCTGCACTCCTGTCGTTGCACATTTGCCTATTGCCACTAGTAGTAGGACAAGTATCTCCCCTGCTTCCTTGACTCCCTCTCTCCCACTCCGGGCTGCTTTCGCCAGCTCCACAATGAGAGAGGATCTTGTTATCCTGGTCTCTCCATTCTGTTCCTGTTTCTAAACTTTTATTCCGAGTCTCTTCGGCAGTATCCCATTCTCTCAGGTATTCCCTTAATTCCTTATAGGATTTTGGTTTCGGTCCCCTCAAATCCATTGATCCTCTTTGACCCCCTTGTTCTATCCAGGGACCCGTTGCGGAATCTAATGGGGTACTCCGACTCGTCGGTGCTAGTATCTGCCTCTGAGGATTTATCGCGTTGTTCCTGTTCTCCATCTCTGCCCTTTCCCTGTCCCATCGTGCCTGTTCCTCCTGCTGGACCCCCTCTGGGTTGTAGATTGACACTATAGGGCCTATGGTAACAGGTACTTGTAAAGCATCTGGCATTTGATACGATCTTGCATGCTGTGTTTCTGGGACCTTCTGGACCACGAATCTTCCCACTACTCTCTGTTCGGGACTAGATTGAGTTGCTTCCTCACCTTTCCTGGTATCCCATTCTGATACTGGGATCGATTTATATTCCCCCCATCTAGCTCCGTCTTCTTGCTGTAGTACGGGACTTGCGATTTCGCTGTTGTACGGAGGTGGTCTATCTGTTAATAGCCTCTCTATCAGATCGTCATCTGGTTCACTATCCTCATCTTCTTCTAGAGGTTTCTTTTCTCCCGTAGTCTCTATCATGGTGAACAATTTGTCTGCTTCTATCTTTTGTACTCTCCACTTCTTAGCTTCCTCATCCCACTTTGCATCCTGCACTGCTTTCACCGATCGTCTCACTCTTTCTTGGCGTCTCTTTAAGCTCCTTTCGTGTGCTGCTCTAAACCATGCACTAAGTGCTTCGAACTGTGTTGGCCTCGGTAGAGGTCTCGTTGCAAGCATTACCGCTTTCAATTGGTTCAACACTTCTAGCTTAAACGTCCCGTATCTCGGAAACGTCAGTTCCTTATTCCCTTCTGTTAGCTTATTCCACTCGGAGATCCTCATACCTGACGATAACCTAACTAACTTAATTAATTTGGAGGTAGATGACGGAAACGCTGACTTGTTAGCGGATCAGTCAGTAAATGTTGCGTCTGATTCTGAGCAGCAGCAAAATATTGTTGAGGAGTTTCCTTCTCCTTCAGCTTCTTCCCCGGTTACGCGCCCTATGAGAAATTGTAGAAAAGCTCAAGCCAAAAGGGGGGGAAAACAGCCAGGAAAGAAAAAAATCAATTCACCCCCTAGACATAAAGGGAAAAATGTGGAGCATGTAGATGTGGACGAGCTTAAACAAATTATTGATGATGACCTATTTAACAGGATTTCTGACATGATAGACATCAAAATTAAAACCATCATCAAGCCCCTCATCGGGAAAATTGACAAACTAACATCTGAAATAAAAAAGTTGGGGGGGCTTCAAAGCAAGTTGGCGGATGATTTGGAGAATTTAGGCAACGAAGTACGTAAACCTGTAGTCACCCTGGAGGAAGATCTGGGTGCAGTTTTAGGCACTACGGATACCGTACAACAACCCACCTTGGATGGCCAACTGCTACCATCTGTGCCCACTAACGACAATGTTATTAGAGAGGCCCCCACGTCACAACCTTTGGCTCCAACCCCATCGCCCCAAGTGGATGACCCCCCACAATTTCTTCAGGAAGCTGCTCTTTTAGTTCTGGTGCTGGCGAATGTCCCCGCTTTATCTCAGGAGCAAAAAGAATCTGCCCAAGGCCTTAAGGATAAAGCCTTATATTGGCTTACCAACAACATGCGCATGGCAGATCAGGGAGCCGACCAGTTAGCTGGGGAAATTGTCAGGGCAAGAAGGGTATCTTGGATTGGCAATAAGACCAAGAAATTTAATGGAGACTGTGTCATATTAAATTTTGTTAACGCAGAAGTACTCCCTAACATCCTAGCTAATATCCTCCCACCGCAACGTAGAACCGGATCTATAATTCCCCTAACCCTGAAATTCTTTTACACCGAGAGCCAGATGGAGACTTCCTCCAAAATTCCAAGGTTCAGAAGAAATGATAGATCCGCTCACTGGGGTGGGGAAACTAGATCCGGATTCAACAATAACCATCCTCGCCTCATGAGTAGCCGAGGGCTAGGGCAAAATAACTTTCCATATGGGCCAACGGCCAGAACACCAGGGCCACTTTGGCCCAATATAAATAGGTGGGGTCCACAAACTCCATGTTATGAATATAGGGGCCAGGGCAATGGGCCTATGTTCAGGCATGGGAACGAACACTTTCCAATGCGACCAAACACCCCGCAGCCAACGTGGAATCTAGCAGCAAATGGTTGGGGCCAGGTACCCAATCCATTTGACTGGGGAGCGGGAATGGGGAACAGATATGGGGTCCTGTCCGGTCTAAATGACTGTGATTGACTTACAGAGGCCACGAACCAGGGAACAGATACCACGGTCCAACAACTGGACGTGGCATCAGCTCCGGCCCTATTAACTGAGACTTCCAGGGACTCCTGCAGGATAATGAGTTGGAATGTTGCGGGGTTAAATGGTAAACGTGAGGATAAATCCTGGTCAAGCTTTGTCCTAGGCCACCACATTATTGCCCTCCAGGAAACGTGGGATACTTCCGACAACCTATGGTGGGATGGGTTCATTAGTTTCACCAAAGCCGCTGTTCATAGCCGCATGGGGAGGGCCAAGGGAGGCCTTCTATTTCTGTTTTCTTTAGATTTAATAGGTAGTTTTAGGCAGATCGACACTGACTCCCCTAACATCCTGATGGTCGAAAGAGTGACTAAAAACACCAAAAGGACGATTTTTGTAAATTTCTATAATTCGGGGAACAGTGACCACAGAGGCCGCAATATTATTAATTTGGATAAGATTTTAAATAAGGTCAGTCAAAATAATACTCTCGATATAGATTATATTTTATTAGGTGATTTTAACATCCATCCGTGTAACCTAAATTGCAGGGGAAACAGTCCTGACGGGGATGATGGGCCTGAGGGACCCCACTTCGAACACTCCCCTGAGGGGGAGGAATTGGAGGACTTTCTTGTCAGTTTCGACCTTTATGAACCAGATGGTGACACTAGACAGCCAACTTTCACTGGTATTTCGTATGGCACTATCATTGATTATATATTTGTATCCCTAAGCATTCTTATACGGGTTAACATATATCGCACCACACAATTTCACTCAAGTGACCATAACCCTGTTGAGCTAGAAGTGGCTTGGGGAGACAACATAGGACCTCCCCCGCTGAAAGTAACCACCCACCCTTTAAAGACAACTGGCCAAGGAAGACGCTTGAAATGGGCTAAGGTGGTCCCAGATAAATTTTATGCAGAGAACTTCCCAAGGATTAAGGGGCATGTTGAGGTCTGTAAAAACCTTAGCGCACAGGGCAAAGAAACCGTAGAGGCGTTTGAGGCCATATGTGAGCAGGTGTCACAGGACCTTTTGGCAAAAACTAAAAACGTAACCCCAGGAAACAAGCGCTGGTTTGATTCAGCTTGCTCAAAAGCCCATAGATCATTACTGGCTGCTCTCAAAAGTGTTCCTAGGGTAAACAATGAGATCTCAAAACTCAGGAAAATTTATAAATTAACAGTTAAAAAACGAAAGGACACTATTAAACAAGAAGCCTGGGAAGACCTCCTTTCGGCAGCAGTCCTGAAGAACAGCAAAAAATTCTGGGAGATTATTAAACAGCCCTTCTTCTCAGATAATGATAATGATATCATGGACTGCGTTATTCCTGATGATAAATGGTTATGCCATTTTAAAAATGTCTATGGGGATTCTGTTGACGCTACCACAGACGCCCCGTTGATAAGCCCAGCCACCTGCCCCATTATCTTTAACCAAGTAGAGGTGGAGAAAGCCATTATGTCCACTACTAAGCACAAGGCTCCTGGTCCGGACGGGGTGCCTGCTGATTTCTTCAAGTACTCCCCAAAATTGTGGGCCGAAGTCCTGACAAATGTGTTTAACGCAGTGAATGATAACCCTGCACCTGCATCATGGAATATTTCCACCATTGTTCCTATTTTTAAAAAAGGCCAGCGGGATGACCCAGGCTGCTATAGGCCCATATCCCTCTTAGATTCCTCGGTAAAAATCTTAGGGAGAGTCCTCTTATCTAGGTTAAGGGAGAATGTTGAGGGTTGTGGTGGACTATCTGAAATCCAATATGGATTTAGGGAAAAAAAAGGCACTATTGAACAATGCATTAATCTACATCTGCTCATCTCCAAATATACTGTAGCTAAGGAGGGGTCCTTGTATCTTGCATTCATGGACCTCTCCTCTGCTTTCGACTTAGTCAATAGGACTAAGTTGTGGTCCATTCTGTTGGAGATTGGCATAGATGAAGCATTAGTTACCTTTATGTCCTCCCTGCATCAGGAACTCTTCTCTAGCATACGCGTGACCAACGAGGGCAGGTGCACTGCTCTCTTTAGATCTCTAAGGGGGGTGCGGCAGGGCTGCATTTTGGCCCCCTTACTGTTCACCATCTATATCAATGGCCTGGGTGCGCACCTTGAGGGGCAGGATGCCGACGTCCCGTGTGTAGGAGTAACCAAGATACCGGCACTCCTATACGCCGACGACGCCGTGCTGATCGCCCGCACGGGAGTTGGCCTCCAGCGCCTATTGAACGCTTTCGGCACGTTTATGGACCATTTAGACCTAAGAATAAACGTCGCCAAGTCACACACCATGGTGGTGGGCACAGAGTGCCGCAGGAAGAGAACTAAAACATTCACCTGTAGGGGGGATTTGGTTAGTAGGGTACCCACATTTCCCTATTTAGGTATCTTGTTTGACCAGAAAGGGACATGGGGCCCACAGGTTAGAGCCAAGAGATTGGCGGTCACACGATCAGCCTCAGCAATATTGAGCTTTGCTGGTAGGCTAGGAGCAAGGCCTATGGAAGCCATCCTAAAAATTTATAATAGTAAATCTGTGGCCATTGCATTATATGGCTCAGCACTGTGGGGGTACGCAAATGTGGAGCCTATACAGAGAGCGGAGAATGGATTCATCAGAGCCCTGCTCTCTGTACCTCAGTCCACCCCAACGTACTCCGTACATAAAGAAGTTGGTCTTGAATTTCTTTCAGATAAATTAAGCCTGGCCCCTTTGATTCTCTGGCTAAAAATATGGATGAACGATGAACTTCCATTAAATCACAAGATCTTGACCGATGTCTTGGCCTTAGATAAATCCAACAAAATTCCTTGGCTGGCCTATCTAGCAAAAGTTTTCTCAGATCTAGGCCGCCCGGAGCTCTTTACCTCCCCGGAGTCCATCAGGATCCAAGACATTGATCTAGTTAGAAAGTCTTTTTTGGGAAGGAAAGAAATGCACCGTGAAGAGCGTGAACTAGCAAAGCCGGCAGTGAGGGATCATTGCCTGCTGCTTACCTCACCTTCACTCGCACCTTACCTTAGTTATGTAACACATCCTTTCCATAGGTTTCTTTTGACTAAATTTAGATTTAACCTGCTGCACTACTATTTAGGTTCTTTTACCAGTTGGCAGAAACCAGATTTAGCTCCGCCCTGTAGCTGTGACCAGTTTTCACCACAGGACACAATGCATTTTGTTATGTTTTGTAGTCTGTATTTAGAGCCTAGGAAAAAATTCCTGTTACCAATTCTTAAGGAGGCCGGCTTCACACAGGTGAGACCGGCTTTGCTCTACCTACAACTACTACCTAACCCTCATATTACCTATTGCGTTGCTAAATTCCTGACAGCTGCCTCCAGGGCGAAAGCCCCTAGCCAAGAATAATTTTTAATGTTAATTACATTTTTCTCTCAAATTGTCTTTTTAATAATTTTTAAAACAGTATTTGACTTTTGTATCACGTGTATTTTTGGTAAATCTTGTATGTAATGTATTTTATTGTCGTTTCTTTGTATGGCTTTTAAAGAGCCGAATAAAGATATTTTGACTGACTGACTGACACTCGGAGATCCATAGTATCGAGTGTAAGCCTACATTCACTGCCATATGATAAGCTGGCGTGCCTTCTGGTGGAGCTTCTTCTCCTGCATATAAGTTTCTTCTATCTCTCCTAAAGATTGCCCTTAAACGTTTGAAACACTTCATTTTCAGTAATCTACGATTTTCCCTTATTAATTCTCTTCCTTATTTACGTCCCGATGACAAACCACCAATCCCTGTGCGATTCTCGCTAATCAGCCTATCCCAGCGCGGTTCTATGCTAACCGACCAATCTCAGCGCGACTCTACGCTGACGTCACTCGTCCCCTTTGCAGCAGTTTCCTCCTTTCTCAGCTTGCCTCGCGGTCTTGCATACGTCTCATTCATACGCCGAAAAATGACTACTTCCGTCCAAGCGATCACTTTTCTCTGACTGTACAGCCACAGTCTAACTGTAATTGCTACCTCGACTGGCGAAACGTCTTCCCTCTGACGGTCAGACACTTGCCTCAACTGATAGGTTACTTACACACAGTAAACGTACGACCAGCGTCCGTTACTCATACACTCACTCAAACACTCCCCCTATCATCGGTCTGCGGGCGATCAATGGTACCTCATGACCCCCTTTAAATGGTAGACAAATTACTCTGGGTGTTCGATACACCCGAACCACTTAAGCCCTCTCTGGACATAAGATTTTATCCGGTTGCGCGCGCTCACAACCTTCCCTCAATCACACTACAGGCATTCAACTCCGCTTGACATTACAACACAGGTACAACATAAAACACCGCAATCTGGCAACGCATGACCCTTATACTCACTCTCGACCGACTCTGCTGCTTTTCTCTCGACGCACCGTCAGCACCGTCTTCGGCAGGGATTCTTCTTCTGGTCGTCGATGACTAGGGACCTTGGGGTAATCTAAACCTGACCTAGGTTGTCTTCCTCAAGAAGAAAACCATCCTCTGCTACCAACTGCGGGGAATGAGATTTTGATACCCTTTTTAATCACTTAGATATTAATCTCATTCATCAATTTGGATCGGTTATTTTCAGTCATTGAGTAAAAGACAAACCCCACATAGGTTAGATGAACCCCATAAACTGACGCAACTCTGAAGAACCACTTACGACTGATAAAGTTTAAAAGATTTAATATAAAATCAAGAAAAGTTACAGATACAATCCTCTCAGGATAAGATTCAATAAGTATACAGGAACTAGAAGGAACATATATTCCCTAAAGAACCTCAATCTACAACCGAATACAATTAAAGTCAGTTCCAGAATCAACAAATTAAAAGCATAGATATGATGTGGTTCCGTTGCGTCATCTAAAGAAAAAGAATACAAGTTAAATCTGTCCCTACTCTATACTAGGTGACATCCCTACTTCGCAAGTTTCTAGTACCCTAAAAAGGTGTCAGCAGTTTGACTCCCTAAGAAGTTCAAACTCTCTTAACCTCTAAAGGTAACTTAAGTTTAAGAAGCAGTACCCTCTCTGCCTACCCATCCGCTCTCTAAGGGTCCTCGGCCTACTGCTCTCTTGCGCTCTGATCTCTCTCAGCGCATCTGCTTAAGTCATCTGCTCTCTTGCTTGCCCTGAGCTCTTCGCTGTTCCCGCTATTCCAGCTGTTCCCGCTCTCTTCTCCCCGGGGTGCTGTCCCTAATATACACAATCACAGTGTGGGTGGAACGCCCCTTCGACGCCCACCACGGACTTTCCCCCATGATGTCATTTTCTAGCTCTTTCCATGGCTTCGTCTCTTCGCTTCGTCCGTTAAGTTGACCTTTCTTCTTAGCCGCCATCTTCGTCTTCCTGCTGGTGACTTCATTGACATTACATTTGACACTTTCGGAGCAAAAGTCTATCACCTCATCAGAACTTTACTCTTTACGACTATATAAGTAACCTTTCTTGGTCCTGTGAATGGTCATTTCAAAACAAGACTCAAATTCCAAGCGTCTCCTCTCACGTTTAGGCAATAAACTTCGTCCGACATTGTCACCTTAAATCTAGCAAACTTAGACTCCTTGGCTCGCACGTTCACATCAAGTCTATTCACGACTCCTGTGAGCCCACTAAATTACCAACAGCGGACTACACTCCTGCGAACCCTTGGTCAGTCAGGTTAAAATCACAAATGACCTAAACTCTACAACATTCCTACAAACTCTTCTACACAGTATAACCTTTAACACACATTTATATACATATACATAACCGCATTTAGCAATTCGTTTACTTATAAATGGATACATTTTACATAGAATACATTTTATATCTCGTTCGTTATATTATGCTATATATGCTCTGCACATTTCTTCATTTTACATTTCTCGCCGCTTTCTCCATTTAGAATTATACACGTACATGAATTCTACTTTGCACGTTCTTCCATTCGTAAGCATTTCTACATTAGCCCACTATGAATACGAGCCTTCTAAATCTAATGCACGTTCAAGAGTAAATACAATTACATTTCCTATATTACTTTGGTTACGTCTGTTAACTTTATACTATAAGTGTCAACTTCACGTTACGATATACATTTCATTCCTACGTTTATACGATATGCTTGTAAATATGACTCAGATATATGTTTTATTCAAATTGCGCTCTCTCAGAACGACCCTTCTAACCAGCATTTCCTGTTCAGTAGTGCTTAGTAACCTAAAGCCTTGACCCTGTAGTTTGAGCATGTCTCTTAGTAAGTTTGTTTCTTGAAGGATGCCTATTTGAGCCCATATATGCAATTGATCTTGCCTCATAATTTGTATTTTCATAGTTAACCTAAGTTCATTCACCTTCCATTTCAAAATACTATTACACTCTGCGGCTTCCCCAGCCAGTCTGATCCCTACTTAATACCTTGAAACCTTTCAAGCTGATATATTCACTCTTTCTCTGCTGCATCCCCTTTCCCTTCTCCCCACCATACCAAATCTACATATCTTATCATACCAGCTCCAATTCCTTGCAGGGTTAAAGACCCCACTTCTGCCCATAAGGTGAACCCCCACCATAAAGTTGAAAAAACACACTTGCCAAACCCAAAACCTTCCCCCAAGATCTTGTGATTTAACTCAAGCTTTCCAAATGCCATTAGCCAAGCATGGCTTTTGATCAGTCAGTTTCAGAGCTACGACCTTGTTGCCACAGGCCTAACGGTTTTTTTAGGTCTCGCGACCTATCCATGCGCGCAAGTGCATCGAGCGGAGCGAGAATTCAAGTGGCGAAAATCATCGTCAAACCAAGGGCTTTCAGCCCCGCGGTTTTCATGCAGTTCACGTGAACCACGTGATTAAACATGCACGCGCATCGGCAGCATTTCTCCTGCAGGCTCGCAAAAGGCTCTCCTCCCTCCCCACATCAAAGTCATCAATCACCCTCCCACAGGCTTCCCCAGCGCTGCCCCGCCCCCTGCTTCACGGCCAGGCCATCTGTTCCCTGCCAGACCTCGTTTAACTTGTTCCCTGCTTGCCTCTCCCCCCCCCCCTCCCCCACCACAGCAATGCCGAGGGCTGGTTTCACTTTCAGCACGGAAGACTTGCATGCTTTGCCAACGCTTGTTTTTAATTTTTTTTATTCAATGCTTGTTTTTCTACTTGCATAAACCGAGTGGCTTTACCGAGCATTTACATTTTTCTTATCATGCCATTGCACACGTTCTCCCAGGCATGCAATATCATGGCTTAGGAGTTGAGGAGTCACCTCCACAGCAAGGGAACCCTGGGGGCCTGCAGTGATTTTTCAGACCCACCCCCTACCTGCCCACTCCTCCCCCCACCCTATCCGCCCCCTCCCCCACCACAGCAATGCCGAGGGCTGGTTTCACTTTCAGCACGGAAGACTTGCCTGCTTTGCCAACGCTTGTTTTTAATTTTTTTTATTTAATGCTTGTTTTTCTACTTGCATAAACAGAGTGGCTTTACCGAGCATTTACTTTTTTCTTATCATGCCATTGCACACGTTCTCCCAGGCATGCAATATCATGGCTTAGGAGTTGAGGAGTCACCTCCACAGCAAGGGAACCCTGGGGGCCCGCCGTGATTTTTCAGACCCACCCCCTACCTGCCCACTCCTCCCCCCCACCCTATACCAGGCAGCGGATGTGCTGAATTGAACACAAAATACTTTCAGCAGCCTCGAAAGTCTGCAACCAGGCAGTGCCTAAGCCAAGCATAGCTGCAGCTGCTGTCCGTGGCTACCCTTAACTGAGGTCCATGGCTCTGCAGGTAAGCTCAAGTCATGCAGCTGCTGTTCCGCCAGGAACAGCCCAACACAATAACAGTAGTTACTGGCTACTGTCCCAAGGCATCTCATTGGCTGCCCTACACCACATTCCATGGAACGCGCCAGTCTGTCTCGCTCGCCCCGCCCCCGCTCAGACATCAAGTCCGCCACGCCTGTGAGTGGCTGTATGAGCTAAAACTAGTAATTATTTTCTCTGGGCCGCTTTGTCTGCGCTAATCCTCTGAAAGTTGCGTGGCTTTGCTGTGCAGCTGAACAGCGGCGAGGCCCCCTCGCGTGGCTCTAATATTTACCAATGCCTCTTCTGACTCCAGAGAGGAGGAACTCCCCACAGAGACGGCGCGCGTCATTACACTTGGGCACGTCTCTCAGATTAATAAACAATTATCTTTTCATCAAAAAAGCCCATACCAGTCTCTGCCATCAGAAGGAACCCCGGATTTACACGCATCCAGTCCTCGAGCCTGCTGTGTTTGTTAAAAACATGTCATGTGTTTTGTTGATACGTTTTTTCTGATCTATTTTGTTATTACGCCGTTTCGTTTCTCAATGCTAAATTGGTTTCTTTGTGTTTTGTTTTATGTTTGTAGTTCACCTCCAAAAAAAGTTTATATGTTTTAGTTCGTATTTGATTTTGTCTTTCTGTTGTGCTCTTCTCCTGCGCCAGGCCACATCAAAGGCTCTGTGCCACTTTCACCCACACAGCACCACTTTCAGACACGCAACGCCACTCACACCCACGCAAGCCCACTATCACCCACGCAACACCACTCACACACGCAACACCACTCACACACGCAACACCACTCACACACGCAACACCACTCACCCACGCAACCCCACTCACCCACGCAACGCCACTCATCCACGCAACGCCACTCATCCACGCAACGCCACTCATCCACGCAACGCCACTCACACATGCAACGCCACTCACCCACGCAACGCCACTCACCCATGCAACGCCACTCACCCATGCAACGCCACTCACTCACGCAAAGCCACTCACACCCACGCAGTGCCACTTTCACCCACACAGCACCACTTTCAGACACGCAACACCACTCACACACACGCAAGCCCACTATCACCCATGCAATGCCACACTCACCCAAGCAATGCCACTCACCCAAGCAACACCACTCACACACGCAACACAACTCACCCACGCAACGCCACTCATCCACACAACGCCACTCATCCACACAACGCCACTCATCCACGCAACTCCACTCATCCACGCAACGCCACTCATCCACGCAACGCCACTCATCCACGCAACGCCACTCATCCACGCAACGCCACTCACCCACGCAACGCCACTCACCCACGCAACGCCACTCACCCATGCAACGCCACTCACCCACGCAACGCCACTCACACACGCAACACCACTCACGCAAATCCACTCACACACACGCAACGCCACTCACGCAAATCCACTCACACCCACGCAGTGCCACTTTTACCCACACAGCACCACTTTCAGACACACAATGCCACTCACACCCACGCAAGCCCACTCTCACACACGCAACGCCACTCACACCCACGCAAGCCCACTCTCACACACGCAACGCCACACTCACCCATGCAATGCCACTCACACACGCAACGCCACTCACACACACAACGCCACTCACACACACAACGCCACTCACACACACAATGCCACTCACACAACGCCACTCACACACACAATGCCACTCACCCACGCAACGCCACTCACCCACGCAACGCCACTCACGCAAATCCACTCACACCCACGCAGTGCCACTTTTACCCACACAGCACCACTTTCAGACACACAATGCCACTCACACCGACGCAAGCCCACTCTCACACACGCAACGCCACACTCACCCATGCAATGCCACTCACACACGCAACGCCACTCACACACACAACGCCACTCACACACACAACGCCACTCACACACACAATGCCACTCACACACACAACGCCACTCACACAACGCCACTCACACACACAATGCCACTCACCCACGCAACGCCACTCACCCACGCAACGCCACTCACCCACGCAATGCCACTCACACATGCGACGCCACTCACCCACGCAACGCCACTCACTCAAAGCCACTCACACCCACGCAGTGCCACTTTCACCCACACTGTGCAGTGCACAATAGGTCTCGCAGTAGGAAAGTTGGAGCTATTGGTTTTGTAAATGACAAAGCCCTTTATGTTTTTAAAATGAAAACAAAAATAAAAGGCATTCTTATTTGCAATTGTAATAGCTCCAACTTTCCTACTGCGAGACCTATTGGCAACGCCAGTGCTTGTTTTTTTAACTTTCTTCTCGATTGCAAAGTTTTGTATCTGATTGTCCTTGATTATTTTTGATTCGGCTGGTGCTAGTAATCCATGTGCGCCTCTGCAGCCTGCAGTGGGGTAGTCATTTGCTGCAAACACCACTGAAGTCTGAGCAGTTGAAACAAAGTAATTAGCTGTTGAAAGAGGAGGCACCGAAGTTTGTCAATATTGCCCGTGGATACCCTCCACATTCTTAGGTTGCTGAAAGGGTAAATAATTCACCCGCTGGGTTTGGCTATTTATTTCCCAATCTGCCAAGGTATGAAAGGCTCTCTGAAATGATATTCAGACAGAATATCAAGTTGGAAATGTCGACTTACACAAATATCGAGTTGTAGATATAGTCACACGGAAATATCGACAGCAAGAATATCGAATTTAAGGTAAGAAATATTATTTTCACAAATCTAGAAGTCATTAATATTGTTTGAAAAAATATAGTTTAAAATATTTATTTTTTATTTAGTGTTGTATATTTTAGTTTATCCGCTTAACCGCAGCGCGAATTCCGCAGCGGTTTAAAAGAGTGGATGGGGCCACGTCGGCCAACGGACGTGCGCAGCACTACTGAGGTAGTGACGGCCATTGGCCGACGCGCCCAGCGAAGGGGTTAAATTTTAAATGTATGTGATGTATGTTTTTTTGTATAAGTATTGTTTATGTTTTTGAATATATGTGTTACATTTTTAGTAGTTATCAATTTTATTTTAAGTACATTTTGTGTTTTTTAGTTCCGGAGCGGGTTGTGGGTTTATAGGGGAATAAGGTGGGAAGCAATTTAATTATAATAAATTAATGATTATTTTGTATTTATTAATTATTTAATTGCATTATTATAGTGTAATTGTGGGAAGTATTTTATTTGCAATTAATTATTAATTAGTTAATTAATAATTAATTGGTAATTAATTAGGGTAATTGTTTATTTCTTTATAGGTGCGGGTTGTGGGGTTCATAGGGGTAAAGAGTGGGAAGTAGTTTATTTGTAATTATAAAAAAATTGTAATTAATTGGTAATTAATTATGACAATTGTGTATACATTTTTAGATGCAGGTTGTGGGGTTTATAGTGGTAAAGGGTGGGAAGTATTTTTTGATTAATTTATAATTGGTTGTTAATATTAATTAATTGGAAAAAAAATATTATGCAAATTGTGTAATTAATTTTAGGTGCAGGTTGTCGGGTTTATAGAGGTAAAGGGTGGGAAGTATTTTTTGTTTAATTAATAATTAGTTGATCATTAATAATTAATTGAAATTCAATTAGGGTATTTGTTTATATTTTTGTGTGTGTGAGTTTTACTTTTATAGGGGTACAGTGTGGGGAGCAAATTAATGTTACTTTATAATTAGTTGTTAAATACTATTAGTTATTAATTGAAATTAAGTTTAATTTTCGCTGTGGGGATTATAGGGGAAAATAAAGTGTGGGAAGTTAATTAACGTTTATTAGTTTTAATTTGTTTTTTAATTAATATTTCTTTAGTTGGTAATCAATTATGTTAATTAAAGAAGTACATAAAAAATTAGATGTGGGTTGTGAATTGTGTGGTGTTATAGGGTAGGAAATAAAAAAAGTAAATTTATGTAATTAATGTTTTTGTTTCTAAATAATTTCTAATGAAAAATATTAGTTTTTTTATTTTATGTAATATTTGTAGGTATTTGTCATGTATTTAACATTATATTTTGTTTTTAATAATAAATATATTTATATTTTAATTTTTAACATATTTATATATTTTTAATATATTTTCTTTTTAAAATATTTTTGTTGTTAATATTTTGTTTGTTTTTAATTTTGAACTGACTGGAGTGAGAATAATAATTGTTACCCCTCTGCTATCCAACACTTTCCCTACTGTTGCACTGATTGGAATGGGAATACAAAATTTTATCCTGCCACTATCCAACACTTTCCCTACTGTTACACTCTCTGGAGTGGGAATAGAGATTTTTACCCCTCCGCTATCCAACACTTTCCCTACTGTTGCACTCACTTGAGTGGGAATAGTCATTTTTACGACTCCGCTATCAAATACTTTCCCTACTGTTTCAGTGGCTGGTGTGGGAATAGGATTTTTACCCCTCCCCTATCCAACATTTTCCCTACTGTTACAATTATTGGAGTGGGAATAGTAATTTTTACCCCTTCGGTATACAACAAAATCCGTACTGTTGCACTGACTGGTGTGGGAATAGTAATTTTTACCCCTCTGCTATCCAACACTTTCCCTACTGTTGCAGTGATTGGAGTGGGAATAGTACATTTTATCCTGCCAGTATCCAACACTTTCTCTACTGTTGCACTCACTGGAGTGGGAATAGTAGTTTTTACCCCTCCGCTATCCAACACTTTCTCTACAGTTTCACTCACTGGAGTGGGAATAGTAATTTTAACCCTCCGCTATCCAACACTTTCCCTACTGTTGCACTCACTGGAGTGGATAATTTTAGTTTGAAGATTTTTAAATAGTTTACTGATTTTAATTTATAACAGAATGTTTTTTAATTATATTTTGTTATTATACATATATATTTGTAAATTGTTATATAATTTTAAAATGATAAAATAAATTAATAGTGTATTGTTTTAAAGTATGCATATATATATTAATTATGTATCTGTTTAAGTTTTTTTAATTAGGTTTATTTGTTAAAATTTATATTAAATCTACTTTATTTTTTTAATTAATTTTATTATTTAACATTCAATATTTATTTTATATATTCATAAAAATTGATATTTTGTACAACTATATTTTTTACATCGATATTTTTTTCTGATATTGTTGTACTTACCTGTTATAGGGAGTTGATATTTTGTGCATTCTATATTTTTTTACTTTTATATTTTTTACATCGATATTCTGTCAATGAACCCTCTGAAAGAACTGGACAATCTTTTTTTTAATTTTTTTTTTTTAAGTTGTCTGTTTTCATTGTGCACTATTTTTGCAATACTGCTGCCTATGAGCGTAGAATAAGTCTCATATTGAGGTCAGGATTAGTTGTGAATCTAAATCTACCCTGCTTGACATGCTCACCACTGGATAGGGTTTCTTTAGGTAAGAAAGTTCACCTACTTAGTACATAACAGCAGAAGGTTGCTTATCGGTTGAATGGTCCCATTTATCTTTTGCTGTCACTCTTTGTGAGTTTTATTTGTATTCTGGGAGGTACATAGTAGAAGAGCTGTTACAGAGTCAGGCTCTGAATCCCTCTCTGGTTCAGAATCGGAAACGTCCGAAATAGAAAAAAATGTTTTTTGCACCCTTAGAGTAGATTGCACTCCTGTCAAGGGGACAAGCTCTGTTCTCGAATAAGAAGCTACTCAACCCATCCCACCATTCCGACTCCATGGGGAAGACGTGAGAGCATCAAGATGTAAGTCGAGCTCTGTTGAGGTCACCACTCACTGAGCCAGTTGCTTCACTGGTCCTGACGTGCATGAGTTTCCTGAGCCGTTATCAACCCCACTGCCAATTGTGATACTTACATTAGCCCAGATCTTATCTGCTCTGGATCCAAGTGACTGGATGGCAACCTTGGACTTGCAGATCCGTTATTTTCATACACCTATTCTGTGGTCCCCCATGCGTTACCTGCAGTTCAAAGTGGGTCAGGATCATCTTTAGTTTACCATGCTCCCTTTTAGTCTCATCAGCACCCCTCGGGTGACCACAAAGGTTGGTGGTCGCTGTCCATCTTTGAACGTTGGAATCCGCTGTGTTCCCATGCGCTGATGATAACTGCTGAAGACAGTTTCGCCGTAGTTCGTCCTGTGCCAAACCTAGACTACAGCAGACCTTTTGACATTGTTGGGTTTCACCATAAACAAGCTGAAGTTCCACCTGATTCATGGTCAAATGCTGCCATTCGCTGGGGCAGTTCTGAAAACAGTGGAGTTCATAGCTGTCCCTCCACAGCAATGAGTCTAGAACATTCAGGCTATGATCCTGATCTTTCAGGCTCACTCATGGCTCAAAATGAGGGTGGCCCTGAGTCGTCTTGGCCTCTTAGCTTTGTGCATGCTCCTTTCAACTGCATAGGTGGCACTAATGTACCCTACAATGGCCCTGCATCAAAACCGTCTTACTGACACTATCCAGGTCTTGGAGCAGACAGCTCGAGACCTGCAGTGGTGGCTGGTCAACCACAATTTATGCAGCAGCAAGCCCCACTGCTTTCCCCACTCAGAGCTGAAAGTTGGGATGGATGCATCACTGCTGAGTTGGAGGGGGGGGGGGGTCACCTGGTTGATGTGGAAATCAGAGGACTCTGGTCCCCAGTGGAGGGCTGGCTCCACGTATATCTGATGTAGCTGTGGGACATTTATCTGGCTCTGAAGGCCTACCTACTGTCCATCAATGGTGCAGGTTCTCATACAACACCATTATGTAGTACTGCGACAAGGAGGGAGGAGTGGGGTCCTGGGTCCTGTTCCAAGAGGTTTTGCGTCTCTGGAAACAGTTGGAGTACCGGGTAGTCTTTCTGGTTGCCAATCACATGGCGGGATCCCTTAATGCCAGTGTAAACAAACTGGGCAGATGCCATCTGGCAGATCAGGAGTAATGTCTGCATCCCAAGGTGGTGCTGGGAGAGTTTCACCTGTGGAGAGAAACCTGGTGAGATCATTTCACCACAGTCAGGAAGCACAGTGGCAACAGGTTTGCACATTGAAGTTTCCACAAGAACACTCACTAGGAGAAGCACTCCTGGCCTAGATTCTGAAGAACTTCAGTAATGACTGGGCTCAGGTTATCCTGGTGGCTCCAGATTGGGCCAGGATAATGTGGTACACAGAGCATCTATGTTTTGATCAGGTTGCCATTTCTCGGCAAAAGAACAGGGTCTTCCACTTGAATCTATCCAATAGGCACCTCCATGCGTGTGGAGTGTGGACTGAGCAGCAGCAATTTACTGTTTTTAATTGGTGACTGAGATAGTAGATGTAATCTTCGCCAGTAGGACCTTCTCCATTTAGGCCTGCTGCTGCAATAAATTGGTGACCTTGTGTTGTGACCAAAACAGAGATCCCATTCAGGCAAGCTGTTGTATGTCCTATTATTTGTTAGTTTTTTAGCTCAGTAGGACTTTGCTGTGGCCACTGTAATGGGTTATTAGTCGGCCATTTCTGTATTCGCCGGAACATCCATTGGGCATTTTTTAGTTCGCCAAAACGTCCATCCTTATTCAACTCACCTGCTGTGATGATATTTTTTGAAGGTTTGACACGTTTCCACCTCAGTTTGGTCTTTACATTCCTCATGTTTCACCCTTTGTGCAATGTATAGCTGCTCAATGTCTCCTGAACTTGAAGACTGTGGGGGGTGGACCTCACCACCACGTTGTAAAAACGCGAGCTCCTCGGACCATGATCCCCCGGCCTGCATCAGCCGCCGCTCATATGCTCCGTGGCCTGCTGAGGATTCCCAAGGGCTCATGTACCACGGGGTTGCCCTTGGTTCTTAGAGGGGCTGTGACTTGGCTCCAGGAGGAGAGGATTTCTGCTCGGGCGTGGCACTCCTTGCGTTTTCAAAATGGCAGCCTTGAACTAAGGGCTGCGCTGGAGGATGGTGCCTGCACCGTTAGGCTACCCTGCCCAGGATACCCGCTGTTGCTTCTATTTGCACCTGGGGTTAGACAGGGGTACTTTGAGCCTTGCTCATGTAGGTTACTTACAGCGGGCCCACGGGGTGATGGAGCCAGAATTGATTGAGCAGCTGCCCCTCCCTGCCTGGAGTG
Source organism: Lissotriton vulgaris (assembly GCF_964263255.1). Classification (NCBI taxonomy): domain Eukaryota; kingdom Metazoa; phylum Chordata; class Amphibia; order Caudata; family Salamandridae; genus Lissotriton; species Lissotriton vulgaris. The sequence goes on along the minus strand of NC_141697.1, from coordinate 1,046,939,774 downwards.
TCCCTTGAGATGAGAATTTACCAGCTGGAGCAGCCGTTATGAGAGCAGCAGCAGAACCGGGTGAGACCATTTATGAGGAAGCTAGTTCGCTGAGGAAGCTTGCACTTCTTGTTTTGGAGCCATTTTGGGGCGCTGCTGGCCTTGAAATCTATGACAGCGCTGCTGTGATGATGTCTTCCCTCCACCCCTGAGGTCACTGGACATTGCTAAAGTCTGGAAGGAGGGTCTACCCGGAGATTGACTCAGTGGCTTGGCTTTGTTTACAGGTTAGGACCTTGCTCTATTGTTGCGCAGGCCCCACTCCCTTCACCTTGGGAACCTGGACTTAACTATGAGGAGATAAGGAGAGGTGTCTCCATTGGCCGTATTCCTGGAGGTTGTGGTGCAGTCCCTCCCTGGCTCCTGTGCTCACTTGGTGCCCAGGTGGGGCTTTAAGACTGCGGCTACAATTCCCAACGCTGCTTTGTTCGACTACCGACTGGAGTGGCAGTCCGCTTTGGAGCTCTTGGACATTGCGATGTTGGCAGTGCTGGGTGGATTCCTAATGACTAGTGCCTTCAATGACCACTGCTGAGGGATGCCTAGTACCCATAGCCTTGTGGCTCACCGAGTAGAGGGTTGGAGAGAACTTCGTTGCCCTCGGACTGTTCTGGCCGTGGCCTGCTGGTCACCTCCCCAGCACTGATTTGCAAGGTCCCTTTGCAGGTAGCCCTTGAACGCCAGCCCCACTCAGCAGACAGCGTTTCCAGACTATATTGACTATTTGCTTGTCATTGGCATCCAAGGGCCTATGCTGGTGACTGGGGGTGCAGTTGCCTGTGCCCTTCTGGCCTATTACTGATATATCTCCTGTTTACATTAGACATGTTGCATTATACATTGATTGCAGTGACAGCAGTGGAGTTTCTTCTTTTCCTTTACTCCTTAAGTAGTCAGAGACACTATGGGCTGCATTCAACGAATTAGGGAAGACGCACCTTCCAGGAGGAGATCAAGCAAGGCACGAGTGGTGAAGCTACTTCGTCATTGGATAGTAAGTTTGATAAATTGTTGGCTTCGATAGAGGCCTCTGGGGAGTGCCTGGAGGAGAAGATGGAGTTTATTGCAGTGGAACTCTACTCATACGTTAGCCAACACTGTTCCATTGCCCCACCCTGACATTAATCTATCTGAATCTAACCTGGCTGGTTGGCTTCAAGCAGCAAGCGATATTCATGTACCTTATAAAGATATCAAGTTGGCCCGACGCGCAGACGCCCAACGATGGTTTTCGCAAGAATTATAAGTAAAGAAACTTTCCTTACGCCAATTGGAGCGACAATGGCGTCGCAGTTACTCCCCTGATCTAAAATCCAAATTTATTACGGCCAGGAAAGACTATATGAAAGCCATCCTTTCCACAAAAGCTGCCTACTTTTCCTCCCGCATCCTCAACTCGTCAGACAGACCCAAGGACATTTTTTCCATTCTGAATGAGCTGACTAACTTAGACAGTGTTCGTCCTAATGTGACTGCAACCCAAAACTTTTGTGATGCACTTAACGTCTATTTTATTGATAAAATTGCGGACATCAAAGATAGTATCCCAAATCCCTAACTAATACCCCCTCTGAAACCCATATCACTATCAACACCATCGCACTCAATAGTTTTCCCATCATTACCCCCGAGTTATTCCAGGAGCTGCTAGTAAGAGTTAAATCTGGTACCCCCTCGGACAAATGTCCTCCTTACATTCTTAGAGAGTGCTTTTCTGCTCTCCCGACCCCGGCATACACTCTGCTGAATGACTCCCTCACCTCGGGTCTAGTGCCCCTGGCATTTAAGGAAGCGACAGTCATACCGCTCCTGAAGAAACCTGGGGCCGATCCAACCTGCATGGCTAATTATCGCCCTATTTCTTTGCTCCCTTTTTTAGCAAAAGTAATGGAGGCACACGTAGCGAGATGCCTATCCAATTTTTTGGAGGCATCAAACTACCTGGAACCCCATCAGGCAGGGTTTTGCCCTGCTCATTCAACAGAGGCAGTGGCAGTCGCGGTTTTAGATACTCTCCGGGACTGCGCCGACAGACGTCCCCCCCCCCAGGCCCTGGTGCTGCTTGATTTGTCGGCCGCGTTTGATACGGTCGACCATAACATCTTGATCGACCATGTCAACCAGGCCGGCATTGGGGGCATAGCTGCCTGCTGGCTGAAGTCCTTTTTAGAGAACCGATTCCAGGCAGTTCGCCTTGGAGACCTGACCGGAATTAAACAGACCATCACATGTGGAGTACCACAGGGCTCCTCGCTGTCACCCCACCTGTTTAATCTCTATATTCTTCCTCTAATCCAGGCACTAAGAGATAAACAGGTGACGGTGTACAATTATGCAGATGACTTGCAATTACTCTTTACCATTGACAATTCTGAATCTTCCATTTCCTATTTTCAGTCCACTATGAGGTTCATCCAAGCATGGATGAACCAAAATCATTTAAAATTAAACCCTGGAAAAACTGAGCTAGTGCTCACAGGAGATAGCGCTAAACATTAGGGTCCGCATTATTGGTCATCAGATATGGGCCAAGCTCCATCTCCTTCCCCCTCAGTAAAGACACTGGGAGTCACTTTGAATAGTGATCTCTCACTAAAAGCGCAAGTGGGACAGGTGGTCTCCAAGTGCTTTTTTCCGCTCAGAAAAATCCGGAAGGTACGACGCTTTTTCACCCCAGAGGCCATCATCCAGGTGGTGATCACCACGGTGCTCTCCCACCTGGATTATGCAAACTCTATTTATTTAGGCCTACCCCTCTATTTGTTGAGGTGCCTTCAAATGGTGCAGAACTACGCGGCTAGATTGATTACGGCGCAACCGAGATGGCAATCAGCCACTCCATTGCTTAGGAACCTCCATTGGCTCCCTATAGCCCAACGTTGCGCCTTCAAAACTGGATGCATGATTTTTAAATCCCTTCACTGCAAAAGTCCTAAATTTATTGATAAACTCATCACGAAACACATTCCTTCCCGCAATCTGCGCTCAGCCCATCTGGCTCTCCTCCAGATACCTGCTTTTAAACGCAAGCGTGCTGGGGGTTGCAGATTTGCGGTTTTGGCACCCCGTCTGTGGAACACCTTCCCCCTTGAGATCCGGACTTGTCCGGATCTCATGTCATTTAGGAAAGCATTAAAGACCTGGCTCTTTAGACAAGCATATCATTAACCCCAGCATATTCCATGACCTCAGGCTTCGCTCTCTGTCTTTTATCAGCGCCAGGAAACCAATCGGTGGCAGTGCGCTTAATAAATTATTTTTAACATAACATAACATAACTCTGCCTTATCCATGAAGATTCTAGGAAACTGTAGGAGAGGGTCAATGCTTTGGAGACCACTGGACAATCCCTGATACCTGCTGTGCAGGCTACAGCTCTTTGCCTCACTGAGTTGAAAACTCAAATGAGGCACTTAGCCGCTCAACTGGACGACCAGGAGGGGAGGGCCTTCCAGAACAATATTTGAGTGGTGGGCCTCCCGGAGCTCATAGAAAGTGATTCTTTGTCTGTCTTGAGGATTGGCTCCAGGAGGTTGTGGCCCCTGAGGCCTGTCCAAGCAAAATGCACGGGAACTGGCTCACTGCATGCCTGCACAGTCTCCTCGTCTGAGGGCCCTGCCTGCCTCACCCAGTAATAGCTTGCCTCCTTCACTTCTGTGATAGAGACCACCTTCTATGACAGGCCAGTGCACATGGGCCATTTATGGTGGCATATGCTATGGTCTCCTTATTTCCTGACTTTACACTCCAAGTACAGACACAGAGGGCCTTGTATCTCGCAGTTAAGAATAAGCTGCTTGACCTGGGTTTGCTCTATTCCCTGCTGTTTCTGGCACAGCTGAGAGTCCAGGCAGAGGACCGGGTGCATTTCTTCCTGGACCCGAAGGCAGCCTGGGACTGGTTGGAGTCATTTGATCAAGGTTCGATACTCTTCGTTCTGCCAGAGCCAGGAAGCTCCTTAGACCCCGGCGGCAGAGATCCTGCTGTAGAAGTATGAACTGGCCTACCAAGCAGCCTTTGAGAAGAAAAGGATGGTGTAAGCTGCAGCATCCCTCGAGGGGAGTGAGGATTTACTGCAGCAGGCATCTTCAGTCCATTGCAGTTCAACTACCTCAGAGGACTCTGTGGTGCCAGTAATGGAAGGTATATTGCCGGGGGTCATCCCAGGTATGGCTGAAGACCTTGTCTGATGGGTTTCTGGTGGGATTTTCCTGGAGAAGTGAACTGAAGACTTCCTAGGGCTGTGAAGCAGCGGTGGCTGCATGATTCTTATTGTTGTTGATTTCTACTGTTTTTGAATTTGCATGAGCTGGGAGGGAGGAGAGTTTTGCAAGTGATGTCCCACTGAATTGAATTGCTTATATTCTCTCTTTCCCCCTCTGGAGGTGACTGTTCCTTCCCCCATGTATTGCATACCGTTACAGACTTTATTTGTCTTACTGTTGGGACTGAGTTTTCGCCTTAGGGGGCCATGTGTTAGTCATTATTTGGAGAGAATGTTGTACAGATTGCACTGAATGATCTGGTCTCTGCTTTGTACGGGGTGTCCAAAATGCCTGGTGTTGGAGGGAGCGCTCTGCAAATATGTGCCCAGACTGGTCCTCATGGCATCTCAGATTAAGTTGATCATGTATAACATGCGGGCCTCTCCACCCCCTTCAAAACACTATAATGTTCTCAACTACCTGAAGCGCAGGGAGGCGCAGATAGTGTTCCTGTAGAAGGCCCACCTTTCGGCCGCTGAGGGTTTGCCCTTGATCAGACAAAGGAGGGGCAAGCTCTGTGCTGCAGCACAGAACCTACAGGGGCTTCAGCACTGAAGCCAAGATACCTCCCTACTTTCACTGCATGTATTATGCTACATGCCTGACCAAAGAGCTCTTTTTTTTTTTTGCAGAGTTTTATATAGCGTGAACTTGACCCGAACCGAATAGGGTATCAGAGCGCTTTACATAGCACCAGTTACGTTACATGAGGACACACATTCATTTTTGTTAGGCACAGGGAGATTAAGTGATTTGCCCAGTCACAGGATGTTTGGCATGGTTACCGAGACTCGAACCCAGATCCCCAGGTCCGAGGTCGAGTTGTTCAATTCTATAACTCAGCATGTACTGTAGCAAGCGTAAAACACTCTCAGGGACTCTCTGATACCTCAGTGAAACCATTCTTCGAAAAACCGATCATCTTGAATCTCCCTTCCTCTGAAAAAATACCTGATGCCAACCATGGCAACAGCAAAGCGTGTTATCTCATCCAAACACCCTAAACTGCTCTTTCAACCTGCTGATAGGAATAGACAGCAATGACCTAATGAAAAGTGTAACCATGGCAGGCTGTCCGCCAAACTATTGCTCCCAAACATATTGAAAGCCTTTCTAGAATTCCCAGTTGCCATTCTGGTGGGATCAGTCATCATTTACTCCCTATTAAAATGAGAATTCCCAAGTGACCTGAAACATTTTCCATAAAACCAATCCAAAAAAGCATTGCAGATGACCTGGCAAACTACAGATTTATACCAAATAGACTGTTAGACGGTAAACGTGACTAAAAGGCAGCTTTCATCTAGATCTCAAGCTTTATAGAACAAAACAACAGTCCGACAACAGGATTCAGACCTGGAAGAAGCACTTAGTGCAGTACTAATCACAGCTTCAAACAGAACTGACTACTGTCAGACCTGGAAGAAGCACTGAGTAAGTACTAATCACCAAATGGGATGACCTCAAGAACTCCTTTGAGGCAAATGTTGTCTCAGCTCAACTATTATTTGATCTGCCCTCTGCATTCAACTCTGTAGACCACTAATTACAGGCCAGAAGACTATATAACACAGAGATTCAGGGCAGAGTCCTCGAATGGATACATTCTACCTTTGTGATAGCACCCAAAGTGTCCATACTAGCTCCATTTAACTCTTCATCTTTTAGGTGGATGTCCCACAGGGATCAACAATGCCCACTCTCCAGTTCAATGTGTACCTATGACCTTTTCCTGAACTTCTTGAAGCACGCCAGGTACCACTACGCAGGTGGCTTTGGACTAATATTAAAGGTGCAAAGTCCATCAGAGCTCAAGACTTTTGGCCTCCAGTCACTGGCATTATGGATGTTAAAGAATAGTCTTGAACTTAACCCATGCAAAAATGAATTTTACAGAGTAGCTCTACTCGGGAAGGCCGTACAATCATGTCCATTTAGCTTCATGGCGTCTGGAGATGGGATAGTTGCCAGCCTCATCGAACGAGGTGAAAAATCTCAGCGCGATAATACATTCAACTTAGCATTTCAAATTCAAAGTAACAAGAGGTTAATTTTTACAGGATTGGAATACTGCAGTATTTCTTACTCTTTCTCACAGGATACAGGTATTACCAGTCCTTTTATGATGTCACCTACAGTGGGCGCAACTGCTTGCTTAACGAATTGAAAAGTTGTTTGTAGCCTCTGCAAGAGGTAGGAAACCACTACAGCAATGTAAGTTACAAAAGACTACAACACTATGACTAACCAGAGTGGCTTTCAAGCAAAAGACACATTTTCGCACCATCTGCAGATTTTCTCTTGCAAAACTGAAAAGGATCAATGTTTTGGGATAATCATATTCTTCCCCACTCCTTATGCAGTTTGCTCTGTGCTACACATTAAGAAACATATACTCCCCCCCCCCCATCTCTTTTTTTATTCATTCACAATATGACTATACCTTTCTCCGTTCAACTACATGTTGACGTATCTATCTTTACCTTGAGCTGTGTAACATCTTTACAAGAATTGGGTACACATGCTTGTGGGTCGCCCATTTCTCTTAAAATGTAAAGTACTCAAATGCTGTCTGACGTTTAACTGGTGCCATAGAAAGATCCCCAGTAAAGTAAACTAAACTATGACTTTTAATGAGTTCATTTTTCAGTCTCTTTTATTCAGTTGGCTTTTCTTGACACTTTCTTAATGCGAGTCACTTAACTAAATAACCCCCAATTCTTAACATCTGAAAGAAACAGGTTAGTATTAGATTCCTTACCTTAGAATATCCCCAGGCGTCAGTCTGGATCCGGAAACTTTTGCGTAGCAGTACCCCTGCGCGTCGGTAGGCGTCGTCTGCAGGCGTCCCCTGCGGCTCCGCGTCCGTCGTCGGCGTCGTGCGGCGTGATGACGTCGCTGGAGTATATAGACGCCGCCTCCGCGTGCTGACGTCAGTTCTTCTTTTTTCCGCGCCAGTTAGCGCAGATCCGAGAAGTGCAGTACTCCGGTCTTTTGACCAAGTTTTTTCTTGAATCCTTGATTCTTCTACGGTGCCGGTAGGATGCCCGGTTTTAAGCACTGTGATGACTGTGACCGCACGATGTCGGTCACGGACCATCACCGACTCTGCCTCCGGTGCCTGGGCCCCGACCATGACGTGGACGCCTGCGTCGATTGCCGGGCCTTGACGAATAAGGCTAGGCGGGAGCGGTCCCGCAAGCTGCTCGAGCTCCGGGTGTCGGCCCCGCGTCGGGAGCGGTCCCGGTCCGGCCAGAGGTCAACGGAGCATTCGAGGGAGCGGTCGCGGAGCCGTCACGAGCGCGCCGGGAGTCGTCACCATTCCTCTGGTTCCTCAGGTAGGAAACACAAGAAGTCGGGCGTCGTCATCGTACCCCCGACTTCCCCCGACCCTGGCGCGATGCGGCCAGTGGTTCGGGTGGCCCCGGCTCCGCGTGAGCCACCGGCGCGGCCTGCCCCATACCCTCTGGTCCCTGGGCAAGGTACGACGCCGGAGGAGATAGAGGAGTTCCTCATGGCCATGAGGAATCTGTCTTCTCCGACGGGGCCTACGGCGCCTTCGGGCCCTGTGGTCCCGTCCGAGGGCCCTAGCGGGTCGGGTGCTCCTGCCTCGATGCAGTCGGGTGCTCCGGCCCCGGCGTCGCCGACGGCTCCGGCCCCGGCACCGCAGGGGCCTTCTGGATCGACGCCGGCTGGGCAACCGGCCTCTCCGGCGCCGATTCCATCGGGGCTGCCCCTGGCGCCGCCTCCGCGCGGCGCCGGCTCCGCCCCCATTCCCTCTTTGACTCCGGATGCGGAGTCGGACCGGCGTCGCCCGACGCCGGGTCCGACGCTGATGGGGCCTGTGGACCCCGAGGGCCCTAGCGGGTCGGATGCTCCTGCCTCGACGCCGTCGGGTGCTCCGGCCCCGGCGTCGCCGACGGCCCCGGCCCCGGCACCGCAGGGGCCTTCTGGATCAACGCTGGCTGGGCAACCGGCCTCTCCGGCGCCAATTCCATCGGGGCTGCACCTGGCGCCGCCTTCGCGCTGCGCAGGCTCCGGGCGGCGCCGCCCCTATTCCCTCTTCGACTCCGGACGCGGAGTCGGACCGGCGTCGCCCGACGCCGGGTCCGACGCCGATGGGGCCTGTGGACCCCGGGGAGCCGGTCTACATTGTTGATTCAGAGTATGGTGAGGATGTAGAATACGGAGAGGATTGGGAGGGGTCTGAGGAACCTCTGACCCGCGAGTGTCAGTACAATGTGGACTGGACGGGTGACTTGGGTGACACCAGTGGTCTGGATGACTCCCCCCAACCCTGGCTTTGTCTCGCCTTCTACCGTGGCTTCGGAGGAGGGGGCAGCTTATTCAGTGGTGTTGATGAGGGCTGCCAAGGCCTTACACCTTGAGCTCCCCGTCGCGGCCGTGAGGACTAACATCCTCACCGAGGTCCTCAAACCGCCCTGAGTCTGGGACTGCGGTCTTGCAACACCGCATGCCTCTTGGGCCGCTACACCCACTCTCTGTGGGATACGGTCGCGGACCTGCTGCCTGAATGCCCGCCGGAGGTACGGGCTAAGCTCGGCAAGGCTATGATTGAAGGCCGGGACGCAGCAAGATACTCCATCAGGTGTGGTCTTGATACGACCGACTCACTGGGCAGAGCGATGTCCACGACGGTGGCGATTCGTCGCCATGCCTGGCTGAGATCCGCCAACTTCTCGGCAGATGTCCAGAATACATTGATGGACATGCCGTTTGATGGCAGTCGCCTGTTTGGCGACAAAGCGGACCACGCGCTGGAGCGCTTCAAGGACTCCAGGGTCACGGCCAAGTCCTTGGGTCTCTCGACCCAGCGCCAGCAAACGGGTTCGTTTCGCTCCTTTCGTGGCCAAGGAAGGGGCGGTCCCACACGTGCTGCCAGCCACGCGCCGCAACAGACTTATCAACGCGGTGGCGGCCGTGGAAACCGCTGTGGTGGCGGTCGGGGATAGCGGCGAGGTCAGACCACACCTCCCCCCGCAGCATCCGCCACTAAATCCTCCTAGTCCGTGCTTTCAGGCCCATGTGACGCCGGTGGGTGGCAGGGTTCGCCATCACCTCGTCCACTGGCGCACGATAACATCGGACAGATGGGTGCTGCAGCTCGTCCGAAGGGGCTACTCCCTCCCCTTCGAGACCACTCCTCCAGCCATGCCACCGCAGAACCACCGTGTGTCGGGGGACCACTTGACACTTCTGCAGGGGGAAGTTACAGACCTTTTGGCAAAGGGGGCCATCGAGCGCGTTCCTGGGCCAGAAGTAGGACGTGGTTGCTATTCCCACTACTTTCTGGTACCCAAGAAGGACAAAGGGGGCCTACGTCCTATCTTGGATCTAAGGAACGTCAACGGCTTCCTCCGGAAGGAGAAGTTCAAGTTGTTGACTTTGGCTCAGGTCTTGGCTGCTCTAGACCCGCAAGACTGGATGGTGGCGTTGGACTTGCAGGATGCGTACTTTCACATCCCCGTCCTGCCGGCCCACTGGCGTTACCTGCGGTTCACGGTAGGCCACGAGCACTTTCAGTTTATCATGCTCCCCTTCGGCCTTACCAGCGCCCCACGGGTGTTCACAAAGGTGATGGCGGTGGTCGCAGCCCATCTGCGCAGGTTAGGGGTTTCAGTCTTCCCCTACCTAGACGACTGGTTGTTGAAGGCGGGCTCGCCCCAGACAGTCGTCCACCACCTTCAGATGACGGCAGACCTCCTGCACGAGCTGGGGTTTTCCATCAATGTGCCGAAATCACACCTGTGTCCCTCTCAAAAGCTCCTTTTCATCGGAGCGGTTCACGACTCTGCGCAGTTTCGGGTTTATCCTCCGGAACGGCGGGTCCAGGATATACAGGCTTTGATTCCCATCTTTCAGCCGTTATCCCGGGTTTCGGTCAGGTTGACGCTGCGGCTGCTGGGACTGATGGCTTCCTGCATCCTTCTGGTGCATCACGCCCGGTGGCGGATGCAGGCTCTGCAGTGGGACCTGAAGTTTCAGTGGGCCCAGCATCAGGGCAACTTGTCCGACCATGTCCTGATCTCGGAGGGCACTGCGAGACAACTGCAGTGGTGGCTTACGGACCGCGATTGGGTCAGAGGCAGATCCCTCTCCCTTCCCCAACCGGAGCACGTTGTTGTGACGGATGCGTCCCTCCAGGGCTGGGGAGGCCACTTGGGAGAGGCGGAGATCAGAGGCATCTGGTCTCCGGCGGAGTCCCGGCTCCATATAAACCTGTTGGAGCTACGGGCGATTCGCCTAGCACTGAAGGCATTCCTCCCCTTTGTCAGCGGGAGTGTAATGCAGGTGTTCACGGACAAAACCACCGCCATGTGGTACTGCAACAAACAGGGCGGGGTGGGGTCGTGGACCCTTTGCCAGGAGGCTCTACGCCTCTGGCAGTGGCTGGAACGTCAGGGCGTGACTCTGATGGTTCAACACCTGGCAGGTTCTCTGAACGCCAGGGCGGACGAACTCAGCCGTCGGTGCTAGATGGATCACGAATGGCGTCTGAACTCGGAGGTGGTGCAAGGCCTCTTTCTGCGATGGGGAGAGCCTTGGTTAGATCTATTCGCCACCGAAGAGAACGCGCAATGTCATCAGTTCTGCGCGTTGGAGTTTCCAAGACGGCACTCGCACGGCGACGCCTTTCGGCGCAAGTGGAGTTGCGGTCTGTTGTACGCCTTTCCGCCTATATCACTTCTGCCCAGAGTGCTGAAGAAGATCAGGCGCGACCGGGCCCAAGTCATCCTTGTGGCTCCGGACTGGGCTCGAAGGTACTGGTATCCCGAGCTACTCAGCATGTCAGTCGGTCCCCCGATCCGCCTGCCCCTTCAGGAGGACCTTCTGTCGCAGCAGCAGGGGACGGTCCTCCACCTGAACCTGTCCAGCCTCCACCTCCATGCGTGGAGATTGAGCGGCGGCAGTTGAGGCCATTTGACTTGCCTCCTGAAGTCTGTGATGTGATTCTGGCAGCCAGGCGTCCCTCCACTAAGTCGGTATACGCCTGCCGGTGGAACAGATTTGTGGCATGGTGCACAGCAAAGGCTGTGGATCCTCTTTCTGCCCCTCTTTCCGAGGTTCTCCTCTTTCTTCTCTCTCTTGCCCAGCAGGGCTCTGCTCTGGGCACTATCAAGGGCTACCTTTCTGCCCTTTCGGCCTTTCTGAGGCTGCCTGATCAACCTTCTTTGTTCAAGTCCCCTATTGTAACAAGATTCTTGAAGGGCATCACACACATGTATCCACCTGTTCCGTTTGTGATGCCTCAGTGGGACTTGAACCTGGTTCTAACCTTCTTGATGTGTGCTCCCTTTGAGCCACTTCATTCCTGTCCTCTACGTCTCCTGACTTTAAAGACGGCCTTCCTGGTTGCCATCACCTCTGCCAGGAGAGTGAGTGAGCTCCAGGCTCTTTCTGTCAAACCTCCTTTCATGTCCATTCATCCAGACAAGGTGGTTCTGAGAACTAGACCTTCTTTCCTGCCCAAAGTAGTCTCTGCTTTTCACATCGGGCAGTCCATCACCTTACCCTCCTTCTTCCCGCCTCCGCATCCTTCAAAGGATGAAGAGCGGCTCTATTGTCTGGACCCAAACGTGCGCTCTCATTTTATATGGATTGCACACGCCAGTTCCGGGTGGATGACCAACTGTTTGTTGGCTACGTGGGTGCGAAGAAGGGACAGGCGGTGCATAAACGGACCATCTCTCGGTGGGTCGTTTTGTGCATCAAGGCGTGCTACTCTTTGGCTCGGAAGGAGCCTCCTGTTGGGCTGAGGGCCCATTCCACTCGGGCCACGGCGGCTACTACTGCCCTGGGCCGGGGAGTCCCCTTGCAGGACATTTGCCAGGCGGCTACGTGGGCCTCGCTGCACACCTTTGCGAGGCACTACTGCCTGGACAGTCAAGTCCGGAGGGATGGCTTCCTTGGCCGTTCTGTCCTCCAGGACTTTCTGGTGTAGGATTGTATTGGTTCGCAGACCCACCTCCGGGGTTGGTATTGCTGGGGTATCTATTCCAAGGTAAGGAATCTAATACTAACCTGTTTCTTTCAGATGAACAAGTTACTTACCTTCGGTAACGATATATCTGTACGAAACAGTAGTTAGTATTGGATTCCTTACCGCCCCACCCATCCTCCCCGTTCTGTGAACTGATACCTAGGGTTAAGGACATCCCTTTCAGGGCCCTAGTTTCAATTGGCACCAGTGTTGGTTCTTACATGGCTCTGCGTGTTCTGGCGCGGAAAAGCTGTGTACAAAGAACTGACGTCAGCGCGCGGAGGCGGCGTCTATATACTCCAGCGACGTCATCACGGCCCACGACGACGGACACGGAGCCGCAGGGGACGCCTGCAGACGACGCCTACCGACGCGCAGGGGTACTGCTACGCAAAAGTTTCCGGATCCAGACTGACGCCTGGGGATATTCTAAGGTAAGGAATCTAATACTAACTACTGTTTCTTACAGATATATCCTTACCGAAGGTAAGTAACTTGTTCTTCAGTAGCTCAGTGTGTAGTCTGACAAAGATTGTCGTCATCATCACTGGGTGGGGGGTATCCCAAAATTGTACATTATATACCAAGGGCTTAGACGGTTACTTTGCAACCAGTAGAACGGATTACGCGGCTGCATCCCCAGATAAACAAGGCAATGCAATGCAACTCCAAACTCAGAACATTGCAAAACAAAAGGTCTGCAGACAAAAAGTGCTAACTGAGCTGCTTTAAGATGATGGTTTTTGTTGATCTGCTGGGTACATCAAGATGGTTAGTAAACAGACCAGAAGAACTACTGCGGGCGACAGGACGGTAAAGAGTACACACTCAAGATGCACAGCCTATTCTTAGAGAGAAGTAAAAGTGTAAGTATTTTGGGTCCCTAAGCAAGACTTATTTTATGGGTCCCTGGTCCGAAAAACTTTAAATATTACTACACATTTTCTGCTAATTCAAGCCCACATGATGCCACACAATATTGATTTACCCACGCCTTAAAAAGTCTCTATCATGGAGCAGACGTGAGAGGAGTGACTTGGGTTTATGAAGAATCCACCCTTTAGAAGCAAGACATTTTTCAGGGTCTGATTTTGGGCGCAATAAAGTTTGACTTATACCTGCCATTCTTGTTATGTTTTGCCAAAATCAGCAAATGAAGCTTTCACTGATCCATGCTATTTGTAGGACAGTTTCAACATGTTGTTTGCATTTAGCCAAGCCCTAGATGTATCCAAACATTTGCAGAGTAGAAGGATTTCTCAATCCTGCATGACCATTGAATTCCCATTGATTCAGACGTGTTCACCGGGAAGCTAAATGTTCCAAATGGCAGAAGGTAGAGGGGAAAAAAGAACAAATTAAAGCAAAGTAAACTAGGGACACGTGATCTTTGACCATGTGTTTAGCTCATGCGGTCTTGAGACATGGTAGTCAGGGAGGGATGACACATTCATTGTATAGGTTTATACTGGACCTACAACTAGACTATAGAAAAACACGTTTAATGTCCTACTATGGTTTCTTAATAAATGTAAGTCTAATGATGGTCTCTATGTGATTCAAGAGTCCATGTACAAGCCTGAACTATTGCTCCGATTTCACACAAATACACAATCATACAGCATGCACTGTCTTGTGCACAGGGCGATACTTGTGACAGCAGCTCCTACTCAAACGAGATGCAATTGTACACTTCTCTCTAGGCAGATGTTGTCATAAGGCCCACACCCAGTACTTCTCAAATCTAGGTCCTATGGATCTTTAACTCTGAGCTGTGTTCAGATTCCTTCACAGGGCACTTGGAATCGTGTATCTGTGTATGAACGCCCCTGGGTGATCATTGGGACAAGGTCATAGTTCTCACAATGTTATGGGTACAATTCAACACCCACACACATGGGGGCATATTTACAAGGAATTGTCAGAGCGCGGAGCTGTGCCAAATTTGGCCGTTCCACGCTCCGACATTTCCAAAACTCAAGGCTGCGCCGTATTTGCAACAACACAGCTCACCCCTGTGTTTTCCCTAGCGCTGGTGCTAAAAGCAGCTGCCTAGCACCACTGCAGTCACCCATGCACCGTAGTGCAAGGGTGCCTGCGTTCCAGGGAATGATTGTTTATGTGCAGGAAGGAACACCTTCCTGCACACAAGCAATCATTATTGGCGTTTTGCTCCTTCTAGGTGTGCTGCCGAATGCAGCAGCAAGGAGAAATATATTTCTCCTCATTGCGCCGTTCTAACGCCTGCTATTTTTAGCGCTGCCTCAGATATACACATCCTTGTAAGTCTGGGACAGTGTCAAAATGCAATGGGTGTTGCAGTGAAACGCTCACAGTAACACCCATTGTTAGCCCCTTTCACACAAAGTGATGCATAACTTAGCGCCGCTTCATAAATATGTAGAAGGTCATAGCGCCACCATATCATCGATAAAATTGACGTTCTCGTGATGCTATCTCCTTGTAAATATACCCCATGGTTCTTTAAACCTCAAAGTACTTACCAATAGCCGAGTTTAATTTTAAGCTTTTCAAACTTCACAACTCTATTTTACCAGTAAGATGCCCTAAATGTGATAAGCATGCCCAGATGTGTGTCCCCCCCCAGCTTACCGTACTTCTCTGTTGAAAGCCAACATGGCTAAACCCAGTCGTGTGCGGCTTATGTGTATTTAATAGCTGGTGTGCATCTGATTGAATGATGTAGCTACTGCCACACTATTTATAAATCCAGCCCCCAAGAGTAGGTGTAGGCTACTTCTTGGTTTTATTTTATGAGTTAGGAAGGAGGTGCTGTATTTGTGATGAAATGAGGGTAGGATACTTCATGTGTATGTGGGTGAGCTACTAGGACCAGAGTGAGGTATAACTTTGAGAGCTGTAGTTGTTCATAGTCATATTTGACCTTCTGTCATAGGTTCATTGTGTAATAAACCCACAGATATGGCACAAAGCTAGCTTTGAGTGTGTGTGATTCTATTTGGGAGGATTCATGATGGTGGGTCTCCTAGATCTGCAGCTAAGACTGATGCACTACATGGGTTTAATCCGGATATTGCAGTAGGTCCCACATAGTTCAGAAGGAAACATGGGAGACAAATGCTGTTGAGGTCCCACGCAAGCAAGAATTTGCGGTGAGAGAATTAATTGGACAGAGTAGTGTGGAAGTATATTGGTGCTATGTACACAGAGAGGCATTGAGGAAGTTGGCTAAACATTTTATTAGAGTGGCAACTCCTGCTTCCACATTTTGTTTTTTTCTGTGACTTTAACCCTTTCGCTGCGGCGGCTATTCCGCCGCAGCGCTAACGGGGTGGGGCGACCGCATGCTGGTGACAGAACCGCTCCGTCACCAGCCGCGGTTGAGCTATGCTGGTGACGGAGCGGTTCCGTCATGACCCGCCCCACTCATTAGAACGGCCGCGCAGGCGCGAAATCAGCGCCGCGCAGGCGCGGCGGCCGGGCCATGACGGAACCGCTCCATCATCAGTACAGCCCAACCGTAGCTGATGACGGAGCGGTTCCGTCATCAGCAGGGGAGGGGTTAATGCAATATTTTTAGTAGTTAAAACTGAGGCCATTAGATCATGCAGGAACAGAAGAATTGGGTGACTCCTAAGATAACCTATTTGTCGCAGGTTGGGGGTGACACCCAGCTTCTCAGGGTTGAGTTATTGCTGCTGCAAGTTACAGACCTAGTGAATCTAGACACCTCGCTTCAACCACACAGCCACTACACTAGAGACAAAGCTGCAAGTCAGAATCAGCAGCCGGCAGTGTAAGCAATAATAGGATTGATTATCAAGGGATCTTGAATCACCGACTTTTTCAGAGATATTTTCTTGGTGACAGGAGAGACCAATTAGTTTTTGCCTTATGTGGACACACTAGATCAAATATCAGCCTTGATGACAGAGGTGCCTTTTGTAAATTAGAAAATAAGTAGTTCCTTGCGATTGATGGAACATCAATGGCACATGTTAGGTTGGCTGAAATACCCTGAGCTAGATACGGAGGAGGACCTAACCAGAGCTTCAGAGCTACAACCCAGAGAGGACAAGCAGGTGGCTGCATCAGCAGAGGAGGCACTGGTGGGTTGTAAATCACAGACTGCAGAACCTGCCGCTGACACTGGAGAGTATCCTCACTAGCCGAGCCTACGCTTATTGGAGACCTACAGGTAGATTCATCAAGACAAATCGGCTCGCAAAGGGCCAGATTCTGAGAATCTGGCCCTTTGCGAGCGCTATTTTTGCATTTGAGATTCCTTAAATGCAATTCATGAACCATTTAACTATCCGCCATCATATGCACATGAATAAATTATAGTTATTCACATAGGGCCCGATTCACAGAACTAACTTAAGACAAAATCCTAAACTTACTACCTTTTTGGTATTCACAGAAGGCACTTACCCATTTTGGTATTCACATAAAGCACTTACTCATTTCGGTATTCACAGAAAGCACTTACTCATTTCGGTATTCACAGAAGGTAGGACTCCTAACTTTAGGACTCCTAAATGCCTTCTGTGAATACCGAAAGTCTTAAAGTTAGGATTTTTCTCATTTTAGGAGTCCCAACTTTACTACTCCTAAACTGAGAAAAATCCTAACTTTAAGACTTTCGGTATTCACAGAAGGCAGTTAGGAGTCCTAAAGTTAAGACTCCTAACTTCTGTGAATACCGAAATGAGTAAATGCCTTCTGTGAATACCAAAATGAATAAGTGCTTTCTGTGAATACCAAAATGAGTAGTGCCTTCTGTAAATACCAAAATGAATAAGTGTCTTCTGTGAATACCAACATGAGTAAGTGCCTTCTGTGAATACCAAAATGGTAGTAAGTTTAGGATTTTGTCTTAAGTTGGTTCTGTGAATCGGGCCATACTGACAATGGTCACAGTTGAGGTTTAATTACCTCGTCAAATCCCATGAACGAATAATCATGCAAAAAATGTAGCATACAGAACAACAGTGGTCACATCTCTCAATCTCCAGGTGGGGTAAACCTGTATGATGACAAGGAAAAGACATACTGACGAAGACATCCAATTCCCGGGTGTCAGTCTAAACCGCCCAGTGGCAGATAACAACGTTTGACTGATTACGATTCCTAAGTTGTGAATTTGTTTTACTATGTTCTGTAATATTTCAGCAGACACCCTTGAGGAGACCATGGCACTTCAGAGTCAGGCCTCAGTGTACCACCTCTGCTGTGTGCAGCAACATGTCACCATCATCAGAGAATGAACCAGAAACATCAGTTGAGAGCCCTGGACATCTGCGTCCGAGGGAATACATGATTAAAGGAACTGCATTTGAGCACCACGCTCTGTCCCAGCTGCCTTTCTCTGATGAATCTGGCCCACTGGGAGAATACATAGGTGCTACTTACTAAGAAAAGCAAATAACTGCAAACTTGTAAAGTGTTATAGTACAGGCGACGGGAACAAGAGGTGTGCCAATTGTGAATGTCATATGCCACTGAACGACATTTGATAAAAAATAAGCAGAATTGACATGCATGAGTGAGAAGCTGCAGAGCACAGCAGTTGCGGACTAGGCTCTGAAATTCTCAAGCAAATTATTGTACTACACGTTCACGCATATCAAGGGCACGGTCATGCCCGCTGGATGCAATGTGTACATTGGCATAAGATCTTAAATAGAATACGAGTAAATGAGATCATTTACTTGCAATTCAATCTAAAGGGGGGGTCACTTACTGTCCTGTAGGGAGTTTGTTTTGTGAGCTATTACGACTTCATTGAGTCTCAATCATTTACTGTTTCATTCACATACATTCTAAAATGCAAAGAATATAATGATTTATCATCTCTAACTGCACCACTAAATTGACATATATAGCAATACGGAGTTTCATTTGGTTTTAAGTATTTTGCATGAGTATATATCACTATTCGGCTGGTACAAGGATTCCAATACCACTGTTCCTTACCAAGGCAGGACCAGATGTTGGGAAGACTGTTGACAGGTTACAGCCAATGTGTATCTTGCCAGTTGAGCATGGAAAAACTGTCTGATAATCAAGCCAAAGTGCTTGTATGGGGTTCAGGGTTGTTTAGTCCCTCGAAGGGGCTGATGGTAAACAGGATCCTTTCAACCTCCTCATCGGAGAAGGTAAGGCCTGTGATCTCTATCATAGTAGCGAATGTAGACAGATCTCTAAACCAAGAAATCAGGTAAAAACAATTTCAGGGGAGGGCTGCCCCTTAAGATCCAAATTAAAATTGGAAAAAATCTCCCACAGCTGTGCGCTGTCAAGATTATCACAAAGAACAAGGGAGGAAGCAAGAGGTTAGGTACGCTGTGGACTCTGCCTCCTTAAATAGATTTTAACAACTTGCACAATATTTAATACCCTCAATAAAACCAAGATCATGGCTAAAAATATTTGATGAATCATTGCATTTCAAACCCAGTCCACACTGATCATTAAAAAACCGGGCTTGGTCTTAAACCGGCACCGGACGGAAAACCAACCAGGAAGTAATGCCACCTTTGTTGACTATTTTGAAGTTTAGCGCTCTAGCGTGTACACACACACATACGCACACAATCAGGAAGTCACAGGTTACTTTAACAGTCGACTAAAATCAGAAAGTGTTCGTCGGAGCCATGGGCAGGCATCGAATGGGTGAGAGGGCAGATTTGATGATGTAAGTACTGCACAGCCAAACCCCTGGGCAACGAGCATTCCCCCCAAAAGTTTTTTTACTTTCATTTAACTCGAATTCTTGATGTCTTTTATCCTGCAGTGTTTGACTACAAACACCCCTCCCGTGAAAAGCTCATGGGGCCTTAGTTAGGCACCGAACATGTACTTTTTTACTTTCTTTCATATCTCACTATTTTGTTTTCAGTGGCAAACTACCTTGAGTTACTCCCATGTTTTATGACATCAGTAACACCCTGAGAACATCAGAATAAAGAGGGATCCTATCAGATGGAAACCCATAAAGAGTGTGTGGCTACTGCTTTGTGTATTGTTTTGTTAAGTTCGTCTTTATATAAGAAGGGCATCAGGGCACTCAAATATCATTGAAACGAGCAGTCGTGCAGGAGTGAAAAATATATCACTTTCTTTTTACCTTTCATGATTTTGGTGATGAAGTTTCCTCATAATATACAATTTAATAATAACTTGTGTTATGTTTTACTCTCTCTTTCCAGATTGCTTAGAAAAGTTATACCAATTAGGTATTGTATTCATGCATAATTAAATGCACATTACACCTTCACATTAATCAGGGAGCCCAATTAAGTTAACAAAGAGTGGTTGAAGGGATCAATCACTTTGGTCCTGAGGAAAGGCCTAGGGGAAGGCTTGAAACATGTGGACCAGGGAGAAGACCACTCATTATAGTGCACATTTTTCCTCCCCCCATTTTAACAATACCAGCAACAGGAATTAATAAAGTGTAGATTCGCGTAGCTATGTTTTTTTTAACCCACATTCCTTCTGACCCTTCCACCCGCACAATAACACATAGGGGCGATTCCGATTCAGGAGAAAAAACCCTCGTACGACTGGTAATCGTAGCCGTACGAATGGAAAAAGACCGTCCGAACTGCGTAGTATGATCCGTATCCCGAAAATACGTCCGAATATCAGCGAACCGTACGAACCATAATGGAAGACCCGTACGAAATGGCGTCGGAACCCAAACCGTATGATTTGTAAACATGCCGTACGACCAAACAAGTACGATCCAGACCGGGGACCGAGTACGCGATTTGCACAGGCAAACGTATTCGCGCTTGAAGCATGATTCGTATGGAAAAAATCGCGCATGAGCGAGCCGCACCAACAAATACAAATCGCACACCAATCAATAAAGCGTATGCGAACACCCCCCCCAAACGGCCCGTATCAGCAAGCCGCACCAACAAATACGGACCGCACACCAAACAATAAAGCGTACACGAACCCCCACCCCAAAAACGGCACGTATGAGCGAGCCGCACCAACAAATACGAACCGCTCACCACTCAAAGCGTACGCGAACCCCCACCCCGAAAACGTCAGGTATCAGCCAGCCGCACCAACAAATACGAACCGTACACCACTCAATAAAGCGTACGCGAACCCCACCCCGAAAACGTCACGTGTCAGCCGCACCAACAAATACGAACCGCACACCACTCAAAGCGTACACGAACCCCCACCCCGAAAACGGCACGTATCAGCAAGCCGCACCAACAAATACGAACCGCACACCAATCAAAGCGTACACGAACCCCCACCCCGAAAACGGCAAGTATCAGCGGGCCGCACCAACAAATACGAACCACACACCAATCAATAAAGCGTACACGAGCCCCCACCACAAAAACGGCACGTATAAGCGAGCCGCACCAACAAATACGAACCGCACAACACTCAATAAAGCGTACACAAGCCCCCACCCCAAAAACGTCACGTATCAGCCAGCCGCACCAACAAATACGAACCTCACACTCAATGAAGCTTATGCGAACACCCCAAAAACGTTCCGTATGAGCCAGCAGCACCAACAAATACGAAACGCACACCCCCCACTAATAAAGCACGCGAACCCCTAAACCAGCACCAGGAGGGTGCAAACTAGTTGCACAACACCACAAAACATGTCTCCTGTGTACACACCAATTTAAAACAATGTTCTGGCCACATCCAAACAGCCAAACAGAGGGCCCAACTCACACCAACCCCTTATAACACACCCACCAAAAATTCAAAATAAGCCACACCCACAAATGGACCAATAAAAGGGCCCACACATACAACCCATCATCCATTGCAACATACCTATTTGTGCAAAGGCAATGACAGGACACCAACAACTGCACCCATACACCTTCACACATACATCCTATCTCATTCACACCCCCTACACAATCAGACCCACACACCCTCATCCATACACACCATCACCCCCTCAATCACATACATCCCACACCATGACCACAACAAAGAATCCAAAGTTCACTAACCCGGAGATGGAGATCCTTACAGATGAAGTCATCAGAGTTGAGCCACAGCTGTTTGGTGCATTGGTCAGACAGACCAGCATTGCAGACAAAACCCGCCTGTGGGAGAAGATCGTCGATAAGGTCAATGCTGTTGCACCCATCAGGCGCACCAGGAGGGATTGCCAGGCCAGGTGGTACGATCTGCGGAGGACGGTCAAGAGGAAGATGGATGAAGACTATGCCAATGCACACCACACTGGAGGTGGTGGTGGTCCCCGCACACCTGCCCAATACCAGCCCTGGGAGGAGAAAGTCATGGCCCTGCGACCACCGGTGGGAGTTCACGGAATCGAAGGAGCCGTGGAGCCTGGTGAGTATCCAAACAACTCATGTAACATGGGGGGACTCCCAGCAGGGCTTAACAGTATGGGGGTGGGTGCAGAGGACTCCCAGCAGTGCCTAACAGTATGGGGGTGGTATGTTGGTGGGTGCAGAAGACTCCCAGCAGTGACTAACAGTATGGGGGTGGTATGTTGGTGGGTGCAAAGGACTTCCAGCACTGCCTAACATGACTCCCAGCAGTGCCTAACAGTATGGGGGTGGTATGTGGTTGGGTGCAGAGGACTCACAGCAGTGCCTAACAGTATGGGGGTGGTATGTGGGTGGGTGCAAAGGACTTCCAGCAGTGCCTAACATGACTTCCAGCAGTGCCTGACAGTATGGGGGTGGTATGTGGGTGGGTGCAGAGGACTCCCAGCAGTGCCTAACAGTATGGGGGTGGTATGTGGGTGGGTGCAAATGACTTCCAGCACTGCCTAACATGACTCCCAGCAGTGCCTAACAGTATGGGGGTGGTATGTGGGTGGGTGCAAAGGACTTCCAGCAGTGCCTAACAGTATGGGGGTGGTAAGTGGGTGGGTGCAGAGACTCCCAGCAGTGCCTAACAGTATGGGGGTGATATGTGGGTGGGTGCAAAGAACTTCCAGCAGTGCCTAACATGACTCCCAGCAGTGCCTAACAGTATGGGGTTGGTATGTGGGTGGGTGCAGAAGAGTCCCAGCAGTGCCCAGACATAACAGGGGTGGGTGCAGAGGAGTCCCAGCAATGCCCAGACATAGGAGGGGGTGTAGATAGGACTCCCAGCAGTGCCCAGACATAGGAGGGGGGTGTAGATAGGACTCCCAGCAGTGCCCAGACAGTATAGGGGGTGGGTGGACAGGACTCCCAGCAGTGCCCAGACATAGGAGGGGTGGGTGGATAGGACTCCCAGCAGTGCCCAGACATAACAGGGGTGGGTGGATATGACTCCCAGCAGTGCCCAGACATAACAGGGGTCGGTGGATATTACTCCCAGCAGTGCCCAGACATATGATGGGTGGGTGCAGAGGACTCCCAGCAGTGCCTAACAGTATGGGGTGGTATGTGGGTGGGTGCAAAGGACTTCCAGCAGTACCTAACAGTATGGGGGTGGGTGCATGGGGAGTGCCAGAAGGGTGGAAGGTGGAGGGTGAGAGGGTGCAAGGTATAGGCTAGGAGGCTGCACTCATCCCATATGGCCCAGGTACACACCCATGCCAATGCACAGGGAGTGTGAAAGTACTGACAAGATAGCTGACACTGGGCCCTGGTGTAGGCAGCACAAGGCCCTCCTGTGACCAGTGCAAACACTAAAACCAGGACAAGTCCGATATCCTGCACAGGAACTCACAACCACCGTCATGGCAGCATGCTTCATGGGGGGACAAAAATGATTCAGAAAAGTGGATGGTGATGAACAGAGTGTCTGAATTAAGCAGACCACTCTTACCCAGTCCAAAGATCAGGGCTTGATCCATCACCGTTTTTTAGCTCACTGCACCATCCCAGCTCAGAACTTGGCTATATGCAAATTAGTCTGACCCTGGCCCAGTGCATCATGGGAACAGGGCAGACCAAACTACCAAGCCAATTCTTGTACTGGGAAGGAAACAAGCTACCGGGGACCGGTTTCTGGCATTTCAGCCGTCTTCGGCCCGGCTTGCTTGAATCCTGATGGTGCAATGAGCTAGGGACTCACATCTGAGTATACCCTTCCACGCTTATGGTGGACAAAAATGATTCAGAAAAGGGGGTGGTGATGAACAGAGTGTCTGAATTAAGCAGACCACTCTTACCCAGTCCAAAGATCAGGGCTTGATCCATCACCGTTTTTTAGCTCACTGCACCATCCCAGCTCAGAACTTGGCTATATGCAAATTAGTCTGACCCAGGCCCAGTGCATCATGGGAACAGGGCAGACCAAACTACCAAGCCAATTCTTGTACTGGGAAGGAAACAAGCTACCGGGGACAGACACACCACGAGGGACATCCACTTGCAAATCACACTCAAATTACTAGCATGGCCTGTCACACACACCCCTTACAGAAACAGAGCCTCTGGGGACAGGCAATGGAGTGCACCACTGTCACAATCGTCATGTAACACAACAAAACAAATACTGACCTGATGACGCATCCAAGATAAAAATGCACAGTGCAGAATCACAAGTCCATTGTGCCTCTCACACAATGCTGTAGCCACAGCTTATGGACGCTGTGGATGCACTTAAGTAGCAGCATGGACCTGTGCATTGACAAGGTGATGCATCTTTGAGAAGTGCCACGTTCTAAAGCCCTGTGCCACAAGTAGGTGTACTGGTCCAGGGGGGTTGGCAGTGGGTGGCCATCACACCACAGCAACAGCTCACAAAAGTTGCTGACTGAAATCAGAAAAACTTCCCCTCTGTCTCTATCATAAACACGCTGCATTTAAACCCTGTGCATGCTTGAACCAGGCATAAGGATTGACGCTGCATTGTGCAGATTGGGGCACACAGAGCGCAGCTGGATGTGTGTCGTGCTGGCGACACAAGCCACAGTCAGTCATCGCAAACAGTACCGAACATGTCAATGACCCCTGAGCACATGTCAATCTGATTCCACAACATACCCATACACAAGTGAACCATGGCAACAATCCAAAGCAGGTGCAACAGTGCTAACGAAAATGGATAACAAAATTGGATGTTGCATGATAGTGCATTAACAGTGTCTGTCTCTCACACCCACAGGGCAACGTGTGGAAACTACCCCCAACCAGGGGGGAGATGGATCCCAGTCCCAGGCTCAGCAGGACCCTGACCCCAACGACAGCGACGCCTCTCAACACACTGTGGTTGACCCCAATCAACCTGGCCCCTCTGGATCCCAAACCCATGCAGCAGCTGGATCAGACACATCTGTGCCAACCACCACACCCATTCCCGCCACATCCCAGCAGACAGCTCGGAGTCCTGACCATAATCCACAACAGAGCCAGTCTGATAATGAGGGACAAGGTTCGCCGGGCACCCAGGGGGTGGCAGACAACACCACCACTGCCATCACTCATGGGTCCTGTTGATCCGATGTGCCCACAAGATCAGAAAATAAAATAAATAACATAATATGCAGTGGTGGAGACGTTTTATACCCAGATGCAAAAACATATGTGTGGGGACATGTAAAAAATGCCAGAGTGTTGAACAAACTGCAGCCATCCACACACTGGGATCTGAGTCCGATTGAGGACACACATAGGTCACAATATTCCAACAACTACATACATGGATGGCAATACACACCAGTGATGGTTACAAAATGCAGAAGGGGGGGTTGGCTTACAATACTGCAATTACAGACAGGTACAGAAGAGTCACTTGGAGGTGTACAGATCATGGGTAATATGTAGGTATCCACGGAGGGAGTACCAGGATCTGTGTTTGGAGGTATGAGAACTATCTGCCGCATGCAGTTGTACTGTGGATGTCATGAATGGTGCCCAGGCCTGGGTGGCAGGACGGACTGCGGGCAACGGGGTGTTGGATGGTAGACAATTATATTAGTTTATTGGCCTGGGCATGTGGAGTGCCTACTGAGTGTGGCTGAGGAGTATGAAGGTGAACCTGCAGTTGACTGTGGGACTATTGTAGGTATCTAAAGGTGGACGGTCATGTGGCAGTAGCAGGGGATGTTGAGGATGAGGTGTGTGCATGCACCCTGGAGTTGCACAAGTACTCCTGGAGTCTGGTACTTGTACCTGTGTCGAGGTTCTTGCTGTAGTTGGGCTGGCTGGTGTCGTTGACGTCGACCAGGCTGAACACCACCTCATCACAAGACATCGCCATAGCCATCCCAGAAGGCTATAAGATCTCCCGCAGACAATGCACCAACAGAGTGGGATGAGGAATCGCCATCATCCACATGAACACTCCCAGAGTCACTACCTACCAACACCAACGACACCCTCCACACCGCCTAGCACATGCACTTACAGATCCACACTGACGCCAACAACACCCTCAGAGGAACACTCATCGACAGACCACCTGGACCCCGACCACAATCCATCAACTCCATCCTGACCTCATCAGCACGTACGCCCTCTGCTACACGGATTATATTCTCCTTGGGGGCATGAACTTCCAGCTTGAGAACAACAATGACGCAAACTCCACTGCCATGATCGACAACCGCGGATTAAAACTACTCATGACAACACCCACCCACACCGCTGGACACACACAGGACCCCATCTTCTCCGCAACTCCACACGTCTCCTTCAACCACACCACCGAACACCACTGGACAGACCACAGATGCCTCCACTTCATCTTAAGTAAACCCACCACACCACCCCACACACAGCACATTCCAGGCAGCTGCTGGTGCAAGGCCAATGTGGACTAACTGACTGCCACCCTCGCCCTGGGACCACCTGCCGACCACAACTACCCCGACTTGGCTGCCATCAAGCTCAAACAGTGGATCAACGACTGCGCCAACACCCTCACCACACTCAAGACCTCCGCCACCTATCACAACAACAAGATAGCCGCATGGTTCACCAAAGACCTCAGGACCTCCAAGTGCACCTGTCGGAAGCTGTAGAGGAGCTGGCTCCGCAACCAAACACCATACAGCTACACCGCACACAAGAGCGCCACACGCAGACACCACCAACTCATCAGGACCGCCAACAGGACAGCCTAGACAGCAACGCACACAACAGCAAACAGCACATCAACATCGTGATTGAACTCACAACTCACACCTACAACACCAATGACATAGCACCATCACAAGACCTGTGTGACTCACTGAACACCTTCTTACACCGTAAGATCATCCACATCAGCTTCCACTCCGCTACCCCCCCCCACAAATGAGTCCACCCCCCCTTAGACCAACACCAACAAAAATGACCTGACCGCCTGGTACAACGTCAGCGACGAAGAAACCATCAGGACCATGGACTCCATCCACTCCGGATCCCCATCTGACACATGGCTTCTCAACATTTTCAACAAATCCAGCTAAGCCAGCGCACCCCTTCTCCCAAAAACAATTAACATCTCCTTCGAGACAGCTACCTTCAGTGGGAGCTGGGAGAATGCGGAGATCAACGTCTTAGTGAATATACAAAATGCGGACAACAAATACCTCAAGAACTTCAGGGCTATCTCCCCTTCACAGAGAAGGTCACATAGAAGATCATCAACAGACTGCTGACCCGCTACCTCGAAGACAACAACATCATGGGACCATCCCAGTCTGGATTCAGCAGCAGCCACAGCACGGACACCGCATTCATCACCGCCAACAACGACATCAGCATCCTCATGGACAAAGGAGAAACAGCCGCCCTCATCCTTCTGGACCAATCACCAGCCTTCCACACGGTCTGCCAAGACACCCTAACAGCACGCATCCATGACGCCGAAATCCAAGAGAATGCCCTTGTCTGGGCCACATCCTTCCTCTCCGGCACAGCCCAGAGCGTCTGCCTCCCACACTTCCATTCCAAGACCATTGAGACCATCAGCAGCGTCCCACAGGGATCATCCCTCAGCCCGACGAAGATCAATATCCACATGGCACCACTCACGCATGTTGCACTACAACATAGCCTCAACATCATCTCCTACGCCAATTACACACAGCTGATCATATCCCTCAGCACACACTGCCAAAGGAAACCTCCACAGAGGAATGAATACGTTTCCAAATGGATGAAGGACAGCAGGCTGAAGCACAATTCTTACTAAACGAAGGACCTCATCCCCGGCCCCACCACCTCAGCCTGTGATGACTCCTGTTGGCCAACATCGCTAGGAACAGCCCCAGAACCCACCAACCACGCACGCAACCTGTGGGTCATCCTCAAATTCTCCCTCACCATGACCAAGCAGGATAACGCCATCTCAGCTTCCTGCTTCAACACCCTCTGAATGCCCCGCAGGATTTTCAAATGGATCACCTCAAACACGTGAGAAACAGTCATCTGGGCCCTCTCCACGAGCTCACTGGATTACGGGAACGCCCCCTATGCAGCTACAACAACCAAACTCATGAGACGGCTGCAACGCATCCAGAACGCCTCGTCACGTATGATCGTCGAATTCCACAACACGCCCACATCACACCACACCTGAGAGGCCTGCACTGGCTCCCTGTCAACAACAGGATCACCTCCAAACTCATCATCCACGCACACAAAGCTCCTAACCACGCCGGACCAGCATACCATAACAACCGACTCAGCTTCTACACACCCACTCGCAGCCTCCGCTCTACAAACCTCACACTTGCCACAGTCCCTCACTTCCGGAAAACCACAGTCAGTGAAAGATCCTTCTCCTACCTTGCCTCAAAGACCTGGAACACCCTCCCTACAAGGCTACCACAGACCCAGGACCTGCTGGCCTTCAGATGACTTCTCAAGACCTGGATTTTCAATCTGTAGCTGCCCCCCCACCCCAACGCATTGAGACCCTCAAGGTAGGTAGGGAGCTCAAAAAATGAATAGATTGATTGTTTGATAGATGGCTTAGCCAAATTGTGTGTGTAGGATTGGAGAGCTGTAGATGATAGTTACAATGAGGGTGGTCCGGCTGTTGGTGTGATACCGGATGTGCAGATGTTTGACAATACGGAGTGTGTACTTGGTGTTGTATGCGACTCTGAGGGTGTACCTCATTAAGGTGGAACAATCATGATCCTGGTTTTGGTGTGTGGCCCCTATGGGTTTTGGACTATCAGTCTGTGATGGCTATGTAGAAGTGGTGTGCTGATGTTGTGTACTACCCTACCACGTTACAGTAATGAAGGCGATGTGTGGTGCTGTTGTGTTGACGTGGTAACGAAGTACAATGTGGTGCTGCTGGAAGTTGTGTGTGTGCTGTACGAGGCACATGACCTGGCTGTACGTAGATGCACTGTTATGTGGGGCTACATCGTGTTGCCAGTATGAGTTGCACACACAGGCTGAGAAGCTGTCATGGGTGTGTTTGTGGTAGCGTGATACCAGGTGGATGATTGTCTGGTGTTCACTGTGTGTAGGGTGGCTGGAGCAATCAAACAATCAATCAGGGAATTTGTAAAGTGCACTGCTTACCTGCTAGGGTCTCAAGGCACTTGGGGGGGGGGGAACTGCAGCTAGTGGTTGAAGAGCAAGGTCTTGACAAGTCTTCTAAATGCCGGGAGGTCTGCGGTCTGTCGTAGGAGGAGGGGCAGGGCGTTCTAGGACTTGGCGGCGCGGTGGGAGAAGGATCTGCCCCCGGAAGTGGTTCTGTTGATGCGCAGGGCGGCGGCCAGGGATAGGGCGGCGGAGCGGAGTTTCCTGTTGGGTACGTAGAAGGAGAGTCTGTCGATGAGGTAGGCTGGGCCGGTGTTGTGGAGTGCCTTGTGTGCGTGGATCATGAGTTTGAATGTGATTCTTTTGTTGACGGGAGCCAGTGCAGGTCTCCCAGGTGCTGGGTGATGTGGTCACGGTGTGGGACGTTGAGGATCAGGCTTTGGACGTGGCTCTGGCGTAGAGGGCGTTTCTGTAGTCGAGTCGGCTGCTGACGAGGGCGTGGGTGGCGGTTTTCCGTGTGTCCGTCGGAATCCATCGGTAGATCTTGCGGAGCATGCGGAGAGTGTGGAAGCAGGAGGAGGAGACTGCGTTGACTTGGTTGGTCATGCTGAGCTTGGAGTCGAGGATGATCCTTAGGTTGCGTGCGTGGTTGGTTGGTGCTGGGGGGTTCCCAGTGATGCTGGCCACCAGGAGTCATCCCACGCTGAGGGATTGGGCCAGAAGATGATGACCTCCGTCTTGTCCGTGTTCAGTTTGAGTTGGCTTGCCTCCATCCATTCGGCAACGGCCTTCATGCCCTGGTGTAGGTTGGATTTGTCAGTGAAGGGGTTTTTGGTGAGGGAGAGGATCAGCTGGGTGTCGTCGGCGTAGGAGATTATGCTGAGGTCGTGTAGTCTGGCGATGCGAGCGAGGGGGGCCATGTAGACGTTGAACAGTCGGGCTGAGTGAGGATCCCTGGGGGACGCCGCAGATGGTAGTGGTGGATCCGGAGTGGAACGGGGGAGGCGGACTCTCTGGGTTCTGTTGGTGAGGAAGGAGGTGGCCCAGTCCAGGGCCTTGTCTCGGATCCCTGCATCGTAGAGGCGTGTGCGCAGTGTGTGGTGGCCAACGGTGTCGAAGGCGGCAGAGAGGTCCAGGAGGATGAGGGCCGCTGTCTTGCCGCTGTCGAGTAGGATTCTGATGTCATCTGTGGCACCGATGAGGGCGGTCTCGGTGCTGTAGTTGCTGCGTAAGCCTGACTGGGAGGGGTCCAGGATGCTGTTGTCTTCTAGGTAGCGGATGAGCTGGTTGTTGAGGATCTTTTCCATGACTTACGCAGGGAACGGAAGCAGGGAGATGGGCCGGAAGTTTCTTCAGGAGGGCGTTGATCTCTGTGTGTTTCCAGCTCTTCGGGAAGGTAGCGGTCTCGAAGGAGAGGTAGATTATGTTACGCAGGTGGGGTGTGATGATTCTGACGGCTTTGTTGGCGATGTGGTGGGGGAGCGGGTCAGACGGGGAGCCTGAGTGGATGGTGCTCATGGTCCTGGTTATGTCTTCGGTGCTCACGTTGGTCCAAGTGGTCAGGGGGTCGTGGTCGGTGGGGCTCGGGGTGTTCGTTGTGGCGGGGTCCGTGGGGTGCATCCGGGGGGGTGAAGCTGTTGTGGATGTCGGTGATCTTGCGGTGGAAGAAGGCAGCGAGGGTGTCGCACAGGGCTTGTGATGGCGGGATGTCGTTGGTGCAGGAGCTGGGAGAGGAGAGCTCTTTCACGATGTTGAATAGCTCTTTGCTGTTGTGTGCGTTGTTGTCGAGGCGGTCTTTGAATGAGGCTTTTTTGGTGGTCCTGATGAGGTGTTGATGGTTGCGGATGGCGTCTTTGTGGGCTGTGCGGTTGGCGGGTGTTCTGTCGTTGAGCCAGATGTCCTCCAGTTTCCGGCAGGTGCGCTTGGAGGCTAGGAGCTCCAGGGTGAACCAGCTGGCACTCTGGCTGGTGTCTCTGTCAGTGGGTTGTTTCATGGGTGCTACGGTGTTGGCGCAGGCCTCCATCCAGAGTCTGAGGGTGCGGGCACT
The DNA here is from genome assembly GCF_964263255.1 of Lissotriton vulgaris. Taxonomy (NCBI): domain Eukaryota; kingdom Metazoa; phylum Chordata; class Amphibia; order Caudata; family Salamandridae; genus Lissotriton; species Lissotriton vulgaris. The sequence goes on along the minus strand of NC_141697.1, from coordinate 1,046,909,027 downwards.
CTCCTCGGGGTCAGTCGGGCTGGTTGGTGGGTTGAGTGCGAGGTTTGTTTCTAGTCGTTCCTTGGTGACTTTTCCCCAGCGTCGGCGGGGGATCTGTAGAATGCGGTGGTGGGAGAGGGGTTTCTGGAAGGTGAAGTGGACGCAGTGGTGGTCGGTCCAGATGAGCTTGGAAGTGTGACTGAAGGCAACGTGGGGGCTGGCGGTGAAGATGGCGTTGAGCGGCGATGTGGTCGGGGTACTGATGATCTGTCTCAGTCCGAGGGTGGCGAGGTTGTCAATCAGGGTGGAGGAGTTGCTGTAGTTGTTGTTTTCTATGTGGTAGTTCAGGTCGCCGAGCAGGATGTAGTTGGTGGAGGTCAGGGCGTGCATGCAGATGAAGTCAGCAATGGAGTTGCAGAATTGGGGACGTGGGCCTGGTGGTCTGTAGATGAGGGTGCCTCTGAGAGTGGTCTTGAGGTCGGTGTGGATCTTGAAGTGCATGTGTTCGGCGGTGGCGAGGGTGTCGTCGGTGTTTGTGGAGACCTTGATGGTGTTCTTGTGGATTATGGTGATGCCTCCCCCGGCTCCATTGGTGCGGTCTCTGCACGAGATCCTGTATCCGTCGTGGATGGCCACTGCGATGTCTGGGGTGGAGGCATAGTTCATCCAGGTCTCGGTCAAGAAGGCGACGTCTGGTGGAGTGGTGGTGAGCAGGTCCCAGAGCTTGACGGCGTGCTTGCGTGCGGAGCGGGTGTTGAGCAGGATGCATCGTAGTTGGTTGTGTTCCGTTGCTGTGGTGGTCTTGGCGTTGTTGTAGCAGGAGAAGTTGCAGTTCTGGCAGGTGAAGGGGCCGTGTGTGTGCTTGGGGGTGGCCTTGTAGCAGTTGGGGGTGCGTCTGTGGTTGAGTGGGATGAGGGTGGTGGCGTGCATTGCGGGTGGTGTGAGGGCCAGGGGTTCTGGCGCTGGGCGCGGTCCAGGCGCGGACGGGCGCAGACGGTCGCGCAGCGGACGCCATTTAAGGGTAGGTGGGGAGGGAGGACCAGCTGGGAGGCGGGAAAGAGGGCAGCGAATGGGCAGGGGGGGCGGGGCCGCAGGGAAGGCAGCGGTGGGAAAAGAAAACGGGAAAAGCGGAGCAAGAGTCTGTTGTGTCACATGAGTCAGGAAATGAGCTGAGTGTCTTGCAGTGTGCTTGTTGCCGGTGCTGACGGACCTGCCTTTGTCATGGAGGTTGTGCAACAGTGGCACAGACAAGCTGCAGCATGCTTTAAGAATAGATGGATGGAGGAGTATCTTGTAGGCGTGTGTGGTGCAGGATCTGCCCACTCGGTGCTGCGTTGTGGCTGGGGATGCAGCAGCAGGAATGAGTGAACACATGACGGCAGAAGGGGTGAGACAACATGCTAAACAAGCACACAAAACCAAGGATTCTAGCAGGGCACAAAGTGACATGTGTATGTGAAGGCTGGAGTGTCTGGTTACCCATGGGTCACCGCGAGCAAAATGTGTGAACAGTCGCCAGAGATCATGGGCACAGGATTAGGCAGCCTAAGGCCAAGCGGGGCACAGGACACATAGCGTCAGCAGGTGTAGCCTGCACATTGTATGTAGCAAGCTAAACAACACATACACAACCATGTACGTCAGGCACAATATGGTACATTTGCCATTACCAACAACATGCATGTTGTCACTGTACACGTAAACACATATGAACAATCATCATAAACAATGCCATATTGAACGCATGTAGACTGGCAAGAGATGTGCGTTGACAGCAATGAGGCACAATGTACTGTGGTAAACACACTTACTACACAATAGGATAAAGTAGTTTGTGAGGCCATGCTGCATTAGCCAATGTACATGCCCAGTGGCATTGCTCTGAAGACAATAACAGTCATGCAATGATGTTACCTGTAATGCTGCTGAAAGATTCTCCACACGACTGCCAGGGACTGTCCGTATCTTTGATAATCAGAGTGGTGCGATGCTGAAAGGGTTCCATCTCCAAATAGCCCCTTGGTCTGAGTACAAATGACAGACACAAAAGGGAGATCAGGTGAGGGAAGGAGAGAATGGGAACTGCATGGAGGGAGATCTGAAACAAAGGAAAACAAGCATAAGGATTCAATACTTTTGTCACAGAATCACAGAATACCCTGGGACCTACACTGTACCAGTCACACCTGTGAAGTGTAACCACTGCCACTGTACCCTATGAGTGATCACAGATTGAGCTAGATCAGATGCTTGAACACCGACACATGAATAGGTAGTACAGTTTCTCACCTAAACAAAGCAAGTGTAACGCTCACAAGGCTGCCACTATGTAATTAGATCCATGCGGCCATCAAATCTTTCACAGTGTATGATTGAGGGTCCTAATCTCAGAAAATGTAATGCATAGCAGTGCTACTGACACAAAGCCAACAATCCTTATTTAGCCCTGTGAATCCGTAAGGGCCATGACGGGAAAGTAGACATCACCTGTAAGAGCCGTTAGCAGCTCCTCCAATGAGGAAGGGAATGACCTAAACACAAGTAAGCCCCGCAGGAGCCAGTCATTGGCTCTTGCAACTGTGCCCCACTATGCTAAACATGACAAGCAGGTGGGACCAAACTCAACAGCGAGTAATGAGGAACAAAGCCACAAAAATAAGCCTACCGTGACCATGAGATGCTGCACGGCACAAGATAATCCTGTGAATAACCTCACTCGACTGGTGCCACGGAGATTTAACATTTGCTACAGCCCAACGTTGTGATGACATCCGCGCAACATACCTGGCATCATGGGAATGGCAAGTTAACATCAACTCACAGAGAAGGCTAGCGAAGCAGGGTTCTCCACCGGCACTGAGGTAACGACATGGCAGTGACATGACATACTGGCACAAGCAGCAATGCATCCATGCAAACAGACTCACAGGGCAGTTGAATGAACATGTGGGACATACACTGGCCCACACCTACACAACATGGTTTTTGGTAAATCAAACTGTACTGGACCACAAGGTTGAGTGGATGATCCAGACACATCCTGCTGCACACAGTGAGGCTGCAATTCCCCACAGAGGCCATGGTTCTGATGTCCCACACAATGTTAATCTGTGGTATTTGCAATGTGTCAGGGTCAAGGTTTACACACATTGATGCATTCACCAGAGTCAAAACTCAACTACAGATGACTGTCAAGAAGGGTGACTGTCCTGTCATGGGAGTGGGGCAACATGAAATTTGAGACATGGTAATGTTACATGTATGTATGGTCCGACAACATGTGCATGAACATTTTCCAAACATTTGAAACCATACCAACACAAAACAGCCTGTTTGTAATCCTTACCCAAACTGACATTTCAACATGTCTGTGCATGTACCGCTGATTCGGCTGACGTTGCTATCTTCATGAGGAATAGCAGGGGGACTAAGATGACACCAACGGACAACAGGCAGGGCGACCTGGGAAGGACAGTAACACAAGAGGTCACGCTCAGAATAATTCCATTCAGACATGGTCATTTATAGTACACTAAGAATGTAGTACACTTGTACATTCCATGTTCACACGTTGCGCGTATGTATGTGGCATCACATCAGCACTTGTGTGACACTGCACAACAAACAACAAAGTGACATTGCATACAGTCAGCTGGACACACATTATGCTACACATGCCACTCTATGGTACAAGCTTGCACAATATTTTACTAGGACTCACCATCATGCGAAGAAGTTGCGTATGAGCTGACTCCGGATATCATCCTCCTCCTCATCGCTTGCATCCTGGCCAAGGCCTTCATCCTCAACGGGTGGATGTTCCAGCTCATCAGGATCCAGGATGAGTGGCACGGCCTTCTCAACTGCCATGTTGTGCAGCATGCAGCACACAATGAAGATGTTACACACTTTAAGCGGGGCGTATGGGAGGGACCCACCAGTCTTGTCGAGGCTCCTGAACCGGCTCTTCAAGAGTCCAAACATTCTCTCTTTGACTCGCCTGGTCTGCCCGTTTGCATTATTGTACTGCTGGTCTGCAGCTGTTCTGAGGTTGCGGAGCGGAGTCATGAGGCACGGCATGTAGGGATATCCTGCGTCTCCTACAAATTGACATAATGGCAATGAGTGTGTAATGTGATGTCGTCAGAGAAATACATAAAATTGAGACATACATGAGAAACAGAGTTTACCCACCAACAAGACATGCCCGATGGTTGCGCAGCTGCAGCATCATCTGTGGTACCCTGCTACGCCTCATGATGAATGCATTCTGGCACGATCCTGGAAAACGTGCACAAACATGTGAAATCAGCATGTTAGCAGGACACACCACCAGGGTATTTATGGAGTGGTAATGTTTCCTGTTGCGGTAAGCCTGCTCCTGAGCTTGTGGTGGCACCAAAGAAACATGTGTTCCATCAATGGACCCAATTACATATGGCATCCCACCCAGGGCATAGAAATCACCCTTGACACCTGTCAACTCTTCTGGAGTAGGGAATTTGATGAATTCATCAATGTGACTCAACATAGCAGCTAACACATCACGTAGTACACGGTTGAACATGGTCTGTGACACCCCCCCACATCGGCTATGGTAAATTGGAACGTACCTGTGGCAAAGAAATGTAGGGCTGCCATCACCTTTACCTTGGGTGTCAGCGCAGCTGGATACCTGTGTTGTGGTAGGAGATGTGGTTCCAGCCTGTCCGTCAAGTCCTGAATCAACTGTTGATTGAATCTGTATCGGCGGATGCAATTACGTTCCCTCATGGCATCCAAGTCTGGCAACGGCCTTGGCAGAGGGGGTGCCCTGCACGACATGTTTGTGGAAAAAGGTGTACGACTGTCAGCCAACAACTATTACAATGTACATAGCACAAGCAACAATGCTTCACCACATCAAATCACCATTGAGTCTGGCATGGGCTGTACATCAAGGACACATATGCCAGCTGGCTGGCACTCCTCTATTAGAACTTATACACCTGTTGTCTGTGAAATGGACATGACATGCACACTAATGATCTGCTGGGCTGGTCTGAGTGAGCAGGACAATGTATCACGTTCGTGACACACGTCACGTGACCTGCATGAGAAGGTTGTCAACACATCCAGACAGCTGACTGCAAGGCACACACCCAGGTCACATTTGCCGTCAATTGCACAAATCTGTAATATTGTGAATGAGGTGTGCATTTGACTAAACTACACCACAGCCATTATCAGAATGCAGACCTGTATGTTTGTGGACAAAAGTTCTATGATGCCATCACACACATGAGCAGTTGAAATGGCCCTGTGGCATGGTGTGCATACATGGGAAACCCTTGCAATCACGGCACAGACCCATCATAGATGCACCTACAGCAGATTAAGTATACGGGATACAAACCGCATGACTAATCTTTCACATGGCACACACATTACATTGTCACACAGGGCGTCAATTTTACAAGTGAGACAGTGCCCCTGTCCCTGGCATCATGTGACAGATGCCTGTACTGAATAGTGTGCTATCCCAGTGTTGATGTGCATCACAACATGTTTATGAGTTTACTTATGTGACAAGTGTAAAGGTCATGTGACCCACATAGTGCCCCATCACAAATGACATGTCTCAACAGCCACATGCTCACATGCCCTGTGCTATATCACAGTCTGCTACACCTAGGGCCTGCTGATGTGAGGATGCCATGCCAATAAATACATCGACATCCTCATTCTGACCTTACACCTACATCCCTGCCATGTCTTTTCCTGGTATCACTATTGTAATGGTGCCATGCGTGAGCTCGTAAAACGCACCGTACACATGCATTCTCTAGAGCGTGTCAAACGCCCAGTACCACAATAGTACGTGCGTGTGTACGGGTCGTTTCACTATTACATTCGAGCCATACGCGAGCGGAGCGTACCCCAATAGTACATGCGCGTGTACGGGTCGTTTCACTATTACATTCGAGCCATACGTGAGCGGAGCGTACCCCAATAGCACATGCCTGTGTACGGGTCGATTCACAATTGCATTCGAGCCATACGGGAGCCGAGCGTACCCCAATAGTACGTACATGTGTACGGGTCATTTCACTATTACTTTCGAGCCATACGCGAGTGGAGCGTACCCCAATAGTACGTGCGTGTGAAAGGTCGTTTCACTATTGCATTCGAGCCCTACGCGAGAGGAGTGTACCCCAATGGTACGTGCGTGAGTACGGGTCGTTTCACTATTGCATTAGAGCCCTACGCGAGCGGAGCGTACCTCAATAGTACGTGCGTGTATACGGGTCATTTCACTATTACATTCGAGCCATATGCGAGCGGAGCGTACCCAGCCATTGCGTGTGTGTGCGCGGGACGTTTCACTAGTGAATACGTTGCATTCGCGATGGAAAACGCACCGTACTTGTGTGGGGATCCCAGAAAATACATAGGGAACATCTAGGGGACGAGTAGAATGCCCAGAATGCAGGCTAGTTGTCAAGGAAACAGAGAATTGAGTGTGTTCTACAGGTGTTCAGGAAAATACAGTTGGGCAAAACTATACAATGCTGCAAAATTTGTTGTGGTGCACAAGCTCAGTTTTTAAACCATGCAAATGTGTGTCATGGCCTTATGTGTAATGGGATTGGATGAAACATAGGATGAAAACTAATCTGGCCTATCACACTGTACTCCTTGGACTGACAGCCCCTTAGCAGCACTGATTTAAGGCAGCATGTGGCTGTGAGAGGGCTCTTGCCTGCACAACATCGGAGTGGACAACACTGCTGCTCTCTGAATTCCCTGGACCCTGATTTTGCTGAACATGGAGAGGGCACCTGCATTCAGTGAGGAGGAGAACAAGGCCCTGCTGGATGCCCTCCTGCCAAACTACAGCAAGTTGTATGGGAGACCAGGGGAGCAGGTGAGTGATGAGTGCACTACCTTGGACTGTGCACCTGTTGTGTGTTTGACACTACAGCCATTGTGTATTTATGGAACAGAGATGCAATGTTGTTTGGAGTGAGTGCCGGGTGTGTACATCGTGGTATCTCCCATGCAGTGAATGATGTGGTGAAATAGTGTTTACTGCTTACCTGCATTGTGCGAACTGTGACATTCAATGCAATGTGAATCACACTTTCTGCTGTGCCACACCTTGCATTTTGTTTTGGCATGATTTACTGAGGTGTAACAGTGTTCCCCCCAGAGTGACAGATGAATGTACTCACTGTTGATGATTGTTTTACATGACCTGTGTGGATGTTGGACAAATGCATGCTTTGAAGTCATGGACATTGAAGAGTGTGAATGTTCTTTGTCACCTGGCTAATTGTGTATGTGATGTTTTGCAACACTGATGCATGACGTATGCCACAGCTGTACCCATCTGATGTGACAAGTATGCAGTGCCGTGTGCATGACTTGGACAGTTAGCATGACGCCTGTGTCACATCTTTCTAAAGTGTGACATGTGAAAAGTGATGTTGTATACACAGTTGACAATAACAAGCAAATGATCTGTGCCAGGGTGTGCATGTGTGGTCTGCTGAGGGTTCTTAGGTGTAGTGGGATATGTGACAGCATGTCACGTGCTGTCCACCACCCTGAAGTAGCATATCTTGTTCAGTGTGTGCCATGCTCAGTGAGTGGTTTGCACCCTTTATGGCATCTGTTGCCTGTCAAAGGCATGTAGTGCATTGGTGTTTTCTCACAGGCCACATTCACATGGACAATGATGCAAGTCTGGTCAACATCCTATGCCCTGTTGTCATCGTCAATGTGGTGCAAGTGTGTGTCTTTGGGATATGGACCAGGTGTACTGATGTTGTTTCACTTTATCTTCCTGACAGGTATCTGCCTATGAGAAGTGGGAGATCTAGCTGGACATAGCCAGGGCTGTCAGGAGTGAGGGGGGCCCTCGCCGAAGGATCTGTAACATCAGGAAGAGGTGCCAGGACATCCGGTGCTGGGCCCGCCGTATCGCCCGGGTCCAGCTGAAGCTTGAAGCCCCACGCCGACATGGCAGCACCCGTCACCTCACCCCCCACATGCTCCGGGTCCTGGAAGTGGTTTTTCCAGACCTCCATAGGCAGTTGCAGAAGGGACAGCAGCAAGGAGGGGGTAGGTACATGTCTGTTTGTTGTCATGTGTGTTACATGCAGTGCTCAGAAGCCTGGTAACACTCCCACAGTTGGGGTGGTGTGGTCAGACAGGCAATTTATGCATTGTCATTTCGATGACCCATATTCAGCTGATGCTGTTTTACATCCCTTCCCCTCCTCCACATGTATCACCTGCTTTGGGTATTTCATTTTTGCGCATGTACTCCTAGGGTGAAATGTATTAGTGTGCATATTGCTTAGAACATCATCATGTTGGAGGGAGGTCTGTGACACGTGTTGGTACCTTACCTGTTCCACGACCTGTGCACTGGGTTTGCCCTTCATGATTTTTTAGCACTGATCATGAGTCTCAACATGGAGTTCATCACGGGTCTGCCTCAGTGGCCTTTGTACCTGGTATACTTCGTATTTCTCATGTGTTAGCTACATGTGCACGCTGTCCATGTATACAATGTTTGGCTTTTGCATACTCACACTGGGCAGTGCGTGTGTGCATAATCAGAAGAATATGTTGCTGGTTGTTTGTGACTAATATGGATGGGCTGCCACACGAGGTGACCTTGGGTTAATTTAAATTGCTGCACAGTTATTGATACCCTGATACTGACTTTTCACTACTTGAGCTGTATCACTCACATTGACGGGGTGATGGGGTTGTTGTGCAGGGGAGGTGTGATGGGCCAGCCTGTTTCGCCTTGTCAGTGGTGAGCTGTGTATGTAATTTCTGATGTGAACTCATCACTATGCACTTACCCTGTGATGCTGGACAATGCTGTCATTGTTGGATTTAGAGGCTATGTTGTAGGCTCACAGAGATGATTGTTCCACATAGATTTGTGCAACATGTATGTATTGGTGGTGCAACGCAGTTTTGTCTTGGTGTGCACACTACTGTATTCACATTTCCCATGTGGTTGAGGGTGTGTCAACAATGCAGCGATTTCACAATTGCAGGCAGATTAGCTTAGGCATTTTCAGGATTTTGGACATGTGGGCTACTTCACTTGACAGCCAGTGTGTGTTATGTGCTAGGAACTGTATGATCTGGTGATAGATGCCCCTGTGAGGAGTGTCACAATAGTGTGTGGTGATGGAGGGTGTCTCTGTACCAATCATATACTCACACCCAGTCAACAGGTCAGGGTTTTATCCATCACCTTTCTGTTGCACACTCTGCCCCCCAAGTTCAAACATGGTCATGTGGAAATCTGTCTGTCCATGTGCCTAATGGGAATAGTTCAGTCAAAAATGTCAAGCCATGCCTTCCCTGGACTGGAAACAAGGTTCCGGGGACCACTTTCTGGCATTACAGCCGTCTTCAGCCATGCTTGTTTGTATACACATCTGTGTTTCACGCAAGCCTGGCTGTAGGCGGCTGTGATGCCAGTGAGAGGTGATAGAAAGCTTGTTTCAGGTCCAGGGATGGCATTACATGGCAGTTTGGGCAGGACTGTTCCCATGTGGCACAGGGTCAGACAGATTTGAACATGACCGTGTATGGACTGGGGTGGCAGAGTGGGCAACAGAACGGTGATGGATCAACACCTGAGCTGTTGACATACAGTGGCTCATCATTGTGACTCATTCAAATTGTGGCCTGGTCTGTTACTTGTATCTTTGTATACAAGTAGCGTTGTGTCTATTCCAATTGCGCAGTACTGGACTCAAATATGTGCTGAGTTATGTGGCATGTGACTCATGATGCATGCCATGATTAGAGATGTCCCCAAATGATTTGTTGATCATATGTCTGATGTGTACAGGTGACTGATATATATTTTTTCTTTTCCTTGCCAGCAGCATCATCACCTGAAAGTGGAGGAGACACAAGCAGGGACCAGGCAGAGGGACCCAGCCACAGTGCCACCAGCTTTGAGGTGTCGGAGGGAGGCAGTGGCACAGAGGGTGAAGGGAGTCAGGCGGCCGGACGTCATGAGCAAGACACCTCATACCATGCGGACGGCTCAGCTTTGGACTCCCAGGAGGAGGGGGAATATGCAGCAACAGCAGCTGCACCCACTATGTCTGTCCCCTCCTCCTCCAGACCCATCTTCACCCTCCCAGTTGCTAGGGCCACTTTGGTCCGGGCTGCCCCCGTGTCTCCTTCGTCCCCGGCACCGCAGCCCCTGCCCCTGTCTCCCCTGCTGCCCTCAGTGCCGAGTCTGTGGACATACTCCGGCAGATTCAAGTTGGTCAGGCGTCAGTGCTGACTGTCCTCCATGGACAAACCAAGATCATAACACAGTTGTTGTCATTCATGGAGGGCATGTCATCTGACATGTCTGAGCAACGTCGGAGTTTGTCGTCCATAGACTCAACACTGACGGCAGCACTTGCCATCCTGCAGCGTCAGCCCACCCTCCTTCCGACCCATCCACATAACCTTCGCCCATACCTGCCCAACATACACGCAGACACACCAGATCACACACCCCAACAGGAACACCCAGCACACCCACACGTAAGTCGAAACGCAGACCTCCAGGCACCCAATCTCAGGGGGTGTACGCACACCCACAGGGACAGGGGACAGAAATCACCCACCCACCCACAGACACACTACACCTGACTCACAGCCCTCTACCTCCACTCCCATTGTGTCCCCGCGTTCAGGTGGTAGGCTGTCAGAACTGGCAGCAGTGTGCAGCACTGAATATGTTGCCACCTTTTGCGCTACACCTGCCACTGTGGAGGAATCCTCCCCACCTGCACCCACTACACAAGCCCTTCCCTCTCCTGTCCCTGCGGTGCCGGACACGGACTCTGATGATGCCCTCCATGTGTCCACAGACCTCTGACTCCACCATGAGCAGGCAAGTTTTGGGGTGACAACCTCCACAACGTGACCACTGTTGTGAACAGTATATTGGACTGGCCGTTGGCCTTCTGCGAGGCTGGACTCATTTATTTATTATTTTACATGATGGTGCTGAGTAAAGCATTTTATTTTTCATTCTAAACTATTGCATTTCAGGCAATTGCTTTAGGTGCTGTGTGCCTACGAGGTGGTGTAATGTTGATGTTTTGGTATTGTGAAAGATGTCTATTTTTCTGATGGGAATGAGGTGGACCATGGTACCTCTGTGCTATCCCAATGTAGCAGCACATTATCTAGATTGGTGTGTGTGCAGTTTGCATACAGACATTATCCAAAAGAGTGTCCCTTCCTCAGTGTCACATGAAATCTTCACTACAGACAGTTGCACAATTGTTGTGGTGACTTTTGTATGGATTTCCCCTAGGACTGTACATTCCCTTCGGCAATGGCCATGCATGCTCACAAATGAAATCAGATAATTGGTCATTGCCATCCATGCTACTCCCTGTGCTTGGGTTTGTAATGTGTAGTACTGCCTTCAGGGGGTCCATCATCATTTTTCACACTATGCATGACAATGTTATCCGCCTTGACCTCATGATTCAGATTGTAAACTTAGAACTTTGTGCACACAAAACACATTTGGGTGCTTTGTATCTAGGGGTTTTGTAGCGTCTTCCTTCCATGAGGGAGTACATGTTTCACCACCTGGACATTCATATCATGTCCGGGATGTACATGACAATTTATTAGTACATTTGTGCTTCATTTGTTTGTTAGTCTGTTACATGACTACACACTATTGAGTCATGATGGAGGGGGGTGGGGGGTGGCAGCTAACAAGGGTGGATATGCATGTGGGATCTGACAAGAAAAACCACATGTAGTGTATCACCCAGTGTGTGACAGGATAACATTCTACGTGAAGTAGGTCACTGCTGTGAGTGATGTGTTGATATGCAACTATCATGAGTGTTACAGGTTAGGGATGTACACATACAGGCATGTAGTTGTTGTATGCTGTTGGAAATGCACAACCCTATGACTGATGGGAGTCCTATCCAGCCACCCCCTATACGGTCTGGGCACCGCTGGGAGTCCTATCTACACCCCCTCCTATGTCTGGGCACTGCTGGGAGTCCGATATACACCCCCCTCCTATGTCTGGGCACTGCTGGGAGTCCTATCTACACACCCTCCTATGTCAGTGCACTGCTGTGAGTCCTATCAACACCCCCCTCCTATGTCTGGGCACTGCTGGGAGTCCTATCCAGCCACCCCTCCTATGTCTGGGCACTGCTGCTGGGAGTCCTATCCAGCTACCCCCTATACTGTCTGGGCACTGCTGGGAGTCCTATCTACACCCCCCTCATATGTCTGGGCACTGCTGGGAGTCCTATCCGGCCACCCCCTATACTGTCTGGGCACTGCTGGGAGTACTTGAGCAGGTTTTAAACCCGCTTACTGCTGATTTTGATGTTTTTTGGCGTATAGTTCAGAAGTTGGTTGTTACATTGAGCTGTCCCCAGCAGTTTGCCATTGCAATCACTGCTCCACTCAATCATTTTTTTCGTTGCCAACGGTGACACTTTCGGATTTCATATTTTTTCCACAGATTAATTTTTTCCTGTAGTTGAGCTGCCTCCATTTTTTACTTGAGATTCACCGTTTGTTACAGCCCTCCAGTAAGTTGTTAAGCGAGGTGCCCGCAGGATTTGTGCAGGCTCGCATGCAGTCACAGCGGCTTATGAGTCACATGTTCACAGTGCTTTAGATAGAGGGCATGCTCACTGCTTCTTTTCACAAATTCGGACATGGTGCACAAAATCACAGCTCTACTTTCTTGGTATTGCCTTGGGTTAAATACATACAGGGTCTGAGCTGGCACTCCTGGACATGTTAAACGATGCATCTTAAAGAATTTAAATTATATCAGCATTCTATATATGGTATGTTTATGTATATTCCTACAGTGTCCCCTGAAGAAGGGATTTGAGTTTAATCCCGAAATGCATTGGGCATGGCTATGTAACTTCAGAACACCACTGAAGTCATATTATTTGTTGAAGTTTTTGATTTTGTACAGCATTTAGTTGAATGCAATGATCTTATGTTGTACATGTTGACAATTTTTATTTAAATGAACAACAAAAAAACATTTTTGTGATGCTGGAATGAGTACTTTCAGATAAATGTGAAGTTTAAATTGATTTGATTAGCACTGGTGATTTCATTGTTGATTAAGAATGTGAAATATAAATACATTAATCCACGCTGTGCATCCAGCACGCTGGTGGTTTTCCACACGACTGGTGGGTTTGGGGGGGGCAGGGGGGTGAGGGCGCTGAAGCCCTTTGAGCCCTATTGGCGTTGTGCACCTGATGTGAAGGCAATTGTATCCCCAGTTCTTAGTCAGAAGCCCCTTTATGGGCGGCACCCTTCTCTGGTCAAAATAAACCACTGGGTCCAGCAGCTACCTCATCCCTTTGGTAATAATAATATATTACAACATTTTGTGAGCTCTCCTGTTTCCAGGCACTGCTCAAGACTGGAAGTGGAGCACAACCCAAGGATGGCAGAAGCAAGAATCCATCCAAACATTGTCTCTGTGGAGTAAAACATGCACTCCCACACCTGTGTTTTTGGAGTGTTTTTGCTAATCTATCCTAAATTTTGTGTTTTATGTGAAAAATAAAGCAACAATGACATTTGTTGGGCTAATTGTTTTCTTTTCATTTGAACTTTAGAATAAGCACATACACCACAAAAACTTTAGTTTACTAAACACTATTACTTTTTTAAATATTATTTGCCCTATACAACTTGGGCTCTGCAGGAGGGAATGGCCATCAATGATGCAGAGTACCAGTTTGCTGAACTTTTTTATCAGGTGGTGGTGGGGATGAGGGGGGGCTCGCCGTGTAAAAAGGTTTAGATGGGGGGGGGGGTGGGGGGGGGCTCGGCCGACAAATGTTTGAAGACCTCCTCCTTATACTGTCTGGGCACTGATGGGAGTCCTATCTACACCCCCCTCCTATGTCTGGGCACTGCTGGGAGTCCTATCTACACACCCCTCCTATGTCTGGGCACTGCTGGGAGTCCTATGTACATCCCCCTCCTATCTCTGGGCACTGCTGGGAGTCCTATCTACACCCCCCTCCTATGTCTGGGCACTGCTGGGAGTCCTATCCAGCCACCCCCTATACTGTCTGGGCACTGCTGGAGTCCTATCCAGCCACCCCTCCTATGTCTGGGCACTGCTGGGAGTCCTATCCAGCCACCCTTCCTATATCTGGGCACTGCTTGGAGTCCTGTGCACCCACCACTCAGATATTACGCCCCGTACACATACATTACAGACGTGTGCGCTGCACTTATCACTATTGCAATGGTGATATGCGCGTGCGTGTGGTGCTCCGTACCCCGACATTAATGGCATATGTGCGGCACGTATCACTACTGCAATCGTGATATGCACGTGTATGTGGCGCAACGTACCCCGACATTGATGGCGTATATGAGGCACATTTCGCTATTGCAATAGTGATGTGGGAGTGTGGTGCACCGTACAGGTATACTTAGGTTGTTGTGGTACGTTGTATTCACCGTCTGCGCCGTCGTCGGTTTCGATGTACGAGGTTGTAGGCGTACAAGACTGGGATGACACAGACGATGAGGTTCATGTCGTGTATGTCGCGTAACGGGGTGCAGTTTGGGCCGGACTCTGCTCTTACGGCAGTTTTCAGCTCTCGTAGCAAAAGAGCCGTACGGAGTGTCGTAGACACGGATCGTACTTCCTGGTCTGGAAAGAGCGGCCTATTTACGTTCGGACGTAGCGTACCGCGTCAGTCGGATACAATCCGTATGCACTTTCTAGTTGTATGGTATTTGGTACGAGTCGTATGGAGTGGCGCTTTGGGTTCGGATCGTACTTGCTTGTTCGTACGGGGACGTTGAAGGTGTACGATTCGTACGGGAAATAACGCTCCCTACAGCTAATCGGAAGGCTTTTTCTTGAATCGGAATCGACCCCATAGTATCACTTCACAAAACGTGATCCCACGTCTCCGTCGGTCGCAGCACGCCCCGTCCCACAGCAGGGCGGGAAGAACCCGATGATGAATCATGCCACCAAGGGACCTTTTGGTGGGTGAGGGTTATTTAAGAAAACTTTTCATTTTTTTTGATAACCTTATAGCAATCACTGGAAGGACAGCTTTTTTCATTAATTAAGTTTTTCCATGAATGAAGGGTGGACTTCCTATGTTTTTTCACAGTTTCCTAAGTAGGCAGAGTCCACAGCGCATCTAACCACTTTCTCCCTCCCTTGTTTGTGAGAAATTGAAAATGGTCCACTATACTACCAAGAAAAATATGTTGCAAAGGTAAGGGAGCATTAGTTTGGAATATAGTAGTTTTAGATGTTATTGAGTTGCGTTACTCTGTCCGTAATTTCAGCAAGTGTTACCAACTTATCGTTTTCTTTGATAAACTTATAGCAATCACTGGAAGGACAGCTTGCCTTACAACAAATCTTACCTATTGGGAAAGATTGTTTCGAACTTTCCTAAAAGACATGACCAAATGGCATATGCCCATAAAATGAACGCTATTAATAGTTCTTTGACCCATATGTTCATTAAAAAATAGCAAATTGTGGTTACCTTTGACAGAATCTTCAACAAAAACATCTTTATCTTCTGCTTGTTGCACAATTGCAAATTACAAAGTTGCTAAACCTCTTAGAAGGCGGTGTTCGTTTCTGTAGACTGAATTTATGAAGAATTTGATATTATGCTTCATTACACTGCTATTTTTATATTATTGATACTCTATTAGACCTGTGTTTTCAGTGACATCCATACTCTGTCTCCTTCTCCTTTTATTTGAGTTCCGACTTTTAGTTTGAGTTGCCTTACATCCACATATTACAAATCTGAATTTTTTAGTATTTTATTAATAGTTTTGGCATGTTAATTGATTTCTGGTCTTATTTTGGATCAGCAGTTCCATTTTAATTATTGTAATGTATATTTTTAATACAATACACATTTCTAGAACTTAAACACGTAATTATGATGCAGTTCCTACGTTTTCCATTCATTGATCCTTTGTCCTGGTCAACACCAGTTTGGAATTTTCTCTGTTTTTCTGATAAAAATAATGAAAGTTATTTTCTGCGCCTATCATTTATCATTACTAATACAGCAAGTTTGGAGCATTATTATAAGCAATCACATTTTGTTTTATCCTTAATTCTGGCAGTCTACAAAAGTATTTGCTACTTATTCACGATAACCATTTTTTTCTGGTGTTACAGTACATTTTGAATTACAAAAAAAATAAATCGAGTCATCAATTAAAGTACTTTGCAGGCCTTGGTTCCTATTTTTATGGCACACTGTTTGATAAGAAGGCTATGGGACAAGCAAGATTCAGTTATGCTCAGCTCTAATAATTCATCAATGTTCCTTACTTTAAAAAAAATATTCTAATGACAGTACTGACGATGAGGAAGCAATACTGAAGAATGTCCATACCCAATATATTTTCACTTGGGAAATTTCTATAGACGAACTCTGAAGACGTTGCGAAGGTGAACAAGAATCCAAATGTTTGCCTTAGGTTGCAAGTATCTCAGAAGTTACTTTTTTTAAAATACACAAATCATTCAACAGCCAGCCATCCAAATAGGAGACTATGTTATGTTAAGGGGTGTTGTAGAGCGTGTAGCTGCCCCAACAACAGGGCTTCCCAGCGCTAGACCTCAAAAAATAGGTAGCTGACACTATCGGCCTCTCAAAGGAGAAAATTGAAAATTTTGATCGAAAACAGCCATGCCTTCAGAGATGTCCTGAAGTGCAGATGGTTTTCAATGCTTCTCATGGAGAGGAGAAGTAAATTCCAAAGAACGGGAACCTTGGCGCAAAATCAGTGGCCTCCAGTTCGTGCCCTCCGTACTTGGGGGACAGTGGCCAAGTTGAGATCGGCTGAACGTAGGTGGCAAGAGGGTCTGTAGCAAGATAGCAGACTGGACAAAACAGGAGCCCTTTGGGAGAACAGAATCTTATGGGCTGTACACTAGGTCTTCAAGTGGATGCACTTCTCCACTGGCAGCCAATGCAGTTTGTGAAGAAGACCAGAAACAGCACAAAGCTTTGCAAGGAAAAAAGCCGCCTGGCTGCCGCATTTTGGGCAAGCTGGAGTCTTCTAACGACTGTGACCGAGGGTAGCGGTTCTCCAGATCTGCACTGACTTGAAAGGAAAGAAAATAATTCCGAGTGCTGGAGTTGCACATATCTAGGCACCTCGCATGCCACTTCCGGTGTGGATGATGCCTCACAGAGCCAAATGATGCCACCTACTGGTGCGCAGGAGTACTGCTCTTGAAGAATTTCTGGATCCAGTCCGATGCCTGGTGATAATTCTAAGGTAAGGAATATGCTGCTAGAAGTCTATCTGAAACGATAAATCCTGAGGCACAAAATTAGACAAAAAAAAGTACACAGTGCTTCATATCAGTTGTGTCTGTGTAGCATGATAAAAAGGAACTTTCATCATGTCATGGGCAGTGTCAACATTGAGCTGGGGCATCACTCTTGGATGCGGTCCTACCACTTCACTCTTGGAATCGGTCTGTAGCCTGGAAAGGTGTGGTGAAAAAACAGGCAGACTTGTTAGGATGGCAGAAATATTTCTCAAGATTACTAATCTCCAGGTAGAAAAATACATTATCAAATGTGGATGGTGCTAAAACACAAAGACATTTACTAGAAGTGAAAACAGAAAGCAGAACACCTTTCAATAACTCAATCTGTAAAACTTTATTAGGAAGGAAATCAAAAAATATCCTACATATTATGTTCAAGGCACTAAGAGCTAAATTATATGTACACACAATCCATGATTTTTTTCTGTTTTAAATATATGTATTTACATTTATATTGAACTAGATTTGGCTACCTGGCAAAAGTTCCATCAACAAAGTTTTTAAATAAAGGTTCAGGAGTTCATGAGAAAAGATGGGCTCCATCTGTTGCTAATTCATCGAAGAAGTATGCATATATAAATACCACAGAACATTCACCATCGTCCCACATACAGATCGTGTCACACCTCAGCAACACAGTCCAGTGTCTGCGTTAGAGACTTGCATTTTGCTCTTTAGTACAATGGTAGGGCGTTGTTGAATTTACAAAGGTCCATTAAACACACTGAGAACTACAACACAAGGTTACAACTGTTTATACAACAGCATGTGATCAAGACAGTTCAAACAACTCTCCACACATATTTAGTGCACAGCTTACGTCAGTGCTTGCAACCACAGATCCTTGGTACAACATGCACAGGCAATTATGAGCTAAAAGTCTTTATGCACATTTGTTAAGTGCATATTTTACAATTAAGAGAGCCAAATTTATATTTATTGATATTTTGTTTCCCTGCAGGTGCATGGATGGTGCCTTCTTCTAACCTATCTTGGTGGAAGTGCTAAGGGTGGCACCTTTGGTATGTTCATATATTTCATATTCGGCACAATTCTGAGCAGCACAGATGCTCTTACATCCATCTCATGCACAGTGAATGATGCGCCACTTCATGTCACTCACTCGCCCTAATACAACATGAACTACATATATAAGAAAGCACCAGTGTTCAACTTTTCTTGTTATATACCCTGTTTGCAAGACTATAAAATGTTGACATTATCAGAAAAATGCTCACATGAACACAGTTGCTGTTTGTTTTCCTAGGTTAATATTGGGAAATAATGTAACATCCATTAAATACTGCAATAATTTTAACGAGCACTTCATGAAGTCATGCTACCCAGAGTCGGTACATTAAAGTATTAGCTGGTATGTCCTCACTACAGACGAAAGAAACAACATCTTGATGTTTTTATGAAAGATTTACAAACTGTAGTGAATTCAATGGAAATGACCTAATGTGTCTACAACTGTTCAAGTTACTTTTACAATAAAATACAAAAGCACAACCTTACATTTGCTTGTTTGTCTCCTATATACCTACAAACATTTTAGTCCACGTTGAGGTGCCGTACATATTTCTAACTTGAAACTAGAATGCTCACCTACAGAAGAACATTTATGAAACAAATTAGAAAGTTGGCAAAACAATTTGCTGAGATCTTTACATAATTCGGGACAAACAATTCAATGATTAGGACAATGAGCGAAATGTTGGGTAGCACATAAGACAACTAATCATATTCCTCTTCGTACTTCATCTTTTACATTCAATCCAAAGAGAATCCCTGCATTTTAATTCTGACCGTCGCACCAGAAGAGGTCATGAAAGTTAAACTTACAAAAATGCTATCTCCAAGGTGAGAATGCCAGGTAGGGTCCCACTACATCATCTTTTGGACATAAACCAGTCGACATGCTCTTCTCTTTCCGAAAATGTACAGCATACACCAGGGCTTAAAGTTTCAATGTTTTCATTTTGTGGTGGGCAAATGTTTTAGGGTATTCTTTTTGCCTCTTTAATTACTTGACAGATGCAGCCCCAAAACAAGCAACAAAGGGCAAAGATTGTTTTAAAATGTTACTTGTATGGCCAGAAAAAGAATGATATCGCTGCTCAAGCGGCATTAGAAGAGATCAATTAGATGGGAATCTATGATTATAGATGAAATATCTGCAACTTCAGCTAAGAGCAAAACTAAAAAGAAATTAGGCTTGCTGAAAGAGTTTGGGCTCACAGCAGTCACCACAAGAGTGGGATTACAAGAGTCACTATTGTCAATATTGTGTGCTTGCACCTAAGTTCATATTCTATGCAACAACACCTTGCCATTCACGAGAAGATAATATAACTCACATAATCAGGGGCTTGGCCAAACGTGGTAACTTGCTCCGAAGAGAACGTCCAAAGCATAAAGTTGACAAAAGTCATAAATCACAGAACTGCTTGCAGATTTTCACATTACAGATTATTAGGACATGAAGCTGGAAAGCCACTGGCACTGCATTTGAACCTTGATTAATTCAGCCGGGGAAAGAGACCACTCAACCCATATCAAAATACAGGAAACTACTCATTGAGCAATACTATTTTTAGGCCAGTGAGTTTGGGTTATGCTAAAGATTCTCTTGGAACACATGAGTATCTAAAACGTCCTAACGGTCAAGTTCTGGTTTGTCTATTAGCCCAAAATAGAGCTTGGGAAGAGCATAGGCAGATGCCTGCTTGCAATGAAAGCCTGAACAGTGCTATGGAAAGAAAATAATGCAAGTTCAATTATTAAATACTGTACAGTATTCATCGGAGGACAGGGACAGCAAACTGAATAATTCTGCTGCTTGTGGATACTTGTCTGCTACTAGTTTAATGTCGTTGGAGGAATAGGCTCAAAGGGTCTAATGTCGTTGGAGGAATAGGCTCAAAGGGTCTAATATTGTGTGCAAGTCCCACACAAGATGGACCTCCTAACAGGGTGATTTAAGTGGAGAAGTCCATTATATATATATATTTTAAAAAGAATACTGCAAAAAAAAGTTCTCATGCTGAATTGTTATAGACACCACCAGAACCCTCTGGATCCCACAAATCATCAGCCGCCAATAAAAAGGACACAATGCTGTGCAAAGCTGTGTCTTGTACTAATTAAGTTACTCAAATCCATCAAATAGCTTTTGCCACCTTGCAGAGTTACAGTTTGACTTTACAGATTGCAATGTGCCCACATCTTCTACAGGGAGTTGCTGGTCAGATTTTTACAAAACTAAGATATATAATTTTTGGCTATCCCGGTTTTAATTCATGCTGATGGCATCCAGATTCCCAGGAAATCTGGGAAAAGGAGACTCCCACTGACAAACTTCACGCTAACTAGCTAATGCCCCTTGAACGTATTAAAAGAGTTTGAACTAGAACAGTAATAAAACAAAAATTCTTCTGCAGTTCCATGAGCTTCTTCTTTGCCACATACTGTCGGTCAAACTGCACTAGCAATAATAACTGAAAGACTAAAATTCACCATGTTCTGGTTTATAACAACTCTTCATTTTGAGATGTATTCACTACTTTGATTATTGATTTTCATTTCTATCAATTGACACTCATGCCCTTGCAACACATCACTTATGAGTTATTAGAACCCTTCAATATTTAGCGCAATTCTTTAAAAACTCTCTAAAAGTGCAGCACACAAAATTCAATGAACAGGCTCAAGTACAAATAGCCATTCATAAAGAGAGGATCAGATGAGCACAGAACCCCCTTTCCTTGGGCTACGCATAAATAGTAGGACTGATTAAGGCCTTCAATATTAACGGGCGTTGAATGCTAAATTTTTAATGTTGCAAGTAGAATAATAGTGAGTTTGGAAATAAGTCTATATATCGGATACCTTTGGAAAGGGTTAGACTTTAGATGATTGGGAAAACCTCTAACCTAGTATGCAATTCCCATCCCCAATTACTAAATGGTCAAATGTCATCATTCTTTACTGACACCATTCCTCAACTGCCTTCTTCTCTGCATTCCATATCCTAACTAATGGGCACCCACCTCAAACTGGTAATGGACTATCCTTATGAGAAGGTTAAAAAAACGTACTGATAAAAGCGTTGCAACAAAGGCCCACTAAAAACTATTTATCTTTTATGACATTGCTAAATGACTAAAGGCAACTTTACACCCTTGTCTTTCCACGTTAATGAAGGAGTATGTGGATATGTGTGCATCCGTTTTTCGTGAAATTATTAAAGAATCTTCTCAATCAAGAAAGACATCAGTCAAATTGAAAAGAAACTGGGTTACCCTGTTCATTAAAAGAACAGTCTTGACACTCTTGATCGAAGGGCCATTGTCCAACATCCTCTACACCTTGAAGGTATGGAAAAAGCAATACTCAATCAGCTCTCAGATCAGAGATTAGCTGTCTACTGAGAGAATGGCAATCAGTTTTCTGACAAAACAAGAGGTTTGGAAATTGGCCAATGTGACATAAATATCCTTGACATTCTAGATATACAGCTTTAATGCTGTTGGACTTACTGGCTGCCTTTACCACCCTGGCCACCAAATCTTGTTGAAACATTTGGTGCGATGTTATATGTATCCAGGGCCATAGCTCTCCTCATATCCTAATACTAGACCAGCAAGGGTAAAGATCTGGCTCTCAAGGCAGAGGAGACACCTTTTCTATTTGGAGTTCCCCACGTTTATTTTGTCTTCGTTCCTTCATATTAGCTCAAGCCTCTTCATAATCTACTACAGATACTGGGGAGGTCATTCTACAGTTACCCGGATGGCACACCGGTTATGTCTAATGAAAATTCAATGAAATACTAATTTAGATGAATGGCAATTGGAAAATCTAAGTGAGTACAAAAACCTTTATCATTGTAAGTACTGACAATTCTCGTATATGGAATAAAAATCCATCCTAAACGGAATACAATAAAGCCAGGGCAGATTTTTTTTAATGAATGTCTGTTACATCATTTAAACTTGATCATTTAATTGTCCAACAATCACCTAAAACCTCTAAGATGAGCAAGTAATCTTCTGGAAGAATCTGAAAAAGAAGCGATTGCTCAAGTAGTAGGAGTAAAAACAGGTTTAGGGAGACCCCTTCCTTCTTGGGACCTCTTCAAATTGTAGGTCTTTCAAGAGGAACACATTCAAGCCTTAAAAAGCCTTCACAATAGGTGCCATGTATCTCTGACCTCTATGGATTTGCACTGGAACCAGATGTCAGCACCAGAGGTAAATGTAAAGTCTTTATTTATGTGTAGACATGCCCTTGTGGAAAGGCTCCTGGTTATGTGGGAAAAAGGATTAAACCATACCAAGCAATCAGAGCAAAACAATCCAGTATGATTCGGTCCTCTGTTGTTAATAGGATACTATCTGGTGAGAAGGCTTTACCTAGTCAGTTTCTTCACCAATTTCTTTTCCACTCAGACACAAGGTACCACTCACAATACCAACCAGTATGACAGAGCTCATGCTACCACTAAGTTCCTTTTTTTTTTGTGGTTTTATTATGTTCTATACTGATCTTCGTCATTTATCCCTCAACGAAAAAGTAGTGCGATTTTAGTTAAATTCCGAAGTGATTCCCATCATCAACAAACATGAATGAATTAGGAAAATTTGTTTTATCATCTTGTGCACCTTAAACCACATAAAGCTCAGACTGTGAAAGAATGGAGTTGCGCAAATTGTATGACCTGTGGCACCATTAAAACAGAACAGCCAGCAGAAAAAGTCTCTTGGGAGGGAGGTGTGGTACTACCCAACTACCAGAAATCCATTATGCAGAAACACTGTGCACCCACTAAGATAGTTTGCATGGTCTCCAGAGATCCAGCACTAGTCCCGAGAATTGACATCAAAGCACACAGCTGATATTTTGATGTGTCCAGGATGACCATGGCCAACTGGAGGAAGTAAGGAAGTCTATGATGAAATGATGATATTAGTGGTAATCTTGAAGTCCTATAGCAGGAAAGAATCCACCACGTCATTGGCTAGTGCACACTGTTGTGGGAACCAACACAAGTGGAACATTGCATAAAGGTCTATTATCAAGAAACTATTGGCCAGATGTATCAAAGGGTTTTACCCATTTTGTGTCTATGAGAAAATGTGTTCATACATAATGGTCTTATTTTCTTAGGTTTCCTAATACATGTTTTTAGTTTATTGTCCCCAACCCTCTCATAGAACTACCAATGGTGTGTGAAATATTAGTGTTTCGATTAGAATTCACAGTTATTGGGAATAATTTAGATATTATTATAAGACAGACATTAGGCTGAATATGAGGGAAGGAACAAATATGGCAACTAATTCAATGCTAATGGTCGCCAAAGTGTAAAAATAGGTTTCCTGGTTATACAAATTCAGAAGAGAGCTGGCTTTCTCTCTTACATAGCCTACAACCGTCACTTTAAAATTCCTATTATCCTTATAAGACATTAAAGTAGACTGTAGAGGGAGTGCTCTAATTAGCTCATATTAGCTGGTTTTCTTGGGGAGAACCAAGTGGATCCCTTCAGATGGGAATATAGGTACATTCAACTGGGTTCTGGTGAGTAAAATGCTTCTTGTCCCTTTAATAGAAACACCTAAGAGTCCGGGCAATCAAAGCTTTGCATTTTTTTCTGGGCACTTGGTATGCTTGAAAGAGGTAAGTCCATTTCTAAGACCTACTACTGTGCTATGGGGCAGGTCCAAACACACACAAAAAAGTGTGCCCTCCACGTAGGACTACACTGTCCTAATATTATCTACAGAGTCAAATGATCAAAGCTTCCCAGGCACAGATTTCTTTTCTCTGACGCTATGAGCAAGCTCATCCCTGGAATCAAGTATGCGTTTCAACTGAATTCTAACCCTGTGACCTAGCCTCTAATTCTACAACAAGACAAGCTTTCCATAAGGCAAGCGTAACCACATTGAATTTACATATGGGCACAGATATAAAAGTTAAACCATCCTATCACACCTTTATTCCTATGTCAGTCTCCTTGTTTCAGGGTCAACAGAACTAAGCTTCTCTCTAAGTGTGAATTAAAGGTCATAGACTCTATTCTTCCTGGGAAATGCCAACCTGTTCAATCTCCAATCTTTTAAGATGATTCTTGTTGATTTGTGGGTTGCATACATGTTACCTTGAAGAAGGATGCCAAAGGGTTTCAATTCGAGGTGGAAAAGATGTATAAGGTTACCATATGCTGGGCACCTAAAAGTCCCTTAACAGCAGGCTTTAGAGAAAAATCTCCTTATCGGTCTTAACGCCTCCTCTTCTCGAAACCCCTTCAGCCCGCTTGCTTTCTCTGCTACACATATCAGGAAAACTATTAGAGGTTAGCAGAAAGAAACATGCCAAAGTCTTGTAGGGAACTGAGTAGAGGTCACCTTCATTTTCATTCAGTAGCTATCCATCACAAAGGATGGACAAAAGACCAGTGGATTCTGGAGGAAGTGGAAAAGGCTTTCGGCTGTAATATTCTTTCATCCAGTCCTTCATCCCACCCAATGTCCAGAAGGGTGGATCTCACACAAGTCCAACATTTAAAACTTGCTTTTGTAGGAGCGTGCCTGTAATGAAAGGGCTCTAATACTACTACTAAAGTTTGCACTTGAGGAGTCTAGAGAAATGAAGTCTCAAATGAATTGCTTTGGTCCCGATAATCTCACTATTTAGAGAATACAGTCCATGCACTCTTGATTTAAAACCCCTCTAACTTCACATACCTGTAAGACAGGAGGTTTGTCATAGAAATCCACCCAGTGATAATTGAATGCACTTTAATCTACTCGCATGAGAGGTCAACAGGTACTCCTATTCATTAAGTTGACATTGCTAGTGGCAAGACATCCGAGAATGTTGAACGTGCACACTTACCCTAGCTGGGTAACTAACTGATATATGGTTAAGATCATACAAAGAAGAAATCCTCAATGGTAAACTTTGCTTCAGTCCCTGTTAAAAATCAGACACTTGAACAGATTCCTCATTATGGGATTCACGTTGTTGGAACTGTTCTGGACATAACCTATTAAGTGCATTCCTTTGACAGAGGAAGGTTACTGCCATTGCAGAAACAGGTCTATTGTTTGTGTTTTTAATACCGCTTTATTATATTAGTAGGCACCATGTCTTTGGGCATTCAGTTTGTGCAATTTGCTTATGGTAAGAGGGTAGTATTAGAAGTTATACTTTCTGCCCAAAACTCAAAAGGTGTCTTCTCTAGCATGCAACAGCAGAATAATCCCTCCTCCTGTTGGAATATCAGCCATCCACCTTGCTCTATATCAGTTATGGATCGTATGCCCACCTTGCACTATTGCAGGTGTCTGTGTCCTCAACTCAAGTCCTGGCTGAACAGCAGCATTTATAGCTCAGCATTCTCAAGTTGCAACTTTTCCTCATTTGATCCAGTTAAAAGCATGAGGGGTTTCAGTGGCTGGCCCTTAGCACAGCAGCAAATAATCTATATGCTTTTTTACTGGATAATGCTTCTTCCCACAAGCTCTTCATCAGGGAACCAAGGACAAAGACTCAGAACTATCAATGCTGCAGGACACAGGATTTCTGAGTTGAAAATGTGTGTGCGCTGGGAGGAGGTTTTATTATGTGGGGGGAGGTTTCATTATGTGGAAGCAATCGCAGCTGGAAATCTGTGCCTTTACAGAAAGTAAGTGCCATTTAAGGCACTTGGGTATAAAGGAAGTTTGGAGACAGCCTGATCTATAGTGGAAAGCCGACAGACTCCTTTGCTTTCATTCCTGTTATCATAATGACCAGGGTAGTAAAAGATAGCCAGGTAAATTGGGTTCAGCTATGACTGGCTCTTAGAAGTGTGCTGGGAAGCCCTTATGATTAAAGTCAGGACTGTAGAAGACCAGGGTATTCGGTCCTATTCTAGGAGCGGAGCCCTGGAATAGATAGCAAATAGAAACATACTGCACATCATGTGTAGATATTCTGAGGACACGTATATTGAATGAATCATGCAAGAGCAGAGTAAATCATTTCAACTCGCCAATTAAATTAGTTCTATCTGAAACTGGGCACATACTGTACACCTTGCCATTATCTATTTGTCAAGGGCTTGTTTTTGGTTTTAAATAGGTTAGGATTTTTACGGTTGATGTATTTTACTTGGCCGCTGCACTATTCCAATGCAACACCACTAACTGGTGAGAGCAGGAACACTAGACCATAAATTGTTTGTTCTTGCAAGGAAACACTTCTATTGACAGCATGTGGCTATGTTAAATGTGAAATTGCTCCTCTGTGGAGCCAAAAAAAGAGAATGTGCGCAAACCGTCACGTGGTTGTAGCAATACCCTATTTTAACCATGAAGTGACCGGTATTCCACTTATAAACATACTATAACTGGCATAATCTCTGTTATTGCAGTATGATTAGGAGTCAGTACACAAAATAAGCACAAACTTCACACAACAACCCAACTTGTTCTACGGCCATGCCAAACTGATGCCAGTACTATGACTTATATATAAATGGATGTGCACTGCAGTGTTTTGCTGTAAAGGTAACAAGTTGTATAAACAATATATCAACATTCACACATAGTGGACATAACTTTACTCCCATTTTTTCCATTACAAGATCGATATTTTCCTCATTGAAAAAGTGCCAGAAGGGATTACACTATCACCATTTTCAAAAGGTTGTATTTGTGCACCCCTAAAGAAATGTGCATGTTTTGAGCAGGTGTGCAGGTGCCCCTCCTTATTTTATTCATTCAATGTACAAAGGACACCTGGACTTGCACCCTGATCTCTCTTTTTAACAATGCAAATAGGTATTAAATTCTACTGGTGCACAGGAGGTCTGCAAATGTCTCTATGATAAAGAATCAATGCGGCTGGCACCGAGTTGTTGAGATCTCAGTCTGCTTGTGCAGATGGTTCTTGACCTACTCCTGACAGATGCATAAACAGATCACCAAGCTCAGCCACTTCATCTCTTTCTTCTGCATTTGGCATCCCACGGTTTTCACGGTCTTCAATGAAATCCCAGAGTCGAACAGAGTTGAAGAACTGAAAGAAGCATGCAAGAGATCTTTAATATAGAACAAAATAGAGCAATCTAGATTTAAATGTGAATATCATGTTGAATCACAGTATAGGTTCTCTATTTAGGCTTGTGTGGATAAACCCAAAACGAGAGCCCCATGAGCAAGTGTTTAAAAAATATGAGATGCAACAGTGGTACCTTATTTGCGCCTATTCAAAAGCATGGCTCTTGCAAGCACGCAGAAAGCCAAAAAGTGTCACATATATCTGGAGCCAAATTGAAAAGCATATTTGTTACAACAAAGGAACCAGACATTTCCAAGAGATCGTAACTACTACTGTCACGCAATCTGTTGGATGCTGTCCCAAGCGATACACTGTCAAAATAAATACGTATTGGGCAACTACAGAAAAAATAACAAATCAACCAACTATGAGACACTCTTCGTGTACTGATCCACATAAATTATACTGCAAAAAATATAAATAATTTTGCATTGCAGCCTTTAATCACTCTAGCACCTCCAACTAAAATCCAATATCCTAGATTTCAAAATGTTTATCTTTCAGCAAAATCAAAACAATTAGACAAAAAATCCCCCAGGTTTTCAATGGTTTTTCCAGGGCTCTCTTTATTGGTGTGAACGGTACTACTGCAGGTAAAATATCTCACTGGACTAAGACATCTATTAAAGCACAAGTTACTACTTGTGTAACGATATATCTGTAAGAGACATTAGTTAGTGATAGATTCCTTACCTTAGAATATCCCCAGGCGTCAGACTGGATCCGGAAACTTTTGCGTAGCAATACCCCTGCGCGCCGGTAGGCGTCGTCTGCGGCTCCGCGTCCGTCGTCGGCGTCGTGAGCGCCGGGATGACGTCGCCGGAGTACTTAGACGGCGCACATGCGCGCTGACGTCAGTTCTGACACACAGCTTTTCCGCGCCAGATACGCAGAGCCATGATAGAACTAACACTGGTGCCATGAAACTAGGGCCCTGAAAGGGGATGACCTTAACCCTAGATATCGGTTCGCAGAACGGGGAGGATGGGTGGGTCGGTAAGGAATCTATCACTAACTAATGTCTCTTACAGATATATCGTTACACAAGTAGTAACTTGTGCATCTGAAAGAGACACGTTAGTGATAGATTCCTTACCTTAGAATAGATACCCCAGCAATACCAACCCCGGTGGTGGGTCTGCGAACCAATATCACACCAGAAAGTCCTGGAGGACGGAACGGCCAAAGAAGCCATCCCTCCGGACTTGACTGTCCAGGCAGTAGTGTCTTGCGAACGTGTGCAGCGAGGCCCACGTGGCTGCCTGGCAAATGTCCTGCAGGGGGACACCTCGGCCCAGAGCAGTTGTCGTTGCCGTGCCCCGAGTGGAGTGAGCCCGCAATCCAGCCGGGGGCTCCTTCCTCGCCATGGAGTAACATGCTTGGATGCACAAGATGATCCACCTAGAGATGGTCCTCTTGTGCACCGCCTTACCCTTCTTCGCGCCCACGTAACCGACGAAGAGTTGGTCATCCACCCGGAATTGGCGTGTGCGATCTAGGTAGTAGGAGAGCGCACGTTTTGGATCCAGGTGGTGGAGCCTCTCTTCCTCTTTCGAGGGATGCGGAGGCGGAAAGAAAGTGGGCAAGGTAATGGACTGCCCGAAGTGGAAGGCATTGACAACCTTGGGCAGAAAGGAAGGTCGTGTACGTAACACCACCTTGTCAGGCTGAACAGACAGGAAAGGTGGAGAAGAAGAAAGAGCCTGGAGCTCACTCACTCTCCTGGCAGAGGTGATGGCAACCAGGAAGGCCGTCTTCAGAGTAAGGAGACGAAGAGGACAGTTATGAAGTGGCTCAAAGGGAGCACACATCAGATAAGTGAGAACAAGATTCAAGTCCCACTGGGGCATCACGAAGGGAACAGGAGGGAACATGTGCGTGATGCCCTTCAGAAATCTACTTACAATAGGGGACTTGAATAAAGAAGGTTGATCTGGTAGCCTCAAGAAGGCCGATAGAGCAGAAAGGTACCCTTTAAGAGTGCCCAGGGCAGAGCCCTGCTGGGCAAGGGAAAGAAGAAAGAGCAACACTTCCGAAAGGGGTGCAGAGAGAGGATCCACAGCCTTTGCTGTGCACCATGCCACAAATCTGTTCCACCGGCAGGCGTATACCGACTTTGTGGAGGGACGCCTGGCTGCCAGAATGATATCACAGACTTCAGGAGGCAAGTCAAATGGCCTCAACTGCCGCCGCTCAATCTCCAAGCTTGTAGGTGGAGACTGGACAGGTTCGGGTGCAGGACCGTCCCCTGCTGCTGCGACAGAAGGTCCTCCCGAAGAGGCAGACGAATCGGGGGATCGACTGACATGCTGAGTAGCTCGGGATACCAGTATCTTCGTGCCCAGTCCGGAGCCACAAGGATAACCTGGGCCCGGTCGCGCCTGATCTTCTTCAGCACTCTGGGCAGAAGTGGTATAGGCAGAAAGGCGTACAACAGACCGCAGCTCCACTCGCGACGAAAAGCGTCTCCGAGCGAGTGCCGCCTTGGAAATTCCAACGCGCAGAACTGATGACATTGCGCGTTCTCTTCTGTGGCGAATAGATCTAACCAAGGCTCTCCCCACTGCTGAAAGAGACCTTGCGCCACGTCCGAGTTCAGACGCCATTCGTGATCCATCATGCACCGACGGCGGAGTTCGTCCGCCCTGGCATTCAGAGAGCCTGCCAGGTGTTGAACCACCAGGGTCACGCCCTGATGTTCCAGCCATTGCCATAGGCGCAGAGCCTCCTGGCAAAGGGTCCACGACCCCACCCCGCCCTGTTTGTTGCAGTACCACATGGCGGTGGTGTTGTCGGTGAACACTTGCACTACACGTCCCCGGACAGAGGGGAGGAATGCTTTCAGTGCTAGACGAATCGCCCGAAGCTCCAGCAAGTTGATATGGAGCCGGGACTCCGCCGGAGACCAGAGGCCTCTGATCTCCGCCTCTCCCATGTGGCCCCCCCAGCCCTGGAGGGACGCGTCCGTCACAACTACGTGCTCCGGGTGGGGTAGGGAGAGGGATTTGCCACTGACCCAGTCGCGGTCCGTGAGCCACCACTGCAGTTGTCTCGCAGTGCCCTCCGAGATCAGGACATGATCGGACAGGTTGCCCTGATGCTGGGCCCACTGAAACTTCAGGTCCCACTGCAGAGCCCGCATCCGCCACCTGGCGTGACGCACCAGAAGGATGCAGGAGGCCATCAGTCCCAGAAGCCGGAGCGTCAACCTGACCAAGACTCGGGATAACGGCTGGAAGATTGGAACCAGAGCCTGAATATCCCGAACCCGCTGCTCGGGTGGATAAACCCGAAACTGCGCCGAGTCGAGAACCGCTCCGATGAAGAGGAGCTTTTGAGAGGGACACAGGTGTGACTTCGGAGAACCCCAGCTGGTGCAGGAGGTCTGCCGTAGTCTGGAGGTGGCTGACGACTGTCTGGGGCGAGCCCGCCTTCAACAACCAGTCGTCGAGGTAGGGGAAGACTGATACCCCCTGCCTGCGCAGATGAGCTGCGACCACCGCCATCACTTTCGTGAACACCCGTGGGGCGCTGGTAAGGCCGAAGGGGAGCACGGTAAACTGAAAGTGCTCTTGGCCTACCGTGAACCGCAGGTAACGCCGGTGGGCCGGCAGGACGGGGATGTGGAAATAGGCGTCCTGCAGGTCCAACGCTACCATCCAGTCTCCCGGGTCCAGAGCAGCCAGGACCTGAGCCAAAGTGAGCATCTTGAACTTCTCTGTTCGGAGGAAGCCGTTGACGTTCCGCAAGTCCAAGATAGGGCGTAGGCCCCCTTTGCCCTTCTTGGGCACCAGAAAGTAGTGGGAGTAACAACCACACCCTACTTCTGGCCCAGGAACGCGCTCGATGGCCCTCTTGGCCAAGAGGGCCGAGACCTCCTCTTGCAGAAGTCGCAAGTGATCCCCCGACACACGGTGGCATTGTGGTGGCATGGATGGAGGGGATGTCTCGAAGGGGAGGGAGTAGCCCCTTCAGACAATCTGCAGCACCCACCTGTCCGAAGTGACTGTATGCCAGTGGGGGAGGTGATGGCGAACCCTGCCCCCCACGGGCGTCACATGGGCCTGAAAACTCGGACTAGGAAGGTTTTGAGGCAGGCGCTGCTGAGGGAGGTGTGGACTGGCCTCGCCGCGGGCCCCGACCGCCACGGCGGTTCCCACGTCCGCCACCGCGCTGCTGGACATTTTGCGGTGTGTGGCTGGCGGTCCGTGGTGGGGCGCCCCTTCCGTGGCCACGAAAGGAGCGAAAGGCACCCGATTGTTGGCGTGGGGCCGTAAGGCCCAAGGACTTGGCCGTAGCCCTGGAGTCCTTGAAACGTTCCAGCACATGGTCTGCCTTGTCGCCGAAGAGGCGACGGCCATCAAACGGCATGTCCAGGAGGGTGGCCTGGACATCGGCCGAGAAGTTGGCGGACCTCAACCAGGCGTGGCGTCGAACCGCCACCGTCGTTGCCATCGCCCTGCCCAGTGAGTCCGTTGTATCCAGCCCACACTGGATAGAAAAGCATGCTGCATCTCGGCCGTCCGCAAGGGCTTGGCTGAGTTTAGCCTGGACCTCCTCCGGGCATCTAGGCAGCACCTCCGCAACCGTGTCCCACAGAGTGTGGGTGTAGCGGCCCAAGAGACAGGCGGTGTTCACAGACCGCAGCCCTAGGCTTACAGACGAGAAAACCTTCTTCCCGAACTGTTCATATCTCTTGGATTCCCTGTCGGGCGGGGCCGACGGGAATGCGGTTTGGGAGTTTGAGGCCTGGATGACCAGACTCTCGGGGGTGGGATGGGTGGACAAAAAGCATGGGTCGCCCGGTGCCGGGCGGTAGCGTCTGGCCACGTTCCTGTCCACAGGCGGGCCTGTGGCGGGCTTGGACCAAGTGCCCAGAAGAACGTCACACAAGGCCTCATTGAACAGCAGGAGGGGCTCCGCGGAGCCTGACTGCGGTTTGAGGACCTCTGTGAGGAGATTAGTCCTCACGGCCGCGACGGGGAGCTGAAGGTTTAAGGCCTTAGCTGCCTTCGTCAACACTACACTGTAAGCAGAACCCGCCTCCGAAGCCACAGTCGGGGGCGAAGTAAATCCAGTGTCTGGCGAAGTGTCAATACCACTGGCCTCCCCAAGCTCATATGTCCAGTCCTGCTGTGACTGGCAATCATGTGCCAGAGGGTCCTCGGACCCCTCCCAAGCCTCCTCGTCACCTGTGTCCTGGAGACCAGGATTAACAGCCAGGGCCTCCTCGTGGAGATAAAAATCTCCAAAGGCCGACGGAATCGGCGCCCAGCGGCGCCCTCCCGACGCCTGAGCAGAACCGCAGGAGACATTGGGGGCGGCAACCACATTGGCTGCCGGGGACGACACCTGAAGGGACGGCGCCGGCGAGGTCGTAAGGTCGACCGGCGAGGTCCCGGATCCGGAGCCGGATCCAGCGAGGTCCTGCGGCGCCGAGACCGAAGTCGCCAGCGGCGCCGGGTCCGAAGCACCCGACGTCGTCGGGGCAGAAGCGCCCGACCCGGAAGGACCTCCAGACGGAACCGATCGGCCCGAAGGCGCCACGGGAACCGACTGAGGAGGGAGGGCCCTCATGGCCATGAGGTACCTCTCGACCTCCTCCGGCGTCGCGCCGTGCCCAGGGACCCGAAGGTGTGGGGCAGGCGGCGACGCGTGCGACTCCCGCGGAGCCGCGTGGGCGGTGTCGCCCGAGTCCCCGGCCGCATCGTGCGAGCGTCGGGGCGGGTCGGAGGATCGATGACGTCGCTCCGACCTCTCATGCCTCTTACCTGAGGACTTGGAACCAGACGAACGGTGTCCACTCCCGGAGCTTCGATGACTCCGACCTCGCGACCTGTCCCTCGACCTCCCGTGGGACCGGGACCGGGACCCGGAGCGGCGCGGGCCGACTGCCTCAGCTCGAGACGCTTGCGGGACCGCTCCCGCCTAGCCTTCGACGTCAGGGCCCGGCAGTCGGAGCAGGATCGATCGTCGTGGTCGAGGCCTAAGCACTTCAGGCACCGGCGATGGGGGACCGTGACCGACATGAGTCGGTCGCACTTCGAACAAGGCTTGAACCCGGGCATCCCTGGCACCGATAGTCGAGAAATCGACAAAGAGAGAAAGATCAAAAGGATCAAAAATTTCAGTCAAAAATTGACTGGGGGTAGAGCTTCTTCCGGATCTGCGCTAGCTGGCGCGGAAAAAAGAAGAACTGACGTCAGCGCGCATGGGCGCCGTCTAAGTACTCCGACGACGTCATCCCGGCGCTCACGACGCCGACGACGGACGCGGAGCCGCAGACGACGCCTACCGGCGCGCAGGGGTATTGCTACGCAAAAGTTTCCGGATCCAGTCTGACGCCTGGGGATATTCTAAGGTAAGGAATCTATCACTAACGTGTCTCTTTCAGATGAGATCTGTATGTAACCTCAACATCTCAGGTTGAACCCTGGCAGGTCCACAGAGCTGTTCGTCATTCAAAGGTGGATAACTTGAGTACCTATGAGCTGTGTAATAGTTATTACCATCGACTGGAATCAAGGGAAACTGTAACTAACATGCTCTATAGAAGTGTCCTAATTTTGTTTATAAAGAGTGTAGGGTTGACAGACCATTTTGAAATAGCCAGGCTTTTAACCTTCTCCTTCTAAGAAGTGCTTTAATTGTTTTTGGCTATTGATCATCAACAGAGTGCTGTCTGTTGTATGATTGTGGGTTTGTCCAAAGCAAAATTCTTTAATCATGGTTGACTACTGTCCCCATGATCGCCTGCCGCAGCACAACCCTGAGAGCTGGACCGGGAGTGACCAGTGGTGGAGTTACGGTCCCGGCTTGGGACCTTGCGGTGGGGCCTCTTCTGCCGGGGTCACCGGGAGAGGGCCCACTCCCCTTCCCACTTCAGCACGAGCATCGAGGCAGATAAGCCCCTGCTGCTTGGGCCTGACGTGGGTGGAGCTCGGAGTCGACACCTGTGACCCTGAAAGGACCACTCCAGCTAGCTGCAAATCCGTGTGTGGGGACCTTCTGCCATCATCAGCATTAGCGTTACCCTGGGATGCTGCGCACTGTGGCCTGGACCTATGCCTGGGGCCTTGCCTGATCCTGTGGGCAGAAAAGAGTCCAACACTTAAAGTGCCCCCCCTGAACCCCCAATTGCTGCCAACATCGAAACATGGAGCTCACAACAGCAGCAGACATTGGGGGGAGACCTCTGTTGCACTCTGGGCTCCCCTGGTAGCAACCCCATCCTGGTGATCCTGCAACACCAGATAGCCCCCTGAAAGAACCGCAAGCCCTAGCCGGGCCGTTGTGCCAGCCATTCCCACACCATTCGGTCTAACGCTCTGTGGTTAGTGCCATAATCAAGGTGTGTTACTTATTTTAACAAACAAGGGGACCCGATGAGTAACCAAGGACCCCGGGTATCAATTATTTTTTAGAACAATGGTCCTTAAGTAAGTAATACAAAAAACAAATAACATATAGACTTTGATGGGTACTATAGAATTTCAATGTGCTGCCGGACAGAGAATTTTAATGAGGAATATAATCAGAGAGATACAAAGTAATCGGGGACACAATCCTGCACCTGAAAAATTCACAAAGAATGCAAAATCAAAGGGTTTTTCAGGCAAAAGTAGAGCTTTGGTAGCTTGATGTAATCAGAGTCAAGCAAGATAACCAACAAAAGTAACCACATTTTCCATACAAATCAAACAACAGTGGTAAGGATTCATTTGTCGACGACATTTCAATTCCAAGATCTTATAATATAAGGATCATCATCAGGACTATGTAAATAAAATGCCTGGTGCTTAACACAATGCCTGTGGGGGAGAAAATTGGGAAAAAAACACAGGGGGAACTGTCAAGACTAGTTAAAATAGGGCAACGATAATACTATCAGTGGACCAGCAAGACCATGCATTTACTGGAACCGGTGGTGTCAGAAATAGAGAAAAGTGAAAACGGTATTTGTCAATAGCGAGAAAAAATTGAAAACAGTATTTGTCAATAGCGAGAAAAATTGTGCAGCCAAGATGTGTATAGAGGAAGGAATTTTAGGCGTTTGATCTTGTCGAAAAACTGAATTGATAGTTAATATCGTGCGGTAAGCGATTGGCATTCAAGTGCGTACGTCCATTTGTGGGGCACATGGAATGGAAAAAATTCGCACCCGCGGAGTAGGTAGAGGGCTGGTAACCCCGTGCGTGTGGGTGCCGCTTGAGAAGGAAATCGGTGAGAGACGCATATTTGGCATAAAAGCGCGGGGTGAAAAAGCTGGTCAATTGCGTAAAAACAGATGCAACGTGAGGTTTAAACATGCCAGTGAAATTAAGAGGATCGTGTAATCTGATGATTCTAACCTCGAAAGACAAAGTGGGTTCAGAGGCGGTGAGTTGGTCCGGTAGGAGCCAATACTGAAACGAGAGAGATTATACAAGAATGTATACCATCTTTTTTACTAAAGTGAGCGATTGGTGAGAGGTCGAGGTCTTGTGTTCACACGGCGTTTTACCTGGTTTTGACGAGAAGGGTCAAATACCGCAATTGTGATGCTGCACGAGATAGCAGGACATCGGTTCCCCCTGAGGTTAACAAGGGGTTGTGGGAGCGTGCGCGAGGATTGGCAACTCCCTCCGGGTATCTGCTGAAGGAAAGTCCTTCACTTTTAACAATGTCACAGTTAATTGACACTCTTTTTCAAATTGTAATACATCTAATGTGATTTACTTGATTCACTGTCCATGTTTAAAACTGTACATTGGTCAGACTACTCAGAAGATAAAAACGAGGATATGCCAACACAGGAGCAGAATCAGGTGTAAGACATTGAACAATACTAGACAGAAACCCTCATCAAGGAGGTCACTGGACAACTCCCCTGACCTGAAACAAATCTTTTTTCGGTCTGCCGGCGGGCCATACAGGCTGCTGCAAGCCAAGGCCCAAGCCTCGTGCCCACGCCTGATGAAAAGAGCCTGCATATATTCAACTCTGAAGAACAATCTTTGTCCACAGCTGACTCTTGAATGGACTAGCAGAACCCACAGCAGGTGACGCCACTCACGATGGACACCCTCATCTGATCGCCTTGCAAGAACTTTAGGTAGACAATTACATATGACTGAAATATTTCTGCAGTGTGCACTCCCTACCACCAGTGGACCACAACTGTAAGCACTGAAGGGCTCCTAGGCTACATTAAGCAGCGTGCACACTTAGCGCCCCCACCCCGATCACCTCACATGGACTTCTCAGCTGAAAATATCATGTTTGTTAACACACTACTATAGCATTTTGCTCACCTACAAAGGCAGATCATAATTCTAGGCACTGAAGGGTTTAAGGCTGCTCTGCACAAAGTACACGGTAAGCCTTCCCTACGATACACTAAGACACAATCACTATGCTTTTTTGGAGGTACTGATTGTTGCGGTAGGCCACCAGTATTGGGATTCTTTCCCTCCTCAGTTGTTACTGTTGCCCTACACTCCTTCTCACACAACTGCTTTGCTATGGCAGGCATACTACATAGGGCTCTTGGGTGGTGAACGAGGGGATCAGGGGATGGACTCCCGGGCGCACCTCACCCACATCATACATATGCGGACATGGCTCTCAGCGCTAATATTCAATTCCTCACCATTTGCGGCGTGCACAAACAATAAGCTATCTACTCCTACATCAAGTGCCAACAGGTACAGATTGCTTTTCTTTTAGAGGCGCACAACACAGCAGGAGAGTTGGAACGGTTGCTCAAGCGTTGGAGGGGTACTATGCACCATGACGTACTCAGCATTAGCACGGGCGCCTTAGTGTAGGTTTGCCAAGGGATAACTTTTCAAGAAACAAACAGAATGATAGACATAGAGTTACGCTATGCCTTCTTTTAAAGCCGCCTGGATGGCAGACTAGCCCTCCTGGGCAGTGTATACCACCCAATACTCACCAGGGGAAATTCTGTGATGCCCTCTCTACCCCACTGGCCCACTACACAACATCCTCGTGGGTGCTGGGTGGAGACCACAATTGTGTACTTGACTTGGCCTTACATAGGTCTCACCCCCCCCTTGCCGCACTCTCCCCACATGCACAGACAGAACTTTTCCGAGCCTAGGCACAACACTGGGCGCTCACTGATACATGCGACTCTGGCATCCCACCTCTGACTTTATTCCTTCCATTCCAGTCTACATAACCTACATGTGATATTTGACAGTTTTCTGTGCTCTCATGCTTAAATACCCATGATACAGCACGCCGTCTACCTAGTGCTGATGGTATCAGGACGCTCATGTCATGGACCTTCAATAGGCACACACCTTAACATAACATAACTTAACATGTGTATTTGTAAAGCGCACGTTCACCCCAGCAATGGGGCAACTTGGCGCTGAAATAACAGATGTATATTGTTACACCTACACCCACCTGAAAGTTACCGCGTGACTGCCTTGAAGACCCGGTGTACCGGATGAACAGAAAGGAGTAGTTTCTGTCCTGTAACTCCAGTTCTGTAGTAGGGGTATCTCTGTTATAGTCATAATCTAGTGAATAGTCCCGCCCATGTGCGTGGACCCCGGCAATCAAAAATAATCTCTTAAGTTGTCAAAATAATGCAGAAACTGCAAAGACACTTAAGAGAGAATTTAAAGACAAATAATGCAGCCTATATCCACAGGCTACACTGTCCAGTACTTCAACTAGAAATTCCACCAAAAAACACCACACACAGCCCAGCCTGCTAGTTTCTACCATAGAGAAACCTGCCTCCCCCAGTCAAAGACTCAGGAATGATTGAGAGGAAGGTAGGGACAGACAAGCCCCATAGGCTGCCATTATGTGGCTTAAATAGGATACTGTGCCTTTAAGAGAACTTTCCAGACTTCTCCCAGTATCCCAGAATGCATAGCAGGTCCAACTTACTTTCAGTTCTTTTTGAAGGCGTATAAAACGCCAGACCTGCAGCATTGTTTACATGAAGAATTCTCCACCGGGGAGGAGGGAGGGCGCTTATGACTATAACAGAGATACCCCTACTACAGAACTGGAGTTACAGGACAGAAACTACTCCTTCTGTAGTAGGGGATCTCTGTGTATAGTCATAATCTAGTGAATAGAATGGCAAGCCCATCCCCACAACTAAGCGGCGGTGGAGAGTAATACATAATGCCACTATTGTGCGAACAAATTCCGCAGCGAAGCCTGTCCAACCTGAGCGTCTGCCCTGGCGTCAGTGTCCAGGCAGTAATGCTTAGCAAAGGTATGAACCGACTTCCAAGTGGCTGCCTTGCAGATTTCAGCAATCGGCACGTTACGGAGCAGAGCCGTCGTGGCAGCTTTGCCCCTGGTGGAATGAGCCTTAGCCTTACCTCCTAAGGTCTTATTAGCCTTCTGATAACACAATTGTATGCAGGACACAATCCACCTAGAGATGGACTGCTTAGAGGTCGCAAGACCTGTCCTGACCGATCCATAATTGATAAACAACTGGTCAGACCTACGAATATCTTTGGTTTTATCCAGATAAAATTTCAACACCCTCCTAACATCCAGAGAATGGAGAGACCTCTCCGCTGGGGATGAAGGGTTCTGAAAGAACGTAGGTAAAGTTATAGTCTGGTTGACATGAAAGTCAGAAATAACCTTGGGAAGAAATTTAGGGTGAGTACGCATAACAACCTTAGCAGCATGAAATACAGTATAAGGTTCATTACAACACAACGCCTGAATTTCACTCACCCTGCGGGCCGATGTAATGGCCACGAGGAACGCCGCCTTCCAGGACAGGTGCTGCAACGAAGCCTTATGAATAGGTTCAAAAGGTTCCTTCATCAATCTGGACAGCACCACATTCAATTCCCATGAAGGCGAGGGAAGCCTGACAGGAGGGAATACTTTCTTCAACCCTTCCAGAAAATCTTTGATCACGGGGATCTGGAAAAAGGAAGTCTGTGAAGGGCATTTCCTGTAGGCAGTCAATGCAGCCAGATGAACCTTAATGGAATGCACATTAAGGCCAGACTGCGCCAAATGTAAAAGGTAAGGAAGGATGACATCCTCCTTACAGGTCGTAGGATCATGGTTCTTAGACTGGCACCAGATACAAAACCTCTTCCACTTGTAAGCATATGAAGTCCGAGTGGAAGGTCTCTTAGACTCCTTCAGTATGTCCATGCAGTCATCGGGCAGATTCAGATGGCCATATTGCACTATCTCAGGAGCCATGCCGCCAAACTCAAAGACGAGAGGTTGGGGTGTAACATCCGTCCCCCGAACTTCGTGAGAAGGTCCGGCCTGCACGGCAACCGAATGTGAGGAAGGAGAGACCGGTGAAGTAGGTCCGTGAACCACCACTGCCTGGGCCACTCCGGGGCGATGAGTATCATCCGAGCCCTGGACCGGGCCAGCTTGATGAGCACCGCCGGAATCAGGGGAATGGGAGGAAAGGCGTACAGAAAGTTGTCCGTCCAGTCGATCCATAACGCATTCCCCAGCGTCCCTTGCTGGAAGTACCTGGAGGCGAAGTCTCTGCACTTGCTGTTTTCGGCAGTGGCGAACAAATCTACGTCTGGAGTTCCCCACCTTGCGAAGACTTCTCCTAGTACTTTGTCGTTTATGACCCATTCGTGGTTTTCCTGAAGCAGTCTGCTCAGTGCGTCTGCCTGAACATTCTGCACACCTGGTAGATGGGTGGCCGTTATCGTCAGTCCTCTGGCCAGGAGCCAGTGCCAGATCGTCTGCGCCTCCTGTGACAGAGTGCGCGATCTCGTCCCCCCCTGCTTGTTGAGGTAATACATCGTGGTGGTATTGTCCGTCTGTACAAGCAGAGAGTTGGTCCGGAAGGACGGAAGAAAGGCCTTCAGCGCCAAGTGAACAGCTCTGAGTTCCAGGAAATTGATGTGATACGTGGCCTCCATCGGTGACCACGTGCCTTGAATCTGCAGAGTCCCGGAGTGCGCTCCCCATCCCAGAAGAGACGCATCCGTCACGACAGTCTGCGTGGGAATGTCCTTGTGAAAGGGAACCCCTCTGAGGAGATTCTCCGCCGAACACCACCACTTCAGGGACTGAAGAGCATGCAGCGATAGGCGAATCTTGTCGTCCCAAGATCCTTTCCTCTGATCCCACTGGTCCTCCAAGCACTCCTGCAACGGTCTCATGTGCAGCCGTGCGTGTGGCGTCAGGAAGATACAAGAGGCCATCGATCCCAGTAGAGAAGACACCGTCCTCACTGTTGTAGATGGAGTCGTCATAAGAGCCTGAGCCTTCCGAAGGAGTGATAATCGTCGCTCTTCCGAAGGAGACACGCTTGCTGACAGCGTATTGATGGAGGCTCCCAAGTACTGTATGCATTGGACCGGAGTCGGGACAGACTTGGCCATGTTGATGTGCAACCCCAGCTTGTTCAAGAGAACGCACGTCTTCTGGAAGTGTGCTCGCGCTTCCGAGAAGGAGGATGCCTTGATCAGCCAATCGTCCAAGTAAGGGTAGACGAACACCTTGTTCTTCCTCAGGTGTGCCGCTACCACCGCCATGCACTTCGAGAATGTCCTTGGCGCAGACTTCAGTCCGAATGGGAGTACTGTGTATTGATAGTGATTGGTGCCGACTTGGAACCGCAGGAACTTCCTGTGTTTGTGTGCAATGGGCACATGGAAGTAAGCATCCTGTAGGTCTATAGCACAAAGCCAGTCTCCCTGTTGCAACTGAGGGTAGATCTGGTGCAACGACAGCATGCAGAACTTTTCTCTGCTAATCCACTTGTTTGCCTGTCGCAAATCCAGAATGGGCCTGAACTCGTTCTTGTCCTTCTTGCGAACCAGAAAGAACCGGGAGTACAGACCTCTTCCTCTCTGAGACAGAGGTACGTCTTCTATCGCCCTTTTCCTTAACAGGATATCCGCTTCCGCCTGAAGCTCGCGCAGCTGAAACTGCGAGCTGACCGGGGGAATGGCTGGAGGAGGGCTGGTGAACCGAAGACTGTATCCATTGCAAACAATATTCAGCACCCACTTGTCCTGAGTAATTTTTCTCCACTCTGCCAGAAAAAGTTGGATGCTTCCCCCTACCGGAGTGGGTAACGGATCCGGGGGAAGTAAGTTCCTAGGGCCTAGACCCCGCCTGGCCCTTGGGCGCCGGAGCCGACTGCTGGCCTCCTCTGCCCTTCTGCCGCTTCTGGAACGGCTTACGGAACGGCTGCTGCTGTTGCGAGTGTCCCGAAGCCTGTCCCCGTCCTCGGCCTTGTCCTCCGAACCGCCGTTGGAAAGGGCGGTACTGCTTCTTGGTCTCCTTGGGCTTTTCCAGGCCCACAGCCGTCAGCGTTTCGGCCTCCGCCTTCATGCGGGCCATTTCATCATCTGCGTGCTTCCCGAAGAGGGTCTCCCCGGAAAACGGCAGATTGGCCACGCTCTGCTGCGCGTCCGGTTTCAGGGACGTCAGCTGGAGCCATGCGTGGCGCCGTTGGTTGATCCCGTGGCAGAACCCATGAGCAGCCCACAGGTAAGAGTCCGCAGCCGCGCTGATTATCTGGTTGGCCACCAGCATCCCCTCACTCAGGACTTCCATGAAGTCTTCACGCTGCTCCCGAGGTAAATGCTCCGCAAAGCGCTCGAGGGAGTCCCAGAGGGCGCGGTCGTAACGCCCCAACAGAGCCGTGGCACTCGCCGCTTTCATGGATGTCGCGGAAGTCCCACAGATTTTTCGCCCCGCCGAGTCCATCCACCTAGACTCCTTGTCCGGGGGAACCGTGGAGGTCGGAGTGGTGGCATGCTGCTTGCGGGCCGCCGTGACGATGACGGAGTCAGGCGGGGGCTCCGCTCTCAAAAAGGCCGGATCCGAGTCGGGAGCCCGGTATTTCTTTAGTAGTCTGGACGGGGCCGCTCTCGTCACCGCCGGGGTGAGAAACAGCGCCATAGCCGGTTCTTCCAGGCCCGGCACCAAGGGCAGGAGGGGACGAGACATGTGCCTCTGATGTAGAGTCTCGAAAATGACGGACGTCTTCGGAGTAGGCACTGTCAGTGTAATGCCTAGCTTCGCCGCGCCCCTCAACAGGACGTCCTGAAAGGCAACCAGGTCATCTATCGGGGACACTCTGGTGTCCGGCGACCCCGACAGCGTAGGTGAATAGTCCCTGGTCCCAGATGATCTCGTGCGAGAGCGAGATTCGCGCCTCCTATGGCGGTGTCTCGACCTCGTGGAAGATCTGCGCCTAGAGCGAGAACGAGACCTGCCAGCTCTAGGGCGCTCCTTCGGTTTGCGAGGAGGGGTCTTCCGTGGTTCCTCACGGGGTCTCTTCGGATCCTCCTGGGGCTTCGGTTTCGGGGTCCCCTTGGGAGGAGCAGGCAGGGACGGCAGTGAAGTGGACCTCGGCGGAGGAACCACCGGCTGCGGGGTGGGCCCATGCGGAGGGACCGGAGGTGGAGCAGGATCCCCCGAAGGAAGTGGCGGTATGGGCGGAGGGTCCTCCTTAGGTACGGGTGGAGGAGTAGGAGTCCTGGGTCGAGATGGAGTGTACACTTCCGAGTACACCGAGCCCGGTGACCCTTTAGGGGACGGGTGCGGAGATCCATCCCCATCCGCAGGCGAACGCTTCCTCTTGCGTCCACTGGAAGCGGCGTGACTCCTGGGGCTAGAGCCCCCTCTGTGTCGTTTTGGAGAGGGTGACCTACTCCTCGACGCTGACCGCTGTCTGCTGGACGCAGAACGACGCTTCTCCGGCGTCGAATGGCGCTTCCTGGACTCCGGCGTCGAACGTCGTCCCCTCGACGTCGACCCTCTCATCCTCGGCGTCGAACGTCGACTCCTCGACGTCGATCTCCTCTTGCGCGATCTCTCACGTCGCCCTCTCGACGTCGGGCGGTCCGCCCTCGACGTCGACCGCCATCATCTTGATGTCCTCGACGTCGAGGAGCCCCTCGACGTCGATCGGCGGTGTCGCCTCGACGACGATCGACGGTGTCGCCTCGACGACGACCGACGGTGTCGCCTCGACGGCGAGCATTGGTGCCGCTTCGACGGCGAGCGTCGATACACGTCCCTGCGCCTTCGGCGTCGGTATGAAGACCTCGACGTCGACGAAGACGATGACGTCGACTTAGACGTCGGCTTCTCCTTCGCCGTCGAGCCGTCACGCCGTCTCGACCCGGAGCCCCGGGGAGACGGGGAGCACGCCGTCGTCATCCCTCTCGACGCCGTCGTCGAAGCCCTCGACGTCGACGGAGAATGGGATCGTTGGCTGGACTTCCTGCCCCCGGGGAGCCCCCCAGGGGCCTCAGCAGAGGCAGAGGGATCCCTCCCAGGCTGCCCAGACCCACCTGCAGCACGTTGACGCCTATCCTCCAGGCCAGCCAGCCTGATCTTCAATCTGTCCCTGAGGGTCCTAGCAGAAAGTTGCTGGCAGATAACACACTCCTCAGGGCCATGATCTTCTGGAAGGCACACGATGCAGACATCATGGGGGTCGCTTTTGGCCTTCTTCCTCTCACATGCTGGGCACTTAACAAAAAGGCCAGGCATTTCGGAGCCCCAAAACGCCTAAAAAACAGCACAAAAGTGAGAAGAGAACACCAAGCAGTAACTGCAACACTTTTAAAAGTCAAAAGTGCAAAAACGAATTTAATAAACCCTT
Source organism: Lissotriton vulgaris (assembly GCF_964263255.1). Lineage (NCBI taxonomy): Eukaryota > Metazoa > Chordata > Amphibia > Caudata > Salamandridae > Lissotriton > Lissotriton vulgaris. The sequence continues at coordinate 1,046,864,898 of NC_141697.1, read as the reverse complement.
GAAAAAGGGAGAGCTCAATGCCAGGGTCCTGTAAGCAGGAGCCGGAAAAAAGAACTGAAAGTAAGTTGGACCTGCTATGCATTCTGGGATACTGGGAGAAGTCTGGAAAGTTCTCTTAAAGGCACAGTATCCTATTTAAGCCACATAATGGCAGCCTATGGGGCTTGTCTGTCCCTACCTTCCTCTCTATCATTCCTGAGTCTTTGACTGGGGGAGGCAGGTTTCTCTATGGTAGAAACTAGCAGGCTGGGCTGTGTGTGGTGTTTTTTGGTGGAATTTCTAGTTGAAGTACTGGACAGTGTAGCCTGTGGACATAGGCTGCATTATTTGTCTTTAAATTCTCTCTTAAGTGTCTTTGCAGTTTCTGCATTATTTTGACAACTTAAGAGATTATTTTTGATTGCCGGGGTCCACGCACATGGGCGGGACTATTCACTAGATTATGACTATACACAGAGATCCCCTACTACAGAAACTGATATCGGACGATATTTTACAGAGAACCGTAACACCGCGTCCACTAGAATACTGGAATGGGACACCTTCAAGATTGTCGTTAGAAGAGCCTGTATCCATCAAATTGCTAGGGTCAGCAGGACACTAGAGAGGGACATAGCCGAGACCGAACGAAACCTGACAACATTTAGTAAGGCAGCTGATGCTGACCCTGCATTTGTCCCACGACTGGCAGATTCTAAGACCAAGCATTACAACTTTACAGCCTATGCTGACAGGGTCCATCAAGAGGGCGACTAACCTGGCAGACTCTTAGCATGGTTTATACAACAAGAATCTGTGACTCCTCCCATTACCAAAGTAGTGGATCATACAGGGGCTATGGACCGTACTCAAACAAGTATTCTGGGAGTATTACACTGCCATATAGGAAGCACCCCCGGGCACCCTAACAAACCGACCAGATTACTTTCTAGGTGCCATTACTGTCCCTCGCGTTTTTATCCCCGCCAAGCTCGTTGGACAGGGAGATTGTGCCAGCAGAGGATAAGAAAGAAATCCGCGGCCTCGCCCGAAACAAAACCCCGGGCCTAGATGGTCTGCCCCTAGAGTACTATCACACCTTCTCGTCCCTCCTGGCACCACATCTAGTGACAATGTATGCAGCGGCTTAAAAAGAGGGTGAGCTTCCCCACTCGCTGTGTGAGTCCCTCTTGGTTTCTATCCCCCAAACCAGACAAAGACCCTACACAATTGGCTTCGTACAGCCCCACCACAATACTTGGAGCAGGCAATAACATATTAGGTAAACTAATAGCTGACCGATATGCGCAGATCCTCCCTGGCCAGGTCCATTTGGACCAAAATGGCTTTGTGCCAGGTCACAGTACCTCCCAGAACATTCCCCGCCTCTTCCAGATGCAAGATAAGGTGAGAGGATGATTCCAGAGGTCAGCCTGCCTCATACTCGACCGAGAGAAGGCATTGGATGACCTGATCTGGCATTATCTATTCACTTTCGTCACTCACAGGGGGATACGACCCAAACTCCTGGCCTATACCAAATTGCTATATTCCAACCCAATTTCACAGGTTTGACTGGGCCATCTAGTAGTGGCTCCTTTTCCGGTGGGCAAGACATGGGTGCCCGCACTCCACCAATTGTTTGCACTTTCCATGGAGCCCTACCCATACGACTACACAAGGGGGACCGGGAGTAGGGCAACCCACTGGCAGACAGGATGCCATAGTGTACCTCTATGCAGACGATCGGCTTCTTTATGTGCGGGACATCACGCAGACCTCACACACATACGAGATGTGCTGGCAGAATTCACCTCTGTTGCCAGGCTCTGAGTCAACTGGGCGAAGTTGACCATTTACCTACTCAATCAAAAGCAGGCAACCCTAGATGTATATCTCGGAGATACGCGCCTCACCTGGCATGCGCAGGCAACGCGCTACTTAGGGGTTCGCTTCTATCTTACCTCACCGGACCTCTTTGAGGAGAACCTCTCCAAGGCCCTGGCGGGCATACAAACCTAAGTGCACTCTGGTGATCCCTTCTACTGGCTCCCATTGGCAAAATCGCCCTGGCAAAAATAGTTATTTTGCCCGGCCTCCTTTATTACTTTATAAACCTCTCAGTTATATCAAATGCTCCTTCTTCAAGGAACGTAACACACTTCTATGTTCACTCATCAGGGGAACTGGCTGAAGGTGAGTCGCTCTAACCAAACTACAACTACCGGTGGACCGGGGAGGTCTGGGGCCTCTGTCCTTTCAGGCCCAATGGTTGTTCCGCTGGACAACTGGGCACAACCTAGACCCAGAGAGCGGGCCCTTACACCAGCCAACACTATGGCACCTACTTCTCCCAGAGACACAACCCTCTTCCTCCTGGCCCTTAAGATTCATCGCCTCTCCTGGGAGACACCCCAAATCTGCTCCTGATAGGCTTGCATGTGTGACTACGGCTAATACACTGCAGGGGAGACATAGACTTGGACGGATCATTTTCTGCTTGATGTAGGCGACCTTTTTGAGGAGGGACAACTTCTCACCTTCAAGTAGCTGACAGAGGCCTTCTGGCAGGGAAATTCTCTTACATAGGCGACTCAGCCACACTGTGGGATCTCACAGGAGGTGGGCCTATGACACACCTGGTGATCCAGACCATATTGACTATGGGACCTGGAAGCCAACTTATCACCTGGTTGTACAAGGCCATACTCAAATTGATGGCTGTCCCCTGACCGCACTTCGTCAGAAATGGGAGGACAAGTTTGGGAGGGTACTTCATGTCAAGGAGTGGGAAAGAGCACTTGAATTTGGGAAGAAAGTCTCCCGCAACTCACGGTTCAATATACAATTTTCCATTCTGCACAGGGCATACCTAACCCCCTGCGCAGATTCACCATTACTTCCCAGAGACCCAATTTGAGTGCTCCCGCTGCTGCTACTTGGTCATGCCCAACCCTTCAAGGCTATTGGCACGCCATATATACCAAGCTACATGATCCAAGATTCAAACTTGCAAGGATGGGGGGGGTTGAGCCTTTTTCCATCTAGGTCTCAAATAATGGAACGCGCTTCCAATTGCTCTGAAATCTGAAACCAGCCTATTTTGTTTCCGGAAAAAATTGAAAACTATGCTTTTTTAATAAATATATAAGTTGCTGCTTTTGTTCTATGGTACTGCTGCGTTGTCCTTTTTCTTCTTCAGTCTTTCCCTTGCGCCGGGAAACCCACTGTGGGTAGCTGTTGCGCATTATAAATTCAAATAAATAAATAAAAAAATTAAGCTGCTGAGGTAGTGTGGCTCACTGGTTTGAGGCGGCAGACCCGAGAGCAGAGGACGGCCAGGGACCAGGGTTCGATTCCCGGCGCGGCAGGTTTCTGGACCAAGGTCAGTGGACTCGATAATTCTCTCGCCTCGGTGCCCACTCTGATCAGCGATCACACTCGGCAACTCTGGGCATTAGCTTGCCTCATCTTCACTAACGGCCCCACCAGACCGCCGGGGATGCCTTGTCTCACCCTGGAGATACCCATTAAGGGACCATCTCTCAGGGAAGCCAGGAAGGGTTTCGCAGCGGTCGAAGCGCCTTGGGACCCTCCGGGTAAGTAGTGCGCTATATAAATGCCTATACATTTACATTTACATTTAACTCCCACTCATGCACACCTGAAAGTCCTATTCAAACGCAAGAAAAAGCACAAGGTATGGACGCATTTCACAACCTTGGCTTTGCTCCTTGCCCAACACATGATCACACTCCACTGGCGTTCTCTTACAACCGCTCCTGTAGAAGCGTGGAGGGGGGCGATGAGCAAATGGAGGGCAGCAGAGGAGGATGCCAGTCGTTACAAAGAGCTCAGTCGGATAGGCCAGTGACCCAGGTCCCCACAATGGGCAACAATGCTCGAACACTTGAGTTAAGTGACATGAAATGGTGACTTAGCCCCATTGACACACCACTTCATCCCCACAAACGTGGGGCCTTCCCTCTCGGGGGCCTCATTGCATGGACCCACAAGTCAGAAGCTCTACTAGAGCGCTCTTGAACCATCCATCATGTAGCAAGTGTTACATTTTATCCTGCCTACCACAATATATTTTATGTTGGCTTTGTTGGCAGTGGAGAAATATTTACCTAACTTGTATTGCTACACTCCATCAACCAAGATATAAGCTTGCAAGGTGTCCAGCTGCAATTCCCATCTCTGTCAGGTTATATGAAAAAAATCATACCATTGTACACTAACCTGGTGATTGAATGATTAAAATATGTATAGTAGATGACGTTGCCCTCAGGAATCTTTGGTCTGAGCAGACAGATGATCCTCACAAGAACTTAATGGAATAACCTCAATCACTTGCATTTGTATTGATTTCCAGTGAATAACTGTTTTGTTGTAGAAGTCCTTAGCAGCCATAAGGTCATCCAAGTTATTTGAGCGATTCCATCCCCAATTTTAGCTCTTCAGAAACCACACACATCATCAGTGAAGGAAATGGGCCCGTGGCAGTAGTAGGGCATTGCAGGAACTGGTCCACCTCAGTTAAAAGCCATAAGTACAATATGCATAATGACCTGGTATTCTCCAATGATCCCACAAGGCAGCAACTGATGAAGGGAGCTATGTGATGTAGGTGATGGTTTGAGGCCCTTTAATAAATAACTGCAGACTAGTGAGCACATACTAAATAGATGGCAACACCTGGCCTAGTTTGTTATTGTGTAATTTTTGGTAATACCTATGTGAAAGCTAACTGCTGAGAATGTATGCCAGGAAAATGTGTTCCCTTGGCAACTGATGAGCCATCAACTACTTTCCTCGTACCCGCCGGGTACATATCTATTCACATGTGTAGCTGAAATATTTTTAGAACCAAACTATCTAGTAGTTCTAAGAGATTAATGTGATCAAAGATGTCACTGGGGGACAGTGGCCCTTGACTGTCAGATTTCTCTGCCTGTATGTCATGCATAAATTCGAATGGTCACTCTGGAGGCTAGGACTAAGAAAAGCTGTCTGTGCATAAAATCTGTGGTGTCCACCACCGTAAATGCACCAACAGTGGTTGTTAAACAAGCACCATCTCTTCTCAGGCTCCCAAAACAAATGGCCACTCACTTGTAAGAAACTCCTGATATGGGCGATTTTGGAGCAATGGATTAACGCAGAAAGCCATCACATTCAAATTCTACACCACTTGCATAGTTTGGATATTCATCCTCACAATTTCCTTGTGCCAGACTGGAAATGGGGATGTGGATGGAAACTACTTTTGAAGATAGTTTGAGAAGACCAATAGTTATAATAGCTGCCTGATACCTGTGCTGGTCTGCAATTGCCTGTCATTAACCAATCATTTAATGGTGTATGAATACACTGAGAGCCTGATTTACACTGAGGAGGACAGGCTTTACTCTGTCAGGGTGATGAAGTAAAACACTGTCGCCCTCCCCATTCAGAGATGTCCACCACACCTGCAGAGTGCTCTCAACACGGGCAAGAACTGCCATTATGGAGGTTGCTGTCAATGTGTTAAATCTCCGTTAAACAGGACGGCGCCTGTCAAACTTAACTTGTTATTGTTTACTCCAAAAAAAAAAAAAAAAAAAACGAATGACCCCCCCCCCCACATCATTGGCGTTATCTTCTGTAGAATGGGGGTCATTTAAATGTGTTCACTGTTCCTGGGTTCTGGTTCTTAGGTTTATGGATAGACTGCATACGGAGATGTCCCACTGGTGGAAAAATAAGCTCAGATGGCCTTAAAGGTGTTGTGTGACTAGGGCACCTTTACAGAGTGTTACTTATTGGCTAGGCACGAGTCCTTGGGTCTCTGCTTAAGGACTCTACCACCAACGTGTCTTTTGGCATTGTGCCTGCAGTTAATTCAGTAATAAAAAGGAAACCTGCTGGTCATAAACTATCTGCAACATCTGCTGATAGTCCTGGTTGCCATAATGCTGCTGCCCTTGTGGCCTGTGATCACTAGGCACATCTGCTCAGGTGTGCCCATAAGGTTTATGGCCATTCTTAATGTGGTCTAGAGTCTGACCTTTCCCAAAGATGTGTTGCTCATTTAAGTGCATGTTAATGACAATATTTTGGACTTCTAGGTGCAAAGCAGAGAGAGCAATGTGCCATTAAGCTGCAGCTACCCTTTCAGTCTTTTTCCTCGCATAAAGCAAGAGCTTACTTTCATGATTGGTGGAACAGTGCGGATGCAGGGATAATGGATTGCTTCCCTGCTGTGGTGAACTTCATGGATGTAAGGACAGCATGTAACTGAACATGTGTTGGATTCTGTTGTGTGGGAGAACCTTTTGCTCAATTCTCTTTAAACCACGGCTTGCATTTTATAGAGCTCATTGTCCTGCATAGGAATGGATAGAAGCATTAGGAAAAGTTATTTTTGTCACTAAAAAAAAAAAAGGTGCATATCTAGCAGAAAGCAGCAATTTTTTTGCATACCATATATTTGTTCTGCTTTACGCAGTTCTGCATGGCAAGCACCAGCCACATTTTGAAAGACAAGCGCAACTGTGGATGTCATGGTTCACCAATGGAGACTGTCAGACGATTATCCCAAATTTTCTCCTCACTACCACCCTGCCTCAAGACCCCTAAGAACCCTTCAGTCACCTGTTTGTGAATACTCTAGATTCTGCAAAGTAGTGTGCTGTAGTACAATGGTTATGAACATTTTGACTTCTGTGGACACCCACTTAATCATTACCGGAATCTGGGGATCCCACTGAATAATTATTGGAAACTGGGTACACCGGATTAAGCAATTTCGATGATTTGAACCGCAAAACAGTACAGAAACAAACAGAAACAAGCATTCATCAAATACAATCACAAATGCAGAACATTTTATTCAATTCCCAAACTAATATTTAAAAACAATCATTATTTTAATTTTAATCGAAATATTAGAGCTTTTCTAAATTCAATTGTGGCCACCCATCATCCATACTATATATACCCAGACTGATGAACTTCCACCGCACCCACAAATCAATCTGCGAATAACAACTTAAGTTTTAGCCTCCAACTTCGAATTCCTTTACAATTACAGAACGTTTTAAAATTAGAATTTTCTATTTTACATTTTGCTTTGTTATTTACATACACTTTAATAACTTGTTAATATTAATTTTCTACTCAGCCGCAGACCCCCTGATTATGGGTCATGGACCCCCAGGAGTCCACGGATCACAGGTTGACAACCACAGTTGTATAATATTAGTATTGCTAACTTTTTTTAAAGCTTATGTGAATCTTCATTAGGAATAGGCTAATGGTCTTTTGCAGATCCAGTGTCTGCAAGCCGCCATGCAGCTTTAGCCCTGAAGCATACTTTTTTTTACTGAACCTTGAGCACCTTTTACTGCAGTTAAATCACATGTTGTTTTGGTTGGGGTCAAGCCTTGGGTACTTGTTGGCATCATGAGTTTCAGATCCAAGATGTGAATCATTTGATGTTGAATGCACAGAATGCTTTTTTGTGCTCGAGTAATAGCAATATGGTAAAGAAATATTTGTTTTCCATCATCTGCAGCAGTATATTCCCTGATCCACTGGCGTAACGAAAAATTGCGGGGGCCTCCTTGCAAGGAACGTACAGGGGCCCCCTCCGGGCTCTATCAGGAGCTCTCCAGCCAGAGTGCAATGCCGAGGGCACCCCCTGGAGCGTTGGGTCGCCCCGCACCGCGGGGGCAGTGGGGGCCTATGTTACGCCCCCTGTCCTGATCGGTCATCTTTGTGGGGAATTGTGGGCAGGCTTTAGGTCTTTCATAATCTGTTAATCACTCTGGGCACAGTCCTTGGTAAGTTCATTCTTGGGACCCCTGGTACTGCTAGTCACCAGATTCTGAAATATGTCGATCCTGTGTAGATTCTGTCTCCTCAATGTCCAAAGTTACATCATTAGTGCTGCAACAAAAGTTCTGCAATACTGGCTGTGACAGGTGTGTCTTGCAGAGTCTATAATCCAAATTCACTTAATTGAACAATCAATGATTATTTTTCATGCTTTCATAGATTTCAGTTGAAAAGTGGTGAAAGCCTGATACCGAATGAAGACATAAAATCCACACAGAGTCTATCCAAAGGTGCCTAAATTGACACTGCAATTTGAACTTAACCAACATTCTGCATATAAATGGCACTGGATACTTAACAAAAAGAGATGGAAAAAAAGAATTTAGGTTTGATTCTTTACAACCTACTTTGCAGGCACCCTTAGTCCTGAACTTGTCTAGTTCAGAGGATTTCTCTGCTACAGAATCTTAATTTTTGTCCACCTTTTCTGTGGAGCTGGACAGCAGATCCCTCTAGCGCCGAGACACCTCCGGGTAATAGTTTGTGCTTTATAAAACACACAATCAAAATAGTAGAATCATTGAGGTTTCTTGAAGTCTTCTCTATTTTGAGATCTCAACTATGTATCGGCTTCTTAACCACCTCACCGCTAGAAATATTTTCTAGGGGACTGTAGGTTTTTGGTTGTCTGACGGTGTCATACGGACTCCACCTTTGTCAATGCTTTATTGGTATAAATACGGTGATTTTGCTACCCCAAATAGAAAACGGTGATTTAGACACTACATCTTAAAAAGTTGGTACCTTGGAGAACAGACAATTAGAAGATCTTCATTCTTTAAGATTAAGCTTACGAGGCATAAAAGTGCTCAGGTAAGGAACTGAGTTACAAACAGCAGCCCAGATACATTTTTAGCAGGCAGTAAAATGTAAAAAGGTATATCTGCACTTACAATTAGTATGACCAACGGTACCATTAAAAATCCATTAAAATCAATTGAATAAATTGAGGGAAAAGGTTAGAAAAACATGAAACAAATGCAGAAATGGGTCAGAAGGATTCAAACATGAGTTTGTTCTTATATGGCCATGGCTGTTTTAACACCCACAGACTCACATTTTTCCCTCCTAGATAAAGGAGCTGAATGTAGTAAAGTGAGAAAAATTTCCACTTAATACAGACACACTCCACGCATCTGAAAAAAGTTTTTAAAAGAACGGGATGATGGTAGAACATGGGAATAAAGAGTAGTATACCTGTTTACGGTTATTTTATGTAGAGATATAAGACCAAATATAATTAAACAACAGATGATCAGTTCAATTACCAGTCCACTTCCAAGGTAAATAAGATTAGCATAACTGAGCTGGAAAATTACAGCACTAAGAATAAGCAAGGCTATGGTAAACAGTTTCACATAAAAATAGTACCATTGTTTAATGCCCCTTTCCATTCTTACTTTTTCCTGTTTCTTACAAAGAGCAACACCAACTTGCCCACTAGAGCACCAAATAATAGCACACGTAGAACAATTTCCCTGAAATAAAGTGGAATATAGTAGTTTAGACCTGTTCACCCAAATAATAATTCGCTACTGTGCCAATTTCTGAAGGCAATCCTATTTTATTGTGGAACAGAGAGTGCAGGTCAGATTAAGTTTAAAATGTATTCCTGCGAACGTGTTCTGCTCAATGTGTTACATCACACCATACAGAATTGTGAATTCAACCAAAAATGACCAACATTTTCTTACCCGAACAGTTCCCTCAGAGCTGAGCTGCTTTCGTGGCTTCTCGGGCTCTGCCCGTGTACCATCTGGGTATGCATGTAAGTAAAGGCATTTTCCCCCAAACGGACAGGTTCCTTTCCCTTGTTCAAAATACTTGCAGGCCTTTTTACTTCAGGAAGAAACAAGAATACTTTTAGTGCATTCATATTAGTTTAGACTTTTAAATGCGATGAGCATACTTTATGCATTAGAATGTCACTCACCAAATGATTTCACTCAGATGGCTTTTTCTACTTACTGATATGTGGAGAAGAACAGAACTGATTCAGATTAAGCAAGATGTACTTTGTCAACATCACAAAATTCCAAAAAGAAGTGCAGATTTCTTGCGTAATATGAAGCATCCATCTCTAAAATGAATGGAAGCTCAACATTTGGATGTGGCAGAGTAGAAGCACAAGAGAAGCATAGTTTTAAAAAAAATAAAAGGTTACTTTGGCCAAGTGAAGGCAGCTCCTTTGGGATGAAGTTTAGGAACGGGAATGGGTGTTGGTATCATAGAAAATTGATGAATAACTATTACAAAAATTTACAAAGCCTAAGAACTTTCAAAGTTATTCGAGTAGTGGGTGTATGCCAATGAATTATTGCTGCAACTTTGTAATCGTTTTTTATTCCCTGTGGGCTAGATATGTGCCCCCAGCATTCTATTAAAGTGGCATGTGATACACACTAAATAGAGTTTGGCAAAAAGAGAATAATCTTCTCATCACTGTAATACTGTCTTATTGTGTTGCATATGTGTTTCCAGGAAATTAAAGTAAATCACAATATAATCTGAATGCACTATAAAAAATGCATCCAAAAATCCTCTCAGCACCTCATTAATAACAATTGAAATGCAGCTGAGACATGACGTGATAATCAAATAGACCAAGCAATGAAAAATGCAGTTGTATAATCATTACCCTCTTGAGCTCTAACCAAATGATACACACCTCCAAGATCAGCTTTGATAAAAAAAATGTTACCTGTTTTATTTGACTTAAGAACAGATCAATGGTAACAGGCACCTGTTTTAACTGTAATCTTATGGATTGCTCTGTAGTCAATAGCTGTTACCTCACCCCATTTCTTGGGTAGAAACATGAAGCAGAGGAGCCTGGAGACTGTACTGGTCTGATAAAATTCCATTAGCTAGATTCCCACCTATATAATTTTTTAGATACTCGTTTTCTGATTCTATAAGTGCATGCACGTAACTAACAAGGTAAATGCCCTGAGTTTCATTTTAGTCTTTGAATCATAACATCAAAGTGGAGGTAATAAATTTGCTTTTTTCTTTTCAAACACATCCTGAAATGCTCATAAGATGGTAAAGTGATTGGACAACTAATAACAGGTGTCCTTTTCCAACTATTACCTTTGAATGACGTCCGCAATTTTGTTCTTCAGTTATCAAACAGAGATTTAGAATATAATCAGAATTAATTTGTATTTGCTTGCTGCCCAATTAGTAATAGAATTAAGCAGAGTTAACTTTGGTATTTCAAAACATAACAAAAAAAACATGTGCGCGTCAGAAAATACAAGACCTAATGACAATGCTGTAAAGATGCTGTGCGTGTAAACATTGTGCAGACTCAGTATCCCTACAGTTCTTTAAGGTTCTTGAACCTACAAGTCCATAAATAACCTCACCCTGCCCAGCGGGAAATGTAATTGTCATAGGAACAACAAATGAGCAGCTGAAAACTGCATGGTATTCTCTACCCAAGATGGAATGACTAATAATTATTCACTCCACAATGCAGCTAGCGCCTTTTTTTTTAGGTCAAGGTGTCCAGTTTTTAGTCGGTGTTAACTATTCTATCTGTGATGTTACTGATATTTGATTTCTTGAGATCCTAGGGTTACTCTAGAAACCTTTCACAACATGTCCAGATTTATAACAATACATACATAATCTTCAAACACTTATCCGTTCTTTTCTTCCTTTGAAAAAGGACCTTTCACAATACATAACCATATAGGGTCTGGATATATACATTTTCATCCAGTCTGACTTTGAACACTTTGGTACATCTTCAGTATATTAGAGCACGGACTACCGAAACCCTGATCTAGCTGTACTACTTAACCTACAAGCTCTGCACACTTTGTATGGAGATTTCCAACATGTGCTACTACATCTTTCAATTCATTTTGTAACCCTTGATAAAGAGAAAATATTTTCCCGTGAGGCCAAACAGTCTCTACTATGACACCATTAAAGTTAGGGATATACCTTATTTAATCTTAACGACTGTTTCAAATTCAGAAACTCACCACCTAAGGAAAGACCATGTGAGTTTCTAACAAATAACTCTTGGATTTGCTCACACAAGTGAGAAACATTATACCATAGTGGATAATTGTGGTGGACTAATGCAGTAATATTGCCACCAGTCATAGTTCTACTCTAGTAAAATAGAACAAAGGCCACTTTGGTTTGGTCTTCAGGAAATGTCGAGGATTTTCACAGAAAATCCAAGTAAGGGCAATAAAGCAACAATGCAAACTCCCAATGATAACCAAAAAACACTCTGGAGGTGCTAAAGGTACCATAGGGTGTACTTGTGGGCGTGAATGCATATAAGACTTATGGTCTAGTACTAGGAGTGGCAAGGTCCAAGTAGTAGTGGTCTTGGCTTCTGAAGGCAATCAAATCTGAAATAATTTTTTTACTTCAATTACATCGGATTGTAAGTTCTTATCCTCTGACCTCATTAGTAAAAATTTCTGTAGTAATTTGGTTACTGCAGGGCTTGAGAAAAGGTAACTTCTGAAACCATTTCTCGGGCTGAAATGATAAAATAGGCTAAGCAATCAGTTAGGCTTGTACTAACTTGATAAATCAGAACTAAAAGGAACAATGCTAACATTCACACCTCTCTGAACACACAACAACAATGTAAAGGATATGTATGCAAGTCCGCTGCAGATTTAGGTAATGCGTAGAGGAATAGTGTACAAGAATCATTTAGTGTAAAATACCAACTATTGTGTGTGTGTAGTAATTTTGATCATTGGACATGGCTCTATATACCACTTGCACATAAGAGATTCTGTGACAGGATGTTGCTCACTCCTAACACTTCTGTCGTAAATGAGCACAACTCAGGAGGGAAAAGTGAGAGACACCTGCCAGTTTAGTTCTTGTGAAAAGGTCACAATTTCCTTTTGGGGCAAAATACATTTACAGGTTGTGACCCCAATAATGTGATTGTATCACAAAAGGAAGATACAATTTCACTCCAGCATAAAAGAGCAGAATTAAGTGACAGGAATCGGAGTCAAAACGTTTGGCTCTCTCTTGGCCGTGCATTCAGTCCCCACTAAAACACAAACACTGCTGTGTGTGGTTATTTTCATAGACAGCCATGAAAAAACATACAAGTCATACATGAGAGGGAGCGGATTGGCTACGCAAGGATAAACACTTATAATTTTAATTCTGTGAGGTATGGAATTTTAAACAAACGCCAACTGCAATTTCTTTGAGTGATTTTGATGCACAGAGTAATTGGAGACCTCTCTCTCTCTCTCTCTCTCTCTCTCTCTGTATCTGTATCTGTATTACGTATTGCTTGAAATTTCCAATGAAAAGCAACTGTTTGTTTTGCTAATTACTTTGGTGGAATACGACAAAGCTGCACGAAAATAAAAAAGGTTAATCAGTCTGGGTTAGGCATACCAAATTTTGTGCCGATTTAGCAAAGAGGGGGAATAAAAAAAAAAGTGATTTTCCATTTAACTCCCATAGCAATATTCGCTCCCTACTAGAGCAAAAAATGCTGAATAGAAATACACCATGCTGAATAAAAATACACCAAACTTGGCATGAAAGTAGAACTGTAGGCAGGGAAGAGCCTTTGCTTGGTCTAGTGTACTGGTGTGAAGCCGGAGTAATTTTCCAGAAATGTGTTTTACACAAATGTACAGGGTGAGTTGTAAAGTGCTAACATATTAGATATCTTGTCAGTTTAGAATGTTTTTCAATTTGCATACACGTTTATTGCCATTTGATGTATTTGCACGGAATTTGGCAGATATTGGTTTAACTTGCTTTTTGTATTTTAAAATGTGTGCATATTTGTCAAGGGGGCTGTTACACCTGGAATCCCCTACCTTTCTGCCATCAGACCTCATATTTTGCCAACTTCATTTTTTTTCTGGCTTTAGGACTCTGCACTCTTGACCACTGCTAACCAGTGCTAAAGTGCTTGAGCTCTCTCCTTAAAACATGATAGAATTGGCTTACACCCAACTGGCATATTCAATTTACTTATAAGTCATGAGTAAAGTGGTACTACATGTACCCAGGGTCTATACATTATATGCTACTAGTGGACCGGCATCACTGATTGTGTCACCCACTTAAGTAGCTCTTTCAAACATTCTTCAGACCTGCCATTGCAGCCTGTGGGTGAAGTTTTAAACTGCCATTTCTATCTGGCAAAATCAGCCTTTTGCCAGGCCCAAACTCTTCTTTTTGATACATATAAGTCACCCATAGGGTAGGCCATGGACATCCCAGAGGCCACTGGCAGCGTATTTAAAAATGAGGACATGTTTTTTAAAGTTTTCTAAGCTTCAGTAGTGCAAAACATTTTTAATTCATTTTCACAACTGTAAGGCCTGCCTCTCACATACGATAATACTTAGTAACCTTATTAAATTTAATAAGTGATAATTTCCAAATAGGATCAGGTAACCAGATTAGGTTGGTATATTTGGAATTGTAATGAAAAATCCTCACTAATGGTGAAGTCAGATTTTTTGATAAAACATTTTAAAATGCTGATTTTAGTAAGTTGCCATTTTCCTGCCTTAGCCATCTAGTGTCTGTAGCCTGTCGCTGAGTCACATGAGTGGGTGTAATTGGCAGTTGGGCTTTGAGTATCCTTCCTCGACAGCAACACACAATAGGGAGCTTAGGTGTGCCCATCACAGCCAGGCTGGTTGGGCAGAGCTAGCCACAGGCTATGTCCTGCCCCCATACAAAGGGTTAAAAACCAGCTGTATTTAGTCTGAAATAAGGGGAGGGGAGGTAGGAAACCAGTGGACTTCGCAGATAAACCTCTAGAAGCGTTTCCCACTTCAAAAGAAGACCCAGATATAAATACTGGACCTCATATACCAATTCTTCAGTACACTTCTGGACCCTCAATCAATCAATCAATCAATCAATCAAGGGCATTGTAGGCACGCTACTCACCTGTGAGGGTCTCAAGGTGCTGAAGGGGGGGGGGGGGGGGGGGGCGGACCGCAGATATGTTTAGCCAAAGAGCCAGGTCTTAAGAGTCTTCCTGAAGGTGTTCAGGGAGGGGGTGAGTCTTATGTCTGCCGGTAGCTCGTTCCAGGTATTGTCTGCAATGTGAGAGAAGGATCTTCCGCCTGCTCTGGCCCAGTGGATGCGCGGGGTTTTGGCCAGTGCGAGGTTGGCAGATCAGAGGTTTCTTTTGAGGACGTGGAAGTTGATTCTGTTGTTGAGGTATTTGGGTCCGTGGTTGCGTAGGCATCTGTAGGAGTGAGTGAGGATTTTGAAAGGGACTCTTTTCTCCACGGATAGCCAGTGGAGTCTACGTAGAGGTTGGCTGATGTGTTCGTGCCACTGGATGTCGAGGACGAGTCTGGCGGTGGTGTTCTGTATAGTCTGGAGTTTGCGGAGTAGGGACTTGTTGATGCCGGCGTAGAGGGCGTTTCCGTAGTCCAGTCTGCTGGTGATGAGTGTGTGGGTGACTTTCTTCCTTGTCTCCGGGGGGAATCCATTTGAAGGTCTTGCGAAGGGTGTTGACGCAGCTGGAGGTGACGGAGTTGATCTATCGGTTCATGGTGAGTGATGAGTCGAGTACGATGCCAATGTGTTTGGCGTAGTCTGAGGACTGAGGACCCTTGGACACTCTTCTAGGAAGAGGGAATCCTTTGCTGCTAAACGGGCTACCATTCTGTTGGACTGTTGCCTTTCTGGATAGCTGCCCTCCTCCTGAGTCACAGGGATTGGACCTGTACCTGAACCCTGGGCTCCTAGAGTAACTCCAAGGGCTAGTCTGTTGGCCTCCAGCTCAGAGCCACAGGAACATAACAGGATCACAAGCACCTGAACCTGCACCCAGATCCAGCTGGAGAAAGTCAGTCCCGGACCCCTAAGTGGTGCACCTCCGGTCCCGCACCCTGGGTGTGGCCTCAGGGAGGCTGAATTGAGGCTTATGGGCTCTTTGCAAGGCAAACGGGACTGTTGATGTTTGTGACTCACAAAGCCCCACAAAGCAAAGTTCGGTCAACCCAACTCTTCGTGCTATGGCATTGACCACTCGCAGGGAGCGCCATGCAAAGCTCTGGCCTGCCCACTCGCAGCGACAACGGGATCTTCATGCAACATTGACAAACATCCGCAACACTTCTCTGCTCCTCGTGGCCCTTTCAACAATGAACGGGACAGTTTGCAGTGGACTGAGAAGGTCACTTCAGCATGACTAAGCTGGTCCCTGTATCCGACTCGCGCTCTATCGTGGCTGGCATGAACTTGTGACTTTCTCCTGGTCTTGCACAACGAGAGAGCCACAAGTGGAGCTTTGGGATTTTTGGCGCTATTTTCACATTTTGAAAATCTCTGGTTCTGCTGATTGGATTTTTGTTGTTGTGGTCTTTTTTTGTTCATTAAATGTTGCCCTAAGTTTCTAAAATTGGTGTGAGATTTTCTTTAGTTGTATTTTCCCTTAATTACTGTTTAAAGTGCTGCATAAATACTTTACACATGGCCTCTACGTTAAGCCTGACGGCCCAGTACCAAGCTGCTGGAGGGTTGAGCACAGCTTCATTTGGGTTTTGCCTTTGCCTCACTCTGAAAAGGAATGTGTTTCGTGCTTGAGTAGGGGTTCAACCAGTAACCCAATTTCTCACAGGGGACCTTTAAAATGGGTGTCAAAATGCGCCGATTTGCTCTTCAGTGGGAATAGCACTTTTTGTACATATCCATCAGGAGGTAATAGTAAAAGGGAGAGGCAAAAACATTTCATGTGCTAATAACTTTGGTGCGGTTTAATGAATCTGCATCCAATTTGGCAATGTGTTAGCAATTTAACTGATTGCAGGAATCACATGTTTTATGAAAATCCATCAAGGCGGAAGGTCAAAAAAGCTTTGACAATACATTTGCTATCATTTTATGATTCAATTGCCAGACACCATGCTTAGCTTACTCTTGATATTTTTTCATGCAAATCCATGAGGTGAGGGAGGTGAGGGAGGTGAGGGGGGGGGGGGGGGGGGGGGAGGTCACAGTCAAAGAGAGTGGTGCGGGGCATAAAAGCTGTGTTTCACATTTGAACTTTTCTCTCCACTACAAAAAACCAAGCTGAACAGAATTGCAGAAAACCTGGCACGCACATAGAGCGCTACTCCGGTAAGCACCTGTGCTTCATATAGTGTAAAGCCATTCAGTCATTTCTGAGACAGTATATAAAGAATGTGTTGAATGGGTGTGTAAAAAGAAATGTTTTAACGAGCCAAAACTGGACAGCGACAGCACCACCTTGTCCACTGGCAAAGGGACCCCCTTTAATTAAAAAAAAAATGTAGATGTACATTTACTTTAGTGTAGTTCTAGTTCGGTCAAACTTTCCATAGAACGAGCATTTAATGTTTTGTTATTAACTTTGGTGCCATTTAACTCGCCTTCACAAAACTTTCCATAAAAAAAATGTGTCCACCCCTGCTTTTTCCTGGAAAGTTTTGGGTGTGATACGTCAAGCAGGAATAGAGGATAATGGGGTCCCACATTTTTTCCCTATGCAATTTCTCACAGGAATTTTAGACAATGATACAGAAAAATATAATTTCACCAAATTTGGCAGCAAGCTAGACCTTGCTTAGAAAGAGTACTTTTGTATTTTAGTGTAAATCAATTCAGTTGTTTTTGAGTAATTAAGGTTCAAAAGTTAGTCCTATATTGACAGTTGGTCCAGGAACTGCATATTCAAAATGTAAAGCGTTCTAATTTGCCAAGAGTGCTTTTTTGTCCCTCCATCGGCCATCTTGGTATCGTGGAACAAAACAGATGTTGAGGCTGGCATTAATGGATTGGAGGACTCGAACCCTGTATCCTGACAATAAACCAAAATTAAATGTAAGGAGGAAGGGTAGGGGTGCTGCGGGTCCTGTAGTACGCTTGAGGTACCCAGCAATGCATCTTGTGTGGTCTTTCGGGAGTACCTTGAGTGCGCAAAAAAGTTATTAAAAAGGGGGAGGGGCAGGCTGCAGGGTTTGGGGGGAGGGTAGGGTGCAGGGCCCGGTGAACCCTATGCTGCAAACAGCAAATGGGGGATGGCCACCTGCAGGAAGTTGAGCTTAAGACCTGGATGCATGCCAGGACGTTCGTCCAATGCCCTCCTGTGCAGTCAAAAGCTATGCTCAGTCATGGAGTTGGATGAATAGGATTTAAAAAAACTGTGAATTCACTGAAAAAACAAAGGTTATAGGGACATGAAATGTAGGTATGATAATAACATCTAACTTAACTTTTTTTTTTATTCAGAGATAAAACATTATAGTTCGAGATTGTAATTATATATAAACTCTGCTTTAAAACAAAAAAACACTGAAATTCACTAATTATAATTTGGGCCCCCATCATGCACTGCTTATAACCTCACATATTTGATCACTCATGACATGTTAAATTACATAACTGACATCACTGATGACATCATCTAGTCACAGTGACAGCATCTTCTACGGGTTGTGGACATGAAGTAATTCAACAAACTACTCTGGTGCTTAATTTTCTATTGCCAATCAAGCATCAATGGACATAAACTTTGACCACAAGCAGGACATATTACAAATCTGTCAAGTCACCCACATCTGGTGGATGTCATCCACTTTCTGTTCACCTTACTGTTCACCTTACTGGGATCATCCTCTTAAAGATCAGCAATTTTAGGTCAAGAGGGTGACAAATTTGCATTGGTTACTCATAAGACACCCTATGCTATGCCATATGGACAAGCCTCCTGAGACTATCACAATGAAACACAAACTAAGAGCCATGCTTACAACCATAGTGCGAGTTACACCATCTCTAAGTTGGGCACTCTAGATTATTCCACAATCTGCAGTGCCTCAAAATCTTCAGTGAAATTCTGGAAGGAAAATCCACTCATTATAAACAACTGGTTACACAGAATTTGTCTCCAACACTGTACTACTGTATTGCCCAGACATTCACTAGTGGATAATCTATTATCAACAGAACCTTGGTCTTTTTTGCAACAGGCTTTGGTTTTAAGCCATAACCTGCTTTGGAACATGCATTAGAAACCCATATCAGGCGCGCTCAGACTTTACCCTGTTTACCATGGAGTACTACTTGTACCCAAAATGTTATTGGTTTTAAACAGTGCACAAAATAACTTTGAACACACATAGCCACACTTGCCTCCATGGTTCACAATATTTCTATTCTATAAACCCATACGTTTACACATAGTAACTCTATGCTGGATATGATTGCAGGCCTTTTACTAGCAACTTTCTTTTGTAAAATGAGGTAAAGGTTTATGGAGTAATATGAATAGCAGTATCACAGATGATATTGTTTGATATGTCATAAAAAAGATAATCAATTATGTCATTTAAAATATGAGTGATGTGAGCTGAGGTCACAAGTAGTGCATGACACGGAATAAAAGTAATAGTTCACTCCTTTCTGACTGGCAAATTTAATTTTGCTTTTTAAACATTAGTTCCCATCTTATTAGTTCTTACACTCCCCATGCTGATGGCATCATGATAGCATGCAGGGTTTTCGAGGTTAACACACCATGGATTCAGTTTGTGAGCAGACAATCCCAGATGGAAGGTACTCATTGTTTTTCTACTTATTTTTCACTTATTAAATTCATTTTTAATTAGTTTTTTCACTTATTATTTTCTCACGTCTACATTGGTGGAGGCTTTGCGTGGATGACACGGAGGCGTTCTTTCACACAGACATTGTGTTGAATTCTGATCTTTGCATTCCCGTTGTTCACAGAGATTTTGTATTTAATTATTTTGTTCAAGCACTGTGGAGGAACTACGTGATCTTCTGACCACATTCGCGACCGATGGTTAACCAGATGGCACAGTATAATACCTGTAGTATCAAGAAAGGACTAGCTTAGTTGTGTTTGGGAGACTCAGTGGGTACGTATGTCGGCAAACCAATTGGTTTGATTGTGAAGCCCTCACCCACCAACCTAGTTGGTGGCATGCTTCATCATCGGGCCCACCACAGTGACACCGAATGTGTCCCGGGTGTGCTTCAACTCCAGATTACTGAGGAGCTGGTATACTTGCTGAGTGTGCTGTGTTGTGAGTGTGAAAGTGATTTAAAAGCTATGCAGTGGGTCCCAGTTCCCGAGGGTATATGGATAACTTTAATGTCTGGGCCCCTACTAGCAGATTAAAAGGCAAACGGACGCAGTGGAGTGAGTTATGGGCTCCCACGTCCTATGTGGTCTACATGTTTCAGCCAGGCCTTTTGTTTACATCTGGCTTTCCTCAGGACCAATGAGTATGTGTGGGTGAAAAATAAACTATATTAAGTGATAGGTGTTGTTTATAAAAGTGTTGCACTCGCTAAGGTGCTATACGTGTATAGAGGGGGATTCCCTCTGCTTTAACTTGTTGTTTGCTGTTAAAGCTTCCTGGGTCACCTGGCAGGGAGAGAAGACCGGAATTGCTGATCTGCGTGCTCCTGGGACCTATCGTCCTGCTGCGGTGTCCACAGTATAATACCTACCACCTGATCAAGTGCATTGAGTTAATTTCCCATAACATTTATAAGGTTCTATAGATCCTGAAGGATTTTGTTTGTCTTTTTTGTTTTTGTATTCCCCTGACCAAGGGTCTCCATGACCCAAACACACATTGGATGACGGGTAACTGCTTACAATTGAACGCAGGGAAAACCGAGGTGCTGCTCCTTGGTAAGAACCCCAGCTGCTGGAGCGACCATTGGTGGTCTTCCTTGCTGGGCCCCATCCCTCCCCCTAAAACTTTGGTAAAAAACCTGGGAGTTTGATTGGACTCCTCGTTGAGCTACCAAACCCACACCAAAAGAGTGGCAGCTACTTGTGTGGGCCTGCTGAGAAGCCTCAACCCTATTCTTGGCTTCTTCGACCCCAAAACACATCAGCTCATAGTCCAATCTATCATTCTCTCCCGGTTGGACTATGCTAGCGTCCTACTGTTAGGCGCTAACAAAGCAGAGACAACAAGGCTTCAATTAATTCAGAATTCTGCGGTCAGGGCTATAGTCGGCCTTCCAAGAAGATGCTCTGCTAGAGCCACCTTACAAAGACTCCACTGGCTCCCAGTGGAAGCTAGAATCCAATCGAAGGCCCTCACCACTGCCTTCAAAATCCTCAAAACAGATGGCCCTGTACTCCTCCGTCCGCTTTTACTACCCTACACCCCCCAGCGCAATCTGCGCTCCCTAGGTCAACATCTGGTAGTGGTTCCCCGCACAAAACTCTGCCGTGTCGGGGGTCGCTCCTTCAGAGTCTTGGGAGCTAAACTCTGGAACTCCCTTCCCCCGAACATTCGTTGCCTTGACAATCTGTCCGCTTTCCGTAAGGCAATTAAAACCCACCTGTTCCCACTGCCTTAAGCCTTCGACATCTCCCCCCCACCCCCTCTCAGTAGGTTATGCTATGGTCTCTCAGCGCCGGGACGCCCCGTTGCTGGGGCAGCTGTCGCGCTTCAACAAACTCGTAACATAACATAACATAACATTGGTGTGTTTGGGTCATTGAGTCTGCAGTTAAAAGTATAAATTAGAAAGATTTCATTCAAATTAACTCGCTTTGACTACCACCTTCTAGTGGACTGTTGATTCGCAAACCTCACCCCCAGAGAGGTAGTGCATATTTCATTTGTGGATCGCAAGTTTACACCTGGCTACCTCTGGACTGGGACTTGCTACTATTCAAGCCCTAAGACACTGTGATAGTCAACCCTTAGAACACAAGAGGGGTAGGTGGGCTGCTACAACTACCTCCAAGTTATTCTCTGATTTAACTCCCATGTAAGGAATGACCATTCCTTTAGACAAGATAAGAAGGAATGCAGAGATTTTGGAAGAAACAGCAAATTACACTACAATAGCTTTGGGATTACCAACATAAAAGCTGGATGCCCACGCCAAGATGCTGATCCAGAATGGAATGATTTAAGATGACCTTTTAACAGTCAAAGGGGATGTCTGTGCCACTGTAAGTACTGACTGTTGAACTCACCTTCCCAACACTTCTCTTAGCATAAACAAGCAGATAGATTAGGGGGGAATGTAAAAAAATTACACGCGATACAAAGAAGCCTTGACCGGAGTCTGAACTGCATCTGCACATGGTTAGGGAACGTTTTCAGCCCTTCGGGTCGGAAGATTTTTTAATCCATTGCTGGTATTATCCTGATTGTGGATAACTGTATAGCTAACAGATTGATCTTGTGTATCACCCAATGCTCTTATACTCTTAATATTTTACATTTGCTACTTCACAGGTTAGAGAGGGAAGTGATCACAAAGATAAATAAAGAAATGGTGAGACAGTATTGAATTGAACTGTTGCAAAACAAACTTTTTTGGCTCTAAAAAAAAGGGGACTGTGAAAACAAAACATGTGTCTGAATTATGGCCATATACTCCTATGAAGTGCAATATTGGCAACCACATATGCAATCCTGGATTATTCAACCATTAAATCAAATATGTATGTCATTTTATATGAGCTTGAAACTTTGTGTGACATTGAATGTGCTTGTAAACTTTTATCACTCTAGTATGCTCAGAAGCCATAGAGCTCAGTGTTGTACCCCACATATTTTCCAACAGCTTAACCTCGTTGTTAAACCTGACAAAGAAAGCAGGGTTTTGCAAGTATAATAAGACCAGTACTGTGTACATGAAGGATATATTCTCCTCAAGGCTGTTTTGCACTTCCTTGAGGGGAAGATCTTGACACCTGCACATTAGTTGCGTTTTGCTGAGAATAACACATTACTGTCACATGATCATGCTTTACTGACTTGTCCAGAGAGAAAATATATAAATACTAAATTGATTTCATATGGATTTTAGCTCTTAGCTCCAACTGTTTTCTTGCGAGAGCCAGGGCCACATAAAACTAGAATTGCCTGATCTTTTGATTGCTCCCTGTTATTTTACATTAAATGCCAACTGGATTTTAGGCTTCCACATGTACTGTGTTTTATTTTTAACAACGCTTACTATATAATTATGGATTCACCATATTTGCCTTAAGTTTGCAGATTATACAATAATGTGGTTTCTGTTTCCAATGGATGAAAGTAATACTGCCACATAATTTGCCATTTTTGGTGTACAATAAAAATAATATTGTTGTATAATTTGGCTCCATCTGGTGGATAATACTAGTAGCGCTGACAATGGTTAAAGCTGTGCAGATTGGTTTAGAGGCTATCATTAAAGTAACACAACCAATATGTCATGGTTCCCTGTGAAATATAGGTTTTTATACTACTTGATTTTATGCAAGGGAGCACCAAAACATATAATACATAGTATAGATATAGATGTGCAGAGAGCAGTATTCGATTTATGACCACTGTTGAGTGTGGGGAAGGAACCTAACACACGAGAGGTGCAGCATCAAGTGAGTCAGGATGCTCCATCCTCTCCACACAAAACATGCCATAATTCTTGCACTGTTGGTAAATTGGTATTTTGAGTAAGGTGGCCTCTCTGAGGTATGATGTGGGTTGTGTTTGTTAGTAACCATCAGCGATCAATTTCAAATATTTTACCCATCTGAGACAGAACGATAATTCAATTTTTAACTATGCTTTTTCCACAACTTTCATTTGTTTATGCTGTAATTAATTTCCAACCAAGCTGTGCATGGCCTTTACCTGTGCGCAGAAATAGTTGCCCAAAAGGCTTGGTCTGTGGTGAGGACCTGCTTCCGACAAACCTTGCCAACCAATCAGTGCAGCACAACTTAGCAATAGCCCTGCCCACTGGTTATAACATTCTAAGACTGGATAGGGTCGCTAAGAGGGGAGGGGGAATAGCAATAATCCATAAATCATACATAAAAATCTGTATAATCGGCAAACATGTCACCACTTGGGGCGAATTTCTTAATTTTTCCCTTGACTTAAACAATAAGGAATCCTGGAAACGAGCGCTTATTTATAGACCTCCGGAAAATAAAGCCAATTTTGCTGCTCAGCTACTGAATACTTTGGCCCCTCATGTCTTAGCCTGTAAAAATGTTCTGCTAATAGGAGACTTTAATCATCACATTGAATTGCGAAATGATCTACACACCTCCGAATTAATTAATAGCATTCACTCACTAGACCTTATACTTCTAGAAACCGGCCCCACCCACACGGCCGGACACACGTTAGACCTCCTATGTACAAACTCCCAGGGATTTACATAACTGAACTCTACCCAGTCCTATGGTCAGACCATGCAATAATCAAATTTACCATCAGAGTGAATGTGATCAAATCCGACCATCAAAAGAAGCCAAAAATGAGTCGACCCTGGAACAAGATTAACCCAGACTCCTTTTCCAATGTTTTCGTGCCCCCCCATCTAACGCAGAACACCGACCCAAATAGGGCTGCAGTAGAACTAGATAAAGCAATCACTAGGGCGTTAGATTCTATAGCCCCAAAACTGCTAACCAAAGGCCCCAACAAGCGATCACCTTGGTTTACACCAGACCTAAACTAGTCAAACAGACCACGAGATCCGCCGAGCGACAGTGGCGTAAAACAAAGAACCCAGCAGATAAACAACAATATAAAATCGCACACAAAGACTACATGAGTCAGATAGCCGTAGCAAAGAAGACTTATCTGGGAACTAGAATTAATCAAGCGGGAAACTCCTACAAAGAACTGTACTCAATATTAAAAGAGTTCTCAAATCCCCGTTCCTGTCAGTCACCCATCACTGAGTCCCAAGAGTGGGCCGACAAGCTCTCCACCTATTTTAAGGACAAAATTAACGATATACACCAATCATTTCCCAAAGGAGAAGTACCTAAAGGCACTAGTCTATCCAACTCGCCTATCCTAGAACAGGTATTCCCATACAAAACTTTATTAGAATTCCATACCCTCTCGGAGGAAGAGGTAAGCGACAAACTGAGTAAAGCTAAGTCGGGGTCCCCAAATGATCCAGCATCCGCCCAGATCCTGGCAAAAATAGCTCCAGCCATGGCCACAGAAATAACCGCAATTTTTAATTTATCACTATCGCTAGCCATATTTCCGGCGTCTTGGAAAGAAGCCATTGTCAGACCTATTCTAAAAAAAACAATGCTGACTCGAAACAACCAGTGAACTACCGTCCTATCTCCCTTCTACCACTCTTTGGGAAAATAATGGAGTCCCTAATAAATACACAACTAACTAAACATCTGGAGGATAACATGCTTTTGGACACCTCCCAATCGGGTTTCAGAGCCTTCCACAGTACCGAGACCGCTCTGCTGGAGGTGGTTGACAACATCCGGATGGCTCTGGACTCAAAGCAATCTGCCATCCTGATCCTATTGGACCTGTCGGCGGCCTTCGACACCACTCTCACAGCGTTCTGTTAGAGCGACTGGGTGGGATTGGTGTCGGGGGTCCCGCCCTTAGCTGGATCCAGAGCTACCTAACTGGAAGGCGTTCAAAGGTTAAAACTGGTCCATTTTCTTCAGCATTTATTGAAAATGATAAAGGCGTCCCTCAGGGCTCAATATTGAGCCCAACCTTATTTAATATATATTTATCACCATTAGCCAAGGTAATCAAGGTCTACGGCTTTGATACAGTATCATACGCCGATGATACCCAAATTTTGATTACCTTAGGTTCTAACCCCTCAGATGCCAAAGACAGATTCCAGCAATGCATGATCTCCATAAAAGAGTGGATGACAAACAACTATTTAATGCTAAATGCTGGAAAAACTGAAATCATGCTATTTGGCATGGCCAACAAAGTCTGGATGGATGAATGGTGGCCTCCGTCACTTGGCCCTTGCCCTGCCCCGAAAAACACTATTAGGAACCTTGGAGTCCCAATTGACGACAAACGGTCCATGTCCCCCCACATAAACAAAGTTGTGCACACTAGTATTGGTCTAATGAGAAGTCTCAGAAAATTTTTCAAGTGGATACCCGTAGCATCTCGGAAACCCCTTATTCAGAGCCTAATAATCAGTCGCTTGGATTACGGCAATGCTCTACTTGCCGACATAAACGAAAACTGCCTAACCAAGCTTCAGAACCTCCAAAACTCATCAGCTAGGCTGACCCTCGACCTTCCACCTCGCACTCCCTCGGCCCCATGCCTAAAGAAACTGCACTGGCTCCCAGTTAGAAAGCGAATCACATTCAAAATATGCTGTCTGGTTCATAAATCAATAAATGGACATGGACCCATATACCTGAAGAGAAAACTCCAGGGATATTGCCCAGAGAGAACCCTGCGATCATCCAACAAACATCTTCTAAAAATCCCAAAAGTCCGAACAGTCAGAAATGGGGACAGAAGTTTCTCCAAGATTGGCCCTGCCACATGGAATGCCATACCATTATCTATCAGAACTGACCTTAATCATAAAACGTTTCGAAAAAATCTGAAAACATGGCTCTTTTAACCTGTTGCATAATTCCCTTTCCGTTTCTCTCTCTCCTATCCTTCTGCAAGCGCTATGAGACTGATTGGTGATGTATGCTCTATACAAAAATAAATACATAACATAACAAGGCTTTTGATTGTGTGCAGCAGGGGTTGGCTGCATCCATCCTACGCAGGTTGCAAACTCAAGCTTGGCATAAAGGATGGCCAACAGAACCTTACCTTTGGTCTTGCCCAGTGTATTTGTTTTTTTTTTCTCAGATTCGCAGATCAGAGTTTGGAAGTTTGGAAAAGCGTCATGCCCGTGTAGTGTGATCTCAGGGTTACGAATTTATATCCATAATGCATGGGACTGTAAGGCTTGTCATGGGTTCGTGGAACCTAGGCATGAAGATTGCCCTTGATCAGTGGTACCATTTTCAGGATTGGTGGACCTTGTTGCTACAGATACCTTTTTAGGTGTTGGGGTTCTGTGAATACTGAAAGGGATCTGTGAATCCTGCACTTCCTTTTAATTTTTTTTTTCATATTTGGTTCATGGGGGTGGGGGGGGTCCTCTGAGATTCCCCCTTCTATGGACCGGGAAGAAGGGCGTCAGGATAGGTCAACCCTGCCCCAAAAGGCCTTTTAATTCTTTCTTCAGAACACCAAGACCGTGTCCCACCACGATAGGAGAAATCTTTCATTTGTGGCGTCAATCAGATCATTAGGGTTCAAAGTACTAATTTTGGTACCGCAGATCACAATGGGCCAATGCGAGAAAAGGCTTTCACGTCCAACTGTATGGCACATTTTTTTCCCACCTTTTCTGGGTTCTCAAATTCCAAATGGCACAGATATATAAAAATGTGCCAGCGTTAAAGTCTACTCATCAACTTTTAAAAATGCTTTTAAATCAAAACTAGTGTATGGATTTACACAAGAGCAACAAAAGCAGACTTTGGGAGTAAAGTTCCACTTTCATGTAAAGTTCGGCGTAAATCCATCTGGGCTGTATGCAAGAGCAAACTTTCACATGAGAGATAAAATGGGAATACCCATAAGTTTTCGTCCCCGCGTAACTTTATTTCCCCCTGCAGAGATCTGCACATTTATGACATACCAGACCTGAGCTAACTTCACCAAGTGATTGCGAAATTTGGTCAAATCCATTCACATGTAAAATGTTCTAGGCAACTCAAAACGTTTCTATTCAATGGAAAATGAACTTGAACCATAACTACACAGTGGCAAGAGCCACTGTGTAATATATGTACAGGGGAGCGCACAATCATACACAGTAAAACTTACATTTTTTAAAGAAAGCATAATGATTTTTGAGCAACCCTTGGTAGCCCATGGCTGAAAACCTTTTTTCCAGTTTTGTTTACGTGCTATTCTTAATAAGAGCACATGGCATGCAGGGGTCAAGGGCATCAAGTTCTGAAGGGGCACTTCAGCAGCTCTGAAAACTCAGCATTCCAAGGGTTTCACGTTGTTTAACTATGTGGGCTGGGGTCACTGCTGTTTGTTTCGCTTCAGTTTAAATAATTGGAAAATTTGAAAACAGCTCACTGGGCGAGTTTGTATTACTCGCATCTGCATGCAGTAAAGGTCACGGTTTTTCCTGAATGTTTCTAGTCTAAAGGTCATTACTTTAAATAGAAACGAAGCATGCGATGCTGACATCACTTTTGGCTCGGAGACAGCAAAAAGAACAGGCAACCAAGAGGTAATAAACCCGAAAAAGTAAGGAAAAAAAGATCTCTCCTACCCATGTCAAACATCAAGGAATAGACCATTCCTAGGATGTGAATTTGTGTATAGAACGCTAGTAATAGTCTAAAAACACCACAGATCCGAAAAGACTTAAAATGTACTTGCTTTACACTGCTTAGAGATTCCTGCAAGAGAATGTATAGATTTACAGGAAACCCTTGGCAACTGCCGAGCGCTTTTTTAGTACAATACATACATGCCAATAGACCGATTTAGGCAGGAGAGTCACAATGTTGTACGGCAAAATGGCTTTATTTTAAGCAGTCATCCGCCTAAAATTACCTTTGCTTCAATATACTTCAAAGGGGAAAATAAAGTCCCACAACATGTTAGCAGGTATGCAAATCGCGGAGGAGTTCTGTGGTGGTGAGAAGTGTTGCTTTTGTTGCTTATGGAAAAAAACCTCTAAGGGCCTAATTTAGATCTCGGTGAATGGGTAACTCGGTCACAACTGGGTCGGTGATCAGCACACCATGACGTAAGAATTACAGGGCTTTTTCTATTATGTACGCGGGACCATAACTTACCTTTAACCGTGTTTTTCAGTGAAATATATATAAATATGACTTATAACTAGAGAGATGTATGGGTAGATAAATATATGTGGGTGCTTTAATTGCACAAAGTGCTGTGGTATTAAAGCTCATGTTTCACAGGTAACTATGAAATATGAAAATACTTCATGGTTCTCTGTGAAAAAAGGATTTCATCATGTTAATGATAGTATCTAAACCACTCTACAGTGCCTTACCATTGTCAGAACTAGAAGGATGATGTGGCACAGAGGCAACCTGTGCAGCAAATTTTGGAAATCTTGTGGCACAATTTCTGGCCACACTATTTTTATCCACATGAACTAGAAACAACATATTTGGTGTAATCTGCATATTCTATGGCAAATACAGTAAAAGATGCAGACACAGAATAGCACAAACCCTCTGACCCTTAAAACAGGCTATTATTATTTTTTAAACAATGTATTCAATAGAGGTAAACAAAAGCTAAACATTTAAATTCCAGTCAGTAACCATTGTTAGCTCACTGAATTTCTAAAGTTTTCCAAAATCTATTTCCTAACTAGAACATCCCTATAACCTTTGTTTTTTTAAGTGAATTTCTATGGTTTTTCAACTGGGAGTCTTGCATGCAGAGTGGTGGAGAAAGGGGCGGCCTCTGACTAACTCTCGGGAATTCCGCTGTAAGGGACCTACTGGAGGTAACAAAAGGGCTTCCTGGCCCCCAAGGTCCCTCAGCATCCAAGAGGACTTCATCACAAACCAGTAGTGTGCATGGAGAAGCGTTTGCAGAGTGGTGGAGAAAGGAGGAGTGGCCTCAGAAGACCTCTCAGCAATCCCACATTGTGGGACTTCCTGGAGGTAACAGGAGGGCTTGTTGGACCCAATAGACCCTTTTCAGCAAAGAGGACTTCATCCCCCAACCAGCAGTGCACCAGGAGGTGGAGAAAGGGGGCAGTCCTCCGCCTACTTGCCAGTCTTTTTTTTTTTTTTACAAAGTTGACATGGGGAAGGGGACAATTTTGACCCGGGAATCCCATCTCTCAGGGTCAGGCCATTTTTTAAGTGGGGGACAGGAGCCATGAGGCCCCTCCTCCCCACCAGAGGCCTGGTCTTAGCATTTTTTTTGTAATAAAAGAGTAAGGGGAGGGGAGCCATGTGGGACCCCTTCCAGGCCGATTCCTTCCCTGGGGACCCGATCCAACGGGAATCTGGCCTCTTGTGGGGGTGTCCTGGTCCCACCAAGGACACCCACTTAGCAATGTTAAAGAAGATAGGAAACAGCTAGGTCCCTGGGGTGAGCACCCTGGGACATAGCAGAAGCCATCCCGGGGGGCGGTCCCCATGAACATTTTTGGTTCTACGGCTGTGCTGCCCCCATCCAATCTTTACTTTAGCCCCGGGGACATGGTAGAGTCCCCTGGGGGTCCGCAACCATTATATTATTTGAGCCCCTAGGAGGTGGCAGTCCCCAGGACTGCAAGGGGCTGTGCATGCCCCCGCATTTCTATGGTAATTGCCACGGGGAGGTGGCGGTCCCCGCGGCTGGGGGGGTCCAAGCCACCCCCCCAATTGATTGAAGTTAAAGCCCCGGGAGGTGGGGGTCCAGTAGGGCTGCGAGAAGGGGAGCAGCCCCCACATTTATTTTGGCAAAAGCCTTGGGGAGGGGGGGACCCCCAGTGCTGCGGGGTCCGGTTGGCCAACCCACTTGTTTATACATAAAGCTCCGGGAAGTTGGCGGCCCCCAGGGCACATGGGTGCTGCATGGCCCTATACTTATAAAACACTGCCCCGGGATTTGGCCCACCCGGGGCTTCTTATAAAGACGCACAGGAGATTGCACGTCTTTTTTTCCAATTTTGTTGCGGGTCCACCGGTGAACTGTTCATGTTCAGAATGTCTTCTGCTGAAAACCTCCCACCAGTGCTAAAATAACTAGATGCTGTGTAATGTGGCATATGGACTACTGCTAATTAATCTATTAGGGCCTCCTAAAGAATTTGCTACAGAGTCACTTAAAAGACTTTATAATCAGACTGCAAAGAAGTGTCTGAACTAATGAAAGTCAACTATGGTAAAACAGAACTAAAAGCACTCCACTGGCTCCCAGTTGACTATGGGATTAAATTAACGACAATCTGTATTAGGCCAATACTATGACCCCTCTAGAAACACCTCCGAGCACAAGCTCACAGAGGGGACAAACAAAATCCATTTCAAACATTTTCACAGAACAGAAATGTCAAGAAATTCCTTGAACTCCATTCTCCTTGAATAATTCAGAACAGTGAATTTCACACCAACCTGCTGAACTCTAATACCTATCCCTATTGTGTGTGCTATTTGGATTTGTTTATTTTCCCCTGTACAGCTCAATACTCTGAAGGTATCAGTAGAAAAATTGAAGTACTTTGCAAAACACAAACATGTATTTGTTTTGGACTTTTAAATAGTGTAACACTGTATAATTTACAATATGCAGGTAAACTCAGAGGTAACAGGAATTCAGCAAAATGTATTCCCTAGTCTCGCACCTCAGTCTGAGATCAATCGCAGTCCAAAACTGATGCCCATTTTCTAAACCTTCTAATCACAAAAAATGTGTAAACCTTTATACTCAAAGGTTAAACCACGCAAAAGTATTTTAAGGGTGAACTATAGTTACGCTGTAAAACCATAACTTTCCTAGTGTGAGGCCTAAGTTGTATATATGTAAGGCCCCAAAAATTGAAACATTCAATGACATTCATAATGGAGAAGTAGAAAAGTTTTCACATACCTAACCAGTCCAGAATAACATCATCTTCCAATGGCTCTTTCCCTACTCACAAGGGAAGATGCATTTATATAGCCCTGCAAGTTGGTTTCCTTATCTAACACACATATTTGCAGTAAGTCCCAGGTCTTGAATTTCCAGACAGATTTCTTGCTCATGTGAGGCACATTGTAGTCTGCTGAGAGAGAGTGCCTCCACCACTGTCTCCCCTAAAGATGGAACTATACTGTGCAAATTTGGTGTCAAGAGAGGAGCACAAGCTCAGAACAGCAAATTAGCCGAGTGAATAAAACTTAGTTTCCCCTTGTGATTTAGATAAAATATCACAGCTTTCCTATGAAGGCGAAGTAGAGACTTTTTCTTAGAAATATGGGGCCAAATATAGAAAGCCACTCTGCGATTGCAATGCCTGTAATTAACTAAATCTCAGCGTTTGCAACCACTAAATATTTTTTTTAATGTACTTCTATATTTTGTGATTCAATAAGTGTTTACCGAATCACAAAATGAGTTTATGAATGAATACCAATTCACAGTTTGGATGGGTACAGTTAGGGCGTGCTTTCCGAATTGCTATTTGAAATGGTATCTATCAATTGTTTACAATTTCAATTTCAGTGGCTGTTATGTTACCGACTCTTCAAAAGACATGGTAACCCATGTGTTAAGGATGCCCCCACTTTGTGAAAAAAGAAAAACGTTTGTTTGAGAATTGGTACTACTTCTTAAATGCAGTCCCATTTCATTTAAGGAGAATGGGCTGCGATTAAAAAGTTTTTTTTTATGCATTCACAGACATGGTGAGATGCTGACCCCAGCAGAACACCATCCCTGAGATGACCTTCTCTGGCAGAGAGTCGCAATTTCACTCATGAATACTGATGCAAATCAATTCTTAGTACTTCAGTCCCATGGTTTTAAATCTAGGAGGCTGGTAAATAGATTAGGGTTATGGTAAATCCACACCCCATAATCCCGATTGTCTCTGTAGTGAAACCACCAAGCTGTACTACGAGGAAGGAATGTGTGTTCATTGATACAAGTATTTAGAACGTTTGACTAAGTATTTATCCGAGCATTGAGAAACATTTCAAACAGAAATGTTGTAAACAAGGTCAAGTATGACTTCCAGTACACAAGACCACAGGTGGATTGTGTGGCATCTGAACTACAGTGCAAGAATATATACACACAGAAAACAGAAAGAAAAACTCCGCATTTTTCATTGTGAGGTCATTACTGGCAAACATTTCATCTCTCTGGGTTCATGTTTCAAGAGATGTGATTGTATTTTAATTGTAATGTTCTGTACTGATGGAGCTGTCCCTGATATTCAGTGGGAGTGCATTTGAGTTACTGGGTTCAAGAAAGCAGACGATCCATAATCTGAATGGTGCAAAGGTGTGATTTTCTTTAGGTCTTGCCTATAGACAGCTTTAGCTCCCTAGTGAGAGTCCTGTAATCATATGATACACCACACAACATATGCAAACCCAAACATTCATAGAGATACAGAAAGGGTATTTTTGGACATCCCCTTTCAGCCATTGGCTTCTGACATTTAGCTATAGCTTTAGTAATTGTCTAACAGGGTAGTCCATCAGCAGCGGTACCAACCCATGCATTTTGTGGCTGGGGACTACTTAAAGTAGTCCATGCATAATTTAGCATTAATTTCTTGCTTCTGGTTTGTTTTTCTATTGGAAACACCCTCTTTTTATATATTGAAACCGGACATAACGAGCACACTTGCGCACAGGAATTAGAGCATTTTGCCATTGCGCACTCCGACCTTTTACCCGGCCACCAACGCCTTCTACTCTGGATTGGAAACAGAGTAGATGTCCCCAGAACAAACAAAACAAGCATTTGCAATGCAAAAGGTCTCGCGTTAGGAAAGTTTGAGCTATTGGTCTTGTAAATGACAATTTTTTTATTTATGGGTTGGTTTTGAAAATAGCGAAATTAATAGCTTTGTCATTTACAAAGCCAATACTTTTAAGTTTTGCAAATGTGAAACCTATAGCATTTGTAATGCAACATGTTTAGTATTTACGTGACTTAAATTTATTGATATTACAAGAAGAGAGCAAGAAGAGAGCAACAGATCAGCACAGGAGAAGAGAAGAGAAGAGAACAGGGAGTTAGAGAAGGAGGTGAGATGGAAGAGAGCAGCAGATTAGCAAAGCAGAAGAGAACAGGGAGTTAAAGAAGGAGGTGGGGTGGAAAAGAGCAGCAGAACAGCACGGGAGAAGAGAACAGGGAGTTAAAGAAGGAGGCGGGTGGAAGAGAACAGCAGATCGACACAGGAGAAGAGAACCGAGAGTCACAGAAGGAGGTGGTGGAAAAGAACAGCAGATCAGTACAGCAGAAGAGGACAGGGAGTTAGAGAAGAAGGCGGGTGAAAGAACAGCAGATCAGCACTGGAGAAGATAAAAGGGAGTTAGAGAAGGAGGCGGATGGAAGAGAGCAAAAAGATCATCACAGGAGAAGGCAACAAGGAGTTAGAGAATGAGGCGGGTGGAAGCTAAGAGCAGATCAGCAAAGGAAAAGAGAACAGGGAGTTAGAGAAGGGGGCGGGTGGAAGAGAGCAGCAGATCAGCCCGGGAGAACAGAACAGGGAGATAAAGAAGGAGGCGGGTGGAAGAGAGTAGCAGATCAGCAGAGGAGAAGAGAACAGGGAGTAAAGAAGGAGGTGGGGTGGAACAGAGCAGCAGATCAGCACAGGAGAAAAGAACAGAGTTAAAGAAGGAGGTGGTGTGGAAGAGAGCAGCAGATCAGCACAGGAGAAGAGAACAGGGAGTTAAGGAAGGAAGCGGGTGGAAGAGAACAGCATATTAGCACAGGAGAAGAGAACAGGGAGTTAGAGAAGGAGGAGGGGTGAAAGAAAACAGCAGATCAGCACAGGAGAAGAGAAAGGGGAGTTAGAGAATGAGATGGTGGAAGGGAACAGCAGATCAGCACAGGAGAAAAAAACAGAGTTAAAGAAGGAGGCGGTGGAAGAGATCAGCACAGGCGAAGAGAACATGGAGTTAAAGAAGGAGGTGGGTGGAAGAGAGTAGCAGATCAGCACAGGAGAAGAGAACAGGGAGGTAAGGAAGGAGGTGGGTGGAAAGGGCAGCAGATCAGCACAGGTGAAGAGAACATAGAGTTAAGGAAGGGAGCGTGTGGAAGAGAACAACATATTATTACAGGAGAAGAGAACAGGGAGTTAGAGAAGGAGGCGGGTTGAAAGAGAACAGCAGATCAGCACAGGAGAAGAGAAGTGAACAGAGTGTTAAAGAAGGAGTTGGGGTGGACGAGAGCAGCAGATCAGCACAGGAGAAGATAACAGGGAGTTAAAGAAGGGGGCGGGTGGAAGAGACAGCAGTTCAGCACAGGAGAAGAGAAGAGACGAGGGAGTTAAAGAAGGAGGTGGGGTGGATGAGAGCAGCAGATTATCACAGGAGAAGAGAACAGGGAGTTGAAGAAGGGGGCGGGTGGAAGAGACAGCAGTTCAGCACAGGAGAAGAGAAGAGACCAGGGAGTTAAAGAAGGAGGTGGGTGGAAGAGAGCAGCAGATTATCACAGGAGAAGAGAACAGGGAGTTGAAGGCGGCGGCATGGAAGAGAGCAGCAGATCAGCACAGGAGCGGAGAAGAGAACAGGGAGCTAGAGAAGAAGGCGAGTGGAAGAGAGCAGCATATCAGCTCGGGAGAAGAGAAGAGAAAAGGGAGTTGGAGAAGGAGGTGGGTGGAAGAGAGCAGCATAACAGCACGGCAGAAGAGAACATGGAGTTAAAGAAGGAGGCGGGTGGAAGAGAGCAGCAGGTCAGCATAGGAGAAGAGAACAGGGAGTTAAAGAAGGAGGTGGGGTGGAACAGAGCAGCAGATCAGCACAGGAGAAGAGAACAGGGAGTTAAAAAGGAGGCGGGTGGAAGAGAACAGCAGATCGGCACAGGAGAAGAGAACAGGGAGTTAGAGAAAGAGGCAGGTGGAAGAGAAAAGCAGATTAGCACAGGAGAAGAGAAGAGAACAGGGAATTAGAGAAGGAGGTGGGTGGAAGAGAGGAGCAGATCAGCACAGCAGAAGAGAACAGGGAGTTAAAGAAGGAGGTGGGGTGGAAGAGAGCAACAGATTAGCACAGCAGAAGAGAACAGGGAGTTAGAGAAGGAGGCGAGGTGGAAGAGAGCAGCAGATCAGCAGAAGAGAACAGGGAGTTATAGAAGGAGGCGGGCGGAAGAGAGCAGCAGATCAGCAGAGGGAGAAAAGAAGAATACAGGAAGTTAGAGAAGGAGGTGGGTGAAGAGAGCAGCAGATCAGCACAGCAGACGAGAACAGGGAGTTAAAGAAGGAGGTGGGGTGGAAGAGAGCAGCAGATTAGCATAGGAGATGAGAAGTGAACAGGGAGTTAGAGAAGGAGGTGGGTGGAAGAGAGCAGCATAACAGCACAGCAGAAAAAACATGGAGTTAAAAAAGGAGGCGGTGGAAGAGAGCAGCAGGTCAGCACAGGAGAAGAGAACACGGAGTTAGAGAAAGAGGCAGGTGGAAGAGAACAGCAGATTAGCACAGGAGAAGAAAACAGGGAGTAAAAGAAGGAGGCGGGTGAAAGATAGCAGCAGATCAGCACAGGAGAAGAGAAGAGAACAGGGAGTTAGAGAAGGAGGTGGGTGGAAGAGAGGGAGGGTGATAGACAGAGGGAGGGCGATAGATAGATGCAGGGCGATAGATAGAGGGAGGGCGATAGATAGAGGGAGGGCGATAGACAGAGGGAGGGAGGGCGATGGATAGAGTGAGGGAGGGCGATAGATAGAGTGAGGGAGGGCGATAGAGTGAGGGAGGGCGATAGATAGATTGAGGGTGGGCGGTAGAGTGAGGGAGGGCGATAGAGTGAGTGAGGGCGGTAGAGTGGTATAGTAAAGGTTGTAGAGTGAGGGCGGTAGAGTGGTAGAGTGAGGGTGTTAGAGTGAGAGCGTGAGGGCGGTAGAGTGAGGGTGTGAGGGCAGTAGAGTGGTAGAGTGTGGGCGGTAGAGTGGTAGAGTGAGAGCGGTAGAGTGGTAGAGTGAGGGCGGTAGAGTGAGGGCGTGAGGGCGCTAGCGTGAGTGCTGTAGAGTGAGGGTGGTAGAATGAGGGCAGTAGAGTGAGGGCGGTAGAGTGGTAGAGTGAGTGTGGTAGAGTGAAGGCGGTAGAGTGAGGGCGGTAGAGTGGTAGAGTGAGGGCGGTAGAGAGGGCGTGAGGGCAGTAGAGTGAGGGTGTGAGGGCAGTAGAGGTGTAGAGTGAGGGCGGTAGAGTGAGGGCGTGAGGGCGGTAGAGTGAGGGCGTGAGGGCGGTAGAGTGAGGGCGTGTGGGCGGTAGAGTGGTAGATGAGGGCGGTAGAGTGAGAGCGGTGGAGTGAAGGCGGTAGAGCGGTTGGGGGACGGCGGTGCGCAGGAGCAAAGGGGCCGAATGTCACAACCATTGGTGCTGACAATTAATGCTCGAAAACCACGGGCTCAAATTCAGCTCTGCACATCTTCCTCATAAATACACACTAACTGTTTTCCTCTCAAATGGCTCACTAAGGTAAAAGCTTTCAGATGCCACCTGCAGATCACAAGCTTAAATTCTGACAAGACCAACTCAAAATAACATTTTTCTGAGGTCTGTAAACCGAGTCCTATTTCGATATGATCAACACATTTTATTTACAACTGATAGGGACAGGTGGTGACAAAGTTGGAATATCACTAACTCTTTCACAGAAACCACACAGGTGTGCTGTAAAATGTAGTAAAGGGTGGGCTTTGTTATTAAAGAGACAAAACCGAAGCTTTTTTCAATGTTTACTGCAACAGCTCTCGACTATTTTGGGAATGTACAAACCAGGACGCCCAATATAAACATTGGTTTTCACATGGGCAAAGTGGAGGAAGCAAGGTTTCAGGAAGGTAAAACCACAAGGGAGTACAACTACGAGGAAAACTTTGAAAGGAAGGCATTTTTCTGCTTATAAAACCTCATGACCTCTGACCCGCAAGAAAATAGACTTTTAAAAACGTTTTATCGGCACCACAGCTGGCTTTAGCGTGCAGAATACTCCACGGCGTCACGCTCTTACACTGCTATTTATAAGTTGAAAGGTAACCATTTTACCAGCCTCGTAATGTTGTAAAGCAAACTCAGCCCTGCTTGGGAGACAACCCGGGACATCGAGACTGCAGAAGCGCCTGAAACACATCGTTGTATTTTAATTGCATTTATATAGCGCTTACTATAGCGGACTGACGAGGCGCTGAAGCGCTTGCATGCATTAATAAACTAACCTATCTTGCACAATAGTGCTATATTAACAAGCACAATTAGTTTAAAATAAAAGCCCGGGTTCATTGTTGTACAAACTGTCATAGATCAGACTTGACTTGAAAGTCTCCTCGAATCTATACTTAAAAAAAAAAACAAAGCCTTCACCTCATCTAGGTGCCCTGCCCCTAACTACATCTCACCCCTGGCAGATGACCAGCTGCTGGAACGTATGTCATGTGTTTAGTGCTATGTATGTGTGTAATGGGTGTGCATGTCATCTTGTATACCTTGAAAAATAGGTCAGCGGAGCACTAATGCGTCGCAGCCAACGAGAGGGGAACAGTAGTGGTGCTCAGTGAGGAGCGGGAGAGAGAGCGAGAGACGAGAGAGAGCGAGAGAGAGTGAGAGAGAGAGGAAAATGTGTATTTGAAGGAGTGGGTGGGACAAAGGGGTAGAAAGACAACCTGAGGAGTAACAGATTAAAGGGACATGCAGGGAGGGCCATGGATGCAGAAAACAAAAGGGAAGACAAGTCTTCACGTCTCGATGGTATACTTATAGCACTGGAGGTGGGGGCACAACTGGCCACCCTGGGCCATTACAGAGAGCAAAAGGCAGCGAACGGGGGAGGGGGTGCATCGCCTGCAGAGGGGGGGAGAGAGGTGACGTAGCAGGGGCAGACGGAACTGGGAGTTTGCAGTTCAAACATGGCACACACACTGCCTGCTGATTTAGTAAATTAATTACGAGCTGCAACGGGCGCCGACTAGCAGGAAACGCAGCAGGAGGTGGTGCGGGAGGGCACGTCAAGTCAACAAAAAAAAAAGTCTTCGGAGGAGGGCTGATTCTGCGGAGAGCGTGAAGTGGCAAGCTCTGGCATTGCGCAGAGGGGGGCGGGGGAGAGCATTCCTTTGAAATCTGAAGCTCTCGGCATTGCAGTGGCGGGTCTGATGCGATGATGCGAGGTGGCTCGGGGAACAAATGGCAAGCGTGCGCACGGGCACATGCACTGTGCGTAATCCGCCTGCCTAAGCCCCTTGATAAGCTTTCCTGATCCACCTCTATATGTCTCGAGCTGCGATGCGCTTGCGCATTGGCAGGTCGAGACCTAAAAACAAATACCTTCGGGTCGAGTTTGTGCTATATTAAAAGCTCTCCAGAATGAGGATTTACTGGGAATAGCTTAATTTGAGAGGCACAGTGGCAGATGTGTTCAAGCAAAACTTGAAAATCATTTTCTACAGCATCTTCCGTTACACAGTGTAGTAAGATGGTGAAGGCCTGATGAAGTAATCATCTGTGTTATTCGTGGATTCAGATCTTTACCCTCTGTTTGGAAACACTATGCCCATTGTTTTATTCAGTCTATTACCATTACTTTAAAAAACAAAAAATAAATATTGACTTCTAAGGGATCAGCTGTTTGAATTCAGTTTAGAGCATGCGATCAGAGCAAGCATCACTTAAGGCTACAGTCTATGCATGTATATATATATATATATATATATATATATATATATATATATATATATATATATATATATATATATATATATATATATATGGTGTTTGCATTACAGAAATGTAGCTTGAAGGAAGTAGAGCCATGTATACTCAAGCTATGACTGAATTGATGTTTATAATTAAGATAATTTTTCTCACATCTGTAAACAACTGCCCTGATGTTACTCTTCTAAACTAAAGAAATGGTGTTTCCTTCAGCTTAGGATGAACATTTAAGAAAGAAAGATATTTTTTTTATTTAGCCAGAAGT
This sequence comes from Lissotriton vulgaris, assembly GCF_964263255.1. Classification (NCBI taxonomy): domain Eukaryota; kingdom Metazoa; phylum Chordata; class Amphibia; order Caudata; family Salamandridae; genus Lissotriton; species Lissotriton vulgaris. The sequence goes on along the minus strand of NC_141697.1, from coordinate 1,046,825,564 downwards.
AGCGTAAATAATTGGACATTCCCATTGCTGCTGCGGTGCATACGTGTTTATGATGTTAGATCCGGGTGATTGAATGTATTGCCTAGGTCACTGGTGTATTTGTTGTTATGGAGAGAGTGAGAATAAACTGGTGAACGTGGCCTTGTAGAGTTGGGGTAAAAAACTGACAGGTACACCCTATCATTAGGAGGGTGGTCTAATGGTCCGCTAGGGCAGGACCTGGCAGGTGGCATGCATGGTGTGAGATGACTGGCCATGTGGATGTTTGAATTTGGCTGAAGTTTGCTTTTGTTACAAGTGCCAAGCTGAAATGTAGGAGTTTTTAAGTCTGGAGTCTAAAGTGACAGAATGCCTTTGGCGGCACGTGCAGTTGACAGCTCTGGGGTGATGTCCAGCCACACTGCACATTATGAGTGAGAAATGAGAAAGGAGCCCTCTGCAGGGGCCTAAGTAGATCGCTGCTTTTGAGGGGGCGGGGGCACTAAGATTTTGAATGAGTGGAGCAGAACCATTTTGTTTGCTTCTCAAAACTTCCTGCTTTCTCACTTAACTCTTTATTCAAATTTGCTTTAAAATGCACATTTTTACACTCTTTAAAAAAAAATAACTGTTCTCCAGGCGGTGGCAAACTCCCCCCAACCCTCCTTGTGTCAGTCGGTTCACTCGCTTTGCTTGCTCGCTATGTAAAACTCATCTTCACCTTTTACTCCTCAACACTTTGAAATGTCACCAGCCACCACTTCTAAAGCAAGTGTTGTTCTTTCTCTGTCTGACACCACACCCAGTTTTCATCATTTGAGAATCAAGCACTACTTACTGTCCTGGATTGCGATACAGGGAGTGGAACCACCTTTAATGGGCAACTATGGGATTAAACATATTGCCATTTAAGCACCGTTGCCAAGGCTTGCCCATCACATTGTGGCTTTAGTAATTTGGATTCAACTGCAATCTGGATACATGGTTCTGTTCTGTCTACTACATCTCAAGTTTAAGGTACTACTGCTGACATTCAAATTAATGGTTCAGCAAATAAACAGAAAATAAATATAACATTGAGAACTCGCACACTACTTCTTTCAGGCACTAAGAACCTGCGACCTGAAGATTAATGAACTGAAAATGAATTCATTGTAACACACCATCGACCTTCAGAACTGGAGCCTGCATCCTGCTGATTACACGGTTTCCACATCAAGTGCCCAAATTAGATATCTATTGCCAGCATCTCTCTAGCTCTTTTATACAACAAAGAATTCAGTTCTAAGCGAGATGTGTATATTTTGATTTATTCCTTTAAACAGAAGGGTTCATAAAAGTGCCTTGGACACACAGACGAAACAGCATCACCTGGATGTGGTTTACAAGTGTAAATACTAAACTCACATTTTTAAACAGCAGGACATAAAAGGTTGAGTTGGCCCTTCCTGTCTTTGAGGTTTTGAACCCCCAGATAGTGCACATCAGATCTCTGGGGCAGATATGCTAGGCGCTGAACTCTGCTTATTGGAAGGATTTCCTCCAATTAAGTCCTAAAATGTGTTGAGTCAAATACATGTTAAAAGGGCTTCGAGGGTCTCAGTACTGAGAATGCAGCCCATGCTGCAAGTTTGAGACGAGCACCTGGAAACCAAAGCATGATGCATGCCAGAGGACAGACTCGCTGTGAGAGCTCTGTGGGTGCCCCAGCAGTGGGAAAGCAGGGTACAGTGCAAGACAAAATAGCAAGCCACCGGGCTTGTATTTAAGTAGTACAGTGGCGACCAGTGGTATAGTCAGCTATGGATGTTAAATTCCAATACTGTTCCTCCATGAGCAATAAAACGTAGTACCCTTACATGACACTTAGGGAATGTATATTATATATACACACTGATCCATGCACTGGAATGTTCAATGGGACACCACATGCAATTGCCCTCAACGCAGTCTGAACCTTCTGATACTGGCGATCACCTGAAACTCTCACAACAGGCAACTGACTACAAAGAAGTACAGGTGAACATTTACAATCCTTCTGTTAATAGCATTACAAAACTTTGAGTGAATTAATAATGTTAATTATAGCACTTTGCCTTCATTTTGAACTCCTCAATTTATTTAAGTTAGTGAGTTCGAGTTCTATTAACTAGGAATATTGACTAGCCCTGCTGTCAGTTACGCAATAATCCCCAGATACTTTTATTGATTCATGGTGAAGTTATGGTTTCTATATGAATCATACACTTGGAGTATCAGCCTTCCTCCTTCTGGGAGCTTTAATGCCCCACAGCTCTCTAGCATCGAAGTAGCCCCACTCACTCTTCACCAGCTCTTGACACAGCCCTGTTTTTTTTAGGGGTAAAAGGCTTGTGATTGTCAGGAAATTTCACTATAATTCCCTGCTGAAGCAAGGGGATTATTTATTCAAGTATGGACCAATTTTAATGGACACCGATGCTACAAAAGCACCTTTTGCACTTATAGTGTAAAGATATCCTGGGTGGACAGGCCCCAGGCATCTTATTGTCTTTAAATCCCGGTAATTTTGGACAAGAGTTGTACTCCCTGTACTGTTCAATATGCATGGCTACCAAGCCCTTATGGAGACCTTGGTTGCAACCATGGGTGGTAAGCAAATTCAAACCTTGCCTCATGCTTCCAGACCTTCACAACAAATACAGAGGCCCTCAATCTAAGATTGTAGGTAAATTCATTATTGGGTGGTTACACGAGGTCAAGTAGCTTTTTAGCATGGACCCATGATTTTCCCTGTTGGAACTTCTCCAAACGTTACCTGGCAGCATCACCGCAGGGAAAACATGTTGGTGCAGTATAGTTATTTTGGTTGGCGGTGTTCGCTGTGGGTATTCCTGCAGGACCTGCTACGATGGGTAGGAAAAGTGTGGACATTCTTCTGCACATAGGTTAAGCAGCGGTGCAGCAAGTTTATATTGCACAATACAAATGAAATAATAGGGAAAATTCCCCCACACATCTCACTGTTAAGAGCATCACGTGCTTCGTCTGCAGAGCAAGACAAGCAGTATAGGCAGGTGTCCTACACACACAGCGCGGCTGGCATTAAAGCTTTTTTCACACATTGCATGATCAGCAGACAGTAATTATTTCCACTGCCTTAGGATGTAGGGGAAGCAAGTTTTCTACACATAGCAAGATTATCCATGGATTAAAATATATCCACCTACACCATGAGCAGCATTACCGAAACCCTGATCCTCAAACTTCACAAGCAGCAAAAGGGTTTGCTTTCTCATACTGGGCATGTTCAGCAGTAGGGCAAGCTTTTTGCAAATGCAGCTTGAGCAAGCCTCCGTCCCACCCAGAGGGACCGATTCACAAAAGCATCAGTGACTACCTGAATTAGTACCACAGGAGAACACTTCATGTATTTTTAAAAAACTTTGAGAATCAGCCCCTAAACACACATGATCCTATAGGTAAAAGTGCAAAGAGAGCACAGTCGTTCCGGTTTGTACTACCTGTAGATGTAAATGTACGTAAATATTTCCTGAATATTTAATTTTTTGATGTTCTGTGTCCAATTCAGAAAGGCATGTAAGAGTATGTAAAAGAGTACATTAGGGCAGGCATATTCTTGTAGAGAGCTGCTCGTCTATTGCTTATATATGTGCCTCTATGTGCCTCTAACTTCTTGGAAATAAAGTGTGGAATTCCCCAGGGGGGACGTAAGCACGTACACAAAGGCACAGTGTCTTGATGCCACTCCCGAAGATGATAAAATGAGTACCACAGAGCTAGTAACACCTGGTATTTACATTTAAATTGCTACAAAGCTGCAACACTGTGAATTCAATTTTCCAGCCTGGAAAGTGCTACCTGGGGTTATTCGTCAACTATAATCCATACAACACTGAAGAATTGTTAATTCAAGAAAGAAATCAAAGAAGGTAAGTCAGTGACAAAGCGCTGTTTGTGATAATGTTAAGGCACATTAATAAACGAGCATTAAATTAAATTGGTTTCCATGAGAAGCATGACAATCCCGTTTGTCTCTTTTCCTACTATTTCAACACGATCATGGGAATTACCAAACATTCAGTGAGTTTCGAGTACTTCAGGATGAGCACACTCAGACTCAGTGTGAGCACAGACTGGCTGATAAGGTGAGTCTCACACCTTGGAGGCCAGTCGCACCGCAATCAAATGCTGTCATAACACTTCAAACCTGGGAAACAATAGTCATTAAAGCAGATTTTCATCGAAAAAGATCAAATCTCGCACAAGAAGATGCCTGAGGTTTAGTGGTAGGAAAAAGTTTTTGTATACGTGGAAGGAGCGCCCTGCCATGCGTGACACCTACAGCAACCTAGCCGTTTTCTTCAATAAAAGACTGCATTTTTGGGCGAACTGTAACATAGTTTCATTGAAAGGTTGTGAAATTAAACTTTCAGAGCGAAATGTGGGTTGGGTATCTTGTGTATCTTTTGTTTTTTTGACTGGTCGTGTAATTTGCATGAAAAATTCACACAAGATTCCGACACAAGAGCGGGTTTGAACAGAAATGTTTTCTTTGCAACAATTTTTCTGCGAAAAAGTCTCCCACTAGCATCTTTCGAGATGTTTCATGCAAGGTGCACACCTGTTTCAAAAAGTAACGCAAAATGCATAATTTTGATAAAGAGCAAACTGTTGAATAAAAAGTAACATTTGAAAGTGTTAAGTATGGCACTGGGGCAAGTGGTTGTTACTACATTAGCTCACAAAGGCGCCCGTGAAGACGTGTGACGTGCGACTTGGAACCAGAAGGCTTGTTGTGTTTTTGTGCAGGCAGTCCAGGAAGTCCTGCCCTGCTATCTATTTACATTCACTCTGCCCCCATCCTACAACCTAGTGAAAGAACTTTCGACGTCCACATGGAGACAGGGAGCCAGAAAGCAATGCACCCACCATACCCAGGGCTACTGAAATTATGCAGGTTTGCAGCCACTGTGTTTTCTGCATAATGATGGCTAAGCTGCTGTTAATGGGGTGCTAGCTCTGCCCAGACAGTTCTGCAGGTTAAAACGGCAGATGGTGAAGTCATAGTGCCGCGGACAGTGATGAATTACATGCTTCATATTTTTTTTCTTCTGACCCCATAATTTAGTGACCAATTGTACATAATGTCTTCCTCCATCGCTACAAGAGTCCAATGGACCTGACCATACCAGGTAGCAGGTCATTGATATTAATAAGGAAAGAAACAAATGACTTCCCTCCACTCAAGAAGGGAAAGGAGGTTCCCAAGGGATGCTGTCATGGATTACAGAAAAGCGACCTCAAGCTACTGTCAGACACTGAAACCGATTTCTCCATGAACTGATGAAAACAAAGAGAAAAGGCGCTTTTCCCCTGTGGAGAAGAAAGAGGCGCTCGCTCCATCCATCATCGGCGAGCACTACTGTGGTGACATGGGCCCTCGTGCATTATTATTATAGAATTCACTCAAGTGACCCTGGGCCTTCAGCTATTGTAGCCACACGCTGGATGAAGCAGGTGAACTAAAGCTGTTATTGAGATGCACTAAAGAGTAAGTACATGGGTGTCTTATTTCATCCACTAAAGACACAAAAAAGGGATATTCCAGCCACTGCTGACTTGTAATAAATGGAAGGGGCTCTCAGCAACTGTTGTCTACATGACTGAAAAGTCCCCCTTCACGTGCTGTTATGTGTACACACACTACAGTTATGCATTACCCTGGAACAGGTTACCCGGGTGTTATTGCCAACACTCCTAGGAGACGTTGGGGGCTTCCAGGAATTGTTTGGATGCAGTATATAGTAAAAATATGGACTCTCGGAGCCAGAAACAAGACACGGGGTCAGTCCCTATTGTTGTGCTTTTAAGGGGGGAGGGCGGGGCCCTCCCTCCGGTCGCTGTAATGTTCTGAAGAAAGTCGCGCGCTCGACAGAAGAAATGGTCCCCCCGGCTATTTTAAGGATGCGCGACAGAAAGGGAGGCTTGACAGATCCTGACATCAGTGACAGGAGGTAGGATCCGGGGGCGTGGAGGAGGCAGGGGTTATCAGAAGCCACGCCAGTGCGTGCCCTCGCACCGCAGCAGAGTGTGGGGGAGGATCGTGTGTTTTGGAAGAGGCACGCACCGATTCAAACTTCTCCCGTTACGTTAATCGAGTAAAATGTATTTTTATGCGATCCACAAATAATTAAACTGCACGAAAAGTCCACTCTGCTGTCTAAGAGCGGATCTTTTGAGCCCCTATCCGTCGACCCCCGACTATGCATAACGGAAACATCTCCACTAGATAACCCTTCCCCACCAGCACGGCTCGGCGCCCTCCTCTCATCCCCGGGCCTTTAGCCCCCCATACCCTCCCTAGGGCTTCCGTCACCCCCTCCGTAGCCGCCCCCATCCACAGCCACTTCCTCAACTTGTGCGAAACTTTTAAAAAGGAAACTAAAAACAAACAAAAAAGATGCGGATTTCCCGCCCGTTACCTTCCTCCGCGGTCGCAGACAGCCTCTCATTTTGCTGCCCTTGCACCCCATGCCGGCCGGGCTTCGAGGGGTGTTGTTACTCGGGGTGCAGGGAAAGATGCTGCTCCATTAGCCCACCGCACGAACTCCACCACTTCATGCACTTTCCAAGTCTGGCTGACTTTTTAGATCAGTCCCCGCGCCCCACCCGGAACCTGACAAAAGTCATGAACTTCTGCACCGTAAACACCAGAAGAGCAGCGCGCCCAAAAGGCTGTCTGTGTACTGCCATACACAGTAACTGAATGTTAAGCCGGGTCAAGGTTAATGGCTGACGGTTTGTTGCTCTGTTTTCTAGGTTGGAAAATATAGGTAGCTTTTCGAGTTTTTTTCTTTTTTTGGTAACTCTGCAGCTACTGATGCTTTTGGAGGGGTTTTGTCCCTTCGGTTCGGAGGTGATGAATATTTCTGCCAGGTGGAGATGGGGCGGCTGGTCATTACCAGGGCACAAGTCCTAAAACAATCCGTGAGCGTGCACTCTCCCGAACTTCCGGTCTCGGGATGTGCACGCTCACGGCAGTCGTGGGGCGGGACTTCCGTCTTTTGGAGAAGCCCGCGCCCACTCTCACAAAGTGGATGGTAGCAGAAGTCAGGAGAGGTGGTAAGTGGGGCTTGGGGGCTTGGCACCTGTGTGTGAGCGTGTGTGTATGCAGTGTGTGTGTGTGCGTGTATGCAGTGTGTGTGCGCGTGTGTCTGGAGAGGCATGGCTGACCCTGGCAATCGGCTTCTGGAGATGTGCACGGCTCCGGGAGGCTGGGCATGCGCGTCCACGAGGAGCAATCCGCACTCGTGCACCAATCGACTTCCCTTCAGAGCTAACTCAGTGACAATAGGTCGAGAGCTCGACCTAAAAATCAGATGTGCCCGGGACAAGGATAATTTTGGTACAAGAAAAAGAGATAATGATCACGTGTGAGAGGAGGATCGGAGGAGCGAGGAGTAGAGAAGCAGCGGAGTGAAGCAGAGGGTGAGGCTGCAGGTGGCGAAAATTTTCTCCGGACAATCCGCAACAGCAACCCAACCCAGCCCGCATCCCCTGCCGGGGTGAGGAGCTGATTCAGAAAAGGGGGGTGGTGATGAACAGAGTGTCTGAATTAAGCAGACCACTCTTACCCAGTCCAAAGATCAGGGCTTGATCCATCACCGTTATTTATCTCACTGCACCATCCCAGCTCAGAACCTGGCTATATGCAAATCAGTCTGTCCCTGGCCCAGTGCATCATGGGAACAGGGCAGACTAAACTACCAAGCCAATTCTTCACCAGAAAGGAGACAAGCTACCGGGGACCGGTTTCTGGCATTTCAGCCGTCTTGGGTGAGGAGCTGAGCCCCGAGCTCCCCTTGCTCCGCTAGTCAGTCCAGCAGAGGCGAGGTGAGGCGAGGCGAGGCAGCGCCCGACACGTGGGAGAGGGGCAGAGGAAAGAGCCAAGACGCGAGTGCGGCCGCCGATAGAGGCAGCCGCAGAGTAAGAGCCCGGGGGGTCGACTGGAGGGCTGTCAGACCAGGTCCGGCTTGCCCATGGCTCTCCCCGTGCGCTCTGCTCGCCGTCACTACATTGCGAGCCACCCGTCACCACTTCCCAACAACTAGTAGCCAGCCTCCAAGAACCCAGGTGAGCCACTGGTGGAGCTTGAGGGTTGAAGGTTGAGCGCAGTTTTCCCAGGCGAGTCTCAGCGGGGAGGGAGGGAGTCACCCTTCCCCCACTGTTCAACATTTCTCCTGCTCACTCCCGGCATTCGCTGCAGCTCGCTGTCGGCATCTGCTTTCGACCAAGAGTGTGGAGCAAGGGGAAAGGAAAAAACACAAAAAAGAGCGAAGAAGCGCCTAGAAGCGCCTAAAAGCCCAAGCTCCTAGTAGCGCCTAGAAGCCCAAGTACCAATTAAAGAGAAATAAAAACTGACAAAGCGATAAAGGGCAAAGGACAAAGGGCAGCTAAGACTAATAAAGCACAGGGGAAGGAAAAAGAGAAAGTGAAGGAAAAGTTCTCTTCTCATAACAATGCGAACAAGGAGCTGTACACAATCACAGATCACTCATCATCCCCACAAGTCCGCCAAGCGACAGAAGACCAAGCTGCTGTACTCTCGAGTGAGAGGCCTCGGGTGTCAGTTATCACTGTGTCCCCCGCGATTTGTTGGAGCAATTGAAGCGGTCGGTGCCTCCTTCGAGGGATCAACAGAGAAAGGGGGAAAAAATGCAAACAAACCTTCCCACACAGCCAGCCAAATGGAAAAATAGTGGTCCCAGCGTTATAAGGGAATACTTCCCTTGGATCGATTAACTGAATAAAAGCGCCCCTCACCCTACACAAAATAAGAATATAAGCTCTCACAATCAATCTACAACAGTTCCCATCTCTCCTCATTCGGGCTCCCTTTACCCCGAAATAAATTGTTCGTGGCAAGGTCTCAGCCACTGCATCCCCTGCTTTTTCAAAATTACCCTCCCTTTACTTAAATCAGCGACTCCCACATCCCAGATCAGACGAATTACAAAAAATTAAGTCCCCCTTGGCACTGCCATCCCCCAATTCTACGTTGAATCCTCACAGAGCGACTCACGAACTAGAGCTCGAGTCAGAAGCCATGACCCCCCCAAAGGGCCAAAGTTAAAACTCCACCACAAGACTCAGCTCGTAAATCATCAGAGTCCATAATATGGATCTCGTCTACTCACTCTCCAACACAAGCTCTACAGCTTCTGACCTTACAAAGCTCGTCACTCACTGACGAAAAATTAAAACAACCTAACGGGCAACTGGAAGACCATATTGAAAAACGTAGTTTTGATTTCCCTTCGCTAAAAATCTACTCCATTTCCAGCTGTTGAAAAGCACCTAACCCTCCCTGGGATAAACGATCAAAGCCAGCATGAGATTAACGTTAGCACTTTCAACACTCCCTCATTACCCACCAACAACTGCAATGCTGGAATTAAAATTCGCAGCCTTCATCAAGACACAAACAAAAGTTCCCAACAGAATAAACCCCTATTAAACAACTCCGATATCAATGCTCTTTCAGCCCATCTCCACTTACTTGAAAAAAAACATTCCCTAATAGAACCCAGTCAAGGGGATCCGCAGGATATATCAGCAATGTTTAAAGTTGAGGCTCTCCTCTCAGTCCCCAATCAAGCCCTGAACTCAAATGCCAATGCTGCTCATATGCATGCGGACAAACTGGACGTTCAGATCAACATTCGGCACTCACTAGCAGACTCAATAATGGGAATTGACTCAAAGCTCGAGCAATTAAATTCTCTGATACACAGAGCTCAAACCAATGTGGAACAAAATCAAATCTCAAGCTTGAATCCAAGCCTGAATCCAAATGAAAACAAATCTAAATTTAAAAACAAAAATACAATGACTGTAACTGCAATCCGTTATTAAAAAAATTAGAATCACTTCTCGAAATAATGTCTACTCGAATTGAAGATTTGAAGAATGAGGCCTGGGCTAGGCCCCAGAAAATAACTACTCCCTGCATTCTCAAACTCAGAATAAGTCAACTATAACAAATACACGCTCACATAGCGCCGAGCGATCAAGCTGTAATATGAGTGGCACGAGAACGAATCCTCAATCTCACGATGTTAAGTCAAGCAACCAACGAGACAATCCCCTCACGGCTGCTCAAGAGCATGCACCAGGTACCCAGAGAAGCGTCGATCACTCTGATTACATACCCACCCCAAATCCACTAACACTGAACTCCCCGGGCTCGAAATTGTAAAATCAATGGATATCGAAAGTGTGGCTTTTCTTGAACCTGAACAGGGCCAGAAAAACGAATCAACGGTAGTAACCTTCCACAATAAAGACCAGGCCATAACCCCAATGAATAACAAAAACCAACTGAGTAACTGGGGCGTCCGGGTCAGTTTTCCTACCAACGTTAAATACCCAGATTTCCTAAAGGAGAGCACATGCAAATCCCCAACGGCCGGCAATGACAAACCAGTGCGAAAACAGGACAAGAACACCAGCAGCCTTCTTCAATACTATGTGACCCTAGACCAGGAACTAAAACAGCACCCTGGATAGAATACCCTCTCCAAATAGTAGCTCCAAAAGTGGGTGGCCCACGCAAATATGTACTGTTGCCCCATAAATCTCAAGTTGGCTTTCTCAGGCTTTAGGGTAAAAACAGAAATCATTAAATGAAGAAAAAAAACGAAGTACAATATCTTAACATTTGCTCTTGGAACATTCGAGGGTTAACAAAAGAGAAAAATGAACAGCTAACCACGGGCCTCCAGAAGACCCAGGATATATTTGCTCTTCAAGAAACTTGGTCCATGGAAAATACCGTCTGGGAGGACTTTACTGTTATTGAATCTCATGCCATCCCTTCCGTCGCAGGTGGCCATGCCTCCGGAGGTGTGCTGATCGGCGTGAAGAATACACTGGTCGCAAAGCTATTAGTGCTTTTTAAAGGACAGGGTGACTTCATTTTTATCAGCATCGAGATCCAGTGCCATGAAAAGGAAAAACTGAGACAGCAAAAAATAATCCTAGGGTGTGTCTACTTGAATCCCTCCAAAATAAGGTGAGAGGCCACATTGAGTAAAATGCTTCCTAACATAAACAATTTCGATGCTTACCACCCAAACGACATATGGCTGATAATGGGCGACTAACACCAACCTAATGGAGGTGGGCACCACTCTCAAATCTCATCCATCCTTAGTTAATGAAATGTGGTCTATCCCAGAGATAAAATCCCAGTTCCAACGAAAGGAAGGCAAAGGGATAAAACTGTCAACGCACCTAAACCAACTAGGCCTTCGCATTCTAAATGGAAGAATTGTCTCAGATCAACCAGCGGCATACACTCACGCATCATCCTCCCGAATGGCCACTCTGGATTATAAATGGATCTCAGTTACCCACTTCCACTTGGTACAACAGCTTCTGGTGACTCCTTCACCGGAAAATGACCACGCAATTCTAACATGCAAAATTGATCTCTGGCATTCCCATCGCCCGAAAAGTCCCCTGATTGGAAATGAATCCAACCTAGAGATCATTAGAAAATGGAGATGGTCTGTGGATTGGTGTGGCTCACTGGTTAGAGGCGGCAGACGGCCCGGGACCAGGGTTCAATTCCCGACGCGGCAGGGTCGTGGACCAGGGTCAGCGGACTCGATAATTCTCGCCTCTGTGCCTACTCTAACCAGGGATCACACTCTGCAACTCTGGGCATTAGCTTGCCTCATCTCTACATTGGCCCCCCACATTCGCCGGGGATGCCTGGTTTCACCTTGGAGATACCCAGTAGGGACCATCTCACAGGGATAGCCAGGAAGGGTTCCCCTGCGGTCTACAGCGCCACAACGCCTCAGAGCAGCAGTGCGCTTTACAAGACACATACATTACATTACAGGACAGTCGGGAAATAATTGAAGGAAAGGTGGACGATATTTTGACCAAATGGGAACTAGATAGTAACAGTCATTTGACAGCAACATCTTGGAAAATCATTGTGGCCGACTTTAGAGAACAATTGGCCTCAGAGTCAACAAAAAGTTTAGGTAAAGGCCTTCCGGTTCCATCCTCCCTCTTAGAGCAAAAGCAACTCATAACCAACATCTAATATAAACTAAATAAGCTACAGCGAAATCATGTCAACAATGTAAGCGCACATAAATCTCTGTGGGGTGAAATACCAGCTACTCGAAAAGAATATAGGAAGGCTAGGTTTACCCTTTAGGGACTGGAAGAAGAACACCATTGGGCAGCTGCCCATTAGATTATAAAATAAAAAAGACCAAAGAAAATTCTGGAGTTGGATAAATAAGGCTGCCAGAGTCGCTAATCCACCCAGCACAACAAACATCGCTCCTGCCGACTGGGAGGTCTACATCAAAGCACTTTATACAGAACCGGATGGTGCAATTTGCAACTGCCTCTCCATCTTTAATCACACTAGTTCCCACGACGATACGAGGCCAACTGTTAAGATCACCCCAAGTCAAGTTGCGCTTATAATAAAGAAAATGCGATCAGGGGGTGCCCCAGGACCAAACGGCATCCCCACCCAAGTATATAAAGCATCTGCCCAGAAATGGGCCAAGCTGCTGTCTCCCCTTTGAGACAGCAATACTGGGTGGATCTATCCCGGTTTCCTGGCGAGGATAGTTACTCGTCCCCATCCATAAAAAAGGTTCACGCTCCAACCCTGACAACTATCGGATGATAGCCCTTCTCGACATAGACTGGAAGGCATATGCAAGTGTTCTTTTATCAGAACAACTTGGGTGGACAATTCCAATTTAATTCCCTTCACACAAACCGGCTTCCAAAAGGGCTGCCATATTGAAGACAACCTGATGTGCCTAGCCCATATGATTAAGACCACACTAGCCACAAAAGGTAAATCACTATACTTGGGCTTTATTGACTTTCGGAAGGCTTTTGATAGTGTGAGCCGCCCCAAACTTTGGGAAAAACTAACAAACTGGGGCATTCCCCAGCCTCTACTGAAAGCTCTCATAGCTTTGCACACAGACACTTGGGTGAAAATAAGAGTTACTTCGAGATGGTCAACAACTAATAAAATCTTAACTAACAGAGGCCTAAAACAAGGATGCATTCTTGCACCCTTACTCTTCAACCTGTATCTTGCAGACCTTCCTGAATGGCTAGCCCGATGCCGAGCTTTTCCTCCGAGAATTGAATTAACAAAAATTCAAACTTTGCAATACGCCGACGATACCATCTTACTCGATCAAACCCAGGTTGGCCTCCAAAGACTATTCGACTCCCTCATCTTGTACTGCAATACCAACACATTGGAGATCAATATCACCAAAGTGATGACAGTTTCCTCCTCGAAAACAAGAAAGAGCACTTGGTTCATTGAGGGGAAGGCACAGGAATTAGTTACAGCATATAAATACCTGGGTGTCTGGATAGACCATAAAGGGAGACCGGCAGCGCACATAACCGCAATGCAGGGTGTCATTTTCATTCAAACAAAGAGAGTCCTTCATTCCCGGATTTCACCCCGTTAATAAGACTGATAGGCGCAAAATTCTTGCCGACAATAGCCTTTGGTGCCACAACTTATAAAGACAAAATGTCCACTGGCTAGATAGAGCTCAGTCTGCATGCTTTCGCAGAGTGTTCCATCTACCAAACTCGACCTCACACGCCCAAATCCGAATGGAATTCTGTTTGGCTTCCCAACATTGGGTCATGAGAGCAAGATTTATTGCTTATAGTTTAAAAACAAAACAAGCTCACCCTCACACTTTAAAGAGCAGTATATGGTCACTGCTTACCAATCCCGATACAACTTGGAATAAATATTTGACATATTGCTTGGAATCATTAAAGGCCCAGGATATATGGACAATCACGTTACCTATAGAGACGATATCCAAACTTTTGACCAACCAAGCAAAATTACTGTTGTATGAACATAACTCACAATCAGTGTTTAAGCTCTTTCACGGTAGCTGGGCTTCCAAACTCTATGCCCCAAAAACATTGCCGCCCTACTTTTCATTGCCTATGAAACCACATGTAAAACATCAACTAATGAGATTTCATTTTGGTTTGATTCCACTGATGGCGTATAAGTTTGGACAAGGGTATAAGAAAGTTGCCCCCACTCAATGCCGCTTCTGCAAACAAGAGGAAGAAAATCTAATTCATATTCTGTGCATTTGTAGACGCTTACTTGCCCAACGAACCTTCTGGCGTCGTCCGATATGGCTTTCTTTTAACATTAGGACATGCCAAGAAGCACTAGAATTATGCATGAGGGGCGATTCTTCTCAGATGGCTTCTCGCTTTGTAAAATTTATGTTTGAAATTAACCTTTTGCTACCACCAGATGACCAAGAATGAACTGTAATCTTAAAAACGTACTTTTTCTTTTTTATGTGCTCACTGTTTTAATTTAAATTTGATTAATGTTTCTTTTTTTAATTATCAACCAATGCTTGTACGAATTGCAATGATTTTAACTAATTATGAAAATAAAATACTTACTTACTATATATTTCAATTTCAACCCACCTTCTCTTCGCTGCTCTCTTGCTCTGCTGCCAGTCTCCAGTCCGTATTTTTTTTAATTAATTCCGGAGGGCACAGCAGCCTCCAAGTTTAATCTAGCTCCCTTCAACCTTAGATGCTTTGTTTACTTTATTTTTTAGTTTTAGCTTACAGTTCCATTTTTGGCTCCCCCCCCCCCAATTTTACCATTTCAACATGGGCAATACCCATGTCGCAGTGAGAAAAATAATGCTCATGGAACACCTATGTAAACAAGCACTGGCAAGGATAATAGGACATCAGCATTAAATACTTCGCTGAGGGGAATGAAAGATGATGTGGAAGGCCCACTAATAGACTGTTACAATAGTCCTACCTGTCAATACCAGGTGACTGTGGTGGTAATGAAAGATAAGGATAATAACAATAAGGATAATTACGCACTTATATAGCACACAACTACCCGGAGGCATCTCGGCGCTTGTGCGAATACCGCCGAGGAACCCTTCCTGGCCTTTCCCTGTGAGGAACCCACTCCTGGGCACCCCCAAGGTGAAGTCAGGCATCCTCAGCGTTGTTGGGGTCGTTGTAGAGATTAAGTAAGCTATTGCCCAGAGGTGCAGAGTGGGGTTCATGATCAGAATAGGCACTGAGGCGAGAATTATCAGGTCCGCGGAAATTGAGCCCAAGACCAGCCAAGGCGGGAACTGAACCCTGGTCCCGGACAGACTACTGCAGCAGGGTCTGCCGCTCTAACCATTGAGCCACACTTCTCTATGAATGAGCACAGAGAACTACTTGTAAATTTCTGGTCGAAGCGGCAAAGTAAGCATGTCTTGTGAGAAGTAGATGTAATTAGGAGTCAAGAGATTTACGAAGGAGGACGAGACATATAGGATTTCTGCTTTATCAGAGTTCAGCATAGGGCATCAAAAGCAATTCAATGAGGAGTAACAAGACAGTTTACATGAGAGACTGCAGAAGAGGTTAGAAGATCATAGGGACAAAAAAGTGAGAGTAATTTGCGTAAAGGTGGTATGAGAACCCAAGCAATGAAATTATATCACAAAGGAAAGTGGTGTAGAGCACAAAAAGGAAAGGCTCTGGATTGAGCTTTAAGGGACACTAATTTGTAGTAGGGCAAGAGAAGATGTGCTGGATAGCCAGTTTACAGTGAAAGGCAGGTTAATGAGACAAGAGGAGAACCAGGTGAAAAGAGAGCTTGCAATGCCAAAAGTAGATAGGATGCCCAATAAGGTAGGCTGTATATATATATATATATATATATATATATATATATATATATATATATATATATATATATATATATATATAGTGTAGCAATCACAAGAATGCAAATCAAACAAAAAACAAACATTTGCATATGTAATTTGGCCCAGTGTCACTCAAAGATGTCCAATATACTAAGGCAGGTGTGCTACCACAGTACTAGGTTTTCAAAGCTGATCCTTTGCAATCAACAATGGTGTGGGCATATTTAGTTTCTAGATTAACTAGTACTGACTATTACAAGCTGTAAAATCTATTTCCCCTCTCGGTTATCTTGTTTCCAGTGTAGTAGAATATTGGAAACAAGTGGTTTTATTGTTTGTGATCTAAAAGGGTAAGATAGGCCTCATGAAAGGTTATTGGGTCAGAATATGGGAAATAGCCTTGCGTCAGAAGTAGGTTTGAAGTCAGCAAGTGGCACTGTAAACCTCTACGGATGTAAAAGAAGGGAGGAGGAGAAGTAGGCAAGCAAAGGTTTCCCTAACTGTGATTTATTTAGAGAAGTAGGTTGCAAAGAAGCAGTTTGAGAAGCGAGGAGATGATTTTTCTAGGAGGGGAAAAATATTTGCCAGTCTTTGAGGGTGTGTTTTGAAGAGAGGTGATGATTACAGGTGCAGTCTATTTGAGGGCAATAAGGTATTGCGCACTCTCCATTCAAAGGCAACTTATTCATAACATGCCGGGTGTTAACACCTTGGCTGCTAAGGGTTTTCCCCTCCGGTGCTGACTTTTTTGAAAGCACCTTTATTCATGACGAGCTCAGCTCGTCATAAGCACAGCTCAACTGTGCCTCATGACGAGCTGAGCTCGTCATGAGCATGGAAGGGGTTAAAACCCACCACACGCAACAGGCTCTGAAACTACAACAAAGTAGGAGGACAGTTAGAAAAATGCTTTTCGGTCTGATTTACAGAAATATTCTTTCTGAAGGTGTACATTTAAAACCTATTGGTGTCTACAACTGAAATATAAAATGTAATGAGATGAGAGTTTTTTCAAAACAGATGTAGATGTTCCCAACAAAGGGTGCAGGCTAGAGCCTGCCTGCAAATGCACCATGTGGCAGGCACCGCGCGGTGCCACGTAGTGCATGGAAAAGCACCCACTGCAATGGAAAAAAATGCCTTTTTTGTGGCTGCCATGGTGGTGGGCGCATTGAAATAACATATGTGAGACCGCCACCTTATCATTGGGCAGTCCCCATCCCCGGGACGATGGCAGACGGACAGAAGTCAGTCTGCCATTGGAATCAGGCCCATAGTTCTTTCATTATCTGCACACCTCTACTATACACTGCTTTATCACAGTCACACTTTCAATTATATATTAAGGAAAAGTGTTCCAACACAGCTACTACGCTTAAATTTCTTTCAATATTGGATCTGACTTAGGATTTGAAATGCAAAAATAGTGACTATAGCAATAGTTGCAGGTGGAAATACGATCTATGCCCAAGGCATATAATATTGGTAGAAGTATATATTGTCTTTGCAAGGTGGTCATGCAGAGTCTCCTGCAGATAAAATTGGAAATGGTATGGAAACTATAATTCCAGATAAGCAAAGACTTTCCATACACTACAAAACTTCAAAAACATGGAAAAATAACATTAAATAACTAACTTAATAACATAAGAAAACAAATAACATACAGGTCAACCAATTATATGGCCTGTGGTATTAGCACAGACAAAAGCACGATGGAACTATATCTAATATTGTCTACTCACCCCATTCCCTGCTTAAATGCCTCAATAAGTTCATCTTTTTTACTTTGATCTTCCACCCAATAACTGCTTGGGATCACAAATTCAGATACCACACGGCACTCTGGGCAGGATCTGTAACAAGAACCAAAGAAACGATAGATAGAGATGCAATAAGCTGGATGTTTTATATAGTTAGTATATATATGGAATCAGCCTTCCACTGTAATCGTGCATGGATGATGTGTTATCATCTTTAAATGTAATGATAATGAAAGAATGCAAAAGATATACAAACATTTATTAGAACTTTAATGCATTGTCATAAAAGTAGAGGTCATGAGCTGCACCTGTAAGATGGAAGATACTCTCAGGGGCCCGTTGTCATATTCGACTTTGGCAACGGTTATGACAACCACTTAAGTGTCAGTAAGTGGGTGCCAAGGGAACTCTCTGCTGAGCTTCCATGTGCTTTCCATGGCAGTAGCAGCTGCGCGTGGCTACATTTCTGATGGTATGTCACACTGTCAGCGGGACAAGCATGTAACACTAGGGCATAGGAATCAGCCCAGTCTTGATTAGCCCATGTCATAACAACCCACATCAATGGCCATGATCCCAGAGAATGATTCCTTTGAATGCAGTCTCATATTGTAGAGGAAACACTCCATATATCCGGACTGACATTTAAGACACCTTTGTTTTTAATTGAACATAACATTCAGACATATGGCCGATCAAGGGCGGAAGGTTTCCTAGAATCACCACATATAGGGTTGCTTCTGGTGGAAGATCAATAACAGTGCCAGGGATTGATCTAGAAAGGCAATCCTGGTTGGGGATGCAGGAGCTAGCGTTAGAAGGCATGATACATACGCAGGCTGTCTCTCTTGGAGGATAACTCCTGCCCCTATCTTCAAGGCCCTTTCATCTAGGTATCCGTGTGTCAACCCTTGTGGGGTTAATGCTAGATGGGCAGTCCATTGCCCGCATCGGAGCACCAGCCAGCGGGCTTGGAAGAGGTAGAACGGATGCAGCTGGAAGAGGTAAACCTCCTTTAAGTCCTTTGATGGCTTGTTCAATGTTTCCACAGCACAACTCTAATGGTTTCAGTAGCCCCTTAATTAGTAATTCTAACTTGAAATAAAGAGAGTCCACAGTCTTGGATCTATCACATTGGTTCTCGTCCGTTTCTGGTACTTCTATACGTGGATTATTTGGTACTGATGGCAAAGACCGCCATGGGCCTACAAAGCCTCCTGAACTCCTTTGATGCTTTTATGAATAAGCTGGACATGATCGTTACCCTTACTAAACCTTTTATTATAGCATTGGGTACCAACTAGACAGCATCTAAATCATTTAGCATGAGCAAATATGCTCTTGCAAAGGTTAAGGCTTTCCTGTATCTGGGTGTGTTCGATTACAAAATGAGTTCGAAACCCTTAATCACAGCAAAGAAAGAAGAAAGAGCTCATTCGAACTAACGCAACTGTACATGGCTTTGAACCTAGAATGGGGATTAGACTACTTAAGGCACTCGTCAAAATGTACCAGGCTAAGTGTATTTCTAAGACATTCTGTGGAAGTGACATCTGGGACTACGTGGCTCTCAACTAACTCCAAACAACAGAAAATAATTCCTTAGATGTATGCTGTGTATTCACCAAAGTTCATCAACTTTTTGCGTCTTGAGGAGTTGAGAGTTAAATATCTTAGTGACCAGTTACTCTAATCCATCCCAACAAAGGGTGAAGGGCTATGGACGAAGGAGGAATTTTATCTTAACCAGTTAATTCGGAGGGATTGACTGTCACTTGACTACGCCTTTAAAATCCCCTGGCTCAAGTATATTAGGGATTCATTTCAGGGGATGAGAAGGGTGGACCTATTTAGTAACCTCGAGGGTATACTCAAGACAGATTATAAATGGATGAGGGACCGCTCTTTAGAACAGAACACACTATTAAGAGAGGAGAAGGAATTGCTGAAACCTACCCTCCGAAAGTACTTTATATTAACGACGACCCAGGACATGGAGCCTTATCTAGCATTGGTGAAAAATATCAGGAAAGAATTCTGCTCATTAGATTTAGATTTAATGTATTACACCTGTTATTGGCCTATCCTAGAGGTTGCTATGAACCTAGGTCCCTCCAGCTACAACAATAGGTCTCTGCAGGATACGATGCGTTTACTATGTTTTGTAAAATGTATACTGTTCCCAGGAGAACCTTTATTGTTCCAATAGTTAGAGACAGAGGCTTCTCACAAGTTCATCGAGCTCTCCTGTTCTTACAGATGTTACCCGCTGAGTTTATTATTTTTAATGTTGCATGTTTTATAATGCGGTCATGACACTCAGGAGTTTACAGAAAGATTATTTGCTGCCAACTAATTTTGAATGCATCTTTTAATGATTGCATTGCTCTTATGATACTGTTTCTATGATTCAGATGGATGCTTTAAATTTTTTAAATATAACCAATATTTATTGATATTTTAAACACCAAATGGCGGTAATGTGGGATTATTTGAAATGTGGCAAGTGATGGAAGAAGGTGATTTGCTAATTGTCCCTCTCTCTCTGTATAGTGTATTGATATTCTAGGCTCCGTCAGGCAGCTAATAAAATCCCAGTCAGACATAAATAGAGGTGAATTGCAAATATATAGTTAGTAATCCAATTCACAATAAAAAAGGGCTGTGAATTCAGTTTTTTGATGGTCGATTGCCAGCAAACCACTCAAGAAACGTGTTTAACTGTTGGCAAATGTGAAACAGAAACCCAAACGTTTTAAGATTAGCCAGGCACTGAATCAACTACATTCATTAATAACAAGTTAGATTTTGAAATAGTATGGAGGTTATCGCTGTATACACTATAGATCATTAACTATTTGTATTGCTATCTTTTAGGGCATCTGCTATGTTTTGTCACAGTTACGTCTTGTAAACTATTTAGAAAACATAAGCAAATATGCTATTCAAATCAATTAAAATAAATCTTTATTCAGATTATTTGAATCCACAAAAGAAAGTTAAAAACACAGGTACCATTTATATTGCTTCATATGTAGGATTTCACTCTTTCCATCAGAGACTAAACTAGTTTACCACATTATAAAGAAAGAGGGATAGACCATATACCAGACGTTTAGAGCAAAGAAGAAGAGAAAACAAACGGGCAAGGTGGTAATCACTGCAATGAAACACAATACATCAATTTACTCTAGAATAAATACTGGGTGCAAAAAAGCAAGACATTCTTATTAAAAGAAGTTTCATACAATTAAAAAAATGAATCTTATAATACAATTAAATTGGAGATGTGCAAAAGCGCAATTGTTACATTGGTACTAAAACTAGTGCAAAATTCACATACAGACAATATCTAAAACGCGAAGCCTGTTACTGCATCATTAGTCTATCTCAAAGACATGGCTATCAAACATTACAAGTGACTTCCTTTTAATAGCTTTTGTAGTTCGGACTGGACTGTTCCCATGGGGAACAGGGTCAGAGCTGATTTGCATATCGCCATTGTCTAACCCAGGGTGGTGTGGAGTGCAAAAAAACGATGGATTTGGGCCCAGATCTTTGGACTGGGGTGAATGTGTGAAATTGATCCACATTCTGTCCATCACCTGTTTTGTTTGCAAATTCGCCATAAGTGCGCTGGGGATGCTCAGACGTGGGTCCCAGGCACTCCACACCACTGGAGTCAAGCTAGCCGGGCTGATGAGAGGTGTTACCTCGAAACCGGTCCGGTCCTCGGATGCTTGATTCCGTTCTGGGAAGGACATGGCTTTTGTAGTTCGGACTGGACTGTTCCCATGGGGCACAGGGTCAGAGCTGATTTGCATATCGCCATTGTCTAACCCAGGGTGGTGTGGAGTGCAAAAAAACGATGGATTTGGGCCCAGATCTTTGGACTGGGGTGAATGTGTGAAATTGATCCACATTCTGTCCATCACCTGTTTTGTTTGCAAATTCGCCATAAGTGCGCTGGGGATGCTCAGACGTGGGTCCCAGGCACTCCACACCACTGGAGTCAAGCTAGCCGGGCTGATGAGAGGTGTTACCTCGAAACCGGTCCGGTCCTCGGATGCTGGATTCCGTTCTGGGAAGGACATGGCTTTTGTAGTTCGGACTGGACTGTTCCCATGGGGCACAGGGTCAGAGCTGATTTGCATATCGCCATTGTCTAACCCAGGGTGGTGTGGAGTGCAAAAAAACGATGGATTTGGGCCCAGATCTTTGGACTGGGGTGAATGTGTGAAATTGATCCACATTCTGTCCATCACCTGTTTTGTTTGCAAATTCGCCATAAGTGCGCTGGGGATGCTCAGACGTGGGTCCCAGGCACTCCACACCACTGGAGTCAAGCTAGCCGGGCTGATGAGAGGTGTTACCTCGAAACCGGTCCGGTCCTCGGATGCTTGATTCCGTTCTGGGAAGGACATGGCTTTTGTAGTTCGGACTGGACTGTTCCCATGGGGCACAGGGTCAGAGCTGATTTGCATATCGCCATTGTCTAACCCAGGGTGGTGTGGAGTGCAAAAAAACGATGGATTTGGGCCCAGATCTTTGGACTGGGGTGAATGTGTGAAATTGATCCACATTCTGTCCATCACCTGTTTTGTTTCCTTTTAATAACGGCACATGCGATAAAAGTAGAAACTGCATGGCAAGTGTTATCTATCTTAAGCTTACATAAGTGGTTAAAAGCTTCCTGGTGTAGCCAAAATCTCTGTGGGAAATAAATGGGACGTAAAAAGAGCTTTCTAATATCGCTATCAAATTTACAAAAGAGAATAAAATGGATTGTGTAGCTTTCCCATCGCATGGGCTCTTTTCAGGATTGGGACTAGCTGATGCAACCTACCCACCCGTAATCTAGTAAAATAGAATCTCTTCTGTACATCAGTTACCTTAACTATGTACTTTGGTACATGACCACTAAAGATAATGAAGGACAGGGGATTTAGGTTCTCAATATCCAGCTCAGTTCACCAGGTACAATGTTGTGTACTGAGTAAAAAAAAAACGATGGATTTAGGTCCAGATCTCTGTACTGGGGTGAATGTATGACATGGTTCTGCATTCTGTCCATCAATTGTTCTTTTTGCATTTGTCACCCCGAGTGGGACGGTTATGCCCAGACGTGGGTCCCGTGCTCTCCACGCCACTAGAGTCAAGCTATCCTGGCTGATGAGGGATGAAAGTCTGAACCCGGTCCTAGGATGCTTGTTTCCAGTCCAGGGAGGACCTGGCCTGGCAGTTCGGGCTGGACTGTTCCCATGGGCGCAGGGTCAAGACTGATTTGCATGTGGCTGGGTCCAAACTGGAATGGCATGGGGAGCAAAAAAAACGATGGATTAAGGCCAGAATCTCTGTCCTGGGGTGAATGTATGACATTGTTCTGCATTCTGTCCATCAATTGTTCTTTTTGCATTTGTGTACCGAGTAAAGGCCATTAATGAAGCATGCAGGGAATCATCGATGTAGGTTGCTACCCTACTTTAATTAGGATGCAGTTATGCCATTTACAAGGTTTCAGTGGTAGCGATACAAATTAAAATACTATTCAAAAAATATATAAATAAAAGAAACACAAATGCATGAGGTTATTTATTTGCGTCTCTACAGGAGTGTGAAAATCACTACAGCCCTTAGGCTTTCCCCTTTCAGGACTAATGTTTGGCAAAGCCCCATAGAGCAAATCCGCCTGGCATTCAAATGCAGTTGGTTTACCTTCAGCCAACAGCATGTGGGTGTTTATGCAGCCTCTGAACCTGATGCTTTGTTTAGCATTTCAAAGGCTACAACTGGATTACATCAACCCTTAATGCTAATGCATCATGGCTATGTAACAGCACTCTGTTGTGGGTGTCAAATAAATAACAGGAATCTTCAGTTATGTTGGTTGAAGTTTATTCTCAGAGAAACGAGTCACCGCACCATACATTGGCACAGGGAAACACCAACTGGCAATTTACAGAACTAGAACAACATAAGCACCATGACAACAAGGGAGTTCCAGAGAAGGAACACAGTAAGCACTAGCAAATACAACACACTCCAACCCTCTTTAGATTACTGCCACTAGAAGAAAGATATCCCTGTTCAGTCAAGAGAAACACAAAAGAAAAAACGCCAAGCCAAGATGCTACATTTTACAAAGAAGACAACAATTTGATAATACAGTCTTCAAAGTTTAAGGCTGCCCCTGTAGCTGTAGGGTGTACCACCCAAGCACATACCACTGGGACAGTGACTCTGTAACTTGATGAGGCAGGTGAGTTATGGTGTCTACCAGAGGGAGTCCTACATTTCCGGGCCCAAAGGGGCATGTTTTAGATTAGATTGAAGACAAGAGTGGCATAAATCACCATATAAAATACTTCTCCAGGTTCACTTAGTAAATTGGCAACATCAGAATTACCCAGAGGCACTCCCCACAAGCTTCATGTTTTATGTCTCTGAGCTCAATAAAGAAAGAGACAATATTATAAATCTCTTAGTAGATCTAGAGGATGCTTAGCTGAAATAGAACTCCTAATTAATTCAAGAGTTCAAGGTGCCAAACTGACACTGCTAAAAGTGTTTAATAGCATCTGAATACAGAAATTAAAAATGCCAGCAAATCAACAACGTTCGCTTGAACGTGGCCAAAACATCTTTTACCTCATGGTATCTATAATAATATGGAAAGTATACATTTAAGAAACATACTCACTTTATGATTGGGTTCTCAAACTGCTTAGCACACCTCCACTGTCTGATACAGGCGAGGCAATATGTATGGTTGCAGTTCGAAAGAATGCCAAACCTTCTTTCGCTGGGCGCTTTCTCGTACACCACTTCCATGCAGATACTGCAAACCTTGTCTTGGCTTGCCTGGAAGGCAAATGCTTTTTCCATGTCAAGTTCAAAGGCTGCCATACACATCTAAAAACATGAAATTGCAATAAACATTACATTTGGCAGGTGGAGAGAGTATACTTT
This sequence comes from Lissotriton vulgaris, assembly GCF_964263255.1. Taxonomy (NCBI): domain Eukaryota; kingdom Metazoa; phylum Chordata; class Amphibia; order Caudata; family Salamandridae; genus Lissotriton; species Lissotriton vulgaris. The sequence continues at coordinate 1,046,801,047 of NC_141697.1, read as the reverse complement.
CAATACAAAAGGCAAGGTTTTACCTTTCCATGTTCTATTTTGAAACTCGTGAGATTGGACTGATTGTCTCTACACAGACAATTGTAAACACAAATGAAAATCCAGATCTCAAAATAAAACATTACTTACCGTTAACCCAAGTTCTCCTCCACTGGTGCCTTTCGTAGATTCACATTTCTTAAATAGTCTACATTTTAACGCTGAGAATCCTTGGTACATGTGATAGTAGGACCTGTACTTTAGCAGACCTAGAGGACTCGGATTAATAATTGAGTGCATTGCTCGGTGCCCAGCTATGGTAGACATGGAGATGCAGGAGTGCCAGTACTGATTCAGCTGTTAAAGCACTAGGATACCTTCCTCCAAACCTTCTGAAGTATCCGTTTTTGGGCGTTAGAGGGCGGTCAGACAAAAGTGCTGCTAAAGTTACAAATGAGTGCTTCAAATTTTTCATGTTTTTACTTTTGTTAGTTCATGCGGCAGACAGTACCCTAATGGGTCTGCTCTTCTTGAAGGAGCCGTTACTTGACTAGGCAAGCATGGAAAGCAGTATCCGATACGGACAAACAGAGCACACTGTAGTGTCAGGGTAGGCTAAATAACGACATCATCAATCCATAGTCAGGATATAAAGAAGTTTATAGCATTTAAGAAGAGATCGCAAAGACCCACGGCCATCTGGGGCCTGCCCAGACGAGAAGCCAGTAATGACTGACTCTCACCTAGCAACCAGAGGTGTTCCGTGTGACGCTAGGAACTTGATGCTGTAACATTCCAACAAGACAATAAAAGCACAGTTCACAAAACACAATTAGGCCTGAGCGGTGAACTCTGCTCCGTTCGCAGAGTTTTCCGCACTCCACGGAGCACGTTGAGTGCCCAAAAACTCTGCTGCGCGTAGCAGAGTTTTTTCCTCGCTCGCCAACGTGTAGATGATATACTTGAGCGGGCGGCAAGGAACAAAACAGTGCCCTCTTGCGCTGCGCATTGTGCCGTTCGTGCTGATTTTACAGGGATAAACACCTGGCGCTGAAAATTAACGTGAACGACATGACAAAACGCACTCTTCCGCTTGCGGAACTCCGCGTAGCGCAGCAGAGTTTTTTGGTCACTTCGCTGAGTAACTACGCCCAGGCCTACAATATAAAGTAAGTAAAACAGCACACTACACAGACTTTTTCATAAAGGAGGGAGAAGCCCAAATATCAATCAGAACTACCCAGAAGCACCTGCTGCCGCAAAGGAATATTTGGCAGAGATGATCTTGATATGTTTTCTTGACTAGAACATGAAAGTATTGCTTTGAGGCTTGCAGCAGTTATAGATTCAACTGCTGTGCATATTCTCCCACCTAGTGTTTTGTTTAGGAATGGTATCTTGTTTTTTTCATACTAAAGGATACCTTAAAACAGAACCGTCTCGCAAGAAGCTACAGTAAATAAAGGTGAAAATCCAACAATTTCTCACAAAATGATCTTAAGTAATTTCTGGGCCTTTGAAGGCGGAGTAGGGCTGGGCAGCTCGACAGTAGCAATGAGCGAGCCCAAGAGTCTTGCTGTCTCTTGCAGAGCCAGCGTGTTTCCTCTCGCTCGCACCTTTCTACATCTGGATATGGGTAGCAGTGGGTTGTAAGAAGCGGAATGGACAGTAACTGGTAAGTGCCCTTTGAAAGCTCTAGGACACAGAGCAAGTATTTTGAATCCCACCTTTTGTACCACTGACATCCAGTAAGTCTATTGTGATTCAGTAAGATTTGTGCTTGTTGAGGTATGACAACATCTGCCCACACTGCTTTACTCTGGATGTGTTGCAGCATGACCATGAGACCACAGAGAGCAGTCCATTACTCAGTGTTCGGTCATAATCGAAACCAAACAGAAATGCCCGACATCAAGTGACATAATATCAGATTGAAGGAAAGAATCAACATGGCAGGGAAGGCAAAAGTGATGGTAACAGGACCTAGCCACTTCTCAGGTATGGCTCTCTTAAGATAGGCGGGACTCGAATCACAGGACCAAGCTCTTTGATGATAGGAAATTGGTGGGAGCTTGATCCTAAACTGTACAACTCTGTAAGACAGTGTGGAAGCAGTTCTGGAACCACTTGGCGAAAGCAGACTCTCAAGCATCCAACCATGAACTGCTGAGTCACAAACATGTAGCAATTTGCCAGGCAGGCTACAGATGTGCCCACGGCTGGTGTAGTACCAACCATTCAAGGACTTTGCAGTAATGGGCTGAACCGAAATTGGACTGAAAATAGCCAGACCATTCAGAGAAAAACGTATATTCCTCAGAAGGGTGATAAACACACGGTGTTTCAGTTGTTGCAATACTCATCCTTCTAGAAGAGACTGAGTAACTCGTGCCTGGGTAGAAAGACTACAAGCAAGGCTTTGTTAACTTAAGTGAGGTTGAGATCTGAAGGAGAAGAGGCATTTCCCAGCTTGAGCAAGCTATCTTGCATTTCTACCAGGAAAGTGCCATTAAAGGTGAGTGACCAGAGCCCAGCCGAAGCTACAGTCCCCGAGTCATTTTAGTAGAAACCGTATGAGGACAATAGAAAAGCTCGGAATTCAGCTGCCTACTCGATAAGAACAAAGTTCATTGGCCAACTAAACTGATTCCTCACAACAGTGGAAATGACCCACCAATAAGTTTGAAGGCGTTGTGGGGGTCAGTTTCTATACCTTCCAAAGGCTCCACATAATGCCTCTCTTCGTTCCATGACCTTTTTCAATATTCTTTTTTAATATTTTGCTTTATTGCTTGTTGAGCTGACTTTTTGCGGCTTTCCTTGCTAGCTTTTTTTGTCAACGGACAGCATTTGTTCCTTTGAGTCTCTAGATTTACAGTTATTTTATATTTTGGTGGAACTAGGCCATGGCCAAATTAAGAATTTTTGCTAAAAAAACACCCAAAAAAACCAAACAAGCTTATAATCAAAGGAATGGTCTTCAAAGTACATACAAAATAAAATTATATGAGGAGTACCTTACAGCTTGTAAACATTTTAGAAGTTCTACAACAGTTTAAAAATTAATTTCAAAATCATTTGCGTCTTTATCCAATTAAAAAACATAGTTAATTAGCAAGCGACAAATACATTGGGACCCATACATAGCATGCCCTCCCCCGTCACCCGGCATGTTAACCATTAACAAAACTATAATTAATGTTATTATGCACATACCGATACTTCGGTAAACACCCTGTTCTATTTATAATTAGGAAGTGTTGCTTTTTCTTAACCATAACATCTTACAGAAAGGAATACTGTCAAAAGTGGAAAAAACACACAAATATTGTCAAATCTTTGCAATTTGTTCAGAGTTAAAATCTTCTAGAATGGAATAAATCCGAGATGCATTTTAATTGCTCCTTAATTTGTAGTATCTTTAATCTGTGCTTGGGAGTGCTTCCCTATCCTAGATTTAATAATCTGCTTCTTACAGAGGGCCGGTCGTTTAACTTTGCTTGTCAAGATGTCCTTGTAACGCTTTCAACAAGTGTTCTCTTCTTGCAAACGCATACTAAGAGAACACCCATGGCCTCTACCTGATGCTGAAGGCTTCTCAGCCCTAGATCCAACCTAACAGTTCCTATATTTGCCTTTTTAAGGAACTCCAACATGGGCTTTCAAAGTCATTAAAACTAACTTTTAAATTGAGAATTAAATGGGCAACGCCATATAAAACCAACAGAACTTCATTTTGTATACAAACTTTAACTACCGGTTCTACTGTGTACCCTATAAAAGCCTAATACATCATTAAAAAAACATGCATAATCACTAACGTCTTCTTTGTTGAGATCACCCACTTCCATACCTGAAATAAACTTCAAACTACTGATACTCAATAATTATTGCAAGCTTTATAGGCCCCAAATACCAAAACAAAGGAAAATTCCTTTCTACCCAAATGCAACACTGGTGTTGTCTCAGTAATTATACCTTAAATCAGTTAATTAAAAATAACAAAGCGGTTTTCATTTTTTGGGAGCCCCACAAGAGTTCGATTTACTATCACAGGGGCGTCTTCATATAATACGAAATTTACATTGTGATATTGTATTTTTGGAAGAAATGTATTTACTGTCTTCAAAAAGCTTGGGAGATTGGACACAAAATTGCAAACAATGTTGGGCTACGTACAAAGCCTTGTTTCGGGCCATCTTGAACAGGTATAGGCCTTGTCAAATTTATATAAGACCACAATGAACTCTAGCCCAACCAATGTTTTTGCTAAGTGTCACCAAGGGAACAGAATGTTGCTCCTCTGAACCCCATGGAAAAAAACAACCCCTTCAAGTCCTAATCTATTTAACCCTCATCTGTTTGGACTATTACTGAACAAAAAGATGGATGACAAAGTGATCATGCTTAGCTAGCTAGAACAGGGGGTAACCCCACAATCCTGAAACCTTTAGTCCATTTCTGAGGAGCCAATCAGTTTCACAAATGCGGTTGCAAAACTATGGTACACTACCATTTGGACTCGCTATTAGGAAGGGACGCCTTTGGCATGCCCCTTCCAAATAGAGAGTCGCAAACGCTATTTTGAGAGTCTGTCACACAAAAAAGCATCATTACATACCGCCACCGTTTTTTGCGGTCGCAAAAGGGTTGAATACCCTTTTGCGACCGCAAAAAACGGTTGTACATCCGGCCCCAAATGTCCAGTTGAACCTACATATTTAACCCTTCATGACCACTCGAGCACCTGTTTAAAAGCAAATTTCTCCCAAGCAGCCAAACGGATTTACATCAAATAAAAAAAAGCAAGCTTAATGAATAATTATCTAACTTCCTGCCAAATTTGGTGTAATTCTGTTAAGTTCATGTTAATTCCCAAAAGTTCTTATGGGAATTAACATGGGAGTACTAAGTTTTGGGACACCGCTTCAAGAATCGCTGCAAAACGTTACAGGAAGGAGCAGAGGTTGATTAACTCTTATGGAGAGTTTCGCCAAACAGCACCGTAGTTATTAGTGAAACAACAAATGCTTTTCTTATGGACATTCTAAACCCAACTATAACTACAGAGTGGCAACTATGTTATACTATAGACATACGACACTTTGGATGATATTTTACCAATCCAAAGATGTAATAATACTGTGCCTGGAGTGGTGAAAGGCTTTTGTCATGTTTCAGCTTAGCATGGATAGCACTAGCTCATCCTATACTTAAAAACGTTTCTGTAAAAATGGCAAAAGGCTTTGTCACTTTCTAGCTCTGCATGGATGGCACTGTGCTAATCGTATGCTTAAGAACTCTGCTAGAAAAACAGGCAATTGAGGTAAGCACACTCCGAGTCAGAAAGGGATTTGTTTTTTGCTGGAAAAAACCGTAGGTTACATGGATCTCAAAGTTATACTCAGATTTCTCTCCTACAAAACCAGTGAAATTTTGTAGGTCTAGTTAGCTGAGCCAACTATAACTTACACCCTTGTAATGCACTTATGACTTCACTGTTGCAAAGTCATACCTGTGCACCCCCAGATTTTTTTGCTGACTGGTACTAGTGGTAACTGACTGTCCCTGGCTCTGCCTAACCAGGCCCAGGGTCAGTGCTATGCTGAAAACACACTTAGAATACAGTGAAAACACCTACATGCACAAGGGTACACTATGGGTTATGCTTACCCTTCTGATTGGCATAACTTCCCCTATAAGGCCCTAGTACATATTAGGGCAGGGGGAATCAAAACTACATTTAAGTCCCTAGTACATAATAGGGCACATCCGTTTAGATGCCAGCAGCCCTTTCTGCACTTGCATGTGTGCACTGCTGAGGCCTGAGGTCAGTTTAAAAGCAGCCCTGTGTTGCAGGACTGCTTTTAAAGTGTCAATTGTGCGCAAACTCCACTTTGGTGTTTGGGGCCCTTACAAATTAATAAACTACAATATTTAGGCATATTAGGTACCCCCAGGGTCTCCCCTAGGTGTCCCAGTGGTGGTGGTGGGCTGAGGGGAAGTCAGGTACTTATAAGGTAGACCCTTATAAAGTAGGTTTTATATTCCTTGGGTTTAGTGAAATTACACATATCACTTTCCACATTGTATTAAAGTGCTTCCCCAAATCGATGTTTGTGCTAGGAGCACTGTGGAGTGAGGATCTGAAATATTTTTACATATTCAGAACCCCTAATGTCTCCCCTAGTTGTTCCAGTGGTGGGAGTCCTGCATATATAGACAGAGTACTTATCAAATATGTTTTATAAGCCCTGGTGTGGGAGATCTTGCCCAGTTCATTTTCCCCATTGCAGATCCCAAGATACATAGGTTAACACTGCAAGACATTATTAATTAATACTGCAAGACATTATTAATTAATAACACCTGATAGGTAACACAGAATACTATAATTCAAGGACCAACTAGAATGGTATTGATAAATCCAACAACATGAATTTGTTGAATTTATCCTAAAATGTACAGCAAGGAAGTTATAAGACATTGTCGGTAAGCCAAAATTCAGCCTTTTAGTGATTTGTCCCGATTGGTCGGAGTTAAGTGGGTTAGCCAGGTTGCTTTGATGAGGTGATGAGTAGCCCCTGGGGTGAGAGAGTCATTCTGGGAGGAGAGGGTTCTGCTGCATATGAATGCTAGGGCAAGGGGGATGGGTTGTAAACCATGATCTTCAAAAGAAGAAGGAGACAGGCAGAAGTAGCCAGTTTAATTCACACTCCTCTTTGAACCCAACCAGATGGCAGGCTTAACCGCATCGCTGCGGCGGTTATTTTTCCCCTACGCAGCTTTTTTCTAAAAGCCGCATAAGATGACGAGCTCAGCTCGTCATCCGCACACGCCCCCGTGGCTGATGACGAGCTGAGCTCGTCATCAGCATCGAAGGGGTTAAGGAAGGAATGGGAAGATGCCATGGTGAGGGAAGAAATTGAGATTAGCCATCCTGGAGGTTGGTTTAGCCAGCTCTTGCCCCCTTTGCCGAGACTTCAGCCACATTGAATTTTGGAGAAATAGTGCTTTCTGGGTGACTATTGTGCCACACTTTGGAGGAAATGGTCATGTGCTGGGGTGCTTCAAATCACTGGACAGGAGTGCCCTCCTGTGTGACCCAGAGAACACTGAATAAGTATCTAAGAGTGGCAGTGCCTCTCAGATCTGCAACTCAAAACTTAAGGAAGAAGAAGAGCCCATGCTGGAAGTTTGATTTGCACCAACCAGGCCCTGCACTCTGACTGAATGCGCCTGCTGCACAATCTGGAACTACAGCCCTGTGGATCATACCTGCTTCAAAAGGACTTAAGCGTGCACTCCCTGCAAGCTACAGGTTAACAGAGCTCATCTGGACCATCACCACCAAGAACCCCGAGCCTGGAGTACTACAATGGATTTGTAAGGGTTTTGTCCAAAGTGAATTGTCCCAAACTTTTAAGGACCATCTTGAAGATTACAGACCCTTGGAGTACATTTTGGACACTTTGGGACACTTTGGAAAACTTTAGAGCAACTTTAAAAAAAGCAGCATAAGTGGACAGACTCAACCTGGCCAGCCAAACCGGCGACTCTCAACTGCGAGCCGACCTGCCATCCAGGTTCGTCCCGCTGAAAAGCTCCAGAGGTCCGACTTCCAGAGTTTGACAGGGAGTTGGTGGAAACCCAAGCCGGCAAACCCTCAATGAATCCAGAGGTCTGACTTCCATATGTGTGACCAGGAGCTCATGGCAAGGCAAGCCAGGGGACCCTCAACGAATCCGGACTGGCTGAGAGCTTCAAGTGATGAAAAGCTCCAGAATTCAAAAACTTTGACCGAGACCTACCACGAGGGGTAGACGCGCAGGGATCCATCACGTTCGGCCTGAAACTTTGACTTTGTCCCAGTCTGGTGCAACCAGAAGCCCGAATAGGTGATATAGGTTTCTATGTGCTATATGGTGCAAAATCTTTAAAAATTCATAATGCAGGTTACCTACACTGGATTTTTACTTGTTTTGGAGTCATTTTAAAGATAAAAATATTTCCCATTTTTATAAATTGGTGTTGGATTTTGTTGTTGGTTGTGTCTTAATTATTTACTGAATTGTTGTTTTTAAATGATTTACATACCGGTCTTTGAAGTTAAGCCTACCTGCTCACAGCCAAGCTACCATGGGTTGAGTATGGGAATAATTTTCTGAGACCTATTCTGAGCCCTATATTGCGTTAGTGGCCTTATTGGCAGTGGTGAATATATCTTTACTACTAATAATGCATTACATCACGCATGACATGTCAGTGACATCACTCATGACATCACTGAGGATATGAAGGAGCAATTCTGTTTCCCTGCCCACGAACGTGGTTAGGGGAAAAAAAGTGCGCTCCCACACGTTGGAGCACATTACACTTTCCCTGAGTGCTCTTTCGCAAGGAAAATATGGTGTTCCTGGGGTTGAAGTCCTCAGCACACTGTCCCTCAGCACACTGTCCCTCAGCACACTGTCCCTATGTCCTGGACATAGTATGGCTCTGGAATATAGAGTCCCCCTCCCAGTTTAGAAAATTCCAGCCCCGGAGGATGGGACCCCAGACCACCTAGAAGCTTGCAGGAGAAAACAGCACCCTTCTATCCCCCCCCCCCCCCCGAATTATTAATTCGGCCCGAGGAGATGGGGTCTTCAGAGTCTCCCTCGCGATGGGGTCCTTGGGGCCTTCTAGAGGCTCTAGTGGGGAGGCTACACACTCTTCGCCCCCCCAAAAAAAACAAATGCACTTGCCCCCCTATAACTGGCTGAGGAGCCCCAACTAGGGCAAAACAGGTCCTAGGATGCTGATTTTCCAGTTCAGGGGAGACCTGGCCAGGCAGTTTGGGCTGGACATTTCCCATCTGAGCGGGGTCACGACTGATTTGCAAATGGATGGATGCAGGTGTGCAAAATAACGATGGACTGGGCTGTGACCCGATTAATTATCAGTGACTACGATTAATTCAACTCTCCATTGATCACTTTTTCTATACTTTAGTGTGTTGCCCTAAGTGGGAGAGTTCTGTACAGACGCGGAACCCGTGAACCAAGCTATGGCTGGCTGATAACTAGGGTGAAACTGGCCCTGGGTTGCTTGTGTGCCAATTATATCTTGTTTATGTTTTTTCCCGGAGAAGGGACTGTGTCCCGAGTCACAAGATGGCTGCCACCACATTGTTGTGGATGTGGTGGCAGCCAACAGATCTCATTTCGAGATCTGGCGGCTCTGTGGATCCTCTATGGTATGAAATATACACAATATATTTCTAACCTCAATTTTTCTAAAAGTACTGAACAGATTTACACCAGGTCACAAAATCCAAGATCCTGCTTTCTGCAAAAATGTTGTATAATTCCGTTCAGCCATTTTGAATGTAGCAGAGTCTAATTTCCGTATTAAATAATCAATGGCAATAACACGTTTTGGGTCTCCGCCCCTTTTTCTCAGCCCCTGCTTCATGGATCATCCCCAAACTTTGCAGTTAGGAACTGAGGTGGAAGAACATTTTTTTGTGGAAAGTTTCATGAAGATTTGTCAAACAGTGCCAAAGTTATTAGGAAAACAAAAAAAGCTTCTCCTATGGAAACATGGTACTAGCGATAACTATCCAGCGGCGACATTCCTGAAACTACGCACACTGGTGGGGTCATTTAGTGCTTAGGAGAATCCTCTGGCGAAATAGAATTATAAACTTCATCCTTAGCGACAACAATCAGCAGCCAACTATACTCAGTAGACTAAGATAAACTTGAAAACTTATGTTTCAGTGTAAAAAGCACAAACCTGAAGGTTTGTGGAGTAGATTGGCAGGTCTATTTTATATATTAAAACAGCATGCTACTTGTCCTGCAAGCAATCCAATCCCTCTATAAATGGCTCTTCACATTCTTTCACTTTGGCTGTTTATCCTTAAGTCATTGCATACATTTTCAAATTTAAGTTATTTATTATCACACAGAATATTTTAATAAACATAAATGCATGGACTTGGTTCTCAATGTTGATAATATTTTGAATAAGAAGTGTAACTTTAGGAGTAGTCTTGATCTATCCTCTGAATGTATTGTGATTTGTGTCTGTAAAAAAAATAATAAATATGTGCCGCGACTTTTCGATTTTGTGAAATAGGAGCAGAAGTTCCTTTACCTTTTCATGCGCTTTTCTTTGTTCCTGATCAAAGGGATGAAGGACTTGCAAGTCACAGATTTCACACAGCTCTCCGTGGAGATATAAACAGCTTTCCCCATAGTGACAGGTCCCAGCGGCGGCATAGGGGCACATCTGCTGACCATCAGGGTAAGGGCCACCTTCATCAAACTCCGTGAGCCCACTCCGGATAGCATCCAAATAGGAATGAGGTTTGGCTTCAAGACTTTCTATTTGGTCATTGCAAAAGCTTGGATCGTAAGCTGAATTGGACTGGGACTTGTCTTCGGTTAACCCAGATAAATCTTCAAAAATAAAATAAAAATAATCTTATTTAACAGAATGAGAGCAGCACACCAAAGAATTCAAAGACATACAGTTAATGCTATTCCCAATCACTAGATGAATTAACATTGTTTGAACATAAAGTAGGCCATTGAAGCAAGTGTTACTTTACCCAAAATAACATCTCAACACAGTTCTCAGAAATCAGAAAGTAATTACATTTTAATGTCAAAGAGGGAGTTGCATAAATTCTTCATACCCTGTTACATAAGAAAAGTAAGTCTCAAGCACAGTGTATGAATTTCTCTCCAGAATTAGAAAATTGCAACACAAATGGATTTTGGATAGTATGCTCTTTGCATTAAGTGGTAATCTACTCATCTAACAAAAGAGTTGAACCCAACTGCGCTTATAATTTGCCTTTATTTGCAAATCCGAATCATGAAAGTGAGCTAAACTGGAAGATGCCACTTGTGCAACACAATCCATGCCTACCCATGGAAACAATGCTTTCGTTTGAACTCTCCTCATCCTGCAAGAAATACAATTTCTCTTTGAATGTAAGCAAAATGTGGATTGACTAAAGTAGCAGGTTCATGGATTGTTAACTGTGCAGATACGTTTTGGAAAGGAACCAAGCTAGCTGTACTTCTTTGGCTGGGCTTTCATGACTCAATTTCTAGTTGCTAACCTACTAAAGTGTGCTGCTTTTAAATGCCAGTAAGATTTTACTTTGATCCAAGCCTAGATATATTGTCTAATAGTGACTGTAGGCTCTTATAATAAAGGTCATACGACTAGGCCTACATGAACAAAAAAATAATTTTCAGGACAGAATGATCATGATGTGAGAAAAACAGATACTGAATAGTTTCTTCTGTCCAAGTAACATTTTCAAATGTAGTGGTTATTCATTCTTTGGAAAACCCAGAGTATCATATATGATGCTGGCCTCTTAGTTGAAATTCAATAATTAAGCAAAAACACATCTGAAGGAAAACTTGGAATTGATTCCTGAAACTGTTGCTTTTAAAGCGGTTCAGGAGTAATAGTGCTCCTGAAAAAAGCCAGTGATGGTCAAAAAATCTCTTTAACTTGTATCTGCTAACCAACAAGTTGAACTTAAAGTGGCTAACAAGGGGTCTGAACCAGATAACTACACATATTAGAAGAAGGGCCCACGAAGGAAAGTATGAAATACAGATCAGCTGATAAGGGCACATCATTGAAGACACAATGTATCTCAATAGGAGGTATGCAGAATTTTACCTATACCAATCGGAAAAATATGAACTTAAAAAAAATGCAATCTGTGGTTATTGTAAAATTAAATTCCAATATCTAGCCTATGCCCAAAAGATCAGTGTACTCTCTGCTTTGGCAATGTTACATTTGCAATAGTCTATATGCGAAAGGTCTATTGCAAAATCAGAGGTCCATTTTCAGAGATTGTACAATGCTGCTGTTAGCCGGTCAGCAGAACTGAAATTGTATTAGCATATGTTAGACGTATCAGCCTTATGGTGGTCTTCCCACTATGTCGCTGAATTTATTGTTGCTGGCTTTAGGACACTGCTAACCAGTGCTAAAGTGCTTAAGCTCTCTCACCCTGTTAAAATGTAAAATCTGATTAATTAATTTTTTGATTAAGCTTTGCTTCATCTATTTCCCCCCCTGCCCTACTTTCAGCCTGGCTCTCTTTGACAATGCACCTGTATAAACATTGTGAGAAGGTGGCCTGATATGCAGTGCTCACTATTCTAGTGAACACTATGTATCAGTCCAGCAACCCTTATTGATGATTGGTTGTAAGTCAACCTTATAGACCAGCTATCCTAGTAGCGTGGATACGAGCAGTCTAAGGCTAAAGACTCGAGAGGGCGTGTTAAGCCAGCTGTTTACCACACATATACCCCTTGAACACCAAGTGAAAGGACACCACACAAGTGTTATGAAAATAAACAGTTATTTATTAAAGATCACAACAGCCCTGTACTCTTTATGAGGACAGGGTACTAAGCACAAACCAAAACTCTTACAAAAATACTTAAGTTAGCACAGTATATACAAATGCCCGAGGGGCACGGAAAACCATATACTCTGAAAGTGGAATGCGAAATTCCTAGCAGGTAAGTACAGTACTAATAGCTTTTGGAATCGCTAGGACTTGACTAGGGAATCGTTAGATTACTTCTAGGAGGCCTAGGGGACTCGGGTGCAGTGTGTGCACTCTCACGCGAGATGCGGGCAAAAGTCTATGGTAGCTAGGAAGTAGAAAGTTAGTGTTCTCGGGCGAACCCGACCTGGTAGGGAGAAAACGAAAGTAGATTCTGACCCTTGGATAGTGAGGCTATGCTGGGGCACCGAAATGCCGAAGTTACCTAGCCCAGGGGCTGCAGCTGCATAGGTCTGAAAAGACGTCGGGAATCCTCGTAGACGGACCAGGAGCCGGAAGAAAAGATGCTGGCCGGTGACCAGTGAAGAAAGTTCAGTTGGATCCAAGCCTGGATCTCGAAGATAGATGACACCTGAAAGCAGAGGGGACCAAGTTCGAGACTACTAGCCAGTAGTCAGTGGGCACCAGGAGGGCACCGGATGGTAGCCACCTCGACAAGGTGAGTGGGTGACGCTGTAGCTCGAAGATCTCACGGACCAGGAGGCGTTGTCGGCGACCAGGATGGAGGATCGAGCTGTCCCACGAAGATAGAAGCTGTCGGCGTCGCTGGACCCAGGATTGGGCAACAAAGCCTTGGCAAATTCAAGCCCACGCGGTGGACTTAAAATGGCGTCTGGAGTGGACCAGGAGGGTCCGGGGTGCCTCTCTTCAAGAAGGAAGCAAGGGCCAGTCTGGAGCAACCAGACCAGCAGTCGTGAAGTAGTTGGGCGTCGTTCAGAAGGCCACAAGCCAGCCGGCTAGTAGCCCAACAACGCGGTGCACAGCAAACAGCAGAAGGGCCCCACGCAGATCGTGGAGATGCAGGGAGGCTGACCTTGGGTGCTGGAGCTGCGCAGGGTCGGGGCTTCTCGGACCCCAAAGCACTCACCAGTGGTGGACACGGTGGGCTTGCAGTAAAGATGTCGTGCAGTCTTGGCGATCGTCGGTCCCTCGAGGTCTCGTCGCACTCACGGTTCTCAGCTTGGCTGTAGAGGTGAGTAGAGGTCAGAGGGGCCAGGGAAGCCGGGTCTCGTCGAGCTGGGTCGTCGGATTCGTGATGAAGGACTTGCAGCAGACCGCAGTGTTCTTTAGGATGGTGCCCGCTTGATGCAGGGTGACTACTCCTTAGCCACAAGGGAGAATCTTGAGGAAGAAATCTTGAAGTCCTTTCGAAGAAAGTGGTATCTTGATTCCAAAGATGATCTAATTTGAACAGGGGGCCCGCTCCTATCTTTATACTAAAAAAGGGGGCTGACCCGGTGACTAGGTCCTGCCTATGGGTGGGACCAGGAGGGGGGTGGTTACACCCCTCTCCCCTGCCGGACTTCCCCAGGCCAGGGGCTGGTGTGCCCCTGGAACTGGTTCTGACTGGCCTATGCGTAGTGAGCACCGGGGTGCCACTCAGCAGTCACCTTCCTGAAAAGCCCTGCCTACCCAGGATACACAAAACCCTGTCTGGGATGGTGCTAGCACCGCCCCGGACAGGAAACCCTTTGTCCAGGCCTCCCTCGCTGGAAGGACTCCCAGCAGCAGGAGGTCAGACTCGTGTCTGTGGTGGCAGCATCCATTTTGTGGAGCTGAGGCTTCAGTTAACTTTAACCGGGGTTCACAGTTACATACATGTCGTGTCCCTCTAGAAGGGTGGAATGCTAACCCCGTCGCCAGAATTGGCGAGGGGTTAGTATTCCAATTCGTATGACACCTTACTCGACATGTTTTGATAAAGCAATACCAAGGATAGCATTTAACCGCGAGGATTATAATGCACTTAAGAGTATATGGTATGCGATATCATGGAACAGCTATTAGGACTTGGTTCCGCAAGCTGCAGACAGGCTCAGCTCATGCCAGAGCACCATCTCACACGATTCCAAGCACTCTGCCTTCAGGATTGTCAAGGCCTGCCATAGGAGTGACTGATAGGAATCTGTGTGTCCATTTTAGGGTTAGGTATAGGTATACTACACCTACAGCAAAGGGTGCTTACACGACTTTGCCCCAGCTGTCATGCAGCCAGTTGTGTCAAATTTAGGAGGCCAGCCAGGGGTGGCATAATACATGCTGCAGCCCCTGGCAGCCCTGGGTACACCTATGCCCTGAGTTACAGGGTCTGATAAGGTGGCCCAGTACCAATTGGAAATGTACCTAGGGTACATGGAATCCATTTTAAAGAGAGAGCAGTAGTCCTGGGGTCCTGATTGGCAGGGTCCCAGGTCGACTATGTCCAAAACCAGCTAAAACACAGGGCAAAAAGTTGGGGGCAACCATAGTCAGGATGTACCTTCCTACAAACATGAGTAAAGAATTGCAGGTTGGGACATTGTAGGATGTGTAAAACATGCAGAGTCAGCTTGCTCGAAGGTTTTCAAGCAATAGTTAATCCTTAAGTAAAGTCTACTCAGAAGAGCACATCTTGTTCAGCCTTACAACGTAGCAATTGCACAAGACACCGAGGCTGTCGATTCTTGCCTTACCTACATTGGGTGCTCTTTCCAAAGTTCTATTTACCTCTGGGCGTTCCTTGTTTGTGATTTTCCCTACAAAAAGAAACCCATGCAACCAACGTTTAAGTGTGCTCTCTCCTGGAGTGACTCCATGGTGCTCGTTGGATGGAGACCCATTCAAGAATGATTAATAGTACTTCACTCCACTGTTGATTCCTCCTTACTTGATAAGGACCCATGGCAAGAGTGGTGACCCTGCATCAAGCAGATTAAAATTAATCTGCTCCACAAATTGGTGCCCGAATGAGAGACCCCATCAAAGGCTTGAAGTCGGATCAGGGGAAGAGATCGGGTTGGTAAGACGAACTTTGCTGAAGGGGGCACCACCTGAAGAGATTAGAGCTGCTCGTTGTCCAAGGTGATTTTTCAGCTCTCCGACTCGGATCTTCCTGGTGGCTGCTCCCTTGACTGGGACCTTCGGTCGGTCCTTTTTGGATCAGATAGGATCGACAGGTGGGAGTTGAAGACTACACATGAGGTAAATCTGTATTGAACCGGTTCATTTGGTTAGGATTTGCTTAGTATTTTCTTGGTTTGGTATTTGTCTGGTATCTGCTTGAAATTTTGAAACTTAGGCTTGCTATTTGTTTTGATTAACAATTTTTCTTACAGGTTAATGTGAGAATATTTTTTATTTCTCTCTGTTTATAAGTTTTTTTAATCTTATATAACATGCCTGTGTTTAGCACTCTTTGGAAGTTTTGTTGTTGCTACTGCTATAAGCAGAGCATATGGAAGCAAGTCATCCGGCGTCACCAGAAGGTACGCCGAATTTTGAGATGTACATCGAATATGGTATTTGTCCAATCATGTATAATGCACTGTGGGACAAATATACAAAAGGGGATCCCCAGTTACAATGGCCATTAGAGGGAACCATGGACCCTCACGAGTATTTAGAGAAACAATTGTTTAAAAAAAAAAAAAAGGTTAAGCCAGCTATGTTTGACAGTTTGGATGTGTGGAGGAAAGAAGTGAAGGAGCGGCAGCTCAAGGCAGAGAAGGTATAAAGGAAGCAAGAAAAGAAAACAGTTTCAGAAGCATAAGGAATTGAAAGATAAGGGAGTTAAGGAGAAAAAGTAATGTTTAGATAGAAAGCATAGATGTTTAATATCTAAAGAATATATAGTTAGACCAACCGTAGCAGTTCAGGTTCACCAAGAAGATATGGACTCAGATATTGATGGGTTGTTTATAGAATGACCCCCGCCCCCATATGTACCCTGAACACCTCTGGAAGAAACTGGCTCTATATATATATATACACTGCACCACAGTGAGGTCCAGTGTGTATAGAGTCCAAGGGTCTCCAGAGGTTTGGCAGAGGCTAAAGTTAGATAGAACCTTACTCTCTAAAGTGGTAGCTTTGGTTGAACAGTGAGGCAGTATAAGAGGACAGTGTAAAGCATTTGATGTACAGACTCAGTCAGCAAATGGTCCACACACTCAAGAACTGAACTCCAGGTCACTTGTTTTGTATAAAAAAATATACTGTTTTATTTCTAAAACCAAGCACGCCTCCTGCAGGTAAGCATACAAATACTTTTCAGTAGTAAATTACTTGTATGAACACAGTTCAAAATAGCAGTGTAACTTGTACTGGTTTTGGTTACAGTTTAAGAAAGCAGTTTGCAACACATTGCAGGTATAGTACATTCAATTGAATGGGCTTTTTAAGTAAAATGCAGTTAATTACTTTTCAGATTACTTTTGCTAACACAGGACTGGATCCTAGACTCAGCCCGGGACATTTCCTGAAAACAGGTGAGTAAATGAGTTTTGGTTAAAGGTACGATTTTTAAGGAATATTATTGCATTTCAAAAGTTGACACTTTGAAACTTTTTCACATAGAAGCACCAATGTTATCCAATGGGGGGAAATTCACTTAGCAGGTAAGTTAGGTTATCGTTACTTTTTCTTACTCCATGCCGGATCCTGGATTTAGCACAGAAAACAGTTAAGAAAATGCGTTTTGGTTATTCTGCTGTTTTTTTTAGTTTTTTTTTATATTTCTTTTTATTAAACAATTCGACCACATTACAGCACATTGATTACAAACAGGGTGCCACATCCAGTGCAAAGGCAAATCACTTTTCTATATATATATATAACAAGCATTTACAATGCAACGGTTTCGCCTTTGGAAAAGTTTGAGCTCTTGGCATTGTGAATGACAAACTTTTTATTTATGTGTTGGTTTTGAAAACAGATAAATAAATGGCATTGTCATTTACAATGGCAATAGCTTAATCTCTCGCAAATGCGATTTGTATTGCAACTATTTCAGTTATCATTTTGCATTACGATGAAAACTGGCTTGTGCATTTACTCCTGCAGAAGAGTATCAAGAGGAGAGTCAACAGGTGTCCCTGTAGGAGGTAGTGTAGTCAAGACTGTGCAATACAATACATGCTCTCTTCCTAACTCACTTGGTTTCGAATACACGCAACCACCATGCATTGCGACACAAATCTGGACATACATTAAAATGAAAAACCGCCTGTTTGTCTATAGTTGATTGTACTTGGTGGCCTTGAGAGAGGAGGCAGAACTGTGGTGAAACTGCTGTGTTTGTGTGTACGAGGGAGGAGAGGAGTCGTATTTGTGACAGAACTTCTGGGTGTGGGCGAAGGAGCTAGGAAGACCTGGCACAAGAGTGGAGGAACGGCAGGGCGCACTGGGGCAGTACGCGATGCCGATCGAGACGCCTTGGTAAGAAGCACGGTTGCATCACTCTGCACATGGGTGGCCGGCATGCAGGGCTGTACCCCCATGTCGGAAGCAGAGTTGTATCATCCAGCGTTTGTATTGCCTACGTGTGCTCTGCTGAGATGCAGGGCTGCACCCCCCCCAGGTTGCTTAGATTGGATTCAGGGTTGCATCATCCACCGCATGGCTAGGAGACACGGTTGTGAAGGCAGGGGTGCAAGGAGGCGCCGCACAGCGCATGTCAGAGGCAGGCTCGCGTCAGCTAGCGCTTAGCTGAAACGCCCTGTGACTCGCTTGGAGGCAGGGTAGCATCAACCAGAGTATGGTAGGGACCTCGAGCTGCATCAGCCGGTGCTAGACGGGACGCAGCACAGTGCTTAGGTGGGGAGCAGGGCTGGACGGCGATTACCTGGGCTCAGGGGGGAGGTCCTCGGGCCCGGAGTGCATGGGGAGGGCTCGACACATCGACAGGTGCAGCAGGCTGATGTAACCCAGTGCAGCAGGCAGCAGCGGGGCCTTCATGGGCAGGCCGGGGAGAGTCCTGGTCCGGGAGGGGAGGGGAGGAACCCCGCGCGAGCACGTGCAGGTCAGACCATTGAAATACAATTTGTGAGACATGAGCAAGAGAGAGGCGGGAGGGCGAGAGGAGATCAAGGAGGGTGAGGAGGGCAGCCAGCGGAGAGAGGGGGAGGGTTGGGGGACGAAAACAAGGAGAAGAGAAGGGGCGGGGTGAGGGGGGACAAAAATAAGTGTGTGAAAAGGAGACAGGGTTAAGAAGGAAAGGAGAAGGAGCAGATGGAGATGAGGGAAGACACCAAAAAAGTGCGGGAGAGGGAGAATAGAGACAGAGTGGTGGGGAGAAGCAGAAAAAAGTGCGCGAGAGAGAAGGGAGAAAGAAGAGAGAAGCGAGGGGCAACAGAAAAAGTGAGACATTCACAGAAACGGGTGCGAAGTTGAAGTAAAAGACGCGAGAGGAGAAAGAGAAACGAAGAAAGGGGCGGTAAGTTAATACAGAGGTAGGTGGGATGCAGACTGTGGTCACGGATTTTGACTCCCGACTTAAGTGAGTTGAAAGAAGATGAACCCATGACAGACTTCACAGGTAAGAACTCTTACAGAGCGGACAGGGCACAGCGGCAGCTGAAGCTGCAAGTGAACCGGAGGCAGCGTCCAGAGGCTCCAGTAACAGGCTGTGTGTCACCGGCGTGTGGAGAGAGAGTGAAATGTTCCGTTTGCACTTCTGGTGTGGCACTGACTTCTACACTTCACTCAAAAAAGTTTTCACAGGGTAAACCAAGTGTCTGTGTCAAATGGGAGCCATTGCTCTTCCTGAGTCACAACGCACCAGTGTAAGAACCGTTTCCCTTAGAAAGCACATTTGTTGTGTGTCACATAACAAGGACGAAGGGAGATTGCTTTATCCTCCCTCCTGCCAAGTTTAAAATAAGGTTCCCCAGTTCCCCCACCCCCGTCCTCTGCCATGCCTCGCCTTCTCTTGTGATTCCACCTATTTAAAGCTGTCCGTGGGGCATCCAAGAAACACTTTTTACCTCATTTGTTGTTTTATTGCTTCATTGCCTGACCACGATCAGGGTTTTCCAAGGCTGGATTCCCCTCAATACCACGTGACTTCACCATATTGAGAGGATACAATGGCGTCTCAGCGGTCTCAAAGCAGTGAGGGTGTGCTCCTTACTAAGACGGGTGGTCGCACTGAGGCATCTGAGCACTTGGGGGCTACATTTTACCATAGCATTCTAGGAACCAGTGCTTTAAGCGGGATGAAAAAACTGAAGGGTCACAAAGGGGCGTGGCCGAGGTAAATAAAGGCATGACATAACACATCTTGCTAAAAATTTGTTCTTAGCATAGTGTGCCGCCCGACTGGTATGCGAAACAGGGAGTCGGTAGCTCAAACCTCGGATTTCCCAAGTCACGTAACTTAAGGACCCTGGATGCATTGTTTTAACACGAGCCTCAGTTCGATTATTTGCCAAATGTAGAAGCGCTTATAAATGAGGTAAACACTGTTAGGCACTAGGAATAACGAGCATTTACACAACTGCCCTGCAAAACCTGTAACCCGCTCGCGTCAAAGGGAGGTAGTAAAACAGGACAAAGGAGACGATGGGGAAATAATGAGAGAAGGAAAACGGGTGGGGGTATTCAGCCATATGGAAGAGAAGTGCCTGGAGGGGAGCGGGGGTGACTCACAAAGATGAGAGGAAGAGAAAATTGTGAGAGGCGGCAATGGAAGGACATCCTCAAAACCAGTGCTTGGAGGTCCCCGAAACCAATAGCGCTGTTAGGCCGTTCTAATGGCATACAGCGCTACATCAATATATGCTATTAAAAAATAAACGTATGGCAAATCAGAGATAAAATAGAAGGGAGAGGGTCAGACAAAGCTGGGGGTCGAAGGACCATGGAAAGTCGCGGACAGAAGGACATGGTTGATAAAGAAACAAATACAGCAGCAAAGAAAAGCAAGGCAAGGCAGAACAATGACGGCGATTGCACCCACAAATGCATGCATGCATGTCAACATTTGCGAACCCCCGCATAGAAGAATTTGAAGCTGACATGGGGAATGTCCGATTTACCCCTGTAGGCTTGCACTGCAGGCAGTTGGACAAAGAATGTAGACAAAATGTCATGGAAAGAAGGAGGGTGTGAATTTGATGGGGCGGAGAGAGAGAATAACAAGCACCTACGGAAACTAGTGGGTAGCACAGCAACCAAACGGAGAATCGGGAGCGGCGGATCCATGTTCGAGCCTCGGTCTGGTGTCAACATTCTGTGAATCTGGGCAAATCATTTACTTTTCCCCTGCCCAGCTAAAGTCTACTGATTTAAATTAAACAAACAAAAAAAGATGGCACACGGAGACAAGCTAATTTGAATTAAACAAAAGATCACAAGCAGAATGCGCGTGGCTGCTAGTTCCCGAGGCATTACTCCATGGGCGTTACCTTGTGAAACAAGCACTCACCTGGGGAACTCGGAAAAACATGAAGCACACGGACAGGGGGGGGGGCGGGAACGGACAGAGGGAGGGGGGGGTCGGGAAGGCTTCCTCCGTTGGCGGGGGTGGGGGGGGGCGGGGAACGGACAGCGGGAGGGGGGGTCGGGAAGGCTTCCTCCATTGGCGGTGGGGGGGGGGGGGGGGGGGGGGGGACGGGATAAAAACAAAACCAAACAGAAAAAAATACATAAATAAATTAGTTACATTTTCAACCCTTAAAAGGCCTGAAACCCTCTTCCCAAAAGGCTAGTTAATTTTACGTCCCTGTCGAACACGAGGGCACCATGCACGCGATTATACTTCCCTCCGGAATTCAGCACCAGTGAAATGTGTACATAATTGGCAAGCTTCCGTGAGTGACTAGATAGGCCGGTCTTGTTGGGTTTCTAAGAATGTTGGGATATGTAGGCTCATTTAGCACAGTACAGAAGTAGCGCAACATTTCCAAGAAAACCAGACCGGCATAATAGCTAGCCACGCATTGACTTGGGGAAGTTGGCATCTATGTTGTGCTCGTGTGTGTACGTACATATATATAATTTACACGTGTCACAGCCGGCAATTAATTAAATACAAAACACACCACCGAGAACGCTTCTCGGATAACCCAAGATACTCAATTATCACTTAGATAAAGCGCAAAGTTGATGCCACCTCCCCACTTGAGGTTGCAATATCACTGCTTCCAGCAGGCCCCCATCTCCACGCCTCGCCTCCCATCTCTCTCCGACAGAACTCAGTACTCCACTTGCTCAGTTCGCGGCCCTCAGGGACTAATACTCTTCAGCGTGTTCACTAAACCTTCGATCGCATGTCGTCCCTAATTACTACCCCAGCCGCTTGTCGGCAACACGAGAGCTCAGCTCCTCACCTCATGGCGGCGGCTCGGCAGAAGAACAGAAAGGAAGTATTCTTCTTCCGGCCGTGCTCATTATCAGACGCGGGGATATCCCACCTCGAAGTGCTTCCATCTCGCACTGCACGCAGACACACATACTACACTTACTCTCTGAATAGAGATGCCCACAGACAATAACTCTGATTTATCTGTGCATCCTGGAAGCAAGGAGGACTTCTAGGGCCATATTTACAGTATAACATCGTCACCTACCCCCCTCCTTAAACAATGGTATGTCCCTCTGGTCTTCTGAGCAGGCGCAAAGAGGGTTTAATCTCTTACATCACGGGGTACCTCTTTACCGGACAGAATGGCTGCGAAGCGGCGGAACTGACAGGGTCATAGAGAGGGAAAAAGCAGGAGCTAGACAAAGCAGCCGACACCGAACGACATGCTTTGGTTGCAACCAATTCAGACCCTAAATAAAAAACAAGCACCACGAGCACAGGGAGGGAGGGGGGCGGGCACAGGACAGCGGTAGGGGGGGTGGGGGGGAGGGGGCGGGCGGGAACGGCGCACGGACAGCGCGGGGGGATCACGGCGCACGCACATTTATAAACAAAATGCTCCTTACCTGATTGGAACTCAAATCTTGCAGCCAACTCCAACAACAAACACTTGTCAAAAGAAGAAAACAGGCGGACTCCCCAAAAAAATAACACCCACCCACCACCGTGATGACGAACAGAAGTGGGTGGAGAGGGAAAAAATGTCGGGAACGCCCCTGAATCTGGTCCGGCCTTGACAGACAGATCTCTGTTCCAATGGCTAGCCTCCATTTATGGAGCTAGCCAATGGAACAGAGGGGTGTATTCAATGCACCATACTGAAAACTAAAGATTTCTCTGGGGGCGGAGCTCAAGCTCCGTGCCCCAGGCGAAACCTAAAAACAAAAGTATGTCTGTCTTTCTGTTTGTCCTTTATGCATTACTACAACATTCATCCGATCGCCATGAAACTTTGGGAATTGTTGAGTACACTCCCGCGAAGATGTCTGTCAATTTCTTTTATTTTTTTTTAAATCAGCCCCCCAGGGCCCTCAAACTTTCGAATACTGAAATAGACAGCAAATTTGCGAGCATCGTCAACAGTTATGATCCTCAAACGGAAATCGATTGGTCAATCTACATCAGAAGCAAGAAAGATAAAAGGCATTACGAGCTTGAGGAAACAGACGAGCAACTGGAAGCAAGATTAGAAGCTGTTCGAATACAAACTGCTCAAGCCCGTAATTCTCAAACAAAAGAGCAACGAAAATCAACGTGGGAAGCCGAGCGAGTACACACTGCTCAAGCCCGTTTTTCTCAAACGAACAAGCAACGAGAATCAAGATTGGAAACAGATCGATTACGCACTGCTCAAGCCCACTCGAATGAAACAGGAGAGCAACCAGAATCAAGATTGGAAGCCAATCAAGGACGCACTGCTCAAGCCACACTTAGAAATGTTTTCAAAAATAAAATGAATAAGTTTCAATAACAATGACACAATGTAAATTTAATGTTATCATAACGAGTTTCCTTGAATTTCCTTTCTTCTGAGATCGCAGCAACGCGTAAGCTAGTACAAAATAATTTACAGATTTTATGTAAGACAAATCAGGTCGTTTCAGTAGCCTCCAATTTCCAATGACAACTTGTCGATAGACAAATGTCGCCTCTATATCGGTTCCACACTCCCCGGATCCTACCCCACTTCCCCGGGCATCCTCTCGCTATGAAGACCGACTTTTCTCTGAACATGCACCAGTCCAGGTCTTCCTTCCACTTTCCCACCCTGGGTGGCTGACTGGCTCCCCCAAGTTGTGCAATATTACGTTTCGCTACCATGAATGCCCACTGTGTGGTGTATGCGTTGAGATCTGAGGGTTCCCAAACATTCAATAGACACCTGCGGCTGCAGATTCACCCCTAACACAGACCGCAATGTGCCGTGGATATCGGCCCAATACTGTTCTATCTGTCGACAGTTTCAGAGTATGTGCGTAAATATAGCCACATCCCAGTCTGCACTCGTCACTCTCTGCCCGTCCCATGCCTACCAGGCCCGGACCGGTGACAAACTCTGTGTAGGATTTTAAAAGCTGCGCTAGCTGCAGCCTGGCCGGAATGGCAACCACTCTTGGGGAGGAGATCGCTTCCTGCCAATCCTCATCATCCAGCTCCAGACCGTCACCGGTCCACTTCCCTCTCAGCCCCCTAGCAGATCTTCCATGTTATTAATGAGCTTTTTATGAATGAGAAAAAGTTTTTTCTGGGAGATGCCAGTCAAGCACCCTATCCTCAATGGGGAGGCTTCCGGGAGCGGTGTCCCCACCGGCACCTGAGTTAACAATGCGTGGCGATTTGTAGGTAGAGGAAACGTTCGGTATTGGTCAATTTATATTGTGCTTGCAGTGACGCAAATTAATGTATCCTGCCGTCTCCCCAGACGTCCTTAATCCTGGATATCCCGATGATGTCCCATTTATCAAACCCCTTAGTTTTCCAGAGGTTACCCAGTCTCTCAGATTTCCACAGTGGCGTAGCGAGCGTCAGCTTATGCTCCCACTGCAGGTGTTTGGTTACGTGCAACACATACACGGCATGCGCCGTGGGTCCAGTCAGAGGTTATCTACGCGGCTTCGCATACAGCGCTCTGAGGTAATCCCCCCGGGGAGTATTCATCTGTCCATTGCATAACCGGGGTCATCTGGTTACCCATAGATCCCATGGTTAATTGCTGCCAATTGAGATGCCCAATAATACTTCTTCACGTCTGGCAGACTAATCCCCCCGTCGTACCAGTTGAGAGTAAGTTTGGTGAACGCAATACGTGGCATGCCTTCCCACAACAACTGCCTCTGGAGACTCTCAATATCCTTGAAATAGGAAGCGGGCACAGGGTCCATCGTGTTTTCGAGCGCATAAAGAAAGAGTGGGAGCGCCATCATTTTGAACAGGACTGCCCTACCCAACATTGACAGAGGGAGGGCTCTTCAGTGTGCGACATCACTCTTGAGCCTTTGCAGGGGTGGATCAAGATTATTTGCGTATCGGAGCGCAGGATCCAGGGTTATGTATATTCTGAGGCAACGGAACCAGTCTGAAACCACTCGAACTGGGCAGCCTCTGGGTATCACTGGTGGCGCCCCACTTACCACGAAAACCATCAACTTAAGCCAATTTACGGTGAAACCCGAATACCTCCCATGAATCGCCAGCACATCCAGGAGGCAACTCAATGAGCCCCTGGGGTTCATGAGGTATAACAGGACATCGTCTGCATATAGCGACACCTTGTCCTCCCAGACCAGAGACCATTCATTTCACGGATAGACCGGTCTAGCCAGATCCAAGCAGCCAGCGGCTTCACTGCCAGGGCAAACAGGAGTGGGGTTCAGGGGGCACCCTTGCCGGGTACCCCTGCTACGGGGAAAGTCGAGGGATTTGCGGTTATTGACCACCACCTGGGCTATCGGATCAGAGTACAAAAGCCAAATCCACCCACAATATTCTTCCCCGAAGCCTAATTTGACCAAGACTGCGAATAAATAGGGCCACTCAACCAAATCAAAAGGCCATTGTATCATCCAACAACACTATTACTGCCGGTTCCAATATGGTGGATGCTCTTCCCAGTACACTGTGGAGTCTCCCCAGATTGAGGGCTGTATTTCGGTGAGGCATAAACCCCAATTGGTGGGGGTATATCAGTGTGGTAATTACTTTGATCAGCTGCGTCGCCAGTAGCTTCAATGATGATATCGGTCGATATGAGGCACATCTCGTTCTCGGCTTGCCATCTTTGTAGATTACAACTATATTTGCCACCAGTTGATCATAAGGCACCTGCCCCCGCTCCCTACTTTCCAATAACATAGACCGGAAATAGGGGGTCAGTCTGTTGAAGTTTAGTTTATATAGCTCGATGGGAATCCCGTTGGGCCCCGTGGCTTTGCCCGAATTGACTCCGCGGATCGCCTGTGCCACCTCGTCGATAGTGATGGGAGAATCCAGATATTCTTATTTGCATCTGAGAGAGTAGGGAGCTGTATATCCCTAAGCAATTCTGCACTTTCAACTTCCGTGAATTTGGTGGTTGCAGTATAGACAGAGCGATAATGGGCAGCAAAAACGTTGGCTATGGCCTGCGGGTCTGTGACCGGAACCGAGCCTGGCCCCTCTACTTCAGGTACCACTCAGGACGCCCATTCCCCACCTGTCAAGCCACGCTATCAACCTTCCCGCCTTGTCCCCAAGCTCATTAATTCTGCCCTGAACATCCCTGCTCTGGGCCTTGGCCCTTTCCCTTGCGATGCCAAGAAACTCATCCTGCTTTAACCGCACCAAATGGAGACCGTCTGGGGTGTGCACCCAGGCCAATTACGGCTGATTTTTCAGGAATATTTGCAGTTTTCAAAAGTGAAACTTAGAAACTTTTTGGGAGAAAAAGTGTCAATGTTAACCTACGAGGAAAAATTAGTTATCGGTTTCAAGGTAAGTAATCGGTTTTATGAGTTAGGGTTCTGGGGTTAGACTCAGGGGTCTCCCAAGGTCAGTGATGCACTGTTGTTGCACCCTAAACGGCACTCGGGCGGCTGGGTGCAGAGTGTTGAGACTCAATGTTATCTTATGGAGGATGGGGGGGCTTGGGTTGGTGTCACCTGGCAAGCAGGCCACAGAGTTGTGGGGGCAAAGCTCCTAGGGTTAAGCTCAGGGCATGTTGGGGACCAAGTTAGCACCAAAGGGCACCCTCAGTGGCGCTAGGGCAGCCGGGTGCAGGGTGCTGTTTTGAGGCCAGGTGCCCTGTTGATATCAATGTGAATTCTCCGGGACAAAGAAACACTGCAGGCTCGGGACAAAGATCTTCCAGGAGTGACCACCAATTCGAGGGGTAAGTTGGGATGTTGAGGGATGGTTA
Source organism: Lissotriton vulgaris (assembly GCF_964263255.1). Classification (NCBI taxonomy): domain Eukaryota; kingdom Metazoa; phylum Chordata; class Amphibia; order Caudata; family Salamandridae; genus Lissotriton; species Lissotriton vulgaris. Next base: position 1,046,774,446 of record NC_141697.1, on the reverse strand, counting down.
GGCACTGCTGAGTTGGGCACACAAAGCCGTGGGGCGTCGGGTGCAGGAGTGCCTTTGGCCGTCGGATTTTCTTACCCGCTCTGGTCGCGGTAGGGGTGTGTCTGGATTGAGGCTGCTGGTGTCCTCTGGAGTCTTGAGGCAGGTCAGGGGTCGCCGGATCTCGGGTCAGGATCGCCGGGGGGACCTCCTTGTGGTGTTTGTTCACTCAAACACAGGCCGGGTTCGGCGGGTGCAGAGTGTGCTGGATTCACTGTTTCTGACTGGCACCAGAATTTGCAGTTCAAACACGTCTGGTGTTCACGAGAGAAACTGCTTGGAAAGTGAATGCAGGCAGGTCCTCTGGGGTTTTTGAGGTTGCTGGCCGCTGGACACGCCGGGGTTTTGCAGGAGCAAGTTCGAGGGGAGACAGACCTGTAGGGCTGGGGCCAAGTCAGTGGGCGTCTTCCTCTTGTTAGCACTGCACATCTTTTCGTCCTTCTTCTCCTTTTCTTGTGGTTGCTGGATCTGAGGAAGGAAGGTTCAGGGTGCCCCTAAATACTAACTTTAGGGGCCTTACAGGTAGGTAAAGGGCAGGGACCAATGGGTCCCTTCTCCTGGGGTGGCTACACCCCCTATTCTGCCACTCTCCAGTGGGAGGGGGGCAGGAGCCTGTCCCTGATTGGCTGGGTCCCCCATCCTCAAGATGCCGGGGACTTGAGTTTGAGCTTCACCTCACCTCCCCTACCTTAGGAGTGGAGTTGGCAGATGTGGGCACACCTCACTTCCTCACTTCCTCACTGTGATTTTGGAGTTGGCAGAGGTGGGCACACCTCACTTCCTCACTGTGCTTTTCCTGCCGGGTCTCCCGCCCAAAGTGGGGGGAAGAACCAGTGGGGGTCAGTTGCTGAGTACAGCAAGTGGTCTGGAGAGGCTCACAAATGCGGTTTGCCTTTGAAGCTTCTCCTTCGTGAACCCTGCCCGTCCTTTGGGGGAAAGAGGCTTGGCACCTCGTCCCAGGATGTGCATTGTTTCAGGCCCCCGAGAGCAGCAAGCTCTCGACCCAGGGGTCCAGAAACATGTCTGGTCATGGCAGCCTAAGCAGCCACACAGTCAGGTCACTAGGAGTGGGCCCTGAAAAAGGACGGATGTACTCACTTTAAAAGCCTCCTTACTAGACATACTGAAAAATCCTAGAGGATTTTATGATGATGTACAGGAAGCCATTGATTCCTGTATCATGACCTTAGCAGATACCGATATGTTTTTTAGTATGATCCTGCCACCAGATATGTGGCGACTTACCCGGAAACAGGATCATGCTGTTGATTAGGGAGGAGATTGGGCTGCCATAATAGTAGCTGATAGGGAAAGGAAACCTGGTCAGAAACCCAGTCAGCTTATATCTGCCTGGTAACATACTTACTTATATAAAAACAATGGTTATTTTCTGGCATCCCCGCCCAAAGCCCTATTTCACAACAACTGAAAGTTAGTACAAGGGTCTCCAACATTTTCTGTAACAAAAGTCACTAGTGATGGAAAAGTGACCACCCCGTCCAAAAGTATCAGTAGTGACCACACTGGTGCATTAGCCAGGGTTTTCAGCAGTAAAAAACAAAAAAAGACTTTGACAATTTGAACTGAACTATTACATGGGCACTAGATAAAAACAATAGCTGCAATACTCCCCTGCACTAAGATATAATTATGAGTAATAAAATATCTCCAACTGAAATATTAACTGTAAGTAATTTTTTTAAATGTCAACTATTTTTCTGTAGACATCAGTTTATGTGTTGTGAAAATACAAAAGAAATGTCTTGAATGCATGAGTTTTGTTTTTTATAACACAGATTGGATTGCACACAGAAGAGCTACTCACAGGTACCTGGTGATCTACTGGTAGCTCAAGAGCCACCCATTGGAGACATAGTAATGCAGCAGAAAGTTGCAAACAGACTACAGTGAAATGATTGCATCACTTAGCCTCCTTGAACAAAGTATCTATTTTCCAATTAAAGTATTGTCAACAGAAGGTTACCTATTTAGGTCTGCTCCTGTCGAAGGGGGTAAGACGCTACACCAACATAAGATATAAATGGTGCAGAATTTGCAGAAACCACTGACTCAATCTAATATCTGTGCGTTTATTACCAAATTTCACTAATTACAAACCCTCTGCTTGCTTTAACATTAAACCACAGATACATGCTGCTTCCTTGGACTAATCAGTGTGAAGCTGTTTTTGTTGTAATTGGAGAAAAGGCTTTATGTAATGCTCCTGATTTAGGTAAAACTGATTTTTACAAATTTGTGCATGTAAAAGATGGTTGCAGCTTGGCACGGACCCATGTAGGAAGGAATAGGTCCTGAGCATATTTCTCCTCCACATTGGACCCTACTGGGATAAAGCAATCTGAAATGTATATTTAAGGTCACAATTTGACAGTTATGGTACCACATTTAGTGAATATCTAAAAAAAAGAAAAATTCAGACCCAGCACCTGTCAAGTGCGATATTAACAGTTTAGGAGTTGACACTTTTTGCTCCAAACATCACTCTGAAATGCTGTAACATTTTGAATCCAGCCACTGTACTGCCCCTTCCCGAGTCCCAACAAGATGAGAAACATGATTGCATATTTATTACTGAGAAGGAGACTAAGGGACGGGTAGACCTGACAGATACCCATATATCTGTCCCACCAGGGGAACTGTCTGTGGATGATTCATGTTACAAACTACCTGATGGCAGCAAGGAACTTTTCAGCATCATCAACAGCAAGGAACTCTTCAGCATCATCAAGGAGTTCGCCCAACCCACCAGCGAGTCTATCGACATCCCTCCCTCACAAGACCTCTGCGACAAACTCAGCACCTTTTTCCACCACAAAATCAAGAGCATCTACGACAACTTCGACGAAGACAACCAACACACTGAACCCTCACCAACCACCCCGACACCCGGAAACCAGCGATTGATGACTGGACAGCCCTCACCACCAAAGACACACTGAAGACAATGAAGTCAATCCACTCAGGGGCCCCCACGGACCCCTGCCCCCACCACATCTTCAACAGAGCCGCTGACACCATCGCACCCATGCTCTGCCACACCATCAACCGCTCCCTGGCGACCGCCTTGTTCCCTGACGACTGGAAACCCCCTCCTGAAGAAACCCTCAGTGGACCCCACCGACCTCAAAAACTACAGACCCATCTCCCTGCTCCCTTTCCCAGCGAAAGTCATCGAGAAAGCCATCAACAGCCAACTCGCCACATTCATTGATGAACACAACATCCTCAACTCCTCCCAATCCGGCTTCAGAAAAAAACACAGTACGGAAACCACCCTCCTCGCCGCAACAGATGACATCTGCACCCTACTGGACAAAGAAGAAACAGTAGCCCTCATCCTCCTAGACCTATCAGAGGCGTTCGACACAGTCTCCCACCGCACCCTAATACGCAGACTCTACGACGCAGGAATCCAGGACAAGGCCCTCGACTGGATCTGCTCCTTCCTCTCCGGCAGGACGCAACGGGTCAGACTCCCCCCTTTCCTCTCAGACCCCACACCTACCACCTGCGGAGTTCCCCAGGGCTCCTCCCTCAGCCCGACGCTATTCAACGTCTACATGGCTCCACTTGCCCCATCGTCAGAACCTACGGACTCAACATCGTGTCATACGCAGACGACACCCAGCTCATCCTCTCCCTATCCAATGAGCCCAACACCGCCAGACGCAACTTTCGAGAAGGCATGGAAGCCGTCGTCAAATGGATGAAAAACAGCTGCCTACAACTAAACACCAACAAAACAGAAGTACTCATCATGGGCCCAAACCCCGACTCCTGGAGCGACACCTGGTGGCCCACCGCCCTCGGAAACCCGCCAACCCCCACACGCAACCTGGGAATCATCCTGGACTCCGAGCTCAAAATGGACCGCCAGATCAAACTTGTCTCATCTTCCTGCTTCCACATCCTCCGCCTCCTTCGTAAGACCTTTAAATGGATCCCCCTCAAACACCGAAAGACAGTCACTCACGCCCTGGTCACCAGCAGACTCGACTACTGCAACGCACTACGCCGGAATAAACAAAAACCTCATCCGCAAGCTACAGAACATCCAGAACGCCGCCGCAAGACTGGTCCTCATCCTGCCAAAACACTGCCACATCTCCCAGCACCTGCGCACACTTCACTGGCTCCCGTCGAGGCAAGAATCACCTTTAAGATGCTCACCCACGCACACAAGGCCCTCCACGGCACCGAACCAGCATACCTGAACAGCCGGCTCAAATTCCACGCACCCCAAAGGACCCTACGATCAGCCCAGCTCTCCTACGCCGAGGTCCCCCGCACCAGAAAGACCAGATCGGGAGGCCGCTCCTTCTCCTTCCTCGCGGCCAAAGCATGGAACGCCCTTCCGCTCCACCTCAGACAGACAACATCGCTCCCCATCTTCGCAAGAAACCTCAAAACCTGGCTCTTCGACAGACCCCCTCCTTGATGGAATGGAACCTGCACCCCCACCCCCCACCCCCCACCCCCCACCCCCCATCCCTAGCGCCTTGAGACCCTTACGGGTGAGAAGTTGCGCTTTAACAAACTCCTGATTGATTGATTGATTGATTGATAGCTCTAGTACAGCGGCCTATACAGTTACTCCCTTGAAATCTGTGGTTGAGTTCTGTAAAATACAACAAATGTCAGAGCAATCTATGGATCTGACAACTTTGACAAGAGCATGTAAATTAAGTAATGATTTGACTGTAAATATCAATATATATGCCTTTGGAGTTGCCCACTTATTTCGGACGACTCTAGAAACAACATGGGGCTTTTTGACTTTGCAAGGTGATAAGATACAGTATGGGGAATGTATAGTAAAGATACTGGATACCTTGATGTTGCCAAAAAGAGTAGCTATTGTTAAATGTTTTGTCCACAAGAAAATTATAAGATGAGGTAATACAGGGAAATACTTTTGCCAATGAAACAGCTAAACAATCAGCCTATTTAGAGTATAGTTTAATGTATATTGTAGGGAAAGTTAGATGGACACCAGAAATGACTATGTTTAATCAGACTCTAGATTGCATTAGGGAAGTACAGGAAGAAGCTACGGAGGAAGAGAAGGAACAGTGTAAAAGATATGGGTGTCTGGATGCAACAGGATGTTGGATAGATCTGTCAGGAAATCAAAGATGAGTGCTTCCAAATTTTTATGTGAATACTATTGTTACCATGGCCCACAGATCAGCCCACATTAGTGCTAAAGAAATAGTGGCCACGTCAGATCATGTATGGTTCAATAATCTGATTCCCAGGGTGGCAGAGTTCTATGTCAAGAGGTGCATGATGTGTCATACTTATAGCACAGGAAAAGGTACACTGTTTCAACATGATATTTTGCTCCCCCAGATCTGCCCTTTGAAGGTCTTGCAACCAGTTGAGAGGGTTATGGGAAGGCTAGCAAATGTACAGAGTGTACCAAGATTAAGGACAATTTGACATTGAATTTACCTTTATTGTTGATTACTATGTCGACTAAAGATTTGGATTTGATCCATTCATAGGTGAAGGCTAGTCTCTCTCCCAGTCTCAAAGGTCCAGGTCACAAGCTAAGGCCTAGAGACGGTGTCTTTACCCAACAGTTTCAGAGGCCAGTGCATGCTCCTTTCACCACCCAGACTGCTGTTAAGTGCACAGGGCACAAACATTGATCCATGCCAATGATGTGGAGAAAGTCAGCACCACTTCCTTTGCCATATGATCATTAGATAACAGGAGAAATACCCGATTTTGAATATGATCAGATCTCTCAGTAGGTGCCTTTTTGGAGATGGTGATCTTTTGAAACATGGTGAAGAGGTGTCATTGGAACAATAACTTGCTGCCATCATCCCTGACCCAGATGAACATATACTGTTTGAACATCCTGACACCGTTCAGCCCTTATAAAAAATGCGGCCAAGGGCCAAAAGAACTATAGACTTTGATTGAAGAAACTATCTCTGGAGAGGTAGCAACCCATGCCGGTGGTCAAGACCGCCAACGTCCGGACCGGTACATAAGCTTGCCAGTGAGGCTTTGAAGCAGAAAGCATTGGGGACTTAATGCTCTCTGATAGTGAAGTGAGGGAATTTTGGGAGAATTGAGATTACATTACTCTGTTTCTGTTTGATCGTTACGCTATTCTTTGTTACCTTGGCAATAAAACAACAAATACTACAGTAAGAGGAAGGAAGGTTAAGAAACATACAGGTTGAATATAAAAGATCAGTATAGGGAATAGTGTTAGGTGTTCTTCTGAAATAGGTATTTGTATATAGATATGGGTCAAATAGGTAGAGTTGTCGATCTGCCATTAAGTGCCTTTGGGAATGTGTTTTTTGATCTATTAGGAGGAATAAAAGTACTTGCCCCGAATGCCCCCGCTAAAAGCTGAGAGTTCTGGATTAGAAAGAGATAAATAGGGATATTTGTATATTTTTTATTGTTAGGATTGGGATTATAGGGTCTATTTTGAAAGCATGAAACATATTACCCTGTTTATAGCCAAGTGCCTCCTACCCCTACCGCATCTGAACATTATCACTTCACCTTGTCCTCTCTTAAGGATTCACACTGTCAAATACATAAAATGCCCTTAATGTTAATTAAACCACACAAAAGCTTCACCAAATAACTGCAGAAATACACCAGGAAAAAGGAGCATGGACTTGGTCAGAATGGTTTTGAGGTATTGTTTCTGCTTGAGGCTGGAAATTATTAATGGGAATAGTGATTATAGTGGCCATCTTTCTCACTTGCTGCATTCAGCATGCCCCTGTGACAAGTACAGCTTACATAGCTACTTGTAACAGTATCAAGCCTTCCTCAATTAATGCTCATGAATTGAATAGAGAAATGAATTGATGAATATTGATGTACACAATTAATACGTGTACCTCTTAGAATGGATTCAGCACCGCTGAAAAGGAAGGGTTGTTAAAATATAAAATCCGATTCTCTCATTTTTAGGGCGAGCCTGTCAATGCGCTTGCGCACTGAGATGCTCGACATATAGGGGCTTATCGAGAGTTTAACCACTGGCGATTCCATGCAGTGCCCGTGCGCTTTTTAGGTCAATGCGCAAGCGCATTGACCTAAAAAGCGCGTGCACATCGCCAGCCATCTGTTCCCCAGCTTGGTGCCGCCAGCAGCTTTTCCCGCTCCGCCCCCTGCTGCATCAACTTTCAGTTTCACGGCCACCATTTGACTCGCAGCCGCTTTTCAACCAGCAACGCGAGCTTCATTCCAACGTTAGCCGCTTGCAATCGAATCCACCACATTTCTCCTGTTTTGCTCACCCCTCACCACCTTAGTATCTCCCACATTGTAATTGTTTACATGTCATCATTGCCCTTTTATTTCGCATTTTTTCCTTCTCGACATTTCTGTGGACACTTTGCTCTCATTTTTTTGTTTCATTGTTACCAGCTTTTATGAGTACTGTTATGGCCATTTCACATTTTCATTTACAGCGGTTGATTGGCTTTGTTCGCCTTATGATGGGCATCAATGCTTTTTATCTTGTACTGTTTTTCAGGTTTCCCGCACTTGTACTTCACTTGTGTTTATTATTACTCACGTAGATTTTCATGTAACTTTATTTAGAGCGCTCAACCGCTCGCAACAATATCCTTAGTCCTCTTTCTAGCACTATTGCGCTACGCTTATCACGCATGTTCGCGCACCACCGGGCTATTCACAACATTCGGCAATGGTTTCACAGCGATCGACTATGCCTCACTCCATTTCGTTCTTGGTAACTTTCCCTTCACCATGGACACCGCCCTAAACCGGGCTGATTCTTTTAATGATTTGCACGCACTCGGAGCACGTTTATGACCTCGCCTTGCCACCCTGCATGCGACTCTCATTGTGCACACCCTTACATTTTCTCTTTTCGAATCACACTTGTCCACACCTGTAAATATCACGTACATGATACTCACACTCAGACTTTTTTTCCGCATTTGATATGTTCTACACCGGTGTTTCACGGTTTGTCCCAGCCTTTTTCCTTTCTTATAGCGGAGTTCCTGCACAGCACTACGGTTCTTTCTTTCACATTGCTCGTTGTTCTATAACACTGTTCTATAACACTGTGAGATTCTTTTACATATTACCACGTTCTCTTGGTATAGCGTTATTGGCCACCCTTTTCCGTTACAGCCACGTTCTACTACCTGAGCACATTTAATAATCCAGCTTTGTACTAATGCTAGGGCAACTTCGCACTTTACCAAATGGACTTAGCCATGATCTAGTAATGATCACCATCCAACACAATAGTGTTTTAACATTATAGCGGGCTAGCTGTGATGCTGTACACAAGAGATAAGCCACCTTCAAGATGTGCACCTTATAGAGGAAAACATAGACACCGGTGTCATCTTCTCTTTCCTGCAGGCTTAAAGTAGAGTAATGAGTCTGTGATTTTTGTTTTATTACGCATCAAGCTCCTAAACCAAACGTGCCTTCCTGGTATTTCATGGTGCTAGAGTCGATAACATGGTTCTCACTCTCTCCTTCAATATCCCTCTCCCTGCTCTCCTCTCTCTCTCTCTCTCCCTCTCCCTCTCTCTCACTCCAATCCCTCTCCTCTCCCTCCTTCCCTCTCATCCTCCCTCTCTCCCTCCCCTCACTCTCCCTCTCTCCGTCTACATTTCTCCCTCTCCCTCTCTCACCCTCTCACTCTCTCCCCCCTCTCTCTCCTATCTTCCGCTCTTTAGCTTCCCCCTGCTCTCCTTTTTCGCCCTCTCCCCCTCTGCCTGCTCTCCTCTCTCTCCCTCCCCTCTCTCTCCCCTCCGTCCTTCGCTCTCGTCCTCCCCCTCTCTTCTTACCCTCCCTCTCTCCCTCTACCCTCTCTCCCTTTCCCTCACTTCCCTCTCCCTCTCCTTTTCCCTCTCCTCTCCCCGTCTCCGTCTTGCTCTCCTCTCTCCCCCTCTCTCTCTCTCCTCTCTCCCCCTCTCTTTACCCTCTCCCTCGCCCTTCTCTCCTTTTTCTCCCTCTCCCCATCTCCCACTCAGCGCCACCACAGAACCACCACAGCACCACACTGCACCACCACAGCACCACACTGCCCCACCACAGCACCACACTGCCCCACCACAGCACCACACTGCCCCACCACAGCACCACACTGCCCCACCACAGCACCACACTGCCCCATCACAGCACCACTCTGCACCACCACAGCACCACTCTGCACCACCACAGCACCACTCTGCACCACCACTGCACCACTCTGCACCACCACAGCACCACTCTGCACCACTCTGCACCACCACAGCACCACTCTGCACCACCACAGCACCACTCTGCACCACCACAGCAACACCACAGCAACACCACAGCATCACTCAGCGCAACCACAGCATCACTCAGCGCAACCACAGCATCACTCAGCGCAACCACAGCATCACTCAGCGCAACCACAGCATCACTCAGCGCAACCACAGCATCACTCAGCGCAACCACAGCATCACTCAGCGCAACCACAGCATCACTCAGCGCAACCACAGCATCACTCAGTGCAACCACAGCATCACTCAGCGCAACCAAAGCATCACTCAGCGCAACCACAGCATCACTGGTTCAAATATGTTCTTTCAATGTTTAAAGCTGTTTTCAAGCCTTCAAGCTTTATTACAAATCACAAAAAGATGTTAATATTTCACCTTTGTTAAATTAATTATTTAAGTATTAATTATTTTACAAAAAAATTCATTGTTATTTGTAATATCAATACATCTAAGTCACGTAAATACAAAACATGTTGCATTACAAATGCTATAGGTGTCACATTTGCGAAAGTTATAACTATTGGCATTGTAAATGACAAAGCTATTAATTTAACTATTTGAAAAAATAACACAAAAAAACATTTATAAGACCAATAGCTCAAACCTTCCCAGTGCGTGCCCTATTGCATTTCCAATGCTTGTTTGATTAAGCTGTGCTTCATCCATTTTCACCCCTGCCCTACATTCAGCCTGGCTCTCTTTTTGACACTGCATCTGTATAATCATGAGTAAAGAGGTTGGGTCATTGTAGGCTGTGTAAACATGCAGTCAGCTTGCTCGAAAGGATTTCAGGCAAAAGCTAATCCTTAAGTAAAGTCTACTCAGAATAGCATATCTTGTAGTTCAGCCTTAAAACGTAGCAATTGCACAACACACCGAGGCTGTAGATTCTTGCCTTACCTCATTTGTGTGTTCTTTCCAAAGTTCTATTTACCTCTGGGCATTCCTTGTTTGTGATCTTCCCAATAAAGACCCATGTAACTATCGTTCAAGTGTGCTCTCTCCTTGAGTAACTCCATGGTACTCGTTGAATAGAGACCCATTCATGAATGATTAATAAATGAGATTGTACTTCACTCCACTGCTGATTCATCCTTACTTGATAAGGACCCAAGGCAAGAGTGGTGACCCTGCACCAAACAGATTAAAATTAATCTGCTCCACAACCTAAACATGGTAGAATTGGCTTATTTAATTTTACAGTAAGTCCCTAGTAGAGTGGTATACCATATCTCAAGGCCTGTAAATTAAATGATACTAGTGGGCCTGCATGATTTATTGTGCCATTGCAGCATGAATTGAGTTTTAAACAGCCAATACAACTTGGTGATATACTCCCCTTGCGATGAATTGAACTCCCCTTTTATTGTTTTTAGGTTACCCCTAAGGTAGGCCCTAGGTAGCACATAGGGCAGGGTGCATTGTAATTAAAGGGCTGGACATGTACTTTTAAGGTTTTACATGTCCTGGAAGAACTACTAAATTCGTCTTTCACTACTATGAGGCCTACATGTCCTATAGGATAACATTGAGTTGCTTTACTACATTTCATAAGTGCTAACTTGTGACTAGTAACAGGTATGAGTTTGGTGTCGGGAAATTGTAATTGAAAATCCTCTTTAATGTTAGTTGAATTTTAAGTTACAATTATGAAATTTTTATTTTCCTGCCCTGTTTGGCGCCTGCAGCCTTCTTCTGGGTCACATGACTGAGTGCAGCTGACAGTTGGACTTTGTTTATTCCTCTGAGACAGCCACACAATAGAGGAATTAGGAATACCTGAATGGGTCATTACCTGGAAGAATGGGGGTTGGGGTGGGGGGAGCTGGGCACAGCCCCACTTTGAACTGAATAGGTTGTGCTCTGCCTTCCGACAAAGGACATGTCAGCCCCACATTGTTCATGCAGCCAGCCTACAGCCAAGGGAGGAGAGTCAGAAAACTTCAAGCACCTCAAAGAGAATTCTCTATAAACTTCTCTAACTTCAAAGGAGGCACCATGGATAAAATGGGGACTCTTGGACCCATTCTAGATTAACTTTCTGGATCTGCTGAAGGACTCTCCTAGGACTGCCTGCTACTACTGTGGCCTGCTGTGTAATTCACAAGACTGCTTTGCTGCACCTGGAAGGACTGCTTTGCTGTTTCGAGCCTGCCATGAATCCACAGAGAACTGTGCTGCTGCTTGAGCCCTGCTTCACCGGCTGCACCAAGGACTGCCAGAGTGACTCCAAGGCTAGTTTGCTGGACTCCTGTTTAGTGAATCAGGGACAGAAAAGGCTCCAACCATTATGAACCCACACCTGGATCCAGCCTGAAGGAGTCCTAATCCCCCTCCCCCCCCCCTCAAGTGCTGCACCTCCAGTCCTGGACCCTTGGGGTGGTGCTAAAGGTGCCAGATAGTTCAAAATCCAAAACTTGGGACATGGAAAATGTTCCTGCATAAACACTGCTCTGAGAACAGAGGGAATACCCAGACCAGCCTGCCTGTCTACCCAATTAAGATGCATCACCGGTCGGCTAGACTTCGCAGTAGCTCCCGCTACATTCTTCTCTGCAGCAGCAAATCCTGTTCAACGACCCCTTGGCGGAGGGGTATACGGCCTTCTGTAACTCTCGTCAGCTCTAACCTCCATCTTCATCACGCAGAAATCTTCCCCCCTGACTGCTTACAGCGGCTCTTCAATGGAGCTGGGTTTTCTTAAAAATGCAACCCCTGGCCTCTGTAAATAAAACTGATTCAAAATAGCGGTGGTTCTGCAGTGTTTAGCCCAACGGTTCCCACATATGCTGAAGCATACAGGACCAAAAGTACAACATGAGGTTAACGCCCCCCCCCATGCACCCTTGGCTTTCGAAAGAATCATATACTTAGCTGCCCTTCTAGGTTTTTTTAATTCCCACAAACAGCTAGAGCAGACACTTTCAAGTTTAGTCAGCCAGAATCCGTTAATCTCCAAGGGAACAGCCTTGAATAAATACAACACCTTTGGCAACATCGTAACACATTACACCTACCCACCAATGAGAGTTGAAAGTGGCCAATTCACAAACGTTCATGCTAGATATTGCGCAGCTGTGGGGTTAGGTTAGTTTCAACCAGATAATCCAAAATCGCAGTTATTCTAAACCCTAAATGCACTGCCTCTTTCACCACCCACCAATCGTTAAATCCCAATTCTTTAGAGCAAATCACCTGAATCTTTCCCTCATTTAGTCTGTACCCAGAAAATGACACAAAATACTTTAAAGCTTTTCCTATTTCCACAAGAGCACTTGGGGATCCGCTGTAACCACCACTATGTCAGTCGCATGGGCCAGTACTTTGTACTCTACCTCTACAGGTTTATTTAGTTTGTTTCGCTCTAGTAATGTAATAAAGGGATCAATATAATAGCGAACAGTGGTGAGAAAGGACACCCCTGATTAGTCCCCTTGGTAATCTATATACAATCAAATTCAACCCCCATTATCTGCAATTTGGAATTAGGAGCTTGATTCGGTGCAATAAACAGACTTGATAAAACCTGGGCCAAACCCTTTCCAGGCTAAGGCCGCCCACAAAAAGCACCACAACTCCAGGCAGAAGGCTTTTTCATCATCAAGTAGTACCAGACCCATATGCGTCGTAGCAGCCTCAGCAATATCAAACAAAGCTGTTACCCTCCTAACGAAATCCACATTCCCACGCCAAGAAATAGTGCTATGCTGTCATGATGACACCAAGGAGGAAAGGACAACACATTTGCATAACTTTTAGCATCCACATTTGCTACAGAAATGGGGATATAAAGTCCAGAGCTAAGAGGAGATTTGCATATCTTCATTAATAGAATGAGGTTAGTTGTTTCCCATGAGGGAGGAATGTCCTCAGACTGAGCCTTGAAGAAGACCGAGAGCAGATCTTTGCAGAGTACCCTAAAAAAAGCTTTAAGGAACTTTGTTTTAAACTTTATTTAGCAGTATTTGTGGAAAAGTAAAGCAGAGCACAGAGTTCAGTTGCATTACATATAGGGTACATTAAAGCGGCATAATCATTAAGGCACAATAAGACAGCGCAGAAGCAATCATAGCATAGCTGATGTAGTATAAAAAAAACAGCATTTGACATGTCATTTCTACAGTCTAAGGCGACTCCTCCCGACCTTCCATTAGTCCACATAGACCCAAATATATCTTTAGTTCCTTTTATCATAACAAGTAGGATATACACAGTCACATTATGAGTACAATGTCTCCTTCAACCCACCCCCGTCGGTTCCATACCCTGCTCCTGTTGTGTAGGAGGGGCTTGCTGCTATGATGCAAGGAAAGCTCGGAACGGTCACCAAAAGTCCTTGGGTCTAGAAGAAGTCGGAACAGTACCGGCATACAAATCACTCTGTATTGAACAATTTGCTAAGCTTTGGATCCATCCAGTTGTAGTCGGTGCACTCTTGCTACCCCAATAAATTGTGACTTCTCTTTTAGCTAGGAGTAAGGAAATGGCAGCAAATCTGCAAACTTTCGGGGGAATGTGCACCACATACCCCAGTAGTGCTATCTCGGGCAAAGGTTCCAAAGGGATTTGATTCATTCTGCTTAGAAGTTTATGTACTTCCACCCAAAAAGCGTGGATTTGCGGGCAATTCAGGCAAGATGTAAAAAGTCCCCTTGTGGGGTCTGGCATCGCTGGAAGGAGTGAGGTCTGGAGGGATCGATCTTGTGCATTCGGGTGGGTGTAACATAAATTCTACGTAGGAACTTAAAGTGTATCTGTTTATGTTTGCTGTTCAATGATACTGTTCTAGTAACCTTGCAGCAGGCTAGCCTCTGTTCGTCCGTGATTGGGTTGCCCAAATCAGACTCCCATGCAGAGCATACCCTTACATCGTCCACCGGCACCAGTTCAGAGCAAGCCCTATACAGCTGGGATATTAGATGGAGCCCCTTGCTGCGGTCTATCACCAGTGTGAGGGGGGAAATGAAGGGGGTTCCAGCGGATAGTCTGGAAATCTGTCGCGTAACGCTGAGCGTAGTCTGGCCAGAATGAACCTGTCCATGAACGTAGCCTCCGAGAACGTGGACATATCCTCTAGGTCAAAGATATGAACAGTGGGAAAGAGATCTCCTAGTGTGTGGATATTGAATTTGGCGCAGGTTCTTTGCAGCAACTTTTCACCAGTTATAGGTAGTAAGTGAGCATGTGGTAGGGGAAGGGAGGAAGAATACAGTGTCTGCGTGTGGGTGATACTGCTCAGTTTAAGCCACGCCCAGCTGGTAGTAGAAACTGGCTGTATATCTTTAGGGTCTCGAGGGATACCAGTGGGCAAAACGGAGGCAGTGTGGCGTGCAGGACGAAGTCCGATTCAGGACGGAGGTAGGTAATCCTTGCATCTGGGTGGTACCATGTGTGTGCGAAACTGCACTGTGCAGCCAAATAGTAGTGTAGATTAGGGACCCCATACCCACCCCGCTGATAGGGGAGGGTCATCACTTGCCATTTCACCCTGGGTGTCTTGTTGCCCCAAACTAGCTTGATTAATAGTGAACGTAGAGTGCTGAAAAACTTGTTGGTGAGTGGGATTGGAATATTATGGAATAAATATAGAAACTTAGGGAGGACTATCATTTTTATCAAGGCTACTCGCCCAGCCATGGAAATAGATAGTTTGACCCAGGAGTCAATTTGTGTTTCTAACTGGGAGATTGCCACCCCAAAGTTGCGGCGCACAATCTGCTCAGCTTCATGATGGATATGAATCCCTAAATATTTCACCGAGTCAGCGCACCAGTCTAGTGGAAATTCCGGAGTCCAATGGGGCGTCCCAGTCGTGAGAGGAAAAATAACCGACTTGCGCCAGTTGATCCCCAGGCCAGAGAAGGTACCAAATTGGAGGATCTCCCCAAGTAGTGGGTCAAGATTTGTTTGGGGGTCATGGACGTATAGGATTGTGTCTGCATATAGGGAGACTAATAACGGGCCTGTGTTAAATACCAAACCTCTGTGGAGGTGTTTTTCTTGGAAGTGTCTAATCAATGGGTCCATTGCTAAAATAATCAATAAAGGGGAAAGGGGGCATCCCTGACGCGTGCTGCACGATAAGACAAAGGGGGCAGAGAGGGTACCGTTTAGCCGGAGTCTAGCTGTAGGTTGTGTGTATAGCAGGGCCGTAGTGGCAATAAAGCCCTGGGGCATTCCCATGCGTTGCATTATGGAAAGAAAGAAGGACCATTCTAGGGAGTCGAAAGCTTTTTAGGTATCAAGTAGGATCGCTGCTGCAGGCACTTCCGGGTCTAATCTGTGCTGGGTGTTAAATAAGGTTCAGAGATTGAAAGCGGTGGACCGGTGCGGGATAAATCCTGACTGGGCAGGGGATATTATAGATTCCATGAGTAACGAGAGGAAACATGACAAAGCTTTCACGAAAATTTTATAGTCTAAATTCACCAATGACAGTGGTCGATATGAGCTACAAGTAAGGGGATCCTTGTCGGGCTTGAGGAGCAACATAATAACGGCTTCTCTCAGGGTGGGGGGGGGTGGGGGGGTGGGGGGGCCTGTTGTTTCTCCAGGGCCTCAGCATAAATGTCCAACAAGTGTGGGGTCAATAGCTCTCTGTAAGCTTTATAAAACTCGTTAGTGAATCCATCCAACCCTAAATTAACACTATTTCCGAAAGGTACTCCTCTTGTCCAGAGTGGTCTGGCCCTAACTTGGTAGTGTGTAGTGTTTTGAAATAGGACACAAATAGGGGGTCCGCAAGTGTGTTACCTAGAGTGGGGTGCAGTTCTGTGACGTATGATTTTGCGCAGGGAGGTCTGAGCATTTGGGCTAGGATCCAGCCGGGGCGGTCCCCTTCTCCATAAACAGGGCACTATGGTTTTTCCCCATGTACAGAATTTCCTTATCAGCTACTTTCCTATATTCCAGAAGTAGAGCTGCCCTCTTCATGTTGTACCCCGGGTCGGTAGTCACTCTCTGCGAGGCGTCCAATGCAGTCAGTTCATTTTCTAACCGAGAGAGTGTATTACGTAAGCCTCGAAGTACCCTGGCACTTTTTGAAATACATATTCCCCTCATATAAGCTTTAAAGCCCTCCCACAGCACTGCTTCAGAGTCTATAGAGCCTGTATTTATGTCAAAGTACTCTTAAATGGCTACATAAAGTTCCTGCCTGAACAATTCGTCATCTAGGGTGCGACTTGGGAACCTCCACTGTCGTTCATACCCTTCCGGGCGGGGAATCAGCAGCCCTAATAGCACTGGGGAGTGGTCAGAGTAAGATCTAGGTAATGTTTGTAGTTTGTGGAACCATCTTGAGAACTCAGGGGAGGCCAACCAGTAGTCAAGTTGTGTCCAAGTGTCGGTCGAGCCAGTGTAGTGCGTATAAGTGGTGTGGTGTGGGTCGCGCACCCGTCTCAGGTCCAGTAATGAGAGGCGGTCACACATGGAGTGCAGGGCTTTGCGTGCTCTTGGTTTCGGGTCAAGGGCTAATGAGGTGCTGTCGGAGACAGGGTTGACTGTAAAGTTAAAGTCGCCTCCCAGCAATAGGGGTGTGGAGCCCAGTCGTAGCAGCTTCGCATAGAGTATGAAAGAAATCTGCAGAGTCAGTGTTAGGGCCATAAATGCACCCCAGTGCAATCTTGTAGTGGAAAAGTGTGCCCTCTACAATTACAAACCTACCGGATTCGGCGTACATAACAGAATGGCATTTGAAGGGGAGTCGCTTATGAATAAGAATGGCCGTGCCCCTAGCATAGTGGCTATAATTGGCGAAGTAACAGTTTGGACCCCACGAGGATGCAAACCGGGATCGGTCTCTGAGGGGAGAGGAGTCTCTTGTATCAGGACGATGTCTACCCTGTGTCGGATCAAGTAGTGTATTACCTGCCATCTCTTACGGGTATCATTTAAATTTCTAACGTTCCATGTAACCAGGGTAATGTTGGAATGACCGGTGTTGTGACCTATTTGCGCCATATCTGCACATTGCTTGCAATAATGAAAAATAACCAAGGCCTGTAACCAACAACTTGGTCAGCAATTAGATAAAACATGAACACAGTGCAATGCAGAAACATCAATTCCCCTCCTGCCACCCCCCACCCAGCCTTCCTGCACCAATCGGCAAGGCAATACCCATTTTCCAGTAGTTACCCTCAATACCCAAAACGTTTGCCATCTATGTAAAGCAATACTTATGGGGTACATGTTAGCATAGTAAACACAATCTATAGGTGTACACCAAAAATGGGGACGTATGCTATCTAACGGTCTAGTAACCAAGAACAAATAATACTATTTAACATACAAATCCCAGCATTTAGCTATGAAGAAACATTTGAGCGGCAATGTACACAAATCAAATGATCAGCTATGGCCTGAGTTAGAAAACAAGTCCGCACTGGCATCAGACCCACTCTGAGGGGGGAGGAGGTAACAGCGTCGGATGGGCCTTTGTTATTAAGTTTGTAGGTGTGACAGAATTCCTGCAACTCCGTCAGAGTTTCAAATATACGGGAACGGCCGTTAACCTCCACCCTTAACCTGGCAGGATGTAACATGCCGTATTTTAATCCCAGATTTTTTAGAGTAGCTTTAGACCCTTGAAACTTTCTCCGAGCGTCGCACCATAGTGGTGAAGTCAGGGTACAGTGATAACTTGGAGCCTTGCCAAGTGAGTTCCCCCTTTTCTCGGGCCATCCGTAACGCAGTGTCTCCGAAATTCATTATCCGGGCGATAATGGGCCTTGGTGGGAGGCCAGGATTAGGTCTCGGCCCGAGCGACCTGTGGGCGCGCTCTACCACAAAGCCCGGGGTAAATGCCTCTTTTCCAAAAAGATCTATCAGGACGGTTTCCACCAGATTGTCCATTCGTCCAGCGGCTGTGGACTCCGGAACGCCCACAAGGCGGATGTTGGTGCGTCGACTCCTGGCTTCCAAATCCTCATTTTTGATTGCCACTTCCTTCAGTATTCTCTCCATCCTGTTGACCCTCTTCAGGGACTGGGCCATGCCATCTTCCAGGTCGGATGTGGGGGATTCCACCACATCCATGCGTCTGTCGTGCACCTGGATTTTGGCCCCAAGGTCCGCTATGTTCTTGTCTAAGGTGTCGAAGCGGACGTCCAGCGCCTTGAATCATGCCCGCATCTCAAGCAGCAAAGGGCCCAGTTGGCCAGCGTCTTCTGCAGGTGTGGGCAGTACCTGTCCATCCGCCGCCATGTTGTTAGGTAGGTCCCTATTGGCGTCCACTAGCTTCTCAAAAGGGAGTTGACGCCGTTTCAGATCTTTGTGGCCCATGCCGCACCAGCCGTAAGTGGACAATATGAGAGGTGAGTACTTGGAGCTGCGCAGGAGTGACTCTTACTGGAACTGCAGTCTTTAGAATGGTATTCGTACAGTGAGTCAAGTGGTACTGGCCTGGGTTGTAGTGACGATCCGTGATGGCGCAGTGGTAGAATAAACTGCACAATAGCATTTACCCTTGGACAGTAGGGCTGCGTTTGTCCATGGTGTAGGCCAGAGATGTACAGGACTGCCTGTCCATGTGTAAGTATAGTGTGCCCAGTTTTCAGACCGGTGTTGCTGGGCTTTCCTTAACTTGGAGGGTCCTATACCAGAGTATATGGTATGGCTATATCATAGAACAGCTATAAGGAGATGGTTCTGAAAGCTGCAGAGGGGCTCAGCTCATGCTAGGGCACCCTCTCACATAAAACCAAGCACTCTACCTCCAGGATTGTTAAGGCCTGCCATAGGAGTGACTTATAGGTGTATATATGTATAAATAGATATAGATATACTATATCTGTATACTATATCTGTGTGAACAGACCTGTGGTGTCAGTTTGGAAGGCAAACCAGGGGTGGCACAATACATGCTGCAGCCCCTTGCAGGCCTAAGGTGTACCTATGCCCTGGGCACCTATGGTACACTATACAGGGGCTCACAAGGGTGACCCAGTAACCAATCTGGTATGTACCTAGAGTACATGGTATCAATTTAGAGAGAGAACAGCTGGGCTGTGGGTCTGATTGGCAGGCCCACAGCCACACTAAAGTCGAAAAAACAGAGAATCACAGCAAAAAGTGGGGGTAACCATAGGAAGCAGACCCTACCCTCCTACAGCCACTCTGCGAATGGCCCCCAGTAGCTTCTGAATGGTGTTCTGAGCCTTGAGACTATCAGCCCATGTTTCCTTCATGATGCCTTGATATATTGCTTTACGACATTGTGGTGACTCAGGCGGACTTATTTGCAGGGGTGAAGTAGTATAGTCCCAACTCAGATCGCACCCCAAGCTAGCCTCCTGCAGTGGCTCCTTTCTCCTAACTGTCAAACATGGATCACTCAATCCCTCCTCAGGTAATGGGATACCATCTGTATCGGCTAACCTACTTAAATCATTAGATATGCTGCCCTGCGATGTTCTTCCTTTCCGGTCCCCAATATCTCCTGACTTAAATGCTCCTCCTCAGACTATTCGAATTGATTAGATAAGGAGAAACAAAAGTTTCCAGATCAGCTTGCTCAGCTTGCACTTCTGTCAAACAATGGTACATTTTGAAGTTGGGGCGGACACTGTTCTTGCACCTGTTCACGTCAGGTCACTCACCGCTGCATCAAGGCTACCCCCAACCGCAACTACTTTCACGGGGCTGCATCGCTTCACCGTATGGTAAATTTACTGGCTCCCGTACGTCCCACAGTACCGCAACAAGGATTGGGAGCGTGCATCGGCTTGGGTACCATCGGGCCGTAGCAAGATGCTGGGCTTCCCCGGATCTAGTCACTCTGACTTCACCAAGGGACGCTCGCCGCACCAACCTCCTTACAATGCTGTATAGTACTGCTAGGATCTTGTGTACTGCAATGCCCCCAAACAGCAGACAGTCCCGCTAATCAGACTGCAGCCACGTCTGCAAGCCGAGGGCAAGCAGTCGAGTGAAAATCAATGCAAGGTCGGGTGGAGAAGAGAGTCTGATTGACTGTCCTAGCACAGCTGCCATCTTGCCTCGATTACTGGTATGGGATATTTTGTAAAATAAATGTAATTTTTGGAATATTATGATAACATGGTGTGCAGAGGCACTTCTAACTCACCTCTGTTACGAAGTACCAACGTTTTCTTTTCACGTCTTCCTGGTTCTTGAGGTTTGCTGGTAATGAAAGATGTCATGGGCTCAGGTGGGGGGAGAGGGATCTGGAAAACCGGTGGTGGTAAAGTGAGGGGTACTGCCGATGCTGTCACACCACATGCACCCATAGGTCTGATGTGATCATACCTTAAAAAAAAAACAGCATGAAAATGTTTTCCCTTTATTCCTCAATTAAACAGAACAACATGTTGAACAATACCAGAACAAAATGGCTTTCCTGCAAAACTGTTTTTTTAAATTTATTTAATGCAAGTGGTAGGGCTTTTCTGATGACGTGCATGTCTCATACAAATCAGGCCCAAGTGTATGATAAACATGACCGCGCTAATTCATTAGTGAGTAAATATGAAAGGCTCAGGCTCGCATTAGTTGTACTACCAAAAATAACATAAATGGAGCAAAGAGGAAACTTCCATTATGACGTTCACAAAGGTACGTGTACAATGCAACACTGCAAGGCTTTTTGGACGGACATGGAGCTATTAAAGAGGGAAGTAGGTTTGGTACAATTGTTTGCCTTTCAGATAGGTCACTGACAGAGGGATTGTTCAGGGATACATATATGAGGCGCTGTACAGAAGCTCCCCTCCCAATATAGAATCATTGGCAAGTAAGGTGTAAAAAACATGAGAATTTGGACGGGGTAGACAAGAGGACTGGAGGCCCTGAGAGGATGCTAGAGGGCGAAAATTTGACTGCAAGCCTGAAGACGCTTCTTAAAGGTATGTGGGGATACAATATGGGTTGGCATACCCTAGTAAAGATAGGCACTAATAATTCTGCCAATACTATTTTCTATTAGCTGATAATAAAGATACAAGTGTTATGTAGAAGGTAGACTAATTGTTATACATATTAGGGATGTGTGGTATACAATGCTCAGGCTTTTTCTAATATTCATCTTCCTAAATACTATGACTGATGAGATTTTGATCATACTGATACACAATATTTGTATTCTGATTCTACATATTAAATAA
Organism: Lissotriton vulgaris; assembly: GCF_964263255.1. NCBI lineage: Eukaryota > Metazoa > Chordata > Amphibia > Caudata > Salamandridae > Lissotriton > Lissotriton vulgaris. The sequence continues at coordinate 1,046,752,980 of NC_141697.1, read as the reverse complement.
CCAATCATTATAAAGACCAATTACAGTGTGTCTACTGCTTTCAGGCGTCAGGGCGAGAGTACATGCAACCACAAAGATCCCATGCAGATGAGAGCATCTCTGACAGAGTTGTCTAACTATTAATACTCTAGATCTGGAAGAGTCTAACTGAGTGAGAGAGAACTGGCAGTTTTACTTTTCTACGACAGGGAAGCTACAAGCAAGTTCCCCTATGAACTACGGAAATGTTGTGCCCCTCGATTTTGGAGTGAGTTGTGGGGGTGGGGAGAGTGCCACAATAGGTTAAAATGCTTTTCATACTTCAAGCATCAAGAGTTTATATATTCGTTATATGATGGTTCCGTTAGGAACTGCAGACTCCCTATGAGAATAACTTTTTGAGATGTTGAAGCACAACTACATTCTTTAAGAATCCCAAAACAGAAGTTGGTGCACAAGTAAGACCTCTTGTCTCTCAGAGATGATGAGAGACTTGGGGTACTGAGTCAGTTTAATTTCCTCGAGAAGCTGATACTGTATTTATGAGGAAGCAGCAGCAATTACAGATGTCAATCAAAAAGACACATTGGGCTTGGAGGCCATTCTCCGTTTGCCAAAAGGTTGAGAACAGCAGGGATGACGTCAGTTAGAATAAAGTTACCTGTGAAGCTCCAAAGGGTCCTACAATCTCAACTCCCCTCTTTACTTTTTCACACCTACTTATACCCCTATCCAAGGTCATTGAGAGTTGTGATCTTCATTGTCCATTGCATGCAGATAAAACCATGGTCCTGCATGATCTTTACAATGGTACCGGGACAGGTCTTCTATAGTGCACTGTTGGGAAACGGAAAAAGGACTTAGTGGCTGACTACTTAGTACTTCTTGAAGCAGCTGCATCATATGGTCATAGTTCGGGCTTCAGTTTCTAACACAAATGTTTCTTCGAACCGCTGGTCAAAGTTATCATTATGTCAGCACATTACCAAGTCACAGTCTTTTAAAAAAGAGGGTCCCTTGCAATTTACCATTTTCATAATAGACTGGAAAGAAGGAGATGAACAAAAAGGGAGGAGATTGTTTGTCTTACATGGTTTTTAATATCAGTATTTATTAGTATTTCCCTGCCTTTAAACTCTGTGAATTATTGTATTTTATACAAGTTTGTGGTGAGGCTTGGTTTGGGATCCCTTTATCTTGAGTACGTAGGAGCATATCAGAAAGGGTAGGTATTGATAAAGTACCAACAATTTTTACTCTTCTACAACCCATGGCATTGTAGTGTGCCCTGTAAAACATACAGCTCAAAGAGAGAGCATATGAAGAATCAAGGCATGAGAGGAGTACCAATTAATGAAGTCAACCCCTTTAGAAGGGCACTGAAAAGGGACAAAACAGTGCTTAACATATTTTGGTCAGAAATTTGAAGAGATGTGGCAAAGCACACAAGAGACACATGGAAGCAAAGCATGAAAGAAATGTGTGTGCATCTTTCACTTCACTACCTCACAGATTTGACAGAGTTGATGCTAATGTAGATAAGTTGCTAATCTCCAACCACACCGTGGATGGAGGTGAGTGGATATTGAAGAGTAAAACCCACGTCATACTTAAAGTCCAGAAACAGTGACACACCTGTTTTATCCCACGGTTATCCTTTAATTTTGACTAGAGAGTAAATATAGCTCTGGAGTGAAATCAAAATTGTGATACACAGGAGGTCACCATTTGGTTCTTTGGACAGTAGTATATATATATATATTTTGCCTCCTTTTTTTGTTCCATCGCCATAATTGGGAGCATCAGCCACCATTCTGTGTTACTCCCACTAGATGTGAATGGATAAAGTTGAAGTAATGGTACAATTTAGTATACAAACTGAATGCTGTTGCAGGTGCGGGAGATCCACTTTTAAGACTTCTGTCAGATTTCTGGCAATTCCATACCACTTCATAAGTAAAACAAGGAAGTTAGCAATTCTCTATGGACACTCATGAAGTTGTAACAGCTATACCTACCAACTTTTCACTTGCAATTGCCTCAGAATCTTGTGTGACGTCATTACCAGTAGCAGGTTAAACGTTTTTATGGAAGCAGTAAAATGAGTACCCATCCCTTCACCCATCCAAACGGGTAAGTGATAATGAAGCTGCTCCTGAGCGGTACAGACAAGACTCACAATATTTCCCATATTGATAGATTGTGATGGGCCACAAATGTTTTGAGGAATAAAAGTTTAAGAATGAGAGATGAGTTGAATGGTGAGCTCAAAGGGTATAGTCCACGATAGTCCTAATCACTGTATTGACCTTAATACCCTAGAGATAAATAGTTGGTTGTATATGTACAGCACAAAAAGCTAAATATAATTTTTCTGAGTCCATCTGCCAGATGCTCTTCAGTATACACTGTAACTCTGAAGCCAATTTGTTTGCTCTGTTTTTACCTGCATGATTTCATTAGCTTTCTCAGATTTTCCTGCATATATTTTTAGTGTAGATTTCATCATGCGACAGCATTATTTTCCTGAATATATTTTTAGTGTAGGTTTCATCATGTGACTGCATTATGGACTCGGACATTAATCAGTAGGTTTTGGTCTTATTTAGCATGCTAGAACACTCAGTATTGTTAACTTTTTCACTTCCAAAGACAGATGGTTATCTTGCCAATCTGTTGTTACATGGTAACATAATTTGAGAAGGTTTGGAATCACTAGAGTTACTGAAATCAGTTGCAGTCAATGAAAGGTCAGTTACAGGTTATGACTTTACAAATGTCCAAGTAAGCAATTATATGTTCTATATTCTGATTTCCACTAGCTACTGCTAGCTAGAATATACTGTAATATTGAGCTAGAGCTTCCAATTTCTCTAAGTAGGAGGCCAAGCCTGGGTCGGTTTACAGACGCACAACAATTTGTCCAGTTTCATTAACTGATCATTCAGTATCATACATTTATGTTTAATAGAAACCATAGGTGGGACGATTTGCATTAATGTGATTTGAGTAGTTTGTTTGTTTTGCTGTTAATTTAAGGCAGTGACAGAAGCAACAGAGTTCTACATATCATATTCATTTTTTTGAATTTTTATTTGCATTTAGTCAAAAACCTTCACAAGGTGTACAGGATACAATACACTTGTTCATAAACTGGATGGACAGGCGCATTCCAATATGTATTCATTGACAATATTCAGGTAGCAGTTTGTACAATAATACGGTGGGGGCAGCAGGATGTAGCGAGAAAATAGGATGCTTTTTTTTTATAGGGTTTATAGGGTAAAATTCAGTGGGATTATTTTTCTTACACAGTTACCTACATGACAGTAACAAATAGTTGTAAATAACAGAAAACACGTATAATCCTAGGTGTTCTACATCAATTCCTGTAGAGAACTAATACACTCGGACCTACGTGAGTACTGAGTATACTGTAGACTAATATAGGAAACAAACTGGTCAAATTCCTTCCCTCCTAAACCCCCCCAGTCTGTGTCAAGTCTGCAGCATGTTTTGTTGCATAAAATAAATAAATGCAATTGAATTAAAGCGTTGAAACCATTACCTGCAACGAGTCCCATAAGCACATTGACCCTTCTGGTAGAATTTACAGATGGTGGAGGGCTTGCTTGTAGTTAGGTCATGTGAAAACAAACACCTGTTCCCTTCTCTGCACACACCATGCATAAAATATCTGCGGATATAAACAGAGAAACCATGTGTCCTTTTTTAGCAAAGGACTCTAATGATGCAGGATGTAGTCACAAGAACAGCCCAAATAATAACAAGAACAACCGAGAGAAGGCATGACAAGCAGAGAGGCAGGCACACACCTGGCAACTGTTTAAAAAAATGCTGTCATTAAAAAAGCCAAATGCAATCAATGCTGGGGACATTTTGATCTTATAAACAATTTGCAGCAAAAACTGTTTATTGTCACATACATGTTTTGCCTTAAGCGTACCCGGAAACCACTAATTTGTAGAACAGTTTAGTACACCACGTCGTGGGTCTGTGACACACTTTTAAAGAAGTTACAGCCTACACCATTAGTTTCAAATACAACAAATTCAAAGCAGTTATTCCATCTTTCATTGCAAATGCAAACATTGAAATCTACTACTGACGTCAACCTTTAACATTTCGCTTTAGAAAGGAAAAGCATTATGATGAAGAAGGAGAAAGAGAAGAAGATTGTGAAGAAAAGAAAGAGGAGGATAAATAAGAGGCTGAACAGAACAAAATCGGAAGATGAAGTAGAGAATGATAGATGCAATGGTCAGAAGAAATGAAGCTCAAAAACAGAATAAAGGAGGAAGAAAACGACAAGGAAAAGAACATGGGGAGAAGAGGAGGGGGAGAAGAGGATGAGGAAAAAGAAGAGAAAGAAGATGAGGAAGAAGGTGAAGAAAATGAAATGAAAAAGGAAGCGGATATAATAGAGGACAAGTGATAGGAAGAGGAGGGGGTAAGAATGCTAATTGAGAGAGATTAGTTGGAATTGTTTACAGAAATAAGCTGTTGAGGAGAGAGCTTGTCTGTTTTTGTTTTGATCAAAGTCACGATCTGTCAAACACCCAGGACTCGTTCAAACATACACAAGACTGATGACAATTGAAAACCCTACTATTGTTTATTTAAAGTGATAAAAAGCGTAGCTGCTACAACAACAGAAAGGATCAAATAATAAAATACAAACGGAATACAGTAACTAATATTGGTTTTAATTGGACCGGGGAAGCTGGGCCTGACTCCAAATGCCTAAAATCATGGACATGTCAGATCCTAATTTAAGGCTGCTGGCTGCCAGGGGATTTAACAGAGACTTAAAAGCGACAGGGCTCCAGCACGTTCTTGAACCACTACATTTGATGACTATGAATTGACAGCCTTGTTCATTTGTATTTGCTGTAGTGTCATGGCTAGGAGTGAGGAATCCCACTAGCAGATGTACAGCTGGATGCTCTCACAGCCCCTTCCATGATACACTCTGCTGCAATTCACACAACGACGAAGAGATAGCCAGAGACATGAAAGAGGTACACTTTCTCAAGCGGTCTGAAATACAAGCAAGAAAATTACTTGAATTTCCTCTTAAAAGAAGCAATTGCTGAGATATGTGCTGCATCAAAAGAATCACAGAAAATAACTCCTGCATGCACTTTATATAAAATGGATGTAGACCTAGGTAAACAAACATACTAATAATGGCCATGCACATCGCATAGAACACAAACAGATTTCCTGAGCAACTGTACCAGGATTACACCTTGCGAAATTCAGATTACAGTTGGTTCTCAGAAACAGAAGAATGAGTCCACAATGACCTGTTAATAGGATTCAAACATTTGACCTAGAGAGTACACGCAGTGCTCTACAACAGACACATTAGCCATCTTAGGTACATTAATAGTATCGGAAGAGGAAACCTGCTTGATGCACACAGATTAAAGCAGCGGCCATGTTAAATTGACTAAGCTTTCTTATCTAATACACTAGGCCAGAAGACAAGACTGTCACCATGAGCTAAGTCAATATACTGCTGCTGACATGAAAGTGGGGATGATTACCAAAGCTAAAGGCTTCAAAGATATTTCAAGCAGAGAAAAACTGTTGCCTGGATCTCATTTGTAGCCCTTCGTTCTGATTAAATTTAGAATATAAAGTTTGTGTATTCAAATGCAAGAACATCGAACATTCCTCCATTAAATAGGTTAGGTAGAAGCATACCATATTAAACTGATAGTGTTGGGGGTGGCAACACTACATTTTTCACCTGTTCATTTCACAGTGTAATAATTAAAGCAACTGCACTGACAGAGTGAGACTTTTACATCAGATCTTCTATTTGTGATCATGTAGTGAATACCTTAATAAAAGCTAACACATTTTTCCTAATGGCCACAAAGCCTCACATAACCCAAACGTCCTTTAATTGCTGCTGGATTGTATTTCTTTACAACACCCTTCCACAAACAGGACTTAGTGGTGCTCCAATCTTAACTTAAAAACCTCCTATTTGAATTCCAGATATCGCAAACCACGTAGTTAGGTTTGCTGCAAAGAGTATCCCCTTTTATTCTGAAACATGTGCAGGAAGATATCGAATGGCAGTAAAAATAACCTCTCTTGCATCACATCTACTAGCAAGAGCTTGTCATTGACTATCCAACGAGTCACCAAATCAAGAAGTCCATTCTCAAACAACCACTGTTCTGTGAATCATTGGCCACGTATATCTTTACACAAAATAGAACAAGCATTTTCAATGCAATAGGTCTTGCATTTGTTAAAGGTTAGAGCTGTTGGCGTTGAAAATAATACGTTTTTTACTTTTGTTTATTAATTTGCAGTGGAGTTATTATATTTGCATAGCGCTATTGCCAATGGTATAAAAAAGCAATGCCAACAAGTCTAACTTTAACAAATGCGAGACCTATTGCATTGGAAATGCAATCGGTCTTGCATTTGTTGGATTATTGGCATTATAAATGCAAATGTTTTTTACCCAGCCATGTTCCAGGGTGTAGTATAAACCTCCCATGTCCAGGGTGTGAAGGCGCCACCTTCAAAATCATACTCTCACCCAACTTTACCTTTTCCGGCACACTTATCTACCGTCCACCTGGTGCTGCTTCAAATTGGCTAAATAATATTTCAGAACTTCTAGGCCCGTTCATTATGAATACTACCAATTTTACAGTGATCGGTGATCTGAATCTTCACCTGGATAACGAACATTGCTCTAAAGCCACAGAACTTATTGATGACTTCTTATCCCTCAATTTGATTCTCAAAAATTCTGGCCCTACCCATACTGCAGGTCATTTACTAGACCCAATCTTTTCTAATATTCTGAATTTAAACACCTTCCCAGCTTTACCTATTCCCTGGTCCGACCACTTTCCCATCAAATTTTCCTTTCAAACGCCATCAACCAATATCCCTCCTATGGCGCTGCCCGCCATGGTGAGAAAATGGAAAAAGCTAGATATTAACATTCTTAATACCCTGCTAGAAGATACGATACCATGCACCATCTCAGGAGTACAAAATCTATCCATCTCTGTCCAATCATGGCTCTTAACAGCCATTGACTCCTGTCTTCCTCAGACTAAGTTAAAAGGCATTTATCAACGTCCCCCCGCTCCGTGGTTCAATGACTCTTTAAAACATGAAAAAACCAAATGTAAGAACGCTGAGCGTCAATGGAGAAAGTCCTACTCCATTGAAGCTAAAAATGAATACAAAAATCAACTAAATCAATATCAAAAGCTGTGCAGCAGAGCAAAAGCCAACTTTGTCTGCTCAAAAATTACTGCAGCTTTAAATCAAGCTAAAACACTCTTCAAAACAGTCAAAGAGCTAGCTGGCTCTAACACCTCACCTTCCCCACCTGATCTAAATAAAACTCAATGCAATAAACTTGCCGCATTTTTTGTCGACAAAGTTGATAGAATCTATCAAGCCATCCAACCTAATCAGGACAATCATGAGGAAAATCATTATGACGGTAGTGATGTTAATAGATCAGACAGTGAAGAGACCAATACTGCCACCCCCTCTGATACTACCTCTACCCCTTCTTTGAGTGCTTGGCCTACACTCAACGTTGACACTGTCATCGAACTTCTAAGCACGATTAAATCAGGTTCGCCAAAAGACCCTCTACCCTGCTCCATCTTAAAACTACTTAGCAGGAAAGCCTTATCTACCATCACAGACCTTCTAAACAAATCCTTGCAAGAAGAATGTGTCCCACAGGAGTGGAAGCATGCCATGATCCATCCCCTTCTAAAAAAAGCCAATGCTGACCCGAAGGTACCCGCAAACTTCCGACCAATATCTCTCCTGCCTATTTTTGCTAAAATTCTAGAGAAACACGTCCACCCTTGTCTCTCAAATTATATAACGACACATGACTTGTTACCTCCCCATCAATCTGGCTTTCGAGCAGGTTTTAAACAGAAACCACTCTCCTAGGTGTAACTGAAAATATTCGTCAAATGATAGACAAGGGTGAAACAGTGGCACTGGTGCTTTTAGACCTCAGTGCCGCATTTGACACTGTTTCACATGCGGTACTAATAAAAACCCTTCGTCTAATGGGTATCTGTGGCCCTGCTTTAAATTGGATCACATCCCTACTTGAAAATAGAACTTTTCAAATCTTCTCAAACTCCACGTACTCCGATACCTATACCTTTAAACATGGCGTCCCTCAGGGTTCAATTTTAAGCCCACTACTTTTTAATCTATATATGAGCCCTCTTGCACAAATAGCCAAGGACTCTGGGTTGATAATGTTCTCATATGCTGATGATTCTCAGCTTCTCTTTTCCCTCCCACCAACAGACAATAATGATCCTTCTATCTTGAGAACAGGGCTTACAAAAATTGCTGGATGGATGAAAAATAATTTCTTAAAATTAAACGGTGAAAAAACTGAACTCATAATCCTAGGAAAAAATAAAGAACTCTGGGGACCCCAACACTGGCCCCCAGAAATGGGCTCTCCTCCTACTCCAACTAACCAGGCCCGTAACCTTGGCTTTGTGGTTGATGACACTCTTAGTATGCACCAGCAGGCCATCAAAACATCAGCCACCTGCTTTGTCATCTTCAAGTGGCTAAAGAAAATATGCTGGATGCTACCAGTTCACACTAAAAGAACTGTCATCAACGCCCTTATAACATCTAGATTGGACTAAGCCAATGTACTATACTTAGGGGCCAACAAAGCCACAGTCCGCAAACTACAAACTGTGCAGAATGCTGCTGCAAGACTGTTAGGTAAAATTCCTATCCATGCACCCACCACCAAACTCATACGAGAATTACATTGGTTAAACATTGAGAGCAGAATCAAATTCAAATCATTATGCTTCATGCATAAAATCTCAGCAAACAAAGCTCCTAAATATCTGCTAAATCTGGTGCAACGTTACCACCCATCCAGGACGCTGAGATCTGCTACAGCGAACAAATTTGCTGTGCCTAAAATAAGACTATCACGCATGGGAGGCAGATCCTTTGCCTACCTTGGCCCCTCCCTGTGGAACTCCATGCCACAAGTTCTGCGCTCAGAGGTTAACTACACCAGATTCAGAAAAGCCATAAAAACCTGGCTGTTCAACATCTAAGTCAGCTGTCCAAACTCCCTTCACTGAATCACAAGCGCCGGGAAACCCTTTGTTGGGTAGCTGTTTGCGCTATACAAACTAAACAAATAAAAATAGTACCATATGTGGCCAAAAGAGGTCACATGGGACCTCTTTTGGCCACATATAGTACTGTACCCTGCAGAAGTTATGGTAAATCCACTCTACCCATAATGTATTGCACGCAAGACAGTACCACAAGTATATTCAAACAGATATATCCATATATACATATAGTAGCGTTGAAATGTGACAAAACAATTATTATAATAATTCCGGATTAGGTTGTAGTCTGTGTGGAGCTGATGATGGGAAATTTATAGAAAGTCTCATATAAATGTGAGATGTGCTAGTGAGCAAAATAACCACTGCCACCCTTGCTTAGGACCAAGCGTGTGTCCTGCCTAAAGCCCTTTAAGACAATAATGCCTGCCTGAAGTCCTTTAAAAGAAAATAGAGCTCTAAAGCTGTAATTAAAACCTAGTGAATAACAACATATGTAACGGGGGCAGTGCTTAATCTGTAAAAAAAGAAGTGTAGGTGCTGAAAATTTTGCCATGGAGGCCACCGCTCATGTCTTCCTCCGGTGAGCCCCACTTTCAACACTCTCACTGCCTCAGTCTCTATCTTCTAACCTTGATCTGTTGTCTGTCCCCCAAGTCTTTGCTCTAAGAGTCTATCCTCTCACCTCTCTAATTGTTTTCTATCACCTTTGTCACACCCTGTATTTCTGATTATCCCTCTATTCATTTTAGCCCTGCACTTTTTTCTCTTCACTTTTATCCATGCTCTGCTCTCTCCCCCCTGGATCTTGGCTCTTTACTATCACTCTCTAGCAGTGATTAGCTGTGTCTCCATTTTATCATTTGTCTGCTTTTTCCTCTGTCCTCCACATTCTTTCATTCTATCTTCTCTCTTCTTAATGCTCTCTTCTTCACATCATGGCTGCTTTCTCTTTGTATCTGATTGGCTCTCCTCCTTTTCTTCTACTTTGCTCCGTTTTATCTCTCTCCTCTCTTGTCGTTTCTGCTCTTCTTTACGCTTGCTGTCTCTCATCTCTAACACTGCTGCTGCCTGTGACCCCTGTCGTCAGCCTGTACATGTCCCTGCTATTTTGAACTCCGAGTTTTCCTCTTGTCAATCCTAAAGAAGCGGAAGATGACATGTTTTACTTTCTTACCTACACCGAGTGCAAAAACAAAATGTACACCAAATGAAAATGCTTTTTTGCATATACTAATCAGTGCGGTATGACTGGGTTTATTGCGGAACAGAAGGCTGCTTGAGCACAGCAGGTCATGTCACTGCTAGTGCTGCCTGTATTTAGTAGGTCCAGGGATGACGACGGCATCGGCATCCACTGCTCAGCTTGCTGTGATCCTGCCTGCTACAGCACAGGCGTTGTCCCCAGCGGTAATGCTGCCAATGCTGGTATGTATGGCTGTGGTGCCAACTGGACTCACTCAGCAATTACCATTCTGGGGTGCAGCATAGAGATTCTACTGGTGACGCCATGGCGCACAAAAGTTGTGTTGGGCCACAGCTGCATCAAGCACATTGAGGATAGCAGCAATGCAGGGCTGCCAGATATGATACTTTGGCTACGCAACAAGTGGAAAGTCCACACTTACATTTATTCTTCCTCAAGAGCCCTCACTCTCAAGTTCCAAATGCACTCTTGCAGCTTCCTTGCCTCAACTCCGTCATGAGCCAGCCCCCAGCTACAATTATCCAATGGAAGGTTTAGGCTCAGGCAGTAGCAGGGTACAGCAGACTAGGGGAATAGAATGCAAGCCATAGTGTGTTGATGACTTCTTGGATTTGTGATCAGTGTGATGGCATCATCACTAATGTGGTGATTCACAATCATGCCTGCCTGGACAGGCATATTTATTTATTTATTTCTGAATTTATAGAGCGCATGGTTACACTTCCGTGTGTCCCCGCGCTGTCAGAAGAGCCAATGACTCCGTTAGACAAACAAGACTGGCTAATCATTGGGAAAGAGGAATGTTTTGAGCTTTCTACGGAAGATGAGCTCTGATGTTTCCGCTCTTAAGCTCAGGGGGAGAGAGTTCCATTTACGTGCTGCCAGAATGCGAAAGGATCTTCCTCCCATTCTGGCTTTCTTGTGTCTGGGGACAGCGAGGAGGCCTGCTCCTAGCGAGCGGAGTTGACGAGTGGGCGTGTAGGGGCATAGAAGGTTCTGAAGGAAGGCCGGGCTCTTGCCATGTACTATCCTATGACTGATACAAAGGACTTTGAAATCAATTCTTTCATTGATCGGGAGCCAGTGAAGAGTCTGAAGGGATTTATTTGATGGGGCTCTTCTAGGCAACCGGAGGACCAGGCGGGCGGCAGCGTTCTGGATAGTCTGCAGTCGCCGCCGGCTAGAGGCACTGGCCCCCAGATATAGGGCGTTGCCGTAGTCCAATCTTGATGTGACCAGGGCGTGGACAAGGGTCTTCCTAGATGATTCAGGGAGCAGGTCGATGGTTTTGCGGAGTTTCCGTAAGATCGAAAAGCACGTACCGGCTACCCGTCTGGTATGGTAGTCGTAGTCCAATTTCGAGTCCACCCATATTCCCAGATTCTTGACCTGATCACTAGGGGTAGGAAAGGGCCCCAGGGTCTGTGGCCACCAGGCAGATGTCCAGACTGAGGGAGGTTTACCAACAATCAGCACCTCAGTCTTGTCACCGTTAAGACGGAGGCAATTCTTCGCCATCCATCCCGCCATGTCCTGGAGGCATGCTGAGAAATTAGCGGCAGCTTGTTCAGCAGGTTGGGTCAGAGCGACCACCAACTGTGTGTCGTCTGCGTATGTCACTACTTCTACCCCATATCGTTCTGCCGTAGAAGCCACTGGGGTGACATATAGATTAAAAAGGGTTGGACTGAGACTTGAGCCCTGCGGCACTCCTTGACCAAGGTCAAAGGTGTCGGAGCGTGCTCCTCCTTGCTCTACCGAGAAGCTGCGGTTGGTGAGAAAAGATTCCAGCCATAACCAGGCCCGGCCTGTCACCCCTCCTTTCTTCAGACACTGCAGCAGCGTATGATGTGCTACATATGCCGGCCTGCCTATGAACATTAACCAGCCAGTCACCATGCAATTTTTATTTTTATTTTATAAAGTTTTATATAGCGCAAACAATGTATGACATTCTTTTTATTTTGAATTGAACAATTAATATTGAGAAAACCACCTGCAGGTTCAGAAATTGTAGCCCCAGCTCTGTGAAAGAAGTGCAGGTGCTGAGAAGCAACTGCTCAAATTAAGCACTGACGGGGGGGCTGGGGAGTCCTCTTGGGAAGTTACAAGAAGAGACAAGGCAGTACCAAGGAGGGACAACTAAGCCTATTGACCAATGAAAAGCCACCCTTTACAAACGACAGGGACAGGAGCCAATTAAAAAAAGATGGGCAGAAAGTGGCCAGAGGTTTATGCCCACATCCTGAATACCACACACAAGATGATGGATGGAATGTTGCACATTGGCAAAACATTCACCCCCAGTCACCGATTGGGGTTTAATCCATCGTTATTTTGCTCACCACGCCACCCCAGTTTAGACATGGCCATATGCAAATCAGTCTTGACCCTGTGCCTCAAGGGAACAGTCCAGCCCGAACTGCCAAGCCATGTCTTCCCTGGACCGGAATCAAGCATCCTAGGACCGGTTTCTGGCAATCAGCCGTCATCAGCCAGGATAGCTTGACTCCAGTGGCGTAGTGAGCACGGGACCCACATCTGGGCATACCCTGCCCTAAGTTGGCAGGGTATGCCCAGACGTGGGTCCCTTGCTCACTTTGCCACTGGATTCAAGCTAGCCTGGCTGATGATGGCTGAATAGCCAGAAACCGGTCCCGGGATGCTTGTTTCCGGTCCAGGGAAGACATGGCTTGGCAGTTCGGACTGGACTGTTCCCATGAGTCACAGGGTCGGACTGCTTTGCATATGGCCATGTCTGAACTGCGTTGGTGGAGTGAGCTAAAGAATGATGATGGATTAAACCCAGATCAGTTGACTGGGGGTGAATGTTTGATTTGCTAAAATGCTCCGTCTATCATCCCCTTTGGTATCGCTTTGTTCGCCCTAAGTTGGCAGGGTATGCCCAGACTTGGGTCCCTTGCTCACTTTGCCACTGGATTCAAGCTAGCCTGGCTGATGACGGCTGAATAGCCAAAAACCAGTCCCAAGATGCTTGTTTCCGGTACAGGGAAGACATGGCTTGGCAGTTCAGGCTCACGTCTGAGCATACCCTGCCAACTTAGGGCGAACAAAGCGATACAAAAGGGGATGATGGACGAGGGAATGAGGGAAGGCATGGCTTGGCAGTTCGGGCTGGACTGTTCCCATGAGGCACAGGGTCAGACTGATTTGCAGATGGCCATGTCTGAACTGGGGTGGTGAAGTGAGCTAAAGAATGATGATGGATTAAACCCAGATCAGTTGGCTGGGGGTGAGTGCTTGATTTGCTCAAACGCTCCGTCCATTATCCCCTTTGGTACCACATCCTGAATACAGCATGTCTGGAAGAGACAGCGGAAGAACTGCCTAGGCAAGACCTAGAAAGGAAGTTCAGTCATACAGAATGAAGCAAACATATATAACATAATATTGTCTCTGTCTCTAATAAAGTAGACATGAGTTCTTATGGAGAGCTCGAACACAAGCTTTAAGCACTTTTCTTCTCTGACAGCAAAGTGAGAGTTGATTAATAGGGCCCAAGGGTTACCATATCAATGACATCCAAAAACTGAAATAGCAGGTTTTACAGTATGCATCATTTTACACGGATATCAATCTAGAACAGGATTCTCCAACGAGTAACTCATGAGCTACTGGTAGCTCTCTGTCTACCTGAAATTAGCTCTCCTGTTTGCAGTCCAGTCTATTAAAGGAGACGTTTTTTCTCAGCTGAATTAATAGATGCAAACCAAAATAGAAAAGTGTTTATTTGAGATGAAAATGTGTGTATTTTTAAAACTCATACACTGATGCTTGGGGAAAAGTGTTCTATTGCCAAAATATATTTAAAGCGGATATTTCAGTGATTAGTCGTGGCACTAACGAAACGTAACACGGACATTATTATCTTGGAGCCAGGAACATTGCATCAATGCTATTACCCACATAAAGGTATTCCAAATTGGCAAAGTCGTTTCACATTACAACTGGCAACTCTGCCTCATGCACTGACGTGATTACTGATGTCCACTAATGCAACCTTGTCCGACTTGCTAACTATTACAACACTAATAATATCAGTAGCACAAGATGATTTGCAGTTAACAGTAGCTCTTACTCCAGAAAAGATTGGAGATCCCTGATCTAGAAGAAGGCTTATGGCTATACATCAAAACTCTGACAGTTGACAGGCACTACACTTCCCTTTCAAACTCTACATGACAATTAAACAGACAATGACAGGGGGTCCCAGTCTCTTAGTCTCCCAGGGCTACGTTGACCAAAGCCCTTATATAGAAAGCGGACTGCAAAAAAACAGTGGTGACGGCCCTGGTGCTTTCACGTTTAGACTACTGTAACAGTTTACTCCTTGAAGCCCAGCAAGGAGTACTAGATAAGTTACAGATATTACAGAATGCAGCAGCTCGTCTTCTCACAGGCTTGCCCAAGTTTGCTTCCATCTCGCACCAACTTGTGAAGCTGCATTGGCTACCAGTACGGAAGCGGATCCTATTTAAGAGCATGTGCATTGTTTTCAAGGCAGTCCATGGCATAGGTCCATCATTCCTTGGTCAATACTTTCATTGGTACAAACCAGGTAGAGCTCCGAGGTCAGCTACACTAGGACTGATTAATACCCCACGCACCAGGAAAGTGTGCTGGGGAGGCAGGAGTTTTAGCCAAGGGGCTGCGGTGGCCTGGAATGCTCTTCCGGTGGCACTCCCGATTGTCCCCCGAGTTGATGACCTTTCGCAGAGGTCTAAAAACATGGCTGTTTGTAACCTAACCCGGGGATTAGCTATAGGAGTTATCAAGACATCGCCAGGACACCGTATGGTAACAGTGCGCTCTACAAATGTCAAAAATAAATAAATAAATAAATAAAGCAGTGAGAGCAAGTTGCAATGGACAGGAATACCTGGATATGACTTTCAGTCAAAACCAGTGGTGCTCCTTTCTCATAATACTGCAGATACACATTATAGTGTCTCCACTCTATCAGGTTAAACACATTATTGTTTAAAGTAGGCAATAGACAGATGCATTACCAATTCACATGTATCTGTGCCTCCATGGCCAATTTAAATGGACGATCTGCACTATGTATAATATGTATGTTCTATATAAGATATTCTCCTACATACATATACCAGTACAATCCAACAATGTATAACTTATCCTTCTACAACTAAAAAATTATGAAAATGTGCATCTTATTAAGACATTTTGTCATTAATAGTGACACCTCAGAAAACTTGACACTACATTTCAATAGATGAAAATAGCCCAGTGTACACAGTTGGATGAACGTGAATGATGAAACCAATCAGCCCCACGGACCATGGTCAGCTCGTGACCAGTTCCCTTTGGTAGCTAATGTGGCTACTGTGACATATACACAAATATTAATAAACAGATACTTGTTACGAGACTTTGTTAAAGCCTTTCTATTCATGAAAATGAATATCAAGTCAGCTTGAACCAAGACAATATATTTAACGGACATCTCACACTGTACTATGTTTAGGTTGTAATATTCTGAAAGAAAATATTCTTCTTATTTAACTTCACCTACCTGTAAACCCGTAAAAACATTTCACTAGAGAGATGACTACCAAACATTTCATAACGACTAGATAAAGTTGGCACTATGGTCAAAAGTCTGAAGAACAAATGAGAACTCTCTTGAATGCTTGTTTAAAAGTTAAAATTCACTAACCTACAATGACTTGGAATATCACAAACATTGGGGAATCGAAAACCTTTGGGGGGCATACCTCGGTGACCAGACCAGCACAGCTCCAACGCCCCAGTGCTCCCCTCCACAAGCCCAGACCAGCGGCCGCAGTGCGAGGGGGGCGTAATCGACCCGGGAACTACAGTACCCAGATGCCCTAGCGGCGGAACACGCCGCCACACGGATTTCCGGCACCAGGAGGCGCTTCTAAAGGACTCCAGTACCCGCGTTGCGGGATCGCATGCTGGTCGGCGCCGGGCGAAGCCCGGGCAAAGGGCGGGCCCTCTGTGGCCCGAGGAGGACGGGACGGGGCTACCCCCCTAGGATCTCTGTTAAGAGGAGGTAAAGAAATATACCTGCATCCTTTTGGTTCTCCACTTATTGACTTTGCCTTTCTCCGAGGACATTTTCTCTTCCGTTCTTCATGATTTGTTGATAACTATTCTGTTACACCCAAACCACACTATGACTCGCAAGGGGGATAACATAAATAGTACAACATTGTCCATTGCTAGAGAAGTGGATAAAGGCGTATTTCCCCAGCCAACACATAGTAGATGGTCCAAGCGATTGCCCTCACAAACAGTAGACACAGAGCAAGCTTTTTCGTGGTTGGATGAGTTAAACACCCTGTGTAAAACCAAACATGTCTTAGTGGAATCACTGCTTCGGGCCGAAAGCTTACCCGATACTGATAGCCCCCTGCAACCCCTCCCATCATCCAAAAAGGCCTACATTGAAAACACCCAAAGGACTGCATTCCCCCAGTTCTCATCTGCTAAAAAGAAACGTAGTGGGGTTAATTACACAGGGAACCAATCAAAACTGTAAAAATTGTGCTTAAGCCCCACAGTTCCAGTCAATAATTCTTCCACGTCTCCAGAGGCTGTCGAGAAATTAGCCGTTCTAGCATCCCCTACACAGCTGGATCTATTATCCCTTATTGAACAACTGGTCAGCTCTATTATATCACCACTAATAGAAAAAATAACCACACTAGGGGACAGGCTGACTGGAATAGGAAACCATCAAGTCTAACTTGCTAGCCAATAAATGCTTTGTAACACCTAATTGTTCCCACCCACCTTCTACCCCCAAAGACCCCAAGCCAATTACGCAAGACAAAATGGTTCCAACCCAATCAATAGTCCCTAACGCACCAGCCCCAATAGCTCGCAAAACTTCTTTTAAACCCGTTTTGCCGCAGCTTACTGCTCCTAGAGCACAGTATAATAAAGTTACTCCTATCCAACTCCCACCGGAGGCTGCTCCTTTTTGTGTGTGTCCTCGCGGGAGTACCAGCACTTACACCTGGGAAAACCGAGAGACAACATGACCTGCTGAACAAGGTCAAATTTTGGCTGACAAAAAGCAGACCCCTGCCACCTAACCTCCTGGGTACAATAATGAGTGTTAGAAGGGTGGGTTGGTTGGGTTCCCTCTCAAAAGATATCGCTGGTGACCTAGTACTTGTTAGATTTAGGCAGAGACACATTGTCCCGTACCTGCGTACCTGTGCACCCCAAGTGGGAAACGGCCCAATCTCCGTCTGGGATTTGCATGATTTTTATCCTAGAATGCCGTGCATCCCCGCATCTAGTCTAAAGGTAGGGTGCAACATGTTAATGGGCAGAGGACTCCATGCATCGAGCGGCCGTAGCTTTCCCACTCATACCCGACAGGAATCATTGTTTTATAGTCGTAAGTATTAGAACCCCTATTAATTGCTGTTTGATTTAATCTTAACCTGTGAAAAGTACGCTATAGTGAAGATATTTATCCCCATAGGTTGGGCAAAAGTTTTTAACTTGTAGATATTATTATGTGTTATTGTATGTATGTTTTTTAGCTATAACTGATTTTTAACTGTACGCTTTTATGATTTTTAAACCAAAATCGAATAAAGCTATACTGACTAGATAAAGTTGGCACTATGGTCAAAAGTCTGAAGAACAAATGAGAACTCTTTCGAACGCTTGTTTAAAAGTTAAAATTCACTAACCTACAATGACTCGGAATACCACAAACATTGCTGACATTTTTAAATATACGAGTTCACCTTTAACCAAATGCCAAGAGTGGACACTAGAATATTACCTCGATGAAAGTGAACGTAGCATTCACGCAAACTCCAGTACAAGTGCAAACATTAGAGCACTCAAATCAGAAATCTGCTCTGAAAACATACTTAGACGAACATCAGACAATGTGTTTCATGTTCACCTCTGCCATGCAGCTCTCAAAAACATATAACACAACTGTACAACTTACAGCCAGTACAAGGGTCGTAAATGTTAACTGGAGCAATCTATTGCAACTTTTTCTGAGAGAAGATGTGCTGGTATTGAAATTCAGGCACTCAATAGAGTGTCCCTCAAAAGACGAAGGACATTTTCATTTCTGAAAAATCAGTCTCTGATTTTGCCTTATGTATTTCTGGTCTAACAATAATATCTTATTTTACTGTATTTTTTTATGTTTCTTACAACCCTACACTTAGCATTAGTGGGGGCGACATGTTACAATAGAGTACATTTCCAAACCACAAGGGTGGTACAGAACCAGTTGTCATACAGCAAGTATGGAGTGTGCTGGTAGATTACCATCATATAACATGTTCCCAACTTGCTGATAAAGGCTTGCTAATCAGTAGGAGTCCTACAAACCTAGGTGGTGAAAGCAATGCCAGTTTTAGGCGTGTGGCGAGGCAATACTTAGTTCAACTGAAGAAGGCTTTTGGGTAGAAGAGATTATCCAAATGCATGGTGGTAGAAATGAGTCTTTAAAAAATCTCCTTAATTTTCTTGTTCGAAATGTAAGGCCATAAGGCTCTATAGGGAGTAGCCCTGAACATGATTAGCTTAATCGCCTTATCTCTTGTATCTAATCAATCGAGTCATTAAAAGGCATGGGTTAGCACCTAAGGCTACTGATCTATTGTAAAAGACAAATAATTTTTCTCGATAGTTCTGTGAAGCAACAGGCTTTAAAAGTTGTCCATTTCTTTAATGGAAGCCAGTGATTGAATTTTAGAACTAGTGTGCTGGGACTGTGGAGTTTCAAGCCAAACAACACCTGACCTGCATCGTTTTGAGCACTCTGGAATGTTGAGAGACATAGGCTACAGAGATTAGAGTACAAGCTATTGAAATAATCCAAGCAAGACACTATCACAGAGACAATTAAACTGATTAGGTGAAAGTATGGGGGAAATGGCAGAGCCTCTTTTAGCAGACAGAAATGGTGGCATGCTCTCTTGCAAACCACATGTATTTGGGAGTAAATGGTAGGTCTCTAAACCCCTTATGTCACATTTAATGGCATATTAAAGGCACAATGCCCGGGAACAAGAATAACTTTGGTTTCTCACTCATCAAAATGATATACAAATATATGTTAACATGTGCCTGTATTTAAGTAAATCTCATCCTGTTTTTTTTTTAACTCTCCATTCTATCTGCTCAGCTGTTGATCAGGAATTATTGAAGGACAGCATCAGAGTAATCCAAAGAAACACCATTTTTTGTAGGTTTCCTCTTTCAAAAATAAATACAGACAGAAAACACACATTGTTTTCTGCCTGTATTTATCTGTAATAATCAGTAAATATTTAAAACTGGCAGACTTACTCATAAGAAACATGGAACAACTTGAGATGGTTTGCTTAATATGTTTTATGGTATTCTAAGGATGCTCACATTTTTCTAAACTACAACAAAGCACACAACTTCTGATGAGGTGTTCTTTTTTTTAAATCTAGTCTGTCATGTACGTCTAGGGTCTTGCCAATTTGGCTCTTTTGTCATGTCATGGGGGGGCTGTCGTTCTAGTGTTTCTTCACCATTTGTTACACGCACCATTTATTGCTCTCTTCAAGTCTGTGGTCTGTCCCGAGTTTTAGTTTTAAAAATCTAGTAACACAATACTTGGTGGTAGACTCTGCACGGTGGACAGGGTATGAATCTGATAACATTGCAATGCAGCGAGTTCATCCTTAGGGGGATAGGCGCTGAACCACAACGGTTATAGCATGCTTCTCATGACCTTATCATTTCTACTCCACTAGTCAGACAAGGCAGAGATAGCTTCGTGACCCAAAGAGTGACCCGTCTGACTTCCTAACAGTAACACTCACTGACTGCTGCTGGTTATAGGAGCTCTGCAGATGTTACGCTTGTGCCTCCCAGCTACTCCTCTGGCAGACTGACCTGCAGGTGACCTCTCTCGTGCTGCTCCTAATGCCGCTCATTGTGGTTGTGCTGCTGCTTGTGTTGGTCTGATGCGGTGCGGCATGAATTCCCTTCCCCAGCTCTTTTCCTGTTTCTTTATTCCTGTGTTGTGTTCCTCTCGCTCCTTTGTGCGCAAGCCCCGCCCATTCACTGCTGCTGTCACGTGCGTCACAGGGACAGCGCGTCCTACTTTCCTTAAGGCCCGGCTGGGAATCGTGACTCGTTGTCTATGGTTCCGCAGCCGGAAGGGGAAGAAACTAGGCGGGTCCTGTGACACGCGCCACTGCATGTCACCCAACAGGTGGCTGTTTTGCGGCACGTGCTAATGTATACTTAATACTCTTACAGCTCAATTAGAAACCAACATAAATTCTGACTGAGAAGATGGCCAAATACAATAGTAGCACTCCACCCGAACATTCAAGCTAGTAAAGGGCTATTTCATCGGAAATGTTAATATTATTTAGCTAATTAATGAACATAGCGTTCACACTGACTTGTGTGTTGATTAGGCACCGTGCTACTAGAAAGCAGGGCTTCTGTTCTGGGGTAGAATTTTGTATTTTTTACGGCATATCAAGTTACGCTTTTTTGGAACGATTATAACATAAAGATGGGTTCTTTAAAAACCCGGCACGCCCTGCTAAGCTTTGCGCTAGTTTTCTTTACAGTGGTTGGTCGCAGCTGCTGTCAGTCTGAAGGACAGAGCAGGTGAACGATTTCTTGCAACAGAAACACCGATCCTGTTACAAACGCAACTTCTCTTCCAGTGAGAAGTAAAGGAAGTGTTGTTACTCTCCTCCTTGTTGCTCTGCTGTCAACAAAAGCCCCTGGAAGGATGCAACCTGCAGATTTGGAACAAGGGATAATCATGCTAAGGCACTGTAAAAAGGACATTTACTGCGCCTACGTGCCCGACTGCTGCCCTGTCTGTGGGCAAAGTGCTGTAGCTTCCCAAAGGCTGGAAGACGCGCCCGTGCGAATCCCTAGTCCCTTTCTCAACGGCCACCGAGAAAAGTTTTCCTTTCTATTAAAACCGACCGAAGGGACATTTCTTAGGTAATTCTGCCTTCTGTGTTTGATTTTTATTTCCAAATCTTTCTAGATCCCTAGAGGATAGGAAGTTGCATGGCAGTACTATCTATACCTGAACAATAGCATGACTGTGAATCCTTTGCGTTTCCGCGTTGTGTGTGTGTGAATATTTAATGTTGCGCCCCTGTGTCTAAAATGGCACCCCATGTTCTTCATATTGTAAATAGCTCTCCCCGTTATTCGTGTATAGGGCCGTAAGACAACCAGGAAGTGCCCGATAGGTTGATGTGACAGGTCAGAATCTGGACCATATTTGGGTTGTTTCTGGGCCAGTTTTATGGTCTGCTGGGCAGGTTTTTACAGTAGTTTTCCCTGCTATTAAAAACATTGCCTGCACCAAGCTCAAGTCCGTACAGTCTTCAGTGTCTTACAAAACACTTATACAGCGTGTCTTTGCAAGTTCAAAACAATTTGAAAACAGGGGCCACTTTTTTTTAATTACCTGATTAGCTTGTGTGGCCACTTTTATTTTGTTTCCTGGGCCTATATCCTGACACATCCCGATTCTGTTTGAGTTGTCATTCATATTCTATTACATGTATCTAATCTCCACACGCTCTTTGATAAAATCAAATATAATTTATTCTGTCTGGCTCACGTTTTTTTAAAACATAATTTTCTTCACCGATGAGGTGGTTCTTCAGTATTTGCGGTTTTATATATCGTAACCTTTGACCTCCTTGCTATATGACCTTTGACTCTGAATCCCAATAAGTGATGCCAAATGTGCTTGACCACCCCATATCAATGTAATTGACATCAATGAAGCTTAGAATATGACTCCAAGAGAAAACTTATTGCTAAATCACAAGAATAACCACAAAAGCGATACAAAAAAAATCTACTCTTCATGTCCATCTGTATTAATTCATATGGATCATATATTGAATAGAAAGCGTGTTATTGACTTGCTCCCTATCGTTGTTAGCTTTGTTTCGTATGGCACTCTTCTGAATCAGAGAGTTGATAGGTTTATTACAACATATCATTTTTTCATGTATTCACAATAAGAAAATGAGTTGAAAATGCCTATGCTTTTTTTAAAAAATGGATCTAATTTTTTGAAGTATTTTTAAGAGGATGCAATGCACTGCTAACTATTTATTTTCTGCAACTGAAAGTGTAATATCCCCATTGAAGCTGTAGAAAGTTAACAGTGCTCTTGATAATACGGCTTACTAACTGTTTATGGCATTGCGATTTCCACCTCTGAGAGCGGGGGTTGTAAAAGGCAAGCAATGAGTAGCAGCTGCTACCTCACTCGACCCCTAAATAATTTCCATTGAGGCTGTCTCATGATGTACAGCACTATGTGGACAGTGGTGTTAAGATTCAATGAAATGATTCTTCAGCAGAACAACTCCACGACCTAGAGAATGTGACATAAATCTAGGAATATATAATAAATCGTTTGCGTTGTTAAATGTATAGTTCTTGAGGGCCATATGCATGAACACATTTGCTCATAGACACAGAATGGGCAAAACCCTTTGATGCATCTAGCTCATAGTTCCTTATCTGTTTTTGTTCTTGTTCTTATTACATTACATGGCAGTATTACCATATATTTTGAACTCCTCCAGGGTTGGATAGATAAGTCATTTTCCAGTCTTGCTTGCATCATGTCAACTGAAACAGTCTATAACACACGCTTTTCTTATCTGTGATTTTACTTTAGGTTCCATTTGATACCAGTGGCTGCTGGAAGTTAGTCCGGATTTCCTCCTTTCACTATCAGGGCTCATGAAGTGTTGGTTGTCACCTGCTTGTTCGGCTGAGCAGTCCTTGTTCTTTATCTTTAATGTGCAAAAGCAGGGCTGACGGGCTCCAACATTCATGAGGCATGGTACACTTTGAGGGAAAAACATGATGACCATATTTACTAGTTTTACTACGGAAGCAATTCGTTATTTTCCTTATCAGACATAAATTAAGACAGACAAGTATGTTATTGTTTCTATCCTTGCGGTGTTACCCTTATTATTGGTGTTTGTCATTGTGTAGCAGTACAAAAAGATGATGGCTGGAATGCTGAACATTGTCAAACATTCACCCCCAGTCACAGATCTGGTTTAAATTCATTGTTGTTTTGCTCACCATGCCACCCCAGCTTGGACCCAGCCATATGCATATCAGTTTTCACCCTGCCCCCAATGAGAACAGTCCAGCCCGAACTGCCAAGTCAGGTCCTCCCTGGACCAGAAACAAGCATCCTCTAATCTGTTTTGGGATATCACCCCTCATCAGCCAGGCTAGCTTGAATACAGTGGCACAGTGAGCATGGGACCCACATCTGGGCATACTCTTCCCAATTAGCGGGACTATAGCAACACTAAAATATGATTTACGGAATGCTGAACATTGTCAAACATTCACTACCAGTCACAGATCTGGGTTAACTTAAAGTTTCAACACTCAATCGTTTTATTTTGTAAACTTACAGTGGTGTAGTGTAGTTCCTATATTCCCAATAGGCTCTGTGCATTGGAATAACATAAACTGAAGTTTAGACGTAGGACTGAGGTCGACTAGGTCTCTACTGAATATGTTAGACTTAATTAGGTATGCCAGCTAGCTCAGAGGTCACTGTTAGACGGACCGGGAAGGTCGGCCGAGATTACGGGGAGAGGTCTCCGGGGAGAGCCGCCTCCAACGACTGTACAGACAAGTAACTTCCCCCCCACAGACGGACACCACACAAGACTGAAGGTTAACGAGACTTTATATGCAATTCTTAGGTTACGATGGTATGATACAAGGAGGTCTGGACTCAGGGGTCCCCTCGATTCAAGTCTTTGGCTGAGGAAAGGGGTAGCGGGACAGTCTTAATTACCAATGAGTACGAAGTAGCTCTCAATCCTCGAGCTCGGCGTTGAGATGATCGGGCAGTGGAGGAGCCAAGCAGGTCCCGAGATGGATGAAGGAAAGATGACGGTTACAACGGTCCGCGGCCACGCCAGCAGGTCCCGACGACGATGAAGACTGTAGGTTACGACGGCTGTGGCAGCGCCAACAGGCAGGATGATGGTACACAGGACAGAGCTACGGCAGCGCCAGTAGTCCGTCCAGGATGAGTTCCTCTTTACGTCTCTCGACTCCAAGATACAACTGCCTTCCTGCTCTGGAGCTGCCCCAGTTATAGGGCTGGCGTGCTTTGATGTCCGGACCCTCGCACTTGGAGGTCAGGAGGTCCGGGATGAGGGAGTCCAGACACCCAGCAGGGGGGTGGAGCCAGCGCCCGGGGAGGTGATGGGCGAGCGGCACTTGGCGGGGGAGAGCCATCGGCACCTCTTTCTCCCATTGATTTGCCAAGTAGCCCGCTCACCTCCTGGGTGGAGGGTGGTGCCGGAATGTCTGAGGCCGGGCTAGGCCCAGGGTTGAGGTCGATCGGGGGCCAGGCGGCCTCGTGATGAAGTGTCCAAGATGGCGGCCCAGGCTGGGCGCGTGGGCCGGCAGTGGATCGGGCCCATGAGGTCGATATGTTTGAAGGCAGGGGTCCCTGAGGGGACGGAGGACGTGAAATGGTGGTGTGTGGTACTTGCGTGACCGGGCTCTGGCCTGGTCGAGCCGGGGGAGAGCGGCCCTTCACGTGGCCTGTCCAACATGCGTCCCCCCCAGCTGAAGGCGGGGAGAGCTACCCATCCTCTTGGGGACTCTCCTCGTCGAGGCGGAAAAACCGGGACAGGCCATCCGCGTTGGCGTGATCTGACCCGGGCCGGTGTTCGACTGTGAAGTCCATACCTTGTAGGGAGATGGACCAGCGTAGCAACTTTGGGTTTTCCCCCCGCATATGCATCAGCCACTGCAGGGGTCGGTGGTCGGTCTGCACCCGAAAGTGGGTGCCAAAAAGGTAGGGCCGGAGCTTCTTGAGGGCCCATACCACCGCGAAGGCTTCCCTCTCTATGGTGCTCCAGCGTTGCTCCCGTGGTAGGAGTCTCCGGCTGATGAAGGCCACCGGTTGATCGAGGCCTTCGGTGTTCACTTGAGACAGGACCGCCCCAATGCCCTGGTCGGAAGCATCCGTCTGGACGATGAACTCCCGGCTGTAGTCGGGGGCCTGGAGCACAGGGGCGGAACACATGGCGGCCTTCAACTGTTCGAATGCCGTTTGACACTCTGAGGTCCAGTTCACTTTCTTGGGCTGATTCTTTGACGTGAGTTCTGTGAGAGGCCCCACTATGGTACCATAGTCTTTCACGAACCTTCGGTAATAGCCCGTGAGGCCCAGGAAGGCTCGTACCTCGGTTTGGGTGATAGGGGGCTGCCAGTTCTGGATGGCGGCAATTTTCAGCTGTAGAGGGGCCACTAGGCCGCTTCCCACCTGGTGTCCGAGGTAGGTCACAGACCCTTGTCCAATTTGGCACTTGCTGGCCTTGATCGTGAGGCCAGCTCGCTGAAGGGCTTGCAGCACTGCTCGGAGGTGGTGAAGGTGCTCGGTCCAATGGTGGCTGTACACAGCGATGTCGTCGAGGTAGGCGGCGCTGAACCCTTCGAGCCCCGCCAGGACCTGATTGACGAGCCGTTGGAAAGTCGCTGGGGCATTCTTCATGCCGAAGGGCATGACCGTAAAATGGTAGTGGCCATCGGGGGTGGAGAAGGCAGAACGTTCTTGTGCTCGGGGGGTGAGGCCGATCTGCCAATAACCTGCTGTCAGGTCGAAGATGCTGAGGAAGCGGGCAGCTCCCATTCGGTCGACCAGTTCATCTGCCCGGGGGATGGGGTGTGCGTCTGTTTTGGTGACTTCATTCAGGCCCCGGTAGTCGACGCAGAACCGGAGTTCTGGTGTGGCTCCGGGGGCGGCTGCTTTGGGGACCAGTACGACCGGGCTGGCCCATGGACTGTCGGAGGGCTCGATGACCCCGAGCGTGAGCATTTTGGCCACTTCCGCCTGGATGCAGGCCCGTACCCGATCAGGTACGCGGTAGGCCCGGTGGCGGATAGGAGGGCTGTCGCCGGTGTCCACATCGTGCACACACCAGGAAGTGACCCCTGGGGTGAGGGAGAACAGACTGGCGAACTGTGACAGGAGGGCTTGGCACTCTTGGCGTTGTTCTCTGGTGAGGGTCTCCGAGAGTCGGACCCCATTCACGGAGCCGTCCTGCTCCTGGGTCCGCAGGAGGTCGGGGAGAGGCTCGGAGTCGTCTTCAACCCCATTGTCTGTGGCCATCAGTAGGCTGAGTTCTGTTCGTGCAAAGTGGGGTTTCAGTCTGTTGGTGTGGAGAACTCGGAGTGGGTTCCGGGAGGACTCCATATCGATCAGATAGGTGGCAGGGCCCTTGCGCTCGATTACCTTGAAGGGCCCCGTCCATTTGTCTTGGAGAGCGCATGGCTCCGTGGGGGACATTACCCATACCTGTTGTCCCGGTTCGAATTCAATGGATGAGGCGTTCTGGTCATACCATTTTTTCATGTCCTCTTGACTGGCCTCTAGGTTGGCTTTTGCTAGGTCTCTGAACCACCGGGACTGGTTGCGGAGGGTGAGGAGGTACCGGAAGACATCTGGAGGGTTCTTGGCCGGAGGCATCTCCCAGCCTTCCTTGATCAGGCTGAGCGGCCCCCGTACTGGGTGCCCGTATAGCAGTTCAAATGGGCTGAAGCCTAGGGATTTCTGTGGGACCTCTCGGTAGGCGAAGAGGAGGCACGGTAGCAGCACATCCCACTGGCGACGGAGGGGCTCTTCCAATCCCCCGATCATCCCTTTCAGCGTGCGGTTGAACCGTTCAACAAGTCCGTTCCCTTGGGGGTGATAGGGGGTCGTGAATCGGTAGGTGACCCCACACTGTTGCCAGAGGGATTTCATGTATT
Source organism: Lissotriton vulgaris (assembly GCF_964263255.1). Taxonomy (NCBI): domain Eukaryota; kingdom Metazoa; phylum Chordata; class Amphibia; order Caudata; family Salamandridae; genus Lissotriton; species Lissotriton vulgaris. The sequence continues at coordinate 1,046,725,779 of NC_141697.1, read as the reverse complement.
TAGAGATAAAGTTCGTGCCTCTGTCGCTGACGACTTCTCGGGGGAACCCTACACGGGAGAAGATCCCCATCAGGGCCCGGCCGACCACTGGGGCTGTCACGGTCCGGAGAGGAACAGCCTCGGGGTAGCGGGTGGCGTGGTCCACTAGCACCAGGATGAAGCGATGGCCTTGTTTTGTACGCGGGTCCAGGGGTCCCACAATGTCTATTCCGACCCTCTCAAATGGGGTCGTGACTACTGGAAAAGGTTGCAAGGGGGCCTTTAGTTTGCGGCCGCTCTTCCCACTGGCTTGGCACGTGGGGCAAGATCGGCAATGCTGGTGCACATCGTTTCTCATTTTTGGCCAGAAGAAGTGGGTCACTAGGCGACTGTAGGTCTTATCTTGTCCCAGGTGCCCTGCCAGGGGGACATCGTGGGCCAGGTTTAGCAGAAAGTCTCTAAAGCGGAGGGGCACTACTAGCACTCGGTTGGCCCCCAGCTCGGCGATTCTTTGCTCGCTGTACAACAGATCACTGTCCCAGTAGACCCAATGAGTTCCGGAGGTATCCCCTGCGCTTTGGGCGAGCGCTTGTTGGCGAAGTCCCTCTAGGGAGGGACAGGTCTTCTGTTCCTGGCGGAATTGTTCTTGGGTGGGCCCCCCCTCTTGGGCCCACTGGTCAAGGTTAGCGAGGTCGGAGGGTTGAGCAGGTTCGAGGGGGGTGTCATGGTCGGAGGTCTCGGCTGGGGCGACCGGAGGCGGTGGCGCCGGCCATTCTGGTTCTTCCGGGTGATGGTTGGCACGGGCGGCCATGGACCGGGTGGTGACGCACGCCCAGTCCGGGACGCCTAACATCCCCAAGTGTTCTTTTCGCTCCACGGCTGCCCACGGGGAGCTCTCTAGGTCATTTCCGAGGAGGCAGTCCACGGGGGCGTCGTCTCGGACCGTCACCTTCAACATGCCGGAGACCCCTCCCCACTCAAAGGGGACGCAGGCCATCCGACACAGACTTTCCGAGTTGTCGGCTGATCGCACAGGGCAGAGAATGTTCGGTAGATATTGTTCTGGGGTCACCAGGTGACAGCGGACGGCTGTCACACTGGCCCCGGTGTCCCGAAGGGCTTCGGCCCGTTGTCCATTGATGCTCACCCATTGGCTGTACTTCCGGGTGTTAGCGGGTAGGGGGACCCGCGGGACCATGTCTCTTCCCCCTAAGCACGCGAGAGTCATGGCGGCTGGCTCCCACTCCTGATACTCTTGCTCGCCTGTTTCTTGTTCCTCGGAGATCTGTTCTTCCCCTAGTGCCGCGGCGGCCACTTGGCGGGGTTTTGGACTCTGATACTGTGGGCAGCTTGGGTCGTTTGCATAGTGGCCGACTCGTTGGCATCGGTGGCACGTGACATTGGCTCTGTACCCCGGTCGCGCCGGGGTGCTGCCCCGGTTGGCCGGGGGGGTGGTGCTGGTAGCGGGGGCGGCCGGAGTGTTGTCTCTTCCTCGTCCTTGGCCCCCTCCTCCTCCTCTGGGTCGGTAGTGACCATTGTTGTTCCTGCTCTGCTCGTAGGACCCTTCCGGCCCACTCTGGTGATCTCCCACCGGTCAGCTTCGGCTGCGAGCTGCCGGGGATCGGTTAACTTGCTGTTGAGGAGGTGTTGACGTAGTTCAATGAAGCAATTGTTGGACAGATGCTCCCATACCATCAGATTGAACAGCTGCTCGTAGGTTGTGACGTTGTTTCCTTTGATCCAGCCTTCGAAAGCTCGGCTAAAGTACGTGACATAGTCTACCCAAGTTGTACCCGGGATGCGTGTGCAGTCTCGGAACCTCTGACGGTACATCTCGGGCGTGAGGCCATAGCGGGTGAGGAGGGCCGCTTTCATATGGTCGTAGGAGGTCATCTGGTGGTCTGGGAGTTGTAACAGGGTATCGCGGCCCTCATTGAGGAATCTGCCCCATAGGCCGGCTCCCCAATCGTTTCTATCGATCCGGTGTGCAGTCATAGCGATTTCATAGGCCTTAAACCATTGCTGGATGTCGTCTTCTCGAAAATATTCTCGGACCACATCCTTGGGGATGTGTACCTTTTTTTCCGTGGTCCCTGGGGTGTGCGGTCTCTCGGGCACCCCTAACTCTTTATTCTGTTTGCGCAGGTTGATCTCGGCTAGGTTCCGTTCGTGCTCGTACGCCAGTTTCTTTTCCTCGAGCTCTCTTTGTCTCTGTTTCTCCTCTCTTTCTTCTCGGAGACGTAGGTGCTCTAAGTTGATTTTTTGTTCGGCCAATTTGAGTTCTACGTCCATCTTGAGTCGGGCCATTTCTAGCTCGTGTAGTCGGGTTCTTTCTCTTTCTTGGATTTCGTCTTGCGAGAGACCGGTTCTTTGCCCTTCAGGGGCCGTGCTTGTTTTGTTCGCGGTGCTTTGCTCAGGGGCTTCGGCATCCCTGGTCTCTGCCCAAGATTCTAGGGCATGCTTAAAATCGTCCTTGGTGCTTAGTCCGGTGGTAGCGATACCTAGTTCGATGCAGAACTGCTTTAGTTCACGATGACTGTATTCCTCTAGTTTTTCCCTTTGGAACTTCTCAGTTGATCCGCTTTCTTTAGTTGTCATTGTGGTTCGTTGTGGGGTGAGCTACTCTCTGTACGTTATGCGGTGATTCGGATCCCGTCGCTGGCCACCAATGTTAGACGGACCGGGAAGGTCGGCCGAGATTACGGGGAGAGGTCTCCGGGGAGAGCCGCCTCCAACGACTGTACAGACAAGTAACTTCCCCCCCACAGACGGACACCACACAAGACTGAAGGTTAACGAGACTTTATATGCAATTCTTAGGTTACGATGGTATGATACAAGGAGGTCTGGACTCAGGGGTCCCCTCGATTCAAGTCTTTGGCTGAGGAAAGGGGTAGCGGGACAGTCTTAATTACCAATGAGTACGAAGTAGCTCTCAATCCTCGAGCTCGGCGTTGAGATGATCGGGCCGTGGAGGAGCCAAGCAGGTCCCGAGATGGATGAAGGAAAGATGACGGTTACAACGGTCCGCGGCCACGCCAGCAGGTCCCGACGACGATGAAGACTGTAGGTTACGACGGCTGTGGCAGCGCCAACAGGCAGGATGATGGTACACAGGACAGAGCTACGGCAGCGCCAGTAGTCCGTCCAGGATGAGTTCCTCTTTACGTCTCTCGACTCCAAGATACAACTGCCTTCCTGCTCTGGAGCTGCCCCAGTTATAGGGCTGGCGTGCTTTGATGTCCGGACCCTCGCACTTGGAGGTCAGGAGGTCCGGGATGAGGGAGTCCAGACACCCAGCAGGGGGGTGGAGCCAGCGCCCGGGGAGGTGATGGGCGAGCGGCACTTGGCGGGGGAGAGCCATCGGCACCTCTTTCTCCCATTGATTTGCCAAGTAGCCCGCTCACCTCCTGGGTGGAGGGTGGTGCCGGAATGTCTGAGGCCGGGCTAGGCCCAGGGTTGAGGTCGATCGGGGGCCAGGCGGCCTCGTGATGAAGTGTCCAAGATGGCGGCCCAGGCTGGGCGCGTGGGCCGGCAGTGGATCGGGCCCATGAGGTCGATATGTTTGAAGGCAGGGGTCCCTGAGGGGACGGAGGACGTGAAATGGTGGTGTGTGGTACTTGCGTGACCGGGCTCTGGCCTGGTCGAGCCGGGGGAGAGCGGCCCTTCACGTGGCCTGTCCAACAGTCACTAGACACTTTCTCGAATGAACAGGGAGGAGTTAACTTCCCTGATTAGACAAGAAGGGATTAGCTTCTGACAACCGCATAAACATGACAACTTTGCTCCCACCAGAATAAGGAGTATATCTCGAGAGTCGTGTGAAAACAATAGATAGCTATTTCACTGTCAATCGTGCATGCTTAGTTTCACCAGAGTGCAGAGAAATAGAGAGACAGGCGTTTTCAATAAAAGGTGTTATTTATTGAGCAGTCTTCTTTCTCATGCAAGAGAAGTGAATTACCACAATTGCAATGCTTGTCATAAAGTAAAGTGCGTACAGTAAAAGGAGTATTATGAAATAATACTGTAAAAGCATTGATATGGTTTCTGAGCCATATGATACTTAAAACAAATAAAATATATACAGTTATATACAATGATAAAAGTTGACTAAACGTACTCAACTGGTGCGTCTAAAATAGGCCTACCCCAGTGTACCTAACCTAAGCCTAGTACGTGGGAAGGAGTAAGGGAGTTGCAGTTTAAGTTAAGTTAGTTTTGCCAAGAATCTGAATCAAGAATTCTCTAAGGGTCTAATCGGCTCCGTACCTTGGTTTTAGAATGAAGGAGGTCTTGTATCTCATTCTCAGGACTCGATCTCCCAGTCACCCGCAAGGGTGACTGGAAACACTGGAGCTGGACTTTCTCGGCAGGAGAAAAGACAGCGTCTTTCTCAGTGCGTCAAATGGGAGGGACGGCTTCGTTCGGCACTCGCATCAGCTGGGCTTCGGGTAAGTAGATAGCCGCTCTGCTCAAACCACTGTGTGTTGCTTAAGGCATATATAAGGCATGCTGGTATATTTATACCTGGAAGGTGCCGTGTTTGACGTAAGGTTGGACATAAGACGTCAATAAGAACTGTCACTAAGAACTGGCAGTTCTTTCAGGACTCGCAGGAGTTCTAGGACAAATCAAAACAAAAGCAGGGGGAATTCCCGGGTTGCTGGAAGTTTGGTTTGTTTAAAGAACTCGTTGTACTGTCTAAGGAAGTAGCCTTGCCGTATTTGGACTGCATTGACTATGACTAAATATGGATATGATTCTTATGCCTTTATAAGGATATGATTTGTTATAACCACATAAGGGCATAAATCGGGAATATTTAATTAGGGTCCTAGATACGTTCACAACACCCACTCCACGTATAATGTCCATCATTACTAAATACTAAGCAATATATAAACATATAAGTATGCATGTGTTTTCCAGCCCACCCCAAAATACATCAAATTCATTTGAAATGGTATAGATACACGAAAATGAGTATTATACTGTACGCTTTGTTCATTTAGAATGTTGACTGAACGAATCATGAAAATTACATTCATGAAATGGCTCTTAATACAGAAAAAAAGTCGAGACCATTTCATCACATATTCATACAAGATTGTACATGTGCTAGAGTCTGATTTCAAAATATTGTCTCTAAAGTCTCTAAAAATGGAAGTTTTGTTCTCTAAGAATAGTTCTACTTTAAGCAGAGTATCATGTGCCAAAAAAGTAAATGTTTTGGAAATTGGGGAAAAAAAAATAATTTCGCTTTCATGGGAAAAAATAGTTCCAAACGTTTTCAGCAGTTCTGTTTATCAAAACTGAAGGCCGAATTCAGAGTTCAGGGAATGCTGTGTGCTCGCTATTTCAAATATTGTTCTCGTTGTTAGGAGATAACATTACCTCAGATAGGCCAGCAAAAAATGTGTCTACCACAGTAGGTGAAAGTTGGGCCAACTCCGAAAAAGTTGAAATAGTGCATATATGCGTTGCATTGCCATCTTCGGTGTTTAGATCAGCAATGTTCACAGAAGGTTGTACCTGTGTGGTGCCGCTTTCATCTCGTACTTCACCGCCACCTAATCGTAATGGTGAAGTCTCAACCAATGCCGTCATCAGAATCGGTAGCCGCTGGGGACAACACGTTGTATGAGTCGTTACCGGACAAAGCAAAGCATCGATATCCATTGGTACTGCTGATGGTAGTGTAAGACAGACGTCCAACATGCATTCTTCTCCGCATAGCAGACATCAAAGCACAGGTAAGATGCAATTTTGCCAGATTGGTCTGAATGAAATAAACCATGTAGTATTCAGATCTCTTAGCCGGGCCAATCCTAGGACCTTAGTGATACGGTCTCGGTACCGTATTGCTAGGATCGTTTCTTCAATCGTAACCTGAGTTTTGTCTGTGACTTGGCTTGCCATATCGGAGCAGAAGGAACAAAAATGAAATTCCTGCTACGAGTCCCAAAATAAGAGGCAGGCCACCGAAAAGAAAATGCACAAAATTCGGGAAGATGCCCAGAACTGTTTCAAAGGGTGCTAACAGTCCCGAAAAAAATGTCTTAAATACATGTGCGATGCCACTGGTATCTGACATATTTAAGCTTTGGCTTAACATTTCTACGAAAAGCACGGGGCAATTTGTTGATAATAGGGTGTGTATCTCTGCCGCTGTCCTTGCAACTTGCAGGTCATACGTCTCTTTGGACGAGGTTAAAGGCACAGTTGTTTGTAAAAGAATAGACTTATTTCTGCTTAAAGTATCAATTCGAATAGAAGAGATATTCATAGTAGGCCATATTGCTGCCTCCATGTCTGGATTGCTGTTTGGATACAATACTTGCATACAACAAATGACCCTGGAAGTAACGCTCACTAGATAGGCTTTTCCTGGCATCATGCCACAACAGCTGTGGTCACTTAATATAACGTAGCTACCATTGGAAAGTTGTCTGGAAAAGGGCTCTATCTTTGTAGCAGGGGTGCCGTGCAGATGACATGAAAGGTTGTTTGATGAACCTTCGCAGGCTCCATGCAAGTTAATACCTTGACACAGAAGTGTACCGCTTAGTGATTTTTTTACAATTGTTACCACTAAGAAATACCTCTTTTTTCCCTTCACTATAACATCTATGTGTATAAGGTAAATTCCAGGTTGACTTGATGTATCCTTTACCCAACCTTTCATACAGGCCTGCTGGTACATACTTTTGGTAGTATTGAAACTGAAAAGTTGTTATCGGGGTTGTAATGGTGCCATGTATTATCCATTCAATGACAGGTCTTTCTGACATTGGCAATGGTAATCTTTCTAGTTTTTCAATGCTCAGCACCATATAGTCTGCTCCTTTTTGTGCCAACGAGATTTGTCTATCAGTAAGGTTAAAGATAGAAAATAATGACGTGTTGATTAGACGCCATGGCATGTAGCCTGAACGGAGGTTTTGTAACGTCCAGCCTAGCTGTACAATAGAACGTAATTGGGATTGACCATGTTGTAACATTAGCATATCCTGTTCTATTATATCAATAGCAGTTGATACAATGCTGTCCAGTGAATAAATTCTGGAGGACAGAGTCGTTAACCCATTGTCCACTACAGAAAGTGATTTTTCCAAATTAATACGTTCAATTTCTCATATTTTTTCTGCTGTTTCAATTTGTGTTACTTTCCAAGCTTCATTGTAAGCTGCGTATATACCGGCGTATATGAAACGTTTTTGACGCTGTTTGCGAGGTCCCATTATGAAATCTCGCAAGTCAGCACCTTCTTTAAGTAAAGTTAAGTGTTGCTTAATTTCAGGAAGTGTGGATCTCTGTAGCCAATCGAGGCATAGTTTTCCTACACTGTATGTTGTAACTATCCCTGGATGTTGTCTCTGGGAATATCTTGGGTCTGACCTGTTCTGTTTAAACCCCTGTATTTTGTTCAGGAATCTATCTTGACAGTTATTTGTGTCTGTTGGCCAGATCAACCATTTGTTCCAATCAGGATTTGTTCTGTTTTGTTTTAAAATATAGGACACGTCTAACCCCTCATCTGTAGTGGTGTTTCTATCAGGCATAGGCTTTGGTATAGATGGGTTGTTTAAATCTTTTATCTTGGCTAAACCAAGACATGTTGTTTGTTGAATGGTGTCATTCAGGAACATTATTTGTTCTGGGATCATGCAGGCTCTAAACAATGATTCTAGACCTTTTACCTGCCACTCATTTGTACCCCAGATGTTTTTTGTCTCAATGTTATTTTTCCAAAATTCAAAACCAAATGTAGACATTTTTTCATAAAATTTTTCAGAATAAATCAGTTTAGTATTTGTCAACATGTTTTTTCACTCCTGTCTTATTTAACATTTTGTAATAAAACGTTTCTGGATTAGTGTAATTAAATCCTGAGAAGTATGGAAATTTCTCATAAAATGTTTTTGAACTGCCTTTTGGCGGACTTGGACAATGTTCCCACTGATTATAACTGAAAACATTTCTAGGATTAGCAGATTTATGCAGATAATGATGCCCAAAGTGATTGAAACAATACATTTCCTCATAATTCGATGAACCCTGTAAATAATCATGTTCTGTAAATTTTGCTGACATTTCTAAATCTGACATCATATTATTAATATTTTCAAAGTCCCAATCATCAGAGAAAGCACTAGGTGATACAAAGTCACTTAAGGAGATCTTAAATTGGTGTGGATATTTCAAGGGATCAACCGGGCCATAGATTTCATAGTCAGTTTTGTCCCATGCTATACCACCAAGTATAGGGATGGCTGTGATGTTCACTGATGATAGTTCTCTTTTTTCAACGTGAGAAGATCTGTGTGGTTTCAGGACCAAGTTGATGTTCTGACTTGCTGTGTCCATTGTACTATATTTTCCATCAATAAATCTACCCAAACTTAAAACCAAGATGAGCCATAGAAGGAGGAAAAGTACACCTAACACAATCCATAATTTAATCCATGGTGAAGTTAGATATGTTTCTCTGAGTTGATGAAAGAGCTCTGTGATTTTCTTTTTGAAAGTTTTTGTTGCTGGCTTGTCTCCATGTCCACTTGGATCATCGGAAAAGTCATCAAAGTTGATAAAGTAGCCAGATGCAGTTCTGTCAATTGGTGGAATTGCTTCCGGATTTCCATTGATCTGTCCGAGGCTACATCGTTGTTGACAGGTGTTTCTTGACGAACTGTTGCGATTTGGGTATCAAGAGGCACAAGTTCCATGGCTTTGTTGCATAGTCCTTTATTATTCACTGAAGGTTTATCAAATGTGATTAGTCTCTCAGTTTGAACCTCTTGGATTGTAGCGAGATTTGGTCTTCTGCTATTTCTTGGGAGTCCACTGGGCCTACTACTTATTATTGGCCACATGGTTGTGGTTTCACTAGGTCGATTGATACAACTCGGTTCTCCTTTTTACCAGCAAGGGGTGGTAGTACTACTGATCTTGTTCCGCTGACAGCTAAGACAGGTACTGCTTTTCTGTAAGAAGGCCCAAATTCCTTCTTTACCTCGATCTTTTCTCTGACCAGATCCCCAATCTTTGGAATCCAGACAGGTCTTGCTGGGACAGGTGGTTTTTCTTCAGTGGTCGTTGGCTTTAGCTTTTCGTTACTCAGGCTTTTTCTTGTTTCATTTAAGTCCTGTAAAACAGCCAAACGATCTTTGATATCAAAGGTTTTTTGTTTCAGCACTGAAGTCTGACAATCCAAATCCTGGATGAACATTCTAGTACCAAATAAAAGTTCGTACGGACTGATACCTCCTAGAGATTTTCTTGGCATGTTATTAAGACTACGTTGGACACTTGTTAGATGTTTGACCCACCCGTCACCCGAACCTAATACCCTCGCTGTTATAGATTGCTTTATGTCACGATTTTTTCTCTCCACTACTGCATTTCCCTCGGGATGGATTGGACTAGAATACCACAATGCAATGCCCATGCTGGCCATGGTCCCTTGTAAGCCCGAGAGCTAAACGCAGGACCCTGGTCAGAATGTAGCATGCCAATTGTGTAGGTGCCGATAAAGACTCGCAAATCTTTTATAACAGTTCTGGCATCAGCCGAGCGCTGGGGCCACATCCAAATGAATCTCGTACAGGAATCAGCTGCGACCATGATATATTTATAGTTGCCGTCCCTTTGTAAGGGACCACAGTGGTCCAGGAAAACACATGCTAATGGTTTGTCTGAGATTAGAAGGGGCGTCTGTGCTGGTCGTTTCACTGTTGATACTTTCATTTTTTGGCATATTTCACATTCTAGAACATAGTTCCTAGTCTGTTTTCTCATGCGTGGCCACCAATATCTCTGTTTTAATAATGATACTGTGGCGAAAACACCAGCGTGTGCAGAAGCGAGCCCTTCGTGTGTCGCTAAAATTAGTCCTAACCTGTGCTCCGTGTTTGGAATTGCTCTATCCCCCACTCCAGGGATTTGAGCAAACGGAACGGAGTTCGCATCAATTATGTATGTATTTCCGAGTGGATAATTTAGAGGTAACGCCGCATAATTGCCTTCCATTGAGGCTTTTACTGCAAGCAGCGTTTCGCCATCTATTTGTTTTTTCGTACGCTTTTTTGTGGCCACGGAAGCCGAGTGATCAGCTGCCGCTGTGGCTCTGTCAGCCAATGAATTCCCTGCAACGTGAACGCCATCACGTTGAAGAGTCTGCGTATGTATCACGTGGGTCTTTCGTAGTTCTTTCTGCAAAAGAACTACTTGTTCCCATAGTTTTTTATGCTTTATTGTGGCACCTGTCTCATCTTTGTAACCGTTTTTAATCCAGGTCTGCATGGAATTATTGTAAGACCGGACGCAGTAATGCGAATCGCACACTATTAGTGTCGGGAATTCGCGATCAGCATTTTCAAGCGCCATCTTTAGAGCTCTTATTTCAGCTTGCTGAGCTGTACAGTTTCTGAGTGATTCAGTTTTAGTGACCATTGGTCTGAATTTACCTAAGCGCCAGCGACCTTTAACAATCACGCACGCAGCATTGTAAATTTGTTTTTCCACAACGTAGTGTTGTGCAAATCTGTCCGTGTAGATTAGACAGGTGTACTGTTCGAGAGGCAGAACTTCGATTGACAGAGGGCATTCATGTTCGTATTCCAGATCTTCTAGTTTTTTCATTTTCGGATCAAAAGCGTGTTTCACGTCTTCTGTAGCAAGAGAATTTTCCCATTGTATCCATTTTGTATCTAGAGCTATAGCATTTGGAATGCCTGGTCTTGTTACTGCCTCAAAGGGCTGATACTGCTGTTAAAACAGATATTCTCTTCCCTTGGGCTAGGGCTCTTTCTTTTGGTACAGCAGTTTGAACCGCAGTTAGAATTTTTTCAGTAGGACTGAATTTCATTTCAGCTTGTGTGTACAAGTTTGATTTGTAAGGTATTGGTACCGTTTCTCCCTCATTAGAGGTCAGGTATGTGAATTCGCATCTTCCTGGGATGACTCGGATTACAAGGTTGCGTTCGTTTGCGCGTGTTTGCAGTTTTGTTGTAGTTAACATGTCTGTCTGTAATGATCTTAAAATTTCTGTGTGTTTTTAGGTCCAATTAATTGGTTTAAAATCAGGTTGTATTAGTTCGTAGAGAGGTTTAACTCTCTCTGCATAATTTAGAATGTATGTTCTTCTCACTTGATAATTCATATCCTAAAAATAGGACAGTTAGATGGGCAATTCGTGATTTTTTAAAGTTGAATTTGTACCCTTCAGATACGAACCCAAGTATTATGGTGTGCACTCTTTTCAAGTGAGTCTCCAAGTCATCGTCTATAAGATAGATGTCATCGACATAAGATAATGCCTCATCATCATATATTTGTAGTAACTCTGTTACCCTGGCTGAAAATAATCCTGGGCTGTTCTTGAATCCCTGTGGGAGACGACAAAATTGTTTTTGGGTCCCCATGCTGGAGAAAGCGGTCAAATATCGGCTTTCAGGTGCTATGTTTTGACAGAAGAAACCATTTGAAATATCTAATGTCGTTTTATATTTCTTGCACACAATGTTAACTATTAGTGCTGCACTGTGTGAGTTTTGTACTGCAAAAGTTTTACAGCAAGACTTTAGGTGTCTGTAGTCCAAAACTAGACGATATGAATCTTCTGGCTTGGAGACAGGAAACAAAGGATTGTTCATTTGTGAGGTGCATGTTTCAATCACCCCCTGATATTCTAGTTGATCTAAGATATCTCTTACTTGCTTTTTAGCTTCTTGCTTAACAGGGCACTGCCTCTGTGCAGTAGGTTGACTTTTAAACTGGATTTTATGGTGAGGCGAATCCTCATCCCACCCTACATGATTTTTATATAATGCAGGGGCTTGGGCCACTGCCCATTTTCTAGCAAATGTGTATTTTTTATGAATTGGAATGTGATTTGAGAAGGCAGGCATAATCATTTCTTCGCCATGTGGGCACTCCCTGACAAACTCTGGTGGCCAGTCTTTCTCTGCTAGAAGGATATCATAGCCTTTAGATAGATTCTCCCAAAAGAGACCTCTTATTTTCCTAGTTTTATCTCCCTCTATACGTAATGTTACTTCATATAGTTTATAGGGCACGCTAACTCGGGTGTCTGCAGTTTCCACTTGAATGTATTCATTTGTGTCCACTGTCTCCAGAAGATTCATCAGGATCTTGCGAGCTATGGTCATTTCTGCTGCGCTGTCTAGCATTATCTGGGCCCACTCTCCGTTTTTCAGTTGTGTCCTCAGAATTCTCGGCATGTTTTATTTTAATACTGGCTACCTTCTTTCTGGGAAATTGTTTTTTTTTTACTTTGATGAGAAGGTTCCTTGTCTTTGGACTTGACGTGCTCTTCTTTATGTTCTGACCGTCCTCTTCTTTCCGATTTCTGTGAGGAAGTCTGAAAAGATCGTGAGGGACGTGTATCAATATCTTGATATCTGTCTGGTTTTTTCAAATTTTCCCTATTTCTAAGGTGGTATCTTTTTTCAGAGGGCTCCCTTTGGGGAGACTTGCCCCCCCCCCTTCTGAAGATCTATTTCTTCGTTGGGGAGACCTTCCTCTGGACTGAAATTGTTTTTCTCTGGGAGAGGTTAGTTTATTACCCTACCACTTCTTCTTTTGAGAATTGAGATTATTTTTAATGAAAGTCTTTTCAGGATTTTCTGTTAGTGTTTTTAGTCGGTAGGTTGTACCGTCAACTGTTAATTGAACTAAATCTCTATATGCTTTTGTTAATTCTTTTATTTTAACTAATAGTTCTTCGCTTGACATTTTTTCTATGTCGGGGTGTGGTGTGCAGCTGGCTAGAACCGGCAATGTGGCTCCTGGTCTACCTAGTGGACCGAGCCTGGTAATGTGATTTTGATGTTTTAGGGTGCCATTAGCCAGAGCAGGTGCTCTTGGTATGTTAGTGGAATTTCAACTTCCTCGAAAGGAGAGTTTTCCTCTGGAGATTCCTCTATTTTGTAGTAGTGGAACTCGCGTGTCGCAGCATGCTGATATTCATGGGCCTCTACCACAAATACAACTGTACCACCTCTTGATGATACTCCATTTTCTATAAGTTTTATAGGTATAGTTTTTCTTATATTGACCGGGATGATTATTGCATCCGGGTCGTTATTTTAGACAAGTGTGTCGTCCGCTACGAGTTGAGCTGCTAGTCTAGCTCTCTCCCTTTCGTCCTCACTGTTTGACATTTTTACTGACAGAAAGTTTGCAGAGCAAGTTTTAAGGAAACAAAGATTTTGTGCACAATATTTTGGAACACTATATCCTTCAACGTTGACTAAACCAAAAACTAATACATAGGAATCTCTCCCTACTAAGTTCTGGCGGATATTAACCTTTCACCCACTCCAGACGTCTATTGGAATTTTTATGGGAAAAAGAGGTCTGTGTGAAAAGCACGACTGAGTTACTCTAGTATCTTGCGTTAGATTATCGCCTTACCAAACGTTGGGCGCCATGTAGTGTAGTTCCTATGTTCCCAATAGGCTCTGCACATTGGAATAACATAAACAGTAGTTTAGACGTAGGACTGATGTCGACTAGGTCTCTACTGAATATGTTAGACTTAATTAGGTATGCCAGCTAGCTCAGAGGTCACTAGAAACTTTCTCGAATGAACAGGGAGGAGTTAACTTCCCTGATTAGACAAGAAGGGATTAGCTTCTGACAACCGCATAAACATGACAACTTTGCTCTCTCCAGAATAAGGAGTATATCTCAGAGTCGTGTGAAAACAATAGATAGCTATTTCACTCAGTCAATCGTGCATGCTTAGTTTCCCCAGAGTGCAGAGAAATAGAGAGACGGGCGTTTTCAATAAAAGGTGTTATTTATTGAGCAGTCTTCTTTCTCATTCAAGAGAAGTGAATTGCCACAATTGCAATACTTGTCATAAAGTAAAGTGCGTACAGTAAAAGGAGTATTATGAAATAATACTGTAAAAGCATTGATATGGTTTCTGAGCCATATGATACTTAAAACGGATAAAATATATACAGTTATATACACTGATGAAAGTTGACTAAACATACTCAACTGGTGCTTCTAAAATACGCCTACCCCAGTGTACCTAACCTAAGCCTAGTACGTGGGAAGGAGTAAGGGAGTTGCAGTTTAAGTTAAGTTAGTTTTGCCAAGAATCTGAATCAAGAATTCTCTAAGGGTCTAATCAGCTCCGTACCTTCGTTTTAGAATGAAGGAGGTCTTGTATCTCGTTCTCAGGACTCGATCTCCCAGTAACCCGCAAGGGTGACTGGAAACACTGGAGCTGGATTTTCTCGGCAGGAGAAAAGACAGCGTCTTTCTCAGTGCGTCAAATGGGAGGGACAGCTTCCTTCGGCACTCACATCAGCTGGGCTTCTGGTAAGTAGATAGCCGCTCTGCTCCAAACCACTGTGTGTTGCTTAAGGCAAATGCTGGTATATTTATACCTGGAAGGTGCCGTGTTTGACGTAAGGTTGGACATAAGACGTCAATAAGAACTGTCACTTAGAACTGGCAGTTCTTTCAGGACTCGCAGGAGTTCTAGGACAAATCAAAACAAAAGCAGGGGGAATTCCGGGGTTGCTGGAGGTTTGGTTTGTTTAAAGAACTCGTTGTACTTTCTAGGAGTCTAAGGAAGTAGCCTTACCGTATTTGGACTGCATTGGCTATGACTAAATATGGATATGATTCTTATGCCTTTATAAGGATATGATTTGTTATAACCACATAAGGGCATAAATCGGGAATATTTAATTAGGGTCCTAGATACGTTCACAACAGTGGACTGCTTCCTTGCCTCGCACAACTCTGCCAAGTAGCTGCTATCCCTGCTGGTGCTGCTGACCCTGTTGAGGAGATTGAGGCCCTCCTCCACACACATGCTCCCACCTGCGCCTCATCCCTGGTGGTATAGTGCCAGAGAGTCACTGCTATACTGCTGGGCTGCCCTTCTGTGTCTCTCCCTCTTTTTCTACTTTTTGCCTTTTTCTCTGCTTTTACCTTTTTACCTTTATTTGTCCCTTTCAGCTCTTTCTTTGATCTCTTGCTTTGCTGCCCTTGCCTCTGCAATGCCCCATGGCCCAGCCCCCTCCAGTGATTCTTCGGAGTTTCCCGCCTCCCAGCTGTCCACTGTGCACTTTCTTCGCTCTCTTGCTTCGCCACGTTTGCCAATGCCGCTGCGATGCCCCGCCCCTCTCCAGGGACTCTTCTCACTTCCATGTTTCCTGCCTACCAGCTGTCCAGCCCCCCCTGCACAATGCTTAATGATGGCCACTACGCTGGTGTGCACAGCAGATGCTCCGAAGGCCGGCCGATCTGCTCGCAGTGCCACGGACCCTGGTTCTCCGGCCTTCCACCGATACGACGCCTGTACCCTCCTCACCCTCAACACAGTATGCCACGCTGCCTGCTACCTTGCATCACCAAAGGAACCTTCTCCTGCCAGGACTACAGCCACACCTACGCCCACGCCAACACACCAGCTTCTCTCGCCGCCCAGCCGACCAAAAGCGCAGCCGACTGGCTCAACTGCATTTTCCTCAACACGCGCTCCCTCCACAAACACGTAACAGAAATCTGGGACCTCCTCAATGCCATCTTTTCCGACATCGCCTTCTTCATGCAACCTGGACCAACCCCCTGGTGTCCATTGTCCATCTGAGAAGGTTATTGTATTGGCCAATTAGATTGGGATGTTGCGTCTGGTGAACCTGTAGGAGATGCAGCAGTTTCAATGATGATCAGATTCTGGAGGGGCAGCCTTTGTAATTTCTGGACCTAATGGGTGATGTATTTGAATGTCTTCAAACCCTTGATGAGACATGCAGCAGTATGTAGGTTTTTTTAGGGTTGAAAGTGTGGCATCTGTAAGGAAATTGAGCAAAACGTTGCCACATCCTGGTGGAAGAGGACAAGGTCTTGAACAGTTATTCTGAAGTTGGTTTCAATTAGGAAAGGGTTTCACTTTCTTTAGGAGGCAGAACAGACCTGCTGTTCCTTACATTTGGTTCTTTGAATGCGAGATCTTAAGTTGTGATGCATCAGTTGAAGACGAATCCAAGGGAATTTGTAAACTTTATCAGCTGGGTATGAAGCCATCTCGATGTCAAGGAAGTTTGAGTCTGTGGATGCTTGTGGCTATTAACAAATAAGAGGAATTCAGTATACATCATATTGACTGTTATGTTGCTAGTGGATGTCCATTTTTGTATTTCATTAAGGCTAGATTTCAGTTGCTGGATGTTGTTGTTGTTACATGACAAAACCATTACATTTGCACTGAGCTAGCATCTGAAAATAGCTTGCTACACTATAAAAATATATTTTTGTCAATGGTTGAGGAGACTTTTGGCAAGCGTGCATGCCTAGATCATGGCAAAAAGGACATTAACAACGAGACAAAGAATAGTTAAGCTACTGTTTCATTGGGAATTGGGAAAAAATGGGGTGGGGCCCACTGGCACTCATTTTCGGGGACCAAGCACTTATTTCTTTTCTCAACTGGCTTCAAGATCGAGAAAACAGGGCTGAAAATTAACCTGTAAAAATGAGCTAAAGACTCAGTTAGTGTCTGGTGGTGAATTAAAGAGGTGTAATCAATAATATGCAGTCTTCGCATTTGGCACCCCAACCTTCAATAGTGCTGGCTGTGGGAGTCTGATCAGAACAATGGGCCCAGCACTTATTTTTTTTTATTTTTATAAATTAGGCACTGACAAAAATATTCCTGATTTGCTTTGTGCATGATCTAAAAAATGACCAGAACACTTAGGGCCCGATTACAAGTTTGGTGGTCCTACAGCGGTGGCAGTCCTCCACCGCCCGCTGTAGGACCACCAAACCCGTGGTGTGACCATCTGCCAGATCAGGAGTTAAACTCTGGTCTGGCGGGTGATGTTGCGGGGGTCTGACTTCTGCAGTCTGCAACGCTCATAGAAGAGCCTATATTGCAAACTGCCGCAGTCAGACCGCCGACCTTACCTTCCTGCACAGTGTGGAATAAATGGCACCCGGTGGAGGAAGTGGAGGTGGAAATACTGGGGGGCACTACATGTGCCCCTCCACATGCACCCCCTGGGCCCTGAGGCGGCAGGAGGCCCAATGGACTGGAATCCCATTTATGCACCCCCAAAGCAGCAAATTAGCTAGATCAGTGGTTATTAACTTTTGATCCGTGGACCCCTGGGGGTCCATAACACAGACTCAGGGGGTCTGTGACTGCTTATAAAATTAAATAATACTGGAGCTTAATAAAGCATTTAAAAATTCAACAAGCAAAATGGAAATTTAAAAAAACTCTCTGAATGTGAAGGTATTTAAAAATTGGATACTGGAAAGTAAGTTGCTTTCATTATCTTGATTTGTGAGAGAAGCACAAGTACAGCAAACAGAATCTAGTAGGAGTGATTGGTGGCCGCTATTAAAGCACTGATGTGCACTGAGAAAAAGAGAGCATGCATTAGAGCAAAAAATGGCAGTTATTTTTTAGCGTCCTACATACCACTCAATCACTTAGACATAAACATACACTTGAAAAGCTCCAACCTTCCCATTAATATTTTACTTTGTGTGTACTAGTTTGATGTAGACTTGTTTCTATATTTTTTGAGTTTCAAGTTGTTGTATCTTGTCTTCATGTTCTATTTTGCCTTGACACTGTCCCTTTAACCTTTTCATTCCTTTTGGATCTTTCTTCACTCCTGTGTTCTCTCTCTTTGCCTGGTGTGGCAGTTGCCTGCTAGCCTGGAGAGGGACACCAGCTGTTGCTTGTAGCTTACAATAAATATACCCTTTTATTGGTATTCCTGTATGGACATTATTACTTCTTTCCCTACAACATTTTGGCGATGTCTGGCTAGCATTTCAAGAAAAAGCTACTGAAGGTGACCAGCTGGTGAAGAGAACCACGCGTGAATTCGTAAGGGCTACGAATTAGGAAGAGTGTACTTCAAAAGTGCAACTACTGTGCTTTACTTCCCAATTGAAACAAGTTGAGGATTGTGTTCACCATTTCCGGTTTACGACGAACTTAAGGAGAAACAAAAAAAAAAACGGCGTGTATTGAAGAAGAACACACCGATCATGGAGTGAGTAGTGCTTAAATTTTTTTTATTTTTTATTATTGTGCACACCCATTCGTGAATCGAGTCTCCTATCCTTGAATATGCGGTAAAAGGATGACCGTTTTGCAAGTCAATGAGCACTGCCTAGTTAGGTGCGACTTTTGAAAGAGAACTGCAACGCTTACCTTCGTGCATCTTTTAAAAGGCACCAACGCTTCCACGCGACCCTGTTGCCTAGAAGAACGCTGCCATTGTTGTTTCTTCAAGGAGAGAAAGCCGCAACTCCTTACGCCTCATTCCGTCACGTCTTGACGTATTTACGTCTATTTCCATGTGATGGTGGCCATTTTCTTTTCCTAACACAAGGTTGCTAGGTAACGGGAGAGGAGCACGGAAGACAGAAACAGCTCCGAGGAACATCGCAGTAACTGCATATTAAATGGTAACGTTTGTTTATTTTTTTTTCTTAACGGAAGCGTGTGCAGACGCAGTGCTACGTGTGGAGAGACGGAATTAATTGAAAATTTCGAGACTTTGTCGCATTATTCGATTTTTGGGGAAGTGGAAGCACAGTATCAAGTTTACGAGTAATAAAGGAAAGAAGTGCAGAATGGAAGCAAACGGTGTAGTTATGCCACCTTTATTTCTGCAGCAAAGTGGGGATCCTCCAATAGAATGGGAGGAGTGGATTGAAGTATTCGAGAACTGTATTGAGGCGATTGATGACAAGGATTTTAGTGCTACGAGGAAAAGGGCACTATTATTAAGTACCTTGGGGAAAGAGGGGCAACATGCCTTCAAATTTTTGTCTCCTGGAACTAATGCAGAAGGAAGAGTCATCACTAACGTATATTTGGAAGCAAAGGCACGTCTAAAGAAAAGATACTCTAAAGAAGTCAATATTGTCATGGCTAGACACAAATTTTACACGCAACCTCAGCGCCAAGGGGAGAGTGTGGATCAATTTGTTACTCGCCTGCAAGAGTTATCGTTAAAATGTAACTTTGGGAACATCAGAGACGAAATGATCAGAGACCAGCTCATTGTCCAGTGTGGGAATAAGAAGATGCAAGAGAAGCTGTGGGCGGCGAAGAACCCTTCGTTGCAGAACGCGATTGACATTGCTAAAATTGTTGAGGAATCTGGTGCATGTATGAAGGAGATGGAACGCAAGGATAGTTTGAAAGAGGATGTGTCGTCTGTGGATGTTGTTGATGAAGTGGCAGCTGTGGGAGGAAAGAAATCGTATGAGAGGAGTGAGAAGTATGTAGGGAAGAGGTATAACAATGCTCATGGTAACGGTGACTCATACAAGAGTAGAGATAAAATGTGTTCAAGGTGTGGCAGCACGTACCATACGGCTGACTACAAAAAATGCTTTGCCTTGGACAAAGATTGTTTGAAATGCGGGAAGCGGGGACACTTCTCAAGGATGTGTAAGCTGGTTCCCAGAGGGAAGATTGCGGTTGTTCAACATGAACAGCCTGATGTTGCTACGGTGGATGGCGTAGAGGGAGTGAATAAAATTTTGTGTGTGAGTGATGAGGAGTCTGATATGAATCCTAGGAGGAGTGTAAGACCTAAGGCGACGTTTGAGATTGATGGTGTGCAACTGGAGTTGATGGTGGATTCAGGGTCATTCTGGACCATTATTCCGGTGTGCTTATTTTGTGTGAATTGGCCAAAGGTTGAGTTGGAACCAAAAGACATCAATCCTGGCGGGTTCCAAGGTGAAAGAATTGAGATTTTGGGGTTTATGTCTGCCAATATTTTGTTCAAGGGCAGAACAGTGAGAGGCAAGGTGTACGTTGCACAGTCTGGTCCGGCCATATTAGGTTGGGGTCACCAGTATGATCTTCATATTGTGTTGAACCCGAGGGCAGAGGATCAAGTGATGGTAGTGGATGAGGTACCCACCTTGTCGATTGTTGATGGTATGCCGGAGTTGTTTAAGGAGGAGATTGGGGAGTTGAAAGGCTATGTACATAAGATCTTGTTAAGACCGGATGCTGTTCCTTTGCAACATAAGGTTAGGAAGGTACCCATTGTAGCTAGACAGGAGGTGAAAAGGATGTTGAGCGAAATGTTGGATCAAGGAGTGATTGAGCAAATAGAAACCTCGAGTTGGATTTCGCCAGTCGTGATTACGACCAAATCCGATGGCAAATTCAGATTCTGTGTGGACCTGCGCACACTTAATCGCAATATCATTGTGGATGGGTTTCCCCTTCCAAATATCAATGAATTGGTGCTCTTGCTAAAAGGGGGGAAATTTTTCACGAAGTTAGACTTGCGGAGTGCCTATTATCAGATCAAACTGCATGAGGAGTCAAAACATCTGACGGCATTTATAACATCTGAGGGCATTTTCCAATTTACTAGGATGCCGTTCGGGTTAGCATCGGCAGCAGGTGTATTTCAGCGGATGATGGGTTCGGTGTTACATGGTGTGGAAAATGTCGTTCATTTTCAAGATGACGTGTTGTTGTTTGGTAGAACAAAGGAAGAGCATGATGTAATCTTGAAACAGGTGTTGAATAAGATGGAGTCAGCTGGGCTAACTTTGAGGAAAGATAAGTGCAAGTTTGCGGTAGAAGAGGTGGAGTACTTGGGTTATACTTTGCCGGCAGATGGAGTGAGGCCTAAGCGCGATTTGTTAGAATCTATACGAAAGGCACCAGCACCTGTAGATAGGGATCAGTTGAGGTCATTTTTGGGCCTTTTAGAATATTACGTGAAATTTGTACGCAATTTTGAGGATAAGACAGAGAATATACGAGTATTGCTTAGGAAGGGTTGTAAGTTTAGTTGGGGACAGGAGCAGGAGAGTGCATTTGTGGGAATCAAGAAAGAGATGTGTGAAGCTGGGATTTTGACACCTTTTGATACTAAAAAAGAATCTGTTCTGACTGTTGATGCTAGTGGTGTCGGCTTGGGCGCGGTGCTTGCTCAGGTTCATCCTTCTGGTGTGAAGACAGTGGCATTTGCATCGAGGTCCCTTACCGTTTCGGAAAGGAACTACTCTATAATAAAGAGGGAGGCACTTGCTGCGGCATGGGGCTGCGAGTATTTCAGGATGTATCTGTGGGGGTCTCTTTTCAGATTACAGACTGATCACAAGCCGTTGGTGAGGATATTGTCGCCGGGGGGAGCTGGGAAAGGCTCGGCGAGGCTGGCAAGGTTGGCGGCAAGAATGCAGGAGTATTTATACAGAGTGGAGTATATTCCTGGTTGGAAGAATAACTTGGCTGATGGTTTGTCGAGACTTCCACTACCTTGGCAGGAGGTTGATCGGGCTGGTGTAGAGTCAGCTCTCTGTGAAGGTTCTGTGGCACCGGTTGGTGAGCTGGTTGAGTTCTGTTCCGGTGCTATAGGAAAGGAGAGATGGGATGAGTGCATGGCAAGGGTATGGTGTTTTACTTAAGGTGAAGGAATTGATTGTCAGGGGTACCAGGCGAGAGAGTACTCTTGAGTGTGCGGTCAGACACTTTTTGAAAGTGTTAGATGAGTTGTCTATCTTGGACAAGGAAGAGAATATTGTGATGAAGAGTGACAAGTTCATCCCACCACATGATCTGAGATTCACTCTGTTTAAATTGGCACACAAAGGCCATTTGGGTCAGTCACTTACTAAAAAGAGGTTGAGAGAATATTTTTGGTGGCCGTCGATGGACCAACATGTCTCTGATTGGGTTGTGAGGTGTCCTGAATGTTTTGAGAGTGAGAAAAGGCTTAAATTAGGGACTCAGGCACCCCATGGCACTATAGAGGATCCTCTCGCTCCTTGGCACTCTGTTTGCATGGATTTTGTCGGTCCTTTCAATGGCCTGAGTGTGGATTTGAGGATTGCCCTAGTTCTGGTTGATGTATATTCAAGATGGTTAGTTGTGAAGTTTTGCAAGGAAATAACCACCAAGGTGACAATTCAATTGTTATCTGAAATTTTCAGGGAGGAAGGGTTTCCAATGAAATTAATAACCGACAATGGTACTCAACTAACTTCTGAGGATATGAGGAAGTTCCTGTGTGCGTGTGGGATTGTCCATTGCAGAACTTCATTTTACAACCCACAAGGGAATGGAATGGTTGAGAGGGCCAACCGCATGGTCAAAGGTGCGATCCAAATGGCTATGGCTACTCGTGGTTCCGTCAAATGCATGGTGGAGGAGTTAATCTGGGCTTATCGCACCACTGAAAATTATTCCTCTGGTATGGTTCCTTTCACAGTGATGAGGGGTCGTCCTGCTGGCACTAAGTTGATTCAGGCCTGGATGAAGGAATGTGTGAGTTTAGGGAATCTCAGTGAATTGAGGAGGACTGTGGATGTTGCGCATGATGTTTCACAGAGAATCAGGGTGAACGATTTAGTCAAAGTGAAACCTGGGCGGATTTCGGGTGGTTTGACTAAGTTCAGGGGGCCCTTCAAAGTCAAATCTGTTCATGAAAGATATGTTATCTTGGACAATGGTGAACACTGGAATCTTAGAAGAGTGGCTCTTTACAAGAGACATGCCAATGCGGTTATGGATGATGTGGTAGTGAGGGGTAAGAATTTGGTTGATGCTGGTTCTGAGGAGATGGTTGTGAGGGGAAAGGATGTGGTTGATGCTTGTTCTGAGGAGGGTCGGTGCTCATCGAGCAGGATCAGGAAACCTCCTTCTTACTTGCAGGATTATTATTGTGATGATCCTTAGTTTTTTTAATTTGGGTTCATTTTACTTATTCCTTTTTGTTTCAACTGAAGGAATGAGGATATGTTGTATCTTGTCTTCATGTTCTATTTTGCCATGACACTGTCCCTTTAACCTTTTCATTCCTTTTGGATCTTTCTTCACTCCTGTGTTCTCTCTCTTTGCCTGGTGTGGCAGTTGCCTGCTAGCCTGGAGAGGGACACCAGCTGTTGCTTGTAGATTACAATAAATATACCTTTTTAATGGTATTCCTGTATGGACATTATTACTTCTTTCCCTACAACACAAGTCCACAGAAATCTGCTAAATTATACGTAAGTACTGATTCACAAAGGCTGAGATTCACACCTGCTAAATGCCCTGCTGTTGATGTTATTTCTTACATATTTCCATTGCATGTGTAAGTCCTAGAGCAGTCGGAGCTAATGAAGGGAGAATAACGCACACATTCCGAACAAAACCAAGGAAAGATTTCCAGTAAACACTGTGCATAATGAGGGCGGATGCAGGAAAGCCGGGATATTGAGAGCAATTGGCTGGTGTTAGTATGAATTGTGGGAGTTTTGCCAAAATGTTAGAACCAGACGTTGTTACTATTGCTCTAGTTATGAGGCTCAGAAGGGGAAAAGAGATATAATGTAATCGCCAAAGGTCACACACCTCAGTATGCAAAATGAGACGGAGGCACATGTATTGCTTTCCTTCATATGTAATCCCAAACTGGTCAAGAATTGGGAAGGTAAGCTCACATTAGTAAATGCCCACTCAGCCCCTTCCTAAGAATGCCATTGTGGTAGCAGCACTGCATTTACTTCCCACTGGGTCCCTTCATAAGATCTTTGCATACCTGTTGCCTCTTATCGGTGAGCCAAGCCAGTCTCTGTATCTGCACCATACACTGTGCTGTAGCAGCAGCCATGTGCAGCACTGTATCACCATGTCACCCTCTTTCAGGTCAAGTAATGGGTGGTGCAGCAGTTCATATGTGTGGCACATTTTTCACATGTACTAACTGGACTGGGCTGCATGTGTGCTGCATTGCAGCAACTTGCACATCAAACATCTGTACTGTATGTCTCATAGTGCTGACACTGCTACGCAATGCGCAAAATACATGACAACATGGGTCACTTCATGGATTTGTAAGCACATTTCTCAAGGGTAACTCATGACAGCTATGTCTTCTGGTGCTGAGCAATGCCGTACACTTGCCGGCTAGAACTCACAGCAACATGAGGTTGTGATGACCATCATCACAAATGCAAATGTTTAGATGTATGACGTACAAGCAAGGCTGCATGTTTTCAGGTTACACCAACTAGTTTTTACCCATCGATGAAATGGCCTCTCTCGCCTAACATTTCCGGCCTGGTTCAAGGTAGAACACTGGACTCTTTGCTTTGGATGCTTCAACAAATAGTTTTGCTGTTGTGTTCCTCCTAGTGTCTTGAAGCACTCTCGGATCTGCCACTCACATTTAACAAGTAGTGTCCATTCTAATGTCATATATAATATTTACATTATATTAGAGAACAATCAAAATGAAGAATACCAGCATGAGGACCACTGGCTGATGAATGTCAATTTTTGCTGAATATACAAAATTAGGAGAATCCTTTTCACTGAAATTCGATTTTTGTCAAAGAATACAGTGGAATAGTCAAATTTATTAAAATAGAATGAAGTCCAGAAAACAACTTAAAATTCCCAAACATAAGTAATTGTAAGAACACTTATTTTAAAAAAAGGTTGGAATCATTTTTTTAGTGGTTGGGAAATAAAAGGTAGGTAGTGGTACTCTAATTCTCATGTTTACTTTGCCCTGGACGAAAGGACCTTTAGAAGACCAAGTTGGGGCAATAATAGGAACATGTTAAAAACGGGACAGGAGCTACAAAAATGTTAATGGAAAAAGGAATATAAGTAGAGGGGGAGTTATAAGAAGCGTGAGAGGAGAGAAAGTGCACAGAGAAAGAGTTGAAGGGAATGAGGAATATCAGGGAACACCATATGTTTGAACAGAAGGCAGGTCACTTGGTGCCAGGGGAAGGGAAAGGTGCAGAGTTAGAGGAGAGCTAATCACCCACAAAACGAGAAAAATGGGAACAAGATGGGTCTTACAGGTACAGGGGAATATATATGCAAAATTGTAATTGCATTTATATCGCGCTTACTACCCCTGACAGGGTGTTGAAGCACTTTTCAGCAAGTAGCATGTAC
Source organism: Lissotriton vulgaris (assembly GCF_964263255.1). NCBI lineage: Eukaryota > Metazoa > Chordata > Amphibia > Caudata > Salamandridae > Lissotriton > Lissotriton vulgaris. Next base: position 1,046,700,845 of record NC_141697.1, on the reverse strand, counting down.
TCCGGAACCCAAAAAGGATTAGTGTGGTGAATGGAAATATGAAATTAATTTGAGCGGTGGACATGTGAGTCTGTTGGTTGGATTGAAAAGGATAGTGGAGGGTTAGAAGAGGGAAGGGGATGATGGGGAAAGTGTTGATTGGGTATCATAGGAGTAGGAGGTTTGGGATGAGTAAAAGAGAGATGGAGGAGAGAAGAGTCTATAGAAGTGGATTAGGGAGAAAGATGAGGTATCGAATGAGTATAGGAGGGATACATGAGGGATGGGTCTAGAAAGGCGTGTTTGGAAGATCTGAATAGTAAAAGAGTTTTGAGATGATGTAAGGAGGGGCAGAGGAAGGAAGAGTCTAGGTAGGGTTACTATGGGGATCATAGTAGTAGCATCAATTTGGTATAAGACAGTGGAGGTAAAGGATATATTGAGAGCGGTATTGGGTGAGAAATAGGGTATTGCATTGGAGACAGTAATAAAATAAGGTTTGGGATGAGTCAGAGAGTGGAGTTAGAGGATGTATTGAGAGAGGTATAGGTTGAGAGTCAGATGTCAGACATTAGAGATGACAGATCTGGCCTTCATGCCTTACAAACTGCCACGCTCTCCCTGACCAAGGAGGCGATACTGACCTGCAAATTGGGCTCCCCGTTGGATGCATGTCCCCCGGTCCTATTACATCATATCATCGATATTGTAAATTTGCTATACCGAAGCCTTTGAAGAAAAAACCTACCATCATCATTTTTTCTAATCTATCCAATTACAGGCCTATATCTTTGTTACCACTCTTGGGCAAGATCATAGAGAGAATAGTTTATAAAGAACTCTCTAGCTATTCAGAGTCAACAATGATTTTCCATTCTCGTCAATCCGGTTTTCGACCAAAACATTCAACTGAGACTGCGTTACTTGAGATATCAGATACCATTACATTTATAATGGATAACGGCAAGAAGGCAGTCCTGATCCTTTTGGACTTGTCTGCCACTTTTGATTCCATTTCACACAACATATTGTTAGCTAGACTGAGATGTTGTGGCATATCTGATTCCGCACTGGCATGGATTACATCTTTCCTGTCAAATTCGGAAGCAGTTGATCTCGCTGGGATCTTTTCTTTCACTTGCACGGACCCTGTCCACTGGTGTGCCACAGGGGGCTTCACTCAGTCCACTTTTGTTCAATATATATATGGCCCCTCTCATCTCGTTGATTTCGTCCTATGGGATTGAAACCACGTCATACGCAGACGACACTCAGTTAATCCTGTCCCTGGATAAGAATTATACCGATGCTGAAGAAAACTTTAAATCTTGCTTTGCAGCAGTTATAAAGTGGATGAAAAATAATCATCTTTGCTGTAACACCGATAAAACTGAGATCTTACCTATCGGTAAAAATAATTGTTATCAACCAAAGGACTGTTGGCCAGACGACATTACAGCCCCCCCCCATCGACGGAGGAGGTAGCAAAAAATATGGGTGTCTGGTTCGATTCTTCTCTTTCGTTTAAGCCCCATGTCCTGAAGACAACTGCGACCTGCTTTGGGCTTATAAATACGTTAAGAAAGTACTTCAACCTGATCCCGTTAGCTGCTAAGAAAACAGTGGCAGTGGCTCTCATACTATTGCGGCTGGTCTACTGCAACAGCCTCCTTGTAGGAATTAATAAAACTATCCTGAGGAGACTACAGGTAGTCCAGCACGCTGCAGCCAGACTGGTCCTAGGGCTTCCGCGCAGGGCATCGGCCTCGGCCGCCTTGAAGACCCTCCACTGGCTTCCCGTTCATTAAAGAATTTTGTACAAACTACTACTGAAGACTTTTAGAGCACATCGTCAAGTGGGCCAACTTTATCTCTGAGCACGATTTAAGCCTTATATTACAGCAAGAACAAGACCTAGTGCTGCAAGCTTGCTTAAAGTGCAGAGCTCCAAATCAGTAACAAGAGGTGGGAAAAGGGACAGTGTACTGTGAGCAAAGGCCTGGAACTGCATTCCAAAGTAACTTCGAGTAATCGAACGGGAGGGGCAGTTCAGAAAGGCATTAAAGACCTGGATCTTTGAGATATCTGATGCCTGCTGTTTAGACCTAATTTAGGTCCCATTCCATGTAATCTGATCTGATACAGTTGCGCTATATAAGCCGCACTTTTCATTTCATTTCATAGGTTGAGATATAGGGTAGTACATTGTATATGCTGAATTAGGAGTAAAGTAATCAATATAAAATAGATACATATGTACATGGAACGCATATACGTATAAGGAAGGTAATATATCTAGATTTAATTTGTATTTAATAAATTCAGACTTTCATGTGCTGCTGTACTTCAAGCTAATGTATTTGTTTTTATACATTGTTTTTTTCTTTTTAATAATTCAATAGTGAAGCTATTGTAGATAAATGTTTATGATAAAAGTTTAGTTATTTATGCAGTGAGCTATATACAAGTTAAACATCGAATAATATAAACATAGGTAATATGTATCTTTGTTAAGCAGACCTAAACATATTTATATATTTATAAAGATTATTATAAACAATTATACAAAGGAATACACAGATCTAGATACATACATATCCAAATAAATGCTTACTTATATACACAGCGATATGCTGTACATCTATGTTTGATTACGGTGGTTATCTGGGGAAGAGCCAACTCTTAAGTAGTCTTCTAAAAATAAGATAGGTATCTGTGGGTCTTATGTTTGCGGGTAAAGAGTTCCATAGTTTGGCTGCTTGAGCAGTGAAGAATGTGCCACCTTTTGTTTTTTTCTTGTATGGTGGGATTTTAAGGCGCAGTGCTAATCAAGAGAGGAGGTTCCTTTGTTAAATGTATTTGGTGATTTTATTCCTGATGAAGAGAAGCCCTGTTCCATGTACCGCCTTGTGGGTGATACAAAGCAGTTTGAATGTGGATCTTCTGGCAACTGGTAACCAATGTAGGGCCTTCAAGGCAGGGGAGATGTGAGCTTGTAGCTTTAAATGTAGAAGTAGTCTGACAGCAGAGTTCTGAATCCGATGTAGTCTTTTCATAGGTATTAAAGATGATCTGTGGTAGCGGCTATTGATGTAATCAAGTTTAGACTGTATAAGAGAAATAGTAGCCTGGCTGGACCTAGTGTGGAAATATCAGATGGGGGAAGAGTTTTTATAGTAATGAAGTTTGAACTTGCTAGTTTGTCCACTTGGACATTCATTGATAGTTTGTGGTCCATGGTAATTCTTAGGTTTCTTACTTCCTTAAATACTTTAGGTGGTGTTCCCAGATCATCAGGCCAGGCGTCAAGCGGGTTATAATTTTTTCAATCGCCACATGAGTATTTCCGTTTTGGAAGCATTCAATTTCAGGTGGCTCCATGTCATCTCCTGATCAACGGCTCTGAGGCAACTGACATTTTTTGATTTTCCAATGTCTTTGGGGCTTTCCAGTTTAAGGAGCATTTGTGTGTCATCTGCATAGTTATAACATGTGAGTTGAAATTCATTGATCACTGCTGGTAATGACTTCCGGAGGGTTTCCTCGAAAAATGTATAAAGAAAGGAAAGGGGTTTGATGTAATCAGTTGAAACGAACCTGATTAAATTTTTTTTAAACAAACATTTCACAAACAAGGACATTTACCATGCTGAGTTCATCATCCTAGAGAATGCAGTACAGGGTGAAAAGTTTTGAAGAAACTATTTCGATGGAATGGGCCTCCGTTCCTTTTTCACTTATTAGATTTTCAATGATTTCACTAACAACTGTACATGTAAGTTTTTAAAATATAAACACAGTGACACTGTGTAGAACCATTTCAGATGCCTACATTAAAACAAGCATTTGCAATGCAATGGTCTCGGCATCATTAAAGGTAGAGCTATTGGCATTGCTCATGACATTTCTTTTTTTTTTCCTTAAATCATAAATAAATGGCATTGTCATTTACATTGCCAATACACAGCACTCTGCACTCAACAGCACACACCACTCTGCACCTGCACTCACTGCTCTGCACTCACTACTCTGCACTCACTACTCTGCACTCACTACTCTGCACTCACTATTCTGCACTCACTATTCTGCACACTCACTCTGCACTCACTACTCTGCACTCACTACTCTGCACTCACTATTCTGCATTCTGCACACCCACTCTGCACTCACTACTCTGCACTCTGCACTCACTACTCTGCACTTTGCACTCACTACTCTGCACTTTGCACTCACTACTCTGCACTCTGCACTCACTACTCTGCACTCACTACTCTGCACTCACTACTCACTACTCTGCACTCACTACTCACTACTCTGCACTCACTACTCTGCACTCACTACTCTGCACTCACTACTCACTACTCTGCACTCACTACGCACTACTCTGCACTCACTACTCACTACTCTGCACTCACTACTCTGCACTCACTACTCACTACGCTGCACTCACTACTCACTACTCTGCACTCCCTACTCTGCACTCCCTACTCTGCACTCACTACTCTGCTCTCACTACTCTGCACTCACTACTCTGCACTCACTACTCTGCACTCACTACTCCGCACTCCCTACTCTGCACTCACTACTCTGCTCTCACTACTCTGCTCTCACTACTCTGCACTCACTACTCTGCACTCACTACTCTGCACTCACTACTCACTACTCTGCACTCACTACTCTGCACTCACTACTCACTACTATGCACTCACTACTCTGCACTCACTACTCTGCACTCACTACTCTGCACTCACTACTCTGCACTCACTACTCTGTACTCACTACTCACTACTCTGCACTCACTACTCTGCACTCACTACTCTGCACTCACTACTCACTACCCTGCACTCACTACTCTGCACTCACTACTCACTACTCTGCACTCACTGCTCACTACTCTGCACTCACTACTCCCTACTCTGCACTCACTACTCTGCACTCACTACTCTGCACTCACTACTCTGCACTCACTACTCTGCACTCACTACTCTGCACTCACTACTCACTACTCTGCACTCACTACTCTGCACTCACTACTCTGCACTCACTACTCTGCACTCACTACTCACTACTATGCACTCACTACTCACTACTCTGCACTCACTACTCACTACTCTGCACTCCCTACTCTGCACTCCCTACTCTGCACTCCCTACTCTGCACTCACTACTCTGCTCTCACTACTCTGCACTCACTACTCTGCACTCACTACTCTGCACTCACTACTCTGCACTCACTACTCACTACTCTGCACTCACTACTCTGCACTCACTACTCTGCACTCACTACTCTGCACTCACTACTCTGCACTCACTACTCACTACTCTGCACTCACTACTCTGCACTCACTACTCTGCACTCACTACTCACTATGCACTCACTACTCACTACTCTGCACTCACTACTCACTACTCTGCACTCACTACTCTGCACTCACTACTCTGCACTCACTACTCACTACTCTGCACTCACTACTCTGCACTCACTACTCACTACTCTGCACTCACTACTCACTACTCTGCACTCACTACTCACTACTCACTACTCTGCACTCACTACTCTGCACTCACTACTCACTACTCTGCACTCACTACTCACTACTCTGCACTCACTACTCACTACTCTGCACTCACTACTCTGCACTCCCTACTCTGCACTCCCTACTCTGCCCTCCCTACTCTGCACTCACTACTCTGCCCTCCCTACTCTGCACTCACTACTCACTACTCTGCACTCACTACTCTGCACTCACTACTCTGCACTCACTACTCTGCACTCACTACTCTGCACTAACTACTCACTACTCTGCACTCACTACTCTGCACTCACTACTCTGCACTCACTACTCACTACTCTGCACTCACTACTCTGCACTCACTACTCTGCACTCACTACTCTGCACTCACTACTCTGCACTCACTACTCACTACTCTGCACTCAGTTCTCACTACTCTGCACTCACTACTCTGCACTCACTACTCTGCACTCACTACTCTGCACTCACTACTCACTACTCTGCACTCACTACTCTGCACTCACTACTCCCTACTCTGCACTCTGCACTCACTACTCTGCACTCTGCACTCACTACTCTGCACTCACTACTCTGCACTCACTACTCTGCACTCACTACTCTGCACTCACTACTCACTACTCTGCACTCACTACTCTGCACTCACTACTCCCTACTCTGCACTCTGCACTCACTACTCTGCACTCACTACTCACTACTCTGCACTCACTATTCACTACTCTGCACTCACTACTCTGCACTCACTACTCACTACTCTGCACTCACTACTCACTACTCTGCACTCACTACTCACTACTCTGAACTCACTACTCACTACTCTGCACTCACTACTCACTACTCTGCACTCACTACTCTGCACTCACTACTCTGCACTCACTACTCACTACTCTGCACTCTGCACTCACTACTCTGCACTCACTACTCACTACTCTGCACTCACTACTCACTACTCACTACTCACTACTCTGCACTCCCTACTCTGCACTCACTACTCTGCACTCACTACTCACTACTCTGCACTCACTACTCTGCACTCACTACTCACTACTCTGAACTCACGACTCTCTACTCTGCACTCACTACTCACTACTCTGCACTCACTACTCTGCACTCACTACTCTGCACTCACTACTCACTACTCTGCACTCACTACTCTGCACTCACTACTCACTACTCTGCACTCACTACTCACCACTCTGCACTCACTACTCTGCACTCACTACTCACTACTCTGCACTCACTACTCACTACTCTGCACTCACTACTCTGCACTCACTACTCTGCACTCACTACTCTGCACTCACTACTCTGCACTCACTACTCACTACTCTGCACTCAGTTCTCACTACTCTGCACTCACTACTCTGCACTCACTACTCTGCACTCACTACTCTGCACTCACTACTCACTACTCTGCACTCACTACTCACTACTCTGCACTCACTACTCACTACTCTGCACTCACTACTCACTACTCTGCACTCACTACTCTGCACTCACTACTCACTACTCTGCACTCACTACTCTGCACTCACTACTCACTACTCTGCACTCACTACTCTGCACTCACTACTCTGCACTCACTACTCTGCACTCACTACTCACTACTCTGCACTCACTACTCACTACTCTGCACTCACTACTCTGCACTCACTACTCTGTACTCACTACTCACTACTCTGCACTCACTACTCACTACTCTGCACTCACTACTCTGCACTCACTACTCTGCACTCACTACTCACTACTCTGCACTCACTACTCTGCACTCACTACTCTGCACTCACTACTCTGCACTCACTACTCACTACTCTGCACTCACTACTCACTACTCTGCACTCACTACTCTGCACTCACTACTCACTACTCACTACTCTGCACTCACTACTCACTACTCTGCACTCCCTACTCTGCACTCCCTACTCTGCACTCACTACTCTGCACTCACTACTCACTACTCTGCACTCACTACTCACTACTCTGCACTCACTACTCTGCACTCACTACTCTGTACTCACTACTCACTACTCTGCACTCACTACTCACTACTCTGCACTCACTACTCTGCACTCACTACTCTGCACTCACTACTCACTACTCTGCACTCACTACTCTGCACTCACTACTCTGCACTCACTACTCTGCACTCACTACTCACTACTCTGCACTCACTACTCTGCACTCACTACTCACTACTCACTACTCTGCACTCACTACTCTGCACTCACTACTCACTACTCTGCACTCCCTACTCTGCACTCCCTACTCTGCACTCCCTACTCTGCACTCACTACTCACTACTCTGCACTCACTACTCACTACTCTGCACTCACTACTCTGCACTCACTACTCTGCACTCCCTACTCTGCACTCACTACTCACTACTCTGCACTCACTACTCTGCACTCACTACTCTGCACTCACTACTCACTACTCTGCACTCACTACTCACTACTCTGCACTCACTACTCACTACTCTGCACTCACTACTCTGCACTCACTACTCACTACTCTGCACTCACTACTCTGCACTCACTACTCACTACTCTGCACTCACTACTCTGCACTCACTACTCACTACTCTGCACTCACTACTCTGCACTCACTACTCTGCACTCACTACTCTGCACTCACTACTCTGCACTCTGCACTCACTACTCTGCACTCTGCACTCACTACTCTGCACTCACTACTCTGCACTCACTACTCTGCACTCACTACTCACTACTCTGCACTCACTACTCACTACTCTGCACTCACTACTCTGCACTCACTACTCTGCACTCACTACTCTGCACTCACTACTAACTACTCTGCACTCACTACTCACTACTCTGCACTCACTACTCTGCACTCACTACTCTGCACTCACTACTCACTACTCTGCACTCACTACTCTGCACTCACTACTCTGCACTCACTACTCACTACTCTGCACTCACTACTCACTACTCTGCACTCACTACTCACTACTCTGCACTCACTACTCTGCACTCCCTACTCTGCACTCACTACTCACTACTCTGCACTCACTACTCACTACTCTGCACTCACTACTCTCTACTCAGCACTCACTACTCTGCACTCACTACTCACTACTCTGCACTCCCTACTCTGCACTCCCTACTCTGCACTCACTACTCACTACTCTGCACTCACTACTCACTACTCTGCACTCACTACTCACTACTCTGCACTCACTACTCTGCACTCCCTACTCTGCACTCCCTACTCTGCACTCACTACTCACTACTCTGCACTCACTACTCTGCACTCACTACTCTGCACTCACTACTCACTACTCTGCACTCACTACTCACTACTCTGCACTCACTACTCTGCACTCACTACTCTGCACTCACTACTCACTACTCTGCACTCACTACTCTGCACTCACTACTCTGCACTCACTACTCACTACTCTGCACTCACTACTCTGCACTCACTACTCACTACTCTGCACTCACTACTCACTACTCTGCACTCACTACTCACTACTCTGCACTCACTACTCTGCACTCACTACTCTGCACTCACTACTCTGCACTCACTAATCTGCACTCACTACTCTGCACTCACTACTCACTACTCACTACTCTGCACTCACTACTCTGCACTCACTACTCTGCACTCACTACGCACTACTCTGCACTCACTACTCTGCACTCACTACTCTGCACTCACTACTCTGCACTCTGCACTCACTACTCTGCACTCACTACTCACTACTCTGCACTCACTACTCTGCACTCACTACTCACTACTCTGCACTCACTACTCACTACTCTGCACTCACTACTCTGCATTCTCCCTTCCGTAGTGTAAATGCCCTTCACGGCCGGATGCAGTATGTAGGTACTCTCATATATTTCTTGGCACCTACGATGTAAGACTGTGTGTTGTGTCTAGGAGGACATATATAGCACAGTTTTGTTTCACTCATTGCACTAGCACTGTGCTTTTATCCTCTCTTCTCCGTTTGATTAAACACATAAGCCAGCATGTAAACATTTGTATTAATGCTTCGCACTGACTGCATCCACAGGTAAACACTTGCTTTTCATTTTTTGGCTTTCATGCACATGTTATTTTTCAGGGTTTTTTCGGTACGTTATTATTTCACACATCTGATTTAAGCTTTTCGATTTTTAGTGCCCATCACAGCTTTAGCATTCATGTTTAACTTATTTTTATTCATTATTTTTACTTCCTTGAAGCATGGCACTGTATGAGCAAGTGCGTGCATGGGCGCTGGTGTGTGTCTGTGTGAATGCACGACAGCAGCTGCCCACAGCGAGCGCGATCGCGTGCGCGTGCGCGTTTCAAATCGCTTTCAAGGCGATGCGCGCGGCCACTCTGCACTCACTACTCTGCACTCACTACTCACTACTCTGCACTCACTACTCACTACTCTGCACTCACTACTCTGCACTCACTACTCTGCACTCACTACTCTGCACTCACTACTCTGCACTCACTACTCTGCACTCACTACTCACTACTCTGCACTCACTACTCTGCACTCACTACTCTGCACTCTGCACTCACTACTCTGCACTCACTACTCTGCACTCACTACTCACTACTCTGCACTCACTACTCTGCACTCACTACTCTGCACTCACTACTCTGCACTCACTACTCTGCACTCACTACTCTGTACTCACTACTCACTACTCTGCACTCACTACTCACTACTCTGCACTCACTACTCTGCACTCACTACTCTGCACTCACTACTCACTACTCTGCACTCACTACTCTGCACTCACTACTCTGCACTCACTACTCACTACTCTGCACTCACTACTCACTACTCTGCACTCACTACTCTGCACTCACTACTCACTACTCTGCACTCACTACTCTGCACTCACTACTCACTACTCTGCACTCCCTACTCTGCACTCACTACTCACTACTCTGCACTCACTACTCACTACTCTGCACTCACTACTCTGCACTCACTACTCACTACTCTGCACTCCCTACTCTGCACTCCCTACTCTGCACTCACTACTCACTACTCTGCACTCACTACTCACTACTCTGCACTCACTACTCTGCACTCACTACTCACTACTCTGCACTCACTACTCTGCACTCACTACTCTGCACTCACTACTCTGCACTCACTACTCACTACTCTGCACTCACTACTCTGCACTCACTACTCACTACTCTGCTCTCACTACTCACTACTCTGCACTCACTACTCTGCACTCACTACTCTGCACTCACTACTCACTACTCTGCACTCACTACTCACTACTCTGCACTCACTAATCTGCACTCACTAATCTGCACTCACTACTCTGCACTCACTACTCACTACTCACTACTCTGCACTCACTACTCTGCACTCACTACTCTGCACTCACTACTCTGCACTCACTACTCACTACTCTGCACTCACTACTCTGCACTCACTACTCCGCACTCACTACTCACTACTCTGCACTCACTACTCTGCACTCACTACTCACTACTCTGCACTCACTACTCACTACTCTGCACTCACTACTCTGCATTCTCCCTTCCGTAGTGTAAATGCCCTTCACGGCCGGATGCAGTATGTAGGTACTCTCATATATTTCTTGGCACCTACGATGTAAGACTGTGTGTTGTGTCTAGGAGGACATATATAGCACAGTTTTGTTTCACTCATTGCACTAGCACTGTGCTTTTATCCTCTCTTCTCCGTTTGATTAAACACATAAGCCAGCATGTAAACATTTGTATTAATGCTTCGCACGGACTGCATCCACAGGTAAACACTTGCTTTTCATTTTTTGGCTTTCATGCACATGTTATTTTTCAGGGTTTTTTCGGTACGTTATTATTTCACACATCTGATTTAAGCTTTTTGATTTTTAGTGCCCATCACAGCTTTAGCATTCATGTTTAACTTATTTTTATTCATTATTTTTACTTCCTTGAAGCATGGCACTGTATGAGCAAGTGCGTGCATGGGCGCTGGTGTGTGTCTGTGTGAATGCACGACAGCAGCTGCCCACAGCGAGCGCGATCGCGTGCGCGTTTCAAATCGCCTCCAAGGCGATGCGCGCGGCCAGGAGTGTCTCCTGGGAAGCACACTCGCTAACAATAAGTTCTCGGCGACAACGCGCTTCCGCACGTTTAGCCGAGACCTAAAAAGGGGTGCATTGAATCTAATTTCAGTTTTTGTCTTTCAGGGGATATGATGGGATGTCAGATCTTCATGTTGGAATTACTAATTCTAAAGGTATGTGTTGTTTTGTTTTTTGGCCAGGAAATTTAATGTGAATGTTAAGTGCAGTGTCATCTTTAGGTACTTTTGTTTAGCCAGGAATTCCCATATGTAGACAGATGCAAGACAGTAAGGCTTGAACCAAAGCTTGGTAAAGTCTGAGTTATGATTTTTTAAATGTTTTATGACATTATTTTTATCGTATTTTTAAAACTGGGTATGGAGGAATGAGGATGGCATGGTAGTGTTCAGTACAATGTGTTGCATTGACATGCACAGGGGCTTTGTGTGTAAGCATATACCACAATATATGATGCAGCTTCATATGACCTTTTTTCACCACAACATGTGAACAAATATAAACCAGCAATAAACCGCAGAGTGATGATATTTAAAACAGAGTTAGGACTTCTATTTATATCTGATTGTAATTATATCTATACCTAATATAATGATAGGGACCTTGCGAAGTGTGCCCACACGGTACCTTGATGATTGGCAGTGAGGTCTAGGCCTATATTTGACAATTCATGTAAATGTATGCAGGATTTTCTGACTAATGTTGACAGAGCTAATGAATACTTTTCATAACCAAGTACATATTTCTGTTTACCTTATTCTGCACTACCATTCAAAATTTAAAATATTAATAATACAAAGAAAAGGTTTTACCAAAGTCATGCACTGCTACCTTTACTAGATGATTGAAGGAGGAAAAGGTGAATATTTTGTTACCTTCCCCGAATATCGATATCCGGGTCACAATTTTAAGTACAGTAGGAGGAAAACTGTTTTCTTTGCCCGAGCATTGATTTTGTATAGATCTCCACCTACTAAATGCAGCCCTGCTGCAGATTCAAAGCAAGTGAGTCACCAGAGACAATCGTCTGTCTCATAAGAGCATGTTTACAACGTCTACCATAGACTGCCTTTGAGGAAATGGGGTGTATTATTTGGTCTGGCTGTGCGATCTCACCGTGCAATACACTTACCAGCCCATTTAGGACCCTTAAGTTTCGTCTGTCAAAACCATAGCTCAATACTGGGTTGCTGTGGCACTGAGCAGCTCGGCTTACACAAAGGAATAAGTAAGTGTGAAGCATTTAAACAGCACCAAAACAATTAAAGAAGTAATTGACGCAACACTCGAGAAATATGACACCAATTTATAAAAATAGATCATATTTGTATAAGCGTTTAGATATTAGAAGAGTAAGATCCACTTGAGGGTTCTGGAGATATATATTTTACGAGAAATAATAAATCAAGCAATTTTACTCATCCACAAACAAGCCTTGGCAAAATCAGCTAATTAGACCCTTAGAAACTTTTTCAATGTAAACTTTGGTAAGTGTCACTGTGTTCGGTAAGAAGTACTTGGGTGATCAGCTCTGGCAGATAGCTAGCCGCGGGGACCAGCAAGGTCCTCAGGATCAGTGACCTTCACAGAAGAAGCTGTCCTTCAGCAGCTCCAGGCGCTTTATCCATGTTGCAATGGAATCCTATGGAGTGGTCCTAATGCAAGGGATAAAGGATGCTGAAGATGCTCCAAGGATGCAATTGATGAGATGCTGTCGATGGGGGTCTTCCTGTAGGCATTCCTCGCTCCAAGAAGATGGAGAGGGGGTCCTGGTTGCAGGGTCGACATCCCACTAGGTCCTCTCTGATCTTGCTGAAGTCCAGTCGCCACTGGACTACCAGATGCCCAGTGTTGCGGTCACAGGCCAATCCTTCCTGGGTCAATAACTCACCTTCTGAGGGTCACAGCAATTATCTGACAGCACTTCCAGGTTCAGTGAACTCAGGTACAACTTTGTGCATTGGGTCTTGGTTCTTGGTGCTGCACAGCAGCTGTGGTAGCGACTTGAAGGCTTTGGGCTACCAACTTGTCCCAGCAGGCTTCTTCAATTGTTGTGTCCCTGTGCTGCCAACAGGATGCCAAGCGGCTGGCCCTTGAAGTCTCTTGGTTTGACTGGGCTCTGGAGACAGCCTCTGCTTGAGCAGTATACAGCAGGCACAGTTCCTCTCTTTGCTAGCCACCAGATGCAGCAAGTTCAGTCTTCGTCAGTGCAGCCTCTTTTTGCTGGACCCTTTTTTTTTGTCGTGTTTTATATAGCGCGAACTAGACCCGAGGGTTTAGAGCCCTTTATATGAGCACTAGTTACATTACAGATGGACACACTCATTTTTGTTCGACACAGGGAGATTAAGTGATTTGCCCAGAATCACAGAATGTTGAGCGTCCCTGCCAAGACTCGAAGCCGGTTCACCAGCCCCGAGGTCGACCACCCAAGCCGTAAGGCCAGATTCTCTCCCCTTGGAGCAGCAGGTCAGCCCTTCTTTGGTCCTTCTTCCAATTCAGTCAAGATCTGAGGTCAGGGTGCCAGGGGTGCTCCCTTTATGATCCGAAAGTTCCCTCAGAGCAGGATGGGCTACCAGGTTCCCTCCCACCGGGTGACCACTTCCTGTGGAGTGCAGCATTCAGCTATCCCAGGATGCATCATTCTGCCCACTCCCAAGATGGCGAGACCCCTCTTTCAGTGTTCTGACCTCCCTTGCTCACCCCCAGGGTGTGGTTACCTCAAGACTACACACTCCTTCAGAAACTGGTTTGGCAACTGCTTTCCACTCGCTGCTCTCCTTGCCAGCCTGCCTACCTCAACAATGGGGCAGCACTCCCCCTGGCGTTCTACATTTGCCCTTCAAAGGCGGCTTCACCTTTTCAATCCTGCATTTTGGGGCTAACATCTATGTGGCTTTCTACAGCAGGGAGGTGACACCTCCCTGGCCAGCAATCCCTCACTGTTCTCCTTTCTGAGAGATGTTGGCACACCTCTCTAGGAAGGCAGAAAGCTGTCTCAGGGAACAGGCTCCATGTGTGGGCAGGAAGGCCCAGGAGGTTCAAAGCTAACAACAGAGCAACTTTGCTAAAGCTGCACACTGCAACAAGTTGCATTAATTTGGACTTGAGATACTAGTCAGGCTTAATGTAACAAGTTGTTTGATACCTTCAAGTGCCCATTTAGTCACACCGTTCAAGAGTTAGCACAGCTAGGGGGGTCAGCGTGTAACCCTGTACTCGCCAACTAAGCGACAAAGTCTTTCCACAGTAAAAACAGCTGTGTTTGCGTGTTTTACTGTCAGGGCATGTAAAGTACATGGCCTGCCTGTCTCATATGTTGTAAATTGCCTTTAGGACGTGGTAGGCCTACCAGAGTGGTGACTTACACACATGTTCAGGGGAAGCAGTGGCTTTACCAATATTTCAATGGCAAAGTCCGGCTATGGTGGAATTGTTTTACTTGTGGAACCTCCATGGTGGCACAACCAGTGCTGCAAGCCCTGGGGTACCCCTCTAACTTACATACCCTGGGAACCAGGATACCACCTTCTGTGGACACACAGTTAAGTTAGCCATATCCAATTGGATACATCCAATTTAAAATACACTTTCGGATCAGGGCACTGGTGAGCTGAAAAAACAGCAGCTTAGGTAAAAAAAACTTGGGGTGATCATACACTTCATATTTCAATTAAGCTTTATTAGATTTTTTAATTACAAAATCATAAAAGCATACATTTAAAAAATCAGTGTTAAAAAAGATCTGTACATTTAAAATCTGGCAATATAAAGGAAATACTATAATACAATTCATACAGGGCCAATAGTTATCAGGGAATCACACCACCGATTCAATTTGTGTGACCAATGTCAAGAATAGAAAAAGTAGGACATATGTATGTACATGGTCGATTTGGGATATTTACAGTTTCTTTATGCACTATGTACAATCTTTCAGAAATCTTTCTAATATAGAAAAAATTCAATGGCCATATACATTATATAGTATTCCGAAACCTAATGACCAGTTTTAACAAGCATTGGAAATGCAATAGGGCTCGCATTAGGAAAGTTTGAGCTATTGGTCTTATAAATGATTTTTTTTAAATTTATGTGTTATTTTTTAAAATAGATAAAGTAATAGCTTTGTCAATTAGAATGCCAATAGTTATAACTTTCGCAAACACGTATAGCATTTGTAATGCAACATGTTGTGTATTTACGTGACTTAGATGTATTGATATTACAAATAACAATGGCAATGCCAATAGCTTAAACTTTGTAAATAAATTTTGTGAAGATTATGTTCAGTGTTTTTTATTGTGACAAATCCAAGAACAGAAGTGAAATATTAACATTTTTTTGTGATTTGTAATAAAGCATGAAAGCTTGAAACATTGAAAGAACATATTTGAACCAGTGATGCTGTGGTTGCGCTGAGTGATGCTGTAGTTGCGCTGAGTGATGCTGTAGTTGCGCTGAGTGATGCTGTGGTTGCACAGAGTGATGCTGTGGTTGCGCAGAGTGATGCTGTGGTTGCGCAGAGTGATGCTGTGGTTGCGCTGAGTGGTGTGTGCATCGGTGGAGGTTAGTGGGTGCATTGATGGAGCTGTGTGGTGGGTGCATTGGTGGAGCTTAGTTGGAGCATCGGTGGAGCTGTGTGGTGGGTGTATCGGTGGAGCTGGGTGGTGGGTGCATCTGTGGAGCTGTGTGGTGGGTGCATCGGTGGAGCTGTGTGGTGGGTGCTTCAGTGGAGCTGTGTGGCGGGTGCATCTGTGGAGCTGTGTGGTGGGTACATCTGTGGAGCTGTGTGGTGTGGGTGCATCTGTGGAGCTGTGTGGTGGGTGCCTTGGTGGAGCTGTGTGGTGGGTGCCTTGGTGAAGCTGTGTGGTGGGTGCCTCGGTGGAGCTGTGTGGTGGGTGCATCGGTGGAGCTGTGTGGTGGGTGCATCGGTGGAGCTGTGTGGTGGGTGCATCGGTGGAGCTCTGTGGTGGGTGCCTAGGTGGAGCTGTGTGGTGGGTGCATCGGTGGAGCTGTGTGGTGGGTGCATCGGTGGAGCTGTGTGGTGGGTGCATCGGTGGAGCTATGTAGGTGGAGCTGTGTGGTGGGTGCATCAGTGGAGCTTAGTGGATGCATTGATGGAGCTGTGTGGTGGGTGCATTGGTGGAGCTTAGTTGGACCATCGGTGGAGCTGTGTGGTGGGTGTATCGGTGGAGCTGTGTGGTGGGTGCCTCGGCGGAGCTGTGTGGTGGGTGCCTCGGTGGAGCTGGGTGGTGGGTGCATCTGTGGAGCTGTGTGGTGGGTGCTTCGGTGGAGCTGTGTGGTGGGTGCTTCGGTGTAGCTGTGTCGGTGGAGCTGTGTGGTGGGTGCATCGGTGGAGCTGGGTGGTGGGTGCATCGGTGGAGCTGTGTGGTGGGTGCCTTGGTGGAGCTGTGTGGTGGGTGCATCGGTGGAGCTTTGTGGTGGGTGCATTGGTGGAGCTGTGTCGGTGGAGCTGTGTGGTGGGTGCATCGGTGGAACTGGGTGGAACTGGGTGGTGGGTGCATCATTGTAGCTGTGTCGGTGGAGCTGTGTGGTGGCTGCCTTGGTGGAGCTGTGTGGTGGGTGCAAAAGTGGAGCTGTGTGGTGGGTGCATCAGTAGAGCTGTGTGGTGGGTGCATCAGTGGAGCTGTGTGGTGGGTGCATCGGTGGAGCTGTGTGGTGGGTGCATCGGATGAGCTGTGTGGTGGGAGCATCGGTGGAGCTGTGTGGTGGGTGCATCGGTGGAACTGGGTGGAACTGGGTGGTGGGTGCATCGTTGTAGCTGTGTCGGTGGAGCTGTGTGGTGGCTGCCTCGGTGGAGCTGTGTGGTGGGTGCAAAAGTGGAGCTGTGTGGTGGGTGCATCAGTAGAGCTGTGTGGTGAGTGCATCAGTGGAGCTGAGTGGTGGGTGCATCGGTGGAGCTGTGTGGTGGGTGCATCGGATGAGCTGTGTGGTAGGTGCATCGGTGGAGCTGTGTGGTGGGTGCATCGGTGGAGCTGTGTAGGTGGAGCTGTGTGGTGGGTGCATCGGTGGAGCTGTGTGGTGGGTGCATCGGTGGAGCTGTGTCGGTGGAGCTGTGTGGTGGGTGCATCAGTGGAGCTGGGTGGTGGGTGCATCGTTGGAACTGTGTCGGTGGAGGTGGGTGTATCGGTGGAGGGTGCATCGGTGGAGCTGTGTAGGTGGAGCTGTGTGGTGGGTGCATCAGTGGAGCTTAGTGGGTGCATTGATGGAGCTGTTTGGTGGGTGCATTTGGTGGAGCTTAGTTGGAGCATCGGTGGAGCTGTGTGGTGGGTGTATCGGTGGAGCTGTGTGGTGGGTGCCTTGGTGGAGCTGTGTGGTGGGTGCATCGGTGGAGCTGTGTGGTGGGTGCATCGGTGGAGCTGTGTAGGTGGAGCTGTGTGGTGGGTGCATCAGTGGAGCTTAGTGGGTGCATTGATGGAGCTGCGTGGTGGGTGCATTTGGTGGAGCTTAGTTGGAGCATCGGTGGAGCTGTGTGGTGGGTGTATCGGTGGAGCTGTGTGGTGGGTGCCTCGGCGGTGGTGGGTGCCTCGGTGGAGCTGGGTGGTGGGTGCATCTGTGGTGGTGGGTGCATCTGTGGAGCTGTGTGGTGCGTTTTAAGGCCAACTACAGTATGGATGGCGTGTGATTCCTACACCTTGTAATAATACTCATTGTTTTATGTAACAACTCCTGTATACTGATTTACACACATATCATTCACTTTCTTTGTATAATGTGTGCGTGATCGAAAGTGTCCTAACACCATACACTGGTAGAAGTAGCGCTAAAAAAACAAATGAAAAGCATGAGATTACAGAGATGAGGGGCACTGTTGAAGGATAGAAGTGAGTTAATCCGTGGACAAGGAGGTCATAGGCGGTGCCAGCACTAAAGCCAGCCTGCGTGTCAAGCAGTTTTCGCAGTAATACCGAGTGCAAAGGCTATTTCAACTTGATTTTTCAGAGTGAATGATTTTGTTATGGCAATTGATCGAAGCACCATTCCTCAAACGTGCAGAGACATGGACAGCAGCAGCTTGTTCATTTTTTAAGCACATCTCAAATATTCCATACTTGGCCATTCTGTGAAGTCAAATTAAAGGTTTCAAGTGAGGACGGAGCGCTGAATTGGTGTTAAAACTGGCGAGAAGAACATTGTTTGCAGGCAGGTTAGCCATAAGAGAATTACTTATGCCTCAGAATGCATACATAAGGTGATCTGAACTGATGAAAGTTGTAGAGTAAACATTTTTATGTCAGGGCGGTATTACAAAGAGGGAGTACACCATTTCAGAGAAGCACAGGTCACACGGCGGTACGAGAGTGGAAGTACATTTAAAAGGATGAACTTAAAGGAGACCACATAATTTAGAGGCAGGAAAAAAATACAGTGGAACAAGTTTCAAGAACTACAATCGTAGCAGGCAATGATTTGAAGGAGCACGGTTCGAAGAGCATACAGTGAAAAGGGGCAAAATGCTAGGACTGTAAAAGGAAAAAAAACACAATTGAGAGCACAAATTCAGGTGTGGTGCTTATCCAGAAGTAATGCCAAAGCAGCGGACGATAATAGTAATTAAGGGACGATGAGGAAATTCAGAAGTGCATCAGTCACATGACAACAGACTGAGCCCAGCAGTGGAACTGAAATCTGTACAAAACGGGACAGCAAGGGCAAAGTAGTAGTAATTCTGAGGTGCAGAGACTTGGAGTAAAGGATGAGCACAGATCAGGCGTGGAGTACAGCCAGTGCGACGGTAAGGTATGTGAATAGTAATTCATGAACATAGGTGAGTTCTGCAGTACATAATCAGGTGGACAATTCAACAAAGGGCTGTTAAGAAGCAGCAATTCACAAAGTGAATTAGGTTTCAAGTTCCAGGTCAGATGTGCCATCCTCTTTATTCATTGCATTAACTAGCGTGCTACAATTCATTTTCATGTAAACATGCTGGCTGGTACAAAGCCATGTATGGAGTACAAATAGAGGAATCTACACTACAGCACAGAAAACAAAAAATATCTGCTGCTAAACTGAACAGCAATTCTAACGGTTAAACGATGCTCTACCTCTTCACCCAATGCAATTTAAGGCTGTGAATAAATACAATTGTAAAATGTAAAAATCTTAAATATTAATTTAATGTTAATCATCTTTTATCTCCAAGTTAAATAATGTTGCCTGATGCGTATCCGGACTAGGGCTTGGTACGCCCGCCGCCATCGAAGGGTTTTGGTATACAGACTTAGCTGGGCTACGTGCATGTTGAGCACAAGAGACTAGGAATTAAAGCAATACTGAGCAGTAGAACAAAATGCAAGGGCAAGAAGCAGCAGGAGAAACCATAACTGGGGTAGCCAACGTAAGAAAAACGAGAGGGTGAAAGATGGGACGACAGGTTTAGAGGCAGCGACTACAGCAGAGCATCAAAGGGCTGGGCGAGAAGGGAGGGGGGAATGCGAGGAGATAAGGACCCAGAAGGGGGAGGAGGGAAATGCGAGCAAGTTAAACAAGTTATAAAAGGAGACTAAACTGAAAGTACGGCCGGCAGGCCGTGAATAATTAGGGGGTGACAAATGCGCTGGGAGGGCTGCCTTTGATGTGGTAATGCGAGGCAGGCAGGCAGGCGGCTGGTGGCATTGTGCACGCGCTTCATGCACTGCAAGGAATCGCCAGTGGTGGTTAAACACTGGATAAGCCCCTATAGAGCTTGCCAGCTGTGCGCATGCGCACAGCAGGCGAGCCCTAAAAAGGAGGATACTGCCTTGATAACATATTCATTTTCTAGCTGTTTTAACTTGAGGAATGCCACTCTACAAGTACGTAGCCCCCAGGCCTTTAATATGGGTTTCAGAAATCTCTCCCTCGGTATCAAGTAAAACTTGCAAAACAATACACAGTGAATATTTGATTGGTATGAAGTGTCATCGCATGGACATATTACCCTTTCCCTTGACCAATCATTACGTTCTGGGAAAGTTATCAGTCTATCGAAGGTGTCAGTGCGGAAACGGGTCATCAGCATACGAGCATAACAACTAGGCTCTAATAACAAGTACGGTTGAACCCCTTCACTGATAGTAGTTATCTGGTTCTTTGCAACTGTAAATTTGGCCTTTTCCAGGAGCCACCTCTTATTATCTAAATACTCAAAGACCATCTTTTTCAATGAGTTTCTAGACAGAGCTTCCATGCTTGCAGGATTTACGAAAAATTCAGGGTGCCCAAGCTCATTTAGCATTTGTTTTACATAGTTGAAAGATTTTATGTTGGCCGCTCCGTCTAGCTTAAGGCAGTCTGTGATGACATCTCTATTTAGGCTTGCCTCAGATGTTACCCATACTTTATGCCACAATAGTAAAGGGGAGGTTTTAATGATATCAGAGATGTATGGTAAACCCACTTCACTATGAGAGATATAAGTAGCTATGGATTTGGGGGCTGCTAATAGACAGCGAATAAAATGATTCTCGCAGAGTTGGATCTTTTCTGCTTGTTCAATCCCCCAGATACCTGCTTCATAAGTACCGGTGGGTATGCATTTTGATGTATAAATTTGTAGAAGTTCTCCAACCGGTCTTCCACCCAATTCTTCAGCAAAATTTGTCAGCGCTCCTGTGGCCCTGGAGAAGGCTAAGTTCCTTGCAGTCACAGCTGTCTGCCAAGTGCCCTTTCTATCGAAATGGATTCCTAGATAGGAGAATCTGTCAGTACTCTCGATCTTATTCCCATCCAGGAAAATTGGACACAATGTCCTCTTTGTCCCGATTCCACAGGACATGGAATAGGTTTTGGGTGCGTTAACTTTTAGCCCTCTGCCTCTCATGTAATCGGTGAATTTAGCTACTGACCTTTGGAGGCCGACCCTGGTCCGAGACATTATTGCGGCGTCATCCACATACAAGAGTACTGATACCGGGGTTCCCCTTACACTTGGGTAATCATACTGAAATTCGCTGAGATGTTGGCCAATAGAATTAATATACAGGGTGAAAAGAAGGGGTGCTAAGATGCACCCCTGTCTCACGCCCCTCCGTATCTCAAACTTCTCTGAGCACTCACCCTTCCTGCCATATCGTACCCTGGCACCTGCCCCCCTATACAATTCTTTGATAAATAAAAGAATTTGTCTATCTATACCAATGTCGCTAAGTATCGACCATAATTTCTCGTGGTCCACACAATCGAAAGCAGAGCTTAGGTCCTCAAAAGTAACAAAGAGGTTTCCCTTCTTAGCCTGCGTGTATTTGGCTATTACTAGTGCTAAGTTAGGGCCCTGTTCTATTGTTCCTTTGCCCGCCCGGAACCCATATTGTAGGTTAGAGATGACATCATTTTCCTCCACCCACTCCTGAATCCTGTTTAAAATTATCTGTCCCGCTACCTTCATCAATGCATCTAGTACCAATATCGGACAGTAGCAGGTAGGGTCGTTCCTATCCCCTTTTTTAAAGATCGGGATCACAATTGCGTCTGGCCAAGTTGGAATAAATCCAGAGCTATTTGAACAATTAAGCACATTGGGTAGCAAAGGTGCCCATAGGTCGATCTCAAATTTATAAACATCTATCAGGATACAGTGCGGGCCGGGTGCTTTTCCTGCGGGGCTTTCCTTAATTGCCCTTATAACCTCCTCAATCTGGGGATACACAAATCCTGTCCTTATTCAAAGGGCAGAGAACAGGTTTTTAAGATCATTACTTTCTGTTCCCCAGTCTACCCCCACCTTTACTATCCACTCAGAATTGGGGGTTGGGTATGTCTCAGATGTCATAAAATCAGCCCCTGTCATCTCCTGGTTAAAAACCTGACTAAACGAAGAGATTTCTTTAAATCACAAAATTTTGAAAGATTGTCTTAATATGGATGGAGTACTTAAGATCCCATGGATGATGTATGTGAAAAATATGCTAGCCCAGGTGGGACGCATCAACCTTTTTAATTCCCCCGAGAGTATACGGAAGGAGGATGTTAAAACAATCAAGGAATCACTGACAAACCTTTTTATAACAGAGCGAGAGGAAACTGAACTAAAGAAAATGACAGTGAGAAGGAATTTTACGCTTAAAACTGTCCCAGGTCCAGAACCTTACCTGGTATTTGTAAATAATCCATTTCACCGCTTTCTTTTAATTAGATTTCGTTTGAACTTAATACATTTTTTATTGGGCACATATTACAGATGGGACACTCCTGATAATAACAAACCTTGTGATTGTGATAACTTTTCATCCCAGGACACTCTACACTTTATTATGTTCTGTGATCACTATGACAAAATCAGAAGAAAATATCCTGTTCCCATCCTTAGAGAGGCTCGCTTCTTACAAGTCAGGCCTGCACTCT
Source organism: Lissotriton vulgaris (assembly GCF_964263255.1). NCBI lineage: Eukaryota > Metazoa > Chordata > Amphibia > Caudata > Salamandridae > Lissotriton > Lissotriton vulgaris. The sequence goes on along the minus strand of NC_141697.1, from coordinate 1,046,677,898 downwards.
TATTCCTGCAACTTTTGCACAATGCACACATCACTTTTCACGTTGCTAACTTTTTAGTAGCAGGAGTACGCATTAATAAGAAGCGTAGCAAAGGCAATAATGGATTAATTATAAACTAAATTTCTTAAGTGTAACCTTAATAGACTATAGATATATCGATGTTTTAAAATGTTTTAACTGTATCTTTTTAACCTTTCTGATTGTATACATTAATTGTTGATGCACATGTCACTTTACAAACCATCACCTTGATGATATGACTTATGATTTATCATGTACATATATTATGTAAATATTTCTTGTGATTGTTTTACTTTTTGTGTGTAATCTTTGAAATGTATCCTGTGTCTTTTTATGATTTTTTAAAAATCGAATAAAAGTGATTGACTGACTGTGAGAAGTTGGCCTGATATGTAGTGTTTCCAATTCTGGAACCACTGGGTATCAGTCCAAACAAACCCCAAAGATGTCAGGTTGTAAGTCAACCTTGTAGACAAGCTATCCTAATGGTAGCATGGACTAAGCAGCCTTAAAGGCTTAACTTAAGAGGTCGTGTTAAGCGAGCTGTTTTACCACATACAATCCTGTAATCAAATGAAAGGACACCACACAAGTATATATTGTAAAAATATATGTATTTATTTCTAAATTACTCCCCAGTACTCTTTATGAGGAAAGGGGCACAAGCGTTAAATCAAAAGCACTGTTAAACATATAAAGTTGCACAATTATGGATGAGGGCGGGTGGCCACTCAAACCATATACTAAAAAAGTGGTATAAGTAACACTTCTTGAGCAGTGGTTAGGCCTAGGGCCTAGAGATTCGCTGGGAGCAGTCAGGACTAGCAAAGTTGAAGTCGGGAGTAGCCCACAGGAGACGGGTGCAGCACGGAAAGTGCGGCTCGCACCAATGCAATGTCAATGGTGCGTAAAAGTCAGTTAAAGTGAATTAAAAGATACTTCCGCTGAACCTAGGAACACAAAACTTTAGACACAGACCCTAGAGGTGTGTACCAGTGTAAGGACACCGGCGTTGCAAAGTTACCTCACCCACAGGCCGTGGGTGCACAGGGTCGAAGTGGCGTCGGGTTCTGTCACGCAGGCTCTTGGTGCTTGGAGCTGTTGCAGCTGCAGGCGATGTGAAGCAGAAGTGTCCGGTGGATCCAAGGGTGGATCTGAAGTGGTGAAGACCTGAAAGCAGAGGGGACAATGTTCAAAGTCACTGACCAGTGACCACCGTGGAACCAGATTGGAACCAGGCAAAGTCGGGTGCAAACAGGTGATCAGGGGTTGCTTCTCTCTGCAGCCACGTGGACACGAAGAGGTCAAGGACGTCCAGGAGTCGATCACGAGCTGTCCCTCGAAGGCTCTAGCTGATGGCGGTGTCGGCAACTCGATTGAAGCAAACAAGCCTTGGCTAATGCAAGCCACGGGGAAAGTGAAAAAGGCTTATTACTCGGACCAGCAAGGTCAGAGCGGGTACTCCTTTCTACAGGAGCGAGGGCAGGTCTGGAGCAACCAGACCCACAGTGTAAATTGTAGGTTTCGTCGCCAAGATGGCCGCTGACCACGTGACAAGCGGCCGGGATGGCGAGTCGAGTGGCAAAAAGCAAAAGGGCCCCACGCAGATCGTGGAGATGCTGGAGGGCTGGTCTTTGGTGCAAATGCTGCTCGGTTGTGGGGCTTCTCAAACCCCAAAGCACAGAGTCGAGGGTGCCTCGGGTGCTGCGCAGTCAGCGTCTCGGGGGTCTTTCAAGATGGCCGCTCCCACGTCTCTCGGTGCCTCCACGGGTCCCTTCTTTGCAGGGACTGTGGATCGGGCTGAGGGAAGTCTGGGAAGCTGGGTCTTGTCAGGCTCTGCACTCGGACTCCGGCGGGAGGCGGCGGCAAAGCAGACGTCGAGGTGCTGGGTGATGCCTGTGTTCACAGGGTGGCCCCTCCTAGGCCACAAGGGAGATGCTCTTCAGTCTTCTGTCATCAGAATGTCGAAGTCCAGTCGTCTTCTTAGTTTAAAGTTGATTTCAGGATGATCTGAGTTGCATTGGCACTGCTCCCCCTCTTATTCCAATCTGAGGGGTGGATCTCCTGCTAGGTCCCTCCCCTATGGGTGGGACCAGGAAGGGGGGTGGTTACACCCCCTTTCCTTTGTCCAGGTCTCACTGGAGCTGGGGCTGGGCTGCCCCAGAACCGGTTTGACCGGATTATGCAAGGGGAAGCCTTGTGCTCCCCAGGCACTGTCTGGTTTCATTCAAACCTCCCTGCTACAATCCACTATCTCCTGTCTGGGGTGGTGTCACACCTCCCTGTGACAGGAAATCCTTTGTCCAGGCCTCCTCTGCTGAGTTTCGGTCAGCAGCAGGAGGTCAGACATGTGTCTGTGGCAGAAGCATCCATTTTGTGGATCTGAGGCTCTTTTAAAAATCAACCGCGTTTTAGCAAAAGTAACATGTCGTCCCCTCTAGAGGGGTGGAATGCTACCCCCGTCGCCAGGACTGGCGAGGGGGTAGTATTCCAAATCGTATGACACCTTACACGACATGTTTTGATAAAGCCAAACCAAAGTTGACATATAACCGCGAGGATTATAATGCACTTAATAGTATATGGTTTGGCATTATCCCGGAACAGCTAAGGGAATTGGTCCCGACAGCTGCAGACAGGCTCAGCTCATGCTAGAGCACCATCTCACATTAAACCACGCACTCTGCCTTCAGGATTGTTAAGGCCTGCCATAGGAGTGGCTCACAGGTTTATATGTGTCCAGATAGGTTTAGATATAGGCATACTATATCTAAGCAAGGGGTGATTACACCCCCTTGCCCCAGCTGAGTGATCAGCCAGTTGTGTCAATTTTAGATAGCCAGCCAGGGGTGGCAAAAGATATGCTGCAGCCCCTGGTAGGCCTTGGATGCACCTATGCCCTGGGCACCTATAGTGCTCTGTACAGGGGCTGATAAGGTGACCCAAGCCAATCTAGTTATGCACCTAGGGTACATGGAATCCATTTTACAGAGAGAGCAGATAGCCTGGGGCCCTGATTAGCAGGGAACCAGGCCAACTAAGTCGAAAACCAGCTAAACACAAGGCAAAAAATCTGGGGTAACCATAGTCAGGTAGCCACCTTCCTACATAACCCCCCCCCCCCCAAACGAAAGGAGATAAGGCTATCCTTGGCCAGGTAAGCCTTTATTGCCTGAGTGGCCATATAAGGAAGTACCTGCACTAGCATGGGTACCCCCTGTCTCATGGTCCACTAAGCAGTCCCTCACCCTAGGGGTATTAGAGGGTCTCCACCATAGGGAATCACTACCTTGGGTGTGTTTATGCAAAGTTAAAGGCTGGTTTGGATATGGAGCATTGAAGTGAGGCTCCACTATTTTTGGGCTCAACTTCCTCCAATTATCTTCCACCATGTGTGCCTTTCTTTCTTCAACTGAGTTGCACTGAGCTCTCAGGGTCAACCTCTGGCTACCTAAAGCTGGAGGCTGGGTCCCTCTGTTTGGCTTGCTGGAGGGACAGTTCAGGTTTGGGCCCTTTGGGTCCCAGGTTTGGCTGTGCCCAACAGAATCCATCTGTGGGAGGTCCCTAACTGTTTTTAAGGGGGCTCCCTCAGGAGTTTTTAAAGTTTTCACCTTACTAGGCCTACTAGTTTTGGTGCCCCTAATCTGTTGATGGGGGTGCTTTATTTGACAGGGGGCCCTCTGGGTCTCACTGTCCTTCTTGTCCTCTGCAGCCCTGGGCTGACTAAGGCAAGGTAGAGAGGGGCAGGTTACCTGCTCCAGACTGGATCCCACCTGAGAAGGGTCCACTGCCATCAGAGGCTCTGTCAGGCCAGGCCTAACAACCTCTGGGGCAGTTCCTTCATCAGGGGTAAGATCAGTTCCCTGAGGAGGCTGATCCTGTCCTACTGTCTGGTGAGGGGGAGATTTCTCTTCCTCCTCCATGCTCTCAGTTTGGGTGGAGTGATCCATCATTTCAGGCTTCACAACACACATATCTGTTTGAGTTTGGGCTGTGGCCATCACAGCCCCACCAACCTTTTCAGGAGGAGACTCAGTTTGGGTTTCTGCTGTTATCATAACAGCTTTGCTATTCTGTTTTGGAAGAGCTTCTGGTAAAGATGGGGCAGAGAGTTGCTCAGCCCTACCAACCCTTTCAGGAGGGACATCTTGAATTGGGGCTATAGCCAGTACAGCCCCACTAACCTTTCCATTGGAGTTTACCATTCTAGAATGGATTTCCTGTTCAACCTCAGCCCAGGCTGAGATTTCCAAATCATTACCCAGTAGACAGTCTACAGGCAAGTTTGGTGACACTGCCACTCTCTTTGGGCCAATGACACCTCCCCAGCTGAGACTTACTACTGCCATGGGATGATTTGTTTGGATGCCATCAATGTTTGTTACCTGGTATCTGGCACCAGGTAAAAGTTGCTTAGAGGGGACTATACAGTCAGCCACCATGGTGATGCTAGCCCCTGTGTCTCTGAAAGCTTCAACTTTCAAACCATTGATGATGGGTTCTTGTCTATATTTGCTCAAGGTATTTGGGCAAACAGAGAAGTTGGCAAACCCCATGCCAGTCTCATAAACAAGATCATTTGGGGATGGGGACCTGGATAGGCCAGGGTCCCCTTGGGCTCCAAACGTGAACCCACCCAGATTCCTGGGTGTGCTCCCACTTCCTGGGGGATTACTGCTGACAGTAACAGGAGGTGTTGGAGCTGGCTTTGGAGGTATGTTTTCTTTATTGCCATTCTTGGGACAACAGCTGTCTGTTTTGTAATGCCCAACCTGTTTACAGGCATGACAATAAGGCTTTTTCTCAGTTGATGAAGTGTCTTGGGACCCACCCCCCTTCTTGGAGTTTTGGGGCCCTGGGGAAGTGTTTTCTTTACTTTTATCCCCACCCTTATCTTGAGGCTTGGTAGACTCCTTCTTCTGGTTATTGTCCTGATTCTTAGGCCTAATCCTGGTTCTGACCCACTTATCTGCCCTCTTTCCCAATTCTTGGGGAGAGGTCAAATCTGAGTCCACCAGGTGCTGGTGTAAGAGCTGGTTCTGACAATTACTTAGGATCTGCTCCCTCATAATCAAATTATACAATCCTGTGAAGTCATGTACTTTGCTGCCATTTAGCCAACCCTCCAGAGCCTTAGTTGCACAATCAACAAAATCAGTCCAGTCCTGAGTCTGTGTCTTCTGGGTATCTCTGAACTTTAACCTGTACTGTTCAGTGGTTAAGCCAAACCCATCTATTAGGACACTCTTCAGGACTTTGTAATTGCTGGCATCCTCATGTCTGACAGTGAGGAGCCTATCTCTCCCTTTCTCTGAAAAGGAGTACCATAAGATTGCTGCCCACTGTTCCTCAGGAACCTGCTGTACCATGCAGGCTCTCTCCAGAGCAGTCATCCATTTGTGGATGTCATCCCCTTCCTGATAGGGGGGCACAATCTTTGTCAGGTTTCTACTATCATAGGACCTGGGTTTTTCTTTAGGAACTTTGCTGCCACCAGTGGCATCTAAGCCACACAATTTTCTTTCTCTTGCTAAAGCAAGTTTAGCTTGAGCCAAGGCTACCTCTTCCCTTTCTATTTGGAGTTGGACAGCCCTCATCCTGGCCCTATGCTCTTTCCTCTGGGAGGGAGTCATCCCTCTCTGAGATTCTCTTAAGGCACTAGAAAGGTGAGAGTCCCTTGATAGAGATCTCTCCCTTCTGTTACCTGGGAGAATTTGGTTATGAGATCTGGGGAGGTGCTGGCCCTCTCCATTCCCATGTAGGTCTAGGTTGGCCTGGTTAAGCCTGGCAACCTGTACCTGGTTTCCCCTCTGATCCTGATCTTCAGGCTCTTCTAAGTCTGAGTCTTCCTCTTCCTCCTCTACTTCCTCTTCAGGAAGATCCTCATTCTCAGGGGAGAGTATCCCTTCACTGGATTCTAAGGGAGCCTGGCTCACCTTATCTAGGTCATCCTTTTCTAGGAGAGCTATTAGGGAAGGAATGGTAGGGCCTCTGCCCTTTTTAGCCCCCTGGCTGTGCACAAGGCACTCAGGTCTTTGTGGCTAAGGTTGTCATATCTGGATGTTGTCCCTATAGGATCAACTTCTACAGGAGCAGAGCCTGAGGCTCTATCTGTATCAGACATGACTGCTAGTGAGGTGTAAGTGATGCACTTACCTACACTAAGTGTTTTCCTACTGTACCTTGCTAGTGAGTTGTAGTCAGGGTGTGCTAATCCCTTTAATCTACAACTACTAAGTTCAGTAGAACTTAATATGCTAAGCTTTTGATTTATATGTACCTAGAGGTACTTGATGTGATCTTTCAATTTGATAAAGATTGCAATGGTAAAACAAACAGCAAGCTCAAATCCGCACCGCTGCACACCAATGTGAGAAGTTGGCCTGATATGTAGTGTTTCCAATTCTGGAACCACTGGGTATCAGTCCAAACAAACCCCAAAGATGTCAGGTTGTAAGTCAACCTTGTAGACAAGCTATCCTAATGGTAGCATGGACTAAGCAGCCTTAAAGGCTTAACTTAAGAGGTCGTGTTAAGCGAGCTGTTTTACCACATACAATCCTGTAATCAAATGAAAGGACACCACACAAGTATATATTGTAAAAATATATGTATTTATTTCTAAATTACTCCCCAGTACTCTTTATGAGGAAAGGGGCACAAGCGTTAAATCAAAAGCACTGTTAAACATATAAAGTTGCACAATTATGGATGAGGGCGGGTGGCCACTCAAACCATATACTAAAAAAGTGGTATAAGTAACACTTCTTGAGCAGTGGTTAGGCCTAGGGCCTAGAGATTCGCTGGGAGCAGTCAGGACTAGCAAAGTTGAAGTCGGGAGTAGCCCACAGGAGACGGGTGCAGCACGGAAAGTGCGGCTCGCACCAATGCAATGTCAATGGTGCGTAAAAGTCAGTTAAAGTGAATTAAAAGATACTTCCGCTGAACCTAGGAACACAAAACTTTAGACACAGACCCTAGAGGTGTGTACCAGTGTAAGGACACCGGCGTTGCAAAGTTACCTCACCCACAGGCCGTGGGTGCACAGGGTCGAAGTGGCGTCGGGTTCTGTCACGCAGGCTCTTGGTGCTTGGAGCTGTTGCAGCTGCAGGCGATGTGAAGCAGAAGTGTCCGGTGGATCCAAGGGTGGATCTGAAGTGGTGAAGACCTGAAAGCAGAGGGGACAATGTTCAAAGTCACTGACCAGTGACCACCGTGGAACCAGATTGGAACCAGGCAAAGTCGGGTGCAAACAGGTGATCAGGGGTTGCTTCTCTCTGCAGCCACGTAGACACGAAGAGGTCAAGGACGTCCAGGAGTCGATCACGAGCTGTCCCTCGAAGGCTCTAGCTGATGGCGGTGTCGGCAACTCGATTGAAGCAAACAAGCCTTGGCTAATGCAAGCCACGGGGAAAGTGAAAAAGGCTTATTACTCGGACCAGCAAGGTCAGAGCGGGTACTCCTTTCTACAGGAGCGAGGGCAGGTCTGGAGCAACCAGACCCACAGTGTAAATCGTAGGTTTCGTCGCCAAGATGGCCGCTGACCACGTGACAAGCGGCCGGGATGGCGAGTCGAGTGGCAAAAAGCAAAAGGGCCCCACGCAGATCGTGGAGATGCTGGAGGGCTGGTCTTTGGTGCAAATGCTGCTCGGTTGTGGGGCTTCTCAAACCCCAAAGCACAGAGTCGAGGGTGCCTCGGGTGCTGCGCAGTCAGCGTCTCGGGGGTCTTTCAAGATGGCCGCTCCCACGTCTCTCGGTGCCTCCACGGGTCCCTTCTTTGCAGGGACTGTGGATCGGGCTGAGGGAAGTCTGGGAAGCTGGGTCTTGTCAGGCTCTGCACTCGGACTCCGGCGGGAGGCGGCGGCAAAGCAGACGTCGAGGTGCTGGGTGATGCCTGTGTTCACAGGGTGGCCCCTCCTAGGCCACAAGGGAGATGCTCTTCAGTCTTCTGTCATCAGAATGTCGAAGTCCAGTCGTCTTCTTAGTTTAAAGTTGATTTCAGGATGATCTGAGTTGCATTGGCACTGCTCCCCCTCTTATTCCAATCTGAGGGGTGGATCTCCTGCTAGGTCCCTCCCCTATGGGTGGGACCAGGAAGGGGGTGGTTACACCCCCTTTCCTTTGTCCAGGTCTCACTGGAGCTGGGGCTGGGCTGCCCCAGAACCGGTTTGACCGGATTATGCAAGGGGAAGCCTTGTGCTCCCCAGGCACTGTCTGGTTTCATTCAAACCTCCCTGCTACAATCCACTATCTCCTGTCTGGGGTGGTGTCACACCTCCCTGTGACAGGAAATCCTTTGTCCAGGCCTCCTCTGCTGAGTTTCGGTCAGCAGCAGGAGGTCAGACATGTGTCTGTGGCAGAAGCATCCATTTTGTGGATCTGAGGCTCTTTTAAAAATCAACCGCGTTTTAGCAAAAGTAACATGTCGTCCCCTCTAGAGGGGTGGAATGCTACCCCCGTCGCCAGGACTGGCGAGGGGGTAGTATTCCAAATCGTATGACACCTTACACGACATGTTTTGATAAAGCCAAACCAAAGTTGACATATAACCGCGAGGATTATAATGCACTTAATAGTATATGGTTTGGCATTATCCCGGAACAGCTAAGGGAATTGGTCCCGACAGCTGCAGACAGGCTCAGCTCATGCTAGAGCACCATCTCACATTAAACCACGCACTCTGCCTTCAGGATTGTTAAGGCCTGCCATAGGAGTGGCTCACAGGTTTATATGTGTCCAGATAGGTTTAGATATAGGCATACTATATCTAAGCAAGGGGTGATTACACCACCTTGCCCCAGCTGAGTGATCAGCCAGTTGTGTCAATTTTAGATAGCCAGCCAGGGGTGGCAAAAGATATGCTGCAGCCCCTGGTAGGCCTTGGATGCACCTATGCCCTGGGCACCTATAGTGCTCTGTACAGGGGCTGATACGGTGACCCAAGCCAATCTAGTTATGCACCTAGGGTACATGGAATCCATTTTACAGAGAGAGCAGATAGCCTGGGGCCCTGATTAGCAGGGAACCAGGCCAACTAAGTCGAAAACCAGCTAAACACAAGGCAAAAAATCTGGGGTAACCATAGTCAGGTAGCCACCTTCCTACACTGACAACCTCCTCACACTCAAATACAATGCCGAGAGGAAACACTCTAGGTAGATTATTGACATCAAGTGTGCCAATTGCATTTTCAATTGCATTTCCAGAATTGTCTATATTGGCCTTATCATAGAGGCCTTGTGTGCCACCCAAGTTTCACCTGTAATAGCAAGGTCAATTACATCTGCCTCCTTACTTTGTGGGAACGGAGCATTAACTGCTTTCCAAAAAGCTATGTTGTCTTTTCTTTGGGATGCTTCATGTAATGCCAACCATGCGTCCCTCTTTAGTTGTTTTTTCCTGGTAGTTATGGCGGTGTGATAAGATTTTCTGGCTTTCCGAATTAATTCAATAGATCTCGGGGAATCGTGTAGGGCATGTTTCAAAGTGGTAAGTGCCTTAGTGCAGCCTTCATCGAACCAACTATGAGGTTTGTTTGTGCCATGGCGGTATTCCCTTGTTAGTAATTTTTTTGATTCCGCTAGGATTTTGATAAAGGAATCAAGGACTGTGTGGGATTCCTCTTTTTATGAAAGGCAAATTAACATGTTTTCGTAAGTATTTGTGACTAGATTTTGAAGAAAAACCACAGGCTCCACTTTATCCCATTTAATGGAATATCCATTTCTGCTAGCCAGGCTTATCGGGGATTATAAGGAGAGTTTCCTGTCGATTTTTGCTCTACACCCTTAAATTTTATGGCGAAGGAGATAGGATAATGATCACTGAGCGGGGTATCGAGTATTCCCCAAGATGATACTAGCCCTGAATACCTCGAGGATAAGAGAGCAAAATCGATAATCGAATTGCACCCTCTCCCATTAAAGGTGGGCTGGAAAGGTATAAGAGGTGAACATAGTTCGTTGACATATGACAAATTGAAATGGAAAATCAAATTATTTAGCAAGTACCCTAGTTTGGAGTGGGTGAAATGGGTGGGGGTATCCTCCTTATTATCGCCTAATCCGCAAATACCAGCTGCGCCGCGGGGGCATAAGGTACCGTTGAATTCGCCCACCCAAAGCAGAACCATATCTCCAACCACCTGTTCCTCCAAGCTAAGTAGATTGCTCATGAGTTTGTTTATGACATTTTCCAATAATGGTGTTGGGATGCAGTGGCGGCTTCTCCATGGGGGCGTTTGGGCGCCGCCCCACTGCTTTCTCGCCGTGCGAGAAGGCAGAAACACATGGTAGTTATTACCGTAATAACTACCTTTTGTTTCTGCCTTCTCGCATCAAACAATCTGAATTATTTGGAAGTGAGATCAGAGGTCAGGAAAGTAAAAACAAAGTAATTATTCCTGAAGTCTCAATAGTGAAAGAATCTTCTAATTTTAAAAAAAACGCAATTTGTTCCTTACAAACCACAGTTTGTTTCTAACAAAAAAGAGAGTTTCAGAAGAGATGTTAAGCCTTTTGAAAGGAGAAACCAAGTTGTTTGTTACAGGTGTGGAGGTGTCGACCATGTAGGGAGCTACAGAGGTTGTCCTGCTTGGAACAAAATTTGCATTAAATGCAAACGTTTAGGCCGTTTTAGAAAAATGTGTAGATCTTCTCAAAAAGTGAATTTACTAACAGAAGAAGAATCTGATCTTGTTGATGGCCTCGGAATCATTAGTCTGCTGTGTGTTGGTGACACCAAATGCAAAGGTTTTCCTAAAGATATAATTTTGGTTGATGGCAATGAAATTTCCATGCTTATTGATTCTTGTGCATGGTACAGTATTATAGGCATGGACATTTTCAAAATATTTTGGGGTTCATTGAAGCTGTCACCACCAGATGTACAACCTGGTGGTTACACTGGTCATAAAATTGATTTGGTTGGTTTTATGTGGGCTGACATCACATTTAAAGGCAGGAGTATTAAAGGCAAGATCTATGTTGCTACCAATGGCGCATCGATTCTCAGTTGGCCTCACCAGCATGAATTAGGTATCAAACTTGACCCTAATGCTTCACAACCTGTATATGTTATGTCTCATGAGTCTGATGTGTTTACCAATCTTATAAAAGAAAAGTTTCCTGCTATTTTCACTGACAAGTTAGGCAAATTCGAAAATTTTAAACATCGCATTATCCTCAAAGAAGGAGCTATTCCTGTACGAAACAAAGTTAGGAATGTGCCACTGACGTATCGTGATAAACTAAAAGTGATTTTATCTGATCTTGTAGCCAGAAAGATTGTGGAACCTGTTGAATCTTCTCCTTGGGTTTCACCAGTGGTTTTATCCATTAAAAGCAATGGCGAACTTCGCCTATGTGTGGACCTTCGGAGTTTAAACCAAGAGATTTGGGTTGATAGGCATCCATTACCAAATATGCATGAGTTGATTTCCACTCTTTCTGGTGCTTGTGTATTTTCTAATGTAGACTTGGCAAGTGCTTATCATCAGGTACTTTTACATGAGGAATCTAAGTTTTTGACTACTTTTATAACACCAGAGGGTATGTTTCAGTATTGTCGCATGCCTTTTGGCTTAGCCAGTGCAGCATCAGTCTTTCAAAGACTTATGAAGGAAGTTCTTGAGGGTTGTGAAGGGGCCATAGCTTTTCAGGATGATATTTTGAAGACCATGACAGAAATTTAGACTCTGTATTAAAACGTATTCAAGACAAAGGTTTAACCTTGAAATTAAGTGCAAGTTTAGACAGAGTAAAGTGGAATATCTTGGTCACGAAATTTCTTCTCCAGGTATTAAGCCAAAAGTTAATCATATCCAACGTATACTTAAGGCTCCTGCACCTTCTAGTAAAGAACAACTTGTGTCTTTCTTAGGTCTCACTGAATTTTACAGTAAATTTGTACAGGATTATTCGTCGAAAGTACATTCATTAAGATTGCTGTTAAAAAAAGATGCCAAGTTTTTATGGAATGTTGAACAACAATTTGCTTTTGATTTACTGAAAAAGGAGATTCTCAACGCTCCATTTTTAAGACCTTTTGAGATGGGTAATGAATGTATTGTATGTGTGGATGCGAGTAATGTAGGTTTAGGTTCTGTGTTAATGCCTAGGTACAAAGGTGAAGAGCATGTTGTTTCCTATGCCTCGAGGACTCCCCGGGGTGCTGAGTACAATTATTCCACTATTGAGAAAGAGTTATTGGCTTGCACTTGGGCTGTTGAACATTTCAGACAGTTTCTTTGGGGAACTAAATTCCGTTTACGTACCGACCACAAGCCTCTAATCCAGGGGTCTTCAAACTGTGGGGCGCGACCCCCAGGGGGGCCGTGGAGCGATGCAAGGGGGGTCGCGCCTTCACAGTAACACTTCTGCTAAGGCCCAAGGGCTTCACCCCCCCTCTTCCCCCGTCCCTTGTCTAAGCCCGGGCTGTTGCACTACTGGGGGCTTAGCCAGAGGTGTAACACAGGCCCCCCGCATCTCCCGGTGAATGCCCGGCCATCAGAAACCCAAGGCTGCATTCTCATGCTAATGCCGGGCGCCTTGGTGGGGGCTAATGATTGAGTAACGGGCGAGGTGCAAGTCTGCATGTTCTGCTTCTCCACCCTGACAAACAAATGTGGCACTTGACCCCCTCGACCTCCTCAGGCTGAACAGGACACCGCACTGTCCCTAAAGTTGTATTCGATGCAACAAGTCAAATCAGGATTCTTTTATTACTCAACGCCCCTACCAGTATTACAAAGAGGAACATGCAGTAACCGAAACAAAAAATAAATACCGGTGACTTTGCATTTAATCATTTGGGAAGAGAATGAGCCATTGGACTGTGTCTGGGAGGACAAAGTAAATGATAAAACCAGGAAACAGGAATTACAGAATATTGATTCTTATCAAGCTAAGTACAGAAAATTGAGGTTGGTACATAGCAGTGAGTTTCTTAACAACTGATGAAGATGGCATGCGTATGTAAAACGTGATGTTTGTAAAAACAACGGTGTGCAGGGAAATACAGATGTTTTGGAGTTTCAACAGCCAGAAAACAAAATGCACATATAATTCTTTTTTTGAAACTTTTTTAAAACAACTAATTTAGCCAGGGGCTGAGACAGATGTTTTTCCAGCAAAAGGGCAGTTTATTTGCTAAAAAGTCATAAATTCTGTTCTTTAAATTAACGAGAATTAGTGCTTATGCTTTTTAGTGAAAATGTGGTGTTTTGGGGAGTACTATTTATCAAGAGAGGGGGGGGGGATCACTTATCCTGTATAACCTGGGTACAGTTCTTACTAGAATGACCCTTGTTAAAAGACCCTCATACACGTGTAATCATGGTGGTATGGGCGGTATATCTTGATTCTCCGCCTTCGTTTACACGTCTGTGCAGAATCACGGGGTCAGTTGGTATGCACCCTCCACCCGGAGGAGAACACCCTAGGTTAAAACAGTAGTGATCAGTGATTGTTGGTGAAGTGAAAGTGATTTTCTTAAAAACAATCCAATCTTGCCGGGGAAGAAATAATTTTATTGACCGGGATTGAATTGATGGTAGAGGATATGGTTGAATACGTTTAGGGAATTTATTAGGATTCACACATATTCAATCCTCCTGTGTACAAAAATGGTCGACATGTTTCAGCCTTATTGCCCAAGGGGTCGGTGCGGCTTTCTTCAGGACCAGGTGAGTTCAGTGAAGAGAGTGACTGAGGTCTACTCTCTTATGAAGGTCAAGGTTGGACCTATAAGTGAGAAAAAAGGTAGTATTGCTAGGGTGTGGGTCATAAGGATTAGTACAAAACTTAAATTAAGAAAAAGTTGGTTACTCAAGAGTTAAAACTACGCTATCAGACTCCCTATCTTAAGGGGACATAAACCACATACTCAGTACCGGGAAACAAGTCATGGCTGGGAACCTCTAATGATGCATTGTAGGAGGTATAGGTAACTCTAGAGTTCATGCATCCCCCTAGGGTTCCACAAAACAGTAATAGTTCAGTGAGATACGCAAAGGTCTTGGCGAAGTAGACAGCTATTTTAATTACCAACACTAGTATGGGGTATGTAAAGTGTTGTTACTGCTAATAACCGTGTCAAAAAGCTGTTATGATTTTACCCCAGATCCCGAGAATATCCTCAAAACACATACCTTCCTTTAGTTACTTTTCAACATTTCACGGGTACCCAGAGGCTCGAAGGAGGGGCTCCTACAGATACATAAGTAGATTTAAGTTAAAAGGAGCGAATGGATACTTATCTCCGTTAAGTTGCTCGGACGTTCGGTCTATCGGCGCCATACCTCGTTGCTCCACTCGCGAACCTGCAGCTTGTGCTGTCTCTGCCTCTCGCGGTCCCGGATACGGCAGTAGCCTACGTTGCCGGGTTAAATGGTCATTTTCCGCGTGGGAATGGAAGAAAGACTCCCGGGGATTAGCAGAGTGATCGCTGAGTATAGGCAATAAATAGATGCGATTTTTAGTTACGAAGTATAGAATATATTTAATCCGTAAAATAGTGATGGATTTATATAAATTGGTGGCGGTTGTTAATTAAGGAGTGGTATCGCCAGCAGAAGAAAGACTCCCGTAATTGGGGTCTGTTGTTGAAGGGATGGGTATAGTAATTGAGGTATTCGGGGTAGTGTTATTATTGATAAAATTAACCATAAACAGTGGTATTAAGATTATATTTGTTAGATATTATTCACAGCTGCTAGCAAAATTCTCAGAGGGACATTTCACCTGTAAAGGCTCAGCCACGGGACACTGTCGTTCAATCCCCACTGGTCTGTCTTCAGACGGTGAACCCATTCTGTTCTTTTTCGAACAAGATGCGTTCCGCATTGTGATCTTTGTTGCTCAATGTCTCTAAAATGACCCATTTCAGGTCAGACCTGTGTCACTTTCACTTCACCAACAATCACTGATCACTACTGTTTTAACCTAGGGTGTTCTCCTCCGGGTGGAGGGTGCATACCAACTGACCCCGTGATTCTGCACAGACGTGTAAACGAAGGCGGAGAATCAAGATATACCGCCCATACCACCATGATTACACGTGTATGAGGGTCTTTTAACAAGGGTCATTCTAGTAAGAACTGTACCCAGGTTATACAGGACAAGTGATCCCCCCCCCCTCTCTTGATAAATAGTATTCAAAGCCAAGGAACTTGGTGGGATCAAAGCCAAGGAACTTGGTGGGATCACTAACTTTCCTTCTCCCCATTTTTGATTGCTACGTGTTTTGGGGAGTAGCAGAAGAAATAACAAAAGGTTCATCACTTAAAAAGACATACAATTCCTGTTCAAGAAGAAAATATCACCTAGTTTGAAATCGGGGCTACAGGAATGGCATTGTTACAGGACTCTTAATACACCTTCTACCAACTCAATATTAATCTCACACATTCTTGTGAGTGTTTCTAATGCATGGCTTTGCCCAGCTTATCACTTGACCTGTTTACATTCCAATAGCATTGTACAAGCATCTAAAATGGTGACCCAAACATCACCAAGGCCCTTATTACAAGTTGATTCAGAAAAGGGGGTGGTGATGGACAGAGTTTCTGAATTAAGCAGAATACTCCTACCCAGTCAACAGATCAGGGCTTGATCCATCACCGTTTTTTAGCTCACTGCACCATCCCAGCTCAGAACCTGGCTACATGCAAATTAGTCTGTCCCTGTCCCAGTGCATCATGGGAACAGGGCAAACCAAACTACCAAGCCAATTCTTATACTGGGAAGGAAACAAGCTTCCGGGGACCGGTTTCTGGCATTACAGCCGTCATCGGCCCGGCTTGCTTGAATCCGGATGGTGCAATGAGCAAGGGACTCACATCTGAGTATATAAAAAACGGTGATGGATCAAGCCCTGATCTGTTGACTGGGTAAGAGTATTCTGCTTCATTCAGAAACTCTGTTCATCACCACCCCCTTTTCTGAATCGTTTTGTCCACCATAAGCGTGGAAGGGTATACTCCGACATGAGTCCCTTGCTCACTGTACCATCAGGATTCAAGCAAGCCGGGCCGAAGACGGCTGTAATGCCAGAAACCGGTCCCCGGAAGCTTGTTTCCTTTCAAGTAAAAGAATTGGCTTGGTAGTTTGGTCTGCCCTGTTCCCATGATGCACTGGGTCAGGGACAGACTAATTTGCATGTAGCCAGGTTCTGAGCTGGGATGGTGCAGTGAGCTAAAAAGCGGTGATGGATCAAGCCCTGATCTGTTGACTGGGTAAGAGTATTCTGCTTCATTCAGAAACTCTGTTCATCACCACCCCCTTTTCTGAATCGTTTTGTCCACCATAAGCGTGGAAGGGTATATTCAGACATGAGTCCCTTGCTCACTGTACCATCAGGATTCAAGCAAGCCGGGCCGAAGACGGCTGTAATGCCAGAAACCGGTCCCCGGAAACTTGTTTCCTTTCCAGTAAAAGAATTGGCTTGGTAGTTTTGTCTGCCCTGTTCCCATGATGCACTGGGCCAGGGACAGACTAATTTGCATGTAGCCAGGTTCTGAGCTGGGATGGTGCAGTGAGCTAAAAAGCGGTGATGGATCAAGCCCTGATCTGTTGACTGGGTAAGAGTATTCTGCTTCATTCAGAAACTCTGTTCATCACCACCCCCTTTTCTGAATCTTATTACAAGTTAGCAGGTTTTAGTTGTGAGTATGCTGAGTGTGTGGAATCTTGTTTTCAGCTGGCATTCCAGCAACTAAATGTGTTTGTTCCTGGCATGGGGAGCAACTATGCGGACCAATGAGTCCCAGAATAAAAACCTGTATGTTTTTCCTGATTTGGGGGACTGCTACACTGACATTTCCACCTGCTCTCAGTAGTTGAAAAATGTCAAGAGAGGGGTGGAGCAAAAAGCCAGTAGCCTGGCTCGGACAGTATTGTTTATCCATACTTTGGCTCTCATTGCAAGATGGCAGAGCAACACCACAGGGACTACACAGGGTTGCAATTATGATAAATACAAACAGTGGTATGATTGCTACCCCTAAGCCCATACATGAGCATCTGAAATTAAAAAATATGGCACTTGACCCCCGACCTCCTCAGGCGGAACAGGACACCCCACCGTACCACCGTCCCTAAAGCCGTTGAAAATATATAACAATATTTAAGAGATTCGGACTGAGATTAGGCATATTAATTATTATATCCATACACATTTTAACAGTGCAAAAAAGTTGGGGGACGGGGTGAGGGGGGGGAGGGTTTGGTTAAGAAACCTGGGTTTTTTACATAGTGGCCCAATTGCGATCCAAAACAGGCCAAGGGGTGGGGAAAGGCATTGGAAATTCCAAGGGTACTGACTTGGCTATGAGAAATAAAAGGGTTTGCGTTGTTGCTTTATTTGGTGAAGGGGTTATTTCTCCAGCAGCATGATAAACAGAAATAGGGATAGCTTCCATCTCACTTGACTTGTGGCATTGCATCATGTTCGGTTGGAGATCAGGTCGGTAAAATAGCTATGAATATACTCTCACAGAAATGCCCCAGTGAGATGAAGGGCCTGCACTGGAGAATACTAAGAAGTGCAGGTAAGCCTTATTAACCTTTACTTCCTGGTGAGTGGAGGGAGAGCAGGAAACTACTTCTCTAAATAAAGTGTAGATGAGTTTTTTACACATACGGCGGAGCAGGTGAGCCAGGGAAGTGAGCCAAGAGTGTTAGCACTGGAAATAAAACAACAGCCCAGGGAGGGTACAGACCAGCCTTGGCTGGTAATCCGCACCTGCCATGATACACCAGTGCAGAGGACTCACTACGCGTGCTAGGGTCATGCACCCGTTCATTGGTGGAGTGTTACTGTGTGTAAAAAATGTCAAAATAATGAAGCAATGCTATCCTAAAATACGTGGCATCACATAACATCTTTTACATTTTCTTCCAACACCATTTAGTCAAGCCTGTTGCATAATTTAGTCCTCACCACCTCATAATTCCAGCAGCCCTGCCCACAGGTTTAGAAATTTATGTCAGGAGGGGGTCCTTAGGCCTCAAAATGTTGACAGGGGGGTCCCGGCATCCAAAAGTTTGAAGACCTCTGCTCTAATCAATATGCTAGCTGCTGGTGGTGGTAGAACGTTGACTGCGCGTTTAGCACGGCTGGCTGCGAAGCTGCAAGAATTCCAATGTGTTGTAGAATATGTTCCTGGCCGCTTGAATGTACATGCCGACTGCATGTCTCGATTGCCTTTGGATTCGCAGATTTCAAGTGTTCATAGTGACCTTGATGTTGTGTTTTCCATTGGGGATGTTAATGGCGAAGGTAACAACAAATTGTCTGGTACTATTTCTGAAACTGAATGGAGAGATGCCATGTACAAAGACTCTGCTTTGTCAAGTGTGGTGACTTACTTACAACATGGTTGGTCTGAGGAACTCAAATTATCTGTTGATGTCTTATCGTTTTTTATAAGATTAAGGATGAAATTACGTTTGACCAAGGGTTTGTAACTATAGGTGATAAAATTGTTCCTCCTTTAGAATTAAGGAAGAAAATCATCTCGATGGCTCATGAAGGTCACATGGGTATGTCTAGTACTAAAAGGCATATTCGTGAATTCTACTGGTGGCCAGGCATTGATAGTATGGTTGAAAAATGGGTCAGTTCTTGTTCACCTTGTTCTTTGAGTGACAAGTGTGTCAAACCATTAACTGTTGGTGTTTCACCTGTCGAATTTGTTACTTCTCCTTGGAAAAAATTAGGAGTGGATATTATTGGTCCTCTTGATTTGTCATCTAACAAGGATGTTTTTATTTTGGTTTTGATTGATTACTTCTCCAAATGGCCTGAGCTGAAAGTGGTGGATAAAATAGGCTCAACTCAAGTTATGGAATTTTTGGATGAAGTATTTTGTAGAGAGGACATTCCTGCTGAAATTGTTTCAGATAATGGCCCACAGTTTATTAGCAGAGAGTTTACTTCTTTTCTTGAAAGATGTGGTATTGTACACAAAAAAGTATCAAATTATAATCAACAGGCCAATGGTCAAACAGAACGCTTTAATAGGGTAATTAAAGAGTCCATTCAGCTTGCTGTTAAAAGCAATTTGAATTGGACAGAAGCACTGCATGCCTCTCTTTTGTCTTATCGTGTTTCCCCTAATTCTGTTACGGGTTTGTCTCCTTTTGAGATATTGAGAGGTAGGAAACCGGGCTCTAAACTGTTACCGTGGTGGATGAAAAATAAAATTCCTTGTGAGCGTTCATTTGATCTTTTTAAAGTCAAGGATAAGGTGTTAGCATATCAGGAAAAGATCAAGAGAAATTGTTTTGGTTCAGTTATTCGCAGTCTAAAAATTAAAGTGGGTGATTTTGTGCGTGAAACATTTGGTAGAACTTTTGGCAATAAGTGGAACAAATGGTCTGTTCCGTGTAAGGTCACTGAGGTTTTTACCAAGGCTGTAAGAGTTGAGGGCGGTAAGATCTGGAATTTTAGAAGGATTTCTCTGTGTAAAGCTATGGAGTCTAAAGCAATTTCTCAATCTACACCTAGTGCTGAAGATGATGTAACCTTTTCAGCTATGTTGGACACATTTGGGTGTGAGCCTCAAACTGAGAATGTTGATTCGCAAATTGGAGATGTTGATTTTTCTTTTCACCATCGTAGTACTCTAGGTGATACTCCTAATGTTAATTCTGACTATGATGTTTCTGAACATGTTATTGAACAACCTGTCAATGACGCATTAAGGAGAAGTGTTCGTGTTAAGTGTTCTTCTATCAGATTGTGTGATTACATTCATTAACCTATGTTTTTTTTGTTGGTTTTTTTTGTTTCAAAAGGGGGAAGATGTGTAGTATTTCCCCTTTCCTGTCCCTTTAAGAATTGTTATGATTCTGTCTTGATTCTACATTCTGTATGTGGGAGTTGGGCAGTGTAAGCCTGTCTCCTGAAGACTGTGGATGTATAAGCTGTTCTTCCTTATTAAACCTCCATCTGAAAATACTTCTGCCTTCTGGAATACATCAACGGTGTATGGGGGTCCTGCCTATAAGTGAATGTGGGGGGTAGAAAGCCCCCAGTGAGTTAATGCTTATAGAGTTATGATTTGTGGAAATACATCTAGTTCTTAATAGGATGTCATGAACAAGTCTAGGATCACTAAAGGTCAGGACAATGCAGTCTCCGGGCGAGATCTTCTTTTCCCTTCCCACCCATGCTACCCTTCTTGCCATTTTAAAACAATTAAACAATTCGTTGTTTAACCCAGTTTGGTTTCCCAGCCAATGTAGGGACTTGTTCCTGAGTTCCCTCCAGGTTTCATGCTTTGCTGGTGCTAATATGGGTACGTTAGCCAGTACCACCACGTATGGAGTCGCGGCGGGAGGTAAGTCTAAACGATCCCTCATGGCCAGATTGTTGGAGTTAATTGGATCCTTAGAAATGGAGACAAGACTTTCTGTCTCGTCTGGAACGAGTGCCAGGGTTAAGGGATTTGTTGGGTCAGAGTGCGCTGATGATGTATTTCTGCTAATCTTAAATCTGGAATTTGTATGTGTGTTAACCACAGATAAGAATGTTGGATTTACTGTGGATGGGTCAGCAATGGGCTGTGAGTTATATGTGACATTCCCTTGGGTAACAGGACGTAGCCGACTTTCGTTAACTGCTCTCATTGTGTGATGTTTCTCTTTAACCATCGCCTTCAAGTTGGTCATTCTGTTGGCCTGGCAATGTAATGCCTCCACTAGGGTGCTACGGAGAGAATCTATACCCTTCGTGAGGTTTTCAATCTCAATTATATTACGCTCAGTTTGGGTAGGTAGGTTGGTTTTACCAGAGTTTTTATTAAACCTACGAGGATGCATTTGAGCGGCAGATTGTTTCCCCTTGGGCCTTTTCTATTGGGAAGCTCCTTGGGAGGACTTATATGAATAATGCTTGTATTTATCATTGGATTATTATTGCTCCCCACCGTACTTTCAGGGTTCTTAGAGCGTTTATTCGGGGGTTGGGCCTCTACTACTTCGTCTGAGGAACTCACTTCAATGTCCACTAAAAGTTGTTGTACACATCCATTTTTAGCTCTATCCTGCATGTGATTGCCTCTCGAAGGGACATCCAGGGTTGTGTGGATACTATGGGTTCAACATCCAGGTTGCCAGTCTCTTTACCCAAGGTCTCTTCCACATTGATGATCTGTTTTTCAAACGCACCCGTGGCTCCCACCAAATATGAGAGCAGTGAGGATTGGCCCCCAGGTTGTGAGTCTTGGGGACCCTTAATATCAGTATGAGTCTTCTTTGT
Source organism: Lissotriton vulgaris (assembly GCF_964263255.1). Classification (NCBI taxonomy): domain Eukaryota; kingdom Metazoa; phylum Chordata; class Amphibia; order Caudata; family Salamandridae; genus Lissotriton; species Lissotriton vulgaris. The sequence continues at coordinate 1,046,656,613 of NC_141697.1, read as the reverse complement.
TTTGCTCATAATGTATCCTGTGTAATAACTTCCCAATATGACCAATGATCACCTAGTTGAACCAATGCCCACTAAAATACAAAGTGTATATGCTGTACAATACCAGTTCTGGTGCAAAATGTTAGGGGATGGGCCCAGCCCAGCCGCCTCCAGGCTCCGACGGACGCGGACGGGCCCGCCCTTGGCCAGGGCAGCACCCGGGCACGCCCGCGCGCCTCCCACGCTGCGGGAGGCGCAGTGTTGTTTTGACGCCTCCAGGTGCTGGTGAATGACGCGTTGGAAGTGCGCCGCACAGGGACGCTGGGAGACCAAGTCTGAGTCCGAGTCAGAGTTCCCACGAGCCAGCAAGCGATCCCTAGCTTCGGCGCTGGAAAGGAGGTGAGTCCGTTACACCCGCAGAGTGTAGGAAACAGCAGCAATTCAAGAAGGATCATACAAAAAGAGGCATTTCCTTACCCAGCTATTTTGAGTTTGGAATGTTTCCTTTGCTGTTTAGGCCCTAAAGACCTTGGAAATGTGAACAGTATCTACATAAAACATTTTCTTCCACATAGTTCATAGTTAAATGTGTAAAGAGCAAAGAGTTAACTGGCCAGATGTTCACTGGTCCTACTAAAAACACTGCAGTTAAATACAATTTTGTAAAATAAGTTAAAATACAAACATAATGAATTTAAAATGTTAAGGTGCAATAAGAAATCCTACTAAGACTGAAACCATGGCGATTGGTGGACCAGTTTCTCCCTTGCCTTAACACCTGGTCTCTGCAAATGAGCACTGTTAGACCTGACATCATTGGCTTGAGTCTCTCCTCCATTTTTTCTGTTTTGCCTCTACTGTTTTACGATGTTTTGCTGGTACATGCTTTGGGCGCCGTGTCACTGCTGATCAGTGCCATAGCGCAAGTGCTCCCTATGTTAAATTGATGTATCTATTGTATCCATGTTTGGCTTATTTGGTTTACTATCAGTCCCTCGTCTAGTGCACCCAGAGTGCCGGGGCTTGTAAACGCAAATGCCGCTCGTGGGCTTGCAGCACGTGTTGTGCCACCCACAGGAGCGGCCTCGTAAAAGAATGTCTACGGGTCGGTCATTGCGAGACCCACGTGCAGCCTCGTGCTGTCACGCCGGCCGCGCAAGTATACCTACTTGCCAGCCCTCCAAACCTTCCCTTGGCTTCATGTTAGTCACCCCTATGGTAGGCCTTCGGGCAGGGTGCATTGTAAGCCTGAGGTAGGACACGCCTGACCAAGTTGGCATGTCCTAATAGTGAATTACCGCCATCTTGGTCCTTCACTATTGTGAGGTAGCCTGCTCTCCATTGATTAGAATGGGCCGCCGGGATTATTAGTACTATGATCCTCGCTGGCTCGGAGAGCATGGTGCAATGTCGAGTTTGGTATCCCTGAACTCGGGGTTTAATTACGCATCCGTTGGTGTGGATGGTTTTTGGACTCTGGGTTCGAAAATAGCACTTTTAGAAGGTGTCTATTTTCTTGTCTAACCATATCTGGTTTCTGCTGGTTTTGCGTGTGTGTGACGGGAGCTGGGTGGCTCCCCAGGTCTGGATGAGTCAGTGTGGGATGAGTGGGACAGTTACGTTGAGAGTAGGGGGAGAGTAGTTGTTGATAGCCTGCCTTGCCTGATACAATGCCGGCTCCACCTCCTGCCAAGCGGCTGATGGCTCTGTGCCTGCCATGGACGATCCTAGCCCCACCTCCTGCCAGGTGGCCGATAGCTCTGCTCCTGCCAGTGTCAATGCTGGCTCCACCTCCTGCTGGGCGTCTGAGGACCCAGCCCTGCTCAGTGAATAGGCCAGGTGCTTCTGCCTGGCTCCACCCACAACGGACCCAGGATGTTGGGAAACCCCCGGCATGGACAAAGGGATCAAAGACGAAAAGGGGTATAAGAGTAGGACCCCTGAACCAAGAATTTAGATCACTTCTGACAAGGAACCCTGTAACCAAGGACAAGAGGCCTGCTGATCTAAGGACTGCCTACCCCTTCTGCCAGTGTGCTGTTGTTGGGGGAATCCTGCAGTGCTTCTTTATTTTTGCCAAGGAACCAGGAGAGAGGAACTGTTTGTGTACTCTCACGCTTGCTAAGAAAATCTCCAAGGACTGGAAGAGTGCCAGTCTCCTGCTGAAGTCACAGGGCTAAAGGACTTCATCTGCTTAAAGTGCTATTTTGCTGGAACCGTGAATCCAGCACCTCTGAAAGAGTCAGCAATCACGACAACCGAACGCTAGGCCCAACCGACGCCAGCAGCAACGCCAGTGAGTGGGAGTACGGCTCTAGCTCCAGAGGACCTCGTGTCTGCACCGCTGCTGATCGCATCACCTGTGTGCCCTTCGACGCCGTGAGCGCTGCTCACTCTGTGCAACCGCATCATCAACGACGACGCCTGCTGAGGCCAGATCGACACCGAAGACGCGACGCCGGATTGCTCGACGCCGCTGATCATCGTGTGCTTCATTTTCCTAAGGTACTGTGTTGTTGGGGGTCCGTGTGACTCCAGGCTTGACGTAGCGCTCCTCGCGGTCGACGCCGAACCTTTGGATTAACTTTGCCTTGACGTCGTGTAGCCCCCGTGTGGGTTACCCTGTTGCTAAGAACTGCAGTGCCAAGAAGAAGAGTTGCTTTGATACTAAAAACTTTGTGCTAAAGAAGAAACTACCTTTGAACTATCCTTTTTTCCTTCCCAACGTATTTATTCCGATTGTGTACAGTTTGTCGTTATTTTGGTCTTGTGCTAAGCCTTATATAAAAATACTTATTTTTATAATACTACTGTGTCGTGTCCATTTGTAGTGCATTCACGGTATTACTGTATGTGGTCATAATTGCTTAACGCACAGCCTCTGAGATAAGCCTGTTCTGCTCTGCCAAGCTACCAAGGGGGTGAGCAGGGGTTATCAAAGGGTGTGATCCCCTTGCCCTGACTAGAAAAGGAGTGTCCCTATTTGTCAGAAGTGTATACCTCTGCCAACTAGAGACAGCCGGTTCTAACATTGGTGGGTCAGCGGTGAGGATTTTGGACTTTGCACTTATGACCCATGTACAGTGATTCGTGTGCGCTACATAGTGAAAGCAGACCATAACGCAGTCACAATCTAATTGGGGAGGATCCTATTTTTGTTCTCCGCTTTCTTGAAACTTGATTTTTTGAACACTGCCAGTTTTAACCATGAGTGACAACGGAGTCACTGCCCCTGCTATCGTTGTTGTGGAGGAGTTCGAGAGGAGCAAGCTCAAGAAATACAAGAAAGATGAGCTGAAACACTTTTGCGACCAGTTTAAAGTTCCTACCACAGGCCTCTCAAGAAAAGATGATTTTTATAAAGCATTGCAGGCCTGGTGGGAGTCCAGAAATCCCTCTGATGTGGTGGTGGTACCCACAGAGGAAGGGGATGAGGAGGTGCCAGTGAATGGACCTGTGCCCTCTCCCGGAAGCAGTGTTTCCTCCAAAGGTCTTTCCCCTGAAGAAAGAGAAGAAAGGGCGAAAGAGCGAGCTTACAACATGGAGATGGCAAGGCTAAAGATAAATGGGCAGTTGGAGTTAGAAAATGCAAGAGGTAGAAGGGAAGCTGATTTGGAGATCAAAAAGCTAGAGTTTGAACGAGAGAAGTTAGCTTTGGAGCGTGAAGCCAGGTTGAGGGAGCTGGATATCCAAGCTAAAAAGTTAGAATTGAATCCCTCTGGTGGCAGCATTCCATCCGAGCCTGCAGAAAGTAAGTTTTACTTCCCGAAAGATGTGATCAAAGATTACAATAGGAATGAAGATATTGGTCAATGGTTTAAAGCATATGAGTTAGCATTGTTGGCCCACCGGGTCCCTGAGAAGGATTGGGGAGCGGGGTTGTGGGGTCGCTTTGTGAATGAGGGAAGAGATACCCTGTTAGACATGCCTGTTGCGGATAGGATGTCGTATGCTCATATGAAAGATGCTTTAATGTTGCGGTATGGCTTAACCCCCGAGAAGTACAGACAAGCTTTTAGAGAATGTAAGAAGTTGCCTGGTACGACGTGGGTTGAATATGTGTCTTATTTTTGCAGAGCCATGGATGGTTGGGTAAAGGGCAGCAAAGTGGAAAGTTATGAAGCTCTTTATGATTTGTTTGCTTGGGAGCACTTGTCTAATAACTGTTTTCCAGAGCTGCGCCAGCACCTGATTGATAGCAAGATATCTAACCCTAGAAAACTTGCTGAGGAGGCGGACCGCTGGGTCAGTACCAGGGTCCACAAGGGTCCAGTGGGAGACTCAGCCAAAGGTGGGCAGGGTCCCCAGCAGAAGAGTGGGGGGGACAAGGGAAAACAGAAGGAGTCTCAGAAAGGGCCCCAAAGTAATCCCCAAGGGAACCAAGGGAAAGGTTCCCAGCCTCCCCCTGAGAAGAAGCCAGGGGCCCCGACGGGTAAACCTGTTCATAGGGGCCCCCTAACCTGCTACGGTTGTGGGCAGGTGGGACACCGGTTTAATGACCCCCAGTGTCCCAAAAAGGATTCGAATGCACCGCCGCGTGCACCCCCCCGTCAGTTGGCGAGTGTAGCCCTGGGAGGGGAGAAGATGGTTGTCCATGGTGGGAGGGGTCCCGCAGAAATGTCCCTGGTCTCACTAGGAGACATGCAAATGGTCCCTCCACCCCCTCTGCCTAGTAACACTAGTAAATATAGGCAGTGGGTGACCATTAATGGCCATAGAGTGGAAGCTCTCAGAGACACCGGAGCGAGTGTGACAGCTGTCAAGTGTCACTTGGTGTCTAGAGAGCAGGTGGTTCCCCACGCATTCTACCCCGTGATAGCTGCCGACAACTCCGAGAAAGAGTGTGAGGTGGCTCAGGTTTCCTTTGAATGGGGGGGAGTTTCAGGTACTCTTCAGGTTGCTGTGAGGCCCGCCATGCCTGTCGATTGTCTCCTGGGCAATGATTTGGAAGACTCCCCTTGGGCTAAGGTGGAGAGGGAGGCACACTTGAAAATGTTGGGCGTGCCAGAGTGGGTGTGTGCAACCACTCGATCCATGACAGCGAGTAAAGGTGTTGATGGGGTCCCGGAGCCTGAAAGTACGGCCCAGGACCCAGCTGTGAAGAGAAGAGGCAGGAGGTGCGGGAAACCGGCCCCCGTAGTTACCGTGGTCCAGGAGGAGGTAGACCCCGAGGGGGATGCCCTGGAGCCCACAGGGGAACAAATTGCCGAACTGGGAGATCTGCCCGAGCTGACCCATTGGCAGCAGGATGGTGGTCCCTCCAGGGAGGAATTCTGTGCGGAACAGAAAGTGTGCCCTTCTCTTGTGGGCATGAGGCAGCAGGCCTCAGCCCAATCCTCAGGTGATCAGTCAGGGTCACATTTTGTGTACTGGGAGAACGACCTCCTGTATAACGAGCCTAAGGCTGCTGAGCCTGGGTCAGCCCGTGTGCTGGTGGTACCCCAGCGCTTCAGAGCCTTCCTACTGGGTTTGGCTCATGACGTTCCGTTAGCTGGACATCTGGGGCAGGACAAGTCCTATGACAGGCTTGTCACCCATTTTTATTGGCCTCAGATGCGAAGGGATGTAGACATCCACTGCAAGACTTGTCACACTTGCCAGGCAAGTGGGAAGAGCGGAAGGAAGCGGAAGGCTCCCCTCCAACCTTTTCCAGTGGTCAGTACCCCCTTTGACCGGGTGGGTATTGACATTGTTGGGCCCCTGGACCCCAAGACAGCCCTGGGCAACAGGTTCATCCTGGTCTTGGTGGACCATGCCACGAGGTACCCGGAAGCCATCCCTCTCAGAACAGTGACGGCCCCCGTGGTGGGACGGGCACTGATGGGTGTTTTCTCCCGGATGGGGTTCCCCAGAGAGGTGGTGTCGGACCGAGGCACCAACTTCATTTCGAACTATATGAAGTCTCTATGGAAGGAGTGTGGGGTAACCTACAAGTTCACCACTCCTTACCATCCTCAAGGAAATGGGCTGGTTGAGAGATTCAACCGGACCCTGAAAGGCATGATTATGGGTCTTGAAGAACCAATGAGGCGGAAATGGGACGTCCTCTTGCCATGCCTGTTGTTCGCTTACCGTGAGGTACCGCAGAAGTCTCTAGGGTTCAGCCCCTTTGAGCTCTTATACGGTCACCCGGTAAGAGGGCCTTTGAGTCTGGTCAAGGAAGGCTGGGAGCAATCTCCCAGGAAACCTCCCCAGGATGTATACAGCTACATGCTGGCCTTTCGGAACCAGACTCGGCGCTTCAGAGAACTTGCTCAGGCAAATCTGGAGGCCAGCCAGGAGGAGATGAAGCGTTGGTACGACCGGAATGCCACTCTGGTAGAGCTTCAGCCTGGTCAGGAAGTGTGGGTCATGTCCCCTGTGGAACCTTGTGCGCTCAAGGACAGGTGGACTGGACCGTTTAAGGTTGTGGAGAAGAAGAGCGATGTCACCTACCTGGTGGACTTGAAATCTCCCAGGAACCCCTTGCGGGTCCTGCATATCAACCGCTTGAAGCCCCACTTAGAAAGGTCCGAAGTGGGCATGCTCCTAGCTACAGATGATGGAACGGAGGAGGAGAGTGAGCCTCTTCCTGACCTCCTGTGTGCTAAAGAGCAAGATGGGTCGGTGGATGGTGTGGTCCTCTCTGACACACTGACCCTTGAGCAGAAACAGGATTGTCGCCAACTGTTGGGACAATTCCCGGATCTGTTTTCCTTGGTTCCGGGTGTCACGCATTGGTGTGTCCATGACGTTGACACCGGAGACAGCCCTCCTGTGAAGCACAAGGCTTACAGGGTGACTGACAAGGTCAGAGCGTACATTAAGGAGGAGGTCTCCAAGATGTTCGCATTAGGGGTGATTGAGTCCTCTAGCAGTCCTTGGGCCAGCAGTGGTCTTGGTCCCGAAGGCTGCAGCGCCTGGTGCTTCACCGGAACTCCGGTTCTGCGTGGATTACCGAGGGCTCAATTCGGTCACGAAGACTGACGCGCACCCCATCCCCAGAGCTGATGAGCTCATCGATCGGTTGGGGGCTGCCCGATACCTTAGTACGTTTGATTTAACGTCTGGGTACTGGCAGATCGCCTTGACTGATGGGGCAAAGGAGAGGTCAGCATTCTCCACACCAGATGGGCTATACCAGTTCCGGGTGATGCCCTTTGGGATGAAGAATGCCCCTGCCACCTTCCAGAGGTTGGTCAACCAGGTCTTGGCTGGACTGGAGGATTTCAGTGCTGCCTACCTGGACGACATCGCAGTGTTCAGCGCCAGCTGGGAGGAACACTTGCGCCACCTCCAGGAAGTGTTGTTGGCCCTGCGCGGAGCAGGCCTCACAATCAAAGCCAGTAAGTGCCAGATTGGGCAGGGTTCGGTGGTGTACTTGGGGCACCAAGTAGGGAGCGGTAAGGTTGCCCCCCTGCAACCCAAGATTGATACCATCTTGGCTTGGGCGCCGCCCAAAACCCAAACTCAGGTGAGAGCCTTCCTAGGACTCACGGGTTACTACAGGAGGTTTGTCAAGGATTACGGTAACATCGTGCACCCCTTGACGTCGCTGACTTCCAGGAAGCAGCCACGAAACGTGATCTGGACTGATGCCTGTCAAACGGCCTTTGACACCCTGAAAACTGCAATGTGCACAGCACCTATACTCCAGGCACCCGACTTTTCGAAAGAATTCATTGTTCAGACGGACGCTTCAGAGCATGGCGTGGGGGCTGTTCTAGCTCAGGTGAATGAAGAGGGCCGAGACTTGCCTGTAGCCTTCATCAGTAGGAGGTTACTTCCCAGGGAAACGAGGTGGAGTGCGATAGAGAGAGAAGCATTTGCTGTGGTCTGGGCGCTGAAGAAGCTAAGACCCTACCTGTTTGGGACTCACTTCCGGGTTCAGACAGACCACAGGCCCCTCAGATGGTTGATGCAGATGAGGGGTGAGAATCCGAAACTGTTGAGGTGGTCCATTTCTCTCCAGGGGATGGACTTTACGGTAGAACACCGCCCTGGTACAGATCACGCCAATGCTGATGGTCTGTCCAGATTTTTCCGCCTTAGTGAAGAGAACTCCCTAGGTCAAGGGTAGTTCTCCCCACATTTCAGCTGGAGGGGACACGTGTTAGACCTGACATCATTGGCTTGAGTCTCTCCTCCATTTTTTCTGTTTTGCCTCTACTGTTTTACGATGTTTTGCTGGTACATGCTTTGGGCGCCGTGTCACTGCTGATCAGTGCCATAGCGCAAGTGCTCCCTATGTTAAATTGATGTATCTATTGTATCCATGTTTGGCTTATTTGGTTTACTATCAGTCCCTCGTCTAGTGCACCCAGAGTGCCGGGGCTTGTAAACGCAAATGCCGCTCGTGGGCTTGCAGCACGTGTTGTGCCACCCACAGGAGCGGCCTCGTAAAAGAATGTCTACGGGTCGGTCATTGCGAGACCCACGTGCAGCGTCGTGCTGTCACGCCGGCCGCGCAAGTATACCTACTTGCCAGCCCTCCAAACCTTCCCTTGGCTTCATGTTAGTCACCCCTATGGTAGGCCTTCGGGCAGGGTGCATTGTAAGCCTGAGGTAGGACACGCCTGACCAAGTTGGCATGTCCTAATAGTGAATTACCGCCATCTTGGTCCTTCACTATTGCGAGGTAGCCTGCTCTCCATTGATTAGAATGGGCCGCCGGGATTATTAGTACTATGATCCTCGCTGGCTCGGAGAGCATGGTGCAATGTCGAGTTTGGTATCCCTGAACTCGGGGTTTAATTACGCATCCGTTGGTGTGGATGGTTTTTGGACTCTGGGTTCGAAAATAGCACTTTTAGAAGGTGTCTATTTTCTTGTCTAACCATATCTGGTTTCTGCTGGTTTTGCGTGTGTGTGACGGGAGCTGGGTGGCTCCCCAGGTCTGGATGAGTCAGTGTGGGATGAGTGGGACAGTTACGTTGAGAGTAGGGGGAGAGTAGTTGTTGATAGCCTGCCTTGCCTGATACAATGCCGGCTCCACCTCCTGCCAAGCGGCTGATGGCTCTGTGCCTGCCATGGACGATCCTAGCCCCACCTCCTGCCAGGTGGCCGATAGCTCTGCTCCTGCCAGTGTCAATGCTGGCTCCACCTCCTGCTGGGCGTCTGAGGACCCAGCCCTGCTCAGTGAATAGGCCAGGTGCTTCTGCCTGGCTCCACCCACAACGGACCAAGGATGTTGGGAAACCCCCGGCATGGACAAAGGGATCAAAGACGAAAAGGGGTATAAGAGTAGGACCCCTGAACCAAGAATTTAGATCACTTCTGACAAGGAACCCTGTAACCAAGGACAAGAGGCCTGCTGATCTAAGGACTGCCTACCCCTTCTGCCAGTGTGCTGTTGTTGGGGGAATCCTGCAGTGCTTCTTTATTTTTGCCAAGGAACCAGGAGAGAGGAACTGTTTGTGTACTCTCACGCTTGCTAAGAAAATCTCCAAGGACTGGAAGAGTGCCAGTCTCCTGCTGAAGTCACAGGGCTAAAGGACTTCATCTGCTTAAAGTGCTATTTTGCTGGAACCGTGAATCCAGCACCTCTGAAAGAGTCAGCAATCACGACAACCGAACGCTAGGCCCAACCGACGCCAGCAGCAACGCCAGTGAGTGGGAGTACGGCTCTAGCTCCAGAGGACCTCGTGTCTGCACCGCTGCTGATCGCATCACCTGTGTGCCCTTCGACGCCGTGAGCGCTGCTCACTCTGTGCAACCGCATCATCAACGACGACGCCTGCTGAGGCCAGATCGACACCGAAGACGCGACGCCGGATTGCTCGACGCCGCTGATCATCGTGTGCTTCATTTTCCTAAGGTACTGTGTTGTTGGGGGTCCGTGTGACTCCAGGCTTGACGTAGCGCTCCTCGCGGTCGACGCCGAACCTTTGGATTAACTTTGCCTTGACGTCGTGTAGCCCCCGTGTGAGTTACCCTGTTGCTAAGAACTGCATTGCCAAGAAGAAGAGTTGCTTTGATACTAAAAACTTTGTGCTAAAGAAGAAACTACCTTTGAACTATCCTTTTTTCCTTCCCAACGTATTTATTCCGATTGTGTACAGTTTGTCGTTATTTTGGTCTTGTGCTAAGCCTTATATAAAAATACTTATTTTTATAATACTACTGTGTCGTGTCCATTTGTAGTGCATTCACGGTATTACTGTATGTGGTCATAATTGCTTAACGCACAGCCTCTGAGATAAGCCTGTTCTGCTCTGCCAAGCTACCAAGGGGGTGAGCAGGGGTTATCAAAGTGTGTGATCCCCTTGCCCTGACTAGAAAAGGAGTGTCCCTATTTGTCAGAAGTGTATACCTCTGCCAACTAGAGACAGCCGGTTCTAACAAGCACACTGCTGACTTAGGTTCCAGAGGTAAGATATCTTGGTCTGATGACAGAGGAAATTGACGATTGATTCCTTCCCCTCAGATTTCTAGTATTAGTGAGTGCTAACTTTGGTGACATCTTGCATTCACTTGTGAAGAATGCCATTTTGGGCCCGCCCCACCACAGCATTATTTTATAATGTCATATTGCGTTTTGAAAATTGAGCAGTCAGAGTACACTTCCCTACGAAAACACACATCCCTAATGCCAAGCTCATGATACTTACTGGCTTTCAGTATGAAAAAGGATCATATTTGTTTCTGTGTATTACCCATCAAGTGATTCATGATCTTGGCACTCCAGTCACTGGAGACAGATTCTAGCAACAACAGTATTCAGGACAACATAGCCGTTCTGTGCTGTCTCACCATTCACAGATTCAAGCAGAGCAAGTTGTGGCTGGGTTTGAGTCGGAGAAATGCGAACCACACTTCGTTCTGGCAACCAAAATGAGCAACTCCCTTCCACATAACTTTAAACTAATTAACAAACAAAATGCTCTAGCAAGCAGTTCAAATTCATCTCACCTAAAAAACTAGCAGCAGCTTCTGACTCTTTTGTTCTGACTCGTGACTTGTCTACCATCTCCAAGAGGACCTGTTGACTGATCTTCCTTCTTTCTTTCTGACCTTACTCAGCAGCACCTTGGCTTTACAAGTGACCTCACAAATGAGCAGTGGTATTCTATGCTAATTTGCTAATAGGAATTCTTAGGTGATCCAGTGAAATGGTCATATTACAGACTCATAATATAAAAATGAAATATCTTCAGCCAGAGTTATTCGGATTGGTTTCTTCTTCTTAAGCCCATGTTTCCCACTATCTTGTACCTAACTGAGAAACTAATCCCATGTGGTCCGTGGTACAGACCTGTAAGTCTCCCAACAGGAGTAGTTAAACACCCTGAGTCACTGTGCTGTAAAGGCTATATGTGTGTGTATATGGGTGGGACTGTCCCTAATAGAAAGGGAACATTAAAATAGGTAATCTTCTTATGAGATTGACTGTTCAAGTCAAGACTGTTTTTTTCAGGCTTCCTCACTATCAGCGAGTGCATTAAATAAAGACATGAGGATGGCATGGTGTGTGGAATTAAGTAGATGGCTTGCTCTTCTTGCAAAAAAAGGTATTGCACCCATGTTATGCCCCTGCTCCTCACGTAAAGCAAAGGCACGCTAGTTCCCCATGCCGACTCTTAGGGTCTCATTCATCTCAAATAGTGGTGTGTTTATAAGTTCAGTGAGGCAGGAGTAAGAACAGTTTAGCTGGTGTGAGGAGCAATCTCTCCTGTGTTTCTGTGTAAGTTCACCAATCATTTAAGTTTTCCAGAGTTTCTTGGTCAGGAACTGTATGCTTTCGTACCTGTCTGTATGCTAGGTTTGGGAGACTTAAATGTCCCCCAAACAGAGCAGAATTTTTGCCTACACCTCATCTCATCCACTGGAATTGGTATCCTAAAGAGTGGTGACCTACCACGCAGCAATAATTTGCTGCATCAGGTAGTCCATAAGGGTGGCTTTGTCTCAGCCTATTCCACATTTTATATTCATTATGGACTGTAGAAATCTGACTGTCAGTGGCTCAAGCAAATTTAGTGTTGGTCTGTGTAGGCCTTAGGTCTCCAAGAGTCCTGCCTTTTTTTTCTGTGGAAGCCCATGCCTGATCAAGGCTCACCGGGAGAGATCAGGCTTCCTCAACCATTGCTGGGTAGCAGGCAGGGGAAAAAGCCTTTTTGGAAATGGCCTTCTTGCAGGCCGTCCCGCCCACCAAACTTTTTGACTTGCTCCTCCACTTTTTCTGATCTTGTTTTTGTTGGCATTAGAACTCTGTGCACTTTACCACTGCTAACCATTGCTAAAGTGCTTGTGCTGTCTCCTTAAAACATGGTAACATTGGCTCATACCCGATTGGCATATTTAATTTACTTATAAGTCCCTAGTAAAGTGCACTACATGTGCCCAGGGCCTGTAAATTAAATGCTACTTGTGGCCCTCCGGCATTGGTTGTGCTACCCACTTAGGTAGCCATCTAAACAAATCTCAGGCCTGCTATTGCAGAGCCTGTGTGTAGTCATGTTGACGTGGCAAACCACCCTTTTGCCATACCCAAATCTTCCCTTTTTATACATATAAGCCCCCCCTAAGGTAGGCACCAGACAACCCAGAGGACAGGGTGCCAGGTGATTAAAAGGCAGGACATTAACTTTTAAGTTTTACATTTCCTGGTAGTGAAAATCTCTGTCTTTTTTCACTACAGCAAGGCCTATCTCTTCCATCAGATAACATTGAAAGCACCTTATTACATCCTATAAGTGTAACTCACAATATTGAAGCGATAAACATTTCGAGTTTGCTGTCCCTGGAAACCAAGTTTAAAATCCCAATGTATGGTGAAGTCTGATTTTAAATTGCAATTCTGCAAATGCTACTTTTAGAAAGTTGGCATTTTCTTACTTTAGCCATATGGTGCCTGCTGGCTGTCTCTGACCACTTGTCTGGGGTGGGTGACAGCTGGACTTTGCGTATTGCCCCTAGAAAGCCACACACAATTGGTGCTTATGTGTGACTTGAAGGACCATCCAGGCTGTGTCCTGTCCCCACACAAAGGTCCTCATATTCCCTTTTGTAAGTTAGGAGCCAGGGCCGTAAGGGCAGGACCTTTGTGCACTTCAAAGGCCTGTCTGGGTATACGTACTGGACCTCTGACACCACCAACTCAGTACACTTCTGGACCTGTGAAGACTCTGCTAGGAAGAGAGACTGCTGTGCTGCCGAAGAACTGCTGCATTGTTGTACTGCTGTTTTGCTGGACTCCTGCCTTGCTGTGCTGCCTGCTGTTCCACTGCCTGGGTGACCTGTCTCACTTGAACCCAGTGTGACTCCAAGGGCTTGATGGCTGGCCTCCTGATTTGAAGTCTCAGGGTCATAAAAGACTTCCAACCTACCTGCTTCTGCACCTGGACACTGCCCTCTGTGAGTCTGCCCTGCCAAGTGGTGCCACCCCAGTCCTGGACCATCGGAAGTGGGCCTACGGTGCCTGCTCCAGCAAACCACATGCATCCACTGCCGAACCGGCACATTGCCACCGTTGGGTGGATCAGACCCGATGCATCGCTTCTGTTGTGTGGACCAGAACCAGTGCATTGCCTCTGCTGCATGGATCGTGTCATCCTTGACAAAGATCCCTCAAACATAATGTAAGCTCCTCAATTACAGAGCTCGAAGTGCACTGACTATTAAATGAAAATGTGTTTTACATGAATTGGATCATCCCAGAGGAAACCAGCATTATGTCAATCGACATTTAAGTGACTAGCAGGGTCCCTATAGCTTCAATTGTACTGAACAACTGTCTACCAGTAGGTACCAAAATGGACAGGTTCTTTGTCTTTCTATTAACTTTATCCTTAGAAGTATTATAATTATTTTCATACATATTATGTATTGAGTCCAGTACAAATCCTTGAGTCTGGTCCTCTTTTTCAGGCTACCTTAATCTAAGGTACTAAAGGTGGAGAAAACTGGAATTCACCTTGGGTTAGCCGGGATGCCAGTACTATTCAGAATTATATGTTCATCTGTGCCCAACTCGGGCACCTGTCTTTGTTATGTATCCTAGTTGATAAGGATATTTCATCTTAAACACCCTGAGAACACATAGAAATATGTGGGCGGTGGTATGCTCTGAGGAGCCCTCACTTTGTCAGAAAGACCATTGTGTCCAGAACAGGTCCCCAGTGTTAGAGGGGCAAGAGCAGGAAGCAGACTTCTATCACAGAACAGTTCAGTATGTTATTCAAGAGTGGCTCCATGCACGTTTGGCAATTAGTAGATAGGGTGCTTCTTTGGAAATCACATTGGCATTGCCCTTTCTGCTTCCTATCCTCAGCGTTCCAAGTTCAGTTGTATTCTAATGGGGATAGCTCACTCCATCGATAGACCTTAAAACTTCCAGAATCAGGGTTCAGGTCTAACAAAGTATAAATCGGGCTAGTGAAAAAATACTCATATTCTTCACAATTTCTCTTGTGGTTAGTTAGCATGTGATAGTATTACTGCCTGCTGTCTTGATGCTCCATGTGATGTTCCTCTTGCATTGGTGTTTCATCTGTGTTGGCCCAAGATTGTAATGCATCAGGGTTTTGGTAATCAGCAGGCATATTCTGTTAAAAGCATCTTTATGATAGAAAAAGTCTGTAATTTCCAGAAGCTTGGGAGCTTGCATGTGCGGCATAAAAACATCTAAAAACATATCATTTGTAAGGCCTGGACAGGTAGCTTGCTCATAGTAGGCTATAGTGCATCATTCATCCTATATGTGCCATAGACCTGTTTCCTAGCACCAGTGCAAACCCTAACTATAATTGACAGTTTGATTGGGTGTTCAACAGGTCCTTCAAGAGTAGATGAGATCTGTGGAAGCCTTTTAAAAGACTGATTGCAACCCTAAGTCAGTCTGACACCAGATCCGACGTACTCAAAATCTGATTGATTCATGGGAGCAGTGCCCGTTCAAACAGAACATAGTATGGACGCTGAGTGGCCTCAATTGAATTTAGAAAAGCTCCAACCTTCCCATTAAAATCTTGCTTTTTAGATTGTTTGTGGATTTAATAAAATATTTCATAATTGGTGTATTTGTTTGAATGTTTATTTCTGTAATTTTGTGTATGTTGGGGTTCAAATAATCGAAAATGCTTAGAACGGGGTCCCTGAATTTCCATAATAGTTCAGTGGTCGTGGGCAGATTTCAGTAATTATTAACTGGGTGTCAACACAAGTCACTGTCATGGTGCATGATATGTAGGTGTTCCTGTGTGATCCACTTTAACAAACTGGTTTACATACAGCTGAACCTCCATTTCAGTGTCACGAGCCCACAGTTTGCCAGCTGGCCAAACCAACCAGAACGCAGACTTTCGAGTACCTCTTCATGCAATAAGCTAGCCACTTTGGACGAATCAGAGTTTAGAGCCTGACGGTCGGTGAAAAGTTGCATGTTGTATTTCATGAGAAAGGATCAACCACCGTCATACGGTAAGCATTGAAACAGAAAGAGGAATACATGGTCTTAGTTGGATAAATAAATTGACTGATAGAACAGACACAAAGGAAGGAATGCTTGGTAAACAGGCTCTTAGGAAGACCTGGGGACGCAGCAAGGCATATCACGTGCCACAAACCTGGCAAAAAGACTAGCGGACAAGCGGGTACATATAGTAGCCGCCCCAGAGATGTCTAGGGCCTCTCCTTAATAAGAGAATTAGCGGGTACACTGTTTTTAATGTGAGTGCCAGGGTGTTGAGGTACCAAAGCCTCCAGGACCCGCAGTAATGGTTATTAACGAGTCGGTGCAGTTCGGTCTATGCAGCGATGTCAAGGGTCTTTCCTCAACAAGGGAGCCTCGGATACTCTGATTTTGACATAAATGCCCAACACAGGAAGCACAGAAGATACTGGGTATTACTTTTTTGCTAGTCACTAACATGTAAACAGTGGATTGTGAACAGCCACAAAATGCAGAGGTTGATCGAAAAAGTGATAACACATGACCAATGCGATGGCTTAAGGGGCATACCCTCCCTCCTGAGCAACGGAGGCGCTTAGTACTTTGAGCTCAATGTAGAACCATGGGCTTCCTTGCAATCCGATCTTCATTTCACTTAGATACAGAAAGACTATAATTAAGGCTCCTTGGCTATCCGACCTAATGAAAAGAAGGTCAGCAGCAAGGGCGCCTTCACCATCTTCGTGCTTATCTTTCTCTGTGAAACTTATTTTGTCTAGCATGGTAGCCTTCATTATACACTTGCCTTTTTGTATGATAAAGAAACAGAAGCAGTCTTCCTAACCGCCCACTTCCGGCTCTCTAGTTTTTGCTGTTTATGGGTCCGGGGTGAGGGGAACAGAAGAGACCTTTCTCAAGGCAGGTTCAGTGAGGAATATGCATGTGTATTTCTGGCACACAAATCGTGATTGTGCACGTCTAGCTCTTACATTACTGTTTTTTGCCATGCAAAAAAGAGAATTGCTTGGCTCCAGCAATCGTGCAATGAGGGCAGCTGCAGGCTTACATTTAATTCGAGAAAAGCTCGGCTCTCTCAAGCCTTCCTGACGGCCATCTGAGGGTCACACTGTCTCGATGTGCAGAAAAGGAAAAGGCAGTAGGGTGGTGAGGCTCACACTCTGGTGTCAGTGAAGAAAATATTGTAAAAATGGTTGCTTTCTATATAGTTTTCATGTATGATATAAAGAACTATGGCATACAGTGTTGTTTAGTGTACCTTCCAGATGTAAAATAGTCCCCTGTGCATTACAGTGGATTCTCTTACTAGAATGCAACACGATGCACCAAACAGCGAATGGCATGGGTTGAAAGATGTAAACTCCTCTCGCCTGGTTCACAATGTGTTTGGCAAAGTCTCAAAGCAATGGTTGAAGGTGACACACCCAAAGAAGCCTGTAGCTGAAGAGGGGCTGACCAAAACTCTTCTATGTACAACAATAGGTTTGCCGACAGCTACATTGTCAAGCCAACCCTAAAAAGGAGTTCCAGTCCACATTCATGAGAGGAGACCTCCTGCTCTCAAATAAAACCAACTGGTGAAAATAAAGAGTATTGGCAAAGCCAGTAGGTCTGGTTTTATTTCGGTAACACATGCAGACACAAGTCTGCAGAAATGTATTGAAAATTAAAGCCAGGTCTATTTACTTGGCAAATGTTTTGTGGGGGTGATAGTGTTAGTAAAATGGGTGATTCTATTGGAAGTGATGATTGTATTAGTGGTGGTCATTTGGGGTGGGTGTGTTATTGATTATTATTATTGCATTTCTTATACAGCGCCAGAATCGACCCCCGAAGGGGTATCTCTGCGCTTGCCTTGGGAACCCGTCCTGGTTTTTCCCTGTGAGATAGCCCCTACAGGGCATCCCCAAGGTGAAAGCCAGGCATCCCGCCGCAGGGGGCCGTTGTGGAGATTAAGCAAGCTTAATGCCCAGAGTTGCATAGTGTGAACCCATGATTAGGTCAGGCACCGAAGCGTGAATTATCGAGTGCGTGGACATTTGAGCTCAACACCCTGCCGCGTCGGGAATCGAACCCTGGTGTCGAATTAGTGGTGGTATGTAATTTGTGTAGTATTGGTAGTGGTCCCATTTCATTGGTGGTGGTATGGCATTAGTGGTGGTGGAATGGCATTGGTGGTCATGGTGTGGTTGGTATTGGTGATGGTTGTGACATTGGTGGTGGTATTTGTATTGGTAGTTGCCCTTATAGTTGTATTTTGTGGTATATGTTTTGGTGGTGATACTGGTATTTCATGTATGAAATAAAGAATTGAATATGACAACATGTGTGATGGCTGAGTACTTTTAAGAGGTAAAATAGTCTCACCTGCATTTTATTGCTGGCACGCATAGGAATTATACACCACACAATCTATTACATAGACAAGCGGGAAATACTATTCTGGAAAGAGCCAAGATCCACTCTATGTACATTGTCAAACTGACGAAGCTGTCTGTAGCCAGGCCTAAATGGATCCCAATACAATATATGTAGAATGAAAAGGAATTACACCAATATCTTTGGTAAGAACATAAAATGCTCTTCCAGAAACATTGTCTTTGGTCTGTCTGAAAAACAACAGCAGTTTTGAATTTTAGGTCATGCTTTTAGATATTGTTATGCAGTCTGTGGACACTGAATGACTTGCACACTAAAGTGCATCAGGCCAGTGCACTGAACTGCTTTAGCAAATGCTTTGGTGTACATTTATTAATGAATAATAATAACATATTTATGTTACTTAGCCCTTCACCCATGCAAGGTTGTTAAGCTCTGAGTTTACATTTTCTAATTTCCATCCCAATGTGGCCTACACTATCTAGAAAGTATGTCATGTAGATATGTTGAAAATATATCATGGCTCCAGCTCTCATCGTTTTTAAGTTAAATAGTGATATAATTCTTTCAAGTTCTCTCCTCGTACCAAATAAATACCGTTTTTACTGGATAACATGGTACTATGTTTACGTTTTAAGTCTCGCTTGAGACAGGGTTTGTGCTGTCGCTTGCAAGACATTTAGTTAGCTTACAGTGGGCTTAAAGCTCTCCTACTGCTTACTATGAATCTGCTTTATAGTCACCCGTTTGCTTGCTTCTGATTTGTTAACCTTTGTGGGCTTCACATTCTCTTCTTGTGTTTGACCCTGCCCTCAAGCATGGCCAGTCTTTGTGTCCATCCACTGCTTACATTATGGCAGCTACTTTTTTTTGTGCTGAAGCACTCCATGCAAGTGTTTGGCTGCTTGTTTCCAATCCCTCGCACACCCTTCCTCATTTAACTTTTTATTATTATTTTTTTTTTACTTTCAGCTGTGCTTCGGTACAACATAGCTATTAAAACACTGACAAAGCCAAAAGCTCTCGTGACACTTTTTGGCCTTGCCAATGCTTATTTTATTAGTTAAGTACAGGAGACGCTTTAAAGTTCCCCATCCAATTGTTATTTTAGTTCTCTGCTGCATGGCAGCAGAATTCGTAATGAGTAACACATCCACAATATATTGTTTATCTAGACTGAAAGGAATGCCACCTGACCCTACATAGTCAGTAACTGATGCTGAAACGTCTAACATTTAACAAAACTCAGTGGTGAAGTCATTCAGCACCTTTTATTCCACAAGCTTTAACGGTCAGGGGCTTCCTGCGGTCATTGCAGTATAGTCATTCTGTCTGCCACAACATGCTATTGTTAATGTGAGGTTTTCATCAATTATACATCAGAAAGTCTCTATTTCAGAAGGGAAGTTAAAGACCTTGCAATTTACTATGGACTGCCTACTAACAACAGGAGCGTTGACATACAATTCATATTTTCTTTTTGTTCTTGGTGCCAGGAATTGTGTACAATTACAACGAAGCTGGTGTTCACAGAGAGGAATGGGGCTGGGAGCAGTGTGTGGGAGTTCTGCTCCTTCAGCCCGACATGTATGGCCTTATCAACCAATGGGACAAGTACCTGGAGGATTTTTCGAGCGCAGAGGCCTGGCTTCCTCACAGGTACGTAGATGGAATTATTAGGAAATTATTTACTGTAGGCGTGTCTGGTGTGACGGGTGGTTAACCCAAGCAGAAAGCAGAAAATATGATAAAATAGTAAATATACCATGTTTCATGGTGAAGCCCCCCCCCCCCCCCCCCCCCCCCCCCCAGCTAAATGTTACCTGTTCTACTATGCAGCATTAAAGGAGATTTCTTTTGTCATTGGTGGTGACCATTTGGGTGCGACTAGCTTGTCTGATGTTAGTGTTCTGGATCACAGGAGGATTTGACCTGGTGTGTGCCTGTCGAAACAATTCACAGACCACCCCACCACCAACAACGTGGCATTGATACAGAAGAAGCTAAACTTGCCACTCAGTTGGTTAAAAAGACAACAGCATGGTTACAGTTACAATTACACCACTGCCATCTGCCTAGTTGAGTGAGGTTATATATCTGTACTCAGATGAGGAACTACCACTTCATTTTCACCAAGGTCCATTCCATATTACAATGTGCCTCAAATTCGATTTTACTCAAGGTATTCCATGAACTGTGCAAGCCCTATCTACCCTCCTTCTTAACTTACTGGGAGTTCACTCTCCTTTCACTCCCCACAGACCATAGAGACAGAAGAAAACATGAATGAGGTGCAGTCATTCATGTTAGCTGGTATGAAGATCAATTTCTTCAAAACCTCCTGGGTGCTCCAAAATGCAGTCAAACCTTTAGTCCATGTATATGAGTTGAGCTTTGGCTCTGTCTTCATCCATGACTGATGACTGACAGCCTTCAGGAACAGGGGTAGGACTAGTATGACCAAGGGGAATCTGTCCACTGCTGGCGTGAGTCTGCTTAGTGCTGGCTCGTTCAGCCTTTAGCTCCCTCAAAACCTTTTCCCCTCTCCCACAGGGCGTGCCCATTAAGAGTCTTTTTTCAACTCTCACTTTTTCTTAAGAACATATTAGTTTCAAGCATGCAGGAGTCCTTTGCTAGGTGAGTGGGATGAAAGAAGGTTTTATAGGTGGCAGAGGGAAGGGGAAGATGTGGGAGGAGGGAGCATTACATGACCACTCCTTAGGACGAATTTACGAGCCAAAGTTGTTGGCTAGTGTAATGGAATCTAGTGTTCTGTACCTGAGAAATCTACATGCGGGGACACAGGCCATCTCATAATTATGCAGAGCGGAATTTCACATGAAATGTCTGGTAAGTCTGACAGAAAACTGAAATCCTTCATGTTCACCAAACACGTGTTCATCCCGCCAAAGTTAACCAGGAAAAAAATGGCAATTAAAAACTGGACACGAGGATTATGTAATGATAACCACCAAAATGTGCACGTTGCGCCACATTTTGCTGGCAAAACTTAGAAGACGGCATACTTTCTGCATCTATTAATTTCAAAAGCCTTGATGGTGTATTTTGTTGGGTGCCATAATTATCAGCGGTGAAGGATCAAAACACTGAGTGCTGATAGATACTATATGTTCCTGGGCTGTATTCACTCAAACTGGGCACTTGCCCACCTTAAAGGTCTAGAACAAGGCCACCATAAGATCTCTGGTTTTCACAGCAGGTTATTGTGTTTCTCAGGAGTTGTGAGCATTCCAAAGTTCTCAAAGCGTGTCCGATTCGCCCCGCGATGCAGGATTCATGTCGAGTCCTGAAGGTGGCCTGATATATTGCGAAGAGAAATGTCCTAAAAGGCAGCTCCGCTTACAGAGCAAGGGACTGGAAGGGTCTGGGCAAACCAGACACATAAATTGATAGCACTAAACCTGCTGTCCTTTCCCAGAATTTGATCTTCCTGGAGACCTCTGGAGGTTAATATAAACTAGGGAATTGAGGAATCAGTGTGTGTTGTGATCGGGTGGTTCTGATTCCGGCTATCTGGATTTGCTTATCTCTCCCATCCTGAACTTCGGGGGCATTCAAAGGGTACAAAAGGCCCTAAGGCTAAATGGGCTATACTGTCCCCAACCTGGTGGTAAAACAGCAATACGTGTAGTGCAGTGATCTTCTTACACACCTGGACCATGGTGCCCCTTCACCTGCTGCTGTGGTGTGTAGGTACACACATGACTACTTTCATTACTGTGCATCTGCCTCGAGGTTGTGTCCATGATGGCCATGTCTTAAAGACCTTGTTACATGGTGTATGTAATGCATCACACATGTGATCACTTAAATAAGTTTGTCGAAGTTTCCTTTACATACCCACAGGTGCTGAACCATTTTCTTTAGAAATAGTGCCTGTGCCCAAAGCTGGTGGAGTCATTGTTTGACCATATCACAATGAGGATTAACATTCGAAACTGTTTGCAGCAGGACTAAATTATACAAGATTTTTATTCCTAATTAGGTGCATTTTTATTAACTAATAAACATGGAGTAGATAAAAGAGACACTTGCATGAGATTAGGTAATATCCAAAACTATGTGGCACTGCCTTTATGCACCCTTTCGAAGCAGGAACCACAATCCTGGTCGGGGTAAGTCAGTAACACACTCTAAATTAACCTGTGCTCGCCCTCTGGTAGCTTGGCACAGGGCAGTCCAGCTTAACTAAGAGGCAATGTGTAAACAATAAACAGTAGCTTTGTGAAAACACCACAAAATGACTCCATGCCAATTTAGAAAGTAGAGAATAGTTTTAGTTTTTTCAAAATGGGGTATTGCTATGAGGGGGGCCTGACTAGAATGTAGATCTCTGCTTGGCTGGTACTTAGTGATTCTATTGTTTAGATAACTGGGACCAGTGTGCTAAAGTGAGTGCTTTAAAAATGATCTTTGTATTGATAGGGAGCCAGTGCAGTTTGGTACAGTAGGTTGAAGTGGGGGTATCTTTTTGCAAATTGAAGAGGATGCACTGTCGTATTTTGGACCACTTGTAGTTGCCGGATTAAATATGCAGGTTAACCCAGGTACAAGGTGTTCGCGTAGTCCAGCCAAGAGAGTATCGTAGCTCAAACTACGGTTTTGCGGGCTTCCCATGGAAGAAGGCGAGGAATTTCCTGAGAGCCTTGAGGATCCACAGATAACTTGTACATTTTGTTTTTCACAGTCAGGGTGTTCCCAGTCTCAATATCATGGGTGTACCATGTAGTTACTCCTAGGGTATGTGAGAACAGAGATGCAAACTGTCCCAGCAACAGGTGGCAGTCTCTCTGTTGATCTAGCATAAAGGCAGGGTAGAGGCCCATACCCTCCACTGACACATCCTGGTTTTTGGAAGAAAGAAGGTCATGGAGAGGTTCATTCTCCTCTTCTGTCCCATCATCAGTGACCAAGAGCATGGTAAGTTCTGACCTCTCAAAGTGAGGCTTACAGCGATTGACACAAAGGATCCCTGAAGGGTTCCTGGAAGTCTTGAGGTCCACCAATTAGGTGACATCTCTCTTACGCTCCTTCATTTCATAAGGTCAGACCAATGGTCTTGCAGGGCCTGGGGCTCTACAGGATTCATTACCCACACTTTATGACCAGGTTGAAACTCAACCTGAGTGGTATTCTAATCATACCACCGTTTCTTGTCCTCCTAGCTAGCTTCCACAGTCTCCTATGTGTTTCTGAAAGTGGGCTGTCTGGTTGCAGAATGGCAGCATGCAACTAACTACACCCTGCTGGGGGGACTTCTTGGGAGCTTGTTCCCAACCTTCCTTAACAACACTAGGAGCTCCTCTCACATGGTGCATGTACACAAGTTCAAAAGGGCTGAAGCCAACCCCCTTCAGTTGTACCTCAATGTAGGGGAATAAAATACATGGCAGGAGGACATCTCACTTACAACTTATAGGTTCGGGTTGAACCATAATCATGCCTTTGACGGTACGGTTGAACCTTTCAACCAACCCATTGGTTTGGGAGTGGTAAGGAGTGGAGAACTTGTAGGTTACCCTACACTCCTCCCACATGGCCTTTGTGTACCCAGACATGTAGTTGGTACCCTGGTCAGATACAACCTCATTGGGAAACCCATGCGGGTGAAGATCCCCAAAATTACCCTTGCAGGGACAGTCACAGTCCTCAGAGGAATAGCCTCTGAGTACTGGGTGGCATAGTTCATCAAAACTAGAACAAATCTGTTGCCCATGGCTGTCTTGGTATCCAGAGCCCCCACAATGTTGATGCCAACCCACTCAAAAGGGAGGCTAGCCACTGGGAAAGGTTGTAGGGGGGGCTTTGCACTTCCCTCCTAACTTGCCACTTTCCTGGCAGGAGGACAGGACCTACAGAATGCATCTGAGGCCTTCCTCATTTGAGGCCAAAAGAAGTGGGTGGCAAGGTTGTCCAGGTTCTTGTCTTTCCCCAAATGACCTGCCAGTGGCACATTATGAGCCAGACCATGTAGGAAGGCACTGGGGTACTTCCAACACTCATGTTGTACCAGGCTCAGGAGCCTTAGGCTCACTATACAGGAGACCATTTTCCCAATAAATTAGGTGCTTGTCAGAGGCTTCACTAGTTGCCTGGTTCTCAGCCTGCTGCCGAAGACTCACAAGGTTAGGACACTCCTTCTGTGCCTTGCAGAACTCCTCCCTGTGGAACCTTCTTCCTGCTGGCAGTTGGACAGCTCAGGCAGAATCCCCAGTTCGGCCACATCCTCCCCTGTAGGTACCGGGGCGTCCGCCTTCAGCATCCACCTCCTTTCGGACAGTAGGAGTTTCAGGAGCAGGTTTCCCCTGCCCCTTGCCCTTCCTCTTCTTGGCAGGCACCTAGGCCATTCTTCCAATCTCCTGGTCTTCTTGACCAGCCTCTTGAGCTGCCATGGAATGTGTGGTTAGGCACACCCACTCAGGCAACCCAACATCTCCAAATGTGACCTTAGCTCCACCTCCCTCGAGTCGGTATGTGGGAATAGTTTCACACTTTACCTAAACATTTTCATGCACTTCTCTGAGGTCATACCATAATTCCTGATTAGGGCTTCCTTCATTGGGATAACTCATCTTGTTGCTCCCTTCTAGGGCCAGTGGGGTGTTCCTCCCCTCAGTAGGGATATGCTTCAACAGACTAGCCTACCAATCTCCCTCAAGCATCTTGTGCAACTGCAAAGCAATCTCATACACCTCAAACCACCGGTCTATGTCATCTCCCAAACTATAATCAGGCAATAAACCCCTTGGGTATGTGTACTTTCTTTTCAGAGGACACTGAGGAAATGCTGCCAACCTCTTTGCTGGAGTCGGCTCTCTTGGCCTTTATGCCCAGCTCTCTCAGGCTCACCTCTCAAGCCAATCTCTTTTCTCCTCCGACTTGAACTTAGCAAGCTCCAATTTTAATTTTCTCTCCTCCCGCCTGTCCTCCAGCTCCTCTGGGGACAGGCCTCTGGACGATACACTGCTTCCTGCCCTGAGGGGAACCATCTCTCCTTGCAGGCTGTTGGCGCCCTGCCCCACAGGCAGTCCCAGATTCTCCAGTGAAACCAGGTTCAGTTTCTCATCCTCCTCCTTTGGGGCCCCAGATACTGCATCACAAGCTTCTATCCAGGCCCACAGTGCCTTTGGCAATGTCACCTTCTTAGCGAAGCCTTTAGTAGAAAGCTCAAACCCCTTGCAGAAATCCTTGAGCTGGGCCACAGTGTAGGTCTCCATCTTGGCCAGCTCAAAATCCATTTTTGCAGGTGCAGATGCTGCTTCTCCCAAGCCGTGATTTTTGGGAAAAAAATGCTGACGAGAGATGATTAAAAAAGGTTTTCATTGGTCTGAAGTATGGATAGTAGAGTACACCAATCGCTGCATGCACTGCACAAATACAAGCCCTATCCTCACTGCTGATTACCATTGTTAGAAATTGGTTTTCTGGTTGGCAGATGTATGCACCCTGTGCAAGAAGGAACAACAGTCCTAGTCAGGATAAGTCAGTAACACACTCTAAAACAGTGTTCACCCTCTGGTAGCTTGGCACAGACCAGTCAGGCTAAACACTGCAAAATACTCCACACCACATTAGAAAAACAGAGAATATTTTCATGTATAAAAAAAACAAGACCAAAACAACAAAAATCCAATAAGCAGAAGTCAAGATTCAAATTTTGACAGAATAAACGGTTTTATAGTGTTTAGAAACAAATAGCGCCAATAGTGGCTATGTGCTCAAGCTTGATCACTGCAAATCCAAAACTTCAAGCCAACCACGATGACGCCTGGGTCGGGTACAGAGACCCACCTTGGCCCGCTGAGCAGTACCTTGGAAGCGTCAACAACTAGAGCGATGTGTGGAGATAAGGAGGTGATGCGTCACTGTCGATCTTGCAGAAGGGGCAATGCGTCGGTACCAAGCTGTGCAAATTCAGGGATTCATCGAAAGTCAAGATGCGATGGACATCGGGGTGATGCATCGTTGTCGAACCACTGGCCTGTAGGTGATGCATGCAGCACAAAGTGATGTGTTAGCGCAGAGCCACACATTCAGATGCATCGGGGATGATGCGTCGCTCTTTAAGCTTTGCGGTGTTTGCAGTTAGTGCAGCAGTGACAATGCGTCAGTTTTGAAGGAAATGCAGCGGTTCCAATCAGCATGTCATCATCCATGCTTGGGTTTTCTGTGTTGCCACACTGAAAACTCTCTTTCAAGGGCCTAGGACTGGATAGGCACACCTTGGCAGTACAGGGCTCACAGCAGACGTAGAGTCCAGGTGCTGGTTCCATGGTGAAGTCTTTGATATCCCTGAGACTTCAGAAACAGGAATCAAGCCAACAAGCCCTTAGAGATTCTTAGGTTCTGGAATGTAGAGCTCCAGGCCAGCCCTTCTCACTCTCAGGCAAGATGCAGCAGGCCAACACAGCAAAGCAGTTCAGTGAAGTGGCAGTCCCTCCTGACAGCAATGCAGTCCTTTTTTTCTGATAGAATGTCATTAGTTCCAGAAATGTTCTGACTTGGTTTTGTCAGAGGTCCAGTACTTATACCCTTGTTGGGACTTTGAATTAGAGGGACTTCAAAGAGATGCTTTGAAGTGCGCAAGACCCTTCCCTGGCGCTAGACACACTCCAGGAGTCTATGCAATCCTTTGTGTGGCGACAGGACACAGCTCTTTCAGGTGTAAAGTGCCAGCTCCCCTCTCCCACCCTGCTCAGGATGACCCATCAACATGCAGATGGTTACTCAGCCACACCTACCCTTCCTTTGTGTGTGGCTATCTAGACGTAATGCAGGAAGCCAGCTGTCACCCACCCTAGACGTGTATTCCCGAGACAGGCAGAAAGTACCAAATGGTTTAGGTAGGAAAATGTCTACTTTCTATAGGTGGCATTTTCGGAAATGAAATTTTAAAAACAACTTCACCATCAGCTGTGTTTTTAAATTGTGAGTCCAGAGAAAACAAATTTGGGGGTTCTATCTCTTCTTAATTGGAAATTACATGTGTAAAATTTAATAAAGTAATCCCAATTTTATCATATGGGAGAGATAGACCTTGCAGTAGTGAAAAACAAATGTAAGATTATTTTACTATCAGTGCATGTCCTACAGCCAGCCTACGGGCTATCCACGGCCTAACTTAGGGATGACCTATATGTAATAAAAAAGGAAGGTTTGGGCCTGGCAAATAGGTTAACTTGCCAGGTTGACATGGCAGTAGAAAGCTGCACACACAGGCTCTGCAATGGAAGGCCTGAGACATGTTTAAAATGCTACTTAGGTGGGTGGCACACAATCAGTGCTGCATTCTCACTAGTAGCATTTAATTTACAGGCCCTCTGCACCAGTAGTGCACTTTACTAGGGATTTGTAAGTAAATTAAGTATGCCAGTTATGGATACGCCAATGTTACCATGTTTTAAGTAAAGAGCACATGCACTTTAGTACTGGTTAACAGTGGTAAAGTGCCCAGATTCCAAAAGCTAGCCAAAATGAAGTCCTCAGACGTCAAGAACGGGAAGTCAGAAGACAAAAAATTAGGGGAAACCATACCAAGAATGCCAGGTCGAACAGCATAATTTCTATGAGTGCTCCATTAGTCCTTTGCTAGTGACACAACTGTAATTGTGCATTCTTATTGTCTCTTCCACACTCCTCCATTTTCATTATTACATAGTTGTCTGTATTTGAAACTCAATGTTTCTGTAAAAGTCCTTAGTCAAAAGAGCTGTGAAGGGTAAAAAAAACGCTCATAAACTACGATTCATCGTTAAGAAAGCATTGTGTAGGGACTAAAGCCACTGATGGAGTGTCCATGTTACAATCTGGTCTTTAGCCCTTTCGATGCTTATGACGAGCTCAGCTAGTCATGATGCACGGTTGAGCTGTGCTGATGACGAGCTGAGCTCGTCATGACACCAGCAAAATGGCAATTTCCAGCACAGGACGGGAAAAGTGCTAGCAGCCAAGGTGTTAGTTTCTCATTCTGGCTAACCCAATGTGTCTTCTTTGCAGGAGGCATTTCACTTGTCTCCTGACAAGTGTCGTGAATGATATTTTGTATGTTGCACTAAAAATAGTGTGCTAGACACTCTTCGATGATGGGGTACACCCAAAATGGTACTGCTATTAACTTTGGTGACCTCCACACCAGTTGCCAGGCCATTATACCACCTATGGTTGGTGGTGATTTATTACAGTAGTGAGGTATACACCTTTCTTACCTGCACCACTTTGGGGTGACTGCCTACTGGTTTTCCCTCTGTAATCCATATAAGTATGTGTCATGAAAAGGCCCTTTTCCCACAATTATGTTTCAGACACGAGAGTGCATGGATATGCAATAGGCATGACACTCATGCTGGTGTGCCTCCTCTCAACCCCATGGTAATATTTATTGCCTACGGTTGTATGGTGCTCCATAGTATATAGTGGTAGTTTCTTTCCTGCCTGTCCCTTGTTCTGTTTTTATCCATTAAAAGCCAAGTGCAATGTGTCTAGTTTTGAGTTTACATCCACTGAATGGAAAAGGGAGGGATTCTTTGTGCTTACCTGAAGTGGGCCATGCAAATTCCAGAAGGCCTGCTTGTGGCATGAGAGGAGCAACACTTAAACAGAGACTCTATCTACGGGCACGCCTAACACTGCACTCTTAGAGCAAAATCAAGAGCTGCCTGTTGATACCTGAGATACTGAGGCCTATTCTGCTTTACAGACAAGAACCAAGCAATAGCACCTGAATGACAAGAGGTCTTATGTATTTTAGTGAATAGCTTAGAGTTCCTCTGCAGCTGGTTTCTATGGTGCTGTAGTCCACCTAAAGGGAATATGAACTTTGACATGATTGGTTCTAACAATTTTGTTTCTTATACCCAGTCTTACAAATAGATTTGCTAATTAGCTACTTTGCAAGAGCTGGTCTCCATGTCTCCTATTTATGCGTTGTGAGGCATCTGATTTGTTATTTTCACTTTCCGCCACATTTCTGTGTAGATCAAAGTGCTGTATATAGTTTGGCACATCCTTATACCCTTTCAGTCCAATATTCATATGAATTACTTTGAACTATGTAGCATCTGTTGTTCAATTCCTTCCTTGTATTTAGTGCTCTTAGAATTAAGTTAATCTTATTGATAAAGGCTAAGGCTGGTCAGGCAAGAAAGAACGTCTAGAGGGACTAATAGGAAAAAAGTACTTTGGGTAGAGATTAAGGTCTGAGGAAACCTAAGTGATTACATGTAATCATATGTTATTTGGAAATTCAGCAATATTTTATGAGAACACATTGAAAAGCCTTACAGATCTATTATTTTGATTCACAATTTTTTAGGCTGGGTGATTTGTAAATAGTTTTTACAAATATTTCTGCATAGAGGAAATTCCTGCCAATCCCGTACGTGGAAAATTGTAGGCTTATGTCCGAAGGTAATCCTGCTCAAACACATACAGCAGCATCAATAATCCAGGTAGTGTGTTTTACTGTAGTTGTGGTTAGTTCAGCAGGTTATCCTTCAAAGCAACATAGGCAATCCAATCAAAGGCTAGATGACAGCAAGGGCCTGTACGCTTTTACAAACTTTGATGAAGCTCATGATTCCAGCATATGTGCTGCATTCTCCTCCTCTATTTTAATCTCATTCTGCAGATAATCTTAAATGCAAAAAGAAGGTTATAGGAGCTAGCTAGTGCCAAATGTTGTTTCCTTATTGATGTGAACACATTTTGACATACATTACTGGATTATTTTATATTGATATTGTATTTATTCATGTCTTCTTTTCAGATATGAAGAATACCAACACAACTGTTATACATATGCCCTTGCGTTTGTGAACTGCATGCTAGCTGCACAAGGGAAGACGCAAAAGCTGAGCAAAAATGAGTTCACTGAACAATTTGTGCTATCGCGGACAAGAAGAGCATCCAAGTATATCACCATTTACCAAACCATACTGCATGATAACTTCTACATAATTGACACTCCCCGTGGCAAGCAGTTTAATGGCTACTCAAAAGCAATTTGAATTTGAAAGTGAATTACAATAATGCCTCACAGAAAGAGGCAACAATCTGATTTTTGCATCCAGCAGATCATTAGTATAAGCCATTTTTGATGGACTTGGCAAATGCATGCTCTCTTGTGATCTGCTTTCTACTGGCAGTGTAAGTGACTAAGATACAGTATTGGCCCGTGAAACTGGTTCTGCCATTTTAAATATCTCGACTGGGTAACAATGCTGCCTTGATGTAGTTTTCTATTGGACTTTCTAAAATCTCATCACAAATACATTTATTTTGATACTTTCATGTGTGACTCTTGCTAAGTTCTCTTTTCCTGGAAAACCAGCTTACCAGCTTTAAATGTTTCAGACTTACTGGTTTTAGATGCTTTTGCCAGTCAATTGAAGTTGGAATTGCTACAGAAAATAACAGTTTACACCGAACAGTAAGAAAGAACTGAGCAAAGATGTACATGAGACTACAACAGGACATAAAGTAGTCTAGAGCTAAAGAGCACAGTACGCTAACACTTTGAGAACCAAGGGTTTTAAATTAAAACAAAATAGCAGCTATTCATAAACTGTCGACTAAGATAATCATAAGACAACCACTAAAGGGGGAAGAAGTGTCTGACCCTGAGCAAAGATAGAAGGTGTGGTAAATCTAAATCCATAATATTCGCAGCAAGACCAAAGAAAATAGCAAACACCTGTGGTTCCTTGTTGATCCATGCAACATTCTCTTCTGGGTTTAAACTGGAAAAAACTGCATTGTAGTCTAGAGTCTGTAATAATTTAATTACCCTTGTTCATCAGCAGGAACTCCGCACTCTAGGTACTCGGAACAACTACAGTCGGGTCTAACAGTGTCCAATCATCTCATAACATAAGCCTGGGGACCTGTTATGCTGATTCTCCATTTCCCCTTTCACCCCCCAAGAAGGGCCTGCATGCCATCTTGTTATCCATCAAGCTTCCTTCCTCCTTCAGCTTTTAGTCCCCACTTGAATTATTTTACCCTGCTCTATAATCCAGATATCAAAATCCACCTTCTCTCTCTAAAATCTCTGTGTACCCCAGAGGACCAGTCAAATTATATCTACTGGTTCATTTTCCTCTGCTCAACTTCACTTCTTCTGTTCAGTTTGATAGGTGTGACCTTCGAGTGATCCATCACAAGTAGTGGTGCAGTTTCCAAACACATACCTGTCCCAGACCAATACATGTTGCCGTATGTGTCTTCCTCTATACTTACCTCAAACTCCAGCAATCCAGGTCAGCCTTTGACATCATGACAGACTTACTTCTGAGTAAATATGCTGCAAATATATGTAGCAAAGTGCGAGCATAGATTAATTCCACAGCTAAAGCACCTCATGAAACACAAGCCCTTTGCAACAAAATTATATATATGTCTCATACAACTACCAAGCACAAGAAAGAAAAAAACAAATCACTTCAATCCAGAATGCTTGTAGAGTGCCTCTTGTCTCCATCTGTTACCTATACATGAGAATTGAAGAATGCACAGCAAATGACCTTTGAACAGATTAGCTTATAGAAACACTACACATGATGCAGGGATTCTGTTTCTGTTTGTTTGGAAACAGAACTGTGCCTTGGAATCACTGGGCGTCATCTGTAGGGACTGAGTCACCATACCACATCAGTACCTATGGGCCCAAATCCAACTAGCTTACAGTGCCTCACCTGCCCTTCTAACCTCGAAATGCAGATAGGGTTCCATAGATACCCGACAGTAACACCGATCCTTTTAAAAAAATATTTTTAGGTTATATTCTTCCACAGAGGAACCGAAGATGGTCCAACTCTAATGGCCACTGAACGGCCCTATACTAAGTAAGAACCCCAATCCCTTCACTTAGTCCTAGTGCAATCATGATCTCCACCAAAGTTCTGATACGTTCATTTTAATTGTATTACTTATAGGCGCTCCTGTTCTTTTATGTCCTGAAGAAGACCCCAGCATGAGGCTTCAACCAACCCTTAAACCGGGGGTCGAAACGTAGACCAGGCTATACCTACCCTCCAACCATAGGAGAAATTAATGGAGCAATACAGATCCTATGTTAAAGAGCTGATTGGAACTACCGATCTAAACTAGACTGTAAAGGCCGCACTGAATACCACTGTGATTGTTTTATGGTCACAACAACCTTTACCCAGTCCTCACCTTTACCCCATCACACCCATCCCACCTTACTACCTCCTTTCTGTATCACTTTGAGCGCGTTGATATGGCACAATGCAGATAATATGTGTGAATCTTTTTCTACATACAAAGTTTATATATGCATCCAATTGATACTTGTGTCCTTAAATATTTGTTTGATTCAATGAAGTAATTGATATATCTTTCCATATGCGTAATTTGTATTCCACTACCTTTGGTACTTATCGAATGATACTAAGCACCCAGGTTACTAGGTGCTAAAATAAATGTTTTTGCACTACATGGATGGAATTTTGATAATTTACTATTGGCAATATTCTTATGATACATTTAATGTTTCAGTTAATCAATAGACTCTGACCACTTTATACGGATCTACTTGACTGACCCAGGTCAGAGAGTTCTTAGGGTACACCCCATTATAAACTCATCACTCTATGTGCAAGAGCTGTCTTGCGAGGGTTTTTCTTAAATATACTTGCATTTACGCACAAGGATTGTATTGAGGGCATTATCATGTTTTAATCTGAAACCCTCTCTTATAGTGAAGATCACATTAGAGATCTCATTGGGGTGAGACTGGGACTGCTTTCCTCTCAACAAACACCACTACAGTTGATTTTTCGCTTAACGAGAAAATTAACAAATTAGAACGGTTAGAGAAAAAACTTGTATGCACCAAACTGCATGGTCATCTCCTAACTGGGTACCTCAGAGCGAATGTGATACCTACAGGCCTACAGTTCCGTAACAAACCAGCAATATTCGTGGACAATCCTAAATTCAAGGAGGGGTTCAGTTTTGTGGCGTATAACTGTTCTCGCCATTGGATGGTACTTGGGGTGGAGACCGCACGGGACCAGGTGGAACAGCTAATAAAGGAGATAACTGATCTAAAAACGGAGATTACCAGCCATTCAGCTTTCGCAAGTGCGAAGGAAACGCTTGAACGTGTGAACAAAACCCTCAAAGACTTCGACGTAGAATCACAAAATAAAAAACTTGAAAGATTGGCTAAAGATATCCAATACTATAACAAAAAGAAGACATATCCATACCTGGCAGAGGACTACTTCAAACAAGACAACCAGGGTCGTTTCTTTTACAGAGGGAGAGGAGGATACAGGGGCGGCCAACAAGGTGGCAGAATATACACACATTTTTCCGACTCCTCATACAGTGGGAGCAGTGATAACGAAGGAGCTGGAACCACTGGCAACTACCAGAACCAAGATCAATGGTATCAATCTCCACAGGATCCCCAGAACAGACAACAACAGCCTTTTTTAGAGGACAGCACTTGGAGACCCCCCCCCCCCCGTGGGAGGGGTGGTGGTTGGAACAGACGCCCTACCAGAGGTCAAAACCCACAAAACCCACAGAACTGGGACGACTCGAGACAACAAGGGTACAGCAACAAACAATTGAGATTCCAACAGGACAACCACGGAGAGATCAACACCAGGAGAAAAACCTACCGCTGGTAAGCAGAGAAAGCTCACAGAAGATGAAATGCGGGTCCTCAGCAAGGGCTTATCCTTCGTGCCTACATCTCACGCTAATGTGTTTAATATTAAAACTGAATTAACCAAATTTTTCCGCAAGATTCGGCTGAAAAATTTCTTCTTGCATAAAACCCCAACTGTAACAAGAGCATTTACCAATCTACGACCACCCTCTACTTTCACTCCCCAGACTGCTATGATCAATCATCGGATCCTAACCTATGAGAGCCTAGTTTTAAAGGATGTACTCAAGACCTGTGGTATAAAACGATATGTGAAGCATAACATCACAAGGAATGAACGTGCCGCCCTGGATGACTTGAAGAAGAACAAAACGTTGGTTATTAAACCAGCTGATAAGGGAGGAGCTATAGTCATCATGGACGTTGATGACTATAGACAAGAGATACACTCCCAATTGAGAGACGGAGTTAGCTATCGGCCGATAGCAACGAACCCAACAACGTAAATTAGACATCTGATCCTTGCCATCACTGAAAAAGGGAAAGATGCAGGCTTCCTCACTGAGAAAGAATATGCATTTCTGAATGTGGACCAACCACGCATCCCTACCATCTATGTTCTACCCAAGGTCCACAAAAACCCTACCAAACCACCTGGACGACCAATCATATCTGGTTGTGGCTCCCTCCTGGAGCCACTCGTAAATATGTGGACATTTTTTTGAAACCTTTGGCAGAGGCAACACCTACCTACCTGAGGGATACCATGCAGGTAACGTGGATCAACGACCCTTTGACAAGAATAATCAATTACTTGTAACTATGGACATCGTGTCACTGTACACGAGTATCCTGCAGGGACCAGCTCTTACAACAATACGGAGAGCCTTAGCATCAAGACCTCAACCGGCCGAGGTACCTACTGAATTTCTAACCGATTTACTGGAGATCGCAATGACGAAGAACTTCTTCATATTCCAGAATAAGTTCTTCATGCAAAGCAAAGGAGTGGCGATGGGGGCAGCATTTGCCCCGGATCTAGGGATCCTCTACATGAGTGATTATGAACAACACTGTATCCTTTCCCCTCACAACCCCTATGCAAACAGAATATCCGAATACCGCCGATATATAGATGACATTCTGATGATCTGGACAGGACAGAAGCAAGAACTTGAGGCATTCACCCAATGGCTTAACGCTCAATCAGAGGACATTAAATTCACCACCAGCTGTAGCAATGAGTCCATTGATTTCCTGGACATTAGCATCAAGGAACGGGACGGACTGCTATATACCACACTATATAGGAAACCGACCGAGCGGAACACTCTACTAAGATACACAAGTCATCATACCCGGGCCCTACGGGACAACCTACCCTTCGGGCAGTTCCTCCGTATTCGGAGGAACTGTACCTTGAAGGATGATTACTTTGCTGAATCAGATGAACTCATCTCTCGCTTGTTGGAAAGAGGATATCCCAAAAGGCTGGTCAAAAGAGCACAAAAGAGGGTGTGGTTCAGCGATAGAGAAACCCTGCTTGTACCCAGGAACCGTACACCCCCAGAAGACAGGATGATCTGTGTCACCACATACTGTAGTAAGAGCAATGAGATACGCAAGATAGTTAACAAACATTGGAATATCATATCAGATGTAATTGAAGTGCCAGACCCTCCCATGCACGCTTTCAAAAAAGCCAAAAGCGTCAAAGACCATGTGGTCCGTTCTATGCTTGACACCCCACCGGCTCCAACCATACAAACAATGTGGAACCTACCCATCGTAATGGGAAACTACAAATGCAGCAATTGTAAAGCTTGTGCATTGTGCATAGAAACAAAGACAATCACGCACAACAATCTGACTATCAATCTGAAAACGCTAACAAACTGCAACAGTAATGGAGTCATTTACGCCATCTTCAGTCTGTGTGGCTTGATCTACATAGGCCAAACCAAGCAAAAAATTAAAAACCGGATACTGCAACATTGCAGCAGAATAAGATGCCAAACTATGGGGGCCCCCCTAGTAGACCATTTCCTAGCGAAGACTCACACACCTGAATCTCTTAAATGGGTGGTCATCAAAAAAATCACACTGGGACCCAGGGGGGGTGATTTGAACTCCATTATGAACTTAAGAGAATGCAAATGGATGCAGTCCTTTGACTCCGTCCAAAACGGATTAAATTAATTGGATGCCACCTTCTCCCAAATGGCTTTGATTAATCGTGAATAATCTAATGGGTTGGAAATGTAGGAATACATAACTGGTACATTTCTTTCATGAATATATAACAGTGAATTTAATATTGAGTTCTCCACTCTTTTGTATATATATATACATGTTGGTATGTTATGTGCCTATCTTTTCCATTAGTAAACCCAACCAGCGATACACATTGGGATTATGGATCAAATTGCACTGATATTATACGATGAACAAACTTGCCTGTATGAACAGTTCAGTGCCTTGGGTTGTATTAAATGATTCTATTTGGTCTAGATAACCCGATGACAAGCTTCACACTATCTAAGTTAAATGGTAGGATTACATGCAGCCTGACACCATGGGAATATGTTTTACATTGTACTACTGGGTTTATATGCTGAATGATTAATCCAATGTTCGTAATTGTAC
Source organism: Lissotriton vulgaris (assembly GCF_964263255.1). Classification (NCBI taxonomy): domain Eukaryota; kingdom Metazoa; phylum Chordata; class Amphibia; order Caudata; family Salamandridae; genus Lissotriton; species Lissotriton vulgaris. The sequence continues at coordinate 1,046,620,557 of NC_141697.1, read as the reverse complement.
TGAACGTCTCCAAATTTATCTCACATCTCATTACGTCAATGCAATGCGATAGGTGTCCCCTATTTTGAAAATAAAATAAAGCATTCCTCTCTTTAAACCAGTTCCGACAAATCTCCCAATCGCAACGATTTCTGATAGAGTAGAAACTCTTTAAACGTACACCCTAGGGACCCGGCGGCCTCTCCTAGGGGCTTTGCACACACTCCCTTAACGCGGTTTGGCTGCCCTCCCCTGATTGGTTGAGCAGGGACGAGCCCTCAGGAAGTATCGAGCGACTGCACCTCGCGGCTGATCACTCGCGGCTCGGCAGCGGAGATGGATACACACGCTCCGTAGCGGAATTCACGGTGAGACGTGCCCTAACTTTAGCACTTACGATTTAGCAGGTGATTAATGCCATCCAACCGGCAATCACCCTAAGATGCCATATTTTACTTAGATATCATGACAATACTTGATCTTTAACCCGCTCGGGTATTAACGAACAATATAGTGATGACAACTTGGTGCTCGAGTGAGCCCGTCAAGCAATAATTGGGTGCATTCACACAATGTACACATCTGCTTCGGGGCCCTCAAACCAACCATCATGCTCGCACACTAGATTTAGTTAATTGATATAATACGAGCATAACACGTCCTTATCCTTCGGATTTTGGACTCGTTTTGGCGTATTCTTAATTAATATCCTCCTTCACAACATGACCTAGGAATGGGCCTTTAAATCACACCCGGGCTTATTCTCACCAGATGCACTATTGCTTTTGTCCTCCAGAACCCCAAGGGCTGCGAGATTTGTTCGCGCACCTCCAAAGGTCTCCATCGGACACATGAATAATCGGAAATACCAAACAGACTGATTGGAAAGCATTTGATGTTTTAGTAAGTGCCCCCTTGTTGTTTCCCGCCAATCGAAATGCAGATAGGGTTCCATAGATACCCGACAGTAACACCGATCCTTTTTTAAAAATATTTTTAGGTTATATTTTTCCACAGAGGAACTGAAGATGGTCCAACTCTAACGGCCACTGAACGGCCCTATACTAAGTAAGAACCCCAATCCCTTCACTTAGTCCTAGTGCAATCATGATCTCCACCAGAGTTCTGATACATTCATTTTAATTGTATTACTTATAGGCGCTCCTGTTCTTTTATGTCCTGAAGAAGACCCCAGCATGAGGCTTCAACCAACCCTTAAACCAGGGTTCGAAACGTAGACTAGACTATACCTACCCTCTAACCATAGGAGAAATTAATGGAGCAATACAGATCCTATGTTAAAGAACTGATTGGAACTACTGATCTAAACTAGACTGTAAAGGCCGCACTGAATACCACTGTGATTGTTTTATGGTCACAACAACCTTTACCCAGTCCTCACCTTTACCCCATCACACCCATCCCACCTTACTACCTCCTTTCTTTATCACTTTGAGCGCGTTGATATGTCACAATGCAGAGAATATGTGTGAATCTTTTTCTACATACAAAGTTTATATATGCATCCAATTGATACTTGTGTCCTTAAATATTTGTTTGATTCAATGAAGTAATTGATATATCTTTCCATATGCTTAATTTGTATTCCACTACCTTTGGTACTTATCGAATGATACTAAGCACCCAGGTTACTAGGTGCTAAAATAAATGTTTTTGCACTACACGGATGGAATTTTGATAATTTACTATTGGCAATATTCTTATGATACATTTAATGTTTCAGTTAATCAATAGACTCTGACCACTTTATACCTATCTACTTGACTGACCCAGGTCAGAGAGTTCTTAGGGTACACCCCGTTATAAACTCATTACTCTTCCTATTGACTATGAGTCAGCCATTGTCCAATTCTATCAATAGTGGGCTAATCAATGTCTTGTAACCCAGACATGCTGGAGAGCATGGATACAGAGACAGTTCAGCAACAATCTTCCAACGAATTTAATTTACTTACCTATTAAGCCACAAGAATATGCAAAATGTAAGAACATCTGAAAGTAGCAGGAAATGGGTGGAGGTCACCATTTGCTTAGCAAATAAGGCCCCTACATATATGGCGTTCAAATATCCAGTCATGCACTTCTTCACCTTTCTAAATCTATGTTCCATCCACTCAATGTGCGAAGGTGACAGAGAAACAGGAATGTGGTTGAATTTGGTATGGCAGTTGAGATTTCCACACTCCAGTCTGGCTACATGCTGGTTCAGGTCTTTAACAGTTGCCAGGAAGTATAAGATGTATATACCTAAACCCAGTTGAAGTTGCGAGTATTCCCACATCATGTTGTTCTTAACAGTTATAATTCTCCTCTAGTTCTTTGCTTTAGTCAAGCCCAATGCCCCTCTTTCAGTTAGACCCTTAAGCAGAGTAATGCTAATCGAGCTTTGCTGAGGAAAACTGTTGTACAGCTCAAGCACGTTTATGGAACTTTTGTTGGAACATATGCACACAAATATATCTAGACAGCTTGCAATTATGCCTCTACATGAAGTCAAGCCTACACAGATAGGAGACAAATAACTGATCCAATCTGAATCTGATGACCATAATGAGGACAAAGCAAAATATAGAGCACTAGTTGAAAAAAATCAAAGGGCTCAACTGACATATCACATGAGAGTTTACCTTTAGGCTAAATGCAGAGCCAAAAAGCACACTGCTTTTTCAACATTACCAGGGCAACACACAAAAAAGATAAATGTTTAAAAATGTGACGATTACAGTATCCAGTCACATAAGAGCTATCCCAGAGCCAGCCACCAACACTGTTAAGTGATGTACACTCTTTTTGAAACTAGGATCTCCATATTGTGTCATCATCTGCAAAAATTGAGGGAAACCCGCCTTTAAGATAATCACCTGCAGCAAAACCTTCCCTAGCCATATGTGCATTAAAGGGATCACAGCGAATCCTTTAAGCATCAGGTGATATCAAATTTTCCAGCTAACTGGCTGAGTCGTGCTGTTTACATGACCACATGGACATTGACTTGAGACATTCAGGAAGTGCTACTCTCATACATGACTGTGTGCCTAGGACATTAAAACATTCAATAGTAAACCTCTTTCTAAACAAACCTCAGTAGGTCCCAATAGTCAGTTAACTATTTTCACATCTTAAACCCTCTTTCCCTAACAAGATAATAACAGGAAATGTCACTTCACAAAAAGAATTGTGTGAAAACTCGTTCAGTTCAGCATCATTATGAATCAGAATTCAGACAATACAGAGGAATGTAAACTGATGTTGCAAACATCGAGGAAGACCTCACGTCTTTAGCCATAGGCATTTATATGGTGGTTACCTTTCCAGTAACCAGTCATATGAAATGCACAATAACAGGCAGGGCTGGCATTAATCTCGTTTTTTAACCTGGTCAGAAAGCAATTCAGTCAGGGGGATTGCAGACTTTAGAGCATCCAACAAAGATGTTGTAGCATAATCAATGTTGGAGTCCACGCTGTCTCTCTTGCTACCTGCCCATTCCTTGTCATCTGAATAAGTACATACATTTACTGACATTGCAGTTTTTGGGTAGTCGGTTGACTCGACAACCTCTGGTCAAAGTAAACTCCAAGGTTCTTCATTTTCCTTGTCATAGGTTTTTATAAAGTTAAGTCATATGGCTTTTAGATTCAATCAGTCTGTTGTTTGGCATCTAGAGACAACCTTGTCTTAGGTTCTTTAAGAAAACATGTTTACGTGTGTATTCCCATCTGGGTATAATCTGTGTACTAGTGAAATTCTTAGCCTTGCTGTACTGTGGCTCCAGTGGTAGTGATGCACTCTTCAGTCTCTCACTGACTCCACCTCTGACCACATACATTGAAAATATAAGGGCCAGTGGCGGAAACACAGAAAGAGGAATAATAGAAGAGGAAAAACAGAGTCACTGGGCATGGTCCCTCTGGTTGGTCTCTTCTGCTGAGCACTAACGTCTGCCGATCAAAGAGATTATTTAAAGGTAATTGGAGATATCCTAGTAACTAGGCATGACATTCCTACATCTATCCGTAATTGTGAAAATGTGTCATGGTCTTTGTCCTTCACAGAAATGGAACTATGCTGCTCCTTGGGGCCCAATTTCACTCATCACCGAAAGTGAGAGCAACAACAATGGGAGAGGATGAAGCGTAACAACCAGTGCTGCCAACTTTGGAACTGGGGAACCGGGTTCGATTGTCTGCATCGGCTCAACATCCTGGGCAAGCAAAAAAAAACAAAATGAATGTGTCCCTGTGTAATGTAACTGGTGCTCATGAAAAGCGCTAAAAATACCTTTGGGTCAAGTTTGCGCTATATAAATCTGCACAAAACAGTACTGATCGGGCCATATAAGGGGAAGGGTGTATGGGAAGTGATGGGTTGGAAGTGAGATCCGAAATGACAGAAAGAGAGGAGGTAAAAGTGTACCTTCATAGAACAAGCAGCTGTATTCCTTTCTCCGTGCTTTTATGCCTTTTGAAGAGTACCTTTTGATTTCCCTTCCCTGGTGATAAGGTCCGAAACGGTACACCAGCATAACATGTTCTGCTCTAAAAAGTACTATTTCACTGAAAATTAACCAAAGATATTCAAAAGTGATAATACATTTTTGCTTTTTCGCTTTTAGACTGACATGTCATTGGGTAAGCACTCAACCCTCTTTACTACACTGGCATTCGCATCTAAATAAGAGGCAATGACATTGTATTAGAAATAAAAGTCTGTGGTTAACAGCACCCCACTCTGATGTATTCAATTATAGTCTCTGGTACAATCTGTGACTGTACAGCTTGCAATTCTTTCTTAACAATCTTTTTATTAACAAAAATAGAAAAAACATCAGGTGACTTTAGCAGTCGATACACTTGTCAATGTTACCTTCCCATACTTACAATATAATAAATACAGTATACAGACAATGGATCACAGCAACTCTTGCGCTTCCTCTTCTTCTAGACACACCGGAGCGCGCAAATGTCTCCGCGGTATCGATTCCAGGCCTCCCATACCTTCCCCCACTTCCTCGGGCACCCCCTGGCTACGTAGACTGATCTCTCTCTGAACATGCACCAGTCCATGTCGTCCACGCATTTTGCAACCCGAGGCGGCTGACTGGCACCCCATAATTGAGCTATGTTCCGTTTCGCTATCATACATGCCAATGTCCCCCATTGTCTCCCGTACACAGTCAGATCTGTGGGTTCCCAAATGTTTAGTATGCAGCTCTGGGCCTCCGGTCGCATCTCCACCCCCAAAGCCTCTCTCAACTTGTCATGGATCTTCACCCAGTAATCCTGCACCTCCGAGCAGTGCCACAAAATGTGCATAAAGGTGCCAAGCTGTCAGCATCCCCACTATCCCCTCGACCCATGCGAATCAGACGAGGCCCTGTAACATGTTCTATGTAAAATCTTGAATTGCACTAATCTAAGCCTCATCTGTATCGCAACCACCCTTGGAGAGGAGACCGCTTCCTGCCAGTCCTCGTCATCCAGCTCTAGTCCATCTGCATTCCAGTGCATCCTAACATGCGCCAGCGGGTCCGCCATATTATTTATGAGTTTTTTATATATTAAAGAGATAGTCTTCTCCCGGAGGTGTCCGTCTAACACTCGATCTTCAAGTGGGGAAGCCTCGGGAAGCGCAGTGTCTTTGGGGATATGTGTAAGCAGAGCATGTCTAATCTGTAGGCGGTACTGCTGCTTAAGAGAGTTAAATGTGTGCGAAGTGCCTGCCCCCCACACATCCTTGATCTGCGCTATCCTTATAAGATCCCATTTGTCGAAACCCTTGGACTTCCACAAACTTCACAACTTCTCTGAGCTTCTTAAGGGGGTGGCGAGTGTGAGTCTCTCCTCCCACCCCAGATGTCGGTTAGCTGTATGCCACACTTGCACGGCGTGTGCTGTTGGTCCAGCCAGGCGAAATTCGGCAAGATCTGGAATATAGCTCCCTGGAGAAATCGCCCGCTGGCACCTGCCAGCGGTACATAGCATATCCCGGATTCCCTGGGGGCCCGTATATAACATGATTCACTGCCGCCAGATGGGAAGCCCAATAATATTTCCGTAGATCCGGCAGTCCTATCCACCCGTCATACCAGGGAAGGGTGAGTTTCGAGAATGCTTTTCGAGGTCTGCCGTCCCAGAGAAGCTCTCTCTCTAGGCCCTCGATTTCCTTGAAGTAGGACACCGGTACTGGGTTCATTGTGTTTTGGAGTGCGTATAAGAATCAGGGGAGGGCCATCCTCTTGAAGAGCACCGCTCTACCCAGGAGGGAGAGCAGAAGGGCCTTCCATCACTCCACATCTCTCTTAAAACGAAGCAATGGGGGCCCAAATTATTGGCATATCTCAACTTTGGGTCAAGCGTGACATAGATACCGAGGTATCTAAACCCTATCGGCTCAATTTGCATGGGGCATGCCTCCGGGATCCCCGGCGGAGTGCCCCTGAGGACGAAGAGCACGGATTTCAACCAGTTAATTGTGAAACCGGAATGTAGAGCAGGATATCATCAACGTATAAGGAAATGTTGTCCTCCCAGTCTAACGTCCACCGCCGGCCTCGTATCGATCGGTCCCATCGAACCCATGCCGCTAGGGGCTCCAAGGCCAAAGCAAAGAGAAGCGGGGACAACGGACATCCCTGTCTCGTGCCTCTACCGACAGCTTGTGATTCTTATCCACTACTGTTAGTTATTGGGATTCTTAGCACACAAGGTATTGAAGAAAAATATATGAGATCTCTAATTGAGTAAGTGGATTTCTGTATTAAGCGTTTCTATCTTTTTATGTCTTGAAGCTTTGGAACACACAACTTACAATAAATCATACAGTCACTGAGGAAATACTTCTTGAGGGCATGGGAGATGGATCCTAAACAACATAGCTCTGCAGAAGCACAACAGCATGCAAGATCTGCAGAGGGGCACACAGTCCTTCTAAAGCATTGAAGATTGATGTTCAAGCTTCAGTCCCTGCTTTGGTGATGAGCATGTAATACTGAACATGGGTATTTGCACTAGGTTTCTGAGATTAGAGTTCATGCTTCACACTGCAGTCCCACTGGCTCGTCATATGCGGTTTTGACCATCAATGTTAGGATGTGGATAGTGCTGGTCCTGTTACTTTGTCGCCGAACAATGAGATAGGTTGCTGAACGCAACAGTGTTTGTGATCGTGGCTGTTGGGAGGCAAGGTTTACTGTACTTCATTAAAGACAGGACAAATGAAGCAATGGGTGTGACAGTACTTCCCTTTCTAGACTGTCTCAAAGGACCAGGTTTATGCTGCCATTGACGATGAAGGGCCATGATCAATAAGGGAGCATGCAAATAGGAATCGGGTTCCCCGTAGTTCTCTGCCACACCATAATCTTTACAGGATTTGAGAGACAACTGTGGTTTTCCAATGCATTTTAAGTTTCAGATGCTTCAGACCTTGTACTTCTGTTTGCCCTGCACCATAAGTGGGAGTATACAGTACTGGTTTCAACAGCGAGGTGTCAAACACAGAGTGGATGTAAAGAAATGTTGGTTTTTGTAGTCAATAGCACACAAGTCTATGAAGTGGGGCCCATTGAACGTTTGGTAGAACCCATTTTTCTGCTATAGTGTAGGAAGCCACACAGAAACCCTAGGTTTGTAGTCTGGTCCTGCTTGCTGCCAGTGATAAAATAGTTGGTTGTACCTTGCTTTTGCTTGATCTAAGCTCAACTGTACCTTTTGCATAATATATTTAATATAACACCCTTGGCAATTCAGAGTAGGTACAGATGTTCATGGATTTGGGTACATGTAAGGTAAGAAATGTGGGTGGTAACAAAGACTACAACATGGTAAACAGCCTGTAGTACTGTGGAAAGAGGTGTTATGCGAGGCAAGATGGCGCCTGAGTGAGAGGTCGCAACAGCCTTGTCCCGTGAGTCCTGGTCCTGGATGGAGTGTCCTGAGATTTCAGAAGCGGGAGGATTCGTGAGGATGCAGTGAGGAAAAGGGAGGAAGCGGGCCTGCTTCTTAGTGAGCCTTCAGCGAACCTGTGCACCTGTTCATCTATCCACCTATCCTGTTATCTACTGGGGTTGGACGAACGCAGTTTGGGAGAGAGTGGAAAGGGGAATAAAAGCAGATCGAAGCAAGGAAAACAGACTTTGCTCACCTGACATCATGTTTCCTCTTTAGACACTCTACAATTCGGCCCGGGGAAAAAAAACCTGTGTTTGCGGGGTGTGCCAGAGGATATTGACTGCCGTAACTACAATACTGCTATGTGCCTGTGCTCTCGAGCTCTGTGCCCCTTCCACGAGGGTGATCTAAGACCTGAGACCCTGTGAAAACCGGCTGCTGTAAGTTACTCAACATTATTCATAATACATTATACTACATGATTATTACCACTGCGTGTACCGGAATACAGGAATACCGCTAAAAAACTCGGTGATCTCTGTGCTAGTCTATGAGACGGCTATTGGTAAAGTCATCTTGCAAAACCGTGCTTTCCCGTTTTTTTGTGCCAAGTGTCCTCTGCCGAGGTTTTCGGCTCTGGCTCCGGCACCCTCTACGGGTGTAACTAGGGGCGGCTTGTCATCGGAGATTACAGCTCAAGGCGCTTACCTCCTGAACTCCCGTGACAGCTCCTCCGCCTCGCATCGTCGATTCCAAGCCGGTCACTTCCAGCGTGAGCGCCTATCTCAACACGTCATCGGCAGCCTTGGTGCGGGCGCACTTATTCTCACGCGTACTGCGTGCGCAATGCTGGTAGCGTCCCCCGTTGCTAGGGGGACACAAGGGGGCGCGTACTGCATGCTGGTGACTGTGTAAAGCGGCGAGAAGCGGCAAAAGCAGCGAAAGCAACAGAAGACAGATTTAAAGTGGAGAAAAGTGAAGGGGTTGAATAGACCGAGCAGCACAAAGCGGAGTAAGGGGAAAATTGAGAGCACAGAGCAAATAGAATCACGGAAGAGACCAGGTGTTGTTACATACCTGGTCCTAATTCATATAGATATAGATAATATAGACTAGTTTCCTTTCGGCTTGCAGGACATAAGCTTCCTTGAAGAGGGCACACAAGCAAGCAGTGAGCGCAAAAAAAGTGCCCGGACAGCTGATGTGCAATTTTAAAAGCCATTTTAAATGTGGTGGGAGTGGTAAAAGCCCCAACTACGCCAGACATAGTAAGAAGGACACCATAATCAGTCAGAAGTGCCGAAGGACTGAAGAAAAATCAACTAAATCGGACGCAAATACGGACACCAATACAGATACTGGATATGGCAGGAGCTGTTTTAAACACGGGAATAGTGATGCAGGCAGGGCCAGCAGTGGTACTGATTTCTACAGCGCTCAACCAAAAGAAGGGGAGCGAGGAAGGTCTACAAGTGACGGATGCACCAATACTTGTAAACGCAGGTGGCTTAGAGGAACTGGAAATCTTGGAAGATATACAAGACCTGCAAGACACTCTGAATACACAAACTGCACCTGTCTCTCAAGGAAATAAGGGTAGACTGAAAGGACCTGAAACAAGAGGATCCAAAGCTAAGGAGAATGCCAAGAGAAATGCAGGACATGAAGGTCATGAGAGAATCAAGATTAAAGATAAGCACAAAGAAAAAGCCCCACAAAAGGAAAAGGCAAAAACGAAACGGAAAGAGAATGTTGATGAGAAGGGGAGAGATACAGAGGATAATGCTGATATGGATTTATTGGCTAAGAAAGCACAAAGGTTACAAACAATAAAAAACTTGAATGCCGCTGCAATAAACACAGGGCTATCGACAATCTCTCAGCCTAGAATCTCCACCATCTTTAGCCCGCTACCCAAAGAAGGTTTGAGCAATCCTGACAGAAGCGCTAAACAACCTTGTAACCAGATTATTGATTTGAGAAGAACCAGCGAGGATTACAATGTGGTAATGGGTGTGGGTATTGAGCAAACCAACCCAGTGGGGATAAATGATCAAAGTCCGGACCTAGGAAGCCTGACAGTAGAGCCAATCTTGAACAAAGAAGAGATAAGTACAACATTAACGGCAAATACATCAATAAGTGGGCAAAACGGACAAATTAAAGAAAGAGAGGATCACCCACCGGGAACAATAAGCCAAGAGCATATCTCCTCCTCAACTGTTATATCAATATCCTCACCAGAGATTCAACGACAGTCAGTAAACAATGTGGTTACCGAGGAGGAAACTGACTCGGACATATACGAAACCAGGATGTCCATTTCAAGTGAATCTAGTGAAATAACGGACACAAGCAAAACGAGTGCAGGCATACTTGATGACGCAACCCAGGAGGATTTAGGCTTCAATGACTCTTGAAAATCTGGCAAAACCGGACAAGGCACGAACTCCAGAAAAGAAATTGGGAAAAAAGAGGCCAAAACGTCAAAGGCAAAGCAATCTTACAAATGAGCAGACTACAGATCCAGGCACTAATACTGATTATGTCAAAGTAAGAACAAATTCCACACGGAAAAGCCCACCCCCAAAGACTGTGGTAGAAATAGCACATCAACATCATAGCTTGGAGGAGACAGAAGGGGGAAGATCAAAAGCAAAGGGCTCAGTATTGTCAGTAGAACCCTCGCTGACTGAAGTTCTGAGCTCCATCAAGAACTTTAAGGATGTAAATAAAGATAGCCAAAGAAACCATGCTGCTATTGAAAAAATTACAAGGTGCAATTAAGAAAGTTGGAAATATATGCACCGAGAATGGCCTCAGCTGAAGAGCGCACAGAAAATTTGGACCCTGACGTTGCCGAGCTGCGCAAAATGGAAAAGGAGCATGATGGGATCATAAAAGACCTCATGCTAAAAGTTGAGGATCATGAAAATAGATCAAGAAGGAATAACCTGAGGTTTCTTGGAATCCCCGAAGGTTTTGAGGGAAACGATGCAAGAGGATCTATGATCAACCTCCTCAAATCTGCCTTTCCGAAACTTGCGGCCTGGGACATGGAGAGAGAAATACAGCGGGCTCATCGATTCCCTCTGATGTTACCTAAATACTCTCGGAAAACAACGGAAATATCCCAGGGCTATGCTAATTAACTTTGGGAACTTCCTCCTTCGAGAATCTATATACGATCTAGCCAGACCAACAACTCAGAGGGATTATAAAGGGTTCAAATTATTTTTTAGACCTGACTTCGCGCACTTCACTGTAGAAAGAAGATGGAAGATGCGACAATTATTTACGCTCTTTGAAAATATTGGAGCGACCGTCTTCCTCCAAAACCCGGCGAGACTGAAAATAATATATAAGGGCACAACAAGAAGTTTCACCAGTGAAATTCAAGCCCAGGATTATCTAAAAGAAATATCAGAGTTTGGGACAAAAAATTCTGGAAAACTGGCAAAAAATATAGAAAGAAAATGAACAATAAGTAATGTGAACCTGTAACTCCAAATGCTTGAATACACGGGGGATAATATGTAGGGATAAAAAGGGTGGGAGAATATTAAACGCTGCAATCCACAATAAAAAAATAGAATATGCACATCAGTAGAAGGAAATGTTTAATCATTCACTAATCCAACTCGCAAAAACCAGCATACAGGGCCAGGACACATGGGGGGCTAAGGCGGGCGGATCACATGGATGCCCACACCTGGGTACTCTGGCACCTAGGGTGCCTCATTGGATGGAAAGGGGGAGGGGGGCCGGGGGGGGCTTAGTGGTGGTGGGAGAGAGAGGGGGGACTACAAGATAGGAGGGGGGGAGAACAGGGCTCAGTATTCCTACAAGGGACACATGAAATATTCAGAGATCATTAAGAAAGAAAGACTAAGAAAAACAGATTGCTTCGGGAGATGGTTTATGAAAAATCTCGATGGCTAAGATCAACATACTGTCTATGAATATATGCGGCCTTAATGATTTAAAGAAGAGACAGAAAGTATCGGAGAGTCTTAAAGTTTCTGGGCCAAATGTCGTTTGCCTTCAGGAGACACATATTTAGGGGTCGCAGCAATACTTACTTAGAACATTAGGATATCGAATCATAGTAGCCACAACGCAGGGGACACTGACTGGGGGGGTTGCTATTTTAGCAAAAGGTGGGGGATTACAATTTCCACGGGTCTTAGCAGATACATTAGGACGATTTGCAATAGTAGAATGCCACTATAACAATGGGGAAGGCAAGCTAACACTATGTACTATATATGGCAATACCAGCGATGACCCAGATGTATTAATTAAGGTCTCTAATGAATTAACACATTGGCCTCTCCCGATGATTATATGTCGAGATTTAAATATTCATCTGCCTAGCGAATGGTCTACAGATCAAGGTTTTAAAGTCCAGGGTAGGAAGCGAAAAGATTTTCATGCCTTAAAAGACATGTGCATGCTTCATGGGTTAATAGACGACTGGTCAACAAAGCATCCAGGGGACCCTGGCTATACCTAATATTCACATCCTCACTCAAGACATGTTAGATTAGATTACATGCTCTTGTCTAATTCCCTGAGACCAACTTATCAAATAGACAGATTACCCAGAATTCTCTCAGACCATAATCCGTTGGAGCTTAGCCTCGCGAATGTCCCCAAGAGATCCAATATAAAAACATGGACATTTGAAAGGTCATTCTTGCATAATGATGCATATTGCCAGCAATTGAGAACTTGGATCCCTGCTTTTTTAGAAGATAACGTAGGATCTACCTCAATTGATATTGAATGGGATGCTCTGAAGGCTTGTGTCAGGGGCGAAACTATGACATTTTCCTTTAAAACAGAAAAACAAAAAATGGCATTACTAGAACTAGATCTGCGAAGAGCAGAAGAGGAATTGATTAAAGCAATACAGGAAGGAAGGCCGACAGATATTGAGATGCGCAATGTGGTAATTGTTAAAAACTACATTTCAGAAATATTAGTTGGGAGGGCAGTTGCTAGAGCCAGCATCAATAGGGAAAAAAAAATATGAGCTGAGCGAAAAAGTGGGACATCAACTAGCCGTTAGAACTCGAGAAGAGACTTCATTTGATTTAATAAAAGAAATCAGGGACCCAGATTTGGGATTAAGATCCGAACCCGCGGAAATAAGAACGGCCTTCCAGAAGTTCTATAGGAAACTATACCACGAAGATGACAACGAATGTGGCGACCCTAAAATATATCTGGATTTATTTACTCCTGATCACTTGGGAACAGACGAACAAGAACTTTTAGATGAGTCAATCTCCTGGTAGGAAATATTAATAGCAATAAAGGGCCTGGCTAAGGGAAAAGCAGCGGGTATGGATGGGATTCCCTCAGAATTTTACATCAAATTCGCTCCACAACTCAGTACCACTATAACATCACTCTTTTAATATATTTTTCAGGGGGGGAACCCACCAAGGTTCTGGTCATCGCCAAAATAATTGTTTTTCCTAAAAAGAATAAGGATGTTAAAGAAATGGGCTCTTATCGCCCCATTACTTTGATCAATGGGGACTCGAAAATCTATTCTAAAATATTAGCAGCATGGCTGGCACCCATTATCCATAAAATAGTTTTGGAACGGCAACATGGGTTTGTTCCACTACTGATCACATACAAAGAGCTATTTCTCTTTTTGATTACATGGGAGTGACAGTAGACCCTATGGCGCTTATACTGCTGGACGCAGAAAATGCGTTCGATAGAGTCTCCTGGAAATACCTGTCGAGTGCCCGTGTTTTGATTAATGGGGTTCTTTCTGAAAGCTTTGCCATTGCTAGGGGTACAAGACAGGGTTGTCCCTGTTCGCCATTTATATTGATGCATTTATACATAGACTAGAAAATAATGCCTTAATCCCCCCAATCAAAGTACGGGAGTTAGAAACTAAATGCATGGCATTTGCAGACGACATAGCTATTGTTACAGTTGACCCTAACATGGCTATAACACTGATAGGAAAAGAAGCACATGATTTCGGGTGCGTTTCAAGATATACATTGAACTCTAGTAAAACTCAGATAGTACTGAATAATAAAATCACGATGAACGACCTGAGGATATTTGATACGGCGACATAATTAGGGGTTAGTATTAGCGCTAAAATTGAAAATATCGTTGATGATAATATTAAGCCCCTTATATATCGTACCAAGAAAGAACTACTTCGGCTACATAATTTGCATCTAACTATTGGGGGTAGAACTAATGTTGTTAAGATGTTATTTTTTCCTAAGTTTTTATATTTTTTTTCGAGCTATTTGCTTAGAATTTTCCCCACAAATTTTTAAAAACATAGACACTATGTTTTCACGCTTTGTGTGGGGATATAATAGACCACGCAGAGCACTTAAATGGACTACTCTACCCAGAGAACGAGGCGGATGGTCACTACCTAATTTTAAACTATATTATTGGGCTACAGTGCTAAAATACAGTGTTAGTCTACTAACGGCTAACTTGGATGGTCGCAACATACCTACTCCGCAAGAACTTATCCTGTGTGATGGAAGCGCTGGTTGTCTGTGGCGCCATATCAATGATGACTATTTTAAAAAAGTGAAATTTAAGACTATTTCTAGTGTCTTTAAAGTATGGGGCAATGTTAAAAAATTAGTAGGCTTAGGTCGGTATTCCTTTTATACCCCCGTATCACAGACTACGGATCTTCCAAAAATATTCCAGGATATATATATGCAGAGATGGGCTGAATTAGGAGTTACACAGCTCGGGTGTTTCTTTTCTACTAACGGACTCAAATCATTGATGAATTGAAAGTAGATTTTGAGTTGACGAATCAGGACTTTTTAAAATTCCTCCAGGTGTGGGACTTTATATTAAAGAAAGTGGGCGGCCGTATCAAATTTCAACCTTGTCAAATAATAGATAAACTAAGACTAGCTAAAACTCCAAGAATTGGTGAGATATATGTAGGGTTGAATTTATTATTACCCGATGATATGGATAAACATGGGGTGGCATGAAAGACTAGGCTGGGCGTTTCTCCTCAAATTTCTCTCGACGCTTACGAAATGTCACACATCTGCTTAATGTCCATGAAACTCCAGGCACAATTCTTTAAAACGTTCTTCTCACTTTATTATACTCCTGAAAAAATAGCTAAATGGGGAACTGGGAAAGGAACAACCTGTCCACGATGTGCATTTCCCGCAGCAGATTTAACTCATATGTTCGCCTCATGCCCTATTTTAGCTAAAGTATTAGCAGAAGTTTCTGATTTCATCTCGAGCATCGCACATTGTAGGGTTAACATTACTAATGAAGAATTCTTGCTGGGTATAACTAGTATCGCCCGACCACACAAAATACAAGGTCTGATTTTTGTAGCTATGGCCGTCTTCAGGCTGTGCATCACATCAGCATGGATAGATCCGCTACCTCCATAATTTCTAGAAAGGAGAGCTCGGCTGCTTGCGACCTGCAGCCTGGAGGTTGCCATCTATAGAAACAAAGGGAGGGATAAGCGTAATAGGGGTATGAAGATTTGGGCGCCACTGTTAGCTTGGAGTCAAGATGTATGATTGTTGAAATAATACACGTGGGCCATCCGCTGCAAATATGATACATCTTCATTCGTATGATGTCTTTTCTTTCTTAAAACTGTTTATGCTCATTATTGCTTATGTTGTAATAAAAAATGATGGGTACCTGTTCTCCGGGGGTGGGGTGGGGAGGTGTGTATTAAACTTGAAACTCAAATAAAAACTGTTTCAAAAAAGAAAAAAAGGAAAGAGATGTTCTGCACTGTCTCTGCCAGCCATAACAGCTGAATCCAAAACACCGATAAGTAGCAGTGTAGATACTGCTTCAATGTCTAATGGAGCAACTTGGTTTGCTCACCTGTTGAAGAGTGGTGACTTGTTAATAACACTGTTGACATCAGTAACATGAAGCACCAGCTTTAGCAAAATTGGGACGTGACCTGGGACCTTCTATCAGAGATGTTGATATTTGGTAAGCCATGAAGGCAAGCAACATGGATCACCAGAAGCTTTGTAGGGTGCTGTAGCTTGTCATGTTAAGGTGTCTTCTCTACAGTTCTGTGAAACCTGTTAAGTAGATTACAACAAAGTCGAACTAGAGAAAAAAACAACATTCAGCACACTTGTTGTGGGGTAAGTAGATGTGCTAAATTGGAGGTTGTGATGATCTGTGCCTCACACACAGGAGATAGTGTATGTATTCTCGAAATGGTTCTCTGATGGAAAATAACTTATTTTCATCAATGGTATATTTTATTTATGCGGATTTCAGTTTCCGATACATGTAAGATATGGGATGCAAGCAAACACTTTTCTCATGCCTTAGAAGATAACACCCACTGTCTCATTTGAGGCATCTGGGCTTCTACAAAGGGTCATTCTGAATTTGGGTCTTCTGATATAGGGTAGTCATAAAGGCCTTTTTATATGCTGGAAGGCTTCTTCAACCTCTGTGGACCAGGGAAAAAGTGGTATTTGTACGTAGGAGCCTCCAGATTGGTGAGATGATTTGAGAAAAGTCAATACTGCGACAACAGAAAGTGGTAAATTCAGTATAAACAGCTCTTCTCCAACTGTTTGAAGGCTTTGCCAGTCTCTATCAGCCTTGCTTTTTTGCTCCACCATTCACATGCCAGAATGGGTGAGGATCACCCCCAAGAATCCTATCTCTGTTACTTGAAACTTGCATTTAGTGAGCCTACAGTACAAGTGATGTTTTCTTAAAAGTAGCGTGTTAATAGAGACAGTTGGGAGCGAAACGCAAAGGGCATTACAGTACATAAAAAGACTGCACTTGGCCTAAAACACAAATTTCCGGTTTTCTCAGTTTTATGTGAACCAAGTAATAAGCCTGCAACAAGTTCCGCTCTATAAAGATGGGAGCTCCTCTAGCTAATATTTAATAGCCCGGATCTAGTTGAAAAGTCTTATCCACATATTTTAAGTTTTGCAGTGGAATGTAGGTCTTTCGGTCCAAAAATTAGATATTCAAGAACATTTCCTTCTAAACTGAGTTTCCCATATGTTGTGGTCTTCATTAGATGGTAAACAAATGTTAGTGCAAAATGATACCAAGGGATGAAGAGACAAAAATAAAAGTTTTATGACTATCAAATCAAACATGGCGGTATGTTTATGCATTACAATGTCAGCTTTTTATTAAAAAAAAGTGGAAAGCATTGCATCTTGGAACATGGCCGTCTAATCGTCTGACTGAGCCTTTATTTCAAACAGAGAACCTCTCAATAATTGAATCCTTTTGCGCACAGCAGGATTTTCAGCATTTGAAATATCCACCTCTTTTCACTTTAGGTTAAACTAGTTTTCTTTCAAGGGGTATTTAAAAAAAAATAGTTTTATATAGCACCTACTAGACCCTAAGTTATCGGGTAACAGAGTGCCTTATATAGCACCAGTTACATTACATGAGGACACATTCATTTTTGTTAGGCACAGGGAGATTAAGTGATTGCCCAGAATCACAGGATGTTGAGTGTCATTGCCAAGGCTCGAACCCGGTTCCCCAGCTTCGACTTTGACCGCTCAGCCATAAGGCTACATCCTCTCCCCAATCTGATCTAGGGGACTTGCACTTCCATATAAACCCAGAGAGCCATTATTATTAAGTGTGTGATAAAAATGAGTTGGTATATAGCAAATGAAATTAACTGTTACTTGTATATAAGATAATGGTCAAATATTATTTATTCCACATTTTCATACAATAGTGTTTATAAACAAGTAGCTCATTTAATATAAAAAATATCTATCTGTGGCCATGAAAGTACTGCCCAAATATTTTAACAAAGCCTTTTTGATAGTTGGGATTATTAATGTCAATGGTCATTTTTTTAGAATGATTAACTGATATACTGAATGTAGAGAAAAATATTTGATGAGCTTAAGCATTTGTGACGAATCCTTATGGTAATTATAAAAGGTCTGTGCTAAATAGTCAACAAAAATACTTATGTAACCCATATTGTATCATTGTCACATTCTTAAAAGTATGAAAACCTATGAAAGTATAATTTCAAACTGATCTAAAGTCTTCTCAGCATCGGAACAATAACTAAGGGAGTCCTCCATGGGATGAAGTGTTGGTTACTGAACGGAGTAGGTACATAAGATTAAATGACTCATTTGTGGGTTAAATCATTATAGCTCCTACAATATGTTAGATAGGAAGAATAAGATTATTATTCAACAGCATTACACATGTGTTGCGGTGGGTTGACAAGTGACATAGCTCGTATGATAGGGTTAGAGTGGGACCCTTCTCTGATATCATCGGTGTCTCACTTCAGCTAAGAGTGCTTTTAAGTTTGGTTCAAATATGAGTAAATTTCCAGAGAATAAGGAGAGTCATCAATTATAATGTATTGATAAACAACAAGTGGACAGTCAATCCAGACATGATTCCAAACTTCGGGATTCCATGTCCCTCACCATTAGTAACCAACTCAATCCACCTCATTTAAGGAGATCATTGCCTTTGAGGGGACTTGCAGGGTAGGTGATATTGACATTTTCAGGTTCTGCAGATATTGAATTAGAATGGAGATTTGTGAGCCATTTCAATAAATTTTAGTGCAACTGAAATGACTAACCCTTTTCCCAAAGATCAGAATCTAGTGAATTAATGCTGTTATTCACTGCACTAATTAGAAAACATTGTATTATATTTACTGTATGCACCTCTTTGGAATGATTACATAATTTCAACTGAAATACAAATATGTTGGTTTAGAGAGTAAACAGCAAGTTATATATCTTTGGACTATTTTCAGCCCCAAAATATATTCTGCAGGACTTGCTTTATTACCTTTTTAGTTTTGCTGTAGTGCCATCACGATTTTGTAATGGGAGATGCTCTGTCAACCATAGGAACCATATAAAAATTATGATTACATGAGAAGATCTCTCCCAAGAATAAAGTCATTAAAATTGCTTTCTTCTTTTGGCCTTAATAGCGAACCACATGAAAAAAGCTACTTCTGTGTAAACTCAGCCATCGAACTATGACTAGTACTATCTTTTCCTATTTCATCTCAATAGTATATTGGTTACAAGTGCATCTACACCTACTGTTACAGCTTCAAACTACACTTGTTAGCCCCCATTTTCATAATGCCTTTTTCTCTTTCCCGTTACCAAATTGGATCTTTGTAACAGAATGATGAAATCTGTTGAGTATACTAGTAAGCCTTTATAGCCATTCCTTCATTTTATAGGGTACTGGAGGCCATTCACCATCAGGATATTGAGCATGCATGTCTGTCTACTATTTACTTGCTAAGCCAGTGTGACACAGATGCGTATCTATTGGTCAACCCTGGTTTTGAAGCAAAATCAGTATTTTTTCAGGGGCTTCAGTACTGTACACAAACTAAGTAGTTGATGAAATGTTGACTGAAAAAAAAAGAATTTCACACATTGGACTTGATAGTATAATGACCAGTTTGACAAAACAGAAATTACTTTTTATCCACAAGTTTGCTTTTGATTGCTTCCAGTTCTAAATTATTGTATTTATGGACAGAGTACTCTTAAAAAAAAAACTATGTTTCTGAACCTGCAATCCTCTCATCCAGATTGCCAGAAATGGGGCTATTAATTTGGGAAAAGTATACCCCTAACAATTCAATAAAGCCAGTCTGTTAGGTCACAATATAGTTACGAAAGAATCTCTGCTCAATTCCTGGTAGCTATGACACAAGCAGCAACAAACCCCAATGGAAATGCATGTTCAAGCTGTACTAACAATTTTAATTTAAAGAACATAACGCAAAAAAAAAATCTATTTAGAAACATAGAGACAATTTAGTGAATGAAAAAACACAATGACCATTAAAATAAGTTAGTAAGAGACCTGAAAATAATTTTTCCATGTTTTAGGGCAAAAAGATTCACGCGAAAGTGAAGCTGCAATCAGAAGTTACTGCTTGTAGTTGACCCGGATATTGGAGTGATTTAAGGCCAACTGCAATCAAGGTTTGATACACCAAGCTGGTCATCTAGGTCAAGACTTTTACCTTGGCACTTAGTCTCTGAAATGGAAGACAGAAATCTTCAGCAAGGGAAGGCCCAAGGGTTCGGCTGGTAAGGGCGAGGTTTCCTCGAATTCAGATATGTTATTGTCAAAGTGGCAAAAGCTCAGAGTAAGACAAACCTTAGGACTTTCAGCCTTATTTAGAGTGCGGAGTACTGGTTGTAGTCCATCAGGGAAATGGAGTAAAAATACTCCATATCCTTACAGGAGTACCTGTCCATCACATTTAGAAATTTACACCAGCCGTGCAGACATCTCTTGTCATTGGCAGCAACTGGCTTCATGGCAA
Organism: Lissotriton vulgaris; assembly: GCF_964263255.1. Taxonomy (NCBI): domain Eukaryota; kingdom Metazoa; phylum Chordata; class Amphibia; order Caudata; family Salamandridae; genus Lissotriton; species Lissotriton vulgaris. Next base: position 1,046,600,286 of record NC_141697.1, on the reverse strand, counting down.
TTCCGGTCAAGTGTGCTAAAAGTTTGATGGGTGGTCAAGACAAATTGACAGACTTTTGTCAAACTTTTAACATGTTTTGGGGTTTTCAAAAACAAACTTCCATAGCTGGAATGTATTTTTTTTAAAATCAAAAACTAATAACCCCTCCCCCACACCATGGCAGTTATGTTTTAACTGCCCCTTACCGCCAGGATTTACCCAGCGGTGAGGGACAGTTAAAACTAGCCTTTTGACTGCCCACTCTAAATTTGGCAGATGATCAAAACAACAATGGGCAGTACTCGGTCAGGCTGTTGGAGCACCATCTCGGCAATGGAGCTAGAGTAGGTTCCATGGTAGTGATATAGAAGGAGCAGAAACTTGGTGTATACTGCAGTACCCTGATAAAATCTGGAGGAATAAAAATGAAAGAAAATATTAGTGGGGCATCTGAAGGTAGGGTTAAGCGCAGGGCCTGGCCGTAGGTGGATTTAGTGGCGATAACCTCATTAGTCGCTTCATGAATTGGGGCAACATTAGTAGGAGCAGTTAGCCAGAAGAGCTGTGAAAATAACAGACCAAGGTTGTAGACTGAGGTGGTGTATAGTGGCACTAGAGACCTTTTGTATCAATCTATTCTCAGGGTATGGGCATGACTTTGATGTTTGCTTAAATGCACATTTGAAGGCCAGAGAGATTTTATCCACTTTTACACAGATTTGTGAAAAGGTTAATGCTAGATAAAATATTTCATAACATTTAAACCTGAGTTGATACTGTCAATGCTTTGATCATAACTACTTAAAAAGAATCCTTGCAGAAGTGATTGGGCGTTGTGTAAGATACAAAGAAGTGGTCAAAATATGTAAACGTTTTTGAAAGAAGAAACTTGGCATCTGCTTATCCTATCCAGCACCCTCACCAGTAGTTCTTTATTTTGGGAGATTGTGATTCGCCCTTTCTTCCCATATCTCAAAGGGCAGTTGGATAAGACACTTTGAAGGGTTATGCAGTTTCTGTGACCCAATGCCCTTGAGTACATGTCTTTTCTCCCTGGAGTTTCTAACAGGATTTTACCCTGAGGAGGTTAGCAAGGCAATACGGGGCTTATCTAAGAACTGGCAGCCCGTCCCGACGTTGTCCGGGTGTGAATTGCTGCCTGCCAGTAGTATATTGGGGCATATTACCAAGCATAAGCGATAATTATCGCTATGCTTGGTTAGCGGCAATAATTTTATCGCCGTGCTTCGACGATTTTTATCACTTAGGAGCCTTGCTATTATCAAGGTTTATCTCCTAAGTGATAAAAATCGGCCGAAATGCATGAATATCTCTGAAAAGTCAGCGATATTCATGCATTACCGAGCTAATGCTCTTAGCCATGTTATCCACCTACCATTGGATAACATGTCTAAGAACTGCTCAGGGCAGGCGTTAGCTTTAGGAGATATTCACGCTTAGCGTGAATATTTCCAAAAGTTGGTAATCGGAGATAGCGATGTTAGCGACTGTTTTCAGTCGCTAACATCTTGGCACACCCACTTTGCATGTCATTAGCGATAATTATCTCTGACATGCAAAGTGGGCCCCTAAATGCCCGCTATCACCTACAAGCTGTCTCTAACTAGTGTTAGCGACAGCTTGGTAATAGGGCGATTAAATTATCGCCGCATTAGCGGGAAAAAGTCCAGCTAATGCGGAGATAATGGCCCTTGGTAATATGCCCCATTGTTTTGTAGGATTTCGTTTTGATAGCATTTCTTATCTGTGACAGGCCTGTGAAACGCTCCGATTCACAGTGCACTGCTGATGCACTTAAGAGTGCGCGTTCAGTAGTGTGTGAACTCGAGTTTCCATACTTTATTTTTCCTTGCAATATTATATAGCGCTAACTCGACAACATGGCATGAGCACAATTTACATTACAGAAGAACACATTCATTTGTGGTAGGCACGGGGAGACAAAGCGATTTGCCTGGAATCACAGGATGTTGAGCTGATGCCGAGATTTGAACGTAGCTCCCCAGCTCTAAAGTTCGCAATTCTAAAACTTGTGGCAGGAGGTGTGTCTAAAAGTGTATGTCGGTGCTGGTCATCAATGAGAGAGACCTGTGCATTTTTCAAATCGGTGGTGAAAAAATATGAGTATGTTGCTGGAGATGTGGGCTGCCGTGCCACCAATGTACTTACCGGAGGAGGGTAAACATCCATTATTCCGCAACTTTCTTTCCGCATACCATCACTCGACATACTTTCATTGCGAAAGTACCATGACTCCGCAATGCCATTATAACGCATGGCATTACATTTTAAATGCTTTTACCACGCATACATTTACAACGAAATTCGTTCTAAATGCATGAATGGTAAAAGCATGTTTTTTTAATGTTTGGATAAGGTAAGTATGGGTATAGGGGTTTTGAGGTACTGAGGTATAGGTTTTGGGGTGTTTGGGTATTTTAAGTGTTCAGATATAGTTTTGGGTTATGGGGTACACGGGTAGTTTTAGGGTTTAGGGATAGGTATGGGTTTTGGGGTACAGGGGTATTTTTAGGGTTCAGGAGTAGGTTTGGGTTTTGGGTTACAGGGGTATTTTAAGGGTACAGGGCTAGGTTTGGGTTTTGGGGTACAGGGTATTTTTAGGGCTCAGGGCTAGGTTTGGGTGTTGGGGTACAGGGGTATTTTAGGGTTCAGGGTAGGTTTGGGCTTTGGTGTACAGGTTTATTTTTAGGGTTCAGGGGTAGGTTTTGGGATATAGGGGTATTTTTAGGGCTCAGGGGTAGGTTTGGGTTTTAGGGTGCAGGGGTATTTTAAGGGTTCAGGGCTAAGTTTGGGTTTTGGGGTACAGGGGTATTTTAGGGTTCAGGGGTAGGTTTGGGTTTTGGGGTACAGTGGTATTTTTAGGGTTCAGGGGTGGGTTTGAGGTACAGGGGTATTTATAGGGTACAGGGCTAGGTTTGGGTTTTGGGGTACAGGGGTATTTTTAGGGTTTAGGGATAGGTTTGGGTTTTGGGGTACAGGGGTATTTTTAGGGTTTAGGGATGGGTTTTGGGGTAGAGGGTATATTTATAGGGTTAAGATGGGTTAGTGTTTAAGGGTGTTGGGGTATTCTAAGGAGTAAGGGTGGGTTATGATTATGGGGTGCAGGGGTATTTAAAGGGAGCAAGGTGGGATTAGCACACAATATGAGTCATGGCATGAAGGGCGGAATGTACCACATGCCCCCAGCGTTTGTCACGCCCCAGCACACGCACAACGCAGACACGCCCACAAGGGACTACTTTGCTTGCACGGTTCTTTTTTTACCTTTTAAATGTATATGGTGGGCGTCTGCATAGCCTATGTCCTTCTGCTACAACTGCCCTTTCCAACACTGTATTGGGTGTTGTGATTGGTGCTGTGGTTCCTGAGATTACCCGCCTCAAAGGTTTGGGCTCTCTATTTATTATATTAGTATGGATAAAGTACTGGTCCAAAGGGGTCCCCTCTGGCTTATATAAATCTTATCCATCTGTTTGGGCTTGACTCCTAACCCTGGCCTTAAATGCTGCCATCAGAGCAGATATGCCTTTAAACTGGTCTCTTACAAAAGGAAGAAAAAAATGACCCCCGTTGTTACAGGCTGTCTCACTAATTGATACAGCTGTGAAATTTCTTGGGCAGGTGGTTCTGAATTGGGTATCTTTATGAGCAGAAGAAAGTTACAATTACAGATATCATTATGGTTTGAGGTCCAGTTTAAGTACACCTGACCAAGGTCCTAATTTACATCCTCTTTTTAATAAACATAAAGTTGAGAATCTGGAATATTTACATCCATTTTTGATAGGGTAAACGGAGATCAATTATGGTCCCTCTTATTTACACTAGGAGTAGATCCTAATATTATATACTTCCTTCGAAATTGCCATAGGAATTTGCCTACCTCGGTTCAATTTATACCACTACAGAGATGGGCTTGGCAAGATTATAAAATGTCAATCGCCTATGAAGATGTGAAGAAAAGAAAAAAAAAAAGCTTGGCCTAATCTTGGCTTATGACCTGGTTTCTGAGGCGCCTTTTTTCAAATTCAGAACTTTATTAAACGTGTGCGAAGTACTGTCGTTAATAAGGAACTCTGCCTTCTTCACTGTAATCCATTTATTTTCTTTTGCTTTGCCCACCATCTCCCGAATAGTCTGTTGAAGTTTGCCTGCTGGGTCACGACTCAGGGGCTGGTAGTTAGTGCGCACCTCTAATAAGCTGTTGACCTCTTGTGGTGTCAAATTGTCCTTATTCCTTTAGGGACAATTTGTCTGTCACGCGCCTGTTCTCAGGCGCTGTAGTCATTTGTATATGCCGATCGTTCTGGAGCTCTCGTGCTTCTGTGAGTTTGACAGTTGCAGCGGGAACACAAGATTGAGCGGTTGTGGGTTTTTCTTTCTCCATGCTTAAAACCTAATAAAGGTTTTCAAATTAAACCTTGCTTAAGAACCATCATTTCATCGGAAGAACTCTCTTTCTACATATGGCGACGATCGGGGGAACAAACGACGACTGGACAAGGAGAAAGAAAGAATAAACCCACCGACCGGCTCCTACGCTTTAATTTTATCATCTACCACTTTACAAACTACCTACTTGAACACTCGAAGAAAACATATTTCCATACTTTAAACAACACCAAATAAGCCATTGGAGTACTTTTTACTTTAGCCAGCCTAAAGATTTTGCCCTGCTGCCTCCTTGATTCCGGTTGCCTGCCAGTTCGTGCCTATCCTGGCATTCCCCTGAGTGTCTCCGAACTACGATTGATCAGACAGTCTCGATTTTCGAGTGCCACTTCAATCTGCTTCTTTATTAGAGGACCATCGGGACAGAAAATTCCCTCGCCTTGCTGCCTGCCTTCTACCCCGTAGTGACCTGTCACTAATGTGTTTCGCTTCAGCGACCCTGCTTTGAGTAACAAGGCCATTGGCACACATATACTTTTATTTTCTTGGGAGGAACGGATTCCGATGTGTGTACTGTTATATTTTATTTATATTCACATTATCTACTTCTCCTCTTCGGCAGTCTAACCACTCCTTCGATTTAAATTTGGCTCGAGCTGATTCTCTGCCTACGCCCTTGCATCTCTCTCTTCTCCTTTCAATTATTGCATCTCCGTGCCCTGAACCACCCTGCACGACATTAAAAGCGTCCCGCCATTTTGAATTTGGCATATTTCTTCGAGTTTTCTCCAGCTTTCACCAGACGTCACGCTGTGCGAACTACTATGTCCTCATCTATCAACAAAGTTTTCAATAAGAGGCCTCCCATGCACCCCCTCTGTTGCGCTTTCATCAACTTAAGTGCTTTTCCTCCTGTAACATAGACTTACTTTAGGGTAATCGGAATGGCTGAGTTGCTGGGGAACACCAGAGACCTACCTGCACTGTCGCCATCGGGCGGAGCCGTGAGGGGAACGGCGGTAGCTGAAAGACGCCGGGAACCGCGAACCACAATCCACAGCAGCCAGTGGGGCGGCAGCGCGCTCGTGACGCGCAGAGAGCGCTCGGAGGCGCCTGTAAAAGGCTGACCCCCCGGGAGCCCAGGGGGGAACACCAGAGACCTACCTGCACTGTCGCCATCGGGCGGAGCCGTGAGGGGAACGGCGGTAGCTGAAAGACGCCGGGAACCGCGAACCACAATCCCCAGCAGCCAGTGGGGCGGCAGCGCGCTCGTGACGCGCAGAGAGCGCCCGGAGGCGTCTGTAAAAGGCTGACACCCCCTCTCGCCCCGCGAGTCGTGCGCGGGAGCAACCGGGAGAAGCCCGGGACAAGGGCGGGGCCGTCTGTGGCCATCCGGGGACGGGACGGGCATCCCCCCTTCGATCTGCACTCCAGAAATGGGTAAGCGCAAACTGCAAACATCCAGCAATGGGGGTACAGTTAAAGCTAAAATTGCCCGAAAAGCTCCTGCATCATCTAACATTATGACATTTTTGACATCAGCTGTGGGCAAATTGAATCAAGAAATTGCTGACAAAGAACGTGAATTGGGTTTGGACCCAATATCTTTGGATAGCCAACCATTGCCCACAGTGAATAGACTACCTATCCCATTGGATCCGGTAATACTGATTGAAAATGCACCCATTACTAGGCAACAAGACTCAGCCAACACACCGGAACAAGAGGGTCAAGTGAACCGTAGTCAAGTCCCTCAGCAACCCACACATGACTGTACTCAGGAGCCTGAACTTCAGACTGCCAAGCGCTCTAAACGGACCCTATATAAATCAAAGGCTCACGGCGCATTGTGTCGAAAGGAACAAGGAACCCCATTGAGTGCCCTTGAAATCTCTATTAAGGACATGGTGGAGAAGGTCCTCGTAGATAAACTTGAAGGGGTACTCATACAAATCTACACTGATATTATAGACACACTTAGGGAATGTGTTACCGAAATTCTGGGGAAATGTGATAGGATTAATGAATATATTACGTCTTTTGAGAAAGATTCTCGGGGCACACTATCAAAAACCACACCACGGCCATTTCCTAACCAACAGAGGCAACCCCAATCCCCTATGGAGCAGGGGAATACTGTATCAACATGTCCTCTGATTCCATCTGTCCCACCACTAGCGTCTAAAGGTTGTGGCACTAGGCAAATAGATAGTAATATTACAACTAAGGCACATCTGGCACTTAAACCATGTCCACCTCAGGCTAAGCCTATGGCACACCTTTTAGATGAGCACAACTCAGCAGGGCCTAGGAGACAGCGCCCCAGACCTCCAGTTCACCTCCCCCCGGAAGCTACACCCTATGTTGCTGTTCTGGTGATGTACCTGTATTAAAACCAGGGGAATTTGAGTCAAATGGTACACAGCTGGCCAATATTAAGACATGGTGTGATGCAAATTGTACTGGCCCGAATAATATCTCTGAGTGCATCCAGACAGGTAGACGGGTGGACTGGGTGGGATATTCAAAGAAAACATTTTCTGGTGACTGTATGATTGTCAACTTCAATAGACCCCATGAGGCCTCCCATTTATTTTGGGATGCTACAGAGGTCAAAGAAGACAGGATTAGAGCGGTTCCCCTAGGTTTTTTCTACCCTCCACCCGTGCCACCCAAGATGCTTCCTGGAAGGGTTACCCGCAATGTTACTCCAACTAATACCACCTGTCCCAGCTCTTGGGCGACACAAACAACTGGCATGCTACCTAAAACCCATGATAATCAGGGATGTGAAGCAAGAAGCAGTCTGGTGACACTCTGTTCATCACCACCCCCTTTTCTGAATCGTTTTTGGCCACTATAGGTGTGGCAGGGTATACTCAGACATGAGTCCCTTTCTCACTGCACCATCAGGATTCAAGCAAAGCCGGGCCGAAGAAGGCTGAAATGCCAGAAACCGGTCCCCGGTAGCTTGTCTCCTTTCTGGTGAAGAATTGGCTTGGTAGTTTAGTCTGCCCTGTTCCCATGATGCACTGGGCCAGGGACAGACTGATTTGCATATAGCCAGGTTCTGAGCTGGGATGGTGCAGTGAGATAAATAACGGTGATGGATCAAGCCCTGATCTTTGGACTGGGTAAGAGTGGTCTGCTTAATTCAGACACTCTGTTCATCACCACCCCCTTTTCTGAATCGTTTTTGGCCACTATAAGTGTGGCAGGGTATACTCAGACATGAGTCCCTTTCTCACTGCACCATCAGGATTCAAGCAAGCCGGGCCGAAGAAGGCTGAAATGCCAGAAACCAGTCCCCGGTAGCTTGTCTCCTTTCTGGTGAAGAATTGGCTTGGTAGTTTAGTCTGCCCTGTTCCCATGATGCACTGGGCCAGGGACAGACTGATTTGCATATAGCCAGGTTCTGAGCTGGGATGGTGCAGTGAGATAAATAACGGTGATGGATCAAGCCCTGATCTTTGGACTGGGTAAGAGTGGTCTGCTTAATTCAGACACTCTGTTCATCACCACCCCCTTTTCTGAATCGTTTTTGGCCACTATAGGTGTGGCAGGGTATACTCAGACATGAGTCCCTTTCTCACTGCACCATCAGGATTCAAGCAAGCCAGGCCGAAGAAGGCTGAAATGCCAGAAACCGGTCCCCGGTAGCTTGTCTCCTTTCTGGTGAAGAATTGGCTTGGTAGTTTAGTCTGCCCTGTTCCGATGATGCACTGGGCCAGGGACAGACTGATTTGCATATAGCCAGGTTCTGAGCTGGGATGGTGCAGTGAGATAAATAAAGGTGATGGATCAAGCCCTGATCTTTGGACTGGGTAAGAGTGGTCTGCTTAATTCAGACACTCTGTTCATCACCACCCCCTTTTCTGAATCGTTTTTGGCCACTATAGGTGTGGCAGGGTATACTCAGACATGAGTCCCTTTCTCACTGCACCATCAGGATTCAAGCAAGCCGGGCCGAAGAAGGCTGAAATGCCAGAAACCGGTCCCCGGTAGCTTGTCTCCTTTCTGGTGAAGAATTGGCTTGGTAGTTTAGTCTGCCCTGTTCCCATGATGCACTGGGCCAGGGACAGACTGATTTGCATATAGCCAGGTTCTGAGCTGGGATGGTGCAGTGAGATAAATAACGGTGATGGATCAAGCCCTGATCTTTGGACTGGGTAAGAGTGGTCTGCTTAATTCAGACACTCTGTTCATCACCACCCCCTTTTCAGAATCGTTTTTGGCCACTTTAGGTGTGGCAGGGTATACTCAGACATGAGTCCCTTTCTCACTGCACCATCAGGATTCAAGCAAGCCGGGCCGAAGAACGGCTGAAATGTCAGAAACCGGTCCCCGGTAGCTTGTCTCCTTTCTGGTGAAGAATTGGCTTGGTAGTTTAGTCTGCCCTGTTCCCATGATGCACTGGGCCAGGGACAGACTGATTTGCATATAGCCAGGTTCTGAGCTGGGATGGTGCAGTGAGATAAATAACGGTGATGGATCAAGCCCTGATCTTTGGACTGGGTAAGAGTGGTCTGCTTAATTCAGACACTCTGTTCATCACCACCCCCTTTTCTGAATCGTTTTTGGCCACTATAGGTGTGGCAGGGTATACTCAGACATGAGTCTCTTTCTCACTGCACCATCAGGATTCAAGCAAGCCGGGCCGAAGAAGGCTGAAATGCCAGAAACCGGTCCCCGGTAGCTTGTCTCCTTTCTGGTGAAGAATTGGCTTGGTAGTTTAGTCTGCCCTGTTCCCATGATGCACTGGGCCAGGGACAGACTGATTTGCATATAGCCAGGTTCTGAGCTGGGATGGTGCAGTGAGATAAATAACGGTGATGGATCAAGCCCTGATCTTTGGACTGGGTAAGAGTGGTCTGCTTAATTCAGACACTCTGTTCATCACCACCCCCTTTTCTGAATGGTGCTAACAAATAGGTTTTCGGCTCTATCTAATCTAGAGGAAATCGATTGACTGACTTCTTGTGACAATACTTGTAGCCATCTATTGCCCACACCATCTACTAGAAAGGAAAAGGGTAATGTAGTTAAATTAATGAGCTGGAATATCGCAGGACTACGCTCGAAAAGGGATGATACAAAATGGTTGGATTTATTAAAAGAATATGATGTGGTAGCTTTACAGGAAACGTGAGATAGGGATTGTGATTTTTGGCTAGATGGGTACACATCCTATTTTTTAGCAGCACAGACTTCGAACTCAGGCCGTAATAAAGGAGGGTTGCAGTTTTTAATATCAGTTAAAATGAATGGAACTGCGAAGGTATTACACACATTATCCCAAAACTACTTAGTTCTGGAAGTCACAATGACTAATACATTTAAATGTGTTTATATCAACTTTTATAATGCCACCCAAAGTACAGGTGCCAATGAAAATGTCAATTCTCTGAATGAGTTCATGTATAATTTTAAAGAGAGTCAAACTACTCCGGTATATTTCATCCTGATGGGAGATTTTAATGTACATTTATGTCAACAGAATTGCTAGTTAAGAGATACTGTAAATACAGATATGTTGCCACTCCCACACTTCGAACATTCTGTAAAAGGGGCTGCTCTAGAAGAACTTCTTTTAGAGAATGAATTATTTGAACTAGAGTTCTTTGATAGCAATGAAAGGGTCCCAACCTATAGTGCTAGGGATAGCAATACCAATATCGATTATATATTCATTTCTCCGGCTATGTTACATAATGTTATTTTTTATAATGCTATACACACTACATTTAGTGATCATAATCCGGTTGTGTTGAAAGTAGAGGATAACAACCTGTTTTTATTTGATAAAAACTCTGAAGCAGAAATTTTTGCAGATCTAACTCCAAAGGACCAGGGGAGACGGGTGAAATGGAGCAAAGTCATCCCAGAGGATTTTTTTCACTCCCTAAATGAGAAAGTGGGTAATGAAATTAACGTCTATAGGGAACCACTTAAATTTGAGGGGAATATAATCGGGTGCTTTGAATCTATCTGCCGTCAGGTAGCAGATGATCTAAAATGTAAAAGGAAAAAGAGAGAGAAAAAGGTAGAGGGGTGGTTTAATAATGAATGCTCCAAATCGACTGACCTCGCCTACCGGACCTTATCGCCCCGTTAAACATCCCATCATTAACTGAGTTCTCCCCTATTTCCAAACAAGAATTACTTAAAATCATAGGCCGAGTTAAATCGGGTTCCTTGGTGGACCCTTGCCCTCCTGACATATTTAAGGTGGCAATGCCAGGAATAGAGGAAGAGGTTCTGCATTTATTGAACACTTCTCTTCGCACAGGACAGATCCCTCTAGCTTTCAAAGAGGCTCGCCTGATCCCCTTACTGAAGAAACCTGGTGCAGACACAAAATGTCTGAAAAACTTGCGGCCCATCTCTCAGCTGCCTTTTCTGGCTAAAGTGATTGAGCAGCATGTGTTAGCTCTACTCTCGGGCCATCTAGAGAGTAACAACCTGCTGGAGACCAATCAGGCAGGGTTCCGTGCTAATCATAGCACGGAACTAGTCATGCTATCCATTCTAGATGAGCTAAGAACTCGGGCTGATGTAAAAACACCGAGCGCCCTGATACTACTGGATCTCTCCGCGGCGTTTGATACCGTGTGTCACAAACAGCTTCTGTCGCGGTTGAGATCCTTTGGCGTCATGGGCACAGCACATGCATGGCTCACATCATTCTTGCAGGGTAGGACACAACGAGTGCAGCTGGGCGATTTACTTTCCACCCCTGCGCCGATCACCTGTGGGGTCCCACAGGGCTCTGCCTTGTCACCCCTACTCTTCAACATCTACCTGCAGCCACTAATTGCTCTCCTGAACAGGATGGACTGCCTAGTGTATAACTATGCCGATGACACCCAGATAATCATCCGGCTGGATGATGGTCCGGGAGCATCCACTAGGCTACAGGACATACTGAAAACCACAGTCAATTGGATGTCCGAGAACTCTCTGAAAGTGAATCCGGATAAGACGGAAGTGTTGCCCATCTCCATCTCGGGTAACCCTTGGAGCGAGAAATTTTGGCCTAGGGAGCTGGGTGCACCACCAAAACCGGCAGTCGCAGTCAAAAGCTTAGGCCTATATGTGGATAACAAATTATCCATGGAAAAACAAGTTTCCACCGTAGTGGGCACCTGTATAGGCCTCCTAAGACAACTAAGGAAGTTCTCTGCCCTACTTTCATTCCCTACTTTGAGACACGTGGTCTCAGCCACAATTCTGGCTAGGCTGGACTACGGGAACTCCCTATATCTAGGTTTGCCACAGCGGCTGCTGGACAAACTTCAGGGAGTTATGAATGATGCAGCTAGGCTGATATTTAAAAAACCCAGGACTGCTCATGCCTCTCCCCTGATGCAGGAGCTGCACTGGCTCCCAATTCGTCAGAGAATTGTTTTCAAAAGACTGTGTATCGCTCACAAGGCTCTGTATGGCAAAGCACCAAAATACCTGAAATCCCGAATATCCCCCTACACACCGGGTAGGACTTTGCGTTCGTCGGACGCCACTCTTCTGTCCCAATCCCGCTTCAAATTGACCACGGTGGGGGGCCGTGCGTTCTCCAACATGCTCCCAGCTTTATGGAACAAATTGGATCCAGAGCTTAGGAAGGAAAGTAACCTACTTTTCTTCAGAAAAAAACTAAAAACTGTATTGTTTAAACAAGCATGGAGCAGATCTTAGGTGCACAGCTGGTTTCAAGTGAATGTAACATCTTATCACGCAACATCTTTCACGTAAATCTGGACAGACAGCGCTTAGAGACCCCGGTGGTTATAACGCGCCATATAAATTAAATAAATAAATAAATAAATAAATAGATAAATCACATCGAGAATTACACAAAGCTTTGAAAATGGTACCCCAAGATAGATCTGAGGTGGCTAGGCTTAGGAAACCGTATAACTTGGATATTCAAAAGAGAAAAAAGGAAATAAAGAGACAGGCTTGGGATGATTTGTATAAGAAGGCTACCCTGAGGGATAGCGCAAAATTCTGGACCATTGTTAATACCCCCTTGTTTAATGGGAAAGAAAATGCGCCACTAGAGGTAAATATCCCTGAGCAGGACTGGCTGGATCATTTCCAAAGATTTATGGCAGCAATCTTGATCTAGGACCAATAGACCCAATACCGATTGATACACATGACACTCTACCAAGCTTTACTATTAAAGAGGTACAGAAGGCAATTGAGGATATGGCAGCACAGAAGGCCCCCGGCCCAGATGGCGTACCTGCCGATATGTTTAAAGCAAACTCGGCCATGTGGTCAGTTGTACTCACAAATGTCTTTAATGTAGTCAGTATAGACAAGACAAGACCCCCAACTACATGGTCACAATCTGTCATTATCCCCATATTTAAGAAGGGCCAAAGGGGGGACCCAAGATGCTACAGGCCCATATCATTGCTAGATTCTTCATTAAAAATCCTAGGTAAGGTAATCCTAGAAAGAATCTCAGCTTGGGCCACTAATAAAGATATTTTGTGCGAGGCTCAGTATGGCTTTCGATCTGCCAGAGGTACAGAAGACCAATGCCTTAATTTACATCTCACACTGAGCAAATATACAGTAGCATCAAGGGGGATGATGTATCTGGCTTTCATGGACTTGTCCACAGCCTTTGACCTAGTCAATAGGTCAAAGCTGTGGACAATACTCCTTGAGAAGGGACTGGATCGAGCACTTGTGAATTTTCTGGCGCGACTTCACAGTGATTTAAGGGCGACTATCCGTATGTCCCAAGAGGGGAACTGTACCGCTTTTTTTAAATCTGGAAGGGGGGGTGCGCCAAGGGTGCATCTTGGCCCCTATGCTCTTCTCTCTTTATATTAACTCATTGGGAGAGTCTCTAGAAGCGGCCTCTATTGACGTACCTCGCATGGGTGGCTCCATGATGCCGGTACTATTATATGCCGATGATACGGTATTGCTGTCAAGGACCACTAAGGGTCTACAACATCTATTAAATGCATTTGGGGCTTTTATGCAAGATCTAGATCTAGTAATTAACGTAGAAAAATCACATGTTATGGCAGTGGGCAATCACAAGAATAACATCAAAACCCTGTCTTGTAATGGCTCCGTGCTCTCTAAAGTCAAAGTTTTCACCTATCTAGGAGTGGTGTTTGATGAGAAAGGGACATGGGCACCACAAATCCAGAATAAAGCAGCAGCAGTAAAAAGATCGTCTGCTGCTATTCTGTGTTTCGCAAAACGACTTGGTGGCAAACCAGCAGAGGCTATCTTATCTATCTATAGAGCTAAAACCCTGGCAATAGCCAGGTACGGGGCCTCTATATGGGGTTTTAAGAACATGGCCCGCATCCAAAGAGCGGAGAATATGTTTTTACGATCCCTTATGGGTCTACCGCAATCCACCCCTGCTTTCTCAATCCATATGGAACTGGGGTTAGGGTATATTGAAGATATGTTGTCCTTGGCCCCACTCTTGTCATGGATTAAAACATGGCTTAACTCCAACTTAACCCTAAATCATAAGATCATTAGAGATTGCATGGGGCGGGACAGAGTGGCTGAGATCGAGTGGCTAACATATATCAAAACAACAGCAGGATATCTGGGCCGCCCTGATCTATATACCAATCCAGAAGGTCTAAAGAGAGAAGACATTAGCTGGGTCAAGTCCCACTTTATAAAGAAAAGGGAAGCAGAAAGAGAGTCATGTGAAATAATGAAGCCAACTGTAAGGTCTCACTATATGACAATTACAACTTTAGCTATCGAACCATATCTGATGATAGTAAATAAACCATACCACCGGTGGCTCCTTACGAAATTTCGTTTCAACCAGGCTCACTTTCTGCTGGGTGAATACAATAAGTGGTGTAGGCCTCATGAGAATGCTCGCTGCAGTTGTGATTATTTCTCTGATCAGGATTCATTGCATTTTCAGTTTTTTTGCCCTTTTTTTAAAAAATAACAGGGAGAAGTTTATTAAGCCTATATTGAAAGAACATGGGTTTATACAAGTTAAACCGGCCTTATTGTTCCTGCAGCTTATGGAAACACCATTAATAATGTACGGGGTAGCCAATTTCCTGACAATGTCTATTCGGTCCAGACAAAAAAAGACTTCGACCACCACTAGCCTGATAGCATGGGAACTGGCATTTTGACCGAATAGTTCCTAGGCTATTACTATCTGACCTAGTTCTCTGAAAAGTCTGCATACCTTGCCAGGTTATTGTTGTAAATTGATTGTAATATAGAATTGTAAATAGACTGGTAGTAAATTCATTGTACAAACTATGTAAATCTTTTGAAAAACCTGAAGAAATCTATAGTGAGTGAAAAAGTTATGTAGCTGTATATAATCTTTGTACAGTTATCTTGATCACCATTGAAGATGTGTACATAATGAATTCCTGTTTTTAAAGATTTTTATAAATTCTTCCTTTATTGTTGTGATCAGAAATGGATGTATAGCATACTTTTATGATTTTAAAATAATCGAATAAAGTGTATTTGACTCTGACTCTGCTTCAAAAACATTGAAATGCCTCAATCGATTTTCACATTTCAACACAGCTATTTATGGATGTATCCTAGCAACCGCTGTCTTCAGCTACAACATGAGGCACTGGTATTTAGCAGATGGGGTGAATTATCCAGCAAGACCACAGTGACCACTTTAATTATTTTAATTTATTATTTTATGGGAACAGTATTTCTTCTTTCCTATGTATTCAATATTATTGAATTGAAAAAGTCTAATTGTACATGGGGATTAGATCATTTTAGTTCTTACCACAATCTTTTTTAGGTAATCTCCATGGAACTGATATTCTTTGCAGTTATATTTAAACAAGTATTTCCTGAATATCTTTGTTTATATTTGGAATAAGTAATTTCATGATTTGCATGCTCCGTTTTTGTTCCCGCTGCCATGTGACTAATTGTCACACCTATACCTCCAGCTTGTGATTGGGGTAGTTCTATGGTGTTACATTATAATGTGTGGCATTATATGCCAAATGCCACACCTACTTAAATATTGCAGTTTTTAAATTTTTCATATACAATAAGCTTCACTTTTTGTGGCGTACATTTATACCCAGTTTTACAATTTACATTTAATCCTTCGTACCGTTTAGTTTTTCCACCACACCTAAAAATATACTTATTGTATTTTATTCAGTATTGGTTTCTATGCATTGCATTTTACACTGTAGTAGCTTTTAGTCATGTGGCTTGCACCAACAACAATTACGCACACATTTTTGTCATGTAGCTTGCAACCCACATTTATTACGTACATTTTGCATTGATCTGTCATATTTACTCTTCATAATATTACATTTTGTTAAGTGCATTTCGTCTACATCTATTATATACATTTTGCTTTAAGTATGCCATGTTCACACTTCATACCTACATTTTGCTTTGTTCAGTGTGCCATGTTCACACTCCATATGTACATTTTGCTTTGTTCAGTGTGCCACGTTCACACTTCATACCTACATTTTGCTTTGTTCAGTGTGCCATGTTCACACTCCATATGTACATTTTGCTTTGTTCAGTGTACCATGTTCACACATTTTTAGGTATTTTACACCACATCTGTGCATTTTACACATTGTTTCATGGTACACAAGTAGTTTACCATTCCAGCCTTCTGTGGATTCGTCACTTACAATGTATTCTACTATTTTCAAGTAGTTTGACCGTTCCACTCTCTTGTGGATTTGTCGCTTAAAGTTTCTCCTACACTTTACTGTATTTTGCTGTTTTACCATGTTTTCTACTACTGCTGTACACTGCTCCCTGTACTTCTTTCATCATTTCACTTTCTCAACATATTGCCTCAACCCTGTACTTTACTCTTGTCAGCCTGGCCAGCTCTCATTATGTTTGTATTTGGGTTGTTGTTTATTTTGTTTGCGTGAGGAAGTGGGTGCTTATCTTTTGTGAAAAAGATGCATGAGTGTTTGTATTTTCTTTCCTGCTGTCTTTCCTGCTTTCTCCTTTTATCCTCATAAACAAAAATTATCATTCCATGTAACTTATTTTCCAAATCTCTTTTCTGTTCTCTGCACTGCCTATTCTTCTTGTTGCATTTTATGACATTTTACTTTGTCATTGATTGTTATCAATGCTCCTTTCTTTTTTGGCAAAAGAAGGGGGATGATGTTGTGGTGACAAATTGTCCTTATTCCTTTAGGGACAATTTGTCTGTCACGCTCCTGTTCTCAGGCCCTGTAGTCATTTGTATATGCTGATCGTTCTGGAGCTCTTGTGCTTCTGTGAGTTTGACAGTTGCAGCGGGAACACCAGGATGAGCGGTTGTGGGTTTTTCTTTCTCCATGCTTAAAACCTAATGAAGGTTTTCAAATTAAACCTTGCTTAAGAACCATCATTTCATCGGAAGAGCTCTCCTTCTACATGACCTCAGTGTCGTAACCCTTCGTGTTCATCACAACCACTGCCCCGCCCTTATCAGCTGGTTTTAAGGTCAGGGTGTGGTTGTTTTGTAGGCTCTTAACCACACTCCTATCCTCCTTTGTCATATTTCTATGATCTTGATTGTTGTTATTAGTTTCAAAGGTGGCAGTGTCTTGTAAAACTTTGGCTTCAAAAACTGCAACATCAGGTCCTACAGAAGTGGACGGAGGGCAGAACTGTGATGGTCTTTTAAGATCGGTGTTAAACACTCCAGGGGAATCTTGAGTTTTATTAGCAAAGAACGTTTTAAGTTTTATCCTTCGCATAGTTTCGTGAAATTCCACTCTGCATTTAAAGTAATTGTGCTTAGGTGTGGGGACAAACCCCAATCCCTTGTTTAAGACCCTCTCTTCACCTGTCGTCAGCTTATGGTCAGACAAATTAACCACAATATTATTCAGGTTTGATTCCGCACTAACTGCGTGTTACTCTGGGGGAGAAAGATTGCCATTGTGGGGCTTTGTTGCCCCTCCCTCGACCTCTCCCTGTTTATCCTTCCCCTCAGTTGGTTCTTTGTCCCTGTCCTAAAAAAGACCTGAGTAAAGCACCTAAGTCATCGTTGTTTCTGTCGCTATTTATGTCTTGTTGTTTGAATCTAACCCTATTTCCTTGTGGGCCCTTCACTAGATGTATTGTCGAAGGTCCAGTTGTTTGGGGTGCGCCGGTTCTGCTGTCTCCCACCTCTATCTCTTTGGCGCCCTCCAGAATTTTGCTGTTCTGGGCCCGATTGATTTTAATTTGATAAAAAACACTCAGTAAAAGGGATTGCTTTGTGAGTGTTTTTGTCAATTTTGAATCACATTTGGTTACATCGTGTGATGTGACCTGTTTCACTTCACTGCACCTGATTCTTACTCTTTCTCTTTTTTTCATTTGTACACTTTTTCTTTTGACAAAATGACCACCAGTGATGATAAAAGCGGGCACAATTGGTGAGTATCAACCACTTATCCCATTGGTGGTGCAAACGTGAGGGGTCATTTTGTCTCTCCACACTTTTTTACATTGTTTTCCACAGTTTGTGACTGTGGGATTCACATTAGGTTAACTTAAAAAAAATAACTTTTTGGAGTACTGTCTTCTGTAAAAATTGTGATTTTAAAGCAAGGCGGCTATTCGTATTGTGACTACAAATAAAAAGTAAAAAAGTGGAGTGTATAAAATTTAGCAAATGGCAGTCTCAGAAGCCAGGTTTTGGTGTTTTGATGTTTGATGAGTGGAAGGCGACCTGGTTTCCTTTCCCTCTGTTGCTCCTAATCGTGGCTTAGCCAATGTGATGAGTAGATCCTCCATCCATCCATCACTATATATCCATCCATATAAGTGCCGCCCCAATGGTGAAATTACGATTCCAGAAGAAAGTTTTCCGTGGGCAGCTTCACTAGATGCTTCCTGTTGCACAAATCTATCCCTAAAACAGAGGAATTTATTAAATTATATTTGCCTGGTGCCTGCCCGCTCATTTTTCTTGCAGTTTAGATATAGGACCTTTCCAATTACATCCTATACTTCAACTTGGGATTTTGTCAAACCCCGGCACTTGCATTGTTTCTTTTGTACTCTTCTAGATGAAGCAGAGGATCAGTTGATGTTCTTCAATCCACTATATACAAAACCTAGAAGTAAGTGGATTGTCCCTCTGAGTCTGACAGATAAAATACAAGCCCTTAGTATTTTTAAAAGCGACTCTTCAACTGTAGTTGTGGTGGCCGTATGTAAGTGTATGCATGCAACTTGGTTCATTAGACAAAAGTTGTTACACCAATCCTTAAGAATGGATGTATCTCAAGATTTCCTTTGTCTTTTGTTGTTTTTTAACAATTTTACATTTTTATTGTATTACTGTAAATATGTGAGAACCTTGGGGTTTTATTTATTATTATTTATTTATTATGATGAACTGATATGTTTTTATTGTATTCTGTTATTCTATGACACGCTATGATGATGATATATTTTTGATCCATCAATTAACTTTGATAAGCTAGGCCACAAATAAGATACAGGTAAATGACAGTGACAGGAAAGCTAACCTATGGTAATCAATGGGCAGGTGTTGTGTCCCTGTATGTTCTTGGTAAGGCACAATGTTGTCTCCCAACAAATGGTGCATGGCCTATAAATGAGATCATATGTACCACTAAAGTAAATAGAACTTGTTTTAAAACCATGCACACCATATTTTATGATGCTGTGAAGTATTTGTGTTGACACACACCCGGTTAACAATTTGACTTTGCTGACTGAAAAACGCAGGCTTTGCATTACCTTCTTTTTTTTTGGGAAGGTGTTTTATTAACAAATCTTAAAGCCAGGTCTACTGGCATTGCCAATGCTTCTTGACACATTTGTATGCAACATTTTAGTGCAATATAACTGTAGTAACAAAGCATAGATGAGGATCCAGCTGTTATCTACTTGATTGCAACACAAGAGCCGACTATAAATTGGAGCCAGTTGTGTGCAACCAAACTAAGTAGGTGACAGACTGTAGTGTACGAAATTAGGGCCAGAGGAGGACAGGGTAAGCCATGACTGAAACCTTTGCCTTTAGGAAGGATTTATAGTGCATCAAATAAGCCACTGACCTCGAGCTTCAACAACTTGGCTCCAAACTGAGGATCACAACTTTCTGCCAGAAACAAGCAATGGCAAAGCCAAAACGTCTAGTCTTGACGAACTGGTGACTGATGGTAAAACGAGTTTTTGTAAACCTATGCCACAAAATAAAAAGCAAAGAAAGAAAATATGGCTGCGTTATTCTTTCAATAAAAATTTTAAATCTAAAAAACATTGAACGATGCAGATGTTTTACTAGTTATGTGTTTAACCCGTTCCATGCTGATGACGGACCCGCTTATCGTCATCAGCTGCGGTGCGGTTGGGCTGTGCTGATGACGGAGCGGTTCCGTCATGGCCCGGCCGCCACGCCTGCGCGGCGCTGATTTCGCGCCTGCGCGGCCCGTTCTATTGAGCGGGGCGGGCCATGACGGAACCGCTCCGTCATCAGCACAGCCCAACCGCAGCTGATGACGATAAGCGGGTCCGTCATCAGCATGCAGCCGCCGCGCGGCCGCCCCGCCCTGTAAGCGCTGCGGCGGAATAGCCGCCACAGCGAAAGGGTTAAACAACAAGCCTTTCAGTTGTTCAGTGCATTTTATTATTTATGAATGAGACTTGAATACATTACCAGTTACTCAAATCAATGGCATCTACAATGTTAAAATGCCACTTGAGCATTTTATAACAAACTTTTAAAAAGGAGTGCAGGAAAAATACATAGCCAGACTTTAATGTTAACAAATACACTTAAAAACATACTTTGAATTTCTTTGGAATGGAAGAGTAAGAAATTATGTGGGGTAGATGTGAACAAAATTCACAGGCTTTGTGTGTTCACTCAAAGCAAAGGCAGTCAGTTGGTAGAGTGTGCTAACAACACTGAAGTATGCTGTGATGGGCAGACGTAAATATGAAAGATAATTTAAGAGACCAATGGATGAAGGCTACTGACCAATTGTCAATATCTGTATGGCTAGTATGTATGAAAAACAATAATCTGGTGAAATTGTCATAGCGGCCTCAAAATCTAGACTTAAAATGTCAGATCTACTGACACATAAACCTAAGACTTTTGAGAGATCTGCAAAGCAGTTTTCTGGAGTTAAAACTTTAAAGTACCTTTTGAACGATAAGTGAAATTAGTTATGGATCAAATCTTTTTATTATCATATAGGATATGTACTGTGAATCAAAAGGATGGGGAAGAATGGTAACAAAGCCATGAAGTAAGTTAGAAACCAAATCTAATATATCAACTCCCAATCACACCGTACCCAAATCCATCCAAGAAAGTAATCAATGCTAAGACCATAATCACGATATTAGTTATGTCATACATACATCACTACGATCATAGATTGTCGTGTTCTTATCTAGCACCTAATTCGATATTCCCGATTTATGCCCTTGTGAGGTTATAATCAATAATGTCCTGACAAAGGCATAAGAATGAGATTCATATTCAGTAATAGCCCATGCAATCCAAAGCACAGCACGGCTACTCCCATCGACTCCTAGAAAGCAAAATGCGTTCTTTAAACAAACCAAGCCTCCAGAAGCCCAGGAACCCCCCCCCCCTGCTTTTGTTTTGATTTGAACAAGAACTCTTGAAGTCCTGCAAGAACTTTTAGTTCTTGGTGACGTCTTATGTCCAACCTTACGTCAAACCCGGCACCTTTCAGGTATAAAATACCAACAGTTGCCCTAAGCAAACAGACAGTGGTTTGGAGCAGAGCGGCTATCTACTTGCCCGAGAGCCCAGCTGATGCGAGTGCCCGCGGAAGCCGCCCCTCCTGTTTGACACACTGAGAGAGACGCTGTCTTTTTCTCCAGCCGATAAAATCCAGCTCCGGTGTTTCCAGCCTACCCTTGCGGGTTGCTGGCATATCGAGTCCTGAGGAAAGAGATACCAGACCTCCCACATTCTATTTCCAAGGTACAGAGCTGACTAAACCCTTAGGAGAATTCTTGATGCAGATTCTTGGCAAAACTATTTTAACCAACTTAAATTAACATCACTACTTACTTGTCCCTTCCCACGTATTAGGCTAAGGTCAGGTACACCGGGGTAGGCGTAGTTAGAAGCCCCAGTTGAGCCTTTTAGTCAATGTATTTATGTATGTATATATTTTATCCATTTTAAAGTATCATATGGCTAAGAAACCGTATCAATGCTTTTACAGTATTATTTCATAATACTACTTTTACTGTACGCACTCTACTTTACTTTCAGTATTGCAATTGTGGCAATTCATTTCTCTTGCATGAGAAAGAAGACTGCTCAATAAATAACACCTTTTTATTGAAAACGCCTGTCTCTCTATTTCTCTGCATTCTGGTGAAACTAAGTATGCACTGCTGACTGAGTGAAATATCTGTCTATTGTTTTCACACGACTCTAGAGATATACTCTTATTCTGAGGGAGCAAAGTTGTCATGTTTATGCGGTTATCTGAAACTGAATCCCTTCTTGTCTGAGCCAGGGAAGGTTATCCATCCTTCTTCATTCAAGAAAGTTTCCAGTGACCTCTGAGCTAGCTGGCGCAAACATAAATTAAGTTTAAAATAGTCAGTAGAGACCTAGATGACCTCAGTCCTATGTCTACACTGCTGTTTATGTTATTCCAATGCACAGAGCCTATTGGGAAAATAGGAACTACACTACATGGCGCCCAATGTTTGGTAAGGAGATAATCTAACGCAAGACAATAGAGTAACTCAGTCGTGCTTTTTCACACAGAACCCTTTTCCTGTAAAAACTCCAATAGACGTCTGGAGTGGGTGAAAGGTTAATATCCGCCGGAACTTAGTAGGATGAGAATCCTATGTATTAGTTTCTGGTTTTGATCAACGTTGAAGGATACAGTGTTCCAAAATATTGTGCACCTAATCTTTGTTTCCTTGAAACTCGATCTGCAACAGAAAACTTTCAGCCAGTTAAAATGACAGAAAGTGACGAAGAAAGGGAGTAATTAAGAATAGCAGCTCAACTCTTAGAGGAAGACACAAGTCTTCATGAAACCGAACCAAATGCTATACTCATTCCGGTCAATCTAAGAAGAACTATAACTCTAAAACTTATAGAAAATGGCCTGACACCGTGAGATGGTACAGTCATATTTGTGATAGAGGCACACGAATATCGGCAGACAGAAGTATTCTATTCATGGATACACTTTCCAGCAGCAAACGCTACGACAAAAGACTTCCACTATCACAAAACAGAGGAACCTCCGGATGAATACACTCCTTTCAAGGAGATTGAGATTCCACTAAAATACCAAGAGCACCTGCTCTGGTTTAAAAGCGCCCTAAAACATAATAATCACATCACCAGGCTCGGTCCACTAGGTAGACTAGGAGCAACGGGGCCGGTCCTATGCAGCTGTGCAACACACCCAGACTACGAAATAATGTCAAGCAAACAACTCCTAGTTAAACTAAAAGAATTAACAAAGACATATAGAGAATTAGTTCAATTGGCAAGGGATGATATAAAGAACCTCCAGAAACTGAAGGAAACAGATACAGCAGCCCAACCATTGGAACTTGCCAGAATTGTGGAAAAATCCTATGAAGAGCTAGGAAGAGATAGTTTGGGTGGGAAACCGATAAAACCCGAAATAACTGAAAATCCTGAAAAAATATTTTTTATTAAAAATAATTTTAAAACTCCAAAAAAGAGTTGGGAAGGTAATAAACAAACCATTCCCAGGGAAAAATGTTTCCAGTCCAGAGGAAGGTCTCCTCAGCGTAGAGAGATCTCCAGGCCGAGAAGACAAGTCTCCCCAAAGGGAACCCTCTGAAAAAAGATACAACCTTAGAGATAGGGATAAAATAGGAAAACCAGACAGATATCAAGATGTTGATACAC
The DNA here is from genome assembly GCF_964263255.1 of Lissotriton vulgaris. Taxonomy (NCBI): domain Eukaryota; kingdom Metazoa; phylum Chordata; class Amphibia; order Caudata; family Salamandridae; genus Lissotriton; species Lissotriton vulgaris. The sequence goes on along the minus strand of NC_141697.1, from coordinate 1,046,576,957 downwards.
GTCCCTCTCGATCATTCTCACTGAATCCTTCTCGATCTTCCTCACAGAAATCGGAAAGAAGAGGACGGTCAGAACACAGAGAAGAGCACGCCAAGTCCAAAGACAAAGAACCTGCTCATCAAAGTAAAAAATTAAAATTTCCCAGAAAGAAGGTAGCAAGTATTAAAATTAAACATGCCGAGGATACTGAGGACACAGCTGAAAAACGGAGAGTGGGCACAGACAATGCTAGACAGCGGAGCATAAGTGACTATAGCTCACAAGACCCTGATGAATCTTCTGGAGACAGTGGACACGAATGAATACATTCAAGTGGAAACTGCAGACACAAGAGTCAGTGTGCCCCATAAGCTATATGAAATAACATTATGTATAGAGGGAGATAGAACCAGGAAAATAAAAAGTCTTTTTTGGGAAAAACTTTCAAAAGGCTATGACATTCTGTTAGCTGAGAAAGACTGGCCACCAGAGTTTGTCAGGGAGTGCCCTCATGGCGAAGAAATGATTATGCCTGCCTTCTCGAATCATATCCCGATTCATAAAAAATATACTTATGCAAGAAAATGAGCAGTAGCCCAAGCTCCTGACCACAAGATCCAGTTAAAAAATCAGCCCACTGCACAAAGACAGTACCCAGTTAAACAAGAAGCTAAAAAACAAGTCCGGGAAATCTTAGATCAACTTGAGTACCAAGGGATGATCGAAACATGGACCTCTCAAATGAACAATCCTTTGTTTCCTGTCTCCAAGACAGACGATTCGTATCGTCTAGTTTTGGACTACAGACACCTTAACTCCTGTTGTAAAACATTTGCAGTACAAAACTCACATAGTGCAGCACTAATGAATAACATTGTGCGTAATAAAATATAAAACCACATTAGACATCTCTAATGGATTCTTCTGTCAAAACATTGCACCAGAAAGCAGGTATTTGACCGCTTTCTCAATATTTGGGTCGCAAAAACAATTTTGCCGACTCCCACAGGGATTCAAGAATAGCCCGGAATTATTCTCAGCAAGGGTAACAGAGTTAATACAAATATATGATGATGAAGCATTATCATATGTCGATGACATCTATCTCACAGACGATGACTTGGAGACTCACTTAAAAAGGGCGAACACTATAATACTTGGACTCGCCTCAGAGGGCTACAAATTCAACTTTAAAAAGTCACGAATTGCCCATCTAACTGTCCTATTTTTAGGTTATGAATTATCAAGTGAAGGCAAAAGCCTGGCAGACAATTTCTTAGAGAAATGTGCTATACTCCAAGCTCCAAAAACGCTGAAGAATTTACAATCACTACTAGGTTTCCTGAATTTCGGAAGAACATACATTCTAAATTATGCTGAGAGGGTTAAACCTCTCTATGAATTAATAAAACCAGATTTCAAACAAACCAATTGGAATCAGAAACACACAGAAATTTTGAGATCACTACAAACAGACATGTTAACAAAAACAAAATTGCAAATACGTGAGAACACACACAATCTTGTAATCCGAGTCATCCCAGGAAGATGCGGATTCACATACCTGACCTCTAATGAGGGAGAAACTGTACCTATAGCTTACAAATCACATTTGTACACTGAAGCTGAAATGAAATTCAGCTCCGCAGAAAAAATTCTAACTGCGGTTAGAACTGCTGTAGCAAAAGAACGAGCCCTAGCCCAAGGCAGAAGAATATTTGTTCTTTCAGCAGAATCATCCCTTGAGGCGTTAACAAGTCCTCGTAACCTGGTTAAAGGAGTTTTAGATCCAGAATGGATAGAATGTGAAACTTCTTTTGCTACGGAAGACGTGAAATACTATTTTGACCCAAAACTGAAAAAACTAGATGATCTAGTATATGAACACGAATATCCTCTGCCAGTTGAAATTCTGCCTCTACAAAAGTACACTTGTGTAATCTACATGGACAGATTCGCACCACACTACAATGTACTGGAAAAATCGTACAAAGCAGCGTGCGCGATTGTTAAATGTCGCTGGCGCTTTGGTAAATTCAGACCGATGATTACCAAAACTGAATCAATCAGAAACTGTTCAGCTCAGCGAGCTGAAATAAGAACCTTAAAGATGGCGCTTGAAAATGCAGATCGCGAATTCCCCACACTAATAGTTTGCGATTCGTATTTCTGCGTCAAATCCTATAACAGTGACATGCAGACATGGATAAAAAAACAGTTACAAAGATGACACAGGTGCCACAATAAAGCATAAAAGGCTTTAGGAACAGGTAGTTCTTTTACAGAAAGAACTACGAAAGACTTACATGATACACGCATTGAGTCATCAACGTGATGGCGTTCACGTTGCAGGGAATTCATTGGCTAACACAGCCACAGCGGAAACTTCACCCGGCGTCCTTAGCCACTGAAAAGCGTTCAGAAAAACACATAGATGGGGAAACCATGCTAGTGGTAAAAGCCTCATTAAAAGGCGATTATTCAGCATTACCTCTCAACTATCCACTCAGTAATACATACATAATTGATGCAAACTCCATTCCATTTGCTCGAATCCCTGGAGTGGGGGATAGGGTAATTCCAAACATGATTCAGAGAATCTTCTTATTACAAGAAGCAAATATGGGGTTGGGTCTGAGGCACCAAGAGATCCTGAAATATCTGATGGAACTACAATCGGAGTACTGGTGGCCAGGAATGAGCGTAGATATCTACTATTTTGCAAAAAATTGCAAGGACTGCAACAGAGATCGCAGTTGTTAACCGGTCCAGCCTGTAGCCCAGATACCACTATTACATAGCATCAGGCTATCTATAGCGCAGAAATCCAGTCGGAGAAATGCGTCCCCATAATTAAGACTGAATTCACTTAAAAATGTAGACCCCAGCACTCGGCTGACGCCAGAACTGTTATAAAAGATTTGTGAGTCTTTATCGGCACATACGCAATTGGCATGCTACATTCTGATCAGGGTCCTGCGTTTAGCTCTCGAGCTTACAAAGAGGCCATGAACAGTATGATTCTGAAAAGGGGGTGGTGATGGACAGAGTATCTGAATTAAGCAGAACACTACTACCCAGTCCAAAGATCAGGGCTTGATCCATCACCGTTTTTTAGCTCACTGCACCATCCCAGCTCAGAACCTGGCTACATGCAAACTAGTCTGTCCCTGGCCCAGTGCATCATGGGAACAGGGCAGACCAAACTACCAAGCCAATTCTTAAACTGGGAAGGAAACAAGCTTCCGGGGACCGGTTTCTGGTATTTCAGCCGTCTTCGGCCCGGCTTGCTTGAATCCTGATGGTGCAGTGAGCAAGAGACTGCTTAATTCAGACACTCTGTTCATCACCACCCCCTTTTCTGTATCGATGAACAGTATGGGCATCACATTGCGGTACTCTTCTCCCTTCCATCCTGAGAGAAAAGCGGTTGTGGAAAGAAAAAACCGGGACATAAAGCAATCTATAACGGCGAGGGTATTAGGTTCGGGTGATGGGTGGGTCAAACATTTAACAAGTGTCCAACGTAGTCTTAACAATCTGCCAAGAAACTCTCTAAAAGGTCTCACTCCATATGAACTATTGTTCGGAACTAGAATGCTTATTCAGGACCTAGATAGTCACACTTCAGTGGTAGAAGAAAAAAGCTTTGATATCAAAGATCGTTTGGCTGTTTTACAGGATCTAAATGAAAAAAGAAAATAACAGAGTAACAAAGTTGAAACAACAGTCGTCATCCACTGAAGAAAAACCACCTGTCCCAGCAAGACCTGTCTGGATTTCAAAGATTGGGGATCTGGTCAGAGAAAAGATCGCGGTAAAGAAGGAATTTGGGCCTTCATACAGAAAAGCAGTACCTGTCTTAGCTATCAATGGAACAAGATCAGTAGTACTACCGCCCCTTGCTGGTAAAAAGGAGAACCGAGTTGTATCCATCGACCTGGTAAAACCACAATCATGTGGCCAATAATAAGTAGTAGGCCCAGTGGACTCCCAAGAAATAGCAGAATACCAAAGTTTGCTACAATCCAAGAGGCTCATGCTGAGAGACTAATCAAATTGGAGAAATCAGCAATGAATAAAAAAGGACTGTGCAACAATGCCATGGAACTGGTGCCTCTTGAAACCCAAATATTAACAGTTTGTCAAGAAACACCAATCTACAATGATGTAGCCTCAGACTATTCTAATGAAACAAAGAAAAATGCAAAAGCAAATGAAAATCCGGAAGCAATTCCAACAATTGACAGAACTGCATCAGGCTACTTCATCAACTTCGACAATTTCTCTGACGACCCAAGCGATCATGAAGAAACGCCTCCAACACAAAGTTTTAAAAACAAAGTAATTGAACTTTTCCAACAACTGAAAAAGACTTACCTAATTTCACCATGGATTGAATTTTGGATTATGTTAGGTGTACTTTTCCTCCTGCTTTGGCTCATCATGGTTATATGTTTGGGAAGATTCATTGAAGGAAAATATAGTACAATGGACACAGCAAGTCAGAACATCAACTTGGTCCTAAAGCCACACACATCTTCTCACATCGAGAAAAGAGAACTGTCATCAGTAAACATCACAGCCATTCCAATACCCAGTGGGGTAGCATGGGACAGAACTGATTATGACATTTTGGGCCCGGTCGAGCTTTTAAAGTATCCCTACCAGCTCAAGATTTCATTAAGTGATTTTGTGACACCTAGTACCTTCTCTGATGACTGGGACTTTGAAAACATTAATAATATGATGTCAGATTTAGTAATGTCAGCAAAATTTACAGAACAAGATTACTTGCAGGGTTCATCCAATTATGAAGAGCTTTACTGCTACAACCATTATGGTGATCACTATTTGCATAAAAGTGCTCAGCCTAGAAATGTTTTATCTTTTAACCAGTGGGAACACTGTCCTACTCCACCAAAAGGCAGTTCAAAAAAGTTTTCTGATAAATTCCAATACTTCTCAGGGCTTAATAACAGGGACCCAAGAACGTTTTATTTTAAAATGTCAAATAGAACAGGAATGAAAACAATGTTGACAAATACTAAATTGATTTATTCAGAAATATTTTATGACAAAATGTCTACATTAGGTTTCGAAATTTGGAAAAACACCATTGAAACAAAAACAATCTGGGTTTCCAAAGATTGGCAAGTACAAGGCCTAGAAGCACTGTTTAGGGCCTGCATGATCCCAGTACAAATTATTTTCTTGAATGACACAATTCAACAAACAACTTGTCTTGGCCTTGCTAAGATAAAAGACATGAACACACCGTCTATTCCAAAACCCATGCCTGATAGTGACAGCACTACTGATGTGGAGATAGACGTTTCTAATATTTTATACCAAAACAGAACACATACTGATTGGAAAAAGTGGTTGATCTGGCCAACAGACACAAATAACTGTCAAGATAGATTTGTGAACAAAACACAGGGGCTCAAAATGGAAAGGGGCGACCACTCGGTCCCCCCGAACGTATGGTCGGGTGTCTCGATCTCCCCGGGAAGCCATTTTGGGCGGGAGGCGTGTCACGGCTGGTATGCCCGAAGCGGCGCAGCCGGGGCGCGCCTTTTCCCGCCCAGGAGGAGGCTGTCCTAGACACCTACACCGTTGGCCACGCCCTGTAGGCGGTCGGAGGAGGGTCCACGCCCTCCCGGAGAAGAATAAATGGAGCAGCAATCCAAGGAAGCATCCTCTTGTTCCTGTGCTTGGAAGCTGCACCTCCTCGTTGCACGTGAGCCCTTGACGGAACACGTGTTCCTGTGCTTGGAAGCTGCACCTCCTTGTTGCACGTGAGCCCTTGACGGAACAAGAGCCAATTTTGAAGAATTTAATTTTTGGGTTTCTTTTTTCAGCGAGTCGAAGCTTTCGGACCTAGACGATGCCGGGCAAGAAGGTCGGAAAGAGGGTTGGAACTGACCAGATGCTTTGTATGCTGATGAAGGACATGGCGGACATGAAGAAGCAGATGGTGGCAATGAATGGTGCGGGTGGACCAAAGAGAGTCATCGGACCAGCATTGCCGGGAGTAGTCCCTAACGGGAGAGGTAGAAGAGCCAAGAAGGGGGCATCGGGTGGGGAGGCTCCGGTTCCCGAACCACCTCCAGCGAACCCGGTCACCCCGACCGAGGTCCCAGTTACGGTCCCGAACGCGGGACAACCGATCCCTGTGGTAGTCACTCCTGTGAATGGGGAAGATATGCCTCTTGAGCTGGCTGCCCAGTTGGCGGCATGGTTGGGCAGAGAGAATGAGGGGGCCACGGCGGATGAAGCCAGGTCGATAATGAAGCAGTTGCGGCAATCGAAGGATGCCGCGAAAGCACCGTGTCCTCTTGTTCCCCCGCAGGTTCCCGTGGAACAACCAGTATCGGGCGTGGGTTCGGCAGCAACAACGGTCACAGCTACCGGTTCAGGTAAGCAACCACTGCCGATGGCGGGGGATGGATCGGTCCCCTCGAGGAGGGAAAAAGTCGTTCAACATATCCCGATTGAGGTGAAAGAAAGGATTTGGGCGGATAAATATGTGAACATGTTTTCCTTGTTGACCGATCACTATGAGATTGAGCATGTAAAAAACCAGAAAGAGTTTTTGCATCCTAGTGTATGGCGCGCAAAGATGGCGGGTTTCAGAGTAGATGAAACGATCGCCAATTGGGCCAGAGCGTTTGGAATGTTCACTGCAATTATGGGGGAACGTAGGCCTGAATTATTGGTGGAATTGCCTGTTTATCAGACACGTATCATGGAATTTTATGAAACGTACGGGGGTAATCAATGGTGTTGTTATGATAGCATATTTCGTAAGTCCAAGGAGCACGACTCATCTCCGACGTGGGATTGTTTCGACTCCATTTCCTGGCAAAAAAGTGAGAGGTCGAGCATGGCGAAGTCGCCATCTTTAGGCGGGAACGGGGTTGAGCCTTCCCGCCCTTCATTGGGGGCGCCCTTTCGGGCGGGTACAAACAGTGATCAGACCACAAAGAATAATGGCAACCCGGGTAAGAAAGGGGTCTGCTGGAGCTTTAACAGAGGCAAGTGTTCTAGGCCACAGGGAGCCTGCAAGTTCAGGCATGAGTGTGCAGGGTGTGGACAGTCTTCGCACCCCGAGAGTACGTGCAGAGCCAAGACTGGTGATACGGGAGGTAGGGGAGGCGCCAAACAAGTCTGAAATGGACCGAGGGGCGCCATTACCTACCCCTGTTGATATCATGGCACTGATCCCTTGGCTGAACGAATACCCTGACCATATCTCCGCCGGGGTGTTGCGAGACGGTTTCTCATATGGTTTCCGCATCCTGGCGGGGGATTTTCGGGGGGAAGCACAATGTAAGAACCAACTATCGGTTCAGCAGAATACGGCGGTGGTGCAGGCAAAGATTGGGAAAGAAGTAGCCCGAGGTCGGGTTGCTGGACCGTATGACACACCACCAGTTGGCGATTTTATTTGTTCACCTTTGGGAGTGGTCCCCAAAAAGGACCCGGGGGAGTTCAGGTTAATACACAATTTGTCGGCTCCTAGGAGTCTGTTGTTGAACGATGCGATTGACCCGGGAGTTTGTTCGGTGCGGTACGCATCTTTTGATGAGGCCGTCGCCATTTTGAATCGCCTGGGGCCCGGAGCGCTGATGGCTAAATCAGATATCGAGTCAGCGTTCCGGTTGCTCCCGGTACACCCAGACGATCAGCGTCTCCTAGGTTTTAGCTTTCAAGGACGATATTACATGGATAAATGTATGCCAATGGGTTGCTCCATCTCTTGTGCGTATTTTGAGAAATTCAGTAGCTTTTTGCAATGGGCTTTCACAAAAGCCACGGGTTTTACACATGTTATGCATTATCTTGATGATTTTCTGTTTCTGGGGGCAGCCGGGGAGATGGAATGTGCACAGGCCTTGAGGGAATTCTGTAATCTTATGAAGGTATTTGGTGTGCCACTGGCACCAGGTAAGACGGTAGGGCCATCTACTACACTCGAGTTTCTCGGAATTGAGCTCGATTCTGTAGAGGGATGCTTCCGCTTGCCTAAAGAGAAGGTGATGAAATTCAGGGCCTCGCTCAAAATATGTCTCGGCGAGAGAAAAGTAACTCTCCATCAGTTACAACAGGCTGTGGGTCAGCTTAACTTTGCCCTGAGAGTAATACCGATGGCTCGCCCCTTTTCCCGTTCTATCGCACAAGCCATGGTGGGCCTCAAGGAAGGGCACCACCGCACAAGACTGTCAGCAGAGGTTCGCCAGGATATGCGCATATGGCTGGCATTTCTGGCGGATTTCAATGGTCGTGTCGTGTGGACCGACTCCCCAGTTTCTTCGGAAGAACTGGGGTTGTGGACTGACTCGGCTGGGAGTGTAGGTTTTGGCGACATATTCGGCAATCAATGGTCGGCACGAACCTGGCCTGAGTGGTGGCACGATAATGGACTCACTGCTAACATTGGGTTTCTGGAGCTGTTCCCTATTCTGGTAGCCTTAGAAACTTGGCCAGAGGGGTTTCGGGATCGCTCTGTGGTGTTCTGGTCTGATAATATGACCGTTGTTGAGTGTATCAATAGTCAGGCAGCACGCTGCAAATGGATTTTGAGATTGCTGAAGGAAATTGTCCTGCTATGTATGAGACTAAACGTCCACTTTAGGGCAAGACACGTGCCAGGGGTACTAAACCAGGCAGCTGATGCGCTCTCTCGTTCCCATATGCAGGCCTTCCGGGGTTTTCTGCCCACAGCGGACTCGGTGGCGGCACCATTTCCCGAAGCTCTCTGGTCTCTCGGTGCCCCGGATTACAAAACCTCGTGGGAGAGAGTCTAGCACCCAGGACAAGGAAGGCATATGAATGGGCGTTCCGTTCTTATTGGTCCTTTTTAGGGTCAGCTAGGGGAGAGCAATGGGGGCAGGAGGAGTATGTCCTGAAATTTCTGGTATCTTTACATCAGGCAGGCAAATCAGTGGCTACGGCCAATAGGCACCGGGCCGCCATTTCTTTCATGGCACGGGCTCATGGCATCCAGGACCCCACATCGTCCTTTCTGGTGCAAAAGGCACTGCGTGGGTGGCAACTCATTGAGGGTCGTAGAGTGGATGAGAGGCACCCGATAGGTTTTGAAAGGTTGTCCTTGTTACTGTCCGTACTCCCTGTGACATGTTCATCTCAATCTGAGACGGTGCTGTTCCGGGCCGCTTTTGCATTAGCATTCCATGGGGCTATGCGGGTAAGCGAACTGGTAGCGAGGAACAAGCAGGATACGGGGGGAGGTCTGTGTTGAGAACACATTCGGATACAGGGGGAGACAATGGTAGTCTCTATAGCCAGGTCCAAGACCGATCAGGGAGCGATCGGGGACAGTGTGGTAGTCCAGCGGATTCTGGGATCTCCCATGTGCCCGGTAAAATGCGTAGAGGAGTATTTAGCGCAGAGGGTGGCATCATGGGGGGGAAGCTTGCTGAGGCACAACGACGCCACCCCACTGACTAGGTTTCAATTTCAGCGGGTGTTAACAATGGCAATCGCGGCAGCGGGCTTGAACCCGAGCGATTTTGGGACCCATTCCTTCCGGATAGGGGCTGCGACAGAGGCTACAGCCAGGGGTCTGAGTGTTGAAAAGGTGAAACAGTTGGGGCGTTGGTCCTCGAACTGTTATAAAAGGTATGTGCGGTTGCACATGTTGTGAAGCCTATGTCATGAACTCACGCTTCTTGTTTTCTGTTTGGTTTACAGTTTCGCGAGCAGGCTTTGCGGAGCTGACTGTGCAGTTGACCCGACACCTGGGGACCAGCGGTCAAAGATCACCGGCTGAGGAAAGAGTGGTGTGGGTCGTTGGCCACTCATACGTGAGGCGTGCCGCGGACGTATTCAAAGCAGGTGACATGATTCACGTGGCTGGGGAATACGGGTACAGGGTGACCTTCCACGGAAGGGGCGGGCTCTGTATTGACCAGTTTCAAGATTTTATTGAGGGACTGTTAGGGCGGACGAGGTCACCGCCATGTGTAATCATAGTGCATCTTGGGGGCAATGATTTGGTGACCATTGGTCGACAAGTACTCCTCGAGTCAATTTTGTCCACAGTGAGTTGGTTGGCGAGAAGGGTTCCAGGGTCCACAATTGCATGGTCACACATGATTCCTAGGAAGGTGTGGCGGGGGGCCCTCTCAGTGTCGGCTTTGAACCAGTCGGTAAAGAAGGTTAATAACAAAATGAGTAGGTTGTTTCGTACAGGTAAATTGCATTGTATTCCACACTGATGTATCTGGGGGGACCATATGTATTTGGAGGATGGGGTCCATTTGTCCCGGGAGGGTAATGTCTTACTCATAGGAGACTTCATAGCTTGGTTAAAGAGTTTACGTAGCTATGACCTTTCGTAGGAGCTTTTGTGGGGGGTCCGGATAGCCGGTCAACTATCTGGCCTGTGGCGGTAAGGTCATGATCGGTGAGCAGTAATTGGAAGATCCCTAGAGGTGGGGCGCCACCCATTATGGATGGGAGCGCCCGGGGGGAGGCGGCCATTGGCCCCTCACACGGGGAGGCGGTACCCTTCTAAGGATGGGACCGCCGAAAGGGAAGGCGGTCAAGACCCCTCCCTGGGGAGGAGGGGCTACGGGTCCCCTCCTTGGAATTTCCCGGGGCCAGGACATCCGCGACGGCGGATGTGGTAAGCAGTGTGGGGTGGGAGGGGGGTCTACGCTACCTTCTAGACACCTCACACGAGTCCTCGGACGACCACCAAGATGGCGTCGAGTAAGTATGGGCCCCCGTTAAGACAAGGGAAATTGGAATTTGGCACAGAGGTACAGTCCTCTGTGCACCCGCCCCTCACAAGTAAGGGGGGGAGTCTGGTATTAGGGATCTGACACCGGTTACGACCTTGCCGTTGGCCCGTAATGTTAGGGTGTACAATTTGAATTTTGAGAAATGCATTTACAGGATGTTTTAGAATCGGCTAGGAGAACCTTTGTATTAGAGATATGTTAAGGTTAGCCAATAAACATCGTAATGTATTAAATGAAATTGTACATGATATGAAACTGTTATTTTAATGTTTTAATTTTGTTTCATATTTTAATAAATACGGCCGGGAGGGTAACTCCCTCCCGCCTTCCAAAAGCTCAAGAACTGTATCCGTCTTCCCATTCTTGGGGATTGTGTTGGGAGGGGGTGACGGGTATCCAGGTCATATGACCAGACCAGACCCTAGATATCAACATCCAGGGATAGTTACAACATACACTGTAGGAAAACTATGCCTTGAGTGGCTGCAGAAATCCACACTGGCTGAAATTAAGCAACACTTGACTTTACTTAAAGACGGTGCTGACTTGCGTGATTTCATAATGGGACCACGCAAACAGCGCCAAAAACGTTTCATAGCGGCCGGTATATACGCTGCATACAACAAAGCATGGAAAGTAATGCAAATTGAGACAGCAGAAAAAATACGAGAAATTTATCGTATTAATTTGGAAAAATCACGTTCTGTTGTGGACAATGGGTTAACGACTGTCTTCCAGAATATATTCACTGGACAGTATTGTATTGTCTGCCTTTGATATAATAGAGCAGGACTTAATAATGCTACAACATGGTCAGTCTCAATTACGTTCTATTGTACAGCTTGGATGGACGCTGCAAAATCTGCATTCAGGCTACGTACCATGGTGTTTAATCAACACAACGTCATTATTCGGTCGCTTTAACCTTACTGATAAACAAATCAGTTTGGCACAAAAAGGAGCAGATTATACAATCCTGAGCATTGAAAAACTCGAGAGATTACCATTGACAATGTCAGAAAGACCTGTCATTGAATGGATAATACATGGAACGATTACAATTCCGATAACAACTTTACAGTTTAATTTCTGTCAAGAGTATATACCAGCAGGCCAGTATGAAAGGTTGGGTAAAGAATACATCAAATCAACCTGGGATTTACCCTATACACACAGTAGTTATAGTGAAGGAAACAGAGAGTTATTTTTTAGTAGTAAAAATTGTAAAAAATCACTAAGCGGTACACTTCTGTGTCAAGGAATTAATTTGCATGGAGCCTGCGAAGGGTCTTCAAATAACCTTTCATGTCACCTGCATGGCAAGCCTGCAAAACAGGTAGAGCCATTTTTTAGACCACTTTGTAATGGTAGTTACATTTTAATAAGTGACCACAGCTGTTGTGGCATGCTGCCAGGAAAAGCCTATCTGACAACTGTAACTTCCAGGGCCGTTTGCTGTATGCAAGTATTGTATCCACACAGCAATCCAGATATGGGGGCTGCGTTATGGCCTCGGTTAAATATCTCTTCTATTTGAATTGATACTTTAAGCAGAATGAAGTCTATTCTTTTACAAACAACTGTGCCTCTAACGTCATCAAAAGAAACATATTATCTGCAAGTTGCAAGGACAACAGCAGAGATACATACCCTTTTATCAACAAATTGCCCCGTACATTTCGTAGAAGTATTAAGCCAAATCGTAAACATGTCTGATACCAGTGGCATCGCACATGTATTTAAGACAATTTTTTCGGGACTGTTAACACCATTTGAAACAGTTCTGGGCATATGCCCGAATTTTGTCCATTCTGTCTTTGGCGGCCTACCCTTAATCTTGGGACTCGTGGCAGGAATTTTGTTTTTGCTTCTTCTGCACCGATATGGCAAGCCAATCCACAGGCAAGACTCTAGCAATGATGGAAGAAACGATCCTAGCAATACGATACCGAGACCGTATCACTAAGGTCCTCGGATTGGCCCGGCTAAGAGATCTAAGTACAACCTGGTTTCTTTCATTCAGACCGATCTGGCAAGATTGCATCATACCTGTGCTTCGATGTCTGCTATGCGGAGAAGAATGCGTGTTGGACATCTGTCTTACACTACAATCAGCAGTACCAATGGATATCGATACTTTGCTAGGTCCGGTAAAGACTCATGCATCGTGTTGTCCCCAGTGGCTACCGATTCTGATGACGGCATTCGTTGAGACTTCACCACTACGAGTATGTGGCGGTGAGGTAAGAGAGTAAAGCAGCACCGAACAGGTACAGCCTTCTGTGAGCATTGCTGATCCAACCATCGATGATAGCACTCACACAGAGAATTGCGCAGTAGCAATATTTTCGAACTTAGCCGAACTTTCACCTGATGTGGTAGACCAATTTTTTGCAGGTCTGTCTGAAATAATGTTCTCTCCAACCAACGAGAATAACTCTTAATAAAAACAATGAGCACACAGCGTTCCCTGAACTCTGAATTCGGCCTTCAATTTTTGATAAACAAAGCTACAGAAAATATTTGGAACTTTTCCCCTGAAAGCGAAATTATTTTTGCCCATACTTTGAAAATATTTACTTTTTTCGGCACATGGTACTCTGCTTAAAGTAGAACTATTCTTAGAGAACAGAGCTTCTATTTTAGGATACTAGAGACAATATTTTACCTCAGCCACTAGCACATATACAGAAATTTGTATAAATATGTGATGAATTGGTCTCGACCTTCTTTTCTGTATTTAGAGCCATTTCATGTGTAATTTTTGCAATTCGTTCAGCTGATACATATATGCATTTCTCTGAATGATAACACTGCTTGAAAAGCGTACAGTACAAATACTCATTTTCGTGTATTTACCGTATACCATTTCAAATGCGAAATATGTATTTTGGGGTGGGTCGGAAAAAAACACATGCACCTTTGAATGTTTAATATTGCTTAGTTTTAGTAATGATGGACATCAATTCGTGGAGTGGGTGTCGTGTTCTTATCTAGGAACCTAATTCGATATTCCCGATTTATGCCCTTGTGAGGTTATAATCAACAATGTCCTGACAAAGGCATAAGAATCAGATTCATATTCAGTAATAGCCCATGCAATCCAAAGCACAGCACGGCTACTCCCATCGACTCCTAGAAAGCACAACGCGTTCTTTAAACAAACCAAGCCTCCAGCAGCCCAGGAAACCCCCCCCCTGCTTTTGTTTTGATTTGAACAAGAACTCTTGAAGTCCTGCAAGAACTGTTAGTTCTTGGTGACGTCTTATGTCCAACCTTACGTCAATCCCGGCACCTTTCAGGTATAAAATACCAACAGTTGCCTTAAGCAAACACACGGTGGTTTGGAGCAGAGTGGCCATCTATTGCCTGAGAGCCCAGCTGATGCGAGTGCCTGCGGAAGCCGCCCCTCCTGTTTGACGCATTGAGAGAGACGCTGTCTTTTTCTCCAGCCGAGAAAATCCAGCTCTGGTGTTTCCAGCATACCCTTGCGGGTTTCTGGAATATCGAGTCCTGAGGAAAGAGATACCAGACCTCCCACATTCTATTACCAAGGTACGGAGCTGACTAAACCCTTAGGAGAATTCTTGATGCAGATTCTTGGCAAAACTATTTTAACCAACTTAACTTTACATCACTACTTACTTGTCCCTTCCCACGTATTAGGCTCAGGTCAGGTACACCGGGGTAGGCGTAGTTAGAAGCACCAGTTGAGCCTTTTAGTCAATTATTTATGTATGTATATATTTTATCCATTTTAAAGTATCATATGGCTAAGAAACTGTATCAATGCTTTTACAGTATTATTTCATAATACTACTTTTACTGTACGCACTGTACTTTACTTTAAGTATTGCAATTGTGGCAATTCATTTCTCTTGCATGAGAAAGAAGACTGCTCAATAAATAACACCTTTTTATTGAAAACACCCGTCTCTCTATTTCTCTGCATTCTGGTGAAACTAAGTATGCACTGCTGACTAAGTGAAATATCTGTCTATTGTTTTCACACTACTCTAGAGATATACTCTTATTCTGAGGGAGCAAAGTTGTCATGTTTATGCGGTTGTCAGAAACTGAATCCCTTCTTGTCTGAGCCAGGGAAAGTTATCCATCCCTCTTCATTCAAGAAAGTTTCCAGTGACCCCTGAGCTAGCTGGCGCAAACCTAAATTAAGTTTAACATTGTCAGTAGAGACCTAGATTACCTCAGTCCTACGTCTACACTGCTGTTTATGTTATTCCAATGCGCAGAGCCTATTGGGAAAATAGGAACTACACTACAAGATCACATTTATTCCGTGTTGGCCTCAACTCCCTACATGAACACATAAAGCAACATTTACTCAATTTATTACTGAAACTTCTTTACTCATCACTTTGAATGTTAACCCCAAAAAACTAAAGTAATTTGCATATCAAATTCCAGCTGCCATTGACACTGCTCTGGAGCAAACCAACAGCACAAAACTGGAAATCTATATTTTAGAACCTGTATGGGACATATGACACAGAAGGGCTGCTCCTTCCTTTTCTCTGGTGGTAACTGTGCATCAGCTCTCTACAAGCAATTGTAATATCTTCTGAACCGCAATATTCTTATTTATCAGTAGATGAAAGGTAATGAGACAACTACCATGGTGTCACCTGTAAAACAAGTACACCTATTAGCTGGTGGAAACATTCAGCTTTTGTGAAATGAATTATTTAAACTGATTCAATCTTTTAACTGAAAACACCTGAGAAAAAAAGATGAAAAACAACACCACCAGAAAAATAAAAAAAACAGTAAGAACATACATAGATTTATTAATAAAGCCTTTCACTAAAAACCAACAAAAACAGATTTTGGCAAAGCACACAGTTATATTTAGTTTTACAAGCTAAGGGAATGAGTGGAGGAGTTTTCTGTATTTTAGCACAATTACTAGAGTAGGGTGTAGGGGTGCACACAGGTATGGAGGACTGTTAACATGCCGAGTGTAGAGAGCAGCTGTAGGTGTCATATTGACTGTCTGGCTCCCCGCGATGTGCCGGCTCCCTTTACAAAGGTAACTTGTCAGATGATAAATGACCAAATCTTAATTAGCATTAACATTAACATTTACAAAAACCAGTGTTATATGTTACATAGCTTGTTCAATTGTTTCTTTTACTGTTTATGTTTGAATGCAGCATTTTGCTTCTGTCACTATGTAAGTTATAGAATGTGTCTGTGAGAGTCAGTTTAGTCCTATGCTGCCCCAATAAAAGATAACTTCGGATTTACTTTGTGGACCTCAGTTTTTACACTGGCGACGAGCTAATAGAAGACTTATCTGCTACTGTCCGAGCAGCACAGGAGTGGTACTGTCTTCTACAAGCCCACAGATTTCATAGTGTCAATTTTGTGGATTATTTTTGTTTGTTTTTGTCATCATTACATTTGGAATACTTCTTGTGGAATCACTTCTACTCTTTCTGCTGGAGAGACTTAATCACCCTGCCTTCAGCCCAAGTGGGATCCGTACTGCATTGTTTAGATTCCATGTGCCGCTGCCTCCTCTGCACGCTCAACAGAAGGGCCACCACCACGAGATCCACAACAGAAAGGCCAGCCCGCAACAAAGGAGTCATATGACCATTAACTCTTCTTAAGAGAAGTCTAGCAGGCTCATGCACGTTCTGCTGGTCACAACCTAAGTGTGCTCATGCACACTTTCTAGTTGTTGCAGATTAAGTTGCCTGCAGCATCTGTTACCGTGTGACGTACACAAGATTGTGAGCATTCTATGTGCTGCATTCAACTGAAGTGAGTGGTACGCATAGTGTCTATGGATTCCTTTAGTGGATCGCGTTTTTGTGTGTACCGCTCCAGACTAGGTTCCACCCTGTTGGCATCTTCTTTGGTTATTTGCAGAACTCCTTGCATGGCATTGAAATTCATTTTTATCTTTATTTCACTGGGAACCCATACTTACTTTTTAGGTCTTTTGTGGTGTACTGTGCACATGCGCAGTCGAGCTTGCGAGATTTTATGTTTTTAGGAGTACTTCACTAGCGAGGGTTAAGCCCCGCTGCTCTTCTCCATTGGCTGGCCTCCTAAACGGTAGCCAGCCATTGGAGAAGAGGTCCTAGTGATGTTGTCCTTTTCAGACTGGGCTGCTTGACTTACGTTTGTGGTAAAAGCTTTCTTATCTTCTTTATGGGGCCATCTGTTGCGCCCCATAAAGAAGATAAGAAACCTTTTACTCCAGCAGGCCAAAAGAGAATAGTCTACGTCGCCTCTGCTGCCGCCCACACGGTATCTGGGCGGGGTACGTTCCATGAAGCCTCTGGGAACGGGCTCCGCCGTCGCCTCTCCTTGGCCGTCTGCATCTGTACATTTACGGCCACTACACCTCCTCCCAGCAAGAAGGTCACATTAACGTGCCACAAAAAAAAGTTTGTGAAAGGAAGCGCCTGTGGGTATCCTACGTGTTTTTAATGAGACCGATTCCTTGCAGCACTGGGCAGCAGAGCCAGCTCGTGCGTCAGCGCCATCACACAGCTTCCCCAGCCAGCCTTCCCTTCAGTACACCCAGGTGCTTCGTTCGACCTTTGAACTCAGAGAGTACGTCTTCACCGGCACGCACTACTTCCTTTACTCAGACAAGAAAAGAAAGCAGTTTAGTGGAATGTGTTGCAGCTGGCTTGTGAGACGGCCTGCTGATGGGGTCGGTCTGGAGGAGGGACAGGAGCCTCAGACGGATGCAGAGCGCACATTCTGGTGGGCGATGGCACTCAGGTCGAGGTACTGGATGCGCAACCTGTGATTGAACTGGGGGTGGAGGGGTCTAGGATGTCAAGGGGTAACAACTCCACATACGTGGCATTACCAACGTCAGAACACCCCCTCCTCACACTCACCACTTTGTGACGGGCCCCTTGCCCAGCTGCTCTGCAATAGGCCTCAGTGCCGCTGAGATACCCGCAAACTCCAACCGCCCTTTGACCCTCCCCGCCCCATCCAAAGCTACTTGTAATGGCAGATTTACCCCGCCCCAGTAATCCTGCGGGAGGGCATGTGAAATAATGGTATAGTGAGTTGGTACATGGTCTTTGCAGGGACAAGAGCAATGCCGGCTGCGGAGATGGGCCTCAGAGGAGCTCAAAATCGCCCCTTACTCCCCCGCCCGTGTCTTTGTTACCCGGGTGCGAGGGGACCCCAAAATGCCATGCTCGGTGTATGTTTGGGAGTCTGTTCTCCGATAAAAACCCTTCAGAGATCAGGGAACATGAGCTGCCTGAGAGACTCCGCTACACTGCCCACCTCCCCCTGTGGTGACAGGGGTGGGCAGGAATGACCTTTGACCCCGGCTCCACCACTAATGCCTTAAAGATGAAAGGAGACTTTTCAATTAAATGTTGAAATAATGTTGTCTAAGAGTAAATTACTCTGTGTTTCCTGCATTCTGCGCATTCCTGCAGTCGAATCCCTCCTGTACCCAATGCCCTTGGATAGAAGCAAGCGGAGAGTGGGGGGGGGGTGTGGCTGGAAAGGAGGGAGCCATCGAGGTGGGGGAGGGTGAGCTCTGGGGGGGAGGCGTTGGGCAAGCTCTTGTTTGTGGGCCTGCGGGGTGATGAGAAGTGGGTTCCGAGAAAGCTATGGCGTGCAGCCCAACAGCGCCTCCCTCCCCATAACCAGGACACAGGAATGTCGATCGCAAACGCGGAACGTGCAGTCATAGGTGGCCTCCGCACAGAAGATCGGTTCCAGTGACAAAACGCCCAAATTTACTTGGCTTGGAAATTCCATGACCCGCGGCATTAGGAGCTATGCAAAAGCACATTGTATTATTATAAAACGGCTGCATTCTCGCCTAAATACAAAATATGGTGCATGTACACTGAAGAAACCTCAAACCTGGTACACAACGATGGAAGGCAAGGTACGCGAACAGAAGGCGCTACAGCAACACACAAACCACGGTATTCTTCTATACACATGCTGCTAACAACACGAATAATTCCGCTTAAATAGTACACAATAATGACGGAGTTCATTTATCCAAGACGTGAGCCTAAGATTAGAAGTCAGAAAACTTTGGACACGGTCTGGAAACCACAATAACTGCATAGCATGGAACCCATATAAACCTGCCATGAAAATGAAACTTGGACGGTCACCCTCAGGCAGGCGGTGTGCAGCCTACACAGGAGAAGGTAGTGCCCAAACTGCAGACGCAAGGCATAAACCCCTCGGTTTCCATCTCTAAGGCACAGCAATATCCCCCGGAACCTCGTAATCTCGTGCAGCATGGCTGTCTGCCACGGAGCGCAGCGCCATCACCAGAACATCCTTACCTATCACGTCCTCTCCTGCAGCACACGCCTGTCCCTACAGCAAGGGTGCCTTCCCTGCATTGGTTTCTTGTAACACGGTCCAGGGCGGCTTTTCCCGGCCGCAAACAAGGCCTTGCAGCTTGCCTGGAGCACTCCAGCTTCCAAGAGATGATAGTCGTGCCCAGGTCTCTGTTTCCTCCTCGAAGCACAGTGTCATTCCTGAGGCAGGCAGGGAACCTTTATTTGACCAAAGCTCTTTTTTGGGACCCGGGACTGCCCTATGAACATGACACTGTCCTTTAAATTGGCGCCCTTTCATGGAACACAACCCTATCCTGAAAGCAAACCTTTCTTTGGCGGAGCACAGGACTATATCCAAAGCATATCTTTCTTCTGGGACCACATCTTCTTTTCTTGAACCTTGGGTTACGTTTCTGAAGCATAGCTCCGTTTTCAGAGCATTGTTTGTCCTGGGGCATTGCTTGCTTTCCTTGAGCACAGGACACGGTGCGAACGTGGCTTCTCTTTCCGGGAGCACATCTTTTCCAGGGGCCAAGAATCTGTACATCATCTCTGTTAAAGGAATAAAGGGTCGCTTTAACAGATTTACAGCTGCGGGTGTTGGTGACATAGTGATGGCCACAGTGAAGAAAGGAAAACCAGAACTCAGAAAAAAGGGTGAGTACACAGTAGTGTATGTCACAATTATCAGACCTTGCTTGCACCCCTTTTGTTAAAACACTTGTTTTCGAGCATGTGATTGTTAACTGCACACTGACTATTTGACAGGCTGCTTGAGTAAGTCAGATAAGCCTTTGCAGATATGCCTCAGCCCCCATCCAGCCCTTATCCGAAGCCAAGGCGTTTTCTCATCTGCTGTTTCATTTGTTGCTCATAGTCCTGTATTTGGAAATGAAGAGGTTCCACAATAAAAGATGCGTTTGAAGTGTGTCGTGTGAGTTAGATGAAGTTTAGGGGAATAGGAGCAGTTGAGCATAGAAACACTTTAACATATGCCAAGTAAAGGAGATTGGCGTGTTAGGCTGCACAGTAAGGTTAGCTCTGTGTGTTTCTGCGTGCGTTGGTGTCTGCGTGCTTGTATACGTGTGGCTCTGTGTGTGTGGCTCTGTGTGTGTGTAGCTCTGTGTGTGTGTAGCTCTGTGTGTGTGGCTCTGTGTGTGTCTCTGTGTGTGTGTGTGTTTCTGTGTGTGTTTGTCTCTGTGTGTGTGTGTGACTCTGTGTGTGGCTCCGTGTGTGTGTGTGGCTCTGTGTGTGTGTGGCTCTGTGTGTGTGTGTGTGGCTCTCTGTGTGTGTGTGGCTCTGTGTGTATGTGGCTCTGTGTGTGTGTGTGGATCAATTTCCCATTATTCAAATATGTATTGTATTTGAAAAATATGCATATTTAGATTGGACGTTTATTTCCACGAACACTGCAATTACCTGCTAAATTTTTGAATATGTCGAATGGAAATCTGTTAACATCATGCCTAAATGGTAACATAGCTGACTCACCAAACTTTAGGATTTGTTTGCCATGTAGTCTTACATTGCCATCTAAGTCAAAGCATAGCAGAACATTTCAATGCTATATCATTCGCATCCAACTAAAATCATATTTGAGGGATTGGTTGGCGTCTTACTAAGAATAATAAAATAGTGAAAAAGTGCTCATTTTAGATCATAGTGTCTTCTCGAACACAAACACTAATTTTCAATCTGCCCTGAAGCAAATGTGACATAAAGCTGCAGGACCGTTAGATTCACTCTAAATATGGCACACACTTTAGTCCCTTTTCTGGTGAGCACTGCGTGTGACATCAGGCACATAAGATTGTCAACATACATGAAGCACATTAGCTTGCCAACAGACATGAAGCACACGTTTAAAAAGATGCATAGCACTAATGTGTAATACAAAACTGTCACAAAAAGGGTCATATTAAACAAAATATATTCACGCTCTCCATATATCTCTGCACATTGAAAATGTGGATAAGTCACAAACCAGTGACGGTGGCCATGAGTAAGAGCAGCATCAGAAGTTTAGGACTCCACATGGTGTAAGTGTCGACGGTCACAGGTAACAGAGAGCTGGGTAGACGCTGAGAAGCCGAATGGACAGAAACTCATGTGGAAGCCAGTGTGAACATCCTTGCTCTCTTCCCTCCCCTCCGAAGGAGAAATCTGAATCAGAGTTTCCCATGCTTTTTCCTCTTGAGCAGCACGGGTAGTGGAGTCATGCCAGAAATTATGGTTCTCGAATAGACATCATGGACTATGAGGATGTTGATATTGAATTCAAATGCAGAGTGGCTCATATTACATTGTAGTGGCAGTAAAAGGTGTAAATGTTTTGGGATAGAGAGACCAATTGAAGCTTGGAATAATTCTTAACCCGGGAAGTAAAGAGCCTGGATTGCTTGTAGCGGACAGCAAGGATAAGGATTGGGTGATGAGTCTGTTTCTTAAAGTGTTTTTACTGGAAGCTTGGGAAAATTGAAGGGTTTGACCAATAAGATCAAAATAAGAAATGGTGCTGTACCAGTGAAACAGAAACTCAGAAGAGTACCTGTAAATATGGGAGATGAATTAAAGATGTTGGTATGATTGATGAAAGCATAATCCTTGAAGTGGAATTGTCTGAATGGGGTTCCCTCAGTTTTGGAACAGAAGACAGACAAATGTTTGAGGTTGTGCATGGACTTGATGGCTATTAATGCAAATCTGTCATCCCTTACCCAATACCAGTCAGCTGTGTGTAAGTAAGAAGAGGCTAAGGTATTCTCAACATTGGATCTTCGATCAGCCGATCATCAAATTGAGTTAACTGAAGATTAAAACATTTTATTGCTTTTCTCTCTCCTCAAGTGTTACATCAGTTTAATAGGATTCCTTTTGGTTTGACGTCAGCGCTGTTCGTGTTTATAAGGGTACTCTTTCATATTTTTAAGGACATAAATAATTTTGAGAGATGTTTTCAGGACAATATTCTTATATGCTCCCGAAATGAACAAGAACATTTAGAGCATACCCTGGCAGTGTGCAAAAGATTAGAAATACATGGACTCGCACTAAAGGAAAAAAAGTGTAGGTTTTCCTGAGACTCTGTGGAATATTTAGGACACACTTTGTCTGGAAATGGAGTTGTTCCAAAGAAATCCCTAGTAGATGCTATTGTCAATGTTCCAGCTCCAGATAACAAGGAGAAGCTATTGCCATTTGCAGGCTAGTGCGAGTACTACAGCATGTTTAGAAAAAATATTGCTAAGCCCCTGTGAGAACTGACCAGGAATAGAACCTAATTTAAATGGACAGATAAGCAACAAGAAGCATTCCAGAAGATCAAGGAGGAGATTGTGGGAGTTCCCACACTCAAACCTTTCTATTTGAACTAAGTCTGTATTATTACTGTGAATGGCAGTATATATGGTATTAGTGGAGTGTTGCCTCAAAAGTATGAGGAGGAATGGTGTGTTGCATTTGCGTAAAAAACTCTCAATGATACTAACAGGAGATATGCTGCAACTGAAAAAGAGTTGTCAGCATGTGTGTGGGCTATTGAACAGTTCTGTAATTATGTTTGGGGAAGTAGGGGAGTGCTGAGGACAGATCCTAAACCATTGGTTTGGATTTTGTCTCCAGGTGGGGGATGAAATGCCACTGCACACATAGCTAGGCACAAATCAAGGTTACAAGAGTACAAGTTAAGGTTTAGTATGTACCAAATAAGAGCAATGTCACTGCTGATTGTCTGTCTAGATTGCATTGTTTAGAAGACAGACAATGAAGCCGAGGAATGTAATGAGATTGAGAGGGTCATGACCATCAAGGATTTTGTCAACAGGGAATTCAAAGGCATATTGGAGGATGCTTGGAAAAAAGAAGTGGTAAAATACAGTTTTTGGCAACTGCTGAAGAAGTATGTGGTGGCCTACAGAACAATGTCTGCCCCCTGAAATAAAACCTTTTTTTTTTAAAGTGTCAGGAGAATTGGAAGTGGAGGGGGACTTGGTATTCAAAGGAGGAAGATGTGTTTCTTCAGACTTCACACAGAGGAAATCTTAATTTGAAGGGCATCCTGGAATGTCCTCTATGAAGAGACTTAGGTCATATTTTTGGTGGCCTGGTATGGACAGATGGCAGACAGAGTGGTGAGAGAATGTGAGGTGTGTCAACAGTGATAATATGCTGAAAGTGCTTCCTTTGAACCCTGTGACATGGCTGAAATTTCCCTGGGAAACTGTAGCTTTTGATATTTCTGGTCCATAAAAAAAAGTTACCACAAGAAGCCAGCTTAGCTTTAGTTGTGATTGAATATCACTCCAAATGGCCTGAAGTTAAGTTTGTTGCACGTCACCTCGAGTGTGGTGATTGAATTCTTTAAAGAGGTTTTTGCTCAGGAAGGGTGTCTAGAAGTAGTTGTTACTGACAACAGCGTTTAGCTGACGTCTCATGAGATGGAGGAGGTTCTTAAAGGATGTGGTATCAAGCACATAACTACAGCACTGTATGAACCTCAAGGAAATGGTCAAGTTGACAAATGTAATCGTGTGCTTAAAAATGGTATTGAATGGGCACGCAAGTCTGGAAGTGAATGGAAAAATTTGTTGAGGGAAAAGTTATGGATGCATCGTACTACTGTTTATTCTGTCTCTGAAGCAAAGCCTTTCTGCTTTTTGAAAGGAAGAGATCCAGTCTCCAAGTTGTGCCCATGGTGGATTAAAAAGAAAATGCCAAATGAATTTCTCATGGATGCTAAAGATGTACTGTTAAGGGTGCAGAAGAAACAAGAAAAAAAGAAAAGTAGATATGATAGTAAATTGAGAGGCTGAGAACCCACCTTTGTAGTGGGAGAGTGGGTAAGAATACTCAAACCTGGGTTTCAAATGAGGGGTAACTAAATTTGGTTGAGCAATGAGAGTTGTGAAAGTCAACAAGAACAGTGTGATCACTCAAAATGGGAAGGTGTGGACTTTAAGGAGAGTGGTCAAATGGCATTAAATGAAGAGGATGTTCAGTTGGAGGGAAGTCAATATGTGTTTAAAATAAACAAGCCATTTTTAGGTCATCGTGTTTCTAATAAGTTGAGTGATTTTGTCTCCACTGATGTTGGTAGTCAAAGCCGAGATATGGAGAATGTTGAGTTGGGAGCGGACAATAATGTGTGGATTGACACTGAGTTTGTGGCACCAAGACAGAACAATGTGTATGTTGGTACTTAGTCTTTGGCATCAAGACTTAAGAGAAAATGCAGGATTAGTCATTCACCTGTAAAGTTCGATGACAATGGGGCGTGATTTAGATTTTTGTGAATTGGCTACTCCATCACAAAAGTGACGGATATCCTGTCGCTGTATTACAAGTGCATTATATACTATGGCACAATATGGCGGACAGGATAGTTGTCAAGTTTGTGACAGAGTATCCCATACACCAACATCTAAATCAGGCCCTATGTATAAATTTGGTAATTTTCTTTTAATTTATAGCTTATGTTAGTTTTGTGATTTTTTTAGGTGATAAGGTATGTTATGTTACGTAGCTTGTTCAATCCTTTCTTTTCCTGTATATGTTTGAATGCAGATCTTTGCTGATGTCACTATGTCAGTTCTACATGTCGCTGTGAGAGTCAGTTTCCAGTGGACTGGCTAGCGCTTTGTCCTGTGGAACTGTGCTGCCCCAAATAAGCATAACTTTGCATTTACTTCATAGACCTGCGTTTTTACATCCAAGACATATTAGGAGTCACAGGGAAATCACTGAAATCTGGGACGATTCTGAAAAGCAAGGAGATATGGTAACTTGAGTGCATTGGGTGATGGCGTTGGTCAGTTCAGGGCACTGGAATTGTTAACACACAATCTTCATTGCATTGCTTCATGCTGGTGTCAGTGCTCGGTGCACATCTGTGATGTCCCCCGCATCACCACCCGCCCGTCGCTCCTTGGGATACAGATACACTGCTAGATTAATCTTTTAAGAACATGCAAACATTATTTACACCCCATGCAATGATTAATGCACGCTCCTTGCGTACAGAAAAGTACATCAACGGCAGAGATACTTAAGAAGCTTGTCAAATAAACGCATACTCATAACACCAGCACAGTCCTGCAAAAGGTCCATCGATTTGAGGTGAGCTGTGCTGTAAATCCTCCTCAGGTGGTACATACTGCAGGGAAGATGGGATTACATGCTCGGAGCACAAGAAACCGTTTAATTTGTAAAGTTCCACAAAGGATGCATTGCATACTTTCAGCACCATTTTAAAGTGACCAAACCACTGATCTGCAAGACTTAATCATTGTAATATTCTTACTGAAACTACAAAGACATTGAGTCATTGGAAGATCTGTAATAGGTAAAGGCGCAAACCCTGTTTATACGTTACAGCAGCTTAAGATAATAAGTCTGGGTCAGTGCCTTGAAGACACTGCTTTATTGCTAAGTTCTACCACTTACCTGCATTTTTGACCTTGTGAACTGTGGCCTTGTGTTTTCATTTAACTTGGATGGATGCCTAGCATTCATTATAAATTAGTTTATTTCGTCTGGTCAGGCAAGTGGTTCACATTTACATTGTCATTATTTAGTTCACGATGTACAATACACAAATATAAATATGTAGAAGCTATAGCAGGTAGTTAACAGCGTGTACTTAAGGTCAATCATGAATACATTAACATTCACTAGTGTACAATGGAAGCCTACCATATTGCATAAGTATCACATTACATTATTCACCTTAGCGCTTGTGTAACTAGATAGATAGGGAACAATCGCATGTCCATATTTCCCTCCCCCCAATAGAGCATACATCGGCACCGACCTCATACAGTCTCATTTACCTTTTCCAACGGATCTTAATCATCACTCTGCATATTCAGGAGATGTTGTTTTAGCGGATCCCAGAAATCCCTGGGCTTCGATGCCTGCTGTAGTTCTTCTGCATAAACCTCCATAGTTTCCCTACAGTATGACATGTCAACGAGGCAGTCCTTAAACCTGGGGGGGGGGGGGGGCTTTGCTGTCCCATCTAATGGCCACCCTTCTTGTTGCCAACAGCAGGGACACCGCTGGGAATTTCCGCCTCTTTTGCGGGCTTTAATTTATATATTCCCAGCAAACACACCAGAGGAGTGTTCGGCACCAGTTCGACCAGCATTCCCGTTATTGCATCCATTATATCTTGCCAGTATTTGTGTATCTGCAAGCATGCCCACGCTAGGTCTGGAAATCTGCGTGCATAGCGTCGCATCTTTTACATTTGTCATGTGTTCCAAGACCGTATCTATGTAATTGTGTCGGGGGAATAATAAAATTGATGCATAACTTTGAATTGTATAATACGCAAATTACAACTAGATGTAAATAACCGTAATTGAGTGCAGCTATATTCCCAATCTTGTACATCAATAGTTTCTCCCAGCAGTGTTTCCTACCTAATTAGTGATTTGTTACTAAGCTGTCTTTGCTCTGATTGTGATGTAGTGTATAGGCGGTTAATTAATTTCTGGCGTGTTGGCGCATCGGTGGTTCCTCCGGATAAGTTGCATACATATCCCTGATTGCCATCTGCAAGCGCAGGAGGGCGAACATCTTCATTGGCGTGTTATGTATGCTCAGTGATAGGTCGCACCGTCCTATGAACCTACCATGCGGGAAGACATCCTTCATTGTGGAGATCTTCATGTCCTCTAGCAACCGTGTCATTTTCTTTTCCTCTGTCACCGATAATCTCGGGTGGTTAGCTATAGGGAGTGCCGGGGCATAAATAGGTAGTTTCTTAGCCCTGCTCGCTAGTGTGTGCCACGCCCTTGACGTACAGCGCACAGGTTGGGTCGTGTCAGTGTGTGTGTAGGATGTGGGATGCGATACAAAAGTCAGTAGTGGAGTCTGGTGTACACTGTCCGTTTCTACCGCTGTATGTGGAATGTACGTGTGATGTTTTGTCCAATAGTGTGCGTGCTGCGCCTGCGCGCAATAGAAGTATAGTAGCATGTCTGGTGCTACGAAACCTCCCTGATGGTATGGTTTTGTTAATACTTTCCAATTTACTCTGGCCTGTTTACCCGCCCATGCGAGTCTCTGCAGTGCGGAACGCAGTTTGGAGAAAAACGCCTGCATCAACCAAATTGGGATATTGATAAATAAGTATAAAAATTTGGGTAGGACTATCATCTTTTGCAGTGCAATCCTGTTTGCTAGCGATAGAGGTAGTTGTGTCCACCTTGTTATCTGCTCGTCACGTTTAGTCAGCGCCTTTCCGTAGTTCTCCCTTATTACTAGATCCCGGTCCCTGTGTATCCATACACTTAGGCATTTGACTGGGTCAGTTTGCCACTTTAAGGGATAAATCAGTGTCGGCTGAGTCGTAGCTAATGTCAGAGAGATTAGCACTGATTTGTCCCAGTTTATACGCAGCCCTGCATACTTTTCAAAGCAGATACACTCTCTGATAAGGTCGTTGAGATGTGTATTGGGATGACGAATGAATAGCACCATGTCGTCGGCGTATAGGGAAATGTAAAGTGGGAGTAGGCCTAACTGTAGGGCAGCTTCCGAGTGATGCTGGCAGATTCTACAGGCTAGGGGCTCTAGGATCAGTGTAAACAATATTGGTGATAGTGGGCAGCCCTGTCTTGTCCCTCTTCCTATATGTATGGGTTCCGATGTGTGTCCATTTAGTCTAATTCTAGCAGTTGGGTCATGATGCAATAGTTCTATCCATCTCAAAAACTGCTCAGGGAAGCCCATCCTGCGCAGCACTACGAACATGTACGTCCATTCCACCGAATCGAAAGCTTTCGTAGCGTCCAGCAATGCTGCTGCCGCCGGCAGCTCCGGATCCAGGTGATGATAAAAGGGCAAAAATAGTTCTTATGTTTTGGGTGGTGGATCTAGTTGGGACGAATCCTACCTGATCAGGTAGTTCCAATTTTCCTTGTAGTAGCTGTATTCTAGTAGCTATGACCTTTGTTAAGATTTTGAAATCTATATTTATTAAGGACAAGGGGCGATAAGAGTCGCAGCAGTGGATCCTTGTCAGGTTTGGGGACTGCCACTAAAAGTGCTTCCCTAAGTGAGGCAGGGAGTCTACCCTCTTCATATGCCTCCTCATACATTGCTGCTAATTGCGGTATTAACAGGTCTTTGTATGTTTTGTAATACTCTACTGGGAGCCTGTCTAAACCTGGGGCTTTGTTGTTTGGTAGGGAGTTAATTGCATCTATAAATTCATCCTTAGTGATGTGGTGGCTTAAAAATTCCCTGTGGGTGTCCGATAGCCAAGCCAATGCTACATCTTGCCAATAAAGGTTAATTTATTCTGCGGTGGTGTACGATTGTGTGTCAATACAGTCCCAAGTGGTACCCCAGGAAGCGGTGTAAGATGGACGGTGTATCATACAGTGTGTGGCCGTCTTCATCCCTGATTTGCGTTATGTATGATGTTGTAAGTGAGGGTCTAATCTTGCTGGACAGAGCACGTCCCGGCCTACCCCCCTCCCCATAGTTTCCGTGCTACGTATCTTCTCGATTTATATTTTATCTCATCCTTGGCGTATGTTAAATAGTCGTCCATCCGTTCCCTTATTTTACCCAATAGAGTAGGGTTACCTGTTAGTGTATGTTCCGCTTCGAGTGTACTCACATCCATTTCTATGATGTTCAATTGCAGCTGGATGTCCTTCAGGATCCCAGCATGTTTGCTAATGCAATGACCACGAATCATGACTTTAAACGCCTCCCATAATGTCCCTGCTCTGGTCTCTGATCCAGCATTTAAATCAAAATAGTCCCTTAGTGCCTGTTGCAGCTCTGAATGGAACACTTGATCTAGCAGGCCACTCCCCTGTAACCTCCACGCGAATTGTCTGGGTACATGTGTGGGGATCTCCAGTGTAATGTATACCGGGGAATGGTCTGATAAAGTTTTGGGTAGGTGTTTGACCATCTTCATCAAAGTACAAGCTTCTGCTGTGAGTAACCAATAGTCTATCCGTGACGTGCACGTTCCCTCCCTCCTGCTTACATTTCTCATTCTCCAAATGCATGTAATGCCCCACATCTCCATGCCGTCTTTTAGGGCCTTGGCCGCTTCCTTGCCATAACGCTCGTTAACCATTGATCTGTCAAGGGCCGGATCCAGGCAGGTATTAAAATCCACTCCCGATAATATAGGCGCGCAGTTGAATTCCCTTAGCTTAGTCCACATTTCCACATAAAAGCTGGGGTCGTCTATATTAGGACCATATGATGTTACTACCGTCAGTACTGTGCCACCAAAATTTCCCTGCACTATGACGTAGTGACCTTGATCGTCATGTAAGGCTCTTATGAGCTGAAATGGAATACTTCGCCTGACAAGTAGCAAAACACCTCTAGCATACGTAGAGTAGGAAGAAACCACGCGGTATGACGCCCAGCGCGTTCCCACTCGTGTTTCAGTAATAGAGGTAAGGTGTGTTTCCTGTATGCATGCCACATCTATTCCGTGTCTGTCGAAATATGCAAGTACCTTTCGTATTTTCTGTGGGTTTTGAAGCCCACGAACATTCTACGTTACAAACGTCATTGTTCGGGTTGTCATACTAGCGTTAGCCATGCTCATCTATCTTCTCTGGAGATATCCGCTGCCCTGAGAACTTCAGGTGTAAAGTGAAAACTGCACATGTACCTTCTCTTGTCGACCAGACATTTTCTGCCTTTCCCAATCTTCACCCCACCCACTCCGCCCTGTACCCTTTGGCAGAGGCAATCCCAGATTTATGCTTCCTTAATGGCCCACCACCCCCCCCCCTCCCCTGTTAAGGTCAAGAAAAATACCCCAGTAACAAAAAACAAACTTGTGTGGCGCACACGGAGGGGCAATAACTGCCAGCCCATTTCCTGTGGATCCCTCCCACATGGGCGGATGCCCGGCCAAAACATAGTGTGTCTAGAAACCCATCATACTATAACACAGTTCAGTAATACCGGGTGATGGATTGTAAGAATTGCAATAAAACATAGTAATAGCGATACTATAAAACTGTTCAGACATTGTCTAACCGCCAGGTCCCCAGCTGGGAGACCATTTTGAACATGTTACGACTTATCTGTAATAGATCATCAGCAGTTGTGAGCCTCAGCCAGTGTCCTGCTTCCAATGCTGCTTCTCAAGAGACGTTAGGGGAGAGATTGTTCAAATGTGGTGCGAGCCTTGCAGTCCAAGCAGTCCCCTCGCTTTACCGCAGTTTCTGTGACCAATTAGTCAGCAGTAGAGTCAACAGCCTGCTGCGCTTATCTGTGCATTCTTATGTGAGGCCAGTAATCCAGTGAAGGCAGCCGCATGTTTCGACATCATCTACTATTCGGCGTCCGATGTTGTGGCTTGTTCATCCTGGTCTCCCCTCGGGGATTTCCGTCTCGGTCCTTGATTACCTTTTTGTTGGACAAATTTTAGTACATCTTTGGACTTGTTAAAGATCTTTGACCTTCCTTCATCAGTGATCTTGAGCATTGCCGGGTATAGCATAGCATATTGTATTTTCAAATCTCTCAGCTTTTGTTTTGCTGTGCCAAATTTTTTCCTGGCCTCTTTGTCCGATACTGTAAAGTCAGGATATATAGATAGGTCCATGCCTTCATGGGTCAGCTTCCCCAGTTCTTGAGCTTTCCGTAAAGCCGGTTCCATGTCTCTGTAGTTTAGTATTCTCGCTATGATCGGCGTGGTCTCGAGCCGGTTGGTGGTTTCGGCGCCAGGGATATATGCGCTCTTACCACTCTGAAAATCTCGGCGAACGTCTCCCGTCCCAGCAGTGATATGTGCAGCTGTACGACATACCTCTCCATAGGCACCGTGTTCGTAGTCTGGAAAATACCCATCAGGCGGATGTTGTTTCTGCAGGACCGCACTTCCAAGTCCTCAGCCTTAGCTGCCAGGTCAGCCAACCTGTTTCGTGTCCATCTGGACATGCGCGTCGTCTGCCTCGGATATGCGACGCTCAGCTATATCCAGCCTCTCTGTGTGTTTGTCCATACGTTCCGACATTCTGCTGGTACGTGAGAGTCAATTTTCCCATCGATATTGGTCAACGCTGCCTGTATCGTGGTGAACATTGCTTGCACGTCATAGTTTGTGACTCCACCTGTTGCGCCCGTCGACATCTGCGATAACGGTTGATCTTCAGTGCTCTGGTCTGATAAGTTCTTGGTATGCTCAAAAGGTAATTTTCGGTTGGTTCCTGTCCGGCTTGCCCATCCTTAAATCTGTATCTATGCTTGGAGTACAAAGGCAGAGTAGTGTGTTGTGCAACAGGATCCTGGCAATCTTGCCCTGCTTGGCTGTTGCAGTAGGTAAAGCTCCCTGTTTATTTAATAGGTGGTGCCGTTGCACGGGCCTGTCTGATTGCAGTGAAGACTGACAGATTCTGCTTTATTTCACTCAGTCAGCGCTGTGGGTCTGCCTGTCCTCCACCTCTTTCGCGCCCCAGTTATTGCCTCAAACTTGATCTTGCTTCAGGGTGCCAGCAGCTTCCCTATTTAATGCTCAGTATTGTGTTTTTTGTCTCCTTTTGCGCTCCTAATGAAGCATTCATTGGGCGTGTGTTGCAGCTGCTGGGGGCTCCTTCCACTCCCAGACTTTCCTATGCCCAGGCCTCTTGCTGTTAAACTGTGCAAAAGGGGAAGTGTCCAGCTCAAGTTTTGGCCAATCAGGTAATGCCTCACAGGATCTTCAGTGCTCTGGTCTGATAAGTTCTTGGTATGCTCAAAAGGTAATTTTCGGTTGGTTCCTGTCCGGCTTGCCCATCCTTAAACCTGTATCTATGCTTGGAGTACAAAGGCAGAGTAGTGTGTTGTGCAACAGGATCCTGGCAATCTTGCCCTGCTTGGCTGTTGCAGTAGGTAAAGCTCCCTGTTTATTTAATAGGTGGTGCCGTTGCACGGGCCTGTCTGATTGCAGTGAAGACTGACAGATTCTGCTTTATTTCACTCAGACAGCGCTGTGGGTCTGCATGTCCTCCACCTCTTTCGCGCCCCAGTTATTGCCTCAAACTTGATCTTGCTTCAGGGTGTCCAGCAGCTTCCCTATTTAATGCTCAGTATTGTGTTTTTTGTCTCCTTTTGCGCTCCTAATGAAGCATTAATTGGGTGTGTTTTGCAGCTGCTGGGGGCTCCTTCCACTCCCAGACTTTACTATGCCCAGGCCTCTTGCTGTTAAACTGTGCAAAAGGGGAAGTGTCCAGCTCAAGTTTTGGCCAATCAGGTAATGCCTCACAGGACCCACATCGTGTTCCCTGTAACTTGGGGCACACCGCCGATTTATGTTAGGGCAGAGGTGCGGCGTATTGATGCCCGGGGGCATCCGGCTCGACACTCAAGTTGGTGCCTCCGCCCTCAATCAAGCTGCGCTAGGTTCCGACCGCTAGAACCAAGACCGAGAGTTTTGTCTGTCCTGGCGGGGGGCTGCATAAGTCCTGCGCCGCTGTTATACCCGCCTCACCTTCACACTCCGGGCGGCGCCCCTATGACTTCACAGGATCGTGCCTGACTATTCTCGTGTAGCTTTACCCCGGTGTGTGCAGCGCTCTCCTCCCTTCCGCCGCTTATCGTGTAGTCCCTGTTCTCCTGCGCCTCCACCAGCTCGCAGAGTTCCGGTCGTACCGGGCACCGAGCCTTCACAGGGTCTGCCGAACGTGCCTTGCGACACCGCCTCTCGACTCAGCACAGGCCGCTGCCCCAGTTTCAGTTTCCCTCTGCTGGGCCGCTGGGATCCTAATCTCGCCTCAAGCTGTTTTTGGAGTCCACGATCGGCTCAATTCTGTCATTAACAAGCGTCGGATGTGCAGTGGTGCCAATCTTCACCAAGTTGTTACGATTGGGTTTCTATACTTGTAGGATTGCGATGTTTATTTTGGGCATCTGCGAGGAGCTCGTCTAAAACGCGGCCATCTCGCAGGTTGGCAAGTAGAGCAGAAGGTTAATATGCCTGCTGCAGAGTAAAGATCTGTATTTAAAGTGGATAGCCGAGTGGATTAAAAAAGCCAGCCTTTACCAGTGCTTTAAAACAAATGAAATGCATGTGAGAGAGGGGCTACCGAGGGATGAGGACCCCTTTTGCCAGGTGATAGTGTTGTGAATGTATCTAGGACTCTAACTAGATATTCCTGATTTTTGCCCTTGTGTGGTTATAATAAATCATATCCTTATAAAGGCATAAGAATCATATCCATATTAAGGCATAGCCAATGCAGTCCAAATACAGGCAAGGATACTCCCATAGACTCCTAGAAAGTACAACGTGTTCTTGAACAAACCAAGTCTCCAGCAGCCCGGGAATTTCCCCTGCTTCTGTTTTGATTTGTTCTAAAACTCCTGAGAGTCCTGAAAGAACTGCCAGTTCTTAGTGACGTCTTATGTCCAACCTTACGTCAAACTCGAAACTCGGCACCTTCCAGGTATAAATATACCAGCATCTGCCTTAAGCAACACACGGTGATTTGGAGCAGAATCGGCTATCTACTTGCCTGACGCCCTGCTGATGCGAGTGCTGAAGGAAGCCGACCCTCCCTGCTGACGCACTAAGAAAGACACTGTCTTTTCTCCTGCCGAGAAATCCAGCTTCAGTGTTTTCTGGTCACCCTCGCGGGTTTCTGGGAGATCGAGTCCTGAGAGAGAGATACAAGACCTCCTTCATTCTATACCTAAGGTACGGAGCGGATTAGACCCATAGAGAATTCTTGATTCAGATTCTTGGCAAAAAACTGTAACTCATCTACTCCTTCCCACGTACTAGGCTTAGGTTAGGTACACTGGGGTAGGCGTATCTTAGAAACACCAGTTGAGTACGTTTGGTCATTATTTTATCATTGTATGTATTTTATCCATTTTAAGTATCATATGGCTTAGAAACCATATAAATGCTTTTACAGTATTATTTCATAATACTCCTTTTACTGTACGCACTTTACTTTATGACAATTGCAATTGTGGCAATTCATTTCTCTTGCATGAGAAAGAAGACTGCTCAATAAATAACCCTTTTATTGAAAACGCCCGTCTCTATATTTCTCTGCACTTTGGTGAAACTAAACATGCACGATTGACTGAGTAAAATAGCTATCTATTGTTTCCGCGACTCTAGAGATATATTCCTTATTGCAGGGGGAACAAAGTTGTCATGTGATATGGTTGTCAGAAGCTAATCCCTTCGGGTCTATAAAGGAAAGCTAAACGCCTTCTTGTTTACTCGAGAAAGTTTCTAGTGACCTCTGAGCTAGCTGGCACACACAATTAAGTCTACAATATTCAATAGAGACCTAGTCGACCTCAGTCCTACGTCTAAGCTATCGTTTATGTTATTCCAATGTGCAGAGCCTATTGGGAATATAGGAACTACACTACAATAGTGATGAAATCTAAGGAGATCATGATGGAGGGGGTGCTAAAATTAATTGCTGCACCGGATGCCACCAGCAATAAAGCATCACTCAGCACCAGCCCACCACCTCAGTACACCACCCTCTCAGCAACACCACCTCTGCATCATTGCACCAGCGCAGCACCACTTCAGCTTCAGCGCAACACCACTTCAGCATCAGCGCAGAACCACTTCAGCATTAACATAGCATCACCTCAGCACAGCACCAACTCAACATCACTCAACTTCACCTGAGCAGCATCTCAGCCAGCGCAGCAGCACCACCACTTCAGCAGCACACAACATAATTACACTCTACATAATAACACTCAGTGCAACATATCTTCACCCAACTCAACGAAAAACACCCCAAATAAATGCACTCTATACCACATACAAGCTATCCACCTAAATGCACTTCACACCATGACAATTCCAATAAGCATAATTTCATTCAACGCTAGTTACACACCAGCCCTGTCATCTCTCCCCCACTGCCCCTTTCATCACACTGCCACTGCCCCTTTCATCTCGCAATTACACTACTCCCTTTCATCCCTCCCTCACACTGCCTATCTCCTCTATACAGCCTGTTCACACATGCTACTTTCCTGTACCACCTCGTGCTGTGCAAAAGTCCACCTCACGCTTCCCCACCCTCTGAGTGCCCCTTCTTCTCATCCCTCTCTCTCTATACGTACCTCTCTCTCTCGTTCTCTCATGCACTCTTTCCGCCACTCTCGTGTTAGTTCACTTCAGATCTTCAAGCGCAATTTTCCGTCTCTCAAACCCATGCTTTCCTCCTCATCTTAGGGTCTCTTTCTCACACACTCTTTCTGCTCCTCTATCTGGAATTCATTCACCACTTTGTGCATAAACTACCTATCCCTCTCTAGCTACCTTTATATCTATTCTGTGGAGCTCTCACTCCTATCTATTCACAATGTCACATAATTCCAGCCCACACAAATCCAATTCAAACCACATACTGCCACTCCAAAAAACATACTTCCACTCCACTCTAAACCCAAACACATAAATAAGACATTGTCATTTACAATACGAATAGCTCTAACTCTTGCAAATGTCAGACCTATTGCATTGCAAATGCTTGCCATTTATGCTGCTTCAGCAGATTACAGTTTTTGAATGTATCTTTCCATCTCAAAAACAGCAAAGTACATATTCATATTTGCAAACATAAAAAAAAATAGTTTTGTTTTTTAAGATTGAAAAAAGTTTTTATGACTTTTACACACTAACACAATATTAATTAACAAAGTGTAGCAAGCACAAGGTGCATAGTTTTAGGACCACAAAATACACAATTCAGGTATTATAGATTCACTGATTATTTGAAAGAACCAGTAAAGCGAACACTATGCAAAAGAACTCCTCGCCCTATGAAGAGTCTCTACAAAGAGTCTCAACGAAATAAAGAACAAAGACGCTAAACAGTCAGGCAATAACAGCTTACTTTCAATAGAACTAGAGGTATGGGTAAAAGAACAGAAGCAAAAGCTAACACTGATAAATGTATATTTACATCCACGTGAGCAAAAAAACCGGGATGAACTTTCTGACGGCAGAAGTGATAAAAACACTGGCAGAGGAGGCAACATCCAACCTCATAGTAACAGGGGACTTCAATATATATCTTGGAGGGTCCCAGACAAGGGACTCACTTCTGGAAGACCAGTTCTTGCCGTGAGATATACCACAACAGGAGGCAAACAAATGGGGCAAACAAAATTGGTTGGCAAGGGACAGCGTAAAGGACCTAGAACACCTCAACCTGGTAGCTCTAAATGGTCGCTTTACAGGTGACAGCCCTCCGGCAGCCACTTTTCACAGCTCAATAGACTTCACATTTTCATCCCTACAGCTTTTCGGCAAAGTCACGGACTTCCAAATAGGAACAATGCCAGCCAGCGACCATATACCGCAAGAAATTACCCTTAACATCTACGGGGTAGTGGTATCCACGGCAGTATTAAATTTAGGATGCTCACTTTCGGTGGCACCTAAAAGAATAAAATGCAATATGCATAACCTGGAAGGCTTCGCGAATTAAGCGAAAACACTGTGGGAAAAATGTACAGCAATTCAGACAGACAATCTAAGACGCTGGGAGCAATTCACGAGAGGACTTGTGTTAGCACATACAAGGAAAACTAAGACCCATATCACAACGGAAGCCCTAAACCTTCAAATCCTCACATAGAACCCTCACTCCACGGATGGCCGTGACAAGGCTATAAAATAAAACTCCAATCTAATGCACCTTAAACGAAATATCAACAAATTACTGCGGCAATTACATTGAGAAGGACCGAACATCGCCGTTCAAAAAGAACAGCAAAAACCAAAAATCTGTAAAAATTAATTAATTTGGCACGCAAAAAGGGAAGCAGAGGAAGAGCTATGGGCTAAGCTTCTCCATGATGCAAAAGGAAATAATACCAGCGGAAGATTCTGGAAAATGGTGAACACCCTCCAGACCCCAAGAAGCCTAAGCATTAATTCTCATCTTACTGAAGAAGCTTGGTCCAAATACCTTCTGGTTCATTTTAACACTGCACCAATGATGTCCATCACGAGGCAACCAGACCACGACAGAGAAATCCAAGCCCGTTCCCTACAATCGGACACTACTTCACTGGCTTTCACCCAAAAACAAATTATACGTAGGATAGTGAAAGGAAAGTCAGAGGGGGCACCAGGCCCCAACGGGATCCCTCCCACTCTGTACAAACGAAACCCGGAATACTGGGTATCACCACTATTCCCATTGTTCAAACAGATCACAGACACAGAAAGAATTCCAGCCTAATGGAAAGGCTCTACAATAGCTCCAATTCATAAGAAAGGCAACACAAATGACCCAAAAAATTACATACTAGTTGCCTTAATTGACAACTAGGCCAAATAGAATGCTGGTCTTCTACTGGAGGAGCTCACAGAATGGACGAACGAAAACGCTGTGATCCCCATCACCCAGACAGGTTTTCTCAAACAAATGGGAACAACGTAAAATATTCTGGCATTATCACTTTTAATGGACGCAGTTAAACTAGCCAATCTGCCTCTTTACGTATGTTTCACTGATTTCACTTCAGCGTTCGACAACATCAACAGAAAGCTATTATGGGAGAAGCTGGCAAACAGGAAAATTCCATCAACCCTACTATCACAGTTGATGTTACTACATACGGACACGTGGGTACAAGTCAAGTTGGGATCAGGAGACCGTCTGTCAAGGAAAATACGGATGACCAAGGGCCTCAAACAAGGGTGCGTGTTAGCGCTGTCATTACTCAACATCTTCATGTCTGACCTTTCACAGAAACTCGACGAAAGTAACTCTCACGCCCCGAGCTTAGGCGGTCTTACCCTCTCGGACCTGATGTATGCTGATGACATTGTGCTGTTCAGCCGAAAGCCGATAGGGCTACAACATCTAATCAGTACAACATACAATTACTCGACAGCGAACAGCCTAAGCATTAATCTCTCAAAAACAAAAACTATGAGAATAAACGCTAAGACATCCACACCAAAGTTCTGCTGGCAAATGGGAGGATTCACACTCGAAACAGTGGAGGAATACAAGTATTTGGGCCTAACCGTGGACAAAAAAGGATCATTTCAACAAAAGAAGGAAGCAATAAAACGGAGAGGAACTAGCACAGCAATCGCACTAAGGAGCCTCAAAACGAAAGCAGTCAGCAGTAGCTTCACCCCACTGCTACAAGTGATTCAGGTAAAATTAACACCGGCCATTATTTATGGGAGCGAATGTCTCCGAGAGAGGGACGCCTAGATATTGGACAACACTATAGCTAAGGCCATGAGAATGATATTCAACCTGCCTAATTACACCTCGCAGGCACAAATAAGGCTAGAATTCAGCCTGAGGAACCAAAAAGTAGAACTAATGGGCGCCTATGCCAAAAGATGGCATGAAATCCAGAAAGGAGAAGACTCAAGCTTGAATTACCACCTATGGAAGCAGATAGAAAGAAAAATAATTGTGCAGCCGCAAAATATCTAAAGCACTCAACAGATTCATTGGAATTACAAGAAGCCTGAAAGAGCATTGGGTCACATAACACCTTCAAACAGCTAGTAAATAAATCAGTAAGAATAGTTTCGCTAATAGAGGATAAAACAAGACTAGCCAATAGGGCTCATGGCTGGACAATCATCCAAAACTATACCAGCAGCTCCTGCCAAAGCTACTTAGGAGTCGGGTTCACTCTGCGTACAAAGGAGAGGTTTATTTGCCTACGGATGGGCATACTTCCGTCACAAAACCACCTTACCCAATGGAAAAGGCTCCAAACGACAATGAATTGCCGTTTATGTGGTCATTCAAAAGAGGACATCCTCCATTTAATATGCATCTGCAAAGGTCTGGAAAAAGAGCGCAGACATCTAAAACCGTCCCTAAAGAAGCTAGGAATAAGGACATGCCGGCAGGTGGTCAAGGCATGCTTTGATGGCAAAAACATCCAATTAGTAAACCATTTTGTCAAATTTCTGGAAAAAGCAGAAAAAAAAAACAGAATGACAGAAGGGAGGGACCGGACAAAGCAAACCCATACGACAAATACAATTTAATTACTCATTCAGCACTGTCAAGGAACAATCACCTTAATACCTTAATGCAAGTTTGAACGCAACAAAACAGCAGAAGCTGTCTGTAACGAGCCATAAAAAATCCCTCGAAAATCTTTCTTCCAAGCATCATTCCAATTCGACAGTCCTGCTTAAACCTGTCCCAAGATCATGCAGGTGCACAGATTTTGACATAGACACTTCAGGCCATAAAAATGACTTTTTCTAATCTTAATCTTTGTAAAGCACTTTTTAGCCACATGAAAATTGTTTTAATGTTCTTTTACATAACTTTTTTTTTATTTTATTCATAAAATGGGGGGCATCATATCAATTGGTATTTACTGTATTATATGTTACTGATTGCAATGGTTTTAATTAACTGAGAAGTAAAGATTACTTACCTCCTGGCCCTGGAGTCCTATGTACCAAATCAGGAGTGATGTACTTTGAGCAAGGCTCTGATGGCAGAAGGAGCCTAGACGCACAGATTGAAAAAGGTAAGGCATTCCAGACAATCACTGTTGGTACTGCAAGGCTTTCTCTCACCTTAAATGTAAACTTATGGAGACATGTAGTCAACAGTGGAAGGTAAGTATAGTAATTACACAAATCCAGAAGTGTGACTCAGAAGTGTTTATTCTGAATTGGTATCCTCAGCACAGCAGTCCAGCTCTCAGTGCTGCCCAACAGTAATGACTCATACATGGAACACATTGAATAGAACAATCTAGATTCTGTCTGTACATTCCAGCTTACATGCTAGCCAATATGAAATGTTAACTTATAGCTCTATTTAACTCCATTTAACTCTACAGCAAGTTAGTGGAAATCGGACACCTTGGGATAGCCTGAGCCATGCACCTAACCACCAACTCAAAGCCAATGAAGAGATCTCCTGGAACTCCAGACATGGCCGTAATCTCCAGGCACACTAGCTAGGCACTCTGCTACCTTTTCAGGCAAGTAACAACCTCCGCCGTTGTATCTTGGTAAGGCCAAAAAACAAAAGCATTGTGCAATCAATATGGAATTCACTGCTAGAAAGATGATGATAACCTTATGACCGGATAATGAAATGGGCAACTTCAGTCTAATAACAAGCACTGGCGAAGCAAATAGGTTTGGCATGGGCTGCCAGTCTCATGGCTTTGTCAAAGCTGGTTTTGTTCTGTCATGGTTTATGCAAACATTTGTTGTGGCGAAGCTGCTGGCCACTTATCAATCTAAAAAAAAACATTAGCATAAAGCAAAAATATTTTTGAGGCTAAATAAGCATTCATTGCTAGATGGTCCCTAGCACTTAAGGGAACAACGTTGTGTGTGGATGAGCTCACTGTGAAAGGGCAGAATGGCACCAATCACAGTGACCTTAGCAAATGGCTGAAGTAGGCTGACCCACTGACCCTTGCTGGAATAATCGGAAGAAAAGTGTGACTGACACAATAACACACCAGTGGATGAAGAGGGGTGGCTGAAATGTTATTTATATAATTTTAGAAAAGTCAAGAGATCTAGAAAGGAGGTAAACCCTTATGGATGTTCAAA
This sequence comes from Lissotriton vulgaris, assembly GCF_964263255.1. Taxonomy (NCBI): domain Eukaryota; kingdom Metazoa; phylum Chordata; class Amphibia; order Caudata; family Salamandridae; genus Lissotriton; species Lissotriton vulgaris. Next base: position 1,046,536,329 of record NC_141697.1, on the reverse strand, counting down.
CAACCACCACATCATCCCTCCTCCACTCGCTCAGCAACTGTTCAACATTAAAATTACGATTAATTGACATTTGGAGACTGTTAATCCTACTTAATTAAAAAGACAAACTTCAGTGGGAGGCACGAAAAAAACAATAAAATGTACCCAATTATCCTATAGAAAACATGGGTCTCTTTTTTCTGTTATTATTATGCTTTCTAGGTTGATCTTCAAGGTTTCATCCTAAAAGCGAACAATACAGTAGAGTCAGTAAAAAACACTCTAGTGATATGAACAGTAAGTATGGAACAATATTGTTTTACTACATTCAACCAATGTAATTTAATGCTGCTCCTGCAACAGAAGGATTGTTTGAAATAGGCTCTTTGGCTACACATTCCCCTGTCAAATTTCATCTTGTTCAGAGCGCTCCCGTGATGAGACCCAGCGGTTTACAATTAATTCCTAAAATATAAAATACATATATATTAGTTTATGATTAGCAAGAGCAAGACCACAATAATATAGATTCCAATGTGTATCCAACTGAAACACCTACCAATACTAAAGTGACACCGTTTCAGTTGAGGACGCCATTATTTTAAATGGCTCTGTATCACATTAGATATCGAAGAGTTGTCAACAGCGACTACAGGTATGATTGAGATAATAGGACCACACAAAATGCTTGCTAATATCTTTGTTAAATATTCATGAAATGTTGTGAAAAGAAGGGCATGCATGTACAACTGACCCATAAAAGAATCTGGCAGAGTGTTAAAGATAGACAAAGGTTATAGCTGGGGAACAGAAATTTGGGTTGGTTGAAGTTGTGTACTAGGTTTTTCTTAGGAAATTCAAAAGGAATAATGAAGTGAAAGCTTGTTAGTGTGGGTTGTAATCCGATTTCAAATGACATATACTTCCTGGTTTACCCAAAAAACTATTTTTACAGTCTGGCTGTTTGTGTACCACCTTAACCACCACAGTTTGCCTGACTAAGCAAGCATGAACATTTGTATTTCATCCATCCTTACATAATGCAAGTGGTTTGCTAATAGGTCCAGGTGAAATTCCCTTTACGCCCTCATAATCTTGTGTAATTTCATGTTCTAATTGTTATTCCCAAAATTATGTCAAACGATTGCAACCCAGAGGAAGATTATTTTGTGTCCAGGGGCCCAGCTTGTGCAATGCTCTAAACGCAAATGTCAGGCTTTATCAAACTAAATACAGTTCAGGAACCACTACAATGTAAAACCATTCAATCTAGTTTATGAAATAGATTTCTGGTGGTATTGTGGGGTACTGGGTGAAGAAAGTGACTAATGTTCCCACCTCACCTGTTGCTCAAATGTGTTACTGTGCTTTTAGAGTGTTGTCATACAAACTCAAAATAAAAAACTCAAAATAAACAGTTTACTAGATAAGTTCACTTGCCTGAACTTTTATTCTTTTCAGGCACTCTGGGGAGCACATCTCCTCTTCCGTCATGTCAGATGGTTTGATCAGATAGCAAAATAACAGCTCCTGAGAGGAAGAAAAACAGTAGTTGTCATCCTCGAATAATGTGTGTGTGTGTGTGTATATCTATCTATATCGAGATTATATATATATTATATATATATATATATATATATACATACATACATACATACATACATACATAAATACACACACACACACACAAACATAACCAGATGGACAGCTATCTATTTCGTGAAATGTTAATTTGCACTCAATCACTTTATTCACATTGGTATTTTAATTTGTTATTAAGCATGTTGCACTTTATATAAGCGTGTCGGTAGGATCATTAAAATTAATTTCTTTATATTTGTAATATTCTATGGCTCATTGTACAATTGGATGCATTGTGGTAACTGTAGACTATTTTTTGATGTTATTACATTTTGTTCCTTTTTTTTTAAACTTCTGATCTTTGCAACTATACAATATTAGGAAATGATCTGTTTGTATAAATTACAATAATTGCATGCACTATAATACATGGTTTATAATAAAGGCCAATATCTGTATTTATTACAAGGATTTGTGAGATTTGCATCTGAAAACACATAGTACATTTTCTGTGTTCATGAACTTTGCATAAATATTTTTTGAGGTGCTGGAGTCATTGATGTGAGAAAGATTGAGATGCTAAAACACATAATTATATGGAATACATTCTATATTATAACAGTAATCCTGAAGTCCCAGAACGTTTCTTTAACAAGGAGCAAGTGAAGCTCGTCATATTAAACAAGGGTGTTGGACCCATGAACCAGGACAGACTCATTGGGTGGAAGTTACAGGCTTGTTGCAGCATCAGGACCTTGGGATTATATTATATATAAATATAATCTATCTGCAACAAATAATCATAGCCTGATTTCAAATTAATAAAAAAGTTAGCCATTAATAACAAATACTACTATTTGTCTGACATATCTTAACAACTGATACTGCAAATTCAGATATGGGTTACATGATTATTTATACATGAAGGGAGTACCTATGTTTTAACTTGCCAAGACCACCAGCACACAGAGGAAGTCCTTAAGGAAGAACAGCTGCTGTAATTTTAAGATTTGGGAAGCGGTCTACAGTTTCTAATAGGTGTAGAAGGAAATGTCCTGGGGGTTTTAAGTTTGACATTAGTCTTATAGTTCTGTAATGACATTTCTTCAGTGGTGAAGCCTGAATTCAGGAAAAATCGGCCCGGGCAGGATGTTTAGAGGGGCCTTTATTACATTTTGACAAGTTAACTTTGCGCATCCGCATTACAGAAAACTATGAATTAAGTGTTTCCTTGCAGCGGGAATTATTCCAACAATTAGGGCTATCACCGAAGATCCTACAATATAGAAGTCAGTGTTTTCAGAAAAGCAGGTTAGAGATGTATATTTATTTTCTCCCAAATCTGTTGATAAATGAAAACACTTCGGACTTAAACCAGGCACGAAACTCCAGAGAACTAAAGAGACAAGCATTTACAATGCAATGGTCTCGGCAATATTATAGGTAGAGCTATTGGTATTGTTCATTATTTTTTTATCTTTTTTGTATCCCTAAATAAATGGCATTGGCATTAGCTTTTTTTTGCATATGCGATACCTATTGCATTAGCAGAGAGAGAGTGGGGTAGTGAGATAGAGAGAGAGAGAGAGTGAGGTATAGAAATAGAGAGAGAGTGAGGTAGTGAGAGAGTGAGGTAGATAGAGAGTGAGGTAGTGATCTAGAGAGAGTGAGGTAGTGAAAGAGTGAGGTAGTGAGGGAGAGGGGTGTTGTGAGTTAGTGAGAAAGAGAGAGAGGTAGTCAAAGAGAGTGAAAGTGAGATAGAAAGAGTGAGGTAGTGAGATAGAGAGTGATTGAGGTAGTGAGTTAGAGAGAGAGAGTGAAGTTGTGAGGTTGTGAGCTAGAGAGTGAGGTAGTGAGAGAGTGAGGTAGTGATGTTTTAAGAGAGAAGTTGTGAGATAGTGAGATAGAGTGGAGTAGTGAGGTAGAGAGAGTTATGTAGTGAGAGAGAGTGAGGTAGATAGAGAGTGAGGTAGTGAGAGACAGAGAGAGTGAGGTAGTGAAAGAGTGAGGTAGTGAGGGAGAGGGATGCTCTGAGGTAGTGAGATAGAAACAGTGAGTGAGTTTGTGAGGTAGTGAGATAGAGAGTGAGGTAGTGAAAGAGAGTGAAAGTGAGTTAGTGAGATAGAAAGAGGGAGAGTGAGGTAGCGAGATAGAGAGAGAGTGAGGTAGTGAGTTAGAGAGAGAGTGAAGTTGTGAGGTAGTGAGATAGAGAGTGAGTTAGTGAGAGAGTGTTGTAGTGAATTTTTGAGGGAGTGAGTTGTGATATAGTGAGATAGAGAGAGTGAGGTAGTGAGATAGTACTATCTACGCTTTCCCGGGTTCTGTGCCTCGGACTTGCATACTCGAAAGACGACTTGATGAATGCTAGAAGGGCTCAAGAGGCGGCAGCAGCTCAAACACACTCTGAGCAGGAGAAGGGACAGAAACAAATATCCGGTGCGAACACTTACTTAATAAGGTGCTCTGGGTCATAGTATTTGCGTGTAAAAGGCAGCGGGCTGCCTCATGTCCTCTAACGGCCAGACGAGACAAACAATGGTACTGTTGTTTCTAGAGTCGGAGGGCTGGGGACCTATCTACGCTTTCCCGGGTTCTGTGCCTCGGACTTGCATACTCGAAAGACTACTTGATGAATGCTAGAAGGGCTCAAGAGGCGGCAGCAGCTCAAACACACTCTGAGCAGGAGAAGGGACAGAAATGTGCGTGTAAAAGGCAGCGGGCTGCCTCATGTCCTCTCACGGCCAGACGAGACAAACAATGGCGGACACAAGCTTCCGTTTTTTTTCAGATTTGGGGGCGTGTTCGCTGTTCAAAAGTAGGTGAGGCTAAAAAGTGGAAAGAAGAACACCGAACACACCTCCAAATCCGAAAAGGACGGAGCCTATTTGGAGGGACGGCTCTCTCCTCCAATGGCTGGCCTCCATTTAGGAAGCCAGCCAATGGGAGAGAGCCAAAACGAGAGGCGGGACGAAGAGCCCCTCTAAGGAACATAATTTCTCGGTACTTCCGGTTCTGCCTTCGGCAGACCGGATATTACCTCGACCTAAAAAACGGGGTGAGATGTCAACATTTAATTTTCAACATTTCTTTTAGGTAGTATTGATTAAACTCTGTAGAATGATAAGAGAAAACCTTTCCATTGAGGGAAACATCAAAGAACATGCATCACTCACAGAACAGCCCAAATATTTAGAGGAGAATACCACCTAGGGGTACCTACCTTTGAAACATTCACCGTTGTTCGATTCAAGCCAGCCAGTGACTTCCACGTAAATGGTCTTCGTGCTGAACCTTGAAATTGGTGGTCAACGAGCTCTACAATTACAGAGTAGCTGGAAAAAACCAAGAAACGATATATAGGTATTAATGTTGAATCATTATATTGGTATTTGAAACTTTTGAAATCATAGTTTAAATTGTGAAGGAGACAGCAATGTCTATTTTATTATTTTTCTTTTTTTAGGAACACCCAATAACACTAAAAAGATCAGGTGAAAGTGTAGTACTGTACAGGCATACAGAGAAAACCAAGATGAATAGACTATTTTATGGTTGAAATTTCTTTAATATTTTCAAAGGTCAATCACACCACCCTCCCCGCACAGCCCGGGCCCGCCACCCACCCTGCAAAACAGGAGAGAGGGAGAATAGACAAACAGAGATCAAGAGCAATGGCGAGAGAGCGTGGTATTCATCAGGTTGGCGCTGGATCCGTGGATTGTTCAGTGAGCGATGCTAGGACCGCCTGTCTTTTGGCCATTGTCGGTCAGAGCTTTGTGGATGAGTGCTTAACAGATCTCCATTTCGAACTTTGCGGTTCGTTCGTTCAGGTCAGGCTTATGCAGAGCGCTCTGGGGAGTCCGCTTCTATGTCTAGAAACTGACAGGCCACCTTGAGAGACTGGATTTGATGGAGTTCCCCCCTTGAGACAAAAGATCTGGTGAAAGGGGTGGCCCCATGAGTAGGACACTATAGAAGCTCAAAGATGGGAGGTGATCGGTTGGAATGCTCTACGCTTTTGAAGAGTTGATATGGCTAGGTCTTGGTATAAAGTTTGTTTGGGCCTTTGTCCTAGCTGAAGGATGCGCTCTTTCAGCAGGAATTCGTAGACGCACGTTAGGATGTCCGCAGGGGGTGCGGGTGCAGATCTCCTTGGTGAGCGCGATCCAGTTTAATTTCGAAATTTGGAGATGCTTTTAGAATCGTACTAAAAAGGTCCATAACAAAGGAGGTGATATCCAAATCCTCTGCCTCAGCCGGAACCCTTCTGTTGTAGATGTTATTGCGGCACTAGAGGTTTTCCAAATCTTCGGTGTAGGCCGGCAAATATAAGTGCTGATCATATAGACGCAGGTTCTCCTGTTGGAGTTGTCAACCTCTTAATTTCAGCTCGATTCACGCACTTCAAGCGTATCCACTCTGTCGGAGAGGGAGTCCATATCCTGTTGCGTCTCTTTAAGTTCATCAGAGATTTCCTTTTTCATATTCTGAAGGTTGTTGCAAAATGAAGCAAACAAGGCTTCTATAAATGAGCAGGTTAGAGGGGCCTCTGGGTTGTCGGCATCCAGCAATGGTGCCGCCTCAGATGACAGCGAGGAGTCATCTGTGTGAGAGCTTGGGATCTTGAGCAACATCTCCTTCACTCAGCGATCCTTCTTCCCTTTACTCATGGTCATGGCGACGTATGTAATAGTGTCACTGCAATAAGGGTGTGTGGCAGCGCTGTATCTAAGAGCGTTGCAGCCACAAGCAGGTGAACGAGTGTCGTAGCCCCAGGCTACAGGAGAGGTTGGAAGCCAGAGCCCCAGAGATGGATGTTCTCAGGATCCACGCTGGCCCACGCTTGGACAGCCGCTGATGTGCGCTGCTAGGCACTGACCTGTGCCACACTGTTCGCTTAATACAATGCTGACCTAGGAGGCCAATCTGGGGCTGCCGTGTCCTCCCACTCTGAGGGTGGCTGGTTCACTTGGCGCCTTCAGGAGAATCCCAGTAACAAGAAGCCTGCCTCGCCCTGCGACCAGCCCAAGGGCCCCGGTCCAGTCCATCCAAGCGAAACCTCGTGGCTCACAAAGCAGACCGATATTAAAGTCCTCAGCCAAGCGTAGTTAGGGGTCACAAATGGTGCAGTACACATCATGGCAGGGAGGCATATGGAGGAACCTCATGGCCTCCGGTCTGTGGGCATTCACTCGTAGCTACAGCAATGGCCCTGGTCCATTCAACGCAGAGGGTCAGGGAGGGGTGCCCAGGGATCCCCGATGGCAGCACCAGCCACCCTTTAGCAGCTATGAGGATATGTCTGCAAGACCCTCCAGCCTTACCAGCAGCGGGTCCCCCGCCGGGCCGCCAGCGTGGAAAAGCTACGGCGACTCGCCTTGCAGTCTGCTGTCCCTTCGCAGGGTTGGTTCCCATGCGGCATCTTGTTGCAGCCCCCACCCGCCAAGACGAGTGGATCACATAGCACAGGAAGGCAGGGCCAATAATCTTCAGCCACAACAGCAGCTTCGGATGTTGTCGGGCAGGCCACCCACTGATGCCGCTCACTCCAAGCCACCAAGGCCCATCAACAAGTCCACCGATGGGGTGGTGGTTGTGGGGGTGGGGGAGGAGTGGAGGGGTATATTGCCTCAGCAGCACCCGTGTCGCCAGCGCCGGGCCCCAAGTCTAGGGTCCAGCTACAGCAGCCTCGTACCGGGCCCCAAGGCTGCCCACTTCTATTCAATTCCCTGGTGTTGAGCAGGCGCCAGCTGGCGATTCAGGGCCAGCTGAGAACCAGGCAGGGGGCACTGCACTCCACTTGGCTCAACCCGGCTAGGTCTCAATTACCTCCAGGGGAGGAGCCAATGGAGGTTGGGAATCCAGGATGCTGGGTAAGTCACACCATGCTATGTTAGGCCCGACTCCAGCAAGGCATGTCTATCGCCACGATTCAGTACAACCACTTCTCAAGTCGCCCCCCAGGGGTGTTCGGCGGGATGCCAGGTTATCCACTGTACGAATCAGGCCCCCAACTCCGGCCATTCAGTGGCTTGGATGAGCAGGCCCGGCGGCGGTCTGTGTTGGAGAGATGGGGAGAAGCGTCTCACCCGATCGACACCTTGGCCACCCCCCCATAAACTATTTTATGAGAATTGGCTACAAGGGAACATCCATGACATATATCCAATCTAAGGGGCTGTGGCTAATCCACTCAGGGGGCTATATATGGTGGTGGTGGTGGTGGTGGTGGTGGTGGTGGGGGGGGGGGGGGTACAGATTCCTCACGAACCTTAAAACATGAAAATAGCAAATGCTTTAATATTTGCTCTTCGATTCTAGCTGTGTAACCATACACCTCAGCACTTTCGTGGACCATTGCAAAGCTAAGACATATCAGTATTTTAAGAGAAGTGAAGTATTCCACTGTAACAAAACAGACGGGTGAACTGTGAAGAGAATTCACTGCAGGTGCTTTTTTGGGCGGCGGAAGTAGACACACAGTTAAACTGAACCAAATAAAAGTAGTTTTTGTATTTGCCATTAAACTTAGAGTTATTTGACAATTGATCTGTTCATCTATCATGAGAAGGAATACCTGGGTGAGGGAATCCTTTCAAATCTTGTACGGTAAGGTGGCAGACCTTTGGGCAAAGCAGCCTTAGCCTCTTGGTATTGTAAATCTCTTACGTGAAAAACATAGTATTTAATTCTTTTAGCTCTAGGAGAGGTAGTTGGTAAGTAAAAGCAGTTGAAAATGCCCTGAAATTATATATGGAATAAGGAATTATACAAGTGTGATGCATATTTTCTCTCTAATTCTCAGAAGACCAGCATGATAAATTCTGATCCATACATTTTTCCAAGGACTTCCTATTTGCTAGCTTTTAATTTCATTTAAACACTGCAGTCCAAGAACAACATTCACAGTATCAATTCTGCATTCTCAAATACACTTAAAATCTAGAAGCACAGCTTTTAGGGTGCAAGCTGACTGCCATAATATGGAAGGCTGCACGCATGTATTAAAGTAAGAATCCGAATATTCCAGGTTCAGAAAGTAACTCAAAATATGTCTCTTAGGCTACAAGAATCAGCTATTGCAATGCCTCAATTATTAGTTCTGCTTCTCTAATGCCAGGAAACGTCTGTGAACGTGTGCTTCATATGAAATGGAATGTTCTGGACCTGTTTTGTAGACCGCTTCACTCATACACCGACACCCACCTTAGCTTTCTTTTACCCATACATGTGCTGTGTGCATGGGTGTTGATTGCAGTATAAATAGCACCTGGAAGATGGTTTGCTGAAGCACAAAATGGTGCTTCCTGCTGTCTTTGGAAGAGTGCATCAGAAGACATAAGAGGTTTCATTCCCTTTTGTGCTCAGCCGTCGACTGTCTGAAGGCAGGAAATCTCCTGTTATATGTAGTCTCTCACTCATTTGAGTGCCTATACCCCCCTTCTTCCTGAAAATCTGAGAAAAAAAGTCCATAGAGATGTTTTTTCCTTTTTTTGTAAGCACGCCAGATGTAAATTATTTTTGTCTGTCCAAGCTCTGCTGCATCTAAAGGAACATGCATCTAAAGGAACAGGATTCTGGAAGTTTGCGTTTTGTGCATCAGGCAGTGAGTGTGGCCTATCCCAACTGGAATGTGTTCAAGTTTGCGGGTCCTGATTACAAGGTGTCAGTTTATTTTAAAAGTCTTGATCCTCAACATTACTTACTTGTTTCCTTCAATATGAAATTTAGAAACTAAAAATAAAATGACTAAAATGTTGCAGCTTGGACCTCGCCAACAGAGAATGAAGCAGTCCATGTAGGTCATGAGTCCTTCCATGCATTTGTACATACCGTATACGTTAATGTTGAGGCACTTGAACTGTCAATAAACTACTGTACAGTGATCGTGACCAAACCCCATTTTTTTTTGCCCAATTCGTACCATGGTAAACTTTCTGTTGCCTAAATGGGGGAGCTTTGGGCCAGGGTATTCCTTCCCTTAGACAAGTTCATATTAACGCTTCTGTTAAATGTGAAGCTCCTAATTGATGGAAACACATCCACATTGGTGCTGGAGCTTTCTGCCTATGTGTTTTTTCTTTGGAGGACAAACAGGCTTCAGATACAAGAGAATCCCAGTATACATATACAAGTTAAGTTGAGTACAGTCATCATCATTCATTGCAATGTTGTGCGCAGGTAGATTTAACGCAGTTCTGGACACAGAGCAATTGTATTTGTCACTCACCCTTCACAGGATAGCCCACTCTGCGACCCCTCCGAACCCCATCAAAGGCCCTTATATGATGCCCAGGCCCCCCATATTTTCTCCCACTCGCGAGGGCATCCAGACTTTGATAGACCACCTGCTCTGCATTATAACACCAGTCCATATCACACAGCAATGCTGCTATCTGAGGCTCTGCCGCCCCCTATGCACGTGCAATGTTCCTTTTTGCGACCCCCCGCTAACGCCAGCCACAACCGGGCCCACTGTGGTCAAGTGATCTCTCCTGTAGCCCCGAGGATATGCCACCTGGACTCCACTGGGACCTGCTTGCCCACTACAGCTTCCATTATGCGAATTACACTCCTCCAGTACTTCTAAATCCTGGGACACGCCCATTGTATATGAAAGAATGACCCCTTCTCGTCACAACCCCGGATACATAACTCAGAACCAGTCCAATTAATCTGGACCTGCACCATCCTCGAGGCATAAGACCTGTGGAGGATGCGGAGTTGAACAAGCCGAAAGAGTGCCCTGACAGCTATTTCTCTGGGGCTCTGTAGGGCCTCCACCCAATCATCATCCTCCAACAGTCCCACATCCGACTCCCAGGCCTCCTGCAGGGAACCCAGACAGTCCGGAGAATTGTTTATCAGCTTTTTGTATGCAAGTGATACCGCTTTCTCAATCATGGGGTCTAAGAGGAGTCTATCATCCAGGGGGAATATTCTGCAATCGTAGTCCCTTCTTTCAGAAGGGAATGTAATGCAGAGCACAACTGTCGATATCCAAGGAATTCACTGTCGCCCATTTGAAAGCCCTCCCGTCGGGTATCGAACCTCACCATTTTGCCACCCTTCCAGACATCCCTAAGCACGTCGATACCGATCAGACTCCATTTACGGAAACCCTGTAACTGCTTCACCACTGACAGAAAAGCTCCCTCCCACAGTGGAGTCGGACAAACTGTTTTCTTGAACAAAAACGTCTTGGTTGTTCACCCATCCACTTTCAATCGGATCGAACATATTCTGAGCTCTTCACCTGTTAATTTTCCACATTTCTCATGTAAAGTTGTCAGTCTCAAACAGGATATTTATTTAGAAATTCATTGGTGTAAGAGGTCTGAAAGCTAGGTAGAAAACGTGTCACTTTTCTACAGACCAGTTTTTCAACCATTCCTGGTGCTAGATAACAAAGTGTATTGGTTACAATTCTGCTAGAGGTCTTCTCTTTGTCTCGCATTTTGAGCTTCTTCATAAGTACTGTGAAAGGTCTTGTAGGTCTATTGATAATTCAAAGTGCCAGATCAGGCATTGTTTTTGCTCTCATTTCCTGAGAGCAGAAAAACATTGTCTGTGTTTTGGAAATCTGCAATGTCTTACTTAAGGTTAGAAGCAATGTCTTACTTGGTGTTAGAAATCAGCAACTAATGGCGCTTTAGGTTTTACTCTGTAAAATTGGGCAGCCAGTCCACCAACAGTTCTGTATCCTCTATCAAGCCCAATTTTGTTTTCTTTGGTGTTCACTACATGCACCCTCTTGCAGTCTGATCCATCTTACGCGCCCGGTCTATTTGCCTGTTGCAGCGTCGCACAGTCTGGACTGACCCCCTTGCTCAGGCCCTTCGCTGTCTAGTGTTCTTGGCCCAGCCACTTTTTACCCAATGGCAGGATCCTCCCACTGAGGCGGATGTGACTGTACCTCTCACGTTCTTTTATTTCAGATCTGTGTCTATGTGGGTTCTTTGTAGTGGTCTGGTCCAGTAGTTGAATGGGGCATATTATGGGCCTCATTGTGGTTTTAGAACGGATAGCAAAATCAAAATGGAGTCTGTCGGTTTTGAAACTGGCCGGACACTCAGGCTGGCTTCTGACAGGTTCAAGGAGCCTGTCTGCCAGTCGGACCCGGCACGTAATCCCTATGGACGACGGTTTACACCGTCCGTATTACAATCTCGGTTTCCAGCAGGTTGTCCATGCCGGGCTTTCCGACATGGAAACCCTGTTGGAAAGAGACTTTCGGGGGGCCCAAGCAGGGCTCCCTTCAGCCAGCGACTTCTGGTTGGGGGCCGAGGTGTCCCCCTGTTCATCCATGCACCGTGTGGCAGGGACCATCAGGTGCCTTCCACGCGGGGCAGGGATGAACACAAACTGCCAAGTGCAGTTGCATCAAAATTCAGCAGTCAGACCCATATCCGAAACGGTGTCCACCAGACATTGAAATAAGGCCCTATGTGTTTTGTGGCTATGGGCAAACAGTCTGTGTTTGTCTTGCATATTTATATTTTGGTTCATGGTGGACCAGCCTGTCGCATGGTGACTCTCCCATCAAAATTGGGTTACGAGAACATTAAGTAAGCATTAGAATTAGTTTAGTGTCTAGAATCACTACCAAAGAAGGCTAGAGTTTCCCCATGGTATTACAGCTTTACTTTCATTGGGTACTGATTTAGTGTAGTGGGAATAGTTGAACAATGCCCAAGGCAACCATTGCAGTAGTATCTGTTTTAGGGGACCACAAAGCTGTGCTGCTTTCTAGTTTCCATTTCACTAATACTTCAGCCAGAGATTACATGCATTCCCTCCTGAAAAATCTTGTAATGCCACATTTTTTTTCTCAGAAGATTTGGAAGAGCACAAATGATGTCTGGTATTTTGGGGGAGGGGGTGTTTTGTAATCATTAATGTCTGTCCATGTTAGCAGTCCAATCAGCGTCTTATTTCAATGGCTTATCCTGTTTTTCATTAAAAAAAGAAAAGAATTACCACGCTGTAGGCAAAGACTGGCCAATTGGTAAAATGGTTGTGTAGTCAAAATACTTTTGTTGCAGGCTAGATGATCAAAAATACTTAATGAACAAGTTACTTACGGGGCGTGGCTTGGATGCCGAGGAGGTAGGCAACGTGAGCCCGGAGCTCCGCGCCCGATCCCGGATAAAATCCTGATAAAACGCACGAATTCCAACGGAAATCGAAAAATTTACTGGCTGAAGGCGTCACGGAGACATCGGCGCCCTGGGTTCGCAGTCACCTGCCGTTAATCTCCAAGAAAATCGAACTTGGAAAGTACCGGCGGAACCGAAAAGCCTCGATCTAAGATGGCGGCCTGAGGCCTGAGCTGGTGACGCAGAGAACAAAGGAGACCTGCTGATCTGCACCTCTAGAGCTCTTGTACCAGGGGTGCTTGCTGGAACGGAAGATCGACGTCGGTTCTGTGAGGTGGCTCAAGCGACCCTCCTTCCCGCCTTGGTGAAACTACGACGGTGGAGTGGGGAAATTTCTTCAGAGCGGACCTAAAATGGCGGCAGCCCCGTGAATCGACCATCACAGCCTTGCGTGCAAGCCGAGGTGACGGAGGCCCCATCACCACCGCTCCGACTGGAGGGAGCAGACCCACCCCGTAAGAGTGGCCTGCACAGTACTCTGTGCCCTAAGCTCAATCCGTATTTACAGTCTTTGCTGCCCTGGGGAACTATCCGGAACAAATGGTCCTGAACTTCTGAAAGGTTGACCGGAGATTGGAAGAAGGCCGAACATTGCGGACGGAAGGGCTGCTGGCGCCGATAGTTGGGATTCATCTTGCCCCTGGCTCGACCACACCAAGATGGGGAAGACAAAGGGGAAGGGGGACGGAGCGGCTGGATCTGAAACGATGGACGGAGCGGATCAAGGCCCCAATGATCTCCAACGTATGCAAGACCGCATTCTAGAGGCTATCTCAGCCACGAAGGACGCCCTGCAACAGGACATTGCCCAGGTAGCGACAGGCCTGGGGCTCCTGAAAGCCGAGCATGATAAACTTAAAGATAGGGTCAAGAGCGCGGAGTTAACCCTGCAGGAACTGGCTCCAGCGCACAAAACTATGGAAGGCCGGATGGAAGATGCTCTGGACCGAATAAAGGCACTGGAGAGGCGGGCGGAGGACCCTGAAAACCGGAGTAGGCGCAACAACGTCCGCCTGGTGGGCCTTCCGGAAAAAACGGAGGGCGATGATATGGTAGGCTACCTTAATCAGTGGCTCCGTACTGAAGTGGCACCGGAGGGGCTTCCCACCTTCTTTTCGCTGGAACGAGCCCACAGAGTCCCCGCCCGGCCGCCGGCCCCTGGCCTGCCCCCTCGCCCTGTGGTGATCAAACTTCTGCATTACAAGGACCGGGACTGGTTACTACAGAGAGCCAGGGAGGTAGGCCCCTTCCAGGTTGGCAACAACAAGGTTACGCTGTTCCCGGATTATACATTCGAGACACAGAAACTCAGAGCTAGCTTCCTCTCGATTAAACGAGAACTCCGGGTGGAGGGCATTAAATACTCCCTCCTTTTCCCCGCGAAACTCAGAATAGTGGTGGATGATAAAACGCTCTTCTTCACCACTTCGGCGGACGCTTGGGCATGGTGGGACACTTATAAAGCCGGGACGGATGGGGCCAGATTCAGGGTGGAAGAAGCGCAACGGAAACAGCCGACCAGAAAGTCGCAGCGTATTCGGAAACGTCGGCACAGGTCTGGGAAACCAACAGTGTCGCAAACGGAGGAGGAACGGAGGGCCGCTCTGCAAGCGGTGGTGGATCTGTCAGGGACGGTACGGAGCCAATCCGGAAAAGGCTCAGACTCGGAGGAACAGGCTACAGGGTCAGAAACTGACCTTTCGGAACTTGGTGGCGCCAGAGGACCTATTGTGACACCACAAACGTCAGGAGAGATCGTTGAAGCCTGAGGGAAGTAATTTGGAAAACGGATTGGTGGACTGGTAACGGGATGCCATGAGTAGTTAGGCAGAAACATGGAGACTCGTGAGTGATCATGGGGGGATTGCGGGCGGGATACGCGGGGTCAACCTTATGTAACGAACTCCTTCGGAATCAGACCGCGCCCTACTGGCCCCTAAGGTCATCGCAGTGGAGACTGCGAATTATAGTGTGAGTATTCGGGAGATTTCACCTAGTTGCAATAGTTTGGATGGGTTCTAATCTGGTCGAGACAGGGCCTGTCCTGGGGGGGTGGGAACCAAGAGTAGTTTAGGAGACTCAGGTTGGTGTTGGCGGGGTTTGGGGATCAGTTGCTGGGAGAGGGTGGGGGAGTCAGAATTGTGTTGGCATATGCGCATGGATGAAAACTGTTGTTGTTGTGTTCGGGAATGCAGGGGGTAATGGCTCATACGGGGGCTCTAAAATGTGTGACCTGGAACGTGCGGGGTCTGCATACCATGGTGCGTAGACACAAGATCCATGCCTACCTGACCCGCAGGGGGGTACACATAGCATTCCTCCAGAAGACGCACCTCACGAAGCAGGAGGGAGTGGTGCTACAGAGGAGATGGAGGGGACAGCTGTTCAATACAACATACTCGGCCTTTGCAAGGGGCGCCATGATATTGATACGAGCTGGGGTTCCCTTTCCGGTCACCAAACAGATGATAGATCCGGAGGGTAGATTCGTGGCTGTGGAAGGGAGACTCAGGGGACGAGTTGTGTCATTGTGTAGCGTGTATGCTCCAAACGTAGCTCTACCCGCCTTTCTGACGAAGCTCTCGGGTAAGCTGGCGAGCTACTTGACAGGCCCAATAATCATGGGAGGGGACTTTAATTCAATAGCAGACACCACATTGGATAGGTCCCACCCACCATTACATTCATCCCCAGTGCATAGACTAGCAAAGCATAGATTGAACTGGCAGGAGAGTTGGGATTTGGCAGATGCTTGGAGAACATTACACCCCACTACGAGGGATTACTCATTTCATTCTAGTATACACGACCTACATGTCAGGCTGGATGTGTTCTTGTGCTCTTCTCCCATACTCCCGGCAGTGGGAAGTGCGGAATACCTGGCTCGCACATTGTCTGATCACAACCCCCTATTGTTGTCCCTGAATTGGATGGTTGATGTCTCATGCGTTCCGACTTGGCGGTTACGACCGGATACCCTGGACGATTTATTATTTAGGGAGGCCCTGGGTGAGCGAGTGACTCGTTACTTTGAGGAGAACAGTGGCACCGCGTCCACCAGGGCGACGGAGTGGGATGGCTTTAAGGTAGTGGTCCGAAACATTGCATTGGAGCCACTGCGGGTGCTCGTAAGACATTGTTGGATGATCTCGAACGTGCAGAACGGGGGCTGCGAAAATTAGAACGGGAACGCCCGAATCATCCAGAGCTTCAGGAAGAGGTTGGTAAAGCCAAGGAAGCAGTGGCAGTGGAGTTGGAGCGACTGCGGAGCTTTGATCACAAGGTTTATCTGACCAAGGCGCAGGCGGAGGGCGATAAGGCGGGGACAATGCTGGCCTGGCTTGCCAACCCGATTAGGCGCGGTAGCCCAATCCTGTCCATCGAGGTGGAAGGGGGCGGGCTGGGATCCTGGATAGGTTTAGGACGTACTACGAAGGACTCTAGGAGAGCGGGCCGGTGGGCGGAGAGGAGGAGCTGGAAGCCTTTCTTGGGGGGCTACAGCTGCCACAGTTGGAACAAGCAGAGGCGGAGGACCTGGGCCGCAACATTACGATAGGAGAAATAGGGAGTGCGGTGAAGCAGATGGCTCGGAATAAAACCCCGGGCTAGACGGTCTGCCAATAGAGTTCTATAGTAAATATCTGGAGTTCTTAGCCCCACAGTTGCAGTCGGTCTATAATGAAGCGAAATCGAGAGGGAGACTGCCTCAATCTATGTGTGAGGCTCTTATGATCCCTCTGTTAAAACCTGGTAGGATGAGCAGTGATCTCTCCTCGTATCGCCCACCGTCCATGTTGACAACAGATTATAAGATTCTGAGTAAGATCTTAGCTAATAGATTGCTGACCCACATGACGGGCCTGATTCATAAAGATCAATCAGGTTTTATCCCTACAAGGAACACCACGAACAACATTCGCAGGTTAACTCCACTGCTGGGAGCTCAGTTGTCGGAGGCGACGGCGCCCCTGGTGTTCTCTATAGATATTGCGAAAGCGTTCGACAGCCTGGAGTGGGACTATCTATATGGAGTGATGAAGCATTTTGGGCTGGGTGAAGGCTACATCAGTTGGACCAAAGTGTTGTACACGGCGGCCACGGCGAGAGTCCGAGTGGGCTTGCTTATCTCGGGTCAATATCAGGTGCGCCATGGCACCAGACAGGGTGTTCGCTGTCCCCCCTCCTGTTCGCGTTGGCGATGGAACCGTTTGCGGCTGAAGCCAGATCGGGGCGCTACTATAGGGGACTGGTTTATAGGGCCAGGCCGCAGGCTATCTCACTTTACGCGGATGACCTTCTGATGTTCTTGGCTAACGCGGATGGGGAATTAGAGGGAGCGAGGCGACTCCTTGGACTCTTCGGGAGATTGTCGGGCCTAAAGGTCAACTGGGCCAAATCCTGCTTATTCCCGTTGCGACGGGGAGAGCCGCGCCCTCTCACCACTCAGAAGCTCAGATGGGAGCCTCACTGTCTACATTATTTAGGTGTTTATGTGTATCATACGGCAGCGGATATGTTGGACGGCAATATTACCCATTGCATTAATGCACTGAAGGGGAGCATGGACTTCTGGGCCACTCTACCACTCTCGATGACGGGTCGTGTCTCCTTGCTGAAGATGATAGCTCTTCCAAGGCTGCTATACTACTTCCGTACCCTAACGGTATGGATACCGGGTTCCATCTTCCGTCGAATAAGATCGCTAGTAATAGCGTTTCTATGGGGTACGGGAAGGCGACGGATAGCGTTAGACACCCTCTTGCGGCCCAAGGATGAAGGGGGTATGGCAGTACCTGATTTTGAGTGCTATTATTTGGCGGCACAGCTGCAATCCTTTACCCAGGAGATTGCGGGGGTCTACCGAGGTCCAGAGCAAGGTAGAAACGAGGGTACCCCACGCCATGTGCTCGCGTACATTACCCTTCACCAAAGACTTCTCGTCAGAGACTTGTCTGTAGAGGAGCAGACATTTAGACTTTGCTGGAACCGTGCGCGTCGAAGAGCGGGAATTCGGCGAATGTATGCACCGGAGATTCCGCTGGGAATGATCACGGCCCTACCTCATGGCGGGGATTGGTCGAGACTGCAGGGTTGGGAGGATGCTGGGCGACCTCTATGAGGACAGGGTTTTGCTTCCGTTCCGGACTCTGCAAGACCGGTTCGATTTACCCAGGGGGGATTATCTGTTGCATGCGGCGGTGATCGGGGCCATGCAGGAGCATTGGGGCGAGGGGCTGCAGGAACCTACCACTTCTATGGCCTGCCAATACACGATGATGGCGGCAGGAACTTTTAAGGCGGTGACCTGCCTATATTCCCGAATGCTGCGAGAAACCCTGCAGCCACTCACTGCCCTGAAAGCTAAATGGGAACTGGACCTCCAAATGGAGATCCCCGACACCACCTGGGGTCAGCTGCTGCGGAGGGCGAGGAAGAGCACGAGAAACGCCAGATTCCAACTTATACACTTTTACATTCTTCATAGGGCATACCTTACACCAGGGAAACTGAAGCAATACTTTGGAGTAGAACAGGCGGCCTGCCCTAGATGCAATACGATGGAGGCAGATCTGGGTCACATGTTATGGGATTGCCCTAACTGAGGGATTATTGGCAAGAGATCGGAGAGGCACTGAACAACGCCACGGACAGGGAGTTGTAATATACCAAAGCGGTAGGAGTACTGCACTGGTTTCCTCACACGCCCAAAAATAAGACGACCAGTAAGTTTATAGATATGGGGTTGATATTAGCGAAGAGGGAAATCACTAGGAATTGGAAATCTAAGAGGGGGCCCGCATACAAGCGATGGTACAATGAATGTCTAACCTTGCGATACCAATTAGCTAGACGAGCTGCAGACGATAAGGCATTAGAAAGGGAGACAGCATGGGAGACACTAGTGCAGGCACTCCGAGATGGCACTGGAGAGGAGGAGGGCGAGGACACAGACACTGATATGGATGACCCCACTAGCACACCGGGAGCACACTCTTAGCGAATGTTACATTCCTCCTCGCACACACCGGAACTTACATTCTCTAGTACTCCACTGTAGCGCAGCCATGGAGGGGGGGGGTTATTGGGAGTTCGGGGGGGTTGTTGATAGGGGGAGGGGGCGGGGTGAAAATATAAAAGCGGACCACGTTATCCTAATGTTTTAGCCAACGTGAATTGGGAGAAAATGCAGAAGATGGATATGCCACCGTCGCCGCCCGGCCTTCTGGATGTGGGCATACAGGCTGTGTAATGATGCCACTTAGACAAGTATATATCACAACACTGCATTGACATAATATTTATCGCTGTAATGTATACACAATGTTTTGGTACTGCAATAAAAACGATGTTACAAAAAAAAAAATGAACAAGTTACTTACCTTCGGTAACGATATATATGTAAGAAACAGTAGTTAGTATTAGATTCCTTACCTTAGAACAGGGGTCTCCAAACCGGTCCTGGAGGGCCGGATCCATGCCAGATTTTTAAAATTAATACATGTATCTCAATGGGGATATCAAAAAAATCTGGCATGGATCTGGCCCTCCAGGACCGGTTTGGAGACCCCTGCCTTAGAATATCCCCAGGCATCAGACTGGATCTGGAAATTCTTGCGTAGCAGTACCTTTGCGCGTCGGTAGGCGTCGTCTGCGGCTCCGCGTCCGTCGTCGGCGTTGTAAGCGCCGTGATGACGTCGGAGTACTTAGACGCTGCCTCCGCATGCTGACACCAGTTCTTAGACACAGCTTTTCCGCGCCAGAAACGCAGAGCCATCTTAAAAACCAGCACTGGTGCCATTGAAACTAGGGCCCTGAAAAGGGGATGAACTTAACCCTAGATATCGGTTCGCCGAACAGGGAGGATGGGTGTGGCGGTAAGGAATCCAATACTAACTACTGTTTCTTACAGATATATCGTTACCGAAGGGAAGTAACTTGTTTATCTGAAAGAAACAGGTTAGTATTAGATTCCTTACCTTAGAATAGATACCCCAGCAATTACAACCCCGGTGGTGGGTCTGCGAACCAATAATCACACCAGAAAGTCCTGGAGGACGGAACGGCCAAAGAAGCCATCCCTCCGGACTTGACTGTCCAGGCAGTAGTGTCTTGCAAACGTGTGCAGCGAGACCCACGTAGCTGCCTGACAAATGTCCTGCAAGGGGACTCCCCGACCCAGGGCAGTAGTAGCCGCCGTGGCCCGAGTGGAATGGGCCCTCAGCCCAACAGGAGGTTCCTTCTTAGCCAAGGAGTAGCATGCCTTCATACACAACACGACCCACCGAGAGATGGTCCGCTTGTGTACCGCCTTTCCCTTCTTTCAGAAAACAAGTTACAATAGGGGACTTGAACAAAGATGGTTGATCAGGCAACCTTAGAAAGGCTGAAAGGGCAGAAAGGTAGCCCTTGATAGTTTACAAGGCTATGCTCTCGCAACTACATGTGTGGTAACAAACAGGGTACAATGACCAAAAGGAAAAGAGGCACAGAAGCAGATTCTTTGGTGTGTATCTCCTTGTCACAGCAAGATGTAGGTTTTATTTTCTCCAGACTTGAGAAATGTTACATTCGCCGACACGTGTTTCGTCGTGTGCGGTTGAGTCAACACGACTCTTCAGGGCTTAATCTTCAATTCCAAATGTTTGGTTTGAAGTAAGTCTGGACCTTGTTATCTAAGTTCACTATGTAATTAGTGAGAATCGGAATTATCAATAAAATGGAAGCGTTTAACCAGTAAGGTCATACGTGTGGTTAGTATTTCGTCTGGTTGTGACCCCGCCTCACTGGTAGGTGATGAGTCTCGAGTTTTGGCGCTGAGTACGTCTGTGTCTCAGGCGGAAGCCGGGAGGGGATTCTTCGGTTGTGCTCAGGAAGGAAACGGGTGCGTCTCCTCTTCGGCGGTGTACTGTGAAAGGCAATCCCTCCTCTGGTAGTTCCCGGCGGTCGTCTCTCGTGTACGAACTTGAAGATTAAGCCCTGAAGAGTCGTGTTGACTCAACCGCACACGACGAAACACGTGTCGGCGAATGTAACATTTCTCAAGTCTGGAGAAAATAAAACCTACATCTTGCTGTGACAAGGAGATACACACCAAAGAATCTGCTTCTGTGCCTCTTTTCCTTTTGGTCATTGTACCCTGTTTGTTACCACGCATGTAGTTGCGAGAGCATAGCCTTGTAAATTTGCTTTGTCTGTTGACTTTTTGGACGGTTAAGGGTGTTTGCCGTCTTCTCTACACGCACTACACAACAACATTTTATTTATCTTTCACACACTGTAACGTACTAACTCAGGCAGTGCGCCCTTGGGTTCCGAATCTTCTAAAAACCCCCTTTTTCAGTAGCCCTTGATAGTGCCCAGAGCAGAGCCCTGCTGAGCAAGAGAAAGAAGGAAGAAAAGAACCTTAGCAAGAGGGGCAGAGAGAGGATCCACAGCCTTTGCTGTGCACCATGCCACAAATCTGTTCCACCTGCAGGCGTATACTGACTTTGTGGAGGGACGCCTGGCTGCCAGAATGACATTACAGACTTCAGGAGGCAAGTCAAATGGCCTCAACTGTCGCCGCTCAATCTCCAAGCATGGAGGTGGAGACTGGACAGGCTCGGGTGGAGGACCGTCCCCTGCTGCTGCGACAGAAGGTCCTCCTGAAGAGGCAGATGAACCGGGGGATCGACTGACATACTGAGTAGCTCGGGATACCAGTACCTTCGTGCCCAGTCCGGAGCCACAAGGATGACTTGGGCCCGGTCGCGTTTGATCTTCTTCAGCACTCTGGGCAGAAGTGGTATAGGCGGAAAGGCGTACAACAGACCGCAACTCCACTCGCGACAAAAAGCGTCTCCGAGCGAGTGCCGCCTTGGAAATTCCAACGCGCAGAACTGATGACATTGCGCGTTCTCTTCGGTGGCGAATAGATCTAACCAAGGTTCTCCACACTGCAGAAAGAGACCTTGCGCCACGTCCGAGTTCATCATGTACCGGCGGTTTCTTCGCCCTGGCATTCAGAGAACCTGCCAGGTGTTGAACCACCAGGGTCACGCCCTGATGTTCCAGCCACTGCCAGAGGCACAGAGCCTCCTGGCAGAGGGTCCACGACCCCACCCCGCCCTGTTTGTTGCAGTACCACGTGGCGGTTGTGTTGTCCGTGAACACCTGCACTGCACTCCCCCGGACAGAGGGGAGGAATGCCTTCCGTGCTAGACGAATCGCCCGCAGCTCCAAAAGGTTGATATGGAGCCGGGACTCCGCCTGAGACTAGAGGCCTCTGATCTCCGCCTCTCCCATGTGGCCTCCCCAGCCCTGAAGGGACGCGTCCGTCACAACTACGTGCTCAGGTTGGGGAAGGGAGAGGGATCTGCCGCTGACCCAATCGCGGTCCGTGAGCCACCACTACAGCTGTCTCGCAGTGCCCTCCGAGATCAGGACATGGTCGGACAGGTTGCCCTGATGCTGGGCCCACTGAAACTTCAGGTCCCACTGCAGAGCCCGCATCCCCCATCGGGCGTGATGCACCAGAAGGACGAAGGAGGCCATCAGCCACAGCGTCAACCTGACCGAGACTCGGGATAAAGGCTCAAAGATCGGAATCATAGGCTGAATATCCCGAACCCGCTGTTCGGGAGGATAAACCCGAAACTGCGCCGAGTCGAGAACCGCTCCGATGAAGAGGAGCTTCTGGGAGGGGCACAGGTGTGACTTCGGAGAACCCCAGCTGGTGCAGGAGGTCTGCCGTTGTCTGGAGGTGGCTGACGACTGTCTGGGGCGAGCCCGCCTTCAACAACCAGTCGTCGAGGTAGGGGAAGACTGAAACCCCTAACCTGCGCAGATGAGCTGCGACCACCGCCATCACCTTCGTGAACACCCGTGGGGCGCTGGTAAGACCGAAGGGGAGCCCGGTAAACTGAAAGTGCTTGTGGCCTACCGTGAACCGCAGGTAGTGCCGGTGGGCCTGCAGGATGGGGATGTGGAAATAAGTGTCCTGCAAGTCCAACGCTACCATCCAGTCTCCTGGGTCCAGGGCAGCTAAGACCTGAGCCAGTGTCAGCATTTTGAACTTCTCCTTCCGGAGGAAGCCGTTGACGTTCCGTAGATCCAAGATAGGGCGTAGACCCCCTTTGCCCTTCTTGGGTACCAGAAAGTAGTGGGAGTAGCAACCACACCCTACTTCTGGCCCAGGAACGCGCTCGATGGCCCCCTTGGCCAAGAGGGCCGTAACTTCCTCCTGCAGAAGTCGCAAGTGATCCCCCGACACGCGGTGGTATTGCGGTGGCATGGCTGGAGGGGTCGCCTCGAAGGCGAGGGAGTAGCCCCTTCGGACGATTTGCAGCACCCACCTGTCCGAAGTGACAATGCGTCAGAGGAGGTGATGGCGAACCCTACTCTCCACTGGCGTCACATGGGCCTGAAAGCTCGGACTAGGAGGGTTTTGTGGCGGATGCTGCAGGGGTAGGTGTGGACTGGCCTCACCGTTGTCCCCGACTGCCTCCACGGCGGTTTCCACGGCCGCCACCGCTTTGGAAATTGGTCTGCGGTGCATGGCTGGCAGCACGTGTGGGGGCGCCCCTTCCTTGGCCACAAAAGGAGTGAAAGGCACCCGTTTGCTGGCGCAGGCCGAGAGGCCCAAGGACTTGGCCGTAGCCCTGGAGTCCTTAAAGCGCTCTGGAGTCCTTAAAGCGCTCAAGCGCATGGTCTGCCTTGTCGCCAAAAAGGCGACGGCCATCCAACGGCATGTCCATGAGTGTATTCTGGACGTCGGACGTCGGCTGAAAAGTTGGCGGACCTCAACCAGGCGTGGCGACGAATCGCCACCGTCGTTGCCATCGCTCTGCCCAGTGAGTCGGTGGAATCCAGCCAACACCGGATGGAAAAACATTCTGCATCGCGACCCTCCGCAAGGGCTTGGGCGAGTTTAGCCTTGACCTCCGCCGGGCATTGTGGCAGCACGTCCGCGACTGTGTCCCACAGGGAGTGGGTGTAGCGGCCCAAGAGGCATGCAGTGTTGGAAGACCGCAGTCCCAGACTCAGGGAGGAGAATACCTTCTTGCCGTATTGCTCATACCTCTTGGATTCCCGATCAGGCGGAGCTGACGGGAATGCGTTCTGGGAGTTTGAGGCCTGGATGACCAGGCTCTCGGGGGTGGGATGGGTGGACAGGAAACAAGGGTCGCCCGGGGCTAGGCGGTGGCGGCTGGACACGCTCCTATCTACAGGCGGACCTGTAGCGGGCCTGGACCAAGTGCCCAAAAGTACGTCCGTTAAGGCCTCATTAAACAGCAGCAGAGGCTTAGCTGAGCTTGACTGCGGTTTAAGGACCTCAGTGAGGAGGTTAGTCCTCACGGCCGCGACGGGGAGCACAAGGCTCCAGGCCTTGGCCGCCTGCGTCAACACCACACTGAAGGTTGCCCCCTCCTCCGTAGCCACGGTAGGAGGTGAGACAAAACCAGTGTCTGGCGAAGTGTCCAGACTACTGGCATCCCCAAGTCCACCTGTCCAGTCCTCCTGGGACTGACACTCATGTGTCAGAGGGTCCTCAGACCACTCCCAATACTCCTCATCACCCATCTCCTGATAATCAGGGTTGTCAAATGATGGGGCCGGTTCGTTGAAGTAAAACTCCCCAAGCCGGATCCGGATCGAGGGAGGAATCGGGGACGGCGCCGCCCGAAGACGGCGCCGGAGGTGACACCTGAGGGACCGGCGCCGGTGAGGTCGTCAGGTCAACCGGCGACGAACCGGATCCAGAAGGGGATCCAGTGGGGTCCTGCCGCGCCGGGCTCGAAGGCGTCGGCGGCGTCTGGGCCGAAGCACTCGCCGGCGTTGGCCCGAAGCACCCGACCGGCTAGGGTCCCCAGACGGGTTCACTGGGCCCGAAGGCGCCGTGGAGCCCGTCGGAGGAGTGAGGGAACTCATGGCCATGAGGAAGCGCTCGATCTCCTCCGGCGTCGCTTGCTGCACAGGGACCGGAGGGTATGGGGCAGGTCGCGACGCCCGCGACTCCGGCGGAGCCGCGTGGGCGGTGTCACCCGAACCCCCGGCAGCGTCGCGCGAGCGTCGGGGGGGGGGGGGGGGGGGGGGGAGTCGGAAGAGCGATGAAGTCTCTTCGACTTCTTATGCTTACCTGACGACTTCGAGCCTGAGGAGTGATGGCGACTCCCGGAGCTATGATGGCTCGGACCCCGCGACCAATCCCTCGACCTCCATCCGGACCGGGACCTCTCGCGGCGCAGGGCCGACTGCTGGAGCTCGAGCCTAGCTTTCGATGTCAGGGCCCGGCAGTCGAGCAGGCCTTGTCGTCATGGTTACGCCAAGACAGTGGAGGCACCGGCGGTGAGGGTCCTCACAGGGTTTGATACCTGGCACCCCTACTGGCACCGATCGGAGTCGAAGACTTCGAAAAATGATCAAAAGGGATCGTAAAAAGTTTTGTCAAAAATTGACTAAGGTACCACTTTTTCCGGATCTGCGCTGTTGGCGCGGAAAAAAGAAGAACTGACGTCAGCACGCGGAGGCGGCGTCTAAGTACTCCGAGGAGCCGCGGATGACGCCTACCGACGCGCAAGGGTACTGCTACGCAAAAATTTCCGGATCCAGTCTGACGCCTGTGGATATTCTAAGGTAAGGAATCCAATACTAACCTGTTTCTTTCATATATAGCACTATCCCACATGCAAATAATGTTTATTTCTACAGTTTACATCCTTTGGCGGCATGACATTTCAAAAAGTCTTCTATCTCTAGATTCCTAAACCCCTACATAAATAATTGACATTGTCCCAAAACCTTTGATTGTTACCTCTCCTTTCCTTCCTACAGATCTCCCACTCCTTCCTTTTCATTCTTTGCATGACTTCTCTCTCAGAGTAGAGCCTTCTCCAAGACCCATATCTGTCTGCAATAACCTCTATTATTGAATCTTTGTAAATTACCCGCACATCATTGCATAGATCACAACCTCTTCTTTGAAAATATTTCCTTGGAACCTAGTAATATTTAATCTCCTCTAGCCTACTATTCATCCCACCAATAATTTGTGTGAACCCACATATCACCGGCAAATGATCGCACAGAACTTTTATTAATTTAATATCAAACAAGATTAATCTCATTAACCATTGGATTAACCACTAACCTTTGGTTCTAAAGTGGCACGCTGCTCACCAGAAAGCACTTCAGGGGTAGCAAACATTATATAAATGCAATTACAAAATGTACAGCATTACAAATGAAGTAAATCAGAGTCCTTTTTAATTGACTATATCTCTCCTACTGGAACCTCTACTATTCAAAAAGACACTGCAGTTTCTCTTAATTGTATAGTGCCTGCACAACCAGAATCTGCAATTCGAACCCTGTTTTCTGCAACACCACTCCCCATATGCCATTCAAGAATGATATTAAACGGTGTTTGGGCAGAATATCAGGAACATTTTGGAGGGAGAAATATCGGGAAAAAAATATTGTGATACACAAATATCATTAAGGACTAATATATTTGACAAGAATAGCAGAATTATTTACATGTGTAATATAATTTTTAACAATACCAATGAGTAATGTAGTTTTTAATATTTTCAATTATATAGTGGTAAAAAAATATCATTTTCTTAACTATTTGAATGCGTTTTAGTTGATACATTAATTTTATTTGTTACTATTGTTTATAGAGGTTATTTAAAAAAAAAAAATGTATAGTTATTTATAGTGTTGTGGGGGGTTGTTGGGTTTGTAAGGTATAGGGTGGGAAGTAAATTAAGAAATAATTAACAATGACTAATTCTTAATTGTTTAATTCATTTCAATTATGTAATTTATGAAATACTTATTTATTTTACTTATATTTTAGTTGCGGGCTGCTAGGTTTGTAGGGGTCTATGGTGGTTAGATAATTAGTTAACTTAATAATTGAAATTATTTAATATGTTTTAAAAAAAGTAAAATAATAAATACTGATTTATTGGTTCTTATATTTTAGTTGCTGGATGCTAGGTTTGTGGGGGTCTTGGCTGGGAAGTTAATAAGGTAATAACTATTTAGCAATTTATTATTTAATTGACTTTAAATACGTAAATAATGGAATACTTATTACGTTTTATTTTAGGTGCGGGCTGCTAGGTTTGCAGGGGTATAGGGTGTGAAGGTAATAATTTACCAACAGTTATTGATCATTCTTTTAATGAATAGTAATTATGTAAATAGTTTTTTATATTTTTATTACACGTATATTGATGTTAAATAATATTTTTTATATTAAGAGTTTAATATTTCTTATACATTCATTGTGTTACTTATATATGTAATGTGTCTGAAGTGGAGTCATTTCCCTACTCCTTTTTTTTTAGACTGCAGTAGGAATAGCAAAATTATCTCTTTGAGGTCTGATCATTTCCCTACTGTTGCACTGCTTGTGGGAATAGTAAATAACAAATAAATTGAACAGACTGTGCTGTTTTTTATTTTTGGTTTTAATGCACGTGACCTTGTGTCACAGGAAACTTTATTTAAATTCAAATGTAGTTTGAGTCAGGTTAACACTGACGAAGGCGGCAACGCCGAAACGCGCTTGTTAACTTTGAAAAAATTGCAGTGCTGAAATAAAATATGGCACTTTGGAACTGCGTTAAATGACTCAGAGTTCTCTTTATTGGGAATCGCCAGGGAGCAGTGACCGAGTGTTGGGAAAAGTAATACGCACTCCACCGTGCGTAAAGAGGCACCCGTGGTAAAGAGGAGCAGCGTCTGGTGGAAGGGTGTAAAGGAATATATATACATATATTTATTTATTTATTGAAAGTTTTGTATAGCGCGAACAAGACCCGTAGGTATCAGAGCGCTTCACATTACATGAGGTAGTTTAGAGATTACGCATAGTTAGTATCATGATTTAAAGAGATACGAAGTACATAATTATTCGACTCTAAGGGGGTGGGCATATATATATATATATACAGTAATAGTAGCATAAGGTAACTATCAACATATAGCTTGGTCACCATGTGTACCGCCAGTCCTGATTCATAGGTCCTGATTCATATCGTAGAGCATTTATCTCCATTAACGCCGGTAACATTCCCTTCTAGTTATCTAGATGTTCTTTATTGGAACATCACTATTTCAGTTTTAGTGATGAGTTGTCTTACCTATGTAAGGAACTTACTCATCAGGAGGATCTTCGCTTCCCTCTTAAATGTGGCTGTGTTTCGAATTTTCCTAATGTTTGGAGGGAGCGAGTTCCAGATTTTGGGGGCTGCTCCTGAGAATGCTCCGTCATAGGTTTTCTTCTTCCTGAAAATGGGTGGTCTCAACAGCAGCTCCTTAGCACTTCTAGCTGGTCTGCTTCCTCCTGATAATTCAATTTTCTCGGCGAGGTATCTTGGTGTATTGTAGTGGAGTGCTTTGTGTGTGATGCAGGCTATTTTTAGCTGAATTCTGGCTTCATAGGGTAGCCAATTTAATGCTTTCAGGTGAGGAGAGATATGGTAAGAATTTTCTAGATCCGGTGATGAGTCTTGCCGCTGCATTGAGGCATGCTTTTAATGGTGCTGTGGATATTTTTGGTAGACCGGCTAAGGTAGTGCATCCATATTCAATCCTTGAAATAACTAAGGACTGGACTGCCAGTTTGAGATCCGTCTTGGAGATTAAAGGTTTCACTTTTCTTATGTAGTTCAAATGAAAGCGGGCACTTTTTGCCATTGATTTAATGTGGGCTTTCATGTCTAGGTTCTCATCTAATGTAATTCTTAGTGATTTCGCTGAGTTAATTAGGGTAGGTGTGCATTTTAGTGCTGTCACCAGCTTGATCCATTCCTTCCCTTCTGTATGGTTCTTTGGTGGTGAAATTAGTAGGAACTCCGTTTTGTGTGCATTTAGCTTCAGATGATTGGTCGTTAGCCATTGCAGTGTCATTTTTAGTGCCTCATTCATTATTTTGATGTCTTCCAGAGACGCAATCTTGATATATATTTGCGTATCATCTGCGTACATGTGATAGGATATCTTTGAATTTCGAACAATTTCTGTAAGTGGTTCGACATACAGGTTGAACAGAGATGGAGATAATGTAGATCCTTGTGGGACTCCAATTGAGATAGGACAAGATGGTGAAAGTGATTGGTTGACCAGGAATCTTTGTGTTCTGTTCTGCAGGAAAGATTCAAACCATTTCAGCACATTTCCAGACATTCCCATCCTGTCCTTGAGCCTGGTCAGTAGTGCTTCATGGTTTATCGTGTCAAATGCAGACGACAGGTCCAGGAGGATCAGTAGGCATGTTCGATTTTGGTCAAGGGCCTGTAGTGCGTCATTGATAGTATGAAGGATCGCCGTTTCCGTGCTATGTCCTGTTCTGAATCCTGATGGGTAGTCGTCTAGGAGGGAGAAGTTGGTGATGTGTCGGCTCAGTTGATCTTGCATGCACTTTTCGATTAGTTTGGCAAGTAATGGAATATTGGTCACTGGACGAAAATTATTAGGATCCACTGGGTCCGCTGTGGGTTTTTTGATGATGGGGACGACTTGACCTGCTTTTAGGCAATCTGGAAGGATCCCTTGGGATAACGAGGCATTTATTATATTGGTCCAAATAGGAATCACAATATGGCTGATTCTTTTTAGGCATTTAGACGGGAGTGGGTCGTTGTAGTGATTGTTAGGTTTGATATCGGAGAGTATTTTGGTGATGGTATTTTGGTTGTATAATTTGAAAGTAATCCCAATGTGCCTTATTTTTTGTACCGTTATAGGCCGTTTTCGATCAAGTGTCGATCGTAGATGGTGGGTGGTTGGGGAGGTTGTCAGCTGCGCTTTTGAGTTCTCTTTCAAGAGTGTTGGCCTTTTCAGTGAAAAATGTCACAAATTCTTCACAGCTTATTTTAGTTTTCGTGGTCTCGTGGGTAGATTTGGATAGCTTATTGGATTGTTGCTTTAAGATTTCGAATAGTTTCTGTGGTCTATTTTTGTGTCATAATTTTGGCATTATCCAATTCTGATCTTATAAATTCTTTTTTGGAGTTGAGGATCTTTTTGTTATATTCGTTTCTGATTTTTCTGAGGGATTTCAGTTTGGGGGATGATGGGTGTTGCCTCCATTTTCTTTCAGCCAATCTCAGTTTTCGCCTGCCTTCATTCAATGTCCCATTAAATCATGGATTTTTTATCTTCTCTCTGACTCTTTTCAGTTTTAGCGGCATGGTGGTGTTGACAATATTCGCTACTGATATAGTGTAGTGGTGTGTTAGATCATTCACATTTTGAAGGTTATTAGGTGGATTTAGGTGGATTTAGGTCCCTCTCACAACTTTCTACTAATAGATCAATATTGGACTCTTTGGTATCTCGAGTCCATTTTTTAAGTTTGATGGGTTGCGTGGTCATGCTCTTTTTCACTGTGGGAATCATGAGTTATGGCATAGTGGTCTGACCAGTCACCTGGCGCTATTGAGAGGATTGAAGTATCTTTGTTTCTTGATATTATCCAGTCTAACGTAGCTCCTTTCGAGTGTGTAGGTTGCATCCATACTTGGGTGAGGTTTAGCTCCGTTAGGAAGTCTTTGAGAGCGTTGACCTGTTTGTCATTGTAATCATCCCAGTGTAAATTAAAATCACCTAGGAATATGTTATTGGCGTTGGTGTTAGAGTTGGCTGTTATGATCTCCATTAACTCATCAATGAACGAGGCATTATCTCCTGGTGGATGGTAAAACGCATGTAGGTTGCATCTTTGATTGTCTGTCGATCTTATATTGAGACCTAGGTATTCACAAGATTCTGGTGGGTCGGATTGAATTTGATTGACCTCTATCTCCGATCGGTGAAAACAGGCTATGCCACCTCCTATCTTTTTTAGTCTGTCTAGTGTCACAATGTTGTACTGAGGGGGTACTAAGAGATCCATGATTGGAGACGAGGACTCTGACAGCCATGTTTCCGTAAGGATTTTCAAGTCAATTTCCTTGCTGACGATGAGGTCCGCTATGTCTGATGCATGTTTTGTTGCAGACCGACAATTGAGAAGAAGGCATATCAGAGGTTTCCCTGAGCTACTTAGGTTCGGATTTTGTGATTCTGTTATTAGTTGGACATGTTGTAGATTGTTAAGGTTGGGGTTTCTTTTATTCTGTCTGGATGTTCTATTTAGGTCGATCGGTACTGTTTTAATTTCCTCCCCTCTAGTGCGGTCTGATGTCTCATATGTTCGGAGTAAGGCGAGGGTTTCTTCTTCCGACAAGTAATCACTAGTCCTATCTGGTCGGTTGTGCCTACTTGCTAATTGCATGGCCTTCTTATTGCTCTTTCTTTGTGATAATGGCATGGCGTGTCTTCTTGTGGGGTCTGGAGTAGTAGACATCTTGATTTCTCTACTGAATCTTTTAAAGTCGAGAACACGATGTCGAATTCATCTAATTCGCTGTTGGCTGCTTGTATAAGCACTATTTTGTTTTTATATATGGTTATGCATAGGTTCGCTCTACATCTTGGTGACGGTGTGATCTTAATTTTAGTGCCATGTGGGATATTGTTTATTGATTTTGTGATGAGCATTCTTGTAATGGCATTGCGCCATTTAGCCGTTTTTCTTGTGAAGAATAACAAGTTGTTTACTATAATGCCTTTATCTATACTAAAGTAGTAGTCAGAGATCAGCTTGTCCAGGTTTTTTCTCATTATGTTGTGTTTGAATTTTTTGGCGGCATTTTTGGATAAATTGGTTGGATATTTTATGGTATGTGTATTCATGCCTGCTGGCTCTAAAAAGCTTTCGTCCAAGTTTGCTCCTTGTTGATACCTTGTGGTGACTCTTCTCTACTTGACTGCTAATAGTTCCAAAAACTGTTCCTCTGCTCTGCTAGCTCCCTTTGTCCAGTTTGATGGAGAGAGAGAGAGAGAAAAATGCATTAGCCTCACAGCTATAGTGCATTAGGAGCACCCATTAGCTGCGCCCAAGATGTACAAAATCACGTATAAATAATATGGTAGTTACTCGCCACTATGTAAACTGTAAAACAAACTTGCACACTCCTAGGATTAGGTCATCAGTGATGTCATAAATGTCATAACACCTCATGAGTGATGTCATACATGAGATCATAAGCAGTGCCTGGTGGGGGCGCAAATTATAGTTAGCTCTGATACCTGTAATTAGTGAATTTCTGTGCTTTTTTGTTCAAAATGTTAATGTTCACACTGACATTCACTTAACTATAACGTTACTTAAACTTTTGTTTTTTTCAGTGTGTGGGTGTGTGTGAATATCTAAACATACACACACATATATATTAAGAATTTGTTGAATATATTTAATGTTCATTATTTCAAAATTATATATTAAAATATTTAACATTTACTACTTTAAACTCTTTTTAAATTATTTTTGGACGATATTATTGTAAACAATATTTTTTCTGATACTTTTTGTACTTCCCATTATAAGTATATGTTCACGATATGGAAACAATATCTTTTTCCAATATTTTGACAACAATATTCCTTGCAACAATATTGTGTCAGTGATCCATATTTAACTGCTAATTTTTTTAAGATACTTCTATAGTGGTTGGCTCTAAATGCCTTCTGTTCATGGTGCCATCTTCACACATCTGATTCTGATTTCCACACCATGATCCTCTTTGTGGAGACATTTTACCTTTCTTTCTTCTTTCTCCAATCGGAAGCAACAATGCAGTAGTCTTCCTACCCATTTATATATTTCCTCTTCTTTTTACCATTTCATCTGCACGTAAACCCTTTTAAGAGTATTATTTTTCTATTGGTTATACTTTTTTTTGTTATACTGGGGCACTTCTTGCGTTCAATTAAGCTCTTCACTTGATTTATAACTGTTCTAAAACCTCCTATTCTATCTTGATTCCTACTTGTATATTTCTATTGTGTAATGTCCATTGAAACTTTACTGTATTTTTTGCAATTATCTTTAGACAGGCACACATGTATATATATGTATCGTTTTGTACTGCTGCTTTGTTTTACTGTATAAAATGATCTTGAATAAGCAAAGTACCTGTGCGTGCATGTATTTTTGCCACATTAATGCACACTATCAACTTTGTATTAATTGTAATGCTCCAATGACCTGAGGCCATGCTTGAGATTTAATAATCGGAAATGAATATATGGAAAATAAAAGTACAAACTTCTGCACAGTTGAAGGAAACCAGAATCAGCAGAACATTTCTGTGACAACATGCCATGCGCTCAATGCAGGCAAAGCGTCAACTTATTCTTCCCACAAGGCATTATTTCTCTTATGTATCACATATGTAAGCTATGGCGCATCCATTACCCAAGTTTGCTTCCTCTCCCTCCACTTTTGTATGCTTTTTTATTTTCAGTCAAAAAACAAAGCTACTGTTTACTGTGCTTAATTCATAAATAATCAACATTTTACCTACAGCTGTAATATTTATCCAAAAACAGTGAAAACTTAATAGTGAATGCATCATCCTAAGAGGCTTACTATTTAAGTATTTAAAAAAATGATGACTCCTAACCTTGCATGGTAGAAAGCAGGGCCTTTTCGATACAGCACTGAAACAAAAGGAAATCACATTTTTATAATAACAAAGATTAGCTACGATGAAGCTTTAAAATTCACTTTTCCCTACACCAATAGACTTCCATGATTACAAATTCATTAAGCAGTTTTTTTTGTTACAAACACAAACAAAAAACAATAATAGTCAAAGCCAATAGTTCTTGCCTTTTGACTCTATTGGCATAGCAATACGTTTGCTGTTGTTGTTTTACATCAGTAAAAACAGAAAAGAAAGCATGATGAGGTGTACGTGCATGCGACAGGAAGCTGCCACCATCCACCATCTTTTTTATTTACTTTTCGTGAAAATAAATAGAAGGCATGTAGGTGTCTTGGTTAAAAAAAAGACAAATTACATGTGCTGCCCCCAGCCCCCTACTAAAAAAAAGGTTAAGAAAAACACACCAAGATAGGTTGGGGGTAGCAACTGAGGAGTAGCGGGACAAAGTTAATATCAGAGCCGGAAAGGGGGCGTGGGGGGTTGGGATTTGTCTCGGGGGAGCAATGGGGGAGGTTGGGGGGGGGCGGAGAAATAAAATAAAAATCAGCTGGAATGGAAGTTGTAGTGGAAGCAATGAACTAGCTTGAGGGTGGAGCATGAGCAACTTTGAGAGCATGGGTGGCAGGGGAAGGGAGGAGAAATGAAGGGGAGGAAGCCGCACATGAGAAAAAGAGCAAGATTATACAGGCAATCCCACGCAGTGTTAAAAGCAAATGAAAATACTTCTCTTAACGTGAGTAGTGGAAGCGTACAAGTCATCCAGTCAAAAGGATGGTAAGGAAGTCATGCCTTGGGGTGGGACAAACAAGAGGTAGAAAAGCCATCTAATAAGAAGCAAGAAAATGAAACTGGTGAGAAAGCCAACTAATGGTAAGCAACCAGCTGTCTGAAAGCCCATTGTAATTTTTGGTATTTTATACAATACCGCTTCAACCTAAAAACATTAAACATGTTCAACTTTATTGCAGGCTCTTGCATCATCGATACAAATCATTTTGTGTTTAGCCAATCGAGAGTAAATATTCCCTTCTTCGTACACTGGAACTAAGTGAGACAGAGGATTAATTCATTTTAATAAACGGATGCTTGAATACCCAAACAACTGGCTTTCAAGCATTTGCTGCATACATCCTTCAGAATTTTCAAAACTCTGAAAATGACTTTATCAGCCTTTATGTGCTCAAAGCAAACACTGCTTACATGGCATACTATGGTATACTATACCAGTATAGGGTTTTTTAAAATAAGTTTTACTTACAGAGATCGGTGCCATACTTCAGTCCTACTTTGGGCACCCAGCCCTTGCTCCTGAAGTAGTGGTAAGCCATATATGTTGATCTGAAACTAGGCTGCACTTCGCTGAACACTTCCCATAGCTTCAGGATGGGTAGAGGCTCCTACGTTCACACAACAGCCAGGAAAAGAATCTTCTTAAAGTCAGTGTCGCTAATATATTTATTTTGATAAACGTCGGGCAACATATTCAACAATATAAACACAATGATGCTGCAATTTTGCAAACTATATATCTAATGATTGACTATTTCCGTACGAGAAAAGTTAGGAATAACACAATTTACTTTTGCAAAAGAAATCCCCAGAATCGTTTATCCTTGGCTTCAGCACTACTAGAGTCCCTCTTTTTTCAGGAATGCATTTTGCAAACACAATATTTAGAATAGCAAATGCAAACCGCTATGTTTGAGCCGATTATGATTCAGCGAGAAAACATTATTTAAGCTTTCATGAGTTTCTGTGCCTTATGGAAATAGTCGTATCCCTCAAAAGCAGAGGGGAGGCATGGAATAATGCACCTATATACAGGCAGGGGATACTAAAGCAACATACACCCAACTTCCCACAGCTAGACTGACTTAAAGGGATAAATATATCTCACTAAAACAGTGGTGTCTCTGACCTCATACTCACACCAGAAGACCTCCAGACATGAAAACACACCATACCATTACGCATAAAGGCACATCTACAAATTTACCCATATACAATATTAAATGTACCCACGCCACTTCTGACCTCACACAATCAGTAAACAGACTCTATTCTGAAGATTCTCAAACCGGACAGCCCTGCAAACCCCTCTAATGGCTGTACATCAATCTGGTTTCATACCATACTTGACTTTTTTAACTGCAATATTTGAATATTTGGGCTAAGTGTATTTCCGGGAGCCTCGACGTTGTCTTTGCAAGCAGGAAGAGTAAAAGGAAAACACTGGCATGTTAGTGAATATCTGTGCAATGCCTCATAATCAGCGCGGTGCTAGGGATTTAAAAATAGAAAGTTTTAATGTATGGAACACACCCGGTTTAGAAAGGGCTTTTCTCGCTAAGCTACCAGTGTGAACCCATGCCTCAGCACTAGGCCTGATGGAATAAGCGCCGTTGTATGCTCATGATAAATATTAATATATATATAAACTATTTTAAATGTAGAACACAAGAAATGCTACAGCACTGTTGTATTAATTTTAATTAAAATTAAAAAATAAATTGCCACCTAAAGTAAAAACAAACATGAAATAATACATTTTCTACGTGATGCACAAAATTAAAAGTATTTTAATTATACTTTAATACAAAATATTACAATCATTTATACATTCAAAAGGGTTAACATTTTATAATTAAATAATACATTTGTTTTGTTTAGATATTTTATTAACATATTATATTTATATTTGTAAGTTTTTTAAATTATTTCATTTCCCATTATTAACTGTGGGATTTGATTTTAATCCCCTACCTCCATTATTTTCTATGGGAGGGTGTTGCAGTGTGGTGCTACACTGACTACGGCTCTTCACTGGAGTTATTTACTACTGTTTTGGGTCTCTTTTGGCTGTAGTAACTTTAATGGGTGTAGTTTGTGAAAAGCTATGGTTTTACTCGTTTGTGCGTTGGCACATGTCCCTCCCTAAACCGCTCCCTTACTTCTCTCTAAGCCCTTTCCCATTTAGTAGTCAATAGGCCCCCTTTTTCCAGCCATTCCCCTGGATCCTCCTATACTTTTTACAATGTAGTAAACTTACATGTAGGAGGATCTCCCCCATAGAAAAGATAGGAAAGGTGGTGGTGGAGATTTACACTGGTAGGTTTCTGAATAGCATTTTTTAATACTTTAGTAATTCTAGTGAAGTACTGCTAAAATTATCACAAAATGCAGTTTGTGAATAAGCCCCATTATGCTTAGGGGAAGGGAAGAAACCTAACTGGAGGGCGGAAAGGAATTTTCTGAATGCAACAAGATCACCGGAGCATAGGTAAATAAACCTGCATCCTGTCTACCGTAAAGCGGTCATGAAGTGACAGTTTGTTTAGGCACTTGAAATCATTTTGAAACCTCAAATACATGAAGACTACCTGAAGCAGGAGAAATTTGCAATTTCTTTTAATTCTTATGATCAAACAAGCAGTTAGATTTTTAGGAATGAAAGCAGGCCAGTCTTGCTATAAACGAAAGAATTATGGAGCATTTCCTGAAAAAATGAAACCGGTTTCCACAAATTATTATTAAAAGATTTGAGAAGCCAATGGTTTGTTACAGCAAGAGATACGTTGCAGGGTTACAGAGATGGAAATTGATCACGAATGGCCTATCAATGGATTTCAAACTATGTAATTTGATCGCAAAAACATCTAGTTGTGTTGGTGAATGAATGGTCAACTTGAAAATGAGGCGAACTGGGATATCTGTGCAGTACAATTTTACTAATTGAGGCAAGTTGTAACCTTCATGTATTTGGGGTCAGAAAGAATGACCATAGCAAGTGATAGAGTTCAAAACAGGGTGCTTTTGTTAGGGCTATATTTACAAGAACTGGAGAGTTTCTACATTCTTTTACGTGGAGACACACTCTTAGCTGAACAACAGAAGGTTGAAAGGACCTAGCATGCTCCTACTTACAGACCAAAACGTTACTGAAACAAGAATGTACTCAGAAAATATGTTTGGTCCTGTCATAGCTACAATTTTCCATTGAAGCAATCTTTTGAAAGTAACCCCAAATGAAAAACGTCTTACCTCATTATAAGTGATACTTAAACACCCCAAAGCGTAGACCAGGAAGAAGGCCTAAGGAGAAAACAACTTTGACTTAAACCTTTGTCTGATATAAAAAATAAAAATATCATTTGTTTTTGCAAGAAATCGTACAATGCTTCCAAGATGAGCTCCAACATTTCAACATCGGCTTTTTGACTGTAATCACTAATCACTGCAAACCAATAAAATCCTGGTTCTTTGTTAATTGTGTCAATTCTTCACAACACACTACAGTGTAAGTGCAGTACCTTTCTTGGAATCTGACTAATATGGTAACTGCCAGTCCATGCATAGATGTCTGCACATAGTTACTAAATTGAAGAATGGACTGGTCAGGCGGGACACAAAGATACTCCCTTGGTGGGAGACATAGAAGGTTTATAGTGCCGGGTGAAGTGCCCTCCCCTCCCTGGGCACTCGTTAATAACTACACCACACACGAAGAATCGTTTTACATGTCTTTATTCATGTGTGTGAAACTGAACTCCAAATTCTAAACCTGCATTCGCTTCACTATGCTCTAACAATTATGTCACAGGTTTCACTACATCTCCGCCTTTGTTAAATAAAAAATGCAAAAAACAATGTTTCCAAAAATTATATATACACAATTCTATCTCTTCAATTAGGCTTTGTGGTGCTTTGATCAGACGTTGTGGTCGTGTCGTTGGAAACTGGGGGTAGGTAGTAGAAGTGTCCATGAGCTGCATTGGTGATGTAGGAAAAACAGCAATCAAGAGATTTTCACCTCTCCGTTCAGACCCAGATATCAATGCCTGGCGAGCAATGAGCCACATGCCAAAAGAGCGAGGAATCTTGCGTAATGGACTTCCCAGGATGTTGGGCAGTCATTATGTGTCCTTTGCTGGTTACAACATGAAAGGGCTCAGCATCAAAGGGAGCATCAGATTTCCACTCTCAGGATTGACAAAGAAGCGCTTATTCTCCTCTAGTGAAGGTAACATCTTTTGCATGCTGTCGCTGCTCTGCATAGCCCTTCATTTTCTTTTACAATCCAAGTCTTTTGTATGAGTATCTTCCTCAGTACGTGATCTACTGGTGGTCCATTGTATTTACTTGGCCGACAAGGCTCTCCCAGACATCAAGCTTGCAGGACTTTCACCTGAGGTCGAGTGAGGGTCGAACTGTAAGCTCGAAGAGTGGAATTCAAGACAGTTTTCTTCAAAGTACACATGAAATGTTCGACAAGGCCTTTGGTATGGGGCCAAAGAGGTGTGCTTTTCGGATGCTTCATGTTGAGATGACTGAGAAATTCTTTGAATTCTTGACCGTCGAAAGGTGGCCCATTGTCAGATTTGAAAATCACAGGGACACCATATGTCGCGAAGATGCCATCTAATTTTTCGATGACTCTTTCTTTAGTGATAGATGAAAGATCTTCTATCAATGGAAAACTGGAGTATTTAGACAATGTGGCTTAATGGCTAGAGCAATCGACCTCAGAGCTGAGGAACTGGGTTCGAGCCTGGGCAGGGACGTTCAACATCCTGTGATTATGGGCAAATCACTTAATCTGCCTGTGCCTAACAAAAAAATGAATGCGTCTGTCTGTAACGCAACTGACGCTCATGTAAAGCTCTCTAATACCTTGGGGTCTAGTTCACTATATAAAACTATTAAAAAAAAATTATTTTACAACATTCACCATCAAGTGCAGTCCAGTGTCAAGAGGCCTGAAAAAGTCAACAGCAATTCTTTCGCATGCAAGCTGTTGTAACTCTGACATGTTAAGGGTGTGTTGAATGGTTTTTGATGAAAGGCAGTTACATAGATGAAAGGCAGTTACATAGATGACAGCCCTTCAATTCTCTTTCAACTTTCTAGTCAAGATGCGGAAACCAGACTCTGGCTCGGAGAGCTTGCTTTGTGGCAACAATTCCACGATGTCCTTCATGGGCCACTTCAAATATCGGTTGTCACAGACTCTCCGGAATAACATTTCACGAACCTCTCAGGATAATGCCTTTTTGAGTAAAGTGGCTGATCAGGATTATTTCAAGGGAAATCAGGACACACACAGCCAGTATGTACTGCGTGGCCAACAGTTATATATTACAAACGAATTTATTTTCATTTATAATCAATTTTCATTAGTTCATCAAAAACATGACATCAAAGGAAATTTCTGTCAAAACAGTCAGTTCAAAAACGTACAGTTATGTGTACAATATATACAGATATACAAACAGTTAAGGTAAATACTCAAGATTTCACAACACCAACACAAAACTCTTCAAACAAATTACATTACAAACTGATTGCGACATGAACAACCTTTACACAAAGAACAATATTTACAAATGGGAAGAACCAAGTCCTTTGACTAGAATACCAGTGGACAGGCGGATCTAAAGGTGGAATGGGCTTGCCTGCCTGTCACACAACACCTGTGATGGAATATTTTTAAGATTGACAGCAAGGGTCCACAGAAGTGGTATTAGTTAGTCCCTAGCTGCACCCTTCTTTCTTGTCACAGGCTGGGGGTCAACGCGTTTCGAACCGTGAATAGTGTAGGTTCTCCTCAGGACAGGGACTGGAGGAGAACTTATCTGTAAAAAGGAATTAAGGGATGGTGTCAGACATATATTGTCACACTGAGAGAGCCCTCTCTATCTCTACACACAAAGGTGAACACGATTTACCTGCTCAGCAAGCACAAGGGCTGCACGAGTGGAGGTAGACTGTAAATCAAGTGAATATTCTGAAAAGGCAAGAACGGAGGCGATCAGGACTATTAAGTTCAAGAACAGCGTGCAAGCACAAACAACAGACAGGTTGTGGGGGATTAAACCCATGTAATACCTGTATTGAGTAGCAGAGGTGTCATAAGGCAGAGCGCCCGCAACGCGGTGCGCGATTGATTGAAGGGGCGGCTCACATACTTTTTTCATGTAGAAGCTATATGTGGCAAAACGGAAAAGAAAACACACGCTGTAGTAGGCAAATGAATAGCGGCACAAAAAGCATCTAGACAGGGGTTCGTATGTTGCTGGAAAACATGTCTCCTACCTGCAACCAATATCAATCGTAGGAGAACGGCTGATCCACGGAAAAATCCGGGAAGTAAGGCGCCTTACTTCCCGGATTTTTCTGCATTGCGGGCGCTCTGCCTTATGACACCTCTGCTACTCAATACAGGTATTACATGGGTTTAATCCCCCACAACCTGTCTGTTGTTTGTGCTTGCACGCTGTTCTTGAATTTAATAGTCCTGATCGCCTCCGTTCTTGCCTTTTCAGAATATTCACTTGATTTACAGTCTACCTCCACTCGTGCAGCCCTTGTGCTTGCTGAGCAGGTAAATCGTGTTCACCTTTGTGTGTAGAGATAGAGAGGGCTCTCTCAGTGTGACAATATATGTCTGACACCATCCCTTAATTCCTTTTTACAGATACGTTCTCATCCAGTCCCTGTCCTGAGGAGAACCTACACTATTCACGGTTCGAAACGCGTTGACCCCCAGCCTGTGACAAGAAAGAAGGGTGCAGCTAGGGACTAACTAATACCACTTCTGTGGACCCTTGCTGTCAATCTTAAAAATATTCCATCACAGGTGTTGTGTGACAGGCAGGCAAGCCCATTCCACCTTTAGATCCGCCTGTCCACTGGTATTCTAGTCAAAGGACTGGTTTCTTCCCATTTGTAAATATTGTTCTTTGTGTAAAGGTTGTTCATGTCGCAATCAGTTTGTAATGTAATTCATTTGAAGAGTTTTGTGTTGGTGTTGTGAAATCTTGAGTATTTACCTTAAATGTTTGTATATCTGTATATATTGTACACATAACTGTACGTTTTTGAACTGACTGTTTTGACAGAAATTTCCTTTGATGTCATGTTTTTGATGAACTAATGAAAATTGATTATAAATGAAAATAAATTCGTTTGTAATATATAACTGTTGGCCACGCAGTACATACTGACTGTGTGTGTCCTGATTTCCCTTGAAATAATCCTGATCAGCCACTTTGTTCTGTTTATCAATTGTTGAGATCCAGGCTGGTCAGTTGTAGGATCCAAAACCTTCATTTGTATACAGTTTTTGAGTAAAGGGCAGTTCATCTTTGACATTTTTTAACTTCTGGTATTCACAGTCATTGGAAAGAAGTCAAGAGGGCCAGTTCTAAGACTGATAAGTAATAATGCCTTTTAATTTCAACATGTCACTGTCTTGACTCATGGCAGAGGCCATTTGTTCTAATAAAATAGCACCTGGCATGCTTGATTTCACAATAAAATGTATGTAGGCATCAGCCGTCTTGGAAGGGGTACCAGGGCACTGCAAAGGCACTCTTGAGAAATTCTTCTCCCAGTAAGAGGAAGCATGCTACAGTCTTGAACGCCTGTTTTTTCATGAATGGCTGTCTTTTCCTGTACCGTTTCTCCTGCAAACAGGTCGTGAATAACGAGGCACTCTGTTAAAACGCCCCCTTCAGCTCAGACCTTCAGTACATGGGGTAAGTGTTTGTCACTAGTCCCCTTTCGGACAAATATGCACGGCATATTGTACCACTTAATAGCGCCTACCTCACTCATCCCTGATTGGAGCTAGGCACGTAAGGAAGCATCATTTGCCCGCACTCATCTATGTGTTGGTTTGCTTTATTTTTCTTGTCTTTTTGTCATGGAGTGCTACAGATGTAGCCTCCTTTTTTTAACACAATGACGATTGAGGTACTCACCTAATTTTGGGACACGCATGAGAGCAAGATAAACTGCTGTAATCAGTTTTTTCGACTTTAAATAGCTCATTTTCAGCATCACTGTTTATGCCATAACTCCCGAGACCCCACCCAAACTCGGGGTTGTACTTTGCTCGAGAACTAACTCCTGATAGCCCACGGGGGCACACAGTTACATCTGTTACTTGAACAATGTGTGGGATCAATTTAAGATATATTATCATGCGCCTCTCAGGCTTTGTCACGCTGCACTTAAAAAAAAATGTTGTTATTGCTTTCTCTTTCAGGTCGCACAATGCAAGGTAAATCCTAACAGGTATTTACTTGCAAAGCTGGTTACTTTAACATTCCTTATACTCTAAGCAACAGCATTGCAGTAGTGTAAGACTACAAAAATGTCCTCAACTCACCGGTATC
This sequence comes from Lissotriton vulgaris, assembly GCF_964263255.1. Lineage (NCBI taxonomy): Eukaryota > Metazoa > Chordata > Amphibia > Caudata > Salamandridae > Lissotriton > Lissotriton vulgaris. The sequence goes on along the minus strand of NC_141697.1, from coordinate 1,046,493,879 downwards.
TGATGAATGCCATAAGACCCGTTAGGGGCTAACGGAGGCAAGAAACATGTCGACCTTTCAAACCACACATGCCCTTTAGGACTAATGTATCCGGTTAGAGTCACATTCTTTTTAGTTAGGTTAGTGAGTCCCAGGAATACAAATTCAGGAAGTAGGGCCTCCCTAAACCTATTTTAAAGCACCACTCTGCACCCCTACACTACTCTTTCCACACACCCCCAAGCACCAAACGGCTTCACCAAAAAGATCTCCGCTAAAGAGCCCTTTTGCGGGTGCCCGTCGGGCATTGCAGCGCAGGCCCGATGAGGAGTAGGTCCATATGATGAAGCATGACATCCTTCGGTTGTGTGAGGTTTTTCTCAGACCTGAACACACTCATTCGCACCAAAGAACTGCACACCAACTTGATATATTTACTCTTGAGAAATAGTCAACAGGGTTTTGATCTTTCCCTGGACAGCACACAATTGTATAGTTGTACTTTTTTAACCTTAGACCCAAAAGTTCAATTCAAGGAGGCACCTTTCTTTTTTGATTGCCAAAGATTGTCAACAACGCGTGATGATTGGTCACAAGCGTGATAGGCTTTCCATAAAAGAAAACGTGGAAAAGTTCACAACCCCACACCACTGTTAAACTTTCTTTCTCAGTATGTGAACAAGTACGTTCAGTTTGGGACAATACGTCTTTGAGCATCTGGTTGTCGGCTGTGCAAGGATTGCGCTGAACTTGTTGGGGCTAGCATCAACAACCACCTCTGAATGAAGCTTTGGATCAAAGTATATCATTTCTTTAGCGTTCGACAGCCTGTTTCATTTTATTGAAGCTTTACTGGCATTCACTTGACCAATGAAACAAAAAATATTTTTCATCAAGTCTCTTAATGGAGCGCTTATGGTGGCAAAGTCTTGTATGTATCCAGAAAAGTAACTTCCCAGGCAACGGAATGCACGTAAAATGGAAACATCTTGCATGGGACTGGCAGTTGGCAAAGCTTGCACCTTAGCTGGCTCGGGTGCCATGCCCCTGTCAGAAAAGATATGGCCAAAGAATGTTACCTTTGTCGTAACAAACTCAGATTTATCAGCATTCAAAGTCAAACCTGCATCGGGTTGCCAACGATACACTTGTGTGGGAGCTTTGTCATACTCCTTCTGGGTTGCTCCAAAACTCCATATATCTTCATTATAATTGAAACCATACATGAACGGCCGTATGACACGTCAAATGACGTCTTGAAAAAGCTCTGCAACACATGACACACAAACATAGTCTTTTGTATTGCAACAAACCAATACGTGTAGAAAAGGTTGTAATATGCCTGCAATTCTCCTTGAGTTCCAACAGGTGATATCTCGAATTTAAATCAAGGTCGAGAGAAGGCCTTAGCACCATTCAGTTGTTTTATGTCAGTAATGAGCGGACCTGGATGTTGTTCTCTTCCAATTGCCTTGTTTGCTTGACGCATCTCAACAGACGCGTACAGCTCCTTCACTGTATCTTTTGGGTACTACCACGATGGGAGAAACCCATGGTGAGGGACCAGTAGGACACTCAATGATATATTTGAGTAATAATTCAAGTTCTTATTCCACTGCTTCCTGTAGATGAAATGAAATCCGTATGTGTCTTTGAGCAATAGGATGAACGTCCTCACTTATGTGTTTATTGTACTTTCATAGTTTTCCTAACCCATGAAACAATGAAGGGAACTGACTTGTTCATGTAATAGTTCACGGATATCAGTCCCATATCAGCAGCGGTGCGCTGAACAAAACATTGTTTTGTTTTTATTTTCCTGGTCTTTTGCATTACAAAGCACTCTTGTTTTTTATTAAAGGAAAGGGATCTGTAGTAATGGGAATTATTACTTCAATAGAGCTAGGCATATAGAATTGAATGTCATGCAGAATGTAAAATTAGGTGGGTTTGTATGTTCAAGTTATACAAGTCACAGGTAGAATGTTGAAGGCAGATGATGCTGTGCTTTACTTGGGCTTGTACATGTTCACCATGCTGTATGAGGTTTTTTGTTCAATAAAGAAGGAATTTGCACAGCTAACCCGACTCAGCAAGATTACTACACAGATCAAACCATAAGTGACTATGAAATGTATCACTCAGGAATCTGATCTGGAGACAAAATTTCACTAGAGCAGGACTGGCCACATTCCCTTTGGTTGTGTGCCAATATGGTTTATAAACGTGGAGTGGAAGGGGCCCATGCTTGACAGGCAGGACTACTGAATGCAAAGGCAGCTCCCTTGTAACTGATGTCATCAGCCTATGTTGACCGTGGCACGTCACCAAAAACACATAATGGGTTTATGCAAGACATCCATGGTATCCACATGCATTTAACCCGTGTTTTTTTTGTTTTTGAACAGCAATACTGATTATTCCCATTCATATTTGCAGAAGAATATTATTAAAAACAGACAACAGTTTTAAAAGCCTACCTCCTCCAAGCTGAGTTGCAAATATTCAAAAATTTGAAAAGGATTTCTTCGACACACCAGTTTTCCTTTTTTAACCTGCATAAAAATCAATCATACAAGTTAAAATTTACCATACTTACAAAACAAGCTTCAAGCCTAGACGTTGGTCTAGTGCTATTGTAACATTAGTGTTCTGTCTGTGTCCTGAGTCCACATTTCCAGAAGACACAAACACATCAAAAAAGAGGGTGAAGTACCAAGCGCATACAAGGTCTGCACCAGTCAATGTCACAAAGAGAGATAGATGAATGAAATAAATGTGCAGTCCGTAGCGGAGATGAGATATGAAAAAGGGGAGGATGCCAAGGAGTTAACAACAATAACAACAACATATCAGTAAAACAATTCGAAAAGTTGTACAATGAAGATCCCAACTCACAATAGTTATTGGTAAAGGATGTATTTAATATCAAGTAAACTTTTTTTAAAATATATTCAGTCAATAATTAAACTCATTAATCTTTCATAACAATTACAACTAAGTCAGATAAATACTTATTGAGCACTAATATTTCATACATACATTAAAAAATATTTCGTGATTGCTACTGTGTCAGAAAAATGGGCTACCTTCATTTTAAGTGTTTCATACTTAAAGTGACTGAGGGATGGCACAGAAGCGATGGGCTGAATACCTAACAAGCATTGGAAATGCAATAGGTCTCGCATTATTAAAGTTTGAGCAGTTGGCATTGAAAATGGCAATTGCTAGTTATGGAATTGCAATTATACTGAAATACAATCGCATGTAATGCGTAGGTGTATTAAGAAGTTAAATGATGGATAATGTTGTTGAAGAAGTAGTTAATAAATATTGATGTATGTATTTTGCATCTTTTTTTGAAAATCTTAGTTATGCAATGGGTATGTACGTAAAATATGTGTTTGTGACTGATTTACAGTTTGCGAAAAAGAAAACACATTTTGCAATTAAAACAGGTTTGTGTGTGGCGCGCAGCAGTGTGTGGCGCGCAGCAGTGTGTGGCGCGCAGCAGCGTGTGGCGCGCAGCAGCGTGTGGCGCGCAGCAGTGTGTGGCGCGCAGCAGTGTGTGGCGCGCAGCAGCGTGTGGCGCGCAGCAGCGAGAGACGCGCAGCAGCGTGTGACGTGCAGCAGTGTGTGACGTGCAGCAGCGTGTGATGTGCAGCAGCGTGTGATGTGCAGCAGTGTGTGACGTGCAGCAGTGTGGCGTGCAGGATCCATAGATAGAATGATGGCAATAGATACAGTGAGTGCGATAGACAGATAGAGTGAGGGCAATAGATAGACAGATAGAGTGAGAGCGATAGACAGATAAGAGTGAGGGCGATAGAAAGATAAGAGTGAGGGCGATAGAAAGATAAGAGTGAGGGCGATCGACAGATAGAGTGAGGGCGATCGACAGATAGAGTGAGGGCGATCGACAGATAGAGTGAGGGCGATAGACAGATAGAGTGAGGGCGATAGACAGATAGAGTGAGGGCGATAGACAGATAGAGTGAGGGCGATAGACAGATAGAGTGAGGGCGATAGACAGATAAAGTGAGGGCGATAGACAGATAGAGTGAGGGCGATAGACAGATAGAGTGAGGGCGATAGACAGATAGATAGAGTGAGGGTGATAGATAGTGTGCAGTAGAGGCTAGTACGGACGGTAATATTAACATTAGATCGGAGGGGGGAGAGGTTATGGGGACGGATAGGCAAGCATGTGAAGGGAGGGTTGGTTAAGAAGGATGGCGCGAGAGGGGCGGGTGATGCGGGTATGGACGTGGGCAGCTTCTTTTCTATACTTACCTTTTGCAATGTTAGAAATGTTAGATCCGGCCAGAGGAAGGAGTGGAGGGGTTCTCTGCCAGGATCCTGCGGTACTGGCTTCGATGCGTGTCCACCGATAAGCCTTACTGCCTGACCACACTACCTCAAATAGCGCTCTTAGTGTTTGTCTAATTTAGCCTCGGTTATATCTCTGGGGATCCACTGGACTCTGTGCACACTATACCTTGCTTTGGTATAGTATATGCAGAGGAACCCAACACAAAATGTCCACAAATACACCGTTATTCTATGTGGCGCATTTATGACACATCACAGCATCATTTTAGCACATGATCAACGGGGAAGACCAGATTATGAGTAGCTTTTGCCCACAGCATGTTTTGTTTTGCAGAAAAATATAGCTCAAAATGCCAGTTTTCTATTTTGCTTTTTTCTCATAACTTTGCATAATTACGCAAGCAAGAATTACAGAGATTTCGCTCACCCCAAGTTACAATTAGTTACTCAATGTGTGTGACCATGGAAAAGAAAAGAAAAATAGTTTCAACCACGCTGCAAAGTATCCTAATACAAAGAATAAGCTTTTTGGACGCACTGCGTAACAAATCACAAAGAAAGCATGCACGATTACCAGAGATTCATTTAGAATTCGAGTCAGCAGATAGACAGGGAGAGCAAACACGAGTACACGTCAAGCCAAAAGAAGGGCAATTTAAAGCCGACCAGCTCATGAGGCAAAGCGCACATGCAAACATCTTAGTTGTGCTAGAAATAACTGTGGCTCTGTCAAAAGCCAAAATCTCTGTGAAAAAAACCTCTGAAGTCAAAGAATTACAAAAACGGAACAAGAAAGATCCAGGGGAGGGGATATTCCATGCCTTGAAGCAGGAAGGCTCTTAAAACAAATGTGTGCTATAATCAACTAACAAAGGGTGGAAATGCCTCTCAAGCGTAATAAAGTAAAACTCCCATAACCCAGGCGATGCGTCTCCACCCACTTTCTAAAGCCACTAAAACGCAGTGTTTGATCTTCTCGTATTACACACTCGGACGGGCGAAAACCTGTGATTTCTTAAAAGCAGCTGCACCTCCCCCATCACGCTGAGAGCATGCAATTCACACACTTTGTCTGCCACTCTCCTGGTGACTTATAGTCTGGAAAGGTTTCTCCTGAGAAATGCTGCGGGTGGGTGAACGTTGATTAAATCCCTCACAACTCACTGCATTGCCAGGTTCACTGACACAACTTTACAGAATGTTGTACTGCAGGGCATGTTAAAGAATGTGACCGTTTGACAGACATGACGGTCTAACTACTGTGTGACATTCAGCAAGTCACTGCATCCTTCACGAGTTAAGTTTTGGCTAGTGAGTGACACAAGACAGACTAACGTCTGTAAACTACCAGCGTTGTATTAAGTCTGACCAGCCTGCTTTTTCACAAGCAGAAACGTTAGTAGACCGTCGTATGAGCATCCAACATTGGCATGTAATAAGTGTATAAAAAGCCCTAGAAGAATGATACATTGCTGGAAGGGCTTAAGTACACGGCTCTGATCAAACTATCTTTTCCTGCACAGCACAGCGAGAAACCAGGGAACTCAACGTTTTAGACCATAAAGGAAAATGGTAAACATATAGACGATGGCCCAGGGGAAAGCAGGGAGGTAGACATTTCGGACACTAGGGTGACCAGAATTTCAAACCAAAAACTGAGACATGCTGCAGATACAGACGTAGAACTAGGATTTGGCAGACGTCATCAGAGTGGTAGTGTGGCAACAAGAAGAAATTAATTTGCAGATTTGATTCACAGTGCCAATTGTGTACCTACTAACTAACTGATAGATGTTGTTAAGCGATCCTGCATACGCTCTGATACCTACGGGTCGAGCTAGTGCTATACACAACTTTTAAAATAAATAAAATAAAGGTGTGAGAAGGAGACTAGTCGCTAGCTCACATGACCTGTCAGACACTTCAAAAAGGCAAATCGGAAGTAACCTGAGACAGTGCAGCAGCTGTGTTTCTAAAGGGTCCTCGCTGACACTGTTCTTGCTCGCTCATAAAAGAGAGCAAGATAAACTAGAAATGGACGTGTCCATGTGCAATGTAGCTGGTGCTCTTGTAAAGCGGTCCAATACCTTCCGGGTCGAGTTTGCACTATATAAAACCGGAGCAACAAAAAGTGCTTGTCAAAAAATGTTTTGTGGTACTGTCCCTGAGGTAAACTTTGATCAGGAGAGAAGATGGTCTCAAGGTGTCTCCTTCATGTAAGACCATGCTCACCGCGGCCTCCTGCACTCTGGCTTCCTGGAGCAGGCCGCCCCTGCTCACAAACACGGTTTCTCTGAGTTTGCTCGCATATGTTACATCAGCGCATCTCGGCCCACTGGCGGCTTCCATTCCAAGCATTCCGGGGGAGCTCTGTCTGCAACAAACCATCGCTTCAGTTGAGCACATTCAAGCCGCCAGCGTGCAGTTCCGAGGAGGAAATACCTACTGTTCCCAGTAGCAACAGATGATGACGTGAACAGGGGCGAGGCTATGGCTGGGAACTCATGCTAACGCTTATCTGGTGGAAATGTAAAAGCCTTTTATTTACAGACGAAAATATGAACGCCCCAAACTATGAAAGCATCCTGGCTTCTTCGAGGAGAGTAAATTAATTCCACAAAGGTGTATCTTGCTATCCCGAAGAATCCTGTGAGGAAAAAAAAAACCTGCATTGAAAAAAAAAAACTAGAACATCGCCGAAAGAAGCCTTATGGGGCAGGGGAGCGGATCCCTTTGAAGCACGGCCTCGCAGCCGTGAAAGAAGTGTGAAACAGCAGGGATATTAATTAGGGGGGGGGGGGAGAAGTGAAGCAGAGCGTGCTGGGGAAGCAAAAGATGGCTTCGATGTGGACGCACTGCGCACGCTGGGGAAGCCTGTGGGAGGGAGGCTGATGGCTTTGATGTGGGGAAATGCGCGTGCTTGTGTTCACGTGAAGTGTTTGAAATCCGCCCGATGGTTTGAGAACTTTTTTGCCTCCTATAAATCTTGACTATCCATTCCTTGCAGAATGGGATAGGCGAGACCTAATAAAAACACTCTGAAAATTCTATTGACAAATAACGTTGGTAAACAAAATCTAAGAGCATCAACTTATTAAAAAATATATATTTTTTCTATCTATAAATATTTGTTCATTAGAGAGATCACTAACTATGGGTGGGTGGAATGTTCTGCTTGGTCCGTGAACTTGGCGGAATGTGATTCTCTTTAATGGGGAGTTCGGGCAAATTCCACCAATCGCCACATGGCGGAATTTTTCACCTGCGAGGCACCAGAATATGTGAGCTGGCGTGACATTTGCAATCCGCAGTTGTGATTTTCTAGTGGAGGCGGTCCCTGGCATTCGCGAACGTTTGCAGGTTTGTTGTTCGGCAGCAAAATCAACTCAAATGGCTGCGAGCTTTTGTGCAACACATGGTTCCATTTGCGCTGATTTTTAGCACTGCTCTCGCTACCGGCATAAACCTACAGTGCAAGCTGCATATTTTCCGCTTATTGGTGGAATTCTGAGGAATCTCGCAGAGTTTTTTTTTAACTCCGCAAAATTCTGTGGAGAGAAACTCTGCTAGTTTCGCCCACCCCTACTGTAACATCGAACTGTGTGGTCCTTGATTTGAAGATCCATTGGCATTGTCTTTGTTCAAGCTTACGATTTGAGCTAATAACACAAATGAAATTTATATTTAAACATGTCTGATCGTTCATATACATAGGGCATGATGTTGTACTGCAGGAGAATTATAGCCATTGTTTTAACAGCTCTTGTATGTTCTTTCTTCTGCTGAAGATTTCATACAGCCTATGCAAACTTTACCACATTCTAACAAACACTCAACATTTTACGTATTACAGCTAATTAAATGAAAACTAATAATTTTCTATGTGACTCAGTTAAAACCTTTGCTTTTGCTCACACCCAAATGACTGACAGACACGTCTTTGCAAATAAAGAAGCTCAATTGTGGTGCCATATTATGGAATCTAGTCTGACCTTTCATTTATAAGAACATAATGGTCTTTTAGGTTTCCTGCTTTTATAAATGTGATCACTGATCCATTCAACATCTCTTATAATCATAGATCTTTCTAGAGAATGAAGAAATGGGCAACAACATTTTTTATTATGTCTTGTGCTTTTCCGGAAGACTGCAGGAGTGTGATGAATATGAAAAGGGGGGGCCCTTGGCCCCCCCGCCCGCATGGCGGTGCGGCGATCCCCTCTCCCCTTTGGCTCCCGGTGGTGTGGGGGCGTGATCTCCCGACGTCCAATGATTACGCGGGAGGTGTGCGCCACACCACCGGTCGGTCAGCGCCCAATCCCTGACCCGGAAGGCGTGGTGCAGTCTTCCGGGTCAGGGGGGCGGGCGGCGAGGGGCGGGGGCGGCCCGCCCTCTCCCCGCGTCCCCGGGAATAAAGGAGGGGGGAGCGCTCAGTTGGCCCTTCTTGTCACCTGACGCTCCCCCACACTGGTCGTGCCCCGCGCTCGGGCCTCCTAATTTTCTGTTCTTATCTTTCAGGTCAAGGATTGCTGCTGGAGTGTGTGGTAGCGCGACATTAAGAAGCAGACAGACGGTGCGTGGATCGTACGGTGTACAGTGGATGTGTGGAGTACGGGACGTAGAATACGCAGGACGTCGACGGTAAGAGGAGAGCGGGGGCTCGTATTTCATTGCTTCGTGTGGCCGCCGGGTGGGTCTACGTTAGAGTTTGGCCACCCCTAACAATCGGAATAGCCGTGTGTTGCAGTCGCAGTTGCGTGGTGCTTATAGCCCCCTGCGAATCCTCCGTCTGTTGAAGGTACAGGGTGCACGGGTTTGCGAATCCGAGCAGTAAGCGAGTCAGTCAGTAGACAAAATGCCGAGAGCTAAGGGTGCTAAGGGGACAAAAATGGAGAGGATGTTGCAGGCCATGATGCGTAAAATGTATGCCATTGATAAGAGATTGGATAAGTTTGATAGCCTAGAGCAGGGGTCTCCAAACCGGTCCTGGAGGGCCGGATCCATGCCAGATTTTTTGGATATCCCCATTGAGATACATGTAGTTATTTTAAAAATCTGGCATGGATCCGGCCCTCCAGGACCGGTTTGGAGACCCCCTGGCCTAGAGGCTCGCGTGATGGAGAGGATTGATGATATCACAGGCCCACGCGGTAGACCCAAACGGCAGATTGCTGCGCCTTTGCCAGATGGAGATTCCGACTCCTCGCCTAAAAGGAACAAGACCAAGAGATCGAGGCGCTGCGCACCCGCTCCTGCACCTGTGGCGGTTCCCACTACCCCCAAGCCGGTGTTCCAGGCTCCCGTGGCACTGGCTCCTGCCTTGCCATCAGGGGCCCCTCCTGTCGGGCCGGCCCAGCCTGCCCCTGTTTGGCCGCTTCCGTTGCCTCCCGTGCTGGCACCCAGAGGGCCCCCTCCGCCGGAAGATCCGATCCCGCCCGAACTAACTGCGCAGATAGCGGCTATACTCCCTTGGCTGCAGAAGGGGGGCATGATGCCCTCAACGCTAGACCATACCGCTGAGGCAGCCAAGATGGTGGAAAAGATTAGGGCGACAACAGGCTGGATTTCCAGCCCAGCAAATCTTGTTTACTTCCTGCGAAGGAGGGTGCCCAGCTCTACTCTAAGACGGGCTCCCAGATGAATAATAACCACAGGTAACTGCTGAGTTATATCACCCTACATGGATTCTGGCAGAGTCATCCACCCCAGTCACATTAGGATAGGGAGCGTACGGTAGGTACACAAATAAAATTGTACTTATATAAGCATATATTCTATGTAACAGCACAATGTGAATTTTCTTTACCAATCTTTGCCATTCTTGTGATGGTGATTACTCTGATTTATTTCCTTCTATTGATAATTGCAGCGCATGTATTTAACACAAGAATCTTAATGCTTCAATAAATATTTGAATTGCCAATTTGAATATTTTGTGTGTCTCCCTCTGGCCAAGCATGAGTTATCAATCAAATCAGTTTCCACAATTTCCTTGGGGAGTCAAGCTCGTCATGTTCGGAGGTATACACACCGCCTGTTACCTTGCTAGGTTAGGTATACAGATGGTACACTGTGAGCTAGCCAGGACTCAGGCCAACATCTCCTGATGGTGTGCGTAGACTTAGTCTTGCACAGATTTGACGTTTATGTTGTCCAACAAACACACAGTTTTACTGAGAAAGTATGAACAAGTACAACATTATCATTGCAGACTTGTTTTTAACAAAATTATAAGAAAGCCTCTTCTTATGCTCTCTCACTCCCTCTGTAATGATACCTAAAATGAGGCTGGTAACCTCACTTCTAATTTTAGAAAATAATCCAAAACTCCTTTTCCCAAATCTTTTATCCATCACTGACTCTACCTCTTCCACATGCAAAAACTATTTAAAAGATCACTATTTTGTGTGGCTTTTCCTGCATAACGCAAAATCCTAATAGGAAGTTGAATCTGGTTCCCAGAAAAGGCAAACGTCTCCTCTGCCCCTGCCCGGTCTAGGTCATCAGGACATGAGACTGAAAGTGTTTCCAGGGAAGAACCTTCTTGTCATTCCTCTGAGTCAGGTTGTGTAATGTTCAACTAGGAGAAGAAGCTGAAGAAAGTGACGGAGCTGCTTGTATACTGCCATAGAACAAAGCTCAACATACCTTTGCTAATTTCTGTACCCAAGTCCGGGCCCCACTGTCAGACCCTTGATAAGGATGGCACAATAAACATTGGAGCCACTCTTTGTGGAAAGAAAAGACTGGCTAATCGTTCCATCATGACTTACTCTGCATACTTTTGGTAGAGGACCAAAAGGCAGTAATGAAGCAACAGTCTATTACTGCACTACTTCTGATATCATAGATATTCTAGAAAGACATTAGGCATAGGATATCTGACTTTGCTGCATGGTGACCCCATATTTTTCACCTTTTGCCTGACCTTATAATTTTGCTTGTGTTAGACCACTGTGTACTTTACCCCTGGTGACCAGCAGAAAAGTGCCTGTGCTCTCCCTTTGAACATGGTTGAGTTGGAATATTCCTATATGGTGTATTTAATATTCCTATAAGTCCCTAGTGTATGCTACAAAGTGTACCAAGGTCCTGTATGTTTAATATCACTAATGGGCTACAGCTCTTATTGTGACATCCACTACAGTGATACTGTACACCAAAGTAGCCTGACTGTATAAGTGAAAAAACTGCAATTCGACCTGTCAAAACTTCGCTTCTTAATATTAATAACTTAGCCACACGTAGGCCTTGTCATCCACAAGGCAGGGTGCAAAGTATTCTAAAATTAGGACAGGTAGAAATTTTATGTTAACATGTCTTTACGGGAGCAAGCACAGACAAACCATTTGACATATAACACTAAGGCCACACTTAAAAGTAAACACGTTTCCAAAACAATTCTTATGCATCTACTGATTGCTGGAAACCCCTTCTTTGGTCTACCAGACTTGTGTCTCTGAGTTTACTGAACGAAAATTGACTGCTACAAACTTGATTTTAATGCTACATATGGGAGAACACTCGGATTGCCAAAGTACAAACCCCAAACATACCAAGAGCCCTTAGAGCCCATGTTAGTGTGCTTGAAGATGTCAGCCACCTTGAGAACACGCAAGCGCGGCCCCTTGAACTGTTACCCTCATTGGTTAGGGTGTGCCCAGGAGTCATTCCAACCCACTAGCTCATGCCAGGCATAAATGTGGCATCTCCAAGCATCCACTTGAGAACACTACTAGACCTGTGGAATATCAGAAGAGGACTGAACCTTCTCTCTGTAACCTGAGAAGAGCCCTAGAACTGCTCACTCTTGTACCCAGGACGAAGAAGTGGACTCCAAGGGACATACGGCTGACCTTCTGTTCAAGCTATAGAGATACAACAAACTACAAGAGACCTTTTACTGCAACTGCCCAGCTGGCCAATGGCTACTGGACCTGCACTTGCACCTTTCTGTTTGCCTCTGCCTATCACCCTGCAAATTTCTAAATGCCTCCCCTGAGATCCTGGGGTGCTTCAGAAGCGTACTCATGTGGTGGACTATTATAACACAAGAAATCCTCGGGTCTATACTTGACTTGACTTGACTTGACTGAAATATTTATAAAGCGCTCTAATGCCGCGGCGTCTTGGAGCTATAGTACAGAGAAAGCGATGAGGGCAAGTTTAATGCAGAGAGAAAAGCCAAGTTTTTAGTGCCTTTCTAAAGCACATTTTGGATTTATGTGAACGCAGTGCGGGGGCAGAGAGTTCCATGATCTGTAGACTTGGTGGGAAAAGGATTTTCCACCCCATCGAGCTCTCCTTATTCTTGGTTGACATACTAAGTCTTGGTTGGTTGATCTCAAAGTGCGTGCTGGCAAGTACCGAGGAAGGAGTTTGGTAAGGTCATCAGGTCCCTTGCCATACAAGGACTTGTGGACCAGGCAGAGGGCTTTGAACTGTATTCTGCGCCTAATTGGCAGCCAGTGAAGTTCACGAATCGCTTTAGAGGTTGGATGACGGCGTGGTAAGTTCAGCAGGACCCTAGCTGCGGCATTTTGGATTGCCTGTAGTTTGGTCAGCTGTTTTTCTCCTGTGCCCAGGTAGAGTGAATTGCAATAGTCCACTCGGGACATTACCAGGGCACCCATCACCGTCTTTTTTAATGTTGACGGGATGTATGGTAAGACTTTCCTGAGAACCTTGATGGTATAAAAACAGGTGGAAGTCACCTGATTGATTTGCGCCTTACAGGAGAGGTTTTTATCTAGCATGAAGCCAAGATTCCTAACCTTATCTACAGGAACAGGGCATGAGCCCGCCTCAGGAGGCCACCAGAGGTCGCTCCAAACGGAAGGTTTTTGGCCGAACTCAATTATCTCGGTCTTATCCGTGTTTAATTTTAGAAAATTACCACTCATCCAATTTTTTACACAAATGAGGCATGTCTTGAACCGCTCTGCTGTTGCTTCAAATGACTGGGATACTGACACTACAATTTGAGTGTCGTCAGCGTACAACACTAATTGTAGGCCATGAGATTGAATTAGGGCGGCCAGAGGAGTGACATACAAGTTAAACAATGTAGGTGATAATGCCGAGCCATGGGGGACCCCACCTGGGAGGGAGAATTCATCAGATTGAAAGCCTTCCCAGTGCACCTGCTGAATTCGGGAGTCCAAAAAGGATGTTAAAAGGGTTAGAGCCGTGCCGGCAAAGCCTAAGGTTCCCAATCTGCTTAGTAGGGCCGGCTGATTTACGGTGTCAAACGCCGCTGTAAGGTCCAATAAAATCAGGGCTGTTCTGCCACCCTCATCCATTGTCCTTCGTATGTTTTCCGTTGCCATGATCAAGGCGGACTCTGTTGAGTGACAAGGTCGAAATCCATGTTGTGAAGGATCTAATAGATTATTAGAGTCTTTATATCTCATCATTTCTTTATTCATAGCTTTCTCCAGAATCTTGGCTGGTAGGGGCAGGCAGGATATGGGCCGATAATGCTGGAGTTCGGTAGGGTGCACACAAGAATGCATCAAAACCAATGTGCATCAAAAGATTTGAGGGATTGGAGTCTCAAAAAATGTCCCATATAGAGAGGGGGACAATCCCTTTCAGGACGAAAACCCTCACCCACCATAGGTAGTATGCTTCATCATATGGGTTTCTCCTCCTAGTGTGAGACCTAGTCCCACTGAGGGCTACAACTCCCTCACTGTGAGGTAGGAGCTCTGGGATGTTTTCAAGATGGCAAAAACCTATACTAGGATGCTAAAATCCCATATGTGAATGGCAGGTGTGGAGAGATACAACAAACTACAGGAAATCTTTTACTGCAACTGCCCAGCTGGCCAATGGCAACTGGACCTGCACTTGCACCTTTCTGTTGGCCCCTGCCCATCACCCTGCGAGTTTCTAAATGCCTCCCCTGGGATCCTGGGGGGCTTCAGAAGCACACTCATGTGGTGGACTGGGACTTAAAGACTATTATAACACAAGAAATCCTCGGGTCTATACTTGCACACAAGAATGCATCAAAACCAATGTGCATCAAAAGATTTGAGGGACGGGAGTCTCACAAAATGTCTCATATAGACAGGGGGACAATCCCTCTCCCACCATAGGTGGCATGCTTTATCATATGGGTTTCTTTTCCCAGTGGGAGACCTAGTCCCACTGAGGGCTACAACTCCCTCACTGTGAGGTGGGAGCTCTGGGATGTTAAGATGGATATAATAAAAACCTATTCTAGGATGCTAAAATCCCATATATGTGAATGGTAGGTGTGTCGAGAGTGCAGCGCAAAGGGGCGTGATTGAGTGAAATTGCAGTGGTGAGGTGAAAACTACCTAGTCGAGACAAAATAACCTTAATTAGACTGCTCGCACTGGTAGGATTAAAAGGCAGTGCAAAGAGTAGTATTGATTTAAAACTATACTATAAAAAGGTCGACATGTTTCAGCCTTAAATGATCAATCATTGTATTTAGGCTTTCTTCAGGACCAAGATCGAAAAAGTTGCTGCTGCTAGTGCTAGTGCAAAAATATGAAAAAGAAAGAAAACTATACACAACCAGTAATTGTATAAGTTGCTGATGGGTATTACTGGAGCTATCCACAACTTTAGGATACGTAGCCACACCTCTACCTGGCGACAACTCAGGAAAGGGGGCCCGCTCTCTCTCTCGAGCAGCAGAGGTTACTTTGCCGATATACTTCCTTCTTCTCTGCATAATACTTTAAACAGCTTACATACAAGAACCAAATGGTATTTATTTTTCTAAGCTTTGGTTTGGTTTTATTTTCAGACTTCTACTTCACTGACATTAGATAAGAAGCCCATTACTGTTTGGCACATAACCTAGATTCCTCTACCTTATTCTTTCTTCCTTATGGCTACCTTATAACAGGTCTTCACAAGTAGTTACCTCTTCAGCAGTTACTTACAGGCACTTCCTGTCTAAGCAAAAATTATTCAGAAAGCAATGACTAGCTATTCCAAAATCTACTGCTGGAGCCCAAGCACAAGGAGTGCCAAGTAAGTAGAAAACTCAACAACACAAAGAGACAGGAAGTTAAAGTTTTGATTCTCTACTACTACATCGGAATCTCTCTCATTCGAGTCTCCAATTACTTGGCTTTTCTATCGGCTATGTCATCTTACAGTTAATTTCTCTTCCTTTAATATGTACATAAACGTGGATGGAATGAAGGAGCTCAAGTGCTAACAGAAAATAGGTGAGTCAAGTTCCATTCCAGTCAAGACAAGGTAAACATTTTTTTTTTAAAAGGGGTAATAACCATACCAATTGACCTGGTTTCTTATCTAAGACCCCTGGAGCTGATTGGTAAGAGATTGGGACACTAAGTGCCTAATTTATTTAAAATAAAATAAAGAAAAGTGCCAAGGTAGGAGTCCGCTGTGACTTGCACCATCCAATACCCCCCCCGCAGCACTGCTCATGACAGTACCAACTTAACTACTAACATTATACTCCTGCAAGTGTGACAATTCAGTCTATTCCAGGCCTCAAAGATCTAACAATGTCTTGGCCAGCAGGTATTAGTAATTTTTAATGTAGATTGTGTTAATAAACAACTGTTAACTGGCTCAATAATAAACTAGACAAACAGCGCCACCATGTGGCAAACTATTACAAGTGCCTGTGTTCACAATTTATTGCCGGTGCCAAGCGCCAGAAACTACGTGCTCAAATTAACCACCGGGCCCACTGCAGGTCTAGGGGAAAAGCTTCTGTGAAATTCCCACAAGGCAAATTATTAATTTGCTTTTCCGAAGCTCACTAAATAATTAATCTGCACTTCGACTACTCAGCGCGAGGACTTTGTACGGGTGCCACAGAGCGGAAATAGAGATTTCATTAACCTGCAAAGAAACATTTGTGCTGTCTACTCACTAAGCAAGAAACTACAGACATGCAGGGAAAGAAATACAAAGTTTTTTAAACTTTAAACTAGTATATTATGCAATACTTAATGAAAACTCACAAATGAACCTAGTTTATTACTCTGTAATTTCCCTGCAAGCCATTCTAAAATATGCATACACTGCAATGTGCATTACAATGTCTATTGCTGCCTTGCCTTTATTTTGCCACCTTAGTTTGCACAGTATACAACGAGGACAGAATACTAGTTCAAGAAGTGTTTAGTTTGTTTCTTTGTACTGAAAAATAATTTCACAGGCAGCACCAACTATGCACTCTTCTTTAATAAACTGTAGACTATTGCACTTTTCCGCTCTGTTTGCATCAATGACTTCTTTGGTGCATGTAAAGTGCCAAGAAATTTAAAATTATCCACTCTGTTGGTTGTCATCTAATACACATTGCTTTTCCAGGCCATTACTCAAGACTTGCCCTGGCCAATCTGTAACAAGTCAACTAAATAGCAGCAAATATACATATACATTCTTGTTGCTACTGGAACATGTAATGAAAAAGATCACATGTGCCTATAATTTGCATGCCACATGTGATAGTAAAACCATAGTGACCACAGAACAGACTGGACCATAACATTGACGAGTTATTAATGCAGTTTGCTATTCATGGTCTCATAACTGTCCACAGGTTCTGCCCAGGATCATTTTCAGATTAATTGATTCTATGAGCACACGTGGA
The DNA here is from genome assembly GCF_964263255.1 of Lissotriton vulgaris. Classification (NCBI taxonomy): domain Eukaryota; kingdom Metazoa; phylum Chordata; class Amphibia; order Caudata; family Salamandridae; genus Lissotriton; species Lissotriton vulgaris. The sequence continues at coordinate 1,046,476,946 of NC_141697.1, read as the reverse complement.
GTAGCTTTCCTTGAACTCACCTCTTTCTCCTCTTCTTCGCCATCACTGCAAAACAGTATTTCCTCTTCTTGCACCAAAACATACTCATGTTCATGTTCCTTCCGGCTGAATGAACCCTGATGCTCCTGTTTGGGAGTCTGGCTGATTTTACAGCCACAGTGCAAAATTAAATCATCATGTCTTTGACAATGTATTTTAGCTAATTCTTTGAGGTCTACTTTTTCTACTGTGTCGCTGCCATATTTGGCTAAAGGATCATAATCAGGATCTCCTTCTAAGCATCTCTTCTTTGAGACTGGGCTCCTGCTCGGGCTGTCAGGAGGCAGAGTCTCAGGATCGGCGTTATCAAGGGAGGAGATTGCCAAATGTTTCACCTCATCCTGCATATTTGTAAGTTCGGATTCAGGCTCAGATTTGCACTTGTCTAGTTCAACATCCTCCTTTTCACACTGGGAAGGTAAGTCCAGGGGTTTGGTGAAATCCTCAAGAATGCTGTCGATTGACCAATTACGGAGTCCTTGTTTACGCATTAGGCTTCTAGCCCAGTCAACATGACACTGGTACCTAGAAGGGTTAATAAACATTAAACAAATTAAAGGTTATTTTGAAAGTGAATTACAGCATAAGATCATGTTAAACACAATTAGGAGGTCTAAATACCTATCGTTAAGTGTTCTATAGTTTTTAATTAACAAGTTTAAAACTAACAGGCACATGCATCAACCATTTTTACGAGGGCAAACGGTGCGATTTGCAAAAATCGTCCGTTTGTGCCCGCAAAAAGGGCTTCTGCAATGCATCAACCTGTTAGCCTCTCACAATTTACGAAATCGCAAATTATTGAGATTTCTTAAATTGCGATTGCATTTAAGGAATTGCAAATTGCGATTTCTTAAATGCAATGCATTATGGAATCGCAAATTGCGATTTTGCTAATAGGGGGCGCAATTTAACATCAATTTGTACTTGATGGTAGTTCGCAAAAACTTTGAAAAATGCACTAAAGTTCATTTTTCAAAGTTGTGGGTTACACACACACTTGCCCTTGGGGCATGTGTGTGCACAACATGTGTGCACAGATCAATTTCAGGGGTGCAACAGGGTGTCCTTTAGACACCCTTGAAACTGCATGTGCAATTTGCGAGTACCTATTTGTACTCGTAAATTGCGCATGCAATCTCCCATTCATTCCTATGGGCCTGAATGGGTAGGCATTCGTTAATTGCGAGTCGCAATTTAATTATCAACCATATTTTCCAACACAAATTTAACGATTTTATTTGGTGGGTTCTGACAACATACATTGTAGCTGTTTCTGGCTTACCACTTATCAGAATTACTGCAGATAACTGGTACTGTCCTCATCTTAAAGAGCACATTATGCAATTCACACACCAGAAAGCCTTTCCTTCAGAATTTCGCTTCAAATATTGACTACTCTACTCATTTCCATGCATGACTACCAAGTACAGGGACTATTCCCTCAAACACGTTTTCAAATCTGTGACTTCAGAAGCACATGATCTCCTGCTTTATATATAATTAAAAACTGGAAGTTTCTTCTTTCTCAATCTTCCTTCCAACTTTACTTGCAGAGGAAACTAAAGCTGCTTAGCAGAACTGTGTCATATCTGTGAACATCCACATGAATTGGTTTTGATGTTGAGAGATTCTTTTCCAAGAAACATGTTATCCAAACCAGACTTTTTATCTTGTGCTGAACACATGCACATAGAACTTAATGTCACATATATGATGAGCATGCCCACATAGAACATAACATGACCTAAAGTGGTTGCAGAAGTGAAGTGGTAAAATGTAAATGTATTGGCAAAAACAGTTCAGCCTAGTGACTTGGACGACGCTGGGGTACATGCCAAAATATCTTGGCTGATGAGGAACCGCAATCAAAACATAAAAACTTCTGGATACCAAATACTTACTTTTATCTCAGTTTATGGGAACTTTTTAAAGTCAGTTTTGTTTTAGCGCACATAACTATATAAAACAGCAAACATATATATAAAAAAATAACTACGATTATAATGCATGGAACTTCCACTAAGTGCAATAAAACATTAGAGTAGTTCACCTAGCTTGTCATAGGTGAAGTGAGCCAGCACAGTTGGCTCAAAGTTGTCCTTATGGGAACCACAATCAAAAGAAAGAAAACCAGTATCCTTCCTGCACAGTCATCCATCTATTCTACACAATTTCCATGACGTCGTTTGCCATAGCAGTCCTATTTGTTTGTCTGTCTAATACTTACCAGACTACTTACTATAACGTTTCAAAATGAGTTATGCTTAATGGGACATAATGATCGAGTCATTTACCTGTATAGTTCACTTATCTGGCAATTTACTCTTTTGCTGTATCAGACTCTGTTCAAGGGGCCACAGTGTATACAGGGAGTAAAATTAAGGGCAACAGCTTAGACAACAGTCAACTAAGAGATACATAAAAGAGAAGCCCAGCACTCATCTTTTATGTAAAAAGAAAGCACAGCACTACTAAACACTACAAATTTAAATGGAAACGACATACAGGGTTGCAAACTAAGTTGTGTTAAACTGTTTGTCACTACTTTGTCCATTTGAATGTATGAACATTTTTCACTATGAAGAGGATTACAAATCTAGAGATACTGAAACCTCTAATTCAAAACAGTCAGGTACACTTACTTTGCTGATGATATCACAGGAAATTTGGACCTGAGACCTATAACAAAAATAAACAGGGTATGACTTTTCAAAACCTTTGGATACAAACAAGAAATTTACTTCTCTTCAACTATGTGTGGAAATGAAACATTGCGACAAACAGCTCTAAGAACACTTTATTTGTTGCTACTATCCCTGAACCCTAGCCGCTTAATCCCCTCAAACTTCGGTTTTAAGCAAATATTTGATATGTTATCAGCATATAAAAAACACCAACAATTAGTGAGGCACCATAGCACTTTCTTATTCTGGGTGCCATTTTTCTGCTGCACCATCTGTGTATAGTGGCAGGTTGTGTATGGCGCATAGGGGTTACTTAGAATCTAATTTAGTAAATGTTTCCAAAGAATAATGCGAAAGTAAAGTAGGTAAAACCTGCTAAAGAGAGATATTTGTAGAGTGCTATGTGCCTTCATAGGTATCTCAAAGGACTTCATTTTTATGTTGGGCAGGGTTTTTGGTCATTCATAGCCTGACCCTTGAAGATTGTTTATAGGAAGGCATCACTAGTTGGGCAAATAGCTATGATATGAAGTTATACAGATCGATAGAGAATTTGATTAGTAACTTCATACCAAGGATGGCGGGTATAAGCAGAGGGTTAGCAAGCTTCTCTGTGGGGAATGATTTGTTAGAAGGAAGTTGAATTGTAGTGTGGCCTATGTGGTGTTGTGTGAGTGACCACAGTGGCGCTCTTATCCTGTATATGGTTGCAGTGCTTCATAGATTAATAGTGGGAAGAGAAGTGAGAGAAGAGCATGCATGCACTTGCTTTATATTAATAATTGACTGTTGTACATAATTCTGCTCCACACTACATAATTTTTTCGGAGTGCCAGTAGAGCAGTCCACGGTATGTGGTACGTGCAGCTTTCATGACAAACACTGTACAATCCATGAAGAGGCAAGTGAGAGACACACAGGGAAAGGTTCTCTACAACCATTCATACATATTTTTGGGAGTACCTCCATGGGTGATAGGAAGAGCTCATAGACCTTTCGGGTCAGGGGCCTTAAGAATGCACATATGTGTGCTGGTGACAGTAGACCAAAGTAAAAGCTATAGGAAGAATTATAAACAGCTAGACAAGATTGGAGCATGTTCTGATTACATGCACTTAGCATAAATGACCCACAGGGTCCACACAGTAAACAGAGGGGCAAGCCCATGGTATGCACTGTATACAGGCTGCCATCATAAGCAGACAGAAGAGACAGTTCATAGATGGTCTAAGGACCCCACCCAGGATTAACTATTTCACAGCAATAATCTCTTTGCATTAGATATAGGTCATCTTCATACTGATTAATAATTAGTGCAGAAGTGATGAAAAGCAGCTGGGTATGGCCACGGTGGCTACTTTCACAGGTCAGCAGTTCCCCGCACACAATTAGGATGTGACCACCCATAGAGCGGACGGAAACATCCCTTTTGCTATAGCAGCTTGTGCGGCGGGTGGAAAAGGCCCACAGCACAAGCTGCCATAGCAAAATGGATGATTTTGAACATCCCTGCACCGCGTGGCACACGGTGCAGGGATGTTTAGGGGGGCACCATAGGTGCCCCCATGCCCAATAGCCAAGGGCCAGGAGGAATGAAGGCCCTGCTAGGGGCCCCAAATATTACTTTCTGACAGCCTTTCCATGTCAAAAAGGCAGACATGGAATGGGTGTCGGAAACAGACATCATAATTCCGAAGGGGGAGCTGGCGCCAATAAGGGATTTTGTCTTTCCCACGCACCGACATGCTCCTTGAGCCGGTCGGAAGCGCAGTTGACGGTTCCTCCGCCCACCACATCATTGTGCTGCGGCCAGACTGCTATGTCAGTGGGTCCAACACAGACGTGCCGTCGGTGTTGGACCCGCCAACATCATAATCAGGCCCTTTGTTTTGCTGTACCTCTGGGATTTTCGTACAGGCCTTCCAATAGGTTTCAGGGCTAAAAATTGAACTGGAAAAACATATTTGTTTTGCTCAACACATATTAGGGTTGAGGCAATGAAAAAGTTAATAGTCAACATGTGACAGGTTCAGGCAATTCAGACAGAGCTTTGGCAGTTGCCAGATCACGCATTAGATTTTGAAAAAAATAGCCCCTTTCCGCCTGGGTACGGTTGCTACCGTTAAAATTATACTTTTACTTCATCTGCTATATTATTTTTCCACCCTTCCTGTTGTAGTCACAAACTTTTTGGGGCTGTCGATTCACTGATAAAAATGTGGTATAAGCTAGACATTTTTAGCATAGATATCTTCAATAAAATCAAGCAACACTCTGTATACCCCACTACCACTGTGGGCTCCATGTATTTTCCACTAAATCAAACAAATGACAAACTTGATCTTATAGAACAGTGCCTATCTCATACATATAGGACTGCTTTGTAGCTCTGGGCATCGTTTGTCCTTTGCAGAACTAAGACCTATTCTTAACATATATAGCCTTGGACATAGCGGTTAGATCCATCTGGAGTCTATCACATGATGGAACCTGAAACAGATCGCCCCATGCTGATACTTTTGACATGGGCCGGAGGCAATTGTGTGATCTTCAATATCTATACATCTGTTAGATCTACACAAGGTAAGGACCAGAGTACTCTAAAGGGTTTTAGGAAAGTGACTTAGTAGCGGATCTTACAAACATTAAATGTGCGGTCTCTCTTTGGTATATTGGTAAAAGCTCTAGGAATGTTTCTCTGAAATTTTTACAATTCAGCCCTGCACTGTACTTATATTACCGCATCAAAATTGCACAGAATATTTCGTACTGTTTCCGATGCCTGCCTAGATGCTCTAATCCTGAAGCAATATTCTTGCATATGGTATGGTCATGCCTAATCACTGGAACTTTTTGGTGTAAAACAAATGACTTGATTCCAACCCGGACAGGTAAACAGCGCTTACTGGCAGCCAAGATTTGTGTTCTTGGACTTACAACTAGACACAAGGCAGACTAGATGAGCTGCAGATTCGTTGATTTAACTCACTTGACAACAAAAGGAGCTACTGCAATCTGTTGGAAGTCACCTCATGTCCTGGAAATTACCAAATGGAGGTTTGAGCTCTACAAATGGGCACAAGATGAAGACTTTGTAACTGGGGTTTTGCGATACTGCATGAAGAAGCCAGCCAAGTTAACCAAATGGGATTCAAATCTGCTCAACATGAATCCAAAATCAGATGATACACCACTGTAACATTTGCCCATTAATCTGATCGCACTTGTATATGACCCTTTGATATTACCTAAATATCTACTCTCCTACGCTAATAACATGACATATCTTAAGATCTGACGTACACTTTTCTGATTTTAGCCCAGGTATGATGACATTATACTTAAGTGTGAATCTCTCACACCTGTTACTGTTTTCTCTCACTTACTGTTAAATGGATTATGCTGTACTAGCACACTCCTTTTGCACGCCTCCTGCCTTCGACTGCTATTGGCGTCTTCTTGGAACTGGACCTTGTTAATTTAAAGCTAATTGTAAGGAAGTGGGTTATTGGTTGAGATGGGTGTAAATCCTACTCAAGCAACAACTACAGTCCTTGTCAGGGCGAATCACAAAAGTCACTAAATTAATTTGTGCTTAATCTTCTGGTAGCTTGGCATGAAAGTAGTCAGGCTCAGCTTAAAGGCAATGTATGAAGTATTTATGTAGCACTCAAACGGTAATAAAGTGAAAACAACACACCAATTTAGGAAATAGAGTAAACTTTAATACATAAAATTTGAAAAATGAATTAAATCTAACAGTAGAACCGAAGTGATGGCATCTAGTCACGCGAGAATGGAGCAAAGTCAAACGAGATGGAGCGCGGTTTGGATACACAAGCCTTACCTTCAGACTTCAAAGACATTTTGAACAAACATTCAGAGAAGGTAAAGTTCAGCAGGGCAAGGGAGCTGGAGGTGTCTGGGGGTGGAGTCCTCATCGGGGAGCCACTAGTCTACGTCAAGGTAAAGATTTCTACGTTTGAACTTTTTTGGGTGTCGAAAATCTCCAGTGGCTGAAGGTGCAGGCTGTAGCCAAAGAGGGTTCCAAGACGCTGGATACCCCTTCTGAGAGGAGCAGCTGAACAGGACTTGCTGCTGCAGAGGGAGAAGAACACAGCGGTAGCTACCGCGAAGTGAGGCTGACCAGCGATGCCCCTTGGACGGATCTGTAAGCAGATTAAATAGATTTAAGACACAGACTACAAAATTCACAAGATAGTACAAAAACAGGTCACAAATCATCTTTATTTGTTTTGTAATTTAATATTCGCAATTTTTGCCTGTTCTGCTTCACTTTTATTCATGCTTTAGCCAACACAAGAGGAAAGCTGGAGCACAATCGCTTGGGCATCGCTAGGTGTGGCTATCCTGAATTTAAAGAACAATGACTGTGGCAGTAGTTTAATATATATATACAGATACAGAATACTGAATTGAGGAAGGGTCAAGAGATTTTTTGACAAGACAGCCCTGCTGAAGTAGTAGAGAATACCCTAAGATGGCAAAACATGTGTTGGCTACAGCACGAATAAAAGTGGAGTAGAAAAGGCAAAAATTGCCGAATATTAAATCACCAAACAAAGAAAAATGTTTTTTTCGTGTTTAGTGACCTCATATTGTACGATTAAGTGGATTTTGTAGTGTGTGCCCTGAGGCTATTTAATTTGTTTGCCAATCTTGGATTGGGGTTGGGGGAGGTGGGTGAATCTTCTTCCTTTAAGAGCATAGCGGTTGAAAAACCAGTTTGTAGGTAACTCTTTGTGACCTTCTTGTGAGCGCCTTAGTCCTATTAATTCAACTGTTTCGAATTAGGATCAGCAAGCAGGTAGGTCCCGGGTGTCCTGTTGTTTCTCAAGTCACTTTTTGATGGAACATTTTCTGTGACCCAGCTTTAGATTTTGGCTGGAGAAGCACCTTTAGCATCACTTCTAAGGTCCAAGGACTGGTTGGACACCCCTTGGAGGGGTTAGGACTCGTACTAGAAAGAGGGCAGGCGCTGGTTTAATGTCTTTGGAGCTCGTTATATAACTGAGGCTCACACGGGAGGCCAGCCACCTAGCCATTGGAATCTCTCTGACAGTTCTAGGATCAGTCAGCAAAGCAGTCCTGAGAGTACAAAGCAAGCTTCAAGCAGCAGGACAGTGCTCTGGTAACAGCATGGCAGTCATCCGGGGTACAAATCTGGCTTCAAGCAGCAGGGCAGTCTTCTAAAGCATAAGGCAGTCCTTCTGGAGGTCTTCCAAAGGTCCGGGAAGTGTATTGAAGAATGGCTCAGGAGGTCCAATATATATATATAACTGGTGCCAGCCTTTGAAGTCGGGGAAACTTCTAGACTACCCAACATTTGGTTCTGAAAAGGTCCTTGCTTTGCCTGATGTGGCTTCATGTGGTCTAAAGTGCCAAAAAGGCTGATGTCATGTTCCTTTGTGAGTGTGCTGGAGGCAGCCCATTGAAATGTAAGTGGGGCTTGGAACAGCTCAACCCCACCCATCCTGGCAGCACCTAGACCTCATTACGATGGCTGTCGGACAAGCGTCTGACTGCCATCGTATTGGGATGGAGATCGCCCTACATGTAGTAGGTGGCTTAACCCACATTATTACAATGCGACCGCAGTGAAGGCAGTAGGAAACATGCAGTTTTCAATTGGGCTTGTGCTGTGGCCTGGAAAAGGACCACAGTATTAGCCAAAATCGAAAAAGGCACGTTTTTAAACAACCATGCACCATGTGCCAGGTACGATGTGGTGCCTGGCAAACAGTGCATGGATGTTTGTTGGAGCCTCTGCCCTTACATGGCGGTTGGATCGCCATGTAGAGGCAGAGGGAAAAGGGACACCATAATCTCTACAGCGGTGCCTCCGCAGGCACGCTCTGACTGATGTGCCGACGGGCTCCTTGAGCCTGTCGGAGGCGTCGGTAGGTCCCTCCACCCGCTGCGCTCTAAACAACTGCATTGATATGGGGTGGTCAGACTGCAGCCTCCGATGTTGGACGGACTACCACCAACATCATAATCGGGCACCTAGTCTCCCTCTGTCTCACTGTTAGGGTAACTGCCAACTTTTTACAGTCATGTAACCCAGGACACAGCTGCTGGCATCGAATGGTTAAGGAAAGAAAATGGCATTTTTTTAAGTGACTTTCAGAATTTAATCAAGCAGTAGATTTGTAGAGCGCTTCTTGTCACCTGTGAGGTCATCCAGGCACTGGGAGGGTCCACTTGATTAGCCATATAACCAGGTTGTCAGGGACTTTCGTAACTTTAAAAGTGAAGGGGAGGTCCGTAGATGAAAAGGTAGCTCGCTCCATGTCTTTGCTGCTATGTAGGAGAAGAAACAACCTCTACATCTGCTATGTCGGATGGTGAGGGGGAGGGCGATTAGAGAAATGGATGTGGAGCAGAAGTGGCTGACGGAGGTTCAGGCGGTGGTTCAAGGAGGAGGATCCGCAGCTGTATAGGGCCTGGTATGCATGGGTCAGGAGCTTGAACTTGCATCTTTTCTGCACATAGAGCCAGTGGAGCTCCCTGAGGAGCTCCACTCATCATCATCATCATCAAGCCACCAGGATGTGTCCCATGGGCAACATTTGTTTCCAAAAATCAGTACCTCTATATTGTCCAAGTTGAGCTTCAGGCAGTTGCCCTTCATTCAGTTGGCAATGTCTGGCATGCATTTGCGGAAGTTGGTCTTGGTGGTGTCTTCATAGAGGGAGAGGCTGAGTTGTGGGTCATCGGCGTAGGATAAGATGTTAAGTCCGTGGGTTTTGGCGATGCTGGGCAGAGGTGTCATAAGGGTTCAAGAGGGTGTGGCTGAGCGAGGATCCTTGGGGTACTCCACAGATGAATTCCTTGGGTATGGAGGTGAAGGAGGAAAGCAGACTTTTTACAATCTCACAGTGAAATAATCAATCAATCAATCAATCATAGCATTTATATAGCGCGCTACTCACCCAGAGGGTCTCAAGGCGCTGGGGCAGGGGGGTTCGCTACTGCTCGAACAGCCAGGTCTTGAGTTGCTTCCTGAAGGCGAGGTGGTCCTGGGGCAGGCGGAGGTGGGTGGGGAGGGAGTTCCATGTCTTGGCGGCGAGGTAGGAGAAGGATCGTCCCCCTGTGGTGGCTCTTCGGATGCGGGGGACGGCGGCGAGGGCGTGGCTGGTCGATCGAAGCTGGCGTTTGGGAGCGTAGAAGTTGAGGCGGCTGTTGAGGTATCCTGGGCCTTGGTTGTGTAGGGCTTTGTGTGCGTGGGTGAGGAGACGGAAGGTGATTCTCTTGTTGACCGGGAGCCAGTGCAGGTCTCTCAGGTGTCCGGAGATGTGGCTGTGACGGGGGATGTCCAGGATGAGTCGTGCTGAGGCGTTCTGGATCCGCTGGAGTCTCTTCTGGAGTTTGGCGGTGGTTCCGGCGTAGAGGGAGTTGCCGTAGTCAAGACGGCTGGTGACGAGGGCCTGGGTGACCGTCTTCCTGGTCTCGGTGGGGATCCACCGGAAGATCTTACGTAGCATGCGCAGGATGTTGAAGCACGACGAGGAGACGGCGTTGACTTGTCTGGTCATGGAGAGGGAGGAGTCCAGGATGAAGCCCAGGTTGCGTGCGTGGTTTGTTGGTTTGGGTGCGCTGCCTAGGGCGGGGGGCCACCAGGAGTCGTCCCAAGCGGCGGTTGAGGATCCCAGGATGAGGACTTCCGTCTTGTCCGAGTTCAGTTTCAGGCGGCTGTTCTTCATCCATTCGGCTACCTCTTTCATCCCTTCGTGAAGGTTGGCTCTGGCGGTGGCGGGGTCGTTGGTAAGGGAGAGGATCAGCTGGGTGTCGTCGGCGTAGGAGATGATGTTGAGGTTGTGCTGGCGTGCGATGTCTGCGAGGGGGCTCATGTAGACGTTGAAGAGGGTTGGACTGAGCGAGGAGCCTTGAGGGACGCCGCAGATGACTTCGGTGGCTTCAGATCTGAACGGAGGGAGACGGACTCTTTGTGTCCTTCCGGCGAGGAAGGAGATGACCAACTCCAGAGCCTTCTCCTGGACTCCGACGTTGCTGAGGCGTTGTACTAGGGTACGGTGGCAGACAGTGTCGAAGGCTGCAGAGAGGTCGAGGAGGATGAGGGCCGCTGTTTCTCCGTTGTCGAGCAGCGCTCGGATGTCATCAGTTGCTGCGATCAGGGTGGTCTCGGTGCTGTGGTTGGCCCGGAAGCCAGACTGTGAGGGGTCGAGGGATCCGTTCGTCTCGAGGAAGGCGGCCAGCTGCTTGTTGACGGTCTTCTCGATGACTTTTGCAGGAAACGGGAGCAGCGAGATGGCGCGGTAGTTCTTGAGGTCGGTGGGGTCGGCCGATGGCTTCTTGAGTAGGGCGCTGAGTTCGGCGTGCTTCCAGCTCTCCGGGAAGGTAGCGGTGTCGAAGGAGGTGTTGATGATGTCCCGCAGGTGGGGTGCGATGACAGCGTCGGCCTTGTTGAAGACGTGGTGAGGGCAGGGGTCGGTTGGAGATCCGGAGTGGATGGAGTTCATCGTGCGGACGGTGTCTTCGGTGCTGATCGGAGTCCAGGCGCGGAGGGTGGTGGTGGGGGGCGGTGGTTCGGTCGTGGCGTTCGTCGGTTGAGTGCTGAAGCTGTAGTGTATGTCTGCGATCTTGTTGTGGAAGTAGGAGGCGAGGGAGTTGCAGAGGTCTTGCGAAGGGGTGATGTTGTTGTTTCCGGCGTTGGGGTTGGAGAGCTCTTTGACGATGTTGAAGAGTTCCTTGCTGTTGTGTGCGTTGTTGTCCAGTCGTTCCTTGAATGCAGTTTTCTTGGTGGCGTGGATGAGTTGGTGGTGTTTTCGGGTGGCGAGCTTGAGGGCAGTCATGTTGTCCGGTGTTGGGTCTCTGCGCCAGGTTCTCTCGAGGGCTCGGCAGCTCTTCTTGGAGCTCTTGAGTTCGTTGGTGAACCATGGGGCTTTCTTGCTCCCGGGTCTGCTGGGCGGGGTCCTCAGGGGGGCGAGCTCGTCTGCGCAGTCACTGATCCACTTCGTGAGGTTGGTGGCCGCCTGGCTAGGGTTCGTTGTGCTGGTGGAGGGGTTCATGTTCAGGGAGGTCGCGAGCTGGTTGGCTGTGATCTTGTTCCAGCTCCTGCGTGCAACCTGTTGCTGGTGGTGGTGGATCGTGGTCCTTCCGAAGCTGAAGTGGACGCAGCTGTAGTCCGTCCAGTGGAGTCCGGTGGCGTGGCTGAAGGCGATGTCCTTGCTGAATGAGAAGACGGGGTCGAGTGTGTGTCCGGCGTAGTGGGTGGGGGTGGTCACCAGCTGCTTGAGTCCCAGGTTGGCGAGGTTGTCCAGCAGGGTGGTGGTGTTGCGGTCGTTGTTCTCCAGGTGGAAGTTGAGGTCCCCTAGGAGGATGTAGTCATCGGAGCAGAGGGCGTGCGGGCTGATGAAGTCGGCGATGTCTTCGCTGAATTGTGTGCGTTGTCCCGGGGGTCTGTAGATGAGGGTGCCTCCGAGGGTGGTCTTGGGGTTGATGTGGACCTGAAAGTGCAGGTGCTCGGCGGTTGCGAGGGTGTCGTCGGTGTTGGTCGTGATGCGGATAGTGTTCCTGTGGACGATGGCGATGCCTCCTCCGGTGTGGTTGATGCGGTCCTTTCGGATGATCTTGTAGCCGTCTGGGATGGCGATGGCGATGTCGGGCGCTGAAGAGGCGTTCATCCAGGTTTCCGTGAGGAAGGCGACGTCTGGTGAAGTAGTGTCGAGCAGGTTCCAGAGCTCGACGGCGTGTCTGTGGACGGAGCGGGTTTTGAGCAGGGTGCACTTTAGGTGGCTGCTGCTGTTGCTCGTCGAGGTCTTGAGCGCTGCTGGAGTGGTGCAGGTCCGGATGCAGGTGAACTTGCAGGCGTTGCAGCAGAAGGGTCCGTGGGTGCGTCTCGGGGTGGCTCGGTAGCACCCCGGGATTCTTCCGGCGTTGAGTGCGTAGAGTTCGGTGGCGTCGTAGGTCCGGCGGGTGGGCTGGGGTCTGCAGGGGCCAGGGGTCCTGGCACTGGGCGCGGTCCAGGCGCGGACGGGCGCAGACGGGCTTACCTTTGGCGCGCCCGCTGCGCGTCAACGCTGCGCGTCCGCATGGTTGCCATTTAAGGCGAAGTGCGAGGGAGGGAGGAGCAGCTGGGAGGCGGGAGCGGGGAGGGTACACAAAGGAAAAGGGGGCATGGCCGCACGCAGGCGGCGGGAATCGGGGAGCGGGGCACAGAGCCAGAAGGGAAGCGGCACTTGAGCAAAACAAGGGGAGCAGGAAAAATAACACTACAATATGGGGAACAGTGCAATGGGGAGTAGAATATGCAATGAAACACACAACAAGTCAAACACGATCACGAAGCAGCGGCGGGGGGGCGGGGTAGTCGGGGCGGGCTCAGCGAGGCTGAGACAGCAGCGGGGGAGGACCGCACACGCAGCAGCTGGTGGCCGTGCGGCGCGGGGGTGTCCTAAGGATAGGTCACACTCACCTGCGCCGCACGGTCCCCATTTAAGGCCAAGTGCGAGGGAGGGAGGAGCAGCTGGGAGGTGGGAGCGGGGAGGGTACACAAAGGAAAAGGGGGCGTGGCCGCACGCAGGCGGCGGGAATCGGGGAGCGGGGCACAGAGCCAGAAGGGAAGCGGCACTTGAGCAAAACAAGGGGAGCAGGAAAAATAACACTACAATATGGGGAACAGTGCAATGGGGAGTAGAATATGCAATGAAACACACAACAAGTCAAACACGATCACGAAGCAGCGGCGGGGGGCGGGGTCGTCGGGGCGGGCTCAGCGAGGCTGAGACAGCAGCGGGGGAGGACCGCACACGCAGCAGCTGGTGGCCGTGCGGCGCAGGGTGTCCTAAGGATAGGTCACACTCACCTGCGCCGCACAGTCCCCATTTAAGGCCAAGTGCGAGGGAGGGAGGAGCAGCTGGGAGGCGGGAGCGGGGAGGGTACACAAAGGAAAAGGGGGCGTGGCCGCACGCAGGCGGCGGGAATCGGGGAGCGGGGCACAGAGCCAGAAGGGAAGCGGCACTTGAGCAAAACAAGAGGAGCAGGAAAAATAACACTACAATATGGGGAACAGTGCAATGGGGAGTAGAATATGCAATGAAACACACAACAAGTCAAACATGATCATGAAGAAGCGGCGGGGTCGTCGGGGCGGGCTCAGCGAGGCTGAGACAGCAGCGGGGGAGGACTGCACACGCAGCAGCTGGTGGCCGTGCGGCGCGGGGGTGTCCTAAGGATAGGTCAAATAAGAGGAGATCCGTCCGAGAGTGGCTCCTAGGATGCCTATGTTGTGCAGCCTTGTGATGAGGGTGGGGGGCTGTATCGAAGGCTGTCAAGAGATCTAGGAGGATCAGAGCCGCAAGCTCTCTTTGGTCAGGTAGGACTTGGATGTCCTCAGTAGCCGTGGTTGCTACGAAATCTGGTGGGAGGAGTCAAGTAGGAGGGTTCGCTCCAGATGGGAGGAGAGTGGTTGGTTGATGGCTTTTTCTAATGTTTTAGCTGGGAATGGGAGCAGGGAGATCCGCCGGTAATTGTTGAGTTTGCTAGGGTCTGCCGATGGTTTCTTTAGTAGGGCATTGGCTTCTGATTTTTTCAGGTCCTCTGAGAAAATGGTCCTGGAAATTGAGGTGTTGAATAAGGTGGGGAGTACGTCGGAGATTATGGCTTTGCCTGCATTGAAGATGTGGTGAAGGCATGGGTTGGTTGGGGTGCCTGAGTAGACCGAGTTCATGATGGAGGTGGTGACCTGTTGAGTGAGCTATTGCCATTCGATTAGTCAGATGTCTGTAGTGGTAGCGAGGTCGATGTCTTGCTTGAAGAAGTTGGTGGCCTTGGGCTGGGATTTGAAGTTTCTGTAGATGTTGGCGATCTGGTCATTGAAGATGTTTGCAAGGTTGTCACAGAGTTCCTGTGAAGGGGTAATGTTAGTTGTTGCAGTTGATGGGTTGGAGAATTCTTTGACAATGTCGAGTTCTTTGCAGTTATTAGAGCTTGATTTGATGCTTGAGGCTAAGGCCTTTTTTTCGATTCTCTCAACTGTCTGTGGTAGAGGTTGAGAGCTGTCTTGAAGCTGTCTTGTGATGTCAGTGGTGTGTTCAGGGTAGGGCTGGTTGGTGGGCTGGTGTGCATGTGTTGTGGCAGTGAAGTGGCACTGGGTGCCGGCGAAAGGCCCTACTGAGGAGTGTGGGTTAGTGTGGTGGCCGTGTTGCTGCAGCGTCCAGGGTCGAGGGTGTAGAGCTCTGCGTAGTGTATCTGCTAGGGTGGGAGGGCAAGAGTCGTGGCGCTGGGCACGGACGGGCTTGCCTTTCATGCTGCAACATGCATTAAGTCGGCCCTGGGTTGGGCGGGGCTTCTGTTGGTGGGTAGGCCAGTGAGCGGGAAAACGAAGGCAGGAAAACCCAGGTGGAAAAACCTGGTCAGCGGCAGTGTCACTGGATCAGGTTGGAACAAGCAGGAACTGGAGGTCACAGGCAAGTGGCAAGCTGAGTACCCATGTCCTACTTTTTAAATACACTGCATCCTGCCCTATCGGCTGTCTAGGACCGACCTTAGGGGTGACCTATATGTATTAAAAAGGGAGGTTTAGGTCTGGGAAAAGGTATTTTGCCAGGTCAAATTGGCAGTTTAAAAGTGCACACAGGCTGCAATGGCAGGCATGAGATGTTTTTAAAGTGCTCTCTATGTGGGTGGCACTAGAAGTTCTGGAGGCGTTTAAGTAACAAGCCCTGGATACATGTAGTACCACTTTACTAGGGACTTACAAGTACAAGTAAATGAAATGTGCCAATTGTATGTAAGCCAATTTTACAGGAGTGAGCACAAGCACTTTAGCAATGGCTAGCAGTTGTAAAGTGCAAAGAGTCATAAAGCCACAAACAAATTTCAGCGAACAGGTTGGGATCAGGCAAAAAGTCTGGTCGAAGACCACAACAAGGAATGTCAGTTCTAACACTACTAATGAAATTTTAAAAATATAAATAAAAATAAAGCAATGAAGAGTAACAACAAGTATGTACAGATGCATTCCATGGCATGTACTGGTTACACGTTATCAAGATAACATGTTCTTCTGGTCCATCTGGGAATGACAGAGAATCAAGTCTCGGCTTGCACGGGTAGCCAGAATAAATGTGCTATCAGGCCAGTCCACACAAAGCACGAGCCGCCCATGGGACTCACTACTTACAGTCAGCCAGGCAGATGCCCTTCTTGTTTCTATCTTGAGAATGAACTAGGACCAAGCAATCAGAATTATTTTGCATCTTTAATTAGAGAAAAAAACATAGGTCTGTACAGCATTACAGAACTTCAGATGGTCTTGAATTTTTCTTATCTGTCCTAGTAGCGAGACTGAAAATTGTGTAGCCTGTAATGAGAACGAAGTTCCACCAATGCCTTTTTTCTTATACGAGAGAATGGACAGACGAGGGATTAATCTAGAACAAAGTATTCTGTTCTGAAGTATCCTTGAAATTAACTCACAGCAACACTTGGCCTGTACCTTGTATAGTTCTGTAGAAGAAACAGAGTTCTTCAAAGGCATATTTTCCAGTTACAGATTACCAATCGAGCACTGTAGGCATTGGTGGAGTATGTCCCCATGGATGAGCATGTAGGAGCTATCTTGCTGCACTGCTCTGAATGTGGTGCATGTAGCAAAGTACTTATAGTGTTGCTCCGCCTCCATGGTATACGACATCCATGCAGCCACACATGACAAGAGTGCTAATGACCTATAGTTTTTCGTGGACAACTTGAGTTGGGTTGGAGAGTTTGCATTGTGAAGAAGGCATGTGTGACTTGTTACCTCAGGGATAGGGATATATTTAAGTCCACAATCACTTCAGGATTTCTTACTTTGTTTGATTTCGATGGTGGGGATTCCAGCTCATGTGGCCAGATGTTTGTATAATGGTAGTTACTCCAGTGTGCACAGGTCAGAATATCAGGTTTAGTGAAGTTAATGTGCATGATCAGCATCCATGTAACAATGGAATGGAGACGGTGGACAAGTCTTAATAACTCTAGTTTCCAGTTTTACAATTATCTGTGTGCCATGGTAGTCTGGATGTTTTTTTATTTTAATCTGATCTAAACTGGTGAACCTGGATCATTAAATACAAATAAACCCTGTTGAGAAGCGCCCGATACTGTAAAACTAACCACACCAGCCCAACCGAGACATGCTCATATCATGCTATCATATGGCAGACCTACTGAAAGTAGAGCAATGTACCTGTGCCTTGTATGGCCCCTTAAGACGATGCAGAGTGCCTTGAAGGCAGACCATCTGGCTACTGTTATTTAATGGAGCTTTCCAGGCATCGGTGAGATGTGTTCCCAAGGATAAACATGTAGGAGCTGTCTTGCTGCTTAATTCGCAATCTGTTGCAATTTACAAAGTATTTAGAGTGGTGCCACAAGTTACATGCAAGTCACACAATCTACATGTAACATGACAGGAGTGATAAGGGCCTGCAGTTTTCTGGGGGGGGGGGCACTTGGGTATGAGAAAATGCATTGGAAAGTTTTCATTGTGTAGAAGGTCCTTCTTGTGACTTGTTTCACGTCAGGGATCAGGAATAGTTTGGAGTCCTTAATTACTTCAAGAATTCTTACTCCGATTATCATGGTGGGGTCTACTTCTTGTGGCCAGTTCTCCAAAACTGAGATTCTGACGTGGGCACAGTGCAGTAGACACAGTTTTAAAGACGAGTGCAGATGCTTGATCACCATCCATAACGGTATGGAGATGGTGGTGAAATCTTAATGCCTCTAGGTTCTTAGGATTTTTCAGTTTTAGATTATCGGTGTTTCATGACATCCTCCTTGTAGATCTTCATAAATCGGATGAAAAGTGATAAACTGGGCCATTAAATACAAAAGCAACCCTGCTGAGAATAAGTGTGGTTAAAAAAAAAGAATAAAAAAAAGAAAAGAACATGTCAGACACACTGAGACATGCTCATACTATCCCAATATAGTAAGCCAGAGCTACTGAAAGGGCTGGTACTGCTCCATTAAAGGTAGACTCCCCATGCAAAGAAAAGCATGTGCTGCCCAAAATACATTTACATAGAAAAGTGCTGCTAGAACCCCTTAAACGTATAGCAGCCTTGATAATAAGTGCAGAACTGCCCCATTAAATGAACAAGCAACCCAGAAATGGCCTCATTCCATGATGTGGGGGTTATACCATGTAGTAATATCGCCTGGAGAGGTAAGGCTGCCAAGAGGATTTCACAGGGTAATACTGCCTTCCCATTAAGAGTTTAGTATATCAAACTTGTGCTAACATTATGTGGTGAAAATCCACCAGCCGGTAGGATGGGGTAGAGGTCATGGATGTCACCAGCTAGTCTTTTGGGAGCGAGGGATCACAGCGGATGATGGATGCTCGTTATTCAAAGGGCCTGCATTTGGATAGCAATACGAGTACCAGGAGGAGATGGACATCATAGGTCAATATTTGTTCAAAGGAGCAGAGTTCTTGTCCATATGATGTAAATACTTTGGCATATGATGCCACCTCAGTATCTGTACTCCCCTTTATACAACACTCCATCAGTATGAACTTCCATTTACACAATGTCACAAATCCCAAAAATCTGCATGACAAATAGAAAAACATTCTAACCACCTATCCATCCGTAGAAGCACACATACCCATTGATGCAACTCATACACTTAGCTAAGCCAGATCTATTGGCGTTGTCAATGCTTACGATGCTGGGAATAATTCCCTCACTGTATCCCAAAATTATTAATGATCTATTCTAGGTAAAGTAACATTAAACACTTTCATAAATGGTAGTTTGACATAAAATTACCTTTATATCGAGCAGCCAATTCAGGGTCTGAAATACTGTATTCTGGTCGGCTTCTGGACAGTATTCCCTTTCCAAAATATCCCTAAAAACAAACATGAAAATAAATGTTACAAAGCAAATTAATAATAACACGTATGATCAACAAAGCAAACCTAACATTTCTGAATAAACACGAGAAATGTGTGCTAATGTGCTCTTCACTACTGCTCTCTCTGTAACTGATCAAGGTAGGGGATATGAAAAACTTCATAGACCAATATACAAACCAATTACTGGCAAAGCCAAATAAGTCGATATTTTTAATTTGTGTGGTAGGATCTATGAGCATCTGGAAACATATTTCCATTAACTGGCATTGTGTGGAATTTTGCTTCTGGATGAAAGAGGGAAAAGGACACAATGCTGAAGAAAAAGCAGTCACGAGGAAAGAGACGCCTGCAAAAATATCTTATAACACAGCTGGAATAGAGAAAGTAAAAGTATAAACAATTGCTTATGTCGATACACAATTGTACACAGTTAGCAGAAAACCATTATTCCTGGGTGTGCTGCTACAAACTCAAAGCTAACAAGTAACTTGATAGGCCTCAACGTTTAGTAAAATGCAGCATTATGTGTGGCAGCCAAACTCCTCTGGGCTGAGCCGAGATGCGATATGACAATGCTGTGGACCTACATTCTTCTTAGCCTGACCAGCACAAGGGATTATCTGAAAACTCCTGCCGCAATCTTTATTAAGTCGAGCATTCAAGACCTCATGTATTTAGGTCGAGCATTCGAGACCTCTTGTATATACTTATTTATATGTGTATGTACTTTGTGGGCTCTGGAGATCAGCCTTGGGACTTGTCTGCTTCCGCTTAGGGACTTTCTTTTCTGTTCAACTACCTCTATTTAACTGTCTTGATAGAAAACGACCAGCAGAGGTCAGTAAAATACCAGAATTGCTTACTGCTGAGGGACTTTCTTTTTTAAATTTTTTTGACAACTGTCTATATTTAACTTTTTTGATAGACAATGACCAGCAGAGGTCAGTAACATACCATAATCACTTTAGCATTCTCTAGATTCCAGTCCATAGAAATTGTCGTCCCCAAGCACCCGTAGACAATAAAAAAACAACTCAAATCTTGTATTTTCAGTGATATGACCGCCGAAGGTCCTGATTTTATATTGAAAACTAGAGCTTTGGACTATACCATTTCCCACTGAAAGTATTTATCTCCATGTGTTCCCATGCCTGGCGTGTCAAGCAGTTTGATGCTTACTTTCCCTCCATGTTAAAGAACAGTAGATGTTTCAGCAGCCAGGATAATGTGCTTCATAGCTAAATACATAGAAGATCCCACAGGCGAGACTGATTGCTCTGCAAATGCTTGTTTTTTATGCTGTAAGGGCTTTAGGAGAGCAAAGGCTATACAGGAGCCTGAATGAGCCTTGCCTGACATTGTCCCTATGATAGACAAGCAAGTATTGGTGGATGAGCTGGTTCAAGAAAGGCGAGGGCAGTTTGTTAGACGTTAAAACTGAAAAGCACAAAACCAATGAGTGCATACATCAAATATGAAAGGGAGCTTTTTCTGGCAGAACTTTTTTAGACTTCAAGTGCAGTATTTCAGGTGAAAGTCTGTCAACATCCAAGCTCTGCACGTTATTTGAGTCTCAGTAATGACCTTCACCTTGGTGGGTTCACCAAAACCGGTTTGTTTTAATACATTTAACTGACCACACAGGAGTATCGACTCTCTCTGAAATCGGTCTCAATATTTAAGTTGGGGAGGAAGGTGAAATCAACATGAAAACAGTGTGCCCTGCCTTACATGTGTACTTTTTTCTGTAAATACTTATCGTGTCATCTTGAGTTAACAATCCATAAGTGTATATATTTCATAGAGCAATAATTTAGCTCCTTAAAGAATTAAATACAAAGCATCTTGGTTCTCTTGAGTCACTGTCGTGGAAGGACAGGGTGGCGCTTGAAGAAAATATTTCTAAGTTCATGTTTAGAACTATCACGTCCGATGTAGAAAAAATTCCTACATAATCCTTTTAAGATCCGCACACGAACATTAGTAGTTACACATTTCACAAGGTGCCAGCAGCAGGAGGACATAAATGCACTGCTCCACCAGCCTGCAGACTCCACTACAAGCCATAGTATGAGCGAAATAAAGATGCATATTTCTATTTTATGTCACAGTAGAAAAGAAACACATTGTGTTGTAGCACTCAAGCCAGTGAGCTAGATATATGATAAATTCCTCGAACTCCCACAGGGATGTGTGACTAATTAATCCCCAAACACAGTGGAAGCACAAGTGGTAGACCGGACACTCGCACAGTACCAGTAAAAACATAAAAGGTATAACATCCTTCTAGCTACAGACAAGACCAGCTCATTGACTTTTTTCTTCCAAAGGCAGGACACTATCTGTAATGAAACTTTTTTCAAAGCATATTCTAATGGTGCATTGCTAAATCTAAGTCAGCAACGAGGTTTGCAACATAAGGGGGAACAACAAATGAAAATCGCAGAACATCTCACTCTCACACTTCAGCAAAGTTTATTGTGCAAGCGTTACACTGGCATAAATAGGTAGTGGTCTTAAGCAAGGATTAACAATAACTGTCTCAAAGCTGTTATCAAATTCATTGAGATTTGGAACCACTGTAGTTCAGGACCATGGAGACTGATAAACCAGCAGGCTGACCTCCACCCCTTTGAGCTCTAAGGGCCCTGGGCTAAACAATGTGACAAAGGAGACAGTGGTTTATTCTGTATCGTTTTGAACGAATATTGGATATCAGCAAACAAATGTACTGTTGTTAAAAGGAATAAATCATACAAAAAAAATAACATACCAGCAGCAGATCATCAATATATAAGTTGAAAATATATAGCATATAACTTGTATGGCTGATCATGGGGCTATACAGGAAAATAAGAGAAAGGGCAATACTCATGTGATATTCATGTGCAAAAAAGTGAGA
This sequence comes from Lissotriton vulgaris, assembly GCF_964263255.1. NCBI lineage: Eukaryota > Metazoa > Chordata > Amphibia > Caudata > Salamandridae > Lissotriton > Lissotriton vulgaris. Next base: position 1,046,455,417 of record NC_141697.1, on the reverse strand, counting down.
AAAGAGAAGGCACGTGGAACAGAAATTTCAGTGGCTGCTGTATCCTTTACCCCCGAAGGATAACAGGTGGGTAGCTTATGTCTGATTTCATGCTCGGAACCACTATTCAAGGTCTCATATAAGCACTCCAAAATGGACATATTTCTCCACGTATCGACGACATTTAAGTGATTTCAAGATGCCATCGTCTGGGCAGGTTAATTAAGGGATTAGCAATCTCCAAAACAAGAAAGACCCAAGAGATGTGGATATTAATTGAGGGTGGTGTATCAATTCTCATTAACCTATAAAGTTAAATCTGCCTTGGGATAACAGAGGTGTACAGAATACGACAACCGTGAATCAAGTTTCCAATGGAAAATCCCATGAAACCAGATAATAATAGCAACTTTTATAGCAGCCTTATCAGCTTTAAATTATACATGATTTAAAGTGCACATAGATGATCTACTGCTGGTGTTTGCGGGTAATACTTTTGTATGTTTTATTCCCCTTGACAACTATTCACGTGTTTCCTGCTAGCCAATATCTGTTAAACGATCCCAATCTGACACTTGCTCAATTTTCTAGTGGTCTGCGTGTGAAGAGAATGCTATGTTACAATCAGGGCCCCATTAGAGTCGAAGCCGCTGAATTGTGGGGCTGGCTTGGGCATTTTGTATCACGCTGATTTTGGTGTTGAGTCCGGCCCGCCTGGAAGTGTTGCATATTCTCAATGCTACGCACAATCGATGCACATCCAGCTTACTTGCATACTAAAGGCGCATTGTCCTTAAGTATTCACAAGTAATTCGGCGTCTTAGGTTCGCCTGGAGATGCTGCACAAACAGTGCATACACCTACTGCGGTTGTGAAATGACCTCATCGCACCCCATAGGTGTTGTTGCTAAACACCCGTTCCGTTTGATTACAGATGTTTAACGCCCTCTGGTGTAGAAAACACGAGGGTTGAACACTTCCACCAGCTGTATACAGACTCTGCACCCCTGCTGATCTGCATATTCTCGGAAACACACTGCTCATCCCATAAAAATACAGTACATCGTATAAACGTGCAGCCCCCCCTCATGTTTGTCTATCCATCCTGTACGTCCTTACACACAGCCTTCGCCTTTGATTAGACGAGCTCCGAACATCTCACCTTTGCATACAGATGCACCATATCACCAGGGCTGCTCACTAGCACGTGGTTGTTGACGATCTGTCCCCTACAAAGTCTGAACTCTCCCTCCTGGGAAAAAGGAATGGGAAATGGTGCTTCATAAGACTCGTAAACTTTCCGCTTTCTCCTGGGAGGTTGGAACACTGCCTCGCACATTTTCCTTTGCAATAAAGAAACAGATGAAAATGTAGCACTAATGAGAACAGTAAGTTTGGCACAATGGCGAATACCTAAACGTCCCTAGGAATTAGTCCACCTAGAATGACCCCCTCAGATCTCATGTGTGTGTGTCCATGCATGAGTAGCTCATCCTTTCCGGATTTTTGCTTTGGCCTCTGGGACATGTAGTGTGGGTTGGCCCTTTACAAACACCGGGCTACAAATCCTAAAATGCAAAGCAAAAAACAGAACTATGTGAGGTAGTTATGCATGGACCTTTGAAACTGAAGATCTCCATCCCGTACTCAACCTATACCGTTGCTGGCCCGTTAAGGGATGCCTTTACACTTCCGGGTTGCATAACAACGAATACACCGGCTGAACTTATTCTGGAAGTGGGAGGTAATGATAATATGCTAGGTAACCTTTGATTGGAGCAAGTGGTACACATCAGCCAATCCCAGCGCACCACATAGAATGTCAAAGTGTTGATTGGTTGCGGAGTCCTCAAAACGACGGAACACCGGCTCCGTCTCGATCAGAGTATTTCTTTAGTCTAGTATTGCGTTTAGTTAAGTGGGATGATAGCCAATCGTACTGACCTCGGGTGGTTAGATTATTGCGAATTTGGTTCAGGTCAGGACATCACGTACAGGCTCAATTGACGGATCGGCATGTTTAATCCTGACAATTTATAGCTGGTTGGACAGACCCCCGCTGCCCACATTCCTAGAACTCAGACTGGGTTGATGACTGCCTTAGGGAGGGCTGGAGCTGGGATCTAAGTTAAATTATCTGTTTACGAGAAAAATTAGATATTTCTTAGCCATAGTGAAGGAAACTTTTTATTCTATCAAAAACGTGGAGGTGAGGATTATGCATAACGTTCCTCACTTTTTATTTACAGCATGTTGAAAGTTAACAAACAAAAACACTGTCCACAGTACAACTCCCATGAGTTATTGGCAACCACAAGCCAATAGCAGTACAGTACGTCGAAACATAAATCCTCCCTGTCAGCAGTCCTTCCTCTTTCTTGCTGCATCACTCTGTTTTGGAATCAGAACCTACGGATAAAATAACCCATTAAGTTAATTCATTCAGAGGATGGATATTCACATATCCATGAAAACCATCTACGCATGATAAACAGATTAGAACATTTACTTAAAAGCTTGATCACAACAAACATTACCTATCATGAACGTCATATGAAACATAGTGAAACCAGTCCAAAACATACCATAGAAACATCATCAGCAGATTGATACCTCCTATTAGCGACTAGCGGTGTGGTTTCATTAGTAATGCGCAGGATAAAAGAGATACTTCCTGTAATACAGACCAATGGGCGGGTAGCATATTCTCAATATGTTCCGGGTGGGATTACCATCGCCTCCGCGTCCTTAACAGAATTAAAAGTTTCCTTCACTATACCTAGGAAATTTCTAATTTTATGTCAGGACCGGAGGCCAGGATTATGCATGTTTAAAGCTTACTTACCACTAAAGATGCAGCCTCATGGATTGGTTTGAAATAAATCTAATAAAGGTGAATTCTGAAGACCAATCTGCAGCATTCATAATGTCTTCCAACAGACTGCCCACTTGAACGACTTTGGAGGCCATTGCCCCCCTAGCTGACTGAGCGAGCCCCAAAATGGTGAATGCCGATTCTGGCTTCTGCCATAATCCATATTACCCACCTGGCAATGGAAGGGGAAGAGACAGCCCTGAGTGGCTTTCTACGAGCAATCAGTAATTATTTCTCACTCAGAAGTCTATCGTCCGCCGGCATCTCCTCGTAGGCTTTAAGACACCTTACTACACAGAGCTTAGGATCCGTTTCAAAAGCAGGATAATTTACCAACCTGGTATTAGTTTTGGTCCTCCTAGAGAAGATGAATGTCACCCACTATGGGGTAAATACTCGTGCTGTGATGTCTGGGGCTCTGACATCAGATACTCTCTTGCAAAAGATGAGACAGAGCTGCATTGCCAGCTTCGCAGAAATTTCTTTCCTAGATAGTAAAAAAAAAAGTCAAAACGTTTTTTGTTTACAATTATTAAAAATTATTACAAAAATACATTAGGAAATCATTCATTAAAAAATGTGCTTGTTTTATACAATGTTGGTGTTGAATGGTCCGTAAAGTTATTTATTTATTTAATTACTATTATGTTCTTCGTTCTTAGCTGGTCAGCTCAAATCAGTCCATTTTTCTGCACTTTGATGAGTTGTTATGACCGTGCTGAGCTTTATCTATCAAGCGTTGGGTTTACCATTTTCAACTTCTCTTGTCTCCTCAAGTTCCGCTTGTCGCAGGAGGGATTGTACTTTTCTCATCTATTTAAGCTCCCTAGAAGCCAACATGGGACACGATCCCTCCAACCATCGAGTTAAAGCTTGCCTACATGTGCGAATGTTCAGTTTATTAAAAATATTTTTTAAAAGTCGTCTCCTTAGGTCCATAAGAGCTGGGCAAACACATAGCAGGTGGGGTAATGTTTCATTTTGTAACCGCATAGGTGACAATGAAGGTCCGTATAACTACCCTTCCAGGATGGTAACAATTCCTTCGAAAGCTGTAAGCCCTGCCGTTGTTCTATATATCTCTGTTTTAGTGTCACATTAAAGTGACTTTCTAAGTAAGGCTGCAGCTTTATCCCGGAGTATGAATTTATCACTGTCCACCTGTGTCGTCGCTTCAAGATTATTGATTTATCTTCCAGAAGGGATTTCCATTTGGCAGCATTATTTGTTGTTTTATCAAAGCTGGTTCTATCTGGGATAGAATCCCATGACAATTGAATTCCTAAACCCCTCAAGGATTGGGTCAAGAAATCTCCCCAACTGCCTAGCATCGGCTGTTTTTGCTGGTTTTCAATTTCTTTCCAACACAGGATGTCCAGTGAGCCTTCCTCTGAAAGATGTATTTTTTGGCAAAGTTTCACGAAAGTACCCATGCTGCGAAACTTCTGGTTCAGCAGGCCAAATTCTAGACGAACCTGTGCTGGTGAGGCTGATTTGGGAGGTTTAAGGCCGCTTTGTATACCTTTGTTTGTAGGTTATTTAACAACCCCACCTCTTTGTCACACCAGGTGACCAATGCGTATGACAAGGTGGGTAAGGTCTGTGATTTCATCACATTTAACAGATGGGTATAGTTTGGACAATTCAATTTTTTCGGTAGTAACCGGTGTGCGTAGATCAAGGAGTGTGTTTTCGCCTTTAGGTCTATTTTGTGTTCTTTGTTGGTCGGGCCTCTCCCCAGTTTTAGACCTAAGTATTTATAGGATGCTTCCTCCTTTATTTGGGTTCTGTTTGCGTACCATTTGAATGTCGTTTTTTTGGGGTCTACTAAGCAGACCACTTTGGTCTTCTCTTTATTTAATTCCAAACTTTCGTGCTCCAGGTAAGTTACAAGGTTATTTATCATTCTTTGGAGCCCTATTGGGGTTTGGCTCAACACAACAATATCGTCAGCATATTGCAGAAAATGAATTGGGGTGTTTTCCAAATTTGGTGGATGTCCTTCCCCTACCAGCATATGTTTGACGATGTCCTCCATGTACAGATTGAATAAGCTTGGGGCGAGGACGCAGCCTTGTTTTAAGCCCTGTTGCGTGCTGATTTCGGCAGTAATGCTGCTGCCGTCTCCCAGTTTAACTCTTGCCCAGGTGTCACTATACAGGCTTATTATTGCCTCCAATAGGTTCTTCGGTAGCCCCCATGATCTTAATTTTTCCCATAGTCGGTTTTGATTCACCCTGTCGAAAGCTGCTCGCAGATCTATGAAACAAGCAAACAATCTGGTCTTCTTTTTTTCTGCTTTTTTCTTTAGGAGGGCCAAGGTTGTCAAGTTTGTTAATGTGCCCGTCCTTGGCCTGAAACCCATTTGAAACATGGGTATTATTTTTGTTTCCTCCATCCAATCTTGGAGGTGCAGCAACAAGCATGATCCATATAGTTTCGCCTCCACATCAATCAGCTATATCAGCCTGTAGTTTCCTGGCTCGCTATGATCACCCTGCTTGAAAATAGGATGTATTATGTTCCCCTTCAAGGACATGGACATTTTGTTCTGGCTGTAAATCAAATTAAAAAGTGTTGTTAAATATTCTGCCCAGAAATCAGGGGAGTATTTGAAAAGAGCATTTGGGAGCCCGTTGGGACCTGATGCACCCTCTGTTTTTAGGCGTTTTATTATTCAATTTAGCTGTTTAGTTGTTACGAGGGTGTCTGGGACTGGTACTGTGTCTTCTGATGTTTTTGATTGTGTTGTAGTCTTGTTACCAAGATTGTCTTTGGGCCAGTTCTTGTTGCCCAGGTATGGCATCCTGATATCTTCCAGCGGAATTTCTATTATTTTGAAAAGAGTTTTAGCAAGCTAGATAGATATTGGTTATCTTGCCAGCCCATCAAAAGGCCCAACATCTGGCACACATCCCACAGGCCTGAGTTGCTAGACTCTAGGGGACACTCCATACGGATACCCTTCAGCAATATAATGATCCCCAACCGCAGTATTGTTAATGTGCAGGTGCCCTGCAGAAATGGCAGAATGGAAGGAATTTACAGTGCAAAAAAGCTAGACTAGAGCCAGCCAGTTCCACAAGAAAATTCAGGACATCTGTAATTTGCGCCCAAACGGGATCTAGCTGTCTCTCCACATACCAATGAGCCCATCATCTCCAAGCCGATCTATATTTCTTGGTGGTCCCTGTAGCCCATGCCTACTAGATGAGTCTTTCAAATAATACGAAAGGAGGCCTTCTTGCCAGCAACGCCTGAAATCCCCCACATCTTGAGCTGCAGGTGGCCCTGTATACCATTGGATGAGGACGACCCTGGGGATCCCGCAGGATCTTGGGAAAATGTAGTAATGACTTGCGGCAGACGGTGAGTAGAACCAACAGGAAACTTTATTGCAGACAAGGACTGCACAGCAGCAGGCTCAGTACTGGCAACAGAAAACAACTGATTTGTATTCAAACACAGAAAACGATAAGTTCTGTTGTGGAATGCTCACATCAAGAACAGGCATGGCGTGAGCATTCCAAACAGAAGTAATAACAAGAAAGAACTGCTACATTATCCTTCCCCTCTAAAATGCAATTTAGCAAGTAAACATGGAAAAGGAAAAGAGACTGAGAACAACAAAAAGGGAAAAAGGAGAAGAAAAACAAAGTAGCGAAATCTATTTGGAACAGAACAATTAGCAAAATCGACTTGGAACAAAACATTGTCTCTCACTCCTACGCAGTCTCCCAGGTGAAGGAGCATTAGAGAGAAAAGCATCAGTGACATCAGAAGGGCAGCAATGTAAATCTTTGTTGAGAACATGCCCAGTGATTTTGACAACTCTGGACATGTTCCTCCAATGTTTGTTGTTCACCCTGACAGCATTACCACACACATTTTATCCACAACCCTGGAATCAGAGAACTTCGAACCCCCTTTCTTGCTGTGCACAGGGATCTTCACATGCACAGAGTCACCAAAAACAAAGGTAGGAGGAACAGATCTTTTCCTGGCATCAAAGTATGATTTTTGACGACTCTGAGCTTGAGAAACATTATTCCTCACAAAATCATCCACATCCACCACAGTATCCATTTTCACCCACTCAGACAGCCACCTGGGACAAACCTTATAAAACAGCTTTCTTACATGCAACAGTTCAAAAGGGGATACTTTAGTAGACAAGTGGGGTGTGGTGCGGTAAAATCACAACATGGACCGCACAGCATTCTGAACATGGCACTTACTAGCTAACACCCATTGCACACAGTTGTTCAACACTCTGTTCATTCATTCCACAATACCATTAGTTTGTGGGTGATAGAGTGACCTCTTGGAGTGAGTAATACCACCCTGAAGTAGACATTTTTTACATTCCTGACTTACGAACTGTACTCCATTGTGGGACACAATCATGGAAGGAAAACCTTCATGCAGGAAAATATCTTTGAGAAAATCAATGAAGTTTTTGAAGTTCACTTCAGTGAAGAAACATACCTCCGGCCATTTTGAATAATAATCAATGGCAACAACAGCAAACCTGGAGGAAGGAGGAAGAAGGTTGAAAGGACCAACTAGGTCAATACCAATCTTCTCCCAAGGTCTAGCTAGAAAATCAATGGAAAGAAGAGTAGGAGTTCTCACTTTAAGATGTTTATCAGCATTGGAACAAACAAAACACTCACCAACGAAAAAATCAACATCCTTGTCCATTTGGGGCACCAAAAACACTAGCGTAACCTTCGCTTGGTGAACGTTCTTCCCAAGTGCCCTTCATGGGATCCACAGATTAATCTGCCCCTCACTTTTTTGGGGGGTACTAACCTATCACCACGCACCAATCCATCTTCCACAGAAAGCTCCATGGAGACTTTTACAAATGTTTGTAAAGAGTAAGATGCGTTTTTCTCCTTGGTCCAACAATTCTTGATACACCCAATGACCTGGCACAGTAAAGTATCTTTTGACAATTCATCCCTCAATTCACCCTCACTCACAGCACACATATCACTCAGAACCATGGAGGCAATAAAACAATTGTCCTCATTATCATCATCTTCACAAGAAAGAGAACTAATTTGTAAAATAGGAAACCTCGAGAAATAACCTGCCCTACCATTCTTGTTACCTGGAAGATAAGAAATTTCAAAATCATACTGAAGTAACTTGGTGGACAGCCTGGCAATCCTAGGAGTATGCTCTTTGATTTTGTTCTCAGAAAGAATAGAAACACATGGGCTGTCATCAGTGCATAGCTGGAAATGATTACCCTAAATGTAAGGGTGGAATTTTCTGATAGCCCATCTGCAAGCTAAAAGCTCTCTCTCAATAACCACAAAATTCAACCCTGGTCCACGTAACACTCTTGAAGCATAACCCAAAGTGTTCTCCGTCCCATTTATGCTCTAGGTGAGAATAGCACCTAAACCAACACCATTGTGTTATATGAGTGCTTCATAAATAAATCACAGGAGTATGTGAAGAGAAGAAGTCTTCTTTATTCAAGAGTCACGTAGCACGATCCCGACACACCAAGCTGCTTCAGAGGTGTCCGGAATAACTGCCAGAGCCTCGAACACCCAGCTGGAACCCGAAGTACATTCTACTCCCAGATTCCATCAACATTCTGGAAATCATGGGAGTGACATCACGACACACTGGCATCCACAGTGATATACACATGACATTGAGATCAAATGGTTTAAGAATTTTCGGGCCAACCAATTGGGTCTTTATCCATTCAAAACTTCTTGACAATGATCGTCCCAGACCAAAGTCACACTCTTCTTCAACACGTTAGTTAATGGTTGCTCCTTTGAAGCATAATCAGGCACAAACCGTGAGTACAACTCACTGAGACTAATGAAGGATTTCAGACCAACCTTATCCATAGGAGCAGGGCTGTCTACTATTGCCTTGACAAGACCAGGCCTGGGTTCTACACCATGTTCTGACAACACATGACCCAAGTACTCCCCCTTCTGTACCTTAAAAATGCACTTATCATTTTTGAAAACAACACCCTTCTCCTGCATGATATCCAGAACACGATACATAGATTCGTCATGAGACTCACTAGATGCACCCTAGATCAATACATTGTCTTGAAAGACGGCAACCCCTTTAATCTTTTCAGCATTAAGCACATGACCCTTTGAAACACTGCCGCCGCAGAGGCCAGTCCGAAAGGGATCCGACAGAATTGAAATGAACCAATAGGTGACACGAATGCTATGAGATGCCTTGAGGAATGATCCAATACCACCTTGTGGTAAGTCGACGCTAAATCTAACTTACTGAACGATTTGGATCCATTAATCATGGACAACATATCAGAAATTTTGGGAAGAGGGTGAGAATCTACAAGAATGTTGTTTTTTAGAGTGCGTAAATCAATACAAATGCATCGTTCTCCATTCTTCTTCTTGGCCACAACCAATGGAGAAAGCCAGAGAGAAGACTCAATTGGCTCAATGATGCCTTTCTGACACAAACTGTTGAGTTCGTGTTCCAACTGATCCCTAACACTAAAAGGGACATTCCTGAGTCTGTGATTGACCGGAATGGCATCATCCTTAACTCTAATCTGATGTGTAAAGCCCTTAATCTGACCTAACCCTCCACCAAAAAACTGAGGGATAATGCCCAAACAGATTGTCATTAAAATCATTAGAGCAGACAATAGATACCTGATCCTTTGTTCCAGTTTTAAGCACCATCTTAAAAGGTCCTTGATGAAACCATCCTAGAATGGACAACCCCTTGATTGCTACGTACACTTTCCCATGAATTTTCCTACCTCTGAATTCAAGAATGTCCTCAAAATAACCTGCCAGCTAAATCCTCCTCCCCTCATATGAAACCGGAGATCTATCAGGAGGTTCCAAGAACAGAGAACCCCATACTTCACTAAACAACTCATGAGTGATCATGGTTATTCTTGCTCCAGAATCCACCAACAAACACACGTTTTTTTATCTCCAATGTTAATATCAACATACAGATCCACACATTCAGAGATATTGCTCTCAGGAAAATTTTCCTCACCAACAACCACAGCCATGCATCTCAGCTCATCCTGGATATTGTTGTAATTGTCAGAATCAACACACTCCACCAAAGATACATTAGCATCCAAGGAAGAGGAAGGAGAAGTGACCTTTCTGCCAACTTGTGTGGATACACTACTACGTTTCCGACTTTGGCAAACTTTAGCAAAGTGCCCAAGTTTTCTGCACACCCTGCAAATAACATTTTTGTCCGGACACCCTCTGCCCAACTTGATATGAGAAAAGTTACCACAATGAAAACAGACATTAGTTTGTTTGAAGAACCTATTATATGATCGTGATGCAACATTGTTCTTTACATCCCTGGATCTAACGACCCAAATTAGATTTGTCCTCTAACTCTTTCACAGAAACTACAGACATTTCAATGCTCTTTACAGTGCGAATAGTTTCTTCAAGAGAGGGATTTCCCATGGACAGTAACTTCTGCTGAATATTCTTGTCAGAACATTTACAAATGTACTGGTCCCTGATTAGTTGCTCCGTGAACTTTTAAATTGACAATCTGCACTCAATTTAGGCAGAACAGAGACAAAAATAAACACATCAACATTGTGTCTGATTACAAATGGTCACTCATATTTTTTTTTGGATGCAAATGAGGTCGAAAAAGCAATTACCTCCTGGAAAACTGGGAAATGAATGAGCTCAAGACTAATGTTAAGTTAATGCGGGCGTAAAAAGGGGTGCTATGTTTCTTTGTCCTTCTGGTCCTAATGGCCGTATTAGACATAGATATAGTGAAGTCTATATTTTTCTTTCTTTTTTTTTTTTTTTTTGAATTTCTCGCCACTCACGAAATTATCACAGGATTTCAATTGATTATTTATATGTCAGTGAAGAGGGTAAAATTGAGATAATGAGAAAATGCGTAGTACTGTGTCGAATAGACTAACTATAAATACCTGGTCCCGATTAGCGTTCTATCCACTCATTTACTGCCAGGTGAACGGCAGTCAACAGGAAGGGGGGGTCCACAGGTAAATACGGGGTGGGGGGAGGTAATATCAGAGTGTGGGGTGGGTTAAGGGAAGTAATGGTTTGGGGTAAAAGTTGCATCAAAGGACACAAAAATTACAAAGAAAAAATTAAGACATTTTATAAGGCACTGACTGTGATTATTTTTTGTTACATAGGTAAGGAAATATATAAGTTAAAATGCATTTAATAAAGTGCTTAACCTGGAATGTTTCAGGATTAAACAACAAAATGAAGCGCCGTCTTGTCTATGAGGAACTTAGGATGTATAGCCCGCAAATAGCAGTTCTAACTGAAACACATATTGCCTACAAAGACAAACAACTGGTCAAACAATTAGGTTTTGATCCAATAGTTTGCACTGAATTTAATGCCTCAATTAGGGGAGTAGCGATCTTAAAACATAAAGGATTGAAATGTGAAATAATTAAGACTCTAACCGATAAAGCTGGCAGATGGGCGATAGCGCAGATAAAGTTAGGTAATTTCAAACTTACAATATGTGGAGTTTATGCTTCTAACCAAGATGAGCCTATAATTTTTGACCAAATTAATATGGAACTACTGGGATGGGGGGGAGAGATTATTGTGTTAGGTGATTTTAATTGCATAATGAATTATAAGATGGATATTACAAGAAAAAATGCTTTTCAAAGGATGAGGAAAACTAGGGCTGCAATTATGGATCTGGCAGCAATTCATCTTTTAAAAGATGTATGGAGATCTTTAAATCCTGATATAGCGGGATATACTTTTTATTCTGCTGCACATAAGGTATGCTCACGCATTGATATGATATGGGCCTCCGGCTCAATTCTTGATAAATGCAAATGTTCAATGGATATATATCCAAGGGTGACGTCTGATCATAATCCGATCTCTATAACGTTCACACTCACAACTGAGGAAAAAACTACTCGCTCCTTCTCTTTTCCTCGGTACCTATTTTCTGACGCAGTGTTTATAAATAGGCTCAAAGAGCATATAAAAGAATTCATTGATATTAACAGACAAACGAGTTTACCATGGATAGTCTGGGACTCGTGTAAAGCTAGTATACGGGGATTTACCCAACAATACATTTGGTCCCAAAACAAAGAACTTCGAACTATAAATCAGCAAAGGTTAAATGAAATCAGGGATATCGAACTCCAGATAGCTGATGCAGTCTGTAATAACGCTTTAAATTTAGAGGCTTTAAATTTCAAATTAATTGAGCTTAAAGCAGCAATTAAAAATCTTCTGAGGGACAAAAGCGTTAATAAACTTAAAAAATATCATCTAGAACAGTATGAAAATGGAGATAAAAGTGGGAAATTATTGGCTTATAAAGTTGCGGAAGATCGATCCATTAATATGGTTAAAGAAATTAAAGGGGACAATAATTTACTATTCAGTGATCCAAAATCGATTCTTCAACAGTTTGCTTCTTTTTATCAAAATCTTTATACACCGGAAGATGCTATCTTAGATGCCAATATTAATAATTATATGGCTGTTAATAAAGTAAATAACTTAGATCCAGATCAATCGGCTCAATTAGATGCCGAGATTACGCCTTTAGAAATCAGGGGTGCAATTAAATCTCTTGCAATGGGTAAAGCTGTTGGGGAAGATCTTATTCCTTTGGAACTGTATAAATACTGCACTGAAGAATTATTATCACTATTTGCTGAAGTGATTAATGCCATTGGTAAAGGGCAACAAGCACCCAGATCATGGAACCTTACTCAAATTATTTTCTTTTTGAAAAAAGGTAAAGCACCACAAGAGAGGGGATCTTACAGGCCTATCTCACTTATTAACAGCGATGCAAAAATCTTTGCTAAAATACTGGCTACTAGATTAGCTCCGTATATGTCCCAACTTGTCTCTCCCCAACAGCATGGATTCATCCCTAAGCGAGACACTACGGCACATATTAACATGGCTATATCAGCTTTTGATGCAGCACGGATTAAACACGCCCCACTCGGTATGATTTTATTAGACGCTGAAAAAGCATTTGACCGGGTGGGGTGGGGTTTTCTGTGGGCCGCACTACAGGCATTTGGTATTAAAGGAAAACATCTGCGATGGATTCAATCTTTATATGATAATCCCATGGGTAAGATTTCATATATGGGAAAATGCTCTTCTTTGTTTTCTATTAAAAGAGGGACAAGGCAAGGGTGCCCTTTATCACCACTACTTTTTGCTCTTGCAATAGAGCCTTTTTTAATTGCCTTACAACATCAAACACTAATTTGCCCTTTTTTTAATGGATTAGATAAATTAGATATAACTGTATATGCCGATGATATCGCAGTTTTTTCCCCAGACGTTGTTAAAACTATGAAAGGCATTTTAATAGAAGCTGGTATCTATGGCTCAGTATCTGGTTATAAACTCAATACCACCAAAACTCAAGTAGTCATGAATTACCAACCTACTACTCTTGTCCCTGGAATTAGCAATACAGCCACTTATTTAGGTGTTAAAATATGCTCAGATATTGACTCCATCATAGGACTAAATTACGAACCTCTATTAAAAGAAACGGCCAAGCAACTTAAGAAATGGCATAAACTTCCTATTAATTTGATTGGTCGAATAAACTTAATAAAAATGAAAATTCTGCCTAAATTCTTGTATCTGTTTCGAACAATCCCTTTGCGGGTCAATAATTCCTTCTTCACCAGACTAGAAGGCATCATTGGCAGCTTTGTATGGGGATATAAAAAAGCCCGGCGTGCTATATCACTGCTCAAACTTCCCTTTAGTCAAGGAGGACTGCTTTTTCCGGACTTTAAATTTTACTACTGGTCAGCATTTATGACTCGGATCTGCAGTCTGGCAGTTTTGGATAAATGTTTATATTTTCACAAGTTTTTACTCGGATTAGATGTCAATATGTTTTTGTATAGGATGAATGACCCCAATTACTTTAAAAGGGTTACATTTAAGACCATAAGGGACACTGTGAGTGTCTGGCGATCTATTATGGCTAAATGCAACACATCTCTCTTTCACTGTCAAACACCTTTATGGGGCAATCCCGGCTTTCCTACTATTTTTCATGACACAGCTTGTCAAATGTTTTTAAACTCTGGTATTAGATTGCTGGGGGATTTATATGATCATATTGGCTTTATGGCATTTGATAAAATGAAACTTTGTTATAACTTACCAGAAACAGCTAGATTTAAATACTATCAGATTAGAGATTACTTAGTGAAAGAGATAGAACTCACTACAGTCTCAGAGTCTGAGATATGGGACTGTGTCTATAGGGATTCTGATAGATCTATTATAAGCCTGGGGTATAAGCTCTTTTCTGATCTCAAGACCGGGGATGCTACTATTTTAACAGAGAAATGGAATAGGAAATTTGCAATGAGCATTCCTACAGATTTAATTGTCATATCATTTAAAAGCCTAAATACATCAGTTCAATCCTCCAGCTTAAAATTGCAGATGTTTAAAACAATTTGCCAATTATATTACACGCCTGAAAGGATACTTAAATGGGCAACGAATAATATTCAATCAGATAAAACGAAATGCCCTAAATGTGATTTGAGCGGTGCAGACATTGTCCACATGTTTTTCACCTGTCCTCACCTCCAGGAATATTGGGAAGGGATAACTAAGGTTATCACTGAGAGGTTGGAGCAACCTGTCGCATTCTCAAACATCGATGTTTGCATAGGCGTCAATGGGGGTGAAAGGTTTAAAGATCTGTTGAATGTTCTAATCACTTGTGGAAGGTTAAGTGTCGCCAGAGCATGGATTCAAAAAAACCCACCAACAGTTTTAGAATGGTGGAGTTTAGTAAAGGAGATCCATAGTATGGAAGTCGCTATTGCAGATTCAAGGGGATTGCAGGCCAGACGAAAAATCGATAGAATATGGGGGTTATTCATGTCTTAGCAAACATTTTTTCATAATACAGGTTTATTGATTTTTCTTTTTGTTGTTTAATTTTATACTTTGCATTGTTTCAATAATGTTATATATTTGTCTAACTGCAATTATGAAATATAGTCATATCTCTGTTTCTTTCTTTTTTTGAAAAAAAATGAATTGTTCATTGCCTATATGATTCTTTGATGCAAATAAAAAACATTTAAAAAAAAAAAAAAAAAACATTGTGTCTGATTACTACCAGACTGGGCTGAACATCAAAACATAACTCCAACTTCTTAACTGCCTCTACAAATTCATCAATATCTTCTTCATTTTGGGCTTGTACCAAAGCTTGCAAATGTTTGAAGATATACCTTCCTTTGAAGCCCAAGGAATGAAGAAGGAGACATTTCTTTGTTTCAGCTCTATAGCAAGACGCACTTATGGCACCTAGATAAGTAACAAATGCATCATACCAATTTTTCAAAGTTATGGGTGGGTTTCCAGGCACCTCTAGAAAAGGTGGTGGTGGTGATACTGACTGCATTTTAAATTTTAGAGTTATCTGCACAAAACGTTTAGTGATAAACAAATTTCAATATAGACCTGAAATATGAACAAAATGATAATTTGAATAACAATATACTCCTTAAAAGTCAAAACAACTTTTAAATCATACATTTCTGTTGTTTCATGGATAACCTACCAAATGTTCATAACACTTTATGCAAACAAATTGAAAAACTAAAATGTTGGACACACAAGGTGTGTGTATCACCGCGGTAGACACAAATTGCACGTCAATGCTGACAGAAGGTATTTGCTAACAAAAGTAAAAGTAAAAAATTCAAATGAAAAATATTCTAGGAACTGGTACCAAGTTAATGTTGTAGACATTGGATTACACGTTCACACACAAGGTGTGCGTGCCACAGTACTTCAGATAACTGCAGGAAATCAAGTGGTAGCAACTGTTATGTTAATTCTAATTTGTAAGGCACAACAGCTACCCAAATAGGGTTTCCCGGCACCAACTAAGAAGCACCAGAAGGAAGAGAACGATTAATGATTGAACTGCAGGGTTTTTATGGAAATTTGCATATACAGTTTCATTGCGAAGCGGTGCAAAGAGAGAGTTCTACAAAGTAGTAAATGATCGAATGCCCATACGTGACAGTCTAATTCTAGGTACAGAGAACTTCCCCTGAGTGGCAGAGCGGAGCGCATGTGAGGTCATGTAGGGGTGAACCAGAGCGTGCAGGTATTGAGGGGCCACTTGAGATTTGATTTTGAACATGTAGCTCAGGGCTTTGAACTTAATTCAGCTCTCCACCCTGAGCCAATGAAGGTCGTGCAGAGAGCCTGAGATTGAGGCAGTTCTGGGAACCTGACAGATCAGTCTGGCAGCAGAGTTCTGGACTACCTATAGCTTGCATGTTACCTTCTTATTTGCCCCGAGATAGAGGATGTTGCCGTAGTCCAGTCTTGAGGTAACAAGAGCTTGGACCACAGTTCTCTGGGTAGAGCTGGGCAGCATCCAGATAATCTTTTTAAGCTATTTCAGTATGGTAAAGCAAGTTGCAGCCACCTTCTCTGCTTGGTTTTTCATAGATAATAAGTCATCTTTGATGAAGCCTAGATTGCAAATATGGCAAGAAGGTTGAGGAAAAGCACCCATTTCAATGGGCTAATGTTGGGGGCCCCAAGGGTCTTTATTCTTCCCCAGGATCAAGACCTCAGTTTTCTCCCCATTGAGTTTAAGAAAATTGGCCTGCATCCGAGATGCAATATTACACAGACCTAGCTGTAGAGCAGATGTCACAGATGCTTTCGCAGCAGAGAGGAAGAAGATAATCTGGGTGTCATACACATAGGAGAACAAGGACAACCCAGCCTCTTCTGCAATGTTGGCTAAAGGTCTGACATACACTTTGAACAATAAAGGGCTCAAAAATGGAGCCCTGAGGTACCCCATAGGGGAGACATGCTTATTGGAACAGGCAGCTGGAGAAAAGACGTGGAACGTGCGATCTGTGAGAAAAGAAATAAGCCAGCTAAGTGCTAGTCTAACGGTATTTTGAAAACTGTGTCCTACACATTGACACGCAAGGTGTGTGTGTCACCTTTGTCAATACAAGCGTGTTTAATGCGGGAGACGCTGCGTATCGCTGACGAGAAAGAAATGTAGTGTATTGTTTTGAATAGATATCCAAACTTGCTGCTACGTAATTTAGATTATGTGAAGATAAACTATTACGAACATCCTCTTAATTTTCCATCTCACCAAGTTCAAAATGGCCATTTTGTTGAGTTGTAACATTTTTGAAAACTAGAAAGTATTTTTTTTACTTTCCTTAAGCAAGCGTAAAATAGCCGCCACATTGCGTTTAACTCATGAAAACAACATGCTGGATAAACGCTGCTTGCTGCGCCAATCAAAATGGCGTTCACGATGCGTAACGTGCGCGCTTTAAGCAAATAGCAACTTCGCCTGGCCTTGGAATGGTTGCCTAAATGACGTCGCGATGACCACTTCAATTACATTTTAATATAGCTGCTGCCTTTCAAGCGCTTAGCGCAAACAGTACCTCAGACACTCGACACAATGCTTCTGTTCCTTGCAACCTGAAGCAATTCTCCTATAGACGAGGCTCTTCAAACCGTCGGGAATACAGCGCCGTCTCAAAAGCGGTTCCCGATATTCTACGTGGGCTCTGCAGTCACCTGTCAATCGTCGCCAAGGAAAATGTAATAATGACTTGCGGCAGACAGTAAGTAGAACCAGCAGGAAACTTTATTGCAGACAGAGACTGCGCAGCAGCCGGCTCAGTACTAATAACAGAAAACAACTGACTCGTATTCAATCACAGAACACTCTAAGTTTTGTTGTGGAATGCTCACATCAAGAACCGGTATGGCATGGGCATTCCAAACAGAAGTAATAACAAGAAAGGTCTACTACAGAACGATGGAAGTCAAAGCAGATATATCCATGAGAGTTCGAGAAGGCAGGGGAACCATGCCTGAGATTTCCAGATTGGTGTCACCAGATTTAAAGACGCCTTTTGCTGTAGGACTTGAGTTGCCACTCTGGGTATTAGAAGAAAAGGTGGGAATGCATATGCTTTCCCCCTCACCCAGTTCTGCAGGAAAGCATCCACCGCCGCTGCTCCTGGGTCCGGTTTCCAACTGACATACTGAGGAGTCTGTGCATTCAGTCTGCATGCAAACAGGTCCACTGAGCAGGGACTCCACTGTGCCACCAAAGCCCAGAAGATCGCTGGCTCCAGTTGCCAATCACTGGTATCCGTGAAATGTCTGGAGTTCAGTCTGCCACCGTATTCAGGGAACCCAGCAGGTATTCTGCTGTTACAGAAAGCTGTTGTTGTAGGCAGTAGTGCCAGAAGTCCTTGGCCATCTCTATCAGCACCCTCAATCTGGTACCTGCACAGTCGGTTGATATACCGGATCGCCGTTGTGTTGTCCATCCTCAATAGCACACAACAGAAGACTTTGTCCCTCGTCAAAGAGCATATTACAAAGGAACCCTCTAGGAGTTCCAGACAGTTGATGTGTAGGTTCAATTAGTCTTCTGTCCATCGCCCCCATTGAAAAAATCCCCACATCTGGCACCCCAGCCCAGACGGCTGGCATCAATCCTATCACCAAGTCCAGGAGGAATCCACAGATCGCCCTCCCTTTCCATTCCTCCAGATTGCCTGTCCACCATTGCAAACATGTCCTGGCCTTGTCGTTCAGCGAAATCAGCTCCAAGTACATAAGTCCCTTCAGGAGATGAGATGCTTTCAGCCACTTTAGTGCTCGCTAGGGGAGCAGGCCTGAGAAGATGGCTTGGATTGAAAACGATAATAAGCCAAAAATCCCGGCTAACTACCTGGGGGATATCCTGCCTCTGTGTAAGACCATGGTCAGCTCCTTCTTGATCTTTTGTATCTTCACCTCTGGTAGGATGAGTGTGGCCATCTGGAGTCTATGAGGAATCCAAGGAATATCAAGCTCTGAGACTGAGTCAATACTGACTTCTGTTCATTGATCACAACCCCCAACGCTTGGAGTAATGCGATAGTCGTATTCAAATGGGAAACTAGCTGGGATGGTGATTGGTCCATCAAGAGAAATCGTTGTGATAGATTATCAACCGTATGCCCTTTGTCCAGAGGATCTCCACCACTGGTTTGAGAAGTTTCGTAAAGCACCAAGGTGCTGAGGAGAGACTGAAAGGTAGAGGCTGGAACTCAAACACCAGGTCCCTCTAAGCAAACTGAAGGAACCGGCAATAAGGTGGGAATATGGGAATCGTGAGATAGGTGTCCTTGAGGTCGAGATGCACCATCCAGTGGTGGATGCCCTCCATTTTGAAGTGGCGATATACCAGCCACTTGTTGACGCTTCTGAGGTTTATCACTGGTAAAAACCCTTTGTCTTTCTTTACTACCAGAAAGAGATTGTTCAGGAAACCCAGAGGGTGCAGGATCGACCTCTGAATCGCTCCCTTGGAGAGAAGATCCTATAACTCCAAGTCGATCAGTGGCCTATCTGCATCTGAAAAAATTAAAGGGTGTGGTCTAGATGACTGGATCGGAGATCTGTAGAACTCTGTGTGATAGCCCCCTACTGTTTCCAGGGCCCTTGGGTCTGACGGGATCTCTTCTCACCTGTGAGCAAATAAATCTAGTCTTCCTCCTAACTCTTGAGGGAAAGAAAGGGCATTTCTTACCATTAAAACCTCCTGGGGCGTTAGCTCCATCTCTGGCTCCGTCGGCCGTGCCTCTTCTGGCTCCTCAGTTAGGTTAGAAGATGCCCTATCTGCCATCATTCCAGCTGTTGTTTCTGCGGGCCTGGCATCTGGAGGAGCCTGTCTGGGAACTGCGGCCAGAGGAGTGACCACTTACTCTTCATACCCCTGCGAAAACCTTCCCTGGTAGTTTTATTTTGGATAGAGGACTGGCCCTTATCAAGGGCTAAAAAGGTGGCTACAAAATTCCTCAGCTCCTTCATGAAAGGGCCCCCGAACTAGTTACCCTTCATTATGGCCCTTGCTTCAGATGAGGAGAGCTACCATAGCTTTGGGTCAATTTTTAAAAGAAGGGAACGGCTCCTCTCAGCCTACAAGGCACAATTGGAATTGCCCAAAAGGTACATCACCCTTTGCGTCTAGCCAGCTACGATATCTGCAGGTAAGGGTTTGCATGATTGCTTGGATTGTTCAGCTAGTTCTATAATTTTGGTAAGCGGGCCTACCACGTCAAATAGCTTGTCTTGACACGCCCTTCAGGAGTGGTCAATATCCTTCTTTGGATCCTTCATGTACTTGGAAAAAAATGTACATAACTTGTGGTCAATGCCAGGGGTCGCCACCACCTTACCTTCTCAGGATGGTCTAGGGCACTCCCCCCCCCGAAGGCTGGACCGGACTTCATTGCCCCTAGTTTAGCGTATTTTTGCCCTTGGGAAGATCTCGGATGATTTATCCCCTCTGGCTTGAACATGTCAGATGAGGTGGTGTCCCCTTCAAAGGAACCGGAGGCCGCCGACCCGGGGCACTAAGGCCTGCACAAATCTCCTTCATCCGAGGACTCCTACTCATCAGTACCGCCCTCCCCTGGATCAGGGAACTCCTCATCAGGGTCTGCAATAGGAGCAATAGCCTCGACAGTATCTCTGGGCGAGTCTACCCCCAGTAGGGTGCATTCCGCAACCTGCTCGCTCTCCTATGGAAGTCGTCCCGTAATCGGTCAAACCCTTCCATTTGCACCGAGATATGTTTATGGGCCTTTGAATAGGGGAAAGCGAATACTCTCTTAGGACCTGCCCCCATATCCCCAAGGATCCCCGGACCCCCATAGAAATGGTATGAGAGCTTGTCCACAAGAAATTGCTTGACAAAAGAGCTTGTTCAGCCCTGCAGGGACTTGGTGCTGTGGGGTCATATGGCCGAGATACCCGCCACCCCCTCTCAACACAATCCCCAAGAATTGGGAAACCGGAAACAGTTCTTGAATTTTTGGAAGGCGGGAAGGGAGTAAACCCTTCCCGGCCGTATTTATTAAAATATGAAACAAAATTAAAACATTAAAATAACAGTTTCATATTATGTACAATTTCATTTCCACATTACGATGTTTGGCTAACCTTAACAGATCTCTAATACAGAGGTTCTCCTAGCCGAACTAACATCCTACAAAACATTTGACTTGAAATTGTACATCCTAACGTTAAGGGCCAACGGCAAGGTCGTAACCGGTGTCAGATCCCTAACCCAGACATACCCCCCTCACTTGTGAGAGGAGCGACCGCACCGAGGCGTACCTCAAGTGCATCTACCAATTTCCCTTTGTACTTGACGGGGGCCCCAATAGACTCAACGCCATTTAACGGTCGTTCGAGGACTCGTGTGAGGTGTCTAAAAGGTAGCGTAAACCCCCTCCCGCACCCCACACAACTTACCCATCTGCCGTCGCAGATGTCCTGGCCCCGGGAAATTCTCCAGGAGGGGCCGTAGCCCCTCCTATCCAGGAAGGGGCCTTGACCACCTTTCCTTTCCTTCTGGCGGCCTCTCCTTAGACAGGACCGCCTCCCCGTTGAGGGGCCAATTGGCCACCTCCCCCACGCGCTCCCATCCGTAATGGGTGACGCCCCCTCATAGGGATCTTCCAATTACTGCTCACCGATCATGACCTTACCGCCCGACCAAAATAAATACGACAATTCTATCTAATTTACTAAACAATAAAACGAACATGACTTATTACAAGCATGAATACTGATCGACATTAGTGCAACATTATTTTATTTGCAAAACAAACTGAAATTAACCAATCTTTATTGCATATTCAAAATTTCACGACGATCATTACAACCTGCAAGAAACAGAGTTACCAGATCAAATCTTTACTCAACACAACTAGCTGTCCTCAGGGGCTGGTGGGTGGGTCAAAATTGGCTCTTCGTTCCGTCTCGAGCTCACGTGCAGCGGGGAGGTGCAGCTTCAGAGCACAGGAACAAGAGGATGCTTTCTTGGCTTCTGCTCCTTTTATCCGTCTTCAGGGTGGGCGTAAACCCGCCCCCGCCTGCCTCCGAGGGCGTGGCCGGCCGCGTTGGTGTCTAGGCCAGCCCACTCTAGGGCGGGAAAAAGGCGCGCCCCGGCTACGCCGCTTCGGGCATACCAGCCGAGACACGCCTCCCGCCCAAGATGGCTTCCCGGGGGGATCGTGGTACTCCACCATACGTTCGGGGGGACCGAATGGTCGCCCCTTTCCATATGGCCGAGATACCCGCCACCCCCTCTCAACACAATCCCCAAGAATTGGGAAACCGGAAACAGTTCTTGAATTTTTGGAAGGCGGGAAGGGAGTAAACCCTTCCCGGCCGTATTTATTAAAATATGAAACAAAATTAAAACATTAAAATAACAGTTTCATATTATGTACAATTTCATTTCCACATTACGATGTTTGGCTAACCTTAACAGATCTCTAATACAGAGGTTCTCCTAGCCGAACTAACATCCTACAAAACATTTGACTTGAAATTGTACATCCTAACGTTAAGGGCCAACGGCAAGGTCGTAACCGGTGTCAGATCCCTAACCCAGACATACCCCCCTCACTTGTGAGAGGAGCGACCGCACCGAGGCGTACCTCAAGTGCATCTACCAATTTCCCTTTGTACTTGACGGGGGCCCCAATAGACTCGACGCCATTTAACGGTCGTTCGAGGACTCGTGTGAGGTGTCTAAAAGGTAGCGTAAACCCCCTCCCGCACCCCACACAACTTACCCATCTGCCGTCGCAGATGTCCTGGCCCCGGGAAATTCTCCAGGAGGGGCCGTAGCCCCTCCTATCCAGGAAGGGGCCTTGACCACCTTTCCTTTCCTTCCGGCGGCCTCTCCTTAGACAGGACCGCCTCCCCGTTGAGGGGCCAATTGGCCACCTCCCCCACGCGCTCCCATCCGTAATGGGTGACGCCCCCTCATAGGGATCTTCCAATTACTGCTCACCGATCATGACCTTACCGCCACAGGCCGGATAGTTGACCGGCTATCCGGACCCCCCACAAAACACTCCTACCTAAAGGTCATGCTGCAAACCCTTCAACCAGGCTAAGAAGTCTCCTATGAGTAACTCGTTCCCCACCCGGGACAAATGAACACCGTCCCCCAAATACATACTGTCCCCTTTAATACAACCATGCGAAACAGAATGCAGTGTACTTGAACGAAACAATCTACTCATTTTATCATTAATTTTCCTTACTGAATGATTCAGCGCAGAAACAGAAATAGCCCCCCGCCACACTTTCCGTGGGATCATATGGGACCATGCAATTGTGCACCCTGGAACTCTTCTTGCCAACCAACTTACCGTGGAAAGCATCGCCTCAAGAAGAAGTCGTCTACCAGTTGTCACCAAATCATTGCCCCCAAGATGTACTATGATTACAGACGGCGGTGACCTTGTCCGCCCTAACAAACCCTCGAAAAATGCTTGAAACTGGTCAATACAGAGACCGCCCTTTCCGTAGAAGGACATACTGTACCCGTATTTCCCAGCCACGTGAATCATGTCACCTGCTTTGAATACGTCCGCGGCACGCCTCACGTATGAGTGGCCCACGACCCACACCTCCTTTTTCACAGCCGGTAATGTCTGACCGCTGGCCCCCCGGTGTCGGGTCGACTGAACAGTCCGCCCCGCCTCGTAGGCTTGCGCAACTGAAAACCAAACAAAAACAAGAAGCGTGAGTACATCGTTACAGCTTCACAACATGTGCAACCGTACATACCTCTTATAACAGTTCGAGGACCAACGCCCCACACGTTTTATTTGATCAACATTCAGACCCCTGGCTGTAGCTTCCGTAGCAGCCCCTATCCGAAAGGAATGGGTCCCAAAATCGCCAGGGTTCAAGCCCGCGGCAGAAATCGACATCGCAAGCACCCGCTGAAACTGAAACCTCGTCAGTGGGGTGGCGTCAGCGTGTCTTAACAATGTCCCCCCCCATGCTGCCACCCTCTGCGCTAAATATGCTTTTACGCACCCAACAGGGCACATGGCAGACCCGGGGATTCTCTGGATGATTACACAGTCCCCGATTGCATCCTGATCGGATTTGGACTTTACAAAAGAGACCGTCATTGTCTCCCCTCTGACCTGAATGTGTTCCCGGCACAGTCCCCCCATCGTATCCTGCTTGTTCTTTGCCACTAATTCGCTTACCCGCATAGCCCCATGGAATGCTAATGCAAATGCGGCTCGGAACAACACTGCTTCGTACTGGGATGAACATGTTACCGGTAGCACGGAAAATAACAGGGCCAACCTATCCAAACCTATCGGGTGCCTATCGTCTACTTTGCGACCCTCAAGGCGTTGCCACCCACGTAGCGCTTTCTGCACAACGAAAGACGCTGTCGGGTCCTGGATCCCATGAGCCCTTGCCATGAAGGAAATGGCGGCCCGATGCCTCTGGGCCGTAGCCACTGACTTACCTGCGTGACGTAAAGAGAGCAGGAATCTTACTACAGACTCTTCCAGACCCCAAAGCCCCCTCCCGGCAGTACCCAAAAAGGCCCAATAGGAACGGAACGCCCCTTCATATGCCTTCCTCGTCCTGGGTGCTAAACTCTCTCCCACGAGGTCTTGTAGTTCGGGGCACCGAGAGACCAGAGAGCTTCGGGAAAGGGTGCCGCCACCGGGTCCGCTGTGGGCAGAAAACCCCAGAAGGCCTGCATACGGAAACGAGAGAGCGCATCAGTCGCTTGGTTCATCACCCCCGGCACGTGCCGCGCCCTAAACAGTACATTTAGTTGCATGCACAATAACACAATTTCCTTGAGTAGTCTCAGAATCAATTTGCAACGTGCTGCCTGACTATTGATACATTCAACCACGGTCATGTTATCAGACCAGAAAACCACAGAGTGACCCCTAAACCCTTCTGGCCATGTTTTCAAGGCCACCAGAATAGGGAACAGTTCGAGAAAAGCAATGTTACTCGTCAACCCGCACTCGTGCCACCATGACGGCCATTTTTGCGCCGACCATTGTGTACCCAATATGGCGCCAAAACCCACACTCCCCGCCGAGTCTGTCCATAGTCCCAACTCCTCGGAAGACACTGCCGGTTTATTCCAGACAATTCGACCATTGAAATCCGCCAGGAATGCAATCCAAATGCGCATGTCCTGACGAACCTCTGCCGAGAGTCTCGTACGATGATGTCCTTCCTTCAAGCCGACCATGGACTGTGCAATCGAGCGGGAAAAGGGGCGCGCCATCGGCATTACTCATAGAGCAAAATTCAACTGACCCACCACCTGTTGCAATTGATGCAAGTTCACTTTCGTTGAACGAATACATGTCTCAAGGGATAACCTGAATTTTAACACCTTTTCTTTAGGTAAACGAAAACAACCTTCCACTGAGTCGAGCTCGATCCCCAGAAACTCGATCAAGGTCGAGGGACCGACAGTCTTACCTGGCGCTAATGGCACACCAAATTGATTCATTAGGACACAAAATTCATGTAAGGCCTGTCCACACTCAGAATCCCCGGCTGCCCCCAGAAACAGAAAGTCATCGAGATAGTGCATAACATGTTGAAAACCTGTCTTCCTCGTGAATACCCACTGCAGAAAACAACTGAATTTCTCGAAATAGGCACATGAAATCGAGCATCCCATTGGCATACATTTATCCATGTAAAAGCGACCCTGAAACTGGAAACCAAGGAGACGCTGATCGTCTGGGTGTACCGGGAGCAACCGGAACGCTGACTCGATGTCCGATTTGGCCATCAGCGTCCCGGGCCCCAGGCGATTCAACATGGCGACGGCCTCATCGAAAGATGCGTACCGCACCGAACATACTTCCGGATCTATCGCATCATTTACGGAAAGACCATGTGGGGCTGACAAATTGTGTATCAGCCGAAACTCCCCCGGGTCCTTCTTGGGAACCACCCCTAGAGGAGAACACACAAAATTAGCAACTGGCGGAAAATCGAATGGACCGGCGACACGACCTCGAGTCACCTCTTTCCTAATCTTTACCTGAACCACCGCCGTGTGCTGCAAGACCGACATTTGATTCTTACAGTCCGGTACCCCCTGAAAATCCCCCACTGGGATGCGGAAACCATATGAAAACCCGTTCCGCAACACCCCAGCGGAAGCATAATCTGGGTATTCGCTGAGCCAAGGAATCATTGCCATGGTATCAATCGATGTCGGTAAAGGCGCCCCTCGGACTATATTAGACCTGTTTGGCGCCTCCCTTACCACCGTTATCACCCATTTTGGCTCTGCACATGGACTCAGGATGGGATGGCTGCCCGCATCCCCCACACTCATGTCTGAATTTGCATGACCCCTGGGGCCTGGTACATTTGCCCCTGTTAAAATTCCAACATATCCCCCTTTTACCTGTGTTGCCACTCGGCTTCGTGTGGGACTCGTTACCTGAACTTGTCCGAAAGGGCGTCCCAGAGTTCTGGCGGGAGGATTCCCCCCCGTTACTCCCTACTAATGGCACCTTCAACATCCCTGTACTCTCCATTTTTTGCCAAGACACAGAGTCGTAACAGTCCCAGGACAACAACGGGTTATGTTCCTTAGCTTTTCTAAACAGATTATCATAGCAGAACCACTGATTGCCCCCATATGCCACAGAATACTCCATAATACGTGACTGATAGATGGGTAACTCGGTCAACAACTCAGGTCTGCGTTCCCCCATGATGGAAGTAAAAATTCCCCACGCTCTGCCCCAAGTACCGATGGTCTCATCAACCTTAAAGGCGGCCATTTTAGCGCGCCAAACACTCGGATGCATGAGCTCCTTTTGACTCTTTACATGCTCGATCTCGTAATGGTCGGTAAGCAATGAAAACATGTTTACATATTTGTCCGCCCAAATCAACTCCTTGACTTCTAGTGGGACGTGCTGGGCAATCTTCTCCTTTCGAGAAGGTGCGGAGTCCCCCCCTGCAATCGGCAATGGCCGCTTACCTGAAGTAGACCCCACGCTTGTCGCCGAACTTGGGCCTGCTGTACTTCCAACCGCTGGGACCTGCGGGAGAACAGGAGATGGAGCTTTCGCAGCCTCCCTCGATTCCCGCAGTTGTCTCATCACTGCCCGGGCGTCGTCAGCCGTGGCGCCCTCGCTATCGTTCCCCAACCACGCTGCCAATTGCGCCGCCAACTCGGGGGGCATATCCTCCCTGTTCGCAGGGGTGACCACTACAGGGATTGGGTTCCCCTCCTTTGGCGCCGGGGTTGGCTCCTCTCGTTGCGCTTCGGGAACCGGGGTCTCCCCCCCAAGTGCTCCCCTTCTAGGCCTCTTGCTCTTTCCCCCGGGAATTGTTCCCGGTAAAGGCCGTTTCGGTCCTCCCTCCCCGTCCTTGGCCTCAACCTTTCTCTTCAGATCGGCTATCTCCTTCATGAGCATACGGAGCATCTCATCGGTACCTTTCCGACCTTCTTGGGCATTCTTAGACGGGATATCTGTAAGACAAAAAGAGGGATTACAACGCTCAAAATTGGCTCTTCGTTCCGTCTCGAGCTCACGTGCAGCGGGGAGGTGCAGCTTCAGAGCACAGGAACAAGAGGATGCTTTCTTGGCTTCTGCTCCTTTTATCCGTCTTCAGGGTGGGCGTAAACCCGCCCCCGCCTGCCTCCGAGGGCGTGGCCGGCCGCGTTGGTGTCTAGGCCAGCCCACTCTAGGGCGGGAAAAAGGCGCGCCCCGGCTACGCCGCTTCGGGCATACCAGCCGAGACACGCCTCCCGCCCAAGATGGCTTCCCGGGGGGATCGTGGTACTCCACCATACGTTCGGGGGGACCGAATGGTCGCCCCTTTCCATTCCTCCTCTAAGGCCTAGTCTGGGGAGTATTGTGATCCCTGTATGGATCCATGTGACTTGAGGGTGTGAGCAACAAAATAATGTGAAAAACGCCCTATAAACACAGAGGGTGGCCCCTTGCAGGTGCTCTGATGATGTGATGGGTTTCTGTGTGTGAATATGAACCACGTACATGGCCAAGGGCCTTAATTCCTACTGCAAATTCCCGTTGAGAAGAAAAGAATAAAGCTGATTTGATAAGTCAACCACAAAGCTATTTAAAACACTAAAAGTGTGCAGCATTCATTGAAGATCAGGACGGACGACGACTCAAAGCGGAGTAACAATTCATAAAGTGAAGTATCAGGGAAGTATCTGTAACATGCTCTATTCTTTGTCACTCATTAAGGTATGGACGAGGGTATTCTGGTAAGCACCGCACTTGGTTAAATTTCTGAATCAACGAGTCGTCTCCATTCTGATAAGGAAGTCCTCCAAACATAGAGACCTTCCAACCACGATTTTCGCGCCAAGAATTGCGGTTGACTTATCAAATCAGCTTGATTCTTTTCTTCTCAACGGGATCGCAGTCTACCTGAATCTGTTCTGCCCTGAGGAAGCCCCTATCGGGCGAAACGCGTTGGCTGTTTTTCATGCTGTTTCACCGATCATCTTACCTTCTGTCTTGTGCCGTTTCGTTTATCATCTTGTTTTCATTTCTTGGCTGTTATCACCGTGTCAAGAGTACCTGATTAAAACTTGGACTTTTTTCGCATTTACGAAGGATATGTGTTTTAATTTATCAAAATTGATATCTCATATTTAATAATTGCTCTTGTTGCCTCTCCATTTGCTGGTTTTATGGGGAAAGAACATGTTTGTTCCTAACTAGGAACATACACTTATGGGAAAAGTATGCTGAGGACATTGTTTCAAGCCTCTCTTTGGATCCAATCAGGCAGCAGCCTTCTTCTGAGAGTGAGTTCAGCTCTTCCTTTCCCACAAAATAACATGTAGTTTGCAAGGTTTTAATGCAAAGTTTGTTACAGACATCTTACTTGTATGGCTCCTTTTCATGAACCTCTGTTCCCATAGGCATCAAACACAGTTTAACCGTCTAATGTGAAATGTTTAATTGCATAAACTATGAACTATGCTAAGTAAGAGAATCATCAATGTGCAAAATAATGTTTAGTTATGCATTTCATTAACATGAACAAGAAATACTGTTTTAAAATATACAACCATTCTATCCAATAATATTATGAAATTTGGGGAAGATCAAACGTTTGTTTATCACAATACTTTGTTTCTTAGCCACATATAATACATTTGTTAAACAGGAACATTCTGCAGTTATGACTAATATTTCTAAGCATGTCAAATTAAGCTCAAGTCTCTAAATTCCACTGTGCACATTTCATCATTATCAAGTTAATTTCTAGTTAAAAGAAACGTAAGTGTTTCAGTAGCCTATTCTAATCGCTGTGACTGCGTAGTGCAGTTCATACATAAAAAATGCGTAATTTCATCTTTAAATTGTATGTTAATCCTTTCACACGTGGTCGTTAATTAGTAAAAAATGTACCATAATTAATTGTATGAATGCCTTTTCCAAAATGTTCTACCAGGTCCTTCCAACTCTTCTAATTTAGGTTTTAAGTCTGAAATATTAATTGCAAAATGTTCTGTTTACTTACTCCGATCAGATATAT
This sequence comes from Lissotriton vulgaris, assembly GCF_964263255.1. Classification (NCBI taxonomy): domain Eukaryota; kingdom Metazoa; phylum Chordata; class Amphibia; order Caudata; family Salamandridae; genus Lissotriton; species Lissotriton vulgaris. The sequence continues at coordinate 1,046,426,059 of NC_141697.1, read as the reverse complement.
ATGAACAGCAATAGTTTATTTTAGCATCTTGCAGACTCCACTTTTTTCTCATGGACATCAATTAGGAGTTGCTAGGGATTGCAGCTGTGACCTCTGATCTTCAGCTTGTGAGCTCTGACAGGATTCTTGCAACCCATATATTTATTACAATTACCAAAACATATTGGGATATCCTCCTGCAGTACAGACACAGCCGGCACAAGCTCCGTTTAAGGGTAGAACTGTGGAGTCTGCCACAAGTGTGTGGACTGCTTCTCGGCCACCTACAGAGCATGACAATTTCTGGGTCCTTCTACATGTGCCCTGTCTGCACATGTAAGGCAGAAGACAGCAAATAGTGACTGGATCTGTGCTGCTCAAGCATTGATTATCTCCCCAAGTCCTCATAAGCACAGCACTATCTGGCCAAAAGAAACCTCCAGTTGTGCCTTCTGCCTGGGGCGACTTTAGCTGCTGTGCCTGCCAGTCCAGGAATAAGAACATGTCACTGAGTGGCATGAACAGAGGCACAGAGGAATAATACAGGCACAAAGCAGCTTAATACAAAGGTAAACCCCCAATGTGTATTTAAACTAATTAGGGTGCTTGTATATACGATGTAGTGGTGGTTTGTATGCGGACTGTAAGTAACGTGCAGATCAGGGATTTTGTGAGCAACAGCACAGTTTCAAGGGTTGCATCAATGAATTAGGACGCTCTCATTAACCAAGCTTTTATTAAACTGCATGGGACTTCTGCTGTTGTAGTTGTGGAATTTATTTTTATTACTCACTAGAGATGGGTGTAGAACCAAAGTAACAGAGCCGAGCTATGGGTTCTAAGAGCTTGTGCATAAGTTGATCCATGGAAACATGGCATGTAAATCCTTGCAAAAGACATGTAAAAATGATAAGGACTTGTAAAAATGTGCATCTTTTAATGTGCAGAAACATTTCTGCATTCTGTGTCAAATTATATCAGTATATTAAAAGGCATTTATTTTCGCAAAGCTTTTAAACATGAACTTACAAACGTGGCCCCCTGCCTAATAGTATTGAAGCAAGTTAGTTGTCATGCACACCCTCTACGGCCTAGATTATTATCATTCCTGGAGCAACAATATGATGTATTAAAATTAAGCTGCGCAAAGGCTTCTGTGCAGTGCACATTATGAACTCACAAACTTGAAAGTGCTCTCATGTGTGATAATAAAGGAAGAAATGAAATATTTGCCACGGATCACACACTGTGTCAAGCAAGGATGACTGGATTGCGCCAAAGTTTTTTAGTTTTGCATTGTGCAATTCATGCACTAGATGGGTGGCAGGAAGAAGCTACATGAAAACTCTGCTCTCTTTGGACTCGAAGGTCCCTGAGGGCCTAAAGCTAAACCAGAAACAAGGCACATGACTTGAGTCTTCAGTGGCTTGCAACCTCTAGAACGCACTGCATTGAAGTTGTATTTTGATACCAAGTAAAGGTGAGGCTGAAATGGGTGAATGTGTTGGGCACATGTAGACTATTAAAGAGAGTCACTTAGAGTGTGTTTTTGAGCTAATCATATAAATGACACACTTCTTCTGCAAGCATCCTGAATCTGGAATTAAACCACTGTAGCCTGAAGAGATGTATCATGGCATCTCTTCCTAGATGTGTGTATCCATGAAAGTATTGTGTCATTAGAAATAACAAACTATCAGGCAACACTGGCCTCGCATCAGTTGATATCCATTTGTCATTTGTGTTTTTCTCACAACCTGCTTGAATCCAATTATGTTGTTCTGCTTCTGAAACATTTCCCGGTGCTCTCTTCAATTTATCCGAAGTATCTTCTACTGTCATCAACAGAGAAAATGCAGTGTCCTCCCCAGACTCACATGTAAATGACCCATTAAATGTGCAGGTCTGCAAGGCACAATACTGTGCAACTGAATTAACATATTTTCCATGCAATGTAGCCGTTATGATTCTGATGGGCTGAACACTTAACAACTGCAATTTCTGCAGGCAACTGGAGAGCATCCATCAAATCTCTCACTTGCACCCCGTTTCCAATGATAGTTCCTGAAGAGGTCATGAAACATCTTTGTGACCATAACTGCTGAACTTCATGGACAGCACGAGAGTAGTACTGACTATCTGTAAATGTAGACACTCTTAATAGAACAGTTAAAATGCATGCTCAGGTAAGGGCAATCAATTCTGCAATTGGTGCAGGGTAACCCCTTGAAGTCATGAAGCTTATATGACATCATTTATTGTACACACAGCATATGCTGCTCTCAGAGTACTCTAATTGTTTCTCAGACATGAGCCGTCCTCAAAGATTACATGATTGGGCTCATTCATGGGTTCGTCTTTAATATAAGGTCTAGGCCTTTTGCATAAATCTGTGATATCTAGGCAATCATGTTCAACTTCATCACAAATATTCTCATTTACTGGTAACTGTGTTTATGGATTCAAAACTTGATATCTTTTTAACACAATATTTTCTGCTGACAAAATCTTCTGCTCGTATTTGATAAGTCTATTATGAGTCATGTATTGGGTCTCGGTTCTTGTCAATATTAGTTTGTCAGAGTGAGAGACCATTACAGTTAAAGGATATCCCATCCCTATGCTCTCACTCATTTCCAGACTAGTGCTCACTGCGGCAACTGCTTTAAGGCAGCAACAGGGCCAACGATGGTCGAAAAATATGTCAAAGGTTTTTGAGCATCACTGTGCATCTGGGTAAGCACTGAGAGAGCATTGCCCTCCCTCTCACTGCAAAACAATGTAAACTCTTTACTGTAATCAGGCATTCCTAGTGCTTGGTCACAGCAAAGATTTTCTTTCACCTTTAGGAAGGCCTTCAAGCAATCGCTGTCCCACTGAAGTGGAGCTGACAAATCCTTGTGTATCAGCCTCAGTAAAGGCTTGCCACTGAGGAAAAGTTTGTTTTCCGCTGTCTACAGTAGCCAACCATTACCAAAAACATATAACTTCTTTCTGAGATCGAGGTGGTTTTATTTGAAGAATTGCTTCCAATCTCTCTGGTAAGACCTTCCTAGCTCATTTGTAGGTCTCCAGCCATATTTTTGATTGGCTTCAATAATAAATGCTACATTTTGATTCGTTTTGGCTTGTTAGTCCCTCCTTCTCACAGCCATGTTCTCATTTATATCTTTCCCTGGCTATTGGCCCCTTTACTCAAAAACTATTTTTGGCCCTGTGTCCCTCTCCCAGGCCCCTCTGCAGTCCGTGACATTTTCACCACCCCCTCACCTTCCCATTCCCGTTCGTGCAGTCCTGGACTCCCATCCTCTCACTTCCTATGCAATAGGTCTTGCGTAAGTACGAGTCCTATTGCATTAAGAAATGCTTGTTTGTTGTGGGATTGGCTGGGTGATCGCACTCTTTTTGGTGTCACAGAAATTTTGCCTGACCAAAGCATGGCAATGTGCACAACACAGGCGCACATGCAATACAGAAGTTGTTTTTTTATGTCTGTATGCTGTGCTTGTTATTGCCATGCGTGCTCATTTTGTGGGCTCGTCCTGTTTCATCCTTTTGTCTTCCGATAGTTGGGCTTCTATGTTACTACTGTGACTGTTACTATGTTGCTGCTAGCTGCTGCTAGCTCTGCCCCGGAAATGACAGCGTTGTTGTTGCTGAGTGTTTTGGGACTGCCTAAGTCTTTACTGCCCAAGGACATCTAAGAGCAGAAGCCAGCGGGTTCAGGCCAATTTCTCCTGCAAGTATTGGGACATTGTGAAGCTGTCCATTACCAATTGACACGGGAGGGCAAAGCAACATCCTCTGCACCGTGCAGGGTTGCAGGAAAGTGTAACCCACTAGCTCTCAAAATGCATCTCGTTAAGAGTCACGGTGTTCTGGTGTGGTGTCTCTGTCTGATTACTAGACTGTGTTTATCGTGTCAATATTCTCCAGTTCTGCCTCCTTCTTACAACATCTTTCTATGTCACCCATGTCCTGACCCAGCCGGGCCGTGCCATTCACCGTGCTACACTACACCTGTCCTCCTAACCCTCATTATGGGTCGGAGGTGTAGACCTGCGCCAGTCCTGCATTAACGAGATACCGGCCCCTGTTTCTCTAATGTCCTGGTAAAGGACTTCTTCAACTGTTTTTATAATCATTAATGATCTCTTCTCCCTTAAATCGTGTGGCTCTTCATCTATGGACCGTTTAAAGTCAGTTATACATTTAAAACGACTCGCTTCACTCGTTCTAAATATAGAAAGGCGAGGATGTGGTCTCACGGATAGAGCTGCCGACTTAGGTGCTGGAAACTAAGGTTCGAGCCTCGTCCCCATCCTGTGATTTTGGGCAAATCACTTAGGTATAGATGCATCAACAATGCCATTTGTGATTCCTTATTAGCGAAAAATAAGGAATACCTCCCCATTCATTCCTATGGGCAGACATTCTCAATTAGCGATTCTCAATTAGAGAATCGCAAATTGAGAATGCAATTTCAAGGGTGCCAGGGTGTCAAAAGGACACCCTGTTGCACCCCTGAAATCTGCATATGAGAACATCTTGCACACACACATGCCCCAATGGCATGTGTGTGTGTAAAATGGAACTTTGAAAAATGCACTTTAGTGCATTTTTCAAAGTTTTTGCAAATTACCACGAAGTTCAAGTTCATGGTAATTTGCTCCCCCTACTAGCGAAATTGCTAATTTGTTTACTTTGATGCATTGCATTTAAGGAATCTCAATTTGAGATTCCTCAAATGCAATCACAATTTAAGTAATCGCAATTTTGCGATTTCTTAAATTGTTATTTTTGCATTTGGGATGATGCATCCCAAATGCAAAAATACTGGTCGCAAAGGGACAGATTCTGAGAATCTGCCCCTTTGCGACCGTTTTTTTCTTTGATGCATCTATACCTTAATCTCCCAGTGCCTAACAAAAAGAAATTAAATGCTCTTGTGTAACGTAACCGGTGCTCACGTAAAGCATTTACGGTCGTGTTTGCTCTATATAAACCTGCAAAAAAAAATTGTTATCGCAGCTGCAGGCAATTTTAAATCCTCTATATAATGCTTTTTTTAAAATCAATTAACACTTAAGCGTAAATACGGAAAACCCGTGCTATCCCACAGATGTATTTGCACCTAAATACACCTTATCTGTAGTTAAACCATACCTTTGTTAGAGAATTTTACTTTTAATTTTAAGACCTACACATGCAAGCAGTGTTTGTCTTTTTCCTGACACTCGAATACTAATTTTATAGTGCCACTCTGACACTTACCCTCGTTAAACAACAATTTCAAAGCGGCTCGCTGGGGTGCATATATTTCCATGTAAAGCAATACACATAATTATATATAGCATGTCAAAGAAACCGGGCTCTGTTTTAATCACGAAGGCCTGAAAGAGATATAGAAAACCAGAGGTATAATGATTTTACCAATTTTACAAAGTCTATTCTACTGATTCAAGAAGTAACCATTTAAAACAATCTCTTGTGGTCAGTATGAATCTCTGTGAGCAGGGGAAAGTAATTTGCATTAAAAAGGTCTGCTAAATATGGTGTGATTTTTAGCCTAGGGGTATTTATTTTAGCACAGGGTTTGAAGTCCTTGGAGGGGAGGTACACTTGACTCTTTCATTGCACAACTTGTGTCAAATTAAACCTCTGCTTCACTGTCAGTTTAAGGATCAGCATGACAATGATTTCCAGATATCAATTCAATTCATTAAGTTTTTATTGCGATTTTTCATCATAAAAGACAAGAATTTCCAAGAATAAAACAGTTTTCTATCACTTATAAAATACACCATCATACTCTAAATCTAAAACTTATACCACAACAACCATAATTATTAAGTTAATATATATATATATATATATATATATATATATATATATATATATATATATATATATATATATATATATATATATATATATATATATATATATATATGTTAAAAGAGTTCTTAAAAAAGGATTAAATATGTTATTTAGCAAAAAGGCTTAATCTTCATCAGTTAATTTACAAAAGTTAATCAATTCAGGCTATATCCGCTACTAAAGGGTCCCATATTTCATCATTGACCATCTATTTTGCCCCCCCCCCATTTTTTTGCGTAAGGCCCATGCCCAGCTCAAAAACTTTGTTACACCAATTATGACAAGGTTTGTAGTGTCTGATTTCAGTATTCTCTTAGCAACCATTGCCGATCTTGTATTCAGAGTCAAGCATACTGGTTTCAGCCAAACACTACTCGGCTGGTGATAAACAGGGCATACAAATAAGAAGTGGTCAATGCTTTCACTAAAATCGAGGCAAAATATGCATTTATCGCTACTTGCAGAATTCCATTTGTTTGTGAACCGTCGTAGAGGTAATGTACCTATTCTAAACTGGTGGTACAATTTACGGTCATGAGGCTTTGTAATAAGATCCCAGTATCCTTCCATGAGAGTTTCATCCTTTAATTCAAGAAAATCCATTGACAGTGACTGGGAGATATGAGAAGAGAATCTCTTGATTTTAACCACCTCCCAGTAAGCTGCTCTGAAGGACTTTTTCGGAGGAAATTCTGCAACATCTGAGTGGTCCCATACATTCTTCATCCCCATGTCAGCCAACAAGAGCCTTATTGCAGACAACCATGGGATCTTATATGATCTACTCAACCCCCTCACTTCTAATAGAGGCTTAGCGTACAATGAGAGTTCCGGGGTGGTCCATAGACGCCTCCATAAAGCAAGTGGTCTGTAGCGTGCTACGTCTGCAAGTGCGTGACAGCCAAGGTCAAGAAACAGCAGTAAAAGGGGGGACGATTGCGGCAAACCTATTATCAATCTCATAAACTTATTTTGGGCTAAAGAAACTGGAGATAAATTGCTAAAACCCCAAATTTCAGCACCATATAATATGGCTGGACTAATTTTGGTTGTATATATCTTTACAATAGGGGCTATAGGTTTAGTTAAGGACAACCTATGCTCCTTAACAAAGGCACCGGCCAACTGGGCATGCTTTAAAGCTAGCATTTCAACTTGGGGCTTCCAGCTTAATTTATCATTAAATGTAACACCCAAGTAGGTAAATACATCTGTCTGCTCCAGTAAGGCGCCGTCCATATAAACGCTCGCCTTAACTGGCTTGGACCTGTGGAGCACCATAAACTTTGTCTTTCCTACATTGACCACCAGCTCATGTTCGCGGCAGAACACCTCAAAACGAGACAGTGCCCGCTGTAATCCCTGTCTCGTTTTGGAAATAAGCAAGGTGTCATCCGCGAACATGAGCAGTGGAACTTTCATGCCAGCTAATATTGGTGCATCAGTTGGGTGGTTTTCAAAGTACTGGACCACCCCGTTTATAAATAACGAAAATAGGGTGGGAGCCAGCACGCACCCCTGGCGAGCCCCTTTAGTGACCTTGAACCTTTCTGTGGTTTTGCCTGGTTTGCCCCAACTAACCTGTCCATAAGTATGTTCATGTAATTTAACCAAGATGGCAACCAAACAGTGAGTTCCTAGATAGGGAGGGTGTTATACCTAGGCGCAACAAGACCTGTTTTCACCATCTTTGTAATATGATTTCTCCCTTTGTGTTTTTTGGAATTTTAACAATGCTGATCATATTATTTCTAATCATATGTCTGCTTATGTTGGCAAAGTTACTGCACCTGAGAGCACGTTGTTAAAATAAATATTTTAACCTTACCTGTGTCTCTTATTTACTCCTGTTGTGGACTGGTATGAGAGTATAACAAAAGAGTGTTCTCACTTCCCACAATTCCTGAGTTGGTCCTAAGTCGCATGTTCTTGGTTGTCTAATCATTGGTTACTTTGCTAAAGGACGAAGAGCTAATGTGACACTGATGCTAGCTGGTTGGGGTTTTCTAGGTACTGAGGTGAGCTTCTGGTACACCACAATTCACTGATGTCCTGGGTCTCTGTGCACAGTTCTGTGTAGGAGCAGGATCCGTGCAACAGTATGGGTGGGGTACCCAACATGTCCGGCCACCAGTTACCATTCCAGATTGAGATAGGGCTGCCAAAAAGAAGTATCTCTGTCTTCTCTCCATTCAGCTTAAGGTAGTTCTTGGCCATCCAAAGTGCAACAACCTTCATACAGAGATTGACGTTGTGTGCAATCCCCTGAGAGTCTTTAGAGATTGACACAATATTCTGAGTGTCATCAGCATCTGACACTGTCTTGAAATCAAATGAGTTTTACCAATGGGGACATGTATAGGTTAAATAATGTGGGGCTCAGGGCTGAGACCTAAGGAACTCTGAATGGCAGCACAAAAGGCACAGAGTGAAACTGATTCTTTGATACGTTTTAGGATCTGCCAGAGAGAAAGGAGGACAGTAAATTCAGAGCAGTTTTGTTAATGCCCAATTCATGTAGGGGCCCCGTTAGCAGGGTGGGGGAGATGGTGTCAAAGCCAGTGGAAAGATCCAGCAAGATCAATACCACTGCCTCCCCTGCATCAACAAGATGCCTGGTGCTGTCCATACTAACTATCATAGTCGTTTCCATTCCATGGTTCTTACGGAAGCTATATTGTGAGGGGTCCAACATACCCTGCTCCTCAATGAATTCCATGAGAGTATGATTAAGGTGTCTCTCCAGAATCTTTGCTTGGACCGGGAGGAGGGAGATAGGCCAATAGGTCTTAAGAATGATAGGATCCAGATTCGGCTTCTTCAGTAAAGGCCATATTAAGGCCTGTTTCCACATTCCGGATAGTGCCCTGTCTTAACGGCCATGTATAGAATTGCTTGCAGAGGACTGAAAACCATACTGGCTGCCAGGAGAAGGAATGTTATGGGGCAGGGCTCCTGATGCGATCCAGATTTACTTGTAGAACCATTTTAAATTCCACATCCTCTTTATGAGTCTGGAATCAACACGGTCTGGTGTACAGTAAATTGTGCAATTTGACTTGCACAATAAATCTATCCCTAACAAGTTTGCAGGACTCATTTCACACAACGACTTGTCGATTTTACTCGAATGAAGCTATTTTACAGGAACTGTTTCTGAAACTGGATTTGTGATCTGTTTATTTGAAACTCCTACAATTTGGATTTTCTTTCCCAAGGGGGCTAGGTCTAATGATACTGGGCGGCCATTCACCTCACCTTCTATGAATGGAGACCACTCTGGTCTACCTCTAAGACTTTGCCAAGCATGTAATCTTCCTCCCTCCTCTGGCACCATCATTGAGCAATGTCGGAACATGAACTGTCATTTTGAAAAACAGGAAATTGCAGGAATGTATTTTGTTTTTGGTTCAGGAAAGGGTTTTAATTTGCTTTTGTAGTTGTAACAATTGTACAGAGCATGAATACCAGAGTTGCATTGAAGTGCTATGCAGGGGAGAAAACTGTGAAGGAGGTGGCAGCTTAGAACAGCAGTATCCTCACCAAACCTCTCCCAAAAGGAGGGTAATCAGTGAAAAGATACATTTTAACCTGCTTGCAGAACATGCAGGTGGAAACAAAGGCTCCTGATATGCTCTGGAAGGGAATCCCAAAGCCTGGCAGTTGCCACAGTAAAGGTATGTTCCCCCCCACCAAGCTTTCTTACACCGAGGTCCCGCCACCTTGTTTTGTCCAGCTGAATGCAGCGGTCTCTTAGTGACATACCAATTCAGGGTTGTCCCAAGATAACTCTACCCCTGAGAGTGGAGAGCTTTGTGCATCAAGCAGAGAGCTTTATCCGTTCCGCACTGCGTTATTCATCACGCTGTGCAGGCGTTTAATTGAGTTTGCGGTGTTGCGCAGTTCGGACGGCCGGGGGCCGTCCTCCGCACACACCCACCGTGACGTCGGACGGCCCCTGGCCGTCCGAAGCACGCTAGGGGTTAAAGGACTCTTACTTCTTTTACTGGCAGCCAATTAAGGGATCTCAGTTCTTCCGTGACCAAGAAGAGTTTGGGTATTCCCAGAACAAGGCATGCTTCAGCATTCTGGAAGATTTTGGCTTAAGGAGTATTGGTTGACATTTAGATACTTGTGGCCATTGTATAGCAATCTTACATTCAGCCCACAAATCACTTAGTACCCCAATAGTGAAGAATCTATTCAAACCAATTCATAGCACCTTTGACATCTTCACAAATCGATCAACTTGCATGTACCATTCAGAGGTTTGTCTCCTCATTTTGGAAGATTGTTCATAAATGCTGCAAGATCACCTCTTCTCTAAGGCATATGTATTTACACTCCTTCTGCTACTTCTCTCAGTGGGTAGGCTGAAGCTACTTCTTCATCCTGGTCATTATTCTGTCCTACTATTTCAGGTTGTTTCTTTTTCTTAGATAAGAGGGGTTAGACGTGTTTTTAACTATGTCTCTTAACAAGAACCCAGATGTTAGTGAAGATAACCATAATGGCATAGAGGACCAGGTTGAGGAGCTTGACCTCACCCCTTACCTTCACTTGTCTTTCAAGGAGGTAAGGTCCCTATGTAAAATTAAAAACATAACCATGGGGTCCCATCCCACCAAGCAAAGGCTCCAGGAGCTGTTGGCAGCGTATGCCAAGAACTACCCATCTGAAAATGGTAAAGACCAATCAGATGAGGAAGAAGATGGAGGGGGTGAGGAGGTAGACCAACCCCCTCACTTCATAGGGTAGAAAAGGGCCCTAGTGTCCCTTATTCCAAGAGTAAACCTCTTAGTACCTAGAAGCCACACAGGTGGATCAGGTACTACTGAGGACATTGAGGACAGACTCAATGAGGAGGACAGCCTTTTAGCAAGGTTGACCAAAAGACTGGATCTAGAGACCAGGCTGCTGGCTCTAGAGAAAGGGAGAGCTGAGATGGGCCTAGCACCCATCAATGGTGGCAGCAATTTACTTAATAAGGATAAAAAGCAATATTATGATCTTAAAATCCCCAAAGAGATTGTCCCTAAATATTAATAGAGTGATGATATCACAAAATGGTTCACAGCCTTTGAGAGGGTCTGTGAAATAAGAAAGGTGAAGAAGTCACACTCCTTTGGGAACTGCTCTCTGGTAACTGCAGAGACAGACTCCTGACCATTTCTGGGGCAGATGCCGGGTCTTATGACCTCACGAAGAGAGCTCGGATTCAGGGATTTGGACTCACAACTGAGGAATATAGAATTAGAATCAGGGGGCTCACAAAACCCAAAACCAATCCTGGATTGACTTCGTAGACTACTCAGCTAAGACACTAGGGGCCAGATGTAGGTGTCCAAATACTGGTCGGAAACGGACGAAAATACCGATTTTTGGCCGTTTCCGACCGGTATTTGGAGATTGCCATGTAGGGGTTGCAAAATCATACAGATTCAGTAATTTTACCGAATCGGTAATTTTACAGATTCGGTAAAGTTACCGATCGGTAAAATTACCGAATCTGTAATTTCTTACGTAGCTGGCACTTTAAACAGTGCTACAAGGCCTTTAGAATTCGTTATTTACCACCTAATACCATTGGGTGGTAAATAACGAATTCCTGTGTACATGCACATCTGTGCATGTACAGCTGTGCCATGTGGCACACATACATGCCCTAAGGGCATGTATGTGTGTCACATGGCACACAAGCCAGAAACAGGGGTGTAACAGGGTTTCAAAGTGACACCCTGTCCCCCTTTGCAATTTGGTATTTTTACCGATTCGGTAATTACCGAATCGGTATTTGCTATTGATTCCTATGAGCTTCAAGGCCCATAGGAATCAATGGCAAATACCGATTTGGTAATTACCGAATCGGTAAATGCCGAATCCTACCGATTCGGTAAAAAAACCCGAATTTTTACCTACATCTTTTTTACCGATTCATAAATACCGAATCGGTAAAATTCGGTATTTATGAATCGGTAAATAAGAGTTACCTACATCTAGCCCTAGATGGTCGATTAACTAGACGCAATGTGCATGATTTCAATGGACTTTACAATTTGTTTATGAAAGAACATATTTTTTTGGGGGAAAACCTTTATTTGACATTTTCAACCAGATACAGACACGGGCCTACAACCCTCAGGGCTGGCCGCTAAAGAATTGCAACACAATACTACGATCAAAACTTCAGACCCAGCCTCCCGGGGAGCACAGTCGCTACATCCACAATGCGCACTGGTTGGAAGACATATCAAATTGGGAACAGGATACAAAAGGTTTCATTTTATAATATAAAATAGAAGGATCAGGTGCCATACATGATCTCAAGCTATGAAGAGGGGGCGAGCGAAATAGCAATGTGTCCACAGTTAAGTCGTTTTCATGTAAATCAGTGGCGTTAAAGCAGACGACACCCAGATAAACAAGCGTACTATTACGGTTCGCGCCAACATTTATGCCCGCCCCGTGGCCCCGAAACATCGCGAGAGTTGAGGCACAGATGTGAAAGCAGAGATGGACCAAACAATGAACCCACTACACTGACCCGGAAAAAGAGAAAAGAAAAGGCCAAAGAAAGATAAAAAGAGAAAAAAGGCCATAGAAACAAAGAAAAACAAAACTCCCATCCCCCAGCCCTCCACCCTGCACCCCTGCAGATGACTACGGCCTACCCCCCTAGCAGCGTGCCTGTCGCCCAAGAACCGAAAACCGAAATATAGAAGGAACAGAGAAAAAAGGGAAAAAGAAATTAAACCCCACCCGAAGAGGGGGAATGGAGGAGGGCTTTGTTCAACGCACTCCCGGTCTCTCGCCCCCGTCACAACCAACCCCGCCCCGGACTCCGTTAATTCAATAAAACAATCCCGTTAACCATAGTACCACCATGAACAACCCAGACAACAATCTCAGCCTTGGCCCCGTCGATTAAATTTGCTGAGTCCGTCAGGGGAAGAAAGCCCCGTCCTCAAAATGTCAAAAGGTACACAGAAGTTGGCAGAACAAGGGTCCACAGATGAAAAAAGAACGGCAAGTCCCAAAGTAGTCGACTGGTACCAACGATGCCCCTCCCCGTCTCCGAAGCCAGGCTTTATCCCATCCGCCATCTTAATAGACCGACTGGGGAGGGGGGTCGACACAGTCCAAAACAGTTCACAGTACCGATTAAAAGGATCCGAAGTGGGGACAGCATGTAAATGTTCCGACAGTTGCAAAACCGGGGATTCCAACGGATTAAATGAGTCACCAAACACAGTACTTTCGGGTAGCTCCACTGCGATAGGGGCAAATACAGCTTCCAGCGCCGGGTCTAAGTACGCCACCGGGGCGTCAATCGAAAGGCGAGCTGGCTGCCGGGTCTCGGGCGTCAAGCCAGGATCCGGTCTCAGTCCTATGATTCCATCCGCCGCCAACAACAGGCTGCAAGTCTGGGCTTCAACAGTCGCCTGTAGTGCCACAAGGGCCTCCAGCACCGTCCGCAATGACGGGCCACTTTGAGCCTGCTCCGTCAGCCTCCATTCTTCCTCAGGCATGGTGTTCCCTACGGAGAGGCGCCTTCTCCGGGGGAAGATTAGGCAGAGCAGGAATGAGCCATGAGGGACTGACTGTTAGCGTGCAGTAGCGCACGGGGAGATTCCAACCCAAGGGGCTCCGGCGTTATGAATGCCGGACCCCCGGACCAGGACCCCCGCAACACAGCACCGTGCGTCACTCGTCACCTCACCTCCTATAGAATACCAGGGAGCAGATGGTAGCAGGACAATCCCAAAATTCCGAATGTTCCAGAGACCGGACCCAACCGCATTCAACAGTCCGTTGTTGTTCAACTCGGACCCGGCTAGGCCAGCACTCGAGACCCCGGCTTCTCGGCTGGGTTAGGCCTCAAATTGGTCCTCGACGTTACTCCGCTCCACGATGTCGGAGAAACTCCGGAATCACATCATCGGAGTTCAAATCGGGTCACACACACGGATCCGGGGCAGGAAATCAGGATAGGTGACAGGATAGTAGAGCGTAGGACGGAGGTCAGCGGAGCCGGGAGACTATGCGGCCATCATGGTTGGTGTCGTAGCTCCTCCCCGAAAGAACATATTTTAAGTAACTGCACTAATGAAAAGTTACATCCGCATTTGGTAGACCTAGGTATAATTTCTCTACAAGAATTGGGAAAGAAGGCAGACCACTGGGTCAAGATATGGGTGACTAAAACAACCACTGGGGGTGACCAAAAGAAAGGGGTTATGAAACAGCCCCAGGGGAAAGGTGGTGAGAGTCTTGTAAAGGGACCCAAAACCTTCACGGGGGGTGGGTCCTAAAACTCTTCCCAATCTACTACTAAGTGCAGGGGAAAGAACTATGATCCTGCAAGGGCCTGGTGTAACAACTATAGAAAGTTGGGACACTTAACTGGAGATGCTAGTTGTCCTAACAAGAAGCCCCCTAGTCCTACTACAGCTACTCCTGGTGAAGCAAGTCTCCAGATGGGATCAACAGTGTGCCAAGAGCAAATCAGGTTGCACACTGAAGCAGTTCTTGTTTCAGAAGGGGAAGTTGAGTTTGCCACTGTAGCTGTGTGGCCACCCAACTTAAAGAAGTATTTACAATACCCTTGGATTAATGGAACTAGGATAGAAGCACGGAGGGATACAGATGCCAGTGTCACTAAGGTGAGAGATACACTGGTTTCCCCTGAGCAATACGTGATTGGGAGAACTTACCCAGTCACCAATGCTGACTGAGTTACCACTAACCATGCAATGGCTATGGTGACATTAGACTGGGGGGCGGGGGGAGTTACTGTCCAGAAACTGGTAGTGGTTTCTCCAGAGCATCCAGCTGCCTGTCTGCTTGGCAATGACCTGGAAACCTTAGCATGGGCAGAGGTGAACTGAAAACCCATGCAGCAATGCTGGATATCCCTGCGATGGGTGTGTAAAAACAAGACCAAGAGCACAGAGCAGAAAACAGGGTGAAAAGGAAGGGTTGGAGTCTGAAAGTATGGCCAACCTTCCAAGAGAAAAGGTAAGCAGACTGGGAAACCAGCTTCTGTACAGCAAAAAGGATCAGGACCCCTCTCCTCAGGGAGAGGACTTGGACACCCGGGTGGGAACTGAGCCCATGGAGCTTGACCCTTACCAGGTTGAACTCTTAGGCCCAGGGGGACCCTCTAGGGAAGACCTGTGCCTTGGACAGCAGGACTGTCCAATTCTTGAAAGCGTGAGGCAGCAAGTTGCTACCCAGGAACATGGAGATGTCAGTGGTACCCACCAAGTCTATTGGGAGGAGGGACTACTGTACACTGAGGTCAGAGACCCCAACCTAGGAGCCACTAGGAGAGTGGTAGTGCCTCAGAAGTACAGGGAGTTCTTACTAATTTTAGCTCATGACATACCCGTAGCTGGACATCTGGGTCAAAACAAAACCTGGGAAAGTCTAGTTAGCAACTTTTACTGACCCCAGATGCCTCAGAAGGTGAAAGAGTTTGTCAGCTCCTGTGTCACCTGTCAAGCCAGTGGCAAGACTGGTGGCCACCCAAAGGCCTCCTTGATTCCACTACCAATGGTTGGGGTTCCCTTTGAAAGGGTAGGTGTGGGCATAGTGGTCCACTTGAACCTCCCACAGCATCAGGAAACAAATTCATACTAGTGTTAGTGGATCATGCCACTAGGTATCTTGAGGCAACTCCCCTTAGGACTACTACAGCTCCTGCAGTAGCAAGGCCCTCATCAGTGCCTTCACAAGGGTAGGGTTTCCTAAGGAGGTGGTTTCAGACAGAGGTTCCATCTTCATGTCTGCTTACCTCAAGCATATGTGGAAAGAGTGTGGAGTGCAGTACAAGTTTACTACATCCTATCACCCACAAACCAATGGTCTTGTCGAGAGGTTCAACAAGACATTGAAAGACATGATCATGGGGCTCCCTGAAAAATTCAAAAGGATATAGGATGTCCTCTTGCCATGCTTGCATTTTGGCTACAGAGAGGTGCCTCGGAAGGGGGTAGGGCTTTTAACTTCTGTTTGGCTATCATGTCAGGGGACCACTCTGTCTTGTAAATGAGGGTTGTGAGAAGCCTCTCCAAGAACCAAAACAAGACATTGTGGACAATGTGCTTGGCCTAAGGTCCAGAGTGGCTGAGTACATGAAGAAAGCATCCAAGAATCTTGAGGCCAGCCAGGAGCTTCAGAAACACAGGTATGACCAAAAAGCTGCACTGGTAGAATTTCAACCTGAGCAGAAGGTGTGGGGTTTGGAGCTAGTGGCACCAGGGGCTCTCCAGGACAGATGGAGTAGCCCTTACCATATCCTAGAAAAGAAAAATGAGGTCACCTACTTGGTGGACCTGGGCACAAGCAGGACACCCAAAAGAGTTATCCATGTGAACCACCTCCCTTGACTTCAGATTTTTTTGAACATCAGTTCTAGAATGAGCAAAATTCTTTCCAACGCTTCAGGAGTCGCTGCAACTAACTTTGCTGTTTACCCCTTTGACTGTCTGTTTGGTGGGGTCTGTTTACATTTTTGTTATAACTTATTAACCATCTACAGAATTAACCCATCTAACTTTTGAGGGGAAAATGGGAAAAAGGAAAATGTCTGGGAGTAGGGACAAACAGGAACCTACCGGGGTTCCTGAAAGCACCTTTCCCTGGACTTATGTGAACATCCAAGTATTTCACCGCAGACGGCTTACCACTAACTGTGACTGAGGAGCTTTCGACCACAATTGAATTTACCAAGGACATAGCAGTACACAATCAAATAAATTTAAATGATTTGGTCATTATACAAGTTAGCAATAGGAGACCTGAGGCAAAAAGGAAAAGACAATCAAAGTGGGCAGTAATGTGAAAAAAGGTGCTATTAAGTGCCCAGGTAATAATGCCTTGGTTACAGAAATGCATGAATCCCCTGAGAACCCACCCAATAGAAACATCAATCTCAACTGGGGTCAGCTACTGTAGCAAATCAAGGTTATTGCTGACACCTGTGCTACTTTCTTGACCTATAATGTGATGACCTTATAATCCTCTGTCAGGAACTAATTAGGGCACGCAGGGAGGCGACAACGATCAGTGCTGATGTTGGGCTGGCAGGGCCAACAAATAATGTTGTCATTTCGCATAGCACCACCCCGATTTCACCTACTGGACCCAATAATCACAGTGATGCAACTTGCTGTGATAATTGCTTCTCCAAACTTCGGAATCCTCAGAATACAGGACATCAATCTAAACGGAGGACCGAGGATTAGGGTAACTTCTTTGGTCATGAATCTGTAATTAGAAACTGCCTGTATTGGTCAGACCAGCCACATTTAAATCTCCCTCCTGATTGCTGCCCATATGTGACTGTCCTGACTAACCTGTACCCATTGCCACACACTGGCAAAGGCTAAAGATGATCTTTTAAATTTATCACATCTGGAACTGGCACTGCAAGGATTCCTTGATTCGTCTGGCTGCTGAAATATTGTGGGTTACTGCTCTAAGGTGTTGGACCAGAACTGGGCTAGTTCCATTTCTAAATTGCTATCATAATTATGCAGGAAACCTGGTCTTTGCAGGTGTTGTGATGTTTTTCAAAGTTTTTCTGTTCTAGCAAATTCATCGCCTGGGTGCAGAGCATGGGGGTGGGGGGGTGGCTGTTAATAATTATAATTCGTATTACAAAGTTTTTTTGTTTGTTAATTTTCATAATTTGGGTTGTGATTTGAGGTGTCAGATCGATATTTTATTCTATATACTTTCGGTTCTAAAAGTCAGGTCAGAGAGTCTGTTTAATGAAAATCAGGTGATCATGGGGGAGATTTTAATGCTAAATTGGGCACTAGTGCAACAATGTATGACCCCTTTAGAGTCAGGGATAATAGTTTGTTACCTCAGGGCACAGATCATAGAGCCAGAAATTATTTAATGCTCTATCTAATTTTGGGATATGAAATACAACAGAAATTGTGGGATCTATTTAAACATGCTCCCACCTTTGTTCATTGGGGTCACGGCACAGTTACCAATTAAATCTTTATTTGTAAGGGGTTGGATCGGTATGCTCATATTGGGCGGGTCATTGAAAGCAGCAGGGGTGGCTACTCCATTAGGGGGGAGGAGAGTCGCCCTACTGCTTTCTCGCAGTGCGAGAAGCAGAAACATAAAATGGTAGTTTAAATACCATATAGTTCTGCTTCTCACTCCGCGAGAAAGCAGAAGACAGGTTATGCCTGGTTGGGGGCGGGCGGGAGAGTATGCCTGGTTGGGGGCGGGCCGTTGGTTGAGCAGATTGGGGAGGGGTGGCTTGCCCACTGTTTAGGGCCGACTGAACCAGTCATGCGCACTGTACATTTTCTCTATGTAGGCTGCATGCAGCCAACATAGAGAAAATGTGCCTCCCTACAGACGCCTGGCTAGGCGACATGCGCACTGATCAAAAGTCTGCCATTGCAGCGTTCTGATTGGCTTAGGAGAGGGAGGATGCCTTTTCCTGCTAAGCAGCAGGAAAACGCCAAACACAGACCTGGCCAGGGGCGGAGGCGTTCGCGGGACCCAGTGAAGAATGTGAGGTATTTTTTTTATAACCCTACCACCCCCTTCAGCGAGTCATGAGAGCCGTGACTGGAAAGCAGTCACAGTGATCATAACCCTATTGAGTTAGCACTTAGTCTACCCATTAGTACCAAGCTGCCTGAGCCCGGGGGATAACAAATCTTGGCCACAAAGATAAAGGGCTTAGGATAAGCTGGAGGGCGGTCCATATCCCTACAGTGCTGACTAGTCTTGTCAAGTCAAATCTTGACCTTATAGGTGAGCGCTTGTTAATAATTCATCATTGACTATCGGACATCATACTAGCCTTTGGGGAACTAAATAAGTCTCTTCACAAGCCGTTATAAGCCTGGGTGGTTCAATAGACATTGTAGAGCAGCTAACAGGTGGTTACGTTTAGCCTTTCTCAGTAACCCTAGGAGTCAGCAGCTAATTGCTGACACAAGATTAAACTACAAACAAGATATTAAGATCAGGAAATTAACTGTTAAGGAAGAAACGTGGGAGAGTTTAGGAAAGTCCTACAAAGATAAGGTCACTACGGGTTTTGGAGTGTTCTGAATGGCAGGGATATCACTTCCAGTATAACCGAGGGAGTGGGGTCCAATATCAGCCCAGATAGATGGCGTGACCCTTTGGGTGGATTTATTCTTAAAGGAAGGCCCTGAGGATAATGGTATGGATAAAGCTGTTTGGTTTCCTCTTGAGATTAGGTTTGGTTTTGAGGAGGTGGTTACCCCAATAATTGCTAGCCCATCTAATAAGGCGCTGAGCCCCGATGGGGTTCCTATGGACCACTACAAGGTGAATATTCCCTTATGTGCACTCAATATAACTAATGTTTTAAATGCTTCAGTTTCCCTCCCTTGTGGCAACTGCCTGCATTGTCTCCGTTTTTAAGGAAGGCAATAGACAGGACCCTCGAAACGACAGACCAATATAATTATTGGATTCTGTGGTTAAGATTGTGGAGTGTATTATTTTGCATAAGATTGAAGATTGGGTGCAACAAAATTACATAATTGGCCCATGCAATATAGATTCAGAGAAGGCCTGGGAACCCAGGAGCAGTTCCGAAACTTAGATCTTTTAATAGGGTAGTATATGATCGCCAAGGAAGGTTTGGTTTACTTGCCTTTTATAGATCTTAGTAGCATCTTTGACTGGCTTAAATGCTGTAAACATTGGAGTATTTTATCTAGTATAGGCCTGCCCCAACCACTGGTAGAATTTTCCATGTCCTGCATCAGGGGGTCAGTGCTTCATTGAGGTAGGAAACTGAGGGTGAATGCACTGAACCGTTTGACCTGTGCCGGGGTGTATACTAGGGTTGCATCCTTTCCCCTAGTTTATTTCTCTTATATATTAATAGTTTGTATTGTTTTTTAAGTCCCCTTGGGAAAGACTTACCAAAAGTGAAGTCCAGAAATGTCCTAGATTTGATTTACCCTGACACTCTTGCTCTCCCACATTCCTAATGGCCTTTGCGGTCTTACAGAAGCATTAGTTATGTATATGGATGATTTAGACTTCGGAGCTAATATCAGAAAATTCCATTATATGGTGTGTGGGAAGATGCACTGTAAAATTAGGCCAATCTTCGTTAAGGGGCAAAATATAACAAGGGTCAGAGAATTCCCCTATTTAGGGGTAACTTTCGATTCATATGGAGTTGATTGCCCTGTATTTCTAACAAATGCCTCCACTTTAATCATTCGGTGGGGTGCTATTTGGACTGGCTGCCAAAGTTGGCATTGGAATAATTTTGGCGCCGCTGGAAGTTTATAAGCTTAAATTCTTACCAATTCTAACTTTTGGGACCCCCATATGGGAGTATCAGGATTGTTCTAGTTTGCAGCAAGAGGAAAACCGTTGTTGCAGGACATTTCTAGGAGTAGGTCGGGTAGTCCCTACTTCTTTCTCCATAAGGAATTGAGCCTAACCTTATTACCCCTCTTCTCCTTTCAATCAATGTATGGGGAAACCATGGGGAAACCAACATACTGCTTTCAATCGTGATGTTATCACTGATTGTCTATCCTACAACTCTGGTTATAAGATCCCTTGGCTGGGGTATATTAGAAGAGCTGCTGATGCGACGGGAAACCTATGTAGGTCACCACAACAGTTGAACAAAGGGGAAAGAAAAAGGGTTAAAGGGCTATTTTTTTGATTTGCACATGTCACCAGAGAGGGCAGAGAACTGGGCAAATCATCCTTGAGAGAATATATAGTGCTTTAAAAATGAGCGGGCGGAACACTATCTCCCTCAAGTGAGAAATGTTTGGGAGCCATCACTTCTAACCAAATTTCACCACAGGTCAATCAGAAGTAATCTCTACTTTCCCTTGGGACATTTTGACTCAACGTTTATTCTGGTTTTCCCGTGTGATGATACCTCCCCTCAGGCAAATATTATGAGCCCTTGAGAAAATTATTTTTATTGCCTATCCTAAAAACTCAGGGTTTTCGTCAATACAGGCCAGCATTTTATTTCTTGCACATGCTGCCTGAGCCTGTCGTTTGAAAATTCCTGGAGGCTGTTTATAAAAAATGCTTTGCAATGGCAATCCAAAATTTATTGTTTAGTTAATTAAAACCATAACAATCTTTTACCACAATTAAACATAATACATAGCAAAACAGAATTAATTATTGAGAGAAGCTTAACACTTTTAAATTCATGTGCAGGAGTAGACCAGACATTGTGCATTGTTTTGTAGTTGATTGTAGCTGTGGCCGCCAGCTTCATTTTTAACAAAGAATACAAATTTAATCAGGAAATTAAAAGTTACTGTAATATCCTCAGGTCATGTAATTATGTTCTCTGTACCTAGCTGCTCAGCCAGTGTGAATGTTCCAGTTAGAATTTTAGTGGGAGTGGAATGCTTCGGTACCAGTGTGTGAGTGTTGTCAGTTGGGAGATAAGCTGAGCAGCTAGGAGGCTGCTCCTGGTGGGGTTTGTTGTAACTACAGCGAAGAACTTAATAAACGTAATCTACTTCTACCTGGCCACGTCTACAGCGTCTACTTGTGCCTCCTACACGCATGGGACCAGCCCACCACAGTTACATCTGAGATTGATTCACTATAGGCAGTCTTTGAGTGTCTCTTTGCAGAACCTAGTGTGGAACTTTATGTTAGTATGGTGTGCTTATTTTGTTAACCAGTCTAATTGTTCTGTCCTTTAGAATGGCTAGTGCAAACAGAAATGTTAAAAGAATAAATGTATCAAAATGTAATAAAATATAAAATCTGTGCAAGTTTGCCAATGTTTGAAGAAAATTGGTACCTGAGTCTTTAAATGGGTGGCAAACGACGTGTGCATGCTTGTTCGAGTGTGCAGACTTATAGGAGTACTGGCTCTAAGTACTGCAGTTTTGTTAGGTTATGACGTGCGGGCCAGAGGGGGCTCTGTCACGTCGTCTCGCCTGACCTTTGAGACAGGACAGGCGAGCAGGAAAAGGGAAAAGGAAATGAGGCAACAGGAAACAGTATTAGTCTGTAAGGCAGTCTGAGGCTGTCAGGCAATAAAGCTAGACGTAAAATAGAGCCTCCGCCTCGGTGTGTTTATTTCCCACAAGGGGTGATCTTGACAATGGCGACGAGGGTGGGATGCCCTTAACACCCACCAACCTTACCATCACCCAGCCGAACAGAGCGGCCGACCACCGAGCCCAGCAGCCTGCTTTGCCGGTAGCGCGAAGAGCGCGAAAATTCAAACTGACGCCGGCGCTGCCAACATCGATATAACGCCAGAGGTGCAGGTCTACACGTCCACCGAGTGGCCCAAAGCAATTCTTGCCTTGCCTGCTGAAGCGTGAGCCGCCTGCCACCAACGAGGGAAGGGGAGCGCATATGCCAGAGCGCTGCCCCACGTGGTCCCGATCTGAGCGTAAACCCGACTTGACCAACCTGAGGATCCTGACGCGAGGAAGAAGCTGCCTGCATCCGCAGTTAGAAACGGAGGGTGAGTCCCACCCAGCAGCTCCCAGCGACGCCGAACCCGAAGGAAGACAAGACCTTCAGCAAGATCCTCGGCACCAAGTAAGACGCGAGACGTCCCGCGCGGCGGCCATTTTGAAGTCAGGCGCCGGCGCCTTACATAGCACACGTCTGAATGATGGCGGCCATCTTAAGGTCAGGCGCCATGCATTAAACAGCACATCCTAGTCGGAAAAGAGCGCGAAAACCCAAAATACACGTAAATGAAAGCCTGGATGCTTTAAAAGCCTACAAGTGACGTGCAACACGTACAAATTAAAATACAAAGTGCGCACAGAGCCACAGAAGACCCTGGAAATTCTCCAAAGAGACTGCAATCACTGCACATCCAGGCAAGCTCACTCATTCCTCCGAGGGGACAGTACAGATGTCCGACATACCTCCTGATAGCTCATCCAGTAACACGAGCCCAACTCTACAAGCAGCCACAGCGGCCCCACAACCAAACCCAGGAGGTTCGTCCACTCCGTCCACTCCGGGCGACGCACCCACCATGGCCAACAACCCCATTGGAGCGTCATTCATGCGCCAACCGCTGCCCCTACCCCTAACACCAGGCAACAGCATGGGCCCCACGTGGAAACGGTGGAGTGAAGACTTCGAGGATAACATGATAGGGTCCCGAGTGGAAGACTCAAAACAAAAAATAGTAGCCCTAAGAAACCTCATTGGTCCAGACATTGCACAGATCATCAAAGAACTACCAAATATAGCGACCGCCAACTATGATGAAGTAAAACTTGCTCTTGACAGACGATTCCTTCACAAACGCAATGTGGACTATGAACGACACACCTTCCATCTAGCCACGCAAGACAAAAACGAATGCATGAGTGATTTCATCATGCGCATCAGGAGGTTAGCCCAATACTGCGACTTCGACAACTTCAAAACTGAAGATGCCCTGAGACTCCGCATCATCAGTGGATGCCATTCCGAAACTCTCCGTCGACGACTGCTCAAGAAACCGCATTCGCTGGAAGAAATTGAGGAGCTGACCCGGATAAACGATCAGGCAGAAGACTATGCCAAGCGAATGGGCACACATAAATCCGACCACAAAGATCACCACGCACTACGCGTTCAGTCACACAGAACATCCAAATCATCCAGACCGACGTCGAGCTCCCACAAATCTCATCCTTCCCGAAAGGTGCCATCCAAAGGAAGCTCGCGTCACTCCACATCTGCCAAGTCTGCGCCCACCTGCTACCGATGTGGTCAGGACTACCCACACTCAGGACAGTGCCCAGCAATTGGCCAGTGGTGTCACCGCTGCGGGAGAGACAATCATTTCGAAGTGGCATGCCAAGCCAAGCGGTCACCCCACACATCATCGACCAGAGGCCGTGACACTCGCCATCGTGACACCCGCCATCATGCAAGAGCTATCAAAGGGAGAGATAGCCGATCTTCCAGCTCATCAAACTCCAGCGCCCAGTCCGCCTACTCTGGCCAGTCAAGAAGCCGCTCTGAGAGCATTAATCGGACTAGACATCACGCATCCGACTCCTATCGATCACGCAGAGACACATCCAGCGGGTCCTCCTCATCGCGCACCCCAACATCTCAAGATAGCGATGAATACATTTGCATGGTATCCGACCCGGACCGTCTAAAGCGATACCCGAAACTGGACATTCGAATAGGCGAACATCCGGCAAAATTTGTCCTGGACTCAGGAGCGTCATTAAATTACATCTGCGCTCTGGAATACTATAACATGAAACAAAGGCCCAAACTATCTCCCGCCGCTGTCCGCATCTTCACCTGGATGTCACGCAAGCCCTTACCGTGCCTAGGTCGATTCCACACCACCCTCACCTTCAAGGACCGGACAGTCGACGCATATATCCATGTGGTAGAGGGTCCAGATGTAGCGGATTGCCTCCTCAGCCTACCAACGGCAGAAAGACTCAAATTAGTAGAGCTCCTCTACATGACAGAAGACGCTCCAGACATCACAGCAAAATTCCCAAACCTCTTCAAGGGCCTTGGAAAACTAAACCACTTCAAGGTAAAGCTCCATATCAACGAGAAAGTGACGCCTATCGCTCAACATCATAGAAAGGTACCGTTCCACCTCCAACAAGCCGTGGATGATGAGTTACAGGATCTACTCCAGACTGACATTATCGAACGCACGTCAGGACCCACGCCATGGGTGTCCCCGGTCGTGGTAGTCCCCAAGAAAGGACAAGATAACAAAGTCCGCCTGTGTGTCGACATGCGCGCACCCAACACCGCCATCGAGCGGGAGCGCCATCCTGGGCCGCACATCGGTGATATGATTACGAAGCTAAATGGCGCCACCATCTTCTCAAAACTCGACCTTAACAAAGGCTATCACCAACTGGAGCTCCATGAAAAATCAAGATACATCACCACGTTCACTACGCACCAAGGCTTGTTCCGATACAAACGGCTGAACTTCGGCATCTCCTCGGCCGCCGAGATCTTCCAAGAGGCCATCAGACGAGTCATTCAAGGTATCCCCAATGCCTTTAATTACAGTGACGACCTACTGGTATTCGGCAAAGACCAAACCGAACATGACACGGCGCTGGACAGAGTCTGCCACGCACTGCTGACCTCGAACCTGACTCTCAACGCCAGCAAATGTGAATTTCACAGAGACACTCTGAAATTTTACGGACATATCTTCTCCAAGGAGGGGATGCGACCCGATCCAGAGAAGGTAGTAGCACTTGCAGACACTCCGAAACCTCGAGACGTAAGCGACCTTCGCTCCTTCTTAGGCATGGCGAGCTACTGTGCGCGATATATTCGCGACTACGCCACGATCAGCTACCCCCTACGTGAACTTACTCGCCAGGGCCAACCTTTCGACTGGACCGACCCGTGCCAACAAGCCTTCACCACCATCAAACAAGCTGTGGGGTCCGCCACAAACCTGGCATACTTTGACACCAAGAAAAAGACAGAGATCACAGTCGATGCCAGCCCAGTGGGCCTGGGCGCCATCTTAGCCCAATACCGGGATGATTCAGACCAGCGCCACATCATCGCGTATGCAAGCCGCAGCCGAGGGACACCGAGGCATCAACGCGACCAAGAAAGCCTTAAGAGAACGCGTGTGGTTCCCCACACTTGACCACATGGTAGAAACAACCCTGAAAGACTGCATGACTTGCCAGGTGGTCAGTCGGGAAGAGCCCCCAGCACCACTACAAATGTCAGACCTCCCGGAAGGGGTATGGCAGCAAGTAGCAGTTGACTTCTTCGGACCACTGCAATCAGGACAATACATTATTGTCATCATGGATGAATATTCACGATTCCCCTTTGCACAGCTAATACCATCCACTCGAGCAACGACAGTAATCCCAGTGTTGGATGAAACCTTTGCTGCATGGGGCATTCCACTCCGAGTAAAAACAGACAACGGACCACCTTTTAATGGACATGAGTTTGCAAACTTTGCAACACATCTTAATTTCAAACACAAGAAAATCACCCCACTATGGCCACAAGCCAATGGCATGGTGGAGCGATTCATGGGGACGCTCAAAAGGGCGATCCAACAGACTGAACTAACCCATAGAGATATCCAACAGACACTAAATGAAGTACTACGAGCATATCGGAATACTCCACACAGCACCACCAACCAATGCCCAGCTACCGTGATGCTAGGCAGGACACCTCGAACTCGACTTCCCATGGCGGATCCCGCACCCCAACAGCGGCCTGTCACCATCGACCACAACACACTAGTCGAGATAGATCACAGGAACAAACACCGAATGAAGACCTACGCTGACCAACGAAGACATGCCAAAGACACTAACATCCAAGAAAGAGACTGGGTGATTGTCCGGAGTGACCGGCGCGCCAAGGCAGACAGCCGGTATCTCGACATCCCCTTCCAAGTCGTCAAAAAGAAAGGGACTATGATCACAGCCAAATCAGATCACAAACAGATAACGAGAAACATCTCGCACTTCAAGAAATGTAACCAGACTTCCCGACGAGGGACCTCGTCGAGCCAAACCTCAAGTGAGTCTCACAACCACAGTGACAGCAGCGACCAAAATCTCCACAGCCCGGCCAGGACCGTGGAAGTCACAAGACGTCAGAGTTTACCGCCGAAGCAAGAGAGACGCCCCCAGCGTCTCATCAGGAAACCTCGTCGATTAGTAGAGGAGATGTAGTAGAAGCAGGACTTTGTGAAACAGGGGAGATGTCACGTCGTCTCGCCTGACCTTTGAGACAGGACAGGCGAGCAGGAAAAGGGAAAAGGAAATGAGGCAACAGGAAACAGTATTAGTCTGTAAGGCAGTCTGAGGCTGTCAGGCAATAAAGCTAGACGTAAAATAGAGCCTCCGCCTCGGTGTGTTTATTTCCCACAAGGGGTGATCTTGACAGGCTCTATAGAGGATTTATAGGATTGTCATTTCCCCCTGACGAGAGGGCCTGATTGATGATCCACACTCTCCTAGTAGCCTGGCTGTTCCGCGAAAATTTGCTGAACTGTGCTAGGATATTTGGAGTAACAGATGTATATATGAGTATTAGTATGGCTTCCTTGCATGATCTTATCTCATGTTGCATAAAGATAGGCTTATCATCACTCAGGGGAGAGAGAAGCTGAGATCCATTCGGCTTCCATGTGATGACAAATAATCGGGGAATGGATCCCATGTCCTGTATGTTACCAGGGTCTGGGGTTCTGGCCGTCTTAAAAAACCCTCATTCATGTGATAGTCGTGGGAACAGTATATCTTTTACGTGAGCAGCATCATCGTTGGGTCTTCAGCCGACCTATTGCATAACTCCTTTCGATCAAAACCTTGAAGCGATCAAAGGTTGTTTGTGTAGTTTTTTTAACAATTAATTTCTTGTAATAGGTAGAAGTGAGTTTCAAAAAGAAGCAAAATCCATTTGCAGCCACTAGATGGCAACATTTCAGCACATT
Organism: Lissotriton vulgaris; assembly: GCF_964263255.1. NCBI lineage: Eukaryota > Metazoa > Chordata > Amphibia > Caudata > Salamandridae > Lissotriton > Lissotriton vulgaris. The sequence goes on along the minus strand of NC_141697.1, from coordinate 1,046,398,719 downwards.
TAAACATTGTTCCAAGCAAATGTTTGACACTTTTTTTTTACATTATAATTCTAGATTATCTCAGCTGATTTTAAAAAAGATTGAGCATAATGTAATAGGATATTTTTAAAATGTCAAGGGGCATGCACTGTATTAAAGGTAAATTGTGAGTCTGAAATGGGATTCCAGCGCACACTGTACACTTTATTACAAGGTGATTTTGCAAGGGGAGGAGCCTGAAAGGGGCGTTCCTTCCCACCACCCTGATCCCCATATTTCAGTGGTTGTGGTGACAGTTGCTATTGCAAACCGTTCAAAGTAAATGCTGTACCCGAGATCACCTATTTTACTCGCGGCATAGCTACCGGGGGCGCAGCAGGGGCAGTGGCACCAGAGTCAAGAGTTGGGAGGGGGCCAAGTCTAACCTGCACCAGATGCAGAGCCCTCCCTGTAAGAAATGTCCAAACATAGAGCCTGCCTGGATCCTGGCTTTATGCTTGATGTTTGGGGATGGTGGGAGGAACGGGGTATGGGCGTGAAGGCAGAGAGGAGAGAAGTGGAAGAGAGGAAAGGGATGAAAGTAAAAGAAGGGTGCAAGAAAGGAGAGGAAAACGTGACAGAATAGGAGAAGAGCTAAGGAAGAGAGAGAGGAGAAGGGAGGGGGTAAGGGTAAGCAAAAGAGGCAAGGGAGAAGGAAATGAAATGGGGCTGAAATAAGGATGTTGGGAGAGGAGGGAGCAAGAAGATAAAGAAAATATGTGACAGAAGAGGGGAAGAGAGGGACAGAGGAAGGGCATGGGTAGGAGAGTGTGAAGGAGATGAAAGGGGTGGAGACAGGGAGGAGGGAAGAAAAGAGGTATAATAGAGAGCATGGAGACCCATAACCAGGGACGCCGCTGTCAGTAATGCAGCCAGGGCAGTGACACTGATGTTAAGGGGATGGTTGGCCCCCTAAACCCAAATTATACATTTATTTTGATATCGACTCGGGGTCCAATTTTGTTTGCCTGCATAAGGTCCCATGACACCCAGGATTTTACGTTGTGAATGTGGGCTCTTGGCTTTGTGGGGAATAGACAGTGGTCGGGCACTGCTACTTGAAACCCCCAAGGCAAATCCCAGAACGCCTTCTAGCAGTCTATAAGCAGCCTGTGTGCACTGACACAGACTACTTTTCAACCCAATCTTGAGTACATGAGGACCATTGTGCTATGAAACCATAGAATTGCATTTTAAGTCTTTAATTTCAATGCCAGGAGGTCGGCAGCCAACCATTTTGTTTGGATAAATGGTTTATGCCTACTTTACTCTGTGCTGATTGATCTTATATGTCATTTTCTTGAATTTTCATTCTTTAACTGCACTTAAACCAATATTACAATAGACTTCGCAAAACCGAATTTTCCGAAAAATGGGAATTCGTTTGGAGTGAATTTCTGACTTTTCAAGAATTCAGAGGGTTCCAAAAGCACTTTTTAGAAAATCCAACCAACGGTCAATCATCCTGGAGTAGTTATGGAGTTCTTTGATAGTTTCCCAGTTTCTCACAAACAAGGAGCATTCCTGGAAGCTGCGAGGGTCACAGTTCTCCAGGTGTAAGTCTGGCGTTCCTCTGTGAATTACGTTTCTCGTATGCATAAACACTTGGTATGTTTAAATGTTAGACTTTTTTTTCCTTTTGTTAATATTCCTTTTATTCCATTATGACATTAATCGTACACAATGCATTTTTCTACTATGTGTTTCTACCCATCTAATAATACAGAGAAACATACAGGTATGCCAGGTAACAATACTGCATAATTTGCTGCACCTCTCATACTGCAGGTAGATATTCCTAAAGCAGCTAAAGTTATGCACTGCATAACTATTTTACAGCAAATTGAGAATTTTGGAAACGTTTGATAGGTGTCCCCCAATCCTGCTCTTCGAATTGGATGCCCCTTTTATTACTGATCAGATCCATTCCGCGCCCCTCTCTTGAGCATTCAGTGTGGAGAAGAGAACCACTGAAGCTAACGCAAGGAATCTTGAATGACTGCTTAAAGCTTGATGGATCATGTAAAATAAAGTGTCTGCAGTTTGTTAAGAACAGCTTATATACCAGTGGTTTGCACAAACTATTTGATGACCCGACCTCATGTACCACCATCTCTAGGTCTGAATTGATAAAACTACTGTTAGGAAAACAGAGGGAAGAGAGATGGAAGTCCAACTCTTACAAATTTAGGGTAAAAAAATATTACCTAGCCCCAACAATAAACATTCGATTTTAATTATCCTTTGTGGCGAATATCCAACACAGATTTTTGTTATTGAGGTTCCAACTGAATTGCATTCCTCTCATGCTGGGTTACCCTTCTAACACCTACTCTGTGGATGCCCTCTCTGTTTGCCCGTGTGACACTTCCTTGATCCAATGTGACCTTCATCTAGACTCTGCAGTGAGGAGAGGAAAAGGTACATTTGCCCAATCTTGTGTAGGTTCAGGTTTAGGCAGCCACGGTCCATGCAGGTAACAGAGGTGAGCCACCGTGGTATACAACTGTTACAACTAAGTTTTTACAACTACCTACCATTACAACGCGACCATTACAACGCATACCATTACAACGCATTGCGCTGGGGCGCGCTCTAGGATAGGGAATAAGTTTAATTTACTATCCAACACCTTCCCTACTATCCACGGGGACTGGAGTTGGAATAGTAAATTATACTTACCACTATCCAGCACCTCTAAGCGCTATGCGTTGTAATGGTATGCGTTGTAATGGACGCGTTGTAATGGTAGGTAGTTGTAATGGTATGCGTTATAACGTCATACATCCGCCACCGTGGGGGGTGGCGGGGGGGGGGGGATTGCGAGGGATGATGCAGAGTGAACATTATTTATTTATTTAATTTAGCCTCGACATTGTCCCTCAAAATCTGCGAGCCCCACCCCCCCACGCGGCCCCACCACCCCACCGCTGTTACCTGCACGGACGGTTTAGGCAATGTCACCCAGCCCTCTATTTCCTGAACCCATTATCCTATCCCTTTACTTGCTATTGCCTGGCTTTGTTCTTTCGATGTGCTATAAAGAGGCGAGAACAGTACCCGTAATCCTGTTCAATCAAAATGTTGAAGTTATTTCTTTTAATTATTTCATGTATTATATAAAATTGCGTTCCAAGAAGATGCAAAAGCCAGCTGCAGCCACTTGATGGCAACATTTCAGCACATTTGATCATGGTCTGAACAAATGCACGACACTTTTTTTTTACCATAGACTTTTCAATTGTCTTAGCTGACATGTAAGAACTTTGGGCCTCTTGTACTAAGATTTCTTGCTTTGACAAAATTAGTGATTTTCAAAACCACTGGCTTTGCGACCGGAAAATGGCGAGTTGCAATATATTAAATGTACATTGTTTAGGAAATGGCTTTCCAACTGGCGATGCTCACTTTACCACTCATTGCATCCAGGAAGGGCAGTGGCCTGAAAGGGGCATGCCCCTCCACCTTCCCAGTCTCTATGTAATGTTTCAACTGTTAGTGAATACAACTGCTATTGTAAACCATTAATTGCATATCAACACCCAATAGGGAGTGGTATCCATTCTCAAAAGTGAAAGCTGGCCTTGAGATGACAGATTTTACTCAGGGGCATAGTGATGCAGCTGGTACCAGGTTCAGAGATGACAGGAAGCCCAGTCTGCCATGCACCAGCTGCAGTTACTTTAGAGGCTGCACTTTCAGAACTGTTCCAATACAGAGCCTGCCTGGGGACCTGCCTTATGTTTACTCTTTGGCGATTGTGAGAGGAAAACGTGTACAATAGGAGTAGAAAATAAGGGAGGAATGGAGCAGAGGAAAGGGATAAATGATAATGAGAGTGGAAGACAGAATGGAGAAGAGGGGAGGAAAATGTGACAGAATGGGAGATGGACGTGAGGATCAGAGCGAAATGACGTCACTTTCTCACAGGCAAGGATTAGTCCTTGTGTATGTCCATTTTGAGATGCTGATCTGGCCTTCCCTACAGCTGAGAAAATTGGAAGGTCCCCTGTACAACAGTCTCACCATACTCCAGTGTGTAGCTAACAAGTGTCCTGGAAAGCTCAGAGAGTTGGTAACCACTTATGCTCCAACTAGACCCCTGAGATCCTCGCATCTCCATCTCCTCAGTACAACCAGGATCAAAAGGATGAGATGGGGAGGACGATCGTGTGAGCACTTAATACCGAATTTGTGGAACAATCTTCCACCCAGTCTCAGAGCACTTGAAAATGAACTCTCCTTTAGGAAGAAAATCAAGACTTGGTTGTCTCCCCGTTAACGCACCATAGGCCTGATTCTCAGCACAACACTCACCAGCGCGGGGAAGCTCTCGGGTAGCCATGTGCTTTACAAAACATAAACATCAACATAGCTGGAGGCCCTCTTGCATCTCTACTCAGCCATGTTTGAAGCTAGATGGAGATGGAGCAGGATGGAGGAGGATTGTCTCCTCATTTCTTTCTGTGAATAGTTTAGCAGGGGTCAGCTGGCACTTGTTCTGATATCTGGTCATTATTATGTCATGCATATTTACGTATTATAACTAGGTTTACGTTGTGAAATATTGGGAGTGGTCTATAATGTAAAAAATAAGATTTTAATATAAAGGTTGAGTCTGTATTAATTCAAATGTGGGTGTTAAGGAGAGTGCCACTCAAAGGAAAATGCACTTCTTTGTGCTAGCTTATGTAACGATTTGGACCAATTTGCAATTTTATTTGTTATAAATGTATATACTTTTTTGTCAGATGGAAATTAAGTGGATTATTATTTGGGGTGGGCGGACGACGACCTCAAGGAATAATAATAATAACTATTTCATCAGAGTGAACCCCAAAAGTCACTAAATTAATCTGAGCTCCACTTCTTGGTGGCTATGGCACAGAGCAGAAAAGTTTAACTCAGAGCACTATGTAGAGCATTAATGAATTACTAAAACGGTAGTGAGGTTAAAACACCAAACAATAAAAACCACAAACTGAATTATAAAGTAGAGTAGATTTTAATAAACAAAATGACACTAAAACAGCAGAATGTCAATAAAGTGCACCGGAGATATGAGTTTTTTAAATTTGAAGTGAAAATTAGAGCAAACAGTGCTATGCACCAATCATAGTCTGTAGTTGTGGTAGACCAAAACCTAGGTACACATTGAGGCCGTCTGCAATTAATCTTGAGGTTAGATACACCAAGTGGGACCACCCAGTCAAGGATTTTAACCTTTGGACTTTGTCTGCAAAATTGAAGCCAGAAACCCTCAAAGGTCAAAGCAGCCTTCATGCTGGAAAGTCTCACTGAAGTTGGATAGGCATTGAGCATGGTTCAGCTGAAGCTGTTTATTTTGGCGGGAAAAACTCTAAGTGGGAAAAGTCACTTTTTGTCCTCAGGGCCATCACTGTGTCAGTCGCATACGTTCGACACCTTTGTCTGGTCAAGATTTCTATCTTGGAACTTAATCTATGACATAGAGCTCAGGTTTTTAGAGTGGGACAAGACAGCAATCTTTATCTGAAGTGGGCTCCACAAGGTTGCATATCTTCTTGCTATTAGCCACCCTCTCCTTTTTTATTTTAAAATATTTCTTTCTGTGGTTTTGGGCAACTACTGCCTGTGTGTAGCCAAAGACTTTCCTCCCTTTTTTGAGTTTTAGGACTTTCATAGAGACATTTTGCCTCTTTAGTCCTAACTCTTTTCTTCCTCCTAAGACATAGACCAGAACTCATCTTCTGGATTATTTTACCTTCTTTTCTAATACCGATTGCACGGCCTCTTTATTCAATTATGCACGGCCTTTTGCACCAAATTTCGAATAATCTTCTCCTGAATCTTTCGTAGAATCTCATCTCTGCTTCAGGTGTATTTATGACTGTATCGTCCGAAAACCAACCTCTACCTGATGCCCAGGAAAATATGTCCCAACAAGGCTTTCACTTCCTTTTTTTGTAAATATCTGATTTAAAGAAATCTGAAACCAAACAACATTGGCATTAAAAGTAGGTATTTTGCTAATGTAGATCAACATCTATATACTGGTGTAGATTTATAAATGTAGGGATTTTCTATGAAGTACTAGAAATCTGAACCAGGTGCTGGTCTTCAGGCTTACATTTGGGAATGCCATGTGTCCATTCATAAGGGCTCTTATTCTCCTTGTAAAGAGTCCACTAAAACCAATAAGTCCATACAGAGGAAAAAAAAGCTCCCTTCGCAAACACACTTTCTTTTACCTCTGAGGAAGAAAGCCAAGCTTCTACATCCTCACCAAATATGGGGGTGAACCTTTCCCCTTCCATCCTGGAAGAGGAGTTCTCCCAGCCATTTAATAGTTTAAATCTTTTACAAGTTCTACGATTAAAAAAGGATGGAGAGGAGTTTGAGAATACCCACAAATTAACCTTTTTGTGGGTATTCCCATGCTTTGCAACATCCATTTCCCACACCGTAAGTGAGGTTGGTTCCATGTACTTGTGATGGAGAATTCCACTCTCGTGAGTGCATATACACCCTGCTAGGAGCCCTTTTGTGAATTCCTGGTAGACCTAGAAAATGTACATCTGGTAATACACTTTTGCTTATGACCACATTTACCTTTTTGAATTTGCCCCATTGTGATCAAGGTTATAGCTCTAGCCTTTAAGGAGCTCTTTTGCTTATTTCTACATGGAATCAAATGTATTATTGTTGCAAAGTCATCCCGTGCCCTGGCATCCCCATTTGTTTTCAGACGAGTACTGGTGGTAACCTACTCTGCTTGTCTTTGGGCACGGCCTAACCAGGGCCAGTGCTATGCTAAAAACACACTTAGAATACAGTGAAAAACCTATTACACCAGGGTACACTATGGGTTAGGGTACCCCTATAATTGCAATGACCAACCCTATAAGCCCCTGGTACATAATAAATGGGGGAATTAAATCTACCTTTAAGTCCCTAGTACATAATAGGGCATGGTAGCCTAGAGGCCAGCAGCCTTTTTGCACTTGCAAGTGTGCACTGCTCAGAGCCTGAGGTCAGTTTAAAAGCAGCCCTGTGCTGCAGGACTGTTTTTAACCCTTTCGATGCTGATGACGAGCTCAGCTCGTCATGATGCACGGTTGAGCTGTGCTGATGACGAGCTGAGCTCGTCATGAACAATGGGAATAAGCATCCTGCAGCACAGGAGGGGAAAACACCTAGCAGCCAAGGTGTTAAAATGTAACTTGTTCTCAAACTCGTCTGAGGTGTTTGGGGCACTTCAAAATGGATACATTAAATTATTTTGGCATATTAGGTACCCCCATGGTCTCCCCTAGGTGTCCCAGGGGTGGGGTGGCAGGTACTAATAAGGAGGACCATTAAAAAAGAGATTTTATATGTCATGGGGATTGAGAAATTGCACATTTCACTTCCCTCATTGTAGTAAAGTGCTTCCCAAAATGAACTTTTGTGCTAGGAGCACTTTAGAGTGAGGATCTAATATATTGGTTTAATATTCAGCACCCCTAAAGTCTCCCCTTGGTGTTCCAGGGATGTGGGGTCCTGTAGGTATAGGCTGGGTCCTTATAAAATATGTTTTTAAAGCCCTTGTATTGGAGATATTACACAGTTCATGTTCCCCATTGTAGATCCCCAGCCACATAGGTTAACATGTTAAGATGTTATTAATTAATAAAACCCACTAGGAAAGACAGAAAAATATAATTCAAGGACTCGGTAGAATTGTATTGATAAATCCAACAATATGCTATTCTTGAATTTATCCTAAAATGTACAGACAAGAAGTTATAAGACTTTCTTATCTTTAGGTCAAAATTCAGCTTCCAGGGATCTGCCCTGATTGGTCAGAAATGGATTAGCCAGGCTGATTTGATGGGGCGATAAGTGGCACCTGTTGTGGGAAGGCATTCTGGGAGGAGATGGTTCTGCTGCATATCAATGCTAGAGCAAGGGGGAGGGGTCATAAACTATGAGCTTCAATGTAGGGAGGGGACAGGCAGAAGAAGCCAGGCCCACGGACAGACAGAAGAACCCAGGCCCACCTACACCCCTACCCTCTGAACCCAGCCAGATGATAATCTTATGGAAGGAATGTGGAGATGCCAGGGGCAGAGAGATAATGGAGATGAGCCATTCTGGCGTTGGCTTGGCTAGCTCTTGCCTCTCTGTTGAGACTTCATCCATATTACATTTTGGAAGAATCGCGCTTTCTGGGAGATGATAGTGCCTCACTTTGGAGGAAGTGGTCATGCTCTGGGTTGTTGCCCTGCACCTCATTGGGCAGGAGTGCCCTCCTGCTTAACCTAGACAACACTGAATAAGTATCTGAGAGGGGTAGCACCTGTTAGATCAGCTGCTTGAAACAAGGAAGAGAAGAAGGGTCCATGCTGGAAGTTTGATTTGCACCAACCATCCCCGCACTCTAAAAAGACTGCACCTGCTGCACAATCTGGAATTACAGCCCTGTGGACCTAACTTGCTTCAAAAAGAGTAAAGAATAGACTCCCTTCAAGCTATAGGTTAAAAGATGTAACCTGGACCATCACCACCAAGGATCCCCAGCCTGGAGTGACTCTAGTGGATTTGTAAGAGTTTTGTCAAAGTGGATTGTGGGTACTTTTAGATTTAGAGGCCTCTAGTTGGCAGACGTAGGTACCTTTGACCATGTAGGGATCCTTGCGTCTACTCAGGTAATGGGGTACGCTCCTAAAATAACCCCTGCTCACCCCCTTGGTAGCTTGGCAGCACGAGCACGAGCAGACAGGCTTACCTCAGGGGCAGTTTGTAAAGCATTTGTGAACACATACAGTAACCCAGTGACAACACTACAGATGGACACCACACAAGTTGTAGTATAAAAATAAGAATTTTTCTATAGACTTAACACAAGACCACAAATGACAAAAATCCACAATACTGTACTTTAAAAAAAATAGAAATAGCTTAGTTCTCTTTAGATGTAAAATGCGACACTTTAATTTCATAGTACCTTTGGATGCATAACACTATACAACTAAAGTGTTGCAGGGAAGGTGATGCGTCGGTTCCATACACGCAAGAATGGTTGGTGCATCGGGTCCCCACTGCTGCGTAAGAGATGCGTTGGTTCTTCTTCGCGTGGGGATGTTATGCGTCGGTTTCTTACTGCTCTTCCGTGGCGATGCGACAAGCAGCATCATGATGCAATGAAGATCTGGTGCAATGAAATAAAATGGCATCTTCTTCTTGATGCGACAGCGATGTGTGCATGCCAGACGGCCGTGCGGTGACTCAACGATTCTTCAGAGCCGCGACAGGTCCTGCGACACACTTCTCCGGTGATGTGACAGCATCTGCTGCGACGGCGACACTCTGCTCCAGTGATGCAAGGCTCTTTGGGTGATGCGATGGCGACAGCAGCGGCACACTTCTCCAGTGATGCGACGGCGTCTGCTACGACGGAGACACTCTTCTCCGGTGATGCAACGACAAGGGCTGCAGCGACGACATACTTCTTCGTCTTGAATCGCGCTTCTATCCCCCAGCGACACGCAGTCTCTCGGAAGGCCTAGCTCAACAGCAGGCACTTTAATTTTCAGCAAGGGAAGGCAGGGTAGCTGGTTGGGGAAGTCTGTTGTCCCTGAGACTTCAGCAGGAGGCAAGCTCCCTACTCCCCCACCCCTCGCATCCTCTACTTTTCCTACCTCCATTCCTACCTAGCATGTTTACACTTTTTACTGGCCATAACGCTACCAGCAGGCAGCAACCTGGAAATGTTTTGTAGACCTTTTCAAGATGACCACACTGGTGTGGCCATGTGCAGAAAACACCTGTGAATGGTTTGTTTTATTTTAGCAAATCCCATTCAAAGCTCGCAGATGCGGATTTGCGTGCACCCACTGTGGCTATCTTTCAATGGGGCTTTTAAAAACTTACAAATGCATTTGAAGGTGGCCAGTGTGGAGGAATACACTTCCTTGGAAGACAACTTTTAATTCAATTATGAATTTTTCATAAACCATTTTAAGATGTCCACAGTGAATTGCGTATTTATCTAAGCCGAGAAACGTTTTGGCATATAGCAATTTGGTTGGACTGCTGAGACCTATTGGCTTTGCAAGTGCTAGTTTCATTCAATGCTACTGTCATATACCTTGTTGTCCTGAGGAAGACCCTGTGTGCTTATGATTTGCAGAGTCTACATTTCAGCTTTTTTAAGCCTTGGACTACCTCCCCTCCCCAAATTGCCCTTGATTGATAAAGCCTGTGACTCAGTTCATGCAAGACACCACTGGTACTGGCCTCATTAACTATATATGTATCCATTCGTCTTTTTTATTATTGTTTTACACTTTGACAATTGTTCGACACGTTTTTGACCCATGTGAGAACTGCAACGTAGTGTCACTTCATCATCGTACTCGGGGACAGCACCTTTTCAATGTTGCTCTTTCATGAATTTCTAAGTGGTAGTCAGATGACTGTACTCTACTTTACTGTTTTCTCATCTTCTTGTATTTTTATATATTCTCATGTGTGAATTCCATGAAGTATCGCGCGAAACACTAGTTTGGGCCCGGCCCAAGAAAAAAATAATCACTAAAATAGCTCCCAGTAGGATCTACTACATGTTACTTTACCCATGTCTCAAAAATTACAGGTTATTCCCCATAATTCTCCACACTCTTGACCGCACATGCAACATTATCTTTTTGTTGACAGCGGCATGGGAATGGTTAGGCATCCTAACAGCCTTGCAATGTTTGAATTAGAATGGGTCTTGTGACCTCGGGTTGCTCATGCCAAGTAAATGTTGCGTATAAAAGCATTGGAGCAAGGGATTCCTTTGGAGAATCATTGGCATGTTTGGAGTCAGGGTGACTAGACAGCGTCTCTGGGGAAGAACTGTTCATGCCACAGCCCATATTGTGCATGCACTGTGCATGCGCTGCCTCACACCCAGATATAAACGTGCTGGTGGGGATTTTCACAGGAGTTGCACAAATGCGTGATTTATGGAAACTTTGTAAGTTTTAATGCTTAACCCCTTCGAGGCTGATGACGAGCTGGGCTCGTCATGGTGTAGCCTCCTCAAACACTGATGACGAGCCCAGCTCGTCATGAACAATGGGTTTTTAAAAAAGTCAGCATACCAGCGCAATAAGAGCAGCGCGCATGTGGTTAATGGCTCACCAATCCACTCAGATGCAGCTTGTGCTGCCCTTTGGTTGGGTTCATTGGAAGCCCTCCAGCCAGGACAGTGGGACTAGGAGCTGGCTAACAATAGCTATGCAAGTAGTCAAAAGAAAGTTAGACCAGGATTTATGCTATTCCAGAAAAAGTGCAATCTCGCTGCGCCTTTCCCTTCCCTTCAGATGCTGTTTCCAGAGCAAACTGCAGCACAACTATTGGGCTGTTTGGAATTTCCTTGACGTACCTTGCACAGTGTCCCTTGTCTAGGACCTCTTGGTGCAGTTGCTTCCAGGGTTGAAGGCCCAGACTCTGGTACACGAGAGAAGAGTTTGAGCAAGAGGCCACAAGTCAATGTGTAAAGCCATGTTCAATGTGTAGAGTCATTGGTACCAGATTTTAGATTACAGGTCTAATGGTTATCTTCAATGATGATGGTAACCAATAATTGATATAATCTTCTGGTCATGTGAAAGCTGGAGCCCTTATCCATCTTTTTGTGGTTGAAAATCCAGTTGTTAAAAAATAAAGCAAAACAAACATAAGGGTTGCCATATGTTCTAGCACGTGCAAAATGGCGCATTGTCGATATGCAGTCAGTTATTTCCACAGGAAGTTGGCATAGCAGTGCTGAGAAAAAACGTGAGCTTGTCACAGATTGAGACATTTGCTTCTTATCCTATTGGAAAACCACAATCTTCCTAGAGCATAAAAATCCTTTGCAGCCCGACGTCACAGCCAGACGTGACAGGGAAGACCCCCTTTTTGGTGTGCCCCACTTACTTCGTTAAGATATGAGACCCGCCTCCGTACCTACTGCGGCCGCATCGGAACTCTGTCGATGTGTGTCCAGTGCGGGCGGGAGCTTAAATTCCTTTAGAGCTAACCCAGGACAGGCGATGACCCTCTGGACAGCTTTTTAATTCCCATTCATCTCACATTCACTGCACACTCACTGCACAAAAAAACCTTCTCTGCTGCATCCATGCGTCGAACTCACCCAAGGTGCTCTTGGTTCCTTGGTTGGGACCCGATGATCAAGCATGCCAACAACTAGGTTGGTGGTTGAGGGTCTTCCTAAAAAGCAAATGTGTTTTCTATAAAACAAACATACACTAGGAGCTTCTATCATGTAGCTAGTTCCCTTTGATATCTACATACATTATTAGGGGAAGTGAACTGGCTTTCGTTTTTCCTCTCTCTCCTCTTTGATGCTGATCAATATTATACCTTCTCCGTCTTCCCCATTTTTGTGGCTGAGCTTGAAATTCTATTGGATCAGCTCACCCAGAACACTGATCAAGAAGTCTATGAACCATGTTCTGGTGAGATCCAGGATAATGCATTCACGTTCTCTGATAAGGTCTTGGGGTTTGTTTGATGAGGTGGTTTGTTTTACTAACTTATATGTTGTCCACTGAACATCAGATATAATTTGATAATGACATCAGCATAATCTAACATTTGATAGAGCATTTAACGGAAGCAACTAGGGGAACATAGCACGTTCCAAAGTCAGTATATTTATTAATAAGCTGGTAAGTGCAACATACTTAGCATAACATTTAGCAGAAACGAAATGGCATGCACACAAAGGAACACGATTAAGGTAGGAATTACATGAGGCTGGCATGTGCAACTGATGGGAAACAGGATGGGATTCCGAATATTAAAAGGGTCAGCACAGAGTAACATCAGGGTAGGATGTACGTATTTTTGATACATTTGACTATACTATTTGGATTATTTTCCATTGTGGGGTGGAGGATGTGCGTTATTTTCCTTGAGCACTTGCCTATTTCACCTTCCCATTTCCTTAGGTTAGATAACTGGAGGTTAAACCTAGGGCCTCGCTTTGATTGGAGTTAGCTCCCTGTACCATCCTGTCTGTTATCCTGGGTGTTGTCTCCTCCTTTTCAAATACATTCTTCAGTAGGGCAGCAGGTCGAGTTTCAGGAATTTGCAATTTAAGAGCTTACCTGTTTCTATGATTATTGGGCCTGTATTATTTCTCTCGATCTTTTTTGAGGCACGAGTTTTTTTTTATTTCTTGGACTGAGGTTCTTATCTATGACTTTCAGGGACCTGGTGTAATTTGGGTGTTTTTTTTATATCGAAGACTCACTGTGTCGCCCTTCTGTTGTCCACACCCTCTCTTATTCCAGGCTGCTATCTCGGGCTCACGCATTCTGCATTCAGAACATTATGATTTTAGTTCATGATCACTATTTCACCTATCATTTTAATTCACTTTTTTATTCAACCTCTCAGCAAACAGCTACAAGACTATCCCTATTATTAAGTTGAGACTTGATCACCGCAAAAGTCTACTGTTTACAAAGAATCGCACTCACCACAAAATAATCGTCGTTAAAGAAAATAACCAGTTGCATATTAAAGGATTTTATATGCATGCCATGTGTTCTGCCCTGACCTTTTGGGAGCCACCAGAGGCCTAAGGGGCTGGTGCCCTTGCGCAGGGGTTGGCAGCGCCGCAACAGCAAAGACACACGACAAAGTGTCACTGTCGGAAGTGACGTGCTCGAGCGCACGCACCCCTTTTATTGTACGCCGCAGGCCACACCTGGCCTGCGGATGTATGGGTGCGTGTACGTGAAAGAGCTAGACCGCTCATAGACACTACATCCCTCTCCAACTTGCGATTGTTTTTTTTTTTTTCAAACAGATAAAGAGAAAACAGATTCAGTCTTATAACATGTTAGATGAAACTGCCTGGGTACTTGCGTGTCCCTTGGTGTTGGACTCAGGACATCAGCCGGCAGGCATAGTCTTTCAGCTTCTGGCTCGGTGGGGGGTTGGGCCTCAGATTGTATCTTTGGGCGTTGCCCCTACCACCTTCGCTAGTCTGGTAGGTGTCTCTGGTTGAAGCCGCCGGTGTTTGGGGCGCTGCCGCGGAGTCACGTTCTTCCGCTTGACATTCTGGGGCATTGACGTTTTCTTCGCTGGTTGTCACTATTCCGTTGGGTCGGGTCTCCTCTCCTGCAGTTTCCGGTCGCTGACTGGACTCCTGCGGGAGTGCCTTGAACCACGAGGTGTTTCGTGATACTTCCTCTTCTCCTCTTTTGGCTGTGACCATGGTACCTTTGGTAGATGTGACGGTCCACGGGCCCGGTTCGTATCGGGTTTGGAACTTCCCACCGGGACGTCTGTTTCGAATGATCACTCGGGTCCTCGGGCTGAGGCTCGTCGGCTAGGCCCTCCTGGACGTACTGGCCCGTTGGTTCTCTTGTCGCCTCCGTGACTGGGCCTCTTCAGTGTTGGCCGGGGGTGGCGCCCATCCTGGCGCAGTTGGGAGGAGATCTCTCCGTGGTCCTTGGAACATCAGGGCCCATGGGCTTCTTTGTGTGGCGCAGTGGGGTGTGCCCCTGTATTCCCTTAGGAACTCGTGTAGTCTTTGCTCGGGATCAGCATGTTCCACCAGAGCGATTCGGAATACTTTATTGAGGGTCCGCATAAACCTCTCCACGTCTCCGTTTGCTTGTGGCCACTGAGGTGTAATGCGGTGGTGTTGAATCCCCCTGGTCGTAAGGAATGTGGCGAATTCTGCCCCTTGGAACGGCGGTCCATTGTCGCTTCGGATCTCCGACGGGTAGCCGAACATGGAGAAGATCTTTTCCAGCGCCGGTCCCACATGAGCAAATGCCGTGGAGACGACTCTCTCCACTACTGGATATTTAGAGTAGGAGTCAATGGCTACCAGTGTATGTCCTTCTCCCGGAAAGCTTCCAAAGTCTATACTAACTTTGGTCCAAGGGGAGGTACAGGCCTCTTCTGTGATTATTGGCACGGGTCTCTCCAGGTCACTTGTCAGCTGACAGGCCATGCACCCTCGCACGTATTCTTCCACCCTGGTCTCCAAGTCTGGAAACCAGACCTTTTCTCTCATGCGCGCCTTCATTTTCGTCGAGCCTTGATGTCCTCCGCGGGCCAATTGTATCGCCCGGTGTCTCAGGCTGTGGGGTATGACTAGTCGGGAGCCCCTCAGTAGCACTCCATCATCCGTGGCACTCAACTCGTGCCGGATCTGCCAGAATATAGTGAGTGATTCTTTGTCTTCCGCAACCCAGGATGTGGGCGGGCGCAGGTACTCTGTCCACGATCCATCCTGTACTGCTTGAATCGTTCTCCGGTACACATTGTTGTCTGCCGCGGCTTCTTTTATTTCATCTATGGTCATGCTGTTCGGGCATGATGTGAGGGCTACCCACTGAGCATACTCCTCACGTTCGTCCTCCATTGATTCATGTTCTTGTGGAGAGGGGTGGCGTGACAGATAGTACGCGGGATTCTTGGCTCCCGGGCGGTAGGTGACTTCCATCTCGTAGGATTGTAGCTGTATCACCCATCGTTCAATGCGAGGTGGGGGGTGTGGAGCGGTTCCTTTGAAAAGGGACACTAGTGGTTGGTTGTCTGTGACCATTACAAATGGGTGGCCTTGTAAGTAGAGGTGGAAATGGCCGCAGGCCCACTTGATCGCAAGAGCCTCCCTCTCGATTTGGGCATATCTAGTCTCCGTCGGGGTTAGGGCCTTGCTGGCAAACGCTAGCGCCGTCCACTGGCCGGGCTCGTGTTCTTGGGTCAGGACCGCGCCGAGCCTCACCGGGCTGGCGTCCACAATCACCTCCGTACGCTTCTTGGGGTCGAAGTAGGACAGCGTGGCCCTCTCCAAGAGCGCGTCTTTGATCCCCCGGAATGCCTCTTCTTCTCTCGGGCCCCACTGCCACGGAACATCCGTCTTAGTTAGCGTTCGCAGCGGTTCACTCTTGGTGGCCAAACCCGGTATAAACCGGCCACAGTATGTAGCCATACCAAGGAAGCTTCTCACCTCCGTCGGGGACTTTGGCGCGAGGGCGTCTTTGATGGCCTTGGACTTCTTTGGATCAATCTGAATGCCCTCCTGATTGAACACGTAGCCAAAGAATTCTATCGAGGGCTGAAAGAATTCGGCATTTCTCTTTGTGGAGTGTTGCTCCGTGGATGCTGAGTCTCTTGAGGACATCCCTCAGGTGCTTGTGGTGTTCTGATGCTGTGGCAGAGTGTATATCAGGATGTCATCGCTGACGTTGATGACCCCCGGTAATCCTGAGAGGAGTTCACGGATGGTGTTTTGGAACACCTCCGCTGACGAAATGCCGAAGTTCAGTCGTTTATAATGCCGGAGCCCCAGGTGGGTGCTAAAGGTGGTAATATAGCGACTCTCCTCCGCTAGGGGCAGTTGATGGTATCAGGCGTTTAGATCTATCTTCGAGAACCACTTCGACCCATTTACGTCAGCGACGATGTCATCCATGGGTGGAGTCAGATGTCTCTGTCTCCGGATGGCGGCGTTTGGTAGCCGCATGTCGATGCACAGACGGATAGCGCCTGGTTGCTTAGGTTTCTCTACGATCACCATGGGTGACACCCATGGGGTGGGTCCCGTGACTTTTTCGATGACCCCTAGAGTTTCTAGTTTCTCCAGTTCTTTTTCCACCAGTGGGCGTAGATGGAAGGGTATTCGGCGGTGCCGCAAAGCGGTGGGAGTGACTGATTTATCGATGTGCAGCTTAACAGGTTCGCATTTGATGCAGCCTAGGCCCGTGAATAGTTCAGGAAACCGCGCCAAAAGTTCATCCACCTGGTGTGATCTTATCCTGTTAGCGAAAGCGATGAGCTTCAAGTCCTCTGCTGTGTGACTGCTGATCAAGGTATCGGCCTCTCGGTTGATGATGTGTATCATTGCCATTACCTGTGCCTCATCGGCTTGGATTGGTATCGTTATTTTCCACTTTAAGGGTAGGGGAGTGTCCGCTCCATAAGCAAAAATCCTGGTCTTGGATGGCATTATTTCGGGCCGTGGGCGTAGTTTGTTGAATTGTTGCAATCCCATTACATTTATGGTGGCGCCAGTGTCGATTATGGCCTTAACCTCATTTCCCGCCATTTGTACAATACACGTCGGCTGTGGCCGTCGTCGCTGTTTGAGCTCTCGTGCGAACGAAACAATGTACGCCTCCTCATCCTCCGACTCTGAGTCGTCGTACACTGTGGGTAGGTGTTTCTCTGCCCTGGCTGGTGTTGTTTCGTCCAATGACAGTTGACGGACGGCTTTTGTGGGCGCCCGTGACCTCCGGAATGGTTTTGACGTGTTTATTTTGCGGCACACTGAGGCAAAATGATTTGGTATCCCGCAGTTCGCGCAGGTCTTTCCTTGAGCCGGGCAGTCTTTGGGCCCATGAGGTTCATGTCCACAATACCCACATCACGTTCACGGTGGGTCTCTCCGATATTCCCTTTGTGGTGGTTCCCGTGGTTGGGGTCGTACTGCATCCGCCCGCTCCACTTTGATGGCCTCTGTTTTGACCTGTGGTTGGTGTAGTGCCTGTTCCATGGCAGAGGCCCTGACGCTCGAGAGTTCATGAGATCTAGCAAGGATTAAGATGTCTTCTAGCGTTATACCTGGCTTGCTTAGGATCGCCCCTCTCAGCGTTTTGTCCCGGCATCCCTGGATAATCTGCTGTATTATGGCCTTTGGTTGGTCTTCATCGGTGTAGCTGGCCAGCTCCCTGACACGGGCATGGAATTGGTCCATCGTCTCGCCTTCCCTTTGACGCGCTTGACCCAGTTTGAAAACTTCAAAGTCTACGTTCAGTTGGGGGTCAAAATGGCCGTTCAGAGCGGCAACCGCTGCGTCGTAGTCATCTCCTGTATTGGGCAGCTGTTTGAACAGTCTGAATATTTCATCGCCCACGTAGTGTAGTAGAAGTGACCACTTCACCGCTTTATCAGTTTCCCTCGTGACGATAAAATAATTTTCCAACCTTTCTAACCATATTTTCCATCTAGGGGAAGCCGTAGACGGATCTGCCGCCTCGCTGAATGGTGGTAGCACCCCTGTCGCAGCATGCTGGAATGGTATGTTGATTACTGGCACCGGCGCGTCTTCCTCCGTCATGGTGGTTGAACCACAGGGTGTCGACAGCGAGTCTCTCCTGACTGTGTTCCCTCCCTGTGCAGTTTCTGCGACGTCGTGTAGCTCGCCTCAGCGTCGTCGCGGTGTTAATGGGCCTCGGGGTGCCTCGTCATGAGCATGCTGCAGGGCGCGTTCCTCCCCAGGTGAAGATGAGCTCGAAGAGCACACGGGCGTGGCGCGCTTGTCCCACGGCCACACTGCTGCTGGCCACAGTGGGAGGAACTCAGGGGTGTGGCGGGCACGTCCACTGTCCCCAGGCACTGAGGAAGTCCCTCTCTGGCTGTTCATGGCCTCTCACGTGCAATGCATGGGGAAAACAGGGCGCGGGGCCGATCCGCGACTCACGCGCAATGCGTGAGAAACGGCAGGCAGTCGCAGAAGGCGGGCCGGCTCCGCGCCCGGCAATGCCGCTTGAGTCCCCTCGATGCAAGGGGGTCCTCCGACCCAGGTGGCCTCCTCACAGTGTTCCAGGGGGGTGGAGGGGCTCGAATCAGAAGCCCAGACAGGTGCACAGGCTCCAGCGTGGCCAAGTGCAGAAGGCCACAGAAGCGCGGTAGGCACAGCAGGATGGAGCGAACCTGCTCTGAGGTGGCACGGGTGTGCGAGCGAGGGTTGGGCCCCCTCCGCTCGTCGCCAGTGTTCTGCCCTGACCTTTTGGGAGCCACCAGAGGCCTAAGGGGCTGGTGCCCTTGCGCAGGGGTTGGCAGCGCTGCAACAGCAAAGACACACGACACAGTGTCACTGTCGGAAGTGACGTGCTCGAGCGCACGCACCCCTTTTATTGTACGCCGCAGGCCACGCCTGGCCTGCGGATGTATGGGTGCGTGTACGTGAAAGAGCTAGACTGCTCATAGACACTACACCATGCACCAATGACCACTGGCATGCCATTCTGGAAAGTTTTATTTGATGGATAAAATTGTTGCAGCCTATTGCTCTAAAAGATCACACAGTTTAAAGGCATTGGCTGTGGATAGAATATCTCCATCAGTATGAGAAAATCCAACATGGTACAACATTCTAAAGCACATCTTGCCAGCGCTGGTAAGCTCAAACAAGCATTGGTACAGCCAACATGTTTGGCTTTATTGTGCTAAAATATATAAATAGCATTCAGGCATGCCTGTAAGAGTTAGCACATTAAAAACGGATATATTGGGTTTGTGACAGAGAACAAAAAGATTCAGAAAAGGGGGTGGTGATGAACAGAGTGTCTGAATTAAGCAGACCACTCTTACCCAGTCCAAAGATCAGGGCTTGATCCATCACCGTTATTTATCTCACTGCACCATCCCAGCTCAGAACCTGGCAATATGCAAATCAGTCTGTCCCTGGCCCAGTGCATCATGGGAACAGGGCAGACTAAACTACCAAGCCAATTCTTCACCAGAAAGGAGACAAGCTACCGGGGACCGGTTTCTGGCATTTCAGCCGTCTTCGGCCGGCTTGCTTGAATCCTGATGGTGCAGTGAGAAAGGGACTCATGTCTGAGTATACCCTGCCACACCTATAGTGGCCAAAAACGATTCAGAAAAGGGGGTGGTGATGAACAGAGTGTCTGAATTAAGCAGACCACTCTTACCCAGTCCAAAGATCAGGGCTTGATCCATCACCGTTATTTATCTCACTGCACCATTCCAGCTCAGAACCTGGCTATATGCAAATCAGTCTGTCCCTGGCCCAGTGCATCATGGGAACAGGGCAGACTAAACTACCAAGCCAATTCTTCACCAGAAAGGAGACAAGCTACCGGTTTCTGGCATTTCAGCCGTCTTCGGCCCGGCTTGCTTGAATCCTGATGGTGCAGTGAGAAAGGGACTCATGTCTGAGTATACCCTGCCACACCTGATCTTTGGACTGGGTAAGAGTGGTCTGCTTAATTCAGACACTCTGTTCATCACCACCCCCTTTTCTGAATAATTTTTGTCCACCATAAGCGTGGAAGGGTATACTCAGATGTGAGTCCCTAGCTCATTGCACCATCAGGATTCAAGCAAGCCGGGCCGAAGACGGCTGAAATGCCAGAAACCGGTCCCCGGTAGCTTGTTTCCTTCCCAGTACAAGAATTGGCTTGGTAGTTTGGTCTGCCCTGTTTCCATGATGCACTGGGCCAGGGTCAGACTAATTTGCATATAGCCAAGATCTGAGCTGGGATGGTGCAGTGAGCTAAAAAACGGTGATGGATCAAGCCCTGATCTTTGGACTGGGTAAGAGTGGTCTGCTTAATTCAGACACTCTGTTCATCACCACCCCCTTTTCTGAATAATTTTTGTCCACCATAAGCGTGGAAGGGTATACTCAGATGTGAGTCCCTAGCTCATTGCACCATCAGGATTCAAGCAAGCCGGGCCGAAGACGGCTGAAATGCCAGAAACCGGTCCCCGGTAGCTTGTTTCCTTCCCAGTACAAGAATTGGCTTGGTAGTTTGGTCTGCCCTGTTCACATGATGCACTGGGCCAGGGTCAGACTAATTTGCATATAGCCAAGATCTGAGCTGGGATGGTGCAGTGAGCTAAAAAACGGTGATGGATCAAGCCCTGATCTTTGGACTGGGTAAGAGTGGTCTGCTTAATTCAGACACTCTGTTCATCACCACCCCCTTTTCTGAATCATTTTTGTCCACCATAAGCGTGGAAGGGTATACTCAGATGTGAGTCCCTAGCTCATTGCACCATCAGGATTCAAGCAAGCCGGGCCGAAGACGGCTGAAATGCCAGAAACCGGTCCCCGGTAGCTTGTTTCCTTCCCAGTACAAGAATTGGCTTGGTAGTTTGGTCTGCCCTGTTCCCATGATGCACTGGGCCAGGGTCAGACTAATTTGCATATAGCCAAGATCTGAGCTGGGATGGTGCAGTGAGCTAAAAAACGGTGATGGATCAAGCCCTGATCTTTGGACTGGGGAAGAGTGGTCTGCTTAATTCAGACACTCTGTTCATCACCACCCCCTTTTCAGAGGACAAAAAGAGGCAGAAACAGAGGACACAACAGGAAGCAACAGAAGATAAGGCAGGCAGTGAGTGAAAACAGCACAGGCAGACAATGCGAGAGAATGAGACAAGTAGCAAAAGAGCCAGTGGCACGAGAGTATGACAGCGAGATGAGACAGGCACCAACAGAGGGATGCATAAGCAGTAGCCAAAATGAAACAGGTAGGCAACAATCATAATGAGATAGGCAGGCAGTAATGAAGAAAACAAGCATTTGCAATGCAATCGGTCTCGCCTTTGGGACCTTATATGTATTTAGCTATGCAGCAGATTAGCCTGTGTGCTGAAACATCTACCGTTCTTTAACATGAAGGGAAAGTAAGCACCAAACTGCATGAAACGTCGGCTAGAAGAACACATGGAGAGAGATACTGCCTTTCAGTGGGAAATGTCATAGTCCAAAGCTCTGTTTTTAATATAACAAGAGGGCCTTCAAGGGTCATATCACTGGAAATACAAGATTTGAAAAAAATATTATTGTCTACGGGTGCTTGTGGAAAACAATTTCTATGGACTGGAATCTAGAGAATGCTAAAGTGATTCTGGTATTCTACTGAACTCTGCTGGTCGTTTTCTATCAAGAAAGTTAAATTATTATTTAGTGTTTTCTCAGTTACAATTGTTACGCTCACAAATCATCCCTACAGGGATCTCTAGGTGCCATTGAAATGTGGGAGTGGCGAGGGATTTGACTACTGAGAGAAAAGCCAGGTTTCAGGAGTTTTTTTAATGTGGTGAAGTCTGTACATGCCCGAATAGATAAAGGTAGCCTATTCCAATGGTAGGGGGCCCGGTATGAGAAGGCGCTGCCTCCTTGCCTCGTTGGTCTGATGTGTTTTGGGCATAGTAGCAATCGATCACTCGACCTGAGCTGCAACGCCAGGATATATGGTTGTTGTTTCTGCCTCAGATAGAGAGGGCCCTTCCCCTGCAGGGTCTTGCATACCAGGCAGAGAAGTTTGAAGAGGGCACATTTTTTAATCAGGATCCAGTGAAGGGAATGTAGAGAGGACTCGGAGGGGGAGTAAGGAGGAAGATTTAGTATCAATCTGGCAATTGCCAGAAAAATTAAAAATAAGAAAATCCCTCAGCAGAACGCAATTCTGGTATTTTCCTTACCTCTACTGGTCATTTTCTATCAAGACAGTTAAATAGAGGCAGTTGAACAAGCAGAAAGCAATTCTGGTATTTTATTGACCTCTACTGGTCGTTTTGTTTCAAGACAGTTACATAGAGGCAGTTGAACAAGAAAAAAGTCCCTAAGTGGAAGCAGACAAGTACTAGGGCTGATCTCATGAGCCCCCAAAGTACATACACATTTAAGTATATACTAAAGTATATACAAGAGATCTCGAATGCTCAACCTAAAAAAGGAAGTAGGAGAACCACAAGAAATTTACAGAATGAGACAAGGAGCAAAAAAATAAATAAGACAAACATGTAAAGAAAATAATACTAGCAGAGAAGGATTGAGGAAGCACAAGCAACTAGGCCGAATGAGGCAAGCAGAGGGGAAGACAAAGAGGTAGAGCGAGCGAATTAGACAAGGAGGGCAGCGGAGAAGAGAGCATAAAGTGAATGCCAAGACATGGATGAGACGGCTGGAAGCAACTGAGAGCCCAGAGGTGAATCGTTTAGGCCTGAAGTGAATGAGAGACAGTGACAAAGAACAAGACATACAGAAACAGACAAGATAGGCAGACAGTGCCTAATTTGAAAGAAAAACAAGTGCCAGGGCCCCTGCCAGGAGACCTCGGCAGATTGCAACACCCATTGCTCTGCCAGCGCTTCCAGCGACAGTTCGTACACAACTAATTACCATCACATTCCTATAAGTATGATAATTCACACTATTCCAGGCTCCCAAAGCTATAACAATTACTTGTGAGGCAGGCATAGTGTTGTTAATGTATACTGAATTAATAAACAACTGTTGTTCTGCTCATCTCTAAAATACTCAAACAGAACCATCATGTGGCAGACTGTCATAAGTGCCGGTATGAATAATTTAGAGCCGGTGCCCAACACCAGAGACCACTGGCAAAAATTAAGCACTGTAGGTAGGCAACAATAGTGAATCAGCGAGTCATAGAAATAGACATGTTACACAAAAAATAAGACTGGCACTGACAGAGAATGAGCTGTAGCAGAAGAAGAGACAATGAGCAATGGACTAAACAGACAGTGATAGAGCCATAGTGGGAGAGCATGAGAGACAGCGAGAGAAAATGTGGTAGCAAGAGAATGAGAGACAGCAAGAGATGTATATGGCGGGAGAATGAAATAGGCTGAGAGGGATTGTGAAGTGCTTAAAAATGTATGAGCGAGGCAGGGGAAGCCCATCAATATAGGTGTTGGAGGTGGCGCAACACCATTTTTGGGTACAGCAGAGGTTTTCAAAGTAGGGGGTAGGCACGCCTGAGGGAGTTCTTTAGTGATCATGCGGTCCATCATGCTTTGTTTTAAGTGATAAAAAATGAGTAGCAGTAAGCCACTTTGTAACCGGCCTTCACCAACATCTTTTGTCATTTATATTCTGACAGAGAGTGTGTGTAAAAGGGATAACAGAACTTAACTACAATGTTTAAATATGTTTAACAAGACCTCAGCTGTGAAGAGAGAATCTATATGCCTGGCTTGTCATAATAACATTACAGTATGCTTACATGCAGGACTTCACTATGAAAACAGTCCAACAAACAGTCCTGAGCTTTACCATGTTATTGTGTTTCTCACAGCACCTAAGGGAGCATTTGTATTATTATTTATTTTCAGGCAAGAGAGTAATTTTGAGTTTATTGTATTGCCCATTACAACACATCTTAATACCGTGCAGAGCTTTACCATGCAATGCAGTGGTATCTTTCTATCCATCCATCTATTTATTTATAAAGTTTTATATAGCGCTCACAAGATCCCATAAGATATCAGAGCGCTTTACATCTATCTATCTATCTATCTATCTATCTATCTATCTATCTATCTATCTATCTATCTATCTGTCTGTCTGTCTGTCTGTCTGTCTGTCTGTCTGTCTGTCTGTCTGTCGATCTATGTTATAGTAAGATGTTGACATAAAGTAAAACTAACATTTAAAAACAACATTGAAATTCACCAGTTTTAGTTTACTGAGATAACTATATCTTGTCTCCCCACCGTACACTCCATATGACCTCACATATTTGATCACTCATGACATGTTAAATGGCATTATTGATGACATCATTCATGACATCTCAATTGACATCACGCCACTTTAAGTGTCGTTTTTCCAGTGAATGTCTAGGTTTTTCTAATATAAGCTAAAATCTTATTACCATACCTAACCATAACGTAAATTTAACCTTTGTTCTTTTGAGTGAGTTTGTATAAAAAAAAAAAAAAAACGTATATAGGTTCTTTTTACCATACCTAATTACAACATCACTTTAACCATTGTTTTTTTTAGTGAATTTCTGGGATTTTTAACCATATTCACCCAACTCCTCCACTGATCACAGCTTTTGGCCAATCCCCTGCCATACATTCCTGACCAACCCTCAACACTGCACACCGGTTTCAGCCGTGAGTGGCAGGGGTTTGAGTGCGCCCATGGGTTGCCAACTGACTTATACATGGTGTGGGGTTGTGGCTGGGCCCTACACACAAACCCCCTGTGGGTGGCCAATCCCCTGGTTCCAGATGATGGCTTGCCTGGTGAGATTTAATATGGACTTGCGGAGAGTGTGGTCTATCCAGCCCAGTGTATTTTCATGATTTCTTCTTGAGCAGTTAGTTGGAAGGTCTGCTGCCATAAGTCGTTTTTACTGATGGTGTTTGGTCAGCGGATTTAGAGGATTTTTCTCAGACAGGTGTTTATGAAGGACTGGACTTTGTTGGCTGTGGTCACTGTTATCCTCCAAGTTTCTGATCCATATGGAATGACCAATTTAATTTTGTTATTAAATGCCTGATCTTGGTTTGCAGCATTAGCTCCTTGGAGCGCCAGATTTTCTTTAGCTGAAGAAAGGCACCACTTTGTTTTGCCAATTCTTGTCTTGACATCGGCGTCTGTGCAGCCCTGCTAGTCTATGACACTGTGCAGGTAGCTGATGGCCTCAACCTCATCCAGTGCATCATCTGCTAGCCTTCAGGTTCTTGGTTTTACCCCTGTGGATGTTAGGGCCAAGTTGTGCTGATGTGGCTGCAATTTTGTCGATCTTCTTTTGCATCTGAAGATGGGTATGGGAGTGTAGGGTTAGGTCATCTGCAAGTCCAGGTTGACGAGCTGTGTCCAAGGAGTCCACTGGATCCCATTCCTTCACCTTACTCTGGATGTTTTCATGATTCAATTTATGGCCCGCAGGAAGAGAAAAGGTGAGAGCAAACAACCCTGGCAGACTCTGTTTCTCATTTCAAGGGCTTCCATGAGTTGTCTTCCCTGGACTATCTTGCAGGTTATTCTCTCGTAAGATGATTCTTATAAGTTTGGCTGGAAACAGTAGTGGTGGACGAGTTTACAAAGGGTCTCTCTGTTCACACTGTCAAATGCCTTCTCATTGTTGATGAAGTTGACATAGAGGCGGAGTTCCATTCCATTAACTGGTCAATGATGATGCACAGTGTTGAATTCTGGTCTGTTCAGGAGTTAACTTTGCGGAAGCCAGTTTGTTGGTCTCGCTGCTGAACATAGACTTACTTTATTCTGTTCAGGATGATCTTGTTGAACTCTTTGCCTTGGATTGATAGAAGAGGTATCTGTTGTTTGCGAGTCTACTCAGGTCACCTTTCTTGGGGATCTTGATCAGATATCCCTCCTTCCAGTCTGACAGCCCTTTTTCCTCTTCCTAGATCCTTCCAAATATGGGTTAAAGCAGGTCTACTGATGTTTCAATGTCTGCATGCAGTGCCTCTACATGAATATTGTCAAGTCTTGCTGCCTTCTAATTTCTCAGAAGTTTGATGGTGTGAGTTTTTTCTTCCTTTGTTGGTCTGCTGCAGTCGATTGGCAATTCCTTGTCAGCTGGCTGTATGTCTGGTGGAGAGTGGAGACTCAACCCATCTTCATTGTTACCCATTATTGTCTTCCCTACTTTGGCTTTAACAGATCTTTCTGGCTTGCTGTATCTGCTGGAGAGTTTCCTTGTTATGCTTTAGAGTACTTTCAAGTGTCACTGTGTAACATATATACATATATGCACTGAAAAAAACCACATGGCAAAGTGGTGTTATAGTTCGTAATTGTAATATTATGTTACTTTAAATACATTTAAAAATCTTGGAAATTTTGCTGAAAAAAACAAAGGTTAAAGGGATGTTATAGGTAGGTGAAAATTATGCCATGTGAAACAAACAAAACCACTGAAATTTTCCAGTTATAGTTATCTCAAGTAACTATAACTCACGCTCTACAGTAACTATAACTCGTGCCCCACCATGCAGAGTTTTTTCATCAATGATGTAATTTCAAATGTTGCAGTAATGTTATGAATGATGTTATAGAACATGTTATGAGTGATGTTTTATGTGAGGTAATTAGCAGTGCATGAAAAAGTGCAAGTTATAGTTTTGGGCATGAGTTATAGTTTCTTAACAGATGAGAAGTGAAAGCAAATGAGGAAAACAGCATCATAGTGTGACAGGCAGCTCCAGCGAATAAGTTAGAAATTGAAGAAAGAGACAGACAGCTAAAAAATGAACACGTCAGAGAATGAAACCTTGACACAAAATAAGAGAGAAACATAGAGCATGTGAGATGCAGCAAAGATGAGGTATTCAAAAGCAACAAGAGAAAGAATGGCACAGATAGAAACACTTTAGACTCACATGAGTAAATAAAGTCAGCAGCAAAATAGCATATGTCAAGCAGGTCTCTCTTATTTACTAACATCTGCAAATGTCCTATTTCCACAAGTGTAATTGAAGGTGCTTAAAATTCTATGCTAAGACGTAAAGCAATCTAAGTGGCAGATAAAGAAAAACAGGCATTGCCAGCACAACATGGAAGTGAGCCAACATGGAAATGATTGGGCACTTGGCGTTGTGGTGGGTGTTGAAATATGGACAGCCAGACCCCAATATGACCATTCAAATTCTCGAGAGATTGTAGTTTTTGCTGCTCTCCTGGAAGACTTTGGGGTAAGATCTCTAGTCAGGCTGCCAGAGAGCACAAAAAAGACAAGAATATATCTAGGATTGTTTCTGGCTCCGCAAATGCATTAAAAAGTTCCTGCTACAGTAAACAAAAATAAAGAAGGATTGCTTTCTGTATGGAATGCATGTTTGAGATTAGGAACTGAATGTGACAATAATTGTGGTGATTAAGTGTACTTTCGAAATTAAAAATATTCCCTCATGCATTTCAATGGAATCACTTGCCAAGAGGCAGAATACGACACCAAAAAAACAATATCATGAGGTGAGAGATATTTAATCCTCTGAAGTCCACAGTATGCATGTTTTTATTTTAAGAAGAGCAGTGACAAACGTTCTGGCCAACAGTTGCATTGTCAAGCAAGGTGTAAAACGTGGTGGTGTGACATCAGAGACTTTTTATGGCATACGAATAACTGTTTCAACTCATGTTGGACAGTGATTCTTAACCTTTTAACTTTGGCGGACCCTGTATGAACCACTACTGGATGCTGGAGACCTCCACTTAAGCAACTTCTATGATTGAACATCAAAATACTATACTAGTACATGTAAACATCAAACAACAGATACACAATTTATGAAAAGTATTTAATTCAGAACAAAAAATAGACAAAAATCAAACATTTTATTTTAGTAGACGTTTTTCAAAATGTTGTTTATTGCTAAAACGCAAAGTGATATGCTAAACTCTAGTGTATCACTTTGTCTTTTTTTTGCTCCAAATGCATGCTAAATTTTTGCCAGCACATGCCATTGACGCTTCAATTGAGGCCACCAAAAGTCCATATTAGATTCTGTTGCTGTACTTTAGTTGAACCCACAATTTCCAATTTAAAACTTCTACACACCAAATGTTTTAAAACTTTCAATTCTGCTTTTTTTTATATATGACTTACTAAACTGCTAATTTAAAGGCAGCCACATAACCCCCTCTTGAGGTGTTGCCTACCCCAGGTTGAGAACCATTGATCTAGGATAAGTGTTATCATGGTGCATGTGGATTCATGCAATTTCTGTGGGTATAAGGGGTTTGTAGAAACCTAATGTGCATTCCCCAAGTCTCCCTTATTTCTGCTACAGCTATTGACTCAAGAAGCTTCCTATGATGCCATCACGTAGCAAAACCCTCTCTTTGCTCACCTTTAAGCATTTTAGAGGTCACAAGATCGCTCATGCATTTAGAATCAAGCACTGCAACCTAATTTATACACGAAAAATCACACACCCAAAAGTTACAAGAATGCAAAACAAAGTGGTGAGAACATCCAAGTGAAAGTGCTAGAAGTGATTTTCCACATGTTTGTGGAAGTCTCTGCCACTGTGGTGGAGACTTCTCAATAAAAAAGCAATAGTGAAGTTAAAAACAAATACTTTACAATGTTTAAAATATATATTGTATAATTAAAACAAATGAAACCACATTTCCCAAACTCTTATTCACTTATGACTCGACAGCAACAAGAGATAACACTCCGAGAGCCGAAATCATACCAATTTTTAAAAAAGGTGATCCCGCAGATCCCGCTAACTACAGGCCAATCAGCTTAATAGCATGTATTCAAAAGGTAATGGCCAGGATGGTTCTTCTTAGGATCCAGAACTGGATTGAGGATTCGGGGGTCATGTCTACGTTACAGGCTGGCTTCCGCCCCTCCACTAGTACAGTGGACCAAGTATTTAGGTTTTCAACAATATACTGGAAATGGGTGATTCTTGGGGGCGGCACACTATATGCAGCCTTTGTTGATTTAAATGCAGCATTTGACCTTGTGCCACGAGATAGGCTGTGGCGAGCACTCTATGAACAAGGCATACCATATGAACTCCTCACAGTTTTTATCAAATTTCACGAAAATAATTACGCGCAGGTCAGATGGGGAAATCAGAGTCAAGTCACAGACAGATTCCCAACAGAAAGGGGTGTTAGACAAGGGTGCGTAATGGCACCAACATTATTTACGCTATACATTAATCGGGTTATAGATTATTATGGGGATGCATGCACAGACGCACCCAAACAAAACGGCATTCCAGTTCCCCTGTTAATGTTTGCAAACGACACCCTTTTAATTTCCAAAACACAAGAAGGGCTCCAGAAAGCAATTGGGTGTTTCGAAAAATTCTGCAATGACTATGGCCTTGTTATAAACGTGTCCAAGACAAAATTTATGGTAATGCACAGGCACAGAAAGATAAGGGGCAGAGTCTTCATGAATGGTGAATTGCTAGAACAGACAGATAGCTTCAGCAATCTGGGCATTACATTGGGATCACGGCTAGAGTGGAAGCCACACATGTCTTATCTAACAACTAAGCATGCACAACTGGCAGGTGTTTTACTGAGAGAGTTCAAGTCCTCAGCCACAAAACCAATAGCCCCAGTACTCAAAATATATGACACAAAAGTGAGATCTTCTATGTTATACAGGGCGGAATTGTGGGGGGTCACCGATGTTACGGCCTTAAAAAATGCACAAACTAAATTCTTGCGATGCATAACAGGGCTCCCACAATCAACACCAATCGTACCTCTGTATATGGACCTGGGCTGTCACAAAATACAGGACATATGCAGCTTCAGACCTATTGCTTATTGGAGGAGATTATGGGTCACGCCTGAACTCTCTCATTACGCCCTAGCGCTTCTGGAAACAAGAAATATGGACTCTGGGGGAAAAATATTGTGGTTCAGGAAGGTTAAATCCTTACTTAAGGCCCTGGGAATGGGGGATTTATGGGAAAAACCTGAGGAGAATATCTTCCCATCCAAACAAACTCTGAAAGAGGCATACTGGGCATACGTAACCCAAGAGGAGTTCCAGAAACATACTGCTCCATCGCTCACAAGGGCTTTTCTGGAGCTGAAACACATCCCTGCTTATGAGAGATATTGGGACCTTATTACAATACCATATGATAGGAAATTGTTCCATCAGTTCAGGGCAGGAAACCTTCCAATCAAAACATTCACTAGCAAATGGTCGAGCAACATAGACAATCAAATGTGTCCTTTCTGTCTAGTACACTCTGAAAGCATAGCCCATCTCCTGCTTGTGTGCCCAATGTACAAAGCTCCTCGCCACAAATGGATCAGGCCGATCTGTATACAAAAGGGTATTCAGAGTGGGACTGTAGCTCTTAGAATTCTCAAAACTGACTGTTCTGAAAGTATGGCGGTTGCGCTTGCAAATTTTTTAAAGTGGACATGGCTCATAAGAAGGGATAAGCTGAAAGCATTGCAGCCCCCATAAATACAATCTAATATTTACGCAGGAAAATAAATGGTATTAATTATAATGATTTTATCAAACACATTATTTTTTTTTTTAACTAGTTGTGTCGAAACATCTATTGTGTGGATAATTAACTGGATGATTAAGTGATGCATTCCCTTGTAAATACCTAATATGGATGTAATAATGATGAAATGTTGATTTTAATATGTTTATGTTTGTCTTTCATGACTAAAAGTCGAAATACGGACTTATTTGAATTGACACTTAAAAGATAAACAGATTTATATATGTTAACCTATTTTAATTTTTCAGCTTTTATTTAAATATTCTTGTATTTAATACATTAAAATGTTCTTTCCATTCCTTCTTACAGTACTATGTTGAATGTGTCACAATCTTAAAATTCATCTATTATTTTATGTCTGATTTAATTTAAAGAGTTAATTATCATTTACAATATGCTGTATTAAAATGTTATGTGTATTAAAAAAAATAACATTTAGGAATGATTTGAATATAAAAAATATTTAAGAATGATAATGAAATTAATTTAAATCAAGTTTTATATGAAATGGTTATTTTAATATATTTTATATGTTCTCTAAGTGTTAATGTTATGCCCTGCCTCTACTGATCTCTATAGTGGTGTTTTGTCGTACTGGTCCTTGACTTACTCCAAGCCTTGCCTGGAGTACATTTGAGCCTGTTTTAATACCGGTATTACTGTAGTAGATTTAAATGTGAATTTTGTGAATTTCAATCATGTTACTTTTTGTGGGCGTGTATTTTGTATTAACATATTTCTTCCTAAGCCCCTCCTTTAATTTGCCTTAACCCATCCCCTATTTTGCAGTAATTCTTCTTTTTTTACCTCTCTGCCTTTTCCTTTCTACATTTACTACTAAATCCTATACTTAGGTGTGCAGAGATCTTCCCTATCTGGGGAGATAGCTTGTTATGGAAATATAGGAGAGGTGAAGACAGAGATCTCCGGCCAGAGGTTTGCACATTGCATTATGAAGTACATAAACTAGTATTTCTTTGGATACTCTAAATAGCTTTGGACTGGTTGGATTGGTAACAAGACCTGAAAGTATATTTAAAAACCTCTGAAATTCACTTAACTTACAACTTAAAGTACAATCATGGTTGAAGATTAAAACTAAAAAACCACTGAAATTCCTTGGGCAAGGTTAGGTATGTAAACCATACTGACCTTAAATCACACACCAAATGCAGTGCTTATGAACTCACACAATTTATACCAATATGTAACGGCTAAAGGCACAACAACAGAAGATAACCAAACAAAGTAAGCAAATATATAATAGCACTTTTTTGGTCATCTCATTGATAGTGGTAATGATAATGTGATACACAATCTCGCCCGTAACATTGTTTGTCATTTGTAAGTGCATCTGTTGCATCAAGGGTGAGGAAATAAGCATTTCATTTGGTGTGTGAGTTGTACAGCTGTTGTGAAAGTAATGGTTTGCACCCCAGTGTATGCATTTCCAAATGTTTTTTAGACTGGAGTTAGAATATAAACCCGAGCTCCAAAAATGTATGCACTTTCCCCAATACATTGGAGCTAGAATAGTAAATCTGTTATTCCCATGTATGCACTTTCGCCAGTGTTTGTTACTCTGATGTTAGATTAGTAAATGTGACCGTTCCAACAATGTATGCACTCTCCCCAAAGTTGCTAGACAGGAGCTCCAATGTTACATCAGATTCCCCACTCCCTTGCAATGTATCCATTTTCCTAATGTTTGTAGGATTACAGACTATTATACTAGTGTAATCGAATTTGTTTTCTATTAGTTTACTTTGTGATGGTTTTGGATTAGAGCTAGATTAATATATGTTACTGGAATTCCTTTTAAGATAGTTAAAGCATATTTATTTAAAAATTTGTATTTTTAAATGTAGTTCCTTTTATTATATTTCTATAGTGTTTTTTAAAATTATTTTCTCATTCTCAAAATGTTGTTACATATGCTAAGAAATCTATCATGTATATTGGTTTAAACATTTAAAATATGTTTTTATATTTCTTAAATGCATTTATAGTGTTACTTGCTTTATATTTATGTTGTATAGCAAGCATTAATGATATATTTTTACAACAATATTTGTTTTTTTAAATACATTTATACATTGTTAAATTAGTTTTATTATATGTTGTTCAAAATTATTTTAAAGTTATATGCATTTACGAGAATTGTTAGCGTTCATAAATTGATGCTCATATGTTATTTTTCATGTCATATAGTTTTTTTAACATAATAACTGTTTTAACAAGTACTTTAACTTTTATTTTAGTTATAATAAGGTTTATTACAATTAAATACAAATGCTTACCAGCATCATATCATGTCAGTGTTCTGGACCACAATATTTAGGTAGTTGATATTTTTGTACTTTACATAACAAGTATATTAAATCTTATAGTTATTGCTATTTTGTCAACAATATTTCTGTACCACAGTGTTTTTGTAGTAGATATTATGGTATAAAGTGTCAGAGAGAAAAGGGCCTCTGCACCAAAGTCGATATTCTCGCTTGTTATTTGCTGATACATCTTTTTATCCCTTATCACATTGAGATAGGGCAGTCATGACAAAATGTAATAGCTCTTCATGAAAGCCACAAATGCACTCAATGTGTGTCTGATTTAGTTTTGTTACAGCCATCCCAGTTGTCATGGTTCCAATCCTTGGTAGAGTGAAAAGTCTACTGTCTTGTGGTATTGCCCGTAGTCATTAAGTAGGGCTGTGTTAATGATTTTCCAATGCATTGCACACCAACACTTGTCTTTGGGCCTCAGATCATATGTTGTCATATGTCCAAGGCTTACTGAATATTTATGTCCCAACATTTATTTGTGCAAAGCAATTTCCAGCCCTCACTGTTTTCTTCTAGATTTCCAGCCTGCAATGACCTTGGATTGCCTCCTTACTTCCTCATGTTCGCTCAAAGCCGTGTCGAATAGTTACTCAGGATTTGCAGCCTGCGCAAACTTGGATCACTTTCTCAGTCTCATGTAATGCCCTAGGTTACTTGTGGCCATGTGTCAATTCCCACACAAGAACACTAGGGTTTTGTGATTGTGAAAGCTGGCTCCCATTATCTGTTTATTTGTGGGTCCTAATAGAAGGAGGAGGAGGATCTGTATACAGTTAGATATGTGCCCTGCCTAGAACTTTCTTTTGAATAGAATTCCTGCTACAGAGCGTCTCTCAACATGAGCCGTCTCTTTGGCTATGATGAAACAAACATTGACAAAGCCAATAGATCACGTCTATTAAAACCTATAGGCCTTGCTAATATTTTTAGACATGTTGTACTATATTGTGGCTGTTGTACAGCATGGCTACTAAAAAAATGTGTGATGGCACAGTCACTGTGACATTTTGCTGGCATGCTCATGCATTCAATATGCATGTGCAGGGCAACAAATTGATGTGGGTGTTTTGTTTCCTTTTTATTTACAGAGCCAAGTTGAATTGGTAAATAAAAAGAAAGGAGCAAAAATGTAGTTTTAACATGCAGCGTGAAAGTGCTTAAAAAATGCAAAAGAAGACGAGATTGTGGAAGTGTTTCGAGAGGTGGTGGGGGAGAAGCAACACTGCAGACGGGGTAGAATTAACTCGGAGGGACAAGAAAGACAAGCGAAAGAGAGCAATGTGGATTGCACTGTGTTGTTGTCTTTGCGATATTGAATTAGATATCCACAGTATCTTACAGATTTCTTTTAAAAACCAGTTCTTTTGTTTGCTAGCTCATCTATTTTACTGCTCTTTTTACACTAATTGACATATTATCGCCGCTAGCTTTTGCTGCTATTTTTGTGGGATGATTGATTATTTTGGGGAAGTTTTTGTAGATTTTAGAAAGATACCATGTTTTAGTCATAAGGGGAATTGTTTTTGCTGGGGGAATTTTCTTGTCAGGAGATGCTACTTGGGATCATCATTTTGGGGGAATTTAGCATCTACTTGTGTCAAGACCACTTACTAGTGCCAGTGCTTCTACAGAAGCAGATGCTTATGTTCCCAAATATCCCTCGCGACTACAAGCACAGGCTTAGTTTAAAAACCTGTTTCCTGCAACCACCAGGGGGAAAGGGGAATGTGATAAGAAAGAGAGACTGCCTCCAGGTCCAGTGATTCGGTCAGAATCTTCCCTCAGCAATTGGAATGGTCCCTACTCTGCGCTATTTCGACCACTAGCATCTAGGGAAAATTCTGTGACAGAACCAGCAATTGAAAGACAAGATCTTTAAAACATCCGGCCTGACTTCCTCATATCTCGCTCATTTACATTCACATCATACTCTCCTCTATCTGAACGCTGAACAGGCTTGTCTCTCTCTGTAGGAATTACAATATCGATAGATCGTCTTTGAAAAAACTCCTTCTATACAGCATCAGAGCTTGGTTGAAGTAGAAGGGAACCTTCGCTAGAAAGGTTTTTTAACCAAGAGAATGAATTTCGTTAGTGGTTCAGAATTCAAATGAACTCTAAAATCAGTGTCTTTAAGTATCTAGTCTTACTGTCCTTTTTCAAGTGATGACAGGTCGTCTTCTGAAGTCTTGAGTCGCCAAATAATTTGTCCTCTATCTTGAGGAGATAACCGGGACACACTAGTCTTTTGTAACTGAAAACTCTTGGTGTGTACACCGCTCCTCACTAAGGGTAGCCCAAAAATATAGTTCTTGTAGCACTGAGCAAGTGCCAAGGAACACAAGAAATTCTCCTCAGAGCAGGGGCGAAACAGAAACGCTTTTCTCCTCACAGAAGTTCAGTTGAAGTGCGAAGATTCTACAGCCCGCGCTCTTCAAAAACACTGTCAGTATGTAAGGATCAGAACAACTAGAACGCTGACGTCAGACTGCATGGCGGCCGCAATGCTGGGTGAGTTTTGGCTTCTCTGAAACCATATGGTGCATAAGTCTTTGTAACAGAAGTCAAGCATGTTGATGGTGCTTTAGCCAACGAGGGTACAGGGCTATATTGCGTCTTTTCAGACCAAGTGGTTTTACCCATGCGCAAGCGATTGATACCCTGACAGTACCCCCCTTCAAAAAACTCCCTCCCACAGGTTTGTTTGGAAAGGTACTATGGAATTGTCTGAGTCTTGGAGCATGGACATTTTCAGAGGGCTCCCAGTCCACAAAATAAAGTAGTCTCCTTCCTTTTTAGTTTTGAATCGAGGATTCTACTTATTTCATGTTCCAAATGTGAGTCAATTTCAACTGAACCTCTAGGGGTCGTAATCCTGACATTAGGGTGACTCTTGTTTAGTAGGGATACATGGAAAACTGGATGAACCTTCACCTGGGAAGGCAAAGCAAGTCACTGGAATCATGCTCTTGCTAACTTCAAAGGGTCCTAAATATCTGGGTTGGAATTTCTTGTTCCTCTTAAGATGTAAATGTCGAGTAGACAGCCAAACTTTGTCTCCTTTTGAATAATTGGAATTTCTTCTCCTCTTTCGGTCTGCGTATTTCTTGTAAGAAACCTTAGTTTTAGTCAAGCATTCCCTAGCTGAATTGTAAGCCTCTTTAATTCTTTTACTTAGATCAACCACTGCTGGAACTGAGCCATCAGATTTTCTTAAGACGACATTTGGGTGTCTACCAGAGTGCAGATAGAATGGAGAGAAACCAGTGGAAGCATGAACCACATTATTATACGCAAATTCTGCTGTCCAGAGGATGTCTGACCATTCACCTTCCTGATATAAGAGGTACAATCGTAAGTATGGCTCTATCTCCTGATTTACCCTCTCAGTCTGGCCACCTGTTTCGGGGTGGTAGCTGGTGGAATATCGAGAATCAACCCCTAACGAATGCAGGAAAGCCTCTCCAGAATTGAGAGACAAATTGGGGTTCACTATCTGAAATCACTACCACTGGAATACCATGTGCTCTGACTATGTGTTGTGAAAACAGTTGAGCCAATTGAGAAGAACTAGGAACCTTTTTTAAGGGAATGAAGTGGCTCATCTTAGAGAAGGAATCGACAAATACCAAAATGTGTTGAACCCCTGACTCGAGGGCAAATCTACTTTTAGATCCATGGTTATGGTTTGCCAAGGATAAGTAGCAGTGGGGACGAGTTGGAGCTCTCATATGGGGTTTGTCGATTTGTCTTTCCTCAAATGCATTTTTCACAAGTTTGAATGTATTATCTTACTTGGGAGGACATAGCCAGACACCAAAAATATCTTTTTACCAATTCTGTGGTCTTAGAAATCCATTTGTGTCCTGCCAACAAGTCATCGTGACAGGCCTTCAAGGCTTCTTGTTGTAATTCCTGAGTAGGCAGATACAAGGCCTCTTGAACAAAGGGCAGATCCTCTATGATTCTTCTCTTCCCATATTTTTTGCCCAATCTTAGATTTCTTGGTCCGACATCTTCTCTTGGATTTTCCTTTTGATTTCAGAAAACTGTAGAACACAAGAAAACTTCTATCTAGGAATAATTGGAGTTATATGCGTATCTCCTGACTCAGATTCAGTATCCATTCTTGATAAGGCATCCGCCTTGCCATTAGTAAAGCCTGGTCGGAAGTGATGATATAATTATAGTCAGCAAAGAACAATGACTATCTCAGTTGTCTAGGAGTTAGAGTCTTGGTAGATTTCAAAAATTGAAGATTTTTATGGTCAGTGAACACAGTGACTATGTGACATGCTCCATGCAAATAATGCCTCCATTCTTGAAACAGTAACCAAAGGGGGGTCTTGTCCTTACGTGACCAGGTAGGACAACTTAATCAATATGAAAAACAATTACCTTGTCTCGATTATTTAAAGGCTGCTCTTTATTTATGGCAGACTCTGTACCTCGATACATCTATTCGTAGGCACCGACATGTATATCATCAACAGTTTTGGACACGTGTCAATTTAAACAATTATTACTTTCAAAATGTCCAAGTTTTGACACCATGTGAAACAATTCAACATTATTCATTCAAAATAATCAATACACAAAAGAAGTGCAACAAATCAATTATAAACAATTCCTTGCAATTACAATATACATTGCAGCAGTACACCAGTGCTATTTAGCCTAACCGTCCACTCTCTTGTATTTAGTGCATTTAAGGACTGTTTTCACAAGGGACAACCTTTTAGAAAAGCCTTTGTATGAACTTTCACATACATCCACAAAGGGCCAACAGAACAACAGTGCAAACTGTAGTGGTGGACACGTACTACCCAGCTATATTTCTTATTTAAAGAGAAGATTGTCCCTTGTGAGAACAGTCCCTAAATGCACTAAATACACGAGAGGGGATGTCTTTCATTCCTTTTTGGAAGCTGTGTGTGAGTATGTCGGGTTCATTGGTAAGGGAGAAGACGAGCTGGGTATCTTCGGCGTAATATACAACGCTAAGTCCGTGTTTTCTGACGATGGTGGCGAGGGGTGGTGCCATTTAGATGTTGAAGCGCTTGGGGCTGAGTGAGGATCCTTGGGGTACAGTTTATCAAAAGGAGATAGGACACTTGTGACCACTTATTCCAAGAGATTTGAAAAAGCCCTCATAAACGCTGCGTATCTCGAGAAGCGGTATATCTTATTCTCCGCCCCACGCGAGCGTTATGGCAACAGTCATTGGGCTTATTCAGTCAGTGTCTTGCCAGCCTCACCCGAGGCGATCTCTGTTTTTTTCGTGGCAGTATCCAGAGAAAAGCGAGTTACCCCACTGAAGCTGAGTGATGGATAAAAAAGTGTGCAGGTGATTATAGGTTTTATTCAGTTCACTTGACCACTTATTAAAAATTACTCGGTATGCTCTGGGGATAGTTAGGAATCCTTAGCATAGGTCATTTGGACAAAAAAATAACGTCGACATGTTTCTGCTCTATCGGCCCGAGGGTCTAAGAGCTTTCGTCAGGACAAATAAACAGGAAAACACACAGTGAGTAAAAACTGATGTCACAATTTTGACATAGAGGGTCTCTATTATTTAATAGTCTTACCCTTGAAGGTTTTCAAATACCTAGGGATTTGAGAGAAAAAATGAGAAAATGGGGGTAACTTATGGCCATTTGACAATTTCATATTAGAAGAGTGGTCTGTATAACAAGCATTGTGTCGACATGCATATTGCATAATTTCTACAAACATTTGTGCAATTATAAGAAACACACAACGATAGTGACATTATGGTGAGTTAAAACAAGGGGAGGAAACGGCGATATCACAGCAGTGCATAATTGACATTATGGTATGTTGATTCATACCGGTGAATTTAGGCTTTGTAACACGATAAGTTTACTTAGAGCGCTTCGATAGAAAGGGGCGGTGGAAATACAAAGTCGCTCTTATACTGGTATTGGCATTGTACCTCGTGAAGAGGTCTTACCTTAAAGAGAAATCAAGCGCATTTCAGCAGGAGAGTTCAGGCTGCAGAAACATCAAAACCGGGGTTATGATTGAGCTGTGTGCCGGTAACTAGTGCACGGCGGTGGAGGTGGAAACACTCACCTGCTGTCGAAGCGTATTCCGCGTCTTGTGCTGGCTCTGCCTCCTGGACGCTAGGAGCACGCTTTCGATGGCGTTTTCACCATGTTCAATCATGGAGAAAGAAAGCGGACAGTTGTTGTGTAACAAACGTGGCACTTTCATAGACATAATAATGCAGTTAGCTCCCTTTAATCTGACTAGAAATGATTTTTAGGTGATTAGCATGACTTATCTAAAATTACCATAACTTAAAAAAAGGGTTTTATTATTTAAAGGATTTTTGAAAAATCGGCGAAAAAAATTGCCGAACGAGGTGGTTTACATACTATTTGTTTCTCACTTGAGTTTAATGTATCTCTTTCATGTGTGGGGCTTGCAATTAGATTATTAGGGCTCATGTTTTGCGGGACTTCTGTTGTGCTTATAAGTTCAGCGTGCAAAGTGATGCCATGAGATCTCGTCATTCAAACCAAACTTATTGGTTTTAAGACGGTCCACCCAACGTTGTTCTTTCTCATATAGTATTTTTTCTGCGTTGGGTGTTGCTTCCGATATCTTTTCTATTACCTTCCATCTCAGGTCTTCAATGCTGTGATTTTGTTCAATGAAGTGGGAGCAAAGTTTGGTTGTGTTCTTCTTGAGGCGAATGTTACTTTTATGTTCCCCTATACGTAGTTTCACCTTCCTGCAAGTCATCCCAATATATTTTTTATCGCACGGACAAGTGACCATATAGATCACATGGGATGAATTGCAGTTACTGTGTTGTTTCTGTGTCCATTTGAGTGTAGGGGACAATTGTAAGGTTTTTGTACTAGTGGTAGATTTGCAGGCCAAACAGGAACCGCATGGGTAGTGTCCTGTTACTGGAACCATGCGGGCATTTATTGTGGATTTTGCCATGATTGTTTTTCTTGGGCGCGTGTGTACCAACATATCCCGTAAATTCTTTGTGCGTTTGTTTGCCATACGTGGTTTAGGCCATTTGAATTTTCCGGTATTGACAATATGCCAGTTTTTGTGGATGAGTTTATTCACCTGGTATGTAGCTGGGCAAAAGGTGGTTACGCATGTCATGAGATCCACAGTTTCACTTTTTTCAAAAGTTGTTAAGAGATTGTCTCTAGGTTGATTCATTGCTCTTTTTCTGCATTTTGTTGATCCTTGGGGTACTCCACAGCTGATCTCTGTGGTTTCGGAGAGGAAGGGCAGGAGTCTCATTTTTTGGGTTCAGCTGGCGAGGAAGAGCAGATCCATTCAAGGGCGTTCCTCGTGTGGCGGCATTGTGAAGTCTGGAGGTTTGTGAGTGGTGGGAGACGGTGTCGAAGGCCCGAGAGGACTAGAAGGCGGTGGCTAGGAGGGCAGTTGCCGTGCTGTGGTTGCTGCGGAATCAGGATTGGAGGAGTCAAGGACCGAGTTGGCTTCTATGAAGTTGGTGAGCTGGTTGTTGACGATCTTCTCTGTGACTTTGGCAATGAAGGGGGGAGAGAGAAGGGTCTGTAGTTCTTGAGGTCAGTCTGGTCTTTGGTAGGCTGAGGAGGGGCATGTCTTCTGTGCATTTCCAGCCATTGAGGAATGTGCCTGTTTTGAAGGAGTAGTTGATGGGACGTTGTAGTTTGGGTGCTATGGCGGAGGCAGCTCTCTGGAAGATGTGTGCCGGGCAGGGGTCAGTGGGGGTCCCTGAGTATATGCTCCTCATGATCTTGGCTTTGTCTTCTGTGGTGACAGTGGTCTATGTGGTGATGGTAGGCTGGGTTGCATTGCTGGTTGAAGGAGTGGAGTCAGTGGCTGCCAACACTTACTGGTTTGAAGTGTTGGCAGCCAATCAGATTGCAGACTCGAGGCCGGGAGGTTTCGCGGATCGTACACGGTCACATTTGTATATCTGAGAAATGTTTACATTTCTCAGGAACTACTGAATGGATTTACACCATTTAACAAAAAGGGTGCTTTCTGAACCAAGAGCTACCTTTTTTGCTAAATTTGGTGTAATTCTGTTCAGCAGTTCGGGCTGTTGCCTTGTCTAAAGTTTCCTATGGAAATTAACATGGAGAAAACGCATTTTGGGACCCCGATTTTTCTCGGCCCCAGCTTGAGGAATCACACCGAAACTTTCAACACAGCAGCTGACCTTACTGCCCCATTAGTTATGAAAATTTCATGAAGATTCATCATATTACCCACCGGCGGTCGCCAGAAGGTAGTTGTAGTTAGGACCTACTTTCCATAATAAAAGCATTTGTTCTTTTGCCAATATCTTTGGGGTTGTTTGATAAATCTTCATATATTTTTTACCTACCAGCAGTATATTACACAGTGGCAATGCCTTTTTTGTTTTGCTTACAAGTTTGTCACTGTTTGACAAATCTTCACAACACTTACTAATAACGTGCTCTTTTTGGCCTACTATGTGTATGGAAATATTTGGCTGAACCATCAAGTGGGGCAGGGAAAAAAGTAGGGTACTAAAATGCAAAATCTCTATGTATTTTCCATTGACTTTTGTCAGAACGGTTTTCACAAAACCTGCTGAACATAATTACACCAAATTTGATCAAGCTTGTAGCACTGTTTAGGCAATGTGCAGTCCTCTTTTGAAGATGTCGGGGGCAGAGAAGCCTGTTGTGTCCCGGTGGCTTGAGAACAAAAGGTCAGCTGACTGACCCTTAGAGATCACGGAGTACTTGGACTCACAGGCAGGTTGGTTTGAGAGGGCAGCTCACAGCAGGAAGAGTTGTGGTGTAGCAACAGCAGTCATTGGGCAGCAGAGCAGCCCTTGGTCAGCAAAGCATGCCAGCAAGACAGACTTTACAGCTGGGCAGTCCTTTTTCCTGGCAGAGTCCACAGATCCAGAAGTGATCTAAAGAGTTTGGTCTAAGTGTCCAACATTTATACATGGTGCACCTGTTTGAAGTAGAGGACTCTTCTAGAGGTTTACACCCCCTGATGTGTCAGGGATCCCCTTCATCCTTGCCCTAGCCCCAGCTTGTCTGAGGTCACAAATAACTAGTGACAAACACGTTGTGTGTGTGCTCAGCCAGAGGCTTAATGATGAACAAATGTGGTTGGTGGCAGTTCCTTCCCCTCATTAACTCAGAGTGGCCCATCCTGTCAACGCCTACCTTCCCTTTTGTCTCACTGTCTGGGAGCAATACACAAAGACCAACTTCCAACTACACCTAGTTATTTTACCCATGATACAGGCAGCAGACACCAAATGGTTGAGACAGGAAAAAGCTAACTTTTTAAAAATGGCATTTTCTGAATTGTGATAAAAAATCTGACTTTTCCATTAAAGGGGGCTTTTAATTACAATTCCATGAGCACCAAACTGGATTCACAAAAGGGATTTAGTAGTAGTAAAAGTTAGGATTCCTAACTTTACTACTACTAAATCCCTTTTGTGAATACTGAAAGTCGTAATGTTAGAATTATGTCTCAGTTTAGTAGTAGTAAAGTTAAGAATTCTAACTTTACCACTACCAAATGGCTTTTGTGAATACCGATAGTCGTAAAGTTAGGATTATGTCTCATATTACTTTTGTGAATCAGGCCCCCTGTGTACACGTAGTACCACTTTAGTAGGGACTTACAAGTAAATAAAATGTGGCAACTGAGTATCTTTTACCATATTTAGAGGAGAGAGCAAAATCACTTTAGCACTGTTTAGCAATGGTAAATTGCACAGAGTCCCATGGACAGAAAACTTAGATCAGCAATAAATGGGGTAGGTAGGCAAAATGGTACACCACCCTACGGTTGACCGGTCTAACACACGCACACACACACACACACACACACACATACACCACCCTAAGGCTGACGTATGTAGCACACACACACACACACACACACACCCACACACACACACACATATATCTATCTATCTATCTATCTATCTATCTATATATATATATACTAGCAGCCCGTCCCGACGTTGTCCGGGTATGAATTGCTGCCGGCCAGTAGTATATTGTTTTGTAGGATTTCGTTTTGATAGCATTTCTTACCCCAAAACCAAAACCTAGCCATGAACCCTTAAAATACCCCTGTACCTCAAAACCCAAACCTACCCCTGTTCCTAAAAAATACCCATATACCCCAAAACCCAAACCTAGCCCTGAACCCTAAAAATACCCCTGTACCCCAAAACCCATACCTATCCCTAAACCCTAAAACTACCCCTGTACCCCATAACCCAAAACTATATCTGAGCCCTTAAAATACCCAAACACCCCAAAACATATACCTCAGTACCCCAAAACATATACCCCTATACCCATACTTACCTTATCCAAACATTAAAAAAAAACATGCTTTTACCATTCATGCATTTACAACGAATTTCGTTGTAAATGTATGCGTGGTAAAAGCATATAAAATGTAATGCGTGCGTTATAATGGCATTGCGGAGTCATGGTACTTTCGTAATGAAAGTATGCAGAGTGATGTTATGCCGAAAGAAAGTTTCGGAATAATGGGTGTTTACCCTCCCCCGGTAAGTACATTGGTGGCACGGCGGCCCACATCTCCAGCAACATACTCATATTTTTTCACCACCGATTTGAAAAATGCACAGGTCTCTCTCATTTATGGCCAGCACCGACATACACTTTTAGCCACACCTCCCGCCACAAGTTCTAGAATTGCGAAATTTAGAGCTGGGGAGCTACTTTCGAATCTCGGCATCAGCTCAACATCCTGTGATTCCAGGCAAATCGCTTTGTCTCCCCGTGCCTACCACAAATGAATGTGTTCTTCTGTAATGTAAATTGTGCTCATGCCATGTTGTCTAGTTTGCGCTAAATAATATTGCAAGGAAAAATAAAGTAGGGAAACTCGAGTTCACACACTACTGAACGGGCACTCTTAAGTGCATCAGCAGTGCACTGTGAATCGGAGCGTTTCACAGGCCTGTCACAGATGAGAAATGCTATCAAAACGAAATCCTACAAAACAATGTACTACTGGCCGGCAGCAATTCATACCTGGACAACGTTGGGACGGCCTGCTAGTATATATATATCTATACTAATATAATAAAGAGAGAGCCCAAACCTTTGAGGCGGGTCATCTCATGAACCACAGCACCAAACACAACACCCAATACAGCGTTGGAAAGGGCAGTTGCAGCAGAAGGACTTAGGTTATGCAGACGCCCACCATACACATTTACAAGGTAAAAGAACCGTGCCAGCAAAGTAGTCCCTTGTGGGCGTGTCTGCATTGTGCTGTGGGCGTGTGCTGGGGGCGTGACAAATGCTGGGGGCGTGTGGTACGTTCGCCCTTCATTTCATGTCTCATATCGTGTGCTGCGGGCGTGTGCTGGGGGCGTGGGCATGTGCGGGGTGCGGGATTACGGAAAAAAAAAGCGAGCGTTGTGCCCAATATTTCAACGTTTTTTCTTCCCAGGTTCTGTATATTCCAGCTCCTGGTGTCCAACCTTCTCCCTTTAAATACCCCTGCAACCCATAATCATAACCCACCCTTACTCCTTAAAATACCCCAACACCCTTAAACACTAACCCATCTTAACCCTATAAATATACCCTATACCCCAAAACCCAAACCTATCCCTAAACCTTAAAAATACCCCTGTACCCCAAAACCCAAACGTACCCCTGAACCCTAAAATACCCCTGTACCCCAAAACCCAAACCTAGCACTGAACCCTTAAAATACCCCTGTACCTCAAAACCCAAACCTACCCCTGAACCCTAAAAATACCCCTATACCCCAAAACCCAAAGCTAGCCATGAACTATA
The DNA here is from genome assembly GCF_964263255.1 of Lissotriton vulgaris. Taxonomy (NCBI): domain Eukaryota; kingdom Metazoa; phylum Chordata; class Amphibia; order Caudata; family Salamandridae; genus Lissotriton; species Lissotriton vulgaris. The sequence goes on along the minus strand of NC_141697.1, from coordinate 1,046,353,970 downwards.
AAAATAACCCTGTACCCTAAAACCCAAACCTACCCCTGAACCCTAAAATACCCCTGTACCCCGAAACCTAGCCCTGAACCCTAAAAATACCCCTGTACCCCAAAACCCAAAGCTAGCCCTGAACCCTTAAAATACCCCTGTGCCGCAAAACCCAAACCTACCCCTAAACCCTAAAAATACCCCTGTACCCCAAAACCTAAACCTAGCCCTGAACCCTAAAAATACCCCTGTACCGCAAAACCCATACCTATCCATAAACCCTAAAGCTAGCCCTGTACCCCATAACCCAAAACTATATCTGAACCCTTAAAATACCCAAACACCTTAAAACATATACCTCAGTACCCCAAAACATATACCCCTATACCCATACTTACCTTATCCAAACATTAAAAAAAACCATGCTTTTACCATTCATGCATTTACAATGAATTTCGTTGTAAATGTATGTGTGGTAAAAGCCTATAAAATGCAATGCCATGCGTTATAATGGCATTGCGGAGTCATGGTACTTTCGTAATGAAAGTATGCAGAGTGATGGTATGCGAAAAGAAAGTTGCGGAATAGTGGGTGTTTACCCTCCCCCGGTTAGGACATTGGTAGCACGGCGGCCCACATCTCCAGCAACATACTCATATTTTTTCACCACCGATTTGAAAAATGCACAGGTCTCTCTCATTGATGTCCAGCACCGACATACACTTTTAGCCACACCTCCCGCCACAAGTTCTAGAATTGCGAAATTTAGAGCTGGGGAGCTACCTTCGAATCTCGGCATCAGCTCAACATCCTGTGATTCCAGGCAAATTGCTTTGTCTCCCCGTGCGTACCACAAATGAATGTGTTCTTCTGTAATGTAAATTGTGCTCATGCCATGTTGTCGAGTTTGCGCTATGTAATATTGCAAGGAAAAATAAAGTAGGGAAACTCGAGTTCACACACTACTGAACGCGCACTCTTAAGTGCATCAGCAGTGCACTGTGAATCGGAGCGTTTCACAGGCCTGTCACAGATAAGACATGCTATCAAAACGAAATCCTACAAAACAATATACTACTGGCCAGCAGCAATTCATACCCGGACAACGTCGGGACGGGCTGCTAGTATATATATATATATATATATATATATATATATATATATATATATATATATATATACATATATATGTTATGTTATGTTATATGTTGTTTTATATAGCGCACGGCTACTCAAAAAGAATGTCCCGGCTCTTTTATGGAGAACCTGTAGCAGAGTGAACACAACACAGTAATATAAAAACAGATCAAAGAAACAGAAAAAACAGGGTAGGTAGGCTAAAGGGCAAAAAGCCAGGTTTTAAGGCCCTTCCTAAAGGTAAGCAGACTAGTGGCGCCACGCAACGCCAAGGGCAGAGTATTCCACAGCTGTGGCGCCAGCAGGCTAAAGGAGCGGCCTCTGATGCGGGCCTTTTTTACACCGCGGAACCAGCGCAAGAAACAGAGATTCAGATCTTAAAGATCGAGCCGGGCGGTAGAAGACAAGTCTCCTCTGGAGATACTTTGCTCCCACAGCATGAAGAGCCTTGTAGGCCAAGGTCAAGGCCTTGAAAGCTATCCGCTTCCGGATAGGCAGCCAATGGAGCGACTGCAAAAGGCCAGCAGCACTGGCTCGCCTATTTAGGCCATAAATGGACCCTCGCGGCCGAGTTCTGGACGACTTGCAGCCGCTGCAATAGGTATTCCGGCAGGCCCAAATAAAGGACGTTGGAATAATCCAGTCTTGAGCCAATCATGGCCTGCACTGTCATCTTCCTGTGCTCCTCCGAAAGTAGAGGCAAGAACTTCCGGAGCATCTTGAGGAGGCCAAAACATGTTCCCGTTAGACCAAGGATCTGAGATCTTAACGTCAGACCCTTGTCCATCCTGATCCCCAAGTTTTTAGCCATCTGGGACGAACAAGACGGAAGGAACATATTAGCAGGCCACCATGCCTGCCAGTCCGGACCTGATGGACAGCCGAAGAAGAGTACCTCAGATTTATCTTAGTTGCACTTGAGGCTGTTCAGCTGGAACCATTTAAAAACAGCCCCAAGGCACTCCCGGATACTCTCTCCATCAAAATCCCCTCCTTTCTTACACGAAACGAGGAGTTGGGTGTCATCGGCGTAAGATACGATCTGGGCTCCAAAAGACTCCGCCAATGCCGCCAAAGGGGTCATAAAGATGTTAAAAAGAGTTGGGCTCAACACAGAACCCTGCGGAACTCCGACTCCCAGAGGCGGCATCACGGCCGAGCTGGATGAGGCCCAGACCATTTGTCGACGGCCAGCCAAAAATGATCTAAACGAGCTGAGCACCGTCCCCCCTCAGACCGATCTCATGAAGTCTGGCGAGAAGACCCTCATGGGGGACGGTGTCAAATATGTGTGAGTGTGTATAAACTGTAGTTCAGAAACACAAAATAGTGTAAGTTGGCGGAAAATGTGCTTTGATGCTAGTATGTGCTCTTTTAAACAATTTTTGTTTTAAGTAGGCATGCTAGTGTAGTCTTATTTCAACTCTAAGTTGGGCTGTGACTCTTGGTGCACAATCAGCAGCTTCTTGACGCCTGACAAAAACTTGTATCTATTTTGCTCTGTCTTTCCAAATGTTCTATTAGGGACTATTCTACTACCCCTAGTAAATTTGTCTCAGAAAGAGCATAGTGTGAATCTTTAGTACTTGTTTTGTGTTGGCGCCACATGCTGTCTGACTAGTCCGGTTACAGATTCACTCCAGCCACGTGTCGTGCCCAACAGTGGGCAACCACAATTAGATTCAGGAGCTGCTCCACTGTGAGGCTTAATGTTCCTTGGCTGTTCCATTACATGCCAGGTTAAGTCTCCATAAAAGCTATAAATAAATAAATATTATTAACGACTTGTGATGAACATCATGGTACCACTTTAGCCAGATCTCAGACACTTTGGTGCCACTTGCAGTTTGTCATGAACTAATTTGTAGTTTAGCATGACTTTAAAAGATGCACAACACATTCTGCTAGCTCAGCGAAGGCTCTGCTGCCCAGTTCCTTGAAGAATAATACCCACTGAAGGAATTGAGCAAGAAAAACAGGTCCATACACAGCAACAATGGGATTGCAGTTCTTGAATCACTATAGATCATACTGTAATTTATTGTTCAGTGTTTGGGGGGAGGCTATGCAATGGTACACTAGAGAATGTTTCTGCAGATGAAAACTCAAGCCCTTCAGTCCCCACCATTTACTTGTTTGTTGGGAGGCAGCCAATAGAACGTTGGCACATTCCAGCCCTGGTGTCTGGACAACACTGACTCACTCAAATATGTCTTCTGAGAATGATTAAACTGCGAAAACAATTAGATGGGTCTGGCAGAAGTGTGAGGCTGTTCAGCAGCACGAGAATTACCTGGCACACAGTGGAACACAAGGGAGGAAACACCATGAACCCAATGTCCTGTAGAGTTAGGCTACTGCGAGACCTCCACTTCATAAACTCCAGATAACTCCCTGGTCTGTGGTGTCTTCCGCAATAAGGTAGTTAGGTGAAGACCATGTCTATCTAGTATTTTATTCCACTCTGCTATTTTAATATATTATTTTTCCAAGCATAGCATTCTGGGCCTACCACACTACCCAGGGGGCACTGATATTTGCTTGTTACCCAGGAGTGTTATTAATATGATATAGAAAGATAATCTCTCCACCTTTTCAAAGGGTAGGTATCACAATTAATGCAAAGCTCACCTAAGCAAATGTGGCTGATTAGTAATGCAGTTGCTACATTTAAATTAAAAAATGAATCTATGAGTGTGGTGGTCTGCTGCTCTTTCATTTGTTCACATGTGTACAGTCCTCATAGCTGGTCATCGTTGTTACTCATGCTCTTCCCTCCAAACACCATTATTAGCAGCCTGCAGCATAGTTTTTCCCGCACCCTTTCTCTCCTCCTCAAACTAACATGCCAGACCCTCTGAATGTCTTTAAGAGCACGGAAGACCTCACATATCCTTCATTTTGGGGATTCTGTCTTATACCGAAGCTAGTTTTATGGTTGAGTCGTATTGATGTGTACAGTGATTGGGTATACCTTTGTGCAATTCTCTCCTTATTTGCTAGTGAGGAAAGGTGTTTTAGGCATTCATTCAAAATACTTTATTCGGTATAAAAAAATACCATAAAAGTGCAGATAAAATACATCATAATAAAAACAGGCCACATAACAGGTGAGAATGATGCATGCTCAATCCAAAATAGAAAAAAAAATTTGCCATATAAATTTCATGTTTAGGGTCAATAAGGAACTAACCTCAACAACCACAAAAATTGAAATGGAATACATCGTGATAAGGTGGAAATACATATCAATCTAACAACTTTTGCTAAGTGCATGTTCAATCCCTCCTGGATTAAGCAAAGCATTCCACTCATCAATTTCATTTTAGGTCCTGTAATAGCCTAGCGCTTCATGCCACATTTATTCACCTAGTACCTCTTGTGTTTCTAAGTCTGATGGCCGCCCTTAATACATTTACAGTGCAGAACAGGGTTAATGCGTCTGTGGACAATTTTAAAAACAACAAGGCCACCTTAGCATGTTTGAATCTAGCATTCTTTAAAATAGTTTTTAAAAACAAACTCCTAGGATGTGAATAAAAAGGACATAATAAAACAAAGTGAAGGGTATCCTGCGGAGACCGGTGGTCGCAGCCGCACGAACCCTTCATCTCTACAGATGAAGTATATCCTGCCGGGTCAGCTAATAAGTGGTGTAGAAGGTTAAACCTGAAGTGTGTCATTAAAAATCTGTCATGGGCATTATGAAAATGACATAAATAAGGCTCAATACCCAGACATGACTTAGTCAGGAGATGTGCTCTAACTGATGGCTTGACCAGCTCCCTATCTTCCCTAAGTGATGTAACATATTTCTGGTACCGGTGTTTCACCAAGGCCTTATCCTGGGCTAACATTTTTGTGGGATTATTAAAAAGATTTGCGCATCCTATACCAACTAGAGTCTCCTTTACATACTTAAGCCAGGGGATGTGCAGTCCCCTGTCACGGGTAAGACAGTCTATTATGATCTGCTTACTAAATGAAGCCTCTGGGTTTGTCCAGATTTTAGCCCAACAGGTTAGAAGTTTTACTTCCAGCCTGTATCTAACATAACTAACGCTCAGTTCTTCATGGATAAGATGTGACGGTGTACTCTGGAGCACTTTGAGTAGATGCAGAAAATACTTGTTTTCTTTGGTTTGTAGGTGCTGCGTGTCAATAAAACCAGCGTTCCGACGAGAGGCTTCCCCCCCCCTCTCCCCTCCCAATGGATCAACGAGCGCGGGGCATCTAAGCGGCTCCGGTGTGCCCTGTCTGCAGCAGCGCTCCGGCGGGAGGCTTCCCCCCCACCCCCCTCCCAGTGGATCAACAAGATCTGGGTAATTGGGCAGCTGGAGCGGCCCCGGTTCGCCCTGTTCTGTGTGTTCTGGGCAGAGTTCAGGCGGGAGGCTTCCCCCCCTCTCTCCCCGCCCAGTGGATCGGCGAGAACGGAGCAACTGGCATTGGGAGAAGCCCCGGTGTACCCTGTCTGTCTGTGTGTACTGGGCAAACACTACGCAACTTTGGAGGTGCCGGATCTGGGCAGCAGCGTCAGTAAAGACTCGGAAGGTAACTGCACAATAGCTACCACGCTAAATAATCATGCCGATTTCTCACTCTGCATACTGCACGCAAAACTACTTGAGCAGCGGCAGGGACGACTCGGAAGGTAACTGCACGCAAATCTTTCTCCTTAAATTACTCATGTCGGTTTCTCTCTTGCTGTCCGGAAAAATGCTACTTTAAACAAACATGCCGGCTTTTACCCTATGCCCGGAATTTCAAACTGATATCTGTGTGCTTTTTATTTTCCGCGGGCTTTGCGATGGTTACACTCTCCATTGTCTAATATGGCTGGGGCCATAAACTGGAGCAATAAATCGCCTCCCTGCCCACAAGATGACCATGAGGCTACATACCAACGAGGGCAGGGATCAGCAAGTCAGAGATAAGCCTCTCTCTCTCTCCTCACCATCTAGCAGCATAGAAGCTGAACTCTATCCTCCCCTTTAAGCAACACGGAAGATGGACTAACTCGACCTACCCAGAGTAGAAATGGAAACTGAACTCAACAATCACTACAATTTGGCTGCCATATTAGACTGGTCTCTCTCCTTGTCGGCCATCATGAGCTAGTCTTTTTCACGATTTGACCACACGCTAAAAACTGGCCTCTTTAGACTATTTTTCAACTAGCGAATGTCTGCCTTTTATCTCTATATGGCGTGCCTCTTCTACTAACGTTTTTCTTCCACCATTTTAGTGACCTCTCACTGTCCTTTTGACTTTCCTACTGTCTCTCTTATTGCCTCTGACCAGTATAGGCCTAGAGTATATCCATCTTTATCTCCTCCTCTTGTGATTCTATCTCTTGTACATTTGCAATTTTTTCTTTCTTTACTATTTGCACCTTTTGTAACGCGTGTAATCCTAAGTCAGCTGAAATTCCAGGAGCCTAGTCCCGACAGCTCGACGACTTTCGGAGGGCTGGATGAGGTCCCCCGCCACACGGCGGAGGAGGGCACTGGACATCGAATGCTCTCACTGTCCTTTTGACTTTCCTACTGTCTCTCTTATTGCCTCTGACCAGTATAGGCCTAGAGTATATCCATCTATATCTCCTTCTCTTGTGACTCTATCTCTTGTACATTTGCAATTTTTTTCTCTTCTATTTGCACCTTTTGTAACGCGTGTATCCCTAAGTCAGCTGAAATTCCAGGAGCCTAGTCCCGACAGCTCGATGACTTTCGGAGGGCTGGATGAGGTCCCCCGCTACACGGCGGAGGAGGGCACTGGACATCGAATGCTGGCTAATGTAAAGCGCTCTGATAACCTAAACGGTTCAAGATCTTGAAATGTGCAACGTAACTGATTCTATGTAAACTGTTGTGACAACATGTAACGGAACTGGTGCTATGTAAAGCGCTCTGATAACCTTATCGGTTCTAGTTCGCGCTATAGAAAACTCTAAAAATAAATAAATAAATAAATAAAGAATTTTGGCACAACACATGGAACTGTATAGTCTCAAAATTTGCTCCGGGGACCAACAACCCAGCCTTCTTGCAAAATTCATGATTGACCCGGAGCAACTCACTAATGTGCAACATTTCTGTTCGAATAAGGCTTTAAAATTAAGGCGTGTGTCAAATAAAATTCCCAAATATGAGAATGAGTGCACCTTTTCCAAACAATGAGAACCAATCGAATAACCATATATTTTTTTTTCCCCACTTCCATGATATACGACTTGGATAGGTTAGGGGATAAGTCTAAATTCTCCATGAAGGAGACAAAGCCATCTATCAGTCCCTGTAGTCCTTTGGGTGTGCGTGCGAGGAGAACCGCGTCGTCCGCGTAAAGCAGGACGGGGATCCCTCTTGAGCCAATCCGTGGAGTATCAACCCTTAGGGCACCAAGTGCCTGATCCAGACTATTTATGTAGAGAGTGAACAAGAATGGGGCTAGGATACAGCCCTGTCTCACCCCACTTGAACACGGGAAAGAGTCAGTGGTACTTCCCTCCTGATTATATCTAATTGAGGCAGTAGTATTCTGATGCAGGACTCTTAGAATATTAATGAGTCCAGGGTCCACGCCAAGGTCGCCCATGACCGCCCATAATTTCCTGCGATTGACTCGATCGAAAGCCACCGTCAAGTCCATGAAAGCCAAGTTCACAGTTTCGTGATTAGCATTAGTGTACTTGGCTACCAATAAGTACAGATTGAGACATTGATCGGTTGTTGACTTTCCTGGCCTAAATCCATATTGAGTGTCAGTGATAATGTTTTGATCATCGGCCCAGTTCATTAACCGACTGTATTGTATTGTATTGTATTGTAATTTGTAAAGCGCGATTGCTGCCCAGCGGGCGTCCAAGCGCTAGAGTGCAGAGAGCAGAGCTAGGGGGGCAGCGGAGATTAAGATTTAGATGGGCCTGGCAAATAGATAAGTCTTCAGTTGTTTTCGGAATGAGAGTAGGTTGGGATTGGACCTGATTTGCAGCGGGAGTGTGTTCCACATCTTCGCGGCGTTTAAGGAGAACGACCTTCCTCCGGTCCTGGCTCTCCTTACTCTTGGGACTACGGCCAGGAAGGCCTCAGTAGACCGAAGGGTTCTGTTGGGATGGTATTGAGTGACCAGTTTGTTGATGAGCGCTGGACCTGACTTCCAGTAAGCTCGGTGCGCGATGCATAGTGCCTTAAAAGCTACTCTCTGTTTCACTGGAAGCCAGTGTAGGCTGCTTAGTGCGGGTTTAGCAGACTGTGTCCTTGGGATCTGTAGCAGGACGCGGGCTGCACAGTTCTGGACCACCTGTAGTTTTCTCATGGACATCTCGGGGGCCCCTACATACAGGGCGTTGTTTGAGTCCAACCGGGACTGAATGAGGCCCTGAACTGCCACTTTTCTGGCTTCCATAGGGAGGAGGGACTGAGGATAGCCCTTCCTAGCACTTTCGCTGACACATCGATTAAGGAAATAGGCCGATAGCAAAGTGGGCTATCCTTATTACCCTTTTTAAAAATGGGAACGATTGTGGCTGTGGACCAAGATTGTGCCCAAAGATTTACCTGGCTCAAGAAGAGGTTGGGTGGGATCCCATCGGGACCCGGGGCCTTTTTGCGAGTCAGGCCCTCAATTCCTGCCTTAATCTCTCCCAAGGTCAATATTGATACCCCCCGTCGCTTCCGACTGGCCATCAGTCAGACGATGATTGTAAAGGCCATGGAAGTGCTCATACCATAGTTCTGGCAAAATGTGATTGGCTACCCTTGGTTTGTTTGCCTCTTGAAAACAGGGGTCATTTATAACTTTCCAAAAAGCAGTTGTATTCTTTAGCTCAATTGCTTCCCTCAGGTTCTCCCAAGCCTGCTGTTGCAAACTATTTTTATGTTGTTTTACTGCTAACTTGTAGTTTGCCCTGCACGAGGTCACCCTGCTCTTATCTCTTGGGGAGGATGTTAATGCTAATTTCAGATCACTCGGGGCATGGGAGCACTGTTGGTCAAACCACCTTGGGTCATATGTACTTGCTTTATGAGTTTTAGTCCTGTGCAGACCATCAATCCAATGGGCCACACCCTCAAAAGCTGTGACCAATTCAGCCCCCTCCACATTTAAATTTAGGCAATACGCAAGAGCTGTCCTCCATCTTTCATTAGTGCTATATAAAAAGCTTTGCCCAATCTCTGACCATCTAATCCTCCTCCCTTGATCCGTTGCACATATCACACCACCTGCCCCCACTCTTGGAGGGTTCTTATAGAGGTTTAGCTCCGCGAGGGACATGACTAAAGGATTATGGTCACTGAAAATGCTTAAGCAAATTTTAAAACCTATGATCCATTTTTTAAGTATGATAGAAACAAAGATAAGTCAATGAAAGAATCACTTCCTCTACTTTGAATGTGGGATGTACCATTTTGTCCTTCCCCACTTCAGCCAGATCCATTGTGTGTGTGAGGGCGTGTGTATTTAATAATTTGCCCAGCACCCTCCCATCCTTTGTATGCTCCATGTGCGGGCCCTCTTCCAGGGTACACGATGACCAGTCCCCTCCATTTATTTTCAAGTCTGGGCACAGGTGGCTATTGAAATCACCAGCTAAAACTAGCTGGGGCATCAACGCCCCTGGCTCCAGAATACACGCCAGCCTACTCTCCAGCCCGCCCATTCTTATAGTACTCTGACCCTGTAGGATAGCATTATAAAAATGTATAAAATTTAGCTTGTGGCCCTTGTTATAAAATCTAATCCCCTGCATAAAATCTGAGTTCCAACCCAGATCAGTCCATCTGCCCTGGAAATTGAGGTCAACATATATAATCAGTCCTCCCTTTGCTCTCCCTGATGCAGCCTTACGTGCTGGGACAAAATACGTTTTGTAGCCTTCCAAATGCAGCGTGCTACTTTCCACCGCCCACGTTTCCTGGAGACAGATGACTTGAAATTTCTAGATGTAGACTAGCCAATCATCATTTTTAAATTTTTCAGATAGGCCTGCTATATTCCAGGAGATTATATTAAAATCTCTCTGGCTATATCTGTCAAGACTGTCTTGTGTAAGGCCAGATTGTGAACCATGGGGTACTATAAATGAGTGACTATGTTCATGCGTGCCGGAAATCAGAAGCTCTGAGTGTAATGGGTTTGTAGTATCCTCATTTAGGTTTAACATAACTGTCCCACCTGTGTCTGTATTAGGAGGCTGAATCTCCAACCCTTGAGCACCCCTGGTTACAGGCAACAGGTCCAGTCAGTCAATGTCGTTAAGATCCCTTGCGTTGTTATTGGCCCCCCCATTTGTTTCCACCAGATGTCCCTTATATCCATCACAATTGTATGGGGTCATCATATGCCTGTAAAAGAAGCCTATGGGGAGCATTCTAATACTGGAGTTACCCTCATCCTGATAGCGCCCCTTGCTCTGCATGATTAAATTGCGTACCAGCTCAGGGTGCCTTAGATTCACGATCACGCTATCCCCTGAAAAGCATTTCCTGGTGTTGCCGATCCAGGACACCCTTCTAGCCATTAAAATATGCCTGTGGTTAGCGATGTTAAATCCTGCGTTTCTACTTAATCAATCAATCAATATTTGCTTTATTCGGTTTTTTTAGATAGAAAACCATAAAAGTAATATTACCACAGTCAGTATAATACATAGATAAAACATAATGTATAGACAAAAAAAAGGAAAAACCATACATTTAAAAACATTCCATATAAACATTTTTTTTAAATGTGTTGGGAAGAAACAGCCATTGAGAAATAAATATGGGAATAGCAGCAATTTGACAGATAATTAAGTCGCCCTACTGTTTCTAGATTTTAAGGCTGATTTTTAAAAAACAATCAAGAACAAAGTGCTTTCAGGCTTCAACAATTGTAGATAACAGAGGGCTGGGTGCACCTGGATAAAATTCTGTACTTTAAAAAGGGGCTTTAAGAAAAACCTCAGTGATAACTCATAAAGGGGGCAAACAAATAAAAAGTGTACCAGGTCCTGCGGAGACTCATTGTCGCAGCTGCAGGACGGTAACACTTGACTTCTGTGACAGCCCCTCGGGACAGCTAATAAAAGATGGTAATAGTCCAACCGGAACCTTATCAGCAAAAACCGCTCATACCCTGATATGGACCATGTAAGGTAAGGCTCCAATAAGGGTGTAGTTTTCAACATAATATGTTTACGGACACTGGGTTTAATCAATTCCACCTCCTCACAATTCATTTGCTTTAGTGAGATAAAGGATTTCTTCACAAATTCCACATCAGTAATCAATCGAATCTGGATTCGAAAAACGATCCGGGCACCCTAATGCAAAAAAAAACAGTCTTTTAAATATTTTAACCATGGAATTTTGAGCATGTGATCCATGGTCAGGACATCTTTTAAGAGCAGGTGATTTAGGACCAGGTCATTATTAAGCCAGCACTTTAGCCAAAAAACTAATGGCCGTAGTTCTATAATATCGTTAATAAAAGGTGTACCGGTTTCCTCGTGGACTATTTGATTAGGGGTTCATTTTGGTACCCCCAGGAGCTGTTTTAAAAAGTTATTCTCAACCACCCCTATGCCGTCAGCCGCCACATACCCCCAGAGTTCGCTAACGTAGCTGCCTATTGCGACACTTTTTGCCTGGTAGATGTTTAATAGAGCAGCGATCGGACGCTTGCTCATTTTCTTGGCAAAATTAAAAATAGCAGAGTTCGCCCGTGTAATATCTCCCCTTTTCCTTTGAAGCAGTGGTCCCCATTTTAATTGGTCGTCAAATAAGACTCCCAGGTAAGAAAATGTCTTCGTCATAGGTACCTTCTCTGTATTAACCATAAAAGGGTACTGTTTCTTGGTGTGCTGCCCCACCTGCATGATGTAAGATTTGCTGTTGTTAAAAGATAAATCACGGGCAGCCATGAAACTGTGGAAGGCACTTAAAAGGGACTAGAGACCTCTGGCAGTTCTTGCTAAAAGGACAGCGTCATCTGCGTATAGCAGAACCGGTAGACCCCTTTCGCCGACATAAGGGTAATCAGCTCCAGTGCTAACCAGGCACTCTTCTAAATTGTTAATGTATAACTTAAAAAGAAAGGGGGCCAGGATACAGCCCTGCCTTACACCTCTATGAACGCCAAAATCCCTGGATACCTTAAGGTCCTGTGAATATCTTACGTTGGCCTTTGTGTCCCGGTGCAGGTCCCTCAGGAAGTTAACCAAAGCCGGCTCGACCTCCGTGGCGCCCATGGGCTCCCACAATTTCCCCCGGTTGACACAGTCAAACGCGGAGGAGAGATCCATGAACTCCATGTAGACAGTGCCCCGCCTTGCTATAGTGTACTGCCCCAGGACTATATACAGAATGCGACATTGTGCCAATGTGGAGTGACCTGGCCGGAACCTATTTTGTATTCTAGAGATGACCCTGTTTGCGTCGGCCCAGGATGTCATTCTATTCAAGATTACACCTCCCACAACCTTGACCACAGAGTCGATAAGGGATATCGGCCTGTAGCAGGTGGTACTGTTACGGTCTCCTTTCTTAAATATTGGCACAATTGTAGAAGTACCCCAGGACCTTGGGCAGCCATGATCAGCGGCTGCGTTGAGCACAGCAGTTAGAACCGGCACCCATAATGATACTTTGGATTTAAAAAGATCCGGGGGCATGCCATCTGGGCCAGGAGCTTTATTGCTTGTCAAAGAATTAATAATATTAAATAAAGGACTTCTTCACATACCTAATTCTACATCTTTTTTGGACTTTTTATCTCTGCGCCCCCACATGAGCTAACAAACTACCCATGATCTGGAAAACACAGCAATGCCAATTAGCAGCTGACGTCGAGGGTGGCTGCACATAAATTTACAAATATTTGGAACTGGGTTCAAGGTGCAGCATCCTAGGGTCCGCTGCTACATTTTTTGTAAAATCATAGATATATCTATAGATGAAGTACCGTACTCTGTACTGTACTCTGTACCTTCCCGAGCACGAGCTTCATGCTGATTGGCTGTCAACACTCCAAACCAGGAAGTGTTGGCAACCATCTTGTGCCTCGGTAGAACCGAGGCACAAGAAAGCAGTGAAACAAATGTGCAAAACTCGCAAACGGGGCAGGGTAGAAACACCCTGACCCCCTAGGCCTGCTCAGGGGGTCCCACAAGGACCCCCTAGGCCAAAAAAATATATATATGTTTTTTAAAAATCGCGGGGTGCGAAGAGCAGTACTCTGTACTGTACTCTGTACCTTCCCGAGCGCATACTGGAGGTTCCTGGTGGGCTAGTTGGCCCCCAGGGACCCCCAGTATGCAAGGGGAGTTAGTTCCTCCTCTGCAAATGTGCCAGGGGGCTGCGTTGCAGAAAGGTGTGAAAAGGGGCGTGGCCTCATTACACCTCTCTGCAGTGCAGCCCCCTGGCGCATACTGGAGGTTCCTGGTGGGCTAGTTGGCCCCAAGGGACCCCCAGTATGCAAGGGGAGTTAGTTCTTCGTCTGCAAATGTGCCAGGGGGCTGCGTTGCAGAAAGGTGTGAAAAGGGGAGTGGCCTCATTACACCTCTCTGCAGTGCAGCCCCCTGGCGCATACTGGAGGTTCCTGGTGGGCTAGTTGGCCCCCAGGGACCCCCAGTATGCAAGGGGAATTAGTTCCCCCTGTGCAAACATGCCAGGGGGCTGCGTTGCAGGGAGGTGTAAAAAGGGGCGTGACCTCATTACACCTCTTTGCAACGCAGCCCCCTGGCACATACTGGAGGTTCCTGGTGGGCTAGTTGGCCCCCAGGGACCCCAGTATGCAAGGGGAGTTAGTTCCTCCCCTGAAAATGTGCAAGGGGGCTGCATTGCAGAGAGGTGTAAAAAGGGGCGTGGCCTCACTACACCTCTCTGCAACGCACCCCCCTGGTGCATACTGGAGGTTCCTGGTGGGCTAGTTGGCCCCCAGGGACCCCCAGTATGCAAGGGGAATTAGTTCCCCCGTTGCAAACGCACCAGGGGGCTGCGTTGCAGAGAGGTGTAATGAGGCCAAGCCCCTTTTTACACCTCTCTGCAACACAGCCCCCTGGCGCATACTGGAGGTTCCTGGTGGGCTAGTTGGCCCTCATGGACCCCCCAGGGTGCAAAGGGACTTAATCGCCCAATTTAGAACGCGCTACGGGGCGTGTTTGCACAGTGGTAAAGGTAGGGGGCGGGGCTTTAGATGATATGTGTGCAAACATGCCCTGTGGTGCATTTTAAGTTGGGGAATTAATTCCTCTTTAATCCAGAGGTCCCCTAGGGGCCAACTAGTCCAACAAGGAACCTCTAGTAAGCGTCTCGGAGCTGCGTTGCAGAGTGTTGTAAAAAGGGGACGTGCCCTTTGAACACCTCTCTGCAATGCAGCTCCCTGGCCCATAGTGATGTCATTTGAGATGTCATCAGTGATGTCATCAGTGATGTCACTGACCATGTCATGAGTGATGTAATATGTGACGTCATCAGCAGTGCATTGCGGGTGCACGAGTTATAGTTAACTGAAATAACTATAACGGGGAAATTTCAATGGTTTTGTATGAGTGAAATGTCCAGCTAACTATAACATGTGTGAAACCTATGGTTTTTTCAGTGAATTTCTAATATTTTTTAAATGCTAATTCCTACCTATAACGTGGCTGACACCTATGGGTTTTTCAGTGAATATACCTATATATATATATATATATATATATATATATATATATATATATATATATATATATATATGTGTGTGTGTGTGTGTGAGTGTGTATAAACTGTAGTTCAAAAACACAAAATAGTGTAAGTTGGCGGAAAATGTGCTTTGATGCTAGTATGTGCTCTTTTAAACAATTTTTGTTTTTAAGTAAGCATGCTAGTGTAGTCTTATTTCAACTCTAAGGTGGGTTGTGACTCTTGGTGCACAATCAGCAGCTTCTTGACGCCTGACAAAAACTTGTATCCATTTTGCTCTGTCTTCCCAAATGTTCTATTAGGGACTATTCTACCCCTAGTAAATTTGTCACAGAAAGAGCATAGTGTGAATCTTTAGTACTTGTTTTGTGTTGGCGCCACATGCTGTCTGACTAGTCCGGTTACAGATTCACTCCAGCCACGTGTCGTGCCCAACAGTGGGCAACCAGAATTAGATTCAGGAGCTGCTCCACAGTGAGGCTTAATGTTCCTTGGCTGTTCCATCACATGCCAGGTTAAGTCTCCATAAAAGCTGTAAATAAATAAATATGATTAACGACTTGTGATGAACAACATGGTACCACTTTAGCCAGATCTCAGACACTTTGGTGCCACTTGCAGTTTGTCATGAACTAATTTGTAGTTTAGCATGACTTTAAAAGATGCACCAACACATTCTGCTAGCTCAGCGAAGGCTCTGCTGCCCAGTTCCTTGAAGAATAATACCCACTGAAGGAATTGAGCAAGAAAAACAGGTCCATACACAGCAACAATGGGATTGCAGTTCTTGAATCACTATAGATCATACTGTAATTTATTGTTCAGTGTTTGGGGGAGGCTATGCAATGCTACACTAGAGAATGTTTCTGCAGATGAAAACTCAAGCCCTTCAGTCCCCACCATTCACTTGTTTGTTGGGAGGCAGCCAATAGAACGTTGGCACATTCCAGCCCTGGTGTCTGGACAACACTGACTCACTCAAATATGTCTTCTGAGAATGATTAAACTGCGAAAACAATTAGATGGGTCTGGCAGGAGTGTGAGGCTGTTCAGCAGCACGAGAATTACCTGGCACACAGTGGAACACAAGGGAGAAAACACCATGAACCCAATGTCCTGTAGAGTTAGGCTACTGCGAGACCTCCACTTCATAAACCCCAGATAACTCCCTGGTCTGTGGTGTCTTCCGCAATAAGGTAGTTAGGTGAAGACCATGTCTATCTAGTATTTTATTCCACTCTGCTATTTTAATATATTATTTTTCCAAGCATAGCATTCTGGGCTTACAACACTAGCCAGGGGGCACTGATATTTGATTGTTACTCAGGAGTGTTATTAATATGATATAGAAAGATAATCTCTCAACCTTTTCAAAGGGTAGGTATCACAATTAATTCAAAGCTCACCTAAGCAAATGTGGCTGATTAGTAATGCAGTTGCTACATTTAAATTAAAAATGATTCTATGAGTGTGGTGGTCTCCTGCTCTTTCATTTGTTCACATGTGTACAGTCCTCATAGCTGGTCATCGTTGTTACTCATGCTCTTCCCTCCAAACACCATTATTAGCAGCCTGCAGCATAGTTTTTCCCGCACCCTTTCTCTCCTTCTCAAACTAACATGCCAGACCCTCTGAATGTCTTCAAGAGCACGGAAGACATCACATATCCTTCATTTTGGGGGTTCTGTCTTATACCGAAGCTAGTTTTATGGTTGAGTCGTATTGATGTGTATAGTGATTGGGTATACCTTTTTGCAATTCTCTCCTTATTTGCTAGTGAGCAAAGGTGTTTTAGGCATTCATTCAAAATACTTTATTCGGTATAAAAAAATACCATAAAAGTGCAGTTAAAATACATCATAATAAAAACAGGCCACATAACAGGTGAGAATGATGCATGCTCAATCCAAAATAGAAAAAAAAACTTTGCCATATAAATTTCATGTTTAGGGTCAATAAGGAACTAACCTCACCAACCACTAAAATTCAAATGGAATACATCATGATAAGGTGGAAATACATATCAATTGAACAACTTTTGCTAAGTGCATGTTCAATCCCTCCTGGATTAAGCAAAGCATTCCCCTCATTAATTTCATTTTAGGTCCTGTAACAGGCTAGCGCTTCATGCCACATTTATTCACCTAGTACCTCTTGTGTTTCTAAGTCTGATGGCCGCCCTTAAAAAATGTACAGTGCAGAACAGGGTTAATGCGTCTGTGGACAATTTTAAAAACAACAAGGCCACCTTAGCATGTTTAAATCTAGCATTCTTTAAAATAGTTTTTAAAAACAAACTCCTAGGATGTGAATAAAAAGGACATAATAAAAAAAAGTGAAGGGTATCCTGCGGAGACCGGTGGTCGCAACCGCACGGACCCTTCAACTCTACAGATGAAGTTTATCCTGCCGGGTCAGCTAATAAGTGGTGTAGACGGTTAAACCTGAAGCGTGTCATTAAAAATCTGTCATGGGCATTATGAAAATGACATAAATAATGCTCAATACCCAGACATGACTTAGTCAGGAGATGTCTCTAACTGATGATTTCACCAGCTCCCTATCTTCCCTAAGTGATGTAACATTTTTCTGGTACCGGTCTTTCACCAAGGCCTTATCCTGGGCTAACATTTTTTGTGGGATTATTAAAAAGATCTGCGCATCCTATGCCAACTAGAGTCTCCTTTACATACTTAAGCCAGGGAATGGGCAGTCCCCGGTCACGGGTAAGACAGTCTATTATGATCTGCTTACTAAATGAAGCCTCTGGGTTTGGCCAGATTTTAGCCCAACAGGTTAGAAGTTTGACTTCCAGCCTGTCTCTAAAATAACTAACGCTCAGTTCTTCATGGATCAGATGTGACGGTGTACTCTGGAGGACTTTGAGTAGACGCAGAAAATACTTGTTTTCTTCCGTTTGTAGGTGCTGCGTGTCAATAAAACCCCATACCTCACTTCCATAAAGAATTTTGGCACAACATATGGAACTGTATAGTCTCAAAATTTGCTCCGGGGACCAACAACCCAGCCTTCTTGCAAAATTCATGATTTACCCGGAGCAACTCGCTAATGTGCGACATTTCTGTTCTAATACAGCTTTAAAATTAAGGCGTTTGTCAAATACAATCCTCAAACCAGAGAACGAGTGCACCTTTTCCAAACAATGAGAATCAATCGAATAACCATATTTTTTGTTTGTTTTTTCCCCACTTCCATGATATACGACTTGGATAGGTTAGGGGATAAGTCTAAATTCTGCATGAAGGAGACAAAGCCATCTATCAGTCCGTGTAGTCCTTTGGGTGTGCATGCGAGGAGAACCGCGTCATCCGCGTAAAGCAGGACGGAGATCCCTCTTGAGACAATCCGCAGAGTATCAACCCTTAGGGCACCAAGTGCCTGATCCAGACTATTTATGTAGAGAGTGAACAAGAATGGGGCTAGGATACAGCCCTGTCTCACCCCACTTGAACACGGGAAAGAGTCAGTGGTACTTCCCTCCTGATTATATCTAACTGAGGCAGTAGTATTCTGATGCAGGACTCTTAGAATATTAATGAGTCCAGGGTCCACGCCAAGGTCGCCCATGACCGCCCAAAATTTCCTGCGATTGACTTGATCGAAAGCCGCCGTCAAGACCATGAAAGCCAAGTTCACAGTTTCGTGATTAGCATTAGTGTACTTGGCTACCAATAAGTACAGATTGAGACATTGATTGGTTGTTGACTTTCCTGGCCTAAAGCCATATTGAGTGTCAGTGATAATGTGTTGATCATCGGCCCAGTCCATTAACCGACTGAGGATAGCCCTTCCTAGCACTTTCGCTGACACATCGATTAAGGAAATAGGCCGATAGCAAAGTGGGCTATCCTTATTACCCTTTTTAAAAATGGGAACGATTGTGGCTGTGGACCAAGATGGTGCCCAAAGATCTACCTGGCTCAAGAAGAGGTTGGGTGGGATCCCATCAAGACCCGGGGTCTTTTTGCGAGTTAGGCCCTCAATTCCTGCCTTAATCTCTCCTGAGGTCAATATTGATACCCCCATCGCTTCTGACTGGCCATCAGTCGGACGATGATTGTAAAGGCCATGAAAGTGCTCATACCATAGTTCTGGCAAAATGTGATTGGCTACCCTTGGTTTTATTTGCGTCTTGAAAACAGGGGTCATTTATAACTTTCCAAAAAGCAGTTGTATTCTTTAGCTCAAATGCTTCCCTCAGGTCCTCCCAAGCCTGCTGTTGCAAACTATTTTTACGTCGTTTTACTGCTAATTTGTAATTTGCCCTGCATGAGGTCACCCTGCTCTTATCTCTTGGGGAGGATTTTAATGCTAATTGCAGATCCCTTAGGGCATGGGAGCACTGTTGGTCAAACCACCTTGGGTCATCCGTACTTGCTTTATGAGTTTTAGTCCTCAGCAGACCATCAATTCAATGGGCCACACCCTCAAAAGCCGTGACCAATTCAGCCCCCTCCACGTTTAAATTTAGGCAATCCGAAATGAGCTGTTCTCCATCTTTCATTAGTGCTATATAGAAAGCTTCGCCCAATCTGTGACCATCTACTTCTCCTCCCTTGATCCATGGCCCATATTACACCACTTGCCCCCACTCTAGGAGGGTCTTACAGAGGTTTAGCTCCCAGAGGGACATGACTAAAGGAATATGGTCACTGAAAATGCTTAAGCAAATTTTAAAACCTATGATCCATTTTTTAAGTATGATAGAAACAAAGATCAAGTCAATGAAAGAATCACTTCCTCTACCTTTGAATGTGGGATGTACCATTTTGTCCTTCCCCACTTCAGCCAGATCCATCGTGTGTGTGAGGGCGTGTGTATTTAATAATTTCCCTAGCACCCTCCCATCCTTTGTATGCTCCATGTGCGGGCCCTCTTCCAGGGTACCCGATGAACAGTCCCCTCCATTTATTTTCAAGTCTAGGCACATGTGGAAATTGAAATCACCAGCTAAAACCAGCTGGAGCATCAACGCCCCTGGCTCCTGAATACACGCCAGCCTACTCTCCAGCCCGCCCATTCTTATAGTACTCTGACCCTGTAGGATAGCATTATAAAAATTTATAAAATTTAGCTTATGGCCCTTGTTATAAAATCTAATCCCCTGCATAAAATCTGAGTTCCATCAGCCCATCTGCCCTGTAAGTTGAGGTCAACATATATAATCAGTCCTCCCTTTGCTCTCCCTGATGCAGCCTTACGTGCTGGGACAAAATACATTTTGTAGCCTTCCAAATGGAGCGTGCTACTTTCCACTGCCCACGTTTCCTGGAGACAGATGACTTGAAATTTCTTGATGTAGACTAGCCAATCATCATTTTTAAATTTTCCAGATAGGCCTGCTATATTCCAGGAGATTATATTAAAATCTCTCTGGCTATATCTGTCAAGACTGTCTTGTGTAAGGCCAGATTGTGAACCACGGGGTACTATAAATGAGTGACTATGTTCATGCGCATCGGAACCCAGAAGCTCTGAGTGTAATGGGTTTGTAGTATCCTCATTTAGGTTTAACATAACCTTCCCACCTGTGTCTGTATTAGGAGGCTGAATCTCCAACCCTTGAGCACCCCTGGTTACAGGCAACAGGTCCAGTCAGGCAATGTCGTTAAGATCCCTTGCGTTGTTAAGGGGGGCGTACCGATTAGTTACTGAGACTATTGGCCCCTCCATTTGTTTCCACCAGATGTCCCTTATATCCATCACAATTGTATGGGGTCATCATATGCCTGTAAAAGAAGTCTAAGGGGAGCATGTTAATACAGGAGTTACCCTCATCCTGATAGCGCCCCTTGCTCTGCATGAGTAAATTGTGTACCAGCTCAGGGTGCCTTTGATTCACGATCACGCTGTCCCCTGAAAAGCATTTCCTGGTGTTGCCGATCCAGGACACCCTTCTAGCCATTAAAATATGCCTGTGGTTAGCGATGTTAAATCCTGCGTTTCTACTCATCCAGTGAGCTGGTTTATTTATCAGCATGTGAGGGGATTCTTCTCCATCTCTTATGCAGGCTGGTACCCCTGTCAAAACAACTGTGTGTGGGCATTATGCAGGCGGTAAGTCTCGGGATGGCAAATCTGGGGTGTCCCGAACCCAGTGTGCTGACACTTCCTCTGAGTCTTTTGTTCTGGTTGATCTTCCGACTACGTTAGTGGGGACTAATTTTTTGGTTGGTGTTGTAACCTAAAATTCCTTCCCTCTCCTGCCTGTTACCTGCATGGTTGATGTGTGTGCCAGGTGCCTTTCCTTCTTTGAGCCCAGGAGTTAACCCTCTGCTCGCTCCATCCTTTATGCCCCCAGGTTGTTCATTGTTATTAATTCTCCCCTTCTTCCCCTCTATTATAGATGGTACATCTGGCAGGTTGGGCCCCTCCAGTACATCTGGACTATTAGTTACGCGCCCATTGGCCACAATGGTAGAGGCGCTGCTTTGTATCAAATACAGCGTCAATTTTTCTTCTACTGATCTAATGTTCTCCAGTACAGGCCCTAGGAGAGTGGTTAACATAATTTCCATCCTTGCCCATACTTCAGCATCCATTCCCTGCCCTACATTAACAATCAATCAATCAATCAATCAGTGACACTTATAAAGCGCGCTACATACCCGTGGGGTCTCAAGGCGCTGGGGGGGGGGGGGAGCCGCTACTGCTCGAACAGCCAGGCAGGTCTTCAGCTTCTTCCTGAAGGAGAGGTGGTCTTGGGTCAGGCGCAGGTCGGTCGGGAGGGAGTTCCAGGTCTTGGCGGCCAGGTGGGAGAAGGACCTTCCTCCTGTAGTCGCTCTTCGGATGCGGGGGACGGCGGCGAGGGCGTGGTTGGCTGATCGGAGGTGGCGTTTGGGAGCGTAGAAGTTGACTCGGCTGTTAACCTCCCCGCATTTAGAACACTGGGGATTATCTTCAGTGCCATCTATATCCGTGGGCATAATGGCTAAAGGCACTGATCTGGCCTTTTGTTTCATTTTTTTGTTTGGAGTTAGACAATCCCCCACTCCTGGTTCGCTTTACTGGGGCCATGTCGCTGTCTGACAACTTGATAGCGCCATTTGGTTTAGAGGCCCTTTTTGAGTGCGTGATAACCTCTCCTCCTACGCTTAGGGTAATTTCCACACTTGTAGTTGGGGCAACCAATGCAATCGCCCCAACCCCCTGCCCTGACAAAAAATCTGAGTCGGTGCCCCCGTATCTTTGACAACATTTTCTGAAGGGCCACTCTCAGATTGTAACTCAATGGGTTGGGGTATTAGACAAGTGGCCTGTGTGGGCATGACAGCGGAAATTGCGCCTTTAAATCATTACCACCTCCCAGCTGTGCTTGGCACGGACAGGCCCGATCATTTGGAGATTTAGTCATGGCTATACTGCCCATTGAAAATGGAGTCCAGGGAAAGTCTCTTCTCCCTTAGCTGAATTTTGTGAGCTAATAATGATTCCGCATTAGTTAGAAAGGCGTCAAGAGTCCCCATGACCCCACCCCCCCACAAAGGAGCCCGTTGCCTTACGCCTGCTCATTCTTCAAACTTGATTCACTTCCGTAGGGGATACAGAAACAGTACCTTTATGGCCACCCTGGAGTCCACTCTACTATCTACTGATCCCTGGGTGTAAGGGGCTGGCCCAGCCCTGCCTCGGTCTGTCGCGAGAGCCACGAGGATCTTTATGCGCCTCCTGGCGCGTATTGGCACAGCTACGGCAGCCCAAGGAGCAGTCTGGGAGATGTAGTCTCCCCCTGAAACAAACGTTGCCGGTGGTGCCGGTGTTGCGCGGGTCCCCAGATGGCAATAGCCCTTATTAGCAATGCTTGTTGACAGTGTCCTATGTAAAGGAAGCAATCTTGCAGGTCCTGATAGTCTTTCAGGCAAGCTGTGTAGCTACCAGTTCAGTCTCAGGGCTGATAATAAGGAGAGAGAAATGTGTGTAGGGACGTATTCCTCCCCGCCTCCAGATAAGGGCCTCTAGTGCGAGATTCCCACTCGGTTGGTGATGAGCACCAATGAGCATCAAATTGAGAAAGGAATGTGGCCACAACGCTTATAAGGCCAGGTCGATTTTGTGTCGATTTTGTGCCGTCAGAACTAGTGCGCCTAAATACTCTCAAACAGGATGAGCATAAATACTTTCAGGCCCTGATACCGCAATGCCTATAATTTGTCGTACAAAAAAGACCAGACAATTTTAATGGAGGTAAGCCAAAAGAAAGCTTCGGTTGGAAAGTGTACAACGTCTAATACTCTTGCTAAATATCTATATTGTGAATGGAAACTAATACGTGCATGTTTAGACACTGACAAATGTCTATGATGTCAGATATTTGCAACGGCAAGATGTAAGTAAGTAAACTTTATTTGCAGCAGTTACTAAATACCCTTGCAAAAATACACACAGAACATTCAGGTTAAAAGGATCGTTTTAAAAATAGCAGATACAAATAGTAAAAAAGCTAACAGTGTGTCTCTGTGTGCGGCCGACTAGAACATACTAATGCCCAGAGCACACCAAGTGGGAGGGTATGTAGACATGTTTAACAGACTTGATAGAATGAGAATAAGTCTGCACCCCACATGATTTCAAAAGATTCTTTAAAGTGCGGCTGTGCAAATTACTATCAACATAAGCGAGAGTATGCAAACTTGTAGGGAACACTTGTAAGTTCACGTGGGAGTCAGTGTAGCCCAAGGACGTGTTATTAAAGGGTATTCCTACATTTATCATACCAGCATCATTTATCTCTCAGCTCCAGGAAATCATAGAGTTATCACCAACCACAGAGAATAGGTTATGCATAGAGTGTTACAAGGTGAAAAGCAAAGCAAATTAAAAATACAAAAATAGTTGTTTCTTTTTGTAGATATCAGCATTTCTGCAGTGCATCTTGAGCCCAGTAATAAGAGCAGGCAGGCTGAAGAGATCAAGTACTTCTTTCTTTTGCCCCATTCCCTTTATCCCAGGGCGACTGGGGGAAGTGTGGATATTAGCATCCTTCCTATTGGATTGGAATTACCAGGATTGTGCAATCCTGACAACATTAAGATGCCAGGATGCACAATGAGGCCAAACCAAAAGTGACTTTTTAGATGATGATAAAACACTATTTAAATTGGTAGGCCTTGATGATTTTTTAAATGTAATGATTAAGATAAACCAAATTTTACTCTACTCTTGAAGGACGATTTTGAGGTTTGAAGATTTTAAAAGGCTGAATTTTAAAGTAACTCTGCTCTAGTTGGAGAGACATTAATTGTGTTAATTGTTCACAAAGGGGCATGCTCTATGCACCATGTACAGGTGTGTTGCACACAGGGATTATTTACACATCATGTTATGTTGCCATGTATGTAGTCTGCAAAGCTGCATTATTCAGAGGGCATAGCATCATTTCAAGACTTAATGTTAGAAGAACACATTCCTCTCTCCACTAATAAATCGGAGAGACATCATGGACTCACAGGCCCCTGTGATGACCAGACCCCCCACTGTGTGTATATTGGTAGATCTGGGACCCCAGTGTAAGGGGGTTTGGACTAAGCAAAAAACTAAAGTAAAAGGAGTACAATCACCTGCAAGAAATGACAAGCGGGATCAGCATCCAGCATTCTGAATTCTATCATTTCTAGCAGGAGTAAATTCCCATCTATCCTCTGCACCTGTCACTTAGTGAGAGATGTATCACATGTAGTCAGCATCTCTGTATGCAGAATGAAGATGATGGAGTTATGACAGCACTTCTGGTCTAAGAAATAGCAACCCCTAAACATATAGATAATTATGAATTATCCTTGGACAATGGGAAGGTATGCATATTCTGAGCAAAGATATACCCGTCCCAATTTGATTTGATCCTATCCGAGCTTTGCTGAGTCCAACTGCAAATATAGCTTTTGCTCTAGTTTTCTGTAGTCCAGGATCTTTTCTTCAAACCCTGAGCAGGCTTGATGGATAACCATTGCAGCCTCAACGCAATATGCAGTGCTTCAGGTGAATATGTTTGCATGTGGATTAGTGGTTTAGTAACAGAACATGCATGTACAGAAAGGTCTGGAAACACATGCGCATAAATAAGTGATTCAACGAAATTAGTGACTTAACCTAAATGTACACAGATAATCTTCACCAACATTTTCTTCAATAACACTCAGGTCTTTGTTTTGTAGGTTAAAAAATGCCACCACACAAACGTATCCAATCAAAAAAGAAACAATGGAGATATTCAACACTGGAACAGCAGAGCAGCTCCATAACTACAAACTCCTGCAAGTTCTTCAAAGTGAATCGAGAACTGGAGGATGCAGTAATTAAGGGAAGCCAACCAGGATGGCAGCCCCGGATTCTATTTCCTGTAACTCGTGCGCTAGGAACCTCTGATGCTGAGAGATCAGACTTAGTCAGAGCTTGCACCTGGCATCTGTAACTCTTAGTTGTAAAGAAACCCAAGTGAAAACAAAAACTGAATACTGGTGGTTCTACACCTCTAATCTACCTATCTGGGATTGGTTCCCTTACATCTACCCTTTGATAAAATCCTCTTCTCCAACTACTGCCAGGATTGGGATACCTCCCTTTCACTGAGCAACTAATGGAAATCATCTCTAGTAATGCCGATCAGCGGTGTCATGAATCTTCCTTGGTGATTTCAACCTTCATTGGTCTAACCCCAACAACCCCGCTGCATCTTGCATTAAATCTTTCTTAATTGATCAAGATCTGATACAGCACTGTGACCTCATTATTTCTAAAGAGCAGTCTATCTCCATAGATTCCATCACCCCTTGTGACTGGTCTGACCACCATTGCATCCTCTTTTATATTAACCGGGAGGTATTGATGAGAAAAGCTCAACCACTAAAATCTAAGATCTGGAAAAGGTACATAAGAGCTATAAACTCTGACAAACTAGCTGCCCACTGTAAATCTGCCCTCTTCTTCCAAGCTGATATGGTTGAGGCACAATCACTCACCACCGCCTACTATTCAACCATCTCCGACATCATGGAGAATATTGCTCCACTCCAACTAAAAAATGCCTCAACAAAAATATCCAAACCTTGGTATAATGAAAATTTAAACTCAGAACGCTGCAACCTTAGGGTATTTGAACGGTCATGGTGAGCCAATCCCTCCTCGGACAAACTAAAACTCCTTAGAGATGCCAGGAGCTGATACAACAAACAAATATCAGTCATTGGGTCTAACCAATCTGATCCTGGTGGCAACCCACCCTCCTGCGATGATCTTGCCGCCTTCTTCGCAGAGAAATCAAGAATCATCTCGATTGACCTTGCCTCTTAGAAGGCTTTACTACCTTCTTCCAATGCTTCCTCACCCATTGAATCCTCTTTTAGGTGAAAATCGACCCCCACGAAGCCCAAGAACAATGCATCATGGGCCACATTTACCACTTTTAGTGAATATATCTTCAAGATTCTTCAGAATATCAACCCTTCCAACCACTTCTGCGACACACTGCCCCCTTCTATCTTTAGCGAAATTACTAGAAAAATGTGTGCAGTCCCAACTCTGTGCCCTCATAGAGAACTACCAACTCCTAGACCAGCATCAATCCAGCTTTAGGAAGTGGCACAGCACCAAATCGGCTCTTACTCACATTTTTGATGACATTTAATTATGCTCGACCAAAATGAATCCTGCCTCCTGATCCTTCTCAACCTTTCCTCCGCATTTGACACAGTTTTTTTTTTTAATTTGTTTTTATTGTTGCATCATAATACCTGGGTACATAGAGAATCAACTGCTGGCGTGGCTTCAACATTCAGCCACGGTCAGCCGTGCGCGCAACTTTTCTGTGTACAAACTTGTGGAATTTGACATTTCTTCCATGAAACAGTACAGATCAGTCAAGCATGTTCTCAGGCTGGGATCCTATAATCGCGCTCCGTAAGGGAGAAGGGAGGATACTAATGGGTACAAGAATGCCCGCCTTGGTGGCGTAAGATCGGGGTCTGTACAGTTCTTATAACTGTATTACCAGTAACTGGGGGAAACACAACTGTGGAGGGGAGCATATAGGCGTTAGCAGGTGCACGGTGGAAGGGAAGCAGGTGTCGGATGTCGGGAGACAGGGGGTTCCCTCAAAGTGCTCCCATATCAAGGTGGTGTAGTCAGAGAGCGGGGGCATTCCATGTTAGTGCTTAGTGGGATGGTCAGTGTGGAGTCAGGGTCTAGACCAGGAGCTATGTGTTCACTCGGGAGAGGGAGTGGGGGGGCGTAGGTGGGTCTTCCTTGCGCAGGGACTGCCGGAAGCTGTGTAGGAGCATGGCATCCTCCTCCGCCGCCGCCCACTTACAAACTGCTCCCGTCCAGGCTGCTATGGGGGGACCCTCCGGGGATCGCCAATGCATAGCTATGCATCTGTTTGCTAGTAGCAGCGCCAAGGACACGAACCGCCTGTGTACAGGTTCTTGTTTAGGGATATGTAGGATGCCTAGTGCGCTGGATTCCCAGGAGGCTAGTGTTGTGAGGCCTGTGAGATCCGCCAGTGTGTCGTGCACCGTTTTCCATAAGGAGTGGAGGTCAGGGCAGTCCCAAAACATGTGACGGAAATCTGCATCGGGGGATCGGCACCTGGGACATAGGAATTGTGTGGATGGGTAAAACCGTTGTAGGCGCGCCGGTGTGAGGTATGCCCTGTGTAGTATATAGTATTGGATGTTTTTGAATCGAGCATTCCTGGAGACGCGTTTCGGGGCCTCGAGCGCCTTGGTCCACTCTGAGTCGTGTAGTGCGCGGCCGATGTCCTCCTCCCATGTGGCCCTTAGGGCCGTCAGGGGGATGTGCGAGAGTTCCTGGATTGATTTATACAACCAGGTGACCAAGTGGCGTCCCACTCCCATGTGTAGGATAGTGTGTAGTACTGGGTGCGTGTCTGGTTCCCCTGCCCTGAGATTATGGTAGGGGCGGAATCCCTCGAGTAGCTGCCGGTGTCTGAGAAATTGACCTGGGGGAAGGTCATATTCTGCGGCCAGTTGAGTGTTTGGTTTCAGCTGTCCTTCCTCGAAGAGTGACTCCATATCCATGATGGGGCAACGTGTCCACTCAGCCAACATTGGCGCCGAGAAGTAGGAGTCCTGCCTGCGGCAGCCCACCAGCGGCAGTAACGGGGAGTATGGGGTCCTATCATACATTGGCGCGCTATCGTGAGTTGGTGGGGGTATGATCGTCTGGGTTCGGTGCCTGGGAGAAGGAGACGGATGAGCTCCGGGGTCGGAACTCTACCGGTCGGGGTGAAAGTCTCCTGGGTGTAGCGGTCCGCTGTCCAATACGATAGCCTGAAGCTGTGCCACCAGGAAGTAGGACTCGAAGGAAGGAGCTCCGAGTCCGCCTTGTGTTGTGGGGAGTTGGAGGATTTTCAAGGCCACTCTGTGTCGGTTCGCGCCCCAAATGAGGGTACCTAGGAGAGAGTTGAGGTCCCGAAAGAAAGATCTGGGCGGCACCACCAGCAGGTTCGTGAAGTGATAGAGAAGTCGGGGGAGCATCACCATTTTTGCCAGGGCTATCCGGCCTATCGGGGCCAGCGGGAGCTTGTTCCAGAAGGCTACAGTCGGGCGTAGGCTAGCGAGCACCTTCCGGTGATTGCCATTGAAGATGTCCGCCGGAGAGTGGTACAGGCGGACACCGAGGTACCGAGGAGCCTCCGCGGACCACGAGAGTTTATGGGCTCCCAGCTCGACGTCCTGGGGAGGTAAGCGCGGGTGGAAGGGGTAGATCGTGGACTTGTCCCAGTTCACCTGGAGTCCCGAGGCGTCTGCAAACTCTGTCAGCGCCACTCCTATGGGAGTTAGATCTGCCTCTATGTCTCGGACATATATTTTGAGGTCATCTGCGTACAGAGAGACGCAGTGCGTATCGTCCGCGAGCGGGATGCCCCAATGGACTCCCTCCTGACGCAGTCTGACCGCCAGCGGCTCGACGGCCAGGGCAAACAAAAGGGGTGATAGGGGGCACCCCTGTCTCGTGCCTCGGCGAACCTCAAATGCAGAGGAGATGTGTTTTCCAATCCGCACTCGCGTTGTTAGGTTGGTGTACAGGAGGCGAGTGTATGCCGTGAGTGTTGGGCCAACGTTGAGACGACTCAGGATTGCGAATAGGTACGGCCAGGTGAGAGTGTCAAACGCCTTTTCCAAATCCATAATCAGACAAGCGGCGCGTGGGAACCTGTCCCGAACCTGATCCTGAACATGGAAGACGCAGCGGATGTTCTGTGAGGTGTTCCTGCCCGGCACAAACCCACATTGGTCAGGGTGGACCAGTGGGCGTATGACCTGGGTGTACCTGTCTGCCAAGATCCTCCCGAGGACCTTGCAGTCCGCCGATAGGAGCGTGATAGGACGATACGATCCCAGTTGGAGAGGGTCCCTGTGGGGTTTGGGGAAGGTCACAATCACGGATTCCCGCAGTGACTGGGGAAGCACTCCCAGATGGAGAGCGGCCGCGAACATCCGAGCCAGTCGGGGAGCCAACAGGGCAGAGAACGTCGAGTAGTACTCCAGGGGGAAGCCGTCGAGCCCCGAGGCTTTGTTCCGGGACAGGGCGCGTACTGCCTGAGTGATATCCGAGGGTGTTATTTTAGTGTCAAGCGTGCGCTTGTCGGCGTCCGATATCGCGGGCAGTGTCAGTGAATCGAGGAAGCGATCCACGCATGATGGAATGTAGCGGGTTGGGGCCTCATATACCTGTGCGTAGTGGTGTTGGAACGCCAGGAGGATCTCGGCCTGGGATCGCACCAGTATGCCTTCCGGATTGATAATATCCGTTATTGGTTTGGCCTCGGTGTCCTGCCTTGCCATACAGGCAAGCATTGCCCCCGTTTTGTCCCGTTCTTTGTGTACTCTGGAGGCATAGGCCCGAAAATTATACTTCCGGAGATCGGCGCAGGCAGCTTGATATACCGACTTCGCCTCGGCCGTGAGCGCTACGTTCTCTTCCGAGTCATCGGTTCGTTTCGTGAGCATAGCCAGGCGCTGTTCCGACGTGAGGAGTGTCTGTTCTAGTGTGCGGCGAACCCCTGCGATTTGTTGTATGCATTCCCCCCGTGCCACCACTTTGAATGTATCCCACTCCACAAACGTTGATGATGCCGAATCCGCGTTGTGTAGGAAGTATTCCTGTATGCTGGTTTTGTGCGTATCCCTGAAGACCTGGCCTGATAAGCAGTCTTTAGGGAGGCGCCAGGTGGGAACTGGCGGGTGTGGGGGGCGCCAGATCAGGCGTAAAATGTGAGCATCGTGATCCGAGAGGATCCGACCCAGGTAGTCGGAGGATGTTACCTTTGGGAGGATAGGTGCAGAGCATAGGAACCTGTCCAGACGGACCCGAAGGTTGTGTGGAATCGAGTGCAACGAGTAGACACGGGCCAGTGGGTGTAAGTGTCGCCACGCGTCAGTGAGTGCCCAGTGTGTGGTCCAGGCTCTGAAGAGTTCCGCCTGTCGGGGGGTTGGGGCGCCTGCGTGGGTGGGGGGGTGATCTGTCCAAAGCGGGGTTCAGCGTGCAATTGTAATCACCTCCCAAAATCCATGGAATTGTAGTGAATTGGGCCAGGACTACTGTGAGGTGATCCCAGAATTTATCTTGTTCAGTGTTAGGGGCGTAAATGCTGCCCAGGAGGACCCCTTGCCCGTCTAAGATTCCTTCTAATAGTGCGTATCTGCCCTCCCTGTCAACCACCCGTCTAAGTGTTCGGAAAGGGGTGCCTGGCCTAACCCACACTAAGGCACCTCGAGCGAACGCTGAGTAGGTCGTGGCGCAAAAGGTCCCTCGCCACTTGGCCTGTAATCGGCCCAGTTCGGCAGCGTTGGTATGTGTCTCCTGTAACAATGCTACGCTAGCTGCCATGCGCTTAATGTAGGAGTAGACGGAGTAGCGTTTGCTCGGTGTGTGGAGGCCCCGTACATTCAGCGTGAGGACGTTAACGTCCGACCGTGAAGTCGCCATTGTTGTGATTTCGTGCTTGTGAGTGGGGCACCCTTGTACCTCCCAAGGACCGTAAGGTCCTGTGTTTCGTATGTGCTCCGGCGCGCCATGCTTCCGTATGTGTGGGGGAGGGTCTAACGGGGGCTACAACAGGTAGAACCAAAGATGGGAAACAGTCCCAATGCCAGGGATATATCACCGGGGTGGCATATCCAAACTAGTGTCCCACTAGGGGAGAAATATAACAAAATTCTGTGGGGGTGGCAGCGTGAGTTACTGCCGGGCTTATTCACAGATCGGGCTGTTGTAGGAGAGATGACATTCGCGTGTGTGCATATACAGCCAACTAACTAAGCCTCTTTGGCACGCAAACTTCGCATAGCGTGATCAGCAACCAAAAAGAAAGAGGATACAGCAATCGTCCAATTGTTCATCCTGAAGAGGTGCCAGTTTGGCCAGCTTGGGTAGTGTCCATTGCATGCACCGCAAGGAGGGGAGATGAGATCGGACCAAATCCTGACATTGTGCCATCGCTGTCCCGGTCCTTCTCAGGGGTGAATAGGTGTGGTTGGCTTTCCAGGTCCGAGGCTTGGGGAGAGGTGTGCAGCTCGGTCACCGCTCGTAGGGCGTCCCGCCGCTCCTGCATAATTTGCGTGAGATCGGGCGAACCCGTGGGTGAGGATGCTTGACTCTTGGAGGTGTCCGTCCGGGCGCGATTCATGCCTCGTCTACTGGATCGTCGTGAGTCGTTGTTTTGTCTCCGCTGGGGACCGGG
Organism: Lissotriton vulgaris; assembly: GCF_964263255.1. NCBI lineage: Eukaryota > Metazoa > Chordata > Amphibia > Caudata > Salamandridae > Lissotriton > Lissotriton vulgaris. Next base: position 1,046,322,470 of record NC_141697.1, on the reverse strand, counting down.
CTTAGGGATCAACGGACAGTGGAACTCCGCCCAGTCCTGTGCTTCCTCCGCCGTGGTGAAGAATATGGATTTCCCGTTATGGAGCACCTTAAGGCGGGCCGGGAACAGTAGGGAGTACTGGAGATTGTTTTCGCGGAGACGCCTTTTAACCTCCAGATAGGTTGAGCGTTGCTGTTGTACCTCGTGGGCATAATCTGGGAACACCATGACCTGTTGGTCTTCCACTTGCAAGGGGCCCGCCACCCGGGCCGCACGAAGCACCGCATCACGGTCTCGGAAATGTAGGAACTTAGCCAGCATAGGGCGTGGATGTAGGCCCGGCTTGGGCTTCCGGGCAGGGACCCTGTGTGCCCTTTCGATTGAGAAGAACGCTGATCGCTCCGACTCGGGGATAAACGATCTGGTCCATGATTCCATATAGGTCAGCGGGTCCGAGTTTTCAATCCCCTCCGGCAGTCCCAGGACGCGGATGTTGCATCGTCTTGAGCGTCCCTCCAAATCGATCGTGCGCTCCTCGAGGGCCGCTACTCGGCGCATGACTTCCTTCACGTCTGCTTCTTGCGTTTTCACCGTGGGCTGAAGCGCTGCCACGTTTCGCTCTCCTTCCTTCACTCTATCCACCAGTTTGCGGTGATCGTCGCGGATTAGGCTGATGTCCGTCGTCAGGGCGCCCAGACGTTCCTCCATAGAGAGCCGGGACATTTCGATAGCCGCCAGTACCTGATCCAGTTTCGCCGAGAGTGTGGGATCCGCGTTTGGCGTGTTTGCCTGAGTCCATGTCCTTGTGTGCGGCATTTTCTCGATGGCCATTTCAGGGACGGCAGTCGTCTGCGTGCCCCTTGGTTTCCCCATTGGGCAGTGGGAGAGGGCGCCGTGGCGTCGTGGAGTCCTGAAGCCACGGGTAGTTGGGGCGAGGGCCAGTCCTGTGGGGGTCAAGTGAGCAGTCTTTGTGGCTGTCGAGGTACCCCTGATCTCGCCTCGGGGCCCCTCCGGTTCGGTGGTGTGGCCTGCGCTGGCGTCCGCAGACTCACGGCAATAGGCTGTTGGCGCGGTATGGGGCCAGCTGCACCCCTCTCCCCTCGAGGCTGTGAATAGTTTATGGCGGGAGTCGAGGTAGTGTGGGCTGAGCGGAGGGTTCCTGTGGGACCGTGGTGGCGAGGAGCTGGGCTTAGTGTGGCGTGCCTCCGCTGTGTCCTGGGGAGGGGGTCGCCGCCGCCATTGTTATAGGGGAGCCCGGACCAGGCCCGGTATCTGAGTCCTTCCGGGCGCCATGTTAAGGTCAGGCGGCTCGATCAACGAGGCTGTCCGCTGTGCCAGAGACGTCTATGCTGCTTCGTTCCCCCGTCCAGGAGGTGCGGTGTTGGGTCTCAGGGGGGGTCGGAGGCCACTGGGGCGGTAGCGATGAGGGCCCCCAGGAGGGGGGAAGGGGGGTGCTGGCACTCACCGCCCTTCTGGAGCTTCTTCGTTGCAGGAGGGACCGGGCGGCGCGTTGGTGGTGTGCTCGCTGACGTCCCTCAAAGCACGGTGGTCAGGCCGGCATCCAGCCGGGTAGGAGTGCTGGTGGGGTGAGGCTCCGGTCCTGTGTCCACCATCTTGCGCGCCGATGCGCGCTCGCCGTGGCGAGCCCAGCGCCGAGCACACCTCCGAGAGTCAGTTGCGCCGACCTGCCTGGAGCTCCACAGCTCTGGTCCGTGCGCGTGTTCCCCGGGGTCTCCGGTCCGGCAACGAGGGTGCAGACGCCTCGGATCTAGGTGGCCGGGGACGCGGCCGCCATCTTGCAGTCCGGCTCCCCGCTCCGGCCGGTGAAATTTCCTCCTCTAATGCCGCACTTCAGCAGCGGCCACGGCTCTCTCAAATGAAGCCCCCGGTGTTTCCTCTTCCGCCGGTCTCCGTTTCATTGGCTGAGGCTCACGGCGATCCCTGGAAACGGGCAGGATGCAAGCCCGATCGCGGAGCCTCAGCAAAACACCGCCGCCATCGTGGCTTGCTAAGCCACGCCCCCCTCCGCATTTGACACAGTTAATCATGACAACCTCCTATCCATCCTGCAAAAATAGAATGGGTTTTTCTGATCGGGTGTTAATATGGTTCTCATCCTTCCTTCATCACAGAACTCAGAGAGTCAAGGCAAACCACTCTCTCTCACAGCCCTCTACTGTACTCATGGGGGTCCCCCAAGGATCCGCTCTATCTCCTATCCTCTTCAATCTTTTCTTGGAACCTCTTGCACATTCTATAAATTCCATGAACATTCTCTTCCACATGTATGCGGACGACATGCAATGATATTTGAAAATCTCATCCTCAGAAAACATCATCTCATTCAATACTACCTTTATGGTTACTCAAAACTGGTTAACGGAGAATCATCTACTGCTCAACACCTCTAAAACGGAAGTCCTGCTCATCTCCTCTCCGAATCTCATCCCTAAACTGGACCTCTGGCTGAGTCACCTCACTGCTTTCAACTGTACTCCTCACATCATAGACGCAGCCAAGTCTCTCAGTATCACTATGGACCAGCACCTGCACATGAAAAGTCATATCAGCAATGTATGCAAAGGAGCTAACCACTTGATGAGATCTCTCAGAAATATCAAACCTTTCCTTCCTCTAAATGATTTCAAGCAAGTGGTCCAAGCGATTGTCTTGCCGAGGTTAGACTACGGCAGTGCTACCCTCTGTGGCCTTCCCAAATACGCTCTGGCTCCTCTAAGGGCTGTACTTAACTTGGCTGCCAGATTGGTTACTGATACCAAGCGAAAAGATCATATATCCCCAGTCCTAAAATCCCTCAATTGGTTGCCCTTCGAACCACAAATTCAATTAAAGAGTGATGTTCTTACACACAAGCCCTTCACCTTAATACTTCTACGTACCTTGCCAAAAAAACGTAAACTATCCTGTGGCGTAAGAGCTTCAAGAAGTACCTCTACCGTCCTCCTGAAACCACTCGTCCTTAAGAAAAGAATAAGAGAAGTTGTCACCGAGCTTTCTCCGGAGCTGCCCCTAAGATTTGGAACTCTCTCCCACCCGAAGTTTGCAGAATCTCCTCATTGATGGCGTTCAAAGTGGAAGCCAAAACATTCCTAATGAACAAATTCTAATTAGGGTTAGACTCACAGGCCTGTTGACTTTGCACCTGCTGACTTTGTTCTTACTTTTGATACAGCTCCCCCTAGTACACTGTGTTTCACCCTTGCTACCCGCCTACACTTGTTTTATTGTATTACCATCCTAGTTGTATTTTGCACTGTATTTTCTTTCTCTCCCTTACTCTTATGATATTGTTATAGATATTGCTTGTCCTTCCTCCCATCATATTGTAAAGCGCTCTGTTATCCCGCAGGATCTTGTTCGCGCTATAAAAAACAAAATAAATAAATAAATACCCTGCCTGTATACGTGCTGCACAAACCTAGCATGCCACAGAGTGGACAATCTGAGGCAACACCAGAGACCACGCTTACTGACAGTGTCCTGTGTGTAGTACATTAAGGCTTCAAGCTTTGCCATGGTGGTATCAAGCACAGCTGAAATGAACATAGGACATGGCTGGAGGCTGTGCTCTGTGGCAATAATACGCGGGAAAACACCGTTACAACGCAACTTTTACAACACACACCGTTACAACGCATACCATTACAACGCTGGTTTCTTTACAACGCATGGCTTTACAACGCATGACATTACATAGCAGATGCTATTACAACGCATGCCATTACAACGTAAGTATAGGTAAGTAATTTATTTTATTTTACCTTTTTTTTAATTACTAAAATATTTAAAATTAATAAAATAATTTAATTAAAGTAATTTATTATATATAGTTTGGATTTTGGGGTACAGGGGTATTTTTAGGTTTATGAGCTGGGTTTGGGTTTTGGGGTACAGGGGTATTTTTAGGTTTTAGGGCTGGGTTTGGGTTTTGGGGTACAAGGGTATTTTTAGGTTTTAGGGCTGGGTTTGGGTTTTGGGGTACAGGGGTATTTTAGGTTTTAGGGCTGGGTTTGGGTTTAGGGGTACAGGGGTATTTTTAGGGTTCAGGGTTGGGTTTGGGTTTTGGGGTACAGGGGTATTTTTAGGGTTCAGGGCTGGGGTTGGGTTTTGGGGTACAGGGGTATTTTTAGGGTTCAGGGCTGGGTTTGGATTTTGGGGTACAGGGGTATTTTTAGGGTTCAGTTTTTAAATAAATAATTAAAAATAATTTAAAAAATTATTTTGATTAATTGTATTTATTATTATAGTTTTTTAATAATAATAATAATAATAATAATAATAATAGTTATTTTAAAAATAAACTATTTTTTAAAATATATATAAGTACAAATTAATTATTTTTAAATAATTTAATTTATTTAATTAATTACATTTAATTAAATTTCATTTTTAAGTAAAATAATATACTTACCTATACTTACGTTGTAATGGCATGCGTTGTAATAGCATCTGCTATGTAATGTCTTGCGTTGTAAAGGTATGCGTTGTAAATGTTGCTGCATTGTAAAAATTGCGATGTAACGGTCTGCGTTGTAAAATTACGCGTTGTAACGTCATACATCCATAATACGCATGTGTGATTCTCATAGCATTCCCACATGTCACGCCACCCTGCTAAGAGGTCATGTGTGCTGCATATTGTATAAAGCTTTATGCTATATCCCTAGAATTGTGTGGCATTAAAGAGTATGGTATCATAAAATCACAGACTAAATGTCATGTTCTATCCTAAACATCCTTTCCTAAAAGATTGCCTCGTTGGAGGTAGAAATATAAAAAATCCCATCAATGGGATGATATTGTTGTAACGTTGGATGCCGTCAAAGCCTTGGAACAAACGTTTAGCACAGTCCTATTGAAGATGCTGACTGACCGAGATTTGATGGTGGGATGTTGTCAGATTGGCCATGACTTACTGCCAGTACCTCCTTTTTCGATTCAAGCTCACTCTTGAGAGTCAGTACCTTATATTCACTTCCATTTCACCTTCAAGTACTTTAGAACAAGCTAATAGAATAAGATACCAGGACACCTGTCATGCTGGTGACCCTAAGGTCCAGGACGAAATCTAAGATCACAGAGAGGACTGTGAAACTTATACAGATGTCGCAATAGCGAGATAGTGGTGCATGCTGCAAAGCCTAAGTCAATATAGCAGATATAGTGGTACATTTTATTGTGCTTTACAGTGACCACCTGCTATCAAATAGTAACTGTTTCCATGGCACAAATAGTCGAACATACACTGGGGCATATTTATCATATTTCCATGCAGTGCAATGCAGCAAGCTACCTTGCTGCACTGTGTGAAAAGGAAAGGGTAGGAATGCACCATTTTTGACATCATACGGCACATTTCTGTCCTGTCCTTCCACTGGCTCACTTTTGGCTGCCTAGCGCCAATGCAGTCACCCTTTCACCATGGTGCAAGGGGGCCTGCTTTGTAAGCAGGATTTATTTTTGCAGAAAGGAACACCCCAGCACCTCAGTAGAGGGCTGGGGTCATCAGAAGAGCCAGGTCTTAAGTCATTCCTGAACAAGGGCAATGTGGGAGATTACCGGAGGTGGATGGGTAGGGTGTTCCAGGCTTTGGCTGTGGGGTAAGAGAAGGACTTTCCTCCCGTTCTAGTCTTGTTGATATGAAGGACGGTGGCCAGAGAGAGATGGGCTGATCGGAGACGTCTTTTGGATGCGTGGAAGGAGAGGGGACTGTTCAGGTATGCGGGTACGGTGTTGAGAAGGGCCTTGTATGCGTGGGTGTAGAGTTGATGGGTATTCTTCTTTTGACTGGTTGCCAGTGGAGATCGCGCAGGTGCTGGGTGATGTGACTGCAAACTTTCAACTGGGATGAACCTCGTTCCTGTATCTGACCAATAATCCACTGCAGTCGGCCTTAACTTTTGACTTTTCCCCTATCTAGTCTGACCCTATGACTGTGATTGGCAGTCTGTGCTTGTTGGCACTATTTCTAATTCATATCATCAAAAAATAATGTATATTTCCTGTTCCACTTAGTGGATAGTTTATTTGATTTTATGTAATTTATTCCTTATTCCTATTTATTCCTTTTTCCTATTTTCTATTTTTCTAAATGAGTTTGGGATTTGTCCATTGTTGTGATGTCACCATATCCCTGTTTGAGTACTGCATAAATACTTTAGACAGAGCCTCTAAGTTAAGCCTGACTGCTTTGTGGGAAGCTACTAGAGGGTTAAGCACAGGTTTATTTAATATCTTACTGGGACAAGATTTAGGGTTATTATTTTAAGTGGTTTCTCACCACCCTCAACTAACAGTCCAATTTCCTACAATCACTGTGGAGTAACCTCAACAGCTAAAATGTTCTGTAAGAGAGCTGAATATCTCAAAATACGCTGCATCATTTTCAGCTGGAAAAAAATATGATTTCACAACTGTCTTGTCATGATCTGTCATTTTAAAGTCTATGGGGCATATGTATGAAAATCCGTTTTTGCGATTCTCAAATAGCGATTTTTTGAGAAACACTATTTGAGAATTGCAAATTTTGCAATTTCTTAGTATTCCTTAATTGCAATTAGCAAATTGCGAAATCGCAATTAAGGAATACCTTCCCATTCATTCCTATGGGCCAGAAGGCCCATAGGAATGAATGGAAAGTCATTCTCAATTTGCAATTCGCAATTTGAGAATCGCAAAATGGAGAATAATTTCAAGGGTGCAAGGGTGTCCTAAGGACACCCTGATGCACCCCTGAAATGAGTATGTGTATGCATATGGCACACATACATGACCTAAGGGCCTGTATGTGTGGCACCTTGACAAATGCCAAAAAGTGCATTTTTGAAAGAAATCGCAAATTACCTCCAACTTGACGTTGGTGGTAATTTGCGATTTCTTTAGGAAAAATCGCACAACTTGGGTGCTTGTTACATAGCATTTAGGGAATCACATTAATTTGCAATTCCTTAATATTGCGATGCGATTTTGCTCATACATCGCGTTTTGCGAATTTTTAGTTGCAAACGCTGTTTTTTGCGATTTGCAGCGTTTGCGACAAAAAATGTGTTTCATACATATGCGCCTATGTATATGCCCAGGGCCTGGAGTTTCTCAGCCGGTTTAGGACATGAGCCAAAACTCGCTGACCAGAAATCGCATGACCAATTCTCACCACGGCTACCAACTAAAACAATCTGCATTTGTGTGGAAGTGAATTTAGGATTATTTTTCGTTTTACTTTTACTTTGGCAACCAACATTTGACCATTAATAGGATGACATTAGTATGCTTTTTAATGCACTCACCATGAAAATGAATTTCTCTTCTATTGTGTTTGCCAAAAATCATAACATGTGCATTAGAACATTTTAAGTCATTACTGGACAGTATTGGAATACAAAATGGTAATTGAAACCTCCTAGAGCAGTGGTTCCCAAACTTTTGACTCCTGAGGACCCCGATTGAGTCATCACTGGAAGCCGGGGACCCCCAAGCAATTTGAATGAGTTAAATTTGAAATATTAAAACAGTAATTAAAAAAAAATACACACGTGTGCATACAAAACAAATACTCAAAGTACTAAGGATTTTGGGGCCAGATGTACGACCATTTCATTTAGCGCCTCGCAATTGGCGACCCATGGCAAGTGGCAAATTGTGAGTCGCTAAATGAAATGTACAACAGTGTGTTTAACACTGTTTGGGATTCCCAATGGGGTCGCAAATTGCGAGGTTCATTAATATTAATGAGCTTCTCGCAATTTGCGAGCCCATTGGGAATGACAGGCCCTCCCAGGTATAGTGGCCTGCTGGGCTCTGCAGGCCACCATGTCTGGGACTGCTTTTAAATAAAGCAGTTTTAAAAAGAAAATGCAGCCCATTTACCATGCATTTAAAGAAAAATGAAATGAAACATTTTCGTTTCATTTTCTAAGAGCAGGCAGAGGTCCCTGGGACCACTGCCTGCCCTTAAAAAATTATTTTGCATGCATTTGCAAAGGGGAAGGGTTCCCCCGAGGACCCCTTCCCATTTGCAAATGCATTACCATCTACTTGAAGTAGGTGATAATTGCGAATGTTTTGCGACCGCAAAACATTTGTACATGGTTTTGAGACTCGCTATTTGGAAGGAAATGCCCCTTCCAAATAGTAAGTTGCAAAACGTATTTAGCGAGTCGCAAACAAATTGCGACTCGCGAAATAGGCAAAGTACATTGCCCAATAGGTTTTTGCATGCACAAACGGGTTCGCGAACCCGTTCGCACATGTAAAAACTGATCCTACATCTGGCCTTTAGTATTTTATATTGAAGTGATAGCCCCTCTGTCACATGCATTTCATTTGTTTTATAGCATCTCTCATACCATTGTAGGATGCCAGAGCACTTTACATCACACACATATAGAGACATTGAATCATACATGTAAATCAGTGTGTATATAAAATGTTTAATGAGTGCTTGGTTTGGAAAAGCACAAACTCAGGATTCAAAACATAACACGGTGGCTAGCACTGACTTTAACATTAAAAATGTGTTTCCACCCAAATAAACTTTTTAGCAGCATCAGGATAATGAATAACTGGGGAAAAACATAAGTGACTAACTGGTACCATGCAGTTTGCAAGCAGCTCTTTGATGGCAGTTCATAGGTCCCTCTGCTAGATTATGATTGTCACTTATGAAGTGCACAGTAACGAAAGAATCTCTGTGACAAAAGCAGTAACCACGAACCTATGCACATAAAATACTGCGTTTTAAAATGCCTGTTACACATTCTTTGCAGTAGGCACATTAACCCTCTGTGCTACATTAGGTCAAAGTCAAAGCTGCCACTGAACAAAACTCTCCTTGTGCTCCAGCAGGTACATTAATCACTGGCATGATCTTGACACTTTTATTGTTGCTGGAAAGCTGCTAATTATACAAGAAACTTTTCTGTGCTTTTAAAATTGTTTCCTAAGGACCCCCAGAGAATATGTCACGGACCCCTGGGGGTCCGCGGACCCCAGTTTGGGAAACACTGTCCTAGAGGATTCTCCAGTGACTCAGAGTGCAATGTGTCTCCTTCCATCGTACTACAATATTAAATAAGGCACATTGAACACTGCAAGTGCCAGATTGCTAGGGGATATGCCAAATAAAGGACAAAAATCTATTTTTTAGATGTGCACTGCCAGATTCTGCTAGGCCCTGAGCAATATGTCTCGAAGATATTTACTCATGGTAAGTGAACACATTACAAATGCAGCAGTACAGCATTACTTTAAAACAACTGGAATATAAATGCAATTACCACACATTGGCTGCATTTTTGTGCCACACTAACTGAGACCTTCAACCACACTGTCTCACAGGTATCTAAAGGTGATCAGGGAGAGGAACCCCGCAAAGGGCATAAGGCCATATACAGTTAGCCTGCATAGACATAAGGTAAGACCTCTGAATAAGATAAAGCGGCGGCGTCATCCTCAACTACTGTGCAGAGCCATCCAGGCCAATTGATGAATTAGTAAATGGACACTTCCTTTCCCCTAGCTAGTAGGCCATCTTTTAGGTCATTCCTTGCAATACGATGCCCTCTAGTAGCAACTTCGGGTAATGCAATAAAGCTGCTGCCTACAATGGCTGTAATATAGCAGGGGCCCTATCTGCAGGAAGGGATTATTAAAAAAAGGAAAGCAAAAAACGATTTAATACTGTAGAAGGCAGCTCATAAAATTGAAATATGCCTTCGCTTTTTGAATTCTTTTACGAACATTTTATGTATAACCCACATATTTAACAGTTTTTGTATCTCTAGCAGTCTAGCTTCCTGATCCGATTGGACAAGGCACTGGATACTGCCAAAGACCCCCTAGACTCAGAAAGACTTCCTTTCCCCGTGGTTGATTATTTCAGGAAGTTTCAGCTGTTTGTTTTACAGTTTTGAAAGTCTGTGGTGGTCAGTCATGTTATTCTTGGGCATCTCTCTGACTGGACGTTTGCACTTTGAAAACAACAATTCTCTTATTCTCAACTATAATTGTGTTTACAGAAATAACAGGACAGATATTTTAAGCAACTATGTCAAGAATGTTTCTTCATGAATTCCTTGGCATTTCTTTGTTTGCCCGCTATCATAGCAGGCCATTCCCTTGAACTAAAATTCAGCTTGTTTCATCAATAAAGTTTATATAAAATGTATTAATTGGGTTAGTTTATTACATGCAGGCGCAGCATTGTGGCCGTATTTAAAGAATTTTCTAAAATCTTACTTTGTCAAGCTATATAAAGTTGGTAACAAAGTACTAATAGGCAATGTTGGCAGAAGTGATGCTTTCTTGCATTATATTTCTACGAAGACCACTCTGACGATTATTGGTGGTCAATGTGTCAATGTCCCCATGGCTACTACATTTTTTAAAAGGTATGACCACCGATCTTTTATTTTCTGCCAGAACTGGATGATTTTGCCTTTAAAACGTCTGCCTGATGGGGTGGACACTCCCTATTTAAAATAACCACACTGCTATTACTTGTAAAGACGCGCGACCAGATGGACAAAGCATTTTTATAGTTGAAAATGATCCGATTCAGAGTTTGCAACCGCAAAAATACTTTTTGCAATGTACCATACCCATTTTAGGAGGCAGTAGTATTTTTCAAACTCCTAAAATGGGTTTAGAAATGGAGAACACATCGCTATTTGAAAGGGACATGTTGGAAGCATCTCATCCAAATCGTTTTTCCTACCCATAGGTACCAATGGTTTAGGATCAAAATAGTCGGCCAATATTTTGCAACCAGTATTTCATACACCTGGCCATACCTTCCTTTTACCCTGGATGTCTTGTAAAATATCACTACTGGGTCGAATGAAACATGTAATACAGGAGACGAAATGTTGACACAAAATGTTTAGGGCCTGTAAACAAATTGGATGGAAACTCCAACTTTTGCGTGAAGTGCACAACTCAGTAACCTCTTCGATGCCGAGGGCCATCTGACGTCACAGTGGGAGTGTGCATTCGACGGCCGGGGGCCGTCTGATCTGAGCATGTGTTAAATTACGCCGCACTGCGGCGGAATTTGCGCCGCGTCGAAGATGTTATGACATACTTTTGTTAGAAACATGAACAATTGTAATTTTAACAGAGGAGTGGACATTAAGCAAATGAATAGGTTCACAAAATGTGTCTATTCTTTTCGAATGATCCTGACTGACCTATGGTATTAGCATAGGGTGATACAAAAGGGGATGATGGACGGAGCGTTTGAGCAAATCAAACACTCACCCCCAGTCAACTGATCTGGGTTTAATCCATCACCATTCTTTAGCTCACTCAGCCACCCCAGTTCAGACATGGCCATATGCAAATCAGTCTGACCCTGTGCCTCATGGGAACAGTCCAGCCCGAACTGCCAAGCCATGTCTTCCCTGGACCGGAAACAAGCATCCTGGGACCGGTTTCGGATTCATAATCCTCATCAGCCAGGCTATCTTGAATCCAGTGGCCAAGTGAGCAAGGGACTCACGTCTGAGCATACCCTGCCAATTTAGGGCGAACAAAGCGATACAAAAAGAGATGATGGACGGAGCGTTTGAGCAAATCAAACACTCACCCCCAGTCAACTGATCTGGGTTTAATCCATCACCATTCTTTAGCTCACTCAGCCACCCCAGTTCAGACATGGCCATATGCAAATCAGTCTGACCCTGTGGCTCATGGGAACAGTCCAGCTCGAACTGCCAACCCATGTCTTCCCTGGACCGGAAACAAGCATCCCGGGACGGGTTTCGGATTCATAATCCTCATCAGCCAGGCTATCTTGAATCCAGTGGCCAAGTGAGCAAGGGACTCACGTCTGAGTGTACCCTGCCAATTTAGGGCAAACAAAGCGATACAAAAGGGGATGATGGACGGAGCGTTTGAGCAAATCAAGCACTCACCCCCAGTCAACTGATCTGGGTTTAATCCATCACCATTCTTTAGCTCACTCAGCCACCCCAGTTCAGACATGGCCACATGCAAATCAGTCTGACCCTGTGCCTCATGGGAACAGTCCAGCCCGAACTCCCAAGCCATGTCTTCCCCGGACTGGAAACAAGCATCCTGGGACCGGTTTCGGATTCATAATCCTCATCAGCCAGGCTATCTTGAATCCAGTGGCCAAGTGAGCAAGGGACTCATGTCTGAGTCTACCCTGCCAACTTGGGGCGAACAAAGCAATACAAAAGGGGATGATGGACGGAGCGTTTGAGCAAATTAAACACTCATCCCCAGTCAACTGATCTGGGTTTAATCCATTACCATTCTTTAGCTCACTCAGCCACCCCAGTTCAGACATGGCCATATGCAAATGAGTCTGACCCTGTGCCTCATGGGAACAGTCCAGCCCGGATGTATGAAGGTACAACGCGTACCGTCACAACGCATCCCTTTAGCACGCATCCCTTACAACGCAAGTCGTTACCACGACTTGCGTTGGGGGTGCGGATTTCGAATAGTATAATTTACTATTCTAACACCAGTCCCCGTGGACCCTAGGGAAGGTGTTGGAATAGTAAATTAACTTTTTGTAAACCTTTAGCGCCCTCCAGCGCAAGTCGTGGTAACGACTTGCGTTGTAAGGGATGCGTGCTAAAGGTACTGCGTTGTGAAAACCTCGTGGTAAACGATGTTTACCGTCCAGCCCGAACTGCCAAGCCATGTCTTCCCTGGACCAGAAACAAGCATCCTGGGACCGTTTTCGGATTCATAATCCTCATCAGCCAGGCTATCTTGAATCCAGTGGCCAAGTGAGCAAGGGACTCACGTCTGAGCATAGCCTGCCAACTTATGCGAACAAAGCGATACAAAAGGGGAAGATGGACGGAGCGTTTGAGCAAATCAAACACTCACTAGTCCATCATCCCCTTTTGTATTGCTTTGTTCACCCTAAGTTGGCAGGGTATGCTCAGACGTGCTCACTTGGCCACTGGATTCAAGATAGCCTGGCTGATGAGGATTATGAATCCGAAACCGGTCCCAGGATGCTTGTTTCCGGTCCAGGGAAGACATGGCTTGGCAGTTCGGGCTGGACTGTTCCCATGAGGCACAGGGTCAGACTGATTTGCATATGGCCATGTCTGAACTGGGGTGGCTGAGTGAGCTAAAGAATAGTGATGGATTAAACCCAGATCAGTTGACTGGGGGTGAGTGTTTGATTGGCTCAAACACTCCGTCCATGATCCCCTCTTGTATTAGCTGCAGCATCAAGGCTCTCAATCTGAGTGCAGGTGACAATTATGATCCCTGTGCGAACTCAAATGTGCACAATGATCGCAATTCTGAGTGATAAAGAATGTGCCTACATCATTTTCTCCCTGATTCTTTGGGAGATGAATAGGCCTAATGGCTAGGGCGGTCCACCTCGAATCTGGGGAACTGGGTTAGAGTCTCGGCAATGACGCTGAACATCCTGTGATTCTGGGCAAATCACTTAATCTCCCTGTGCCTAACAAAAATGAACGTGTCCTCATGTAATACAACTGGTGCTATGTAAAGCGTTCTGATACCCGATTCGGGTCAGGTTCGTGATATATAAAACTGTAAAAAAAGCCACAAAAAAACAATATTCATTGCTACAAATAAATTCTGCACCCTGAACATGAAAGGCCAACAATGTCCTAGATGCAAAGGTGCCAAGGGTCCTCAAGCAAACAAGGAAATCAAGCTCCTGGTTTGATAGTAAAGTAAACTTACACTAAATGGGACAGAGGCCCGCCACACACATACCTTGGTCCTGGTGCCACTGCTCCTGCAGCACTATTGATAATTACACCCATGCAGTCACCAATATAGTCTAAAGAAAAACACTGCTTCACAATGGTAATTTGTAGAGATGAACCCAGTTCTTGCAGGCACTCATTTCTGGGAACCTACACTTATTTTTCCTCATCAGATTTTGACCCTGAGCAAGAGAGAAAAAGGCAGATGAGGGAGAAAGGTGGAAGAAACATATAAAACAGTGACAAAGGAAGAAGGCAGGAATATAAATTAAAATGGAAGATTAAAATAAAGACTTTAGAGACCATACCACCTTACATGAGGACTGGGATCCTGAAGTTAAGACCTAAGGTCTGATTTAGAACTTGGCAGTCTTACCTCTGTCCCGCCGGGGTAGAGGGCCCAAGTACTCTGTCGAGCTGTCTTCCGCTTGCCAAATTTAGTTGCATACATGATTCACAGAAGGCCACAGTGGTCTACAGTGCAGGGCAACTGCCCGCGGTCACCGTCTGTGCTCTGTATTTGAGGTAGTCATTATAGAAATTTGCCAACTTTTGGGATTTGAGGGAATTGTAGATTCCAGGATGAGGCTTAACAATTTCATAGCCTAAGAGGGAGATGGAGGCGAATGTTCCAGCTACAACAAGCCCTGTAGTGTAATGTCACAAATATTCCTATGGGTTAGTGTGAAGAGAAGGGGTTGAGCATAGAGAAAATCTCCCACTTTGCACTTTTGTACAGTCGGTTAAGTAAGAGCAAAGAGTAGAGATGTCGTAAAATATCATATTTTGATATACTTGTGTGCCATCTTCATATTGTTTCATGAAAACACCCATCTCCCCAAAGATCATACTGAGTGGTTCCATGTGCCTAACAAGGCAGAGGAGAAGGTAGTGATAGAGCGCGCAGGTCACCCGACTCAGTTTACCATACTCACCTAGGACCATAAAACAACACAACTTATCATGAGTTTAATGAGGTAACCTGTGCACTTACTCTAATCAGTGATTTATAAATTTCAATTAGGACCTACACTATTGACTTACCAATCCTTGTCATTGGTACTTAGAGTCCTAAGGGATCAAAGGAGTTAGAATAATAGGTAGAATAATAAAATTTGCACTCGTATAATAACCACAAACTCAAGAAAAGGTTTAAACACTTTATCTGAATTTCTTAAAAGTCTTAACCCAAATATTAAACATCAGAAATTTTTCAATCAGGAAAATAATGATCAGAATGAAAATATGCAGAGATTTTATAAAGCAAACTTTACGCATTTGATATTAGGGTGGGAAGAGAGAAGGAAACAGTACAATGACATACCCACATTGAATATTTACCTAGAATGGTGTGAAGAACTAACCCTGGCCACGGGTCAATTTAAAGGACAGAACCCCGAAAGTGCAAGCACCATAAAGGCAAGCAGGTGCAGATCAGAATCAGGACAGGTAAAGCCAAATTGGATCAGGACAGGACCACCAAGGGCTAAGACCAGCACCCGCTGTTAAAGTTGCAACGCCTGCGTTACTCCCTCTCCATGTAGCTAACAGCCAGAACCCGGTAAGAGTTATCGATTTCTCCGACAAAGTGCTTCGCCAGCACTTCAGCTCTCAAAACCTCGATCTGGGTTTCGAACCTTCTGACAGAGGGCTCCGCCAGCACCTCTGCTCCGGATCACCTATTGAATGACTTGATCAGTGACAGGTCAGCTATTCGGACAAGTCGGACAAATTAACTAGCTAAGCCTACCCTAGTTATACTATTTTCCAGGTCAGTGTACCACCCCCCAATGTTGCAAGTGTAAGGATTCCCAATTTGGATTGGACAAAAGAACGAGGAGAGGTCATCACACCATACCAAAATGAAACTTTTAGAATGAATAATAATGTTTGCGTTCCCGCCCATGAATTTGTTTTTCCATGCACTTTTATTCCACCCAGCAGTGAATGTAACAATATCAAACAATGTATTTATGCTTGTACAGTCCAGCTTCTTCTTGTGGGGTTGAAAGTTCACGCTGTCATGAGCATCATCTGGTAGGACAGTAGCTGGCATGAGTTCAATGCCACAGCTTGAGTTTTCTTGCAAACTTTGCACATGCGTGGTGTGGGTTTCAAAATGGAGTCACAGATACATTTCAGGCCCAAGCACGAGCTGATAGTAAAGAAGGAAAGAAACAGTTTTAGAACAAAGAAAAAATGAATGCACTGTATACCACTTATCTCTACTCTATTCCCATTATTTTATATTTAACTATTACATTAGAGTTAAGCAGAACGAACAGCTTGGCAAAAGCAGCGGTGCAAGCTTCTTGCATGTGAGGACATAGAGCAGCCATTTAAGTTCTAGTGCCCAGAAGCAAAAGATTCCCTCTAAAGCAGAAAGTACGTCATGTCATGTGAGTGTGACAGACGCATGCGCAATAAGAAATCCCGCATAGCAGCAGCCATTTTAATGCAAGCGGATTATTATTAGTAAAAGCACATATGCAAGCTTCACCTAGATGTCATGTAATACAATATTAATAGGACAAAACATGTTAATTAGTACATTGCGTTATTTTGAGAGGACTAAATACAAGCAAGTCCCATTACGTGCGAATCCTTGCTCCATCAGTAGTGCTCAGAACAATATTACAAAACATTTCACACCTTTCTGGGCTGTATTTCTGAAACTTCATCCCTTGGTATCTTGTGGTGCAAAATGAGAAATCCCAGAATC
The DNA here is from genome assembly GCF_964263255.1 of Lissotriton vulgaris. Taxonomy (NCBI): domain Eukaryota; kingdom Metazoa; phylum Chordata; class Amphibia; order Caudata; family Salamandridae; genus Lissotriton; species Lissotriton vulgaris. Next base: position 1,046,306,015 of record NC_141697.1, on the reverse strand, counting down.
TGACCTCAAAAGACGATGTGGTCTTTAGAGTTCAGATCAACATGTAATGATAAACAGTGTTAAAAATTGTTGACAAGTCTAGATATGTGTGTTAACAACCTTCCCAAATGCAATGCATGTCGTCTAAGATTTTCATAATTACCATTTCTATGTGTTAACCAGGACAAATACACTATTAACCCCTTCGCTGCGGCGGCTATTCCGCCGCAGCGCTAAAGGGGCGGGGCGGCCGCGCGGCCGCCGCATGCTGGTGACAGAACCGCTCCGTCACCAGCTACAGTTGAGCTGTGCTGGTGACGGAGCGGTTCCGTCATGACCCGCCCCGCTCTTTAGAACGCCCGCGCAGGTGCGAAATCAGCGCCGCGCAGGCGCAGCGGCCGGGCCATGACGGAACCGCTCCGTCATCAGCACAGCTCAACTGTAGCTGATGACGGAGCGGTTCCGTCATCAGCATGGAAGGGGTTAATGGTCGTTAGTGGGAAGATGTTAGTTGGAGGTTTTCAGTTAATTTACAATGCATCTCTCCATGGCTTTTTCTAGCTAAATTGGTTTAGGTACCAGGTGCGGAATGTCTTTAAAGGGTCTGGAAAAATTCCTTAGGGAAGAGATTTATTTCTTCGGTCACACCAGATGGATTCAAAGATCTATATGTTGTATTTGGTGATAGTCACAAAATAATGGTGTATGTATAGTATTTTTTGATTTTAGCAGTTTTAATAATTGAACATAGATCATTATTGTTGATGAGACAGGAAGAAAAGAGCTCAAGGTATTTGCAGTTTTTGGTGATTAAAATCACTGATGAGGGTCAGATCTGAATTTGTGATAGAATGTATATTATACGTTAGGTGTGGTCCTGACTTGTTCATGGATAAAGATGAATTCAGCCAAAAGGTTGATGTCTTTGTAATCCTTTCTCATTCGTTTGGATTGTAGGAGATATGGATTATTACCTTTCACTTTCAATACTAATGATCATTCTTACTTTATTGCATAATGATTCAGAATATCACAGCTTCTTCGTCTTTTGAAGCACTCTGTACATTGAAGAGGGGGCTTTTTGTTAATAATCACATTCATTATTTTATTATAGTTCTTCACCCTCTCACTGATTTCAGCCGAAAGGCTCAATTGCTCTATTTAGGGGTGATATGTGCTTGGAGGATGGAAGAGGATAGTTTTCTTACTGATGGAACCTTACTTGTTCTTCAGCATGGCACTGTTATTAGAAGGCAGGAATGTGGGAAGGAATGGGAACATGGTCTGATCTGCTGATTTTAGAATGAGGGGAAGCACTTATTGATCAATGTTTCATTGCCTATGAGATCAGGAATTTTGCCTTTTTACTGAGTAGGCTGGAAGGAATGTTGGTACAAGCTGTGGAGTGAGGCTCAGTTATCTTGGTTTTCATATGTCTTTCACTGGTCATTGCACCAGTCAAAACTGAAAGGAAGTTCCTTATACATATATATTTTGTCAGACATTTTTAGTTAGAATGAACTTATTTTGAAAATTAGTCCAGAGTTTGGGCATTTGATTGAAGGTGTGCATAAAGATAGTGTTGGATGCTAATAGAAGTTCACCAGTATTGAGACATAGTTTGTGACTAGTGCAAATCTGTATTTGATGATGATGTTGTATCCTAAAGGAACTAGCGAGCAAATCGATGGCAGATTAGGACCATACATTAAGCCAAGACTCAATTATGAACATAATATCTGCATCATGGTTAAAAATGAGGTTGGAGATTTCAGGATAAGTTGCGTTGGCCAACAAGGCATTTGACAGCATGTGTTTTAATTTTCTATAACTAGAAGGTGTGCCAGTGCAAGTGCATTTAAGGTTATTTGTGCTGACGGATAGGTAATTAACCCTGTGTAAAAATAATTGATGCACCAGGTGATTGGAGTAACAGCCTTTGAGCCAAACTCCTGTTGAAACACATACATAATAAATATATCACAGATGTGAGGAACTTGATTATTGGTTGAGTGGCCTGAAACCCTACTCAAGCAACAACCACAATCTCTGTCAGTGTGAGCCACAAAAAGTCAGTTAACCTGTGCTTAACCCTCTGGTAGCATGGTACAAAGGCAATCAGGCTTAAATTAGAGGCTATGTGTAAAGTATTGATGCAGCCCACAAACATTAATAAAGTGAAAACACATCACAAAGAGACCCACATGTGGAATCAATCAACATCTAACAACAGGGGAGACATCAGCAGTCAGGTGAAACTGGACACTGGCAGAAAGGCCCTTTTGGCTTAGGCAGGAAAATAACAACTTTTTCAAAGTGTCATCTTCAACATAGTTATATAAAATCTGACTTCACCTTTAAGTTTGATTTTAAATTGCTATTAAAATGAGTCCTTGAACCATTTTTCTAGCCACTTACAAACTGGATTTAGCATGTATTAAATGTAATAGTGTAGACAATGTTAAGATAGTCAGCCTTGCCACACGCAAAAATGAAATCGGAAAATGTTCACTGCCAGGACATGTAAAACATTCGATATCCAGGCCCTGCTTTTTAACTATCATGCACCCTGCCCTAGAGGTATTTAGGTCCTAACGTAGGGGTGACTTATAAGTATAAAACAGGAACATTTGGGCCTGGCAAAAAGTTCATGATGCCCAGTTGAAACAACAGTTTAAAACTGTACACCCAGGCTGCATTGGCAAGCATGGAGACATGTTTTACCACCCTACTTTAGTGGGTGGCACAATGAGGATAGCAGCCCACTAGTAGCATTTGATTTACTGGTTCAGAGTACATGTAAAACCATATACTAGGAACTTTCAAGTAAAATAAAGGTGGCAACTAGGTATTTACCAATGTTACTAAACCTAAAGGGGCTAGCACTTTACCACTGGGTAGCAGGAGCAAAGTGTACAGAGTCCTATGGCCAACTAAAAAGTGTTCAGCAAAAAGAGACAAAAATCTGGGGGAATACCATTAAAAAGACGATCAACCATCGCCGGTTGTTACATTTTTGAAGGCCAAACCAGTTGGAATTTAACAGGGGAAGAGTGTACATCATTACTGTACCATGCGGATTTTGGTGTGGGAAGCGCCAGCTTCAAGCCTTGCCACGTTCCTTTAAACCACATCGCTGCGGCGGCTATTCTGCCGCAGCGCTAAGTGGGCGGGGCGGCCGCACGGCGGCCGCATGCTGGTGACAGAACTGCTCCGTCACCAGCCGCGGTTGGGCTGTGCTTGTGACGGAGCGGTTCCGTCATGGCCCCGCCCGCTCAATAGAATGCGCGGCGCAGGCGCGAAATCAGCGCGGCGCAGGCGCGGCGGCAGGGCCATGACGGAACCGCTCCGTCATCAGCACAGCGCCACCGCAGCTGATGACGGAGCGGTTCCGTCATCAGCATAGAAAGGGTTAAATAACAAGTGCTGTAAGTGTTTCAAAAACATATTTAAGAAGCATTTTATTTTCTCTTGCCATGTCTAGTTCAATAAATAAACACAATTAGATGAATTATGTAGTTTGATAAGTTGATTAGCATTGAGAAAACTGGTCGTATCTGGCATTTAAGTAAAGAACGAATTCACATTGAATCTCAGTCACATTTGGCTTAAGTGCTGTTACACAAATGCCAGATTTGCTGCCAGAGTGAGTCACGTATGTTTGGCTGTGCCTTGCTACTGTGGTCTTAAATCAAATTATGAAACAGCAGTGCAACCTTGGGCACAGGGAAGGGGTCAACGTGACTGGCTGCATTTGATATTGTACTTATTGCAAAAATAACTATTGGCTGATTTTAAAGGTTGTTTCATCACATCGGTACAGCACCCCAGATGCTCGACACTTATTTGAAAACCGAAGTTAGACAGCCTAAAAGCATCAGAAAGTGAATAAGTTAAGTGTTTTGGATAAGTTAACCATCAGGAGACCTCACGAAACATCTGCCATTATTGTAAGTCATTGGGAAGAGCTGCGTTTCATGTCTGAAGTGCGTTTTGTCAGGTTTTATTTTATTACTCTGGGCAATAGGACAGTACCTCTGCCGTCTCAACTCAACGTTCCCTCGCTCAAATTTAGAGATGATGGTAAGCCCAGCTGGCATCTCTGTACGTTAAAAGGATTCCCATCAAGGTACAAAATGCTTAGTGGATGACCACCATCTATTTTGACAGCTGTTCCTCAAACTTTTAATTTTGTTTTTCAGAAACAAATTCTCAAATCGGGAGTTTGTGTTTGCAAAACAAAGAACCTATGACCCTCACTTACAGAGAAGTGTCTGCCAAGGGGTGGGGGTTCATTTTTATTGTTTTTTCTTTCTTAAAACTTCACCAGTGAGTGACATTAAAAATAATTCTAAATAGGCCAAGCAGTGTAATTTCCTTCCTCTGATGGCTCCTACTACACCCTCACAGGAATCTTAATTCAATGAAGCTAAAGGGGGCTCTTTCAACAGAGAGCTTACTGTTCCTCCATCTCTAAATGAGGCAGACTGGCCAAGAGCTTGGTGGACAGGGCAGACTTTAACATTTGAAGCAAAGTATCATATCTACCAAACTCTAAATCAAGCACTTTTTCCTAAAGTATCAACATCCATAAGAAAAGGCATCAGGGACTGGTGGTCAGATGAATCAATACACCTGCCTGGTCCCTGGCAGATAGGGAGAGATTGCTGATGAAAATGGAGGGTCTGTGACACCTGGCACTGTTCTCTTTATGTCATAGTATCAGAGATTGCTGCAGGCTGATTAAAAAGATTCACCAACATCATATCAGTCACAGATGTATTATATGATTTAGATCAGGGTGAATAGATTATCTTCATAAAGACCCCTTGAGAGACATCAATGAATATAGTATCCTAAACTAAAAAAGTGACTCAGAATGGTGGGAAGACATATATCCCAGGATAAAAAAAATTCTACAAGCTTGAATAAACCAATTGCAAATTATTAAATAAGGTGAGAAAGCACCATGAGAATCAACATCTGCTTGGAATAAAAATGTGTTATTTTGGTGTCAGAATCCAGAGATATAACTGTGACTATGGCGATTTTGTGGGGTTTATATCAGATAACACAAAAATAAACGAGAACTGCTTGCATTGAGCAGTGCTGCTGAAGGATTGCAATGAACCCAGAGAAGGGGACATATGTTTTAACAGAGCACAATAACAACTTTCAGTTATGTCCTCTAAACACGGCACTACTTCTTCAAAGGGGAACGGTGAGAGCATGGAAATTGCACTCATTGACAAAGCCAATAGATCTGACTTTAAGTTAGGATCACTGTTTGGTCATAGTTGGTCGACTTGTGTTGCCCTTTGCTGTCCTAGAAAGAAAATCCTATAACAAAGCTACACCTCGGGCTACAACAATATGGAAACTGGGAGTGGGGCCCCATTGCTGAAGAGACTCCGTTAGGTGAGGTAAGGTGTACTCTTAAAGATTGTTATGAAAAGTAGTTAGAAGATCACATGTATGTAGCAAGCTTTGAACTTAAAATGCATGAACAGCAACATATTGCACAGTAGAGACTTTTGATAATGGGATAGCATTTTTGTGGCATCTTTAATAAAGCATCTGTGCACACAAAGCTCACACATTTTAATTTGTGAACAAAAAACTGTACTTCAAGATAACGCCACAACAAACTAAAGTAAATGAATGCTTAAGTAATTAGTGAATAACACGTTGTGCTTCTCATAGGATAAAGCTTCTTACGAGCACAAACCTCATAAACACAAAAGCCAAAAATCACTTTTAAAAAGTCAGCATGTAAACAAATAAAATACGTAAGAAAACAAGACACATAGGCTTGCATGTTGCATCTTAATTTTAAATAATACACTACTTGATGGTCCCTCATGGAAAGGGACGACCACTCGGTCCCCCCAAACGTATGGTAGGGGGCCCGGATCCCCCCGGGAAACCATCTTGGGCGGGGGGGGCGTGTCTCGGCTGGTATGCCCGAAGCGGCGTAGCCGGGGCGCGCCTTTTCCCGCCCAAGAGGGGTTGTCCTGGACACCTACACCGTTGGCCACGCCCCGTAGATGTACCAGAGGAGGGTACACGCCCTCCCGAAGAGGAATAAAAGGAGCAACAATCCAAAGAAGCATCCTCTTGTTCCTGTGCTTGGAAGCTGCACCCTCTCGTTGCACGTGAGCCCTCGACGGAACAAGGAGCAATTTTGAGAACTTGTAATTTTTGTGTTTCTCTTCCAGGAGCCTTCTCTTCACTTCGGACCTCCGGATCCAGGACCTCGTTGAGCAGCTAAGCAGCAAGGGTCGAGTATCCGAACAACAATGCCTGGCAAGAAGGTCGGAAAGAAGGCTGGGACGGAGCAGATGCTCCGCATGCTGATGAAAGAAATGGCAAGCATGAAGAAGCAAATGGCGGCAATGAACAATACGGGCAGACCGAAGAAGGTCATCGGACCAGCATTGCCGGGAGTCGTTCCCGCAGGGAGAGGTAAAAGGGCCAGGAATAGGGCGGCAGGGGGGGAGGCTCCAGTTCCTGAGTCACCCCCGGTAAGCCCAGTTAGTCCGGTCGAGGCCCCGGTACCGATCCCGGATGCAGGCCAACCAATTCCTGTTGTAGTTACGCCCACCAGCGAGGAGGAAATGCCTCCGGAGTTGGCCGCCCAGTTGGCCGCATGGCTTGGAAAGAATACTGAGGGTGCAACGGCACCCGGAGACACAGCCAAAGAGGCTAGGTTGCTAATGAAGCAGTTGCGGCAATCGCGAGATGCTGCAAAGGCGAATCTCCCTCTTGTCCCCTCACAGATTCCCTCGGAAGAACCAGCGGCTGGCGGTGGAAAAGCAGCGGGACCAGCTATGGAGTCTGGTAAGCAGGCATTGCCAATGGCTAATGGGGGGTCTTTGCCCTCAAGGAGGGAGAAAGTAGTTCAGCATATTCCACTGGCCACGAAGGAAATGATTTGGGCTGATAAATATGTAAATATGTTTTCGCTCCTGACTGACCATCACGAGATCGAGTAAGTTAAGGCTCAGAGGATTTGTTGCATCCAAGTGCGTGGCGCGCAAAAATGGCGGGCTTCAGGGTAGATGAGACGATCTCTAATTGGGCCAAGGCCTTTGGGATGTTTACTGCTATTATGGGTGAACGTAAGCCAGAAATTTTGAGTGAATTGGCCTGTTATCAGACACGCATAATGGATTTCTATGAGACATATGAGGGCGATCAATGGAGGGGTTATGATAGTAAGTTTCGCAAGGCCAAGGAGCACGATTCGTCTCTGACGTGGGACTGTCTCGACTCCGTCTCTTGGCAGAAGCAGCTCTTGCCGGGCACGACGAAGTCGTCCTCGCTCGGCGAGTATGGGTCGGCGCCTTCCCGCCATCAATCGGCGGCGCCCTTTCGAGCAAACCCCGCTGGTGATCACCAACCCAGGGGTGGTGGGAATGGGGGTAGAAAAGGGGTTTGCTGGAATTTTAACAGAGGCAGGTGCACGAGGCCACAGGGGACGTGTAATTTCAGGCATGAGTGTGCAGGATCCGGACACTCTTCACACCCTGAGAGTTCGTGCAGGGCCAAGAATGGGGATACCGGGGGTTAGAGGAGGTGCCAAACAGGTCTAATATCGGCCGAGGGGTGCCACTACCTAACCCCGTGGACCTAATGGCAATGATCCCCTGGCTAAACGAATACCCTGATCATGTCTCCGCTGGGGTGTTGCGGGACGGCTTCTCGTATGGTTTCCACATCCCGGCGGGGGATTTTCGGGGGGACTCACTGTGAAAAAAATCAATTGTCCGTTCAGCAGCACCCGGTGGTGGTAGAAAGCAAGATTGCGAAGGAAGTTGCCCGGGGCCGGGTTGCTGGCCCATATGGGCACCCGCCAGTTCCTAATTTCATTTGTTCACCATTGGGAGTAGTCCCCAAGAAGGACCCAGGTGAGTTTAGGTTAATTCATAACTTGTCGGCTCCTAGGGGTCTTTCGGTAAATGATGCGATTGACCCAGGAGTCTGTTCGGTGCGGTACGCATCCTTTGATGAGGCCGTCGCCATGTTGAATCGCCTGGGGCCCGGAGCGCTGATGGCAAAATCGGATATTGAATCAGCGTTCCGGTTGCTCCCGGTACACCCTCAGGATCAGCGGCTGTTAGGTTTTGCGTTTCAAGGACGCTATTACATGGATAGATGTATGCCAATGGGTTGCTCCATCTCTTGTGCCTATTTTGAGAAATTCAGCTGTTTTCTGCAATGGGCGTTCACCAGAGCTACGGGCTATACACAGGTTATGCATTACCTAGATGATTTTTTGTTCTTGGGGCCAGCCGGTGACACGGATTGTGCACAGGCGTTACTGGAATTTTGCAATCTCATGAAACGGTTCGGCGTGCCATTGGCACCGGGGAAAACGGTGGGGCTATCTACTTCACTCGAGTTTCTTGGAATTGAGCTCGATTCAGTGGAGGGATGTTTCCGTTTGCCCGGGGACAAAGTATTGAAATTTAGGGCCTCGCTAGAGGTATGCATTAGCAAAGAAAAGGTGACTCTACATCAGTTACAACAAGCGGTGGGCCAGCTTAACTTTGCCCTCAGAGTGATACCAATGGCACGCCCCTTTTCTCGCTCTGTGGCACAAGCCATGGTTGGTCTCAAGGAAGGACACCACCGCACGAGACTGTCTGCAGAGGTTCGCCAGGATATGCGCATATGGTTGGCATTTCTGGCGGATTTCAACGGTCGAGTGGTATGGAGCAAACCACCAGCGTCCTCGGACGAGCTGGGTTTGTGGACTGACTCGGCAGGGAGCGTAGGCTTTGGCGCCATCTTTGGTAATCGATGGTCGGCGCAAACATGGCCGACGTGGTGGCACACCAGTGGGCTCACAGGTAACATTGGGTTTCTGGAGTTGTTCCCTATATTTGTGGCCCTGAAGGCATGGCCGGATGAATTCCGTTATCGCTCAGTGGTGTTCTGGTCTGATAACATGACTGTGGTTGAATGCATAAATAACCAGGCAGCACGCTGCAAGTGGATTTTAAGATTGTTAAAGGAAATTGTATTACTGTGTATGAGACTGAACGTTCAGTTTAGGGCAAGGCACGTGCCGGGTGTACTGAACCAGGCGGCTGATGCACTCTCTCGTTCCCACATGCAGGCCTTCAGGGGTTATCTACCTTCCGCGGATCTGGTGGCGGCACCATTTCCCGAAGCTCTCTGGTCACTCGGTGCCCCGGATTACAGGACCTCGTGGAAGCCAGCTTAGCCCCCAGGACATGGAAGGCGTACGAGGGAGCTTTTCGTTCCTATTGTGCTTTTTTGGGTCCAGCAGGAGGGGATAAGTGGGGGCAGGAGGAGTATGTGCTGAAATTCTTGGTAGCACTCCACAAGGCAGGCCGATCAGCAGCGACGGCTAATAGGCACCGGGCCGCCATTGCATTCATGGCGCAGGCGTATGGCATCAGGGACCTTACATCGTCCTTTTTGGTAAAGAAGGCACTGCGAGGGTGGCAACGCCTCGAGGGTCATAGAGTGGATGAGAGGCACCCGATTGGGTTAAAAAGACTGGCTCTGTTGATGTCGGTACTCCCCGCGACATGTTCCTCCCAGTCCGAAGCAGTGCTGTTCCGGGCCGCTTTCGCATTAGCATTCCATGGGGCTATGCGGGTGAGCGAGCTGGTGGCAAGAAATAAGAAGGATGTGGGGGGAGGCCTGTGTCGGGAGCACGTCCAGATCAAGGGTGATTCAATGGTAATCACAATCGCCAGGTCTAAAACTGATCAGGGTGCGATGGGGGACAGTATTGTGGTCCAGCGCATGCGAGGGACCCCCATATGCCCGGTGCAGTGCGTTGAGGAATATCTGGCGCAAAGGGCGGCAGCATGGGGGGGAAGCTTGCTGAGACACACTGACGCCACCCCACTGACAAGGTTTCAGTTTCAGCGGGTGTTAACTTTGGCAATCGCGGCAGCGGGCTTGGACCCGAGCGATTTTGGGACCCATTCCTTCAGGATAGGGGCTGCTACAGAGGCTACAGCCAGGGGTCAGAGTGTGGAAATGGTGAAACAATTGGGGCGTTGGTCCTCAAACTGTTATAAAAGGTATCTGCGGTTGCACATGTTGTGAAGCTAATGTCATGCACTCACGCTTCTTGTCTTTTGTTTGGTTTACAGTTTCGCGAGCTTGCGAGGCGGAGCGGACTGTGCAGTCGACCCGACACCTGGGGACCAGAGGTCAAAGACCACGGCTGTGGAAAGAGTGGTGTGGGTCGTGGGCCACTCATACGTGAGGCGTGCCGCGGACGTATTCAAAGCAGGTGATGTGATTCACGCAGCTGGGGAATACGGGTACAGGGTGACCTTCCACGGAAGGGGCGGGCTCTGTATTGACCAGTTTCAATGTTTTGTCGAGGGACTGTTAGGGCGGACAAGGTCACCGCCGTCTATAATCATAGTGCATCTGGGGGGCAATGATTTGGTGACGCTCGGTCGGCGAGTACTCCTCGAGCGGGTTCTATCCACTGTTAGCTGGTTGGCAAAGAGGCTCCCGGGGTGCACGATAGCATGGTCACACATTATTCCAAGGAAGGTGTGGCGGGGGGCCCTCTCTGTATCAGCTTTGAATCATTCAGTAAAGAAAGTCAATAACAAGCTTGGTAGATTGTTTCGTTCAACACAGTTGCACAGTATTCCGCATGGATGTATTCGGGGGGATCACATGTATCTCGAAGATGGGGTTCATTTGTCCCGGGAGGGGAATGTCTTACTCATAGGAGACTTCATAGCATGGTTAAGGTGTTTGTATAATCATGACCTTTAGTAGGAGTGTGGGGGGTCCGGATAGCCGGTCAACTATCCGGCCTGTGGCGGTAAGGTCATGATCGGTGAGCAGTAATTTCAAGATCCCTAGAGGAGGGGCGCCACCCATTATGGATGGGAGCGCCCGGGGGGAGGTGGCCATTGGCCCCTCACACGGGGAGGCGGCACCCACTAAGTATGGGGTCGCCGAAGGGAAGGCGGTCATAGGCCCCTCCCAGGGGAGGAGGCGGCTCGATGCCCCTCCTAGGAATTTCCCGGGGCCAGGATATCCGCGACGGCGGATGTGATGAACAGTGTGGGGTGGGAGGGGGGTCCACGCTACCTTCTAGACACCTCACACGAGTCCTCGGACGACCATTAAGATGGCGTCGAGTTAAATAAGGGGCCCCCACTCAGACAAGGGAAATTGGAAGTTGGCACAGAGGTACAGTCCTCTGTGCGCCCGCCCCTCACACGTGAGGGGGGAGATTTGGTAGTAGGGATCTGACACCGGTTACGACCTTGCCGTTGGCCCGTAATGTTAGGATGTACAATTTTTATTTAGAGAGTATGCATTTGCAGGATGTTTAGACTCGGCTAGGAGAACCTTTGTATTAGAGATTTTTTAAGGTTAGCCAATAAACATCGTAATGTATAAATGGAAAATTGTACATAAAATGAAACTGTTATTTTAATGTTTTAATTTTGTTTCATATTTTAATAAATACGGCCGGGAGGGTAACTCCCTCCCGCCTTCCAAAAGTTCAGAACTGCATCCGTCTTCCCATCCTTGGGGATTGTGTTGGGAGGGGGTGAGAGGCATCCCGGCCATATGAACATGTAATGGGAACAACAATGGACAATTAGGATTTTCACTAGCAAACATTTTTTTGACATATTGAACTGACTTGCCACCAGATTTGTACATTTAGCATCTATAGACTAGTAGACAGTGCTTACTGTTTAAAAGAATAACTGGGATACAAAGATTTGCTCAGAAGCTGGCGACCGGTCATGAAACTTTATCTCACTCTTGCAAGCTCTTTCTTTATCATCCCTGATTTTTTAAATTTCTTACGTTTCCCTATGTTTCCCCTCGTGTGTTTTTTCTCTCTCATGCCCTGGCGCTAAGTCTGTTGAGGCAAAATAAGTGCCGGTCCTAAAAAATGAGTGCTGATGGGCCTCCACTGCAACCCCTAGCTCAAATTCAATACCTAAAGGCCAGTATGCATAGGATTGGTGATATTAAATTAATGGAAAACATGTTAAAGAAAGACATAAAGATAGTATACATATAAACGTGAGATATCCTAATCATAGATCGGTTCAAAGATTTCACCAATCAGTGGTAGTTTCTAAAAGTTATATTTTTGTTGATGCTACCTGAAAACAAGAGAGAATATGAATCAAATCTGAAATTTGATTTTGCAGCAATAGAAATTCAATTTCAATGAATTAGGAAAGCTTATTTCCGACTTATGTCCAGATGAAAAGAACTTGGGATGCTTAGGACTAAAGCACTACACCATGACTGGACTAGGCTAAGAGAAAATATATATGGTATAATGAGAAGTACTGGTGATTTTAAAGTTTGGCCTTTGCCAACTGATCTAATTAATACTGATATTGGTGCTTAGAATGATGTTTTGAGCATGTTTCATATACCAATTGTTAGACCTGACAGCCGTAGGGTGGTCTTCCACCAAGCGTTTTTGCTAGATTCTTTATGTTGGCCTTAGGACACTGAGCAGTTTACCACTGTTAACCAATGCTAAAGTGCATGTGCCTCTCCCCTAAATATGGTTTTATTGACTTATCCACAATTGGTATATTTAATTTAGCTGTAAGTCCCCAGTAGAGTGTACTATCTGTGCCCAGCGCCTGTAAATCGAATGCTACGAGTGGGTCTGCAGCAATGATTGTGCCATCCACAGAAGAGACCCTTTAAAACATGTCTCAGACCTGCTGCTGCAGAGTCTGTGTGTACAGTTTAAACTGCCATGTCGAGTTGCCATTCAAAATCCCTTGCCAAGCTTAAACTCCCTGTTTATTACATATAATTCACTCCCTAAGGTAGTCCCAAGGTAGCACATGGGGCAGGGTGCTGTGCAACCAAAAAGTTGGACATGCACTTTTAAGTTTTTCATGTCCCGATAGTGAAAAACACCTCAATTAGTTTTTCACTAATATGAGGCCTTCCCCTCTCATAGTTTAACATTGGGACTTATATTAAACTTTTAAACTGTGTTTCCTGATTGAGAAGTAGTAGCTCTGTCATGTTTTATATCATCTGAATGGTAATGATAAATCCTCTTTGCTTTAACGTTACTATTTTAGAAATGCTCCTTTCTTAAAAGATGTTTGGTTCGGGTAGTGGTTTCTGGTTGATATTTGAGTGCGAGATGGGGAGGTGGTATTCACGTGTTGTTAGGACCATTTTTTGGGTCAGGCTAAGTGCATTGTGGGATTTTGAGTATCTGGATTGGTTTCTGATTGCATCAGGTGGGTGGGCGGTGATTGAGGTCACCTGGGGTGTGAGTATGAGTTATATAATGGTTCACGAGTGAGGTTGAATGTGAGAGCTGTTTGGGAGAGTGAGTGAGGAGGACGCTGGTTGACATAAAAGCACAGGATTTTGATTATATTGTGGAAAGTCAGTACGGATTTGTGTGTTGATTATTGTATTTAGGGTAATGTTGGTAGCAACAGTGGGAGGGCACTTGAATGTTGGCTACAGCAGGGGTGAGCACACAATTGTGGTAGTATTTCTTTAAGTTGGTAAAGAAGTTTTGACTGTTATTGATTGTTTTGATATTCTTTTAGAATTCCGCGCAATCGGTATAGCTGGTTTTATTGTATTTTTCTGAAAACCCCGGACAAAGAGCCTATCGGCTCGAAATGCATTGGGTTGTAACAACATGGCCTACGTTGGTGTTTATTAAATCACGTGTTGTTGTCAAAAACCTGGATTGGAAAGCAGCCGCATTTGAAAATGTGTAATAAACATCTTTATGGAATTTCGTTGCCTCCTTGGCATTGGCATGAAAAAGAAGGATCGAAATAATGAATCAACGATCAAGTTTTGAGAAAACATGGTTGAAAGTGAAGGATTGTAAGGGAAATGGTCCCTATACCGCAGTGCTCCAGCCTGGTGCGTTCTTAACGTGCCTTCAAGTTTTCCTTTTAAAAAGATGGCATTTCTCTGATATTAATGCTCTGTGTGCCTGCAGCCCGTCTTCAATACCTTTCTAGGGTGGGTGACAACTGGACTTTGGGCATTCCCTCTATACAGCCACCACAATGGAAGGATAGGTCTAACTGAGGGCACTGAGTGCACATCTGCATACTGATGGCTCATCCTGGGCAGGATGGGAGGGAGGAGCTGACAAACCTAAATGGTCAGTGTCGTATCCTCACACAAAGGGTTGATTATCCCCCTGTAGTAAATCTGGAGCCAGGTCTGTGAAGAGAGTACCTCTGTGCACTTCAAATCCCCCTTTTTAAGTCACTTCCACTACAAAGGCACATGTGGGTTTAAGTACTGAGTCTCTGACCCCAACACATTTTACACTTCTGTACCTGTAAAGAAACTCTGCTAGGAAGAAGAACTGCTGTGCTGCTACAAGGACTGCCACTCTGCTGGACTACTGCTCTGGAAGAACTGTTTTTCTGCTGTGCTGTCCTACTGCCTGCTTACCTCTGCCCCTGCTGAGGAAGAACTAGACACTTGCTGGAACCCAGAGCGATCTCGAAGGGCATGCTGTCTTGCCTACTGTTTGTGACTCAAAGATATCAAAGACTCACATCCTGGTCCTGTGCCTGGTCCATTAGAAGTGGATCCAGGTGCTTGCTTTAGTGGAACCAATACAAACTCTTGCTGTGTGAAGCAGACTCAACGCTGTTACGGGAACAGAACTGGTGCATCACACTCTAAACCAGCACATCGCCTCCAGAACCAAGGCATTGGAACTACCACATTGCTGCCGCTGCCATTTGAGAAGACTGACACATCCCCTCGACTGCGTGGAGAAACCCAGCGCATCGTTTACAGAACCAAAGCATCTTGGCTTCGGTGCTTTTTCTTCGGAACCGTTGCATCAACATAATTGCGCGCAGAAAATCAGTACATCACCTCGACTGCAGGGATTGACACAGACGCATTGCTCAGCTGTGCCCCTGCATTTCACTGTTGTGACCAGGATCAAGGTACTTTGTTCAGCGGGCCTTACGTGGCTCCTGTATCTGTCCCCGGCTCCATTGCGGTTAGCCTGAACTCATAACCAGATAACCACCTGTGTTCTAAGGACTATTTCTACTTTAAATCTTTAAAAATGAATCTCTCGACTTCTACTTATTGGATTTTGTTGTTTTGGTCTTGTTTCATTTAGAAAATCAATGTATTTTCCCAAAACTATTGTGGAGTCTTTTGGTGGTGTGTTCATCTTGTTACTGTTTGAAGTGTTGCACACATACTTTACACTTTGCCTCCTAAGGTAAGCCTGGCTGCTTTGTGCCAAGCTATCAAAGGGTGAGCACAGTTTAATCTATGGTGTGTATCTTACTTACCCTTACTAGGATTATGGTTCCAAAGGTGCATGCCCCTGCCAACCAGAAACCCAATTTCTAACACTAATCATTTCAAGTTTTAAGCAAATCAGCTGCATATCAGCCCAAGGGTAAGAACTTTTTAGATGCTTGATATTCCATGTAATTTATGAGAAACACATTAGCAGGAATACCACACCACAATCACGGCCTAAACATTCGTCCTTAAAAACCCATTTGCAACAGTTCCCCACAACCTTCATCAAAATGAAATGCTGATTTAAAAACTCTGAAAAAAATGATTGTCCAGTTATTTAGGAAATGTAATAGATACAACGCTATACATTTTATTTTTCACTTCCACGTGACGGAAAGATAAAGCTGACATGTCTTAAAGTTATAAAACCCCACTTTGAAGCAATGTCTCAGAATCCGTTATACTATTTTTAACATGATCATTCAGTCAAATATACGAGCTGTTGAAATAAGACTGTCGAGCCAGCAAGATTAATGCAAACTATTCTGTAACTTGACCTAATTGCTTCCTTCTTGGGCAGCTTTTGAATCGCAAGTGAGCTGCTTACCTAAGAGATTGCTAGCCCTTGTTCTTGTATAGCACACACTGGCCTGAAATGCCCTTCTTAGATCACTGTAACATGAATGATTTGGACGACAAATTGATCAAGTGGAGAACCTGAGGTTCAAAGAAGGGTCCCTGATGCTGAGCTTGGCACTTAGCCATTATACCACATAACCACCGTCTCTTTTTATATATATCTCAAGGTCATTTTCTTTTATTTAGTGACGAGGAACGGATGAACACATTGTCCAGAACATTAGGAGAAAGATGACGTGGTCAGATCTGTGTTTGTTATTTTTCCAGGCACGGAATTCAGAGGTGCACTGACTCTTGTGCAACAAAGTTTATGTTTTAATGTTTTATTATAAGAAATCCTGTTTATACTAGTAAGTTTGATGTCTCTGACATGATCACGTGAATGACGCAATTCAACATACAAATGTCCTTGCTTGGGTGCTCGAATAATTATCCATTGTAGAAAATATTTAATTGGAAGCTTGCACTCTTCTTTAGAATGTTATAAAAGCTATCGCTTTATAAACAATATAGTTGACGAATGCTTATAAATATAATCTTTTCCCTTTTAAAAAGGAACTGTTTTAGTGGAAGGGAAAAAGCATAACTAAGGGGTGGTCCCGGATGTTCAATCAATCAATCAACCAATCAATCAATCAATCATTTGTAAAGCGCACTACATACCCACAAGGGTCTCAAGGCGCAGGGGGGGGGGCACTACTAATCGAACAGCCATGTCTTGAGTATCTTCCTGAAGGTCAGCAGGTCTTGGGTCTGTTGGAGGCTCAGTGGGAGGGTGTTCCATGTCTTGGCGGCGAGGTGGGAGAAGGATCTTCCACTGGTGGTTGTTCTTTGGATGCGCGGGACAGTGGCAAGTGAGAGGTCGGCGGAGCGTAGCTGGCAGTTGGGGGTGTAGAAGGAGAGCCGTCTGTTGAGGTAGGCTGGGCCGGTCTTGTGGAGTGCCTTGTGTACGTGGGTGAGGAGCTTGAATGATATCCTCTAGTTGACGGGGAGCCAGTGCAGGTTTCTCAGGTGGGGGGTGATGTGGCCGTGGCATGGTGCATCGACGATCAGTCGTGCCGAGGCGTTTTGGATGCGTTGTAGTCGTTTGATGAGTTTGGTTGGGGCTTCCGCATAGAGGGCGTTTCCGTCGTCGAGTCTGCTGCTGACGAGGGGCTGGGTGACTGTCTTTCCTGTATCTGTCGGGATCCATCTGTAGATTTTGCGGAGTATGCGGAGGGTGTTGAAGCAGGAGGAGGAAATGACATTGACTTGCTTGGTCATTGAGAGAGTTGAGTCGAGGATGATTCCCAGGTTGCGTGCGTGGTCGGTGGGTGTCGGGACTGCCCCCAGTGCCGTCTGCCACCAGGAGTCATCCCAGGCTGAAGGGTTGGAGCCGAGGATGAGGACCTCCGTCTTGTCCGAGTTCAGCTTCAGAAGGCTGGTCTTCATCCAGTCAGCGACGGCCTTCATTCCTTCGAGGAGGTTGGCTTTGGCAGTGATGGGGTCCTTGGTGAGGGAGAGGATCAGCTGAGTGTCGTCGGCGTAGGAGATTATGTTGAGGTCGTGCTGTCGGGCTCTCTGTGCAAGCGGGCCATGTAAATGTTGAACAGCGTCGGGCTGAGGGAGGATCCCTGGGGTACGCCGCAGATGATGTTGGAGGCTTTGGAACGGAATGAGGGGAGGCGGACGCTCTGGGTTCTGCCGGAGAAGAAGGATGTGGTCCAATCCAGAGACCTGTCACGGATCTCCTTGCAGCGTGGAGGGGTGCGCGTAGTGTGCGGTGGCAGACGGTGTCGAAGGCGGCTGAGAGGTCTAGGAGGATGAGTGCTGCGGTCTCGCCGTTGTCCAGCAGGGTCCTGATGTCTTCGGTGATGGCGATGAGGGCAGTCTCGGTGCTGCAGAACCCTGACTGGGAAGGGTCCAGGATTATGTTTTCTTTAAGGTATCAGGTTAGCTGTCTGTTGATGGTTTTCTCAATGACCTTGGCCGGGAAGGGGAGCAGAGAGATGTGCTATAAGTCCTTGAGGTCTCTTGGGTCTGCCTTAGGTTTTTTGAGTAGGGCGTTGATCTTGACATGTTTCCAGATCTCTGGGAGGTCACAGTCTCGAGTTAGAGATTGATGATGTTGCGCAGGTGGGGTGCGATGGAGCTGCTTGTTCTGTTGAAGACGTGGTGAGGGAATGGGTCTGACGGAGAGCCGGAGAGGATTGTGCCCATGGTCTTGATGGTGTCATCCATGCTCACGCTGGTCCAGGCTAGCAGGGGGTCATGGTAGATGGTGTGCGGAGGGTCTGTTGTGTTGTTGTCTGTTGCGATCACTCAGTGTCAAGAAGGTTGGGCTTAGTTGTAGTGGGAGAGGTGTGGCTCAGTGGCCAGTGCGGCTGACTCGGGAGCACGGGGTTCACGGTTCTATCCCCAGCGCCTGTATCAGCCCATCTCCATGTGACTCTGGGCAATAGCTTGCTTACTCTTCCCGATGGCCCCCAGCGCCTTGAGACCCTTAGGGGTGATTAGTTCGCAGCTTTAGAAATAACAATTTTTATGTGTGATAATAAATAAAAGGTTATAATTTATTGGACTGCTTTTTAGAAATCAGTAACCGAAAGATACATGGGAAGCTAAGAAAACCAACATATATTGCAGCCCAGCTGCACACCAGCTACAATGTCTTGGAGCGCAGTCTGTGTAACTGTGGAGATGCATGAGGAAAAAGAGGTGGAAGCTACCAACGCAGCAGTGTTCCTTGAACAGCACAGGATGTTTTTAACACTACGATGTTAGATATCAGGAGTGTATTCTGATGCCTGGCTGTGCTTAAACATTCATGGCTGCTGGCAATAAGAAGTGGTGGGGTGGCAGGGCAGCAGTGGAGCAGTGACGGGGGTTAGGGTTGAATAAATGTTTTTTTGTAAAACGTACCTGATCCTGCGGCCGCCTCACGATTCGATGCCCCTTCATTCTCCTGCTGCTCCCGGCAGTCCCTCAGACAGACTCCCATCCAATTCAGATGCTGCCCTCATACATGGGGAGAGAATGTGGCCTTACTGCTAGAAGTGCTGACTTTGGAGCTGGGGAACGGTATTTGAGCCTCAGCGTTGGCTCAGCATTCTGTGATTCTGGGCAAATCACTTAATCTTCCAGTGCCTACCAAAAATGAATGTGTTTTCAGGTCGAGTTTGCGTTGTATCAATCTGCAAAAAAAAAAATTACTATGAGAACAGCACCAGGATTAGCCTGAGCAGGTTGCTTTGATGCTCCGCTCAGGTACAGGGAGTCTGTGCCATTTCTCTACCTGGCTGTAGGCATGACATGTAATGCGCACTTAGAAGTACACATAGCACTCCATTCCTCCTACCTCCCATGGCCAGGCCCCACACCGCCCTGAATACGCTGGCCCAGCCAACAGCTGAAAATTAAACCAATAATAAAATATCATTTTATTTTTCAGCTGCTGGCTCGGAGCCAGTGGGGCAAGGCTCCTCTGCTATTGCAGATGAGCCGCTACTGGCTTTAAAACCAACTGCATCCAGCATGGATTTATTGCAGTAGAGGTGGAGGGGGACATTTTTTAATCTTGGCTTCTCCCAAGTGGCTTCATGGACAACACCACCTTCATCCACTGAGTATGTAAAAGGATTTTGACTGTAGTGAGTGATGGCAAAGCCATATGGTCTGTGGGCAACATTTTATGCCTGCATGCTAAATTGTTGGAGAATGTGTAGAACAAAATCAGTGTTATGGTCCTATGGAGATCAATCTAAAGGCTAAGATAGCTAGAGAAGAGGTTGAATCATTCATGCTGTGGAACTTGTAGAGTAGAAACTCAATAACAGTAATCTGGCCACAGCATAACTAGGCTCAACACATCATTGTGGCACGCTGCCTCAATTGTTGTCAATGGTGGAAAGCAAGTGCACTTTCTGTGATTTTTATGAGCTATATAATACATCTGTTTATATTTAATTGGTTGCCAGCGGTCAAAAAGAACAGGGTTGCTCCAAGCCATTGCAGGTTCTGCTCCTCTGCATGGAATGTGAGCAATAAAAAGATGACCAATTGGCTTGACCTATTAGAAGAGTACTATCCATGGGCTGAAAGATCAGGGGAGGAGAACCCATACCTGTGATATTGGCATAGTGAAAACACTCCAGCCAGTTTTCAGAAGCAGTCCACAAGAAAGGGTGACTTAATGGTGAGTGACTAATGTCACCAACCAGAGCAGCCAGTATTCTGGGGGTCATATAAGGTCAGGTGCAGGAGTGAAAGTGAGCTATCCATAATTGCCCACATGAAATATACAGGGTGAGTGGGTATACAGCAGGACAAGTAAGCACCCATTTAAAGTACCTCTTCATCATTAATTATGATATACTAAACTCCCAATTGAGAGGCCTCTTTATGTGGTCGGATAGAGTAAGTGCCATGTAGAAAACTGTTTTGGAAAGTCATCTCTCAATTAACTCAAGACCGATAATAGCTATTAGAAGGGTCCTTTGAGGAGGAATAAGATATCTTGCTGACCATTGATCATACCCACCAATAATAATTAAACTCTAACAATATACAAGATCCTATATCATTAAATGTGCATGTGCTTTGACAGTACCAGAGTTAACAGCACAGATAGCGGAGACCCATTTCTGAAATAAAGTCAAATTGGACATAGAGACACCTCCACATTTGCTATACTACGGACAGTCTTCAGGGAAAGTTGAAATGTCAAACTACTTTCTGAATACATTGAATAAAAATATGATTGATGCTTGCTGCATCATATCAGCACAGGTTAAACTCCTTCTGCTCACGGCAACAACATGGACAACTGGAAGGACAGGCTCCCTGATGCCCTAATGGGCTAAAGTTTCTGCCCACACTTGATTCCAAGATCAGTGTTTTTTTCTAAGACTAGTGAGGCTTGTTCCCTTACGCCCACTGAGGACCAGCTGGGAGAATATCTAGACTTCTGTGCCTCAGCATAAGAAAAGGAGCACCACAGACCAAGAAAAGGAGAAAGACTTGTGTAGGGAGCCATCTGCACCAGGTCCCTGAAAAGTGTGCCACCTTCAGGCCAGGAGGCCTGCTGGAAAGGCGTAGGTTGTCTAGCACTCGCCACCAGAGGCAAATGAGCCCAAGTTTAAGGAAATCAGCCCATGAGTACAGGGATATCTTAGGGGAAAGGATTTAGCCTGTGACCCTCACCTTGTGCAATGGAGTGAGTGGGGCTTCGCCACAAGTCTTCCAATTACCCCCTGGGTGTGTCAGTGCCCGGGGGCCAGCACAAGTTTTATAAATTAATAATGGCCCACAGAGAGGGTGTGCTTGAGCCCCCTCCCCTGAGCTCTGCGAGGCCCAAGGAACCTATTCTCCAGTCTAGCTTATGCCTGGCAGGGCCAGGGACCCAATCTCTGTGCCCGCAATCAAGAAAAAGGGGGAGCACTGGCGTTGACCCCACAAAAAGAGAAAGTGGCTTGGAACCCCATGCCTGGACCCGATGGAAAAAGTAGGCGGGAAAGTGGCATCAGGTTACCCCACATCCTAAGGAAGGAGCCCTGGACCTCATCCCTGGGCCCCTGATGAAGGAATGCCAAGGGGGAGCACCATTGTGCTCTCCACAATGGCATTGGGCTTGTCACTACTTCCCATGCCCCTGTCTGGGGGTAGTGGGGTGGCCACCACCAGCACAGCACCATGCTCATACGAAACAGGCAGGGAGAATCAAATTGTCAGCTCCTGTGCTGGCAGTGATAGACACCGGCTGGAGCAACTGTGAGTCGGCTCCTCATGCTGCCCTATGGAACGTACAGTTCGGGGTACCCGAGAATGATGGGGCACCCCCAACAAAGTCCAAAGCCAGAAGAAGTTATGGACGTGAAGCCCCGCAGAACAAAAGAAAAACCTGAGGCTGGATGTGCTAATTAAATGTGCAATTAAATATGAGCATCCCATAATGACATGCAAGCCTTTCTTTTTTATATAAAAGTTTCCTACTTGTGGTGGCCCCAGAATGGTAGGGGGTTGGATCAACATATGGTGGGGGCTGAAGGAATGCAGCAGCCGTTCCTAAAAGAATTTCAAAAGTGACCTTATGTCTGCAGTGTCAAGGAAATTACATTCCCTCAGGCTTTAAGTTTAAGGTTTAAGCACTTCCAGTGCCGGAACTTTTGTTATACAACTGAGAGGGCAGTAATCTCAAGTGGTTGGTCCTATGACTGCATAGTTTGAGGCCTAAAGTGGTTTAAGAAAGACACTAACAGATGTTATATTGTTTACAATGCTTTATTCATAAATGTATTATTGCCAGTGGGTTTTCATGAGTAGTGTAATGCTTTATTGATGATAATGATTGCATATAAAACATGGTTATTGATGCCAGTGATGGAAAGAAGGTTTCTTTAACTTGTGATTCTGGTCTTTTAATATGGTAATGGGGATAAAACCACTAGGTCTGCCATATGTAAAGAGTCACCCACCTGTATTCTATTGTGCTATCTACCATATTTGGAGGGTACTTAGATCTTTTGGGGTCAAATAGGATGTTGTGAGGAGGACCGGGCTGTCACCCCGCCTGTGGCCCATGCTAACCCCCCTAGGGTAATAGGAATGCCTCTCGCTAACCAAAGTCCAGACCGGAAAGAGTTAACCTCATTTGGCTCCTCTCACATGCAGGACAAAGATAGTCCTCTTCTGTACAACGGCCAATGGCAGGATACTTTGTGGACTCAAGGGGCGGAGGCTTTTGCTGAAAACCCGGAAGACGCAGAGGAGAAGGATATTGGAAGGAGACTGCCGGAGGAAGAAGCGTGGAGTATCCAGGAGAAGACAGGACCAAGTCATACAGAGCCAGGACTAGAAGCAGACGAGGATTCCCAGCCGAACGAAGAGAATGGTGACGCTAAGCGGGAGGAGTGGTCCGAAGAGTGGTGGACGCCCCGGAGGACGCCATAACACCCCCATAGCTCAGGAGAGTTGCGGCCCCAGCGGTACATGAAACAGGGCAGGGGTTCATTGAAATTGGGAAGGGGAGGCGAGTCTAGGGGACTCAGGGCACACGGGATAGTGTGGTGGCCACGATTTTTCCCTGAGTATCACCTCTTCTTCCCCACCTTTTCTTTTCTTCGTTTTGTCCACTCCTGCTCACATCCTGAGAACACCTTGTCCAGCACTCATATTAGCATAACAGATCCCCCGTGTTGAACGACTTTAACCCAGCGTATCCCTAGGGGTTCGTTTAAGAAATTAGCAAACTCCTGACAAACAAAGGGGTCTTGTATATGAAACAGACCTGAGTATAAAAAGAAAGGTCTAATCTTATGTTCTTTCCTTCTGTGCTTATTTTTCCCTGCACCCTAAGCATCACCCGGTTTCTCCCTTCACTCCCTCTGTGGTTTCCTTGATACTAAGGTGGTGGAACGTAACTTGCCTCACGTTAGACTTACCTAGCGGGACAGCGCATTGACAGTTTTCTCTCCTTTTGTTTTGTACTCCGGGGTTTGCCACCATCGCCCTGTGAGGAGGAGAAGAGAACCTACCACCAGCCTAACAGAAGAAGACAACATCCGAACCCCATCGTAATTGATCCTCCTGTCGGATTATTTTCAGTTTTTTTGGTTTTTGTTCATTAATGAAGCCATCATTCAGCCACACATAAGACCTCCTTGTTTTACTTTCCGCCCATCCCTCTCACAGATGTTTAGAGTGTCACCAAGGTATTTTCATGTACCCTATGTATATATTACTGTATATAATTAAGTAGTGTGTGTGTAATAAATCTACTTCTCCTTTTCTAAAAAAAAGCACAGACTTGACATTCATTTATTTCATGCCAGTGAATTATGGTTACTAGCCCACTCCACCTCTCCTGAATACACCTTAGACTACTCAACTTCACTACCCTGGGAAAGTCAAGCTCTATAATGGGATGCTTGGTTCCCAGAGAGGGAGTAATTATGGACCTATCACTTGTACAGAGTTTACTTCCTGCACAACTACTAGTCCTTTTTTCTTACACTCTGCAATTTGTGGAGATTGTAAATATAGTTTTTAATGTTGGTCAGCATAAGAGATGAATCCAAGCTGTGGGAAACATACCAACTGATGTGAGTGTCCACAAGGGGCAATGGGTGGGGTGGACTGACACCTAATCCCTACTTATAACATGCAATATAAACATCTGCCTCACCTCTCTCCCTTTTGCTCTTTGACTCTTAATCTGTCCCCAGACTTAAACAATATCGCTGATTGCTTAAAACACAATGATTTTGATATAATTTTCATCACTGAGGGGTATATGTATCAAAATCCGTTTTTGCGATTCTCAAATAGCGATTTTTTGAGAATGCTATTTGAGAATCGCAAAACGGGATGTATTTAAAAATTCGCAAATATTTTGAGATTCCTTAGTATTCCCATGGTGCCTGCCGCAATGTGCATGGTTGGAAAGTGGGGTCCCTTGGGTAACCCACGGGCCCGATTCTAAAGGCCCCATGTGAAGGGGGGCATGCTATGGGCCTATGGCAGCCGATTAATTCTGGAGAAACCGATTCGGAACGGCTCTCTGAATCTGTCATCGTACTTGCTCGCTCGTAAACCGAGTCCATAGAGCTGTACGATTCGGCTACAAAAGACGCAACCTGTCCCAATGCCTGTAGGGACCAATTCAGGCAATCCTACTGGTTTCCAGACATCGTACTCGGTCGTTGGGAAGTGTGTACAATTCAGTCGGAAACAAGGGATCCGATCGGATACGGCAAACATGAATCCAATTCAGAGCCCTTCCGAACGACTTCGGAATTGACCACTTTGTGTGCATTGCACACAGAGCATGGTTTTCAACTATGCCTGGGTTTCATTACACTTTTACATAGTATGCAAGGGCACATGCTGCAACCTCACTCTGTAGCTTCTTATCAGAGGGCATGGCCTTTTGCCTTGCCCTATTTATAGCATACTCTTGTATGAAACAAAAAAACAGGGCACTGATGCACAACATCTGAACATGGTTCCAATTTAATTGATAGTTTTTAATGTAGTTGCAGGTTGTTGGAATTGTAGGGGAATAGGGTGAGAAGTTAACTAAAATATAATAAATGTAATTTACATTTTTATTATTTATTATTGTTGAATAAATATGCATTATTCATTGTGCTAATTGTTAAAGTTATTGTATTCATTTCAGTTTAATGTGTTAATTGTTATGCCAATTTGAATTTTTTGTTAGTAATTTACATTTTAGTAGCAGGCTGTTGGGTTTGTAGAGGTATAGGGTGGGAAGGTAATCACAATATAATTAATTTCATTTTAATGTTAATTATTTTCCTATTGTAAATTACTTATTTATGTGATAAATAAATTTTTAAATGATTCACTGTGTAATGTTTATTTTATTTAAGTTTAATTTGTGAATTATAATTATATGTTAAATGTATCAATAATGATGTATACTTCCATTGTTTACTTATGTAAATTATGTGTTTATTTTGAATTATATAATAATTTAGTGGTAAATGTTTTAATAATATTTATAAAATGTATTTTTTATTTAATAATTGTATTTGTTTTATCAAAGTATTATTTTCATTCAAATATTGTTTTATTTTTTAGAGTTTGTTGGTTTTTGGATTGTACTGAGGGAAATTAATTTAATTAAACTTAATTTGATATTTGTTTAATTCATTTGTATTCGTTATTTATTTGCATTCACACAGTGTGCATATTAAGTAAAATATCGTTTAAAAATTTACTTTTGGTTAGGTATTTTTTTTCTGTAAAATAATTATGAGTTGGAATGGTATATGTAATCCTTCCAATGTCCAGCACTTTCCTTACTGGTGCTTAGACAAGAGTGGGAAGAGTACATCTAACCCCATTAAAGGCGAACACTTTCCCTAGTGTTTTTTCATCTGGAGTTGGAATAGTAAATCTTACCCTTCCAAAGTGCAAAACTCTCCCTATCCCCATCGCACATCCCACAGCTTGTGACATATCATAAATAAATAGCAAGATTCAATCAAAATTACACAAATTTATTACAATATAGATGTTCTTTTAAAATATTTCATGACTGTAACTACGAGGAGCAAACCGACCACCGCTTTTTAAAGTGGCAAGTTAAAAATAAGCCATATATGAACAGCTACCTGTCAAAATCATTGGCCCTCAGGCCTACTGAGGTCTCTCACCCACTCGAATACAGTAGCCCAGATTTTCTAAACTTTCCACCATGTACGACCACCTTTTCACATATATATGGCTTTTTCTAAGGTGCCAACCTCTAAAAACCTGGCCAACCATTGTTGGAAATCGGGTGAGCCAGAGT
The DNA here is from genome assembly GCF_964263255.1 of Lissotriton vulgaris. Taxonomy (NCBI): domain Eukaryota; kingdom Metazoa; phylum Chordata; class Amphibia; order Caudata; family Salamandridae; genus Lissotriton; species Lissotriton vulgaris. Next base: position 1,046,279,815 of record NC_141697.1, on the reverse strand, counting down.
CCAGCCACACTGAGGCAATATAAAGCCTTAAAATTGCCATAGCCATGAAAACCAGCTCATGCCCGTGTTCCAACTGATTCATCTCAGATACCCCTAATAAAATTACATCTGGTAGTATAATTAACTCTAACTTTAAAACCTCTGACAGAAACCTAGATACTTCGTTTTTCAGGTTCTCTAACTCAGCACGTGCTGCGTAAATACGTACAATATCGGACTTGTGTAAAGCACATCGTGGGCGGCCTGTGCCTTTACCCTCTCTCCATTTGGCAATCTTATCAGTGTACAGTATAAGAACAAACAGGTCTTATAAAACTGTGTCTGTAATTGTAGTGACATTAAAATAGATTGTGCCATGTTGAACGATTGACAGAATGTATTGTCAGATATCTCCACCTTCTCTTGCCATTTTTGAGAGTATTTATCCATATCATCAGCCATAGCGGAATTAAAACATCCATAGATTTCCCCTATTGAGATTTCTCCCAAGAAGTGCCTGAGGGAGTAGAAGACTGCATGCTTGGTGCAGTCCTAGAAGTAGACCACAGTGATCCATATGTAGATGGTGAGGTGAATGACCAGCACGTATCCTTTTTAATTGATACAGGTGCTACTCCCTCCACGGTTTGTTTCATGTAGGTTCCAAACTTACCCATCTCGGAAAATAAGTCTAAGTTGTATGAATGAGCAAGAAACCACTTAGGTTTCAGCAAATGTCTCAGTTAAAATAAGATCTCTGATGATCACCAAATCATATTATGTGATTAAAGACCTGTTAATTAACTGGGCAGAGACCTGCCTTACAAGATGAATTTTCTGTTTTATTGCACACTCCATGGTGTCACCATTGAAACCCAAGATGAAGATTCAGTATTCAAAATAAAATCTCAAGAATCGAGAGCTCAGTTGTTTCCATTCCTTACAAAAGATGACCTGCCTCTTGATTTAAGACACGCAGGGAAAGTTGAGGTATGGGATTTCACATGTAATGAAGAGGAGTAATAAAGAGTGCAGAACCAGTGTAAATTGATGAGATTGAATGGTGAATGTATGAAAGCCTACCTAGAGATCAGAGAGAATCTCTGTAGTGCAACAGCCCTGGGCATAGGCGCTAGAAGTAGGTTTGCTGAGAGTGCAATAAAGATGCAATCACATTTTGTTTTTATCTGGTAACATTCCTGTGCTTCAAATACAGAGGTCAAATGTGACAGAACCCTCCTAGGAGCATCTTTGCGCTATATAAATTCATATTCATCATCATCAAGTTTCTGGAAATAACTCCTGGCAAATATCTGTTTATTTTTTTAAGACGAAGATTGTGGTTTACTTTAACTGCAGAGCAAGATGATTTTGTAAAGTGAATTATTTGGCAATCTCACGGAGGTACAGTAGTTAATTTTGTCTAACTTACAGAACAAAGGGAACTCCCCCCAAAAAGTGTTTTACAGGTGTAGGACAGGGGGGAAGAAAAAGAAAACTTAGCAGTACAAGAGGTCCCGCTAGCCGGTTTAGGCATTCATCAAAGGAATGAATCCCAATTGGAAACGACCCAGATTACACTCTATAACATTTGAAATTAAATTTAACATAATTTTTACATTTTATTGTATTAAATATCATACTTTCTAACTCTTCTGATACAGCTTATATTTCATTGTTTGTATATTATCATTGTCACATAAAGTACAATTTACATACATTAACATACATCATTTATCACAAATTCCATGTACTGTAGAAAACCACCGGCAATCACTTTCTGCCCCATTCATCCTTTCTTTTCCACTTACATATCTATCATACCACTCATACCACATACCACATACCACATAGTCTACAACCACCAGTTTGGAAGAATCGTACACCGCCCGACACTGACATATTCCGGTCTTCCCTCTCTTACTGATATGGTGTCACCAAACTGGGTATAACAACAGTCAACATATGTTTCAGTGGGTTTACATTGACTTTACCACCTTCTTCAGGAATCAACACATAAAACCAGCGGGACAAACAGGGATATCTACAATAAACAAAAATGAAAATTAATAATTCAGCTCATACTGAGTCTCAGAATTAATCTTGGATACACGGAGTACAGCACCTGAATTTATTTGCAGAAGCAACAGAAGTTAATATTCATAGACTTAGACTTTCTCAACACCACTATGCAATCTAGAAGTATTGTGTAAAGAAAGTCAGCACGCTCACATAGTTTACCCAGAAGACTGGTTTCTTAGTGAATTACAATACCTTGGGTTCTTACATACGCTTCTGAGATGGACAGCAGGTATGGGTAGTATTATTAATTTTGTGCCTCCACCTCATGCTGTAATCCTACTGTGCCTGGGCCTATTTGTCCATTGTGCTGTTATATCTCCGTGTCTTACCCATAAGCTTACAGAACAGATCGCACCAGTATTTTAAATCAAAACATAGCCCATCACCAGTTGTTTGTACTCATAAAAAAATGTAATCACTGGAAATTGTCTCGGTCGATGCATAGTCATAACTTATTAGATACAAACAAATTGCACATTTGTGAAACTCTAACAGGCTGATCGATAGAGAGTGACAATCTCCATAAACAAAACATTACCTATGACAGGCACAGGCCCAAATGCGGAGAATACTTGTCCCAACACCATATCTTTTTTGTGTACTGGCCTCACATGTTCCAGGTATAAATGGGAGTATGTTTCACAGAAGTTTCCTTTTGGAGCTACTGAGGAAAATCAGAAAACATATGGTATGAAAAACATACTACTCACCTCACTAAAACCAGGTCTTGCAGGGGTATGCTTTGTAAAGATGTCCAAATAGAACTGCCACAGGAGGTCAGAAAAAACATAATGAAAAAGGCTTACAATATAAATAGGGACGTGCTTTGCTGTATCACTACTCCCTTCTTTTTTTTACCAGACACCTAGAGATCCCTGCTCCGATTTCCGTACATGCCGGCAAGTTAAAAAAAAACGCCAGCAAGTTAAAAAAAATTTAGATTTTGGTGCCTTTTGTGCTCATAACCTCAACTGTACAGGGCTCATCTCCAATGGCCCTCTTTCTTCCTGGTCCACCCCCTGTATGGATGAATCTATCTTAGAAAACAATAGGTTGAGAGCCCGTCCCACCAATGCTATACTGGTCAGAGTACGCACGCCGTCTGCAGTGACAGCGGTACGCTGGAGGAGCCTCGCCCCACTTTTCGCTCAACGGATGCGAGCGTCACCACAAGTAAATCCTTGTGGATTGCTTTGGTTAAAGTGCCCCATTTCGTTTGGACACGTATTAAGCTTTTGAATAGCTTTCTATTCCAGTGTATGTGACCAGGAAGTTTTGGACCATTCTTGAATTAGCCAGGATTAGAATTTCCACTTTGAATAGACATAAGGGTCATACAACACTCTCAAATTTTCATCCTGAAGATGGTCTAAAGGATGTATATGCCAAAAAGACCACAACATCGACACTCTCATCTATTTCCCCAGTGATTTATCTTCTCAAGTAATTGTTTTCTGTTTGCATCAGGTTAATTTTCCATTGATGTATTTTTCAATAGATGCTCACACTAATGACCCTGAGCATCAATCTCTGTGTATCATTTATTAACCTCGGTGATTGTGTTTTGTTACAGTCTTTTGTACCTCCTTTTTGTTCACATTAAATAAGTTTGTACTTTGTAAAACTCACACCCGTTCTGAGAGTATCTGTGGTTGATTTGTTGTATATGAATTTAGGACCCTAGTGTAATTTTCCCGATTCATGCCCATATATAGGTATAAATCACCCTATCCTTATATAGGCATAGAAATCATAACCATATTTAGACTTATCCTATGCAGTCCAAATACGGCATGGCTACTTCCACTAGTTCCGAGAATCCACAACGATTTCTTGGAAAAACCCGCCTTCAGCAGCCAGGGACTTCCCCTTGCTTTAATATTGATTTATCCAAGAACTCATGGAGTTTTCAAAGAACTGAGTCTTTGATGACGTTATTATGTCCAACCTTACGTCAAACTCGGCACCTTCAAGGTATAAATATGCCCACATATGCCCAGGCAAACACACAGTGGTTTGGAGCAGTTCGATTATCTACCTACACGACACAGCTCGCCGCAGCAAGTGCCGAAGGAAGCCGACCCTCCAGCAGACGCACTGAGAAAGACGCTGTCTTTTATCGTGCCGAGAAATCCAGCTCCAGTGTTTCCAAGCTACCCTTGCTAGGTGTTGGGAAATCGAGTCCTGAGAGAGAGATACAAGACCTCCTTCATTCTAAACCATTACGGAGCTGATTAGACCCTTAGAGAATTCTTGGAATAGATTCTTGGCAAAGAATACTAAAACTTCAGCTACTCCTCACTTTCTTCTTCCCTTGTACTAGTCCTAGGTTAGGTACACCGGGGTAGGCGTATTTTAGAAGCACCAGTTGAGTACTTTTAGTCATTCTTTATTAATGTATGCATTTTATGTTATTTTATATGGCTTAGAAACCATACCATGCTTTTACAGTATTATTTTATAATACTCTTTGTACTGTATGCATTACACTTTGCAACCAGTATTACTATTGTAGCAGTTCATTTCCTATGTTTGAGAAAGAAGACTGTTCAATAAATACTTTTTTATTGAAAATGCCCGTCTCTCTATTTCTCTGCACCTCTGGTGAAACGAAGCATGCACGATTGACTGAGTAAAATAACTATCTATTGTTTCTGCGACTCTAGAGATACTGTCTTATTCTTGGGAAACAAAGTTGTCCTGTTTTAAGCAGTTATCAGAAACTAATCCCTTCTTGTGTATTCGAGAAAGTTTCTAGTGATCTCTGAGCTAGCTGGCACTCATAATTAAGTCTAATATATTCGATAGAGACCTAGTCGACCTCAGTCCTACGTCTAAACTATAGTATATATTATTCCAATGCGCAGATCCTATTGGGAATATAGGAACTACACTACAGATTCATCATGATATTAATACATGAATTGATGTATTTATTGTTCAATTATAAGTCACCGGATGGGACTTACTAACACTGTTAGATGTTTTAAATTGTTTAACTTAGTTTATTGAATGAAATCCCTTGCAGGCACAGTTACCTATTAATAGATACTGATCAGAGGCCATAAATATTTAACTAATAACACTTGCTAGATAGTGTTAAGAAAAGTCTAAATGGTGCTATCAGGGAAGAAATACGTTCAAGGGGGCTCTGACACCGGATGTATGACATTACAACGCATATATTGACAACGCATGCCATTACAACAAAACTTTTAATGGCGTTGTAATGGCATGCACTGTAATAGCATGCACTGTAATGGATCTTGCGTTGTAAAAGTTTTGTTGTAATGAAAGTGCATTGTTATGCACACGTTGTGATGGCTGTTTCCCCTGACACCTACCTCAGTACTATCCACAGCTGCATCCAACTTCAATCAGGCATTTAGAAACTGAGCTCCTCTCTCATCTAGCTCAATGTGCTCATTTTAAAGCAAACTTAGCTACATGCCCTCTCCACCGCTAGAGCAGTAACTTGCTCCACCACAGTGTTTATATGGGTGCCATGAAAGGGTGGAATCCACTTCTTAATTTATATACATCTACATCTGGTCATGTATGCATGCTTGAATATATAGGGATGCCCTCCATCAATAATTAGAGGATAGCGGAGCAACATACTTGCAATGTAATAATTGCTGCTTTCTGCTGAGATATTTATGCCCGACCTATATCCATTATCTAGTCAGCCAGACCTGTTCAGCTCAAACCGAAAACTGGTACGTTGTCTCACCAATTCTGCTAGAAATATAAAAAATGCAGAAATGTAAACAAATATGTCAAAAAAGGGGAGATAATCATACATGACCAGAAAAAACAGCACGAGAGAGGGCAACCATGCCAATACGTATGCCATACTCAAAAGCATCATTACATTTACTCCTTATAGATAGCTCTATGGATACATTACATTTTAAGGCTCCATTTCAAGTCTCTAGCCACAAGATTTCTTCATTCAGACCCTGTTTTTGTTTTTAAAGTGAATAGCCAGAAGGTTTCTGTCTCCTTATGTATCTTCATCTCTGACAGTCCTAGTTTTCCTTAAATCTTTTGTAGTATAAGCCATCTCAAGTCACTTTCTGATTGTCCTGCTTCAAAACAATGTTTAACCATGAGGCTTGATTCCTTTTGGTTCTTCTTGCTGACTTAGGCTCCCCATAGAGTAGCTGAACTCCCTGCCGGTTTCCCCGACATATCCTAGTCCACAGGGACATAGGAGCAGATAAACAACATTGCGACTTCCACAGTCCTGTCATGTCCTTTAGATTGATAGTAAAACCATTGTGTTTCCATATCTCAGTCACTATTGCTGTCTGGCAGGCATGGCACAATGGTGGTTCCAATTTACAGGTGCAACGCCTGTAATGGTGCTTTGATGCACCCTCTCTTTCAATCTCAGACTTGTATGCATCAGTTTGTCCCAAAGATTCGCATTTCTTCTAAAAGAAAAATAAATTTCACCAATTTCTGATCTTCTTCATTCGTGTTTAGTATGTTCCAATTTGTTTTTAAAAAATCTTCACTTTAAAATTCAAATAGGAATGATTAATGACACATACTAGTCTATCTTCTCTGTCATTCCTTCTCCTGTGCTCTCCAAGGATTGTCTTTTGGATATATTATTTGGCTCTCTTGAAGGCCTGTCTGATAAGTCAGTGTGGATATTCAAATTGAGCCAGCCTCTATTTTATTTCTTCCCCATTATGCACATAGTCTTCCATCCTGGTACAGTTCCTTCTTTTTCTTAAAAATCCTCCAAAAAGAACAGAATCTTTCTGACAATTGGGGTGAACCTTCCCAAACTGGAGAAGAGTGTTTCTGGCTGTTGGTTTCCTGTACAGTGCTGCCTCTATGTGGCCTTGTGCTCACATGATCCAAATATCCAGACACTCCACTGTTCATCTGCTGTATTTCTCCATGATGTTGGGATAATCTAAGGCTATGAATATCTTTTTTTGTTGTTTCTGCAACTAATGTTGGAAGCTGTGCTCTGTGTAGCTTAGTGATTGGCCCAGGTTCATTCTGAGACTCAGTATGAGCTGAATTAGTAATATTATTTTATTTTTATTGTAGATATCCGTGTTTGTCCCGCTGGTTTTAAACGGAGATTGTTATGGTCCTGAAGAAGGTGGTAAAGTCAATATAAATCCACTAAAATGTGCGTTGACTGCTATTGTACCCAGTTGGCGACACCATATCAGAAGCTGAGAGAAGGCCAGACTCAGTCGTTGTGGGGGGGGGGTACGATTCTTCCGAGCTGGTGATTGGAGACTGTGTGGTATGTGGTATGAGTGATTTGATAGAAATGAGAGTGGAAAAGGAGAGCTGAATGGGGAAGAAAGGATTTTTTAAAGTGATTACCAGTGGTTTTCTACAGTAGATGGAATTTGTGATAAATTATGTATGTTAATTTATGTAAATTTGTACTTTATGTGACAAAGATAATATACAAACAATTAAATATAAGCTGTATCAGAAGCGTTAAAAAAGTATGATATGTGATACAAATAAAAAGTAAAAATGACGACAAATAAACATTTTTATAGAGTGTAATCTTGGTCTTTTCCTTTTAGGATTCATTCCTTTTGTGAATACTTAAACAGACAAGTGGGACCTCTTGTACTGCTTGTCATTTTTATTAAAAAGTTATTTTGTTTTACATACCTGTAAATTAACTATTCAAATCTTTCAGTCTATGTCATCAGTTAGGAAAGCACAAGTGAAACACAATTTCTTTGTAAGTCTGAAGTGTGATGAAAATAAAGATTTTAATAGGGTCATAATAAATCAAAGATTTCCACACAAAATCTTGTTTGTGCTCTTTTTATCAGAAAAGAACTGCATCTATGAGCAAATCTAGTGGCCATTTCAAAAGAAAGTGTGCTGTCAGTAAATGACAGTGTGCTACCACACCATGCATTAGCAATATATTCGCGACAGTGCTCTCCAAAAAGCATCACCACCTATATACTGCACCCTTTCAACTGTTTTGCTTAATTTATAATCTACATTTGTTCTATGTGTGTGACAATTGGAATTTTCAATATCCTTATACCTTTAATGATGTAACATTGATGGCAGCACCTCCACACTGAAAATTGTTTCTGCACCACTAGCCCTGGGAATGCTTAATTAGAATAAAGAGTTATTGCTTTACTGCCTCGAAAAAGAAGGGTATTCTTTGTCAGTGCTTACCCTAAAGCAGGTATCTCCAAACAGTCGACCGCGAGCTACCAGTAGCTCATTGACACCTTCAGAGTAGCTCACAGTCTTAAGTTTATTTTTTTTTAAAACACAGGGCCGCATTTTTCTTTTAAGTTAAGAGAAGGCTGTGTTTATTTTGCATTATTATCTTCAGGCTGGAGATAGCAGGGCCTGATAATGAGCAGTGCTGAAGTAACATTTATGACCCAGTGCGCAGAGGTGAAGAACGGAAGCACTGAGGTATTTAACACTAAATAGGTACTTGTCAACTCAATATTGGAGGGTGAGAATGCTTTCAAGTGGTAGAAAATTAAAATGAAAAGTCACCTTAATGATCTGTTAACTCGTCCTTTTAATTTTCTCCCATTTTAAAGCGTTGCATTTACAAACAGAAGACCTCTTACTCCCAGTAGCCAGTAGACAGACACTTTGCCATATTTATAACTAAAAAATACAGTCCTCTTTTTTAAGTGGGAGAAATTTAAAGTGAAGAATCTATTTCTATGAAACATGTTTTCTTCACTATCAATTAAACCAATTATATCTTAAAGTTTTATGAAGCATGTTTTTTCAATTTAAATTCCTTCCATTAAAACAAATGTCTGTATTTTTATGTTAGTAATATGGAACCTTGTCTATAGGCCACTGGGAGCAAGATACCTGGTATTTGTAAATGTGACACTAGGAAATTGGATTCAATTTAAATGAAGAGTTTTGTGAAATATAAACATAAAGCTAACTCTTCACTTTAATTTTTTCCAATTTCAAAGTGTCGCCTCTACACACAGCAGGCATCTTGCTCCCAGTGTCTAGTAGACAAAGTGCCACACTTAGAACTGAAAAATACAGCCGTTGTATTAAGTGGGAGAAAGTTAAAGTGCAGAAAAATGTCCCATATCATAAGCATTTTTGCTGAAAGGTTTCTGACTTCAAATTGCTCCCATTTAAAAACATGGGTATATGTTTGTATTATACAGGTAGTAGTGCCACATATGAGAAAAGTTATTCCAGTGCAACAAGTACATACAACATAGTCTCTCAGTCATCCACACACATTTATCCCATTCTTGCGGACACATGTTCATTCATCCCCAAAGACCACACTGTCACTGACACACCTGGCAGTCTTGTCATAGTGTCAAAGTATTTTTTTCAAACCATAGTGTCTTGTTCTATGAACATTTGGCCTAAAGCCAATGGAGCTGAGCATGAGGGTGTCTGGAAAACAACATCACAATGATTTTCACTGATCAGAAGTAGCTCTCACTACAGAAAAGGTTAGCTACCCCTGATTTATACTATTGCAACCAACTTTCTGCCCAACTATTTTAACAAATCATTATTTGCCAAATTCCACATTTTGGCACAATAAACTGATTAAAAGGAATGGCAGGGTATTCTTCTGATCTACCTGCAGATCGAAAGGTCTTATAAGGGTCCATCAGTTGTTCCTCAATAACCTACTTTTGCCTTTTTCACATTTGCAAGCTAAAATCACGTTGCCTCTTTCTTTTCATAAGAGATATCAACTGTTATGTTCTGTCATTTTCAATACTCTTTCTCTTTCCCCATAACCTACACCACCAGGTAATAGATTAGCGACATTGTTAACCTCTGGTCCTAGAGCTGCCCATATTTATAAATGCCTTACCATTAACGCCTACCCGCTCTGAATCAAAAATCAAATCAGTTCTAAATCCTTGCACAATGCTAGTTCTTATCTATAACAGGATGCTAATTACACCCACCACCTTTTCTATAATTTGATGCCCTTTGTGAAATGAATTGCTGGTCATGTAACCATTATAAAGCAGACCTTATCATATGCTCTTTCTCCGTTCTATAATTGATGCTTTCTGGCATAAAATTTGGAATTTACTAAATTACATATTTCACACTACTTTTTCTTTTCATACCAGTCATGTATTTTTGGGTCCCTTAGCCGACATTTGGACCTCCTGCTCATTTGATACATGTTTTGTTGATTTGCTGCTCGCTCTTGCCTTATAACCTCTTCGCTGTGGGGCAAATCCTGCCGTGGTGCGAGGAGGAGCGGGGCTGGGCGTGGTGCTCCCGTACCGAGGACGGCTCCTGGCCGTCATAAATCACAGTGGGCATGTGCTGATGACAGCCGGGAGTCGTCCGAACTCTGACCACTAATTTATTCTCTCGCACAGGCAGGGAATTAATACCACATCGGGCGGAGCGGCAACGTTCGGACGGCTCCCTGCCATCATGTGCACACGCCTACTGTGACTCATGACGGCCAGGAGCCGTCATGAGCACTCAAGCAACTAACAAATTACTAAAAAATTGGAAGAATGCTTCAAATGTGTCTTTTAAAGCTTGGTGGTACAGCGTTTGCTACAACTATTGACTAGATAATGTCCATGTATTCCTTCCTTCTATTACTGTTTCTCATTCCAATTTGTGGTCTCCAATCACATTGTATCTATCTCAGCTAGCAAAAGGTAAGGATATCCATTGCCTAACACCGACAGAGATGCACATGCCACCATGATACCTCCCTTCCTAATCAAGTCACTTAACCTCTTGTTTACTTCAATTCCAGGTGTAGTTCCTTACTTCAGAGGTCACAGATTGCATTTATTCATTGGAAACATTTTTGATGTATCGGTTTATTAGTGCAATTTTTCATTTTACCAAATCATTTGTTTATCTTTCTAATTATTTCCATTTAATGTTGTTTTCTCTCATATTTCAAATTATGTTATTATGTACAGTGCTTATATATTCCTTTGTTTTGATTTGCTGTCTTCTGACTCAGTAAACTAGGGTTTAAACTAAAAAATCATCCCAAACTCCAAGCACAAAATTGTCTCAAATTCTAAGCAAAACTGTGGAATAACTCCCACATAGCATTCAACGTGTGCTCCACAAGGGTGGCTTAACTTTGTGGCAGTCCTCAGTCCATAATATTGGCATACTTTTAAAAGCTGTGAGTGGGGCAAGGCACTTTGAAGCAGACAATTTGGCTTTGATGTTGAGACACTTTCAAAAGTTCCTGTTTCAAAATGTGTATACAGCAAAGGCAATTTTGTAGATTAAAATCTGCAGGAATCATTAAACTATAATGCTTCACATTGCCCAGAAACTTACTTTTTTGTTGGGTCTTCTCCAGCTTCCAATGTGGGTGCACTATCTATTAGATTAAATAAAAGCATGATAATGGCGCCCAAATTGTGTGGTCGGATGGTTTTGACTAAGCAGCAACATGTTCAAAGAGAAAAGTTTAAACAGCATTTCAAAATGCAGCAAATAAAGAAGGACTGATTCAAAAAAGTAGCCTCATTCAATCGTTCAAAAGACATAGAACTCAATTGACATAAAGGCTATCAATCACAGGAATGATGTAATAAAAGCAAAATCAGAAATACAGACTAAGGGCCTCATTAGGATGGTGGGCTTTGCCCGCCCGCCATCCCCGTGGTAATATGGACCGCCCGCCTTAAGGGTGGGGGTCCCGTTGCCAGTATTAGGATGCACCTGCCACAGTGGCGGGCGCATCCTGCACTCATACCATTGTGGCGGGGGGGGTGCACTCAGCACCGCCCACCACAATGGCAGGAAAGCATGCTGTGCATGGAACTGCTGGAGGGTGCCATTGGTACCCCCCCATGTGCACCCCCACCCCCCGGAGTCCCTGGGGGCCCGCACGGGCCCCCGCAGGGATTCTCCGCATGTCTTTCCGTGGCGGCATTGCCACCATGGAAAGGCATTCAGAGAAGCCCATCCTAATATGGCTGGTGTTGTCTGATAGACACCACCACCATATTATTCCTTTTCCGCCCCAGCCGCGAGGCGACCTGGGCGGAAAAGCGGCGGACAGTCTTTCCATCCACCGAGGCCCCCCCGCCATCCTAATATGGCGGGGGTCTTTAGTGCAACGATGTCGGGCGGATTGCCCCCGCCAGGCTGGCGGTGGCTACCGCCAGCCTGGCGGGGGCAATCTGCCCGACATCCTAATGGGCCCCTAAGTCTCAAATGTGCACCAAGTCAATAGAGAATCAGACAACATCCTTAGTAGAGACTCAAAGGTTTCTGGCCCCCACATTCGAGAGATTATAGAGCCAATTTTACAATAGAAAAGGGTGGAAACTGCAATGTAATAATGGTGCAAGTAAAAGTATAATTTCATTGACAAATCACAGTACAGTGTGATTTGTCATAATGATTTTGTTTCATTTGCAATAGCTTCATGTTAGTGTATAAACATAATTCAAATATGAAACAACACTCAAATCAATTTATATTAAAGCATGCATCACTTTCTGTCTTCTGGGTCTCAATTCTTCCACCATTTTAATGTCATCATAAACTCCTTTGATGTCCTCTAACTTGATGAAATCAAGCTTTCTCTTATTGTTCGATGTTGCCGTTATCATCTTCTTACACCCATGATTTGGTCCCATTTCAGTAAATATTACTTAAAAAATGTAAACAGAAGAAATAGAACAATTGTACGTACAAATGAACACAATAATTATAGGGGGGAGTCTGGTAGGCAGCATGCTCCCCCCAAGCTATTAAACCATACACCAACCATTCCAAATACATTTACAATCTCACCACACCAGGAAGCAACTGATTCCCACAAACTATACTCCTCAAGAGCTTTTCATTCACAAGAAATATTATTAACATTGGTTATATAAACGTTAAAAGCATTACTTTGCTTATTGCTTATTGGATGGAGATACGGCACTCTCATACCCTCAGAACATGACAGACCCCACCCTCCTCCACAAGTAGGATATGTAAAATAAGGGTGGCTCTGCATAATCATAGCACTCATTGCCATTTCCTATTGATAAATTTTAGATACTGCTACAGCAGTGTTAGAGGCAAAATGATTTACAAACGTGGATTTACTTTTCTAAATTTCACATCAATAATAGCCACACCCATAGATGGAATCACAGCACCCATCACAAGCAACACTGGATGCTTCCACATCCATGCTTCAATCTTTTCAAACCAATTCCATGTTTCATTTCATTCTAATTAAAAACCCGATGGAAAACCAGAGCAAGGAAACAATTTTCTACCCAAATACGGGCAGGTCAAAATAAGCAGTCATACCACAAAGATAATAAGTTCCTCAAAATAATGGCTCTTCACCAACCCAGAAACTCATTATTAACAACATAAAACTCCTTTCGCATTCACTCTCTCCAACAACCTTTCTAATTTACTGAGATCCCTGACGAACCTTATACAATTCTCCCTTCCATTCAAGCACCATTCTCAGTTTCGTATGCATTCATTATATCCGTTAAAAAACATATGCTGCTACTCACTTAAGCTACATAAGTGCTTTCTTAAGTCATATTAGAATTTAAGTTAGTTTGTTCAATAATTTTCAAATGTTAGAATAAGTTATGCATTTCTTAGCCTCTTCAGATATAGAAAGTGCTTCCAGTTAAGCATTAAAGTTAGAAAGATATGGTAACAAAAACTCTTGCTTATGGAAAACATTAACACAAATATTACAAGATAAAATATGTGAGTAAGGTACTTGGAAATATGTCAACCGTCATTCAGCTGATGATGGAAAATATTTGCACAGATAACATTCTCTAATATTCACTATAGTAACATATTTGCCTAACAAATTTGAATATATTGTTCTTTATAGCTACATACTGATCTATACCAATGTTTTAAATTCATGTGCTCTATTTCAGTATGTATGGTAGTGAATTAATTTTGCAAAGCAAAATTATATCTTGCAAGAGAATTAAAGCAATAAATTAAGCCAACTGCAATTGATAATGTCATACTTAATAAAGACACACCGGAATGCTACAGCATATGCAGTTGGCTTAATTCTATTGACGAACATTAAACAAAAGGAACAAAAAGTACAAAGTGGAGAAAAGCAGGACTCAGCTCTTTTTCAGTTAATTAATTCAGTTAATAGAATTCGGGAAACCCGATTCGATTATCTTGGACTGGATACCTAAGGTACAAAACAAAATCACTTTTGTATTTCAAATCCCAGCTAAAAAACTTAGCAGAACTTAATAAAAGTTCAAGGTGATTCTTCTTCTGGATTGCCTTCAAACATGAACTGGCTACAATTTGTCAAATCATAGACTGCCACATCTGACTCTTCCTCTGTGGAGATGAATGCTAGATAAGTCCCCCAGGAGATATGTACTTTATATTTGGGGACTCCTTCTCTCAATCTGTCTTTTGGCTACATGTGATTCTCTTTCACTATTTTCGCTACCAATTTAGATTGTTTCTGCTTCTTATCTAATTGATTATAGTCTCTTCCAGTGCAATATTTTGCTGTTTTTCAACAATACAGGCTACTTGTTTCCTTGATGTGCATGTTCAACCTCTGTTTCTTCACTTGTGACTGTTGCTGAATCGTCCCACTCACAGCTGGGCTTGTGTTTTGTTTGACATCAGTAGCTTGACACACTGTGAACCGCTTTCCTGCGGGGGTTCTTGAGACTTGAATTTTCAGCTTCACTTTTTCGCAAACTGGTGTTTCAATGAATTTTCTTATTGTTGTTCTTGACTTTTTGAAGCTACTCCTCAATTTTCAATTTAGTGACTTCCATTCTAGTGACATCAACCATTATCAAGATCTTCTTCTCCATGCAAAAAACCAAAACTTGATGCTGTGAATCAGTGATCCTGCCCAGCGTTATATCTTCTGATGTTGATTTTCTTGTAGACATTCCTCCTGACGAAGAGCACTGCTCGAAATGCATAGGGGATGCATTTGTGATTGATTTGTACGAATAGACCTTGTTGAAAATTTACTTCTGGTACGATCCTTATGGAATATATTTTACACAAACCATTCAGCATATGATGCAATATCCTGAAGATTGGTTCAAAATAAACCTTTTCAATTTGGAATTCATGTGATTAATGACTTTGTATCTAATCTTAACAACTCGTTTTTGCGTGTTCTGGAGGATTCGAGATTTCAATCTTACACGGCGTAAGATCCTTTGCATTGAATCAGTGATTGTTGTCATCATCATCATCAACCAATTTTATTTCGCACTCGTAGAAGAATATAAAAGCTTAGCATAAAAGGTACATTAAAATTAACAGTACATTCAAGATTTGCGGACGTTACCAAGCCCACAATCATACCTTTACATATAAAAGTTAAATCAGAAAATACTTTCATAGAGGCTATGAGACAGATATGTCAATAAAAAGAGTGACCTTATAGTGCTTTAAGTATTGTGCTAAAAGCCTTGTGAGTTCATTTGGCAGCCAGTAAAAAGGAGACCAAAGCATAACAAGCCAGCGGGGTGTCTAATGAGTAGAATAAAAAAGGGATTACGCCACTGAACTCGTTGAGAATTTTCATAGGAGTGGGACAATGAAAACCTTTCTCTCAGCTGTGTAAAATGAACAGAAAAGGAGGAGATGTGATGTTGATTGAGCTGTCTTATTGTTACAGGGATAAGATGGTAAGCTACTTAGAGAAAAATGATTATTAGGGTACCCAGAAGCCAGAAGTCTGAATCTGGTAAGGATTTAGGGGTCGATTAGGATGGCGGACGTACAAAGTCCGTCTGCCATCCTGTCTGGGGCATGGACCGTCTGCCACAAGGGCGGAGGTTCCGTGCCCCGAATTAGGATGCACCCACCACAGCCGCTGCAATGCCAAAAATGCATGTTTTGCATTTCACAGCACAACATGACAGGCACCGCGCGGTGCCTGCCATGTTGTACTGTGAAACGCAGGGGAGTACCATAGGTACCCCCCATGTGTACCCCCCACGCCCCCCTGCACCCTGGGGGCCCGCAACAGGGCCCCCAAAGCAAAGCCCGTATGCCTTTCCGTGGCGGCATTGCCGCCACAGAAAGGCATCTGCATCCGGCCATCGTAATATGGCTGGCGGTGTCTGGAAGACACCCCCAGCCATATGAACCCTTTTCTGCCCCGGCCGCAAGGCGACCGGGGTGGAAAAGCGCTGGACGGTGTTTCTGTCCACCAGCGGTCCCCCCTGCCATTGTAATATGGCGGGGGGAAATTGGTGGCGGACGGGCACAGATGGCGGACGGATCGCCACCACCTGCATGGCGGTGGCGATCCGTCCGCCTTTCCTAATCGGCCCCTAAATGGTGCTGGTTATTCTCAACAATCCGTTAGTATGATTGAGAGAGGTTTAGTATGTGAGGTATGGTTTCAGACAACTTTACAGTTTGATTCTTTTTGTGGCTATTCCACCTGTCATAGGTGACTTGATTTATGAAAATGGCCTTTAATCTTGATTTAGGGAAATGGTTGCAGAGATTTGGGGTATCGTACAGTAAAGCAAGGCCCAAGGAAGTTAGAGTTTCTCTTACATATGGTAGCCAGGGGATTCTATGGGCATAGTCCATGTTCAGAATATCTTTAAGGATTTTTTGATTTAAGCCCACTGTGCCTCTTTTCCATATGGATAACCAAAGTAAAAGTGGTGCTAGTTGTATAGCATCTGTAATGAAGGGCCATGCTGACTTCTTGATGAGCTATAAAATTATTACTCGATTGTGAAATTGACAGCAGCCTTTTGATGAATTTATCTTCTTGAACTTGAATTAGTGTTACGTCACCGATACCCCAAATTGCTGCCCCTTATGTGCCATTGGTAGCGTTTTTGCCAGGTAAATTATGATAATTTCTGATATTGGCTTATGGCCTAGTTTTTTTGAGAATCTGTATAAGGCAGCAATACTTTGAATCATTAAATTAACTTGACTTTGCAACATCTCCTTCCAAGTTTGTTCATTATCAAAAACAACCCCATAATAATTAAAGTAAAGTACTTGCTCTATTGTTTCCCCATCTAGTTTATATCTAATTTTCTTCTTTATATCACATCCTAATGCCATAACATAAGATTTGCAGGCACTGATTTAGTCACATATAAAGGGCGAGGAAAAGGCACCCTAATTGATATTATTGCTTTTTCAGGGTATTTTAAACCTCATTCTTGATTTTTAACATTAATAAATGTTGTTATGGTGATCACTATCCTATATTGTTAGAGTTGACTACACAATCTTATGAACAAACTGCGATAGTTAGATCGGGTCCACTATCTTATGTTAAAAATAAGGGGTTGCTTCGGAAGTGGTCCGCCATAAATCCTGGCTTGGTTCTATTTCAAATCATAACTACTGACTTAACCCAAGTATTAGATTTCCTGGAAGACACCATAAACCCTCCAGCCATGGTGATATAATTTGAGTCAATAAAAGAGACAATAAATGTCATATTGACCAGAAAAATAAAGCTTAGTACACAGAGCAACAAGAGGTGGTTCGATGGTGACTGCACTTTTTCTTATAAAAAACTAATTAAGGCATTGAAATCAACACCCCGAAATACATACGAGGTAAAGCAGTCACGCCTTGAATATAAGCAGGCGATAGAAAAATGCGGGCTAGAGATCAGACTTAAGGCTTGGGAACAACTCTGTGTAGCCTGCCAAAGTAGGGACTCTAAACTCTTCTGACAAACCGTCAACCTGGAATATATTTTTCAATGGGAACGATAACAGGAAGATTGACACAGCAATTATGCCTGAGACCTGGGTCAATCATTTTTCAAACCTTTATAAAATTGGTAGTGATCTAGATTTTTCTAGTAATTTAAACTATGTGGTCTCAACCCTGGTACCTACAACATTAGACGAAGTGGACAGGGCCCTAACACAGACTGTGAGGAATAAGGTCTCAGGCCCTGACGGCCTCCCAGCAGATTTGTTTTTAGCTAACACTCCCTTGTGGCTCCCACTGCTTACAAATATTTTGAGTTCTTATGTGGTTCTAGGTCCCCCTGATTCTTGGAGATCCATGATAATAGTTCCCATCTTTAAGAAGGGCGATAGGGCGGATCCCAAATGTTACCGTCCAATATTCCTAATTGACTGGGGGTAGAGTTATTCTGGAAAGACTGGAGGATTGGGTATTGGAAACCAGAAAATCATCTGACATTCAATATGGTTTTAGCAGAGGCCTTGGCACCATTGCACAGCGCCTCAACCTGCACCTAGGCATAGGTAAATACACCTTAGCCAAGCCTGGATCCCTTTATTTAGGGTTCAAGGACTTGATGTCTGCCTTTGATTGGGTGGAGAGAGGGAGGTTCTGGGAGAAGATGTTGCAAATGGGCATTGAACCGGCCATTGTGCACTTCCTAGCAGCAATTCATCAGGATGTCCCGGGGAGGGTATGTTATGGAGCTGATGGGGAACTCTCAGCTCCAATTGAGATGAACTGCGGGGTACGAGAGGGTGGCGTGCTTGCGCCATTTTTATTCTATCTGTATATAAACGACCTAGAGAGCCACATTAAACTGGGAATGTGGATGTTCCCCAGATAGGTGGTAGGTTGTTACCAGCGTTATTATATGCAGACGATTGTGTCTTAATGTCCAGAACTGGAGTGGGGTTGCAAAGGCTTTTAATTCGTTTTAATATTTTATGGATGACCTTGGCCTGAAGACAAATGTAGCTAAATCTCACATCATGGTGGTGGGTAAATCCCCTGCTACTTTAAAGACATGTTTCATAAATAATGAGAAACTGCTTTATGTGCCAACTTTCTCTTATCTAGGAATTCTTTTCAAATCAAAAAATACCTGCTCTCATCTGTTAGAGGCAAGGATCAGGGGTTTTAATCAAAGCTTGGAGGCAATTTTCAGGTTTCAAAAAAATTAGGCTCCCGACCCATTAAGGTAATGACTGAAATCTACAAAGCACATACGTGTGCTGGCACCCTCTATGGGGGTGGAGTTTTGGGCTTTTGCAATGTTGAACGTCTGCAGGGAGCTGAGAATATGTTCTTGAAATGCTTGCTGAGTGTTCCTAAATCCACCGCTGCTACTATTTGTCATAGTGAACTCGGGGTGATTCCCCTGTTCTTTCGTATACACCTGGCTCCTTTGTTATTGTGGCATAACATTTGGGGGAAAGAAGCAGCAGTTTTAAATTGTGCTAATATTACAGACTGTTTAAAATTGGAATGGGTGAGCAAAATCCCATAGATCTCCTATGTCAAGGTATAATTGGAGACTCTGGGATTGTTGGATTGTTTTGAGAATCCCAGGAATATTGCCAAAGTATAAAGAGCAAAGCTGAAAAGGGACTTTTTAGCTCACTCATATTTCTTGAGAGACAAACAGGAAACAACGAAAAAAAGGGTTGTTGACCACTCACTTTTAGTCTGTTCTCCAGGCATGGAGTTTTATTTGTCCCTTCCACTTAGCCACGCCTAATTGTATTACCTTATCAGGGTCAGGTTTGGAATCTCTCATCTGTTGGTTTCATATCCACAAATTGCATTTTCTGATGCCAAATCAGATTTATGCTCCTGCGACTCAGAATCAAATCAGAGCACATTGCACTTTATGTTTTTTTTTGTAAATTGTGTACTAATGAAAGACATGCCTTTTTAAAACCAATGTTAAAATTTCTAGATATTAGAAAGTGTTGGGCCACCCTGTGTCATCTTTAGCTTTTAAATGACAAATTCACTTGCCTAATGGTTTATAAATATATTTCTTCCGCAGTTCAGATACAAAATATAGTTGGAAAATGACTTTTTAACTTATTTATTTTCCCCACAGTGATAATTGTTGAAACTCAATCATGAATTGTATCGCTAATGCGTATTACGCTTGTAGTTGTTTCTTTGTTTACGGATTTACATTGGGATCCTTGTATTGTATTTTTATTATTAAATGATGCATTCTATTATGGCTGAATATAGCCGAATAAAGATTTTATGACTGACTGACTAACAGGCTATGTTTACGTACAGATCCAGATTGTGCATAAAATCAGCATAATGTGTAATGAGATTTTGTAAAGACATGTGTGTCCAATAAAACAGCATTGTCAGCATAGAGGAGAATGGGGAGGGGAGTTTATGAGACTAACAGAGGATCCTTTGTGGTCTCAGTAAGTGCATTATTTAATTTATTTGTATAGAGAGCAAACAGAAAAGGGGCCAGGACACAATATTGCCTAACACCCCTTTCGATTTGAAATGGTTTGGTACATTCACAATTTCTCCCATTGCATACCATAGTGGTAGCATCTAGATAAAGCTCTCTAATAAAGTTAGTGACAGCATTGTTCACTCCCATCTCCTTCAACATGGTCCATAGTTTACTATGAACTACACAATAGAATGCCTTAGACAAATCCATAAAGGACAGGAGGATTAGGACATTTTTGGCTCTAGTACATTTCCCATTTGTGAGAGTCAAATTGAGATACTGGTCTAAAGTTCCCCCTCCCTATCTAAATCGTATTGAACTTCCGTAAGGATGCCCCTTTCCACAGCCCATGTTTCTAGTTGGTTTAACAGTAATCAAGCCATTAGTTTGGCAGAGCTATCGAGTAAAGAAATGGATGGTAATTGGCAGGGATAGAGGCATCCCCTTTCTTATATATTGGAATGATTACCAATATTTTTCCAAGAAGAAGGAGACCAGTCTCAGCTAAAGGCCACAACTAGAAAAGGGGACCATAAATGGATGTCAGCTAGAAAGACATCCATAGGGACCCCGTCAGGCCCTGGTACTTCCCCAGGTGGAGATTGGGTAAGACCAAGTTTAATTTTTTCGAGGTCAAAAGAGAGGCATCTAGAGGAGTCAGTATTGGGACTAACATTTACGCCTGTGCATTCCCCTAAATCGTGGAATCTATCCTCAAAGTGTTTTACCCATGACTCTGTCTATATAGGTCTCTAAAGATGGGCCATTGCCGTCTTTCAGGAAAGGGATATTTATAACTTTCCAGAAAGCAGTACTGTCACAAGGGGATGATGCCTTCTTTAAATTGTCCCATGCATCTGATTTCAACTGACTTAACTTGCATGCCCTAGCTAGCTTATATGATTTCCTCAGCATGCGAATCTGCTCTATATTTCTAGGTTGTGATTTGAGCCCCTTACGCAGATTTGAGGAGGCAATGGAGCAATTATTATCAAACCACTGATGTGTAGGGTCTTTTGCAGGGAACGGGCGTGTCAGCTGAGTTCTTAAATATATTAATACGTTATTGAAGGCCTCAGTTATACAGGTCTGGTCTATGGATGGGTCCAGGCAAATTTTTATGCCCTTCCGGGTAGCCAAGACAAAGCTCATAAATAAGGTAACCACATCGACCT
Organism: Lissotriton vulgaris; assembly: GCF_964263255.1. Classification (NCBI taxonomy): domain Eukaryota; kingdom Metazoa; phylum Chordata; class Amphibia; order Caudata; family Salamandridae; genus Lissotriton; species Lissotriton vulgaris. The sequence goes on along the minus strand of NC_141697.1, from coordinate 1,046,258,380 downwards.
TCTCCCATTTCAACATGAAGCCATTATTTCTGGCTAGGATTGGTTTCAGAAATTTGGGTTCATTGTGGAGTTTTGAAGCCTGCCTTAATAGAACGCTGGACAGCGTGGCGTGATCACTGAATTCAGTGAAGTTGGTCTTTGGCTTTGGAAACCTTGGGCAAAGGGTTTCGGAGGAAATCAGGTATTCTAAAGTAGATAGATATTCACCTCTTTGAAAGGTTGGAAAAAAGTCCCCTGTATGTGGATCTATAGCATTATGAACCATCAGTTGCCACTTCATTAAGATGGTATTAAGGGAATTCCCCTGGGAGTCATGATGAAAATGGAGGATATAGGCATTTCTTTGGTCCAAGAACCCACACGACTCCGCAGAGTTTAGGGAGCATGGTTCCATGGTAAAGTCTCCCAGCCAGATTATATAAAGAGGTTTGGGATGGGACTCTGATAGGTCCCCTAACAGGTTATCCAGGGATTGGGGTACTACCACGGGGTCCATGAAGTTGTTATTATAATAATTTACGAATAGAAGATCCCAAGCATCAAGCCCTTTAATGACGAAGATGTGAAAATAGGGGGATGTGTTTATAAAGGACATGACTTTAAACCCCCCTAGACCTACCCCCCGTCGATCTCAAGGCCAATGTTTGAAAATACATCTACCCATCAATATGCATTGGTTCGATCTCCCAGGTTTCTTAGATACAAATGATCTGATAGTTGGTCAAAATAGAAAGCCATTCCTCATTTTTACGCTTGGTGCTGTAGCCAGCTATATTCCAGCATGCAAGGGGATACACTAGGTTCAGTGTGTCACGGTTGAGACCTGTATTAGCCTGTTGGGCAAGGAGGAGGTGTGAGTCAGTACAGTTCTGACATACAGTTTCCCCTGGGAGAGCTGATTTTTGTCCTTTACCTCCAATCCTTCAATCTGTATTCTAGAAATCATCTGGTTGTTGACCGAATGTCAATCGCAAGAATCCAGAACTGACAATGGGGCAAATCTTTTGATTGTGGCATAGTGTGAGAGATTGCTCATCGGAGACCTATGCGCTTGTGAAAAGTGGTCTGGAACTATAAGAGTGACCCCTCCCGAAAGCAGTGTGTGTGGTTTATAAAAGAATCCCAAAGGCATTGAAAATATCTTGGTTGTTAAATTTGGATTATGTAAGGGTTGTGAGAGTAAGTCTCTTACCAATTGGAGCTCTCAAAATTTAAAAGAACACAATCACCCTCATCAGTTTTTAGGATAGGCAGAACCAAGGAGTTCTCCACACCTGTAGCAAATGGTTCTGTATTAGGGGCCCTGGCCTCGTATGACTAATTAACTAGTGGAGTGCTTTGGCCATGAGCTGAGTGGTAGATTCTCTTTGTAAAGGACCATTTACCAAAACTAAAACGAGTGGGCAAGCAGGGGATGAGAGATCAAGGTTTTAAAGTTTAGAACCCCTATAACTCTGCATGAATTCGAAGTGAGATTGTTTGTGGGTGATATCACCGAGGCCCGCAAGGGGCTTAGAAATAACTAATCTGTGCTCAGGTATTGAGAAGGAAGGTACTAAGAGCGGTGGGACAGGGATGGTTGTAGGGATTTCCGACAATGTCTGGGTGCCCCCGCCTAATTGTGACCCAGGTGGCGGGACAATCGCATGGTTGTCCACAAATGGTAACTGTTGTAAGGTACTAACAAGGGCATAATTGTTTGTGATGTGCATAAAGAGTGGTAATTGGTTATTTGATACAGTTGACTGTGCTGGGGCTCTGCTTGGGCATAGTAATTCATCAAGCTTCAGTTCAATATTGTCCAAGCGTAAAAGTATCGGGGTAATCAAAAGAGAGAATCTTGCACAGATGTCTTCAAGGGGAGCCAGCGACGACGACAGTTAGAGAGCGTCAGCACCAGGCTCATTTCTAAGTAGATGAGGTGGCGATTTCCTAAATTTCTTTGCTTTAGTTGCTGTCTCGTAGCCTCTATGAAAGTAATTTCTCATTTAACTTTTATATGTAAAGGGTATGATTGTGGGTTTGGTACCGACCCAAAATCTTGAATGTACTGTATGCTTAATTTTAATGTACCTTTTATGCTAAGCTTTTATATTGTGTACTTTTATGGATTTTACGAAGTGCAAAATAAAATCGGTTGATGATGATGATGACAACAACCACTGACTCACAGCATCAAGTTTGAGTTGTCTGCGTGGATCCAGATGGGAGAGAACAGATCTTGATAATGGTGGATGTCACCAGAATAGAAGTCACTAAATTGAAAATTAAGGAGTAGCTTTACAAAGCAGATTAGATTGAAACACCAGTTTGAAAAAAAGTGAAGCTGAAAATTTAAGTCTCAAGAACTCTCACCGGAAAGCGGTTCACAGTGTGTCAAGTTACTGATGTCGAACAAAACACAAGCCCAGCTGTGAGTTGGAAGATTCAGCATCAGTCACAAGTGAAGAAACAGAGGTTGAGCATGCACATCAAGGAAACAAGTGGCCTGTATTTTTGAAAAGCAGAAAAAGATTGCACTGGAAAAGACTATAACGAATTAGAGAAGAGGCAGAAACAATCGAAATTGGTAGTGAGAATAGTGAAAATGAATCACCTGTAGCCAAAAGACAAATAACAGAAGGAGTCCCAAAATATAAAGTACACATCTCCTGGGGGACTTATCTAGCGTCCATCGCCACAGAGGAATGGCAGTCTATGATTTGACAAATTGTTGCCAGTTCATGTTTGAAGGCAATCCAAAAGAAGAACCACCTTGAACTTTTATTAAGTTCTGCAACGTTTTTGAGCTGAGATTTCAAAATATACAAAAGTGATGTTGTTTTGTACCTTAGGTATCCATTCCAAGAAAATCGGGTTTCCTGATTCCTATGAACTGAATTAATGAACTGAAAAAGAGCTGAGTCCTGCTTTTTCCACTTTGTACTCTTTGTTCCTTTTGTTTATTGTTCGTCAGTAGAAGATGGCATACTGCATATGCTGTAACATTCAGGTGTGTCTTCATTAACAATGACATTATTAATTGCAGTAGACTTAAGGTAATGCTTTAATTCTCTGGCTAGATATGATTCTCCTTCACAAAATGTATTCACTACCATACATTCTGAAACATGAATTTAACACATAGGTATAGATCAGTAGGTAGCTATAAAGACAAAGATATTCAGATTTGTTAGGCAAGTATGTTACTATAGTGAATGTTAGAGAATGTTATGTGTGCACATATTTTTCATCATCAGTTGAATGAGGGTTTACATATTTCCAAGTGCCTTACTCACATATTTTATCTTGTAATGTGTGTGTTAATGTTTTCCATAAGCAAGAGTTTGGGTTACTATATCTTTCAAACTTTAACGCTTAACTGGAGGCACTTTATATATCTGAAGAGACTAGAAATTGTATAACTTATTCTAACATTTGATAATAATTGAACAACCTAACTTAAGTTCTAATATGCCTTAAGAAAGCATTTATGTCGCTGAAATGAGGATATGTTCTTTAACAAATATAATGAGTGGAGGGTGAAAACTTTAGGGAATTGGAAACATTTAGGTGCAATTTGGTCACAGATTGAAGCTTAAGAGATAGTTATAAATGTGGATGTTCATATGAAACTGAGAATGGTGCTTGAAAGGAAGGGAGAATTGTATATGGCGTGTGAGGAATCTCAGGAAATTAGAAAGGTTGTTGGAGAGAGTGAATGTGAAATGAGTTTATGTTGTTAATAATGAGTTTCTGGGTTGGTGAAGAGCCATTATTTTGAGGAACTTATTATCTTTGTGATATGACTGCTTATTTTGACCTACCGGGAATCAGGTAGAAAATTGTTTCCTTGCTCTGGTTTTCCATCAGGTTTTTCATGTGAATGAAATGAAACATGAAATTAGATTGAAGCATGGATGCTGAAGCACCTGGTGTTGGTTGTGATGGGTGCTATCATTCCATCTATGTGTGTCGCTATTATTGATGTGACATTTAGAAAAGTAAATCCACGTCTGTAGATCATTTTGCCTCTAACACTGCTGTAGCAGTATCTAAAATTAATCAATAAGAAATGATTTGTGTGCTATGATTATGCAGAATCACCCTTGCTTTAGATATCCTACTTGTGAAGGAGGGTGGAGTCTGTCACACAATAAGCTTAGTAATGCTTTTAACGTTCATATACCCTATGTTACTAATATTTCTTCTGAATGAAAAGCTCTTGAGGAGTATAGTTTTTGGGAATCAGTTGCTTCCTGATTTGGTGAGATTGTCAATGGATTTGGAATTGTTGGTGGATGGTTTAATAGATCAGGGGCGGCATTCTGCCTACCAGACTACCCCCTATGATTATTGCATTCATTTGTACGTACAATTGCTCAATTTCTTCTGTTTATATTTTTTAAGTTTAACTCTTTTTATTTGAAATCTGCACCTGGAAGGCAAATCATTCAGGGTAGACAGTACAACATCAGCAGCAATAATATACATGAAAAGGGTATGGATAGTGCACGGGGAAAGCATTATGACAGTCAGTACTCATTAGATCTGTTGCTGCGTTGATCTGTAAGGAAAAAGTGCAACGTGCCAACCAGGTGGAAACACCCTTACTCCCTCCCCCCAACTTTCCCAAACCTCCTCCCCGCCCCCCCCGTCCAGTGCTCGTCAGTCTCCTCCTGTGTCACCCCTTCAGGCCTCAATTTGGAGTCTCGCCTTTTCCCCCCAGCGTTAGACCTCGCCCTCCGGTTCCGTGAGACTTAACAAGCGGAGATACCGTGGGCATGTAAGTTCTCTGAATTCTGTGATCAGTAGAGTGCGGAATGGTTGCCAAAGCTCATCAAATGGATCTGTGTCTCCGGCTAGTGTAAGGGACATCTTCTCCATCCCCAACACACCCCCATAGCCGGTGAAGTTAACCTGTAGTGGAAGGGATGGTTGCAGTGCGCCAGTGTAACAGGATGTTTTGGATCGCCGAGCCTAGGGCGATGGCCATTTGGCATCCTCTTCGGGAGCGTAGGGGGTATGTTCAGGAATTAGGTAGCCCAAGTATGATGTAGGCAGGAAAGCGGGGCAGTTCGGTGTGGAAATGTGTATCTACGTCATCAATCACTTGTGTCCAATATAGTTGTATCAGGGGGCAGTCCCATAGAATGTGCAGTAATGTGCCCAAGTGTCCGCAACCCCGCCAGCAGCTCTTGTCTTTGCTATGATCCATTTCACTAATGCGTTCCGGCGTATAGTACCAGTATGTGGTCACCTTAGTTAGTGTCTCAGTAAGCCCCGAGTGGTATGCCGAGTGTCGCGCTCTGTAGGATATTTGGCTCCATTCTTTGTGGCTCAGGGTCCTGCCTAGTTCCCTCTCCCAACGCTCCCTTCCCGGATTGTAAAGATGGGTTGATTGTGGTTGGAGGAATTTGTAAATGTCAGATATGAGTTTGGTGTCCGAGGTGCGAGTCAGTAGCCATCTCTCGTACGGCCGGAAGAGTCGGTCGGCTGTCTCTCTCACCTGTGGCTGTAGGGCCCAATGGCGAACCTGAAGGTAACACATGCGTTCCGTTTCAGGGAAGTTGTATTCTTGTCGGAAGAGGGGAAAGGGGAGCACCCCCTCCGGACGATAAATATGACAGAGGCAGCGGCATCCCGCTAACCGCCAGTGGGTGTAAGCCCCCTTCGCCATACCCAGGGTGAAGTCTGGGTTGTCGACTAGAGGTGTTAGCGGTGAGGGAAAAGTGGTGAGATCGTGTACCACGTTAGTGGCGTCCCACGCTTGCAACGGGACCCGTGTGACGAATGAAGCGTAGAGATTAGCCGGTCGGGCTGCTTTGTGAAGGAATGGGATTTCCTGAAGTGGACGTCCCGCTATCGCTTGATCCTGGAATAACCAGGGTTTCTCGGACTCCCACCTGCTCCATTCTACCAAATAACGCAATTGCGCCGCTTGGAAATACTTGCGTAGGTCCGGTATTCCTAACCCCCCCTCTTCAGGGGCAAGCATGGACAGGGCCTTTCGCATCCTCGGCTTCCGGCCCTGCCAAATAAAGCGGGCGAGATCTGCCTGCGTTTGCCGAAGCCATCCCGTGGGTGGTTGCAGCGGCAATGCACGGAAGAGGTACAGAATTTGAGGTAGAATTGTCATCTTGACAGCCACAATTCTGCCCAGCCACGAGAGGGGAAGGCTTCTCCACCAGTCCAGCTCCCCGCGAACCTTCTTCTGGAGCATGGCATAATTAACCGCTGTCATTGCAGGGAGTGTGGAGGTCAACTGGATCCCTAGATAGGGCGCTGCCTCTGACGCCCACTGGAGGGGAAGGGTGGTCAGCAGGTATTCCCTGGTGGAGGGTGTCAGGGAAAGGTCAAGGGCCAGTGATTTATCAGCATTCATTTTGAAGCCGGCCACCGCCGCAAATTTCTCCAGTTCCACCAAGCTTGCGGGGAGGGCCGTCCGCGGATTGTCAAGTGTGAGCAAGACGTCATCCGCGTAGAGGCTAATGGTATGTGTGTAGCCACCGAATTTTATCCCCGTCACCGCGGTGTTTTGGCGGATCCTCTGGGCTAGTGGCTCCATATAAAGGGCAAAGAGCAGGGGCGACAGAGGGCAGCCCTGCCTCTTGCCCCTCTCGATGGGAAAGCTCCGGGAGCTGTAGCCGTTAACTTGGACCACTGCTGTAGGAAATGTATAGCAATTAAAGATGAAGGTGCTGAATTTCTCACCGATGCCAATGTTCTTCAAGACCATCTCTAGGTGGACGCGGTCGAATGCCTTTTCGGCATCAACCGCCAGTAGCATACGTTCCCCGGGGGTTCGGGAGGTCTTCTCTGTAAGGTGAGTGACTCGTTTGGTGTGGTCGACCGTTTGGCGGTCCGGTATGAATCCTGCCTGGTCTGGGTCTATGAGGCCTGGCAAGTGGGGGCTCAGGCAGGCCGCCAAAATGCTCATGTACAGTTTGAGGTCGATGTTAAGTAGCGAGATGGGACGGTACGAGCTGCATTTAGATTTGTCTTTCCCTGGTTTGGAGATGACTGAGAGAGATGCCCGTAGAAGGATAGCCCCGGGTTCTGAGAAGGTGTTAAACAGACGGGTGAGGATCGAGGCTAAAATAGTGCAGAAGGACTTATAGAAAAGACCCGTGAAACCGTCAGGCCCCGGGGCCTTTCCCGGTTTGAGTTTAGCTATGGCTGATATCACTTCCTCTAGGCGGATGTCTCTGTCGAGATATTCCGCCTGTGAGGAATCCAAGGAGGAGAGCGCCACCGAGTCTAGATACTCGGCCGCCGCCCGGCCGTCGAGACGATCCCCGGCATAGAGAGGGGTGTAGAAATCTCGAAACGTGTCCGCTATCTCTACATCTTCCGTGACCGTCGCTCCATCGGAGCGGGAAAGCTCTTTCACCGTCTGTTGGTGTCGTAAGACACGGAGTCTGCTTGCCAGCAGCCTACCGCACCTGTCCCCTCCCGTGTAATAGGCATGTCTCAGCCGCAAGGCTGCGTATTCCGCCCGGTCCGTATCCAGTGTGGACAGGAGGTGTCTGGCCGTTTTAAGCTGTTTCCAAATCCGGGGGGCCCCCGTCCGCTGGTGGATGCATTCTAACTCCCGCACCCGGTGGGTAAGTTTGTCTCGCTTGAGCTGCCTCTCTTTATTCTCCGCTGCGGAGATGGCTATAAATTCTCCACAGAGCACTGCCTTCATGGCTGCCCACTGTGTCGCCTGCGTTGTGTCTCCGTTAGCGTTGTGGGACTGGTAGTCGTGGATTGCGTCCTGAATGCGTTTCACTACCTCTTTTCTATGTAGTAAAGTGTCTCGGAGGCGCCACACCCTGAGGTGATTTGAGGTAGGTGGCAACGTGAGGGTGGTGGTAACCGGCGCGTGGTCTGAGAGTGAAAGCACTCCTATCTCTGTCGAGGTGGCTAGTTTGCAGACCGGGCCAGAGGCTAAGAGGTGATCCAATCTGGCGGAGGACTTATGTGCATTAGAGTAATAAGAATATTCTCTGTCATTTGGGTGAGTACGGTGCCAAAGGTCATGGAGGTCCAGCTCAGTGAGTCGGTCTGTGCAGGTGGTGGAGAAAGTCTCGGCCCGGGGAAAACGTTGCGCTGACCTATCTAAAACTGTGTTAAACACCATATTGAAGTCCCCCCCCCCCCCAGTATGATGTGTCTGTCTGGGGTGGTGGTGATGTCTGTCAGGGCTGAATGGAGGAAGCGCTCTTGGCCCTCGTTGGGACTATAAATGGACCCTATGGTGAACAGTAGGCCTCCCAGAGCAAAGCGATACACCAACAGCCTTCCTTTCTGTTCTGCACATTTGTGTAAGATTTTACCTTTAAACGCCTGTGCTACTAAAAGCGCCACTCCACCGGTCTTATTTGGGCCAGAGGAAAAGAGCTGAGTGGGGAATTTTCGGGACCGTAGTCGGTGGCAATTACGCGTCATCAAATGCGTTTCGTGCAGAAGGCAGATGTCTGCCCGTGAGTTTTCTAGCAGGGACAGAATGGCACACCTTTTGACAGGACCGTTGAGACCCCGTACATTCAGGGTTAGAATTTTAAGAGTGGTAGGTGGCATGGTGTCAATGGGATTTGGACTGGCTGGTTAGCACGCCTGATGAGGTGTGAGACGTCAGGGTCGGGTCACGACCATTGTGTATAGAACGGAGCACTGGACAACCCACCCCCTCTCCCACCCATCCCTCTCCCGGAGCCAACCCCTCCCCCCATCCCAACCAACCACACAAAATTTCCCCAACCCCAACAAAGTCCTCACCCACGCCCCTGTTTGCCCCCCAACCTCCCCAGAACAACCCCTGAGAAGAGAACTACTCATAGTCTCAGGCCTACTTGTGCATAGCGCAGGTCCGTAGTAAGTCATTGTAGAGGGTAACGTGGCAGCGGCCGAATTGGCGGCTCCCCGACCCATTCCCCCAGGAAGAGCTATAGTGTGAAGTTATACCCCTGGATAATATTGTCTTACAGTTTGGTCGCTGTGTTATCCACTACTTTTTGCACAGCCGCCTCCTGTTCTTGAGCAACTGTGGCAGGGTCAGGTTTCGGGATGGACCTCGGGGATCGCCTCCGCCGTATTGTCTGCCATCCCTCCCCTGGTCGCCGTAGGGGGCCATCTTGTGATCTGCTTGGGGATGCGTCCCTAGATCCTGTTTCCTTCGGCATGTCAATGTCCAGTAAAGCACAAGTGTCGCAGAGTGACTTGAGCTGGTGCAGCAATCCTTCCCACCTAAAGATCAGACGAAACGGGTGCCCCCAGTAGTAGGGTATTCCGTTGTCTCTCAGAAAGTTCGTCGCAATCCGGAAGGATTTACGTTTCTGTAGGGTGATGGTGGAGAGGTCTTGATAAAGGGCTATGGGTTCATTCCGGAAGTGAATTGGTTGTTTAGCTCGGGCCTCTTTCAATATACGCTCCGTCAAGGGGAATTCCGGGAAGAAGGCCAGTATGTCTGGGGTGGGGGCCGGCGCTCTTCGTGCCATACCAACCCTATGTGCACGGTCAATCCGTATCTCAAACTCCTCAGACTCCCCCAGGATCTCCCGGAATAGGTCCTGCAGATATTCAACCATATTGTTCCCCTCGGACTTCAACGGCACTCCTCGGACCCGTATGTTGTTCAGCAGAGAGCGGTTCTGAGTGCGCCTGCATGTCCACTTGCTGGTCTTGAAGACGGAGAATCTCTTGTTGCAGCCGCTCCACCTGCATGCTGCAGGATTGGTCTGCCTCTTCCACCGACGCCACGCGCTCGCCAAGGCCGTCCAGGTCTCGACGCAGCTCCCGTTGTTCTCCTGCCAATTCCTGTTTCAGGGCTTGGAAGTCATCCCTCAGGGTGTTAAAGAGGGAGGCTAGGAAGCCTTTGGTGATGGGAGCGGTCTCGTCATCCTGTCCCTGGGGGCTAGCTGGAGTCTTTGGGGACGCCGTTGTCTGGGCTTTCTCCCCTTTTGGCGCGCTTTTGTGGAGAAGGTCCACGATATTACGGGTTCCCTTGCGTCCCGTGTGTGCCTTGTCTCCGGTGTATGGAGCCTTAGGTGCCCCGGCGTGAGGGTCAAGGAGGGCGCAGGTGGCACTACAGTGACATCGGGAGTAGCTCCTGCTAGGGCCGTTGAGCTGTCACGGAGTCTCAGGGCCCATCGTGTGGTAGGTGCTGGGGTCGATATGTGGTCTTGCACGGCCGGGGTGCTTGGAGATTGTCCGGTGGTGAGCCGAGTCTGAGCCAACTAGCAGGGCCTGGCGCAATGTCCAAGGGGAGGACCAGTGGGGCAGCTTAATTTGGTGTGGCGGTGGTGAACAGTTTATTTTCGGGTCGATGTCTCTGCTGGGCCGTGGGAGTTGCGGGCTAGGGGAGACGATCGGGATCTGCTGCGTCTCCGCCTGCGTGGACGGGGTACGGAGGCCCCACCTCTAAGTTCAAGACCCCGGCAGCTGATCCCCGGTAGTGGGTGCAGGTTCTGGGGGATTACTGCCGTGATCAGATCCCTTCTTGGGGACCCCAGCGTGGTCCGTGGACGCGGGTTGTTGGTGCTCCTAAAATGTCTGGAGATGTCTGCTCCACAGTCTCCCTGGGCCGAAAATGGCGCCCCGAGCCCAGCCGCTGGTGTCCCCCCAACGCAGTCCCAGATCGGCGTTCGCCGGCTCTAGCTCCTTGTCCGGGGGCAGGTAGCTCCGCTAGTCTCCAGGGGATTGCAGGGTTGCCCCGCCTCAGTCCTCCCGGGCGCGACCGCGGCCTTCTTGGGTTGAGGCCTGGTCCCGCACCCTTGTCGCTGCACGCCCTGCTCACCTCTGTGTAGGCTCAGTCTGTCAGCGGCGGGGGGGGGGGGGCTACTGCTCTTCTTGCCGGGGGTCTGAGGATTCTTCAGGGGGCCAACCAGCGCCTGGGGTGTGGGAACAGTCTTCCGGCTCCGGCCTCCTTCCGGACTAGGCCCCAAGCCGGGGGCTCGAGTGGTCTAGCTATCCGGCATGCCGCAGGCCGGTGCTTCCGCCGTCCGTATCGGCTGGAGGTCAGCTTCGCGGTCCCCGATTTATCACTTGTGGCATCGGCGGAGTCCACGTCTGTCCCCTCCGACCGCCCTGTCCCGGGTCACAGGGCTCCGAGCTCACCCCAGGCGGTGAGCATCCGCGGCCGCCATTTCTCCGATGTTTAGCGGCGTGAGCTCCTGGCAGGCGCAGCTAGGTTCCGGGAGGCAGCGCAGTGCGGATCTTCAGCGGGAAGGTACCGGTAGTAAACGTGTTGACCCCGGTTATAGAAACATCGCTTTTGGGGTGTCTCACGCAATTATAAGGGGGCTTTGGGGTTCAGGGCCGGAAAGCCTCGCGGAGACACGTCCGATCAGGCCGCCATCATCGCCACGCCCCCCCTGTTTATATTTTTTAAAGTAATATTTACTGAAATGGCACCAAATCGTGGGTGTAAGAAGATGATAACGGCAACATCGATGAATAAGAGAAAGCTTGATTTCATCAAGTTAGAGGACATCAAATGAGTGTATGATGACATTTAAATGGTGGAAGAATTGAGACCCAAAAGACAGAAAGTGATGCATGCTTTAACCCCTTCCATGCTGATGACGGCCGGGAACTGTCATGGCACACAGTGCTCGTGTGCTGATGACGGCTCCCGGCCGTCATGACCACGCCCGCGATCGGAATGTGCCGCACAGGAGCGGAATTCCGGCCGCGGGCAAGGGGTTAATATAAATTAATTTGGGCTTTTTCATGGTGTTATTTCATATTTGAATTAGGTTTATACACTAACATGAAGATATTGCAAATACAACAAAATCCTTATGACGAATCACACTGTACTGTGATTTGTCAAAGAAATTATACTTTTACTTGCACCATTCTAACTCTGCAGTTTCCATAATCTTCTATTGTGAAATTGCCTCTATAATCTCTCGAATATGGGGGCCAGAAACCTTTGAGTCTCTACTAGGGATGTTGTTTGATTCTCTATTGACTTGGTGCACATTTGAGGCTTAGTCTGTATTTCTGATTTTGCTTCTTATTATATTATTCCTGTAATTAATAGCCTTTATGTCAATTGATTTCTATGTCTTTTGACCAATACAATGAGACTGCCTTTTTGAGTTAGTCCTTCCTCATTGACTGCATTTTGAAATGCTGTTTAAACCTTTCTCTTTGAAAATTTTGCCACTTAGCTCTTGAGGTCAACATGATCCCGACCCCACAATTTGTGCGTCACTATCATGCTTATATTTAATCTAATAGATAGTGCACCAACATTGGCAGCTGGAGAAGACCCTACAAAAAAATAAGTTTCTGGGCACTGTGAAGCATTATAGTTTATCTGGAATGTGGCATGAACACTGCAGACCTAGTTCCTGGAGTTAACAAGCAAATAGCATTTAGGGAAGGTGATTGGGTCATTACACTGCCTTTAATGATTCCTGCAGATTTTGATCACACAAAATTGCCTTTGCTATATACACATTTTGAAACAGGAACTTCTGAAGTGTCTCAGCATCAAAGCCAAATGGTCTGCTTCAAAGTGCTTTGGCCCACTGACAGCTTTTAAAAGTATGCAAATATTATGGACTGAGGACTCCCACAAAGTAAAGCCACCTTTGTGGAGCACACATTGAATGCTACTTGGGAGTTTATTCCAATATTTTTGCTTACAGTTTGAGGCAATTTTGTGCTTGGAGTTTGTGATCTTTTTCTACCTTAAACCATAGTTTACTGAGTCTGAAAACAGCAAATCAAAACAAAGGAATAGATAAACACTATCCCAGAATATATAATAACATAATTTGAAATATGAAAGAAAACAACATTAAATGGAAAAATTGCCATTGTTTTAGAAAGAGAAACAAATTATTCGGTAAAATGAAAGATTATACTAATATACTGGTACATCATAAACATTTCCGATTATTAAATGCAAAATGTGACCTCTGAAGTAAGGAAATACATGTGGAATTGAAGTAAACAAGAGATTAAGTGACATGGTTGTGAAAGGAGGCATTATGGTGGCATGTGCACGTCTGTCGGTGTTAGGCAATGGATATCCTTACATTTTGCTAGCTGAGATAGATACAGTGTGACTGGAGATCACAAATTGGAATGAGAAACAGTAGTAGAAGGAAGGAATCCATCAACATTATCCAGTAGATGGCTGTAGCAAATACTGTACCACCAAGCTTTAAAAGACACGTCTGCAGCATTCCTCCAATTTTTTGTAATTTGTTAAGAGGCAAGACCGAGCAGCAAATCAACAAAACATGCATCAAATGAGCAGGAGGTCCAAATGTCGGCTAAGTGACCTATAAATAAATGACTGGTATGAAAAGAAAAATTAGTGTGAAATATGTGATTTAGTAGATTCCAAATGTTATGCCAGAAATCATCAATAATAGGATGGAGAAAGAGCATATGCATAAGGTCTGCATGACCAGTAATTCGTTTCAAAAAGGACATTGGAATGGGTAGTAGGTGTAATTAGCATCATGTTATAGATAAGAACTACCATTGTGCAAGAATTTATGAAGTTTAGACCATAATTTATTCCAAAGTACAATCGACCATGTAACATTTAAATCTTTTTCCCAAGCTAGTTCAATTTTGGATTTAGAACGGGTTGGTGTTAATGGTAAGGCATTTATAAATATGGGCAGCTATAGGACCTGAGGTTACCAATTTTGCTAATCTATTACCTAAGAGAAAGAGTATTCAAAATGGTAGCACATAGCAGTTGATATCTCTTATGAAAAGAAAGAGGCAAAGTGATTTTAGCTTGCAAATCTGAAAAAAAGCATATGTAGGTTATTGAGAAACAACTGATAGACTATTACAAGACCTTTGGATCTCCAGGTAGATCAGAACAATATCCTGACATTCATTTTAATCAGTTTATTGTACCAAACTATGGAATTTGGCAAATCATGATTTGTTAAAATAGTTGGGGAAAACATTGGTTGCAATAGTCTAAATCAGGGGTTGCTAACCTTTACTGTAGTGAGAGCTACTTCTAATCAGTGAAATTCATTGTGATCCACTGAAGGCTAAGCAATTCACGTATTGCTTTCCAGACACGCTCATACCCAGCTCCATTGACTTTAAGCCTAATGTTCATAGAACCAGATACTATGGTTTGAAAAAAATACTTTCACTAGGGGCACTATGATCGGACTGCCAGGTGTGTCAGTGACAGTGTGGTCTTTGGGGATGAATGAACATGTGTCCGCATGAACGGGATAAATGTGTATGGGTGACTGAGAGACTATGTTGTATGTACTTGTTGGGGAAACAACCTTTACAATGCAGTCATTAAATTGCACTACCTTTACATAGCAGTCATTATATCACAATATCCTTTGCATGGCATGTCATTACAATGCAGCCATTACATGGCACTACAATGCATGTCATTACAATGCATGTCACTATAACGTAGGCATTGCATTGCAAGTCATTACAACGCATACCATTACAACGCATAGTACCCTTACAACGCATAGTACCCTTACACTATCCGAGACTTACCATACTGTTACACTGACTAGAGTTAGAATAGCAATTTTTAACCCCTACACTTTCCAACACTTACCCTATTGTTGCACTCACTGGAGTTTGAATAGTTATTTTTACCCTTACACTATCCAACACTTACCCTACTGTTTCACTCACTGGAGTTAGAATAGTGATCATTACCCCTATACTATCCAACACTTACCTTAAATGCAATGTAATGGTATGCATTGTAAAGGTATAATGCGATGTAATAGAATTCGTTGTAAAGGTAGTTTCTGAAAAAGCAATGTTATGGCATGCTATGTCAAAGAATGCATTGTAAAGGATATTGTGATGTAAAAACATCATTGTAAAGGCATGCATTGTAAATATATGCATTGTAACGTCATATATTCGCCACACACTAGAATACCTTTCGTCATATGTGGCACCACTACCTGTATAATACAAACATATAATCATTTTTTTAAATGGGCGGAATTTAGAGTCAGAAATCTTTCTGCAAAAATGTTTATGATATGTAAAATTTTTCTGCACTTTAAATTTCTCCTACTTAAAACAATGGCTGTATTTTTCAGTTCTAAGTGTGGCACCGTGTCTACTAGTCACTGGGAGCAAGATTCCTGCTGTGTGTAAAGGAGACACTCTGAAATATGAGAAAATTAAACTGAAGAGTTAACTTTATGTTTATATGGATTTCATAAAACTCATCATTTACATTTAATCCAATTTCCAAGTTTCACATTTACAAATACCAGGTATCTTGCACCCAGTGGCCTATATACAAGGGTCCATATTAATAACATAAAAATACAGCCATTTGTTTAAATGGAGGGAATTTAAAATTGAAGAAACATGCTTCATAAAATATTAAGACGTAATTGGTGTAATTGATAGTGGAGAAAAATATGTTTCATAGAAATAGATTCTTCACTTTAAATTTCTCCCATTTAAAAAAGAGGACTGTCTTTTTTTGTTATAAATATAGAAAATTGTCTGTCACTGGCTACTGGGAGCAAGAAGTCTTCTGTTTGTAAATACAACACTTTAAAATGAAGAGTTAACCGATCATTAAGGTGACTTTTCATTTGAGTTTTCTACCACTTAAAAGCATTCTCACACTCCAATATTGATATGACAAGTACCTATTTAAGTGTTAAATATCTTAGTGCTTCAGTTCTTCACCTCTGTGCACTGGGTCTTAGATGTTACTTCAGCACTGCTCATTATCAGGCCCTGCTATCTCCAACCTGAAGATAATAATGTAAAATATACACAGCTTTCTCTTAACTTAAAAGAAAAATGTGACCCTGCGCTTTTAAAAAAATGAACTTAAGACTTTGAGCTACTCTGAAGGTGTCAATGAGCTACTGGTAGCTCGCGGTCGACTGGTTGTAGACAACTGGTCTAAATGTATTTTTAATAACAGTAGACCCTCAGGAGGAGGGCTTGTCCGAGAAATTGAGTCACAGTTCCTCAATCAAACAGCAGTTTGTTTAAACACAAATGCGTCTGCAAATTTTCAAAAATCCAGAAAGTTTACACTCCTTCAGATTTGGATAACTACTCTTTTTCTAATTTAATAAGAATCATAACAGGATAGAGTCTAACTTTTTGAAGAAAGTATTACGGAAATTAATAGGGATCATAGATAAGAGAAAGAGAACTAATGGGGAAAACATCATTTTAATTCTAGAACACATAAATATTGGAGCACTCTTGCACCTATAAAAAGACAAGTTAGTATTGTGGCTCCCTGATATGTTTCATTCCACCCATCAGTAGCATGTAGTCCTTGACACTGTTCCCAGGAGCGTGCGCGGCTGGGCGCGTGCTCACATCCTTTCCCCCGAGCGCGCAGTGCTGTGTGTGAAGCGCGCACACACAGCACATCCCGGGAGAGCATTCACGCCGCCGCTTTTAAATGCGAGCAGCGCGAAAAATGCTAATTTCCTTTCTGCTGCTTGCCTTCTGCATTCATTTCTTAATGGAGCGTGGCTGGAGGCTGTTGGTGAGCCTTTGTGAAAATATTTGTTAATTACAGCACCGTCATGTGCTGCAATTAACAAATATTTTCACAATGGCCCACAATCGGCCCCCAGCTGCGCTCCTTTAAGATAAGAAATGCAGCTTTCCAGTCGGCGTCAGTACAAGAGCAGGACAGGACGCTCTTCTCTCTCATCCAGGCATTCAGGAAGTTAAGAGGTGTCACCTTCTGCCCGAGCCACTCTTACTGCTTGCACCTGCAAACAGTGTATGCGTATAACCTGGCCGCAGTGTATTTTTAAAACCCCTTCCAATTGGCAACAGCTATTCATTTGTGAGAAAGGCTCACCAGGGGGCAAACTTCGATTCTCTTTTCTGAGGAAAAAAATAAATCGTTCACTTCATTTAACCTTCTGCTGCCAAATTACACACTGCGATGCAGAAAACGTGTGCTGTATCACTGAACACTAGTCTTAAAACGATATTAATGTAAACTTGGGTTGTTATTCAAAAAATCTATACCATTTTTTTATGTGCTTTATATTAAGTAAAACAAATCTATAATTATTTTTGACAGCCCGCTTGTGATCAGATGAACTATATGGCAGAATAGGGGAATGGGATTTTTGTAAGTGTAAAAATGAGGAGATGTATTGAGAGCAGGGGTTTAATTTGGGAGCACGGCACAAGTCATACGAAAAATAGTGAGGGCAGTAATTAACATATGCAATTTACAATGTTGTCACTGTCACAGGTAGTGATGTCACAATAAGTGACATCACAGGAAGCAATGCTATATGCCCTTGAAATATTCCTCACTTAAAATAGAACTGGGCCGCTTTACAAAACACATCCTTTAATATAATTAAACACAAGTGTGCAAATTATTCCTGGCTTATTTTTTCTGGAAATCCAAGTGCACTCAGCTTTGACTGTATCATAAGGGCCTTTGATCACACCGGTTAACTGCCTATAGGAATGCCATTTTAACAAGGTCAGGGGAGCAATAAAGAAATTGATAAATTGATAAATATAACAAATGCAGGTACAAAAAGGGTGATTATCCCGCGCGAACTATCCATTTCTGCAACTACACTTGTAGAATCGAAATATTTGGAAGCCTGTGATGCTGAATGTATCAATAATATATATGGGAGAGGATGTGGTCTGTCGGCTTAAACTGTGGTTTCAGGTGCTGGAAACCAGGGTTCGAATCTCAGGGTCACGTCCACATCCTGTGATTCTGGGCAAATTAATCTCCCCGTGTCTGAATGTGTAATGTAAATACGGGGTTCATGGAAAGCGCTCCAATACCTTCGGGTCGAGTTCGCGCTATATAAAAATGCAACAAAAATAAAATAGGGGTGACTTTTAAGAAGCAGAAAGCTAAAGGAACACCAATTTTGCATATGAAGGCAAATCTCAAGCCAAAATATGGAGTTCCAGCTATGAGACACTCTCACCAAAACTGAACAGTAGGAAGGGAAGGATTAGACTTTTATTTCCACGGTGTCATCCAATCTATACCAAAAATCTGAAAAGGTTGGGAGGTGCAAACGTTAAGCGAAATTCTCGGCCAGCTGTTACTGATGCAAGTTGGCATCAGTACCTCAATTAATAGCCATTATGAGCTTTTCACCCTGAAAAATGGAATAGCTGGCAGGTCCTGGAATTGCGGGCCGCTTTACTGCAGAGAGATTTAATAATTCAGGGCCCTTCCCCTCACATTTCCCACTTGCTTGTAGCTGGTGAAAAATGTGGGCATAAATGAATTTAGTTGTACTGAATGCAGACCACGCAAAGTAAAGCTTAGAGTTGTCTGGGGTAGTAATTCAGCAATTAGCATGTGGAATTACCACTCGACACAACTCAGACCAAGGACCAAGAGTTCACCTGCCTTGGTGCCTGAATCACATCCCCAGTTTGTGATAATTTGCCATAAAATGTCATCATTGGCTTATTTACACTCCAGTATGCTAAACAAGTTCAAATTGAACAGTTCTAAACTCTTTACAAGGAATGTCCTATACTATACTTCTGTACCATCAGACTGTCCAGACTCACATGGAATCCCTGAGTTTTTTGCTGAAGTAAATGTCGTCCCAGAGAGGAAATACTCATGTGAGGGTTGACGGAACACTTCTCTTGATTGCCACCAAAGCATAAAATCATTGTACACCCCAATATGAAGGAGTGAGGACAATGATGTATCAGCAATATCTCACTGGCCCTACCCCTCAAAACGTGTCTCCTAAGTTGGCAGCTCGAGCATAAAGCCACAACTGCTACCACAAGAGCGGAAGCCTTTTCAATATTATTTACAACTATATGCCATTGACAAAACCAATAGTACTGGCTTCTAGTATGTGTAATGTTACTTGTATTAATTTCTGGATGCAATGACAGAAGAATCAAAATATCAGGGGGAAAGAACACTATGCTTAGCACAGATTTTTAGCTTAATTGCTTTTAAGCCATGCCCTTAATTGCATCTGCCACGCCGCGTTGAGAGACCCCCCCCCTCGTTTTTTCATCCCACTCAAAGCCCTGGTATAAACGCGCGGTCAGGTTCCTGGCGCACATAGCCTTGGCTGCAGCGCACAGAGACCTTACTCTGCCGCACACAAAGGAAAAAAATTAGAGGGAACATTGGTCCTTGATTCTTCTTCTTCAATTCAATCGCAAGAATTCACAATTAGGAAATCGGAAAATGGATTGTTGATGCATCTGGCCCTTAGACCACTAGTCTCCAGTTCACAATTTTGAATTTGTGGTATCATGTCTATTCAAGTGCCAACTACTTATTCAGCCACTATCGGCACCCCCAAGGGTCAAACACCTTCGGGCCTGCATTGGAAAAGCCACTTGTAAGTGACATTAGACACTTGTTCACATTTTACAGCATTTGTTTTTATTTTTAAATTTATTCCAGCTGTTCACTTTTCTCATGCCCATTTAACCCCTTTTTTTTAGACCTCTGTTGCGCTTTATCATAAGTGCGTTTTTTTTTTGTTTTATTTTAACACGTCCTTTCTTATAGAGTGCTGCTTTTCTCTAATGGACACATTTGTCTCTACCAATCCCCACACATTATATTTGGCACCTTCAATGCACTGGTGAAGGTTCTTTCTGCTCTGGACGGTTCCTCCATGATTAAAGGAAGTATACTTTATCGACATGATCACATGTCCCTTTGATTAACGATATAATGGAATGACCACCAGGAAGGTGAAACTACGTATAAGTGAACTTGATACGGGTACAAGAACATTTAGTCTGGTTCTCTTTTTCTTTGCTCTTTTAACACACAATTAACTCTCTCTCCTCTCTTTTTACAGAAATACTTTGGCACACTGCTGATTGATATATAACAAGACCAGTGTTATATTCGGCATGCTTCTACATACAGGGGTTCTGGTGAGCAAGGGAGACCTTCCCGAAACGCGTTGAGTTAATTCTGTTGTCGATTTTGCTGAAATAAATCCTTGGATGCACATTGGGCTCTTGTTTTTCATACCGGAGGAAAGAAGTGTGTGGAATCACGAATGAATTGCAGGGCTCGCCACCCAGCACGAGCCCCCATCGTAAAGAGGTTGGGTCAAGGCGGCGTTTCAGCGCTTGCGGAACCAAAATGAATTAATATATATATATATGGGTCAATCTCTGCTTGAAATGGTTATGACCACAGTAAAACACGGACCACCACACGGCTCTTCGAGTGTTACAGCAGAGGTTTATTATCCATAACAAGTTAGGATAGGCACGACGCGTTTCGGGCAAGGACTGCCCTTGATCACATAGCGGACATGCAGTAATGGTCACTTTAAATAATGCACACACTCTTTTTTTCGTGGTAGCACCACGTGCTCTAGTGATAAACAGTGAAAACATACTGCAAATATAAAGTGTTTGATGTTCACTGGGTTTGTAGCACTCCTGTTCAGTGACATGGAAGATAAATGAAAGCACATTTTGAATCACATTATTAATAGTGTTTTACAATAACATTTATACCTTATTTCCGCTTAAATGCGTAAGACTGTGCAAATTAGGCTAGCAGCGTATAATTAAGTAATATAGCTTGTCATATACACATAATAAATAACATATAAATATGCTAAAAACTAATATATAAAAGACCATATATAAAAGCCATCCAATGATTTTATATTGCATGTGTAAAAATGATTATGCTAAAATAAATGTGCAAATAACGCTATAAACTGATGCAGTGAATGGTTTCCTTGCATGAATGCATATTCCATAATACATAGTAGAGCTGCCTCGCTAAGATCTATACTCGATCTTGCACTCCATGTTATATGTGCTGTCGCCGTCACAAACAAATAAAGTGCTAATGCTAGGATAATTCTTCTAGATTAATGATCAGTCCCGCTCCCGGGAAAGGCCAACTATTTTGTCAATTATCCATATATTGCAGATTCCCAATCGACGTTTAAAGTGCTGAGTGGTAATAGTGCAAATTAGTGTTAAAAAGTGATTTAGAAAGAGTTAAAATCGAATGTAGAAAAGGTGAAGACAATAGTAAACTTCATAATGAAACAATTTTACAAGTCAGTTACAAATATTGCTATCAGGATTTACAGGCTATCATTATGACATGGGGCAAAGAATTGGATATGGTTATGAGACAAGTAAAGTGTGTTATAGAAAGGTGTGCATGTCCTCTCTGTCATTAAGACCGTTAGGGTGTTTACTGTTGAGATTAAGTATATATCTTGTCTCAAGTTGTCTTAATGCCTTGTCTCTGTCTCCGCCTCTTTTTTTGTGCCGGTGCCATATCGATCACAAAATAAGAAAGACAGTTAACGTCTTTGTTGTGACTAAGTTTAAAAGGTCTGGCTACCGGGTAGGCCGGGTCACAATTGATAATTGCGCGAATGTGCTGTAGGATTCGCATATATACCGGATTCTTGGTGCTGCCTACGTATCTCAAACCACATGTGCAGGTGAGAACGTATACAGCATATTCTGTACGGCAGTCATATTTGCCCCTAATAGATTGTTCTTTGATTTTAAAAGGGGTCCTGTATGTAGTAGTATTGGCTCCAAAGTTGCATGCCCGACATGTCGCACATTTTCGAAAACCATTTATAGTAGGTAACCAGGTTTGGATGTTTTGAGTCTCAGTGGAGGTCTCTTTAGATAAAAGAATCGCCATATTTTTAGCTTTTCTAAATGTTACACTGAGATGTTCAGGTAAAGTGGTTTTTAGAATTGGGTCAGTTAATACTATGGGCCAATTTTTGTTCAAGATGCTCCGTATCTTGCGTTCCTGTCTGCTGTACGTGGTCATTAATCTAGGTGAACTATTCTCCTCTGTTGTGTGTGTATCATGTTCAATGGTATTAGGTAACAAGGCAGATCTGGGTCTCTCATTAGATTTTAATATGGCTCTGTTAAGGATGTCTTCAGTATATCCTCTATGGATATCTATATATATTCACAGATTCCTCCTTACTTCTACGAAAGGATGACAAGCCACACCAGCCAGGTACATGTAGATATTTTAATCGGGCACAAACATACGCGTTTCGAGCTCACGGACTCTTGGTCACATGACCACCACTTTAGTTAGTCCGTTGTTATAGCAAAGTAAATAATAAAAAAGGAAGAAAGACTCCATGTTTACACTTTCACACAGAGGTTTTAACAGTGCAGTTAATGAATTATAACAAAATTAAATAACTGGTGCACGTCTTCCAAGTGTTTGGTGTAAAACAATATTTGGTTTTGTAATAACACAATATTTGAAGTGATAACTCGCATAATGGTATAGGACCCATATTTACAAGGTAGAGGAAAGGTATTTGAAAGGAAAAATAAAAAGTTAAGAATCGGGCCAGAAAAGAATATATGAGATAGAGATATGGGAGGGGAGAGGGAGAGTGAAAGAAGAGAGAGGAGGATAGCAGGGTGACTTGGGTATAGTACCACAATTTATAGGTTAAATAAACCTATGTGTCAATATTGTCCCCAGTCTATTTCATATTCTAAATTCACTTCCCACCCCCATATATCCATTCCCACTATTGTAAAAAAAGTTTTAAGCTCTAGCTTGTCTGAGAAAATAATTTAAAAACATTCAAAAGAATTCATGTAAGTTCATCCTCTAATCCCATCACTTATTAATTCAAAGTGCTATCCCGTGCTCTTAGTCGTAATTTGTAAATTTTCGTGGAATAGTAGTGCTCGTAAAATTATTCTCTATCTGTGGTTTGTATTATTCCTTCCGCGACAGCACGGTTTCTAGAGAGATGAAAGGGAAAGAATTGCGATTAGATTTGTAGATATAAACAAATAATTTTGATAAACAACATAGTCATGCCCTGTTCTATGTTAACGTTATTATTCGATGTGATTTCCTCATTAAACTTGGTTAACCAAAGTTAGTAGTACATGAAGAAAACACCAAAGATTCAGCATAAATAATAATAAACAGTTTAAAATCAGATTTTTCATGGAATCTGAGTATCAAGAAGGGGATTTAGAAGGTCTCGGTCAGATAATTCATAAGTGTACGTACATCTCCTCATCAATTTTCATCCCAAAAGGTACGATGCAGCCTGCCTGTCGAATGAACCTGGATTCTGCCCTGCGTAGGGCTGTTAAGCGGTCTCCTCCTCTTACGTGTTTTGGAATTGAGTCAAGGGCGAAAAACTTCGCCTTAGTCCAATCCCCATCATGGTGTTGGTGGAAATGTTTAGCCGTACTATAGGCGAAGTCCTTGTTCCTGATTGCACGCCAGTGCTCAAGGATTCGCTTTTTGACGGGGAAGGTGGTTGAACCAATGTACCATTTGCCGCAAGGGCAAGTCACTACATAAATGACGTGGTCTGTGGTACATTGGATGTTTTTATTAATTTTCCACCTTTTCTTAACTCTGTTGAGTTCTTCCTCCCTCACATTAGAGCTGTGGCTACAGGCCTTGCATTTTCCACACTTGAAAAATCCTCCCTTTGCTGCAAGCCATGTTTTCTTCTTTTCTAAGTGACTGTGCACTATCAGGTCTTTGATGGATCTACCTTTTCTGTAAGTTATTGACGGGTGTGGATCCAGTCGATCCTTTAAAGCTTTATCCTGTAAGAGGATGTCCCATCTCTTTCTTACTATCTGGCTGAATGCGGAGGATTGGGTGTTGTAAGTTGTTATTAGTCTTATAGGAGCTTTAGATGTTGAATGTTTGGTTTCTGGCGTTTTGAACAATGCATCCTTTCGATCAATTAGGGCCACCCTCTCTTCTCCTTTCTTGAGAATATTGGGGTGGTATCCTCTCATAGTGAACCTTTTATGCATTGATTTTTAGTGGTTCATGAACGTTTCTTTAGTACTACAGTTTCTCTTGGCGCGTAAAAACTCGCCAAAAGGAATTGCCCATCTAAAACTGGGGGGGGGGGGGCAACTATTGGAGTGGAGTACAGAATTTCCGGCTGTTTCTTTCCTGAAAATTTCTGTCTCGATCTTATTCTCAACAATTTTAAGTTTTATGTCAAGGAAATCAATGGTCTTCGGACTTGCATAGTGATTCTCAGATTTAAACAGTTCAAATTAATTGCATCCACAAACTTGAGTAGTTCTTGTTCTCTCCCCTCCCATACAAAAAAACGTCATCAATGTAGCGGAGCCAAACATTCACACAGGTGGTCCAGTGTTCCAGGTCATCACTCCTGAGCACCTGCTCCTCCCACCAGCCTACCAATAAATTGGCGTAGTTGGGGGCAAAGCAGGTGCCCATCGAAGTGCCCTGGATTTGCTTGAATAATGACCCGTTAAACAGAAAAACATTTTCCTTCAAACACAGTTCTATCATTTGGAGTACCATTTTTGAGTGTGCTTCCAGATGTCTACTCCTTGTTCTTAGAAAGTACTCGCATGCCCTAAAACCATCCATGTGTCGAATGGATGTGTATAAGCTCTCCACATCTAAACACACTAACCAAAAATGAGACTCCCAATTAATATTCTGTACTTTTTGTAGGAAGTCTTTGGTGTCTTCTAAGTGTGATGTGAGAACTTTAACATAGTTTTTGAGGAAATAGTCCACGTAATGTGAAACATTTTCTAAAAGGCTGTTAATAGAGGACACCATGGGTCTCCCCGGTGGTTGTGTCTGGTTCTTATGTACCTTTGGTAAAAGGTAAAATGTGGGAGTAGTAGGATTTTCATTGATAAGAAATTTGGTTTCATCCCAACTCAGCAACTTCTCATTAGCCCACCCTCGGATGTTCTGGTGTACTCTACTCTGTAGTTTAGTCAAATAAGTATGGTCCACTCTAGTGTAGCATGTGGTGTCAGATAGCTGCCGCATTGCTTCATTGATATACATTTTCTTATCCCACAAAACTACATTTCCTCCCTTATCAGAGGACTTTATGACGATCGAGTCGTCATTTTTTAATTTCGTTAGTGCCGCCCTCATTTCAGGCGTGATGTTTTGTTTACCTAAAGGCTTGTTAAGAAGTTTAAGCATATCATTGTTAACCAGGTCATGGAACAGATCTATATTGTCCCATGGTAACTGTGGTCTGTATCTAGATTTAAGTCTGAAGGGTGTGGTCACAGTGGTAGCACTGGTTACAGAAGTTGCAGATATCAAGTTATCAGGTGTAGATACAAGTTCAGTATTATCTTGGGTGGCGGGAGGCTGTGGTTGTGTCAGTTCTACCCCACCTTCCTCATGGAGAGTATCTAAGACATTTTGCAGTTCAATATCCTGATTCAATGTAATGCTAGTTCTGTTAGACAATTGTTGGTCAATTTTCCTATTTGATTGTGTCTTATGCAATTTTAGCTTCCTGACAAACATATACATATCTATACGTGTCTGTGTATAGTCAAATTGTAGATCAGGGCAAAATGTCAGTCCTAATCTTAGGACCTTTTCCTCATTCTCAGTTAATTGTCTATTCGATAAATTCATTACTGGTAATTCTGTGGTCTGTGCATCCATTATTTGTTCTTCTGTATCTGGCTTCTGTTTCCCACTCCAGTATTTTCTGACCTTGCTGCGCCGCTGCTGTTGTTTTTTGGTTTTACCTTGCCTCCTCAGCCTTGATATCGGGTTCTTCCTCTTATTGACTGTTCGTTTGCCTCCATCACGAGGCGTATTTCGTCAGAAAAAAACGTTACATCGGAACTGTACTGCACATTTCCATCCATTGAGCTTGCATCTGAGCTTAAGCTTGTGCCAGATTGCCACCTGTCCTTATCCGCCATTCCCAGTGCCTTATCTTTCAGGAGCGAAGAGCATGGTTTGTCGAATTTATTCGCAAATGTTAAAATTCTTCCTGACTTGTAATCGCGTTCATCGCGCTCAAACTTGCGCTGTTTTCTAGCGATTAAATCTCTTTCGAACTTTTTTATTTTATCATCCACAATCTGCTGGGTCTTTGATACTTCAGTTTGGTCAGTTACTTTTGCCAGGTCATCAAGGAGCATTTGTATTTCCTTCAATAACTCTTCATGCTCCTCCCATGCGTTTTTAACCAAAATCTGCATCTTAACTTTGGAGCATGCGTTAGTATTTTCACGCCAATGCTTTCAAGTCCTCTGGTTTAGGTTTGTTAAGAGTTGGGACAATAAAAATGCTCAAGCCTCGGGGGACGCGATCCATCTCTATATAATTCCGCAGAGATGTCGCTTCCCACCAGCGACTAAGCTCTTTCTTCTGTAATCGCTCTAGTGAATGTCCCTTTTGTTTCAGCGATATCACACCAGGAGGAGTTGTTTCAACTGACCCATTCACTCCAGCTCCATCAGGTCCTTTTTGTTTCTTAAAAATTTTCTCTGCCGAGGCCTCCAGCCCCTTCAAGTACTCCATTGCCCAGAATGCAGTTCGGTCCTCCGACCATGTCCGTACCTGGTTGCGCTACCGACAAAAATCGTCGCGCGTGCCCTGGCTGCTGTTCTACGGCTGTTTTCACCTCTCACCTCCGCAATCCAACACAGCGTAGAGGAGCGCTTGATCAAAACGGGAAAGCTCGTCCAGCGTAGAAACTTTAGGCAGACGGCGGGCGGAGATATCCTGACTCCACGTCACTTCAAAAGCACGGCGCAGCTCTCCACCCTTCCAAGGTCGGGCCGGGGCTCGTCACTCGAGCGTGCACCACCGCTCAGTCGAATTCACAGATTCCTTCTTACTTCTACGAAAGGATGACAAGCCACACCAGCCAGGTACATGTAAATATTTTAATTGGGCACAAACAGACGCGTTTCGAGCTCACGGGCTCTTGGTCACAAGACCACCACTTTAGTTAGTCAGTTGTTATAGCAAAGTAAACAATAAAAAAGGAAGAAAGACTCCATGTTTACACTTTCACACAGAGGTTTTAACAGTGCAGTTAATGAATTATGACAAAATAACACAATATTTGAAGCGATAACTCGTATATATATATATATATATATATATATATATATATATATATATATATATCTATAAATATATACAGCTCCAAACATCCTCCAGGACTCCGCCTGTAACGGACAGGCAGCACTCAAGGGGGTGGTTTTTCAAAAAAGATTTATTTGAAAACCTTTTAGCACATCAAAGACGCGTTCGGCGTGTAGCCTTCATCAATTTGTTTCACAGTTGGCGCCACGGCCATTCGTATTATATATGCGTCACATGTTACCATGCATAAACATAGAAAGAAGACTAGTAGATACAACTTTCAACACACCTCCATATTGTAGTGTGCAAACCTGCCTGTGAGACGCAATAATTATCGCAAACATTAGAAATCTCATAAGCGTATAATAATGAAAATGGGGACAACCTTAATACTCCCTCATTTTCACAATATACCCCCCTGGATGGGCAAATTCCGCCCCATATTGGCAAAATTCCATGCATATATTATTTAACATGATAGTCATATTTGCGCCCTGGATGGGTTCACTGTTCAACTATAATCCATTAAACATACAATAGTACCTCATTACATGTATTCTAACTAGTTCAAGTCAATTCAGTTTTCATGTTACAGTTCTTTAAAATCGCAAATACTTATGTACACAATATAGAAGACAAACGCAATCTGGAAGAAAAAACGTTAGTAGCAGAATCATACTCTAGTCTAGATGAACAGCCAATTCTTCATGAACATTTAGACCATTAGGCACCATACTTTGCAAATCAATAATATACCGCGACTCTAGCCGCCTCAATTTCTGCAGTCAATCACCCCCTCTTACACTCACGGGGATACTATCCAAGCACATGTATGACAACAGATCCCTGTTGTGTCCATGTATTTTATAAAAATGTCTCGCGACAGGATGGGTAGCGTCTGCGTTATTGATGGCTCGCATATGTTCCAATATGCGAATCTTAACTGGATGGGTAGTGCTCCCAATATACCTCATCCCGCAAGGACATGTTAAGCAGTATATTGCATACGGTGTTGTACAGGTCAAGAATTTCTGTATTTTTCTAGGTATAGCTAAGCCTGGAATCTTGTATGATAAAGTGCGTTTACTAAATTTGCACGCTTTGCAGCGGCCGCACGGATAAAAAACATTTAATTCTTTGAATGGTGGTTGGATGGTGTGGCTCTCATTGTGGCTATGTACTAAGTGATCCTTAAGTGCCCTTGCTTTCCTAAATGTGACCAATGGGTTTGGTGGCAGATCTTGTTTAATTATACTGTCTGTCATTAAGATATTCCAATTTTTACGCAGTATCCTTTTCAGGTCTCCTGCATTTTCTGAGAATGTCGTGATCAGTCTAAAGGTGCTACTATCTGTCTTTCTGTTCTTAGTTTTAAGTAGCTCATTTCTCTCCATACTGTTCACTTTCTTCAAAGCTTGTGTCAAAACCCCATCTTTATAGCCTCTAGCTTTGAATCTGATTAGCCTCTCTTTTGATGCCTTTTGAAATTCTTGGTCACATGAGTTGTTTCTCTTTATTCTCAGTAGTTCCCCATACGGAATGCTGTGTACCAATTGCTTGGGGTGGCTACTGGTGGCATAAAGTGTCAAGTTGCCTGCAGAGGATTTACGGAAGAGTTTTGTGTACATTTTGCCGTTCTCTATGTACACAGTGAGGTCCAAATAATTTACCTCTATGTTACTTATCTCTCCCGAAAATCTCAAATGTACATAATTTTGTTCAGCACTTCGACATACGCAGTGGCTTGTTCTACTGTCCCATCTAGAATGATAAAAAGATTGTCGATGTAACGATACCATCCTTTAATTTTCTCATTCCATTCATGATTGGTCTCTGACCAGGCCACCTGCTCCTCCCACCAGCCTACGAAAAGGTTCGCAAAACTGGGGGCGGAGCAGGTTCCCATGGCCACGCCTGACATCTGCCTAAACAACAGTTTGTCATACAGAAATATATTGTTATTTAAACAAAACTCAATAAATTCAGACAACATCTTATTATGCTCATAATATCTCGCTGGACGTTTGTTCAGAAAACTCTGTACTGCCTCAAGTCCATCTTTGTGCGCAATGCACGTGTATAAGCTGGTTATGTCTAGAACCATCATGCAATAGCCCTCACACCAAATCAGATTGTCAATACAATAAAAAAAGTGCTTAGTGTCTTTTAGGTATGATTTCAAAGTGACAACGTGCGGAAAAAGAACATTGTCAATATACAGTGATAGATGTTCAGTCAAGCTCCCTTGGGAAGCCACAATAAGTCTCCCAGGTGGGTTCAGCTTATCTTTATGCACCTTAGGAAGGTAGTAAAAGGTCGGTATAATTGGGCTCAGGCATCTTAAAAACAGATACTCTTCAGAATTCAACATGTTCTTATTATACCATTTAGAGATCATTTCATGGTATTCCATAACACCTGTGTGTATGTGACGGGTACACCCCCGTCAAGCAGGCACCCGCTCGTGAGTGCGGCAGGTTGGTGTTGCTGGAGCCGTGGGGGATATATATATATATATATATATATATATAT
The DNA here is from genome assembly GCF_964263255.1 of Lissotriton vulgaris. Lineage (NCBI taxonomy): Eukaryota > Metazoa > Chordata > Amphibia > Caudata > Salamandridae > Lissotriton > Lissotriton vulgaris. Next base: position 1,046,228,976 of record NC_141697.1, on the reverse strand, counting down.
ATATATATATATATATATATTCACTGAAAAAACCATAGGTTTCACACCAGTTATAGTTAGGTGGAAATTTTACTCGCATAAAACCATTGAAATTCCCACGTTATAGTTAGTTGGACTCACTATAACTTGCGCGTGCAATGCACTGCTGATGACGTCACATATTACATCACTCATGACATGGTCAGTGACATCACTCATGACATCACTGATGACATCTCAAATGACATCACTGATGACAACATCCTTGTGACAAAGTGGCAGACCTCCTATCAGCATAAAATAACCTTTGACACACACATTCAAAAATAGAAACTAACATTTTCTTAAAAAAGGAGAAACCAATACCAATTACAACAATTTATTAGGTAATTCCTTCATCTACATACACATCCACTCATTCACCAACAGTTCTATATAGTCACTGATGCATGCACTTACTCATGTACTTACTCATCATATGTACTCATACACCTATACATCCTGTTGCACACTAATACTCATCCATATAGTTACTCACACTCAAATTCACACATGCAAATAAACTATCAAAAAAACATTTACTTGATTATACTGCTATATACACACCACTACACATACTTCTACAGAAACGGAAACATATTTACTCTCTTAAACAATCAATTATAAAAACACATACTCATTAACCCACCCATACACACAATCATCCACCCATACAGTCTTGCACACATGCTGTCTTCAAAATACATACAAATAGTGAGTCACTCATTCATGCATCTGTGCTCTAAGTAATATCCCCCACCGAACCATACAGACACTGATACTGATACTCAAAAAATAACTAATAACCCATATACACACTCATGTAGCTACTCACCAACCCATGCAGCCACTTACACACAAAGTGAGACACAGATACAGATATTTAAATATTTAAACATTACTCGCTAATATATGTATTCACTAAGATACATTTAATAAGTCAGTTAACCAATCAATTTTACACAAAAAAACATCCATTTAGACATTTATTTACCCATTTATTCTTCCATCAACCTTTAGATATACATATATAAAAAATATTTATTTTCAGAAAGATACACATTCACTGGATGATGTCATCAGTGATGTCATTTGAGATGTCATCAGTGATGTCAAGTGATGTCACTGACCATGTGATGAGTGATGTAATATGTGACGTCATCAGCAGTGCATTGCACGCGCAAGTTATAGTGAGTCCAACTAACTATAACGTGGGAATTTCAATGGTTTTATGCAATTAAAATTTCCACTGGTGTGAAACCTATGGTTTTTTCAGTGAATTTAATAGTTTTTTTAAATGCTAATTCCTAACTACAACTGGTGTGAAACCTATGGTTTTTTCAGTGAATATATATATATGTATATATATATATATATATATATATATATATATATATATATATATATATATATATATATATATATATATATATATATATATGAACCACGTGACTCCTCTGGATTTCTCTGTGTTTCCAGCGCCTGCTCAGCACACCAGCAAACAGAAAGGAGACGGACCACGTAACATCAGCATATCGTTATTTTATTCGGTACACAGAAAGCAGCTACGCGTTTCTGGCAAGGTATGCCCTTGTTCACGCTAAAATTTCTATGGCAAAATGAAACCCCTCATTTTGTTCCTTTTCAAATTAAATGTATTAAGTGTTACCACTTTATTCCAATCAAGATGACTTCAGGTGTGCCATACTTTTGTCATACGTAAGACTGTTAGCGCTCTAGTTGTTCTTTAGAACACTCTGGGACACTCTGTCATTGGGCTATAGTTGGGTTACATCTGGCTGATATTTGGGCTACATTTGATTTTTTTTGTCTCTGGTGGCCATCTTTGGGCTACATTGGGCTACATTGGGCTATATTGGGCTACATTTGGGCTCTAACATATATATAGCCCAATGTAGCCCAATATATATTTTTTCAAAGTTAATTTTCGTAAAAATCACTGGAGCATATATCTTGAGACATAGCAAAGGCACATCGGGCTACCAGTCCCTACAATTTTGCCAAGTTTGGTGGAAATCCATTCAGCCATTCGGGCTAAAAGTGAGGTCGACCGCCCTATGGAAATTAACATGGGGAAAACACGTTTTGGGACCACCCTTTTATCTCGGCCCACGCTTGACGAATCTCCCCCAACCTTTCAGGGAAGGACCGGAGCGCCGCGAGGCAAATGTGAGGAAATGTTCAGGCAGATTCCTCAACCGGCGCCAAAGTTATTCCTAATAGAATGTTGAGATTTTGCATTGAAAAAAATCCTAACTACAACTACCTAGTAGGTAATATATATATATATATATATATATATATATATATATATATATATATATATATATATATATATATATATATATATATATATATATATATATATATATAAAATTGATATGAGTTAGATAATTAATCGACTGTGTCCCTTTAAAATGATTGGGTGATTCTGGTCCCGCATTGTCCTGAGGAGGCCAAATTTGGAGGCCGAAACATGTCAGCTTTTCATCACCAGGGACCAACAATGTTCATCTTAAAGAAAATAAAACAACCCATCAGGGATTAGACCTCATGATAGACTCAATTAATTTGACAACAGTTGGTCCATAATGTATTAGTGTTGGATCCTTCAGACGGTTTCTTTATTTGCATTAAATAGGGGTACATCATCTGTCATTTGCGGACACCCTATTTACCTAATTGCTGCAAATATTTGAGTTATAATAACTATGGGCCATATGTATGAACACATTTTCCCATAGACACAGAATGGGTAAAACCCTTTGCTACATCTGGCACTATGCTATGTGATTCAGCATGCTCTAAGAGTGGATAAATATTAACTGACTAGTTAAAAGATTTGAATAACAATGTTTTTATCAGGTCAATGTTTCCTTTCCATTTGCACAGCAATACTTTCATTTTTTCTAATTACAAGATTTGACATGATTGTTTAATAAATGATTAGATTACACTAGGTAAGTACCTCAGCCTGAGGCCAAATATTAATTTGTTGGCTTCTCTAGATACTTCATTTGTTATCTATCCCACTTTAGCCACCTTTTCTTTCGACACTTGAATATATGTGACACATGCTTAGGAACCAAGAGATTCCCATGGCGTATTTTGTGCATCCAGTCATTTATAAACATGCCTTTAAAATGAGTGAGTGATGATGTAAATCTGAACATGCACTAATATTTCTTGAGTGAAGGGCTTAATCTCAGGGTGTAAATTTAGATATAAAGTGTAGATTAATGGGTGTTGGTGCAAATCTGTACATTCACTAATAATTTCGGCATGATAGGGTAGATTCTAACATGCACTAATGATTACTGATTGATGATGTGAATCTAAATGTTCTCTAAGGATAACAGTGTCATGAGGGGCAAACTGAAAGGGAACAACGGCTTATTGAGGGGTGATGTAAATATGAAGATGCATTTAGGATTAGTTGTCGATGGTACGCATCTGAACATACACTAAGGTTTGGGTTTCTGACTAATGGTGCAAAGCACCCTGAGCTACAGAAGGTGAAGCTATCACTCATTTGTCTGTTTTTCTGTTGATGCATTCACTGATCCATTCACACATCCATTAATGCATATCTGCATTCAGCAATGTACACACTCACTCCTTCATTGATCCACACACTCAGCTTTCATCCATCCATTCACTCACTCATTTATCCAACATTCATGGACCACTGAGCACTAACAATTAATGATCATTACTACCTGGAGCCTAAATCATCATTACTACTGGAGCCATTTATGTTTATTACTGCATGTGGACATTGGTTTTCATTACTGCCTGTGGCAAGTGAGGCTTGTTACTGACTGTGTCCAATATTGAGGCACATTATTGCCCCAGTACATTGCAACCCTTTACTTTCTGTGACCAGGGAAATTCAGATTGCCTGGGGTGATTGAGGCTCAATACTACATGAGGACATTGAGGCTCATTTTTCCTGGGGTCATTGAGGCTTATTATTGTCTAGGGTCTAAGAAGTGATACTAGGCATGCAAGTATGAGTGTGGGTCCCTGTATTGTTCTGTCTGCAAATGAGTTTGAATGTATGATCTATGGAATTGAGTTAATAGATATTGCCTGTCTGTGTACATAGAAAAATAAGAAGCAAACCTATTGACAATGCTTGTGTTTCTTCCTTCTCACTTTCAGATTAACCATAGGGTTCCTGAGGTGTAAGACTCTTGTTTTAGTTATGAAGTCTCTCCATGAGTTTCCTGGAACAAGGTCCTTCATATTTAGTATAGTCATCAGCTATTTTCATCTCTTTCCTTGGCTGGTAATCTGTCTTGTCTATATTTTCATTTTTTAATAGTGGCAAGATTACTTGTTTTCAATCTACATCATCTATGTCGAGTAGATTGATCTTTCCTATAGTTTTAAACTTCTCTCTGAAGTCTTCTGAACAAGCCAACTTGCCTTTCCTTTCAACCATGCCTCGTCTCTGAAAGTTTAGATTAGTGTTAAATGGAATATCCTCATGAAATAGTCCTGGCCCTTTGATATACTGCCATATAAAAATTGTTGTGCATAGATTTTCATTTTTGATTAGTGTTATTGTATCATTAGAGAAGAAATTTAGCTTGGGCAGACATTGCTAACCAGGGCCCAATTTTTCTGGACGACATTTTTAAAAATGGCGGATGTGTTGCAGTGATGATGTAATATTTCAGGAACCATGAGACCTATTTGCTGCATTTCGTTGTCAAAACATAGGTTTTGCTGGTCAAGTAGTCTTGTAGAGACCGAAAATAACTCCTCAGAGCAATTACAAGGAAAAGAGTTTTTGTCTCTCAGAGTAGCACCTGGGCGCTCTGCCATAAAGTGGACACAATACGTATTCAAGCTATTGTAGTATCTGTGGTGCAACAAAGCGAGCGGGAAAGACCTTCTAACCGCCCAGCAGTATGTCAGAGCAAGCCAACATACAAGAACATATATTTACATAAATGCCTAATGCACACACAAGTGACATCTCATACAGTAGTGTCTATGTAAAAACACAAATATAATCAGCCAAAGTCAACATAAAAAAAAGATTTTTTAGCACAGTATTGTTGCAGTTCAAATGATTTAATAGTTCCAGAACCAGCCAGCCGACATGTGTTTCGTCGCTCTTGGAACAGTGTTTCCGCGACTCCTCAGGGCTGGGAAGGATACAAAAATATATATACAATAGAACATATAACCTGATGTGTACAACTTAAGTTCTTTTAACATTTTTTTCACGTTTTTATACATGGCATCCATTTACATGAGAAGCCCACGACCTAAAAGAAATCACCCGGTGAAACGTACGTCGCTGTGTATCACCTAAAAATATATTCTCTAGGCGAAAGACGTTATGCCCATTCTGTTCATAAGTGCATAGATGCTGGTAATCATCGAAATCTACCTCTGAAAGGGCACAGTCCGGTGTTCATGCAGTGTTAGACGGGTGCTAAAGAAATAAAGGTCTCAGTGACCGAAGACGTGACGGACGGATCACACATACAGACGTGGTTGGAATTTACAAGTGCTTTGTCAATAGCCAATGTGTGACAGGTGCGACCAGGTGAATCATACCTGCAGTTCAAATACGAAAGAAAGAAGGTCTGAAAAATTGGAAAAAACAACAAGGGGGGTAAAAATATGAGTCTGAATTTGAGAATTGAAAAGGGATACAAACATAACATGTAAGAATAAAAGAGCAAAGAGTTGGACCAAAAGGAAGCTCACCGCTCCACCGGTGATAATTCCGACCCAGCGGGCCCTTGACCAGCTGTAAAATTCTTCGGCTGTGAAGAGCTATGGAGAGAGAGTAAAAGGGTGGGATAATTCCAAACTGTCTCTAAGGAATTGTGTCAAACATTAAGGAGTGCCATAATGTCATGGCGGTCAAATAAAAAGGCCATACCTACTCAGAGCAATCCTACTTATAAATATGTGTTTTAGCCATCAAAATGGTAATTTATTTTAGGATTGTTTTTGTTTCAGGTTTTTCTCTTGACTAAAATTCATAAATATGAGCAAAGCAGGTGGTAGCAGAGGATATTTTCCTCCTGACAGAGTGTTGCTAATTACAAAATCTGAGGACTCCTTCAACAAAGAAAAATGTGTCATCTGCCAAACTAATCCGAAAGGAAAGCCAACATCAACTGCAGCTGGACAGAAGAGAGTTAAAGATCCTGCAGAAATACGACGAGACAAAGTTCACAAAAGATTGAAACTGATTGGTGAAGAGGATCAAATATTTATCTTTGTAACAACAATTGCTACACGTCATATACAAATTTAAAAAAGCCTAGAAAAAAATCATCAAAAAATAGCAGAAACCAGTGAACCACAACAAGAATCTGAGTCTTCTGAGAAAGTGATGACAACCAAACCCAATGCCCATCGACTTATAAGATCGATGGCTACCCCTTGTCCACCTCCAACAACTGATCAGCAATCCGAGGATCTTCAATATGTTATCTGTAGTTGAGCCAGAAAAAGGGCCAAAGGGACTGAAGAAAGAACAAAGTACAGAGTATGTGAAACTCAAAGGGCAAACATTTTTTTATCTGCACTAGTATCTTCCAAGATTAAGTTTTCAGCCGAGTAGTGGATCTATCAGCGAGGTGAATGTATTTACAGCAGATTTTTATGCCCACCGAATTTGCATGCATGCATACATCTAAAAATCTGAATGTACAAGGAGCTCCCATCAACAACATAACTGCCCGCCTTCAGTTAAGTTTGCTGTCTTTGAAAAAGCAAATTAAGTTTGCCACTCTTGAGTGCTTGATACGGGTTCACACTCAGTGAGATCAGAGAAATAATGGTCAACATTGATGAAACTGTAGTGATCCATAGTAATTAAATTTAGATTTTTCTGGTGAGAATATACAATGACAGAATTCGCTTTAGTCAGTCTAACAAAAAGAATGAGCCGCTTATGGTGTTCTCAGCTGATTTGACTCAGGATCTTAGATGGTCTCACCACATAGACACTGCAGTACTAAGGCACAGACAAACAGTAGGAACTCTTTCTACAGAGCACAGAAAATCCTTAACCAAACCAATAAAGCCAGTGCTTCAGGTGTATGAGGTTAAAGCCATCAGCTCAGCGCTTTACGGCGCTGAACTGTGGGGATTTGAGAAATTACAGCCACTCCAAACTTCAGAAAACAGACCCTCCAGGAGATCGCGATTTCGCGATTTGCCGCGAAATCGGCACTTTTTAAAAAATGCCGCGATTTTTACAAAAATGCCCGCGAAATCGGCATTTTTGTAGAAATCGCTGCATTTTTTGCTATATCCTGGGGGGTCTGCTTTATGTGGCAGATACTCAGCAGCATTGAAGCGTCACAGCGGGATGGCAAACCTCACACCTCCAGCCCTTGATGGCCTGTTAAGAGGTGCTTCGAAGGTGACTGAGAGGGAGGGGCTGCAGGTTCAGGAGCTGCGACATCTATTCACATGCAAACAGCCCTGAATGTGTCATGTATTTGCTATTTAGAGGGGGGCTCACACATTCCATTTCTACCCAGGGCCCCAAACATCCGAGACTCGGCCAGATTACACCCCTGATTACACCGAGGCAGCACATGGTTCTGGTTCTTCAAACAAAGCATCATTGAAATATCATGACAGTGTTTACATGTAAAGAACACTGACAGTGGTTATTTTAAAAAACAATGTTTATTTAAGCATCATTGACATCGAATTGATATTTAAGCATCATTGACATCGAATTGAACAATGCATAAAGCGAGCACATTATGCATATATTATGCATACAAGTATAAACGGGAAGCGGCGCTGCATATGAGGATATGAATATAAGTATAAACGGGAAGCAATAAACGGGAACCAGCGCACAATGCATAAAGCGAGCACATTATGCATATATTATGCATATAAGTATAAACGGGAAGCGGCGCAGCAGATGAGGATATGAATATTTTAAAGAACAATGTTTATTTAAGCATCATTGCAAGAACATATAAACATATATTTGGAAGTATGTTTATTACGGTTCACGCCTGGGAAGTGTATTTATCACGCACATTCCTGCTCATTTTTTGAAGCTGCGGTTTGGGTCAAGGTGTGAACAAAGCTGCATAAAGGGCATAGGAGGCTATCAAGAACATATAAAGAACAATGGTTATTTTAAAGAAGAATGTTTATTTAAGCAATATGCGCACAATGACATAAACTTACTTACAAAAAGCAAAGCAGCGTAAAGCGAGCACATTAAAAACGGGAAGCATAAACAGAAACAAGCAAAGCGGTGCATATTTGGAAATATGTTTATTTCAATAGACATTAAAAACGGGAAGCATAAACAGAAACAAGCAAAGCGGTGCATATTTGGAAATATGTTTATTTCAATAGACATTAAAAACGGGAAGCATAAACAGAAACAAGCAAAGCGGTGCATATTTGGAAATATGTTTATTTCAATAGACATTAAAAACGGGAAGCATAAACAGAAACAAGCAAAGCGGTGCATATTTGGAAATATGTTTATTTCAATAAGCAAAACATCAACGTCAGTCACTGCAAAAACATGTGGTCAGTCACTGCAACAACATGTGGTCTAACGGAAACATAGACTGACTTTGGTGCTGACAGACACGGTTCGCGCCTGCAATCCTCCACTCATACCAAGATTATATACTTATTTTTTTTAATATACTTATTTTTTACAAAAAAATTTGATGGGAAGTTTATTTATCACGCACATTCCTGCTAATTTTTTGAAGCTGCGGTTTGGGTCAAGGTGTGCTACATCCCCTCATATCAATATATCTGGTGGGTGGATGGATGGGTGGGTGCCTGGATGGATGAATGGCTGGGTGGGTGCCTGGATGGATGGATGGATGAATGGCTGGGTGGGTGCCTGGATGGATGGATGGATGGATGGGTGGGTGCCTGGATGGATGGATGGATGGATGGATGGATGGATGGATGGATGGATGCATGGGTTGGTGGTGACATGGGTGGGTGGATGGATGGATCGGTGGATGGATGGGTGGGTGGGTGGGTGGGTGGATGGATGGATGGTGGTGGATGGATGGATGGGTGGGTGGATGGGTGGGTGGATGGGTGGGTGGGATGGGTGGCTGGATGGATGTTGGTGGATTGGGTGGATGGATTGGTTGGTGGATGGGTGGGATGGGTGGATGGATGGATGATGGTGGATTGGGTGGATGGGTGAATGGATGGGTGAGGGGGAGGATGAATGATGGATGAAAGGAAGGATGGATGAGGGGAAGGATGGATGGATGAGGGGAAGGATGGATGAGAGGAAGGATGGATGAGAGGAAGGATGGATGGATGAGGGGATGGATAGAGGGGAAGGATGGATGGATGGGTGGGTGAAAGGATGGATGGATGATGAGGGGATGGATGGATGGTTGATGAGGGGGTGGGTGAAAGGATGGATGATGAGGGGAAGGGTGGATGGATGGATGATGAGGGAATGGATGGATGATGAGGGGGCGGGTGAAAGGATGGATGGATGATGAGGGGAAGGATGGATGGATGATGAGGGGAAGGATGGATGGATGAAGAGTGGGTGGGTAGATGGATGGATGATATGGGAAAAGGATGGATGATGAGGGAAAAGGATGGATGGGTGATGAGGGGAAGGATGGATGATGAGGGGAAGGATGGATGATGAGGGGAAGGGCAGATGGATGGATGGATGGATGATGGGTGGGTGAAAGGATTGATGGAAGGAAGGATGCCTAAGTGAAAGGGTCGGTGGAGAGAGAAAGGGAGGATGGATGGATGACTAAAATAGTGGATGGGTGGAAGGATTAGTAAGTGAAAGGATGGCTGGATTGGTAAAAGGGTAAATGGCTGAATGGATGAGTGAATGGATGGATGGGATGAAGAGTGGATGGATAAGTGTACAGATGGATAGGGTGAAAGGGTGGATGGATAATGGAGATGAGTGAAAGGATGGATGAAGGGATGGATGAAGGGATGGATGAGTGAAATGATAGATGGAAGGATACATGATGGATAGGTTTGCAAACGGTTGAATATGTTTGGAAATGGCTGGGCTTACTTATATACTATTGCGCGACCTCTGATGTGTCTGTAAAACGTACCTATTGTCCAGAAGTTTTGTCCTGAATTTTGAGCTCCTGTCCTGAATTTGTCTCCTGAATTTTGACCCTTTGTCCTGAATTTTTACACTCACCGTCCTGAATTTGCACCAATGCCAGTTGGTCACCCTATTCGCTGGCTTGGAGACGGAGCGCCGTGCAGAGATGTCTGTCCCTCAAGATAAACAGACAGAACCACTCACCCATGTCATGGGTGTCAACTTCAACCAGTCCCCGCTTTTAAATCGGAGACGATTTGCAGGCTGACATTTTGCAACGAAACTACAAGTACCAACATGCAGTTCGCTACTGTTTAACAAGTGACCACTTGGCGGTTTTGACTGCTCTTTCTCTAGTGGTTAGGTCTGTCGAACGGGCATCCGGTGGGATATCAGGTCGTGTTCAAAATACACTGTACTATTTAACGTGCTTACTAATAAAAGGGGCGATAGGTATAGCCATCATTAGTGCAGCAGGTACAGTGTCACCAAGCTCTAAGGCTATTGCAAGACACAAACTGACCTGCAATGGTACGCCTCTTCTGGCGCAGGGCTTTGCAACATGACGCATCTGGGAGATGCGTCACGTAGTAAATACCCCGCACAATGGTGCATCTTTTGCGCCGCCGCTGCGTCACAAAAGTGACGCAACGGCGGCGTAAAAGCAGCGCAAGGGGCTTGTAAATCTGCCCCAAAGTGTCTACATTGTAAAGAAACCAAATATACATAGCTTCATGTTGTTAAATAACTAAAAAAAACTAAGATTTCTGTGTTTGTTGGAGGAAAAATGGCTACATAAAATGCCGCAAAATTGCCGCTAAATTTCCATATTTGTGCCGCTAAATTTCCATTTTTGTGCCCCTAAATTTGCTAATCCATGCCGCTATATCCTGGGGGGTCTGAGAAAACAAGTTTCTCAGTCTTATTACTGGCCTTCCCAAAAGTACTCCCCTGCTCCCACTCAAATATGATCTTGGCAGGAAGGCTATTGAGGCTATTGTAGACTCAGCTAGGCTGCGTCCAATCTTACATTGTCGTAGGCTTTGGACAACACCTGAACTTTCACACTATGCGGAAGGATTTCTAGACATTATTAAAACTGATATCTTTCACAAAGTTAGCTGGATGAATGAATTGAGATTAGCGCTGGGTGTTCTAGGTCTCCAAATGTTATGGGAACATCCTGAGACAGCTTTATTCCCATCCAAAAAAGCACTAAAGGACATTTATTGGGAGAAGGTGGTCCATCGGAATTGGAGTGGCACTAGCTCCTCGACTATGGCTGGAGGTTTTTTAGAAGCAAAGCCCAACCCCAGTCTAGAACTTTGTTGGGATGCCGTAACTGTACCAAGGGACAGGAAGCTCCTCTTTCAACTTAGAGCAGGTGCCCTACCCCTAAGATCTCTGACAGGCATGTTGCGTGGTTTGGCCACCAGCAACTGCCCTACTTGTGGAGCACAGAAGTAAACAATTGGCCATTTTTTATTTGCTTGTTTGGCCTATGCAGAATCTAAACGCATTTGGTTAACTCCATTGTGTAAGTCCTTAGGTACTACTAGTAGCACTGTAGCCTTAAGAATTATATGCACTAGCACTTTACTGCCTATAGCAATAGCTACCGCTAAATATTTAGGCTGGGCATGGAATGTCAGGCAGAAGTTCTTAGACCATTGATTCTGTCATTTCTGTAAACTATCATTTAATTGGTAAAATAATGTATTGAAAGAGTATCTGCATTTTAAATGTAATTTTTATGATGTAATTTTACTATGTTTTTAAAATACCTGCTTGCACACAACATTTTTAAACTACTATTTTATTGTATTATAATGATGATTACGCACTAGTATAGCGCACGACTACCCGTAGGCATCTCGGCGCTTGTACAAATACCGCCGAGGAACCCTTCCTGGCTTTTCCCTGTGAGGAGTGACATAGGTGAACGGGGACTCCCTGTGGTACTTTAAGGTCTAGAGGAGGGAGTGACAGTCTACAGCAAACAAGGAGGGAAACCTCTATACTGACCTATATTCCTTTACGTCTGAGCATTAAAGTCTCTACAAAATTACAGTTACGATGCTACATAAGACAAAGAGTAATTCATTAAGACATGGAATGTATATTTGATTTCTTTCATTTATTTTATATCTTTTGCATGACAAATTATTTTTTTCATTTTCTGGTGATCGTTTTATCAAAGTTACAAAACAGTGACATGGTAACAAATGTATATATAATTAAAAAAAAATGCATGGTTGAATCATATCTAAACAGAAACCCCTAAACAGTACATATAAAATGACTTTCACTCAAACCATCATTCATACGTATTCAAACTTTCATACCAATTATCCTAACATTACTAACAATAACACACAACAGTGAAAAAAAGTGAATAACATGTATCGTGTCCTCCGATAGACTCCTCAGAATCTGGCTAGAACCCGTTATCTTATTTCTTCCTTTTTGTTTTGAGGGTTAGCAGTTTTTAATACTCATTTCCTTTCCTTCTCCAGATTTTGATTTCTGATTTAAACTGAGGGTGTCTGATGCGTACGGCCTACGTACGTTTCGGTGATGTAATTAATTTGCTTCACCTTCTTCAGGGCCAACATGTGAATGGACAACAGACAGGTGCATACATACAGTTAAAACCAAGGGGTTTTCATTATCTGTATCTACGTTAACACTATTTAGGACCCTTTTAACAAAGTAGATTTTATGAACAGTCGTTTTGTTGAGTCTCTGTGTAGGTAAGTTCCAAAGAGTTATGGATCCACAAGATGTATCTGCGGTTTGGATTAAAAGCTATAATGTAAGTTCTCTGGCCCCATATGGTCGGTCGTTATTCCTTTGGGACCTAAATACAGAGAAATCTCTCGTAACCACGGGCGCCGACGGCCGATGTAACTGCCACTGACATCGGAGGACACGATACATGTTATTCACTTTTTTTTCACTGTTGTGTGTTATTGTTAGTAATTTTAGGATAATTGGTATGAAAGTTTGAATACGTATGAATGATGGTATGAGTGAAAGTCATTTTATATGTACTGTTTAGGGGTTTCTGTTTAGATATGATTCAACCATGCATTTTTTTTAATTATATATACATTTGTTACCATGTCACCAGAAAATGAAAAAAATAATTTGTCATGCAAAAGATATAAAATAAATGAAAGAAATCAAATATACATTCCATGTCTTAATGAATTACTCTTTGTCTTATGTAGCATCGTAACTGTAATTTTGTAGAGACTTTAATGCTCAGACGTAAAGGAATATAGGTCAGTATAGAGGTTTCCCTCCTTGTTTTTCCTGTGAGGAGCCCACTCCTGGGCACCCCCAAGGTGAAGTCAGGCATCCTCAGGGCTGTTGGGGCCATTGTAGAGATTAAGCAAGCTATTGCCCAGAGGTGCAGAGTGGGACTCATGATTAGAATAGGCATTGAGGCGAGAATTATCAGGTCCGAGGAAATTGGAGCCCGAGACCCGCCAAGGCGGGAATTGAACCCTGGTCCCGGCCAGACTACTGCATCCGGGTCTGCCGTTCTAACATTGAGCCACACTTCTCTGCTAATGGAAGATTGTATATGCTTTTATGAGTGTACCTCGAATAAAGGAAAATATGACTGACTAATTTGACTCCTGAAGTTCTTGCTGCCAAAATAAGATCACAAAATGCAGTAAAATCAGCAAGGACTATTTTAAGAAATGTCGTGAAAGATTTCGATTTTGGACTTAATGACAAATTGTGTGAGGCCCCAGAGCTCTGCAAATTATAAGAGTCAACAAGAATGCCTGATGTTGTCTTACATATTTATTTACATCATTGTTTAATATCAGCAAACCAAAACTGTTGCAACTAAACAGTTTGACTTCAGAACAGAAGCTGACAAACATTGATGATGGCTTTGAAGATTTAAGCAAAGATGTGGAAGACAATCCCATGAACCAACAAGCTTATGCTATGCAAATGTACTGTCTTTTCCAAATCATATTTTATGAATTACATCACGGCAAAAAGAAAACTCTGCAATACATGATGACTGCCCACGCAATCTATGGCAAGTGCAAAAGTAGAGCGCTATTCACTTCAATGAATAAGATTGGTGTATCAACAAATTATATTGACATAGTACAGAGAAGGAACTAGTTAGCAGCTCATGCTATAAAATCTTGTGAATCCGACAGCACACTACTTCCAAGTCACTTTACCAGGAAAGGATTTACAATTGCTGCACTTCATAATTTTGATTTTAAAGACAGCTCTTCTTTGTCTGGAACATCCAGCACACATTATACTGCCATGGTGCTTTCTCAAAACTGTACCAATGAAGTAGCTGATGGAAGGGGGGCGTGGCTTGGGCGCCGATGGCGATGGTCGCCTGAGAGCTCGGCTCCGGGACTGAGCCCGTGATTATCCTGTACATCGGTGGCTGCGGGGCACCCCGACCCCAGCATTCTGCTGATCGGCCCGGCGGAGACCTGCCGGGGCCCCTGGCGGAGTCCGAACGAGCGGTGACCCGGCGGAAAATCGGAGTTTGTGGAACTGCGGAGTGCGACCCAACATGGCGCCCGGACTTCATTGTCCCCTTGGCCGGATCCACTAGACTGATGGAACACCATTAGCAGCGGCGCGCCCCCTGCTCTGCCGTCTCACGGAGGTGTGAGGAACTGGACATCGGTCGGATCGGACTCTTTCTACGAGGATCGCACTCGGACGGGCAGATGCCCCCGCTATAGTGGATCCCGCACGCGGGCGCCTGGAGGCCCCGACGGTGGCCCCACTCCCTGCACCGCACTTGGCTACTTTTTCCTGGCCGACCCACTTCCATGGGAGGCGCAACCCTGTGGCGCCGCAGATCGCCCGGAGGAATCGGTGACCCTTGCTCCGGGACTCTATCGGCCGCTCGGGCCTGCCCGACCTGGCGGCGATTGTCTCCGCCTCCTCCCCGGTGCCCTCAGACGACGTGGTGGTGGCATGAGCCGAAGCTGAGGAGGTCCAACAGGCCCTGGAGACGGGGATTTCCGGCACTCGACCTGAGGCCCAGCAACCGGGAGAATCACAGCCGGCGCTTGCACTCGGAGAAGCCTACTCCTGGACCCGCACGGTGTGCTCCCGGCGACATGGGGAAATCTAGAGGAGCCAAGGGGGCTACCCCAGCCGCCTCAGACTCGGAGTCTCAGGACAAAGAGGAACGTGGGGACCCGGAGAGTTCTGGTGGTGCATCAATGCAGCAGCAATTTGACCGCGTCTTGGAGGCGATTGCGACCACGCGCTCGGCCCTCCAGCAGGACATTGCCCAGGTAGCGACAAGCCTAGGCCTCCTTAGAGCGGATCACGGCAAACTCTCGGACAGGGTCAAGGAAGTGGAGAGTTCGGTGAAAACCTTGGAGCCGGCGCAGCGAACCCTGGCTGCGACTATGAAGGATGCCCTGTCCCGGATTACGGCCCTAGAGCAGAGAGCGGAGGATGCGGAAGGCCGTAACAGGAGGAATAACATTCGGGTGGTGGGCCTGCCGGAGAAGATTGAGGATGGCGACATGGTGGCATACTTGGAAGCCTGGCTCCGAGACACGGTGGCCCCGGAGGGTCTATTCTCCTTCTACACCTTGGAGCGCGCCCATAGAGTCCCAGCGAGGCCACCGCAACAGGGTCGGACCCCGCGACCGGTGGTGGCACGGTTGTTGCACTTTCGGGACAGGGACCTCATCCTCAACGCTGCCAGACATAATGGTCCATTCAAAGTGGCGAACAGCCAGGTGAACATCTTCCAGGATTACACCTATGAAACTCAACGTAGACGGTTTTCCTTCCTGGCGGTCAAGCGTGAGCTCAGGAGCGAGGGCATCCAGTACTCGCTCCTATTTCCTGCGAGGCTCCGCATAATTGTCGATGACAAGACTCAATTCTTTGATACCCCGGAGGACGTCTGCAACTGGCTCGAACTCTACAGAGCAGGGAAAGATGGCTTCGGCTCCTCATCACAGCAGGCGGCAGAGCCGGAGCAGAGACGGCGGTCCAAAAGAATTCGGAGTCGCCGTGGCCGCTCAGGCGGACCCTCGACTGCGGAGATATCGACGGAGCGGAAGGGAGTGCTGGAGGTGTTATCTGCGCTGTCTGGCTCACGGGACGATGCCATTGAGGAGGAAGCGGACCCTGGTGACGAAGGGGTGCCAACGGACTCCGAGGAATCGGTGATTGATAGCGTCCATACGCCGATGATCACACCGAAATCGGTGGAGGACCTTCTAGATGGACAGGGGTAATGGGGTGAGCTACTTCCTTTTGGGAGGGGGCCCGGCACGGGGGCGGTGGGTGCCGACACTTGATGCTGACTCCCGGGGGAGGGGGGGTGGGGTGCCTTGTTTTTGCCCCGAGCGTGTTTGGCACTGTTTTGGGCTTGTCTTAGTCCTGGTGGCCTGAGCGTCGAGGGCCCACTGCCTCGGCCCGGCCCGCACCTGGCCCTTAAGGCCTTCCTACGGTGGCGACCGCAGGATTAGTAGGGGATAGTGGGTTTTTGGAGGGTATGGTTTGGATGGGAACTAGATGGTGCTATTTGGGTCCTGTTCTGGGGAGGGTGGATGGGGGTTTGGTTCATACTTGGGTTGTTAAGTTTTGGTTGGGGAAAATGGCCACCATCAGTGCTGGGATGATTGATGTCCTTTCTTTGTTGGGACCCAGATGGGGAGACTTTGCGAGAACGATCTGGGACAATGGCTAATGTTGCTAATCTGAAATGTGTTACTTGGAACGTGCGGGGGCTTCATACCATGTCTAGGCGGCACAAAGTCCACGCTTATTTAGTGCGTAGGGGGGTACAAATGGCGCTGCTGCAGGAAACACATCTGAACAAGGCGGAAGGGGCGGCGCTACAGCGTAGATGGAGGGGGCAGGTCTTTTGCACTTCGTACTCCGCGTATGCCAGAGGGGCACTGATTTGGGTTAGAGCTGGGGTTCCCTTCCAGGTCACGAAAACAGTGATAGATCCAGAGGGGCGATATGTGGCCATTTCGGGCACTTTGGGAGGGAGAGACCTAAACGTTTGCTGTGTGTACGCTCCTAATGTAGACCAGACTGCCTTCCTTTCCAGGTTATCGGGCTCGTTGGCCCACTTCTTTTCCGGGCCCCTCCTGCTCGGTGGAGATTTTAACTCGGTAGTGGATGTAGACACTGACCGATCGCATCCACCCCTACCTGATTCTCCAGTTCGCCGCGTGGCTAAGGGTCGTAGGGACTGGCAGACTCACTGGGGTTTAATGGATATCTGGAGGGCGCAGCACCCCACAACTAGGGACTATTCCTATTTCTCGAGCCTCCATGAGCTGCACGTTAGACTGGACGGGTTCCTTGGCTCGCCAGAACTAGTTTCGGCAGCGGTCCGGTCTGAATATTTGACCAGGACCATATCAGATCATAACCCCCTCCTGCTGGACCTTCGTTGGTTCCCGGGGTGCCTGCGGTGCCCACCTGGAAGTTACGGCCCGAGATCCTTGAGGACAGTGTTTTCAGAGCGGACCTAGGCGATAAGATCTCGGAGTACTTTGCGTCCAACGGTGGCACCGCGAGCTCGAGAGCGCTAGAGTGGGACGCTTTTAAGGTGGTGGTGAGGGGGTACTGTATTTCTAAGAAGGTCGGCATGAGGCGAATTATCCTCGCAGACCTAGACACAGCGGACCGGAAACTCCGCGAGCTGGAACTCCGCCGCCCCGGGCGCCCTGAATTACAGATACGCGCAGCGGAGGCGAAGGAGGCGGTAGCGGCGGAGGTCGAACGGCTCCGCTGTTTTGACTACAAGGCCTATACGGTTCGGTCCATCGCAGAGGGGGATAGGTCGAGCGCGCTGCTAGCATGGCTAGCCAACCCTACGCGCCAGTCCTCACTGACGAGGTCCATGCGCAAGGCAGACGGAACTGTGGTGTGCACTCAGCCGGAGATTCTGAGTTGCTACCGGCAATACTACGAAAGTTTGTACCGTAGTCGCTCTACCCGAGACCCTGATTTGCTTCATAATTATCTGCAGCCTCTGGAGCTCCGAACAGTGGAGCAGGACGTGGCGAAAGCCCTGGGGTCCGACATAGAATTGGGAGAGATCCGCAGCGCCATTAAAAAGATGGCGAGGAATAAGACCCTGGGCCTGGACGGCCTTCCGGTGGAGTTCTATGCAGCTTATGCTGATCTCCTAGCCCCTAGGTTATTGATAGTCTACAGGGAGGCGAAGAGGCTTGGGCGACTCCCGGGCTCGATGTGCGAGGCCTTGGTGGTTCCCCTCCTCAAGCCCGGAAGGGACTCATCCGATCCGGGGTCTTACCGTCCCTTATCAATGCTGACGGTTGACTATAAAATACTGAGCAGCATCTTGGCCTCGAGGCTGTTGGGGCACATGAGCTCCCTGGTACATGAGGACCAAGCTGGATTCATCCCCAGGCGTAACACGACCATGAACATTCGCAGGTTGTTCCGCTTGCTGGGAGAACCGCTTGTGGACGCCCCGTGCCTTGTTGTCTTATCGGTGGACTTAGAGAAGGCTTTTGACAGCCTGGAATGGGACTACCTTGGTACTGTGTTGCGGAGGTTCGGTCTCGGTGAGGGCTTCATCAGGTGGACCAAGGTTCTGTATGCCTCTGCATCGGCCAGGGTTCGGGCGGGACCGCTCATTTCCTCACAATATCCGGTGGAGAGGGGCACGAGGCAGGGATGTTCGTTATCCCCGCTTCTCTTTGCGCTGGCGGTGGAGCCACTTGCACTGCACCTACGGTCGGGAGCCCATTATACGGCCCTGTGGACTCCTTCGGGCCCGCACTACATTTCGCTGTATGCAGACGACCTGCTGCTCTTCCTCGAGGACCCGTTCGCTGCCTTACAGGGAGCTGCGACAGCGCTCACGGAGTTTGGGGAGGTCTCGGGCCTCCGGGTGAACTGGACTAAGACCTGTCTTTTCCCGGTTCGCAGGGGCACCCCTAGCCCTGCTCTCAGCAGGGAGATTAGATGGGAACCTGACTGCTTTAAATACCTGGGGTTGTACGTCTATCATGAACCATCTGACCTCCTGGATGGGAACATTGCCCGCGGCACTCGAGCACTTCGAGGCAGCATGGACTTCTGGGCCACGCTACCGCTTTCGGTGGCAGGGCGGATCGCTTTGCTCAAAATGGTGGCGCTTCCCCGGTTGTTATATTATTTCCGGACGCTGCCAATATGGGTCCCACCGGCCACGTTTCGACTATTACGGTCTATGATAGTCGGATTCCTCTGGGGCTCGGGCCGCCGGCGGGTGGCCCTCAAGACCCTGATGAGGCCGAAGGATGAGGGTGGGCTTGCAGTGCCGGACTTTGAGAAGTATTATTTGGCGGCGCAGCTCCAGACCTTCACCCAGGAGATCGCCCGGGAATTCCGGGGCCCAGAAGACAGAAGGGGTACGGGTATAGCCAGGCATGTTCTCTCCTTCATAGCGCTGCGACAACGTTTGGCCTTACAGGACTTGTCGCTTGAGGAGCGGACCGTTCGCCTATGTTGGAACCGAGCTCACGCCCGGGGCCACCTGAAAATACCGTATGCGCCCGAAATACCTTTGGGGATGCTGACGGCTTTGCCCCATGGCGGCGATTGGTCGCGGTTGGCGAACTGGGAGGACGCAGGCTTACAGTTGATAGGTGACCTATACGAGGACGGAGCGCTTTTGCCCTTTCAGGAGCTCATCGATCGCTTCGAGATTCCTCGCGGCGACTTTCTGTTGCACTCGGCCCTCGTCCGAGCGATTCAGGCGCACTGGAACCATGGGCAGGAGGAACCCCCTTTATCTCCGGTGTGCCAATATGTGATGATGTCTGCGGGCACGGTAAAGGCGGTCACCTGCCTTTATGGCAGACTGATCAATGAGGGGCTGGTTCCCCTCACTACTCTGAGAACCCGTTGGGAGGTGGACATTGGCAAGGAGATCCCGGAGACGACCTGGTCTCAGCTGATGCGGCGAGCCTGGAAGGGCACACGCCACGCCCGCTTCCAATTGGTCCACTATTACGTGCTCCATAGAGCTTATCTGACCCCGGTGAAAATCAGGCGATATTTTGCTACGAATTCAGCGGACTGCCCCAGGTGTCCGGCCCAGGAGGCGGACCTTCTCCACATGTTGTGGGCCTGCCCGGGATTATCATCCTATTGGGTAGAAGTGGGGAAGACCCTGGAGGAGGTGACAGGGAGATCCTTATCGATTGACGCGGCGGTGGGACTCCTGCACTGGTTCCCTCATACCCCCAAGAACAAAATATCCAGCAAGTTTATCGATTTAGGGCTGCTCCTTGCTAAGCGGGAGGTGACCAGGAACTGGAAGGCACGGGCTGGTCCGACGGGAGGCCGGTGGCACAGCGAACTTTTGAAGTGGGCAGCGGGGGAGAGCACACTGAGATACCAGCTAGCTTGGAGGCAGCGTAATGAGAAGGCACAGGAGGCAGCGCTGGAGTGGGAAACGTTAGTGCAGGCTCTTAGGGATTATTGCGCCCCCAGTGACTCTGACAGTGAGGATGCAGCTCGCCCCATGTCCCGTTAGATGATTGAACTTCTCGGCTCTGTTGTTTTCCCCATGGGTCCTTTAGCAGCTCCTGTTGCAGTAGTTACCGTGCGCTGATGGCGGGGTTGGGTGGGGGTTACTTTGGTTCTTAGCGTTTTGAGGGTGGGGTTTTTCTTTTTGGGTTTATAGGCTTGTTTGGAAAAGCAGATGACAGACAGTGGATTATCCGGACCAGCTTTGATATCCTGCTGAGCCCCCATTGACTTTCGCCGCCCGACCCCAGGGTTGTGGGCTGAATGGCTGTGTACGAGAAATACGGCGGAGGGACAGAGGGTTGTGTCTCATCGATTTTGCTCGTTTTATAATGCTGGTCGATTTTGTAACGATTTACTGATTCCTGCAATAAAAATATATTTAAAAAAAAAAAAAAAAAAAAATGAAGTAGCTGATGGAAAACAAGATGTATCAACTGTAGGCATAAAAAAACGAAGGTGCAAACTTATAACCTAACTACCTTGCCTTCATGTGCAAAATTGCCACAAACCATCGACATGTCCCAGTCTACCAGAAAGTTTCAAAGTGGCTGAGGACATGGATCTTCTACTACCTGATGCTGCAGTCTGCAAAGCTAACTTAACTGAATTTATCATACTGCTTATTCGGTGTGGACTAAAGTATGAAGAAAAGCCAGTTCCTCCGTGAGTTGGAATTCATGCTCTGATCTCCTAGAATACCGTCCCACTAAAGAAGGTTGGGTTTTTACCAGTAATACCATCTCTAGTTACAAACTATCCAACAGTATACAAAACTGTAAAAAAACATCCAAAATGTGCGTGCTCAGCTTGAAGACCAGCCTATCCTGCCAATTTTCTGCAATGAACATGTTTTCCGTATTGAAGCTGACATTTCTATGAGCAGTCCAGTAGAATTTGATGAACTGCATCCAACAATGAGCATTTTCCACAAGACAAATGTTGTGTTGCGTTGTGCAGGAAGTTATCTCAGTGGATGTGGCATAGATAATGCACTTATTGAGGCTGAAATCTTTGGAAGCAACACTGTCCAGTCAGTATTTAGCAGAAGTCGTTTTGTTTGTTCATTACAAGGTAAGCTTATCATATCTGAGGCTATGGAAACATTGCATTGGAATGCTGTCTGGAACAGGAATTACAAATTAGGTTTTGTCTATCTTATCTTAGAAGTGAACAAGGCACAGGGTGCCCTCCATTCAAACAGACAATGCAAAGCCAAGCAATGTTCTGTACACTCAGTTCAAAATCAGAACACCTAAAAACCAAGTTCGTTGAGTTTATCAAAGAATGTAAAAAAAAAATCAGAACTTTGCAAGTACTGGGGAAATGTTTTACAGGATAGCTCTAATGAAAAACTTGGTACATACTGATCAGGAAGGTGATTGGGAACAGCATGTAAAGACAGTGGAGTCACCAATTACTGTGTTTTGTGAATTTGATTGCATCAACTACCTGAGATATGGGTCCTGGTATTTGGAAAGAATGAAGAAGCTAGAGGTGGAAAAACCATACCATTACAGGAAATGAATCCAAAGACATTTTGTGGCGAAAGACAGAGAGGTAAGGTTCAATGTTGTGGCTCCAGGTATGAAACTGGAACAGAGGATCCAAGAATCACAGAAAAGATGCAAGGGAATTGCTGGTCAGACAGGTAAAGGTGAATATGTTGCTCAATGGCAGCTATTTTACCATGAAGACCTTTCTATTTGCAATGTTTTTAGAGAGAGGCAAATCCAAAATTAATGGACCACCTTGAAAGTGTTCCTCACCGTGAACTTGTGAGAAAGAGTGGGACTGCTTTATTAAACATGTTGACAGCCTTCTTTATTTCATGCAGCAGCACGGAAAACCCTTTGAAATCACTGTACCTGTGCAACTGCACAACTTCATGACCAAACAATATGTGGATACAGGTATAAAGACACATCTTATTCTGTGTGTGGACAAATTAAAAGAGCGTTTTACTTGATCAGAAGATGTGCAAATATTTTGGATCGTGCATATGTAGAGGAAGATCTGTGCGAATTTGATTGGGAAGTTATTGATGGGGTGCTAAAACCTATGAAATTTCTAAAGCATTTATCCTCAGAATTTACACGTACTTGTACTTGCAAAACCTGTGCTACAAAAAGATGTTCCTGTCGATATGCTCTTCTTAAATGTTCAACATTTTGCAAATGTACCACAAGCGATAAATAAAGTGAACTATGAAAATGTATCTAAAACAGGAGTGATACACATTATTCCTTTTTTCATATTCAGATTATAAACATTGTTTGGTGTATACATAAAAGGATTAAAAACCATTATTATTTGTTTAATATCTGTATATTATAGCTGTCATTTTGGAAAATGGTGGAGGGGTTGCTATGAGGAGGTATTTTCTGTCTCCACACAACCTATGTTTTTTTACTAAAATGAAGTATATAGGGCTCATGGTTCCTGAAATATTACATCATCACTGCAACACATTCGCATTTTTTTAAATTTCATCCAGATTAATTCTGCATTCATCAGCAATGTCTATCCAAGCTAAATTACTTCTTTAATTAACCAAAAACCCAAAACAAAAATGAAAATCTCTGGCCAAGATTTTTTTACAGAGGTATATCAGGGGGCTGGGATTAAAATGGCATTATCCTGCATTTATGGTGTGAATGTGTGTATGCCCATGTGTGTGTGTGTCTGTGTGCAAGCTTGTGCATAATTGTGTGTGTGTGTATATGTGTGTGTATGCTGCGTGTTTTGCTATCTGTAAATGGTCCAGATAAAGTGCATGTCTTTTTAGGCACATCTGCTACACACTCCCCACGTCACTGTCTTTTCAATGTTATGAGGAAAAGGATATAATCAGATGAATAATCCTGGATCTAGGAAACATGTAATCTTGGTCTTGTCATCTAACTAAAAACAAGTGTGACTGTAGGAAAATCGATGTATCGCCTTATGTCTCACTTTTTAAGTATGCATTATGTAAACATAAACACTACAGCAGAACCATTGGAGATGTACAACCACATAGTGTTTCCACATCATTATGGATTTGACACACTTGACATGTAATTGACCATCTGCTGTACTCATGTTCAGCAGGCCTAACTAGGTCCTAGTAGCCGGCCCATGCTCCAAATTGTGACTTTGTCCGAGTTCAGTGTAACCAAAAGACCACAGTTGCTGCTTTGCACTTTTTGGTGCTGGTGCTATATTAACTGAAATCTTTAAAACTGCATTTCTCTGGTTCTACTGATTGGATTTTATTTATTAAAACTTCAACTATTTTTCTAATTTGATGTAGGATCTTTATAGTGTTGTGTTTTCACTTAGTTGTTGTTTGAAGTAATACATACATAGTTTGGACATTGCCTCTAAGTTAAGCCCAAGTCTTCTGTGCCAAACTACCAGACAGCTGAGCAAAATTTTATTTGGAGTTTGCCCGTGACTTCACCCTGACAAGAATTGTAGTTGTTGCTTGAGTGGGGTTTCACCTCCCTCAACCAGTAACACAATTTCTGACATCTCTGTGCAGGGGTTGGAAATATGAGTATTTACCACAGCCAATAAATATGAGGTGTAATCATTATCTCATATCCGTTATGGTAAGCACCACAATCTGCTTGTCATTCCCCATAAACTCATCATAGGCGATATTTATGAGACCCGACAAGTAAAATACCTCTGAGTATTGTTATTTATCTGGTGTGATAAAAAGCACAGTTATGTTCAAGATTCTTTGTTATAATAAAACTGATCTCTGTAAATTGTTCTTGTGCCACAGCAAATAAGTAAACAATCTAATTTTTCGAGTAATGAGGCTTCTGGCCTTGCCACAGTCCTTATAATCAATTGGTGTTTTAGGGGTTTTAACAAGATAGTTAAGAAACATTATATTTTCTCTTGGCCTGTCTAGTTCAATAAGTAAACGTAATTAGATAAATTATGTAGTATGATAGACTGATTAGGAGAAAACTGTTCTTATCAGACAATCATAAAAATGAGTTCATATTAAATCTAAGTCACATTTGGTCATACCGCTTTAGTGCTGTTACACAAATACAAGTGGTGCTGCCAAATTGAATCATATAAAGTTTGGCTCTACCTTAGCAGAGTTGTCTTAAATCATATTATGAAACAACAGTGGAACTTTGGGCACATGGAAGGGGTTGAAGTGACTGGCTTCATCTAATAGTATAGTTATGACAAAAATAACTATAGCCTGATTTTAAAGGTTATTTCTTAACATCAATACGACATCCCTGAGGCCCTACATTTGAAAATTTGGACAGCTTTACAGCACCAAAAAGTGAATAAGTTAAGGGTTTTGGATAGGATAGTCCTCAAGAGACCTTACTAAACTTTTGCCCATTATCTGACATTATTGGAATTTAAGAGAGCTGAGTTTCTTGTCTGAAGTGAGTTTCGTTTTTATTGCTAAGAGTAATAGGACAGTACTGCCACCATCCCAACTGTACTATGTCCCACAAATTTAGATGTGCCCATCGCCCAGCAATCATCTCTGGTCTCATCAAGGCTACGAAAATTGGTGGACAGCTGCCTTCTGTTTTGACAGCTGTTCATCAAACGTTTAAACTTTTTTTTTTTTTTAAACAAACTCTCAAAGCAAGAGCTTGTTTTTGTTTTGCTTTCCCATAGCCTCACCAGTGGCAGACAGAAAAAAAAGAATAATGGCAAAGCCAAAACGTTTCACTTTTGTGACCTATTGGCTTTGCCAATTGTTTTTAGCCAAGAAACACAGTTGGGCAGCATGGCTAATGTTTAAAGACAAAGCCTATGATGCAGCCATCTGTGTCATTTGGTGGGAGCCCCTACCACACATTTGTGCGTCTTCAGCATGATACATGTTTTTTTAGTTACCTATCGGAGTTGGAGGGGGTGAGTTGGAGGCATAATCAATACAGGAAGGCTGTGAGGGAGTGGTAATCAACACAGGGAGGTGAGAGACATGTGAAGGCATCACAAGGAGGGCTGGGGGACCAGGGAAGCAGCACAGGCGTTGCGGGAACACAATACAGAGGGAGCAGGAGATGGGAAGGAACCTTTGGGGAGAGATAGAGTACACAGGTGAAGAAAACAACATGGTGTTTGGAAGCAATTGGAAGAAGCACATGGGCAACCGAGAGCAACAAAGGTGCCTGGGGAGAGAAGTACATGAGGGATACAGCTTTAAACCATGCACTCTCATGAAGTGCTCAACACAAATGAAAAAAGTAGTGCTTGTAAAGCAAACAGTGGAAGAACAGATGTGTTGTAATGTCCATCTTGGTACATTCCACTTTCCTTGTCCCCCCCTTCTGTGCCCCTTGAAATGTGCCATGACTGTTGGACCTGAAGGTTCCACAGCTGTCTCCAGCTGACTGGAACCTGTGGTGGTGATAAGATGCAATAAAGAAACCTCTTGCATTATCCTGCAACATCTCTTCTGTAACACTGGCGATGAGGATGGGATAGTTTGGTCTTAGCGGCCCTGTCCTTGAGTGAAGTGAAAGGGGCAATAGTAGTAGCACTATTTGGTATGGTGTGATATGCCCATAGTATTTTCCGCAGCGCAGTAATTGCAGGAACCTGCTGTACCTGCGCCCTTTGCAAACACCCCTTTATCATTCGATTCATTCTTTCCACCAATCCATTTGCACGGGACAGTAAAATATAGTTTTATGGTGTGAGATTTGAAGATCAGACAAGAAACACTTCATGTGCTCTGAACTGCATGCTGTGGTCTGTCACAATGGTATCAGGAACCCATTCTTCGAAAAATAGTTCTTTCAGGAACTGGATAAGGGTGCTGGTATTGATCTGAGGTACGCCCTTAAATGCTACCCCAAGAATATGATAGTCCACCAAAACCAAGATGAATCGCTCATGCAACATCTTAAGGTTTAGGGGCCTATTATATCTAATGCTAACTTAGACCAAGGGCTGTTGGGGACCTCCACAGGAGAGAGGGGAGGTTTCCTAACCAGGTGGGTTTTATCGCTCATTGTGCACTCCATGCAGTCTATCACCTTGGCCTCTACCATAGTATCCATGCCCGGCCACGAATACTCAAGGTGTATCTTGTTTTCTTGGTTTTCCCCCTATTGTATCCCTGTCCCCCCCACCCTTCCCTGCTTGTTCTCCTCCTACTTATCTCTTCTCCCTTGCGAGGGAAGTGTGTTGTATTCTCCATCTTGGTACTTTAAACTTTTCTTGTTCCCCCCTTCCGTGCTCCTTGGAATGTGCCATGACTGTTGGACCTGAAGGTTCCACAGCTGACTCTAGCTGACTGCAACCTGTGGTGGTGATGAGATGGAATAAAGAAACCTCTTGCATTATCCTACCTCATCTCTTCGGTAACAAGATTCTCGTCAATCTTAGTATAGATGCCAAAGAGGCAATGCTCCATGGGTGGGGCAAACACAAGTCTGATAACCTGGGACATGAATAAGAAGTAGGCAAATGAGAGTGACAGGAAAAACAGCCACTGGTAAGCAATGGTCGGACTCATAGCCATCAATATGCTTTGTAACACCCAGGTCGGGCACTATCTGTGTCTAGGGCAGGTGGTGTATTTTCCTTCTTCCAATGGCCCCTACTCTGCTGGCCCATCGGATTAAGCTTTATGTCAATGAGGCAACAGGTTTTGCGTTGATAGAAAGCTTACTTCCCTTACATCTCTATATAAGGTGAAAATGTATCAGACTTACATAGAAAATTGCTGTACATTTAAAACGTGTGTTAATTTACATTAATGCAAAGGTTTTGGAATACTGTAAGCAGCAAATGATTTCACATGTATTAATACAAGTAGGTATGACATTTGTCGTCACCTCTTTTAAGTTGCAATGGAGTCTGTACTCCTGCAGCTAAAAGCATAAAAAAACACAGCTCACTAGGCAATGCCCTTCTCCTCATCCGAGAGTGGTAGCAGTCATCACTAATGTTCTTTTGGCCTGACGAGCCATACAAACCCAAGAGAAATACTGGGAAGTTTTATGTGTAACAGGACAACCACATATTCCTACAGTTAAATGACAAACTTTAAGGGTAAAGTCATATTAAGTTCATAAGACACAATTTTACTAAGCAAACTACTCCTCGAATGGTAAAAATCGGGATCAAAATAAATATAGATCCCATAAAAACCTAGTCTACATCTTGAATTCCCAGCATGCGTAAGTGCACTAGTTGTAAATAACATTAGAACAACATTTTAGAACATATAAGGACTGCTGATTTTTGAAGTAGCTGCTAGTTCCAGAGTTACAATCCTTTCCAATATTGAGTTAGAAAAACAAAAAAAGACACCCATTTATGATACCCGGATACTAACCTGTGTCCTATTTACATTTCTAAATATCTGAAAAGATGGCTAAGAAGCAGTGTAATAACAACAAAACATAATTATTGTGAGCTGGTACACATTTTTGAGCAGACACAATTTCCATTGACTTCCAGACATACATGTGAGATATCCCAATCATAGATGGGTTCAGGGCTTTCACCAATCAATGATAGCTTCTAAACCTTATATTTTTGTTGATGATACGTGAAAAAGTGAGAGGATATGAATCATATCAGAAAAATGATTTTGCAGAGTTAGAATTGTAATTTTCATGCAGCAGGAAACCTAATTTCCGGCTTATGTCCTGATGGAAAGACTTGGAGAGGCTTATGAATAAGGCACTATCCAGTGACTGGACCAGATAAGAGAAAACTATCTGTGCCATATCATAAAAAACACCGGCGATATTAAAGTTCGAACTTTGCCAACTGACTAATTAATAACTATGGGGCATATTACCAAGCAATAGCGATAATTATCGCTATTGCTTGGTTAGAGACAAAAATTTATCGCCGACCTGCGGCGATTTTTATCGCAGATAAACCTTGGTATTACCAAGGTTTATTGAAAACGCGGTAAAAATCGGCCGCAATGCATGAATATCGCTGAAAAGTCCGCGATATTCATGCATTACCGAGCTAATGCTCTTAGCCATGTTATCCACCTCCCATTGGATAACATGGCTAAGAACTGCTCAGGGCAGGTGTTAGCTTTTGGAGATATTCACGCTTAGCGCGAATATCTCCAAAAGTTGGTAATAGGAGATAGCGATGTTAGCGACTGTTTCCAGTCCTAGGCATTCTTCCTTGCAAATACAGAACAAACACATTTGCAACATTACCCGGCGATATTCATCAAAATGAAATGCTGATCTGCAAATTAGGAAAAGAAACATTGCACAATTATTTAGGAACTGAAATACACATATGCTACCAATTTTATGGTTTGCTTCAACGTGAATCGAAAAAACCACCAAGCTGAAAATGCTGCAAAGTTTCAAACTCCACTTTGCTGCAGTGTCCTTTTTACCCTCATATAACATTATAATTCAGTCAAATGAACTGTTGAAATCAGGCTGTCGAGCCAGCAATATTACTGCAAACTGTTCTCTAATGTGACCTAATTGCTTCCTTCTTGTGAATGATTTTGAATCGTAGGCCTGCTGCTTGCCTGGGAGAGTGTTAGCCCTTGTTCTTGTGTAGCATACGTTGTGGCCTGAAATGCCCTTCTTGGATCACTATGATTAAAATAACTTGAAGCATAGAAAGAAAAGGGGGTTCTGTGCAGGATCGCACAGTTTGAACAAGTGGAGAAACTGAGGTTCGAAAAGGGAACCTTTTTGCTGAGTTTGCAGCTTAGCCATTATAACACACACACTTTTTTTTTATATATAAACCTTACAGTCATTTCATTTTCTTATGTGAAGCAGGAAGGAGGAAGACATTGTTCATGACATTATGATAAAGCCGTCATGTCTGAAGATGTTATTTTTTCTATTTTTTCTTGACTAGCCTTTAGAGATGCACTGTCTCTCATACAACGAAGTGAATGTGTGTAAATGTTTTTTTTAAGGTATCTTGTTTGTGGGTGTAATCACTGTCTGACTTGGTCGCACATAAGCCCCAATTTACCAGGCAAATGTCCTTGCTTGTGCACTCAAATAATTATCCGATATTGATAGAAATATTTAGAGGACGGCTTTGGAGCGCTATGAAAGATAACTTTTTGTAGCAACATAGTTGTCAAATGTCTTTAAAACATACCCTTTCCCGTTCTTAAAAAGCATCTGGTTTTGGGGAGGGGAAGAGCCATAATTATCTGGGGTGACTAGATGTTGCACTCAGTCAAAAGAAGGTGGGCCTGAGTTGTCTGATACAAACAAAGGATGCTTATAATTTTGAATAGTTTTTTTTTTTAGAAAATCAGCAAACTAAAGATACGTGAGAAACTAAGAATACCGAGATGTATAACAGCCCAGCTGCAGAAGCAGCGGCTATGTCTGAGAGCACAGTCTGTGTAGCTGTGGCTGTGGAGGTAGGTGCAGAGAGGCGGAAGGTACCAGTGCACCAGAGTTCTCTGAACAGCACAGCATGATTGCATCACTTCCATGTTAGGTATCAGGAGTGTATTCCGGTACCTTGCTATGCTTTAAAAGCACCTTCATCCGGCATGGATTTATTGTGGTAGAGGTGGAGGGGAACATTTTAAAGTTTTGTCTTCTCCCAAGTGGCTTCATGGACAACACCACCTTCTTCCACTGCTATGTAGAATGATTTTGAGTATAAATGCATGATGATAAAGGAATATGGTGCCATATGTATCAACACATTTCCCCATAGACACAGTATGGGCAAAGCCCTTTGATACATCTGGCACTTAGTGTGTGGGTAAATCAAGACTTCTGAGGTTGCGACAAATGGAGGTCTTCCAGTGTGCTGATATACAGGTGTTCGACGCTAATAAGCGTGTCACCAGGCAAAATACTTGAGGAGTCCTGATTTATACCCTCAGTGAGTCTTCTCAAAAATGTATTTATTAATATTGATGCAAAGAGCGGTACAGGTGGCTGGGAGTAACACAAATGAACTCATATATCAAAACCCCAGTCACTGTGTAGATTAGGTTTTTATGGTCCTGAAGAACAGCCGCTAGATCATTCATATGATTAAATTAGGCTTCAAACATGTTGACCTTCAGCTACCTTAGATAATCACTTCTAGTAGGTGGCACCATATATTTAAAAAAAACTCACCAAAAAGTACGTCTGGTAAGTTCAACAAAAAAGTAGTGTGTATCAGAACGTGTGAATGTGACACTGCTACTGGAAATATAAATCCTTTGTTAGGACAAGAACCCTCACTCACCCGAAGATGACATGCTTCATCATTGGCCCCCTCCTCACAACCAGACTGTAAGGTCCATGGTGTGGGCTACGACCCTCCAGGTGGAGAGGAGCTGAGGTGTTTTTGATGAGTAGTTGATATTAGGGTGCGTAAGGGATAGCGTGCCCAAAAAACATATAGTGATGGTTAAAACTACCTCCAGGGTACCAAATAAACTTTATTCTGTGTCCCACAGGGGATAGAATTAAAAAGAGGACCAGGGTTATGAGAAAAATATATTAACCCTTTTCAATGGTTAAAAGGTCGACATGTTTCTGCCTTCAATGGTCCCAAAAGTGGGATCCTTGGCATTCATCAGGACCAATTTAGTAATTAATGTATAGCGACTATCTATATGTGAGTAATACATTCTCAAATCAAAATCAAAAATCATACTGGGCAATCACGATAGCCTGGTATGTGTTGGCCCATTTAAATTTGTGTTCCACCGATATTCTAAACAGGTCATAACTGGTGTCCACCTTCCTGCCAGTGGGTACATTCAAATCGCCCAACTCTGTGTGGCGGTGCGCAGACAGTGGATGTCCCAGCAAAGGTATATTGTAACACAGGCAGTAGGACTCAATTATTAAAATATTTCCGTAGAGTTCCTCCTGTCCAATTTTTATCCCACTCTTTCACATATTTCCTTAAAATACACACATCTACTATTTTACCCACATACCCACACTTCAGCATACGGCTTATAAAAAGATTTTCCGTAAAGATCTTCCATAGAGGGTGCCCGTTGGGCATTGCAGCACCAGCCCGACGTGGAGCAAAAGCTTAATGATGAAGCATGACACCTATCTAGGTGTGTGAGGGCATTTGTTCCAACAGAGTAATGCTCCCTGCAGACTCTGTGGAACTTAATTGTCCTGAGCAGAAACACCCGTACTTACTAGGAACTGCATACCCCTGTGATCTTGATTAGCAAAACAGAGCATGTATGCTGGGCCTTTGTGCACTCCGACTTCCACCCTCTAGATTTATATAGTTGAAATTCAAAGCCAGTAATTTTGCTAAAGTAGAAGAAACTACTTTGCAAACTCCAGATCGTCCAGAACACCGTAGCCAGACTGATCCTAGACATCCCCCGTCACAACCACAACACCCAACACCTCTGCAATCTCCACTGGATCCCCATCAAAAGAACAATAACCTTCACGCTCCTCAATCATGCATGCAAGGCCCTCCACAACATTTGACTAGCATACCTGAACAACCGCCTCTCCTTCCATGCACCCAAGAGACACTTCTGATCAGCTGACCTTCTCTCAGACCACCATTCCACAAATCTACAAGACGAGAACGGGAGGAGAGTCCTTCTCCTACCTTGCAGCCGCGACCCAGAACGACCTTCGCCTCCACCTCCGGCAATTACCTATACTGCTCCAGTCCAGGAAGAACCTCAAGACCTGGCTCTTCGGATTACCCCAGCACTCAGAGGAGCAATCCCTCCTCCCCACAATGCCTTGAGACTGTTGTGGGTGAGTAGCTGCACTTTACCAACCATGATTGATTGAGAATGTGGATTAACACATTATTGTGGTGTGCATGTCTCAATTGTTGTCTATGGTTGAAACCAAGTGCTCTTTCTGTGTCTGGATTCTGTGATTTTTCCTTGGAAAAGTACATTTAGTTGGGTGCCAGCAAGTGATAGGGACACGGTTACACCAACCCATTGCAGGTGCTGCTGTAAGCATGGAATGTGAGCAATACAAAGATAGCCAAATGGCTTGGTCTGCTAGAAGGGCACAATTTCATGGGCTGAAAGATCATGGGAAGAGAACCCACACCTGTGATGTGGTAGGGTGTCAATTTTAAAGAACATTCATCAAGATACGGTGTTGTGGTGAAGAGTGACTTATTTCAACATCTGGAGTACCCACTATTCTTGAGTTCCCGTCAGATCATGAGAAGGCCGTTTCCTGCTTCACTTCGGACCTCCCAATTTGAGCTGCACTTTAATCGACGTTCTACGGATCTCCGACTTCTGGTTGTGTTTCCCTTGACGTCATGACTCATTGTGCATGCTCAAGAGGGGTTACTGGAATAATTAGGCTAATTTACATACCCCGCTCTCCTGCGTTTTCCGGCAAAGTTAGTTGCTTAGCAACCTGAGTTTATAATGTCCTTCTTCACATTGGAAGCACCGTTTCTTCTGCAGTTTTCTACACGAAGGTCAAATACAGGCTGGTAAGTATTGCCTGCGCTTCAGTGACAGGCACACCTTTTATTATATTTGTTGTCTGAAATTGCCTGCCTACTCAGTGACAG
Organism: Lissotriton vulgaris; assembly: GCF_964263255.1. NCBI lineage: Eukaryota > Metazoa > Chordata > Amphibia > Caudata > Salamandridae > Lissotriton > Lissotriton vulgaris. The sequence continues at coordinate 1,046,195,798 of NC_141697.1, read as the reverse complement.
GCTCACTATCCTGCATTAAATACGGTGTGCTCAATACCTCTAAATCGCCTGCATATTCTGTGACAGCCACACTACCAATTTAACTTTGTGGAATAATTTTACTTGGCATCCTTTACATTTATTGCTTTGCTTCTAATAATCACTTTCTTACTACACCTCATTTTCTTACAGCTCCAGGGAAACCAGCCATACCAAGGAAATATTGGCTCAATAGGTTCCAGAATTATCTTGTTGATAGTGAGGCAATTAATAAGATGCCAAAAGAAAGTTAGCTTTACTATGTGGCCATTTAGGGTTTGAAGTACAGCAAGTCTTTAATAATTTACTGCAGATTCAACCTCCACCAGGTGCATAGGAATAATGGAACGTTTATTCAGAAGGTTTAGCTAGACTTACCTGAAAATTTACAGAGGAACCAAGGGCCAGATGTAGGTAATTCCTATTTACCGACTCTTAAATACCGCATTTTACCAATTCGGTATTTAAGAGTCGGTAAATAGGAAGGGGGGAGATGTAGGTAATTCGAATTTAAGAATGACCGAATCGGTAGGATTCGGTATTTACCGATTTGGTAAATACCGAATCGGTATTGCCCATTGATTCCCATGGGCCATGAAGCCCATAGGAATCAATTGGCAATACCGATTCGGTATTTACCGAATCGGTAAATACCGAATCCTGCAAGGGTGCAGGGGGTGTCACTTTGACACCCTCTAGCACCCCAATTCCGGACTTGTGTGCCATGTGGCACACAGACATGCCTTGAGGGCATGTCTGTGTGTCACATTGCACAGGTGTGCATGCACAGATGTGCATGCACACCTGAATTCGGTATTTTACCACCCAATAGGATTGGGTGGTAAAATACCGATTCTTAAGGGCCTGTGGCACTCTTAGGAGTGTCAATAAAGTTTTCCCCTTCGGGTGAACTGATAAGAAAACCACAGTTTTAACACTTAACATACATAACAAAACATGCACTCATATAAACTAGGAGCAGCTAATGATCAACATGAAACAGTCATACGAAAATGTACATTTTATTTTGGTAGATTAAAAAAACAGAGAATTTAAAAACAATACATTATAACAATTCCAAAATTCATAATACAAAGTATGGGACAACACATTAGGAAAATAATTCCAGTTCAAAAGAGGGAAAGAAACCACTAGTATGAGTTGAATGATAATTCCTACTCCAAATTATAGATTTGATTTCACAATTTTTGGAGTATTGTTCCTCAACATCTTAGTGATTCTCCACCCCAAACAGTTGCATTGACGCGTTTCGGTTAAGGCATGTAAGTATTCAAAGCCAAAAACCTTCTTCAGGATTTAAAAATAGTAGTATCCCACAAATACATTATCTTGTGAATCAGCAGATTGATTTTTTTCGCGGTACTATTGGGATCATCTGTCTTCCACAAGTACCTTAAAATGTGTATCCAGTATGCGTATAAAAATATACTGCAGTTAGACTTTGGTAACGGCTAGGTAGCGTTACTTTTTACAAATTGGAAGAGGGAATTCTTCTATTCTCCCCTGAGCCAGACCGCCCACAGCCTGCTCGTATGGGCTACTGGCCGTAATGTGGACAGCGGAGTGAACGGAATACAGAACCCCACGTTACGGCCAGTAGCCCATATGAGCAGGCTGCGGGCGGTCTGCCTCAGAAGTATTCAACGCTGCTGTCAATGATACTACCCCCTCAACCTGGAGTGAATCTGTAATTATACCAATCTATAAGAAGGGAGATAGAGGAGAGGCTAAGAACTACCGCTCTATCTCCCTTCTGGATTCCTCACTAAAAATCATGAGCAGGGTCCTATTGCTACGTTTGGCAGAATGGGCTGAAAGCAATAATATCCTTGCAGCCTCCCAATACGGCTTTAGGAAGGGTCTTGGCACTACAGAGCAGTGTATCAATTTAGACCTCCAAATAGGAAAATACACTAAAGCCAAACAGGGTTCCTTGTTTCCCTGTTTTGCGGACCTCTCTAGCGCTTTAGATCTGGTTGACCATACTTTGTTGTGGTCAACCCTACTCGATATGGGTGCACCGACTGCGATTATTCATTTTCTGGCCAGACTCTATACTAACTTATCTGCCCAGATTCACTACGGCACAGAGGGGGAATGTACGAGAAAGATCAGGGTCAAATCTGGTATTAGACAGGGTTGTGTGCTGGCCCCGCTGCTCTTCTCCCTCTTTATAAACTCTATTGAGCAAGAACTGAAAAATGTGCAAGCTGATGCCCCGCAAGCGGTAGGACAATCTATCTCGGTGCTGCTTTACGCAGACAACACCGTTCTACTTTCAAGAACACACATAGGCCTCCAGAAACTTATGAATTGTTTTTATGATTTTATACAGGGGAAGAAACTAAAAATTAATAATTCTAAAACTTTTATCATGACATGCGGTAAGAAGGTACACCAACTTAAACCTTTTTACTTCAAGGAAAACCGCATTGAGGTTGTGAATAACTTTTGCTATTTGGGCATTACTTTCAACAACGGAGTGTCTTGGACCCCAGAGCAACATAATGTAAAAGCTAGGATGGGTAAGACCTCCTTAAGTGTATTCCGCTTTGTCACTAAATTGGGAAGCCGGCGTATACCGGATATGTTGAACATTTATAGACACAGGTGTGCTTCTATTGCACTATATGGTTCAGGGGTTTGGGGATATTGGACCCAAAGGGACCTGCAAATACTGGAGAATTTATTTCTAAAAAGACTTCTCTGCCTTCCTCCTTCGGCATCCACTGACCTGACCCACAAAGAACTTGAGTTGGACTATATATCTGATCTAATCGGACTGAGACCCTTAATGGCGTGGAGATCTATTTGGTCCAAGGATGAAACCAGCTTTACCAAAGAAATAATCAAAGACTGCTTGCACCTGGATAACGCCTTCCAGATCCCATGGCTAAAGTATGTCGTTTCAGCCTTTAAGGAACTCTACGATCTGGATGTACGTGAAGATCCTATTTGTGTAACTGCCTTATCGAAACAGGAGGTTAAAAGGGTATTTCTGAGGGACAAACACAATAAGCGTAGAGTGCAAACCAGAGATTACTCAACTCATGCTTTTTATTTTACCAACAAAGAAGAAGGGTTTGGTCTCCCTACGTACCTTAAAGTTATCAGCAGACAGTCCCATCAATATGTCCTTACAAGGCTGAGATTAGGTATTGTGCATAACCTGGTGGCATTCCCAAGGATGAAAATTTATTCTGCCACCCCAAGTCCCTGTGATGGAATAACTAAGCAAAGTACCTTGCACTTTATGTTAATATGTCCCTTGTACACATCCCTGCATATTTTCTACCTTAAACCATTGTTCAAGAAATATTCTGTGTCTACCACTGGTAATGCTATGAAACTCTTATTTTCACTTGCAACCCCGGATTTATGTTTCTTTATCGCAACCTTTATTTTAAAATCTATCATGGCAAGAAAAAGTATGGTTTTCTAATATTATGTCTATCTTAACCATTTTTGCTGCTAGTCCATGTTTTATCGACCAAGTTTTGTTATGTTATGTACTTCCCTTCTTGTGATAATTCATGCGTGTCATGTTTTAATCTGTATACTTTTATGATGCTTTTTTACAAACAATCGAATAAAGTGTATGAACTGAACTGGAATTATTTTGTTATAAGTGTTGTCCCATACTTTGTATTATGAATTTTGGAATTGTTATAATGTATTGTTTTTAAATTCTGTTTTTTTAATCTACCAAAATAAAATGTACATTTTCGTATGACTGTTTCATGTTGATCATTAGCTGCTCCTAGTTTATATGAGTGCATGTTTTGTTATGTATGTTAAGTGCTAAAACTGTGGTTTTCTTATGAGTTCACCCAAAGGGGAAAACTTTATTGACAGTCTGTCTTTTGGTACCCTACTCCTTTGGGTGTGTTTGGGTCCCTCTCTTTTATTAGAGGCATTCTTAGGAGTGCCACCTACATGTGGAAAATATAGGCCCCCTACATCTGAATACCCTAATACCGGTCGGTAACGGCCGAATTCGGCCGTTACCGACCGATATTTGGGCTCCTACATTTGGCCCCTAGTGTTCTTTTAGAACGTTTTAACTTTATGAAAAGAAAGCAAAATGTGGATGAGTCTGTTGAGGAACACATTTCCGCTTTAAGACATTTGGCTTCAACTTGCAATTTTGGTGCCGTTTTAGATACATGTTTAAGGGATCAGTTTGTTTACAGTTGTTCATCAAAAAAAAATACAGGAACGATTTTTGGGATGTAGGGATCCCACATTAAGTGAAACAATAGAAATGGCTAAAAGCATAGATAAATCTATGATTTCTTCTAATGCAATGTCTAATGATTCTTCTTTTAGCAATACTTCGGTTTCAGTTATTTCTGAAGAAGGTGATCATATATCCACAATTGACGCGAGGAACAAACAAAGAAGAGTTCCATTTAAAAAAACGAAAACATTTTGTTACAGGTGGGGTTCTCGCAATCATTTGGGCAATAGTCTGAATTGTCCTGCTCCTTTCAAGCGATGCACCAAATGTGGTAAGATGGGGCATTTCATGTCAGTCTGTAAAAGCTCAAGAATTAGCTCAATAGACACCACTTCTGATACGTTTGCACGTGATTTAGCCAAAGTGGTACTTACAATTTCTGACAATAATTTTGATCAGATTAGTATCAAAGGTCCGTTCTGTCAAGCTATGGTGGCTCATGTCCCCATAGAAATGATGGCAGACTCAGGTGCACCAATTACTCTTATTGCTGATTGGCTATTTGCAGACAAGTGGAAAGAAAGACAATTGTCTGAAACAGATATTCACCGAAAGCTTTTGGGGATCAGGATATTAATATGTTAGGGTATTTCATTGATGTTCTGTCCTGTTTGGATAAACAAATTACAACCAAGCTCTATGTGGCCATTAAGGGAAAAAATATAATAGGTTGATAAGACTTAGTAAGGTTGGGCATCATTCTAGTTTCCGGTGCAGAAAATCCTATTGTTCTGGCTGAATATTCTATTAATTTCATTGAAAGTGATGTTGAAGTGAATGTACTTAATGTTGTTAACAAATTTCAAAATATTTTTTCAGAAAAAATTGGTAACATTTGTCAATTTGAACATATGATTAAGCTTAAAGAAATGCTTCTCAAGTTGTCCACAAAGGGAGGTTGGTTCCACTTAGTGTCAGACATGATCTCAAACTTTTAATGGGCAAAATTTCCAAATGAGGCATCATTAAAGTGACAGACTCTTCAGAATGGGTCAGTCATAGTGAAAAAAAAGACAGGCGAGATCCGCCTCTGTGTGGATTTACGCACTCTAAATAAAAATATATTTATCAACTGTCACCCTTTACCTAAAGTACAGGATCTTTTAGCCAATTTGAGGAAAGCAAAGGTTTTTTCGTTGCTGGATCTTGTATCCTTACCATCAGATATCACTTGCTGCAGAGAGTCAAGGCCTCACCACCTTCATAACACCTTTTGGTGCGTTCATTTTCTTTGTGTATGCCTTTTGGTCTTGCCTCTGCAGCATGTGTGTTCCAAAAATGTATGGACACTATTCTTAAAGATATACCGGGTGTGCAAGCTTTCCAAGATGATGTCCTCATTTTTGCAGAGTGTGCAAGAGAACACAATCTTATTCCGGAATGAGTGTTATCTGTTTTTGAGAAGGGGGCACTACTCTCAGGAAGAAGAAATGTAAGTTTATGGTGGATCAATTAGATTATCTTGGTCATTGCATTTCCAAACAAGGTATTAGTCCCAAGATGTCTCTCATCTCTGCCATAAAAAGACACTACACCTCCAACAAACAAGGACACTCTTCGTTCATTTCTTGGATTGTGCAAGTACTACTCTCATTTCATTCATGGGTATGCTTTAATTGTTCAACCTTTAAGGGACCTATTATGTAAGGGCAAAACATTTGTTTGGTCTGATGAAATGCAGAAATAATTTTCTGAGATAAAAACTTTGATTACTTTTGCACCCATTTTGTCACCCTTTACTGCTGGCCAATTGTGTTGCTTAACAGTTGATGCTAGTCAATTGGGCTTAGGTGCTGTTCTGTCGCAATGTGGTGGGAATAATGAACATACCATTGCTTATGTGTCTCATTCCCTATCGTCCTTAGAAGTGAATTACAGTACCATTGAGAATGACACACTTGCCTGTGCCTGGGCAGTGAAAAAATTGAAAGCCTATCTATGGGGTACCTAGTTCAAAGTTATCAGTGACCACAAGCCCCTTGTTTACATGCTTAATGGTAATGGCACTGGCAAAGCATCGGCTATTGTGCATTCTTTCTAAACTGCAGGAGTACAATTTTTCTATTAAATACTTACCTGGTGGCAAAAATGGACATGTTGATTGCCTTTCCAGAATGCCCATCAAAGATTCTTCTTTGCCTGAAGCAGATGAAGTAGAGTTTGTTGTGGCTCTCATTGAAGATACTGTTGGTGAGAACTCTTCCTTTTCAAGAGAGCCATGGTTGTCAGCACTTGGTAAGGATGTCCTCCTCCAACAAGTTATTACTCACATCAAGCAAGGTGGCCTCATGAGAGAAATCTTTCTCCTGACGTTAAACCTTTTGCACAAGTTCCAGATGATTTATCAATTGTGAATGGGTTTTTGCTTCGGCATGACTCATTAGTTCCTCCCACTAATCTTAGGGAATTTTTATACAAGAAGAGTCATGAAGGTCACATTGGTGTTTCTGCTACCATTCGCAATTTAAAACAATTCTACTGGTGGCCTGGTCTGGATTCACAAGTAAAAAAATGGATCCCTGATTGCACTCGCATTACAAGTCACAGCCCTCGCCCTAAGGTTCGGACTTAGAGCCTGCAATGGGCGAATGAGATCTGACATACCCAGCAGAACCACCTATAATAGAGTGGGAAGAGAGTCTCCCTTGGATTATGTCATGGCCCAAGTAGAGAAGTGGTCAACCATTCGAGACTTTAGGGTAGTGGAAAGGGTAGACAGTGATCATAATGCACTAGAGCTCGATCTAGTCCACCCTGACCTTCAGACTCCAACGATCGCTCTGGAGGGGAGAAAACCCGCGCTTCTCCTGGAAAACAGCAGGAGAAGAATCAGATGGGAGCATTTGGCTGCAAGTGAGAAGAAACTTCCCATGCTTTACGAGGGAATAATTCCAATATTGGAAATTGTGGGGAGTTTGGAGGCCGATGTGAATAACAAAGATGCCCAGGTTGAACTAGGTAAGGCTCATGAGGACCTCATAAAAGCAGTGGCCCCTAACCTCTTTAGTAATACACGGAAACCAAGTAGGGGGCAGCAATGCAAGTTCTCATGGTACAACCAAGCATGCAGAAGGGCAAAAAGGGAACTTGTCAGATCCATTAAGGAGGGTTTAGGGGGGGATATTTTAAGAGAAAGAAGACGGGCTTATAAGAAACTTGTTGCCCATGCCAAAGCTGAATGGGAGGAAAATAAGTGGGAAGAACTCACTAAGGCCCTAGCAATGAAAGACCAGCGGCTGTTCTGGAGGATAGTGAGTGGGGGGTCGGGAAATCTCCAATTTGCAATCGAGCCAAACATCGCTCCAGAGGTATGGCAGGCACACTTCCAGTCCCTATACAGCTCTGAACCAGGAGAATCTATCTCTGACACCGGGGCTGGCTGGCCAGACTATGAAGGGGATTTAATAACACTGGGCGAGGTCACGGCTGCTATACTGGACTTTCCTCGGGAAAGGCGCCGGGACTGGATGGCCTGCCCGGAGACCTGTTTAAACAGGAACCTATTGTTTGGGCCCCCTATCTTGCCGCTCTTTTTAATGGAGTGCTCAGTGGCATGGAAATTCCTAGTTCTTAGTTCTTAATTCCTAGTTCCGCTCTTTTTAATGGAGTGCTCAGTGGCAAGGAAATTCCTGACTCACTCGACGCTTGCCAGCTGAGTGGTCGCTCCCTTTGGCTGCGGTATCGTTGCTTAGCGCTTCTTGCCTAAAACTGTGTCATTGAAATTGCCTGCTGTGCGCTTTGTGTTCCGCTTTGATTGTTTCACTGTTCTGATTGCCAGCGCGACTTTCCGACCTGTAAAGCGTATTCCCCCCAAGCGCCCTCCATTTTGTTGTTGTTGTGCTCCTACCTAGCCCGCCCCGCCTCCCAGCTGAGACTCCCTCCCACAGACTACTTCAGCGCTCCGTTACCTGGAAGCGCTGTGACTCACTCGACGCTTGCCAGCTGAGTGGTCGCTCCCTTTGGCTGCGGTATCGTTGCTTAGCGCTTCTTGCCTAAAACTGTGTCATTGAAATTGCCTGCTGTGCGCTTTGTGTTCCGCTTTGATTGTTTCACTGTTCTGATTGCCAGCGCGACTTTCCGACCTGTAAAGCGTATTCCCCCCAAGCGCCCTCCATTTTGTTGTTGTTGTGCTCCTATTAGCCCGCCTCCCAGCTGAGACGCCCTCCCACAGACTACTTCAGCGCTCCGTTACCTGGAAGCGCTGTGACTCACTCGACGCTTGCCAGCTGAGTGGTCGCTCCCTTTGGCTGCGGTATCGTTGCTTAGCGCTTCTTGCCTAAAACTGTGTCATTGAAATTGCCTGCTGTGCGCTTTGTGTTCCGCTTTGATTGTTTCACTGTTCTGATTGCCAGCGCGACTTTCCGACCTGTAAAGCGTATTCCCCCCAAGCGCCCTCCATTTTGTTGTTGTTGTGCTCCTACCTAGCCCGCCCCACCTCCCAGCTGAGACGCCCTCGCCCCTCCCCCTCCACCATCCATATATGACAGGAGTTCCCGCGCGCAGCGTCCACGCGCAGCGACCGCGCCCAATCCGCGCCGAAGGTGCGCCAAAGGTAAGCCCGTCTACGCCCGTCCGCGCCTGGACCGCGCCCAGCGCCAGACCCCCTGCCCCTCGCGCTGCCCAGCCCCCCCGCATTACCTACGATGCCGCCACCCTCCTAGCCCTTAACTCCGGTCGCGCCCCAAACTGCGTCCAAGCCGCTCCCGGACACCCCCATGGACCTTTCTCCTGCTACTCCTGCAAATTCATCGGCACCGACAACCTCTCTGCTACGACCACAACACAAACCCCTGACCCCAACCACCTACAATGCATCCTTCTCAACACCCGATCAGTCCACAGACACGCCATTGACCTATGGAATCTACTAGACACCATCTCTCCGGACGTCGCCTTCCTAACAGAAACTTGGATGAACGCCTCTTCCGCCCCAGACATCACCATTGCCATCCCAGAAGATTATAAGATCATACGCAAGGACCGTACCGGCCACACAGGAGGAGGAATCGCTATCGTCCATAAGAAGTCAATCCGCATCTCAACCAGCTCTGACGCCAATCTCACCAACTCTGAACACCTTCATTTCCAGATCCACATCGACCCCAAGACCACACTCAGAGGCACCCTCCTCTACAGACCACCAGGACCCCGCGCAAAATTCAGTGAAGACATCACGGACTTCATCACTCCTCACGCGCTCCCCTCCAAAGACTACATCCTTCTGGGAGACCTCAATTTTCACCTTGAAAAGATCAACGACCGCAACACCACCACCCTCCTGGACAATCTCGCCAACCTCGGACTTAAACAACTGGTCACATCCCCCACCCACATCGCAGGTCACACACTCGACCCCATCTTCACCTCCAGCAATCATGTCTCCTTCAACCACACTACGGAGCTCCTCTGGACTGACCACAGCTGCGTTCACTTCACCTACAACAAACCAAAACCCACCAACCACCTCCAACCAACTCTGCAAAGAAACTGGAACAAAATCACCACGGACCAGATCTCCGCATCGCTCCTTCTAAACACCCCAGCCCACTCTTCTAACGCAAACGAAGCCGCCGCCAACCTCACCCTATGGTTATCCAACACCGCCGACACCTTAGCACCACTGAAGAAACGTCAAAACAAACCTGCCAGCAAAAAGGCCTCATGGTTTAACGATGATCTTAAGAAGTCCAGGAAACTCTGCCGCTCCCTCGAAAAGGCCTGGAAAAAAGACCCAACTACTAGCACCAAGGACGCCTTCAAAAACGCCACCCGCACTCACCACCAACTAATCCGAAAGGCCAAGAAAACAGCATTCAAGGACCGACTTGACAACAACGCCCACAACAGCAAGGAACTTTTCAACATCGTCAAGGAATTTTCCAATCCCTCGGCCAACTCCAACGACATCACCCCCTCTCAAGCCCTCTGCGACTCCCTAGCCTCATTCTTCCACAACAAGATTGCAGACATCCACAACAGCTTCGACAACCAACCCGGAAACCAACCCACCCTACCTTTTGCTGAACATTCTCCCCCCGTGAACACCCTTAACGACTGGAAGCCAATCTCCACTGAGGACACAATCCGCCTGATGAATTCCATCCACTCAGGATCTCCCACAGACCCATGTCCTCACCACATCTTCAACAAAGCAGACTCCGTCATAGCACCGCACCTCTGAGACGTCATCAACAGCTCCCTCAACTCCGCCACCTTCCCGGAAGACTGGAAACACGCTGAACTCACCGCCCTTCTGAAGAAACCCACAGCGGACCCCACCGAACTCAAAAATTACCGCCCCATCTCGCTCCTTCCATTCCCGGCCAAAGTCATCGAGAAAGCTGTCAACAACCAGCTCGCCGCCTTCCTCGAAGCCAACAAATCCCTCGACTCCTCACAATCTGGCTTCCGAGCAAAACACAGCACTGAGACCGCCCTCATCGCAGCAACAGACGACATTCGAACTCTACTGGACAATGGAGACACAGTCGCCCTCATCCTCCTCGACCTCTCTGCAGCATTTGACACGGTCTGCCACAGCACCCTTTTACAACGCCTCAATAACATCGGAATCCAAGGAAAAGCACTTGAATGGATCACCTCGTTCCTCACCGGAAGAACTCAGAAAGTCCGCCTCCCACCATTCAAGTCCAAGGCCACTGAAGTCATCTGTGGCGTACCACAAGGATCCTCACTCAGCCCCACCCTCTTCAACGTATACATGAGCCCCCTCGCGACCATCGCCCGCCAACACAACCTCAACATCATCTCTTACGCGGATGACTCTCGACTTATCCTTTCTCTCACCAATGACCCCAGCACCGCCAAGACTAACCTACACGAAGGAATGAAAGAAGTTGCCGAATGGATGAAACAAAGCCGTCTGAAGCTGAACTCAGACAAAACAGAAGTCCTCATCTTAGGTACATCCCCCTCTGCATGGGACGACTCCTGGTGGCCGGAAGCCCTCGGAAAGGCACCCATCCCGACAGACCACGCACGGAACTTAGGCATCATCCTGGACTCTTCACTCTCAATGAATAGACAAGTCAGCGCTGTATCCTCTTCCTGCTTCAACATTCTTCGCATGCTTAGAAAAACATTTTGCTGGATCCCCACCGAAACAAGGAAAACAGTCACCCATGCTCTGGTCACGAGCCGACTGGACTACGGAAACACCCTCTACGCAGGCACTACCGCTAAACTCCAGAAGAAACTCCAACGAATCCAAAACGCCTCAGCCAGGATCATATTAGACATCCCACGCAACAAACACATCTCCGGTCACCTTAAAGACCTCCACTGGCTACCCGTCAATAAGAGGATCACTTTCCGACTGCTAACCCACGCACACAAATCACTCTACGACATCGGACCAGAATGCCTCAACTCGCGACTGTCCTTCTACACCCCCTCCCGCCAACTACGTTCTTCCAGCCAAGCCCTCGCCACTGTACCTCGCATCAACAAGACCACCATGGGAGGCAGATCCTTCTCATACCTGGCTGCTAAAACATGGAACTCGCTCCCCGCTTACCTTCGCCTTACCCAGAACCACCTAGCATTCAGAAAGCAACTTAAAACGTGGATATTTGACAAGTAATCCTCCTCCCCTCTCTAAGCGCCTTGGGACCCTCTGGGTATGTAGTGCGCTATATAAATTCTCTGACTTGACTTGACTTGACTAGTACTTGGCTGGGGGCGGAGGTGGTGCCCATCTTTAAAAAGGGTTCGCCTCTCCTCCCAGTCAATTACAGACCCATTAGTGTAATCGATGTTGCGCAGAAACTGTTCGGTAGGGTTCTGCTGAATCGGCTCCAGGACTGGGCAGAGGAGGTGGGTGTGCTCAGCCCCTACCAGGCAGGATTCAGGAAGGGGGTTTCCACAGTGGACCAGGTTTTTAGACTAAACATCATTTACTGGAGGACAGCAATACTCGAGGGCGGCAGTCTCTATACCATCTTTGTGGACCTATGGGCCGCCTTCGATTTGGTCCCCCGGGGGAAACTCTGGAGCGTCCTGGCAGAGATGGGCGTTCCCCCGGACATCCTATTAATCCTGCAGAGGCTGCACCACAACAATTATGCCCGAGTGAGGTGTGGAAGGTCCGGGGAGCTTACTGAAAGATTCCCCGTTGACCGGGGGGTAAGGCAGGGTTGTGTGCTGGCTCCGACCCTGTTCTGCCTCTTCGTCAACGGGGTAATCGCCCACCTGAATGCCACTAACTACACCGACGCTCCCAAATTGAATGGCAACAGGGTGCCTGCAATAATGTTTGCAGATGACACCCTGCTGCTATCTAAAACCCCTATGGGGATACAGAGGATCCTCGACTCATTTGTGACCTTCTGCACTGACAGGGGGTTGGAAATTAATGCGACCAAAACAAAGTTCATGGTTTTGAACCCGAGCCAAAAACTGCGGCCGAACCCGATATTAGGAGCAGCACGGCTCGAGAGAGTCTCCACCTTTGAATATCTTGGTGTGACTCTTAACGAAACCATGTCCTGGGGATCCCACCAGAGTAGGGCAAACCTCAAATTGACACAAACTACCAGGGGTATTGCCCGGATGATGATTGGTTCTTCATACCGTCCGCTGGGGTCACTAATCCAGATATACAAGGCACAGGCCAGGGGAGCGACAATGTACGGGGCTGAACTTTGGGGACACACATCATGCCGCAGTCTGTCACTAACAGAGAATAAATTTATCAGGCAGATAGCCGCACTCCCGCCCAGCACCCCGCTCCTTCCTCTAAGGCTTGATTTAGGTCTACGACCAATAGCCGAAGAAATAGGTCTGAGACCCATAGCCTTTTGGCGTAGGCTGTGGAGCAGCAACAATCTTGCAGCCTATAGGGCGGAGTTGCTGGAATTATTGACCCATCCAAAAGCGCTCCGCATCCCGTGGATAAAATACATCCAAAACACTTGCATGGAACTAGGGCTATCTGACTTATGGTATGATCCTGCCAGCGCCGCAACAAATATCTCCAAAAGATCTCTGGCTAATGCATACTTTGAACAAAAACGAGCTAGGGCCCTAGACAGTCAGGCCGAAGGGTCACTATCGTCGGTATTTGTACAAAGTAAGGACCTATATAGGTTTGAGGGGGTCCTGGACGCCATTTCCCCAGTGCTGGCCAGAAAGCTCTTCCTTCAATGGAGATACGGTACGCTGCCATTTCGATCTTTTACTAGTTCCTGGTCATCACCCCCTTCCACCAAGCAGTGTCCGGCCTGTGATGCCACGGAGGAAACTGATTTACATGTGGCTTTTTTCTGCCCAGCCTATAGGGTCGCAAGGAAATATTGGCTGCTGCCACTGATAAGAAATATGGGCTGCAGGGAATATGCACCAATGTACAGGATTTTAAAATCTGATGTCTCAGGCCCAACTGTGTTTGCTCTGGCTAAATTCCTTACTAATGTCTGGTACACTCGTAATCGCATTTTAAAGACCCTGGTTTCCCCCTAATTTTAAAAACTCATAGTTTTTAATGTATTTTAGTATACTATTCCAATGTTTTATATTGTAAATGCACTGTTTCTTATTTTGTATTGTGTATTGTGTATCTTTTATGGCCAAATGGCCGAAATAAAGATTGGTGGGAATAATGAACATACCATTGCTTATGTGTCTCATTCCCTATCGTCCTTAGAAGTGAATTACAGTACCATTGAGAATGACACACTTGCCTGTGCCTGGGCAGTGAAAAAATTGAAAGCCTATCTATGGGGTACCTAGTTCAAAGTTTTCAGTTACCACAAGCCCCTTGTTTACATGCTTAATGGTAATGGCACTGGCAAAGCATCGGCTATTGTGCATTCTTTCTAAACTGCAGGAGTACAATTTTTCTAATAAATACTTACCTGGTGGCAAAAATGGACATGTTGATTGCCTTTCCAGAATGCCCATCAAAGATTCTTCTTTGCCTGAAGCAGATGAAGTAGAGTTTGTTGTGGCTCTCATTGAAGATACTGTTGGTGAGAACTCTTCCTTTTCAAGAGAGCCATGGTTGTCAGCACTTGGTAAGGATGTCCTCCTCCAACAAGTTATTACTCACATCAAGCAAGGTGGCCTCATGAGAGAAATCTTTCTCCTGACGTTAAACCTTTTGCACAAGTTCTAGATGATTTATCAATTGTGAATGGGTTTTTGCTTCGGCATGACTCATTAGTTCCGCCCACTAATCTTAGGGAATTATTATACAAGAAGAGTCATGAAGGTCACATTGGTGTTTCTGCTACCATTCGCAATTTAAAACAATTCTACTGGTGGCCTGGTCTGGATTCACAAGTAAAAAAATGGATCCCTGATTGCAGTACATGTTTAATTTCCGATAAACATTGGAAATTATTGGAACCCAATTTACACATGGTTCCCAATCCCGATTCTCCCTGGGATAAAGATGCTCTTGACGTTGCAGGGCCTTTCAAACTTCTTCCCAGTAACCAAAGGCACCTATTAGTTTTTCTCCATTACATGTCCAAATCGTTGTACTTTGATGTTGTTTCGTCATCTGATACCAATGCTGTAATTACATTTTTGAAAGTGATTTCTGAAGTTGAGTGTCCACCCAGAGAACTGGTGACTGACAATGGCACACAATTTAAATCTCACCAGATGTTGAGGTTTTTTCAATATTTGGGAGTTAAACACCTTACTGTTGCATTATATTCCCCTTCTTCAACTGGCCTGGTAGACCGCGAATCAACACATTTTTGAAGGAGGGGAATCAAACTGCTCTGTCTAGAGGTTTTCATGTGGAGGAGTTTTTAAAACACAAGATATGGGCTTACCATACAACTCCTCACAGCACCACCGGTGTTTCTCCCTTTAGATTATTGTGTAACAGGCTTGCCAGTTCACATTAATGTCCTACTTGGGTGAGAGATTTAACTATTCCTTCTTGTAGTTTCCAAAGCAGTTTAGAAACAGTAAAGGCTACTGTCAAGCGAAAACATGCAGCTATTTCAATTTACCATCAGAATTTGAAGAACACTAAAGATGTTATGTTTACTGTTGGTGATTGGGTTTTAATAAAAAAAACAACAGGATTAATAAAGGAGAATCCAAATTCACTCTACTTGTTAGAGTTATCAGAGTTTCAAAAGGGGAAGTTCTGTTGAATGGTAGAGGGTGGTGGAACAGGAGGAACCTTGTAAGAATCACTGCTGATCAAGCTTTAAAAATTACACCTGCAAAGGAAAGAGGTCTTGGTATTTCAGAGTTATATGGAGAAAACTCTGGTATGAACCTGTTTCTTCCTCTTTGGATAGTGATGTTCATATTAATGAGGGTGTTTGTATCAATGATTTTCCTCATGTTGCTTCTCCAACTATTCCATCTAGTCAAAGTGGTTCCTCCAACTTGAAGTTGTTACTTGACGATTGTTTGATTCCGGTGACTTCTCATAGATTGCCTCGAAATGTTTCTCCTCCTCAGAGATTTAGAGATTTTTATTTAATGTAATTTCTCAGTTCCACTTATTGTTCCTATTTATTTATTTATATTGTACTTTCTGTGATTTGTAATATGTTATCCATTTATTGTAATGTTACAACATGTTTTTCTTTTTTGTCATAAGAAAGGGGGTGATGTTGTAATGACAAGTTGTTCTTATCCCTTTAAGAACAACTTGTGTTCCCCGTGCACCTGTCCTCGGGCTCTGTGTTCATTCAATCTCCACTTCGCATTCTGGTGTTCTCATCTGCCCTGCTCAAACTGTTTACTTTGGCAGTTACGGCGAGAGCACCAGAATGAGCGGTTGTGGGTTGTTTCTTCTCCCATGCTCACTGCTTTAATAGTCCCTTTAAAAGTGCAACGCTTTGTAGATTTTCTTGCTTCTACACCGGGGTAATAAGTTAACTTAAACAGGAATCACAAAACAGGTGTATGTCAGACCATTCACAACCACACATCCACTAAACATTAGAATATGTGTCCCGCCCCAAAAAATGTGTGTAGAAAAGAGAAAGTGCCTCACGTGCGCACCACCATAGGAGCTACTGGCAGGTTCTCACCAGCGTGCCCACGTAATCGTCATCATCTGCAACTTTCTCAAGAAAAAGTGTATAGTGTTCAGATAAGCAAATGTGTAGAGGAGTATTTAGTGAAAAAATCATTAAAAAGTAAAGGAAGAAAACCAGACCCCGTGAAGTGCAAGAGACAAAATTGTCTCAAACCAAGATTAAAAATGAGCTAGACTCACATGCACAATTTTGACCCTTTAATCTGAAATTGTGAGCTTGCCCAATATTAAAACCATAACATATTATATACCCATTCTAAGAAGGCCAACATGCTTCATTGCCTTTATTTCTTTACGGCAAATTCGTCAGGTGATCCTAGGGCCACAGAGGTGGAGGGTGTCCAAGGCGGCACAAGAAAGGGTGTCTTTGCCGCACAAAAGAAATTTAGGCACAACTTGATGAGAATGATGCTCATGACTTGGGTGATGATAATTTTGATTAATTTATTTTGGATGATTATAATATTGAAGGAAGAGACATGGGCTACGATAAGGTAGGGAAGTTGAAACGGTGTAGATATGTTCAGCCCCAACATGATTAAGCATCCTATGAGTACAGATTGGTGGCCTATATCACATATGGCTGTTTTTATTAAGTTATGGATTAGGAGACCATTAGAAAAAGATGCAGGAGCAGTGTTGAGAGCTGAATGTTCTCATCCGATGATAGAGGATAAAGCTTGTGTGACTGCAGTTTTGGAATCAGACCTTAGCAGTTACCTCTTTAAGGTGGGCCACGATCCCAGGAAGGGTCTGTACAGGGCACAAAAACAGAGCCAGGCTTCTGGAAGTAATAGGACCATTAGCAAGTGTACTAGATATGTATGAGGAAGCCAAGTCAAAGGCAGTCAATGTGGATGCAGAGTAATTGAGTGAATGGTCATAGGGAACAATATGTTTGCTAGGAAATGCCAATACAGCTTTGATGACTGAAAAGAGGAAAGCTGAGGCTGTACTAATGTGAATTAATCCTAAATTACGGGACATTGCGAAAAGAAAGCCGTCAGAAGACTCAAAGGGTATTTGTTTGGAGATGGTCTGGTGAAGGGTGTGGGGAAGTGTGGTTCCAATTTCACTAGTCCTAGATAACTCACAGTCCTCACTGAGGAGAGTTTTCCACCTCAGGCAGGATCAGTGATCCCTTTGGGCGTCGGCCGGTATCATTATCCCAAATAGAGCCAGTGCTGAGGCAGGCACCGCAATCGGTATTATGATATCCCTTTCCGACAGCCTTTTCATGTCAGAAATACAGCCATGAAAAGACTGTCAGAAACGGATAGTGGGGGCCCCAAAAAGGGGCCCATCCATCATGGGCCACTGTATGGGGCCCAAAGGACACAAGTAGTGCCCCCATGCACTTCCATGCATTGTGTGCCATGCACCAAGTGGTGCATGGCACACGGTGCATGGATGTGCAGAAAGTGCTCCTTTTTCACACTTGCTTGTGCTGCGGCCTTTTTCCTGGGCCGCAGCACAAACTGCCGTGTAAAGGAGCACTTTGCGACTGCCAGCCCAGTGGTTGCATCGTAATTGGGCAGTCGGGCTGCCGCCTCCTTAGTGGCCGGTCTCCTGACTACAGTGATAGCGGGCAGCGGTCCGACCACCTGCTATCTTAATCAGGACCTGAGTTCTTAACAACTGTGATCTTCTAGAGCAGGGATGCCCAGTCTTCCACCGGTCAATTGCGAGCTATCTGAGTAGCTCTCACATAATTGTTTGTCACCTGCTTTGAGAAAATGTAGCTGCAGTTTGGTAAGGCATTGTGTGTTCCATTCTGTGATGCCTGGGAACCATCTTCTGACATTGTTGTTTCTTTCTCTTTTGACTTTCCTTCACTCTTTCTTCTTTTCTTCTTCCTTTCTATGATTTTGCTCTGGTTCCTTTCTCCCATCTTGATTCATTTTTATCTAGTTCTTGCTTTCTTTTTCCTTCCTCTACTTCATTCCTTCTTTCTTTTCTATTTAAGAGATTATTTTGTATTTATTTGTCTTTTTATTCATATTAGTCAAATAAATACATTTACAGAAAATTGAGAACATTTGGTTAGAACAAGTATACAAATTATCAAAGTGTTCAATAAAGCATTAGTCCCTACCCTAATCTGAAGGACCTAACCTATTCCAGCAAGAAC
Organism: Lissotriton vulgaris; assembly: GCF_964263255.1. NCBI lineage: Eukaryota > Metazoa > Chordata > Amphibia > Caudata > Salamandridae > Lissotriton > Lissotriton vulgaris. The sequence continues at coordinate 1,046,177,351 of NC_141697.1, read as the reverse complement.
CCATAAAGAGTTCCTTTTGAAAAGGAGCAAGTAAAATGTTTAGATCAAAAAGGCTGATAGCTATGAAAATGTCGAACTCCCCATAAAGAGCAGCTCTGAAAACTCAGCCGAGTTCCCTATCAGCTCCAGTAGCAACCGTTAACCCCTCCCATGCTCATGACGAGCTCAGCTCGTCATGAGCCACGGTTCTCGTATGCTCATTACGAGCTCAGCTTGTCATGATCTTTAGAACGCTCGCATGCTGGGCAAATTCCCCTGCTGTGCCAACGTTCTAAATAAACAGGTGTGGTCATGACGAGAGTAGCTCCTCATGAGCACACAAGCACTGTGCTGCATGACGAGCTGAGCTCGTCATGAGCACGGGGGCGCTGGGAACGCCTCCCCTCCCCCCAGCACAGCGGGAGAATGAGCCCAGCAGGGAAGGGGTTAAAACAGGTAAAGGAATTAATCACAGCAGTATCTATGATTGGCATAAGATAGAAAGTCTCCTCACAAATTGTAAGGAAAACAAAGAAATCACAGTTATCAGTAGCTTATGTCAATTCATGCTAGCACAACAAAGCGCTAGGGGACAATGCAGGGTAGGGGTGCATAGAATACCTAACTTTCTAGGTAGGAACACGTATTATATAAAAAGCACAAAACATGTTGCACAAACAGGTGGTTATGTCGTCTATATTGCCAATCAGGAAGGATCTTCTGATGGTCTGTTGCCTTCTCCCTCGATTTCCACTGTAAACGTCCGCGTCAACATGTAGTTATTTGAATGTGGCTGCGGAGTATTACCTAGCCACGAGGGCTGCGGCTGCACAAGTCTTACAGGCGTCGGGGTCTTCGCTGACGAGCCAGGAGCTGGAAGAAAAGGAGTTGCTGGCCGGCGACCAGTGATGAATAGTTCGTAGAGATCCAAGCCTGGATCAGTGATCGTTGATACCTGAAAGCAGAGGGGACCAAGTTCGTACTACTAGCCAGTAGTCAGAGGGTACCAGGAAGGCACCGGATGGCCGTCACCTCGACTAGGTGAGTGGGCGACGCTAGGCTCTGCAGTCTCACGGACCAGGAGGCGTTGTCGGCGACCAGGATGGAGGTGCGAGCTGTCCCACGAAGATTGATGCTGTCGGCGTCGCTGGGCCCAGGATTGGGGCAACAAGCCTTGTCAGATTTCAGGGCCACGTGGTGGGCCTAAAATGGCGTCTTGAGTGGACCAGGAGGGTCCGGGGTGCTTCTCTCCAAGAAGGAAGCAAAGGCCAGTCTGGAGCAACTAGACTAGCAGCGTTGGTTGTCGGATGTTGTCAAAGAAGGACACAAGCCAGCGGCTAGTGACCAGACAACGTGCTGAGCAGTGAGCAGAAGGGCCCCACGCAGATCGTGGAGATGCTGGGAGGCTGCACTTCGGTGCTGGAGCTGCTCAGGGTCGGGGCTTCCCGGACCCCAGAGCACTCACCAGAGAATTGCTTCGATGGTCGTGCTGATTAAGAAAGCGTGCAGGTTTTGATGATGGCCGGTCCCTCGAGGTCTCGTCGCACCCACAGATCGCAGCTGAGCTGACGACGTGGGTAGAGGTCAGAGGTGCCAGGGAAGCCGGTTCTCGTCGAGCTGGGCCGTCGGATTCCTTGAGGAAGGACTTGCAGCAAACCACAGAGTTCTTAGTTGGTGCCCGCTGATGCAGGGTGACTACTCCTTAGCCACAATGGAGAAATCTTGAGAAGAGTCTTGAAGTCCTTTCGTAGAAAGTATTCTTGATTCAAAGATGATCTCATTTGGAAGGGTCCCCGCTCCGGCCTTTATCCCAAAGAAAGGGGTGGGTACATGACTAGGTCCTGCCCTAGGGGTGGGACCAGGAAGGGGGGTAGTTACACCCCTCTCCCCTGCCGGACTTTCCCCAGCTCAGGGGCTGCGCGCCTCTGGAACTGGTTCTAACTGGCAGATGCGTAGTGAGCACCGGGGTGCCACTCCGCAGTCACCTTCTTGTAAAGCCCTACCTACCCAGAATACACAAAACCCTGTCTGGGATGGTGCGAACACCGCCCCTGACAGGAAACCCATTGTCCAAGCTCTCCTCGCTGGAAGGACTCCCAGCAGCAGGGGGTCAGACTTTTGTCTGTGGTGGCAGCGTCCATTTTGTGGAGCTGAGGCTTCAGTTAACTTTAACCGGGGTTCACAGTTACATACATGTCGTGTCCCTCTAGAAGGGCGGAATGCTAACCTTGTCGCCAGAATTGGTGAGGGGGCAGCATCCCGATTCGTATGACACCTTACTCGACATGTCTTGATTACGCTATACCGAAGTTACCGATATGATACGCGTTATCATGGAACAGCCATTGGGTCTTGGTTCCGCAAGCTGCAACCGGGCTCGGCTCGTGCCAGAGCCCAATTCACACGGTTCCATGCACTCTGCTTTCAGGATTGTCAAGGCCTGCCATAGGAGTGACTGATAGGAACCCGGGTGTCCATTGTGAGGTTAGATATAGGGATACTATACCTAAAGCAACGAGCGAGTACGCTACGTTGCCCCAGCTGCCGTGCAGCCAGTTGTGTCAGATTTAGCTGGCCATCCGGGGGTGGCATAATACATGCTTCAGCCCCTGGTAGGCCCTGGGTACACCGATGCCCTGAGTTACAGGGTCTGACAAGGTGGCCCAGTTCCAATTGGAAATGTACCTAAGGTACATGGAATCCATTTTAGAGAGAGAGCAGTAGGCCCGGGGTCCTGATTGGCAGGGCCCCAGGTCAACTAAGTCGGAAAACCAGCAAAACACCAGGCAAAAAGTCGGGGGTAACCATAGTCCGGTATCTACCTTCCTACAGATACATTTAGAAATGTTCTCATGCAAACCTTTGTAAGACTACTCTGTTAGCTGTTCAGTGTTCCTTTGTACAACAGTGGTCTGCACCATGAAATTAAACATTGATATGTTGCAAATCCTGGTTAGATCATGGAATTTAAACCTACAACAAGGATTTATTTCATTAATATACTTGTTTATTATAAGCATATGGCAGACAAAACAATCTAAATATAATGAAGGCATATTGTGTGAGGAAAGAAAGAAATACATTTTGCAGCAGACAGTACATCTTCATGAAGATGTCAAGTTCTACAGTTCAGTTATATTATTAAATCATCATTTTATAAAACGGGCATTTATTTTCTTAAAGGAATAGGAAAGAATCAAGAAAATATTGAGGCCTAGCAGTGAAAGAACAATAGAAATAGAAGCCTTCTGCAAAAATAAACAGCATTTTCACTTTTTGCATGTTTAGTAAAAGCACATTTCCTAATCACTCTTTTGAAATGCTTTTTCTATGTTACTGTTAAAGAACACAATTATATTATTATTATACAGTTACATTTCCGTAAACATGTTCAAATTCATCTTCCTCAAATTCCAGTTCTTCTGTTTCAGTGCAAGAATGGTGTATTTTCCTTTGTATGTTATAAGCAGATTCTCTATAGTTTTCTTTCTTAAATTAATCATCTGTTTTCTCAAAAGCATTGGCACAATTTTATGGCAATGTTTATTATCACTTCACCGGTTACAATGGTAAAACTCAACATACAGCCAAAAGTGGTTCTTGGTGCTGAAAGTGGTAAAGATGTTGATGCTATGACATGCTGCATCCAGTTCTCTGTGGTAATGACTGAAAAGTCAGGTCTTTATACTTTTTCTAAGGTCATGTAGACTTGGAATGGAACCGTGCTCCAGTGTGTGAAGCAATGGCCTAAAATAAACAAACAACCTTCTTCACCCTGCCGAAATGTGGTACCCGGAAGGATATCCGATTAGACAAAAAAACGTGCATGAGAAGGGAGCTGTTTCTTAAAACTAAACTCCCCAAAATAGTTCTCCTTGCTGCAGGTTGTCTGATGGACAAAACTTAAGAACTTCAAAATGATTATTGGCCTGTTTGTTGGCAACCAACGAAGAAAAAGTACACAGAAGCAAATTAGCTCTACAGGTCCTTCTCTTCTTCAGAATAGGGATAATCTTGTGGGTCCCTTATTGAGCCCCAGATATAAAACATTCTCAAAATCGAGACATATAATGACCGTTAGATGCCATTTTTAGGTCTCGCTTTGGCAGCGCATGCACTGTATGTGCTGTCTCAGCGAAACCTTAAGTAATCTGTATATGTTGGCAAGCAGCTGGTAGTTTCTCCTGCTGCTTGCCATTGGCTTAGGGTTGTTTGCTCATTTATTACCTTTGTTTTCAGTGGCTGTTCTGACTTCTGTGTAGTCCGGAAGCAGCAGCCACCAATTACAGTTTTAGTTCCCACTGTTCGGACTTTTTGTTTGTCTTGCGCATCGCTGCCTGACTTAAACATGGCAGCGCAAGGAGCCGGTGTGCGCGACAGGTGGGCAGCGCATGCTGCTTGTCCTTTCTTTCTCCTTTGTTTAGTGTTGCACGCTCGGATCAACGCGAGGCCGGCAGGAGCAGATCTGTGACAACTGAAAGCAAACTAAGGTAGAAAATGGACATAATTGATGAGTCTGGTGCCCTTTCAATTCACAGACCTGGATCTTCAACATTTTTAAACCGAATTATTGGCTTGGGCAAGATGGTGATACTGTCCAGACTGTTGGTTTATAGCCGCAGATGTTCACCGACTTTATTTCCATTGTAGATCTGCTCGTCTTATGCTCCATCCTCTGTGGCTTGCGTGTTCTGTGTGTGTAGTTTCTCTGCAGCAGCTTGGTTTTGCGTAGATTATAATACTGTGGGTTTGCCCTCCGCTTGGACTGGGTCCAGGGGCTAATTCCAGGGTGTTGAGGTGGAAGTGGCTAGGAACGCCGAGAGGAATATTGGCAGGGCACCCAGTCTGGCATGGATCCTCCATAAAGCCTGGCTCATGGCCAGCATCCGCCCTGCAGAGGGAAGGCCATGGGGACGGCTCACACTCCAGGAGCATGTGTGGTGCGGAGTAGGAAATGTAGCCGAGTTGCTAGTATTGTCTGTCTCTAGCGCGGATTCTTACAGAGACCCCACATGAGTGACTAAAAATTTAGATTAGACTGAAGACTCTTAACACTTCCAAAACCTCCCCGCAGGAACTGAAAGCTTGTCCTGTACACATAGAAACAAGAAGTAGAATGGACACTTTCTCCTCAATTTTTTGTTCTTGCCTCCCTCCAGGCTGGGGTATATTTTTTAAGTTAGTTTGTTTCCAGACTTTAAAAACTCAAGTACCTGCTTTACTGCTTTCTAAATAGTGGCGTCTTAGCTGCGAACTGGATTTCGTTGGTATGGGCAGACACTATGGGTGCTCCTAGCATTAAGTTGCTGGCCTGGCTTTTCGGACTTCCTACGAGTGTTTGATCGCAGTATGGGCTGTAGGAGCAGATGCTTGACGATGTGTGTTACAGTTTTTGAACAATCTGTTGATTTTACCTAAAAAAACTTTGCAAATCGTAAGGTTATCCAGCTGTTGTCTTTCTGGAAGCCACCGGCATGGTGGTGCGTTCTCTGCTCGGTCAGTGGTGAGCATAGCTATGGCTAATAATAAACCGGGCCCCCCTTTCCTGGTGGGAATGTTGCGGTGCTACATTTAGTCTTTTACATCTGTTGAGCTCGGAAGTGTAACAAAAAGCAGTGCTTAATTTGTACCGGTGGTTCATGGTGCTCAGCACGGCACTTAATTTTCAACACCAGCACTTATATCAGTCTGCAGCATGGTAGCGCTATTTGTGTAATTTGGAGATGAGAGCAATAGCAGCTGTTTATTAGTATAATGTACATAAAAAAAACTAATCTCGGAATTGTTATACTTGTAGGAGTGTAATGGTTAATAGCTGTGCAGGTACTGTCATTGGCAGCGCTGGCATGGGCAAAAGGTAGTGCAAGCTGCAGTGACCTTCTGACGCGAGCCCTGCCACTTATTTTTTTAATAAATTAAGCACTGACCAAAAGGTATAACATGACGTACAATGCAACGCCTCAGTTATTGAATATATAATAAATGTCTGCTTTATGTTCATGTGATTCGGCGCGTTGGCCAAGAATCATAGGCTCTGAAGGGCCTGAATTGTAGGCCAGCCCATGACAACTTTAGGGGCACTTTTTTGGGTGAGGAAATTGAAGACAAGCATTTGCAATGCAATAGGTCTCGCATTTGCTAGAGTTTGAGCTGTTGGCATTGTAAATGACAGTGCCTTTTATTTACGTGTTGGTTTTTAAAACATAAATAAAATGCATTGCCATTTACAATGCCAAAAGCTTAAACTCTCGCAATTGTCAGTTGTCCAAGTGGGTAAATACAAGAAAATGACAGGGACTAAATTTGGGGTCCCACGGTTAAGTATGAGTCAGACTTAAAACCCATATTTTACATTAGCCCATTTGATTACGGTCTAAATCTAAAATGACAATTTTTTCTCAGATATGCTCATTCTTTTTAAAAAGGGAAGCATGCTTGATAGTCCTTGTCCATCCTTATTCACAACTATGAGCATTTTAAAGCGAAATTTGCCAGAACCATTCATACCAGAATACACTAGAAAACGAGTAAGCCAGGCCTCCTAATATCGACACCAAATCAGTCTCCCAATTCGTTCTATGCATCTATCTATGTTTCAACAACTTTCAGCATCTCCAGACTTGTTAGGTTTCACCTGGGCTTGTATTTAAGGCATGAACACTTATGCGTATCACATTGTTGATATAATCGTTTTTTGGGATTAATTTCCCAAAATCCTGTTATTTACATTCATTAAAACATTATGCAGTGTTTAATTTTCGGAGATGACGAAACAAAAAAACATGTACATCTTTAAAACGTGAGAGTTAAAATCCCCAAGGTGATTGTTTCCATAAGGAAGGTAATACTTTAAATTTATCAGCCCCACCCACAGCAAATTCATGGATGTCATTTAGGGGTTGTCAGGGTTTTTAAGGTGTGACCCCTGGCTTGCCCCTTTCGACCCCTGGCAATGCCTTTGTGACTCATGACCTCAGAGATGGCAATATCAGTGCCAGGAACACAGGGGCAGCTCCTACTTATTGACGTTGGTTGGGGCTGTTTTTCTGTTATTACACCAGAGGTGAATAATATTACATTTTTCACTATAAGTGTATTAAAAAATGCAGTACAATTAGCTTGAAAGTGACTTTCTCTTGCAAATGAGCTAAGCAAACAAATGCTTTTTAATGTGTGTTCTGTGCGTGCTTTCAGGTGAGACTGTCTTTATGTGAGAGCGAGTCTTTTTATGTGTGACTATGTATGAATGTATAAGTGTGTGTGAGTTAAAGTGAAGGTCAATGCCCGTGAGATGTCTTTTCTTGAACCCTTGACATTTAGGTGAATTGGTCTATGAACAACACTTTCCTTGAAAACAAGGTCTCGAAAACAAGGTGGCCAGATTTAAGTATGATAATAATGTCTCTCTGGAAAAGTTTCCAGCCCAAATGCCCGCACATAAATTCGGCTGTTATGAGTATTTGTCCTCGGGATGCAAAATAACTCAAAGACACAGATTTACTGTGTACAAATATGCATGCGGCTTGTAGTCCAAGCGTCTTTCAATATGACAGCCACACTTTCCAGCCAGGAATATCAGATCCAGTGCCGCCGCTCCTGTGAAATCCAGGAATACCATTCTGGACAATTTATAATCAGGCCTCTAGTCTTGCACAGAACAGACTAACGCTACTTGCGACACATCACATGTATTGCTCATAAGTACTGTTCCACTTATGAACTTAAATGCCCCAGAGGTAAATCATTAACTAAACTTTATAATAGCTTACAATTTCTTGGATTATTGTGAACGTGCAGCTCAGCTTTTCTTTAGAATTGGCAGCCACGCCAGTGTCACTCCCACAAGATAGAAAATACCCTCGTTTTATGAGAGCATTTGCCTGGGTGTTAAAGGGGCATGCTGCATTTTTCAATATTTGAAGCATAAATATCCATACAACAAGTTTCAGAATTAGGTTTCTGAATATCAGTGTCTGTAAAATGGCTGTGATTTCAAACACCATGTACATGTCCTGAATCTTAGGCCAATGGCACCTCTCTAAAGAAACAGGAAAAAACATAAATGACCCCCACATGCCGGGAGAAAACTGAAATGTTGCTGAGCCATGCGACTGAAAAGGTGCCCAGTCAGCAAACCTTTAGTACCTAAAGAAGAGCTGCTATGGCAGTGGCTCCTCTGAAGGCACAGAGATCTCCACCAAGCAGGTGAAGATCACTAAATATTGTGGGCTGTGGTCAACAACTGCAGAAGAATCCATCCCTCCACTGCCCAGTCTTAATGGAGTCTATCCCACCAAGAGCTGAATAAGCCCCTTAGTTAGATCTCGCTGTGAGATGTCAGAGATAAATGCTAAGGGCCAGCCCTTGTATTGCCCTTGTGTCACTCAAGGTGACACAATGTAACACAAGGGCTTAAGTGAGATTTACTAAGCCATGCAAAGCCACCTTGCATGGTTTAGTAAATCCAGAGTAACGTGTTACAAATAAAGATGGATCTTTGTAGGTTATACAATGTAGGTTTATTTAAGGATATACCACTTAGTTGCAGGTTACAGGTATAAGGTAATGCCCCACCAGGAGCAACGTCAATGCTGCTCAGCCCACTTTCACCAATCAGCCACTAATCCTCATTCTGTGACCTCAAACACACACTGGCTGAGTAGCAGGGAACTGGGTACTATGGAGAGGATGCACAGCAACCATGACAGGTCACAACGTAACGCAAGCTAGCAAACATTGCTTAGCTTGCGTTACTCTGTGTTGAGATGGCTTATCATGGGCATTGGCATTCTCATACATCCACCCATGGCTTTTGGGGCATTTATTGACTCACAAAGATATGTAACCCTGGGAATTGGTCAAAATAATACGCCTTCCCAAAAGAGATGTAATGAGGAGAAATAACCTTATTTCTCCTCATAATTCCCTCTTTCTGCACGTGTTGCATTCTGCAGCACAAGTAGAAAGAGGAAAATGCCTCAAAGGATTGTTTTTGTGCAGGAAGGTGTTCCGTCCCATACAACAACCATGGCGTTATGACCTTAACATTGACTGGTTGGCATATGGTGCAGAGTGGACCCCGTCCTTGTACCCAATCATAGCTCTTGATTTTTCAATTCACTAAATTGCTATTTTCAATTACATGATGAACTATTAGATAGTAATCAGATTTTTTTTGTTTTGTTATACATACAATGTTTGGATGGTGACTCCGATGTCTTACTGCTCACTCTTCCTCTTACCTGAATACCTGTACAGAATCACTCTGCCTCAAGTGGCTGCTGTTCTCGGCTTTCACCCATTCCCTGCAAGCAACTGTGAACATGGCATTTCCTTTGAACATGGTTTACTCAAGTAGGGATCTCTCAGAACAGAGGGTAGACCTCTGCTAGGGGGCGGAGACAAAGGCAAAAGGCTTCTGGTGACCGGGCAGTCTGGTGGGCACTTGTAAAGGTCTAAATAACTCCATATGTCGCCAGGTATATGACTTGGAACATCTAGCCGGTGAGTGGCCATCTACTTTAATTCCATTTATGGACCAAAATAGAGAGATTGGAGTTGCTACCTCATCCCTCTGTTTATGCTGTCATTAAGTGGAACGAGATGTGAAAAAATTTAAGTTTCAACATATAATTGCATTCAGATGAAATCTGGAGGAAAGACGCAAGAAAATGTAATAACTCTTTCATCTGCACAGAAGAGCCTCAGTATTATTTGGCCAGACAGCACTCAAGCTGTTCTAGGGAATACACCCTGCCTGAGAAATGAAAAAGGGGTAATCTTCTAAATTTGTTGGCATTCGCATGCTCGTGTGGCTAGTCTCCCACCCGTGAAACATTTCTAAATTTACTTCTATCATGAAGGAGTTAGATCATTTTCTCGGTCAGTTCTTAATTTAAGGGAGTTCAAGAGAGGAGGTTCTGCTACAGGGAACACATATTTTCACAAACGAAAAAGAAGGAAACAGCTAACAGCTCAAATGAGCAATAGGGACATATCTACTCATGAGGAGTGTCCAATCAAATCAGAGACTATAATAAATCTTCTCGAGTGCTCCAAGGATCCCTAGGGAATAACCATCACTTCAGAAAATGTCTCCAAAGGTATGAGCAAGTATGCAGGAAAGAAGCCCCACGTTTAAAGCCCTAGATTTGTTTATCAGACCATTTGCAAGGTAGTTCATACTAGTTCGATTTGTGAGCATAATGATATTTGTTGTGAATACACTTAATTGATTCTATAACCCGCAACGCTCAGTTCTTTCCTTTGTGTTCCTATTTTAAAACGTACAATATAATTTTTAGCTTTGGGTAATTCTTTACTTCAGCGACAAATGCAATGACTTGCTGCAACGATGCGCTAAAACTAGCTTTCACTAGTTTCCTGACTAAAACAGAATTATACATTCATTTACACGGTAGCCTTAACTGTTTACACAATGATCATTGTATCCTCCCCCGCGAGGTTACATGTGCTTTGAACAAGGTTTCCATTAATCTACTTTTATCCAATTGGAGCTACACTGACTGGATTAAAAGCTGCAAATAAATTAACCAGATCTGCATATGTAATTAATAGGCTCATCACGTTGTGTTATTGTATAATAGCTATTAGCATTTAGGCGCGAGCTTGAAGTAAATCTTTCTTCAAGTTAATACTGATGCCACAAATAAGAAAGACGAAATCAAACAAACAAAAAACAAAAAGGAAGAAAGGTAGGAAGAAAGAAATAAGGAACATATGAACAAGAGATAAAAGATAAAAAGGAAGGATGGAAGGCAAAAAGCAACAAAAATAAAGGAAGATAAAATGCATATGAAAGGGAAAGAGGAAAGAAGCAAAGAAGGAAGAATTGACGAAAGAATGGAAGAAAGAGCAAAAAGAAGAGGGAAAGAAATGCAAAGAACAAACATTTAGACAAAGAAAAGAAACAGACAAAAAGAAGGACACAAAATAAAGTAAAAATGAAGAGAGACAAAATTGAAAAAGTGAAGACAGGAACAAAAATGGATGTAAAATAGAAAAAGTACAAAATAAATAAAGAAAAGAAGGAAGAAAAAGAAAGAAAAGAAAGAAGAAATGACCAAAGAAATGAAGGAGACAGGAAAGTAGAGGAAGAATACGATTTAAAAAATTGAAATACGGGAAAGTAGAAGGGAGGAAGAACAGAATAACCAAAGAATAAAAGAAAAAAAGAAAGGAAGAAAATAAGAAAGGAAGTAGATGATCGTCAGACAGAAACTGTTATTTAAGGTGAAACTAGTGACAGCGCAGGAAGGGTGTAGTGGAGGGAGGGGTAAAAGAAAGGTGCATCTAAGGACGAACACAGAGAAAGATCAAAACAATTAATAGCAAAACAAATAGTGAACTACGGCACGTGTAAGCACACGGATTTTAATCAATAAGTACCATGTTGGCAATGTAAGATAGCCAAGATGAACTATTATTCGTTATGAAGATCTACAGTTGATATAAACTCACTCGTAACTTTATAAGTATAAGAGAAACCATTAAAAAAAATCAAACATGCCTTCTAGACTGTAATTTGTGCATTTATTTTCTAAACTGCTTCGGTTCCCCTTACAACAACTTTTAATATGCATTTTGCTACACAGGCAATGTCTTTTTATTAAAATTGTCATCTACGTTTTCCAAAATGATGTGTGAATGTTGTCCAAATATCAATTCCATTGTGTTAACAATTCAGACTGCTGTATTCCCCATGGTCTCGCTACTGCCAGTACTTTCTCTGTTTAGTAATGCTTTTTGCTGATACTTGATCCACGTTATCCTTCACCGCCTGCGTCCACAACCCCACAGGGTCATTATTAGCTGTGCGCGGGCCAGATTTTCTTTCTCTGTTTACTCAAACATGTGTTTCACCTGAAGTAAACTAAAACCAGTTACTATTGTGTATATTCTGAGTAAAGACATTTCACACTACTACAGAACGTTCAAGAAACAACATAGGGAATATCAAAACACAGCACGTGATGGCTTTAGGCCAATCACTGCATTCAGTCGCCAAACCACCATAGCAGCTTATTGGTGTTTTCTGTGATGCATTAATGTATTTTGTGACACAATACAACGTCCCTTGTCACCTCTTTTGTAGTTTTAGGGTTAATGTGATGTAATTCCATCAAAAAATTATTTACAACATTTGTAATTACTCCTGTTACTTTGAAGGGTGAGGTAACAAGCCCTACATTTTCTGTGAGTTATTGTTGGGATGGGAGTTATGGATTGGAGTGAAAACATGAATGGTAAGTTTCTGTGTTTTTGTTATTATAACCTCACTTTAACTGTGTTTTTTATAGTGGTGTTCTAACCAAAGACAAGATGACCAAAACTTCCCCTTAACCTTTGCTTTTTCAGTATATATATCTTTCCTCTACTCTCCTGCTCCTCACGTAACAACAAAATGCCATACGCCAAAATCCGGTGCAAAATCAAAATGTCTTTATTCACAATCCACAGTTAATGGCAGGCCGCCACTGACCTACAAGTTTCGACTCTAGTAAAATGAGCCTTGTTTAAGACTTGGTCTGCCAGAGCTGAAACGCGTAGGTTGGTGGTGGCTTGCCATTCACTGTTGATTGTGCATTAAAAAATGTTTATTCTCCACCGGATTTGGGCTTACGGCGTTTTCTTCTTCCATATGGAGTTGGAGAGTAAAGAAATTGTTTGGGGGTGTATGTTCCCACACTCCGAGGTTGCTCTATGAGGGTAATACCCCATGAACAGAGCAAAGCTGTGCAAAGAATATTACCTACAGACAGTTGCCAGTATGCAGTTATAGTTAGGCCCTAGTTTCCATAGGAAAAGCATTTTTGTTTTGCTAATAACCCTGGTGCCATTTGACGAATCCTCCCCAAATTTTCAAAACCAGTTTGCTGCTCACTTCAACTACTATCTGGAAAGGGATCCGTTAAGCAGGCCCGAGAAAAAGGGATTGTCCCAAAACAAATTTTCCCCAACCACTTTTCCATAGGGATTTTAAACACAATTACCGCTCAATGGAATTACACCAAATTTGGCAGAAAGACAAATTTTGGTCAAGAAAGAGGGATTTCTGTAATTTGGTGTAAATCTGTTTAGTTGTTTCGGAGTTATTAATGTAAAAAGATTTATTTTTATCTAGGGTCCCGGATACCCCAACAGAAATGGCGTGCTTGGCTTGCTGCAACCTAAGAGAAAGGATGCTTCTGCCATTTTGTCAATTGGGTGCTGTTCCTTGGGGGAAAATAAAGTAAAAATAGGATATAAGGGGTCAGGATAGAGGTATGCTGACCCCAAGGGACTGAGGGACGGGTCTGTGCATGCGTGAACATCCGCAGATCCACTGCAGAGCTAAGTGTGGCCCATGTGAATCCGTGACGGATTCGTGGATCCAGGCTCCCATAGAAATAAAACACACTCACACACTCTCTCAAACCCCGACACAACCACTCACACATCCATACACCCACTCAGCCACCCTCTCACACACCCATACAGTCACTGATACATCCACTCAGAGACCCAGAGAAGTCTGAGGAATCCCTATCTCGGCCAACCACTCTGTAGTTAGGAGAGATTATGATTCCTCAGACCTTTGGCCCTTAATAACTTCGCAACCGGTTGACAAATCTCAGCCGAACTTAGCAGAATAATTCCACTTTGTACATTGGCAGTTGATGGAAAGTCTTTCGTAGAAATTCATCAAAGGGGTAAAAAGATAAAAGAGGGGTTAACACAAAACAAATTTTGACCCCAATGCAATTGACATCAACTTTTTGCGGCAGACGTAGCACAAAAAAGGCAATGCGGATTTGCACAAAAATTGACAGGAATGTGGCATATGGTATGCAGATGATACTGTTTTATGTGGAAACCAAATAGGTTTTGTTTTTGGTAAGTTATAAGGCAAATAGACTTAGTGATCTCCGTTGTTTCATATTTAGCACAATACTACTAAAAGTAACAAGGAACGCCAAAAAATAAACTAGACTGCATATGTAAAATTTCTGAATTTCTACTTGAAGAACTAAAAAGCACAATTATGGTCACATGCTTATGCAAACCAGTAAACAAATACATAACATAAAAGAAAGAAGTCACATTACATTTGAATGCACTCTGTAGTCATAGTTAGGATTCCCAGCGAAAGGAATTCTTCTGATTTTTGCTCCCTTATAAATTTTCACCCATTTTACAAATCACCACAAAACATTCCAGTCCTATAACATTTTCTACATTTGGTGATGATGAAAATGATGGTGTTGAATCATTGGGGGGAGGGGGGGGTTGAAAAGATAAAAGGGGGGTCCCAAAACATGTTTTTCCATCAATTCATTTTCCGAAGACTGTTGTATTTGATGCAGTGTGGAAACGGCTGAATGGATTTGCGTGGAATTTGAAAGGACTATACTTTATGTTGTGCAGATGATCCTCTTTGGTTACTCCAGGTAAGAAGGGTCAGTATTACTGTAAGGTATAAGGCATTTAAACTTAGGGGGTGATTATGAGTTTGGCAATCTATAGGACAGCTAAGCCCATAGTGGCGTGGTGGCTACTGCTGCACCAGCAGTCTGATCGTCCTATTCTGAGTTTTTGGCCGGACCGCTGCTGGGCTGCTGCAACTGCCGGGGAACCAGCATTCTCTGGCGGTGGTGTGAGGCAGTAATATGCCTGCAGTGCTGTTGCGGCACCACCAAGCATATTATGAGTTTCCTCACGGCCAGCCTTTTAATGGTGGTGAGTCTGCCATGAAGAGCCTGGCTGTTAGGGTACTGCAATATGGCAGTGTAAGGCAGTAATAAGCTGGCTGGTGCCTCAGGCCATGGGGATGCATGCCGGGGGCACATGTTGTGCCGCCCTGTGTGCATTCACCCCCTTTCCTACACGGCATGGACTACAGAGTCCATGCCATGCAATAACAGGCTTTAGGGTTCTCATTGCGGTGCCTTTTTCAAAGACACCACTGTGGGAATGCTGAAGGACTCCCCACCAGACAACGAGAAAACTCTTAATCCGGCAGGCGGTGGGCGGTAACCTTTGGCAGTGTGGGAGCGGGGAGGTGGTGTGCAGCCCTGCTCCTACACAGCCAAACTCAGAATTAGGCCCTTAGGTCCTTAGTGATATCTGTGGCAGTTGTACTTCAGCTAAATTTTGCAAAACTACCACGGTACATAGCTATGACAAGTCAATATCTGATTGGATATTTACTGCTGTTACAAAATGTTAAGGCAGTCATGTTGTTTCAAGGCTACTTTGCCAGTGTTTTCTGTCTTAGAGCCTTAGAAATAGGTAAGTATTATTTTTCATATTTTTTCCGTGCATATTACCACTTTAGAAAGTGGTAATAGGCAGGGAAAATAATTATAAGTTTCTATGTATTTAAAAAAAATATTATGAAGTACCGTGGGGCTATCTAGAAAGTGCTGCTGTACTTACAAAAGAATACAAGCAAAAAGCTAAAAAAATTGAGATAACACTGAATACACTATATTTCGCAAATATAGTGTAGTGCAATGTATTTACAATTGCTAAAAAAAATTATTCTGTAAAAAAAGTGCAAGGAGTACTACTGAAATAGCTAAAAAAATACCAAGTTAATACAGTGCAAATTTAAAGAAAGAAGAAGCATTTCCCAAAAAATACGGTACTCACTAGGTACCAGCACAGTACTCCATAAACTTATTTATAAATATGCAAAAAAAATAAATACATTTCCTTACCTATTACCACTTTAAGAAAGTGGTAATAGGTAGGAAACTACGATAAAACCTACTTCTTACCTCTATCTACGGTTTTACACGTGACAATGTCAAAGTGTGATAAAAACAATATGGATGGCTTATCATTTTCTGAAAAACAGCCATTACCCAGTTGTATGATGGCTTGTCCACCATACAGTTTACAGCAAAGTTACTACAGTATACTTGGCCCAAAATATGCCTAAGGCCCAGCTGTATTATTGTATTGCTGTATGCCCTTCCCTCAAGTATGGTGTCACCCGGGCAACGCAATAATTAAGTCAGATTTGCAAAGCAATGCAAGATCACCATGTGTGGCCCTGTGTAGATTGGTAAATCTGGAGAAATGCAAGGCAGTGCAACTCTGCACACCATAATCTACATTGCTGCTAAATTTCACCTTTATCGGTATGCCACTCCACTTTTTGCCATTACACTATACACCACTCCATTTTATGGTATTCTAGTATATGCCATGCCAGTGTACACCACTCCACTCACTGCCACTCCGATGTGTGCCAGTATGCTGTTCTACTGAATGCCACTTTATTACTCATAACTCCACTCCATGCCACTCCCTCTTCACTGTTACAATGTACACAGCTCCACGGTAGGCCCCTACACTCTATGCTCTTACACTGTACGTACCTCCACTCTACACAGCTCCAGTCTACACCACTCCACTGTATGCCACTATTCTCGACGCTAGTCCACTATATGCTCTTCAACTCTATGTCATTCCACTGTACGGCCACTCAACTCTATGCTATTGCACTGTATGGCACTCTAATCTCCAACACTCCTCTGGATGCTATTCCACTGCATGCCACACCACTATACGCTACTCCACTCCACACCACTCCAGTATATGGCACCCCACTCTATGCAACTACATTCTATGCTGTTCCACTGGACAGCACTCCAATGTACAACACTCTACTGTATGCTATTACCCTCTACCCCACTCCACTGTGCGCCACTCCAGTCTACACGCCTCCACTGTATGCCACTCCATTGTACACTACTTCACTATACGCTATCAAATTCTACGCTACTCCACTGTACAACATTCCACTCTATGCCACTCCAGTCGATCGTCAATGTGGTCAAAGCTGACTTGTCTGACTTAAGAGAGAAATGATCAGTGGACATCAGGCTGGATTTCACTGAATGAGTCTGTGCCTTAATACTGAAATGTATCCCGAATGTGTTAAGGAATACAAGGCTCAATATAGAGCAATTTAAGTTTCTTCACAAAATGTACTTAACTTTTGGATAACTGAAAAGTTATCCAAAATGGACACAATTATCTTGGTGGTCTTGCTCAGTAATTGCGCACTACTGGGGAGATATAGAACTGATTCTGAAAACTTTCTGAACAGAATGGGGATCTTAACTTTGGAATGCTGCTGTTTTTAGGCCATAAGCCATGGCCCAAAAGAAGAAAACTAGGAAGCAAGTTACTTGATTTGGCACTAATGATTGCCAATGTTGCATTGGGCAGAACTGGAAATAGGTGAGAACGTTGTCAATTAAACAGTAGATTATTGGAGTGCAATATTGGGTGGAACAAGAATGCGACTTCCTATGCCTTGAGAAATGTAAGGGCCATAGTACTGTGGACTCCAAAATGATGAGAGGAAATATTGCAGTTCTTCAAAAATGAATCAAGTGATGATAGGTCCCCCTGACCGGTCTCCTCTTAACCAACCAGAGGACAAGGGGCTAGAGCAGAGTATTAAGTAGCAGCAAACGGTTCAGCTGGAGCAACACAATGTCTAGGGGGAACAGCAGAGGGCTCAAAATGAAGTAGCATAATGCCTACTGGAAGCATAATGTCTTCTAGAGAAAAGCTGGGCAGAATCCACCGTAGTGTTCTGGAGCGGGATCAGAGCAGCGTATGGTGTAATCAGTGTAAGGTCCAAGTGGGAACAGCACAGGATCCCATTGAACAGTACCATGGCCAGTGAATTTAATGCAGAGCCCTGGGGAAAAGAAGCCCATCTCTTACCACCTTTTAGTGTATGAGGTCTGTTTCTACTTGTTGCTCCCCTCGCTGCCTGGTAGGCCATGAGGGCAGCCTGAAAGTGTGTTAACCTGCCCTCATCCAGGGTGCACAAGATAATTCTGCTCTGTGGTTCCCAGTACTTATGAGTGGTGAATGGCTGTTTATCTGCTACAAAATCACTATGATGACGAGGAAAATTGGGAAGGAAACATGAGGGAGGTAGATGATTTTCTATTAGGGTGTGGGGATTGAAGATACTGAGGGTAGAATAAAGTAGGGGTCAGAATGAGAAATGGGGCAGAAAAGACATAGGCACTGGGGCATGGTGACTAGGTAATCCACATCAAGCTCCAGCCATACTTGCCATACTTGCACTGTGTTGTTGTCCTAATTTATAAAAGGTCAAAGCATATGTCATAGATACACGCACATGGTGTCAGTACCTTGACAGTCATACTGCTGCGTCCTAGGTCTTCAAAAGGTTTGATTGGTTTAATATAGATCTTAAACTTGTGTGATGCATCGTAAATAGTAAGTGGAGATAAATGATGCCCAGGTGTTGGGTAAAATGGCAGGCAATGTTTTAGCACTAAAAGTGAAATGATGGTGTGTTGATAATAGGTCTGTCTTACTTTATTGTATGTGTGTTCTAATGACTGTAAGTTGCTGTGAGATGTGCGCGTATGGGTAAAAATACAGGCAATACACACGTAGCACCAGTGTAAAAACAGAAAATAAAAAAAAGAGGTGCAGATTCCCACAGGGACATGCAACGATGAATGGCTAGGTGCATATTAATAAATGGGTCAATAGCTGTGTGAATGCAAAAAAAGATGGAAGGCTAATACTGTGCGTGGATATCCGTATGCAAAACATGGTAGAGAAATAAATGTATTCTTCACTATGAGTGATTATCTGAATTGATAAATGTGGTGGAGTAATTAGATGGATGAGTGAATTGATGTTGCACATACATCAAGAGCTCTATGAGAGGTAATGTTCTCTGTCTGCAGACATATATACGTGTGTTGGAAAACAAACAGCAATGTGTGAGATTTAGCCACAAAATATTTGGACCTCTAGAACTGTGTGTACAGGTCTAATCCAGCCCTGGGCACATAGGTTAATTGAAAAGGCAGGTCTTCAACTTCTTTCAGAATTAAAAAAGAGAGGAGGCTCTGATGTGAAGTGGTAAGACGCACCATGCTGAAAGGCCGATCTAAGAGAATGCCTGCCCTCCTGTTTGTGATCTGTGTATGAGTGGAATGTGAGTGAGTCAAAGTCCTGCACAGTGTAGGTGCCTCAGTGGCTGGCGGAAGGAGATGCAGTTTTTCAGGTAGGTGGGGCCTAAGTTTTGTATGACCTTGAGCTTGTGTGTGTGAGGCGTTTGAAATGAGTACGTTCATGTATCGGGAGCCGGTGGAGCTCCCTGAGGTGTAGTGTGGTGTGAGTCCTGCTTGGGAGGTTGAGGATGAGTCTAGCTGCCATGCTCTGGTTGGTTTGTAGTCTTCTGGTGAGGTGCTTGTTGATACCGGCGTACAGGGTGTTTCTTTAGTCTAGTTGGCTGGTAACAAGGGTGTGGGTGATGATTTTTCTTGTGCTACTTAGGAGCCATTTGAGGATCTTCTGCAGCATCTTCAAAGTGTGGCAGCAGGATGTGGTTACTCTTGTTGACTTGTGTCATCATGCCCCGTTTGCTGCCGAAGATGATTTTAAGGTTCTTGTGGTAGGTCCAAAATACCTAGTAGAGTCCTATGGCAAGGGTGTATTGCTGAAGATCACTACTTCTGTCTTGTTAGTGCTGAGTTTGAGACAGTTGGCTTTTCACCCAGTTAGTGACTTCAGTCAGGCAGGCTGTGTACTTGTTTTTTGTAGTATGTGCTGCATGTCATTTCCATAGGAGAGTATGTTGATGTTGTGTGCTCAGATGATGTTGGCAATACATGAGGTTAAGTGAGTTAACCTGAAGAAGTAATATTTCTCTAAAGAAAGATTATCTGGAAAATGCAGGTTAAGACAGAAAACAGGGGAACACAATTAGCTCATATTTACCCTAATCAGGATTTGAGTCTTTCCCAACCTAACATGTCCCAGGTATACGTCAGAGCAATTTTTTAATGACAAGAAACTATAGATGATCACATTCCCTGCTATTCCTGTGTTCTGCTGTGGAAGTAAGTATACCTTAAACCTTTCTTTTTTTAAATGTTTTTTTTTATTTAGCCATAGTATAACTCATACATCACAAACAAATATGCAAATAATTACAGATAACACAATCCAACATAGATGTAAAAAAAAGCACAACAGACAAAAACATAAAATGCACAAATAATCAAAATTAAGCATAGGATTGAATTTGTTCAGATAAACACAAGCAATAATTCCATTGAATACATGACCACACTCTTTAAAATTTTAGCCCAGAACGTGGGCCTCTAGCTTTGTCAAGTACCATCTCCATTTCGTATATGTCTCTTAGAAAGACCCAAAAATCCTTAATACTAGGACGGTGAGTTTCAATCCAGGCTCGGGCAATACACAAACGAGCACAGATAATTATAATTAAGACTAATAGCCTAGTGAGACAGCCCTGTTCTTTTATTGTCTCCAAAACTATATCCCTTTCAGACATGGTAATATCAAAACCGACTAACGAAGACAAAACATAGTTAATACCAGACCAAAAGGTGACAGCCTTGGACAACTCATAAACATGTGTCTTAAATCAGCAGCGTACTCCTGACATTTCGGATAGTATGACTTAGGTAAAGGTGACTGATTCACTGCTCATTTAGAAATAATTTCTGGAGTATAATATAGTAAAAAATAAAAGCTGATGCTGTTGCAATTTCAAACTCACAGATGCCACTGCTACGTCTATCGTTCCCAGTGATTCCTGTATATATTCTTTAGTTATAGTTGTAAAGAACATCCGACTTAACTTCAGCACAATTTGCAACCCATCGACTTAACTTCAGCACAATTTGCAACCCATCGTCACTTACAATGGCAAGCAATGCCTGATACATTTTACCTATTTCCTCTCGTCCTGTGATCAGCAGAAATGCAGACAGAGCCTCAGATGAAAAGGACATCTGTAATAAACAAAGACCCCGAATAAGATAGTCTCTAGTTTGCAGATACTTGAAAAATGTATTGTTCCGGATTCCAAACTCTTCTTTTAAGGCAATAAACGTCCGAAATCCTTGCCCGTCGTACAACTGCCCAAGATGCATTAGCCCCTTACTTTGCCATACTTTTCCAACAACGTCGTGAAATATCTCTGGTAGTATGGCATTACCCCACAGCCTAGTAAGCATGTGTAGCTTATGAAAAGAATATGCCCTAGCAACATCCTGCCAAATCCTAACAATATCCCGGACCACCTTAAAACGAACCATTTATAGTTGTTAGGGTCGACTGTTTTATATAGCAGAAACCCCGTATGAGGGCCACTGGCTACCTGATACAAAACCCGTTACCCCAAAATCAGGTCCTTGAATTAAACTTTGAATTCGACCCGCAAATGAAGCCCAAAAATCTATTGTAAAGTCTGGTAATTTAAAACCACATTGCTGATATGACAGCTTAATGTACTGTAGCGCTCTCCGTCCAAGCCGATAGCTCCAAATGAAACTTCCTTCTGCACTATCAAGATGTTTATAAAATGCCATTGGTACCCTCAATGGAATTGCCTGAAATAAATACAACATTTTGGGGAGAAAGATCATTTTAATGACATTACACCTACCGATTATTCTAAGGGGTAGGCGATGCCAGATACGCAGATTAGTGACCACTCTCTTAATCAGAGGTTCATAATTATGTTTATTCACTTCCTCTACACGGCTGTTAATACATACTCCTAAGTACGTTGCTGTCTGTGTAATGCCCAAAGCAACTGGAGCCAAATCATAATTATACTTCAAAATTGTCTTTGTTTTATTTAAGTTTAGTTTATAGCCTGAAAAACGCCCAAACCATAGGGCTTCAAATGTAATCTCGTTAATCGCGTCTTCAGGCTTAGAAGTGTGTCATCTGCATATGCGGTTAGTTTCAGACTAAACCCATCAAATGACACCGGAGAAATCCTAGCGTATTGCAACAGATGTTGAATAAAAGGCTCAATGTATAGGGCAAACAATAATGGGGATAGAGGACAACAATTACGCGTCCCCCTTTGAACCGAAAAATAAGATGATGTGAAGCCATTGAGCTTAACAGAGGCTGTGGGATTAATATGAAGTTTCTGTACCGCTGAGATAAACTTCTGGCCTACCAAATGCTGTCATTGTTGACCATAGACACCCCCAGACCACACAATCGAAAGCCTTCTTGGCATCTAACATCAGCATTCCAACCAGGGATTTAAACTGCCCAGCAACATCAGAAATAGCAATAGCTGTGTTGATATGGGTGGCCGTATCTCTTCCAGGGACCAAGCCATGCTGCTGCTCTGAAACTAAAACATGTATGACCGAGATGCTAAAATTTTCGAAAAGATTTTAGCGTCTGAATTAATCAACGATATTGACCTATATGTAGTCATTTCTTCTACAGATTTCCCCTTTTTTGGAAATACAATTATATTAGTGATATTCCAAGAGCACGGGGCACTTTCCACACCCATAATTGCATGCCATACCTCCAAAAAGATCGGTACTAGAATGCCCTTAAAAATCTTATAAAATTCCAAATGAAATTGTATCCTCACCTACTGCTTTACCAGTAGGCAATATACTAATTGCTTCCTCAATTTCAACATCTCTTTGCAGTGGCTCAGAGAGAAATGGATTCAGACTAGACACGCCACTTCCCTGAATATATTCCATTGCCATTTGCCGGTTAAAACAAGTAGAGTCGCCATATAAGCTACCATAATATTGTTTAAATTGTTCTACTATATCTTCGGGTCTAGTATAATCGGATCCATCTATCCCCTTGTTTAACTCAATATTAGACCTAGCTCTTGAATCGGCTATCTGATTGGCCATTAACCGTCCAACCGTCTCCCATACTCACACTGTTTAGACTTGAACTTGTGATAGATGTTGGCAACATTTTCCCCTCATATTTCTTCTAAGTTTGGCTCTTGTTTCGTTAACCAACTCATATATCTGCTGTTCTCCTGGGTCTTTTGTAGCAACTGCGGTAGCATGTTTTTGTTCCAAATCTAAATAAAGCCTAAGTTCCTGTTCCTGTTGGCATAACCCCAGCGGATTCTGCTTTATGTTATATTGCAATGTAACCCCCCCTAACGAAAGCCTTGATGCAGTCCCAAACATATTCCCCCAATATTCCTTGCATATGTCCACATATTCTGGATTACCCAAAAGGTGCCTAGGGAATGTAAATCCTCGCCCTGCACCTTTGATCCCAGGTTGAGCCTGAATTGTTAGCATCACTTGATTATGATCAGATGTTATTTTGGGGCATATCTCAATATATGCATTTTCAAGAGCCCTACTGTTTATAAAAATAATATCTATCCTAGTATATGGTATATGGGGATAGGAGTAACATGTATACCCCGGCACCAAGGGGTTTAAGTTTATCCAGGCATCCTCCAATTGATTAATACGTAGAAGGTCCATAATAGCAGCCTAGTCCTGCCCATTCTAGCACGGTATAAAGTATTAGTTGTATCTAATTTTTTCTATCTAAGATACAATTAAAGTTCCCCATAACAATCAGCTCCCCAGCCCAATCCAGTATTTCAGAACAAAAATACACAAAAATATCAGGGCAATCAACATTATGTCTGTAAACAGCACATACTGTAAACTTACACCCATGAACCAAAATCTGTGATAGCGCCCACCTCCCTTTTGAGTCAGTCTTTGTTTGGAGCACCGTAAATAACATTTTCTCGATTTCAAAATAGTCGGAATTTTAAATCCGACATTTAGCAGTATTATAAAACAAAACAAGCTGCAAATCCATGTTTTACACTGCCCTCTCCACTTGTGCTCAACCTTGTGCCCTAACTTGTGCTCCACCAATACTACCTTACATATATTGTGGTAAACCCAACCCACCCTGCCCCCCTACCCACCCCCTGTACCTACAGAAAGGAATAGCCCCTTTTCTGCTGTCCCAAGTTGTCAGCATAGGGAGAGCGTTCCCTCCCCACAACCCCGCAAGATGCGTAAGCTACCGCCCCCACCCGCCCATCGCCTGTAATCTCCCAAAGGAAAAAGAAAAAAGAAAATATTTTCATGATATCTAATAACAATAAGTACAAGCACTTAAGATGCCAAACTCTGCAAGTATTATACTATTTATATACTGAGCTTCCCTGCGCCAAACCGGGCAGCAATACTCCCTCTCTATTAGCACAAGACAGATAGAAAAAAACATTCTTTTTTTCCCCTATTCAGTCCTCTTTTGACCACAGCTTGCCATTCTGATATAGCTTGCTGAGCTTCATTCTCCTCTGAAAAGAAATGTAGTCAGCCATCCTTTAAAAATTTTAACTGCGCTTGCTCTTGTAAGAAAATTTGTGAACACACTTCCTTAAACGATTGGCGCAACCGCCATCGTTTATCCATAGTTTGTTTACATAAATCTAATCTCACAAAAATTGACAATGTATCCACCTTTACAGTGGCAGATGGATGCAACTTTAGGTATATTGCTTGTCACACCAAAAAATTACCCAATAAAACTAGGATCGGCCTTGCAAAATTGGACCTGTTTTGATTCGTCTGGGATATGACCAGTGGTTGCCTATGAGCTCGCTGAACGAAAGTGTCCATGTCCCAGTCAGCAAAATCAGGAAAAGCTCTTCGAAAAAGACTCGCAATAAATGCCCGAGGGTCTGCTCCTTCTCTCCCTTCCGGATTT
Organism: Lissotriton vulgaris; assembly: GCF_964263255.1. Taxonomy (NCBI): domain Eukaryota; kingdom Metazoa; phylum Chordata; class Amphibia; order Caudata; family Salamandridae; genus Lissotriton; species Lissotriton vulgaris. Next base: position 1,046,152,775 of record NC_141697.1, on the reverse strand, counting down.
CCATAAACCCTTAGATTTTGTCGCCGTTGGCGGTTTTCCAAGTCTTCTAACTTTGCTTGTATGATCCTCTTTTGAGAGTCTTGTGACTCAGCAATATTTACTGTGAATAAATTGATCTTCTCAACAGCTGCGACTTGCCCCTGCAGCTCTGTGACCTCAGTAGAGAGCTGAGTAACCCTAGATGTGACGTCTCGCAGTGTTTGCTTTATTTCTTGACTATCCACTTGAGCCTGTTGGTAATACTCTTGAGCTACCGCTCCCTGGACTGTCAAGCTTGCATTATTTTGGCTAATGTTGGTTCCTCGCTCTCAACCGGTCGTTGACTACTGACAGTAATTTCTTCTTCTAAGATTCCCTATAGCAAAAATGACAAGCTCGTAGCCATTGGTGTAGGTATCGAATGAGAAGGGGACTGTTTCTCCACCGCTTGCACAGAGTGAACCAACTGAGCTGATTGATCTGTTAATTTCGCCAACGACACTGGCAAGCCTGATAGACTATTATTCAGACCACTACGTGTCCCATCCTGATCATTAAAGTCCTTGTGCCGGATCACTACTGCTACTACAGCTGCCGCCAGCGATAGTTCATCTGTGTTAGGCGCAGCTACTTCTCAGTTCGCAACTGCAGCTCCAAGCGTACCACCGGTATTTCCAGAATTAGACAACCTTGACATGATTGCCTTTACATCACCTTTTGTAGCTACCCATTTGCGTAGGGGACTGATTCCAGGGGCCACCATTGTAGTGTTAACAGTTGCCTCCTTCAGTCATCCCATCGTGTTAGCTACTTGGGTCTTAAGCCACCACCTCGGCCTTTACCTCCTTTGCCAGTCGTTATAGCCTTTGGCCCCTTCGATCTTGCTCCTTTTATTTTATTTTTTTTATTTTAGAAGTTTTCTATAGCGCTGTCAAGACCCAAAGGTATCAGAGCGCTTTACAGTAGGAGCATAGTATATAATCAACAGAAACATGACAGTGAGTGATGTACCATAAATGAATCACATAGTATAGAGCGACATAATTGTCATGTAGAGCTTCTTTGGTTTCAGGGTTCTGTGGGATCATATAGCTCTATGCTTGCTGTCTGTCCCATGTTGTCCACATCCCAGGGAACAGGTGAGGAATAAGGATTTGAGTTGACTTTTGAATTCCAAAAAGGAGGGTATGAGACTGATGTGTGGAGGAATGGAATTCCACATTTTGGGGGCGTTTCCAGTGAAAGAGCACTCCGCTGTTCTTTTCCTTCTAGTTTTTAGGTGGAATGAGTAGGAGGGAGTTAGAGATTCTCAGATTTCTGACTTGACCTGCTTTTTTGAGTTTTTTTTGCCTGTATGGAGGGCTTTGTGGGTTAGGCAGGCCGTTCTAAAATTACTTCACATTTCCACTAGAAGCCATTTGAGTTCTTTGAGTGCAGGGGAGATATGATCCGATTTCTTGATGCCGGTGATCATTCTGGCTGTCGCATGTAATGTTGTTGTGAGCGGTGCCAGATGCGCTTTAGGAATTCCTGTTAGGGCTGTGTTCCCATAGTCCAGTGTGACAGTACCAGAGATTGTGTGACCAGTTTCAGATCCTTTGTTGGAATATAGGGTTTAATTTTTTTCCGAAGTCTCAGGTTAAGGAATGCACATTTTGCCGAGTTCCTAATGTGTTTCATCATGTTCAGTTTTGGGTCTAAGGTGATGCCTAGAGATTTGACAGAGTCTGCTAGAGTAAGATTCCCTTTGAGCGCATTGATAGCCTTTAACCATTCAGCGATTTGTGGGTTATCCTCCTTGTTCGAGATGAGGAGTGTCTCGGTTTTGTCTGGATTTAGTTTTAAGTGATTGATTGTCAGCCATTCTTGCACATCTTTCAAGATGTCATTTAATCCATGGATGTCTTTGAGAGAGGTAGTTTCCAGATAGGTCTGCGTATCGTCCGCGTAGAGGTGGAAACGGATGTTGGCTTTTCTGAGTAGTTTGGATAGCGGTTCTATGTAGATGTTAAAGAGTTGTGAAGAGAGCACCGGACCTGGGGGGGGGTGAACAACCTTTACAACGAAACTTTTACAACGCACTACCATTACAACGCGGTCATTACAACGCAAACCAATACAACGCATTGCGCTGGGGGGCGCTCTAGGATAGGGAATACGTTTAATTTTCTATCCAACACCTTCCCTAGTGTCCACGGGGACTGGAGTTGGAATAGAAAATTAAACTTTTCACTATCCAGCACCTCTAAGCGCTATGCGTTGTAAAGGTTTGCGATGTAAAAAATGCGTTGTAAAGGCATGCGTGGTAAAAGCATGCGTTGTAACGTCATACATCCCCTTGGGGGACGCCCTTGTTGACTTGCTGCGTTTCGGAGGTGAAGTTCTTGATTTAGATTTTTTGTGTGCGATTGTGTATAAAGGAGGAAAACCACTTGAGAACTACCTCGCCGAGACCAGCTCTTTCTTGAAGAGCCCCGATGAGGAGTTCATGGTCCACCGTATCGAATGCTGCCGAGAGGTCAAGGAGAAAGAGTAGGCAACATTTGTCAGAGTCTAGTGATGCATGGATATCATCCATGATGTTCAGATTCGCAGTTTCTGTGCTGCAGCCTTTTCTAAAACCAGACTGGTGGGGGTCTAATAGGTTGATGTTATCCAGGTGCTGTGTTAGTTGATGAAGTACGCAACGTTCCAGTGTTTTTGAGAGTAAGGGGAGGTTTGATACAGGTCTGAAATTGTTGAAATCAGTCGCATCTAGACCGGGTTTTTTGAGCAGGGGGGTGACTTGCCCCATTTTAAGGCAGTTGGGAACCACTCCAGTTTTTTAAGGAGCTGTTTATGATTTTGTCCCAAAGCGGTGCAAAAGCGTGTTTCATTTTTTTGATTAGCAGGGGAGGAACGGGATCTGAGATATGCGCTGATGGTTTGGAGGTGGAGATCAACGAGACTACCTCCATTTCTTGAACGGGGCGAAAGCTCAGCCAGGGGGTGGGCGAAGAGCTAGGTGAGAGAGAATGGGGTACAGCCGTGATACTCTTTGTGGGGTGAGAATTGTTGAAGGCTAATGATAGTTCGATTTTTGTGATCTTGTTGTTGAAGAAGTGGGCGAAGTTGTCGCAGAGTTCTTTGGACGCCTGTATGAATAAGGCCACTGGCTTAGAGGTTTGTTGTCTGATGATGCTATAGAGCTCTTTCGGTCTATTTTTGCACTGTCCAGTGCCTCACGAAAGAAGCTGGATTTCTTGTTTTGGATGTGGTTGTTGTACTTCCCATGGGCTGATTTCAGTTGATCGCGAAGAATGGCGGTCGAGTTGTTTCTCCATTTTCTTTCTTTGGCCCTTAAGTTTCTCCTTTCTGAGTTGAGGCCAGAGTTGAACCATGTTCCAGATGGAATGGTTCTGCTCCCCTTGAGTTTAAGTGGCACTATTTTGTCAAGTAAGGACACTAGCTCAGAATTGTACTGGTCAGTGAGGTCACTGGTGGATAGGTGGTCTTTGTTGTCCGTGAGGAGTGAGCTTATCTGATCTTCCAAGATATCCAGGGGCGCTTGAGAAAGGTTTCTCCTCCATTTGGGAGGATCTTGTGGGGGTTGGTGGGAGAGAGTGGGGTGATTGATATGAAATAGAATCATGTGGTGATCAGACCAGTCAACGGGAAGTATGTGGTTGATCGTGATTGAGTTCTTTTGTGCAATGATGGCATCCAGTGTGGCTCCTTTGTAGTGTGTCTCCTCTGCACAGTGTTGTGTAAGATTGTTATCACATAGGAGACTGGAGAGCGATTGGAATAGAGCATTGTTTGTCTCATTCCACCGTATATTCAGATCACCGAGAATGACATTATTGGAATCACCGAGTGCCCATTGTGCTATCAGGTCAGACAATTGTTCTCCAAATGCGGCGTTTCTACCTGAGGGATGATAGAGCAGGTGGCACAGTAGCGAGCCACTATCTTTGGTCTTGATGATGGAGGAGAGACATTCGAATGAATCATAATCGAAAGAGGTAGTTTCCGAGATGACCAGACTATCTTTGTGGATAATAGCAACCCCTCCTCGTTGCTGATCTATCCTGTCTTTGTTGATCAGGGAGAAGCCAGGTGTTACCAACAAGTCTAGGCAAGGGGGCGATATCTTGTTTAGCCAGGTCTCCGTGAGGAACGCAATATCAATGTAATGTGAGAGGATGGCCTCGGCTAGTTCGGTTGCGTGAAATGAGGCCGATCTGCAGTTGATCAGTAAGCAGTCGGTGAAAAGCTCTTGATTGCTGGTGGTTCTTTCTTTGGTCGCCCTAGGTATGGCGGTGAGGACAGGCCATCTCATGGGGTTTTGTGCAGGGAGGGTCTTTCTGGAGGCCTGTGATCACTTGGATTTTGGATTTAGGAGAGTCCGAAGAGGGGGAATCGTCTGAAGAGGCTAGCATGGCTGCTTCGTTGTCTGACATGGGAGCTTCCGTTCTAATGGGCCTTGAGGTCATGTGAATTATATCAGACAATGAACTTGTTATGTGTTTATCTAGGTTCCTGATCGATACTGTGACCTTATGCCCCTATTTGGCTATAAATCCATTTATTCCCTATATTGGCATAACCGTTCAAGTGCGATTTTTAGAAAAGTCATCTCTGGCCTCACACGAACAGGCCACATTCCAGCATAACTCTCTGCCACTTCCTTTGCGACCAATTAGTGCAATGACAGAGCAGAAGTCACTATCTGATATTCCTAGATTAACACTCCGAGTTCTTCAACAAGATAAAAACTCAGCAAACCTGGAAATCCCCGCTTGCTTTGTTTTGATTAGTAATGGAACTCTAATGAGCAACTGATAACTATCACTTCCTAGTGACATCTTTAATTGACGTCTTATGTCCAGCAAACTTGCGTCAAACCCGGCACCTGTCAGGTATAAATATTACCAACGTTGCCTTAAGCAATGAGCTACTGTTGCTGATACTAGCTGTCTGCAAGACCCCGTGTTGGTGAAGCTAGCACTCTGTCGCTGCAGCCTGCAGTCCCCTTGGTGGTGAAGCTACTGATACCATTATCGCTGCTAAAGCGCGAACGATGGTGCAGTACGCTTAGGAGCTGAACAGCCGTCCCTCTGCGAAGACATCCAGCAGATTCCAGCTGCCCGCGGACGCTGTCCCCCCTCCTTCCTCGACGCGCTGAAGAGAGCTGCTGCCTTTCTCGTGCAGAGAAATCCAGCTCCAGCGTTTCCGGTCTGCCCTCGCGGGTGACTGGGATATCGAGAGTGACCCCTGAAGGAGATACCAATCCTCCATCATTCTATTCAGAGGTATGGTGTTGACTAAACCCTTAGATGAGAATTCTTGGCAAAACCAACTTAACTTAAAGCTACTTCCTTACTCCCCTTCCACGTGTTAGGCTTAGGTCAGGCACACTGGGGTAGGCTTAGTTAGAAGCACCAGTTGAGTATGTTAGCCTAATGTATATATGACTGTATATATGTTTTACTACTTTTAAACCATTGTATGGCTAAGAAACCATATCAATGCTTTTACAGTTCTATTTCGCAATCCTTATCTTACTGTACGTACTTTTTATCATAACAAGTCTTGCAATTGTGGCAATACATTTCTCTTGTACGAGAAGAAATACTGTTCAATAAATGTTAATCTTTATTGACAAACGCCCGTCTCTCTATTCTCTACATCTCGTGAAAGTAAACTGCACTAGACTGACTGAGTGAAATACATGTCTATTGTTTCACACGACCCTAGAGATTGACTCTTGATCTGAGGAGCAAAGTTGTCATGTTGCACGGTTGTTGGAAAACTGAATCCCTTCTTGTCTGTGCCAAGGAAGCTGATCACTTCCTATGCAGAGAAGAAAGTTTCCAGTGACCTCTGAGCTAGTTGGTAACACACCCAATTAAGTTTAGCATAGTCAGTGGAGGCCTGGAATATCCGCAGTTCCACGTCGATACTACTGTTTATGTTATTCCAATGCGCAGGGCCTAGTGGGAAACTAGGAACTACACTACATGGCGCCCAACGTTTGGTAAGGCGATAAACTAACGCAAGACAGTTAGAGTAACTCAGTCATGCATATTTCACACAGACCCCTTTCTCCCGTAAATACTCCAATAGACGTCTGGAGTGGGTGAAAGGTTAAAATCCGCCTGACCTTAGTAGGAAGAGATTCCTATGTAAAGCTCTGGTTTATTCAACGTTGAAGGATACAGTGTTCCAAAATATTGTGCACCTAATCTTTGTCTCCTTGGAGACCTACTCTGCAAACCTTGCATTTTTACAATGCCAGAAAATAACGGAACCTCTGGGGCCGCAGTAGATGCGACTCAGCAAGGTCCCGAACACACAGACCCGGATGCAATTATCATCCCGGTCCACTTAAGAAAATCTATAACTTTAAAACTTATAGAAAACGGACTGACACCTCAAGGTGGTACAGTAATTTTCGTGATAGAGGCTCACGAGTATCGGCAGACAGAGGTATTCTATTCATGGATAAATTTTCCAGCGGTAAACGCTAGAACAAAAGAGTTTCACTATTACAAAATAGAGAAACCTCCGGAAGAGTACGCTCCTTTCGAGGAGATTGAAATTCCACTTAAATTTCAAGAGCACCTGCTCTGGTTTAATGGCGCACTAAAACACAATGATCACATTACCAGGCTCGGTCCACTAGGTAGACCAGGAGCAACGTGGCCGGTTCTAGCCAGCTACACACCACATCCTGACATTGTAAAAATGTCTAAGGAAGAGCTGTTAGTACAGCTAAAAACACTAATTAAAATACATAGGCAATTAGTCCAATATGTAATGCGGACTGCAACAGTCCAACCAGCTGTTAATACACCACAGCTGACCCCTCATCAGGGGAACACAAATAAAATTACACCACAGAACATACAGTCATGTCTTGGTAAAACACCCGTAAAACGGGAACAAATTCCTTTCTGGTTAGCACAGAAAATCACTCAAATAGAGGCAGTATTTCCTGATACAATCCTATTGAGAAACACAGAATCTTGACCATCTGCCTTCCTATGGGAATCGCACCACACGTGGAGGACTGCGACACTTGGGGTACAGTCTTTGCTTCCATTTACACAAAAACACACGGTGTTCCGTCTATGGCGGTAATACCAGAAGTGCTCAAACAGATTCAAAATGAATTCGGTCCAGAGCCCGCTTTAAATCTAGGTATGAAATTACTGAAAGACTTCAAGCAGGTCTCGGCTATATTATTAGCCAACATAAAAGGAGAAGCAGCATCTGTGGCGATTCGCCAGAAGTTGAAGGAAACAGATATAAAAGATCCTGTTGAGCTTGCAAAAATCATAGAAAAATGCTATGAAGAATTAGGTAGAGACAGCTTGGGTGGGAAACCAGTTAAGCCCCAACTGCTCGAAAATCCTGAAAAATTATTTATTAAAAATAATTTAAACACTCCTAAAAAGAGCAGAGATGGAAATAAACAATCCACTCCCAAGGAAAAAGTTTTCCAGTCCAGAGGAAGGTCTCCTCGACGGAGGGAAAGAACTCTGACTCGAGAACGCCAGTCTCCCCAGAGGGAGCCCTCTGAGAAAAGATATAACCTTAGAAATAGGGATAATTTGAAAAAACCTGATAGATATCAAAGTATTGATACACGTCCCTCTCGATCTCTTCCACAGAATTCGGAAAGAAGAGGACGGTCAGACCCAGGAGAGCACACCAAGTCCAAAGACAAGGAACCTGCTCAAAATAAGAAATCTCAATTTCCCAAAAAGAAGGTAGCCAGTATTAGAGTAATCAACCATGCCGAGGATACTGAGGACACAGTTGAAAAACGGGGAGTGGGCATTGACAATGTTGGACAGTGCAGCAGAAATCAGTATAGCGCGCAAGATCTTGATGAGTCATCTGGAGACAGTGGACACGAATGAATACATTCAAGTTGAAACTGCCGACGCCAGACTTAGCGAGCCCCATAAAATATACGAAATAACATTGCGTATAGGGGGTGATAAGACTAGGAAAATTAAGGGTCTATTTTGGGATAAGCTCTCAAAAGGCTACGATATTCTGTTAGCTGAAAAAGATTGGCCCCCAGAGTTTGTCAGGGAGTGCCCTCGTGGCGAAGAAGTGATTATGCCTGCCTTCTCGAATCACATTCCGATTCACAAAAAATATACATATGCAAGGAAATGGGCAGTAGCCCAGGCACCTGCATTGTATAAAAATCATGTAGGATGGGATGAGGACTCTCCTCCTCACAAAATCCAATTAAAAAGTGAACCAACTGCCCAACGGCAGTATCCTATAAAGCAAGAAGCTAAAAAACAGGTCAGGGAGATCTTAGATCAACTTGAGTACCAGGGGGTGATTGAAACATGCACCTCTCAAATGAACAATCCTTTGTTTCCTGTCTCCAAGCCAGACAATTCATATCGTCTAGTTTTGGACTACAGACATCTTAATACATGTTGTAAAACTTTTGCAGTACAAAACTCGCATAGTGCAGCCCTAATGAATAACATAGTTAGGAAAAAATATAAAACGACATTAGACATATCTAATGGTTTCTTTTGTCAAAACATTGCACCGGAAAGCAGATATTTGACCGCTTTCTCCGCATTTGGGTCGCAGAAAAAATTCTGTCGACTCCAACAGGGGTTCAAGAACAGCCCAGGACTATTCTCAGCTAGGGTAACAGAGTTACTACAAATCTATGATGATGAGGCATTATCTTACGTAGATGATATCTATCTCACAGACGATGACTTGGATACTCACTTGAAAAGGGTGAACACCATTATACTTGGGTTCGCAGCAGAGGGTTACAAATTCAACTTTAAAAAGTCTCGAATTGCCCATCTGACAGTACTGTTTTTAGGGTACGAATTATCAAGTGAAGGGAAAAGCCTAGCGGACAACTTCTTAGAGAAGTGCGCTGTACTCCAAGCTCCAAAAACGCTGAAGAATTTACAATCCATTCTAGGTTTTCTGAATTTCGGAAGAACTTACATTCTAAATTACGCAGAGAGGGTTAAACCTCTCTACGAAGTAATTAAACCTGATTTTAAACAAATCAATTGGACTCAAAAACACACAGAAATGTTGAGATCACTGCAAACAGACATGTTAGCAAAAACAAAATTAGATACACGTGACAACACACGTGATCTTGTAATCCGAGTCATCCCAGGAAGATGCGGATTCACGTACCTGACCTCTAATGAGGGAGAAAAGGTACCTATTTCAATTAAATCTCACTTGTACACACAAGCAGAAAAAACATTCAGTCACACAGAACGAACTGTGAAAGCAGTGCAAATCGCATTAGCAAATGAACGAGGCGCTATTCAGCCCAGTAAACCTGCCTACAGTGTCACTGGATCAGAAATGGATACAGTGTATAGATTCTCTAGGAGCGGAAGATGTGAAATACTATTTCGCCCCGCAATTCGAAGAACTGAATGATTTAGAATATGAAGAAGAATATCCTCTGCCAATCGAAATTCTGCCTCTCCCACAATACGCCTGTATAATCTATACAGATAGCTTTATACAGCATTTCAACGTAGAGAGAAAATCCTACGATGCAGCATGTGCGATCATTAAAGGTCGTTGGCTGTGCGGTAAATTCAGACCGAAAGTAACAAAAACTGAATCTGTAAGAAACTGTTCGGTTCAGAGAACTGAAATCAGATCTTTAAAGATGGCGCTCGAAAATGCAGAACGTGAATTCCCGACACTTATAGTGTGCGATTCTCATTTTTGCGTCAACTCTTACAACAATAAACTGCAGAGTTGGATCGAAAACGACTACAAAGATGACACAGGTGCCACAATAAAGCATAAAATGCTCTGGAAACAAGTAGCTCTTTTACACAAAGAACTACAAAAGACTCACGTGACTCACGCACAGAGTCTTCGACGTGATGGCGTTCACGTTGCAGGGAATTCATTGGCTAATACAGCCACAGCGGAAGCAACTAAACCGGCTTCCGTAGCCACAAAAAAGCGTACAGATAAATACATAGACGGGGAAACCATGCTGGCAGTAAAAACGACTGTAAAAGGCGACTGCGCAGCACTACCCGTAAACTATCCACTCAATTATGCATACATAATCGATGCAAACTCCGTTCCTTTTGCTCGAATCCCTGGAGTGGGGGACAGAGTAATTCCAAACAGGAGCAGGAGGGGCTTCCTCTTACTGGAAGCACACATGGGGTTGGGTCTGAGACACCAAACAATCAAAGCCTCTCTGAAAGAATTACAATCAGAGTACTGGTGGCCAGGAATGAGCATAGATATTCAATGTTTTGCTCAAAATTGTGAAAACTGCAACAGAGATCGCAGTAATGAACAGGCCAGTGTAGTTTCAGGATCCCTGCTAGACAGCATAAGGCGGTCTATCTGCGCAATCAAAGAAGAGAAGCGCGTCCCAGTGTACACCATTAAGACTAAAAGCACTTAAATAATGAGGCCCCCCGCGCTCGGCTGACGCTAGAACGGTTATAAAAGATTTGCGAGTCTTTATCGGCACATACGCAATTACCACGTTCCATTCTGACCAGGGTCCTGCTTTCAGCTCTCGAGCCTATAAGGAGGCCATGGCCAGCATGGGAATTGGGTTGCGGTATTCTTGTCCGTCGCACCCCGAAGGGAACAGTGTGGTAGAAAGAAAAAACCGGGACATAAAGCAATCTATAACAGCGAAGGTATTAGGTTCAGGCGCTGGGTGGGTCAAACATTTAATAAGTGTCCAGACTAGTCTTAACAACATGCCAAGAAATTCTCTAAAAGGTTTCAGCCCATACGAACTATTGTTCGGAATTAGAATGCGTATTCAGGACCTCGATAGTCAGATGTCAGTGGTACAAGAAGAAACAACGCACTTTGATGTAAAGGATCGTTTGGCTGTTTTACAGGAACTGAATGAAACAAGAAAATCATTAAGCAACATAAAGTTAAAGCAACAGCCAAGTACCACTGACGAGGCACCACCAGCAACAGCCCCAGCAAGGCCTGTCTGGATTCCAAAGATTGGGGATCTAGTCAGAGAAAAGATCGCGGTTAAGAAGGAATTTGGGCCTTCTTACAGAAAAGCAGTACCTGTCTTGGCAGTCACCGGAACAAGATCAGTTGTGCTGCCGCCCCTTGCTGGTAAAAAGGAGAACAGAGTCGTGTCCATCGACCTGGTAAAACCACAAGCATGTGGCCTATAATCAACAGTAGGCCCAGTGGACTCCCAAGAAACAACAGAATACCCAAACTTGCAACAATCCAAGAGGTTCAAACTGAAAGACTAATCACATTCGATCAGCCTGCAGTGCACAATGAAGGACTATGCAATAATGCCATGGAACTCGTGCCTCTTGAAACACAGATTGAAACAGTTCGTCAAGAAACAACACCAGTCTACTATGATGTGGCATCAGAAAGTGCTACCGAGAGACAGATTGAAAGAACAATCCCATCAATTGACAGAACTGCCTCTGGTTATTTCATCAACTTCGACAACTTCTCTGAAGATCAAAACGACCCCGAAGTGATGCCAGAAACAAAAAAGACTTTTAAAGAAAAAGCAACAGAACTCTTTCATCAACTAAAAGAAATCTACCTTGTTTCCCCTTGGCTAGAGTTCTGGTTCGGTCTAGGTGTATTTTTCCTCCTGCTTTGGCTCATCATGATACTGTGTTTGGGAAGATTCATTGAGGGAAAATATATTACAATGGACACAGCAAGTCAGAACATCAACCTAGTCCTGAAACCACACAGATCATCCCACGTGAAGAAAAGAGAACTGTCAACAGTAAATGTCACAGCAATTCCAATACCTGGTGGGGTAGTATGGGAGAAAACAGACTATGAGATCTATGGTCCGGTCGAAATCCTGAAGTATCCTCATCAACTGAAGGTTTCCTTAAGTGACTTTGTAACGCCTAGTACATTCTCTGATGATTGGGACTTTAACAGTATTAATGACATGATGTCTGATTTAGTAATGTCAGCTAGATTCACAGATCATGATTATTTACAAGGTTCATCTAGTTATGAGCAGTTATTCTGTTACACCCACTATGGGGATCATTACTTGCATAAATCTGCACAGCCTAGAAATGTTTTTTTTTTTGTAAAATTTTTTATTTTGCATACAGAGAAAAAATAACAATTAACAAAAGACATCACAGTGGGCGCATGGAAGGTCCCACACAGTGGGAAGGCTGAAAAGGAAGATGAGGCAGGGCATTAAAGCAAAAAAGTCTTCAGTGCTGGTAATGTCGGCAGTCCCGCAGCAATCCCCCGCCAAGGGGTAGCTCAAATAGTGCAGCCAGCAACTAGTCCAGGAGTTCTCCAGCGATCAAGTATGCCTCATCTCGGTGAAGTAACTGTCCCAATGCAACACCCTACCCTCCCCCCAAAAACAAAACTTCCCCCTCCCCCCCCCGTGACGGCGCCGCTCGCAAATCTCATTCATACACCAAGCACACTCTAGAGTTGAAACAAGTGCAAGTTCCTCAATGACGCCGGGCAAACAGCCGAAGGCAAGCCAGCAGAAAGAAAGGACACCAAGGGGCCCCACACGTGCTTGAAGTTTTTATATTTGCCTATAAATATATCCGCCATTCTCTCGAGACTCAGAAGTCTCCACAGTCTGGAGTGCCAAAGGGAAACCGCCGGGGCCTCCTTACGTTTCCAGGCCGAGGCCAGCGTGAGCTTGGCCGCGCCGAGGCACAGCCACAAGATCTTTTTGTCGGCTCGCGATTGGTGTTCCAGGCCGGGATCTCTCAAACCCAGCAAAACGAATTCGGGGGAGTCATCGATAGGGTACTGCAAAATGTCTTTAATATGCGATAAGATCTCGGCCCAGAAGGGCTTAATGATCGGGCAATCCCACCAAACGTGGCGGAAATCCCCCAAAAGGCCACAACCCCTCCAACACCTGTCCGTGGCCGCCGGGAAAATGCGATGAAGTCGAGCCGGAACCATGTACCATTGCGTTAGGGTTTTGTAATGTGCTTCCCTCAAAAGTATGGAGTGGTTAAACTGCGTCATGTCCTTCCAAAGCGCCGACCATTCTCCGTCAGTGATATCCCTCCCCACCATCTCCTCCCATTGCTCCATGTAACGCGGTCTAGGGGAAAGGGCCGAGCGGAGCAGCAGCCGATATAAAAAGGAGATAGCCCCCTTCATGGCCGAGGTCTTCAAGAGAAAGGCCTCAAAGTCGGATAAAGGTCTCGTCGCCGCTTCTCGCACCACGGGCAAAGTGGCCCAGTGTAGCAGTTGTAAATGCCGGTACCTTTCCCCCGGCGGCACTTGATAGTCCCGCATGCAGTTCTCGAACGTCAAGGGTTCGGGGCCATGGAACAAGTGAAGTAATGCCCGGCATCCCCCCTCCCTCCAAACGTTAAAGGGGCCCTCAGTGAGCGCCGGGGGAAACTCTGGATTAAAGTGCAAAGGGGTGAACGGGGATGGGAAGGTCGTCCATCTCTCGTCACTGGCCAGTGTGTCCCAAACTTTCAGCGTAGTCCCCGTGGGGGTACTAATGTACGCGTTTACCGGGCGGTCTCGCTTCGGCTTCCACGCTAGATCCCAGATGGACCGGCCTGCCACACTCCGGTCCATGTGCAGCCAGTGTTTGTCAGAGAACTGCTGCGACCACTCCACCATAACTCTAAGTTGGGCCGCCTTGTAGTAGAGGTGGAAGTCCGGAAGGCCTACCCCTCCGTCATTTCGCAGGCGCCGCAGAAGTGTAAATGAAAGCCGCGCCCGACCACCTTGCCAGACAAATTTCAACATCATCGATTTGAGGTGGCTAAAAAAGGTAGAGGGCAGTGGAATAGGCAAGGCTTGGAACAGGTATAGATATTTGGGGAGAAGGACCATTTTGATAGCATGTACCCGTCCCAGCCAGGACAGGAATCTAGGCTTCCATTTCTCCAGTTCCACGCGTGATCTGGCCATGAGGGGCGGGAAATTGGCCGCAAAGAGACCGCCCACTGTCGGGGTGAGGTGTACCCCGAGATATAGCAGGGACCCCGAGGCCCAGGCCAACGGCGTCGTCGCCTTCTCCCGTGCCACCTCGGCCTGAGATAGGGTCAGGTTCAGGACATGCGATTTGCCATAGTTGACCTTGAAGCCGGCCACCGCCTCAAATTCCAGCAATATATCACGTACACATGGAAGGGAGTTAGCGGGGTCGGCCAACGACAAGAGGACATCATCTGCAAACAGGGTGATCTTGTGCTGTTCCCCAGTGAACGGGATGCCCTTCACCCCCTCATGCTCCCGGACTGCCAGCGCCAGAGGTTCAATGCTGAGTGCAAACAGCAAGGGCGAGAGGGGACATCCCTGCCTAGTGCCCCGCGAGTGTTGGAAGAAGGCCGACAAGTGGCCGTTCACCGCCACCCGTGAACGCGGGCTGCAGAAGTTAGCTCTTACCATCGCGATGAAGCGATCGGAAAACCCAAACGCCCGTAACGTGTGGAAGAGAAAGCCCCAGTCCACGCGGTCGAAAGCCTTCTCCGCGTCCAGCCCCACCGAGACCGCCGGGATGCGGAACCTGTCTGCCTTCTCTATAAGGTGGATGACCCTCCGGGTGTTATCATGCGTCTGGCGGCCTTTGATGAAGCCCGATTGGTCCGCATGGATAATCGACGGCAGCAGGTCTTGCAGGCGGCTCGCTAATATAGCCGAGTAGAGCTTGGCGTCGATGTTGAGTAAGGCTATAGGGCGGTATGAGGCACACCACTCCGGGTCCTTCCCCGGCTTCGGCAGGACCGTGATCACTGCTTCCGCCAAGGTCCCAGAATTCACCCCAGGTCCAGCCATGTCGTTAAAGAGGGCGACCAGGAAGTCACACACCTCAGTCGCATAGGTCTGGTAAAAGACAGCGGTGAACCCGTCGGGGCCGGGGGCTTTGTGTAGTTTCAGGTTTTTAATAGCCGCGAGAACCTCCTCCCTTGTGATCGGAGCCTCCAGTAAGTCATTCCAGGCCCCTGGCACCTGCGGAAGCGATATGCGCTGCAAAAATGCACGTTGATTAGCCGCGTCCAACTCTTCCCCCGCGTACAACGCGGCGTAGAAGCGGCCAAAGACATCAGCCTTCGCCTCGTCATCGTGCTGGAGCACTCCTGCCAAGTCTCTAATCCCACCTACGTATTCCCGCTCCCTCTTATCCTTCAGTTGCCGGGCAAGGTGTCTACCAATCTTGTTGCCCCCAGAGTAGGAGAGCCGGCCCAGCCGCAACAGTGTGAGTTCAGCCCTATTCGTGTAGTGAGACTTCAACTTGCCCCGTACTGCCGTTAGGGGACGTAGGGTCACCCTCGAGGGATTAGCTTTGTGTTCCCTCTCAAGCGCGAGCACCTCTGCCTCCAGCGCTTCCCTCTCCTTCCTACGTAAGGTGTTCAATTGCGTGTTGAGGCCCAGGCACGTCCCCCTGATCGTCGCCTTAAAGGCGTCCCAGGTAGTCATTAGGGACGTGTCCGAGGGAGGGTTGCTATCAAAAAAGTCCCGGATGGCCTGACGCAAGGCCTGATGGGATATATCGTCTCGTGCCACCGAGGCCGGGAAGTACCATTTCCAGTTCGCGGTGTCCGGCGGCGACCACCGAAGCGTGAGCACTAGAAGACTGTGATCCGAGACAGAAATCGGGAGAATGGCGGCATCTAAGATGTTTCCTCTAAGGGACTGGCTGAGGAAGACGTAGTCCAGGCGGGAGTAGGAGTGGTGCACATGGGAAAAGAACGTATAGTCCTTCACAGCAGGGTGAAAAAACCTCCAACCATCCACCAGCCCCATCTCCTCCACCCCCCTCTGTGTACTCCCCGAGAAAACCCCCGTGTCCGCCCTCCGACCCCCCGAGCTGTCCATCTCCCCATCCCAGACCAAGTTATAATCACCCAACATGAATACAAGTCCTTCCGCAAAGTCCCCCACCTTCTCCAGCAGCTCCTGCAAGTACTTATTTTGGCCCGAATTAGGCAAGTAGAGCACCACAAACGTACACAACCTGCCCTGGATGTGCCCCTTGACCATCAACCACCGTCCTTCTCTATCGGTGCGGACTCCCACAGGCTGAAAATGCAACGCTGCCTTAAACATTAACGCCACCCCCCGATGCTTCGTGACAGCTGAGGACCTGTACACAATGGGGTACGCCCTGTGTCGGAGCCGCATTTCATCCTTTCGAGCTAAATGGGTTTCCTGAAGCCCCACCACATCAAGGTGATGGTCTACAAGGTATTTCAGGACCTTCTGTCTCTTCTGAGGGGAATTCAAGCCCTTGACATTCCAAGTGCCTATACTAATCGGCATAAGAAACACCTCCCAAAGATCTTGCTATCAGAAATACAAATGGCGCCCAACCCTCCTTCCACCCCTCCCCCCAACCACGTGCTCCAAAACGTTCCCAGACCAGTCGTAGGCTCAGCCCCTCTACAGCATGGCGCGCAGTCCACCACTCATTCTCTACATTCATCCCCAAAGGCCTGCCGTCACGGCCCCCCCTCCCCCTCCCCAACAGTCCCCCAACCAAAACCCCCCCGAACCAACACAGAACATTGTACAAAAATGGAAAAAAAAGTGCAAAAACCATACTCAACAGGATCAGTAGGCCGAAGTCCGTAGGAAGCCCCCAATCGAGTGACAGGCCAGAGGAATGAAGCCACTATTCCCCTTGACCGTAATCAAGGTCGTCTCCACCAGAGTACTTGCACACCCTCGATCAGAAGGCCCGAGCCTTCCCGGCGCCAATCCGCCATTTGGGGATCACGCCGCCCCAGAGCTGAGCTGTGAAGCAGCCAACGTGGCGAGGCCACCGAAGCGACCGCTGCCCCTCGTTCCTGCAGGCTGGTAGAGAGGTCCGGACGTTGTCTTGCAGGGGATCCGGCGGGGGAGCGCCCTACCCTGTGCCAAGAGTTCGATCGGCGGCGCCGCCGAGATGGGGAGGCCGCCGTGGCCTGCGATGATGGAACATCCGCCAATCCCAGAAGCTCTTTTGCCGCCTGAAGTGTGCGTACTTGGGCCAGGCGGTTCTGCCATCTGAAAATTATTCTGAAAGGGTGCCCCCAAGAGTAGGCGATCCCCCTCTCTTTCAGGAATGCTGTGATAGGACGGAAGTCCCTTCGTTTTTGTAAGGTAGAGGCCGCCAAGTCCTGGAACAGCTGGGGTCTATGGCCACGGAATTGCAATGAGTCGATGGTCCTGGCCTTCCGTAGTATCCTCTCCTTGAGTTGAAAATCGTGGACGCACACCAGTATGTCGGGGGGAGGACCCCCCCCTCGCCGCGGCAAGCCCACCCGGTGCACTCTGTCCATCCGTATCTCCGTCGTGTCCTCCTCATCTAGGACCTGGAGGAACAGCTCCTGTACGTATCCCCGGAGGTCTCCCGCCTCTCCGTCCCAGGGCACCGCCCGTATACGGATGTTGTTCCTACGGGAGCGGTTTTCAAGGTCTTCCGTATGCAGTTGGAGGTCCAAATTCTGCTCGGTGAGGCGGATAATGTCTTGCTGGAGCATATGAACATCTGTGGCCACGCTCAGGTCCCTGTCCTCCAGGGTCGCCACCCTCTCACCTATGCCGTCCACGTCCCTCCGCACCTCCCGCAGGTCGGAGGCGAGCCGCGACCTGAGTTCCGATATGTCCTCCTTGATGGAGGCAAACAGCTCCGACATGAAGGCCTTCGTCACCGGAGCGTCTTCATCAGATTGCCTTGATGACCCACTAGCTCCAGGGGAGGCCGGTTGTTGGGAGGCCTTGTCCTTCCCCTGGTTTCGTTTGCGTTGCACTGTAGACATGACGCCCTGTGTCGGCTCCACGTGGCCAAGGAAGCATCGGGGTCTGCCGGCGGGCCAAGCACTCGGTTCCTTCTTTCGCCTCCAGTCGTTTCCAGGCTCCCCGCCCTCAGGCACTTGACTGTGAGCGTCTCCCGTATCCCAGACGGGAGTTCCAGGGGGCCAGCGATCTGCCGCCTCGGTCCTCCGAGCCTCCGCCACCAATGAGCGATAGAGTCACTCCCGTGCCCCGTCGTCGTCCGGCTCCGTGCAGCGACCCGGCCCTAGGCTCGGACAGTTCAAGCAGGCCGCAGGCGCCACCCACGTGGGGAGGCCAGTCGATGGCGTTAGCAAGGGGCCACCGGTTGTGCAAGTGGCGCTACTTGGCCAGGGGTCCTCTCCCAGGCGTGGCGGGGTATGAGCCGGGTCTCGCCGATAGAACCTCCCTCGTCCAAACTCCGGTCCGCTCAGCCGACCGTCTGCTCCAGTGCCTGCAGGCGGATCTAGGGCCCCGCCCCTCGACCACGCCGGGCCGCGATGGTTGGAAAGCCCGGGGTCTCACAGGCCGTAGGCTGCGAACGTCCTCGCAGGTGCTCTGGGGGTCACACCGCTCCGGGGACCCCGCCAACGTCCGCCGCTCTGCTAGGCGAACGTCTCCGCCACCGTAGGGGCTCGTGGGTGCCCCCAAGAATCGTGCTATTAGTTGCTATGTTGGATCAGCGCCGGAGCGGCACGAAAAGGCGTCCTACTCCGCCGCCATCTTGGCCACGCCCCTCCTAGAAATGTTTTTATGTATAATCAATGGGAACATTGTTCTACACCACCTAAAAGCAGTTCTAAAGCATTTTTTGAGAAATTCAAATACTTCGCAGGGTTTAACACCAGTGATGCAGAAACGTTTTATTACAAACTGTTAGATAAAACAGGAATGAAAACAATGCTGACAAATTCTAAATTGATATATTCAGAAGCATTTTATGACAAAATGATGACATTTGGTTTTGATTATTGGAAAAATAATATTGAAACGAAAACAATTTGGGGTACAAAAGATTGGCAGGTGCAAGGCATAGAAGCACTATTTAGAACCTGCATGATACCAGAACAAATGTTGTTTTTAAATGACACAATACACCAAACATCTTGTCTTGGCCTAGCTAAGATCAAAGACCTTAAAACACCGTCTATACCAAAGCCAATACCTGAGAATGCAACCGCAGATATTGAGTTAGACGTGTCACAAATTTTACATTTGAACAGAACACATCCTGATTGGAAAAAGTGGTTAATCTGGCCTACTGACACAAACAGCTGTCAAGATAGATTCCTGAATAAATCACAGGGGTTAAAAATGACCAGATTAGACTCCAGATACTCCCAGAGACAACACCCAGGGATTATAACAACATACAGTGTAGGGAAACTCTGCCTTGAATGGCTAACAACATCCACACTGGCTGAAATTAAGCAACACTTGTCTTTACTAAAAGATGGTGCTGATTTGCGCGATTTCATTCTTGGACCACGCAAACAGCGTCAAAAGCGTTTCATAGCGACCAGTATCTATGCTGCTTACAACGAGGCTTGGAAAGTAAAGCAAATTGAAACTGCTGAGAAAATACGAGAAATTGATCGTATTAATTTGGAAAAATCACTTTCTGTGGTGGACAATGGGTTAATGACTCTGTCTTCCAGAATATATTCGTTGGACAATATTGTATTCTCTGCCTTTGATGTGATAGATAGAGACTTGCTAATGTTACAACATGGCCAGTCTCAATTACGTTCTATTATAGAATTAGGCTGGACGCTGCAAAATCTTCGTTCAGGCTATGTGCCTTGGCGTTTAATCAACACAACGTCATTATTTTCCAGTTTTAACCTTACTGATAAACAGATCAGTTTGGCACAGAAAGGAGCAGACTATACAATCCTGAGCATCGAAAAACTTGAGAGATTACTATTGACAATGTCAGAGAGTCCTGTCATTGAATGGATAATACACGGAATTATCACAATTCCGATAACAACTTTCCGATTTAAAAAGTGCCTTGAGTACATACCTGCTGGCCAGTATGAACAATTAGGTAAAGGATATGTAAAATCTGAATGGAAATTACCATACACTCATTCTTGCTATAGTGACAGCAACAAAAATGTATTTCTCAGTGGTGACAACTGTAAACATTCACTAAGCGGTATACTTTTGTGTCAGGGTATTAATTTACACGGAGCATGTGATGGAAATTCTAACAACCTTTCATGCCACCAGCTAGTCACACCTGCAACTCAGATAGAGCCCTTCTTTATGCAACTTTCGAACTGGAGTTACATTCTTAGAACGGATCACAGATGTTGTGGCCTTGTGCCAGGGAAAAGTTATCTAGTAAGAGTAACATCCATGGTCAAATGCTGTATGCAAGCATTGTTTCCGAGTGGGCCTGCAGACACAGTGACTCCCATCTGGCCTCGTCTGAATCTCTATTCTATACGAATTGATACATTAAGCAAAATGAAATCTGTACTTTTACAGACAACAGTGCCTATAACGTCATCAAAAGAGACGTATGATCTTCTAGTTGCAAGGACAGCTACTGAAGTTCATGACCTTTTATCAACAAATTGCCCCGTGCATTTCGTAGAAATGTTGAGCCAACTCCTTAACATGTCTAGTGCAACAAGCATCCCAGGCATATTTAAGACAGTCTTTACGGGACTTCTAACACCCTTCCAGGCAATTTTGGGAATCGTTCCTAATTTTGTACACTCTGTTTTTGGCGGCATACCATTATTTTTGGGACTCGTCGCAGGGATTTTATTTTTTTGACCCTCCTGCTTCGTTATGGCAAGCCGAAACTCAGACATAGCTCCCATGGGAATGGAAGAGACAATCCTAGCAATGCGCTACCGGGACAGGATAACTAACGTCCTTGGATTGGCCAGGCTGAGAGATCTAAACATGACCTGGTTCCTTTCATTCAGACCTATATGGCAGAACTGTATCTTACCGGTACTAAGATGTATGCTATGCGGCGATGAATGCGTGTTGGACATCTGTCTTTCACTTCCATCAGCAGTACCAACGGACGTCGATACTTTGCTCAGTCCAATAACGGCTCACGCATTGTGTTGTCCCCAGCGGCTACCAATCCTGATGACAGCATTCGTTGAGACTCCTGTACTATGACTAGGTGGTAACAGTGGAGCAAGTGACAAAAGCAACATCACCCAGGTACGACCTTCTGTGAGCATTGCTGCTCCTGACTACGATGACAGCAATCATTCTCACACCTGCCAAGTTACAGCGCTATCTAATTTGGTTGAACTGTCACCTGAATTTGTAGACCAATTCTTTGAGAGCCTGTCTGATACGATGTTCTCACCCGTACAGAAACAATAACTTTTGAGAAGCTTTCCGACTCACAGCGTTCTCATGAACTCTGAATTCGGCCTTCAGTTTTGATCAACAAAAACTGCAGAAAGTGTTGGAACTCTATTTCCCCGTTCAAGCATTAATTCTTTTTTAATTGGATATTTTTAATATTGATTTTGTTTTTGGCACGAACAATTCTTTGCTTAACGTAAAAACTATTCTTAGAGAACAGAAGCTTCAAAACTTCTAATTTTAAACACATCTAGAGACATAACAACATTACATCAGCCTCTAGCACATGTTATTGCAATGCATTTATATGTGATGATTTATCTCGCTTTTCTTCTGTCAGAGATACTTCATGTGTAATTCTTTTTTGCATAATCATTCATTGATTTCATATGCAATAATTTTTGAATGATTTCTATGCTTCAAAAACGTACAGTACCTAAAAATTCACGTATGACAAATACGCCTATTTCGAATGCATATATGTATTTTGGGGTGGGCAATGTTACACATGCATCTAATTGCTTTAGTTTTAGTAATTTGATGGACATGAATACGTGGAGTGGGTGTTATGTGTTTATCTAGGTTCCTGATCGATACTGTGACCTTATGCCCCTATTCGGCTATAAATCCATTTATTCCCTATATTGGCATAACCGTTCAAGTGCGATTTTCAGAAAAGTCATCTCTGGCCTCACACGAACAGGCCACATTCCAGCATAACTCTCTGCCACTTCCTTTGCGACCAATTAGTGCAATGACAGAGCAGAAGTCACTATCTGATATTCCTAGATTAACACTCCGAGTTCTTCAACAAGATAAAAACTCAGCAAACCTGGAAATCCCCGCTTGCTTTGTTTTGATCAGTAATGGAACTCTAATGAGCAACTGATAACTATCACTTCCTAGTGACATCTTTAATTGACGTCTTATGTCCAGCAAACTTGCGTCAAACCCGGCACCTGTCAGGTATAAATATTACCAACGTTGCCTTAAGCAATGAGCTACTGTTGCTGATACTAGCTGTCTGCAAGACCCCGTTTTGGTGAAGCTAGCACTCTGTCGCTGCAGCCTGCTGTCCCCTTGGTGGTGAAGCTACTGATACCATTATCGCTGCTAAAGCGCAAACGATGGTGCAGTACGCTTAGGAGCTGAACAGCCGTCCCTCTGCGAAGACATCCAGCAGATTCCAGCTGCCCGTGGACGCTGTCCCCCCTCCTTCCTCGACGCGCTGAAGAGAGCCGCTGCCTTTCTCGTGCAGAGAAATCCAGCTCCAGCGTTTCCGGTCTGCCCTCGCGGGTGACTGGGATATCGAGAGTGACCCCTGAAGGAGATACCAATCCTCCATTATTCTATTCAGAGGTATGGTGTTGACTAAACCCTTAGATGAGAATTCTTGAAACCTTGGCAAAACCAACTTAACTTAAAGCTACTTCCTTACTCCCCTTCCACGTGTTAGGCTTAGGTCAGGCACACTGGGGTAGGCTTAGTTAGAAGCACCAGTTGAGTATGTTAGCCTAATGTATATATGACTGTATATATGTTTTATTACTTTTAAACCATTGTATGGCTAAGAAACCATATCAATGCTTTTACAGTTCTATTTCGCAATCCTTATCTTACTGTACGTACTTTTTATCATAACAAGTCTTGCAATTGTGGCAATACATTTCTCTTGTACGAGAAGAAAGACTGTTCAATAAATGTTAACCTTTATTGACAAACGCCCGTCTCTCTATTCTCTACATCTCGTGAAAGTAAACTGCACTAGACTGACTGAGTGAAATACATGTCTATTGTTTCACACGACCCTAGAGATTGACTCTTGATCTGAGGAGCAAAGTTGTCATGTTGCACGGTTGTTGGAAAACTGAATCCCTTCTTGTCTGTGCCAAGGAAGCTGATCACTTCCTATGCAGAGAAGAAAGTTTCCAGTGACCTCTGAGCTAGTTGGTAACACACCCAATTAAGTTTAGCATAGTCAGTGGAGGCCTGGAATATTCGCAGTTCCACGTCGATACTACTGTTTATGTTATTCCAATGCGCAGGGCCTAGTGGGAAACTAGGAACTACACTACAAACTGATCTTGATCCTAGGGGATGGGACTCCGGTTACCACTGGCGGGGAAGCCTTTGTGCTGCCAAGGGCACCTGTGTCATTGATACGACTTCTTAAGGTATAGTTTGCCGTGTTTGACTGTTTAGCTGGCTCCATTGCAGAATTAGTGTGACCTAGCCCAAAATCTTGAGCAGCACTCAGTAGTTCTTCATCCAAAAGAGAACTGCCATTTGCAACAAAAATATAGTCCGTACCCGGAGAGCTGCAACTTGAATGTTCTAATAGCTCAGTTACTCCATTGTAAGTATTACTAACATTACTCTCTTTATCTTTCTGCAATTTTTCAGGTATTTTAACAAACCTTGCCTTATTCTCAGAAACGTCAAGAATTTCTGGGTTTACCTCACCTCCGTTACTCTCCAACAATACTATGATCACCGCTTTAATCTTAGCCTGTTAATCGCCAAGTATACCCAAGCAAAGCCTGGTAGACTATTCCTGGCGTTCATGGATTTGTCTGCAGCTTTTGACTGCATGGCACATGAATACCAATGGAGGATAATGGAAGAAATGTGCATTGATGGGGCAATCATAATATTTGTAAGGCAGCTTAATTCATCAGCTATTGCCTTGCCCCATTTCTTTTTTCTATTTACACCAACGGGGTAGAAGCGCCCCTGACAGATTATACACTAGATGTTCCAAAAATTAACACATTCGCACCCCAATCCTCCTGGATGCTGACGATGCAGTGCTAATTGCCCGTATGGGCCCGGCCCTACAAAAGTTAATAAACATCTACGTAACCTATATGCAAGAACTAGGGCGGAAAAGTAATGAGTCAACATCCTTGATTTTAATCCCTGGAAAGAAGAATAGGAAGGTCCCGACTTTTTATATTTCTGGGGAAAAAATAGCTCCAACCAATACCTTTTCTTACCTGGGTGTAACATTCGATAGGCAGTTATCATGGTCCTGTATGCTTGCCACTAGGGGGCTATCATTAGAGAGAAGTATCATTGCACTCCATTCCTTTATTAAAAAACTGGGGGCGAAGCCTATCGATATGGTAAGAAAGGTTTGAGCAGCAAAATCAGTGTTGGTAGCAACTTACCGAGCAGGTATATGGGGTTATACTAATCCATCTCCCCTCCAAGTGATACAGGACATCTTCTGGAAAAAGCTAATGGGCCGTCCCGTAAGCTGTTCCAACTTTTATACCCACACAGAATTGGAGGTCCTATATCTGTCTGATGCAATCTCCATGGAAGCAATAATTTTGTGGCGCTCCATATGGAGAAGGGAGTCCATTCAGACTACCCAAAACCTAATTGAAGGTTGTTATCCATAAAAAATGTACATGGATTTCATATTTCAAATCCACCTTCTCCACTTTAGGTTTGGAGCACCTATTTACTACCCCCAGGGATTGCATGAGTATCTCAAGGCGGGAAGTAAAAGCCTGTTTTCTTAAACAAAGAGCAGATGCCAGATTACAAACAAACTGTACAAAGGTATTGGTAAAACTGTATCTCGAATGTCCGAAGCCCCAGGAAGGGATAAAGTCATACCTATTCACAGAAGCAAACGTGCGTAATAGATTCTTTCTAATTAGATTTGACTGAATCTTATACAGTGCATTTTGGCACACCCTGCAGGTATTTATTCTATACATGACTTGCCCTTCTGTCCCTGTGACAGTTCTTCTGCACAATCAAATTTACATATTTTGTTCTTCTGCACATTTTATAGGGACCCCCATAAAATATTTATTCTCCCCCTGATGTGCAAATTTCGCTTCAAACAATGTTGTGTAGCAATGTTCTTTTTACAATCCCTACCTAACCCCTTGCTTTGCTTATCAGTGGCATCTTTTTTAACTCAATCGTGGAAGATCAGGCGGCAGCACAGCACCACTGAATTAATTTTTAAATAGTTCCTAATTATCATTGCTTTCACTTTGTTACTTTTACTTCCGTACTGATATGTATAGCATTCTCCTTTTGTACTGATTGATTGATGATTTTTAAATTGCATTTATCTGTTTTTTGTTGTTTTTAAATTGTATTCATCTGCACTTTTATGATCTTATATTATAAGTATTGCATAAAGTAATTGACTGACTGAATACTATGCTTGAAAGCTCCACCACTGCAGATCCTGAATTAGGATTTTCAGAGTCACAGGACTGTAATAAGTCTGTTGCCTTACCGGATTGCAGAAGCTTCAGTATCTGCTTTCCCAGCTTTGGGTGCATATTAGGCTCATCATCTCCGCTAGTAATACCTTTAATTATACCAGAACCAGGTGAGGGAGGTTGGAGCACTTCCAGCGAGAACCACCACGCAGCGCGAACGGCCTAAACCACTTTCTGGAGCAGCATAATCCGGCACATTAGAAGAAGGTTTTTCCCCTTATTTGACACCCCTTCACCGTCTGCAAAGTTTCGGACAGGTGCCGTGTTTTTATTTTATCAGGGTTCTTCTATATCCATTGACCTCTGGAAGGAAAGCACGGGTGGGCACCTGAGGGCGGCCGTCGCGAGCTCACAGTGTGTCGTGGGAGAGGAGTGCTCTTTAGCGCGGAATCAAATCCGCCATCTTCCTTTCCCCGTCGATGATGTCTGACTTTCTTTTTTTCTGAATGGACTTGTCAACTACACTGTCTTCTCCTTAGTTATATCAATTGTAGCTGATAGCGTACCTCATTTGACAATTTGCAAAATGTTCCCCAGTATCTTGTGCCATGAACAAATTGAAGCACTTGAAATTCATGTTTTTATGACTGATCAGATTTGATATTTGGTCTAGATGCAAGTTCTATTTGCTCTCTTTGGATTTTGCCCCTGCATCAATGTTACTTCGTATTTCTGATCCTGTGGGTGTAATATAGGTGTTCAGTGAGTTTGTTCAAGAGGGATGAAGTAGAACATGTCCAATGAATGTGTTTTAGTGTGATATTGTGAATTGAGTGTTATTGAAAAGAGATGCAGGGCCTGAAGGATAATATTAACATCTGTTATTAAGCACCAAGAGACCATTGTAGGTGAACATGCGCATCACAAATATACATGTTAAGTTATGTTAAGGAGCGAGTTTTAATTATGGTTTGCCAAGAGGGAGTATTGTGGGGTTGCTTTAGTTGTGCAATTTCTACAAACGTTTATATTTATTTCTTTACTTTTTTTTCCATATTTAGGGGTTTTATATGGAGCTCACATTTTGCCTTGTGGTAGCTTCAGAAGGTAGTTAGTGGTGGAAATAGTCCAGTTGTGGTAAAAATTTAACTACAGGAAGAATAACAGAAGAGAACGATGGAGTTCAGGAATGAGATCCAGATAGACCAACAGGGTGAGGAATTAATTTTACCTGGGAGAATCAAATGAGAATGGGAGAGGAAACAGCCTTTACTACGATGCATTTACCAAACAATGTTTTTATCATGAAGCCTATACCAAGGGTGCCTTTACTATGCAGATGTTATAATCAAACTGCCCATTCTGGCCTATTGGAACAGGTAGCCTTGCATTAGTGAAAAACGAAATTGGCTGTAATTCACTATCAGGACATGCCACGCACATCAGGGCATGTCCTACCTTTCACATACGATGCACACTGCCCATGCGGGTACCTTGGGCCTACCTATGCGTGACTAACATGTAGAAAAGGGAAGGTTTAGGGGCTGGCAAGTGTGTGCACTTACCAAGTCAACATGGCAGCCCTAGGCTGCACCCGGGCTCTGCAATGGCAGGCCTGAGCCATAGGTTACAAACTGCTCTGGTGGGTGGCACAATCAGTGCTGCAAGCCCACCAGCAGAATTTGATTTACAGTTTCTGGGCACACATGGTGCATTGTACGTGGGTCTGACAGTAAACCAAATAAGCCATTCATGGAGTCACTAATCCATTACAATACTTTACTATAGGGAGCACTTGCACTGTGGCACTGAATAGCAGTCGCACAGTGCCCAAAGCATCTAGACCAGCAAAACATATATCAAAAACACAGGAGTCAACAGCATAAAATGAAAGGGAGACCCACGCTAATAGTGCCAGGTCTAACAACTGTCTTATACTTTACTCCACAGTACGTTTACACAACTCAATTCTACTACACTGTATGAGACTACCTAGTTTTACACCACTGTCCAATAATTCACTCTGGCAGCTCAACTGCACAACACACTACTGTACTTTCTACAATTCCCCTCTGCAACACTCTACCTCACTGTTTCTGTTTCCCACTCTACCCCAATACATTCTACTATACTACACTCAATTCCACTATACAATACCTCACTCAGCTCTACTCAACTGTGACACTCTCCTTCATATTACTGTAGAACACTCCAATTAAGAACTTAATATATAACACTCAATACTACCATTTGAAATACATTTTCATTAAAAACATAAAAACATGTATATTCCATGAAAAAACAAAGGTTACAGATAAGTTATATTGTGTATTCTTTCCATACAAACCATACATGAACTACGCAAACATTAAAAATTCTAACATTATAGTTATAACTTAAGTTTAGAATTTACACACTACCTTTAAATTACTATACGTGGCACACCTGGGTACACAGTGTTACTTATAACTTACATTTTTACTTAATAGACCACCTTCAAATTACTATAAGCCACGCACGTCCGTACAAAGTGTTCTTACCGCACCATATTACATTAACTATATCGCACAACTCTACCATGTACTGTGTTTGGCAAAATTATCTCAATTGAGATGTCATAAGTGTTTTGAAAGCTATGGGTTGATTTGGTTTAAGTGCTGTAACATGCAAGGGTATAACCAGTGCATTAGGAAGGAGTTGAGATGTGGAATTAAAATAGGAAATCTCTGCTTATCTATATATACATACCTCCGAGAAATGTTGGCTACTGTAGATTTGTAGCATCATTTTTTTTGCTTGAAATTCTGACATAACGCTGAGCAAATGTTTTTGGAAGGTAGAGCTTCAGAATTCTCAAAAGGGAATTTGTAACCCCGTTGTTTCTTCGGTAAGCATGAATTTAGAAGAATGATTAAAATGGTACCATTATTTTTGTGGGGGTGCTAAGTGAAACACAGTTTACTTGTTCCCAAGCACATATTTGTTTTCGCGTGGCTGTTGCTCAGTATAGACTTGATGACTGACAGATTGAGATATTTTTCCTAACGTGAGGCAGGATGGCTGAGCTACAGGCATTTGGGATACATTCACTGTTCTGCTCTGATGATTTTTTTTGTCGTTTAAACCATGGGGTGTTGCAACTCAAGCAGAAAACAAACAGTGCTTAACACTAATGTAACACATGTACAAGAATGAATACCTGGGGCCTGGAACAAAAGGAACCAATTAGGGTGAAATGAGGGAAAGAAAGAACAAACACATTCATCACAGGATAGATTTAAGCAAGAAATCCTGTCATGATGTTACGCTCACTCAAATTTCACCGAGATGAAATACATATAGTCCCATCTGCATCACTGCTTGTTTGGCAGATTTTACTGCCAAAATTAGAGAAAGATATTTTTTTGTAAAGGGTGAGTAGAGGTCTGCCTATTGCAAATATCATGTTTTGTTTTTTCTTGAAATTTGTTAAATTGGTTACTGAAACTAAAAACTAAACATCAGATTTGCAACCATAAATCTTGTCTCCTAATCAGATCCACTTAAGGGTATATACAGATAGACAGAGGCAGAGACCCTCTCTAGAACTGTCATTTACATATGAATAGGAAAAACATAATTACAAATCACGTGTGTAAATATGAAATAATCACAAGTAAATTACAGTAAGAATTGGCAATGCCAGTAGGTCTGACTCTTATTTCAAGAGAGTGTTTAGAAATAGTTGAGCAACTTGAGGGAGTTGTCCCAACTGTCCTAGAAAGAAAATCCCATAATGAAGTAAGACCTTGCCCCTGAACAACAAGAAAGCTGTGCATACGGTTCTTCTGTTGACATAACGCATTAGAAGAATGTAGTTGCATCCTCAAGGAAGAGAGTCGGTAATCTGTCTTTCCTGGGTGAACACCCGAAATTTGACACCTTTTTATGAAGCACATTTTTTCTGTTTTTATTTTTATTCCCTTTCAGTACCAAAGTGCATGAGCTTTGTCATTAAAACTTTCTTGTAAAATTGATTTCCACCAATCTGGTTATTTACCTTTCTATTAAGGTCATTGTAAGTTGGAAGAGAAAATGTACCTATGGTGTGGAAGCTAATGATCATATGTGGGATGCAGTATGCATTTAAACCACTCGTATGTATGACATAGGTGTAATGCTCTTAACTGTACTGCCGCTTGAAAACATATGGCAGGAAAAGGTGCCATTGCAATGTAACAAAAATACTTTTATAAACGGGCTAAATCACCACTTTCATGTGCATTTTAAGGTCACAGGGATGGATGCTTCATATATAAAAGTGGGGCACACTAAATATAAAGGAAAGTACCCCCAAACAGTCAACACTTACAAAAAGATGTTTACCAATGTGTGTGTACAGCTATTTTTTCAATGAACAGGCCTAGTATGAATAACAATCACTTTATGACATCTTGACCTAGGAAAACTATAGGCTGGCCAAACAAAGTTCTTTTTCACTTAGTTTTACGAATCATAGAGGTGAAAAGTAGATTTCTGATTACTTCAGTAGAGAAGTAACATTAAAAAAGTAAACGTTATGCTGCCTTACAGTCAACTGGCTTATAACTGGTTTGCCTCACAACCCTGCTCGGTAGAATACTTTGTGTACTACTAGTTAGTGATACTATTTCTAACATTTATTATGTGAGTGGCTGTGTGAGTTAAAAGGCGCGCTGGCTCATATCGTTGATTTGCCAGAAGACTATTCTGACTTTGTAGATTTAGTCGTGAAATTGGAACACAGACTAGGAGAAAGAAAGGGATATAAATCCAAACTGGAATCACGGTTAACTTTTATTAGACATGCGAAGAAATACACAGATAATAAACTCCCTGAACCTGAGCCTATGCAAATAGGGACACTCAGAGGTCCACTCACGTCAGAGGAAAAAGAAAGAAGGAGAACATTTCAATTATGTTTATATTGTGACAAGGCAGGACATTTTGTCAAAGAATGTCCAGTAAAACCTAAAACTTCACGAAAGGGTACTGTTTCCTCTATCTCCTCAACTGAGTTGGGAAACGATTAAGCTCGACAAGGGGGGAGGTTACTTGTTCGAGAAAACATCCTAATCAAACCTCTAATTCTGCAGCCTTCATGGTCCACACATACCTAGACATTTCATAATTCAGATCTTTTTAATTGTTACTACCCAAGTTAGACATTCTCTCCCTGTCCTACTGGACTCAGGAGCAACAGGAAATGTTGTGGATAATAAGTTAGCTAACACATTAGGTCTTCCTATTTGCCTAAAGCCTTGTGCTGAAGCAGTATGTGCAGTGGATGGGTCAGAATTGTCCTCTAGAATTGTCCTCTAGATTAATCACAAAACAAACAAGTCCCCTTGTCATGGTCTGTCAAAACGGGCACACAGAGATGATTAGCTTTGATCTGATAGACACTCCTAATTTTGGCTTGATTCTCAGGGTACCCTGGTTAACTACTCATAACCCAAAAATCGATTGGGTGAACAGAGCAGTTACTTTGTATTCCTCATTCTGTAGAACCAATTGCTATCAAGAAGCAGGTACTGAACAGAGCACAGTAATACACTGCTAGTGTTACACAAGACGAACCAAGTCTCCCACCTGAATATTCTGACTTTAAAGACGTTTTTGATCCAGTGAAGGCTAGTGTGTTGCCCCACATAGGTCATATGACTGCGGTATAGATCTTATCCCAGAGGCCCCTTTTCCTTATAACAGACTATATGCTTTGACTGACGAAGAGACCAAATATTTAAGAACCTACCTAGACGACCTACTACAGTCTGGGTTCATCCGACATTCCACATCTCCGGTGTCATCTCCACTTTTTTTATCCCGAAGCCGGATAAATCTCTGCGCGCGTGTATCGACTATAGAGGATTAAATAAGGCTACAATAAAAAATAAATATACTCTTCCTCTAATTCCTGTGTTGTTGGATCAATTAAGACATTCTACTGCATACACTAAACTAGATCTGCGGGGAGCTTACCACCTGGTCAGAATAAAAGAGGGGGATGAGTGGAAGACAGCTTTCAAGACAAAGTGTGATCTAATTGAGTACACAGTAATGCCCTTTGGGTTGTGTAATGCCCCTGCGGCCTTTCAATTCTTTATAAATGAGGTCCTACACAAATTCCTGGACATTTGTGTCAAGGTATACATAGACGACATTCTCATTTACTCTAAGAACCCTGAAGAACATACCCAACATGTTCGTGTAGTGTTATCAAAGTTAAAAGAAAATCAGCTCTTTGCTAAATTAGAAAAAATTACTTTTAATGTCAGCAAAGTGGACTTTTTAGGATACTGCCTGTCACCTCAAGGACATAATTATGGATGAAAAGAAAATTAGTGCTATTACTGATTGGCCAGAACCATCATCTGTGAAGGATGTTCAGAAATTTCTGGGTTTCGCCAATTTTTATAGGAGGTTTATTTCTAATTTTGCAGATATTGCGGCCCCAATAACCATCTTGTTGCGGAAAGGGCACTGATTTCTTTGGTCTGATGAGGCGGCACACGCCTTTCAACTCCTGAAACAAAAGTTCACTTCAGCCCCAATTCTGAAACATCCTGATCCTGACTTGCCATTTTTTGTTGAAGCGGACGCTTCACAAGTAGCTTTAGGAGGAGTTCTCTCTCAACGAGATGCAGTAGATGGCCAATTACATCCTATAGCCTTCTATTCCAAAAAGTTATTACCAGCTGAACAAAATTACACTGTGGCTGAAAGAGAACTATTAGCTATCAAAGTAGCCTTTTCTGAATGGAGGCACCATTTAATGGGAGCCAAGTACCCTATTACCATCTTTTATGACCACAAGAACCTACAGTTTTTTGGATCACTAAAAGCACTAACTCCACATCAGATGCGCTGGTTAAATTTTTTTAGTACATTTGACTTCGTTATAACCTATAGACCAGGTGCACAACAAATTCAATCTGATGTGTTATCTAGACAAAATAGGAGAACCCAATATTCCTCCCCAAAAACATTTGGCACCAGTACAACAGAGGGATTTCATCACAGATCTATATAATGCACACATGCAAATAGCAGCTCAAGATTGGTTAAAGGATTCCCATAACACAATACAACGAGGTTTATTGTATCACGACAACATGCTGTTAGTGCCCACCACAGAATTACAAACACAGGTGATAATTTGGCATCACACCTCACCGTTGGAAGGTCATCCTGGCTGGATAAGAACCCTGGAAAATGTGCGAAAACACTTTTGGTGGGATAATATGAGTAAGGACATTAAGCAATTTGTCACTACCTGTCCAGTTTGTGCAAGACACAAATCTTCTCATAAGGCCCCTGACGGTTTGTTAATACCAATGCCATCACCCAAACAACCTTGGCACATTGTGAGTGTAGACTTTATTGTAGGTTTACCACCAGTAAAATCCTTCACAACAGTGTTAGTGATAGTGGATTTTTTGTCTAAAATGGCACATTTTGTACCATTACGGAAATTGCCAACTGCGGCCGAATTTGCCGATATTTTTATAAGCGAAATTGTGCGTTTACATGGTTTGCCAAGTAAAGTGGTGTCAGACCGAGGTAGCCAGTTCAACTCTAGATTTTGGAAAAAATTATGCGAAAAACTGAAAATAGATGTGGCATTATCCACTGCTTTCCATCCAGAAACAGATGGACAAACTGAACGACTGAACAAAACTTTACTTCAAACGCTACTTTGTTTATTGGATGATTATTCTAGTGAATGGTTGGAAGCTCTCCCTGTAGGGGAGTTTGTTCATAATAATACTGAGCATGCAGCTCTACTTTGCTCACCATTCAATTTCATGCAGGGGTATCATCCGAGAGCTATACCCATTTTGTTAGAAGATTCCCTGTTGCCTACAGTAACAGATAGACTAACAAGATTAGGTGACATACAAGACAAGGCCAGGAAACATTTAGTAAAGTACAAAGAAAGCATGAAAAGACAAGCAGACAAACACAGATATCAGGCCCCAATGTATAAAATCGGTGACAAAGTATGGCTCTCCACAAAGAACCTAAATTTAGAGGGATCCCGAAAGCTGCAACCACGTTTCATTTGACCCTTTAGTATAACTGCCATAGTAAACCCGGTAACAGTAAAATTGGACTTACCAAAAGAATACCCAGTACATGCTACATTCCATGTGTCCTTGCTTAAGCCGTACAACCCAAAAACCCGACCCGAACCACCACCTCCACCCATACCAATTAAGGGAAATCTAGAATATGAAGTGAAAAGCATAAAAGACGCAAAAAGAATTCATGGACGTCTGTTTTATTTAGTAGAATGGAAAGGATATGACGAAACTGAGAATTCATGGGAACCAGCGTCCTATGTACATGCCCCACGGTTGATTAGACAGTTGTATCTAAAAAATCCAGGGAAACCCCGTCCAGTAGGAGGGCCTTTGATGGGGGCGACTGTTAGGGTTTGTGCACATGAATGAGCATGTCCCCTCTCATTGCACTAGTGGCCTCTGTAAAAGCTCTCTTTAAACATACTATTGAAAGCCTTTCTTGTTATCTCAGCCCCTCCCTAAGACTTCTGTGTATGTTGTTTAATGTATTCACAAGTTTGGACATTGCTGTCTGTTTACACATTGGACCTTGATTTTACCAAGGCTTGTTTAGAGCACTCCTCCCTAGGCCATGTGTTACTTCAACTCATTAGCATAATAACTGAAGATCTGCACACCTGCTTGTGAGAACCCCACCCAGTTCTTCGAACCACACCCAGCTCTTCGAACCACACCCATCCCTGTCTATAAAAGGCAGCCCCTGAGCCTCACCCAGTGCTTGTGCTCGTCTACCTCCCACTTACCTGAGAACAAATCCTTCGGCGCTGGCACTCCTGCTCTTTCCAGACCTTCATTGGCTTCAACGGGCGCGGCTGCTGGCTCTTCATTCTTCCGGTTTCCGGCTCCTTCTTGCCTCCTCCCCTCTTCTGTCCACTGCAATCGACCTGCAAAAGAGAAAGAGGACAAGGTTAGACTGATCAGTATCCCTTTTCAGCAACAAGTAAGTGCAAAACTTTTTATTACCTGAAAGAACTTTGACGGCGATTTCTGGATTCATGTAAAGACAATTTGGAACAAGATATCTCCCACGAACTTTGTGGTTCAAACCCTTTGTTACAAGAAACCTTTGTGGAACTTTGTTAAATAAACATTGTTTTACATGGAACTTTTAAGAATAGAACAGAGGAAACCATTGACAGCAAGGCAAACAGTAAATCAAGGACTTGCAAAAATGATCTGCTGTATTTTGATGTAAAAGTACAGTATTTGTTTTATAGAAAGTCTGGAAATGTGTGAAAAGTGAGTTTGCTGTTAAGAATTTAGGCTTTAGTTATATATATATAATTTTTTTTTAAAAAACCTTTATTTATCAAATGCACGATACACAGCGTCTGCCTACAACCTCATCGGGCCGGCCGCTATGACAAACATTAAAAGAATAGAGAAAGACAGTACGCAATAGAGGCGGCCACTGAGCGTTCGTTGTAGTGTGGTGCATAATACAATAATAAAAGGATAGCGAAGGTTTAATTTTATAATTTTGGTGAAATAAAACAACAAAAACAAACACATGGCATTATACTGGCAAGGCTCACAGGAGGGGGGGAAAAGAGGGATGGAGTACATATACACAGGAGCGAGTCTATCGTGGGGGGGGTGATCACGTAGGGAGTATAGGATATGAATAATATAGGAAGTAGAAAGGGAACGCCAATCATGGGGAGGAGGAGATAGTATCGTCATAATCAAGTGGAGGGGAACAGATATCACCACGGTACGCATTCCATTGCGCCCAAACCCTGGACCACTTTTTAGGACGACCCCGTGCCTCATACACCGTTTTTTCTCGAAACATGCACCAGTCCATGTTATCTTTCCAGGCACTGAGCCTAGGTGGTCTGGTGGAGCCCCAGAGCTGAGCTATGTCCCTCTTGGCAACCATGTTGCCCAGAGTGACCCAGAATGTCTGGGCAGCCGTACAATCCGTAGGCTCCCACACGTTGAGTAGGCAACGCCGCGCCTCAGGAAGGAGGGGGACTCCAGTAACACGTCCCATCACATCATGCACCCTGGACCAGAAGGCCGAGACAACCGGGCATTCCCACAAGACATGAAGAAAAGTACCATCCATACCACAACCACGCCTACACAATCCATCCGTCGCAAGCCCCATTCGCACCAGACGCATACCGGTCACATACACACGGTGGAGGATCTTTAGTTGGACAAAACGAAGCCGGGCCGGAATAGCCACCTCTTTAGGGGAAGAAACAGCCGACTGCCAACCCTCATTGTCTAATTCGAGCCCATCTGCCGTCCAGGAGGCACGAAGCTTCCCCAGCAGGTCAGCCCTGTTGTTAATAAGTTTCTTGTATATTAACAAAATTGTGCTGTCAGGGACGTGGCCATCAAGGATAGGATCCTCCAGTGGGGACGACTGGGGATTGTCAGTCCCAGGGGAAAAGGCTGAGGATAAGGCATGACGAACCTGCATATACAGAAAATACTCCTTATCATCAAGCTGATATTCCAGTTTTAGGGCTTTGAAGGACTTCACAGTGCCTCTGGCCCAAAGATCATCCACCTTACTCATCCCAATCATATCCCACCTGTCAAAACCTTTCGTCCGCCAAAGATTACCCAGTCGATCAGAGTCATACAGTGGAGTCATACGCGTCAATTTGCCACTCCAGCCCGTAGCCACAGTCGCATCCTTCCAGTCACGCACCGCACACTTCGTAGGACCAGTAAGAAGACGGATTGGAGACTTAGAGTACAAAGCCCTGTTCCGATGAATATGTGACGTGGTTAATTGCGCTTAAGTGCGAGGCCCAGTAATATCGTTTGATATATGGTAAAGCGATACCGCCGTCGTACCAGGGGAGTGTGAGTTTAGACAATGCGATACGGGCACGTCCGTCCCAAATCAACTGCCGCTGTAGGCTTTCGATCTCACGGAAATAGCGAGCGGGGACCGGGTCGAAAAAATTCTGCAACGCATAGAGAAATCTAGGGAGCGACATCATTTTGAAAAGTGCCGCTCGTCCCAGCGGGGACAAGGGCAATTCACGCCACCGCCTCACATCCTGCTTAAGGCAACGGAGGGGAGCATAAAGATTCCGATCATATCGCACCGCGGAAACCGTGGAGACATAGACCCCCAAATATTTGAAACCATCGTCCGCCACCTGAATTGGAAACCTACGGGGCAGCGGCGGCAACACCCCCGCTATGACATAAACACAGGACTTGGTCCAATTGATAACCAATCCGGAGTTCTTACCAAAGGATGTGAGAACGTCAAAGAGCATGTTCAAGGACTTCTGGGGGGAAGTGAAATAAAGGAGGATGTCATCGGCGTAGAGTGAGACGCGATCTTCCAAATCCGGCGCCCATCGGATCCCTTTAATCGAGGGTTCCCACCGGAGCCATGCCGCAAGGGGCTCAAGCGCCAGCGCAAACAGAAGTGGGGAAAGCGGACACCCCTGACGGGTGCCGCGTCCCAATGGAAATGAGTCAGAGCTTCTGCCATTCACCACAACTTGAGCCAGTGGTTGCTCATACAGGAGCCTCACCCACGCGATGAAGTTAGGGCCAAAGCCAAATTTGGAAAGGGCCGCCCACAGATAAGGCCATTCAATGGTGTCAAAAGCCATTGTAGCGTCCAGGGAGGCCACCACCGCTGGCTCAGCGAGAGTTGAAGCTCTCGCGAGAACACCATGGAGTCTACGCAGGTTAAGGGCTGTGTTCCGATGGGGTATGAAGCCGGATTGGTCCGGATGAATCAGGTCACAGATCATCGTCAACAACCGATTGGCCAGGGCCTTAGCAAGGATTTTAGGTTCCGCGTTCAGCAAGGAAATTGGGCGGTAGGAGGTACAGCGATCACGAGGCTTGCCATCCTTATAAACGACCAATATGGTGGCCAGGCGCTGTTTAAGCGGAAGGACTCCAGCCTCAAATGCGTCCAGAAACATGGTCCGCAGATGGGCGGCCATCTTGTCTGGACGAAGTTTGTAGAGCTCGATAGGCAGACCATTAGGCCCCATCGCCTTACCCGTGGGTAAGGATCTGATGGCGAGGGCAATCTCGTCCACCGTAAAGGGAGCCTCCAAAGCCAGACCCTCCTCCTCCGAGACACATGGAAGAGCAGTATCGCGCAACAGTAAACGGGAATCGGCCTCATCTCGATCACTCACTGGGGTATAAACCTTTCGAAAATGGTCCACGAAACAGTCAACAATCTCATCGGGGTCAGATACACATTCACCAGACTCTCGGGTAATGATGGGCACCACACGATTCATTCTTTCAGCCTTATCCAGCCACGCAAGGAGTTTGCTAGCCTTGTCACCCACATCATACAAACGGCCCAGCTGATTTGCACGCATCAACTTAGCAGCATCAGTCACACAAGCTTTGTAATCCGCCTGTTTCAATTCCAGAGTGTGTAGAAGCGCAGGCGTGTCATCCCCACCCAGCTCACTTTCAAGTGCAGTGATTTCGGTCTCAAGGGCCAGCACAGCCTCCCTCTTAGTTCTCTGTTCAGCTGCAATAAGAGACAGTGCGGATCCCCGTATGACCGTTTTAAAGGCCTCCCAGAGAACCGTAGGGGAGGTCACAGAACCCACATTCTCCTCGAAATAACAATCAATAGCCTTCACCAAATCTGAGCGGAGCCGGGGGTTCC
The DNA here is from genome assembly GCF_964263255.1 of Lissotriton vulgaris. Lineage (NCBI taxonomy): Eukaryota > Metazoa > Chordata > Amphibia > Caudata > Salamandridae > Lissotriton > Lissotriton vulgaris. Next base: position 1,046,114,733 of record NC_141697.1, on the reverse strand, counting down.
GAAAGTGCCAGGGCGGGATAGGGGGAACTCTGTTACCAGGAAGACCACCCACAGAGACCTCCATCAGCAAAGGGGAATGGTCTGAAATACCCCGGGGGAGATGACGAACTTCCCGCACCAAGGATAGGGTAGAGGTCAGCATGAAAAAGTAGTCTATCCTCGAGAGGCTGCCATGTGCACCAGAGTGGAAAGTATACTGCGTCTGGGTGGGGTGCAGAGCACGCCAAACATCCGCCAGACCAAATGTTTCGGCCATGTCAGTGAGCCACATCTGGGACTGCGGCAGAACTCTAGGGGGCAGTCGATCACAATCACCAGACATCACAGAGTTAAAATCCCCACCCATGATCAGTAGACCATCGGGGAGACCAAGAAGAGTCTTACCAAGATCTGCATATGTGGTTGCCTGCAGCCCCGGGGGAATATACACAGCCACTATCACAATTAGCTTCCCTTCCCATCTCCCCGAGACAGCAGCATAATGTCCCCGATCATCAAGGGTAACATCATCAATCTCAAGGGCCAAGGAGGATTTAACCATTATACCTACTCCCCGGGAGCCAGACGTGAAACCAGCATGGGCGACCAACCGATAGCCCCGACGGTCAAGAGCTTTACAGGCATTACCGATCAAATGGGTTTCTTGAAGTAGCACAACATCAGGGGCATGTCGCCTTATGAATTGTAACACAATGCCCCGTTTAATTCTGTCACCCAAACCATTGACGTTCCAAGAAAGAACCTTCATCTCACCCCCCCATCCCAAGAAGAACAACCCAACCCAACCCCCTACCGGAACCACAGGTCAAGGATGTACGCAATCAGTAATGTACCATGAAAAAGGAAGAACAAGAAACACACAACACAACCAGGTCCCCACCAACCACCCCCCAACCAAGAACCCGTTACAACGCCCCCCACCCTGCACCCCTGCTGACTAAAGAGCCACCCCCAACTGCAGTGTGCCTGTCGCCCCATCTGATCTACACAAAGAAACCCCCGAGGAGGAAGGGAGTAACCACCCCAACCCGCACCACCACTGGCATAATCATAAAGCATACGATATAAGTTACTCTGTAGAGTTCACAGTCCAAAGCCGGACCTCAGGGGCCATAATTCAATCCTGGGTCGTTGCACCGCCGTCCGCGCCTCCGGGGGCTCCGTTCTCGGTGTCATCTTTTGGTAGGGAGTCTAACCAGTCACTGGCATTATCTGGTTGATCGAAGAAGTAGGCACGTTCCCTGTATTCAATCCGCAGGCGAGCAGGAAACAACATTGCATATTTGAGTCCCAAATCCCTCAGGCGACGCTTTACTCCAAGAAATCCAGAACGTTGCCGTTGCACTTGAGGAGTGAAGTCAGGATAAATCGAGACAGAGTTATTATCGAACTTCAACGGGCCGTGCTTGCGGGCGGCCTGAAGGATGGCGTCTCTGTCCCGAAAGTGAAACAGCCTAGCAATGATAGGCCTCGGGGGACCCCCCGGCTTTACTTGTCCACCCGGGAAGCGATAAGCACGCTCGACCGCAAAAAACTTGCTGAGGCCTGCGGGAGCGAGTTTAGCGACAATTAGCTCCTCAACCAGTAGATCGATCGAGGCAGCACCATTATCCTCCGGCACTCCGACTAGGCGAATGTTGTTCCGCCGGGCCCTATTATCGTAGTCCTCCATGCATTTGAACAACAGGTCTTGCGAGGAACGTAAATTCCCAATCTCCGACTGCGCTTTCGCCATGTCCGTCACCAAACTCGATGCCTTCAGGTCCAACGCCTTGACCCTCTCGTTTGTCTTGGCCAGGTCGGCATGAATAAGAGTAACATCAACCGCCACTGTGTCAATCTTCGACACGATGGCCTCATACTGTTGACTCATATCGGCATTGAGTCCCGCAATGGCGGCCAGTAGGTCCTGAAGGGACACTTCCGAGGAAGTCGCCATGTCCGTCTTAGGGTCTTCCAAGCCACGGCTGGCAGCACTGGGGGATCCTCTCGGCTGCGTATAGCGTTCGATCATGTTGGACTGGACCGACCCCCTACGAGTATTGGTCTTCCTGCGCTTCTCCATCTCGGGTTTTGTCACCATGGTAAATTCAGCACCCCACGGGGACAACCCGGGTGTAGATGAATGTCGACGAGTCTCGATCCCAAAAGTCTGGTTTTTGCAAGAAATTGTCGCGGACGACACAGCCTGCACCGCGAGAAAAAGTGTTGCCAGTGAAAGCAGCAGTCCAGGATGAAGTAGCAGGTCACAGGGAGTCAGGACACGAGAGGGCTAGAAACCGAAAGTGAAAGTCCCGTCCGGAGTTAGGCCAGGAAGTTAGAGACGATGTAAAAATGGTCCCCGAAGTCCGATCTCGGCCCAAAAAGGATCAACAGTGTCAGTAAGAGTAGCACTTCAAAATCCCGTCGAAGTGACCAGGATAGCTGAAGGATAAATCAAGAAGGGCGGGGCGGGTCACAGGAGCTCTCTGCTCACGCGACCATCTTGGATGCCCGCGTAGCTCCTCCGGCTTTAGTTATATTAAGGTGAATGTTAGATGTTGGTAATTCTGATAATGATATACGTTTGATTTTACAGAAGTTTTACAGTAATAGAAAGCACATCCCAGAACAGTAACACATTCCAAACCTGGAAGCTAAAGACCAGGATCCAAGAGGTACTTTTAGATGAGAAATTCTAATAGATTAAGGATTAGTCAGGAACACATTTAGGGATAGGTTGCACTTATCTGTTCTTTCTTTATGTTTCATTAGGCACCAGTTTCTACAGAAGTCAGAGAGGGCCGCAGATTTTAGCAGCACTTCAACTGTGGAAACGCAAGAACGGTGTTGTCTCTCTTTTTTTATTTTATCCACTTCTCCCCTTCCCTTGAGTTCCTGGTTCTTAGTGCACTGTTTAAAACTAGTGTGCTGGAACAAGCAGTTTCAGGATGGGGTCGGACTGTCTTCAACCTCCATCAGAACTGAACAGAAACTCAGGTGAGCTGGGCTTTGACAGAGGGAAGCCATGCCACCCCCTCCTAGAGCCGATTTTGACCCGGGTATACCATCACGCAGGTCCTGGCCATGTCTTTACTGAGACCGTGGCGGGGCCTGAAGGCCCACATGGTCTCTGCCGGCTCCCTGCCTCCAGTGGGAGCCAGCATTTCTTTCACACACAGGGTGCTGCTGTAAAGGCAGCTCCCTGTGTCTGGAAGCAATTCTGCAACACTACGAGCACGTGAGAGCATTTTTAATGCTCTCCCTTGCTGGAAGCAGAGTGCTTGCTGTGGGTTGTTATTCAGCTTGACATATGTTTTTATATATGTGACAGATACTTTCTATAATTCTACAATTCTTTTCTGTGTGATGCCCATGCAGAGTTGATGTTTATAAAATTAACTGTTGAGCATGTAAGTTGCAAACTTTTTACCACTTGTTACAGCTGCATATCCTTAATTCATTTGCTATTGATGCCTACGGCATGAGGTTCATTATATCTACAGCAAAGAGAAATTATTACTCAAAAATAATTGGGCTGTATTGAATACAAAAATACAAGTGTCTATACATTACTGTGCTGTCATCAACAGTATGCAATAATTAAAAGCAAATGCCAAAAATCACACACATTCCTGTATGTATCAGCCCCCAAGCTGTCCTACAAATCCAGGGCAAGTGCACTTTCTCTCTCCCCCAGTTTCTACAAGGTGTTGTCCGTTTTCCTACAAGGAGCCATTTGTTTTATTATACTTTCAGGACACTTGCATAATGCAAGCACATTCAAATGTTCATAGCTTCATACTATTCAGTCACATTACTTGCTATATGTTTCTCTCAGAAGTCTTAAACTATTATAGGCATGAATTAAATTCTACATCGTGATTCAGCCCTTGTGGGCTTTTGCTGTCAAGTTGAAGAATGTATCTTGTTTCCAGTGCGCGGAGTGCCCTTACTCTATCACCCCCATTTTTGCTAGATGGGATCACGTCTATAACAAAATAGGTGATTTAGGTTGGATCTTTGCAATGCGTTATTCCGCATTGACGGGCTACCGGATATGCTCTATCCACAATGGATATAGCCCTCATGTGCTGAAGAATCCTCTTGTGCACCTGCAGCATTGTGCTACCCATGTACTGATTACCACACATGCACATCAGCACATAAATTACTAAATCATTTTTGAAATTATTGGCACTTCGAATTTTTAATTCCCTACTGCTGAGGGGGAAAGAATAATGGGTTGTCTTTTCTCCAATGCTGCCGGCTCTACACTTACTGCATCTTTTGAACCCAGTCAGTGATCTTAGCCAACCTTGATCCCTGTCACTCTCTGGACTAGATTTAACCACAGCGTCTTTTAATGAAGGCGGTCTGCGGAACGTCAGTGGGGGATTCTTTGGAAGATGTTGCCCTAAAACTGTGTCAGATTTCAAGATGTGCCAGTTGTTGTTTAGCAACTCTCTAAATTCCCAATTCTGATGGGTATAGGTGACTAAGAAGCACATCTGGGGTTCCACTCCCTCGTTTTTGGTAAGAGCTCTTCACACTTTTTTTTATTTGCTGTATCTCTCGCTGTCTTAATTGTGCCCTCATTGTAACCTTTCTCACTGAATCTTTCCCTTATTTCCCTTTGGCACTCAGCTAACTCCTTTGGTGTACTACAGTTCCTGTTGGCGCGAATCATCTCACCATATTGGTATGGGTAGGGTGGAAACTGGAGTTGTGCAGCGTGGTGTTACCTGCCGTTGATTTTCTAAATAGCCTAGTTTCCAAATTTCCTGCTTCTACAAACACTTCAACATCTAGGAACTGTACCTGCTGTGTACTAATCAGATGAGTGAACCTTAGATTTAAGAAGTTACAATTTAGATGACCTACAAAGAGTTCTGCAGATTATATTGTACCCTTCCAGATAACAAATAAATCATCAATAAATGTGGTTCCCACAATAATGTTCCTGTCCCATTTTGATGCAAATTTCTTGCGGAGCACCTGCTCCTCCAACCAGCCTATGTGTAGACACGCATAACTGGGGGCGAAGCAGGTGCCCATCGTCGTCCCTCTCTTCTGCTGATATAGTGTCCCATCAAACAAGAAGTAGTTACATATAATATGTATATTTATATATATATACAAAAAAGACGCCAAAGCCATCGCAGGAATTCATTAATGTTTTATTCAGAAGTGACAGCGTGCATATGCCTTCATAATCCTTTTGCGTTTCAGCTCTATGGAAAGCCTTGTTCACAAGTGATGCAGGTTGCTTGTTCAAGTAACCACAAGACTTTAAATGCACATTACTTTATGCCACAGTAGTCAAGTAAAATACAACTCCCAGCTTGCACTGGATAGAATTTACTTCTTCATAAGCCATTTGCTATGTAATTAAGTCCAGGAAATAATGCCTTCAAGGCATTGCAAAGCTAAAATTGTTGAAAGTGCAAGCATGCTGGAAAATTAAAGTGACAGTGTCCATTTAAATAGTTAAAGTCCATTTTCATAACACACATTGCCACCTTCAAGGCTACTCATTTGAACATAGAAGAATTCAAGAAAAATAAGAGCACAGCCCCTGCTGCTCCTTCTTCCACTTACTCGCCTTCAGTGCCATAATCTTCAGGAAAATCCTATTGTGACACACAGGCAGCTGGGTCGTGCTCTCAAGTCTGTGAAGACAGCACCATACCATCTCCCCATTGAGGGAGCCTTGGACCTATGCAAGGCGGCTTCAGCAGGCGAAGATGGAGCACCTGTAACTACATCCAAAAAACAAAAGGTGCCAACGCCATCTCATGAATTCACTAATGCCTTATTTAGAACTGACAGCGTGCATATGCCTTCATAATCCTTACGCATTTTGGCTCAATGGCGAGCTTTGTTCACAGGTGAGGCAGGTTGCTTGTTCAAGTAACTACATGACTTTCAATGCAGATTGCTTTACGCCACAGTAGTCAAGTAAATTACAACTCCCAGCATGCACTGGATAGAATGTTCTTCCTAATAAGGCATTTGCGATGTAATTAAGCCCAGAATTAATGCCATCACACCACCGCAAAGCTAAAATTGTTTGAATTGCAAGCATGATGAAAAATGAAGGTGACTGTGTCCATTTAAATAGTAAAAGTCCTATTTCACAGCACACATCGCCACCTTCAAGGCTACTCCTTTGAACATAGAAGAATTAGAGAAAAAGTAAAGCGCATCCCATGCTGTCCCTTTTTCCACTTACCTTCAGTGCCATATTCTTTGGGGAAATCTTGTTGTGACACAGAGGAAAGTTCGGCTGTGCTCCCAAGTAAGTGAAACCAGCACCATATTAATTCTCCATTAAGGGAGCCATGGACAAATTTAGGGCGGCTTCATCAGGCGAGGATGTAGCCCCCCGTAATTACATCCAAAAAACAAAAGGCACCAAAGCCATTTCAGAAATTCCATAATGTTTTATTCGGTAGTGTCTACGTGCACATGCCTTCATAATCCTTTCATGTTTCAGCTCTATGGCAAGCCTTGTTCACAGGTTTTACGAGAATTCAACAAACCATGCATCAACAAACATAGTGAATAGACTCGCATGCTTTTTTAAATATTATATATTTGGCCTTGTAAATTGACAATCGAAATTACACACTTGTCTTGTAAAGTATATTTGTATATCTATACCTTGTCTAGACTCAGTAACATTAGTCTTTCTTTCAAGGATCGTAGTATTAAATAATGTCCCACAAGTCTATTTACTGTGTTTATTCATGTGTGAGCTTTGTGTTTAAAGGTGATAGGACACTACCACAACTTGTATATTGGCTTCAAGGAAGACTGGTTAGGTTAAAACACGTCAGCCGAATAAAGACGTATCTTGGAAAACTTCTCTGGAATTCTGGCATTACTTCCACTGCGGGTCGGGTGCTTTTCTCATAATTATGGGGTCCTGTGCCCCATTGCCTTGCATCAACTTCGTGAGGTGGAAGAGGCCAGATGACTTGTGGTTTATAATCAAATGAAGATAATGTCAACATCATGCATTACAGTGGGCTACTTAGGAACACTTGGGTTTATTTGACTTAATTATTGGAAGCATATAAGCTACTGGATGAGTTGAAGTTTTTTCATGTGCGTTAATCATGTCTGCAGACAGTGCAAAATTGTTGCTTTGCCTTGAAAATGGTTGCTTATAGAAATGCTGATTGTTTAATTTGGCACTTGCCAATGATACGTATATATGACTAATAATGCCCATTGGAACAAATGAAATGATTCTCATTTAATGAGATTAAAATTTGTATAAGCACTTGCACTTTAAAAATGTCGATCCCTAATTGTGTTTTGTTTCAAATTAATCTAACGTGTATCCATTATATTAGTTAATTTTGGTTAAGTTGCAGGGATACCCCGTATATTTGATTCAAAAAGTTTCAAATATATCATATAATGTGTTTGTTGACTGAATTTATATGTCATAGGATGGCGCAAAAAACGCAACGGAGAAATCTTACTTAAACTTTTGTTCAATTACATGAACTTTTTGCTTGGTCACATGATATAAACACTAAAAGTAATGGCGCTCATTTGTCGTGAACAAGGTTGAATGTGACAACTAAAACGCATTGACATGCGTTCATCCTATAATAAAATTATTTGGGAACCACGTTAGAGTGCCGTGCTTGTTTCCATATATTGGAAAGGCAAGACTTTTTTATATATATGAGGAGCCGGCAGACACCTCTTCGTAGTGGCACCACGGGCATTCTGGCAGCACAGCAGAATCCACTAAACGGAGGACAAATATATACATGTAAAGCCCGCGCGTTTCGAGCACTCCTGTGCTCTTGGTCACGGGCGCTTTGAAGATTGGAGCGCCGAGGAGCAAAGGGGCCTGTGCGAGTGAAGTACAAAGGATTGTTTGACGAAGGTGGCAGCCTGCATTCAACCCACTGGGGTAACAATTTTGCGAATGATGTGATTCACTACGGCATCCACTGTGATTTTACATGAAGGGGAACATCAAGTACCAGCATGCTTGATGCATACGCCTACAAGGGCGGGACTTGTTGCAACTTACCAGGGGTTCCCTTCACTGTTGTGGTGTTTGCTGCACTTTTTGCCCATGACCAAGAGCACAGGAGTGCTCGAAATGCTTCGGGCTTTACATGGACTGAACAGGGTTTTGTCACTTTCACAAAGAAGTTTCCTCCCATTAAAGGCTGTCAACTTTTTGCTGTGTGGCATCCCCTCTTTAGGCTGTCTTTTGTGGTGGATATATATATATATACATATATATATATATATATATATATATATATATATATATATATATATATATATATATATATATATATATATATATATATATATATATATATATATATATATATATATATATATATATATATATATATATATATATATATATATATATATATATATATATATATATATATATATATATATATATTCCTGACCGCTATCACCGCAGACACAACAGGCGCAGACCACCTCGTCCTTGAAGTCACTTCAAACGATGTTTAAAGAAACACCATCACACCGTCAATCGTGTTAGCAGTCGTGATTTATTTAATAGCAATCACGGAGCAAGTGCTCTCCTCCACGCGTTTCGCTCCGCAGGCGGAGCTTGATCACATAACGCGTCAGGAGTAGGTGTTGCATTTTAAAGTGTGTTAAAAGCCCTAACACCCATAAAAAACGGATGAACGGCATAAATAAGCGTAATGGCTGAGTAGCATTAATTAAATGAGCATGATAAGTTATAACATTCATTTTACAAATAAATGCAAAACAACAATGCAAGCAAAGTGCTCCTATCTTGATATCGCATCAGTGACAAAAAACAAAATTATACATAATGACCAAAAGTGGCAAAGGCCAAATTACCTGAAGCTGATAGTACTGTACACAACTATTCACTGGAATAAAGTGCAAGTGCAGAATTCATTTGAATATGTACATAAAATCCATCAAAACACGAAAATAGATGTTAAAATAAAGTGCAAGTGCAAGATGTCTTAAAATATGTGTACAAATTGCATTATGAATTATGTTCAAAACATGGTAAAGTGCAAATGCTATTACTTTGGCCATACATTTTCAATGTCACTGAATTTTCAATGAGGTGTTGATTGCATTCTGCTACAGGCCTAGTTCACTAAAGTACTGGTGCCTAAAGGGTGAAAAGAATCTCTACTAAAAAAATGAGAGTGTAACTGTGGCGGCTGAGCCACAAGTAGAGAAACCTATCAATTCTTTACATCTTATGTATCTAAATCACAACATATTAGAAAAATCTATTTACAGCAGCATCTTGACAAAAGAAAATTTCACCACAGGAACAAAATAGAAGAAATACAGTTTTACAATGATGTCTAACTTACAAGTAATTGTGCAGTTCATCAATTGCATTTAATCAATTAGGAGCTCGTGAATCTAACAGTAGAATAAAATAAGTCTCTTTTTGCCTGAGGAGTTTTTCTCGATCACCTCCCCGTCCGGGGTTGGGAACCGAACCTAAGAGTATGTAATGCAGGTCTTTAAGTTTATTCTCCTGGATAGCTTTAAAATGGCGAGCCACTGGATAATTACTATCCGAGTTAACTATGGCTCGCACGTGTTGCAAAAGGCGTTGGTATGCTGGCAACTTCGTGCTGCCAATGTAAGATAAATTGCAAGTGCAAGTCAATTGATAAATGACAAACTCACTGCGACAAGTCAGATGTTCATTAATAGCAATGGGTTTGTCACTAAACGCAGATTTATAATGCGTTCCGTTTTTTGCAAATGAACATGCACGGCATGATGTGCACTTATAAAAACCTGTTTTGGCCAACCATTTGCATTTGGGGGTTAACTCAGGCTGAGATTTATCCAGTGCATCCTTCATGGAGGGAGCCCTCCTAAAGGTTATAGCAGGTAACTTGGGCAAAATTGGGCCTAAGATAACATCTGTTAGCACAATAGGCCATTCAGAATTGATAATCCGTCTAAACTTACGTTCTTGTACACAGTAAATAGTAATAAGACGGACAGAAGAAATGGAATTTGATTCAGCTATGGCCAAGTTACTAGGAGTCAGTAGTTCATCTCTTGAGCGCAATGACGCTCTCGAGAGCGCACGGTTTAAAATATTTAATTTGTAGCCGCGCTGAAGGAACCTCTGCACTGAAACTGCTAAGCACTGGTTAGATGTATCAAGATCACTGCAGATTCTCTTAATGCGAATATATATATATATATATGTATATATATATATATATATATATATATATATATATATATATATATATATATATAACAAATTCCACGCTCAGCATGCAGCAACGTGAAACCGGCCACACAAGCGTACTTCAAAGAATCCTTTATTCCCGGCAAAATCAGCATGACGCGTTTCGAGGTAACAAACCTCTTAATCATATGCTTTTTTTCTTTTCAATGGTGGGTTCGTTAGCTTGTTTTAAACGTAACTAAAACATTGAAGAAGGACAACGTCCATTCATTTAAAGAGGCAGTCAGTTTTTCTGGCGTTTTTCATTTTTCACATTTGAAATACATTTGTTTAGTTAAGGATTATGAGTACATGTTTTGTTCTTTTCTGATGTCTAGTGCAAAGGTCTCATTTTGCTTAAAATGTTCACCTTATCTGTTTGTACTTACTTCACTCGGACTCCAATTCCCACAATGCCTCTTGTCAATCCGACTTTCGGTGATACTCCAATGCTGATCTTGGCAAACTTCACACATGTCACCCCAACACTCTCCAAAGCCTTTACTGGTGTAGTACCATGTTACGGCTGCATCCGATGGTCCGGGTGACAATAGGGATTTTGCAACCTCCATTGGTTTTGCTTGTTCATCCTTGCCATCTGCGAGTAAAGTTCTGTACGACGTGCTTCAGGAAAAAAATCCTTTATGCAAACTCTGGCAAATTCGAAAGGTTCAGAGTTCAGATGAGGCGGGCCATTTGATGTGGCCCTTCCATTCAGCCTAATGTCCGTTACAATTCTCTTCTGCCGGCAGGCGCTCCCATTATTTGTTTCTCACAAATGTCACCAAAAGCCTGACAAGACGAAGCACCACAGCCTTCCGAGTTAGGGCCGGTCCCAGGTGTGTCAGACACCTCAACAAACAAACAAATTCCACGCGCAGCATGCAGCAACGTGAAACCGGCCACACAAGCGTACTTCAAAGAATCCTTTATTCCGGGCAAAATCAGCATGACGCGTTTCGAGGTAACAAACCTCTTAATCATATGCTTTTTTTCTTTTCAATGGTGGGTTTGTTAGCTTATTTTAAACGTAACTAAAACATTGAAGAAGGACAACGTCCATTCATTTAAAGAGGCAGTCAGTTTTTGTGGCGTTTTTCATTTTTCACATTTGAAATACATTTGTTTAGTTAAGGATTATGAGTACATGTTTTGTTCTTTTCTAATGTCTAGTGCAAAGGTCTCATTTTGCTTAAAATGTTCACCTTATCTGTTTGTACTTACTTCACTCGGACTCCAATTCCCACAATGCCTCTTGTCAATCCGACTTTCAGTGATACTCCAATGCTGATCTTGGCAAACTTCACACATGTCACCCCAACACTCTCCAAAGCCTTTACTGGTGTAGTACCATGTTACGGCTGCATCCGATCGTCCGGGTGACAATAGGGATTTTGCAACCTCCATTAGTTTTGCTTGTTCATCCTTGCCATCTGCGAGTAAAGTTCTGTACGACGTGCTTCAGGAAAAAAATCCTTTATGCAAACTCTGGCAAATTCGAAAGGTTCAGAGTTCAGATGAGGCGGGCCATTTGATGTGGCCCTTCCATTCAGCCTAATGTCCGTTACAATTCTCTTCTGCCGGCAGGCGCTCCCATTATTTGTTTCTCACAAATGTCACCAAAGCCTGACAAGACGAAGCACCACAGCCTTCCGAGTTAGGGCCGGTCCCAGGTGTGTCAGACACCTCAACAAATAAACAAATTCCACGCGCAGCATGCAGCAACGTGAAACCGGCCACACAAGCGTACTTCAAAGAATCCTTTATTCCGGGCAAAATCAGCATGACGCGTTTCGAGGTAACAAACCTCTTAATCATATGCTTTTTTTCTTTTCAATGGTGGGTTCGTTAGCTTGTTTTAAACGTAACTAAAACATTGAAGAAGGACAACGTCCAGTCATTTAAAGAGGCAGTCAGTTTTTATGGCGTTTTTCATTTTTCACATTTATAATACATTTGTTTAGTTAAGGATTATGAGTACATGTTTTGTTCTTTTCTAATGTCTAGTGCAAAGGTCTCATTTTGCTTAAAATGTTCACCTTATCTGTTTGTACTTACTTCACTCGGACTCCAATTCCCACAATGCCTCTTTTCAATCCGACTTTCAGTGATACGCCAATGCTGATCTTGGCAAACTTCACACATGTCACCCAACACTCTCCAAAGCCTTTACTGGTGTAGTACCATGTTACGGCTGCATCCGATCACTGCAGATTCTCTTAATGCGAATATATATATATATATATATATATATATATATATATATATATATATATATATATATATATATATATATATATATATATATATATATATAAACTTTACTGAGAGTGTTTCTCCACAACATATATTAAACATACAATAAAAAGTCTTGTGCTATTTCTTTGTGTGTTTTCTTTATTCATTCAATGAAATAATTACTACAGCATAACATGTGCTCCGCGCTCTCTGGCGCTTCTTCAGGGCTGTTAAACATATAAATCATCAATCAGTATATTCCATGCTTAAATTCAAAACAACTTAATATAGAAAAAATGATACACCATTTCCTTTTAAAAGCTATAATTCTAATATACATCTTACATCACTTTTAACCTATACATTCTTGTGCTTAGTATTCAATCATAAGAAATGTAATCAATTACACCTTCCTCACAGTTAAATCAGATTATATCATATGAACACATAAAGCATTTTTATTAGTCGTCACCCAGGAGAATCATAGTCTAAGTCTCATGGTTTTATTTTAGGGATTTCTACGCTGAGATCTATATCCATAATAATAATATTTCAAACTGTGAGCAGCCTTTCTATAAACATATGAACGAAAGCTGAGTGATGTATCTTTCAGCTAAGCTATTATCATTTCTTGCTGAATCCTACAGGATAGAATTTTTCTTTAGTCTGTTGTGTTATATAACCAGAGATTACATCTATTCAGTGCTTCTTATTATGTATCCATACTTTCTACATCAATGTGCTGACCATTTAGCCCTTATTCTAAAGTTATTATTCCCGTTCCTCCAATGCACCTTGCACTCCTTCCACAAAGTGTTGTATAGTAGTTGCCTAAAGAATACATATGGACTGCAACATCAGTTATACTCATTCTCCTTATTCTAACTCTTTTCATTTTCTTTTTAAGTGTTTTTTAGAATTCTCACCTGTAGGTAGTCTTTACAATCACTTCTGTATGTACATCTAATCCGAACAGAAAGATCAGAAATTAATCCCCATGAAAAAGGATACTGCAAATAAAATGAATTACAGTCCAATTCTCATTGTACATTATACAATAGAGTTTAGGGGGGTATTGCACTTTACTTACTCTATATTTATATGTATCTTTACCTTCTCATTGTTAAATAAATTGAAGTGTTATAGAATTTCCAAAGGCTTTACATGATATATATATACATAATTATATGTTATACTGCCGTGTTCACATCCCAAACTTAGGGAAAATGTCCTAACAACTGGCATAGGTTGCAATTAATAAAAGAGGCAATCTTGCATCTCCTACTATATTTACTGTGCATAAATGTCTTAGTTCTGTATGTGACTGTGACTCAAAAGTAGGAGCCTTTCTATAGACCATAATAGGTTTGGAAGGCAACATTCTGCTTAAATCTGTGTTGAGTGTGAGAACATCCCAGTATTTTCATAGGGTATTAATAACTCTTTTGTTACCTTCACTATATGTTGTGATGTATCTCACTGTCTCTTTATCTATGGATGCTGCCTTCACCTAATCCTGTAACAGTTTGTGCTATTTTATTGACTCTTCTTCTGGCCTTGTTAATGATTTCTACATCATAACCTCGTCTATCAAATCTCTGGGCGATATCTTCCGCTATCCTTTCATTTTCTCTTGGTTCTCTGAAGATCTGCTTAGCACAAAGAAATTCTGTCAATATTGTCAATTTGTTTTCTCAAACGTCCTGACTCTGCATGCAAAATGGATTTCACAGCTGCAGTTTTTCTATATAATCTGGATTCAAGCTTACTCTTGCTAATGTACAATTCTAAATCCAAAAAGCAAATGAGCTGTTTACTCCACTCTAAAGTATGTGTGATATTGTATTGATTATTATTAAGGTAGGAATGAAATGATTTGAGTGCCTCTTCATTACCTTTCCAAATCAATAAAATGATTTCTATGTAACGACCCCAATGTATCAAATTCTCATCAAGAAAGTCCTTCATTTTCCAGGCATGTTCCCTCTCATATTGGCCCATGAACAGATTAGCATATGAGGGAGATAGCTTCGATCCCACGGCTGTCCCTCTTATCTGTTGAAACAGATCCTTTCTGTATAGAAAAGAAATGTTATTGAGAACTAGTTACACTAATTCTAAGATCATTTCTGAAAGTTGTAAGTAACTTGCTGATCTAGTATATAAGAAATATTTGACTGCTTCCAATCCTTTTTTATGTTGAATACTGGTATATAGAATATTCACATCCATAGTAACCATATCCCAGTCTATACCCCTGGGAAAGTAAGTATTCTCCCAATGCCTAAAATTATTAGGCGACCTGGTGGAATCCTGCCCCTCTTATGTATTTTGGGTAAGAAATACATAATGGAAATTTGAGCATTCTCAACTCATATGTAGTTAAATTCATTAATTTTCCAGTCGTTGTTTGTCCATAAAGAAGCTCAATTTCTTTTTAATGAAGTCCTTAGCTTTTTCCCATTTTAACATCATCACTTTCTTATAATCTGAATGATCTCTTAGTTGACGTAGAGTTTCAATGTGTTAATCACAATGATTTAATATTACCATATTACAAGCCTTGTCATCTTGACTTATAAAGATGGATTTAGCACTATATAAATCATTCAGTGCTTTGCATTCATCTTTATTCAGATTATACATGTGTTTACCTGGAACAGATTTATCAAAATCATGCATAACTAGATTGAATTTCAACTTCAGTTTTAAATTACTAGTTAATTATACAATCATCAGTTTCTATGTGCAGTTCTTTAGCTAAATCTTCTATATTACATTCTGTGTAATTGTCCAAAGTCATTAATAAAACAATATCCAATAATTTGTTAATGGATACATGACTGGTATCTTCCCTAATATGCACAGTCTCATTATTCTTAGGTTTATTCCCAATTTTTTTTCTAATTTTAGCTGTCTCAAAAATCGATTTACATCAATCTTTGCACTCAAATCATCCGATTTGTTCATAGGAGCAAAACTAAGGTCTCTATTGAGGTAACTTTTTTCCTTATCTGTAAGAATTCCATGTCAAAGAGTGACCACTACGTTTTCTACTTACTCAGTACTGTCTCCTTCTGTAGTTGTGAGCTGGTCCTTACTCATTCTTTGTTTCTACCTCCTGCAGAGGGATCTAGTACCCCCTCTTTTGTTCCCTCTTCCTCTCTTCTGTTCTGCTCCTGTTCTCTCCCCCTGTTTGAATTTGTAATCGGCGTATTCCTCTTAATTCTCTTAAAAAAGATTATTTATCTCCCGAGATTTTTTCTGACGTACTGGGTCTATCAATATCAGATTCCCTACTGCTCAGCCCTGGGCTTGATGCTTCACTCAGGTAATGTTTTTGTGTCCAATATTCCTATTATTTTCAACTTTTCTGTGCCATCAAACCTCCTAGCATATGTATAGACCCTCCCACATATGTAATGTCTTTCATCTCTTGAGAATTTAATTATCTTTTTTTCTTGTAGCTCCACTTGATATTTGTCCATTATATTACCCAATATTTCAAAATTCTTAATGGTATTCTCTGGTCAATTTAAATCTTAAATGTCATTTGAAGTGTTAACTGTGATGTCATGAGTGATGTCACTGACCATGTCAGGAGTACTGTAATATGTGAGGTCATAAGCAGTACATTGCGGGGGCGCAAGATATAGTTAGCTAACTATAACTGGTGAATTCCTCTGGTTTTGCACAAGTGAAACCTGAGCCTAACTATAACGCCTCTGTAACTTTTGTTTTTTTACGTGAATTTGTAAGGTTTTTTTAAACCAATTTCCTAATTATAAAGTCTCTGTAACCTTTTGTTTTTTCAGTGAATTTCTAAGGTTTTTAAAATGATAATTCCTAATGATAATGTCCTTGTAACCTTTGTTTTTTTCAGTGAATTTCTCTGTTTTTTGTAACTAGAAGTCACATTTGCGGAGTAGTGGCAAAAGGGGGCTGCGCCTCTGACCAGCTCTCAGGAATCCCGCTATGTAGGACTTACAGGAGGTACCAGGACAGCTTCCTGGCCCACAAGGTCCCACAGGAGTAAAAGTGGACTTCATCCCCCAACAGTAGTGGTGCACCACATACCTCATTTGGAGGCTCATGGAGAAAGGGGGCATGTCCTCTGAAATCTTGCTTTGTGGGACTTATTGGAGCTAACAGGAGGGGTAGTTCGCCCCCAAGGATGTCTTTGGGGACCAACTACAACTCCTATTACCTCCAATAAGTCCCACACAGCAGAGTTGATGAGACCTGAAAGAAGGCCACGCCCCGTTCTCCACCATTCAGCAAATGCCCATAGTGCACTACTAGTAAGGGGGATAAAGTCGCCTTGGCTATTGAGGGTCCTTGGGGGCCAATTACGCCTCCAGTAAGGCCTACACAGGTAGATTGCTGAGAGGTCACCAGAGGTCACGCCCTCTTTCTTCATCACTCTGCAAACGCACCTCCAGGTGCACTATTACTTAGAGGAAGAAGTCCACTTTAGTCCTGATGCCCTCAGGAGGCAAGGGGACCTCATCTCCTCACCAGCAGTGCAGTTAGTGGCATGTTTGCAGAGTGGTGGAGAAAGGGAGCTTGGCCTCTGACCACTTTGCAAAGTGATGAAGAAATGGGTTGAGGCCTCCAACCACCTCTCAGCAATCCTACTATGTGGTTCTTACTAGAGGTAACAGGAGGTCATGTTGGCCCCTAAGGACTCACAGCAGCCAAGGGGACTTAATACCCCCAACTAGGAGCCTGCCTGGTGGCGCATTTGCAGAGTAGTGGGGAAAGAAGATGCGACGTCCTGCGAGCTGCCAGCTTTTTATAAATGTACTATTTAGGAAGGGGGCCACGTGGCACCCTTTACCTTGACCGCTTTGGGCCCCAGGAACCCCATCCCCTGGGTCTGAACTGTTTTTTTTTATTGGGGACTGCGGGAGGAGTCCAAAGGCCCCCGCGGTCCTTGCCGGCTCCCCGTCTCCTCCAGGAGCTGGCATTGCTTTGAGATCCAGGGAGCTGCTGAACATGCAGCTCCCTGGATCTCAAAGTAATGTCTGTTTTCCTCCTTGCTTCACAGTGGGCTGAGAAACAGACATGCTCTGCTGTCAGCAAGCAAGAGCATTTTCTGCCCTTGCCTGCTGAATGCAGTGCACTTGTTTGCCATGGCTTTGGGGCTGATAACTGCCCAGGAGGGGGCCCCTCGCATTTTAGAGTTTGGCTCTGGGGAAGTGGTCCCTGTACCCTTTGGTTATCTATACTACTATTATAAAGAGAGAACTGTGTCCTTTGAGCCAGGTAAACTCGAAAAGTACACCACCAATCGCAACACCCAATACAGCGTTGGAAAGGGGAGGTCCAGTAGATGGACATAGGCTATATAAAAAAAAATGTTATTTAAAAAATTTACAATAAAAAAAGTAGTCTCTTCGAAGTAGTGCTGGCCACTTGCTGACATCATCATCGGAGGACGGGAGCACGAGGAGGAGCGGTGGACAGGACCGTGGGGAGGAGCTGCGGACAACAGCACGGGGAGGAGCGGAGAATTTAGCCACACTGGAGCGGCCTGAGGTACGTGAACCGCGGGGAGGAGCTGTGAAGTAAGGTGGACTGGACTGCAGCGGCGGCGGATAACAGCGCGGGGAGGAGCGGAGAACTTAGCCACACTGGAGCGGCCTGAGGTACGTGAACCGCGGGGAGGAGCGGTGAAGTAAGGCGGACTGGAGCGGGATGACAGGTAAACTTTAGCACTGCAGCGGGGCGTGTATACTGGCTTTGTTCGTTTGCAGCGTCGGATGCGTGGCCACAGTGTTAGGGAGCAGGGCGTGTGCGGATGATTGGGGGCACTGAAGGTGGCGGTGAACTTGGGCTGAGGAGGTGGTTGGGGGCCTGGGTTTCGGCGACTGGGAGCAAGCCTGATTGCCCCCGGACAATGTGGGAATGGAAGTGAGACTGGGGTTAAGCAGAGTTAAGAATAAGTACTAGCACCCAAAACTCTGCTTAAAAGTACGGGACCAGTGCAATTACATGTCGGCGGGTGGAATATCAGCAAGCCTGATTGCCCCCGGACAACGTTGGGGCGGGTTGCAAGTATATATATATATTCACTTAAAGGATACAGTGAGATTATAGTTACGCTCAGGTTTTACTCGTAGAAAATCAAACCAGTGAAATGAGTTATAGTTTCCAGAGCTAACACATATATATATATATTACCTACTGGTAGTCACCAGTAAGTTGTTATAGTTAGGACCAAATTTCCATAGGAAAAGCGTTTTTTGACTTGCTTATATTTTTGGCACAGTTGGACTAATAACAAGCTTGTGCAGAGAAATGCAGAGCTCACTGATGACATCAGTGATGTCACTGACCATGTCATGAATGATGTAGTATGTGAGATCATAAGCAGTGCACTGCATGGCGTAAAATATAGTTAGCTGAGGTAACTATAATTGCTGAACTTTAAGGTTTTGTACAACTGAAATCTGAGCCCAACTATAACGGCCCAACTATAACGTCCCTGTAATCTTTGGGGTATATATACATATTTATATATATTCACTGAAAAAAACATTGGTTTTACAGACGTTATAGTTAGGAATTAGCATTTAAAAAACCTAAGAAATTCTCTCAAAAACCATAGGTTTCAGGGATGTTATAGGTAGTTGAATATTTGACTCATACAAAACCAAAGAAATTCGCCTGTTATAGTTAGTTGAGCTAACTATAATTTGCACGCCCACAATGCACTGCTGATGATGTCACATATTACATCACTCGTGACATGATCAGTGACATCACTGATGACATCACTGATGCCTCAGGTGATATGGCCGCATCCACCTCGCATATCACAATGCGCAAGAAAAAAAGGGATCCATGAGGTGTACACCATCTTGCAATCAACACTGCATCTCGATTGCGAAACCTACTGCCCATAGTGTTTCCAAAGGGATCCATGAGGTGTACACCATCCTGCAATCAACACTCCATCTGAATTGTGAGCACTGCTGCCCATAGTGTTTGCACACACAACAGTGACAGCAGGTGAACAGTGGGGCCTGGGTGCACAGGGTCTCCAACTGAGCACGTTGCGGAAGGAGGGGTGTAGTGCATCAGCCTGGCTGCGCAGGTGCGAACAAGCGATGTTGCTGTGCGCAATGATGTGATCTCTGACCTGATTCAGTCTCATCTCTGTCTCATTTTAAGACCTGCTGGACAGTACTGTAGGCCAGAGCCAGCGGGCAGTGCTGCCCTACAGACATGTGGAGTTGGCTTTTAGGGCACTATAGTGAGCTCATTACTAAGTGTACATGCACACAGCCTTCCGCCACTGCATTACACGCGCACAACATGCTTCTACCATGTGCTCTGTTCCTTTGTATGTGAACCTTCGTATAACATATTATTATTTAACCTAGTGTATTCTCTGCAACTCCAACTCCTCTTTGAACCACGATTACCTCTAACAGTTAGTAGATCGGACTTAAAAAATGAAGGATGCACTCAACTGTTGTTTTCTATTAAACTTGAAATAAACCTTTATTTACCTCCAGACGTTTTCATCATTAAATTATTCCTCCCTTTTCAGTCACTGCATTGAGGGACCCAAAATGGGTGGAGAGGGAGCTCACCCCGCGATGATGCCTTGGGCATTCTGACGCCTTCCATCATGGTATCAAGACACCGTCCCCGACTGGATACCTGCTCTCCTACCCTACAAATATACCCTGGACTCGGAGCTTGCACCAACATGTTGTTGGACACACCGATGGTGGCAGGTGAGCAGTGAAGCCTCAGTGCGCAGGGCCTGGACCTACAATTGAGCACAGGCTGGGGTGCAGCACCCTGGGTGCACAGGTGCAGGCAAGCGATGTTCCCATAGCTAATAGTGTAATCTCTGTCTTCATTCATATGTTTCATTTTGAGGACTTGCTGGACCACACTCTTTCTCGTGGACCCCAGTGTCCTAGACAAATGGGTGACGGGAGGGTAAACACTGAGGGCTGGGTACAGTAGGCCGACGCTCTGTCTCCTCCTCCCTCTGTTCTTTTGACTCTCCCTCCCCTTGTCCCTTCCACCCACTCCCTCCCATTCTCACTATCGTCCTTTCATTCGTACAATGCACTACCAATATGCCTTTAAAAATGGCCACTTCCGTTGTGTTCACTGACACGGAAGAAGGCTTCTCGCCGAAATGCGTTTGTTGCTAGCTATGGAATAAAGTTTGTTTTCAAATGCCCCTGAGAGTGCGATGCTCTTTCTGGATTTGGAGGAGCAAGGGCGACGATAATGTGCGGAGTCTACGCCCGCATATCGCACCCGCCCACGAGTGCTTCGCAAAAGATGGAGTTTGAGCGGAATATATATATATATATATATATATATATACGCTCCACAGCACGAAAACAATTAAACGCACTCTCAGGCAGGTGCGAATACATGCGGGGGTGCTCCCGCATAAATATTGCAGCTCCACTCTCTCTCTCCACCACGTCTTCCGCCAGGAAAGAATCGCACTCGCAGGACTTGTCACCATGAATTTATTTCAGCAACAAAGTATCAAGTAAACAGAGGCGTTTCAGAGTAAACCTGAAAAATGTTTACCGAAGCGCCCTGCATTCACAGTATTTAAACATTTTCACCCCCGACATGAACATTAAAAGAGGACTAACATGTATCTTGATAGTACCTCTAGGCCAGCGCCATCTTTAAATGACTAACTGATTAACTATTGCATGCATAATTCATCCGAGAATTAAATTAGAAAATCAATCAAGCCCAAGATGGGCAATCATTATTAAATTCATGTAAACCAATCACACCCTAGATGGGCATATATCCGGAGTTGAATAAATACAGAATGTGTAGAGCCTCTCAACAAAATCCAAATCATCACAAATATTTCAATTAAGACACATTCCACCATTGATAACATTGAAATGCAACTCAACTAAAATTCAGAGGGGATAAGAAAAGAAAAGAAATAGAAATTAGAGAATAGACAAGAAGAAGAAGCACAGAAGATTTAAGTATCACAAAGTTAAAATCATCAAACATTAACAGTTAAAGGATCCTGACATTTATGATCATCGAATGCAGATACCAAAGACTCCTACTATTCACCCAGATGTATGGCCAGTTCTTCACTACTGTTAAGACCATGAGGAGTCTTAGTTCGCAGATCATTTAAATAACGCAACTCTAACCTCCTAAGCCTTATAATCCTGTCACCACCACAGGGGTTGTCAGGAACATGATCTAAACAGAAATAGGCTAGAACATCTCTATCCCGTTGATGTTCTTTATAAAAGTGCCTTGCGACTGGATATGCCTCATCGCCTTCTGCTATCGCCCTCATATGTTCTAAGACTCTGATTTTGGCAGGATGGATTGTGCTGCCAACATATCGTAGACCGCATGGGCAAACGAGACAGTACACTACATAAGGTGTTCCACATGTCAAGAATTTACTTATATGTCTTTGTATGGCTGCACTCGGGATTTCATAAGACAGAGTACGTTTACTGGCCCTGCAGGCTTTACACTTCCCACATGGGAAAAAACCTTGCATGGATCCAATCCCTGATGGCGATTTAAACACAGGGTAACTAGTTCATTCTTGAGAGATCTTGCTTTCCTGAATGTGATAAGGGGATTAGGAGAAAGATCCTCTCCTATCACCTCATCAGTTTTAAGTATGTGCCAGCTCTTTTTCATAATCCTTTTTAGACTCCCTGCATCACTAGAAAAGGTAGTGATGAGACGGAATTTACCATCACTAGAACCAGAGTCACTCTTGGATGCAGCCTTTTCTTTCAGCAGATCCTTTCTTTTGATCGCATTAACCTTCCCATAGGCTTCACTCAGAGTTTCCTGGCTATACCCTAATACTTGAAAGCGTTGTATGCTTTCTCTGGCAGCTCTATGAAACTCACTTTCATCAGGACAATTACTCTTGATTCTGAGGAGTTCCCCATAGGGGATACTCCTCACCAAATTGGTGGGGGGACTACTGGATGCTTGTATGGGTTTAAAATGTATACGCATCCGATTTGGTTGGGAACAAATATATGCATGTGCTTGAAGCCACCAAGCTCTCATTGAAGCAAACATATAAAATCAAGCTGCTGGTTGTCCCCTGCATTTTCACATCCCTGCAATCTCTGACCCAACTTTTGCGGATTGATTAACAGCTGGCCTCTGACCCCTGTTGCGGACATAATGTTCAGTTTAGCCCAGTCTTTCAGAAACGCCATCCAAAAGCCTTTATCAAGAAGTAAAGGGACAGGAAGAATCACAGCCGCTTCCCCGGGGCCCAACTGAGCACAACGTGTGACTAATAAACAGTTGTATCTATATATATATATATATTACACTCAAACTGGATGCTGAACGTAACAAATGCACGAGCCCACTCGATAAGGTAAGGTTGATTTATTTCATAAAGACAAAAGTATGCGTTTCAACCACGTCCGTGGTCTTGATCATGTATATATTTATTTATAGACATAATACCTTTAAAGAATCCCTTTATAGATACTGGTGGAATCCTCAGGACTTAAAATTGTGTGAAATACATATGACACAGCTCTGATTTCACCTGGTGGGTGATGTGTTTGTGAAAATTCCATGGTTATCCTAAAGCAGTAGCACAGTGGATGCATCATAGCTGTTTAAAAACTAAACTTGGATAAGTCTGAAATGCTATTCTTTGGCACAATCCATCTTTGCTGTTAAATAGTTTTGGCCACAGTAGCTAGGAGAATCTCCATCCCCAGCCTCATTTATGAGGAATCTGGTGAATAAGTTCGATCAAGAGCTCTTTTTCAAACTCCAGATCCAAGCCATTCACTGCCTCCTGTATTGCTCTTTTGAGGTCGCTAAGGAAATTCTTAAACTGCTCCCTCTTCATACTCATAAACCCATAGTACATTCACTGATCACTTTAAGACTAGTCTATGAGAATGCAATTTACTTACGTTTACCAGCAATTCCTAACCTGCAAATTGCTGGTGGTTCAGAATGTAGCTGTAAGGCAGATTATTAAACTTCCTAGAAGGCAGTCCATCTCCCTGCACCTGAAGTTATTCCACTAGGTTCCTGTAGACAAACAGATCAGATTTAAGGCCCTGGTACTTACTTACAGAGCAGTACATAAGAGAGGCCACCCCTATTTAAGATTTAGATTTATGGAGCATGTGCCCAAAAGATAATTTCGCTGTGCAAACCATGACCAGCTGACCATTGGCAATTTTTCGCCCAGCTAGAATGAGCACGCTCTCCTTCTCTTACTTAGATGTGAAACTCTGGAATGAGCTACCAGATGATTTAACAAAGCCCTGCAATTAAGAACCCTTTGGAAAGGGTATGAAAACTTTTCGCTTTTGGTAGAGACTGTGGCACCAAGACACTGCTTTTGAAGCAGTTGTGGGATCTATAAATAGCATTCAAAAAATTAATTTGTGCAAGGGCTATTAGTAAATAGCACTATGTCTGTATGATAGGCTGGGGCATCCAAACAGCAGTATAGCCTATACAAAAAAGCTATGAATCACCAGATAAAATGTCACCAAAGAACACACACTGTCTATTACAAGCTACATGTCATGTCCCATCTGCAGTCTAACAAAAGGACTAGTTGATACCACATCACCAAAACCCCAACGGGAGCACTAACAGGAGAATGTAGCCATGCATGAAATACCATGGCCTTGATGGGAACCACATACAAGCAATGGCAATCTATAAAAACACACAAATGCCAGTGGCTGAATGGGCTGGCCCAAAGATCACCCTTCCTTAGACTTCTTATTATAATTTTTTAAAGAATTAATGACATGAAATTTTCCTGACAGCTAGCTCGGTCTGTACCCCGAACTAAAAAAATTGATTATCAAGAGGACTGATGAAAAGTGGCCATATGTGGGCGAGGCAAATGATCGTCTCCACATACAAAGATAAAATTCCCAAAACGTTGTTCTGATTCACTGAACTTAACAATTTCCTGTTTTTTTCTTGTACTCCCGCTCCAAACGGTTGTAATTCATGATTTTTTTGGGGGTAGTTGTGGATGTTGTATTATTATTTATGAAAAGAGAAAATCTTAGCCTGTTTAAAAATATACGTTTGTAACTGCAGTCGTAATACATTCTTTTTCCACTTTTTACGCAGCAAAGTGAAAACATGTTATGTCTGCTCTGCACCTTTAAAAGTGGACTTTAACCCCTTCGCTAAGGGGGTGGGGCTGCCGAGCGGCGCTCGCATGCTCGTGACGGAGCCGCTCCGTCACGAGCCGCGGTTGAGCTGTGCTCGTGACGGAGCGGTTCCGTCACGAACGCGCCCGCTCAATGGAACGCTCTGCGCAGGCGCGAAATTCGCGCCGCGCAGCCGCGCCGAGCGGGCCATGACGGAACCGCTCCGTCATGAGCACAGCTCAACCGAGGCTCATGACGCTCCGTCATGAGCACAGCTCAACCGAGGCTCATGACGGAGCGGCTCCGTCATGAGCATAGAACGGGTTAAAACAATTGAGAAGGTGTTCCTCTGTTGAAAAAATAACAGAAGGTTCCACATTGTGCGGGAGGTATGCATCAAGACTTCTGCCAACATGCTCCAGTTGTCAATCACAGGAATACACATGAGAATCTTACATATATATGTACTTTACTCAAATATGTCAAGAAAACGTATGTGAATTAGCAAAAATATGTAAATTGTGCGTTGACATTTATACATGTTACTCCGAATTCTCTGAACTTGAGTGAAATTCTGTTATTAAAACGTATGATGTCCAAAAGGGGAACACAAGTCTGCCCCAACCAACAGGAGTACTTACAATCTGAATAGCAATCTCTTTCTAAAAAACACCCTCGTAAGCATTGCCGCCATTGCAATTCAGCTGCAACGTGGATCAAGGGTGCACCATAAATAGGCCAGTAAAGCCAATCAAATGAGCTGGTTTCTGATCACATTTTAACCCTCTGGCACACATGTAACATGCAAATGTACTCTCATTAAAGGGCTTTTAGTCAATAAGGGGTCCACACAACATTGTCAATGCCCAAGAATATCAAGAAGCCTACACGTTTGTAATAGCAAAACTAATAAAAACAAGGGATATATTGAAGTGGTTTGCCAAATACAAATGCTAATTCATTCCCACATTCACTTGTAGATATTAAATGTGTGCCTAGTTCCCAGTTATTGCAACACAGTTTTGGATCAAAACTGTGCCAGACCCAGGGAGATCTCTGGCAAATAGATGGTTATGCTCTAATGAACTGGGGATCAGAAAGTAGGTTTACAACGTGTTGCCTGGCCTCGGTGGATAAAGGTGGAGAAGTGTCCTTACAATGGTGAGCAGAGGCCAGGCGTGCGTTATTAATAGCCAAGAGCACTGGTTCATTCCAAGATTCGATAGCAGCTGAAATATAATAACCAACAATCAAATCTATGTTACTTGAATTGAGTATTTAATTTACAATGCCAAGCCCAAAGTTTCTCTGAAATCCCACCGCCAAAGCTGCCAAATGAGTTGCCTACAATCAAGTCTGTCTGGTTTTAATTCCACTTTTATGTTTCTTCCTTTCTCTCACTTTTGCAGGTTCTTTTTGATTCCTGTTTTCTCTCCTTGTCACTGTTTTTCTATATTTCACATCCTCTGTCTTTCTCCCTTTTCTGCCTTTCACTCTCAAGCTCTGAATTTAAGTCTGATTAGAAATGTGTCATTGTGCCCTAAAGTAAGTGCTTATACCTTCCACATCCTACCACCAGCACAAATGAAGCACTGGTAGAGTGACTAAGGGTCTTATTAAGAGTTTGGCAGTGTGGGAGCAGGACCACACCGCTCCAACCGCCTAACCCATGTTTGAACCGCTCGCCAGATTAGGAGTTTACTCTAGTCTGCCAGGCTGTTTTTGTGTTCCCAGGGCAGTGCCTATGAAATAGATACCACAATGGGAACGTCAAAATCAGTACCTGCGTGGCATGGGTTGCTGCAGTGCATGTTGTGTAGGTACTGGTGTGCATGCACACAGGGTGGCACATGTACCCCCACTGTGTGCATCCACATGGTGTGAGGCGCTGGGTTGCCCTCCAGGGCCCTCTTTGTTTCCTCGCCACCACATTTTTCATGGTGGTCCCTCTGCCATAAAAAGTGTGACGGGGATGAAATTCATATTATGTTTGGAGGGGCCGCAGCGGCACCACCAAGCATATTGTGGCCTCAAGACCATTGTGCTACAGCCAGGGATCTCTGATCCTGGCGGTTGCAGTGGTCCTAGGGCGGCCAGTCAGCCCTGGTCATAATAGGGCGGTCAGAAGACCGGCACTGCCGCTCCCACACGAGTTTTGCCGTCCGTGGACCACCAAACTCATAATAAGGCCCTAAAACAGTTGCCCTGGACTTGAAAATCCCAGTCTCATAAACTTAAATGAGGGATCTTTCTGAAAATATATGTATCCTGTGCCTCAGAGCGACCGCAGAATGGGTAATCAATATCAGGTGTTGATTCGGTTTTTAATTTCTGGGGAAAAGGGTCCTAGATTGCTGCATTTTATAATTAGATGCGCTGGTGACAGATGCGTAATCCTAGAGGAACGGGTAATCGCCTTCTGGAAAGAAACCTAAGTGTGTAATTTTCCGCTATTCTCAAAAGAGCGTTATAGGTCACACCCACTATTGTTAATCTGTATTAACAAAGCCACACTCAGTTGCATCGTAGAGTCCTCCGCAGTGGTTGAAAGGCGCAACATAAGACAAGGAAAACGAATAGCTCAATGTAAGATACATTTCCTGATGAATGGTGTCTGTACAGGTATAGATTTTGTTTTTGTGAACTTCAATTGATATAGATCCTATATGTATGTGTTGAGCATATATAGTTTACCCTTTTTATTTTTTGAATGAGTCTTTTACAGGGAGATGGATTATCTTTACTGTCATACAGTTGAAAATATGTTGGCATTCCTGTGAGAAAAAGCACTATGCGAGCACATCCGTATCCTCGTGTACATTCATTAAACCCGAACCTGAAGTTGGTTAAATAAACATGGGTACTTTATAAAGATTTAAAGCCCTCTTGAGG
Organism: Lissotriton vulgaris; assembly: GCF_964263255.1. Lineage (NCBI taxonomy): Eukaryota > Metazoa > Chordata > Amphibia > Caudata > Salamandridae > Lissotriton > Lissotriton vulgaris. The sequence continues at coordinate 1,046,087,181 of NC_141697.1, read as the reverse complement.
AGTGGGACATACATTCTGACCCGGGCGGTAACTCTGTTACCACATATGAAAATTATGAGTTAAGTTATTCACAAAAAAGGGCATCATAGTCCATATGTATTGCACCAGATCTGGAGTGATAATTATCGCACCTAAGAATAGGCAGCTCGTAATGAGATCCTTTGCATTTGACTTCTTAGAAGTTCTGAGAAGGGTAATGTGCAATAATTCAGCAAGAGAAAGAACCATTTAATGCTGACCACTCAGGAATACATTGAGACATCTGTACCAACTCACTAGTCTTAAGAGCTGTCAGTTGTAAATTGCATACTCTGGCTGCACACGAGCAGCAAAGAAAAGCAAAATAGGCCCCTTGTGTAAATACATCTTCATACTTTATGGATTTATAAACAAACAGTTTTGAAATCTAGAACCATATTGATATCATTCGCAAGGAAGGATTCTTCACAACCTTGATGCGATTTTAAGGTCGTTTAAAGACAAACACTTCCACTTAAGTACAGGAACGTCCCTACGCAATCTGATTTTGTATTTCTCTGGTGACTTGTTTACAGTACATTCTATACTATAGCCGTGAACACTCCAGATACCCTTTTCCTGTAGACAAAACCACTTCTCACTAAACAGCCCGGGATGGATAACCTGTCATTTATGTAGCTGAGCGTAATGATAGCAATTTACTTTGGGCCAATATATCGCACCCAGAAATACATTCATCTCATATTTTGAGGACTGCACTGGCTCTAATTAGAATTATCAAGAAAAACAAAATGAAGTTATGACTAGTATGCTGGAGGACTCCATCTCAAATGACGTTATTAATGCCTATCACTTCTAACTGTTAATTATCTGACCACAGTAATTACATCAACATTTAAGTCCTATATTTTCCAGTGAAATGGGAAACTGCATATTGAAAATCTCAATGCAATAGGTTTTGATGGACATTTATTGTTCCCAAGTCGAGTTGGTTTGTTATATATGGTGTCCCCATCTGCAGAGTAGCCGGAGTGGAAACTGAAAGCTGTAGCGCTTGGTGCAGTTTTCCACTACTTTCTCCTTCTGATATTCCTACTCCAGAAGCCACAGCCCCACTACCTCTCCTGCCTTTCCTGTCCTCATTTCTTCCACCTACCTGGGTCTTTAGGATAAACAAACTGGCAAACAAGAGAGCAATACCTACAAGGGAGCAGATGATGCCACAGTGGCGTAGGGGTGCTTTGATGATCCTCTGTTCCTCCCATACAGAAGAGCGGGGAGTAGCAGAAATGCATTTGACATGAGGGCAACACTCCTGCTTGCTCTTCTGAAGTAATTCAAGGAGTAGGATGAGCACGACCAGTGGCATAGCAAATGTGCCCAGGGCCCAACTGCTTGGTGGGAAGCCCCCCCCCCCGTCTGCTGATTGGTTAGGAAAATATAGCAATAATTAGGGTTCAGTGGAACCCCTAAATCCCCTGCCAGGGTACTTGCCACATTGAAAGCATTGGCACCAATCCATACTTTACTTATAGTAGGGTATGATGTTATGAGGGAAGTATAGGAGCTACAAGGGGCAATGAGGCAGGGTGTCCTCAGGGATGAACTGTTAGTCGTGCACCCCCATTGGCACAGTGGAGCCATGACTCTTGAGAGCCCTCTCAACCCTTGAGGGGGCACATTCAAGCCCAAGGCTGATGAATATCTGTGAGATATGGAAAACACAAGGGTCCCTCTACTCATTCTGCAGGGGGCATTATTTTTCACTATGCCACAGGAGTCATCACCTTATGCTAATACAATGAACATCAGGAGCAAATTTGCCCATAGCCCAACTGTGACAGAGGCACTGTCTGCTCATTCAGCACTGCTCTATGCTCTTCTGTAATAAATGCTGGGAGCAGCATGCATTCCAAAACGAACAGCTCATCATTTACTTGTGACAGAGAAGGTGGGATGAGAGCAGTGACAGGTTAGAAAGTGGGCAGTGTGCAGCCTGCTACACCACAAAATGCAAAGGCCATAATTTAATTGCTGACCATCTGTGATTCTAAATCCTACAGGGATATTAATAATATTTAGAAAAAACACCTCACCCACCTAATGATGCCATGCTTCATCATTGGTGTTTTTTCTCAGCGTAGTAGGACAATGCCATTAGGGTGGGCTCTACCCAGTCTGGGAGCTCTTAAATATAACATTTTCAGGACAATCTGGGGGGTCTAGCAAAGTGCAAAAATGCTTAATGGTATACGCTAAATATCTTGATTCAATGGGGACCATGATTAAAAACCTATAACACAGATGCAGGATAGGGGATCCAATAGTTCCAGCATCCTTGTTTTGCCAACAAGTTTCAGCCGATTCTAAAATGCCTCATCAGCCACTCAGCCTTCTTCAGGGTACCTAGACATCTCTGACTACCCTTATAGAATTCTAAAGGGAACAGTGAACATAAAGAGGCACAACGCTCCCCTACCTGAGTATTTTTGAAAATCCTGAAGGATACCACAAAAGATGAGGATGACTCTCCAGTTCATTCTGTGTTCATAGTAAAGCATGCACACTCAGTGTATATATAAGTGAGACGCCACACCATGGATGCCTCTCACTGCTTATATATACAGCAGCATAATAACTCAGCATGCTGACGTGATATATGCCAATGCTGCCTATAATTGTTTTTATCAAACAGTCTAAATCTCACCCTTGATTAAAACAAAAAGTGAGGAGGTCTAAGTCCATTGAATTAATCTTCAGTTTTTTATTTTCTTTTTACTTCATTTGAGTTTTTTAATTTTTCTCAAGAGTCATTTTTTCATTTGCAAAAACATGTAAAAATACAAATGATTAAACACATTATATACATTTAAAACACTCCCGACCCACATTCTCACATACACTCTTTTATACGAGGCACTCAAACACTCTCACACACTCTACAATAACAAGTACAATTTAGCAATTCTACAGAAAACAATGTTCAATCAATGTTGCCATAGATATCCTTTTTAACCTATTTGTAAATTTCACACAACGTTCTTGTCGTTGTTTACAATCTTATGGCATAAAACAGTATACGCGTTTCGAACTCTTCATAGTTTTCGAGTTCTCATCAGGACCAAAAACTGTGAAAACGACAAAGAGGAAGGGAGACCTGGGTTAGAATTTGTTTCATAACCAAATATCGAAGTCACTAAGTGGCTCAACAGCCGTCTCTCAGCCTCTTACCTCTAGCTCAGCGCAACCAAATGAATTAGTCCGAGTCCTCAGGCACACGGCGCGGGACAACCTAAACAACATTCAAACACAAAGCTCAGCCGAGCTATATATGTGTACTCATTAACTGATAACATAATTCACAATCCCAATCTTGCTTACCAGTGTGTCTTGATTTATGCACCTCCTATGTAAAAATGAACAATGCGATTTATTTTAGGTAAAGTTGGTCACTATTTGAGAGAGCTACTGAATTTACTCTGGTGGAATCATTCTTACCTATATTAATCTTTTTGTTGGCGGGGGTTTTTTGATAGAAAGATCCCTCCTGAAATTACAAAGGGGTATTGTTGTTACGTTCTGATCCGTTTATAGGGTAAAACATACCGTTATGTATCCATTATTCGTGTACCTCAGGGATGAGGAGTCTTTATGGGGAGCCGGAATTTGTGATGTCCTGCAATAACAAAGGGATGTATCTGTGTCAGTTCCCTTTCTTTCCGAGTTTGCATTATACGTCTATTTACACTCACGGAAGGTCCAGTTAGTATCTTACCGTAAATCTCGACAATTATTCCGTAATACTCCGGCTCCTGGGGGTCTGTTTCTTCGTAGGTACTCGTTCGGCATGTTCCGGGTTAGCGGGCCATATATGCGCCACTTCCGGGTCGCTCCATCTTGGAATGTGTTCGTATACTGTGGTTTTTTCCAACAGCTTCTTTCCAAACTTGCATGTAACCGTAGTGTAAATCAAGACGAAATGCGGATCCAAAACATTATTATAATCTATATCCATTTAGATGTCGTCATATTAGCGCTGGTGCCGCCATCTTGGAACAGGGTCAATTCTCATTATCGGGTGGAATGCGCTATTCTTCCAGTTTGCGCCATCTTTGGATGTGTTGGTATACTATGATTTCTTATGTGCGCATTATATAGATCAAACTCCAGATTGTAAACATTATCCTCATTTATATGATTTCTTTTGAACGCTAGTCACGCCAACAAGGAACAGGGTCGGTTTTCATTATCAGTTGGGATGCTGTATGGGTGTATTGTGATTAGACACAGATATCTCCTCGAGCAAAAGCATTCTACTGAAATCAACTTCTCTAGCCATGGAAGCAACTTAAATCTATGATAGTTTATACATTTCGGAGATTTTGTTTAACCCTTCAGTTGCTGAGTTAAATTTGACAATCATCATTGCCTCATACCGGGATAATTTAGCTTCAAGATCTCCTCCTCTCTTATCCTGTTCAACCTTTGTTATTACCGTCCAGTGAAGATCAGTTTCCAGATGATTTTTAGCTTGCCAATGTTGCACCAAAGGTGCATTGGGTACCTTCCGTTTTATTCTTGATTTATGTTGTTGGATTCTGGTCTTGATCTCCTGGTTGGTTTTTCCCACATACAGTAAGTCGCATGGGCATATTATCCCATATATGACGTACCGCGACTTACAGTTGGTGAATGTTTCATGTCTCCATGTGATCGCTTTATGTTTGAAGGTTATACCTTCCTCTGTGCTTGCACAACAGTTACAACTGCCACATTTATGATGGCCTTGAATTGGAGGTAGGCCAATCATAGTTCTCAGATTGACTTGATCTTTCGCAGGCATAGACGCTCTTATGAGTTTATTTGCAATGCTTGCTTCTTTGCGAAAGGCAAATAAAGGAACTTTAGAAAATTCCTCATTCAAGTTTTTTATCAAATGCCAATTGCTTTTAATCGCTTTTTTTAGCATGTTTGAATTTGGGCAGTATGTACTGACTAGTACCATACGATCCATTTATTGTTTGTTTTTCTTCTCTAGGAGACATTCACGTGGTGTCCACAAAGTTAAGTTTAGCACAAGCGCAGGGTAAACACAGGGCTGCGTCATATTCGTGTGAATATAGGTGCAGCCCTGCGTTTCTGAAGTGGCGGAGTGTGTCGTTAAGCTAAGGAGGCTAACAACTCTCTCTGCCACTTCTGTTGTATTTTATATTGAAAGAATTTGGAAAAAAATAGGAAAATTAATGGGAAGGTTGGTGCTGCATCTCCGTGACTAACTTTTAAATGGTTGGGATTATTTCGCAGTACGAGGCTCCTACCAGGGCCAGACTGGAAATCCAAAGCAGCCTTGGTAAATGTTTTCAGACTAGTCCCCATATGGTGCACACTAAGTGCAGTGAGTGAGCCTGGCCACTACAAAGGGGGCTTTGGGATGCCCCCCCCCCCAAAAAAAACCATTTAGGAAACATTGGTGAAGTCTACAATACAGTTATCATTACATATTGCATTGTATTAGCTTTTAAAGAAGAATAAATTAAGTCCTTACTATGCATCAGAGTACGACAATCTTTTTTGGGGTTCTTCAATGATTCCCCTACTATCACCCTCCAACAGTACCTCTCATCTCTCCATAGCCCCTCTGTCACATGTATTACATTTTTTGTAGCATTTCTCATACCATTGTATGAAAGAGAGCACTTATATATTAGAGACAGTAAATCATACATGTAAATCAGTAAATAGAAAATGTAACATAAGGCAAAGGGGACTACAAGGTGTAGAATTCACGTCATTCATACTGGTAGGCATTTTTAAATAGTGCTTGGTCTGGAAAAGCACAAACTCAGGATTCAGAACATAACACTCTGGTTAGCATGGACTTTAACAATAAAAATGTATTTCCACCCAAATAAACCTTTTTAGCAGATTCAGGATAATGAAAGACTGAGAAAAACATGTCACTAACTTGTACCTTGCAGTTGGAAAGCAGCTCTTTAATGACAGTTTATAGGTCACTGTGCTAGATTACAATTGTCACTTATGAACTGCACAGTACAAAAATAATCTGTTTTTTTAATGCATTATACATGTTCTTTGGAGTAGGTATATTAACCCTCGGTGCTACATTAAATAATTCAAAGCTGCCACTGGACAAAACTCTCATCTCTCTCCAGCAGGTACATTAATCGCTGGTGTTATCTTGACACTTTTATTGTTGTTTAAAAACTGCTAATTATACAAGATACTTACATGTGCTTTTAAAACTGCTGCCTGCGGACCCCCTGGGAATGTGTCACGGACCGCTGGGGGTCCGCGGACCACAGTTTGGGAAACACTGGCCTAAATGTTCATGGGGCAGGGTGTATGGTGTTTATAAAGGTACAACGTGTATATTTAGACCCTAATTACGAGTTCAGCAGTCGTAACCCATGGTGGCGGTCCGACAACGGCTGCACTGCGGTAACACCCACAGTATCACAACTGTGGCGGTCGGACCATCACAAGACAGCTGGCACCACCAGGATCAAGGATTCCACTGGCCCGACGGGCTTTAAATGGCAGGATTATGCTGCCGGTGCTGCAGCCAGCACAGCCGAACATATTGCAAGTTGCCATTTCACCTGCCATTAAAGGGTGGCGAAATGGCAACAAAGGATCCCTTACAGGCCCCTGCCAGATTTAGGACTGTGGGTCCATGTGGGGGGACACATGTACTGCCCCCCCTTAATTTGCACACACCCTTCCTGCATGGTGTGGCATGTATGCCACACAATGCAAGAAGGTGCAGTTGGTGCTCTGAGAGTGGCAGTCTGCCATTCTCAGACCATCACACAGGACCGCCTGCCAGACTAGGACAAGACTCCTGATCTGGTGTGCGGTCGCACCACAAATTTGGTGGTCCCACAGAGGACGGAGTGTTGCACTTTCCACTGTGGGACCGCCAAACCTGTAATAAGGCCCCTAATGTTTTACATGTCCTGGGAGTAAAAACCGCCCAAAGTCATTTTTTATTGGAGCATGTCTGGCTCTCCCATAGGAAAACATTGGGTTTCCTTTACATTATAACAACTTATAATACATAGGATTCTGTAATCATTTTATAAATGCCTATCTGTAATTTCTTATAATCGGTGACTTGTGATGCACCCAGCCACTGATTGTAAAGAAAAGATTTCAGAACTCAGCTATTATAAGTTATTACAGTCCACTTTTGATGCCACAATGTTTGCTGCCAGAGCCAGCAGCCAAGGTGAAAGGCAGATCATGTCACAGAGCAGCTGTTCAAAGCAGCATAAACAGAACATTGCTTTTCTTTCTTCTGTTATATTTTTTGGCTTACGAGGACAAGCAGAGAGAACATGTTTTTTTGTTGCATTCATTAGATAGTTGCGGAGAAGCTGGAATCTTTCTGCATGTTTCTACACATTCTGAGCTACTGTATCTTTTATTTTGTTTTATAAAAACTGACTTGTATTGAACTGTTTCTAATATATGTTTGCAACAAATATCTAACAGGTTTTGATGTGTTTAATTTTGACCAGACATTTTATTTTTATTCATGCTTGCAAACATGTTATCTCTTTCATATGAACGAGCTAGTAATCAAGGTTTTAAGTGGTTTGTTGGTAAGGTGATAGTGTGATAATGTATTATAGCGGATAAAGAACCCCCTTGGCATACATGACGTGGATATTGAAAGTGACCTCGAAATTCCATTACCATACAAAGGAAGTTGACCATCAGTCTTGTTCCTCTTTATGGTTATGGAACTCCTCAGTGACTTGCAATATTTTTATAATGTTCAAAAGGGGGTACTTTATCTCATATTTAATGCTTAATGTCAGTTTGGAACAGCTCGTTCATAGTAATTTAAAATCCAACTTAATGGTAAAGCTGGATGTTATATTACTATTTAAAAATGACACTTTCAGGAAATTGGTATTTCTGCCTGAACCAAATGTGCCTTTCTGTCAATGTCCAGTGTCGCCTGACTGTTAAATGGCTCCCCTATAGTGAGATGTGAATTGCTCCTGGACAGTGGACAGAAGGCTTTGGTGTAGAGAGATGTTTTACTCCCTGAGCAGGATGGCCTTGGGGCGGTGTGCAGCCACTTCCTGAAGCCCCTTCCTGAGGGAGCCTACCTTGTCAATGGCATATGTAGCCCACACCTATGCCAGCCTCTCTTTGTCTTCATAGCCATCTTGGCTCCAATCTCATTGGGAGGGAGATGCCGCTCTAGAACTGGATTGCAGTGACCACAATGAAACTATAGTTCTGGGTGCTCAAAGGGATCTCTGACCAGGGAAAGAAGGGTTCTGCCATTTTGGATCTAGGTAAGGCACTGTGGGATAGTTGAGAGTAAAACACAACAGAAGTGCTGCAAAAATGGATAGGGTCACCCCTGGGATCTTTAACCCATTGGTTAGGAAGCAGCCAGGAGTTTTCCTTACCCATATGCTGGCACTGGGCATATATGTGGCAATGCTACTACATTCTTCAGACCACTCCTGGACCTGAAGAGAATCAGAAGAAGGACCACCCTCCTTTCTGGAGAACCTGAAGAGAGGGTGATCCTGCTTGCCTTGAACCTGGGACCACAGACGTCACTCCGATGACAAGTTGGCTGACCTCATGTTTGAGCTGCAAGGACAGAACAAGGTACCATAGAGTAAATCACAAGATATTTGTGACTTTCTGGTTAACTCTGACAATGATTGTCATTAATATTTAAGGTAGTGTCTCATCTGCTCAACTAATACTCCAATTTCTTACACTACCCTAAAGACCACCAATATGTTTTATATAGTTCTCTTCATTGTTGGGACATGGGCTACTAATTTGGAAACAGGGGTCTCTTATTAACCTAATAAATGCATCCTATATAGGAAAGAACACAAGTCCCAGTGAAAGTCTGCTCAACCCCTTATAGCTATGGCACAAGCAGCAGGAAATTCCACAGAGAAACATGTGTTACTTTCAACCAGTACAAGCAATTTTAATTAAATAAACAATACATTAAAATTCCAACCCAACCATTTGGAAAAATTAAGAAATATTTAATTATACACCAACATTATTACAATTGGATAAGGGCAACCTGAGACATGAATGTTAACGTTTTAAGACAAACATACCCTAAAAAAAGTAAAGTCCAATGTAAAGTCTCAGTTCGTTGTTGACTGGGATTTAAGCAAGAATTCAGGCTGATCACAATACAGCTGAGGATGACTACACAAACTTAGCTTCCAAAAAGAAAGTAAGTCAGTATGTAAAAAATCAATTTACTTTTTGGAGGCCAAAGTCTGTTAGTGGAGTACGGTCAAAGGTGAAGCTGGGGAGGGTCTTTCAAAGTTGAATATGTTGTTGTTGAGCTCCTGCTAAGTCATTGGTGGCACAAATTGGTGCCAAAGGCTCAAAGCAGGACAAAACTGGATTTCATAACCAATGAAGTCTCTTCATCACTGGATTCATTTTCCCACCTCTTTCTGGACCTTCACACTCAGTCACTTTTTTGTTCTCAAAATCCTTTAGCAGGGCAAGGCTGGACGCTGCAGCTGTGAACGGCTCCATGAGGCCAGATGCCTTTACCTTGAGGTCCCAAGTAACCAGTTTTCAGCACAGCAGAAATGGAAAAGCCAGTTTTTCTTGTGTGTCTATGGTGCGACCTCCCTGGGTAAGTATAAGCACCTTGATGCATCCCTCTGGAGGTGAAGAAAATAAATGAGAGCCAAATTTAGAGTTCCATGGAACTTTAATTCATGCCCTAAGTCCCATTTTTCTCCAAATATTCGAAAGTTCCTCCTGATCACTCCTGTAGCCCCCAGGTCCTCTTGGCTGCTTTTTGGTACCAGACTCCTCTCTAACCAAGGGTGCTGCAGGGTTCATTCCTCTGAGACCATCTGGGCCCTCTTGGACTCAGGAGTCCTTCTGTATTTTGTATTCCTGGAGCAAGCAAACAGGAGGTCAGTCACCTGAATTTTCGAGAGCAGTTCCCCTCACTGGGGCCAGCAGGAATTAGGATTCTATTGGCCCTTTTCTTTCTACACACTCTTCTTTTTTCAGGTGTGGTCTTTCAATGTCCAGAAATTCTCTGAGGCGGTAGTGCTGAGGTGTGTGTCTTACCAGTGCACCAACCAGTTATTGGATATTTTTTCTTTCTCCATCCCGCCTAATTTCTCACCCATTGCCCTCTTCTTTTTGCAGTGCTTCTTCTTCACACTACTGTACAAATTCTGAGAAGTCATGAATCTAGGATGTCTGAATATTCTTGCCTATGTAGAAGCACCAGGCAGGCCTTTTTTTCGCATCCCTATTCAAGAACTGGTTCTTCCTCCTGCTGGTGCAGGGACTGGGTAATTTAGGCCTGGAATATTTTTAAAGTTTGTGCACACCCACAAACTAATACCTTTGAGGAAAATCGATAGCGTTCATCCAGCCAATTCAAACCTTACATCAGGCCTGTGATTTACTCCTGCAATCACTTCCCAAAAAACAAAGAGAACCTCCCCCCGCCTTAAGTTGGTGGTTGTGTCAGAGAATGGGTATCTCAACAGGTAAAAACTTTTTTTCCAAGAAGATAAATGCCATTGCACAAATGTAGTGGGATTTCCCAACACCAGTTGTGCACAATGTTCAAATATACATGCAAAAATTGTGTCTGCAGAGTCCTAAATTCCATTACAATATAATGAACACCCAAAATAAGTAGTTCTATACCTATAGAAGGGTGTAAACATTTGGATGTACATATATACGATATATACCTTCTTTAAAGAATTGGGCCATGACATAAATTAAAGAGAGAGAGAGAAAGAGTGTGTGTGTGTGTGTGTGTGGTTGGCAGTACGTATTATCTCTCACACTATGGAGTTTCTCCAAAATTGCATAATAATTTGAGTTTTAATCCCTACCATATAGCACCTGTAATTCCTATGCTTGCACAGATATCAAGTATGCCTAGAGTGCCCTTGTTGCCAATGTGTTATTAAGAAATAGAGGAATATTGTTGGCTAACCAAAGATATTATACAGTACTCGTGGTGATGACCAGCTATTTTTCCCCTCTACCAACCAGGGTGCCAGACGGCAGTTGGAGATCTTTGGGGCCTAAGGCAGTTTCTCTAGCAGAACTGTGAAACTTATTACCCATAAATAAGACTGACATTTTACGCAGCACCTTAAGATTCTTGCAGGAGCAAGGAGAACCCCACTCACCCAGACTAGTCCTAAGCCATGCCTGAGAGTACATTATTAGGGGGCTGTGGAGCTCTATGGAATTTTCTGATGTTTACCACTTGGGTCCCAATCACAAATGTGCCATAAAATTCTGATCACTGTGAAAAAAATATTGCACAAAAACTAGAATTTCATCTAGGGCCTCAGGAAATTATCCAAAAGACACACAGTTGATGGACGGAATGCAGAACAATCAAAACCTTCACCCCCAGTCAAGAGATCTGGGTTAAATCCATAATTATTTTGCTCACTATGCCACCCCAGTTTAGACCTGGTCATATACAAATCAGTCTTGACCCTGTGCCTCATGGGAACAGTCCAGCCCGAACTGCCAAGCCAGGTCCTACCTGGACTGGAAATAAGCATCCTAGGACCGGTTTCGGGGTTTCACACTCATTAGCCAGGATAGCTTGAATCCAGTGGCACAGTGACACCGGGACCCATGTCTGGGCATGTCCGGTGCACTTAGGGTGACAAATCAAAAGACACACAGTTGATGGACGGAATGCAGAACTCAAAACATTCACCATAGTCAAGAGATTGCAGGTCAATCCATCATTATTTTGCTCACTATGCCAACCCAGTTTAGACCTGGGCATATGCAAATCAGTCTTAACCCAGTGCCTCATGGGAACAGTCCAGCCCGAACTGCCAAGCCAGGTCCTCCCTAGATCGGAAACAAGCACATGTCGCCCTTAGTGGGAAGGCTATGCCCAGACATGGTTCCTGTGCTCACTGCACCACTGGATTCAAGCTAGCCTGGCTGATGAAGGGTGATTTTCTGAAACCGGGCCCAGGAAGCTTGTTTCCGGTGCAGGGAGGACCTGGCTTGGCAGTTTAGGCTAGACTGTTCCCACAAGGAACAGGGTCAAGATTGATTTGCATATGACTGGGTCCAAACTGGGGTGGTGTGGTGAGCAAAATAATTATGGATTTAACACAGATCCTTGTGACTGGAGGTGAATGTTTGCATTGTCCAGCATTCTGTCCATCAATTGTTCTTTTACATATGTCACTCTAAGTGGGAAGGGTATGCCCATATGCGGGTCCCGCGCTAACTACACCACTGGATTCAAGCTAACCTGGCTGGTGAAGAGTGATGACCTGAAACTGGTCCCAGGATGCTTGTTTCTGGTCCAGGGAGGACCTGGCTTGGCAATTCGGGCTGGGTACAAACTGGGGTGGTGAAGTGAGCAAAAGAATGATAGATGCAACCCAGATCCTTGTGACTGGGGGTGAATGTTTGCATTGTCCAGCATTCCATCTATCAATTGTTTCTTTTGCACCTGGAAATTATCTGGCACAACTAATTTTGAACCATTGCAAATCCCTCCTTGAATTATAAAGTACGCTGCTTGAGCCAGTCCAAGAATCCAACTTGGAGCTCACAAAGATTACTTCCCTGCTTGCTCAATAGAAGATTTCCAGACTGCCTATCTGACTATTACAGAAAGCTATTTTCAACTCTCTCTTGAATTCTGCTTTTCTATCTATTCCTCCAACGTGTAATCCTTCTGACCTGCCCTCAGTTGTACAGGGACTTCTGGGCTAGTGTTCTGTGAAGAGCCTGTCTGCATGAGAAATATGTTCCGATAAGCCTGGGTACTTAGGACCTGGTAGGTGGTTTTCTTGGGAACCAGAGTACTGAAGGGGCTTAAAAATGTATGTACATGGAGGTAGCTATTCAGTGACTGCTAAAGGTGGGCTAGTCAGCAGAACTAGACAAATATAAACTAAAACCTGTACTGGGAATGTCTGCATCTTTCTTTTCCCTGCATCTTTCGACATCACTTCAACTGGTGAGAGAGTGTGGTTCTATTTGGTGATTTGAATTTAAACTCAACTTTGAGTTATTTTAACTATAGATGAATTTGTAGCATTTTACTGACTTTTAAATTTGGATTTACCATACACCTTTGACGAAAATGTTTAGAGGCTATCCAGAGTGGTCAGAGCTGCTGGTCTGTCACCATTTTCAGTGGTATCAAACTAGACATGCTGTTCCTGATGCCTTTGCTGCTCTGTTATTTGTGCATCGGTGATGATTGGAGCCCCTTTACTGTATTTTCTAAATGAAGCTCAGAGTGTGCTCTCAATGAAACAAAATTATACACACTTGGCGAATGAAACAAAAAACATTGACTGTTAAATGACTGATCACATTCTTAGACTGATTATAAAATATAATAATAACATAGGATAAAAAACAGCATATATTTTCATTTACACAATTCCCATTTCCTCTGTCTTAGCCTTAAGGGTAAAATAATGCTATTTAGTTGACACATTTCTTTTTTTCTTCTCCCCTTAAATAGTGGTGTTGGAACAATTTTCAGGCTGGGGTTGCTGCCATCAATAGTACATTGCTAAAGTTACAGGGACTGTGAAAAATCCAAGCGTTCCCCATATGTAACCAATGAGCCACGCCCACTCAATATTAGCGTGGTAAAGGTGTGATATGTAACCAGTGGCACATTATGAAGTGCATTGTTTCAAATATTTTAATAAACATGGTATGGTACATTGTCATTTACAGACAGCTCATCTTCCATTCAAATGACCACAAGAGTCTTTCTGATGTGTACTTTACTGTTAAAACTATATGCCACATAATCATAATATGTGGGAATGTGTTTCAGCAAATATTTCATTTGAACATCCCCAAGTAAGCGCCTTGATTAGTTCTGATCCTATGTAAATCTTTGCTCCACCCACACTGCAGTTACCCAAAACAATTGCTTCATCTGTGCTTTGTTAACTGCTGATATAGTTTGAAATATTTGTACAGTTCATTTACAGATATTTAAATATTGCTTTGTGTTAGAAAAAAAAATGAAACCCTACAGCTTGTCCTTTTACACTCCCTGTACCCCAGCAAGATTGTCAAATATTACACTTTACAAAATCCTCCAAATTTGCAGTCAGAGAAAGAAAAACAATCACTAATCCTCCTTTTCAAAGAATAAGCAGCAGAAGACATAGCCCGGCATGGTCTGTGTCTTTGAACATGCAGCACATGTGAAAAGGTAAAAACAAAATTGAAAACATCTTTATTGCTCATTCGCCTTCTGAACGTCAGCTTGGTTATTTGTGGGTGCGCTGCAGAACCCCAGCACCCCTACATCCAGCGCTTATGCCTTTAAACAAACTCTAGTTCTCATTCCTTTAATGACTTTCTGTGGTCTGTGATTCTGTGTGTGTGTGCACATTTCCCTGCCCATGGAATATGTCAACAGTTCCCCAGAAGCCGTTTTATAATCTCACGGCCAGTAAGTCTATCCACGAAAATGTACCGTCTCAGCATCCCTCAATGTCTATAATTTTCTTTTGATTTACACTGGTCTAGAGATGTAATCTACTCAATTTTGGATTAACTACATGTTGAACAAGTCCTCAGAGTCCAGTGTTAGTATGTGCGTAGCACATTCATGCTCCATTTGGAGAGTTAGATTTCCATTCCTGAGTAATGAGGGATGTCAGATACAGAAAAAGTTCTATTTTTCCCTCTCTGTATATGGCCCATTTATAACAGCAATATCCTTTCTTTTTCTCACTTGCAATTAATATTGTCTATTTACAAAAAAATCATCTTAAAATAGTAAGTAGATTGTTGAGACATGGAATTGTTAAGTATTGAATGTCTTCCATAAAAGTCCTCTCGGCACTCATGTAATGAAGTTATTTAATTGCCTCAAATGATATCCTTTGGGATCAACTTCGTGCCATATAAAACTTTATAAATAAATAAATAAATAAATACATAATGCATATCTCATTAACAGTTAGGACCCTTATTTAGTGCTTGTTGGGTTGTACGCATTCCTTCTGCAGTGACGGCCTCTACAGTGTATGAAGAGTTCCTGCACATTTCACAGGGAATTAATGCAGAAAGTCATTCCAGCAACATGGTGGGAGCAATGTCAGAAAAGACAAATTTGAGCCTTGCCCATAATGCCAGTGAAGTTTCTAGAATACGGGTTTCTTTTTTCATAAACAAAAAAATCAATCTCTGTGACTTGGTTTGAGTTTCAGCATTTTTAGGTCTCACCTGTCCATTGCTTACTATTGGTTGGCTTTATTAAAACTCTCATGTGCTTCCTTCTTTTGTTCAGCTATCAGAGACTTCCTTCCTTTTTAAGTATTTATCTGGAGATTGGATGCATTACTTGTTTCCTTCCACTGCTCTTTATTAAGCTGTACTTTTTTCTTTGAATTTAAGCACTATACCAGAGCACATCTTTTTCAGGTGGGTCCCCTGTGTACGTTTTCCGTCTCCGTGTTCCTCCCCTGTCCATCTGCTTGGCCCCACCAGGCCTCCCTCCCTCCATTGTCAGTGTTGGCTTGCCCCTCCCTCTTTCCTTCTGTTCATTGCCCATCTTGGTTTACGGTCACCCTCCCTCCGTTTGCTGTCCATGTTGGCTTGCCCTCACCCTCTCTCACTGGCTTCCTCCATCCATTAGTTGTCTGTGTTGATTTGCAATGCTTTGTCCATTTTGTTTCCCCTCCCTCTCCCATCTTCTGTTCATTTTCTGAGTCAGCTTTCCTTTACTCTTCCTCCCTCATTTTTTATCTAAGTTGGCTTGCCCCACCCTACCTCTCTCCATTCGTTGTCCATGTTGGCTTGCCACACCTTCCCTCTCTTCCTCTGTTCATTATCCGTGTTGGCTTGCATCTGCCCACCCCTCTGTTTGTTGTCCATGCAGTTATATCCTGCCCCAACTTGCCCTCATATTTTGTCTATGTTTCCCTGGCCCCTTCCTTCCTCCACTGTCTGTGTTGTCCCAACAATCTGCCATAACAAAAGAAGTGGTATGATGTGGCCAATGGAGTCCCAACACCCTCTGCCCTCGATGTTGCCTAACGAACCAGCAATTTAAAAAAAGGGCTATGACACATGCAGCACATTCAGCACTGGCTAAGACACTGCAGTTTTTGTAAACTTTCAGCCATGCTGCCCAGCGACCACACTGCTGGACAACGTAGCTAAAAAACATTGCCAAAACCAAAACCTTGCATAGGTGAGACCAATTGGTATTTGCTAATGCTTGTTCACATCCGGTAATAGAACAGAGCCACCCAATAATCGTAAATAAAATAGTGAGTGGTACTGAATATATTCTATGCTAGTTAGAGTGTTACTCACGATAGGCGTGCAACTATATACATTTCTTTCTATCAGATTATTCGTTGGTCCTAGTATTTGGACAAGTGAGTTAAGCCTATCTGGTATTACCATTTACTTACCTGGCAATTCTTATAAATTGGGTTTTGGATAATTATCACGTGGCTCTGGCATGTTGTTGGAAATTGTATTCATAGTTTTATTTGGTGATGGTTTTTAATTTAATCTAATCTTCACTTGGTTTATAGTTGGTGTTTTGCATGCAGCTGGTCATGCTCTCATCACTTTATTGTTTCTTTTTGTGTTGAGCTGAGTTTTCATCTCCTTGTACCCTAGGGTTCCATTTATGCCTATGTTATTATGTTTATATTAGATACCTCTGTGCAACTCTTCTGTCCTGAAGATGGTCCTACGGATCGTTGTGACCAACGAGGACCGAAACGTCAACGCTTCACGCCTTTTTTGCAACATACTGTAAAATTCACTTAAATATAATTTGTGAATTTCATTGTGTTTAAATTACTTATATATGGTTCTATTGTTTACCCACATCATATGCGAAAGGTGTCCTTTTACTACCATATCACCTGTTACATTTGCTTTGGTAGTAGTTCTGTTGCCAGACCTTTATTGTCAAAAATAAGCTATTGATGCACTGAAAATTAAAAATAATCTATTTTTGATACAATTTTGAGTGTTGCTTATGAAGCCCTATGGTCACTATAATTAAGTGTTCACGCATGTGACACAGACAACATTGAAAGTAGATTAGTAATGATTCCTTCCTGGACATTTTGCTTCTATTGTTCACATCCGGAGCGCACAGGGTGTGCTTGCATTGTCAGGGATTTTAAAATATATCACTGGAGTGACTACAATAGAACTGCCCTAAATATGATTAACTCTCTGATCACACTCACCAGCGAATGAGAGGCAGGGAGAGTGTTTCTGATTACAAAATTTGCTGAGGCAGAACCCTTGAAACACATCAGTTCCTGCACCTCCGAATGAGGTGGGAAAACCGAGAGTTGGGTAAATTTGGCATTTGCTAATATTTGGAGGATCCTAAATATCCTTCTGCGAAACACTGCACCTTTGGACTCGAAGAATAACATGTAGAATATGATATTTTCATACATCTAACACAAGAAACGTTATATATAGCCAAGGAGCACACATTTAATATTTCTAGCATAAAAGGCAATGAAGAAGAAGTAAAAGATTTTAAAAAAAATTAACAGTAGCAAGGAAAAAGGAAAAGAACACATCGAAAGTGTAGATTGTTTGGGCAAATGATAGGACTGTGTAAAGCAAAAGAAAGTTACCAAGTTCTTTCATTACCAAACTTGTTTTTAAGGCAATATTTAATTCCACAGAAACCTGAATATTGAAATACCTCTGCAGATAAACCACTACAGTGACACAATTGTACATTGGAACTTCAACAAAAAAAGATTATAAATGAATTAGTTCTTAGTTAGAAAATGAACAGCTAAATTAAAGGGATTAAATGTGCTAAAGAGGAATAGGATAATGGCTAGCATAAGGAAAACAGTGAAGAATATTGTTTAGGGCAAAGAGGTGTAGAGTAAAGGTTAACTTTGTGGTCAGGGTAACGGAAGTGGTTAGTGCTAGGTTAGATAGATTTAGGCCCAGCCGCGGGCCATGCAGGTAGGAGCGGTGGGGCCCGGTGGGAGGGATTTCAATGAACGATGATGAAGGAAAATTAATTATTTATTTAATTTCCCATCGCCATCGTCCATCAAAATCCTCCTACCCCCCACGGTACCCGCCACCCCACCGCTCTTACCTGCAGCTGTTTAGGGCTAAGATTAGAGAAAATTTATGACTGGGTGGAAATAATCTGATGCATAAAAATTCATTGTAGCAGGTTCTTTCTAGGAGCTCTTTAAAGTTAATTTAGTAAATTGTTGGTGGGTTTTTCTATAGCAGTCCATTTATGAGTAGTTGATCTGTGAAGACTGTCTTTGTGAGGAGTCAATCTGTGAAGACTGTCATTGTGATGACATATATCTACTTCAAGATGGATACTGCTATTGATCAAATTGCCATGCTTATCAGACACTAAGATCACAGCAAGTAGCAAGTAAAATCCATAAGTTTATCCTCTGTAAACAAATGGAGGTTGATGTGGAGTTAAGTTGTTGGGAGAAGTATTTCAATTTCTTTATTGGGAGGCAAGGTTCATTCTGGCGGCAAATTGCAGTTTCATAAATATCAGACATTTATTCTACCTTTGTGCACTGGAGATGACAGAGCCTGAATCACATAATAAGAAATCACAGGAAAACAACCATTACAACACAGTCATTAAAATGCACTACCTTTACAACGAAGTCATTACAATGCAACATGCTTTAGATTGCATGCCATTACAACGCAGTCATTACAACGCATGTCAGCAAAACACAAGCCATTACAATGCATGCCACTACAACGCATTCCATTACAACGTATTATAAGGTAAGTAATGGGAAATGATAATTTTCACCTCTACCCTATCCAACACTTACTTACCCTACTGTTGCACTCACTAGAGTGGGAATAGCAATTTTTACCCCTACACTATCCAACACTTACACTCCTGTTGCCCTAAAAGTATTATGTGTTGTAATGGTATGCGTTGTAATGGAATGCGTTGTAACGGAATGCGTTGTAAGTGTACTTTCTAAAAATGTGTTGTGATGGCATGCGTTGTAAAATCATGCGTTATAATGGATGTTGCGATGAAAAAAATGTGTTATAAAGGCATGCAATGTAAAAGTTTGCATTGTAACGGGTCCTATTCGAAATCACTTTATTGTAAACACAATTCCAATGAAAGCTTAAATAACAACAGTTCTGCTCCCTCAGTCTTTACAAGTGAGTGAGCACAATGCATGTTTTGGGAAAAAACATTTCAGGAGTGGGTCCGAAGTCTAACAAAATTTAACTTTTTGCTGATTGGTGGTATAGGATAGTTTCTCTCTTGCCAGATTTTCCCACATTTCATAATGGCACTGCAAGAGTGACAGCATCAGGAATTTCTTTCCAGACTTCAGTTACAAGCATATTGGCTGCCTCCAAAAATTGATTAAAAACAGCCAACCTCATGGTAACAGCTCTGCGGCTTTCACCTTTCAGATCCAGCAGCGCCCCTCCTGGCTTCATACAGATAGACATCCCAAGATAACCATCCACATCTTTCCATTTCTTTCCAAAATGGTTGTGTCTTTGTGGAGGACTACCATATGCACAGAACAGAACCTTCCTCCCCATTGCATCTCCAGCACCTGTCACCATGGTTAGTGAACATGCATTTTAGCCTATGCCAGGTGAGTTTACATTGACCCATAAGCTTGAACTTGTAGCCTTGTTGTATGTAAACCAAATGAGCCAACCTCCCTTTGAAGCTGATGCCTCCACTTGCGGCATGGCTGCTTACTACTGATGAGGTATCATAGTGAGGTGATCAGGCCTTTCGATCTAATGCCTGTGTTAAAGTATTTTTCAAAAGAAGTCATGTTTCTAGCAGTCGTTAAATGGTTGACCGGATATAGAACCCTGAGATTGCGCTGGAAATAGATGAACTCATCTCTATTTTTCAGCTTACATTCCTACTTCCAGTGAGCTAAGCTGTTATTTATGACCCCTCCAACTAAAATGCTACCCGGTAGGCTGTCTTCTGAGCCCGGGAACCATTGGCATTGAACCATACAAGGTACATTGGTTCTCTGATGTGCAGCCAGTGGAGACGATGTGATCACAACATTTATGCAGAGATAATTCTTCTTCATTCAAACCCAATTCTTCTCTCACTCAGTGTCCTTTCCCTCATTGCCATTGCCTCAAAATGGGCAAAGTCTCATCCTTTCTGAAGAAACCATACATGGATGTTAATGTTCTCAATAACATACACCTACTGTCAGGATTTCTCTTCCTGGGGTAGGTGACTTAAAGCTGTGTTTTTATTTAAGCCAGCTCATCTTATCATGGTCAATAGATAACTTTCAATCTGGTTTTTGAGAGAGTTTCAGGATAGAGACTGACTTCCTATAGTTTGTTGAAATTGTTCTCTAACTCTTCAATGTAGGAAACTCTTGACCGCTTGACCTTTATGTTGTATTTGACATTGTCAATAATTCCTTTCTAATTAACATTATCAAAGGCACACTGAGGATCAAGAGTGTAATACTTAAATGATCAGCCTCTTACTACTTGTCCAACCGGTCTGAAGCGGATACAATTGGTAACTTTCTCTCCAGTTTGGTTAGTTTACAACCTGGTGTGCCACAATGCTCCATTCTGTCTAGAATCACTGGGAGGCATTCTAAAGCAATATTGGGTACTCACTCAGCTGTACTTCAAGATTTAATATCCTTAGGATATTTATTTCCTCCCAAAAACATTGGAGACCATTGAAACATGGATGTCCACATACCATCTGAAACTTAACCCTCCCATCCGGAAAAAGTTTTCTCACATATCTCCTCAAGCTATGTGTTCAATCTTGGACCAACTAACTTCATGTTTTGGCCTGTCCCTCTACTATCGTTGATAATGCTAGAATGTTGGGGGTTATCCTCTACACCAGACTCAACCTCTTGCCCTATAGTAATGCAGTAACTAGGAGTGCGTGGTTTCAACTGAGGCTGCTAGACCTGAAGTCCCT
This sequence comes from Lissotriton vulgaris, assembly GCF_964263255.1. Taxonomy (NCBI): domain Eukaryota; kingdom Metazoa; phylum Chordata; class Amphibia; order Caudata; family Salamandridae; genus Lissotriton; species Lissotriton vulgaris. The sequence goes on along the minus strand of NC_141697.1, from coordinate 1,046,066,174 downwards.
ACTTCAAGTCCTTGTTCTCGCTAATCTGTATTATTGTAACTCACTCCTCACTGTGTCGATGTGTATTGATTAGTTCATTAGTCACCGAACTGATGGAGTGCCACAATTAACTAATACAATAGCTTAGCTTTAGTAAGGGCTGTGTAGATTGTTATGTAGCTCTTCACAACTTTACACTGTGCCTACAGTATTTACTAATGTTATGTAAATTAATGAACTGCTTTGCGTTTTTTTGCCATGCCAGTGGCCAAACCAAACACTAATGAGTAACCCCCAATATGTTAATACGTTAAGTACGTACTTTCAACACCTCTTAAAGGTCTGAATTGTGACTTTTGTCATGCAGTAACTGGTAATGGTGATTTAGTTTAAATATACATATTATGTTAATAAATACCCTGTCCTCTCTTCTTGTAACAAATCCCAATACCACTGTGTACCTTATTTGGACTTGAATCAAATATGTCACCACCAATGGCTTCATTATTACTATGGACAATTTTATTAGTTATGAGTATAGCATGACTTTGCACACTATTTCTGAAAGTATAAGGTGCCATTTTCTAACACACCAAGTAAATTAATGCTATTTCAATCTTTGAAAACTAAGGAGTTTGGTCAGCCCTTGATTACCAGAACAATTTTATGACGAAAGCCAGCGTAAAGCAAAAGAGAGCATTTCTCTAACGTGCCGCCCTCCAATGGAGTCACTTTACTGTAATACTGTCTCTAAGTGCAAGTCACAGACAAATGCTTTTTCCACTTTGGATCAGCTTTTTGGTGTCTACCCTCCAAAGGCCTGAGTGTCATAAGTGGAAATTACCAAACTGTTTGCCTGCAGGCTCTCAAGATTGCTTCTCCGATACTCTCTCCCACCCAGTGATTGGAAAATATCATAGCTACGCTGCATTTGGCCAGATATTTTTGCAGACTTTACAAATTAACTAACTATCAGAAGTCCTCACATAGCTTCAATGCGATTCTTTCATTTATGTTTGTAATAACATAAAATATCAAGGCTTCGATTTTGGCTACAATGTCTGTTAGCTATCTCTCTTTACAGAATGTTGCAACTATGTTATCATTTGGCGAGAGAGTGTCGGCCATCTGCATTGTCAGCAAGTACTAATAATGGAGTTCTGCACAACTTCATTTTTGGGCATCATATTCAACATCATTTGCTTTAGTAATTATTACTGCGTTCATTGCTTTAAATAACGAATTGAATTATGCTTAATGACCTCAACTGTATTTCACCTCAGCAGTTGGCTCTAGCAGCTGACATTGTGACATTACAGAATTCAACTGTAATAACTTTTAATAGTCAAGTTATGATGTATTTTCTTTATGAATGGTGACTGAGTGGTCATAAGTTGCTGATTATAAAGAAATTAAAGACTGACGTTTATACAGCAATTACATAATCCCATGTATTCAATTATTGTATTAGTTGTAGTTGATTGAGGCGTGATTTTTTTTGGGGGGGGGGGAAATATGTACATTTATGTTTTATTTATACAATTTATACTATATTTTTCATGCATAATTTCATAGTTTATTTGTATTATATACATTTTTTAGCAAACTAAAAATAGATTTTTTAAAACATTTTTGTACTTTCAAATACATGTATACATTTTTTTAATTATTACAAGCATATTGTAGTGTAATTATACATGACATGTATTTATGTTATATTCATATTACTGTTTTGTTTTACACAGTTTTCAAAATTGTTTCTTTACATATGTATTGTTTTTACATGCATATTTTATATAACCATGCTTATTACAGTATGTATTTTTATATATATTAACTATTATTGTAAATTAATATATATTGTATAATACATTTTAATATATATTTGACATTTACATTTGTTTTGGTGTGCTATTTTGTTGTATATCTTATACAATTCTTTTAATCATTAAATTTGTTTATTAAACATTTATTTGTACATTTCCATTTATTTTCATAGGAAGAGAGTATTTTCTTTATTTTTATTTGGTGGCCATTTTTTTTACCGCCATCTGTATTTTGCATTCTATTTGCATCATTGTTCTGTGGTTATGGTTCCTATCGATTGCGGTTACCTGCTGCTGCCCTACTAATAGGGTAAGACCACTTTTCAGGTTTTTAGGGCATGAGAATGTAGGTAGGTGTAATTAATATAGAGGAGTGTTGTAGTTTGTAGTGTATGTGTTATTTATTGATTGGGTTTTGGTGCTATGTAGTGCATTTTGGTGTACGGGAGGCCTTACTATAGTTTGTAAAGTGTATTTACACATAATAGTTATTGTGCTTATGTTACAAATGTTTAAAATTCATTGTGGGAATATTTGTTTTGTATTTGGTGGGAATGCTATTTTCTGTGATGGTGTGTATTCTATTGGTCCCAGTGGAAGATTTTTTAAATTTTTTTGATGGGTTTTTTTTTTTTAACGATTTTGTTCAGTTACATTTTAGTTACATTTTAGCCAACTTTTATTTTTATTTCCTTTACTGTTTTATTTTTCTGGAGTGTTTTAATTTCACTAATTCCAATTATTTTCTAGGATTATGCACCATTTCCTTGGATTTATTTTCTGGGCCTTTCATTTTTCATGTTTTGGCTTATTTTTGCATATTTTTGCGCTTTTCTTTGTGGATTCAAAGTGGATCATGGATATCAGCTACAAAACCATACGTTTAAATGTTCTATACATTTTAGGGTCCGTAATGTTATTATTGAAATTATTAATACATACCTTATTTTTATTTATTAGTCTTATTGTATAATATTGTATTGTATTTCAATTGTGTTATAGGCTAAAGAATAACAATATTTTATGCCATATTTATTAATAAATATTTGTATTTTGTTGTTGCTGGCTTGTGTTGAATTTTACTGATAGTGAGCTTTATAACTAGTTTAGGGTATTGTTTTCGGTATCATTTCAAAGTAGTGTAGTCCTTTGTTATTTATAAAGAGTTGTACTTTAAATTGTTACATTTCATACATTTCTTTAGTCTTTTTTGATATATTAGGTTTGATTCAGCTTATTGATTGTTCTATTCTTAGTTGTTGGTTGCATTGTTCATTTTGTAGGATTTCTAGGAATTTGTATAGGGCAGAGTGGCTTCCGACAAATGTGGCTTGGAAAGCTTTGTCCCATCCTTCCACTGTGTTTCTGGTTTTGGATTGTTTAGCAATGGTGCTGTCGTAAATGTTCCATGATGGTATTTGAAACTTGGGTTGGTAACTGTGGCCAGAAATGTGCAGTTTACCAACACAAGTGTCTTCAAAATAGTCCATTAGAGGACTTAGATATGTTAATTTATTGTGTAGTATGGGGATTCTATTAGTATGAGGTAATGATTAGCTACTTATGCGACCAGTACATATACTAAGCGCCTGATTTAGATTTTGGTGAATGGGTTACTCCGTTACTAGGGTGACGGATAGCCCATCGGCCAAAATATAAATCCCATGGGACATAATGGAATTTATAATTCGGCAGACCAGATATCCATCACTGTTGTGACAGAGTAACCCATCTGTCAAAATGTAAATCAGGCCCTATGGCTATTCCTTTTTTTAATTGAAAAACGTACTGTTTGTTGCATATTCTATACTTACATAGTGCAGATTTTTGGAGTTGTCTCTAACTGCTTTGATTAAAATTACAATAGCAGTCTAGTAAGGCTGTGTGTGGGTAGATTTATAAAATGATTTGAATCATGGCCTGCTCATAATCTATAAATATTTTTTGGGGGTGGTAGTTGCTAGTTGAAACTTTAATCTTATTTATTAGCTTGTGATATGTTGCACTTAGCTTGTTAGGCAGTGGTGCATAAATTAGGGATATGTTACTATTGTGATATTCAAATCAAACACATGGAGATGATGGATGGAGCACTGAAACTTTTCAGACACTCACCCCCAGTCACAGATCTGGCTTGAATCCATCATCGTTCTTTTGCTCACTATGCCACCTCAGTTTGGACCCAGTTATATACAAATCAGTTTTGACCCTGTGCCTCATGGGAACAGTCCAGCCTGAACTGCCAAGCCAGGTCTTCCCTGAAACGGAAACAAGCATCCTGGGACCGGTTTCGGGGGGACACCCTCATCAGCCAGGTTAGCTTGAATCCAATGGCAAAGTTAGCAAGGGACCCAAGTCCCGGCATACCTTGCCAACTTAGGGTGAACAAAGCAAACACAAGGACATGATGGACGGAGTGCTGAAACTTTTCAGACACTCAACTCCAGTCACAGATCTGGGTTGAATAAATCATCATTCTTTACCTCACTTTGCCACCTCAGTTCAGACACACCTATATGCAAATCAGTCTTGACCCTGTGCATCAAGGGAACAGTCCAGCCCGAACTGCCAAACCAGGTCTTCCCTGAACCGGAAACAAGCATCCTGGGACCGGTTTCGGGGTAACACCCCATATCAATCAGGCTAGTTTGAATTCAGTGGTAAAGTGAGCAGGGGGCCCACGTCTGGGCGTAGCCTGCCAAATTAGGGCAAACAAAGCAAACACAAGGAGATGATGGACGGAGCACTGAAACTTTTCAGACACTCACCCCCAGTCACAGATCTGTGTTGAATTGATCATCATTCTTTAGCTCACTTCGCCACCTCAGTTGAGACCCAGCAATATGCAAATCAGTCTTGACCCTGTGCCTCCTGGGAATAGTCCAGCCCAAACTGCCAAGCCAGGTCTTCCCTGACCTGAAAACAAGCATCCTGGAACCGGTTTTGGGGTAACACACTTCATCAGCCAGGCTACCTTGAATTCAGTGACAAAGTGAGCAAGGGAACCACGTCTGGGTATACCATGCCAACTTAGGGCAAACAAAGCAAACACAATGTTATGATGGACGGAGCTCTGAAACTTTTCAGACACTCACCCCAGTCACAGATCTGGTTTGATTCCATCGTCGTTCTTTAGCTCACTTCGCCACCTCAGTTCAGACCCAGCCATATGCAAATCAGTCTTGACCCTGTGCCTCATGAGAACAGGCCAGCCTGAACTGCCAAGCCAGTTCTTCCATGAACCAGAAACAAGCATCCTGGGACCAGTTTCGGGGTGACACCCCTCACCAGCCAGGCTAGCTTGAATCCAGTGGCAAAGTAAGCAAGGGACCCATGGCTGGGCATACCCTGTCAAAGTAGGGTGAACAAAGCAAACACAAGGAGATGATGGACGGAGCACTGAATCTTTTACGACACTTAACCTCAGTCACAGATCTGGGTTGAATCCATCATCATTCTTTAGCTCACTTCGTCACCTCTGTAGAGACCCAGCTATATGCAAATCAGTCTTGACCCTGTGCCTCATGGGAAAATTCCAGCCTGAACTGCCAAGCCAGGTCTTCCCTGAACTGGAAACAAGCATCCTAGGACCGGTTTTGGGGTAACACCCCATATCAGTCGGACTAGCTTGAATTCAGTGGAAAAGTGAGAAAGAGACCCAATTTTGGGAATACCCTGCCAAATTAGGGCGAACAAAGCAAACACAAGAAGATGATGGACGGATCACTGAAACTTTTTCAGACACTCACCCCCGTCACTGATCTGTGTTGAATCGATTATCATTCTTTAGCTCATTTCGCCACCTCAGTTGAGACCCAGCAATATGCAAATCAGTCTTGACTCTGTGCCTCATGGGAACAGTCCAGTCCGAACTGCCAAGCCAGGTCTTCCCTGAGCTGGAAAGACACATCCTGGGACCAGTTTCGGGGTAACACCCCTCATCAGCCAGCCTAGCTTGAATCCAGTGACAAACTGAGCAAGGGACCTACATCTGGGTATACCATGCCAACTTTGGGCAAACAAAGCAAACACAAGGAGATGATGGACGGAGCACTGAAACTTTTCAAACACTCATGCCTAGTCACAGATCTGTGTTGAATCGATCATCATTCTTTAGCTCACTTCGCCACCTGAGTGGAGACCCAGCAATATTGAAATCAGTCTTGACCCTGTGCCTCATGGGAACAGTCCAGTCCGAACTCCCAAGCCAGGTCTTCCCTGAGCTGGAAACAAGCATCCTGGGACCGGTTTCAGGGTAACACCCCTCATCAGCCAGCCTAGCTTGAATCCAGTGACAAAGTGATCAAGGGTCCCACGTTTGGGCAAACCCTGCCAATTTAGGGCGAACAAAGCAAATACAAAGAGATGATGGACGGAGCGCTGAAACATTTCAGACACTCACCCCCGGTCACAGATCTGGGCTAAATCCATAATCATTCTTTAACTCACTTCGCCACCTCAGTTCAGACCCAGCTATATGCAAATCAGTCTTTAAACTGTCCTTCATGGGAACAGTCCAGCCTGAAATGTCAAGCCAGGTCTTCCCTGAACTGGAAACAAGCATCCTGGGACCGGTTTCAGGGTAACACCCCTCATCAGTCAGGGTAGCTTGAATCCAGTGAAAAAAGGGAGCAAGGGACACATGTCTGAGCATACCACATACCTTGCGAACTTAGGGCAAACAAAGCAAACACAAGGAGATGATTGACAGAGCGCTGAAACTTTTTACTCGCCCCCAGTCACAGATCTGGGTTGAATCCTCCATCATCGTTCTTTAGCTCACTTCGCCACCCAGTTCAGACCCACTTATATGCAAACCAATCAAACCATGTGCATCATGGGAACAGTCCAGCCCGAGCTCCCAAGCCAGGTCTTCCCTGAACCAGAAACAAGCATCCTGGGAACGGTTTTGGGGTAACACCCCTCATCAGCCAGGCTAGCTTGAATCCAGTGGCAAAGTGAGCAAGGGACCCACGTCTGCGCATACCCTGCCAACTTAGGGCCAACACAAGGATATTATGATATTCTCCATGCATGGTATGCATTTGTTTGAATGGTGAAGGGCATGATTGAGGGTGCAATTCATCATCCATATTTGGCATTGAGTATGTCTAAGAAAATTGTTTTGTGTTGCATATATGATTAGTATCCCGTCTTTATTATTGTTGCCAGGCAGGAAAAAGGGTTCTTCATTATGTGTAAAGGTTAGGTATTCTGGTATGTTTATGTCTTGGTATTTTCTAGGAGCATCAGAGGTTAGTGCTGTGGCTTTTCTGTTGTGTGCTATTAGTTATTTTAAATTCGGAATTAGTAGCAGTTGCCTGCAATCTGCTCAGAAACTTGAGGTAGTATATATTTAAAACAGTTCATGTAGCTTCCTGAGAGCTGTTGATTGCCCCTCTAAGATATTGTAGAACATGTCTTCCTTTTATCCCTTATATTTGGGGGGTGTTTGTGCATGGTTGTGCTCTCTAAGATTAATCACATTGTAATTTTTAGGTGCAGTCCTTCCATAACAGGCATCACTATAGCATTTCGTACATACACAATTATAATTTGCCCGGCTTGTGATTTCCTTGCTGTATGTGTATCTCATGTCAGATACCAATTGTTTGCCTTTCTGGGAAGTGATGTATGTAGCACTTTCTGCCATATTATTTGGAAATGGTAGAGGTATACACATATCATTTTGTATTAAAATGTTATTGTACTTATTACTAATATATAGAAATGCATTTCTACTTTTTAAATGTTATGCTTAGATATTTTTGGTTCTTTTAGCATGCTGTTGCTTCTCTTGTTTTTCTGTTTAATTCAGTTGGAATATGCGCCAGTTTGGGCATTCTTTCCTGTTAAATAGAAAAGGTTTGATTACTTTCTTGCTTGATGTATACTTTAGTTTATTTTGTGAACTGGTTTGGGATTAGATTTCATTTTAAGTTGTAAGAGGCTACTGTTTGGTGTATGTTTTATTAATTTTACTAAGAGCCTTATTCCCTGGTGGTGCTGCAAAGTCATAGTAAGCCCACCCGCTGAATTCAGAGTTGAATCCGGGTCAGTCAGGCGGTGCTGCGGCAGTCTCACGGCGGTGGACTGTTAGACTCATAGTAGATCCTAACATGCAGCCCGCCGCCGTGACAGCGCCTGTAGCATGTTCCTGCATGGAGTGGCATGCATGTCATATAATGCAGCAACATGTGCTCCACATGTACCCCCAAGCCCAGATCCGGCAGAGGGCTCTGTTAGGACCCTTTAGTTGCCACTCCTCCACCCTTTTTATTTGAGGCTCACCGCCATGAAAAGGGCAGTGAAAAGGCAACTCGTAATGAGCTTGGCGGTGCTAGCAGCAGCACCACTAGCATATTTTTGCCGGTTGCAGATTGCCATCCCAGCGGGATCCTTGATTTTGGTGGAACCGGTGTTCTCATGGCAGTCCACTACCACACTCAGTGTGGCGGTGGTTGGACTGCCACCACATGTAAAATTAGGCCCTTTGTCTTAAGGTGTGCCTGTTGAGGTTTGAAGTCGGAATTGTTTGTCAGTAGGATGGTGCATTTCGTTCAAGTCTTGAAGTGTAAGATAACTTTTGGAGATATAAATGAAAAATAGATATTAGTTTTTTTATTTTAAGGTAAACAGAGAGCAATTGTTTTAGGGAATATTGAAGTTTCTTAGTTTTTATTACTTACAAGTAGAGGTTTGTAGTTAGTTTTCTGTCTGAAGTGTTGGTTCTCGGTTTTCAAATGAAAGTCTGGTAGATTGTCGTTTTCTTGCAATTGTAGCACTTTTGCTGTGAAATGTAGCTGTTTTTTTGTAAACTTTTCCTTCTGTCTTCATTATGTAACGAGTTAAATTCTTTACTTTGTTTTAAGTTGAATTGTGTTGGTTACTTAGCATGAGGTTTTAATTTTTGTCAATGTATTATTTGTTGGACTCCAAGTTTTTCTTTTTTAATAGCATTTTGATATATTACAATATTTAAACCTTCACATAGTGTAATATTTGCTTAATATTTATTATTGTTTTTATGTGTGTAAAATTCTTATTTTTCTACTTGTTATAGTAGGTTTAGTTTGCGGGAATTTAATTGTAGGTATTTTAAGCATATATGGGTTGGTATATTATTTTCTCTTTTTTAGTGTAAAGTTTGATTATTTTTATTTTGTGATGTTATGTGTTGTTATGTGTTTTAATGGGGAATTATAAATGATATATTAATTAGGTATAATCTTTTTGTTATTGTAGGTGATATTATCATAGTCAACAGTGTTGTTCTTTATATTAGGCTTATTTTGTATGTATTTAGTGGTTTGACTAGACTTGGTTTATCAATATAGTTGTTATCCATAATACTTATTTAAATATTTAGATGGGTAATATTTTTGTTAGCGATATTTGAGATTTTGGGGTTTATGTATAGGATAACAATATTTTGTATGTATTTAATGATTTGACGATATTTGGATTATTGGTATAGTTGTCAATGCTATTACTTATTTTGGATATTTTTGATGGAGATATTTTTGTTATAAGTATTTGAGTTTTTTATGTTTAGGATGAGGATATTTTGGTCAATTGTGTTTTTTGGCAATATTGTGATAAATCCATATTGTGTTTGTCAATATTATGTAACGTAACCCAAACTAGGGAGTATTTTTTAATCATTCTAATACCTTGGAATTCAAATCCAAGAAGAGGTGGCAGTAAATCAGTTACTCTTTATAAAAATTCAAATAAAGGAGAAGGCATGTCCCCAATACTGTGAGGAAATTTTTCCTGGCACAAACCTATCTCAAAAGGATAGTGATCAGGTAGCGAGCAGTAGCTGTGTGTGACTTACATGTCTTCATCTCCTGAAACCTGGGAGAGGGGCAAGGGTAGGGAACATATGAGTATAAATTACTGCTAGTAACTTTATACATGTAGGTAGGGATTTCTCTCATGGGAAAAGATCTTCCTATGGGTAGAGTGTAGGGGAATGTGTAAACTTTTATTAAACTTTAAAAAAAGTTACAAAATGTTTATGTTATACATTAATGTAGCTTTAGTATATAGATTTATTTCAAATGTAGGCCAAAAGTAAACCGAAATTGTAAAACACTATTACCTTAATTTTCAAATTAAATATTTAAATAATTTAAATAGTTAATTCAAAATAAAATTCATCTGCAGAGATTTATATGATCATCTAACTATAACTGCTGACATTTTGTGGTATTGTACGAGTGAAAAATCAGCCTAACTATAACGCCCCTGTAACCTTTGTTTTTTTTAGTGAGTATATGTCTATATATGCACACACATACACACTCACATTTATATATTACACATATACATATATATACACACACGATTATATATATATATATATATATATATATATATATATATATATATATATATATATATATATATATATATATATATATATATATATATATATATATATATATACACACACATATAAATATATATATATATATATCTTTTTTTTCCTCGCTTCACTCCCACATTACATACGGACAAACGAGCGTGGACCCGGTAGACTTCGTGCATTCATTTATTTAGTGTTCTCCGCCATATATATATTGAAAGTCTAAATAAACTATTTCATTGAAAAATCATTTCCGATGGTCTTCTATTTTAAGTAGCTCCCACAATGGTTTACCATGTGTGATACTGAACTTACTCCAGGTCTGAGCTCGAATAGGTCCTTTTTGGCTGTAGTAACTTTAGAAGTGCAGTTTGTGCATAGGAACTGGCTTACTCTTTTATGGATGATACATGTACCTCTGTAAACCTGTCCTTAGTCCTCTCTAAACCCCATCTTACTCCTCCCTAAACTCATCCAATTTCGTAGTAAGTATTCCCCATTTTCAAGCCACTCCCCCATCACACCCACATGTACTAATAAAACATGTTTGGAGATTTCCACACAATAGGTGGGGCAGAGCGTTTAGCGAATAGCTTTCTGTAGTATGTGAGTAATATCATTGCAGTACTATTAAACATGCTACAAAATTCAGGGGTCGATTATGATGGCGGGCCACTCCAGAGGTGGAGGGACCGTCTGCAGGGGCACCGGCGTTCCCTCCATTGCGATTAGGATGTGACTGCCACCCTGGCGGTCACATCCCGTATATTTAACATTGCGGCGGGTGCTGCTTTAAGCAGCACCCACCGCAAAGTTAAAGGTGAATGCTGTGCATTTGCATGCACAAATCAGCAGGCACCGCGCGCTGCCTGTCGCATTGTGCATGCAACTGCAGGGGGGTACCATAGGTACCCCCATGTGAACCCCCCACCACCCCCTGCACCCTGGGGGCCCGTAACAGGCCCCCAATGCAAGGACCTATGCCTTTTCGTGGCAGCATTGCCGCCACGGAAAGGCATTGCCCCCAGCACATCCTAATATGGCTGGCGGTGCCTGATAGACACCGCCACCATATTAGAGCTTTTCCCCCGCGGTCGCAGCGGAAAAGCGGCGGACGGTCTTCCCGTCCGCCACATATTACAATGGCAGGGGAAAATAGGTGGCGGATGGGCAAGGATGGCGGACGGATCACCACCGCCTGCATGGCGGTGGCGATCCGTCCGCCATTATAATTGACCCCTTGGTTTGTGGAAAGGCTCCTTAGTCCAAAAGTAGAAATCTTGAATGGCCAAGGGCACTAAAAGTTTTCGCCTTTTGAGAGAATGTTGACAGGTCCGAAATTTGAATATTCCCGATTTGAGCTTCTCCCGCCAAAACCAACATCGTTCAATGGCTATCCATCTTTTAGAGGACTTCACTGGATCCTTTCCCTTGCTGCGATTTTAACTTCCATAATTACAACTGAGGAACTGATTTAGAGTTGGGCAGGAGGAGACATTACCTCTGCCACTTTGACAGACTACCGCCTGCCAAATTTAGTGCTGAACCAAAGTTAAACTCTGAACTTTGAAGGCAACTGCCATTATATAGTTTTTTTCAATGTACTAAAAGTTTGGTGGGTGGCCGCCATCAATTCTGATGGCTAACCTTCAAACTTTTCCTGGGACTTTTCTGTCAAGGCTGAGTGTTTGGTGGGCAGGTACTGTGTCACATTTGCTAAATAAGTACCCTGTTCTAAATCAAGCACTGAGTCAGAAAATAAACACTCTGAACGGGATGTCCAGCTTGGGGTTTTCGATGTCTGTTTCACTGCAGTTAGCCTGAAAATGCATCTTGATCCTATTCAACCATGAATAGTGACTTCTGATTAGATCTTTGCTTTTTAATGGTGCTTTTTGCCATAATTCTTTTAAAATGTACATCTTCAGTTCCCCTTATTGGATTTAGGTCTTTGTGGTGTCAGTTTTCTTATTTAAGTTTTCTCTAATTGTAGAAATTCGTTTTTTTTTTACTGTGTTGTGTTTTAACTTTAACGTTTTTGGGAACTGCACTGTAGTCTTTGTTTGCTTCTATGGAACTAGTTACACTAACACTTACTATTACATTGTTAGAAGTGAATACATTAAGTTGCACATCTGCAATGTGTGCATTGAGATATGAAACAACAAGTTAGATGACACAGTTTTTCTTGAGAGGCAGTTGTGGCGCTGCAACAACCCAAGAAACACCCTACTACCTATGGTGTTGTGCACGGTTGCCTAGTAATCAAGTACCACTGTATTGACATACATATGGACGGTTGTCGCACAAGAAAATAAACAATAAGGTAATTAAATAAATGTGTACAATAGTCCTGTTACATTGTGTTGTGTCATGAATTATTGTATTCTTCTTCAATGGATGAGAGTACCAGCATTGATGAAGTCATGGGTGGATGAAACACATGTTGGCGCTTCATCTTCTGTATGTTACATCATTTTCACTTACTGTACTACCTCTCAAATGTATTTACTTGTGTGCTCCAACATTCCTTAGTTGGAATATGGCACCTGAAATCACTGATCTGTAGGTGAAAAGTTGATGACAGGAGACATTATTCCCACACTATTATTATTATAAGAAGTAACAGTAGTGTTCCTATAGCATTATTATTATTATTATTATTATTATTATTATTATTATTATTATTATTATTATTGTTGTTGCTGTTGTTTTTGTTGTTGTTTTTTTTGTTGGTGTAATTATTATTACTTATTAGTAATATTATTATTAGTCGCACAAGTTGTAGTAGTATCAGCATCCATAATATCAGTAATAAAATACTACTAATACACTATTATTGTTAATGTTATCATAATCATTATTATTATTACCATCGTTATTTTTGTTAATATTTTTAGATATCTTCTTATAGAATTATTTATTTTTTGTCAGCTACTACACTAATTTGGGCATTAATACTAGAAATGATCACTCCATCCATCGCTTCTACCTACAAGCACCAAGCAGTTCTTATTTTGAGCTAGTCATTGCAGGTAGGGCCCACCGGCACAAATTTGTGGGGAGCAGCACTTATGTTTCCTCATCAGACGTTGGCCGAGAGCAAGAGAGGGAAAAACAAACACAGGAAAGAAGGGATAAGAGAAAGACTGAAAAGTTGTTACAAGGAGATAAAGCAGGAACCCACAAGAAAGAGATAAAGGAACATAGTGTTTCTGGTAGTGTATCAAAGAGGCATGGGGTGTAATCAAGACTAATTATTAAGGGTGCTGATATTTATTAGCACTGGCTGCGGGCTTAGAGCAGAGCTTTGGGTGCTGGATGACAAATACATAGTTCTGCCTTGTTACAAGTGCCATAAGATATAATGCGCTTGCAACAAGGCAGACAAGATAGCCATCATGTTTGCGATGGATTAACTTGTCTGACAAACTCTAAGCGAGGTCCTACGTATTGTACTAGTATCATACCGTATTACCTTGATATGGTTAGCTCACCATTGAACCCACCTTGTAGATAATATTTTTTCATTTTTTTGGATGATGAAATAGCAGGTCAGGAAAAGCAGGGAAGAGAGGTTCCAATAACCTTGACAATTATGAAATGGAAATATACGTCTATGTCTTCAGTGTAGTGACCTTTAGTTTAGGTAATAGAGATGTAAACAGTACATCGACTCGCACTATACATTTTCATTCAAAAGCTCTGATAATTGCCCTTGGCATTGCCTCTTGTTAGAATATTACATTATTGTTTCATGCATATTGGATGCTGTTTTGTAGGGTAACTTCCCTAACTGCAGTACAGTTTCAGTAGAACAGTCTCTTCAGTGCCAAAAGATTACTTTTTTTGTGGAATAGTACTATAAAAAAACAATTAACATAAGATTAAATGATTCCGAGTTAGAATAATGTCAAATACATGAGAGAAATCAGATATAAAGGAATGGGCTGTGATATCTTACTGTGGAAAGAAGGACATTTTATCAATGATTAAGGGAGGGATTGTCAGTTTGACGGATTATGTTCTGTCAAAATCAGAGATGACCTCCAGTCCAGTGTCATCTCTGTACATTGGAAGGAACCACCATCATCTCATTTCCTTTAGTTGTACAAAACGTTGGATGGAGGCTGCCCTCAGTTTTGATGACCATCCACCAAACTTTGACAATTTTTTATTCAGAAACATACTCCTGAAGTGAAAGTTGTTTTCTAAAAAATCAAAAAAAACGAATTATGTGGCAGTCAATATTAATTTTTTTCTGTTCCTATCAGTGAGAGACAGGGGAAAAAAGTCATTACACTAGCTACCTTACATAGGGCGGGAGTTGTAATGTCCTTCCACTGCCCCTACTCAGCTAGGCCATTAAAGGAAGTATTTCATTGACGGAGCCAACAGATTTTCCATTGATGTTATACTTAAAGTCTGCCTATCTGTAAATGAGGTGGCCAGACCCAGTACTTGGGGGAAGGGTACTCCTTCCCATTTGTGATGGAGTACCCTGTTCTCCAAACTTAAATCTGGACCCAAAAAATGTTTGTTGAGTGTAGCATAAAAAAACTCATAATTTTAAGGTGACCTAGAATAGCGACGTGCAAATAGATGATGTTTTGAGAAACCCCTGCACATTTATAGGAAGGCCTCTGCCCCCTGCTGTCCTTCTTTTGAAGCTTTGCTACCTAGTCATATAGTTCATGCACACTCTTCTCTTCTGCCACCCATTTTTCTTAGGTAAAGCTATGTCAAACTCACTAGAAAACCCAGTATGGAAAATATGTTTTAGAGAAATCATGGTAAAGAACGGTTATGATATAGTATATAAACATCTTTATTTAGATATATAAAACATATCTTTAAAAGTTTCTACCAGCACATTAATACAATCGTACAGCTTAAAAAAGATTAAAAGATGAAAGAAAATAAAAACAGAATACAATGTGGCTTTCTTATCAGTGCTTACTGCAGCATGTCAATTTAAAGGTTAGCACTCCCAGACAATGCAGGTGGGGTTAGGTGCACATTATTCTGCACAGTGGTCCAATTTTTCTAAAAGCCTGTAGGCGTACTGAACGAATTTAGCCAATTTTATGTTTAAGACAGTGTTCTCTAAGGACAGAGCAGCAGTAATGGCATGTCTGCAAGTCCGAACTCCCAACCTGTTCCATTCCGGCCTGAGTAGGCGTCTGCGTTGGGACATGAAGAAGGGGCATATACAGAGCACGTGCAAAAAGGTTTCATTAGCTGACCCGCACCCTCTGCACGTTTGATCAGCCCTTTTTTGGCGCCATACAGGGAGATTTTGTAGGAAGCGCCAATCTCCAAGTCTTAGGGCGATCAGACATCGCTTTAGATGATAAGGGAATGTTATTGAAAGATAATTGGCCGGATAAAGTCGTTTATAGGAGTTGGCTACTGCCCAAGCATGGCTGCGTTTCGCAAGGAGAGCTTTGTCCATGATCAGGGATTTCAGTCTTATAGCTTTTTTGATTGTAGTTTTGAAGGCAGTCTGGCTTGGGTTAAGGGCCCAGAGTTCCGCAGCAGATGTTTGTTGGATGTAATCATTTAGGAGGCGGCCATATGTTCCTCCTGGATTGCTCACACTGATTTCATTCCAGACCAAAAATTCCAAGGTGCCAGCTTCTGTTTTCCTTAATTTGTGGATCAGATTAAGATATGAGCCAACATCAGAGGATTCATAGTTAGTTAAGCCCAGCTCTAGTCTGACCTGTGCTGGCGAGGAGGAACTCGGCAGGTGGAGCAGTTTTTTGTATAGTTTGGTTGTTAGTTTGTTTAGAGACTTATTCATTTTTCCCTTGAAGATCTCTATACCGTACGAAAGTGTGGGGCCGATCTTTGCTCTAAGCACTTCCAGTAAGGGCAAAACCGTGGGACCTGAGAGTCTCCTCGATAGCTTAGCCAGGGATATCATGAACACTGTTGCCTTGGCTGCAATCACAGTACTCTGTTTGGTGAAACTGCCCCTGGAGTCCAAATGGACCCCTAGGTATTTGTACGATTTGCCGATTGAGATGCTTTCTTTGTTTATTGTCCAGCCTCCACCGCTGTAGCGTTTTTTTCCAAACGGGACAACCATAGTTTTTTTCATGTTTATTTCTAATTGGTTGATGACCGTGTATTGCATTAAGGCATCCAGAAGTCTCTGTAGCCCCACTCTGGTGAGACTGAACAGTGCCAAGTCGTCGGCATATAAAAGATTGCATAGTGCCGTGCCTCCTACTTTTGGTGGATGACTGATTACTTCCTCTAGCGTGCTTGATAGATCCGCTATGAATAGATTGAAGAGAAGGGGAGCCAGCACGCATCCTTGTTTGACACCACAAGAGGTCCAGATTTTCCGGGAGAGATGCGCGCCAGACGGTTATGATATGTTTTGCATTATCTCTGAAGACTTTCTACATTCTTCATATTTTCTCACAAAGATATTGGGTACTGTCTTCAATTCACCATAGTTGTATTTAATTAATTTTCTTTATTAATGTATTTATTTGTATTGGACTATGGCACGAACATGCCTATTTTCCAAGGAACTTTCTGTCGATATTAATAAAATAAAATTGCAGGCCAGTCAATGTGTGTCTTGGAGTTCTGTAGTAATCGACTATCATTTCTTCACTTTATGAATTACAGCCTACTATCACTATCTCTTTTGTGTTACACGATGTACTTGCTAAATATTACAGATTCGCACAGAGCCCAAATGCCTTGTGGAGATGCATTGGTTTGCATTCAACTTAAGTGAAAAGCAATGCAAAGATTATTATTGGGCAACTATGCAGACACAAAGTCACTGTCTCCCCTCTCTTCTCACCCCCAACGAGGATTGTTTGCTAACCCCTCTTTGGAAATATTTCCAAAGCCAAATGCAGCATCATTTTTGTTATTTAAAGCTGCATTTTGTGAAGATGACTTGGCAGGCCTGCACGTACAAATCTGGCAGGATGCAGCCAGTTCGCATTTAGCACTAACAAACCAAGGATATGCTGACACAACAGAACACTTTAATCATCATTGCAACAAGCCGGATAAAATCCAGTAGCGCGCTGCCAACTCTTCCCACTGTGAGAGCCAATGGTGCAGCTCTGTGCTCCTTCCCGCCCCTCCCTCTGGAGAGTACGGGTTTTCTCTTGTTGTTTCCACTTAAGAGAAAACCAAGTTGGGCCAGACTGTTCAGTTTCATGAGCTACAGACATTCCTACTGGCTAAGAAAATACTAGTATTAAACTTCCCAACACAGTAAGGGTTTGTTACAAATGTTACACATAAATGATAAATGTACTCCAATAGCTTTGAGTTCATCTGAATTAGAAATACCTTGACGCCTACAATGAACGATATTTAGATTTTTTGTTGTCTTTTCCAATGAATACTGTTAAGTAAAACAAAATTAAACACAATCCAATTAGTGATAGAAAATTACAAATTCGACTTTTGCAACTGCGCACTGATAGCTCATATTTTCACACACGGGTCCTTTCCAACAACTGAGCACCTTTTACAACATTCTTTATCCCACATTACATCTTCTGGTCGATAGGAGCAAGGATCCCAGGCTTGGTCAAAGGCATTCGGTCTCTGCTGGAGGAAAAAAATTCAAGTCAAGTCAAAGAGAGAAAAAAATTAAATAGCGGACGGTTAAATATATTTTTTTTTACCAATTAGCAATAGTCTAAGGAAAAAAAACATTTTTACTGTCATATGCCACAAAGCACATCTTTTTTGGAGTAAGAATACTGCTGAAATGGTCAAACAGAGACCAGGAGTTGGTCTGGCAGTATTACCTTAGTAAGTATCTGAAGCCAAATGTACGACCATTGCGTTTTGCGGGTCGCAAATTGTGATTTTGTGCGACTCGCAAAACGGAATGTACTCAGTGGCAGCTCCTCCGCTAAGGCGGAGGACCGTCACCCCACTGCTTTTAAGCAGTGTAACGAAAGGAAAAATAAAATAATAATAACTGTAAGTTATTATGATTTTATTTTTTCCCTTATTGCAGCAGCTTTGCGTGCAGGGGAGGGAAGGTGTGGTTTGCACTCCCTAAAGTGCACTTTAATGTTTGGCTGGCCCTCTCGGGCCGGCCAATCATTCATGCGCACTTTGCATGTTCTCCAACTAGGCTGCATTACAGCCTGGGTGGCGAGCATGCCCAGACCCCTATTCCCTGTCTGAGCGCCAAACCGCAGCGCTCAGATCAATAACAACGCTGCACTGCAGCATTGTGATTGGCTCAGGGGAGACTGTGTGCTTTCTGGGTGCTCTGTTCCTGTTCCGGAGGCGACGGTGGAGGGAGCGGTGAGATGCGACGAGACGCAGCGAGATGGTAAGTTTTTGTTTTCTTCACCCCCTCTCCCGGCCCATTCGCCCTCCACCCTCACACCCCGATCTGTGCCAGCCGCCTCTGAATATAATAATGTGTTTCATACACATTTAGTAATTCCCAATGGGGGTTGCAAATGACCTGCCTCATAAATATTCATGAGGCATGTCGAAATTAGTGACCAATTGAGAATGGCCAATAACACAGGGATGGTGGCCTTCTGGGGACAGCAGACCACCATGTCCGTGCTTGCTTTTTTATAAAGGCAACTTTTTTTCTTCAAATGCTGCCCGTTTACGTTAAAGAAAAAAATGAAAAGTTTTATTTTTATTTTTTATGGGCAGGCAATATTTTCACTGCCAAACACATAGGGGAAGGGGTCCCCTGGTGCCCCTTACCGTTTGCGACTGGCTTACCATCAATTTAATTAGGTGGTAACTGCAATTGCATTTGCGGTCGCAGAACAATCATACATCCCCTGCGACTTGCTATTAGGAAGGGACGCCCTTGGTACGCCCGTTCCTAATAGCGACTCGCCAACCCTATTTTGGGAGTCGGTAATAGGTTATCGACTCGCAAAATAGGGTTTGTACGTGCTACAACCCCTTACGGTGGTCACAAACGCCCCGATTTTCCATTTGCTACGGCTAAAAGCAGCCATGCATCTGACTCCTGATCCCTATCAGCTAGCAGATTGCACAGTGACCAAGGAGAGCCCGGTAGGGTTTCTTCTTTATTTCTACCAGGCCTTTCCCCGGTTGGCTGGAGTCCTTGGAGGCCGTTTTGAAAGGCCAGGGCGCTCCCTGTGCCTCTGTCACTTTCAGCCAGCACGGGAGACTTCGAGCGAGTGAGGGAGGTGGAGTGTTAAAAAGATATCAGAGAGGGAGAAAAGAGAAACGAGAGAAGGAGAGAGAACGAATGGAAGGAAGGAGAGACCATGAGGAGACAAAGAGAACGGGGCTGGTTGGTTTGACCGGTTGACCAGAGCTGCTTTTAGTTCCCCAGTCCGTCTCTGGGACCAGCGTTTCTTTCATTCACGCATTCCTTTATTTTTTGTGAATATTACGCTTACTACCTCGAAATTCTAATGTTTTCGGCAGGTTTTTACATAAAAAAAATTGAATTATGCAAATACTTTTACTGTTTTCATAGAGAAAAAAAATTACCTGCTTCCATCCAGTAACAAGCACTCGTGGGGAATACGGGCATTCATGTGAAATATTGTCAATTTGCGTGGCGACTTACATCCTAGACGTAGGAAAATCAAACTACTTGTGGGTCAATATTGGACTATATGAGAGATATTTCTTGTTCAATAAAACTGCATGCCTATATTAAGAGGAAGGGTGAGGACCTCGTCAGGGCCGGACTGGGAACCAAAACCGGCCCTGGCAAAGTGCTGGGGGGGGGGGGGGGGGGGCGGGGGGTTTGGAGGTGCCATCGAGCGCTTTGTTAGGGCCGGTTTTCGGCCGGTTTTGTTGCAGGGCCGATTTTGCTGCAAAAATCGCCCTGTAACAAAACCGGCCCCCAGGGGCTCAAAACCGGCCCCCACCCTTGCGGCGCACCGGGGGATTGCCCGGTGCCCGTTATGGCCAGTCCGGGCCTGGACCTCGTGCAGGGTAATTGAAGAAGTACAGGCAGGCCCTTTTGTTCATTTTGTATTTATAAAGCAGGAAACCTGGGAGAACCTTGGGTGAGGCATGGGAGAGCTGAAGAGATCAATAAGGGGATAGGATGTGGCCTAACGTCAAGAGCCGCCGACTTCAGAGCTGGGAGCCAGTTTCGAGCCCCAGCGTCGGCTCAGGATCCTGTGAATCTGGGAAAATCACTTTATCTCCCCGTGACTACAAAAAATGAATGTGTCCTTCTGCAAGGTAACTGCTGCTCATGTAAAGCGCTCCAATACCTTCCGGTAGAGTTCGCTCAATCTAAATATGCAAAAAATAAAAATAAAAAAAATAAATATATGAGAGTCTGCTCTAAGTGCCTTGCCTGGTGTTGGGTGTTTCCTGGCAGGGACTGGTGGGGACAATTGTAGCCAGGCAAACGTTGCTGTCAGTCCTTTTTCACACTTTAGTCCCTAGCTCAGCATGGGGCCTCGGGGAGGGAGCAGAGAACTATGTGAATATAAGGGTCACTGTGGATCATGCTCTAGGATAGTTTAGAGGGGTGGTGAGGGATGAAGAAACATAGAACACATCTGAATTCTAAAACGAAACAATGTAAATATTGCTTGGGTGACTTGAAAAATAATTTTACATGAGGCATGAAAGTTCCTCGAAAAGGGCCGCGTGAAATGCCCCTTGAGGTACGATTTTGACCTTCCGTAACGCATGAACATGTCCAAAAGCCCCAAATAGCAGTGGAATTGGCACTTTGTGAGAACTGAGTTTGCAGCATAATGTTTCATAACAATCCCCCACTGAATAGACCTGATGTTGCCATAAAACTGACTAAACGAGGCATACTTGAGCCAGCTAGTCCTACAATTAAATAATGGAGCCAAGTAATTGCTCCCTAATATACCCTTAGTTTTTTCTTCTTTCGCAGCAGTTGGCTGTGCAAAGATTCTCTGAGTGTGACGGCCTCGACTAGTGGTTTAGTTTATGCATGGTATTGGGAAATTAACGATGGAGGCGGAGAGCAAAAAGGGAGAAATGGTGCCAGACAAAATCGAATGCAAGATATAAAAATGATTTAAGTAAAAACCGAATGGGAGAGACAACATACTAAGACATACAAAAAGCATTGGGATCTAGAATTTGGGGCTCGTCCAGATGAATGTCATCTGTTAGTAGTTATTGATGATTACTCCAAATATCTTGAACTGGAGATTGTAAACTCTACGTCTTCCCAAAGCTAGAGAAGGTGACAAACCGCATGGAGTGATCTAAGATTTGAGGACTGATAAAAAGCCACATGCACATGGTGATCAAAGAGTTTAGGATTGATAACAAACCTGCCGCACAAGGGTCATCAGAGTTGAGGACTGATAACAAGTCTTCGTTGCTGAGTAAAGACATTTCTTTAACCAATTTTTATTGTTGTATGTAACTTTGCATCGATTACAAAGTATCAAGACATGGCCATAACATTTCAACTCCTTTAGTCAAACAGTCTCTCGTACGGTTTCAATCCCAGTAAACAACATGTAAGTATCATAATTTTGCACATTAATTGGTGGGGCAATCTATATTGGTATCGACAGCTACATTAGAGTCCAGCATTGCGCTGCATCTATGTTGTTCCATTTATCTTGAAAAAAGGGGCCATAATAAGCATTTTCTAAACAGTGATATCTCTGCTTCTTGTCGCTGTTGTCCATCCCGCACCATCCATCAGCCGCATTGTGTACTATCCCCTACCGATAACACCGCTTTGGCTGTTGTGGCTCACATTCCTCCCGATTCTGATTCTTGTCTTACATTGATCCCTCAGCTAGGCTTAATATCTGCCTCGTGAGCTTCCCTCGTCTGAGTGTCTCCCACATGCACACTCTTCCCATCCGTTACATGCAGTCCTTTACCCAGGCGCCCCGAATTTTTTCAAATTTTTACATGCATCCCTATCCCTTGTAAATCTTTCTTTCGATCAGCTTGCAGTGTTTCCTGCCTGTCTCCCAGTCCCTGTATCGGGATTGGGGGCACCACCCCATTTTTTAGCTCTAACCTGTTTGGTGATCATGCAACCCATGTTGACGAGTGTTGTCTGCCTTGCAATTAATCAGAGGGACTCAGATCCCTAGGAATGCGAGTCTGGGTTGCAAATCCAGGGACATTCCAACCGCCTCTTCCAGGCACTTGCGCACCTCCTCCCAGAACAGGTGCAATTTGGGAAAAGTCCACAAAGTGTGCAGCAATGTGCCCTCCAGCCTGCAACCCTGCAAACAGTCAAGACATGTTTGAGTACCTCACTTCATTAGGGATCAAGTGTCTGAAAATCACACCATGGTGGCCCCAAAATACTGGGCTTTGAGTGCACTATCTATGGTTTCATAGGCATGCAATCACCCATTTATAGGTGCAAGACCGATTGATTAATTGTGTGCTTCCTCATCGTACTTCCCGGACTTTTGAGCCTGGGGATGATCCACATAGGCAGAGGCAAAAAAAAAGATATAGGGCCAGACAAAGAGCTAAGACACCAGTGATTAAGCTAGGTGATCTGGTAGAAGTCAAGAATAATCATCAAAGGAACAATGTTTTGGTTCCTTTTTGAAGTGCCTCCCTGCATGGGGTCACGCAGGTATCTGCAAAAAGAGTGACTGAAACAGTCAACAGAAACGTCATTTTTTCAATGTGAGTAAGGGAACAGTGATTGAATGTGATGACAGCGGTTCAGAAGTTAGTGACAGTCTGAACTGTGAAGGAGAACCTCATCAGTGGGTGACCCTATCTCGTAAGGTTTCCAGTACATCCATTCCACGTGAAGATTGAACCAGAGGGCCAGGTAGGTTAAGAGCCAAGTTCTTCTCCTTCATCGCAAGGCTCTCGGGCCAGATGTACGACCCATTTTTGCGAGCCCTTTTCACATGCAAACATACTAATGGGTCCTTTATTTATTAACCCCTTCGCTACTGATGACGAGCTCAGCTCGTCATCAGCCACAGTGGTCGTGTGCTGATGACGAACTGAGCTCGTCATGTAACGCGGGTTTTGGAAAAAAGCCGCACAGCAGAAAAATTACCGCCGCAGCAATGTGGTTCATTTGCGACTTGCTAAATAGGTGTGAGGAAGCTGCCTTGCGGAGAGAGCCACTTACCGGTCTAACGCCAAAGGGGAACCCACAATCAATGGTGCTGACTTCGCGACGACCGACAGAACTACGCCTTCCAGACTCCTTTACTCTATTTCCACAGGGACACAGCCACAGTCATGCCCCGGAAGCACCGCCCCCGCAAACCGGAAGAAGAAGCCATGGGCCAATGAAAGGCGAGCAGGTTCAAACAGTAGGGCGAGAGAAGAGGACGAACGCTGGAGTGGAGAGTTCGAGAGAGAAGACGCAGGACCCGAGAGAGAAGACGCGGGACCTGAGAGAGAAGACGCGGGACCCGAGAGAGAAAACGCGGGACGCGACTTGCCAAACGCCAGGATGCCAGGGAACCCCGAGGATGGCGAGGAAAGCTGGTACGAGGACTGGTGGTGTCCGGAGGAGGCTGGGGAGCGGCCGTAACTCAGGAGAGTTACGGCAGAGCCGGTGAGTGTTGACGGCTCGGGGTTTTCAGGGAGAGGGGAGGGAGAAGAAGCGGGTGGGATTACAGGGGAGGGAGTACAGGCAAAGGAGCGTGAACAGGTGGGTACTACTGGTTATTTGCGACCCCCCCTTCTGTGAAGTTAAACGCCATTCCATAAACCTTTCTTATTTTCATTATCCTAGGCACTTAAAATTCCCTACAAAGTTCTTTCCGTTTCCCCCCCTCTTATTTCCCTCTTCCTAAGAATCGCTTTTCCTTGGCTTTTACTCGCAATCTATTACCAGACTGGGCACAAACAAAGAACATAGAGCACAAAGGTGTGGTGTAGGAGCATAAACCCTGTCATATAAAAACATCACAGCTCCTTTATTTTCTTTATCCTCCTATGAGCCTCCGGGGAGACCACCTCAGTCAAGGGGAACCCGGAAGCAGGACAACACCTTTGCCCACATCAAACCCCTCCAGTACACAGGAATCATCGGAGGAAGAAGAAGACCGCCAAGGACACCCATCCCAACAGTCTACAGTTCCTTCCTATTATCAATAAACCACTTTTTGTTAAACCCATGTGAGAAGTTGGCCCGATATGCAGCGTTCGCTATTCTAGCGACCGCTATGTATCGTTCCAAACGACCCTTATGGTGATTGGTTGTAAGTCAACCTATAGACCAGCTATCCTAGTAGCGTGGATACGAGCAGTCTAAGGCTAAAGACTCGAGAGGGCGTGTTAAGCCAGCTGTTTACCACACATGTACCCCTTGAACACCAAGTGAAAGGACACCACACAAGCGTTATGAAAATAAACAGGATATTTATTAAGATTCACAACAGCCCTGTACTCTTTATGAGGACAGGGTACTAAGCACAAACCAAATCTCTTAGGAAAATACTTCAAGTGCACAATTAAAACAAGTGCCCGAGGACACGGAAAGTTTAGAGGTCTCGGGCGGACCCGATAAGGCAAGTCGGAAGCGAGGGACTCAGGACCCTAGAGTAAAGAGGCTATGCGGGCACCGAAATGCCGAGTTACCTAGCCACGAGGGCTGCGGCTGCACAAGTCTTACAGGCGTCGGGGTCTTCGCTGACGAGCCAGGAGCCGGAAGAAAAAGGAGTTGCTGGCCGGCGACCAGTGCTGAATAGTTCGTAGAGATCCAAGCCTGGATCAGAGATCGTTGATACCTGAAAGCAGAGGGGACCAAGTTCGTACTACTAGCCAGTAGTCAGAGGGTACCCGAAGGGCACCGGTTGGCCGTCTCCTCGACTAGGTGAGTGGGCGACGCTAGGCTCCGCAGTCTCACGGACCAGGAGGCGTTGTCGGCGACCAGGATAGAGGTGCGAGCTGTCCCACGAAGGATGATGCTGTCGGCGTCGCTGGGCCCAGGATTGGGGCAACAAGCCTTGGCAGATTTCAGGGCCACGTGGTGGGCCTAAAATGGCGTCTTGAGGGGACCAGGAGGGTCCAGGGTGCTTCCCGCAAAGATGGAAGCAAAGGCCAGTCTGGAGCAACCAGACCAGCAGCGTTGGTTGTCGGATGTCGTCACAGGAGGGCACAAGCCAGCGGCTAGTGACCGGACAACGTGCTGAGCGGCGAGCAGAAGGGCCCCACGCAGATCGTGGAGATACTGGGAGGCTGCGCTTCGGTGCTGGAGCGGCTCAGGGTCGGGGCTTCTCGGACCCCAGAGCACTCACCAGAGAATTACTTCGATGGTCGTGCTGATTAAGAAAGCGTGCAGGTTTTGATGATGGCCGGTCCCTCGAGGTCTCGTCGCACCCACAGATCACAGCTGAGCTGATGACGTGGGTAGAGGTCAGAGGTGCCAGGGAAGCCGGTTCTCGTCGAGCTGGGCCGTCAGATTCCTTGAGGAAGGACTTGCAGCAAACCCCAGAGTTCTTAGGTGGTGCCCGCTGATGCAGGGTGACTACTCCTTAGTCACAAGGGAGAAATCTTGAGAAGAGTCTCGAATGTCCTTTCGTAGAAAGTAGTTCTTGATTCAAAGATGATCTAATTTGGAAGGGTCCCCGCTCCGGCCTTTATTCTAAAAAAAAAGGGGTGGGTACATGACTAGGTCCTGCCCTAAGGGTGGGACCAGAAAGGGGGGTAGTTACACCCCTCTCCCCTGCCGGACCTTCCCCAGGTCAGGGCTGGCGCCCCTGGAACTGGTTCTGACCGGCAGATGCGTAGTGAGCACCGGGGTGCCACTCCGCAGTCACCTTCTCGCAAAAGCCCTACCTACCCAGAATACACAAACCCTGTCTGGGACGGTGCGAACACCGCCCTCGACAGGAAACCCTTTGTCCAAGCGCTCCTCGCTGGAAGGACTCCCAGCAGCAGGAGGTCAGACTCGTGTCTGTGGTGGCAGCATCCATTTTGTGGAGCTGAGGCTTTAGTTAACTTTAACCGGGGTTCACAGTTACGTACATGTCGTGTCCCTCTAGAAGGGCGGAATGCTAACCTCGTCGCCAGAATTGGTGAGGGGGCAGCGTCCCGATTCGTATGACACCTTACTCGACATGTCTTGATAACGCGACACCGAAGTTACCGATGTGGTACGCGTTATCATGGAATAGCCATTGGGTCTTTGTTCCGCAAGCTGCAACCGGGCTCGGCTCGGGCCAGAACCTAGTTCACACGAGCCCACGCACTCTGCCTTCAGGATTGTCAAGGCCTGCCATAGGAGTGACTGATAGGAACTCGGGCGTCCATTGTACGGTTAGATATAGGGCTACTATACCTAAAGCGAAGGGTGTTTACACGACTTCGCCCCAGCTGTCATGCAGCCAGTTGTGTCAAATTTAGGAGGCCAGCCAGGGGTGGCATAATACATGCTGCAGCCCCTGGCGGCCCTGGGTACACCTATGCCCTGCGTTACGGGGTCTGATAAGGTGGCCCAGTACCAATTGGTAAATGCACCTAGGGTACATGTCGTAATTTAGAAAGAGAACAGCCAGGCTGTGGGTCTGATTGGCAGGCCCACAGCCAGAGAAAGTCGTAAACCAGTGAAACAAAAGCAAAAAATCTGGGTGATCATGGGATTGCAGACCCTACTCTCCTACATGACCCCCCCCCCAAACGTTGGGACAATAAGCTAACCTTGACCAGGTGAGTCTTCTTGTTCTAAGTGGAAATATCTGGAGAGCCCATCGGCATTGCCATGATCAGTACCAGGTCTATGTTCCACTGTAAAGTCCATCCCCTGTAGGGAAATGGACCACCTAAGTAGTTTGGGGTTTTCACCCTTCATCTGATTTAGCCACAAGAGGGGCTTATGGTCGGTCTGAATCTTGAAGTGAGTGCCAAACAAGTATGGCCTCAGCTTCTTCAGGGCCCAGACCACAGCAAAGGCCTCCCTCTCAATAGCTGACCAATTCTTCTCTCTAGGGGTCAGCCTTCTGCTTATAAAAGCAATGGGCTGGTCTTGACCATCAAAATTCAATTGAGAAAGAACAGCTCCCACACCCAACTCAGAAGCATCTGCTTGGACAATGTAAGGTTTGGAGTAGTCCGGACTCTTAAGGATAGGCGCTGTGCACATGGCCTGCTTTAGGTCATCGAATGCTTTTTGACAGCCTGCTGTCCACTGAACCTTTTTTGGCATTTTCTTACTTGTCAGTTCATTTAATGGTGTCACAATGGAACCATAGTTCCTGACAAACTTCCGGTAGTATCCAGTCAGGCCCAAGAAAGCTCGAACCTGAGTCTGGGTGGTTGGAGGAGCCCAGTCCCTGATTGACTGTATTTTGCTCTCCAGTGGCTGAACCTGGCCTCCACCTACAAGGTGGCCCAGGTATACAACCTGTGTCTGCCCTATCTGGCACTTGGTGGCCTTGATAGTGAGGCCTGCTGCTTGCAGAGCCTCTAACGCTTTCCGCAGGTGGACCAGGTGATCCTCCCAGGTGGAGCTAAAGACAGCAATATCATCTAGATACGCTGCACAGAAGTCATCCAGCCCAGTAAGGACTTGATTCACCAACCTTTGGAAGGTGGCAGGTGCATTTTTCAGACCAAAGGGCATCACCACGAACTGATAATGCCCACCAGGGGTAGAAAATGCGGTCTTAGGCTTGGCGTCCTCAGCTAACCTGATTTGCCAATACTCAGCTGTCAGGTCAAACGTACTTAGGTAGTTGGCCGAAGCCAATCTATCGATAAGCTCGTCTGCCCTCGGTATTGGGTGGGCGTCAGTCTTAGTGACTGCATTGAGACCCCTGTAGTCTACGCAGAACCTCATCTCTTTCTTACCGCCCGGGGTGTGAGGTTTCGGCACGAGAACTACGGGACTAGCCCAAGGGCTATCCGAGGGTTCAATGACTCCCAGCTCCAACATTTTCTGCACTTCACTCTTGATGCAGTCTCTAACGTGATCAGGCTGCCGGTAGATTTTACTCTTGACGGGCAAGCTGTCACCAGTGTCAACCTCATGGGTGCACCAATCGGTCTGACTGGGTGTTAGAGAGAACATATGTCTGAAAGACTGAAGAACCTTTTTACAGTCTTTCTGTTGATGTTCGGAGAGGCTGCCACAAAAGACAACGCCATCTACCGATCCATCGTCAGGATTCTGAGTGAGCAGGTCGGAGAGAGGGTCACTCTCCTCCTCCTGTCCCTCATCTAGGGCCATGAGCAAACTCATGTCCTTCCTGTCGACATATGCCTTGAGCCTGTTGACATGAAGCACCCTGTGGGGGCTCCGGGGAGTTCCCAGGTCGACCAGGTAGGTGACCTCTCCCTTTTTCTCCAGGATGGTGTAGGGCCCGGACCATTTGTCCTTGAGTGCTGCTGGGGCCACTGGCTCCAACACCCACACCTTCTGTCCGGGCTGGTAAACAGTCAAGACAGCCTTTTGGTCATGCCAAGCTTTTTGGAGTTCTTGGCTGGCCTTAAGGTTTTCAGATGCCTTCTCCATGTATTCAGCCATCCGTGAGCGGAGGCCAAGCACATAGTCCACTATGTTGGTTGCCGGCTTTTTGAGAGGTCTCTCCCATCCTTCCTTCACCAAACACAGGGGTCCTCTTACAGGATGCCCGTACAAAAGTTCAAAAGGGCTGTAGCCAACCCCCTTCTGTGGGACTTCTCTGTAAGCGAATAAAAGGCAGGGGATCAGGACGTCCCATCTACGCCGAAGCTTTTCAGGTAGTCCATGAATCATCCCTTTCAGGGTCCTGTTGAATCTCTCAACAAGCCCATTGCATTGTGGGTGATAGGGTGTAGTGAACTTGTAGTTGACACCACACTCCTTCCACATAGCAGTTAAATAGCTCGACATAAAGTTTGCACCTCTGTCGGAGACGACCTCCTTAGGGAAGCCCACTCTGGAGAACACTCCAACTAGGGCTCTTGCCACAACAGGTGCTGTAGTGGTCCTAAGGGGAATAGCTTCAGGATACCTGGTGGCATGATCCACTACCACCAGTATAAACTTGTGCCCTGAGGCTGTTGGTGGTTCCATGGGACCGACGATGTCAATCCCCACCCGTTCAAAGGGCACCCCCACCACAGGCATTGGTATAAGGGGGGCCTTTGTCGTGCCACCTGACTTACCACTGGCTTGGCAAGTGACACAGGAGCGGCAAAACTCCTTGGTATCTTCGTTCATATGAGGCCAGTGAAAGTGTGAGACAAGCCTGTCCCACGTCTTCGTCTGGCCTAAGTGACCTGCTAAGGGAATCTCGTGGGCCAAGGTAAGTAGGAAACCTCGCTGAGACAAGGGTACAACCAGCCTCCTGGTCATGCCAGGCTTGGGGTCTCTTGACTCAGTGTACAGGAGTCCATCTTCCCAGTATACCTTGGGGGTACCTGTGGCGTTCCCAGCAGCCTCAGCAGCAGCCTGCTGTCTGAGGGGTTCAAGAGAAGGGCAGTCTAACTGGTCCTTCCCCAGGTCTTCCCTTGAGGGTCCCCCTGAACCCAAGAATTCAACTTGATCAAGTTCGAACTCTCTAGGCTCAGTTTCCCTCAATTCCTGTAGGTCAGCCTCCTCTGAGACTTGATCCACGACCTGGGGCAAGGGGGAAGGCGCAGCCTTAACCCTACTGCTCTTTTTCTTGGAAGGTGTCTGGTCCGTTGTTCCAGGATCCAGCACCTGTTCAGTGGGGCATTTCCTGACTTGTGACCTGGTCACAGCGAACACATGTGCTGGCAAGCCTAACATCTCCATGTGAGTCCGGTGCTCCACTTCTGACCATTGTGATGACTCCAAATCATTGCCCAACAAACAATCCACTGGGAGGTCTGAACTAACTACAACCTTCTTTTGGCCAGTTACCCCTCCCCAGGAGAAAGCTACAATTGCCATACTGTGATTGGTAGTGACATTGCTTGCATTGGTCACCAGGAATTCTGTACCTGGCATGATCTGTCCAGGGTCCACAAAGTTAGGTGTCACCATGGTGACACTGGCACAAGTGTCCCTATAGGCCTGAGCCATTTTTCCATTTATGAAAGGTGTCTGTCTGTATTTGCCCAAAGTATTGGGACTTACGTCAGGGGACATATCCATATCCCCTGTACTGACAAGGACAGCCTGAGTGAGTGTACCAACTAAGTTGTCACGCCCCTCAGAACCCAGGGTTAACCCTACTAAACCCTTGGGAGGTGCACTACCACTGCTGGCTGTACTAGGGGGCACAGGTGCCTTTGGGGCTGCAGTGGCAGGAGTCTGCCCTCCTCCTTTCTTGGTGCACTCACTAAACCAGTGAGATTTACTTTTGCAGTACTGGCACCATCTTTTGGATTGGCCTTCTTTCTTCTTTTGGGGAGCCTGACCCCCACCCTCTTTGGGTTTTTGGGGACCTGTCGAAGACTTCTGGTCATTTTGTTCCCCCTTAGAATCTTTACCCTTCTGGTCTGCTTTCTTCTGACCACCTTGATTCTGGCCCTGGTTCTGTTTAACTCTTGTACGAACCCATCTGTCTGCCTTCTTTCCCAATTCTTGGGGAGAGGTCAGATCCGAGTCGACAAGATGCTGATGCAACAACTGGTTCTGACAATTGTTTAAAATTTGTTCTCTCATCATCAAATTATACAATCCTTGGTAATCAGTAACCTTACTGCCCAGCAACCAGCCCTCAAAAGCCTTAGTGGCACAATCGACAAAGTCAGACCAATCTTGAGACTGTGTTTTCTGGGTATCCCTGAACAGCACCCTGTACTGCTCAGTGGTTAGGCCAAACCCTTCAACCAGTGTATTCTTCAAGACGTGGTAATTATTAGCATCCTCGACCCTTGTGGTGAGGAGCTTGTCTCTTCCTTTACCTTCAAAGGAGAGCCACAAGATAGCTGCCCACTGACTCTGGGGAACACCTTGCACAGTGCAGGCCCTCTCCAAAGCAGTAATCCATTTGTGGATGTCGTCCCCTTGTTTAAAGGGGGGCACTATCTTACCAAGGTGTTTTGTATCAAAACTCCTTTCCCTATTGCTAGGTACAATGCTGCCACCAGTGGGGACTACCCCACTTAACTGTTGCTCTCTAGCAAAGGCAAGCCTTTCTTTGGCCAGGGCAAGTTCTTCCCTTTCAATCCTCAGATTAGCTGCCCTTTCCTTAGCTTCGTACACTCTCCGCTGAGGGGACGTCACCCCTCTTTGAGAAGAGTTGTGAGAGCCATTGGTTTGAAGGGATCTGCCAGAGTCTCTTGACAGAGATCGGGCTCGTCCATTCCCAATGTTAAGCTGACCTGATAGTGGCCCCAGGGGTCCCCCAGTACCACTGTCATGTTTGCTTAAGTTGGACCTGCTTAGTCTACCGACTTCTACCTGTCCCTTATCTGCCTCATCCCCAGAGGGATCCTCATTCTCATCATCCTCTACATCTTCAGTCTCAGTTGAGAGGTGGATGAGGTCAGGATCGTCTCTGGTTCCCTCGAGGGGAGGCATGTCTCCATCTGGATTAGAAGGGCTAAGAAGTTTCTCAGCCTTTCTGGCATCATAAGTCTCTAGGAGACCAATCAGAAAGGAGGTGGTGGGGTTAGCCCCTTGCTTAATCTTCCTAGAGTTACATACTTGTCGTAACTCGCGGAAGCTAAGCACAGTATATCTTGAAGGGATGACCTGTGGAGGGTCAACTGACACGAGGGGAGACTCAGAGTTTCCTCCTTTGTCCGACATACTGTTTCTAGTGTGGTGTAAGTGATGCACCTACCTACACTATGTGTTTCCCTACTGATCCCTTGCTAAGAGTTGTAGCCAAGGTGTGCTAAGCCTTGAGGAGCTGCAACAGCTGGTTCAGTAGAACTCAGAGTATTCTAAGCTTAGTTATATGTACTAACAGTACTTATGTGATCTTTCAACAAGATATTCTTAGGATACGTGTGGTAAAACAACAGCAAGCTCAAATCCCAACCGCTGCTCACCAATGTGAGAAGTTGGCCCGATATGCAGCGTTCGCTATTCTAGCGACCGCTATGTATCGTTCCAAACGACCCTTATGGTGATTGGTTGTAAGTCAACCTATAGACCAGCTATCCTAGTAGCGTGGATACGAGCAGTCTAAGGCTAAAGACTCGAGAGGGCGTGTTAAGCCAGCTGTTTACCACACATGTACCCCTTGAACACCAAGTGAAAGGACACCACACAAGCGTTATGAAAATAAACAGGATATTTATTAAGATTCACAACAGCCCTGTACTCTTTATGAGGACAGGGTACTAAGCACAAACCAAATCTCTTAGGAAAATACTTCAAGTGCACAATTAAAACAAGTGCCCGAGGACACGGAAAGTTTAGAGGTCTCGGGCGGACCCGATAAGGCAAGTCGGAAGCGAGGGACTCAGGACCCTAGAGTAAAGAGGCTATGCGGGCACCGAAATGCCGAGTTACCTAGCCACGAGGGCTGCGGCTGCACAAGTCTTACAGGCGTCGGGGTCTTCGCTGACGAGCCAGGACCCGGAAGAAAAAGGAGTTGCTGGCCGGCGACCAGTGCTGAATAGTTCGTAGAGATCCAAGCCTGGATCAGAGATCGTTGATACCTGAAAGCAGAGGGGACCAAGTTCGTACTACTAGCCAGTAGTCAGAGGGTACCTGAAGGGCACCGGTTGGCCGTCACCTCGACTAGGTGAGTGGGCGACGCTAGGCTCTGCAGTCTCACGGACCAGGAGGCGTTGTCGGCGACCAGGATGGAGGTGCGAGCTGTCCCACGAAGGATGATGCTGTCGGCGTCGCTGGGCCCAGGATTGGGGCAACAAGCCTTGGCAGATTTCAGGGCCACGTGGTGGGCCTAAAATGGCGTCTTGAGGGGACCAGGAGGGTCCAGGGTGCTTCCCGCAAAGATGGAAGCAAAGGCCAGTCTGGAGCAACCAGACCAGCAGCGTTGGTTGTCGGATGTCGTCACAGGAGGGCACAAGCCAGCGGCTAGTGACCGGACAACGTGCTAAGCGGCGAGCAGAAGGGCCCCACGCAGATCGTGGAGATACTGGGAGGCTGCGCTTCGGTGCTGGAGCGGCTCAGGGTCGGGGCTTCTCGGACCCCAGAGCACTCACCAGAGAATTACTTCGATGGTCGTGCTGATTAAGAAAGCGTGCAGGTTTTGATGATGGCCGGTCCCTCGAGGTCTCGTCGCACCCACAGATCACAGCTGAGCTGATGACGTGGGTAGAGGTCAGAGGTG
Source organism: Lissotriton vulgaris (assembly GCF_964263255.1). Classification (NCBI taxonomy): domain Eukaryota; kingdom Metazoa; phylum Chordata; class Amphibia; order Caudata; family Salamandridae; genus Lissotriton; species Lissotriton vulgaris. Next base: position 1,046,032,869 of record NC_141697.1, on the reverse strand, counting down.
CCAGGGAAGCCGGTTCTCGTCGAGCTGGGCCGTCGGATTCCTTGAGGAAGGACTTGCAGCAAACCGCAGAGTTCTTAGGTGGTGCCCGCTGATGCAGGGTGACTACTCCTTAGTCACAAGGGAGAAATCTTGAGAAGAGTCTCGAATGTCCTTTCGTAGAAAGTAGTTCTTGATTCAAAGATGATCTAATTTGGAAGGGTCCCCGCTCCGGCCTTTATTCTAAAAAAAAAGGGGTGGGTACATGACTAGGTCCTGCCCTAAGGGTGGGACCAGAAAGGGGGTAGTTACACCCCTCTCCCCTGCCGGACATTCCCCAGGTCAGGGCTGGCGCCCCTGGAACTGGTTCTGACCGGCAGATGCGTAGTGAGCACCGGGGTGCCACTCCGCAGTCACCTTCTCGCAAAAGCCCTACCTACCCAGAATACACAAACCCTGTCTGGGACGGTGCGAACACCGCCCTCGACAGGAAACCCTTTGTCCAAGCGCTCCTCGCTGGAAGGACTCCCAGCAGCAGGAGGTCAGACTCGTGTCTGTGGTGGCAGCATCCATTTTGTGGAGCTGAGGCTTTAGTTAACTTTAACCGGGGTTCACAGTTACGTACATGTCGTGTCCCTCTAGAAGGGCGGAATGCTAACCTCGTCGCCAGAATTGGTGAGGGGGCAGCGTCCCGATTCGTATGACACCTTACTCGACATGTCTTGATAACGCGACACCGAAGTTACCGATGTGGTACGCGTTATCATGGAATAGCCATTGGGTCTTTGTTCCGCAAGCTGCAACCGGGCTCGGCTCGGGCCAGAACCTAGTTCACACGAGCCCACGCACTCTGCCTTCAGGATTGTCAAGGCCTGCCATAGGAGTGACTGATAGGAACTCGGGCGTCCATTGTACGGTTAGATATAGGGCTACTATACCTAAAGCGAAGGGTGTTTACACGACTTCGCCCCAGCTGTCATGCAGCCAGTTGTGTCAAATTTAGGAGGCTAGCCAGGGGTGGCATAATACATGCTGCAGCCCCTGGCGGCCCTGGGTACACCTATGCCCTGCGTTACGGGGTCTGATAAGGTGGCCCAGTACCAATTGGTAAATGCACCTAGGGTACATGTCGTAATTTAGAAAGAGAACAGCCAGGCTGTGGGTCTGATTGGCAGGCCCACAGCCAGAGAAAGTCGTAAACCAGTGAAACAAAAGCAAAAAATCTGGGTGATCATGGGATTGCAGACCCTACTCTCCTACAACCCATACTTCAGCCTCCACACCTATTTATCAAACCTGCCCTCCCACAATGGGATTTGCAACTCTCTATTAGGAAGGATCATTCCAAGGGCATCCCTTCCTTATAGCGACTCTATACCCTATGAAAGAATGTTTTGCGACTGCAAAACACTCACAATTTACCGCCCCCTTCAAGAGGATGGTAAGCAACTCGCAATTGGAAGGGGTCCCCAGGGCACCCCTTCCCCTTTGTGAATACAGGGGAAAATATTTTTTAGGGGCAGTCAGTGGTCCCTGGAACTCCATGATTGAAATAGGCACCGAGGCGAGAATTATCAGGTCCGTGGAATTTGGAGCCCAAGACCCGCCGAGGCGGGGAATTGAACCGTGGTCCCGGGCCAGACCTCTGCATCAGGATCTGTCACTGTAACCATTGAGCCACAGGGAACTAAATACATGATATTTAAACTAGCTCAGTTCAATTATATCCATAGAACATACTTGCCAGGTAGAAAACTAAACGCGGTATAGACTGATTTCCCCATCAGTGCATTCAGTACAAGCAAAACAACATTTCAAATGACACGGTTTTGCCCTTTAATTCATAGCAGCTAAACAGGAGTCAAGGTACATGATAGCATAGATGGTAGTCAAATATGGGCAAATGTATTCATCTAGACCAGACAATTAACTCACAGAGGATTTGGCATCCTGGGCAATGATGTTTCGGAGGCTATCCGACCCCTGCTGTGACATCGTTCTTCTCACCGAGGTTCTGACGTGGGGACAATGTTGAATATTGGGAATGATGCAATGAATGATCGTGTCTGCGAAGATAACAGGCAAGATGGAAAACAGGTAAGAAGCAGGCAAAGAGTGGGTGAAGTGAGATACAAGTAGAAAAAAATGCAAATGTCTTTCTGGTGGATGTGGGATTGTAGGAGGGGAAGGTGTGAAACATGAAAAGTGATTGAACCAACGCAAACACTGTCATATTGTACTTTGTACCTTCATCCTACTGGCATTATACAACCTGCAGATATCAATAGTATTAACAAAAAGTAGTTGTAGTTCAGATATCCTGGATCTATGACTTCACCTGTGGCACTAACATCTGCTTGTATTTACAACTGCTTATTTTGTCAAAGAGCAACACTGCGTGTATTGAAAGATTGCATCTAGTTTCTCTGATGTTTTACACCATAATGCAAAAAAAAAAAAAACATTGTCTTTTTAGTAGAGGTCAACCATAACACTGGTTGTAACAGAAATTGATCACTGCTGTTCGGCGTGAATCGACTTGAGATCTCCAGAATTAATACAAACAGCTCGATTTCATGAAACATTGGTACAACTATTTCACAATTAGGCAACAGAACCTTACAAGCAATTGTATGTTTAGGAAATATACAATTGTACTTATATTTGCAAAATATTAATATCATTTCTGTAAGACCCTTGCTCATTATACCCTTGCTGCATAGTGGCATGATCAAATTGGTTACAAAAAGACTTCTGGGTAAAGATAGTGAGAATAAGGAGTTCAGGCAATTAAGAAGATGTTTTGTTAGTATAACACGAATATTAAATATGCATTCATCAAGCTGTTTTTTGGACATGGATGGATGGTTCCAGCATTGAAGGTGGGTGCGAAAGAGTTGAAAGTAAGGGGCATATTTACCAAGATTTCACGGAATACAGAGTAGCATTGAATATTCTGCGTGCTGTGCTTGTAAGAGAAAGAGCAGAATTGCGCCATATTTACAAAAATAAGTCTTTAACAATTAGATCTTGGTTCTGGAACAACTTTCGTATCAAAGACACATCGATTTACAAATACTTAGGCGTGAAGATTGACGACGGCGGTCGATTCAGTGTGCAAAGATCAAGCATCAGAGGAAAAGGCCTTGCATTGGCAATCTCTCTAAAAGCACTGAACAACTAACTTTCAGGCCCTTCTCTAATTCCTCTGATACAAGTTACCCGTGCCAAATTGCTGCCAACAATTACCTACGGGCGCGAGGTGCAGAGAGGCAGAGACGCAACAACACTTGACAGCACGATCACAGCTGCATATAGAATCATCTTCAGTCTTCCCAAGCGAACCTCTCCATCGCAGATTAGGCTGGAGTTCGGCATCCAACGTCAGCTCCTGGCAAGACAGGGGGCCTACATTTGCGCCTGGGATAAAGTGAGGAAATCCGCACAAGGATCACTGAATGACTATCTATGGAAGGAGTTAGAGCAGCATCCAACCTCACCAGCAGTCAAGTATTTGGCAGACAGTCTTGTAAATACTGGGTTGGAACAGCTCTGGGCCACCTCCACAAATCATATAATGCTTAAAACCTTGGTCAAGAAGTCAATCAAACAACTGTCATGGGCTCAAGACAAAGCTGACTTCTCAAAAAGAACGCATGCCTGGATGATTCTAAATTCGTACTCGGCAAAAGCTCCTCAGAACTATCTTGGCCTGGGCTATGCCAAAACTACTAAAATGTGCTTCCTAAGGTACCGGTTAGGTTTGCTACCCTGCATTCAGCATTTTCCACACTGGTTAAAGGAGAAAGCAGGCACGCTATGCCGGCTATGCGGCGCTAAGCAAGAGGACATGCTACACTTGCTATGCTCCTGCGAGAAACTGCTAGATGAGCGGAGACTCCTGTTGAAATGCCATTTCATTCGATACGGGACTCGTACACGAAGGATTGCAGTTCTTACCTGTTTTTCATCTTAGGACCCCCAGCTGAGTTGCAGCCTGGTAAAATTTATAAAGACAGTGGGAACAAAAATGCCCAGAACCGATTTTTAAACCACTTTTAAAACAAAAACGAATTCCACTGCCAAAGTACTTTTTGCGTGAACCTTACTACCAGCACGAATAGAACAACAATGACTATGTTACGTCGGTTTTAAAATACATGTCATTTTATTCTTGTTTTTATATATTCTACTTTTGTATTGCATTGGTTTTAATTAACTGTGCTAATAAAAATACTTACGAGATCGCATAATATTACAATCAAGCAATATTTCTGTATTGTGGCTTTCATCTGTTGCGTCTACTCGATGGCAGAGACAAAATCATGAGATCATTTAGTTTTTACTGTCAATAATAGTGATGTTTCCAGAATAAGAAGACAAATCACCTCGTTTGTCATTGCTTGCATAAATGTCTTGGTTTGCTTCCATCGTCCATCACTATATTAGCAAATTCCTTGTAATATGGACACATCTCAAATTTCCTAAATTTGGAAGAGATCAAAAGGTAAAAAATTTAGTTCTCATAGAATGTTGCTAACGCTGGTATTGCTTCAGTATTTACAAACAAAGGGTACACAGCAATGACTTGCTATTGCCAGGAGACGGGTGGCTGCAACCCCTATAGGCTACCTCTTGAGTCTGCTTTAAGCTCATGCTGTTCTGCATATGGCGTCTGGCATTCTTTGTTGACAACACTAGTCATATGGTTAGATTGGGCCCTTATCAGGGATGTGGTGTCAGGTCTGACAATCCTGCTGACTTGCAGGAGAAAAAAATACCTATTTATTCAACCAAAACTTGTCAACTGAGTCCCAATTTTCAGTTTTTCCTGTGCTACTGTGTTCCTGACACAGTTGGTATTCTTTCATTCTTTATGGTCGCCCTTCTTCTGTAACAGCTGTTTCCTCTGGCTCTTACATCGAACCCTTGGGTTTTTCTGCTTTCATACCTGGCCGTGTCAGATTAACATTCTTGTTATTCCTGCACAGTGTTTTTTGGCATCTCCTGCCAGTGGCGGCTCCTCAGCTAAGGCAGAGGAGCATCCTCCCACTACCAGCAAAAAGAAAGGAAATGTTATTATCAATTAACTTTGTTCTTCTGCTGCGGCAGCGTACATGAGGGGGAGGGGTTGGGCTGCAGAGCAGGGGAGGAGTGGTAGAACACTACTGTGTGCAATTACAGTTTCGTTGGCCCTCTCGGACCACTCAAAACAGTCATGCGCACTTCCCTGTTCTCCGTGCAGGCTGTAATGCAGCCTGCATAGAGAACATGCTTGGAGAACCTGCCCACCCCTCCAGCCCCTGGCTGAGACCAATCACAATGCTGAATTACAGCACTGTGATTGGCTTAGGGGTGGGAGCCTGACTTCCTGCTCCAACCTGGAGTCGGACAAAGGCGAACAGGAGAGAAGACGCAGGACCCGACGGCGGCGGCAAGGTAGGTGTTATTATTTATTAAATGCAGCCCGTGCCCCCCCCGCCGGCCCCCCACACTGTGCCGACAGCCCCTGGCTCCTGCTGGCGTCTTTGGTCATTCTTACAGTGTATTTTGGATACTGCTGTTACTTGTCTGCAATGGCCCCAGGAGCAGAGCTTCCTTTCCATCCCATCTCAAAGACTTTCACAATTGTATTTGCGACTTTGATTCTTAAAGTGTCCGCGCCTTTGCATTGTATTCTCAGCCCTGCTCATGCTGTGCACTATGTAACCATATTGGATTTGAGATCAACCACATCTTCATTCAAATGCTGCTTTCAAAGAAGCGGCAGAAAATGATCCTTCCTGCAGCTCACCAAGAAGTATCACAGCCAGATTTACTCAGGAAATAAGCGGATCTTGGATCAGGTCAGTGATCTCCCCCTTAAATACACATAAACAAATCAGGGCAGTAAAAGTCATCTCAGGTAGTACTTTTTTAAATTTCCATGCAGGTCTAGGGAGGAGACAAGTGAAGTTATTAAGAGATAACGAAGAAGACTGTAACCGTATGAATATAGTGATAAATAATACAGAAAATGATGCCTCATGGGATAATTGGAGTCTAAGTAGAAGCTATGTGGGAGACCCCAACGAGAGATATACGGAGGAAGGGGCTGAAGTGGGTGGCTTAAGTGAGGTAGAATAGGATGGGGGGGGGGTGGTGTCGCAATGTCTATGTCTCTTAACATGGAATGTAAATGGTTTAGGCAATGAGCTAAAGCGAGAATATATAAAGGAAGAAGTAAACAAAGTGGAAATTGCCTGCCTACAAGAGACTTGGACATGCGACGAAACCCCACTCATCGAGGGATACCTACAAATGAGCCGTCCGGCCACGAGAAAAAGATTTGGCCGCCCATCGGGGGGGGGGGGTTAATGACTCTAGTCTCAACAAAAGTATTGAGAGAAGTAACATCGTTAAAAATGAAATGTAAATGGTTACAGGCTTGTAGACTAGAATTATTGACCTTGGAAACGAAACATAAAATGTTGACTGTGATAAATGTTTATATGCAGCGGGATAATGCAGTAGAATATGAGAGTGAGATGGGATATTTTAAAGAGGATGTCGACCTTTTATAGAAAAATATGCATCAGATGTACTGATAATCATGGGGGATTTTAATCACAAGCTAAACCCAAAGAAGGCCGATCTCTGGAATAGAGAATTGTTAGATGTATATGGAATAAACCACGCTAGCTTTCTAGTAGGTGAGCCCTCAAAACAGGAGACGGAATTAGTAAATTTTCTAGGAGGTAGGGGTCTCCTATGTCTGAATGGCAGAATGAAGATAGATTGCCCAGCAGGACCTTTAAAATAGGTTCACAGAATTGTCCAATCGATTATATGTGTATGCCAGCCTGGAATTTCCCTCTAGTACGGGAATTCAGGATAGATCAAAAAGAACTTAGTGACCACAATCCACTGCATTTAATGATATCTGGGGGAAGAAAGATGCCTAGAGATAAAGTGTTCCCACAGGATGTCGAGTACCCTAAACGTGTAACAACACGACTCACTGAGGAATACCAGGAAAAACTGAAGTGTTAGACGGGGACCCTGAGGGTCGGCCGAGGACAGGGGGAGAGGCCTCCAGTGAGGGCCGTCTCCAGCAATCGTACAGATGAGTAACTTCCCCCCCACAGATGGACACCACACAAGGATGAGGTCAACACTCTTTATATACGATTCTTGAAGCAAGGTTATCAGCGATACAGGGAGGTCGGGACCCGAGGGTCCTCTCAATTCTAGTCTCTGTAGGGGAAAGGGTAGTGGGACAGTCTTGGTACCGGTCCGGTACAGGTGTGGCAGGAGGGGAGCTCACAATCCTCGAGCTCGGAGGTCTGGTAGGTCGGGCCGCGGCAGCGCCAGCTGGCTAGGATGACAAGTCTCGGTGAGGAGGGCCGCGGCAGCGCCAGCAGGCAGGAGCGATGGTTCACAAGGATGGGCCGCGGCAGCGCCAGCAGGTCCCGACGAAGGTGCAGGTGGCAGAGAGCCGCGGCAGCGCCAGCAGGCTAGGATGACAAGTCTCGGTGAGGAGGGCCGCGGCAGCGCCAGCAGGCAGGAGCGATGGTTCACAAGGATGGGCCGCGGCAGCGCCAGCAGGTCCCGACGAAGGTGCAGGTTGCAGAGGGCCGCGGCAGCGCCAGCAGGCTTCGGAGGTAGTTCACAAGGCAGGGCTGCGGCAGCGCCAGCAGTCCGTCAAGGATGAGTTCTTCAAGGTGTCTCTCGACTCGAGGATACAACTGCCTTCCTGCTCTGGAGCTGCCCCAGTTATAGGTCTGGCCCCCTTTGATGTCCGGACCCTCGCGCTTGGAGGTCGGGAGGTCCGGATGAGGGAGTCCAGACACCCAGCAGGGGGGTGGAGCCAGCGCCCGGGGAGGACGGGGGCGATCGGCACCTGGCGGGGGAGAGCCATCGACACTCTTCTCTCCCATTGACCTGCCAAGTGGTCTCTTCACCTCCTGGGTGGTTGGTGGTGCCTCAATGTCGGGGCCCGGCCAGGCCCAGGGTTGGGGTCGAGCTGAGGCCACGCGGCCTCGTGGTGCAGTGTCCAAGATGGCGGCTGGGCCGGGGCAATGGTGCTGACGGGGCCCGGGACAGCCTATGCTGGGAGGTTCGGGAGCAGGCGTCCCGTTGGGGACGGGTTGCGGGTTGCTTCGGTGGGTTGCAGGGGTGTTTCTTCGGGGAACACCGGGAGAGCCGGCGTTCGGGCCTTCTCGTGCGGGGAGGGAGCGGGCCTTTCACGAGGCCTGTCCAACATGCGTCCCCCCCAGCTGAAGGCAGGGAGAGTCACCCATCCTCTTGGGTACTCTCCTCGCCGAGGCGGAAAAAGCGTGACAGGCCGTCCGCGTTGGCGTGGTCCTGGCCAGGACGATGCTCCACAGTGAAGTCCAACCCCTGCAAGGAGATGGACCATCGCAACAGTTTTGGGTTCTCCCCCCGCATCTGCATCAGCCATTGCAGGGATCGGTGGTCTGTCTGTACCCTGAAATGTGTACCGAAGAGGTAGGGCCGAGTTTCTTGAGAGCCCATACCACTGCGAAGGCCTCCCGCTCGATGGTGCTCCAGCGCTGTTCTCGAGCCAGTAGGCGTCGGCTGATGAAGGCCACTGGCTGATCGACTCCCTCGGCGTTGAGTTGAGAGAGGACTGCCCCAACGCCATGATCTGAGGCGTCCGTCTGGACTATGAACTCCCGGCTGTAGTCGGGGGCCTGGAGCACGGGGGCGGTGCACATGGCGGTCTTCAGCTTCTCGAAGGCCGCTTGACAGTCTGGAGTCCAGTTGACGGCTTTGGGGTGTTTCTTGGATGTTAGTTCTGTGAGGGGCCCCACAATGTTGCCATAGTCCTTTACAAACCGCCGATAGTATCCGGTGAGCCCTAGGAAGGCCCGGACCTCGGTTTGGGTGTCAGGTGGTTGCCAGGACTGGATGGCAGCGATCTTGAGCTGAAGGGGGGCCACCAGACCGCTCCCCACTTGGTGTCCGAGGTAGGGCACAGACCCCTGGCCAATCTGACATTTGCTGGCTTTGATGGTGAGGCCAGCCTGCTGGAGGGCGTGCAGGACTTCTCGGAGGTGGTGAAGGTGGTCTGCCCAGTGACGACTGTACACAGCGATATCGTCCAGGTAGGCGGCACTGAATTCTTCGAGACCCGCCAGTACCTTGTTCACGAGTCGTTGGAAGGTAGCTGGAGCGTTTTTCATGCCGAATGGCATCACTTTGAAGTGGTAGTGGCCATCCGGGGTAGAGAAGGCGGATCGTTCTTGGGCCCTGGGGGTGAGGCCGATTTGCCAGTAGCCCGCTGTCAGGTCGAAGATGCTCAGGTAGCGGGCAGCCCCCATGCGGTCAACCAGCTCATCTGCCCGGGGGATGGGATGAGCGTCGGTTCTGGTAACAGTGTTCAGGCCCCGATAGTCTACGCAGAACCGGAGCTCGGGGGCAACGCCCGGGGCGGCAGCCTTGGGGACCAGTACGACTGGGCTGGCCCAGGGGCTGTCGGATGGTTCGATCACTCCGAGGGCCAGCATCTTAGTGACTTCGTTCTGGATGCAGGTGCGCACCCGATCTGGCACTCGGTACGCCCTGTGTCAAATAGGTGGACTATCCCCAGTGTCCACATCGTGAAGGCACCAGGGGGTGACCCCGGGGGTGAGGGAGAACAGGTTCGCAAATTGTAGCAGGAGAGCCCGACAGTCTTGGCGTTGTTCTGGGGACAAGGCATCGGAGAGTCTGACCCCTTCTACTGAGCCATCTTTTTCACGGGTCCTCAGTAGGTCAGGGAGGGGCTCGGAGTCTTCTTCTGTCCCACTATCTGTGGCCATCAGTAGGCTGAGCTCCGAACGTACGAAGTGGGGTTTGAGTCTATTGGCGTGGAGGACGCGCAGGGGGTTCCGGGAGGACTCCATGTCTATTAGGTAGGTGACAGGGCCCTTGCGCTCTATCACCTTGAAGGGTCCTGTCCATTTGTCCTGCAGGGCACAGGGTTCAACTGGAGACATCACCCAGACTTGCTGGCCTGGTTCGAACTCGATGGAGGAGGCATGCTGATCGTACCATTTCTTCATGTCTTCCTGACTGGCCTCAAGGTTGGCTTTGGCGAGTTCCCTGAATCGCCGGGTCTGGTTGCGGAGGGTCATGAGGTACCTATAGACATCTGGAGGGGTCTTCTGGGGGGCCATCTCCCATCCTTCCTTGACCAGGCTGAGGGGGCCCCGGACGGGATGTCCGTACAGGAGCTCAAAGGGACTGAAGCCGAGGGATTTCTGGGGAGCTTCTCGATAGGCGAAGAGGAGGCACGGGAGCAGCACATCCCATTGGCGACGTAGGGGTTCTTCTAGGCCCATGATCATTCCCTTGAGAGTGCGGTTAAACCGCTCGACCAGTCCATTTCCTCGTGGGTGATAAGGGGTCGTGAACCGGTAGGTGACCCCGCACTGTTGCCAGAGAGACTTCATGTACTTGGAGATAAAGTTCGTGCCCCTGTCGCTGACGACTTCCCGGGGGAAGCCCACTCGAGAGAAGATCCCCATCAGAGCCCGGCCTACCACAGGTGCTGTCACGGTCCGAAGAGGAATGGCCTCGGGATAGCGGGTGGCGTGGTCCACCAGGACTAGGATGAACCAGTGCCCCTGGGCCGTTCGGGGGTCTAGGGGCCCCACAATGTCTATTCCGACCCGTTCAAACGGGGTGGTGACGACGGGAAACGGTTGCAAGGGTGCTTTAATCTTTCGGCTGCTCTTCCCGCTGGCCTGGCAGGTGGGGCAGGCCCGGCAGTGGTTGGAGACATCATTACGCATCTTGGGCCAGTAGAAGTGGGTTACCAGGCGGTTGTATGTTTTGTCTTGCCCCAGGTGCCCGGCAAGGGGGACATCGTGTGCCAAGTTCAAAAGGAAGTCTCGGAAGCGGAGGGGCACCACCAGCACTCGACTGGCCCCTAGCTCAGCAATCCTTTGCTCACTGTAGAGCAGGTCATTGTCCCAATAAATCCAGTGGGCCCCTGTGGTGTCTCCCGCGCTCTGGGCGAGGGCTTGCTGTCGGAGTCCCTCGAGGGAGAGACAGGTCCGCTGCTCTTGTCGGAATTGTTCCTGGGTGGGACCACCCCCTTGACGCCACTGGGCCAGTTCGGGAAGGTCCTGTAGTTGAACGGGCCCTTCTTCGCTTTGCTCTGGGGGATTGGTGCTTAGGGTGGCTCCCTCCGGGACGATCGGGGGAGGAGGTTCTGGCCATTCTGGTTCTTCTGGACTGGGGATGGCGCGGGCGGCCATGGACCGGGTCGTTACGCAGACCCACTCAGGGAGACCCAACATCCCCAGGTGCTCTCTTCTTTCGACGGCTGCCAAGGGGGAACTTTCAAGGTCGTTCCCCAGGAGGCAGTCCACTGGGGCATCATCGCGGACAGTCACCTTCAGCATTCCGGACACTCCTCCCCACTCGAAGGGGACGCAGGCCATCCGACATAGGCTCTCTGAGTTGTCGGCTGACCGGACGGGGCAAAGGACGTTCGGCAAGATCTGCTCCGGGGTCACCAGATGACAACGGACTGCCGTCACACTGGCCCCGGTGTCGCGGAGGGCTTTAGCCCGGCGCCCATTAATGTTGACCCACTGGCTGTATTTCTGCGTGTTGGCGGGAAGGGGAGCCCGCGGAATCATGTCTCTTTCCCCTAGGCAGACCAGGGACATGACGGCTGGTTCCCACTCGGGCTGGTCGGCCTCATACTCTTCCGAATCTTCTGGGGTTTGCTCTTCCCCCAGGGCGGCAGCAGTGACCTGGCGGGGCATAGGGTTCGGGTTCTTCGGGCAATTAGGGTCGTTGGCGTAGTGGCCGGGTCGCTGACATCGGTGGCAAGTAACATTGGCTCGGAACCCTGGACGCATCGGAGGGTTTCCCCTGCCGGCCGGGGGTGGGGCGCTGCTGGCGGGAGCCACCGGGACGGCGTCTCTGCCCCGACCCTGGCCTCCTCCTCCCCCTCGGGGACGATGGGGTCCTTGGTTGGTTCTGTTTGGTTCGCTGGGCCCGTTTCGGGCAACTCGGGTGCTTTCCCATCGGTCAGCTTCGGCGGCGAGTTGCCGAGGTTCAGTTAGTTTGCTGTCGAGGAGGTGCTGCCTGAGCTCGACGAAGCAGTTGTTAGAGAGGTGCTCCCATACAATAAGGTCAAAGAGTTGCTCGTAAGTGGTCACCTTGCTGCCCTTGATCCACCCCTCGAATGCTCTGCTAAAAAAGTTCACGTACTCCACCCAAGTTGTACCCGGGATCCGTTTGCAGTAGCGGAACCGCTGGCGGTACATCTCTGGCGTGAGTCCGTATCGAGTGAGGAGGGCGGCTTTCATGTGGTCGTAGGAGGTCATCTGATGGTCCGGGGTTGCAGCAGGGCGTCTCGCCCCTCGTTGACGAACCTCCCCCATAACCCGGCTCCCCAGTCGCTCCGGGGGATCCGGTGGGAGGTCATGGCTACCTCGTAGGCTTTGAACCATTGCTGGATATCGTCGTTCCGGTAATATTCTCTGACGACATCGTTGGGGATGTGGACTTTAGGGTCGGTAGTGGCAGGAGTGTTCGTGCGCTCGGGTACCCCGAGATCTTTATTCTGTTTCCGAAGCTCTATTTCTTTTAGGTTGCACTCATGTTCGTAGGCTAGCTTTTTCTCTTCTAACTCTCTTTGTCTTTGTTTTTCTTCCCGCTCCTCTCGGAGCCTCAAGTGTTCCAATGTTATTTTTTGTTCCGCCAACTTCAGTTCTCCATCCTACCGAAGTCGAGCCAGCTCCAATTCATGGAGCCTGCTTTTTTCCCGTTCCCGGATCTCCTCTGGGGAGAGACCCGATCTTCTTTCTTCCGTCGGAGGAGGGTTCGTTTCCGGTGCCTCGTGGCTTTGGTTTTGGGGTATGGCCGTACCCGTCTCTGCCCAAGATTCCAGGGCCTTTTTGAAGTCTTCTTTTGTGCTCAGTCCTGTGGTAGCAATGCCTAGTTCTATGCAGAACTGCTTTAGTTCTCTGTGGTTATACTCTTCTAATTTCTCCATCTGGAATTTCTCTGTGGTTCCGCTCTCTTTTGTGGTCATTGTGGTTGTGTCGTGGGGTGAGTTACTCTCTGTACGATTACGCGTTGGTTCGGATCACGCCGCTTGCCACCAATGTTAGACGGGGACCCTGAGGGTCGGCCGAGGACAGGGGGAGAGGCCTCCAGTGAGGGCCGTCGCCAGCGATCGTACAGATGAGTAACTTCCCCCCCACAGATGGACACCACACAAGGATGAGGTCAACACTCTTTATATACGATTCTTGAAGCAAGGTTATCAGCGATACAGGGAGGTCGGGACCCGAGGGTCCTCTCAATTCTAGTCTCTGTAGGGGAAAGGGTAGCGGGACAGTCTTGGTACCGGTCCGGTACAGGTGTGGCAGGAGGGGAGCTCACAATCCTCGAGCTCGGAGGTCTGGTAGGTCAGGCCGCGGCAGCGCCAGCTGGCTAGGATGACAAGTCTCGGTGAGGAGGGCCGCGGCAGCGCCAGCAGGCAGGAGCGATGGTTCACAAGGATGGGCCGCAGCAGCGCCAGCAGGTCCCGACGAAGGTGCAGGTGGCAGAGGGCCGCGGCAGCGCCAGCAGGCTAGGATGACAAGTCTCGGTGAGGAGGGCCGCGGCAGCGCCAGCAGGCAGGAGCGATGGTTCACAAGGATGGGCCGCGGCAGCGCCAGCAGGTCCCGACGAAGGTGCAGGTTGCAGAGGGCCGCGGCAGCGCCAGCAGGCTTCGGAGGTAGTTCACAAGGCAGGGCTGCGGCAGCGCCAGCAGTCCGTCAAGGATGAGTTCTTCAAGGTGTCTCTCGACTCCAGGATACAACTGCCTTCCTGCTCTGGAGCTGCCCCAGTTATAGGTCTGGCCCCCTTTGATGTCCGGACCCTCGCGCTTGGAGGTCGGGAGGTCCGGATGAGGGAGTCCAGACACCCAGCAGGGGGGTGGAGCCAGCGCCCGGGGAGGCTGGGGGCGATCGGCACCTGGCGGGGGAGAGCCATCGACACTCTTCTCTCCCATTGACCTGCCAAGTGGTCTCTTCACCTCCTGGGTGGATGGTGGTGCCTCAATGTCGGGGCCCGGCCAGGCCCAGGGTTGGGGTCGAGCTGAGGCCACGCGGCCTCGTGGTGCAGTGTCCAAGATGGCGGCTGGGCCGGGGCAATGGTGCTGACGGGGCCCGTGACAGCCGATGCTGGGAGGTTCGGGAGCAGGCGTCCCGTTGGGGACGGGTTGCGGGTTGCTTCGGTGGGTTGCAGGGGTGGTTGTTCGGGGAACACCGGGAGAGCCGGCGTTCGGGCCTTCTCGTGCGGGGAGGGAGCAGGCCTTTCACGAGGCCTGTCCAACATGAAGGCTCTGCAAAATAAAGTTGAATCAGAAGATTTAGAGAGAAGGAACTTGGAATGGTTTATACAGAAGATAGCCCAAGTAGTCCAGTGTCTAAGAATAGAATTAAAAAAGGTTAAAAAGAATTACACAAAACCGCAAGTTAGTCGAGTAAAATGGTACTCTGTTGAGTGCCAATTAAAAAAAAGGGAGTTACGGGCAGTACAAAGAAGGCAAAAAAAGAAATTCACCCAAGAGAGAAATAAATGTATAAACAAGCTGAAAGCAGAACTAAAAAATGGTAAATGATGCAAAAAGGTCATATAAAGAGAAATGCTGGTCGAATCTGTTAGAAGCAATTGAAGATAAAAATCTAAGACAATTCTGGAAAATGATAAAGACAGAGTCTGGTCCAACAGATGGAGAAATGAAATGTGTCGTCAGTGAGGCAGCCTGGGAGGCATACATAAGGGAATTGTATGGGGCACGAGTTCCTCGAGGTCAGGTAGAGCCCCGAAAGTGGCAGGAAATATCTGAAGATCTTAAATCAGAGTTTAACAAAAAGCAAGTAGAGCTTATAATAAGAGAACTGAAGCTAACTCGTGCGGCAGGCCCAGAGAACCTCCTCTCAATAATATTAAAGTCAGAGGTAAAGTGGTGGGCAAGATTTTTTGCACGGATGTTCCATACAATACTATCAGAAGGCATAATGCCACCAAATTGGAAGGGCGCAGTAATCAGGCCAATCCATAAGAAAGGGAGTATGGATGCGCCACCAAACTATAGACTGATTAGCCTCCTAGACATGGGAGAGAAGGTATTTTCAAAAATCGTGCTAAATCGACCTAATGCATGGGTTAATGAGTTTCAAATTATACCCATATAACAGGGAGGATTTAGGGAGGGGCACTCCACGACAGACCACGGCTTCGCATTGTGGGCAATGGCAAAGAAGCCAATGGAACAAAACGGCGAGTTATGCTGTTGTTTCGTGGACTTCGGAGCAGCCTTTGATTCAATCAATCAATCAATCAATCAATCAATCATGGCATTTGTAAAGCGCGCTACTCACCCGGGAGGGTCTCAAGGCGCTGGGGGAGAGGGGTGTGTTACTGCTCGAACAGCCAGGTCTTGAGCTGCTTCCTGAAGGAGAGATGGTCTTGGGTTCGTAGAAGGTGGGTGGGGAGGGAGTTCCAGGTCTTGGCTGCCAGGTAGGAGAAGGATCTTCCTCCGGCGGTGGCTCTGTGGATGCGTGGTACGGTGGCGAGGGCGTGGCTGGTCGATCGTAGCTGGCGGGTGGGCGTGTAGAAGGTCATGCGGTCGTTGAGGTACTTGGGGCCCAGGTCGTGGAGAGCCTTGTGAGCGTGGGTGAGGAGTCTGAACGTGATTCTCTTGCTGACGGGGAGCCAGTGCAGGTCTCTCAGGTGTCCGGTGATGTGGCTGTGTCGGGGGATGTCCAAGATGAGTCGTGCGGAGGCGTTCTGGATGCGTTGGAGTCTTGTTTGAAGTTTGGCTGTGGTTCCGGTGTAGAGGGTGTTCCCGTAGTCCAGTCCGCTGGTGACGAGTGCCTGGGTGACAGTCTTCCTGGTTTCAGTGGAGATCCATCTGAAGATCTTGCGGAGCATGCGCAGGGTTTTGAAGCACGAAGATGAGACGGCGTTGACTTGTCTGGTCATCGACAGGGAGGAGTCCAGGATGAAGCCCAGGTTGCGTGACTGCCTATGGGAAACTCTAATGAAGGAAACAATTCCCAAAGACCTACTGACAATAATAAAATAACTACACCGAGGAAACTGGGCCCAAGTAATCAGGGATACTGTGGGGTCATTGACACAAACAATTCCCATTGCAAACGGCCTGAGACAGGGTTGTGTTCTGGCCCCACAGTTATTCTCCATATTCCTGTCAGACCTACCGGCCTACTTAGAGGTTGAGGGTAGCGCAAGCCCCAGAAAGGACGGAAAAAAGGTGCCCTGCCTACTTTACGCAGACGATCTGGTAATAGTAGACCAGACCGAGATAGGCCTCCAAAGAAAGTTGAACTCTTTTAATGTATACTGTGCTAGCAAATTCTTAACAGTAAACTTAGATAAAACAAAGATGTTATGCTTCGGTAAAAAGGCGAGTAAGTTTAATTGGTATTTAGGGGATCTCAAACTGGAAATGGTCAAAGAATACCGTTACCTAGGGATATGGTTTGATAAGACACTAAACTGGCGTACACATCTGGAAGCCCAAAAAGTGAAAGCTCATACTTCAATCTCTGGACTAATAATGTTTAATCGGGAATATGGGGATCTGTCACACCGTCCACTATTAAAAGCTTTTAACGCAATGATACCCCCACAAGTCCTCTACGGAGCAGAAATCCTTTATTTTAGCGGTAAGTGAGTCTGGGACTTGGAGGAAGGGAAATGCCTGAAAAGCCTTTCCACAATCATCCATGGCCCAAGCAATAAGAATAGAAATAGGAACAAAGTCTTGGGAGGTACAAGTACAAACTGCGGTAATCCGACTCTGGGAACGATTGAACGATATAGAAGGTCAAAAAGTTGCACAATGGTGTAGGAAAGAAATTCAAAATAGTGTCCTAAAATGGTGAAAAGCTTGTAGGGAAAGAATGGCGCAGGTTTGTGAAAGGCTAAAGGTGGAGGTGAACCAGGAAACGCAACAAATCGTCTGTACAACGAGTGAGCTGAAATTTAATGGTAAAGAAGTATCCAGAAAGTCTGATATGGGCTATCTGGCAAAGAAAAAATCAGTAGAATTTATGATGATTGCATGGTCAAATGAAAACTGGTTTCCCTACTTAGATATCCTTCCAAATCGCTGTTATAGGTAGGAGATATTAAGATTGCGGATTGGGATGAATCCATGGTTGATAAATAAAGATCTTAACCGCATCGCTGCGGCGGCTTTTCCCGCTGTGCGCGGCAAATTCGAAAATACCGCGTTACGTGACGAGCTGGCCTTGTCATCCGCGCAGGACAGGTAAGCGCGATGACGAGCCCAGCTCGTCAATAGCCTCGAAGGGGTTAAATCAAAAATGTTAGATCACAAAGGGTGCTGTAGGTGTATCCTAGGCACCAAAGGAGATTTTATGCATATCCTTTTAGACTGCCAAACATTATTAGAACAGCGGAAACTGTGGCTGCGCCCCAATATTTTTAAAATATGATATAAGAACAAGGGCACAGGTGGCCAACCTCTTAACAGAAAAGCCCACTATTGAGACTGCTCTTGCCCTAGGAAAATATATAAAGGCGGTCCAGAACCTTCTAAGAAATCAGGAGTAATTTTGGGATTTTATGAATTTTAAACCAATGCATTATATACCCGATCTAAAGAAAATGAAAAGTGGTTTAATGTGATAATAAGTTTTATTATAAGTGCAATTTTATTGGTGCTGGTTTGTAATGTTTAAGGGTGTGTAAGAGTTTTAATCTATAATGGAATATTTTGTACATATTTTATCACCTTTTATGAGAATATTTTAAACTTGTGGTATTGCCTCTTGCTCTTGTTTAAAGATTACGATCATAATAAACATATCTTTGACTTGAAATTCAGGGCTGTTTTGAGCTTGTAAAGACAAGCTGTGTACATAGCTGTCAGGTTTCCCAGGTCCATGATAGGTGTGCTGTTCCAGTCCAATATTTTTCTTTAAATTCTGAGATCTGCAGTTTTGTTAAATTTGTTATAAACCAGGACTACAAGTCCCGGAATTCAAAGGAAGAAACATGGAGTGTGGCAGTGCATCATACATGGACCTGCAAAACTTGGCAGCTATTGGTGTAGGTGAAGGGCCAGCTTTAGCCCTGGGGGCGCCTGCTGCAACAGTCTTTTTTGGTGCCCCCCATGACCTCCTTCTCCACTAATTCTAGGGTGACCAGATCTTGAGAACCAAAAAATGGGACATTTTGCAAAAATAGAAGAAGGACTACAAGTTTACATCAACAGTGCTGTGTAGAATGACAACTCTCATCAACATAGGAACACAGCAGAAGCACTAAGAAAATAAATAAAATGTCATTTTCAAAACCAGCATCATACCTGTTGATTAAATTGCTTCCTTTTAACAGCTGCTAACCAGCACAACTTTAGAACACCCAAATAAGTGCTACTCACTGGGTTCAGTTGACCACCTCTAAAAACCGGGACATGATCCATGCCGAAATCTGCGGGGACATCTAGTGAAAACCAGAGACTGTCCGGGCAAATCCGGGACGCCTGGTCACCCTAACTAATTCCCTCCCTACCACTCTCTGACAGTGCCCCATATCTCTCCACAACCTCTCTTTGACATACATTTTTTTAAAATGCTACTCAGAGTTCATACACACTCAGTATTGTGATCTGCATGGTACACAGGGACATTATCCCTCTACGCTACTTTATGATGAGTAAAAACCACCACCAGACAAAATTCCGATCTCTCACCAGCAGTAAGATTAATCACTAGTGTAATTTTTACATTTTTATTGTTATATGTTATGTGTTCCAGCACAAGAAAGTTCACGTGCTTTTAATTCATCAGTTGTTTTTCAACACAGCTCCCTCTCTAAAGTCAGCGCCAGGTGCGGCTGCGCCAGTCGCACAGCCCTGCAGCTGACCCTTGTAGGTTTTGAAAATGAAAGGAGACTGCATGCATTTGCGCTGGCTTCAGTTAGCGGAAATTAACAGTAAAAACAGGCCCGCCCAGCCATAAAAAAGGCCCAAAAACAGCTACACAAACCAGTCCAACCAATGACCTGTCAGCCCGGCCCTTCTGGCACTGCCACATTGACCTATAGTGTAGCCCGACCTTAGTAGCATCTCTCAGCAATGTAATATGGGACCAAGTTAGTGCATCACCGAAGGCATAATCTAAGCGTGGTATCAAAATATGCTTCACACTGCACTGAGATTAACACTACTGAAAGGATTATCGTGTTACTCCATCTTGGCAGGACAACAAGCTTGGAGCGCCAGGTTTCCTTTTACATTGTCATCAGTTTTTTGTGATTTGCTCAAAGGAAACAAGTTTCGAAACTTGTTTCTCGACGACAGGGATGGAACCGGTTTTCCTACTCACCAATTACTGACCTACTGCTGACTCCAGTTCCCGTAAACACCTGCAACACAAACAATTTTTGATGAAAAATACAACTGAAATCAGTGTTGGTCGAATGTCAGCGAGTTGGTTGCCTGTGTGATAATTAGTTAAAAAAGATAATATTTCTAAAAATAGATGTTCAGGGTCAGACTTAGCAAAGACACAATTGCATCAGAATATGGTTAAGGAATTGCAGACTAGGACATGAATGAATCAGAAAATATGTGAAATCACAAATGGGAAACGAACTTCACTCTAGGGAAACGTGCCACTGTAGAGAAATCATGCTATTTAACACAGAGACTTTTTAAGGCATGGGCAAAGGGGCCCTGGCTCAGGGCCCCAGCCTTTCAGGATGCCCCTGATGAAGACTGCTCAGTTCTGCAGAGAGTCTTGTCCTGATGACCTTGAATGATTCTTAAACAGATTCTTTTAGATAGCATTTTCCTTCAACTTATATTTAGTGTGAGTGATATATGGTAGGTTATTACTGACATTTTGCACAGAAAAGTTTGTTTTTCAAAACTATGAGAAATGAATGGGTGTCACAAAGATTATTTACAATAATATTAGCGAGCTGTTGCTGCATTATAATACTGAAAAAAACACGTCACTATACCTGAACACTAGATGTAAACAGATTTATATTTTGGACTAGTGTGCCTGGGCAGTGGGCAAAGAGGACATGAAATAGCTGAAACTGGATCATAAATTCAAAGCTGATTCGAACAGGGGCCCCCAAACTATATTTGGCCCAGGGCCCCCAAAATCCTCAAAATGTCCCTGATTTACCAAGAATGTGAAGCTCATGTTGCGCCTACCAGCACAATCGCATTAACGCATCCACTCTTCAAGATGCACACTGAATTTGAGTCAAGAAGCAACTGACATATCCTGCTTTAATGCCTGAAACACATTCCCACAGAGTCAAAATAATTGTTAAAACATGAATGGGCCTAAATGCACATTTACCAGACCCACTACTTAAGTAACAACCCCAGCTAAAGAGATTTACAAGGAAAACGACAAACCAGCACTGAAACGTCTGCCAATTAAAGTGTATAACACAGAAAGAAAGTACCACATCGGCAGAAACACTTTCCAAACCCATTATAGACCATGGACTATCAGGAAAACTGCATCAAAATGTACACACCTGTGATGTACAATCAGATCCCCTTAACACAAAGGTCCGTAAGCTCTGAACAGCTATGGCTATAAAGGTCCCATGAAAGTCACAGAACAGCTGTACCAACCTAAACAGGCGTAGGAGCACGCCTTAGACTATAGCAATGCTGGCATCCCCTTGACCATATACCAGCAGAGCTGAACTTTATAGATATGGAAGTCCACCTGGCACACAGCCTTAAGGGAAATGTCAGGGAGAGAAGAGAGCAAGGTCTGCTATCTTGTGATGCTAATCGGTATGTAACATCACTTATTTGAAAAAGTTTACAGACTTTGTGAAGTGCAAAACTGGTGATTTGTTTTTAAGGCGAGAAACTAAGTGGCCTTGCGTATTACCAGGATAGATCCTGCTGTCGCGTAGGCCCATAAGCAGGTGGTCATCTCTCACAGAGCATGGTACATTCGTTCCTATTGCTTGACATTAAAGCGCTTGATTTCCAGAAGTGGTGAATGGTAATGCATAATTGCCAAGCAAAGATGGTCAGAACTGGGAACTTTGCCTGTCTGCACAAAGTCCTAAGTTGGCAAAGTTTTACATTCACCAACCACTATAGGAGTGTCCACAAGACAATGAGATTCAACAACAGTCAATGGACTACAGAAACGTACCTGTACGTCTGTGTAAGGGAAAATGGTATTCTGTAGGTTCCCTCAAAAACCAATGCAGCCTTTCTCACTATCTCACACCCAGTGATGTGCAAATCAGTGTAACAGATCACAAAAGTCCTTAAAGTACAAAATCCAACCTAAGTCACCTAGACCACACGAGATCACAGAAACCTAGAGAAACGTCTATGAAATTAATCACTTGCCTCTTGCTTTAGAATCCATACAAAACGAATTATCACAAAGAATTACAGATACCACATTGCATACAACAACCACAAGGGATAGACCAGTCTCATTGTCCACGCTGTGTGTGAGGCACACTTATTTTTCAGACCATACTCCAGTTGAATCTCTGTGTCCTACCAAAGCACTGCCATCGAGAACATCACTGAAGTGTGAGCAATGTAAAGGCACGAATGCTGCAATTGGGTCTTTCTGTGAGCAACACACACCCAAACACTCTTTACATCAAGCAGGTAAACACAACTACTTGTGGCTCCTTATGTCATCTCAAGAGATGACATAATTTTTCAAGAGATGCCTTAACATTGCCATAAACAGAGAACTCCCACTCCTGGATAAACTTGGGCAACCAGTGCTAGGCCAAACTAGTTTACAATTATTCAGGCCAGAGGAGGTGCAATAACTTGCCAATCCAATCCAAAAATTCTTTATTTCGGCCATTTAGGCCATAAAAGATACATGTAAAAACATACATTAGAAAAGATACATATTATATTAAAAAATGTGTTAAAACATACTTTGAAAGAGTAAATAAAAACAGAATCACTTCCCAGTTAGTAACCAAGAGATACATTGGCAATGCAATTATGTAGCAGTTCCATCCTTTGGTAGTCAGGCTTTTAATGTAATTGCAATAACTTGCACAATCCTCATGTCCTGATGGTGCTTGCATCTGGAGGCACAACTGGAATTCCCAATAAGGTGTGTGGCAGACACACAGACAGGTAAAGAGCGATGATACATTTACAATTGTTTTGAGGGGTGGGAAGGTGTAAGTGGATCTCCCAGAAGTATCATGCCTACTGCCTCCAGTTGTGATTTCCACCAGCCATTTGGCAAGGTTATCGGTGGATCACATGGCAGGGGTGGCACAGTTAAAACAAAAAGTTAAACCTTTGTTATATTTAGGAAAACTTTATTTATTCTTTCTATACAAACCAAATTTAAACTACACAGACATTAAAAATTCTAGACAAATAGTTATGCCTTTTATTTATTATTTATGCACCATCTTTACATTACTATAAATTAATTTTGTCCAACAGAAATGCAAAAAAGTATTTTGTAATTTCTTTCGTTCCAATTATTTATTCGGGCACTCAGTATCCGACACTCAGCAGTATAATGTTTCCACAACACAGCTTCCAAAAGCTGTTGAAGTACGGTCGAACAATTTACAGCCAACACATGTTTCGTCGTGTGATGTAGCAGACATTGACTTCTTCAGGGCTGTAAACCCAGAGTAAAAACAGTTACTATCACTGTTCTAATATAGAGGCATGATGAGCCCAATCACCTGTGTATCATGCCTTCAAGACTTTAGTAACCGAATGTTATCGTGCAAAGACAATCTGCACAGTTTCAGCAGAACCATCATAATTGTCCCATATAGAAAAGAAGTTAATGAGTTAACAGAATCCATTATCCCTTTATATTTCACAACGAAAGTTGTGAGGAGAAAAAGTAGAAGAACGAAACTCAAGATTAAAATCTATTAGGCAAGGAAACCCCAGAGTTCATCAGCTAATTCCGTTGCCAGATAAATTCCCAATCCATTCGGGATAGTACCCCAATATAATAAAGTAAAATCTTGTACTTACAAATACAACCAGTTATCTACTCCTTAGATTTCTGGCATTCACTCTAGCTAATAATATGAATCATATAATGGTATAAGCACCTTATGGCCCGCACTCCAGAGCCAACCAGGTAAATATAGATGTCTCCAGCAGTACAGTATTTTCAAGGATGCCTAATCTTTCATAAACTGTAAATCAGGGAAAGAAAAGACAACCAACCAAAGGAACTAATTGTAGTAGGGTACGGCTTCCCAGTTCATATCAATGTAATGCTCACTTAACATATAAGATAAGGCGACGTAAATTACATATCCGGATAGGGTAAGAAGATGAAATAAGATCACAAGTCCATGACCAAAAATGCAAAGAGTAACAGCCAAGTATAATATACATAACCAACAGGTATATAAACCATATCCAGTCCAGCCACATCCGCAATATAGGTCTGTCCCGTTGTAAAAAAATATTAGTGTTACATATGCCTCTATTAGGCATCTAAATGAGTCCAGATCAAATAAATCAGACTCCAAAACGATCTATGACAAGTACTGTCATATGGATGCACCGCTGCAATATAGTTATCTAAACCGGTATCATATCATACTATGTCATCGTAACGTATTCATAATACAACCACTTTAGTAGTTGCATCGTAATCATTTTTCTAACATCCAGAGTGCAAGTCAACTAAGTAGAACTATTACAGTCCTTACTTGTAAATAGTAAAGCGCTTTCCTTATGTAACGAAAAGGAGAACCGCAATATATTAAATAGTCACACCGTAGCAGTGCATCTAGGAGTACGACCCCTAGGGAAAGTAATGCACTAATTCTGAACGACACACTCTCATTTAGAAAACTGTAACGCATGAGGTGGTGCCATTAATTGTTGACTATACACCACATGCTAATATCAAAGGAATAGGTGTGGTGTTGCGCTCTAGCCTCCGGCGGCCGGCGTGATGACGTGCCGTGCCGGAGCAAGAGCGGAACACCGGCGCGTGCGCAGCAGGCAGGGAGAAAGAGCGCGAAGGGAGAAACGGCAGAGAAGCGACCGGAGCTTGGGACAGTTAGACGCTTGGCGCTCTGTTTGATAGCGATCCTATTTGTTAAAGAAATAAATACTTGTTTCCAACTCACCTGGTATCCTGTGCTCTGTGAGGAAAGAAGTAACAACATTACAATAGGCAGCATTAAAAATGTGTCCTCTGCTACGGCAGCTAAACACGTAATAAAGCGGCCAATGTAATCGCATTATAGCTTCTAAAAATCCATTGTTAACGTCACATTAAGTAACTAAGCCTCAAAATGAGGCGTGCAGTACATGTATACCTTCAATCTAGCTTATGTTAGATCAGTCATTAGTATCTAAGAGTTCTTACTTATGAAAAGATCCCCCGAGCCTGAAAGTTCTCTGTATGGCATGCACCGTGGGTGCCATATTGGATAGTTGTATATACGCTCACAACTCCCCGCGCACGTGATGATAATGTCACATGTTCTAACCAAAACAAGTCTGCCATTTTGAAATGTGTAATACTCATCATTAAGAATACCGGGTACGTTATCAAATTGTTAAGTACTCTCTGATATATAATAACAGTGTATAGTAGAAAATGGGATCCTGGATGGACTAACATCCCGGTTATACCATATACGGTGTGTAAGCTAGCATACCGTAAACTATATGAACACTACTCCCCTAACACGCACGTGATAATAAAAGTCACGCACTAATATGAAAACCTGGTCCGCCATCTAGAAATGTGTATTATGCATCATATAGTAGTGCCTGGTGCATTGGCAAGTTAATCAGTATTCATTAAATTAGAGTAACATCAGTGTGTACTTGATAGTCAAATCATAGATGGGCTATCATCGCGGTAGTACCATATGTGCTGTTTACGCTTTCACATCGTGTAATGTAAGCATACAGGGTGATCAGGCTACAATGCACACTACACCCGTAACGAGCAAGTGATGATACAAGTCATGTGCTAATTGAAGAAACATGTCCGCTCTCTACAATTGGATAATGTACATAAAATAACACTTCTAAATGTGTCCTCAGATTATCTATAGTTGCAGAAAATAAGTATAGTTCTAACTATAATTCCAAGTCAACTAAGGAACGGATTGTAGGTCCGCCTAAGGAGCATTAATATGTCTCATCTATTCAGTGTAAAAACCAAATCCAGTTATACTAAGAAAAAAGTAAGCAGAATAGGGGGAAGAAAGTTTGTATATAGTATGAGCAAGAGGTGGAATCCAGGTGTATAGTTGCAAGTTGTCCCAGTATAACATCATCACAGTCATAGTTCAAATACATAAAGACCAATAATCCTCAGAGTGAGTACATCAATAACTTCACAAATACTCTCACTATACAAGCAACCATTATACAATTGTTACAAGCATCATGTTCTAAGTAGTACCCAGTAGGATATTCAGTATTACAGTCACATAATTAGACATCATAACAGTTTTCTTCTTGGTACTTCAGGTGGTATACGCTATACATAATAATACATTCATTGCCCACGTCCCTATTACCGCCTCATGAGACACCCTTAACATGGTCAATTCCATGGAAGCTTAATTTTTGAGTCTGTTGTCCTGGGTCAATCTACATAGTATGGGAAACAATAGGGTATCTGGTATCTCCATTTTTCAATGCCCTAAAATGTTCAGCAATTCTCTCTCATAGACATCTGATTGTACTTCCAATGTAGTTTTTTTTTACATGTAGAGGTTGTTACATAAATCACAAACTTTGTATCGCAGTTCATAAACATTCGTATTGTATGGTCTCCCGTATTGTTGAAATTACAATCGGTCACTCCATCAACCGCCCATCTACAAGTATTGCACCGCCCACACTTGTGGAAACCTTGTGTATGATCACTTAGCCAGTTACTGTGGAGGTTGTTGATAACTCTGACTCACCATATTAGCAAGAGTTTGTCCTCTCCTGAAAGTCAAACTGGGCGATACTGTAAGGTATGGTAAAAGGCACTTATCCGACCTATGTATATACCAATGTTTGTGTAGTGCCCGGTATAACTTATTGGTCTCAATGTTAAAATTAGTCACCAGTCTGATTTTGTTAGTCACTTCCGTATTCCTTTGCTTAGCCATAGGCTTTAGTGTATTCCTCCTTTCAAGTTTTTGTGCCTTGATGGCCGCGTTTTCAACATCCCTTTTATCATAGTCCCTCAAGCCAAATCTAATCTTCAAATTATTTATAGTATTATCAAACTTCACCTTTTCTGAGCAGTTCCTACGTATTATCCGCTGTAACACAGGCACCCTTGCACCATGGGTGCAATTGTGCGCCTGCGCTGGGAAAGCACAGGGATGCGTTATATTGTTGTAAATATGACGCATCCTTGTTCTTTTTAAAATGACGCGGATCGGCGCAGCTGTGGCGCTTCGCCCTTTTGCTGTAAATGGGTCCCCGAATGTATAACTTTAAGTGTAGAATTTGTGATGTTTTTGTAGTTTAAGTTTGAATCTGTGTAAATATATATATTCAACATAACAGCAAAGGTTAAACCTTTGTGATCGTTATATATACTATATTCTGTTCTTTTGAACATAATAGAATACAAAATACTTCCTGTAATTGTTAAACTTGGCACAATTGGCTTGGGCCTCCCATGCATTTTTTGCCTTTGACTCCTGTGTTTTTGCAGTGTGTTGGACTCCGTTTTGTTGTTCTAGATTCTTTGGGCACTTTGCCACTGCTGGTCCGTGCTACAGTGCAAGTGCTCCCTTTGTAAATTGTTGTTATGGTGGATTAGTGATTCCATGAATGGCATATTTGGTTTCCTTGTCAGACCCTAGTACAGTGCACTGTGTGTGCCAGGGCCTGTAAATCAAATGCTGCTAGTGGGCAGCAGCACAGATTGTGCCACCCACAGAAGCAGCCTGTAAAATGTAATCCTGGTCTGCCATTGCAGAGCCTGTGTTCAGTCTAGTACTGCCATGTCAACTTGGCAAGTGTACCCACTTGCTAGTCCCTGAACATTCCCTTTTCTGAATATTACTATTCCCCCCTAAGGTAGGTTCAAGGTATCCCTGTGGGCAGGGTGCAGTGCATGTGAAAGGTAGGACATGCCCTACTGTGTGTGGCATGTCCTGATAGTGAATTATTGCCAATTTCGTTTTTCATTATTGTAAGGCTCCCTGTTCCCATAGGACAGAATGGGGAGTGTGTTTATAACTTCTTATAAAGTTAACTGCCCCTGGAACAAGGTAGGAAAATAAAGTTTAGTAGGCCTGAACTCGGAATGTGAAAATGCATCTTTTAGTGAGGGTGATTTTTACGATCTGTGTTTGAAAATGCCACTTTTAGAAAGTAGGTATCTTCTTTCTGAACCATCCAGTGTGCCTCTGCTAGGTTTGTGTATTGCATGTCTGGCTTTTGGATGACAGGGGATAGAGAGGGGCAGTGGCTCCAGAGAGCCTGATGAGTCATGGCTGGGCTCAATAGACCTGGGCAGCAGTTAGAGTAGGGGGAGGAGAATCCTGTTCACCTCAGTGAGCCTGGTCTGCCTTCAACAATGCTGACTCCACCTCCTGCCAGGAAGCTGCACCAGTGAGGACATAACTGGTTTTGGCTGGGTACATACACTCTCTGCCTTCAGAGAACAAAAGATTTGTGTATTTAAAAAAGGGTCCCAGAACCCAGACTTTTAGATCACTTCTGGGAAATCAAGAGGAGCCTTTGCCAAGGAGAAGAGCCGGAAAAGATGAGGAGGAATACTGCCGCTGTGCTGTTTGCTGTCTGGGGTTGGGCTGCAGTGGCTTCTTGTTGCCAAGGGAGTGTGAAAAAGACTGTTCTGCTTGCTTTTTCCCCCTGCTTGAAGAAAAGATCTCCAAGGGCTTGAACTGAGCTTGTACCCTGTTCTAGAGGTCTCAGGAACAACAAGGACCTCACCATGTCTGTGGGCACCGTCTCTGATTGTCTCTGCAGAAGAAAAGGGTAACCAACTCTGTCATCGAGTCGGTTGCAGGATTCTGTGTCCTGAAAGCACAGCTGAGAGCGGTGCCTTACTTTGCAACACAACCCTGGTCTCACCAACTCCGTCAACGAGCCGCTGCTTACACAGCATCCTGTGGGCACCGCACTCCGCAACTCTTCGCTACATGCTGCAAAGACGCCACCGACTCTGTCTTTGCCTGAGCCGAACATCGACTGGCTCTGTCACTGCACCGTGACCTGCCAGCACTGCTGCGAGCATCGTCTCACCCTTCAACACAAGCTCTGATCTCACCGACTTCGTCAATGAGCCGCTGCCTACATCATCCGCTTCAATGCTCCATTTCACAACGCAACCACAACGTTTGCCCCGACTGACTCGCACCAACGTGTTGGTCGCAACAAGAAAGGTACTGTGCCTGAGTCTGTCGATGCTTTAGCTAGTCCGTATCGATGCGGTCGGCTAGAATTGAAAAAATCTGTCGTATTCAGTATCACGTTAGCCCCAGGAGGAGCTACTCAGTTGGAAGAACTGTTTTTATTGATTTTCCTCCAATTTTTCCACAAGTACTATTTTTCAAGAGTATTGTATGTTGAATTTTTATCGTATTTGGTCATGTTGGTTTAGATAAACATTTACTAATTTTCTAAACTGATGTGGTGTCCATTTGTAGCGTTTTCACTGTACTACTGTATGTGTTCACAAATGCTTTACACACTGCCTCTGAAAAAAGCCTGCCTGCTCGTGCAAGCTTCCAGGGGGTGAGCAGGGGATATTTTAGGATGTATTCCCCTTACCCTGACTAGCACCAACGGTCCCAATTTGGACAATGGTACCATCCTCTGCCAACTAGAGACCCCCATTTCTAACAGTAATGATTTATGATGAGTTATGATTACTTAGGTTTGTGCAAATGGTCTGACATTTCGTAGATACTAGAAGCCCCATACCCTGTAAAGAAGATATAATTTTAATGTAGGTTGGCCCTGAAGAAAGTATCAAGAAAGAAACAGAGGCCACTGATGCATGCACCAACCGCTTGTGTCGTGTGGCTCACAAACCAATGCCCTAACAGGTGGGATATATCTATAACACACCTTTCTCTTTGGGTTGTGAAAAGGATCCGGGAACTGTTCAGTTTTTACAAAGTATGATAGAATATGAATGATAATATGAATGATGTAAGGGAACAGTGCGAAATGTAAAAAATTGGTAAATAAACTGGTTTGTAAAATCATAATGAAGAAGTATATGAATGAGAAATTATGTAAATTAACTATTAAGATAACTTTTATATGAAAATAAAATTAATTAAAAGTTATTCATGTTAAGATTTGACATGTGCCTCATAGATTGTTTCAGTTGGTTTACTGTTGAGAAAGTGGGTGTGGGGTACTTCCTTATATATATCCTAAGTGCACTATCTTGCCTTCTCTGTTCCTCCTGCACATCACATTCTATGGTGTCATTGGTCTTCTTTGGGTGTTTTTCTGTGAGCTGTTCTTTGGGTGTGCAACTCATCAGTTGGTTGTTTTCTGCTTTGTGAAGTAGGGAGATATGTGGTATCCATCCTGCTATATATATCCCAGGTACACGATCTTTCATTTTCTGTTCTCCATGACATCATAGAATGTGAAGTGCAGAGCTGGATAAAGCTCCGGGTTCCTCAAGAGAATGCATCCGCCCCGGCCTCTTGATTCATTTCCCTTGCGACTCATTGATTTGAAACACCGTGATCTGCTCTTGATTCCTTACACTGAAACAGAACCCAACCTGCAAAATGGAGCCCCCGACCGTCCTTTGAAAACAATTCCCCTGATTAAGCACGCTGAATATAAGGATCTGCCCTATAACCAGCCGTCCAAGACTAGGACTTGTTATATGCAGACGCCTCGCCTCAGTCTCACGAAAAGTACCCCCACCCACCTGCGCCCCGCCGTGAGTCATCGTGATTTCCATGGTTCACTTTGCTACCACAATTGACCCACCAGTGTCTAGAATATTAGACGCTAACACACCTGTCCTACTGATGATTTCATTTACATGAGATCGAAACGCCATTGACCATAGCACAACCAAACTCCATTTTTACAACATAAAAAACTGCCCAAAAGGAGTCTCTTTTTGTTGTTAATTTGATGCAAGTTTTTAACATCTTCTCATCAATCAATCAATCAATCATATCATTTGTAAAGCGCACTACTCACCCGTGAGGGTCTCAAGGCGCTGGGGTGTGGAATGCTGCTACTGCTCGAAAAGCCAGGTCTTGAGTAGTTTTCTGAAGGACAGCAAGTCTTGGATCTGCCATAGGTGGATGGGGAGGGTGTTCTAGGTCTTTGCGACGAGGTGGGAGAACGATCTGGTGTCTGAGGTCGCTCTTCGGAAGCGGGGGACTGTAGCGAGGGCGAGGTCGGCGGAGCGAAGCTGGTGGGTGGGGGTGTAGAAGCTGAGTCGTCTGTTGAGGTACGTTGGTCCGGTGTTGTGGAGTGCCTTGTGTGCGTGGGTGAGGAGCTTGAAGGTTATCCTCTTGTTGACAGGGAGCCAGTGCAGGTCTCTCAGGTGGGGTGTGATGTGACTGCGGCGAGGGATGTCGAGGATCAGGCGTGCAGAGGCGTTCTGGATGTGTTGGAGCCGTCTCATGAGTTTGGCGGAGGCTCCTGCGTAGAGGGCGTTTCCATAGTCCAACCTACTGCTGACAAGGGCCTGGGTGACTGTTCTTCTAGTTTCAGTGGGGATCCACTTGTAGATCCTATGGAGCATGCAGAGGGTGTTGAAGCAGGAAGAGGAGACGGTGTTGACCTTTTTAGTCATGGAGAGGGTGGAGTCAAGGATGACCTCTAGGTTGCGTGAGTGGTCGGTGGGTGTTGGAGCTGTTCCCAGTGTGGTCGGCCACAAGGAGTCGTCCCAGGCTGAAGGGTTGGATCCGAGGATGAGGACCTCCGTTTTGTCCGATTTCAGCTTCAGTCGGTTGTTCCTCATCCATTCAGCAACGGCCTTCATTCCTTCTTGATGGTTGGTTTTGGCGGTGTGGTGGTCCTTGGTGAGGGAGAGTATCAACTGAGTGTCATCGGCATAGGAGAGGATGTTGAGGTCATGCCGATGGGCAACGTGGGTGAGCGGTGCCATGTAGATGTTAAACAGAGTTGGGCTGAGGGATGAGCCCTGAGGTACGCCGCAGATGATCTCGGTGGCTTCGGAGCGGAAGGGGGGAAGGCGGACGCTCTGTGTTCTGCCGGAAAGAAAGAGGTGGTCCAGTCCAGGCCTTCTCTTGGATCCCAGTATTGTGGAGGCGTGTTCGTAGTGTGTGGTGACAGACCGTGTCGAAGGCGGCTGACAGGTCCAGGAGGATGAGGGCCGTCGTTTCTCCTTTGTCCAGCAGGGACTTGATGTCATAGGTGGCGGCGGTGAGGACAGTCTCGGTGCTGTGGTTGCTGCGGAACCTGGACTGGGAAGGGTCCAGGATGTTGTTCTCCTCGAGGTAGCGGGTCAGTTGTTCGTTGACGGTCTTCTCGATGACCTTTGCCGGGAACAGGAGCAGGGAGATGGGCCGGAAGTTCTTGAGGTCCTTGGGGTCTGCCTTGGGTTTCTTGAGTAAGGCGTTGATCTCGGCGTGCTTCCAGATCTCCGGGAAGGTTGCTGTCTCAAAGGAGGTGTTGATGACTTTCCGGTGATGGGGTGCGATGGATGTGCTGGCTTTGTTGAAGATGTGGTGTGGGCATGGATCTGACGGAGATCCGGAGTGGATGGTGTTCATGATTTAGATGGTGTGATCGTCGTTGATGTTGGTCCAGTAGAGCAGGTGGTTGATGCGGATGGTGGTCGTGGGGGCGGAGGTCTCAGTGGTTGTCGGGGCAGTTGTGGCATTGAAACTGTCATGGATGTCTGTGACCTTGTGGTGGAAGAAGGTGGCCAGCAAGTCGCACAGGTCTTGCGAGGGTGGGACGTCGTTGGTGTTGGAGCTGGGGTTGGAGAGTTCCTTCACGATGTTGAAGAGCTCTTTGCTGTTGTGCGCATTGTTGTCTAGGTGGTCTTTAAAGGAGGCCCTTTTGGCGGATCTGATGAGGTGATGGTGTTTGCGGGTGGCATTCTTGTTGGCGGCGTGGCTGTCAGGTGTTCGTTCACGGAGCCAGATCATCTCCAGGTTTCGGAAGGTTTGCTTGGAGGCCCGGAGGTCTTCAGTAAACCAGCTGGCTTTCTTGTTGGTATGATTGTTGGAGAGTTTCTTGATCAGGGCGTGGGTGTTGGCACAGT
Organism: Lissotriton vulgaris; assembly: GCF_964263255.1. Classification (NCBI taxonomy): domain Eukaryota; kingdom Metazoa; phylum Chordata; class Amphibia; order Caudata; family Salamandridae; genus Lissotriton; species Lissotriton vulgaris. Next base: position 1,046,000,632 of record NC_141697.1, on the reverse strand, counting down.
CGTTGATCCACTGTCTGAGGTTGCGGGCGGCGGTGTCGGGGTTGGTATGGTCGGCGGGTGGGCTCTGGGCGAGGGTGGTGGTTAGCTGGTCTTCGGTGACTTTGCTCCAGCAGCGGTGAGGCATCTGTTGGGTGCGGTGGTGCATGGTGGGTTTCTTGAAGGTGAAGTGGATGCAGGGGTGGTCGGTCCAGTGGAGTTCGGTGGTATGGTTGAAGGAGACATGGGGGCTTGCGGAGAAGATGGGGTCAAGCGTGTGACCGGCAGAGTGGGTGGGTGTTGTGATGAGTTGTCTGAGTCCTTGGTTGGCTAGGGTGTCGATCAGGGTGATGGAGTTGGTGTCGTCATTGTTCTCGAGGTGGAATTTCAGGTCCCCAAGGAGGATGTAGTCCATGGAGGCGAGGGCGTGTGTGCTGACAGAGTCGGCGATGGAGTCGCTGAACTGTGGTCGGGGTCCGGGCGGTCTGTAGAGGAGGGTTCCTCTGAGGGTGGTGTTGGGGTCGGTGTGGATCTGGAAGTGCAGGTGTTTCAGCGGTGCTGAGGGTGTCTTCGGTGTTGGTCGAGACTCTGAGAGTGTTCCTGTGGACGATGGCGATTCCTCCTCCCGCTCTGTTGGTGCGGTCCTTGCGGGTGATCTTGTAGCCTTCCGGGATGGCTATGGCTATGTCGGGTGCCGAGGCGGGGTTCAGCCAGGTCTCTGTCAGGAAGGCGACATCTGGGGAGGTTGAGTCGAGTAGGTCCCAGAGTTCAACTGCATGTTTTTTGGGGCGGAGCGGTGTTGGAAGGATGCATCTGAGGTGGTTGGTTTCTTTCCTGGTCGGCAGCATGGTGGGGTGGATGCTTGTGAAGCTGCAGTTCCGGCAGGTGAAAGCTCCGTGGGTGCGCTTCGGGCGGCCAGAAAGCAGGTGTGTGATCGTCCGGTGTTGAGTGCGTGGAGGTTCTGGCATCGTAGCGGTGTCGGGCGTCGTGGCGTTCGTGGTGTCCAGGGGTCCTGGTGCTGGGAGCGGTCCAGGCACGGACGGGTATAGACTGGCTTGCCTTTGGTGCGTAGCGGTTTCCATATGAGGGGATGTGGGAGGGAGGAGCAGCTGGGAGGAGGGAGCGGGGCGGCGAATGGGATTGCAGGTTGGCGGGGCCGCAGGGACGGGAAAAATGGGCGGGGCGCTGGAAACTGGGCACAGTAAGGAAATGAAGTTTTGGCAAGAAAACAAGTACAGGCGCAGAGGAATAAAAATAAGTCTGGGCAAGAAAGCAAGTTAGGCACAGGGGAAAAATGCAGGATTAGGCAAAAACAATGCAGGCAGAGCGTGCAGCAGCATGGGGAGCGACCTGCCTGCGAGCAGGGTCATAGGTCATCCACCACAAGCACACTTACCTGTGAGCACTAACTCTATGAACTTCTTAGCAAATTGAAACAATATTGTGCAATGAACAAGTGAATTACTTGACAATTTTCCCATGTGTCCTGCCCCATACTTGCTTTGATACACCGTATAAAGTTGTGTCCTAAAAATATATAGGACTTGCTGTCTCTAAAAATATCGCAAACGAGATCCACTGGCCTTAAATTAACCATTGTTTTCTGAAACAATTTTTTACCTCGGTTCAAAAATTGGGGTCCCCTTATTACATTCCATATACTCTACAAGCATCTATTTGTGCCTGCTTTCTCCTGACCAGCTTCTGCACATCATTACAGAAGGTAGGCAAGATGAGTGAGAGGACTTCTTTCCCCAATGATTCGTGACACTCTCCATGTCCTGAACAGACATTTATGAAACCAGTAAGGCTTCAAATGGAACCAACCAATGCAAACATGCACTTTTAGTCATTCTATTATTGTGGAGAAATATATCTGCAGAGATTTTTATGGAAATTATACTTTTTAGACACAATCTACCCCGCCTTCCATTATATTTCACCAAGTGACCTTTCAGTGCCAAACTTGGCAACATACATGTGAGTGCACTGGATTCAGTTTTGATAACTTAGGTAAAGATTGGTAAAGGGAGGCCAAAATGATTGCTTCTGATGCTATCATAAACCATGAGGCCGATAGCTGAGTGATTTGTGAATGTTACCAAACCCTGAAATGGCAGTATTGGACCATTTTACAAATGGTATCCATAATGTATTTTTTATATTCATGTTTATTTTGAGGCAGCTAGCTTAGAAACGGATCTAGCTAGAATGTTTAGGTTCTGTTTACCTTTCTTGAATAGTCTGATGATGAATCAATAGGCATTGTGAGGATATATATCCTAGTGACAGTAGCCAGTAGGTAGTTATATGTAGGACCATGCTTCCACAGGAAAAAGCGTTTATTTATTTGCCTATAACTTTGGCGCTGTTTGATGAATCTAAATGAAATTTTCCCCAAAAGGTGCACAGGTAATTGTTTTTGTGCATTAAAAGTTTTGTGGTGATACGTCAACCGGGGGCCGACAAAAAGGAGGGGGAGGGGTAAAAATGTGTTCTCGTTTTTAATTCTCCTAGAATCTTTAGACAAGCCTGCTGCACGAACCACTGCACAGAATTACACCAAACTTGGCAGAAATCTAGGTTTTGGTCCACAAACTACGCTTTATGATATTTGTTGTAAATCTGTGCAGTAGTTTGCGAGATGTTAAAGGAATTCAAATTTGTATGTGTACAATTGGGGAGTCTTTGCAAATAATGACGAGCTCGGACAGAGATCTGCAGAGCTCTGATTGGCTGCCAAATCTTCAATCAGGAAGTGTTAGCAGCCATTGAAAAAAGAAAAGGGGCAGGGTAGGAATTCCCTGACCCCCAAGCTTTGGTCTTGCAGTCCCCAAGGGACTCGGACGGGGCAAAAAGCATTTTTTTAAATTCATGGTGATTTTCGCAAAATATTTGCGAGTGTCGCCGTGAATCCCCCCCAAAAAAACAAGCAGGTCTCTCGCACCTGTTTTAATTGATAAGTCTCGAGGGCTTGAGGTTTTTAATCTAAAATGGAGGGGGTTCACGGTGCCCCTTCCAAGCGCTTAAAAATTCCCCAGGGACTACTACCTCCCCAGGGCTCATTTTAATATTAGGCCGGGGAGACGTGAACAACCCCCAGGCCCCAGTCTCAGCCACCTCCCAGACTACAAATAAAATTGATATGGGGAGCCATGCAGGCCCTCCGGCCCCGGGGACCACCACCTCCCCGGGGCTACATATTAAAATGATGTGGGGGGCCACACAGACCCCTTGGGCCCCGGGGACCACCACCTCGGGATAAAATAAACATTAAAGGGGGGTCCCCTGCTGGGCCATGTATGACCCTGGGAACCATCTCCTCCCCAGAGCTAGTGCATGCACAGAGAAGATGGGGAACTACGTGGCCACCCACCGGACGCTATTAATGGCCCTGGGTGACCCCAACCCCTAGGGCCGGCTCCTGCTATGTCCCGGTGCACCCTCACCCTGGACATAGCTGTTTGCTTCTGCTTGGTCGGCACTGACAGCTCCTGCCAAGCCAAAGCAAACACTACGAATCTAGGGGACGGAAACTGTCAAAGTGCTCCCACCCACACAAAGTTGAGGTTTCATATCTTTCCTAGCCCGCGCACATGTGGGGAGGGAAAGAAATGAAACTATTGCTCTTGAATACAGGGAACTGCATTTCAGTAGCTCCCTGGCAATGGCAATGGCAATGCCGGATCCTGCAGGAGGTGAGGAGCCAGCTACTACTATGGAGGCCTTGAGGCTCCCCTGCAGTCCCATAGTGCACTGGGTACAGTGGGTGGGCTCCAGGGCACCTGGGGAAATATGGCTAGGGGATGAGGTCTCTGGGGCTGAAATCAGCGCAGGGAGCGGGGTTGTGCAGCCCCCCTCCCTCATTGAATAATGGCCAGGCCTAGGGATGAGGTCCCCGGGCCAAAACGCTGTCCTGCTCTCCATTCAGTTATTGCCACGCCCTTGGGGATGGATTCATGGGGCTGAACTTGGCCAGGGGGGCTGTGTGGCCCCCTTTCCGGTCAAATGTGACCAGGCCCCAGGGGATGGGGTCCCCTGGGCTGAAATCTGCCCGGGGAGGTGGGCTGCGCAGCCCTTTCCCCATTGAAATTACGGTGACCACCCTCCCTCATTTATAGAGGGAGAAAAAAGCAAAAAGGGGGAATAAAAGGGCTGAAAAACTAGCAGAAAGGAAAAATAGAGGGCAGAAAATCTATTAGGAAAGGCAAAACAGAGGGCAGAAGGACAAGCAAAAAGGGGAAAGCAGTGGGTAGAAAAACGAGCATGGAAGGTAAAACAGAGCAGGATAGGGCAAAACAGAAGGCAGAAAATGAGCAGGAAAGGCAAAACAGAGGGCAAGCAAACAAGCAGAAAAGGCAAAACAGAGCAGAAGAGGACAAAACTAAGAGCACTCAGATAATCACACACCCAGTCACAGACCAACTCAGAGACTCACGCACCCACTGAAACACTCATTCACCCACTCACAAACCCAATGAGACACTCATTCACCCACTAAGACACTGATGTACTCACTCACAGGCCCCTTCAGAGACTTGTGTACTCACTCACCGACCCATTCAGACACTCACACACCCACACACAGACCCACTCATAGACTAATGTACCCATTCACAGACATAATCAGAGACTCACACACCCACTCACAGACCTACTGAGACCCTTATGCACTCACTCACACACTCATTGTCAAAGGTTAGTGGTTACAGTTAGGAAATCAATTAAAAAACCCTCAGAAATTGAATTAAAAAAACAAAGATTACTGGGACATTATAGTTAGGAAACACTATACACCCTTTGTAATTCACTAAAAAAATCAAAGGTTACAGAGACATCATAGTTAGGAAATTGAATTTAAAAACCTTAAAAATTCACTGAAAAAAACAAAGGTTACAGGGACGTTATAGTAGACTCAGATTTCACTCATACAAAAACAGTGAAATTCAGCAGTTATAGTTATCTGATCTAACTATAACTTACACCCACACAATGCCCTGCGTATGACCTCACATATTACGTTACTCATGACATGGCCAGTGACATCACTGATGACATCATCCACAGAATCACTCACACACCCACTCACACCAATTTACAGCCTGTCATACACCCACTCACACATCAGCACAACCACTCAAATACCCATTCACAGACCCACACAAGTACTCACACATCCACTCACTCATCCACAGAGCCGCTTACATACCCACTCAACCACTCACTCACCCATACAACCACTCAAGCACCCACTCCCTCACCAATACAGCCACACACACATTCAGATATACAGACATACAGACACTTACACACCCACTCATACAACCTTACAACCACTCAAACACCCACTCCATCACCCATACAGGAAATGCACACAGCCACTCACTCAACTATGCAGGTACTCACACACCCACACACTCACCCATACAGCCCTGCCCTCCCACTCACTCACTCACTCATACAACCACTCACATACCCACCCACACACCCACAGAACCACTTACATACCCATTCACACATCCATACAAGCACTCATACACTATTCATTCACCCTTACAGCCACTCATACAGACATTCACTCTCCAATACAGCAACCCACCCCCTCACTTACCTATACACAGTCAAACAGCTACTCACTCACCCATACAGACACTCCCAAACCCATACAGCCACTCGCTCAGTCACTCATACAGCCACTCAAACACACCTATACACCCACTCACACAACCACTAACTCACCCATAGAGCCACTCACACACCCACTCTCTCTCAAATACAGCCACTCACTCACCCATACAGCTACTTACATACCCACCAACAGATCCATACAACCACTCAAACACCCATACAGCCACCCAGACCTCAAATCACATACTGATACAGACAGTCACACAGCCACTCATATGAGATATCTTAGAAATAGTATGACTGATTACCGGTACAGAAAGAATAGTAATTTAACTTATGCTGTAGCTTAGTTTAGATCTTTAAGTCTCAGAATTGTTGATGAAATACTTACACTCATGGGATGATGTCATCTGTAATGTCAACAGTGATGTCATTTGAGATGTCATCAGTGATGTCACTGACCATGTCTTGAGTGATGTAATATGTGAGGTCATAAGCTGTGCATAGTGGGGTTGTAAATTATAGTTAGCTCACGTAACTATAACTGCTGAATTTCACTCGTTTTGTATCAGTGAATTCTGAGCCGAACTATAACGTCCCTGTAACCTTTGCTTTTTTAATTGAATTTCTAAGGTTTTTTTTAAATTCCTAACTTTAGCATCCCTGTAACCTTTAGTTTTTCCAGTGAATCTATCTATCTATCTATCTATCTATCTATCTATCTATCTATCTATCTATCTATCTATCTATCTATCTATCTATCTATCTATCTATCTATCTATCTATCTATCTATCTATCTATCTGTGTGTGACTGAAAAACAGCAAAGGTTAGAGTTAGGCCAAAGTCATTTCATTTAAAATGTACTGTTAAAATGCAGTTGCGACTATGGATTAAAACTGAAAAACTACTGAAATTCAAAGGATATGGATAGGGGCACAATCTGCAACTCACACAATGGACATGCAAACCAAATCTTGCCAGTAAAATGCAATGCCTTGGTGCTCACAAGTGTTATAGCAATAAGTAGCAACACCTAAAAGAAAAATAGAATGAAATTGCAACACATACTCAAACCAATAAATAATATTACATTCATAGTCATCTCTTTCAAAGTGGCTAGGGAAATGAGACATGTAATTTTATTGAGAATATTCATATGTGTAATTTGTATTTGCCACATTAAGGATAAGGTGATGTGCATTGCATTCAATGGAGGTGTTATGGTTTGCATGACTGCTGTTGTCCTAATCATAACTTGTACATTTCAGGGGGTTGGAAGTAGGTTTTAATCCATAACTATAACTCACTGAAATCAACTATTTTAAGTAAATACATTTTATAACTAAATCTAACCATATCAGTTGTACAGAACATGTTGATAGACACATGGGTAAACAAAAACCAAGCACACTGATACATAGAAAAACTATTAGACACATAGAAAGGCAGATAGATAGATAGATAGATAGATAGATAGATAGATAGATAGATAGATAGATAGATAGATAGATAGATAGATAGATAGATAGCATTTGCCCCACTGAATTGTATGGAGCTATGATTTCTGCACTTTGTAAAATAGCTCAGCAATTATGTTGGTTCAATTATACTTGTGTTGACTTCATATCCCATATAATGTAATGGTATGCAACATTTTTTTTTAACATACATTTTTATTGAGATCATTGCAGAGTCAAAATCCAAGTACATTCGATATGGTCAAGCAAAATCAAGATAGATTTACAACATAGAAAATTCAGTCCACAGTTCTATCCAGTAGTCTAGTCCGGTTCATGGTCAGTTCCACCCTGGGGGATTCACAAATTTCACCCCGGTATATGTTCCAGTGGTCCCACTTTTTGTCCCACTTCGCGGGGTAGCCACAAAGTTTATAAACAGTTTTTTCAGCCAACATACATCTGTCCAGCTCAGCCATCCAACCTACCACTAGTGGTCTATCGGCAGCACCCCACTTCATTGCAATTGAACGTTTAGCAATTAGAAAACTCAACGCAGTCCATTGTGTCTCTAGTCTGTTCAGGTCCGTGGCTCCCCAGATGTTGAGAACAATTTCTTTTGGCAACAGAGGAAAGGGTTTTCCCAGTGAGTCTCACATGTATGCAACATTTTTTATCTTTAGAGAATATTGCTGCAAACAAAGAATCCATCCTTTTAAAAATAAATAAATACTTTGATTTATTTAGCACGTGAGGGTTTCTAGGCAGCGTTCATAGGCATGGGGAGATTAAGTGATTTGCCCAGAATCACAGGATTTTGAGCCGGCGCCAAGAACGGAGCCCTGGATCCCCTGCTGCGAAGCCTGCAACTCTGGCCGTTACACCACAACCTCACCCCTTTAATTGCCGTTCCTTTTGTGTAGGCAGCAGAATACTACACCTTTGGTATTCTGCGCTGCCAATCCGGACCCGATTTTGCTGTTTTTTTTCATATTTCGAAATATGTGCTAAGTGTGAAACTGGATTTCTGATGAGGACTGGCAAAGGAACATTGGGGCTTATTTACAAGGCCCTTGCGCCACTTTTGCGCCATTTTCAACATTGGTAACGTGAAGCAAAAGTGGCGCAAGGGGCTTGTAAATCTGCCCCATTATATTTTCTGGCTCACTGTTATTTTCTCCTGGTCCAGACAAAAAATACACATTTTTACTGGAACGAAATGCGCGAAATGGCACTCCTGTGTTATAATGTATGATGTGCATCCACAGTTTCAACAAACACTTTTCAGAATACGAAAACGAGAAAAACGACCAAAAAATGAAGGAAAGACGATACTGAAGCAACATGAAAAAGAGCGCAAACAAAGGGCGAGAAAAATACATTATACAAACAGAAGACGAGGCAAGAATAAAACAGCATGATATTAAGAAAGAGAGGGTCACCTTTAAAATACTGCCTGTGCCGTATAATGGCCTACTTGTCACGAGGCCCGCAGCCCACTTAACTAAATAAACGCATTCGTTCCTCTTGACCAATCCGCAACTGTAGATCTGCAGCTGAAGACAGACTAGCATTACTGCTCGAGGAAGTGGACCCCTGGGACTGTGGTGTAAATGGACCCCCTAAGCTACACAGCAAAAATGGCAGATTCCAAAAGTAGCTGAAAACCACATTCTCACGCTGAAACGTCGTGGTTTAAACCGATTTGTATAAACAACATAAAGAACTGGGCAGTGGCTAATTTGTAAAACAATATGTGCCAGGGCCCTCTTCAGGAAGACTCCGCCACTTGCACCACCCATCGCCCCCAGCCAAAGCTGCCAATTACAGTCACGACACAACTACTAACACCCTTAACCCTCCCACTCCTACAAGAGTGACAATTAATACAATTTAAGGCCTCCAGAGCTATAAGAATGGCTTGGGTGGCAGGTATTAGTGATTGTTAATAAACAGCTGTTGTTGTGCTCATACTGAAATGTCATCATTGAAAACAATGGGGTGAACCCAAGAAATCAATAGGACCTGGGTAACTGTATATATATAAAAAATATGGTCCTAGACACAATTTATAAACACGGCTAGTGATGTGAGTATTACTTCTTCACAGTCAACAAAGCGTCAGACTTAATCTGAACCTACAAACACATGGAGATGTATTATTAGCTTAATTCAGCTAAAAATGCAACAAAAATGCAGTAAATGCGAGAAACCCAACACAACAATATCACAACAAATTCTACTGCAGTTTATTTACAATTCCATAAAATGTCAGCAAAAAGAGAAAGGAAAGGAAAGGTTGGTGCTCAAGTGAAGGAAGGTGTAAGTATAGGTTTTAGTGGTTCCTACCGGTTACGTGAGTCGGGAGCTGCCGGATTACACTCCGAGTGAATTCAGTTGATGAACTGCGGTCTGCCCCCCCGTTTTTGAACCATTGGGGATAACGTTTTAAAATTAAGGTTCACTTGAACTCAACTTATTTCCTTCTCGCCCTCGACCACCGGTACTATGTCCATCTCATTACCGGACTAGGCACGATTGAATTCGAGTGCCCATTGCGTACCAACTGTTTCTCGACTGAACCCTTAGACTGAGCAGAATTCCTCAGTCAGAGGTGTATCGCCCAACTGATCTGGAATTGCGACACCTATTCAATTTCTTTTTTTTTGGTGCTTCCCCGTCCCCTGTCCCCACAACCGTCCTGAAGAAGGCCCGCATGCAGAGGTCGTGACTTTCCCTTATTGCGCCAGGGTCGAAACGTCGACGATCCCCCCATTGTTTCTTAAAAGCCTACACCCCCCCCCCCCCCCCTGTCCCCTTGCATAATATTGTATATAGACTGTTAATTGGATAGGCTTTACATGTGCAATGTAAAAATAACTTCTTTGTTGCACCGAATCACTCTAAAACCTATACTTACACCTTATTTCACTTGAGCACCAACCTTTCCTTTCCTTTCTCTTATTGCTGACATTTTATGGAATTGTAAATAAACTGCAGTAGAATTTGTTGTGATATTGTTGTGTTGGGTTTCTCGCATTTACTGCATTTTTGTTGCATTTTTAGCTGAATTAAGCTAATAATACATCTCCATGTGTTTGTAGGTTCAGATTAAGTCTGACGCTTTGTTGACTGTGAAGAAGTAATACTCACATCACTAGCCGTGTTTATAAATTGTGTCTAGGACCATATTTTTTATATACATACTGAAATGTGGCAGACAGCACACCATGTGGCAGACTGTCAAAAGGACTGATTACGATGGCGGGCGGATCGCCACTGTCGGCCCGGCGGTGGCGATCTGCCCGCCATCGTAACCTGATTTACCCCCACCATATTATATTGGCGGGGGTATTGCGGCGGACGCAAAGTGCGTTAGCCTGTTTTCTGCCGGTCGGCAATTGTCCCGATTGCTGGCCGGGTGTACTTGGGCAACAATATGGTGGCCATGCCTAGCAGGCACCGCCATCCATATTTGGATGCCTTTCCCTGGCTGCATGAAAGGCTGGCGGGGTTTGCTATGGGGGCCCGTTGTGGGCCCCTAGGGAGGTGGGGGGTGCTCTTGGGGGGTACCCACCATTTCCATGCACAAGGTGGCAGGCACCGCGCGGGCCTGCCACGTTGTGCATGGAAATGCACAACATGGCGATTTGGCATTGCGGCGGGTGCTGCAATAAGCAGCACCCGCCGCAATACTAAACTGCGGAATGCGACTGCCAGGGTGGCGGTCGCATCCTAATTCGTTTTTTGCAGGACCGCCGCATAAATGGCGGCCGGTCCCAACACCGCTCGGATGGCACGCAGACTTAAATCCGCCCGCCATCCTAATCACCTCCTAAGTACGGTGCTGATTGCTGAACACCGGAAAGCACCGGCTCAAATCAAGCACTGGAGATGTGCATATGTTAGTATTGTTTTTCACCTATGTTATGTCACCCTTGTGAATCCTAGAGTCGGGTCCTTTGTCAGTAATGTACAGACGCCCTTTCAATGCGCAACACAGGTACTACGGGTCAAGCATTAGTAAGCACTACACAGAAATGTGCCGTGCTGCCAGATGCCCCACATTTGAAGTACATGCTGCTGTGTTCCATGAGCAGGGGCCATAATCTGCCGCTGCCCATTCACCAATGGTGCTGCACAGTTCTTAACGCTTGCTGTGGTCCTTTGGTACTGGACCAGAATACCGCAAGGAAACGGAGCCCATTTTGCCCACCACCAATTTTGAAGTGGAAATTGTTCCCATATGGGTTTAGGAGGCAAAAGATATATATAGACAAAAGACTGGGTATGGGGAGAGCCGATGAAGAGCATTTAATAAAAAGCATTAGGAACTACATGATCACAGAAAAATATAAAGCTGCAAATGGCTAAAAAAAAGCCAAAATGTCTCTTGCCCTTGGGACCTATTGGCTCTGCAGTGTTCTTTAGTGATGCTGTACAGCATCCCTGATGTTGTGCAGCATGGCTCAAAAAACCTACGGCACGGATGCCTGCATGAGTGGTGTATGATTACAAAATTACATGGGTGTTTTTTTTCTATTTACATCCGCATCTGAAGCTTTTTTTAATTTCAAATATTTTATTGAAAATAAATTGGTTGAGGAGCAACACAGATGGTGGAAGAAATTGGGGAGCACTGGAAGCCCCACGCCATCCTCAAGCAATCACAGAGGGTATGGTGGATGAGGGAAGTGACATGGTGGGTTCGGAGGAAGGAAATCAAACGGGTGAGAGTGAGAGTAACGTGGAAGACGGGAAAAAGGGCAAGCGAGAGCAACGGGAAGCTGGGAGGGTCATAAGTACATTCACATAAAAGCAATTTAGGGACGAGCACATGACACCAGGTGCATCTGAAAGAGGCAGGGAGAAGCACACAGGTGAGAGAGCAGCGCCTAGTGGACAAGAAAGGCACACTTGGGAGACAGATGGAAAATATGATCTCTCTGTGAGTGCTTGAGACAAAAGAAAAAAGTAGGGGCCATTTTATCAAGAAAGGGCGATACATTATCGCCGCTTTTATCGGCAGGAAACTGCTGCTAAAGCAGCGATAATGGGCTTGATAATATGCCCTTCTTTATTGCCATAGAAGCCCAGGTTCTGGTCTTGATAATATGGCCCCAGGGCCCCAAAAGCAAACAGAGAAAGCATAGAAGCCAGTCAATCAAAGATGTGATAAGAGGCCATGCTCCATGAGAGAGGAAAATGCAAGATGGACAAAACAAGCCAGGAATATGAAGCAGGCAAATGAAAATGACAGTAAAGTGAGCCAATGGTAAGCAGTGGGCGGGCTGCAAACCTCTCTAGGGTCGTGCTAAGCCTACAATATGCTTTTCAAAAGCGGACATCTTGGGCTGTCCTCGACCTAAAAAGGATGCATGGAAAAGTTCTACTTCTTGTCATTGTTTGGGCCTCAACAGCTAAAACTATCCACATAGTGGACCACATAGTGGTGTGGCTCACTGGTTAGAGGCGGCAGACCCAGGAGCAGAGGTCGGCCCGGGACCAGGGTTCGATTCCCGACGCGGCAGGGTCTTGGGCCATGGTCAGCGGGCTTGATAATTCTCGCCTTGGTGCCTACTCCAACCATGGGTCCCACTCAGCAACTCTGGGCAATAGCTTGCTTAATCTCTACTAACGGCCCCATCAGCGCCGGGGATGCTTGTCTTCACCTTGGAGATGCCCAGGAGGCACCATCTCACAGGGAAAGCCAGGATGGGTTCCCCAGCGGTATACAGCGCTGGGACGCCCCTTTGCTGGGGCAGCTGTGCGCTTTACATGTATACAACATTTAACATTTAACATTTAGTCCACCTTGTCACAATCTTGATATCTTTTTTATAGGAATATTTTATGAGTGACTAAAGTGACCAACTTACCTAATGCAAGTGTTTGCTCTTAAAATCTAGCTGGCCTCTATCCAGAAATGATTCCATTCGGTTTTCCCTTGCTGAAAAGTTTAAACACATTTTGTCTTATTAGCAAAAACAAACACAATACGACGTAAAAATACTGATCTGAGATTTCCTCTCTTGCTTGAATATAATTGTATTGTTTTTTGGGTATTTGCTAAAGATTCCATGGGTATGCTTGGGAAGCGCCAGTCTCAGGTTACCATGCACACTCATAAGAAAATCCCTTGCCTTTTTTTTTACTTCATTTCTGTAATGCGCATTTATATGCACAATACACTGTTGTTTTGTAAGGATGTTTAGTGGCTAAGTTATGTAGACTACTCTAAGGGCTCATGCATAACTTGTCATAGTATGAACCAATATCTACAATGGGGTAGTAAGCCTCAAGAAATACAGTATAACAAATATAGGGTAAACAATGCCATTCTTCTTCTTTTTCTGGGCTGTTGAAGCAAACTCTCTGACAATGTCTGCAATTGTTCCAGACAAACCTCAAGACAAATTTCAGTATCTGCACCAGAAATCGTTCATCAAGTACAGGAGTCTTGGTAAAATGTCACAGTTTTTGTTCTTCCAGACCAAGAGCTATATAAAGGAGACCAAGAACCCACATCCTTTTTAATGTTGTCAATAGTTTACTATACCCCTTTGCCCATCTTAAGGATATTTTTTCAAGGTCTTGCACCCCTTTTGTCCGGAAGGGCCAAGTTTAATATTTTGGGGTTGTCAGGTTGACTTCATAACCTGAGACCCTTTCAGATGTTACTACGGGCCTGATTACGCGTTTGGCGGTGCGGCGATAGGTCCAGCTGGTGCTGCACCACCAAACCTGGGGTCTGGCCGCCCACCTGATTGCTAGTGTCACTCATGTCTTTTTTTTTTAACATTCCCACAGGGGTGCCTTGAAAATGGGCACCGCAATGGGAGCTCCAAAAGCAATTCCTACACGGCATGGACCGAAAAGTCTATGTCATGCAGGAACTGGGGTGCATGTACACAGGGGGGCACATGCACTCCATGATGCAGAGGCACAAGGGGGCCCTGTGCCCCCCCCCCCCCTGTTTCCTCTCTGCCAGGGTTTCATGGAGGAGGAACCGTCATAAAAAACATGAAGGAGAGGAAGCTTGTAATATGTGTGGAGGGACCGCAGCGGTCTGCCAAACATATTGATGCCTCCTTACCGCCGCAACACAGACAGAGAACTGTGGTTGGCGGCTGCGGCAAGGCAATGGCGTTCCGACCGCCCTAATCATAATAGGGCAGCCGGGAGACGACTGCTGATGCCGCGCCACCAAGAGTATGGCTGTCGTGGACTGCCAGACTCGTGATCAGGTCCAAAGTGTGCAAAAAGCCCTTTGATTGATGCTTCAGGTGACACCAAGGCAGGTAATATATCATTGGTAAATAATATTAACTTGTATTCTCTCAAACCAATCGCGACTCTTTGATTCATCTGGAAACATCTTTTAAGTCTAGGTCAGTTAAATCCCATTTGCCCTGGCACCAGACAGAAATTAAAAAGAGGTTTCCAATTTGGTTCCAGGCCTCCATCACCTCCCACCCAAAAACCGCCTACCTCTGTTCCCAGCACTGGTCCAGGAGGGTGCATCCATGACAGATCATTTACGATAACCACTAATTACGTACATGACTTCCATTGATAATCATTGTATGTAAATTTGGCAACCACGTGAAAATCCCGAAACTCTGCCAATCATCGAGCCCAAAATCCTCGTTAGACACAAATCTAGCCCATGCGCAAAGCAAATGCATAGAACTGATTTGAAAAACACTGTTTTCTCAATTTGAGGGACTGCAGCATGTTTACAATGTGGCTGACACTTCCAATATCATAAGGCTTCTAAGTTTAATAGTTTGAACCAGAAGAGGAAGAAAAATTAGAACCACTAGTAGAAAGAAGGGGAGTTTGAGATATAGGTTCTGTTTGACAAAGTTTTTTCAGAGTAAATTAACCTAAGTCAGGAATAAAGCAGAGGTATTCACAGAAAATAAAAACTTTTGTAATAAGGCCCAGAATGCATACTTAATAAAAGTCATAATATGCGTTGTGAATGTTAGTCATACAAGTGCATGGTACCAGTTTTGTAGCATGATGTATTGACTTTTTGTGTCATTTAAAAATTGAGGGGACACTTTTCCAAATTACACAAACCGAACTTAGAAAGCAAAATGTCAAGATGCTATTTGAGACTAAGTTTAAGTTTCTGGAGAGAGCTGAAGAGAGGTGTCACTATAGGACAATAAGATTTCGAGTTTTAGTTTACTCACTAGTAAATGTATTTCTTAGAATGTTTAAATATTCTGAAAGAAATTGGGAAAATGTGAACCAAGTGTTGCAATCCTTTGCTAACTGACGTGCCCTGGAAACCAGCTGTTGAGCTGGTTATTCAGTTCGTTGCGCTGAAAGCCCACTGATAGCAAGGTTCTTGCAGGGTGGAGTTGCATTATTTTTCAGTCTAGACATCACCCCCCATGGGAAACGTGTTCCAGTGGTGTAGGAACTTTTGGGAGGTAATGTGGCGCGTGATGCCCATTCTCCGGACATTGTTCAGATGTTTGAGGCCATGGAGGGTACAGCTTGTACTTACCAGCTGAAACATGTTGCTTAAATACTAGAAGTTACTCACACCACACACAACACCACCACCACTTCTACACCTGCTCCTCTATCCCCTCTGCACATCACAACACCATGGCACTACAGAAAATACCCATATTCACAGAGAGTGAGTTGACAGTCATGGTAGATGAGATAATCAGAGTAGAACCACAAGTGTTTGGTAGCCTGGTCCAACAGACACCATTAGCCACTAGAGCACTAATGTGGGCAAGGATAGTCGACGAGGTCAATGCAGTAGGGACACCCTGCGCTCAAAAAAAGAAATCATGAAGCGGTGGCATGACTTGAAGAGTGTTGTGAAAGAAAAGAGGAACAAGTACCGTGAGATGGCTCAGAGGATTGGCGTAGGCCCTCTCATTACACCGGAAAAAGGAATGGCTTCCTGACAAGGCTTTTATAGGCATCAAAATGTGTCTTTGAGGTGAGACAAAATGGGAGATATGGGAGATGGAAAAGGTTGTAATGGATTAGTTTGGAAAACTGTTCTGTGATCTATATTATATTTTTCTCATGAAGTAACATGAATTTTGAGTTGTATTGAGACTGGGCATCCTTTATTGTCTAATTCCCCAGTGACATAATCTGCCCAATGTTTTGTGTGTTGTGTGGAAGATATCTATATGAAGACCGAGGAGCTAAATACTGCTTATTGGGTTGAATCCCGCTAATAAAATACACACAGTCATAGGCAAGCTGATAGAAAGTGCAGCGTTTGCCCAGATGTCCCAATTCATTGAAGAGAATGACGTACTTTCACACTTCCAAACAGTATTCCGTCCGGGAAGAGGCACAGAATCTGCCCTCCTCACCATCTGGGATGACCTGAAGAACACAGTATACCGCAAAGGGGTTGCTGCGCTACTCCTCTTGGACCTCTCGGCTGCCTTTGACACGGTTGACGAGGACACTCTGAAACAAAGACTCTATGATGCCAGCATAGAGGGAACTGCTCTAGACTGGATCGCGTCCTACCTTCGGAACACAACTAATGTCATCCATACCCCACCTTTCTCGTCCAAACCATACTCCACAAAAGCAAGGGTCCCTCAAGGCTCTATCTTCTCGCCCATGCTTTTCAACATCTACATGAAGTCATTACTGGTACTGATCAATCAATTTCACCTCATGTGCTATAACTATGCAGATGACACACAAATACTCCTTCAACTGGAATGCCCCAAAGACATTGGAAACTAACCCAAAGGAAGTAAGAGACCTCGAAATGACCATGGACTCCAAGCGATTGATGAATGTGCGCGTGGACAGACTAGCAAGATCAAGCTTTGTCACTATAAAAAGGCTGCGACAAGTTTTCCCTCCATTTGGGATTTCCACACAAGGTTCAAGCTACCATCTCAGTTGTTCTGTCCAAAATCGATTACGCCAATAGCCTCTACCACGGATCACCTTTAACAACCATGAAAAGACTACAATGGATTCAGAACTCGGCTGCCAGACTACTCTTGCATATCAAACCGCAAGACCACATCTCACCTGCCTTGAAAGCCCTGCATTGGTTACAAGTTGCCAGAAGATTCATGTTTAAGCTGCTTTGTATCACCCACAAAGCGATACATGGAATGGGACCTCTCTTCATTAAGACTAAAATTACCAAACACATTCAACAAAGGAACCTCCGCTCTAAAATGGGACCTTGCCTCAAAAACCCAAGATACAAGAATAAAACTGTGGGTGGCACATGTTCAAGCAGCCAAACTATGGAACTCTTTACCCCCAACATAAGATCAACAGACAACCACCTTATCTTCAGAAAACTACTAAAGACTTGGCTCTTCCTCACATGAGCACCATACGCAAACAGAAATTTACAGCATATCCCTTTGTATAGAAGCATTTATTTCACAATAGATATGTACCTATCGTTGTGTATTTCTTTGTATAAACATGTAGAATAATGATGTTGTTAAAAATTAATATAAATTCATTTTTAAAGTACAATAACACTTGAAAACCAAAGTTTATCTAATGCATCTTTTTACTTCCTTTATGCATCTATATACCTTCCATGTACTTGGATCTATATATTTATTACTTTTCTCCTAAAAAAAGCAATGCACTACCCTATTTCTCATCCTATACCTCTATCAATATCTCTAATCTACATATACCTACCTCCCTTATGTACCTATATACTTTACATGTACTGATGGCTCTATATATTTATCACTTTCTTCCAATTCAGCATATCCAAATCACAATCCTGTTTCTCACCCTATACTTCTCTCAATATATCTTCTACCCCAACTTTCTGACTCATCTCATACTTCTTTCTACTACTCTTTACAATGCACTACCCTAATTCTCACTCTATACATCTGGCAATATATCCTCTACATCCACTCTCTCATTTATCCCAAACCCCATACCACTACTACGATCCCAAAAAATAACCCTTTCTAGACTCTCCCATACTCTACCCCTTCTTGCATCAAGTGGCACCTTTTTTACTATACCGATCCCTCAAAAGAAGCCTTTCTAAATTCTTCCCTCTGACTCTTGCCCTCCACATCTCCTTTTTACTCATCCCAAAGCCTCTTCCTACTGCTAAAACCTCCAAAAAAAGGAACAAAGTCTAAACCCTTCACTCTTCTATTCCTCCACTATCCTTTTCAATCAAAATAACCAACTAACATGTTCACTTTTCAAAATTTAAAATTTCCCTATACTAATTCATCACTAATCCTTTATAGGTTCCAGAGTAGCGTGTTACTTTTCAAAAAAGCGCTTTAACAACTCATTAGTGGTAGCAAGCACTATATAAATGTAAACCTTTTTTCCCACTTCTATCCCTCTGCTACCCTTCTCTATCCAAATAACTGAAAAACATATCCACCACTCAAATTAACTTTCATATTTCAGTATACTAATTTTCAACACTAATCCTTTATGGGTTCCTTAGTAGCGTGCTACTAGCCAATAAAGCTCTTCAACACCCCATCAGGGTAAACAAACGCTATATTAATGCAAACCTTTTTCCCTTTTCTATCCCTCCCCAACCCGTCTCAATCCAAATAATTGACTAACATATGCACCACTCAAATTACTTTTCTATGTCACTATACTAATTCAACACTAATCCTTATGGGTAAGTGCTTCAAAAGTTCATCAGGGATAGCAAGCGCTATATAAATGCAAACCTCTTTTCCCTCTTCTATCCCTGCCCAACCCTTCTCAATCCAAATATTGCTGCTACCCTTCTCTATCCAAATAACTGACTAATATCCACCACTCAAATTACTTTCATAATTCACGATACTAATTTTCAACACTAATCCTTTATGGGTTCCGGATTAGCGTGTTACTCGCCAATAAAGCGCTTCAACACCCCATCAGGGTTAAAAAGCGCTTTATAAATTCAACCATTTTTCCCTTTTCTATCCCTCCCCAACCCTTCTCAATCCAAATATTTGACTAACATATGCACCACTCAAATTACTTTTCTATTTCACTATACTAATTCAACACTAATCCTTATGGGTTCCGGAGTAGCGTGCTACTTGCCCAAAAAAGCGCTTCAATACCCCATCAGGGGTAGCAAGTGCTATATAAATGCAAATCTCTTTTCCCTCTGCTATCCCGCCGCTACCCTTCTCCATCCAAATAATTGAATAACATATCCACCAATCAAATTACTTTAATATTTCACTATAGTAATTTTCAACACTAATCCTTTATGGGTTCTGGAGTAGCATGCTACTCCCCAAAAAAGTGCTTCAACACCCCATCAGGGTAACAAGAGCTATATATATGCAATCCCTTTTTCCCTCTTCTATCCCTCCGCTATCCTTCTCACTCCAAATAACTGACAAATATCCACCACTCAAGTTACTTTCATATTTCACTATACTAATTCACCACTAATCCCTTATGGGTTTCCAGAGTAGGGTGCCATTCGACCAAAAAAAAGCGCTTCAACACCCCATCAGGGGAAACAAGTGCTATATAAATACAAACCTTTTTTCCCCTTCTATCCTTCCGCTATCCTTCTGAATCCAAATAATTGACTAACCTATCCACTTTAAAAACAGTGACTATGACTTTAGTCCTCACACGGATAGACTACTGTCATAGTCTCTATCTCACCTTGACATCAGGCCCTCTGAACAGACTCCAGAGATTTCAATAGTATATACCAGCAAGAACATTGTGCTCAGGCTCAGCCAGGAACATGGAGGTCCCCCTATTTAAAAAGGTCACATGGGGGGGGGGGAAGCATTTATAGGACAACAGCAATGCTTTGGAATGACTTGCCACTTTCTCTAAAAACAGCCACCTCTCTTCTCAGTTTCAGGAAGACACTAAAAACGTAGCTTTTCACACAGGATAGGTGAAGCTCTTTTCGCTCCCGTTTACTACAGTGTTTAGCCCCGCTGTCCTTTTGATTAGAAGACTACAGCGCCAAGACGCCTTTGGGCATAAGCCGCGCTTTATAAATTAAATTTACATTACATTACATTACACTTAAATTACTTTCATATTTCACTATACTAATTCAACACTAATCCTTTATGGGTTCCGGAGTAGCGTGCTACTCCCGAAAAAGTGTTTCAATGCCTCATCTGAGGTAGTAAGCGCTATATAAAGGCAATACAATACAATACAACGCTGTTAAAACTCTGTCTCAAAATGTTGCATGTGTTTACAACAGTTACTGATGAAACAAGATGCCAGTTTCATTAACACTTCCATGCTTTACATTCTGAATGCGAGTGGGCAACACTGACATAATGTTTTTAATCACCGAAACAATGATGTGATCACGCTGTTTAATATTTGTTTCAAATAAACATTTTTACTGTTTCTTATTTAATAAATTATGTATTAATTTTAACAGAGGCCAGGGTTGAGCATCAATGATTTAGTTCCTCTGAATCCTAAAAGGGGATAATTGCCACACCACTTGTAAACTTAGTGGTTCTGGTCTCATTATGTTTCAGCAAATCGTTTGGAACTAAACCTGTATACCCTTCGGTACATCCAAGAAACTATAACATTTATACTATTGCATACATTCCAGGCAAGTCATGGCCAGCCAGTGTGCATTGTCTCAACAATGTTAGATACAAAATAAAGACACATCAAGTGCAAATGTTATTAGGGATATAAAATGCAGCTCATTCAGCTGATTGGTATGAAGGTCTTTTTCAAGAATCACTACAATTTGCCAAAGCAAATGCCTGATCAGTATACATTTTGTGGCTTTTTCTAAGTCACAGTGTTACAGTGTCTTCTGGCACATTCAACCCTCTGCCTTAGCATCTCATTGACACTCTGTGCCTTGAATCTATTATAAGTGACAAAGTCAAGTGTTAGGTGGCGAAGATTTTCTTTTTGATGTGTGTAACAATGATAGTCTGACATTTCAGTTTGCTTCCAGTTTTCGTTGGTTTTCTCGGTTAATATAGTGTGTTGCCTGGGACTTTTGTAACTGTCCCCCTCTTTTCTGGGTTGAGGGTTGCAACTCGATATTGAGGAGTAAAAAATACTTTGCTGAGCATGTTCGCTGGTGTACAATTTATCTCCAATTCATGATAGATTGTAATCTCCATGTAATATCAGGATGGTTTCATTATTTGGGGGTAGATTTACCAGCCCCTTGTGACACTTTTGTGCTGCAGTTGCGTCACTTTTGTGACTCAGCGGCGGAATAAAAAATTGCAGCAAATTTACAACGTGAGGCATCCAGGGCGATGCATCAAGTTGTAATGCCCTGCGGGACATTATACTTGCATCAGGTAGAATTTATAAAGGGAAGGTGTTACCACGCAGGAAAACCTCGTAAAAGTGACGCAGTGAAATCTTGTAGATTTCACTACGTGACTTTTAGTACGCCACTGCATAGGGAGTAACGCAGTGTTTTGGGAATAGGCTGCAACATGCATTGCTGGAGTTGTGTCGTGCTTGCGACATAACTCCAGCAATGCGTGGCTTTTCCGCCAACAAATGCGTCAGAATTTCTGATGCATCTGTCTATGTATTGTAAATATGGCACATCTATGGTGGCGCATGGGTTTTTCACCAGACGCAGGGAAACTGATGCATCTATACAGATGCATTAGTTTATTGTAAATCTGCCCCACAGTGTTTAAGGTTCCTTAAGGATCCTGATATGCAAGCTTCATCTTGTTTAACAGGCTGTCCTTTATTTCCAATCATTATTCACTAGGTTTGCACCATTGCTGATCACCCGTTTGTGTCCATTATGTATCAAATAGCTTGTATTTTATTTAAAATCGAGACATATCTGATTTCCTTTTCAAATCTACGCACCAGGATAATTTAAAAGTTT
Source organism: Lissotriton vulgaris (assembly GCF_964263255.1). Lineage (NCBI taxonomy): Eukaryota > Metazoa > Chordata > Amphibia > Caudata > Salamandridae > Lissotriton > Lissotriton vulgaris. The sequence goes on along the minus strand of NC_141697.1, from coordinate 1,045,978,703 downwards.
CATATTTTTACAGCATACAATGATCAGACCTTTGGTAAATGTCCCAGTGCCTCCTCTATAAGCGAGTATTTAATCACTTTTCTTACATGACTCTTAGGCTTAAGAAGAGTGTGTTGGTCTCCTCATTCAGAAATACTCTGATTGCTCAAGATGTTGTTTCCACTTTGATGATTATCCATTTTATGTGCCAATGACAGATGAGTTTCTTCTGTAGGTGGTGACAGTAAAAGTTATGATAATGTGGTGTCCCTCAAGGGTTATCCCCTTCAAGAAGGTGGCTTCCGTGCATATATTATTGTTTTGTGATTTTGGAGTGCATTTGACTTGTTTTACATGCCTTGGTTTTGTACTGTATCTAGTAGTCCTTGCAGTTCATTCTAGTCCAGCAATTAGTGTAGAGTCAGCAGTGTACAAGAGGGCCCTGACAGGGAGCAAATGTAGACATGACATTGGAGGATGTTTAAATGGAATTACGTCCAAGAACATAAAGACTGGTTGCGGGTTCTTGAGCATTCTCTGAATCCCCTGTGCAATATATTTTTACAAATTAATTCTTTAATTAAACTCTGTGGAAACATCTCAAAGATTCTAGAAAGGCTCCTCTAACCGAGGTCCACTAGGTCGAAGGGCCAGTAGGAAGTGGATGCTTCCCTCATATATATTGGCTTAATGATATTTTGTTACCATCTTGCAAAATCAGTCTGGAATATGAGTAAACCTATCACGTGTAATTTAAGGGCTTAGGGCTTTGCTTTTCTGTTGTCTCTATAGAATTATACTATTATTATTGTAGAAAAGCAGTCCTAATATGTTCTTGTTTTTCTTTTTCACAGGTTTGGCTTCAATCTCCTCTCCTACATGATCTTTAGTTGTTGACCTCCTGAGAGGGCTGTGCGCTTGGACAAGAAGTATAAGGCCAGTTGCGTATTAGGGCATGTGAGGTTTTTCTTGCCATTGTTCAGATATGTCAGAATAGGGTCCCACATTAAGTTAGATTCATTCTGCAATATGCATACTCCAAATCCTTTGCAGCCACATAATAGTGTTCAGGGCAAGCTCCTTGCCCCAGAGGCTCAGTACGATCAATTTTACTGCCAAGACGAGGCATGAGATGCTTTTCCTTTTTGGGGAGTGTACGGGATAATCGGAAATTCCCAGTAGGATCAGTATTGGGTCATTCATTATTGACATGGCCTCAGCGGTGGCTATGATCCCCAAGACCTCTTTCCAAAAAGATCCCAGTCGGGCAGGACCACAATGTATGGTATATTATACCCGATCCACTGCAACATCAACAATCTTTTGGGTGCTTATTGTCCATGTCTTGCAGTCACAGTGTGTATAAGTCATCTGTATACAATCTTGTAAAGTGTTTCCCACCCTTATGTATGTATTGTGTAGTTGGTCATGTGGGTGTGAATTTTGGCCCATTACTTATTGTCTAATGATGCTCCCAAATGCTCCTTCCATCCTCTCTGGTATAGTGTTGTGTAGTGCTAAGTTTGAGGGTAGAGTAGATCTGGGAGATCAAATGTTTAAATGTTGTTAGACCTTGGAAGAATTTCTCAAAGTAGGTAAGGGGCCTTGTGCGTGCTGTCCTTATACGTGGGTGGAGAACGCAATGTCTGATCTGTAAAGAGTGTAATCTCTCCCTCTAAGGGATTCAGTACATAGTTTTAATCTCCTTAAAGGAGAGATTTGTCCCCCTGAGATAGAGATCTCTAGGGTGGTAACACCTGTTTGCAATCAATACCCACAATCTGGATCTCGCTGGGCCTTGAGAGAAGTCAGTGTTGCTGTGTATCTGGGTTCTAGGGGAGGGGTAAGTGGTTATCCCCTTATAATGGGAACAGAAGTCCCTAGCTTTAAAGTGACCCTAGTGAACGACAATACATAGAGATTATGACATCTTTATTTCTTGGAGAGCCACAAGACTTCCTCCAAACGTCTGACCATCATATTGTGATCAATGAAACACCAGAGTATGTCAGTTTCTCCTTAGAGCCACTCTTCCACATATTGTGTGTAGGATGCAAGGTAGTAGTTGTTTACATTGGGATCCACAGTCCACCATGTTTCAGGTGTAAAGTGCTAGTCTGTGAGTGTAGTCAAGGTCTTATTCCTGCCCAAATGAAAGTCTCACAGAGATCTGTAAAATGTAAGAGTTTGATCTTCTGGAGAGGGACGGGAACGGCCTGAAACATATATAGGAACTTGGGGAGTGCGCCATTTTAAAGGAAGCTAACCTCCCTATCCACAAGAGTGTGTGCATGCACTGTAAAGAGAGTCTTCTGAGACCAAAAGAGTTGTTTGAAGTTGCACTTTGTGCAGTAGTAAAGACCTAGTGTCAGGGTTCCCCCCCCCCCCGATACGTTAGGGATTTAAGTGTGGAAGGGAGTCTTGGACTACAGTAGAGGAATGAGTTTCTTCCACCCAGATACAACCAGCTCTATCAAATTTCCCAGGTTTATTTGGAAGCCTTGCTAATGATCAATATTCCTCTAATAGAGGTAGAAGTTAGTTTTCTAAGGGATTTAGCCAGATTGATGAGGGAGAGGAGAATATCTTCAGCAAAGGTTGATAACCTAATGGTATATTGCTGAATCTCCGCATGACCTCATATCTTCTAGAGTAAAGGTTTCAGATCCAGGGAAAAAAGCACTGGGGATATGGGGCAAGGCTGTTGCATTGGATCTGTATCCTTAGGGACTTTGGGCCAGATGTAGGTAAGTATATTTTACCGATTCATAAATACCGAATTTTACCGAATTGGTATTTATGAATCGGTAAAATAGAAGGGGGAGATGTAGATAGAATCGGTAATTGAATTACAGATTCTGTAAAAATCGGTATTTACGGAATCGGTAAATACCGATTCGGTAATGCCCATTGATTCCTATGGGCATTGAAGCCCATAGGAATCAATGGGCATTACCGAATCGGTATTTATCGATTCGGTAAATACCGAATGTTGCAAGGGTGCAGGGGGTGTCACTTTGACACCCTCTAGCACCCCGAATTCAGGCATGTGTGACATGTGGCACACAGATATGCCCTAAGGGCATGTCTGTCTGTCACATGCCATAGGTGTGCATGCACACATGTGCATGCACATCTGGAATCGGTATTTTACCACCCAATTGGATTGGGTGGTAAAATACCGATTCGGTAAGGCCTGTGGGACTCAGAAGAGTCCCACCTACATCTCAAAATTACCGAATCTGTAGAAATACCGATTCGGTATTTTACCGATTCGGTAAATTTACTGATTCAGTAAATTTACCGAATCTGTAAAATAGGGCACCTACATATGGAATGACCATTCACCTACATCTGGCCCTTAACTCTTTTCACATTGTGGCATAAGATCACATCAAACCATCCCCGAAATCAAACTCTAAAAACTGCCTTGACAAGGGGCACCTTCAGCATGGTCCAAATAAGATCTTTTCAGTGTTTCTCTTCCTACTGTCCTTTCAGAATTTGGAAGTTGTGTATTGCACATTAGGGTACTTGAGTCTGTTCATCTGTCGGTCCATCCACCCACCCTACCTACCTACCTACCTACCTACCTACCTACCTACCTACCTACCTACCTACCTATCTATCTATCTATCTATCTATCTATCTATCTATCTATCTATCTATCTATCTATCTATCTATCTATCTATCTATCTATCTATCTATCTATCTATCTATCTATCTATCTATCTATCTATCCATCTGTCCATCTATCCATCTATCTATCTATCTGGCTGTCTGTCTGTCTGGCTGTCTGTCTGGCTGTCTATCTATCTATACAAATTCAGTAAGACTCATGGCCGTCAAATAAGGATGGGAACTCCTTAGAGAGAGTATAATGTATTTTCTATATTTACGTGTGGTTTGTGAGCTATTTTACTTTACTTAGGAAGGAAAGCGCCATTGTCAGCTATTTTTCCAGAATTTTCTGACAAGCGCAGATATATGCCTATTGTCTGTGACAGCCCAACTATTGGAAGCCTACACATGTTATTGCTGACAGAGCTGAGATGTGACTTGTCATTACAGCCCCACATCACTACCTCCCTCTTCTCTGGTGTCTGACTCCTGCATTTCTCAAAAGGCAAAACTTCATTTACAAGAACAACAATATACTCAAGTCTCAATTACACTTACATCTTGTACTTTTGCTTGCGATAATAAACATTATCCACTTTAAATAACCCAAAAGTAAAAGACAGAATTGTAGCAAGACCAAAAATATATTTTGAGTTTCAAGACCTCTAACTCAGCTATGAATGCATCAGTTCAAAACTCTTAAGATGTTAGTCAGCAGTGTATGTCTTGATGGTCCCAAACACAATGTAGTGCACATTCTGGGAGTTCACTGCAACACCATAGTGGAAAAGGATTCCTAGTTCAGATTCTGGAACACACTTCGTAGTGAGATCTGCACAAAGGAAAACCACATGTTCACAAAGAAACGAACCAAGCATTTGCAATGCACTAGGTCTCGCAGCATTAAAGTTTGAGTTATTGGCATTGTATATGACAATGTGTTGCATGAATTTTTTTGCAAACTCTGTATTGGCGCATGAAGATGATTTGCAAGTGCCTATTTTGTTGTTTGTAAATAAATATGTAAAGATTGTATATTTGTTTGGTTAAATAACATAACATAAAATATAAAACGTGCTTCATGACTGTCTCTCCATGCTTCTTGTATTTGCCCTCATGTCTCCTATTTGTAAAAGTGCGCGGGTAATGTAAATGTGAAATGCACTGTTTCCAAATGAGTGAAATTAAATAACATTACATAAAATATAAAATGCGCTTCCTGACTGTCTCTGCATGCTTCTTGTATTTGCCCTCATGTCTCCTATTTGTAAAAGCACGCTGCCTAATATAATTCTGAAATGCGCCGATTCCAAAATAGTGAAATTAAATAACATCACATAAAATATACAACGCGCTTCCTGACTGTCTCTCCATGCTTCTTGTATTTGCCCTCATGTTTCCTATTTCGAAAAGCGTGCGGTCTAATTTAAAAGAGAAATGCGCTGTTTCACAACAAGTGACATTCATTTTTTTTTGGGGGGGGGTAAAATTAGAAAGAACTTGCTGCCGACAGCGAGGCGCCACTTCATTGCAGCTCACGCCGTAAATCTTCGAAAGCCAGATGCACATGCATGAGTGAGAAAGAAACCGAAACCTAAAAGCTGTTAAAAACTAACGTGACCTGTTCACAAGGCACGCGTCGTGATCCGATTCTTTCTGCCATGCTGGCTACGGCAGAAGCTCACGCGCGTGACCTAATCCCTGTACAATGCCTGCGCGTACCCATCTGTTGTCTCCACTCGTTGTCGGATACATGAATACTATACTATTAGTATGGGTGGTCAAATGGAGATGGAAGTTTTGGAAAGGATTCAATTTTTACACCAAAAAGAACTGTTATGTTCTAGATCCTAATTGAATGCATTGAATAAATTGTACATTTGCATATATCAGTTTTTGTTATTTGTCCCGGTGTATAGACCGCGTTTTCCTTCATTAAAAAGGGCAACTATCATATACTTTAAGGTGGCTCTTCTGAGCTCAAAATTCTTTTTAACACTTGAGAATTTCTTCTGTAATCAAACTTCTAGCACAAAGTTCTTTCTCACTATGACTGGCCCGACTTCATTCACCACTGCTCAGCTTTACCTAATCTTGCAAATGAAAATGTAGCACTCACTTTGCCAGAATATTCGTGGTATGTGCTCAGTGAGTCAAACGTAGCAAGGCTGATTTCTAGTGTTTATCTGCTAGTCGCAACCCAAAGGTTTCAAGGCTGTGCCCTGAACACCGACTCATCCAGGGTGCATTGTGTTAATTATTATAGAAGTAAAGTTCACTTGGTACCTATTAGTTTTTTGCGATGAGTGATAGGGGCTGTGGGTGGGGAAGGGGCTTCGGAGAGCAGGGCTTTCAGTAAGAAAAGAGAAGCCGGGGTGGGCTCTAAAATGAATCCTTAGAAACAGATGTGGTCTAGGCGATTAAATGGTATGGCTTAAAATATGTACACCAAGCTCACATGCTTTGAACACAGTGCCATATGGCCAGTAATTGGGTTTTTATGAAAGCATGCAGCCACACCATACAACGGAAGCATAATAGCTGTATGAAATTAATAAATGTTCTAAAAAAAACATTTTTATTTAAAGTGCTTAAACGAGTGTCTTCGACACTGCTGTTCTCCCACTCACACAACTTTCTTTAAACTTTAACTGTTGCAGGCTGCTCAAAGCCGGTGCAGTATGTGCTGTGGTGGTCTTTGCAGCAGGACGTAAGTTAGGATTTAAAGGGACAGTCACTGGGAGTGGGCCAGGAGGACAGCACACATGTTAAAGGGACAGTGAGCTGCTGGCAATAGGCACACAGCCGCCATTGTTAAAGCGCAGCATGTCGCTTTGTCAAAAAATAAATAAGAATGTTTTAAAAGTTGAGTTAGGTAAGCTGCAAGGCACAAAAGAAAGGTGCAGTGTGGCGCATTCTAAAAAAAACTTAATATTTAAGGTTAAAGTGTGATGTCGCAGTGTGCATGTTTTGTAAATATAAAGTGGCCGCACAAGCACCCACATAAGTGCTCGCCTGTAGTAAATTGTGAAAAAACAGCGCATTTAAAGATAAAGCATGACGTACTAAGCAGCTGTAGCCAAGGACGGGGAGTGAGCATTAGCAAATATGAAGAGCAGCTGTTCAGGATAATGAGGAGAAGGCGCAAGCATGGGTGTGAGTAAGCTCCTGAGCCTAAATAGCAAAAACTAAAAAAAATAGGAGAAATGAATGTCCGCGGGGACGTGCTGGTTTAAGGCAGAGAGTTAAATCGAAACTTTCCGTGGGGCGGGACTTCCGGCTTTGGAAGCCCGCGCACGTGCCACGGAGAGAAGCACTGCTGGTGACGCGAGGCTCCCATGCCCTAGAGAGAGCCCCGCGGTGGCGGCTGAAGTCCGGAGTGGCGGTGAGTGGGCGGGCGCTCGGTGCGGTGCACGTGTGTGTGTGTGTGTGTGTGCGCGCGTGTGTGTGTGTGTATGCAACGGCGGGGGTGGGTTCTCTGAATGTGTGGGTGCGTGCGTGCATGGGCGCTCGTGTGTGTGTGTCTCTGTTTCTGCGCATGCGTGTGTGGTGTTGGTGCTTCCCAGGAGACAGCAGCTGAGCGCGTTCGCGAGCGCGTGGCCCGCTGAAATCGCCTCCTTCAACAGGCAATGCGCGCGGCCAGGTGCTGTCTCCTGGGAAGCACACTCAGTAACAAAAGATCTCCTGGCGGACACAGCGCTGACGCGCTGTTACGCCACGAGACCTAAAAAGCACATCTTTCAGCCTTTTCCCAGTTACCTCCTCTATCCAGAAAGACCTCAGCATCTCATTTTGAGAGAATGCCCCAGTATTCCCACTGAAACATCAACAGGAGTTGCAGGCGCCTTTTGAATTACAAGTAAAGCAGGAAAACTGCAGACCAGATTTTTTCATCCAGAAAGCAGGGAAAATGTCCAATTGTACCTCAGGGTACAAATGGGGGAAATGTGGGATTCTTGCAGGTTATTACCCGTTTACTTGTGATCAAATGAAACAAAGTCACCTCATCCTGGAAAAAACGTGACTGCGGTATTGGTGATGGGAGAGGAAATGTCATAGGGAATACATTTGAATTCCAGCCAAAGAGAACGGTGCTCCATTGAGAGAATTACCTCTGTGGTGGTGTGCTGTATAAGTCTATTAGACCATGCATTAATTCCTTCCTACATTCAGATGGGAGAAAAAAAGCTTAGCTGCGTATATTATTAATATATGCCTCTACTAATTATTGCAACAAAAAAAAGATTTGATTTTTTCTGCATTCTGTCCATCATTTGTATGTCTTTTGCTTTCATGGTCTAAGTGTGCCCAGACGTGGGTCCTTGTCTCACTGTGCCACTGGATTCTAGCTAGTCTGGCTGATTAGGAGTGATGCCCCGAAACTGGTCCCAGGATGCTTGTTTCCGGTCCAGGGAGGATTTGGCTTGGCAGCTTGGGCTGGACTGTTCCCATAAGGCACAGCATCAGGACTATTTTGCATATGTCTGGGTCTAAGCTGGGGTGGCATGGTGAGCAAAAGAACAATGGATTTAACCCAGATCTATTGACTGAGGGTAAATGTTTGATTTTCTCTGCATTCTGTCCATCATCTGTGTGTCTTTTGCTTTCTCTACTGATTATTGGTCAGATGCTCATAAAATATGAACCAATTAAATCAACCCTCTTGTTTCCTCCTTAGGCCCAAAAAAGTGGGGAGCAGAAGTAAGGGGTCTCACACAGTGGCACTTGGCTCGTTTTAGATAGCCATCTAGATCTCGTTTCAAATTTCAGTTTTTATGGGGTCTTGTTCTTTATGAACAATAAATCTAATGATGTTCAATTATGTGAGAGTGTCCCATATTCATCTGCTCTCCAGGGCTTTGTAAAAAACATAATCGTGGAGTTATAAATCAAAGCTAACATTTTCTCGAGCCTCATTTAAAACTATGAGACAGCCATATGTTTTTCTTTTACGAGATTTTGGCAGAGTTTTCCTTTAAAATGTTCTCTTGTGTTTTTGTACCCCCACATATGAGGTGTCCTCAGAGAGGCTTCAGGACACAGGGCATTCTGATTCAGCAGCGTTTTCCCAGAGTCAGTCTATAATAAGCTCGGCATTTTTGCTGTTACTCATTGTTTTAATGAAATGAACAAATGCAAGTAGCCTTCAAAACGACATTCTGCTGAGTAGGAAAGTGTGCATGATAGATGGATATTGTGAAAACTCAGCTTGCTTTGAGAGTGAAATACAAATTGAGAATAAACAACAGAGGAAGATCAGAGAAGGTTCTACAAGCAGAACACATGAATGAATGTGATAAAACTCTACTTTATGAGGAACCTGATCTTAGAGGCGTTTCTGTATTGATTTTCCCATCACCTTTGTTGTAAAGCGCTCCGATACCCTTGGGTCTGGCTAGCGCTATGTAAAACTCCTAAATAAATAAATAAATACGAAAGGGGTGATAAAAGATGCCACACACATCCCAAATAGAGATCACTTTTGTATCCTGAAGATGACAATGACACTTTTGGAAAGACACCAAAGCAATGGAGCAACACCGGTGCACGGGACGGGGTGCGAGGGAGGCGGGGGGTGACTCAGTGGAGAAAGGCCCAATGATATGTTTCTATTATGGATCTAAGGGGAGTGATCCCATTGACAAGAGTACCTCACTTGTGATACGTAGTTTTAATTGCCCACAAACACACTGGCCGTGATCTCATATTGTAATCCCAAGTACTTGGCCATTACATTATGCCCGCCGTCTTCACTTCCCAGTGCTCCACTGTATCATAGAATCACTCACTCTCCAGTCAGTCATTTAGTCACACACTCAGTCAGTCAGTCACTGACGGACTCACTCATACACTAACCCCCTTACTCTATTTAAGATACTCATGGACCAATTACTCAATCACTATGTCACTCACTCAGTCACTTCCTCACTCACTCTAGTATCCCCATATGTAACTCACTCACAAGCTAATTTACAAAAACTTCTACCAATCTCTCCCTCCCTCTCATGGACAAACATAAAAATCGGTTTCACATGGGAAATCCCTATTTCTTGGCCTTTGTACTTTAACTATTAAACACATTTGTTGTGTCTGTCCAAGGCTTTATTCAATTTGGTTTAAGTTTCTACAGTTTATTTGTAATGAGGATGGATAGAAAACAATGACATTCCCAGTCGCCCCAACCTCATTGGTAGTAGTCATTGCATGATTGGCAAATTTACGAAATTGATCATTCTGGCAATCGAGTAAATAGAGAAAAACATTAAAGCGAAATCAGTCAAGAAGAATGCATTAGATACAGTCTGAGTAGGATTTTAGCATTGTTTTAATGGTGCATGCAATATAAAAATATAGACAGACGTTAAATAATATGAAAATGTGCACGGTTTTAATCATTATTGTTTACCTATGCTGTGCCGTCATTAGTATTTGTTTTTACTTTTGTAAATTTAGGACCTTTTTTAATGTTCCTGTTTTAATGATATTTTATTGCATTTGATTTTATATGCATACATTAAAGGTACTTTTTGATGTGTGCAGTGTTAAGAGAGATCTAAACACCTGATTACTGAAGAGTAGCTTGTACAGTGTGCTGCCCTGTTCAATTAGAGTGGTGCTGGGGTCCCTCTAAGGAAAATAAACAGCATGATATGGTCCTAGTATATGTTGTAATTGAGGGAAATTCATAATAACCTCAGTAACAAGGTCTAATGGGGCTACCAAGAAGCACAGAAGAACCTTGATAAGACCTACAAAAAGGTCCACCCAGAAATACTGAAAGTGCAACCAAATGTATATTTACAACCCCCTCAGTAAAGGGTATTTGGGGTCTATCCAGAAGCAGTGACGGTGTAACCCAGACAAATCCACAGGCACATTCTTTTCAATAAAAATGTTCTATTGCCTACCCAGGCCTACTTAAAAGTGCTGCCAATTTGTTTGGTTGAAATACGGGAGCTGGGAGTGAGTATCCACATCAATCCATGAACCTGTGGAAGTAATGAAAATAGATAAAAGTAAAGGTGAGGCAGTTGCACAGAAAGAGTTTCACAAGGAAGGGCCTGACAGGTGCTACAGGGTAAACAACTCAGAAAGACTCAATTGATCTCTCTGCCCTTTACCTGGATGCCTGCCCCTATACATTTTGATGCAGTGTTGGCAATGCTTGAGGCTTTGGATGTCTGGAGCTGAGGAGACCTTCAACTTGTGATTAAATTGTCAGCACATTCGTCAATGTTGATGCTGTTTTAAATGAGTAGAGCTCCAACGAGCTAACAAGCTCCATGTAGAAGGTGAAGATGAAAGGGGACAGATTGGAATCCTGGTGGACTCCAACGGTGATAAGGATCTTTCGGGACCTGAAGATAGACATGTGAATGAACTGGAATCGTCGGCTGAAACATTAGGAGGCAAACTATTAGAGAAGGATGTGTATGAATCCCATTTGAGACTTTATGGTCTGGAAGACTGTGGGATGGTTGATGTTGTCAAAGGCAGCGGAGAGGTCCAGCAATATCAGTAGAGAGAGATCATGTTTATCTGTAGTCAGGAGCTCATTTTCTAAGGTGTGTACGTTAATCATCTCCATAAAGCAGCATGATCTGAAGCCAGCTTTGTAGTTGTGCAGGAGATGCTGGGCAAACAAGTGATCTTGGAGTTGAGTGTAGACTGATTTTTTGATAGCATTGCTGATGAAGGTAAGTGACTGGTCATCTGGTAGTTGGTGAGGTCATCAGCGTCTATTCATTAATGACTGGGAGGATTTGGCCTGTCTTGAGAGCTTCAGGGAAGATACCTTGAGTGAGAGAGGTGCTGACAATGGAGAGTATGGATAAGAGATCTCATCCGGATAGAGCTTTGATGAAGAAAGAGGATAAACAATCTTTTTCATAGGAGGTGCTTTTGAGGAAGTTGTGTAAGTTGGTGAGATCCACAATAGATTGGGCTTCAAGAAGGGGTGAGTCTAAAATGGGAGCAGGCCTGCTGTTCTCAATTCACCTGTATTTTTCACAGTGTTTTCAAAGTTTTGATGGCATTGCACTTGTCTGTGGAGTGTTGGAGAGAAGGACCTCACTTGGGTTTCCACAGTGCTTGATTGTCTTGAAGTGTGTTTGTTCTGTTTCTGTTGGCAGCTTCATTGATAGTTTTGGTATAGTATTTCACTTTGGCTAATGTGATGATTTGCAGGAATATTGCACCGAGGTCCTTTAGTAACTTAAGGCCATTGGTGGTACTGTTTTTTTAAAATCATTTTCATTCTTGTCCGTCAATTGAGCTGTGTTGCTGATGAGGTCATTTGAGTACCAGGATCGAGAAGGTTTTGTTTGCCCTGGAGTATTTTAGTTGGAGCTTTGGTGCTCACATGGTTTCAAAGAAAAGTGTTGAAGTTGTTTACAAAAATGGTGACGCTGGATGTGTCAACATTGGCAGGGAGGCAGATGAGTTCAGCTCATATTGTTGATGCAGAAGTCTGTGAAGTATTTGACGGTTTTGGGTTGACCACTGTTTGTTAATTGAACATTGAGCAGGGGATAAGGATGGAAAGGGGGCCGGTCCACCTTTGAGGTATGGGTGTTTTGCATTTGTTTGTTTTTAATGTTGTTAATGAGGTTGAGGTGTTGGATTTTTCAGTGTGTTAGTTGGTTTGCAAGGCTGTATCATGGAATCACTGTCACAGTATCGTAGATAGCATGATAAAAATTGTGCTTACCACAATATCATGATCCTATACTTATAATGGTAAGCACAATAAAATTGGGAATAAAACTATCGTTCACCTCTAAGCTACTTCTATCCTATCCCCCACCCGCCCCCTCCTCTGTTGCTGATTTTTTATCCTCCACTATATGGCATAATGCCACTATCCTAATTAAAGGCAGACCTTTCTATTGGAAGTCCTGGAGACAGAGAGGTCTGATCTGGGTTTCTCAACTTTTTTCTCACTCCACTTTTCTATCTTTTCCCTTGTTGCGTCTTTCCTTTGATTTGCCTGCTTCCTTTGCACGTAATTATCTCTTATTGAAAGAAGCTATCCTGCCTCTCTATGCCCAGTTTTTGCACTCTCCTAGCCTTTCTCCATCTCCTACTCCTACCTCACTACTCCACTCTTTCCTGACCTCCCACTCCAAAGCCTCCCGTATCTATGCTTTCCAGCGCTCCAAATCTCTTCCTCGCCCAAAATCTAAAGTAGAGGAGCAATGGGAAAGTGACTTTGCTACTTCTTGGCCCATTTCACTTTGGGACAAGCTGTGGATGAAACTTCGCAAATCCTCCAGAGCTGCCAATCTCATCCAAACTCTATTTTTCATTTATAATAGACTCCTTTTTACACCGTTTCTACTTCATACCAGATTCCCCTCTGTCCCTGATCTCTGCTGGTCCTGTTCTACTCCTACTGCTACTTTGTTCCACATGCTCTTTTCTTGCACTATTATTCAGAACTTCTGGAAGTAAATTTGGTCCCAAATTAACGATATCTTCCACACCCAAATCCCCTTTACCTTTACTCATATCTTTCTCGGTAGTCTCTCTCCGTGCTGGGACCAGGTTACTTCTGATATACGGATTATTGATTTACTGATAGCAGTTGCATTCCAACAAATTACTGCTAATTGGAAAGATTTTATGAAGATATCGATCAAAGCATGGTGGTATTATGTCTGTCACAATCATAGATTAGACACTGCCTTTGTTTTTCCTCCTCAAATGGCGATGAAGCGTAATGTTTTGTGGCTCCCTATATCAATGTACCTCGACGCCTCTGCTAAAAAATCATTTCATTTGTCACCACCTCAACAAGAAGTTTCCAAACCTCCCTGATTGACCTACTCATTCCTAACCATTTTCATTTATAACAGATTTACTACTCTTTTTCAATTTTCTACTCAATGTTTACTTTAACTTGATTTTCAACTGACGTATATATTTATTGTATTTTTATCTTTGTTATTTTACTTGATTATGTCTGCAAAGATTCACCAACTTATTTTGCTCCTCTTCACTATTATTGTATTACTGTATTGACACCTTTGTATTTTCAATAAATTTTACTCTGAACTTAAAAACTATCGTTCACACTAATATTCCCAAAAATAGACAGAAATATTGATTTTTAAATATAAATAAAATTTAAAGTAGTAAATGTAAAATATTTTAACATGTTATTTTATTATATTGTAAATTAAATATATTCCGCTAATATTTAATACTATCTATAAATATATACTTCTATGAACACACAAGCACATATATGTGTTTATATTGATGTAATTATATACATATTGTGTAACATAATTAATAAACATATCTATTTTACATGTTATTATTCTTTTTTATAATTTAGATATGTTACTATGAATATATATATATATATTTTTATACAAATATTTATTTTGCGCTAAAATAATTTTTTATACGGTAAATGTATTAATATGGACACGTTTGACAGGTTATTAAAGCATTGGACTCTTCCCGTGGCGCTGGACATGTTAAAGGCAGCTTTCCCTGCCCGCACGTCGCCCCACAAACTTTCTCCAGCCTCCACAGGGGCACAGGGGAGACTGCTACCCGATGACACCCCAATAAAGTGCTGGATTCTTCCTGTAGCGCGGGACACATTAGAAGGTGGCTTTCCCTGCCCTCATGCCTCTCTGCAAACTTTCTACAGAGCCCTGCTGCTGGGGTTGGACTACGTCCCGAAGACTCCGCAGGGGCACAGGATGGGTTGCTGCCTGATGAAGCGCTATTAAAGTGCTGGACACTTTCTGCAGTGCAGTACAATAGAAGGCAGTTATCCCTGCACGCACAAAGATCCACAAACCTTCTCCAGAGTCCTGCTGCCGGGGTGGGACTATGTCCCCCAGCCTTCAGAAGGACACAGAAATATCCGCTGCCTGAAGACGCGCAATTAAAGCTTTGGACTCTTTGCGCAGCACGGGGTGTGCGCTGGGCATGCCATTGTGGAGATGGGCCTGTCTTAGACTGTCTGAGACAGGAAGAGGCAGGACAGGGTAGCCGTATTAACATCGACTGTTCCACAGATCCGTGGTGAACTAAGAAGGACTATTCTCACCCAATCATGGTAAGATCTTTTCAGCCATTTCTGTACGATCACAATGGGCAAACGGAAGGTGAGAGGCAGTCCTCAGGGGGTGGCAAAGACTGCAAAAAAAGCAGCCCATCATGCAGCAAAGAATTGTACCATTGATGACAATGATCATCTCATTGAAGAGGTAGAATCACTATTAAATAAGAGAAATACACCTAATCATGCCGAGTCTGACCCCAAGTAGCTGACATCTTTAAGAAAAAACGACTACATCTACCGGCATGAAGAAATAGTTATTATTACCCTCAGAGACACAACCAGGTGTGACTGCCACTCTTCAAATAAAGGACACTGGCTGTGGTTCTAACCCACAAAACTTTGGTCTGCAAACGCACAATCCAGTTGTAGGTGGGAATTTACTAAGAATAACTACTGTCCCTGAGATTGTGTGCAGAAATTTGTTTAGCCCACTACAATCATTGGATAATGAGAATAGTACTGTAGGTAGTACGGCTATACAAAGGACTCAGCCTAAGTCAACCACTATTGTGTCTACACAGTGTAATTGTCACAATGAATTGAGGGAATTACAGGTTACCATTACTCAATTGAGGGAAGATCTTGTCCAAATGAAGGCACATGTAGGATCCTTAGTAGAGAAACTGGGTACACAACAATAATCAGTCAGCGGAGACGAGATAACCAGATATAAGAGAATGGGAAGGGAACAAACTGTAAGTAGACCCGGTGCAAGTGGTTTGGACCAAAGTAGGAACACATACTCGCAATTGGCCTAGCAAGGGTCAGTCTTCGGAAACCGCTTTGATCAGATACCCTCACATAAGGACCCACGATGAGGGAATAGCAGTGCGCATCCAAGTTTTCCCCACAAGGTCGTCAAAGCCATTAACTATCTAGTCAAACCACAATTCCCATTACCAGGATCTTCCATGAGAAGGAATGTGTAACATCATAGTCATCTAAAATAAGGGATAGATTGGAACAAAGGCTTACCCCGGTAGGAGGAGATTACGTTTGGGGGGACTTTGGGAACAAAAGACACGCTCCTTGTCCCAGGTCTAAGAACTCACAGGAGGACATGGGTAGCAAATTATTCATGGTTAATGTTCCTAAAGTACAGAGTGGTTTATGATAAAATAATGAGGCCTTAACAAATAAAGTTATACAATGGATCAGGTAAACTTGACACTGCGGTACCATTATTAGATCTGAAATCTTCGCTGTGAGACACTCCAAGTATAATGATGAATACGGCTATATAACACCTGAATTAGCTAATGGCAGTTAGTGGATTGGCCTGGTGAACTTGGATCAGAGCACCTTACCTCATAATGGGTCGAAGATTCAATGTAAATTCAACTTACTAGAAAGAAGCTTTAAGCAAAGTGTCACCTACAACAAAGCCTGAGTTCTTAGCAGCAAACGGGACAAGGGGGCCATTCCAGTTTGACCAGTGCCAGAACTGAACCTAGAGGTCAGCCAGACAGAGCGAGGGATTGCCACTTCCTAATCCGGGGCTAAGTTTGGAGGTAGAAACTCCTAGGTAATGTCTCGCCGACCCTACAGGTCACATATCAACTCAACCAAGATTAGTACTATAAGGAGGCAAGCCCTAGCAAATCAAGCACCCAGGGCCTCTGAGACATCTTCTAAACTAAAGATCCTCCTGTGGAAAGTAGCTGGTCTGAAGCCCACATTGATTAGTGTGGTTCTGAGATGAGGCGAGGCTGCCGTGTGAGGTCCTGTAGCATCAACGTCAAAGATCCTGTAGACGAAGTTTGCAATGCAAAGTCTGGGTATCGAGGATGCAGCGGGCAGCTGGCAAAGAGTCAGTTCCAAGGAGGCTGGGATGCAGAGGCCGTCCTCGTTATTGATCAGCTATCAATGAGGGATGCGAGGACCTTATTCGGAGATGTGGCGCGTCAGTGATGCGTCATATCCAAAAATGCGAGGTTGATGTGAACCTTATGCACCAGGTGCAAACCATTCAGCAGCGGTAATGCATCAGTTCTGATTGAGGATGCGCCAAGGAGTTGTGTCGGTTCGACTTAATGATGTGACTCTCAAATAAAACGATGTGTTGGTCCCATTTCCAAGGGTCCAGGCCTGGGGTGGCACCATTTGTCAGGGAAGACTCACAGATGGCAGAGTCTAGGTGCAAATGTAAGTTTGTTGGAAGCCTGTTATGTCCCTGAGAATTCAGATCAGAAGGCCAGCTAACTATCCTTGGAAGTCACTCTGGATTCTGGGTTTAAGTGATGCAGGTCCAGTCCTTCTCACCCAGGAAAGAGGACAGCTAGCAATAGGTCAGCACAGCAAAGCAGGAGTCCAGTAGAGTAGCAGTCCAACAGAGTGGCAGTCCTTTCAGCAGCACAGCAGTACTTCTTCCTAGCAGAGTATGCATAGGTACAGAAGTGTACTGAAGTGGTGGTATCTGAGTTCCTTCTTTTATGCACAGTTGTGCCTTTAAAGTGGGGAGAAACTTTGGAGACAATACTTTGAAGTGCAACAATGCCCTGCCAGCCCTGGCTCCAGACTAACTGCAGAGGGTAGGCACTAGCAGCCCTTTGTGTAGGGACACCACACACCCTATTCAAATGTAGGGGAGACTGGGTCCAGCTGCGTCCTCCCACCCTGTCAGGATAGCTTTTCATTCACACCTATGCTCCCATTGTGTGTTGCTGTCTAGGTGGAATACACAAAGCCTAACTGCCAACTACACCCAATCATGTGACCAGAGAAAGGCTGCAGACACCAAATGGCCAACGCACGATAATGCAAAGTTTCTAAAAGTGCCATTTTCACAATTGTAATTTAAAATCCAACTGCACCATAAGTTAGGATTTTAAATTAGGATTCCAGATTCACCAAACATTAACCACTTATATATTCCCAGTTGAAAATTACACTTATAATATGGAATAAGGTAATCCCACTGCCAGAACATGTAAAACTTGAAAGTACATGTCCTGCTTTTTAAATACATTGCACCCTGCCTTCTGGGTTGTCCAGGGTCTATGATAGGGGTGACGGATGTTTTAAAAAGGACGTTTTGGGCCTGGCAAGAGGTTTAAATTGCCAGGTTGACATGGCAGTTTAAAACTGTACACCCAGGTTCGTCAATGGCAGACCTGAAACATGTTTAAAAGGCTACTTAAGTGGATGGTACAACCACTGTTTGATTTACAGAACCTGGGGACAGATAGTGCACATTACTAGGGACGTAAAGGTAAATTCAATATTCCTATTATGGATAAGCCAATGTTACCACGCTTTAGGGAGCAAGCACAAACACTTTAGCACTAGTCAGAACTGGTAATGTGTGTAGAATCCTAAAGCCAGCAAAAACAGGAGGTCTGAACGCAAAAAGTTAGGGGAAACCATACCAAGGATGCCAGGTCTAACAGTGAGCCTTCCACCTTCTATTATCCACCAAAACAAAGTTCCGTAAAGATTGGGGTAAATACAGTTTAAATCTTGTAATAAGTTCTGGAGACTAGTGTCTGCCTCATAATATACTTCAAAACCAATACTTAAGCTTCTTAGTTATAAATGAATGAGACCTTGCCATGTAAGTCAATTGAGGAATGGCACTCTACTACAAAACAATGCCCTCTTTGCGAGAAACCTTTTTCTGGTTCAGGGTCTGGACATATTTTTTGCTTTAATGCCACTGGTACTATGCCTAATCTAGTGATGCAAAACCTTTAGACGTACAGAATATAGGAGTGTATACATTGCCAGGAGCTAGTCATTTGGTGTCTTTAAAATTTGTCTTAGATGGTCACATTTTCATAGAAGGATGTAGTTACGTCACATTCTTGCCATAATCTCCATTCTATGCTGGTACTGGTCTGATATTGCCAGCAACCTGATTCAGATTTATCAAATATCCTTTTCTTTATCCTCTGAGACATCTATACTGATTCTGGTCTGATATCGGCAACCAGCTGATTTACGTTTGGCAGATATCCTTTTCCTTATACTGTTGGACAACTATACTAGTCTGTTATTGCTAACAAGCTGTCTCAAATGTATCAAATATCTTTTCACCGTCACTGATTCAAATTTATCAGATATCTTTTTCTTTATACTCCAAGACACAGATACTGGTACCCTTCTGATATCGAAAGCAAGCTGATTCAGATTTATCAAAAATCCTTTTCTTTATACTCCAAGACATATATACTGGCACTAGTCTGCGTGTGACAACAAGCTGATTCACAGTGATAAAATATTCTTTTCTTTATACTGCCGGACAAATATACTGGTCTGATATTGCTTATAATTTATAGACAAGTATATTGGTGCTGGTCTGATATTGACAGCAAGCTGATTCAGATTTATCAAATATCCTTTTTTTATTCTTCAAGAAAACTATAAAAATACTTGTCTGGGGGGCGTGGCCAAGATGGCGGGCTGAGAGGACGCACTTGCCGAGAGCTCCCGGACCCCTGAAACCCTGCACCGCTCGCAACCGCTGATTCCCCCCCGGATCGAGCGGTGACTGTGCCTGGTGACCCCCGTGGTGGTGTGGAGCACCTGGTGAGCCCTGGGTGCCCCGCCAAGGGTGCGATTCCGCCTGAGATAGCCTGGGGCGGAGCCCGCTGGTCGGCTTGTGTGCAGTCTGACGGCCGCGAGACGTTCAGGCTTGGGGTCTCGGCGATGTGATTTGCCGATTGTGAGTGGCCTGCCGGAGTGCCTGCGCTGTGGTGTTCGAGCAGGTGTCGAGGAGGACTTCGCCGGCGGAGCGGAGCCGAACGGAGGAGGGCAACGGAGGCGAAGCCGGCCTCCGATTACTACGCCAGTCCGGGGCTCGAAAACGCTCGCTTCGCGCGGCCGCTCCGGCCCAACCCTGGTCGTGGTGGAGTTGTGTCGCGCCTCCGGAGCATTTATTCATCCAGACGAGCCGGCCCTGGCTGCCTTTGCCCCGCGAGCCTGCCCTCCAGCTGTGTGTATCGCCATTGGACTCGCGACGGAGGTAGGCCTTGTTGCCTGGGCGTTGGCCCATTGACTGTAACGGGCGGCCATTTTGGGTGCCTCGGGCCAGCCGTCCGGCCTTGAACGGGGCCTCCGCGTAGCGGTGCTTCCTGGCTGGCGACTGGCTGCACTGATCCCAGTAGCCTTCCCGCTGCACAGCGGCCATCGGTGACCACCGCACCGCCAGGATGTCGAACGCCAGGGGTCAAAGGAGAGGCAACCGAACTTTGCCGGACATGTTGGGACGCGGTGCCCTACGCAGCGGAGGGAGCCGGGCCGCCCCGAACTCCCCGGCCCCTTCAAGAGGCGCTGAAGGCGGGGAACCCCCAGTGACACGATCGTTTTTGGAGTCGTTGTTTAGCTCCTAAAGAGAGGATTTTCAGACTTTGAAGCAAGAGGTGGCCGGGGAGGTCCGTGAGGTACGGAGAGAGGTGGACTCTCTGGGGGAGAGAGTCAACACTGTGGAGGAAGCTGGTCACTCCAGGGACGAAGAGATTACCCACCTGCAGCAGGAGGTCCTGCGGCTGCGGGAGCAACAGATTGAGCTGCAGGCCCACGCCGAGGACCTCGAAAATCGGTCCAGGCGGAACAACGTCAGGGTCCGGGGCGTCCCGTCCGGCGAGGAGGGTGAAGATGTGACCGCCTACCTGGAGGCCCTCTTCCGCGCAATTTTGGGGGAGTCAGAGGACTTTCAAGTCCGCATCGACAGGGCGCATCGGGTAGGCCGCCCTCGCAGAGCCACGGCGCCCCCCCGGACATTTTGGCTTTTCTACCGGATTTCCCCCTGAAGGAGCGGATCCTCCGCGAGGCCCGGCGGCAGCAGCCTTTCCGCTACAGAGACCACCCGGTGGCCCTCTATCAGGACTTGTCTACGGTCACACTGCAGAAGAGAAAATCCTTTAAAATCGCCACGGACTTCCTCCGGGAGCATGACACGCAGTACTCCTGGGGGCACCCCTTTCGCTTGATTTTCCGGTGGAACGGGACATTGCACCAACTCCGGTCCCTCCAGGATGTCTGCGCAGTATTGGGCATCACAGCATCGGATACAGACACCCCGGCGCCACGCCGTAGACGAAGCACTCGAGATGGTTGGCAGCAGGTTGGAGAGAGGCGCTCCCCGCCCCCGGAGCGGCCTGACTCGCCCACGATTCGGGCGGACATGTCGGCCGCCATTCAGGAGGCCTCCAGAGCAACAACGAACAGTGAAGTGGCCTTGACGGCCTGAACTTACTCCGGGGGGAGTCTACATTAGCCTTTCATTATTGCAGGTGTGGGGGTTCTGGGGGTGGGGAGGGACGGGAAGGCGGGTGCAGGTGGTGGTGGCTGAACGTCCACTAGATTGACTTTCCGCGGCCTTGTCCGATAAGGACCGGACTGGGACAATGACTTCTTTGAATGACTTGAGAGGCGGGGAGTGGGAAAGGGAATTGCAGGGGGGTGTTTCGAGTTTGGGGGTTTGCTGGGGGGCTGGGAGTTGGGAGCGGTATGGAGTTGGGTGTGTGAAGTTCAGGGGGAAGGGGGGGGGGTCCACTTAGTTGAGGGGTTTTGGGGTTTGGGGACTGTACTGTGCCGTAGGGAAGTTTGCATTCGCTGTGTGCTTAGGCTTCTTGAGGTGGCCTCTGTGTTTCACTTGCTGGGCTTTGCCCGCTTCCATGTGCGTTTCAGGGGTTCCCCTCCTTGATGGCTCTTAAAGTTGTTACTCTGAATGTGAAAGGGCTGAATAACCCGGTTAAAAGGCGGGCAGTTCTGTCTCTGTTGGAGAACTCTCAGGCTGATATCTGCCTCCTGCAGGAAACCCATTTGCTGGCCAAAGATTGTCCCAGAATGCGTACCCCCAAGTTCCCCACGCAGCTTTTTTCCTCCAGCGCTTCTAAAACGGCGGGGGTGGCACTAAGGGGTTCAGGGGGGAGGTCTTGCAAAAGGTAGCGGAACAGAAAGGGAGGCTTCTGGCGTATAGGATTACGGTGGGGGGCTTGGTGATGACTGTAGGCTCCATATACGGCCCCAATGACCATCAAGATCAGTTTTTGCACAGGGCATTGGAAGACGTGGCGTCCACCTCTGATAGGCACATAGTGTTAGGAGGGGATTTGAATCTGGTCTTTGACGCGACTCTGGACAGGTCTGTGCAACGGCGCCACCAGTTGGGAGAGCTCTCGAGCTCGGTTCGTACCCGACTTGAGGAGCTGGACTTGCATGACATGTGGCGCAGCCTCCACCCTGCGACCCGCGCGTACTCCTATTTCTCTCACGCACACAAGTCCTACGCGCGCCTGGACCATCTACTTGTGACTGGCCTGATGCTCGCACTGGCCTCGAATGCCGACATGGGGGTCCTCTCTCTTTCCGATCATGCGCCGGTGGAGGGTACCTTCAATGTGCCCCCGGTGGCTCGCCCGAGAGGGGTCTGGCGTCTCCGGGATACACTATTGCATAGGCGTTCAACGGTGCAACAGATCCGCGCAGCCATTGCGGACTTCCAGCGCGTAAATGATAACGACGACACCTCCCGCGCGACGCAATGGGCCGCCCTGAAGGCTGTGCTCCGGGGCGAATTTATCGCTATCTCCTCGGCGGAGAATAAGGATCGCCAGCTCAAACGGGACGAGCTTACACGGCAAGTGCGGGAGCTGGAGCAGGTCCATCATAGAACGGGCGCCCCCAGAGTCTGGAGGCAACTGCAAGCCGCCAGGAAACTCTTGTCTGCTCTTGACATGGACCGGGCTGAGTACGCGATTCTTCGCCTGAAGCACAAGTATTACACCGGTGGCGACAGGTGTGGACGGCTCTTGGCCAACAAGCTTAGGGTGCAACATCAACAGCACCGGGTGAAGGAGCTGGTTACCCCTGCAGGAGGTTCAGTCATGGAGGACGAACAGATTGCGGATGTTTTCCGTAGTTTTTACGCTGACCTCTACACTGGCGAGGCCCCCTCCGCCCTGGCGGAGGCGGACTATCTGGAATCGGTGACGCTCCCGTCGTTGGCGCCGGATCAGGCCCAGTATCTGGAGCGGGAGATTCGTATCGAGGAGGTGGTCACGGCGATCTCCCGGCTTAAACCGGGTAAGGCCCCGGGACCGGATGGCTTCATCCCCTTTTTTTATAAGACCTTCTGTCAGGAGCTGGCGCCTTTGTTGACCCGCCTCTTCAACACGTTCTCGGAGCCGGGCGCCATTCCCCCCGAATTTCTTCAGGCCACGGTCTCCGTGATCCCCAAGCCGGGCAAGGACCGGACTGCATGTGGATCCCACCGCCCTATCTCGCTACTGAACACGGATCTGAAAGTTTTCACTAACATACTGGCGGCACGGTTGGCACTTCATCTCCCGGGCATGGTTGACTCGGATCAAGCCGGCTTCGTGCCAGGCAGGCAGACGGTGGACAACACGAAGAGGGTGACTCATATTCTTGAGAAGGCCTCCAGGATCCCCGGGGAAAGAATGCTCCTCTCCATAGACGCGGAGAAGGCTTTCGACAGAGTGCACTGGCCCTACCTGGAGAAGGTCCTGAGCAAGTTCGGGGTTGGTGAGAAGTTCTGGCACCTGATCTTCAACTGCTACCGGTTGCCGTCCGCGGTGGTCCGAGTGAACGGGGGCAGCTCCCGACCCTTTCCTATAGAACGGGGTACACGACAGGGATGTCCACTGTCCCCTTTGCTCTTTGCTCTTTATATGGAGCCGTTTGCTCAAAGGGTTCGGCAGAACCCCGATATTATCGGGGTTGAGATGGGAGAGTTTCACCACGCGATTAGCCTCTATGCGGATGACGTCATTTTGACGCTCGATGACCCACGGAGGTCACTGCCGGCATGTATCGCGGAATTGGATCTCTTTGCCGCGGTGGCGGGCTTCAAGGTGAACCTCGGGAAATCTGCTGCCCTCGATATTTCGCTTACCGGCGCCACCAGGGCTGATTTGCAAAGGCTTTTCCCTTTGAACTGGTCCGGGGACCGGGTCCCGTATTTGGGGATCCTTTTGGCACCTTCCCTCCCCGCGATGGTTACGGCCAATTACGCGGCTTTGAGTACGAAAATCAGAGAGGAACTGGCTCGGTGGGATAAGGGCACGCTATCGCTGCTGGGTAGGGTGGCCGCTGTGAAGATGACCCTTCTTCCTCAGGTACTATACCTGTTTAGGGCGCTACCGCTACAGCCCCCCACAGGGTGGCTCGCGGAGACTCAATCGGCCATTGCACGTTTTGTGTGGCAGGGCTGTAGGCCACGGATCAAACGGGACATAGCTACGTTGGCGCCTGAATCAGGAGGGCTAGGGATACCAGATTTACGGAAATATTTCCAGGCCGCCCAACTGCGCTATCTGGTGGAGTGGAGCCGGTGGGAATCAGACAAACACTGGCTGTTTTAGGACCAGGCGGTAGCAGGCAGAACGCTACAGGAGGTGCCTTTCTTGAGGCGGGTTCATCGACCCCCTAACCTGTACGCCTCTTTTGTGACGCGCGTCCCACTTCGGGTGTGGGACTCTGTGGCCACTAGGCATGAACTCACTACCTTCCCCTCTCCCTTCACGCCGTTGATTGGTAATCCGGACTTTGGCCCGGGAACGGAGCCTGGCGCCTACGACTGTTGGCGGGCGGCCCGCTGTTGCGCTTTGTATCACCTGTATGGCCCTGAGGGTGTCATCCCCTTCCAGGACTTACGGCGGGATTATGGCCTTCCCGAGACGGAGCGCATGCGGTATATGCAGGCGCGCCACTGGGCGCTACAGTCGCAAGTGCGTGAAACGGCGGACCGGGAGATCACGGTGTACGAGCGCTGGCTAGTCACTCGCACGTCGGACGCTAAGCTTATCTCTGATTTGTACAAGATGCTGCAGCCCCCCCCTTTCACATCCACAACCCGGGTCGGGAGCGCTGGGAACGGGAGCTCGGACGAGTGTTGAGTCATACAGAATGGGACCACATCTCCTACCGCTCACGCCACTCTGCCTATCACACGGGTCTCACGGAGACCTTCACCAAAATTTTGACCTATTGGTATCGCACTCCTAAGAAATTACACGAGATGGATAGGTCAATACCAGGGACGTGCTGGCGTAACTGTGGCCAAACTGGCACGCTTACTCATATTTTGTGGGACTGTCCCCTTTTAGCTTCTTACTGGGAAGAGGTCCTCTGCGAGGTCGACAAATGCTTCGAGATAGAGCTGCCCCGGTTCCCTGCCTACGTCCTATTGGGGTTGCCGAACAGGTTGATGTACCCTCTCAGGTCTAAAAGGGGTAGACAGATTGCAATAGCTCTGGGGTCAGCGGTGCAAAACATACTCATACATTGGCGCTCCACCACGCTCCCCACAGTTGTCGGCTGGTTGCACAGGTTGTGGCATGTCCTCGGCATGGAGAAAATGTCCTTAGTGGCGGCGGGGGATGTAGATGCTTTTGAGGAGCTGTGGGCGCCTTTCCATGGTCTGTTGTGTTCTGAATTCAGGGAGATCACCTGCCCTAGGTATCTCAGGCTGTTACGGCTGACACCGCCACCGGACCCGCCTGTTTGATTGGTCGGAGCTGGCATCTAGTAGCGGAGCCAACCGGAGGGTCGCTACGAGAAGGGAGCAGATGGTCACTGGCACAGTACAGGGGGTGGGTTGGGGTGTGGGAGTTGGGGGGTTTGTTGGTTGGGTAGGATATGGAGCAGGATTGTTTCCCCGCCCTTTTTCCCCTTTTTCCTTTTTCCCTTCCTCTCCCTTCCCTCTTCCCCTCCCCCCTCCCCTTTTCCCCCTCTCTTTTCTTTTATCTTTAACCACAGACGAGCAAGCTGTGTTTCCATGCTGGATGATGCCCTCTGAGGCGACAGAAATGCTTTGATGTTTCTAGTGTACTGTACGCATTGATTGTGGGGCATCTGTGGTTTTCTTTTTTCATGTCCTTGTTGTTTCCTTCCTTACCCTGCTTCAATAAAATACTTTAAACCTAAAAATACTTGTCTGACGTCAGCAACAGGCTGATTCAGATTTATCAAATATCCTTCTCATTATACTCCACGACATATATACTGGCACTTGTGTGATATTGACAAAAGCTGATTAAGATTTATAAAATATCCTTTTCTTTATATTCCAAGACATATATATTGCTACCGTACTGATATCGACGGCAAGATGATTCGTATTTTATCAAATATCCTTCTCTTTATACTCTAAGACATATATATTGGCACCGGTCTGATATCAACGGCAAGGGGATTCAGATTTATCAAATATCCTTTCTTTGTTTTGAGAGACACTATAGTTGTCTGATAGTGCCAACAGTCTGATACAGGTTTATAAAAATAACCTTTTTTTATACTCCAGGGCAACTGTACTGGTGTTGATTTGAAGATAATCTAGATTTATCAGATATCCTTTTCTTTATTGTCAGATACAATTACATTTCTAAATTGTGTAACTGGCAACATCAATAAGGGGGACTTTGGATGTTATTCCAGTGGGAGAGATATCTTGAGAGGGGTACCAGCTTTCTGAAGAAATAGGCACATATCATTGAATGCCTAAATAACTATTTATATTTATATTTGTATTTTGTGATATGTCTGGTTCTTTTCTCTTTTCATTAGTGTTTTTCTTAGCAAGTTTATCATTTTGTACTGGGAAGGTTTTTATTTTGAATTAACTGTCCTGGCTTCTTCAATAAAAAATACATAATTGATGTACACTTACCATTATGCTATGTTTTCCTCAAACAATCAAGTACAGACGGCAATATATCAGATTTATTTATTAATATATTTATCTTTATTACTTTATTAGTTAAGCACAATGTCCATCCCACATAGGGTCTCTTAGCGTTATGGATTAATAGTTACAAACAACATCGGGATGACTAAAGTGACTTTATTTGGGAAGTGAGTAGTGAGAAGTCATGTTTTTGACTCTGAATTTTTATAAGGGAAGCTTCATTCTGAGTCACTAGAAGAATAGAGTGCCATGTCGGAGCACCCCAGTCTTTGGAGGCACTGTAACTCCTTGGGAGGCGATGCGGCCTAATGTTTTTGGAACTTGGAGAATCAGGGTCTAATCCCGGCCTCTGCTCACCCTCCTATGATTCTCAACAAATCGCTTTATCTCCCTGTGCCTAAAATGATAAAAAATATGAGGAACTGCGCTGGTTATGTTGAAATAGATCTCTAATCCACTGGGCTAGGTTTGTGATGTAAACAAATAATTGCAAAAATTCTGATGCAGCATGACAAACTTGGTGTATGTTAAAATGCCAAGATATCTTACAACATGACTGGCTGGGAGCATATTCCCAGAGCATCCAGCCAAACCTGTTAATCCCATACATTAAGGTGATGCTCACTGAGCATAATTTCCTTTTCAGAAAGGGTTAAGTTTGAAAAAGAACTCATCAATCCACTGGTGTCTTCAAGAGCTATGGAGAGTGCTATGATAGCACCTAGATTCTCCCACTCACCACTGAGGGGGATATTTGTGTTACACGCTTAAATATCAAATGCAAGGTACAGATTAATACATAACTGTGCAAAAACCTGTTTCTAATTTTTCACATTACAGCGTAGTTGAAACCCCATTAGCGACATGTAACGAAAAAATGAAATTTATACTTTTCTGGAATAATGTATTACAATTGCTTTTTGAAATCACAATGTCTCTGTCCAAGCCAGCAAACAGTGTGAAAGGAAGGTCAGAGAGCATACTTGCAACTGTTACTTAAATTCGAAAAAGTAGCCCATCATCTCTATTTCATCTGGATTGCAGGTCTGTTCAAACTTCCACTGTTAGCTAAGATATAGAATTCTAGATAGTGCTTTATCACTGAGGAGTTTTGAGTGACATCAAATAGACAACGAAAGTGAAACTCCAGTTGTCTATGATGTCAATTAGAACCCCGAGGTGAAAAACAACCCGTAATGTTCCTTTTCTACCCATCTATAGTTTTATGTTGTGTATGGCTGCAAAAAACCCTTCCCCTGTGTTTAACTGCTATGCAGTTGGGGAGCCATACATAACATGGCTCTGTTATGTAACCCTGTCCCAAAGTTTAAAAGAAAAACCTACCTGCCATCCTTGACCAATCCCGATCACCTTCACTGTCTTCCTTCCCCCTCCTGCAGCTGTGCTGTCTGCTTTCAGTAAAAGTAGACAAGAAGTGCTGCCCTGACAGGCTCCCATGGCTTCCGAGCCAACCACAGCATCTCGGGGGAGTCAGTTCGGGACATAGCTGTTTGCCTTGCTATGCTGTCGGCAAAGGCATTTCCTTGACCCACTTTATCAGTGATCTTTTTATGTGCACTGCATTTAATAATCGCTACTTTCTTTGAACAATGTGTGTCAGGGCAATTTCTCCTTCCCTAGAGATCTTGTACTGTGGTACACGTGGCAAAGGTACTCCCTCCTTTACAGTAATGCGAATGGGTGGAATAAGCATCTGTCCCACATCCGTATCCGAGGTTGCCCACAACGTGTGAGGGAGAGAGGCTAATGCTTCACATTCTTGTATAGTAAAAAATCTGTCTGAATCTGGGTAATTATCATTCAAAATAACTCGCACTCCCTCCGGAGCGCAACGTATTGTTGCTCGAAAATATTTAAGCAAATCAATGCCGAGATGCTGTGGTTGGCTCGGAAGCCAGACTGCAAGTGGTCGAGTTATCCGTTTGTCTCGAGGAAGGCGGTCAGCTGTCTGTTGATGGTCTTCTCGATGACTTTGGCAGGAAAAGGGAGGAGTGAGATGGGACGGTAGTTCTTGAGGTCGGAGGGGTCTGCTGATGGTTTCTTCAGGAGGGCGCTGAGTTCGGCATGCTTCCAGCTTTCCGGGAAGGTGGCGGTGTCGAAGGAGCAGTTGAAGTCCCGGAGTTGGGGTGCGATGACGGAGTTGGCCTTGTTAAAGACGTGGTGGGGGCAGGGGTCGGTTGGTGATCTGGAAAGTGTTCATCGTGTGGATGGTGTCTTCGGTGCTGACCGGGGTCCAGGCGCGGAGGCTGGTGGTGGGGGGCGTAGGTTCGGTGGTTGGGTGCGTGGTTTGTGCACCGAAGCTGTTGTGTATCTCGGCAATCTTGCGGGGAAAGAACGAGACGAGTGAGTTGCAAAGGTCTTGTGAGGGAGTGATGTCGTTGTTTCCGGCGCTGGGGTTGGAGAGCTCTTTGACGATGCTGAAGAGTTCCTTGCTGTTGTGTGCATTGTTGTCTAGTCGTTCCTTGAATGCTGTCCTCTTGGTGGTGTGGATCAGCTGGTGGTGTTTGTGGGAGGCGTGCTTGAGGGCGCTCAAGTTGTCAGTGGTCGGGTTTTTTCGACAGGCTTTCTCGAAGGTACAGCAGTTTTTCTTGGAGTTCTTGAGGTCGTCGTTGAACCAGGAGGTTTTCTTGCTGCCGGGCCTGCTGGGATGGTTTTTCAGAGGTGTGAGGTCGTCAGCGCAGTTGGTGATCCATTGTGTGAGGTTGTTGGCTGCTTGGTTGGGGTCCGTTGAGCTGGCAGGAGGGTTCTGGCTCAGTGATGTGGTGAGCTGGTTGGTGGTGATCTTGTTCCAGCTCCTGCGGGGAGCCTATTGCGGGTGGTGGTGAGTTGTGGTTTTTCTGCAGCTGAAGTGAACGCAGCTGTGGTCTGTCCAGTGGAGTCCGGTGGTGTGGCTGAAGGAGATGTACTTGCTGGAGGAGAAGACTGGGTCCAGCATGATTCCGACGTAGTGGGTGGGGGTGTTCACCAGTTGCTTGAGTCCGAGGTTGGCGAGGTTGTCCAGCAGTGTGGTGGTGTTGTTGTCGCTGTTGTTCTCCAGGTGGAAGTTGAGGTCCCCTAGGAGGATGTAGTCAGCGGAGGGGAGGGCGTGCGGGCTGATGAAGTCTGCGATGTCTTTGGTGAATTGAGTGCGGGGTCCAGGGGGTCTGTAGATGAGGGTGCCTCTGAGTGTGGTCTTGGGGTCGGTGTGTATCTGGAAGTGAAGATGTTCGGCGGCTGTGAGGGTGTCGTCGGAGTTGGTCGTGATGCGGATGGTGTTTTTGTGGACGATGGCGATGCCTCCTCCTGTCTGGGTTGACGCGGTCCCTCCGGGTGATCTTGTATCCGTCCGGGATGGCGATGGCGATGTTGGGTGCTGAGGAGGCGTTCATCCAGGTTTCTGTGAGGAAGGCGACGTCTGGGGATGTGGTGTCCAGCAGGTTCCAGAGTTCCACGGCGTGTCTGTGGACGGAGCGGGTGTTGAGCAGGATGCACTTCAGGTGGTTGCCGCTGGTGCTCGGCTTGGCGAGTGCGGTACAGGTCCGGATGCAGGTGAACTTGCAGGATTGGCAGGTGAATGGTCCGTGGGTGCGTCTTGGGGTGGCTCGGTAGCAGCCGGGGATCCGGCCAGTGTTGAGTGCGATGAGAGTGGTGGCGTCGTAGGTCCGGCGGGAGGGCTGGCGGCTGCGGGGGCCAGGGGGTATGGCACTGGGCGTGGTCCAGGCGCGGACGGGCACAGACGGGCTTGCCTTTGGCGCGCCTTCGGCGCACCAGCGGCGCGCCCGCTGCGCGCGGCCTCCATATGAGGGGGAGAGGGAGGGAGGAGCAGCTGGGAGGTGGGAGCGGGGAGGCCAATGGGATGCAAGGGGGCGGGGCAACCGGGAAGCGGTGGCGGGAGCAAGTGGCGAGGAGAGTAACGAGGCGCAAACAAGGGTACTGAAGTAAAAGGGGGGCAAAAGTCAGAGCACAAGATGCAAGGGGGGACACAGGCACTCGGGATACAAAAGTAAAAAAGGACACAGGCACTCAGGATACAGAAGGCAAAAAGGTACAGGCCCTAAGGGCATGTATGTGTGCCCCATGGCACACAAGCCTAAATCAGGGGTGCAACAGGGTGTCAAAGTGACACCCTGTCCCCCTTGCAAAATCGGTAATTTTACCGAATCGGTATTTACCGATTCGGTAATTGACATTGATTCCCATGGGCCTCAAGGCCCATAGGAATCAATGGCAATTACAGAATCGGTAAATACTGATTCATTAATTACCGAATCATACCGATTCGGTAATTAATTCGGTAAAATTACCTACATCCCGATTGCCAGTTCTTAAATACCGAAACGGTATGATTCGCTATTTAAGAATCGGTAATCTGGGATTACCTACATCGGGCCCTAGGTCTAGGGCCTCTCCAGGGGCGACTGGCCCATAGAAGGCGCTGAAGCGCAGCCCTACTAACTTAATGAGAATAACATGAAGTAGTTGCTTTTTGCAGCTACTGCAGCAGAAATGAAAATAGAGGAACTGACACACCTGTCACTTTGAAGTCTTTCATTTCTGTTGTCCTTGTGCTGTCAGGGCTAAGTGTGCATGTCAGTAGTAAAATGGAAAGTACCATTAGCAGAGTTCTGTGAACTGCTCATGTTTGAGGGTCGCTTTACATCTCAGCTCCCTTCAAACATTCACAAGCCATAGACATGCTGCACGTGCCCAAATCAACGCAGCATGTCTGAAGAAGGAAGCCTGCTCGGATGGAGAGGCTCTTCAGCCCACTATCCAAGCACCCTATCAGAAGACAGGTTGGAGCGGGGAGAAGCAGGGTCAGACCCAACCCTATACTGACTTCCGTTCGGGAGTTCAACAGACCCACTTGCAGTTGGATAGAAGCGCACAGCCCAGCCTGCCAGCTGCCCGTATAGCTGTGGAGTTCCAGCAAGCACTAAAGGTAAACAGAACGAGACGCTTGTTGCCTTATATTATACAAGTATCGGATCTCCAGTGCATAACGTTCCCCATAACTGCTGTAGGTGCCTTTTGATGTTTCCTGACTCATAGCATTATCTCCCTCAAATCATGTTTCCATGGTTACCATGCACCAATAAACTACTCGTGGGACACACGCCGGCTTTCACATCAGAAGTCACCAATTTTAATTCCTGCACCCCACTTGCCTAAATTGTGTTATTCCAGGCAAATGCTCTGCTTCAAGTTCCCTGTCTGCTAGTGAACACAGAGAGGCGTTTATTTTGCACTGACAAGAAACATGAATACAGTTTAATAAAAAAATGTTGTGGAGTGTTTTTATTTCATATTTACAAAATCCAAAAGGATGTGCCCTTTCCAAGCAGACTTGTCTTCACTTTAGTGGCGCTTCCATATGCACCATCCATCTCACCTCTCTTTCAGTAAGAAAACAGAAAACACTTTTCATTTGTCAGTGCAGTATAGTCACAAATTTGTCAGTGCCTTGAACCCCTTGGTGTTTACACGCTCTGCCAAAACCCCCAAACTAAATAATATTAAAAAGCAATATTAAAAGCAACATTAAGGCTGGGATAAGATGTTCAAAAATAGACTTCCAATGAGATTTGTATACATATCTGACTTAATGGTCCCGGAGTTACATACTTTTAGAATACTTGTTCCAAATCACATAAAGGAAGGAAAGGGCAGTGATGCCATGCCAGTGATAAATTGTGCACTATAAAAATGGTAACAATGTCATTACTACAAATATAAACAAGGGAAAATGCCCAGGTTTTATTACTTGGTAAAACAAGTTGTTGTAACATAAGTATTTGTAGGTCATAACGGTCCCCCCACTTGGGCCTCTCAGCCTATCCAATGGTAAAAAAAAATGTGTTACCTCCTTCAAGGATACTCAACCTTTAAAAGATGAAAAGCTGAGTCAATAAGGCAGAATAAACAGATTTGTCTTGTTTGTGCATAGTCCACCAAGCTACCAGACCCAGCTTATGCACTAAAGAACTATAATGTCCACTTAAAATAAAAAACTGTCATTACATGTGAAACCTTTTAAAAACTTCCTTTCACTATTGAAATACCCTAGAAAAAATTGTGTGTGCTTCAGTTGTTCTAAAAGGCTCCCTAGGGCTACACTTCTGAGGGTTTTAACAACTCAAAACATCATACCCGGGATGCACTGCTAGTGCGAAGCTTGGTTTACCAACTTAAAAAGTTAGCCTATGGCGGCACAGCTAGTGTAAAAAGTGTTTTTCCAATTCGAAAATATTTCCAGGCCCAGGCTGTTTTCAAAGTTTCTAGAAGGAAGACCCCTATGAATCCCTTTCAAGGACATGGGGTTTGTTCACTTCGCTTACTAAATTGGATCTAAGACATATACTTTTGCCTCGCCACCTTCGAAGTTCACCAGCCGCCACTGATCCTCTCTACCTTTTAGCAATGAGATTTTTTTTCATTGACAAAATGAGGCAAAGCTGCCATGATTTAGCAAAGACACCAAGAGAGGGAAGGCTTGTGCCCGCAAAAAAATGCCTTAAAATCCAACCAAGGTGTAATAACTAATCGGTGCATTTAGTCCCAGTGGTGTTTACCTGTTATGTTTAGAAATATTTTAAATATCGAGATTAGTATAAACTAACCACGAAACCACAAGTGTAACATTCTTTTCTAGTCTAGGAATTGCAGTGAGAACTGCAGGTGTCATTGTTGGTGTGGAAAAATCTTCAGGTGAAGATTTCATGACAATTCTCAAAAGGATGCCTTTAAGTGTTTGGAATGTGACACTGAACGTGTTAAGGGGTGAACAGAAAATTATGTCAACATTGTCCAGGAAAAAGCCGTTTATTGAACAAAATATTGTGTCAACTTTTAATATAGAAAACAATGAGATGTAGCAGAGGCACAGATGATAGGCGGGGTCCCCCTCCTGGTGGCCGACTAAATTGGGACCTCCTCCCCTCCCTGCATCTAAGGTCAGAAACCTGGGTATCACATTTGATAATAAGCTGTCCTTTGTACCCTATGTCAACACTGTTATTTCATCATCATTTTACATACTAAGAATGATAAAAAAAACTATTACCATTACTCCCACTGAGTGCTGGAAAGACCCTGGTCAGTACTTTTGTCAAAATTTACTATTGTAACGGCCTCTTCATGAATGCACAGAGTCAAATCCTCAATAAATTACAGCTGGTCCAGAACTCAGCTGCCAGAATCCTATCAGGAACCCATAAGTACAAATCCATCTCAAAGGACCTGCAACAGTATCACTGGCTTCCGATAAGAAGCAGAATCAAATTCAAGGCCCTCTGCATCGCTTATAAAGCCACGCGCAATACTGGACCTTTGTTCCTGAAGGAAGCTCTGGGTGCTTACACCACTAACAGAGCTCTATGGTCATCCACAGCGAACTTGTTAAGGGTCCCCAGCACTAAGACAGTCCCATGGGGTGACAGACGGTTCAACGTCGCCACTGCCAAGCTGTGGAATTTTCTCCCCATCCACATCAAGTCCAGCCCGACCCTACTTGCTTTCAGGAAAAAGACAAAAATACGGCTATTTAGCCAATAGTCTACAGATTGCGGTTCCTGCTCGCTGTCCATAGCGCTGAGACACCCACAGGTATTTGCGCGCTCTACAAATTGTATAAATAAAATGAATAATATTTGTAGATATTAAGGTGAAAAGGCAGTTGGGGCAGATGGAGTGATATTAAGAAAGGATGCAAATGTGGTCACAGAATCAGTAACCACAGTGCACTGTGTGTAGCTAGGTCTGATAGTCCATTACACTAATACATCTCGTGTAGGGCTCTGCGTTCGACCCTATGATCACAGGCTCGAATCATGGCATGGCTACACAGACCTTCGTTCTTCAGGGGTTGATAAAACGAGTATTATTGAGTAAATTAAGAATAGAGCATCATGTAACTGTCAAAAAGGCATGGGCCCCTTTGTGGATGAATATGCTTTCCACAAAAATACCTGTTATGTTCTACTAGAGACCAAACATTGTTGATTTAGAAAAATAACCATGCTGTCAAAAGCCAACTTCATGAAATGTCAAATTGACAATGTAATGTAATGTAAGGTCACACTTATATAGCGCTACTACCACTCCAAGGAGCATCTTGGCGCTCAAGACCAACCCAGCTGGAATAGGTTGGTGGACTGGAGACAACTCAGAACATGTTACAAACGTTACACCAGTGCCCTAGAGGCCGCGTCAGTGAGGGAAAAAATCCATGTCTTCAGGGATTTCCTGAAGTGACTCTCCTTGGATATAAGCCGAAGCTGGGGTGGCAGTTTGTTCCAGGCCCTAGAGCCTAAGACGAAGAGAGATTTTCCCCCTTTAGTGGCCAATCTAAATCTGGGGGTTACCAAAAGATTTTGATTTGCAGACCTCAAGCAACGTGCTGGCAGATAGCGTTTAAAGCCATTAGACAAGTATCTAGATCCTTGTGACTGGAAAGCTCTAAAGGTAATAACAAGGACCTTAAATAAGACACGCTTGTGAATGGGTAACCAATGTAGGGTCTTGAGCGCGGCCGAAGCATATAACCTTCTTGGCCAGCGAAGTACTAGACGGGCAGCAGCATGCTGGACTAACTGCAGCCTGTGGAGCACTGCTTTGTTGGTACCTGCGTACAGGCTGTTGCAGTAGACCAGTCTAGATGTTATCAATGCTACTGCCACTGTTTTCCTTGCTGCAAGTGGAAGAAGGTCAAAAAACTTCCTGAGTGATTTAATGATATGGAAGCACTTGCTTGCCACGCCTACCGCTTGCTGCTTAAATGACAATTGGTCATCAAACTTAATGCCCAGGTTACGCACAGAGGAAATAGTGTTAGGAGGAGCTTCAGCATCCTCAGGCCACCATTGTTTAGGGGAGAACAGGTTTTGAAGACCAAAGGGCAATATTTCCGTCTTCCCTGAGTTACATTTGAGGTGATTGTTAAACATTCACTCAAATGTAGCCGTAAGACAGTTTTTCAGGTTTTCCTCTGCACCAGGCAGCTCCCTATCCAACACCAGGATCAGCTGCGTGTCATCAGCATATGATATAGTGCTAATCTGATAGGAGGCGATTAGCTCAATCAGGGGTACCATATAAAGATTAAAAAGTACAGGGCTCAAACTAGAGCCCTGGGCGACCCCTGAGCTGATTACTTTTTCTTCAGATTTAAATTCGCCTAATACCGTGACCTGACATCTCTGGTTGAGAAAATTTTTAAACCACGCCAATACCACTCCTCCTATACCTGTGTTACACAAACGGTCAACCAAGATTGTGTGTGAGACCGTATTGAAGGCCGCCGATAGATCGAGTAAAATCAAGACGGCCTTCTTCCCTTGATCCATTGATATTCGTAGGGTCTCTGCCATAAACAAAAGTGCAGATTCAGTTGAATGTTTGGATCGAAACCCTGATTGGTTGGTGTGCAGGATGTTATTCTCCTCAAGAAAATTCGTAAGTTGGTTATTAACGAATTTTTCCGTCAGCTTAAACACCCCAGGGAGAAGGGAAATAGGATTCAGGTTGGACAGAGTGGTTGGGTCTGGTAGAGCTTTTTTCTGAAGTGGCATGACCGCTGCGCGCTTCCAGTCGCATGGGATTTCTGCTGTTGCCAATGATGAGTTGATAATGCTGTTAATGATTGGGTTCATCTCCTCAACCAACGCCCGTAAAGCCATGGGCGGACATGGATCAAATGGGGATCCAGATTTAATTGCTAGAATGGCCTGGTGTGAATCCTCTAGAGAAATGGGGGCGAATGAGTTAAAGCGAGTGGTGTTAATTATCTCATGGCCCGTCCTCATCTTTTCAGAGTTCGTCGAGGTAGATGACACAGGAGGGAAATCTTTTACAATGTCTAAAATTTTCTTCTCAAAATAGTTAGCGATGGTATTGCAGAGCGGGAGTGAGGGGGGAATTTTCTGAGAGTGCTGTGGGATTGGTGAAGCTGTTAACAATCTTGAAAATCTCCTTCTGTCCCTTGCCAGAGGAAGAAATGGCCTCTAAGTAATGTGCTTTTTTTGCCAACTTGATTGCGGCGTGGTACTTCCTTCGTGCAAATTAATATGTATCACGGGCAGCCGCCTCATAACTTCTTCGCCACCTCCGCTTAAGTGACCTCACTTCGCCTAGCTCCATTTTTAAGGCTAATGAGAACCATGGGGCACTCTTTCTATTTTTAGTACAGCTTGAGTTTTTATTCTTCTTCAATGGGTCCAAGGACAAACCAAATGTCGCCAACCACACACAAAATAGCTGGTTATCTGTCAAAGTGTAGCCCATTAGTGCGGGTTTTACTGACTCTTAGTTTCTCCAAGAGATCGGGCCGAGTGAGGGAGTTTATCCAGTCCGATTTCCGGCTGACAGAACCTATTTTCGTACATTTCACCGGGGCCATATGTTTTACAAGGAGGTCAAATGGGATGAGTTTATGGTCTGACCAGGTTTGAGCACATGGGAGTTTGACTATCAGACAATCAGAGTTAGAGCAAATGCAGTCTAAAACATGGCCTGCTGTGTGAGTGGGTTCCAACGTTAGCAGAGTAAGGCCAAGAATGTTAATGATGTCCATGAAATAAATTGTCCCTGATTCCTTAGGAGAATCCAAAAGGAGATTAAGATCTCCCAGCACCGTGCAATGGGCAAACCTAAGTGTTAGTTCGCTCAGCGCTTCTCCAATGCTTTCCAAGAATTCAGTAGGTGGGCCAGGTGGGCGATAAATCAGAGCCCCAGAGAAAGTAAAGAAGTCATGGATACCAAGGCAAAAGGCCATGGCCTCTGCCCCCTTAATGTCTGGCAGCTCATACGTAGTACATTTCATTGTGCTACGATGGATAATTGCCGGACCACCTCCCCGCTGCAAAGGTCTGTTTAATCGCTGGATTGAGAAAGTATGCTGAAGAGCCACAGCTATATCCGGGTTACACCATGGACGAAGCCAGGTTTCGGTAACAAGAAGCCAGTCTAGTTTCATCTCTGTAATCAGGTCTTGAATGTGTTGTGCATTTTTGCACATCGATCTGGCATTAATAAGTCCCCCTCGTAAAACGGTAGATTGAATTTCGTTTTGGGAGGATAACTCAGGAGTAAGCTTCGCCTTACAGTGGAGGCAACAAGCAGGGCCGTCCCATGTATCTGGCGCCAGGGTATCGTGGCAATAAGAGGAATACTTATCCAGTGAGCGTAACCACTCCCTGGACATAACCAGACCATTGACACCAGGAGTGGAGTACCTTGCCGCTGCCGCAGCCTCGACGCTGACGAGCGCAGACGGGTAGGACTCTGGCTCGACAAAATGTCGACCTGATAAAAAAGTGAAACAAATGTGCGAGCCATGTATCGAACCGCAGGTGCCAAGTGAAAAATTGATGTGGGGAAAAGAGGTTGATGGGATTTGTCACCACATTTTTTGAGACAGGAGTACGAAGAAGAAAGAACTCCTCTTTCAGCATATTACCATTAGAATGATGTACACGCAATTAATGTAAATTAATCTGCTTTTCATCTTCAATGGTTACCTTGAAAATGTGACATAGAACCATGTACCCCTTCCTACACCACAGAAATTACAACAAAGGTGGGGGGTTTGTTGGAATCACCTATAAATTTAAGAAGTATCAAATATATGGTGTCCCCATATGCAGGTTTGCAATGTGCCACGTCACCATTTCTGAGGGTCTGCACCACAGCTGTCCTTCACAGCTGATAGAATTCACTTTTTCGATGCCCCAACCACTCCCCTTCTCATATGTAAGTTAGCATCATATGGCTAACTAATGAAGTTCGTATATGTACTTATGTTGAGGTATTCCGTTTGCTATTTTATTGTTCAATTTATGTGTGACTGTATTAGTTCCTTAGCTTAGCCTGTGTGCCGCCATTTTGTGTATTCCTTTGTGTCCGCGAGCTTCACTCGCTCATGTGCCCCTCCCGCGGGAATAGGGAAATTCACTAAGACAGCAGTTTTCGTTTCTCGGCTTACTGTGGCCGAAACTAACAAGTCTCTTTATCAGTAATGTTCTCATGCCCCAGAGACGCTGAAGCCTAGCTCCATGGCCTTGAGTAAAGATAGCGATGTATCCCTTGCAGGTGCAGATGCCTGCTGCATGATGGCATTGTTCGCTGGTCTGGGTTTCAGTAATTTTCCACAAGGGGCGTACCCCAATGAACTGTGTTGCATTATAATGTATTGCTGTGATGCAGAGAGTCAGTCCTCTCGTTCGCACTCCTAGGAGTGAGGTCGGACAGG
This sequence comes from Lissotriton vulgaris, assembly GCF_964263255.1. NCBI lineage: Eukaryota > Metazoa > Chordata > Amphibia > Caudata > Salamandridae > Lissotriton > Lissotriton vulgaris. The sequence continues at coordinate 1,045,940,116 of NC_141697.1, read as the reverse complement.
GCCCTCTCATATGAGTGTTGTTTGGCCTAATAAAGACTTTTGTTTATTCTTCTCCACTGTCCGGCTGACTTCCTATACAGTTACTATAGGTGAGTGCGGTAAGTCACTCGGGTGGATTTGAGCCACGCTTATCACAGCTCAAGTTAATTACACAGGCTCCCTCACTGGTTTCTTACAAATGGATTTCATCAGGCCAAGCAGGATTTCAGAGTACTACTTTAAATGACTCAGGCAGTAAGACAGAGGCACTAGCATGAGCCCTGTTCTTATCTATGTCTGAGCTTACCTTGCTTCAGAATTGGGCTGCCTGCAGTCCCATGGTACAACTAAACCTAGCTTTTGTTTGCACGGAGATGCTTCACAATTTTGGCTCTGTGGTTCTGCATCACCAGGGTCCCAAGCATTCCATTCTTTCTAGGCAGAGAGTGGTGGCCCATTGGACTAGTAAGTGCACAGTAGAGCTGGGTATACTTTGAACAACTATAACACACATTTTTCACTGTATCTTTAAACAGTCGATTAGGTTGCAGTAATCAGCAGGCACTCTCCACATTTGTTTATGGGTGATACCTCATTTCCAGTGCTCGTCTCCAGGAGGGGCCATGGTTTGCTATTGTTACAGTCCCCCACCTTCTGCCTCAAGATCATCTAGTGCACAGACGTATATTGGCCCAACAAAGCATTGGGAGCGCCCTTCCTCGGGGAACTAAACAGAGAAGATCAATGTTGCATTATTCGTTGTAGGTTGTACTGGTTGCTATTCTGGTGTAAGTAGATCACTGTTCTACTACACAATAAATAAGATCTACCCTGTTTCAGGTGGTCCTTCTGTGCTTTTACAAGGGTCTAGCCAGACAACAAGGCCCATATTTACTATCCCTCATGCGCCAAAGTGCTGCATACAAATTGCAACGTTGTTTTGTGCGGCCAACATGTAGTGTGTTTGGCATCAGATTTCACAAGAATCACTGGGCAATGACTCCTTGAGCTTGCTTGCTGAAAGGCTGCTCTGCATGATGCTCATCCTTGCACTATGGTGTATAGGTGAGACAGCAGTGTCCAGTGTAGGATTTCTACTCAAGGTAAACCCACAAGTACACAGACTTATGTGTAGCCACCCGCATGGCGGCCTGACATGTTTAGCGTGAAGCATACTACATACATATAACTATGTCCGGCAATATACCTTGCTTTTACCTGGTTTCCCTGGGCGTTAGGATTTGGTGCTTAATGTTTTTGCATGGCTACATCTCTGATATGCATCCTTTGCATAAATAAACAGGGCAATGCATCCATCCATCCATTTGCAAATCTATCTATCTATCTATCTATCTATCTATCTATCTATCTATCTATCTATCTATCTATCTATCTATCTATCTATCTATCCTCATAGATAATAGTGCGCTGAGAATTACAAATAACATAGCGTTCATCCATCCATTTGTAGGTCTATCTATCTATCTATCTATCTATCTATCTATCTATCTATCTATCTATCTATCTATCTATCTATCTATCTATCTATCTATCCATCTTCATAGGTGATAGTGTGCTTAGAAATACACATAACATAGTATTCATCCATCCATCCATCCATTTGAAAGTCTATCTATCTATCTATCTATCTATCTATCTATCTATCTATCTATCTATCTATCTATCTATCTATCTATCTATCTATCTATATATCTATCTACCTTCAGAGATGATAGTGCACGTACAAATACACATAACATAACTTCCATCCATCTGCCCATCCTCCCAGCCATCCTCCCATCAGGCCTCCATCTGTCCAGCCCGTACAACTGTTTGTGTCTTTCCTTGCTTGCCTATCTATATATTCATCCATCGTTTTCTTTCTTTGCACCTATCATTAACAGAACCCATCCTTCAGGGGAGTTCTCCCTTTCATTATTTGGTACCTTCCTCGTGTGGCCATGTTGGCAGGACTACAAGGACTGTATTCAATCACAGCCACTAGGACCAAAATGAACAGTTTAAACATCGAACAGCCAAGTGTAAGACATGGTTCCAAGTGTAGACATGGTTCAAATTATTTACTCACATGTATGAACATCAGCACATATATGATCTTAAGCATGAATGGATTCGGGCCATCTTTCCATTTGAGCACTATGACCGTATGTGTTATGCATCGGTGTACATTTGATCTTTGTGGTAGGAGTCATTTGTTGCCATCAGGCCACTACTGAGCAGTGCACACACATCAGCTTTAAAGGAGAAGCACAGAGCCATCACTGAGGTGAGCTCTCCCTTGACCATCAGAGATCAAGAGAACAAAGTCCTTCTGACTCCTCAAATCAATCAACCCAATGAAGCATGTCCATCACTGTTTCATTGACACGGATCCTGAATGCAGCAGCAACACCGCCATGCTCATAACATAAGTGGACACCACTTACCCTCTGGATATTATCCTGGATGAAAATCAATATGTTCCTTTGTATTGTACCTCGAAAGACTAGTATTTACAGTGTACCGTCAATGTTAAAAAAAACCTGCATAAAAGAGAAACTCCTGCTGCACCCTTAGACAGGACCAATCTATAGAACGCACCGTGATTCTGTTGTGTACAATCTAACCATCTTAACTACAGGAATCACCAGTACTCGCATCTCCCCAGTCATCCTTTCAATATATTATTTTTAAAGAATTGAAGGATGAAAACTAGACGTTAGGAAGGATCCACAGTGTGGACTCCTTCCAACATGCCACAAAAACTCCATTTGGATTTTAAGTCTGATTTCAGTGTGAGTCAATTACCAGTTGTTTGTTTTACCCTCTGTTTCTTCAATTGCCCACTGGGATAACGGCACAAGAAGCACATGCTCAAAAGTATTTTCCTGGGGAGTTGATATTGGTGTGCTGGCCATGCCCATTGGTGTGAGGGGGATTTCCGCTACGTTAATGATGTAAGCTTGCTGAATCTTTCTTAAGGTTATTTTTACTAGAACTTAAAAGAAACGATTCCCTAAAAAACTGATATTTTTTGTACCCTTGATGTTACTAGGTGTGTGCTGCTTGCTTTACTGAACACAAGTGTGCGGCCTGAATGAAGAGGAGCACACATTTTCACGAGTGTGATCAATAATACAAGGGTATACACTTCTTTGATAATGAAAATATACAAGCGATCACCTTAAAAAAACATACTTCCTGATTTTAAAGGAAGAGAGTTAAATATTCCTACTCAAAAGTTTGGTTTCTGAATTTGAATCAAGACTTACAAAATGTAAGTGATCTTAACACTGGGGCAATAGTGGGTTTAAAGCCATGTCCAATCTGCACAAAATAGGGGGCGTATCTTTGTAGTCCTCAATACGTAGACAAGGCAGGCGAACGTCAACATGCTCAAAGAATTGTACATATTGTTTTGCCAATTTGCAAGAATATTTTGAAAATGTATTGGGGTCCTAAAAACTCTTACTATGCCCCAGCCTATTAGCATCATCTTATAATGACGTCACAACACATCTCAAAAACAAGTTAACATCAAAGAAAACAAGAACCTAAAATGCCTTTCTTGGTGATAGCAAAGCAGGGCAGGTTAAAGAGGATGGTCTTTCTCAACACTGGATGGTCCTTTTAATCCCATTTCTTACATCTGCTTTCTGACGAGTAATCAGACGTCGTTTGAAATGGGTTGGGTACTGCAAACTCCACTAGTAAACGTGTGCTTATACTATGAGACACTGGACCACCAGTTCATGGCAGCATGATTCCTGAAGACATTGCTATTGAGCAGAGTCAAAGCTAGGTGTAGGAACACATTAACTCCTACAGTTTACTGAACTAGACCTTTTTAAAGCATCACCTTTAATGGATTTGTATCTAGGGAGGGACAAGACAGCTCCATACATTTATTGTATCGTTAGTGTTGCCTTGTTCTCCTCGGAAAATGACTTTTGGGGTATTTTTTTCAATTTGTTGAACAAAAATGTAACCGCACAACAATATACATTTTGGTGAGTCTTAAATACGGATGCTGAGTATGTTAAATAAATCAACTGCTTAAATAACAGATTTTGAATACACTGGCAACACATTTGTGATATAGGCCTTTTAATATTAAAAGTAAATTGAAAATGTGTCTTTTTGAACAATATGCATAAAATAGACCTATGGTGCTGAAGCTCCATCTTTAAAAAATAGTTCACAGTAATATCGCAGGTATGCAATGTCTTCCCTCATAAAAATAGTGCAATTTGAGGAATGTACATGATGTCAGAGGAAGAGAATGTGTGTTTCTTCTTAGTACAAGTCCTTGTAGATTTCTTGCAGGAGTGGGTGGAGGTTCATTTCGGCCTCCGTCTTCTTGACCATCTGCAGGAGCTGCACGTGCTCCGTCACTATCTGTCGGAGGTCTGTCATTTTCTGCAGCAGTTTGGCAAAGAGCTGGGAGGACTCGGGGTGGTTGAGTTTCAGCTGTAGCTCCAGGGCCTGCAGCAGGTTATCTTGGATTTCCTCGATGGGCTTCACATTCAATAAACCAGGACGATCTGCCAAGGAAAGAAGATCAAGAAACATTAGGGAACATAACTTACTAGACTTAAACAATGAATTTTTGCAGCGTTGTTTAATATATGAATGAATCACATAAGGATAGCCTTAATTGTGACTCTAGTTCATCCCAGTAAGAGACAGCAAAGTTATGAGGACCAGAGGATACCAAGGAGCATAGCAAAGACTAAAATGACTGCCTCACTCACTACCCTTTGTCTCCATACACAGTAACCAGTCTGAACAATAATTCCTAGAAGAAAGATGCCTTCCATCCCAAAGGCAAGGATCAGTTAGGACAACGTTGTCCAACTCGAGCCCCATAACGCCAGATGCATGCCAAAATTTCAGGAGTACATCTTCTCTCTAAATTACATTTCTTTAGATTCATTGTATGTGAATGTATCATTGGTGGAAATCCTGAAAATTTGACATGGATCTAGGGCTGTGCTGGTCACGTCTGATGTAGGAGACCTCTATGAAGATGGCTACAAACAGCTTTAAGGAGCATAATGTAGGTCACCAGTAACTCACAGGATAAACCTTCACATGTTGGGGCTTTGCTAGCTACTGAGGGAAGGACGTTTTGGAATGATGCCTTTCACGTCCCCAAAAGTCCCTTTATCCCTCAAATTTTCACCTACAAAAAGCATCCAAAAGATAAAAAGGCAACTAATGGCAGAAAGGATAGTGCAGGAGGCAAATCTCCTAACTACTTCAGTTGAATGTCATCGATATCATGTTTGTAAAAGGAAAACACATTATGCCATTGTCATTGTTATGTCATGTTACCTGTATTTTATTAGTGCACTATCACCCTTGAGGGTATCCTGGCTCTGTAGCAGGGGTGTGAGGCTGAGCTCGAGAGGGCCTAATCACTAATGACATTAAGAATTGGGGTTATGGAATCTTAAATGTGAGTACTTCACTTTGTGGCTGTAGACAACATTAGCATGATTCTCATTTATTCAGGGGACATACTGAAACAGTGGGTTCAGCATCATGAAAACCAAACATATTGATATGTGAAAAGATCAAAGGCATTAATAAAACATCCAGAGATTTAAGGCGAGAGCTACCCAGACTGGGATGATGCTGATTTAGAGAATAGTTTACCCATTACATCAAAAGTGTGGTTTTCCATTTATATTTAACTGCTGCTTTCGAATGTCCAGCAACTTGAATTGAGCGGCTAGTGACCTGTAACTATTAAAGTAAAGCATGTGTTTGCAAACCTCTGAATTATAGACACTTTATACTGTCTGGCAGAGCATTGTCCATCTCACTGCTTGACTGGCTCAGATACTCACAGTGTACACATTCCTGTGTCTATATCTCCTTAGCCAAATAGTTTGTACTCGACCTCTAAATCAAGGTATACCACCTTTCCATACTTCCCCTCCAGTCAAGAGACCATTGTTTTCCCTCAGAATGACTCCAGTCCATATTTCATATTCCACACCCTATTCATAGTCCATGTTTCGATCTCAGTCCGCCTTCTATGTATATTTCACCTATAATTCATACCCTGCCCCCTGTCCAAACTACACCCTTCGTCTATACTCAACTTCAAGTGCATACTGCAGCTGCAACCAGAGGACAACTCTGTTCCATACTGCAGAGCAATTCCATTCTTCGCCTCCAGTCCAGGTCATACTGGACCCATACAGAACAGCACACATAAATATGTATATGTATATGTATAAACGTTATGGCGACAGCACTGAAATAAATTTACTGGTATCTTATTACCGTGGTCCGTGTCTGTTCCTGCATGCTGTATATGTGGATTGCTTTAGCGTGAAAGCGACAGATCTCTCTCTCTCTCTCTCTCTATATATATATATATATATATATATATATATATATATAGATAGATAGATAGATAGATAGATAGATAGATAGATAGATAGATAGATATTAGGCTGTAGATGTGTTATGGATGCAAAGTAGGTGGCCTATATCTATCTATCTATCTATCTATCTATCTATCTATCTATCTATTATATATATATATATATATATATATATATATATATATATATATATATATATATATATATATATATATATATATATTTCATACTCAATCTTCAATTCATACATACTCTACCTCCCACCTAGCATAAAACCCCCGGTCCAGTGCATAATCCACCAATGGAACATACATCACTTCACATTACAACCCCACAACGCTTTAATGCTCACGTTTCAGCCAATATTCCCTCTCCCGTCAATATTGCACATCTCATCCATATTCCACCACAGACCTACACAACACGGTCCTTCCATTGCTCACTTCCCGTCTGCCCTCCACTTCCAGTTTATATTCTGAACAGGTCCATACTACCCCATGAGTCCATATTGCATCTGCAGTCCCAACTTCCTTTTAAGTTGCTCAGTGCAAACTCCACCTGTATTGCACCTTCAAAAAGGTGCGCAATGTTGTGCAGGAACCAAAGTGCTGCATTGCACAGAGGGGGAAAACACAGCACAGAGCCCGAACTACAAAGATATTGCACTGCTACTGTGATCTTCTGCACTAGCTCTCAAACAGGCTGCATAGTGCAGTAAACACACCTTTGCACTGTAGTGCAAATGTGTGCACATGACAGCTAGCATATGTTTTGCACTGCAAAGCTTTTACACTGGAAGGGCACACCTGTAGTACAGAAAAACGATGCTTGGGCATACTCCAAACCTTCTCAAACACTTTATGTGTGCTGTACAGTGCATCATACATGCAAAGTTTAGGTGAAATAAAACCTTTTCTCCAAGTGAAGGCCTCTCTCGAGGAGGCGGTCTTTTTGGTGCAATGCCCTGAATACAAATGTTAGTAGAGAGGTTTCTGCATCCAAAACCATCGGTGTAAGCGTGGGAACGCAATGCATCACCCACGTGACACTGCTTTGATACAAAGTAATGCAAAGAAGCGCAAACTGCTACATGGTTTTACTTTTCAGCAACTTTCAGGCAAACAAATCAACAATTTGAGTCGATATACATCACTTTTGATGACTTTACACTGGCGCAAAGTGTTGACAAGTCTGCCCCTCAATTGACAAATGGCGTAAAGATAGAAAACGTAAGCACACACACGCTGACTGTGAGTTTGCCCCTGCTGGAGAGAAATAGCTAGGTAAACAAAGGTGCAGATGCATTCAGTAATGTGGTCATAAATATATGTAGTGCAATCTCAGCATTGACTTTATCAGATATTTCCTTATTGCTAGGTATTTGGGGCTGACCTCCTGGGCGCTGGTTAATTTGATGGTAAAGAAGGCCATTTTAATATACACTATTGCTGGATTCTACACTAGCCATCATCCTCCCAGAGTATGTTAAAGTAAATGAGACCTTAGGATTATTTTGAAGTAGAAATCCCTTGACATTGTACACCTAGTTTGATGTCATGTAGAGCAGCATGGTTATAAGGAGCACAAACGTATAAGTACTGGTTTGGAATTTTACTTAAAGTTTAATGATTCAGTTTAAATGACTGAGATGCCGAATTTGCAGAGTGCCAAACATCAGTCTACAAAACATAGAAAATGGCTACCCAGTATTCACAATTAGAAAATGGCAGCAGTTTAAAAATATAAAAAAACTGTGTGAGATGTGCAACACAGGGGCTTTTCCCTTCAAAATAAAAACATCTATTACCTTTCTTGTGAGATGTTTCCTCTCACAGCCATTTTCACACTACCCTTAAACTGTAAGGCTATTAGGACTAAATTAGTTAGATTGTTATTCAGAGGTGCTTTAAGATCTCTGCACCTGTAAGTAAGTGAACTACTCACACTTATAATTTGAAAAAGACCTCCAATTTTCAAACCAACATAGAACCATAAAGCAGATAGCAAAATACAAACGTACAAACACGTGACACTGATGAAATAATTCAAGCCAGCCACATAGGGCCAGATTTATAAATCTTTCATGCACCACAGCAAGACAACTTGCGGCGCTGCCCAGCGGGAAAGGGAGAGGGCAGGAATGGCCATATTTTTAGATATATGATGCATTCCTGATCTCTCCCTGCACTGCTGCACTACATGCTGCCTAGCGCCAACGCAGATTCCCTGTTACCAGTGCTTAATTTGAGCTGGTGGACTCTGGCGCTTGGTATCAGCAACTAATTGTCGACACCAGCACTTATGACAGTCTGCCACATGACGGCACTGTCTGTCTGATTTAAAATTGTGCAATATATTTTTTATTAATTCAAAATACATTAAACAGGGCTAATACCTGCCACCCAGCCATCCTTTTAGTGTTGAGCACCAGGAATAGCCTGAACTGTCACACTTGTAGGAGTGTGATAAATATCAGTTGTGTTGATACTGTTACTGGCAGCACTGGCAGGGGAAATGAGTGGTGCAAGCTGCAGTGGGCCACACATTAAGCACTGCCTTCCACCATGGTGCAAGGTGCCTGGGTTGCAGGCGGGACTGTTTTTGTGCAGGAAGGGGCACTTTCCTTCACAAAAACAGGTGTTTTCCTCTTGCTATGTGCTGCAGAATGCAGAGTGCAGAATAAAGATATTTCTCCTTGTTGCGCCTCCCCTGGGAAGGAGTAGCATTTTGACTACTCTTGCTAAATCTGGGAATGCACCCAAATCCATGTGTGGTTGCGTTGGAATACCCATGCTCCACCCATGGAACGGCTTCCCAGGGCAGAGTAACGCAAGGCAGTGACTTGCGCTGATTGCAACACTCCAGATTTCCTAAGCAACACAAGGCTACGCAAGATGGCTTTGCGAAGCTTAGTAAATCTGACGTAAGTATTGCGTTGCCTTGCAACACCATGTGTGACGCAAGAGCAACAAAATACAATGATAGACCTGGGCTATACTTTAGAAGTCTTTTGGAAATGCTGTCACAACACACAAACACAGCGACCGACACAGTTCAGCAATGCTAACTATTAACAAAGGTTGAATTCGAGCTCTAAGTCAATCGAAACAATAAAGAGCAAATCAGAAGCTTCGAACAAGCATTGGAGAGAGGGGTGTGAGCCCTCTGTCAATGGAAGATCCAGATGATACTCACACTCGAGTACCATAAATATTGCGCACACATAGGTTTTGGGTATTAGAAAATCAGATTTGCTGACATAACAATTAATATTTTGTACCAGAATCTGACCACAGCCACAGTGGAACTGACCAGCTATCTGATTCACATCCTTGGTGCATAGCCTTGTGGAAAGAGCTTAGGGCAACTTGTGTACTAGCTAACATATGCATACAAAAATACAGTTCTTTGATTTGTCCAATCATGACTTCATTATGAGTCTCATAATGTGGGTTCCAAGTCCAAAAGGTGATACTTTTAAATGTAATATAGACTCCCTTGTTTCTTTCTTCAGAGATGGGGGCCTAGATTTTTTTGTCCTTTCAGAGGAAGACCAACACAAAAAGAGACCCTGCTTGCGTCACAGACTGCAAAGGATTTAAACAACGTATTGTTATTATTATTTTTTTAAAGATGGCACTGTCCCCTGTTGTTTTTAAACAACAATTTCCATACCAAGTCGTTTTTCATTTCTGGGTTTAATTTTAGACATAAGTCTAAACAACAGTCTGTAGAGCTTTTAGAAAATGAATAACTTTATGTTGTATTTCAAATTAAGTTTGCATCACAAATGGCATGTCTTCTCTTTTCATAATAGAAAATCAAGACTGTCCAACACAGTCCTAATCTGTGCAACATGAAAAAGAACTGGCTAGAAACTAGGACCATGTTTCCTGAGAGGCTTTTGGGGGCTGTCTACAGCCCCACAAATGCCACATTTGTAAGTTGAATTCATTTCATGAACATGTGACCGAGAGCATGAAGGAAGTACATAGCACGAGTCCCTGGAAACCAGACTAGATGACTGCATCTGAAAGCAACAGCAATGTGGTCCAGCTTCTCAAAGGATCTTCTACTGCTTCCGCATTGTTTTGCAACACTCTTAGAATGCTGCTTTCAACTACCTCAAAAGTATGCTAAATAAACACCCATTGCTATCTCAAGTTTGAATCATTTTTAAATGCCAAGCAGACCATAACTTGCACAGCAAAGCAGTGCTCGTGACCTCACTCTTCATGTGAAAAATGCAACTACAAATGACATAAACAATGTTACAGGCAGACACAAACACACACAAACACATCGTAGTGCATTTTCTGCCACTAAAATCTGTTGCATATTGTAGAAACTGTCAAGGGCTGGAAGGCAGTGCCACCCTGAACTCAACACAAGGGGATGCGAGCACACTGACTCACCTCCCAGCACAGTTCGCCCCATAGCATGCAACAAAAATTCAAGTAAGCAGTTAAACTGAACTGCATTTACCAGGATGCTAAGGGGCGAACTGTGCTAGGACGTGAAGCAGTGTGCTTCCACCCCCCTTCTGTTTAAAAAGGCTCCCTCTAGCCACTGAGCTGAGGAGCTCCTGGAGATGCACCTGTGTGCCAGGGAGAGGTACAGAGACCTGAGAGGATTGAGGAAACTTTCTCAGCAACCCCAGATACATTTCGTTTTTTATCTCTACTAATGAAGGATAATATCCAGAAAAAACATGTGACTCTGGATTCACAGCACTAACCTGCACCAACTTTGGTGAAACATTTAAACTGAACTGCACTTACCAGGATGCTAAGGGGCGAACTGTGCTGGGAGGTGAAGCAGTGTGCTCCCATCCCCCTTCTGTTCACACTAAAGTGAAGCATAGGCACCCAATGTTTCCAAGCAGCTGATTTAATTTTGTTTTGAATGTCCTCGATTTTGTGAGGGACTTCTCTTACATACTCATCTTCCTGTTATAGTGCTCCCACTCCATCTTGCTTATCACTGTGATAAAGGAAGCAGGATTTATCAAAACAAAAGCAGGATAATTCTGAATATGCCCAATCCAATTTGATCTCACCAGATTAAATAACATCCCAATCCCTTTAAAATCACTTAGCCCACTTAGCTATCTAAATATGTGACTAAATGTGACTATGGAGCATTTTTTCTCTGGCAAATTTTGGCATATTATTCCTGCTGAAATGTATGTGGGGAGTGCAGTACTGATTACACAACTTATAAAAGTGATATATGCAATATTAGCTGTTACCACGCATACACCAATTAACCAGGCAAACCATAATTGTGACCTTAGTGTTAACAGGCAATGATGGGAAGAGACATTTTTATAGGATGTGGTGGAAACGCAAGGATATTTAACATAGATGTAAGTGGACCAGAACCAAGCCAAATATCGATGATATCTACATAAGGCAACTTTACATACAACACATCCAAATGTAACTCCTTTATACAGTCAATGGCTATCCAAAAACTCTGGCATGGATCTACTAGGGTCAGCATTTAAGGAACACTGTTAATCGGGCCCAGGTTTAACCCCATTAAGGAGGAACTGAACTGCATCCTCAAGAGGACAGAGAGCCTGTGAAGTATGGACACCATGGAAGATCTCTGCTTCCTGGGACTCTTTTTCTAAAAGGATATACAGTTCATTAAAGATAGGAGATATGTTTTGATGGCAAACCTTGGAAGAGATTGTTGCAATAAGATCATCACCCAATGAAGGTGCAAACTATTTCTCCAAAGAAGTTTATAGTGCACTGTTGCTTTGAGGCAAATACTATAAGAGTGAGCTTGCACTAAATAAGCGTCACACAGAAATGGCATACTATCTGATCAAAGCCAGTGCAAGTTGATGTATAAAGAAGTGATTGGCAACTTTGATGAAAGCAAGAAAGGAGACCCAATAAATTAAAAACATGGAAGAGGGAAACACATGAAGAAAGATTTGAAATAACCTAAAATGTGGTAAAAAAAAAAAGAGGGTAAAGTGAGAAAATGAATTCTATTCAAAACAGTTCAGGGAAAGACACCAAGACAATGGAATGGTGCACTAAACATTACGTGAGACATACTAACGTAAGACTTAATAGTTTAACACCATCAGTTCTGCAGCAATTCCCCCTCTGTGCTACTTCTGCTTTATTCCCATTGTTCATGACAAGCTCAGCTCGTCATGAGCACACAAGCAGTGTACTGCATGACGAGCTGAGCTCGTCATGAGCATCGAAGGGGTTAAGACTAGAAAACGTGGCATTCTGGTTAAACATTTGGAAATATGATATTAACACAGCCAGAGATCGATTTTGTGGTGTTTCTCAGAATTCTGTCAAAAAACTAGTACATTTATTTACTGGCGCCTTTGAAAATGTCAGCGAGACTCGTAATGAGTCCCTAGTTCATTCATTAGTTCTCCTCAACATGTTCCATAAATGCAGAAAGTACTCACTTTACACGCGCCTCTCATACAATAAAGTTTGTTGTTTGATTTGCAGCAGGTGGTGGCAATTCAAGCACATTTTGTACAGTTCAGATCTCCAAGACATTGTGAGAGGGATTTAATTCTGCTTTGCAAAGCTGTAAGATTAGATTACATGCCCTGGACTAACAGTGACTGGAACGTACCAGTCACCTCCAGTGTCAGGAGCAGGCCTCTGGTTTCAGTCCCTGACCGCAGCAATGCAGCCTCGCCCTTCCCAGTGCTGAAGTCCAAGGCCCTGGTACCCTCATCAATGCACCTAAATCAATGACTTTTCTAAAACATTCCTCCCGTTGCTGCTCGAGGTATTCTTCAAGAAGCCCGGTGCTTCCCTTATCAGTCTCGTGACGCAGCCATGCCTGTCCTTGGCGGGCTTCTCCGAGATTTACTGAAGGTGGGTTTTGACTACATCAGCAGTTCTCGCTCAGGGTCAGCTGGGGGTGAGCAGCTCATGAGAATGCTGGGGTTTGAAGAAGCGCGTGGCAGAAGTGGGGCTGAGTGAGCCCTTTCAGAACAGAAGTGCTTCCCTCTGCCTTCAGACAAACATGACTCAGCACTTAGAGCCAGGACCTAAGCAGATGTTTTTTGTTATAAGGAACAAAATACCGTTCAAACCTACAACAGTTTTGTTTTAAATTTCCCAGCTGCGAGCAGTGAACATGATTACAGAGTGTGCTCCAGGTGCTCTTTTCTGCACTGTGCTGGGAAAGAAAGAGTCTGTGAGGCCCATATTTACAACGATTTTTCATCGGGTTTGGTTTACTTTTTCACAGTGTTTAACCCCTCCCCTGCTGATGACGGAACCGCTCCTTCATCAGCCACGGTGGCGCTGTGCTGATGACGGAGCGGTTCCGTCATGGCTCGCCCGACGAGCCTGCGCGGCGTGGATTCCGCACCTGCGCTGGGCGTTCTATTGAGCGGGCAGGGCCATGACGGAACCGCTCCGTCATAAGCACAGCGCAACCGACGCTGGTGACGGAGCCGTTCCGTCACCAGCATGCGCCCGCCGCATTTCCGCCCCGCCCCCTTAGCACTGCGGCGGATTAGCGGCCGCAGAGAAGGGGTTAATTTGTAAACAAAATAAGTGCAAGGGCTCCAGTCAGGGGGCCTCTGCAGTTATCACCACCCATTGATTGCCACTGCCCTCATTGCCAATGAGAGCACCTACACAGCTACTACTAGCCAGCACACTACAAGTGTGACAATTCAACCTATTCCAGGCACCCAAAGCCATAAATATAGCTTGGACGTCAGGGATTAGCTAGTTTTAACCCGTTGCGTGTGTCAGACGGCCCCCGGCCGTCCGATGTCACAGTGGGCGTGTGCGGAGGACGGCCAGGGCCGTCCGAAGCACACCCACTCATGAATTCCCCAGCACAGCGGCGGAACTTGCGCTGCGGTCAAGGGGTTAATGTCTACTGAGTTCATAAACAATTGCTGTTCTGCTTGTCTCTAGTTTATACAAACAGCACCACCATGTGGCAGCTGTCTTAAGGGCCTGTGTCGTCAATTAAGTGCCGGTGCTGAGCATTGTAAGCCATTGGCTCAAATTAAGCACTGCTTTTTCATCACAGGTCTGATGCAAACCCCAGTATGATATTTACGGACCAACGAAAATTGTGAGTTCCATTGATTTGTAACCCAAAAGTATTGTAACGCAGGGCAATGAACTGTGCATTAACAGGGCATTTCATTGGTGAGGCATGAGTGTTCCTGTGCATCCACCCATGAATTTTGACACAATTTCATATCTGCAAAGAATTGTAGACCTTGATTTGTACAAAAGTGCTGCACCTCTCAGTGGCTGGTGTAAGAAGGAGAAATATTTTTATTTCTCCTTGTTTTTCCTCTTTGAATGCATGCTGCAGAATGCGTCGCACATACAAAGAGGAAGTTGCCTTAAAGTACAGTTTTTGTGTAGGAAAAAGCTTCTACCTGCAGAAAAACTATGATGAACACAGCGTAAACATCCTTGCATCAGGTTTAAAGGGTTTTTGCCCTAGTGTAATGGTGCTGAAAGTGCGCCAGCGAAGGGAGAATAGACATTTGCCTCTTATTTGTAGATATGACACTGTTTTGCTTTCTCCAGTTTATGTAACTCTGAATTGCAACTTTGCTTGGTGCCCTATGTTGTATCAACTGCAGCGACGGTTCCTCCATTAGGGCGGAGGAGCATCACCCCTCCACCCCCACTACGAATGCAGCAAACATGAAAAATAAAATCAGCGTATTATAATTTTATTTTTCATGCTGGCAGCCGAGTCTCAGGTGGGACCATTGCTGCTGATTGGCAGCAGGGAAGGAGTGGTGTGCACTTTTAGTTTAAAGTGCGCATGTCAGTTTTGCTGGCTGTCTTGAGACAGCCAGCCTGACATGCACACAGTACAGCTCTCCAAACAAAGATGTCACAGGCATCCAGTCCAGTGCCTAAAAGAGAATCAAGCCTCCCCACTCCAGCCACTCCAGGCTCTTCTCTCAGGCTGCTTAAAATTATCAACAGCATTAGAGCAGCATTTTGGCTGATTCTCTGGCCGCCTGTGATGAAGACACAGACTGCTGAGATGGAGAAGAGCACTGCACTGACACTGTCGATAGATAGACTTTTCATTTTCTAAATTAATTTAGTTTTGATTCTCTGACAGGCACTGTGAGAAACTTACACTGCCTTCAGCCTTAACGTCAAAGCTCTCAGTCATGGCCCATTATAAACACTATTTTAAATAGGCCACAATTAAGAGCTTTAGCATTGAGTCTAAGGGCGCTTCTAGTTTTTAGAAGTGCCTGTCAGTGGGTCAAAATATTCGCCTCACCGTTTAAAATTGTCAGCAGCCGCCACTGCTCAATGCAGGACTTAACGCTTTCAGCAGGGTCTGCCCTAAAACTTTTGCCTTCACCATCCTGTTTTTTTAAAATGTTATTGTTGGCTTTTAGGACTCTGCACACTTTACCACTGCTAACCAGTGCTACAGTGCATGTGCTCACTCCTTAAAACATGCTAGATTGGCTTATACCCAATTGGCATATTTAAATCACATCTAAGTTCCTAGTAAAGTGGCACTACATGTGCCTGTAAATTGAATGCTACTAGTGGGCCTGCACCACTGATTGTGCCACCCACTTAAGTAGCACTTTAAGCCTTAGGCCATCCATTGCAGCCTGTGTGTGTGCAGGTTAAACTGCCAGGCCCAAAACTTTTTCATATATATGTCACCCAGTGTACAAGGTATTTAAAAAGTAGGACATGTGTTTTTAAGTTTTAAATGTCCTGTTAGAGAAAAACTCTTAAATTTGTTTTTCACTACTGTAAAGCCTACCTCTCGGATACAATAGCATTGGAGCTACCTTACCACATGTTATAAGTGTAAGTTCCAAATTGGGAACAGGTAACTAGCTCATGTTTGGTGCCTTTAAAATTGTAATGTGAAATCCTAATTTATAGTGGAGTCAGATTTAAAATTAAAAATTTTAAAATGCCACATTTAGAAAGTTGACATTCCCCTGCACTAGCCATTTGGTGCCAGCAGCCTGTCACTGGGTCAGATGACTGGGAGTAGTTGACAGCTCAGCTTTGTGTGACTAGATGAGCCATCATTGGCAGGACGACAGAGAGGGAGGAGATGGGCCCAGCCCCACTTACATTTAAATAGGCTGTGTCCTGTCTCCAGCCAAAGAGCTGCATACCCCCTGTAGCTAGTCTGGAGCCAGGGCTAGGAAGGTTTTTTATCATAAATTTGAGGAGTTTATAATTATTGTTGCACCTGTAGCTCACAGAATCTCCTGATTTCTCTGCCATAGGTACTCTTCAGGGTGTTATTTAGCATTGGTAATTTGCAGGTATTTTCTAGGCGAGCACACCCCTTTCTCATCTTTTTCTTAAGAGCACTCTGATACCATGTTATATTTGTAACTCATGAGCATTTTGACACCCAAGCATACTTTGCTTAACTGTTTTTGTAAGTGCTCTGAATCCATGTTTTGACACTAACTCCCAAGCATTTAGACCACCAGTGCATTCTTTACATATGCTTGCTTGTCGACTATCTAGAGAGTAACCACTCACAAACGAAAGCCAAGTAAGATCATTACAGTCTCATAAAGATCCATAAAATGGAGACCAGGCAATACAAATCATTGCTAAAGTGGTGATGTTTTTTAGAAATGGCGGTCTCTAGTTGGCAATGGTTTACATCTTTGTCTAAGCAGGAACCCTCCTTCCTTGTCAGGCTACGGGGGATACACTTCTAAAATAACCCCTGCTCACCCCCTTGGTAGCTTGGCACCAGCAGACAGGCTTATCTCAGAGGCAGTGTGTAAACATTTTTTGCACGCATACAGTATTATAGTGAAAACACTACTAATGAATACCACACCAGTTCACAGAAATACGTAATCTTTATCTAAACCAAACAAGACCAAAGCTACAAAAATCCACAATACAGTAATCAAAATGTGATCCATAGAAGGTTAATATAGTTCTGTCCATATCAAACTATAGATACGACACTTTCAACACAAAGCACCTTTGATGCGTCACAATCATAAACAGAATGATGATGTGTTGGTTCCTTATGCACAAGGAAGGTGATGCGTTGGTTCCTTACTGCCACGCAGGGGATGTGATGCGTCAGTTCCTTACCAAAGGGGAGGTGATGCATCAGTTTCTTACTGTGCAGGGAGGTGATGAATTGTTTCTTACTGCAGCAGTCGGTGTCCTTGTACACTTGGCACCCTGGGTGCGATGCATGGGGATTGAGGATGTGTTGGGTCTGGATGTGGCGGCGGTGGCAAAGGGCTGAGTTGGTCTCTCCAGTTGTGGTCCCATGATGCGTTGGTTCATGCAGCCACACAGAAGGGCCTGCATCGGAATCGGTGTGGTGATCTGGGACTTTGGAGATTTGTTGTGCTGCAATTTTTTCAGCTGCGGGCAGGCACTGCATCGGTTTCTTAAGTGGCACAGCGGCGATGCGTCATAAAGGGGTGCGGATGCATCATGCTTCTCTTAGTTGCATTTCTTTTCCAGCTCCCAAGAGCTGGTTTTGAAGTCTTTGTGTCCCTGAGAGTTCAGAACAGGAGGCAAGCTCTACTTCAAGCCCTTGGAGATCTTCTTCAAGCAGGATACATAGCACACAGCAAACTCTTTATCCTCTCCATTGTAGAAAAATCCACTGTAGGCCAACCCCAGACAGCACACAGCAAAGGGGCAGTGCTTCTCCTTCAGCTTTCTCAGCTTTTCTCCTTGGCAGAGTTTCCTCTTGAGTCCAGAGGTATTCTAAAGTTCTGGGGCCTGGGCTCCAATATTGTTAGACCTGGCATCTTTGGCGTGGTTTCCCCTGTCTTTTTGGCCTCTACCTCCTGTATTTTTGATGCTGTGCTGGATTTCGTTTTTGCTGGTTTAGATGCTTTGGACAATCTGCCACTGCTGATCAGTGTCAGAGTGTTAGTGCTCCCTGTGTAAATTGTTATTATGATTGGATATACATGATTGGCATATTTGCATCACCAAGAAGTCCCTAGTAAAGTGAACTAGGTGTGCCAGGGCTGGTGATGACAAATGCTACTAGTGGGCCTGCAGCACTGATTGTGCCACCCACAGGGTAGCCCCAAAATGGTTTCTCAGGCCTGCCACCGCAGTGCCTGTGTGCAGTCTGTGAACTGCCATGTCCTCCTGGTCAGTGTCCCCAAGCTACCTAGAGGGTGAGCAGGGGTTATCACAGAGGGTTTCCTCCTTACCCTGACTAGAAGCAAGGGTCCCTATTAAGTGGTACCTACCTCTGCCAACTAGAGACCCCCAGTTCTAACAAATATTTATACCGCATTTTCATTTGTTCTCCGGTGGCAAAGAGGCTCTGTGCTCAGTCAAAACCAGTTCTATCCTCTCTAGTCCAGCTTCCCAGCAGGAGGTCAAGACAGCATTGGTTAAGGCATGCCACGCCCATTCAGGTGAAAGAAAATCTCCTCCCCTTACTTTAAATGCAACCCAGGTCTATTCAGCCCAACTCTGACTCATCCAGGAAAGTCAGGACACACCTTAACCCATCCCCTAGGGGCCGTCTACAATGAATGCACATCTCCAGCCCCTGTCACTTCAAAGCCAGACAGACAGATACAAACCAGCAGAGGCACACAGGATGGCTAAGTAAGAAAATACCCACTTTATAAAAGTGGTATTTTCAAACACACAATATAAAAATCATCTTTACTAAAAAAAAGTTTTTTCATATTCTGAGTTCAGGCATACTAAACTTTAACTTCCTATCTTGTCCCAATGGGAAGTTATACTTTTAAGATGCTATACATAACTACTATTATATCGTATGGGAACTTTCAATAGTGAAAATCAAATTCACTGTAGTTCAGGGTATGTTACACACATCAGGACATGTCCTACCTTTCACATACACTTCACTCTGCCCACAGGGGTACCTTGGGCCTACCTTGGTGTGGTTCATATGTACGAAAAGGGAAGGTTAGGGCCTGGCAAGTGGGTGTGCTTGCCAAGTCGACATGGCAGTACCGAACTGCACACAGACACTGCATTGGCAGGTCTGAGAACCTTCAGCAAGGCTGGTAGGGTGGGTGGCACAATCAGTGCTGCAGGCCAACTAGCAGCATTTGACTTACATGCCCTGGGGACACACAGTGCACTGTACTAGGGACTTAGTAGTAAGTCAACCAAGCCAATCATGGAAACACCAATCCATGTTAACAATTTACAAAGAGAGCATATACACTTTAGCACTGATCAACATTGGTAAAGTGTCCAGAGTGTAAAAACCAACAGAAACCGTGTCAGGAGGCCCATAAGCATAACGTCTGGGGATAAAACCCTTTGGAAAAGCCAGGTATAACAATGTTCCAATAGAATACCTAATTATGTGTTTATTTCCCACAGTTATAAAGAGGAATATGCTTACTGCATGCAGAGAAATGATCAACTTTGATGAGCTCTGGTCCCCACTCACAAGAAGGTTTTTGCGCCTCCAGTGACTTAGCTTATGCATCCTGTTTTAAAACCTGTTTTGTCAGCCACAGTTTGAATATAAATTTGCATGACTTTTGCTGACTTCCTTTATGCTTTGTACATTTTAGAACTCCCTACCTTCATTGGATTATTTTTAAGAATTTGCTCCACACCTTACAGTTCATTCTGGTGCCATATTGTTTCTTCATTTATAAACTATTGGAATATAATGTCCTCAATAAAAAATTTCTTCAAGGTGTGTAATGCCTCACTTTGCAAGAAATACTAGTGGGTGGTAATCTTACTGCAATTTCAATTGTATTAGCATGGGTAACAAAGAAATAAACCCCCATAAAATTCAGATGAAAATTACTGGTAGTGGTAAGATTACAGCTGGTAGAAAAACATTTTTCTTCATTCTCTGGAAATACCTCCGGGCGATAAAAGCCCAGCTAGTAATATCATTTTCAATTTAAGGACAGACCTCCCCTCGACACCCATCATTAAGTGTTTCGTGCAACACTCTTCTCACTGTTACAGTTGTTTATCAGTTCATACTTTTTAAGATCAGGTCAAAGCTGATGTTATTTTAGGTTGTGCCTTTTGCCAAATCAGCTTTATTTTGTTTTGTAATTAGGATTATCTACTGTACTGCAATTACTTATGGCCATAAGAGATTTACTACCCATTGGCAACTGGCAAGGATCTGGGGTGGCAGGGTAGGGCTGGATGTAAAAAAAGAATTAAAAAAAAATGTACCTTATCGCCACGTCTCTCCTTCTCCCCTCCGCATCCGACTTGGGCTACAGGAAGCACCCAGGCTCCCCTGGCCAATCACAATGCTGCAATGCAGCGCTGTGATTGCTCTGAGAAATATATATGTGAATGTAACAAATCAATTAGCCTTAACATATTTTTGGTTTTCTTAAAGCCAATATTTTGTAACCAGGCCAGCACATAACTCCAACCCATGCCTCTTAATGCTGCATCATGCCTATCAAGTGGCCACACGTTTTGTGTGACACTTTCAGTCTGCCCCTTTTAGCCAACGTCACTTCTCATTCTGTGATTACTCAGCCCCTAAACTACAAGACACAGAATGCAACATGATCCTGGATCAAAAGCCTTGACGAAGAGGTTGCACTTTACATGGGTCACTTGGCAACTATGTTTAAAACAAATACTGGTGCTAAAGTGATGCCATAAACCTGTTCAAAACTGTTTTTATACAACTTTTTTCCATTCACCGGTCACCTGTAATGCTATTGGGAACGCTACCTAATTGTTGCTGATATCACAGTCCATATGAGGGACTACGTAACATGATGGATAAGAAAAAAGACTTAGGGGAGTCACAAAGACCTTAGTAGCACAAGAGAACTTCTGTAAATTGATGGTTCTTCCACAGTTCCCTTGCTTGTTAAAATCGACAACAGTGCTTAATTTGAACGGGTGGTTTCCGGTGCTCTGCACTGGCACTTGATTACCAGTACCAGCACTTACTTGCCAGAACCTGCACTTATGACAGCTGCCACATGGTGGCACTGTTTGTGCAATATAAAAACAGTTGTTTGTTAATTCAATATACATTAAAAAACAACTAATACCTGCCACCCAAGCCACTCTTACAGATTTGGCGAACTCGTACAGTCTGAATTGTCAACTTGTAGCAGTGTGATGGTTAGTAGTTGTGTAAGTACAATGGCAGTGTGTGTTGCATATAGGTGGCCCTGGCACTTATTCTGTTTGCATATTAAGCACTGCTTGAGACCCTCTGGGTCATTTAGAAATGGGCCAATGGCTGATAGACTGTCTTTGTAGACTCCTCTGGCTTCACAAGTGACAACTCATCTGCCACAGAGTCATCCCCAATCATGAATTGAGAGTCCTTTCTCTATTTAAGGGGGATCTCCAGATGCATAGTTCCCTTCTCGGTTCCATCATGCAATTGCCCCCAAGTAATAAACTTCCTGTGTCTAAAGGACATTCCATTTGTGAAAAATGAAAACCAATGAACATGGAGACAAAAATCAGGGTGCCTACTCTAAGTTGATTTCTGATGAAAATGATCCCACCTCACTTTTATTAAAAATACACTGCTGCTGTTTCAAACAGAACAGAGGGTGGTTGATTTGCCGCAAGGTAAGCAAATGCCAGGCTTCCGTCAACCCCATTGCATCAGAAGGCTGCCCACAAGAGTCTAATTAACCTCCCTAAACAGCAAGGAAGAACTCTGTTGTTATTTTAAATATTCTTGGGAAATGAAATATGAAATAAGAAGTATATTTTTCAGTCATCTCATTAGGTCATTTCCATGTGTTTGTGTTGTTCCTTTTGTGCCTTTCCTGTTCCTGCAGGATGTGATTCTACCTGTGTCTTGCACTGGTGAATCCTGTTTGTACACAATCATTTTGATGTGCTGTATGTATTACGACATGTGTGGTTACAAGTACTGCTACGCAGATGGCTGGGCTTGAATGACACAGGTGAAACACCATTAACAACCCTTTTCTATCTTCCAACAGAGCTTCTGTGCACAGCCAACCTCAGTCTCATCGCTCAAGCTCTCCATCGCTATGCTTGTCCAACCTCCGTGTTAACTGCTCGGCTCCCTGGGTTGTTGTTATGTTAATACAGATTACTATAATGCACAAATCACCTCCCAAGCGGTATCTCAGGACTAATGATAAACACAGGCAAAACCAAACACAGATTTTTTTTTAAAAAGATTGTTTTAAGCAGTTTTCTGAATTTGATGTATCAGGGCAAATACAAATATGATAGGGCAAAGCATTCCAATAACATGGGGCCAGATAAGAGACAGACCTGCCCCCACATCTCGTCAATCGGACACAAGGAACGATAAGCAGGACTTTGTACTTGGAGCGCATAACTCTAACTGGACAGTAGTAATTCCGTTTCTGACATAGGTAACTAGTTCTGTTTCCTATCAGTGAATTATGCGTAAGGCAACACATTTAAAAATTGTTCTTTTCTTAATAGGTAGCCAGTATAAGGCTTTCAGTAAAAGTTCAGGCGAGGAGCAAGTGTGCCACTGTACAAAGCTGTTCCACCTGCTGGTCATTGGCTTCATTCACTGTGTTGCTAGCCCCAGCACCTCTTTTCATTGTCCTTGCTCCCCGAATCAATGAGCTTCCCCTGCCTATTATTATTCATTGGCCTTGCGTCCTGAGTCAATGTGTCTATTCTCTCACTTTTCATTAACTGAGCTCCTGATGTCACTGTGCATCTCGGTTCCACCTGATTTCCAATAGCCTCACTCCCGGTGCCGCTGCGTTGCCCCTATTGCTTGTCCCTGCAATGTACACTGCTCCCCTGTGACTGGGCTCGCCCTCCTCACTTCTCTGTCTTTGTTATTGGCATGGGCTTCGAGTGATTCAAAACAGATGTGGCAGAGGCATGACAGGCTACTTAATTTTGACAAAGGCATATATAGGGTCTTTAGGTCAAACCTGATCTAATATGAATACCCTGTGAGGTATGTCTCTTGAGTTTGTAGTTTTAGTTGTTCCACAGTGGGCTTCTTCATCATAGTAATAGCTTGTTTATTGTATACAGCTGCGCTTCACACCGCTCTTGTGTTGTTTCTAAGCTGTCCAAACAACAGATGTTAACATTACTGATCTCTGAAGGATGGAAGTCTTAATCTGCCATGCTGGGATTTAAACTTGTGACTTTCAGATCACGTCATTGTCAGTGGTGTGTGTTCTATTCACTGAACCATTCTCCCAGTACAAAAGGCATTCCCAGTTAGGCAGTCCTGCAGACGAAAAAACGGATGGATAGATAGGGACAACCATTATTGTCTCCCTGTCTCCTACTTTTGTAATTAACATGCGGATGAAATTGTCTTTCAATATAACCTGTTGAGACTTTGTTTGCTACATACTAATCACCCAGGTCTCAACTGAGTTTACAGATGCGGAAGGTGGGGAGTTGGTGAGACTGGTGAAGGGCAGGTATGTGATGGATGCGGGGGTGGGTACGGGGACGGAGGGGGCGGCGGGAGACGCGGCGTCAGCGAACGCAGGGTCGGGGGATGCGGCGAAGACCAGAGGAGCGGTGGCGTCGAGCGCCGGGGCGAAGGAGAGTTGACTGTGCCGGTCAAGAAGATGCCGCATATGGGGGTGGCGAAACCTCTGGGGGCGCACTTGTCACTGGCGACCAAGGAGAAGATCTGGAAGGGGGAGTATGTGGAGATTTTGAAGTTGCTTCACAGGGAGTTGATGGCCAAGGAGGGTTCGAAGGAGAAGGAACAGGAGCTAGCTAGACGCCCTAAGGTACCAGTGACCATTGAGAATTGGTCGGCTGCCTTCCTGA
Organism: Lissotriton vulgaris; assembly: GCF_964263255.1. NCBI lineage: Eukaryota > Metazoa > Chordata > Amphibia > Caudata > Salamandridae > Lissotriton > Lissotriton vulgaris. The sequence continues at coordinate 1,045,915,953 of NC_141697.1, read as the reverse complement.
TTTACGCTAGTGTCTACTGCGAAAAGTATCCTGACATGTCGGTCGCGTTATTCAAGTATATGGATGTGGTGCGGCAGGCACACGTGACATACGGAGGTTATGCGTGGTCGCATTACGACGAGGAGTTCTGGGCGCGCATGGCTTCAGACCCGGAGGCACAGTGGGGAGAGCTGGATGCAGACTTGTACCAGCAGACGATGAGTGGGGCAAAGTTCGTCCGCACCATCTACACAGCTAGAGGGCTTCTGCTGGCGTCGCCCCCCTATGCGGCCCGCCCCACCGGTGGGGGGGTGGGGCGGGGGACACCGGAAGTACAAATAGCGTCGGGACCTGCTGGGACTTCAATAGGGGGTCCTGTCTCCGGCAAGTGTGCAGTTTCCGGCATGAATGCTTCAAATGCGGGAGGAGACACCCCATGGTGCGCTGCTGGGGGCTCGGTGGAGGGCCTGCACAGGGGCAGCAGTTGGCACCAGCTCCCACTGGAGGGAGAGGGGGGCGGCAGGGGCGGTGCCATGGGAAAAGGCTCATACACCGGTTAGGCTGGACAGGTTCGAACCTCTCTTGGCGGCTTATCCGCGGGCGGACGATGCGGCCGTGCTGCGTCGGGGTTTCAGGGAGGGTTTCCGGTTGGGGTACAAGGGTCCGAGGATCGCTCGGTGGGCGGAGAACCTGAAGTCCGTGAACGCTCACAGAGGTATCGTCCGGGAGAAGCTTTTTAAGGAGGTGAGGGAAGGGAGGATGGTGGGCCCCTTTCAGGAGCCGCCCTTGCCGGGCTTGATCATTTCCCCAATTGGAGTGGTTCCGAAAAAGGAGCAGGGTCAGTTTCGACTGATCCAGCATCTGTCATGGCCGGAGGGCACGTCGGTGAATGACTACATCTCTGCAGAATTGGCGTCGGTGTCGTACTCGTCGGTGGACGTGGCGAGGAGGTTGGTGACGGCGGCCCGGCAGGGTGCACTCATGGCAAAGTGCGATGTCAAATCGATGTTTCGGTTGTTGCCGGTGCATCCGGCGGATCACCAATTGCTGGGGATCCAGTTTGACGGCCTCGTTTTCGTGGATAGAGCGCTCCCCATGGGGTGCTCCGTGTCATGTGCATTGTTTGAGAGGTTCAGCTGCTTCTTGCAGGGGGCTTTTTCCTGGCGCACAGGCTCTGAGACAGTGACGCACTACCTGGACGATTTCTTCCTGGTGGGTCGGCCCGGTTCGACGGACTGCCGGCAGCAGCTGGACAGTTTTACGGACTTGATTGGTTACTTGGGGGTCCCCTTGGTGCCGGAGAAGACTCAGGGTCCCAGCACGGTGCTGTCCTTTCTCGGTATAGAGCTCGACTCAGTCGCCATGGAAGCACGCCTACCGGAGGAAAAGCGGGCAGTGATGATGGATTTGGTGAGAGACATGTTGGCCAGGCTGAAAGTGATGATGCGGGAGGTGCAGGTGTTGCTGGGGCATCAGAATTTTGCGCGCCGGGTTGTGCGGGCGGGGCAGACGTTTTGCCGTCGGCTGGGGCTGGCGTTGTCCGGTCTGACGTTGCCACATTATCAATAATAAATATGATTACATTTTCTTATAGAGGAGGTGTGTTATGCTGTAAAATGGAGGACACAAAACCAAGCCACAGGAGGATACCCGTAAACTCAGTTGAGACCTGGGTGATTAGTATGTAGCAATTAAAGTCTCAACAGTTTATATTGAAAGACAATTTTAGATGCACGTTAATTGCAAAAGTAGGAGACAGGGAGACAATAATGGTTGTCCCTATCTATCCATCCGTTTTTTCGTCTGCAGGACTGCCTAACTGGGAATGCCTTTTGTACTGGGAGAATGGTTCAGTGAATAGAACACACACCACTGACAATGACGTGATCTGAAAGTCACAAGTTTAAATCCCAGCATGGCAGATTAAGACTTCCATCCTTCAGAGATCAGGAACTTGGGCACCATAAATTGAGTAATGTTAACATCTGTTGTTTGGACAGCTTAGAAACAACACAAGAGCGGTGTGAAGCGCAGCTATATACAATAAACAAGCTATTACTATGATGAAGAAGCCCACTGTGGAACAACTAAAACTACAAACTCAAGAGACTTGCCTCACTTGGTATTCATATTAGATCAGGTTTGACCTAAAGACCCTATATATGCCTTTGTAATAAAGTAGCCTGTCATCCCTCTGCCACATCTGTTTTGAATCACTCGAAGCCCATGCCAATAACAAAGACAGAGAAGTGAGGAGGCTGAGCCCAGTCACAGGGGAGCAGTGTACATTGCAGGGACAAGCAATGGGAACAACGCAGCGGCACCGGGAGTGAGGCTATTGGAAATCAGGTGGAACAGAGATGCACAGTGACATCAGGAGCTCAATTAATGAAAAGTGAGAGGATAGGCACATTGACTCAGGACGCAAGGCCAATGAATAATAATAGGCAGGGGAAGCTCATTGATTCGGGGAGCAAGGACAATGAAAAGAGGAAGGGGAGGGGGACGAGATAGGCAGGGGACAGGAAGCAGTCTTTGGGCTCGTTTGGGCTTCTTGGGGGGATTTGGGCTAGTTGGGCTAGTTTGGGCTGGTGGTAGGTTTGGGCTCCCTTTGGGCTGGTTTGTATATTACCGGCCATGTTGGGTCACTGTCCACCATTTTAGGGACAGTAACCCAGCAGTCGAGTTGCAGGCAGGGAAGTTTTTGTGGCAGTTTGGTTAGTGGTTGAATTGCTTGTGGGCAGGGTAGGGTCACAGGCTTGGTGTTAGCGGCAGCGTTTTAGTGGTGACCGGTGGTAGGTTGAGGCGGGAAGTTAGAGGCGGCTACACGGCGGCGGTGTGCGAGGCGGCGGGAGCGGCGTTTATCTGGCATGGCAGAGGCAGCGCTGTCAGACCCTCGAGTGCGGGAAGCCCTGCGCCTCCTGGGTGACGAGGGCAGGATGGACCTCCTAAGAGGCGACATACGGGTAAGGCCACCGCGGAGCGCTGCTGATGGCGCCGCGGCGGCAGTGGCGGCGTGTGAGCCGCCGAGAGATCGTGGGTGCGGAGGGAGGAGGGAGAGAAGCAGGGAGGCGGTGTGATGCGCGGCGGCGCGGCAGGCGGCTGGGGCATCACGACATGGGAGGGGGCCGGGGAGGAAGAGAGGAGGGGCGCGGAAGACGCCCTTGATGTTTGTGGAGGGGGCTGGGGGGGCGGACTGCAGTGTGGAGGCGGGCGGGGAGCGGGAAGGGGGCGCAGGGGTGCGAGGAGCGGCCAGTGGGGGGGGGGGGGCAGGAGGGGTGCTAAGGGCAAGAGGAGGAGTGCCCCGTTGGAGGTTCTGGCAGGGGGGCAGGGGGGCAGGAGCCTGGGTTGCAGGAAGGTGGCGGGCTTGGGGGGAAGGGGGTGATGGGGGGGTGCCAGGTTTGCAAGGTGGGGGGAGTGGGGGGTGGGGGGAGGGGGGCCGGTCCTGGGAGAAGGTGGGGGGTTGGGCTGGGGGGCAGAGGGAGGGGGGGCAGGTCACTGTTGCTGATAGAGGAGTTGGAGGAGGAGGAGGGGGCAGGGGAGGGGGAGGGAGAGAGTGAGATGGACTGGGGGTCGTCCTCAGAGTGGGAAGGGGACATGGTGGGGCCTAGCAGGTCGGCGTCGCCGCAGGGGGTGAGGGTGGATGGGGGAGGGGGGTGGCCGGGGGGCCGGGGAGGGGCGAGGCGTGGCCACGGGGGTCAGGAGCAGAGAGGGAGTGGGAGAAGAGGGGGAGAAGAGGGGGTGCGGGGAGTGGGGTACGGGGGCAGGGGGGTGGTGGGGGTAGCGGGGGTGGGTCGCGGGGATGTGGGGCGTGTGGGGGTTTGGGAGTGAGCGCAGGAGGGGACTGGGTGGGCGCGGGGCGTGGACGGGGGGACGGGGGGGTGAAGCGGTCGTCCGGCGCGACGGGCAGGACATTCAGCGGCATGGGGGAGAGGAGCGCCAGGAAGTTGGGGGGACGTAGGAGGTGAGTTGACATCGTCATGCTGGACTTCCCCGCTTTTTTCTTGGCAGGAGCAGTTGGCAGGGGGCTCAGGTGAGCAGCATGCAGCTCCAACCCGCCGAGAGGATGGGCTGGCTCTGTCTTGTACGGGCGGTCGCGCTCCAACGAGGGACCATGCACGTGAAGACAGAGGATGGCAGGGCCATAGGTCTCCGCCGCCCCCCTCCCGATGGGTCGAGACGGCCGCCGGGGGACGGGGATGGAGTGAACATGTGTCGGGCTACTCGGATTAACCAAACGGAGAGTGGGAGAAGGGAGAGCGTAGACTTGGGGGCGCTGATGCAGGTGTGCAGGGACAAGGCAGGGTGAACAGAGAGTTGGAGTCGGAAGAGGAAGCGGAGATTCGGGAGGGGGAGGGGGACACGAGTAATGCTGTTGGAAGTATTTTGCAGGTCCGCCCCCGGCAGACGGTGCCGCGAGTGACGGCCCCCCCAGCGGAACTGGTTAGGCGTCAGGATCCGGTGCGGATGCCAGCCTTAACGCCAGGTAAGACCGGAGCACGGATGGGGAGTGGCTTGGGCGGGCCTCATGGAGGCCGGGTGACTGGAGGTGCAGATGCCGGGGGGGGGGGGCGATTCGTGTGCGCCTCAGAGAGGCCAGGTGTCTGTGGGTACGGATCCTCAGAGACTTACACAGTTTCCCAATGACAGAAAGTTCAAAGAAAAACTCTGCTGCCTTTAAGATAACTTAGCAACTAAAGTAATCACCCTTGTCTAGCTAATTTTCCATCACTGGTAGAAAACTCTTCAAAAATGTAATCTTCTCCACCTTCATTTGACTTAACTCGTTTTTTTCTGGGGTGACTGAAGTTAATATTATGCATTTTTTATATGTAATGTAAAGGTTAACCAATTACATCTCAACTGATGTTTCAATGCTCACTGCTTGTGTCAAAATACTTGGCATAGTGGTGAAAAAGAAAACAATTAAATAAATAGAAAGATTACTAGATAGTTAGGATGGATGGATGAACGGACGGACGGAAGGACAGACCAAAAGACAATCATATGAACAGACAGATGGAAGAAAAAATACATTTTTGCAAGGGCAGAAGAGTGTGGGTTCCAAGGAAGAGAGAAATATATGGAAACTTTGAGGCTCCAAGTTTACAGCACACAACAGGAAGGGCCTCACAGTGAATATAAAACAGCACTATGTGTTTTGTTATTAGTGATTGTTATCTTCTTGATCTATCCTGAGGGAGATAATCAACTTTTCATGGCATTATAATAGGAATCATACTGCTGCAGCCAAGATTAAAATAGAAGCATTGCAGAGATAAATGTAAATTATTCTCACAGACCAAAACTACTCATTTTGGCTCTTTCAGGATAATTTCATTAATACAAAAGCTGCAGATTAATTCCATCTCTATTAAAGACCACAATAGTCGCACACATCTAATGACAACTCTCCAATTATGTGAAGGAGTATTCATGTAGTGATAACATAATTTAGTCAAGGAAAAAGACTGTTGCTTCAAGAATTACCATATGAAACTAATGTAAAGATGCGTCAACCTCAATTTAGTTGAAGGTAGGGCAGACAGGCACTGGTTTGAGTGGTTGAAAAAGTCCCTGGATCTTCCTCTTGGTTGGGAGTAATCTTCAACACCTGGCATTTGAAGACCTCAGGAATGCTGAATAGATGGTGCCTTTGGCCCCATGTATGGTGGACTTTCTCCTAAACCAGCGCCAGAATCGAAGTCTATGTGGGTCCTGCTTGACCAAAAAGTGTCTATGAAAAAGGAAGTGAACTCAGTAGCAAGCGCTTGCTCCTATATGCTCCATCAGCTGAGAATTTAATTGCCTTTGTATAGCAGGTGGGATGTTTTATGGTCAAGTAAGATTGCAACTTTATAGTTTTCTGCAGTCGAACATGTACAATGGAATTTTGCAGTCAGCTTTTGCTTTGTATCGTGGATGAAGAGGCCAACCTTTCGTTTTGATATTTGGCCCCAAACTGTGGAACAACCTCCCTCAGCACATCATATGAATTGAGAACTATATTTTTTATTAACTGTTTTTAATTTTTTTTATTTTTTTTTTATTTCTGGGTGTTTTCTGCTGTAACCCTTTCAGTGATTGTGTGCTTTAGAAATAAAATGTCTAAGAAAGCGAATAGATGTTTGTGGTGGTCCTTTGGGCTGTTGTGGGGTCAACGCCTGCAGCTGTAGGCAGAGTGAAGGCTTTTTGAAAAAAGGAAATATGTCCAGCCCTCAATTCAACTTGGAAATGCTATGCAGCCTGTTCAATGCCTACATCCACTTGGCCTACTGCTTGGGGAATACTATGTTCTCAGAAAAGGCTATCGGCTATCAGAGTGGCAGAGGCCGCTGGCAGCAGCATGTTGCCAGCCATGCTGAAACTGTAAATGCAGGTTGTTCATGACAGGGTTTCAGCCTTCAATGAATATGAATTAATTTATAGGACATGTTGTTTGTCATGAAGGGTCATTGTGCTGGACAGTAAAGATTACAGTTGGCTAGAAAAAAACCTGTGGGATATCAGGGAGAAGAACGGAATAGAGAGGTCTGAAGATTGAGATGAAGCTACAGGGCCGTCGAAAGGCTTTTCCGGAGTTTGACACCCAGGTGGGCTCAGGACCAACTCCTTACGTGGCTTCAGCAGATGGAAAAAAGTTTCAGAAAATTGCAGGTCAGAGGCAGTGTGGTGATCTATAGAGATGGAAGAGAGACTGCAGGTGAAGTCATCAAAGGAGAAGAGAAGCACTGAAGCCCAACTGCAGCAAGGGTTAAGGGAGGCCTGTGGACATTACTGGTCACTTGAAATAACTTCATATTCTAATTTTCTTAGTACAGGCACGTTCTAATAGCGGAACTTGCATGTAGTAAGAAAATAAAAGAAGGCAGTATAAGCAGTTACTACTGTTTACTACTTATTATAGTAGCATATCCATATAAGTTTTTAAACCATTTAGGAGAAGAACACAATGATAAAAAAAACTAATTTGGCAATAAAAGATTTGTTTGTACCTTGTGAAGGTACTGAAATATGTGTGATTGTGCAAAAGTGTTACAAAACAGCAGGAGCGGCTCGTTCAGGTAAGAGCAGTGGGGCAGGTTGGGGGGGGGGGGGGGAGCGCGAGACACGACGATGAGAGAATATTAAATAAATAATTAGTTTTCCCTTGTTGTCGTCTGTCGGGTCCCCCCACTCCACCCCAGCACTCTTACCTGCACGTGCCATCCCAGCAAAACAGTTTCAGAAATGGATACAAATGCTCGTAACAGTAACTATATGGGAATTCATTGGAAATGTGTTTGTCTTTAACCAGGTGAGCTGCTTCTCAAGCTTTTTAATAGCCATAAGCTCTAGGATGTAGATAGTAAAGGGGCGAACAGAAGTTATTAATGAAAGATAGGAGGGACAACATGATATAACTATAGTGGGGAAGGGCAGAAGTATGGCAAAGGGAACTGCAGCTGCGGTCCGTGCAGGTAACAGCGGTAGGACCGGATTTGGGGGGATTCCGACGGACGATAACAAGGGGAAATTAATTATTTATTTAATTTTCCGTCTGCATCGTCCCTCGAAATCCACCCCCCCCCCAACCCGGCCCCACTGCTCCACCACTGTTACCTGCACGGACCGCGGCTAGGGAACTGGAATCTGACAGGTTAGTGGGTCTGGTTGTTTACGATTGACTGATGAGGCCACTGAAGATTATGTAGCTTCCTCCCATTTTCAATTCAAGCATTGCTTGAGTGGTATGGTGGGCTTGCATGACTTGTTCTCTATTTTTTATTATCACCTACATGCAGCTTTAGATTTAGCTGTCTATCGGCTAAGAGAAATATTGCATCCAATATAGATTTAGGGTGAACTTCGTGTCACCCCATGCTCCTGAATGCAATGGTTTTTCATCCAACTCAATTCCTTGCTCCAGATCTGACTGCTTTCCTCACAAGTCTATTGACGATATATAAGTTTTCAAGGTGTGTCGAAGTGATGTAAAGAACAGTAAATATTTATGTAACTATATTTACTTAGCTTCAAGATAGTGGTTTTCAAAATTTGGCTACTATATTTTTGGTAGAGCAACACTGAACATGATATTCTGCAATGCTATGTTCTGGGAGACTAGCCTTCAAACACTTGTTAGACAATAGGTATAGAAGAGGGTATCTAATCCTTCATCGTCTAGTTAATGTTATTGTTTGCTTTAGGGATTAACTGGCGCTAACATGCTGTTTGAAAGGGTTTAGTAACTGACCCTGTTCTTACAAGCCTGTGCAGTAAGCTAATTTAAACACTACTGCACTGTAAACTAGAGTTCTAAAAATTAACCTTAATCAAAACCTATTAACTCATCTAACCCACTGCTTCAATGAGCTTCAGAGTGGATGGTCACTTTGCATACTTGTTGCTTGATAGATAGTTGTTCATCAATTTGCAAACAATGTCACTTGGGTACAAAAATCCACTTTTGATGAGCATATACATCTCTAAATTATGTGTCATTGTTTGTGCTATGAATGTTATTAGGCAGAATTTCTCGTTTTGCTCTTAAATAAATATTGCACTTCCTGAAACTTCATGCAGACTTCCTCCCCAATCCAATACCAGCTTCACTTTAAAATGTGGTCAACAAAGGAACTGTTTATTAAATACAATGGGGCAATCACAAAGATGTTGATGAGTACACAAAAGAGTACCACAGGAGTACTCTTATGCACTCTAGCCCCAAAATGTCTACCTCCCTGTCAGCAAAAGTGCAAACAAGGCACTGTCCTTTCTATTGGTACTAATGGCATGTCAATATATTACCGGAATATTCCCATTTTTCCGCTTTTTAAATACTTTGAGCTAACTCACTAAGGCATATAAGCATACTACAGTCATGTAAAAGTACATATAAGAGTACTTTTGTAGTACTCTGTTACGTACTCGCACAGGCCTTTGTGAATTGGCCACATCACTGTTTTCTCACTTGAAGTGCAGACCTGTTTTAAACTTTGAACCGCTGTTCGTCAATGTAGTTAATGTGTATAAGTTTCTACCCTTCATAGTAACCATGTAATTAGGAGGCATGTGATATTCTCGAGTACCGTGCCAGTGGGCCCAAAGCCCATTTTGCCTCTGATTTAGCGTATTTTACTGATCCCATCAGAATTACAGGGTCTGTAACGAAACCCAGAGACCCCTTAGGTAAACTTCAACAACCTCCACAAGACTGGGATCCCTTATCAGAAAACTGCAATAACAAATTGGCCATCAATCAAGCATGTGCAAAATGTTACTGGTCATTCACGTGCCAGGTCTAATGCTGGTCTTATGGTGTCAGGGTGTGCACACTTCCTCTGTAATCATCATTTGGGATGGAGCATGGAGTGTTAGGGGCTGATTCACAGAACTAACTTAAGACAAAATCCTAAACTTTCTACTTTTCGTATTCAGAGAAGTTAGGATTTTGTCTTAAATTTGTCTTAAGACAAACTTAAGACAGTCTTAAGACAAACTTAAGACAAAATCCTAACTTAAGTCTGTCTTAAGACAAACTTAAGACAAAATCCTAACTTCTGTGAATACCAAAAGTAGCAAGTTTAGAAATTTGTCTTAATTTAGTTCTGTGAATCGGGCCCGTAGTAATTAGCCTGGGGAAGGGTATTTTTCAATGCCGCCCCCCCCAACCACCACTAAAGTCTACTGCAATATTCCTCGAAGTTTATACAATTTTGAGACTGCACAAGCAGACCAGCATTTTCCTTTAAAACAACTGTGGTTAATGTGAGCATTTTCTCACAACAGCAGATTTTTGTGAGTTAACAAATAGTAAATACTCATGTTTTGTGTTATATTGAGGGACACTGAATTAGGCACATCAATATGATCCAATCAGACGCGGCTCCTACGCTAAGGAGGTGGAGCGTCCCCCCACTGCTCTGTGAGAAGTTCAAAAAGGAAAAATAAAATGATAATAATGCAATGTTATTATCCTGTTATTTTTCTATCCTGGCTCAGCTGGTTTACATTTTAGGTGTGGATGGGCTTGGGCTGTCACAGGAGCATGGGGAGGAGTGGTGTGCACTCTCTTAAGTGCGCACGACGGCTTGGCAGCCAAACCATCATGGGCACTTAGCATGTTCTCCACCCGGCTTTATTGCACAGCCTGGGTGGAGAACATGCACAGGCTCCCACTTCCTGTCTGAGCTCCAAACCAGGCATCTCAGACCAATCTGGTGACAGCAGCGTTGTGATTGGCTTTGGGAGTCTGGGAGCCTGTGTGCTTCCTGCTTCTGGAGTCGACTGAAGAGGACCAAGAGGCAGTGGCCAGCTTGCAGGTAGTGATTTTTAAAAAAAATTCATCCCTCCCTGCCGTTAAGTAGTAACCCCCACTGGATCCAATATGAAATGCATGAAATGCAGAACAGTCTCCTAAGCTAACTGAATGCAGTAAAACAGCATGCAGTTTTATCTTATGTAGTTTTTTTACATACGATTTTACTGCGGTATAATCTTATGTGAAAAAGTCACATCCGAAAACCTTGTCATCGATAGAGCAAAATGAACGCATTAAAATGTGGAGTAATTTTGCTCCGTCTGACTCATTATCAGGGCCACTATGGTTCCTACCTCTAGGAATACATCTAAACTACTCAAAAGTGCACAGAGTGTCCCCTGCTCTGCCCCTGCTGGCATAAAATTGCTTAAAGCACAGGGGGTAATGTGAAGTATTGTCGGGTGATGTTGCACACTTTCTTTGTGTTATGTACTGCTGTTCATCACTGATCAGTGGAAAGTGTGGACTCAATCTCGCTGTTATTTTACCTAGTGTGTCTTACTTTTGTGTCACTCTGTTGTCCCGGCTGCTTCTAACGCTACAGCTCAGTTGTAGGGCTGAAAACTCCCCACACTCTCAATGGACAATAGAACAGCAAGGGCTCAAGATTACACTGCAGATAGAAGGACACTTAGCATTCTCTTAAGTGGGTAAAAAACAGTATACAAGAAATTGTCTGTCACAGCTCTGCCATGAGGTTGAGTTCCTCCCTCATTTGAAAATAAAATAAGGGGACATGTATTTTCCAATGGGTGGATACTTCAATGATTGATGAGTATTTTCCTCTGACATTTACTTAATGTTACTGTCACCTACTCCCAGCCCCCATAATCTCAGAACCAGAAATTGGTCTGCAGGAGGGAAGGAAAATATGGCTTCTTACCTAACCCTCCTAAAACGTGCAACAGGTACAGAATCGCACTCCGCTCTTATAGGAAACCTATTTGTCTCGCCCAATAGTTCTCAGACAAAATTACAAAAGCATCCTGCTCCACCAAGGAGACTTTTAAATTTGTCTCAAGGCTCCCATTCTGGTTTGCTGCCAGATAAGACTCAGCCGTCTCAAAGTCTCTGTGTCGCGCTCTCACCCTCTTTCCATTCCATTTTAAGGACAATTACTCTATGGTGTTCCCCATGGTTTATGTCTCCGCCTCACCCTCTCCTCACCCTCTTATATCCTTAGGTCTCTCCTCTCGCCAAACTAATTTGATCTTTTGGTCTCTTTTTAATACCATACGCTGACAACACTCAAATTCTGCTCCGACTTGATGATCACAGTTTTAACAACTGTACCAACTTTAAATGCTGCCTTATCTTCGTAGTCTCCTTAATTCATCATCATTTTTTAGAAATCAGTACAGACAAAATAGAATCACCGGTATTCGGCAACAAAGGAACCCACAAGTATAGTGAATGGTGCCAGCTGAACTGGGCTCTCCCTGGCCGGAAATTCAGAAACCTAGATTTATTTTTCAATCAATCGCACTTGCTATCTGCTTGTCATCCATTCCGCCCCCTCCTTTGCAAAATCAATCTCCTTCTTCCTTTTAATGCCCACATATGGCAGACCAGGCATTGATCAATCAATCAATCAATGAATCAGGGATTTGTGAAGCGCGCTACTCACCCATGAGTGTCTCAAGGCACTGGGGGCTGGGGGTGAGGTTGGGGGGGGGGGGAGGGGGGTCTTGCAGCTCCTACTCACCCAAAGAGCCAGACCTTGAGGCTCATCCTGATATTATCATGTCTAGACTACTGAAAATTGTTCGATCTTGGTCTCAAGCAGTGTCTTTTCTTTGGATAAGTGTGATTTATCTTTTGAATAGGAAAGGACTCTACAGTGTATGAGACGCACAGTGAATTTGCTCTTGGGATGAATCAACAATAATTATCAATGGGTCAAGATACCGCGAGTGTTGGCATTTTGAACACTTCAAGTATATGAACAGGCCCTTGAAGTGGGAGGCATAGAGATTGATGGTAAACTGGCTATTGGTGTGAAGTTGACTATATTCTTTTTATTTCTCCTTAACCATTTATGATTATATACAGACTTTGTATGATGATTTCTGCGAATTTTATTACTGGCCTGAATCATACCGGACAAATGCCTAATGGTAACGAAACAACAGTTTAAATAATTGGTCCTTCCCTGTGAGCATTGGCTTCATCTACCATTTCATGGGACCAAACAGTAATTACCATGCACTACTTGACTTTACAATGTCGGACTGTGAGGCACTGGATTATCTTGAAATAACAATTTAAAGTATAAGAATGTATTTTATTTGAATAGAGAATGCCATTTGCAATTGTTTGCAGTGATGTGTCTGCATTTTCAGGCTTCATTTATATTTATTTATAGGATTTTCGACTAGGATTCACCCACAGGGGATATTTTGGTACTAAAAATACACAAAATAAAACAATACCTAACTATTATAAGAAAAACTGCTGCAAAAAAAGGAACAAGACTATCAGTGCTATATAGGTGAAAACTTCGATGTTTTTAACAAAGTTTCAAAATGTGTCCAAATTGACATGTTGGTTAAGATGAAGTGGAAATCTTTCTACCGTGTGGTTGGAAGCACTGAGAATGCTTGTCCACCAATAAACTTTAGCCTCGAGTGTCTTGCATAGGAATTTGTCCTTAGACCTTGGTCTTTGTAAACAAAAATGTAGCCTAAGAGGGACTGCGCAGAGTTAAACGTGGAATTGCGACACATTTACTTGAATTGGATGTGCAGCTAACATAATGAAATGAAGGCTGGAATAATATGGCATAATTTGCCTAAACCTCATGCTAGTTTTCTTTGCATAATTCTGGACTAACTGTAATTTGTGAACCAAATATTCGAGAAGGACAAGGTAGATCTCATTTCATCAGTCCAGGCAGTGAGACACAAACGCATGTAGAAATTGAAAGTCAGCGTACAGAAAATGACTGGAACTGCAAGGCTGTAAATGGAAAGTTAAAAGAATCATGAAGAGATTAAGGGGCTGATTAAGATGTCAGTCAGAAAGCCTCCGACCTTTCTGACTGACATGGTCAGTTTCAATTTCGATCGGCTGATTACAATACAGCCCGTCGGAATTGAAACCAGCCGGTCATTCGGGCTGGATTCCGTTGAGCCCGTTGGCCAGTCAGAAGCTGGCCTGTGATCCATATGGACAGCGTTTTACGCTGTCTGGATTATGATGCATGGTTTACAACAGGCTTTCCATGCCGGGCTTTCCGACATGGAAAGCCTATCACAAAGCATGTTTGAGGGTCCCTAGCAGGGCCCCCTTCTGTTTGCGGCCTCCGGTTGGAGGCCGCAGGTTTGACCCCTGCACTTTGTGGCAGGCACCTCGAGGTGCTTGCCATGGGGGGCAGGGATTAACAAAATCTACCATTCCCATAAGGGAGCTTGTGTTACAGATGGTTGTTGGCCGTAACACAAGGTCGGCCGGTCCTATTCCGCAACGGTGTCGGTCGGAGGCCACTCCTAAGTAGCATAAATTGAACAGTTCTAAACTTCTTCCTTGAGTGGGTCTGTTTGTTCCGATGAATTTTGGATTGTGATCTGAACTGCGGTTAGTTGCCCACTCTGTACACAGACAACTACGTTTCGCGTCCTGAGGTGTCATACAGAAAAACTATACAATGCGATAGTTGGCGTTACAAATGGAACAAATACACTTATTTATTGACATTGAATTACATGAGAAGCCTAAGCCAGAAATGTTCCCTAAATGGAAGGAAATTGAGCATTTATTCTTCCCTCTACACCTAATTAGTGCAGGACCAGATTTCGATGGAGTCCATCACAGGGATCAATAGGGTTCTAGGTTTTACACGTCACGAAATGAGACCTAGTTCACTTTGATTTCTTCATTAACACATTGTGATTGCGAAACTTCTTGTTGAAGTAATTCATCTTAATTTTTCCCTGTGTAATACAGGTCCACTTCATTTCATGTGATGCGGTCTTCTGCAACCTCTGCAGGTTTCCGGCACATTGGTGCCGTCTTCCAAAAGATGGATGACGTTGGCTTCACCAGAGCATGTCAGTCGGCTTTTAATTGTGCTCTGTGCACGGTTACTCATTGATCAAACATATTTTATAATACTGGTCTTGTGCAATTCAGGAATTCATTTGTCACGCTTTACTGCACACCTTCCTGCGGATGCAATAGAGAAAAGCAGGAGCTGCTATTTGAACAGGGCTAGTAAGTGGGTGTGAGAGTAAATGGCATTCGACTGACGCTCATTCAGTCCTGTCATAGATAAATGTTTCCTTACATAAGTTGTTGGCATATGCCCAGAACAGTGCCCATACCTGTTGAGATGTCTAACCATTTGTCCTGTGCCAGGATCTACAATTTTATGCCAAGGTGAACCGTAGGGTGCCTTTACGGTGGCCTGAGGGGCAAACATATTTTACATGGTAATGTTACCTTTCAAAGGCTGCCTTTAATAATCTCTCAGATTTTTACATTTGCTGGCAGCAATTTCTTTGTATCTCTCTGAATTGGTAGTTTCTGTTTCCTGTCTAAGGCTTAAAGTCAGAATTTTTGTACATCCATATTAGGGCGTTTTCAATTTCTGATCTGTATCTGGACTGATTAAGGAAACATGAGCACATTCTAATTTCTTAATTTCCCTTTCCATTTTGACGATTAAACAACTCTATTTTCATAAGCCACAATACCAGGGGGGGGGGGGTGCCTGGTTGTGGAGATCTGTCAAATATAGGCATCCATGTTGTGGTTTTGCCCATCTTCTACATCACAATGTCCTGGCCATTTTATATGGTAAATCTGGTAAAGCTCCCACCTCGGTTTTTGTATATCTTCTTGCTGGCCTGACAATGTACATGTCCTGTCTTCTTATTCCCTCTTTTCTCTCTCCTTGACGCTTATCTCTATTGAACTTATACATGTTTTTCTCCTTGTGATTAATCAAACATATGTATTTTTGATCCTATAGGACAAATAACTTTTATTGAATGTTTAAGTATTGTGTCATGCTTTTAAGATATGTTTTTTATCGAAATAAAGCTAATTTCATTCAATTTCATTCATTTCATTCATTCTAATCAAACATATGTATTTGATCCTAAAAGACAAATAACTTTTGACCAAAATGTCAATATACTCTAATGGCTATCTATATACCTAATGGATACTGGTTGGCACAACACAGTTATGAAAAGTTGCCTCTGTCTCGAATTTATAGTGTCACCCTTTGCACTTCTGAATTGATAATAAAATAAAGATTTAGGAGTTTAACTCAGAATGTTAACGTTTTCATAGCTTAGAGCCTTCACGTTGTCCTCTTACTACTTTCCATCAAGCATCACAACATTGAAAGGATTTGATAGGGATTTGGAGCTGAGAATCCTCTGACATGCACTTTTGAATTCTCCTGAATCCATAAAGGAAGCACGACCATTTAGCAACCTCTAGGAAATGCTGAGATTGACGCAGCCATATAGAATGCTCACCTGACTACAGTTGCTTGAATATATTCTAAAGTTCATTGGTTAACACATTAATCAGACAGGAGAAGTTGACATGTTTGTCCAGGCATTTAACAGATGGAAACTTCCCTTTCCTTCATCATTCCCACAGTTTGGGCCTGTGATTGCATGGCAGGCGAAAAAAAGTGATTAACATCCTCTGCATAGGGAATAAACCTCTGTTAACACTGAGAGTAGAAGGTAATTCAAAATTAAATATAACCCTGTTTCTTGAATACCCTTTCCAAGAAAGTGTTCTCTGCTTCAGACATTCAAAGCTTGAAACACTGTCTGCAGATCATGCAGAGTAGACGTCCAGTGCTTACCTGATGCTCGATCCTACCAAAAGGGAAGTCCTGGTATTTGCCAAGAACAACAAACAAGAAACAGTACATGCCTGGCTCAGTGACATGAACCTTGACAGCATCAAACCCCAACATTCACTGAATGCCAAGTCACTTGGATTCATCCTGGACATCAACCTCACCCTCAAAGAACACAATGCCTATAATAAACAAACCGTCTAGTAACAGCTCTCTTTCCTAAAGAAAGTGAAACCATTTCTTCCAGAAAATGACTACAGAACAACTGTTGAAGCCCTTACACTCTTGCATCTGGAGGTAATGTCCTGGCCCATAGCCTCCCAGACTCCAGACTGACACTGTTTTGGGGTAGTCCTATATTCCAAAGCATGTCTCGTCTATGGCCTGAAGAAATATCACCATTAACCCCCATCCTTTGGGAGCTCAATTAATTACTACTGCATGCCCACACCATCTTTAAAACCATCAGCATCATTTACAAAGCCTAAATGACAAGAGCCCCCACTTATCTTGCAGCCAAGCGCACAGTCTATAGTGGTTTTTGAGAACAGCTGCAGTCATGATACCATCAGATAGGAGACTAAGAAATGTAAAAAAGGAAAAACAAGGAAACAGGACTTTTCCATCTATGCACCTATGATCTGAAGAAACATCCCCATCAGGACCACCCCAACCCTACTCCAATCTAGGAAAGAGTTGAATATGTTATCTTTTATTGAATATTACATCAGAATGCATTAACCGTCCACAAACTGGGTACCTCTCCTATCACTGGTTAACTTTATGCTGGTCTTTCACTCTATACAGTGATTCACTCTCTTTTTGGATAGAATTGTGCTTTAGAATACTGCATACTTACATACATACATGAAATGTTGAACATAGCAACCATATAAGTAGAGTTTTTTGTGTAGTTTTTGTTCATTTGGACTTCTCTTATCACGGTTAGTTAGGTATTCTTTTTCATGTATCTTTTTAACAGTTAAGTGTTGTATTATGTTACTTTATGTTTTAATGCTTTTTCAATTAATGTTTTATCATTTGTAATCTTTTTGTTCATTTTTGATTGTCTTAGGCAAGGCTAGTCAGGTATAAAAAGGCGGTTTCTCTACACAAAGTAGCTTTTTGATTACGTTTTTTACTCAGCTGCAGGGTTTACCCTGCATCTGTAGAACTGATAAGGAAGGAGAAACCACTTTCACATCCTCATTGAGTTTTGGGTCCTTATTGGAAAAAATGTTGCTTGGCACAAAGAGAGAGCCATACTGTCTGCCATGAAAATGAAGACTGGTGCTGTTCATCACCAAATCTGTGGGGAAAGACTTACTACTGCCTATTACACCCTCCACAGCCCATGCCTCTGAAAAGAACACACTACATACATTGGATGAGGCAGCAGAAATGAAGGACACTTCTCTAGTAAATCAAAATCAAACAAGATATTCAATTTACAATACAAGATAGCTCAGTGTTCAGTTAACTCTCCAGTTACAGATTTCTGCTTCTAGTCTGAAGGTTGCAGGAGTAAAAATCCTAGCATATGTGACAGGAAAATAGTTCATACACACCTTTATGGACTAAGTCATAACATAGCGCTATAACATGCAGCCCTGTATTATGTTGTCAGTAAAACAGACTTTCCTAACTGTTCATAATTATATCTTAATGAAGGCCGATACTTGCAACATGTGGCAAGCATGATCATGGCGAGACAAGAGTTTTTAGACGAATGGGGATGATGCAACAACGATTGCAATAGGCAGGGTGGGGTAAACTATTTCGTTCAGTGTATACCATCTTTTCCAAGAAACATATTACATTTAATAAATGGGTCAAATTGAGTGTCATTCTGTTCATGTTTAAAATGATGTCAGCCAGATTGGAGGTGCAGTAAAAGTGTTACAGAAAGGTTGCATATCTATCTATCTATCTATCTATCTATCTATCTATCTATCTATCTATCTATCTATCTATCTATCTATCTATCTATCTATCTATCTATCTATCTGTGCATGGGGCTCTTGTTCACCCGAAGGACCCATGTTGTTTGTTGGAGACAGCTCCAAAGAACTCCTAAATAAGATGAGGCAGAAAAATAAAATCTTCAGAGACTTTCAGAAATGCAGTCAATTCATTATACTGCATAGGGAGTCAGTTGGTTTATTGCACAACGTTGGGACCAGTATAGAAAAGGTTCTGCTTGCCTTGTGTTGGTTCCAATAGTGAGAAACAACCCAGATATTGCTAGTCATATGAAAAAACAGTTACATGAAAAAGTCTTATGGAAAACCAAGAGGATCTTAAATGTGCCAGTGTATCCCCTGGGGTCAAGTGAGATCTTGAGTCAAATGTTATTGATGTGCCGTGTAGCACGAGCACTTATTAAATCTGGGCCTGAGCACCATTCTGAGAGTGGGACTCCACTCTGACATAGTGAAGTGATAGGTGGATTGTCAGTCTCAGTAGACGAGGGCCTCTTTGTTTTTTACATTGGAGCTTTTTTTCTAACATCCTCTTTGCCGGATTCCTTCCCCAGCTTGCAATTTACAATACAAATACCAATGTTAATGTATGTTCGAGAGAAACTGTATATATCTATGCATGTATATATGTATACGTTATTTTTTATAGTGCAAACCTAGCCAACAGGCAGCGGAGCACTGTACAGTGTCCAAAATAAGCATAAAGTCAGAAAGTGATAGGACAGGAATATGGTGTGTGGACGGTTAACCTCATCAGTGCGGCGCATTTTCCCGCTGTGCGCTGAACTTTTAAAAATTCCCGTGGTTCATGACGAGCTCAGCTCGTCATGAGCGTAAGAGAGGTGTACTTCATGACAAGCTGAGCTCGTCATCAGCGTCGAAGGGGTTAATGTATTGTAATGGAGTCCCCTTTAAATTGCGTCTGCAACTAGTATTTTCTAAATTGGAGTAGCATTGGAGTGGTCCTGATGGATACATGCAATGTTGGTCCAGATCCTGGGTTCTCTAATTCAATACATATTTACCATAAACAAAAAGGTCAATTTGCTCTCTAACAAAAGACTTCCATCTGGAGATTGTATATTAGCCCAAAGGGATCCGTTCTGGACAGAACTCTCAAACAACCACACATTTTACAAACCTAACAATAGGAGTCCGGATATCATGTTCTCCTTCGATGTTTTGAAAATCCCTGGGGTCTCCTTGCTCACATTCTGTCTTTTTGGAGGTACTGTGTTTGATTGAAGTAGACTTGGCTGGTTTATTAGATCATATGTCTGTGGTGCATAGTTGCAGCTTTGCTAGGCAACACTGGATGCCAAAAAGCTATTGGACATAGTTATGCTAAGTTTAAGTTGCTTTAGAATACCTAATGAGTGAACAACATCAACACACTCTGGTAATGCTTTATTCTTCCTTCAATCCCTTTCCATCATGTCCACTTACTTACGGGTATTCACAATCAGAAATGCACCCCATGTAGCTTCACTTTTTTGTGAGTATATATGCTTTTTGCCTTCTTCCAATCTTTGCAATGTATCATGTTTTTCTTAATTTGTTAATCTCGCAGGCATCCCACGAACTTTATTTTCCTCCCTTACATTTCCTCTTATTACATCTCTAGCTTCTCCCACAACGTTCTTTGTGAAGGTAACATGTCCCTTTATTACTAAAACTTATTACATCTAAAGCCTTACACTATTTACAATTTTATACCACCACACTTTCTATTTCATCTTTTCTGGGAAAACTGGGCCGAAATTTGGCAATGCATTTATCTGGTAAGAGAGCTCAAATAGTTAAATGCTCTCTGTAGACATCTGATGTTACTTATGGGTCACAAGTCTGAATTCCTTTTAGAACACCAGAAGTTTACATCCTTCTCAGGTGGATACATTGTGTAACAGTCACACCTGTATTTATTGTGTAAAATAATATCTGTTATTTGCCACATTTAGAAGTAGCAAACACTGAGGTAAGAATGAGTACTCTCGCTCCAGTAAAAGCTGTACTTTGGAAAGCTGTGAAACTAACTGTGCCTGGGCAGTGTGAAGAAGAGAAACCGTGGGGACACGTCGTAGAAGAAACCTCCACACTGGGGCAAACATGCCTAAGAATGATTCTACAATACACTTTAGAAGGAAAAGTGTGGGAGGATCAGTGCTATTTTGCACTTATTGCATCCTTCTAAATAATAGGATAAGGGAAGTAGTGGAAACGTATTATGAAACAAAATAAACAACTTTAAAATTCAGAACGAGTTGACAATCAATTTAGTAGTAGCCTACCTTGTTTTCAATAGAATATTATGCAGAGTGAGACATGCCCCAATTTAAAATCGAGGCTTCTCTCCTCGTTCGGCAACCTATAGCCCTTTGTAACTCAACACCAAAATTACTTCCCCATTCCCTTTTCAAAGGGCGCCAGGGTCTCCTATTATAATACCAGGATAATTCCCTCAGGTTAATAAATCAGGAATTTACCCGTTTCATTAAAGCCACCCACATTCTTAGCTTACATACAACCTACGCTCTCTCATATGCATGTACCACTCCCGCTTCACCTTTTCCATTTCTTTTTGCAACCTTCTCCCTGTACTAAAGATAAAAAATGACTCTGTAATAACTGTATGTACATACATCTCTGTGCATGTTACTTCTCTATAACTACTTTTTCATTATAAAAACATCCTTCATACATACATACATACAATTCCGACGTTATTGTCCAAACAAGACCACCAGTTCACTAAATAGAACCACTTCCCCATTCTGTCAACTAAATCAATGTTCTGTACACCCAGGATGTTCAAACCTTCGAAGATCAACTATGTAACCCCAAAAAATTGATGTCTTCGGGCTAGTGGCGGTTGGAAGAGGCATTGGTCGCCCTTCACTTCTATGTTGCCAGCTGCAATCCATTCTAGCTCTAGTTTTCATGGATCTCTAAGGTACTGGCGGCTGTTTTGCACTTTTGGAAACATAGGTTGCTAGTTTTCGGATGCATCTCCTCAGCTTGAAACAAAAACATGCAATCACAATGAAGACTGGCAACCAGCTTTGCAAAGGTGTCCTTGTGTTCTAGGTATAATCAAAATGCTGTAGTAAAGGTTACTGCTCCACTGACCAATTATGAGAATAAAAAGTGTAGAAAGAGCAAATTCACATAACATTTGGAGAGAACGCTGGAAAGATATGGGGACAGCATACTCGGTTGGCAAAAATGATTGTGAGGGGGTGGGGAGAAGTAAGAAAGGGGAGTGAACTAGAGGAAGAATGAGGGCGAGGCAAGGAGATCAGAGACCAATGTGTATTAGAGGAGTGGGGAGAAGAGAAATGATCCGGTGAGAGAGGGGAAATGTGAAAATTTAGTGCGGTGGGGTAGTGGCAAAATCAGGTGTGCGGTGAGCAGTAGTAAAGTCATATAAGGAAGAGAAAAAGGAGTAGGAGGCTTACTAGGTAAAGAAGGAAGAAGAGTGGGAGAAGTAGAACTGACATTGGAAGGATAGATTGGCAGCAGGGTGAGTGCTTCCGTAAAGAGAAATTAGCCAACAGCCTTAGGACTGCGCCAGTAGTTAGTTCAAAACTGCTAAAAAAGCCTGGAAAAATGTATTTTAAATAAAATTAATTTAATTGGGGGTGGGTTCCAAATCTAAAATGCTGAATTGCCCAGATTGCAGAAAATCATCGCCCCCATTCCTTATTCAAATAAATCGGGTTCTGTAAGTGACTCAAGAGGAACAAGATTGGTTGGCATGGATAGATTCGAAGGCGCAAATATTGAAGAAAGTGCAAACTTTTGAGAAGTGCACTGCTGGGCAAACTGTTCACTGCTTTATGGATGAAGAAAAAAAGACATGATATCTGTAGTTTTCCCTGCATTGAGGCTTATATATGCATAAAAGAAATCCAGGCAACAGCGGTACCATCTACTTCCACTTATGTTGTTGTACACATAGCCAGGGTAGGCCGCAAACCAACCCAAAAGTAAGATTAGAATATTCAAAGAATTAGCAGATGTTAGCCTTACCTCCACTAAGAATAATTACAGATGCAAATATGGCTAGATCACTGTCATCCAGTTCCAGTGCATTGAACTTCACAGCAAACTCAAATTTGGGCTCCATAAAGTCACAAAAAGGCTTTCTCAGGCTCTTCAAAAATTCCCTGGTCATAAATCCTTGCCCGTCGGCTATGAGAAGACCATCTTTGTTCATTAACGAGGCCAGCATTGTAAATATGATCTCATGGACTCCATACTTTAGGAGAGTCACTTGGTCATTGAGGTCAAGGCTCACAAATCCAGGAATGTTTTTGGCAAATTCAGTGATCTCCCGGACTGACTCCACTGAGCGGAACTGACATCGCTGGAAGATGCGGATAGCCACTTCTTTATTTTGCTCCGGGAACGGGCTTAGATGTTGGGACTTGATCTGATCTTCTCCCATCATTAAGGAATTCATGTCATAAATGACAAAGGGCTGGAAAATAAAATAAAAACCGTAATGTATTAATTTCAGTCATTTTAGAAAAGTGATTCAAATGTCAATTAACATTTCAGTTTGTCAAAAACTAGAAACCATTGGTACCAGGCTGATTGTATTACCTTCACAGGCAACTTGCTTTATTTGGAATTTTTAAGGGCTTTTTTCTGAGGCTTTACCTTTTTTGTCTTGAAGGCCCATTAGTATAAAAAGATTATGCAATCATAACTATCATGTTTCTTTTGTGCCATGAGTGTAATTGTGAGGGCAGTTACACTAGCTTGTTTAGATTATTGTAGCTCCTAATAGATTCACCACTGCAAAGAGGATTCTTTTTTGGCATGTGTTCAGTGGACTCTTGTTCTGAAGAGGCTCTATGACAGAGTACAATTCTTTGTAAATTGCACCAGAAAAGGCAGGATGGTAATGTAGGAGCACATATAAAGCTGGTGTTGAGGATGACTGAACCAATGTGACCGTCATGATCTGGATTTTCAAAGTCAGTTTTACTTTAACACATGACTGCTAAGCTGATTCCTCTCCTGTGCTGGACATTGTTATATTCCATTTTTCATGACGAGCTCAGCTCGTCATGAGCACACGACCAGTGTACT
This sequence comes from Lissotriton vulgaris, assembly GCF_964263255.1. NCBI lineage: Eukaryota > Metazoa > Chordata > Amphibia > Caudata > Salamandridae > Lissotriton > Lissotriton vulgaris. The sequence continues at coordinate 1,045,892,765 of NC_141697.1, read as the reverse complement.
GCATGACGAGCTGAGCTCATCATGAGCAGCGAAGGGGTTAAAAAGTACTTTAAGGCTGTGCTTTTGTAATGTTTACAGTGGCACGCACTAAAGTCTTGGCCTGATTTAGGAGACTGTGCGGGTCATTTATAGTAAGGCAGGCAGTGGTCCTTGAGGCCACCAACCTGGCAGAGGCCAGTGCCTCTAAGACTAAAAGCCGCTTGCCACACTTAGATATCCCAGCTGTGCAGACGGGGCTCTCTCTAACTTCAGTGGAGTCAACATCGTGGGGGCTTCATTGAAGGCAATGAAGCCTTTCTGAGCAGGTGCCATAACTAATGTGGAGTGGGCTGGTCCCACATGTTCAGGAGTCACAAGTAGACGCTGTAGACGTGGTCAGGTAGAAGTAGATGAAGTTTATTAATTTCTTAGAAGTAGATACAGTAAGCCCCACCAGGAGCAGCCTCCTAGCTGCTCAGCCCATCTCACAACTGACAACCTCACACACAGGGACCCAAGCATTTCACTCACACTAATATTCTAACTGGAACACTCACACTGGCTGATCACCTGGATACAGAGAACATAATGACATGACATGAGGATATTACACATCCTATCCCTTTTATACTAAAAAATAAAAAGAACCAAACTAAAATGAAAACAACTATACACAATAATGAACAAGAGATGTAAATAGTCCATAAACCCAAGGATGCATGATGAAATACATCGTGAGAGGGAAAACAGACACAGTAACGAGGAAAGAAAGATGAAAGGATAGAAAAACACACTAACACCATCCTCCTCCTTTAATCGTGAACAAAGAAAAGTGTAAGACGACCAAGAAGAACTCACATACAACAAGTGAGCATAACACACATGACATAAGAAAACGGTAAACTTAACCCAGACTAGAATACAATGGGTGGAACGACACCTAAGGAAGTACTCCTCACTTGAGAAGAATGTGGCGAAAACACAACACGCCACCCCTCATGTGAGGGACACTGTGGGACTAAAACCCAAGTGAAAAAAAACAATGTTTGGGACTGGCATCCAAATGTACAGATTAAATCACATGGGACTAACGCCCAAGGACTTGTGCAGCATGGGAAAACCGATGCAGCACAGTGTGGCATCAAAAGATGACTACCCACACACATGACAACGTACATCAATGTGAAGAGACTGACACCCAACACCAAAATAACAAAGGTGGGACTAACACCCCTTTAAACTGATTAGATGGGAGAACACTGATACCCATCTCAAGTGTAAGTAACTGTGAACATGGGGTCATGGGACTAAAAACCCACTCACATCCCTAGACAGGGATAAAATATCTAGCAACAAGGGGAAATGGGACTGAAACCCACTCCTATCCCTTATGCAGGGATAACAATATCTGAAACAAGGGGACATGGGACTAAAACCCACTCCCATCCCTAGGCAGGGATAAAATATGTGAACGTGGGGTCAAGGGACTAAAAACCCACTCCCAACCCTAGACAGGGATAACAATATTTGAAACAACTCACAAATATGTCACTAGAAAAACACAATGCTTCTTTTTTTTTTTTTTTTTAGACTGTGTGAAACCAAACATTTTGTCTGTACTGGAAGCCAAAAACACACATATAATATGCTTAAAGTTAGTTCTATGACACTAAAATATGCTCTGTAAGCGCGATAATAAGGGACAGGTGTTGAACAACTCCAGGAGACTAAATAAAATGTCACTGGTGTGCCTGTCACCGCAAAATTGAAGGACAGGCGTTGAACAGCTCCAGGAGACTTGCCACAAGTTACAGGTGATGCAATGCCAAGTGAAGACCGAAGAACACTTATTAGTTGGCAACCGGTAAAATTCGACTAGCACTCAGGTTAGCAAGAAACAGGAAGTCCACCACAAGAGTTGTAAGTCACAAAAATGGTGTCTAAAAGAAGAACTTACAACCGAAGGGTTGTGACCGTAGATGCACTTATTTGAATGGCTGTGCACCTTAATTCATGTAGAGGGCAAAACATCCAACTCGCCACGTGTGCAAACTTGAAAAGTGGCAGAAACCATTTTGAGCGAGGAGGAACTACAAATGTCACCACAGAATTCAAACAATGAAAATGTATAGACAAAAATAGCTTTGTTGCAGAAAAACGGAACGTGGTTGGCAATTTTGCTGAAATAAAAAGTGCATCACTGAGGGTGAAAACTGACCAGTATGGCTGGATACGCCGATTCCAAGATGGCGGCACGCTGTCACACTGATGCCGGATGGCTCACGGTGGATGTGTGCACCTCATGATGCAGCACAAAGAGACGTCTTCGTGAAACAGGAATGGCAGGCACAGAGGCATGTCACAAAGGATCAGGAATGGAAAAAGTCCCTCATTAGCCAGCGTAGATGAGTAACCCTCGGATAAACACCTATGAAGGTTTGATTCATATACTCCCGACAGAATGAAGTTGAAGGCTTCTTTTTCAATGTCACTCACACTAGAAGCAGCATCTTAAAACAGTAATAGGTTACTTTGCATCTTCAGACAATACATTTGTTTCCTGTGGCACAGTAGACAGTTGTTGCCACTGTATATGTTTGTTGTGGCACAGGACCTTCTGAAAGATGTAGGTAGCCTTTCTTAACGTATATGAATATGTATAAGATTTCAAGGTGATGACACAGCATGCCTTGGCTGGCTGTCCTGTGTAGTGGACACTGGTGGGGCTGCAAGGCATGCTTGAACAGTTTCTTTTCGCTTTCTTACTTGATTCTTGTTGCTCTTGATGCTCTTCATCGTTACATGTAGTAGGTCCTTTTCAACACATAGTCCTGCGTACTCCCCATCTTTATTTTGTATCCAACTACCTTTAGTGTGAGATGAGCTCCAGATCGTCGCCAAAAATGTAGTGGGCTAGTCCCACATGTTCAGGAGTCACAAGTAGACGTGGCCAGGTAGAAGGAGTTGAAGTTTATTAAGTTATTTGAAGTAGATACAGTAAGCCCCATCAAGAGCAGCCTCCTCGCTGCTCAGCCCATCTCACAACTGGCAACCTCGCACACAGGCACCCAAGCATTCCACTCACACTAACATTCTAACTGGAACACTCACAATGTCTGAGCAGCAAGGTACAGAGAACATAATGACATGACATGAGGATATTACATAATGGTTCCACTTGGAAAACGTGTTTGCTTTTCCTAGAATAAAGCCGTAAAGTGGGAGGTTTTTTTGAAAATCAATGACCCCCCCAACTTGCCAGGATTTCTCTCCCTGCACAGGGGGGTCTTTATGTAATTTCCCTGCCTGCGACTTGGCACAGGTCCTGGGATTGCCAGGAGGTCTTGGGTAGGAAAATGTAGTGATGGTCCCCATGCCCAAAATATGACAGCGCTGTCTTGGAGTGGGTGGCAGGTCATAGGTTTTAAAAAATGTAGCAAGCTGAGGCTATGTAACTTTTGTTATAGTTGAATTTATGGCTAAGCACCCATGGCAGGACATTAATCAATATCAATGTGAAGCTGCTTTGTTTGATAAAAGAAACCGGCCAGCCTTGAAGAAGGCTGCATGTTTTGCATGTGAGGTATAGATGAGTTCTAGAATGTTGTCAGGGTTTTTGGTGGTAGCTTTACTTCTTTTGTTCCTTTGGGTGCTCTTCATCTGTCCATGTTTACCTTCTGCTTGATCCTTCAGTATTATGTAGCCAATGTTATAGATATGTGGCATCCTCAATCACTGTGAAATCCATGCAATATGGATGGCTTACCTATCACTGGTCAAGCCAGATACGTGAAGTCTGAAACATCTGCATTATGGTATGCAATCACAGCTCTGCATGACAAACACAAAAGACACCCCCCACATACACACACACAAAGGATGTACTATCTCAATTTATTAATGCGCCCACTCATTTTGGGGTTCATTATCACCCAATGCCATTTGAGTCTTGTGGCCATAATTATTCTTTACTGATCACTTATTGGTGAGTATAAGTACTTCTATGGGCGGTCTGGTGCCTGCATATAGTAATAGAATAATATCTCATAGCACAACATAAAGACAAACTTGTTTCTAATGATTGTGGTGGGCTGGGTTATGTTCATTATATAGCTGATCAACGTTTGCCAGTGACACACACACACAGGTCCGGGCTTTTTTCCAATGTTTACTTGTATGGGGTGTTTGAATGCTGTTGTTTTTGGCCAGAAGAAGGTCACGTCGAAAATGAATGATTTAGTTTAATTGCAGAAAACCAGAGAATTGCTAAACAAGAATGAACAACACTTCTAACCCAGAGCACAGTGCGTTTTTGCTGTTACAAATGGACTTTAGCTCTGATTTGTATCAAAAGAGGATAGAGTTTTTGTCTTTTTTGCCCCTTGAATAGATTGTAGATACGTGTAGCTGTGGAAAGTACCTTTTACATGTAGTAAATTGTTCGTGGAAGGGGTCAAGTTGTATTTACCATGGTTAAAAGGCACTAGTTGGTTAGAGAGCCCAAGATAGATCAAAAGAAATGGGCAGAAGCACAGAAGCATTATTATATCTATGTACATATGTATATATATATATATATATATATATATATATATATATATATATATATATATATATATATATATATATATATATATATATATACACACACACACACACATATATTCTATTGATCATGATTTGATGAGGGCTCTCTACAAAGAAGTGATAAAACATGAGTTACTAATGGAAGATGCAGATGACCTAACAATGGTGCTGGTAGAGTTGCATTGACACTGTAGCAAACATGATAGGGAGTGCAAATACTACTCCATTCCTATGGCAGGCTTGGAGAAAATATGGTGTTGTCACATTAAAAGATATGAAAGCCCTTTTGATAAGTTCTGGTACTGTATTTCACTGCTAGAGGACACCTTCATAGCTGCCAGAATGTTACAGAGAGTTAAAAACTCCCTACTGATGTGTGGAGATATGTTTTTTATGAGTTCAAGTCTCCCGATTGCTAGCTCAGCTTCCCATACTCTGAGGTTGATAAACCGAGGACGAGTAAATGTGGTTATAGTAATGCCTACTATCTACAGTGCGTACAAACAGCAGAACTGTTGTTTAAATCGCTTTATGAAAAAAGAGTTATAATTACTTGTGTGAAGTGCTGATACGAACATAATAAAAAATATATATAGCCCCTCTAAGTGCTGGCATTTTCCATTAGTAGTAGAACAGTCCTAAAAATAAGTGATAGTACTATTATTTCAAGCAAGGGTGTAGCTAGAAAAATAAAGTACCTCCACTTCGAACCCTGTCCCTAACAGTGCTAAGCGAGTGGATGAAGCAAGCGAATCCGGCTATATTTCTGGAAATTGGTCTCTCTGAGGGAATTCTGAAATAGTTTTTTTTTTTTCCTTCCTTCTTTGCATCCTTCTTTAAGTCTTTTGTAGTTTTTTCTTTCCATCATTCTTTTTAAATTCTGCTGATCTAGGAGGATAATGTTTGATAATCTTCAGTGATAGAGGTCAGATTTGTGTTTTTTCCGTGTTCTGAATTCATTCATATCCACCGCTGAAATGACTTTCATATGTTCACTGTACTAATTCAACACTAATCCTTTATGGGTTCAGGAGTAGCATGCTTCCCGCTAAAAAGCTCTTCAATGCCTCGTCAGTGGTAGTAAGCACTAGATAAATGGAATTACAATTACAATTTTGTGCAGCAAATGTTCAATTCCTTAGCATTCTGCGATGATGTCACATCAGTTACTCAAGGCCGGCAGAAAAAAGATCACTTAAAACAGATTTCCTAGCAACTGAAACAGACTAGTGCCGAGCTTCTTAGCAGAATCTCTTTATATCTTCATTGGTGTATCATTATTGTCTGACTGCTGTACAGTGTGCTGGTCACTGTCGAGATATGCTTGCTTGTAGATAGCTATGAAGTCTGCATGGGCCTCGCAAAATGAATTATTGATAATGGTCTTCGTACCCTAACTCTCAAAATGAACAGCGTCATCTTATTTATTGGATGATAACGAAACAAGGCCACAAGTCTAACTTAGACTCTCACCTCTCATTTTGTTTCAATCAACAATCAATCAGGATTTGCAAAGTGCGGCTAATCACCCGATGGGGTATCCAAGGGCTTGCAGGTCATGGAGGTTTATTCGAACAGCCAGTTCTTGAGGGGCATTTGGAACTGCAGAATTCATGATTCATAAAACAAAGGACAAAATTGATCCATAGGGACCCCACAATTTAACAGCTGCTATATAGTTTATGTGGCATTAATGCTGTATGCTCACTGGCGCAGGACTGGGATACTTGGGAGGCTGTGTTTAGGTTACATGGATTTTATGTACCTTTATTTAACACCCACATATTAGGTGGTAGTCTATGATGCTTTCCAATACCAGGAGTAGCTCTCAGTACATTACAGGTTGGAAACCACTGTACTAGACTAACACAGAAGCTTGTCTTTTATGCGTTCACACATGGAGAACCTAAATTGTATGCACTTAAATCAAATTCCTATTTAGGCACATGGTAAAGGTAAAAATATAGATCAGAATTTAACTCAGAGTAGGACTGTGATAACTTCTAGGGAAAAAATAGATGACCCTATTCACAAAAGTGTCTATAAAAGTACTCATAAAAGAATTAATGGTAGGCGTAAATGCTTTAGTAATGTGAATTCAAAGATCTACTTGACCTGCTACTAACCTCTGCGGTGAAAATGGTTCTTGCCAACTGGAAGAACACGAGTAAGACATCGTATAAAAGCTGGATAAACTGGATCATCCATCTCAGAGGGGCAGACAACATAGCATTACAAACTCTCCATGGAAACCGTCATCCAGGACGCTGTGGAACTCTTTAGATGCGTTTCTAGACTCTTACGAACCTCCATGAACCAAGTGTTTACCACAGACTCAAATCCTGTGACCCTACTGACGTTCCATCTGAATAATTGTATTTACGTGTAATGTTCATTGTTACCTGTACTAGGCTGTTATACTATTTAAGGTATGCCAATATCGGGTGCTCTTGTGCCAACATATGTATAGAAATGCAAAAGCGATGTTACAGCTCGTCTAGCCATTGCTCTCCCTTCCCTTCTCTTCTCTTTTCTTTCCTTTTTCCCTTCTTTTGCCTGTCCTTTTTTCTTCTATCATTGATCGCTTGGGTTAGTCTCATGTTATCCATAAAGGGGCAATACCCTCACTCTATGAATACATATGTAAAACTTTGCCTTGGATACCTTATGCTTACCCTGCTATATGCTTTCTGTATACCTTGTGAAAACCAATAAAGTATTTTGAAATCCAAAAAAGAAATACAGAGACATCTCATTCAAGAGGTGGGAAGGGGGCTTTGGAAGGTGTGATTTTTCTTAGAAGTATGGGAAAGCCGTAAAAGGTATGTTTATGGGCTTTCTCAAACTCTGATCCGACCCTTTCCCGCCCTGGACATGGATAGAGATTTACTCCAGCCAGGAAGGGAAGGGGAATGGATCACACACATATTTGGTGGGGGTGTTGGGGAAAGGCTTTCTCCATGAGGAAAAATGCATTTTTTTACAGAATTCTGCAAAGGGGGACTATGGCTCCACAGGATATAGGCCTAGATGTATCAAGCCGTTTGCGAATCGCAAAGTCCGAAATTCGCAGAATTTCGGCCTTTGCGAAACGCAAACTGTCTATTTGCATGTTTTAGCATGCATTAAAAATTCGCAAATTAAGGAATCGCAAAAATTTGCGATTCCTTATTTTGCCATAGCATTTAAGGAATCGCAATTTTGCGATTCCTTAAATGCTATGTATGTAACATTTTTCAATTGCGAATTTTGGTTAAGAAATCGCAAATTAACACCAACTTGTAGTTGATGTTAATTTGCTAATTCTTTTAAAAATGCACAGTTTGGCATTTTTGAAGGTGGCATGTGATGCACACACATGCCGTTAGGGCATGTATGTGCGCCATATGAAAATATTTTAAATTAGCGATTAGCAAATTGCGAATCGCAAATTGAGATTAATTTCACAGTCATTCCTATGGGCCTCCTGGCCCATAGGAATGAATGGGAAATTATTCCTTAATTGCGAATTCGAAAATTGCAAATTCGCAAATAAGGAAGATTAAGAAATCGCAAAAAAATAGTGATTTTTTACATACATCCCATTTTGCGATTTCTAAATAGCGATTCCTTAAAAATCGCTATTTAGAAATCGCAAAATGGAATCTTGATAAATCTGCCCCATAGTCTCAGAAGTACACTTGGAAATCTGCCCCAGTCGAAAATTTCCAGGAGAACTCCTAGGAATGTCTGTATACAGAAAACACACATAAAAGTAATCTCAGGAAGAGTTGTGAATCTCCGTATCCAATTTTACAATTTTTTTCACGGGGTGGGCCCACAGTAGCTGAAAAACGGATGCAACATGCTGCCCTGGACAAGGAACAAACTAGATTTCACTAACCAGGGCCTCTCTTAATTCCTATCCAATTGTTCAGAGCTATTTGAGCAACCTGCAAACCAGGTCAATGAACTGGGAAGGCCTTGACTTCAAAGGCCAAACTAACAAGGAGATACAAAAAAAACCTGTCTAACGCACACCAGCTGCGCAGAGCTAGTAGTCACGGACACCGAAGTTAGTTCTGGGGAGAGATACACAGATATAGCAGAAACAATATTCTAATGTCCAGCTCTTAAGTGTTTGCACCGTCGGACTCCTCGACAGATAAACAGCACTCAGCAGGGAGACTGCATTTTTTAAATGAGATCAGAGGTCAGCATGGCTTCTCTCAGTCTTGCCAAGTTCTCCCCATTACAGACATTAAAAGTAGAAATATTACACATTTTTCATGCCTGCCACCATCAGTCTGCTATGGAAAAAAGGAGATCTGATTTCCTGTTGTGATTCTTATCATTACCAAGATGTTTTTTTTTTTATCAAATGGCAGATCCTAAATGGAATTTTACACCAAGAACAAGTTGTAACCAACTGGTGCTCATTCAACGTTGTATCAGCTGGGATCATTCATCCGATGAGTACTGTCAGCATATCATGTTTGGGTGCTTTTTGCACAAAATGCACTGTATAAATGCAAGGTTCTCAGTGAAATACAGGTTTCATCATCATAATGACAGCCCCGATTTTACTGTTTTGAACTTTACCACCGTCAAAGCTACTAGGCTTATGCAATAGGAGTAACCGAATAATGCAGCAAGCTAATCTAAACTATGCATCATTTTATGCAGCAAGCTCCTCTGAATTATGTGTCATTATTTTTATCCATTTGAATTAGAAACATATTTTATTGTGAAATCTAATTATTTAGCAAATAGTGTAAATTCATAATTATTCAAAAAGCACAGTAGCCACGGAAATCACAGAAATCCACTGGCTTTCACCACTGCCCATTGCTTTATCAAAAATGTATTCATGAAAGATAAAAGGTGGACACAACATTGAAAGTCAAATTACAATCAGTGTGCATTGTTAGCGACACAGAAAAGATAACAGCTTTTTCAAGCTAAATTCCCTCAAACAAAGGTAATATGTAAAATACATTATAGGCAATAAATGTAAAAGGTCCAATTGTGCAACCAATGGATTCTGGTGATATCAGAAATGTCACCAGAGCACCAATAAGGCAGCTTGGGACCATATTCCCTTTTCAGGAAGGCGCTTAAAACCCACCTATTTTAGATTCACATTCAGCCTGTCCGTATTGCCCTGGTCTCTCGCCGAGATATTCTTCCGGGGGCGATTCGAGCGCGTAATAAATTAAAATAACGTAACATAACATATTATTGTTATGTATTTTTTATATTACAAGTTTATTTTGGATAGTTAATTTGATGATGCACAGGTAACATAGGGCACTTAGTGGAGTTGGAATGTTTACTTTTAGATAACCCTGCCACATAATTTAAACAATCTTGCCATGTAATCCTAGAGACCATGGCAACTGTACAGCCTGCCAAGTGATCCATGGTGTGTCATTATGATGATGAAACCAGTACTTCACAAGGTACATTTTAATATTTTCCATATTTCCATGTTTGCTGTGAAATATGTTTTTTGATATCACAGCATTTTCAATAAAAGCATATATTATAGAGCAATGCAGCTATGCAGGTAGGCAGGCCGTTGTCATCTCCAAAATAACTTTTTCTGTTTAAATATAACTGAACAATCATTTAATATTACACTAAATCAACACCAAACAGGAAGCTGTATACGACAGTCCTATATTGCCACTGAGGGTGTTAGGTGATATCATAAATCAAAACATGGGACTGAAGGCCTAGTGGGTTGTAAATCGATTTACAAAAGGGGGTGGTGATGAACAGAGTGTCTGAATTGAGCAGACCACTCTTACCCAGTCCAAAGATCAGGGCTTGATCCATCACCGTTATTTATCTCACTGCCCCATCCCAGCTCAGAACCTGGCTATATGCAAATCAGTCTGTCCCTGGCCCAGTGCATCATGGGAACAGGGCAGACTGTGGGTTGTAAATATCACCCAACCCCAGGATGGCACTATATGGACATTTTACACAAGTTGGCTATTACGTATTTTTAATATCCCATTTTTATTCATGTGCAATTAGCATGAAAACAATACTTTATTTAAATACTGAAAGGTTTATTGAAACACTAAGTGAAATACGTGCCTATATTGGTTGTCTGTAAAAAAGAACGAGAGAAATATTTAATTATGTAACTAATTAATAATACAGAGTATCTGATAAAACAGATAACATAGGCTTTTCTTCCTTAAAAATAACACTAATAAAATCAGAGTTAATTTAGTAACGATACCTAAAAATTGATTCTGATTGGAATTAGAACGTTTAGCTTTCATGACCTGACTGAAAAAGAGGCAGTGTTTCTGTGTTGAAATTGAGGCTTAAGCCCACAAGGCGGAGCAAACAATATGCCCTGATTTCATTTAGTATGTTACGGTTTTGCATGGATTTCACAAATTAACAGGCGAGGGAAGACTAAGCTCAGATATTAAAAGTGTTTATTTACTAATTAAATAATAAGCATTGAGAAACGTCTGCAAAGAATGGCATTCCAATTTTTTGGTGACATATGGAAAATATTTCCTGGGATCCAGTGAAATCCGGATTTTTATATCACTGAGTCTTATATAATAAAAACACACAAACATGATTATGCATTCGCTTGTCTCAGAGTGTGTAATCGACAGAGAAGCATATGCTGATGATACTCAGGTGTGCATTCAGATTAATACACCCTGACCTAGTGACCTAGCATAAAGAAGGGGCCCAGAGAGGCACATTTTAAAACAAATTATGGAATCACTGTAATGCACATGTAGTCCCTTAGCTACTAAATTTAGAACTGCTGTTGGGATGGGTGCATTCAGTTTCCTACTTGCACTTTTAATGAAATACTATATGCTGTGCTGGGTTCCACTGTAGGTTTACTTGGCGTCTAAAACATACAAGTGGCTTAAGTTTCTCATGGATAACCCTGCTGTCAGTAGGCATGAGCTCCAGAGTGTAGCACAGCTCATGTTATTAGATAGAAGCCACTACACCCTCTGGAGTTACCTTGAGTGTTCGACAACTAAGCAGATACTATTAAGTCCTGCATCTGGTGTGACATAGAGACATGGCCTTTTAGAACCTGCTCACCTGCTTTAAAGTTGCCCTCTTCTTGACTTGAAGCCGGCGAGGTCCCAGGGACTCATGATGGAAGGCCCATGCTCAAGTGGGCCACTATATTCTACACTTTGGCAAGCATTGTAATGGATGAGCTGAGTCCTATATAAAGCGTGCTGCTCTATAAAGCCTCAACAGAAGCTGGGCGTTGGTAAATAAGATTGTCTGAATAAAGAAAGAATTGCTAATTCCCTGTCTGGTGGCTCAGTGGGCTGATACATCCACTGCAGGGATATATCCTTCACCTCCTGAACCTGATAGTTATTGCAATCACTTTTTCAGTCTTATAAGGTCGCTGAAATGAGTACTACAGAGACGGTTAAGAATCTGTCCCTTGGGGCAGCGCTTAATTTGAGCCAGTGGTTTCAGGTACTTGGCACCGGTGCTTAATTGTTGACACAAGCACTTATAACTGCTGCCACATGGTGGCACTGTTTGTATAATTTACAGATGAGCAGACCAGCAATTATTTGTTAATTCAGTATGCATTAAAAACAACTAATACCTGCTGCCCAAGCTATTTTTATACCTTTGGGGGCCTGGAATAGTCTGAACTGTCACTCTTGTAGCAGTGTGCTGGTTAATAGGTGTGCAGGTACTGTAATTGGAAACGCTGGCAGTGGCAATTGGTGGTGCAAGCTGCAGAGGGCTCCCGACTAGAGCCCTTGCATTTGTTATTTACATATTAGCACTGCTTTGCGGTGCGCATGTGCATCACACATACACAGGTCATGGCATGTATTACTTTCAATCATAGCTAATTTCCAACCTTGTGACTCAAGTAAGGACTCAAAAAGGAGGTCTGTGCACCTGTCCTCATTAGACTGGTGAAGAAGGCCTGGTAGGTTCAGGTCAAAATGAGCACAGTAAGTGTAAAGTGGGGCTCTTTGAGCAATGCTTATTTATTGCAACAAGCACATAGTATGTGATACGAGGTCTGTGGTTAAAATGTGGGAACTCTATAACATTGCCCGTTGTAAAAAAATTACAATATACAGCGGCGCAAAGTCCACTGGCGTTCAAACATGCACACAACTTATGCGAAGGCCAAGATGTCTGCTCGCTCATTAACAAATTCACACGCTGTTTAAAATGGAACCTGGGATTGATAATTAACATTTTATGGCACATCTCTGGTGTTTAAAGAAATCTGCCATTCCTTGAGGTTCAAGACGCGCTGGACGATGTTCCATTTTTATCACACTGTAGGATTTAATGACGATCATGATCTACCACTTGGGGGATATTAGAAACATTCCCACAATCTATTTTAAAAAATGTCATTCTTTATCTGGCTGTCATGACTTCTGTCCCCTCTCCCCAGATAGTTGGTCAGCTCTGAAGGCTGGTTTGGGGAATGCATGTACTCAGGAAGTGGTTTATGCATTGCAAACACAAACAGCGCGGTCCTTTAGCCGGCAAGATGGCTGACTGAAAGCACTGGCAGCCGTTTGCGAGTCTTGGGTTTGGATCGCAAGAAGGCCATCCTTCAGAGGCCGGGAAATTGGGTAACAGTAACACTTTTTACTCACAGTGCTTGCCTGCGTGTAAACTACGTGTGTACAGGTGCGGTCTCTGTTCTGATGTTTGGTACCATGATTGTTCACAAAATATTCTTTAAGGCAGCAAAAATGTACGGTTCTGTTGAAGGTTTCATAGAAACCACATTGATCAAACCCCCCCAGAAGTTCATGGGTCCCCTGTAAATGTGAATCCTAAAAGTCAAACTTCCATTCTTGTGACGTCATTTATAACCAGGGTCAGCACTTCCATTAGGAGAGATAAAGCAGAAGTCCTAGGTCACCATTTTTTGGTAGCCCCATACTAATTGAAAAATACCCACTCGCCAAAAGACATTTTTCAGTGTACGGGGAGTGCTCCAGATGGCAAAATTATGTTTTGTCTGTTGCACTGAAAATACTCATACTGTTCCCATTTGTATCCTCAACATACCACTATCCAATAGCCACCAGTTGCTCCCAATCCCCTTCCAGACTTGTAATATAGGACCATATATATATGTATTCTAACTCAGGGCATACTTCATTCAATGTTACATTTGTATTTCCCTATTATATATGTGGTTCTCTGGAAACCGTGTGTTCTTCATTATTTAATTAGTGAGGGCAGCATTTTTAGGGCACCAGGTGGATCAAGCAGGCTTTATCAGTGAGACCCAAGGCACCCTCATGGAGCAGAAAAACATATGAGCATTGGCATCCCAAAACCACATACTCCGGACACGTCAGACACAGGCCCCCTCCCTTCACTGCATCACTTCATACAGTGATAATACCAGCATCCACAAATATGTTGCTCACTTTGTGCAGGGAACAAATAGAAATCTCACTAGCACTGCACTTCTATCGTGCAGAAGAGAACATCCTAAGCAGGACTTTCTCACTACGGATTTCATATGTTTCCAGTTTGAATCTTGCCTAGTGATTTCAATCATGTGATGCTCTTGAACAATATACAGGGGCATAAGACCATAGTTGGATCTGCATACTCTCAGACAACAGGGCCGGACTGGGACCCGAAACTGGCCCTGGCGAAGAGCTCGACCGGCCGCGGATAACAAAACTCTGCAAAACTGCCCCCGGTAAAAAAAACTGGCCCCCACCCTAGCAGCCCACCGGGGAAATGCCTGGTGCCTGCTATGGCCAGTCTGGCCCTGTCTGACAACATGCAACAGTCACTTGCTTACTACCAGGGTCAGTTTCAGCATTGGTGGTGCCCAGTGCAACAATCTTTGCTGGTGTACCCCACCGATTGCCTTCTTCTCCACATATCACATACTATCACTCTCCATTGGATACCTTGAACTCTCCATAGCCCCTCTTTTCCATATATTTAATTTATATATTAGGGCTACTCATCACAATGTAGGGTGTCAGAGCGATTGACATCACTCTCACACACGCACACATATTACTCGGAGACAACGAATCATATAAGTGTGTACATCAATGTTTTGGAAATGTTACAAAAGACAATGAGCAGTTACAAGGTGTAGGGGTCACACCATTCATGCTGGTAGGCATTACAGATTTTACTTACTGAACGACGACACCGACAATTTCATGGTATAGGAATATCGAGGACAGAATCTCGAGGGACAAAATATCAAAAGGTAAGGGCATATAGGGACGTATAGATTTACTATTCCGAACTACACATCTACTTACCATGCAGATATGTATGACGCATACGTACATATATGTGGAGTTAGGTATAGAAAATCTAGTCTTATTTACCTGAGGATATTTTTTTCGATATTTTGTTCTTGATTTTCTGTTCAACTGAAATTGTGAGTTCAATATTCAGGGGGCATGCTGGCATTATGTACTAAGATTGCTTGGTCTGGATAACCACTACCTAGGTTTTACAATGTGGCACAGTGTTTGTAGTTGTCTACAGTAACACTAATGTATTACTACCCAGAGGAACCCATTTTTAGCAACTTTATAATAATGAATGATTGAGAAAAAACCCACTAAGGTTCCACAATTATACCTTGCAGTTTGCATGCAGCTCTTTGAAGCTACTCTATAGCTCACTGTGCTATATTAGAATGATTATGACTTATGAACTGGAAATAACAAAAGGTTCCCTGTGAGAAAAGCGGTAACCTGCTGTGCTTTACAGTAGGCACATTAACCCTTTGTGCTACTTTATGATGAGTCAAAACTTTGAATGGACAAAACGTAGATCTCTCCAGCAAGTAAATTTACTAGGCCTGGGCGGTAAATTCCGTTTGATCGCTGAATTTGCGGAATTTGTGTAATTTTGCCTTCCGCGGAGAACGGGAAATTGCCAAAAATTCCGCTATCCGCGGCTTCGTGGATTTTTTGCTTGTTCGCGCTTTCAAAATGCGTGTTCACAAGATATTCCTCCCTGAGCACCCAAACAGTGGTTGCGAACAGGAAAAAAGCATCACAAATGGGTGAAACAGGCAATTCCGCGTGTTCACTGAACTTTTGCGTGTTCGCAGAGATTTTTTACCGTTTCGCAGAGCTTTGCGTAGCGCAACTACGCAAATTCCGCCCACCCCTAAAATTAACCACCAGAGTTGTCTTGCCGTTATTAATATATCTTCAAACTTGCTAAGCAAACAGAGATGTCTCTGCAGGCTGCTCTTGTTTCTGTTGTCACGCCTGACAGGTCTGCTCTGTCACCCTTCTTTTCAGAGCGTGGCGCACAGTGCGGCGGCACAGGTCGAAACGCCCAAAGCCGCAAGGCTTGTCAGTCCTGTGGAACATAACTTAGTAAGACTGCATGCCTTTGTCCTTGTATTGATTCACCTACCGAATTATATGCTATACAGCAGCAGAGTGACCACTTATAAGTTTAGAGCCACATGGCCACTGCTGCTTTACTTGTCAGTGTGCTGCTACCAAAGACAATGTACTCGGCTACACATCTTAACATATAGAAAAGGGTGAAATTTACTAACATTCGTGCAGTGCGGTGCTGCACCAAAGTATGCAGCGCAGTGTTGAGCAAAGTTTACAACACTGCACAGGATGTGTTGTCACACCCTTGAGGTACAACCAGCAAAGTGTAAAAGGCATACAATGTGCAATATCACGTCAATTACACATCTGAATTATAGGCATACCATGCAATATTCTGCTTACCTCTTGTGTGCACCTGCACAAAAAGCAAGGTCAAGCTATTTTAGTAGATTGTTCGTTGCACAAAACTCTGAGAGTTTATGCGTATCCCACACCATTATGACCCCAATCAATGGATAATAGAGGGAGTTGGCGCTATGCGTTGTGTGTGAGTCCATCAGCTTTACAGCCCAAAATCTATTTTGTACTTTGAAGGTGAGAAAAACTGCCATTTGTGCCACTATGCAGTGCATAGTGTTGCTTAGCACCAGTAAACCTAGGCCCCAGATGGGCCACTGTGCTCCATATGTCTTGTGAGACATAAAAGACTCTCCTTGGCGCATAGGGAAATCCATTTTGAATATTTGTATTGCACAAATTAAAAAATACTATGTGTTCCCTCATAAACCATTCAAACCGTATATGTTTTTAAAAGATTCAAGCCTACTCTGTGGTGGCCTGTGTGTCCTACTAGGGTCGGACTGGCCAACAGGGCAATCAGACAGTGCCCGACAGGCTGGTCTGACAGGTCAGTGTGTGGGACAGCTTTTTGGCTGCCTGTGGGATTGTTTTATTGTCTGCTTGGCTGGGTTTTACTGTTGATTTCTCTGATATTAATACAAACATTGCCTTCACCAAGGTCAAATCCATGCAGTCTTACATAACTTGTAAACCACTTATAAAGTATGTTTTTACAGATTCACAGCTTCCCCAATTTGCAAACATGGTCCATTTTCAACTGTCCCATTCATTACTCGAGTCCACATTATTTTTGGTGCCCTGGCATGTTTTCTGTTTTAGTCTAACTGTGGAAGGGCCGGACTGGCCATAGCGGGCACCAGGCGTTTCCCCGGTAGGCCGCTAGGATGAGGGCTGGTTTTGGGCCCCTGGTGGGGCATTTTTGTTAGAGGGGTCAGCAATATCGGCCCCCTGTAACAAAATCGGCCGAAACTGGCCCTCGCAAACTGCTCAGCTGCACTCCCCATCACCCCAGGGGGGGCCGGCTGAGCAGTTTGCCAGGGCCGGTTTCTGTTCCCAGTCCAGCCCTGAACTGTGGTACTACCCCTTTAAGGCTCAGATATGACTGACAACCACAGGTATTTGGAAACAAAGCCCTCTCTTTAGTAAGTGTCCAACAGCTTGACATTAAAAAACAATTTTTACTCCTGACCTATGCCAGGTCGACCAGTTTGTATAAAGGCAACGGGTTGTATTGTCCTCAGTCAGATGAATGTAGGCAGAGACATTCTGGGCAAAGCCTCCACACCAGGGCAAACTAATGGAGAAAAAACATAGCCAGCATCAAAAGCTCGCCTTCTTCAAGTTTCCACAGTTGAGGAAAAACCGACTCGAAATTGTACAAGAGCCACATTTTCTCCAACAAATTTGTGGGAAACTATTTGGCGGAAAAAAATGTTCTGTCTATTGTTTCTGTCAAAAATCTAACTCTAAGACAAAGGTGCAGCTTTCCTAATGCCAACGAGTGCCCATTATTCCTTAGCAATGTAGTTTAGTGTAAATATTGTTTATCACGTTCCAAATTTAAAAATCTGTTTTTATATATACAAGTAACCTTTAGCACCTGCAAAAAAATCGTAGGAAAAATGTAAACCTGTTATGTAAGCACTCCTAAAATAAAAAGTATGTTTTCGGAACAAGTCGGGCTTATTTGCTCAATGCACCTCTATTGGAAACAAGCTCTTTAAAAGAAATCACGCTATTTTCGCAATAGTGCAAACTCTATTTTAATGAAACAGGATGTTGCAAAGAAGCGAAATTTTACCCTGAAAGTCACAACCGAACTGCATGCCACAATCACAGCGCCTCTTAACATTTGCAATAGCTCCTCTGATGCCGGACTTAAGTACTTTCCCAACTGCGCCCTGATCTGAGTTCACGGAACCTTGTATGTCCTCTTCCCAACTGTTGTAACTGTCTCTTGTGGTAACTTTTGTACGCATCCACTGATGAAAACTTCAGAGTTTAACTACTATTACTGTAACCCTGTATCCTGCAGGATCGGCCAGCTTAACCCGCGGGTGGGGTGTGGGTGTCACGAGGGGTGTCACAGGAAGTTGCAGGAGGTGTCACGCGAAGGGAGTGGGGGTTGGAAATTTAAATAAAACTTACCTCGAGTCCGGGTACCGCATCTTCTGTGCTCCTGCTCTCCTGAGTCCGCTTCCAGGAAGCAGGCAGCCAGGCTCCCTCCCCTAAGCCAATCAACGCTCCAATGGAGTGTTGTGATTGGTCTGAGCGCTGTGCGCAGCCACGGCCCGTGGAGGGAGTTTCGGTGAGGCGGAGAGGCGGGGCGGGGGAGGGGCAGGGTGGGGGGGTGCTAAAAACTGGAGTATGGATAGTTGAAGGTAAGTTAACAATTTATTTAATAAAAACGGATTTTGTAGCGCGCCCTGCATCACAAAATGCAACCACAGGTATTTGGAAACAAAGCCCTCTCTTTAGTAAGTGTCCAACAGCTTGACATTAAAAAACAAGCTGAGTGTGATATTTTCTCTTATAGAGCAGCCTCATACTGCTGATAACAGAACTGGAGCCATCGGCCTACGTAGAACAAGCCGCCACATAACATATCAGATAGTCATACTCTCTTGGTCATATAACTGAGCGGGGCACCCCTTGTTTGTCTTCTATATTTATGAAAATATTTTGGGTTTGAAACTGGTGATTTTAGATTATTCAAGAAGACTAGTTGTTTGAAGACCTTACTTTCAACCAACACAGAATGACTGACTGGCAGGGCCGGACTGGCCGTAGCGGGCACCGGGCGTTTTCCCGGTGGGCCAGGAGGGTGTGGGCTGTTTTTGTAACTTTGGTCCGGTTTTGAAGCAATGCGGCCCCTGTAACAAAAGCACAGAACAGTGTTTCCACCAGTACTCCCCCGGTCTGGTCCGACGTAATTGTCAGGGCTTTTTACAGTCCTGCCCTCCTGTCTCGGTCCTTATTATCTATGTCTCTGACACTATACAGCAGGGGTCTCCAACGTTGGCCTAGGAGGGCCAGGTCCAAGCCAGGCATTTAGAATTACCACTGACAATGTCTGTAAGTTCTAGTAAGATTGAGTGTATGCAAAGCTAACTTCTGGAGATAACCTGAAAATCTGGCAGTGGATCTGACCCACTAGGATCTAAGATGAAATACCTTCTATACAGTCACACCAAGTTAAAAAGTTTACTTGACCTTCAATTTCTTGATAGTTTGCTGTTATTGCCAATACTTACAAATGCTGTTTTACCGCCTAGTGTTGTCTTACTTACTTAAAGAAAAGTCTTTTTTTCAGACAAGGCCAGAAAGTTCTCATGGCCAACGTCAAAAGAAGAGGTAGGGGTGATTTTTTTTTTTTTTTATCATGGGAAGACATTATACTGTACATAGAATTTAATGAAAAATGTATGCAAAGAGAACTAACTGATTTGTCTGTCGTCCTCCCCGTCAAGATGGCTCGCGCCTTGGCTTTTGTCAGAGGAAAGGACTTTTGGTACGAGTCGTACAAGTGCTTGGCGAGGACTCGCAGGTCCGCGGACTCCGGGTTCAGGTGGTCTACGTCGCTTGAGATCTCTGCGAGGAGTTTCTCCTTTTCAGCTTGTGGCATGCGTCCAAACCTGATGGCTGCAGAAGAGGAAAACAAAACCTCAGGTTAACTTTACACTCTAAAGGACACACCGGCCTGCGCATTCTAAAAGTCCCTCCCCCCACAACACCTCTTGACAGTCTCTGGCTTCGTTATGGGAGCTTGACCTCAGCAAGTGAGCTGGTTTGGAGAGTAAATCTGAAAAGCAGAGAACCGGAAACCTCAAGTCTGGCACTTCCGCCCACTGCTCAACTACACCGCGTGGCAGGTTCAGCTCAACTCACAAACAAAAGAGAGTTTACATGCTTGTCTGTTATGAGTAATCGCAGATTTTTACCAACAAAAATATAATCCAAAAAAATAAACTTCACAAAATACCGGGGTGTGCTGCTGTGCTAAAGAATATTCGAAAAAGGTCTGAATGAAGTGGTGTTGCTCTGTGCATACAGTAAACACTTACAGGAATTAGCATGAACTCTAATTGTATTCAACATCCATACATAAGCTAGCTCTTCTATCGGTGCATGTTAAAAAAAGTCACGAAATTATATGTCTTGAAATTCAGGATTTTGAACTTCATATTTTTTCAAGTCTTTCCTGGCCTGTGACTAAAGTCACTATCTGTTCATTGCTAAGGGCCTTCTGAAGTTGTCTTTGAAGTGGACACAGTGATTGCAAAAATCCATACAATGAATGCAGAGATTGAGGAAAGATAAAGTATTTGTAGATGAACACGTTCAGGAATGAGTTACTACTGACTTCTTATCTCAATACAAATGTCCAGACTTGAGCTTCAGGCACAGTGGCGTCCACCAGCCTCCTACAATCCCCGACCATACACTTAAAGGACATACATTAAGGCTTTGTATGTATTTAGTGTGTGACAACCTCGCAACTCTCTTACGCAATGCGCATATGTAACTTGCTCGGTAACACTACCATAGTAGAGCTAGTGGTGTAAGCCATATTGCAATGGGATGCTGAACACATTAACATGGCGTAGCAGTCGTGGCCTCTGATAATGCAAGCCAGGAAAATGGGCCCCTACAGTCTTTTAGGATAATAACAAGCAGCCACAGTAGGGTCTCAGTGGGCCCTTCATATCACTGGGCCGAGGTGCGACTGCACCTACTGCACTATTAATTGCTACATCCCTGCACATTAACACCTTTGGACAAACCTGTGTCATTATTTCTGCTGCCAGTGCTTTTTTCCCTATGGGGTATTCCCTATAGTGTAGATGTGAATGATTAGACACCTGCATGCTTCAGGTTCAAGGGTCAGATTTACAGTTTGACAAATAATACTCTGCCTGTTTGGGTGGAGGAGGGCATTACTTCTGCCACTCTGATGATCTACTCCCCGTTAAATTAAGAGATGACAACCACCCAGCTGTCAGCATGGTACATTGAAAGGAATTGCTATCACAGCAGTTCTTTTCAATGTACAAACGGTTTGGAGGACAGCGGCCACCAGCAGCCATTCACCAAACTTTTCAAAAAGTTTTTGTCTTTCTGAAAACAACCCCCCCCCCCTTCAGACAAACTCCTAAAGCTGGAGTTAGTTTCAGAAAACAAAAAATGTAATCACTTTGACACTCTAAGGCTTCCCCCAGGGTGTGGGGGTCAGTATTCTTTTCTGTTCGTTACTGGCAATGTTTTTACTGAAGTTGATGAACTGGGAAGAAAGACAATACACCGTCCACCCTAAATGGGACGGACTGTGTAATGGCCTTCTTCCAACATCACCTACTCTGTGGAACAGTTGTAGCAAAACTTAAAGTCCACCCATCTCTACCGGGCACTTTGTTGCTTTTACAATGGAGTACCCTACCCACGAAACTCTAAATTGGGCCATTAGTCCGCATGTATGTAAGTGCAAAGCACAGTCAAGTGCCCATGGGTGCCTGAAGCTTAAGTACCTGGTGTGCATCTAGTGAAGTCTGCGTCATCCTTCTCAAGAGTAGGGAGTACATTGCACATATACATTCAGGGTTTCATTGGTGGACATATGTTTGTATGTGTGGGCCTGTGCATGTGTACGTCACTGTGTGCATTTACATAAATGCATGTGTGTGTGTGCGCATGCATGCCTGTGCATGTGTAGGCGCGTGAGAGTGTGCATGTGAATGCACAGTCAAATGTGTGACCACTCTATTGAGATCCAAGGTGGGCTGGAATACAGCAAAGAATGGAAAATGTTCCTGGGCACTCAGTGAACTCTTATTCTCGCCAGCCAGTCTTTTTCTAACATGGACTACTCATGATCATGGCTCACAGTGTTGACTGGTCAGGTTTGGTCTCTTTTGCCTCCCTTAGAGACTGGCTGCTCCTTTAATCTGTGGACCAAAAAGGTACTCTGCTGAGACATGAGAAACACAGCATTCTTTTATAAATTGTGGGACCACAGAACCAAAGAGACATTGGCCAATTACTTCTTACAGTCTACAACGGGAGCAGCAGCGGATCCTTTTCAAAACTCCGCAGGACAGAGACAGCGGAAACGTCTTCCTACACTTTCTTGGAAAGTAGGGGATGGAGTGAGAATAACTACACCAATACTCAGAATGGTAAAAGGGTGGTAAATCTCTCTCAAATGCCACTTCAAGAAAAAACAATGATAATCCTTCTTACAACCTTTCAAAGTATAAAAAGAGATGCTCCAGGAGCGTGGTAGCGTCTACAGCCACTAGTCGTGATAGATGCTCTACAGATTTACATTCTGTCTTGCGAAAAGAAAAACAAAGCACTTGTAGTTAAATTCCAAGGACCAGAGGCCGTATTATTCATGCAACGCATTATCCTTCATTTCGCAGGGCGCATCTCTTAAAATGTGCGCCAGGCACAATGAAGGTAAATGCACCGTATTATGATGAATTCAATGCCCTCAGGGCAGCCGCAAACGCGTGCAGCACTGGGGGCAGCGCATTCATGTGAAAACAAAGCAGCTGCTCTGAAGCCGCTCTGTGTTTTCACAGTGCAGGCAGCAACCCAGCTGCCCTTTGAAGGGGGAATAGAGACCCCCTTGCAAGGGGGGTGCAGTGAGTGACTGTACTTGCCTGGAAGGGGACGTCTGGGGGGGTCCACGGGACTCACTTTTTCCCCCTCCAGAGGGTTGCTATCAGGGGGCGCACTTATACATCGCCACCAGTCAGTGAGCCTCCTGAGAGCTTCTTTGCCTCTGCACCCATGTCTGTAATACGGCACGTGCGCAGAGGCAAAGGGATTTCCTCATTTGCCTGGGGCACGGGGCACTTCCCATTCAAATGAGGGAATGCCCTCTGAAGCCACCACTTATTTTTGGGGAACAGGACTTATTTTTCATCATGAGACTTTGACGCAGAGCAAGAAAGAGAAAGGCTGAAAAGGGACAAAGTAAGAAGAAGAGAAAAATATGAAAACATTAACAGAGGGGGAGGTAAGGATGAAAAAGAACCTGCACGTGTAAGATAAAGGCCAGACTTAAAAAATTCTCATGCAGCGTAGCACCCAAAAATACTGCACTGCATTGCATGTGAAAGAGAAAGCAGGAGAACACCATATCCACAGGGATATACCCCTCTCCTTTCTCTTCCCTAGTGCTGGTGAAGAATTTTGATGGCGAGCCCCGCGCCTTTGCGCCATGGTGCATGTGTGTGTGCGTGAGTCTAGCATAGATTTTGTACTGGAAGGATTCCCTTCCAGTACAAAAACCGATGCCTAGACAACTTTTTAAAACTTTTCCTACATTGTACATGTGCTGTATAGTGCATCACACATGTGCAAAGTCAGAAAAGAAAGAAGAAATGAAAACATTTCTTGTTGTAATGCCTGCTTTTAAGTGGATTTATTTTGTTATTCAAACCACGACTCAAATTTTTGTTAGATAGGGTTTTCTGTAAAAAGGCATTGGTGGCTGCATGGGAACGCCTATGTACCACCCATGGAACGCTCCCTTGACGCTAAGTAACACAAAGGGCAACTTTCAAGCGCTGGAAAGTAAATAAAAAAAATTCATACATTTGGTCTGATATGGGTCCATTTTTTGATGCAAACACAGGGTAACATGTTTGTAAATGTGTTCCCATGAGACAGCAAGTGTATGGTGGTGAAAGAAAAATATGTGAAAAGGAATCAAGAATAGACAGCCTCAGCTTTCAACAACCACAGCATTGAGCAACGCTGGCAGTGGGCTACCAGGAAAACAGCGCTGGCACTTCCTGCAACTATTGGGGACTGATAATATGTAACGAAAGAATCAGGTACAACTCACGACACCAATATACTGCTGATGGTCTGACTGATCTTGGGAAGAAAATTGATCTAGGGTAAAAGACCACAGAGCCAGCAAATTGGGGGCATTTAGGGTTAAAATGAAAACATTTTCTTCTCCCCTATGACATCCCTTGGTCAGATTGTTTTTCAAGGAACAAAGCAGCCAGACATACTGTTACGCAAGTGTTGCTTTGAAGTTCTCTAAAAAGTTACTGTACCTTCGAAAGAGAAATCGTTCGAAAGTATAGCTCAGCGTAAGAGGTTGGTATAAGTTACCATAGAAATTCAGCATTTATTTTTTTTAAAACGGAAAAGAAACACAGAGCAACTTCCTAGCCTGTGTCTATAACCACAGATGCTAGTCCGACAGCCAGCCTGCATGCGATTGACAAACAGGTTTAAAGCAGCAAAAAGCCACAACTATTGAAAATGGTCTGACAAAGAAGTTTTGAAGCAATGCTATGGTAAGTTAGGCGTGAATAAGTGGGCAGCAGCACTGATAGGTGCATTCCAGAATATTCTCTACAGAAACATCGCCCAGCATAAATATTGTGTCCTAAATATTGTTTCAAATATATTGTTCCATTGGGTGTAGAATTTCCATTATGAACTGCAATGGGGCAATATTCTAGTAGACTGCATTTGTACCATTACATTTATATCAGATGATATAGTGTCAACAAGATTTTAGTGTTACATGGAGGACTCACACTCTTGAAACACTTGCACATTTGGAGTGTTATGTGTGTCTGATTGTGAGAAATGTTTGCTTTCTGCTCTGTATGAAACTTGTAGGGTTCATCTGCTGTGTTCCTTCGTGATTTTTAATTTTTTTTTACCAGAAATATTCTGTCTGTCTCATGTCGTTCTCCGCGAACCTAGTCATATGTAAAATTGTCATTACGTAAGCAAATGTCTTCCATTGATCTAGTATATTGTCCATCCTATAGTTTGAAGAATGTTCAGCTTTTATTGCTTGCATGTCTTTTCAGGGGGGTTTCTTGCGAACTGGCATTATTTCCTCACAAGTAGTATTTGGCTCTGACAAAGGATGTGCAGTTTTATCTTGGGTTAACTTTGAAATAATTTCCCTAAACACTTTGCAACTAGGTATATGTTACATATATTTTTCATAAAGAAACATACAAGGGCACGTGAAGTCTGACTTTTTGCGAGAGAAAAACTTCACACATTTCTACACAAAGTCATCTAATTTTTCCTTTTCTTTCACTCCTTGCCTCACGACTCCTCTTTTTTTTCACTTGCCCTATCTCCGATCCCTCCATTTTCTTTGTCTCCCCTCCACTTTTCAGCCATCCCTCCTTATTCCCTCCACATTTTGCTTCTCTCCTCCAAACCCACACTCCCGCCCACTTATTCTGGTTATCAGCCCGAAAAAATGTACAATGTTGGAAACGAGTAACGCCTTGTGATTAATGTGTCATTCGGTCTCAGGGTTCATTTTGCAATACCCACCCTGGAAAACACAGCTCTTGCAAAGCTCCTGCTCCTTATTAGCCGGGTTGCCAACATGGTCTCCTGCGTGTGGATGTGGCAACCCATACCAGCCCTAACTGGACTTTGGCACATTTCTTAAGACTCTATTCTGGCTCTTGGGAGCTAACTCAGGACTGAAGATGAAACAGATGGTGCTCAGTAGACTCATGAGGCCAATTTTTGACCATGCAGTAAAATCCTCTGGCATTGTGAGCCAGCAGAGGAGAAACAAAGCTAAAAGGAATAGCAAAGCAGCGCAATGCCGAAACTTACATTATCCGTATGAAGAAATGTAAACAAACATATTGCTGTTCCCCTTTTTTTCCTTAACCCCTTCGCTGCGGCGGCTATTCCGCCGCAGCGCTAAAGGGGCGGGGCGGCCGCGCGGCGGCCGCATGCTGGTGACGGAGCCGCTCCGTCACCAGCCGCGGTTGAGCTATGCTGGTGACGGAGCGGTTCCGTCATGACCCGCCCCGCTCATTAGAACGCCCGCGCAGGCGCGAAATCAGCGCCGCGCAGGCGCGGCGGCCGGGCCATGACGGAACCGCTCCTTCATCAGCACAGCTCAACTGTAGCTGATGACGGAGCGGTTCCGTCATCAGCATGGAAGGGGTTAATTGCATAACGTTACTGGTATGAAAGAGGTTAACAAAGGATAATCCTGGAGAATCACCATCGAAGGGACACCGATTCACAGTGGAGACGAGGCTTCCAGGAATCAGTGTTAATGTGCATGGAAAGGACATTCCAAACCTGGCTAGGCTCCTCAAGAATACCCTGGCTTGCCCATAAATGTCTATTCCAGTTGGCTACTCCCTTAATGCTTCCTATCCCTTGTCTTGCTATTTCTTCAGCCGGCGTATTGCTCTTCTCTTTCCAGGGTCCCCGATACGGTTCCATGGAGGCTTCTTTTATGTTTATACATTATGCTATATTTGTGTCCCTTAGAGGTAATTTGTTTTTTTTACACACGGTAGTCAATGTTGTTTCCCCACATTTCAATTGTTATCCCTTCCTCAAACACTCATTCTCTCTCCTGTGTATTACATTCTTCACAACTACATTGCCTCTGCTGTCTCTTCCATCCTCACCGACCTATGGCATCATGTGTCTGCCTTGGCCTAAATTCTGGCTGTGGAATAATTGTTTCTCCTGTCCCAGTCTTAGACAGCAGCATGCTTGATACTTTTTCTCTCTGAACTCCATTGGCCCCAAGACCCCTACTATTAGCATAAGGAAGCTCCTTCTAATCTCCACTATTAGTGCCATGGCACTCTTACACATCTCCATGCCACTAGACCCTTCAGAAATCCTTACCTCATTATAACCACAGGAGAGCAAAGGCACTTTCCTAGTCCCTTGGGATGTGGAGGAGGGTGAGGCTACAGGTGGCTGACAGGGCTCCCCACCACTATTGGCAAGAGTGAGCGGGCCATGGGCTCTGCAGCTTCTGACTGCACGCTTGTGTCTGGATATGGCTTTTCCCCACGCTGGCGCTATTTAAGGCCAAACCAAGGCGCACTGCGGTCAGCGGGTGGTGGTTCTGGTTCTTTGGAGCTGAGTGGGGATGTGCACTCATCTCTCTGCTGCTCCAGGCAGTTACACAGTAGTGACTCCCCTAACCACTCTGCTCCCCTACCCTGCCACGTAGAGGTAAAGCTTATATCCAGCAGACATGATGTCCTTGTTTCAGAACACGCCTATGCCTTTTAGGGCACCTAACCCCTGCTCGCAGATAAGTACTTAAACATGAAACTATGCCTGTGGTTGCTTTATTTATTTTCAAAGTATAACATTTCCAGGAGCTGAACTAGGCTATCATGCTTACATGAATATATGCCATGCCAACCTTGCAAGATGTGGTGCAGCTGTTGGCACCTTGCCTACCACTCTCCTGGTCTCATCTGAAAGGGCTGACAACACTCCGTACCAGTGAGGAGAAACAGGCAAAGCATGCAGATAAAACATGTCCTGCACCAGAATTTTAAAAGTGCCATTTGGGGTAGAAGCCACTATTTCAGTACACCGAGCAAAAGCTCATAACAGCCACCAGACCTAACTAGCCTGCCCAACCCATCACAACTAAATGGAGAGTTGGGGAAGAGACACGACAAACCACTGATGTGTCCAGCAAGCAACTCCCCTGCCGTATACTAGTTTTGCTCTGTATATGTTTTTTTTTTTTTGCTGAATTGTGCCAGTCATCGGCTCTCAAATGTAGTCTCAGCTAGTCAACAAATAACAGCGAAAACCAGCAGGCGAACAGCCTCGTGACTCACAGAGTAAAATATCTCTCTCTAGGCCACAAAATTGATAATAGGAAAAAAGAACCCGTCAGTGACCTACCAGAGGTAAAGTGAGTTCAGATAGACAGTTTGCACGCACGAGATCTGATAAGGCCGTGCATTCTGAACCCTTCCCACACCCAGGCAGCGTGATTAACCTGTTTTCTTCCTGTGTTTAGTAAGGGGTTGCTGGAATGGCGTCGGGCCAGTAATTCTGCTGGCTGATACGTGCTCTTCAAAACTGCCGCTAGGCTTCCGTACCATAACTGCTTTCTCTTTAAAGTTCATCTGTCAACAGAGCACTATCGAGATCGTTCAGATGTCTAGGAGCTTGGGGTCCACCACGTGATCCTCAGAAAGAGTGTGACGTTGCGTGATAAGACGCAGTGTCCCTCAGGAATAGGGTGACCAGAATTTTAAAGCAAAAAACCGGGACATTTCACAAAAATAGATGAAGGACTATAATTTTACTTCAAGCGAGCGCACAGAATGATAGTGCTCCTCAGCAGAGAATTACAAAATAGGCAGTAAGAACATACATAAGAAGCAATTTTTAAACCCAGTAGCTTGCCTGTGAATTGAATTGCTTTCTTGGAACAACTGCTAACTATCCCTGCTTTGTAAAACATAAAAAAAATCTCCCCCCTTTTTTAGTTGACCCTCTCCAAAAAACTGGAACATGAGCTAAATTTCTCGAAATCTGCCTGGACAGCTGGTGAAAAATGGGGACTGTCCTGGTAAATCCGGGACGCCTGGTCACCCTTTCAGGAGACAACAAGAACTGTGTCATATACCATGACAAGGATAACCCACACCAGTGGAAGTTTGTGAACATCACTGAACTGAAGTAACTTTGTTTGTGTAGAGATTGGACTGTGTGACCTTCTATGCCAGTGACTGACAAATAAAGCCCATTTTGAGCATGGTAAGCATCACACTCAAGAGCAATAGCAAACCGATGGCAAAGATGCACTAAAAAATGCTGATATATGCACGTTCGACTAACTGATCTCGTAGGACACCTTTGTCACGTGGTACAAAGTGTGATATCAACATGACTTCCTTAACACGCATCTGCTATTCTACTTTTAAAATACACACCACCCTATACAATAGTGGTACCCTTAAGATTAATTTGACATTAAAACAAATTTTTCACCTTGTTAGTGGTATCTGCAGAGACGGCGAGACAGACCTGGAACAAGGCGCTGTCTGAGAAAACATTTATATCAAATTCTCTGAATTCTGCACTGTAGGAAATTGGGTTACTGGTTGAGGGGGTTGAAACCCTACTCAAGCAGCAACCACAATCCCTGTCAGGGTGAAACACAAATAAGCCCAAAATGTATCTGAGCTTAACCCTCAGGTAGCTAGGCACAAGAGCAGGCAGGCTTAGCTTAGAGGCAATGTGTAAAGTATTTATGCAGCACAAGAACCGTAATAACACACACAAGTAAAGATCCGCAAAAATTGAAAAAATTGAGTAAAATTTAACAAATTATTTGAAAGCAAAACGGCTAAAGTTCAAGTAGTAGAACTGGAAAAATCCAATTTTAAAGATTTAGGTAAAACTAGTGCTTAAGAGCACACAGCGCTAACTGTGATTATCTGGTTGCACTGTACCGGGACAAAGTCACAAGTTCAGACTGACTGCGATGAATTGCAGGCCACATACAGGAACCATGTTAGGCCCACTTAATAAAGTATTTTAAATCCTGGTTGTGCTGCTTTGTGATATCTTGTGTTGAGAATGTGCCATGTAGTAGCGATTCAGAGGAGCTGCTGGGTTGCAATGTGAGGTACTGAATCAAGGATGTGCAGCGCAACTGCAGCTCCAAGGAGCTGTGACCCTGTGATGCGAGGTCTTGCATTGAGGATGCACAGAGATGGTTCCAAGGTGATGCGAGTTCCTGCATCGGGGATGCGAAGCGCAGAATTGGTTCTGATGAGCTGTGAGGCAATGCGTTGCACTGTTGGATCTACTATGGGCACAGCTGGGCCGGCAGAGCACCTTCAGCCCCACTTCCAAAATCCTGGCCTGGGATGGCACCAATTGGGGACAGAAGTCAGAACAGACAGGTGTGGTGTTGAAGGTGGTTAGAGCATTTTCTGACCCTGAAGCTCTGATCAGTAGGCCAGCCAACGAGCCCTTGGAGTCACTCTGGTGGTCCTGAACTCAAGATGCAGACCCAGTCCTTCTTACACAGGCTGCAGGGCAGCAGTTCTTCTTTCAGCAGAGCAGCACTGCAGTCCCTCTTCTGAGTCTTCCAGAGGTTCAGAGGTGTACTGAAGAGTTGGGTCTGAGGGTCCAATATTTATACCGGGTGCTCACTTTGAAGTTGGAGAAACTTCTGGAGTCCTCACCTACAGAGGTGTCTCAAATTTCTAGACTCCCTGCCCTGGCTCCAGCTTGTCTGGGACATAAAACAATTGGTGTTACACTTTTTGTGAGAGTGCTGAAGCAGGGTCTTTGTAAGTCTGTGTAAGTGTTGTAGGTGGCAGCTCCACCCCCTATCAGGTCAGAAATGGCCTATCCTGCAATACCTATTCCCCTTTTGTCTCAAAGTCTGGGCGTAATACACAAAGACCAACTGCCAGCTACACCTAGTCATGTGACCCAGGATACAGGCTGCAAGCACCAAATGGTTGGGACAAGAACATGTCATCTTTCTAAAAGTGGCAATTTTAGGATTATGACTTAAAATCCAACTTTTTTTAATAAAGAGGGTTTTAAAATACAATTCTATAGAGACCAAACTTGACTTTCCTACTACGTCCCAATTGAAAGTTATCACTTATTAAATATAACACGGTAACACAATGTTATCCTATGGGAGAGGCAGGCCTTTCAGTAGGAAAAAACTAATGTAAGAGTTTTTCCCTACCAAGAAACGTAAAAGTAAAAAGTACATGTCCAACTTTTTAAATAAACTGCACCTTGCCCTATGTGCTGTCCAGGGCCTAGCCTAGGGGTGACTTATATGTATTAAAAAGGTGTATCTTGCCATGCCAAACTGGCAGTTTAAACTGCACACACAAGCTACAATGGCAGGCCTAAGACCTGTTTAGAGGGCTACTTAAGTGGGTGGCAAAATAAGTGCTGCAGGCCCACTAGTGGCATTTAATTTACATGCTCTGGGTACATGTAGTGCCACTTTACTAGGGACTTACTAGTAAATGAAATGTGCCAATTGGGCGTAGCCAATTTCACCAGAGAGAGAGTATAAGCATTTTAGCACTGGTTAGCAGTGGTAAAGTGCATTGAGTCCTAAAAGCCAACACAAATGAAGTTAGAAAAAACAGAAGGGTTAAGGCAATAAGTATAGGGATGACGCTGCAGGGAAGGCCAAGTCCAGCATGCACCATTTGGTGTAGCGTATGCCTGCACACATAATTAACCCAAGTGACTTGAAACAGTTATGTGAGCTGTGTGCGTTGTACCAAATAATTAACTTATGCTGACTTAAGAATGAATTGGATGTTTGTGCAATAGAAAAACTGAAATGTATGGCCCACACACCCCATAACAGACCCATATGTAATGAGATTTAGTAATCACTACTCTGAAATTGGCAACCATGTCATTGTGCCAGGACCACGTTTTTATGAATTCTTTCCTTTTTTTTGTACTATTTAGTCTGCAGTTTGATAGTGTCATGAATGCAGGTTTGGCGAGAACCACCAGAGATGGTGAGCTTGTCTGCAAGATAAGCAAGGGTCCTGGTCATGATGACTTTGTAAGTGATGCCGCTGGTTTTGTAGATAGTGCAGCCTGGCAAGGAAAGACAATGAAGTTCTATCACGATGGGGCAGTGTGATCTTATTTCTGAGGTCTCAGGCTGCTAATAAGGCAGGGTAAGTGTTCTCTTTAGTATCAAGCACATCTCTGATATCTAACCTTGTCACAAAACAAGAATGTTGGTGTCCAAACAGTATATAACTTAAACCCTTCCAAATGGGAAGCATTATCAAAAGAATTGCTGAATGCAATATGGTGACTAAGGATATCATTTAATGCTTTAGCCACCTCTCTCCAAAAAAGGTCAAGAGTGGGACTCTGCCAACAAATATGCATAGTGGTTTCCCCCGCCCATCAAAGCTCCTTCACTACATTGCACTTACATCCAGGCAAATGTGGTGTAGTTTTGAGGGCATATAGTATCAATCAAATAGGAATTTACAGACACCTTATGGTTTGAATGCACATCGATCTCTTATGGACATGCTTCCTATGAGCATTTGAATGCTTACTTGTAGTTTTCTGATTCAGGTCTTTCACAATCAATTGATATAACCAGTGGGGAGAGGCGTTTGAGCCTACAAATATGGCATATGGCATAGAGCATAGCATCTTATAGCCTGTTATATAAGAGAAGAGCTTCTTAAAGATAGTTTTGGCTCTTGCAGCCACTTCTCTTCTATTAGGCTGCTTCATCCAGTGCCTTATTTGTCTTATTTACTCCTAGTGCAGATGTTCCGCCTCGTTCTGGGGAAAATCTATTTCACATTGTGTAAACAATTTGATGTGCCTTTTTGAAAATGGTTTAATACTCATCTACATCCCTTTGACCATCATTCAGTGAAGGGGATTTCACGTGAGACTAGTGTGAATTTGGATATTAAATGTAAAGAGCTGTTCAACAAGCCCTTCCCAGAAGCGATGATGGTTAGAAGAGAAGCTGATTGAAGCCTGCCACTCAGTGAGGCAGGCCTGTTTAGTGGGACTTAAAACGAAGGCCCAGATTAATTAAGGACTCCCGTTGTCCTTGTGTTCCACAAGCCATCGCACAGCAACGCAAGTCCTTAAACGGGATCACAAAGCCACACAGAGGTCAATTTGCACAGCTTGCATGACTCTGTATATAAATGCAATGAAACACAGTGGCTTGTGCTGGGTTGCTTTACATTTCCTTGTGGTAGGCTTTCCATGGGAAGACGATGGGTATTCCCATGCGTCCACCCATGGAATCTGATGCAATCCCGGATTTAATTCAGGTAGTAAACCTTGGGTTGTGCCAAAATGGCGATCCTATCACAGAGGGTGCTTCTCCTCGTTACTTCCTCTTATGTGCTTGATGCATTCTGCATCATACATATAAAGAGAAAATTGATTCTTTGGATTACTTTGAGAAGGAAGGTGTGTCTTCCTGCACAAAAACGATCCTTCCTGTAATGCAAGTGTCTTGCAGCATGGTGCAAGGGTTCCGCCGTTGGCTCTGAGCAGCCTCCAGTGCGCCCACACAGGTATAGCGCTGAAAAGCACCAACTCTTGGTAAATACAGCACTGTTCAGCACTTTTCCTTTGATGCAACGCAGTGCAGCAACTTTGCTCACTGCTCTGCCTTGTGTGAACTTTTAGTAAATATGCAACTAAGTTTGGAGCTCCCTCTAATATAACACTACCTGCCCTGTGGCCAGCTTTATTTTGTATTTTTAATTAAAACACAGTCAAAAGGAGAATTCTGGAATTTAAGGACTCTGAAGCTACCCTCCATCAAAAATGGCAGACTTTCCGGAATTGGATTTCAAGGTGTCCTCAATAAAAATAAATTGATGAGAGCCAATTAGATGCTGGGCTATGAAGAGAGCAGTAAATGCAGCAGGAAGAAAGCAGACTTATCTATTCGTGAACCACGTTGGCACTTATCATACTGGCACTTAGTAAAGTATTTGGCTCTTCCCTTGGTACCATGGCCTAGGAGAGGACCTGTACTTATAAACCCTTTCTTTCCATTGCATCTGTCAAGCATACAAAATAGAGTAAAAGATATCTTTCCTTAAATGGCTTTCCTTACTTATTAGCAATATAGTTCTTATTGGACCTCTGGCACAGCGAAGAATGTCAAGGTTGATTATGGATGGGTTTGGTCTGCAGGTCCCTCCGTAGTTCTGAGAATGTTCTCCTCTTTTGTTTACTTCGTTAAGCACTTTGAAGGTAATTCCTCATTTTTTACTCTGTCTTCTAACATTCCTGCACATTGAGGCCAATATATTTGATATTCAAGACATTTCGCTGTTTTGTGCCTATTTTAGTCTCATGATAGCCAGCAAAGAGAGTAAAACTGGATGAGGTATTGAGGCAAGGCTGGGATGACTTTATTGGTACCACTAAGCCTAGTCTTTGATCTTAAAGGTTGACAACGGTCGACGAGTATGAAAGGGATATGGGAAAGGGAATTTAGAAATATCAAATGGCCCTTCACGTCATCAATATCCTCGTTGGCATCACAAACAATTGCTCTTTTCCGCTTTTCTGTTTTTGTTTGTGAGAAAAAGAGCTTTGTTTTTGTGTGTATGCACT
This sequence comes from Lissotriton vulgaris, assembly GCF_964263255.1. Lineage (NCBI taxonomy): Eukaryota > Metazoa > Chordata > Amphibia > Caudata > Salamandridae > Lissotriton > Lissotriton vulgaris. The sequence continues at coordinate 1,045,858,554 of NC_141697.1, read as the reverse complement.
ACAAAGCTTTCCGTTTGCTAAACTTGGTACCGCAGTCTTCCAACTAGTATTCTCATGTTCTAAACTCTTGTTTATTACTGTGTAGCACTGTATAATGCTTTGTAACTTATGTAACTTGCTTCCTGCTGATACTCTGTAAAGCGCTCCGATACCTCCATGTCTAGCCGGCGCTATATAAAACTAATCAAATAAATAAATAAATAATGAATAAATATGAGGGTGGGTAGCGCTTATGAGTGTAACTGATGGAGCCTTTTTCTCTACATATGTTTTTTACAAGGGCACATACCTGCTCCCAGTAGCACCCTTGAAACTACATTTAAAGTGGTGATGTAATTGGCGATGACAAAGATGATGGCGTCTCTGCTGTTGCTAGTGAAGTCATTGATGACGTCCTTTGTGATGTCATCAGTGACACCAAGGCTGAGGTTTTGAGCAGTTCATTGGAAAAGTTATATGCCCCACAATATAAATTAAAACGTAAGTGTCGAACATACTACGTAGTTGGAAATCAGCCAACCTTTGGTGACATATTTTCTCCACACAGCTTGGAATTACGAAATATGATAATTACATGAGTTCTCATCTTTTATAATGCTTAATTATTGTTTGTAGGACATTTTGCCAATAATCTAGAGGAAAGTGAAGAAGGAAACTTCGCTATTCGCTGATTCCCAGGGCATTCTGTCTCCACGTTTATAATTGTGCTGGCTCCTGCAGGAGTTTCTCATGGCTAGCCTTGACTTTTGAGCCTCGACGTTGCCACTGTAGCTACTGAAAAGGAAACAGCCCTACTGATACATTTTTAAACTAGTTTAAAGGAGGCAAACAAACCAGACACACAATAATGTATTATGATGACCTATTTTGCTTACTGAGAAGTTATTTAATTTGTTTTTTTGTTATCCCCATGTATGTCAGTGTGCGCGACTGGTTTTTGTTGATGGCATCATCACTGAAGATACCTATCCCTTTCTTCACTGCCAAATCAGCAACCGCAGGCGGTTGATTGACAGATCAATGTGGAGGTGTGTCCAAATATGATGTCATCAGCAGAATCACGCCCACAGAATGATCAATGCATGGTGACACTAAGGGGCGTGGAATTTAGAAGGATTACAGATCGTGCCCCGATAATCGATCGAGAAATGAGGAATTACCATGGGAATCAGTAATTCTGGGTCTGCGTTGCGGATCCTTCCCCATTGTCTCCCAGTTGTAAAGCAGCTGAAATATGCAGGGAAAACATGAAATGTTTGAGGTGTTTTTGTGTACTTTGTAATTCCCGATGAGGCTGATAACCCTGTGGCCAGGCCCATCAAGAATTCCAGTGTACTCTACTGAGGCCCTATAAGTTTCATAACTGTGGAGGAAAACTCAAACTGCATTTTGCACAAAACTCAAAATAAAGTGAAACTTGACAAGATAATCCATTATAAAGTACTGCACAGCATATGTTTTTAATGTTGTTAGTTGTCCCCTTTAACACAGAAAATTGATCTATTTAAATTGTTCTGCTGCTCCTAAGGGATCCAATTCCCGGATTAAACATTCTAATGTTCCCAATCAGTTTATATCCCAAGGTCACACATTTTGCCTTGGAGACCCTTCTTTAATAGTTCTGGAGTAGGGAATTCACTTCCCTGTTTCTGTAATGACAGCCACACTAGGGGCCAGATGTACGAAGTGTAATTCCGGTCGGTCACGGCCGAAATTACCGAATTTCGGCCGTTACCGACCGGAATTAGGCTACTGAGATGTAGGTGCCCAAATTGCTAATTCAGTAATTTACCGATTCGGTATTTTAAGGAATCGGTAAATTACAGATTCCATAAAATACTGAATCGGTAAATTACCGAATTAGCAATGTAGGGACCACTCAAATGAGTGCTTTCCCCTTTTTTGGGATTCGTTATTTACCACCAACTACAAGTTGGTGGTAAATAAAGAAACCACCCCAAAAAGCAATTTTATGCAAATTGCTTCAGTGCCATGTTGCAGACATAAATGCCCTAAGGGCATGTATGTCTGCAACATGTGCACCCATACACAAATGAGGGGTGCAACAGGGAGTCAAAGTGACACCCTGCCACCCTTCAATGTTTCCCCCAATTACCGAATCGGTATTTACCGATTCAGTAATTGACATTCATTCCTATGGGCCTGGAGGCCCATAGGAATGAATGTTAATTACCGAATCGGTAAATACCGATTCGGTAATTACCGAAACTTACCGATTCTGTAATTTGTTCTGTAAAATTACCTACATCCCATTTGCCTGTTCTTAAATACCGAATCGGTATGATTCGGTATTTAATATTCGGTAATCTGGGATTACCTACATCTGGCCCTAGATACGGATACAACAACTAAAGTGCTGACTGCTTCAGTAGGTACGTTTTGGTGTGGATTGCGTGACACAACTCTTTCTTGCTGTTCTCATCAGTCAGTTGAAATCTGATAACCCATGACTCCATCAGCCTCCTATTATGACAGTTTGGCACATTCTGCTTAGGAGCAGACTTAGCAAGGGTTGGAATGGTGTTTTTCAGGTAGCACCACTTACACCTTCCTCAGCTACGCTTGAGTGCAGCTCAGACCAACAGTGGCGGCTGTTGACACAAACATACAGTGAGGCGCGATTCGCTACATACATTAAAACACACACACATACATTAAAGAACTGCATTAAAACACAAAAACACATCAAAATAAACATCCAAGAAACAAAAAAATAAAAGTGACTATCCTTATCCTGCAGCACAGCCTCGATACTCTCCAGTCCCTGGCTCCAGACTCTGGCTCCAGACTCCTCCGAGAGCAAGGTGACGTTACACAGCTAACTACCTTATCCAATGCAGACGCTGATCTCATGCTGTGAAGCAGCATGAGTGAAGTGTCTGAATTGGCTGGAGCATGCTGCCTCAGCACTCTGAAAGGCACTGGAGGTTTGTGCCTGTTCTCCAACCCAGCTTTCTGAGATGGCTGGGTTGGAGAGTTTGACCTGCCCATGTCGGTTTGGCTGGAGCAAGGACCCGGCCAAACCGGCATGCACAATTCATACTCAAGCAAAGATGCACTGGCCCCATCCTGCCCTCTCTGTTCGTCAGTAAGCTGTAAAAATGAAATGGTAATTTTATTACCATCTTTTTCCAGCTGTCTGCACAGCAGTGTGTGTTTGTGTTGGGGTGTGGACTGCTCCTCCACTCCTATGGAGGAACCGCTGCTGCAGACCAATGATGTGATTTCATCCCGAATTGACTCAAATGGGTCCCTTTCTCACTGCACCATCAGGATTCAAGCAAGCCGGGCCGAAGAAGGCTGAAATGCCAGAAACCGGTCCCCGGTAGCTTGTCTCCTTTCTGGTGAAGAATTGGCTTGGTAGTTTAGTCTGCCCTGTTCCCATGATGCACTGGGCCAGGGACAGACTGATTTGCATATAGCCAGGTTCTGAGCTGGGATGGTGCAGTGAGATAAATAACGGTGATGGATCAAGCCCTGATCTTTGGACTGGGTAAGAGTGGTCTGCTTAATTCAGACACTCTGTTCATCACCACCCCCTTTCCTGAATCGTTTTTGGCCACTATAGGTGTGGCAGGGTATACTCAGACATGAGTCCCTTTCTCACTGCACCATCAGGATTCAAGCAAGCCGGGCCGAAGAAGGCTGAAATGCCAGAAACCGGTCCCCGGTAGCTTGTCTCCTTTCTGGTGAAGAATTGGCTTGGTAGTTTAGTCTGCCCTGTTCCCATGATGCACTGGGCCAGGGACAGACTGATTTGCATATAGCCAGGTTCTGAGCTGGGATGGTGCAGTGAGATAAATAACGGTGATGGATCAAGCCCTGATCTTTGGACTGGGTAAGAGTGGTCTGCTTAATTCAGACACCCTGTTCATCACCACCCCCTTTCCTGAATCGTTTTTGGCCACTATAGGTGTGGCAGGGTATACTCAGACATGAGTCCCTTTCTCACTGCACCATCAGGATTCAAGCAAGCCGGGCCGAAGAAGGCTGAAATGCCAGAAACCGGTCCCCGGTAGCTTGTCTCCTTTCTGGTGAAGAATTGGCTTGGTAGTTTAGTCTGCCCTGTTCCCATGATGCACTGGGCCAGGGACAGACTGATTTGCATATAGCCAGGTTCTGAGCTGGGATGGTGCAGTGAGATAAATAACGGTGATGGATCAAGCCCTGATCTTTGGACTGGGTAAGAGTTGTCTGCTTAATTCAGACACTCTGTTCATCACCACCCCCTTTCCTGAATCGTTTTTGGCCACTATAGGTGTGGCAGGGTATACTCAGACATGAGTCCCTTTCTCACTGCACCATCAGGATTCAAGCAAGCCGGGCCGAAGAAGGCTGAAATGCCAGAAACCGGTCCCCGGTAGCTTGTCTCCTTTCTGGTGAAGAATTGGCTTGGTAGTTTAGTCTGCCCTGTTCCCATGATGCACTGGGCCAGGGACAGACTGATTTGCATATAGCCAGGTTCTGAGCTGGGATGGTGCAGTGAGATAAATAACGGTGATGGATCAAGCCCTGATCTTTGGACTGGGTAAGAGTGGTCTGCTTAATTCAGACACCCTGTTCATCACCACCCCCTTTCCTGAATCGTTTTTGGCCACTATAGGTGTGGCAGGGTATACTCAGACATGAGTCCCTTTCTCACTGCACCATCAGGATTCAAGCAAGCCGGGCCGAAGAAGGCTGAAATGCCAGAAACCGGTCCCCGGTAGCTTGTCTCCTTTCTGGTGAAGAATTGGCTTGGTAGTTTAGTCTGCCCTGTTCCCATGATGCACTGGGCCAGGGACAGACTGATTTGCATATAGCCAGGTTCTGAGCTGGGATGGTGCAGTGAGATAAATAACGGTGATGGATCAAGCCCTGATCTTTGGACTGTGTAAGAGTGGTCTGCCTAATTCAGACACTCTGTTCATCACCACCCCCTTTCCTGAATCGTTTTTGGCCACTATAGGTGTGGCAGGGTATACTCAGACATGAGTCCCTTTCTCACTGCACCATCAGGATTCAAGCAAGCCGGGCCGAAGAAGGCTGAAATGCCAGAAACCGGTCCCCGGTAGCTTGTCTCCTTTCTGGTGAAGAATTGGCTTGGTAGTTTAGTCTGCCCTGTTCCCATGATGCACTGGGCCAGGGACAGACTGATTTGCATATAGCCAGGTTCTGAGCTGGGATGGTGCAGTGAGATAAATAACGGTGATGGATCAAGCCCTGATCTTTGGACTGGGTAAGAGTGGTCTGCTTAATTCAGACACTATGTTCATCACCCCCCCCCTTTCCTGAATCGTTTTTGGCCACTATAGGTGTGGCAGGGTATACTCAGACATGAGTCCCTTTCTCACTGCACCATCAGGATTCAAGCAAGCCTAGCCGAAGAAGGCTGAAATGCCAGAAACCGGTCCCCGGTAGCTTGTCTCCTTTCTGGTGAAGAATTGGCTTGGTAGTTTAGTCTGCCCTGTTCCCATGATGCACTGGGCCAGGGACAGACTGATTTGCATATAGCCAGGTTCTGAGCTGGGATGGTGCAGTGAGATAAATAACGGTGATGGATCAAGCCCTGATCTTTGGACTGGGTAAGAGTGGTCTGCTTAATTCAGACACTCTGTTCATCACCACCCCCTTTCCTGAATCGTTTTTGGCCACTATAGGTGTGGCAGGGTATACTCAGACATGAGTCCCTTTCTCACTGCACCATCAGGATTCAAGCAAGCCGGGCCGAAGAAGGCTGAAATGCCAGAAACCGGTCCCCGGTAGTTTGTCTCCTTTCTGGTGAAGAATTGGCTTGGTAGTTTAGTCTGCCCTGTTCCCATGATGCACTGGGCCAGGGACAGACTGATTTGCATATAGCCAGGTTCTGAGCTGGGATGGTGCAGTGAGATAAATAACGGTGATGGATCAAGCCCTGATCTTTGGACTGGGTAAGAGTGGTCTGCTTAATTCAGACACTCTGTTCATCACCACCCCCTTTCCTGAATCGTTTTTGGCCACTATAGGTGTGGCAGGGTATACTCAGACATGAGTCCCTTTCTCACTACACCATCAGGATTCAAGCAAGCCGGGCCGAAGAAGGCTGAAATGCCAGAAACCGGTCCCCGGTAGCTTGTCTCCTTTCTGGTGAAGAATTGGCTTGGTAGTTTAGTCTGCCCTGTTCCCATGATGCACTGGGCCAGGGACAGACTGATTTGCATATAGCCAGGTTCTGAGCTGGGATGGTGCAGTGAGATAAATAACGGTGATGGATCAAGCCCTGATCTTTGGACTGGGTAAGAGTGGTCTGCTTAATTCAGACACTCTGTTCATCACCACCCCCTTTCCTGAATCGTTTTTGGCCACTATAGGTGTGGCAGGGTATACTCAGACATGAGTCCCTTTCTCACTGCACCATCAGGATTCAAGCAAGCCGGGCCGAAGAAGGCTGAAATGCCAGAAACCGGTCCCCGGTAGCTTGTCTCCTTTCTGGTGAAGAATTGGCTTGGTAGTTTAGTCTGCCCTGTTCCCATGATGCACTGGGCCAGGGACAGACTGATTTGCATATAGCCAGGTTCTGAGCTGGGATGGTGCAGTGAGATAAATAACGGTGATGGATCAAGCCCTGATCTTTGGACTGGGTAAGAGTGGTCTGCTTAATTCAGACACTCTGTTCATCACCACCCCCTTTCCTAAATCGTTTTTGGCCACTATAGGTGTGGCAGGGTATACTCAGACATGAGTCCCTTTCTCACTGCACCATCAGGATTCAAGCAAGCCGGGCCGAAGAAGGCTGAAATGCCAGAAACCGGTCCCCGGTAGCTTGTCTCCTTTCTGGTGAAGAATTGGCTTGGTAGTTTAGTCTGCCCTGTTCCCATGATGCACTGGGCCAGGGACAGACTGATTTGCATATAGCCAGGTTCTGAGCTGGGATGGTGCAGTGAGATAAATAACGGTGATGGATCAAGCCCTGATCTTTGGGCTGGGTAAGAGTGGTCTGCTTAATTCAGACACTCTGTTCATCACCACCCCCTTTCCTGAATCGTTTTTGGCCACTATAGGTGTGGCAGGGTATACTCAGACATGAGTCCCTTTCTCACTGCACCATCAGGATTCAAGCAAGCCGGGCCGAAGAAGGCTGAAATGCCAGAAACCGGTCCCCGGTAGCTTGTCTCCTTTCTGGTGAAGAATTGGCTTGGTAGTTTAGTCTGCCCTGTTCCTATGATGCACTGGGCCAGGGACAGACTGATTTGCATATAGCCAGGTTCTAAGCTGGGATGGTGCAGTGAGATAAATAACGGTGATGGATCAAGCCCTGATCTTTGGACTGGGTAAGAGTGGTCTGCTTAATTCAGACACTCTGTTCATCACCACCCCCTTTCCTGAATCGTTTTTGGCCACTATAGGTGTGGCAGGGTATACTCAGACATGAGTCCCTTTCTCACTGCACCATCAGGATTCAAGCAAGCCGGGCCGAAGAAGGCTGAAATGCCAGAAACCGGTCCCCGGTAGCTTGTCTCCTTTCTGGTGAAGAATTGGCTTGGTAGTTTAGTCTGCCCTGTTCCCATGATGCACTGGGCCAGGGACAGACTGATTTGCATATAGCCAGGTTCTGAGCTGGGATGGTGCAGTGAGATAAATAACGGTGATGGATCAAGCCCTGATCTTTGGACTGGGTAAGAGTGGTCTGCTTAATTCAGACACTCTGTTCATCACCACCCCCTTTCCTGAATCGTTTTTGGCCACTATAGGTGTGGCAGGGTATACTCAGACATGAGTCCCTTTCTCACTGCACCATCAGGATTCAAGCAAGCCGGGCCGAAGAAGGCTGAAATGCCAGAAACCGGTCCCCGGTAGCTTGTCTCCTTTCTGGTGAAGAATTGGCTTGGTAGTTTAGTCTGCCCTGTTCCCATGATGCACTGGGCCAGGGACAGACTGATTTGCATAGAGCCAGGTTCTGAGCTGGGATGGTGCAGTGAGATAAATAACGGTGATGGATCAAGCCCTGATCTTTGGACTGGGTAAGAGTGGTCTGCTTAATTCAGACACTCTGTTCATCACCACCCCCTTTCCTGAATCGTTTTTGGCCACTATAGGTGTGGCAGGGTATACTCAGACATGAGTCCCTTTCTCACTGCACCATCAGGATTCAAGCAAGCCGGGCCCAAGAAGGCTGAAATGCCAGAAACCGGTCCCCGGTAGCTTGTCTCCTTTCTGGTGAAGAATTGGCTTGGTAGTTTAGTCTGCCCTGTTCCCATGATGCACTGGGCCAGGGACAGACTGATTTGCATATAGCCAGGTTCTGAGCTGGGATGGTGCAGTGAGATAAATAACGGTGATGGATCAAGCCCTGATCTTTGGACTGGGTAAGAGTGGTCTGCTTAATTCAGACACTCTGTTCATCACCACCCCCTTTCCTGAATCGTATGCTTATCCTACAGCACAGCCTCGATACTCTCCAGTCCCTGGCTCCAGACTCCTCCGAGAGCAAGGTGACGTTACACAGCTAACTACCTTATCCAATGCAGACGCTGATCTCATGCTGTGAAGCAGCATGAGTGAAGTGTCTGAATTGGCTGGAGCATGCTGCCTCAGCACTCTGAAAGGCACTGGAGGTTTGTGCCTGTTCTCCAACCCAGCTTTCTGAGATGGCTGGGTTGGAGAGTTTGACCTGCCCATGTCGGTTTGGCTGGAGCAAGGACCCGGCCAAACCGGCATGCACAATTCATACTGAAGCAAAGATGCACTGGCCCCATCCTGCCCTCTCTGTTCGTCAGTAAGCTGTAAAAATGAAATGGTAATTTTATTACCATCTTTTTCCAGCTGTCTGCACAGCAGTGTGTGTTTGTGTTGGGGTGTGGACTGCTCCTCCACTCCTATGGAGGAACCGCTGCTGCAGACCAATGATGTGATTTCATCCCGAATTGACTCAAATGGGCCAGGTTGCTAAACACAATGTAAATTTAAAGTGAATGCGCCAACGTCCTTAGTCTTTTGCCCCCAATCATAAGTAGGGGGTGGGCTAAATTTGTTTTAGGCTTGAGTAGGGTTGGGAAATTTCAGCCTTTATGAAGGTGGCCGATGTTTTCAGACTTCACCTGGCTTGTTGCTATGTTTGGGGGAAATCCCAGCTCGTCGCAATCTGATGATTTCGTGGTGTATGGTTTTGTAGGGGTGGGACATCTTGAAGCAAGACATCCCGGAAACCTGTTGGTCTTCCCTGGTCACAATCTAAATGTGTTGGAGGGAGCTGCAGGTAATGGTGGGGAAGGATCACAGCGTCGGGACGTCATCGGTATGGGGAGGGTACTTATATGAGAGTCGCTATGGCACCTGAATCTCAGAGCCAGGTATGCGAGCCGAATTCTTATGGTAGATAGGACAGAGAGAAGAGGGTCTCCGAGCAGGTAGCTGGCACGTGGTGAAAGTCCACCCTCTGTCCTGCACTCTTTGCAGCAGTGGGACTAGATTCCCACTGGTGCAAATGACCACTGAAAATGTTCCTCCTTAAATTAAAGAGAACCTTGCGAGCTTCACATTTGGCAAAGACTATGAGATTTATGAAAATTACTAATTTACGAGTCTCTGGACTTTGCAAGTTCATACACCCTGAACACGAGCCAAGTACCCACAAGCTTCTTCCATCCATGAAGGTTCAAAAGAGGAGCTTGCAGAGTGCAGTAGAAGGTAACAAGAGCAACACATTTTTTTCCCAAAAATGTATAAGAGAAAAGTAAGAGTAGACATAAAGGTGGAAAAATAAACAAAAAGGAAAGAAGGTGGGAAGAGAAAGGTGTAAAACCCGCTACATAAGGAGAAAGCAGGAACCTGCAAGAGTGAGATAAAGGGTCAAGGAATGCCTCTCAGTGAATTAAAGATGCAGGAGGTGGATTTAAGACTATGCAGCAGGCTTCTAAGCAAAGTTTTGGCCACCGGCACTTACTCTTTTACAACATAACCACTGATAAAAGCTGTGGGCAGAAATTACATTGAATGCATTATTTTTTGGCAAAGGCTGTAGATATGTCTCAGCCGCCACTCGCGGGTATGGCGGAGGAGTGTCGCCCCACTTCTTTTAAGCAGTGCAAAGTATGAAACATCAAATGATAATAACTTTGAGTTTTTATCTTTTTATGCTTTGTGCTGCTTTGCGGGCGGCTGGACGGTCGGGCTGGACTGCTCTACTCTCAGAGCCGGGCTGTGAAGGAGTGATTTGTCCACTCCTAAGTGCGCAATAACTGTTTGGTCGGCCAATCACAATGCTACATTGCAGCGTTGTGATTGGTCAGGGGAACCTGGGTGCTTACCAATCACAATGCTGCATTGCAGCATTGTGATTGGTCAGCGGGGCCTGGCTGTGCTTCCTATTCCAAGGCAAGGACAGCAGGAGCAGAGACACGGGATCCGGCAGCAAGGTACGTCATTTTTTTTTTTGCGCCCCTGGCGTGATCCCCACACGACACACTCACCTCCGTCCTGCCACCCAAAAGTCATGCCGGCCGCCACTGCTGATTCTGCAACATGGTTGTGAAGTTAAAACTTCATTTATTTTCTCCACTGAAATCAATTTCCCCACACCAGAAATCGTGTCAACCAACTGATATGATCTTTGTTGGTTTCAGCTACATTGGAACTAAAGTTGTGTAACCATTGGGCAGAGCTGGTGGTTTATACCTTTAGGGCCAGTGTCATAAGTGCATTTTAACCTTTTTTTTTTAAAGTAGACCAAAATATTTGACAGCACTGCAGCAGAAAATGAGTGTCAATGTATTTTCAAACTAACAGGTAGATTCATCTAGCATTTTTGCGAACGCAAACGGTGCGAATCGCAAAAATCGGCTATTTGCGCCCGCAAAAATGGCATTTGAGATGCATCAATGGTTCATTCACTCGCAATTGAAGAAATCGCAAATAATTGCGATTTCTCAAATTGCGATTGCATTTAAGGAATCACAATTTGCGATTCCTTAAATGCAATGCATGAACCATTCCTAGATTGTGAATTCGCAATCTGGGGCCGCTATTTACCGCAGAATCAAACTACGTGGTAAATAGCAAAAACTTCGAAATATGCACTTTGGTGTATTTTCTAAGTTGTATGTTAAACACGCACATGTCCTTGGGACATGTGTGGACATGTGTGTGCGCAACACCAGTGAAGATGACCATTTCAGGGGTGCAACAGGGTGTCCTTTGGACACCCTGGCACCCTTGAAATTGCGGCACATTTGCGATTAGCTAATTGCTAATCGCAAATAAGGAATGACTCCCCATTCATTTCTATGGGCCGTTAGGCCCATAGGAATGAATGGGGAGTCATTCCTTATTTGCGATTAGCAATTAGCTAATCGCAAATGAGGAATCAGTAGGATTCGCAAATAATATTGCGATTCCTACATGCATCCCGTTTTGCGAGTCTTTAATAGCGAATCCTTAAAATTCGCTATTAAGGACTCACAAACGTTACTTTGATGAATCTGGGGGATAGTGGCTTGAGGATTCTCTTTTAAAATATATATCAGAAAAATAAACACATCTGGCACGTGCTGCCGTTCTTTGACGAAAAAAGAATATAAAAACAAATTGCACATTTGTTTGAAATGATGTGCAATGTCCTGGGATTCCCTGGGAGTGGTATGTGCTCTATAAATTCATAAACTCTCATCACAATCTTTCAGAATTCCATCATGGCACTTCTAAATTGGCCTATAAATTGTTTTATGCTTATATACATATGTATCCCAGGACACTTTGTGCTGCTGTGCACTGGTTTTTTCTCCCACAAACTGGCGCATCCCCATGAAAGTGCTTCTTTAACATGATATTATGCAAATGCTAAAACTCTAAACCGAAAATTATGATTGCCTTGTACGAGGGTAAACACGAGCAAGTCATGTTCTGTTTGCATTTGGCTGCATGAAAGATTACTGCTGCTATGCACTTCAAGTTTGACGAGGAAAGTTCCCTTCCAAAAGCAGGTCTGTTGCTTTCAATTCAATGAACACTATTATCTTTCTATAGCACTTAGTACCGCACTACAACTGCTTCTAGGCACGTTAATATCAGTATCATATTTTGTTTTAAATGTATGTGATTACGTCTTATGTGTTGTTGATGCACTGTGATTATATGTTATTGATACACTGCCATTACAAAATATACAGAATTATGTATTTTTGATATCCAAAAGAAAGTCAAAAATGATAAAATAATATATAAAATAAAATAAAAATTATAACTTTTGATCAAAGCACTTTGTTGTTTGATTTATTGTACAATGTCCTGACATCATGTTATATATTCACGCTTGCCTTTAGATTATCTTTCCCCTTTGATGTATATTCCCTACTGGCTAGCAAGTATTTATTGTTCATGTAGGGGTCCCCAAACTACTTGAAGGCTGATTCAGCCTTGCCAGAATTAAAGTGCATGAGCATCAGATCATAGCAGTTGTCAGCAGCAAGCATTGAATTCACTGAGCCTTCTTGCCTGCAATGGAAATGCTGCTGCTAAAACTGAGTACTACTGCACGTGTATGAGTGCCTCAGTGGCACACGTGAAAAGAGCAGGAGTGGGTGCAGAGCACCTCTGCATTCACGGAAGAGGTACAGCAGGAGCATTTAAGCTTTACCACTTAATTCAGCAATGTAGGGTCAGGGGCGGCTCCTCCATTTGATCGGAGGATCGTCGCCGCGCTTAAAAATCCCACAAAGTCCCAGAGATGAAAAATAAACTGCCAATTAATTACCATTTTATTTTTCATCACCCGTTCCAAGCTGAGCGTCAGGACAGGGGCGGGCTGCTGCTAAGTGACAGCAGCATGGAGGAGGGTGGCCAGGAATTGCTCTGTTTAAAGTGCGCATGTCTTTTTGTCTGCCCGTCTTTCAACGGCCAGTCCACACATGCGCACTTTAAAATCTCCAAGCTGAGTTAGCGCCAGCTAAAGCCTCCAGAGTGCTGTGGAGTGCCGAGTGAGGTCGCTCCCACCAATCCTAGCGCTGCACTGATGCTGTTGAGAGCAGCGCCAGGATTGGCCAAGGGAGTTCCAGCATCAGGTTCCTGTGTCGACAAAAGAAGAGGTCCAGAGCGAGAAAGTGGCTGAGTTTGGTAAGTTTTATTTGACTTTTTAATATTATTAAACACACGTGTGTGCTCCCTCTAATAGATGCCAGCCGCCACTGTGTTTCGGTCTTCAACAGGCAGCTCCAGATGCTGTAAAAAGAACCCTAAAATATTTAAATAAAATATACTACTCTGGAAAAGGGCCTCAAGTCCATTCTTCGAGGTGACATTCCCGGTCCTGATGTTGGGGTTTATGCTCTCCCCTCTTGCTGAGGGGTTTCAGTAAGAGTAAATTGTGGCTGTGCTCATGAGAGAGGTGTGAGGGTCTCTCTGCCAGCATCAAGGTCGGAAATAATCAGCAAGCGCCTTCACAAAAGCTGTCTAACTGTCGCATGCTAACCAACAGTGTTAGAATTTTCAACTCTGAAGGCAAAAGAGCACTGTATTTGCTGGAGCGCTCCACATTCGCGGAAGCTGAATAGAAGCCATTTTAGTGCCTTATGTAGTAATTTGGCACCATCACCAGATGGTAGCATACAGCATCCTCCAGCGCTAGCCCTGAACGTATAAGTGATGTATGTATTGGAAAAGCAATCAGTGTGAAGATTGGTGGTTAGCTGCAACAAACACTCTGTATGACACAAGAGGTTAGATGTGGATGTGTCACAGATGCATCTGGTTGCTTGCCGATGATCCAAAACAATGGAATGGAATTCTCAGTGGATGAGATTAAGTTAAGCATTTACATTCCCTGCTTTTGTGCTACATTCTGCCTTCGGATTTGTTCTCAACAAGAAAAACTATATTTAATAGATTTGTCAAGCAAAATTTATGCTTGATCTCTATAGAAAGCACTGGTCCCAGATTGTATGTAGGCAGCGCTTTAAATGGGCAGGTACTGTCCAGTACTGAGTACCTGCACTTCTTCAGTTTGAAATGGAGAGTATTTGCACTTCTCACCACGGCTGCCATGTATATAATGGGAGACTATCGGCACTTCTCAGGAGCAAACAGGCACTTTAAATTGTGAGTAGCTTCACTTTTACATTTCCATTTAAAGCACTGCATATAAGGGCTGCGCAGCTCCACCCTACTTTTGGAAAGAGATACCGAAAGTAAAAACATGGTTCGGGAATTAGAACTATACCTTTCCAATTGTGACAGCTCTTGTAGGAACACATATTTGTAGACAGCAAAAGATCTTTACTGTGGAACGATGAGAGCCTAGTGTTGAAAACATTATAAAACGAAACTAGATTTAAGATTATAATATCGAAGAAAAATTACTTTTTCATGAATGCATGCTTTTGCTGAGTTTGTTGATGTTAAAATATTTTTGCTTTGTGGTTGGATGTTGCTCATCAAAGCATTTCTGTACTTTAAGCAAACATTATACAAATTACGCTCGAGCAGTGGGAGCATGTGCCCATGGTCACCCCCTCAACCCGCCCCGCGGTTTGCTATAGTGAATATTCACACTGGTGACAAAGAGTATGGGAAGAAGTAATTTTTTTTAAAGCTTTCATAAATACCTCCGGAAAACTTATAAACTTAAGTGTGTTCACTTAGTAACGTCTGTATGTTCAGTCAAGAACATTTTTTTGCACAAATTTTATAATGTTACATACTATTCACACAGTGTTTAATTTGTAAAATATGAAGTCCAGGTGCTCAAATGTTTATCGGAGGCCACACCTCTTTTCCCCGGCTCCACCCATGTCCTCCACTGGCCCCACCCATTTACTCTATTGGCTCCACCCACATCCACAACTGGCACTGCTAAAAGTCAGATGTAATACCCGATCTGAATTTCAGCAAGGAAGCATTTCTCATAGTAGGGTTTTGATAGGAGGTTCCCCTGCCCTGTGAACATTTTGAAAAAGATTAAATCAAAAGTGCATTTAAAGGACAATTTGGAATAAATTAGCTAAAATAACTAATGCATTGAAAAGGGACACTTGAAAAATTCCAGTGCTCTATGTGTCGATTTGGGGAAAGGACAATACTGGGGTATGGGGCTCAAGGAATTTTTTTTACATGGGGGGCAGCATTAAGACATTTGAAGATGACTGCTCTAAGGTAATAGGACAAGCGGCATTTTATGAGTGACTTCTCCCCAGCCTGCTCCCTAGAACTGCAGTCACAGCAATGGCTCTGCTTGTCAATTGATTCAGCTCTTACACCTTTAATGCACTTACCTTTAAGAACAAGCCTCAAAGACAAACTCAGCACTTAGAGGCATGAAAAACAGCCAGATTGGCCTTCAGGAATAGCCCTTCTGAACCATCCTAATGCCGGAGAGGCCAGTCCAAGTCTAACTGCTGTCAGTTTTCCTAGAGACAGAAAGATGTTTGGAGTGTTGCAGTCATGAGTTTTCTCCGTCCTGTGCATTGAAAACAAAGGGACGATGCACTTCTTCCGTCTAGGGCTGGGGTTCTGTCTCTGCTGCAGATAAAGAACTGTAGAGGGTGCTGAGGAGCACTGAGCCTCTCTGGGACGTCACTGAGAGGATGCTACTGCACCGTTCCCAGCTGAGAGGCCGCCAGTTTCCCCCTAGTTAACAAATACCTCTGTGTGAGCTGCCCTGTAGGGTCGGCTGGCATCCAGTGCACATAATCCCACATAAAGGGCTGCCCCACTCCTTTCTACCTGTGCTTTGACTTGCTGGAGGATAGGCAGGCTGGCCTTGAAGGGAGCACCATACCACCAGGGCTTTAAGTGGGATAAAAAAAACTGACAGGGTCTCTCGAAGGGGCTTGGCCCATGTAATGAAGGGTGTGGCTTAAAATCACGTAAGCCAAAAATCTGTAATTAGCATAGTGTGCCGCCCGACTTGTATTTGCTGTCTCTGTCATTGCATCCTGTCATTGCATCCAGATATATGATACAACAAGTAACATCATACCTACAAGTCAGGATTATTGGCTTTGTCAATGGCTGTAACTAACTGCAAAAAGAGAAGGGAAATACTGAGAGAACATGGCTATCTTTAAAGGATTTCCCTTCCTTCTACAACACAGCTCACCTGGCATGACGTCATGCCTTGACCTCCACTACTCAATAGTGAGCAAAATAAGCATGCGCACATCAATGTGCATGCTCTCACTGTAGTCCAAGAAAAAAAAGAAAACAGACTACCTTTGGGAGGCCCAAAATTAGAGCCCGATAGAGACCCGTTTCGAGGACCCCTAAAAATAACTGCCGGTGCTCAGACCTGGGGTGAGAAAGCAAAAGACACAATTGATGGACGGAATGCAGAACAAATCTAAACATTCACATCCAGGTGCTCAGACCCGGACAGACTCGGCCCACTTAAAGCCCTGCATAGCACCAACGTTGCCGAACTGTTGTTTTCACTCAAAGCACTGTAAAGGGAGTGCTGTTGACTATTGCACTGCAGTGGCTGCCCTGGAGTCCGGTTGCTGCCAGAACCCCAGCGGCAGCTTTCTCTTTTCAAGCACAGGACGATGAAGTCTTGTGCGATGCGGCACTACCAGGGGGAGGGCAGTGGCATTAAATTAATAGTAATTACATTACGTTAATTGCAATAGCCAGCTTCTGACAGGGCTTTTCAAAACAACTTTTCCTTCAGGGGAGCTTCTGTATGGCACCTGTCTGCACCTGTGCGGCTGTGGCACCGGATGGCCAGCTAGAATGCCCGGAGAAACCTGCAGGTGCGTGCAGCACATAAACATCCTTGCAGGGCTCCGGTCAGTGCATCCACCTTGATGAAGTCAGCATCAAGTTAAATACATTAATTCCCCAGCAACTCGCATTGCTACTTCTCAAAGCAACTGTGCTTTTTTGGCTTTGACCTTTTTATCCGTGCGTGGAGCAGTGGATCTGGCTAAATTCCGCTAGGGGTGGGGGTCTACACACAGGCGACCTCGAGGCCGGGGAACCGGGTTAGAGTCTCGGCTGGGAGTCTGGGACGCTCAACATCCTGTAATTCTGGGCAAATCACTTAATCTTTTATTTCCAGGTATGGTGGCGTGGGAGCCACGACCAGCAGATTGTGTACACCGTTGCCCCAGTGGACCCGAGCCTGCATGCCTGCTCTCCCTTCCTCCCCGCTTTTATCTTTGAACTATGTACCCCCCTTGACTTCTTTTTTTGCACTTTAATTCACGCTCCCTGGGTCACTTAGATGGACTTTTTGACTTTTTATCTTTTGCCCTTCCCGCCATTGTGTTGCTGTTCTCCTCCGATTCCTCCGGGCCCAGACCCGCCATCTTGTTGAACCTTTGTCCTTTACCCTTTTCCCTCGTTCCCCCCTTGACTATTCTCAAACGTTTCTCCCTCTTTCTGATTTACCTTTTCTCCATCCCCTCGTATCCCCGCACCCTTTCTCATAACACTACTTTTCTCCCCCTCTACCTTCTCTCCCCCTTTTTGGTTTTCCCACTTCCCCTGTTAATTTCCGTGCAACTGTCTTTTATTTTACTGTACCTTCACTGTACTCTTGTCATTTCTATGTAATCATTATGTAACTTATTTAAACTTGTAACTTTCAACTCAGTGTGGTGTAACCTAATATAAAGCGCTCTGGTACCTATGGGTCTAGCCAGAGCTATATAAAACTCATTAAATAAATAAATAAATCTCCCCGTGACTAACAAAGTGAATGTGGTCTTCCTTGTGTAGTGTAATGTAATGTAACGAACTCTGATACCTTCCAGTCGAGTTTACGCTATATAAGATTCCCAAAGAAAAAAAATATTGACACATTTTTCCCTATTCTCTTTTCCTGTGCCATCTCTCGTCTAGGGTTACCAGATAATTCCCTTACAACTAACATTGAAGCCTAACTCTGGGCTCAGCGGATTAGCTTGCTAACCATCCACAAAGTGCTACAAGGCCTCAACAGGCCTGGTAAGCACTATGGGGCAGATGTATCAACATCCTGATTTGCGAATCTAAAATAGCGATTTTTTAGAAATCGCTATTAGAGATTTGTAAATAGGGATGTATGTAGAAAATCACATTTTTTTGCAATTTCTTAAAATTCCTTAATTGCGATTAGCAAATTGCGAATTGCAATTAAGGAATACTTTCCCATTAATTTCTATTGGCCAGGAGGCCCAAAGGAATGAATGGGAAGTTATTCTCAATTTGTGATTCGCAATTTGAGAATCGCAAATTGAGAATAATTTCAAGGGTGCAAGGGTGTCATAAGGACACCCTGCTGCACCCCTGAAATTCACATGTGTGCGCATATGGCGCACAAACATGCCCTAAGGGCATGTATGTGTGCCACATGGCACCTTCACAAATGCAAAAAAGTGCATTTGTGAAAGAAATCGCAAATTACCACCAACTTCAAGTTGGTGGTAATTTGCGATTTCTTAATGAGAAATCGCAAAAAATTAATGCTTGATGCATAGCATTTAAGGAATCGCAATTTGGGATTCTTTAAATGCTTACGCAAAATTAAGGAATGGCAAATTTTGCGATTCCTTAATTTTGCTAGGCGATTTGCATCATACATACCATTTTGCGAATTTTTAGTCGCAAACGCTGTTTATTTGCGAATCGCAGCGCTTTCGACTAAAAATGGTTTGATACATATGCCCCTATACTAAAATTAAAAATAACACATAACCTTATTTATCACCATACAAACGGTTCTCTGTAGACAAAGACAGTTGTAAGAGGCTGTTCATAGACAGGGTAGTGATGAGGCATGGTAAAACTGCACATGGTATTGCTTATAAGGTGTGGTATTACCAAACCTCTGCTGGGGAATTCCAAGTTCTAACAGCTAGAATGGGGACTAACAAATTGCACCATTTTAGTATGTTTTTCCCAGATTCAGGATGGATTTCCTGGCATATTTCCACCTGCCTTTTGCATGTGCAAATGTGCCTGGAAATACAGGGATGGTTAGAATCCTTCTTCAGACAAAAACGGGATCAGGGTCAAACCGGATCACTGGGACAGCTGGGATCGGCATCAGTGCGATTTTCCAGTGCAGCAACATTGTGCAATGAAAGGTTCTGCATAAGGTAAACTTTCAGAGTAATACTTCGCATACATTTTCCAGCATTCCTGGGCTCAATTTGAGTGAAAAAAGATTTCGACATGCGATAAAAATTACATTTAATTGCAGGGGAATTAACTTGGCAAATTTAAATTGAAAATTTGCAGCCTTTTCAAAGGATGAAAATCAGGAACTTGGCAGGGAAAAATAAAATCCTAAACCATTAGGCAATATGCATATGAAGAAAAGGATGCGGTGATATCTTTACGTTTGCAGCTTGTAAACAGGGCAATTTATTTAGAGGAAGCAAGCTGTTAGCTTTATAGCTTGATACCGTATATAACATGAATGTGCCTATTTTATTGTGCCATCGACACTAGAGTTGTAAAGTTGTTTGCAAGCAGGGGCATGCTATCAAATCAGTGAATGAATAGCCCCGTAAAAGAACCTTGGGAAGTGTTATATTGCAATATGAGCTGACTGCATGCGAGGAAAGCAGTGCCTTGGCAGAACAGACTGCTCCCAGAGTGACCCTGGCAAAGATGGAAAGATGCGTGCAGAGGGTGGGCCCTGTGCCAAGGGAGTTTGCCTATTTGTTAACCTTCTTCGCTCCGAGCATGTGCAAGCAGCCTTGCAAACTAATTATTGACTGCGCACTTTCAGCGTAGTTTGCAAAGCAAAAGACGCAAATTTCATATGCAATATTTTCAAATTTCTCCAAAAATTGTTCATGTCACAGCCTTAATCGCCTTTGGAGAACTGGCCATTATCTCCACTTGCCTTTGCTTGAACTGAGCGTATTTATTATTATACCTCCAGTTGGAGTAATTTATGTACATCGAGGTAATGGCAAGTTGACCAATGGCCAAACTTGATTTAGGGGTCATCAGTGGCGGATCTCACAGGTAAGAGCGGTAGGGCGGTGAGGCTGGGTGGGGTGGCGGCGGGGCAGGGTGAAGGGTGGTAAAATTCGACAGACGACGGGATAAGTAATAATAAATAAATAAATAAAACTACTGACTTTGTGTTTGCCGCATTGCTGACCCCGCACTGCTCCTGCCTCGCCTCACCAATGTTTCCTGTACGAGCCGCTACTGGGGTTCACGTCCAAATAGATGTCAGTTAAGATTACCAGATTATTCCATGTCCTCAAGGACACCATTTTCCATGCGTGGTCTTTTATTTAAAGCATCTATTGCATTCTGGGAGTTGTATCATTAGTTAACTTCAAGAAAGCTAATTGGACTAAAACACCTGTTAACTGTGATTTGAAAAAGGAAAACCAAGGACTGCAATGTGCTCCCAAACACATGACGCTATTTGGTAACCTTAGGAGAGTTGATGTAAAGCTATCTGTGTAATGGGGGTGTCCCAACAAAATATTGTCTCTGTCCTTCTGGATACCATTGAGGTGTGTTTTAGGCCTGTAGTACCTGTACAGTGTACAAAAAGATATCAGATGAAGGGGGAGTTGTTCTTTTTGGGAATTGTCAATCTATATATATAAAAACTAATGTATGTCTGTCTGTCTGTTTGTCCTTTATGCATTACTACACCATTCATCTGTTCGCCATGAAACTTTGGGAAGTTGTTGAGTACACTCCAGCGAAGGTTTCTGGCATACATTTTTTTTTAAATAACGGCCCCCCTGGGCCCTCATAATCTTTTGAATACTGAAATTGTCAGCGAATTTGCGAGCATCGTCGACAGTTATGCCCCCCAAACGGAAAACGATTGGTCGATCTACATCTGAAGCACGAAAGAAAGAGGCACTACAAGCTTCAGAAACAGACGAGCAACGGGAAGCAAGATTTGAAGCTGTTTCAACACAAACTGCTCAAGCACTTTGTTCTCAAACGAACGAGCAACGATAATCAAGATTGGAAGCCGATCGCGTGCGCTCTGCTCAAGCCCGTTCTTCTTAAACGAACGAGCAACGAGAATCAAGATTGGAAATAGATCGATTACGCACTGCTCAAGCCCGCTCAAATGAAACAGGAGAGCAACGAGAATTAAGATTGGAAACCGATCAATTACGCACTGCTCAAGCCCACTCGAATGAAACAGGAGAGCAACGACAATCAAGATTGGAAGCCGATCGAGTACGCACTGCTCAAGCCACACTTTCAAATGTTTTCCATATTAAAATGAATACGTTTCAATAAAAATGACACAATGTAAATTGAATGTTATCATAACGAGTTTCCTTTAATTTCCTTACTTCTGAGATCCCAGCAACGCGCGCCGGTTAAGCTAGTAACAATATAAATGGGGTTAGGATGTTCTCGCTCAAAGAGATGCTGTCCTGGTTTGCCGACCTATAGTTCTGCACTTCAATATTCTAGAAACTCGATTAATCAATTAGTGTTTATTGTTCTAAGTTAATAAAACCATCACAATAGCCTTACATATACTAATTCCATAAAACATGTAACAATGAGTAAAACTGATGTTATATGTGCTATTGAAAATTCATTCTAAAATGCTAAGTGTTAAAATCACTAATAGAGTGAGAAACTCAAATGTGTAAGAATTTTTCATGATTGAGGTTGTTGTCGCTAAGTGTGGTCTTTACATTAGCGGTTTTCTTTCTCCAAAAACAGCATACATCATGGGGTAATGGGTCAGCACACTTTAGCTATTGGTTGTCTTGCACTATTAGTAACTGCATTTTGCCTGTTCACATGTGCACAGTCACATAAAAAGAAGTACAGTTCAGTGCCAGGGATGGTTTGCCAATAAAAGTATCAGCGGTTTTTTCTTTGTTGACCTTTTTGATATGCTTTATTCATCTTTGTGTGTCTAAACTGTTTTCAGCTTACAGTAAATCAAAGCCAATAGTATTTTTTCTTTACTCCAAGAAGCATCATGTTTTCCTATGATATGCATTAAAACCAAACACGGTTTCTATTCCTATTCTAGATACCCCTGCCTTCTGAGAAACACCTGTGCTGATATATTAAAATGATATGCAATTTTTTATTTGTAATTGAGAACTAGTATTGCAGGCATATGGCTGCAAAACGTAGGAAGCCATGATTTCTATTTTTCTGTTTAGTTTTTTTTACATTTGTGACACATGATTGCATCAAAATATATATTTTTAAAATAACTACTGCGCCGACATGTCAAACCCGGAGCCAGGGTTGGGCTGGTCTATAGGTAATGAGGTAATGCCCGATGGGCTGGTCTGACAGATCAGTGTATGGGCTGTTTATTCAGCAAATGTGGGACGGCTTTATAGCCAAATGTTGATTTCCTTGGTATTACCACTTTTTTTCAACTATCTGATTCGTCATAAGGAGCCAATTTTATTTTGCACTTTTATTTTGTTGCCTGGCCCTATTTTTTATCCCGTCTGACCCTGGCCAGAGTGTGATTTTAGGGGTGAATAAAAGCAGTAGAAGGAAGGCCCCATTCTGTGGTTGATTTCCCCTGTCACAGGTTGCGGGTCTCCCTGTGTACTCACCATTATGTGACATGCCAACAGAGAGGCACTTCTGGAACCGGCAGTACTGGCATTTGTTTCTGCTTTTCTTGTGTATTCTGCAGTTCAGATCGCACCGGTCGTAAATGAGCTTTAATCTAATTGTCCGCCGGAAGAAGCCCTAAAAGACAAAGTTACATTTGAAAAAGAAAACAAACAGGAAGTGCAAAGCACACAGACTCCTACTTCTAGGCGTCATTATTTGTCTATTTCCATGTAGCACCATGTCCTCGAGCAAGCTGCATTAAATCAGAGTGCACTTTTTATTAGTAGACCACTCATATTAGAAAAAAGATGTAACAATTTATTAAACAGGTTACTAATCCATGCATAAGTGAAGTATTAAAAATAAATGGTGATCAAGTCAGTAATGGCTGTTGCAGCCACACCGGGGAAGGAGGGCAAGGGGTAAGGGGTTGGGAGAATAACCTGAATAATTAAAGTAATAAGGTCCAGCCAGGGTTCGAGAGCACACCAGTCTACCAAACATGATCACCCCCACTGTGTCAGGCCCAACCACTGCCACTAAACACTTTGCACTGACCAAAGGTGACGGAAGGATGTTTTTTTGATAGTGGCGAATACAGAGGGGGGTATGCGCCAGACCAGGAAGTAAGAGGCAGGTGCCTACTCTAGGACCCATGGAAGGTGCAAAAAATGGACACGTATCAGGTAAAAACACTAAGGGCCGGATTGCAAATTTTGGTGGAGTGGTGGCATGGCAGTGCAAACCGCAGCGCCACTGCTCCGCCAAAGGTCACCTCCTCCCACCTTCCAGATTACAACTTTTCAGTGGTCTGGCTCGCGGGCAGCATTGCCGTCCCGGTGCCTCTTTTAATGGTGGCACCACAATGGACTACACTGCAAGGTGCCTGCGTGGCATGTACTCGAAAGTCCATGCTCTGCAGGAACCTATATGCATGGACATGGGGAGTCACATGTTATGCTCCCTGTGAGCATCCACATGCAGTTGTGGCACGGGGGCTTCCTCTCCCCCAAGGTTTACGTGGAGGGAGACCTCCATCTAAACCCTGAAGGATAGGAAACTTGTAATATGCTTGGTGGGATCACGGTAGTCCCACCAAGCATTTTTGTGGCCTCTGACTGCCGCTCCAATGTCAGGGAGTGGCGGTCCCATGGTGAAGCCGGCGGTCCATGGCTGTCCGACGGCCCAACTCTTAATGTCGGAGTCGGACTGCCCGTGCAGCAGTGGCTGCATCTGCCACCGCTGTGCCACCACAAGTCTGGCGGTCCTCAAACTGCCAGACTCATAATAGAACCTCAAGAGGCAAATTTACATATAAGTCACACAACACAGTGAAGCCCCAATGCTTTGCATTTCATCATAGGGAGGGAGCAGTACAGCCGCTTATCTAGTTGGTTCTGACACAGTTCCTCTTTCCTCCTGTACTGTCACAGTTTTGGCTGCCTTGCTCCAGACACATCCTTGCAAGGGTGTGTGTGTGATGTCTAGCATAGGTTTTATACTTGATGGGTATCTCTGCAGTGCAAAATACTATTCCTAGTACTAGTTGAAAGTTTTGTATGTGTGTCTAACAGTACAGCAAACGTGCAAATTTGAAAACATTTGGAGAAAACAAAACTTTTTGCCACCCTTATGCCTTCCTCGAGGAGGCATACTTTTTTGTGCAAATCCCTATCAATGTTAGTAAAGAGAGAGTTGTGTCAAATGCCTGGGTGGCTGCATAAGAATGCGCGTACCACCAATGAAAAGCCCATTAATACAAAGTAGAACACACTTTGTGTTATTTAGGGCTACTTTCCAAGCAAATCCCATTACAACAATACAAGTGTTAAGAAATGTGGGCCTACATTGCAATTCAAAAGTGAACATTGAAAACATACTTTCACATCCAACTTTTATCAAGTTTATAGGATACAAATAACGCAGAGGTCCAAGTCACAGGATATGTGATTACACTTTTTTAAAGGTAGTTTTTAAGTAAAAACGCTTAATTTTTCTTTCACTGCAATCCTGTTCCTGGATCATTAACAATGTTCCTGTTTGAACTTGCGTTGTTTCTGGAAACAATTTATCCCTTTCTGCATCTTATTTCTTTGATTAGAGGTTTTCTATAGTTTTTTATGGAGTGAGGTACATTTCACAATGTGATATCAATGTGTGGGTTTTAAACATCACCTTATAAAATAGAACAAAAAAGAGTAACAAGAAAAATCAGACAGAACTTGGACAGTGTCCTCAAATCTAGAGCTGATCTTGGAATGGCGCACCCTCTCTTGAGTAAAAGATAAAAAGAAATTCAGAAAATCAATCAGAAAGAAAGGACATTATTTCAATATTTAATTGTTTTACTGAGTCCCCTTAAGGTTTTCAGGCTTGAGAAGGAGGAGTAGGTGGGAAACTTTTCCCATGCCTTGAGACCATTAAACTGCACTCGGTATTGGATTGAAAACTCAAAACAAGAAGTTGGGTTGTTTCTGCTGTTCAAACCTATACGGCAGTTGTGTGTGCAGGAACGGGAGAGGTTTGTACTTTTTAATTTTATTTAATGTAGTTTTCCATGAACCAGTCCCAGCCCCTTGCAACAAATCATAGGAGTCACTGTAGCTCGGGAGCAGATGTGGTGTAGGGGTCAGAGCTGCCAAGTCGGGAGTTGTGGATTCAGGTTCGAGTCTCAGCATCGGGTCAACATTCTGTGATTTTGGGCAAATCACTTAATCTTCCTGTGCCCATGGACAGTCCCTGAATATCCTCACTGGTGATAAGCCGCAATATATAAATCTTCGAAGGTAGTAACATCACATACCCCTAGGCCTCCAAATTTACAAAGAGGCCATGCAACACAGAGCGGCGACCAGTGTATACTATAACTTAACCTTTAGCCAAATATATATAATATATATAGAAAATGTGATGCTGTTCCCCAGTGACTCCAGATAAGCACATATCAACACCTACTAAACGAACCAAACTAGCAAACGCTAAGCCATTTTTGCTTGTTAGTCGCCTTAGTTAATTTAGTTTAAGTTGCATGGAGTTGCAACAAGTAACATATTTTTAGTAATTACTTTCCGTAGGGTGTGCACCCCGATTATCAAACTCAGAATATTGATGGGACACAACATCACAGACAAAATATTGGAAAAAAAATATCGACAAGTAAGTCTAGAAA
This sequence comes from Lissotriton vulgaris, assembly GCF_964263255.1. Lineage (NCBI taxonomy): Eukaryota > Metazoa > Chordata > Amphibia > Caudata > Salamandridae > Lissotriton > Lissotriton vulgaris. Next base: position 1,045,832,891 of record NC_141697.1, on the reverse strand, counting down.
TTCTGTATCTAACTCCACATATATATGTTCCTACACCATACATATATATTCAAGGTATGTAGAGGTGGAGTTAGGAATAGTATGTCTATGCTTCTTTATATGCACCTACCTTTTGATATTTTGTCCCTCTTTATTCTGTCCTCAATATTTTTTGCATCATAAATATTCTGGGGGGTCGATGTTCATTAGTGGAATCTTCCCCTAAATGCCCCTATTTGATGAATCTGCCCTTGGTATCATGAGTTTTTGAATAATAATGTACGGCTAGTGCCTTTTCATGGGAAACAAAGAGGAGCTTCTTGGTGTTAAATGAAAGTATGGTGTTTTAGCTTGAAAGGTGGTACAGTATACAAGCAAAATGGCGGTCTGATTTAACACTCACTACTGACACCCGCTGGGATCTGAAGGCTACACATTCGAAACCGCCAGCCTGGCATGTTGCCGAAGTGAATATCATAACATTTTTACAATAGTATCATCTTTTCTTTACAGCCCTTGGACATGGCTCGGTATGTCCAAATATTCTACTGTACAAAAAGAAAGTTGTCGTTATTTATGTGTTTTCTTTTATTGCAGCCCCTTCCCGGAAATGGAGAACAGTGAGTGGGTATGGTAACCATAAAGCATTTAAAGGGCCAAAGGATGAAATATTTTTTCTTAAACACAAAATGTTTCCAGTTGTTGGAAGTAAAGTGACTTTTTGGGGTTATAAAGAGTTACAGATTCCAGCTCTGCATGAAAGATGTTTAGAGTAACTTGATTTAGGAAAGATAAGAAAGCAGAACACACAATGGTTGATTTAAGCAGATATGACCCTTTTGAGTATAAAAGGAATAGAACATATATTTATTTGCCAGTTGTTAAATATTAGCAGTTTGTTCACCAGTCCAGAATGCACTTAATTGTGGCACAGTGCACAACATATTTTGAGATCATAAGTGTAACTTATGATCACAAAAAGGTAAAGTTTGAAAAATATCTTATATCTCACAAATTGTGCCTGATTGTCAGTACAGTTTTTGGAGTGGGAAACTGATGGTCTCAGATGATAGGTGTCCAGAGGGAATGTGGTAAACAACTGATAAGTTGTAACTCAGTCAGTATTCACTAGAATTCCCAATGGATTGTCATAATCATTTTCCACACTTAAGTAGCAGAACATGCTGGATTATTAGTGCCAAATCGGAGTGAGCGTTCCCCAAAGAATCTCATCATTTCAGGGGCTAAAGGGGGCTTTTAATTCATTGAAAATGGTTTACCTTGAGAGGAAAATCAGAATCTGTATCAATCAATCAATCAATTAATCAATCAGGGATTTGTGAAGCGCGCTACTCACCCGTGACGGTCTCAAGACGCTGAAAGGGGGGAACTGAAGGTGTGCTGAGTGGCGGAACGTCTGATATTGAGCGGGAGTTTGGTCCAGGTCTTTGCTGTGATGTAGGCATAGGCTCTTCCGTCAGTTCTGGCTCTGTGTATGCTCGGGGTTTCGGTGAGGGTGAGGTTGGCGGAGCGGAGGTTTCTTTTGGGAGCATGGAAGGAGAATCTTTTGTTGAGGTATTGGGGCTCGGTGTTGTGGAGGGATTTGTAGGCGTGAGTGAGTAGCTGGAAGGCTACTCTCTCCTCAACTCTCTTCATACTGAGTTATGTCTGTATGCAAACTCTACTCCACATTATGGGGTGATGTGGAATTCAGTTCCTGGCTGGTGCTGCTAACAAATATCTAATGAATGGGACATGTTCTTTGGAGACCAAAGCTAAGTTAAAGGATTGCTGTCCGAAGGACTCGTGCCCCCAGCTCATAAAAATCAATAATGTAGAGCTCAGATTTACAAAGGTTTTGCATCGGTATTGCAGCCCTTTTTTGGCGCAGACCCAACACAAAATCCATTTTGTTTACAAAGCTATGCAAATGTCAATATGAGTAGCTATATAAAAAATTAGAATCAAGCGCATCACAGCGCATAGGGTTACTTTGTGTACTTTGTGGTAGGTAGGCATCCCAGGGGTGGTACATGGGTGTTGCCCTGCATTCATCCATTGAATTTGACTCAAACCCATATTTACAAAGAGTTGTAGACATGGCTTTGCATCAAAATGGTGCACCTGACTAATGCAGGCATAAGGAGGAGATATTTCTTTATTTTCCGTCATAATTTAGTCTTTGCATTAGTGCTGCTTTCCGCAGTACACAACCAAAGTGGAAAAAACCAATCAAATATATATATATTTTTTTGCAGGAAGGTGTCCTTTCCAGCAAAAAACAACTATGTTGACCATAATTCAGGCATTCTTGCACTATGGCAAGGATGCATGTATGGGTGTTAGGCAGCCCTAAGTGTTCCAGTGAAGCGAAAGAGCAGAACTGTGCCAATGCTTTGAAAAAGTGATACATTTTTGCACCCTTCCTTTCACGCAACACAGATCAGAAACTGCACTGGCTGTGTTGCACTGTGTTGTGTGAAATCTTTGTAAATTCAGGCCTAGGTGTTCATCTGGATAAGCACATGTAGCACAGTGCAGTGGACCATGAAAACACATTAGACTGGATATAACAAAAACATACACTACCTGAATTGAAAGCGAAGGTTTTTGAGGCGGTATTAAACTCCAGGGCGAACTATGCTAAGTCACAGCCTCTGGCATTTCTAAATTGTTGCTAGACAAGCTCTAGGCAGTATGAAATGCCATGGCCTGTCAAATATTCTCCATACCAACTGTAGTTTACCTAACATATTAGTAGTAAAAATACAAGAGTGACTAAAACCAAATAATGTTGACGTTTTGGTGTGTACTTAAATGGCAACACCCATTCTAAATGCATAGCTGAGCCCTCTTTTGGTATCTTACACACACACACACATAAACGCCTGCACACATATACAGATACATTCACTAAATCAATTATGGTGACAAAACAACACCTAAAAACATTAAAATTCACTAGTTTTGATTAGGTAAACTAATAATAACAATCACCCCTGTCATGCACTGCCTCTGACCTTACATATGACATTAATTATGACATGTTAATTCAAATCATTGACATCACTGATTACATTCTTGATGACATCATCTATGACAGTGCTATTGATATTAGACTGCGCACTGTAAGCAGGTTAACACATAGGGAAAGGGGGGCTTACAGCCTTATGGAGCAGAACTGCCCTCACTTCACTTATTGTGCAGCTTGTACTATGATGAGAGTGGTCACCGGTCAATGACATGGACTGATACTGACACATAAAGAAGAAAAATGAGCATTTGTTTGACAAAACACATATGTTAAATCCTTTAGCAACTATGTGACTGTAGGGTACAATAAATCCAGGGATTATTGTGAAGAGGCATTAGGGATGCCTTGATTGGCATTGCTGAGACTACATTGTTTTGCATGCCAATAGCTTAAATAAAATGTATTAATCTAGGCTCTCTTGGTCGTGGTTTTCGCTGGGCATGCAACCTTCTTCGAGGTCTACAACACCCTAAAGCCAAAGCGACATTGTTTTTGGGATAGGGGACTTAGACACCACCTCTTAAAGTCATGGACACCATAAATGGGAGAAAACGACGCTTGTAGAGAGAGGCACATGCACTAGAATGGGTGTGAACAAGATCAAAACAGTGGGTCATTGACACCAGGACAGGTATGGCTCTTGGACATGGAGACACAGTCACTGGTATAAGGAGCTATGAACCTATACAAACAAAGACTTGGACATAGTGACACAGACATTGGGAAAGGAAGAAAAGGGCACTGTGGCTGGAAGACGCAGACTCTTGGTGGTGGAGATCTAGGTTTTGGAACAAAAAAGACATGACTACTCAGATATGAAAAAAATTAACCCTGGGGTGAAGAAGCATGGTCACTGTGACTGCTATACAAAATGAATGAATGAATGTACGACTTTTAAAGCGCTAACTTAGCCCATGGGCATCAAGGCGCAATAGATCAGTGGGACATGGTGATGGAATCTGGAGCAGAGAGACACAGACACTGGCACAGGGAGACCTGGAATTTGGGATGGTGGAAATTGACAACAGGGTGACTTGTGACCAGGCTAGAGAAATTGAGTCCCTTTAACAAGGAGAGATGGAAATGATGATAGGGAACCAGGACTACAGAACTGGCAAGAGTTAGTAGCCTTGAAATACCATCTACATCTGAGAAGGAGACAATGACAGTGGAAGAGGGAGACACTAGCAAAAGGATATAGTGACATTAAGACTGGGACAGGACAACATGAATGCAGATGCAAGGAGACACAAACACAGTAACTATGCGATAGAGACAACAGTGCAGAAAGACACAGAGGGATATATTACCAGGGCTGAACTAGCCATTATGTCATCAGACTCTTTCCCAGAGGGTACGCCATTGGAAGCCAGTTTTCCAAGGCTTAGGGCTGCCTTTGGTACCTTTTCGAATCTATTCAGCTCTGCAGGGCATAAGAAGAGAAAGAGAGAGAGAGAAAGAGAGAAAGGCGTAAGAGAGTGGAAGAGGAAAAAGCGAGCATGAACAGAGGGCAAGCAGAGGGAGAAGAGAGCGAGAAATTGAAAACGAATTGATATATCGAAAGAGCAATACAGAGAGAGGGAGAAAGGGAGTTGGGGTGGGTTAATCATTTTTCCATGGCTACTTATAGTTCCCAGTTTGGCCATGATATTCTAAGGTTTGCACAGATACTCATCTAATGTAGTGTAAATCTGTGAAGGCTTCTAGCCTTTTGTAATGGATTGTAAATCACTGCCATATTCTGAGTCACGTTGCCTCACATAAATAACAACAAAAACCAATGGTAAGTCTATCTCATAGTCTAGGCCAGTAAGACACAGATAACAAGACCATTAGCCATAGGCACTGTAACAGGCAGACACTGATGAGAACAAGACACAAGGATCATCCCCCCACCAACATACAACCTGTCTATTCCTGGTATAAATGTTGTTGGGTATGAAGGGTTCACAGAATGGTCAACACTAATACAAAGTGAAATATGAGAGTTGGTTGGGAAAATGGTTCACTCAGAATTTTTTACTATCCACTTGAGTAGAAAAGTTTACTGTGTAATTTCAAATCATATCTTCTACCAGGACATTTCTACCCTGGAGGAAAAATACCCTTCACCGAGGTGGACAGCATTTTCCATAATGAGGGAGTTCTTTAAGTACCAGGAAGGGCAATGACTCTTCTGTACATTGTCCCAAATCCTGAAACTATCATTCCGTGTTTGGGACACCTCCTAATTAAAATCTTTGTGAATGCTCATTAATCCCATAATCATATACGTTTCATTCATTTCATTCATTTCATTTCATTTCATTTCATTTCATTTCATTTCAAGCAAACAATATCTCTATATGTGGCTTACCTTACATCCTTCACAGGCGTGCACTCCATAATGGAACCCCGACGCCTTGTCCCCACACACTCTGCACTCTATCGCCATAAGGGAGTTGGAGGCATCTTCAGGAAGTTTACTGTAAGAATGATTTTGTTCCGAATAGTAAGGAGGAGATGGGGGTTCCAATTTTATTGAATCTGTTAATTGAAAAAGAGATTAGAATGTGAGAATGGTGCATCTCCTTGTCACAGTATTAATGTGTTAAACATGTTAGATATGAAGACTATAGAATTGTCTGATAATGCATAAATGTCTTAAATATCTCCTATTGTTTTCATAGGTTTAATTCAATATATATAGGCAAAGGAGAAGGTGTTTGTTTCATATATATATATATATGAAACAAACACCTTCTCCTTTGCCGGAAAGATGAGAGGGACACAGCGGAGCACGGTAAGGCAAGCTTTAATAATCTTTATGGCATGACGCGTTTCGGAAGTCTTCTTCCTTTCTCAAATGCCGGAATTCTCGTAGCTGATAAGACTACATGTTTGTCTTTAAATAGTCCAACCTTTACTTCAATGAAGTGAGTGCACCTGACTCCCGTGATCTCAATCTCCGCCCATGCAGTTACGGTTGAACAAACTGCATTTCCCTCAATGCAGCACGGTGTTGGGCCGGGGAGGGTGAAACTTGTGTCCTGGATTGAAATAATTCACAGTGAGTGAAGGGCCAATTTTGAGAGCGAGTCAGGCAACTGGTGCAGCCAGGTGAAAGAAAGCTGCCTCGCGTGCCCCTACTTCCAGCCGCACTTTCCCATCTGGGGCCAAACTGGAGACGACAGAACAGTGTACACGCCTCTCCATACAGTGATGGACTGATCCTGCCAGCAGTTCTTCATATATATATATATATATATATATATATATATATATATATATATATATATATATATATATATATACTAGCAGCCCATCCCAACGATGTCTGGGTATGAATTGCTGCCGGCCAGTAGTATATTGTTTTGTAGGATTTCGTTTTGATAGCATTTCTTATCTGTGACAGGCCTGTGAAACGCTCCGATTCACAGTGCACTGCTGATGCACTTAAGAGTGCACGTTCAGTAGTGTGTGGACTCGAGTTTCCCTACTTTATTTTTCCTTGCAATATTATATAGCGCGATCTGGACAACATGGCATGAGCACAATTTACATTACAGAAGAACACGTTCATTTGTGGTAGGCACGGGGAGACAAAGCGATTTGCCTGTAATCACAGGATGTTGAGCTGATGCCGAGATTCGAATGTAGCTCCCCAGCTCTAAAGTTCGCAATTCTAGAACTTGTGGCGGGAGGTGTGTCTAAAAGTGTATGTCGGTGCTGGCCATCAATGAGAGAGACCTGTGCATTTTTCAAATCGGTGGTGAAAAAATATGAGTATGTTGCTGGAGATGTGGCCACTGTGCCACCAATGTACTTACCAGGGGAGGGTAAACACCCATTATTAAACAACTTTCTTTCCGCATACCATCACTCCGCATACTTTTATTACGAAAGTACCATGACTCCGCAATGCCATTATAACGTATGGCATTACATTTTATATGCTTTTATCACGCATACATTTACAACGAAATTCGTTGTAAATGCATGAATGGTAAAAGCATGTTGTTTCTTTAATGTTTGGATAAGGTAAGTATGGGTATAGGGGTATATGTTTTGGGGTACTGAGGTATATGTTTTGGGGTGTTTGGGTATTTTAAGGGTTCAGATATAGTTTTGGGTTATGGGCAACAGGGGTAGTTTTAGGGTTTAGGGATAGGTATGGGTTTTGGGGTACAGGGGTAGTTTTAGGGTTTAGGCATAGGTATGGGTTTTGGGCTACAGGGGTATTTTTAGGGTTCAGGGCTAGGTTTGGGTTTTGGTGTATAGGGGTATTTTTAGGGTTCAGGGGTAGGTTTGGGTTTTGGGGTACAGGGGTATTTTAAGGGTTCAGGGCTAGGTTTGGGTTTTGGGGTACAGGGGTATTTTTAGGGTTCAGGGCTAGGTTTGAGTTTTGGGGTACAGGGGTATTTTAGGGTTCAGGGGTAGGTTTGGGTTTTGGGGTACAGGGTTATTTTTATGGTTCAGGGCTAGGTTTGGGTTTTGGGGTACAGGGGTATTTTTAGGGTTAGGTTTGGGTTTTGGGGTACAGGGGTATTTTAAGGGTTCAGGGGTAGGTTTGGGTTTTGGGGTACAGGGGTATTTTAGGGTTCAGGGCTAGGTTTGGGTTTGGGGTACAGGGGTATTTTTAGGGTTCAGGGCTAGGTTTGGGTTTTGGGGTACAGGGGTATTTTTAGGGTTCAGGGGTAGGTTTGGGTTTTGAGGTACAGGGGTATTTATAGGGTTCAGGGCTAGGTTTGGGTTTTGGGGTACAGGGGTATTTTTAGGGTTTAGGGATAGGTTTGGGTTTTGGGGTACAGGGTATATTTATAGGGTTGTGATGGGTTAGTGTTTAACACCTTGGCTGCTAGGCGTTTTCCCGCTGTGTGCTGGAAATTGCTGTTTTACTTTATTTATGACGAGCTCAGCTCGTCATCAGCACAGCTCAACTGTGCATCATGACGAGCTGAGCTCGTCATCAGCATCGAAAGGGTTAAGGGTGTTGGAGTATATTAAGGAGTAAAGGTGGGTTATGACTTTGGGGTGCAGGGGTATTTAAAGGGAGCAGGGTGGACACCCGGAGCTGGAATGTACAGAACCTGGGAAGAAACAACAATGAAATATTTGGCACAACGCTCGCTTTTTTCCGTAATCCCGCACCCTGGACACGCCCACGCCCCCAGCACACGCCCACAGCACACGATATGAGACATGGCATGAAGGGCGGAATGTACCACACACCCCCAGCATTTGTCACGCCCCCAGCACACGCCCACAGCACAACGCAGATACATCCACAAGGGACTACTTTGCTGGTACTGTTCTTTTACCTTTTAAATGTGTATGGCAGCGTCTGCATAGCCTATGTTCTTCTGCTGCAACTGCCCTTTCCAACACTGTCTTGGGTGTTGTGATTGGTGCTGTGGTTCCTGATATTACCCGCCTCAAAGGTTTGGGCTCTCTCTTTATTATATTAGTATAGATATATATTGTGACTTCATGACTAAAGTACCCACTGCAACATATTATAAGGATATTTAAAGTCACTGAGATCTGTGACCATAGACAGGAAGGCAAGGTCTCTTTATAGGGTCACAGAACTCTGTGATGACTTGCAATATTCTCTTAAGATATTACAGGGGGTTTGTTATTTCTTATAAGCCATGGTCACACCATGATCCTTCCCACAAACCAAATACATCATTGGTGTCTTGCTCTTTCATATGAAAGAGACAGTACATTTGAAGACATGAAAAATAAAATGTGAATGTGTAGTGGAAAAACTTAAACACACAACAAAAACACGTTTAAGTAATTTGTGGCGCATAGACATTAGTATCAGTTTATTGTGAGTCAGATAAAAAAATGCTTCATCTCAGAATGTGTAGAAACATGCAGAAATTCTACATTTCATGTAATAATGTACAGCCTGGAAAAAAATAAGCCTCTCCTTTCTGTTGATTACTTTTACTTTAGAAAAACATATCCAAACAAGGAAAACACAGTTTTGACTTGCTCCCTGTAAAGTGGCCAATCAGAGCATATCGGGGCATCAACAGCCTTGAAACAAAAAATTTCCAATAACCGCTGAACAGATGCACACCAAGTCACAAAAAGCAAATTTTCTGAGTAGTGTTCTAACGTTTTGCCCAATTTGGTGTTCAGCTTTTTTTCTGTTTCTGCTACAGAAGTTTGCTATGGGAATAAACATTGGAAATCAGCATTCTAGGATCCTCCTTTGCTTATCCCCTTTCCTCGGAGGATCACCCTGAAGCTTTCAAGGAAGGAGCTGGATGTGTGTACTTTGTTTCGGAACGTTTTGTGCAAATTAGTCAAACAGCGCTACATTTTTTTGCAAATAAAAAACTCTTTCCAATGGAAACGCTATCACTACACAGTGATGACCACTACTGTGAATATATATTTGCACACATGGCTTCATGCCAGTTCGGACCCTGACATTGCCACTGCTCTTCCTCCTGGATTTGTCATCGCCAGGAAAGATCAAGACACAGGCAAAGGGGGAGGGATTGCTATAATTTAAATCTACTCATTTCTGTAAATTTGAAGCTATTTCAATCACAGAGTGTGAAGCGGCTTTGTTTAAACTCTCTGTATCCCCTCAGCTGACCTTGTCTGGCATTTTAATTTATCGCCCTCCGGGGAAGTCCGGCCCTTGGGTCTCCCCTTTCCTTGACCTTATCACTCCCTTCATTTTAAAGGCAGCGAATTTTACAATTCTAGGTGACCTGAACCTTCACCTCGAAGATAATCAGAATAACATCTGCCGTACTTTCTTATCCGATCTGGAGGCTTTAAGCTTACGGCTTACGGTTATGCAATCAGGGCCCTACTCATAAGGCGGGACACCTTCTGGATCCAATTTTGTTCAATCTTTGCTATGACTGTAGTACTCCTGCACTTCAGTTAGACTGGTCCGACCATTTTATATTTCCATTCAACCTGCCGCCTTTTACATCTCAGGTAGTGGCCTCTCCTACTAGCTCTGGTAGTCTGTGATCTTGGGGAAGTTGAATATGGAGTCTTTTAACACTATTCTGTCTACTAGCATACCTGATGTCACTTTACCTTTGCTTTCATTAAATACTGCTGTCTCTGACTGGCTAACCAATGCCATTGACATTTGTCTACCCCCTGTACCTAAACGCAGCTTTACTCATCACCCCCCTGCCCCATGGTTTACAAACAATCTTAAAGTTATTAATATTAAGTCCAAATGTAAAGATCTAGAGAGAAGATAGAGGAGATTGTACTCTTTAACTCGTAAAGATGCTTACAAAGCTGCTCTTAAAAGTTATCATTCAGGGTGTAAAGAAGCACGCATTTCTTACGTTGCTAATACAATCACTAAGGCATCTAATCGTCCTTGGGCTCTATTTTCAGTAGTAAAGAAATTAGCAGGCTCTGATACCATCCCTCTCCCTCCTATGCTCGATGATAATCAATGTAACAACATTGCTGACTTCTTTATCCAGAAGGTTGAACTCATTTGCAAGTCACTTTCTGCTCCTTCCCCTTCCTTGTGTAGTATGGCTTCTTCATTTGACCCTAAATATCACAGTAATTGTGACCAGATAGCCAAGATTTTTTCCTGGCACCCATTTGAAGAGACGTCTTTCCAAAATTGCTTAAACAGTATTAAATCTGGGTCTCCTCTTGATACTTTGCCTATTAACATCCTTTGTCAGCCATATATGAAGGCGTCCTTATAGATCTTCTTAACGCCTCTATGCGGTAGGCCTTGGTACACCCCGAGTGGAAGCGAGCCATGGTCATCCCTTTATTGAAAAAGGCCGGAGCAGATCCTTCTATACTATCTAATTTTAGACCTATATCCCTGCTTCGGGCATTCTCCAAAATTTTGGAGAAACACATCAATACTCAACTGACACAACACATAAACAAAGTTGGCTTTCTTCATTATTCACAATCTGGGTTCAGAGCCAACTTTTCTACTGAAACCGCTCTGCTTGGGGTCACTGAGAAACTGCGCCAGCATTTAGATTAAGGGGAAACAGCGGCACTCATTCTATTAGATTTGAGTGCCTCATTCGACACAGTGTCGCATAACATCTTGCTTAACACCCTTAGGTCTCTTCGGCTGGACGACACTGCCTTATCCTGGTTTGCTTCATTCCTTGATGGTCACACTTTTCAAGTTTTTTTCTGCTAAGGCATCATCTAAGATCTGTGTATCAGCATATGGAGTCCCACTGAGATCCATTTTAAGCCTCCCTGCTTTTCAACATCTATGTCAGACCCCTGGCAAAGATCGTGGAAGAGGCGGGTCTTCCCTATATATGTATGCTGATGATACACAGATTGTCTTTTCGCTTTCCACCACTAAAGACACTACGACATCCGCCCTTCAGTGCGGCCTACTGCAAGTGACAGAGTGGATGCGCCTTAAATTTTTTAAGTTAAATGGGGATAAGACCGAGGTCCTTATCCTGGGCTATCATAAGGACCTATGGGGCCCTAACTACTGGCCTCAGGCAATGGGTTCCTTTCCCCTACCTTTCACCCAGGTCCGTAATCTGGGCATCATTATTGATGATAGTCTCTCTATGAGACAACAGGTGGCGAGTGTTGCTGCCATCTATTTTACGATCTTGAGGTGGCTTCGTAAGATCATTTGGATGCTTCCTGCCTCAACCCAACGCACGGTAGTCCAGGCACTCATCACCTCTCGCCTCGATTACGCCAATGTTCTCTATCTCGGTAGCTGCCAAACGGTATTGAGAAAGCTACAGGTAGTTTAGAACTTCTTTGTCAAGGTCCTAGACAGGCTTCCATCTCGCCGTATTTACGTGACGTTCACTGGCTTCGAATTGATCAAAGAATTAAATTTAAAACCCGGTGTTACATCTTTAAAATCAAACAAGGTGTGGCACCAGCGTACCCGCAAGAGCTCATCCATCCTTACTTTCCTTCTCGTCCCCTGCGTTCTACAGCCCACGGAGACTTTGTGATTCACAGATTTAAACTTGTAAGAATGGAAGGCCGTTCCTTTTCTTGTCTTGGCCCCAAAATCTGGAATTCTCTTCCGGTGTCCTTGAAGAATGACCCGTCTGATCGGAGCTTTCGAAGAAATCTTAAAACTTTGCTCTTTTAGTAGCAAATGGTTCTTGACTGCTCTTTTTCTAGCAATTTGTGTGCTAGATGCCGGGAAACCCTTTTTGGGTAGCTGCGCGCGTTACAAAACAAATGTAATAATAATAATAATAATAATAATATCCTTTCATAGCCTAAGTATTTTAAAAATGACTATTACTTGCTTCACAGATCCAATATTGCAAACACTTGTCATAGAAGAAACCAACTAGGCTCACACTCACAGTTGATGACATGTTGTTTCCCTGGGATACTTTAACCTCTTGTGCTTGGGCTAAGATGAAATATTTTTTGTTAATACGTTCGAAATTTAAAAGACAGCATTGTTTGAACCATACACACAGATCTGCTGAGAGTGAAATACACACTTTGGGCCTCATTACAATGTCGGTTGGAAAGGCTCCGAAAGGTATTCGTATTTTTCTAACCTGTGTCGGAACCCATGTTTCCGACCAACTCAGAAACATTTCTGACTGACCGATTATGATGGAAGGTAACCGTTTGTTTTTTTCGACTCAGTTCTGACTGTCATTTAGAGACTCTGAGTTAGTCTAGGCTGAATCATACAGCACTATGGACCGCATTTCCGACTGGCATATTACGATGTCTGATTCGGACAGCCTTGTCGAATCGGTGTGTCCGCCACGGAACAGGCGTCAGAAAGTGACTTTGGGGGCCCGTAGCAGGCCCCACTTGACCCAGAGACCTCCAGTTGGGGTCCTTGGGAGTATCCAAGTGATCCCTCATTAAAAGCATGCACCATGGTGTGCCTGTGACACGGTGCAAGGTTTTCTGCAACCACCCCTTTTTTCAATGGAAGCCTGTTTTGTCAGTTGGAACACAGGCTCCCATTGAAGTAAGTGGGAGTCTGACCGAACAGTGTTTGGAAACATCGTGATCGGTTGGTCGGACTTGCTGAACCAGACTCAGTAGGAACCGATTCCGAAGTTGTAATGCTTTCCGACCGACATCGTAATGATGCCCTTAATTATGATTTTTGAGGGAATCAAAACAGCTGGGAATTGTGATCCACTGAAGGCTATCACTTCACTCAAGGTTATCACTTATGAGCTCAGCCCCTCTCCACACTCAGAAATTGCAAAAAACTGAATATTACACTCAGCATATCTGCATATATATAATATGCAGGCAGAACCACTGGATAAATGCAATTTTGTGCTGTGAAGTTGTCAGGAAAGGCGATTACATTTTCCTACACCTTAAATTGACATTTCGGGACCTTTCTCCTAACTATGGTGCATTTCTTACATATAGTCTCTTTTTTGAGGGTAGCATACATTTAGATGTGAGAAAAGACCTGTGGTGGACTATCCCTACTGCTGCAGGATAGTTAGACTTTTTCCATTGTGAAATATAAAACAGAGGAAACAGAGCATAGATGTATTGGCTTTTGTAAATATAATTACAAAAACACATAGATTGCTCGCTTAAAATGCTTTGTACAACAAAATATTTATTTTACTTAAATTGTTTCGATACCAAAATTCAAAAACCTGAACATCTTCACTATAAGTAGTTCATTAAATGAAAGGCAAAAGTTCTACTTTCATCTATTAAATCTGACACATTTGAGAACTTTAGAACAGCGAAGCTATTCAAAGTTTTCCAACCTTGCCGCGCTTTGTTACTGAAAAGATCGTCCGCTGACACAACTGGGAGGTATTCCAACTGCAGAATGTTTTGTTCCTGAAGGAGATGACCGCCTGTGCCTGAAAAACAGTGGCAACCTTCCAGGAATGTTACTTGGCAGGCAGGGGCCAGGGCCGGGGCTTGGGTGGGATCTAGATCCCCACACCTTACCTTTGGGGATTGGAACATAGGCTGGCCCAGGAGGAACTTGGTTGGGAGGTTGATAGTCAATATGACAGGAGTATGGCAAAGGACTTTCCAGGGGTGGATATCTGATGGGGTACTGCTGCAGATCAGGAACCGTCTTCCTGCAGCACCTTCAGAAGGGGGAACAGTGTTGTGCTGCCAAAAACGACTGCTGAAACTCCTCCCACATTTATTAATTTGTTTTCAAAACATCTGATAGAAGATAAATACTACCCAGATACAAACATCTGTATCCCTGCCCATGCAACCACTATTCATAGGCATCTCATGGAGAAACCACGATGAGAGTACTTTACCATATGTATCTGTCTCATATTGCAGTGGCGGCCGGCACAGGTTAGAGCGGTGAGGCGGGGCAGGGTGGGAGAGGGAAACAGAAAACGAAATAAGTATAATCAAATAAATAATATCTATTCCATGGCCTTTGACTTCCCCTTCCCTGCCCTGTCCAACCGCCCCACTGCGCCTACCTTAGCCGGCCACCGCTGCTCATATGTTGTGGTGGCAGATGTGGAGTTTTGCAGGCAAGATTACTGACAAAAGGCAATGACTTTCAGTATATTTTCTCCTAGGTTTTGGTGTCAGTCAATGCATTCGGAGCTGGAGCTCTGCTGGTAGGGCCGGAACAAGGATTCAGGCCGGGGTATCATTTGGTACAGCCATTATCAACTGACAAACTTCGAATTTCTGTCACGCTAGTCTGTCAATGTGAACAGATGTGCATGTCTACTTGTTATAAATGTGGACGCCATCAGAAGAATTCGTTTTATTGAATACTTAAATGTTACATTACAGTAGTGAACTTGATCAAATGGATGAGGGTAATAATAAAGAAATGTAATCTAACATATCACAACAGTAGCGGTCGGTGGTGGGAGTGCTGCCGGGCGGTGACGTGGGGTGGGGGAGGGGCATGGTGGGGGGTAGTAAATTATGGAATACGGCCAAATACAGGTAAGTAAACATATTAATGAATAAAAACTAATTTCGTTGCAGGCACTGCATCGCCAAATTCGATGCAGTGCAGGCAACGATATTCGTTTTATTTATTTATATGTTTACTTGCCTGCATTTGGCCGTATTGCGTAGCTCACTACCCCCCAGCCTGCCCCTCCCCCACCCCACGTCACCGCCCAGCAGCACTCCCACCCCGACCGCTACTGTATCACGAAACTTATTTATAAAACCTGATCTAATTGTTGATTATACTACGGCTTTTGAGTCTTCGTTACGTGAGATGCACCAGGCACAGTGTGGAGCACAGAAAAAAAACGAATGGAATTTGTCTGGTGTCAAATACTGATGAAGGTATTGAGTTGAGCTCCAACACGTTGCTTAGAAACTGAAGTACACATAGGTCTGATCCAATGGGGCTTTAAAGTGTTGCAAGAGTGCTGCCAGGTCCCTGCTCCTTGAGCACTGAGAGAACGGTAGGCCGGAGGAAAGAGCCCTGAACAGTAATGAGATGGTCTTCAGTGCTCTGTTTTTATATTTCAGATGCATTATGAGAGCTCACTGGCCTTATAGCTCGTGTATGATGCTTTATTTCCTCTATAGAGATGGAATGGATTCATTTTATCCTGGTGTTGCCATAATGCCTCCAATTACTTTCTACTTTTTACTGTCAACTGTTTAGGATAGCAGTGGCGGCTCCGTCGTTAAGGCGGATGAGAGTCTCCCCACTAAAATAAGCCCCCAGAGATAGAAAAAATAAAATGGTAATAAAGTCAATTCATTTTATTCTTCAAAACCCAGTGCGGAGTCGAGCGTCAGGTTGGGGGGGGAGCTTTCTGATTTCTGCTGCCGCTAGTCAGGCAGTATAAGGAAGCAGTGATAGGAAGGGCATTTTGGTGGACATATCTTTTTGGCTGGCCGCCTTGCTACCGCCAGCTAGACATGCGAGATAGCATAGGGTTTCAGTGCCCTCGAGAGCGGTGAGAAAGTCTGCTCCCTCCAATCCTGGCTCTGCTCTCATGCAGCATGAGAGCAGCACCAGGATTGGTTACTGTAGTTTCCTGTAGCCTGCCTGGACAAGAACCAAGTGAGGAGGAGGAGGACGTCGCACCAAGAAGGTAAGTTGAAATATATTTTCTTTCTTTCTTTTTTGACTTTTATTTTTAACTCCACCGCCGCACCACGCTGCTAAGATGCCAGCAGCTACTGCAGGTTAGTGCAGAAAAGCTTTATGCGTTCCTTCAGAATCCCATGCAGTAATCTGATTGAATGTAGAAGAACACACATATGCTTAGTGACCAGAATCTCTGTAAGTAAATACATTTTATTTAACTCAGCGAACAAAAAAATGCACCTGCTTATTTGCCAGCAGGGCGTTTTCTCTTACACACTAAACTGAATAATGAATTGGTCAGTGCTGGAGCAGGTTATCTATAGCGGATGGATATAGAGAGATAAAAACATGTACATACTTTGACATTCTTGCATTTTCAAGTCATATTTAAAGTCGAACTCTTCCTGCTCGATTCTCGATAAGGGAATCTCTTCAAAGTGTCCACCCGAAATGCTGGTAAAGTCCACCGTGTTGAAGGGCTTAATGTCATAGCCCTGGGAGAGGTCGTTCATGGCCGCCAGGTCCACCGAGCTGACTCCGTAGTTTGTAGGCCAAAATGGCATCTCCATGTCCACCATTTTTTGTCCTGAGGCGAAACAAAACACAAAACTGAAGAGCTGGCCATTGCTTAAGTACAATTATATCAAACAGTTATGTCCAAACCACATGGTAATTCAGGCTGTGCAAATTAGGGTTACAAAAACAGTATATTTAATCAAAAAACATTGCAGAAATTGTAAGAAGCGTGCAAAGCAATTAATAGTGGCGGGCTGGCACAGAAAATAGGAACGGACATCAAAATAAAATAGACCCCCCCACTAGTGAATAGATAGATAAAAAGTGGCCCATGCTTGCAATTGTGCCAGTTTTTAACTCGTAAAGACACACTGTATACGGGATCGGCGAGGTATGGAAGTGTGCATGGGTTTGAGCTTGCTGCAGGCAATGTTGTTTTATTATTTGAGAAATTAACAGTGACAATGGCAGACCATAAATCAGGACAACAAACAGCCAAAAAGCCACCCAACACACCGACCTGTAAGACCAACTTGTTGGGCACTGCCTGGTTGCCAATCCAACCCTACATATCATGAACTACCAACATTTAAGATGCATGGTTTTTACAATGTCCCACATGTAGAGGATCTCATCAGCCACTTGAATATACTGGGCCTGATTCACAAGGGAACTTTGCACAGTCTTGGGGGAATCTGTGCAGTCAGGGCGGAGATTCCACCCCGAACAAGGAGACTCCCCCACTACTGCGGGCCTCCGCCATGAGTACAGCAGCCCTTTGTGAATCAGGCCCGCTGTGTGTGACACTAAATGGGGTTTAGCACTGGGTAAAGACATACAAGTGGCAGTAAGTCCAAACATTACATGTATTTTGCATGGAAGTATCACCCAGTTGCGTGCCTTCATTGGCGATTGTATTCCATGCAAAGCCAAGTGGGTGGCGTTAACTGATCTGGCTTTGTGTGCAGCACTTGGGGTCTTTACACTGTTGCTGACTCATTATGCCTGCATTGTATGCATTACCTGGTTTATACTACATGATGAGGTGCCCCTTATTGCTACATATTTTATCCTAACAATGGTTCACTGTGTACATGAAAACATTTTTTGAAAAACAAAACATAACAGAGACATATTTCCACAGTAAATAATTAAATCAAACAGCAATGCACACAAAAATGAAAATGTGGCCCATATACAAAGATACCTAGAAAATCATACAAAATGTATTCAATATAAAAATATCGTGAGGCTCAGACATATAAGCTGGTACATATAACAATTGGTGAACATACATGACCAGACAAGTGGCATACAAAACGAGGTTACATGAAAGAAGGAGTTCCACAACAATCCTGGAACTACAACAAACAAAACAATGTGTCCTCCAAAAATGACGGCCACACTTGCGTCGACAACGTTTCGACCTTTGTCATTAGTACACCATCATCTTCAGGACAAGTAAATAACTGAGCATCCCACCTGACAATTTCTAATCACACAAAGACAAGCCCAGGAATAATCGATGCTTGTATAATTAAGTTATGCGTGTATCTCAAGGGGGGGGTGCGCCTGGCAAATCAGCGCCCATCATTTCATTTCTCCCATAACACACGTAGATTCAATTCCTGCAGCAACTCAGTTGCGAGCTGGGAGAGCTTACTGTCGGCCACCATACATAGCATCCACTTCCGACACAAAATATTATTGGCACCTGTTATGGTCTGAGTGCCTTAGCATTACATACTGTCAGATTGTGTGGTGTGAGCACCCATACAAAACTATAGTACATCTGTGACCTAACCAGTCCTTGACATTAGTTTAACACGATTGCATTCAAGGTGAATCCTTTGGAATACAAACACCTCAAAGTGATTTGTGGTGGCGGAGTACAGGGCGATCTGGAAGCAGATGGACAGTAAGGGTACCTCTGCGGCAGAAGGAGACAGCAATACCTCTGCCTGGCACAGTAGGGGTGCCTGAGCCAAGAACCTGGAGCCGAGGGGGTTCCAGGAAACAACGTCGGCGCCCCGTTAGTCCTTCGGGCGGTCGGGGGGCCTGAACCGACCGGGGGTGTGCCTCATCGCTCCGCCCTGACAGGGGGGGTGGGAGTAAACGAGATAACTATCAAAGTATTGCACCGTCAAGAGCATCGACTTACCGTGCAAAATGGCTCATTGGGCATGCGGGTCAGCGAGGGGCTGCCGCTTTGGATCGCCTGTAAGATGACCCACCTATCTGCTACTTGTATGCAAATAAACCTGCACCACCGTTTTTCCCACAATTATGTCTCATGAGTCTTCTTGGTTTGTAAGGTATGGGGCGCATGGTGGAGCGAGCGATGGCGGTGTGGGCACTATGCCGCTGGCCGCGCGACGCGAAGGGGAGATAACGCGAGACAGCGTCCTAGTGACACATGCCTCGCGAGCAGAACGTCATCAGCGTGCCGGACAGGGTGCCGCCCCCTTTTGGAGGTGGCCAATGCAAGGTGAGCGTGTAAGGGGGGAGGCGGACCCAGGGCCTTTATCTAGGTCAGCGTGGCTTTGTCCGCCCTCTTTCCGCCGCGTTTCGCCTGACTGCTCTGCGCTGTTCCCACCCTGGCCCTGACCCAGCAGCAGAGCAGCAGGTGGTGTGAGCAATTAATGGTCTGTTTTGTGTTGCAGGCGGAGTCACAGGGCGATCTGGAAGCAGATGGACAGTAAGGGTACCTCTGCGGCAGAAGGAGACAGCAATACCTCTGCCTGGCACAGTAGGGGTGCCTGAGCCAAGAACCTGGAGCCGAGGGGGTTCCAGGAAACAACGTCGGCGCCCCGTTAGTCCTTCGGGCGGTCGGGGGGCCTGAACCGACCGGGGGTGTGCCTCATCGCTCCACCCTGACAGGGGGGGCGGGAGTAAACGAGATAACTATCAAAGTATTGCACCGTCAAGAGCATCGACTTACCGTGCAAAATGGCTCATTGGGCATGCGGGTCAGCGAGGGGCTGCCGCTTTGGATCGCCTGTAAGATGACCCACCTATCTGCTACTTGTATGCAAATAAACCTCCACCACCGTTTTTCCCACAATTATGTCTCATGAGTCTTCTTGGTTTGTAAGGTATGGGGCGCATGGTGGAGCGAGCGATGGCGGTGTGGGCACTATGGTCTGAGTGCCTTAGCATTACATACTGTCAGATTGTGTGGTGTGAGCACCCATACAAAACTATAGTCCATCTGTGACCTAACCAGTCCTTGACATTAGTTTAACACGATTGCATTCAAGGTGAATCCTTTGGAATACAAACACCTCAAAGTGATTTGTGAGATGAAAGTCCAGGAATAGCAAAGGTTTGCACCGAGAACATAGGGTCTGTGTAAATTTTAGGCGAGGTGGTAAGTGCAGGCACCTGGCCTGGTATTAGCATCAGAGGGAGCCATGGCCTGTCCTCTGTTGCGTTGTGAGTTCATGAATGGACCAAAAAGAATTCTCAGACTTATTTTTCAGAGCTGAAGAAGTACTGTCAGTCCTGAGCAGCTGCCTTTGTAAGGACACCTTTAATCGCCACCAAAGATGGCAGGGTGAAAGATTTTGTATCATTGTCAGAAATTTCTTACTGGCTAAATGTCCTGCATCCTTTGAAAAACAGGTTTGTCGTAAAGACTCATTTACTTGAGATAGTTCATAGGAATAGGCGAAATGAACATTTTGCCCACGTGTATATTTCACACAAAAATATACAAAATGAGTGAAATAGGTTGGGATAGTCATTTGTTTTGAAAACTGGGTGTGAGGTATGTCCTATAAAACTCATGAAAGAGCCCTGCTCAATATATTTTCCAGTGGCATCTCCTCCGCTAAGGTGGGGGAGTGTTGCCCACTGTGCAAAAGGAAAAATATAATGACAATAACATGTTGTTATCTTTATATTATTCCTATTGCAATCAGTGGAGGGGCTGGCCAAAGGAGGGGGGAGGAGTGATTAGCACTCCCTAAGTGCGTATGACTCTTTGGACGGCCCTCTTGGGCCGGCCAAACAGTCATGCGCACTTTGCATTTTCCCCACCAGGCTGCATTACACAGCCTGGTGAGGAACATGCACAGGCTCCCTGTCCGTCGCCGCTCAGACCAATCACAACGCTTCATCGCAGCATTGTGAGTGGCTCAGGGGGAGCCTGTGTACCCAGGTGCTTCCTACTGCCGGCCGGGACTGGAGACAGGAATAAGGAAGATGGAAGAGGACGGAAGAGAGGGGGCAGCCAACCGTTCCAGGTAAGTCCTTTATTTTCACCCCCGCCTCACCATCCCAATCTGGTAGCCGCTGTTCCTGATATTTTCTACACATTTCATAAAGCCATGCAGTGAATATTTCTAGCATAAGTCCTGGTGCAGAGGCAATCAGACATTTTTAAATACCAGTGAGATAATTTCTGGTCGCACAAGGCTGCTGCAGGTGAAAATTATGTGAAAACTAACAGTTCCCTTTGCTAGCCCGATGCAGGGTTAATTGTGTTTATGATTGTTGAACCTCTTTGAGAGATGGCTGCCAAAGTCTAGTATAACGTTAAATGAAACTGCCAAAGATGAAAACTGCATTCATAGTATGACATTATCTTTTGCTTTAGAATTAGCATGTTTGAAAGTAATAATGTTAATAGTTTTCATGGCTTCTTGTGTCTAGTCAAAACTTTGACTTACACTTTGGCACAGACGTCCTCCATAAGGCACCTCCTGGGGGACTAAGGAGTGTCAGTGATAAAAGGGAGAATTTATGTTGTAGGAACAAATACCGAACTAAAAAAAACAAAAGTTGACACTTAAAACTTAAAATAGCGCACGAGAAAGGCTACTGTTTCTAATGGATGCTTATATATGGATCTGTAGAAAGTATGTAAAACAATACCTGACATACGGCCAGATTTAGAGATAAGTGAAAACGGACACTTTTCGCATTTCAGAAGGAAGTACTGGCGAAAATTCACTGAGAGAATTCCCTCCCATATCCTGTAACTACGGTGAGGGAAATTCCCCAACTGAAGTCACTTTTGGATTTAGCATTTCCACAAAAACCTGACAATGTCGGGCTAGGACCAAATTTTAAACCAAACTGACAGGAGGAACCCTTAGGCATGCCCTTTTTTAATGCAAGTAAAATATAATTTAAATGCCCATGATTCGGTTTCCTGTATTTCATATAATGAAAACCATATTATTTCAAAGCTAAGGTAAGCAAAAACATTGCATATATCATTTGTACAACGTGTAAAATGGAGTACCAAAGAGTGCTTCCAGTTGATTATCAACAGACATTCCAAAAACTGTCATGTCATATCAGTGGCGGCTCCTCTATTGGAGCGGAGGAGTGACACCCCACTGAAGTGCCCCCCTTAGCTCCAAAGATGAAAAATAAAATTGTAATTCATTACCATTTTTTTTTCATCAGCCTGTCCTGAACCAAGTGTCAAGACGGGGCGGGGCCTGCTGAGTGACAGCAGGGAGGAGTGGTGGGCAGAGGGCTGCTTTTGCACTGTTTAAAGCCAGCCAGACATGCACACTTCAAACCTCTTAAAAAGTGTGGGCTTCCAGTGCACTGGGGAGTGCCAAGAGAGGCCACACCTACCAATCAGGAAGTTGCTCAAATGCTAATCATCAGCATGTGAGCAGGCCAGGATTGGTTGAGGGAGTTTCCTAGGGCCTGCACTGCAGTCTCAGCAGAAGTGGTACGGAGTGAGGAGGATGCCGTCCCGTCATGATTCGGCAAGTGTTTTCTTAATTTCTTTTATTTGGTTTGAACACACGCGCATCCACCCATTTGCCCACCCTTCCCTTAAGTAGATGCGAGCCGCCACTGTGTGATATATAAACCAATGCAGGAGTGCATTGAATGTTCCCTCGCTTTTATTACAGTTCTGTGTTTGATCCTATGTGAATGTGGGAGAAGGCAGGAACAAGAGGGTCATCATCGACTGCACCCTCCCAACCATACCGTGCATTTAAGCAAAAGCAATCCTGATTGAATGACAAGTGTACCTATAGGAAAATATCCAGTTTGATTAGAGCAACTTGCCTATCCTGAGTTGTGTTCAAAGAGAGACAGACATTTTAAAAAAATGTTAAGGAAGCCTTCACACACCAATCGAAGTGATGCTTTATCATAGGGCTTACTCAGTCATCAAAACTCATTAGAGTGACAAATTGCCTCCCTGTGTTATTCTGGATACTTTTGTGGTATTTTATGACAATGCAGGATCCGGAGTGTGAGACTAAAAGTCTCCAACGGTGTCTCAAATTACTTTTTAATGATTAAGTAAGAAGGAGATGATTAAAAGTCAAAGGTGCACATGCATCAAGCATTTTTGTCTTCACAAACGGGGCAATTCTGTGAATTGGCCTGTTTGCGAACGCAAAAAATGCTTTTCAGATGCAGCAAACCCTATTTTGCGATTTGGTACCCTGTTACCGAACCACAAAATGGGGTTGCGATTTGCTATTAGGAAGGGGCGTGTTTAGGGCATCCCTTCCTAATACCGAATTGCATCGGTATGTAGGAATGTTTTGTGACCGAAATGCGATCGCAATACATTTGCATTTTACCACCTACTATAAGAAGGTGGTAACTATTTGCAAATGGGAAGGGGTCCTCAATGGACCCCTTCCCCTTTGTGAATGTTTGTTACAGCATTTGACCACTGCCTACTCTTAAAAAATTAAAAGAAAACTTTTCATTTTACTTTTTGTAAAGCATCTCATTTTCCTTTAACCCATTGGCTGCTGCCGTCGGCCAACGGTCGTCGCATGCACTACCTTGGTAGTGCTGTGCACGTCCGTTGGCCGACGCTGCCTCACCCGTTTTTCGATCATTCAGCACTGGAGCTGAACGTTCGACACAGCCAATGGGTTAAGGAAAACGGGATGCTTTACAAAAAAAAAAGATTGCTCAGCAGGCCACTATCCCCGTGATTTGAGCAATTCCTAGGAGGTCGCAAAATTAATATTAATGAGGTAGAGCAATTTGCGAACCCCTAGGAATCGCTATCTGAAACTCTTTGAGTTTCATACATCGTGAGCTGCAATTACCTAATTGCGATTCTCAGGAATTCGCAATTAGGTATTCGCAATTTACACTTTTGATGCATGTAGCCCAAAGTACCACATGCCTAAGAGCGTTATTGCTCCTGCCTGGTGTTGGTCAACATACATTGGCCACAGACGGGCGCCGTGGCATTCCTCAGGAACAGCATCCTTGTAACGTGTATCACTTGTTCCCACTCATTGCTACAGCACACATTCAGTTTTCATAGTATTCAAGCTGGAAAGGTAATGGTACACTCACATTTTGCATTTAGTTTTGTAACAAGAAACAATAAAAGAATTGAAAAGACACACAGGGAGCGAAATAATAAGAAAATATTAAATTAATAATTAAAAAACATGTAGTGTGGTGTCAGCAACTCAATCTCTGCATGTATCTCTTCGAGTGTCACAGTAAACAAACAAATCAATAGAAAACAGCACATAAGGTGGGACATAGTTCTCATAAATGACTCAGACACATCTCTTTGCATACACTCTAGTATCACCCTTTTAATTGGGTTTCAGGGCCCATGTAAGTACACACTGGAGAACCCCTTGCAGCCGCACACAGGGGAATTAGAATTTGGGAACCCTCTGTGGTGATATGCAAATGTTGACAGTGTTGGCACACTAGATCTTTTTATTATTAAAGCAGCACAGTACGCTGGCCTGCATGTGGCACATTTGATTTTGGTACAACAATGCGTAATCTAGGACCATCTTCCCGGTTTGCAAGTGAAGCCTTTCCACTAGGTTGCTTACATCCATCTCAAATGATAGAAGGAGAGAGCAAAGACAATATGATAAAATGCAATTTAGAGGCAGGTATTAATGAGAAAGACTCTGCTAGGGATATTGCTGATATCCAAGCTGATACACCCATACATGTAAACAGGATTCATATCAATTTTTAGGTGTGGCTTGATGGCAGAACTGTCTGCATGACCAATTGCTACCAGCACTTTAATGTTTACAAGCAGCAAGCTTTGGTTCCACCACAGATGTATATTTCTATATTTCTCGCTCACCTAATGCTATTGCCTGTTTCGATGTACCCTTCTATCTTCCAATGCATTGCATGAATGTTAGACCTATCAGCCTTAGGGTGGTCTTCCCCCAAAATATTTACCTTCCTCTTTCATTTTTGCTGATCTCGTTTCTGCTAGCCTTAGGACTCTGCACACTTTACCACTGCTAACCAGTGCTAAAGTGCATGTGCTCACGCCTTAATACATGGTGGCATTGGTTTATCCCCAGTTGGCACATTTAATTTACTTATAAGTCCCTAGTAAAGTCGCACTGCATACATCCAGGGCGTGTAAATTAAATGCTACTAGTGGCCCTACAGCACCAGTTGTGCCACCCACCTAAGTAGACCTTAAGCATGTTTCAGGCCTGCCATTTCTGTCTGTGTGTGCAGTTTTTAAACTGCCATTTCAGCCTGGCAAAATAAACCCTACCAGGTTCAAACCTTCCTTTTTAATACATATAAGACACCCCTAGGGTATGCTCAGGACAGCCCAGAGTGCAGGGTGCAGTGTATTTAAAAAGTAGAACATATACTTGTAAATGTTATATATCCTGGTAGTGAAAAACTCAATATTAGTTTATTACTACTTCAAGGCCTACGTCTCCCAAAGATTAACATTGGAGTTACCTTACTACACTTAATAAGCTGTATACTTCAGATGGGAACTGGTAACTCTTCCATGGTTGGTGTCTTTGGAATAGTAATGAAAAATGTAACTTATGATGAAGTTGGATTTTAAATTACAATTTTCCTGCCTTAGCCATTTAGTGCCTGTAACCTGTCTCTGGGTCACATGACTGGTTGTAGCTGACACTTGGGCTTTGTGTAATCCTCCTAGACAGACACACACAGTAGAGAGCCTAGGTGGGCTTGGATGGGCCATTGCTGTCAGAATGGGAGGGTGGAG
Source organism: Lissotriton vulgaris (assembly GCF_964263255.1). NCBI lineage: Eukaryota > Metazoa > Chordata > Amphibia > Caudata > Salamandridae > Lissotriton > Lissotriton vulgaris. Next base: position 1,045,807,346 of record NC_141697.1, on the reverse strand, counting down.
CTGGCCACAGCTCCACTTACTCTTGAATAGGCCTGTGTCCTGCCTCCACACAAAGGGCTGCATATCTCGTAGAGAGTCCGGAGCAAGGGCAGGAAAGGCAGGATACTTGGGGACTTTAAAGGGAACCTTCTAGAGGGAAACCTCTAGAAGCTCCTCCCACTTTCCAAAGGAAATAGTCGACCTCAGATACCAACTCTTCAGTACACTTCTGGACCTGTGAATACTCTGCCAGGAAGAAGGACTGCTGTGCTGCTGCAAGGATTGCTACTCTGCTGTCTCCTGCTCTGAAGGAGTGTTGCCTGCTTTGCTGACCTTCTGCCTACTGCCTTCTTGTCTTGGTCAAAAGGACTGGACCTGCATCGGTTGAACCCAGGACCACAAAGTGACTCCAAGGGCTAGTTGGCTGGCCTCCTGTCCTCCTGCTTGAGCCTCAAGGATAGAAAGCTCTAACAACCTTGAACTCAGCAACTAGACTCTTCGAGCTGGGAGTCTACCTTGTCAAGTGGTGCCACCCCAGGCCTGGAGCCTTGGAAGTGGGACTAAGGTTATGTTCCAGCTTCTGTAGATCCAGCAGAATTGCTATATCTTCTGCTGCGCGGCACAACCCCAAGCATAACCAAATCATCACCGCTGCTGCATGGATCAATATCATCGCAAAGCCCGTTGCCCCATCAGAACTGCAGCTGTTTTTGATGCATCCTCGACTCAGACCCTTCCATCCCTCGTCAACGGCAGTCAGACCTGCATCTCAACCTCGCAGCTCCTCAGAACCATTGCATCGCTTCAACTGCGCAACAAATCTTCGAGGCCAGACTTTGCATCGCAAGCGCTCGTCAAAGGGATCCTCGAAGACGAAGCAGGACTTCACACCGCGGTCTCGCCACATCTTGGAACCAATGCATCACAAACCAGGATTTAAGGTACTCTTTTCAGCGAACCTAACTGGGTCCCTGTAGCTGGCTCTCACTCTGTCGTGGTTGGTCTGAATTGATTTTGTCCTGGTACGGCACGACCAGATATCCGCAGTTGCTACTTTGTGCTTTTCTGCGCTATTTTTAATCAAATCTTTAAAATTGACTATCTCTGATTTTATATATTAAACATAACTCTATTTTTCTAATCTGGTGTGGGATCCTTATGTGTAAATGTTCACTGTGTCACTGTTTGAAGTGTTGCACAAATAATTTACACATTACCTCTGAGTTAAGCCTGACTGCTCTGTGCAAAACTACCCGAGGACTGAGACCAGTTTACTTTAGGGTTTGCTTGTGCCTTCACCCTGAGAAGAATTGTGGTTGCTGCTTGAGAAGCACTCCTCTCAACCAGCAACCCCATCTCTTACAATGAAGTGCTTGTAAAAAGTACACTCAGTCATCACACATTCAATTCTTTATATTTTAAATAGATTATATACATATAGCCAACCGTTTTATTTTTTATTTTCGATAAATCCATATTTTTATATTGTCATTGTTATTTCTGTGTCAGGACTCGTGTGCAAACTTGACCCTAACATGCCACCCTTTTTCAGCTTGTTGTGTCCATCTTGGAGTCAGGTAGAAACAACAAGGACAGTTTGTATGTTATTTCAGCTACCAGCAGTATTTCCTGATTGACATAAAGGCCAAATCTTTTTTTTTAATTTTGCATTTCCAGCCCCTTTTCATCACTTTTGCTAGGCATACTTTTATAACAAATTTATGCTGCCTGCACTGCTTCCATTGCAGTTTTTTCCCTTTTTTAAGTGGATGGCATGGAAGCTTTTATATACTCTTGTGTTATTTCTATGCAATAGATACAAATGAAGAACTATAATCAAGTTTTCCTTGCCATGATACCTTTGATTCCCATACAAACAAATGCCACAAGTCTGTAATACAAAAGATTCAATGTGAAGAGTGCAGTATCGCTGACTTTGAAAGTACGGATTGAGTGAGCAAGTACCCTCTGGAAAGACTGGATCCTTTTAATTAGGACATCAATATGATGAAGTGAACAGGAGCAATGTGTTTGAGAAAGCACACACCTGAGATAGCTGAGATACAAGATAACTATGGGCCTGATATACAGTTTGGTGAACCAGGTTCTCCATCACAAATGTGATGGATTTCCCGTCCACCATATTATAATTCCATTATACCCGATGGAACAGCGGACGGGATTTCCATTACTTTTGTGACGGAGTAACCCATCCGCCAAACTCTAATTCTGGCCCTTATATTCTTACAATAAAATACTTTTTTTTGTTGCCGCAGTAGTGGTGTCTATGTTTAGCCCAAAAGCCCTTCTGGGAATGAATCATGGTCAGCTATGCGATCAGGGACCGCTTGCTTGTGACCCTTGTCCTGCTTGGAACAGAGACACCACCAGGGCTGCCAACTCCTAATGTGGGAGCTGGACTGCTCTTGTCAGGGACATGGTCGGATAGGATACCAGTGAATTACCCATGTAAAAATATGCTCTCATTCATCAGATGGCAAAAACATTCCACACTGGAGGTCAAGGACTTCCGCAGTGAACGGCCTTGTGTGTCCTGTTCATGAACTCTCACCCAGCCCGCTACCATGGATGCCAATTTTCAAAGGAAGGAACCAATGAACCAATTTGTGTGCCAACTTTTTAACAATAATTATTATATTTACTATTAAATCTTATGTGAGAGGTGATGAAAAGGGTTAGAGGGTAATTGTCAACGCAGGACCTTTGACACAGAAAGCGTTAAGTTGTTAACAACAAAGATGTCAATTTGTTGTGAAGTATTTTACTTAATTGGCTGGCCTGAATTCTTGCAGATCAACTCATGAATTCGAGATCCACAGAAGCAAAGGCTTTATGGGTTGTTCCTAGAGGAACAACTTTAAGGCAGAAGTAAGAAAAGCAATGTGCTTGATTGAATGTATTTGAAAATAAATGTTTGTTTTGACAATTAAAACATTGAGAATTCATACAAAAAACAAAAAAATCAAATATTAAAATGGCTATATTTATTACATTCTTATACTCATCTGTTATTTTTAAAGCAAGGGTATAATGGGTAACATGGTTTGAATGGAAAAGCATGTCTAATTTTAAATCAATTCCAAAGCTGCTTTTGCTGGCCTATGAGCTTGGACACATCTGGGGCCGTATTACAGAAGGTGCCCCAGGGGCGCAATGTGCGTTTGCGCCTGCTTTGCATGCCCCCGGGGCATCTTGGTATTATAGAAGGGAGCGCAGGCGGTTGTGCGCCCCTTTCTGTAAGGTATTCGCCACCGCTACCTTCAGAGGGTGTTCCCTCATTTGCATATGGGCCTGCCCTATGCAAATGAGGGAATTTCTTTGACTCTGCATCATATTACAGACACGGGCACAGAGTCAAAGAAGGCCTCAGGAGGCGCACTGACAGTGTACCACTTAAAAGGGCTGCTGTCAGTGTGCCTCCTGACAGCAGCCCTCTGCAGGGGTAAACGGGGTCCCATGGACCCCCCAGACATCTCCGCTGCAAGTGGACCTCTAACCCCCTTTGAAAGTGCAGGCGGGTGCCGCCTGCACTGTGAAAACACAGAGCGGCTGCTTCGTATTTTCCCATGAATGCGCTGCCCTGGGGGCAGCGCGAGTTCCGGGCTGCCCTGGGGGTAGCGCATATTTCATAATAGGGCACATTGCCATTGTTTGCACCCGGCGCACCTTTTTGAAAGGTGTGCTAGGCACAAACAATGCCAATGTGTAACACGGCACCTGATGTGCAAAAGTTATTATATTCTTTCTTTTTAAGTGTTCAAAGAATAAACACTAAAGAATTAGGCAAGCGTGGGCTATGCACGATATGTGACCCCCAAGCACCTCTCAGTGACCCATATTCTAAAACCAACTATTTACCCGAATTAATGCAAAACGCCCAGCTGACACCTGTACCCAAAATCATCTCTCACTACCTTTTCTCCACACACAGTGCTTAAAAGCCCCTCCCTCTATGTGTTAATAAGGCTCATGTAAAGCACCTATGATTACTGGACAGCATTGTGCCCGTAACCCATCTCTAACTGTGCTTGGCTGTCTAAGATTGAGCCTAATTCGCTTGTTTTTTAACTATTTAATGTGCCCATTCATTAACGCTTTAAAAGCCATACTATATTTTCTATGCCCTTTTTCTATGTACCTCCCTAAAAACGTATTTTTTAGTAAATAGTTGGGTACAGGTGCTTTCAGTCGGGTATGGTGAGGTGTCTGTCAGGTTTCTCCCTGGAATTTTAGATGCTCACGCTGACAAAAACACTCTCTCTCGGTTTCTCCCTTCTCTGCCTTAAAACTTGGTAGTATGAAAACGACTGTGTTTTAAGTACCCCTAACAATCTGCATTCCTTTGCTCTCCACTGCCTCTTGTGCACCCCTTGTGTCCTACTTCTCATATAATGTATTTTTAACATTTTATGCCAGCGTTATTGCTGGGAAATCTGAAGCTTACACCCCCTCAATGTTACTGCCCAAGCTACACCCCTAGATTTGTTGCATTATTATTTTTAATATGCAATATGACCTCATGTGAACCTTTCACACGGGTTACTGGCAAACTACATTTTTTGCATTTACTTAATTTTGCATAATTTTCACATAACTGTGACTTTTGTGTTGAAAAATGCCTAATCAGCATATACAGAAGAGAGACCGGAGGGTCTTTTAAAATACCATTAAAAGCTGCAGTTCGCTCACACGTGAAATAGCCTAACCACACGTGGTTTAAAGAAGGGGTTGCTAACAACAGCAGGGGGTAATTGCCTGGGCCTCACTCCAGGCAGTACCGTGCCAGCTGAAAGCATTTGAGAATATAAATCGGCCTGACCACGACTTTGGCTGCTCCGGCTTTGTACCGGCTCAGCACCACCAATGCTATTCATGGTCCTCCCACCAGATTACGAGTTCAACTCAAGTCTGTCGGGCTTTTCTTTTGCCGTTCACGTGGCGGTGCCCTGGAAATGGGCACCACAATAGGGACGCAAAAGCAGTCATGCCATGCTGGAACAAGGGGTGCATGCAAACAGGGGGGCACATATTGCGGCCCCCTGAATGCATCCCCATGGTGGCAGGGGTATTGGGGTCCTGTAGGACCCCATTGGTTTCCCCACTGCCAGCCTTTTCATGGTGGGCTCCCCGACATAAAAAGGCTGTCGGTGGGAAAACTTGAAATATGATTGGCGAACCGCAGCAGTCCCGCCTTGAATATTGAACAGCGTTTTCCTGGCGCAGCGGTCGATAGTCCAAATGACCACATCAGAATACGGCGGCTGCAGGACCACCAACCACTGCTGCGCAACGCAAGTCTGGTGGTCAAAGACTGGTGGTCAAAGACTGCCAGATTCATAATCAGCCTCAATGGCTCATGCTAAAATGAAGATAACAAGGTCTAAACATGACTGTCATATCAGCCACTAGAATAGAGGTTCTTTGCAGGACACAAGACAATCTTATTTGTAAGGTAATGGAGGATGTCATGAGCAGTACAGTATGTGCACACTTGGTTATGAGCTCTACTAGAATATAGGTTTTCATCCTCCACTTCAATAAATATTAACTAAGCCAATCGTTTTGTGTTGCAAAATATATTTCAGTGTTAACACTCCACAGACACTGGCACAAATTAAGTGGGTGTGTAATTGGTAAAGACAGGACAGGTAGGAGGCAGAGCTTTTACGGGAGGAACAGGTCAATGCCACTGCACCACACATTGGGGCAAATGTACAAGGGGATTGCTCCTAGAATGTCACTTCTTTTTACATTTCGATAGTGCAATGCCCTGCATCATATTTACAAAGTGACATCAAGCCACTTTGTATGGCCTAATACCGTTTTGTTACTATGGTACCCTTTAACGCAGGTCTCTGCGTGAAAGGGCCATGCAATGGGTGTTGCTGTGGGCATTCCACTGCAACACCCATTGCTTTTTTACATTGCCCCAGATTTACAATGAGGTGTACATCTGAGGCAGCACAAAAAGCTAACACAATGCAATAGCAGGTGTTAGAATAGCGCAAAGAGGAGAGATACTTTTATTTCTCTTTGTTTTTGCTTTTTCCTTGAGTGCTGCATTCTGCATCACACATAGAAAGATTAAAATGCCATTATTGATTGTTTATGTGCACGAAGAGACACCTTCCTGCAAATAAACAATAATTGCCTGCAACAAAGGCATCCTTCCACTATGACACAAGGGTGTCTTGTTTGGAGCTAGGCAGCTTTTTTTAGCGCCAGCTCCAGGGAAAACACAGGGGTGCACCACATTGTTGTAAATACGGTGCATCCCTGCTTTTTGGAAATGGTGGACCGTGGCAGCGCAAAATTGGCCACAGCTCCATACTCCCTATAAATCTCAGAATTGAATCCTAACATGTTCACTCAACTTGTTATCTTTGTGGCCCCACCAAAATGTTATGCCCAGGGCCCCACCAAAGCTTGTGAAGGCACTGGTACTACACAATTTCAACATTTAATAATAAGTGTTTATATGTCTTCTGTTAAAAATGGCAAGTTTGTTTTATCATCAATTTTTTTTTCATTTACCCAGGAACAAAAAGATGCACGCGGACTGTTATGCATAGAAGTCGTGACTATATAATGAATTAGAAAATGGCGCCATGCCATATCCTCATCAGTTCTGCAAAGAGAAGTGTGCCTGTTTTCTGTGATGGGAAGCAGGATGGTGCAGAGCAGAACTCCCTCCCAGCGACAGGAAGCACATTTTGAGTGTCTTCTCCAGGATCTGAGCCAAAGCTGTGCGTATTCCGGGAGGATAAAGCTGTCTGCTAAACGCAGGGGCGTCCTGGCCATGGCCTCGGCCGCTTTCGGCTGCACTGACTCCCACAGGCAAATGACATTGATTAAGCCTTCCTTTATAGCTGTTACACCACTTCCTGTTTACGTGCCTTACGCATGTCGTAAACATGAGCAAGTGCTTCATTTTATTGTATATTTCCCAAAGACAGGGGCTCTTGTGTGAGGCTGTAGTCTAAAACCACACTATTGACCAGGGATTGCATGAAATGTGGCTGATGGCAGCGTTTATAAGTGGGAGCAGACCTTCTGAAGTCAAGTCACAGGCTGTAGCACCCTTATTCTGAGTGTTATGGTAATCCCGAAGAGACTGGCAACAGAAGCACCCGACTTTATTTCTGACTGGAGGATGGAGTATTTCACCATTCTCTAAAAGTATTACAATCCACTGTGCTGATCCAGTGACTGATGCAGTCAGGGGCGGCCTTTGGCAAGGGCAATTAGGGCCAATGTCTTGAATGCGGACATTCAGAGTGCTTAGTGTTGACACCAGTCCTGTTTTATCACAGCATGATTGATATTTTAATAGTCTTGCAAAAACTTAGAAAATTCACATAAACCCTGCATTCTCGCCCTCATCAGTATATACTTTAAATAGTAAATGTTAGAAGAAAACACTTTAAAGTGTGTTCTACAGCAGCCCTAATGACCCCTGATTTCTAATTAAAGTAAACAAAGACAGAAAGTACGTGTTAAAGATGAAAACAGGCGATTTCATATAAAGTTCTATTTAGAAATCAGATCCAGGGGGGGGGCGTGGCTTGAGCGCCGCACAAGATGGCGGCTTGACTTCGGAGCTCCGGACATCGAGCGCCGACACCAGCGATTTTGTCAGCATTTCCTGCACCTTTATGGACGCCGTCATCATTTTCTTGCGTCGGAGCATGAGGTGAGCAGATTGATACCAGCTGCGTCCCTCTACTCCGTCTCCATGCACATTCTTCGTGACTGACGCGGCGCGCTTTCCGGCGGCCGCCATTTCCTTTCAACTTTTGCCGCGTTTTCAGTCTCTGTCAGCGGAAGACCTACGCTACGGTACGGTGCTTCCTTCATAAAACCCAAGCACAGCAGCAAGGATAATATGCGCAATGTTGTTGTTCCTCCTCAGCAGAAACCTCTCGTTGGAGTTTTTTAGCCTATAATGCCCCTTTTTCTTCACGCTGAGTAGCGTTTCACGCTGAGTTCTTCATTAAAGCGCCACTCTTCACTGGAATTTACCGAACAGGCTATTACTTGTTTCTACCTACCTACAACAATGTTTGTCTGTTCCTCCACATGATGCAGACAATTTCCTTTCTCATGCTCAATAATTTTATTGTTCAACTACATGTCTGCACGCACAGACCACTCTCCTATATGCAAATCCGGTCTTTGTGCCTGAACTTTTAATTTACTGATGTCCATTGTGTGACGCATTTTTTCTTTCTTCTGCGTAAACCGTCTGTGACATCAATATCTTGGGCTCTATATATCACAGCACTACTATTCCTCTTTGTATTTCTTCATATTAAGGAGTGCCTTCTTCACAGAACTTCTGTTTTCCGAGTCTGCAGTAGCACTACTATTTATCTCCCCTGCCCTATATGGGGAGACTGCGCACTCTCAAGCTTACAGCTTCTAAGACCAAACCGCGTCATTCCTCAGACTCTGACTCGACGACGCAGACCATGGATGACACCATTCCTCCTAAAGCGGATGTTACACGTGGGGCAATTCCTAAAGCTGCTGTCACCAGTAAACTTCTACAACCTGGCTCCACGAAACGTCAAAAGAAAGATCCTCCATCTCCAGGTTCTGTGTCTACACCCACACCCATGGATCTTATTCTTGAAGAACTCCGAGCACTTAAACCCTTCATGGCTGAAACTACTAAAACACTGCAATTTCTTCATGATAAATGGTCCACTCTCGAATCCAGAGTCCTGTTAGTAGAACAATCAACGGAGGCTCTACAAACTTCCTGCTCCAGAATTTCCACATTGGAGAAGGATGTCTCTCTCTTAAGGCGACAGACTGAGGAGTTGGAAAATAGAAATCGTCGCAATAACTTACGCCTTTATAATCTTCCGGAGCTCACAGAAGGATCCAATCCAACCACCTTCTTCCAAACCTTTTTACCAAAAATTTTGGATCTTCCATCTTCTGTCACACTTAACATTCAACGTGCTCATAGACTGGGTCCGAAAGTTTCCTCCAAACCCCGCGGAGTCATCATGCTCTTCCTACAATATACTGATCTACTTCAAGTACTCTCGGCAGCCAAAGCTAAGAAACAAGTTATGTGGGAAGGTCACCGTTTGTATCTCTCTCAAGATGTAGCTAAAGTGACAGCTGACCGCAGGAAACAATTTCTTGATCTACGACCACGATTGCGGGACCTTGGTGCCAGGTTCGGTCTCCTCCATCCTTGCCTCTTCAAGGTCACGTATAAAGAAAAGACAACAACTTTTGAAGATCCACAAGTCCTTGAAGAATTTCTCCGTCACCATGAAACCATCAACATGGACACTGCAAGACCAGTTTAATCATTTATGTTTTTTCCTGATTGACTAAAATGTTTATCCTTTTGTTTCCCTATTGTGCCTAGTATCGACTTCCTTTATCCTATTGTATGCACATATCCCTAGTTTACTTCGTCCTAGTATTGCGCAGTTCCTATATTTGGCGTTCTTATGTACTCCTAACTTCTCTTTTCCATTTTTGTCTTCTCACAGATCCTCTCCTCATGTTCCCCGTCCCGGTGTAGTTTTTGCTCCCTTCAATTGATCCTAAGCTGGTTCCTCCGGTGTTCGATGACGTGAGTTTCTGTTGTTGATGTCGTCCTCTTCTGGCGTCGTCACCCCTCAGTTCTCATTTGTATTTGTTGTTATGTCTCTTCTCTTGACTTGTTCTCTCTTACCTTCTTTTATACTCTTTTCTTTATCTCTTACTTCTCTTACTCTCACCTTTTCTCTCTATCTCTCTCATACATCTGTTTTTGCAATCTTACTACTTCTCTCAACCTTTCTCAACTGCTTTTCTATTCCATTCTTATCTTTTCTCTTATATCATTCTCATGCTAATGTACATTCCGAGTAGTCACCTGGAATGTTAAGGGGTTAAATAACCCCATTAAACGTCAACGAGTTTTAACGCATTTAACCAGACTTAAGGCAGATGTAGCCCTCCTTCAAGAATCCCACCTTACAGATTTAGAGACTACTAAACTTAAGCGATGTTGGGTGGGTCATGTTCTTTATTCACCTGCTATAGGTAAGAAAAATGGTACAGTTATACTTTGTCATAAAAAGTTAAATGTTTCAATTGTATCTCAAGAATGCGACGCTGATGGTCGTTGGGTAATTGTTAATCTCCTTATAGATAAAATACCTCTAGTTATTTTCAATGTTTATGCCCCTACTGGTGTTGATAAATTGTTCTGGCCTGCTATTTCGGACAAACTTGTTACCCTCAATGACCAATACGTTATTCTTGGCGGTGACTGCAACCAAGTTTATGACCCCTTTATTGATAGAAATTCAAAAGTTAAATTTGTTCCTTCCAAAATGCATACCCAGTTTATCTCCTCTATACAGAATAATGCATTAGTTGACATTTGGAGGCTTTGTAACCCAGACCTCAGAGAATACTCTTTCTACTCCCCTACTCATCACTCCCAATCACGTATTGATTACCTTTTTCTTAGTAAACCATTAGCTCAACTCGCCATTCATTCAGACATAGGTTCCATTCTAATTTCAGACCACGCTCCCGTTTTTGTGGACATTGATCTTATCCCCTACTCCCCTCATTCAGGCCGTTGGAGATTTAATAATTCTTTACTCCTTGATTCTAATTTTTGTACCCAATGTAAAAAATTTTCTACTGAATTTTTTACACTTAACCACCTTCCTGAATCTCCCTTTGTTATGATTTGGGACTCGTTTAAGGCAGCTGCACGAGGTTTTATTATTAATTTTGTTTCCCAGAAGAAAAAACAATCAATCTCTAAGTCAACTCAACTCTTAGATAAAATTAAGAAATTGGAATATGCTTACTATAATTCAAATTCTGAATCTTCTCTTCGTGAATTAATTTCAGCCAAATTTGATTTCAATAAATATACCACCAACGCCGCCTCTAACTCTCTTCTAAAATGCAACTCCCGCTACTACGGCGGACAGAACAAGATGGGCAAACTCCTGGCTAATTATCTTAAGATACGTAAAGAACGTACAAAAATTGAATCCTTGCAAGGCCCAAATGGCGTATCTTTCTTTAAAGATAAAGACATACTAGCTCAATTTGTTTCCTTTTACCAAAATCTCTACACTCCCGAATCTACTCCCGACCCTCATGACCTTCTTACATACTTTCAAAACATCCCTCCTCCAGAATCTTCTCATCTTGACTTTCACTCATTAGATTTGGACATTACCCCTTCGGAAATCTCTCATGCAATCTCTATTCTTCGTCGAGGTAAGGCACCAGGACCCGATGGTTTTACCATTGAGTTCTATAATCACTTCTCCTCCCTTCTTCTCCCAAAATTACATTTGCTGTTCCAATCTTTTGCGGCCTCCGGATCCTCTCAAGGTACTTTCCAAGAAGCATTGATTTGTTTAATACCTAAACCCGATAAAGATCATACCCTTTGTAAAAATTATCGTCCCATATCACTAGTAAACACTGATTATAAAATTTTCGCCAAAATTATAGCTCTCCGATTAGATCCCTTACTACCAGAACTTATAGGCCCTGAACAGTCTGGATTCGTTAAAGGTCGCCTATCATCAGATAATTCTCGTGTCTTCTTTAATATTTTGAGTAAAGCTCCCTCCCTTTCTTCCCCCCTTGCTGCTATCTCCCTAGACGCTGAAAAAGCATTCGATAGAATTGGTTGGGACTTTATGTTCCAAGCTCTCCAATGGTTTGGCTTCCCCCCTAAATTCATATCTCTGATATCTCTACTCTACTCTAGCCCCCATGCTTCAATCTTTGCAAATGGTATGATTTCCGACTACTTTCCTCTCCGAAGAGGGGTGCGTCAAGGATGCCCCCTATCCCCTCTTTTGTTTATTATAGCCTTAGAACCCTTTTTAACTAAGATTAGACTCGATGACACGATTACTGGTTTTCAATATGGTCCTCAAAAACAAGCTAAATTATCTGTTTACGCTGATGACATTTTATTTTATTGCTCAGACCCTCAAACAACTCTCCCTTCCTTCCTTCGTCAAGTTTCTTCTTTTTCTACCGTTTCAGGTTATCGTCTTAACACAGATAAATGTGAAATCTTACCTTTAAACCCCTTATGTCAAAAACATCTCTTTGACTCTTCTGGCTTTTCCTGGCAGCCCACGAAGATTAAATATTTAGGTATCTGGTTTGCCCCCCGTATTCCAGACACTCTTAAATTTAATTTCGAATCTCTCTCTAACAAAATCACTACATCAATAACTCGTTGGAATCCTCTATTCCTTTCTTGGTGGGGTCGATTAGACTCCATCAAAATGATGCTAGCACCCTTAGTCCTCTATTCTATCTCCATGATTCCCATCCGTATTCCAGACCATTACTTCAAGTCGATAGACTCCCTTCTATTAAAATTTTTGTGGAAAGGCAAAAAATCTCGGATAGCTCTCTCTTCCCTGAAAAAAGACAAATCCCTTGGTGGTGTCAAGTTCCCCCACTTTAAATCATATCATAACGCATTTTCTTTAAAACAAGCTATGAGATGGCTCTCTTCGGATCTTCCTCGCATTCCTCCCCTATGGCTCACATTAGAATCTTCTTTACTTCATCCTTACGATTTTCAAGAAGTTCTCTCCTTTACCTCTAAGGTGTCATCCCTATGTTCCCCCATCATCTCTCACTCTTGCTCTCTTCTTCGTCCATATTTATTATCCACTTACCATCTGCCTCCTCCACCCACACCCAACCTATCTGGCATAATAAATTCCTCAAAATCCGTAACCGTTCCTTATATTGGAAATCCTGGCACTCCCTTGGTCTAAAATGGGTCTCACAACTTCTCTCAGACAATCAGCCTCTTTCTTTTCAAGATCTTCAAACACAATTCTCATTACCTTCCTCATCCCGTAAACAATATTTATCACTGCTTCCATCCCTTACACAATATCTTTCTTCGCTCCCGACCTCTAACTCTATCCCTACCATACATCTTTCGATTTCTAATGCTATTGATCAATCTCTTTCTGCTTCATTTATTTATAAACCTCTACAGTTCTCTGCTGATCGTACAAAATCTAAGGTTGAGTTGGCTTGGGAAAAAGATTTATCTCACACATGGTCCCTTATTTTATGGGACAAAATCTGGTCTAAGATTCATAGTACATCTAGAGCTGCAAATACCACACAAACCTTATTCTTTATTTATAATCGTATATTATTCACTCCATTACTCCTGTCATCCTTTTCCCCAGACATTCCATCTACTTGTTGGTCCTGCTCATCCCTCTCGGCTGATCTGAAACACATGCTATTTGAATGTCCTCCTGTATTACGTTTCTGGCACTTAGTTTGGTCCCAGTTACAAAAGATTTTCATTTTTACAGTTTCATTCTCCATTTCACACATTTTCTTAGGTTCCCTCTCTCCCATTTTTGCAGACTCCCATCAGAACCAAAAATTACTTGACCTTTGCATAGCTATTGCTTTCCACCATATTACATCACACTGGAAACAAGCTAATGATGTTTCTTTTACTGCATGGTGGAACGCAGTCTGCTTTAATCACCGACTTGACACTAATTTTGTCTCTCCTATCTCCTTAGCAATCAAACGTGATCTCTTATGGCTTCCCCTCACTGACTATCTATCCAAAGTTGCTAGGCCTCCTCCACCATTTCCGATACGTACTGTTGAAGTTTGTAAACCACCATGAATGCATTACTTTACTTTATTCGATTATTATATTATCTATTACAGCTACTGTTTTACCATATTATTTATATACTTTCATAATTTAAGATATTTCCTCATCCCCCTATGTTCCTCATATTCATTACCTATTTTATATTTTATGCATCAGTTTTCCTCAACTAATTTTGCTAATATGTAAGATTGGTCTCATGTTTCTCATAACTCTTGATTGTTTCTTCATTTTCTGTCTTTGTTTCTTTATATTCCAATAAACTTCAAACTTAAAAAAAAGAAATCAGATCCAGGCCTTTGTAGAATCTTAAAACTTGAATGGCTGGCTAGTGATTTACTCTAGACAATGTGGCAACCCTACGATGAGGTGAACAGACCTGTCTATATTCAGGCCATGTAGCAATCTCCTTCCGACCTGGCTCCAAAGAAAATGTAATCTCTGCAGGCCACTACTAGCTGTGGTTTTCACCTGATTCCTAATCTCTTTATTCTTGCTTCCCCCACCATTTTTAGGTTGCTCCTACTGTGCTTGCACTGTAGGATGATCTGTTGTATGGACTCTGTTGGGTTTGACTCCGCCCACCTCTTTGGGTTAGCTTTTGATTGTATCATTCAAAAATCGTACACTGCAAATGACTAATGGTTGGTTCATCCCCCACCTTTGTCACAATTTAACTCCCATGGAGAATTGCCATGGGAGCAATCAGCGGCGCGCACAGCGGCAGCAGCTTCAGGGGACACAAACTTTTCTCTGACAGCTCTGCACTCCATGCAAAAGTATTTGTCTGGCCAGAACACCAGAGCTTGTGTTTTGAGCGACTAGTGAGTTTTAGCCGGTAACATTTTTTTTTACAACTCTCTGCAAAACGTTCACCTAATGGGAAATGCTGCAGAGTACTGCAGTTTTCTTAACTCAGTTTGTTTAGCCTGTGGACTGATGAAAATCTGTAATTTCACATACTCAGAGCTTTTTAGGCACTGAAAGATTAAGCAAGCATTTACATATAAAAGCCACAACCTTAATTACATTTAGAGATTCCCTGTTCCTGCCTCTACTTTTATCATCCAATATAAAGTACTGATTATAGTTAAGCACTCGTAAAACATTAAATTCATTGTCGACATGTAGTCCTACTTCTATGTCCGTTCTCGCTCTCTATTTGTTTTTCAAAACCTGGCATTTTAGCTTTTTTAGCTGAGAGATGTATAACATCGCAGGAAGAACCACAACTAGAAATACAGAATACATATGCAGGGTAACAGGTCCCAGTGTGCCTGTTTACAGCTAACATCAGCCATTGTGCGAGGACTAAAAAATTGGAGTTCGTAGCATAACCATTCATCATGGACCAGTCTTCCCAGCATTCAAAGCGTGACACACTCACAACGCTGCTCACGAATTGGTGGAGCTGTCCTCCAGGAATGACTACTACCATCAGGCTCTGGGAACCTGGCTTCTACTTATGGTAAAGGTGCCCCAGTGTCGCCTCTCCCCCAGTTTGCCTAGCACTGTCTTTCTGTACCACTTTCTCTTCTGTGACAATATTGCTGTCCATTTCAGTGGTTCTTGTTGCAGTGCAACCTCTGGGGTCATTACCCGCTATTTTCTTAGCTGTGCCAGTGAACCTCTTTCCCCTTCCTCGCCCAACTATCTCAGAGTAGCCTCCAGTGTGAGGATGCAAATCCCAGAAATATGAAGTCTCAATGAACAGCCCCAGGACCCCGTCCCATCAGAAGGACACTGAGAGGCAGCAAGGAGGAACAAGTGACAGGCCTATGCACTGGTGAGAGGGACTGTGTCCTGGGAAATTGGTTTCAGTACTGGGGATATGTTTGTATCACTATCAGATGTTTAGAAATAAACCTCATCCATGAGGAGAGATGCAAGTTGAGGCTTTGGTGGACATGTCCAATTATCACGATCTCTAATTTTCAACTAAAGTGGCATGTTAAAGGTGAAGCGGGCTAGGGCCCTGGGGACTAACACAGTCCCTAGGAAATGGTGAGGGTGGCGAGGGTACCTGTTATTGCATGTATTAATGTCAGTTCTGTAGAGTACTACATCCTAGTCTGACGTTGCTGCAGGTTCTGACAATCTAGTGACAGGTGGATCTGGTCTTGCAACACAGTAGCGAAAGGGTTGAATTCGAAGATTGAGTGGCATACCCTGGCAACACTGTAAATAAATATCTATTTTAGGCCAATATGGTATTTTGATAATTCAGTTGTGATAGCTAGGACTGATTCTGGTCACTCTGTATAAATTGGTTCATTACACTAATTCTATCATTAGTGCTCATGATACAGAGACATTTTAGTAGCTTTCTTTAGTCTTACATGTGTAATCTATTGCTTCAATTCATTACCTCAATCGGTGTCTTGGGTCTATGATATGTCAATAAATGATATACTGCTATGGTTTATCTTGTTAGCAGTTATTTGGACACTTTACTCATGTTTTGGTAGCTTTTGCACAGTGTGGCCTCGATATTATGATTTTTGTGTCCACTCTAAGATGGCCGCGATTGGGACTGTGGTTATTGCGACATGATGTGTCTTGTTGTGGGTGACAGATTGGGTCACAGCCATCTTGCAGACCCTCTTTTTCATGGACACTTGTCCTACATCAATAAATAAGCGAAGGTGGGATGTTTTGGCAACGATTATGTACGTTGTGACATTGACATTACAAACATTTTACCCACTCTAAGATGTCCGCGATCAAATGTGCAACGACAACGTCATCACGTAGGCTGCATTTTTGAATAATCTTAAGATCGCGTTCCAACTATACACGGTACTCCTTCTTTTGGAGTCAGGTGTTTGTGGAGCTAACATCGTGGGTTTTCACATTAAAGTAAGTTTTTGTATGGTAGACTACCCGTTCGTGGACAGGATTGTACCACTAGGTGAAAAGAATCCCTTTCATAAATCTCGCAGTCACGGGGGAGTAAGTAGTACAATATCGGTTTGTTGTTCTATATTACAGGTGATTGGTACGCTTGTGTGAGGAGTCTTTTCAGTGAGTACTATTCCCTTTGAGACACTATTGGGTGCTAACTACAGGGATTAAGGTTACGTTGTTACTCAGCAACTGTTTGTGACTTAGATGATCCTTGTATTTTCAGATAAAATAGGATACTCTGTGCTATTACGTGAGTATTGTGAAAGCATATTACCAGCTATTTCTTTGGCAATTACGTCAATTGAGAATGCTTATACTGAGGGCATATTATTGATTTTTGGACATTGTAGGTGGTGTGATATATTCAGAACACCTGTGAGTACAGTTCCTGTTTTGCCTTTGCTTTATCACATGTTGTAAAAATGTCGCTAAGAAGCACTGACATTAGGACCAGTATTTATGTATTGCTACATGTTTGTTTTGTTACTAGATTGTGGGTATTCCTACCCTTCTTACATTGCATCAATTCCAGCTGGAAGTCTTTTGAAATGTGAGTTTTTAAAGTGATTGAATTTGGATTATTGGTAGTCACTTATTTTGGGAACACTGTTTCGTGGTGATATGTGTTTTGTACACTGGTATATGTATGTATGTATGTATGTATGTATGTGTCTTGTAATGCGCACTGCTGCCCTGAGGCGTCGTGGCACTGTAGACCGCTGGGGAATCCGTCCTGGCTATCCCTGTGAGATGGTCCCTACTGGGTATCTCCAAGATGAAACCAGGCATCCCCGGCGAATGTGGGGGGCCGTTGTAGAGATGAGGCAAGCTAATGCCGCAGCAGGTTTCTGGACCAGGGTCAGCGGACTCGATAATTCTCTCGCCTCGGTGCCCACTCTGATCAGCGATCACACTCGGCAACTCTGGGCATTAGCTTGCCTCATCTTCACTAACGGCCCCACCAGACAGCCGGGGATGCCTGGTCTCACCCTGGAGATACCCATTAAGGGACCATCTCTCAGGGAAGCCAGGAAGGGTTTCGCAGCGGTCGAAGCGCCTTGGGACCCTACGGGTAAGTAGTGCGCTATATAAATGCCTATACATACATGCCCAGAGTTGCCGAGTGTGATCCCTGGTTAGAGTAGGCACCGAGGTGAGAATTATCGAGTCCGCTGACCCTGGTCCACGACCCTGCCGCGTCGGGAATTGAACCCTGGTCCCGGGCCATTCTCTGCTTCCGGGTCTGCCGCCTCTAACCAGTGAGCCACACCACTCCACTATATGGAGTTTTCTTTAACGCTGTGAGGTTGTTTTATTATTTGTGTTCTTTTGGGGTGAGCAGACGATACTTTATACATGTAGGGACATTAAGGATATTTCCGTTTTCAATTAGATATATATATTTCTTTTTATTAGATATATATGTGCAACTTTTTCGTCCTGATGATGGTCCTGAGGATCTAATAGACCAACGGGGGACCGAAACGTCGACGCCCAACATCGTTTTCCTTATTTTTTGTGATTATGAATCTAATCATTTGTAATATGAAGATTATGTTTTGTATGGTATTTCACTAATCCATACCTGAAGTAAAAGGAGTTTTATATACTACTACCAACTGTGTTTAAAACATTAGTAGTATGGATGTTGCCATGTTGCAATAATAAGAAAATAGCAGAAAAGTGTAATTAAATATTTCTGTGGCATTTGTGCAAATTTCCCTGCATTCGTGGATTTATGATCACTGATGTGAAATATTTTAAATTGTAATTATTCTCAAATGATTCCCTGTGGGGCAATTTATGCTTTTGTTATTTACGATACCCAGTCCCTTTAGGATTATTTGGTGGCTCACTTGTGTTTATCAATAAATTAACAGCTGGACTGATGAAAACGAGAAAGGTATTTAACTCCTTGGCCGCGGCGCAAATTCTGCTGCGGTGCTGGGGGACAGGGGCGGCGCTTGGGCGCTCATGATGGAACCATGCCGTCATGAGCCATGGACAGCGTGTGTTCATGACGGCGTGGTTCCGTCACGGTCCGCCCGTTCATTAATTCGCCCACACAGGTGGGGAATTAATGCCGTATGGGTGGAGCGGCAGCCGCATGATGGAACCACGCCGTTTTGAGCACACGCCGCCCATGGCTCATGACGCCATGGTTCTGTCATAAGCAGGCAAGGGGTTAAAAGTTTCTGAAAATCGATCATGTGTTTACATTTGGTGCCATCCAACATATTTACATTTCCTTTGTTCAATAGTGGTGTGGATCAGGAATATCAAAAACTGATTCTGATCAGACCCAGAATATTGAGGGACAAATATATAAAGAAAGGCTTTATGCATTTTCTATACTTAACTTGTTGATATATATATATCTTCAAGGTATGTAGCTGTAGAGTTAACAATATCTCCCTCTGTGCACTTGCTTCTATAAAACGTTGTCCCTTGATTTCTGGTCACAATATTATGACCCTTCGATATTCTGCATTTGATATTCCCTACCATTCTCGAGAGTAGTTAAGCCAGTTATAGGCAATACAGAAAAGCAAACCACTTTGTGATGTAACAGCCATGTTGGTCTAATGTTGATGGATTGTTCTAGTATTTTTCGCACCCAACAGTCAGCTGCATTTGCCAGCGGATGCTTTTCTAAACATAACATTGTGAATATTTTTCTTATGTCAATAGGCATAATATTGGTTGTACACAACTTGTCAGAAATTGATTACAGCAAATGTATTTTAAATGTTTTTAATTAAAACTACTTCTTGCATTATGTTCTGCACCCACAAATCAAAATACTCTTTATTAAATATATTTGCCACCAGGGGAATTTTAATGCGGCATACCACTAAAACCCACTACCAAATTGCCCAGATGAGAGAGGGAAATCAATGAATAAATTCTAAAGTTGAAAAGGTTTTGTAGGGCAGTTAGTATAACATAAACTATAACACTATTGATCTTTCCATTACTAAGACTTGGATCGTTGGTGTACATAACTCTGCATTTTGTAGCACACTGGGTATATACCTCGATAGGTATTTTGATCGAAGTACTCAATAAATCCACCCAAACAAACACACTCAGACCAATCGTCATTAAAAAAAAAATATATATATATATATATATATATATATATATATATATTTATATATATATATATTTATATATAAGACATTTGATCTAGCAGATGGTGATTAACTGGTGACATAGGTGTGTATATCACTATGAAGAGAAGAACAGCTGGATTGTATTGTGGAAGGTGAGTTCTTGGTTATCTTGGTTTATCAATGCTAGACCACCTTCATCCAATATGGCGTCATCAAGTGCTGCTAAAGTAGATGGTTGTTGTCCAGATCGACTCTATGTGCATGATATTGCCTAGATGGTGGGTTTATGGGTTGTATTGTGCTGATTCTGTTCCATACAACACTTCTGGCCTGATTACAAGTAAACTAGTGGTTTAGTTTTTCCACACACAGGTTTACCGGGTGTTGTAGAAAACAACTGCAGACTTTGACTGCAGCAGCATTCAAGTCACATGCCATGTTGTTTATCTAATGGGGGAACATATAATGCTGTAACCTGAAATAAACCTTCCCCTTCCCTCCCTTACTCCCCATTCACCCTCCCTCACCACCCACCTCATGCACTGGCCCTGGCATACTTATACCACCTGCCCAGGGCCGGTGATAAATGCATGTGCTAAAACCACTTAGACAAGGGGATGCTGTGTGGTTTTATGGACAGAAAATCACTGTCACACTGTGATCTCTCATTCCATGGGGTTTTACTCACAATTGCACGGTACTGGCCTCATTTTACTGCACAGTAACAGAAAAACTGCTTTTTACTCATAATTAGGGCCTCAATGTAACATATTATGAGTATATCATCCCATACAGAAACAAAATTAGAAAGCAAAATAGCTCGTTCCTTCACACAGAGAGTCAGTCTGAATATTCTTCAAATTAAAAGATAAGTATTTGCACAAAAAATTATTTTTCTTTGTGAGTGGAAAAAACTGGTGGGCACCTTCTGCAAAAGTAAACAGCATATAGACTTGAAGCATAATCTTTATGCTGAAGTTGATATTAGCTCCCCTCAAAATATAAACACATCTGTGCATCACTTATCTGAAAATGCTTCAGCAGTAGACAAGCAAGTGTTTTGTCTATCAGTGCATTATCATATCCTTGTCTTTTGCTTTGGCCACTAAACGTCTTTTACAGAAACATACCGTACTGCAACAAACACTCTAGCCAACACAGGCCATTGCACAGTACTACACACTATGTCTGTGGCAGGCTGTGTAGTGGAGGGGCGGGAGCGGGCCTGTAATTGAAAAAGCAGCAGTCCCACCAAAAACATTCCTGAAAAGCTGTGTGTGGGAATGTGAAGACAATGGGAAATATTTCTGTAGATGTCAGTAACCTGAATATCTGTTTCAGAAAATGTAATGATCTAATTCAGAAAATGCATGTGATGTGAACCGTGAACGGTTACCTGCAGAACAGTATCTACAATGCAAAAATTAACCAGCAAATCATTGCACGTGTTGCTTCGCAAACATATATTCCCTCCTTATAGAAAATTGAGCTCATCATCCTTCTGGGGTTTGCTGACTTTGGCCAATGACCTTAGGATTCAGAGAAATGCAGTACTTTGAGGTTGGACCACTCCCTTTGAGACAATTACTACTACTTCCTCTGGATCGTTTCAAAGTATGAATACAGTAACTATGCTTCAAGCATAGACAGACGGGCAGGGTGATATTATTAGATAAAGGAGTCTGCTATTAATGATGGTTTAATTAACGAGATGTATGTTTATGTTCCTGATCCATTTCAAGAATGCTTATAATAGCCAATTATATGGATCAAAGTTTGTGAAATATCACTCCCTGTGATGTGCCTTCAACTACAGCTGCAGTGAAAGTGACATGACACAAGTTGAAATGCTATATTGTATTTGATTTTTCAGGCTACGAAAGACTGATGTTTGTAAAAAGATGTGAACACCGATGCTTTATTGTTCAAAACGTTTTCCTATGGTTCTTTAATGAATGCACTCCCTTCACACTGTCCATGTGTGTTCATAGGTAACCCACAAATCTGATGTTATCTATGTTATACTGTGGCACAGTATGCACAGTAAGAGCACTTTCACCTTCAATTTAGTTTGGTATCCTCTCTTTTAAATATTTTTATTTAAATCAAATAAGTTTTTATGATCAAAATGGAGTTAAACATTTAGCAGTTAACTGTCACTTTACTAAAAAAAATGTTAGTTCTTCCAGTACTTACTGGTTTAGAGATAATCTTTCGGCAACAATTTTGTCCAGTGAAATTTCAGGAACCTCCCTTTTGTTGGATAACTCATATAAAATATTTGATAATTTATATGTTGAATATAAGGCAATAATAAAGGAACCATCATCAAAGAATAATTACAGGCAGCAACAAAATTAAGTTATACAGCCACTCTGCACTACATCTATCTAGCAAAGAGCTGCTTTCTGCACCCTTGTGGTTCCACAAATGTAACCATAAGTCATCTCAAACTGTCCCAGGAGCAGCGACTCTTAGCAGATGATACTCAAAAAGTGGTTTTACAGTGAGACCTGGAGGAATCTCAAATTCAGAAAGACAGTACTTTTGTTCAGTGCCGAAGGAAACAGGATGATTATGAATAAATACATAATGATGAGTTATTATTGCAGTTAGCGCTGCCCATACACAGCGGTGTTGTTTTAAGGATTTTTGGGGCCCTGAGGAAGACACATTTCGGGGCTCCTATTCGTACTTTTGCCAATTTTCTGCTACTTGAATCCCTCATGATGCTAAATAAACTTTCAAAAACAGGGTTTACACCGAAACAGTTGAAATATGTATTTTCAGGCCCCCCAAAAATCCTTAAGATGCCACTGGGCAAAGAAAGACATACTGAGAAGTAGAGGTAGGCAGAGAGCAGAGAGGTTGAGATATAGAAATAGATAGAGTGTGTAGAAGTTTCATAGAAAGTTTACTTTCTCAGGGGCCCCTTGGAAGGTGGGGGCCCTAGGCAGTTGCTCACTTTACCCATGAATTAAAACTTCTCTCTGCACTAATTAGTATACAATGATCCTTGCAAATATTATAAATTGGCAGAATAAAATATTTCGTGTTGTTTATTGGAAATATCATAAAGAACAGAAATTCAATATAAGAAGGGAACATCTGTTTTACTTTAGTTACCTGCGTGAAGGGGAAATATAAAAGAACACATTTTGAGGTTCACTACTCTTGCAATGCCATTTATTGCATGGGAATAATATTTCAGAACGTTACACAAATAAATCAATTAATTAAACATCTATATTTTGTGACGAGGTTTTGAAAAAATAAAAACATATTTTCCAAAAGGGCATGCCTGGTTAAAGCATAACCAGAGCGTGCTTGAAAAAATGGCCGTCCTCGTAGAGTGTTCAAAGAAAGTTCAAAGAAAGCGCAGTGTTGCGGAAATAAAAAAAAATGTTGAACGCTAGTGGAGGCAATCACTTGCATTGAACCCAGGAATACAGACGTCCACCAAGAGACCAGAAAGGCTTGCTGTGTTTGAAAATAGAGACGGTCATGGGCTCTTCCTAAAACAGAGCTCTTCCAGCTGGGGGGGGTTGAATTGACCTCAGGGGGGACGCCAACCACTGGTCAAGAGAACCATCATCCGCAAAACAGTAGTGTGTTTTTAGTGAAAAAACAGAATGGCAGTAAGTCACTTTGTAATGGGATGTTGTTATTGTGCTTTGTCACGTGTGTCCTGGCTGATGAAAGGTATCAAGGGGGGGTCCAAATAACCTTCAAAATCCCTCACCCCACTTCTGATAAAGGATCACGCTGTGGATACCTTTCCACTTTAGAGAGACCAGACTGCTCATAACATTTTGGCAAACATATATTAGTGGAGACTGAACATAACTGCAATGTTTGAGTTGTTGAATATGGTTACAGCTGCCAACTGTATAGAATTATTGGGAAGACATTTGCTTGCCATTTGTGGAGGTTCCGATGATTTGTTTCCCACGAGGGGAGTGTGCAAGATTAAAATGTTTTCAGGAAGCTGAAATGGTGGTTCTCTCATGCAGGACAAAATGGCACCCATCCATGACAGTAGCATTGAAGCAGTTACCTGATGGTATCAAACTTTCAGAAAACGTTAACATCTCCTAGATTGTTTAGGTTCACCTGTAATACCGATCATAGCCACACAGGAGCAGTTAGAAAAAACAGTTCAAATGTAAAATACATGCTAAAGACATGTCTGTAAATTATGCATTGGATTGAAAGGGACATATCCTGTGCTATGTGCATTACACAACTGTATTGCAACAAACCAGACTCTGTAATATGCTTCAATATTACCATTGTAGTTATTAATACAAGTGATGGACATTTTGGGCCTGTTTCCGATCTAGTCATGAAGGCCTCCGAATCAGATTTGGCTTTTCCGGATCTGATTCGTAGCCCTTTTTCCGACCGAATAGTACACAGGTCTGAACGAAAAAGTACGATGCGAAGATCGCGTACGCATCGACCAAATCGTTTCCCAACCCGATCCTGTCCGTACGACTCATTCGTAGCCAAGTCCTGCCATGCAATGGAGCCGGATTTCGAGCAGGCAAGTACGATGCACGATGGGGACTGCTGCATTGACTCAGCCTCAGAGAGATGAAACAGCTTTCGGAATCGTACTTTGGCGGGCCGTAGCAGGTCCCCTTACACCCGGGGGCCTCCTAATCTGTCACGGGGGTGCCCAAAGGTCCCCCAATCCAAGCATGCACAGTGTGGTAGGCACCATGTGGTGCCCATCACAGGGTGTAGCTTTTCCCCACCCACCCCTTTTTGCTATGGGAGCCTGTGTACTCGTCCAGTATACAGGGTCTCATAGAGTTAAATGGGAGACCGAGTGAACCGAGTCCGTAAGCATGTGGATGCATAGTACTCACTCGTTTGGAGTCCAGGTGCACAATTCGCTCATAAAGCCCTACGGATCCTAGTCGTATGGAAGTCTTTACTAATGAGATCTGAATCGGACCCTAAGTCTTGGAGAGATACCTCCTTACAAAACAATACATAAATCATACTAGTAATACACAGAACACCCTTCCAAAAAATATTGATTTATGACAACCGTTCCCTTTCATCCTAGATTATTTGGCCTGTGAGATTTGTTGGATGGGATGTGCACGTAGATGAGTCTTTAAAATGGGAGGACAGGGCTAAGTAAACATCAAGTGCAATTATATCACAAAGTGAAGATTTGTGGCAAGGGTGATCATCTTGGGGAGCACAAGGAGGAAAGGGAACCCTGATCAGCAGCATCTGCTGACTGGAAAATCACGCAAGATGAAAAGCAGAAGCAAGAGGCTGATTACAAACTGCAACACAATAGTCAGGAGCTGGAAAGTTATGTCTTCACCAATGGAAGGACATTGAAGCTTGTGATGTCCATCATTTCATTTTAGAATTACAAAAGAGTTGATAATTCCCGGTTAGTTCATTCCAGTACTAACTGATGGTGGGGGTGATTTGCATAATTTGCATACATTTCTGTAGCTTAATTTCAGCAAAATTACATAAGATTCCCCAAAAATATGTGAGGAGCTTAATCCACCCTTTAGTGATGTATTGTTTGAGCAAAATGCACTCTTGGCCAAAAATGTACGTGAGGGTGCATTTTGTGCTATGAATATAGCACTATATACAACAGAACATGAATTCCAGCAGCGGCTTGCGTTGATGAAGTTCATTGTTCCTGTGCTCCTGCGGTAGGATTTTTGTAGGAAAACCTGGGAAAACAGGACTGGTCTGTGGTAATTTGATAATGACCAATGAGGCCAGTAACGTGATTATCTACGCCTGCGGGAACAATAGACCTCTGATGATGCACTCCTCAGGGAACACCTTGAATAATACTTGGCAGCCTCTGGCCTGTACAAGTACAAATAAACAAACAAGCACTTACAAGCCAGCATTCCTGAACTGGAATGACTTTCAACTGACCCGTCTTTTCATGCTCCTATCAGACAGCTGTTCGAGGCTGCTGGCATGAAAGCACGACACTGCCGCACCCATATTTTTATTGAAATATGCTCATATGTCCACGTTACTCAACAAATTGTAAAAATGCAACGTGCCCATTATCATAGAAAGAACTCAACGGCTTGGCACTCCCTGTTTTGACCTAGAGGATGGCATTTGTCAAGGGACTTCTACCTACTTAGTGAATCAAGTCTGCTGAGTGGCACATGCATCTCCCAATAGAGACTCCCACACTGGGATGCTTTCAGGGCATTAGAGAGACTATAAAAAAAGGAAAAAATATGCCAACACTATGGTTACGTAGATTCAATATTTGTCATTAAGATACAATTTCAAAATTCATTTGTCAGGAACAAATGTTTAATTTCTGATGCTTCAAAATTCATTTTCATGGAGCCTAGCAGCTGTTTCTCAGTGCTAGTCTCAGCAGAGAGGGCAGAGGAATCCATAGCCACGGTCAGTACAAGCAGGACTTTAGCAGTTTTTTTTTTTTAAAGGGCTCGCTAAAATTCCATGGCTAAAATGTTGGCATTCATTCAACTTTTTGGACAGTCTCAATAGTCTGATGCCTAAAAATGTGGGACGTCGGTCAGTCAAAAGATCTTTATTCAACCATAAACTGGTCACAAAAACCACAGGATAAATACAAAGTTCATGATCAATTATAACAAATACAATCATTAAAATATTTTAAAATCACAACAAGAGAGTGTATCAATTGAAACAGAAAAGTGTACATTGTATAGGATTTCCTGAGTTTCATATCAGCAATTATAATGCTAAGTGCTGCATGGTAGATTTCTGGGCTGGCCAAAGATTGTAAGAATCTTAAACCCTCTTTTTCTGTGGTAAAGTGACAGTGCATAAGGGCTGGGGGTGTAAAAACCGAGGTCTTATCGAGCCGGACAATGTGCAAAACAACATAAAGTGCGCAGTGGATTGAGAGGAGACAGCATCACCTGGACACTTCGTGCCCAAGGCAACCCAAGAACCAGCCAAAGGAAAGTCAACTAAATAATGAATTAGATTTAGTCTTAACCTTGTCAAATAAAATTTATGCTGCAGTTTTCCTATGCAAGTTAAATAAGAATCAATTCCGAGTATATTAAAAATTTGCATAAAATTAATAACAGCACTTGAGATGAGAGACTTTTCAATACTATTTTCTTCTCTAAAAGACGCAAAATTCTCTTTAACCCTTTTTTTGTCTGAGGGCCTATGCCTTCTGGGGAGTCAAAGAGGGCTCTCAGACCTAAAGTGTAAAACACCTTTTTTATGTATGCCATCCATAGAATGGAAATCATGTTATCTAAGTTTAAACAGTCCCTCAAAACTTCCCTATAGAAACTGGCCCGGTCAGTGCTCCATAGTTTTAATCATAATAATGAAGGGGCTACGCCAGTAAGATCCAGGAATCCCATCCCTAATTCTGCATGTGTGATAAAACTTGAAATGGATTTAGGTAATGCTAAAAGTCTGCATTCAAACCTATTTTCTGCTATCTGTAACTTTCTTGGGACTTTATAACCCCACACTCCTGCCCAATACCAAGATATAGACACTTACTTTTGTATACTTGAATCATCTCCCTAATCGGTTTGTGTCCCAATCTTTCAGCAAACCTCTGGATCACTTCACCAGTTACCTCCATCTTTTGTGATCTTTGACTAATTAGACGTTCCCAGTACCCATTGGTATCAATTAAGTAATTTAAAAAAGTAGATACCTTTTCTATTGGGGTCCATCCATGGTTAAAATGTGTACTCTTCGTACTTTTGGGACCACACATTATCATAAAAGATATCTGGTTATTTACCTTAAGATTTAGGCTATTCATACAATCATTAAAACCCTCTAATGAGCTTTGTAGACCATTTGCAGTTAGCCCCAGGAGAACTGCACCATCTGCATACAAAAGAACCGGGACAAGACGTTAACCGATTCTCAGGATGCCTTTGCTACAAGCCCCTAAAAAGTATCAAGGGAGTTAATAAAGAATAAAAACAAAAAAGGAGCCAGAATACATCCCTGCCCCACTCCCCTGTTCACCCTTATGGGTTTTGTAGGAGGTCAAATTTTTCACAACTAAAGGGAAGTCATTAGTAAAGATGAGGTGCCAGGCACAATCTTCTAGATCTATATTTTAAATTCTGAAAGCAAAATGGGAGGCTAAGCAACCAATGGGATTTTTATGTGCTCAGATTTGGGTCAGGTAGGGGAGGAAGGGTCACAGCAATGCTACATGTGTGTCACTGGCTGCAGGTGGTGGGCACCAGCATTCATTATTTGGCAATGTTTAATGTATTGCAGTTTGAAAACACTTCAGAAATTCCAAATCAGAAACTCATCATTTAAAAAACCATACAACAGGTGGAAGTCTATGACTTGCTGCCGCCTAACTCAGGGATTTTGCCTTTCTTTTCTGAAAAGTTCCAGAATGGCCCACTAGAAAGATTGATATAATCTACATCTGTAACATGGTGGCCTGGACAGGCATAGAAGAACAAAAGTAGAATTCAGTAAAAAGGAGTTCAAGGCCGCTTACATGGGTTTCGTGATGGAGAAACGCTTTTCTAGTACAACAGGTCCTTCCCTAACTAGAGACTTCCTATACATAAAGCATGTACCAGTGTTTGATCCCTACTGGGATCTTATCTTAAAACCACTGGATAGGAAGCTCTATCACCAGTTTAGGGTAGGCTTCTTGCCTACAAGACCTTTCACCAGTAGATGGCTTTGGCCCACAAAGGACTTATGCCGTTGTGTCTGGCTTACCCTGAAACTACCTCCCACATGCTATTTGTTTGTCCCGCCTACAGCCTCCCGAGGAGGAAATGGCTTAAACCTATCTGTCTTGTCCTTGGCACAAGGGTTGTCATTGAAGCCATGAGGATTTTACAGACAAGCCCTCAGGAGGCCATTGCTATCGCCACTGCTACATTGCTAGGGTGGGTGTGGAGGATTCGGGCCAATAAACTCAGGGTTTAATGATTTGGTGATTCCACAGTGATTTTAGCCGCGGGATAGTATGAATTGTTTTTACCCTTCTCTATCTGTATAAAGTGTTAGATGCTGAGTGTTTTTAACTTTAACTACCTTTTTTTATATCAATTACTGATTTAAATTGAGAGTCTTGGTTTGTGGTTTAATACTTGTTTTATGGAACCTTGTGTACGTTTTAAGTATTTCTTCCAATGTATTTTAATGGGTTAATTTTACTATTTGTACTTGTCTTTTATAATTTCATAATCGAAATAAGGACTCTATGATGATGATGATGATGATGATAATTCAGTGGATCACAGACGTTTATGAATTCAGTGAAAGTGTACTGCCATGGCCTGGTGCAGGACTCATTTGGGCCTCTATAGGAAGAGCATTTTGATTATATAGGCGTTGTCTCACAGAGTTTTAGATTATTAGCTAACCAATGGGTTGTGGAGTTTCACACTTCTCCCATCCCTAGGAACGTGCATTGTTCTCTCTAATGAGTGTAAAATGGCTGTGGTAACTTGTAAGGAATGTGTATGTAAGTACGTACTTACTCAGCTTCTCCTCATGAGGATTTTAAAACCATACTATGCCGGCAATTTACGAGAATTTTGATTAGCTTTTTCGCAAATTATTCAAAATAAAATGTGCTTACTTTCAAATTACCACCCAAGTCGTGATTTGAACCTGAATGCCCAACTTGTACTGACCTTTATACCATTTGGCTGTGTGTATTTTGAGAGTTTGTACAAAAAAATACCTGATCCCTAGAAACAACTTTGTTCACCCTTACCTTTAATAGCACTATCATTCCTTACCCTGGTCAGACAGCTCAGTATTTTATGGGCTCTCTGCTAATTTTTGTTTCACTGAAGCTTTCAAGTTATAATACTTGAAGGGATGACTATGCCTTTCATCTAATTGTGGTCGATACATTCAGTAAAATTAAATTGGGTGATAGAACACTGGTTCTATACAGCACTGAAAAGTGACAATAGTATGAAATATATACAAACACCTCATACATATTATTAGGACTTTAAGTGGGATGCAAAAAAGTGAGGGGTTTCTAAAAGTAGTTGAACTATGGAATTAAGGGGATGGCATAAACATATACACTACATTTTGTGGTCCCTATAGTGTGCACCCTAGTGGTATTCTGGTGAATGATTAAGTTAAACATGTGAAATATAAACAAGAACTAAATCACTGACTTGGAATACCAAAACGTTTTTTAAATTATAGAAATCGATCAGTATTATTTGCCAGTACAGTTAAGGACATGAATAAAAAGACCCGTTTCAATGTTCTTTTTTAATTACTAACAGGTCTAAGACCAGGTGGGACCTATCCCACATAAAGCCCTCAATAGTATACAGGGGGTTGGGTGGTATTTTCCATCACACTCTCCTTCCCGTCTCCATTTCAGTAGCAGCATCCTATATTCATTTAGTTTGATCTTTTAAAATATTTGCCTTTGTTGAATAGTTTCCCTTATATTATGCCCAAGCACAGAACAGTATTTTTTATTAAGTAACCCCTCTGCCTGTTTTTATAGTTACTGCAGAGGTGGTATTATAGGAGTTTATCAGTGCTTAATTTGAAAATACTTGAAAGATTGAAATGAAGAGAATAGAAGTGAAATGTGGTTGGAGAAAGTGACATGCAGTGAAATTAAGAATAGGTATTTTTTCTGACCATGCTTGCCTTTCTCTGTGTTGTTCTGAATTAAAACATCTGATGAAGAAAAAGAAGTGCTGGTCTACAAAAGGCACGCAAAGGTGCCCACAACTTGCAACCAGATGAACAAATTATGGTCTGAATTTCACTGTTTAGCACACATCCACATTAGCCTTGTGGTTGCCGTGTTCTTTTGTATACTTTTATAGTGCTAAAAAACCCTGAGGCTTCTCCGGCGCTTACACATAACAAAATATAAATGTTGTTGGTACAAATTCAGATAGTTGGAGAGGAAGTCGTGCCAGAAAGCAAAAGGAAATTGACTCAAAGCGAGTGTGATTTCTTCTTGTGCAGCGTTTGCACATGGAGCGGGTTTGGTGTACCACAAGATTCATCAGACTAGGTAGTGCTGTCTGCTGCTTCCTATCAAGGTCAGGAGTTTACAATGTCTTACAAATATTAACCTCCAGCTTCCTGTCTGAGGTTTTCTGTGTCATGCACTGTAGCTTCAAATTGAAGCTGCTTTAAAGTAAGACAAAGCCGTGATAAAGAGTGAAACCTGGTGAGAGATGGAAGGGCCACACGATTTGTCGAGGTTGTCGTAAGGATTGTGAACCGGCAAAGCTTTTTGAGGACCAGGACTTCTTTGTAATCATTTGAATTTAGCACAGAGCAAGAGAGAAAAAGTTACAATAGAGAGGAAGCAGGAGGAAGAGGAACATAGAAAAACAGTGGCAAAGAGAGATGGCATACGGGAAAAGAACCAGTAAAAGGGAGTGAAAAAGGCAGGAAGTGTAGTGTGGAGGAAGAAAGAGGCATGAGGTGGAGTCAAGACTAGTTGGTCTTGGAATTCGGCAATCCCAGCATGCGACAGCCCCAGTGGGGGGCTTCTGACAAAAACCTTCGCCCTTGCACTGATTTTGTTGTTTCTTACAAATTAAGCAGAGTGGGTCCGAGTTAAATAATTTCTATTAGATGTACTTGAGAGGGATTGGTGTCATTACAACGCAGGCTATTACAACGCCTGCTGTTACAACGCGGTTTTTACATCGCATACTACTACAACGCATAGTGCTTTTAAGCGCTGGATAGTGATTTATTTAATTTACTATTCCAACTCCAGTCCCCGTGGATAGTAGGGAAGGTGTTGGATAGTACATTAAATATATTCCCTATCCTAGAGCGCCCCCCAGCGCAATGCGTTGTAATGGTTTGCGTTGTAATGGTTGTGTTGTAATGGTAGTGCGTTGTAATAAATGCGTTGTAAGTGATGTTTCCCCTTCAGAGTTTGCACTATTTGAAAGAATCCCCCATCCACAAAATTACAGCGACAGTTTCTGGATGTTGAACACTTGGACGCACAAAAGGAGCAGAATCCAATGTACAATATTACTGTAAGAATTTATTTCTTAGAAATAAAGTATTTTTTAGATTTTATTTAATTGGAGCAGTATCCAAGCATGCTCCCATAAATGTCCATGATCTGGTCGACCTTTATTGCTCCAGGCCACACTTCTGCAGGAGTATAAATCAGAAATATGCATATATTTAACTGGAATGAAAGTAAACTCATGTCAGTCATTGGTGCAAAAAATAAAACCCATAAAGAAAAAACATAATTTGCAATTCTAGCTAAAGAAGCACAGGTAACCACATGCTGGGTGTAGATTTCTGTAGGTTCTTTATGCACTTATGAGCTTCTGAACCTGCAAAGACAAGCAATGGCTTAATCAGTTGGAGTTTCCATTCTGTGACAGGACTTTCTTCTTTGTAATGAATCAAATCATCATCAATTAGAGAAGGAGCAACCAGGCATAATTTGAAGTGAACTCTCACAGTGAATACTCCTTGGAAGGCATGTTGAGAACTTACTCCTGCCAGATCACAAATCCTGCCAGAGGACTTAGCAATCCACTCACGCCACGGTCAACATGAAACAAGGCCATCATATGGCCCTTTCTGTTCCCTCTGCTTCTAATGAGTTTCATCCTGTCCTCCTCCTCTACTAAGTCTGAAGGTCTCTCACTAACTCTGAAAGCCAGGCTGACCCTTAAATCACTGACTGTAGCCATCATCACATTAGGGACCCACCCAATGATGACTGCCTTTCTGCATTGACAGTTGCATTTCCAACTATTGTTTCAAAAATAATGTGTTACCATGAAATAATGCACAAAATATCTAGGACCTGCATATTGAGACAGTAAGTGCATTCAGCTAAGAATAGATTTACTATTCTTAAATCCACATCCGTAGGGTGCTCTATAGAGGAACTGCTCTCCACCTTACTTGGAAACTTCACAGAGCTTCTTTTTTCCATAATTTATGCAGCACTATATATGTATCATCCATCTGAACATAACAGCAACTACAGGGAAGGACTGCGCTTGGTCTTATGCCACCTGCTTGATCCAGATATCATGGTCCATGTAGTGCCTGAGCTGTGCGCCACTAACAGAAGGATTTATCTTCCCATTAGCTGCCTGTGGCCTATGCTCGTATCCCTTCCACACTGAAGCCACTTTGAAGCCACCTTTTAAACATTCTTTCCTGCCATCACCTTGCCCTTGGTCATGCCTGTTAAATGTGATGTACCGTGAAAAACCTTTCATCCCCCACACACATAAGCCATTGGGTGACAGGGATCCTCGTGACACATCTGTCTCCTCAATAAGGCTGTGGCACCGCAAGGAGATAGGGAGTAACTGATCTAACACTGGCCAGATCTGGGACATTCTCAATCAATGTTCTCATTATTATAACAGCTAGTGGTACAATTAACATACACTAGGGCTCACATCCATGTGCCACCCACATTAGCGTAGGATTCCCTATGCCTGCTCCCCTGTCAAGCAATGATCACCACATATGGGAAAGAGCTCTCATAGCTGTTTACATCCTCGCCACCATGTTTTATGTTTTTGTATCCATAGGCCATGGCTTCGACTCTGTCACCCCAGTACTTGGATAGCAGGTGTACACAAGTTTATCTTTCTCCCCATGCACATCATCATTTTTTTGTTTGCAAATAAAATGTAAAATCCAGTCTGCAGTGAAAATATTGTAATGATCTACCACCTATTTCTACCCATCTTCTATGAACAATCATTTCAGCTTCTTCATATTTAAATAGGGTCCTCTGTGTTAAAAAAAGCTCCTTCAAGCTCACACAATTAACTTCAAAAAGTGACCTGTCATAGCCACCTGTTAGCGTCATTTGAA
Organism: Lissotriton vulgaris; assembly: GCF_964263255.1. NCBI lineage: Eukaryota > Metazoa > Chordata > Amphibia > Caudata > Salamandridae > Lissotriton > Lissotriton vulgaris. Next base: position 1,045,773,782 of record NC_141697.1, on the reverse strand, counting down.
CCTACGTACCCCACCTCCTCAGAACAGACAATGATAGACCAAAGACAGCCAAAGACACTGGAAAGAAGGATCTGAGAGTTAAAGTTCACCATTAATGCCTGCTCTGGTATCGTCGTGAGTTTAAATCACCACATTTCCAACTCAGATTTCTGTCACTGGTTAATTGAGAATTACTAATTGGAGTAATAATAGTACCTGTTATGTACAGTGCCTACAAGCCAGGGAAGGTGCTTTGAAGAACTATATGCCAAGTTATTATGTTAGTGCCCCCACCTCCTTTTTATGATTAACACTTACACTTGAACACCACGTAAAGCCCTGAAATCTGAATATTCAGAAAACTCATTTTGTGTAATATATTTAGAACCTTTAGTCAATAAGTATTGTAATTGTATTGCAATTGCATTAATATAGCGCTTACTACCCTTGACGAGGCGGAAAATCGCATTTTTGGCGAGTAGCCTGCTACTCCGGAAACCCTTAAAGGATTAGTGGTGAATTAGTATAGTGAAATATGAAAGTAATTCGAGTGGTGGATATGTTAGTCAGTTATTTGTATTGAGAAGGATAGTGAAGGTATAGAAGATAGAAAAAGGGTTGCAATTATATAGCGCTTGCTACCCCTGATGGGGTGTTGAAGCGCTTTTTTGGCGAGTAGCAATCTACTCCGAAACCCATAAAGTATAATTCTTCAGAAAAATAGCCCTTGTTTGTAAATGTCACTACTTCACCCTAAAACCTCACTCTGACATGCAGTCATTCGCCTGTTTCAAGTTACAGTACAACAGTGACATGGGGTTCAGATATGGATTCGCTAGTCAGGCCCGGACTCCAAGTGGACTACTAAATTCTGATGGATGTACTAACTCCTGTATTTTACTGTAGTGAATTTCTGCAGTTCAAACCAGCTGAAGTGTTCTGGGTAGATGATTCCACATGGGCTTCCTCCACTGCATAGGGAAATCAGAATAAGTGGTAGCAACCGCACCCGATATACGTCATATGAAGTAAATACCTCACCACCTTCCTTTTGGCACACTTAGAATAAGGGCCTAGGAACAGTGTTGTTATAAATAGCTGCTTCAGACGAACAATGAGTTAAATATTAACTAAAATACAAGGGAGCATATTTGTACAATGTAAACAGACTTGGACTTACTCCTAGGATGGTATCTGACCACATACTGATAACCTCCCCTACGGTCTGTCTTTTGGTTACGATGCCCAATTGACATTAAAGAGAAACTCATAGCAAAGCCACAGAAGGCATGGTTTATTACCAAGTTTCATGTGTAGCACATTTACATGATCAAGGTACTTAGACCTAACAATAGCCCACACCACCAAAAATAAGAGTAAGCTATGTCCTCAAGAATACTAACTGGAGGCAAACAGCAGTGGCAGAGACTTACTCAGGCGACCTTATGCTTTACAAACACAACACAGTGCCTGCAAGAGTTAGTAGCCCCGGTGTCAGTAGAGCATGTTTGAAACACATGGCATGCCTATGAACTACTGTATAAAGGACTTGACACCTACTTCTAGCTACCACTACCTGGTGAGGTAAAGCAGAATAAAAGCTCAAAAAATCTAGGCATAGGGCTAATTTTAATTATGGCAGAGTCGGTGGAGTATTTTCAGTAATTCAGAAACTAGTGCTAAATGTCGGGACTAAGTTGGGGGACAATCCTACCTCAAGAGCACATTTAGCGAGCGAGGGGGCTGCTTGGTCTGTTTTTCATGGTCTGTTGCACTTAGCACTATTTCCTAACGCAAAATGCATCCTTGCATCCATTTTGGATGAGGGAGCATTTTTGAGGTAAGAAAATAAATTCTGTAAATAATTATTGGATTACCCATCTTGCATATTTCACATGGCATTTCTAGGTAATTGTGCTACATGGAATTATGCGAGTTATGCCCACCCCTGAAAATTACACTTGTTAAAGAATCAATCCATCAGCACTTGTAGAGCAAGACTTATCACCCGTGAGTGTATCCAGGCGCTAGGTTGCTGGGCTTAGTCGAAAAACAGGTTTTAAGTCTCTTCCAGGGGCGGTTCCTCCGTTGGAGTGGAGGAGAGCCACTTGACTTAAAGTTAGCCCCCCCCCAGAGCTGAAAAATAAAATTGTAGTTTATTACCATTTAATTTTTTATCCCCTGTCCAGAGCCGAGCGTCAGAATGGGGGTTGACCACTGCTGACTGACAGCAGCAGGGAGGGAAGGCTGCCTAATGCACTGGTTGATGTGCGCATGTCTTTTTGGCCGGCCGTCTAGTGATGGTCAGTCACACATGAGAACATTAAACCTCTCAACCCAGGTGTGTTAAAACGGCTAGGTTGATGGTCAGTGCGGGCCTCCAGTGCGCTGTGGAGCGCTGAGTGTGGCTGTTCCCTCCAATCAGGGCACTGCTCACATGCTGCATGTGAGCAGTGCAAGGACTGGGCAAGATAGTTCAAGCATCCTGTTATAGTTCCTGGATGAAGAAGAGGTCCGGAGAGACAATGTCATGTTAGGTACGTTTTACATTTTTTTTAGAATATTTTACTTGTACACGTGCCCCGCACCTCCCGCAGATGCCATCCGCCCCATGTCTCTTCCTGAAGTCTGTCAGCGAAGGTGATGTTTGGAGGTTGAGAAGTGGGCGTTCCAGGATTTGGCAGTGAGGTGGGAGAAGGAGCAGCCTCTGCTTTTGCTACGGCAGATGTGCAGTGTTGTATGAGGGTGAAGGAGGCTGAGCGAAGGTTTCTGGATGGTTCTTTGGAAGTTCAGACGGTGGTTTATACATGTTGGTCCTTGGTTGTGGAGGGCTTTGTAAGCGTGTGTTAGTAGTTTGAAGTGACATGTTTTCTGGACAGGGAGCCAGTGGAGGTTCCACGTGTGCTGGGGGGGTGTAGGTCTGTTTGGGCAGGTTCAGTATCAGACTTGCAGCTGAAGTCTATATTGCCTGGAGCCATCTCATGAGTTCGGCAACAGTTCCTGCGTTCAGTACGTTGCTGTAATCCAGACAGCTGGTGATTAGGCCTTGTATGACTGTTTTTCTGGTGATTGTGGGGAGCCATTTGAAGATTCTTCAGAGCAGGTGGAGGGTCAGGAAGCAGTCAGAGGAGCCTGTGTTCATCTGTTGCCTCATGGAGAGTTTGCGGTCGGGAAGAAGAACCATAGCAGCTGTTTCATCCCAAGCTCATATTCAAATATGACGCTGTAATGTAAGAGTTCATGCTGCTACATGCTACTCAACAGCACTAGCATTTCCTGCAACAAGCTGCAAAAGCAAATAGTGAACACTGATGTATTCTAGGTGGTTTCTAGGGAATGCATTTCTCTGTTGGTTCCTGGCAAATTTGGGGTTTGGCCTTAGTCAATGTAATTCTAGTGAAGCTTTGATTTTCTAAAACCTATCCATTTAGGCCTTCCTCTTTCAGAAAAATAGGTTTACCACATTTTTTTTTAAAACATTCATAAATAGACTCCAACTCTCCACCGATAGATAAATAGTAGGACTGGGCGGAGTTGAATTGGCGAGTGCGAGCGAGGAAACTCCAATGCTAGACCACTTCCCAGCGAGATTTCTCAAGGTGGGCGGTTGCGGATTGTCGTTTCTGCTCGCGTTGGGAAACCTTTTGTTCGTGTTGATGAAACTGCCGCTTGAGTAGAACTTCTACTCGAGTGGCAGAAAGAAGCAGAACCCTCTTGCACTGCTCACAATGTTGTTTGTGCTGATTTTACGGCACTGGGTAAACACCCGTCGCAAAAAATCAGCGTGAATGGAACAAGGTAAGCACCTAACCGCTTGCGGAACTCCGCCAAGAGTGGTGGAGTTTTTTTGTCACTTGACAGGGTTCCATGTAACGGAGCTTTGTAAACTCCAACCAGGCCTAATAAGTAGTCGGATATATTAACTTCCCTTCTTACATTTTTACAAGATAGAGCAATAGTAGTCGTTATTGTACAATATAACTAATATTAAAACAAAATTTACAACCTTGCTAGAGGAAAACTGATTGTTTACCCTCTTTATATACAATGTATGTATGAAGTTATTTGTTTATCATTTTCTTTCTATACTCCAGTCTTGTAGAGGACATATACATTTTTTTCCGTTCACATCATGGACCAATGTTCTGTATGTTTATTAACAGAACATATAATTTTGCCTTAATAGCAGACTTTCTTTTGGGGATTTCACATGCCTGTGATGGTATTTATTGGATTGACCACCACCAGTGTGGTAAACTAGATATGCAAACACTGTCTAATGACCCTTAAGCAGCATATCTATTTAGCTCAGATTGTCTGAGCACAGCCTTGCTTCTCCACCTCTGTGTCACTCCTGATGTAGTGTATCCCTTAGAATGTAATTTCCAGGTTCATCTCTGTTTTATGCTATTAACTATGATGGGCAGGTGTGGGATGTCTAACCCATAAACGGGTTGGTTTGATTAATTATTCTCAGCTGTTGCTGCAGTGCATAAAACTTTTTTTTTTAAGAGATCTGGTTGTTGATCAAATCAAAACTACTATGGATACTCTGTCCAAGATCACCACCATCACCTAGTGCCGGCACTAAAGACTAGCCTACTTGCACAGACACTTCAGCAGCAAGACCCTTGATTCAGTGTTCAGAGCCATTATTGAGAGCTAATTTTTGTTCCATACTATAGACCCGCATGCAATGAACATTCCCATCTGTCCTGAAGTTTGTACATCACTGATGAAGACTTCTGCATTGGTTCCCCCATACCCCCAAGACCAAACTCACGAGCAAATTCATTGATATGGGGTTGATGGTGGCTAAGAGGGAGATCACTAGGAACTGGAAGGCGAGGGTGGGACCAACTCCACGGAGGTGGCGGCAGGAATTCCTAAAATGGGCAGCGGCTGACAGCACACATAGGTACCAGCTGGCGCGCAGGACCCCTACCCAAACTGCAGCAGACACTGCGACCTCATGGGAAGTGATGGTTCAAGCACTCAGGGATAGCGAGGCTAACGAAGAGGAGGAGGCCCCCGAAGTAGACAGGGTGGAAGAGGCCAGTTGAGCGCCCAGTAGCAGCAGTTATGCAGGGGGGCTCGTACCAGTGCTCCAGGCATATCCGCTAGAGAAGCCTTAGTTGGGTGGTGGTGGGTGGGAGGGAGCAGGGGGGGGGGGGGAGTTATAGGAATAGCGCAGGGGGTGGGAGTTGGGGGTATTAGCGCACAGTTGGGTAGGACTATAAAAGTAAGCATGCACATGATCCGATTGACAGCCACTCCTCTATCTAGAACGTCAGGCATGAAAGAGCAGAGACATCATCGCCGCCCGACCCCCGGGTTGTGGGCATAACGGCTGTGTACTGTTCAACGCACCACACTGTATACCTGCTCGCTCTTATGACGCTATTTCTATATGTAAAGGCCTGTACAGGTATGCTTACAATAAAAATTATTTTCAAAAAAAAAAAAATCACTGATGAAGACTTCCTCATAAAGACTTACATTATTGTAAAAAAACAGCTTCAGCAACATAGGCCCACAAGCAATGAACATTCCCACCTGTCCTGAGAATTGTAAATATGATTTTTTTTTAATTCTCATTTGGGGACATCAAGCCAAATATCACACATAAAGATCTACACAAGAGATGGAGGGGTACAGAGAGGCAGTTGCAGTCGCGGCCAGCATGACTTGGGGTGGGAGTTCGCGGCGTTGTGCGGGGGAGGGAGTCGTGCAGGGGAAGGTTTAATTTAAAATAAAAAACGTACTTTTGCCGACCCGGTCCCGCGTCGTCCTCTGCAACAGGAAGCAGGCTGCTTCCCTCCCTCCCTCCCCAAAACCAATCACAACGCTGCAATGGCAGCGGTGTGATTGGCTGGGATGCTGACCGCACAGGCATCTATGGGAAGGCCATTTTGTCCCTGTAGGCTGCCTACAGGGAGAAAATGGAGAGAGCACATGACTTGTTTGGTCGGCTCCAGAGGGCCGACCAAACAGTCAGGGCCCACAGCATTATGCAAGCCACTCCTCCCCTGCCCTCGAGCAGGCCCGCCCACCCACCTGCCTCAACCAAAACCTTCAGCTTTCACGCAGTGCGAGAAGCAGAAACATAAAATGGTATTTATAATACCATTTTATGTTTCTGCTTCTCACACTGCAAGAAAGCAGTGGGGCAACGCTCCTCCGCCCACAAGGAGGAGCCGCACCTGAACAGTTGGCAGTGCTGGTGTAGTGACAGCCATTATGTTGACAAGGCACCAGTTGCCATACCAGGAGTACTAGGGGCAGCCCGAAAGAAGATAATGACTATAATGTGATGTCATGCAATGTGCCAGAAGCAGTAGGCATTCATTTGAGATGCTGCTTTTGATGCCCCATCGAAGAGTTGGCATTGACAATGGCAGAATTCATGGTAAGGAGCCAGGTGGTTCTTTTAAGTATGTTGAGAGCATGCCACGGAAATATCCGGGCCTGCTAAGGTGTGTCAGCTAATTTCCACATTTTGCTCGAACATTCATATTAAAAAGCCAAGCAGCACATTGTGCACCAGTATACACATTTTTGGGAAAATTGGATTTTGTTTACATGTTATTATTTTTGTGTGAATAGATGTGACTTACGAGTGAAATTCACGGGGTGGCTGACATATATTCATGGGCGATAGGTTTGTGGGATGGGCCTTCAGAGTATAATCCCTTATATAAATGCCTAATGCTCATGTTGGCCTGACCTCCATCTGGGGAATATTTCTACTAAACCGTGGGATAATATAACCGTATTATCTAATGTAAACTGTAATAGTGGAGATGGTGTAGAAGTTGTGTCACAGATGTGCCATAACAAACTGAAGGAGAGAGGGACAGAAAACTGTAGTCCAGGCACAAAATGTTCCATTATTTTAGAAGCAAGAAAGCAGGGGACAGAATGCCAATCTTTTATTTCTCAAAGTACCCCTGACTAATTAAAATGAGATTTCAATATTGTACATTCTTCTTCAAGCTGGACGGCAAACATATCTGTGGTATTTTACTAATAGAGAAAACTCCGCAATAATTTTTCTGGGTTTTAATGCACCGTTGTTGGGCCTGCCTGTCGTATAATTCTTATGTTTAAATATTTCAGGGGCTTGTTTGCCGTTCAGAGTGGCACGGGCCGTATAACCCGCGTATGATAGCTAAAGCATGAATATACTCTACAGTATTGGCGATTAAGGGGATTTCCAGATTGGAGTTTGAATCATATGAAAGCATGTAACCTCTCGAAGACTTCATCTGTCATCTTCAAGGGAATGTTGGGTTATTTCCATCCTAGGAGCAGAACACAAAAGGACAACAGCAAAGTACATTTAATATTTCTAAAGTCCAGTTTGACATCCTCGAAGTATGAATATAAATGGCATGAACCCTTTTCTTAGCACTTCCAGATGTTTCAAGCTTACTAGAGCATGTTTTCCCACAGAAACCCTCAACAGAACAATGTTGAATCAACATTTCTTATAGCTTAGATGTAAGGGTGCAACCTAAATCGCAGGAAAAACACAATGGCCCTCATTACGATATTGTCCGACCGACATCGAAGTGGGAATGGGACTGCCCAACAAGAAGTCTGAGGTCGTACCTGCTGAATTACAATGCGACTGCCAACACGACGGTCAGAAACATAGCCTTTACTATTGCCACTGGTGCTGCTGGCTGTCAAAGGGCTGCAGCACAAGCTGCAATAGCAAAGGGTATGTTTTCAAACATATATGCACTGTGTGCAGGCACCAATTGGTGCCTCGCACACAGTGCTTGGATGTTTGGGGGGCACACATGTGCCACTCTGGGCCCATTGCGGAGAATCACAGGTGACGGGGCCCTGCTATGGGCCCCCAAATCCCATTCCGTCTGCCTTTACATGGCTGTCCGACTGCCATGTAAAGGCAGAGGGAAAAGGAACATTGTAATCCCTACGGCAGTGCCTCCGTAGTCACTGCCCCATTTAGGGTATTACGCTCCGACCGATGCTCCGATGAACTCCTTGAGCCTGTCAAAGCCGTCGATCGGTCCCTTTGCTTGCTAACTCGTACGAACCGAATCATAATGCGACGGTCGGACCGCAGCCCCAGATGTCGAACGGACCGACACCTATGGCCTGATGGTGGCCGTTCGCTCAACATCATAATCGGTCCCAATGCATCTAAGTGCTCTAATTGGGCTCCACATTGTCTAAATGAAACATGTGTGTTACTTACTATTACTAGTCTAGCGTTGTGTCTCATTATTCACTTTCCCAGCCCCGCATTCGGTTCTCTGATCACAAAATTGCCAAGGTAAGACTTTGTTGGAAGATAGGGAAGGCTGATTTTGTAGCGGGAATAATGAAAATCCCTCTAAATTCCAGAGGAAAAACAAAATCCAGAGTGGGTTAGTTTGAGGGTGAGCATGCCTGTTTCAAGCAACAGGAAGACGTACCAACCTTGTCTCTTACTGTGATCTTTGTATTGATTTTGATTTGAACAGGAGCCATCCCAGAAGTGAACAAATACTTTTGTACCTGAATGATAATATGTACAATATCCGAATTACAAAGAATCACAAAGAAAATGATACAAAGGATTTCGGGCCTGATTCTCAGAACTAACTTAAGACAAAATCCTAAACTTACTACCATTTTGGTATTTACAGAAGGCACTTACTCATTTTGGTATTCACAGAAGGCACTTACTCATTTTGGTATTCACTGAAGGCACTTACTCATTTCAATATTCACAGAAGTTAGGAGTCCTAACTTTAGGACTCCTAAATGCCTTCTGTGAATACCGAAAGTCTTAAAATTAGGATCTTTCCCAGTTTAGTAGTAGTAAAGTTAGGACTCCTAAATGCCTTCTGTGAATCCCGAAAGTCTTAAAATTAGGATTTTTCTCAGATTAGGAGTACTAAAGTTAGGAGAAAAATCCTAATTTTAAGACTTTCGGTATTCACAGAAGGCATTTAGGAGTCCTAAAGTTAGGAGTCCTAACTTTACTACTACTAAACTGTGACAAATCCTAATTTTAAGACTTTCGTTATTCACAGAAGGCATTTAGGAGTCCTAAAGTTAGGACTCCTAACTTCTGTGAATACTGAAATGAGTAAGTGCCTTCTGTGAATACCAAAATGAGTAAGTGCCTTCTGTGAATACCAAAATGAGTAAGTGCCTTCTGTAAATACCAAAATGGTAGTAAGTTTAGGATTTTGTCTTAAGTTAGTTCTGTGAATCGGAACCGATGTGTTTAACACTCCTTTCCTGCTTTCGGTCCCCAAGGCTCACTCAACTTTACTGGGTTACAGATAGCGCATTGGCTGACTGTTTACTCTTGGTGCCAGCGCGATGTAGTGGGATAAGACCACTGATGTGGTGGAGGGCTCCCGCTATGCCTCCTCATTACCTCCCCAAGGGCCCGATGTAGGTCGCCAATTACCGGTCGGTAACGGCCGATTTCGGCCGTTACTGACCGGTATTTGGGATTTGACATGTAGGTAGGCTAAATTTACAGAATCTGTATATTTACTGATTCAGTAAATTTACCGATTCTGGAAAATACTGATTCGGTAAATTTACCGAATCGGTAAATACAGATGTAGGTGACACTGAAAACAGTGCCACAGGCCATTACTGATTCGTTATTTACCATGTAATACTATTACATGGTAAATAACGAATTCCAGTGTACATGCACATCTGTGATTGTACACCTGTGCCATGTGGCACACAGACATGCCCTAAGGGCATGTATGTGTGTCATATGGCACACAAGGCAAAATCAGGGGTGCAACAGGGTGTCAAAGTGACACCCTGTCACCCTTGCAAAATCGGTAATTTTACCGAATCGGTATTTACCGATTCGGAAATTGCCATTGATTCCTAGGCCCATAGGAATCAATGGCAAATACCGATAGGTAAATACCAATTCGGTAATTTCCAAATCATACAGATTCGGTAAAAATTACAGAATGTTTACCTACATCTGATTTACCGAATCTAGAATACCGAATCGGTAAAATTCGGTATTCTAGAGTCGGTAAATCAGATTTACCTACATCTGGGCCCAAGTCCCTTATCCCACCAATGCGCCACTGTCAAATTTTAGCGAACACCTGTGTAAAAGATGTGAGACTATGCCTAGAAAATCAGCATTGATGATCACTGAAAACATACTTCGCAGCCTCCAGGATTCCTACGTGCAATGCCCACTTTGACGCTGACCATCCTTTTTGAAGAACAGAAGCCCTTCCTGCTGACCAGGAGAACTCTAGATGAAGCAACATGGGCTAACAGCTGGAGAGAGTTGCTCAAGCCAGAGAAGCTTCAAGAAACTACGTCTGCAGGAGAAAGTCCCTCCTTTACAGTTAACCAGGCTTTCCCTCCTACAGTAATATAAGTTGCAAAATAACGGCAGGGTGTGGAAACTCTAAATGATTTAGGAAATGGGGTAGACAGTACACAAATCATGGACTGTATAACAACCAGACACTCTTACGACATCAACATGGCCATACAGTAATTACAGTCTAGTCTGACAGCTTTCTGGGAAGGATCATTGATAAAGCAGGATACTTTGCCATAATGCACACAACTATTAGTGTCCATCAAGAGCACATGAACACAAGAAAATAGAGAAGGCATGTTGCTCCCGTCAAACAGAAACACATGCATATTGTAAAGAATAGGTATATTCCAAACCCTATAAATACTGTGTAATGTAGTATATCATGTTATATTACTTTATGTTAAGTGATTAAGTAAAGATGGACTTTGCCAATGTCATGGCCTCCTGGTAATGAGAACTCTGTGTTATGTTAGTTTGAAGGTTGGTTTGTCCCTGAATGGGTGTTCATGTGTCTCCCTGTGTCTGTGCACAATCATCTGTCCCAGTATCCATGTTCATGTCTTAATGCTCATGTATGATTGTGCTGCAGTATCCATGTGCATGTCTGCTGTGTCTCAGTGGCCATGTCTTTGTATCCTTGTCCCAGGACCAAAGCGTGTATCCTATTGTCCCTGTATCAGTGAGTGTGTGGCTTTGGCCGCTTGCTCCTAGACTAAAGTCAATGTTTCTTTACCTGTTTGTCGCATTGTTCTCCTGATCAGTTGCCCTCGCTCCCTTGATTAAGTCAGTGGGGCCCTGCCTGAGCATCGGTGTGTTACCGTTCCAACTCATATCTTTTATATAACGGTCAGTAATGCCCATCCGTATGTTATTGAACAATTAATAGAGGCCAATAGGCTTTAAAGGGATGTATGTTGTAAATTCAACTTTGTCTATTTGGTGTCTACTCTGAACATTATGCTACTCTACTCTTGATGGCCAATAATGCACCATGGGCAGCACTTTCAGTAAACTCTAGCAAGTTCTGCACCTGTGTGAAGCAATGCTTGATTACCCTAGGCATGACCATCTTTGTACAGATTATTTACAGATAGAGCCTGCAAGCCGGAGCTGTATTCCCATAACAATCTTAGGTAACGTATTATTCAGTTGGAGTCCAAGAAGGCAATGTGTATTTTAGGGTTGTCAGCTACTACCACAACCCTGACCCTGGAAGAAACCTTCAAATGTAAAGCAGTATGTATTCATATCTGCATACTCCAAACATATCAATCTCCAGCTCAAAGAAGGCGTCCAGCCCGGGTTATCAGCCGTGCCCTCAGTATGTTCTGATTGGGTGTGTGGCGGGGAGCTGCCGTGCCAGTTGTTGAAGACCGTATTGACAGAAGGTTGGGCTAAGCGTTGCGTGCAAACACACACTAACCACGGGAATGATCTTGATTGTGCTTTATTGATTTATACCTGTATGATTTATTTATTTACTTATTGTTCACTTTTAAGGTGCTAAGAAAGTCAAGAGAAAGATGCTTCAAAGCATGAAACAGGAAAGGAGGAAGAAAGGGTCTAAATGGGATTGCTGTGAAATCTCCTAACCCCCTCCGGCACCCGCTATTGATATTTTATCAAGCACTTTGTGCTTCTTGATGTTGAACTTCACTTGTTTAACCTCTCAACATCATTAAATCCGTTCACATGGATGAAGTCAATTCTGAATGATAAATGGAGTTATTTCTCTGTGTGCCCAGTGTATTTTGTACTCGTCTCCCAGACACAAAGACCATCTTAATCATTAAAAAGAAGGGCCGATTGAATGCTTCTAAGTAGGGCTGATCAATTTTATTTCACCAAAAAGCAAAAGAGGTGATTTTTGGTGAAAAATCCCCTTCGCTGCTAGAGGGTGGTGGAAATTGTGCACGTTTTCCAACGCTTAATGCATGCCATTCTTTGGAGAATTATATATTTCACACCCGGGCAGTCACTCGTTTGAAAATTGTCTGTAATTTATGTTCCAGCATACAGAAAGCATGCAAGATACAAGCTCAATGTATTGATAATACAGTTGTAAAGTCGTGAATTAAACACAGTTAAAGCAGCCCATGCACCCATAACATGCAGCTAGATTTGCAGTTTCCTGAAGACATTTTCTGCTCGAACAAGGAATCCAGCAGTAGTTTTGCAATCAGCTTATTTGTAGGGAAAACAAATATTGCACATGATATGCTTACTCTATTCATTGTAGTTTATGCACGTTTAAGTTGCATGAAAACATTATGCTTGGACCTATGCAGGTTAATACAAATTAACATCATAGTAGCCTGTTATACTCCCTTTGGGAATATGTAATGCATTTATTTATGTTCAGCATTACTAAATCTCTGCACAATTCACATAAGGGTGCAAAAAATATACAAACATCATATATATACACATAGATACACACACACACATATTGTGAGTTTTGTATATTTTGTTTTGCATCCTTATATGTTTATGCTTTTAAATTTTGCACAATTTAGTCTCTTCTAATCTCCTTTTTAGGTCTCGGCTACCGTAGGCTGCGCTTGCGAATTCTCGCTGGCGAGATTTTATGTTTTCTAGATGGGGCTTAAACAAGCCAGCTCTTCTCCATTGGCTGGCTTCCTAAACGGCGGCCAGCCATTGGAGAAGAGCTTTGTCTGTCACTTTAAGCCCCGTCCATTTTGAATTGAGGGGCGTGTTTTTTCCTGTCCTTTCTCTCTGTGATGTCATCAGGAAAAAACACGCCCCCCAGTCTGAAAACGACGGGGCTTAGAGATGGCAAGCGCTTGTTTTAGGACTTGTGCCCTGGGTGCGGTAACACAGAGGTCATGCCCGTTCTCCTCCTCATTAAAAGCAAATGTGCTTTTATCCGAAAAGATTTTGACCTAGCGCCGCATGCGCATAATGATGCATTAGGTCACTCAACTGCAGTGGCAGCGAGGGCTGGAGGATTCATGGCAACGTTTCATTTTCAGACGAACAGCCTGTTGCGGCCGGAAGAAACCCCCGTCGGCAGCGGCAAATGGAGCTTTGTGCTCACTTCATCACCTGCCCGTGCACGTGGGGGGATTTATAACCCATCGTTCCATGTGCCCCCCCCTTTTATTGCCCTGTAGGCCTGTTATCGGCTGCGGGTGACTGATTCTGGGTCGGGAAGGAAGGGGAGTGGGATGGGGTTCGGTGCGGTGGAGGAAGGCACAGGCACACATGTGGGGGGCTGGCATGAGGTGCGGGACCTAAGTGGGGCCCTGGCGGCTCCCCCTCGGTAAGTTTGATCACAGAGCTGTGTGAAGTTGAGAGGGGGCATGCGAGCGGTCACTCAGGGGGGAGGTAGTACAGGGCGGCAGGGGCCAGCACCGTACCTGCGAAGTGCCGGAGCGTCTGCTGCTTCCTCCGTGGCATCCTGGAGAGTTTCCTCAGGACCTCTTCGATCCCTGGTCTTTTCATGCAGGAAGGCGGGGCGTTAAAAATACAAGAAAGGGGGTACTTGGAGTCTCCCAGGCTCAGCGGGTGAGGTCCTGGACGCGGCGGCACCCCCGGGGGGCTCAGTGGCCAGCCGCCGCTACGCCTCCGAGGCTTCGGGGCTGTGCTGGGCATGGGCGGGCGCCTGTCATCGTAAGTTCCCGCTGCTGCTGCTGCACCCTCCGGATGCCACATGCCGCTGGCAGGGGAACAGAGGCTAATGGTGTCAGCGACAGTCCGAATCCATGCCCCTTCTCTTCAAACCCCCTCTGCTCCTCTTCCCCCCCGTTGATCCCTCGCCCCTGACTGCTGACGAGGTGCTTCACTCACAACGTGTGAGGAGAATGGGGAAGGGTGTCCAGAGAGTGTGAGGTAAGTCGGGGCTCAGCGGAACGCTCTTAATTTGCAAAGTTTTCTGCCGAATACCGGGCTCACTAAATATCAAAGTGGTTGTTCTTGATTCCTACTCGTGCTCTTTTCTTCCATCGAATTCCTCTTCATGTCTCTATCTCTCTCCAGCATGTTATTTTTTTTTCATTCGTTTGCTCCTTTTCTCCATCTTTCTGAGCAGCATGTGAGAGCCCTGGCTATGCCAAGCTGTAGGTGTGTCTGTGTGTGTGTACAACCATGAGTCTGTGTGTGTGCAAAATGTAGGTGTGTCAGTGTGTGTGAAGTTGTGGGTGCTTGCATGAGTGTGCCGGTGTGCAAGTATGGGTGTGTGCACGAGTGTCAGCATATGATTAAGTGGTGGGAGTGAGTGTCGCCTGTGTGCAAGTTGTGAGTGTGTCCATAAGTTGTGTGTGTCGGCGTGCTTGTAAGCACGAGTCACTGTGTGCAAAAGTTATGGTGTGTGTGTGTCAGCGAATGTGCAAGTTGTGTGTGCATGGAAGTATGAGTGTTTTCATGTGTCAGTGTGTGTGCAAGTTATGGTGTGTGTATGTCAGCATGTTGTGTGTGGGAGAGTGTCAGCTTGTGTGCAAGTTGTGTGTGAGTGTCAGTGTGTGTGTGTGTAAGCATGTCTGGAAGGTGTGGTGTGTGTGTGCCAGCCTGCTGCAACCTATTGCATTGCAAATGCAATAGGTCTCGCATTTGCGAGAGATTAAGCTATTGGCATTGTAAATGACAATGCCATTTATTTAGCTGTTTTCAAAACCAACACATAAATAAAAAGTTTGTAATTTACAATGCCAATAGATCTAACTTTTGCAAAGGCGAGACCGTTGCATTGTAAATGCTTGTTATTTGTGCCGCTACGACCGTGTGATGAGGAAGTAAATGGCGTGGAGAGACACATATATATTCTTTTTCAGACGTTATTGAGTGTTAACTTTGTAGAGCACTTATCTATGTTTGAAAACTTAGGCACACCCGGGAGATAGCTCCACCTCTAGAGTTCAGCACGTGCTGCAGTGGTGGACTGGCCTGTCGGACAGTCTGGCACTGCCATATGTGCTAACTTGAAATGTCTAGTGTGTGGACTGTTTTTTGGTCCTGCCACGGCCCACAGGACCACAGGGTAACAAACGCTCAAAAACTGACCCTTTCAAGCTGGCCCAACAGCAGGACCAGGCTGCTAGACTCCCCATCAGGCCAGTCCAATACTACCTGCTGCAGAAATCCATGTGCCACCTGCATGTAGGAAGCTTGAAGACTGACAGGCAACTTTTAGCCTTCCATCCCTATCAGGTCAATCCAAAAAGTAATTTTTAGATTGCTAACAGGATGATGTGTAAATATATCACTCGCAAACTATAAGCATTGCAGTCAGAAGGAGGGGGGACAGGAATTGACACTATGTCACTATTCCACAGACAGTACATTTTTGAAGGGGCATGTACTCATTTTGTGTTTACAGCAAGCTGTCCTGTTCATCCTTAGCAGCTAATGAAGCTTATATCACTAGATGGTGCCAGATTAACTTTTAGGCCTATCAGACATTTTTGTCCCTGGCCATGCAAAAACTGTGTGGCCATGACCTTGTATGAGGTCAAAAAGCGAATAAAATAATTTTGCAGGCACACTGGGTTTAGAGTGGCTCGTTTTTCTCAGCGGATGGGTGAGAGGAACTTCATTGTATATATGTATGTATGTATGTATGTATGTATGTGTATATATATATATATATATATATCACTGAAAAACTATAGGTTTCAGGGACGTTATAGTTAGTTCGACATTTCACTCGTACAAAACCATAGAAATTCTCCCGTTATAATTAGTTCCGCAAACTATAACTCGCGCCCCCACTTCTGATCACGTCACATATTACATCATTCATGACATGGTCAGTGACATCACTGATTACATCACTGATGACATCTCAAATGACATCACTGATGACATCATCCAGTGACTGTGTGTTTCTGTAAAGTTTAAATATGTTTTATATATATGCCAAGGTGTATTGAGGAATGAGAGGGTTTATAAGTGTTTTGTTCAGATAGAGATTGGTTATTTTTTTTCTGAACTGGTGTGGTATCCATTTGTTGTGTTTTCACTGTGTTATTGTGTGTTTATGTATGAATGCTTTACACATTGCCTCTGAGATAAGCCTGACTGCTCGTGTCAAGCTACCAACGGGGTGAGAAGGGGTTTTCTGGGGTCCCTTATCCTGACTAGAAAAGGGGCCCTACTTGGACAGGATTCAAGCCACTGACAACTAGAGATCCCGTTTTCTAACAAAACCATTTTACATTGATAAACAATCTTTATGTGTTATATTATGTTGATAAACCAGGAATAAAAAATGTGCTAGCAATAGTAAAAGAAAAAAATCTTAGCTAAGAATTTGGAAACCATCTATTGTTATGCGTTTTCCGTACCTACACTCAAGGCCACTGAAATTATATGATTCTGTGGCCACAGCGTTGTCTACATAATTATAGTTTTGATGCATCTGCTCCATGATTGTGGCAACATGTTCCTGCTTTGTGGCGGACCATTTACAACGGTTGACTGGTCATCTTTCAATTCCTTATTGCTGTATTTGGGTGCTAAAATTGTACTAATAAGGTGCAATATTTTCCCAGGCAGTAGTGCCTTGTGTAAAAATATAAAAATAATAAAGTAAAACTATCACAAAATGTGTTTGCTGCATCATACCATATAATTGCCATTTCTTTCTGCTTAATTTAGCACATAACTCCAGTGGTTCTGCCTATACCCCAATCAAGACACAGCATTGTTCCTAAATTGTTTAAACATTACTTCAAGACATCACGTGGTTTGCAGTATTTTGTAATACTTCACATCATTCTGAATTTATACCGACAGCTGACTTGTGTGCAATCTACTGACAGTGATACCTTTCACATAAACAGTTATGTTGATATAACTGAAAGTTGGAATTCTCAACAAGACTCTGCAATGGCAATCGTTTTCTTTTACTGTGCTGAAATGATGTTTGCAAATTGAAGTAACATTTAGAAGCAGTAGTACATGGCTACCAGCAACCAGTGCTATTCTCTCACATTCAGAAAATATGTCTCTGCCATAGAACTGTCCGTGATGAAGCTTACTGTGCTGCCCCCCATTCCATAGCATTTCCTTGAGTTTGGGAAGGAACCGGGTGAGGAACCGACGGACACCCCGTCCCGAGAGGTGTCACTGCGCCTGCCCCGGGGGTGTCTCACTGCCCTTGGGACCGTCTCCACGCGGGAGCCCAGATCGGGGCTGCCATCTGCCATAGTTGGCACACTCTCGTGCCCAAGGTCCGTTGCCTTCTGCCCTCTTCTAGTGTTGCTGTCTACTGTGGATGTCAGAAGAACCGCTTAATTGTGTGAGGAGAATGGGGAAGGGTGTCCAGAGAGTGTGAGGTAAGTCGGGGCTCAGCGGAACGCTCTTAATTTGCAAAGTTTTCTGCCGAATACCGGGCTCACTAAATATCAAAGTGGTTGTTCTTGATTCCTACTCGTGCTCTTTTCTTCCATCAAATTCCTCTTCATGTCTCTATCTCTCTCCAGCATGTTATTTTTTTTTTCATTCGTTTGCTCCTTTTCTCCATCTTTCTGAGCAGCATGTGAGAGCCCTGGCTATGCCAAGCTGTAGGTGTGTCTGTGTGTGTGTACAACCATGAGTCTGTGTGTGTGCAAAATGTAGGTGTGTCAGTGTGTGTGAAGTTGTGGGTGCTTGCATGAGTGTGCCGGTGTGCAAGTATGGGTGTGTGCACGAGTGTCAGCATATGATTAAGTGGTGGGAGTGAGTGTCGCCTGTGTGCAAGTTGTGAGTGTGTCCATAAGTTGTGTGTGTCGGCGTGCCTGTAAGCACGAGTCACTGTGTGCAAAAGTTATGGTGTGTGTGTGTCAGCGAATGTGCAAGTTGTGTGTGCATGGAAGTATGAGTGTTTTCATGTGTCAGTGTGTGTGCAAGTTATGGTGTGTGTATGTCAGCATGTTGTGTGTGGGAGAGTGTCAGCTTGTGTGCAAGTTGTGTGTGAGTGTCAGTGTGTGTGTGTGTAAGCATGTCTGGAAGGTGTGGTGTGTGTGCCAGCCTGCTGCAACTTATTGCA
The DNA here is from genome assembly GCF_964263255.1 of Lissotriton vulgaris. Taxonomy (NCBI): domain Eukaryota; kingdom Metazoa; phylum Chordata; class Amphibia; order Caudata; family Salamandridae; genus Lissotriton; species Lissotriton vulgaris. Next base: position 1,045,755,468 of record NC_141697.1, on the reverse strand, counting down.
TTGCAAATGCAATAGGTCTCGCATTTGCGAGAGATTAAGCTATTGGCATTGTAAATGACAATGCCATTTATTTAGCTGTTTTCAAAACCAACACATAAATAAAAAGTTTGTAATTTACAATGCCAATAGATCTAACTTTTGCAAAGGCGAGACCGTTGCATTGTAAATGCTTGTTATTTGTGCAGCTACGACCGTGTGATGAGGAAGTAAATGGCGTGGAGAGACACATATATATTCTTTTTCAGACGTTATTGAGTGTTAACTTTGTAGAGCACTTATCTATGTTTGAAAACTTAGGCACACCCGGGAGATAGCTCCACCTCTAGAGTTCAGCACGTGCTGCAGTGGTGGACTGGCCTGTCGGACAGTCTGGCACTGCCATATGTGCTAACTTGAAATGTCTAGTGTGTGGACTGTTTTTTGGTCCTGCCACGGCCCACAGGACCACAGGGTAACACACGCTCAAAAACTGACCCTTTCAAGCTGGCCCAACAGCAGGACCAGGCTGCTAGACTCCCCATCAGGCCAGTCCAATACTACCTGCTGCAGAAATCCATGTGCCACCTGCATGTAGGAAGCTTGAAGACTGACAGGCAACTTTTAGCCTTCCATCCCTATCAGGTCAATCCAAAAAGTAATTTTTAGATTGCTAACAGGATGATGTGTAAATATATCACTCGCAAACTATAAGCATTGCAGTCAGAAGGAGGGGGGACAGGAATTGACACTATGTCACTATTCCACAGACAGTACATTTTGAAGGGGCATGTACTCATTTTGTGTTTACAGCAAGCTGTCCTGTTCATCCTTAGCAGCTAATGAAGCTTATATCACTAGATGGTGCCAGATTAACTTTTAGGCCTATCAGACATTTTTGTCCCTGGCCATGCAAAAACTGTGTGGCCATGACCTTGTATGAGGTCAAAAAGCGAATAAAATAATTTTGCAGGCACACTGGGTTTAGAGTGGCTCGTTTTTCTCAGCGGATGGGTGAGAGGAACTTCATTGTATATATGTATGTATGTATGTATGTATGTATATATATATATATATATATATATCACTGAAAAACTATAGGTTTCAGGGACGTTATAGTTAGTTCGACATTTCACTCGTACAAAACCATAGAAATTCTCCCGTTATAATTAGTTCCGCAAACTATAACTCGCGCCCCCACTTCTGATCACGTCACATATTACATCATTCATGACATGGTCAGTGACATCACTGATTACATCACTGATGACATCTCAAATGACATCACTGATGACATCATCCAGTGACTGTGTGTTTCTGTAAAGTTTAAATATGTTTTATATATATGCCAAGGTGTATTGAGGAATGAGAGGGTTTATAAGTGTTTTGTTCAGATAGAGATTGGTTATTTTTTTTCTGAACTGGTGTGGTATCCATTTGTTGTGTTTTCACTGTGTTATTGTGTGTTTATGTATGAATGCTTTACACATTGCCTCTGAGATAAGCCTGACTGCTCGTGTCAAGCTACCAACGGGGTGAGAAGGGGTTTTCTGGGGTCCCTTATCCTGACTAGAAAAGGGGCCCTACTTGGACAGGATTCAAGCCACTGACAACTAGAGATCCCGTTTTCTAACAAAACCATTTTACATTGATAAACAATCTTTATGTGTTATATTATGTTGATAAACCAGGAATAAAAAATGTGCTAGCAATAGTAAAAGAAAAAAATCTTAGCTAAGAATTTGGAAACCATCTATTGTTATGCGTTTTCCGTACCTACACTCAAGGCCACTGAAATTATATGATTCTGTGGCCACAGCGTTGTCTACATAATTATAGTTTTGATGCATCTGCTCCATGATTGTGGCAACATGTTCCTGCTTTGTGGCGGACCATTTACAACGGTTGACTGGTCATCTTTCAATTCCTTATTGCTGTATTTGGGTGCTAAAATTGTACTAATAAGGTGCAATATTTTCCCAGGCAGTAGTGCCTTGTGTAAAAATATAAAAATAATAAAGTAAAACTATCACAAAATGTGTTTGCTGCATCATACCATATAATTGCCATTTCTTTCTGCTTAATTTAGCACATAACTCCAGTGGTTCTGCCTATACCCCAATCAAGACACAGCATTGTTCCTAATTGTTTAAACATTACTTCAAGACATCACGTGGTTTGCAGTATTTTGTAATACTTCACATCATTCTGAATTTATACCGACAGCTGACTTGTGTGCAATCTACTGACAGTGATACCTTTCACATAAACAGTTATGTTGATATAACTGAAAGTTGGAATTCTCAACAAGACTCTGCAATGGCAATCGTTTTCTTTTACTGTGCTGAAATGATGTTTGCAAATTGAAGTAACATTTAGAAGCAGTAGTACATGGCTACCAGCAACCAGTGCTATTCTCTCACATTCAGAAAATATGTCTCTGCCATAGAACTGTCCGTGATGAAGCTTACTGTGCTGCCCCCCATTCCATAGCATTTCCTTGAGTTTGGGAAGGAACCGGGTGAGGAACCGACGGACACCCCGTCCCGAGAGGTGTCACTGCGCCTGCCCCGGGGGTGTCTCACTGCCCTTGGGACCGTCTCCACGCGGGAGCCCAGATCGGGGCTGCCATCTGCCATAGTTGGCACACTCTCGTGCCCAAGGTCCGTTGCCTTCTGCCCTCTTCTAGTGTTGCTGTCTACTGTGGATGTCAGAAGAACCGCTTAATTGTGTGAGGAGAATGGGGAAGGGTGTCCAGAGAGTGTGAGGTAAGTCGGGGCTCAGCGGAACGCTCTTAATTTGCAAAGTTTTCTGCCGAATACCGGGCTCACTAAATATCAAAGTGGTTGTTCTTGATTCCTACTCGTGCTCTTTTCTTCCATCAAATTCCTCTTCATGTCTCTATCTCTCTCCAGCATGTTATTTTTTTTTTCATTCGTTTGCTCCTTTTCTCCATCTTTCTGAGCAGCATGTGAGAGCCCTGGCTATGCCAAGCTGTAGGTGTGTCTGTGTGTGTGTACAACCATGAGTCTGTGTGTGTGCAAAATGTAGGTGTGTCAGTGTGTGTGAAGTTGTGGGTGCTTGCATGAGTGTGCCGGTGTGCAAGTATGGGTGTGTGCACGAGTGTCAGCATATGATTAAGTGGTGGGAGTGAGTGTCGCCTGTGTGCAAGTTGTGAGTGTGTCCATAAGTTGTGTGTGTCGGCGTGCCTGTAAGCACGAGTCACTGTGTGCAAAAGTTATGGTGTGTGTGTGTCAGCGAATGTGCAAGTTGTGTGTGCATGGAAGTATGAGTGTTTTCATGTGTCAGTGTGTGTGCAAGTTATGGTGTGTGTATGTCAGCATGTTGTGTGTGGGAGAGTGTCAGCTTGTGTGCAAGTTGTGTGTGAGTGTCAGTGTGTGTGTGTGTAAGCATGTCTGGAAGGTGTGGTGTGTGTGCCAGCCTGCTGCAACTTATTGCATTGCAAATGCAATAGGTCTCGCATTTGCGAGAGATTAAGCTATTGGCATTGTAAATGACAATGCCATTTATTTAGCTGTTTTCAAAACCAACACATAAATAAAAAGTTTGTAATTTACAATGCCAATAGATCTAACTTTTGCAAAGGCGAGACCGTTGCATTGTAAATGCTTGTTATTTGTGCAGCTACGACCGTGTGATGAGGAAGTAAATGGCGTGGAGAGACACATATATATTCTTTTTCAGACGTTATTGAGTGTTAACTTTGTAGAGCACTTATCTATGTTTGAAAACTTAGGCACACCCGGGAGATAGCTCCACCTCTAGAGTTCAGCACGTGCTGCAGTGGTGGACTGGCCTGTCGGACAGTCTGGCACTGCCATATGTGCTAACTTGAAATGTCTAGTGTGTGGACTGTTTTTTGGTCCTGCCACGGCCCACAGGACCACAGGGTAACACACGCTCAAAAACTGACCCTTTCAAGCTGGCCCAACAGCAGGACCAGGCTGCTAGACTCCCCATCAGGCCAGTCCAATACTACCTGCTGCAGAAATCCATGTGCCACCTGCATGTAGGAAGCTTGAAGACTGACAGGCAACTTTTAGCCTTCCATCCCTATCAGGTCAATCCAAAAAGTAATTTTTAGATTGCTAACAGGATGATGTGTAAATATATCACTCGCAAACTATAAGCATTGCAGTCAGAAGGAGGGGGGACAGGAATTGACACTATGTCACTATTCCACAGACAGTACATTTTGAAGGGGCATGTACTCATTTTGTGTTTACAGCAAGCTGTCCTGTTCATCCTTAGCAGCTAATGAAGCTTATATCACTAGATGGTGCCAGATTAACTTTTAGGCCTATCAGACATTTTTGTCCCTGGCCATGCAAAAACTGTGTGGCCATGACCTTGTATGAGGTCAAAAAGCGAATAAAATAATTTTGCAGGCACACTGGGTTTAGAGTGGCTCGTTTTTCTCAGCGGATGGGTGAGAGGAACTTCATTGTATATATGTATGTATGTATGTATGTATGTATATATATATATATATATATATATCACTGAAAAACTATAGGTTTCAGGGACGTTATAGTTAGTTCGACATTTCACTCGTACAAAACCATAGAAATTCTCCCGTTATAATTAGTTCCGCAAACTATAACTCGCGCCCCCACTTCTGATCACGTCACATATTACATCATTCATGACATGGTCAGTGACATCACTGATTACATCACTGATGACATCTCAAATGACATCACTGATGACATCATCCAGTGACTGTGTGTTTCTGTAAAGTTTAAATATGTTTTATATATATGCCAAGGTGTATTGAGGAATGAGAGGGTTTATAAGTGTTTTGTTCAGATAGAGATTGGTTATTTTTTTTCTGAACTGGTGTGGTATCCATTTGTTGTGTTTTCACTGTGTTATTGTGTGTTTATGTATGAATGCTTTACACATTGCCTCTGAGATAAGCCTGACTGCTCGTGTCAAGCTACCAACGGGGTGAGAAGGGGTTTTCTGGGGTCCCTTATCCTGACTAGAAAAGGGGCCCTACTTGGACAGGATTCAAGCCACTGACAACTAGAGATCCCGTTTTCTAACAAAACCATTTTACATTGATAAACAATCTTTATGTGTTATATTATGTTGATAAACCAGGAATAAAAAATGTGCTAGCAATAGTAAAAGAAAAAAATCTTAGCTAAGAATTTGGAAACCATCTATTGTTATGCGTTTTCCATACCTACACTCAAGGCCACTGGAATTATATGATTCTGTGGCCACAGCGTTGTCTACATAATTATAGTTTTGATGCATCTGCTCCATGATTGTGGCAACATGTTCCTGCTTTGTGGCGGACCATTTACAACGGTTGACTGGTCATCTTTCAATTACTTATTGCTGTATTTGGGTGCTAAAATTGTACTAATAAGGTGCCATATTTTCCCAGGCAGTAGTGCCTTGTGTAAAAATATAAAAATAATAAAGTAAAACTATCACAAAATGTGTTTGCTGCATCATACCATATAATTGCCATTTCTTTCTGCTTAATTTAGCACATAACTCCAGTGGTTCTGCCAATACCCCAGTCATGACACAGCATTGTTCCTAAAATGTTTAAACATTACTTCAAGACATCACGTGGTTTGCAGTATTTTGTAATACTTCACATCATTCTGAATTTATACCGACAGCTGACTTGTGTGTCTACTGACAGTGATCCCTTTCACATAAACAGTTATGTTGATGTAACTGAAAGTTGGAATTCTCAACAAGACTCTGCAATGGCAATCGTTTTCTTTTGCTGTGCTGAAATGATGTTTGCAAATTGTATTAATATTTAGAAGCAGTAGTACATGACTACCAGCAACCAGTGCTATTCTCTCACATTCAGAAAATATGGCTCTGCTGTAGAACTGTCTGTGATGAAGCTTAGTGTGCTGCCACCCATTCCATAGCATTTCCTTGAGTTTGGGAAGCTTGCTCTACTACTGCCTAAGTTATAACTAGGAAAAACTAAGGGCAACCAGTGCCACTGCTATAACTGAACATAGACAGTGAACTTGTTAGCCTCCAAGATGCTGTGTGGGGAGCTCCCCCCATGAAAACCTTGGGGAAACAAAGGGCAAATGGTTCATTTTAAATCACATTTGTTCTACAGCACCATAGGTTTTGTAGGTAGGTCTGAAGGGAAACTAACTAAATATTCCATAAACAATATGTTGTGCTTCAAGAAATCCTGTATCAGACTATGAAAGATTTTATGCCTGTTACAATACAAAGGAAGTGCAGCAGGAACACGGTAGTGTGTAATACAAGAAGTGGCTATCTCAAGTACATATGCCTAACACAATAGAAAAACTAGTTTTCACAATTCACTTTTATGTACAGAACTATTTGCCACTTCGGACCAAACATTATATTTGCAGAGACAGTGATATCTTGGGTGTGGAGGAGAAACCTGAGTTGGCAAAGGAGGTCCTAAGTCATCTAAATAGTCAATGGCTTGATCGACTAACCTGACCTCAGGTCCCGTGACCCACCACTGGACCAAGGAGGTCAAGATGAATCTTCAATTTCGCCCACAATTTGGTGAGCTTCAAGCCATGGAGAAAGGCCCCCTAAATTTCACTCAGATGTAGTCTCTCCCGTGGCGTTTAGGTGCTGAATTTGTGAGAGTCTTGGTGCTACTTTAATATTATTTTTATGAAGTATTTTCCAAAATGAAGGTCAAAGATACTCAAGATCAAGCTTATAAAATATTGCTTGATATCCCCTCCTATTAGTTGTCTGCCTTGGTTCTGAGATACAAGCACACTCTTGTGTTTAGTTATGTCTGTTTCTTTCCAGTTTATATTGTTTGCATTAGTTTTACAAATGAAATGTTTCTTGATGGAGATGTTTCTTTTCATTTTCTTATATTGCTCTGGCTACTATGTTATTTAATAAATGGAATACAATTAAAATGTATAATAGGTTTCCTTTATTTTGTGTTAGTCTTTTGAACAATTAATAGTTAATGTCTCTTTCCTAAAACTAATTTCAGATGAATAGCCTGGAAGACAATGGGAATTTACGTGAACAGGTATTTTTAACTATCAACGTTATATAAAAGACAATTGCTATAAATAAGTAATTCCTGATCTTATCTGCTTAACATAACATTTACACTCAAGAAAAATCATCAGGCCATTACATTGAATCAACTCTCTTTGCAACCCCATTGGCTTTTATCAACAGAACTGTGGAATAACAAATGCCTGTACTGTTGCTAGGCTTACAGTGCTAAGAAACTGGAACTCAAACAGGCTATTTAAACCTGAAACCTGGATAGAGGAGATGGCAAAGTTTACTGCATTAGAGATAGTAACGCTAGTGGAAGGGATTATGGGCTCCGGAAAATAAAGGGAAACTGCATAGATATGTGCGAAGTGTAGGAGTGACTAGAACATATTAATTGAGTCAAGATCTCACTCTATATCGAATTCCACCAGACCCATAAAACCGTATTATACTCAGTGGATGTAATTGGTAAAACAAATATATTTACTGTAGAAAAACATTAATATTTTGTTTAAAAATGTAATAACATGTATGGTATATAAAAGGGGTCCTGGGGAAATCCCTTGGCTCAAAGCTAAAAATAGAAAATGTTTACTTTTTGATTAGACTGTAGCAAATGAGATTTTGGGTTTGAAATGTATTATCTTTTCTAAAACACTTTCAACTTTAAAGGAAATTATGCTTGTTTGAGCTACAAACGTTGTGTGTATCTTTAAAGAACCACACCAAATATTTCTAAAGGCATCAATGCATACTTGATTTTTTCGTTGGGTTGGTTGGTAAGATGATGTGCAAGTTATTTCTATTAAATAAACTAAAATAGCGATTTAAGATATAAAAGTTATACAGCATTTCTACAACAGATGATAAACTTTTTTAAAGGTTTAATTACAATGTTTGACTTTGAGGTGGAAATTGCACCAAAAGTGGGAAATTCACTAAGTAGCACGACATTTTCCATAGCATTTTTCCTTGCTGAAGAACCCCCTGGAAGCATACTTTCTTATCCACATTTTAGAGAGAAACGCAAAACTATCCTCTTTATTTATAAATATTTTATGCATGCTCATTGAAATCAGAGTAGCTTGCTTTCTTGGTCAGCGTAGGCAATGGGCTAACAGACGCATTTTATAATTTTTTGGCATAACATTGGGAACCTAACATAACACAAGGAATTGTGCAAGGCTTAATTTCAGTCGTTTGCCCCAATAATGGCCACATCCTGTTAAAGATAAAAAGAAAGTACAGACAAACATTAGCTAACTCATAGATCCTGGACACTGCGCGGAATGAGTTTATATTAAAGGTAAATGTTTTAATAACAAAAGAATGGACCAGAAGAGCAGTTCCAAAGTTAATAATGATCCTTCAAAGTTGTGAGAATTATGTCATGCATAGTGTCAAGTGACTGAACTAGGAAATACATTCACAACTCATGAGCCCTGGCCCTTTCTCACTTACGCACTCCTCTGTATAAATAGAACCAGGAAGTGTTGTGATGCCCACAAGAACTCTGATGCAAGCGGAAGCTTAATAGCAATGATCACCAGGAGTATTAGCAAACCATTTGATAACCTTTCCTCCATATTAATCACTAAGGCACATGGCCCTCTCCACCACAGCAATACGTCATCAAGAGAGCTCAAGTCAATGATGCAAGATCCCCCACTGCTGGGGTGGCACAAAGAGCAAAATCAGGAAACCATCGAACATGTGAACGATTACGTTTGACAGGGGTGTTTAGGGAAGTGCAAGAAGAGTGATCATTAGTAATCATTACTACATTTTAAAAGATCATTACCTACTTTCGTTCAAACCAAATACTAACATATAGCGCGCTGCTGAGCTGGAATCTGAATTCTTTACAATTTTCAACATTGAAATAGACCATAAGGCAAAGGGCAGTGCTGGGATTTTTTTTAGCACTGACCCCAGAGCACAGGCACTGTCAGATCTCTGTGGCTCTTAGCACCTTTGATGCCATCTTCATATTTTATACACAATACAAATAAGGCAGGAAATACCAACGCTTCACAAAAATATGTTAATTCAAGTTAATTATCGGGTAACATAAGAATGGGAATGAGAAAACTTTGAAGGGTATTGATAAACATTCCAGACCTCTGCATTATCTTTCTTGTATTCATTACACGATCACAGTCAAAAAGATATCTCCCTTTTTTAAGCCAAACCTAAAAAGGTACTAGTCCAATAAAATTGAGTGAGAAATTGTGTTCAATAGGCATTGTTATCCTGTGAACCACTGATCCTGAGTTTGAATCCTTGCAAAGCCAACTCAGCCACCCATCCCTTCAAGGTTGGTAGAGTCAGCATCATTACATTAGTTTAGAGTACATCCTATTATTTGCAGTGCTGTGATAAACATGCCTATCTATGCTTAAATTACCCGCCCCCTTGGCCACAGAAGTACACATACAAAATGTCAACGTCTGCTACTAGTTTGCTCGATGCAGAGTTCCAAGACTAAAATAAATATGCAATATCGCATGACAGGAGTATATCACACAGGCCTCTAAGTTCAGTCCTCGTTTTATAAAGCATTTATTATATAAATATCAGCCCTTTTTCAGAAAACAAAAATATCATTGCTGAGTAAAATGCAAATTCACCATTTAAAGTTGAAACATTTGAGGAAGAGTCACAAACCATTTTAAATTTACAGTTATGAGTTTCGTCACTTAAGGAGAGGTAAGAAACTTTAATGGGTCATCAGTTAGAAGTCCGTTTTTTAAAAGCTAGATGTAATAGACAAATCAGAATAATGCTGGTAATTTAAGCACGAACTGGATCATGATCTACTACTATTAAAGTAAATGAACAAGGGACAGGAAGTGAAAGCCCAGACAGCAATACCAGGAGCTGAAGAGTATTCAGATTAGCATACTCAAATCCTGCCTGTGACAATGCACAGGCTTTTCACTGAGGGCCTGATTCACAAAGGTAGACGTACACTTGTGTAAGTTTACTATTGTTTGCTATTCACAAACTTATTGCACTAGTAGTACCTTTACAACTGCAGAGTCTCCGCACTTAAAAAATAGGTCTGTCTTATCTTTTTATGTGCGGAATGTAAGTTTACCTTTGAGAATCAGGCACTGATGGGTTTATTTACAAGCCCCTTGCGCCACCGGTATATCACGTTTTGCCATATTAAAAGTGACGCACCTCCAACGCAAGGGGCTTGAAAATAAGCCCCTGAGTCTTCGATTCCAAGTAAAGTATGATCAGTAATATGGTGTTAGCTGCTGACAGAATTCTGCATCAGGGAGAGCTGGATTAGACAAAGGTTGTATTTTCATACTGCTCTTTGGCCTCACTAAAAATGCCCCTGTAATCTGGATTTGGGTACAAATGGGAGTTTCTGCCCCGATAGGATAACAAGCAGTGCAATAATACTGTGTTTTTCATCAGACAAATTTCGGCAGCCAAAACCTGTTGCAATTTGTCCTTGGGAATACTGCAGATTGTAACACGGGAATGCTGAGAGCTCAATTTAAGACAATGGAGTAGCTCCAGGCTTAGCATGGCTGGTTTAAACCTAGAGCTCCAACATTCCAATGCTTGTCTTCATGTTTCTCCCCTTTTAAATTTAGAACATTATATCCTTATTGGGTGGAATGTTCTAACCCCCTTATAGCCCTTCTGCCTCTGGCTATACTGGTTGTTAAAGGCCCTCTTCCTCATTATAGGCCCTCGCCAGTGACTAGAGTGCAGGATACCATCTTAGTAGTGACTGCCAGCTTACAACCTCTAGACCCATTCCAAGAAAACCATGCATTTAGTTGCTTGTGCACTGTGCGTTCCCTCAACTATCAGAGACTACCCTTGCATCACAGAATCTGTTTGGATTGATTAGATTTAGTGGCCACCGATACCGTTGGTTGCACATCGCCACTCTATCACACACGTATGACTAACACACATTATATGGAAAGTCAGAATTTCATGCATATCCACTTTCAGATATTTATCCTGCTTTCAAACACTCCAAGCTGATAAATTACACACACAAACACTCTGTTTATATTTCTGCTGCTTGTCCAACTGGACATTGTGTTTACATGTGGAGATCTCCCATGCATGTGCCTGGCGTCGCCCTGAATGCAGGAAATCCATTCAGAATGAGCAAGGTAATGTTTGCTAATGTGTGGACAACTCCCTTCTTCAAGCTGACAGATAAGCTTGGACTCTCTGTTTGTATAACATTGAATTATGCAGTTTAAAACTGACGTCATCAAATCCATTTGCCAACAGACAGACCTCCGATTACAAGAGTTCATGCCAAAGAGAGTGTAGCACTTGGAGAAAAATATTTTTTTTTACATAAAATATGTGTTTGAGTGATTGAAACTCCATTAAAGTCAAGAAAGCCACTAAACATGGCCAAGACTGAGGGCCTCATTTATAAAAAGTGTCACATCGCTGGACAAAAACAGCAATGCAACACATTTCAGTGTGCCCTCCTTGCGACACCATGGATGCGCCTTATTTAAACTACGACACTCCATGTCACAAGGATTGAACAGATACGTCAAGAATCACGACATATTTGTTGGCACAGTAATGACACGTTGCTGGAGTATGTCACAAAACAGAAGCAACTACAGAAATGTGTCATTACACATGGACGAGTCACATGTAAAAGGCCTGCATCCCTCCTCATGCCTGCTGTGTATCAGGAATAAGGATTTGAGGCAGTAAAGTCATAGAAGTGGCACAGTGAAATCTCATAGATTTCACTGCGCCACTTCTACGAGCCTTTTTTGCATGGGAACGCCCACCCAGCATACATTAGACCTGACGCAAGTATAATGTAGCGCAGGGGTTTACAAAGTGACGTATCTACCTAGAAGCATCACTTTTGTAAAAAGGGCGCAGTGTGACGCATTTTTCACGCTGCTGCAGCGTCACAAAAAAGTGACACAAACGGTGGCGTAAGGCCTCATAAATAACGCCCTATGGCTGCACTCCAAGGCACAACCTGGACCTAATGTGCACACCTCTGATGTCTTATACTGCATGTAGCCTTTTTTACTCAGCATTGTTGCCTCAGTACCGTAAGTAGGTTTTCATTAAGTGCTGCATTTTGCTGCTTAGTCCCTACACGCTGCTTGAAGAGGAAGTGTATAGAGCTGTTGTACTGGTACAAACACCCAAGATGTTCATGACCTGTGAGTGCTGCATGCAAACATGTGTGAACATTTTGATTGTCAGTGAAGTTGATGCATGTCTCTAGAGATTTGACACGCTCTTAGGCATGTGGCTACCCAGAAAGGGAGAGTGTTGAGCAAGGATCCAGCCTCGATGAGTTGCATACACTAAAGTTTTTAATGGGGCTGTGTACTTTGGGTGAACTCTTCACCTGGTGGAAAACAGAGAAGAACAGGTAGGCCTTTCGTTCATTTTGCAATCTTTACGACTCCATGTTAGTTTGGCATGTGATGTCCAGTGGTGGCTCGCCGAGGGAGTGGTGCGAGAGGTGAGGTGGGACGGGGGAGGGGCAGGGCAGTTGGGTTAGTGGACTTGGACATACGACGGCATGGAGTAAGGTAAGTAAGTAAATAAATAAAAGTATTTACCTTGCGCTCGCTGTATTCCCAACTTGGCGATGCAGCGAGCGCAAGGTAAATAGTTTTATTTATTTATTTACTTACTTTACTCCCTGCCATCGTATGTCCGAGTCCACAACCCCCCCCCACCCTGCCCCTCCCCTGCCCCACTGCTCCGCAGCACTCCCTCGGCGAGCCGCCACTGGTGATGTCACAATGAGAGCACTTGCGTAACGAAAGTTGAGGGGGCCCCCCTTCATGGTACATGAAAATGCCCCCAATCCGTATTTATTATGGAGCTCTCAGACTTGAGTACGGTGCTGAGGGGGCCCCCTGCAGCTCGGGGGCTCCCCCGCACTGCGGGGGCTGTGGGGGCCTGTGTTACGCCCCGGAATGAGAGATGTCCACAGATCCTGGGAATTGCAGTCCTAACAGGCCCTTTTCACAGAACTCATATGCTGGAAACACAAAGACAATGCTATTCTGCTAACGAGAACATGGGTTGTATTTTTTAGACACCGTTGCTATAGGTGCGAAAAAAAATCTATGCCGATGATGAAATTAAAGTCTCATTTACTTTGTGGAAGGAGGTTTTGTGGCTGCTGTTTGAGGTACCGTTATTAAAGGTACAGAAGACAAGTAGAAGTAATTGTTCCATGACGAGAGAAAGGATCATTGCTAAAACTATTTTTGTCTTGCTGACTTCTACCACCGCAATATTAGAAGCATTCACTTCCCACTTCTAGTATATTTTTTGATTGTGAATAAATGTCACATTGCGTCATGGTCTGCAAGAGGATCTGTTAAATGTTTTATGATGCAACATAGTGCAAGGTGAAGGGATTTTATTTATATCAGTATGGTCTTTGAAAGAAACCACATCAGACTTCAAATGTGTCAAAGCAAATTTCCCCCAAATCTCTCAGCAATATGGGGAATACAATCAGGGAACCGGAAATATGTCCCTTTTTATATACTTTAATAACTGTGACTATCGCTGTAGCAATAGGGTGTAACAGATGTAAGCAAGCTGGGCAGGAAAGAAGAAATATAGCTACATATATGTATGTATGCTGTGTTTGTATAGAGTGAACCTAGCTGAAAGACTAACAAGTTGTTTGCGTTGACCGAGACAGAGACAACAAAAAGAGAATGAATCTATAAAGGATTCCTCGGTTATGAGAAGGGAGGTAGACTATTTAGTGTGTCATAATGTAGTGTTCTTTGAAAAGGTGTGTCTTTAGCACTTTCAACAGCTTCTAATGCTTTCAGTGTTTTTAGTTAGTCCCAAACATGAGCTTCTGTGTTCAGAGAATCTACACAAATGGTTCACACCTCAACAGAACAGAAAGCAAATGCATTTAGCACTGTAGTGCGCTTTGTGTCATTTCAAGTGTCTATTATTAGAACAATTGCCCTCTGTGGTACTGTCTCAAATACACTGTCAATGAAAAATTGAACATAACATTTTAGTCAACACCATGCTCAGTATAGTGCTAAGAATTTTCATGGATAGATTCAAAGTTAACAAATGCAATTGAAAATATGCAGATTGGCTGAAATTCTACATTTTATCACATTGAGATTTTGCTCTCTTGTAAGTGGATTGCGGGGCTGATTCTGCGACTGGTGAAGTGGAAGAGGCCTCCATGTGTGTGCTTCACAAGGAAATAATTGTAGACTGAAAATGAGATGGGATATGGTAAGCTCGTTCAATCCAAACCAAAAAGTCTTCAGACGTGCATATACACGCTTGATCCTCAAAGGAGCCTTAACCCTCATATAAAGAGTCATTTGGATATGCCATGTCACCTTCTGGGGTGGCACCTAAAGGTAACAGCACTTTCCAGATTTGCTCTTTGGTAATAATTTTGTTTCTTTTCTACCTAATACAAGAAGAATCCTAGAAGTGATGTGTGATGTTTGTCTTTAAAAACCGCCTCTGAATATGTTAAACCTGGTCATCTGCCAAACATTACAATAAATAAATTAGGTGGATCCCCTCTGATGTCATTACACTGCTGTACATCGGTAATAGGGATACAAAGACCAATAGAAGCGTCTATCTGCCTGTGGCCCTAAGACTTATACCACCACATGGCCTTTAAGATCGGAACTGCTAAATTTTCAACAAAATATTAAAGACTGAACTTTTTGCCTTCCTTCTGTATTTTATTCTGACCTGTTGTTGGTTGTTTTATGACTCTGGGCGCTTTCCCACTGCTGATCAGTGCTAAAGTTCATATGCTCTCTATTGTAAATTGTTGTAAGGGATTAGTGACTCCATGATTGGCTATTTGATTTCCTTGTCAGTCCCTAGTACAGTGCACCATGTGTGCCCAGGGCGTGTAAATCAAATGCTGCTGGTGGGCTGCTGGTGGGCTTGCAGCACTGGTTGTGCCCCCCACAGAAGCAGCTCATAAAATATGTCTCAGGCATCCCATTGCCATTGCAGAGCCTGTGTGCAGTCTGGGACTGCCATGTCGAATTGGCAAGTCCACCCACTTGTCAGTCCCTATACCTTCCCTTTTCTACATGCCAGCCACCTCTAAGGTAGGCCCAAAGTACCCCCATGGGCAGGATGCAATATATGTAAAAGGTAGGACATGCCCTGATGTGTGTCGCATGTCCTGATAGTGAATTACAGCCAATTGTGTTTTTCACAATAGCAAGGCTACATGTTCTCATGGGGCAGAATAGGCAGTTTGATTATAACATCTTATAATCCTAACCGACCCAAGGAACAAGATTGAAATTTGAGTTTAGAATGCCTGAACTCAGAATGTTAAAATACATATTTTAGTGAGGGTGATTTTTACATTCTGTGTTTGAAAATACCACTTTTAGAATGGAGGTAATTTCTTGCCTAACCATCCAGATGTCTCTGCTGGGTTTGTGTATTTCATGTCTGGTTTGTGAGTGACAGGGGGCTGGAGAGGGCCTTGGCTCCAGCAGTCTGATGGGTCAGGGCTGGGCTGAATAGGACCTGCATTGAATAAAGAGTAGAGGTAGGAGATTTCCTTTCACTGCCCTGAGCCCTCATAGAATAGAGAGTAGGGATGGAGATTTCCTTTCACTGACCTGAGCCCTCATAGAATAGAGAGTAGGGGGGGTGATTTCTTTCCAGCTACCTGGGCCAGGTCTGCTCTCAAACAATGCTGTCTCCACCTCCTGCCAGGAAGCTGCACCCAGGAGGACAGAACTGGTTTTTACTAGACACAGAAACTCTTTGCTTTCAGAGAACAAATGAGTTTGCAGTATACATATTGGGGTCCAGACCCCAGAACTTTAGATCACTTCTGGGAATCAAGATGAACCCTTTGCCAAGGCAAGAAACCCAGGAATCTGGAGGAGGAGACTGCCCCTGTGCTGTTTGCTATTTGGCGTTGGCCTGCAGTGGTTATTTTTTGCTGAGGAAAGGAGAAAAGGAACTTTGTGTGTACTTTAATCATCTTGAGGAAGATCTCTAAGGGCTTGAAGCTGAGCTTGCCTCCTGTTCTGAAGTCTCAGGGACACAAAGACTTCACCACAAGCTCCCCCTGAATTCCCTTGTTGGGAATTCTACTTGCGATGAGATGGCTGCTATTGTTTGGACACTCTGAGAGACTGTGTGTCACTAGGAGCTGGAAGGGCAATGCAATGAGGAGAAGCGTGCCGCCACCACAGCTGTTCGCCATCGCATCACAGACGAAGCGTGTCGCATCACTGGAGAAGCATGCCGCCGCAAAGGTCGCCGTCGCATCACTGGAGAAGCTTGTCGCAGGGCCTGTTGCAACTCCAAAGTTCATCGATTTTGTCGCGCGGCCGTCGGGTGTGCACACATCGCATTCACGTTGCCGCATCCCATCAAAGATGCCATTTTGTTGCATCACACTGGATCGTCGCATCTCATCAAGGCACCATCTTGTCGCATTGCACCGGATCACAGTAAGAAACCGGCGCATCACCTCCTCTCCAGTAAGGAACCGACGCATCACCTCCCCTGCGCTGCAAGAAGGAACTGACGCATCACCTCCCCCGAAACAAGGAACTGATGCATCACCTTCCCTGCGACCCTTTTGTTTGCATTGCGTGACGCATCCAAGGTACTTTGAGAGTAAAGTGTTGCATTTCCATCTACATTGAACTAAGCTATTTCTACCATTTTAAAGTCTTATTTTCGATTACTGTATTGTGGATTTTTGTCGTTTGGTCTTGTGTTAAGGCTAGTAAAGATTATTGATTTTTCTAAAATGGTGTGGTGTCCATTTGTAGTGTTTTCATTGTATTACTGTATGTATTTGATTAACAGACTGCCTCTAAGATAAGCCTGTCTGCTCGTGCCAAGCTACCAAGGGGTGAGCAGGGGTTATCTAGGAGTGTGACCCCTTATCCTGACTAGATGCAAGGGTCCCTATTTGGACAAAGGTGCAAACCATTGCCAACTAGAGACCCCCGTTTCTAACAAAGACCATACCTAATCACCTATCCTTAAAGCCCATACTGGTTAGGTAGAAGGGAGAAAAAAATCAAGATCATATTCTTACAAGGTCAGAGTGAAATTTAAAATATGCCATTTTGCATTATGCTTGTTATGATAAATGTTATCCAAAATGTACGCCATTATTCCATATCATGTCATTATGCTGCTGTTAGTGGCAAAATTATAGCATGGGAGCACAACAACCATGGGAGCAACCAGAATGTGAGCAGCTGCTGTTCACCGCAAATGTGTTTTCCACACTATTTTTTAGCGCAATATGTGTCTTTGCATCAGAAAATGACTTGAGAATGCATAAATCTTCTGTCAATGATAGATTAGAATTTTGCATAACTTGGAGTCATTTTCCTAATCTTTTGCATGCTTAAGAGAAAGAAAGCTATGGGAATTTTGGACACCCAAATCCTTAACCCATAAAAATGAATCCATGGCCCTGCTTCAGATTGAATCCAATAACAGTGTGACTTTAGAAAGGATATATGATGTTACAACGCGGACTTTTACTCCGCATACCGTTACAACGCGGTTTTTACAACGCGGATACTGTAACAACGCATGTATTTACAACGCATTTTTTTACAACGCAGGTACCTTTACAACGCAGACCATTACAACGTAAGTATTGGTAAGTATATGTTAATATTAATAATATAATAGTAACTTAATTTTAAAAATATAATTTAATGTAATTTTAAATAATTTAATTTCCGTTAATTATTTTAAATTTAAATTAATATTACTTTATTTTTACCATGTACCCCTGTACCCCAGAAAGTGAAAACTGACCCTAAACCCCAAAAATAAATTAAAGTAATTTTATGAAATATAATTTAAATTAATTATTGAAAATTAAAATAAATATAACTTTATTTTTACCCTGTACCCCTGTACCCCAAAAAACTCAAAACTGACCCTCAACCCCAAAAATAATGCAATGTAATTTAATTTAATTTATTTACTATTAAATAATTTAATTTAAAATTAAATTTAATTTATTTTTACCCTGTACCCCAAAAACTAAAAACTGACCCTGAACCCTAAAAATACCCCTTTACCCAAAAACTGAAAACTGACCCTGAACCCTAAAAAATACCCCTTTACCCAAAAACTGAAAACTGACCCTGAACCCTAAAAATACCCCTTTCCCCAAAAACTGAAAACTGACCCTGAACCCTAAAAATACCCCTTTACCCAAAAACTGAAAACTGACCCTGAACCCTAAAAATACCCCTTTACCCAAAAACTGAAAACTGACCCTGAACCCTAAAAATACCCCTTTACCCAAAAACTGAAAACTGACCCTGAACCCTAAAAATACCCCTTTACCCAAAAACTGAAAACTGACCCTGAACCCTAAAAATACCCCTTTACCCAAAAACTGAAAACTGACCCTGAACCCTAAAAATACCCCTTTACCCAAAAACTGAAAACTGACCCTGAACCCTAAAAATACCCCTATACCCAAAAACTGAAAACTGACCCTGAACCCTAAAAATACCCCTTTACCCAAAAACTGAAAACTGACCCTGAACCCTAAAAATACCCCTTTACCCAAAAACCCAAAACTGACCCTGAACCCTAAAAATACCCCTTTACCCTAAAACCCAAAACTGACCCTAACCCCTAAAAATACCCAACATATAACATTTTAAAATAATTATATACTTACCAATACTTACGTTGTAATGGTATGCGTTGTAAAGGTACCTGCGTTGTAAAAAAATGCGTTGTAAAAACATGAGTTGTAACAGTACCTGCGTTGTAATGGATGCGTTGTAACGGTAGTGCGTTGTAAAAAATGCGTTGAAACAGGTGCACACCCTTTAGAAACAATGTTGTCAAAAGCAATACAGAAGAAGGTAAATCATTCTTGCCCTTTCAAACAATATATGCATGTGTTTAATTGTATGCCTATATTGTTCTTTGGTTGGCACTCTAATCCTACCAATAATCGTCATTCATCCTCTCTCCACGTTCAACAGACAATGCCTGCACCAAATTGAATTAAAAAAATATGTGACAGGGGCTGTACTGTGGTCACCAAGTTTGTGGGAGTGATAGTACAGGACCATCTCACATGTGCAACAGCTACCCCGCTACACTTGAAGAGCTAATCCTCAACCAACAGGCACCATACCCAGGGCCGGCTTTAGGGCAGTGCGACTGGTCCGCCCGCACAGGGCGCTGACCTGTGGAGGGGGGCGCTGATCTCAGGAGGGGCGCCCTATTTAGTAATAAGGTATGATTGGAGACATGAGAGGTACTTTTGTCTGGTCGTAGTAAGAGAATCCCAGGATGTGGTCATAGGGTGTGGGGGCGCTAAAAAGAATTGTCGCACTGGGCACCACCAGCGCTAAAGCCGGCCCTGCATACCCCACCTATTAACTTGCTTGTGCAACACTTGAATGCATCTGTTTGCACGGGGCTTATGGACTGGGAGTTTGGGCTGAAGTCTAGGCAATAAATGTTCATTCTCCCTTTGAAGGGTCTTCTCGATTCCGCTTCAATTGTGAAACAAGCCTGCTGGCTACCAAAAGCTTTAAAAAGTTCGATAAAAGATACTAAGCCCTGTATTGTCTGGACATTACTCCATACCAGTCGCATGCTAATTTTGTCTGTGAGGGAAGAACACTTATTTCCACTTGTAGCTCAAACTGTGTCTGAATGTCTAGACAGACTTTCTTCATAAGGCATGGCGGCTGGTTGGCATAAATAATATTTCAAAAATGCTTAGGGGTTTGCAGTTAATTCCAGCTTCTACACGTACCCATGGATTGTCAATTACCATGCATATGGTTGTGTGCTTTGCATGTGAAATTATATGCACTACTGAAAGAAGAACCCTTTAGCAGAGTCCTAGACTGCCCTTGCTCAAAATGTCAGTCAGATCATTAGGTCCTTCCAGGTATAACTGGACTGGTGCAGGACCCACTTGTGAAACTTTACAGGCAGTATAGATGGCTAAATGTTCCTTCTATTTGGCAAGATAGCTTTATTGAGTTTCTAGATCAACTAAAGTGCATCAGTAAAACAGGATATAACCATGTTGCATACCCTCTGAGCAAGTCTTAGGTAATTGACAGTGATACTGCTGCTCCAGCCCTGGAAAGGAACAACACGGAACTTCCACCTACAACAGACATTACCCCATCCCACGGGGAGCATAGGTATCCTGCAGAGGGATGTATGTTGTTACAATGCATGCTTTTTCCACACATGCCTTTACAACGCAGGTTTTACAACGCAAGTCGTTACAACGACTTGCGTTGGGGGCGCGCTGGATAGTGAATAGTTTAATTTACTATTCCAACTCCAGTCCCCGTGGATAGTAGGGAAGGTTTTGGATAGTAAATTAAACTATTCCCTATCCTACAGCGCCCTCCAGCGCAAGTCGTTGTAACGACTTGCGTTGTAATTCCTGCGTTGTAAAGGTACTGCGTGGAAAAAGTTTTGTTGTAAAGGATGTTTCCCCTGCAGAGACAGGGTCTTAACGTAACTTTCCGTTGGTGAACAATTTCACTCAAATACCTCCCCTGTCCCTCCTCCCCCACACTGCCCGCAGGGATGAACCAAAGAACTTATCCTCAAAAAATAAGCATTGTCATCTCAAACAGAAGAAAGTGCCCACATGGACCATCATTCAGACCCTGGTTCAGAAGCAGAAGCAGCAACCAGTAGCGCCATACCACCCCTGATCTCCCAGTCTCCTGCTGCAATGATCAAGCGGAGGGTGTACGTTTCCAAAGTACATGCAATTAAAAGCTGGTGTACTAGGGGATTCCTCACCGCATGTGACTGCACATAGTTTAAAGTTAATAAGCTAGTATGCTGATCTGGTAGATTAAACACATATGGGTGATATTCCCAAAAATGTTTTGTTTACTCAATATATTTTTTAGTTTGGGAATTTGCTTGATGATAGTGTGGAGAACAATCTTTAAAAAGAAAATACTGCAAATGAGCAATTTTCTTGATTTTTTTGAATGCCGACGTTTAATTTCCTTGAAAATCTGCATGAGTAAGGTTTGAGCAGCTCATAATGTCATAGATTTCTAGGCGTACTCGTAGCGATCTTTGAGAATCCCATAAAATGTGGAAACCTACTCCAAAGGTAGGCATAATCCAAGTGGCGGGGATTTCTCATCCTGCCTTTTTTTAATTAAAATGTGATTCATACTGTGTTTAAGACACTTGTTCACTCTGGTTGGGCGTGGAAGGCCATGAGGCTTTGTAGATGATCACTGGTGGGTCTTGTACCCATAGACAATCTCTCCGTACACCTCAGGGGATGTGTCCGAAAAGGCTGTGAACGTTTAAGGGAGAAGCTCTCATTATAGATTGACAGTTTAGAAACCTTCCAAACCCTGTGCTTCGTCAAGGCAGTAGCTGTGTATCGAGTGACCAGCAAGGCGCCGCCATTTTGATCCAGGAAGTGTCCAATATATAGCCACTTATCGTGTGAAGCTCTGGAGTGGGGAAAATGTATTTATGTCTTAAAAAACGTGCACATGCTAATTTCCCTCAGCCTCTTCTGCTTTTTAGAACGACAGATTATAACTGAAGTCTCCAATCTATGGTCTTCTAGAATCAAACCAGGAAATATGTATGAAGTGATTACATGCACATTTAACATCCATCAGGATAAACCTCGCTTCCAAAAATAGAAATCGGAAAACCCGTTGCCTGTAGCCTCTAAGAAGTCTGTTCCCTGAACCCACGAGGGACATTGCAGTAAACACGCACGCTGTTGATAGTGAGGCCTTCCATGTTGTGCTCAGGTCTCGGGTTTCACATCAATTGTTCCAGCAGTTCGAGAGCTAACCGATTGATTCATTCTAAGAACAGAGGATTAATATACACGAGAATCTGTCCTCACAATTTGTGTACTGCACTCCCACGCAGCATTAGAGCAGTTTACAGCAGCTGAGGTCTGTGTTAGGGCAAACACATATCCTGCAGGATCACAGCCTACTACGTCACAGCAGTTGCCTGTTATCTGACACCTTTGGCTACAAACGGATAAGCCTTTTCACACAACAGTGCTCACAATCCAGGGAACACACTTCAGCACCGACGGAACCAGTGACGACTTGAGCAGGGGTGCATGTATTTTGTTAATTGCAACGTTAATTCAACTCCAGGGCGAAACAATATGAATTTCAAAGTATAACACGTATATCTATCTTTAAGCTGTAGTGCAATGTGTGATTGCTTTATTATATGGGCAAGAATACGAGTCTGTGGTAACGCTTTAGCGTAGCGTTCTAGTGTTCCGCTAGGCGGAACAGGAAGGGGAGAAGCGGAAACGGAAGGCGGCCATTTTGTGTCATTGGCGCCGACCGTTCGAAAGTAGCGGTTGTGTTTCCCGGCGCTCCGTTCAATAAAAGAAGTTAAACTTGCTATGCGTGATCCTTGCTTTTAGAATCTGTACAGAGTCATGTGGCGACATGATACACAATAGCAATCTGTAGCAGCCCCTGGAGGGAGTGGTGCGGGCGGTGGTGCGGGGCGGGGCAGGGCGCGGGTTTAGTGCATTGCAGCATGCGCAATGTAATTTGTTGTATTTATATATTTATGTACTTACCTCCGTTCGGCCGTATGCCGGAGTTTACCACCCCCCGCCCTGCCCCTCCCCGCCCCGCCCCTCCGCCCCGCAGCACTCCCTCCAGGAGCCGCTACTGAATAGCATATTATGGCCTTCAAAATCAGTGACCTGTGGAGAGGATGTGGCATTAGGGCCAGAGCTGCCGACCTTGAAACTCTAGAACCATGGTAGAATCTCAGCGTCTACTCAGGGTCCTGTGATTCCGGGTAAATCAGGTAACGGCCCCGCCCCGTGCCTAAAAATGAAGCTGACCTTGTGTAATGTAATTGGTGCTCCAGTAAAGTACTCTAACACCTTCGGGTCGAGTTTATGCTATTTAAAACTTTTCTGTTACCAGCTGGAGCGGGAAGCACAAGTGTTGCAAAATTACCATGCCTGTTATTACTGGATGTGCTGAACCTGTGTAATTTGCAAAGGACAAATCCTTCAGGTCATACATAGAGAACTTTGGGGCTTATTTACGAGGAAATAGGGTGGCGCTGCAGCAAGTTTTGCAGCGCCGTGCTACGTCATTTTAGAAAATGCAGGAATGCGCTGTATTTACAAGAATACTGCTCATCTCTGTGTTTTCCCTTGCGCTGGCGCTCAAATTAGCTGCCAAGCACCAATACAGACTCCCTTGTGCCATAGTGCAAGGGTGCTTGCTTTGCAGGGATGATTGCTTATGTGCAGAAGGAGCACCTTCCTGCACAAAAACAATCAATAATGGAGTTTTGCTCTTTCTTCTGCAGCACACATAGAAAAATCAAAAACCAAGAGAAATACAAGTATTTCTCATTGTTGCGTCCTTCTAATGCCTGCTTTTGCATGGCATTCGTTTTCGGCACTGCCTCAGATTTACAGATCCTTGTCAATCTGGGGCAATGTCAAAAAGCAATGGGTGTTGTGGTAGAATGCCCACAGCAACACCCATTGCAAGCATCTTTCATGCAGAAAACTGTGTGAAAGTGCACCATATGTGCAAAGTGGCTTTAGCCACACAGTGG
This sequence comes from Lissotriton vulgaris, assembly GCF_964263255.1. Classification (NCBI taxonomy): domain Eukaryota; kingdom Metazoa; phylum Chordata; class Amphibia; order Caudata; family Salamandridae; genus Lissotriton; species Lissotriton vulgaris. The sequence goes on along the minus strand of NC_141697.1, from coordinate 1,045,731,819 downwards.
CTTAACACCACTTTGTAAATATGGTGCAGGGCATGGCCCACAAGAACGTCGGACAAAGTGACATTCCCCTTGCAAATATGCCCCTTTGTCTATGTAAAAAACTGACTGGAAGTACAGATTTATGTGGATACACCCATGTGGAAACACTGATTCTCACATGTTATTCCCCATTCCAAAAGAGCATATGGGAGATCAACTTCCGATCCTAAAGAAATAACCGGACACATATGGGGCCTCATTACAATGTCTGTCGGAAACCAAACCTCCCGACTCCTTGTCGGATTCGGATCTGACCTACTTGTGGTCAGCGGTTCCTCCTGACAGATTATGATGCTTCTGAACAGCTTTCAGAAGAACTCCCATTGACTTCAATGGGAGCCTGTGTTCTGACAGACAAGGGCTCCTATGGGGAAAATTGGTATATGTGGAAAACCTTGCACCCTGTGGCAGGTACCCCAGGGTGCCTGCCACACTGTGCGTGGTTTTATAGGGGGTCCCTAGGGTACCCCCTCAACCCCAAACTGGAGGACTCAGGATGATGTGGGTCCTGCAAGGAGCCCCCCAAAGTTAGTTTCCGATAGCCTTTTCATGTCAGACAGCCTGAGTCACAAAGGCTATCAGAATTCAACATCGTAATCAGTTGGTCGGAATTGTTTCCGACAGTGTCAGGTGGATGGGTTCCGACACAGTCTAGGGGAATCCGACTATCAGTCCGAGGCTTTAGGACCAATATCATAATGAGGCCCTTAGTTGTATCACTAACACTGGGTTCAGCATTAGTGCCAGATAACTCTGGGCCACCCATAATGAGGGTCAAAGACTAGCAAAAAAGTCAAGTGAACTGAGATATGAGAAAAAATGTGCTGATAGTGGACCATTTAATTTCAGAACAGCGTATGTTTTACATGGAAAATGTGCACTGTGATGGTTCCAGGAGGCTTCAAAGTAGCCACCCTTTGATGCTGAAAGTGTGACAAACAAGGATCTTTGGGGCTGAACAGTGAAAGATGTGGCAAGTACTCCTTGCTTAAATGTAGACTACGAGTGTGTGTAACTCTCATAATGGAGTGGAGCGTAATCATGTGGAATTACCTAAAAATTCAGCGAGATTACACTTGAATCATGCAGTAATTCTGTATTTTGCGCAATTTCATGGGCAAAAAATGCCCCCTCAAGGCCCACATGGACGTGAGGATGTTTTTTAAGTTAAGAAATAATGCTAAATGTGACAAACCACGAATAGCGAGTGTAAGTAGCTGCTCGCGCTCACTAAATGTGCTCTTGGGATATGACTTTTTCCTCAACTTACTACCAACATTTAGCACAATTTTCTTTGCGAAAATTGCACCCTTGTGTCAAAAATGGCCTCAAAGATGCTTTTTGTGCTAAGAAAAAGTGTAAATGCACCATAGCAAAACTAGGAAGCAACAAAATTCTGCCCAGGCTTAATGTAAACCTATAACTTGCTTAGATGTCTTAATTTTTTCAAATCACTGACCTAAGGTTTTGAGGCACGAAACCGACGTTTTCCCAGCTCATCCATGAAGCAGACTTAGGATTCTGTCCCCTTCTGCACTGTGATGCATACGTTTTATGCCGTCCAGATTTGTGAATGTTAATGTTAGCTTGGGGGCCTTTTAAAGGCTTTCTTCAACAATAGAATACAGGTATGTTGTATTTCCACCGCAAACTGTACTTTCAGGGGTGGCTTGGCTTTGATAATTAAGGGTTACCAGATGACATAGTGTCACGAAGAACAGGCTCAACCAGCCCTGGTCCTGCAGGTTCCGAATTCTGTTACATTCCCCCAACACCTGCCTTTTAGGGAAGCAACATTTAGAGAGCCTCAAACTGCTGAGACCGGCTTCACAGACACAGTAGAATTGTCCTCACACTCTGAAGGCCTAAAACATATTGATGGACAGAAAGAAGGGACCCCCTTTCAAATGTGGACAGCGTAAATGACATGTCAGTAGTGCACATTACCTATTTTAATCTATTTATTATTTTCATTCTAAAGGTTGATTCCACTTTGGTGCGCTTTTCAGTGAGAACAAAGCAAAATGCCCAGTTACCTCTTGAATAGACGTTAACCAAATTAAAATGTATAATTTTTTAATGTATATTTCAATACTAATGTGCCACCCTCCACTCACCTTCGCAGTTAGTCTGAAAGGAGCCGATTCACAGAACTGATCTGAGATAAAATGCTAAACTTACTACTTTTTGTATTTACTGAAGGCATTTAGTAGTAGTAAAGTTAGGACTCCTAACTTTCTACTACTAAATGCCTTCTGTGAATACCAAAAGTAGTTAATTTAGGACTTTATCTCAGTTTAGTCATAGTAAAGTTAGGAGTCCTAAATTTACTACTACTAAATGCCTTCTGTGAATACCAAAAGTAGTAAGTTTAGGATTTTATCTCTGATCAGTTCTGTGAATCGGCCCCACTCTGTTCTGAGGTTGGTTGTGTTGTGTTTCTGGAGGGCATGTCCTAGCAGTTCAGGCTCATCTGTTCCTATTGGAACAGTATCATGTCTGATTTTCATATAGTTAGTCTCTTCCTGGAATGACATAGTCAGCAGAGGGAGGAAGTGAAATATATCCTTGAGTGAAAAAGGACCAGTGTCTGAGAGTAATTCTAGCAGTCTTTCTTCACTTTTTATTTTCAATGTGTGATGGGTATGCCAAGAAATGGGTTCTATGCTCACTGTGGGGCTCGGGGTGCACCTCATTCATGAGACCCCTAAAGGCTGGATCCGTTCTGGGGATGCTTCCATCCCCATGTGGAGTAGCCGACCTCGCAGTTCTTATGGGCACAAGACCAAGCCTCACTTGGTCTCCATCTGCAGTGGATTAGTGGACAACCATGTGTGGACTAGAATGCAGCACTAGTAACATAACAGGTGTATTTGTAAAGCACACGATTACCCGTAGGTGTCTTGGTGCTGAATAACAGATGTTTATGGTTACCCAACTCAATGGTACTCATTTTGATGGACCTCAGATGGATGAAAGGCTGAGTGGACCCGCCGGGATTTGAACCTGTGACCATGAGGTCGAACACAGGCCCCCTGCAATGGACGCATTAGTCCACTGAACCACCAGACCCGGCTAGAGATTAATTCAAGCATTCATTCATTGCATTTTAGTTTTTTTTAATTGACTTGCCTGCATTAGAACACATCTTCACCAAAAGAGGACTCGGACTACTCAATTAATTTCTGCAATCACTTTGCCAGTTAACTTTGCTTTTAAAAGACAATTTAGAGTCAATCACCAAGTCAGATCCTTAAAACTCACCAGCGCAAAATACATTGCAGCGAATGTACAGTGAGTACTGCAGCGTACATCTCTGTGAAGAAATTGGGAATTACATGTACCAAACATTTTTCTGCCTATTTTGTGAATATTCGTTCCGCATTATTTCAATCAGTGCTAGCAGTCCGCACTAGCAGGTGTAAAGTGTTAGCAAGTGAAATTCGCACTAGGCCCTCAAAGAGTGGCAGTGCAAAAATGGTTATATATATATATACACATTTATATAGTTATAACATTTGCTTCTGATCTTTATTTTCCTCAGGGCCTATGCAAGCTTCTTAGCTTCTTTTACACAGCAGCGGCTCCTCTGTTAAAGCGTCTCCTCACTACTCTCAGAGCAGTGCACCAAGGGAAAAAAATGATATTAAAATATTGTTATTATCATTTTATTTTTCTTCACTGAGCCAGGTTGGTTCAGGGCTGGGCTGGTGCACAGGAGGATGAGTGTTAAGGTCACTACTAAGTGCGCATGATGGTTTGACCAGCCGTCATGCGCCCTTTGCATTTCTCTTCTATTTCTCTGTGTTGCACAGCAGGGTGGAGAACTTTCCCAAGGCTCCCAGGCACTGCCTGAGCGGCCCAACAGGCCACTCAGACCAATCATGACGCTGCTGTCATGCTTGTGACAGCAGCGTTGTGATTGGCTTAGGGAAGCCTGGGCACTTTCTGCTCTTAGGAGTCAGGAGGGAGAGAAGAGGATGGAGGAGAGGCGGCGGCCGTAACCCGGTAAGTGATTTTTTTTCTAACCCCAAACCACCTTCTGCCCCGCCACCAGCCGCTACTGCCAGGGAGGGATGGATCTGATAGACCTTTGAAACATATCTAGAGTAGGGGATTGGATTGCTTCTATACATTTTTTATGAACATGGTATGAAAGCTTATGTAATTCTGAAATGCCGAGGGGCATCTTCTAACTTTTTCAGAAAAAGTTATTTTTGTGCCTCAAAAGGGAATTGCGAAACAATAGCCAACTGTTCAAAATTGATGAGGCGTAGATGAAAAAATAGTGCACATTACACATTATTGGGAAAAAAGTGCATGGTACCTATGTTAGGTTAGGTTTTGGGTGCAAAGTTTGCACCTCCACTGCCCACGTGTAAATTCATACAAAAATGAGCTACCTGTGTTAGAATCACAATGTGTCACCTGCAAAGTCGGTATACATAGGTTTATAGAATATTTTTTCTGGATTACTAAAGAACAAGCCTCTTTTGTGTGTGGGTGGTGATGGCCAAAGGCAAGAACCAACAATCCAGCCTGGCCCGAAGATTGAGTCAAGCAGGATATCGGAGAAGGATTACTAACAGAAATAACACCAAATTCACTGTATTTCTTAGGTTTTTTTCTCCATGTTTTCGTATTCACAATGAGCATGTGATATTGTACGGATCATTGCTCTGCTACAGAACGTTTAGATCTGCTTGTCCAAATATTTGTCTTCAAGGCTCATTTAGGCAGCGATAGAAACAGATTTTTTGGTCCGATTAACAAGCAATATACACGGAGTCAATGTGCCTGCAAAATGTCAGTGCACAATCATCCTTTGATAAGTTAGAGTTTGCTTTGTGATACACGAGTACGTGCTCAGTGCAAAACCACCACGTTCAACATGGTATAAGGGCAGCTTCACTCCCCTTTTTGTGACTGCAGCATTGGCGTAACAAAGACCCCAGCGGTGCGGGCGGAGGTCTGAGCTCCAGGGGGTCCCCTCAGCACGGGAAACATCATTTACAACGCGATGCCATTACATCGCGGTTTTTACAACGCAAGTCGTTACAACGACTTGCGCTGGATGGCGCTCTAGGACAAGGAATAGTATAATTTACTATCCAACACCTTCCCTACTGTACGTAGACTGGAGTTGGAATAGTAAATTATACTACTCCTAAGTCCAGCGCCCTCCAACGCAAGTCATTGTAATGACTTGCGTTGTGAAAACCGCGTTGTGATGGACCGCGATGTAAATGTATGCGTTGTAACGTCATACATCCCTCAACACAGTACCCTGGCCTGAAAGCTACTGTGGGTGGTAGGAGGGGGCCCCGTCCATGTACTTTGCAGGGGGGCCCCCTCAAGTTTTGTTATGCCACTGGACTGCAGCAGATTAGCCGCATATATGTCTTCTATTCTTTGGTGACCCCCAGGCAACAGAGCATTGGCACATTTTATGGGACTGGGCATTATACAGATTCTTCACACCTATGGAAATGGCAGCCATCTTGTTTCGCTAGCACCAAGGACCGTGACCAAGGCCAGAGGCGAGGCTTTGTGGCCAACCCGCCACTGTGCATAGCTGAAGGCTGTGCACAGCAGGGGGGTAAGCTGTATGCAGGGGGGTTGGGCACAGGGCCTTTCCAGACACCAAGCCTTTCAGCCAATCTCCTGCAGGGTTGGACGCTTCTAAGGAGGGGCTGGTGACCTGCAATCAAGTTGTACGCAGGGCCTGACCAGAGACCAGGCTCTTTAGCCAACCTTTGCTGCTCACGGCAAAAGGTTGTGCGCAGCCGGGGGTTGGAGTTCTGTGGGGAGTTAACAAAAGTATGTGAACAGAAGTACCCCATCCAAGTTTGTACACCTTTAGCACAAACTATTTAAATGTGGTGTTTCCCTAAGGACTGAAAAGGTACTTCAGCAGTGAAGGATTTATACTATCATCTACGTAACTATCTAGATGTCATTTGCTTGCATTGCCCGTTGAGTATATTGATCCAAAAATGCATGTTCCTGGCTTTGCTTTAATCGGGCAATTGCTATCATCTGTTAGATGCTGCTTAAGGCATTTTGCCCTTTTCCAAATTCTGAAAATAATGCTGTTACAAAGGTAGGTCCTTGCCTAGTTTAAGCAGTATTGACACATCACAAAAATATCTATGATGATCTTTAATAAATGTATATTTACACAAAGTTTCTCAAATAAAATGATTTTATAAGAAGGGGCAACTAACTTTGCAGATCCTTCTCAATAGAATGTGAAAGAAACATGCAATTAGCTCTCATTTAGAATTTCCATATGGGTAAATCACTGTTGGTCAATTCACATCCACAAATATTTGCAAAGCACATTCCCACTATGGGTGTAGTCAGAGGCAAACTCCTGACAAGGGAAAGTGTTTAGCTGTATCTATGGTGGGAATAGGAGGGACAAATCCGAAATAGAGTGTGTTGGAGAATAAGGATTGTTCGGTGGGAACAATAGTTCCAAGCAGAAAGAAACATGAAATTTAAAACAAAGATACACTGTTGCAAAGAATTTATGAATTTGCATAAATAAACACCCCTTACATTATTGATGAGGATGAAATTAATCTAAAGAGGAGTACATTAAACTTTGCAAACAACTTCCACAAAATATTCTTGGTAACCTCTGACTGTCTCAGCTTCCGAGGACTACTCCTTAATGTCTCTGAGTGTCAATAGGAAACCTAGATTTTACTCCAAATTTAGGAGTAAATCTACAGAACTAAATATAATTTTTTTAGAAACTTTTGGACAAAGAGAATAAGGTTGTGCATTATTCTCTCAACAAAAATATTTTTCACAGTTTTCAAGAGCCGAGCCAGGGGTAAACAAGTATGTCTGATGTTGAACAGGCAATACAATTAAAATTGTCGCATAAAAGAAATCCTCAATGTTGGAATGTTTAGTAAAAGAAGCCGTGATAACGCAGCCATTATAGGTTTGTACAGGCCCACGTGGAGTGGTTTGGGTTGTTTGAAAAAGCCAGGATGTTGCGTTTTTCAGTACGAACAGCATTTCTAAATGGTCAGACCAAATCAAAGGGCAGGACCTAGCAACGGAGAATGATTTTGCACAATTTGCGACACACAAAGGTGTGTGGCCATTCATCAGTATGCAGAGACCTTCATCTTCAAGATGTGTCAACTGATGGGAACAGGATGGGATGTGGGTTGGCCATCTCAAACTTTGATATCTGTCAGGGGACTGATAGATATAAGGGCCCGCAGGATATACAGGCAGCATGACATAGTCCTGTTAGAACAAGACGTCTTGAGTTAAGTGGTCAGCTGACTACCGCAAGAATTATGGAAGAATACATCAGAAAAAGAACAGGAATGAAGATGTTTAATGGGAATAGGTTTAATGGCAGGATAAAGAACTTCACAAAATACAAAAGCAAGACCACCCCACAACTGTAATTTCAGGTTTCAATGGTCTACCCATAATTTGGAGGTGAAGCTGATATAAGTACCAATTACATTCAGTAATCAGCTTTGTAGTGGGTCCAAATAGTCGAATATAGCTAATGGCAAATGATGAATGCCCTTAGTTGGATTGTCCACAGAGAACACCCTAATGATTAGCACTCACCCCACCCCCAATGAATATAAGCCAGCAGGGTCAAAGAGAATCTAAAATATGAATATCATGTAAGCACGAGGTACATCTATCCCGTGAGGCTAACTAAAAAAAAGAAATACATTCTTGCCTTTTGAGTCTTTAGTAAGCGTCTTGTCCCTGTCATGGGTTCTATTCACACCAAGGCAGGCAGGGTTCCTTATTTCACTTTGTGTAAGTGTTTTTTAATGTGTTACAGATGAACATGTATGCATCATAGTGGCATATTATCTTTAGGATGAGCTGCCTCGTAGTTTCTAGGTGTTCGTGTTTAGATAATGGGTACATTCACTTTGTCTGTAGTACCACTCAATAGAGCAAGTGGTTTCTAATCAGAAGTACATCTATTCCATATGAACCATTTCCTTGTGGTTAGTGTATTAGGAGTCGGAGCTTTTAGTTGTCACAGTTAGTTCATTACAAGTGATCGTAGCTGCAGCTTTATTCTATCCCATGTATCATTCGCCCCACAGATCTATGTTCAACTAATGGTAGACAACAGCACATATGCTCACTGACAACTGTTCACTTTGTGATACAGACACATATTTATCCTCGCTTTCTCTAGGTAATGTATTGTTTGCAGAGGTCTGTAACACAGACGTCCTTTTTTGAAGCAGATAGAGGACCAGTTAATTACATAACCAAACACTCAGTAAATCGATTTCACCCGAAATAACAAGCACTGGTAAAGTCAATGGGTCAGGCGTTGGGTGCCAGGATTTTGGCTTTGCCAGTGCTTGTTTTGTTATGATATTTTGCACAACTTTATTGTTTGGGAACCCGTTGGGCTCTCTTCAATCTAAAAAAAAGCATTGGCTATAAGCAAAAATATTTTTGATCACACAAAAGCACACGTTCTCGTAGCAGTGTTCCTCGCGCCTGAAGGAAATACTTTTTGTGTTGAAGTGATACTTGTGAAATGGCAAGATACTGGCTCTCACTTTGAAGATAGTCCATGGCACAAGTGGGCTGACACACTGTCTCAAGCGGTATGCTGTATTTTTTTTTTTTTTACAAGAACAGACCAATGGATGGAGAGGGCTGGTTGAAAGTCTCTTTAACTAATTAGGTAAGTGCACCCCCCTGGTCTTCAATCGTCCGCCATGGGGCGAAAAAAGGAGGGAAATGTCACCAGCACCCTCCCCACCCCCTCTCCCGCTCTTCGATGCGCCCGCCGCAGAGGGGTAAACACAGGGACCAACACGGATAGCCAAAGGGCTAGTTAAGCCACTGTGTGGAATTAATACCCGCTGCACCAGGGCACTTAAAAGGAGAACTAAGGAGAGGCGGACATGTTCTTGATTACATAAACGTAATGTATGTTTCTAATTTGCACTGAAGTATTATCTTACAACATAATGCATATTGAAATTATGTAATATTTTGCTCCATCTCCTTTAGCAATGGCCACTGCTTCACCGAGGCAGCAAAAATAAATGTTCATATGTTGCTTCTCAGCACCTAATATATGAGTTTTTCCGCAGCCAAACAGTATTAGCCAATGGAAATTAAGTAACACTTTTCTGTATTTTATAGAATGGTTCTAAATAGTATCTATGTACACATTAGAATCAGCAGGGCAGTTTATGTAATCTAGATCATGCATCACCTTTTCAGGCTCCCACAGATGCCAACAGTATTAAAGGTGCTGGCTTCACATTGCCACTGACAATTGTATTACTGAATATCGACCCCCAGAATATTGTGGTATAAGAATATCTATGATAGAATATCGAGGGTATATTTTTGAAAGGTAAGTGTGTATCGCAAAGTATACATTTAGAATTCCTACCTCCACATCTACGCAACTTGTAGACATATGAAACGCTTAGAGTCATATATGTGGAGTTAGATGTAGAAAATCTAGACTTACTTGCAGATATTTTTTTCAATATTTTGTCCTTGATATTATGTTCCACTGACATTCTGGGCTCGATATTCAGGGTGCACACCATCATCGACCCCAAATTATGAGAGTAATTCTACTGATTAACCAAACCATACTGGAAACAGCTAAACCATCCCCAACCAAGAACCCCATTGCCCTGCTGCTGGCTGGTAGTTACACCCCATTATTGAGCTAGATGTTCCAGAGCTCATCCTTAACTCCCTACTAACCATGTCTCCAGCTGTGATCATTGAAAATTCCTCAAGAAGAGCCTCCTGTGTCTAACTCCTCTCATCGCCATCTTCAAACCTTCTTACTTTGCCAGTTGCTTCACCTCCAAATAGCTCATATGTGCAGTTGTCAGAAAGCTGCTAAACAAGACTACAAGCAAAGACCCCAGTTAACCTCTAAAAATGCCTGGCTCTATGTGGCCAGCAAATTATTAGATCCAATTGTAATGCTAGCTGTATGATATTAGAAAGACCTATACCGTCAGAATTCACACTAAGTCAGCCGCGGTCGGTAGGGGAGTACCTGTCAGCGCGGTGACGTAGGGAGGGGAAGGGGCAGGGTGAGAGGTAGGAATGTATGGATAATGGACGTTTGCAGGTAAGTAAACATATAAATACATCAAACGAATTTCGTTGCGTGCACTATGCAATGCAGTGCACGCAACAAAATTCGTTTGATGTATTTATATGTTTACTTACCTGCCAAACGTCCATTATCCATACATTCCTACCTCCCACCCTGCCCCTCCCCCTCCCTACGTCACCGCCCTGACAGGTACTCCCCTACCGACCGCGGCTGCACTAAGTTGGTGAGGCGCTTTCACAATTCTAAGGCTGAGCTCCACAATCTTTTGACAGTTCATCCAAGCATACACAAGAGGTGAGGCGGAGAGTCAATTCTTCTGGAATATTTCTTCTCTTTCATTGCAGGCTGGAAGAAGACTGAGAGGATTCTGACAAAGAGCAGCCATTCATCATTTCAACTCTACTTATGGCATTGATGCATCTTAGAAAAAAGACTGACAATCGTTTGTAACCACCATCTCCTCCTTTTTACACCTTCACTCACCGATGAAATGCTTGGTAGATGCTACAAAGTAGAGTGAGGGCTACATATATAAACTTAAAAGGCATATAAATAAATAAATAGATGTGTGCTGACAATGTTGAACAATGAGCATAAGGTGCTACAATGCTAACATAATCAGTTTACCAATCTGCATTAAATGTTTACTGTGCTATATTTTTGGTCAAAGTGCACTTATTGATTAACCCTTTCTATATCCTTATAAAGATGTTTCACAACTTGGCTTGGCCACACACAATTAACATCGACCACCACTAACCAACTTCAAAATCAGTTTGATACATTTAGGCCTCTTCTTGAGGAAATCACCCTCATTTCTGCTACACGTTGAACTTAGCACACTTCCTGGAGTGAAACCAAATGCTCACATGAGTGACAGTGAAAGGCAAAGCAATCTTCCTCGTTTTATTCTTGTACCTTGGAAATATTGTTGATATAAGTTTTTAGATGGCCATGTAAAGAAACCTATGAAAGCAGAATAGTGTCAAACCCCTTCTACTTCAGGAGCATGTGGATTCCCTAACAAGCCTTACCATGAGTCAATAAATCAATGGTGTGAACTTTTGAATTTACAACACCATTGCACTGAGTTAAATGTCAACATGTAAGTAGCGTGTGTAGTAGGTCGCCTAGATTGGCCCACAGACCAAATTGGGCTTTTCCGCATCCTCTGTATGTGATCCCTGTGGACAGAACACTCTAGACCCCTCTATTCTGCAGCCCACGTACTTGCCAACAATCACATCTTACTCATTTCTAGGCTTGACTTTCCTGAAACCCTCCTTTCACTGTTATTGACAAGCTAACAGCAGGATACTACTTAGTGAACTTGAAGTTGTACATTATTATTGAATTTTGCTCCCCTTAAGTCATTATGCTCCATCGTCTAGCACATTCTTCGTTCACCCAGGTGTATTAAAGATATGTTAGATGTTCAAGATTTGATTCAATGCCTTTTAGACTCCCCATTTAACTCTTGTTTCGATTATTGTTTTGGGTACTGGTTATTATTCCTGTATATGATTATTGTATGTACTCCCCTTATCTCTCTATGCTCCATCGCATAGCCCATTCCTACTTGTGCACTCAGGTTATATTGAGCTGTTATGTTTGTACTAGTTGATTCAATGCCTATTAGATTCCCGAGGTCAGACTAATGTTCTGATTTGTTACCTTTGCCTCAAATTGTAAAGCGCTCTGATATCCTTCGGGATCAAGTTTGTGCTATATAAAACTTTATAAACAAACTCCGAGCTTTTAGTAGAGCACTAGTTAGAGATGGGAATTTACCTACCGGACACATAATGTTAAAAGCACCTTAAACTCACAGGTCTGAGTCCGACTACGATATAAACTACACATTTTAGCATTTTTTATGTGGTCACATGCTGTGGAATTGGCTTTATCTTCATAAAGATATAAAGATGTTTGCCTTCTCAGCCAGGATGTTAAATAGTTCTGATGGTTCAAAATATTTTTTTAGGATTAGAATTTGCACTGAAATTACAAGGGCAGCATTTACACCTTTTTTCACAGTGGAGATCTGTGCTTAGTAATGAAGAAGCGTGAATTCAGTTATTTTCAAGAAACATGGCAATTAAGTTGACATCTCTTTTTCAGTCATTTGGCTAGACATGTAGTTTCTTTTGCAGATCTTTCTCCCAAAGTGTAAGTCCATTAATAGATATTTTTCAAGTTAATTCGTTATTCTTAAACTGAACGGTAAAAATAACGGACAGACTGCACCTGGAAGATATATTCTGCATTCATCCACACAAAAGACACTGTGATAGTATCCGTGCAAACCTCCTTAAGCTGCTTAGACAAGGTATCTTAACTGTCCAATGGAATGGGCTCCTCAGGGAATGAAAATCTACCTACTGGAGCTCAAATTCAATATGATTCAATCTTTTGACTTTACAGTGAGGCTACGTAGGATTACTACTGTGGTAGTTGTTAGTGAATTAGACAGATTGGACTGCTGTCCCCGCCTTATTCATTGAAGCTACTAGGTGCACGTTGTAGACACAGTACATTTAATTATCACTGACACAGACTGCACTATAACCAGTGACACAAGGGCTTCTGCCATGTGTCGAGACACTGAGCCACCGGTCTCCCAGCAGTTTAAAATGCATGGTTATGTTTTGGAAAATTAATTTTTGAGAACAAAATTAAACAAATCTCTTAAAACGATGTCTATTTTTTTAAAATCTAAGAACACAGTCTATCTAACTTTGGGACATGTCTGATTTCAAATTGGGAAAACCTCCCCAAGCTTTCACAGTTTTAAAAAAGAAATGAAATGCCACTTTTCTATTTAGTGACTGGAGTTGTGTCAACTCAAAGGTAATTTTAGGCGGGTAAGCCTTATGAATCACTGAGCTAGGAAATTGATCTCTAAGCCCCAAGAGAAGGAATCTCCCATCCTATATTTTACAATCTTCACAATCAAGAGTCCTTGATTTGCAATGATGCCATTACAGAGCTTGTCGCTTGCTATTATTGAGGTGTGTTTTTTCTTAATGTACACATTTTGTGAACCCCGACTGTCAACAGGCAACAAAAGGAATTCTAAATTCATTCTTAAAGGAACCCTATTGCAAAACGTGTCTGAACAATGCTCTGTTTGCCATTGTTTCTCGCCAATGTGTAGAATCAGGAAAACTTACAATGCCTGAGCAAAATACATAATAGGACAAGCAGGGCACATGAGAGAGGATACAGGGGCAGTGGAAAGTGAGACGAATGCGCATTGATAGCGAGAGAAAACACAATATTTTGCGAAATATCCAACATTTTTTAACACTTTCTAAGTAAAGAGGGCCTTTGTGTGCATTTATGTAAAACGTCCTTGTGAAATCCAAAAGACACCTCACTATGCACTACTGAAAGCACCTGTACCCAACTATTTACCTGAAAGTACATTAATACGCGGAGTGTAACACCCCAAACACTCCCCACTGATGCTACGCCCCAGGTGATGCTAATTATTTTACATGTACTTCTGAAGAGCTATTAACTGTGATCTGTTTCAATTAAATAGCACTTCCTCCCGCCATCCTCTCAGGCACCACCTGTGTACCACCCTCACAGTACCAATATGTTTTATGTTACACTTCAATCTCTATGATGGAGTGGACACCTGTGCAGGACACTGCAGGACTCTGCTTAGGTAGTCAATAATGTATGCAAAATGCGTAGTAAAAACACAGAAACGATGTACCATTGATGCCACAGATGTCCCCATGATACTGGAAGCTGCACCTACCCTCTGCAGACAATGACATGAGGGCAAGTGAAAGTGATAGTGCTTAACTTGTGCCAAAAGTGCAGGGGCCCAAAGACATTCTTAAGAGCTACCCTCCTCCGCTACCGAACAGGGCTACCGAAACCAAGGATAGGTTGCTTGATTACAGTTTTTTCCAACACGACACTTCCTGTCCCCTTATAGCCCACTTGCGGGTTCTTTTGTATCCCTGCCTTCACTTATCTAACTCCTACTCGCTCCTTATTCTGTATTTCTGTCTCTCACACTGGGTCAATGTCTGTTGCTTAAAAAATGATTCTCAATTCCTCAAATGAGTAGAGTGCCGGTTCAACAGCCATATATATTAAAGCACTTGGACTGAAGACCATTTCATCACTTTGCATCTATTCAATCAGTTGTCATGGCCCATGCTTGCCCCTGCCTTTGAGCAAGAGCACCTGCTGATCAAACACGACATGGGCCTTCCATGAAAACCCCCTTTGCTTGGAACCATAACCATGATTTAGTCAATTCAGCCCAGGTCTATACAAAAGGCAGTATGACGAGGATCTCACAGACCTTCTAGAATCCAGCACAGTAGCTGCCTACCTCAAAGGTACTTTTAGGGCAGGAACGCACACAAATTAAGGAATTTGGCAAATAAGCGAATTATTGGTGGGAAACATTAATACATTTTTTAATAGCAGCTATCATAACGCCAAGAATTAACAGGGATGGGTTTTTCATTAGGAGATTGTTAAAATCAAGAAAAATCTAAGTCCGCCACGAACTCACTTTAAAACCGGCAAACATGAATTTAAAGTTACGACACCGTAAAATGGGAACGCTCCAGAATGAATAGGTAACGCAGTAAATACCTCCTCAATGACCGGGATGACAAAATACCCAGGTAAACACAGGGGTAGGCATAAGTCAAGCACTGCCGCCGCTGGTGTCATGGTTCAAAGGGCATAGTCTCGCGCACGGCTGCCAACTATACGGATCAATACGGTCGGGAGCGCAGCCAATGAATGGCATATATGATGGGACATACGCGTATGGATAACATAGCATGAGTAGGTAGGGTCCCTCGCCGCACAAGGATTAATTTCCTATGTACGTATAATTGATTTTCTGAGCCTATGTAAAGCACATGCATCATGAATTGAGGCGGCGAGCTAGGCAAACTTTGGACTCCTCCGTTCACTGACCTTCCAAGTGCCAGGCTCGATGCAAAGAGTTCGGCTCTTGTCGAAAGTCCGGCTGGCTGCGCTTGTCACTCGGCCGCCCGCCGGCGCATCCCCTCAGCCTGACATAGCAGCTTCCCTCGCTGTCTGCTGACTGACATGAACCCACGCAGGGGGAAGCCACGCTCTCTATGTCCTCGCTCAGAAGGGGGCGGCAACGGGCCGCAGAGCCTGCCCGTCGAGTGTCTCAGGAGTCTCGTCTCCTCCCCTTTCAGAGGGAGCTGTCAAATTACCCCCGTCTCTCTCGTTCTCTCTCTCTCTCTGCTTCCTCATTCCCTCTCCAATCCACCCCACGCGGCCTCTCTCCGCGCGCTCCCTCCCTCAAAGGACCTCGCCTGAAACTTCATTTCGGTACTTTTTTTCATCTTTTTTTGCAGTCTAGCAATAATGTAAGCCACTTACACTAATTCATCGCCACCTACTGGGCGGATATTACATTTGAGTGGAACGAGCTGTGTTCTGCAAGAATGTGCGCCCGACGGTCCTTCTGCCCTGGGCTAAGACGTCGCTTTCTGTTTTCTCTTTTTTTGGCAGTTTTATACAGCGCAAACTGGACTCGAAGGTATTGGAGCGATTTACTCGAGCACCAGTTTTGTTGTTGTTGTTGTAGAGATGGGGAGATTTCGTATTATAAGTGTAAGAAATACAGAGAGGGAAGTGGAGGGTAGAAGGGACCGACGAGGAACTGAAAATGCTTAAAGCATACAAAACATGAAGCAAAACGAGAAAATGTAGACATGGACAGAAAGGTGGTCCGGCTGTATTGGAAGCAAAAAGACATGAAAAATATTACATTTGTGTTTACATTTTTGCTCAGAAACGTATTTTGATCTAACGAACAGTGCGCCAAATGTATGGAGCCATTTTTTTTTTTAGATCTCGAGGGATAGCTAAATTTATCTAGCGAGACCTTAGTGCTTTAAGTGGGATGACAAAGGCGTGGGGTCTCTAAAATGGACGGGGACATAGAAACATCCCCATTAATTCTTTCAAGGAGGCATAGCACAGATATTTAAGGGTGTGTGTCGATTAAAACATGTAGGGCCCGATTCACAGAACTAACTCAAGACAAAATCCTAAACTTACTACTTTTGGTATTCCCAGAAGTTAGGATTTTGTCTTAAATTTGTCTTAAGACAAATTTAAGACAGGCTTAAGACAGACTTAAGTTAGGATTTTGTCTTAAGTCTGTTTTAAGACAAATTTAAGACAAAATCCTAACTTCTGTGAATAACAAAAGTAGTAAGTTTAGGATTTTGTCTTAAATTAGTTCTGTGAATCGGGCCCATATACTTTATCCTGTGCTTCACGTAGCCTGCCACTTGACCCATTCATCCCGACATATAGCAGAATAGACACATACACTTAAAACAACTTAGACCTATTGGCTTTGCAAGTGCTTATACATCTTTTCATCTCCTGCACTTCACCATTTATCACCCATGCTAACAACTCACCCTCTCACCTGAAAGCGGGGCCTTGTCATTTCCTTTTCTCACTATCCATATTTTGACATTTGTGCGCCTCTGTTGCACACTTTCCCAAAATTCCAAAGAGCAAAAATGCAGCCATTGCACTGACCGCGCTACACAGAGGCCAAGGAATGGATGTGCATGTTGTCTGCACACCTTTATGACCCACTGCCAGCCAGTATGAGAAACACACACTGCCTTCAACCTCAGCATTAAATATCTCAATCGTGCCCGGTTTTGAATTTCCACCCACAACCTTAACTTAGCCAGGCACCTAAAGCAACTCATTTCAAAGTATGCACTATACATGACTCACCTTTTGCATGAAAAAGCTACAGATAATACAACACCTTGAAAAAAAGTAAATAGTCTTGGAGAATGCGTGCGAAATGGGATCATTGAATCCCTGGCAAGGACCTCAAGGGCTTTTACAGTCATTGCTGAGAACTAGAATTATTGATCAGTGTTTTGACAGTATAGTTAAGGACATGAATATAGAACGCGGTAGGAACAATTTTCGGAGTTGGTTTTAAGTACCGCTGGGTCTGGAGACCTGGCTGCACATGACCTACCTAAAGCCCCGCAAGGCCTACTGTTTCTGGTACCAAACATATACTTAGAGTGTACTTTGTGTCTGCCCTGTCCCCATGATTACATTACTTTCTCATCTATTTCAGGATTCTTCTTGTTTTTGTGCCACTCAGGACACCAGCATTTCAGTATTACAGGGTTCTGAGTGGATGAGGGGCCCCCTTCCACTGGTAACTTCAGGGGACTAATTTATCCTTTATCATTTTAACACCTCTTGTGCTTGCTTGTTCTCTGCGTGTTCCTTTGCCCCTGCATGCTCTCTTTGTACTCTCCTTTATCTACCTCACTCCCACATACCCCCGTCCTGCTCCCTGTTTTAAATATTTATTTTAATAATCCCTGCTAGTGGCAAACTGCTATAGGGATGCTTGCTTGCTTTTTAGGTGTTGTAATTCACTTTATGTCTACTTTTAAGTCATGTCATAAGGTATTCTTGTGCATGTGTTGTGATGCAGAGGCACATGTGTGTTGTGTAGCATGCACATGTAGACAGCCATTTTGTGAAACACATTCTTAAACTGACAACCCTCAGCAAGATTTCTGGCCATGCATGCATGTCCATCATGATGTATGCATTCAAAGGCTATTGGCAAAGTAAACAAGCATTGGCAAAGCAAATCAGTCTCACTTCTTTGAGAGCTATTGTTTTAGCCAAAGTCTTTTAGCCATGTTGTACAGCAACATGGCTGCTGTTTAGCATGGCTTAAAGTAAGTAGCATTAAGTAGAGGAGAGTGGAGAAGAGTGGTATAGAGTAGAGTGCTGTAGAGTGGAGTGGCGTAAACAGCATGGAGTAGAGTGGCATAGAGTGGATTGGGGGAGAGTGGAGTGGTGTAGAGTAGAGTGCATAGAGTGGACTGGTGTACAATAAAGTGGTGTACAGTGCAGTGGCATAGAAGAGAGGGACATGGAGTAGAGTAGCATAGAGTAGACTGGTGTAGAGCAGAGTGGCATAGGCTAAAGTTGCGTAGAGTACAGTGACGTAGTGTAGAGTGGCACTGAGTGATGTAGTGTGGGATGGATAGCTATAGAGTAAAGTGTCATTCTGTTGAGTGTCGTTGAGTGGCATAGAGTAGAGTGGAGTGGCGAATAGTAGAGTGGTGTACAGTAGAGTGGCTTAGAGTGGAGTGGCATACAATGCCATAGAGTCGCACTGTGAGGAATGGAGTGGAGTGCCACAGAGTGGCGTAAACATAAGTGGAGTGGCAAAGAGTGGCACTGAGCAGAGTGGCATAGATTAGATTCAATACAGTAGAGTGGCATAGAGTAAAGTGACGAGAATAAAATGGTGTTTAATGACAGAATAGAGTGGCATAGAGTTGGGTGAGGTGGAGAAGAGTAGTGTAGTGTTGAGTGGAGTGGCATAAAGTGGAATGGAGTGAGGTAGAGTGGAGTAGTGTAGAGTAGAGTGGAGTGGCCTAGAGCAGTGCAGGGTAGAGTGGCATAGAGTAGAACGGCATTGAGTAGAGTGATGTAGAATGGTGTAGAGTGGCATTGTGCAAAATTGGGTGGCATAGATTGGTGTAGAGTAGAGTTGCATAGACTGGCGTGAATTGGAGAAGCATACAGTGGAGTGGCATAGAGTGACATAGAGTGGAGTGGCGTAAAGTGCTGTATAGTGGAATTGTGTGGAGTGGTGCAGAGTAGAAAGGAGTGGTGTGGAGTGGCATAGAGTGAATTGGCGTAGAGTAGACTTGCATAGAGTGGGATGCTGCATAGTGTAGTGGTGCAGAGTTGAGTGATGCAGAGTGGAGTGGTATAGAGTGGCGCAGGGTGGAGTGAGTGTTGTACAGTAGAGTGGTGTAGAATTGAGTGGAGTGGGATAGAGTGGCATAGAGGAGAGTAGCATAGAGTAAAGAGGCATAGAGTACAAGGGAATAGAGTACAGTGGCTTAGACTAGAGTGTAGTGGTTCAGAGTTAAGTGACACAGACTGGAGTGTTGTAGAGTGGTGCACAGTGTAGTGAGTGTTGTAGAGTAGAGTGGTGTAGAAAAGAGTGGCGTGGGACAGAGTGTGATAGAGTGGAGTGGAGTGGTGTAGAGTAGAGCGACATAGAGTAAAGCAACATAGGGTACAGTGGCCGAGAGAGCAGTGGTTTAGACTAGTGTGGAGTGGTGTGGAGTAGAGTGGAATAGGGTAGAGTGGAGTGATGTGGAGTGGCAAAGAGTGGATTGGTGTACAGTAGAGTTGCATAGAGTGGAGTGATGTAGAGTGGAGTGGTGCAGAGTTAAGTGGCACAGAGTGGAGTGGCATAGAGTGACATATAGTGAAGTGGCATAGAGTGCTGTATAGTGAAATTGTGTGGAGTTGTGCAGAGTAGAATGGTGTGGTGTGTAGTGGCAAAGAGTGGATTGGCGTAGAGTAGAGTTGCATGGAGTGGAGTGATGTAGAGTGTAGTGATGCAGAGTTAAGTGGCACAGAGTGGAGTGGTGTAGAGTGGCGCAGGGTGGAGAGAGTGTTGTAGAGTAGAGCAGTGTAGAATTGAGTTGAGTGGGATAGAGTGGCATAGAGTAAAGTGGAGTGGTGTAGAGTAGAGCGGCATAGTGTAAAGAGGCATAGAAAACAGTGGCATAGAGTACAGCGGCTAAGGCTAGAGTGTAGTGGTGCAGAGTTAAGTGGCACAGAGTGGAGTGGTGTAGAGTGATGCATGGTGTAGTGAGGGTTGGATAGTAGAGTGGTGTAGAAAAGAGGGGAGTGGGATAGAGTGGAGTAGATTGGAGTGGTGTAGAGTAGAGTGGAAGAGAGTTGAGCGGTGGAGAGTGGCATGTAGTGGGGTAGAGCAGAGTGGCATAGAGTAGAGGGCTGTGGAGTGAAGTGGAGTAGAGTAGGGTGGAGTAGAGTGCTGTGGAGTGGCATAGAGTGGAATAGTTTTAGTTTGAGTAGAGTGGCAGAGATTGGAGTGATGTAGAGTGGAGTAGCATAGAGTGGAGTAGTGTAAAGTTGAGTGCGTAGAGTGGAGTGGCGTGCCGTAAAGTGGTGTACAGTACAGTGACAAGAATAGAGTGGTGTAGAGTAGAGTGGCATAGAGTAGACAGGCATAGAGTAGAGTGGTGTAGAGTGGAGAGGTATAGAGTGGCGTAGAGTAGAGTGGTGTACAGTAGACTGACTTCGAGTGACATGGGAAGTAGAGAGCTGTAGAGTTTCACTGTGTGGAGTGGATTGGAGTGGTGTGGAGTTACATAGAGTGTCATGAACTGAAGTGGAGTGGTGTGGAGAGTAGTGGCATAGAGTGATGTAGAATGGTGTGGCATTGATTAGATGCATGTAGATTAGAGTTGCATAGTTTAAAGTGGTGCAGAGTAGAATGGCGTAGGGTGATAAAAAGTAGAGTGACATAGAGTGGGGGTGGAGTGAAGTAGAGTCAGTTGGAGTAGAGTGGCATGGAGTAGAATGGAGTGTGGTAGAGTGTAGTGGTGTAGAGTACAGCAGTGTAGGCTGGAGTGGCTTAGTGGAGCACAGAGTAGGGTGGAGTAAATTAGAGTGGAATAGAGTAGAATGGCATAGAGTGGTATAGAGTACAGTGGCATAAAGTAGAGGGGCGTACTGTGGAGGAGGCCTGGGCAGTGAACTCCAGTTCATTCGCATAGTTTGCAGAGTTTTCTGCATTCTGTACTCAGCAGAGCTCACAGAGTGCAGAAAACTCCACTCCGCGTAGTGCAGCGGAGATTTTCCTCGCCCGCGCTCGCTAAAAGGTAAGTTGGCGAGAGCGAGATGTCGCACGGGTAGAATTTCTACTCGAGTGGCAGGAATATCAGCGCATAGAGGAGTTCACGCTGCACTCCACCACTTGTGGAGTGCGCAGAGCTTTTTGTAACTCTGCACAGGCCTAAAGTGGAGTGGCATAAAGTGGCATAGAGTAGAGTGGCGTAGAGTGGAGTGGAGTAGTGGGTCATATAGTTGCATTGTGTGGTGTGGAGTGTAGTGGCGTTGGGTATGGTGGAGTGATGTGGAATGGCATAGAGAGGAGTGGCGTAGAGTAGAGTGTCATAGAGCAGAGGTGTGTAGGGTGGATTGGTGAAGAGTTGAGTGGCACAAAGTGGAGCAGTGTAAACGGAGATAGAGTGGAATAGAGTGGAATCGCATAGAGGAGCGTAGCGTAGAATAGAGTGGCATGGAGTGGAGTAGAGTGGCATGGAGTAGACTGGCAGACAATGGGGTAGAGGAGTACTCTCCTGAGTGGTATAGATGGGAGTGATCCAGAGTAAAATGGTGCAGAGTGGATTGGCATAGAGTAGCATAGAGTTGAGTTAGTGGCATAGTGTGGAGTGGCATAGATTGAAGTGGCATAGAATAGAGTAGAGTAGTGCTAATTGGTGTAACGTAGAGTGGCATAGAGTGGAGGAAAGTGGAGTATTGTTGCGTGGAGTAGAGTGGAGAGGCATAGAGTAGGGTAGAGCAGAGAGGAATGGCATAGAGTGGAGTGGCATAGAGTGAAGTCACATAGAGTGTCGTAGAGTGGCATAGAGTGCTATAGAGTGTCAGTGGCGTCAAATTGAGTGATATAGAGTGAAGTGGCATAGAGTGGAGTGGCCTACGTGGAGTGGCGCAAACAGCAGTGGTGTAGTGTGGAGTGAGCAGCATAGAGTAGAGTGGTGTACAGTAGAGTGGAGTGGCATAGAGTGGCAAAGAATAGAGTGGAGTGCTATTGAGTAGAGGAGTGTCGAGCAGAGTGGCATAGTTAGGCCTAGAGTAGAGTGGCATATATCGGAGTGACCTAGAGCGGCATCGAGTGGCATTGTGTTGTGTGGAGTTGAGCGAAGTAGAGTGGCTTACAGGGGCATATCCTGGTGTAGATTGATGTACAGTGGAGTAGAGTGGTGAGTAGAGTTGCATGGGGTGGATTGGTGTGGAGGTGCATAGAGTGGAGTGCCATAGAGTGGCATAGAGTAGAGTGGCAAACAATAGAGGGGTGTAGTGTTAAGTGGCATAGATGGGATGTCATGGAGCTGAGTGGAGTAGAATGGCATAGAGTGGAGCACTGCAAAGAGTAGCATGGAGCAGCGTAGAGTAGACAAACAATTAGTGGATTGGTGTAGAGTAGAGTGGCATAGAGTGCTAAGAAGTAGAGTGCCATGGAGTGGTGTGGCTTAGAGTGCTGTAGAATGGCATTGTGTGGATTGGCTTAGAACAGAGTGGAGTGGTATGGGGTGGAGTAGAATAGAGTGGCCTAGAGTAGAGTGGCATGGACCAGAGTGCCATGGAGTAAAGTGACGTAGAATGGAGTGGCATGGAGTTGAATAGATTTGAGTGGCATAGAGTAATGTGGAGTGGCATAGGGTATGGTGGAGTTTTATAGAGTAGAGTGGTGAGCAGTAGAGTAAAGTGGTGTAGAGTAAAGTAGCACAGGGTGTAATGGTGCAGAGTGGAGTGGCATAGAGTGGAGTGGCACAGAGTAGAGTGGAGAGGCGCAGAGTAGAGTGGTGTAGACTGGGGTGGTGTTGGGTAGAGTGGTATAGAGTGGGGTGGCATAGAGTGACGTAGAGTAGAGTGGAGTGGCTTTAGACTGGAGTGGTGTAGAGTGGGTGCACAGACAAAATATCGACTCCAAAATATCGACTGGACATAATATCGACTTTTAAATATAGACTGGACAAAATATCGACTGGACAGAATATCGACTACAAAAATATCGTTTTTAAGGTAAGTGAAGTAATATCGACTGTATAAAATATAGATAGCAAAAATATCGAATTTTTAATAATATATAATATTTTATAGTGTATTTTTATGTAATAATATGTGTGAAAAGTGTGTATTAATTTCATAAAATTTTTTATTAAATGAATTTTGTTTTTATAAGAATTGCGTAATGTAATTCTGTAGCGGGTTGTGGGTTTATAGGGGAATAGGGTGGGAAGTTATAATTAATTAAATATGTAAATTAATTAATTGATATTAATTTAAAATTAATTTTCAATTAATTTATATGTGTTAATTAATTTATTAGTAATTGCAAATTAATTAATAATAATTGATTAATTGGTAAATATGTAAATTTTACTAATTGAATGCAGTAGCGATAAATAGTCAAAGTAAAAAATATCGATAATATGTAGAAAAAAGGTAATTTTTTTTTATTTTATTAACAGTAATATAAATTGTTGTTAATGTTTAGGAGCGGGTTGTGGGTTTATAGGGGAATAGGGTGGGAAGTAATTTAATAATAAATAAATAATTAATATATTTTTGTACATATTTTTTATTAGTAATTAATTGGTAATTAATTAATTGTAATTAGTTAATTACATTAATTAGAGTACATTTTTAATATATATAATTTTGTGTTATTGTTAAGTAATTAATTGGGAAAAAATAATATTAATTATTAAATTAATTACAGCTAATGTGCTAATATATTTACTTTATTGTTATTGTTAATTAATAATTAATTGGTAATTAAATAATATTGATTAATTTTGGGTAAAGGAGTATTTTTAGGGTTCAGGGTCAGTTTTCAGTTTTTGGGTAAAGGGGCATTTTTAGGGTTTTGGGTCAGTTTTCAGTTTTAGGGTATAGGGGTATTTTTAGGGTTCAGGGTCAGTTTTGGGTTTTTGGGTAAAGGGGTATTTTTAGGGTTCAGGGTCAGTTTTCAGTTTTTGGGTAAAGGGGTATTTTTAGGGTTCAGGGTCAGTTTTCAGTTCTTGGGTAAAGGGGTATATTTTTGGGTTCAGGGTCAGTTTTGGGTTTTTGAGTAAAGGGGTATTTTTAGGGTTCATGGTCAGTTTTCAGTTTTTGGGTAAAGGGGTATTTTTAGGGTTCAGGGTCAGTTTTCAGTTTTTGGGTAAAGGGGTATTTTTAGGGTTCAGGGTCAGTTTTCAGTTTTTGGGTAAAGGGGTCTTTTTAGGGTTTAGGGTCAGTTTTCAGTTTTTCAACGATATTTTAGCAAGTCGATAATGTGACCGTCGATACTCTTTGGAGTGGGAATAGTATTTTTTACACTTCTGGTATCGTACGGTAATATAATAGTATCTTATTTAATTATAGTATGTTACTATATATATATGTTTTAACAAATATGATTGTAAAAAATTATTTTTATTAATTTCATTTATTATTTAATTATTATAAGTTAATTTAAGTATTATATTTTAGTGATTAAATTTTAATATTAATTTAATTAAACACTGTTTTTAATAAAGTCGATATTTTTTACAACTATATTATTGTAAACGATATTTTGTACTCGATATTTTTGTACTTACCTGTTTGTAGATACAAACTCGATATTTTGACTGTCGATATTTTGTCCACGATATTTTTGCAAGTCGATATTTTGTCCCTCGATATTATTTCAGTGATCCGTAGAGTGATGTAGAGTGGAGTGGCTTACAGTGGAGCAGCATAAGGTAGAGTGGCATAAAGTATGTTTGTTGTGGGTATAAGTAGCTAAAACATTAATAGAGTTGGCAGATAGGGTAAAAACAACTGTATGCCTGTGTTAAAAGTAAAAAAGCACATTAAAAATCCAGGACTAATAGGGAAATGCTTATAAAATTAAGAAAATAGTGCATTTCCAAAAGATGCAGTAGAACACGTGCACTTGGTGTATGCTCAAGGGAGACCTTAACACAAGAAAGGAAGGGAAGATTATGGGAGCTAAGCAATCAAAAGATTACAGATGAGAGTGACAATAAAGCAACTAATGATATGCTGTAGACGGGTTGCAAGCCTACTCATAAACAATACGTGTCACAGCACAGGGCATTCTCTGTGTCGGCGACACATAAACGACTTGGCAAAATCAATTGCTCTTTTAGAGCAGGGACCTATAGGCTTTTTCAGTGCTTCCTTATACTGTTCCTAACATGATAAAGACACACAGGAAATGATAAAAAAACAATGAATAAACAATATGTGCATGCAATAAACAAGAAACAAGAAAACAATTATTATTGGCAGATAGTTAATGTTAAATAAACAAAAAATTAAAATTAAAACTACTACTACATATTTGTTCACATGTTTCTAATATACTGCTGTATAAGTCCAACTTGGATCATTAAATCATTAAAGCAGGAGAATAAAAAATCAGCAGCAGCTACTGAGTGGATGAGAGTCACAAATAATGTATCCCTAAATGTCCTAGCACACATGTGGTGGGAAGCACATTTTGTGCATGCACAGATTCACAAGTAAATCAGTATGTTCAAAATGTGCTGCATGTCTTCAATGTGCATCTTCCCCCAAGTGCCCAAAACAAAATTTGTGCTTTGGAGGTGTGACTAGGCATTATACCAGGTATCAGACAGGTGCTGATCTTCTGCATTCTTTCCGCATGCAGAAATGGATGTAATCCACATCTTTGTTCACCTAATTCTCCTATAATGTTCAGGATTTGACACAGGGTCCGTGCGCTGGAGTGACCAATGCTGCCATTGGAAACAAGTTCCCTAACAGCTTAGCAGGCACCATGTATACCACTGCTAAAGTATGCTGGAGTGGAAATTAATTAAAATAAAATGGTTTAACATCTCGCACAAACAGGGTTGATCCCCACTCTCATTATTGGTAGTCACTACTCTGCAAGACACCTTTGTCATCGTTTATGAGAAGATCAGAAGCTAAACATTATAAAAATCATATTGCAATACTATTTCTAAGTTCAGTCAGTAATGAGAGTTTTGATTATTTTTAAGGGTTTTATTTTCATTAAACTATTTAGTACATTTTCTTTTTATTCAATTCAAGTTTCAGTCAAATTACAGAGTTGCTAATAAAAGAATGGTTAAACCAAATTGTTACAAATAATGCATCAAGCGTGTTCCATAAAGGAAAGAATTCCTTTTTCTAAAGAATGGGGCAAAATGGTGTTATCAAGAACTCTTAAAGAGTCCAAGTTTCAGTGAGCATAAAAATCAAGATTCAATCAGTCAATGACACCGAATTTCCCATAAAGAGAGGCTCACTAAACTCAGTAGAGTCTCAGCAATATAGCAGAACAAATGTAGTAGCAGTTGCAACTGCAACCAGCAATCAGGGCGGAAAAGGGAGTGAATATTAATGTTCAGCCTTCAGCATAAAGCCATTAGCTTTCAAATTCAGAATGGATATGACATATGGTAAGAGCCCAAAGGGAAAAACATTAACCTACTTTAGAAACACACACTTATATAAACATTCAAAAAGAAATGTTTCACTTGTATCTTCATCTCCTCTCATCCAATCAGATTTCGGTGTTCGTCCGAGATCAAACTCTTCTTTTCCTCTCTCACAATTCCATACAAAGAACTTTCAAAGAAATATTATAAAGTATAAAACATTTTTAAACCTATTTCTATGTATCAGGTCTTTGGATTCTTAGAAATCTTTTCCCCTGGGCACGAGCACATTATAAACCTTATTAAGCTAACAATCGGCAATGTGAAATAGAAACATACGTTGCAACAAATATTATTCAGCATGACATTTCTTTTCGGTAATATGAGAAAACAATGTTAAAATATCAACATTTTCTATTCATGCCCTGTAGTTAGTGTGTGAAATAAAAAATAATGTTATTTAATGATGAAGTGTTTCCAGCAAAACATTTCACAACCTTATTGCTAATCAGGAACATTTTGCAGTACTACTTGAAACTTTCCTTAAAGGCCTGTCAGTGTAAGGTCAACTTTTTAGCATTTAGAGCACATCTCAGCACAGTTGGTTTAGTTGCTTGTAAAATGCAGCATGCTTAGACATTTCTGAGTCCTCTTACTAATAGGTATGACTGCATACCGCGTTTTTACACATTGTAATATTGTGTCAGTTCAATATAAGTTGCACATTAACGTTACATATTTGTGACTATTTATATTATGTTGTATTTTAATACAAATTTTCTATCAAGTACATCAAAAGCAGTGAAGTACAGAGTTCCATGTCTAATCTTAATTTAAGAGTTGAAGAGTAAATCAATACATTGACAAGGGCACAGCCTCTTTAAGTCCTGTTTTGGTCAACGATGTTCTTAGGGGCCAACTCACACTAGGACAGAAGTAATGTATGCTGCTATAGTTTATAAGGATGGTACACCAAGAAATGCAAGCAAAAGAGCTGTGCTCAGAGCCTGGCCAACATCTCAAGATCCTAATAGTGATTTTGAATCTCTAGATTCAAAATGTACAGCCCACCTTGTGCAAGGGACAACTTGCTTCTCAGAAATGAGCAGCCATATCTTTGTGAATCCGCTCATTTGATCTCAATATGTAAAACTATTTCATGTAAAATAGGCACAAATTAAAGTATCTAATCGAATAAAAGAGTTTGAAGTTTGTTCTGAGAGCTGCCAGCTACCTTTGTGTAGATGCATATTGTAGAATCCTATGTTTTGTTATATCTCTGTAACATACTGTGAATAGTTCATTGGCTTAGATCAATTGTTATTTTTTAAATCAAATTTAATGTTGAAATATATGTAACAGACAAAATTAAAATGATCTACATTTCTATATGACTCCTTCCACATAAAAACTTATATTACCAGGGTATTTTGCTCTAATCTAATGTTATCCATTAAATGCAGAATACATCCAAGAATCATCACCAGATTTCATCAGCTCTGTCAATAGCATCTTGAACTGTTAAAGCAATTCTTTCAATTGTTCTTTGTCTACTTCAGTATATTCAGTCCTAAATAATTTTAATTTACAAAGGGTTTGTCTTACTTCTCAACCCCAATTTTTTTTTTTTAGGTAATGTGATCGATTTTAGAAGAGCTATGTTTTTCAATATCTAATTATCAGATTTGTGTATCTGCATTAGAAAGAAATTAGACATCCTTCAAATAATATTTCCTAAATGTGACTCAAAAAATCATAGTCCCATACATTTCATATATTCTCATTTGCCATCATACAGTATCAGCAAATTTTACCAAGTTCCAAACCTACTCTGATTTTTTTGTCTGATGTTCTATACGTACAACATAACAAATTCTGACAAGAGTAAAGAGCACCTAAATCCAGTGATAAATATTACAGAACACCTGCAAACTATGTCTGATCTGCTGGACTTTCAAAACATATCTGCTTTGTTCATTTGTTCTATAGGTTAGCGGGTTGATCATTCTCTCTAGCAGGACAAGTCTTGTAAATAACTCTAATATAATTAGTGTCTTTATCTCTAGTATGCAGGATTACTTGATGAAGAGATACACCGCTGCTAAGGGCTTGTTAGAAGTGCCTTAGAATTCCAGATGATGCTAGTAGCAGAGTTAACTGCTCTAGAGGAATTACAAAGTGCACAGAAACACCATAGACCTGTTATTGTCCCTTCAGAGTTTTCTGGAAAGAGCTGTAACATCTGGGGAAACTGCAGGGAAAATTAAGAATTAGTGTAGAATTTGGACCCCAAGGTTAAACCTGTAGTTCTTGTAAATTTTGTACCCCCTGGCATTAACTTTGTCCGTGCAAAATTAACATTCCCTGTACCAGGGTACTAGTAATGTGAATGTATGTATTTTTCCCAGTGTTTGCAGGATTGTAGTTAGTGTAGTGTGTTCAAATTGTTTTTAATGTATTTACTTTTTAAATGGCTTTTAAAAGGAAGCTTAGACCTGACAAAAGGTTTACTTTGCAAGGTCGAAATGGCAGTTGTAGTGGCAGGCCTGAGACATGTTTTACAGTGCTACTTTAATGGGTAATTAACACATTTAATTTACTTATAAGTCCCTAGCACATGGTACCACCGGTACCCAGGGCCTGTAAATTAAATGCTACTAGTGGGCTACAGCACTCATTCTGCCATCTACTACAGTAGGCCAATGCAATCTGGGTGTGTAGTTTTGAACTGCCATTTCGACCTGGCAAAGACAACCTTTTTCCAGACCTATACTTTCTTTTTTAATACTTATAAGTCACTTCCAATTTAGACATTGCAGGTCCATTGCATGGTATTTAGAAGTACAGCATTCATATGTAATGTTTTACATTTCCTGGCAGTAGAAACACACCACAGTTGTTTTTAACTGAAGCAAGGCTGCTCTCCCATAGGTTAACACTATTACATTTCATAAGTGCTAAATTCAGTGTGGGAATAGCGAGAAAAATATTTCAAAGACTCATTGTAATAGTAACTTAAATTCCAACTTGACCAATTTGGATTTATATTACTACTTTGGAAAGGACACTTTTAGAAAGCTTTTACTTTCCTACCTAAAACTAAAAGTCTTTCCTGCTAGTGTCCAGCTGTCACCTGACACCTGAGGGAGTGTTTTGCATTGTGATTAAGGCATTGGATGAGCTGGGTGGGTCCGATGTTGTTGAGACTCTCAAGAAGGGTGATGGAGTTGGGGTCCGTGGACTGAGCAGTAAGACGTGGCTGGTTCTGATGATGAAGGAAGTGATGAAGTTTGCAAGGAGGTTGCTAAAGGCGGTGCATGGTTTGTATGGTTTATTTTAGTGTAGAATTTGGAGGAAACTTGGACCTTGAAAAAACTTGGTTGGAGTTAGTACTTTACACCTCTTTGTGGCTTCTTTGCATGGATCATTTTATTGTAAAATTCTGAGGAAATTTGGACCTAGAAAGAAGCCTGGCTGAAATGAGTACACCACTGTTGTACTTGGGAATATCATCGGCATAAATATTGTGGCCCGCAAATATCATAGTAAAAAAAAATGTTATAGTAACTATTTACAGATAAATATAGATTTACTATTCTTAACTCCACATCTATATACTCTAGCCTACAGGTATATGTATTGTCATGGATATGGAGTTAACTATAGTAAACCAATGCTTATGTAGATACTTACTATATTTTCAGTCATTAGTTTTGCCTTAATATTTTTGTAGCATGATTTTGTGGTACTGCACAAACTGACAAATCCGTCATGATGGAAATGCTCAGGTTTGACTGTAAAGGACTGCTGTTTAACTACAGGGATCTTGGTCTGCTCAACCAATTCTGATCATTTAGCCCAGAGCTGTTACTGTAGGCAGTTCATAGCCACAATTTAGGGAGAGTAAATACTCAGTAGTTGGCAGAGAATCTGGAAAATCTAAATTTTCATCTAAAAGTGTTTTTTGTGCTTCACATGAGCAATGGCCCAACATGCATTCATGAAAGCAAAGTTCAATTGGTACAACTTCCCAGTGTTCGGAAATTTGGCAGATATAGGTGTTTCCTTAGCTTTAAATTCTTTTCTAGCATTCCGTCAGTATGCTGTGGCAATGTATGCAACTCTTTGCACAAGTACTTTAACCCACAATTGACAATGCATATCACTCATAATAGTTACAATCCGTCCATACTGATTGACCAGAGACATTTGCCACAACAGTATATTGAGGTGAGATTATGAAAGGAGTGATTAAAGATGTATGGTTAAACAGGCACAGCAAACATGACCAGAGAAAGCCCAAATAGGACACTGTCCCCATTTATTGGACTCCTGGGGGGTTACCATGGGTAACGTTAGCCTTGTTAGGCTTTGATTGTACTTACTGCTAATCTTGTGATTGTGTTCTCTTGCACTGCTGCATGTTGCAGGGTTCAGGTGACATACACTTTTAAAATTGTTTATATTGTTCCTTATTTTTAGAACCACTCGATATTTTAACATTTCCCTATCTTATCTGGCAAGAGAACTCCTGCTCCGACCTGCGGCCATTAGATGTGCTGTGTCCTATTCCCCGTATTGACACGCACAGGTGCCATTTATGGAAGGTCAGCAATATAGTCTTGTGGCCAGCAGACTCTTCCCCCTACTTAATGGAAGCCGCATGTTTCATGAGTGGAGAAAGCTCTTTGTGAGTGTTCAACGGTGAATTAATTTTATTCATGAAAAAGTTGGATTTGGCTTTGGTTAGAAGTTTTTTGTATAGTAATAGTTCTGCCTTGTAAAGATCTTTATCCTCTATACTATAATTCAACCGCCACTTTCTCATTAGCCTTCTACATGATTGTTTGGCCAGCCTAAGCTCTTCATTGAACCCGGGTTAGATGGTACAGTTCTGTTATTATTTCCGTGTTTGGCCGGAGCTAAACTGCTAATGGAATCGCTAATCCATTGATGATAATCATCAGTTGCTAGATCAAGATCAGGAGGAACTGGTTTAGAGGATTGAGTTAGAGCCTTCGTCAGTTGGCCTTCAGATATAGGTGCCAAGGTCAATAGCTGGAAGTTGGTGGGATTATAGACTCTTCAAGGGTATGGCCCACTAAATTCAATTGGAACATCACTGCATTATGGTCTGACCTTGTTAACGGTAGAGAGGGAGTAGCCTGAATAAAAGGGCAGTCTGAAAAAATGCCATCAAGGATGTGGCCACCAGGATGCATAGGATCACAAACTCATTGAGACAAAGCTAAAAGAGATAATGAAGCTGTAAGATCCTGAGTATCTGGGTCCTCCACATTCTCCAGATGAAAGTTAAAATCACCAAGGATAGTGAAATCAGAGGAGTTGGCTTTCATGTCTCATGGTGACTTATCCATGTTTAAAAAGGGATTTCTAGGGCCGGGGATCTATAAATTAAAGCACCATTAAAAGAGTAGTGATTTGAAAGACCAATTTTAAAATCCAGAGCTTCACAACCAGGAAGGGGTAGGGGGTTAGATCTACACTTGAATTTGTATTTAAAGACAATTGCTAGGCCGCCACCTCTATTCCCTATGCGATCCAGCCTGATTAAAGAGTAGCCAGGAGGGGTGGCAATGACCCGGTCAGGATGCAAAGCGGCACCTGCCCAGGTCTCAGTTACAAAGGCGATATCAATGCTATCACTGAGCCATCTCAGTCGAGGAATACCACTCTTTCGGCCTTCTCCCCCCTTACAATTAGTTAAGTAATACATCTGTTTAGCCAAATCAAATCAGGGTCGCCTTTTGACCCTTGCCCTCCTAGAGTTTTAAAATTAGCCTCTGCCATAGTTCGTGGTCACCTTTTAGTGATTTTCAATCAAATGCTCCATCTTGGCTACTTCCCCAAAAGTTGGAAAATAGCAGAAATTCTTCCTCTTTTAAAAAAAACAAATCTGGATGCTAATAATCACAACAGTTATAGGCCAATTTCTTGACTTCCTTTTCCAGCCAAGATGACAGAGAAAACCATGAACACCGAGCTTTCTCTATTCATCCAGGAACATAAACCACTGTATTCCTCCCGGTTTGTCTTTAGAAGCCAACACATTACAGAGACTGCTCTGATTACAGCCTCAGAATATGTCAGAACAACTTTAGATAAGGGAGGGAACGCTGTCCTAATTCTGTTAGAATTTTCATCAGCGTTCGATACTATTAGCCATACACTCCTTTTCAATCGTTTGTCTGAGATAGGAGTCATAGGTCCCGCTCCTAAACTCTGTAGATCCTTTCACACAGACAGATCACAGTTTGTGGAATGTAACAGTCACAGGTCTACACCTTTTACTCTACCCTATAGGGTACCACAAGGATCGGCATTAAGTCCCACTCTTTTTAATCTGTACGTTACTCCTTTGGTCTCACTGATTAAAAGCTTTGGTTTCTCAGTTGTCTCATATGCTGACTACACCCAAATCATAGTGTCAGTCACAGAAAATCCTGAAAGCACAGCAGAATGTTTTCACAACTGCATGCTACAGATCGGTAGTTGGATGTCCAACATTTGTCTGAAATTAAACTCAGGTAAGATTGAGGTGTTACTCTTTGGCAATCACCCATCATTTTGTCCCCTAAATGGTGGCCTAAGGAAATGTGTGAGCTCCCAACTCCTGTTCCCAAAAATCTGGGAGACCAATTTGCTGAAAACATTCCTATGTGGGAAATCCCAATGCCATGACTTCCTTGTGTTTCTTTATATTTAAATCAATCACTTAGGAAGGTCTTCCCTATCATCACTTTGGACCTACGCAAAGCAGTGATCACAGCACTGGTCTTTTCTAAAATAGACTACTGCAATGGGATTTTTCTGACTGCTCACAAGAACGCTCTGGACAAGCTCCAAACTGTCCAAAATGCGGCTGCCAGATTGCTTCTAGGAATACCAAAACATCAATCGGTCTCCAAGTCTTTCCTCTTACTTCATTGGCTCCCAGTGAGAAAGCAGGTAATGTTTGAGTCTTTGTGCATAGCCTTTAAGGCCCTTCATCCTGAGGGTCCTGAATCCATCAACAGCTCTTTCAACAATACATTCCTTCTAGGACTTTAAGATCCTCCTCCCATGCCAATTTGGTCATTCCTAAATTTAAAAGAGACACCTGGGGAGGCAAGAGCTTTGCAGTGGCTACTCACAAACTCTGGAATTCGATGAATCTGAAAATAAAAACCTTAAAAATATGTTCATCTTTCGTAAGTTTCTTAAAACCTGGCTGTTTAACAATTAGCTCAGCACACATTCTTCTTCCCTCCTAGATGTCTGGTTCTATCCTTTACCCTGGCCCACCGTCTGGGAGTCAGCACCTAGACACCTGTGGGTCGTAGTGCACTTTAGAAATCTTAATTTCATTTAATTTCACGGATCACTTAGCTGACCCAAATTACATTGTTGAGGGGCGCTGTGGGTGAGGGCCTGGAAACTGTAATCAACCCATCACAGGGAGATGTGGTCTGTAAGGCAGAGCCAAAACAAACAAACCATCTTAAATGGCAAAATAATTCAAAACGAATGAAGGATAACACAAGTGTAGCAAAATCAAGCAGGGTAGCAGTGTCAGTGGACTGTAAAGGCCCAATTATGAGTTTTGGCGATGCAAGGGCAGCAAGTACACCAACGTCACTCCCCCCACACCACCGAGTCTCACCGCCGCCCACCCACCAGATTATGACTTTAAAGTGATCTGGTGTGGCGGGTGGTGTGGCGGTCCCAGGGTGGTGCCTCTTTCACAGGGTACTGAACTGGGAACACCTCAGAAGGTTCCTGCACGGCATGGACTTGAAAGTCCATGCCGTGCAGAAACATTTGTGCATGCATTCATGGGGGCATGTTGTGCCCCCCTGTGTGCATCCACAACCATAGGAGGCACAGGGGACCCTGTAGGGCCCCCTCTGTTTCCTTTCCTCCATATTGTACACAGAGGAGAAACATCCATGATGCCGGCGGAAAGGAAACTCGTAAGATGCTTGGCGGGACCGCAGAAGTCCTGCCAAGCATATTACAGCATTCTGACTGCCACACCAACTCCAGGTACAGCGGTTCCCTTACGGCGGGAGTCGTGGTCCCAGGGCGGTCTGACAGCCCAACTGGTAATTGGGTGGTCAGACCGCCTGTGCGGCAATGGCTGGACTGCCACCGCCAGTCCACCGTGACTCTGGCCGTCCTCAGATCACCAGACTCGTAATTAGGGCCTAAGTGGGGTGGCTCCTGCCCCATCTGAGGCCCAGCAGTATTTAAAAACAGACTTTGAAATCGGTCAATATTGGTCCCTATAATAATGTTATTAACTTTACAAACAAAAACACTGATTGGTTTATCAACAATGACTGCAAAACTCCTTAATGTAATCCATGTCAAAGATGTACTCCATGTTAACGTGTTTGATTTCTTCAGATGCTATATTTCTGGACTTTTTTCAATGCAAGATAATGACTCTTGTATAGTGCTTGCCATGAACTAAATTGCCTCCAGTTGTCTAGGTGAATTCAGAGGGTAGATAGGAATTGATGACAGGGTACAAATAGGAGTTCTGGAGCTGAAGCTCAAGTCAGTGTGAGTTTCTCACAGCACTTATCTCTGAGTCATCGATATGTTCAGCCCACCTGCTCATTCAATCATTTGCCTCTGCTGAACCCACATAGCAAGGTCACTTATGTGCCAATGTTAGTTGTGGGAAAATGTGTGGAGGAGGTACACAGGTCTTTAAATACAGACAGTGGCAAAAGAAAATGCAGTGCTTACAGGTGATTTGGTTGGCAGTGTATATGGGGGATGGTGAAGTCTGGGAGATGAAAGGAAATAGGTACAGAAAGAGAAAGGTGTAAGTGACTAACAAAGTGAGAGATTCAGAGGAAAGTGATGTGACAGAAAAATGGAAATGATTTAGACACTGCAAAACGACTACCATTTTGACAGACCGTAGTAATGTTTAATCAGCAATCTCATAGTTTCAGAATTGAAACATTTTCAATTCTAGTTATTTAAAACAAAATCATTGTTGTTACTCATTTATTTTATACAGGACCTAGAGGACAAGTTCGAGAAAAGAAAGATCTCTCAACAAGTGAGAAACATGGAAAGTTTCTACATGTGTGAAGCATGGTAAGAAATAAAATAGTAAGCTGATGGCGATTCCACATTTTCCATGTATGGAGAGCAATGGGGCCATACCAGTGCCTTTAATGTGCTACACAGATGTTGCATGCAATATAATTCAATACAATACAATAAAAAGGAGCAGCGTCTGTATGTGGCATATGGATGTTGCAGGCATCAAGGTAAATACAAGGTAAATGCAAAGGGGATAGGAAAAAACATTTACTCAAAAACAGCTAGGAACGAAGGCTTTCAAAGCCATTTGTAAAAGGTATCAGTCACCCCGCAGTTCCCTCAAACCTGATCAGTATAAGTCAATGGCAAACCTCTTGGCTGGATAATTAATTCTTACTTTCATATTATAATCAGTTGCCTTCACGTGAAAATAATATAGCTTATAGATATTTACCATTTTGCTGTTTAACTAAAAGTCCTGGTCAATTTAATTAATCATGGGTTCAGTCATAAAGTAAATTCCAACCTATAATTACATATTATAATGATACATATTTATTAGACATACTACTGAAATCCAAATTCACAAAGTAACAAAAAGTGAAGCAAGATAATACACAGACTTAAAAACAATTCATCTTAAATTGTAAGCACACAAACTAATTTGTGTTCTATTTGTGATTACAGACGTCATCAATAGGTGAGCTCCAGGATTCTCAGTATTTTTGGAAATTTACTGGTAAGCATATGGGGTCAACATGTTTGACTTAATCACATCCACCACATTTGATTCTCTCAGAGCCTTCATCAGGAAAGGCGCATACAAATTAGTGGTTGTGTGAATTGCTGCTGTGGATCTCAAAAGGTGACTGAATCAAACCTATTTTTAATCAATTCTTTTTTTATTTAACAATTTTGAAAGGCAGATTTAGGGCACACCAAGCTGGTATGGCGGACCTGCCGTGAGCTCTGCTCAAGTGCGGGACTCGGAAGACAGCTCAGAGCCTCCTTTTCACCGTTTCTTGTCCGGATCATCGGGCACCCGCAAATGAATATGCGGTGAGTTAATAGACCGCATTTTTGGATGTCTTTAAGCCCTAACTCCGCCACTACTGCTTACGGTCTTATATTCCTGTCAAAGACGTGGGCGGCCGCCATTTTAGGTCGCAGCACCCGCGTCTTGGAATTCTCCTCACTCTACAATACCGTTTTTTTCTGCAATGTCCTGATAACCCAGCAATCTTTATGGACTTGGTCTTTTAAATTGGCACTTCTGGCAAAGCATTTTCCTCAGGATTTTTGCCATTATGCTATTTCTTTCCACATGCTTTGACTGCACACTGTTTCTTCAGAGAAGCACCCTTAAGTAATACTTTACCTCTTTATGTTAAATCCTTTTTGAGGTTGTGTATCTGCCTTCTATCAAACGCTGTGCTTCTGAACTTAGCATTGTGGACACTTTTATTCTTCCTTCAAGTTTCTGGGAATTTGTGGCAATGTTTTGTATATTGGAGATGTGAGCGGCAGCCATTTCTGGTCGCTGAGCTCGTATCTTGTCTTACTGCTATGCCGCTTCTACTCCAGCAATATCAAAATGACCTCTACTAATTTTTTTTTTTTTTTTTTTGGTTGTGATGACGGATTCCGCTTTATGATTACTACAACCAGCCTTTTATTTCACAAAGATTGAAATATCACCTCCTGTGTCTAATTTTTCTCTTACGTTTTGCTTGTCTAATGAGGACCTGATACACCATCCAAATTTGTGTTTTTTGTTTCTCTGAGAAACTATATTTCAACTTTAAATTAATTTTTTTTGGTGCAATTTGAAACTCTTCTTTAATCCTATATTCACACCCGCTTGTTTTTTGGTGAATTCTCTCCACACTAAAATGGCTAATGATATGCACTCTGCCAGGTCATCCATATCTGGTACAAAACCAAAGAGACATAAAAATAATCCGCCATCTCCGATTCATTCTTCTCAGAATCTGATATTGGACTCTATTTTAGATGAAGTTCGCGGTCTTCAACCTTTTATGTCTGCGACAAATGAAAAACTAAAACAAATTGAGGAGAGGTGCATTGTTATGGAAGGCAAGGTACTAGAACTGGAACAACAAGTTAGCGGCTTACAAGATGCCTCTACCAAAATTCCAATGCTTAAACAGGAAACTCACAAGCTAAAAATTCATACAGAGGACCTTGAAAATCGAAATC
This sequence comes from Lissotriton vulgaris, assembly GCF_964263255.1. Classification (NCBI taxonomy): domain Eukaryota; kingdom Metazoa; phylum Chordata; class Amphibia; order Caudata; family Salamandridae; genus Lissotriton; species Lissotriton vulgaris. The sequence continues at coordinate 1,045,694,271 of NC_141697.1, read as the reverse complement.
GTCGAAATAACCTACGCCTATATGGCCTTCCGGAAAATATTGAAGGGTCGAATATGGTTCTATTTCTACAGAAATTCCTTCCTGAACTCCTGGATCTTCAATCTTCTACTGCACCTCTTAACATACAAAGAAAACATCATTTAGGTTGTTTAAACCCCAGTGCTACAAAACCGCAAGGCATCATAATGCTTTTTTTGGAATTCACTGAACTAATGACTATTTTGAAGGCTGTCAAACTTAAGCGTCGTCTTATTTGGTCTGGCCACAATATATTCATCTCACAGGATATCTCTAATGCAACGAATTCACGGCGCAAAGAATTCCTTGCCTTGCAACCTCAGATGAGACATCATGACATTCAGTATGGAATCCTTCATCCTTGTCTCTGCAAGATTACTCATGATGGCCGTTCACGCTCTTTTTATGATCCGGAAAAACTCAAACTTTATCTACATCAACTTTCATCTAATGGAATGGATACTAATGTTTGATCATTTTTATTCCTTTAGGATTGCCATCTTCAATCATTTTTATGTTTATTCTCTCTATTGAGGGTCTCCTTTCTTTTCTTTTTTATCTTCTTTATTATTGTCTTTTGAGGTCCATACCATCTTGCGTCACTATGTCCCTCTTTCTTCGATTTCCTCTCTTCCTACAGATCTGGTTACTTTGCCTTGATCTGTTTGCATACTTCTTCCTTCCTTTTCTTTTATTTTCTTTCTTTCTTTTTATCTCATACTTTTCTTGCTCCGTCCCGGTGTTTTCTTTCTGAATGTTTTTCTTTATCTCTATTCCTTGGTCTTTCTATTTTTGCCTTGTTCTGTAACCTTTATTCAACTTGTTGCTTGTATATATTACAACTGTGTGCTTTTCTGTAATGTTTTTCATATATGAATTTCTTATGTGGTGTTTTATTTCTTATAGCTGTAACCCTGACGTGTATCAACTCTATTCGTGTATTACCCTCCTACCCCTCCATTATGTGTAAGTTTGTCACGTGGAATGCCCATGGTTTTGGAAACCCTGTTAAAAGACAAAAGGTACTCTCTCATTTATCTAAGCTTGATTCTAAGGTTTCTTTTCTTCAAGAAACTCATTGTAATGACGCAGAATCACTTAAATTGAAAAGGCATTGGGTGGGCCAAGTTGTTTACTCTCCTACTCCTAGTAAAAAAGGGGGTGTTGCTATATTATTTCATAAGTCGTTATCTGTACAAATTCTATCTACACAGAATGATGATGATGGACGCTGGGTATAGGCAAAGGTTGTTATACAAAACAAGACTCTAGTCTTGCTAAATATCTATGACCCTGTTAAACCCGACCCTAAGTTTTGGAATGACATTAAAATTCTACTCTCTTCCATAGATTGCCCTAATATTATTGTTGCTGGGGATTTTAACCAATGGTTGAACCCTTTCTCTTATAGATTGTCTAAATGTATATTTCAGCCTGATAAATCTCATAAAGCGTTTCAATCGGCCATTGCTTCTCGTCTACTATATGATGTTTGGAAGACATGTAATCCTGACTTACTTGAATATACTTTTTTCTCAAATGTTCACCATACTCGCACTAGAATTGATTATATTTTGGTTAGTAAATCCTTGCTCCCTTCTATTCAATCTTCAGACATTGGATCCATTTTTATTTCCGACCATGCGGCCGTCCATGCCCTACTTGACCTTTCCCTTACCTCCCTTCAATTTAGTCATTGGAAACTTAATAATTATTTATTATCTGATACTGTTTATATCAAAGAAGCCACCACTTTTATTAATTATTTTTTTAATTTTAATAACCCTTTAGACACCTCTATGTCTAATAATTGGGATGCTTTCAAGGCCTCTTTTCGTGCCTTCACTATTTCATATGTTTCGAATAAGAAGAAACCACACGAAAAGAATATAATGATCAATTACAACATCTCAAATTGTTAGAACATACATATTTCACCTCTAAATCACCTTCTACCCTCCATGAATTGATTAAGGCTAAGACAGAACTCAACAAATTGGCAACAATTGAAGCATGTAATATTCTTCTTAAAATTAAATCTAAATATCATGGTGGTCAAAATAAAGCGGGTAAAATGTTAGCCAATTATTTGAAAATTAGATCTGAGCGTAAAACTATTGGTCCCATCTTAAATATATCTACTAATGCAATGGTGTCGTCAGATGAAGATATTGCCAAGGTTTTTCATGATTAATATCGATCTCTTTATTCTGATGACACTTTTCCCACTAATCAAAATTTAGATACATTTTTCTCTGGCCTCCCTTCGCCCCCTTCTTTGCCGAATGAATTTAATACATTACATTGAGAGGTCACGATTCAGGAAATAACTACTGTTATTAAATCTCTAAAGAAATCAAAAGCTCCAGGCCCTGATGGTCTTCCTGTTGAATTTTACGCTACCTTTACCTCCATTTTTGTTCATAAACTCTTAGCTCTTTTTAATTCCTTTATTGCCGATGCCAAAGCGACAGGTTCTTTTATGGACGCCTTAATTATTATAATTCCCGAACCAGATAAAGATCATTCCCTTTGTAAAAATGTTCGTCATATACCTCTAAACTATGATTGCAAAATATTTGCCAAGATTCTTGCATCCTGACTTGAAACCATCATTTATTTTTTTGGGTTGAAACTGATCAAGTCGGATTCGTGAAGGGCAGATTAGCATCAGATAATGCACGAATGTTTGCAAATATTATTACATATGCTAAAAAATACAAATCTCCTCTTACAGCACTGTCATTAGATGCCGAAAAGGCTTTTGATCATATCAATTGGAAATTTATGTTTAAAACACTCCAATGGTTTGGTTTTGGCCCTACTTTTATTTTTTATATTAAATTAAATACTCTTGCCCTCAAGCTAGTATTTTTTGTAATAATCATTTTTCTAATTCTTTTTCTCTTACCAGAGGTATGCGGCAAGGCTGCACGCTTTCACCTTTATTATTTGTTTTGAGCCTTGAACCTTTCATGGAGCGTATCCGTGTTAACTCCCATATCTCTGGTTTTACTTGTAACTACATAGAAACCAAAATATCTGCTTATGCCGATGATATATTAATTTACATGTCAAACCCTATTGAATTCCTCCCGCCTTTTTTGGATGAGGTCAGATTACACTCCAGTATTTCTGGTTATAAGCTAAACCTTTCAAAAACAGAAATTTTACCTTTAAACTCCTCTTCTCACCAATTTATGTTTAATGATACTAATTTTGCTTGGTGTCACACCAAAATTAAATATCTTGGTATTTGGTTTTCTGCCTCGTTACCTGCCACAATTAGGTACACAGTCACTGCGTTACTTACTAAAATACAATCACTGCTTCTCACTTGGTCTCCCCTATATCTTTCCTGGTGGGGTAGGTTGGATACTATTAAAATGATGATTGCACCTCATGTTTTATACACATTATCCATGTTACCCTTTAGGATCCCCTTCTCTTACTTTTCTCAAATTAACTCCTCTTGTATTAAATGTTTATGGAATAAGAAGCATCCACGAATTGCTCTTACCAAACTTAGTCGTTCTAAGCCTGAGGGCAGTGCACGCTTTCCAAACTTTAGTGCTTATCACTCGGCTTTTCTGAGTAAACAATCCTACGCTTTAGCTTATGACTTTGCTGATATCCCTATTCCCAGAAGGATTGTTTTTGAACGCTCCCTTCTAAAAGACTTTCCTTTTCAGAATGTACTTTTTATGTCCAACAGCACTTTCATGTTCAATAACCCTATTTTAAAATATTCACAGAGTTTATTATATAATACATTCTCTAATGGTTTTACTTCATTTCAATGTTTCCTATCTTCTACAATTTGGTATAACAAATGTCTTAAATATAAAGTTAAATCATTCTACTACAAATACTGGAAGGAAAAGGGAATTATTTTTGTTCACCAATTATTACACCACAATGCTGTTATTCCTTTTTCTGACCTACAGGTACAATACCAATTACCTGACTCTTATATTAATGAATATAATATAATTTCTAATGCCTTACAATCACAATTAGCTACTTTTAACCTTCCAGCTGATGCATCTTCTCTTACTCCACCCTCCCCCTTATATCTTTTATTTTCAACACACAGACCTAAAGCTGCTCTTGTATATAAGTTATTGTTATCGAATGTTACTGAGAGACCCAAATCTCCTATTGAATCTGCTTTGGAAACTGACCTGTCCATTTCTTTTTCCATCGCGACATGGGATAAATTGTGTTTGAAATTATTTAAAGTTTCTGCTGCTGCTCGCATAATCCAATCTCTGTATTTTATTTACAATAGAGCTGTTATAACCCCTGTTGGTATTTCTAAGTTTTCTCCTTCCTCTTCTCCTCTATGCTGGTCCTGTTCTAATGATACTGGCACATTGAGACATCAACTTTATGATTGTTCAAATGTATTAACATTTTGGAAATCTGTTAGGTCTATTTGCATGAGGATTTTTAAATGTGATCCTAGCATTGTCATTACAAAAGGTTTTCCAGGTTCTTCTTCACCTGAAGTTGATGACTCATCTCCTGTTTCCATGTTACTTGACCTTTTTATTGCATTAGCTTTCAAAGTTATTTTATCATCCTGGAAAGATAATTCTAAAATATCCTCATTAACTTGGTGGAATTTTATTTCTGATGAGCATAGAATCGCTAATGTTTCATCCATTTCCCTCTCTCAAAAAATTGAATCTGATCTTCTTTGGCTACCTTTTACATCATATCTCTCTACTCCTACTCCTATACACTAGTTCCTTTTTCTTTCCTCTCCTTATATTTTTCTCATACAAAATTTTAGACCTTCCTTTCTCCTCTTTTTCTTTTGCCTCCTTTTCTATCTCTTCCTTCTTCTTCCTCTTCTTTTCCTCCTCTCTCTAATGTTATGCTCATATTACATCACTGTTATTCACTTACCTATATTGTATAATATGCTATGTATAGCTATGACTGCTTTTCTATTTTTTTTTATTTATTTCACTGTTCTTATTTTCTCTTTTGTCTCTTGTACTTGAAACTTCAATAAAAACGTCTTTCAAAAAATCTTTTTTTTTTAAAAAACTGAGCTTTCAGGATGACTGTCAAACAAACTGATTTGAATGGTTTTTCTAAGCAGGATTGTCATACTGTAACCACTGCTTTGAAAGGACAGTCTTCAGAAAAAATATTAAGTAAATGTGGCTAAAGTGTACTAGATGTACAATTTTAAATAAATGGTCTTTAGGGATTCTGAACATTTTTCCATTCTTCTCTGCAATATGCAAAAAGATATAGTGTCAGGTTACGTTTATAAGTCAAAATGTATTTCATACAAGTGACATATAGAAAGAAAATGTAATATTGCTATATGCCTGGCTTTGCAGTGTAGTAGCAAAGTTCCTGTGGACCATAATGCAAGCAAGAAAAATGTCTCCTGTCTCTTAGGTTGATATAAAAAAAATCTAAAATTGGGATGTAGTTTGAGCATGCCATCCATGGGGCTCGATGCCACTGCACCAGCTTCACTATTGGTAAATATGCCCCTGCTTATGCTATAAAGAGGAAAGTGGGGAGAGCCAAAGGCACATTTTGGTGTCATTGTTCTATACACTGCTGAACAGCTTGTTTGTCAGCAAAATGGAGTATAAGGGGAGGTGCAGTAATTTCAAGCCTGTCTCACCCCCTCAACTTCCCCCTGCAGCACAAACAGCAGGAAAATGTCTGTAGTGGGGGAAGCTTTGAATCATTACCAGTGGCGGCTTGCAGTGGGAGTGATGGGAGGTGGTGGGGCGAGGGAGAGGCAGTGTGGGGGGTAGTTGGGTCAGACATACGATGTCTACGAGTACAGTAAGTAAAAAAAAAATATTTTCCTTGCGCTCGACGCATCACCGAGTTGCGAGCACAAGGTAAATAGTTTTATTTATTTATTTACTTACTTTATTTGTGGACGTTGTATGTCCAAATCCACTACCACCCACCCTGCCTCTCCCCCGCCCCACTGCCCCGCAGCACTCCCACTGCGAGCCACCACTGACTAATCTTTTAATTGAAACTGCTTTCACTATAATTGTGAATACGAGGACAGCTGCTGCTCATGTGTACATAATTAATAAAACATTTTAAATGCAGTCAGACAATTACATTATGGGACCTACAGAGGTGCGATACTCTGTATCTTGTGGATGCTTGTTACTGTAGGGAATGCTAAAATGTGTGTACACAGTAATATGGGTGAATGTTGAGTGGTCCACTGTACTGGAGAGGTGGCCGAAGCGGGGGCAACCACAGTCCTGCGGTGGTAGCCCACTTACGTCTGGACTGCCTACCAGTCCAGTACTACCTATGATGGAAGCACTCACCATGGCCACATGTGGACTGCAGAGAAAATTGCATGCATACGTAATCTGCGCATGAAAAATTATAAGGATGATGGGATGACTCTTGACACATGGTTTTTGAATCCCTGTGGTGAGTGTTGGACTGTTGGGTTTGGGGATTCCACAACTGTCAGTTGGGAAGGCAGATGCTGCTGGGTTGGTTTCCTGGCAGTGTGAATAAAGAGTGCTCCTACCTTCATCGCAGTCTGAGTGTCTTCTCTTTACAGAGGTTTTCGCTGGACTCTTAATTTGGCCCTGTAATCCAATCAAATCCATGAAATTAAATTAAATGAATTTGTATTTGTAAAGCACACTAATACCCCAACTGGGGTTTCCTGCGCTGTACGCATACCGCTGTGGAACCCTTCCTGGCTTTTCCCTGTGAAATGTCCACTCCTGGGCACCCCCAAGGTGAAGCAAGGCATCCCAGTGCTGTTGGGGCAGTTGTGGAGATTAAGCAAGCTATTGCCCAGAGTTGCAGAGTGGGACCCATGATTAGAATAGGCACCGAAGCGAGAATTATACGGTCTGAGGAAATTGAGCTCAAGACCCGCCAAGGCGGGAATTAAACCCTGGTCCCGAGCCAGACCTCTGCATCAGGGTCTGCCGCTCTAACCATTGAGCCACACCTCTCCACATTGAGCCACACTTCTCCATCCATCCATCCATCAATCCATCCAACCATCCAACCATCCATCCATCCATCCATCCATCCACCCACTCCAAACATTAATCTCAGCATGGAGTGGTTCTGAGTGCATTTCATTAAGGTGTGTGCAGCGCACTAGTCTGCTTGTGGTGCCACCTGACCTCAGGTCCATTGACAATACTAGGAAAGTCAGGAAATTATCTACTTTGCATTTAAAGACTCATGTTTGATGTGCAGTATACGTGTATCATGTTGCTTGTGCTCTGTAGACTACTCACAACGGGATTAAAAAAGGACATTGCACTTGCTACTCAAACCTAGAGCTTGCACTATATGCTTGAGTCATTGGTTGAAGTGTGGGGGGGGATTCTGAGGAGCATGAGGTGCCCCTACTTTTTTAATTTTAGAAAAACGACCCCCCTACTTTTTGTTAAAAGTAAATCGTGCCCAGTCGGTTATCTCCTACAGCTGAAATTCTTCAGCTGAAGTGTAAGGCAGAGAGTCTCCTGTGCTGTGAAACTGAGGGAGGGCAAAACAGCTAAATAAGCCTTCTTGCCTGGAAGCTACCAGCTAAGATGTGAAGTGCATACTTTAAAAAGACAGTTACCAAAAGAAATTGCTTCCTGGTGGCACACATTTATTCTTTTGAGGGGTTTTGTAAGGGAGCTATCAGTTAAGCTATGAAGTGTGTGCTTTTATATGACAGTTATTTAAAAAAAAGAACTGCACTACGCACAGCCTGCAAAAAATATATATTTTTGAAACACTTTTTTATCTTAAACCTTTTTTGCGCATTCTTTAGTAGCCTATCTTATATTGTTTGTAATGCAAGTTTAAAATATAGACTTACATGTCCAGAGTGCTTTTTGTCACAGAAAGGGAACTTCTAGCACTAAACATACACAAGTCAATATTCTCCACTGCACCAACCAGGATTTGGTGCAGTGCATTAACTATAAGGGGTTTCACAATGTACTGCATTTTCATTTAGGCTGTGTATTTTTTCATATGTAGTTACCAGAAGGTGAAAGACTGAAAAGAGTTACAGAATATATAGTTTTTAGTCACGCCCACAAGCTCACTCACCCCACCCCCTTGCACACAGCATCACAGTTCGCATACTTTTTTTTAATGCACTTCAACCAATGTGTGGAGTAGGATTTTCCTCACGGAATAAGAGTGATGTCTCACAAAAAAACGTATTCTTAAATTAACAGCTTTGTGGAGAAGACATGCTAAGCACCTTTCGGATTGATGTTGATTTGTTCTTTTCATCAGCATTTCTTAATGTACCACTAAAATACCCTGAATATAAGTTCACTTTGGTGGGGTCTTCTATCAATCACTCGATTGTGTTTTTCTACGGGTCACCCACGCACTTTTCTTCATTGCGTTTTCCTGGTTTTAGCTATTTAAAATATGTGCACGACTTACATTGTTGTCCTATGTAAGCTCTTTGTTTCAAGTTCTTTACGATTCCACCTAATGGCTGTTTTCATACTTAAAAAAAGGTTGCACATCTTGAGATACGAAATGAAAGGGTGTAGGACTGGAATTACAATTAAGGGTAAAATTAAATAAGTGTGGCAGTCATTTATTAATAGAAGCACAACGTACCACAAATATGAAGATTTCCACAGAAAAAGTTAGAGTTCAATTAACAGTCTCTATTGGGCCATTAGAAATCCAAAGGATATTTACAAGAAGCCCAGTTTATTTTTGGAACTCAAATTTACAACATTTCTCAGGAAATAAGCTTCCACTTTTAATACAGCTGCCCGGACACTATTATATCCATAACAATTACAAAGATTGGCCTCTTTTAGACAATTGGCCGGGCTCCATTATTGTTCAACAAAATACATTTTCAGGGGAGCTCTCGGAATTTTGCCCACTGTGCCCTTGGCCGCATTCTGCTGTTCAAGGTTCCTGGCACGCACCTTTGTCACAGAAACATGTGGCAGGGAGGATGGGTTCAAAAGGTGACGTCACCCATGATTGGGTGCTACAAGAATCATAGTGCCAATATCAGCAACATTCACCCGTTCTCATACAGCAACATACATAAATAAACCACACAACACCTTCTTAGTGGAAAAATTTGCTGCAGGTTTATTTGTATAACCAATATGCCAACATAGTGGGTTATCTTACTGGCGGCCCCAGGGCAGGCCCGCCCCTGCAGTATAGTACCCTTATGTACCTTGCAGACTCTGGATCGCCCTGTAACTCCTCCACAGCTCTGAGGGTGGCCGCTGTCACTCCCAGCGCCCCCAACCAAGCCGAAATTCCTATCTACCTCTTGTCGCTCCCAAGGCCTCCCCAAGTTCCAGCAGAAATAAGTCCATGCCTACCACTGAGATGTGACCCCATCCACCTCCAGCATCCAGTAGACTTGCCATGAAGTAACCCATGTCTGATGAAGCCAAATCCCCTTTGCTCTGTGAATTTACGCATGGCGCTGTTCACTCTTCTACGTGATATCTCCATGGCGTTTCCAGATCGGGCACCATGCCAAACTGAGCGAGGGAAAATTTCCGACCACTACAGTTCGCATGCCCCCAGCTGAGTGCCCTTGTGTACCAGGAGGTACCCCACCGTAGCAGGGCGGAGGCCCAAGTAAGCCTGCACCAAAAGCTTAGGACAATACCTTGCGTCTCCCAGCCCCAGGAGCAGGACCACTCTGCCTTCCCCTGCCTGATCCGTTTTTGACTGTCTAACCACTATCCTGAGGCAGGACGTGCTGATGGTAATGTCCTTGAAATTCAAAGCCACCCCGAGGTGTCCTGTTTAGATCGCGCCACTAGCTCCCCAATCCTAAAGGCCCCAAAAAAGGCCAGCGCGAAACTAGCGGAGGATAGTGTTGTCTCATACACAGAGCGGGTGGCCCTTGGCATATTGTCCAGCATCCCTTGAAGGATCGTGAAACTGATGGGAACCCTATTGTCCGGGGATCAAGGCTCACTCCTAGCCCAGCCCTTGAGAGAAGCCCTGATTACAAAGGATTTGGTCCGGATCTCTTGTCCTCTCAACCTGGCGTGGTGGCTGATGGCCGATAGATGGCCCAAGATCCAAGGGTGTGATTTCCCACCATCCTTGGCCCACAAGATGAACTTTTTCACTCTGGGGTCCAGGGAGGACCCCTCGTGCTCCCATGCTCGCATCGTCACACAACATTTTTCTACACAGGTCCTGTAGTGCTTCAGCGTTCTTGGTGCCAGGGAAAGCTCCCCCAAACCCCTCATCCGCTGTTCCACTTCAGAAGATGCCATAAGTGTGGTGGGAAATGGGTCATCTCCTCTCTCGCTCTCGGCCACGGCTCACGGAAACGGCGCCACTGAAAACGAGAAAGAGCGTCAGCCGCAACATTCTGAACCCCTTGGATGTGACGAGCCCTGTATTCCACATTATTAAAAAGGCATGCTCTCACCAGCTCTCTCAACAGGCACAACACTAGGGGGCAGCTCGCTGAGTGAGAATTGATCGCTTGCACCACCGCTAAGTTGTCCGACCAGAACAGAACCTTCCTTGCTGCGAGCACCCCCCGCCAAAGGTGGAGAGCTAATACTATGGGGAAGAGTTCCAACACAGTGATCTTTGAAGTGATCTTCTTCTTCTGCCAAGAGTTAGGCCACTTCTCAGCACACCACTCCCTGTCTAAGATCACCCCAAACCCTTCCCTACCAGACGCATCAGGAGTTTGTTATGTTAAAGCGCAACTACTCACCCGTAAGGGTCTCGATGCGCTAGGGGTGGGGGGTGCAGGTTCCATTCCATTAAGGAGGGGGTCTGTCGAAGAGCCAGGTTTTGAGGTTTCTTGCGAAGATGGGGAGCGATGATGTCTGTCTGAGTTGGAGCGGAAGGGCGTTCCATGCTTTGGCCGCGAGGAAGGAGAAGGAGCGGCCTCCCGATCTGGTCTTTCTGGTGCGGGGGACCTCAGCGTAGGAAAGCTGGGCTGATCGTAGGGTCCTTTGGGGTGCGTCGAATTTGAGCCGGCTGTTCAGGTATGCTGGTCCGGTGCAGTGGAGGGCCTTGTGTGCATGGGTGAGCATCTTAAAGGTGATTCTCGCCTCGACGGGGAGCCAGTGGAGTGTGCGCAGGTGCTGGGAGATGTGGCAGTGTTTTGGCAGGTTGAGGACCAGTCTTGCGGCGGCGTTCTGGATGTTCTGTAGCTTGCGGATGAGGTTTTTGTTTACTCCGGCGTAGAGTGCGTTGCCGTAGTCTAGTCTGCTGGTGACCAGGGCGTGAGTGACTGTCTTTCGGTGTTTGAGGGGGATCCATTTGAAGGTCTTACGAAGGAGGCGGAGGGTGTGGAAGCAGGAAGATGAGACAGAGTTGATCTAGCGGTCCATTTTGAGCTCGGAGTCCAGGATGATTCCCAGGTTGCGTGCGTGGTCTGTGGGGGTTGGCGGGTTTCCGAGGGCGATGGGCCACCAGGTGTCGCTACAGGCGTCGGGGTTTGGGCACATGATGAGTACTTCTGTTTTGTTGGTGTTTAGTTGTAGGCAGCTGTTTTTCATCAATTTAGCAACGGCTTCCATGCCTTCTCGAAAGTTGCGTCTGGCGGTGTTGGGCTCGTTGGATAGGGAGAGGATGAGCTGGGTGTCGTCTGCGTATGACACGATGTTGAGTCTGTAGGTTCTGACGATGGGGGCAAGTGGAGCCATGTAGACGTTGAAGTGCGTCGGGCTGAGGGAGGAGCCCCGGGGGACTCCGCAGGTGGTGGGTGTGGGGTCTGAGAGGAAAGGGGGGAGTCTGACCCGTTGCGTCCTGCCGGAGAGGAAGGAGCAGATCCAGTCGAGGTCCTTGTCCCGGATTCCTGCGTCGTAGAGTCTGCGTATTAGGGTGCAGTGGGAGACTGTGTCGAACGCCGCTGATAGGTCTAGGAGGATGAGGGCTACTGTTTCTCCTTTGTCCAGTAGGGTGCGGATGTCGTCTGTTGCGGCGGAGAGGGCGGTTTCCGTACTGTGGTTCATCAGTGAACAATGACAGCTCTGCGTTGTTATCCCAGGGTTCGCGCCAAATGACAGACCCATTAAAGTTGTCCAAAAAGTCTGCCCACATTAACAAGTCCGCTCTCATGCCTCTGCTCAGTTTCACCATGTGGTGCTTTTTCCTGACTGACACCGTGGCTCTGGCCAGCCTGCGCGTGAAGACCCTCCCCGCGGGAATTACCTTGGCGGCAAAGTTGAATTTGCCCAGGAGGCTCTGAATGAAACTCTAATAAAAGAGAGAGGGACCCCAGCACCAAAGGGATAGGGTACCAAAATGACTATGTGTCAAACAAGAGATTCCCCTTGGATTATTCAGTGAGAAGACAACAATTCTTACAGGCTACCAAACAAATATCAATCATACATCAAGACTCAAAAATTGGAGCAATGCAAAATAGAACAAAACAATTCTGTCAAAATTAGTAAAATTAGTGTGCACAGTTTATTCAAATATATAAAAACACCAATTAAAAACAAGTATATGTTAAAAAAATGAAGCAATTTAAAATGAACTTTGGGAACACAGACAATAAACGGAACAAATCAAATACAACATATAAACCTAAACAGTTCCTAATTTAAATAAGGGAGGTGCAAAAATAAAGGTAAAGATTCCACCACAGTTGGAATAGTCCTTTGCAGATATATATTACACTCCTCCCTTTCACTCAACGCGTTTCGACGGACATTAGTGAGAACTTACTTTGTAAGTAGTATGTGTTCCCAAAATTCATTTTAAATTGCTTCATTTTTTTAACATTTACTTGTTTTTAATTGGTGTTTTTATATATTTGAATAAACTGTGCACACTAATTTTATTAATTTTGACAGAATTTTTTTGTTCTATTTTGCATTGCTCCAATTTTTGAGTCTTGATGTATGATTGATATTTGTTTGGTAGCCTGTAAGAATTGTTGTGTTCTCACTGAATAATCCAAGGGGAATCTTTTGTTTGACACATAGGCTCTGAATGAAAGCCAGCGGAGCCTTGTCCTTTCCTACGGCTAGCCGAATCTGCTGGCCCAGGTCCCGGACTTTGTCTGCAGGTAGCCTGGATTCCCCTAACACAGTGTCCAGTTCAATTCCTAGGAAAGTAAGCACCTGTGCAGGCCCTTCTGATTTCCCCGGTGCTAGAGGTATCCCCAGATCATGCGCAAGGGACTTGAAGTCAGCGAGTGCCTCCATGCATTCCTGCATGCCCTATGAAGGAAAACAGTGCACACAAAACGTACTATGCATTGAACTATAAATCAGTGGAATATGTCAAATTTCAGTGTTAAAGTTAGTTGTCCCCCTTTTTCTTTATGCATGTGTAGCTTTTCCAGAATTCATGGGTAAATCTGAAATCCAGCAGTACGTTTTGCTACAAATCATACCTGCTAAACGGCTCAAAGTCACCATTGGGAAAGACAAATACATTATCTTTTTAACATGTATACTATTAGTTTTAAGGCATCGAGCACTTGATTTGATTGGCTATAAACCGCATGGCAATTCTCGCTGGGAATATTATCAGTTTCATACCAACCAACAAAGAGTCGTATTAAACAATAGCAATACAGAAATGTAAAGTTTCTTTTTGTGTAATCTGCTGGAGTAAATATTATGGAAATGTAAATAAGTCAGAAAATGGAACTGCATAATTCTGACATATTCCTGCAAGTCTATATGTACCTTTTCCCCATTTTGTCTTATCAAGAAAATGATTTTCAGCATACCTTGAAGAACAGTCCCCTGTAGCATAGGGCCCACACCTTTGTGAAATATGGGAAGGTATGGGATATTTTCAAATCCCATTTCCAAACTCACTTTAGGAAAATCACACTTTTGGCATGAGCATCGTCATTCTTTTGGACTAATGCTACTGTTTTTTTGTGTACGAGTCATTGTCCAGGCCCCACTGCATGTGCTCTGACCCCTAAAACATGTTGAAATTGCTACACTCCTTCTTGGTATATTTAACTTACCTATATGTCCCTTATATATGGAACATGGTGAACCAAGGGCCTGTACCTAGGGAAAAACAGCAATAACAATAACGGCTGAACCTTTGCAATGCGATCGGAACAGCGAATGCGCCAAACCCACGCATTCCTTTACCGTGCATGTCCTCACAACAGCATGCCTTAGGTAAAGTGGTGTTGGACTTTAAAGTCCAATGCTTCCCCTACTGTTGTGCAGACTGGAGTTGGAATAGTAAAATATACTGTTGCAAACTCCAGCTCTTTACCTAAGGCAAGTCATGGTAAAGAAAGTAATGCGTGGTTAAGACACATTTGTTGTTCCGACATGGTTAGTAAGGCATGCATGGTTAGCCATGCTGGTTCTGTCATACCACCACCATACCCAGGTCCTGTAAGGTGAATGCCAGTAGTGGACTGCAGCACACATTGTGCCACCACCAAAGAGACCATGTACAACATGACTGCTGACCTTCCACCAGTTGACTTTAATTCCAGAGTCTAAATCCGCAGGAAAAAATTCCAAACGGGACCAACTTAGTCTCTTTAGTCGACCCACGTACCATCAGGGTCGGCCATTTGTATTTTAAAAATACACTGTCTGTGACTCTTTCTTGTTACAAAGTTTTTAGTATTACATTTTGTGGGCAAAATATGTCAAAATAAATAGCAGGACACATATATTTTATTTAAACAAATATGTCTGTGAGTTTTTCTTTTAACCTTTTTCGGCCCCAAAATCCAATGAGATAAACAACCACAAGATGGTGTGTTCTCCAGCCGAAGAGCAAAGAGCTTCAGCTAAGAGCACTTCAAAAAATATTGTAAATTCCTCTTGGGTCATAGATTTAATGGACCCAGGAGACTTACTGTTTTTCTGTTAATAGTGCTGGAAGACTGCTGGACTCCCTGCAGCACCCCAATAACATTAAAAAAGGCGTAATGGTGCCCTTCTCTATTCTAGGGGCACTACAGAGCTAAAAAAAATAAAGAAAATAATGCCCTTGCAGGGCATTATGGGGTGCTGTTTCCTAGGAGCAGTGAATAATAAATGAGAAGCTCCTGCCGTTCATTTATTCTTTTCTTTTAATGTTTACAATGGGCATCCCAGTGCCAACTCGGAACACCCATATATAATTTTTTATAAGTAGAGGGGGAGTGCAGCCCCACTAAAAACCTTTCCAGAACCTGGTACCCCATCCCTTAGGGCTTTTTTTAAGGTTAAGAGGGCTTGCAGCTCCCCTCTCCAAGCTAAAAGTGTCCCCCAAGAACCCCTACCCAGAGCCTTCTTTAAAAGAAATTTGGGGGTGGCATTTCCCCCTCCTTGAGCCACCATGGTCTCTGGAGAACCCATCCCTTGGTTTTTTTTGTACAAATAAATGGAAGAGGTGTGCTGCCCCCCCTCCAAAGAGAGCAAGGGCCCTGGGGACCCCAACCACCGCGGCCTCTAGTCGGTGGCCTGTTGCCCGCCAAGGCACCCACTAACTACTGTGTGGTGGTCTGCTCCCACTGGGTATAAGCAAATTGGAGTTTCCCTCACTCTCCCAGGCAGGGAACCACAGTGTCCCGGGGTGGGCTCCCTGGAACACTGCATATTTGTGTGCCCTGGCTGATGGGGTCCCTAGGGATGGTATAGGCATGCAGAAAGGTAATGTTTGGCCAAGCACCTAAACCCTTGCCAACTTTGGTAATCCGTGATATTCCTTGTTGACAATCCACTCCTACAGGCCTCTTGCTTCTTGCATATGGAATTCACAGTAAATGTCAGGTCTCTTGCCTTTGTCTTAACTGTTCATACTAATCCGGTAGGGCCCATAGCCTTGATCAAAGACTTGTCACCATAACCAACTAATTCCTGCTGTGTTGAATATAAGCTTTCCCACAAAGCAAAAAGTGTAATACAATCACCCTCTAACCAATCAAAATCTGTGCTCAAGAAATTCAACATTTGGGTGTACCCAAAGCCCCTGTCATTTAGTTTATCACACAAGGTAATGCAACAGCTGCACTGTAAACCCTGCAGTAATGAGTGAAGGGTGCAATAAGCAAGTTCACAAAGGATGCTTACTGGCACATCCATAGATTGGCTTTCAAAGAAATTCAATATACCATGTTTGTATTCACATATTCAGTTGTGTGGAGCTCAGGGGCAATGAAGTTGATCTGTCAAAATGGTAGTGCATTCCTCATTAACTTATGCATTCACTGCCACTGCAAACCAATATGGGCTGTAAAGTACCTGCAATAAGTTGGAACTGGTAAAAGTGATAGGTCTTGCTTCCTAGCAAAATAGCAACCCTTATGCAACCATGAGGACATCAATAATACATTCATCACTATGGATCTACCTGAAGTGCAAATTATTTTTGCACTATTGCAGGTGAAATCCACACGTTGGGCCTTGTAAAGCTAGCTGTATATATGCATGTACGTACATATGTATGTATGTATGAGGTATATCTTTAACATATACATAGCCAAAAGGCAGCAAAGCGGTGTACAAGCTCAAAGACAAGCAAAAAGTCAATAGGTGATAGGAGTGCAGTTAGTTTGTGATGGATAATGCATTGTGATGTATTGTTCTTTACAAAGGGCGTCTTTATCTCCTGCCTAAAATGGAGCAACGCTGGGGCAGTCCTAATAGACATGGGAAATTGTAAATCCTGGGTGTATAGATGGAAAAGGCCTGCTGTCTCATTTTTCTATCTTGTTTTTCTCTTTTTTAAATTTCTTAATCTGCCGTATGTTGGTGTCATGGCTGCAGGCGTGTTGAGATTCACCAGAGATGGTGAGCTTCTCTACAAGATAAGTGAGGGTTCTGAACGTGATGGCTTTATAAATGATGCAGTTGGTTTTGAAGATAGTGTGGGCCAAAAAGGGGAGTCAAGAGAGTTCTATCAAGATTCTTGTGATGTCATCATATTTTTTGAGCCATAGCTGAGATGTGCTGTGGAGTGTAGGATGAGTTTAAAGCATGCCAATGTGAAGTTTGGGAGGCTATGGAGCAGGATGATTCTTCCATCCAGATGCAAGAGTAAGTGGACTAGAATCAGTTATTAACCCACTTTCTGAAATACATGTTTTCACTTGCTTTATAAGAGAGAGCTGATAGCAGGAGGCTGTTTTTGTTTTTTGGGCAGTGTGTTCCTTGAGGGTGAGGTTCCTGTGTAGGATGAACCAAAGTGGGATCAGGTGGAAATTCAGCAAACAAGCCCTCAAAACCATGTCCTTGAGTCACTTTGTACTGTTTATTCTTGTCATTTAATGGGCATTGAATCTTGGTTGGGTTGAGTGCTAGACATCCAGGTCTAGATAATAGGCAGAGAGTGTTTGAGTTAGATATCGAAAGCAGAGGAGACTTTCAAGTATAGTTGTATATCATCAGCATATTGGTGAATCTTGATGCTGCCTCTGTGAATTGAGTACTGGGCACTTCCATGTCGAGGTTGAAGATGACAAAAGAACAGATTGGTACTCTAAATGAAGCTGATGGCATTTTGAATCTTTCTGGGACTTGGAGGCGTCCCTGTGAAGTAACTGGTGATGTTTGTTAAGGTAGGAGGAGAACCAGTAAAAGATATTGACAGTGTTTCCAATGTGACACTTCATGTTGTGTTTGAGGTTGGGATGGTTGAATGTGTTGAAGGCAGTTTACAGGTCCAGCAATTTCAGGATGCAAAGGTGATCTACTTCTGTGATTAGGAGAGCATTGTCCTTGATATGAAAGGTAGAAGTCACAGTAATGCAGTGGAATCAGAAACCTGCTAGTCATGCAGGAGATCGTTAGCATTAATGTGGTATCAAAGTTGAACATAGATTGCTTTTTCAATTATCTTGGCAATGAATGGTAGGTGAATGATGGGCCGGTAGCTTGTGAGGTATCCAGGGACTTGTATATATTTCCTTAGCAGTAGGAGGATATTGCCTATCTTGAGAGCTTCTGGGAAGATGCCTTGAGTGAGGGAAGCATTGACAATGGTGACTCGTGGTGAGAGAGCATCCCAAGAGAGATGAAGTGGAAGGGTAAGATGTCATCAATATAATAAGTGGCTTTGATGGTGATGAGTCAGCGAGAGAGAGGGCTTTGAAGACTGACCATTCTATGGAAAGAGGCGGGCCTAAGAGGTGAAATAGGCTTGATGTTGCTGATGTGCTGTCAGGTCTCCTGTGTTTTTTCACAAGAGGATGATGCTATTGCACTTTTCTGTAGCGTGATGAATAGATGGGTCTGTCAGGGGATTCATCCAGTGCTTGTTTGTCTTGAAACACATTCTGTTTCTGTTGGTGGCTTCATTTGTGGTGTTGGCATAGTACTTTGCTTTCACAGATGTGTTGAGCTGTCTGCATATTGCACAGAGGGACTGCTGTCTCTTGAAGTCCTCTGGAGTTCTATTTATCTTTTTCTTTCCTGTCTGCGGATGGATTGTATAATAATTCTTTCAAGTGTGGCTCTGGTATAGATGTGATGAAGGAATACTGTTACCAACAGGCAACCACATTAACTCCCAAACGCATGCATTCATATTTAAAGGTCATGCATGCATCCAATACCTAAACAAATTCACTTTTATTGGGGGTTACTTAAAACCATACTATAGTAATGTAGGTCACTATACAACCAAATTGATACATCAGTTAAAAAGAACAGAACTTCGATTACAAACCTTCAGTAGCCTACAATTGTAAGCAAAGTGTCACAGAAAACTGATCAAATATTGCAAGAGCCAGGCCAAAAAAGAAAGAAAGCAACAATAAGTTAATCATGGCATGCTGCCTGTCAGTAATAACACTAATCCATGGTGGGTGAAGATAAAGTGAACACATCAAGTAAATGTCCTTAAATAATTACTTACTGGCGGTCGCCAGTAGGTAGTTATAGTTAGGATTATTTTGTATAGGGAATTCGCAACATTCTATTGGGAATAACTTTGGTCCCCGTTGAGGAATCTGCCTGAAAAGTTCCTCAAATTTGCCTTGCAGCGCTCCACTCCTTCTCTGAAAGTTTGGGGGGGATTCATCAAGCGGGGGCCGAGATAAAAGGGGGTCCCAAAACGTGTTTTCCCCATGTTAATTTCCATAGGGCGGTTGAACTCACTTTTAGCCCGAACGGCTGAATGGATTTCCACCAAACTTGGCAAAATTGTAGGGACTGGTAGCCCGATGTGCCTTTTGCTATGTCTCAAGATATGTGCTCCAGTGGATTTTGAGTAATTTAGGTTAAAAAAATAAATATATCTATAAGCGCGCCCCGGTACGCGCACCGGGGCGCCTACCAGCGCGCTACGTGAGTTCGCGCGCGGAAAGCTGATTGGCTCTCGGGTGTCTGTCAACATTCCAAACAGTCCGGAGCGGCCTCCATCTTGTGTCTCAGTAGGATCGAGACCAAGAGGTGGCAAAAACAAAGGGGGAAATGACCAAAAGGGGGGAGAGTAGACCCCCCCTGACCCCCTAGCTTTGATGTGGGGGCCATAAAAAAAAAAATCGATTTGCGTGGGGGGAGCACCCAGTACACGCACCGACCGGGGAGCGTACAGGGGAGCGTACCATAGGGAAAAAAGAATAACAGAATTTTCAAAAAATGTAGCCTTTTTTTTATAAATTGGATGTAGTTCTAAAAAGAACTGTTTTTTTTCTTTTTGTTGTTTTATATTTTTTTGATTGTTTTTTGGAACATTTTGTACTTTTTTTGGCTTTTATGAACAATTTTATATTTTTTTTGTTATTTTTATGGGGAGAAACAAAAAACAGGGAATTGTAAACGGCTCAACTGGAGCAAAGAAAAATCAGGAAAAAATTACGTTTTTTTGGGGCAATTGTGGTTGTCACCAGCACGGTTGATGAGCTTAATGCTTTGCTCACCATAGGTAATTGTTTTACCACAAAAAATACAACTGATTTTGTATTCTCCAAACTGGGGTTATATGTTTGGGACCATCTCCCTTGCCTCTGGACCCGATGGAGTGGGTTGCTTTCTTTTGGAGGTGCTGGGTGAAGATTGGGGAGGGTTTCTGGCCAGTTCTCTGACCTCTGCCGCAGCATAGTTGTTAGGGTGCCGGTGTTGCATGTGGCGAATCATGGTGTTATTGCCAAAAGAGTACTTTTTGTAGGGTTCCCCCTTGAAAGTTCAGTGCCACAGATTAGGCAAGTAACCCTTGGGGCATTTACTTTTTTGAGATCCTTTGGGATTGAAAAAAACTCCCAGATAATGTGCTGCTTTGGCCTATATGGGGTATTATCTTCTGGCAGGAACCTCCTCCTCTCCTCCTCCTCCTCTTCTTCATCTCCACCACTGTGGTAATGTGGTGGTCCTCTTGGTGGTGGTGGTGGTGGTGGCTGAGATGCTCCTGCTGCTGCTGCTACTGAAGCCATTTTTGAGTACAAATTAGTAATAGCTCTGGAAACAGGTCTTCCTCACTCAAAGTACAAAGTGAGAATGAGGAAAAAAGGTGGCGGCTTTCATCATTAGGAAAAAAAAACTGTCCTGAACCAATGAAAAGTGTTATTTTCAGGTCACATGACCAGGGCTTTCATCACTTGGAAACCAAAACTGTCCCGAACCAATAAAAAGTGTTATTTTTAGGTCACATGACCCGACGCGCTTACTCTACGTGCCCCGGGGCGCGCTACGGGGCGTGCCCAGGGGCGCGTCGCGTAAGCACGTCGGATGGTTTTGTAGCGTGATCGTATGCACTCAAGTGCTTCCGGGTGCGCTTACGCCGTGCGTATCACGCGGACGTGGCTACGCGATACGTCACGATGATGTTTTCGTTCGCGGAAAAAGCACTAACGGGATGCTCACCGGTACGCGCCCTGGGGCGCGCCGCAAGACTGCGCTTACCGGACATGAACAATATACATAAAAAAAATAGTATTACATAAATATACAATATAGAATTCATTATAAAAAATATTACATTTCATAGCTATAGAAATTTGCTATTAAAAAACCTTTGAAATTCACTGAAAAAACATAGGTTTGAGGCCCTATATATAGTTAGGAATTAGCATTTAAAAAACCTATGAAATTCACTGAAAAAACCATAGGTTTCACACCAGTTATAGTTAGGAATTAGCATTTAAAAACCTATTAAATTTACTGAAAAAACCATAGGTTTCACAGCAGTTATAGTTAGCTGGAAATTTTACTGACATAAAACCATTGAAATTCCCACGTTATAGTTAGTTGGACTCACTATAACTTGCGCGCCTGCAGTGCACTGCTGATGTCGTCACATATTACATCACTCTTGACATGGTCAGTGACATCACTCATGACATCACTGATGACACCATCCTTGTGACAGACTGACAGACCTCCTTTCAGTGTAATGTAACCCTTGAAACACATATTCAAAAATAGAAACTAACATTTTCAAAAAAATGGAGATGCCCATACTAGTTACAACAACCAATTCAGTAATTCCACCATCTATATACACATCCACTCATTCAGCAACAGTTCTATATAGTCACTCATACATATACGCCAAGAGGTGGGACCTTTCCATTGTGTCATACACTGACGATACTCAGCTGGTGGTAACATTGAGTGATGACAACAGAGCGGGAGCACTGAATTTCAAGCATGGCCTCACTGCAGTAACTGAGTGGCTGACGGCCAATTATTTACAACTTAACGCTGACAAAACGGAGGTGTTAATAGTAGGAAAAAATGCCGAAGCTTGGGGAAAGGACTGGTGGCCCGATACTCTTGGCCCCCCCCCTGACCCCAAAGCAGAGGTAAAAAACTTGGGGGTGTGGTTCGACTCAACCTTGAGTTTTGTTGGCCACACAAAAAAAGTAGCTGCCACAAGCTTTGGTATCCTACGCAACCTACGACCTATATTAAAATTTTTCGACCCTTCTACACGTCAGGTAATTATCCAAGCCACAATCTTTTCCCGCTTAGACTATGCTAACTCCTTACTCCTGGGAGCCAATCAAGCGGAAAAAAACATCTGCAGCGTGTCCAAAACGTGGCAGCGCGGGCCCTAACAGGGCTTCCCCGGTTCGAGTCTGTAACCAAGACCTTGGTAAAACTGCACTGGTTACCGGTGGAAAAGAGAATTAATTTCAAGGCCCTGTGCTTGGCCTTTAAGATTCTAAAAAAATCCTCACCTCCCATGCTATGTCATCTCATAACGCAGTACACTCCGAATAGAGCTCTCAGATCAGAAGGACAAAATCTGGTCATGATTCCCCGTGTCAGACTCGCCCGCACTGGAGGACGTTCCTTTCAATACATGGCTGCCAAACTATGGAACGCACTACCACTGTGGATCCGAAGTATAAATGACCTTCTTGCCTTCAGAAAGACATTAAAGACCCACCTGTTTTGCTAAGTTGACCTGATAGCCTGTCTGTATGTTGTGCTCTCTCCTGTCTAGTCCAGCGCCGGGACGCCCCTTCGCTGGGGCAGCCGCCGCGCTATATAAGCAGATGTAACATAACATAACATAACATACTCACTCATCATATGTAGTGATACACATATACATCCTGTTACACACCGGCAGTCATCCAAAAGTTACTCACACATGCAAATAAACTATTGAACATCCATTTATTTGCATATACAACTATACACACACTAGCACATTACTTCTAAGGAAACTTACACATACTTACTCTCTTAAACAATCACTTATAGAAACACATACTTATTTAAACAGGAACTCTTTCAATCTCTCAATCTCACATATACTCACTTATATACATCAATACTCACATATACTAGATTAAAACATATGTAGTTACTCATAAAGACACTAGTGAGGCAGGCATTCACTCACTAACACACACATATACACACTCATCCACCAATACAGTCCTGCACATATGCTGTCTTCAAAACACATACAAACAGTGAATCAGTCACCAACCCATGCAGCCACTTATACACAAAGTGAAACACTGATACATATATTTAAATATTTAAAAATTACTCGCTAATATATGTATTCACTAAGATACAC
Organism: Lissotriton vulgaris; assembly: GCF_964263255.1. Lineage (NCBI taxonomy): Eukaryota > Metazoa > Chordata > Amphibia > Caudata > Salamandridae > Lissotriton > Lissotriton vulgaris. Next base: position 1,045,671,321 of record NC_141697.1, on the reverse strand, counting down.
TTAATAAGCCAGTTAACCAATCAATTTTTTTTTTGAAAAAACATCCATTTAGACACTTATTTAAAAATGTATTCTTCCATCGACCTTTACAAATACATTTGTAAAATACATTTATTTGACAGAAAGACACACATTCACTGGATGGTGTCATGAGTGATGTCATGAGTGATGTCACTGACCATGTCATGAGTGATGTAATATGTGACGTCATCAGCAGTGCATTGCAGGCGCGCAAGTTATAGTGAGTCCAACTAACTATAACGTGGGACTTTCAATGGTTTTATGTCAGTAAAATTTCCAGCTAGCTATAACTGCTGTGAAACCTATGTTTTTTTCAGTGAATTTAATAGGTTTTTTAAATGCTAATTCCTAACTATAACTGGTGTGAAACCTATGGTTTTTTCAGTGAATCAAGGATAAAGGCAGAATACATACATTAATGGTAAAGCTTTATTCTTCAGTAAGAAACCAATGGCGTCCTACAGTTCTAAAGCTGGTATTGCTTATCATCACCCAATTTAATTCGGGCAATCCCTAAATGCTAAGAAAGAAAAAGATAAATTAGTCACTGTATGCTACCTGTAAAACGAACCACAAATGCATAGACACTGCAAATAAACAGACCATCCAGAATGGGTAATTCAATAGCAAAGTTATGAAATAGCAAGGATTACCACAAGAGATGTTAGAATGGCCGACCATCAAATCGAAAAAGAAAACAATACTAAAATATAAAAAGTAGAAATACTGTTAGCCACAGTCCCTACTAAACTACAATATCCAGTGTAGCCCACAGAAGTGGCCAGTGACCAATGATAGTAGAGGGTGTGTACTAGTAATAACTCTGAATATATATGTGAATTTCGGATATGGCAAAGCACCCAGAATTAAAGATGACACACAAGAATCCATGCAGTCTGGCCAAATATTTCACATTGAAGGAAGTTTGCAGTACACATTTCATGGGCTGCACGTTTTGATATACTATAATGGCAATGCATGATTACTAAAGGATTATATTAGCCATATCCAGGCATGTCCAGGTCACAAAAGGCCCTTAAGAAATGAAATGAAAGAAATGAAAATGTAATTTATAACGTGAGGTAATACACAAGAGTGTTTAGGCGCAATCACCTGTGGTGTCTCCCAGGGCTCCATACAGTCTCCTGTCATCTTCAACATCTACATAGAAATGCTTCTGCTCTACTGACAGGTAGATAGCAGCATCAAGATTCACCAATATGCTGATGATACACAATGATAACCTGAAAACCTCCTCTGCTTTAGACATCCAACACCTCAAACATCATTCAGACCTGGATGTCCAGCGACAACCTGAAGTTCATCCCAACCAAGACAGAGTTTATTTTATTTGCCAAACACAATAAGCAAGAAACAGTACAACCTTGGATAAGTTACATGAATCTTGATGGTTCCAAACCCCAGCTTTCACCAAAGGCCCAGTCACTTGAATTCACTCTAACACCAACATCACCCTCAAGGACCACATTGCCAAAAAACACAAAGGTGTATGGGTACCGGCTCTCTTTTCCAAAAAAAGGTGAAACCATTTCTTCCTGAAAGTGACTTCATAACTGCTGTTCAAGCCCTCATAGTCTTGCATCTGGGTGGTGGTAATGCCCAGCTCCAAAGCCTCTGAGGCTCCACAATGGCCCCTCTTAGGAGCATCCTATATGCTGTAGCACATCTCATTCAGGGCCTGAAAAAATATGATCACATCACCCCCAACTTGATGGAACTTCATTGGCGCCCCCTGCTGGCCATCTTGATCTTCAAAGTAGCTGCTTCATTTACAAAGCTAATACAACCAGCCCCGCTTATCTTGTAAATAAGCTCTCCATCTCTAGTCAATCTTGGTACACCTACAGCCAGGACACCATCAGACTGCAGACTAATAAGTGTAAAAAAAGAAAAAAACAAGACAGCAGGCCTTTCCATTCATGCATCTAGGATTGATAACAAGATCCCTGTATCCATCAGGAATGCCCCAAAGCTGCATCAATTTAGGAAAGGCTCAGTCACCAGTTCGAAAAGCACTACATCACAAAGCATTAACCATCCACAACCCAGCTTCCTCTCCTCTCACTTGTTTACTTTATGCTCATCTTTGACCAGGCACAGTGCTCCACTGCAATTTGGCTAGGTTTGTGTTACTGACATACCATATACATACATTCATACATTAACACACCTCTAAAATAGAACCATAATTTCAACGTAATGCTTTCCTGCTGCGTTGGAGCTTTCAATGAACTTCAAGAATTGTCCATTCAAGCACCTCAGGCATGCCAGCTGATATGAAAATTGACTTTATAGAAATTCTCCTCAACAGCAAAAGAGTCGTACTCAAAACAATGGGCCGATACTAAATAATTTATGAGTAAGAGAAGTAGCATTATAGGAGTACTCTCTAACATACTAATACATGCCTTCTTGAATCGGCCCGAAAATGCCCAAATTCATGAAAAAGTTAATTGAACCTAAAAGAATAAATAAATGTTAATGAGTCTAGTTGTCCTGAGAGAAATGTTATGCACATCCTTTAACTGCCCCAACCTGAAGTCCATGTAAATTAGACTAGAATTTCTCCTCTTCTTAATATGCTGTTACTGTTTCATTGTTGTTGTAAATTTGGTAGAAGCATTATGCATTTAACCCCTTGCATGCTCGTGACGGAACCATTCCGTCATGAGCCACGGTGGTGCTGTGCTGGTGACGGAATGGTTCCCTCACGGCCCGGCCACGGCGCCTGCTCGGCGCTGATTTCGCGCCTGCGCTTAGCGTTCCATTGAGCGGGCGGGGCCGTGATGGAACCATTCCGTCACAAGCACAGCGCCACCGCGGCTCGTGATGGAGTGGATCCGTCACAAGCATGACGGCGCCGCGCGGACCCCCTCCCCCCTAGCGCCGCAGCGGAATTACCGCCGTGGCCAAGGGGTTAAGAAGAGATGTTAATGTACTGTTCTGATGAAAATGCACATTCAAGTTCCAAAAATGTGGGCTATAAGTCATCAGAAAATGATAATTGTGATTCATTTTTGGACCACGGGATTCTAAATTATTTATATATTGTTTTAAAAGGTCACGGGTAAGACAAGAGTTTTTCTAAATGCCAGTGACACACTAACCGCAATGACTCCCAGTCCAAAATCAATTTTGATGCTTCACCTCTGACATACTCTCCTTTTAATTTCTTGGGTACTATGATTTCCTTCCGATTTGTGCAACAGACTGGTACGTGAACTGTACCCTTTACAGGATATCAGTAATTTCCTCTTTGGTCAGGCATCCCGTGACACTTCCTTTATTTTTAGATCACTTTTCCTCATTTTATATTTTTTTGCTTTTATTTATAGTGGCTTCATTTGGTTTCAACCATTGTATACATTCGACCATTGCTTTTCTATGCTCAATGTCCTTAATTTGCACTACAAACCCTTTGCCTAGTTTTATATTATGATGGATAGCTCGAGGTAAGATTTTCTATTGAGGCTAATTTGGTACTTTGGGTTGATTTGTCTATCAATTCAAAATACCTAGGGCTGTGTCAATTTTGTAAAACATAATAGGACTTTAGTTTGGAGCTCAGTCGCAGATCACATCTAGTTTGCGACCTCCTAGTTCAGCCAACCAAGCCTATTTCCTAAAATGTGTGTTTCAACAGGGGGTATTTGGATTTTTGGCATAATAAACTACAATCCTTATGAAAAATTAAGCAGCATAATGTTTTATATGTGTCCTTTTTGGATTGTTCCATTTTATGAAAATCTTCATTGAAAAGTGCTCCTGTCCATAACCCGATGCCCTGCATTAGGACTAGTGCAGGGAGTCCAGGTAAGTTACACATTTTGTGAATGCCCATGATAGATTGAAAGAGGGAAAGCTGTGGGAATTGCAAGTAAAGAAATTCAAGCAAAAACGTCTTCTTTATTAAAGGCACACAGGGCCGAAGAAGTGTGTGCCATTCAACATGGGGAGAGGCCATTCAACATGGGGAGAGGATGTGGCATAACGGGTAGGGCGGTCGACCTCACATCTGGGGATCTGGGTTTGAGTCTCGGCAACAATGCTGAACATCCTGTGATTCTGAGTCAATCACTTAATCTCCCCATGCCTAACGAAAATGAATGTGTCCGTTTGTAACGCAACTGGTGCTCATGCAATGTGCTCTGATACCTGATACCTTTGGGTCATGTTCGAGCTACATAAAACTCAGGAAAAAAAGACAACCTAGTCTAACTAGAGATAGGACTGGTGATTTAAACTCTAAAGCTAGTGGATGTGCCTCCTATTGCCATGAGAAGATAGGCTTGACATATGTTGACAGGAAGGGAAGTCTCTAGCAGTGGCAACGGAGTTACCTCCCTGCCAACATAGTGGTCCCTCCCCCCGATATTTGTGCGGGTAGACCTTAACTTTGGCCACAGCGGAGACTATCCCCGAGCAATGTCACTATGACTGCCCGCCTAATTAGAATAGGTGGATATATAGCCATTTTTGACTGTCTTCCACCGCCAGGCAAACCAAGGCAGTGAGCGACAGTAAAAATGCAAATAATGCTCCTCATGCCATGGGAGATAACTCCCATGGCGATGAGGGTAGCATTGCTTTTTTTATTTACAAAAAGCAAAAACCCGTTTCAGGATTTTCTTTTTGTAAATAAAAAAAAATACTCTCTGCTACAGGGTAGCATCAGCAGGACGCGCCCTGGATCAAAGAGTAAAATTCATTGACATGAATCGCTGCAATGGCGGTTCCTGCTAATGCTTATAAAAATGATGCCTGCTTGGTGGTCATTTATAAATTAGGTGGGGGGTCCCTCCGTCATGGGGAATTTAATCCGTCCCCTATTTAGAACGGTGGACCGTCTGCCTGTATATAAATAAGGATTATAGTATTTAGGTATGCAGTTGGTGGGGATGTTGTTCATTGGATTTAAACTTTTGAGTTTGATTGTCAGATGCATCCATTGGGAGTCAGAGATTGATGGTTGTATTCAGTGAATCGAATGAAAAACACATGTCTTTCAACTGATCCGTGGCCAGGGTTGGTCTTCACAACATTCTAGGTAAATATAAAATCTGTGTGGGTTTGTCATCGTATATCTTGTTCCTTCTCTTTACCCTCCCTAACGTGAAACTTTGATTATATATATATATATATATATATATATATATATATATATATATATATATATATATATATATATATATATATATATATATATATATATATATATATATATATATATATTTATGTTCCCTTTTCTTACCTGCCCTATGGTTAGAATTTTAGAAAAATTGTTTTTGATTAATGTGTTCCTATTCTTATCCTCCCTTTAAATAACTACTCAAATCATTTGATTATATAGCATGTTCCTTTTTTCTTACCCTCCTTTTAAATAACTGCTCAAATCGTTTGATTATATAGCATGTTCCCTTTTTCTTACCTTCCCTTATTTGCTAAATGATCGAAATCAGTTTAATACATCTTTTGCATAGTTACATTCTGGTTCTGATTTTCTTTATTGAGAGTCTTGTGGTGTTTAATCTTTGGATCATGACCATTTAAGAAAATTCAGATAAAGAGTTTAAAAACGTTCCCGAGTCTGTGGTTATTATATGAGTGCAAATGTTATTTTTCCTATTATGCTAACTCCCTGATCCAAAGGGTTACAGGTACCAGAGACAAGGATTGGTAAGTCAATGGTATAGAACCTAGTAGGTAAAATAGACTGGTAGAAGAGCAAAGGTTACCTGACAAAATTATTGAGTTATTGATTTATGGGCCCAGGTGAGTATGATAAAATTATAGTCTGGTGACCTGCGCGCTCTATCACAGCCTTTTACAGCCATCATTCCATTCACTCATCCATCCACTTTTTCACCTATCCATTCAATCATACATCATTCCATTCACCCTTCCTCTTATCCATCTATCCTTTGACTCACTCATTCAGCCATCTATCCTGTCTCTCAACATCCATCCACTCTTTGACACACCCTTCGTCTTCCATCCATCTATCCCTCCTCCCTTACACTCATCCATCCATTCTTAAACTAATGCATCGTTACAACCGGATGTATGACGTTACAACGCATGCTTTTACCACGCATGCTGTTACAACGCAGGTTTTACTACGCATACCATTACAACGCATAGCGCTTTGGGGTGCTGGATAGTGAATAGTTTAATTTACTATTCCAACTCCAGTCCCCATGGACACTAGGGAAGGTGTTGGATAGTAAATTAAATCTATTCCCTATCCTAGAGCGCCCCCCAGCGCAATGCGTTGTAATGGTTTTCGTTTTAAAACCTGCGTTGTAATAGCAGTGCGTGGTAAAAGTTGCGTTGTAAAGGATGTTTCCCTTACAACCATTCTTTCACTCATTCATTCATTTACCCATCCGGCCTTTCGTTCATCCCGCCATCCATCATTTTCATTTTACTGACACAACCATCCTTCCATCAGTCCGGCCATCCATCCATCCACCCTACCCTTTCACGTTCATTATGAACCTTTGGTGAGTTGCAGACAGAAGATGCCTATCAAGAAATCCACCCCGTTGAATCTGCTAAAGTGTGGGTTTCACAATGTCCCTTGCCCCCACTCATAATGGCTAAAATGCTGCGATTGAAAATCCATAAATACAGTTCAAATCTTTCCAAAATTGTCATTGACGTAATTGTTGGAGCACATATCTTTAACAGCTATTGATGCAAAGGTTGTACATGCAAATAAAAGATGTGCAGGAACTGAGGTAATCTTTGAGTGCCAAGCCAATTGCCATGGCCTCTTGGTGCCTTCAAAGGATCAATAAAAAAAGGAAAAGAATAGAAGGGAACACAGATAATTATTGAAAAGCATCAAAAAGACCGTATTTTATTTTGCAGGTTGAAAACATGAGTAAAGAGTGGTATCCAATGCATCTATTGCAGAGTGGAACTTTAGGGACTTTTCTTCCAATTTTTGTAAGACAACTCATTGGGCGTTACCAACTTAATTGTGTTCTTGTACAGTCTACAAATTGCAGATTCAAAATCTCAGTACAGAGCAGAAGGTAAATGAATCAACTGATGTGGTCTGTATGTATCCTGCAGACCACAGGTTCAAAAATACATACATAAAATAAGAATTCCACCAATGGCTCATTTTCTACACTGATCCACACACCCAACCACGTTATTACTCCCACAAAACTAATCAATCAATAGTTCCATTGTAGAGTTATATGGGAACAGAGGTCTGGCTTTACATTAAAAGACATGAGGCACGTACCCACCAAAAACAACTTCTAGGTGAACACTTTTTGATGAAGACTTTGCACTCAAATATCTACCAAATGAGACACAAACTGCATAGGGAGCCTCAAAAACAGTTTTGAGATTGCTTGTGCCCTGGCTGACCACCTCTAGTCCAAAATCGTATATTCTCCTGCACTCGCAATAGAGCAATTAGCAAACATCTCAATATAAAAGTTGGAAAATTAGACTCACGATTGGACTGAGAGGATATTCAATGATATGGTCAATAATGTAGTTATCAGGGCTTTTTACAAAAGAGATTAAATATTTTTCCTAAGCCCCCACAGATTTAATACTGGCTAGCTACATCATGGCCATTTCTATTGATTACTTCCTGACAAACATGGATGGACTTCCCAGACATGCATTATAGCTGATGGCATACTGGTTGCTTCTCTGTCACTGAACCATGACCCATCAGAAGATACATATGGATGGTTCTATAATGACTATGTGTGTTGATGCTCCCTGACAATCATTGGTGGACTCCTCAGGCATATAATTAACCAGGTTGTGTACCCTACAGTGGACTTATCATAGCATTTCTACTGTTGATTAAATGATGTCCACTATTAGAAATTGCCCTTGTTGCCGTTGTCTTCTTGCGTAATGCACATTCCTAGTGGTTGCTGCTCTTCCTCTCTTTTGTGGATTCCATGTGATCAAGGTTCCCTGGAGGATCGAAACGCACAATGGCCGACCTTAAACCGCTATTCTAAAGCACCGAATTTTGGGTCAGTGTCTGCTTGCTGAATGGCAATTCTGTGGAGTGGCGAAAGCAGCTTTCCTGATATATGGGTCAGGTACATTGATGATATTTTTGTGGTGTGGAAGGGCACAGAAAATGAAGCTTTTAAGTTTGTGGAGTTACTGAATACAAACATGTTTAATCTCCACTTGACAAGCCAGTGGTCCAAAGACCCCTTAGAGTTTCTAGACTTGAAACTGAAAGAGAAAATATAAAATTGGAAAGTTCTCTGTTTAGGAAGTCCACAGCAGGGTATAGTATCCTGCATGCGCGCAGTTGCCATCCGATTTCACTCATGCATCCCTGTTGGTGAACTGCTGCGTGTGAAACGTAACTGCAGCACAGAACAAAGTTACAAAACAGAAGAATCCATAATGACTGAGAGATTTCTATCAAGAGGTTACTTACCCAAAGTAATCGAGCTATTGGTTTTGTAAATGACAATTTTTTTTATTTATGTGTTGGTTTTGAAAATAGCTAAATTAATAGCTTTGTCATTTACAATGCCAACAGTTATAACTTTCACAAATGTGACACCTATAGCATTTGTAATGCAACACGTTTTGTATTTACGTGACTTAGTTGTATTGATATTACAAATTACAATGGCTTTTAATTTTTTTAAATAATTAATACTTAAATAAAAGTGATTTTAATTTATAATGTCAATAGCTTAAACTTTTGTAAATAACTTTTGTGAAGATTATGTTCAGTGTATTTTATTGTGATGAAAATCCAAGAACAGAAGTGAAATATGAACATCTTTTTGTGACATTTGTAATAAAGCTTGAAACATTGAGAGAACATATTTGAACCAGTTGTTGTTAAATGGTTGCGCAGATTGATGCTGGAGTGACGCTGAGTGGTGCTGTGGTGATGCTGAGTGGTGCTGTGGTGGTGCTGAGTGATAATGTGGTGGTGCTGAGTGATGCTGTGGTGACGCTGAGTGATGCTGTGGTGGTGCTGAGTGGTGCTGTAATGGTGCTGAGTGGTGCTGTGGTGGTGCTGAGTGATGCTGTGGTGGTGCTGAGTGGTGCTGTGGTGGTGCTGAATGATGCTGTGGTGGTGCTGAGTGATGCTGTGGTGGTGCTGAGTGATAATGTGGTGTTGCTGAGTGATAATGTGGTGGTGCTGAGTGATGCTGGGGTAGCGCTGAGTGATGATGTGGTGATGCAGAGGGCAGAAAGGCACAAAAAGCAGTCTAGCAAAGGGAAGAAGGGCAGAAAAACAAGGGAAATACGAGTCTAACAGAGGGCAGAAGGGCACAAAAGAACAGTCTAACAGAGGACAGAAGGGCAGAAAAACAAGGGAAAAACGAGTCTAACAGAGGGCAGAAGGGCACAAAAAACGAGTCTAACAGGGGACAGAAAGGCACAAAAACGAGTCTAACAGAGGGCAGAAGGGCACAAAAACAAGTCTAACAGAGGGCAGAAGGGCACAAAAACAAGGGAATAACAGAGGGCAGAAGGGCACAAAAACGAGACTAACAGAGGGCAAAAGGGCAGAAAAACAAGGGAAAAATGAGTCTAACAGAGGGCAGAAGGGCACAAAAAGCGAGTCTAACAGTGAGCAGATGGGCAGAAGAACAAGGGAAAAACGAGGCTAACAGAGGGCAGAAGGGCAGATAAACAAGGGGAAAGCAAGTCTAACAGAGGGCAGAAGGGCACAAAAAACGAGTCTAACAGGGGGCAGAATAAATCCCGCCCTGCGTGTTTGTCCACGAAGATGCCACCTTTTTGTGCAACACCTCTACTCAACTGGAGTACTTTCTACTGTCTAATCAGTAAGTGCTCACCTCGTTGGCTAAATGTAATGGGGCAGATTTACAATAACTGGTGCATCCCCAGGGATGCGCCCCTTATTGTGCGCTGCAGCTCCGCCACCCATGGTGCGCCGCATTTACAATGCGGCGCACCATGTTGCAAAAATGGCACAGATGCGTCACGCATCTGTGCCGTAAAAGCAGCGCATTACTGGAGCTGCGTCGCAAGGGCGATGCAGCTCCAGCAATGCTCTGGGGGGCCTATATCCCCAATGCTGCGTCAAGCCTTGCGCCTGCTTCAAGCAGGCGTGGGGTTTTGACGCAGCATTGGCCTAAAAGTGACTGAGTGAAATCTTTTGTGCTGCCGCTGCGTCACAAAATTGATGCAACTGCGGCGCAAAAGAGGCGCAGCGGCTTGTAAATCTACCCCATAGTGCTTTTACTCCACTGTAGCTGTGTAAAGGGTCAGAAGATGTGTCTCCAGTGACCATGTGTGCCTGTGCCTGTGTTACAGGCACACATGGTCACTGGAGACACATCTTCTGGCCCTTTACGCAGTTGAAGTGTAGTAAAAGCACTATACATTTACCCAATGAGGGAGCACTCCAGGGCAAATCTAAAAAAAGCCATTTCACGGAAAAATTCACAAATTTGCTATTTTTTTTGTGATTTCGCGGGGAAATCCACGAATTCGCGTATCACGAATTCGCACATTTCGCCCATGCATAGAAAAAAGGACTTGAGAAATATGGCCAATCCGTCACACTGACCTAGATCTATCAACATGTGTAGAAGTATCTCCACAAGTTACATTTAAGAGAGCAAGATCACTCAAGGACCTACTCTGTAGAGCAGTCGAACCGCCTAAAACGCGGATTCTAGGGATCCACGGCTTCTACACTTGTAGGAAGTGCAAAGCTTACAAGAACAGTAAGAATGTAAAAGAAGTAAGATTATCACCAGGTGGTGAAGTTCACCGCATTAAAGATCACACTTCCTGCAACACTGAATATGCAGTTTATGCACTGTTCTGCCCATGTAAAAAAGCATACATTGGCAGCACAATCCACAAAGCTAAGATCAGGATCCTGTAACATCTACGAGCGATCAAAAATGGCGATAAGCAGTATCCTATGGCCCGCCATTTTCAGAGTCATCACAAACAAGACACAAGTCTTTTGAGTTTTTATGTATTAGACTCTGTTAGACTCAATGAAAGGGGAGGCAACAGAGTACAGTGCCTACGACGGCTAGAATTGAGATTAATCATCCAATACAAGACACTAGCACCAATAGGGCACAACTGCGATGAGGAGCTTGCAGTTCATTTGGGCTAGCACAAGTCAGAATCCTTTAGAATGTATTTACCTGAGCAAATGTCTTTGAATTGAGTGAGGCACATTTTAAGAAATCAGTTGAAGTACAGAATGTAGTTTTATATTGTTCTCCATAGAGTACTCCCATCTTAAGCATATTTACAGCTAGGCCATTAGAGGCTCAGATGATTGTTGTTTAATGTATGAATTTTAGTCTTGTTAGTCTTTTTGTTAGTGGTTATGTTGTCTTACATTTAGTATTGTTTATATTTTTACAGATGTTCCGGTAAACAGGGAGTTAAAGAAACGTGCAAGAGCAAATGTATCGATTTTTGTATCTATTTTTTTGACTGGCTGTTTAGCATTTTAAAAAAAATTATGTTAGCCCACTGGGGCGGAGTTTGTTTAAAATGTTCAAAAACTTAATACAACATGGGCGGCATACGTTTTGGTGCACTCAGAGTAATTTATCTCACTCTTTAAAATGTAGAGGATGTTGGGAGAATTGATAAATAATGTTTACCTTTGGAAATAGGGTTAGCCCACTTGGGCACAATCCCTTAAATGTATGAACATTCCCATTTAAGAGCATTATTTGCACCAGTAAGTTGACATTCGTCCTCTTTTGACCCGCATTCTTTACATAAGTTTATTCAAATAATTATTTTTTTACAAATTGGAAAAACCAGGAAAGAATCAATTGGTATGGTATATCTTTTTACTTTGAAATGAAAGTTTATGCACCAGTATTGAAGAATATTCAGTTATGATTACTTTTTATTTGCACACTTGTACCTTGAATAGCAAACGGAAGTCTGTTTTCAGTGTTGTTTACCTTTTGCACGTCATAATTGTTTATAGACCAATGCCTCAGCCACCAACAGCATTCGTGACCAAGAGACAGGGTCTCGAAACGCGTTGAGTGGAATTGCCATCTTTTTGCTGAAAATAAAATATTGCTGAATTTGCATCTCGAGTTCGTGGAGCTGTGTCTTTTTCGGGTGAAACTCCTGTTAAGCGCTACAATATTCTTTGATAATATATATTTTTTTATTTACCAAGTGGGTTCGTAGACCAATTACAGAACCCAAAGAGGGTAGAGAAAAATCCTTTCAAAGCTGAAAGGAAATGGATACATACTTCCAATGGTTTGACCTTACCTAAATAGTTTCCTCCCTTATAAACCAGTGTGATTAAGGAGAAAAAAATGCACCTATACTCCACCACACTTAGAGGTGGGAAAAGGAAAAACACTTTTTTTTTAAATATATAACCCTCACCCACTCTAGTAGTGGCATGCTTCATCATTGGGTTCACCCTGCCTCCTAAAGGTCAGGGTGGGCTCGACCATGTTCAAGGGAGCTCTTAAGAGAAGTCTTGATTTGATTTTAGGGGGTGGGGGGTTTTGATATAATAAAAATCCCCCATCTACCCCAAGGTATACCTTTATTTGTGAGGTGAGTGAAAATGGTTAAAAACTATGGGAAGGGGCAAACAGGATGTTGTGGTCCTATGACCCTAATCGAAAAACGCCAACATGTTTCTGCCTCTCTCAATATAACATTGTAGCCAAGCCGCAGCGCACGAGGTGACAGTGTGCGAATACTGCTTTAACTGCCTGGCTTTCTCCCGTCAGGGAACTAACTCATGGGAGGCTGCTGACATCTGCTGTGCTCTGACCCTGTGAGGCGCTGCTCGCTGCTCCTACTTGGAGCCTTGTTCTGGGAGACAGGAGGGACTGCAAGTCCCAGGACGCTTCGCTGCGCACACCTGTGCGGGAGACCTGACACACCCTTTGCCTCAGGCGCATTTCAAAAGACCTCGCCGCACCCGCTATCGCGGGTGCCGCAGCGCACGAGGTGACAGTGTGCGAATACTGCTTTAACTGCCTGGCTTTCTCCCGTCAGGGAACTAACTCATGGGAGGCTGCTGACATCTGCTGTGCCCTGACCCTGTGAGGCGCTGCTCGCTGCTCCTACTTGGAGCCTTGTACTGGGGACCCACCTGAAAGCTGTTGAGGGTTGTTGCTGGACCCGCGCTCTCCACACTGACCTGCTGCTGGGCTGTGCTCCTTGCCGCTGCTCATCGCCGCACCCGCTCCGCGGGTGCCGCTTCGCGGCTTGCTCGAGTGAAAGGTGAAGGCTGCGCGCTGTGTCTGGGAGGCGCCAGGAAGGACAAACTAGCCGGCGCTAAGCAGGGACCCAGAAGACCAGGAGTCCCTGCTTCCCCAGGCCTGTGAGCGGACGCGCCCACCTTCAGACACGCCCCCGCCTGCAACGCCCACTACTTAGCAAGCAGCCTGACGCTCAGCGGGACGCGAGCGGGACGCCGAGCGTAGCCCAAGCAAAGGGCGGGCAGTCTGTGGCAATCAGGGGCTGTCAGAGGCTGGGCTGGGCCACGTCCCTTTCTTTCCTACCAGCCGTGAGGACATACGCCCGGTGCCTGTCCCCGTTCTGTTGCGCAAACCATGTCTACCCGTTCAGGAAAGCCTCTCAGGAGCGAAGTTGAAAGAGGATCAAATGCCGCGAGTCCTGTCATAGGAACAATGGACCGTTTTATCACCAGGGTAGCGGCGGTGATTGAAAAGGAGATCGCTATGTCTGAGCGGCGTCTATCTGAAGTTTACCTCCCCTCAAGACGCTCATCCTTGGGGGCAGTCGCCCAGTCGCTCACACCAGCCATCGTCCGTGTTCAAACAGGTACCCCTCCTAGTGTGGTCAACGTTCCCTCAGACCCCCCTCAGTTGATTGGTATAGAGCAAAATATAGATAGGCTGGAAAATCTGGCCGCTCTTCTACCTATAGTTACAGCGGAAGACGGTGGCCCTAGTAACTTGTCCACATCATTACCATCTATTCCCACAAGTGATGTCACCAGAGATCCTGAGTCCCCGAAATCGCTTGCACCCCCCACAGTTATATCAGATGGGAAGTTAGTTGGGGCTTCACCTAACACCGAAACTCCTGATATTAGGCAGGAGTTTCTGCCCTTAGGCAAAAAGCCGCGTAAACGCAAAAAGGGTAGGCTAGTGAGACAGGCCGCCCTTTACCAAAGAGTAAGGAAGTCTCCTGTATCAAGTACGAGATCTACAAGGGGTGCCCCTATGCTGAACGAAACCGACATAGAAGGGGATGTTCTGATCTCTCCCAAGGGGTCACACCCAGCCAAGGTCTCAAAGCCTCCTGACTTAGCAACAGTTGAAAATATTCTGGAGAAGGTATATACCCTCTTGAAACCATTACTAGCACAAGTCAAGGGTTTAGGGGAGAGGATTGACAAACGAGAGCAGTCAACCCTGGATGGGTTTCACTCACTCAAAACAACAATTAAACAAACAACTAGAGTGACTGAAAATAAGGATTTGGGTGCAAAGGGGAATGAACAACCAGCTCAGAGAGGACCTAAGCCCCTAATATCTCAAAACAAAGCTGTTCCTAATAGTCCAGTAATCCCAACTCCTAAATCTCCTCCCCATCCCAAAGCAGGCCCAAGTCACAAGGGACCATCAACACATATAGAGCCTGATAAAAATAAGCCCAAGCCTCTTCCACAAAAGCAGCAACAGATAACTAGTGGTAAAAAGGAAGTCCAACAAAAACCAGAGGGGAGTAGCAAACCTAGCGGTTTAACGACAGGGAAAGCCCCTAGGCCTGTAACCCAACATTCTGCCCCATCTACCTCCCCACCGGCCCCCAGTAATCCAGCACGACGGATCCCCCCGATCAACCTCCCACCAGACTGTCAACCTTTTGTTGCTGTCATGGTTAATGTGCCCCCCCTAAAGGAAGGCCAGTTGGAAAACCATCAATCACTCAAGAACAAGTGTATCCACTGGCTGAAGGCAAACAAGCCAATCCCCCTGGGTGTGGACGGCATTATCCTAAGTGTCCGCAGAGTGGGATGGGTAGGGCAAGGGAAGAAAATGCAGGAGGGGGATTGTGTAATCATAAACTTCCAAGACCCCAGAGTAGTACCATCCATTTGTACTCCTATCAAAAATATGGGGGCTCCGGGGGTTAAACTGGTAGATCTTTCGTATTTTTACCCTAGGCACCTTGTTAGCCCAAATGGAGGAAGTGTAAGTTCCCCCAATTTTGGTCTAAACTGGGCTGGGGTTGTAGGGGGCAATAGGGAGAACCAAATGTGGGCAATAGGCCCCTGCTGACTGGAAACAGTGAGCAGAGAAGACCCAGTAGGAGCACCACCCACCCAAACAAACCTTGCAAGTGGGATGGGAGACACTATAGCCATTCCACAAGATCCCTGTTCTCCTCGGATATTGAGGAGGAGTTCTATAGATAGGGGCATTCAGGCGCCCAGTGACCCTCCAGCTGTGACGGACCTAGTCTTTAAGGTTTTCAGCTGGAATGTCGCAGGGATTGCAGGAAAACTGGCTCTTCCGGATTTTACTGCATGGGTTGATGAGCACTCCTTGTGCCTCTTCCAGGAAACATGGAGCTTGGTGCCGGTCCATAGGGTGGGATTTTCCTCCTATTCCTCCCCTGCGCGAGTCTCGGAATCTGGGAGAGGGCGACCTTCGGGCGGCCTTCTCATCTGGGTCGCGGCTTCTCTAAACTGCAGAGTAGTGGACTTTCCCACAGGTTCCCCGGACATACAAAATATCACCCTTATAGATCAAAGGGGAAGAATTGTTTTAAACGTCTATAATGTATATGCCCGGGGTACAAAGGGTGGGAGAAAGTCTCCAGTAATAGCTCTCCTCGAGACCCTGCTAAACAACACCCCATATAAGACACGCACTTTGGTTGCAGGTGATATGAACTGCACGTTCGAACCCTTGGGCTCGGACGTTTCCCTCGACCAAGATGAGGAGGATGTTAGGAGGGGGATCCCGGTACTGGACATCCCTCCGATTAAAAGGTGGACAGAGGTGGCGCTCCAGATATACTCCCTGAGTCTTGAATTTAACCTAAGGGCAGCGAATGGGAGGACTTCCTCGGGTAGGGGGGGTGCCCACACCTACAATAGACCAGGGCACACCTCTAGGCTGGATTATATTCTAATAGATGTGTGCTTATGGTCTTATGTAAGGGACATGCAGGTGGTCCCTTCGACAGAAAATGATCACAACTCACTCTCCCTAAAAATGGAACAGTGGTGGCAACCCTTAAGGAGGGCCAATATTAACCTGGCACCCGTACCACCAGATGGATCGGAAGTCTCCCCATGTGGTAGAAGAATAAAATGGGCGAAACTGGTTTTATCCGAGGCAAAGCTTGGGGAAATTCAATCCCATCTAAACCATGCGGTAACATCCCTCGGAACCTCCCTAGAAGGGGTGGGTAAAGCGAGTGGGTTTTTTTTCTCCCTGATTGAAGCCTTAACCAACGTGTTTACCCTGTATCCTAAAAAGTCGGGCAATAAAGGAACTAAAAAACCAGTTGATGGTTGGTACACCCAAGCATGTAGGGGCCACAAGGCAAAGTTAGTTGAGGCGATTAAATCCAAATCCCAAAGTATGATCCAGGAAGCAAGGAAGGCCTATAAAAAGTCCCTAAAATTTGGCTAAAAGGGAGTGGGAAGATAAATATTGGGAAGACCTACTACAGGCTAGCAAAATCAGGGATTCAGGGGCCTTTTGGAATCTCATAAGTAAACGGAGTAAATCCGACGCAGCCATGAGACCCTGTAACATCCCGCCTCAAAGCTGGGTAAAACACTTTGGGTCCCTATACCTCCCTCCAGATGGGGAACTGTCCGTGGGGAGGGACCTCACACTAGCAATTGAACCTCATGCCTATGACCTCTTCACTCCCTTAGAGATCGAGGGGGTTATAGGCTGGGTAGCACCGCGCAAGGCACCGGGCCCGGACGGCCTTCCGGATGACCTCATGAGGGCTTACCCAGCGGAATGGGGAAGGATCATAGCAGCTCTCCTAAATGATATTATGAGGGGAGGAGTAGTGCCAGAATCCTGGAAAGGGGCGGTGGTGGTCCCGATTTACAAAAAAGGGTGTAGGGAGACCCCGGGCAACTATCGCCCCATAAGTCTGATAGACTCCACCCAAAAGATAGCTGGTAAAGCTATCCTTGGTAGGATTCTCCATTGGGTGGAGGAGAATAAAATCCTATCAGACTTCCAGGCAGGTTACCGGGCTGGTATGGGGACAATAGAGCAGGTGTTTAGGCTGTCCCTTTTGGGGTGGAAGGTGGTGGAACTAGGCAAGGGTAGTCTTTATTTAGCCTTTATAGACTTGAAGACTGCCTTTGACCTAGTCCCCCGGGAAGAGCTTTGGAGGGAGCTTCATGAGTTGGGATTACCACCTTACATCTTGTCCCTTCTCATAAGCCTTCATGCCCACACCTTTGCACAGGTCCGTTGGGGTAAAAACGGAGAGCTCACTGAGAAGATACCAGTGTCCAGGGGCGTAAGACAGGGCTGCGTCTTGGCGCCCACCCTATTCTCACTATATCTGAATGGGGTGGTAAAACATCTTCAACAAGAACCAGCCGACGCCCCCTGTCTTGGAGGTGTCCGCATCCCAACCCTGCTTTTTGCGGATGACACGCTCCTGATCTCGAAGACCCCACAAGGCCTGCAGAAATTACTAACACGATTCCAGGAGTTCTGTGCTGCAAAAGGGTTAATAATAAATGTGGACAAAACGAAATACTTAGTTGTAAATCCACCTAAAAAAATTGGGCCGCCCACCTACACTTAATTCTATCCCCCTAGAAAAAGTAGCTGAATTCGACTACCTTGGTATCCGGATTACGGATAGGATGACTTGGGCAAACCATATTGATAAAATGGTTCTTAATCATAGGAGAGTAGGAGGAGCTCTCATGAGGGAATACAGGGCCTCAACTAGGAGATCACTTACCCCAGTACTCGACATCTACAAGGCCAAAGTAGCGACGTCAGCCTTGTATGGGGCAGAACTGTGGGGCCACTGCCGATTGGATGCCCTAGTGACAGCAGAGAGCAAGCTTTTAAAATCTTTCATCTCTGTTCCACTGAGCACACCATCAGTACCAGTGTGGATGGACACTGGATGTAAAAACATCAAAGACCAGGCCCAGCTTCGCCCGCTCCTGTTGTGGACACGGATTTGGAGGAGCGAAGAATTAAAATCCTATGCTGATGCCCTGGGAGATATAATGAGCCAGGGGGGTTGGGCTAAGATAAGATGGTTAACCGACACCAAAAAGCTTTTGGAGAATATCGGCCTAGGAGATTGCTGGTCATCTCGTTCAGCCCCTCCAAAAGAAGTTGTCAAGGCGCTTTATTGGAAATGGTCTGCGGAGCGTCTAATTACAAACTCCAACCACTGCAGGTCCACGGCCGCCTTTCTACAAATTAAAGACACTGTGGCCTTTGAACCCTACCTGGACTTGATCACTCTCCCCTTTGACCGAGCTCTTTATTTTAAATTTAGAGTTGGTTCCCTCCCGCTAGGTGCTCTGGTATCGAAATGGTCACTAGCGGCCCGTACTTCTCCTAACTGTGCATGTTGCCCGATTAAGGTTGAGTCCATTGCGCATGTCTTATTTGAATGCCCGGATTACGCAAGGCCTAGGAGTCTCTGGCTGAAACCACTCTGCCGAAACATGGGCACTCGTAGTTATTTAGTAGCCTTGCGTATCCTAAGCACGGACACTTCCCCCCCTATTGTGTGCGGAACAGCTAAATTTTTAAAGCAGTTTTGGCTTATTCGATGTAAGAGATTGTCAGTAGCTGTTTAATTCTCTTTTTAGTTAATTTATCAACGGTCTTTTACGTCCTTTTATCTCTTTTAATATTTTATACTGACTTCTTGTGGCAATGATTTTTTTTGTACATTATATTGATTATATTATAAATGTGCTTATAAGATATCTTGCATATCGAATAAAAGCTTATGACTGACTGACATTGTAGCGAAGAGTAGGTTCCTTCACCATTAGACACTCACACTCCTTAGGCCCACATCGAATGTGGTTTAACCTGCATGATACAGAAGAAAGCAACAATCCAAATGGAAGGTCTCAGCGTACGTGATTCACCACACCTTTTCTCTGAATGTTCACTTACACTCATGTATAGATGATTGCATTGACAAGGTTTGAGCTGTTTCTCATATAAATCTACAAAAACAAGTGCTATTTATTGCATCTGGGAAATAACTATACCCTGGGGTTCATTATTTATTGGATGCCATAACTAGCGCTTTTTACAAATTATTGGGGAAAGACATGCAGATGTTTGAGTTTAACACACCAAATTCCGTATAGTACGGTAAATTGCATTCTCATTCCTCCTTCTAAATTTCGTTTGGTTTGACATGCCGAAATTCAGAATGTTTGGTTATTTAACTCATCGGACAATTATCGGATAAATAAAACCCAACTCGTAGTTTCGCTCAGAGGTTTATGCACGGGACCGAATTAACAGCCAAACTTGTGATCAGGGCCATTGGGCCCGATTCACAGAACTAATTCAAGACAAAATCCAAAACTTACTACTTTTGGTATTCACAGAAGTTAGGATTTTGTCTTAAATTTGTCTTAAGACAGACTTAAGACAGAATCCTAACTTAAGTCTGTTTTAAGACAAAATCCTAACTTCTGTGAATACCAAAAGTAGTAAGTTTAGAATTTTGTCTTAAGTTAGTTCTGTGAATCGGGCCCAGTGTTTTGTTGAATTGGTGTCCACGTCATCTTTCTCTGGTTTGCAGTCAGTTGGGGGGAGCACCTTGGTCTCGGCCATGCAGTGGATGGAGATGCATCTCATCTCCATTGTGTGTTAAATTAGAGCCATAGCCTATGTGGTGTAAAATTAAGATCGACTTTGGAAAAATAAGTGCACAGGAGGATACTGTCAAACTGGACAACCGTTTAAGGGAATTACTGGCAAAAACGTGCTAAGGAGTAAGCTCCTCTGCTGTGGAATGCGGTCAATAGTAAATCTACTAACACAAGCAGTCTGGATTCTCTCAGTTGTTGGCTGGTACCTAGAGTTGTACACATACCCCAACAGATGGCGCGTGCACTAATCCCGAACCCTCATTAAGGACAACAGCAATTCCATAATTAAACGATAGGCCCTGACAGACCATGGAGTTATGGGTATATTGTGCAAAGCCTCGAAGAGCTCGTGAGGTACGTTGCCAAATTTTATTTCGATTGCATGCACAATGCACAACCTTCTTCATAATGCATGGAGGCAAGAGCGCATGGAAAATAGGATTTTTTTTCAGCTGGTTTAATCCAAAGCAAGATATGCCGTCAATTGCTTTCTTGATTATTATACGAAGCATTACAAAAATACATAATTTCAGAATAGGTACTGATTTTCATTTTTACATGTGCATCATTAGTGCAGTAAGATGCCCACGTATCAAAAGGAGCATATACAAATAAAGATCAACTTTAAAATGATGGCACTTAAAACTAAGAGCACAATGAATCCAGCTATGATAAGATGCTGAAAGTGAGCTTTTATCTCGAGCCCTTCACAAAAACCCGAAGCCTTTTAAAACAATGGCTTCGAAGAACCTAAACACTGATAATTACAATATCTTTCGTAGAGCAGGACAACTTTTTTTCTGTCCTCTTAAAACAAAGGCAGAAGCGAATTACCATTTGAACCACACACCCTGATTTCATTAGTTGATTACTTTTGGTCAGTGGCACACTATCAGAAAGTCCCTTGCTCAAAGTTTTTTGACCAGCATGTACCATAAATTATATGAATCTTGGGGCAGATTTACAAGCCCTTTGCGCCATTGGTGGGTCACGTAGCGTGACGCACTAGCGGCGCAACCAGCTGAGTGATAGGTAAAGCCACCCTGCGTGACTTTAACTGTGCTTGTAAATATCACCCCTTTTCACGGAACACTGTGTTAGGAGGGTGACGGGTTTTGCTGTGGGTGTTCCCATGCAACACCTATGTCCACTGATACATTTCCAGAATTCCAATCGTAAATCTGAAAATGCGTCACAATGCTACGGCACCCTAGGGGGGGCGTAGCGAGGTGCAAAGCGGAGAAATGCTTTCACTTCTCGTTTTTTTTCCTCTTTCAATGCGTGCTGCATTCTACAGCATGCATTGGAAGAGGAAATCACCTCAATTGATTGTTTTTGTACAGGAAGGTGCACCTTCCTGCACAAAAACAATCTCACGACTCAGGCATCCTTGCACCATGGTGCAAGGGTGCCTGCGCCAACGCATGGCAGCAGTTTGTGCGCCAGCTCAGGGGGAAGCACAGAGATGCAACATATTGTTGTAAATATGTCGCATCCCTGTGCTTCGAAACTAATGTAGCGCGGTGCAGCAAAATGACTTGCGGCACAGCGCTGCATTCGTTTTTTGTAAACCTGCCCCCTTGTTTTAAATCCAGGTGAGCTCCATCAAAGAAATAGGTAAAAGCTTCGATGCAGGTATGGACCTTAAAATAATTAGGTGAAGCATTACTAAGCCTTCGGTGTTTCTCTGCAGCTGCTGGGCATACACATATTTGCAATTTTGTTTCACACTCGTAACTGCTGAGCCTTCTCTTTTTGGGGCCTATTCAGAAAGGTACATCTACACGTGTAGATCTACTGCAAGTAGGGTTACCACTTTTCCAAGTGAAAAATTCTGGGCCTGATTCACAAAAGGTAAGCTTACACTTTTGTCTGAGTTTACTGCCTTTCAGTATTCACAATCCATGTGTGTAGTTTTACGACTACACGCTGTCTGTACGTATGCGTGCAGAGTTCTCCACCCTGACTGCAGAGTCTTCGGGAGCTGAGAACTCCGCAGATATACGTATAGGGAGTGAGGAACTGTAAATGTTTGAGCATAGTTTGTGAATATGAAAGGTATTAAAACGTACACAAAAAGTGTGAGTTTACAGACCCCTGCTCACGTTTTAAGTTTCTGCAAATGCCTGGACATGATTCTCGAGTAGAACTTTATATTTTATGTTCTTGATTCAGTTTGCTGTCTTATTTTAATTTAGTTATGATTCAGGGGCCATTAGGGCAGCTGTAGAACTCACTTTAAACTGTTTTCTTCCAAGATTTAATGCTTAAAGCATGTACTGGCTTTGAGTGATTTTTCTCTTTAATGTACAAGCAGGGAAACCTGACTTACGGGTATAAAACCAGCCAGGTGGCAAAACTAACTACAAGTAGATTTACCCATACACTTTGAATAATTTTACTACTTTCAGTTACTCACCATCAACAAGTGTAAAGTTACTCAGAAATGTAGACTTACATGTTCCTACAGCCTTAAATAGGGGTGGAGTCAGTAAAAACATCAAATACGACAGCTAAAACTGAGGTTTCTGGTTGGTAGAGGTATGCACCCTGTCGAAGCAGTAACCACCACTATAGTCAGGGAAAGCTAGAAACACACTTTAGGCTAGCCTGTGCTCACCTTCTGGTTGCTTGGCATTGAACAGTCAGGCTTATCTAAAGAGGCAATGTGTAAAGTATTTGTGCAACAAACACAATAACACAATGAAAACACCACAATAATACTCCACACAGGGTTAGAATACCAGAGAATAGTTTTATGAGGAAAAGAAGACCAAAACAAAAAATATCCAATATGTAGAATCGGAGTTATGTATTTTTAAAGATTACATGAAAGTATAGTGCTTAGAGTCAACTGGGTACATCTGGCCATGCTAGACCGAGCTAAATCCAAAGCTCAGGCCAACTGCGATGGAGGGCAGGTTGGCTACTACAGAGTAGTACATAAGATAGGGGGAGGCGGAGGATGCAAGACAAGGTCGCCCTCCTTACATGTATATTCAAAGTAAACCCAAGTTATTGGGTTTTGAGACCTAGCTCAAGACTGTGGCCCTTGACCAATGTGATCAAGAAAGAACCTAGAAGAAAGAAAAATGTCTTTCTTGAGTCCCCTCACTCACCAGGGTTTCCCCACGGTGACATGCTTCATCATTGGGGCCATCCCACCTCTCTACGAGCTGGGGCGTGCTAGGAATTACGTAGGAGCACTTTTTTGTGGAATACTATGTGTGGTGCAGTGTGAGGTGGAGTGGGTAGAGTGATTAAAAATACCTTACTAGTGGGCCTAAACAATTTTATTCTTGCTCCTAGGTAGGTATACTTAAAAATGGGGTTGACACTGTGAAAACTAATTGAGAAGGAATTCAGTGTATGGTCGACATGTTTCGAGCTTCCCCTAGCTCTTCCTCAGGGACCAGGCCCGTGTTTGCCACTCCTGTAAACCTTAATAGGAAGATAATAAAGACAGTGAAAAAGTGAATGCTGCTGCTAATAAAGCATGCGTTTGTTATACATACCCAATGGAGGGGGGCTGCTGTGTCTAATGCACCTTTCTCCATTTTTTCTATTTTGCAGATATACAACGAGAATTAGCGATCATATGTATAACAAACGCATGCTTTATTAGCAGCAGCGTTCACTTTTTTCACTGTTTTTATTATCTTCCTAAACAGGAGTGGCAACCACAGGCCTGGTCCCTGTGTGGTCCTGAGAAGCATGTCACCGTGGGGAAACCCTGGTGAGTGAGGGGACTCAAGAAATACATTTTTCTTTCTTCTAAGCTCTTTCTTGATCATATTGGTCAGGGGCTACAGTCTTAAGATAGGTCTCAAAACCTAATAACTTGGGTTTACTTTGGCTACTACAGAGCTCATGCAGGTCCTGCTGAATAAGTATCTTGTATGGAGGAAGCCTTGGCACCGAAGATTCAATGCAAAGAGTCAAGGAGGCATCGCCTTGTCGTTGATTCCGTGGATGGAGGCAAAGCATCGGTTTCAATCCACACAGTTGATGAAGGCTTCGTTGACGGGCTCCTTTTTGGTGCTAGTGATGCGTCGAGTAGTCCAGTCCGCTCAGTCCGTCTAAGCAATTTAGTTGAGCGGCAACTGCATCAGACTTGAAGGACAATGCTTCGGTTCCGATAGGTGCAAAGTCGACGATGTGTCATTTTTGATTGATCAGCACAGCAAAAAACACCTTTCAAGGACCAAGGACTGGATTGGCGCCATTTAGCAGGACATGACTCACAGATGGCAGCGTCTTGGTGCTGTTGCAGGGTAGAAGGAAGTCTTTGAAGGCCCTGAGACTTCAGAACAGGGGGCAAGCCAGCAAGCCATGTGAGTCACTCTGGGTTCAAGTGAAATGAGCCAAGTCCTTGTCCTCAGCAGGGCAGAGATCAGCAGGCAGCAGGGCAGCAATGCAGAAAAGCAGTTCTTCCAGAGCAGCAGTCAGGCACTGTGGCAATCCTTGTAGCACAGCAGTCTTTACTCCTGGCAGACTTCTTCACTGGTCCAGTAGTGTACTGTTTTAGTAGGGTCAGAGCCCCAGTACTTATACCCAGTTGTACTTTGAAGTGGGGGTGACATCAAAGATGGGTCTTTGAAGTGCACACAGGCCCTTCCTTCCCAGCCCTGGCTCAAGGCTACCAGTAAGGAGTAATCAGCAGTTTGTGTGGAAAACAGCACACTGCGTACTCAAGTATAAGTGTCAGCTTCCCCCACTCTTCCTGCCCAGGAAGAGCTATCAGAATGCAGATAAATGCAGATGAGTTCTATGTCACACCCACCCTTCCTGTGTTTGTGGCTGTCTAGAGGGAGTGTACAAAATGTAGCTGTCACTTCACCCCAGACATGTATTGGAGAAAGGCTGCAAGGCAGACAGAGCAGAGAAAGGTTCACTTTCCAAAAGTGGCGTTTCTAAAACAGAAAAGTGTTATCCAAGTGTACCAGTAAAGTGTATGTATTATAACCATTCCAAATATATGAAACATGCAGCAGCTACTCGTTTCTAATCAGGAATTACAGCTGTAAAGTGTTTTAAGGATTTCCTAATGGTAACCTATGAGAGGAGTATGCCTCACAGTAGTGAAAAACAAATTTGGGTGTTTGTCACTACCAGGACATGCAAAACTTAACAGTACATGTTCTTACTTTTACTTACACAGCACCCTGCCTTTGGGCTACATAGGGCCTATCTTAGGGGTGACTTATGTGTAAATGAAATGGGAGTTTAAGGCTTGGCAAGCAGTTTTAAATGCCAAGTCAATTTGGCAGTAAACTGCACACACAGGCCCTGCAGTGGCAGGCCTGAGACAGGTTTGAAAAGATACCTGTGAGTGTGGCACCATCAGTGCTACAGACCCACTAGTAGCATTTAATGTACAGACCCTGGGTATATGGTATACCTCTTTACAAGGGACTTATAAGTTGACTAAATAGGACTATTATGTATACAACAATGTTACCATGTTTAGGGGAGAAGCAAATGGAATTTAGAACTGGTCAGCAGTGGAAAAGTGGTAAAAATTTTAACACCAACAAAAATATATAGTAAAAAGAGGAGGTAAGCAGGCAAAATGCTTGGGGAACACCACCCTAAGGATGAAAGGTCTAACACCGACTGTAAAGTTACTGCTAGGAGTGACTTTACAAATGTATTTAACGTTCCACACACCTGGAGGAGACATCGGCAAGTGGGACAGAGATCGCCCTTTGGTAAAGCAAAGGGAAAAGTTGAAAAGTTTATTAAACTTTTAAAACAATTAGAACACAATATTTCTCTGTTAAATAAGGATGTAGGGGTAAGACCAAGAGAACCAAGATGGCATTCGCACCCTGAGAGTGCTCCAGACCCCTCCGTCCTTTGGAATCCAGCCCAAAGACAAGAAGCCGGAATTATCCCCAACTTTCCTGGAGTGCCTCAACATGACGCAGAGACGACCTGAGCTGTGGTGGCACCTGCAGACCCAGCAACTGCAATGGAGGAGTAACGAGACACGGGCATAAAATGGTGGGGCCTGAGCTGCAGTGATCTCTGGCCTGGGGGCTACGTGTGGGTATCAGACCACTCAGGAGTTAGGCAGCGACGTCTGACCGGAGGCCCTCTGCCCACCCAAGGGCTGCAGCTTGTCACTGTCCTGACCCCTGAGCCACAGGAGACCGGAGTACAGCAGGTCACCAGAAGACAAGCAGAAGGCGGGGAAGAGATGTGGCACCGAGTGGCTACCGCTGTCTGGGGATGGAGTCTTAGCTGAGCCGTGCCCTGACTTGAAGATACGGAAGAGCCCCCCACAGTGCAGCAGATCGATGCGGCCCATGTGAGATCTGAGCAAATTATGCCGAGCTAGTGGATGTGGCACCTGCCAGTCGCGGCTGTGGTTCCCCGAAGAGTACATTAAGAAGCGGTGGGCCTACCACAGAGGGTCCCGCGTCAAGGAAACTGGATAGGTTGCTGTCCAGAGCTCAGGGCTGTCCGATTCCATGTTGCTGTCCCTGTAGGTGAGGAGTAGTGGGACAGTCGGAAGCTGACATCGATCTGGACCTGAATTGCGGCGGGGAGCCACCTGGTCATAGGGAGCCAGTATGGGCAGCGGACCAATTGAAGAGGGCCCCCCTATTTGGTATTCCAGCGAGCGCCCGAGACCGGTGGCAACCCCCACAAGGCGGGTTGGCTTCAATGGAAGCGTGAGGCAGGTGGATGGCTGAAGACTGCGCCTGGTGTTCCTGAGACAGCGGGGTGCCCTCTTCACCACCGGATCACATACCAGATGGGACTCCAATCCTTTGAGGGAAACCAAAAATGAAATCAACATGGATCATGTATGTATGTATGTATGTATGTATAAATGGTTTTGTAACGCGCACTGTTACTGGGGAGTATCCTGGCGCGGTGGGAGAAGCAAAGACGGATGAGCAGGGATCAGCTTAGAAACTGCTACTGAATAGGTGGGTTTTTAAATTCTTTTTAAATTGGGCTACTGTTTGACTGGAGCGCAGATGAAAGGGGAGAGCATTCTAGACGCGGGCAGCAACCACAGCAATGGACTGTCCCCCTAGTCTGGTTCACTTGAATCGGGGAAGGGTCATTTTAAATAGAGAAGATGATCGGAGAGCTCTTGTGGGGGCATACAGTGTAAATATTTTCTTTAAATAGGCTGGTCCTTGGTCATGGGCCGCTCTGAACGCGAGTACCAAGGTTTTAAAGAGGATATGTTGCGGAACTGGAAGCCAGTGGAGGTGGGACATATGGGACCGGACACTCTTCCATCTGGGGACATTACAGAGAAGACGAACAGCGGCATTCTGAATGACCAACAGACGTTTGGTCAGATAAGCTGGAATGCCACTGAACAGGGAGTTCGCGTAGTCCAGTCTTGCTAGAATGAGTGCTCGGGCAACTGTCTCCCTCGCCTCTCTAGGGAGTAATGGAAAGAATTTCCTGAGCATTCTCAAGGTGGCAAAACACGTTCCGGTCAATTTTTTTATATGGTCCACAAATTTTAGATCCTCTCCGAACCAAATCCCAAGATTTTTTGCAGGGCCACCCATTTCCTTAGGGCATGGGATGTTCGGGGGCCACAACGTATTTTTGAAATTTGGGGGGAAAGATCCATAAAAGAGGACCTCTGATTTGTCCTCATTACATTTTAACTGGGCCAGCGTTAGCCAGCGGAAGACTGAGGATAGGCAGAGATGGACCGTAGCTGTGTCTAGATGATCGTCAGACCAGGTGAAAAGAAGCTGCGTGTCGTCCGCATATCCTATAATCTTAGCCCCGTACTGTTCCGCAAGATACACCAAAGGGGTAATATAAATGTTGAACAGTAGGGGGCTAAGAGTGGAACCCTGTGGGACCCCCGTAAGGAGT
Source organism: Lissotriton vulgaris (assembly GCF_964263255.1). Classification (NCBI taxonomy): domain Eukaryota; kingdom Metazoa; phylum Chordata; class Amphibia; order Caudata; family Salamandridae; genus Lissotriton; species Lissotriton vulgaris. The sequence continues at coordinate 1,045,643,558 of NC_141697.1, read as the reverse complement.
GGTTTTGGTTCTGAGGCATGAGGTGGCATCCAGACCTGTTGGGTCCTTCCCGAAAGAAATGAGGACACCCAGGCCAAGGCATTGCCGCCGATGCCGATGGCCGATAACCTGGTGGTGAGGAGAGCATGGGGGACGGTATCGAAGGCGGCAGAGAGATCCAATAGGATTAGGACTGCTCTGCCGCCCCCGTCCAGACACCCCCGGATCGACTCCGTCATCTCTACCAGGGCCGTTTCAGTGCTGTAAGCGGCCCTGAATCCCGATTGGGCTGGGTGCAGGGCATTGGATGACTCTACGAATTTATCTAGTTGTTGGAAGACTATTTTCTTGCAGATTTTGGTTAAGGCAGACAGTGCTGGCCACTTCTGACAGAACCCGAGCTGGACACGGATCGGCGGGAGACCCTGATTTAAGGCATTCTAGAAGAGGCAAAACATCACCCTCAGTTACCAGCTCAAAGTTAGTGAGCTGTTGGGTATCAGAGGGATCGGGCATACAGGGGATGTTAAATCCTGGATTCTCAGTCGATGATGTGGAAGTAAAACCCTGCTGAATCTTGGCTATCTTGTCTGTAAAGAAATTCGACAGAACTTCACACCATTCCCCAGAGGATGGAAGGGTGGAGGATTCTGCAACAGGGGATACAAAGCTTTTGACAATAGAGAAAATTTCTCTACTGTTGTTTTCCGCTTTAGCTATTCTTCCTGCATAGTATAGTCCTTTAGCAGTTTTAATAGCGGCATAGTATTTCTTTTGGGCAGGGAGCAGGGCAACCTTTGCATCTAAGCTATAGACACCCCTCCAGACTCGCTCCAATTTTTTACAACCCAGTTTTTGCTCCCTCAACTCGGGGGAGAACCAGGGTTGAGAGGGGCAGTGACGAAGTCTGGGTATGGTAGCATGTTTGGTGGATGCATTTGTCGCCTGTCGCACCCACCCATTGAAATCATCAACCACCATGTCCAACTCAGGTGAGAGGGACTGGTGAGTTTTTAACAATTCCTGGCCAAACACGGCCAGGTTAATCTTCTGAGGGTGAATGATGGGGGGTGTCAAAGCTGAACTGCCCACATTACCCACCTCCCATGAAAACCTGACCAGGTTGTGATCAGACCAGGTGACTTTTTCCGGGTCTGATAATTTAATGGGAAAGTTAGAACACACTAGGTCTAGAAGGTGACCCCCTGAATGAGTTGGAGACGACACCCATTGCTTGAGCTGTGACAAATCCAAGACCTCTTCAAGTCTGCGCGATTCCAGAGCGTCAGCGTTATCGACGTGAATATTGAAGTCGCCGACCAAAAGAAATCTGGGAAAGTTCAGGGCCCGAGGCACAATACAGTCCTTCAGCGTCTCAAGGAAGTGCATGGCTGGGCCTGGGGGCCTATAGACCAGGGATCCCCCTAGCGTAAAGTGTGGGCTAATGATAAGGGAAAAATGAAGAACTTCGCCCTTCACCCCCACTGCTAGCTGTTCTGAGGTAAAGTGCCAATCATCTTTGAATATTACTGCTATACCTCCTCCTCTGCCCAGAGGTCGGTCCGCTCTGGCAATCTTAAAGCCTCTAGGAACGGCCAGTTCAATGGTCGGAGCACAGGAGTTATTAAGCCATGTCTCTGTGACGAATAGTATCTCGAGCTGACCCTCCGTTAGAACCTCGCGGATGTCAGCTGCGTGTTTCACCATAGATCTAGCGTTAATTAGGCCAGCTCTGACAGTTTTCGTGTGATCCATGTCGGCGCCTAAGCGTGGGGGAAGTGTGAGCTGGGAAGAGAAGCCGCATTTCGGGCATGCCTTCCCGATAAGCTCAGGCCCTCTTCGTTGACAGCTGCTTTGCTCCGCGGGAGGAGCTACATTCAGGAGATCGGAGCGGGAGTAGGCAATTCTATGTGGCCCATCTCGGTCATATAGAGGGGAGGCAGTATGGCTGGCCCTCCCTTGGCGCTCCTTCGGCGCGCAGACGGCGCGCCCGCTGCGCGAGACCGCTGCGCGCTCTGGGACACATCGCTATTTGTCGCCCAGGCCCCTCCCCGAGCTGGACCGCTAACTCGAGTCCAGCCGGGGTCCGGGACCGCCCAAGATTGCGCCCGACCGAGCCCTCCACCTCAATCGGCCCAAGCAAGCCGCGGTGGAAGGGGGCCCAGGGGGACCGGTAAGCAGCGCACACAGCGGTACACAAAGGTGAATTTAAAAATACACACTACACAATTATTAAATCAATTGGAGTTTAAAAATAGAATTTAAAAAAAGGGTCGACTGAAAGTTGCAGCGTGAGGCGAGTAGCAGAAGAGATCACTCGCAGTCTGCTTCGCCAATCCCAAGCGAGATCACAAGGTGCTGCCACCACCCTGGTCAAACGGCATCATGAGGCACGCCGAAAGGAATCCATAGAGGTGGCACTCATGTCATCAACAGCTTCCCGGCCAGGGCCCTATCTCACTCACCCAACCAGCCTGCAACTACTCATGAGTGTGCCCCATCCAAGATACCTAGGGGGAATTAGCCCCAAATCCCGAATTGGGGAGCCATAAGCCCAGGGCACCATTAGGATCCAGGGAGGAAAATGCACACTTTAGCGGGCCTTATAGAGGGCCACACATGGGCAAAGATAGACAAGCGAAGCCATTACCCACCCAAACTCGTATGGAGCAATAAACAACGAGCAACAAAGGTGTTAGCAATGTTGCCCCGTCCAGGCCTCCAGTACTGGAGGGGATCCTGGTCACTATCCTTCATGAGATCCATGCTTTCCAGGACTCAGTAGAAACTAAAATTGGTGAGGAACATGTGGATGTGGCACTTATTAGGCAAGACCTCAATAATGCCCATTATAGCGAGCATCTGCTCTCTCCTTCCAAGGATCCAAAGTTATGGCGTTTCTAGACGATACTAAAGAGGTCCAGGCTCAACGGAGATCCTGCACTGTTGGTAAACAGAAGCTACAAGCCCTCAATCTCTCACATAGACTCCTGTTCCCAGCCCCAACAACAAGAGCCACTTCTTCGGCTCTCCAGAGGAAGTGTGGACATAGGCCACAGAAGAGAGCCCTTTGTTGGGAGCAAAGTAGTATCCTCCTCTCCCAGGCGGATGCTCTCAAAGATCGCAGCGGGAGGGTCAGCGAAACCACAGCGAAGACGCACTCAGTCCCGATGAGGCCACAACGCACAAAGGAGGAAATCCTCCTCACCAGAAGAAACCATAAGAAGTGCCTCCAGCTCTCCTCTAGCAGCAAGACTACATGCCCTTTCGCAGGAGCGGGACCAGAACGAGGAGGCGCCTCGGACCCAATCGCAACCCCAGTGATGGAAGGAACAGGAGACAGAGATCTATCCCGCAGTCCAGCAATATGACACATAGCCCCCGGAGGGTGTGGATGTGGAAAAGCAATTGTCTTGATGGCCGCAAACATTTCCGGACTTCAGGATAACACCAAATCCTGATAAGTGGTGGGGTCCATTACTTTGCCCTCAATGTGCAATGACTGCACTTGTTCCTGTTTTTATTGTTAGGATGACAGATGCTTCAAGGGACGAAGTATGGGGAGGGGGTGACAGTTAGGGCTTTTGTTTCTTGGTTCTTGTTTTCTTCCTTTCAGTTGTTCAAGGCACTCGGCACGATGCTCCTTCACCGCCCTCCTGATGGCATCACCTCAGGGATATACCAGTTCACCCTGCCCTTAGACAATGCACACAAAAGGCCCGGGTGCCCACAGGCCATCACATACAGCCCCCTAATGATAGAACCCTTGGCGACACCCCACCTTGACCTGGAGCCCATAAACATCCTCTCCTGGAATGTCAATGGCCTCCTGGACAAGGTGAAATCTACTGCAGTTTTGAAGTTCTCAAATCGTTCTGTTCCCTCCGTCCTTATGCTGCAGGAAACTCATCTATTCGGTAACCACTGCCCATTTCTAGCCCGCCAAGATATTTGACAGGGTGTGTAGGAGAGTAGGGTCTGCAATCCTATGATCACCCAGATTTTTTGCTTTTGTTTCACTGGTTTACGACTTTCTCTGGCTGTGGGCCTGCCAATCAGACCCACAGCCTGGCTGTTCTCTCACTAAATTACGACATGTACCCTAGGTGCATTTACCAATTGGTACTGGGCCACCTTATCAGACCCTGTAACTCAGGGCATAGGTGTACCCAGGGCCTACCAGGGGCTGAAGCATGTATTATGCCACCCCTGGCTGGCCTCCTAAATCTGACACAACTGGCTGCCTGACAGCTGGGGCAAAGTTGTGTAATCACCTTTTGCTGTAGATATAGTATACCTATATCTAACCCTAAAAATGGACACACAGATTCCTATCAGTCACTCCTATGGCAGGCCTTGACAATCCTGAAGGCAGAGTGCTTGGAATCGTGTGAAATGGTGCTCTGGCAGGAGCTGAGCCCATTTGCAGCTTGCGGAACCAAGTCCTAATAGCTGTTCCATGATAACGCATACCATATACTCTTAAGTGCATTATAATCCTCGCGGTTAAATGCTATCTTTGGTATTGCTTTATCAAAACATGTCGAGTAAGGTGTCATACGAATTGGAATACTAACCCCTCGCCAATTCTGGCGACGGGGTTAGCATTCCACCCTTCTAGAGGGACACGACATGTATGTAACTGTGAACCCCGGTTAAAGTTAAACGAAGCCTCAGCTCCACAAAATGGATGCTGCCACCACAGACACGAGTCTGACCTCCTGCTGCTGGGAGTCCTTCCAGCGAGGAGAGCTTGGACAAAGGGTTTCCTGTCCGGGGCGGTGCTGGCACCATCCCAGACAGGGTTTTGTGTATCCTGGGTAGGCAGGGCTTTACAGGAAGGTGACTGCTGAGTGGCACCCCGGTGCTCACTACGCATAGGCCGGCCAGAACCAGTTCCAGGGGCACACCAGCCCCTGGCCTGGGGAAAGTCCGGCATGGGAGAGGGGTGTAACCACCCCCCTCCTAGTCCCACCCATAGGCAGGACCTAGTCACCGGGTCAGCCCCTTTTACCAGTATAAAGTTAGGAGCGGGCCCCCTTCCTAATTAGATCATCTTTGGAATCAAGACACAACTTTCTACGAAAGGACTTCAAGATTTCTTCTTCAAGATTCTCCCTTGTGACTAAGGAGTAGTCACCCTGCATCCGCAGGCACCATCTTAAGAACACTGCGGTCTGCTGCAAGTCCTTCCTCCGGAATCCGACTGCCCAGCTCGACGAGAACCGGCTTCCCTGGCACCTCTGACCTCTACTCACCTCTACAGCAAAGCTGAGAACCGTGGGTGCGACGAGACCTCGAGGGACCGGCCATCTTCAAGACTGCACGACTTCTTTCCAGCACGACCGCCGAGGGATCCTCTGGTGAGTGCTTTGGGGTCCGAGAAGCCCCGACCCTGAGCAGCTCCAGCACCGAAGTTCAGCCTCCCAGCATCTCCACGATCTGCGTGGGGCCCTTCTGCTTTTTGCTGCTCACCGCGTTGTTTGGCTACTAGCCCGCTGGCTTGTGGCCTTCTTAACGACGCCCGGCGACATCACTGCTGCTGGTCTGGTTGCTCCAGACTGGCCCTTGCTCCCTTCCAAAAGAGGAGCACCCCGGACCCTCCTGGTCCACTCAAGACGCCATTTTAGGTCCACTGCGTGGGCTTGAATTAGCCAAGGCTTTGTTGCCCAATCCTGGGTCCAGCGACGTCGACAGCTTCATCCATCGTTGGACAGCTCGCTCCTCCATCCTGGTCGCCGACAACGCCTCCTGGTCCGTGAGATCTGCAGAGAACAGCGTCGCCCACTCACCTAGTCGAGGTGACTACCATCCGGTGCCCTCCTGGTGCCACCTGACTACTGGCTAGTAGTCACGAACTTGGTCCCCTCTGCTTTCAGGTATCATCCATCTTCGAGATCCAGGCTTGGATCACTTCGAACTCTCTTCACTAGTCGCCTGCCAGCATCTTCCTTCCAGGCTCCTGGTCCGTCTACGAGGATTCCCGACGTCTTTTGAGACCTATGCAGCTGCAGCCCCTGGGCTAGGTAACTTCGGCATTTCGGTGCCCCAGCATAGCCTCACTATCCAAGGGTCAGAATCCACTTTCGTTTTCCTCCTACCAGGTCGGGTTCGCCCGAGAACACTAACTTTGCTTTTACTAGCTACCATAGACTTTGTCCCGCATCACGCGTGAGAGTGCACACTCTGCACCCGAGTCCCCTGGGCCTCCTAGAAGTAATCTAAAGATTCTATAGTCAAGTCCTAGCGATTCCAAAGCCTATTAGTACTGTTCTTACCTGCTAGTAATTTTGCATTCCACTTTCAGAGTATATGGTTTTCCGTGCCCCTCGGGCATTTGTATATACTGTGCTAACTTAAGTATTTTCGTAAGAGTTTTGTTTTGTGCTTAGTACCCTGTCCTCATAAAGAGTACAGGGCTGTTGTGATTCTAATAAATACACTGTTTATTTTCATAACACTTGTGTGGTGTCCTTTCACTTGGTGTTCAAGGGGTATATGTGATGGTATAACAGCTGGCTTAACACGCCCTCTCGAGTCTTTAGCCTTAGACTGCTCGTATCCACGCTACTAGGATAGCTGGTCTATAAGGTTGACTTACAACCAATCATCAATAAGGGTTGTCTGGACTGATACATAGTGTTCACTAGAATAGTGAGCACTGCATATCAGGCCAACTTCTCACATTGGTGAGCAGCGGTTGGGATTTGAGCTTGCTGTTGTTTACCACACGTATCCTAAGAATATCTTGTGAAAGATCACATAAGTACTTCAGGTACATATAACTTAGCTTAGAATACTCTGAGTTCTACTGAACCAGCTGTTGTAGCTCCTCAAGGCTTAGCACACCTTGGCTACAACTCTTAGCAAGGGATCAGTAGGCAAACATATAGTGTAGGTAGGTGCATCACTTACACCACACTAGAATCAGCATGTCAGACAAAGGAGGAAACTCTGAGTCTCCCCTTGTGTCAGTGGGCCCTCCACAGGTCACTTCCAAATATGCTGCTCTTAGCTTCCAGGAGATGAGACAAGTGTGTACCTCCAGGAAACTAAAACAGGGGTCTAACCCCACAATTCCCTTTCTGATTGGTCTCTTAGAGACGTATGATGCTAGGAGGGCTGGTAACCCAGACCCTTCTAATCCAGATGGGAACATGCCTCCCCTAGAGGGAACCTCAGGTGACCCAGACCTTATCCATCTCTCAGCAGAAGGTGAAGAGGAGGATGAGGATCTGGAGCCATCTGATGATGAGGCAGACAAAAGTCCAGAAGTAGTTAGCCAGCTAACTAGGGACAACTTAAGCAGGCATGAGAATGGTACTAGGAGACCCCTGGGACCCCTCTCAGGCCAGCTTAACATTGGGAGTGGACGAGTTAGGTCTCTATCAAGAGGCTCTAACAGATCCATTCAAACCAATGGCTCTCAGGCCTCTGCTCTGAGGAGGATGACCTCCCCTCAGAGGAGAGTATATGAAGCCAAGGAAAGGGAAGTCAATCTGAGGATTGAAAGGGAAGAGCTTGCCCTGGCCAAAGAAAGACTTGCCTTTGCTAGAGAGCAAGAATTGAGTGGGTCAAAACCCACTGGTGGCAGCATTATACCTAGCAATAGGGACAGGAGTTTTGATACAAGACACCTGAGTAAGATAGTGCCCCCCTTTAAACAAGGGGATGACATCCACAAATGGATTACTGCTTTGGAGAGGGCCTGCTCTGTGCAGGGTGTTCCCCAAAGTCAGTGGGCAGCTATCTTGTGGCTCTCCTTTGAAGGTAAAGGTAGAGATAAGCTCCTCACCACAAGGGCTGAGGATGCTAACAATTACCAAGTCCTGAAGAACACACTGATTGATGGGTTTGGCCTAACCACTGAGCAGTACAGGGTGCTGTTCAGGGATACCCAGAAAACTCAGTCTCAGGATTGGTCTGATTTTGTAGATTGTGCCACTAAGGCTTTGGAGGGCTGGTTGCTGGGCAGTAAGGTTACTGATTATACAGGATTGTACAATTTGATCATGAGAGAACACATTTTAAACAATTGTCAGAACCAGTTGTTGCATCAGCATCTTGTTGACTCAGATCTGACCTCTCCCCAAGAATTGGGAAAGAAGGCAGACAGATGGGTCAGAACAAGAGTTAAGCAAAACCAGGGCCAGAACCAGGGTGGTCAGAAGAAAGCAGACCAGAAGGGTAAAGATTCTAAAGGTGAAAATGACCAGAAGTCTTCAACAGGTCCCCAACAACCCAAAGAGGGTGTGGGTCAGGCTTCCCAGAAAAAGAAGAATCAAGAAGGCCAATCTAAAAGGTGGTGTCAATACTGTAAAAGTAAAACTCACTGGTTTAGTGAGTGCACCAAGAAAGGAGGAGGGCAGACTCCTGCCACTGCAGCCCCTAAGGCACCTGTGCCCCCTAGTACAGTCAGCCGAGGTAGTGCACCTCCCAAGGGTTTAGTTGGGTTAACCTTGGGTTCTGAGGGGTATGACAACTTAGTTGGCACACTCACTCAGGCTGTACTTGTCTGTACAGTGGATGTGGATATATCCCCTGATGTCAGTCCCAATACTTTGGGCAAATACAGACAGACACCTTTTATCAATGGACAAATGGCTCAGGCCTATAGGGACACTTGTGCCAGTGTCACCAAGGTGACACCTAACTTTGTGGACCCTGGACAGATCATGCCAGGTACAGATTTCCTGGTGACCAAATGCAAGCAATGTCACTACCAGTCATAGTATGGCAATTGTAGCTTTCTCCTGGGGAGGGGTAACTGGCCAAAAGAAGGTTGAAGTTAGTTCAGACCTCCCAGTGGATTGTTTGTTGGGCAATGATTTGGAGTCATCACAATGGTCAGAAGTGGAGCATAGGACTCACATGGAGATGTTAGGCTTGCCAGCACCTGTGTTTGCTGTGACTAGGTCACAGGCTAGAAGATGCCCCACTGAACAGGTGCTGGATCCTGGAACAATGGACCAGCCACCTTCCAAGAAGAAGAGCAGTAGGGTTAAGGCATCGCCTTCCCCCTTGCCCCAGGTTGTGGATCAAGTCTCAGAGGAGGCTGACCTACAGGAATTGAGGGAAACTGAGCCTAAAGAGTTCGAACTTGATCAAGTTGAATTTCTGGGTTCAGGTGGCCCCTCAAGGGAAGACCTGGGGAAGGACCAGTTAGACTGCCCTTCCCTTGAACCCCTCAGACAGCAGGCTGCTGCTGAGGCTGCTGGGAACGCCACAGGTACCCACAGGGTATACTGGGAAGATGGACTCCTGTACACTGAGGCAAGAGACCCCAAGCCTGACATGACCAGGAAGCTGGTTATCCCCTTGTCTCAGAGAGGTTTCCTCCTTACCTTGGCCCATGAGATTCCCTTAGCAGGTCACTTAGGCCAGACAAAGACTTGGGACAGGCTTGTCTCACACTTTCACTGGCCTCACATGAATGAGGATACCAAGGAGTTTTGTCGCTCCTGTGTCACTTGCCAAGCCATTGGTAAGTCAGGTGGCACAACAAAGGCCCCCCTTACACCAATGTCTGTGGTGGGGGTGCCCTTTGAAAGAGTGGGGATTGACATTGTTGGTCCAATGGAACCCCAGACAGCATCAGGGCACAAGTTTATACTGGTGGTAGTGGATCATGCCACCAGGTATCCTGAAGCTATTCCACTTAGGACCACTACAGCACCTGTAGTGGCAAGGGCCCTAGTTGGAGTGTTCTCCAGAGTGGGCTTCCCTAAGGAGGTTGTCTCTGACAGTGGTGCAAACTTCATGTCAAGCTACTTAACTGCTATGTGGAAGGAATGTGGTGTCAACTACAAGTTCACCACACCCTATCACCCACAGTGCAATGGGCTTGTTGAAAGGTTCAACAGGACCCTAAAAGGGATGATTCATGGACTACCTGAAAAGCTCAGGCGCAGATGGGATGTCCTGATTCCCTGCCTTCTGTTTGCTTACAGAGAGGTCCCACAGAAGGGGGTTGGCTTCAGCCCTTTTGAACTTTTGTATGGGCATCCTGTAAGAGGACCCCTGTGCTTGGTGAAGGAAGGATGGGAGAGACCTCTCAAAAAGCCTGCAACCAGCATAGTGGACTATGTACTTGGTCTCCGCTCCAGAATGGCTGAGTATATGGAGAAGGCATCTGAAAACCTTAAGGCCAGTCAAGATCTCCAAAAAGCTTGGCATGACCAAAAGGCTGTCCTGACTGTTTATCAGCCTGGACAGAAGGTGTGGGTGTTGGAGCCAGTGGCCCCAGCAGCACTCAAAGACAAATGGTCTGGGCCCCACACAATTCTTGAGCAAAAGGGAGAGGTCACCTACCTGGTGGACCTTGGAACTCCCAGGAGCCCCCACAGGGTGCTCCATGTCAACAGGCTCATAGCATATGTCGACAGGAAGGACATGAGCTTGCTCATGGCCATAGATGAGGGACAGGAGGAAGAGAGTGACCCTCTCCCAGACCTGCTCACTCTGAATCCTGATGATGGGTCAGTAGATGGTGTTGTCTTTTGTGGCAGCGTCTCTGAGCATCAACAGAAAGACTGTAAACAGGTTCTTCAGTCTTTCAGACATATGTTCTCTCTGACACCCAGTCAGACCAATTGGTGTACCCATGAGGTTGACACTGGTGACAGCTTGCCAGTCAAGAGTAAAATCTACAGGCAGCCTGATCATGTTAGAGACTGCATCAAAACTGAAGTGCAGAAAATGTTGGAGTTGGGAGTCATTGAACCCTCAGATAGCCCTTGGGCTAGTCCAGTAGTTCTAGTGCCAAAACCTCACACCCAGGGTGGTAAGAAAGAGATGAGGTTCTGAGTAGACTACAGGGGGGATTGGTGTCACTACAACGCATGCTTTTACATCGCATGCCTTTACAACGCGGTTTTTACCACGCAGTCCATTACAACGCATAATGCTTTTAGGCGCTGGATAGTGAATTATTTAATTTACTATTCCAACTCCAGTCCCCGTGGATAGCAGGGAAGGTGTTGGATAGTAAATTAAATATATTCCCTATCCTAGAGCGCCCCCCAGCGCAATGCGTTGTAATGGTATGCGTTGTAATGGTTGCGATGTAATGGTAGTGCGTTGTAAAAAATGTGTTGTAAGTGATGTTCCCCCTACAGGGGTCTCAATGCAGTCACTAAGACTGATGCCCACCCAATACCAAGGGCAGATGAACTTATAGATAGATTGGCTTCTGCCAACTACTTAAGTACATTTGACCTGACAGCTGGGTATTGGCAAATCAGGTTAGCTGAGGATGCCAAGCCCAAGACAGCATTTTCAACCCCTGGTGGGCATTATCAGTTTGTGGTAATGCCCTTTGGTCTGAAAAATGCACCTGCCACCTTCCAAAGGTTGGTGAATCATGTTCTCACTGGGCTGGATGACTTGCTGTCTTTAGCTCCACCTGGGAGGATCACCTGGTCCACCTGAGGAAAGTGTTAGAGGCTCTGCAAGCAGCAGGCCTCACTATCAAGGCCACCAAGTGCCAGATAGGGCAGACACAGGTTGTGTACCTGGGCCACCTTGTAGGTGGAGGCCAGGTTCAGCCACTGTGGAGCAAAATACAGTCAATCAGGGACTGGGCTCCTCCAACCACCCAGACTCAGGTTCGAGCTTTCTTGGGCCTGACTGGTTACTACAGAAAGTTTGTCAGGAACTATGGATCAATTGTGACTCCATTAAATGAACTGACAAGTAAGAAAATGCCAAAAAAGGTTCAGTGGACAGCAGGCTGTCAAAAAGCATTCGATGACCTAAAGCAGGCCATGTGCCCAGCACCTATCCTCAAGAGTCCAGACTACTCCAAACCATTCATTGTCCAAACAGATGCTTCTGAGTTGGGTGTGGGAGCTGTTCTATCTCAACTGAATTTTGATGGTCAAGACCAGCCCATTGCTTTTATAAGCAGAAGGCTGACCCCCAGAGAGAAGAATTGGTCAGCTATTGAGAGGGAGGCCTTTGCTGTGGTTTGGGCCCTGAAGAAGCTGAGGCCATACTTGTTTGGCACTCACTTCAAGATTCAGACCGACCATAAGCCCCTCTTGTGGCTAAATCAGATGAAGGGTGAAAACCCCAAACTGCTTAGGTGGTCCATTTCCCTACAGGGGATGGACTTTACAGTGGAACATAGACCTGGTACTGATCATGGCAATGCCGATGGGCTCTCCAGATATTTCCACTTAGAACAAGAAGACTCACCTGGTCAAGGTTAGCTTATTGTCCCAACGTTTGGGGGGGTCATGTAGGAGAGTAGGGTCTGCAATCCTATGATCACCCAGATTTTTTGCTTTTGTTTCACTGGTTTACGACTTTCTCTGGCTGTGGGCCTGCCAATCAGACCCACAGCCTGGCTGTTCTCTCTCTAAATTACGACATGTACCCTAGGTGCATTTACCAATTGGTACTGGGCCACCTTATCAGACCCTGTAACTCAGGGCATAGGTGTACCCAGGGCCTACCAGGGGCTGAAGCATGTATTATGCCACCCCTGGCTGGCCTCCTAAATCTGACACAACTGGCTGCCTGACAGCTGGGGCAAAGTCGTGTAATCACCCTTTGCTGTAGATATAGTATACCTATATCTAACCCTAAAAATGGACACACAGATTCCTATCAGTCACTCCTATGGCAGGCCTTGACAATCCTGAAGGCAGAGTGCTTGGAATCGTGTGAAATGGTGCTCTGGCATGAGCTGAGCCCGTTTGCAGCTTGCGGAACCAAGTCCTAATAGCTGTTCCATGATAACGCATACCATATACTCTTAAGTGCATTATAATCCTCGCGGTTAAATGCTATCTTTGGTATTGCTTTATCAAAACATGTCGAGTAAGGTGTCATACGAATTGGAATACTAACCCCTCACCAATTCTGGCGACGGGGTTAGCATTCCACCCTTCTAGAGGGACACGGCATGTATGTAACTGTGAACCCCGGTTAAAGTTAAACGAAGCCTCAGCTCCACAAAATGGATGCTGCCACCACAGACACGAGTCTGACCTCCTGCTGCTGGGAGTCCTTCCAGCGAGGAGAGCTTGGACAAAGGGTTTCCTGTCCGGGGCGGTGCTAGCACCATCCCAGACAGGGTTTTGTGTATCCTGGGTAGGCAGGGCTTTACAGGAAGGTGACTGCTGAGTGGCACCCCGGTGCTCACTACGCATAGGCCGGCCAGAACCAGTTCCAGGGGCACACCAGCCCCTGGCCTGGGGAAAGTCCGGCATGGGAGAGGGGTGTAACCACCCCCCTCCTAGTCCCACCCATAGGCAGGACCTAGTCACCGGGTCAGCCCCTTTTTCTAGTATAAAGTTAGGAGCGGGCCCCCTTCCAAATTAGATCATCTTTGGAATCAAGACACGACTTTCTACGAAAGGACTTCTAGATTTCTTGTTCAAGATTCTCCCTTGTGACTAAGGAGTAGTCACCCTGCATCCGCAGGCACCATCTTAAGAACACTGCAGTCTCCTGCAAGTCCTTCCTCCGGAATCCGACTGCCCAGCTCGACGAGAACTGGCTTCCCTGGCACCTCTGACCTCTACTCACCTCTACAGCAAAGCTGAGAACCGTGGGTGCGACGAGACCTCGAGGGACCAGCCATCTTCAAGACTGCACGACTTCTTTCCAGCACGACCGCTGAGGGATCCTCTGGTGAGTGCTTTGGGGTCCGAGAAGCCCCGACCCTGAGCAGCTCCAGCACCGAAGTTCAGCCTCCCAGCGTCTCCACGATCTGCGTGGGGCCCTTCTGCTTTTTGCTGCTCACCGCGTTGTTTGGCTACTAGCCCGCTGGCTTGTGGCCTTCTTAACGACGCCCGACGACATCACTGCTGCTGGTCTGGTTGCTCCAGACTGGCCCTTGCTCCCTTCCAAAAGAGGAGCACCCCGGACCCTCCTGGTCCACTCAAGACGCCATTTTAGGTCCACCGCGTGGGCTTGAATTAGCCAAGGCTTTGTTGCCCAATCCTGGGTCCAGCGACGTCGACAGCTTCATCCATCGTGGGACAGCTCGCTCCTCCATCCTGGTCGCCGACAACGCCTCCTGGTCCGTGAGATCTGCAGAGCACAGCGTCGCCCACTCACCTAGTCGAGGTGACTACCATCCGGTGCCCTCCTGGTGCCACCTGACTACTGGCTAGTAGTCACGAACTTGGTCCCCTCTGCTTTCAGGTATCATCCATCTTCGAGATCCAGGCTTGGATCACTTCGAACTCTCTTCACTGGTCGCCTGCCAGCATCTTCCTTCCAGGCTCCTGGTCCGTCTACGAGGATTCCTGACGTCTTTTGAGACCTATGCAGCTGCAGCCCCTGGGCTAGGTAACTTCGGCATTTCGGTGCCCCAGCATAGCCTCACTATCCAAGGGTCAGAATCCACTTTCGTTTTCCTCCCACCAGGTCGGGTTCGCCCGAGAACACTAACTTTGCTTTTACTAGCTACCATAGACTTTGTCCCGCATCACGCGTGAGAGTGCACACTCTGCACCCGAGTCCCCTGGGCCTCCTAGAAGTAATCTAAAGATTCTATAGTCAAGTCCTAGCGATTCCAAAGCCTATTAGTACTGTACTTACCTGCTAGTAATTTCGCATTCCACTTTCAGAGTATATGGTTTTCCGTGCCCCTCGGGCATTTGTATATACTGTGCTAACTTAAGTATTTTCGTAAGAGTTTTGTTTTGTGCTTAGTACCCTGTCCTCGTAAAGAGTACAGGGCTGTTGTGATTCTAATAAATACACTGTTTATTTTCATAACACTTGTGTGGTGTCGTTTCACTTGGTGTTCAAGGGGTATATGTGATGGTATAACAGCTGGCTTAACACGCCCTCTCGAGTCTTTAGCCTTAGACTGCTCGTATCCACGCTACTAGGATAGCTGGTCTATAAGGTTGACTTACAACCAATCATCAATAAGGGTTGTCTGGACTGATACATAGTGTTCACTAGAATAGTGAGCACTGCATATCAGGCCAACTTCTCACAGGGTGTATCATACAGGTTTCACATCCTGCCCGCTGATCCTTTCCCTTTGTAGTTACACAAGAACTCTGATACCCTCAGGGACGATTCTTATCTCTCACTGGGACAGTCATGAAACTAGACTGGGATGCCACCTGTGCCTCATCCTCACATCGGAGTGCTAATGCCAAGAACCTTGTGGACTGGGCCTCCCAGCTTGGCTTATGCGATGTCTGGAGAGTATGGAACCCATATCTCTGCCAAAACACTCACAGGTCTGCCGCCCATCACTCCTGATCACACACTGACTATTTGTTTATGCCTGCTCTGGACTTTAGACTGGTTGCAAACATCCACACTCTCGTTCGAGGAATCCCGGACCACCTGCCCAGCTTCTGGATCTTGAAGGGCCTACAGGCTTTCTTCGACACATGTAGTGACTTAATGCCTGGTTCCTGCTACATAAAGAGTTCAAAGAAACAATCGGGAGCGAACTGAGATGAGATTTTCAAATAAACGAAGGCTCAGTTCTTTCCCCTGGCACTTTATAGGCTGCAGGCAAGGCAACAATCAGAGGATTCACCAAAGGGTATGTCAAAAGGACCCACCAGGCCTGAAAAGAGTGCCTGTCCCTGTTGGAAGCTCGCGCAGTCCAGCTAGAGCAAGTAGCAGACTTATTATGTGAAGAAATTTGACATATCTCCTTAGAATCGGCCAGGCATACCTCCACTGCCTGTGTCTATGGGTGGGGTGACAAAAATGGCAAGCTCCTTTATTGCCTAGCATATCGCCCCTAAGCTAACCGAATCATTCTCGAAATAGTAGACGTGGACGGTATTACCCAGTGTGCGTTGGAGGTGATTGCCCAGACATTTGCGACTTACTACAATCGTCTCTATTTCAGAGCACGGAGTCTGGACTCAGAGATTGGGTCTGACTTGTTAGGAGACATTCCGCTCCCGCAGCTGCCCGCAGTGGAGAGTTAAGTACTTGAACAACCACTCGCACTTGAAGAGATAAATCAGACCATATTGGTGCTTGCCACATGTAAGACCCCTGGCCCCGATGGATATCCAGTAGAATACTACATGACGTTTAGGGAGACCCTAGTACCGCAACTTGAGGAGCTATACGCCGAGGCAATAGATGAAGGCACTTTTCCGCGAGACATAGACGTGTCTACAATTGTGGTCATCCCTAAAACTGACCCACCCTCCAACCTATGCTAAGAATATCGCCGAATTTCTCAGAACAATTCTGAAGTCAAATTATATGCCACAATTCTCACTACCCGGCTCAAAAGAGTAATCATAACCCCAATATGCCTTGACCAGTGTGGGTTCATGCCTCGTCATACTACAAGACATTGTCTACTAGCCCCATATTTGGCCCTATTATTGATCGTCCTTGAAAAGGCCTTTGATACGGTGGACTGGTGCTACCTGGATGCCGTACTAGCCCACGGAGGATTTGGCCTGTATTTTAGAGGACTTGTGAAGGAGTTATACTCCAAGCCGTCGGCTCATGTTCTGATCAATGGAGTCCTGTCAAATAAATTCCGCATTGGTCGGGGGACGAGACAGGGCTGCCCCCTCTCCCCCTACTCTTTGCTCTCACTATAGAACCATTAGCCCGACTCATCAGGTGCGATGCCCAAATCCAAGGCTGGCAATATAATGCTTCTCATGAAGAGCATATCGCCCCTATATGTGGACGATGGGCTCCTATTCATGGCCAAATTCGCTTTTTCAGGCCCCAGTTGCCTGCAAATCCTAAAGCTCTTTGCGGAGGTCTCCGGTTTGAAGCTTAACCCAGCCAAATCACTACTGATTCCATCGCATCTCTTCCGGGAATGTGTGGAGTGGCAAACGAACATTCTGATTGCTACCTGGGGTCCACGGTGGCACTTCACCGGAAGCAATTCTGGTCTCTCAATCTCACCTCAGAGTCATTACTTAACAAGACTAGGGACAATCTTCTGAGGTGGCAGACCCTCCCACTGAACCCGATGGGGAAAATCGTACTATGCAAAATGATGATACTTCCCCGGTTCTTATACGTATTACAGAGCATACCTCTACATATTATGAAGCAATGGTTCCGCACCTTGGATAAAATGGTGACAGCGTTCCTCTGGGGCAACTCATGGCCAAGGGGGATGTTGGTATATTGCCAAAAAGGTTCATTTGATGGTGGGCTAAGGATAACCAACCTCGTCTTTTTCTACATAGCTACGTGCTTACTGGTGATTAACAACTGGTTTTCGGGGTGGTCAGACCCAGTGTACCAGCTAGAACTGAAGGCATTGGGATGCTCGTGGATCTAAGGAATGCTCTATAGTATGCCGGTTCCCGACAGCATCCCTAGCATAAACAGATGAGTCTTTCATGCTTGTTGATCAGCACTTTAGCACACCTAAAGGGAAACCAGAGTCACACTGCAAACACCCTTGTGGCAGGGCACTTGTTTGAAAGAAGTGGCGTACCTAGACGGGTTCCAAAAATAGGACCTCATTGGCATTACTCAAGTAGGCCATGTATGGAAAGGGGTTCAAATCCGAACATTTCAAGATCTGTAAAGTTTACACTCCCTGAACAATACACAGTTTTGCAAATACCTGCAGCTCCGACATGCCCGAGTAATCTCTATCTCAGCCCCACAGTGATTGATCTGCACCTACTATTTCCACTGTGCATACCTTACTCTAATCAGACAATACCGAACAGGAGGTCTTCCAACCTTACGATGCACATGATGTATGGAGGACTCCGTGGACTTCTATCACAAGGCCTGCTCTTGCACTATCATATCGAGAAACTGGGCAAGGGTGGTGGGTGAGTTGGGTCGAGTTCTGGGCTGGGAGGTTCCACTTACGCCCTAAGTACTGCTGCTGGGGGTCCAGGATGTCAGTGGGGGCTCTAGGATGGACAAAACATTCCTGGGCACGGCCACAATGGTAGCCAAGAGAGACATAACGACCAGATGGAAAGACCCAAACCCTCCTACAAAAACCCAATGGCGAAGAGAACTGAACAGTTGTGGCACACAAGAACTACCTATGTATGAGGCCATGGGCTGCCAATCCAAATATTAATGAGTGTGGGGTAAATGGCTAGAATTATTTGAATGAAAGGGCGGGAGTGAAATATGGGAAACTGTAAAATTTTCCAGAGATTTTGTAAGGATGGATAGCCAAGCAAAATCGATGTGATCTGCGACAAATGGAGGTGATATATTGTTACGAGCTGTTGTGTCTATTGTTTATTGGAAAACTAATACATTTGAGTATAAAAAAATTATGTTAATTAATTTAATATGTTTATTTTAATTTTAAAAAACTATAAAAACAAATAAAAAATTAAACCATTAAAGATCTTATTCATAAAAATTTAATCTTTTTGAGTATATTAAATTAAAATAAAATTATATTTGTGAAGTTTAAATATAAAAAAAATTTCCCACACATATAAACTATATATTTGATTTTGTATTAAAAAGGCAATGTATTAAATTATAGAAAGGTAATTTGATTAAATGTAATAAAAACTAATGTTAACTTCTTTTTTAAATTTAAGAAAAGTAAAACTATATTTTAAAATACAATAATAGTTATGTTTTATTAATTGATTTTTTTTAACATCAAACAAAATATATTTATATTTTTCAATAGTTTAAATTATTTAATTTATTTTAACATTAGCTCCTAAAGGGTTTTATTTTAACCCCCTATCTCCCTTAATTTCTATGTGAAGATGTTCTATTTCCAGTGATTGACCATGTGTAATGCAGGACGTACTCCAATTCTGAGATGAAGTGCATTTACAACTGTTTTAGGTCCTTTGTGGCCCTAGAAACTGTAAAAGGGCAGTTTGTAAATAGGAATAGGACTGCTGTTTTGTGGGTTGATGTTTGCCCTTCAATACATTTCTCCCTAGGCCACCTTAATCCTCTCATTACTCCTCCCTTAACCTCTTTCCTTTAGACATGGTATTCCCCATTTACAAACCACTCCCCTAAGCCCCTTGCACATTAGTTCCCTGATTAAATATTGATGTAATAAATATAGACATACACAAATATTGATGCAAAAATATAGAATACAAAAATATCGACTCATACTTAAACAGCTAAGTACAATATTGAATCAAAAATATTGAAGTAAAAAATATAGATGTAAAAGATATCAACTTAAAAATATATATAACTTAAATAAAATATATTAAATATTATGAATTTTTTAACAAAACAAATTACATTTTATATATATTTTAACTAAATATAACAAACAAACGTAATTTAAAAAAATATAAACACACAAACATAAAAATGTATACATCTACATATATTTACTTAAATATATTTTATTAACTCTTATCTTTATTTCATTTATAAACTTTTTAAATTATAGAAAAATAAAATATATACACATATCAATAATTTAAAATAAAATAAAGCAT
This sequence comes from Lissotriton vulgaris, assembly GCF_964263255.1. Lineage (NCBI taxonomy): Eukaryota > Metazoa > Chordata > Amphibia > Caudata > Salamandridae > Lissotriton > Lissotriton vulgaris. The sequence continues at coordinate 1,045,624,182 of NC_141697.1, read as the reverse complement.
TGTATAATTAATTAAAATATTAAACTATTAAAATAAAAATAAAACATATATTCCACAACACAATTCATTCATAATAGCTCAATTAAAGAAGGTAAACTCCCTAAAGAACGGAAAGCTGCTCAGATGATGCCTATCAGGAAAAACCTCAAACGGCCTCCTAACGTCATATCCAACTACCGACCCATTTCACTGCTCCCCCTATACAGTAAACTGTTGGAAAAGCACATTAACACACATTTATCCGCATTTATCGAATCCTCTCACTGTCTTGATCATTCTCAGGCAGGACTTCATCCCAGGCACAGTACCGAATTGGCCCTGGTTAATGTAACAGATGACACCCAAATGCAGGCAGACGCTGGCCGAGAAGTAATTCTCATACTGCTCGACCTGTCCACCGCATTCGATACCGTGTCACACCAGATTCTGCTGGATAGAGTGCGCTCCATAGGCATTCAGAACACAGCTTTAGACTGGCTGAGGGACTTCCTCAAAGGCAGAACCCAAAGGGTGAAACTCGGACCCTTCAAATCCAAGACCACCTCAGTAACTAAAGGGGTTCCCCAGTGCTCCTGTCTTAGCCCCTCCCTATTCAATGTGTATGTCACCCCTCTTGCAGCACTTCTTAGGAATATCGGGTTTACCCCGATTTCCTACACAGACGACACACAACTCCTTCTGTCCTACAATAAAGACACCCCCAACCTCCAAAACATATTTGTGGAAGGCATGAAAGCAATACCATCATGGATGCGCAGCAATTTCCTACAATTAAACGCAGAAAAAACTGAAAAAATGATCTTCAAAGACGCAGTCAACAGCTGGTCTCTTAGCTGGTGGCCAGAGGAACTAGGCCCGGCACCTTCTCCTAAACCAGTAGTTAAAAATCTTGGGGTCCTAATAGACAACGAACTGAATTTGAATGAGCACATAGCGGCAACCAAACGAGCTTGCTTTCATGCCCTCAGCCTGCTCCTTAAGGTCTTCCACTTGCTCCCTTCCTCAACACGAAAAACCCTGATTCATGCCCTAGTACTTAGCAGCCTGTATTTCAGCAATGCTTTGCTGATCTCTGCTTAGGAATCCGCCTTGCATAGTCTTCAGGTGGTGCAGAACACAGCAGCCCGCTTGATAACCAGTGCACCCTACCGTGCCTCCTCACTCCCCCTATTACGCAAACTCCACTGGCTATCCATACGCAAAATAATCCATTTCAAAATCTGCTGCATAGTGTTCAAAGTCCTAAACCAGATGGGTCCTTCATATCTGGCCGACAAACTGGTCAAATACACACCATCTTGTACCCGTTGCTCTGAAGGGAAAGGCCTTCTTGTCACCCCCGTATCAAGCAAACCAAATTGGGAGGAAAATCATTCTCCTACCTGGCCCCCAAACTATGGAACCAACTACCCCTGGATATCCGCCTCTCCACTAATTATCTAGGCTTTAGGAAAAAACTTATAACCCTACTTTTTTAAATACTGCATGCCTTACCTCTATACGTCCACAGCGCGGAGATACCCCATTTGGGGTGAGTCAGGCGCTCTACAAATGATATCAATAAAATAAATACAACAGTAGCAAAAGAATTGGATAGCGGAGGGGTAAAAATTACTATTTCCACTCCAGTGAGTGCAACAGCAGGGAAAGTGTTGGATAGTGGAGGGGTAAAAAATAATATTCCCACTCCATTGAGTGCAACAGCAGGGAATGTGCTGGATAGCGGAGGGGTAAAAATAACTATTCCCACTCCAGTGAGTGCAAAATCAGGAAAAGTGTTGGATAGCGGAGAGGTAAAAAGTAGAGAAAGTGTTGGATACCACACCAATAAAAAAATACATCAATTTAAAAAAATAATATTGAATTTAAAAATATTATTAGTAAAAAAGATAATAAACATTAATTAATTACACATTCTTTAACACTAAAATATCCAGAAAACACACCAAAAATTAATTACACAATCACAATTAATAATGACCAATTAATTTAAATTAAAAAATAATTAATAATTCCCACCATTTACACCTATAAACACAACACACACTTGAAATTAATTAAACAATTACCTTAATTAATTTAAATTATTTAACAACTAATTATCAAACAATTATTAATAAATTAATTTACACATTTTACTATAACATTACAAATATACAAATATGAATAAATATATATTATTCAATACATTTCATATAATTAAATTACTTCCCACCCTATTCCCCTATAAACCCACAACCCACTGTGGAACTAAAAACGTAAAATTCAATAAAAAAAAATATTAACTACTATAAATAATAAATAAAATGTGTGTAATTAAATTACTTCCCACCCTATTTCCCTATAAACCCACAACCTGCTAGAAAACTAAAAATGCAAAATTCAATTTAGAAAAAAATTATTGACTACAAAAATTTTAACACATATAAAAAAATACAAACAATTCTCATACAAAAAACAAACAGAACACATATAAAATCTATAATCTATACTACTATTATAAAGAGAGAACTGTGTCCTTTGAGCCAGGTAAACTCGAAAAGTACACAACCAATCCAAACACCAAAGACATCTTTGAAAACCTCAGGGCAAGCAGAAGGACATAGGCTATATAAATTTAAAAAATAAACGTAATTTACAAAATGTATATTAAAAAAAAAAGTAGTCCCTCCAAAGTAGCGCCGGCCGCGACATGCGTGCTCACGTCAGGAGCACTGGGAGGAGCGGCGTACGAGGAGCGGCGGACATGGCGCTGGGGAGGAGCTGTGACCTGAGGAGCAGCGGACAGGCCAGCAGCAGTGCAAGCAGCGGAGAGGCGGACATGGCGCGGGGGAGGAGCGGCGGCGGACAGGCGGTGAGGAGCAGAGCGGCGAGGAGCAGTGAAATGAGGAGTGGCGCCTGAGGTAAGGCTCCGGGGACAATGTTGGGGCAGGCGGGTGTCGGGCCAGGCAGGGGACAGGGAATTACAACAACACAGGCGTTGAGGAGCAGAGCGGCGAGGAGTGGTGAACTAAGGAGCGGCGGCTGAGGTAAGGCTCCGGGGACAATGTAGGGGCAGGCGGGGGACGGGGAGTTACAGCAACACACATCGGCTGAGGAAAGGCAATGTCAGGGCAGGCGGGGGTCGGGGCAGGCCGGGGACAGGGACTAACAAGGTGACGGGTCGAACATTTTGAAGGTAGTACTGTCCGACCTCAATTGACTCAGGCCAGGCGGGGGTCGGGCCAGGCGGGAAAACAGATCGGCTGAGGAAAGGCAATGTCGGGACAGGCGGGGGTCGGGGCAGGCGGGGGACGGGGCAGGGGGGGGGCACGGGCTGCTTGCCAATGTCGGGGCAGGCGGGTGTAGGGGAAGCCTGAATGCTCCCGGACAAGGTCGGGACGGGCTGCTAGTACTATTATAAAGAGAGAACTGTGTCCTTTGAGGCAGGTAAACTCGAAAAGTACACCACCAATCCAAACACCCAATACATCTTTGAAAACGTCAGGGCAAGCAGATGGACATAGGCTATATAAGAAAAAAATATATATGTTAGAAGGGAAAAGTAATTTTTAAGGAAAAGTAGTCCCTTCGAAGTAGCACCAGCTAACGACGTGCGTGCTGACATCACGGGTCGGTGGCCAGGAGCGCGGAAGCCGAAAGCAACACCCTGCGAGGGCCGGAGCGCGGAAGTGACACCCTGCGGGGAGCGGACAGGAGCGCCGAAGCAACACCCTGCAAGGTTCAGAGCGCGGAAGACACACCCTGCGAGGAGCGCCCAGGAGAAATAAAGCGACACCCTGCGAGGTCCGGAGCACGTAGGAGCGGCCAGGAGCGCGGGGAGGACCATCGACATCGACATGCCCAGGGGAGCGCGGAGTAAAAGCGGACAGGAGCATGGGCAGAAGCGGCCAGGAGCAAGAAAACGGGAGCACGGAAACAAAAGCCTGCGCACGTGATGCTGGTGAGTACGCTTTGCTGTGAGTACGCTCTGCTGTGACTACGCTATGCTGCTCCCGCTCGATATTTTGACTCTGCACCTTGCACATTTACTAATGTAACGTGCACCTATAGGTGCAGAGATTTCCGCACAGAAAAGAGAAATAGGTGGAGGCGAAGACCCCCATACCGTAAGCATGTAAATAGTATTTTTCAATACATTGATGTTACTATTGTAGTACTACTAAACGTACTAAAAAATTCAAATTGTAAATAGGCCCTGTTGTCTCTGGTCCCCCATGGTGGCATTAAATCACTGGTTGGGAACTTTCCAAATCTAGGATTCTTTCATTTGTATTTGAGGTAAGCTCGAAATTGTTTTCTTAGATGAGTTTACTGCTGGCTGGTTTCATAAGTGTTAATAGCTGATCTTGGCATGGGACTTCATTTACATAGTTTCGTTTTGTTCTGAACTTGGGCAGCTAGGTTTAATGATTTATTAACTGTTTAACAAGTTCAACTCACTGACATTTTCGAAAGGTCATTCATTATCAGGGTATCTATAGCAGATTGAAGGTACTTCAGAATTTGGGACTTTCATCTATATAAAATGATTGCAGACAATACAAACTACAGCCACTTGCATTATTCTAAATTTACGGATCCTCTTATCTATGAACGTTACACTGGCTTCAAGTCCGACAACATATCACTTTTTAAAATCCATTGATTATGTTCACAGGACCTTGTATGCTATGGGTCCTGTCTATGAAGGGAAAAAAATCTAGTTTGTAGTAAATATATTGTTCGGGGAAAAATAGATTTAAAAAAATGTCAAAATGTCCTCGTCTCAAAAAAATGCAACAGTGAGTGCAACAGCAGAGAAAGTTATGCCTTCAAAATAATCTTAAAGTGTTATGCATTGTAGAACAAAATTAAGTTTACTGAGAGCAAGGTCAAGGTGACATCCTCCTGTAAAGTAGAGAGGAACATTTGAAGTGAGTTGGGGCCTGGTGTGGCTTAAGGGACAGGAGTTCACCTGCCTGTTGACCTGGAGGGTCCAAGCCGGACTCCACCCTTACAAATATTTTTTCTCCAATTGATTCTCACCAAAGGCTAGCATGGAGGGGACTTGAACTAGTGGGCGGGCATCCAAAATAATACAATGAAGCCCCAGCATAGTGTCTCTCCTGTCTGCCTTTTTTTTTTTAGTTCAATAATTTTATTAAAATTTTAAAAAGATAAAGCCAGTTAGGTAAAGTTCATAATGATACCAAAATGAAAGATAAGGAAAGATCCACAAGTTCATCAGAATATGTCATCAATAGCAGATAAATTGCCCCAACTCATACCTCTTAAAACAAAATAAAGTCAAGGAGCAGAGTGGCAGTAGCGAATCATAGGAAACCATGAACAGCATCATTATGTAAAAACAGAAAGATAGAGGAAAAAGAGAACAGGGAACAGGACAGAAGAAAAGAAAGAAGTAAGAAGAAAGGAAGAAAGAAGAAAGAGGAAAAGGAAGGATCTCACTTGGTGGCGCAGCAAAACAAAACACTACAGACCATAGTCAGTCAGACATCACAAAGGGATACTGGCCGACCAACCCCCTTGAGGCCAAATCCATATAATTATCTAAAGTTCTCCACACGCTAAAAGAAATAGTGGGAGTGAGATGAGCCATATCCTCAAGAAGGATACCCATGCCCACCATGTGTGATAAGAAACGGAAGCAAAAGACTTCCAATCCATACCAATCACCTTAACTGCCACAGTTAGTAAAAGATCCAACAATTGCATATCTAAGGTATCTAACAGTAGAGGCTCCCAGGAAGCCAAGGGTCCCAGTACGACCATAGGAAAGGAAAGATTAAACTTCATTTGAAAAATTAACATAAGATGCTTATGAATAAGATCCCAAAAGGGTTGTAGAAGTGGACAATGAAAAGCATATGTGGAAAGTCACCAACAGCCAAGCCGCAACTCCAACATAAATCATCATCTTTCAAATGGTGAGAACAGAGCCGCTTAGGAGTCCAATGAAGAAGGTTGATGGAGAAGAATTTGGATTGAAATAAAGAAGGAGCAATTTTATTGCGCAGAGAGATTGTACCTATCAATTGCCAAGTGTCCGACGACACATGCTCAGTTATCTCCGTACCAAAGTGACGGGACCATTTTTGTTGCGCAATAGTATATGAATCCGAAGATGTTGAGGTCAAAAATTTATAAATGCGTGAAGCAAAGTGACCAGATTTGAGCCACAAAGAAAATAAAGTAATCAGAGGGGAGTTAGGAACAAGACGCACTTTGGCAAGAGCGACTTTAATTTTCAAGAAAGTGTAAAAATCCAAATTAGAGAGTGAAAATTGCCGAACTAAAGAAGAAAAGGGTAACGGGTCATCATTGGAGTCACAAAGATGACGGACCAACGTGATACCTTTGGCAGACCAATATTGAATTAGTGGGGGATCAATAAGAACCTTTATTCGGGGATTGCGCCACAAAGACGACCACCTAGATTTATGAATCAGAGTTGCCATTCTCCGATCGACCAATTTAACAGCTGCAACGGTATCCAATATAATAGCATGAGAAAAAAGAATAGATAATGAAGACGTGGTTAAAAAGGAAGAAATGGAAGAGGAAAAGAGAGAGCCTGCTCGATGCACATCCAAGAAGGTGTATGACCAGGAAGTGAGGAAAACCACAACGCTCCTTGAGAGGCTAAAAAAGCCACTTGATATTTCCCCCAATCCGGGAAATTAAGGCCACCCATATCATACGGTTTCCTCAAGGATTTACATGCGATTCGAGCCCTCTTATCATTCCAAAGAAACGAAGAAGTTATAGAGTCAATCTCATGAAAAAAGGAAGAAGATAAATTCAGCGGGAGCATAGACGAAATAAAGTTAATAATAGGAGTAACCATCATTTTTAAAGTTTGAACCCGACCCCACCAAGAAATATGTTTAGGAGACCAAGTATCCAAAAGATGAGGAACTTTAATTAAGGTCTGTGCTTCATTATAAGCCACTGTATCAGATAAAGTACTACAAAACCAGACCCCTAAGTATTTGAGTTGTTTAGATTGCCATTTGAATTCCAGCGGAACCCATATGGGCTGGAAAACAATAAGCATTGAGGGGAAACATCTCCGTCTTATCTCTGTTTAGAGTATTACCAGAGACCTTAGAAAAAAGAGCAATTGTATCTGTGATCACAGTAATAGCTGAAACAATATCATCAGAAAAATAAGTACATCATCTGCCTAAGCCGCTGACTTTATGCACTGTGAACCAAACGTAAACCCTTTAATGGCTGGATGGAGATCAATTAAACTCAGGAGCGGATCAATAGCTAGTAAAAACAAAAGCGGGGACAGGGGACAACCCTGACGAGTGCCCTGACGAAGACTAAAAAACTCAGAGGTAGCCCCATTTACTCTGATATTTGCTCTAGGCTGGGCATAAAGAGACATCACCATGTTAACAAAGGAATCCCCAAGATTATGAGCACGAAGAACGGCTTGCAAAAAATGCCAAGAGACCTTGTCAAAAGCCTTCTCGGCGTCAAGGGCTAAAGCTGCAGCAGGAAGCGTAGAACGTTTAGCTGCCCCCAAAATATGACAAAAGGTACGAATGTTGTCTCTAGCAAGCCTACCTTTAACAAACCCCGTCTGTGATGGATGAACCAGAGAAGGGATATAGGACTCCAAATGTTTAGCAAGAATCTTGGCAAAACTTTTCTCCTCCATATTAAGGAGGGAAATAGGACAAAAGTTTTTAGGGTCCGTGATATCATTCCCCTCCTTCGGAATGACCACAATAGTAGCATCCGCCGCTGTACCCGAAATTGCACTTTGTTGAATAAACACATCAAAAAGAGCCTTTAGACGAGGGACCATGAAAGGGAGAAAAGTTTTATAAAACAAAATGGGAAAACCATCAGGACCCGGAGCTTTGCCAGACCGAGTAGCCTTGATAGCAAGAGTAATTTCCTCAGTTGTAATAGAGGCACCTAGTTTCTCACCATCTTCCTCAGATACAGAATGAATAGGAATAGTTTTTAAAAACTCCTGACAAGCCTCTAAGGACGATGGATTAGTAGGAGTATACGAAGTATTATAAAAATCGCGAAAGACCTCGAGGATCTCCTTAGTTTGAAATTTTTTAATGCCGGATCTGTCAGAGATAGAAGAAATTTGCGATGACTTAAAACTAGAATCTTGAAACTTTAACGTGCCCGCCAAAATCTTACCAGCACGATTTTTCAATAGCAACCGTTTAGACTTTTGTGCCTGAACACCAATATGTTTAATACTATCCGCTAAATCAGAAAGTTCCTTCTTAATGACAGCATTCCTCTTCGCCATAACTTTAATGATGTAACCGCGAAGTGTGCATTTAAAGGCATTCCACAAAACCACTGGAGAGTCAACGGAACCTTCATTAACGAGAAGGAAACCTCAGCATGATCTGAAACAAGAATAGGATGAATGTACGGCGAGGACGAAGATTGTAGCAGAGACGAATGAACCAAGAGGTAATCAATACGAGAAAAACTAGAATGAGGAGAGGAAAAAAAAGAAAATTCACTGCCAGTAGGGTTAGGAAGACGCCAGCTATCATGAAGATTAGCAGAGGAGCACATATTTAACAAATGCTTGTGAGCTCTAGGACTGCGAAAGGAAAAAGCAGAATTCCTATCCAACAGAGGATCCAACGGCAAATTAAAATCACCACCTACAATTAGATTACCCTTATGAGGCGATCGGGAAATTCATTTAGTGATCTTCTGCCAGAAAAGAGGATCATCATTATTTGGAGCATAAATATTCAAAGCATTAAGATCATTAAATCCATCAGATAATCTTGATAATACCCAACGACCTTCAGAATCATGGTCAGAAGAAAGGACTGATAATTCAGAATTCTTAGAAACAAGGGTGATCACGCCATTTAGTTTACCAAGAGAATCAGAGCATACCACATCCAAAACCCAGCTTTTCCGCAACCACAGAGCCTCTTCATGGGATAATTTCGTCTCCTACAAAAATACCAGATATGAAGACAAAGATTTACAATAATCTAAAATTTTAGCCCTCTTAACCGGATGATTTAAACCCTTAACATTAAGGGAAACTACATTTAAGCCAGGCATAGATGTACAGCAAAGACAAACAAATTAAGAAGTACAAATGGACGTAAAAACAGAACAACACCAGCCAACACAAAAAAGAAAAACACCACCAGGAGATCCAAGAAGAAAGAGAAAAAAGAAAAAGGAGAAGAAAAGGAAAGAGAAGAGAAGGATAAAAAGAAAGAGAGAAGAATGGAAAAAGAGAGAAAAAAAGACCCGCCAGGGTAGGTCTATGAGAGACCCATCTCATACCAGGGGGAACATGGAGAGGGAAACAGAGGACCGTCAAGAAAAACAGTAGATAAAGCGATAGATCCCAGACTAGAGAAAAGGAAGCAACAAGCAAGGGTCCTAGAACAATAGAAGCAGACCTTACAATATACTTGAAACCGGGGGAAGAAGAACTACAAGAAATAGGCACAGAATAATCAAACCCGGTCAATGACCTAATAAAGACAAAAAAATACAATATGAGGCATATGAAATAACAAGTCATAAATAGAAGCTAAAATGAGATAAAAGGATCTTGTCTATATGTCAAACAAGCAAATGGCGATAACTGTAAATGCCATACTAAGAACAAAAAAGTATGTATGAAGAGCAGAAAATGTCAAGAACTAGCAAATATAGAAATGAAAAGGCAATAGTACATGGTATATAGTTAGAGAAAAGGGGTAAAATAAATGTGAAAATTGAAATAATTAAGCAGATAAAATAACGAGCAATATCATACATCAGCAGGAAGAAAACTTGCAAATTTAAGAACAGTGCGAAAGTATAAACAAGACAGCACTAAGTGACAAGAAGAAAATACTAGGAAAGAAGCCAAAAAATAGGGTCAAGAGAAGCAAATAGAAAAAAAAACTATAAGAATGAACACAAAGAGAAAAAACTGACTCTATCGGACCGAACGGCTGACAGAAACAGACATATAAGCCTACACCAAAAAAGGGAAGATCAAATATCGTCAAAATACAAAATCGAAAGACACGAATAAGTGGGGAAAAACACATCATGAAACAAATATCGGAAAATATGAGATGCAAAAACAAAGAACCAAAATCGCCTACAACAAGGAAGATAACCAAAAAAGACGACATAGCCACATACAAATATCGGATACATCAAACAAGAAAGAGGAAAAAATAGAGCAAACAGGCAGGTAAATAATAAGAACAAGGAAGCGGATAATTAACAAGAACAAGTCAACATAAAAGCTGACAAGTTACAGACAAATAATCTGGAAAACGAATAGCAACCAACGACCAACATCGGAAGCGAAAAAGCAAGGACATATGTCAAACAGCAAGACACACTAAACCACGTGAAACAACAAAGAGAGAAACTCAAGTCCCAGAAGAGCCAGGAGCCGGAGAAGAATCCAGAATCCATCTGAGACTCAAGTTGGTTATCCAAAAAAGAGGAAACATCTGCAGGTTCATCAAAAATCCGATATCGACCCTTGAAAGTTATACGAAACTTGGATGGACCAGCAAAGGAAAAAGGGATATGCATGTCCAACAGACGTTTTCGCAGATTTAGAAATCTTTTACTCCGAATTACAGTGTCTCTGGCAAAATCCTGGGAAATAGTAATTCGATGACCCTCCCAAGACACCGACTTAACTTTCCGCATGTGAGCCAAAATCTGTTCCGAATGCTGATGATGCAGCGGTTTAAAGATTACTGCTCTCGGATAAGTGGAGGATTTGGGTTTGAACGCAGGTACCCGGTGAGCTCTCTCAATTTCAAAGTCTCTCTGAAAGGAGATTTGTAGGGTAGAAGGAATGCATTTGGAGAGGAAATCAATCATTGAGGAGGCGGACTGCTCTGCATCTTCAGGAAGACCAAAAATACGCAGGTTACTCCTCCGATTACGATCCTCCTGCTCTGTAAGGTCCCTGCGCAAAGCCGCCATCGAACGTTCCATCTGGAGAAGAGACCTCGATTGTTGGTGTGCAGTATCCTCCACCACACTGATACGGGATTCAGTATTCGTAACCCTGACAGATAAGGCTTTAAAGTCACTTCTGATAGCAGCCACCTCAACTTGCAATAAGTCGGTATTAGTTTTAGTAGACTGCGCAATATCATGGACAGCATTTAAATGTGGCAAAATAGCATCCAAAGTGGAGTTAGTATCCTTCTGAGAGGACTCAGGAGAGGGGGACTGCTGTTTAGATCGTTTTAAAGTTCCTTTAGAGTCTTTCAGAGTTGGAGAAGGCCCCATGGTGGCCATAGGAACAGACCACAGTAGACCGCTAAAAAACCCACCACAATAGGTATGTGGCGTAGAATAAATGAGCAAGGGCCAAGAATGACACAAAAAATACCTCACCAAGTACCACTGATAAGAAGCTCCATAGGCGCAGACTATGCTCGGGAAATCAGCGCACAAAATGGCGGACAAGAGCAAGTGAGGTAAAAGAAGAAGCCATAAAAGACCCCAGAGCACCAAAAACAGATTCTGCCAAATAGCAAGCGACCTAGCAATCAGGTTACATAGCACAAACCCCTCAGATAAGGCAGGGAATCATCATGAGTAGATTGAGGTGAAAAAAGGTAGTCAGAGATTCACATAAGTCAGCAAGCAGAAATTGCGCCTGTTACGCAAGAAAACTACTGCAAAGGATCATCAAGACAAAAAATCAATTCATCTGTCCAAACTGGATGCGCTCGAATACAGAGGTCTGGTGCCAAAGAAACGAGCGACGCCACCGCAAAAACAAAATGGCGGCCGCTCACTGAAATGCCGGTAATGAGGGTTGCGAGCGAGAAAAAGGACAGTTCTGGTCGTCGTTCGCTGTTGCCGCATAAAGGAGAGTCCTCATGGCACCTTCCGACACCTCATGCTGGAAACTGGAGGAGAGACAATATCGAGCGGGATCCTAAAATCGTCCCGACAGCCGCCGTCTCCCTGGAGCTCAAGAGCGACCCGCCATCACGTAGCGGCGTGCAAGCCACGCCCCGTCTCTCCTGTCTGCCTTAAGGTCCCTGACATATCAAGGGAGGGGCTGCTCGTGCCGTCAAAGACGTGGCGAGCGGGCAAAGTCCTTACTGCAACTGACCACAATGGGGAAAGACAAGATTACGAAACCAGCTCCCGACCAATTCACCACATTGGCTGGAGCGGTGGGGAGGAGATGCCCTGGATAAAGTGCCCTACCAGTGGGAGATCTGGACAAAATTTTGCAAGCCCTCCATGCCTCACAGACAGCGGTTGAAATAAAGATCGGGGAGGCATGAGTAGATGTAGCACTTCTCTGCTAGGACCTCCGTAATGCAAGCAGCCGTATCACCGAAGCAAAGGAATGCCTTTCAACTGTTGAAGACGATGTCTCTGACCTTAAGACCAAAGTAGCTCAGCTCCTCACTCGTACAAACAAGCTTCATCATTGAGCAGAAGATGCTTAAAATTGCCTGATAAAAAAATAACCTACGCTGTGTGGGCTTTCCAGAAGATGCAAAAAGTGCTCAACCAGTGGAATTCCCCGAATACTGGCTAAAGTAATGGATGCGCGACAACAAACTGTCACCATGGATCGCAGTAGAATGAGCCCATAGATCTACTGCTCCCAGCCTCCCCCAGGAGATTCACGTCGGCTTCTGATAGCGTGCTTTTTCAATTTTAAAGACAGAGATCCCATCCTGGTTGAAGCTTGTGTATGCTAGGACCTCCGATATCAGAACTCAGCAATCCTCAACTTTCCCGACTACACATGAGAGGTCCAGACTAGGCTCTGGTCGTATGAATCTGTCAAACAGAAGCTCCAGGCTCTCTAACTGTCCTATGCTCTCCTGTTCCCGGCATGCCTTAAGGTAATTTACTCGGACAAAATCTTCTTCTTTGAAACTCCTGAATCAGCATGGGAGTTTTTAATGGAAGAAAAGCAACTACACTGACAAACTCGCCCTTCCCCGCCCTTGTCTAGCTAGGCATCTGTGGTTTGGCTAGATAAGGGAAGGCGCCAGAGGCTCATTCATTTACTTATCACACACTTACAGACGAGCGCCTGAGGGTTGGCGCAGAAGTGGACACTGAAATATATATTGATCCTATAAATGGAGGGGTCCACCACTCCACACCCATTTAAGTCAACCTGGTTGTCAGTTAGGAACTACATTAAAGGGTGACAGATGCTTCTCGGGGGTTGTCACAGTGTCCCTTCACCTCCCAGTCACCAGTGACCTTCATACACCCAGTCACAAGCACTTCCTGTCCCATGTCTGGCCCCTCTCGTATGCCTGGTGCACCCCTAGCTCATGCACAATTTATGTCCCCAGTTTCATTTTGGGTTCTTATAGTGTAATGTGTGGAATGTCAATGGTCTTCTACACCAGATCAAACATTCGGCAGAATTGAGATACGCCCAGCACTATCCCCCTCTATCCTAATGCTCCAAGAGACACACCTGATGGGCATCAAATGCCCATTTCTGGCATGGCAGGGGTTTGATAGGGTATATCACGCTGATTTTGCACAAGGGTCCCCCGGAGTAGCAGTTTTGATTCACTGTTCATTTTCCTTGGGTGTGGTTCATACCGGAATAGATTCACATGGTCGGCATCTGGCCCTTACATTCGGGTATGACCGAATCTAAGCTCCCTAAAGATCCTCTGCCTTCACAGCCCCCCACTGAAGTAGACTCCTTGGTGTGCTGCCTGAACTACCTCTGGGTCTCACTATTGTAGTGGGAGACTTCAATGCATTCTTGGACCCAGGGTTCAACTCAACTGGGCCCCCATTCGATGTCCATCGCCACAGAGCTAATTCATTACACAAATGGGTGACCAAGCTGGGTTTATGCTACGTATGGAGGACTTGAAATCTAAGGCAGAGACAATACATGAATACCTCTGTGCCGCACCACACTCATGCACGCATTGACACACATCTGGTGCCAGGTACGGATGTCCTATCAATTTCTCAAGTACAGATCCTCTCACAAGGAATCTCAGACCATGCCCCCTTACTTCTTTTTGTCGGTATGCCAGATTCTAATTGGTGCCCTGCATGGCATCTTCAAAATGCTGTGCACTCTAGAGATGTGAGGCACAACATATCAGCATACGTCCTAACAAACACAGTGTCAGTCCAATCTGGGGATACTATCTGAGCTACTATTTGTAGACATGCCAGGGCCCTCCTCTGTTTAAAAGAAAAGTTGTTTCACAAATGGATCACCCGGCTGGGGGTATGTGCTCTTCGCCTAAAGATTAAACTCTCTAGCATGGATCACAATGACAGTCATAGGTAACTGGCCCTGATTAATAAGGAGCTTAGAACCCATTCCCTTAAAGCAGCAATACAAATCTGGTGGGCCACTATAGCCCGGGTATACAGGTGGGTTGACAAGAATAGCAAACTGGTATACTGGCTGGCATCTCACCCGCCGGTCAGTCAGATTGAACCCAAAGCGGCAGATAGCCAGGGCACCATCCACCGCTCCTCCTTCCATATAGTCCATGTCCTTGCAGACTACTATGCTACTTATTTCAGAGCTGCACCTCATCCCGATCCCGAGCGAGCTAACCCTATTCTTGATAAGGTCTTCTTGAGCAGCCTTTCTAAAGCTGAATAACGAGAGCTGGATCAATCGATTACACTCGAAGAGGTTGGAGAAGCAGTATTACACAGGGCAGCAGGGAAAACACCCAGTCCTGATGGCTACCCCATGGAATTGAAACAAAATACAGGGATATTCTGATGCTTCACCTGTCAGCCCTCTACAAAGAAGCACTCTGGATGGGCTCATTCCCCCGAGACCTTGATCAGGCCAGGATAGTGGTCATACCTAAGATGCACCCACATTCCACATTCCATTTTCTATGCTGATTACCTGACTATTTCTCTTATCAATGGGAAAGTAAACATTGTGGACATTGTACTCGTCATAGGCTCTCATCCCCACTAGCCTTACTTTTCATGGATTTTGAGTAGGCCTTTTATACGGTGGACTGTAGCTATCTGACTCATGTGTTGTGGAGGACAGGTTTTGGGGCTTGATTTAGTGGACTTATGTGAAGCTTGTACTCCAACCCAACTGCCCGAGTCTAAATAAACAGGGAGATCTCCAACATCTTTCTCATCTGACGAGGGATCAGACAGGGTTGCCCCCCATCCCTCCTAGTTCTTGCACTGGCCATTGAGCCCCTGGCTCAGCTTATATCATGTCATGTGCAGATTAGAGGGTGGAAGTGGAACGCATGACAACTAGACCATATAGCACTCTATGCGGATGATGTGTTGCTGTATCTCTCAAATCACAAGACAGCGGCCCACAGTGTCTTTGCATCTTGCAACTGTTCACAAAGGCATCTAGACCAACAATTAATCTAGCCAAACTGATTCTAGTGCCACTCGTGCCCTCAAGGGACTGCGTAGATTGGCAGACCAATATCCCATAACGTTGTTTTAGTTTCTGGTATCTCGGGAATACATGTGGCTCTCAACCCAACATTGACCTGGTCACTTAAAATTACCCCACTCACCCGTAGGGTCAAAATAGGCCTTAAAAAATGGCAGCCATTGCCAGTAAAGTTATGTGTCACATAGTACTCTATAAAATTATGATATTGCCCTGATTCCTATAGCTCCTTCAAAATTTCGCATACAGTATCTCGTGCCATGGGTTCAGAGAGATAGACTCTTTGGTGGTTTCCTTCTCATAGAGCAAATCTAGATCCCATTTAGCCTTATGCACCTGCCAACATACTTCGTATGAAGGGGACTTAGGGATGGCTAACTTGTACCTATATTATTTGGCATCCCACCTATTGACCATCAATGGCTGGTACAGCGGAAAATGGTCGGACGCAGCCTGAAGGAAGTAATCCATTTAGGGCCACCCAGGTCACTAATGACCACCTCTCAGCCGTCAGTTCTAAATGAAGAGTTGGTCAGCAGTAAAGAATACAAACCAATAAATGTTTATCCATATACACTCAGAGTAGAGCCCCGTCTTCCCAGTTACTAGGCGTGCTGCAGAGGGAGCTGAAATTCACAAGCATAAAGATATATTATGTACGTTTCGTAACACGGCAAAAACACGCCCACAGTGGAATTTTCCAAGCAGGTTCAGTCAAAAGCAAAATACAGAAAAAGCAGTTTCAGCGCTCATATCTTACACATAGTAACATAGTGTAAGGCCATTCCATCTCAAGCCCACCAACAGACAAGGGGTAGAGAGCCTCTACCTAAGGAGAAAGCTAAGTGCTAACATGAACAGTGTGCTTATTACTGAAATAAAATTCAAGTGAGGAAACAAAACTCAGAGAGGAGCATTTCTCAGAATTGAACTAGATCAGTTTCGAACAGCCCAAAATTTTGCCCAAATATAAAATGGCGCAGCGAATGCTAACTTACATGGAGCACTGCGTAAGCATAAACAATTTATATTCTAATAAGCCTACCAGCTGCAGTTGGATGCACTGGGATTTTCACCAATTCTTGAACTATTGTACGGCTATGCCATACCCAGAGTGCTTCCGGAGGTGACTCAGTAGGTGTTGGGTAGGTGGAGGGCGGCCCTCTGACAAATGGCCTGGTGGAGGAGACTTCTTCAGCAAACTCTCCTGTGGCACGGCACATGTCTTTGGGAGGTGATGGCGTTGAAGGGATTTACCTGCTGGGACACTATCGGAATCACTCTGTTGGGGGATGTTTGGCTGGGCTCACACATGGCCTCCTTTCCAGAACTTCATGATAAATATACACTGTCCAAAACACAACTTCACATCCCCCCGATATTTGTGTCCTGGAATTCAGTCACATCGAGGCCAAAGTGATGATGGGAGATCTGGGGAAGGGAGGTGATCATAAATTCCACTGATACAATACAGGCCCTTTGTACCCTCTGGGAGTCGTGGCTTGGACTCTTGGACGACACCAACTGGTGTGATGCCCTAATGGCACCCAGAGTCCTAACAATATCCTGCAGGCTTTATTTAATACAGATATATTATTTACAATGTGCATACCTCACTCCGCCAGGCTGTTTCGAGCAAGTCTTAGAGCAGGCACCGAGTGTGGCTGATTATCCCAACCACAAGCAGATTCTTTTCACATGGTATGGTCCTGCCCCATCATAACACACTACTGGCAGTCAATTTTGGCCGAGTTCTCGCAAATATTGGATCTGACATTGGACCTTTCCTGGTGCTGCTAGGGATAGATGATGGTGGGGGGGTTACCGGGTGGATTGGGCTTTGTTGGGTACTGCCTTGCTAGTGGCTAAGAGAGACGTTACAACCCACTAGAAGGCCCTTACAGCACCCAAGCTGTCGACATGGAGACATTAAGTGGATTGGTGTGCTCAGCAAGAGAAACCGGTGTATGAAACATTAGATTGCCCTGCCAAGCAAGCCAAGATTTGGGGTAGATGGCTTGGGGCGGTGGAAGGGAATGAGGATGGGATATAACCGCACTTTATGTATAATGATTGTTATCTCCTTGTGTGAAGTGGTGGAGGTTAACAGAAGCACCAAATGTTTGTAAGTGATGTGGCGAAAGGTTTATCGAGGACCACAAATGTGACCTGTTGTCTTGCAAATATAACAATAAAAACATGTTTGTCAAATAAAAAGATTGATTGCTGATAACAAGCTTGCTAAAGTCAGCTGTGCTCCATCTACAGACCACTGTCCCCTTTGAGGGCCTTTGTGGGTAATGGCCTTTAGAGTGCCATGATTAGGCCTCCTGCCTGGATGCTTGCCCAAGAATTTTCTAGTGATATGAATAGATCCCTTAAGAATATGCTGTATTATGGTTTCAGGCTTTTCTGTAATAACCCTGACTCTGCACTGCTGTGCCTTAGGCCAGACATGCTTTAGTCTCTCTGGTGTCTCAATTCTATCAACAATACCAGAAATTCAGAGGAACTTCTCGAAGTCTCTTATATCAACAGAGGCAGCCTTTGCAACTAGTACATCAGCCTGCATAATCCCTTTGTGACTCAAGAGGACATAGTGGTGTCTGAGGCTGCAGGAACCAGCAGGTACAGCAGTACTCTTGCTTTTCCTCCACTGCCATGCTGTGGCCCAGCAACGTTGATTCCCCTTCCCATGGTCAAGTGCAATCAGTAGGGTGCTTTTTAATTTTTAATTGCCCGGCTGACATGCTATAATTTCAGACCAGTGGGCACTTCAGGTTGTGCAGCTTGGGTATGCCCTTCTCTTCACATCCAAAAACCCTCATATTGGGCGAGGTTGTAGATCCAGTACTATGAAGAACTGTGGCTGTTGAAGTGGTTGGACTCCTATGGGACCAGATTGCTGACGATCAGCTATTTGGTGGGTATGCTGAATGCCTGGACAGGTGAGCTCAGCAGATGCCATCTGGCAGGCCATGAATGGTGTCTTCACCTGGAAGTGGTTCAAGGCTTCTTTGCTTGGTGGAGCGCTTCTGATTGAAGTGGGAGACTCCATTTGTACACCTTCCCACCCCTACCACTCCCACCCTGATGTCTGAAAACGGTCCAAACACACTGGGCTCAGATCATTTTGTGAGCTCCGGATTGGGGCTTTTGGAGTAGGTGACTCTGCACTCTGATCTCCTGAGCACCTTCCTTCCAATCCTTTTGATCCTTCAGTGACCTCAGGCAGAGTCCTCCACCCGAATCCACACAACCTTCAAGTCTATGCGTGGAGATTGTATAGCAGCAACTGAGCTGGTTCGATCTGCCCCTTGAAGCAGTAAAAATTATTCTCTCAACTAGGTACCTATCTACCAAATCTCTTCTGATAATTGAGCAACATTTGTGGCCTGGTGTGGAGCCCATAAATTGACCTTTGCAAGACAAAATTGGCTGATATTATAATGTTTGTCTTTTATCTGGCCCAGTAAGGCTTTATGATGGGCAATGTTGAAGATTACTTATCAGCATTTTTGGCCTTTCTACGTTTGCCTGACTAACCTTCATTATTCAAGTCACTGGTTGGGATGCCTTTTTTGAAGAAGCTCAAATACATGTTACCTTTAGTACCATTTATTGTGCCTCAAATGGATCTTAAGTTGGTTATCACATTCCTGGTGTACAGACCAGCATATGAACATTTGTTTACTAAGAGTGCTTACCACTAAGACAGTATTCCTCATTGCAAATTTTTCTGCGTACTTTGTAAGTGAGCTAAAAATGACATAACTACTACCTCAATATGCCACCTTCTTTCCAGATGAATTGGTTGCGCAAACTCATGCTTCCTTTCTGACAAAGTTGAAATCAGCCTTCTATGTGGAATACTTCATCACTCTTGTTGCGTTCTCCTTCCATCTTCGCTTCTCTAAGAAGGATGAGGGTCTTCACCAGCTAGATCCAAGAAAATCACTTCTTCTTCACTGAATAAGTCATTACCTGTTCATTGGCTTTTCCTGTGCTAATGAGGGAAAGGCTCTCCAGTTGGCTCAAGCTATGTATTAAAACCGGCTGTGGTATGGGTACAAAGGAGCCTCCTTAGGGCCCTGTGCTCCTTCCATAAGAGTCACACCACCCACTACAGCACTGGGGAGAGATGTTTCAGTATTGAACGTCTTCAAAGCTGCAACATGGATATCCATTCACACCTTTGCCAGGCAGCCTGTCTCGGAAGCCAAGTATGCAGGGAGGGTCATTTTACCCACTTACTTAAAGGACATCCTGCTGTAATCCACTCTTCAGACCCTCCAGCTCAAAAGATATCATGTTTTTTTAACTATTCAAAAAGTGAGGGATCTGCAGAGGGTTGTATCCATCAGAAGAACACATTATTTGCCTTCAGTATTGCTCTTTCTGGTGGATACTGCAGATTCATCTCATTTAGGGTTCTAAAAAGCTAGATATTGCACACTGTCAGAATGTAATCTGTTATGGTCATTCTGTGTGTGAGGATGTTGAAAAGTCCCAAGGAAAACTGATGTCAATGGGCCTGGCTGGTCCTGAGTACAGTCCTGCCTTGTCGATTCCTGGGATGGCTTGAGGTCCCCACAGAGCCATTGGTGCTACTTATCAGCATATGGGAGTAGTTACTTTTAAAAGTTCTGAATCTAGCCTGGCACCTGGGGGGAATTTAGAAAGTGAGAAATCTGCTGTTAGATTGAGTACCCCCTAGAAAGTGTTGTTTCTGAATTAAGCAATTTGCTCATCAGACATACTTCTGTAAAGCAGTTCTCTCTGGTGGAATGTTCTGCCCTGGATCCTGCCTGCATGAGGGGGAGTAATGCTGCATTTTCTAATGTAAAATGTGGGGTAAATGCATGGCTGCAGGCAGTGGTACCTGAAGTTGCGGATCTGTTAAAATCTTCACTTTATTTAGGAGTGGGTTTGCACAAAGCCAGTGCAATATTTATGTTTTAATTGCATATAAAATGCTTCGTTTCAATTATGCTTGCATTGTCAATGGAGTCCTAACTAATTATAAAATGCAGTTAATACAAGCCACAGCGCTCTCCATCTCTAGGGCTTAGTTTAATCTCCAATTTCAGGAGAGATGCCCCACAGTAGAAGTAGCTTCCACTGGTAAGATCTGACCCTCTCTGTCATTGTGTCTCACTTTCGGCACTCAAAGATTTCATCAAAGTGACTCACTTCCTATTTGTTGGATATGTCAAATGTTGTGCCAGAACTTGCTTACATTGTAAAAAGATGGTAGTAGCAGTGATGGCCTGGCCTCGTACCTACTATGCCTGGGCCAACACCACTCTTGAACCTGGGACAATTAATCACACATGTGTATGGGCAACAGTCCACGTGTGGTCTAGTCCCTTTTAATTTGTAGCGACTGGCTGCGCCCGGGCAGAGGATGTCATGCATATAATATCTGGGGCATGGGAGCCACAATGAGGAAGTCCTTGTGGCTCACTACATCTCTTACCCACTTGGTACTGAAAATCATACCTAAACATTGCTTACAAAATCTATAATCTTTGGGTTAGACTTAGGGTCCGGTCTCAGGTCATTTCGCTGATGGTGAGATCCTTCATACCTGTTCTCTTAGTCCGGATCAAGTTGGGTCTCTGCATTACCCCTTTCTCTGACCACTGATTTCCCTGATACATTTCTGCTCTGTGATGGGCTGGCTTGTTCCTCTGTCTCTGGAGGGTTATCGCTGTCAGTGGCCTCTTTGCCCTTCAGTTCTTGTTGGTTGGCTATTCTCAGCTTTCTAAACCATGATATTTTTTGACTCAATACTAGCTCTCAGGTTGTTTTGCATGCACCAGGCCTGGGCACGGGATCATATTATGGGGGAGTCCATTCTGGGTGCACAGGGATCGTTTCTCTTCTCAACCCCCACAACATTAGGGTCCAAGGGGTCTTTGGATGGTGCCTCTATATTCACACAAGAATCTTTGGCGGCTTACTTCTGGGCTGACTCACTCAACCACAGTGATCCAGAGAGCCATGTTCAGGGTCCACATGAAGTATTCTCCATTCACTTGTGGCCACCGTGGTGTGATACACTGGTTTGCGATGCCTAACCTTTCAATTAGATCGTTGAATGCTGACTCTTGGAATGGCGGACCATAGTCCATTTTGATTTCCACAGGCGGCCCGAAGAATGTAAACACTCTTTTCATTGCTGGGAAGACATTTTCACTGGATACTGTCAATAGCTATCTACGATGACCATGGTAATTTGCCCATCCAGAAAACTCCCCAAAATCCACGCTCACCATGAACCACAGGATGGTACACAGTTCTTCAGTGATGACTGAGAGTGCCCCTCTGGGTCAAGTTGCCCCCACAGTGGCAGTGACCGGTGGGGGCACGGCCAATTACGTAGCAGTGCCCCTCAGCCACCACCAGCGGTTTACTGAAGTTATCTGGTTTGCTCAGCGCAGGCATCTGTTGCCATCAGGACACAGGAGTTGCACTGGGGGTAATCGCCAATCTGTGGGGCTGTGCATATCCCACTGCTTGTTACCAGTGAGATGGCCAGGCCTCGTACCTACTGCACCTGAACCATGCTTCTCTTGAGCATGTAAAAAAGTTAAAAAGTTCATGGGGCACAGCTTAGCTTCTAATAATGGTTCATGGCCAGTTTATCTATAAACAGGTCTCACATGGCCGCTGGCAAGGCATTGTACCCAGCCTCTCTGTTCTCAAATCTGCTGTACTCAGCCCTCAGAAAAACCCTGCAATCATGGTCTCAGGTCTCAGTCCTTTACTAGAGGACTGTGAGTAGTTTCGCCTGTACCCTTTCTAATGGGCTGTGAAAGTAGGCTTGTTTTTCTTTGGTACCTCTGAACTTTCATTTTAGTTTTATGAACCCCATTTCATCACAATGGCCAAGTCCCAATATAGCCCAAGCCCCCACACGTTTTTTTTGTCCAATAAAAAAATTTACTCTTCAAAAGATGGAAGGTCTGGACAAGGCTCCCATCTTTTCTGTACAGCACCATCACTTCTAAGGTACACTGGTCTGGTAGTTAGACAATACTTTGAAACATCTAAAGCTGTGTTAACCATCCAAGTATGTTAGCGTGCTTGGATGTCACCCAGAGTATTGCCTTCCGGAGTCCTAACATATTTGAGATTCACTTTTCCCTTCCAGCAGAAGTTCTATTACCTGCTGAGCAGCTTTTCAGAAACATTTTGGCTGATGTCAACCAATAATCCTTTTAACCATGAAGATATGACAGATGCCTGCGGGTACAAAGAGTATAGAAAGGAGGAAACTGAGCAATGAGAAAGTAGAAGGAACATTCTAAAGCTCCTTCTCATGGCTCTTTATGCACAACAAATTGGTCTTTCTCAATTGTTATTTGTGAAATGATTTTTATTTAGAATGAAAAAAGACACACTAAAGGTTGCAAATCAGCACTTGCAGCGTTATTTGGGACCTTACTGAAGTATGGCTAACAAAGTGCCATTATCATATTTTTCTAGAAGTACTCCAAGCAAAAGTCATGCAGTGTACCTTTTTTTGGTCTTGGTATTTCACTGCTGAAGAAGAATACTCAGGGAACAATGCTGCATTTTTACAAAACATTTGTACAGACTTTTTCCTTTTCTTTTTTATCTACTCATGGAGAGGCACTTCCCGACAGAACCTGTTGAGGTTCTGTTCCCTATCACTATCATTTCAGGTGAACGTACCCAATATGAGGTTAAATGAAACACCTCCGCATTATCTGTATTGGGTAATGCCTCTTACTTGAGGACACACTTGCATCCCTAATGTCAAACTACAGGACCATGCAATACTTATGAAAATATACAGAATGAGCTCTCACACTCACCAGGATGTCATACTATATCATCGGTCATCCTGTGCTTGCCAAAGAATTCTCTAATGACAGACAGGTCTTCAGCTGCATTGAGGGTGCTTGCAGGGAAGAAGAGGTTAAGGATCCAGATAGAAAATAAAAATAAAAGCCTGCTCACCTTTTAAGGATCAGCCATGGCCTGCGCAGGTAAGAGTGGTGGGGCCGGGTGTGGGGGGGCATTTGACAGACAACCATGAGGTCAAATTAAATAAATAAATAATTTCCCTCATCGAAATCGCTCCCCACTCGGCCCCACCACCCAACCACTCTTACCTGCATGGGCCACGGCTACTAAGGATATTCCTCTTTATAAGGGGTATGGTGAAAAGGAGGGTAAATGTGTATATTGGATGTGTAAGAGACTTTTATGGTTCTTACATCCAACTAGGACAGCATGTTTCAGCCTTCCCAATGGCCCAAGAAGGGCCCAGGACTTTATTCAGGAACGTATTCCTACTTTCCCTAGGATGAATCCCTGGCTACATTCATACACTCACAAAAATAAGAGAGGGGTCCTCCTTACCAAAGGGACAGGACACCAACATGACAGTGAGGCGAAAACAAATTGCCATTGGATTGTTTAGAAGCATACCATAATTAGTTCATATCACATCCATACACAAACAAACTAATGTCACAGAGTGTCACAGAATACCAAAGCAAATATATAAATGTTTTAATAAATTAATAATTTCTTATATATAAAAAACCTTAAAAGTACATTAAAACAACAAATCAATTGTTATCTAGTAAATCAGGTATTCCCATATATAATATAATATTCATAACAATCAAGCATGGGAGACTGAAATTGACAATAAAACATATTTTCATATAACGAGCACCAAACCAATAGTCATTTCAGGATCAATATATGATTGTGATTGTGTACTATTATTGTTTTTCCAATCAAAACTAGTTTGATTTGGTGCTTTTTAGTAGCAACGCGTTTCAGTGGTATAAGCTGATCCGATAACCTTCTTCAGGCACAATAATTCAATATCTCCCAACACTTCATCAAAATTGGTGATGAAGTGGTGATAGGTTTTTAGGGGATATAGCTCCTCCAAATTAGTGTATCCTATCTCACGTTTATACAGCAATTATTGATTAAAATAAAGGAGAGAAGGACTCTCTGTTGAACTTCAATTCAATGGTGCGTAATACAGGTGCAAATTAACCTGTCTGAGGTTGTGAAAGAAGACAGTCTCCAGGTTTATAAGACCTCCTTGTAGCGCCCACTTCTCCTTATTGTGAAACTAGTTGCCGGGACTGAACAGCCTCCTGACACCCTTCAGTCACTGTTTGTTATACTCAAGGGTTTCACGATAAACAATTGATTTGTTGTTGTAATATACTTTTAAGGTTTTTTTATATAAAAAGGGATTCAATTTATAAAGCATGTATATATTAGCTTTGGTATTGTGTGACACTCGTTGGTGATATTAGTTTGTTTGTGTAAGGATGTGATATGAACTAATGGTGGTATGCTTCTAAACAATCCAAAGGGAATTTGTTTTTGGCTCGTTTACATTCATACACTATCAGCTTACATGCATACAATTCCAGTGTAAATATTCTGTTGGGGAGCGAAGACTCGCTTAGCAATTAGTATTCATGAGGTCCTGTTTCACAAAACATAAAAATTATATTAAATTAAAGACATTGAGACAGAAAATAATGGTAAATGACAAAAAGGACATGCATGCAAACAAAAAGTAGGAGAAGCATTCATCTCCTATTGTAAACATGTTATGCCAACTGCGTGTACACTGCAAACGTGTGTGAACACTGCAAACCGAATAACACAGTGGGTTCTCGCTGCAACTCAGTACCAAATGTGGACACTTGTTATAGGACTTTCAAAGATTATGGGGAGGTAATGAGAGGAGCCTTGAACTCACACACTGTAGAAAAAGTTGTGCTAATACCTTGTAATTGTAACTGTGCAGGATATTATGTGTAATAGAAACAAACATTGAGTCTTCCATCAATAAAAACACTTCCGCATAACCTATCTATATTCATTGATGGAAAATAATATAATGTAGTCTGATCCCTAAAATTCATTTACATTTTTCTTTTATTACACATTTCTTTTTTGTTATTTACATTTTATTTTAAATGTCTAACAATTTTTCTTATTTTCATGTATTTCATTTTCTATAAACCTTTTATATAAATCTAATACTTAAAATCAGACATAGATTTCACAAACAGTACTACAATAAATCCAAAATCGAAAAAGTATAATAAACAACATGAAATCATGTGATGACCCTACTCGCCAGTCTACTCACTCCCTCATACACCACACTTATATATACTGCATATACAAAAAATCCTTTAACCCCCCATAACAGTAATTTTCATCAGACAACCAAGAAGACCGTTCTTCTTTAGACGTCCATTGATATTTCTTGAAATGGTCTTTTCAGACAATTAGTCAACGTACGTTTTGGTGAAATTCCGATATTTTTACCCACCTTCTTCAGGACATATAACTCTTAATATTTCCTTTGTAACCCATTTTAACAAGTGGGGTAATGTTTGGTAAAAAAAAAACATGCATACATCAGGGTCACACCCACCTTTTCAAATGAGCTATATCTTCAATAATTCCTAAACTTAAAGCCCTTTAGAAACCTCACCACATCACAAGTAAACTCACCATGTCCCGAAAAATAAAAAACAAATTGAAAAATAAAAGAGATTATGCAGAAAGTTCTAGAAATGTAGTATACTGAAAAGATTGTATTGTATCTGTACTTGTATAGCGCTACTGCCACCCTACGGGTATCCTGGCGCTTCAGATATCAGACCACTTGATCGACTTGATGGTAAGCAGAAAGATGGAGTGTATGGATCAGAGTTTTGGAAATAGCCAGATTTTCAGGCTTTTTCTGAATTCAATTAATGAATCACACTGTCTATCACCATCTATAGATCTATCACCACTTAAAACGTCCCATGTGTCCTACTCTTAAAATAACTAACCACTTAAGTGCAAAAAAGATAAAAGATTTTTATTTCCATCAGGATGTTCAAGAAATTGTTTTCGTCCAGGGCCAATAATTGGATAATGAAGGAGTAATTTGGAGAAAGAAAACTTGATGTGATTACATTCTATTTAATATGAGACCTGTGTATGTGATAAATTAATTGAATGGTAACAGTGAGTGTAAGATCTTTGAGGGACTGGCGTTGGACTAATTTCTTCTGCAGGCGGAGCTTTTATGGAGGCTGATGCTCTCAGTACGAGTGGCACTGTGTTAGGAGAAATATTTTTCTGCATCTGATAAGTAATGTAAGTTTGAGGTACGTCATTCATCGGTTGTGATCCATAGTACTTATTTCAAATGTTTCCACTAAATGTGGCATAACGTGGAATTTGGTTTCTACTACACTAAAACCCACATGTCTCAGTCTCAGTATTTATTGGACATGTTTCTCCCGTTAAATATCAACAGTTTACCATGCTGAAATTTAGCAGCGGATGTGATTTTTATGGTAAAATGATATATACTATGATAGGAGTTAGCCCACATATCGGAATTTTATCACACAACTCATAATGAGGGTCGAAGACATGATTAAAAAATTCTCAATATTTAAAGGAGGAAAACATCCTCAGAAATGTAATTGGGAATAGATAAGCATTTTGACAAAAAATGCTTTGATTACCTACCGAACCCTGTATAAAAGGTCATGTGTTTTGGGTGGTTATACATGTATATTTTATGCTATATGTGTGATGAATGAGAGCCAAACATACAGACAAAAAAAAAAGTTGACAACATCAATAGATCTGGCCTTGGCCAGCTGGTGTGATACTTTATTATGTCCGTATCTTCGTTGGAAGCATATACTACTGAAATAAAAAACAAAAACACATGCAGGATCCTTAATGGGTGTCCATAAGTTTTCTATAAAAAATGTAAACTAAAATACACAAACATTGCACGTAATTTTAACAGACTAATTTGGGTGCTTCTTAGCAGGAACGTGATTTTAGATGAGGCACAGAAAGTCTTTTTTAGATTTAATACACATCACAGAAAAAACATGAATATTGCTGTCATGAAAGGGTACTATTGGCTTCAGTCACTGTAACCTCAAGACATAGTTTAAACGCAAGAATAAAAAGTATAAAAAGACGAAGGATTGAAAGAAAAACACATTCCAAAATAAATTATTGATTAGTTAGCACTGGCATTGAAGTACATTTCATTTTGCGGACGCGTGCATGTGGTCAGGCAAAATGCTGTCACTCAGAGTGCAAGAGAGCTAATGAATGAAGCAGGGTGACCCATTACCCCATGTTGTATGCTGTGTTTTCAATCGAAGAAAATGTGAATAACAGCTGAATGGATGAAAAATGGATGAAAAAGTGTGCCCCAAAGTTTCCCTAGGAATGTATAAATATGTACATGTTTCTTTTTTTTTTTTTTTTTACTTCAGGTTGGTTAAAATAGCCGAAGCTTACTCTAGGCTGGACATAAAATTAACATTAGACAGGGGACACTACCTGGTATAGGAACCTATCCATATATTCATATCAGGGCATAATGAAAGGGCACAAGAGGGTATGGCTGAGATAGTAACACTTAATTGCGGCTTCTTTCCAGTACGAGAAGGGGGATCTTTACAAGGGTTTCACAGAGATATGAAAGTAGATTAAGAGAAGTTCAGCTGAGAGTCTTATCTGGCGGTTTGATACTGATAGCTAAAGGTAGGATTGTAAAACAGCACAGAAAGGTTTAAGAATGACAAGAAGATTAAGGTTAATCGAGTGAAGATTGCAACAAGTCACGTATTTTTGCAGCATTTGAGATTCCTTACTAGGAATAAATGAATAATAACTTTATAAACAGAAGTAGAAGTCTGTAAATTGTTCGTTTTTTTCTCCAGATTATCAGCTGATTTTAAGACTACAGTAAAATGTAGGACAGTGCGTAAGGAGGTTATAAAGGGTCTGAAAGCAAGGTATACCAGTTTGTCCAAAAGAAGAATGAGTTAAAGTCAGACATGTAAGATGTATGTTTTTTTTTTTAACTTAAAAGCACACTTTATGCAAAGATATCAGGCTTGACTCCTTACTTGTGCCTGGTTTTACTTGATGTTGGATTTGGTGCAAAGTCAAATCATGCAACTGTAGTAGATCTGGCTTTGCAGCGAAACCTACATTTTGTCCTAAATTCTGCCCAAGGCACATCCTTTTGCAATAATTAACAGGGAGCTGTCACAAGTCAGATTTGGCACTGCATGATGGTCAATATTTGGTGTAAAATAGCATTTGAGAGCAAAAGTTGTTTCTTAATGCCATTTGCACTGATTTGCATCACTTTGTCTTCTGCAAGTGCACACACAAACCATTATTAAATCTGGGTCATATGTCACGTTGAATCAACTGTCGAGCAAATTTAGGTGGAAAGCGACCTCTCAGTGCAAAGAACAGCTAACTGCATTTTTTCCCTAGGCCCAAAATATATCAGAAAGTTTAATGTTGCTCTAGAGTTCGTGCCTCCCTCAATACTCTTGATGCCCAAAAGGATATCAAGTTCATGTTGCAGGGTGCTCTTTGAGTTAGCTTGCATTGTTCTCCAGTGGAGGATAGTCTCCTCCACAATGTAGAGTGAATGCTATTTCCCTTTTGTATCCACAGTCATTTTCTGCCAATGTGCACCCCTAGTCTCATCAAATTTTAGCCTTGTTCACCAGTAGACCATCTTGATGGTTACTATGAGGGCAAATGAGAGCCTTTATTGTTCACCATTTTGATCTCGCATGATACTCTGAGAGCTCCTGTGTTCTATTTCAGGGTTCTTCAAAGTCGCTTCTTGAGGGCTGGATCTATCACAGATTTTTAAGGTAACTACATTTATCTAAATGTGGATATGCTAAAAATCTTCCATGCGTCTGGCCCTCCAGGGCCGACTTTGGAGAACCCTGTTCTAGATGGTTGTATTGGAAAGGTTTAGTGTCAGGAGGGTATTTTAACTGAGTCTGATAGATCAGTCAGAGCTTGATGATGAAGAGTGTGGGTTATCATCGGACCAGGACAGCCTGGGGATCTCCTCTGAGTTGGGAGTATGTGCCATCTGTTCTGGGATCTGCTGTGGTTCTCTTTAGATTGGGACACTACATTGTTAAATCCTGAGCAAGGCAGACTCACATTACTCCCATACCACATGCTAATGGGCCTTTCTACTGCCCTTTCCCAGACGGCTTGAAGTGTATCTAAGAAGTAGACATTGGTTTGAGAGATGGACTTTAATCTGGCCTAGTACTTGAGCATATGACAAATATTTATGCCCAGAGTCTTGTGTAATCAGGAAAGACCATGATGCAGTCGGATTCATACTGGACCATACTCATGCCCTGTATTTCCTTCAGAATCGTAACCCTCTCTTTAAAGTTCAGAGTGTGTGCTATCATGGGCCTGGGTGCGGCTCCAGGTGGCGGGTTTTGAGAAAGGGTCCTCTGTGCCTGCTTCACAACAAAGCATCGTCTTTCTGCTGGGATAATATCCTTGAGCCAGGCTCAAAGAAATGGTCTGGGTGAGATTCCTTCATGTCCGATGGAATACCAGGAATTGCTGATTGTTTCTCCTTGCTCTACCTTCTTTGTCCTTGACCCTGCCTTCCAGAGACCAGAGTTTGCATGCCCATGCATCTTTTGGTTCTGATATGCAGCCCTCCAACCATCAAATTGACTGAATGTTGCAGAACATGTTGCAGTAGAGAGAGTTCTAGGTCGACTTCACCTATCTTAGTTAACAACTCATTTTAGATAAGCAAATGTTTTTATTGAGCATGCCATTTTACAACTCACTTTACACATAAGATATATCAATGAGGTGAACAGAGGAGTCATTACCAAGCATCTGTTTGATAAGAACTTAGAAGTGGACACAAAGTGACGGCTTTGACTCCATGCATAAAATTTTTTGGAATTTCAGCCCCTCACTTTTTTGAAGCACAGTTTTCACAGACACTTTGTATGGTTGCATTTTCCTTTGCACACCTACGATTTTACTATCAAAGTCAAAGTCAAGTTCAGCTACAGCTGCTAGCTAAATATTAGCTTCACTATAGATAAAACTGCCTTTCCCTCAAAACAAATACCCTGGCTTGATTTTACAGAACAAAGAAAGTGCACTAACCGTTCAAACTGGCTAACTCTGGTATGAGGTTACAAATATAATATGGAATAGGATTAAAAATAGAAATAGCACCATGTAGTGTAGCTAAAGGTTCATCTCTTTTAGGGGTAGTTGTTGGGCCGAACTACTGACATTTCTGATATAAAGGCTTGATGTGCACATTTAAACTATGTGATTGGTGCTTTTGGACTTGAGGTACGGTGAAATTCAATTTAGATTTGATATTTGTGTTATGGAACACCTGCTCATTCCCATGCTGGTACATGTTAAAAAAGTTAATGTCCTTGACCTGGGTATTGGGACATTTGGAAATGGCTGGATATTTATTTAATCTTCATCTGGCTTTCCGACATGACCTGGATAACTGTTGCACTTATAACCACTTGCCCATAAGACCACTGAAAAATACTACATGGCACTGCAAATGGAAACAAATGCCAATCTGAGAGCAGCCGCCCAATCTGAAGGTATGAATACTGGAATGGAATATGTGTAGAATATACCACAGAATCTGCCTCACATGGGAAGGAAGCACCTGCAATGTGGACTATGGGCCTCGTTACAATGGAGGTGGGACAGCCACCATCAGGCCGCCATCGGATCCTGCATGTCCGCCTACTGCATTATGATGGCGGGGGATGGAGGGTGGCTGGAGAGACCACCCGCCATGCATTAGCCCAGCGGACGGACTTGAAAACATACAATGGTGGCGGTGCCTGCTTAGGCACCTCCGTGGGGATTGCAATGGCCCTTTTGGTGAACCCGCCATGAGAAGGCTTGTGGAAAGGAACTTGGGGGGTCTGTAGCAGGCCCTCCTTCCCCTCTGATATGGGCCCTGTGCCCCCCTTCCTATCCTTGTACCATGTGGCAGATGTGTTTATTTTGCAGCCTGCAGCACACGCAGCATTACAAAATATACACATTGTGACTGCCTTGAAGGCGGTTGCATCCTAATCCCTATGGCGGGACCTCCGATTCCTAGTCAGACGGTCCTTGTTCCGCCTGTAATCGTAATGAGGCCCTATATGTGCCTCAAACCATGGACAAGTGCTAGTTGGATCAACTTCTTCAATGATGGGACATGCATTGTACTGTTGCAGAAAACATGCTCTTCAAGACTTTCTGCACATAAGGAGCCTGAGCTAAAACAGTCTAGCTAAAACTAACATAGATTGTAATTTAAAAGTTCATCGAAAACCTAGAAAGCCTATGCCCATAATAAACCCCAAAAGCGTAAGGAGGAGATGAACAAATGTAACAAAAAAAAGCGAAAATGTCCTCTCTATAAAAGTTGAAAAGAACAATGTTTTTTGAGTGAATGGGGGATGTCTTCTAACACAGACCATAATGGGATATGTTATAATACCACTGGAATAATGAAACATACCCTGACCACTTGAAGCAGCTCTAAAATGGTACATAATTTTTCGAAGGAGAGTACACTTCGCCCATGAGAACCCTTTCGTGAATGACTGAAAAAAACGAGGAACCATTATGAATCATTAAATAATTTTGACTAAAATAATTTTCAGGAAGCTATCACGAGTGAAGATTTTACTGATTCAAGCCTCCAAAGCCCATCACAAGTTTTACTCTTACCTCTGGACCACCAGATGTCCTGCATGCTTTAAAAATTACCAGAGACATTTTCTGATGTTCCCAGCTTTTGTCATTGGGAATATAATAAGTGGTTAATTTGTAAAACAATAAGTGCCAGGGCCCTCTTCAGAAGGACAGGGCAGCTTGTACCACCCATTGCCCCTGCCATTGCTGACAATGACAGTACCAACACAACTACTAACCATCACACTCCTACAAGTGTGACAATTCACACTATTGAAGGCCCCCAAAGCTATAAGAATGTTTCGGGTGGCACATATTAGTGAATGTTATTGTGTATTAAATCATTAAACCGCTGTTGTTGTGCTCATACCCAAATTTGGCAGTTAGGGTCACCATGTGGCAGACTGTCACAAGCTCCGGGGCTAAGAATTAAATAGGGTGCCGAGCTCCGGAAACCACCAGCTCAAATTAAACACTGAATATAATCATATGGTTAAAAATAGCACTCTAGTACCTACCCTTGCCACCTGTGGTAAATATTAAAGCAGTGGGGAACTCATGAGGAAGGGCTTTCTTTCATTTACTGTAAACCATATTAGTAGAAGAGGGAGTTTTTCCCAAGCAAAACATGCATGCATGGGGCGGTGTGTCTTCGGATATTAGGACACAATACACAAAAAACTGCATTATGTTAATAATCAGTTCAATAATTCAACAGGAATCGATAACACGAATCGACAAAGTAAGTGTCTAGCTTTAATATGCTAACTCTTGCAAACACAGGCATGAACAAATGCTGTTTTCATGTGTTAACACCTGAAAGCCACACATATAGTAGGGTTTCAATGGAATAGCCACAGTCCACAATGCTTTGTACTGCACCTGTATACGGAAAAGCTCTTGGTTTTAACTTCATACCCAGAGGCATTTGCACTATGTCTTTTCTCAGCACTCCTTTGTACAATATTAGTATATCGGCAATCCTTGACATCAGTCTATGCTTGCTGATGTGTTTCTAGTAATATAAGGTTGTGTAAGGTTTGGGCAAACAGTATGTCCAATTTGTGTGCATATTTTAGTCAAATTAACTGTGTTTATCTGTTCCATGACTCAAATGGTTATGTGTAATTGTGACTGAGGTTCATTAGCACTCAGTGTAATAACTAGAGTAATGTTGAATTTCTGGACGATTGCTGTATATCAATTGACACCCTGTTTACTGACATGTAATGATCTTACAGAAATTCACACCAATGCGAGCCATGAGTGAAAGTCATTTATTAATTTTCATTCTACTCAAAGTATACAATGTGGAGTACTCCATATCTTATAGCAACACAAAAAGATGATGGACGTAATGCTGAACATTGTCAAACATTCCCCCCAGTCACAGATCTGGGATAAATCCATCGTTTTTTGTTCACCTTGCCACCCCAGTTTGGACCCAGCCATATGCAAATCAGTCTTGACCCTGCTTTCATGGGAACAGTCAGCCTGACCTGCCAGGCTAGGTCCTCCCTGGACCAGAATAGGAGCATCCTGGGACCAGTTTCAGTGTACCACCTAGAGTACCAACTAGCTTGAATCCTGTTGCATAGCGAGCAGGGGACCCACACCTGGGCATACCCTTCCCACTTAAGGCAAAAACAGCAACACAAAAAAATGTGATGGATGGAATGCCACCACAGTCCCAAATCTGGGTTAAATCCATTGTTGTTTTGCTCACGATACCGCCACAGTTTGGACCCAGCCACCTGCAAACCAGTCTGGACCCTGCTCACCATGTAAACAGTCCAGCCCGAACTGGAAAACAAGAATCCTGAGATCAGATTCGGGGTATCACCCCTCATCACCCGGGCTAACTATTTTGTGTTGCTATAGAACACCATACATTGGCATTTTCCCTTCTACATATTTGGAACAACAATAGAGCCTCCCAAAGCTTCATGAGACTATGGCTTTAGTTCATGATCTTGTGGCACTTTATGGTGGTCATTTCGATCTTACTAGCAAAACGATAACCCAATTAAGAGGTAATTTTAAGATCAGTCTCACAGGAAATTCCTCGCAATGCATTAAAACATTTAGGCTAAAGTGAAACAAGAAAGGGTTGGTTTATGTTTGAAATGCCAGTTTGAGATAAAGCACAACATGTGTGTGATAAAACAATGGCAACACTTGATAGTCGATTCCGATTCGGGAAAAACCACTCCGAATAGCCGTACGGAGCGTTTTTCCCGTACGAATCGTACCCTGCAGCGTCCCCGTAGGTACAATGAAGTACGATTCGTACCAGGAGCAGGACTCTGTACGAATCATACAAAGACCGTACGACACAAATCACAGCATGATTCTCCCTCGGAACTCGCTGTACGCTACATCCGTACGGTTCGAAGCAGGTTTTCCTGACCCAGCAAGTACGATTCGTGTCGGGTATGCACCATACAATCCTTTTTTATGGGAGCCCAAAAACGTCCGGAGAAGCAGAGTTCGCCTCAAAGCAGGTACAGAACCCCCCCTTGGGTACGGTGTGTACGCCCCATGTCTGCAGGGGTACGGTGCGAACCCCTGCGATCATGGGGTGTACGCACTGTACCCCTGCAATCATAGGGTGTGCGCACTGTACCCCATGATCGCAGGGTGTACGGTGCGTACACCCTGCGATCATGGGGTACGGTGCATACACCCCATGATTGCAGGGGTACTCACCGTACCCCTGTGATCATGTGGTGTTATGCAACGTACGGTGTTTATGTGATTATGTGGTTGTCCGTACAAATCGCCCTTACCTGACGTGGACCGTACGAATCACGTCCACATACCCGAGTCTGGATCGTACTCATCGGGTCGTACAGCATGTTTACAAATCGTACGGTTCACTGTGAGGGTCCGTGTGGTACGGTTTCACCCTTGCAATTCGTACGGTTTGCGATGATTCGGACGGATTGACGAGATACGGATCGTACTACGCGATTCGGACGGAGAGGGCTCCGGATATGATTCGGACGGACGCCTTTTTTCCCGAATCGGAATCAACCACTTGATGTACAAGATCTTCTTTTGTCTCCCAGTACCATCATAATGAACAGCGCTATGGTTCTCCAATTAGGTTTGTACTATATATATATATATATATATATATATATATATATATATATATATATATATATATATATGTATTCCAATCAATCACACAGCGGCCCCTGCCGTGGGGATGAGCACCATTTTCTGCAAGGAAAAGGCTGTGGAGTGGAACCCTTCCAAACCACGAGGCACAGCGTTCTGATGCACGAAAGGAAGCCTGTTTCTCTGGAACCTATCCTACTAAGGAAATAAATGGACTTACTTGACTTTTAAAGCACTGCACCCACGGATGGTTATGAATTTGTACTCACCATAAGAACTGCAAGTCCCAGAACACCATCGGGCTAATGATGCCACGCCCACTACTAAGTGTGTTAATACTAAATAAAGGAAAGCTAATGGTGAGCCTGTCAGTGTCTTTTTAGTCTGCCTGAGAAGAAGAGGCGCAATGCCTCGAAACGCGTCGGCTTTGTCTAGAGATTACAAGGTACAGAGAAGCGAGCTGCAGCGAGGCTGACACTGTGAGGAGAGCGCTGTCGAGTGCCCTCCCGCTGCTCAAGGGCAATTTGTATTCCAATATATATATATATACATACCAATTTTTAGGTACATTGATAACATGTGTGAATAATGCAATAGTTGATGTCAGAGGCAAACTGATAAACAGCATCCTTATGCCTTGTCCCACGGTTGCCAAGTAGACTGTACTGGAAAGAAGCAGTATGAAAGAATGGATGACTATCTCGTTTCAAGGCCAAAGAAACTATGGGTGGTGCGACAGACCTTGCATGAAGTTAGGAGAAACCTGCTGGATAAGTGCCTTTGTGCTGTTTTGCTTCTTGACAACACCTCTACGAAAACCCCTCTATCAGGAGCACGTGCCATTCCTGGTATGAGCATTGCTTCCAGGCCATATGATGTGGGCTGTAGTGGAAAAAAAGGATTCCAGCACCTGTGTGATGTGATTTGAGTGGCAAGCACTTAATAGCCCCATCAGAAACAATTTCCTTTAGTAAAATGGCTACTCCACACCTTTTCACAAGTAAAGACTACCTCAAGTCCATCATACTTTTTGACTTCATTTCTCAGATTGCAGTTAAACTTTTTGTCTTACCTGCTTTCTTCGGTTCCCCTAGAATCCAGGATGCTACAGAAACAACCATACCAAAAAACACAAGTTTGGGGATATTCAAAATAAGGAAATATCATTCAGGTTTCTAGAATGCTAGCCTACTGAGGCACCTATCTGTAGACAGATAGATATCGCAAAAACCCTAAAAAGAGAAGCAATTAGAAACTGCTGACAGTACTATATGACTATGTGCCTTGCAGGGGTCAATACATCATAGCTACCAAGTTAGATCGCATAAAGCCTGATTCCGAAGTTGTGCAAAACTCGTGGGCATTTACAGCGCTGTGTACACACGATCACCACGGGGGTAAGGTAAGTAGTAAAGGGCGTAAGTACCTCTGTTAGCAGTTTCTACCATGGGAATTAGGGATGGCATGCAGATCTGGTAATATGACACCTACATTCACATTTTGCCTTTTTTCGGTAATTTCCTGCAATATATTTTGCAAGGTCTCTACTGTCATCAATCTGACTTGACAGTTGAAAACCGCACACATATGATCATTATAGCACAACTCACTATTTTAATCCCTGCACAGAGATCTGAATTTACCTGCTACCTAGTATTCAGGCCGAAAATTACTATATTATTAAACAGCAAGGCGCTATCTCCTCACCACTTAGACACTCTGTCTAAGCTAAGCCGCTACAGTTTTGTAAACCTCTCTTAAACAACAAAAGCATCAAGAAAGAGAACAATTGTTGCCAGAAGGGAAGTCCAACACTCACAAAAACATTTTCCGAAATTAGTCACGAAAAAGAGGTTACCTGAGAAGCAGCCTGAAAAACCAGTCTGTGAAGAAGCAAGCTCGTCTTGAAATGACAGATGAGGCCTTTTGCAGGGGACCCTGACAGAGACACTTTCCATAAGATAGGATCAGAAGTCTGCAGCCCAGTACACCTCTAATGCATGGGCAGCCCAGAGTGTTTATAGCTTCTGTAGACTGAAAGGTCACACTTGACTGTGGACATTTCCGGGTACATTCCTTTTAAGCATGTTTTAGAAACGGTCTATTTCAGTGCTCCTTTCTTTTGTGTGTATGGCAATTTTTAGGAGGATAGCAATATTGATTAACAAGTAGTAATTAAATATATATTGTTGCTCGACTAACCCTTTACTGAGGTGTTTACTGGTAACCTGGGACATTGTCTATGGATCTTTGTTCTGCATTCCGTCCATCAACTGTGTCTTTTGCTTTCTCGCCCTAAGTGCGCCGGGCGTGGGACCTGGGCTCACTGTGCCACTGGATTCAAGCTAGCCTGGCTGATGAGGGGTGAAACCCCGAAACCGGTCCCAGGATGCTTGTTTCTGGTCCAGGGAAGACATGGCTTGGCAGTTCAGGCTGGACTGTTCCCATGAGGCACAGTGTCGAGACTGATTTGCATATAGCTGTGTCTGAACTGGGGTGGCAAAGTGAGCTAAAGAAGGATTATGAATTCAACCCAGATCTGTGACTGGGGGTGAGTGTTTCAAAAGTTTCAGCACTCCGTCCATCATCTCCTTGTGTTTGCATTGTCTATGGATGACTTGCTTGGTGGGGTTTCCAATAGTAAAACACGCTGCCTTCTTCTGTAAAGATGTCCTTTAGTGCACAGTAATGGCAGTGGCTAGAAACCTTTCATACCTTAATTCATCCAAATTTTAAAAAATTTCACTCATTTTGGCAACCAAGTTGCTCCACTGCTGTGCGTCACAGGCAGAGAGCAGGACAGAGCCATAAACACTGCAGCCCTGATTACGATGCTGGTCGGACAAGTGTCCGACCAGCCTCGTGTCGGAATGGAAACCGACTCACTAATAGCCAGTGGTTCTATCTGACCAATGAGGATGCGACCGCCCATGAGGCCGTCGGAAACATACATTTTTTCATTGAGGCTTGTGCAGTGGCCGGAAAAGGGCCAAAGGACAAGCCGCATTGGGAAAATGGATGTTTACAAACATCCATGCACCGTGTACCAGGCACGCTGCGGTGCCTGGCACACAGGGTATGGATATTTAGGCCTCATACTGGAGACCGTGGAGGGACAGGGGCCCTGCTAGGGGCACCCAAAGTCCATTTCGTCGGACTGCCATTTAAAGGCTACCTGAAGGGAGCATTGTAATCCCTATGGAGGTGCCAGAGCAGGCACTGCCCCATTGTAGGTGATTACATTCTGAACAATAGTTGGATGGGCTCCTCCAGCCCGTCTGAATTATTGGCCGGTCCCTAAGCATGCTTCCTCCGACTGCAGCGCATCATAATGCGGCGGTCAGAACACAGCACTAGATGTCGGTCAGACCGCAAGCGACAGGCCGTCGGTTACGGTCTGACCAACATTATAATGAGGGCTCATGATAGGGATCTGATGCTGTCCTCCTCTGTGCAGGCACTATTTCTTTCTGCCTACTGCCAAAAACACACCATTGCACCATAGAGAAAAAGTGTGTGTTACATCTAACGCACAATTTGTATTAGAAGTTCCAGTACAACATACTAAGCTAACACATAGTTACAAACTTTTCCCACTTTGCATGTGCTGTACTGTAAAGCAGACATGAAAAGCTAGAAAAGCTTGAAGAAAATAAAACGTTTCTCCAAAGTTGCGCCTGCTTTGAGGAGGAGTAAATGTTTTGGTGAAAAGTTCTGTCTACAAATGTTAGTAGATAGGGTTTTGGTTAAAAAACCATGGAAAGCTGCTTGATGTAACTTTAGGGATACTTCCAAATTGGCTTTAACCCCTCCGATGCTCATGACGAGCACAGCTCGTCATGAGGCACGGTTGAGCTGTGCTGATGATAAGCTGAGCTCGTCATGAACAATGGTAAATCTGGGAATGCAGCACCGGGGGAGAATACCTCCAGCAGCCAAGCTGTTAAAATAAAACTCAGTTGAGCACTTTGCTCTTGTTTGCTTAACTTTTGGTGACTTTACATCAGTTTAAAGCATTAATACATTGAGGCCCATATGTAGGTAAATCTGATTTGCCGACTCTAGAATACCGAATTTTACAGATTCGGTTTTCTAGATTCGGTAAATCAGATGTAGGTAAAAATTCGGTAATTTTTATCGAATCTGTATGATTTGGTAATTACCGAATCGGTATTTACCGATTTGGTAATTGCCATTGAGTCCTATGGGCCTACTGGCCCATAGGATTAAATGTCAATTACCGAATCGGTAAATACCGATTCGGTAAAATTACCGATTTTGCAAGGGTGACAGGGTGTCACTTTGACACCCTGTTGCACCCCTGATTTTGCCTTGTGTGCCATGTGAAACACATACATGCCCTTAGGGCATGTCTGTGTGCCACATGGCACAGGTGTACATGCACAGATGTGCATGTACACTGGAATTCGGTATTTACCATGTAACAGTATCACATGGTAAATACCGAATCGGTAATGGCCTGTGGCACTGTTTTCAGTGCAACCTACATCTGTATTTACCGATTCTGTAAATTTACCCATTCTGTATTTTACAGAATCGGTAAATTTACCGAATCGGTAAATATACCGATTCTGTAAATTAAGCCTACCTACATGTCAAATCCCAAATACCATTACCGACCCGTAATTGGCGACCTACATCGGACCCTTAGTCTGTTGTATATCACTCACTTTAAGCTATGCATAAACCTTTTCTTTGGAAAATTACTTCCCAACCATAGCTTCATGATAAGAATTCTTTTTTTCATTGTGAATATATA
This sequence comes from Lissotriton vulgaris, assembly GCF_964263255.1. NCBI lineage: Eukaryota > Metazoa > Chordata > Amphibia > Caudata > Salamandridae > Lissotriton > Lissotriton vulgaris. The sequence goes on along the minus strand of NC_141697.1, from coordinate 1,045,584,247 downwards.
TATACTCACAACATTCAGAAAATGATTTGTGGTGCCCCAATGTATGAAAAAGATCTTGGAGGAAATTATCAGGTGCTTGCTGCCAGAAGCAGTGAATACCAAATGAGTGGCTGTTCCTCTCATTTCCGATTTGTGCCCTTGTTTTTTTTTTTAATTTAACTTTTACCTTTTGTGTGCCAGGGTCCCAACCAGGGAAACCAAGAACTGATGCCATACCTTGGAGCTTGCGGTGCCAGCTCCTGCTCACCAGAGGGCACCAGCCTGCCATTGTGTTTTTTAAGGGTGTTCCGGACAAACAACCTTAAATTATGGAGGCATCCACAGCATGGAGAATTGTTGGGGCCAGCAAGTGGAGGTCTATGGCCCCTGTGGCCCTGCTGACTCCACTTCCAGCATCCTGTGTGCTGGTGGAAGCCAGCTCGATTGGTTTGCTTTTGCCTAATGGAGGTAGTTTTTGCAAACCTGTTTTCTGCCTGGGAGAGCAGAGACTTACGTTTCTGTTCCCCGCCCACACTCTCCCTGGCACGAAACAATACGGTTTCCTGAAGGATGGGGTCCCTGGACACTGACAGGATTCGGGCCCCGGGAGAAGCGGTCTCATGGGCCATATTAAGGCTTGGGGAGGGGAGCCCTTTTCCCACTCCCCAAATAATTATGTGGATGGGTCCCAACAGATGGGTTTCTGTTGGACTTGGCCCTCTTTGCAGAGTTATCCCCAAATGTTTTGCTTCTTCCTCCTATTTTTTCCTGACCTGTTGTTGTTGGTTTTAGGACTCTGGGAACTTCCCCCACTGCTAATCAGTGCTAAAGTGCATATGCTCTCTGTGTAAATTGTGAAACGTGATTGATTATCCATGATTGGGATATTTGATTTACTAGGAAGCCTCTAGTAAAGTACTGAGTGTCCAGGGCCTGTAAATCAAATGCTACTAGTGGGCATGCAGCACTGATTGTGACACCCACATAAGTAGCCCTGAAAAGGTATCTCAGGTGACTGTGCACAGTTTGTTAACTGCCATGTCGACCTGGCAGTGCACCCACTTGCCAGTCCATAACCTTCCCTTTTCTTATATGGAAGGCACCCCCATGGTAGCCCAAGGTACCCCCCTGGGCAGGGTGCAGTGTATGTGAAAGGTAGGACATGTACTGGTGTGTGTGACAGGTCCTGATAGTGAAATATTGTCAATTTTGTTTTCCACCATTGAAAGGATATCTTGCCCATATGATAACATGGGAGTTTATTTGTAACTTCTTATAAATATAACTTCCCATTGGGACAAGATAGGAAGATAAAGCTTAGTATGACTGAACTCGGAATACAAAGATGCATCTTTTAGTAAAGATGATGTTTATATTGTGTGTTTGATAAAAACACTTTTGGAAAGTGGGTATTTGCTTTCAAGCCACCCTATGTGCCTCTACTGGTTTGTGGATTAACTTTCTGGCTTGTAAATGACAGGGGCTGGGGATGTGTATTCTCTCAGACAGCCACCATGGGGGGGAGGTTGATGTGTGTCTTGCCTTTCTTGGATGAGTTGGGCTGAATAGACCTGGGCTGCATGTAGAGTAGGGGGAGGAGATTTCTTTCTCACCTGAATGGGTCTGGTCTGCCTGGGAGTTCCTCCGGGAGATGCGAAACCTCGCCGCGCACACCTAGCACTGACGCCAGACGGTGAGAAGCCTCGCAAAGCGACGCATAACCTCTGGTGTGTCACACATCATACCTGTGCACCAAGTTTTTCCACGCATCACGCGCAGACCAGAATCATCTTGGATTTCGACACCTCACTTCCCCCAATAGTCCGGATTTGACGCATTACTCTGTGCATCGCTGCGCCGCTGCTGAACCAACGCAGCACCTGTCACCACTGCAAGAACTGATGCATCGTGGATTGCAGCTGAAGAAACCAACGCAGCGCCGCTTGCCACTACTGCATCGATCACTGTCGCATCCCAGATTTCCACACACGCACCAGTGCGGGATGTTTTTCCGATGCATCACCCGCGGACCAGAACCATCTTGGAGTCGACGCATTACTTCTCCCCACAGTCCAGATCCAACGCATCACTTCTCCTGTGTGTAGCAGAACTGTTGCCTCACCTCCCCGAAGACTCAGGAACTGATGCATCGCTATGTTTTCCAATGCTTCCTTCCTCTGCAGCTGTTTGGCCTTGTGAATCTTGACGCATCTTCAGGTACTAAGTGAGAAATCACGAATCCATAGTTTTTGGGCTAAGTTGTTTGAAACCTTTTTAAAGTCATAATCTTATTACATGTATGTTGGATTTTTGTCGTTTTGATCTTGTTAAAGTTTAGATAATGATACTTTATTTTTCCTTAACTGGTGTGGTGTCCATTTGTGGTGTTATCATTGTATTACTGTGTGTTTTTAGTACAAATTCTTTACACATTGCTTTTGGGATAAGCATGCCCGCTCGTGCCAAGCTATCCAGGGGTTGAGCAGTGGTTATCTAAAGTGTGTATTCCCCTTACCCTGACTAGAAGCAAGGGTCCCTATTTGGACAAAGGTACCTACCTCTGTCAACTAGAGACCCTCATTTCTAACAGTTTCCAAAAACTATTTAATGGCTCAGGAAGAGGGCTGCACACACCTTCCCTTTTAAAATTATAATGCAGCCCTCATCCAGGCCGTGGCCCACCCGAGGGATTTAAAAAGGTAGGAGAAGAATGAGTCCACACTTTTTTTCAATTACATTTTACCACAGAACTGCAGGACTACTGCAGTTCAGTGGTACCATTTTGAAAATGATATATGCTTTGGCCCTCGGGAGAACCTCTGGGGCCTCTCCCACCAGGCCTAGGTTGTCCCTAGCTTGCCTCCTATATTTTGTTTATATTTTTTCAGGCCATCGGGGCTGAGTCCCTGATTCCTAAAATGTCTGCTGCAACATCTATGCTGATAATGACAGCAGCCCATCAGATTTATTCTTTTGATCTGTTGGGTTCATGGATCCTCGGCAGCTTGAAATATATATTCATTTTGAACCCTAATTTCTCAAAACCTACTGAACAGATCTACACCAAATCAAAAGAAGCATACTTTTTTGGAAAAGATCGAGCTTACTGCCAAATTTGGTGTAATTCAGTTCAGCTGTTTTTTCTGTATCCCTGTTCAATTTTCCTATGGAAAATTGCATGAGGATAGCGTGTTTTGGGACTCCCTTTTTTCACCCCCCCCCCTTGATTGATCACCCCAAAACTTTCCAGGAAGGAGCTAAGGTGGATGAGAATCGTTCTGGAAAGATTTGTAAAATGGTGTTAAAGTCCTTAGCCAGCCAAAAAAGAAAACAGTTTCTATGAAAATGTGATTTTAACTATACCCACTGTTGTAATCACAAAATGACTTGAAACCTGACTATAGATTTTCATTAGCACATAGCATCAGCCTGCCTCATCCTTCAGCCAGCAGCCACTCAACTGACGGGACGTGAGCGCACAGTCAACTCATTAGAATGTTGGAAGCATGGACATTCTACAGAGGTGCACGGAGCTCTGCCTCAATGACAGGAAGTGACTGGTGAGCTACGGCGGGCGCGTTGCTTTCGCGTTCTCACGGAGAGACAGAGTAAAGTTACCGGCAGCGCACAGGAGAAGATTGACTCCTCCGTGCTTTTGGCATTAAATTGAGCAATACAACTTACACCAGCGTCGGAACGCTATTCCGACATAACACGTGGTGCTAAATCGGCAATAAGTCTCGGTGCGGACACACGTCGCACTGGTGGTGGCATACCACATAAGGGTGCCCACTGACATTGGGGTCCGTTTAACCTACGTGCACATTGAGTCATCCAATGCCCCTTCCTTCCTCATCCCGTCCTGATGAAGACCCTTTTCTGAGGAATTCAGTTACCCGGTTTCTTTGTGGGTCGAAACGTCGACACTCTCGTTTGGAGCCTGCACCTGTAACTTTCTGTCCCGCCCCCCCTCCCTCCCAATCCCTTTGCTAGTAGTGCAAATCAAGGAATACGGAGGACTTTAAAAACCACGAGCTAGTGAAAAAGAATTACAATTTTTGTGAGCTATTAGAGTCAGGGCAGGCTCATTCTTTTATATAAATCATTTTCACATTGTTTCATTGATCCCTTTGATCAATACTTGAGCACTTACTCTCACTCTTTTCTGTGCACTATATTGATATTAGAACCCCTTGGTTTTGTAAATAATTTTATAAATGTGTCATTTTTCAAAATGTATATTAAATAAGTGAGTCAGTTTGGACTCGATTGAGATTTCATTGTTTCAGGTGCTTTTTTATGTATCAATTGACATTCTGGGCTATTATATCTATCATGTCATGTTTTTTCTAACAACCTTAGCAATTCAATCCAAATTTGACCAAAAAGAAATAATTTAGTATTATAGGAACTGTGTTGCATGGTGAATTTACGTCTAGGACCAACTGTTGACTATAACACTTGATACCCAGGTCCTTTGACTAGAATTGGGTCACCCCTTGTTTTATATCAATGACAGGAAGATCATAACATACCCCCTTTCCTCTACATGCAGGTAGAGCAAATGAGCAGAGGAATAACAGAGGAGGAGAGTAATGAGAGAAAAGGGCAAAGAGAAAGGCAAGAAAAGATTGGACAAGGGAGCAGTGAAAAGAGCGTAGGACCAAGAAATAACAGTGAGAGGAAAACACCCCAGCAGGAATAAAAAACAATGAAGGTAAATCACCTCACCATGAAATCATGTAGGTGTCGAGGAATTCTAATTACCCGTAAGGGTCTTTGAGACAGTTGTGTAGCTTGAGGAACATGAGAATCTGGATTCTCAACATTGACCCGTAGGCTGTTGCCCAAGTTGTCACCACTGGGACATGACACTCTCATCTCTGCACAGGTGCGGTAACTGTTGAGCAATTTGTGATCATGAGCCAACATGTAACCCGAACAGGAATTTCGGTCGACAATGGCTTTGGGAGATTTGTCTCGTGAGCGATACTTGGCTACTCTGCGTAGATTCCATTCCTCTCCATTGGCTAAAACAACATACAAAGGATGCACCTCCAGAACTTCGAAAGGACCGCAAAACTTGCATAGGCCTTTGATCCAATGACCAGATCTTACTTTGACCCAGTCACCAACAAGTAGGTTGGCAGAAGGCTTGTTTAGAGAATGTACAAGAGAGAGTGCATACATACGGGTACCCTTATGACTGCCACTCACATTCTTCCCTTTCAACAACACTCTGACTCATGAAGGTACTCGTTTGATAGAAGATTTTCTACCTCGCATGGCAATGAAGAGAACCACACCAGTGGTGGAATTTTCTGTGGTGCAGTAAGCCTACACTAATTCATTTAAGGCCTCATCAATGTCAAGATTATTGGTGAGAGTAAGACCAATAGCTACTTGGTTACCTCTTTCCACAATACCGTTGAATTTAAGATTGTACAATGTGGTGAGGGAACGTTTAATACCACACTCACAAAGAAACTCACACATTTCCATGGAAGTTAGTTGAGTGCCATTGTCATAATAAGGACAGTGGGAAAACCTTCATTACAACCATACCAAATCTCTTCCTGAAGTTAACTTTTGGCATAGGTCTAATGAAGTCAAACCAAATGCTATGCCAAACTACACCAGGATTATGGATGGAACTGGGGACAGACTGTGGCCCAACCTTAAGTCTCTTCTCACACTCTCTGCATTCACTGCAGCTTTCAACCCAATCAACCACCTCACTATCCATGCCCGGTCACCAGAATTCACTCCGCAAAGGTTTTTTTGTAATGGTCTGCCCTAAGTGTCCTTCATGGGCTGAGTTGAATAATCTTTTGCGAATGCTAAATGGAGGAACTATATCCACGCATGATAATCTGACCAGCGACAGTGAATAGTTTGTCAATGACAGCATTAAAGGGTCTAACACTACTGGGTAATTTACTTTCCCTACGCCTACCTTTGATAATGAGGTTGAGAACTCCCTTTAGGACTTCATCTTGTGACGTGGCCTCCACCCATTCTTCTTTACTGACTACACCACAACTCCACTGGACAACATCATCCACACTGAAGATAGCTCCTTCCCTTTCACTCTTTGACACGCCACTTTTGTCCACTTCCTCCCAGTTCAAAGGCAGACACAACAGACAGTCAGCTTGAACATTGCGCCAACCAGAGATAAACTCAATATTGAAGTTGTATTAATGCAACCTGGAGGCAAGACGAGCTAGTCTAGCTGACCCTTTCCCTGGTCCACCTGGAGACACAATTTTGAGTAATGGTTTATGGTTGGTGCAAAGGAGAAACCTGCGCCCCCAAACATATTCGACCCCCCATGTGGCTACAAGGGTTTCTTTCTCTATTACAGAGTAATGACGTTCAACATTAGTCTAGGTTCGGGAAGTAAACGCTACAGTTCTCTCTGAGGTACCACCATTCTGAGATAATACAGCACCAATACCAGTGTCACTAGCATCAACAGTGACAATGGTTTTTGCGTTAACATTGAAAGGAACCAGAATACCTGCATTACAGATTTCAAGTTTGATATTATCAAAACAATTTTGTTGATCAGTTTCCCAAAATGAAATTGACACCTTTCCTCATAAGTACCTTTAAAGGTTCAGTTTTACTCGCAAAGTTCTTCACAAACTTAGAGTATCACTCTAATAATCCAAGGAAGGAACGTAGCTGGTATCTGTTACTAGGAATGGGAGCCAATTTTATGGATGATAGCAAATCTTTCTTAGGTTTGACACCCTCAGAAGAGATGGAGTGTCCTAAGTACTCCACCTCTGTGGCAAGCAACAAACATTTTTTCTCTACGTAGTGTTAAACCAGATTCTAAAAGACTAGCAAGGGCATCTTTTAACGCTAAGTTGTGGCTGCTCAGGCTATCACCAAAGACCATGATATCATCTTGGAAGTAGATGATATTCTTTAGACCTTTAAACACTTCTGAGACCATCCTCTGAAAAACACTAGCAGCCGAGGACAAACTGAACGGCATCCTAGTAAATTGAAAGATACCTTCCGTGGTGATAAAGGCTGTCAAATGTATAGTGGAGTCATGTAAACATATTTGGTGATAAGCGTGACAAAGGTCTAGCTTGGAGAAAAATGTTGCTCCTTGTAACAACACCATTAACTCCTTGATATTGGGTGGGGGAAAAGGGTCTGGGATAATATTCTGGTTTAAACCCCTCAAATCAACAAAGAAACACAAATCAGAACTCAACGGATTCAATGACACCACTGGATGACATTTTATCCAAAATCTTCTTGACCTCCCCTCTCACCATGATGGGGTCCTTCCTAAGCTTATGCTCAACAGGGATGACACCATGTTTAAGTTTTATTTTGTGAACGTAACCTACCAAATTACCAAGTTGGTCTCTGAAAACTCCTTTAACTCCCTTCAAAAGATCTTCAACCGAGAAGTCATCCACCACCATTACTTGTTTCACAGCGTGAGGGTCAATCCTAATATGAAGGTTGTACTGGTGATATCAACCCAATATGGGGGGCCCATATTCAGCCACCTAAACTTGACCTTTAACCTACCTGTTTTTGAAGAAAACGTCTGTCAAAATGTAACCCAATATGTCTATCTGCTTACCTTGATACGCACCGGGATTTATATCTTTGGGTAATCATTTCATGTGGGGCCATTCCTGTTGGTATATTCACTTTGGTATGCTGGTATATAAGGACCCCAAATCAACCTTTAGATAAATTTTCCTGTTAACAATGACAAAATCTGCTTTGGGTCTACGTCTCCTTTTGTCATCTAAGCAGAAAGAATTGGTGAGGAGAACATCTTCATTATCTACAACATCATCTAGGGAAGGTTCAACACAAACAATTCTGTCAGGTCTGAGCGAGCATTCACTAACATGTGTCTCCTCAGACAACATTGCTACCTTTCTGGCATCTCTACACATTCTGGTGAAATGACCTTTGTGGCCACACATTCAGCATTCTTTACCAATGGCTCAACAATTTTTAGAGTCCGACGTGTGATAAGTGCTCCTGAACTTGCCACAAGTCTTATTAAAAAACGTACTGGGATACAACCTGCTGCCGTAAGTACCCACCTTTAAATCTGGTAGAGGCAGCCCCATCCCCTTCAACCCCCTCTACAACGGATGTTTCACTTTCATTAGTAATGTTCAGTTTGGAATCTCTGCAATCCATTTCCTTTATACAGAGCTCTGATTCTGTCAGGTTGTCAATAGCACAAGAATAATAATACGCCACTGACCTTGCAATAACTGCTAGCAGGAAAGATGTTGTGAAGTAAGACCTCCTTCTTATCCTGACCGCTAACTCCCACAAGGAGTATAGAGCACACACTTCTAGAAGGGAGCACTCTGGGGAAAAGGGAAAGGGACAAAATAAGAAAGATGCGCCGCTATGTTCAGGTCGTCTGGTCTGGTCTAGGGTAGGACGCCTGTCTCTCTCTCTATAGCGCTGTACACAGAAAGAAGAGAGAGGTGAGGGAACAACACAATGAAAGCTCATACAGATTATGCAGTACTAAATGACAGTAATCAAAAACAACTCACATAGAGTTCACAGCACAATGAATAGATGTCGGAATATTAAACCCCAACTAATTCTGTTAATGTCACTGCAGGAAATGAAAAGCAAACAAACACTCTTGAACTCCATAGTGTCCCGCAATAACCAAAGAAGCAGCGTTGACAAGTACAAAGGAGAAGGCCACTCTCCACTGGCTACCCATAGCCCAACGGGTAATATTTAAAGTAGGATGCCTGGCCTTTAAGGCACTTCACGGGAAAAGTCCCATGTTTATCAACAACCTTATCGTCAAACATGAGCCTACTCGCAATCTCCGCTCTGCCCACCTCTCCCTTCCTACCCAACCCTCCTTCAAACGGAAGCGCCAAGGCGGATGCCGTTTTGCTTTTCTTGCCCCAAAGGTGTGAAACTCTTTCCCCCTGTTGCTCAGAAAATGTACTAACCTCATGGAGTTTCGGTGAGCCTTGAAGACCTGGCTATTCACGCAAGCTTCGGGACAGGTTAACTGTTTCCATCTTTCCTCACTGCCAGCGCCATGAAACCCCTGGGTGCCCGTGCGCTTAAAAAGTTCTGAATAACATAACATAACATAACATTCCGAATTATCCTAGCTCCAAAGAAAAATCATCACGATAAACTGGCAGTGTTTCAAAGCCTTCGTGACCTAGAGTAACCCAACGAAGACCTTCAACACAGAAGCAGGGTCTTGCAGATAAATAAAAGTATAGCGTAATATTCTCCAAAGAACGAACTTTCCAACGAGCTGTCTGAGAAAAAGAAAAGCGGGGGAGGAGAGCGCTCCGTGCGCAGTCTGCCACTCCCTCGCCTTGCAAAATACCTGTTCTCCCGGGCCTGGAAAGAAGATACTGCATGAAATACACGAGTGCAGTTTCACGGTTTCAAAAGTCTTCTACGCTGATGGCATAGCTCAAAACTGCTCTGATACACAGGACTCCAGCGGGGAACACCATCCGCCATGGATCCACGAAGAAGATTGTCATGTCCCGACTTCCTGTAAAGGCGGGGCTTAAATGCTGCCGGTTGGCTCCTGATGCATCGGAGTCCATTACCTGAGACTGCGCCCCTGGGCATTCTGGTACTTGTGGTTTTGCCGGTGTAGTGACGCAGTATGGGCTTTCAGGGAAAGAAAGAGGGTTTATGTGTGGTGCGGGGTTAATTACGGACAAGCCTCCCTGCTTCCACTGTGTAATTGCGACAGATTCTTCAACTATTTTTGCTATGTCAATTGCATCTTTAAAAGAGGGGTCTTCAGCAGACCATAAGAGTGCTTGTGTCTTTCTGCTTCTACATTGCACAATGAGTTGACCTTATATCATTTCCTCAGCCATGGGACCAAATTTACATTTAATTGAAAGTTCATGGAGTTTCGTAACGAAGTCAGCAATGGATTCTCCAACTTTCTGAGGTTGAGTATAACATTTGTATCACCTCAAGACGACATTAGTCTCCTTTGCAAACCTAACCTCCAACCTTTTTTTAATATATATATATATATACATAGTTCAGTTTGTAACAAAAAACACCCCTTTCAATCACGGTTTGAAAGATAATACACCCCTTTCAATCAGGCTTGCCTTAGTCTTCAGGAATTTATAATTGTTTCACTGAATATCATAAATTGTTTTGTACCCTAATGCATTTTGGATCATATATGGCCCTTTTCCAGGGTAATATGTACTTGTACTTATGTTCGTTGAGCATTGAGGATGTCTTGATGCAACATAGTGTCACGAAAATCAAGGGTTTTCAGAGAACATGACTAGTCATGTGCTCTACAAGGGACTCTAGCTGTAAATGTGTCAAAAACAAACAGTGGAATGTAAAGTAAGCTACTACTAGTATGCCATGGTACTTTGTGGTCAAGAGGACTTTGACTTTGCAACAGGTGGTCACAGATACAGTAGGGCCAAGAATGGCATTCTGCCTGAACTCAGCTCACACAGCTTTAAAACAGTGGCACATAAAAACACAACTGTTATTTGCTGTTAATGGTCCTTTGTGCTGCATTATACTTGAATGCATTAAAATGGTTCATAAAGTTTCTCTTCATAAATGACTGTTGATCAAATAACATTTATTTAGGAGGCTCATGTGCGTACCCAGATGATACCACTCCTTCAATTGCCAAACTCATACAATGTATAAGACAGACCCCATTTTGTTGGTATTCACAGTAGCTCAAATATTTCTTTAATTCAAACCCAAACATCAAGCATGTTAAAATGTACACATAATTTATTTGCAGAATTCATTATGACAGATTATTGTTATACATCATCAGCTTTATATTTACGCCCTCTCGTTGCAGGCTCAGTCAACCTTGCTACATAGCACAAATCCACCTATGTGTCCCATAGTTAGTAGCATCAATTCTCTCCTTGAACCCATCAGTAAATATGTTGATCACTTTTTAAGACCAATTGTATGTGGCCTTAGGTCATATGTGAGGGATTCGGCCCATATGATCTCTTTGCTTGAGGGCAGGGTGTTCTGTAGAGAGACTCAGTGTCTGGTTACCCTGGACATTGAGTCTCTCTATACGAACATCCCACAGGAAGACACAGCCATGGTAATAGAGGATATTTTGGAGAATCATGACCTTGGAGGAGTGAACAAGGATTTTATTGTTAAATGTGTGAGACTCATATTGAAGAACAATGTTTTTTTGTTCAAAGACAAGTATTTGAAGCAACAGAAGGAGACCAGTATGGGGGCCACTTGTGCCCCCAGTCTGACCTGCCTGCATGTTGGACATTTTGAGACCAAACATATTTATAATGAAATGGCACCTTTTTTCGAAAATGTAGCGGGCTGGTACTGCTACATTGACGATATTTTCTTTGTATGGGAAGGCTCAGATGAACATTTGAATGAGTTTTTAACATGGCTGAATCTTGGTGACCCCAATCTTAAGTTCACTTCACACCAGAGTGTATCCAGGGTTGATTTTTTGGCTATTTTGATTAAAGAACTTAGTGGAGTCTTTTTAGGTAGAATTGTTTACTAAACCGACGGCTAAAAACACTCTCCTACATTACTCCAGTTTTCACCCCAGATCACAGAGGGATAGTATCCCCTTTAGCCAGTTTCTCCGACTTAGGAGAAACTGTTCGGAGCTAAACGATTTCTATAAACATGCAGACTGTCTAAAAACAAGTTCAAAAATAGGGGCTACCCCCAAAAACTTTAGTCCCACTCATTGAAGAGAGCAAGGTTCTGCGATGGTGATGCCCTCATTAATAAACCTGAAAAGAAGAAGGAGCCCATGAACAAGATTGTATGTGTTAACAAATTTTCTACCTTGAGTAATCAAATTAAAAATATAGTAAACAAGAATTGGCACATTTTAAATCATGATGAAAACACTAAACTTGAGAAGCCTTTGTTCACTTATAAGAAAAATAAGAATGTATGTGATTTGCTAGTACATACTTGCAGGGAAGAAACCCTACCTAGTCAGAAGACCATGGAGAACACTGTGGCATTGGGAACTTTAGGTGTGGCAACTGCAATATATGCCCACAATGCCTACACACCACAGAAATTACACACAATGGTCAAATATTAAGATCTAAAACCATCAACAATTGTAAGAGCAAAATATTGTTTACCTCCTACTATGTCCATGTGGCCTCAGCTATGTCGGGTAGACAGGGAGGGAAGCAAGAGTGAGTTTTCAAGAGCACAGGTCTGCTATTAAAACCAAGAAACTGACAGCGCCACTGGTGACCCACTTTCTAGAATTTGGCCATGGCGAAAGTGATTTCCTATGGTTTATTCTAGAAAAGGTCAAGATTGAAAAAAGAGGTGGAAACATTCAAACTAAACGCAAGATGCGTGAACAATTATATATTTCATACTTAAATACTGTGCGAAGGGGTCTAAACTCGAAGGAAGAGTGGGAACGTTTGATAGGACCTATATGAGACATTTGTTTTGACTCTCTGCATTATGACATATGGGGTCTGTATTCACTCTAATTGTGTCCCTCTCTCTGTAGAGCTATACCTCTTTGTACATTATGGATGGTTTGATATGTAGTTTGATCTAGGTCTTAAAGGCGTCTTTGCGGTATGATACAGTTTGCCTCTATTATAGCATAGATCTGGAAAATAGGGGTTAACTATATAATATGAGTAGCATGAGGAAAGCTTTATGAAAGTTTTTACAGATTTGCAAATTAGGTCTTTTTTTATTTAGAATATAGTTTTTTTGCAAGGTTACCACAACTTTTATTCTGGTGTTAGAACTTGACTAATGAGTTGAAATTGTGTAATGTCACCAGCACATTATGGACTAAGATCTCAGTAAGCGTTCTCGGAAGTCTTTGTTCCGTGTCTACTCTAAGCGGGTCACTGCTCTAGCTGTTTGCTCTTTCCTTTTTAGGATTGGATAGGTTTATCTATGCCGGAAATGGAGGCGCAAATTTTATGAGTCCGCCGCATTCTAGTTGCTTACCGTAACTGTTTTTCAATGATACCGAATATGATGTTTTATACCGGAAATAGCAGTGAGTGAGTGACGGAGTTTGCCGCGCTCTTACAATATTTAAACCGGGTCTAGGCGAGTCTCGGCGTTCATCAGATTACCAAAGAAGGTGGATGCCTGTGATGCCCGGTTGTGAAATCTATAGCGGTATTAACAATAATTTTCGACATATCTTTTGAAATAGATAGTTGGGCTATACCCTGCTTAGGCATTGATTTTTAAGCATTGTTTTTGTTTTTGTTTACTTTAGACTGCTGGCGGCTCTGTTTTTATTAACGTCGGGATTACTAATGTAACCTGTGACACTGGAGGGATCGGAAGTGCATTTCCCTGGTGTTTTCAATAGATTTTCAGGTAAAAATTAATTTCATATTACGCATGAAATGCTCGGCAGGGTATGTTAGAACCTAGAAATCTAACATAAAGGTTCTTTTTCTTTGAATAATAATCTCCGTTAAATGTTAGTCGCTAGGACTCATGTAATATGGACCCGTAATGTGGCCTCTAAAGATAGGAAACACTTTGTTGTTTCATTTCGGAACCACTCTGTGGAAAGTCTGAATATGATGGAATATTCTTATGTTTTACATTGTTGCCGGAGCTAGTGAGCTGTCCGTGCTTAAAAGTTTTAGAAGGATATTCGATGAAACTATGACTGTGGCATTAGGAATCTGAACGAAGGTGCGTTGCGTAGTTAGCTATTCCCATTTAATAATGTTTGCTGTACTATTGTATTGGCTTCTGTTGGAATAGTGATATTTTCTATTCTTTTCTTACGTGCAGACACCTGAAAGAACCCATTTCTCTTGTAAAGAAGAAGTTGTCTATATATTCTTTATAATAGATGAGAATAACATATCGTTGGCATCATTGGAGGTCTTAAAAAAAAACCCAGTCAACAAGGTATTTGGATATGCATGGATATATCGGGCTCAAAAACATTTAGCAAAAATTAGCATTGAGCCATGACATTGAATTGATGATATGGGCCTAACGTCCTTTTTTTTAAAATAAATCTGGGATTCAATACTGAAATGAGTCTGCCCCATATTCAAGGGTTTCTTCTGTACTTTGAAGCAATATATGAGGGTAATTCTGATCACATAATGTCATTATTGAGTGCTTCAGTCAATACATTCTCTGCATCATATGGCAGTAGTTGAGGGTTGTATATCTCCTACAGTGACATTGTGCACTAAGATTATGCACAAAATAATACATATATGAAATGCTAGTATGATTGGGGTTTGTATGTTTTTCACTACATGACATTTATTATGTGGGCATTGAGGTTATGCAAAAAATGTTTGGGGAGTATTATAATCATGTTATTAACTGTGTTTTGTACACTCAGAGTGATGTAATAAAGTATTTTTAATTGTTCTTATATTACAGATCGTAACTGTTAGATTGAGAGCGAAAAAATGTTTCCTGAAGAAGGTGTAGGCTATTAATTTACGTGCCCACCGAAACGCGTTGATGCACTTAATAAGCAGAAAATATGTTACGTCTGTGGAAAAAATAACTCTGACTGCAATTGAATTATATCTCAGAGTTGATTTCAGTTTGATCATCGTATTTTCACTCTTTGAAATAGGAACCATTTTTCCCTAAATTGCCTCCCACTTTTATGTGTTTTTTAATGTATGTATTGTAATGTACTGAAATCTTCTTTTATTGATTAGCATTGTATTGATGTTAGGGCAGATTATGTTTTAAATGATTGTCTGAATAAATGATATATATTTTAAGAATTTATTCTTATGAATTTATTTTTACATTTCCTCATTGTTCACTTTGTCTGTAGTGGATATATTATTGTTTATGTGAGTATGTCTGTTGCTTAACATTGCCCAAAGGGGATTTCTGTTTAACATTAACCTTGCTTCATGCACATGATTATGCAACATATCAGAATCCCAGCTTCAGCATAGTCAATTTCCATCAGTCACAAAGAAAAAAAGAGGTAATTAGCTGTGCAACTCAGGCTTATTAGCCCATTGCCCCTCCCATTCACTGATGTGACTCTGGTAGACAGTTCTGCTGGGAGCTGTGTTATTAGGAAAGGCAGAAAATGAGACAGAAGAGTAGAGGGATACTGCCCACAATAGAAGATGCCAAATACAACTGGCCCTCTCGGATTGACTACTGGCATGTCTTCATTAGTCCGGAGTACTGTTTACAAGATATTTGGAAAAATGCATTATAAAAACGATTGTATGGCAAGAACAAACAAATGGCTTTAGACCTGTCAGCCTTAGGGTCGTCTTCCCCCAAATGTTTTGCATTCCTCCTCCACTTTCTTTCTGATCTTGGTTTTGTTGGATTTATGACTCCGTGCATTTTACCAATGCTAACCAGTGGTAACATGCTTGTGCTCTCTCATTTAAACATGGTGAAATTGGTTTACACCCAATTTGCACATTTAATTTACAGGTAAGTCCCTAGTAAACGGGTATTAAATGTACCCAAGACTTGAAAATGAAATGCTGCTAGAGGGCCTGATTGTGCTACCCATTTAAGTAGCCCTTTAAACATGTTTCAGGCCTGCCATTGCAGCCTGTGTGTGTGTAGTTTGAAACAGCCATTTCGAGCTGGCAAATTAACTTTTTGCAAAGCCCAAACCTTCATTTCAATACATATAAATCACTCAAGGATTGGCCCTAAATAGCCCATAGGGAAAGGTGCAGTGTATTTAAATAGTTGGATATTTAGTATTAAGTCTTACATGTTCCTGTTAGTGACAAAATCTTAAATTACTTTTTCACTATTGCAATTCTTACCTCTCTCATAGGATAACATTGGGTGCCTTGTAACACTTAATAAGGGATAACTTTCAATTGGGAGCAGGTAGATAGCACAAGTTTGGTGTCTAAATAATTGTAATTAAAGCCTTCTCTAATAGCAAAGTCAGATTTTAAGTCACAACTCTCAAATTGCTCCTTTAGAAAGGTGTCATTTTCTTGTCCTAACCATTTGATGTCTGCTGCTGAAGATATGAAAAAGCAGTAACAAAGTGGCTGTGGGGAAACTCTCAGTTGCCAGCTGGAAGGGAGTTAGGAAGTGGCCGGATTTCGTATTCACAGTGTATCTCCACTACAAGTGACGATGTGGATAAGATAAAATCCAGAGTACAGCCGTCAAAGCTCAAGAATCCTGGTTGTTAACTAGTCCACTATAATGAAGGATGAAATGGTCGCTATGAGTGCTTGTGGCTGTTGTGTTATAATGTGAAACTCCACATTCTTAATCCAGTAATATGGTAGTCTGACCGCTTGATAGCGCGACTAAAGTCCAACTTCCAGCTGGCAACTGAGAATTGCTCCACGGTCACTTTGTTACTACTTTTTCATATCTTCCTCTAACGGCAACTGAGATTGGTGCTCCGGGACACTATTATTGTTCGGGTCTGGGACGATATATTTTTTCGCGCCCATCACCAATCTTCTCCTTACAGTGTTCCATTCGTCCATCGAGCCTTGTGAAAGTCTTGGTACGGACTGTGTACCGATGAAACACGTGTGGGCTGTTTCTTCTGATGTTGATGAATAAATTGATATAACAAACACAAAAGGACTTCGGCTTGATCATCTTGTCTCAAGGAGAACATTGTTGATGAAATGTGCATATATTAGTATTACTTTGCCTTGCTTTGTGATAAAAAATTGCTATGACTAAAAGGTCATTCTTGACACTGCTTGCAGGATAGTGCTTAACCGACCCCTTTTTGCAACAGACCCTGCAACAGACCACACAGCAGGAAGCACCCACAAGCAGAGCTGGTTCATGACACTTCACCCACCCACACATGGCACCCCAATGCCAGGTGTCAGCATGCCAAAAGGAGGTGGCCGAACAGGTGTGGGTGGGGTACAAACCCATGGAAGACGAACTAGATCACATACGTTGGTGTCTATTATCCTTCAGGGACCACCTACACCCCACAAAGGAGACCCACACTGCCATAGCCACACATGCAGATGCACATTCACAGTAGAGAACCACACCCAGGAGCAAGCAAATAGCAGTCACACACCCACGTTGGCTCTGCATATGATGGCATAGGCCACTCCCCTTACAAATTGAATAGATGACGACAAAACTGCATGTCAAATCCCCTACTTGCTGCCTGCGGTGACATGTCTGCACCCGCTGAACACAGCACAATGTAATGTTGTAGGGTCCAGGGCCCTCATGCATACAACAAGACCACAGGGACACAGGCAGATAATATGTTGAACTGGCTACGGGTACATGCGGCTGGCCCCTTTATTGGTAGGGCCACATGTACAGTGACGCCTGTGCTGGATATGTGTGGCGTGAGTTAAGCGGTGCTGGCAACAACTTGAACAGTGAACACCAGTGCACCGGAAACTGAAAACACCTGCATAATAGTGCCAACTGCTGAGCAACATTGAGGGAGCCGGAACAAGTACAGAGGTCACCCAACATGCAAACAGAAGTGTCTATGGGTTGCCGTACACTGAGTCAGTGGCACCGGGAGTGCTGAGCATGGGATCAAGTAGTAGAACAAAAAAGGGGCTGGCTCTGATCAGCAAGGCTGAGCCTATATCATAAATAACAAAAAAAGATGCCAGTGCTGATAAACGTAACTTTAGAAGTATGATTAATCCTCCACAAACAGAAAATCAAATTCCAGAAAGGGAATGCTTCTTAATCGCAATTTTATTATATGTAGAAAATCAACAATATTTTATAAAATTCATTTTACATTTGAAGAAAAAGACATTAGGAGAAAATCAAAAGTGAGAGTGGACACATGAAAATACAATTATTTGAAGCGAACCACCATTCGAAACTGCAATCATATCACATTCACCATGCATTCAACACATACATACTTAGCTTGAACATACCATATATGCATTATCTACAAAAGGAAGGGTATATAACTGGAACTGCCTTAGTGGAACAGAACATTCAGGTTTTTGATTGAAAAGTAGTATAACACAAACAGATTTTCAAATTTCAAATATTTAGTTACAACTAAATGGAAAAGAGTCTATGGATGGATGTGACTCTTAAACCCAAGGGCAGACCAGTGAGGAGATAGGCCTACGCGTTTTTCAATCCCCTTTAGTTCTCTGGAG
Source organism: Lissotriton vulgaris (assembly GCF_964263255.1). Taxonomy (NCBI): domain Eukaryota; kingdom Metazoa; phylum Chordata; class Amphibia; order Caudata; family Salamandridae; genus Lissotriton; species Lissotriton vulgaris. Next base: position 1,045,566,104 of record NC_141697.1, on the reverse strand, counting down.
ATTCTCATCAGGGCCTCAGGCAACTGGACAAAACAAGAAAAACAAGGAAACAAATATTTTAGAAAAATGAAATTGCAATTGAGACGAGTGCAAGAGGGTGAAAACATTTGTGATTGATGCTAGTTGGAGCATCTGCTACAGGAAGAATGGTTCCCATCAGAATCTCTAAAACTCAGTGACTACCCAGCTCAGAAAGACCTATTCAAGGGGAATGCCGGGATAACATGGGTCTCAAGGCGATACTCAGAACTCTGTGCCCCAGCTATCCTGTTTGAATCCTTTGCGGGTTATCAGACGGAGGGGGGCTTACCACCAAAGTTGCTGCTGTGGGAGCTTGTGGCGGTCCGGGCGGGGAAATGGTGAAACAGGAATTAATCTGTGAACAGATTATGAATAAAAAGGAGATTTGGATTTGCATTCAAAAAATTATTCAAAAAATTATTATTAATAGACTGCAGGGTTCTCTTACCGCTCCGAAATGAACAATGTGCCCAACGGCGGGAAGAAGGGTCCACAGTCGAAATGTGGGGTGGGCTTGGCCAGAGACAGAAGGGCCAAGGGGACCGGAGGCTTAACAGAGGCGTTTCTTTTAAAGATGGCTCAAGGTGCTGTTAAAACCAAAGAGTGGTAATTAGGTGGAGGCATGGCGGGGAAGGCTCAATGACACCTATGGAAATGGTTCAAGAAGACCTCACCTGTAGATAGAATTTGGCGGTGCTGAAGCCTGTCTTAATCAGGCGGCTCCGAGGCGGGTGGCAGCATCAGCACAAGCAGGCGCAAGTCGCGTTTGCTGTGTAAACAAAAGTACATGGCAAGGAGAGTTACAAATCAGACGGGGTAATCCGAGCGCTCACACAACGTGCTCTAATTAGACTCGGCCATGAGGCCGGGATGCCCTCCAAACGACCCACTCGTTCTTACCTGATTCAGGGCTTCTTCTTTGCGGAGATCCTACCGGTCGGCGTCGCGTAGTGCACTAGTCACTCGCGCATGCGCATTACCCTGTTGTGCACGACTTCCCATTTTATGCTGGATCCGCGCCGCGTCATCGGGGTGTGGGCTAGAACCTCCGCCTCTAAGGGCAGCGGCAGCACAGTTCAATGGCACACCACAATACAAAGAAGCATGTGGCACTATGAAGAATGGTATAGCTGACGGATATCCCTAATAGGGAGTCAAAACAGAGGCAAGTGCCTGGGTAGTCAAGACATATTCACAGGGGTTCACAACTTGAAAATTTCTGAGAGTTCATTAAGACCTGACACTGCCGTGTCAAATTTAACAATTACCATTGCTTCTCTTTTGGATAATAGGAGGCTCATATCCCCTCCTAAAGGATTCTTTTCTATCCTAGACATGACTGTCCACTTGAAATCGTTGAGTCCATGTTGCATTCTGCTCCAGTGGTTTACTAGCGGAGCATTTTCAACATGTCTCTTCAGCCTCGATTTGTGTTGTGTTATGCGTTGGCGCACTTCCTGCTCTTTTTGTAACACGCCCCCCACTCCTTATGAAGGTTGGCTCGCTCGCTGCCCTCGCTCGCCCGCACTCATTACGAACTTTACGCCATACCACTTTCAAATGTAACCAGCCACCACTAAAAGGCAGACCGGAGTAAAACGAAAGGGAAGCGGAAAGTGGCGCCAAACCTATGAGCTGAAATATCGTTTTCTCCATAAAATATGCACCGAGCTTACATTCAAAATGGTTTGTTTGCCTCCTGCACCCCTGCCTGCTTTGAGTCATCATATTTACAGTCTTTATTTCATAGCAGACGACTGAATCGCCATTCCGTATTTTAACATTATCAGCTCAACAGCCGCCACTAAGTAGCAGCACATTATACGCTTCTTTCGTCTCCGAATCCTTCTGATTTGATTTTCTCCTAATGTCTTTTTCTTCAAATGTAAAATGAATTTTATAAAATATTGTTGATTTTCTACATATAATAAAATTGCGATTAAGAAGCATTCCCTTTCTGAAATTTGATTTTCTGTTTGTGGAGGATTAATCATACTTCTAAAGTTACGTTTATCAGCACTGGCATCTTTTTTTGTTATTTATGAGCAGGGGATCAGGCAGAAGAGGGCATCCACGACAGGTGCGAGCAACTCTGTCAGTTTGCCAGTACCACCGCTTGGACACTGGCAGTTGGTGGTTGGAGTTGGTCCTGGCGGTGGTGAAGTGTGCCTCTTGCGGTGACCTAACATCCGGGCTGGTCAGGACTCGATTTGATGTGTAAGCCCTGGTGGGACACAGTTGAGTCAGAAGGCAGCAGACAGCACAGGACCACAGACACATGGTGTTGATGAACTCAAAGCCATCGCGTCCGAGGCCATCTGATATCTCAGAAGAAGGGGTCCCGACCTGACCAGCACAGAGTTAGTGGCCCCGGATGCACAGAGGCCGGGACAAGCACCCTGCCACGGGACGGTGACTTGCAGTGCACTGAGGTAGGGCCATGCAGACTGGGTGGGTCCTCGTCGAATGTGAATGTGGCTGAGGGTTGCGGGTGACAGTGGAAGGTGTCCTCCAGGGCATGATGCAGAAGGTCTGATGCTATTCAGAAGCAGCAAATGGTAGAGTGGAAAGTGACAGCCTCGTTGCCAGAACCAATTCGGTATCAGCTACATGAGGATGAAAACTACCCCCTAGTCCATAGACTCAGATGCCACCAATGTACGACCAGGGAGTGGCCACGAATGTCGGGGAACAGAATTAGTGGCACCGGGGCTGAGAGGGGATGCAGTCTGCGATGATACCGGTACACTGATATGAACTCCGCCATTGTTAAAGCAAGACTCTGTGACCTACTGGACTGCAGTGTAGGCCAGAGGCAGTGGTCAGCAGTGGCCCAGAGCCACGTGTCATTGGCTTGCGATACACAGAGTTAGTGACACCAGGGCAGTTGTCGGTTGTGTTCGATCACCTCCGTAACGATGATCCTTTTTTGCTCCTGATTGCAATGTGTCTTCCTTCTATTACACCTCTCCTTGCGTGCAGTATGTACTCTGCCATTGAAAAATTGACGCTCAGTACCAATTGTGCAACTAACTCGACCGCAGTGTAGGCGATAGGCATTGTCAGCAAGGGGCCACAGAAACGCGTGGTTGTGATGCTATACATAGACTTGGTGTCACCACATCGAAGGGAGTATAGTGATTTAAAGTCTGCATTGCCGTGTGTACCCGGCCATTGCATGACCAAGACTCAGTTCCAAATGTGTGATCTACTCGAGCTTAGTGAGGCCCGGGAGAAGTAGTCCGCGTGGGCCCACAGACACGTGTGGTTGTAATGCTATGCATAAACTTTGAAACACCACATCAAAGGGAGTATAGTGACTTCAACTCAGCCATAAACATCATCCTCAACCACAGTGTAATCAAGACTCAGTTCCAAATGTGTGATCTACTTGTATGCTTTGTCTGCCAGTAGAGTACGTCAACGAGAAAGGAGTACTGCGGGCCAGTGTCGCGGAGGCTGCGCTCCAAATTTACACCAGGTCAGAGCAGGTGTTAATTCCTGCGCATTATCGCATGTGTTGGGGTCTTATCGCCGGTCTGGCTGGTCGTTATGAATGTTGCGGAGTGGTGTTGTCATGGCTTTTTGCACAGGAACGCCTACTCTGCATCTCATTAGCGATAGTTGCTGGGGTCGTCTGTGGCGATGTTTTTAGGCTGCTATCGCTGGTAAACTGGTGCTATGTGCTGTTAGCACCAGATTGCAAATGGGGTGATGAATTTATTGTGACGTTGGCTGCAATAAAGTGCTGTTAACTCAGCGATAGCTCCTTGAGAATATGCCCCCTGCAGTAACGTGGTTTGAGCTGGCCAACCTGGAAAGTTACACTGTGGTTGAGTTCAAACAGTTCTTTAAGGAAAGGGGGACTAGTAACCAAGAAAGGCACCAAGTAGTTGGAGCTTCAGAAATCTCTGAGGGCGTGGACCTTGTTTCACAGACAGCAACAGTGGGTGGGATTAAGGAGGATGATATAGATGAGCAGGAGCAGGTGGTGGATACCAGCCCATAGATACAGCACTCAGTGGATGAGGATGAATAATTTTCTAAGCTGGAACTCCCTGCCAGAGCTGGAAGCAGTGTATCTTTGTATTGCCTGTCCCCAGAGGAGTTGGTGGACAGGTAGGCAGAGAAAGAATTTCGGCTACAGGTGGCCGGGTTCAAGATGGAGAGAGACCCAGCCCTGGAGGAAAAGAGAATGACATGATGAGCCTAGTCTCAGACAGTTGGACCTTTAAGTCAGACAAGCAGAATTCAGGAGCCAGGGTGGTAGCATACCCACAGTGTCTGAAGAGGACAAGAAAGCTCGCTTCCCTAAAGATCTGGAGCCTGATGTACAACCATTTTATTTTGCGAGCCTTTAATTGACTCGTAATTAGGGACTCGCAAAATGAAATATACTAATGTGTCTCAGACACATTTAGCGATTCCCAATGTGGTCGCAAATGACCTAGCTCATCAATATCCATGAGGTAGGCTGCAATTTGCGAACCAATGGGAACGGCCTGTAATCACAGGGATGGTGACTTGCTGGGTTCAGCAGACCCCTATGTCTGTGATTACTTTTAAAATAAAGCAATATTTTTTGTAATGCACCCTGTTTTCTTTAAAGGAAAACAAGCATTGCAAAAATAAAAATTAAAGGTTTTCTTTTTTTTTGGTGGGACCACTGCCTGCTCTTAAATAAATATTTTCACCTGCACCCACAAAGGAGAAGGATTCCCTTAGGGAACCCCTTCCCATTTTTTAAATGGTTACCTCCTCCTCTACGAGGTTGGTAAATTATGAATGTTTTGAAGCGGCATTCAAGTCGCAAAACATTCATACACACCAGTGCTATTCGGTATTAGGAAGGTACGCCCTAAGCACTCCCCTTCCCATACCGATTGCAAAAGCAAAATGTGATTCTGTAACAAGTTACTGAGTAGCATTTTGCCTTTCATACAAGGCAAAATGCATTCCACCTATCTCAAATGGCCTGATGGACCATTTGCAACCAGTAAAATGCTTTGTACATCTGTTCTATAATGCCCAACTCTTTGTTAGGTGGTCAAATAGACAAGTGGATTTCTGCCTATGAGGTGGCCCTTATGATGCACAGACTTCCAGAAGAGTTTTGTGGTGCATCATTCTGGAGACAAATGCCTACAGTGGGGAGGGATACCTTACTTACACTGGCGGCGGGGGACCAAAAGAATTATCTCCCAATGAAAATCATCCTTACCACGAAATGTGGACTTGTCCCAGAGAATTACAGCATTAGTTTCAGGGATAGCTAAAAGTTGCAGAACCAGTCTTTGGTGGAACTGAAAGTTCATGGGCGGGAAAGTTGATGATTTTACAAGGTTGTTTAATCTGATACAGAGAAAACACTTGATAAATGTCAGAGCGGGCAAGCACTTAGTTCATATTAATCTCATTGACCCCAGGGAGCTTACTAATGAGGCCTTCGGATGAGCACCAGAGTGTCCAAAAAGGTATCAGGGGTTACCAGAAGGGTGGTCAGGGGTCCCACCAGAGAAAGAGGGGGAGAAACACTTACAAATAATAAGTTCTCCAAGGTTGTATGACTGAACTATGCACGCTTGAACAGCATAGTAACTGTTGCATGTTATTGGGGCAGTTTTCCTTCTCTGTTTCTCCCTCACACCCGAGCTCACACATTTGTGTACCCATGACATATATAGTGGAGCCAGTATGCCTGTCAAAAATAAAATTTACAGGCTGTCAGATACGGTGATGGCCAGTATCAGGGGAAGGTCTCTAAAATGCTGGCATATGGGGTAATTGAGCCGTCCAACATTCCCTGGTCGTGCCAAGTGGTGCTGGTACCCAATGCAGTCCCTCTGGGCACCACCCCAGTACTCAGGTTCTGCGTGGACTGCGGAGGACTCAATTCCATGACTGTTAGACCTGTCAGCCTTAGGGTGGTCTTCCTCCCAACTTTTTGCCTCCAGCCTCCGTTTTTCTGACCTCATTTGTGCTACACTTAGGAATCTGAGCACTTTACCACTACTAACCAGTGCCAAAGTCCATGTGCTCTCTCATTTAAACATGGTAATATTGGCCCATATTTAATTGGCAGATTTAATTTACTTATAAGTCCCTAGTCAAGTGGCACTATGAGCACACAGAGCATGTAAATTAAATGCTACTAGTAGGCCAACCACCCACTTAAGTAGCCCTTTAAACATGTCTAGGCCTGTTATAGAACAGCCTGAGTGTGCAGTTTAAACTACTATTTTGACCTGGAAAAATAAACATTTTGCCAGGTCCAAGCTTTCCATTTTAATACATATAAGTCTCACCTAGGCTAGGCCCTGAACAGCCCAGAGAGCATAGTGTATGTGTTTAAAAAAGCAGGACGTGTACTTTAAAGTTTTATATGTCCTGGTAGTGAAAATCCCTTAAATTCGTTTTTTGGAATTATCTTATTACATTTTATAAGTGTAATGCAAATGGGAAGATATAACTGTTTCAAGTTTGGTGTCTGGAATCCTAATTTAAATTCCTAACTTATGGTGAAGTCGGTTTTAAATTACAACTCTGAAAATGCCACTATCAGAAATTGCTATTTTCTTGTCCTAAGCACGTGGATTCCGCTGCCTGTATCCTGGGTTACATGACTAGATGTAGCTGGCAGTAGGTATTTGTGTATTGCTCCCACACAGTGAAACAAAGGGCCATAGGTGTTGGCAGGATGGACCATCTCTGACTTGAGGTGGAGGCGCTGTCACCTACCACACTTGCGCATCACAAAGGCTCTTCCTGAGCACACTCAAAAAGGGTTTGGCACCTGTCTAATGTGACCGTAGACAAGCTGGGGCAGGTAAAGGAGGCAGGGAATTCCAAACATCTCTGGTAGGGGGGGATCTCCAGAACCTTCCCCTACTTCAAAGCTGGCACCAAGTCAAAATAATGAACCCTATGACTGACTCTGTTTCTGTGCTCTGCTGCCCTGCTGATCTGCTACCTGAGTGAATGATTGGACCTAATTCTTAAACCCAGTACCACCAGAGTGACGCCTGGGGCCAGTTGGCTGGCCTCTTGATCAGAAGCATCATTGACAAAACAGCCTTCCCCATCTTGAAACCGGCACCTGCTAGCCCAGTCCTTTACCCTTGGAAGTGGACCTGAAGGTGCTCTGCCAGTCCAGCTGTATTCCCAGCAGAACCGATGCCGCAAGACACATCGCCTTATAAAACCCCTCCCGGGCTAGCACAGCACCTTCAGGAACCACAGCGCAATTCATCGCCTCACAAAACTCTGCATTGGAACTGCTGCACGACACATTCTCTATAAAGGAATTTGCATTGCAAGTCCCTCGTTGGCGGCATCCTCTATGACGACGCAGAGCCTGATATTGCTGGCTCCCAGTGTCCCAGAACCACTGCTGCGCAATACATCTTCAGACCAGGATCTCGCATCTCCTTATCTGTGTGACACATCCCCAATGTGAGACCTTGAAATGCTCCATAACCAGGATTCAGGGTACTTTTTTTTCAGCTGGCCTAACTTGGTCCCTGTATCCAGCCTGTGCTCTATAGTGGTCGGCATGAACTTGTGACTTTGTCCTGGTCTGGAGAGACCACATAACCACAGTTGGCACTTTTTGATGTTAAACACTATTTTCACTTAAATCATTTAAATTGCATATCTCCGATTCTACTGATTGGATTTTTATCATTTTGGTCTCAAATAGTTTATTGTATTTTACTCAATTTTTCGAAATTGGTGTGGAATTTTTCTTGAGTAGCGTTTTCACTTTATCACTGTTTGAAGTGTTGCATAAATACTTTACACATTGCCTCTGAGTTAAGCCTAACTCATTTTGTGCCTTCCTACCAGAGGGTTAAGCACTGGATAATTTGGGGTTTACTTGTGTTTCACCCTGACAGTAATCGGTCTGCTTGAGTGGAATTTCAACCACCCTCAACCTGTAACCAATTTCCAACAAGAGTGAATGGTGGTGACATTCAAACTGCACGAGTGCCCCCTGGCTGTGCTGGCTGCGTTGGCTGCGTCCAATGAGTATTAGTATTAAATCATTTTTCCAGGGCTGCTTAAAGTTTCTAAACTAGTCGAGCCCGGAACATCAGTAATAGTACTATTACATCCGGTTACAGCAGAACGTAGGAAGTACACGTGCGTCAGGAGCAATGAAACGCCTAAACTTTCATATCATTTTCATAAAGGATTACTGCCAACACCTGAGGGCTGAGAGTCCAACATTGAATTACTTATTACCGAACGTTAAATGGAAAGCAATCACGTGACCTCGTAAATGCTGAATCACGGTGACGATTTCAGCTAGGTGTTTGTACAGTTCCACTTTTATCACATGTGGATATTTTGCAATTGCCTACACAGCCACTCCTCTTACTCACTGAAACTAAACGAACTCGATTGAATCACAGTCAAACACGCACTCAGCATCATACACCCGCAGGCACGCGCGCGCACACTGTCAAATTCAATGCTATGCACACCTGAAACAGAGAAATGAAAATTAGAAAAATGACTCCTAATTTTCATGTTTATTCACTTTACACAGGGGTAGAACTCTCTTCCCGGGTAACCCCTCACAATCCGAATTTGGTTATTTTTTAAATCACAAATTTACATAGTAGAATCCATAAATGCAGATGTGCAGAGTGTAATGGGGAATTGGAGCTTTTTCCTGTTCTAATAAAAGTGTGGATATACTTTTTTTAGTATAGCATGTTTTGGTCAGAATAGTGACTGCGTGTCCAGATCTACACCATATGGACCAAAATTCTCTCCAAATGTTTCATGGTGGACTTCAGGAGGCAAATAAGCAAATAAGGCGTTACTCTAATGGGTTTTCTCTCTTCCCCGTGTTTAAATAGAAATTATATTACAGGGGAAAAAACCTATCCATAATTAATATTTAGAAACCTAGAGAGCAGCAGAGTCTTCAGGTCTTCATTGACCTTATACATTTCCATATGTATTCCATATAGTCCTAGGCTCTTATTCCTGAGTCTAGATATAATGTCTTTCTCGACCTCATCAAGGGTAAAGTTGAGACAATAGCTTACGATAAAGTTTATCACATCCCAATTACCAGTTGCATTTCATTTAAATATATGTTAACAATGTTCCAGAACACATTTTGGGTAACAATAAATATTTAAAGTTAAAACCACAGGACACAATAGAACACGAGTAATAATTTAATACAGACCATAATTTAAGACAACAAGATCAAAAAACATAATTAATTACACAGTAATGCATAAATAAAAAACATACAGGATGGACAAACAAAAACTGGGAAGGAGTCCCAATGTGAGGAAACATATAAACGTGGGGAAGCTGGGTAAATTGAAATACTTTCAATTTATGTGCTCCAGGGCACACGTTGACAGTTGGAACCCACCAAAATGCAGGAACACCTTATATTACACCAACATAAAATTGAGTGCTAAAAGTTTCGATGATGATTCAAACCAGGTCGAAGCAGGGCCGGACGGGCCGGACTGGCCGTAGCGGGCACCAGGCATTTCCCCGGTGGGCCGCCAGGGTGGGGGCCATTTATGGGCCCCTGGGGGGCCATTTTTGTTACCTGGGGTCGGCAATATCGCCCCCCTGTAGCAAAATCGGCTGAAACTGGTCCTCGCAAACAACTCCGCTGCACCCCCCTCTCCTTCGAGGGGGGGCTGGCCGAGCAGTTTGCCAGGACTGGTTTCGGTTCCCAGTGCCTCATTTACAAACGTTTGATGTGCGGCAGCGCAGCAGGACGTCCTGCTGCACTGCTGTGCGTCAAAAGAAAAGGGCAGGAATGCGCTGTATTTACAAGATACAGAACATTCCTGTCCTTCTTATCTGTGCCTGTGCATGAAAAGCAGCTGTGTAGCAACACAGACACCCCTGCACCAACAAGGGTGCCTGCGTTGCGGGATTGATTGCGTTTGGTCAGGAAGGGACACCATCCTGCACATAAACAATCATTATTGGCAATTTCCTCTTTCAATGTGTGCTGCAGAATGAGTAAAGAGGAAAGTATGAGGAGAAATAAAATAATTTCTCCTTGTTGCACCACTCCTATGCCACCCCTGGGGAGGCGTACGTATCAGATGCATTCCCAGGTTGGCGATTCCTCGTAAATCTGGGAATGATTCAGGATTCCATAGGTGTTGTGTGGGAACACCCACAGCACCTTTCATGGAACACCCCTTTCATGCAGATTTCTTTATGAAAGTAGCACATATTTACAAGGCAATGAAAAGCCACAGAAAGTGGCTTTGCGTGGCCTAGTATATATGCTGCAGCACATTGCGCCACCGGAGAGTAGAAAAAGTGCCACTCCGGCAGCGCAAAAGTGCTGCTAGGGCATAGTAAATGAGGCCCAAGGGCTCTGTTATTTAACACAAATGGGTCATAGTAGTATTACAAACTATAGTGTGTATGTGTTTTTATCTGGAGGTAGAAAGGTCACAGGGGAAGTGTAGTCTACGGGAAACCAAGTGTGGGACATGTAATAATGACCACAAGGTGCAGGTAATTCATGTGCAGATTGATAGGACACTCAAATGAGTGGTAGCGCCAATGAGAGGAACCATAGGTGGTTACAGAAACTGTACTTACTCGGACAGAATGATGGCTTGAAAAATAGCAACAGATTTTGTGATTTATAGCTCGGCACAACACACAAACCAAGGAACTACTTTAAAGCCAAGTAAGAGGACACACATTCATTTTGACACATTCCCATATTTACTATTAATGGTAGACCTGGGAATGAGTCAAAATGCTGCTCCTTACCAAGAGAGGCGTAACGTGGAGAAATATCTTTATTTCTTCTTGTTACTTTCTCTTTATAATTGTGCTGCATTCTGAAAGAAGAATATGCTTCAGGGGATTGTTTTTGTGCAGGAAGGTGCCCATCCTGCTCAAAAGCAATCCTGCAGGCACCCTTACTCCATGGTGCAAGGATGCCTGAATTGGTGCAGGCAGCACATTATGCACCAGCACTGGGAAAAGGCTGGAATGCGCCGTATTTTGATAAATATGGCACAGTCCTGTCCTTTTCTTGCAAATCAGTGGAGCATGGTGACTTGGTGCACTGCACTACTTTACTTTTTGATAAATATGGCCCTAGGTGCGCCAGACTATTTAGGATTGCGCCAGCCAAGGTGGTCTGGGAAGGATCAGTGCACCTTAACTGTCAGAGGTCTATAAACTTGCACACAAGGATGGGCTGATGAATTTAAGCTGGCCACTAATAGAACTATAAATGCTCAGTGGCAGCTGCCGCTGTGTAATGCATATATAAATTATAGAAGTGGCTACAGTGTTTCTCTAGTTAAGGTCATATCTGAGTTTAAATTGAAAGGGCATAACTTTGATGCTGTTAAATAAATATTTTGGAAATGGAAGTTTATAGTGTTTTAGTTTGGCATACCAGGTTTCTTGCAGATTCATCAAGCATTGGGTAAAAAAAAGGGATCATAAAGTGACATTTCCCATTTTTATTCTTATAGGATTCTTTCTCTCTGATACAGTAAAAATGGCGAGGCGGAATCACCAAACTGGCATGCAAGCCAATTTTCTCTCAAGCAAAAGTTTGCTTGATTTGGTGTCAATCCTTTCAGTCTGTTTAGAGAAATTATAGCCAGAAAATAGTTTTCTGTACCTCCTCACATGAAGCCAGTCTGTAAACCACCTTTAGTCCAGGGATGGTCCATGAAGTTAGGTTTGTGGATCATTCACAGGCTCCAAATAAAAAAAAGAATGACATCTGATTAGACATGGCAGTTTTTTCTCCCATTGTCCATTGTGGGTCATCAAACTCAAACCTGGGTCTGAAGCTCTCTGATAGGTTGTCCGCAACCAGAAGAAAAATGTTGTAGGCCATGAGCTGCAGGGCTTGGCTTCTCACGTCAGATTGGGTGCATGAACCTGCGCCTAACTGTTGAATATGGAATGTGATGAAAAAAAACAGAAAATCACTGATAAAATCAAGTTTAACGTGAAAATATGAGTTTAGCTTTGGTTATAAATCCATAACATCTCTCTCTCTCTCTCTCTTTCTCTCTCTCTCTCTCTCTCTCTATATATATATATATATATATATATATATATATATATATACATACATATATATATATATATATATATATATATATATATATATATATATATATATATATATATATATATATATATATATATATATATATATATATATATATATATATATATATATAGATAGATAGATAGATAGATAGATATAGGTATAGACATAGATATAGATATATGTAAAGAAAGACTTCTGACATTTCCATCATGTTCTATCTGCCGCAAACATAAGGGAAAACAGCATGACATGAAATTTGCACATAGGCAAATAGCAACATGTGCAATTCACACATGGTTAAGTATCTCCCAACCTAGAACACTTTTCCAGATGCAAATGGCAGGTTACACATAAAAGATGTTTATCCATATAGTTGTAATCAGGGAGAGGCACAGAGTGTTTTGACAGTGCCTCGACCTGGAACATTTGCTGCTATTGCAGGGCTCGAACATGTATGGGATTAAGATTTAACTTTCAAGCTCTGCTGCCATGACTGAAATAATGTAAGCAGTGCTTGTTGCACCCACAGCGTAATTCATTCATAAAACAGATAGGCTTAACTTAACAAATAAACCTTTCAATGTTCCATAAGTGGATTCAACACACTTCAGCTATCCCATAATTTAAAACCAAAGACAGTCAACCGGTGCATGTTTGCTGCTGGTGCTAGCTTTCCCAATGCTTGTAAAATTACGGTGCAAACACTGGCAAAGTCAGTAGCAGCTAACTTGATACCTCTTTTGTAAGTATAAAAAAATAGCATTGCAAGATGGCGAAGCATTATTTTCTATACTTCTGTGGAAAATGAGCCCATAATTCTATCAATGCCCAGGCCGCTGGCGCAAACCGCCTCTTAGTTCCCATGTTGAATAATTACCAAAATAAAGAGACGGGCGCTGGAAGCAGGAATCAAGAACAGAGTTTAATTCTCATGAGGAGAGCCTGTCATGTCAGACACGAAACAAGGTGCCATCGGGAGGTGCTCTAACAAGTGAGCTTGAGACTCTGGCTTTTATACATTTGCAGAACATTTGATGATACAATCAGGTCAGTGTGTCGCAAAAGGAAAACATTCCTATAATCCTCGTGATGATCCTACTCCACATACGTTCACAATGGGGACCCTTGACCTGCTGATAAGAGGGAAGGGCGGTCGTGCAACTGAGTGTGTCGTAGGATGTGTGCGCCTGATCATGGCCCAGGGGGTGGGGTGGCTAGGCATACAATAAGGGCAGTAAATGGTATCTCCTGGCTTAGGCGATGGCCTCGGACATGTGTGGTCAGCCGAACTCGGGGGAAGGGGTCATCAAAGGAGTGGTATTCATGCCTGCGTGGACAATCGAGCGCGGAGGGAGGGCTCGTCAATAGAGGGGCATTCATGGAAGGGAAGGAGGTGCTGGTCAGGCGCGGCCGTGACTCTCAAGGACAGGGCTTTGCGAAAGAAGAGGGTTTATGACTTGCTCATATGAGGAGAAGGAGGGGGGGGGTCAGGGTGCATGCAGGGCCAGAGTCGCGCAGAGAGAGAGAGAGAGAGAGAGAGAGAGAGATCTTATGACCTGTATATGAGAGAACAGGGGCAGTCAGATACAACTGGGGGGCTATGTCAGCTGAGGCGAAGGATGCCTCTTCAAGAGGGAAATGGGGGGGGGGGGGTGCCTGGGTCAAGCAGGAGGGTTGCCTTTCATAGCAGGGTCGCGCAGAGTGCTGGGTTTCATGGTCTATGTATGTGAGAGTGGGAGAGGGGGGGGGGTGCTCAGATGCGCGCAGGAGGGAAGCCAGTGATTCTAATGAGTGGGCAAGAGGCCAAGGTGCCTAAAATGGCTGTCATGTACACATGGGTACAGGCCTTTGCGGGCTGAGGGATGCAGTCAATGCTTTACAATATTTCATGGTGCGTGCAGGGAGGGGAGTGGGAAAAAGGGAAATGAACGTTGCTTATGTACATCAATACTTCTTATTTTCTACAGTCGCCCCTTTTTACATAGCAAAGTTCATTTTTGCAGTCGATGAAGGTACATATAAACAGGTGCGATCGAAGAATTTGCATTTGTCAATACTAACATATGGCATATAATCATGGACAGTTGATTTGTTTGGCAGAACGCAGCACATAGGGGATGGCATTTGTCGAGTTCCTATCATTTCAAACCACTACATAGCATAAATGTTTCTGACTTAAAAATGTGACCAATGAACATTTTGACCAAGTTGTCAAGGGAGGAATTCAGTTCAATACGCAAGATCTCTTCGTCACAGTGTCTTTTATCAGTGAGCCATCACTGGTAGGCTCTAGTCCGTGTCCTTTCGTTGGCGCTGTTGAGCACCCGCGGTGGAGCTATAGGTCCAGCTCGGTTCTATCCTTACGCGTTGCAGGGTGCGGTCAGTCCTCTGCTGTTAGACCACAGTCCTGTTCCCTAACCAATCCTTTGAGTGGCGCCTTAAGCTTGGCACCTATATTTCCGTGGCGTAACCCCATTTCCATCTAGATGCTGTTCTTCCTTTCAGCAGAGAGTCGCATGGAAAAGAGGGTGTGCGGTTTCGTTAGTCGATGGGAGTGAGAGGGCGGAGTGGGGGCAGATTTCCCGGGACACACCAAAGGGACCAAGGGAGCAATGGATAACAAGCAAGCAGGCCCATCAATCGGGCTTGAAAAGAGGGACGGAGGCTCCAGGCACACGTGGGTTGGCGGACAGAGAGCTTCAGGACAGCCCTTCATTCTTTCCTTTACCGCCTTTGAGAGTGCTGCCTCGTCCCGTTTCTTGTTGTGCTGCGGCTCCACCTTTGGTTGAGGTCGCATGTGTCTCATGATCTGCAGCCACGCTGTGCGTCACGTCCGGCCCTTCTCCTCCGGTGATTGAGTATCTTTAAATGGGTAAAAACAAGTTTTAGAGAACTGGCAGGAGAAGAGATTTTTACATATGAATTCCACTCGCAATCCTAGCACCTGGCGTTATGCTCATTGGTCATAGTCAGAAGTCTATTACCATGAAGTAAGTAGGTGGGTATTTCTACTGCGTTCGCACCAAGTCTAATCGGCGTTCGTTCATGACATATATGGACAGAGGTCGGACTCTTATCACCTGCGTATTTCAACAAAAACCCCAAGATTGACAACATTCAGGAGAGACTCGTCCTTCTAATTCGAGCCTTAACAGTCTTACATTTCCCTTTAGAGCTGGCTAACTCTTTAAAACAAGCGGGGGGTGCAATCATTGAAAGACAGGGTCAAACATGTTTTTCTCGAGGAGCGGCAGTTACTCATGGTCATCAGATATATATATCGGGGACAGTAGCTGGGGTCGATCAAGTGGGGCGGGGACGCTTCGGGCATTCGTGCTTGGGTGCAAAGGGGTGGGGCAATCTGGGCATTGGGGGTCAATCTGGACCTTGGCGCTTGTCTCTAACAATAAAAATTAGGATGCCATTGACATATAGTTCCCCTATAAAAGGCCAAATTGGGGGACCTTAGTCGTCTTACCTGTCCTTTCCTTCTCAGCCAATTTCAGGTTCATTCATTTTGTAGAAAGGAGAGGTAGTAATATGGCGAGATACAATCATTTTTGTTTCGGTCAATTTCGCTGAACACCTTCGCGTTCAATAAGTTATCCAATCAGACTGGTGCCGACGAGGCACAATATTACCATACAAAAAGGATGGGACAGGGGGACTCTCGTAGGGAGTGAGAGTCGTCCGCAACCTAAACGAGCCATTCGGTACACGTATGACATGTAGAGAGAGGGAGAGAGAGAGAGAGAGAGAGAGAGTGAGAGAGAGAGAGAGAGAGAGAGACGTGTACAAAAATAGGTCATTTAGTGTGCTCACAACGCAGAACGACAGAGGTCAGGTAACACGCAAACGCAGACAGAGGGAAGACATAAACCCGTACATTACATACACACAAACTCAGACAAGGGAAGACAGTACATGTGTTACATACAAAAGAGTTCACGACAAAACATAAAACAGTTATTGGCCAAACAGAACTTCTGCATGCTGCGCATCTTTAGTATCCTATTTATCTACGTGCTGAGCTCTTTTTACCTTTTCCTCCTTTTCCTCTCATTTTCCTTTTCGTTTGTTATTTCTTCGAGCCTTCTCATTTGCCAATACTTACACCTCGATTAGTTGATCAGAAATTAACCTGGTCGCGCTATTTACCCATGGTTGGATCTTAAATCATTTTTCAGTTTCTTCCTTTGGTGGGAAGTTCTCCAGGCTGAGGCAACGGCAAGTATTGATCGGGAGAACAGTCGGACAGCTTGGCTATATCTATGAGAGTGTGAGAAAGGGGGGCAGTGCATCTTGAACATCAGCAACATTTCTTAACTTCCCAGACGGGTGGTGCCTGGGTACCCTTACCTCAGGACTTTCCCTAGTCCTTCCCTATCTAATAAAACGTCATAATCGCATTATCTAGCGTGCTAATTTCGAGTCAATTTCCGTCATACAGTACCCGTCAAGTTTCTATGTCAGTCCATCCTCCCAGTCGTCAGGCTCTAACGGCGGAACAGTCATATCTACGTCTATGTCTGTCAAAGTTTGTTAGCACAAGTACTATGCTCAGATCCCCTTTTTCTCCTTTTGTCAGTCGCTTGATCGTCGCTTTTCCATACTTCAGCCGACGTTCCGACGGGACCTGCAGAAGGGAGGAGAAGAAAAAAGGGGGGGGGGGGGGTGCAGCATTCAAAACACATCAGCGCGCATAAATCCGAAAATGTTTTTACCTACCACATACTCGACCTATCTCCACGTAGTGCATTTCTTTACCATCACGGCGTTTAAGCCCAGAGGGACCAGAAATGTCAGACAGATAATCATTGACGATCTGCGTATCTACATGAGTTACTTGGTCGTAACCCCTTTTGATCGGGTACAAGGGTGGCGGTCAGGTGGCATTTCTGTGGTGTCGTTTTAGGGCTTCTAAAGCACTTTTCCGGCTGCCTGTGACACATAGTGTGGCTGCTAAATATCGGGTCCTTTTTAACCTTTAGCCTTCATCATACTTTCTCGTTGCTCACAGTAGTAATACATTCAAAACTCATTAATGCAACCGCTACAACTATGCTTTCGTTTTCAAAATACTTTTAATAAAAAGTGTTGACGTATAAATACAGGCCTACAACCCAGCGGACTAGCCACGGAGCAAATTGGAACTGTACATAGGAAGAACGAAGCTGGTGGCAGTTCATTGCATAGAGTGCGGCAGTGCAATAAAATCGTATTAAACTCCCCTACAGAGCAAACATGATGCATGTCAGTAATTCATCTTTAATAAATTCATAAATACATTATCCAATGTTCATTCATTACCTAAATTACACCAATTCATTTTCCAACTCATAATCAGTACCCACCGTAAGTCAATTCATTGTCCAAGCACATACTCAATATCCTTCATATCTACTTTCATTATCCAAAACGTTATATATATCTCGGGGCAAAAAGCTTGCGCAATCAGGGTGCAACAAAGTTTATTCAAAACGTCTCATTTTGTGTCGGCGCCATTTTGGGTGGGGTCAGGCGAGTTCCAGCACAGTCAGAGTGTCTCTAGTCTCGCATGGTTGGCCCAGAACTTTCCGTTGGCAGTTCAAAAAGTCTTGTGCTATGTGGTTAACAGTCTAACAATATGGACCATGAGTCAAAGAGTGGGAAGGGCGGCAACAATTTTCCTACCGGGTCATTCTGGTGTTCCTCCGGAACTGAACAAGTCTGTGCCGTGGCTGCATTTTAGCCATTTCCAATCCGAGGCTGGTGCCGGCAGGAGTTGCTCCGATGTCGTGGTTCCCAGCGAAGGGGGCGGGGGCGCCCATGAGGAGGGATCGGGGTGCCCCCCGGCTCTTATAGAATCTTCAAGGTCGAGGAGAGACGATATGGAGCGTGTGCCCGTCCTGGGCAGAAGACCGCTTTTTGATGTTGACCCTCTTTAAGTAAGAGCATTGGGGTGTCGCTGGAAGCCTCCACCTGGAGGGAGGTGGGGGAGGCTCGTTCGCGCCGCCTCCCCCTTCCAGCGACCCCGCGCCGTTCCTCGGCTCCGTCGCTTCGATATTGGCCGTGCCAGCCATTGAAGATGGGGGGGGTGGTCGGCGGCTGAGGCAAGACAGCCCCCCCTTTTCTCTTGACGTGTGGCGGGACTACCTGGAACTGTCCAGGCGTCGACATGTGGCGGGACTACTTGTCACTATGCAGGCGATGGCATGTGGCGGCACTACCTGTAACTATCCAGGAATTTGACATGTGGCGGGACTACTTGCAAGCGCCGCCATTCTCGCTTTTGGCTTCGGCCTTCTTCGTGGGTCGGACCAGGCGAGAGACAGAAGGGGGGGGGTGGTCGGTGGCTGAGGCAAGACAGCCCCCCCCCGTGGCCTGCAGGGCAGCAGGAGTGGAGAGAAGGAGAGGTCTCTGCCATTCTTTGGACCGCCTGCCCAACATCATCTCCTCCTGACCGTGGCCAGGCGAGCCCCTCGTGCCACGAGGCCTCGCCTTCCGGATGGGCGTAACCGCGGACCCGTTGCACTTCGGGAGCTTCCGGAATGGGGGTAGGTACCTATTGATTTGCTTTCTATTTCATGTGACCGTTATTTGGGCGTGGTGGGAAATGAGGCAGACATGTTTAGGGCAGAAATAGGCAACGGAACCTAGCTACCTCGTGGCTGCCTTGGTGTCAGGCTTGTCTTCCCTCGCCATTTTTATGTTTCTTATTGCTAGTTATTTCTAACGTTTTTTATTTTATTTTTAACGAAGTTGATAACTCCTCAGTGGCCTACTGATTTCGCCCAACTCCTTTTCTTGTATTTTTATGCCATAACCTATTATGAGCCATAGCGACTAGTCCACACTTAATGAACAGGTCCTTATTAGGTGTGCCCTCCAGTGGAGCTGGATAGTTCAACTCTAATAAGTGGTCCGGGCTAAAACAGGCTACCAACCAGTGGGGAGAAGATAGGCATGACGGATTACAACGGGGACAAAAGTCTGCATTACCTATCTTATCACAGCGGGCAAAGACTAGGCAGAATATTTCTATTCTCCGTTGTTTGGCGGCGGTGAATACCTCAAACGAACCAATACCGAATAATCGGCCAATCAAACAATTCAGTGGGGAGAATAAGTGGGCACGAAAAGTTATCGCTACCCACTCTTTCTCTACCTGCAAAGCGAGACCTTGTTCTTCCCTGTTTGCAGACAAAGAATCTCCAGACAATAATCCACGAACGACAGTTCGGGAAACAGTGGGGGAGGAAGATAGGCACGACGGATTACAATGGGGACAAAAGTCTGCGTTACCTATCCTTCACTGCTTGCAAAGAGAGAGCCTGTTGTTTTCTCCGTTTGCAGACGGTGAATCTCCAGAGGGTTTCAACAAAGTGTAATACTAGTATTATCCAACAAACAATCATTTCACAATTTGTCGCATTTACGCGACCTTACCCGGACCGGACCGTGTGGGCAGTTCTTCGCCTTCCTCCTTCCAGCGCCCGATCGTTCTCTTACTCCATGATTTTATCGCAGCAGTCCTGTGGGATTCCAGTCAGGACAGTAGGTCACTCAAGAGAGGTCCGTTCAGAATAGGTGAAGTTCATTCAATCGGCAGCCGGACGAGGGCCCTCTCAAGGCAGGTATACTCCGATCATTTTAGATGTTCACCTCATCGTCTGGATCTCTCTTACTGGACCGTATGTCACTGATGGACCCCGCGTTGGGACGCCAATTGTGGAAAATGAGCCCATAATTCTATCAATGCCCAGGCCGCTGGCGCAAACCGCCTCTTAGTTCCCATGTTGAATAATTACCAAAATAAAGAGACGGGCGCTGGAAGCAGGAATCAAGAACAGAGTTTAATTCTCATGAGGAGAGCCTGTCATGTCAGACACGAAACAAGGTGCCATCGGGAGGTGCTCTAACAAGTGAGCTTGAGACTCTGGCTTTTATACATTTGCAGAACATTTGATGATACAATCAGGTCAGTGTGTCGCAAAAGGAAAACATTCCTATAATCCTCGTGATGATCCTACTCCACATACGTTCACAATGGGGACCCTTGACCTGCTGATAAGAGGGAAGGGCGGTCGTGCAACTGAGTGTGTCGTAGGATGTGTGCGCCTGATCATGGCCCAGGGGGTGGGGTGGCTAGGCATACAATAAGGGCAGTAAATGGTATCTCCTGGCTTAGGCGATGGCCTCGGACATGTGTGGTCAGCCGAACTCGGGGGAAGGGGTCATCAAAGGAGTGGTATTCATGCCTGCGTGGACAATCGAGCGCGGAGGGAGGGCTCGTCAATAGAGGGGCATTCATGGAAGGGAAGGAGGTGCTGGTCAGGCGCGGCCGTGACTCTCAAGGACAGGGCTTTGCGAAAGAAGAGGGTTTATGACTTGCTCATATGAGGAGAAGGAGGGGGGGGGTCAGGGTGCATGCAGGGCCAGAGTCGCGCAGAGAGAGAGAGAGAGAGAGAGAGAGAGAGAGAGATCTTATGACCTGTATATGAGAGAACAGGGGCAGTCAGATACAACTGGGGGGCTATGTCAGCTGAGGCGAAGGATGCCTCTTCAAGAGGGAAATGGGGGGGGGGGGTGCCTGGGTCAAGCAGGAGGGTTGCCTTTCATAGCAGGGTCGCGCAGAGTGCTGGGTTTCATGGTCTATGTATGTGAGAGTGGGAGAGGGGGGGGGTGCTCAGATGCGCGCAGGAGGGAAGCCAGTGATTCTAATGAGTGGGCAAGAGGCCAAGGTGCCTAAAATGGCTGTCATGTACACATGGGTACAGGCCTTTGCGGGCTGAGGGATGCAGTCAATGCTTTACAATATTTCATGGTGCGTGCAGGGAGGGGAGTGGGAAAAAGGGAAATGAACGTTGCTTATGTACATCAATACTTCTTATTTTCTACACTTCCAAGATGACCACCACTCTGAGTCTAGATGCACAAGTGGTCCTCTTAAACGTATAGAAAATAATGTTCCAAGAAGACTCAGTACCATTTTCTGTACTTCAAAAATGGCTGCTACGTTGTGTCTAAACGCAGTGTGGTGCCATGTTTGAAGCATATAGAATAATGTTCCAAGATCACAAAGCAAACATCAGCAGGTGGCCATCTTGCAATGCTACTTTCTGTACTTTCAAGAAAGTCGGCAGACCACCCAAGTCTACCTGGGTGACTTCAATCTCCACTGGAACGACCAGAAAGACACAGTGGTAAATAGTCTCAAAACTTTCCTTAATGCACTTGACCTCACCCAAATATGTGATAGACGAACACACTACAAAGGCGCGATACTTGATCTCATCATTGCCAAAGAGAATTCTACACAACTGGAGACGATTCTACCCTGCGACTAGTCAGATCACCACATTATCACATTCTTTATCAATGAAAAAGTTAAACCTAACCCGACTCAACCAATCAAATCCAAAACATTGAAAAGGGACATGAAGAATCTCAACGCCTCTACTCTGCCTCCCCACATCGGCAATCTCCTCCTTCCCCCTTCAGGTGCCTCGGATGTTCAATCACTGACTGACCACTACCTTGAATCTATAAATACATTAGTCAATGAAGTCGCCCCACTGCAACTGAAGAGAGTCTCCACCAAAACTTCTAACCCCTGGTATGACGACAGACTCAATGACGACAGGCGTTCGATGCGAATGGCAGAGCGCTCCTGGAGAGCGGACCCCTCAGCACTGCACCTCAAAAGGCTCAAAAACAAGAGAAATGCCTACTTCAGGAAAATAAAGCGAACAAAATTGGACTTCTTCAGCCGCCAATTGGACCAAGCAAAAAACAGGCCAAGAAAACTCTTCGAACTAATCAAAACCCAAACAAAGGCACAACCCCTACAATCAAGTAGCACAACAAGCGACACCCCACACTGTGAAGACTTCTCTGCTTTCTTTAAGCTAAAGACTGACAACATAAGAAATGACCTCATCATGGATGTAAGCCGATTCCCCAACCACACAAGAATGGCTAACACTCAACCTAAAAACATGGCTTCCTGGCAGTACTTCGATACCTACTCGGAACAAACAATACACAAACTGCTCTGCACCTTGAAGCCCTCTAACCACCACACAGACCCTCTACCTGCTAATGCTGTAAAAGACTTCATCCCCTTGCTCCTCCCTCTCTGGACCAAAATCATCAACTGCTCCCTGCAACAAGGCCTCATTCCGGACTCCCTCAAGGTGGGGCAAGTCACACCTATACTCAAGAAACCTACAGCTGATCCGACTGACCTAAACAATTACCGACCCATAACCAATATCCCCACCCTGGCCAAACTGCTGGAGAAATGTGTCCAACTCCAACTAACAAGACACATTGACCAATTTGACCTCCTCAATTCTCATCAATCAGGATTCCGAGCGAAACATAGCACGGAAACAGCTATGACACACATAATTGATGACGCCCTCCAAATTCTTGATCGCAATGAGTCCTGTCTCCTCATCCTTCTTGACCTCTCGTCAGCATTTGACACGGTCAAACATGAGAACCTGCTGGAGCTGCTAAGCACTAGAATGGGTCTATCGGGAACGGTTCTCAAATGGTTTTCGTCCTTCCTACACAACCGGTCTCAGAAGTTCAAGATCGATAATGTGCTATCTTCACCTGTGCCTGCAGATCTAGGTGTTCCACAAGGATCCTCCCTCTCCCCCACTTTGTTCAACCTCGTCATGGAACCGCTCGCCACCTTGCTCCAAGCTTCTAATGTCCAATTCCATATGTACGCCGACGACACACAACTGTACCTAAAGCTTCAATCTCCGGAAGATATCAAACATCTGAATTCCACGCTTATTAACACTCAATCTTGGCTAGCCGATAATCACCTCAAAGTAAATGCTCTGAAAACTGAGTTCCTTCTCATCTCACCCCCGGCGAAAATTTCCACCACCCAAACATGGCTCAACAACCTAACAGCACTCACTGTCCAACCCACCATCGTGGACTCAGCGAAATCCCTAGGCATCACACTGGACGCCAAGCTCAACATGCAGCAACACATCAGCAAAGCCACAAAAGCAGCTAATTTCCAAATCAACACACTGAGGAAAATCAAACCCTTCCTCCCGACTGAAGACTTCCAAACTGCTGTACAAGCGTTAGTCATCCCTCGAATCGACTACGGAATTGTGACCCTCAGCGGACTCCCGCTATCCACAACAGCACCCTTAAGAGCCTCCCTGAACGCTGCCGCAAGACTCATTACTGGCTCAAGAAAACATTTGCATATTTCCCCAGATTTAAAGTCCCTAAAATGGCTGCCTTTTGAAGCCAGAATACAACTAAAAATTGCAGTTATGACACACGCGGCCGTGCACCACAATGCACCCAACTACCTCGCTCAAAAATTGTCCATATCAGGAGGTTCGAGGTCCAATAGAAGCTCAAAAAATCTACTCCTGAAACCCCGTAGGTTCAGGAAAGAGAAAACCTACAAGCGCTCCTTCTCAGGAATGGCACCCAGGATCTGGAATGCGCTCCCGCCTGAAACTAGGCGTATCTCCTCCGCTGCACTCTTCAAGAAAGAGGTGAAAAACATCCTTCTGGCCAAGATCTCCTGAATCTTATAGGTGGTGGATCAGCGACTCTACATTGCCTTGTATCAATGCTCACCTTGACCTTTGGCACTATACCTCTACTTGATGGCGACACTACTACGCTACTTTCTTCCTACCGACCAATATATGAGACACATTGGGTCACTGATTCACCCTCCCGATGCCCTCACTCAGTGCGCTCTCTATACTAAAACACTGGTATAAGCCTGCCACACACCCAAGGTGTACCTGAACACCTCTGTAATTGGGATCAATGACTTGTGCCGTTTTATTACCTGTTCACCTGACTATATATTGATATGTTTTATGTATTTTATTATTATCCTTTCATGTTAGTGACTACTACATTGCTCCCATTACCTCTGTTCATTCCTACTGCCCCTACCCTGTCATTGTGAAGCGCTCTGATATCTGTAAGGATCTTGTTCGCGCTATATAAAACTTTGAATAAATAAATAAATAAATAAATAAATAAGAAGGCCACAACACTGCGTTATTCAACTTCATCTTGCACCTACAGAGTTACTGTGATATTATGGATACCACAGTTTTCAATCAAGTCACACTTTTTCATCAACATTTGCAGAGCTCAGAGACTTTGGCTACTTGCAGAGCTCTCAAACCTCCTAGTTCTATGCATGACTAGCTAATCCAGTCGAGTTTCTTTTCGTTGCCATTCTTGGATTTCAATTTCTGATTATTCCTTTATAAAGGTGGAACTTCAAGTTAAAAACACAGACTCTTCTTAACCTCCCCTTTTACTACATATGAGTCACCCCTAAGGATGACCCCAGGTAGCCCAGGGAGCAAGGTGCTATATAAGTAAAAGGTAGGACATTTACTATTATGTTTTGCATATCCAGGTAGTGACAAACAGCCAAGTTTGTTTTTCACTACGGTGAGGCCTACTCCTCTTATAGGCTAGCATTGAGAATTCCCTTATACACTTTTAGACAGCCACACACGCAGGAAGGATAAGTGTGTCAGAGTACCTATGTTCATACATTTTCATTCTGATGGACCTGCCTGGGCAGGATGGCAGTGTGGCGCTAACACTTCTCTGAAAAGGTAGTTTCCTGTCCCCACACAAAGGGCTGATTTACACCTGATAGATAGTCTGGCAGACAGGGCTGAATTGAAAGGAGGACATGGGCCTTTCAAGGTGTTGCTTTGAAGTCCCCCACATCAAAGGCACTTTTGGGTGTACATACTGGGTCTCTGACCCCCTAAAATCATACACTACTGGTCTTGTAACTGAAGTTCTTCCAGAAGAACGTTGGTGCTGCTTAAATGACTTAATTGGACTGATGATCTGGAAGGCCTGCTTTTCTAATTGTTGTCTTGCTGCCTGCTGCTCCCTGACTTAGCTGAAGGAGAGCTGTACTCTGCCTTCAATCCAAGTGTGCTCTAAGTGCTTGTTGGCTTGCCTCCTGTTGCCTGAGACTTGGGCATATCGAAGTCTCTACCCCTGCTACTGTGGCTGGCTCACTGGAAGTGGGCAAGATACTTCAACACAACAATCAACTCGGCTGCAGGAGTATAGCATTGGAACCAGCACTTTGCTTCCCGAGATTGCCGCATGGGACAGCGTATCACTGCCACTTTAGCTTGCAGAGATCGACACATCCCCTTCACTGCGTGGAGAGTATTCTGGAACATCGTTTGATGCCTCTCGACTCCTGCACCTGTCTACAGAAACATCCCATCCCCATCAGTGCTTGGAGAAAATTGATGTACCCTGGACTTGCAGGACCCTCATTGACGGATCCCACGATGCATCTCGCTGTTGTGACCACGAAAGGTTCTTTGTTCACCGAGGCCTGCGTGGCTCCTGTAGCCAGCCGGCAGTCCATCGTGGTCGACCCGAACTTTGACTTTGCCCCAGTTCAGTGAGACCTAAAGTGACTACTACAGCGCTGTTTGCTCCTAAGTGCAATTTTTTCGCATATTCTTTTGAAATTCAATGTCAACAACTTCTATACATTGAATTTTTGTTGTTTTGGTCTAGTTTAGTTCAGAATATAATAAACTATTCTTCTAAACCTTTTGTGGTGTATTTATTGTGTTACTGTGTGTGTGTGGTGCACAAATACTTTACAGATTGCCTCTTTAGATAAGCCTGACTGCTCTGTGCCAAGCTACCAGAGGGTGAGCACTGGTTATGTTTTAGTGTCTATTTAGCTTACTCTGATTAGACTGGTGGTTCCTGTTTGGCCTGGGTGCACACTTCAGCCAATTAGGAATCCCAGTTCCAATTGTTATTATGAGCAGTATTTTGTTGTGAGTGATTTGAGTAAAAATACCTTTTTTTTGCAAAAGAATAAGCTTTGGCTAGACATTGAATTATTAACTGGTGTTGGTTATTTATGGGTTTCTGAGTCTGTAACCCAACACCATCTCTCTGAGTGAGCTGCTTGGCTGTGATACCCCGAGGGTTCAGACCTAAAGGAGAGCACTTGCTGTTCAGTTTAAGGCTCAAAGGAATGTTAACCAAAGGTGTTCTTTCCTGCATTGATGAACCTGTTTAGTTATTTAAGGACAGATAATAGTGAAGCTGGCCAGAGACTCAAAGGTGGGGTTGCTCCAAGATCTTCATAGGTTTACATTTCAAAGCAAGGAAAGCATGTGGTGCATTTTAGACGCTTTCAAAGGATCTTAAGTACCAATGTTCTAGGATTTTTGGCATGTGTGCTTCATTTCTGAGCACAGTAAATTGATTGTTACTTTTAATAAGAGCTGTAGCACACAGCCTTTCTAAAAGCCCAAATTCTTAGGCAGTTTGAAACAATATATAAATATTCTTTGATGATGCTAGGGGCCTCTCACAAAGGTAAACTTTCACTTTTGGTGTATGTGTACTCTTTTATGCAATTCACAAACTACAAGTGTAGTTTTACATGTAGTATTTAAAAGACTGCAGAGACTGCCCTATCTTTTAATGTGCAGAGTTCTCCGCAGTCGGAGAGATACTACAGGTAAAACTCATAGTTTGTGAATAGCAGCAAAACAGTAAACTTACACCAAAAGTGTAGGTTTACCTTTGTGAATATGGCCCTAAGTGTTTCAAAACCCTCAAAACATGTAGCATCACAAAGGATAAGGCTTACACCACAAAAGAGATTTTGTTTGGAAAGAGAAATCCTTTAGGAACAAGAGAACATTGTCTTAAGTATCTCAAGATAGCTGTAGGGAGCACCTACTTTTCTTTGCTTTCACATAAAGTTACACAAGAAAATGCTGGGCTTAACTCAAGAAATTATTGCAAAGTATAAATTTTGTTTGCTTAGTATTCAAATCCAGATATAAGATAATGGTGCTTTAAGGAGCAGGATTATGTATTTATGAGCTGGGCCACTCCCTGAAGCATAATTAATAAATAGTATGAATAGTTCCTAAACAAATATATGGTGTGTGAGACTGGGCGCATTACCAATGACAGGAACCTAAACTTTAACAGCATACAGACATGAAACAAACTGTTACATTGCCACTTGCAAGCACAAGCAGCAACCCTTTAACCCTAGTTAAAGTTTGGCAGATAATAGTAGCTCTCTAGTCACTGAAGTGACAAATTAACCTTTTCTTAATCTTAAAATGAGTGCATTCTATCGCAGCATAATGGTTTTACTAGCCTTCTTTCCTAGCATATGCTCTGAGTAATCTTTTCCTTCACTAACAGTTCTGAATATTTTCAGAGAAACAACAAGACAGCTTCTACAGGCTGTATATACATTTTTGTCTGTCTCGCAAAATAGTTCATGATAGGGGGTAGGATGAAGAAAGGCATGGATCCAGCGAGAGAGTACTTTTGACATGGTCACACTGGATGGGTGCCAATGTGCTTCAAAACCAAGAGGGCCCTTCTGTGCAAAACAATACTGTGGAACGTCATCTATTTTATCAGCATTCAATGGACAAACAAAAAGTGAAGGATGGATTACTTGAATTAATCTTGGCCTTACTCTCGGTTGGGTTAAAGCGGAAACAGGGATTACAAGATATGGTTTAGCAGCATTAGGGCTAACCACTGCCGCTCACTTCTAATGCAATGGAGCTTTGCTTTTGTTTTAGAGAAGAAGAGGATTAAGCAGTACATCAAATAATAGTCACAATAACTATTCTGATTCTTACTCAACAAAGAGAATTTGTAGTAGTTTAAAGAGTTTACTACTCAAATAGTAGTTATCTTTTATTTAAAAATGTCAAGTTAGATTCTGATTTTTTTCAGTAGTCACTATATAAATGACAGAAATATAAAATCAATACAGATTAATCAAATCATGTAATAAATACAAGCGTGTTACATAAAAGAAAGAATCCCTGTTCTAGGAATCAGGTAAAAGTGGAGATAGTCAGAATCTCAAAGCAATGGGACATAAAGTCTGGTTCTGGCTAATTGGAAAAATGTTCTCTTTAGCAAGAGAGAGGATCAAAAAGGAGTGGTTACCTACTCGAGGAACACACAGTATTATAACATCACATTCCACAAAGCCTTTTGTAACATGTTGCTCTTCTTGTCTCTCATCAACCAATCAGCCTCCGATGCTCTCCTGGGAACATGATCACTCCTCATCTTCTCACATGATTACAATAGTCCACTGAGAGCAATGTTACTTTTGCGACTAAATTATTACAACTATGTGCTCTTGTGGAGTTTATCTCATTCAGGATCACTTTCCCACATATACACTATATCTTTCACCTCCTAATATCACGTTTCTAAACAACAGTCTATGTAGAAGGCGAAACATCTGTGTTATAACAAGTAAACATTTTGAGGAATCACCATTGATTGGGAAAAACAAATAGGTTAGAGGGTCAAGCTTACTTTTTAAACTCTACATTTGAATGTATGAACTCTTCATTACCCTATTAAATGACAAAAAGTAATCATAAGTCAACAGTGGTCTGTGTTTAAGTAGAAACATTATCGGTACTATATAAGTAACCTATTAATTATCAAGCGCAAGTTCATAGAGAGGTCAAGAATCACATTTTTATATGCATATTAAGCATTTTCTATTCAAGCTTGTTTTTCAAGTGGCATTGATTCAGACCTTTAAGGCCTAGTATGAGTTAATAGTATAGCTTACAGTGTTTTGCATTATAAACATATTATTTTCATCAAAGCTTGCACATTAATGTTGCCCAAAGTTGCTATAACCTGTGCTGTTTGTTAATTTAAAACGTTCTTTCTCAGTTGCATTCCACTTCACTTCTTTGGTCCCTGCGTGACTACAGACATGATCCAGTGCACACGTCAGCCATCGCCAGGCCTTCCCCAAAAGGTCAATCCCATTCAAACTACTAGGCCACTTCCAATCTGCATAGGACCAACAGAAACATATTTTTGAGGCTTGTTGTGCCTTGTTAGAAATGAGGGTCTCTAGTTGGCAAGGGTTTGTACTTTTGTCCATGTAGGGGCCCTTCTTCCTAGTGAGGGTATGGGGGATATACTCCTAAAATAACCCCTGCTCACCCCCTTGGTAGCATGACATGAGCAGACAGGCTTATCTCAGAGGCAGTGTGTAAAGCATTTGTGAATTCATACAGTAATACAGTGAAAACACTACAAATGGACACCACACCAGTTTAGAAAAATAAGAAATCTTTATCTAAACCAAACAAGACCAAAACAACAAAAATACACAATACAGTGATACAAATATGACTTTCAAATAGTAGAAATAGTTCTGTTCCAAGAAAATTAAGGATGCAACACTATTCACACAAAGTACCTTGGATGCGTTGCATACATAAACAAAAAGGGTCACAGGAAAAGTGATGCTGCGGTTCCTTACACGCAGGGATGGTGATGTGTTGGTTCCTTGCCTTGGGGGAGGTGATCCGTCGGTTCCTTACTGGTGCATAGGGAAGGTGATGCATCACTTCCTTACTGGAAAGGAGGTGATGCATCGGTATCTTACTGCGTGGGGAGGTGGTGCGTCGGTTTCTTACTGCATCCCCCAATGATGTGACAGACCTGGAGCTCAATGCGATGAGTGATGATCCGGGACAATGCGAGGGTTCTTGCAGCCACACAGCAGGGTGTCGGAATTGGGGCATGATCTCTGAGATCGATGCACCCGATGTGGCGTGCGGTGAATCCTTGAGCCGCGGGCAGGCGCTGCGTCATTTTCTTCTGTGATGCATCGGAAACAGGTACAGATGTGTCATGCTTCTCGCCGTTGCTTTGTTTTTCCAGCTCCCAACAGCCAGAACAACCTCCAGAGTCCCAGAACAGCTACACGCACCTCTTGGCAGGTCAGAACTCTCAGCAAGGAAGTTCAGGGGAGCTGGGGGGAAGTATTTGTGTCCCTGAGACTTCAGAACAGGAGGCAAGTTCTTCTTAAAGCCCTTGGAGATCTTTCTCAAGTGGGGGGACACAGCACACAGCAAAGTCCTTTTCCCTTTCCATGGCAGTAACAGCAACTGCAGGCCAACCCCAGACAGCAAACAGCAAAGGGGCAGTACTCCTCCTCTGTTTCTCGAGCTCTTCTCCTTGGTAAATGTTCCTCTTGATTCCCAGAAGTGATCTAAAAATCTGGGGTCTGGACCCTTCTTTTTATATTACAAAATCCTCTGTTCTCTGTGGCAGAGAAGATCTTTGCCCAGCCAAAAACAATTCTGTCCTATCTGGTGTAGCTTCCTGCCAGGAGGTGGAGGAATCACTGACATATGATCGACAGATACAATATTGACCTAAATTTTTATCGACAGAAAAATATCGATGAACTAATATCGGTACCCTATACTTAATTAAAAAAATACACTATTATCGACCCCTAAAATATTGTCAAACATAATTTTCAATTACGGTAATATCGAATACATAAATATTGTTATGCAAAATATCAAACATCCTTTAAAAATATACAGCATGTTCAAAATATCAACCACAATATATAGACAGCAATATTATCGTTTTTGTAAAAATATCGACAACTCAAAAATAGATCAAACACACAAAAATAAACACCATAAATATAGATAAATAAATAAACATACACTGCATATAAAATACAAGCAAATACATAATTTTAGAAAATAGCGGAACATATTGTAACATTTTAAAGGATACACAATTAATAACCATTTACATGTTATATTTACATTATGTAACATCACATATAATATAATACACATTTAAATAATTCAACTTGTGAAAAAAAAAGTAACTGACTCTTAATTAGCATTTTCCATATATGGAAAGCAACTACCAAAACAATGAAAACAATAAATATCAACCAATAAAAATACACAATCTTAAAATCAACCAATGAGGTTAACCAAACAATTAAATAAACACTTTATAAAGTAGGAAAATGTATTCTTATTTTACAACTTAAACCAAAAACGATAAAGAAGCTGAAACTCTGCCAGATTTCTACCAGAAGCAAGGACTTCAAAAAGTAAGTAAATTACAATCTATAAAATAACAGTCATTCTATTCTTCATAAACTGCTATTTATCATACTCAAATATGGAATATATATATTTTTTCAATTTATGTCTCCTCTACAGATAATTCTCAAAGCATCCATAAAATAACTGCTTCTAAAAACATCTAACTAATAAAGAAAGTACTCAGCAAAATGACCTTTAAAAACATGTAAAACACCCAACAAAATCCCTACTACATCCCAAACACCCACCCCGCCCCATGTACATATTTAATAAAATAAGTAAAAATATGTTTTACTCTTCCTACAGAAAAATCAACAACTTAACAGGATTTAGCCAACAACGAAAGAACATCTCCATTAAAATCAGCTCAAAACCCACACTGTAAGTATATTTATATCAATGTGTATTTATTAAGACATAAACGTACAATATTTATTTTAATAATTTTGATATACATTTGTTGTAGAATTTACCTCATCACAATGACAGAAAGCGCCCAATTTATAACATCACAAAAAGGAAAAGTTTTGCTATGTTACATGGGGTATGGCTATACCCAGGAAAAGCAAAGTGGGCTTAAAGTCAAGTGGAAATGTAGCAAGTACAATTCAATAAGTCTTATGGTCGGGCAACAACTAGAGAAACAACTGTGTTGTATACAAGGGAGCATAACCACCCTCCAAATGTTACTGAAATAGAGGTTAGGAATGCCCTTGATGACATTAGAGAAGCTAACACTAGCTCACAGAAATCTCCCAGTCAAATACTGAAAGAAATGCTGCCTAGATTACCCAAACATGCTACTGGGCAAATGCCCTCTATTTCTTCATTAAAAAGAACTATAGCTCGCAAAAAAAAGTCACAACAGCTACCACACCTACTCCCAAAAAATTTGAAGAGGTGGTAATTCCCCCAGAACTATCTATAACTCATAATGAAGAACCCTTGTTCTCTATGACAACAAATGCAAAGAGAAAAGAATAATTATGTTTGCAACTGCAAACAATTTAATAAAGCTTCAACAATCAGAAACATGGATTATGGACGGGACTTTTACAATCTGTCCCAAACCATTCTACCAATTATACACTGTCCATGCCCTATATCAGAACACCAACATCCCCTTTATCTACGCCTTGCTACCCAATGAACAAAACTCCACATATATGGAAGTACAAACTAATATTAAACAAGTAACAAATATTTTCCACTGAAAATAATTATAGATTTTGAGCAGGATATGATAAGTGCAATTCTAAAATCCTACCCAGATACATCAATTCAGGGATGTTACTATCATTTCAATCAGTGTCTAGGGAGACACCTTCAGGAATCAAAACTTAGGGGCTCATTACGATGGGGGAAGGACCACCACCTCCAGCCATGCGGTGCTGGTCCTTCCGCCATCGGAGCGGAGCTCGATTTTCCCACCACCGAATTAGGATGGCGGTGGGAATCCCAATCTGTCCGAGCTGGACAGGAAGACCGTCCGCTACCAGTCCGCCAGGAGCAATCAATCCGATTGCTTGGCGGATGGACAAGGGGGCATAAAATGGTGGCAGTGCCTAGCAGGCACCGTCCACCAAATTATGATGGTGTATTTTGAAGGGCTTTCCATGGCGGCGATGCCACCATGTAAAGGCTGGTGGAGAATTATTTTGGGGGCCCGTTGTGGGTCCCCGTAGTGTTGGGGGAGGTGTGGGTGCACCGGGGGTACCCATGGAACCCCCCAACATTTCACTGCACCAAGTGGCAGGCACTGTGTGGTGCATGCCAAGTAGTGCCGTGAAATGCACAACATGGCTTTTTCGCTTTGCAGAGGGTGCTGCAGTAAGCAGCATCCACTGCAATGTTAAAAAGCAAACTGCGACCACCATGGTGGCGGTCGCATACTAATTTGGTATACATGACCACTGCATGTATTGCGGACGGTCCCGACAAACAGTTCATTCGCATACCAAAAAAAACCTTCTAGCACTGGCTTATGTCCCAGTTACTGACGTGGCCGAACATTACAACTTTGTACTAGAAAGTCCTTACTACCAGCAACACAAACAAAAATTAAGTCCCCTCCTAGACTATTTTGAAGATACCTGGGTGGGAAGACTCCATAGATCAGGACATAGGAGACAACTAAAATACCAAATTCCATGGTGGAAAGTCTACCTTAGCACACTAAACCAAGAGGCAAAAACAAACAATTGTGTTGAAGGTTGGCATATTGCCTTCCAAGCATCAATAGGACGAAGTACACCTACTCTACACAAACTCCTACTCTCCCTCCAAGAAGAACAGAGATACCAACGGCTAAGAATGTAGCAATCTGCATCGCAAATCAGGCCTAAACTATCCAAACAAACTAAGCAAATATTTGAATACCTACAACAACAAGTCAGACTGTACCCTACAAAAAGAGGCCTAGAATACTCAGCAATAATTGCCAAACGCCTACTCTAAACTCTCAAAGCAGTGCAAAATGTATCATACTGTTCTGTTTAAAATATTAAAATGCATGCAAAATAATAAAACATTTTCACAAAACTAATTAATTTGTCTAATATATTTTTATTAATATATATATATATATATATATATATATATATATATATATATATATATATATATATATATATATATATATATATATATATATATATATATATATATATATATATACACATTAATTAGAGATTTGAAAAAATAAACAACAATAGTAAATTTCGTAGCATTTCCCTCCCACAATAAATAATTAAAATACATTACTGTTTCCGTAGCAGTAGACAGAAAATCCCACATCTTGTAAAACAATCCAGGAAGCTCATAATCCAAATAGAATAAAAAGTCTCCCAAAACAAAATGAAAAAATCCAACTGTTCCAAAAAGTAATCCTCGGTCCGTAAATCCACAATCCATAAACCATAAAAAACCCAAACAAGTTTTTAAAAAAAAAGAAACGCTCCATAAAACCCCAAAAATTAAGGAAGTGTAAAATATTTATTAGTTACTAAAACTAATGTACAGTTCCTTAATTTAAAAAAATCTTCTGATAACCACAACGTCTATTGAACAAAACCTGTAAAAAGACACACAAACATTCCCAGCCACACAAATATACACATGATATACAATAGAACAGTATAACAAACATTATACACATGATAATAGACATATCCTACCATACTTTAAAATTTCTAAACTAGGCCTCAAAAACGAAATCGTCAAAACCTAACGTACGCATAAAAAAACGCCATAACTTCAAAAACCTCACTGTACACACACTAACTACAACTACCTTCAAATGTAATTAAAAATGTAGTTCAAATAAAGAAAAGTAATCTTACCTTGCTCAAAGCGAAGCAGCTCCAGACCGCGACCGTCTTCCCATCGAAATAATCCCAAACTACCGTGAGCGGTTACAAAATACAAGACCCACACAAATATGGCCGCTTTAAACATATAAAATAAATGCAATTTAACGTAAAAAATGTTATTACATTATATATAAAATATTGCATGTTTAATTAAAGTACTACAATTTATATCCTGTTTGTTTGAATGTATTATTAATTTCTTTGGCATTGTAAAATTATAATAATAAACATTATTACACACAATATTTAATATTAATATTCAATGTATTTACATGTTACAAACAACATTTATTAAAACATTTAAAAAAAATTATCTTTAAAAAATGTCTACTTTATAAATAAAATGTATAATAATTAAACCATGTAATAATTATTTACAATAATATTTTATATACTAATATTATTATTTAAAAGGTATTATTATTTGTATTAAAATGTAACTAAGTTTATATTTAAAAATGCATTCATTTTTTTAAACTGTCATATTAAGATGTTATCAATATATGTAACTAAATTAAAACATGTTAATAAGACAGAAATGTGAAATTACATTAGCTGATATTACAAAATTTACACAACTGCTTAAAGCAATGTACTAATGTTATAAAATAATTTTCATTAATTATTACATGGCAATATTTACATACACACTAACTATGTTGTTTTTGTAAAATATATATGATTTCCTGTCTCTCTGTATTGGTTTATTTTACATATTTTTAATAAAAGATGTATTTTTTGTTGATTTCAAAATATTTTACAAGAAATACACATCAATACATTAATTAAAAGGTCTAATTCATTGTCTACCATTTTATTAATGTTATATATAATGTTACAAATTATGTTTATTTTTATTCAGTAGGCTGTGTAAAATAATGTTTTAATAAACTATATATACAATATGATTTTTTTATTCACAACTGTCTTATAATGAAAATGCTACATTAATTTAAACTGTAATAATTTAAAAAAATATATAAATTAAAACACATTTAGCCAGTTAATATTAATTAGGGGTAGGTGCTGGACACTAAACTTAAATAATTTACTATTCCCACTCAAGTTAGTATTAATTTGTGGTAGGTGCTGGACACTAAACTTAATTAATTTACTATTCCCACTCCAGTTACCAATAATTTAGGATTAGTGCTGGACACTAAACTTAATTAATTTACTATTCCCACTCCAGTTAGCATAAATACAGGGTAGGTGCTGGACACTAATCTTAAATAAGTTATTATTCCCCTTCCAGTTAGTATTAATTCATGGTAGGTGCTGGACACTAACCTTAATTAATTTACTATTCCGCCTCCAGTTTGCATTAAATAAGGGTAGGTGCTGTACCCTAAACATAGTTAATTTACTATTCCAACCCTAGTTAGTATTAATTAGGGGTAGGTGCTGAACACTAAATTAATTAACTACTCCCACCCCAGTTAATATTAACTCAGGGTAGGAGCTGGACACTAAACGTAATTAATTTACTATTCCCACTCCAGTTACTATTAACTAGGGTTAGGTGCTAGACACTAAAACTAATACATTTACTATTCCCTCTCCAGTTAGTATTAATTTAGGGTAGGTGCCGGACAATAAATTGAATTTAATTACTATTCCCACTTCAATTATTACTAAATCAGGGTAGGTACTAAACACTAAACTTAAATAATGTTCTATTCCCACTCCAGTTACTATTAATTTGGAGTTGGTGCTGGAAACTAAATTTAATTAATTTACTATTCCCACTCCAGTTACCATTAAATGGGGGTAGATGCTGGACACTAAACTTAATTAATTTACTATTCCCACTCCAGTTAGTATTAATTAGGGGTGGGTGCTAGACATTACATTTAATTAATGTACGATTCCCACTCCAGTTAGTATTTATTAGGGATAGGTGCAGGACACTAAACTTAAATAATTTACTATTCCCACTCCAGTTAGTATTAATTTGGGGTAGGTGCTGGACACTAAACTTAATTAATTTACTATTCCCAGTCCTGTTACCATTAATTTAGGATTAGTGCTGGACACTAAACTTAATTAATTTGTTATTCCCACTCCAGTTACTATTATTTAGATGTAGGTGCTCGACACTAAACCTAATAAATTTACTATTCCCCCTTCAGTTACTATTAATTCAGTGTAGGTACTGGACACTAAACATCATTAATTTACTATTCCCACTCCAGTTAGCATAAATACAGGGTAGGTGCTGGACACTAATCTTAAATAATTTACTATTCCCCCTCCAGTTAGTATTAACTCAGGGTAGGTGCTGGACACTAACCTTAATTAATTTACTATTCCCACTCCAGTTTGTAATAAATAAAGGTAGGTGATGTACCCTAATCTTAATTAATTTACTATTCCAACCCCAGTTATTAATAATTAGGGGTAGGTGCTGGGCACCAAATTAATTAACTATTCCCACTCAAGTTAATATTAACTCAGGGTAGGAGCTGGACACTAAACTTAATTAATTTACTATTCCCACTAAAGTTACTATTAGTTAGGGGTAGGTGCTGGACACCAAACTTAATACATTTACATATTACCACTTCATTTAGTATTAATTCAGGGTAGGTGCTGGACACTAAACTTAATTAATGTATTATTCTCACTTCAATTATTACTAAATTAGGGTAGGTATTGGACACAAAACATAAATAATGTTTCCACTCCAGTTACTATTAATTTGGAGTTGGTACTGGAAACTAAACTTAATTAATTTACTATTCCCACTCCAGTTACTATTAATTAGGAGTAAGCTGGACACTAAACTTAACTAATTTACTATTCCTACTGCAGTTAGTATTAATTAGAGGTTGATGCTGGTGGACACTAAACTTAATTAATTTACTATTCCCACTTCAGTTAGTAGTAATTAGAGGTAGGTGCAGGACACTAAATGTATTTAATTTACTATTCCCACTCCAGTTAGTATTTATTAGGGGTAGGTGCAGGTCACTAAACATAATTAATTTACTATTCCCACTCTGGTTAGTATTAAATAGGGGTAGGTGCAGGACACTACACTTAATTAATTTACTATTTCGACTCCAGTCACCATTTGTTTAGGATTAGTGCTGGACACTAAACTTAATTAATGTATTATGCCCACTTCAGTTACTAATAATTCAGGTTAGGTGCTGGACCCTAGACTTAATTAACTTACAATTCCCTCTCCAGGTATTATTAATTCAGGATGGATGCTGAACACTAAACTTAATTAATTTACTATTCCCACTGCAGTTAGTTTTCATTAGAGGTAGGTGCTGGGCACTTAACTTAATTAACTTACTCTTTACACTCCAGTTACTATTAATTAGGGGTAGGTGCTGGACACTAAATCCAATTAATTTACTATTCCCACTCCAGTTAGTATTAATTAGGGGTAGGTGTAGGACACTAAACTTAAAAAATGTACTATTCCCACTCCACTTAGTATTAATTTAGGGCAGGCGATGGACACTAAACGTAATTAATTTACTATTCCCCACTCCAGTTACCATTAATTTAGCATTAGTGCTGGACACTAAATTAATTCATTTATTATTCCCACTCCAGTTACTATTAATTAGGTGTAGGTGCTGGACACTAACGTAATAAATTTACTATTCCCACTTCAGTTACTATTAATTCAGGGTAGGTGCTGGACGCTAAACTTAAATAATGTACTATTCCCACTCCAGTTAGTATTAATTTGGGGTAGGTGCTGGACACTACACTTAATTACTTTACTATTTCGACTCGAGTTACCATTAATTTAGGATTAGTGCTGGACACTAAACTGAAATAATGTATTATTCCCACTCCAGTTACTATTAATTAGGTGTAGGTGCTGGACACTAAACTTAATAAATTTACTATTCCCCCTTCAGTAAGTATTAATTCAGGGTAGGTGCTGGACCCTAGACTTAATTAATTTACTATTCCCTCTCCAGTTAGTATTAGTTTAAGGTAAATGCTGAACTATAAACTTAATTAATTTACTATTCCCACTTCAATAATTACTAAATCAGGGTATGTACTGGACACTAAACTTACATGATTTTTTATTCCCACTCCAGTTACTATTAATTAGGGGTAGAAGCTGGACACTAAACGTAAATAATTTACTATTTCCACTCCAGTTAGTATTAATTAGAAGTAGTTGCTGGACACTACATTTTTTAATGTAATATTCCCACTCCAGATAGTATTATTTGGCGTAGGTGCTGGACACCTAACTTGATTAATTTACTATTCCTACTCCAGTTATCAATAATTTAGGATCAGTGCTGGACACTAAACTTAAATAATGTATTATTCCCACTCCAGTTACTAGTAATTAGGTGTAGGTGCTGGACACTAACCTTAATAAATGTACTATTCCAACTTCAGTTAGTATTAATTTAGGGTAGGTGCTGCGCCCTATACTTAATTAATTTACTGTTCCCTCTCCAGTTAGTATTAATTCAGGGTAGATACTGAACACTAAACTTAACTATTTACTATTCCCACTGCAGTTAGTTTTAATTAGAGGTAGGCGCTGGACACTAAAATTAATTCATTTACTATTCCCACTCCAGTTAGTATTAATTAGCCGTAGTTGCTGGAAACTAAATTTAATTATTTACTAATCGCACTCCAGTTAGTATTAATTAGGGGTAGGTGCAGGACACTAAACGTAAATAATTTACTCTCCCCACTCCAGTTAGTATTAATTTAGTTTAGGTGCTGGACACTAAACTTGATTCATTTACTATTCCCGCTCCAGTTACCATTAATTTAGGATTAGTGCTGGACACTAAATTTAATTATTTTTTATTCCTACTCCAGTTACTAGTAATTAGGTGTCGGTGCTGGACACTAAACGTAATAAATTTACTATACCCTCTCCGGTTAGTATTAAGTCGGTAGATGCTGAACACCAATCGTAATACATTTACTATTCCCACTTCAATTATTACTAAATCAGGGTAGGTACTGGACACTAAACTTAAATATTTTCTATTACCACTCCAGTTACTATTAATTAGGGGTAGATGCTGGACACTAAACGTAATTAATTTACTATTCCCACTCCAGTTAGAATTAATTGGAGATGGATGCTGGACATTAAAGTTATTTAGGTTACTTTTACCACTCCAGTTACTTTTAATTAGGGATA
Organism: Lissotriton vulgaris; assembly: GCF_964263255.1. Taxonomy (NCBI): domain Eukaryota; kingdom Metazoa; phylum Chordata; class Amphibia; order Caudata; family Salamandridae; genus Lissotriton; species Lissotriton vulgaris. The sequence continues at coordinate 1,045,526,489 of NC_141697.1, read as the reverse complement.
GGTGCTGGACACTAAACTTAATTAATTTACTATTCCCACTCCAGTTAGTATTAATTAGGGGTAGGTGCTGGACACTAAACATGATTAATTTACTATTCCCACTCCAGTTAGTATTAATTAGGGGTAGGTGCTGGACACTAAACTTAAATAATTTACTATTCCCACTCCAGTTAGGATTAGTGTGGGATAGGTGCTGGACACTAAACCTAATAAATGTACTATTCCCACTCCAGTTACCATTAATTTAGGATTAATGCTGGACACTAAAGCTAATTAATTTTCTATTCTCACTCCAGTTACTATTAATTAGGTGTAGGCGCTGGACACTAAACTTAATAAATTTACTATTCCCACTTCAGTTAGTATTAATTCAGGATAGGGTTTGTTGCCTATGCTGCATCACATTTGGCGATGCAGCGCGGGCAACGAAATTCATTTTATTTATTTTTTTCCTTACTTACCTGTAATGGTCCATATCCCGCATTTTAAACCCCCAACCCTGCCCCTCCCCCACCTGACGTCACCGCCCCGGTATAACGCCCTGCACGGGCCGGGCCTGGATGCTGGCCACTAAATGTTATTAATTTACTATTCCCACTCCAGTTAGTATTAATTTGGGGTAGGTGCTGGACACTAAATTTAATTAATTTACTATTCCCACTCCAATTACCATTAATTTTGGAATTATTGCCGGACATTAAACTTAATTAATTTACTACTCCCACTCCAGTTAGCATTAATTAGGAGTAGGCGCTGGACACTAAACTTAATTAATTTACTATTCCCACTCCAGTTAGTATTAACAATGGTAGATGCTGGACACTAAACTTAATTATTTACTATTACCACTCCACTTACCACTAATTTAGGATTATTGCTGGACACTAAGCTTAATTAATTTACTATTCCCACTACAGTTTGCACTAATTAGGAGTAGGTGCTGGACGCTAAACTGAATTAAATTACTATTCCCACTCCAGTTACTGTTAATAAGGGGTAGGTGCTGGACACTCAACTTAATTAATTTACTTTTCTCACTCCAGTTAGTATAAATTAGGGGTAGGTGCTGGACACTAAACTTAATTAATTTACTATTCTCCCTCCAGTTAGCATTAATTAGGGGTAGGTGCTGGACACTAAATGTAATTAATTTACTATTCCCAATCCAGTTGGTATTAATTAGGGGCAGGTGCTGGACACTAAACTTAAATAATTCACTATTTCCGCTCCAGTTAATATTACTTTGGGGTAGGTGCTGGACACCAAACTTAGTTAATTTACTATTCCCACTCCAACTACCATTAATTTTGGATTATTGCTGGACATTAAACCTAAATAATTCACTATTCCCACTCCAGCTGGTATTAATTGTGGTAAATGCTGGACACTTAACTTAATTAATTTACTATTCCCACTCCACTTACCATTAATTTAGGGTTAATGCTGGACACTAATCTTAATTAATTTACTATTCCCACAACAGTTTGCACTAATTAGGTGTAGGTGCTGGGCACTAAACTGAATTAAATTACTATTCCCACTCCATTTACTGTTAATTAGGGGTAGGTGCTGGACACTCAACCTATTTAATTTACTATTCTCACTCCAGTTAATATTAATTCAGGGTAAGTGCTGGACACTAAACTTAATTAATGTACTAGTCCCACTCCAGTTACTATAAATCAGGGGTAGGTGCTGGACACTAAACTTAAATAATTTACTATTCCCACTCCAGTTGGTATTAATTTGGGGTAGGTGCTGGACACTACATTTAATTAATTTACTATTCCCACTCCATTTACCATTAATTTAGGATTAGTGCTGGTTAATAAACTTAATTAATTAGCTATACCCACTAAAATTACTGTAAAAAAAATTAGTTGCCAGACCTTCAAAAAGTATATTTTTCTTTTCCCATTAAAATTAATATAATCTGACTAACTGCACTATACATATAATTTCAAGTATTTTACAACACCTATAATAAATTACTACTCTATATTATATAATTAATTTCATTTTTTAAATTTATATAATACAAATATAATTTTTTTATATTTTAAAAAATATTGATGTTTTATTTAAATTTAAAATGTCACTTATAAATAATATTTTATCTGCGGGTGCCGCATCGCAATGGGAGCATTTGCCTGTTTAGGAGCATCTGTTTGGGACCACAAGCCTTGCAGGAGTGACGGAGTGCGAGGCGGACTACTAGCCCCAGAAGCCCAGCGTCGAGAGCACCAGAGGAGCATTAGCCCCTCCCTGCCGCCGCCACCTACGTAGCTCCTCGCGGCGCCCGCTGTGCGGGTGCCGCATCGCAGTGGGAGCATTTGCCTGTTTGGGAGCATCTGTTTGGGACCACAAGCCTTGCTGGAGTGACGGAGTGCGAGGTGGACTACTGGCCCCAGAAGCCCAGCGCCGAGATCACCAGAGGCGCATTAGCCCCTCCCCGCCGCCACCTACTTAGCTCCTCGCAGCACCCGCTGCGCGGTATGGCGCGGGCGTGCGCTGGGCAAAGTTCGGGCCAAGGGCGGGCCTGTTTGAGCCCGTTCGAAACTGAGAGCGGCTGGGCTGGGCCCTCTCTCTAAGACCCCGAACACCAAAGGACATCTCATCCCCCTAGTAAGTGGACATTTGATTAGTATTCGGTTATATTCTGAACTTTAATAAATTGATCTAAGAAATGGCAACCCGCGAAGGATGAGGGAGGAAAATAGCCGAAGCTGGCTATGTCGCAGGAACTCTCGACCAGTTTATCACAAGGGCTACATCTGTGTTAACCCATGAGATAGCCATCACTGAGCGCAGACTCTTTATGGACCCTGTATTCTCTAAACGGTCGTCATTGGGGGGGATAATGAATGCTTGTTCACCTGAGAGAAACCCCGAGCCCCTCCCTTCTATTGGTTTCCCGACGCAGAGTCCAAGTCTGCAGCAAGCTGAAACTGCAGCTATTATTGATGGGGACCCTTTACACCTTATGCTACCACAAAGCGACGCGTTGCAAAACTCACCTAAGAACATAGTCATGTGTGGCGCAGTGGTTCACAAAGAGCCCACAAAATCCAAGGAACACGTACAGGGGGCAATTTCAAAGAGGAAACGAGGAGGAACACAACAGAAGGGGAAGAACCCCAAGGTCTCCAAGTTAAGTAAACCAGGAGAGAGCCCAAAGGCTGGCCCTCCAACCACTGAGGTTCCCCATCAAATATCGCCTGTAGTAAATGGAGTGAGCACGGCTGAAACTGCTACTGGATTGCCACAGACTAATGATAAATACTGGTTAAAAATGGGTGCTCTAATGACACTGTCTTTGGAGCCTTTATTAACAAGACTTTTGTTAAACGAGAATAGGCTCGAGAAATTTGAATCCTCATTAATTTCTACTGTGGGAGGTACCAAGAATAAAACAGTTGGTTGTGGCCAAGGTAAAGATTTGGCCAAGGAGGGAGGAGGGGAGCCTGCAGCATGTTCAGGTACTAATCTAACATCTGTTTTGGGGCCGGTAGCCCGACCAAAGGACTCCAAAAAGTCAAGGCATGAAACATCCAGTGGAGGAACTATAGTGTCCGTAGAGACACATGGTGATAGCTGCACGTCCCACGGAGAATTACAGGGCCAATCCCAGATAGCTGGTCTAGTTCCAAGGAGGAATCCTATTGGCAACGAGGCGAAAAATGCACACCACCTTCTAGACCTTCCCCCTGAGTGCTCCCCCTATGTTGCTGTTCTGATTGGTGTCCCAGAACTGCAACATGGTCAATTGGAATCTTATGAGCAATTAAAAAATAAGACAATACACTGGTTAAATTGCAATAGACCACTCCCCCGAGAGGTAAAGTCCAAAATGTTATTTGTGAGAAGGGTGAGTTGGGTAGGCTGTAGATTAAAAAACACACCAGGAGATTGTTTTGTCGTTAACTTTGAAGACCCAAGGGCCGTGGAGCATGATTGCTGGGGCTCCCCGATAAACCCACGATCTTTTTATTCAGGCCAGGGCCTTAAGCTGTTTATATATACTCCCAAATTCAATGCCTAACCAGGGCAACCATGCATATGGGTGGCTTCACACCTAGGATGTAAGATTAAACGAGTTGAGACCCACTCCCCAGACATTATATGTATCCTCTTGTCATATAAGAAGCTACAGAAACTCGTCATCATTAATATTTATTCTCTACCTCTCAAGTATGGTGGGATATCACCAACGATAGATAGCTTGTTAAACCTCCTGAACTTATTGGCAGGGAACCTATACTTTCTAATTTGTGGAAATTTTAATTGCCATTTTGAACCGCTTAACTTAATTATGCAACCAACTACTAGTGAGGAGGATGTTACTTGGTCAATTCCAGCACCTAATATGTATTCCATTAGCCAATGGACTCCTCTAGTTTTGCAGTTAACCTCCCTAACCCTGTCTTTTTCTCTAAGGGCCTGCAATGGTCGGTTCCCTGGCGACAATCCTGGGCGTCCGACCTTTAAGAGGCTTGGACAGGCCACGGTTATCGATTACATCCTGACTAGTGTAGAGATATGGCATAGTGTGGTGGACTTTTCTGTAGGAGAATGTAGTGAAAGCTACCACAACCCTCTAGTTATGGAGTTGGATTTTCAGTGGGTGGGTTCAGGTAGAGACCCCGAGGAGCCGTACCAAAATAACCTGGTTGTTGTAGAGGGAGGGAGACGGATTAGATGGTCCAAGATAAATCAATCGGTGGAAACAATGTCAAAATTGTATGCTGGCATCACACCTCTGCTAGAGAGAGCTAGTGTTGCTGCGGCAAATATAACTAACCCTGGTTTTGATAGTGACCTAGGTAAAATACACCAAGAAATGGCTCTGGTTGTGGCTGACCTCTTTTTTAACAGTGGTCCTATTAAATACAAATCTGGTGGTGATAAAAGATCATGGTACTCGAAAGCTTGTAAGGAAGCAAAACTAGCTTTGTTGACTGCACTAAAAGGGGCCGATAGCTTTAGTATCAAGGAAGCTAGGGCGGCCTACAAGAAAATAATTGCAAACGCAAAGTCTGAGTGGGAAATGGACAGATGGCAGGAGATCAAGAAGGCTTTGGATCAAAAAGATAGTAGAAGCTTTTGGAATTTGGTTCACTCCGGGAAAGCAGAAGGTAGAACCACTCATGATCCAAACATCAATGAGGATGCTTGGCACTCATACTTCAAGGAATTATATTCCAGTTCTCACGCTGACATAAGTTCCAATAAAACCCCAGAGTGCAATTTTAATTTTGAAATTTTATGTGAAGCACCTCCCTGTACCATGGGAGAGGTGATATCTGCTTTAGCTAAGTTAGAATCCAACAAAGCCTCAGGATGGGATAGAATCCCGGGTGATTTGTTTAAAAGTGAACAGGTAGTTTGGGCTCCATATTTATTATTATTGTTCAATGCAATCCTGCATGGCCTTCCAGCACCGCCTACGAGGGCTGGCGCCGAAATGGTTCCAATTTATAAAAAAGGATCTCCGATTGAACCATCTAACTATAGGCCCATTAGCCTTATTGATGTTTCTCAAAAACTTTATGGGAGGGTATTACTAGGGAGATTACAGGAGTGGATGGAAGACCGTGATATATTAACCCCGCTACAAGCTTGCTTTAGAGCAAAGATTTCAACTGTTGACAAGCTGTTCAGGTTGCAGTTGATATACTGGAAGCATGTGGTTTTGGAAGGTGGGAGTCTTTATCTTACCTTCGTGGATTTGAAATCCGCGTTTGACATGGTTGACCGTGACCAGTTATGGAGTATCCTACAGGCCATGGGGGTACCACCCTATCTCTGTTTCCAACTCAAACGCCTCCACGAGGGTACGTATGCCAGAGTAAGATATGGCAAAGATGCTCGATTGACAGACCCCTTCCCTGTTGACAAGGGGGTGAGGCAGGGCTATGTGCTCGCACCGACCCTCTTTTTACTTTTCCTAAACGGCTTAATTGAAGATCTACTCGCCATGAAGGATCTGGATTCCCCGAAAATATCATCTCGTGAATTTCCTACATTGATGTTTGCAGATGATACCCTGCTCCACTTGAAGTCACCTATGGGGATGCAGAGAGTTTTCAGGGAATTCAGCCGGTTTTGTAAAAGCAGGAAACTTTTAGTCAATATTAATAAAACAAAATACATGGTCTTTAATGCCAAACCGACTACCTACCCACACCCAATAATGAATGATATCGCGCTTGAGCGAGTCCATATCTTTTAATATTTGGGCCTAACCCTGAATGACAAGATGGGCTGGGGCCCTCAAATTGATAAGGCTAACCTGAAGCTCACCCAGGCAATAGGGGGATTATTGAAAGTCCAGAAGGGTTGTTCTTCAAAGGCGATAAGCCCACCTCTAGAAATCTATAAAGTACAAGCACACTCGGCTTCTCTTTATGGGGCTGAACTTTGGGGCCATAGCTCAACAAATGTACTGACCCTCACTGAAAATAAGTTTATTAGACACATTATGGCTTTGCCAACAAACACTCCCTTGGTACCCCTTAGGATGGATCTGGGTATCCTCCCAATGGTGGACTTAATCTCGAGTCGATCGTTGCTTTATTGGCGACGGCTATGGAGTACACGAGAGCTGAGACACTATGGGGAGGAACTCAAGGCATTACTATCGTCACCGGGTGCCGTGGGTAGCTTCGTGCTATTGGTAGGGAGGACTTATGGGTTACCCCGGAGGTGTCTTGCTTAGCTATCCAAAAAAAAAACCTTAGCTAAAGAATTAAGAGATTTTAAATTGATTAGTTTAATCCAGGCGACTAGAGTTACGAGCCTGACGCATGGGTTTTTGGACTTTAAGTCACATTATCAATTTGAACAGGCCCTAGATTTAATACAGCATTAACAAGGAGGTTGTTTCTCCAATTTAGATACGGGACCCTTCCACTTTTTTCAATGACTAATAAGTGGTCAGGCGAGGCCTGTTATCTTTGCCCTGGATGCCGAGTGGCGAAGGAAACAGAAATCCACGTACCGTTCTTCTGCCCGGCATACAAACAGGCTAGGTCTAAATGGGTTATATGATTGTGCAGAAACCTGGGTGTCAGGGATTACTTTGTATTCTATAGGATCTTAAAATCTGATACAGATCCAGTGTATGTGGTTGTAATCTCTAAATTTCTCCAAGCTATGAAGCTGATACGAAGGTACTTGTTGAAAATTGATACTTAGCTAACTGTGACCGTTTAAATTATTTGCAATTACTCTGGAGCATTTTAAAGAATCATATGATATGTTTAATAATGTTCTTAACGTTTTTATCTTAAATTATATTTTTAAAATTAATTCCTATTTAAAATGGCCTTTGCTCTCAAATAATTAGTGAAGTCTATGCATCCTTACATCTGCCAATGTCACCACGAGATTTTCTTGTACACTGATATGGGAAATGTACTGTTGTTCTTTATTAATTTACATGTGCTTTTATGACTGTAATAGTCGCAATAAAGTAATTATGAATGAATGAATAATTTATTATCTACATAAAAATACCTAAATACAAATATTTCAATATTAAGTTTTTATTGTATTTATGAATTCATATCATAATGTACATTTTTTTGATTCTAATCTTTTAATTCTTAGTAAATGAAATATTTAATAATTTTCATTTATATTACATTTTCTAACTTTTTTTAATATATTTATTAATAATATACAATTCAATATACATTTTTATAGATTAAAAATTTACTCTGTAAAGAAATATTTTTTTTAATTTGTGTAAATAATTTTTTCTATTTCAATTTTAAATATTTCAACACAATGTATAAAACATTAACCAACATTATATCCTATAAACAAAATGATGAAACACAACATTCAATACGCAAATAAAATATAACCAAATTGAATATATAAACTTTTAATTTTTTTAAAATTTCATTCAATATTTTTAAAACATGCCCCACCCTTATCCACTAGAAACTCAACATCCCACTCCTAAAAAATAATTATCTTAATTGTAAATATAATTTTTTAAATTTCAATTTTCAATTTCAAATTTATTATAAATTAAAATCAATTAATTTAAAACACTCCCCACCCTTATCCCCTATAAACCCAACTTCCCACTTCTAAAAAATATTCTACAAATTAATTTTTTATAACATTAACTAACTAATGTTATACTACAAACACACTCACCCATTCAGGTGTGAAAGAAATCTCCTCCCCTATTCTGAATGCAGCCCAGGTCGATTCAGCCCATCCCTGACTCACCCTGGAAAGGCCGAACACATCTAACCCCCCTCCCCCCAGGTGGCTGTCTGAAGAGAATGCCCATTCCCAAACTCTGTCACTCCAAAGCTAGACAGTCAAGACACAACCTAGCAGAGGCACACTGGATGGTTAGGCAAGAAAATACCTACTTTCTAAAAGTGGTGTTTTCAAACCCAGAATGTACAAATCACCCCCACTAAAAGATGCATCTTAACATTCTGAGTTCATGCATATCAAACTTTATTTTCCCATATTGCGCCCATGGGCAGAAATACTCATAAGATGTAATGAGCAAACTCCCCATTCTATCCTATGGGACAAATAACCTCTCAATAGTGAAAAAGAAAATTGGCATATTTCACTATCTTTTTTTTTTCTTTTTTGTCCTCATCAAGAAAAGTTTTTGGGGGAGTTTGGAGGAGTCAGAGGCCCCTTTATGTGCTCTGTACCAAATGTGCCGTGGCCTTACGTTATTGTATATGGGGTGTAACTAGCCTTGTCCTCTGGGGCCCCTTTTTGTCCAGCTCCAGGCACAAGATTATTGGGAGGTGGGGGGAGCTAGCCATTATGACTACTCAGTTCAAGACCCAGCTTGAAATCTTTTTTACCATTGCCTTAATCATTAGACACCCTGTTGTTCTGATTGGATGTATCATTCCCAGATATTCCACAATTTACACTTCCTACTCTTTTTCGCTTGATTATCTAGTTTGTATACCCTTAGTATGGAATTTAACCATTCATTGTGTACTGGTGGTGTAGCTTTTACCCAATTAATACATATCTCCCTTCTGGCATGTTTCACTATTGGGACATTCCACACACATCAGGGCATGTCCAACCTTTCACATACACTGCACCCTGCTCACAGGTGTACCTTGGGACTGCCTAAGAGGTGATTAACATGTAAGAAAAGGGAAAGTTAGGACCTGGCAAGTGGGTGCATTTGCCTGGTCTCACTTTTCCCGAGTGCATGATTACGATGCCTCGATGGTAATATCTCTGCCTCATATCTGCTGTACATTTTAAAATTGTGTGATCCTGCGTTTTTGCACATTTCTTCGTTGTTCCACCCTATCGAGTGCATGACTGAGATGCCTCGATGCTAATGCTTGTTTTTAATCTCTCTGTGTACTTTTAAATTGTGTGTCTCTGCGTTCTTGCACAATCCCTTGCTGCCTCTTACCTGTTTGACGCTTTTCCTGGCAGCGCCCCGGTCCACCACGGGTTTTCCCGATTGTTGTGGAGGGCGCTGGCAAACAGTTGCTGTCCCTGCCCTCATTGGCCTCAGAGGGTCACGTGGGGCGCTACACTCAGGCCCAGCCCTATTTTAGGCACTTCGGCTGGAATAACGCTCGTTTGGTCTCACTTTTCCCGAGTGCATGATTACGATGCCTCGATGGTAATATCTCTGCCTCATATCTGCTGTACATTTTAAAATTGTGTGATCCTGTGTTTTTGCACATTTCTTCGTTGTTCCACCCTATCGAGTGCATGACTAAGATGCCTCAATGCTAATGCTTGTTTTCAATCTCTCTGTGTACTTTTACATTGTGTGTCTCTGTGTTCTTGCACAATCCCTTGCTGCCTCTTACCTGTTTGACGCTTTTCATGCCAGCTCCCCGGTCAACCACGGGTTTTCCCGATTGTTGTGGAGGGCGCCGGCAAACAGTGGCTGTCCCTGCCCTCATTGGCCTCAGAGGGTCACGTGGGGCGCTACACTCAGGCCCAGCCCTATTTTAGGCACTATGGCTTTCTCAGCGCATAGCGGACACGCGCAGCGGGTGCGCGCCGAAGTCGGGCCTAAGTCAAGCCTGTCTGCGAACGTCTGTGCTGAGTCTGCGCCAGGGGCCAGGCGGGCTGGTTCCTGCTCCACTCTCTCTCAAGTAAGCCATGACTACACCATTCATACCTTATTAAAATACAAGCCCCCTAGGAAAGTTTGTCATCATACTCTCTCCCCTGAAACTATTCTTCACTCATACTGCAGTAGATGTAACCCCTTTCCTCGGAGAATGTCCAATATTAGAACAAAGCCTTTAGACTCTACGATCCGTGGGCCTTCCCCCGTGGCGAATGAAGTAGGTTTCCTTATTAATGTAAGATCCCTTATTAAAAATAACATTGCTTTCAGGGATTTCGTCTCGCTGAAGAAACCTTCCTGGGTATTTATAACTGAGACCTGGGCCTCGGATTCCTCTGGTCCTGATCTTGTAAACGCAATTCCTCTGGGTTACACCCTGACCAGGATGGACAGGTCTAGGCGTAGAGGGGATGGGTTGGGAATACTGCATAAAGATTCCTTCATTTGCCGAACTGAGCACCTTTCCATTGCCTCAGACTCTTTTGAGGCCATGTATTTTTCTATCAACTCCACTCCTACAGCTTCCTTCTCGGCTATTTTACAGGCCCCCTGGCCCTAGAACCTCCTTCTGTCAAGACCTGATGAAGTTAGTGGAACCTTTCATCGATAGACCCAATCTCACTCTTCTAGGGGACTTTAATTTCCATTTAGAAAACTCTAGCTCCAGAGATACTTTATCCTTGGTAGAAACCCTGGACGCATGTGGCATGACCCAACTCATTGACAGTCCTACTCACTCAGCAGGCCATACGTTGGATGGGGTGTTCTCTAATGATTCCAGACTAAAGACTGGTACCCCGATCCCCTTGGCCTGGTCAGATCATCGGGCTGTGCCCATTGAGCTTATGTTACACCGTACAGCCCCCGCTCAATCGGACTCCAAGAAATGGGGACTTAAAAGAAAACTTAGGGAGATCAATAATGAAGCCCTAGCTCCATTTTTGTCTAGACTTGGCTCCTCATTAAATAAGGATACTAACTCTGCGGTAGGGGAGTTCCCCAATATCATCATGGAGGCTGTAGATATTTTAGTTCCCGCTAAACAGCACTACTTCACTAGAAAGAGCCCTTCTGCGCACTGGTTCTCCAACAAGCTTAGACAGTTGAGACAGGGATGCAGAAGACAAGAGAGGCTCTGGCGCGGTAATCTCGATCCCACAGAAAAGATAAAACATAAACATCTCCTAAAAGAATATAAATTAGCGGTTATTGAGGAAAAAACAGCATTCTATGTCAATCTTACCACCTCCCTGAAATCTTCCAAAGATCTTTTTAAGATTATTGACTCCCTCTCTGCCCCCAAGACCATCGATCCTATTGTTGAAACACAGGAGCTCTGTGACAAAATTTCCACCTTCTTCCACACTAAAATTGCCGACATTTATAATGCTCTGGAATGTCTTAATCATCAGCTGGCTCTTGTACCTGAGTCTAGTCTGCTCCTTCTCCACCCTCCGGCTTCTGTAGCAGGGATCCAGGCTTCGGAACCTGGGCCGAGTCTGTCTGTCTTTCCGCTTCTCACCCTCAATGAGACTAACCGCCTCCTCGATAACATCAAATCAGGCTCTCCTTTGGCCCCTTGTCCGCTTAAAATCCTGAAGGCCTGCAGGGAGGTGGTTATTCCCCCTCTTCTTGAGGTGATGAACCTGGCAATTACGGAGGGAACCTTTCCCCTCTCCTGGAAACAGGCGGTCGTCAAGCCTCTCTTGAAGAAGGCCTCTCTTGACCCCGCAGTACTGAAAAACTTTTGACTGATTTCTCTGCTTCCGGCCCCCGCTAAGATTCTTAAGGCCCATCTTAATCGCCACCTTACCACCTTCCTGGATGACTCAGGCCTGCTCGACATATCTCAGCATGGCTTTCGAAAGTCCCATAGTACTGAGACTGCCCTTATGGTGGTCGTTATAATAACATCCGCTCGAGGGTCGATAGGGGCCAGATTACTCTTCTGGTCCTACTCGACCTTACGGCAGCTTTCGACACCCTGTCTCCCTGGTCCTGGTAGCCAGGCTTAGGGAGATAGGAGTTAGAGGCTCAGCCCTAAGTCTTCTTACTTCCTTCCTACATCAGAGGGAACAAAGAGTGAAGCTGGGTGACTTTTTGTCCTCCCCCAAACCAGTGCAGTGTGGGGTGCCCCAGGGATCTTCCATAAGTCCTACCCTCTTCAATATATAAGTCTCCCCACTTGCCAGGGTAGTGAGGTCGTATAGTTTTGAGGTGTTGTCGTATGTCGACAACACCCAAATCATGAGCAAAAACGCTCCCTAGCACAAGTGGAATATCAAAGTCTCTTTTCAGTGTTTCACATTCATCAATCTTGCATTCAGAAAGGATTCTTGTTCATAGGGTCTGGTAGATTCTTTTGAAGTTTTATTCTTGGAATTTCACAGCCAACACGTGTTTCGTCGTATTGGGAATGTAACCCACGACTTTCTCAAGGCTCATTCCTGAGTAAAGCAGTCGTATGTATTCTGCGGTGATAATTCTAACCCGCAATGGGTTTCTGTTGGGGACGTTCTTTACGTAGTAATTTGGTCGGTAGAGAAGCCAGAGTATGGCTTCCAAGTTCCTAAAAATGGCTTTCGCCAGCTGTAGTAGTAATTCTCCTTCTTCCCCGGTCTCCGGTAGGACTCCGATTCTCCTACATCAGAAGGAACAAAGAGTGAAGCTGGGTGACTTTTTGTCCTCCCCCAAACCAGTGCAGTGTGCGGTGCCATAGTGATCTTCCATAAGTCCTACCCTCTTCAATATATACGTCGCCCCACTTGCCAGGGTAGTGAGGTTGTATGGTTTTGAGGTGTTGTCGTATGTCGACGACACCCAAATCATGGTATCTCTCACACAGTCTGTGAGTGAATCTGCCCTCAACTTCAGAACCTGCATGAAGGCAGTTTCCCAGTGGATGATACAAAATTTTCTAAAACTCAACGGGGAGAAGACGGAGTTCTTGATTTGTGGGGGCCGCCAAGACATCTGGTCTAATGACTGGTGGCCGGACTCCTTGGATGTTTGTCCTACTCCCTCATATTTCGCCAAGAATCTGGGGGTCCCGATTGATACCTCTCTCTCCTTTGACCGTCAGGTCAGCAGGACAGTCTCCACCTGTTGTGGTATCATCAGGATCCTCAGAAAGATCGCAGCCTGCCTCTCTCCAGATGCCCGAAAACAGGCTTCAGTGGCTCTGGTCTCTTCGAGACTGGACTACTGTAAAGCTCTTTATGTGGGCATGAATAAGAGCCTTATACATCGCTTACAGATGGTGCAGAATGCTGCGGCTAGGATGGTGCTCAATATTCCTAGGCTCTCCTCTGCAACCCTGGCCAGGAAATCTCTTCATTGGCTCTCTGTCGAGTCCAGGATTACATTTAAGCTTCTTTGCCTTGCTCATGGGGCGGTTTATGGCTCTGGTTCAGAGAGTATCAGGTCTCTCCTTCATCCCTATTCTCCCTGCAGGACCCGCCGGTCATCTTCAAAAAATCTCCTATTAGTCCCTAGATTTGCCAAAGCAAGATGGGGAGGGAAAGCCTTTGTCACCATAGTTCCTAAGCTTTGGAACTCTCTTTCACCTAAGTTGGTGGGATTACCCTCTCTGGCGCGTTTTCGCAAAGAACTGAAAACTTGGTTTTTCTGCCAGTCGTATTCTTAGATGTGTACTCGGTGAAATTGAGACAGCCTTTTCAGTTTGGGCGCCTTGATGCCCTTGGGATAAGTTGCGCGGTACAAATTCTCAATCAATCAATCAATCAGGCCGACATGGCGGTTCTAGACTGCACACAGGCACTGCAATGGCAGGCCTGAGACCTTGTTGCAAAGCTGCTTGTGTGGGTGGCACAATCAGTGCTGCAAGCCCCACTACGAGCATTTGGTTTATAGGCCCTGGGCACATACGGTGCACTGTACTAGGGACTTAATAGTAAACCAAATAAACCAATAATGGGAACACCAATCCATGATAACAATTTACAAAGGTAGCACTTGTAATTTGGCCCTGAACGGCAGTGGCAAAGTGCCCAAAAATATAGGGGAAACCCATGCCAATGAGGCCAGGTCTAACACGTCTCATCAGTTAGATGTAGCTCGAGTCCTGTGATAAAGATTTGATTACAATAACTACCTGCTAACAGGCTTACCACCAGTGCTCATTGCACCACTGTAAGCACGAAGCAGATGTTTCACAAATGGAAGCAAAGATTTGATCACATCACCCCATATTTTACAAATGCTCCTTTTGCTTTTAATTGAAGCTAGATCAACACTCATAAAGCCTTACATATAGGTACTTCTTAACTCACTAAAATGTTGAGAATCACCGATGGCCAAAGACCCCTTTACAGTAATGATTCCATTCTATTGCAATCTATGGTATTAAAAAAACAGCACTCATTGACTGTCCTATTTCTTTGGTACTAGAATTTGGAACTTACGTCTGATCTCATCACTACTTCTCACATTCTGTCCAAGATGGATCTTAAACTGCTACTTTTAGAAAGACTCTTTCATATCCAGACGTTTTAGTTGAATCTGGCTGACTGCTTTATTATCTGATTATTCTGCCTTTTCTTACATTATGACCTACTCTTGCATGTACAGCTTCTTTTCCCTATGAATTGCTTTATGTTACTTCCTCTTAATCATCGTCCATTTTTTCATTGACATCCCACATTCATCTTCTTCTCCATTTTTTAACTCGGATAACTTCATTGCTTCTTTCTTATGTAAATACATTTTTAATCTTGGTTTTACTATTGGGTCGATTTACATAGTCATTTTGGAGTACTTAACGTAATAATCCTGTAGTGCTCTTTTATGTACTCTTACATGATTTTTTGAATTGGCCCTAAAAATTCTAAAATGGTAATAAAACATACAGTTAGTAAAAATAGAAAGAGTTGTGTTCTCTTTGCACTTTTACCATTAGGGACTTAGATGTTTCAGGGCTGATTTACAAAGCCCAGTAAGAGTGCGCAAAAAAAAAAAATACTCATGTAGTACTAATTCCCATAATAATTAATGTGTTTGAGACAACCCCACTATTTCTTAGCTATAGATCTCTTACTTCCCGCAGATTCTTTTGCACAAGGTTACTCTTTTCATTAGTACAACTCTTCTTTGAACAGATTTCAATTTGACGTCCATTTTTTAAGTCTTCATATGTAAGGAAGGCTGCACTTTATATCAATTTGCTTTATCGTATCCTCAAGTACTGGCTCTTCTACCTTCACTCATATTGTACTTTATGTTTTGTCTTTTATTTAGGGTATATTTGTAGTTATGATTTGCATCTAAAAGTAAATTTATATGCATGTATTTTAGTTATGTTACTATCCGCTTGTAACTCTGTGTCAACACAAGGCTCTCTATTACCCTTGGGCCATGTTTGCACCATATACAATCATAAAAAACAAAAATAAGCAATGATGGGATGGACATCTGGGAATACTAAATCGGTAGTGACAACCCACTAGGAAAACAAAAAGTGATAGATGGAATGCCAAAATTGATCTCAGCCACTAATAATTACTGCCTAACTGATGTAGTATGACCTTATGTGGAACCTTCTGCTCCATTTGTCATGAAGAACCAAAGCTCTCTTCGTTCCAAAATGTATACCTTTTAGACAAATGATGCCTCCTATAACTACAAATGTAGATTCTCTAAGTGCTATGATGAGAGAATCTCGATTTATTTAAAGAAACAGAGACTAACATTAGGTACAAAGTCTCTTTATTGTTACTCAAAGCAGCCTTCTTAAAGCACAACAATAACCATGAAGAACATTCCAAAATCAGAAAACTGGTATAAATATATATACCCATGACCACCACTCCTATTTCTTTGAATCAGCTTCATGAAGAAAACAACCAAGAATTATGAACAACCCAATCTTTTCAGAGAAAACTAAAGACAAAATCCTCAGCCAATAATGTTTTATCTTCCTCCCAGTAAATTATTGTGTGTGCCATAAAAACAAAGAAATCTAAGTAATGTTTGTTAAAATAAAATTCTAACAGCCTGATTCATCAACGGGCCGTTTTGCGAGCCCCTAATAGCGAATCATAGCGATTCGCTATTAAGGACTCGCAAAACGGTAATCATGTAGGAATCGCATAATAAAATGCGATTCCTACTGATTCCTTATTTGCGATTAGCAAATTGCTAATCGCAAATAAGGAATAACTCGCCATTCATTCCTATGGGCCGAAAGGCCCATAGGAATGAATGGGGAGTATTCCTTATTTGCGATTAGCAATTAGCTAATCGCAAATAAGATTGCGATTTAAAGGGTGCCAGGGGTGTCCGCAGGACACCCTGTAGCACCCCTCAAATGAAATTACACACAGGTGTTGCACACACACATGTCCAAAGGACATGTGTGTGTGTAACATGCAACTCAGAAAAATGCATTTAAATGCATTTTTCTGAGTTTTCGCAATTTACCGCGAGGTCTGACCTCGCGGTAAATTGCGGCAAGAAATTGCGAATTCGCAAATTTAATTTGGATGTTGAATTGCATTTAAGGAATCTCTAATAGAGATTCCTTAAATGTAATTCCTCGCACATTTGCAACATCGCAATTAGCGATTTTTGCATTTGGGATGCTGAATCCCAAATGCAAAAATCGCTCTCGCAAAGGGCCGGATTCTCAGAATCCGGCCCCTTGCGAGCGCAATTTAGGTACATGAATCGGGCGGTAACTTTTTAAGAGTTCAGATGTAATCTAAAACAATCACTTCCCTTTTTTCTTTTTGACGCTGATAACCCTCTAATGTTAGGCTCAATGATCTACAATAACATGCAAATTCTCTCATCATAACACTTAACATATCTACATTTTGGGGTCGATTCCGATTCGGGAAAAAAAACGTCCGTACGATTTGTATCCGTAGCCCTCTCCGTACGAATCGTACCCGTCCGTCCGAGTCGCGAAGTATGATCCGTATTCCGTGAATCCGTCCGAATCGTCGTGATCCATACGTATTGCAAGGCTGAAACCGCGAACCATACGACTCGTACACATACCGTACGACTCGTACACATGCCGTACGACCCAACGAGTACGATCCGGACCAGGGTATGAGGACGCGATTCGTACGGTCCACGTCAGGTAAGGGCGAGTTGTACGGAAAAGCACACAAACACATACACACCGTACGGTCCATACACCCCATGATGGCAGGGGTACGCACCGTACCCCTGCGATCATGGGGTGTACGAGCCGTACCCCATGTACGATCGGTGTACGAGCCGTACCCCAGGTACAATCGGTGTACGAGCCGTACCCCCATTGTACGATCGGTGTACGAGCCGTACCCCAGGTATGATCGGTGTACGAGCCGTACCCACATTTTACAATTGGTGTACGAGCCGTACCCCCATAGTACCTGGGGTACGGCTCGTACACCCCATGATCGCAGGGGTACGGTGCGTACCCCTGCGATCATGGGGGGTACGCACCGTACCCGGGGGGCCGTTCCGTACCTGTTTTGACGCAAACTCTGCTTTTACGGCTGTTTTCAGCTCCCGTAGCAAAAGGGTCGTACGGTGCGTAACCGACACGTATCGTACTTGCTGGGTCATAAAAACCAGCCGCGAACCGTTCAGATGTCGCGTACAGCGGGTACCGAGGGAGAATCGTACGGAGATTAGAGTCGTACGGTGTCTTGTACGACTCGTACGGAGTACGGCTCCTGGTACGAATCGTACTTCGTCGTACGTACGGGGGATGTTGCAGGGTACAATTCGTACGGGAAAAACACTCCGAACGGCTATTCGGAGCAGTTTTTTCCGAATCGGAATCGACCCCTTTATGTCAAGACCAGAGGCTACCTTTATACATATTCAAACTCCCCCAAATTGCACAAGACACAGGTTCAATAAGCGTCAAATACAAATTAGCAAATACTGGTGCACCCCACGAATCTGCTGCTCTCAAAATGTCTACTAATCGTCTTCCTCTCAAAAATGGTAGTTACAGATCATTTTACTGAGGAAGCAACAAAAGTACTCATACCCACCTAGTGATCTTAGCAGTTGACAGCTCTCCAAAAAGTTTAAAAAAAGATAAAAGCAGTTGATATTCACCATCTTTATGAAACTCATATTCTCATAAACAGCACATCACACACAAATGTGGATGTTTGTCTACCCAAAGAGCTTTGAGCTTTATGTAGGGCAGAGAAAGTTGAAAATGTTTTGCCTATTTGTCTTCATAATTTCTTCTTCAATTATGAGTTCATTTGATCCCCTACAAATTCTCACTTGGCCAAGTTGCCAAATTTGGGACTAATGCGCAATGAATCATTAGGGCATTATACATTCCTGAAATCAAAGCAACTTTAGGTACTCCCAAAAAATAGAGAGCCATTTGGCTCCATCCGTCCAGGAGCTCCACATCCATCTGCACCTTTTTACAGTGGGTTTCTTTTCCATATCTAAAATCCACTGTGAAAAGTTTACCTCATCAAAAACTCGGTCCTGGCACTGCTGCAGATTCCGGATCACTTACATAATATCGACTACAAATATATAGGCATTAAAAATATCGACTACAAAATATCGACTACAAAAATATCGAAGTCCTATCTACAAACAGGTAAGTACAAAAATATCGAATCAAAAATATAGTTTACAAATATGTACTTTATAAAAATATCGTATTTATTAAAATTAATGTAAAATAAAGAAAATAAAATACAATAAATAGCTAAAATATACTTTAAAATACTTAAATAACCTTAAAATTATATAATAATTTATTTAAATTATAAAAAAAATACAATTTTATTTGTTAAAACATATATATATATATATATATATTAACATATTATTATTATGACATATACAATATTATTACTGTAGCATAGCAAGAGTGTTAAAATTACTATTCCCACTCCAATGAGTGCAACAGTAGGGAAAGCGTTGGATAGTGTAGGGGTAAAAATTACTATTCCCAATCCAAAGAGTGCAACAGTAGGGAAAGCGTTGGATAGTGTAAGGGTAAAAATTACTATTCCCACTCCAGTGAGTGCAACAGTAGGGAAAGCGTTGGATAGCGTAGGGGTAAAAATGACTATTCCCACTCCAGTGAGTGCAACAGTAGAGAAAGCGTTGGATAGCGTAGGGGTAAAAATTACTATTCCCACTCCAGTGAGTGCAATAGTAGGGAAAGCGCTGGATAGCGTAGGGGTAAAAATTACTATTCCCACTCCAAAGAGTGCAACAGTAGGGAAAGCGTTGGATAGCGTAGGGGTAAAAATTACTATCCACACTCCAGTGAGTGCAACAGTAGGGAAAGCGTTGGATAGCGTAGGGGTAAAAATGACTATTCCCACTCCAGTGGGTGCAACAGTAGGGAAAGCGTTGGATAGCGTAGGGGTAAAAATTACTATTCCAACTCCAAAGAGTGCAACAGTAGGGAAAGCATTGCATAGCGTAGGGGTAAAAATTACTATTCCCACTCCAAAGAGTGCAACAGTAGGGAAAGCATTGGATAGCGTAGGGGTTAAAATTACTATTCCCACTCCAAAGAGTGCAACAGTAGGGAAAGCGTTGGATAGCGTAGGGATAAAAATTACTATTCCCACTCCAGTGGGTGCAACAGTAGGGAAAGCGTTGGATAGCGTAGAGGTAAAAATTACTATACCCCCTCCAGTGAGTGCAACGTTAGGGAAAGCGTTGGATAGCGTAGAGGTAAAAATTACTATTCCCACTCCAGTGGGTGCAACAGTAGGGAAAGCGTTGGATAGCGTAGGGGTAAAAATTACTATTCCCACTCCAAAGAGTGCAACAGTAGGGAAAGGGTTGGATAGCGTAGGGGTAAAAATTACTATTACCACTCCAAAGAGTGCAACTGTAGGGAAAGCGTTGAATAGCGTAGGGGTAAAAATTACTATTCCCACTCCAGTGAGTGCAACAGTAGGGAAAGCGTTGGATAGCGTAGGGGTAAAAATTACTATTCCCACTCCGGTGAGTGCAACAGTAGAGAAAGCGTTGGATAGCGTAGGGGTAAAAATTACTATTCCCACTCCAGTGAGTGCAACAGTAGGGAAAGCGTTGGATAGCGTAGGGGTAAAAATTACTATTCCCACTCCAAAGAGTGCAACAGTAGGGAACGCGTTGGATAGCGTAGGGGTAAAAATTACTATCCACACTCCAGTGGGTGCAACAGTAGGGAAAGCGTTGGATAGCGTAGGGGTAAAAATTACTATTCCCACTCCAGTGGGTGCAACAGTAGGGAAAGCGTTGGATAGCGTAGGGGTAAAAATTACTATTCCAACTCCAAGGAGTGCAACAGTAGGGAAAGCGTTGCATAGCGTAGGGGTAAAAATTACTATTCCCACTCCAAAGTGTGCAACAGTAGGGAAAGCGTTGGATAGCGTAGGGGTTAAAATTACTATTCCCACTCCAAAGAGTGCAACAGTAGGGAAAGCGTTGGATAGCGTAGGGATAAAAAATTAATATTCCCACTCCAGTGGGTGCAACAGTAGGGAAAGCATTGGATAGCGTAGAGGTAAAAATTACTATACCCACTCCAGTGAGTGCAACAGTAGGGAAAGCGTTGGATAGCGTAGGGGTAAAAATTACTATTCCCACTCCAGTGAATGCAATAGTAGGGAAAGCGTTGGATAGCGTAGGGGTAAAAATTACTATTCCCACTTCAAAGAGTGCAACAGTAGAGAAAGCGTTGGATAGCGTAGGGGTTAAAATTACTAGTTCCACTCCAAAGAGTGCAACAGTAGGGAAAGCATTGGATAGCGTAGGGGTTTAAATTACTATTCCCACTACAAAGAGTGCAACAGTAGGGAAAGCGTTGGATAGCGTAAGGGTAAAAATTACTATTCCCACTCCAGAGAGTGCAACAGTAGGGAAAGTAAATACTTCATATATTATTAAAAAAATATAAATTAATATCTATAAAAAATTAATTAAAATTAATTACCAATTTAATATAATATAATAATTAATCAATTAAAATTACAAATTAATATTAATTATTACAATTAGTTACCTATTAATACAAATTAATCACAAATTAACAATTAATTAATTAACAATTAAAAATTAATTAACAATTAATTCAAATTAAATACAATTAAATACATTGAATTATTTAATTAATTATAAATAAATTACCTCCCACCCTATTCCCCTATAAACCCACAACCCGCTAGAGAAAATAAATTAGTAAAATTAACATAATTAGCAATTAATCAATTAAATAAAATTATTTGGCAATTAAAATTTATTTACCCATATAAAATAATTTAACAATTAATTCTAAATAAAAACCAATAAATAATTTTACATATTTAATTATTTATAAATAAATTACTTCCCACCCAATTCCTCTATAAGCCCACAACCCGCTACAGAAAATAAATTAGTAAAATTAGCAATTAATCAATTAATTAAAATTAATTGCCAATTAAAATGTAATTAATTACACAATATAAATTAATTAACAATTAATTAAAAATTAATACCAATAAATAAATTTACATATTTAATTAAATATAATTAAATTACTTCCCACCCTATTCCCCTATAAACCCACAACCCACTACAGAATTAAATTACACAAAAATTAAAAAAACAAAATTCATTAATTAAAAGAAATCATAACATAAATACACATTTTTCACACATATAATAACATTAAAAACACTATAAAAAATTCGATATTATTAAATATTCGATAATTTTAATAACCTATATTATATACTTCGATATTTTAACTTTCTATATTTTTAACATTCGATATTACATTACTTGCCTCAAAAACGATATTTTTGATCTATATTCTGTCCATTCGATATTTTGTCCATTCTATATTTTAAACTCGATATTATGTCCATTCGATATTTTTTACTCGATATTTTGACTGTTTACCGCAGATTCCTTATCCATTTTTTTTTTAAAGAATGCTTATTCAACCTGGGTCCAGATTTTGAGGCAAACAGGTCTTATTCTCCACCACAAGCCCTGAACTCTTCTCCTTCATTACACTCTTCGACACTCTCTTCATTGTCCTTTTCATATAAAGGCATTCAATTTATTGACATGAGCCAAAGGTCACCAGCCAGGCCTTCTTGGATGACGAATATCAGAAGGATTAAACCTTAATTCACCCAAAGGGTCTCCAATATCACGTTTATTCTCCTTATTTGTATCTGCATCACCTTCTAAGCTCTCATTCTACCCTTAATCCGCAGATAGATCTAAGATAAACTCATCGGCTCATACAAAACTTCTTTTTGCCAAAGTGGTGTTTCATAATCATCATGGGAAGCATCCTGGTCCTCAATTGTGCCACTAAGGACACTCATTATAGTGCCACGAGGAACACCACTCCTCGATGGCGCTGCCCCTTGTAAGTTATTTGTTATTACCAAATTAAAAATGCCTGTCGAATGTTGCGTGCATTTCAAACACTTGACTCTCATAATAGAGAGCAAGGAAGAACGGAACATGCATTCCTTTCTGCATGACGTCAACCGCCACCAAATACCTCGGGGCAGATTTACAAGCCCTTGCGACACTTTTATGCCGCCGTTGCATCACTTTTGTGATGCAACGGTGGCGTAAACCATGCGCCACGTTGCAACTTATTTACAACGTGATGCATCTAGGCAGATGCGTCATGTTGTAAATCCCTGCGCCACATGAAACCTGCGTCAGGTTTCATGTGGGCGTTCTGTCGCAGGGTGGGCGTTCCCTCGCAGGAAAGCCACGTAAAACTGACGTAGTGAAATGTATAAGATTTCACTGAGTCAGTTTTACGACGCTGCTGCATCAAATCTTTACGCCTGCTTCAAGCAGGCGTAAGGAGTGAGGCACCATGTTGAGTATGGGCAGCCCCTGCGCATTGCAAGAGTTGCGTTGTGCTTGCGACGTGACGTGACTCCAGCAATGGGCTGGCCATGCGCCTCAAGATGCGTCACGCATCTGCCCCTCCTTCCACCATGGTGCGCCGCATTGTAAATGCGACGCATCTGTGGTGGCGCACGGGGGGGGGGATTACGTGACGCATATATTCTGGCGCATCCCTGCTGATTTGCAGAGATGCACCAGAAGACGTAAATATGCGCCCTCATGCTAAGAACCTTATTCTAAACTCTACCATCAGTGGCAGCTTGAATATGGCGTTGAAATCAAAGGAAAAACGTGTTGTCAGTTGTAAACTTTGAAAGAAGCCACTGACACGCAAACTGAAGTTTTATAATGATAAACTATTACTAATGGATTTAAAGCCCTGAACTCAACAAGGGCCGATATACCAATCACTCATTATAAAAATCTGGTTGCAATTTGAGGCCAGTATTTACACAATCAGTAAAGATTTGAACCAACTGAACAATGTACTAATAGGTTGGTTCGCTAAATTCCAATTCTAAGTGGTTCATATTCCGACCTACCTCATAACTAATAATGAGGTAGGTTGCAAATTGTGGCTTACTCCGACTGGTGTACATCATAGGGATGCTGGCCTGCTAAAGTCGACAGACAACATATCTAGGATTACTTTTCAATAAAGCAATTTTTTTTACAAAAATACATCAGTTTCTTTAAAGGGAACAGGGTGGCTTTTAAAAAGAAAAGTGTTTTTTTTTAAAGTTTGTCTGGGAGTTGGGGTCATCCCCTGGATTATTGCCTCCTCCCCAGCAAACATTTTTTTACATTCACAAATGTGGAACCGGTCACTAATGGACATCCTTTCCTTTGGCGACTGCATTACCGCGCCAATTTGGGAGTATATAATTTTTTTATGTTTTGTAACCATATTGGGCTGCAAAACATTGCTACATTGAATAGCCATTCAGTAATTGGAAGGGATGCCTACAACACAGAGCCTAAAATACCAAATTGGTAGGGGGACGTATTCTCATTACAGGAATTGGTAAATGTTTACAGACTGTGACCCACAATTACATACATCGAAATCGGCATACACAACCTAAAACACATTTCAGTCACAGAAAATACCAGTGTTTTGATTCTAGAATGTTGTTTTTAGTTATTGTTTTGCTTTAAAATGGCTGCTCAATGTGGCAATAAAGAGACTTTAAGCACAATAGGGGGCACTGGTCTTGACATGAATTCGTATTTTTAAAGCCAGACACTAACAAAATGAAAACCTTCACTGTCTGATTACAATAGTTGCCCTTTAAGATCTTAGTAAAGGTTCAACAGGAATATTGTTCAAGTATCACCGAATTCTCGGAAACAGTTCACAGAGTTCACCAGCATTCACTTGACCCGGCACTCCAGCCCCCCCTAGCGGAAAAGTAAGTTGGTGTCACATAATCATCAAGCTAAATAATGCATTTCCAAAATAGTCAATCGACGAGTTCAGTGGAACAGAGCACTAATTTTTCCAGCACAGGACAGCGACTCTTTTGAAAAAAATACAGAAAACGTTATCAAAGAATTGCACAAAAATATTGTGGTCCAGCTTTATTAATGAGTTTAGTTGGGCACTCCTCCAAGAATCTTGCTTCATAATGTTTGAAATGTGTCCAGAGTAGCTCATGGGTTCAGGTGATAACTATGGGGCATATTATCAAGGGGGTTTATCTCCGCTTTTTTGGCTTTAAAAGCCAAGAAAGCGGAGATAAAATTATCTCCCTATTACCTAGCTGTCGCTAACACCAGTTAGCGACAGCTAGTAGGAGATAGCGACCATCTTGGGCCCCGCTTTGCATGTCAGTGATATTTATCACTAATGACATGCAAAGTGGGCGTGTCAAGATGTTAGCGACTGGAAACAGTCGCAAACATCGCTATCTCCTATTACCAACTTTTGAAGATATTCGCGCTAAGCGCGAATATCTCCAAAAGCTAACACCTGCCCTGAGCAGTTCTTAGCCATGTTAACCAATGGGAGGTGGATAACATGGCTAAGAGCATTAGCTCGGTAATGCATGAATATCGCTGACTTTTCAGCGATATTCATGCATTGCGGCCGATTTTTATCGCATTTGCGATAAACCTTGGTAATACCAAGGTTTATCTGCGATAAAAATCGCCGCAGCTCAGCGGTAAATTTTTGTCTCTAACCAAGCAATAGCGATAATTATCGCTATTGCTTGGTAATATGCCCCTATGTCTGTTAAGGATTTGGTGTCATCTGTTTGCTTGTTCTGAAATAAAGTCAGTCTGCTGTCCCTTCTGTGGTCATGAGGCGAGGTATGACCTGAACTATATCAGCTTGTGGCGACCCCTTACCTCCAACACCTCAACTTCCCATAGGAGCCCATGACAGAGCTCTGGCTGTCTGCCATAGTATTCCCGCCATCAGGATCATTGAATTAGAAAAAGACCGCATCCCTAATCATGTGTTAGCCAATACCATTCATTTCTTCTTAGGCATCCATACGAACTTCTCACCCATTGTTTGAGCAGCATCTCTCTCTGGGATACCTGCTCACGTCATGTTCGTTGACTGTCACTCGCTTGCCATCACTCACAACGTGCATGGTGTTTCCCTCAATCACAGACTACACAGTACTTCTTATTCAGATACAAGGGGCAGATTTTCTCATGGTGTTGCATTGCCCTTGTGTCAGCTAGGGTGTCACAAGGACAAATCAATGCCTAAGTCATATTTTCTAAGCAATTTAAGGCCGCCTTGCATGGCCCTGCATTGCTTGGTAAATCTAGAGTAATGCGAGGCAGCGCAAGACGCTGCCTGGCATTACTCAGCCCTGAAGAGATGTTCCATAGGCAGAGCATGGGTTTTCTTATGCATCTACTCATGGATTTTGGCTTATTGCCAGATTTACCAAGACTTGTAAACCTAGGAATGTGTCAAAATGCTATGCATTCCCAGGGGAGCCACAATGAGGAGAAAGATCTTTATTTCGCCTCGTTGTTTTCCCTTTATAAATGTGTTGCATTCTCCTTGGGTCATGGTTTGCACAATGTACCTTGCTATTTAGTAACTCTTGTCCATCACTCTGCGTAGTGGGTACTACCTCACCCCAAAGATGATGAAAGAATAAAGCCTCCTTAGAGAGAAGATAGAGACATGTCACTTGATTTATCTTGTGAACAAGAGATATTTTCCACTACAAGATTGTAGGAGAGGGTGGTATACAAGGAGCCTTTGCCGCAAGGTTGATTTCACAAAATGTCTTCAAATGTACATTGTTAGGTCTGGCGTCCTTGTTCCCTTCTAACGTTAGGCCTTCAGACCTCCTCTTATTGCTGACATCCTTTTTGCTGGCCTTAGAACTCTGCACACTTTACTACTGGTAACCAGTGCTAAAGTGATTGTGCTCTTTCTCTAAAAAGTAGTAACATTGGCTTAAACCCAATTGGCATATTTAGTTTACTTGTAAGTGCTCGTAAAGCGGCACTACATGTGCCCAAGGCCTGTAAATTAAATGCTACTATTGGGATTGCAGATTAATCAACGAATAACGCAACACCAGTCAAGAATTAAAAAGAAAGTGATCACAGCCCCTATGGTCGATCACTTCTTGAAAGAAGGGCACACAGAAAGAGACTTCAAATGGACTGTGTTAATTTCATTCAATGCATCCATAAATTCGATGAACGCAGAAACTTGGTTACTGTCCAAAGAAGCATACTTAATTATGAAATTCACCAGTGTGCTTACTGGTCTGAACGAAATGTCAGAGTTATCTAGACTTAAAATATAGCTGACAAATACAGTATGCAAATAAGACTCCAATCAAAATGCGCTGAATAGGAAATATTGATACATCAGCCTATACAGTCTGTCCCTCACTGGTACATAATATATGCATTGCACCCCTAATGCCACAATATTGCAAAAGACACCGCCGTGGATGGTTAATAAACTACATTCCCCATGAGCGCTGAGGCGAAGCCCCCGCCTGAACCGGAAATAGAACAGTATACATCTCCGGGTCACAATACTAGTTCGGCGAACGCAAGTGATTCTGCCCGAGTTGTCAGAGTAGGAGAAAGCAATGCCCGCAGCAGGCTCCCAGAAGTAAGCCGCTATTTAGACAAAGAATAGGTGGTGCCGAGCAATGACAGTGCACACGCGCAAACCACCCGTGCCGGCGAATTCTCTAACCTTACGTTTTCGATCCTCGCAGATAGAGCGTCAAAACAAACTTGAAAAACAACTCCCGGACTGAATGGTACAGTGGCCTAAAACAGGTAGGGACCTGGCGTAATAGGGAGTAAATATCCACTAAAATATGTATATAAGTAGGGATGATACTGACAAGCATTTAATATGTCCCCACAATACAGGCAGCTATGAGCACCGATGATATCTAAAGGACACGCATGGTGCAGCCTTGAATGCCTCTAAAAGAGAAAAATACATATAAACATCCGGCTGATAGCAAGTGGAATAGACGGTCCAATTTACGGCAATTGGTAAGTTGTGCCAGTGGATGGTATGGCTTATAACAAACTGGAAAGTTGAGAGGATATAAAGCGACATTATGTTTTCACTTTGTTGTTGTAGATATGACCAGTTGAACTCACAGTAAAAAGCCCTGATGAAAGCCTGTAATTGCAAACACGAGGCTAGAAACGCGTCAGCAGACATAATCCATTTATGCCCTCAATTTAAAAAAAAGGCAGACATAATTAATTTATGCCCTTTGATTTAAATTAATAAATTGTTTTTTTTTCTGAAATCAGGATTGAGTTCATGGTAGTGTTTATGCACTTGAAAAATTGTTGTGCAGTTTGTGATATGTATGTATATGTAATGTATATAGTGTCAAAAATATTTTTTTCAATTTGTCATACATTTTCTATATATGTTGTGGATTATTAGTTCATGTGGAATTATTCATGTTATACATCGTCTAAGTATATTTATGTCTAAATATTGAATGTTTAATTGTATGGTGTGTTTCTCTGAAACAAGAGATCTTCCACAGAAGAATTCCGTTGAAAGGAAAAAATTAATTGATGGGTAAAATAAATAACCTAAACCGCTAAAAGTATATATTGTGGTTTCTTAAAAATGGAATCAATAGGACTCCAGGTACCTTTAGTTTACTTACTAGTGGGTCTGCAGCACTGGTTGTGCCACCCATTTAAGTAACATGTCTCTGGCCTGCCATTGCAAAGCCTTTGTGTGCAATTTAACCTGCTATTTCGACATGGCAAAATAAACATTTTGCCAGGCCCAAACCTTCAATTTAAATGCATTTAAGTCACCCCTACAGTTGGCCCTGGACAGCTCAAAGGGCAAGGTGCAAATAATTTAAAAAAGTAGGACATGTACTTTTAAGTTTTACATGTCCAGTAGTGAAAAACTCTTAAATTCGTTTTTCCCTTCAGCAAGGCTTATCTCTCCCATAGGATAACATTGAAGTTGCTTTCTAACATTTGATGAGTTTAATTTCGAAATAGGAAGAGATATCCTGTTGATGTTTGGTGTCACTGGAATTGGAATTTAAAATCCTAGCTTATGTTGAAGTCAGATTTTAAATG
The DNA here is from genome assembly GCF_964263255.1 of Lissotriton vulgaris. Classification (NCBI taxonomy): domain Eukaryota; kingdom Metazoa; phylum Chordata; class Amphibia; order Caudata; family Salamandridae; genus Lissotriton; species Lissotriton vulgaris. The sequence goes on along the minus strand of NC_141697.1, from coordinate 1,045,497,925 downwards.
ACAATTTTGAAAATTCCACTTTTTTGAAAATTGGCACTTTCTTGCATTATACATTTGGTGCCTGCAGCCTGTCTCTGGGTCACAAGAGTGTATCTTGCTGACAGTTCAGCTTTGTGCATTTCTCCTAGACAACCACATATAATTGGGCGCTCAGGTGTGACTGGATGGGTCATCACTAGCAGGATGGGTAGGTGGAGCTGTACCAAGCCCCACTCACACTTCAATATCCTGTGCCCTTTCTCCACACAAAGGGCTGCATACCCCTGTAGGTATACTGGAGCCAGGGCCAGGAAAGCATGGCACCTGTGCCCTTCAAAGGCATGACTCTAGACAATTCTCCCCACTTCAAAAGCACAACTGTGTATAAATACTGGACCTCAGAGACGAACTCTTCAGTACACTTCTGGACCTGTGGATACTCTGCCAGGAAGAAGGACTGTTGTTCTGCCACAAGGACTGCCACTTTGCTGAAGGCTGCTCTAAAGTAACTACTGCCCTGCTGCCATATTCTTGCCACCTGAGGAAGAAGAACTGGACCTGAAACTTCATCCTGAACCAAAGACCACATAGCGACTAAGGATGGGTGGAGTTCGCGTAGTAGCGCTATGCGGAACTCAGCAAAGTCGCAAAAAAACTCTGCCCACTACACAGAGTTCTGCAAGGAGGTGGAGTTCCTTGTCCCACCTGTTCATGTGACGTTTCCGTCATACCGCAATCCGGATTGCATGTTCGGGCAAAAATCTTGCGTAAACTGCACCATGCGGTCGTGCATGGGCCCAGCCTTCTTGTTTCTTAATGTGCCTATGGTGCTGGGGCCTACTTTTTGATCCTTCTTTAATCTTTTGAATCCTTGCTTTCTAAAACGTTTTCCTTATCAGTTTTATATATTATCTTACCCTCTATCCTCCTCTGTGTATTTTGTGTTTCTTTCTACTGTTTTGTGGGTTTTCAGTGAGTTTTTGTACTTTATTTCCTTCATATTTTTTTTTATTTCTTCCCTCTTATTCCTGTTTATTTATACTTTCTACATTTTCTCTCCTACGCCCCCCAGAATCATGGCAGAGAAGGGTGCCCCAATAAAAGGCAGCAACAAGGAGCCACCTTCTTCCAAAAAGTGACATACAGAAGAAGTGCAGCCCTGTGCCTTGTTTTCTGAGCTGGAGGTGGTAGCGATGTGAGTAGGTAATTATGTATATTATTATTACTTGTGTGTTCTATGGTATTGCTAATATTTTTTTCCCAAATAGCAAGGATGCTGCTCACATGTAGGTAAGTTACGTCTACAATTCTTATGTGATTGTTATTCTAGACTGGTGCTCTGTGCTAACTGATTGAACTTGTTTGCCCTTGCTTGGGCAGATTATGTAAGAATTTAGGTAATGCAGACCAGAGACACCTTTGTCCTGTCCCTAAGAACCTTTTTTGTAGCTCGTACAGTGACAAGCAACCAACTAATTTGGTGTATGCATCCGTCCATCTATGCATTCAAAGACAAAATGCAGGCTTAGTGAATTGGCCTGTCAAAGGGTGTTGAGCATGATTGCGAATAGAAGCAAACAACATTTGTTGCAATTTATTAGTGATTTTAAAGTTTATGTCTTAAATCAGCATCCAGGGGCAAGAGGTAATCCGAGGTGGGTGAGGGAGCTGGAGGTGCCTCCCAGTGTGAAGAACGCTTGTCGGCCGATGATTGTGGTGGCCACAGTAAGTCCTCCTGTTGTTAATATGAATATATATATGCAGGAAGCGATGTCTTCAGGAAGAAGTAATCGGAGGGACACAGCAGGGAAGTCAGGAAAAGACGTTTATTTCGGCAATGGCATGACGTGTTTTGGCGAGTATGCCTTTGTCAAATGCCGTTGCAAGCAAAGTCTCCCCCTTCAAACTGCATTGGTGGCAGTCCAGGTGGGGCGTGTTAGAAGTCCAATTAGCACTGCAGCTCACATTGGTGTACTACAGTAAGTATGGGCGAATTTTGCAGATCTGTGGTCGGCAAATTTGTGTGAAATCGCAAACAAATCTGCGAATTTGCCGAATTTCCAGCGAAATCGCAGATTTTTTGCGATTTGCACTAGAGTACTTTCTACTGGCTAATCCAGTAAGTGCTACCTCGTTGAAAAAATGTATTGTGCTTTTCCTACACTGCAGCTGCGTAAAGGGCCAGATGATTTGTCTCTACTGACCATGTGTGCCTGTAACTTTGCCACCGCGCCAAAAGGCTCCGAGGTCCCTTGAGTGAGCTGTCCATCATAGTTGTCAAAGGGCGGGAAGACGTTTGATACCGCTAGAGTTTGGTGCGGGGCTTCTATGCGTGTCAACATGCCTCTTGTGTATAAAGGGTCAGAGAGCGAGCAGGGCAGCAGGTGAGGAGAAAGCAGCCTCCTGGTCACAGGAACTACACGGGGATTGCGCTGGAGAAACTCTTGGATTCAAAGACCTCCCTCAAGTATTACAGCTAATTTTCGACGGCAGATATGGGGTTAAAGCACTCTTGCCCAGCCTCGACCGTGCTCACTAATGTTTTAGGCTGATTAAAAAGTTACTGAATTTGACCTCCAACTCGGGCACCTGCTATATCTGTAAGTGCTTCCTCTTGAGGTTTAATTTTTGTGACAGGAGCCTCGTGCCAGAATGAATCCTGCCCTGCATAGTTATCCTCGAAGATGCCACCGTATTGTGCAATACCTCTACTCAACTGGAGTACTTTCTACTGGCTAATCAGTAAGTGTTACCTTGTTGGATAAATGTATAGTGCTTTTCCTACACTGCAGCTGCGTAAAGGGCCAGAAGATTTGTCTCCACTGACCATGTGTGCCTGTAACTTTGCCACATCTCAAAAAGGCGCAGAGGTCCCTTGAGTGAGCTGTCCATCATAGTTGGGAAAAGACGGGAAGACGTTTGATACCGCTAGTGTGTGGTGCTGTACTTATATGCGTGTCAACATGCCTCTTGTGTATAAAAAGTCAGAGAGCGAGCAGGGCAGCAGGTGAGGAGAAAGCAGCCTCCTGGTCACAGGAACTACACGGGGATTGAGCTCGAGAAACTCATGGATTCAAAGACCTCCCTCGAGTATTACAGCTAACTTTCGATGGCAGATATGGGGTTAAAGCACACTTGCCCTGCCTCGACCGTGCTCACTAATGTTTTGGGCTGATTAAAACGTTACTGAACTTGAGCTTCAACTCGGGCACCTGCTATATCTGTAAGTGCTTCCTGTTGAGGTTTAATTTTTGTGACGGGAGCCTCGTGCCAGAATGAATCCTGCCCTGCATAGTTATCCACAAAGATGACACCGTTTTGTGCAATACCTCTACTCAACTGGAGTACTTTCTACTGGCTAATCCAGTAAGTGCTACCTCGTTGGGTACATATAAAGTGCTTTTCCTACACTGCAGCTGCGTAAAGGTCCAGAAGATTTGTCTCTACTGACCATGTGTGCCTGTAACTTTGCCACCACACCAATGGCGCCGAGGTCCCTTGAGTGAGCTGTTCATCATAGTTGATAAAGGGCGGGAAGACGTTTGATACCGCTAGTGTGTGGTGCGGGGCTTCAATGCGTGTCAACATGCCTCTTGTGTATAAAAGGTCAGAAGCGAGCAGGGCAGCAGGTGAGGAGAAAGCAGCCTCCTGGTCAAAGGAACTACACGGGGATTGCGCTCGAAAAACTCATGGATTCAAAGACCTCCCTCGAGTATTACAGCTAATTTTCGACGGCAGATATGGGGTTAAAGCACACTTGCCCAGTCTAGACCGTGCTCACTAATGTTTTGGGCTGATTAAAACGTTACTGAATTTGAGCTTCAACTCGGGCACCTGCTATATCTGTAAGTGCTTCCTGTTGAGGTTTAATTTTTGTGACAGAAGCCTCATGCCAAAATGAATCTTGCCCTGCATAGTTATCCAGGAAGATGCCACCATTTTGTGCAATACCTCTACTCAACTGGAGTACTTTCTACTGGCTAATCCAGTAAGTGCTACCTCGTTGGGTAAATGTAAAGTGATTTTCCTACACTGCAGCTGCGTAAAGGGCCAGAAGATTTGTCTCCACTGAGCATGTGTGCCTGTAACGTTGCCACCACGCCAAAAGGCGCAGAGGTCCCTTGAGTGAGCTGTCCATCATAGTTGGGAAAGGGTGGGAAGATGTTGGATACCGCTAGTGTGTGGTGTGGGACCAAACGAGTAGGGCTTCTATGTGTGTCAACATGCCTCTTGTGTATAAAGGGTCAGACAGTGAGCAGGGCAGCAGTTGAGGAGAAATCAGCCTCCTGGTCACAGGAACTACACGGGGGTTGCGCTCGAGAAACTCATGGATGCAAAGACCCGGGGCTTCTATGCGTGTTCACATGCCTCTTGTGTAAAGGGTCAGAGAGCTAGCAGGGCAGCAAGTGAGGAGAAAGCAGCCTCCTGGTCACAGGAACTGCACGGGGATTGCGCTTGAGAAACTCATGGATTCAAAGACCTCCCTCAAGTAGTACAGCTAATTTTAGACGGCAGATAGGGGGTTAAAGCACACTTGCCCAGCCTCTACCGTGCTCACTAATGTTTTGGGCTGATTAAAACGTTACTGAATTTGAGCTTCAACTTGGGCACCTGCTTTATTTATATCTGTAAGTGCTTCCTGTTGAGGTTTAATTTTTGGCCCAACGGAAGCACTTACAGAGTTAAGGCAGGTGCCCGAGTTGAAGCTAACTTTGTAACCATTTTAGAATGGCGCCGGCAAGCTGCCAGAGTTGAAGTTGCAACTTGCAAGTTGCACCTTCAACTCTGGCAGCTTGCCGGTGCCATTCAAAAATGGTTACATAGTTAGCTTCAACTCGAGCACCTGCCTTAACTGTAAGTGCTTCCTGTGGGCCAAAAAAAAATCCGCCCGCGAGCGGATTTGCCCGCAATTTCGCGAGATTCGCGGATCGCGAAAATTGCCGAAAATCCACAAATTCCACGAGCGGAACAGATTTTTGGCCCACAGTTATACTACAGCTCCCAGCAGACATCTGAGGCCAACTAGGTAAGTGCTTAGAATCATCCCCATATATCCCTTGATGGGTACTGGAAAATAGTTTAGAACGTGATGACTGCAGTTTTGGTGAAAGGGCTGTGTTACTAGCGGAATAACTTTTCTTCCCTGGCTCCCAACGCCCAACCCGCATTAAACCTCTTCCAGCCAGCCCCTGGGACGTAGACAGAGTTGTCCTATCCCTCTGTGCAGTCACGGACTGCGTTTGCAGCGATGCTTAGCCTTCGAGGGATGCGACGGTCATGGAGTACATTCAATACCTTGAATCCTTCCACCAGTTGCCCTTGTTGACTCTGGACACTTGTTTGAGGTGGTCTCCTAAAGTGCGCAGAGGGCAAGCGCACTAAAATATGCAGGAAGCGATCTCTTCAGGAAGAAGTTATCGGAGGGACACAGCAGGGAAGTCAGGAAGCTTGTTTATTTCGGCAATGGCATGACGCGTTTCGTCGAGTGTGCCTTTGTCAAATGCGGTTGCAAGCACAATCTCCCCCTTCAAACTGCATTAAATGATCCTTATCGTTCTCCAATTGGTGGCAGTCTAGGTGGGGTGTGTTAGAAGTCCAATTAGCACTGCAGCCCACATCGATGTACTACAGCTCCCAGCAGACATCTGAGGCCAACTAGGTAAATGCTTGGCATCATCCCCATATATCCCTTGATGGGTACTGGAAAATTGTTCAGAACGTGATGACTGTGTGATGACTGCAGTTTTGGTGAAAGCGCTGTGTTACTGCCGGAACAACTCTCCTTCCCTGGCCCCCAATGCCCAGACTGCATTAATCCTCTTCCAGACAGCCCATGGGATGTAGACAGAGTTGTCCTATCCCTCCATGCAGTCACGGACTGCGTTTGCAGCAAAGCTTAGACTTCGAGGGATGTGGCGGTCACGGAGTACATTCAATTCCTTGAACCCTTCCATCAGTTGCCCTTGTTGACTCCGGACACTTGTTTGAGCGGGTAACCCAAAGCGCGCTGAGTGCAAGCGTGCTAAAATATGCAGGAAGCAATCTCTTCAGGAAGAAGTAATCGGAGGGACACAGAAGGGAAGTGAGGAAAATACATTTATTTCAGCAATGGCATGACGCGTTTCGGTGAGTATGCCTTTGTCAAATGAATATATATATCCCTACATTTTACCGCTCCTTTTTTTGAATTTTTTATTTTTACCCGTTTCATAATTTCCTTTGCCCAAATCCTCTTTGATCTATCCATTTCTAAATTCTTGTTATGCCTGCATTATCCTATTTACTTTTTTCTATGTTCGTAGTGTCTGCATTTTTCCTAAAACTGTCTCTACCTGTACTAATCTGCCTGTTGCTTTCTTTTTTCTGCTTTCTCATTCAGCTTTCTCTTTCCCTTTTTTTTTTAAAAATTATTTTTATTGAAAGTTCATAGCAGCAAAGTGTACATTAAAATCATCAGTATATATAAATATATCCACGTAAAATATAGACATACATAAATACACTTGATAATGTAATAAATACAATAATATAAATACAATAGATAGAATATTAACCAGAAGCAGTATTTAGCAGGAGAGATGGAGATTAAAGCGAGGTAAAACCAATCATACGTAGCATAAACCATGACATCCCACGATATAATCTATAGAACCCCACACCTAGACTTCCTCCACCTAGCCACTGGTGCCCATACCCGTAGCCCCATTTCTCTAGATTTAATTCCTTTGAGGGCATACAGTTCTGATTTAATATTGTGGATCCCTAACAACCTACACATCCACATTTGAAAAGTTGGGGGCTCCACATCCTTCCATGCAGCAGCAATTAGTATCCTGAGAACAGCTGTCGATATAAAAACCAGCGCCTCTATCTCTATGCTCAGACCTAGCTTTGCATCACAACCAAATATTATAAGAGTAGGGGATAGGTCTATTCTGACAGCTAGCAGCCCCTCTAAAAACTTTTCAATTTCATTTTTAATTGGTCCCAAGTTTACACAGCTACAGAACATATGCAATACGTCTGCTGGCCCATTACCACACCTAGGACAATTATGGTCTAGTCTCTTGCCCCATTTAAACAATTTAGCTGGTGTATAGTATAAATTAAAAAGGGTCTTAAAGTGCTGTGCTCTTAAATTTGATGATCTCAGAAACCTTTTGTCCATTGCCAATGCTCTGTCAAGATCAATGTCTGGATCCTGCAATTTGGAGGCCCAGCTCTCCTCCACCTTGATCAAATCATCGGGGAGACTTTCCATAAGTATCCTGTACAATTCCTTGATTCTATGACCTCCCCCTTTCAAATAGTCTAGTAGAGCACAGCCTTTAGATATATTCAGACCCGGTCTTTTTGATGTAATAATGTTAACCAACTGCATATACTTAAATTCTTGAACACCTTGCAGTGAAAACCGTGTCCTCAACAATTCAAGAGGCCTGCAAACGTTTGTCTTTCCCAATATTTCCATGGGCCATCATCACTTAGGTGCGGGAATAGATCTGAGTTCCATAATAGGGTATGCTGATTATATCTTGGGATGTTCTGATCTTTACATATAGAAGACCATATCCCCCAAATATCTTCAAGTATCTTATAGCCAGATGCTTTAAAGAAACGTTTGTCATGTTTCCTCAACAATATCCCGTGTACTTCCCCCCCCCAGTGCCAAGTGATAAATAGTGGGGATGTCTCCCTGACTGTATCTAGCATCCTCTGGGAAGAAGAGCACAGACATCTCTGTAAGGAGGCAGGCCCAGTTATAAAACCTGCGATTGGGTATTCCCAACCCCCCCTTTTCTTGGGGAAGGGACATAAGCCTATTAGATCTCCTGACCTTGCCGTACTGCCATACAAAGTTCATAAAGATAGACTCCATTTCCTTTATCATTGCATCTTCTATTCTGAAAGGGATGGACCTAAATTTATATAAAATCTTAGGGAAGATAGACATTTTAATGACATTAACCCTTCCTATAACTGATAAATGAAGTTTGTCTATTCTCCTTAGATCCTGTTTAATCTTGACCAGTAGTGACTCAAAATTATCGTTGATGATGTCCCTTGGATGGGCATTGATTACGATTCCTAAGTAGACTACTGAGTCCAGATATCTATTGTCCGTTTTAATTATATTTCTGGTGCATAATACCTGCGTATCAGCTTTCTCTTTCCCCTGATATATTTTTTGTAGACTGCCTAATGGTGGTACTATAAGACTTAGACAACATATTGGTCATGGTCACATACTACTACTAGTACTACTACTCTGCTGTGCAGATTACATGCCGAGTAAGGTATTGTACATGTATTAGTTGAGATGTGAAGGCTTTCTTTTACATTCTCATGCTCAATCAGTAAAATGAGAGTGGTCATGGTCACGTTGGACACCCCAAAGTTATGTCTTCTTTTTAGCTAGACCTAGTATTATTACCAGCAGTTGGTGATGAACTGTTTACCGTGCACCATGGCTGGAAGGAAGTATAAGGAGGACGGTCCCACTGCATTTGCCAACCAAGACCTTATGTCTAGTTGTCCACTCTTATCTCTTTGTAAAAACTCAGATTCATCAATGGCTCTAGCCACTCCAGTCCTTTACAGGTTGTCTTTTTGGGAGGCTTTTCAAAAATTACCAGAGTAGGTGACTTTACATTTTCTGGAAGGGATAATCTGTGAAGGACATGCCAAATACAATATCATGTTTCTTAATAATTTCCCTGTACTGTAGTGCATTGCTTTTTCCATGATAAAATGTAATGGGGCAACCATGTATTCCTCACCTAGGTATAGTTGATAAGGACTAAAACTTTTACTTTTGGGTTATTCAATTCAATTCAATTTGTCTTTATTCGATCATAATCAACCATAAAAGACACATATAAACAGTACAATCTGTTATAAAAGACATAAAATCTCATACCAAAATATTTTTTTAAAAGAGCATATCATTTCAAAATCCCAAATCTATTTAAAACAATGATTATGTTTAAAAAGGGAGAATTCAAAATCAAAGGATGTTAAGGTAGAATTACACAGGGCATAATTATAGTCTCGAATATTTAAAGTAAATAATTTGGGGGAGACTTGGGAACACCAACATATAAGCAAACAGGTTACATGCTGCTTGCAAATTCTTTCTGCTAAGGACCCAAGTCCAGCTCAGGAACTTAGCCATGGTAATGACCAAGACTTCAGTAGTTCCGGTTTTTAGAATGCGCAGGGCTGTTTGACAAGATCTTGTACCAAGCAATCTACAAACTGGCTTGTGCCATTTCTGTTGAGGGCCCTTGTAAGCAAGGCACACAAACAGGACAAGCAATAAAGTCTCATCCTCTGTTAAACAAGTATCACATTTTATATCCCCGTCATCCCCCCACTTAGTGAAAGATTTTAGGGGGAGTGTTCCCACTCTAAATTGGTGGAAGAGTTTTCTATCACCAGGACATGTGATGATGTCCCAATAGGCCTCAAACTTATACTCACACTTAAAATCTAAAAAGAGGCATGTTAAGGAACCACTAGCAGCTGAGTACAGAGACTTTACAAAACCTTGTCCCTATATAAGGCTTTCAAATCTGTTTTATACGGGAATAAATTCCCTTCCGGGTCCTCCCACAGGTGAATGAGGCCCATATCTAATAACAATGCCATAATCTTTAATAACCAAGAGATTTTATTTGACTTGTCTGCTTCTTTAATAAACTTAACAGCTCTTGCATAGGGTGCAAGCTCCGAGGTAGTCAAAAGTCTTCGCCAATAGGCAAGTAGTCTAAAACCTGCAGCCTCCTCAAAAGAAATACATCCTAAATCCAATAGTAGGGGCCTAAGAGGTGACAATTGAGGAAGGCCGGTCAGTGCCCTCAGAAACTTATTCTGGGCTAAGACTAATGGAGCTAGATTTTCAAACCCCAGAGTTCCGCCCTATAAATTATTGAAGCTCTAACCTTCCCTTGGTAAATGGATAGAGCCGGTCCCACTGGTTTGAGACAACCAGAATTCTTTTAAGAGGGCACCTGCTAATTTATTATGCCTTAAGACTAATAAATCTAACTGTGGCTTCCAGTTTAATCGTTTGCCCAACGTAATGCCCAAATATGCAAAGGAGTCAGTTTGTTCCAGGGGCATATTATTCATTTCCACTCTAGCTTTCACTACTTTGTGTTTGTGCAGGACCATGAACTTCATCTTATCGACGTTAACTACTAAATCATGGTCATTGCAGAACAAGATGAATCGATCAAGGGCATGTTGCAGACCAGATTGCATTTTGGACAAAATTAAAGTGTTGTCTGCAAACATTAAAAGCGGAACCCTGGATCCAGAAAGAGTAGGTGCGCCCGTGGGATATTCAGTGTAGTATGAGATAACATTATTTATGAACAAAGAGAAAAGGGTTGGGGCCAGAACACACCCCTGCCTTACTCCCTTGCTCACAGGAAAGCAGTCTGTTAACTCACCCTACTGATCCCAAAGTACTTGGGCTTATGTTGATTCATGTAGTTTTACAATAAAGGATATGATCTCAACAGGCATCCCTGCTCCCCTCAGGGTATCCCACATCTGAGGGTGGGGGACTAAGTCAAAAGCAGATTTAAGATCTACGAATGCTGCATAGAGTGTCCCCCCTGCCAAGACCATTGTGTTCCAGTATATCAACATGAATCTGAAGACTTGATCGATAGTGCTAACATGGGAACAAAATCCTGCTTGATAAGTGGATAGTATTTTGTTCTCATCTATCCACCTGTTTACCCTACTTAGCACTAATCTTGCCGCAATTTTTTGAAGAGTGTCTATAAGGCTTATTAGCCTATAATTAGATGGACAGGTGCGATCCCCTTTTTTTATAAATGGGGATTATTTCAGCCCCACGCCAGCATTCTGGAATGGGGGCGCCTCTTGCCAAACCATTTACAAGGATATGGATATATTTTAGCCAGTTCTCCCGATCTGATTTATATTTATCCGCCGGAATACAGTCCGGTCTAGGTGCTCTGCCTGCAGCCACTTCATCAAGAGCTCTCTGAATTTCCGTTAGTGTAAAGTATAGGACTTAGTCCGTCTCTACAAAGGGCTGGTGCCCAGTACTTTCTTCGGGCAATGAAAACTGGGCCTGATAGTGTGCGACCCATACTTCTGGGGGAACGTTATTAACAGGAGCTGGGCCAGCACTACCATTGCCCCATTTTATTAAGTGCCAGAACCGACATCAATTTTTCCCATTGGTTGCGTCTAGGAGGTCCCTCCATCTATTTTCATCATAGGCTTTCTTTGCCCTAAATTGAGTGGCCTTGTAATTTGCCCTGAGTTCCCTTATGTCTTTCGTAGAATCCACATTTATTGCTTGGGTCAATTGTCTGAAAGCTAACCTGCATGCCACATCATACAATTTTGCGGCTTTTTGGATGGGGAGCACATTAGATATCTTATATTTTTTGTGAAATAGCTTTTCAGCTTAATAAACAGGGACTCATGGGCGTCTATAAGAGTTGTAAGGCTAGCCTCTCTAGAACTGACTTTTGGGGGCCCCTCACCACTGAGAGGGTCAAGGCCGGCGGTTGCAGGGGACACCTAGAATCTACGGGTTCTCCTCCACAATGTCACATTACCAAAGAGACCAGGACAACTGAGCTGTGGAGGGAAGTAAGCTATTTTATTAGCTCGAGCTAAGTACAGGGTCCCAGAATGGCACAGAGACAATTCTACGGAGACTACTGCTTCACTCCACAGCGCACACATAATTATAGCACTAGCCACACCCTTTACATAATACAAGTTCCTGATTAGTCTCGGTTGGCGCAATCGCGGCCAGGGAGCATCTGTCTCTGGTTGCACAATGTATGCAGCCTCTTGCTTCCCCTTCCAGATGGTGTTGTCACGGAGCACAGCAGTTGGTCATGGCAGGCTGAGTTACCAATAGTTCACAGGATGTGGCTAAGCCTCTGGCACAACTGGGGCAAGGTACACAGGCAGCTTCTTGGAATTGACTCAACCGCAAAGAGCAGTCAGAGTTCAGAAAGTTCCAGCAGGGACATAGAAAACAATCCTTCACCAGGTTGTTGAGAGCATGGCACCACAAAATGGAGTCTCAGTGGCCATTTTAAGCACAGTTCAACAGTCCCTCCTTTGCTATGCAGAGGCAACTATCAGTCGTCACCTAGGTCAATGTCCATCATATTCTGGACCGCCTTCTCAAGCATCATCATAGCATTCTGGTGGTGCAAATTCACTGGTTTGGGTGCTAAAGAGGTGGCACAGAGGCCACATAGTGCGGGCATACATTGAACACAGAGGCAGCAAGAGAAGAATGCGGCTGCAATGATGGCAATGAAAATCAATATCTTCCATCCCCACAGAGAGACCAGGCCCCAAAATCAACCGGTTAGGGACCATGAACCCTCATCCTGATGGATGTCGGAAGCAATATTATTGAGCTTCTGGATTGCTTGATAAACTGCCGGTGTATTATCAGGTATGTATACACAGCAGCTTGTTCTGATCAATGTACAGACTCCTCCACGGTCCGCTAGGATTATGTCAAGAACCATCTGGTTCTGCAAAGCCATGAGGTGGTCCGCTTGAAGTTCAGCAGTGATGTTACTGAGAGCACCGGCAGTCACGTTGATGGTGGCCTCAATCACTCTTGTAAGGTGTCGAATATTGCGACTATTGACCATAGGGCCCCATAAAGGGAGAACCCTTTGCAGAGTCCCCAAATTCTTGTCCAGCTGTGCCTTCAGCGTCAACTACATCTCTCTTCTGGATGTGGTGTGTTGCATCGGCTGTGTAGGGGTGGGGAAGCAACCAAGCGATATAACAGGTGCCAGCCCATGACTTGGGCAGCCAGGTGTAGGCCTTGCTCCCACACACAAAATAGGTATTGAGCAAAGCCACCAGAGTTGGGCGGGTCGAGCCATTAAGCCAGAGTGTGTAGGCGCAGTCACTCTCCCCCACGCATACTGTTCCACTGCTCTCAATGCAGTATTGCCCGGAATATGGGTAGACAGGCAGGTCCCTGAGGGACTGCAGGCGTCGTCTTTCTCCACCGCTGATGAGGCTCTGCGGATAGAAGGACCCGTGGTTGTTCTCATAGTCATCCTTTTCGGGTGAAACTTTATTCATATTTGGCCACTCCGTAGCCATATTGTGGGTGAATGCATGCTTGCTACTATTCTTCCCTAGGGACCGGGTAGGTGTGTTACTTGAATAGAAGGCGTCAAAGAATACCATATACCATCCATAGGCTCAACTGGCTCGAGAAAAGGGAGTAGGAATCAGGGGCATCCCTGTGCCCGCAGTATGGGGCAGCAACCCACATACCCAACGGTTCGCTGTATTCACCACAAGCTGGTGCTGGTGTAACTTCTGAATGAAAGTATTGTTAAAAAATTCTGCCCTTCTGGTTTTCACGTGGGGTGGCAATGACACATGCTGATGAGGCGATTCTGTAGAGGTAGGAGACTCAGGTGCTGCAAGGGCAGCGTGTGTTATCCACCCGAGGCAGGCCAGCACAAGTAAAATAATTATGAGTACAAGTAGACAGATCGTGTACCGGCCATGTATTATCTTTATGTACTTTCTTTTCTTCATTTTGCTGTCCTTCATACCTCACCCGGTCTTCCCTAATTGCTGCCTGTGATTGGTGGTTGCTTCACCGGACAGTGATTCCAGCAGTCCTGTTGACACGCTCTGGTCCGCTGTACCGGCACCGGTCAGATAGATCCACCGGCAAACATCACAGCCCTGCAGCGAACGTTAGGCCAGGTGAGTGAGAGGGCAGAGACTTTTGTCTTTTCAGTCCTTTTTTCTGGGTCGAACGTTGTACCTGGTGGATCCGGGCGTTGTTTGATCAGGAAATAAAGGCTCCGACTGTTGAGTGTCCCTTAGCCTCAAACGCGAGGTACAGCTGTTTTCAGGAGGTCGTCATCCTCTCACTCAGATGAAGCCCAGGCAACGTTAGCGTCACTGATGGGTACAAAGCGTGGGACTTGTTCACATTTTTAGTCTCCCAGGCCCTCCTTGACCCACTGGTCGTATGGCAGTGGCAGAGGCACTCATTTGCAGAGCGTCACATGTACCCAATTCTTTCTTCCTGCCACTTTCACTGCAGATCTGGTAGCCAACAACACTTGCTGGGACACTTTCCACCTCAGCTCCAGGTTCTTGGTCCTCTGGAAGTTGCAGATGCAGACCCAATCACCTGGCTGGAGGGTCTGGCCAGGGTCCTCTGGTTTGGGTGGCAGGATGTCCTGTACCTGATGATGAATAAGACGCAGGTTAGTGGTCAATTCATGTAAATAATCAATCAACAATGGGTATTCAATATCAGAATATTTCTTTGGGCGGGGCACTCCCCAAACATTTGCTGGTCAGCCAAATACTATTTCATTAGGAGATAGTCCGGTGCTGGAATGTGCCGTGGCTCTAGTGGATAAAAGGGCAAGAGGCAGGGCGTCCGGCCAAGATAGTCCTGTGTCAGCCTGCATTTTAGCCATTTTTAGTTTCAATGTCCCATTGTGGCACTCAACCAAACCCGCTGACTGGGGTGATTGGCAGCATGGAATTTCTGTTTGATCCCTACACACACTTTCTTCATTATTTCTCCTGTAAAGTGGCTTCCGTTGTCGCTCCAGATAATAATGGGCATTCCGAATCTGGGAAAAAATTCCTTCAACAAGATCTTAGCAGTGCTGATAGCAGTGTTGTCCTTAAGGAGGTATGCCTCAATCCACTTACTAAAGGCGCACACAACCACCAGGACATATCAGAGGTTGTTGCATCTTTCCATCTGAATATAATCTATTTGGAGCACCTCGAAGGGGCAAGATTGGGTGCAAAATTCCCAGCAGGTGTTGGTGTGCTCTTACTTGGGTTGTGCATCAAACAAATCATGCAATTCCTGACTAGCCTCCCAGCATATTTTGGGATATGCTTGTTTTGCTACACTGGAGCCAGCAATTTGCAAATACCTTTTGCGCTAATATGAGCTGGGCCATGAGCCATAGTGACCGCTGGCAAAACATAGGCATCGGGTAACAACCACCGCTGTTGTTCAGACAGAGCCGTACAACAGCCATTCTCATCTAATAGGGCTGTTTGTTCTTCCCAGAGAACCTTTTCCTCTCTAGTTGCCTCCACCTGTATCTCCTTCACATTTTCAAGAGTGTCCTCATGCATCCCTCCCTCCGGTACCCAATGTGATGGGCCAGCTACATACATACTTGTGGAGAGATCTTTGGCTGTTTCCTTTGCAGTCTGGTCAGCAAATACATTACCTCTTCCTATGTCATCTCTTACTTTCTTGTGGGTGCTACATTTAACCACAGCTATCTTTGAAGGGAGAGTCAATGCTTCCAACAGCCTGCTGACCAGTTGACCATGTTGTATCTTAATACCGTGAGCCCATAGTCTCCCAAAATTATGGGCCACTCCAAAAGCATACTGTCTGTCGGTGTAGATGTTGACGGGAGTAATGCGTACCTTGAGGTAGGGACAGGGAATCAAGTTGGCCCTTGAGGGACTGACTATAAATTAAAGGGCTCTCTGTATATCCTTGTGGAGCTCTACAGAACCGGAAACTTCGACCTTCCAATGAGAATCAAAAAAGATCCCTACTCTATTAATCAATGGGTATACTAAAGAAGGCATTCTTCAAATCAATGACAGAAAATAAACATGCCGACGGGGGGACCATAGTGAGTAAGGCAGTGATATCTGGGACCACAGGAAACTGGGGAACTACTATTTTGTTTATTTTGCGTAAATCAATGACAAAACGATAAACAGGGGGCTTGGAAGGGTCGGTGCGTTTGAGGACAGGCAAATTGGCTGTTATACACAATGCCCCTTGTCTCTTCAACCATGCCCTTGTCAACAAGTTCAGAAATTATCTGGAGTAATGCCCTTTCCCCTTCCTTTGGTATTTTGTATCGGGGAAGTCGGGGAGGGTGAGCATTTTCCTTCAGGGTAACAGAAAAGGGGGGTATGGACAAAAGGCCGACATCAGTATCACCTTGGGCCCAAAGGGTAGGAGGGACATTTTGAAGTTCCTGGGGAATGGGATTTGAGGAGGTTGAATATACTGGGTGTGTGGTAGGGGGCCCATAGTGAGGTAAACACCATCTGGAGAACAGTATATGGTTGCATGTAATCTTTTTAATAGATCTAGACCCAACACATTTTCGCCAAATGTGAAAGTCAAAACCAAAGGGGAATCAACCGTGTAGGGTCCTATCGTTAGTTCCAGTGGTTGTGAGATGGGCTAAACACTGGGGTACCAGAAAACCCTACAGAAATGTTATTTGCGCCACACAAGGGGGCCCCAGGGACTTTAGACCTAGCAATAGAATTTTTGGTTGCACCAGTGTCGACCAAGAATGGTTCAGTAGAGCCCAGTGTTGTAACGTGAACATACGGTCCCTTCTTGTCAACAGGAATAGGCACGGGTCCCTTCCCTTGTCCTTGGCAGTCCTAGTGGAACCCAAACCCCGTCCCTTCTTCTGGTTCATAATCCTCAGTAAAATAATTGCGATTTTCATAATTGATTGTATCAAATCTATTCTCATGCATGAGGGGGCACCTATCCTTGACTGCGTTCTAAGTCCGCCTCGTCCTCGTCCTCTCTGGGGCTGTTGTCCTGTGAAGCGGTCAGCAGGAGCAGAGTTGTTCTGGACCAACAAGGGACACTCATCGCGCCAATTACCCTCCTGGTAACAATAAGCGCACTGATTGGGCTCCAGCGGTTGGCGAGGAGTTACAGGGGCAGGTTTCTGAGCAATTCGTTGAAACTTCGGGCTCCCCTGTTTTGGGTCTGGTTTGGGTATGCCTGTTGGAGTAAAACCTTTGTTTTCAGATCTTTAGTCTTTTTATCTGTTTTGTCTCGCTCTTCATTCTCCCTATTCTCATAGTACTGGGTCAGTGTCAAAATGCCAGACGGGGTGGAAATGGGCCAGGCTCTTTCCGACGTGTTGAGCTTAGTCCCAAGTTCTGGTAACAGATTGGATACAAATTTATCCACAGTCGCTGTCCCCCCTCTGAAGTCATATCTTGTCCACTATAGTTGGTGAACGTGCGTTCAAATCGTGTGAAAAAGTCTGAGACACTTTCATCTTTCTTTTGCCTGCAAGCTGCTAATTTGTCCCAAATAATACGATGAGGTGTCAACATCTTTTTCATGGCAGTAATTATCTGGGCCGGAAGGGCCAAGATCATGGGATCAGGTTTCTCACTGCCAGTTCCAGCTCTGTCGGCCTCCTGAAATTGTTTCCAAGTGTGGCCAAATTCTGCCTGATCATTATTACGTATTCTAGACCATACTTCAGTCGGTACTACCTGTCCCATCAACATATCAATATCTGCTAAAGTCATCACGCAAGACTGGAGGGTCTGAATCAATTCCTTGTAATAACCCGCTGGATTTTACATGGGTCAGGCAATTGGCTTTTAAGCTGAAGGACATCAGACCTTTTGCAGGGGGCATGGACCCACATCTGCCTAAAACCCACCGGTATGTCAGGCTGGTTATTCATGCCAGCAATGCGGTCCCTCCAAACAGGCTGTACCTCCCTCATAGGAAACCCCTTATTCAGCATGACACCAGATAAAGATACCTTAAAAATTACTAACGTGACCACAAATGAGCCTGTTGACCCATAGTGAGTTGTTCCTGTGTATCACCTATCTGTCTGCTCAAAGTACGTCATCTGGGAGTGGGTGGCCTATGCGGAGTTACATAAGGGATATAATCACGGACCACTGAACAAGCAATTGCCAATAGCCCTGCACTGGGGGAAGGATGACTGTCAACAAGAAACGGGTTAGTTGTGACACGAGTTAAAGGCACATTGGGTTGGACAGGCACGGAACCAGTGGAAGGAGCAACAAGGGAAAGGGAAGGGTGGACCTGCATTGGTACAGTGGCCTGAACAGTCAGGGCACAGAGAAACAAGTGGCTTAGGTATCGCATGAACCAGGGTATGGACAGGGGCAACAACTGGAGCGGCAGTGAGGGCCAATTGTGCAGGATCAAGGGCCGGATACATGGCTTGAGTATAAGGTGGAGGGGTGTTCAAAATGAACCTTAGGGGAAGCCGGTTCCCTTGGTGAACTTGATTTGATACTGATGGCTATCTGTTTAAGAATGTCAGGGGAGGGCACAAAACATGTGTGAAGGCACTGTATTTCCAGAACATCAACAGGATTCACCACCACCCCATTGCCATCACGGGAAGAGGCAGGAAAGGAGAAGTAAATTTTCTCAACCTTTGGCTTCGGCTTTTGCAAAAGTTGAACAATACCTAAAACCAAATACAATTCACTAAAGAAGTGGGTCACTTCCACTCTTACCTGACCGTTAATCTTCCCTCACACGGCAAGTGTCACAAAGGTCTCGATCTCCCAAAACTAGGAACCGGAACTGGGGCATCAGTCGGGCCGCAGTCGGATAGCCCGTAGGAGGGAGGAATCATGCAATCGGAGACCTCGGCCCACAAGGACAATTTTTCTGCTGATGTAGTGGCGCGCCTCCCTTGGAATTCGATCACGGACTCCTCACGACCACCAGGCTCAATGACGACCACCATAGACGACCCATGTTGGGCGCCAAATTATAGAACCGGCTTTTGGGGACCCCTGCCCACTGAGAGGGTCAAATCCAGTGGTGCAGGGGACACCTAGAATCTACGTGTTTTCCCCCTCAATGTCGCATTACCAAAGAGACCAGGACAACTTAGCTGTGGAGGGAAGTAAGCTATTTTATTAGCTCGAGCTAAGGACATGGTCCCAGAATGGCACAGAGACAATTCTACGGATCCTGCTGCTTCACTCCGCAGTGCACACATAATTATAGCACTAGCCACACCATTTATACAATACAAGTTCCTCATTAGTCTCAGTTGGCGCAATCGCGGCAAGGGACCATCTGTCTCTGGTTGCACAATGTATGCAGCCTCTTACTTCCGCTTCCAGATGGTGTTGTCATGGAGCACAGCCGTTGGTCGTAGCAGGCTGAGTTACCAATAGTTCACAGGATGTGGCTAAGTCTCTGGCACAACTGGGGGCGAGGTACACAGGCAGCTTCTTGGAATCGGCTCAACCGCAAAGAGCAGGGCGGGTCGCTCAAGTTCCAGCAGGGACATTGAAAACAATCCTTCATCAGGTTGCCGAGAGCATGGCAACACAAAATGGAGTCTCAGCAGCCATTTTAAGCACAGTTCAACACCTCGCTGGAGTCAAGAAGGGATAGGGCTACAAGAGACTCTTCAAGAGTGGACCTTATCTGTGCCATAGTGCCCTCATCCTCAGATACCCGTGCCCATGTTAGTCTTCGACAGTCGAGAGACATAACAACATCTGCCACAGCAATCTCCTTGCTGCCCTTCCCCAGTGCGGTACAAAAGGGGGTGGTGATGGACGGAGCATCTGAATCAATCAAACACTCACACCCAGTCAAAAGATCTGGGTTTAATCCATCACCGTTCTTTAGCCTACTCTGCCACCCCGGTTCAGACATGGCTATATGCAAATCAGTCTGAGCCTGTGCCTCATGGGAACAGTCCAGCCCGAACTGCCAAGCCATGTCTTCCCTCGACCGGAAAAAAGCTTCCGAGGACCGGTTTCTGGCATTCCAGCCGTCTTTAGCCCGGCTTGTTTGAATCCAGTGGCAAAGTGAGCAAGGGACTCACGTCTGAGCATACCCTGCCACACTTATGGCGGCCAAAAGCGGTACAAAAGGGGGTGGTGATGGACGGAGCATCTGAGTCAATCAAACACTCACACCCAGTCAAAAGATCTGGGTTCAATCCATCACCGTTCTTTAGCCCACTCTGCCACCCCGGTTCAGACATGGCTATATGCAAATCAGTCTGACCCTGTGCCTCATGGGAACAGTCCAACAAAATAAATACAGTGATGCCTCTGGTATTTCTTCTAAGGAACCTTCTAGTCAAAAGACAGATACTACAAATTGTCTGTCCAAGTGTATTAATTCACACACAGAATAAATCTACCAACTCATATTCTTTGTTCATCTACTCGCTATCAAAAAAAGAAATTCACACACAAGAAATTGGTTTAGGTTACTTATTTTAGTAAACCCAAATTTTTCACTAAGTTTTTTAGTTAAGTTTCATTTTTTTATACATAAATATCCTGACGTCGTCAGTTTATACTAAGCATGGGCGGAAAATCCGTTCCGCTCGCGGATTTTCGGTAAATTCGCAATCCGCGAACGCTCGCGAATTTACCGAAAATCCGCAAATTCGCACGCAGCGGATTTTTTTTTCTTGGTGATACAATTTTGCGGCGTGCGGTGTAAGTTCGCAATTGCGAACATGTAGGTGCGGCGGGCAGAAACAATCTCGCACTCGCGAAATTACAAAAATTGCAATTCTGAACAAGAAATCTACTAGCAAGCAGCATAGACCTTCTGAAAATGATGATTTTTATCAGAATAACTCCTCAGGTTGACATTTGCCTGCACTTTTTTGGATTTGAGGCCTTTTGATTTTCTTTGGATAACTTTTGGATTAGAAATCAACTTTCTCATATAAGCTTGTTTGGGGCATTACAGTTGCTGTAATGCTGTTCTGCAGAAAAACGAGTTTTGCAAAAGTGAAAGCAGGTTCAAAAGTCCAAACTCATCATTAGTAACCATTCCCTGTAGTGCTTCCTGACAAGGGCCCCTCCAGAGTTCAGTTGCTAGTTGCAACAATTGTATGACCCTGCTCTGACCCTCACAGCAGGCTCATAGAATAGCTACAAGTAGGCCACAAAGGTCCTGGAAAAAAAAATTGCACTGCAACAGAAAGCAAATTACAGATAAGGAAGCAGGTGCCAGACTGGAATTTTAAAACAGTGACACATTAATAAATCAACCCCAAATTAATTCATGTCAGTTGAAGCAGGCAGGTGTGCTTGCTTTTTCCCCCCATAATCTACAGTGATGATGAACCAGAGGGTGGCATTGATGTACCAGAGGGTGGCATGGGTGAAACAGAGGGTGGCAGGGGTGAAACAGAGGGTGCTGGGAACCTGTGATGATGAACCAGACGTAGAAACGACATAATCGTGACCGTTGCGAGCCGACATGTAAGTTCGCAATTGCGAACTGGTACAAAACCCTCGCGAACTGCCAGAAATCTTTGCGAACTGGCAGAAATCCTTGCGAACACACAAAAAAAAAATCCGCAAATTCACGAGAATTCACGGATTTTGCGGATTGCGAGTTCGCAAATTCACAAAATTCGCGAACGCCAGATTCGCAAAATTCGCCCATACTTAGTTTATACACATAATATACACTATACAACAAAACATACACAGTACGTATGAAAGATACACTTTATAAACCCTTGTTATCCTGGGTTGAAATGAAGCCCAATTTTTTATATAAGGAAGTTCATGGCATAATCCTTTTTAGCCTAAATTCCTTCTTCACAATCACAATTTAGTCATAGAGCCTAGGAAGCTGAAATAACTTTATGCTTCTTTTCTTTAACAAGCTCTCGTAGAATTTTTCACAATCAATTCCACTTTTATATGGTGTCGGATAATGGTAGATGTCGACGCGTTTCGGCCTATAAAAACAATTTAAGGCCTCCTCAGGACTTTGGGCAACATGTACAATATTACCAACAATAAGTAGTTTTACACTTCTTAGTACAAAGAATCACAAAATCGTCCTCTACTTCTCAAGATCAAGGAAAATAGAAATCCTGCACCTACTCCCACGGGTAGTGCTACGTTGAAAACTTAGCCAGCATCGCTATCTGATTTTATGTTGCGTCTTCTATTATGCAAAACGGGATGCCGAAAATAGTAACAAAGTTCAAGAAAAATAAATCCAGTCTCTTTTATGTATCGTAATCCACTCAGTCGGTATACGCCTCTCGTTCGTACAACCGGGCTGGACTGTTCCCATGAGGCACAGGGTCAGACTGATTTGCATATAGCCATGTCTGAACTGGGGTGGCAGAGTGGGCTAAAGAACGGTGATGGATTAAACCCAGATCTTTTGACTGGGTGTGAGTGTTTGATTGGTTCAGATGCTCCGTCCATTACCACCCCCTTTGTACCGCTTTTGGCCGCCATAAGTGTGGCAGGGTATGCTCAGACGTGAGTCCCTTGCTCACTTTGCCACTGGATTCAAGCAAGCCGGGCTGAAGACGGCTGGAATGCCAGAAACCGGTCCTCGGAAGCTTGTTTCCGGTCCAGGGAAGGCATGGCTTGGCAGTTCGGGCTGGACTGTTCCCATGAGGCACAGGGTCAGACTGATTTGCATATAGTCATGTCTGAACTGGGGTGGCAGAGTGGGCTAAAGAACGGTGATGGATTAAACCCAGATCTTTTTACTGGGTGTGAGTGTTTGATTGGTTCAGATGCTCCGTCCATTACCACCCTCTTTGTACCTCTTTTGGCCGCCATAAGTGTGGCAGGGTATGCTCAGACGTGAGTCCCATGCTCACTTTGCCACTGGATTCAAGCAAGCCGGGCTGAAGACGGCTGGAATGCCAGAAACCGGTCCTCGGAAGCTTGTTTCCGGTCCAAGGAAGGCATGGCTTGGCAGTTCGGGCTGGACTGTTCCCATGAGGCACAGGGTGAGACTGATTTGCATATAGCCATGTCCGAACTCGGGTGGCAGAGTGGGCTAAAGAACGGTGATGGATTAAACCCAGATCTTTTGACTGGGTGTGAGTGTTTGATTGGTTCAGATGCTCCGTCCATTACCACCCCCTTTGTACCGCCCTTCCCCAGTGGGCGACCCTTAACCTCTAGAGTCAATGACAATGGGTCGTGATCACTCTCTGGTCTATTTAAAACCTCCATATCCTTTCATCTTGACCACAATTCTAAGTTAATAAGAAAGTAGTCAATCCTGCTGCTACATTATTAAAGGTGGGATTACCTTTACCATCCGATTTGGTTCTCCCATTGACAGCCGGGAGCCCACCCTCCATTGTCAAACTTTTTAATTGTAATACTGCCTCCATCCATTTATTGATTGGGGGGAGCGTTAAAGACGGAACACCCCAACTCGCATCCTTGGTTTATTCAATTGCTTAGCCTAAATGTCAGTAAATCACATTCAATCAATAACATCGAATTTCTCCATATTGAAGTAGAAGTATAAGGCAAAGCACACCAAACACAAGACATACTTGATATGTGTTATATTTATATATCATATGAATGTATTATACTAAATATGGCTGTTACACAATTAAATCAAGGACAAACAACATGATTCAAAGGACTGATATGATGTAAAGTGTGATAATATTCTATACATATTTACAAGAAATTACAAATACAAATAAATAACATCAAGATATAAATATACATATAAATCCGACCTATTTGAACATGTTTTTCAACTTCCACCCTTTTTAATCCTTGGCATTGACTTAGAAGGTGACGTGACTCAGGAAGTGGATTGGTTAAGCCTCGACCTTTCGACCCAGTATCTGTGTGTTAATATATGAACATCACAACGGGGCTTCCTCAGGATAGGTATACACCCCATAGACAGCCTATGTAAAAGAGGGAGGAGGTAATCTAGAATGAGTATGATGTGTCAAAACAAATATTGCTATTAACAAAAATGGGGGGCCTTTAGGCGAAACCACCAAAGCGAATAAAAACGTTAATATGCACTCTTCCTGGTCCGAATGGAGTACACAAGCAAGTGTAAATCACGGGCAATTATATCCTTAAGTCAAAGTCGAGCGTTATCGGTTCTTAGATTCTGAGAGGGCCATAAATAATTATGCATCCTACGAGTCCAAATCTAAAGGGACACATGTGGCTCTGCCGTTAGTTAAAAAACATTTTATTGAACACAGCTTGGCACAACCCTATTACAGCATGAAACTCACCGATGCTGCAGGTCCAATAGAGAAAGAAGAAAAAGGTCAGGACTCAATTAATCAGCCTCGAGGTGACCTACTAGGAAAATATCAGTGCAGCTGTCTAGCACACCCACAACCTTCAATGCGGGAGCGCGATAAGAGCTGACTTACCCTTCTGAAGTATGGCAATGAATGCGAAGGCAGGCCGGAGTAGCTCGCAATGCCGGCGAAATAGCCATGGAAGAGGACAGATGCAGCGTAAAGGGCTTTGAAAAAAGCTTAGAAATGTATGGCAACATCAGCTGGTGTCTGACCTGGTAAAACATGAAGCTCAACTGTAAACAAGTCACGAGACTCTGTTTGAGACAGGTCAATGTGAACATTATGTTTGTAGCAAATCTATGTATCTGACAAGGATGAACAGTACTCCGAGTAAAAAACAGCAGCGGCTTGGTATTGACCAGGGGCTGGTGTGAAGAAATGCACGATCCACCCAGACGGACGTGTTGTGTGATGGCAAATCCAGTTCACCACCACTGAAAATAATTTAATAAGGGAACCCCATATTATTATAGTTGAAAGGCAGTTCCTCTAACTGAATTATTAATTAGTCATTTACGTACTGGAATATATAAGTCATCATAACATTTAGTATGTACTACATAATTAACTAAAACTGGCAATGTGCAATGTTAACAATTATTTCCTTACATGTGTGACACTGTATGGGGAAGGGTCTAACCATGAAGGTGTTGAAAGAGCAAATATTCAATAAAGCTCAACTTTGAATTAAGGATAAAACTGGCCGTGATTAACACTTGCACTCCATCCAGACCAGAAGGAGCGCTGATACTGGAGTGTATTTGCTTTGGTGAGTCGCATAAAGACCCCCCCATTTTGTGTTAAAAGTTATTTTTGTTTAAACACCCCATGCTGGTTCTATAAAACCTCCTCCCTCATTTACATAGGCTGCATACCTGTTCTGAGGAAGACCTCTCGTGATGTTCATACATTAACACATACATCCTGGGTCGAAACACCAACGCTTAATCAAACCACGTCCTGAG
The DNA here is from genome assembly GCF_964263255.1 of Lissotriton vulgaris. Lineage (NCBI taxonomy): Eukaryota > Metazoa > Chordata > Amphibia > Caudata > Salamandridae > Lissotriton > Lissotriton vulgaris. Next base: position 1,045,473,033 of record NC_141697.1, on the reverse strand, counting down.
GCACTTCATCTTCTGAGTCAATGCCAAGGTTTAAAAAGGGTTAAAGCTGAACTACATATGTTGAAATAGGACAGTTTCTATGTATTATTTAAGTCTTGACGTTTTTTATTTGTAGTTTCTTGTAAATGTGTATTGAATATTGTTGCATTTTACTTCATATCAGTCCTTTGATTCATGTTGTTTTTCCTGTGATTTAATTGTGAAACAACAGTCACACCTCAATAAATTGCCCCAATCAAAGAGGGTTAGGGGTTTGATGAATGGATGGGAACACTACACAAGGACAACATTCTTCTTGGCAGCCAACTATCATAAATCTGTTATGGGAGGAAAAGGAAATGGAGGAATGTTGATGAGTAGTACAGGCACACCAAATCAAATTGTCCGTCTGCCCCCAGAGAGACTCAAGTTACATTATGTTCTGTGGACCGAGCTTTGAAAGATAGAAAATATGTAAAACTAAAATATCTGTAAGAGTAAAGCAAATATAAACAACACACACAGTTCTAATGATCAAAGAGGAAAACTGATACTGTATTGCCAAATTGGGAGTTGCATCTGCATTCCTCTTGGACTGTCCATCAATCTTGGGTGCCTGGCGAATGCAGTTCGGCAAAGTAAGCGTGAGTATGTTATATTGTTTTTCCATTATGGCACAGGGTAAGAGGACCAGTAGATTTGAAAACAAAAATGATATTGAAGAATCAGGACACAAAAATTAAACTGCATAGGGAGTGCCCTGAGGGGACTCAGAGGCAGCATGGCTAAAAGTCCGTTTCCAGTTACATTCAACAACAGGCTCCCCACCCAACCACCACTTAGCTTTGAATTTGAGACAGACAGCACAGCACATACACCCCCACCAAAATAGCATTTTCCCAATCAAGTAAAGTCAGTGCACTGCAGTCCCTCATCACCACTAAACAGAGTTGTGTAGGTCTGTTGTTTACTTTTAGGCCACTTCAAACGCATCACCAAATTGGTTGGTTTCAGTGAATTTAAAAACTTCCATCTTCTGGTGGCAGTTCACGAAGTAGTCACACCGACGCCCTGAGTCATTCCATCATCATCAGCTCCTGAGTCTGACTGAGTTTGTTGTTCGACTCCATACCAATGGTGTCCCGAGTCCTGACTCAAATGCAGTAGATCATGTTGTAGACTAGATTTGTGCTTGCGTCATCTAAGGGACTGGTTGGGTCTGACTTTTTGAGGAGTATAAAGCAGAAAACAATAAAACAAAGCAGTGTGGACTGTAGAGTGAGCCAGGTGAAGGAATCTCTCTATCTGTCAAAAGGGAAGGAAAAACAATAATCTTCAGGGGAAAATTGATCAGTCGTCAGTAGGCCACCATATGAATCATCTCTCAAAACACATCATAAGTTCACAACAAACAGCTATCACTCAGCGAATAATGCATGCCATTTACCTGTTCTTCTGGCGTGCTTACCGAGGTCGATTTGTGGTTCATGGCAGAATGCATATCCATTTGTTCACGAAGCAGAGAATGATCAGTGTAAATCGAATGATATTGTCACATCTGGGGCAGTCTCTGTAGGGTAGGAAAGGATCGATAGTCACATTTCAGGGTTGGAGGTAGGCAAATATTTGTTTGTATTCTCCATCCAATGCCCTTAAGGGAAATGGGTGGTGGGGGCGGAGTCGAGACTTCTTCACTGCATACAGTTGCAACTCTAAGTAGCAATAAAATATGTCTAATAGTAGGACGGTAGGGATGCATTAGTCAACCAGACACAAACAAAAGTAAGTTAATAATAAGTTTCCTTATTAGTTATATATTTTTTGTGGGTGTCAAAGAAAGGAAGAAAGCATTTAGACTAGAGACTGAGAGAGAAAGTTAATGGATGTTGGCCCAGGCCTAGTAGTCAGGGAAGTAGAGCTCGTCCTCAAACTCTGGTGGTTCGCACAGAAGTAGATAATCTAATACACTACTTCCACGCCCTGAGTCTCCCTTATCGTATTCCTTTGGTACTTCAGGTATGGAGTAATCCGGTGGTATAAAGTGCTGGTTCATTTTGATCATGGTTAATCTCTCACTGTTTTGGGGCGAGAGACTGGTTCTTCTCACAGAGATAACGGCACCAGCAGCACTAAAAACACGCTCAGTGGGGACACTGGCTACTGGGCAAGCCAGATACATTACTGTCCTACTGTTGAGCACTGGGCATTGGCACCTCTTCCCATACCAATACACCAATGGGTTTTGATCAAGGTGGACCTCTGTTGTGCCGTCCAGATAGGCCTGGACCATTTGCTAAAAGGTCATTGCTGGCGCTCCACCTTGCTCAACATGTTTTGCCTTTGCCTCTGCAATGGACTTAAGCATTGCTAGTAGAAACCACTCTGTTGCAGATGTTAGGGCTGATGCTCCTGGTCTTGTTGACGGTGTTCTTGTTGTTAATTTTGACTGCTGTGAGCCAACAGCACTGCCCTCAGGCTCCAAATTTAAAGGCTGTGCCCATAGGACTTGTGCCCTAGAGGAGTAAGCTTCATATTCCCTGGTGTTCTTTTTTTAGCTCACTGCCTTGCTCAGCTATCCATGTTTTGTATTTCTAACATCCCTGCCTGGAAAAGAAATGAAATTGTACAGTAATGGTTTGTACCCTGGATCAAGAATTGTGGCACCAATGTAATATTTGGAGGACACAATGTCTCTTTGCACCCTTGTATTAGCAGACAAGTGATGGATTAAGCTCTCCACCAAGTCATACGCATCTTTTTTCCCCCATTGCCTGTGTAAATCACAGACACCTCCTTTAGCTGTTCCTGCAGCACGTGCAACAACGGGATGGCTTGATCCATAATGCTGTCCTCTTTGCTGATTTATCCTATAAACACCTCAAAAGGAAGCAGCATCTCTGTCAGGCATTTTCCTAGGCCCCATTGGTCCATCTCACTGATCAGGCCGTTCGCAGTTGCATCCCCCTTTGCATGACATATTAATTGATAGGTCTGTACTGCTCAAGCAACCATTCAAGCCTGTAATAAGTGGCATTCCAATGTGTTGGCACCTCTTGTATGAGTATTTTAACTGCCATTCTATTATCATTCTGAATGACACTCAGCTCCTCCTGGGCTTTAAATGAATAGCTGAAGTGAGTGCAGATTCTTCTGCAAGTGGACAGTAAGTTTCTTACTTGGTCTTCTTTTTTAGAAAGTGCTGTACAATGATGTGGCAGCAGTGAGCCAAACACAGGACCCTGAAATTGCCACCATAGGCCATGGCCTTAACTATATTATTGCCCTTATCCATGGCAACAAATCCAACCTTAAGCCCTCTTGGTCGTAGCCATTCAAAGAACTTGTTGTTAAAGTCTTCCAAAATGTTTGCAGTTGTATGAAATTTCTCTGTGGCTAACATGGCTACTGTTGCATGCCTCCGAGCAGTATTAAAAATCTCAGCAGTGTCAACACCTGCAGACATTTTTTCTCCAGCCACCACAAATGAGATCCAGTGTGCAGTGATGCATATGTGATCAGTGGCTTGACAACTGGTCCACATGTCTGTTAACAGGTGGATATTGTGAAAAGCACTCTGCAGTAAATCTTGTCCAAGCAATTCCAGCCCATCAAGATGCCGCACTGGAACAGCAACTGGCAATATTAGACCATCTGGGAACCTACCATTTTGGGCAGATGTCTGCCACAAATTCAAGAAAACCCATCCCTTTCAAAAAAGAAAAAGGAAGGAGGTCCAGCGCAAAAATTTTAGCCAGCTTCCCGTTGTACAAACGTGCCGTTGGGTGGTTGGGTTTATACTGCCCCTACGGTCTAAACATGGCAGGAATAGAAGCCTGAATTTTTTTCTTTCCTGATGCCACTGATGCAGGCGACTTCTTGAAAGCAGGCAGTGGTAGGCTCAATGTGCATTTCAGAGGGACAGTCACTGTCCTCTGTTGCCTTGATGTCTTGACCTGAGTCTTGACCCATTGGGATTTTGCTGATGTGGGCGATACTACAACTCTGCTGGGGAGAGAGCTGCTTTGTGTAACAAAGATGTCTTCCTTTTCTTCACCTTCCACTGTGATCTGATCAGTTTAGATTTGCTGCTCATCCTGCTTTCATCCCCTTCACCAACAACACTTGCAGTGTTTTTCGGTTCTAAGGTGCTCCTCCCAACGGATTCTATGGGCCTTTCTTAAATGGGTTGTTTGGCCCCCGTGGTACAATAGTTTGTACCAAGCTTACCCTGACTAACACTTTCTCCACAAAGGGAGAATATGACAATGTTCACCACCTTCAGGCTAACTGAAAAGAAGTCCCTAACTGGGGAACTTAACTTTCTGACACTAGTGCCACTGCCAATGTCGGAAAAAAGGACTCCTCGCACCAAAAAACTAACACCAAATGTCAACTCAAGGAAGTTTTTTAACTCCAAATAGTCATTTCAGGAAGATTTTGATGCTTCTGGAGGAGGTAATCTTCCCCAGATTGAAGCCCCAGTAGATCCTGCACATTCAGGATCACAGACGGCAGAAAACATCTGCCGCAAGTTGCTGGTGCACCTGAATGACGTGTTGGCGACCACAAAATGATGCAGGAGCATGCGGCCAGCGAGGAAATCTCCTGGCCCCCATGTACGACCTTGAAAATCTCATGGGCACTCATGATCACCCGGCAAGTCGCTCCCGTGCGTGTGAAAGGACATTTTGAGCATTCTAGCCCCCCCCCAAAAAACTCTGCTACTTTCTGGAGTGTGGATTTTAACCATAACTCAACATTCTCAGAGGAACGTGGAGTTGCCGAATTCACAAACTCCCCGAGCAGAGCAGAGTTGTATGCCCTGGCTTAATAGTAACTTCATGGGCTCGTCTCCTGGGCTCCTGATTTGAGCCTCAGGGACTTAAAAGGCTGCCCAACTAGCTCCTGGACCCAGCTGAAGTTCCTGACCCCCAAGTGGTGCCCCCCAGGTCCTAGACCCTTGATGTGGCTTAGCGAGCTTACATCAAGCTTTGGGCTCTCTGGGACCACAAATCGACCTGTTCGCACCGAGACTGCACTGCTCACACTGGAAATCAGACAGCCAGTCTCTTTGCACTGCTCATGGGAGATCACAAACGCAAATCTTCAGCCCGCATGCTCTTTGCACAACACCGGCACCCTCTTGCAACAATCTCCTTACTCCACATGGTCCTCTACACCATATAAGGGACTCTTGGGACAACACTTAGAGAAGGTACATCTTCAGATTGACTAATCTAGGACTGTGTCCGACCTGCGCTCCATTGTAGTCATCCTGAACTTTTGACTTTGACTCAGTCCAGTGGGAACAGATAGCCATGGTTGGTGATTTGTGCTTTTAGGTGCTATTTTACACTTTCGGCCAGATCTACGACCCTTTTTTGCGGCAGCAAATGGGAGAATCTCCTGTTTGCGGCCACAAAAAAGGATGATACCATGTACAAATGCTGTTTTGCGAGTCAATGACTCACAAAATAGTATTTGCGACTCTCGCTATTAGGAAGGGGTGTCCCTTCCTAATAACGAGTCAACATGCTATGTACTAGTGTCTTGCGACCGCATTTGCGGCAGCAAAACACTCGCAGTTTACCACCTACTTCTAGTAGGTGGTAAACCACTTGCAAAGGGTAAGGAGTCCCCAGAGGACCCCTTCCCCTGTGTCAGTGGCGTAACGAACATTGAGGGGGCCCCCCTGCAGAGTACGTGAAGGGGCCCCCTCCGGACTCAATCTAGAGCTCCCCAGCAGAAGTGCGGTGCTGATGGGGCTCCCTGGAGGGTGAGGGCCCCCCGCACTGCGGGGGCTGCAGGGGCCTGTGTTACGCCCCTGCCCTCTGTGAGTATGTTGGAAAATATTTTTTAAGAGCAGGCAGTGTTCCCAGAGACCAGTGCCTGCCCTTAAAAAATGAAACTGAAAAGTTTCATTATTCTTTTTTTAATGCATCCCGTTTTCCTTTAAGGAAAACGGGCTGCATTAAAAAAAACTACTTTATTAAAAAAGCAGTCCCAGACATGGTGGTCTGCTGAGCCCAGCAAGCCACCATCCCTGGGAGGGCCTGTCATTCCCAATGGGCTCGTATATTGCGGGAGACTCAATAAAATTCATGAGCCTTGCAATTTGCGACCCCATTGGGAATCGCAAACAGTGTTAAACACACTGTTGTACATGCAAGATAGCGCCTCACAAATTGCGAGTCGCAAATGACTTGCAATTTGCGATGCGCTATTTTGCAGGTCGTACATCTGGCCCACTATTCTTTAAAAAATCTTAACTCAGATACTACTGATTGGATTTTGTCATTTTGGCCTAGGTTTATTTATAAAATTCTGCTCTATATTTCTAACCTGGTGTGGGATCATTTTGTGGGGTGTTTTCACTGTTTTACTGCTTGAAGAATCACACAAATACTTTATAAATTGCACCTAAGTTAAGCGTGTCTGCTCTCTGCCAAGCTACCAGGGAGTTGGGCAGAGGTTAATTTGGAGCGTGCTTGTGTCCTACCCAGACAAGGATTGGGGTTGCTGTTTACCAGGGCTCACACCACAGTCAACTAGTAACCGAATTTCTTATATACATAGTTAATCCCATTTTGTGATCTCAGAACTTCATTGTCCTCTGAATGAGATGGACAACCCATACTTTGTAGTACTTCAGAAATGATGGTTTATTTCCAGCGGTCATTCACTAGCCAAGACTATGATAATGCATTTGAGTCAAGCCCCCCTGTGACAGATTTTTTTGGGTGCCTGAGAAACAAAAAAGTTAGAACCAATTTCAATTTAAAGGTACAATGTAACCCATTTGGTCATACAGTGAATCTCAATCCGATAATTAGGATTAAGTATAGATTTATTACAAATTTAGAGCCAAAGTAATATAACTCAGTCTCAGAAACATATTATAGAAATTGAAGATTCCCAACAGAAAGCCAAATCGCGTGCAAAGTTTTTCCTCAAAAACAAGAAATAAATGAGAAATTCAGTAGCAATACTGCAAAGTATAAAGCTCCAGTCCTTCTGCCTACGAAGCTGGAGCGATTCTAATTCCCCTTAACTAACCTACACTAATGAATTCTAAGTGAAGCCCTAATTAGATCTAATAAAGTAGAAAGGTGTCAGCATAGTAGAACTTCTGTAGAAGTTCTCCAAAGAAAGAAAATCGCATAGCATGAAGCCACATAATAAGAATAGCGCAGGAATCTAAATAAAACTAAAAGGTGTTGTCTAGTTATACCCACAGAAGGAACTTTCTAGAATTTTGTGTCAAATGTCTCATTAATGTCCACCTTCAAACAATACTTGGCAGCTACAGTCGTAATCCTCTTCTTTGATCCACATATACGAACTGGCCTTGGATTCCATTTTCTCATTCTGCCCCAACAGTAGTCCTCCCTTTGCTCCTTAATTTTATCATCCACACCTAGAATACTCCCTTCGAGATTCCCTATCTTGTTCGTACAATGTGACTTTCTTCATTCATTAGGTAATACCCACTGCACCTGCAGAGGAAAGAAAAACATTGCACCAAAAGTAAACATTCACATTAAAGGTTAAACGTTGCAGAATCCAAATGCTTAATGCCTTCTATCAATTTTGTATAGCAAAGATGTCAAAACAGTTAACTGTGTGATTATAGATACATAGACAGTCACATTACAAATGCAAAATATAATTCTATTAGAAATATGTCCCATTATAGAGCAAATGCAAAATGTTATTAAATGAGAACAAAAATAAATTTGGATTAACAGTGCTATGAAAACAACACATATGTAAATATATATGATAACTGCTATTTGTTAAGAGAAGCGTTAATATATGCACATACATAAATGTCGAAGTTACATGATGAATGCACTTTCTATACTGCTTCTGGTGGGATTTGCTTCATTATTCATATTAGATCATACGAATACCTAAAATCCTAAGTAAACATATATGTGGCCTAATCAATCATGAAAGGATGGAGACAAAATTATGCTGTCCAACTATGCCTCCAAAGGGTTAGGATGGCTGCAGCTGGACCAGTCTATATTCCAAACCTGATTATATGTAAGGCTGAGCTGGCTGTGGTGACTTAGTCACAGCCTAACCCAGAGGTCTTCAATCTGTGGGGCACGACCCCCAGAGGGCCGTGGAGGCATCGAAAGGGGGCCGCACACTTCATTTGCTAAAAGAAAACGGCCCCAGTTAAAATGCTTCGGTTAGTTAAAATGCTTTCTGGTGTTGAGAAATTGCAGCCAGGCAGACAGATAAACATGCCTTAATACCAGTGTGTTGTTGACCTGAAACAAATGCAAATGTGCACAATGAGTTAATCCGCAAATGTGAAGGATTTGTAGATTAACTAGTTGTGCACATTTGCATTTCTTTCAGGCCAGCAGCACACTGGCAGAAAGGTGTGTTTAGCTGTCTGCCTGGCTCTTAATATCTCATGATAGGAAAGTGCTGTTGCATTTAATTGATCAAATAACTTCAAACTTTTTGAGTGGTAGAGCTGTGAAATTCTTGCTTTTAATTGTCTTTGTATTAACATAGTGCTTACTATCCCTGAGAATGTGTTGAAGGGACCGTTATGTAAAATAAATTGCATTACATAGGGTCTGGATATTACTAAAATCTATGGGCGTCATTTACAATGAAATTGTGTAGGGCAGCTCCGCAAGCATTTTTGCTGCGCTGCCCTATGCCAATTCAAAAGGGCAGGAATGGACTGTATTTATAAGATACCGGGCACACCTGTCCTTTCTGCCGGCGCACAATTTGGTGCCTAGCACCAATGAAGGCACCTTGTACCATGGTACAAGGGTGTCTGCATTGTTGGCAGGATTGTTTTTCAAGAAGGCCGGCCTTCCTGTGCAAAAACAACCCATAGAGGCTTTTTCCTTTTTCTATATGTGCTGCACATAGCAAGAGGGAAAAAATTGAGGAGAATTAACCCGATGGCTGCTTCTGATTTTTTGCGGCAGTGCGGCCGTTTTAAAAAACGGACGCGGTCGTGTCGGCCATTGGCCGGCGGCAGCACCAGCGAGGTAGTGCTGCCGTCGGCCAATGGCCGACGGCAGCAGCCAATGGGTTAAAGATATTTCTCCTCGTTATGCACCCCTGTGGCAGCTTACAGTTTTGACCAATCCATACATTTACAGATCCTTGTAAATCTGGGAATGTGTATAAACCCATGGGAAAACCCACTGTAACGCCCATGGAACGCCCCCTGATGCAGTGTAAGGCAACGCATCGACTTGCGCTGCATTGCCTTAGACCATATCAAGGAGGCCATGAAAAGCCATGCAATGTGACTTTGCGTGGCCTCATTGATATGGGTCTGCACTCTGCAGAACCAGAGTGTCATAAAAAAAGACGCTCCGGCAGGGCAAGAGACTTATAAATAAGCCCCAATATTTTCGAAGCAGGCCATATATTGTGGAAGCACCATTTTATAGTAAAACATTTTGCACATTTTGTAGCGGTCTATCTTGTAGTGCGTGCAATGCAAGTATAAAATAAAGACTTAAATATTCATAGTGCTTTCTGTCACACGCTGTGACATCATAGCACTAAAAATGCACAGGTCACTATTCTCCACTGCCCCAACTACGATTTAATTCTGTGGCTCTCTGGTTTCACACAGACTTTTGCAGTGCATTAACTAATAGAGGTTTTATAATTTATTATAGTGCATTTCCCACTGAATAACAACTTTTTAAAATGTATATATTATTCATTGAAGCTGCCTGTTATTTTATATGTAGCTACCTGACGGTGAAAGACCTAAAAACATACGTATGTTTTAATTATGATGAATGATGTTCAGCTGCCTCCAGTTACATGCAGCTGTAAATGGCAAGCTGTCAGCATCCCATGAAATATTGTATGATTTTCCTCTAATGCCATGCAATAAAGTTTCAGCCCAGTCATTACAGCTGTTATACCAAGGGCCACTGGAATTATGTGATTGTCTGGCCACAGCGATTTTAGCATAATTATAGATTTGCCACATAATCCATCATCTGCCACATAACCTGTTGATTTCAACAAAAAAAGATTATTTATTCAAAAGATTTAAATGTTACTAAAAAGGAGCAACAGGTGTTGCTGATCTGTAGAAGGCCTTTTGTGAAGCTGTACTAGTCACCATTTTGTTGCTTATTGCAATATTTGGGTGTTAAACTGGTACTGATGAGGTGCAACCACAGATTTACTGTTTCTCTAAAGAAAATGTTTGGTTGTCAATGAAAAGAAGTACCAAGTTCTAGAAATTGTTGTTCGGAGGGAGTCCTTATGACCAAAACATTTTTTTGGGTGTTCTCTGCATCAAAATGTTTGAAAACCACTGGTCTAACCTTTGCCTCATAAGTCAGTAAAATGCATGGGCCTCGGAATTTCTGGTAGGGTTGTGTTAAAGTAAGTTACAAGACTAGCTTTTGTCACGGAAAAGCCAGTGTTCTGTCACAAGTCAGGCATAAGCCTCTGGAAAGCTGCTATGTTTAATTCACAAATAAAAGTCAGACATCAGCCTCTGAAGTCTGGAACAGCATAAAGTAAGCCGGTCACACCCCAGCCTTCTGCCTCATGGTTGCTTTGGAATCAGCCAGAAATCAGCTCGCACCGTTGAGAAGGCCACAAGTGCTACTATCTAGCCAGTCAGTCAGCCATTCTTGTGCCTCTGAATGACCAATAGGACCAGGAGACAATGATTACAAGTTAACCCTGTGCTTTTAAAAAGCAGTTTAGTCCAGAAAGGTCCTTAAAGCTCCAGCACAGTAATGATCTGCAAATGCAGCAGAGATCTCAACGCGCCTCGTGTAAGGCTGGTACCTTCACACAATCATTAATTTTTTGTCTGAGCACGCTGTTGTTCTGTATTTGTAAATGAGAAACCAAAATGGAAATTACAAGGAAAGTGAAAAAAAAAACAGAACAGGATAATCTAAGCATTCACACATAACAAAGTTAAAGTTTCTGCCTTCTGCTATACCTGCTACAACTGGCAGTGAAGCTTGCATTGATGCTGCCTGTACAGTACCTGTTATGTTTGAGCGAACTTTGCACTTTCTGATTGCTCTCTTTATGACACCTGCTCTGTGTGTGTAAGTGAAGCAGCACTGAGGATGTTTGTTTTTTTATGTACTCTGGCCCAGATTTACAAAGGGTTTGAGTTGCCCTTGCACCACACAAGGGGACGCAAGAGAACGCAAGGTGACGCAATACCTAAAATGAGATTTACACAAAGACATGCAAGGCGTTCTACAGCACACTTAGAAAGAGGAAAATGCCTCTAAGTATTGTTTTTGTGCAGAAAGGTGTCACTTCTTGCATAAAACAATCCTACCTGTAACGCAGGCACCCTTTGTCCACGGCGCAAAGGTGTCTGCATTGGCACTAGGCTGCAGATTGTGTGCTGGCAGAGGACAGGAATGTACCATATATTAAATGATATGACATTATAGACCTCTGCCTTTGAACCAGCACAGTGCAGCTGTGTTGCATTGTGTGGAAAAATGATAAATATGGCCTACTGTGTATGCAGCAGAGGCTTACACTACTGCTGTTTGCACTCTTTCTGCTTGCTGTGTTCCCAACTGAAGCATGCACTGTTGATACATCAAGAGGCATATTTATTATAGACTTGAATTTTCCTTGCGTCACAATTCATCACGAGGAAACGCAAGTGTTTAAATGAGATTTGCAAAGTCATGCAAGGGGCGATTTGCACTTCCTTGCGTACATTTGAAAAGAGATGTAACACACTGCAGCAACTTATATGCTGTGCTGCGTTACATTTTGCTATGAAAGTCGGTCAATGGGTGGAGCATGGACATACCCATGCTTCACTGATGAAATTTGATGTAATCCCAGATTTACTAAAGACAGTAAGGCTGGCATTGCGCCAAAATAGTGCGTCTACCACAATGAGGCGTAACAAGGAGAAACATCTTTATTTCTCGTATTTATTTCCTCTTTCCATGTGAGCTGCATTCTAAAGCATAGATGGAAAGAAGAACAAGCCTCAAATGATTGTTTTTATGCAGAAAGTCATTCCTGTGCGCCAGAGCGGAAGTGTGCCATATATTAGTAGATCTGGCCCTCATTCTACCTGCAGTGTGCATAAGATAAGTTTGTACATTACACCTGTCAAGGAGTGCAAAAGCGTAAGGTAGATTTCATGCCATTGAATTATTGGATTCTTTGCTGACACTAGAAATCGGTATTGCACAATAAACAGCACAGCAAACCTATTAGGACGATATGGTACTACTGAATTAAAATAATAACTGTCCGGGTGAGAGTTTCCAGTTCTATTGCATTGAATGTATTTCAGCCCAGCTGAAATGTTCTGGTACAATTCTATAAATAATATGTCATCTCTGCTGAGATCACCTCATTTGACACTATTTCTTTAGAAGCATTGCAGTGATGATGAGAGGGTCTGGTACTATCAAATAACAAGCACAGCATCCCCTTTCAACATATCAGTGCTGTATTTCTGAAATGACAGTAGCCCACCTGAGGTTTGGATCACTGAAACAATATTGACGGATCGAATATCGAGTACAAAAATTATTGACGCAATTACATCGAATACAAAAATATCGACTCCCAATACTTAAACATAAAAATACACAAATATCGACTAAACAATATCGCAAATAAAAAACATTGACAACAACATTATCGGCCCTAAAAAATATTGCAATCAAAATATATTGACTTTCAACACACATAAAGACAAAATCAAAAATATCGAAAACAACAATATACTAAAATATCGCTAAATCGAATTATCCACTTCAGTATACATAATAAATAAACAAATATATCTGATAAAATAACACAGTAAATCGTAACATAAATCAGCATACTTATATAAAATATAACATACTACAAACAAACAATAAATTAACAACAACATTTATAACATATAAAACATTATTACAATACAATAGGTTCACATAACATAATCATAAAAAACATTATACAGCTCACATTACAAAAGAATATTAAATAAAAAAGAATGAAAAATAAATACATCACAATATAAAACCATTACCGAGCATCTACAAAACGAATCACATAACTATAAAAAAAATTCAAAATATCTCTAACAACCAATAAAAAACACCAAACAATTGCATTGACCAATCAAATCAACCAACACATAATTCAAACACTATATGTCAAGTCAAGTCAAAGAATTTGTATAGCGCACTACATACCCAGAGGGTCTCAAGGCGCTTAGGGATGGGAGGAGGATTACTTGTCAAATATCCACGTTTTAAGTTGCTTTCTGAATGCTAGGTGGTTCTGGGTAAGGCGAAGGTAAGTGGGGAGTGAGTTCCATGTTTTAGCTGCCAGGTATGAGAAGGATCTGCCTCCCATGGTGGTCTTGTTGATGCGAGGTACAGTGGCGAGGGCTTGGCTGGAAGAACGTAGTTGGCGGGAGGGGGTGTAGAAGGACAGTCGTGAGTTGAGGCATTCTGGTCCGATGTCGTAGAGTGATTTGTGTGCGTGGGTTAGCAGTCGGAAAGTGATCCTCTTATTGACGGGTAGCCAGTGGAGGTCTTTCAGGTGATCAGAGATGTGTTCGTTACGCGGGATGTCTAATATGATCCTGGCTGAGGCGTTTTGAATTCGTTGGAGTTTCTTCTGGAGTTTAACGGTAGTACCTGCGTAGAGGGTGTTTCCATAGTCCAGTCGGCTCGTGACCAGAGCATGGGTGACTGTTTTTCTGGTTTCGGTGGGGATCCAGCGAAATGTTTTTTTGAGCATGCGAAGAATGTTGAAGCAGGATGAGGAGACGGCGCTGACTTGTCTGTTCATTGAAAGTGAAGAATCCAGGATAACGCCTAGGTTCCGTGCGTGGTCTGTCGGGATGGGTGCTTTTCCAAGGGCTTCCGGCCACCAAGAGCCGTCCCATGCAGAGGGGGATGTACCTAAGATGAGGACTTCTGTTTTATCTGAGTTCAGTTTCAGACGGCTGTGTTTCTTCCATTCGGCAACTTCTTTCATTCCTTCGTGTAGGTTAGTTTTGGCGGTGCTGGGGTCATTGGTGAGAGAAAGGATCAGTTGAGTGTCATCCGCGTAAGAGATGATGTTGAGGTTGTGTTGGCGGGCGATGGCCGCGAGGGGGCTCATGTATACGTTGAAGAGGGTGGGACTGAGTGAGGATCCTTGTGGAACGCCACAGATGACTTCAGTGGCCTCGGACTTGAATGGTGGAAGGCGGACTCTCTGGGTTCTTCCGGTGAGGAACGAGGTGATCCATTCCAGTGCTTTACCTTGTATTCCGATGTTTCTGAGGCGTTGTAAAAGGGTGCTGTGGCAGACTGTGTCGAAGGCTGCAGATAGGTCGAGGAGGATGAGGGCGACTGTGTCTCCATTGTCCAGTAGAGTTCGAATGTCGTCTGTTGCTGCGATGAGGGCGGTCTCAGTGCTGTGTTTTGTTCGGAAGCCAGACTGTGAGGAGTCGAGGGATTTGTTGGCTTTGAGGAAGGCGGCGAGCTGGTTGTTGACAGCTTTCTCGATGACTTTGGCCGGGAAAGGAAGGAGCGAGATGGGGCGGTAATTTTTGAGTTCGGTGGGGTCCGCTGTGGGTTTTTTCAGAAGGGCGGTGAGTTCAGCGTGTTTCCAGCTTTCCGGGAAGGTGGCGGAGTTGAAGGAGCAGTTGATGACGTCTCGGAGGTGTGGTGCTATGGCGGAGTCTGCTTTGTTGAAGATGTGGTGAGGACATGGGTCTGTGGGGGATCCTGAGTGGATGGAGTTATTCAGGCGGATGGTGTCCTCAGTGGAGATTGGGTTCCAGTCGTTAAGGGTGTTCAAGGGGGGAGAGTGTTCAGCATATGGTTGGGTGGGTTGGTCTCCGGGTTGGTTGTCGAAGCTGTTGTGGATGTCTGCAATTTTGTTGTGGAAGAATAAAGCCAGGGAGTCGCAGAGGGCTTGAGAGGGGGTGATGTCATTGGAGTTGGCCGAGGGATTGGTAAATTCCTTGACGATGTTGAAAAGTTCCTTGCTGTTGTGGGCGTTGTTGTCTAGTCGATCCTTGAATGCTGTTTTCTTGGCCTTTCGGATTAGTTGGTGGTGTGTGCGGGTGGCGTTTTTGAAGGCGTCCTTGGTTCTAGTGGTTGGGTCTTTTTTCCAGGCCTTTTCAAGGGAGCGGCAGAGTTTCTTGGACTTCTTAAGATCATCGTTGAACCATGAGGCCTTCTTGCTGCCAGGTTTGCGTTGACGTTTTTTCAGTGGTGCTAGGATGTCGGCGGTGTTGGATAACCATAGGGTGAAGTTGGTGGCGGCTTGGTCTGGGTTAGAAGAGTGGGCTGGGGTGTTTAGAAGGAGCGATGAGGAGATCTGGTCGATGGTGATTTTGTTCCAGTTTCTTTGCAGAGTTGGTTGGGGGTGGTTGATGGGTTTCGGCTTGTTGTAGGTGAAGTGAACGCAGCTGTGGTCAGTCCAGAGGAGATCCGTAGTGTGGCTGAAGGAGACATGATTGCTGGAGGTGAAGATAGGGTCGAGTGTGTGACCTGCGATGTGGGTGGGGGAAGTGACCAGTTGTTTAAGTCCGAGGTTGGCGAGGTTGTCCAAGAGGCTGGTGGTGTTGCGGTCGTTGTTCTTTTCAAGGTGAAAGTTGAGGTCTCCCAGAAGGATGTAATCTTTGGAGGGGAGCGCGTGTGGAGTGATGAAGTCCGTGATGTCTTCACTGAATTTTGCGCGGGGTCCTGGTGGTCTGTAGAGGAGGGTGCCTCTGAGTGTGGTCTTGGGGTCGATGTGGATCTGGAAGTGAAGGTGTTCAGAGTTGGCGAGATTGACGTCAGAGCTGGTTGAGATGTGGATTGATTTCTTATGGACGATAGCGATTCCTCCTCCTGTGTGGCCTGTACGGTCCTTGCGTGTGATCTTATATTCTTCAGGGATGGCAATGGTGATGTCTGGGGCGGAGGAAGCGTTCATCCATGTTTCTGTTAGGAAGGCGACGTCTGAAGAGATGGTGTCTAGTAGATTCCATAGGTCAATGGCGTGCCTGTGGACCGATCGGGTGTTGAGAAGGATGCATTGTAGGTGGTTGGTGTCGGGAATCTGAGGTGTGGTCGTAGCGGAGTGGGTGACGGTACCGATGAATTTGCAGGAGTAGCATGATAAAGGTCCATGGGTGTGTCCAGGAGCGGCTTGGACGCAGTTGGGGGAGCGGCCGGGGTTAAGGGCTAGGAGGGTGGTGGCATCGTAGGTAATGCGGGAGGGCTGGGCAATGCGAGGGCCAGGGGGTCTGGCGCTGGGCGCGGGCTCGGCGCGGACGGGCGTAGACGGGCTTACCTTTGGCGCACCTTCGGCGCGGATTGGGCGCGGTCGCTGCGCGTAGACGCTGCGCATATATGGATGGTGGAGGGGGAAGGGCGAGGGCGGCTCAGCTGGGAGGCGGGGCGGGCAACGTAGGAGGACAACAACAACAAAATGGAGGCGGAGGGGTCAGCACGGCAAGAGCGCTTGGGGGAAAACGCGAATGCAGCAAGGAATAAACGCTACCAAATTTAAAATGCTAATAAGCAGAGCGCCAGACAAAAGCAAACAGCAGGCAATATATTATGATCAGTTTCCGTGAAAATGCGCTGCACAACGATACCAGATACAGCAATAGAGTTGCGCTGGCAGATTAAAAATGCAAATAAGTAAATAAGCAGAGCGGCAGTCAAAGCACACAGCAGTTATCACAAGCAGTTTCCAATGCGCTGCACAACGATACCAGGACCAGAGGGGAGCGACCACTCAGCACAGAAGCAAAGAGCGAAAGAAAGAAAACACACAATTAGATACCACTTGGTGCTACAAAACGTGAAGAAGGGGAAACTCTGCCAAATTTTCACCAGAACAGAATGCTGCTGTCATCAAACAAAGGATAAAGAAAACAAAAGTAAGTACCTAACATTAACTACTAGGCTTAGCACTACAAGCTACAAATAATACATTAAACAATAAACTAATCATTTTCTTTCAATTTTACCATTTTTTGCAGATATACCACATTTAAAGAAAAAAAGGCCAACATTTACAAACCTATCAACTCTAAAAACAAAGTAAGTATACAAACTAAAATAACAGAGACAACTTATAAAACGAAACTTAGAAAGAAAACTTCCAAATGAAAAGGAATCCAATAATTGTAAACAAAACATATACAATAAATGATTTTACTTTTACCAACAGAGCCATCAACAAAAGAAACAGAGAAGAAAACCATCAAAAAATAAAGCACAGCCCTCCAAACAACTGAAAAACCGGTAAATATACTATGAAACTGTGATAAATGTAATGATAAACGTAAAACACATCTGAATTTCTCTATGTTACATTTATTTACTGTAGAAAGAAACCAGCACAAACAATGACAGAAGAGGCTAAATTTGTTACTTCACAGAAAGGCAAAATGCTTCTTTGTTATATGGGCTATACATATACCCAAGAAAAACAACATCAATTGAAAGTGTTTTGGAAATGCAGCAAATATTACAGTAATACATGTTATGGTCATGCTATAACGCATGAAACAACTGTAACTAACACAACTGAACATAACCACCCTCCTAATGTGACAGAAATTGAAATTAGGGAAGTGCTTGACTCACTAAAAGAAGCAAGCACTAACACAGACAGCCCATCCACAACTATTCTTAAAGACCATCTAAGAACTCTCCCCCAAGATGCAGATAGCCAACTCCCTTCTATAGATTCTCTAAAAAGGACAATAGCTAGGCAAAAAAGAACAACTACAGCTACACCACCTGCCCCAAAAACATTTGAGCAAGTCCAAATTCCCTTTGAACTAACAATAACCCTTAATAACGAACCTTTCATCATATATGACACTCCATCTAAAGAAAAAAGAATTATAATGTTTGCTACAGCAGACAATATAGTGAAATTACACCAATGTGAAACATGGATGATGAACGGCACATTCTCAGTGTACCCAAAACCATTCTACCAATTATACACCATCCATGGACACCCAAACAATCCAAACGAGATCATCCAAAAATAACACGAAATCCCAAAAACTTCTTCTCCAACACAATCCACTCAAAAACCCATAAAAACCCGAAAATAGTTTACAAAAACAGAAAAAAGGCTCCATGGAAATGTAATGTAAATAAAATAAAAAAACACATCATCTCAGTGTGCCCAAAACCATTCTACCAATTATACACCATCCATGGACACTATCAAAACTGCAATATCCCCTTCATATATGCCCTACTACCCAACGAACAGCAAACAACCTATACTGAGGTACTAAATAAAATAAAAGACCTAACAAATAATTACTTCCCCCAAAAATGTATCATTGACTTTGAGAAAGCAATGATAAATACAATTCTAAAGACCTACCCTCACACAGCAATCCAAGGTTGCTACTACCACTTTAACAAATGCATATGGAAACATATACAAAAATCTGCCCTAAGCACCCAATACTGCACTGACAGTACTTTTGCCTACCAGGTAAAAAAATTAATTGCACTGGCCTACGTTCCAGTTACAGACGTAGCGGAACATTACAACCTACTAATAGACAGCCCCTATTATAAAAAAAATGAAACAAAACTAAGCCCTCTCTTAGATTATTTCGAAGATACATGGGTAGGGAGACTACACAGATCAGGACACCTAAATCCCAAATACTCTGGTGGAACGTCTACCTAAGTACACTAAATAAACAAGCTAAAAGCAACAACGCTGTCGAAGGATGGCACAATGCTTTCCAAGCAGGTGCAGGCAGAGGTTCCCTAACCCTACATAAACTCCTTCAAGCATTACAAAAGGAGCAAAGCTACCAAGAACTCAGAATGGAGCAATCTATAACACAAATAGTCCCTAAACTAACTAAAGAAATGAAAAAAATGTACAACACCTTACAAAGCCAAGTAACCCTATACCCAACTAACAGAGACCTACCATACCTATCTACCATAGCTAAAACAATTCTTTAAACATAACTCACATACATACACTATTCAAATAGTAAACATAAAATATACATATTGAACACATGTTAGAAACTGTAAAAAAATTATTTGAATATATTTAATATATTTATTTAAATATATCTAAATAATTTTCTTACAGTTTCTAACATATACCATAACATTACATACAAAATAAAATGACAATCCAACCCAAAAAATAATTGAAAAATACTTGCTCACTTTGTGCTGAAGAGAAACCTTTGTAACAAAATAAATCATTCCTTAGAAGTAATCCACCCAAACAATCGAAACGAGATCATCCAAAAATAACACAAAATCCAAAAAACTTCTTCTCCAACACAATCCACTCGAAAACCCATAAAAACCCGAAAATAGTTTACAAAAACAGAAAAAAGGCTCCATGGAAATATAATGTAAATAAAATAAAAAAACACATCATTAACGATTCTTCTCCATAATCCAACGATAACCCATTAAAAACCCGAAAATAGTGTAAAATATAAAAAACGCTTCAGGAAAAACCGAAAATGTTAGAAAGTGTGTCTCTAATACATTAAAAAATAATAGAGACCCTTCTTAGGAAAAAAAATGCTATCTTCTCCCAAAAACGACATCCACATGAAGTATCTGTAAAATAGAAAAAAAAAAACCCACCCGCACACAATGCACCCCAACATACAATATAAAACATTTTTAAACATAATACAAAACATTAAGTTACATTTCTAATCCTATTCCTACCTCATCAACAAACTAACCCAAAACTAGTAAACCGGAACCAAAACGATAACCGTAACTACAGCCTAAAACGCATACATGCTACATGCTACAAATTCCAAACAATAAAAAACCTACACACACTCCACAAACACTCAAACTAAACATAGAACTTAAATAAAGTACTTGAAATTAAACTTACCCTTCCACATGCGAAGCAGCCTCCAACCGCGAGTTCTTCCAAGTCGAAATGACCCAAAATAACATGGCGCAGTTGCAAAATAGTTCCAAAAAAACAAATAGTTCCATTTATATTAACATTAAATAACATTCTAAAATTATTTTACACATGTTACAATACACATTATATAACTATTGTATTTTTTGTAATGAAACAAAAATGTTATTTTCAATGACTGTACATTAAATAAACAAACATTTACCTTATAAAAAATTACTTACCTAACTGTATGTATATACAATAGTTATTAAAAGTACTATTATTTACTGTTTGTATAAACCTATATTTTACCTAAAAACATTAGCAATGTATCTGTAAAAATTATTATTATTAATATTTTATATATTAATAATAATAACTTATTTTAAAAATCAAAAATGTAAATATTATATTAATGTTAACAAAACCTACCTTTTTGTGTTAATGTTTATAAATATGTGTACTACAAAAAATGTTTAAAACTACTACCATAGTGTAATAAAATTATAAAAATAATTGTTGTATATGACTTGTCTAATTAATCTTTATTTTTACATTAAAAACTGTGAAATAAACAAAAAAATGTACACTTAATACATATTATTTTACTTAACCTCATAGATGCGGTGCAAATATTCCTCCCCAGTGCTGCGCTGTCCATTGGAACTAGTGCTGAATGGACGTCCAATGGTCGTGCGCAGCACTGGGGAGGTAGTGCTGCCGTCGGCCAACGCCCCGACGCAGCACTTAAGGGGTTAAAAATAATTGTACTAAATTATGTTTGCAATAATAATTTTTGAAAACAAATGTACAACTGTGATGAAAATGTCAATATTTTTAATATATTTCATGAAAATAAAAATGTACAGATAACATTTAAAAATGTCAATACATTTTTCTCTGATTTCTTATTTTATTACCTACTTTTTGAAAATAATAAAATATGTAAAACATGCTGTGACTCTGATTAATTAATTTTTAATTACTAACAATTCCAATAATTAATTGATATTATTATCTTAATTTCACCATACAACATGAGTTAAACATACCCAATATCATTACATATACTCTCACAAAATACTAAACATTCATATATTAAAATTTACTATTCCCACTCCGTCAACTATATATTCTACCAATATGCTGAACAGTCAACTCAAATAATTTATCATTCCCATTCCACAAAGTATAAAGTCAGAGAAGGTGCTAAACCCTTAACCCAAATAAATTACTATTCCCACTCCACCAAGTATAAACTTAAGGAAGGTGCTGGACACAAAACCCATATAATTTACTATTCCAACTCCACCAACGATAAACTCAGGGAAGGTGTTGGACACTCAAAGAATATAATTTACTATTCCCACTCCACCAAGTACTAACTCAGGGAAGTTGCTGGACACAAAACCCATATCATTTACTATTCCCACTCCACCAAGTACTAACTCAGGGAAGGTGCTGGACACAAAACCCATATAATTTACTATTCCCACTCCCCCAAGTAGAAAGTCAGGGAAGGTGCTGGACACAAAACCCATATAATGTACTATTCCCAAACCACCAAGTACTAACTCAGGGAAGGTGCTGGACACAAAACCCATATAATTTACCGTTCCCACTCCACCAAGTACAAATTCAGGGAAGGTGCTGGACACAAAACCCATATAATTTACTATTCCAACTCCACCAACTATAAACTCAGGGAAGGTGTTGGACACTCAAACAATATAATTTAGTATTCCCACTCCACCAAGTAGAAAGTCAGGGAAGGTGCTGGACACAAAACCCATATAATTTACTATTCCCACTCCACCAAGTACTAACTCACGGAAGGTGCTGGACACAAAACCCATATAATTTACTATTCCCACTCCACCAAGTACAAAGTCAGGGAAGGTGCTGGACACAAAACCCATATAATTTACTATTCCCAAACCACCAAGTACTAACTCAGGGAAGGTGCTGGACACAAAACCCATATAATTTACTATTCCCACTCCACCAAGTACAAATTCAAGGAAGGTGCTGGACACAAAACCCATATAGTTTACTATTCCTACTCCACCAAGTACAAACTCAGGGAAGGTGCTGGACACTAAACCCATATAATTTACTATTCCAACTCCACCAAATACAAACTCAGGGAAGGTGCTGGACACTAAACCCATATAATTTACTATTCCCACTCCACCAAGTAAAAAGTCAGGGAAGGTGCGGGACACAAAACCCATATAATTTACTATTCCAACTCCACCAACTATAAACTAATGGAAGGTGCTGTACACTCAAACAATATAATTTACTATTCCCACTCCACCAAGTACTAACTCAGGGAAGGTGCTGGACACAAAACCCATATAATTTACTATTCCCACTCCACCAAGTAGAAAGTCAGGGAAGGTGCTGGACACTAAACCCATATAATTTACCATTCCCACTCCACCAAATACAAATTCAGGGAAGGTGCTGGACACAAAACCCATATAATGTACTATTCCAACTCCACCAACTATAAACTCCAGGAAAGTGTTGGACACTCAAACAATATAATTTACTATTCCCAATCCACCAAGTACTAACTCAGGGAAGGTGCTAGACACAAACCCCATATAATTTACTATTCCCACTCCACCAAGTAGAAAGTCAGGGAAGGTGCTGGACACAAAACCAATATAATGTACTATTCCCACTCCACCAACTATAAACTCATGGAAGGTGCTGGACACTCAAACAATATAATTTACTATTCCCACTCCACCACGTACTAACTCAGGGAAGGTGCTGAACAGAAAACCCATGTAATTTACTATTCCAACTCCACCAAGTACAAACTCATGGAAGGTACTGGACACTAAACCCATATAATGTACTATTCCCACTCCACCAACTATAAACTCATGGAAGGTGCTGGACACTCAAACAATATAATTTACTATTCCCACTCCACCACGTACTAACTCAGGGAAGGTGCTGAACAGAAAACCCATGTAATTTACTATTCCAACTCCACCAAGTACAAACTCATGGAAGGTACTGGACACTAAACCCATATAATGTACTATTCCAACTCCACCAAATATAAACTCCAGGAAAGTGTTGGACACTCAAACAATATAATTTACTATTCCCAATCCACCAAGTACTAACTCAGGGAAGGTGCTAGACACAAACCCCATATCATTTACTATTCCCACTCCACCAAGTACAAATTCAGGGAAAGTGCTGGACACAAAACCCATAAAATGTACTATTCCTACTCCACCAAGTACAAGCTCAGGGAAGGTGCTGGACACTAAACCCATATAATTTACTATTCCAACTCCACCAAGTACAAACTCAGGGAAGGTGCTGGACACTAAACCCATATAATTTACTATTCCCACTCCGCCAAGTACTAACTCAGGGTAGGTGCTAGACACAAAACCCATATAGTTTACTATTCCCACTCCACCAAGTACAAAATCAGGGAAGATGCTGGACATAAAACCCATATAATTTACTATTCCCACTCCACTAAGTACTAACTCAGGGAAGGTGCTGGACAATTAAACAATATAATTAACTAATCCCACTCCACCAACTACAAAGTCAGGGAATGTACTATACCCCAAACCAATATAATTTTCTATTTTTTTATATTTGTATTTCTTTTTTATCTTTAAAACAGTTTTTAAATCAAATTTACAAATTCAAGTTTTTTAAAACACTCCCACCCTATTCCCCTAAAAAGCCACATCCCATTCCTAAATGTAAGTATAAATTAATAAAAATGTTAAATATTTTTTTGAAATTTTAAATTTACAAAAATAAATTTTCAAATTTAAAATTTTAAAACAATCCCAACCCGATTCACCTGAAAACCCACATCCCATTCCTAAATTTTAGTATACATTTTCAAAATTTTTATATATATATATATATATATATATATATATATATATATATATATATATATATATATATATATATATATTTAAATTTAAAATAAATTTTACAAATTTCAAATTGTATAACAATCCCCACCCTATTCCCCTTAAAAACCCAAAAACCACTCCTAAATTTTATTACAAATTTTAAAAAAATTTACATTTTTTTATATAAAAAAATAAATTTCTAAAAAACAAATTTGTAAAACACTCCCCACACATTTCCCTAAAAACACACATAACATTCATAAATTTTATTATACCTATATTGAATTTTTTTTTAATTTTTTTTTTTTTTAAATTTAAATTTACACTTTTTAAAAACAATCCCCACCCTATTCCCCTAAATACCAACATCCGGATCATACATTTTCTTATACATTTATTGAAATATTTTTATAATTTTATTTTAAAAAAAATCTCAAATTTCACTTTTTTAAAATACTCCCCACCCTATTCCCCTAAAAACCCACATCCTGCACCTAAATTGTATTATACTTTTATTTAAATGTTTTTTGAATTTTTTTTTTTTTACAAAAAATAAAAAAACGAATGTCTTTTTTTAAAACACTCCCCACCCTATTCCCCTAAAAGTCCACATCCTGCTTCTAATTTTTATTATACTTTTATTTGAATATTTTTGAAAAATTTGTATTTATAAAAAATAAAAAATAAATTCCAAATTACCTTTTTTAAAACACTCCCTACCCTATTCCCCTAAAAACCCACATCCAGCTCCTAAATTTTATTATACATTTTTTTAATATACATTTTTTGTTTAAATTATTTATTACAAATTATATAAAAATATATATATTTTAATAACTTAAATAATATATTTTACTACCTAAAATACTATTATAGATATTCTTACACTATATATTAATAATTTCGATATTATAACTTTCTATATTTTTACATTCAATAATCTAACAATATATTTTTACATTCGCTATTCTGACACTCTATATTTTTACTTTCGATAATAATTACTTACAAACATAATCGATATTTTACACACTCGATATTAACAACTTGATAATACTACGTTCGATATTTTTTTTTACTATAAAAATCGATATTACATACCTCGATATTACTTACCTCGATATTATTGCAGACTTGATATACCTAACTCAATATTATGTCCACTCAATAAAAAAACTCGATATTTAGACTGCATACCCCGAGGTTTGATAGCATTATCCCACCAAATGTATGGCAATTCTTCGTAGGAGTTCTAAAACTGTCCAGTTAAAACATTACATTTTTGCTGGTTCTAACCCTGAGATCCTTAATCTGGCCTCCATGTTTTTAACACCCCTCGCCTGTCCCACTCTGAAGTTGGATGTTGTCTGTCATTGTTAACATTTGTTTCTCTAATGGGAGCATCCAAATAGAGGAATCGAATTTATCAATTGCACCGATTGGTCCTATTATTATATCGGCTAAACAATGGTTTTAATAATTTTCCTTAGCATGTTTGAGAAGTGACAGATTCCGAAAAAAATAAGCAACTTGATTTGTTTTTCCCGTTTAGAAATAATAAAAAT
The DNA here is from genome assembly GCF_964263255.1 of Lissotriton vulgaris. Lineage (NCBI taxonomy): Eukaryota > Metazoa > Chordata > Amphibia > Caudata > Salamandridae > Lissotriton > Lissotriton vulgaris. The sequence goes on along the minus strand of NC_141697.1, from coordinate 1,045,447,664 downwards.
CTCAAACCCATAGAACACCGGTCACTAGCTTCAGTTCCTCATACTGCTCTTCAGAAACTGCTTTTTCCGACCAGTGTCAGCTCTTCAGACAGGCAGTCACTAGTGCCTTTCATTACATTGGCCACTAACATGAGCTTTTCACACTACAGCACTTTACAATACCCACCATTGTCAATTGCACACGCTCCCTACCAGTTCTTGCTTTTTTATTTTACCCTCTAGAATAGCTCCTTCTGTTACTCAACTGTGCCAGCTTCTCATATAGCTTACTACTGTGAGCTTTTCTCACGATCTACCACTGCTAGATAGTCATGTGATGTTATGACTATGAGTTATGTGATGATCTTGCTAATCACTTCAAGCTAAAGATCGATAAAATATATTGCTCTTTTAGCACAGAGGGGGAACTTAGAGTGATATCACACAATCCCGAAGATCCCATCTCTCACCCATTGGAGGACTAAAACGCCATCACGTTGGAGCAAGTCCAGTCTTCATTAGCGCACATAAAATCTGTCTCCCTTCTAGGCCTTGCCCCTCCTTTTATCATCTCAACGTTTGCCCCGGCCATTGCGGCTCAGATCACGGATGTCTGTTATTTATCGTTAGCCACTGCCACCTTCCCTCTGAAATGGAAGAAGGCTCAATGAAGACCCTTATTAAAAAAAAACCTGGATGAACCATTGGATTTTCAAGACTATAGACCTATTTCTCTTCTTCCTTTTTTTCTAAAATTATGGAAGCTCTGATTAACAAACGGTTAACTGAATATCTTGAGCGGAACAACGCACTTGATTCTTCCCAGTCAGGCTTCCGCGTGTCGTACAGTACCGAATCTGCACAAACTGAAGTAACGAAAACAACTAAGCTGGCCCTAGACAAGGGGACACCAACTATGTTGTTTCTCCTTGACCTGTCAGCAGCGTTGGACACCATCTCTCATCGAATCCTAGTGCATAGGCTACGAGAGATTGGTGTCAGTGGAACGGCATTAAAATGTTTTGAGAGCTTCCTTAATGACAGAACACAGTGAGTCCAACAAGATTCGTTTATATCTCAGACCACATCTGTAGACAAAGGGGTCCCACAGGGTTCCATCTTAATCCTCAATTTATTCAACATCTATGTATCTTCCGTGGCTACAATTATTAGATCTTGTGGGATTGATAAATTCTCATACGCGAACAATACTCAATTGACAGTTACTATTGATCAGGATCCCACGTTGACCAGAGAAAAATATCAAAAACTGCATGTTAAAAATGGCGGCATGGATGGCTGCAACTCTTTTGCAGCTTAACACCAACAAAACCGAGATTCTGTTGTTCGGAAAAGCGAGGGAGCTCTGGTTCTCAGAGTGGTGGCCTTTCGAGCTGGGAGAACCCCTATGCCAAAAAAATGGGTGAAAAATGTGGGTGTTTTAATGGATGACTAATAGTCTATGGAAGAACATGTGAAAAGCATCTCGGGCACATGTTTCTGCCTGATGCAAATGCTTAGTATGATATTTCCCTGGTTCCCTCTCTCAGCAAGAAAATTCCTTATACAGGCACTTTTAGTGAGAAGACTAGATTATGGAAACTCCCTACTGGGGTAGGGAAGATCCACTTTCCAGGCTGCAGGTTGTGCAGAACACATCAGCGCATCTAGCCCTTAATCGGCCTGCTCGAACCCCTTCGGAACCCTTCCTGCGACTGCTTCACTGGCTGCCCATCAGAAAAAGAGCAGTGCTTAAGCTTCTATGTCTGGTATTCAAAACTCTCTAGGGGAAGGGTTCAGCTACCTGGAAAGAGGCTAAAACCAAATATTCCTTCTCGTCAATTGCGATCAAGTAATCAATGGTTGTCGTGCCCCCTGAGAATTAATAGAATCAGAATGGGTGGCCTTTCTTTCTAATATCTCGCTCCCTTCCATTGGAACAAATTGCCAGACAACATCCGTGCAGGCTTCAATCTCTGGCAGTTTAAAAAACTTCTCAAACCATGGCTGTTCTGTCACTAATCAGTTGTCTCTGCTCTGCTCTGCTCTGTCCGACATTGTGGCGCAGAGAGATCCCCTTGGGGATGATCTGTTTTGCGCCTAAGAAATATAAATAATAATAATAATAATACTTGTTGGTGGAAAATACTCCTGTACCTTCTAGTGCTAAGTACTCTTACTGGCAACAATCCACTGCTCCTCACACTGCCCGCCAGTGCCATCTCCTTGCAATGCCAACCAGTGTATATTCCTCACATAGTCAGCAGTGGTGCTCCTTGCATTGTCAAGTGCTTGTTCCTCACACTACCCAGCAAAGGCAGCTTCTGCCACTGGCGACCAATGTCAGCTTCTCTGTCCACTGATCACTGCTAAATATTCACACTGCTCATCCGAGCACATCAGTGATGGCTCCTGATATCACCCAACGGTGACAACTCATCGCTCCTCACACAATTAACCACTGATAATTCCACACACTGCCGACAAGTGCTAACATCTCATTCTAACCAAGATGTGAATTTCTCACACTGTCTACATTTGTTGTCTCCTCATGCTACCCATTATTCTATGCCCTACAGATTGACTGTCAGTGTCATCTGCTTATTCTTCTCTTTAGTATTACCTTCTCATACTGCATTTTAGATTCTCAAACTTCATACCAATGAGACCTCAATTCATGTCCATTCTGTCCACCAATATAGGATTCTCACATTGACAATCTGTAAATGCCCCCCACACTGCCTACCAATGTCAATTTAATATGCTGCCCATTAGTTGGATGTCCTTACACTACCCAGGAGAGCTAGTGTACTGCATACCAGCTAGACATACTGACATACTTATGCTCTCTCTTCATACTTCTCAAAAATGTAAGCTTCTCACATTACTTTCCATTGACAACTGTTCATACTGCCCTTTAGTGTGAAATGTTCCCACTGCCCACCATAGAGATCAGTTTGTATTGACCATGAGTTTTCCTCTTCTCACTGCCCACCAGTGCCACGTCCTTCCATGAGTGTCAATAAGGATTCCTCATACTGCCTTGCCTACCTGTCTGCACATTTTTTCAATAGTCCAAGGTCCTCACACTACCCAGCAGTCGCAACTCCTCACACTAACCTGTTGTATCTGCTCGAATGTGAGCTTGTCAGTGAGCTTGCAGCTTGTCATGTGAGTTTGCAGCTTGTCATATGAGCTTGCAGTATGTGAGAAGGCAGTGTGGGGACCAGCCTGCCAGTTTTTCATACCACTTACCAACACCCACTCATAAAACTGTCCACACGTACATGCACCTCAAACTGCTGATCGGTACTACTGCCCCAATTGTTCATCAGCAACAATCCTTAATGCTTCACCTTAGTGTCAGCTTCTCACACTACCCACCAGTACTGTGAGAAGCTGGCCTGGTATATGATGTCCATTAATGTAATTGGGCATATTGCACCAGTCCAGACAACCCTTATGGTGATTTAGGAGGTCTCAGACAACCTTAGAAAGCTATCCCAGTGGTTTCTGTGGAGAGCAGCCTCCAGGCTTAGGCTTAGTCTTGAAGGAGTGTAATGCAGCTTGGTCTAACAGAATACAATCTTATAGTATAGATCAAATAAAAAAGAACCACACAAAGTATTTATAAAGATATGTATTTATTACATAACACAATCTACTACGTTACAGTATATCCTACACGGAGAAAGACACAAAGCACACAATACTAAAGCAAAGGAATCACAGTAATTAGCACTATTACACAATGGGCCCCAAGGGGGACCAAACCATCTACTAAAAAAGTGGTATAAGAACCACAACTCTAGTCAAAAATACAATGTTGAGAGGACGTAGAATTGCTGAGGACCCACAGAACCACCCAAGGTAAGTAGATAGGGACACCACAGAGAGCGTGTGCAGTGTGTGAACATGACTGCGTGCTCTGTACAAGTCTATGTGCAAGTCGCGGTTGGATTTTTAAAGATTAGGGACCCTTCCCAGTGGACCCCGGAGAAACCTTGTGGAAGGTGGAAGGTTGAAGAGCCACCCCGCCTGGGGATACCATGGTACCCAAGTTACCTATACCAGGGAAGCCGGGTGCATAGGTGTAAAGTGGCTTCGGAAACTGCAGTCGAACCCAATGGAGAACTTTAGGAAAGTGCTGCTGCTGGAAGAAGAGAAAGTGTCCGGAGGAATACAAACATGGATTCTTGAAGATGACTACCTGAAAGCAGAGGGGACAGAGTCTGTATCACTCATGGGTGAACAGGAGACTTGGAAGACGAATGCCCTCCAATGTCAGGTTCTTCAGGAAAGATGACGGTGACCTTGACTCTGCAGCTGCGAGGAACATGCTGAGGACAACCAGGACCTGTATACGAGATGTCCCACAAAGGATGTCGAGTGCGGAGGCGTCGATGTCCGGCAGGAGCACCAACAAGCCTTGGCAAATGCAACCCATTGAGGAAGTCAAGAAGGTGCACGGTTGGAACCAGCAAGTGTGGAAATTTGAGAAATTGATGTACATAAACAGCGCCCTATTGTGAACATATGTGGGGTAGGATTGACACGAGGGTCATGGGGATGTCTTTTCCGTGTTTCACAATGTCATGATTGTAATACCAAGTGTTTTGTAAGGTATAAAAGACGAGATCTCAGCTCACTTGTTAGAGCACCTCCCGAAAGACACTGTGTTTCGTGTCCGAAATGACAGGCTCTCCTCATGAGTAATAAACTCTGTTCTTGATTCCTGCTTCCAGCGCCCGTCTCTTTATTTGGTAATTATTCAGAATGGGAACTAAGAGGCGTCTTGCGCCAGCAGCCCGGGCATCGATACTAGTATGGGCTCACCTTTTACAATTGGCGCCCAACATGGGGCCCATCAGTGACATGAAGTCCAGTAAGAGAGATCCAGACGATGAGGTGAATATCTAAATGATCGGAGTATACCTGCCTTGAGAGGGCCCTCGTCCGGCTGCCGATTAAATGAACTTCACCGATTCTGAACGGACCTCTCTCGAGTGACCTACTGTCCTAACTGGAATCCCACAGGAATGACCGGGTGCTGGAAGGGGAAGACGAAGAACTATCCGCATGGTCCGGGTAAGATTAAGTAGGGTGTTTTTACGCCTGATTGGTAGGGTGGTTCTATCCACCTGATTGATTGATTGATTGTATTGGAATCGGTATTTGAATACTGATATTGTTGTTATTGGTTCATTTAGCTTTGGATGCTACTTGAAATATTGGTTCTCTTATTGAGAACGAGACATTCTCTGCTTACAAACAGCGGCGAATAGGAACGTTCGTTTCTCTTTGCAGATAGAGAAGGGTAGGTAATGCAGACTTTTGTCCCCGTTGTAATCCGTCATGCCTACTTTTCTCCCCACTGATTGTTTGAAATCGATTAATAATCGATTGTTGCTCTTTGAGATCTTCCCTGTCTACAAACAGAGACGAGTAGAAATATTCTGTCTTCCTTTATGGATGGCGAAGGGCAGGTAATGCAGACGTTTGTCCCCGTTGTAATCCGTCATGCCTGTTTTTCTCCCCACTGATTGATTGGTTGCCTGGACATTGTTGTTCCAGGAACTGTTTTCGTTTGAGGTATTTTCTATTTGCAAACAACGTGGAATAGAAATATTCTATCTAGTCTTTGCAAGTAGTAAAGGGTAGGTTATGCCCCTTTGTGAATTTGTCAGTCCTACCCACTCCCCACTGATTGTTTATTTGGGGGGTAGCTCGCACGGTCCGTCTAGGAGGCTACCCTTATGGAGGACATATGCTCCCCACTCATGGGCCATTTAGTGGAAGTAGACCATCTGGTCCGTCCAGGAGGCTACCCTAGTAAGTGGAAGTACATCATTTGGTCTGTCCAGGATGATACCCTAATGAAGGAATATATGTTCCCCTTTTGATTGATAATCTAGTTCCACCCCGGACCATTTATTGGAGGTAACTCGTCTGGTCCGTCCAGGAGTGCCCCTAATGAAAAGGACACATAAAAATATGAAGTGATCACCGTACCCTATTAACAAGAAACTTTAGCTCGAAACACGCTAAGGAAAAGAAGAATAAAAATAATAAGAAATCAGGCTAAGTCAGTAACCCCCTGATGAGCTTTTGACTTCACTAAAAATAAGAAACATTAGAAACGGTTCGTAATAAGAAATATAAAATGGCGAAAAATTTGACAGCAAGACAGCCACGAGGTAGCTAGGTTCCGCTGCCTACTCCTGCTCCAAACGTGTCTGCCTCATTGCCCACCACGCCCAGATAACGGTCACATGAAATAGATACAAATCAATAGGTACCTACCCCCATCCCGGAAACTCCCGAAGTGCCACAGGTCCGCGGTTACGCCCATCCGGAAGGCGAGGCCTCGAGGCATGCGGGGCTCGCCTGGCCGCAGTCGGAAGGGGAGGCTGTGGGGCGGACGGCCCAGAAAACCGTGAGGCCTCTCCTCTCTCCTCTTCTGCTGCCCTGCAGGCCACGGGGGGGGGGGCTGTCTTGCCTCAGCCACCGACCACCCCCCCCTCTCTTTCTCTCGCCTGATCCGGCCCGCAAAGAAGGCCGAAGCCGAAGCGAGGACGGCGGCGCTTACAGGTAGTCCCACCACATGTCGACGCCTGGACAATTGCAGGTAGTCCCACCACATGTCGACGCCTGGACAATTGCAGGTAGTCCCACCACATGTCAAAGGGGGGGGGGGGGCTATCTTGCCTCAGCCACCGACCACCCCCCCCCCATCTTCAATAGCCGACACGGCCAATACCGAAGCGGCGGAGCCGAGGAACGGCGCGGGGTCGCTGGAAGGGGGAGGCGGCGCGAACGAGCCTCCCCCACCTCCCTCCAGGTGGAGGCTTCCAGCGACACCCCAACGCTCTTGCTTAAAGAGGGTCCACATCGAAAAGCGGTCTTTTGCCCGGGACGGGCACACGCCCCCTGCCTTCTCTCCTCAACTTTGAAGATTCTATGAGAGCCGGGGCCCCCCGACCCCTCCGCATGGGCGCCCCCGTCCCCCTCACTGGGAACCGCGACATCTACGCACTCCTGCCGGCGCCAGCCTCAGTTTGGAAATGGCTAAAACACAGCCAAGGTACAGACTTGTGCAGTTCCGGTGGAACACCAGAATGACCCGGTAGGAAAATTGTTGCCGCCCACTCCACTCTTTGACCGATGGTCCATATTGTTAGACTGTTACCACATTGTAAAAAAAACTTTTGAACTACCAACGGAAGGTTCTGGTCCTACTACGAGTCAGTGGAGGCAATCTGACTATATTGGAACCTGCCTGACCTCGCCCAAAATGGCGCCGATACACGAAACAAAACTTTCAAACTCCCTGTTCACCCGGATTGCTCGAATATTGATGCTCTGAGATATGTATGCATTTTTGGACAATGGAAGTCGATAAGATGGATAATGATTATGTGTTTAAAGAAAGAAGCAATGTAAGACAGATATTGATCATGTGTTTGGACAATGAACTGATTTAGGGTGGGTACTAATTATGATTTGGAACAATGAATTGGTGTAATTTAGGCACTGAATGAGCATTTGGATAATGAATTAATGAATTAATTGAAGAACTGAATTCTTGACATGCATCATGCTTGCTCTGTAGGAAAGTTCGATACGATTTTATTGCACTGCCGCACTTTATGCAATGAACTGCCACCAACTTCTTTCTTCCTATGTACAGTTCCAATCTGCTCCGTGGCCGGTCCACTGGGTTGTAGGCCTGTATTTATACACCAGCACTTTTTATTAAAAGTATTTTGAAAAAGAAAGCATAGTTGTAGCGGTTGCATTAATGAGTTTTGAATGTATTACTACTGTGAGCAACGAGAAAGTATGATGAAGGCTGAAGGTTAAAAAGGACCCGATATTTAGCAGCTACATTATGTGTCACAGGCAGCCGGAAAAGTGTTTTAGACGCTTTAAAACGACACCACAGAAATGCCACCTGACCGCCACCCTTGCACACAACCAAAAGGGGTCGCGACCAAGTAACCCGTGTAGATACGCAGATCGTCAATGATTATCTATCTGACATTACTGATCCATCTGGGCTTAAACGCCGAGATGGTAAAGAAATGCACTACGTGAAGATAGGTCGAGTATGTGGTAGGTAAAAACATTTCCGGACTACTGCATGCTGATGTGGTTTGAATGCTGCCCCCCCACCCCCTTCTTTCTCCTCCTGCAGGTCGCGTCGGAACGTCGGCTGAAGTATGGGAGAACGATGATCGAACCACCAACGAAAAAGGGAAGGAGGGAATATGAGCATAGTCCTTATGACGATAAGTTTTTAAAAGACGTAGACTTAAACATGACTGTTCCTCCTTAGAACATAGCGACTGGGAGGATGGACTGACATAGAGACTTGACGGGTACTGTATGACGAAAATTGACTCGAAATAACACGTTAGAGAATGTAACTAGACGTTTGACTAGGTAGGGAAAGGACAAAAGAAAAGTGCATGGGTAAGGGTTACCAAGACTGCACCCGTCTGGGAAGTTAGAAATGTTGCTGATGTTCAAAATGTACTGCCCCCTTCTCACACTCTTATAGATATAGCCAAGCTGTCCGACTGTTCTCCCGATCAATACTCGCCATTGCCTCAGCCTGGGGAACTTCCCACCAAAGGAAGAAAACTGAAAAATGGTTTAAGATCCAACCATGGGTAAATAGCGCGACCAGGTTAATTTCTGATCGACTAGCCGAAGTGTGAGTATTGGCAATTAAGAACGCTCGCAGAGATAGCAAGCGAGAGGGAAAAGGAGGGAAAGGTAAAAAGAGCTAAGCACGTAGGTAAATAGGATAGTAAAGATATGAAGGATATAAAGATAGATCTTGTTGGCCGACAATTGTTTTCTGTTTTGTTGTGAATGTCTTATATATTTAATACATGTGCTGTCTTCCTTCGTCTGAGTTTGTGTATGTGTACTGTAGGGGTTTATGTTCTCCCTTTGTCTGCATCTCCCCGTTACCTGACCCCTGCTGTTCTGTGTTGTGACCGCACTAAATGACCTATTTTTGTACACGTCTCTCTCTTTCTCTATTTCTCCCCCCCCCTTTTTTTATCTCTCTCTCTCTCTCTCTCTCTCTCTACATGTCATAAGTGTACCGAATGGCTCGTTTAGATTGCGGACGACTCTCACTCTCTGAGAGTCTCCCTATTTCCTCTTCCTTTTTATGGTAAAATCGTGCCTCGCTGGCACCAGTCTGATTGGATACTTCTTGAACGCGGAGGTGTTCAGCGAAATTGACCGAAACTAAAATGATTGTATCTCGCCATATTACTACCTCTCCTTTCTGCAAAATGAATGAACTCGAATTGGCTGAGAAGGAAAGGACAGGTAAGACGACTAAGGTCCCCCAATCTGGCCTTTTATAGGGGAACTGTACGTCAATGGCACCTTATTTTTCTGTTCATCAGAGACGAACGCCAACGTCTAGATTGACCCTCAATGCCCAGATTGCCCCCCCCCTTTTTTTTGCACCCAAGCGCGAGCGCCCGAAGCATCCCCGCCCCACTTGATTGTCCCCAGCTGCTGTCCCGGATATAAACATGATGACCATGAGTAACTGTCGTCCCTCGAGAAAAAAAACCTGTTTTACACTGACTCTCCATGGTAGTGCCCCCGCCCTGTTTTGAAAAGGTTAGCCAGCCTTGAAGGGAAATGTTAGACTGTTAAGGCTCAGGTTAGAAAGACGAGTCTCCCTAGAGGTTCCGAAATGTTGAACTTAATGACATGCACAGTTGATAAGAGCATGACTTTTGTACATATATGACATGAATAGATGATGAATAGAAGTTGGCATGAACTCAGTAGGAATGCCGACATATGCATTGCTTGGTAGTAGACTTCTGACTGTGACCAATGAACGTATCTCCCAGGTGCGTAGGATGGAGGGAGGAATTCACATGCATAAATGTCTTCTTCTGCCAAGTTCTCTAAAGCTTGTTTTGTACCTATTCAAAGATTTACGATCACCGGAGGAGAAGGGTCGGACGTGACGTACAGCCTAGCTGCAGACCTTGAGACACATGCGACCTCGACCAAAGGTGGAGCCACAGAGCAACAAGATACGGGACGAGACAGCAATTTCAAACGTGGAAAATGAAAAATGACGGGCTGCCCTGAAGCCCTCCGTCTGCTAACCCACGTGTGCCTGGAGTCTCCGTCCCCCTTCTTTGGGGCCCGATTGATGGGCCTGCCTGCTTGTTATCTTTTGCTCCCTTGGTCCCTTTTCGTGTGTCCCAGGAACTCTGACCCAACTCCTCCTCTCTCCTATAGACCATTTTAACAACGCACACCCTCTTTTCCATGTGACTTCACGCCAAAAAGAAGAACGGCATTCAGGTGGGAATAGGGTGTTGCCACGGAAATATAGGTGCCGAGCATAAGGCGCCACTAAAAGGACTGGTTAGGGAACAGGACTGTGGTCTAACAGCAGAGGACAGACCGCACCTTGCAACGCGAAAGATTGACTGCGAGCTGGACCTATAGCTCCACCGCTGGTGCTCAACAGCGCCAACTGAAGGATACAGACTAGAGCCTACCAGTGATGGCTCACTGCTAAAAAGACACTGTGACGAAGAGATCTTGTGTATTGAACTGAATTCCGCCCTCAACTACTTGGTCAAAATGTTCGTTGGTCACATTTTTTTAAGTCAGATACATTTATGCTATGTAGTGCGTTTGAATATTAGGAACTCGACAAATGCAATTTTCTATGTGCTGCATCCTGTCAATAACATCAACTGTCCATGATTATATGCCAAATGTTAATATTGACAAATGCTAATTCTTCATCCACGCCTGTGTATTTTTGTACCCCCACCAATTACAAAAATGAACTCTGTAATGTAAAAAGGGGCGACTGTGGAAATTTGAGAAATTGATGTACATAAACAGCGTTCATTATTCCATTTTCCCTCTCCTCTCCCTGTAAGCACCATGAATACCGTAAACTATTGACTGCACCACCCTGCCAGTAAAAGCCCGCACCCATATGTACATGACAGCCATTTTAGGCACCCTGGCCTTTTTTCCTGCTCATTAGAATTACCGGCTTCCCTTCTGCGCGTATCTGATCCCCCCTCCCTCTCTCACATGCATAGACTATGAAACCCCCTCCCTCTGCGCGACCCTGCCCTGAAAGGCAACCCTCCTGCTTGACCCACGCAAACCCCCCCATTCCCTCTTGGAGAGGCATCCTTTGCCTTAGCTGACATAGCCCTCCCCAGCTGCACCTGACTGTCCCCGCTCTCTCACGCATAAGTCATAAGATCTTTCTCTCCCTCTGTGAGACTCTGTCCCTGTACACCCCCTGGCTCCCCCTCCCTTCTCCCTCACACGGGCAAGTCATAAACCTTCTTCTTCTGCAAGACCCTGTCCTTGGGAGTCACGGCCGCGCCTGACCAGCACCTCCTCTCCTTTCATGAATAACCCCTCTGTTAGTAAACCTTCCCTCCGCGATTGACTGTCCACACATGTCTGAGGTCATCGCCTAAAAACCAGGAGATACTGTTTACTGCTTATTGTATGGAATCACCCCTCTTCAAAGGACCCACTATTGATCCTGGGCACCCCACCCCCTGGGCTACGATCAGGCGCACACATCCTAAAAGTTGGCGGAACACTCAGCTGCGTGATTACCCTCCCCTCTTATCAGCAGGTCAAAGGGTCCCTATTGTGAACATATGTGGGGTAGGATTGACACGAGGGTCATGGGGATGTCTTTTCCGTATTTCACAATGTCATGATTGTAATACCAAGTGTTTTGTAAGGTATAAAAGACGAGATCTCAGCTCACTTGTTAGAGCACCTCCCGAAAGACACCGTGTTTCGTGTCCGAAATGACAGGCTCTCCTCATGAGTAATAAACTCTGTTCTTGATTCCTGCCTCCAGCGCCCGTCTCTTTATTTGGTAATTATTCAGAATGGGAACTAAGAGGCGTCTTGCGCCAGCAGCCCGGGCATCGATACTAGTATGGGCTCACCTTTTACACAAGGTCCAGGAGACTCACCACAAGCGGGGGAGTCAGGGCAGGCCTGAGCAATCAGGGAGGCCCAAGGAAAACAAAGGTGACCCTCAAATGGACCCAAAGAGCGGAGGCACAGGAGTTGTGCGAGGACCTCAAGCAGCTCACCAAAAGATGCAGGCCACGATGCACTTGATGCGATGTGGCTGAAGATTCTGTTCACTGGAGGTGCAGAGGTTGGGGCTACATGGAGCCCAAAGATGTTCTTGCAAAGATGTCAACAAGCCTTTGCAACTGCAAAGGGGATGCTGTACTTAGGGATTCATTTATTGCAATCCCCACAAGGATTACTGGCCTCAAATTTGGTGAGAGGGTAGAGCAGGCCTCAGGAGCTGTGGAAACCCACCACCTCTGATGCAGAACCCATGGATTCTGGAGGAGCTCAGGATATGCAGACCAGTCAGCTTAGTTGCAGTGCCTGCAAATGCAGGGGAGTGACTCCTTCACTCCAAGGGAGATTAGTTTGGAAGTCCTTGATGCCTCACAGGCCTTTGAAGGTTCCTGTATGATGCACAGGTGAAGTGAGACGAAATCAGGCCCAAATGAAGTCCAGCATAGTCCAGCAACGTCCAGAGTGCCCAGACGATGGAAGTGCAGTGGTTTCAGTTTTGAATCTTATCCTACAACGAATCTAGGGACATACACCCAGGTATGCCCTTAAGTACCCTAAGGAGAGGGTTGGAAAGATTCAGGGGACCCCCCAGGGGAGGGACTGGACAGGGGGAGGTTACTCCCATGTCCTTTGTCCAGTTTCGCACGAGAGTGGGAGCCAACGACTCCCAGGACTGGTTTGAACTGGACTGTGCACAGGGACACCCAATGTTCCTGTCATGCAGACTTTCAGACACCCGCAAGCTCACCCACCCAGCCCTAATACACTAAATCATGTCTGGGAGGTAGTCACATCTTCCTGTGACAGGATGCCTATTGTTCTACCTTCCCCAGCTCGAGCTTGGCTCAGCAGCAGGAAGGCAGAAATGTGTCTCTGGTCGGCAACAACCATTTTGTGCTGTCCGGGACTAGAAGGCTGGTACCGGGAACACTGAGAGCCTAACGGAGGACTCTTCCAGTGCTTGGAATCATACCTCCCACACCGTTTATGGTGTGGGAGGTATGATTTTGACATGTTTGATACCAAACAAAATAGGATTTGTTGCAGCCGTTTTCGAGATGGGCATCGCACGATTATGCGTTGCCCCGCTATGTAGTATATGGCTGCTTCACTGACAACCCGGGAGAATGGACTTCGTAGGCTGCAGGGGTGTCCTGCTCATTCAGGGGCACCCTCTCACTTAGAACAAAGCACCCTGCCTTCAGGATTGTAAAGGCCTGCTATAGGGGTGACTTCTAGGTTTTAAGTGCAGTGACCCTTAGATACAGTAAACCCATATCTTTAACAAGTGGTACATGCATCAAATTACACAGGCTTCAATTTCAGGCCTGTAGTTCCATTTTGAATGGTCTCTCATGGGTGGCATAATACATTCTGCAGCCCATGGGAGACCTCTGGGGTACCTTTGCCCTGGGTACATGGGTACCATATACTAGGGACTGACAAGGGTATTCTAGTATCTGATCGGGATGTACCTAAGTACTGAGCACAACAATTTAGTGAGAAAGCAGATGGACTGGGGTCCTGACTAGCATGATCCTAGTCAGACTAGTCAAAGACAGCAGCACATGAATCAAACATTGGGGTAACCATCAGAAGCAGACCTACATTCCTACAAATACCATCTCCTTACATGTCCTAGCAATGCTTGCTTCTTGCACTCTTTATCAGGGCCAATTTTCTCAGAATGCTTAAGAGAGTCCACAACTCATGATTCTCCCAGTGCCTCAGCTTTACATTGCTAAAGTACCTGCTCCTGTTCTGCACACCAGTGTCAGATCTTCATAATGAACACCAAAATATTCTGCTCACACTGCTCACAAGTGACTGCTTCGTATTCTTCCCCAGTGCTGGCCACACACACTTACAACCAGTGTCAGATCCTCCTGCTGCCCGCAGTGTCATCTTCTCACACTTATGTATGCAATGGGTAGGTTTTCATCCACAGCAAACCAGGTATAGACGACTATTCAATAGGAACACAACAAGGGAGGGTACCTGGTTATATATTTAACCGCTATTTATTTTGTGCAGAGAAAAAACAATGACCATTAGATTCATCTGCTCTTGCCATGTTATTTAAATTTTTTTCTTGGCATATCTAAACATATTTATGATGGACATTCAAACCATGCCTGAGAAGCAATACAATTCAACATACAAAACTTTGCTGTTTGGATACATCAACCATGTGAATACAAATAAAACAAAACAGTGCAATAATTTCACACAAACAATATAAATAGGACAAAGTGCACACAATTACATCAGCATAACATATTCATTGAGAAGTCCCCTTATTCGCCACTCAATAGGCGTTTTTTGTGAAGGAACTTGGGCCACATGGGAAATGTCCCTCCACTCCTGAGAGGGTCCTGAGAATAGAATTTTAGAAAAGAGTAACTCATGAGCCTGGACACAAAATCCCCCATATGGTAAAGTAAAAAGATTTGATCTCTCCCCTGATGTAGTTTCATATTCTTCTAAATTCAGAAAGGCAGGGATATCAAAGATTCGGAGTTCGTGGTCGCCTGCCTAAAAACTACCACGTGCCATATCTGACTCTTCGTGATTCTTCTGGCCATTGTAGCTACTCTTACTTTGCATCACCTATGGAATTCCTGATCTCACAGTAGTGCATCACAACTGTATAGTTTTGCAACCAGTATGGTTATATGACATGCAAATGATCATCGATTAAGTAATAAAATCTGATTCTCTCAAAGAGAAGAGAAGAAATAATAGATAAAAAGGATTTTTCCTGAGCATGAAGTCTTAATGTCATGACTGGCGTTTTGATAAATTGGGTTGTTGGTTGACTGGGTTGTGAGCCCTGGTCAAGCAAACCCACAATACCTTGCAGGGGGAACCACAAAAGGTCACTAGCTTAACCTGTGCTTAACCCTGGGTAGCTAGGGACAAAAAGCAATCAGGCTTAATTTAGAGGCAATGTGTAAAGTATTGCCGCACACAAAACAGTAATTAAGTGAAAACACCATAAAAGAAAAATCCTAAACCAAGTTACAAACATAGAGTGAATTTCAATAAATCATTTTACACTAAAACAACAAAAATCCATACACTTGAACCAGAGCTATGATTATTTAAAGAATAAATATGAAAAATAGCACTGAAAGTGCCAACCTCCGGCTATCTGGTTGTGCTGTACTGAGCCACAGTGAAATACCTAGGCCAACCTCGATGAAGCGTGGGTCGGATACAGTCCCAGGTTAGTCCAGTTCTACCTTCTTAAGCTTTGTGTCAAGGGTCTCATTCACGTTGGAGGGTTCACGAGGAGCAAGGAGAGTACTGTGGGCAGTAGTCGGCGTGGTGTGAGCTGGAGCCTCACGTTGGTGGTCCCAGGCGGGCTGTCAATGCTGCTTTGTGAAGAAATTGGCTGGGTTTTCAGTGCAGGCATAGCGATTGCGGTGTGAACAGGTCCATTTGCAGAAGCAAAGAGCCTGAAAGCTTGATTTAAAGAGCCCACGAGGCACATCAAGGGTCCAGGACATGAGAGGCACCACTTGGGGACCTTGAGCTTGCTGCAGCTTCATCTAGGAGCTGATGGGGAGCCTGTTATCTCCAGAGGCTCAGATCAGAAGAACAGTAGACTAGTCCTTTGAGTCACTCTGGGGTCCTGGGTTCAGGATGAAGTTGCAGGTTCAGTTCTTCTCAAGGCAAAGAGGGCAGGAGGTCAGCACAAGACCTTTAGAGCAGAAGTCCAGCAGAGTGGCAGTCCTTGTAGCAGGACAGCAATCTTTCTACCTGGCAGACTTTCCACATGTCCAGAAGTGTACTGAAGAGTTGGTATCTGTGGTGTTTCTTTTACCCTGGTGCAGGAAGGTTGGAGACTCTTGTAGGCAGTAGCTTTGAAGTGCATGGAATTCTTTGCCTACCGTGGCTCCAAATGGGCTGAAGTGATAATGAGGGTTGTCAGGTCCTTTGTGTGAAGGCAGAGGACAGTCTATTCAGTTGTAAGTGGGGCTCTGATCCACCCCCCTATCCTGCCAGCAGATCTCCATGTTTCCTACGCCAACCAGCTCTCTTCATAATGATTATTCATCGATTTTACTGCTGCCACTATGCAACTTTATCACTTTATTAAGAAATACTCTGTTATCTGTATTATATATTTATACCAATTGACCTGCAACATCTGTGTAAATTGGGGCAAATGTTTTATACACGCTAGATATGGTGTTTGTATGCTTCCATTGTCAATGTATGGTTGACTTGATGTCGTGCAGGTTTTTGCATTGTAGCACTTCCTTTACTAAGAGGAGTTCATTAATGTTTACTTCTCCCGCAGCCATGGAGACAAACTACCATCATTATATGCCTTAAAAAAGTAAAAACCCATTAACCCTATGGAAGTGATAAGTCTATACAATATTTATATTTAAGTGTAGTTTTACCTCATTAACGTGTAGCACATTTAAAAGGATGAATTCACAATAAGTAATCATTATGCTCGCTAAGAGTTTACACAACAAGTGTAATAAAGGCAAAGATCCAACGGCGGACTCCAAGTGCTGCACAAGCCTCAGTGTAGTAACACCAAGTATGATCCAATATCCATAGATTAGGTGGTGTGCACAAACTGCTCCTGCAACCGCCGTTGAGGGCTGCAACCCGTCAGCCCGGGAACCAAAACTGGTGAAGAAATGGAGCGGTGCACTACCAAGGTACAATGGTATCCAATAATGAAGCACGATCAGTTACTTCATTGGTGTCATCTTTATTTAAAGAGATCCAAATCAACAGAAAACAGACATCAGCCAACGCATTTCGTTAAAGAGAATGAACTTCGTCAGGGCGAAAATATGTCGAAAACCTTCACAGGTGGTGAAAGGTAAGATCCAATCAACCTCAATATGCGGTCGTCAATGCAATAATAATAGCTTAGGCCTCCGTGATAAGGGCCAACAACGAGAAGCCTTTGACGGGCGGTCAGAGTGTGAATGCACTCCTCCGATGGGATTACACAATAAGTGTATTAGGCCGATAAATAAACAGATGAAAACCATACTCGTTTTATATTTTTATGTGTATATATACAACGCACCAGGGGGCTGCGTTGCAGAGAGGTGTAAAAAGGGGCATAGCCTCATTACACCTCTCTGCAATGCAGCCCCCTGGCGCATACTGGAGGTACAAGGTGGGCTAGTTGGCCCCCAGGGACCCCCAGTATGCAAGGGGAATTAGTTCCCCCTCTGCAAACGCGCCCGTGGGCTGCGCTGCAGAGAGGTGTAAAAAAGGGTGTGGCTTCATCACACCTCTCTGCAATGCAGCCCCCTGGGGAATACTGGAGGTTCCTGGTGGGCTAGTTGGCCCCTAGGGACCCCCAATATGCAAGGGGAATTAGTTCCCCCTCTGCAAATGCATCAGGGGGCTGCGTTGCAGAGAGGTGTACAAAAACATTCTTTATCAATTTATATTAAAAATATGTAATGTAATTTAAAAAATAATATATCTAAAAATAAAAAATTATAATAATGTAGTAAATCAGTATAAAAAATATAACAATTATTACATAAAAAAAATTTCATTTACAAAACCATTGAAATTCACTGAAAAAAACCATAGGTTACAGCCACGTTATAGTTAGGAATTAGCATTTAAAAAACCTTTGAAATTCACTGAAAAAAACATAGGTTTCACACCAGTTATAGTTAGCTGGTCATTTTACTCATCCAAAACCTATGAAATTCCCCTGTTATAGTTAGTTCAGCTAACTATAACTCGCGCGCCCCTAATGCACTGCTGATGATGTCACATATTACATCACTCATGACATGGTCAGTGACATCACTCATGACATTACTGATGACATCTCAAATGACATCCCTGATGACATAACTGATGACATCATCCAGTGAATGTTTCTCTTTCTGAGTGTACCATGGGGAAAACCAAAAATAAAAAATATTTTTGGGCCTGGGGTCCTTGTGGGACCCTCTGAGCAGGCCTAAGGGGTCAGGGTGCTTCTACACTGCCCCCTTAGTGTAGAATGCAAGAAAGGGGGCAGTGTAGAAACAACCTGACCCCCTAGGGCTGCTCAGGTGGTCCCACAAGGATATTAACATATTTAAACGTTATCCGCTAATAGAATTAGCATTTAAAAAACCTTGCGAATTCACTGAAAAAACCATAGGTTTCAGGCCTTATATAGTTAGGAATTAGCATATAAAAAACCTTTGAAATTCACTGAAAAAGCCATAGGTTTCAGGCCTTATATAGGTAGGAATTAGCATTTTAAAAAACCTTTGAAATTCACTGAAAAAAACCATAGGCTTCAGGCCTTATATAGTTAGGAATTAGCATTAAAAAAATTGCAAATTCACTGAAAAAAACATAGGTTTTAGGCCTTATATAGTTAGGAATTAGCTTTTAAAAAACCTTTGAAATTCACTCAAAAAACTATACGTTTTAGGGGTGTTATAGTTAGCTGGACATTTCACTCATACAAAACCATTGAAATTGCTCCTATATAGTTAGAAATGAAGCAACTGTAGAGGCAACAGGGAACATGACTACCTCTATACAAATCACAAATTTAGGAGTATCAAAGCCCAAAGGAAGCGACAATATTATTGTACAATGAATACTAAGTAACAGGGAACCTGACTACCTGTAATTGTTCGCCCCATTGTCACTTAAAGCATGGAACAAAGACACCTATTAGTCCACTTTGATAGATCCACAAAGTAGCAGAAAGAAAAACAACTTACAACACTTCAAGAGGTAAGTATACATATCCTCAGAATTGTTGAGCCCATTCGGCCATTTACTATCAAATTGTAAAATCATGGTTGTCTCCAACTGCCTGAGTAGTTGTTCTCCGTTACCACCCCGGCGAAGTTTCTATATGGATCTCACCACTAGTACGACAGGCAAGCTACGTCATTGTTGTGTTTAACCTTAAAATGACGTGCTACCGGGTAGGTGGGGTCACTGTGCAGAATAGCCCTCAAATGCTGTAAGATCCTGACGTGCACCTGTAATTTTGTACTGCCTATATAATTAAGGCCACAGGTGCACGTCAGGACATAAACTGCAAACTCAGTTTTACAATTAAAACTGCCAGGGATGGGAAACTCTTGCTGTCCAAAGGGTGTTTGAAAATGTGTCTTGTTAATCCCGAATGTACATGCCCTACATGAGGAGCATTTCCGAAAACCAGTAGCGGGTTTTAGCCACATAATTTTTTGTCTGATTTCGGGACTGCTAGTGTCGAGCACAGACCCCATGTTTCTCGCCATACAGAAAGTGACCAACAGACTATCTGGTAGCTGGACTCCTAATACTGAATCAGTAAGTAATATAGGCCAGTTTTTTTTAACAATGGTTCTGATTTTGTTTTCCTCATTGCTAAAAGCCGTGATCAGTCTAGGGCAGTCATTAACTATAGGGATAGACCTTTCGCAATCAACTGATTCATTGTCCAACAAATTAGATTTAAACAAACTTTCTCTCAGGCGCATTTCTGCCTTAGCTAACGCTTACTTTAATAAAGCGTCTGAATAGCCACGTGCTCTAAATCTTTCAATCATTAGTGTTAGACATAAATCAAAATCATCGGAAGTGCTGCAAATTCGTTTCAAACGCAAGATCTCACCGAACGGTATGCTACTGATGGTGTGTTTGGGATGCAGGCTGGTAGTATGCAGTGCTGTGTTCCCAGCCGTGGGCTTTCTGAAGAGTGTAGTCTCAATTCTATTGTCTTTGATGTACACTTTCACATCCAAAAACTCGATTTCTTGTTTACTCATTTTGGATGTGAAATTCAAGTTGAGGGAATTCTCATTAATCTCTTGTACAAACAGTGATGTTTCCTGTTCATCTCCCTGCCATAGAATAAACACATCATCTATGTAGCGTAGATATTTGACTATCTTCTCATTTACCCAAGTACGATGTTGGATGTTCAGGACCTATTCCTCCTACAAGCCCACGTGTAAACACGCGTAGCTGGGGGAGAAACAGGATCCCATTGCTACACCCCTTAGCTGTCTTCACACATCCTTTCTAAACAAAAAAAAGTTATTATGGAGGCACCAATCAATAAGGCTGCTGATAACCTTATTGTGCTCATGGAAAGGGGCGACCACTCGGTCCCCCCAAACGTATGGTGGAGTACCCCGATCCCCCCGGGAAGCCATCTTGGGCGGGAGGCGAGTCTCGGCTGGTATGCCCGAAGCGGCGTAGCCGGGGCACGCTTTGTTCCCGCCCTAGAGTGGGTTGTCCTAGACACTGAAGCCGCCAACCACGCCCCCGGAGGCGGGCGGAGGCGGGTTTACGCCCGCCCGAAGAAGGATAAAAGGAGCAACAAGCCAGAGAAGCATCCTCTTGTTCCTGTGCTCTGAAGCTGCACCTCCCCGCTGCACGTGAGCTCGAGACGGAACGAAGAGCCAATTTTGAGCGTTGTAATTTTTTGTCTTTGTTTTACAGATATCTTTGTGTGAAAATGCCGGGCAAGAAGGTCGGAAAGCGGGTCGGTACCGATCAGATGCTCTGCATGCTCATAAAAGAGGTAGCCGATTTGAAGAAGCAGATGGCGGCAAAGAACGGGGAGGGAGGACCGAAGCGAATCGTCGGACCAGCATTGCCGGGAGTAGCCCCTAGCGGGAGAAGCAAGAGGTCCAAGAGGGGGGCACTTGGGGGGGAGGCCCCGGTTCCCGATACACCGATAGAGGAGCCAATCTCGGTTCCGAAGGAGGGGCATCCGATCCCCGTGGTGGTTACCCCCGTGAACGGGGATGATATGCCTCCAGAGTTGGCGGCGCAACTGGCAGCGTGGTTGGGTAAAGATAGTAAGGGCGCCACGGCTGACGACGCCAGGGCAGTAATGAGACAACTGCGGGAATCTAGAGAGGCTGCGAAAGCACCATCTTCTGTTCCCCCACAGGTTCAGGTGGCTGGAAATACAGCAGGCGCGAGTTCGGCAGCAAGTACGGCACCTAGTGCAGGTAAGCGGTTACTGCCGATTGCGGGGGAAGGGTCTGTACCCTCACGAAGGGAGAAAGTGGCCCAGCATGTTCCACTTGAAATTAAGGAAAAGATTTGGGCCGATAAGTATGTGAACATGTTTTCTTTGCTTACTGACCATTACGAGATGGAGCATGTGAAGGGCCAAAAAGAGCTTATGCATCCGAGTGTTTGGCGCGCTAAAATGGCCGCCTTTAAGGTCGACGAAAACATAGGTACTTGGGGCAGAGCATTTGGCATTTTTACCTCCATTATGGGTGAGCGAAGGCCTGAGTTGTTGACAGAGTTACCTATTTATCAGACACGTATCATGGAGTATTCTCTAGCATACGAGGGCAATCAGTGGTTTTGTTACGACAATATTTTTAGGAAGGCTAAGGAGCACGACCCAGCTCTAACATGGGATTGTTATGACTCCATTTCTTGGCAGAAGATGGAGAATTCAGGCATGTTAAAAGTACCATTGTCGGGGAGTAACGGGGGGGAGTCTTCCCGCCAATGCTCCGGGACACCCTTTCGGACGGGTGCAGGTAACGAGCACTATTCGAAGTCGAGTGGCAACGCAGGTAAAAGGGGGATTTGTTGGAATTTTAACAGGGGAAAATGTACGAGGCCCCAGGGGTCATGCAAGTTTAGACATGAATGTGGGGGGTGTGGACAGTCCTCTCATCCTGAGACCATGTGCAGAGCCAAGACGGGTGATAACGGTGGTAGGGGAAGCGCCAAACAGGTCTGAAATAGGCCGAGGGGCGCCTTTACCTACCCCGATTGATACCATGGCGATGATTCCTTGGCTCAATGAATACCCGGATCATGTTTCCGCTGGAGTGTTGCGAGACGGTTTTTCATATGGTTTCCGCATTCCAGTGGGAGATTTTCGGGGTGTAGCAAGTTGTAAGAACCAACTGTCGGTCCTGCAGCATACGGCGGTGGTACAGGCAAAGATTGGGAAAGAGGTGACTCGAGGGCGTGTTGCCGGTCCATTCGATTTACCACTGGTTGCTAACTTTGTGTGTTCCCCCTTAGGGGTAGTCCCTAAGAAGGACCCGGGTGAATTCAGGCTGATACATAACTTGTCAGCTCCACGTGGTCTTTCCGTAAATGATGCGATAGACCCGGAAGTGTGTTCGGTGCGGTACGCATCTTTCGATGAGGCCGTCGCCATGTTGAATCGCCTGGGGCCCGGGGCGCTGATGGCAAAGTCAGACATCGAGTCAGCGTTCCGGTTGCTCCCGGTACACCCAGACAATCAGCGTCTCCTTGGTTTCATGTTTCAGGGTCGCTATTACATGGATAGATGTATGCCAATGGGATGCTCTATATCTTGTGCTTATTTTGAAAAGTTCAGTTGTTTTCTGCAATGGGTCTTCACAAAGAAGACGGGTTTTCAGCACGTTATGCATTATCTCGATGACTTTCTGTTCCTGGGGGCAGCCGGGGATCCAGAATGTGGACAGGCTTCAAATTAATTTTGTGTCTTAATGAACCATTTTGGTGTGCCATTGGCACCAGGTAAGACTGTGGGTCCCTCAACTTCACTCGAGTTTCTGGGGATCGAGCTCGACTCGGAAGAAGGTTGTTTTCGATTACCAAGAGAAAAAGTGGTAAAATTCAGGGCATCCCTTGAAACATGTATTCATGAGACTAAGGTAAACCTGCATCAATTGCAACAAATGGTGGGCCAGTTGAATTTCGCCCTCAGAGTAATGCCAATGGCCCGCCCCTTTTCCCGCTCGATTGCACAAGCCATGGTCGGCCTGAAGGAGGGACACCACCGCACGAGGCTCTCGGCAGAGATTCGCCAGGACATGCGCATTTGGTTGGCATTCCTGGCGGATTTCAATGGTCGAATTGTCTGGAATAAAACAGCGGTTTCCTCCGAGGAGCTGGGGCTGTGGACAGATTCGGCGGGGAGTATAGGTTTTGGTGCCATATTCGGCACACATTGGTCGGCTCAAAAATGGCCGTCATGGTGGCACGAGTGCGGGCTGATGAATAACATTGCTTTTCTCGAACTCTTCCCTATTTTGGTGGCCCTGAAAACATGGCCTGAGGGGTTCCGGGATCACTCTGTGGTGTTCTGGTCTGATAACATGACCGTGGTTGAGTGTATCAATAGTCAGGCAGCACGTTGCAAATGGATTCTGAGACTGCTCAAAGAAATTGTGTTATTGTGTATGCAGCTGAATGTGCTCTTTAGGGCAAAACATGTCCCGGGGGTGCTGAACCAAGCGGCGGATGCGCTTTCTCGTTTCCGTATGCAGGCTTTCTGGGGTTTTCTGCCCACAGCGGACCCGGTGGCGGCACCCTTTCCCGAAGCTCTCTGGTCTCTCGGTGCCCCGAACTACAAAACCTCGTGGGAGAGAGTTTAGCACCCAGGACAAGGAAGGCATACGAAGGGGCGTTCCGTTCCTATTGGTCCTTTTTGGGGTCTGCTAGGGGGGAGCTTTGGGGCCAGGAAGAGCTTGTCGTAAAATTTTTGCTGTCTTTACATCAGGCAGGCAAGTCAGTAGCTTCGGCCCAAAGGCACCGGGCCGCCATTTCCTTTATGGCGAGGGCGCATGGGATCCAGGACCCGACAGCGTTTTTTGTGGTGCAGAAAGCGCTACGTGGGTGGCAACGCCTTGAGGGTCGCAGAGTAGATGAGAGGCACCCAATAGGTCTGGATAGGTTGGCCCTGTTGTTATCCGTACTCCCTGCGACATGTTCATCCCAGTATGAGGCAGTGTTATTCCGGGCCGCTTTTGTGTTAGCATTCCATGGGGCAATGCGGGTAAGCGAACTGGTGGCGAAGAACAAGCAGGATACGGTGGGAGGATTGTGCCGAGAGCGCATTCAGGTTAAGGGGGAGACTATGATTGTCTCGTTTGTCAGGTCTAAGACCGATCAGGGTGCGAGCGGGGACTGCGTAGTCATACATCGGAATCCCGGATCTCCCATGTGCCCTGTTGTTTGCGTAGAGGAATATTTAGCGCAGAGGGCGGCATCATGGGGGGGGACCTTGTTGAGACACGCTGATGCCACCCCACTGACGAGGTTTCAGTTCCAGCGGGTGCTTGCAATGGCAATTTCGGCCGCGGGCTTGAACCCCGGCGACTTTGGGACCCATTCCTTTCGGATAGGGGCTGCTACAGAGGCTACAGCTGGGGGTCTGAGTGTGGAAAAAGTGAAACAATTGGGGCGTTGGTCCTCGAATTGTTACAAAAGGTATGTGCGGTTGCACATGTTGTGAAGCTGATATCATGTACTCACGCTTCTTGTTATTGTTTGGTTTACAGTTTCGCAAGCTTACGAGGCGGGGCGGACTGTGCAGTCGACCCGACACCTGGGAACCAGCGGTCAAAGATCACCGGCTGCGGAGATAGTGGTGTGGGTCGTGGGCCACTCATACGTGAGGCGTGCCGCGGACGTATTCAAAGCAGGTGACATGTTTCACGTAGCTGGGGAATACGGGTACAGGGTGACCTTCTACGGAAGGGGCGGGCTCTGTATTGACCAGTTTCAATCCTTTTTCGAGGGTTTGTTAGGGCGGACAAGGTCACCGCCATCTATAATCATAGTGCATCTTGGGGGCAATGATTTGGTGACCACTGGTAGACGACTTCTTCTCGAGGCGATCCTATCCACAGTAAGCTGGTTGGCGAGAAGGGTTCCAGGGTGCACAATTGCATGGTCCCATATGATTCCACGTAAGGTGGGGCGGGGGGCGAATTCGGTGTGTGCTATAAATCATTCGGTGAAGAAAGTGAACAACAAATTGGGTAGACTGTTCCGTTCAAGTGCATTGCATTCCATTCCTCATGGTTGTATCAAGGGGGACGGTATGTACCTGGAGGATGGGGTCCATTTGTCCCGGGTGGGGAATGTGTTACTCATAGGAGACCTTGTAGCCTGGCTAAAGGGTTTACAGCATGACCTTTAGGTAGGAGTTTTGTGGGGGGTCCGGATAGCCGGTCAACTATCCGGCCTGTGGCGGTAAGGTCATGATCGGTGAGCAGTAATTGGAAGATCCCTATGGGGGGGCGTCACCCATTACGGATGGGAGCGCCCGGGGGGAGGTGGCCATTGGCCCCTCAATGGGTAGGCGGTCCCTTCTAAGGATGGGACGCCGAAAGGAAAGGGAAGGCGGTCAAGGCCCCTCCCTGGATAGGAGGGGCTACGGGCCCCTCCTGGGAATTTCCCGGGGCCAGGACATCTGCGACGGCAGATGTGGTAAGTTGTGTGGGGTGGGGAGGGGGTCTACGCTACCTCCTAGACATCTCACACGAGTCCTCGGACGACCTTAAAATGGCGTCGAGTTAATTGGGGCCCCCGTCAAGACAAGGGAAATTGGTATGTGCACATGAGGTACAGCCCTCTGTGCGGTCGCCCCTCGCAAGTGAGGGGGTATTTCTGGTTTAGGGATCTGACACCGGTTACGACCTTGCCGTTGGCCCTTAACGTTAGGATGTACAATTTCAAGTTATTAATGTATTGGTAGGATGTTAGTTTCGGCTAGGAGAACCTTTGTATTAGAAATATGTTAAGGTTAGCCAAAACATCGTAATGTGGAAAACGAAATTGTACATGATATGAAACTGTTATTTTAATATTTTGATTTTGTTTCATATTTTAATAAATACGGCCGGGAAGGGTAACTCCCTTCCCGCCTTCCAAAAGTTCAGAACTGTTTCCGGTTTCCCATCCTTGGGGATTTGTGTTGAGGGGGGTGGCGGGTATCTCAGCCATATGGAAAGGGGCGACCACTCGGTCCCCCCGAACGTATGGTGGAGTACCCCGATCCTCCCGGGAAGCCATCTTGGGCGGGAGGCGAGTCTCGGCTGGTATGCCCGAAGCGGCGTAGCCGGGGCGCGCTTTGTTCCCGCCCTAGAGTGGGTTGTCCTAGACACTGAAGCCGCCAACCACGCCCCCGGAGGCGGGTTTACGCCCGCCCGAAGAAGGATAAAAGGAGCAACAAGCCAGAGAAGCATCCTCTTGGTCCTGTGCTCTGAAGCTGCACCTCCCCGCTGCACGTGAGCTCGAGACGGAACGAAGAGCCAATTTTGACCCACCCACCAGCCCCTGGAGACAGCAAGTGGTTTGAAATAAAGTTTTGATGTGGTAACTCAATTTTCTTACAGGTTGTTGTGATTAAGTTTTGGTTTCAGTATGCAATAAAGTGAATAATTCCTTGCAGTATAATTTTTTCGAATAAAGTATTGGCACCAGTGTTGATTAGTGATGTTGCAGTATTCATACTTTGAGCATCTGTTGTCTTTTAGTTTTAGTCTTTCTAGTTAATGTCGTATTTATTCGGTCGGGCGGTAAGGTCATGATCGGTGAGCAGTAATTGGAAGATCCCTATGGGGGGGCGTCACCCATTACGGATGGGAGCGCCCGGGGGGAGGTGGCCATTGGCCCCTCAACGGGTAGGCGGTCCCTTCTAAGGATGGGATGCCGAAAGGAAAGGGAAGGCGGTCAAGGCCCCTCCCTGGATAGGAGGGGCTACGGGCCCCTCCTGGGAATTTCCCGGGGCCAGGACATCTGCGACGGCAGATGTGGTAAGTTGTGTGGGGTGGGGAGGGGGTCTACGCTACCTCCTAGACATCTCACACGAGTCCTCGGACGACCTTAAAATGGCGTCGAGTTAATTGGGGCCCCCGTCAAGACAAGGGAAATTGGTATGTGCACATGAGGTACAGCCCTCTGTGCGGTCGCCCCTCGCAAGTGAGGGGGTATTTTTGGTTTAGAGATCTGACACCGGTTACGACCTTGCCGTTGGCCCTTAACGTTAGGATGTACAATTTCAAGTTATTAATGTATTGGTAGGATGTTAGTTTCGGCTAGGAGAACCTTTGTATTAGAAATATGTTAAGGTTAGCCAAAACATCGTAATGTGGAAAACGAAATTGTACATGATATGAAACTGTTATTTTAATATTTTGATTTTGTTTCATATTTTAATAAATACGGCCGGGAAGGGTAACTCCCTTCCCGCCTTCCAAAAGTTCAGAACTGTTTCCGGTTTCCCATCCTTGGGGATTTGTGTTGAGAGGGGGTGGCGGGTATCTCAGCCATATAGTATTCTGCCGGGCGTTTGTTAAAATATATAAACCTAAAATGGCAATAGAAACGCACTGCCCACTGGAGGGATTTATTGTACACTGCCTGACAGACCACATGTCGCAGCATGCCATTTAAAGACCTATTAGGGTATCCACTAGAGGGCTAAAAATATAAATGTATGCAACAGTTTGTGGACGCTAGCAGTGTTAATAAGAGCCTTAACTTAAAATAAGGTCACTATGACCAAAACACTTCAGGGCCGCCGTGCTGTTCTATAAATAAAAAGTGACTGACAGCCAGTTTTGAGGGTGCGTCTCTCACTCTTCTAAATGGGGAGAATGGTTTGAGATATATATATATATATGAAAGGAGGTGTGGCATGCACAAACCGGATCCATCCAGCCTCTGAGGAAGAAGGTTTACCCTTTGAAACGCGTCAGGCATTCAGGGATGGGAAGGCTGTTAAACCGGATCATGCTGCAGGCGATGTTTTTACCTGATTAAAGACTCTGGTTTATCGCTGATTCTGCGTGCGACTCACTGCGTGGGCAACTTGGAGCTTTTGTATATTGGCGGCGGACCCAGCCGCCGAGGACGCACCACCCCGAGAAAATAGGGGGGCCACGGGTTCCGCATACACGGAGCCAATTGGTGGTGTATCAGCGAAGGATTCAGAACGGACACTGCCTCATGATTCCCATCTGTGGGCTTTAAACTTTTAGGGACAGAATGAAGTGCGAGCAAAACCACATCTCCCACAAAGCCCCACTGAGTCATAGGATCAGCCCATCTGGGGGCGTGGACATTGGCTTTAATGAAAGGAGGTGTGGCATGCACAAACCGGATCCATCCAGCCTCTGAGGAAGAAGGTTTACCCTTTGAAACGCGTCAGGCATTCAGGGATGGGAAGGCTGTTAAACCGGATCATGCTGCAGGCGATGTTTTTACCTGATTAAAGACTCTGGTTTATCGCTGATTCTGCGTGCGACTCACTACGTGGGCAACTTGGAGCTTTTGTATATTGGCGGCGGACCCAGCCGCAGAGGTTGCACCACCCCGAGAAAATAGGGAGGCCACGGGTTCCGCATACACGGAGCCAATTGGTGGCGTATCAGCGAAGGATTCAGAATGGACACCGCCGCATGAGGCCCATCTGTGGGCTTTAAACTTTTAGGGACAGAATGAAGTGCGAGCAAAACCACATCTCCCACAAAGCCCCACTGAGACATAGGATCAGCCCATCTGGGGGCGTGGACATTGGCTTTAATGAAAGGAGGTGTGGCATGCACAAACCGGATCCATCCAGCCTCTGAGGAAGAAGGTTTACCCTTTGAAACGCGTCAGGCATTCAGGGATGGGAAGGCTGTTAAACCGGATCATGCTGCAGGCGATGTTTTTACCTGATTAAAGACTCTGGTTTATCGCTGATTCTGCGTGCGACTCACTGCGTGGGCAACTTGGAGCTTTTGTATATTGGCGGCGGACCCAGCCGCCGAGGACGCACCACCCCGAGAAAATAGGGGGGCCACGGGTTCCGCATACACGGAGCCAATTGGTGGCGTATCAGCGAAGGATTCAGAACGGACACTGCCGCATGAGGCCCATCTGTGGGCTTTAAACTTTTAGGGACAGAGTGAAGTGCGAGCAAAACCACATCTCCCACAAAGCCCCACTGAGTCATAGGATCAGCCCATCTGGGGGCGTGGACATTGGCTTTAATGAAAGGAGGTGTGGCATGCACAAACCGGATCCATCCAGCCTCTGAGGAAGAAGGTTTACCCTTTGAAACGCGTCAGGCATTCAGGGATGGGAAGGCTGTTAAACCGGATCATGCTGCAGGCGATGTTTTTACCTGATTAAAGACTCTGGTTTATCGCTGATTCTGCGTGCGACTCACTGCGTGGGCAACTTGGAGCTTATATATATATATATATATATATATATATATATAGTCACTAGCCACCTACCGAAGGGCAAATCCAAAGGAGAACTGCAGTCGATGCATGGCTCGTACCCATGCGGGAAATGCAAAGCCTGCAGTGATAGTCAGAGGGTATTGAGCTATCAAGTGCCACACAGGGACTCAAAAATTAAAATCAACAAGTTTATCACTTGTTCAACCACATTTGTGGTATACGGTCTGAAGTGCCCCTGCGGACTGATGTACGTAGGAAGCACCACGAAAGCAGTAAAGTTGAGAATCTTGGAGCACCAACGAGCCATTGCGAATAAAGATGAAAATTATCCAATGGCCCGGCATTTCGCTAGCCATCACAACAGCGATAGGACAAAACTCAGCTTTTTCAGCTTAGACTGCATCCCTCAAGATGCTAGGGGTGGAGACTTAAAGAGGCGACTCAGACGTCTGGAGTCTCGATATATTATCGACCTCCAAACGAAGTCACCAGGAGGACTTAATGCAAGGGAGGAGTTACTATCACACCTATGAACACTTCTACTTGTTTCTGAACCACATTACTGTCTGTAGTAAAATCCTTCGTTCACTTTACATAAGGCGTAGTTATCACTTGGTTCCAGAAGAATAAGCACCCCCCCACCCCACACCCCTTTCCTTTAGTTAGGGTTTATGTTGTGTGGTTCTGCTAACACGGGTATTTATTTGTATGGCCATCCAGGCCTCAATTGTTACCATAGACCAAGAACTTACGGGGATTGTGTTATTTCTACTGTATACCAACAATACGATATGATGAGCAAAGCAATGAACATTTTCACTGTAGTAAGAATTTGTGTTTAATTAGCCCATCCAGGGCTTAATCAGTCAATAACACGTTAATAGAATGTTTATGAATGTTCAGTTTATTTGTTTTCATTGCTTGAAAATGTGAAATGCGAACTGTAAATAGCGCGATTTCATCGTTACAAGATGGCGCTTTCATTTGTACTTTTGAACCTTTCTTTATTTCAATGAATTTTGCCTTATCAATTGCTGCACTGCCGACGCCAGCTGACACTGACGAAGGCTAGTGCTGAAACGCGTCTGATTTCATTTTCTTTGCGCTAATAAACCTGACCTGGTTTATATCTGCTGTGAGTGCCGTCTTGTTGCTTTCTGCTGCCGGTCCCCGGTAGCAGAGTTGCGGAGCTTTATATATATATAACCTACTGGCGGTCGCCAGTAGGTATATATAGTTAGGATTTTTTCTCTATGGGACTTTTGAAAATTCTATGTCTAATAACTTTAACGTTTGTGCACGGAATTAGCTGAATTTTTCAGGAAAATGGCACATGTTGTTTCTGAGCAGCCCCTGAAAATTTGGGGGGGTTTTGTCACGGGGGGGCCGAGAAAAAAGGGGGTCCCAAAACGCGTTTTTCCCATTCATTTTTCCATAGGGCGGTTGGCCTCACTTTTAGCTCGAACGGCTGGATGGATTTGCACGAAACTTGGCAAAATTGTAGGGACTGTTAGCCCGATGTGCCTTTGCTAGGTCTCAATATATGTGCTCCAGTGGATTTTGAGAAATTAACGTTTTAAAAAACAGATATATCTGTGACAGCGTCCCGGGTAGCGCTCCGGTTTGCGTACTTTTCGCGTAACGGAACTTTGCGAAGCGAAGCTGATTGGCTCTCCGGTGTCTGTCAACATTCTAAACAGTCCGGAACGGCCGCCATCTTGTCTCTCGGTAGGATCGAGAGACAAGAGGAGGAGAAAAACGAAGGGGGAATTTAATGAAAGGGGGCAAGGTAGACCCCACTTGACCCCCTAGGAATGATGTTGGGATTATTGAAGGGTCCCGTGGGGCAAATAAAAAAAAATTGATTTTTCGCGGTAGAAGCGCTTCCCGGTTCGCGAACCGGGTCGCGAACCGGAATTCGCCATTTTGTGTTTCGTTTTATTTAAATTACAAGATGGAGGAAAAACAATGTGAGAAATGGGTATAAGGGGTACGGGAGACGTATCCTGACCCCCTATGTTTTCTGAGGGTGGCTGAGGATGCTCATATATGTTGATACATGTCTTCCAGCGGCTGCGCGTGAGCGGATTTTTTTTTTTTTGCTGCGTGACGTCTGTTAACGTTCGATTCGAAGGAAATCAGGAAGTGTTGACCGCCAT
Source organism: Lissotriton vulgaris (assembly GCF_964263255.1). NCBI lineage: Eukaryota > Metazoa > Chordata > Amphibia > Caudata > Salamandridae > Lissotriton > Lissotriton vulgaris. Next base: position 1,045,416,421 of record NC_141697.1, on the reverse strand, counting down.
TTTGTCACTGCGAGTAAATATATTGTTAAAAATAATTGTTATAAATTAATCCGTATTGATAAACATTGTCTGCGCCATCTTGCCTTTTTTCCAATGCCACACTTTTGTCGTGCACGGCAGCCATTTTAGATGCCTTGACCAGACCCACTCTATGCACGCCGCCGATCTTCAGCATGGCTCCCCACCCTCGCAAGCATCTCCCCCACGCACTGGTCACCCCCGCTCTCTCTCTCATGCATTGGCCATAAACCTCCCCCCATCTGCGCTGCTCTTCCCTGAGAATCACACCCTGTGCCCGCCCGACACCTCCCTTTCACCCTATTTACTACCGCACCCTCTGACAATCCTCTTCCTCTGTGTTCTATTGTCCAGGCCGGTCCCAGGCTATCACCTAGCCCTGCAGATGTAGTTTATGGCCCCAACTGTAAAGAATCACCCCTCTTCAAAGGAGTTACAGTAGATCAAGGCCCCCACCCCATGAGATCCGTCACACCACACGCGTTCCTACTATCTGATAACGATCCTGTATTGTGATTGGGGAGGGGATTCTCACTGTAAGGGTGTGTGGGACCGAGCCTGAAGCGGAAGATTCCAGGGATGCCTTTTTGTACATCAAAGTCTTCACAATTATGTGTCACATTAAAAATATATAGCACTCCAACAAAGTAGTAGGATTATAACACTTTAATAACTTATAAATATATACAACGCTCCAACGGAGTAAACTCGTTAAAAAAAAACATTTTAAACAACTATTTACATGGCAGCCTGCTGCAACATCCATCTCAAAGCAACAATGGGCTGCTTTGGTCTGTCTTTTAGTCGGCAAAATCCGTCTGCCTGTGATGTGGCGTCAGTAGCGGTCCGTTGTGCGAATAGGCCGAAGGCAGCACAACGCGCCGAGATCCGGACGGCACCCAGGTGGTGTCCAACAAGTTGCCGCACTGGTCTGGCCATCCTACAATGCTGCGCCGAAAAACGGCGTGGGGCGCCCCCGGGGGGGGAGGCGGCGCGAAAGGGCCTCCCCCGCCTCCCCAGGTGGAGGCTCCTCAGCTGCAGTGGGGCGCCCCTTGGCATCCAACTGAGTTGCGCCCGCTCTTGCGACACAGTGCCTCGCTCGGCCAGCTGAATTGCGCCTGCTCTTGCTATTACAGCGCCTCACCCGCCATCCAGCTGAGTTGCGCCCACTCTTGCAGTGCAGCGATAGGCGGCTGCCACAGGACTCTCAAAATGGCGGCCGGCTCTTCGGATTTGGGCCTGGTCCACTAAAATGGCCCTGGGACACATTTGAACTCGGACATTTGCCTGCTAGGGCATGGGCCCCATTCCCGAAAGCGTCCCCTCAGCCTTGAAGATTCTACAAAAGTCATCGGGGCCCCCAACTCCCGCAGGCTTCCGGTGGGGAGCGGCTGCCATGATTGCTTGCGGAATGGCCACGACGGAGCCACGAGATGGTGGTGCTCTCATGCTGACGCCAGCTTCAGTCTGAAACATCCAGAAACACTGTAGACTACCAATTCGATGACTTCCGGTGGAGCCCCAACGTGACCCGGTAGGAAAGAACTTGCCCTCCCCTCTTTTGACTGATGGTTCTTGTTGCCTGTCCCCTCTGTTGTCATCTAACGGAAAAAATGTTCTAAACCAATGAAAAGTGTTATTTTTAGGTCATATGATCAAGCCTTCCATCATTAGGAAACCAAAAGTAAAATGAACCAATGAAAAGTTTTATAAACAAGTCACATGACCTGTTATGTGGCTTTGGGCTATAAAAAGCCTACAAAATCCGTTGGCCTGTGAGGCGGCGTCAGTAGCGGACCGATGTGCGAATAGGCCGAAGGCAGCACAACGCGCCGAGATCCGGATGGCACCGAGGTGGTGTCCAGCAAGTTGCACTGGTGTGGCCATCCTACAATGCTGCGCCGAAAGACGGCGTGGGGCGCCCCCGGGGGGGGAGGCGGCGCGAACGGGCCTCTCCCGCCTCCCCAGGTGGAGGCTCCTCAGCTGCAGTGGGGCGCCCCTTGGCGTTTCACTCGCTATCTAGCTGAGTTGTGCCCGCTCTTGCGGCACAGTGCTTCACCCGCCATCCAGCTGAGTTCCGCCCGCTCTTGCGGCACAGTGCCTCACCCGCCATCCAGCTGAGTTTCGCCCGCTCTTGCGGCACAGTGACTCACCCGCCATCCAGCTGAGTTCCGCCCGCTCTTGCGGCACAGTGCCTCACCCACCATCCAGCTGAATTGCGCCCGCTCTTGCGGCACAGTGCCTCACCCGCCATCCAGCTGCATTGCTCCCGCTCTTGCGGCACAGCGTCTCGCCCTCCATCCAGCTGAGTTGCGCCCGCTCTTGCGGCACAGCGTCTCGCCCTCCATCCAGCTGAATTGCGCCCACTCTTGCGGTGCAGCGATAGGCGGCTGCAACAGGACTCTCAAAATGGCGGCCGGCTCTTTGGATTTGGGCCTGGTCCACTAAAATGGCCCTGGGACACCTTGGAACTCGGACGCTTGCCTGCTAGGGCATGGGCCCCATTCCCGAAAGCGTCCCATCAGCCGTGAAGATTCTACAAAAGTCACCGGGGCCCCCGACTCCCGCAGGCTTCCGATGGGGAGCGGCTGCCATGATTGCTTGCGGAATGGCCACGACGGAGCCACGAGATGGTGGTGCTCTCATGCTGACGCCAGCTTCAGTCTGAAACATTCAGAAACACTGTAGACTACCAATTCGATCAGTTCCGATGGAGTCCCAACGTGACCCGGTAGGGAAGAACTTGCCCTCCCCTCTTTTGACTGATTGTTCTTGTTGCCTATCTCTTCTGTTGTCATTTAACGGAACCTTTTTTGACTGCCTAAAGGTGTTCTGGTCTGACCGCTGGTTGGTGGAGACATTTTGACTATATCCTGGACCTGCCCGGCCTCGTCCAAAATGGCGCCGGTATAAATGGGACTCGTAACTCCTTGTTGTGTACTGGTTGCCCAGCCTTGATATCACGAGATACGTATGCAGTTTTGAAGCACATGGCGGGCGGGAACGAGTACTGATTGAACATTTGGACATCCCTATTGATATTAAGTTCTGATGTGTTATTGATTACTGTACTATTGAAAGTTCGAATTAATGTCACCCATGGTACTTGCCCGCAAATGTATATCTAGATAATTTTATTGTAACTGGCCCTGTCGTACTTTAATTATAAAATGTACGTCCACCGATTCCGCAATTGTTAGACACCTTAGTTCTTGCAACCTAATGGCCCGCCCGTTACGTTCTTCTACAGTGTAAATGTCCCCTCATCATATACGATTACAGTTTGCTCCGTAGCCGGCCCACGTGGTTATAGGCCCGTATTTGTATACTGACATTTTCACAATAAAGGTTTTTAAAACAAAACATGGTAGTAGTACCTAGATTGGTAAAGTTTTGAATAATAGCCACTGTTTTCGAATCAGTAAAAGGCAAGTGAAATAAAGCAGCCCGATTACATGACGGTTAAAAGGTATAATACGCAGGTAAGCAGTAAAGATAAATGGTCAAGGGCTGTTGTGTTTTCCACTCCTGCAACATAAAGTGATCGATAAGAATCCGATATTCAGGCCTATCAGCGACTAAGACAGCAGGCCGAGCCTCTTTTGCTCAACGGCTCCCTCATGGGACGAAGAAACGCCCTTTTTCTCGAAATAGGAATATTTTACTTGCAGGACAGTTGTAAATTTCCCGGGAAAATACATTAGCCTGGAACATTGTTAGTGATAAACTGTAAATGCATCTGGGTCCTTTGCTTTACAAGTCAGAGTGAGAAAAAAAAGGTGGGGCTTTTATCATTTGGGAAAAAAAAATGTTCTAAACCAATATAAAGTGTTATTTTTAGGTCATATGACCAAGCCTTCCATCATTAGGAAACCAAAAGTAAAAGGAACCAATGAAAAGTTTTATTAACAAGTCACATGACCTGTTATGCTTACGTTACATGTGCCGCGCCCCGGATCGCTTCCGGGAAGCTGCGCTTCGCGCCTCGCGCCCCGGAGCACTTCCGGGTGCGTTAACGCGGCGCGTCATATGACGCATTACGCGACAATGCAGGTCCAGAATATAGTCAAAATGTCTCCACCAACCAGCGGTCAGAACAGAACCCCTTTCAGCAGTCCAAAAAGTTCTGTTAAATGACAACAGAAGGGACTGGCAACAAGTCTGTGGAGCCGACTGCCATTTTGTGAGCTCCGTGGCAGCCGCCTGTCGCTGTACCGCAAGATTGGGTGCAATTCCGTTGGATGGCGGGTGAGACGCTGTAATAGCAAGAGCAGGCGCAATTCAGATGGCCGAGCGAGGCACTGTGTCGCAAGAGCGGGCGCAAGTCAGCTGGTCGAGTGAAGCGCTGGGGTGTAGCTGAGAAACCTCCACCTGGGGAGGTGGGGGAGGCTCGTTCGCGCCGCCTCTCCCTTCTAGTGCACCCCACGCCGTCTCCTGGTGCAGGAATATGTGATGGTCGGACCAGAGCACCGCAGGACGTGTCTTCAGGTCAAATGGATTGTGGGACAACGTGTGGAGCAGGCGCAATTATCTCGGGGGCCTCCGTCAAGCGGTTCGGGGAGGCACCGCATCACATTGTTTTCCAATGCAGTCAGGTCCACAAACAGCCCCCACTTACTTTGAGAATAGTGAAGCTGCAGCAGGTGCAAATAAGCTTCAGACAGTGTTAAAAGCGCTGCTCGGAACCCTCAACTATGGCACCCAACATCCAGGACTTATGCCATTTGTGCAAGGCAGTGACATCGAAGCATCTCAGGGACCAAGCAACATACCATATCCAGAGTCCTTCCCTTAACCTCTGCCTTCCTTCTTACCTAGTTATTGTTCTTTCACTCCCACTCCAGGCTTTTAGTCTGTGGATGGAAAACCATGAACCTACACTCACCTATGAAAATCTTACTATTGATGGTTGATTTTGAGCCACAAACACAAAGGCTTGTTTGGATCGATGTTGCAGCAGGCTGCCATGTAAATAGATATTTAATAAAACGTTTTACCCTGTTACTTGTTGATTTTGAGCCCCAAATACAAAGGCTTGTTTGGATCGATGTTGCAGGAGGCTGCCATGTAAATAGTTATTTAATAAAACGTTTTACCCTGTTACTTTGCTGGTGTGTTGTATATATTTATAATATTTGCATAGGGTTTGTCGTTATTTTGGGTGGGGTGGGCGGCGGAGCCGAGCTGTCTTGCAGCCATCATGGTGTCGAGCTCAGTTCCTCTCACTAGTTTCGTATTTCTCATGAGGGGTTGTTCATAATGTTTCTATTTCAGCGAGGTCAAAAAGAGATCCCATTAGTGGCCTACTGATTTTGCTTGATTCCTTTTGTTTTTTTAACGATTTTTCACTATCTGCAAAGACTAAACAGAGTATTGTGACTCTGTGCTTGTTTGTAAATAGAGAATGAACCAAAGAGAACCAATTCCAAAACAATAAATGCTAGGATAACAATCAATTAAATGGAGAGGGAAGCAGGCACAACGGATTACAACGGGGGCAAAGTCCTGCGTTACCTACCCTTCACTATCTGCAAAGAGAGAATACTCCTAAAAGAAAAGAGGAGGGGGGGGACAGCGTTCAAAGCACATCAGCGTGCATAAACATGAAAATGTTTTTACCTACCACATACTTGACATTTTAAAGCTTTTGATATTTGCTATTAAAAAACCATTGAAATTCACTGAAAAAACCATAGGTTATAGACCATATATAGTTAGGAATTAGCATTCACAAAACCTTGAAAATTCACTGAAAAAACCATGGGTTATAGACCATATATAGTTAGGAATTAGCATTTACAAAACCTTATTTTACTCACACAAAACCATTGAAATTTCATATATAGTTAGTTGCAATCCACTGCTGATCATGTCACATATTACATCATTCATGACATGATCAGTGACATCACTGATGACATCACTGATGACATCACTGATGACATCACTGATGACATCACTGATGACATCTCAAATGACATCACTGATGACATCACTGATGACATCTCATTTGACATTACTGATCACATCACTGATGACATCTTTCATGTGATAATACGGTGAACCTCTACAGACTCTAATATAATCTTAGATACACTCAGAGTAAATAGACACTCACAGACTGTCACTCATCCATGGAGTTACTCACACACCTAGTCAGTCATGCAAAGAATCAATCACACTTCCATTTCCTCAACTATACAGTTATACACACCTTATTTATTCAAACATATACTAACACATATTTACTCTCTTATACAATCCCTGATACACGTTCACAATGATCCATACAGCCACTCACAAATTCACTGGCTCCTATGCACAGTTATTTATATATATATATTCACTGAAAAAACCATGGGTTATAGACCATATATAGTTAGGAATTAGCATTTACAAAACCTTATTTTACTCACACAAAACCATTGAAATTTCATATATAGTTAGTTGCACTAACTATATATCGCGCACCCGCAATCCACTGCTGATCATGTCACATATTACATCATTCATGACATGATCAGTGACACCACTGATGACATCACTGATGACATCACTGATGACATCTCAAATGACATCACTGATGACATCACTGATGACAACATCCAGTGACTGTATGTTTCTGAAAAGTCAAAATTGAAGAATGAGTGGATGTATAAGTGTCTGGATGAATGATTTAGTAGGTGCATGACTGACTGTATGAGAGAGTGATTAAATGTGTCTCACTGAGTGCATGGGTTAGTGACTAAACTGTCTTAATTTGTGCATCATTATGTCTGTTGTTCTGTAAACTGTTGCATGTGTTGATAAGTAGCTATATGAGTAACTATATGGGTTATTGATTGGTTGCCCAAGTATTTGTATGGGAGACTGAGTGTGTGTGTGGGTGGCTGGGAGGTGTATGACTCTGTGCATAGATGTGTGAGCAGTTGATTCACTAGATGTATGGTTTCAAAAGTGCATGTGGAAACAGCTGTATGGGCGGTTGACTGTGTGCATGAGTGTATTGGTGAGTGAATGGATATCTCAGTGCTACATGTCAAAGTAAGTACATATGTAAAACACAGTACATGTGAGAGTTGACATATATAAATAACTGTGCATACGAGCCAGTGAATGTGTGAGTGGCTGTATGGATCATTGTGAACTTGTATCAGGGATTGTATAAGAGACTAAATATGTGTTAGTATATGTTTGAATAAGTAAAGTTTGTATAACTGTATAGTTGAGGAAATGGAGGTGTGATTGATTCTTTGCATGACTGACTAGGTGTGTGAGTAACTCCATGGATGAGTGACAGTCTGTGAGTGTCTGTTTACACTGATTGTATCTAAGGTTATATTAGAGTCTGAAGAGGTTCATCGTATTATCACATGAATGATATCATCAGTGATGTGATCAGTAATGTCAAATGAGATGTCATCAGTGATGTCATCAGTGATGTCATTTGAGATGTCATCAGTAATGTCATTTGAGATGTCATCAGTGATGTCATCAGTGATGTCACTGACCATGTCATGAATGATGTAATATGTGACATCATCAGCAGTGGATTGCGGGTGCGCGATATATAGTTAGTGCAACTAACTATATATGGAATTTCAATGGTTTTGTGTGAGTAAAATAAGGTTTTGTAAATGCGAATCCCTAACTATATATGGTCTATAACCTATGGTTTTTTCAGTGAATTTTCAAGGTTTTGTAAATGCAAATTCCTAACTATATATGGTCTATAACCTATGGTTTTTTCAGTGAATTTCAATGGTTTTTTAAAAGCTAATATCTGTAGCTGTAAAATGTATTCTTCTTTTAATCTTCAAATATATTTTACATGTTTTTTATACAATTTAAAAAAAAGAAATTTATGTTTCGCTCCCAGTCCGCGAACTGGTCAGCTTCCCGTTAGCTCAATTTAAAGCCGCGGCTCGGTCCGCGAACCGGTAAACGTTCCTTTAGCGTAACTGTTACGTTAGAATGACGTTTTGCGCTGTCGCGTAATACGTCATTTGATGCGCCAAGTTAGCGGACCCGGAAGCGGACCGGAAAGCGGAGCAAAGCGCGAAACATAAAAACACAGCAGGTCATGTGACTCGGTAATAACACTTTTCATTGGTTCATTTCACTTTTGGTTTCCTAATGATGTAATACTAGGTCATGTGATCTAAAATGAACACTTTTCATTGGTTTAGAACTTATACTTTTCCCAAATGATGAAAACCCCTCCTTCTTTCCTCACTCTGACTTTCATCTTGGTGAGAGAAAGACCCTTTTTGATATTTGAGCAATGGCTTCAGTAGTTGCTTCAGCTGGTGCACCCCCACCACCACCTTCACCTCCTCATGGGAAGAGAGGACCACCACCCCAGTTCATCACCAACACAGAGGAGGAAGAGGATGAACTAGAGGAAGAGGAGACAGAAGAACCACAATTCATACAAGAGTTGCCCCGTGTTTCCCATCGGAAAACCAGTTTCATTTGGCAGTTTTTTTCACTCCCTCGAGGGCAGAAGAAAGTAAATGCTAAATATGTCACCTGCCTCATTTGTAAAGACAAGTTATCAAGAGGCACTGAAAAAAAATATAGCATGGGGAACTGTACTATGCATCGGCATATGAGCAGGTGGCATCCATTGAACTACAGCCGTGTAGAGTTGCGTGACCTGCAGGATAATCCAAGAACAACTCCTGTGGCCAGGTCAACTTCGCAAATATCATTGACAGGAGCAGAGGAACGGGAAACCGTGCCAAACATTCAGCAGAACTTTAAACATATGAAATTAACCTGTTTGTATTGTGGTGCATTGCTTTCATGTGGTAACATGAGCATAACGTTAATGAACGTTGCTTATGAAAATCATAATTGCCCTAACCGCCCCAGACAGTAATTTTTTTTTTTGCTCCTGTTGAGCCCTTTTCAATGCCTGTTTTTTGTTGTTTCCCCTCCATCAAAAACAAAAAAAAATCATAAAACTGTTCAAAAAATACAAAAAAAACAAAAAATGTTCAGAAAAAAAAAACATTTCAGAACTACCTCCCCTTTCAAATAAAATTGCTAGAATGTTTAGCATTCTGGCAAGCTCTATTTCTTTTGGTTCGCTTCCCCGTTCGCTGACCGGTTCGCGAACTAGGAGCGAACCAAAACATTTTTTGTTTTAAAAAAGAAGAGTAAGTATAAGGGAAGTAAACAGAGAGTAATGTTAAAAGAAAGACAGCTATAGGGAGTAAACCAGAGATACTATTTAATAGATCTATTTACCGAAGAAAAGATGGAAAAGGGTATAATTGCGAAAAACAAAATGGATAAGGAAGTGAAAGAAAAAAAAGAGAGTAGAACAATAACAAAGAAGAGTTTCTTGGAGAATGTGAGTGAATGTTCAAAATAAGATTAAAACATGTGGAATAACAGAGAGAAAAAACAGAAAACAGAAAAGAAAAAATAACAGAAAAAGATTAATTGAAACAGCAAAGAAATGTAAATAACATAGATCCATATCATCAACATAGGCAATAAAAGTTTTGCAGCTTTTATCAGCAGAAATATGTCGCCAAAGCATTCTAATTAGCTTGATACATATGGCCCCAATATACTATCCCTCTGAAGTAGTTATAGATTTAGATAGACTTCTCTGTTATAGTTATGGATGGAGCTAGGCTTCTCTTGGTTAAATCACATACACTTTTTTATAGTCCTACTTCCACTCTGATACTATACACTGCCAAAAGATAAATTCACTGATAAAAACTGCCTATCTAAAATTAATCCCAACAGTGCCCTATCTCTACTAATATATATTTTTTTAATCCAAATTTCAGCCAAAATGGAAGGCGAGCAGCAAGTTCAATTTAAAATTGTACTGCAAGAGAGCAGCCAAGGAAACATTGATGAAAATCAAAATGAATTTATGGATGAAAGTAGGGACCAGGAACTACTACAATGTGTGGAAGCAGTGGATAACCTGCTTAAAAATGAGGACATTTTACACCCTAATAGACTACAAAATATATTCAATGACAATTATGAAATTTCTGACAATGAAATGTTAGAAAGTTTAATAAATTATGAAACACAATCAAAATAAAAAAAAAATGCTTAAAAAATAAAGAAAATAAAAAAAATCAACAAAAACAACAAACAATTAACATACAGTATTAGAAAAGTCTATCATTCTTTTATCCTTATAGTACGCTGCCCAGAACGCTTTCCGGTTCGCGTACTAGACGCTCACCACGCAAAAAAAAAAAAATTATTTTTTTTTTGCCCTGCTGGGCCCTTTTTAAACCTCCCCATAAAACCTAGGGGGTCAAGGAGGATCTACTATGCCCCCTTTTTGCAATTTCCCCCTTTGTTTTGGCCTCCTCTTGTCTCTCGATCCTACCGAGAGACAAGATGGCGGCCGCTCCGGACTGTTTAGAATGTTGACAGACACCGAAGAGCCAATCAGCTTCGCATCGCAAAGTTCCGTTACGCGAAAAGTACGCGAACCGGAGCGCTACCCGGGGCGCTGTTACAGATATATATCTTTTTTTGAACGTTAATTTCTCAAAATCCACTGGAGCACATATATTGAGACCTAGCAAAGGCACATCGGGCTAACAGTCCCTACAATTTTGCCAAGTTTCATGCAAATCCATTCAGCCGTTCGGGCTAAAAGTGAGGCCAACCGCCCTATGGAAATTAACATGGGAAAAACGCGTTTTGGGACCCCCCTTTTTTCTCGGCACCCCCTTGCCGAACACCCCCCCAAATTTTCAGGAGCTGCTCAGAAACAAAATGTGCCATTTTCCTTAAAATTTCAGCCAATTCCGTCCACAAACGCCAAAGTTATTAGACATAGAATTTTCAGAAATCCCATAGGGAAAAAATCCTAACTATATATACCTACTGGCGACCGCCAGTAGGTAATATATATATATATATATATATATATATATATATATATATATATATATATATATATATATATATATATATATATACACAAGTAGTCAAACTGCAGCCCAGCTCCAGGAACCAGAACAGACGACCAAACGAATCCGCAATAAGGCAAAATAGAATTTTATTTAAGGCAAACTGAGCAGCAGCAAAAAACTGACGCGTTTCGGGCAGATGCCCTTGTTCACAGTCAAAAGTTTACCCACAATGCCTGTATTTTTAAAATGCTAGTGCACACCATGTGACACAGTTGAATATAGAAGAAATACTACTATTGCGTATGTATGGCATATATAAGTCGAGGGGAGGTCAAATGCCCGTTTATCATATTAAAATTCATATGAAATTATAATCATGACTGAATAAATTAATTTTTTAAGACAAGAAAGTTTCTGCGTAAATGCATGAGCACGGTCAAAACAGTATAATAACCTCAAAGAGTATAGTGTGCAAATTGTCGCAGTATGTAAACATCACTCTAAATATAAATAAGACAGTTCTAGTTAAAATGCATATTTTAAATACTTAAAAACATTTTGAATACAAAAATAAATTGTTATTCTAAAAACTGTTTCATTGGTGATGTGCAATTTTGCGCAATGTAAACACACACTCTGTGCAAAAATTGTTAATAAATATTGTGCTGTTGAGACCTTGTGTCTGATTTACAATCCTGCGGGGACATCTGGAAATGATGGCAACCCCTATTTTACTAATCATTATAAATTGGGGACATCAACTATTGAAGGCAGCCCCTCTATTTTCAAATATAACGCCTACGTTCAGTTAGTATCAACTGCAATCTGTTAGTGCCCCTGACACCTCAAATAGTGAATACCAAACTAATATTGTGAAAAGGTTCAAAATAAATACATATCAACATTTTACCAGGTCAAAGAAAAATAAGGGTGAAATGACAAAACAACATATTTTTTTCTATGATTTTCTTTCTTAAAAATATACTATGTAAATATTAGAAGGAACAGCAAAAAGGAAATAACTTAAATTAAGTTTGAACTAAGAATTAATCTATGTGAGGCAGTAGACTCAGTAGGAATATATAACTTTTCAAATAGGGATATTGATTATCATTAACACGATGGATTAGGTCTGCCCAATAAAAAATGGTACAAATCCTCTGTGGTGTTCAATCCATTAGGCATCTTAGTATCCAGTTCTAGTATCATTCTTGATTCTAGTTGGTGTAACATCTTATCTGTGTCCCCTCCCCTATGAGGTTGGGGCACAGATGTCAAGACAAAATAACCGAGACACTCCAAGTTGTTGTTATGCATGCTTTTGAAGTGCCTCGCCACTAAGCATGGGCGAATTTTGCCAATCTCGCGTTCGCGAATTTTGCGGATTTGCGAACTCGCAATCCGCAAAAATCCGCGAATTCTCGCAAATTTGTGGATTTTTTTTTTGTGTTCGCGCGGGTTTCTGCCAGTTCGCGAAGGTTTTGTACAATTTCGCAAACGCGAACTTACCTGTCGGGTCGCAAGTTTTGCGAACTTGTTGTTTCTACGTGTCCAGCCTGTTTGGGACACTCTTCTTCATCACTGCCACCCTCTGTCACCACTGCAACTCTCTGACTACTCATGCCACCCTCTGGCCCACCCATGCCACCCTCTGTTTCATCACAGCACCCTCTGGTTGTCCAGTGTACATTATTGTGGCAAAGCAAAGCACACCTTCCCTGCCTCAAGTGACCTGAATTAATTTGGGGCTGAATAATGTGTCACAGAATATTTTTTTAGCTGGCCCCCCTGCTTCCTTAGTGCTTCCTGATTAGTGATCTTTTGCACTTGCTAAGTGCTTTCATTGTTGCAAAATTAGTTACAACACCTGCCCTGCCCCAACTGACAATAATGAATTAGGGGCTGATTAATGTGTCACTGTTGGATTTGAACTTCCAGCCTGGCTCCTGCTTGTCTCCCTTAGCTGTAATTCAGGACATTTGTGGCATATGTGTAACTATTCTGAGGGTCAGAGCAGGGTCACATAATAGTTGCAAGTAGGCAAATGAACTCTGGAGGGGCCCCTCAGGAAGCACTACAGGAAATGGCTACTAATGATGAGCTTGAACTTTTGAACCTGGTAAGTAGTTTCAGTTTTGCTAAGATCGTATTTCTGCAATTTAGCACTTATTCGGGGGGCGCGAAATTGAACTGGGAAGCCGCGAACTCACGCGAACAGTGCGAGCAAGCCATAAAATCCGCTGCTCGCGGATTTGCGGATTTCGCGGGAAATTCGCGAATCTCGCGGATTGCGAATTTACCGAAAATCCGCAAAATCCACGAGCGGAACGGATTTTCCGCCCATACTTACTCGCCACTGGATACGCATTGTCATTATTGACAATCGCCCAAAGATGCTGCAATATCCTGGCATGCACTCCTAGCCGAGTACTCCCAACGTACCTCAGGTCGCATGTACAAGTCAGGACATATACAGCATATTCTGTCCTGCAATTATAGTTACCTTTGATCTTTAAAGGTATAGGACTGAATGGGGTCATGTAGATGCGTGTGTTGACACCAAATTTACACGCCTGACAACTTGAGCACTTGAAGAACCCAAGTCGCGGGGGAAGCCAAGATTTAGTTTTTGGTAATTTAGGGAAGGAGTTGGAAACATGACTACGTAAGGAGGGTCCCCTCCTAAACGTGATTTTCGGATTTTGAGGTAGGTCAGAGGCCAGGACACCATCTGTTTGGAGGATAGGCCAACTTTTAGTCAAGATGGACCTAATCTTCCTATCCTGGCAACTAAAAGATGTAATAAATCTAATAGCAGAGTTTTCAGGATCATCACTAATGGCCAAGGTCTCGCTATTTTGATTGAAAAGTGATTCCCAGCTTTGTGATTTTATTTTGTTGACAGCCCTGCTGAGAGTTTGGTCATTATAACCTCTCGCTTTAAATCTTGTAAGGGCCTCTGCTATACATTTTTCCAACTCTTCTGTAGAGCTGCAGATTCTTTTTAAACGGAGCAGTTCCCCATAGGGGATATTTTGAATTGTGTGCCGTGGGTGGGCACTACTCGCGTGCAGAGTGGAATTGCCCGTGGTGTGTGTTCACTATCGGCAGGCAGGGTCCGTCGTCAAATTCTGATCCACAGACGAAACACACGTTGGTTGAAGACGTCGGACAACTTGCAGGGAGTGGATTTGTGGCGGAAGCAACCACCTTCCGCGGGATAAATGCACAAGTGGTCAAACTGCAGCCCAGCTCCAGGAACCAGAACCAGAACAGACGACCAAACGAATCCACAATAAGGCAAAACAGAATTTTATTTAAGGCAAACTGAGCAGAAGCAAAAAACTGACGCGTTTCGGGCAGATGCCCTTGTTCACAGTCAAAAGTTTACCAACAATGCCTGTATTTTTAAAATGCTAGTGCACACCATGTGACACAGTTAAACATAGAAGAAATACTACTATTGCATATGTATGGCATATATAAGTAGAGGGGAGGTCAAATGCCCGTTTATCATATTAAAATTCATATGAAATTACAATCATGACTGAATAATTTCATTTTTTAAGATATATATATATATATATATATATATATATATATATATATATATATATATATATATATATATATATATATATATTGTGCACCTATATTGATTTTTGAGTTAACTTAGCCTGACAATAGGCCTTAGCGGACATTGTTTGCTCTAATCTGTCAAGTACGCTGTTTTCTCTCCTCTGCAGGTGTACTACTATGTTTCTCATTAGCTAGAGAAAGGCTTAGTGTTATGTATTAGTTTGTTGATAGTGAGGCATGGGAGAGAAAAAGGTGGCAACGAATGTGGAGCATTGATGGTGAAAGAAAGTCACCTGTTGCCAGTGTACCAGCAGACCACAACACCCAAGTCCAACAGATGTGCACCTCTTTATGTCAAGCTAGGTACTTAGTGGGTATGTCGGCTCCCCTCAAATGCAGATCTGGGATTGGATTTTAGTGGTGGGAATGGGATATGAATGTCCCGGAAGCTGTTGGTTGTGCTTTTAATTGGTGTTTCAAAGTTAGTTAGGCAAACTTCATCCTGATTTTGAGAGGGAAAGATTTGTCTCTGCTGGTCTTATTTCCTCAGGTGAAATGCTTCATGCTGAATTCATGCTGAATATTTACATTTTCTTTCAAATGTCCACAAAGTGGAGTCGTGTGGCTCACTGGTTAGAGGCGGCAGACCCGGAAGCAGAGAACGGCCCGGGACCAGGGTTCAATTCCAGACGCGGCAGGGTCGTGGACCAGGGTCAGCGGGCTCGATAATTCTCACCTCGGTGCCTACTCTAACCAGGGATCACACTCGGCAACTCTGGGCATTAGCTTGCCTCATCTCTACAACGGCCCCCCACATTCGCCGGGGATGCCTGGTTTCACCTTGGAGATACCCAGTAGGGACCATCTCACAGGGATAGCCAGGACGGGTTCCCGAGCGGTCTACAGCGCCAAGACGCCTCAGGGCAGCAGTGCGCTTTACAAGACCACATACATACATACAAATGTCCACTGTAGATTCGATCTAGGCTGACACCTTCTATGCTTTCTCTTTAGATGCCCTTTACAGATTCATTGTCCCAACTTATGCTTAGACTAGAAAGTTTCTTTGTGGCACATCTGATTGAGACAATTTGTTTTCTGTGCATTGTGGCTGTTACTATTTTGTATCTCCTATTACCCCGACTTCACTTACTAGAATATTTTTGGCCCCAGATTGTATTGCTATACCTTCTAAATCTGTTTCTGCTTTGCATATATACTGGTTGGAGAAATGCTCTGGAATTAACCTTCATAGGTGAATTACCTTTTCTTGGTCTTCATTGTTGAGCTGCCATAAATTCCTTATGGATCTTATGTAGGCCCGATTAATTTTTGGCTAATGGAGGTCCCCATCATAATATTCTCAAACAATGTAGTTGCCATCTTTCTCGATTAATGCAGAACCATTGTCATGTCTGCCATATGACACAAATGTTGTCTGACCTCATCTTTCTAAGAACTGTGAACGTGTTGTCATTCAATTATTGAAATAGATACCACACTCAAGGCAACATTTGTCTGTGTCAAATCTCTACTCTTTACCACGTCAAGGTTAAATAGAAACCCATACAGACATATAACCAAAATAGTGTAGTCTGGATTAATGTCCTTCAAAAGGAAACGTCTGGGACACACACCTTGATGCAGATGCTACAACTGTTCATTTTATTCTTGTTATTTATAAAGAGTCTTTTTGGTATTTTTGTAATATTCTGTGCAGTTGTTTTAGATGTACTGAGAAACAGGTTGTTCCTGTAGCAATAAAAACGTGTACTTAATAGTGTGCATTCTTCTTAGCGCAGTGTGTGTGTATGATATTGTGAATAGCGAAAGAAGATTTTTTACTATTTCTAAGGTGTCCCTGATCCCTTCATGGGATTGTTAGTAACCCATTCTATCTCAATTACTCATTGAATAGTGCTTTGCAGGGCTACAATAACCTGTCTTTCACATTCATCTCTGGTGATTTGAACCAAGTTCTCTGTGTCAACTCTGGGTGGAAAAGCACACCCCGTGTAGTTATGCCAAAGTTGTATTTGTACAAAATTGCTCTGGATATTTCCAATGGTTTCTTTAGTTAGAACATAGCATCTGAGAGTGAGTATCTAACCACTTTCAATTTTGACAGAGCACAGTTTTTATTCAGACCTGTGCCTATGGGCTATAAGATAAGGACCAGGCTGTTTTAAGTAAGAATCAGGGAGATCTAATAACCAGATCCGGAGGTATTGTCATACATTGATGATATCCATTTAACTGACAATGATCTAACTCTACACCTGACCAGGATCAAATGAGTGTTGATCATATTACCTAACACAGTTACACAATTAATTTAAAAAAAAAAGATCATTCTCAAACAGATATCTTGAAAGAGCACCCTTTGGCACAAGGGAAAAAAATCATCATTGTTTTTCCCATTATAGCACTAGAGGCAGCAATGAAGGCAGGCATACCTAATGAGCCCTACACCGAGATGGGTATTGTGGGCATCTTCTTTAGGTGCAGTGGATGTAAAGTTTCAGTATGCTCCCTGTCTTCATACACAAGCTCCTCTCCAACACAAGGCAGTCCTCTACAGCCAACCATGGTAGCCACCGAGAAGGATTCAGAGTAGTGCCTCCCTGTAACTCCCTACACTGATTGCCCTAAGAACCTGAATAAACCAGTAAGATTTCTAACTCTAGTTCCAAGCCAGGAATATCTGAGCTTAACACTCTATGAAGAACATTGAGTGTAACAAACACAACTGATGCTGCCAATATGACTGTGGCTACTGTCCAACAAAATGTAATTCCATGGTTTACCATGAGATTCCACCTGAAGCTACATTCTGTGAACTGACACCTTTTCGGAAGCCTTGAGAGACCAAGAAAATTAAAAATTACTGGACATTCAGAGGAGACTTTCCAACTCCTTCTACAGTCACTTATTGACAGAGACTGCTTCATTCTTGTCACTGATTTCATGACAAGTATTTCTCTGAGGTCGTATGGCTCGATCATTTTGGGAACTTTTTTTTCATAATGTGGTTATCAATGATACTAGTTGTTCTACTACTACTAAATGGACATTTCGACCCTGCAAGAACAATTGTGTCACCTGTTGTTCATGAACTACAGCCACACTCTTCATCCCACAGAGTCTGAAGAGGTCTCTATGCTGGAAACATTACAGCTTATCCTGGGAGGGCATAGTTAGAGGAAAGGGTACATATCAGATTATGGCCCCCACTGGGACATTTCAATTGTCTTATGTGATCAAAGTTTCAATGAATTATGTTATAATACCTGGTTCTATTTGAGATGATTGGGACATTGAGACTGTTAAAATAATTATTTCTGATTTACAAGCATAGGCTACCTTGAACAATTAAGATCCTTATTTGAAATCAGCAAATTATAAAGAACTGTATTTTTATCAGGCTCAGCCAAGCTGCTACGAGGAGCTATTAAGTGGCCTGCATAGAGCAGAGGCCATCTGTTGAGGGGAGCCCTGCAGCTTCAGAGAACAGACCAGGATGGGGACTGGGCAATTCAAACTGGGCTTTAAAGAGAGCAGGACAATAAGGAATGCCAGGCCTACCCCCTCATCCTGTACACCCCAGTCCAATGGCAGGCTCCAGATGACAGGCCCAGGAATTTAATTGGCAGAAGGTCTGGAGGAGGAGTATTAATGGAAAGGAGCCAAGCCTTACTCTCCTGAAGAAGAATGCTCTATTTTGAATTTTAACGAGTAGTGCATTGTGGGACAAGAATATGCCACACTGTCATGCTTTTGGGTGTCACCCTGAACCTCATTGGACAGGTTTGCCCCCTGCTTGTTGCCCCGGATCATTGAATAAATATGTGACAGCTGCATAGCAACTCAGAATTTCTTCCTGAAACTACAAGGAGAGGAAGAACTGCCCTGAAACTACAAGGAAAAGCACTGCCCTGCTGGAACCTGGACTGCACCCCCAAAGGATTGCAATCTGAAGACCTGCTCCTGTTGGACAATTGGAACTGCAGCCCTGAGGACTGTGCCTTGCTTCAAAAAGGATTAGAGAGTGGACTCCCTGAAAGCAACAGGTTAACAGAGCTTCCCTCCACCATTTCCCTCAAGAAGTACCCAGCCTGGAGTGCATTCAGTGGGCATTTAAGAATTTGGCCAGGTGAATTGTGGGAATGTAATCTCAAATTTCCAAGGACCATCTCAAAGCTTCTAGACCCTGGCATTGGTGTTTTAAACACTTTGAGCCTCAAGAGGAAGTTCAAAAAGAAGTGCCAAAAGTTTGACACTTTTGGGGTAAATTTTGGACAGAGCTACATAAGTGGACAGGCCCGACGTCGAGAGTCGAGCCAGCTACCTTCAATCGCGACACGGCCTGGATTTCAGATTCATCCTGCTGAAAGCTCCAGAGCTCCAGACTACCATGATTTGGCCGGTGCCTTGCTGAGAAGCAATTTGACAGAACTGCATCAAAATCGACTTTGAGAGAAAATCCTCCAGAAACATTGCTAAGTCTGGGGGTAACCATTTGGCTGGTCCTACAGATTAGTGTATCTGATCAGTGCTCCATTGCAATTGGCCTTAAACTATGACTTTGTCCTGGTCAAGCCCAAATAGATGTCTCAGGTTGGCCGTATCTGTAATTAAGAACAAGAAAGTGGATAATCTTCAAAAATTCACATTTTCAGTTCCTTATATTACATTTTTGTTGCTTTGGTGTCATTTGAAAGACAAACATATTTCCTTATTGTATAAATTAGTGTGGGATTTTTATTCTGTTTTGTGTCTTGCTTATTTAATGTATTGGTGTTTTAATAGCTTTACATACCTGTCGCCCGAGTTAAGCCTGCCTGCTTGCAGGCAGCTACCAAGGGCTGAGCAGGGGGCTAATGTATTGAGACCTTTACTGGACCTTATATTGCATTGGTGGGCTTATTGCTAGTGGTATATGCATACTTACCCCCATTAAGAAACCCCTTTCCAACATAGATCAAGAAAACAAGCAAATAGTTTTTACATTAATAGACAATGGAACGTCCCCTTTTCTAAAAGAGCGTACTCATTAAATCACATTTAGTCATCAGTCTTAGACCAACAGTTTCCTACAGTTTCCAAATGCAAGGCTGTGGCGTATTCACAAGAATATGATGCACCATTGCCTTTCACTTAGCGCTGGTGCTAAATGTAGTTTTCTAGCACCAAAGCAGGCACTCTTGCACCACTTTGCAAGAGCACCTGTGTTGCAGGGTAAGATTGTTCATGTGAAGGAAGGTGTCAGTTACTGCACATAAACAATCAGCAATGGCGTTTTGTAACTTCTATGTGTGCTGCAGAATGCGAAAAAGTTGAAGTCCCTATCACCACAAGGACATCGGAAAAAGTGAAGTTTCTGTGACGATAGGCACTTGTGAATATGTCCCTTAGATCAGGTTTCGTGCCTTGGTATCTTCTCAATGAAACAGCCACGTTTGAACCACATAATATGATGCTCAGGAACACAACAATGGCCAAGAAAGAAACTACATACACCCTATTAGCTATAGAACAAGTTGAAGATGCACCATTTAGAGTCAGTTGAACTTCACCTATTACTACATGGTTAATGCACAGTATTATTTAATTACCCATTAAAACATTTCATTTTCACGACTGTCAAAAATATTAATCCAAAGGATGGTATGTAACCATGCACACAACACAATTACTCCATTCATGGAAGTTTCCTTTCTTCCACATCTGTTTAAATGAATGAAAATGAAGATGACTTTGTGTATATCACTAAAACAAAGTGCAGAAATCCCCTTGGGCACTCACTTCTGTGGCGCACCAGACAGTGCACGGAACTCCTGCCACGGATTTGGAATGACCTACCAGAGTCCTTATGTAGGGAACCAGCCTTGCTCCCCTTTAGAAAGATGCTAAAAACACATCTGTTCAGAGCAACACTGACATCTGTCTAGCCCGCGCCCTGCAGTCTTGCAGTGCCCTGCTTCTTAAGCGCTTAGAGACCAGTGGTAATTTGCGCTATATAAAAATTAAATAACATAACATAACATAGCGGTTAGTGCTTTTGAGGCCATGGTTAAGTTGTGTTTTGTCTGTTTCCCCCATTGAATCCATTCAAACACATCATCAACCTCGGAATAACGGTCTCTCTTTACATGCTGTGGGTTGGAAGGAACTATGGTATTTACCGAATCATCATTTACCGATTCGGTATTTAGAATCGGTAAATGAGATGTAGGAAGCACTGTAAACAGTGCTTCTGGGCTTTAAAAATTCGTTATTTACCACCAACTATTAGTTGGTGGTAAATAAGGAATTCCTATGTAAATGCATAAATGTGCATTTACACCTGTGCCATGTGACAGACATACATGCCCTTAGGGCATGTATGTATGCCACATGTGCACACCAGCACTAATCAGGGGTGCAACAGGGTGTCAAAGTGACACCCTGCCACCCTTGACATTTTCCCAATTTTACCGAATCGGTAATTACCGATTCGGTAATTGACATTCATTCCTATGGGCCTCCAGGCCCATAGGAATGATTGGCAAATACCGAATCGGTAATTACCGATTTGGTAAATACCGAATCTTAACAATTCTGTATTTTTTACCGATTAATTACCTACATAGGATTTACCGATTCTAAAATACCGAGTCGGTAAAATTCGGTATTTTAGAATCGGTAAAACCTGTTTACCTACATCTAGCCCTTAGTCATCCATACCTGACAACAGTTACAGAAACAATGCAGTTTGTGAAAGGACTTTGTATCGCCTGGCTCAAAATATCATTAGAAACATCCTTTGGCCTAATATGTGTGTGAAATCAATGTGTTCTGATGAGTTTAACATAATATTGTCTGTTCTATTACACAAATAAGTCCCTTTGACGTCACCTTTCGTAAAATGGATGCTACGCAAGTAAAACCTGTGTTCTGGAGCACCAACTGTTCGACTAAAATAATCTTGGACTTACATCAGGAACAGCCCCCAGTGGCTTATTTTGATATGGAAGCAATTATTAAACCTCTATATGAGCCCCAGAAACAATGCCAAGCAATGTATTTGTCCCATCCAACAGGTTGCTACCTATGACAGAGCAATGTCACCTGTGGCACTTTTCTGATGAATGGCTTGACTGGATATTATCTTCTAACCCGCCTGGATAAGAGTCACAACTACCATTGAGCACACTGATCGTCCACAGTGAAAAGGCTCTACATGGTTTACATAAAGATCACATGTATGTTGCATGTGCACCCAATGATGTCGATAAGTCCTTCGATGAGGAACTAACTCAACACGTGAGTCAACCAAAGATCAACAACATGCATTTGCCATACATACCACAAAAGGTTGTATTTTATATTTTTCATAAGCTAAAGTAAAACTGTTCTTTTTTTAAACTCATTTTAATATATGCATTTATACTGCATATTTTTTTATTTGGCCCATTCCATATCATCACAGATAGGCTTCATCACCCAGACGCATAAAAAAATTCTAGATTTACTTTCAAAATATATATATTGAAAACTTCAAACAACACAAGGCTCAAAAGTATTCATGCTTCGTTATGCTTATAATATGTATAATTGTTGCCATTTTTATATATGTTATATTCATTGTTCGATTTAATGTTTCATTTATTTGTTTGATATTGAATGCTTCATATAGCGTTGATGAAATGTTAGGTTTTTCAACCCTATCAATTTGATTGCATAGATTTCCCTAGACATTAGATAAATCCTGATTAGTTAAATACACCCCTTTGATGTCACATTCAGATGTACAAGCTGGGGATGTCGTAAAGTCCCTAAGGTCTGACTCCATCTCATGTCGGCCCTGAATCTATCTTGGCTGATGGAGGACCCCATCATTTATTCTCGAAAAATGGGAGGCGCCATCTTTCCAGATTCTTGCTGAATAATTTTCATGTCTGCTTTTAGACGCAGATGGTCCTAAACCTATTAAACAATTGTCCATTTCTGGTTAGATTTGGTATATAAAGATTGCCAACTTACTACTTCACAGGAGAACTCCTTCAACCCATATTATCACCCAAAATTCTGCCAAAGGTGGTTTCCCCTGCTTCCAGAACACTTTGCACTTCGCAGATGCTACATCTTGGCTGAAGCCGATAAAGCCTAGTCTCAAAGGAAGACCGCAGTGTGTGTTTCCCCTTAACGCGGTAAAATATCTTCATCATGCCTTCGCTGATAAAGACAGCCTTTGCTGTCAACAAGGTAAGCTGTGCATTTCTTCTCCCTAAGAAACTCTAGACTGCAAATTAGTCTGCCTTCTGTGCTCTCTTAGTGTAGCACACATAAATAGGCATTATGGTGTTGGTTTTCAGATTATATTTTAAAACATGCCGGTAGTGTTAATGTTATTCTTGTTCTTTATAGCATGCCTTCTTGCTATTTTTTATAGTATTCTGTGTAGTTTTAGATTTACTGAGAAACAGATTGTTCCTGTAAAAATGAATAATTTTAACTTGGAAAGTGTACATTTCTTCTTAGTATAATGTGTGTGATATTGTGATAAACAACAGATTTGTCACTATTTGCACAGTGTCCCTGTTCCCTTCATGGAATTGTTAGTAACCTAAAAACAATGGGGCTTATTTACAAGCCCCCTACGCCAAGAGTGCGCCACTTTTCCCCATGTTAAAAGTGACACAGCGGCGGCGCAAAGGGCTTGTACATAACCCAAAAGTCCATAAGACCAATGGGGAAATTAGTTTGATAGTTTCACAAAGGGATTAAGGTTCAGATATCCACGCTCTATCAGGAGGTTTAGTCTTTAAACGGCAGGGAGATACCATAGTCTTTGGATAAAATTTTGAGTGAACCATGCCCAGTCTAAGCCCTGAAAGTCCATGGCGCAGTTTGGAGGATCTGCGGTGTTACAGCGGTTCGGAATGAGTTGCGGTAACTGAGGCGAGTACGAACTGTAGGAATGAGTGGTTCAAGTGCCGGTAGTCCTTATTTTATTTTTCCAGTTACCTCTCTGTTGGCGTTCTAGCCTCGGCTAAGGCCACACTATTTAATGGCAGCCGGTGTGTGGATGCGGCAACTGCTGGAGTGAGTGGTTAACCTTTTCCTGTGCCAGTGTTGATTAGCATTTACATTTTAAATTGTACAAGAAAGCATTGAATATTTGAGTCTGCTTTGACTGTTCAGCACTTCGCATTGGTATGCACTAATATCTGGGTGGATATAAATGCTTGGGGGCAGTCTGCTGACATCGACTGCCTTGCCATGTACATGTGCCATAGTTCACTTAAATTTTACTAGACGCCTCGCTGTCGGCGTTCTAGCCTTCGCCAAGGCCATATTATTTAACCACATCGCTGCTGTGGTTATTTTTCCCCTGTGCTAAAAATTGCCAATTTGCTGGTGTCATGACGAGCTCAGCTCGTCAACAGCACAGCTCAACTGTGCCTCATGACGAGCTGAGCTCGTCATGAGCATGGAAGGGGTTAATAGCGACTGGTGTGCGGATGTGGTAACTTCTGGAGGGAGTGGTTAACCTTTTCCTGTGCTACTGTTGATTAACATTTACATTTTAAACTATACAGAGGTACTGTGAAGTTTGTAATTTGTTTTACTGTTCTGCACTTTTTTATGCTAATTCTGGGGGGATAAAAGCACTTGAAGCACTTTGCTGACATTGACTGCCTTACTGTGTTAAATGCCAGATGTCCTTCTTTAATTTTTACTAGGCTCCTCTCTGTCTGTGTTCTAGACTCAGCCAAGGCCATAATATTTAATGGAGGCCTGTGAATGGATGCTTGAATGGATGCTTTTCCAGAAGGAAAGCATACATTTATTAATAGTAAAACTGAACTCTCTACATTTTCCCAGTTGGTAAAACAGGAAGTTATTGAAGTGGCAACCTCAGGTAAGAAGTAAATAACATCCTTCACCCCCCTCAAACAGGTTTCCTCTCAGGCGGCAGCAGAGAAACCTTGTTTTTCACACAATTGAAGATCTTAAAATGGTCCTGAATCAAGGTTGCTCAGCAGCTCTGATCCTCCTTGATCTAAGGTCTCCCATCATGTCCTACTCCACCGATTGAAAATACTAGGCATTATGGGGAACGCCTTAAAAGCCTAATTTCTCAAGAAGAAAAGTTTCCTAGTGAGTGATGGGCCTTTCCTCTCGACTAGCCATCAGTTGAACTGTGGGGTGCCACCGGGTTCCTCTCTGAGCCCTACACATGTGTATGTCTGCCTTTTGTCTGATATCATCTGCTCTTCTGGTTTAATGTTGGTATTGTATGCAGACGATACTCAGATGATTGTCTCTGTATCACCAGACATAAACTTCACCTCTATGAGACTCAACAGCTGTCTAGGGAAGGTCTCCAAAAAGATGGCAGCTAGCTGCTCAAAACTTAATGGGGAAAAATGGAAGCCCACCCTCCCCCCAAGCTCGAACTCATTGACCTAGGGATCACTTTGGAGAAGCATCTCTCCATGGCACCCCAAGTTAAGAGGGTCGCTGGCAGTTGTTTCGGCCTCCTGAAAGCCTTAAGTAAAACTCTGAATTGGCTCCCAATAGGGTCACGAAGAATTGTGATTCAAGGTTTGATTCTCTCATGCCTTGAATGTGGCAACTCACATTACCAGGGCAGTCATTAACAAATGCCAGGTCTTTCAGAACGCTGCAGCTCTAATATTGTGAAGTGTTCCTAAAAAAGTGTCAGCGTGTGCAGTTCTTAAAAGTCTCCATTGGCTACACATAAGTTGAGGAGTACAATTCAACTCGAGTCGTAATGCATCACATATCAGGCAAAACATAAAGTTGAACCACATGTTCCCCATCATCTGGTCACCTCCCACCGGACCAACAGGGCTCTCAGGTCCAGCTATCCTGAGCTTCTTGTTGGTCCAAGAGTTAAGAGAGCTAGGAGTGGAGGTTGTTACTTCATATTTCTATTAGTATCAAAGACGTGGGAAAACCCAATATACCCTTGTAGGCTTGGGCAATGAATAGTTAAAGTGGAAGATGACTAGACGGGATTTTGTTCGAGAATCAATAAGTTTAAGTAAGATGATTATTATTTATAGGTTCTTTAGTAAATTGAACCTAATGTATCCACAGGATTACTCTGATATTAGTCATCAATTTGAAAAAAGTAAACCAATACAGTAATGAGAAGAAACACACAGCAAAGGAAGGTTATATTTAAAATTGATTGTATTGAAGTGAATCACAAAGAAAATTTCATGGGGACAGAACACAGAACAAAACTTTAACATAAAAGTCATGAAAAGCAGTATATCTAAGTCAACTGGTCAGTTCATAACAATACATCAGCTCCACAAATAAAGGAGGAAAACCAAAATCATGAATGTCTCGTGGTATCCTTCAGTGCAAACAATGCTGAGGAGTTGATGTCTTTGGTCGACGTTTCGGTCTTGTATGTTGTCATCTATAAGACCATCATCAGGACTTATTTTTTTCATCAAATAAAAACCCCCTATACAAAAATAATTATATGCAACTAGATGATCTATCGACAAAAATCAATAACATCATCAACTTATAATTTACATAAATAACCTAACAATCATGCTGTGTGTTAACTATAGCCAATACAAAGTAGATTGGGATCTTCTCATGTCTAGCCACCATATTATATATAAACTGGGCTCATATTATTAAAAAATCTGGTTAAAATAAAATAGAGCAAGGGCTCTCACCACATGGTATCTCATACAGTGAAAAGATACCACTTCATGACCAATTGAAAGAGCTATCCTATGGTCTAAGATTTTCTCTTATCTAGCCACCATAACACAAGTTTTTGAATGTATATCAAATGGGCTCAAATTATTCCAAAATGTGTCTCTTAACATATAGTGTCACATACAGTACAAAGATCACACTCACTTAGGTACATCCAATTTGTAGGGCTGATCTTCAGGAGTGAGCACTAGTTCCAACTGGATTATAGTAACCAGGTAGATCTAGAAGAATTTATGGATTGTTTTAATTAAGGGAATATAGCTATTAGTGCTAAGCTGCATGGGTATGTGTGTAGTTCATAGTTAACATACCTGATGGAGCTCTTCTTTATATATAGAGCTTATGTAGATGTAGGTTGGTTAGTATCCGGAATAATCAGGGATACTCGTAATATCTGCAGTGAAAAAATATATATTCGCTTGCTTGAACATTGTTCTTAGCGATCATTTTCAAATCTACAATCAAGCTATCTTTATAAATGCGTACCGATTAGATAGCTCGATATTAGGATTCAATATTGTTAATGCCGAAGTGTGGATATCAATAGAGATTATCTTCAGAAGATATCTGAGATGCTGTCTAGATATCGGTGTAGAAGTACCATGTTATTAAGAGGTAACATGTCTCTACAGCGCACCAAATAGTACATCGCATTTTAAATTTATAATTTTTTAATCACTTAAGAGCGATGTGTGTTATTATGCAGAGGCAGTTAATTTCGAGTGGGTCGTGTACAGAACTATCTCTAAACTGCAGATATATCTGTGTTTCATGCTAGGCAAGCTAAGGTTTGCCATTCAGAACTGGAATTAAGGCCATTTTTCACTGAGTGACAGGAGTCAGCAGGAGTTTGACCATAAAAGAACAACGCTGAATCTGTTTTGCAGACTCAGTGAAAAATGGCCTTAGTTCCAGTTCTGAATGGCAAACCTTAGCTTGCCTAGCATGAAACACAGATATATCTGCAGTTTAGAGATAAAGACCAATATGTGGCTCAATATTTCCCCTACCTACCAAGACAAGAACTGTATTAAATGCCAGTATCTTTTTGCTGTAAATCATCTATTGCTGTAAAGATGACGATATTGTTGTTCTAAGTACTATAGATCATTTGTCTATACAATACTCATTTCAATATATGAACAAGATCTATAATTGTAATATTCATAAACTACAGAGATATGTGGAGTCTAGAGACATGAACTTAAAAGAGGTTTAACTCTTTCTTACCCACCAAGATAAGAACTGTATTGAATGCTAGTAACTTATGCTGCAGATTACCTATTGCTAGAAAGATTACATTACTGTCGTTCAAATTATTATATATTGATTATGTTTGCAACATTCGTTTCTATATATGAACAAAACCTGCAATTGCAATATTCATATATTACCATGACCTATTCTGCATGCAGTTTACATTGTAACGATGTTTATAGGATTGTTTATGTCGACATTCCAATGTACAATTGTATTTCAACTACATAATACGGTTGATTTGAATAAGCTGTACCACATATACTAGAATAGAACTTTATTTGTTTTGAATGGTACAATCATTTTGAATTATGTGAATCGATTATGCAATAATTGTAAATAACCGAATGGTTATATCACAAACTATGTTTTTTTGATGCTAACCAACACTTGATCCTAAGTTCACCATTGTATGAAATTTTGAACATGTATAAAATACAGGCGTAATGAACTACCCTCTTGCACTCGATTCATGATTTCAAATCTACATAAACTTGGGCTTATGGCATTAAATATCAAGTTGTATTGCAAACAAGGCAAGACCTAATTAATAAGATGATGATACTCCCTTTGTTGTCGGCATTTTGGCCTTTATCACACGTTTCTTTTTTGAAGCATGCTTAATTCGAAGTCTAAACACCTTTCTAAGATGGCCGATCCATTCAGCATAGACCATTTATATAACATTAAAATAGGGTAACTTTCACTTCCGGGTTGAATCATTTAAATACGCCGCCTCCTCCCTAGCAGTCTCGTTGTAATTTTTTCAACTGGAGACCCTGAGGATATTCCGTGTCAGCGATTTACGATTCCGGACCGCCCGCCGCTCGTACTTAGTAAGTAGAGATAGAACTTGTGGCAAATTGCAAAGCGCACATTTAGAGACATAATTTTTTTTAAATAGGCTATCTATGGCAGATGGTAACTCAAGATGTTTTTGGGCTTGCTTAAGATGCCCACATCTTTTTTAAAATGTGACTTTACACTGAATGACCGGCAAAAAATTAATTACAGACAGCAGGCATTCACCCGTGATGTTTATTAACTTGTTCCTTAACGTGCTAAAGATGCTCGCATGTTTATAAATTGTCTGCTTTATAGCAAACAACAGGCCCCAAGTATCCACCAATAGATCTTGATGCATTTGTCTAGTTGATGAATAGAGTTTCCTTTGACAAAGATGGTTTTGTAAACAAGCTTTCCCACAGTGTTTGGAACACAGCTTAAACCTTTTTATCAAAGAACATCCGTCTGCCCTTTAAACAACAAGCATCGCTACTTTGCTATAAACTCAAATCAGATTGCGATGCATCGACGGGTTCTGTACACGACCCACTCGAAATTAACTGCCTCTGCATAATTACACACATCGCTCTTAAGTGATTCAAAAATTATAAATTTAAAATGCGATGTACTATTTGGTGCGCTGTAGAGACATGTTACCTCTTAATAACATGGTTATGTATGAGATACCATGTGGTGAGAGCCCTTGCTCTATTTTAATTGAACCAGATTTTTTAATAATATGAGCCCAGTTTATATGAAGTCATAAACTTATGTTATGGTGGCTAGACATGAGAAGATCCCAGTCTAAGAGATAGCTCTTTGTATTGGCTATAGTTAACACACAGCATGATTGTTAGGGTATTTATGTAAATTATAAGTTGATGATGTTATTGATTTTTGTCGATAGATCATCTAATTGTATATAATTATTTTTGTATAGGGGGGTTTTATTTGATGAAAAATTAAGTCCTGATGATGGTCTTATAGATGACAACATACAAGACCGAAACGTCGACCAAAGACATCAACTCCTCAGCATTGTTTGCACTGAAGGATACCACGAGACATTCATGATTTTGGTTTTCCTCCTTTATTTGTGGAGCTGATGTATTGTTATGAACTGACCAGTTGACTTAGATATACTGCTTTTCATGACTTTTATGTTAAAGTTTTGTTCTATGTTCTGTCCCCATGTAATTTTCTTTGTGATTAACTTCAATACAATCTATTTTAAATATAACCTTCCTTTGCTGTGTGTTTCTTCCTCATTACTGTATTGGTTTACTTTTTTCAAATTGATGACTAATGTCAGAGTAATCCTGTGGATACATTAGGTTCAATTCACTAAAGAACCTATACATAATAACCATCTTACTTAAACTTATTGATTCTCGAACAAAATCCCTTGTAGTCATCTTCCACTTTAACACTTCACATTTCTGGCACCAAACTTTGGAATTGTGTGTGTAAAGCTTGCAATGTTGCATTGAGATTGTACATCACAGATTGAAAGGGTTTGGAGTTGATGTGTAGATGTAGGAACACTTAAAATTGAGCAGTTGAAGTTATTATCAGGCTCATCCCAGTCCAAGGTCCCAGGATAGATAAGAATATATTGTGGTGTAATTTGTCTACTAAGTCTTGTGGTGTTGGTCAGGGGTAACCATTGACTGCAAAATTTAGATAGGGCACTATAACTTTGTTGTAAGAGTACTAACAGTGATAGGAGCAGGTGGATTTTGTCGTGCAAAGGGGACACTACATTAGTCATGGTGATCGCCCTCTGGCAGAGATTTAATCTGTGTGTGTGTGTGAGTAGGTCGAAATATGTTACTTCTGACCATTTCTTGTGAGATTCAAAACTTTCAATATGTTAGTGGAGCAGGCAAGAGATTTATTTGTTGTTCTTGCTTAGCGTTGCAATAGTTTGCGTTTATGGCAAAGAGTGAGAATTGCCATTATCTGCTGTTTTTGGATTGGTTGGTTGGTGTAGGTGCTGCGCTGCTATTAGTTGTCAATATTTACGACAAGGGGTGGTGAGGGACAGAGTCTCTGAATTAAGCAGAAAGCTCTCACCCAGTGAAGAGATCAGGGCTAGATCCAACACCGTTTTTTAGCTCACTGCACCATCCCAGTTTCAGAACCTGGCTGTATGCAAATTAGTCTGTTCCTGTCCCAGTGCATGATGGGAACAGGGCAAACCAAACTACAAAAGCCAATTCTTACACTGGGAAGGAAACAAGCTCCCGGGGACCGGTTTCTGGCATTACAGCCGTCTTCGGCCCGGTTTGCTTGAATCCTGATGGTGCAATGAGCAAGGGTCTCACATCTGAGAATACCCTTCCACGCTTAGGGTGGACAAAAATATTTACAACAAGGGGTGGTGAGGGACAGAGTCTCTGAATTAAGCAGAAAACTCTCACCCAGTCAAGAGATCAGAGATGGATCAAGCCCTGATCTTTGGACTGGGTAGGAGTGGTCTGCTCAATTCAGACACTCTGTTCATCACCACCCCCTTTTGTAAATCGATTTTGGCCACTATAGGTGTGGCAGGGTATACTCAGACATGAGTCCCTTTCTCACTGCTCCATCAGGATTCAAGCAAGCCGGGCCGAAGAGGCTGAAATGCCAGAAACCGGTCCCCGGTAGCTTGGCTCCTTTCTGGTAAAGAATTGGCTTGGTAGTTTAGTCTGCCCTGTTCCCATGATGCACTGGGCCAGGGACAGACTGATTTGCATATAGCCAGGTTCTGAGCTGGGATGGGGCAGTGAGATAAATAACGGTGATGGATCAAGCCCTGATCTTTGGACTGGGTAAGAGTGGTCTGCTCAATTCAGACACTCTGTTCATCACCACCCCCTTTTGTAAATCGATTTTGGCCACTATAGGTGTGGCAGGGTATACTCAGACATGAGTCCCTTTCTCACTGCTCCATCAGGATTCAAGCAAGCCGGGCCGAAGAGGCTGAAATGCCAGAAACCGGTCCCCGGTAGCTTGGCTCCTTTCTGGTAAAGAATTGGCTTGGTAGTTTAGTCTGCCCTGTTCCCATGATGCACTGGGCCAGGGACAGACTGATTTGCATATAGCCAGGTTCTGAGCTGGGATGGGGCAGTGAGATAAATAACGGTGATGGATCAAGCCCTGATCTTTGGACTGGGTAAGAGTGGTCTGCTCAATTCAGACACTCTGTTCATCACCACCCCCTTTTGTAAATCGATTTTGGCCACTATAGGTGTGGCAGGGTATACTCAGACATGAGTCCCTTTCTCACTGCTCCATCAGGATTCAAGCAAGCCGGGCCGAAGAGGCTGAAATGCCAGAAACCGGTCCCCGGTAGCTTGGCTCCTTTCTGGTAAAGAATTGGCTTGGTAGTTTAGTCTGCCCTGTTCCCATGATGCACTGGGCCAGGGACAGACTGATTTGCATATAGCCAGGTTCTGAGCTGGGATGGGGCAGTGAGATAAATAACGGTGATGGATCAAGCCCTGATCTTTGGACTGGGTAAGAGTGGTCTGCTCAATTCAGACACTCTGTTCATCACCACCCCCTTTTGTAAATCGATTTTGGCCACTATAGGTGTGGCAGGGTATACTCAGACATGAGTCCCTTTCTCACTGCTCCATCAGGATTCAAGCAAGCCGGGCCGAAGAGGCTGAAATGCCAGAAACCGGTCCCCGGTAGCTTGGCTCCTTTCTGGTAAAGAATTGGCTTGGTAGTTTAGTCTGCCCTGTTCCCATGATGCACTGGGCCAGGGACAGACTGATTTGCATATAGCCAGGTTCTGAGCTGGGATGGGGCAGTGAGATAAATAACGGTGATGGATCAAGCCCTGATCTTTGGACTGGGTAAGAGTGGTCTGCTCAATTCAGACACTCTGTTCATCACCACCCCCTTTTGTAAATCGCTATTAGTTGTCAAGTCATTGAGAGCAGTGCTGAGATAGGTCAGGACAGAAAATGCTACTCTGAGATTGGTTGCTAGTGTTGGATAATTAATTGTGGTAGGGCAAAGACTACTGCTTGTTTGAACTAAATTTCTTGTTTCTTGACTGTTGAAATTGCTAATAAATGTAATGTTTCAGAGCTATCAGAGATGTGATCAGAGGAGATGCGAAGGTCCCTGTTCGAGAAGGCGAGAATATGCCACCAAAGGCATGAGAGGTCATTATATGCCCTTAAATAAGGGGCTCCGCACATGCATTTGGTTTAGCCAATGGAATAAGATCACAGAAAATGAGGGTGCTTTGAGAGTCCCCCACTACGGCACGTTTAATTTGAAAATAATCAAGAACTTGGGGAGAATATTGTACAAGATGAAGCCACCTCCTAGACCAGTAGAATAAGAGTCACTTAATGCTTGGGACTGTGCAACCCGTGCTAAAAATAGTGAAAATATCAATATAAAGCTAAGAGAGCAGTACGTTGTTATGCTGATGCCAAGTTGGATGCTGAGCGATAAAAGTTGAGAACAGAAATAATTGAGGCAACTAGGCTGTACCCTGCATTGACCACTGAGGAACCACAAAAAAATTAAAGAATAGACTAAGGATGAGGAAAAGACTGATGATGCTAAGGGTTCTGGGGAAGATAGTGACTTTAGTGATTACTTTTTGGAGGTATTGTTGTCATCTCTCCCACCTCCTTATAATGTTGCCCCTTCTGACCCTTTAAATGGCACTGGTATCGGTGAGTGCACGGACAGCTCCACAGCCCCTGAAAATTCAAATTAGACTTCAACAGGAGAAACCTAAAGAATTTGCACCATTCCGCATACCCTGGTTCCAAAAGCTCCATGTCACCATTGGTACCACCGTTCCTATGTATCACCCTGAGTCATCTCGAAGAACAACACATTCTTTGACAATATCTACTGGAGTGATAACTCTTCGTAATTTCCCTGTAACTTTGATGTGGGAGACTACAGGAAAAAGTCCTTGAATTCAGTCTAAGACAGCCCACCGTATAATGCCCCGAGACCTCGATGTTGGGACCATTAGAGCTCACTCCAATAGGGGAGCTTGCCTTGATATCTCAAATTAGTCCTATGTCCATTTGGAAATAACCACAGTGTACTTGAAGAAGCAGCCCGACATGGTAGGGGGGTTAAAGTTACTACTACTGGGTCCCAAAACAGTGCTAATTCACACAAAGTAGATAGCTTGGTTCGATTCTTTAATGATCTCCTGGAAGATTCAAAAATCCAGTGTCGAGAGATGGAATCCAACTTCCAGAGAAAGAGAAACCATTGGATGTAGTCAGGTTATGGTTATAATTAGATTATTGATTACGAAAATCTTGTTCTTTCCTGCAAAGTCAATTGCCAAGAGAATGAGCTTGTGCATAAGTGCAAAGACATTACACTACGAGCAATCTAAGGCCATGAAAAGCTTTCAGTGTTATCTCAAGTGTATGAAATAGACCTGAACAAGACACAGTCCTTTGAGTAAAGTTACCATGTCTGCTTTAATGATGAAGCCATAATGAATTTGAGGATATAATTAATGAAACTACAAACTAGGAAACTGATAAGCAGTATACAGAAGTGGAGTGAGTTGGAAAAGTGGGAAGGCAGATGGGTCATAAAGAAAGACTGGAAGAAATCAAAAGTAGGATCTACTCCAAAGGAAAGGGGAGACCCAACCCCTATTTCCCACAGACAAAGAAGGAATGCAGAATTATCTATTGAAGGGAGTGCCAGTTGGAGTTTATGAGCATGTGTCATGGAGTAGGATTGATCTTTTATTATTCACAAGTGATTTCCCTATGTTTAGGGACAGTGGTAAACTCAGGTGGAGAGGTTTACTAACGTCTTGCAAGTGCTGTGGGTTGATTTGAATACCTTCTTCTACATTGTAGAGCCATGTTATCTGTGGGCCAAATGTAAAGTGGCTATTCAGTGGCTGGAGAGAGCCTCACAAGAATCCGATATCACATGCACCGTCGTCTGAAGTAATGAAGAAGTATCAACAGGTGATTATGTTTTTGAAGGGGAAGGGGCCGGCAAAATATATTGATTGGGCAAAGATCAATAGGACTGCACAGGGACCTCAGAAAACAGTGAATGCTTACTATTAGAGATTGCTACAAGTTTTTAAACCGGGCTGTGAAATGGAGAACGCAGAAGGGAAAGATATGGAAAGTTTTGTGTTCATGTTTGTAATGTGATTGAGACTTGAGATTTGTATAACGATTCAACAGGATTTGATGTGTTACCAGGACAAGTCTATTAATGAAATATTGAGGTGTGCCAGATATTGCAGTCATGGTTGGATAGAAAACAGAAGCAGCTGAAAGAGACGCTTTTGTTGGTTCAAATGAAGACTGCACAAAGTGGATCCCAGACCCAGCCATATGTAGGGAACATGGGTAGAATGGAAGGAGTTGCATACTCCAACAAGAACCTGTATTGCAGGGTAGAAATGGTGCTTCACAGGGTAGAGGTTGTGGTGTTCTGATTTTCTGTGGTTGATTTGTGTGAGACCTTCTTCTCCATACCCTTGCACGAGGACAGTCAGTACCTTTTTGCCCTATGGTTCCAGAACCATTGTGTGGGATGGTGCAGAGGCCCAGGAAGGTATAAAGAAAGCCTCTCAATCTTTCATGAGATTCTCAAGAAGAGAGCAGGGGCAAGATGGTGATCTGGCCGTAGATCGCACAGCAGCGTTTACCTGAGCTCCGCGTAATGCATTGAACAGAGAGCATTTAGCGATGGAGAAGACGGAGTAGAAAAGAGCCTTATGACGTGATTCAAATTGTAGACTGCTAAACTGCTAAACACTGATTTTTCCGCTCTAAAAAGATTATCAAGCGGAGTCGAGCTAAGAGAGAAGCGAGAAGAGCAAGAGGTCGGTGCCGGTTACGGAAAGGGAAAAAGAACACACTATGAGCTCACTCGCAACCATCATACCTTCTTCCCTCTACGAGTGTGAAAGTGAATTACCGGCACCTGACTCAGCGGCTCGCAGAGAGCTGTTGATCCTCCTGGGCTGGGCCGCCACCAGGATTACGCCGATAATCTCCCGACAGCTGCGGCTACGCTTGTGGGAGCGGCTGCATCGGCGTGCTGACTCCGCAGAGCTCAGGCCGGAGCTCACAGCGGAGCAGAACAGGAACGGGAACGGGAAAAGTGCATTGAAGGTGTCGGCGCCGTGCAGCAAGCATTTTGAATTGAATAAGGACAGTCTTGGCTACCATAATGAGGAATCTGACATCGACAATTTCTGTTTACAGCTGGGAGAGGCAGTTGCAGAGCTACTGAAGCTAGCGGAGTTGACTTCCCTGATACCGCTTGACTGCTGTTTTCAATTGAGATTGGCGGCAGAAATGCCTTCTAAGTCAGCCTCATCAGCGGCAGCAAGGGCAAGACTTGCGAAAGTAGCGAGGGCACTTCGAGAAGCGGAGCTGGAGGAGCAACAGTTGCAACAGTCTGTCGAAGGCGATCAAAGCGGCAATATATCCTTGGCTCCTAAAAGTAGTGTCAGAACAAAGAAGCAAATTCAGAAGACACCAACTACATGTTTGCCACGTCAAGAGGTTTTAGCCACTAAGCGGAGAATTAACAGCACTCATGAGATAGCGAGCCCTGGTAACACGGTAATGGACTTGCTTAGGAGAAAGCAAGGGGTTTCAGTGAACCCGGGGAGCACAGAGGACACCCTAGTGCACTTACCAAGTTCACCCGACACAAGGGGAGCCCCCGAGG
Source organism: Lissotriton vulgaris (assembly GCF_964263255.1). NCBI lineage: Eukaryota > Metazoa > Chordata > Amphibia > Caudata > Salamandridae > Lissotriton > Lissotriton vulgaris. The sequence goes on along the minus strand of NC_141697.1, from coordinate 1,045,380,410 downwards.
TATTACCGCATCAGCAACAACCAGAGGAAAATGGTCCTACCTCTGCCCAGGATACACCGATGGGGAGCATGGAGATGGAGATGAGCCATGGAGAGAATGTAACTGTGAGTACTTTAAGAGCCACTAACGGTGGTGTTGGCACTAGCACTAATAGCCTTATAGATCCTAGTACCACCTTAACTGCCTCCCCCAACTCACTTACCGTTTCTCCCAATACACAAAGTGATACGATCACTAAATCTTCAATGTCGTTTTGTGGTTCTGGCGAAAATATAATGGGGGTAGTGGAAGACATTTTATCCCAGAATGGTCTAGCTGGGGGCTCCTCCTTAATGAATACGATGAATACGATGGAAGAAATACCTCTAGGGGAGCATATTCTAACTCATGGCCACGTAAATGCTGACCCTCAACCATTGAGTGACAGTAATAGGCCGAACAGAGGGGAACTGACAACTCAGGGAGCCTCCCTTCCCGAAGCTGAAAAAGAAGGGAATGTATTTTACTCCTTTTCCGATGAAACAGGAGTAGAGGCAGAGACTGAGGAAGGTGAATCAGACCAAGATAACTCTAGTATTGAGTGTGATGAGAATGATATGGAATATGATGAAGATGGCGAATCCCTTCTGTTTACAACCTCACCAGAAGAGAGTATAGAGGAGGAAGGACAATTAAACACAATCAAATCCAAACTTAAACCTATATCCAGGGCTAAACAAGAAGGCCCTTATAATATGGACTTACCTAATCAAAATACAATCCCCTCTACTGCGGTAGAAGCAATTCTACAGGCCATCGCAGCCCATAGAGAACAGACAGAGGAGGACAGCAAACGGTCAAGGCTGGCTCTATCCAACATACAAGGGGTGGTTAAAAATCTGACTAAAACCTGTAAATCAATTGCCGAAAGGGTTACTGAAATTGAGGCAAGGGTGATGACCACTGAAAACGAGACTCAAGCAAATGAAGAGAAGATCAAACTCCAGGAAGCTGAATTAATGGATATGAAATGGAAGCTGGAGGATTTTGAAAATCGACAGCGTCGAAATAACCTACGCCTGTTGGGAATACCGGAAAAATTGAGGGGGAGAATGTACGGGCATTTGTGATCAAACTGTTCAAGGAATCTATGCCCGACTTAATAAATTGGAACTGGGAACTTGAGATTCAGCGAGCCCACAGGATGCCATTCAATCCTCCTGCTAAACCTGGCCCTTATCCTCAGGCAATCCTAGTCTACTTTGGAAACTTCTTATTGAGACAATCAGTGGCCGAGAAAGCTAGACCAGATCATAAAGTTACATGCAACGAGATTTCTTTTTTTACTAGGCCTGATTTCTGCCATGCTAAGGTAGAGAGGCGGTGGCGGCTAAGATCCTTAATTAAACCCTTTCAAGAAATAGGGGCTCAGGCTTATTTAAACAACCCTGCAAAACTAAAGGTCGTATGGGCAGGGCAGGCGAAATTTTTCACCTCTGAGATTAAAGCAAAGGCTTACCTTGAGGAGATTAACAAATAGGGGCTTGTAATGCTGTGCTGTGATATGGAACTCAGAGTTTCTTGTTTAATAGATATCATTGATTGATTATTAGTACCTGATAATGTTTGATACTTATGCTCTCTCTGTTTTATTCTTCCTTCTCTTTTCCAAGTAGATATTCCTTAGAATATATTGTATAACTCTCTGTTCTTTGAGATTTAAACCTATAATATATTATGTAATGGACACGGTAGCTCAGGTGCTACACTGCTAGCATCATCAGGACTCTGGTAGAGTCCGATTGCCCACTAATGGTGGGGGGGGGTCCCTAGAGGGGGAGGGGCCTGTAGGGGTGGGTGGGGCTTGGGGGGGTGGGAGAAAAAAACAAAAAGGAAAAAAACTTGATCCAAAAGGTAGCATCTTTTTTGCAAAGTTTAAATACTGTATAAATAAAGGAAGTAACTGTATGATGAAGAAGCTGAAGATCACTGATAAGCATAACGAGAGAATTAGAGAGTTTCTTATTTATGCTGATACATTAGCTAATGGTTAGACTGAAAATTCAAACCTGGAATATTGGGGGTTTATTAAATAGGGAAAAGCAACGCAGCTTATGTGAATTAATCAAACTTAATCCGGTAGACTACAAGAGACACACGTTCCATGGACAAAAAGGTCACAACAGAGGATTAGAGGATATAACTTGATAGCCGTCTCTACCCAAACATCAAATATAAGAGGGGTGGCAATACTCGCAAAAACTTATCTTGGTCAACCTATATGTGTTGCTTCGTGGCAGATGGGCAATAGTGAAATTACCAAATGGCTTGATTATCTCCACAATTTATGGTTCTAATCAGGACGATCCTACCATATTCTCATTACTGGAAGCTGAGCTTGCAACCTGGCAAGGTTCGCTAGTAATTTGTGGGGATTTTAATATCTCTCTAAAAACACACCTATTTAATGACCAAAATAACCATAATTTGCAGAATTATGTAGGACGCAAACCTAAAGTATATAAGGCTATCAAGAGACTAACAAACAGTCATGGATTAGTGGATATATGGGGTGTAAAAAATCAGCAAGACTCAGGATGTACATACTTCTCCCATCCACACAAAAACCATAGATAGACTACTTTTTTTCCACCAGGGATTTAGTGGCTAATGCAGTAATAACTAAATATCCAAAAATCATATCTGATCATAATCCCCTGGTTCTTACAGTAATAGCTGGCAATCGAAAGCAACCTAGACAATGGTCATTCGATCGATCGAAAACTGTTGGTCGATAATGAATACATTAGCCACATTAAAAAATGGACGGAGGAATTTTTTGATATCAAACGCTTCAGTGCCTCCAGAAACACTGTATGTGATTCTTATAAATCTGCTCTTAGGGGTGAGACTATTAGTTACCAAGCTAGAGTAAGAGAGTTAAATAAGAATGACTTTAATACTAAAGTATTAGCCTTGGCTAAGGCAGAGGAGGAACATACCACAGCTATTTCTCAGGGGGTAGATGCTACACAGTTAATGTATTTAGTTACTCTATTAAAAAATGAGCTAAACAACAACCTTAGCCAAAAAGCAGCTCAAACTCTTAGTGCTCACAGGAGAGATATTTATGAGAATGGAGAAAAAGTGGGGAGACAGTTGGCGTTATACACCCGACAAAGGAATGTTTCTAATCAGATAAAATCAATAACTGAGAATGGTAAGTCGCATACGCAACCAGATGAGATCATTGCCTTATTCCAGCAGTATTATCAGGATCTCTATACGGAAGACTCTGTCCCTCCATCTAGTACAGAATATGAGTTTCTGAACAACTTTATAAATAACACCGAAGGTCTAAAATAATTAGATGATATTACACGTCAGGATCTGGAAGGCGAAATCACCTTAGATGAAGTTTTATTATCTCTAACCGCACTTGCTTCAGGTAAAGCAGCAGGCCCTGACAAATTACCCATATATCTATATAAAATTCTAAGTTCTCAACTGGGTCCAATACTTCATGATCTTTTTTTAGGTATTCAATGGAACGGGATAACCCCGGACTCCTGGAATTACACTAATATAATTGTCTTCCCAAAAAAAGGAAAATCACCTGAACAGTTAACGTCATAACGCCCCATATCATTAATCAATGCGGATTCCAAATTATATGCCAAGGTGTTAGCCACGAGACTTAGCAGGGTCATTGTGCAAATCGTCTCCCCGTGGCAGCATGGCTTTGTACCTGGTAAAGGAACAACAGATCATACTTCTAGGGTAATAGCTTTGTTTGATGCCATGACGGTCACGGGGGGTCGAATGTCAATGATACTATTAGATGCCGAAAAGGCGTTTGATCGCGTCTCATGGAAATTCCTGTGGGCAGTTATGAAGCTTAACAATTTCGGCCCTAAATTTATCAAAGCGATACGATCAATGTACCTATCTCCTAAAGCTAAAATACAATTGATGGGTTCTGAATCTGATGATATTAATATAACTAGAGGTACGAGGCAAGGTTGTCCTTGTTCCCCCTTATTATTTGCTGTATATATTAATCCCCTGATTTTGAAAATTATTGAGAGCCCCACTATCACTCCAATTGTTCTTGATCCGTTTTCTACTAAAGTACTAGCATATGCGGATGATATCGCGGTTGTAACATCAAACCCGATTGAAGCTATGGGGGAAATTGAAGCCATAACCACAGAATTTGGCACCTATTCTGGATATTCTCCAAACAAAACGAAGACAATTGTATTATGTACGGACAACATTGACTATAATGATTAAAGAAAAGCTGCAAATGCTACATACTTAGGAATTGTTATTACTCCCACCATTAAATCCATAATTAATTATAACCTTAATCCATTAATTCAAAATATAAAAAAAGATTTGGATAGAGTAAATGGACTTCATCTGACCATTATAGGACGAGCTAATTTTCTTAAAATGAATATACTTCCTAAATGCCTCTACCTGTTTAGAGCAATTCCATTGGCTATTGATCCTAAGATCCTAAAAACTCTTGAATCCCTTATGATTAAGTTTATCTGGCAACATGGTAAAATTCGAAGGTCTCATAAATTAATGTCTCTGCCTAGTGAAAGAGGTGGGATGGCAATACCCAATATTAGCATGTATCACTGGGCTGCACGTCTTAAACAAATGACCCCACTGATTAGCTATAATTTACAAGCATCACCCCCTGATAATAATAATATTCCACCTTCAATATATGAGTTACTATTAGGAGACAGGGCCAGTGGATTGTTCTTACAACAGATGGAGGCACGAGACTACACCCATGACCGGAAATACGAAATTATAAACGGCGCATTAAAGGTTTGGGGCAAAGTTACCAAACATCTGCAAATTAGTAATTTGAACAGGTATACTTCCTTATGGCATATGAAAGCGACCATACCATTTTCAAACGATACTATAGCAAGAAAATGGCAGAGACTTGGAATCCTGCGTGTTAAAGATTTTCTGGTACATGGCTTAGAAACTGCTTTCTTAGATGTTAAGGATAGATATCATCTTTCCAACGGGGATTACATTAAATATGTTCAATTATATACAAACCTTAAGGCTAAGAGAGCTACCCTTGGGCTAGAAAAAATAGATTTGTTGGAGGCCATTAATAGGTCTAATACAAGAATTGGTGTTATATATAATCTTCTTCTTGTAAACTTACAAGATGATTTGGAAAAAACTGAATCTAGATGGGCAATTAAACTTAGTAATCCGAATGTTGACATCTATAAAAGTCTTGAGCTGAGCCAACGACTGTTCAGGGCCAGCAACCTTAAAGCTCAAACATATAAAACTATTTTTTGCCTCTATTTTACACCCGCTAAACTATATTCCTGGGGTAAAAGGGAGAATGATGTTTGTCCAAGATGTACACAAGGACCAGCTAATTTAATACACATGCTAAGCAGCTGCCCCAAGCTCAATCAAATTAAACATATGATTGCTAATTATTGGGAGGTGCTGTTTGGTCATAATCTTCCAGAGACAGATTCACTGTTTATTTTAGGATATGATTCTTCAATCGCCCTATCAAAGAGCGAGCAAAATTTATTATTTATAGGCACAGCGGTACTTAGAATAATTTGTCGGCCCGCTGGAAAGAAGTTGAACCACCAAGCTTCCAGATGTGGCTAGCTCGCTTTTTAGCTGTTTTCAGCTTCGAAAGAGCCATATATTCAACAAGAGGAATTAAATGGAAGAAATTGGGCGAATCAATTTGGTCTCCAGTCTTGAGTTGGAAAGCAGGATTAAACCCATCTATTTAGACTTTCTTTGATGGGATGGAAGATAGTATACAGTCTAAAATATGTATTAAATATTGTTCTATTTTTTTATTCTTCTTTCTTATCGAATGGAAATTCTTGAACATGAAAATTATTATGATTATGAGTATGATGCCTTATGATTTTAACTTGTATTCCCTCTAACATGCCGGTTTCTCCTACGATCCTTGTGTATTATTATTTTGTTATGTACCTGTTTGGATTGAGTTCAATAAAAAAAAGAAAAGAAAAAAAAAGAGATTCTCAAGAAGAATCTTGGCTCTTGGTAATATCCTGTAATTCAGTCTGGTACAGTACATAGATAACCTGCTGGTCGCATCTGACACCAAAGAGGTCTGTAGACAAGACACTATCACATTATTAAATTACTTGACTGAGAATGGACATAAAATGTCTCCGAGTAAAATACAAAACTGTCAAAAGGAAGTTCTGTATCTGGGGCAACAACACTTTGAGAAGGGAGCAAGGAAGGTGTCACAAGAACAACTCTGTGATTCTAAAAATGAATCTACTCAAAAAGATGTCAGTATGTTTCTAGAAATGGTGGGCTACTGTCAACAGTGGATACACAATTTTGTCCTAGTGTTCAAACTTTTAAAAAAGCGGACAGACAAGGATGTGTTTGATCCGATACCATGGGGCAACAACTGAATAGCTGCATTTCTAGAGCTGACAAAGAGTCTCTGTCATGCCCAAAAACTGGAAATTCCTGAATACAATAACACATTTACTCTTTTATGCTGTGAGAGGGAGGGCTGCACTCTCTCAGTGCGGACTTGAATGCATGGGAACCCCTGAAGACCTGCACCCTATTTTTCTGCTACTCTTGATCCCAGGGCCGCAGCACTGCCTGTTTACCTTAAAGATGTAGCAGCAGTAGGTGTTAGCATTGAAAGATGTGAAAGCATAGTCAAGGCACATCCCCTTACTGTGTTAGTGCCTCATTCTGTTGACAAATCTGACAAATAGCAGGTTGACCAAATATGAACAGATCGTACACACCTTAGTGAATATAACTCTTAAACAGTGTGCCACGCTAAATTCTGCTACTTTGTTACCATCGCCTGAAAATGAAGTAGATGAGGGGGAGGTGGAACATGACTGTCTAGATGTTACTGAACTAAGCGCCAAGACCAGATATTCGAGATGAGCTCCTGGCAGAGTCTGATTACATACTGTTTGTGGATGGCTCTTGCCTGAGAGATGATGGGCGAACTCTGTGTTCCTCACTGGGGACATCGGATCAGCGCGAGGCTGCAGTGATCATTACTGTAGTTTTAACCTCTTATTGGCAGCGTTTCTGCATGATTTGGATGCAGACGCTGGGTCAGTTTTAGCACTGTTTATTTTGTCTCTGTTCCGACATTTTAATTCATAATTGCACTGCGCACTCACCCCTTGTTGTTTGGCCTCCCCAGCCCCGGTCCATCACGGCTGCTCGTGCCGATTGTGTGGAGGGCGGGCGGGCGCCATCTTGGGTGTAGCCTGAAGGCTGCCTGACCGCACTTAGCGGTCCAGCTGCTCGGGGGTAATTTGTATAAATTGCGATGTGTCCTCGTGCGCGCAGCGGACGAGCGCAGCGGGCGCGACGAATGCGCGCCGAAGTCACGCTTAAGTCAAGCCCGTCTGCGCCCGTCCGCGGCCAGACGGGGCTAGGGGCCGGGCATTATGCCCCTCTCATCTCTTATTCATCCGAGGGCCTCAAAACCCTACAAGGAAACTGGCCACTAGCGTCTTCCACTACTAGCACCATCTCTTCCCTTGGCCTCACTCCCCCATTGGCGCCGCTCCCCTTTTCCCCCTCTCCTTCCCCTTCCTCTCTGTCTGTCATCTTACTCAACACCAGGTCGGCGGTGAAACATCACCAAGACCTGTTTGTCCTACTGGATTCCCACAAGCCTGACATACTGTGTCTAACCGAGACCTGGTTCTGTGAGTCCTCCCTCCCATCCCTCTTAGCTGCCCTTCCCCCATCGTATGCGGCCCTTCGTGCCGATCGCTTGGCAGATAAGAAAGGGGGTGGTGTGGCGGTTATCGCCAGGTCGGAGTATAACTTTCAGCTCCTCCCTTCTACTCTCATCGACTCCACCGAGCACCTAGTGGTTCGCTCTTCTACCTTCTCTCCCCCGCTCATCTGCTTGCTAACATATCGGCCGCCCCAGCCCACTCCTTTGTTTATACCAGCTTTCCAGGATCTACTGGCTACATTGGCGGTCAATCATGCCTCAGTCTTAGTACTAGGGGATTTTAATTACTGGCCCAATGACCCATTTGAATGTCCAGCTTCTAAGCAATTTACTGAATCACTGCAATCAATGAATTTTACCTCCCACATCAATGTCCCAACCCATGTACGTGGTCACGTGCTCGACCAAGTCTGGTCCCTTAATCATGCCATTTCTTCGTTGCAAGTGTCCCCATGTCCATGGTCGGACCATGCTATCATCTCTTTTTCCCTCCATATTAATCTTGTCACTAAGACTCTGCCACAAAAAAACACTTGGGCACGAAGTTGGAATCGTGCCGATCTTGATGCCCTATCATCCTCTTTGCTAAACTCCTCCCCAGATCTGGCTGGCTTACCATCCTCTTCACAAGCTGTCGCGATTGACTCTTGGCTCACGGAGGCATGTAACATAATAGCCCCTTTACGCCGGATATCGACCAAAAGACCTAAGGAGGCAAACCGGTGGTTTAACGAACATTTAAAGGAAAAAAAGCTGTCCCTCCGGCGAGCTGAGAGACTGTGGAGAAGGAAGTATTGCCCTGTACAGAAAACGCGCTACCTGGCATTACTACAGGAATATAAAAAATCCATTTTAGAAGCAAAATCTGCTCACTTCTCTTCCAAAATTTTAGTGTCTGAAAATAAATCGAAAGAAATTTTCAATATCGTCAAGGAGCTGGCCTTCTCAGATAGGACCAGCCCCAACCTCCCCCTACCCAGGCCCTATGTGATTCTCTGAATCATTACTTTTTGGACAAAATTTTTAAGATCAAGACTAACATCCCCCGCCCCTCCTCTAGCTATGTTGATCCCCTTCCCCCCTCTGTTCAATCCTGCTTACTTTCGATTCCCCCTCTGATGGAAGAAGTTTTCTTGAGCTTACTTCCCAAGGTAAAATCGGGCTCCCCGGCCGACATTTGTCCGGCCCACATCCTCCAACGGATCTACTCAGTCTGCACTCAGCCCCCGATCACCTTTCTTAACAGCTCTCTTGCACAAGGGGTTGTAATTCCCGCCCTTAAATCGGCCTCTATTGTACCTATTTTAAAAAAACCTGGTGTTGACCCATCCTCCCCAACTAACTATCGGCCCATCTCCTTGCTACCCTATTTAGGCAAGGTGCTTGAGTGATACACCACGTCGGTACTTAGTGCCCACGTGGAAGCAACTGGCGGCTTGGCATCTTGTCAAGCGGGATTTCGGCCCAGGCATTCGACGGAAGCCGTTGTGGTGTCGGTCCAGGACGAACTCAGGGAGGGCTTGGACCAGGGCAAACACCAGGCTCTGGTACTCCTCGATCTTTCCGCCGCGTTTGATACGGTGGACCATTCCATCTTGCTTTCACGTATCAGAGCGGTGGGAATCGGGGGCTCAGCCCTGGTCTGGCTTTCGTCCTTCCTGCAGGACCGCACCCAGGCAGTCCGGCTGGGGGATTTCACATCAACTCCACGTAAGATCACCTGTGGTGTTCCCCAGGGCTCTTCTCTTTCCCCTCTTCTGTTTAATCTGTATATCTACCCTCTTATCTTTGCACTCCAGCAGCTGGAGGTCACTGTATATAACTATGCAGATGACCTCCAGCTCGTCTTTGATCTTTCTCCCTCTTCTCATTCTATTTCTAATTTTCAAACTGTTATGATTTTTATCAGGGATTGGATGAGCCACAACCATTTGAAGTTGAACCCCGACAAGACCGAGCTAGTTCTCACGGGTGGCTCCTCCAGTCCCTGGACTTCTTTTTCCTTCTGGCCCTCTTCCTTTGGTCCCTCGCCCACTCCCTCCCCTACCGTCAAGACCCTTGGCATAAGAATGAATAACCTTCTCACTCTTCATTCACAAGTTAGCTCTGTCGTCTCTTCCTGTTTCTTCACTCTCCGCACTATCCGCACTGTCTCTCGTTTCTTTTCCCCTCTGGCACTAAAACTAATCATGTCTGCCCTTGTGATCTCCCGGTTGGACTACGCCAATGCCCTTTACAACGGCATCCCGGCCTACAGTTTAAGAAAACTTCAGCTAGTGCAGAATCAGGCGGCTCGGCTAGTCTATGGCCTTTCCCGTTCTCATCACTCCACACCACTTCTAAAGGCTCTACACTGGCTGCCTGTCTGGCAGCGCTCTCTTTTTAAGATGGGCTGTATGGTCTTTCAGTCTCGCCAGGGAACTGCCCCTGCTTTTATCTCTGCCCTGTTGAAGGAATATGTTCCCATTAGGGAGCTCCGATCCTCGTCCCAAGCTCTCCTACAGGTTCCCCGTTTCAAGAGAAAAAAATGGGGTGGGTCCAAATTCTCATTTCTGGCACCCACCTTTTGGAACTCCCTTCCTGCCCATCTACGTCTGGCCAAAGATTATTCTTTCTTTCGTAAGGGCTTGAAGACTTTTCTGTTCAGCCAAGCTTTTCCACTGTGAATTCAATTCTGAACTGATTTCTGTTTATCCCTCTGTTTCTGCAGTCCATGTTCCCAAAAGCGCCAAGAAACCGTCTGGTGTATGTCGCGCTATAGAAATATTTTAAATTCAAATTCAAATTCTGAGAGCTGTAAATACAGTCTGTACCTTGGAGGGAGTAGTGGAAACCTCCTGGATTTGACGTGAAGCATATGCACTAGTAGCTTAATTTGTTGTTCTTACTAGAGCCTGCTGTGTTTCAGGCCAACTGAGAGTGACTAATGTTACTGATAGTCAGTAATGCTTTGGTGTGGGTCATCCACTTTCAAAAAGGGGGACCCCTGAGAAAGGATGTAGGTAGAGGAACAGGGGAAAAGACCAAAATCCACAAAAAATGAACTCTACCTGAATAAAGACATTCAAGAAGGTGTACTCATTACTTGATTAACCCCTTAAGCGCTGCCGTCGGCCATTGGCCGATGGCAGTGCTACCTCCCCAGTGCTGGTCACGTTCATTGAACGTCCGGTCAGCACCGGATCCAATGGACAGTGCAGCACTGGGGAGGAATTTGGGCCGCATTAAAGGGGTTAATTATTTTTTCATATATATTTTCAATACAAAATTATTAGTGCATTAATAAATATATACCTTAACTATAGAATTTTAGGAAAAATCAGATCCCATTGCACAACTTTCACTCAACAGCACTCAGCCACCTTCATACTCAAACCATACTCACGCAAAACCACAAATACATACATCACATATATACAAAAGAAGCTTCATATGCACCAACCCCCCTCACAATGTCTATTAATGTTCAAAAAGTGGATTTGTCCTACTCAACAGTGCAATAACTTATAAACATTTTTAACAGTTGATATGACTCCATTCAACCAAGTCGTCAGAATAGCTTCGATCGGTCAAAACCTATTTTCATTTCTAAAGAAGGACTTTTCAGCATAATTCATTGTTTTTTCAAAAACACATAGATCAAGCATATTTATGGAGGGAACTAATTCAAAGCGCCAGCGCGCTTTTCGGTGAAAAACCATTTTGTTTGGGTGCCACCTTCTTCAGGGTGCATATGATGTTTATTCAATGAAGGAGGCAATGGGACCTGTCAAAAGGAAGATATCAATAATAACATTACTTCATTGTGTAAGCGCAATTATCGCAGGTAGAGTAATTCAATCAATTAAATGTATTGCGAAGTAATGGTCAACAGCACAGAGGGTCACACTCTAAGATAAATCTATATACAAAATTAACAAAATGACTTAATGTAGAGACATATGCACTGCCCAAGAGGAGAGAAAATGTAACCTCATCCGTGCTCATGACGAGCTCAGCTCATCATGAGGCACAGTGCTCCGGTGCTCATGACGACCTGAGCTCGTCATGAGCCGTGGAACACTCGCATGAGGGGATAATTCCTCTGCTGTGCTGAGCGTTCCACGAAAACAGGTGTGGTCATGACGAGCTCAGCTCGTCATGAGCACACGAGCACTGTGCCTCATGACGAGCTCCGCTCGTCATGAGCACCGGGGCGCTGTGCGTGCCCCCCGGCCCCCAGCACAGCAGGAGATTACCCCCGCGCGGAAGGGGTTAAATGAAAATGGAGTCAAGATAAACAGAAAAAAAACTCAATAAGATAAGTGAATAGAAAAGAGACAGAAAACCGGAATAAAAACAAATAGATACTCAATCAAGGGTTGTCAAGGTGGGCTAAAATAGACAAAGATCAAGAGCAACATTCCAACTGTACTGCCTAAAGCTTGAACAGCTGTGTTTAAGAATCAGCAAATCAATTTTCTGAAGAAACCAAGTAACATAAATGAAAATGAATACAGAGAAAAAAGGCATAATAATAAAATTCATAAACGACTGAATGTATTAAAATCGATTATTTTCAAGTTTCACAGGTAATATTCATTGATGCTTACCTGTCATACCAAAAATAGAGAATATTAATAAGGCTTCAACTCCCCTAGAAGCCAAGGACAAATGCCGGTACTAGTTCTCTGTAATTCTGGCCTATAGATAGAAACAAGTTCGTCATATCTTAAATAGTTCTAGTTCTCGTAAAATGCTAGGAAAACCTGATGATGTTGTCTAAAAATATTATGTCTGACCGAATAATTTGAAGGTTATTGTGCAACGAGTTAAAGCTGGGCGCGCTGGGACACTAGTTAAGATCGATTGATTTGCATAATTCAAATGCCAGTCTTCAGCTATATAAAAACAAGAGCGTGTCCTGCCGAGGTTCTGAAAGAGTAATACTGTGCAGTAGCAAAGTATCCAAATGGGGAACAAAGTTTCATCAGGTGCAAAGAATAGCACGCTGCCTAAAGTAAACAAACAGTCACTCACCTTCTTTTGGTTACACAGTGAATAATGGCCTTTGCAAAAAATTGATCAGAAGGGATACTCAGAGCTAAAAACATGGAAAAAGAAAGGGAAGATGTAGAGCAAGAAAAATTATTACTGCCTGGCATCTCATGAAATAACACGGGCACAAATGCATTAGATGAGCTAAATTAAAATTGGTACCTTGTAGAGGCAGCTTCATGGAAATGAAACCCGCTTTATGTTGTTAGTTCTTATTGAGCAGCCAAGCAAAATTCCCTGACCTGTACGGAGCAAGAACCACAATAACAATTTGTTTAAAGTAAAGTCTGCTAATAAGGATTTCCAGTCGAAAAAGCGTCCTGATAAACTAAATAAATTACCTGGATGCAAAAAGATATGCAATAAACCGGCTCAAGGGTGATAAAGCGTCCCGCAGGCGATAAGGTGGTTCGAACTAAGGTCTAATTAATTAGGGCGCTTAAATAATACAATAAGATCACACGTCAGTATCACACAGTCGCGCAGAACGTATATCTCACCGATTGCCACTGTGTATCTGTTCCCTAAAGGATTCTTAAAGAAATATGATCCCCTTTAAAGAAATTAAAATAAAATAAACACCTGGAGGTTACCGTGTCAGCCGCGTTCACTAATCCTAGTCAGGTCACACAAAAGGGAATAAGTATCTCAATGCTAAATCCTTGAGATCTAAGGATAAAAAATAGCACAATCGCTCTATGCTCTAATTAAGATTGACTCGTATATTCAAACCGTGTATTCATAGTTTTTTTTAATCGAGAATCCCTGCAAGCGTGTCGGGTCTTATTCGATTTGGAAAATAAAAGCAGGACCTTCTAGCATAATAGAGAGAGACAGACAATAATCCAAAGAAGTAAAAAATAAAATAGAATAGAAATAGCACACATGTACTAGTTAAAACCTGACCGTAAAACAGCTCAAAGGGCAATTTCAGCCGCCAGCAAGCTGGGTATAGATATCTTAGGTAACAAGCAAAAAGAACATATTTGAGTGGTTGACAGATGCGAAAGTTCTAAAAAATCGAATTTTTCCTTCGGCAAGCTGGATATAGATATAGATATCCCAGCTGGCAAGGAAAAAGAACATATAGAGTAGTAGATAGGTGCGAAAGTTCAAAAGAATCACATTTTCCCATGGAAGGAATTCATTCAGTCCCTTATCCCTTATCCCTTATTTCAAGAATGATCCATCGGAGATCCTCCTCCGTATATATTTAGCTTCCGCCCAATGACCGACCAAGGGTGCTCTGGGTTTAGATATTCTGATGTTGGACTTGTGTTCCCCTATTCTGATCCTGCACTCTCTGGCTGTGTCCAAAGAACTAGAGAAGAAGCTGAAGCAGTCTAAAAGTGTAGATGAGGGAAAAAAGAAAGTGGAGGAAATCACAATTGAATTAGATTCCTTCTATGAGTATCTGTTCAAGAGAAAAACCTAGAAACTCAGAAAAGACGTAAGACTTTTTTCCCAGGAACGTGTGTATCCGTTCCTTACCGAGAACTTCTACACCCCCAACAGTGAGAACACTACTAATACTACCAACCCAAACTGGGGTAACAGACACATTATCACCTTCTCACATACAACAGATTTAGAGAGCGAGGGTCCCCCTATTACATTCCTCAGTACAGACAGGAAACGGAGAGACCCACAACCGTAAGTTGTTTTGTAGGCAATCGACGGGGCAATTATCGTCCCTGCTACCAGAATCGATACCAAAATCAACATCAGAACCAACAGCAGAGGGGTCAGTATCTAGAACAAGTTCAACCACAGAGGTACATACAGACACACCAACACCAGTACTGGAGAACATAAACAACATACCAGTATTTAATCTCTCTAGTTATCAAATGGACTGCTCTACCAAAGCGCTCTTGACCAAAGGGCTTTCCTTTGTTCTACTAATATAAAAAGATTTGAGCTTATGAAAGATCTGCCTGCCTTTTTTTGAAGAGTGAAAGTTAGGAAATATTTTCAAAATAGAAACACCAATACGGACAATGATAATCTATCAGGATTGAGACCACCTTCCAGTTTTACTCCTGGCATTGACCTTGTGGGTATGGAGGTTAGTATGTTTGTAAAGGCTGTTCTTAACAAAATATAGGAAGTTATCAAATGTGTACCTAATCCTTCCTACAATATATCCAAGGAGGAAAATGCTGCCCTCAACATTCTCAAGAATAGTAGTAATCTCACTATTAGGCCTTGCGACAAGGGTGGCAGCATTGTTATTTTTGATACCGACAGATACAAAGAGAAAATGGGAGACCTTCTTGGCTCACCAAGACATTATCTCAGGATTATGTCTAATCCTGAACATAGAGTAAAACGTAGGACTCTTCGTGAGGCTGAAGGTGCAGCAGTGAGAGGAGAGATCTGCCAGAATTAGGCAGAATATCTCACCCCCACACATACACGCTAACTGATAATTTACAGAATACCAAAAACCCACAAGTATCAAGTGGATCCCCCTTTGAGACTGATTGTCTCCACCATTGGATCAGCCACCGAACCTCTGTCTAAATACATCAACAAGTTCCTACAACCACTGGTGGCTGCCCTACCTTCATATGTTAAAGATACGGGGCACTTCGGCCCACATGCATCAAGCACTTTTTCATTCGCAAACGGTGCGATTCCTTAAAATCGGCCGTTTGCAAATGCAAAAGTGCTTTTTGGGATGCATGAAGCAATTTTAGAATTCGTAACATGTTTGCGAATTCTAAAATTGCGGGTGCTTTTAAGAAGTCGCAGATGTGCGATTTCTTAAAAGCAAAGCATCATTATTTTAAAAAGTGAAAATTCGCAAATAGGGTGCCAAATTTACCGAGTGGTTGAACCACTCGGTAAATTTGGAAAAAGTGTTTAAAATGTTAAAAATACTTTTTTTTCAACATTCATGTTACGGACACACATGTCCTTAGGACATGTGTGTGTGCAACGTGATGCGAAAAATACATTTCAGGGGTGCATGCACCCATGAAATTTTCTAAGTGCCACTCGCAATTTGCATTGACTCCTATGGGCCTTTTGGCCCATAGGAATCAATGGGAATTGCGAAAATTAACTTAAGAATTCGGTATTTCTTTGGGATTCGGTAAAAATTGCGATTTTTACCGAATCACAAAGAAATACCGAAAAAAATGATGCATAGCATTTTGCACTTCTTAATTTGCGATTCCGTATTTTTCGCAAATTAAGAAATGCAAAATGACACAATGATGCATGTGGGCCTTCATCTCTAGGATAGAAGGACTCCAGTACAAACAACAAGAAGTCCTAGTGACCCTGGTTGTTGAATCTTTATATTCCAACATTCCTCAGAAAGAAGCATTGAGGGTACTCAGTAACATTATCGATACGGAAACAACGTTACATAATTACTGATTTTCGATTCAATGCCTCGAGATTGTCCTAGAAGAAAACTTCTTCGAATTTGATGGCAACTTTTATCAGCAGGAGCAAGGCATCAGCATGGGGGCTGCCTGTGCTCCCAGCGTTGCCTGCCTCTATATGGGGCATTTTGAACAACGCAACATTTACAACAAGCTTGCCTCTTTCTTTGAAAACATCTGCCACTGGTCGCGGTTCATAGATGACATTTTTTTCATCTGGAACGGCGACCAGGAGGCTTTGGATGAATTCATCCAATGGATTAATGCAGCAGACATCAACCTCAGGTTTACTGCACATACGAGTACCCACAAACTGGAGTTCCTGGATGTATGGGTGAGACACCAGGATTCCAAACTGATGGTGTCCTAATACACCAAACCCTCAGCCAGGAACACCCTCATCCACTTCAGTAGCTTCCACTCGAGAAGCCAAAAAGATGGAATTCCATTCAGTCAGTTTCTATGTCTACGTAGAACCTGTACTTCCATCAAGTTCTATCTTTATAACGCAGAACTGATGAAGGAAAAATTCATACAAAGAGGGTACCCACCTAGGATGATTAGAGATGCCCTGAACAGGGCACGCTTCTATAACCCAGACTCCATGTTCCAACCAAAACAACAAGAACAGACAGACAAATTAGTCTGTGTCACAAAACCATTTTCAATTGACAACAAAATCCGGCAAATTGTGAATTCACAAAGGCATCTACTCAAACTGGATAGCCAAACAGTACGTATGCCCAAACCACTATTTGCATTCCGCAGAAACAAAAACTTGAGGAACTTGTTGGTCAAAGCTAAATCCCTGAAGCGGTGAGTATTGGTCCAAAAATCGATCACAGGAGACTTCCCTATAAATGGAAACCATAAGTGCATAACATGTCATGCAAGAGCTAACGCCATTGTTAGCAACCGGATTTGCACAAACAATCACACTATACAACTGAAAGAAATAACCAACTGCAGGACTTCACATTGTATCTATGCTATTGAGTGTCCCTGCAACTTAACCTATGTAGGGGAAACAACCAGAGAGTGCAGGATCAGAATAGGGGAACACAAGTCCAACATCAGAAGATCTAAACCTGCAGCACCCTTGGTCAGTCATTGGGCTGAAGCTAATCATACGGGAGAGGATCTCCGTTGGATCATTCTTGAAAAAATACGCCCACAGAAAGGCTCAGACAGTACCAACATATGCAGGAAACGCGAAGTATTTTGGATATTCTTACTCAATTCAAAGGATAAGGACTGAATGAATCCCTTCCATGGGAAAATGCGATTTTTTAGAACTTTCGCACCTGTCTACTACTCTATACATTCTTTTTGCTTGCCAGCTGGGATGTCTATATCCAGCTCGCCAATGGAAAAATGCGATTTTTTTTAGCATCTGCCAACCACTCAAATATGTTCTTTTTGCTTGGTAGCTAGGATATCTATACCCAGCTTGCCAGGGGCTGAAATTGCCCTTTGAGCTGTTTTACGGTCAGCTTTAACTAGAACATGCATGCTATTTCTATTCAATTTTATTTTTTACTTCTTTGGATTATTGTCTATCTCTCTCTATTATGCTAGAAGGTCCTGCTTTTATTTTCCAAATTGAATGAGACCTGACGCGCTTTCAGGGCTTCTGTATTATTAAACCTATGAATACACGGTTTGAATATACAAGTCAATCCTAATTAGAGAATAGATCGATTGCGCTATTTGTTATCCTTAGATCTCATGGATTTAGCATTGAGATACTTATTCCCTTTTGCATGACCTGACTAAGTTTAGTGAACGCGGCTGATGCATAAATCTCCAGGTGTTTATTTTCTTTTCTTTAAGGCGGATCATATTTCTTTAAGAATCCTTTTGGGAACAGATATGCAGTGACCATCGGCAAGATCTACATTCTGCACGATTGCGCAGATTCTGATGTGTGATCTTATTGGATTATTTAGGTGCCCTATTATTTATTATTTATTTATTATGTTTTGGCTCTCAAAGAGGGCCACATAAACATGTACAGACAAAGCAACACAGTCATCAAAAGTACAAGAATTATAAAAACATAGTATTCGAACCGTAATAGCTACACTGCAAGCCATCAGTCCCACAAGGCCGGGCCGGCACAATTTTCCAGAAAAATTAATAAATAGCTAAAAATCCTTTAAAAAAATTAAAAACATAAGCACAAAACATTTCATTTGGTGGGCAATAAAGTGCATGAAGAAAATCTTGTAAAGTGACAATGCTGAGGCGTAGACAGATTACTTTAAGCCATCGATTGCGCAAGCTACGTAACATAGGACAAATCAAAAGTACATGCATACAGTCCTGGTTATTCAATTTACATAAATTGCACAACGGTGAAGTGCCATGCCATTTGGACAGCAACACGTTAAGAGGGATTAAGTCATAACGTAATAAAAACCAAAACCTACGTATCCCATGTGGTAAGTTCCACAGGGCATACGGTTGAGGCTGTTTCAACCTATAGGAGGAGATGAGCGGCTCCACATTCCTTTTATCTCCAACTGTTTTTTTGTCAGATAGAAAACAATACTCCCACGAAGCCTCCTTAAGGACCTGCTTTAACTGCGTGGGAGAGTAGGAGAAAAGAGCGTTTTCATCCAGTCTAAGGATTTTCACAGCCCCTCTAAAATTACTAACGAGCTTAGAGAACTCCTTAAAATTGCCCAAAAGTTCATTTTTGAGTAAAACTCGCAGGGTTCCTTCTCTCGCTCTGGCCAAACTGGCTACCCACCTTATTAAGGCGCACAGCCCCTGAACCCAGGCACTCCTGAGTCCAAAATCCAGCCTGCAGGCGGCCAGTGGACAGGCATTGTTAAGAGTCGAGAGGGATCTTAGGAGTTTTCCCTCAGTCTTGTGGCAAAAGTCCCAATATTTTATCTCTATTATTTCTATACCATACAAGATGGTCGCGGGGATTTTAGCTCTAAATACTTCTAAAAGGCTAGAAAAATGTCTTTTCCCCGTTGCCAGGTATAGGGACTTTAACCCATTGCCATGGGCAAGAGCTTTGCGAGAGCAATGCTCTATATGGAGATTCTCGCTCATATTGGCCGAGAATATTTTCCCTAAAGAGGTATAACAAGTTACGACCTCCAATCTATGCCCTCCAATAGCCCAACCAAAATTTGTCGAGCGGCATTTCTTCCTACCAGCAATACACATCACTTTACTTTTATTAATATTGATCTTCATATGATGCTCCCCGGCAAAGTCCTGAAGAGCCTGAAGCCGATTTGCCAGACCCACGGGAGTTAAGTCAAGCAATAACACATCATCGGCATACATCAGACAGGCTATTGGCACCCCTCCTATCAACGGTGCGATCCCCTCACTGTGGGACACAGCAGCAGGGAGGTCAGTTGTATATAGGGAAAACAACAGGGGCGCCAATAAGCAGCCCTGTTTAAGGCCATTCTGAGAAGGTATTTTGGCCGAAAGCCCCCTTTCGCCCCCCATTAAGACCCTGCACCAGGTCTCAGTGTGCAGAGCCCGCACCAATTCCAACAGGGGAGTAGGGACACCCAGCGTCGCCAATTTTCTCCACAGCGTTCCCCGATCTACTTTATCGAACGCTGTGGAGAAATCAATGAAGGCGGCGTATACAACACCCCCTCTCACCTGGACATATTTATCAGTAATAACCTGAAGGGCAGTCAGGTTGTCCAGAGTGCCATGTTCCCTTCGGAAACCAGTCTGTTCCAACGGCAAGATGTTGCGCTCCTCGACCCAATCAGAAAGAGAACTCAGGAGGCATTTCGCAAAGACCTTTCCGATGGAGTCGAGGAGCGCAATCATGCGATAGTTACTGGGGCTGTCCCTTGCCCCCTTTTTAAAGATAGGGACCAGAATGCTTCCTCTCCACGATGCAGGGACACATTTGGAGAGATGGCATGCCCTAAACAGGGGGTACAAGATTTTGCTCCAGGTTAAAGGGTCTTGTTTTAGGACCGTCATCGGAAGCTCATCCGGTCCCATGGCCCCAGAAGATCGCATATTTTTTATAGCCAACTCGATTTCCTTCTCAGAGGGAAAGAAGATCGAGTCATCAGGGGCAGCATACATGAAGTTATCCACACCTGTGGTCCCGTTCCCTGCATATAATTCACGGATATGAGAGGACCATAGATCTTCTGGTATAGCTATGGGAGTAGGGGAGTGGCGTGTACCACATCCTTTCCCAATTATTGCCCAAAAATCTTTAATGTTGCCATATGCAGCAGATTCCCTTAATTTAATCCATACTTCATCCTCCCTGTCCCTTTTAATTTTTAGCTTGAGTCTGCTTCTCTTTCTTTTTAACCTAGCGATATCTTTCCCACGTTCCGGTACCCTTTCAACGTACTGTGCACGGATTAGTTTATTTAATTCCCTATTCAGATTACGCAGAGTCAGAGGAACTACCTCTCCTTTTTTCCTAGGGGGGACAGTTTTTTTAGCATTCAATAGAATCTTTAACATGAATTCCTCAAAACAAACTATTTCATTTCCGTTCCACATTTCTATTTCCCTAAGGGTATCGGTCAGTAGCTCCTGCACCCCATTAATGGCAGCATTATTCCAGAAGCATCTTCCAGATGTAGAGTGGAAGGTAGCCTCCTTGCCATTTAGCGACCAGGATGCCGTATTCAGAGAATTTAACGAAATTGATAGTAACAATATACTGTGGTCGCTCAAAGTCGTGGGTGTGATCTTTAAGTCAAGAATCTGGGGAAACAGACTGTAGCTGGCGATAGCATAGTCCAAAATTGATGACCCAAAGGGGGATTTGTGGGTATAATTTGCGGGGACGTCAGATGGAAATCTTCCATTTAAGATAATACCATCCCCGATCGCTAGTTCTTTTAACAAGATCTTCCCCCTTTTATTTGTCCTTAAGTTTTCAGGGAAAAGCGTCTGGGGGATGCAATGTACTTCCTCCTTAACTTTATCCCTGAAGAGTTTTAGACTAGCGTTTGAAACTTTACAATTCAAATCACCAATAAGCAAAATTACAGGAAAAGGAGGTGAATTTTTTATCTTTTCCATATACTGGAGAACCCGCTGCAATTTATCATTAAAACATTCCTCAGGCGGAATATACACATTAAAAATTACCATGGGGTATTTTACATTATCAAGGAACATATTTTCTAATGTTATTGTATGGAAAAGTCTGCTGGAATCAATATAATGGGAAAATCTCCATTGAAACTTATTTGACAGTAAACAGGCGAGCCCCCCCCTAGCATGCCCTTTCTTAGAGGGCGCAGCCGGAACTTCCAAAACATAGAAATCTTTTAAAGGCGTTAACCTATCTATGCACCATGTTTCCTGGATGCACAATATATCAGCCTCCAGAGTGGATAAAAAGGTCATTTTCTCCGGGCTACTATGGAATCCGGCCGCGTTCCAGGAAATTATGTTTAAGGCTGGGTTAAAGATGGTGGAACAATTTGGGGTAATCCCTATTTTTTGTTGATAATGCACTATGAAGCCAATTCCACCGGTTATTGTCATCATTGAGTGTGGAATTCTCAACTAGTGGAAGAGGCTTCACGTGCGATACTGAGCGTTTTCCCCTGGAAACCCAAATTTTCAGGTCTCTCAGAGGAGAGGTTACCCCGTTTTGCTCACCACCCCTCAACCCCTGCTTATCGAAAGAGTTTGGCTTGCCTGGGGTAGAGATAGGGAGAATATCAATACCTAAGCGTTGAAAATTTTCAGCCTGTTCTAGTATCAAATTTGTTATGATAGGGGAATAAAATTTCACCCGAATACTCAGAACCCGACTTCCACCCAACAGAGTCACCAGTTCTATGTCTCTAGACTGAATGTGGTAGAGACATTCAACCTCACTGAAACGCTTGAGAAGCCAGGCTCTATTTAATAAGAGGTCAGTATCAAATAATGGAACAAAATCTAGTACACCCACATCCACAGGGGCCTTTGACATACTTACAGGCCGGGCCGGAGGGCGAGAATTTTCAGAGTCAATTGTTACCACAAAGGGGGGGGCCAGAGGGTTTAAAGTCCCGGATGGATAAGAAATTGGTCCTCCTAGTGCACTCCGAGAAGGAGAGCCTGGGAGAGAGCCCCCAATTTGTGGTAAATCTTCCTGGAAAGGCAGGCTACCTTGTTCATTTTCCTCCTCCACTGAGGTTGAAGTGGTTAAGTTCACATCCATGTCCACTTTTAAGGAAGTAGATAAGGATTCCCCATTCCTTATTTCATTCTCCCTTGCCTCTGTGCATTTTTGGAAAATGATCCTCCGTTGCTTCTTCTTTCTATATTTTCGAATTGGTTTCCTCTTACTGGCTTTGGTACTTTTTTGTTTGCCATATTTTCTCTTTTCTTCATTAACCTCAGGTTTGTCGGCCAGGAGATCTTTTCCGCAATCTGGGACAAAGATAGGAAATAACTCCTGGACCGTTTTGGGGCCAGGCAAGACTTTATCCTCCTCCTCTATCTCCAGGACTATATTCTTGATACAGTTAGATGCTGCAGTATGGGGCACCTCCTTATGAGGGACCATAGAAGGTTCTTCATTTTTCCTATCTAGTTCGCTTCTAATGTCTTTGAATTTCCCCTCAGATACAGATTGTTCAGGCTTAGGGGGAGAGGCCTTACTCGAATCCGGCACTTTCTGCAGCAATAACTTTAGGATTTGGGTAACTGATTCAAGGATACAGTCCGAGCTGCCTACAAATTTCCCTAGAAGCAGCAAAATTGAAGCAAGAAGTTGTTCCAGCGCGATCATGGACTCAGAGATCGGCTTTTCTCGTGCTTCCGTAGTGCAAATATTATCCAGGAGATTGAGGTCGGGGCTCTTGGAGGAGTTTAGCAAGTCAGATATTTCATGTCTATTTAACGACGGGGTGCTACTATACAGCATTAACCCTGATGGGGTGGCTCCCCCCTGAACTTTAAATTGCTCCAGAGATTCCACTTTAGCAGGGCTTACGTAGCGTCCCCATAGTTCCAGATCAATGGATAGTGCAGACAGGTCATCCCCCGGCCTGTCATTCATGGATAACTGAGGGATTGATGGTATGTGCACTGGCTCACTTACAATCATCAGCTTCCCGTCTGTAGGGTCCCGAAAGGGAGACCCCCCTACCATAGTTTGGGGGGCCCCCTGCTGGACCTGGGGAGATCGGGGCTCAGAGGTAGTTGGAAAGTGTACTTCCAGGGCTATAGTATCTGGATTATCTAGAGTCGCACATTTAGTTTTTTTTATACCAGATAGATCCCAGAGTTCAGATAACTGACATTGTCCTTTCAAAGGTGGGTTGTTTACTGACTTGTTTCTTGTGCGGATGGTAGTTAATTTTCGGGCAGGTTTTTCTCCCACTACCCTTCCTGATCGTAGAGTTTTAGACATTTTCCACAGTAATAAAAAGAAATGTAGCAATATAAAACGTATAAAAGTCTGGAATAAAGTCAGTCCCTGGCGGAGCAGATAGGACCAGGGTGCAGTATAGCTATCACAGTACTTGCATAAAATTACCCTCCTACTCAAATGGGCACAGATGCAAACAGGTAATAACAGTGTAAGTAAAAAAATAAAATATAAGGGACCGGGCCCAGCCCGGCCTACCTCGGTCACTGAGGGCCACAGAGGGCCCGCCCTTTGCCCGGGCTTAGCCCGGCGCACGCCCGCGCGCGTCCCGCGACGCGGGACCTATCTCCCCGATTTGAAGCGCCTCCTGGCGCGAAATCCTTAGGTGGGCGGGGTCAGGTGAGGTCAGCCGCGGGGAGTGGTGGGGCTTGTGGTCTCCCCCCTCGGCGGCCGCTCGCAGTGATGGAAAATGCAGCGGCAGCGGGGGAGACCTGAAGGAGACAGCCAGATGGTCGAGAGCGTCCCTTGCCACCTACAGCCTTCACGGAGACAGCAGCAGAATCCTCAGGTATGGCCAACAGCACAGCGGTCCTTTTTCACTCGCAGCACGGAGCACACGCTCCTCAGCACCTCTCTCCCCGATTTGAAGCGCCTCCTGGCGCGAAATCCTTAGGTGGGCGGGGTCAGGTGAGGTCAGCCGCGGGGAGTGGTGGGGCTTGTGGTCTCCCCCCTCGGCGGCCGCTCGCAGTGATGGAAAATGCAGCGGCAGCGGGGGAGACCTGAAGGAGACAGCCAGATGGTCGAGAGCGTCCCTTGCCACCTACAGCCCTCACGGAGACAGCAGCAGAATCCTCAGGTATGGCCAACAGCACAGCGGTCCTTTTTCACTCGCAGCACGGAGCACACGCTCCTCAGCACCTCTCTCCCCGATTTGAAGCGCCTCCTGGCGCGAAATCCTTAGGTGGGCGGGGTCAGGTGAGGTCAGCCGCGGGGAGTGGTGGGGCTTGTGGTCTCCCCCCTCGGCGGCCGCTCGCAGTGATGGAAAATGCAGCGGCAGCGGGGGAGACCTGAAGGAGACAGCCAGATGGTCGACAGCGTCCCTTGCCACCTACAGCCCTCACGGAGACAGCAGCAGAATCCTCAGGTATGGCCAACAGCACAGCGGTCCTTTTTCACTCGCAGCACGGAGCACACGCTCCTCAGCACCTCTCTCCCCGATTTGAAGCGCCTCCTGGCGCGAAATCCTTAGGTGGGCGGGGTCAGGTGAGGTCAGCCGCGGGGAGTGGTGGGGCTTGTGGTCTCCCCCCTCGGCGGCCGCTCGCAGTGATGGAAAATGCAGCGGCAGCGGGGGAGACCTGAAGGAGACAGCCAGATGGTCGAGAGCGTCCCTTGCCACCTACAGCCCTCACGGAGACAGCAGCAGAATCCTCAGGTATGGCCAACAGCACAGCGGTCCTTTTTCACTCGCAGCACGGAGCACACCCTAACCTAATTATTTAGACCTTTGTTCGAACCGCCTAATCGCCTGCGGGTCGTTTTATCACCATTGAGCCTTTAATTGCATATATTTTTGCATCCAGGTAATTTATTTCATTTATCAGGACGTTTTTCCGACTGTAAATCGTTATGAGCAGACATTAATCTAAACACATTCTTATTATGGTTCTTGCTCTGTACAGGTCAGGGAATTTGGCTGGCCGTTCCATTAGAACTAACGACATTAAGCGGGTTAAGCTGCCTCTATAAGGTACCAATTTTAATTTAGCTCATCTAATGCCTTTGTGACCGCGTTACTTCATGAGATGCCAGGCAGGAATAATTTTTCTTGTTCTACATCTTCCCGTATTTTTCCATGTTTTTAACTCGGAGTACCCCTTCTGATCGTTTTTTGGGAAACAGCGTTATTCACCGCGTGATGGGGAGAGGGAGAGTGCCTGTTAGTTTACTTTAGGAAGTGTGTTATTGTTCGCGCCTGATGAAACTTTGTTCCCAATTTGGATACTTTGTTACAGCGTAGTATTACTCTTTCAGAACCTTAGCAGGACACACTCTTCTTTTTATATCGCTGAAGACTAGCATTTGAATTCTGCAAATCGATCGATCTCAACTAGTGTCCCAGCGCGCCCATCTTTAACTCGTTGCACAGTAACCTTCAAATTATTCAGTGAGACATAATATTTTTAGATGACAGCATCTGGATTTGGTAGCATTTTACGAAAACTAGACCTATTTCTGATATGATGATCTTGTTTCTATCTATAGGCCAGAATTTCAGAGAACTAGTAGCGGCCTTTGTCCTTTGCTTCTAGGAGAGTTGAAGCCTTATTAATATTCTCTATTTTTGGTAGGACAGGTAAGCATCAATGGTTATTACCTTTGAAACTTGAATTTAATACACTCAGTCATTTACGAATGTTATTATTATGCCTTTTTTCTCTGTATTGATTTTCATTTATGTTACTTGGTTTCTTCAGAATATTGATTTGCT
The DNA here is from genome assembly GCF_964263255.1 of Lissotriton vulgaris. NCBI lineage: Eukaryota > Metazoa > Chordata > Amphibia > Caudata > Salamandridae > Lissotriton > Lissotriton vulgaris. The sequence continues at coordinate 1,045,354,371 of NC_141697.1, read as the reverse complement.
GTTTCCTAAACACAGCTGTTCAAGCTTTAGGCAGTACAATTGGAATGTTGCTCTTGATCTTTATCTAGTTTAGCCCAGCTTGACGACCCTTGATTGCGTATCTATTTGTTTTTATTCCGGTTTTCTGTCTCTTTTCTATTCACTTTTCTTATTGAGCTTTTTTTCTGTTTATCTTGATTTTATTTTTTATTTGAATTTTTTCTCCTCTTGGGCAGTGCATGTATTTCTGTATTAAGTCATTCTGGTCATTTTGTACATCGATTTAACTTAGAGTGTGACCCTCTGTGCTGCTGACCATTACTTTCCAGTACATTTAATTGATTGAATTAATCTACCTGCGATAATTATGCTTGCACAATGCAGTAATGTTATATGTGATATCTTCCTTTTGACAGGTCCCATTGCCTGCTTTATTTAATACATATCGTATGCAGCCTGAAGAAGGTGGCACCCAAACAAAAAGGTTTTTCACCGAAACACGCTTTAAATTAGTTCCCTCCGTAAATATACTTGATCTATCTGTTTTTGAAAAAACGATTAATTATGCTGGAAAGTTCTTCTTTTGAAATGAAAATAGGTTTTGACTGATCGAAGTTATTCTGAATAATTTGTTGTAATGGAGTCATATCAACTGTTAAAAATGTTTATAAGTTATTGCACTGTTCAGAAGGACAAATCTGCTTTTTGAACATTAATAGACATTGTGAGGGGGCTTGGTGTATATTAAGCTTCTTTTGTATATATGTGATGAATGCATTTGTGGTTTCGCGTGAGGATGGTTTGAGTATGAAGGTGGTTGAGTTCTGTTGAGTGAAAGTTGTGCAATGGGATCTGATTTTTCCTAATATTTTGTAGTTAGGGTGTGTATTTATTAATGCAATAATAATTTTGTATTGAAAAATATTTAAAAAAAATAATAAATCAAGTAATGAGTACACCTTCTTGAATGCCTTTATATTTATGTTAATGGTCCAGCCAGGGTGGCCCATGTAATATATGATATATGATGTATGATGTATAGCATATATTGAATTGAAATAGGTAGAGTTCATTTTTTTAAAAATTTTTGGTGTGGGTCATGACTTTGGACAGCTGTAGTCCCTGAGGGGATTTATGACATCATCTGGGTCCCCAAATAAAAATGAAGAATAGGTCAAGAAACTATTGAAAACTTTGCAGACGCCTAGCGAAATTGCAGTTGTAAAATGTTCAGAACATAGGAGTGGAAATGACCATGTGACAGTTGTCAACCGTTATGCGGATGAGGTTGCATGGTATTGTGCTCATGGTCCCAAACCATAAATGGAGAATATGTAAATGAATCTGAGACCAGCTTGAACCTGTTGTTGTAAATGGATTATACTTTGGAAGAAATTAAAATATTGCAAAAAGAAGTACCAAGGGCAGAACAGCAGAACTGGGTCAAAAGGGATGATGAGATTTGGGGATCAACAGATGGAAGACATATGCTGCCTGATAGTCTGCTGTCCCCAATCCAGCTGTCATACTGATTCAGATTCCACGTGAGGCTGAGTTGTTCACTGTGGTCAATTTGTGTCAGGCTTTCTTTTTCATACCCTTGTACGAGGACAATCAGTACCTTTTCGCCTTACGGTTCCAGACCCATGCTGCTTGATATTTTGCGATCCCCAATAGCTAGACACTTTAATTGTCATGCATATTTTGATAGGGATGTCATGGGCAGGTTGTTAGGATAGAACTGGTACAATCCCTGGTTCAGGTTGATGACAAAGTCTGTGCCACCAAAGCGTTGTGTACCAGCAGATGAACATAGGCAGAAAGACTCCAGGGACATTGAGACACATAGGGAGATCTGAAGGTGCGCTCAAAAGGTTGTACCTACACTTCTTCAAAATGCCTAGTGAAATGGGCTGAGATATGTCCTGGTGGTTGTATGTATTTTCTCATAGTGACGCTTATCCAACAAGGAAAAATGAAAGTATCACAGTAGGTAAGCTGTTGTTGAGGGAATTATTCTCCTAGTTCGAATTTCTGTCTACTCTGGAGTCAGACCATTGAACTCATTTTAATCATGAGATCCTGAAAATCTTTTGCGCAACACTGCAGGAAGAACAGAGACTGCACTGTAGCTATCAACCGTAGGCTTCTGGTATTGTGGAGTAGGTCAATAGCACGTTGAAATTCCGTTTAGCCAAGGTGTGCGCTTCTACCTCTTGGAAGTGACCAGATGCTTTGCCTTTGGTGTTGATGAATCTACTCCATATTCCTTATCGGAGGACAGTACTGTCTCCCCAAGAGATCATCGTAGGTAGAACAATGAGGTTGTCTGCCGTACCTGCAAATGCACCTGTGAACATTACAGATTATATGATTCTTGACTACTGCAAGGAGCTAGCGGACGTGGTGTGTTCTGTGTCTCATATGGTTGGAGCTGCACTGCTCTCCTGTATCAGGAACCATGCCATGAACTCAGTACCGGAAATTCGGTCTTGGTAAAGAAAAATTCTCCTAATGATGTGCTTGGAGCCTTGCTCGTAGAGACCTTTACAAGTAATTTCGATGACCAATGCTGCTGTTATATGTGAAGGCGTGCGGAACTCTGTGCAAGGCTCACCCACCCAATGATAATGTGACAGTGCCTCTGCCTGAAGAACAGACCATAACTGTAGAGACCCAGGAACCACCTGAGGGGGCAACCAGAATGAGATTTGTTCTCCAAGAGTCTGCAGTATCCCACTTTCAGCCCAAGGAGGTCTTGATATGGTGGCGTCTGAAGTTGAAGCAGATGAAAGGTCCTGACCACTGGCGCAAGTGGAGGCTGATCTTGATCTGGGAGAAGGGTTGAGTGTTGTGGCCAGTCGAGTTGGAGTTGAATGGCCAAGAAGGCAAGGGAGCATGAGACCAAGTTTGTCTGTTGAACACAAACTGTCACCGAAAAAATCGAAGCTATTGATTTAGGTGGCAGTGAAGACGAACAGCCCACACTGAGGAGATTGAAAAGAGCATGGGTGCCTTGTCAGAGGTACTCAACCCATGTGTAGACTTATTTCATGGCCTATGACAGAAACCAAGAGATCTATGATTTGGATAATGACTGTACAGTGCTAATTGAACCTCTGTGAATATAAACTCATTGTGGAGTGTTGCTTTAGAACTCCTCCTGACCCTAGATGAACTGAACTGTGTCTTTGTTTGATTTGTGGAACTGAGCCTTGACATTTCATTTGAACTGTGACAATGTAATGAACCTTATTTTAATTAAGAAAATTGCCTAGGTCTGAGGCTACAGAAGGAGCATCATTTTAGAAGGAAGATGGGGTAGGGGTGGGGATAACTCATGAAGATTGCTGCAAATAAGTTAATTGTGTTTCATCATTATTGTCAGTTTTGCCATTTGCCCAAGTACAAACATACAGAGAGAATCTATTTGCTGCTATTTCTATTCAAATGGTCTAATTTTGGAGAAGTTATGGAAACCAATAACCCTAGTAGGCATATATTTATAATGCCTGGAATATTACCAATGATTGTTGTAGCACTCGTTATTTTGTTTGTAAAACTAAACAAGCACTCTTTAAGTCCCATTAGATATAAACCAGCTTCTAGTACCCCTGCATCTGCTGTAGGCAATTTTCGTACTTTCAATTTCAAGCTGTTACACATAGATCCTTCAAAGGGAGATTTATCTTTGAATGCTTATTTTAGATTTCTTTATGAGCATATGACACCATGGGTTCTAAAGATTTCTATTTATGAACACAGTTCCCTGATTCAGTAGCTAATGGCATCACAAATCTTCATATTCCTCTCACTTATGGTATTTAATGTAGTAATGGACTTAATCTTTTGTATAGAGGAGAGATCATTTTGAAATTATGACTGGTTTCCCAGAAGACCCTATGTACAAACATTTGAATCCACATCCAAATGCTAAACAAACTGCACTGTTTGAAGCTTCTTTGAGCCTATTGAGAAGCTTGACAATGCCTATGCACATAGACAGAATTTGACCTTTGCACTGTTAAGCCTGAGACGAAATGTATAGACAAGCTGAAAGACAGAAGAAGATAATTCAAGATAGATAGAAAACAGGGGAAGATCTAGGGAAAGATAACTGGGATTCGGAGGAGTTAGAACATAAACCTGCATTGATTTTAGATTAGCAAGACAAAGGCAAGATATGTGTACATCAAGTTAAGACTGTGATCTACAATAAACGTATGGGAAAGAGCAAAGGGGTCTGCCTGCCAAAAGGAGCACTAAGAAGTCAGACCGACAGAAGGCTTGAGAGGATGGGTGAAGGCCCACCAGTTGCCAGTCACAACAGAGAACAAGGATGGAGAGGATGATGTGGAGGACCAGGGGATGCAGTAGTCTGCTCAGAGGATTGACTTGACCCCCAAGTTTAAGCTCCCTGCAAGGGAAGAGTCAGTGTGTCTTCTCAAGTCATGTCCCCAGAGGAGCTGGTGGGCAGGAAGGCTGAAAGGAAGTTCAGGTTGCAGATGGGCCAGTTGAGAATGGAGGAAATGAAACTGACCATGGAGACAAAACAAAAGAAGTATGATGCTGAGAGATCCCTGGCAAAGGAGAAGGCTGAGAGAGCCTTGGAGGAGAAGCAAATTGCCTATGAGCTACGTTTCTGAAAGCTGTGCATCAGAGGTAAGCAGAAGGAGTCCAGCAATAATAGTGACAGCGTACCAACTGTGCCCCCTGAAGACAAGAGGGCCCACGTTTCTATAGATCTGGTGCATGACTTTGTTGTGGGGGAAGACATTGACAAGTGGTTTGAAGCTTATGAAGTAGCTTTACCAATGTACTGGATCCCTGATGAGTCTTGCGGGGCTAGAATCTTATCTTGAAGCATATCTCTAGCAAGGAGAGGGACATCCTACTCACCCAGGAGACAGGATGAAGGAAACTCCATGAACGAAACTCTTATAAGGAAATGTGGCCTCACCTCTTGGAAGTACAAGCAGAAGTGTATGGACGACCAGAAGTTGCCCGGCAGTCCTGTGTGTATTTTGTAGCACTAGATGCTTGGGTGAAGGGCAGTGAGGTGAGTAATTACAAAGGGCTGTATGATTTGTTTGCAAGAGAGCACATGTTCAGTAATTGTTTTCCAGATATGCGCAAACACATAATTGATAGTTAGCTCACTGACCCCAGGGAGCTTGCTAAAGAGGTGGACTGCTGGCTCAGCACCAGGGTACACAAAAAGGTATCTAAGAGGCATCACCAACAAGGGTGAGCAGGGTCCCCATCAGAAGGAGGAGGGGGGTGACAAACATAAAAACAAGGAGTTGTCTAAAGGTCCCCAAACTGCTGCTAAGGATCAGGGCTCCCTATCCAAGCCTGAGCAGAGAAAAAGTGGTTCCCTAATATTAAGTCCTCACTTAAGCACCCCCTAAGTGCTATGAGTGTCAACATGTTGGGGACAACAAGGAGGATGTCAAGTGTCCCAAGCAGGCACAGCCCCCAACTGTTGGGCAGACACCAGGGTTGGGTAATGCAGGGCTTGGGGAGGAGATTCCCCAATATAGTGTGGGGGAGAGTGTAGAGGTTACCTTAGTGTCCCTGGGAGATAGAGAGATGGTGCAGAATACTCAGATGCCTAGTAACACTAGGAAATATAGGTAGTGAGTTGCCATCAACAGGCAGAGGGTAGAACTCTAAGAGACACTAGATCCATCATGACAACTATCAGATGTCATCTGGTGGGATCAAAGCAAGTAGTCCCTAATTTAATTCCACCAGATTATTGCTGCCGACAGCCATGAGAGTCACTGCCCAAGGGCTCTGGTTCCTTTAGAGTGTCTGCTTGGCAATGACCTCAAGTACACCATAACATGTGTATTTGTAAAGCTCATGTTCACCGAACCAGGGTACCTTGGAGCTGAATAACAGATGATTATTGTCACCCAACTCAATGGTACTCATTATATCGACCACAGGTGGATGAAAGGCTGAGTGGAGCTGCTGGGATTTGAACCTGTGGCCATGAGGTGAAACACAGGCCCTTGAAGTGGATGCATTAGTCCACTGAGCCACCATGCCATATGTAAAGAGGTGGATCTCAGGCCATACTTGGAGATGTTATGGTTGCCTGAGTAGGTGTGCCTAAGCACATGGTCCATGGCTGCCAGGGAGGATAGTTGGGAGGACCTGAAGCCTGGAAAAATGTCCCAGGTGCCTGCCAAGAAGAGGAAGGGCAAGGGGCATGGGAAACCTGCTCCCGAAAGTCCCACGGTCCGGGACGAGGCAGAGGGTGACGTCCCAGTACCTAGAGGGAAGAATATTGTTTCCCTGTGGATCCTAACAAAATTGTGTAACTGGCAGAGGGGTCCCACAGGGAATAGGTCTGCAAGGCACAGAAGGAGTGCCCTACTCTTGAGAGTCTGCAGTAGCAGGCTGGGGTTGAGGTAGCTGGCAACACCTTTAGTGAGCACATGATTTACTGGGAGAATAGTCTCCTGTATAATGAGCCTAAGGTTACTGAGCCAACTCTGGCAGGTTATCTAGGGCAGGACAAGACCCTTGACTGGCTTGTCACCCACTAATTAGAACCAGAAAAGGAGGGTTTCAGATACGTTCTATAGGCTATGTCCTACCTGCCAGGCAAGTAGCAAGTGTGGGGGGGAGCACATTGCTCCCCTACAGCCATTCCCTGCGTTTGGCACTGTGTTTAAACAGGAGGGCATCGACATTGTTGGGTCTCTGGACCAAAAAACAGCTGTAGGCAACAGGTTCCTCCTGGTCTTGGTGGACCATACTCGGAGGCTATCCCTCTGAAGTCAGTGACTGGGCCTACAGTGACCAGGGCACTAATGGATATATTTACCCGCGTGGGGGATGCCCAAGGAGGCAGTGTCTGACCTTGGTACCAAATTCATATCAACATACATGTGGAAGGAGGGTGAAGTAACCTACAAGTTATCCAATTCTTAACAGCCCCAAACCAACGGGTTTGTGAAGAGGGTTTCTTTCAGTCCCTTTGAACTTCTGTACAGGCACACTTTGAGAGGACCTCTAAGTCTAATGAAGGAGGCCTGGGAGCCAGCTCCCAGGAAGGCCCCCCAGAATGTGGTCAGCTAAATGTAGGCACACCATACCAATAAGATGCACTTCAGGAAGATAGTCCAAGAAAAACTAAAAGCCAGCCAGAAGGTCATTAAATGGTGGTACGACCAGAACACTAATTTGAATGAGATTCTGCCTGGCCAAAAAGTGTGGGTTATGGAGCCTGAGGATCTCAAAGCCTGCAAGACTGCCTTATGAGGTTAAAGAGCGCAAAAGTGGGGTCACATAGCTGGTGACCCTCAAGACTCCCAGGAACCCTTTCAGGGCACATGTCAATTGCCTCAAACCCCATTTTGAGAGGTCAGAGATAACCATGCTTCAGATCCCAGATGAGGGAGTAGAAGAGGAGAGTTGGGAATCGTTCTTTCCTCCAAGGAGCAGAATGGGTCAGTGGAAGGTGTCAGCCTCTCTTCTACACTGACCTTAGAGCAACAGATAGACTTCTGCAAGCTGTTGGGGATGTTTGCCTCTTTCTTTTCCATTACCCCAGGACCCACTACATGGTGCACCCATGATATCGATAATGAGGGCAGCAGCCCTGTGAAGGGTAACATCTTTAGGCTGTCTGACAAGGTGAGAGCCAGCATTAAAGAGGAAGTCTTCAAAATGCTGCAGCTTTGAGTAGTTTGGCCCTCAAACAGCTCTTAGGTCAGCCCAGTGATGTTGGTCCCTAAGACTGCCCCTCCAGGTGCTACCCCACTTAGTTTCTCTGTGGATAATCAGTAGCTCAGTGCAGTCATCAAGACAGACACACACCCCATCTCAAGAGCTGATGAGCTCATAAATCGGTTGGGAACTGACAAGTTCTTCAGAATGTTTGACTGAATGTTTGGGTACTGGCAGATTGTTTTGACCGAGGGTGCCAAAGAGGGGTCCACATTCTCTACCCTTGAAGTTCCAGGTAATACCCTTTGGGTTGAGGAACACCCCTGCCACCCTCCAGAGGTTGGTCCATCAGGTCCTGGCAGGTTTGGAGAACATCAGCGCCGCCAATCTAGACAACATTGGTATCTTCATTTCTAGCTGGAGGGCCATTTATGCCACCTCAGGGAAGTGTTTAATGCTCTGCAGGGGGTAGGCCTGACTATCAAGGCCAGTTAGTTCCAGATAGTGCAGGGTTCAATGGTCTACTTGGGTCACCAAGTGGGAGGAGACAAGGTGTAGTCTCTCCAGGCCAAATTCAAAACCATCCAGGCTTGGGACCCCTCCCTACCAAAGACATAGAGAGAAGTGAGAGCCTCCGTAAGCTTAACTGTTTATTACAGGAGATGTGTTAATGGAAATGGCATCATTGTTGCACCCTTGACAGAGCTGACTTCTAAGAAGCAGCCCAGACCGATGATCTGGACAGAGGAGTGCCAGAATGCTTTTGATACACTGAAGGAGGCTATGTGCACAGCACCCGTGCTCAAGGCCTCTGGTCTTTCCAAAGAATTCATTTTGCAGAAGGACACCTGAGAGCTTAGCATAGTGGTAGTGCTCTCACAGCTGAATTAAGAGGGCCTAGATAAACCAATAGTCATCATCAGAAGGAGGTTACTTCCCCGGGATCAGAGGTGGAGTGCAATAGTGAGGAAAGCTTTTGCATTGGTCTGGGCACTGAAGAAGAAGATACCTGTTTGGTGCTAACTTCTTGGTTCAAATATACCCCTCAGATGGCTAATGCAGATGAGGGGGTGGGATCCCAAATTGAGGTGGTCCATCTCTCTACAGGGAATGGACTTTATGGTGGAACATCTTCCTGGAATAGACAACGCCAATGCTGATCTCCCCAGGTTCTCCTGCCTCAGTGAAGAGAACTGATAAGCAATTGTGTTGCTCTCCCCACTTTTAGATGGATGTGTTAGACCATGAATTCTTGCATTGTTTTCCCCTTAACATTTTGCCTCCAGACCTTCTATTTTGCTGACCTTGTTTTTACTGGCCTTATGGTTCTGCACACTTTACCACTGCTAACCAGTCCTAACATGCTTATGCACTCTTCTAAATGCATGGTATGATTGGCTTATATCCAATTGGCATATTTAATTTACTTAAACGTTCCAAGTAAAGTGGTACTCCATGTACCCATGGCTAAATTAAGTGCTACTAGTGAGCCTGCAGCACTGATTGTGCCAACCACATAAGTAGCCATTTAAACATTTCTCAGGCCTTTTATTTTTTAGAAAGGGGGCATTTTTCTGCCATAAACCAACTGTACCTTCCTGCTAGAGTCCTGAGTCACATGAATGTGAATGGCTTCCATGTTGTGGGTTGTGTATTACTTGAAGACATTGGAACAAAAGAGACCAAGGTGTGAGGAGTGAGGGTATTTCTGATCAGATGGCTGAGGAGGAGTTGTGCCCTACCATGATGACACTTCAAAAGGCCCTGCCTGCAGCACACACAAAGAGACTGAACACCAGGCCCACTTTTGCCATTGTCCTCCTCAACAATTTAGAGCCATGAATAGAAAGACCTGACCTGGGGGTAGGACAGGGAATTCCCAACACCAAGACTGGCACCAGTATAAAAGTAGCACATTCCGTAGCTCTCATCAGGCACAGTGGAAACTGTGGATGATTCAAAGAAAGGATTGCCCTGGTTTCTGAAGAAGGAAGATTAGACCTTCTTCGCTCAAACCCAGTCCCCTCAAAAGTGACTACACGGATCAGTTGGCTGACCTCCTGTTTGTGCTACAGGGACACATGTTTCCACAGGCCTCCCTGCAAATGCCCAGCTCTCCAGCAGCAACTGGACCTGCCTGGACCTGCATGAGTTCTTCAGCTGGCCTCTGATGGAGTAAGTCCTAATCCCCAAGAGTTGCCCCCTAGGTCTAGACCCCTTGGCTGGGATCATAGTGTACTCCTACTGAGGAAAAGGTGAAGATACAAATGTTTGGCCTTCTTGTGATTGCAATATGGCCTCTTTGTACCAGGGATCTACCTCCTGTCACGACTGTCAACAGGAAGACTGGGTTTAAGACAGTGTGCTCCATTTCAGAATTTAATTCTACATAGAATAGTAAGGAAGTATTAGAAACTTGCCTCAGATCCCATAAATGGACACCTCTCATACAGCAGTTCAGAAGTGAGGTGTACTTTACCATGTGGTGCCTGTGCAATCCTTGGCTTACTAAACATATTTTGTTTCTCACAATATATCTTTCTCATCTTGGAGACTAACACAGTGCATGTATTCAGGATTAGAATGCACATACTTAGTAAGGACTTTGACAGAGAAGAAGATGATCTGAAGTGTTTCAAAGAATCTCCAGCACCTTAACAAGTCAAGTATCTTTAACTTTTCCTAAGTATAATACCTATTTAATATGTTTGCAGAGTTCACTTCTAGAGAATTACAATTCGAAGCAATTCTCCTAAAAACAATCATGACTATGCTTTTAGTTTAACTAGCAGCAGCACATCTTGAACTCTCAATAAAAGTACTAGATCTGCAAAGGAAATAAGAGGTGAAACTCCATATTTAGATCTGACTCAATGGCACTTGCACTGAGTTCAACCTAATGGCACTTCAGCCATTCATTGAAAAGTATTGTTTTAATATACATGCGGGCACTAGGGAGTTTGTGCCTAGAATTTCTTTGCTGTATATTGGGAGTGAGATGTTTGAAAGTGTTATCACTCAGGAATGGAGTGTGTGCTTCTCACATGCTAATGCAGATTGTGTTGTTTCCATTGGTGACCAACAGGCGCTGTTAGAAACAAAGGGCCTGATTCAAAAAGTGCCTCTGCACTTGTGGCAGAGCCCGCGCAGTCATGGGGCAGTCTTCGCACTTGGGTGGAATAACCGCTATGAAAATTCTCATTGGGGAAATTTCGCTCCAAGGGTGTCATTACAATCACAGTTGGACTAGAGTCCGCCCGCCATTGTGGTGGGGATCGGGACCACCTGTCATGCATGCGGCAATCCCGCACTCCAATTTAGGATGCAACCACCACCATGGTGGTCACATCTTGCAATTTAACATTGCGGCGGGTTCTGCTGACTGCAGCACCCTCCACGATGTCAAAAATGCATGTTGTGCATTTGACTGCACTACATGGCAGGCCCTGTGGTGCCTGCCACTTAATGCAGTGAAATGTAGCGGGGTACCATTGGTACCCCCCCAGTGCACCCACACCCCCCAACACAAGAGGGGCCCGCAATGGGCCCCTGAAACCAACCACCACCAGCCTCTCCATGCGGTTTCACCACCATAGAAAGGCTGGCTGTAGCCAGCATTGCAAGGTGGTGGACAGTGTCTGCTACGCACCACCACCATTTTACGTATGCAGACCGCTCCGCTAGGCAATCGTGATGATTGTCTGTGGCGGGACCGTGGAGGTTGGTCTTTGGCGGGCAGTGAATCGTCATTACGATGGCAGAGGGATCGCCACTGCACGGCTGGTAGTGGCGGTCCTTCCGCCATCGTAATGACCCCCCAAGTCTGGAGACGCACCGATGACTGTGGAGCTTCACCACGACGGCGAAGGGCTTTGTGAATCAGGCCCAATGTGGTTTTTGTACAGAGAGTACTTTGAGGGTGGCTTTTGTGACAATAGCTTTGTGGTCATTACCGATTCCCATCATCACTGTTTGGGCAGTGTTCTGAGTGGGTCATGTTCTCATCATCCTTTTTGGGATCGTTTTCTGTGTGTTACATTCTTTCTGTATTACAGTAATAAACAACATGGGAACAAATGTCAATAAAAAATAGATGCAGATGAATAACCTTCTGGGAAATTTTTAAAAAGTGTTCCATCACGCAGTAAAAGTGATTTCTGCAAGGAGAGGCCAGAGATTAATTAGGAATTGATACAACCTTTTCTTCAACTTCAAGTTTAATTTAATTTGCAAATGGTCGAAAGATTAAGGGATATGAAACCTTCATCAGTCAATCCACTCTCCCACTTTCTGTTCTTTCACTTCCTTACCCTTTGATAGTGCCTTTTTGTATGCTTTCTAACAGTATCATTGTTGTGTGGTAGAGTACAGGCATCTCTCTAAAAGTCTACAATTTTCATGTTCTGGAAGAACCTGATTCCGCAAACTTCCCCCCTTAAATCCCCTCTCTTGTTCCCTTCTTTCCATTCTTGAAGGCATTTTTCTATTCCTGCTTCCTACTTGTCAACCAGAGACAACAAATGTAATTTTTGACTTCTGTTTTGTTTTAGGGGTGATCACTCCATTCACTAGGCACCATCCTTAATCTCTCTCTTTCTCTTTAGTTCCATTTTTCACATTTAGTGCAATGAGGTGGTTTTATAGCACATTAAGTGCTGTCTGAGTAATCACACTTTCATAACCTTTAAATCTTTGCCTGTGTGTGGGTGGCTGCAAGTATGAGAAGGAGTGCTTATGTGAGCATCTTTGTTTGCTGCTCTGTATGCTAAGGTGGCTGTTGGTGTTTTGGTCTGCAGATATATTGATCTGCTATATTGATCTGCTTACTTGCATACCAGCATCATCTTTGCCATGTATGCTGTTTGTCTGAGCGCATGCACTGTACAAAGTAAAACTTATTTGCTTTGTCAAAGCTTATTAGGTTTTTAAGACCATAATGTTATGTTAATTGTACTTGTAAAGCTCGCTCATCAACCAGGAGCGTATTCTGGTGTTGCTGAGAAGAGGGGATGCTTGCCGGCCTGTGTGAGTAGTACATGAAGGAGCACGTTTTCAGTTTCTAACTGAATTCTATTTATGAGCTAGCAGCCCTAATAAGAATGGTGGAGTGCATTCCAGTCTTTCCGAGCCAGGTACAAGGAGGTGTGGCAGCCAGCTCTGGCTCTTTGGATATAGGGGACAGTGGTGAGCAGGAGGTTTGCAGAGCTGAGGTGTCTGGTGAGGCAGTGGAAGCTGGTGTGATTGTTCAGGTAGGTGGGTCATGAATTGTGTGGAGCTTTGCATGTGTGAGTAGTTTGAACTGTGAATGTTTGTGTATGGGGAGGTTTCTGAGGTTGGGTGAGATGTGGATGCGTGGGGCAATGTTGAGTCTGAATCTAGCTGTTGTATGCTAGGTTGTCTAGAAACCACTTGGGAGCTGGGCACAGATTCCAAAATAGAGTATATTTCCATAGCCTAGCTTGCAGGCTATGAGTGCTTGGGTAATGTTTCGGCAGATGTAGAGAGGGAGCCACCAGGGTATTTCCTTGAGGATCTTGAGGTTGTGGAAGCTAGAGTAGGTGATTGAGATGACTTGGCAGGCCATCAATAGTTTGTTGTCCACCACGATTTCCAGGTTCCTGCCTTGGCTGGAAGGGGTTGGATGGGGTCCAAGTTCTGATAGCCACCAGGCTGAGGAACATAGAGTCGGGTCCTTCTTTAACAGTACTACCTCCAACATTTTGAGTTGAGTTGAAGGCAGTTGGATTTCTTTCAAAACTGTTAGTGGTGGCCTTTGAGAGGCAGAAAATGAGTTTTGCATTGTTGATGTGTGAGATGATGTTGATTCTGAAGGGTCACAAGATATTGGCGATTTCAGTGCCGTGTTTAGGTCCAAAGCTTGATTGGGAGTGTTAGGAGGTGAATGCTATCCACGTGGCTATCTAATCTCTTGTTGCTCAATTTCTCCAGGACTTTCACAGGATAGGTGTTATACCTGGCAGCCTTAGGGTGGTCCAGCCAACTTATTGCCTACCTCCTCCATGTTTCTAGTCTAGTTTTTGCTGGCCGTAGGGCTCTGTGCACTTTACCACTTCTAACCAGAGCTAAAGTGTTTGTGCTCTCCCCTAAACATGGTAATATTGGCTCATCCCCAATTGGCATTTTTTATGTACTTATAAGTCCTTAGTAAAGTGCACTCATACACATAGGACCTGTAGATTAAATGTTACTAGTGGGCCTGCAGCACTCATTGTGCTACCCACTTGAGTAGCCCTCTAACCATTGCTCAGGCCTGCCATTGCAGAGCCTGTCTGTGTAGTTATGTCATTTGAACCTAGAAAGATAAACCTCTTGCCAGGTCCAAACCTTTCCCTTTTATACAGCCCCCTCCCCCAGTGCACTGAGACCCTCACGGGTGAGTAGCCACGCTTTATGAAACCCTGATTGATTGATTGATTGACTAATGGGCCATCTACAACTGATGGGCCATCCTGGACAGGATGGGAGGGGGAAGTTGGACACAGCCTTACACCTGAATGGCCTGTGCCATGTTCCCACACAAAGGGCTGCTTGCCCCGTGTAGTAGGTCTGGAGCCAGGGCATTAAGGGGGGACCTCTGGGTACTATAAAGACCTTTCTTTGAAGTCTCCCTCACTTCAAAGGCACAACTAGGTGCAAGTACTGGACCTCTGACAACACCACTTCAGTACGGTTTTAGACCTGCATGGGGAACACTTTAGACTTTTCTCTGGTCCAGCGCAACCAGATATCCCAAATAGCCGCCTATTGCTTCTAAGCACCATTTGACAGTGTTTTAAACATCATATCTCAAATTCAACTTTTTGGATTTGTGTCATTTCGGTCTTGTTTTATTTAATAAATTACGTTCTATTTTTCTAGCTTGATGTGGATTCATTTTGTGTGGTGATTTCACTGCTTCACTTTACAAATACTTTACACATTGCCCCTAGTTAATCCTGACTGCTCTGTGTGCAACTCCCAGAGGGTAAGCAAAGGTTAATTTAGCGTTTGCCTTAGACTTACCCTGACTAGGATTTAACCCCCTGATGCATCAACAAACCAATTTGCAACTCCTTAATAGCGAAAAATACCGATTCGCTATTAAGGAATTGCAAAATGGAATGCATCGAGAAATCACTTAAAAAATAGCGATTTCTTAGAATTCCTTATTACGAGTCGCAAATTGCGAGTCGCAATTAAGGAATACCTCCCCATTCATTCCTATTGGCCTAGAAGCCCATAGGAATGAATGGGAAGAGAATCTCAATTTGTGAATCGCAATTAGCGATTCGCAAATTGAGATTGCGATTTCAAGGGTGCAGGGGTGTCCAAAGGACACCCTGTTGCGCCCCTGAAATTGATATGTGCACATATGTTGCGCACACACATGCAACATGGAACTTTGAAAAATGCACTTATGTGCATTTTTCAAAGTTTTTGCAAATTACCACGAAGTTGTACTTCATGGTAATTTGCGTGCCCTATTAGCGAATTCACTATTTTAAACACTTTCATGCATTGCATTTAAGGAATCTCAAATTGAGATTCCTTAAATGCAAATAATCGCAATTTAGCGATTTCTGAAATTGCGATTTTTTCATTTGGGATGATGCATCCCAAATGCAAAAATACCGCTTTCAAAGGGTCAGATTCTCAGAATCTGACCCTTTGCGAGCGGACTTTTATTTGATGAGTCTGGCCCATAGTTCCTGTTTGAACAGCGTTTATACCTCTGCCAACCAGAAACCCAATTTCTAACTCTAGGAAAGCAATGCAGTGACCAGGTCGCACCATATTTTCAGGGTCCACGTCGGTAGCTGTGGTAAGGGAGTCATTGAGGATTGGGGTGAGTGTGGTGCACCTGGGCTTGAGTCATCTTGCAAAGGCAGGTGCGGGCATGAATTCTAGGGACTACCCAAGGGGATGTATCACATGACATGGTGTTTTTTGAAAGGTTGACTGTGGACCGAAAGGTCAGGGTGGTTCCTGGAATGCTGTTGTTTCCATGGAGGGCGGCTGGTGGAATGGTTCAGTTGGCAAGAGGCAGGAAAGACACAGGAGGCATACTGGTAAGGGGCAGGGACGAAAGGTGCGACAAGACTGGAATGTAGAAAATGAAAATCCAGGAAGGCAAACGACGCAAAGAAAAGGTTAAACAAAAATGAAGTGAAAGAAAGGAAAAAGTGGTGACAAAAGAGGCAGAAGAAAGACCAAAACAGTGAGACAGTGATTGCAAGTGCAGAAAGCGAGTGAAGAGAGGCCAAAATAAAAGAGAAATAGTGCAATTAGTATAAAAGAAAATAAATAAAAGTGGCAAAAGGTGTGAGAGAAAGAGAGTGAGTGAAAGTGGACAGAGTGAGAAGAGCAGAGCGAAGGAGTGACAAAAGGCACAGAGAAAAGAAAGGAAAAGTGGCAAAAAGAGAGGCAAAAAGGTGTGAGGGAAAGAGTGAGGGAACATGGGCAAAGTGAGGCTGGACCGCAGGACAATCAGCAGCAGGGATGGTGCTCTGATAGGGCTCTGTCTGGGCGGAGGTCTAAGGCAATCAGGTAAGCCGGCCAGGTAGGTCCAGAAAACGCCTTCTCAACATCTGGTCCATGATGGGGCCACATTAAAGAAGTTGTGGGGAGGGGGAAAGGAGCTAGGCGGTGATGGTCAATTCTGGGTGGTCAGGAGAGATAAATCAGGGGGTGGCGTGAAGGAGGAGCGGGTGAGAGAGAGCAACACAGTGGAAAAGCAAAAAAACGCAAGTCAAAGAAAGCAAAAGTGGCAAAGAAGCACAAAGGAAAAAGAGGCAAAAGTGGAAGAAAAGAAAGCAAAAAATGGTAAAAGAGAGTCAAAAGAGATGTCAAAAGTGTAAGAGAGAAAGGCAGTGCAAGACAGTGTGAGGAGAGGAGGGCAAGAGTACCGAAAAATGCCATAAAGGCATACAGAAAAAGGAGAAAATGGCAAAAGAGTCCAGACGTTGAGAGAGAAAGAGAGCGAGTGAAAGCCGGCAGAGTGAGGCTGGGCCTCAGGATGAGCAGCAGCAGAGATGGGGTACCAAAGGGGCTGTACCTGGCTGTTGGGCAAAGACAATCAGGTAATGCCATCAGGCAGGGCCAGGCAACACCTTCTGAATAATAAGTGGAGACATTAGGAATTACAAAGACAATTAAGCCCAACACGCACAAATAGCTCTTCAACGTTGTTTAAACCTTTTAAAAACATTTAAATAAATAGTTTAAACCGTAACCTCACAGATGGCGATGTACATATTATTTAATGCTAAATTATTGTATTTCTTTGTTTTATTTATACACCTGAAATTAAATAAAACAAAGATACAGCCTGTGGATTATGTGCAATGCATTTTTACTATTTGCACCTACCTCTGCTATTTTGCGTTTTACAGCACTTCTAATCCAACTGGGTTAGTACTTTGTTACACAGGGCTGCATGCTCACATGTAGGGAGAGCTGCCAATTATTCTGTTAAGCCGCTGTCTCATCAGTGTTGTATGATGAGGCCTGCATCCTACTGAAATCATTCTTAGGCCCAGAGTAAAAGATGGGTAGCCCTATAATTTTCACGTGGACGTCAGCACTGCACAATAACAACTGACCCGCTGTTCCTATTGCATGTCATATTATCTTTTCTCAAGATATGAATGTATGTATGTTCTTATATAGCGCTCAACTTACCCTTGGGCATCTCGGCGCTTGCATTGGGAACCCGTCCTGGCTTTTTCCCTGTTAGATAACCCGTACTGGGCATCCCAAGGGTGAAAGCCAGGCGGAAGCATCCCGCCGCGGGGGGGCGTAGTGGAGATTAAGCAAGCTATTGCCCAGAGTTGCAGAGTGTGAACCCGTGATTCGAGTAGGCACCGAAGTGAGAATTATCGAGTCCGTGGACACTTGGGCTCAGACCCTGCCGCGTCGGGAATTGAACCCTGGTCCCGGGTCTGACCTCTGCTTCAGGGTATGCCTCCTCTAACCAGATGATTCCTTAATACATTCAAACAATTCTGCTACACATATCCCATCAACACTGCTGCTGTTGGCCATATCCACAAACTTCCCAGATGCGCTTTGATGATTTATCTGGTTTAGGGCTGTTACCTGCTCTGCAAAGGAAAATGGACACAAAAACACATGCTCATGCAAACAGGCATTGAAGTCCCATTTTGATACTTAAGTTCAGTTACAGGAAATAAATAGTATCGACACAGCATCATAAATTATCTAAATCTATGTAGAAAGCAATTTGGTAGGAGATTGCTCTTCAGCAACATGGACTTGGTATTTATTAGCTGAGGCTCCAAAAACATACATTTGGCAATAAAAGGCCATGCATATCACTTACAGAATAACAACAGACTCAATTTTAGTAGCGCTCAAAAACAGAAATGTTTCATAGATACACATCAGAAAATACAACGGTTTATGACAATGAGTTTACGAGGGATGGTATTGCTTTTACATGGATAAAGTGCACACGGGACAGAGAATGGGGGAAGTTTAGACAGAAGCAAGATTGTCAAAAGTTAAGGCCGAGATTTGGTTTCATTTTCTGATCGGTAATATTGAAGAACATGGAAGTAATTTCTTGTTTTACTTTATGCCTTCTAAAACAGTAGGGAGCAAAGCATATTTCATTGTCTCAAAGGATACGGACTATGGCTATCATCCATTGTGTCTCCTAATTATGTACCTGAAGGGCCACAACAGCGTAATTGTGCCACTTTTCTTGCTTTCAATAAAGTGTTGACCATGACCGTCCTTCCTTGTTTCATTTCACCTCTTCCCAATAGAGCAAATGTCAATTGCCCCACTTGACTGTGTCACTTCCGAGTCTTCTGATAATATATGGACTATGCCTATCTTATGTCTGTGTTACTTTCCAGCCTTTTAAAACTGTGGGATCAGCCCCTCTTCAATGTGTCACTTTTCTCCCTTCCGATACATTTAGGACCATGGCCTCCCTTAATTTTGTTACTTTCATGTGTTACAGGTTAATTTGTGATGAAGGCCACACTTCTCTGTTTCTTTTCTCAGCATAAAAAACGGGATAGTACCACTTACCGGCCACCATAGTAGAGTCCCTGGACAATTTTCAGTGCTTCACTATACTACCTACCAATAGTGTAAGGACCATGGCCATCGAGCCCTGTGTGACATTCCTGCCGTGCTATGGAGCATGGACCATGGATACGTTTCGGTGTGTCACTTCCGCAATAATACCGACGAGACCAAGGACCATGTTAATTTCTGCTGATCCACTCATCATATACAATGGAGACTAGGGGCATCTTTCATAGAAACAGAGTATATGCCTACAATGCATTGCCGCTGTCGTCAAGCTTCTGAAGATAAATGCACAATGAATGATCTTTTCTTGTATATTGCAATCTAGCTCATAGTTGTAGCCCAAGAGGACCTGATGGATCCATTTGGGACATTTACTCATATTGACTTTACCTTTGGGCACATTTGATTTATGGAACGTATACCGACATTGTCATTATAACATCTACTAGGACAATAATAGCAGTAATACATATATATGAGTGAGGAAGTAATTGGGTTTTAAGGTTGGATAATCCATCAAAGTGAAATTAGGTTTTTGAAGAATTATAAAGGAGGTTTAAACATAAAAGTAAATCCGCTCCTGGTTAATTGCTGTTTTGGTCCCCTGGGAACGTTAATTAATTGTAAGATTAAATATTATGTCTTCGCCAGTCATACCAATTGTTTGACTATAGTCAAGCAAAGGGATGTACCAACTATATTTTGTTGCAAGTTCAGTTAACAAGTTAGAATCTTATCAAGATGAAATTAAGCTTTCACTGGTTTTATGCTACAAAGCTGTATGACAGTGATTTGCATTTCTTGGTCAGCGAAAGCTGCATACACATTATGCCCAATGAATAAATGGAAAGATACATCAGAGTCTCATAAAAAAAGAGAGAACGTTTTTCTTCACTTTTTCTTGTCAAGAGCTGAGACAATACATGGCCATATCGGTTCAAAATCCTTATAATTGGTGACATTTCGAGGTTGGGCTTCATCAGGACAATGTTTGAGACAATTAACGTAGCAACCTTCTTGTTAATAATTTAGAAGAAGCCAGCAAATTTGGAAAACACATGCTTTTAACTATTTTAAATTATCACTGTCATCTTTCTCTCATTTGAGCCCAATATAATCACTGCTTCCCTGTACATGCCACCCTTGTATACATTTATCACAACTATGATTGTGTTATTTTTTCATCTGTGACAACAATAAACTAATGCTTCTACATCAAATGCATTTTTGGTTTTAGCGATCTGGAATTATATTATATATTATGTGTATCCACAATTTAGGGATCAATTTGCCCTTGGGCATTTTGAGAGGTAGACATTTACTTTGGGGGTCTTTTCTTAATGTGCCCTGAAAGAACCCCACGTGACTAACCATGAACTCTCAGTACAGAGAATAAGTTTCATAGTTTTAATGATAGGTTTACTGACTATAAAGAGTCGATTTTTTAATACTGGAAACAAGGGGAAAGGTCTCCGTAAAACACTTCACTATCAGTTGTATGTTATTCCTCCTGGAAACCGTATAGATAAGAGGATAACATGTGAACCTTTACAATCTCTTCAAAATGTGCACTAGACTAGACTTCACCCTAGCATCATTATCCATTTAGGGACAGTAATAAATATTTCCTTTGGCTAGGCCATCAGTAGTTCCACATTATAGCAATCACCAAGAGGGCTTTTAGGTTGAAGTCCAACTTCCCCAACTGACAGACTTTAACATTGTAATGCTCAGCTGAGGACACCGCTGGCTGTATGCTTTCTGGACTACAATTTATAGGCAAAAGAAAATGTACACCTCACAAATCATAATTTCTTCTTCTCCTAAGGTGTCTTTGGACAGCAGAAAGTAGAAGATAAAGTTGGCTCTCTTATATCAGACACCGAGTGAGCATCCTCAATACTGACACTGAGGCACTACAAGTTCATGATTCCTGGGTTTATTTATATTTTACTGCTGATTGTCCACTGTATAAAGTCCACTATGTACCTCTTAGTTTCTCTTATGGAACAATATTTTCAGAGTTAATTATTTTCTCTATGCGGAGCTCCCTTATCATAGACAAGACCAATACTAGTCTTCACTGAATGACTGATTTTTAACCCTTTAGATCAGCCATGAAAGTACAGTATTTCGAGGGGCTGGGATACTAAGGTTCCACCATGTTGCTTTTACAATGTACCTGTAGTTTGTTGCATGGTTAGAGTCCGAAGATGCTTACTTTGGTCTTATAACATATGTCAAATGTGAGTCATTGTCTATAGGGTTGACACATACTATGGCCGGCTTACTGCCTGCAATAGCCTGTCTTTCTTTCTCAGAATGTAATTTATTGCAGATGTATTTAGAAAGTAGGGATGATGGAGCTTATTCGATTGGATGGTGTCCATGGACGTGTGCGATTTAGATCATAAGGAAATAAAATAAAATATAGAACAGATTCACTCCTGGATATATTTGGTGAGGTTTTTCTTACTAAAATGATATCTATAAGTATTATAAGGTATTTTCAACATTTGCAATATATTGTAAAGGGTGAAATGCTAAAGAAAGGTGGTGTTTTTTTGCTGAGCAATGCATTGTTGAATTTGCTCAGAAGTAACTGGAAGCAGGGGTGCTGGTAAATAGCAAAAACTAAGGTCTTACTCTGTTTAGAGTGAGAACAATTTTGAAACGTGAACTTGTAAGGAATGGGGGAATGCCACCAGTCTTGTTTTACACAGTTTTAAAGGTAAATATAACATGGGAATGCAATAACAATTAAAGCAAGCATGGACACACCATCAATATAGTTAACGACACATTTTTAAAAAGAAATGCATAGGACACACATTAAGGCCACAATATCACAGTCACACCCCCTTCCTTTCTTACTACCCACCTCCCCCCGCCCCCCATCAAGGCAAGCTGCAGATGCAGAAGTGATGGCAGTGCTTCCCCTCCTTATCCTGAGTAATCAGTTGATTTTACCATGACATAGTCCTTATCAGCAGTACCATATTGCTTCTCAACAACAAAGCAGCACAAAACGAATGGTTACAAAAGGACCACAGGACATGAAATAAACACTGGCTTCGTATTGTAGTATATGATGTGTTCAGAGCAGATCTGACTGATAGGCTTGAAACCTAGTCTGAAAAGAGGCTGGCAAATGATTTTCTCAAATTTCGGATTGTTTCAGCCTTGTTCTCGTCTTCGTTTACACTTGAGCGGAAAAAGGAGGAGTCGCCAAAGCCAAAGGCGTTTGTCAGGGATTGAGATTTGCTGCAAGACAAAAGAACAGAACAAACCCCAGTCAAATTTGAACTATGTTTCATTATCCCACTCACAAAGACTATGATGAAAAAGCTAAAAGAACTCTATACAACTTCAATAATTTTTTTCAGTGTCTACAGAAACTACTTTGATGAAACAAGCTAACTCTTGGCATATTTTGAGGCCTTCAAAAGCTTTCACCACAAACCACAAAGGGTTGACTTGGAGCTGTCACGGTAGCTGCATCAGACTGCCTTGTCTAAATCTCACCTACCTTAGATACCGCACCACTGTCTAGAATAGCAAAGTCAAGGACCATCCTACACTGGGAACTCACACAACAAACAGTCCCATCTCTACCACCAAAATTTGGACGCTCTTGAAGGAAAAACCTGATGCCTTATGGGATTTACCTTCATTTTAATTTGAGATTTTTCTAACTAAATAATTATAAAATAGCAGGCACACACTTATCATCTTATCATGCAGCTTGGCTCATTTATTGTCTATTCATTGTGTTTATAACAGAACAAGAAATCATCATGGGCATTAGAGCATGGAAATACAACACATAATTCAAAGGAAGAGCACTCTCTAATTTCTGATGGTGCTCGATTTATCTCACCATTCTCCAGTAGTGAAATATCATAGATGGCATATGATGGTTCATTAATACTCTATTAAGAGTCAGGCAGATCGTCATGTTTCTGATAGCAGTGCCCCTGCAGGCTCCACCATCGGAAATCCTACACTGATTGTACAAAAGAGATGTTAATGTCAGTGTAGGTGCATCAGACCGCCAGGTCTATATCGAGCAGAAGTGCTGAGGCAGCTCCCATGATGTCTGAGTTATTTTTTTTATCCAAAAAACAAACTCCCACTTTGGGAGTTTGGTTTAGGAAAACAAAAAGGTTTGAGGAGCAGCTGCCTGTAACATGGTGGCTGCCCACCAAACATTCAGCACTTTCAAAGGAGCCGGCATGACAGCAGCTCATCTGAGGTCACACAGATTTTTGAAGAGCCGGCGGAGATCTCAAAATATGGAGGGTAGGGGTCCACCAGAGTAGTGGAGGCAATGACCTCCACCACCCTGATGGAAGGCAGGCCACCCACCTTACTTTAAATCAGGCCCTTATACTTCTTTTTGGAAGTCAAAATTCTCAGTTGAGGAAAGTTTGAAGGATAGGTCTGATAAGTTCAGTTGAAGGTGGATACATGTTGGTCGAGGTCCCACTGAGTTCAATGTAATTAGTGGGAAAAAGGTAGAGCTAAAAATTCAAATTTTAAACCTGCTGAAGTTCTCTCTTCAGCCAAATACTTTTTGAGCCTTCCCCTGATTAATATTGCCACTTTAGGATATAGTCTCTTTTTTGATGCTCACAATACCCCAGTGGGGCAAACTTTCAACCTGCAACTGGGCAAGTCGCACTGAAGCCAACTATTTGATAAGTGAGAATCTGCTGAAGTTTTCTTTCAGGTGTTAAAAAAATCAGCGTGGGACAAACCTGATGTTCTTGCCCATGGAGTCTGTCCCTTCGACAGAGAGTCTTGGTTTGTTGAGCCATATTTACCAGAAGTCTGGAATTTCTAACTTTTCCAACTTTCTGGAGTAGCTCCTCTTAGTCACTTCTAAGGCTTCCAGGAACTCACAAACAGCACCCAGAGTCCAGACGCCACTCCAGTAGAGGCTACCAGCGCAGTCCAATCCAAGTCCTCTTGCCACTGGTTATTTGTTCACTACAGAAAAAGGCTACTTCCAGCTTCTGGTGCCCCTGTAGCCACACAGAAGGTCAGCCAACTCACCCCTGGAGTCCACTTATTTGTCTTGAATAAGTGGGAGAAGGTCTAGCTCTTCAAGTCTCCACACAAGTCCAGATATGTTTAGAGGAGCTGGGCATGAGGTGACACTTTTGTATAATTCACTAGCCAGTGGGTGGGCATGACTCCTGGGCACTTCCCAAATAATGGGCAAACCTTCCTCTTTTTGCAGTACATATATTTTACCCTCCTGTACATTATTTCACACTGCATCATTTCTAGGGACAATAAAGATGGCAGTACTGTCTTTCCCTTGGAGGAGGCTGGCAAACCAATCAGGGGTGTGTCTATAGAAATAAGCTGCCCCTTCCTCTTCAAATAAATCAAATTGATTCTAGGACCAACTCCCCCTCCCACTGGGAAGGAGCCAGGATGGCTACAGTGTGCCCTAGGGTCAAAGGACCATCATGAACAGGTCATATTTTCACTTAAATGCGCAGGTTTCACACCAATCACAAGTTGAAGAAGTTCGTCAGCTCTCCCCAATTACATTTCCTGAGTTGAGATGAATCACTTACCTCACACCCAGACCTCCCTGTCAATGGGTCCAAGCTATTTTCTGTGCTCTAGGAGCAATGTTCATACCTTAGTAAGGGGAAAGCACTGACAGAGAGGGCAGCTGCAGGTAGGCTAATGCTAATTATCCCACTGGAGCTTCAGGCAGGAAAAATATAACTTTATAGAAGTTACTTTTCCTATAGCTTTACCAAAAAATCCAACTTCACCGTTAAACTGGAATGGAATAAATATTAGAAACAGTGGTTGAATGGATTCTGTAGCTTATTGTACATCACTGTTTCCAGATATAACATTTTTTATTGTACTGTAGCTTTTATCATAGAGGGGTATAGTCACTATAAGAAAATGCCAAAAATTAAGTCTTATATTTCAACTTTCAGATACTAGGAATTCTAAAGTAGGGTCCCTTCTTTTTAAAAAAAGAGGTTATTTAACAAGGTCACCTGCATGCTTAACAACTTCAGCAATCAAGCTATATATGTATGCCTGGAGCCAAGTTTTCCTGGACAGCTGAGTGGCGGGCAAAATGTGTGAGTTAGTCCACTTTGATGCTTTCTTGTGCAGCAGCGTAGCGCTTAACAAATGGGCAATTTAACTTCTATATTGCTGGTGTTTTACCTGCACCAGATGTTATGGCCTTAGGGGAAAGTTAAATATGTAACCGGGTTTTACCCAATGTTACCATGTTTTAGGGATCACAATGCATACAATGGGGACTGGCCAGTAGTGTTGCAATGTGAAGAGTTAAAAAACAGCACTACCAGTCAACAGAAAATGGGGGTGGTCAGACAAAAAGAAGCTGGTTCTCATAGGAGATGTAAATGGCCATACATTTTTAGAAATAATATAGTCTTTAAACCGCTCCTTACATAGGTGCATTCCTCCAACTAACTAAGATAGAATTGTAGATTGTTCTACCACTGATCGGCCAGGGTTCTCTAATTTTTCTGTTACCTTATTTTCCTTAAATCTTAGCAATAGACTTGATGTAGTAAGGCTGACCGGAGCACCTTAGTCAACTCATGTTTCATGGAGATTGTACTTAGCTATTCTGGTACATCCCAATATGCTTTATTGGCCAACGTAGTAACTTTTAAAATATATTTTCAGCACCAGATTCTAGTATCATCAGGGAGGATGGGATATGATAGTGTGAGCAGAGGGTTCAAGAAATCTGGCCTCCTAATTTGTGGGGAGCTCAGTAAAATTCTATTAGGAAACATTTCCTCTTTCTTTGAGTTAGCCAGTGGCAATTTCTGTCCCTCATCGAAGCTTTTATTGAAAATAGACAGCCATGAACAGGCCCATTATCCTTCCTCTCCTGTTGTACCAGCAAGGGGATGACAAATGATCCCTGATGACCCCAGCCAGTGGTTGCACATGAGTATCAAACAAAAGAGAGGAAAGCAGAGCACAAATCAATGCAATAAGAAGATGGTATTGAATAAAATGTTTTTCTATTTTAACCTGTTGGATTCCACCATAAAGGAATTAATATTTCTGCGCCCAAACCTTTTTGGGGACTGTTTATCGAATATCAGGGGGAGATTTGTAAATAAAAATTTAAAAAGTGACACAAGTAATGCAAAAGGCTACATGAAAGCTGGATAGACAGAAATGTTCAGGGGCCGTATCACAGAGAGTGTCCCGGGGCGCAATAAACGTTTGCAACCGCTGTGCGCAAACCCAGGGAACTTTGGTATTACAGAAGGGACGCAGTTGCTTGTGCGGCCCCTTCTGTAATACTGATAGCACTGGCTCACGTAAAGTGCCAGCGATATATGCAGGGGCGTTCCTGGGTATGCCCCATGCAAATTAGGGGATCCCTTTGCCTGTGTGCCCACGTCGTATTACAGACGCGGGAGCAGAGGCAAAGAAGCTGTCAGGAGGCACAATTACAGTGCGCCACCTAAAAGTGTGGTGCACTGTAAGTGTGTCCATTGAATGACACTCTATTCAGGGGTAAAAGGGGTCCTATGGACCCCCTAGAAATCCTCTTACAGGTCACTGACTGTACCGCTTGCTTGTGGATCTCTAATCCCCCTTCAAAGTGCTAGTGGGTTGCCGCCTGAACAGTGAGACATGGAGCAGCTGCTTCAAAGCCACTCTGTATTTCACTTGAATGCGCTGCCCCCAGGGCAACATAAGTTCACGGCAGCCCCCAGGGCAGCGCATCCTATGTAATAGGGTGCACTTTCCCTGTTTGCGCCAGGCGCACCTGTTTTAAGGTGCACCAAGCGCAAACAGGGAACGTGCGCCATAATACATAATATGGCCCCCGGAATTGTATTTTCCTTTGCTACAAATCTTGTGAAAATCGAAATAAAAATATAAATGAAAAATCCATGATACAAAGTCTGAGACTATCAAAGCATTGGAAGATGAACTCTGACAAGCACAAAGGTAGACTTATGCAGCTTATAGAAAGGAATGAATAATAAAGTCCATGTGAAGCACATGGAAATATCACAAAGACACATCCCAGGGATTGAAGAGAAGTGAGACACCTATAATCACGCCTGTTGCATAAACAAGCATACCCACAAACATTGCACGAAACTAAGGTATCCGTTTACAGATATGTTAACATTTTTCATGAAAATAACTACAACAGATGACAAACTACAGATGCAATGTGCAAAGACCAACACGGGAGCACAATGTCCTCTTAGAGCAAGAGCAAAACCAGTTCTCGCTTCCAAAACGGCAATGTGGTAAGATGAAAATAAAACATACACAAACGCATCACATCCCCATTTTCAAGTGAGCATTAACACATAATACCAGTTGCGCCACATCCCATTCCGCCCTATATAAAGCGCTAAGTAGGAAAGGCCCCGATGTTGGTGTAAGCAAGGACACACAATATCATATAAATACCTGGTTAACAATAAACATACATTCAAAGAAATCCCTCAGGCCCATTGGAAACTTCACACATAAGCCACAAATAAAGAGGCAATCAAATAAACACCCACACTAGATACCTCCATTATATTAAATTACACACATACTCAGAGCGCTGTGGAACCTTGCACTCTGTTACCATGCAATTACCCCAACAGATGATTTAATGTAGGCAACCTAAAATATACAGAAACAGTGGTCACTATTCTGCCCATAACAAGGCACATATGTGGTAGGCAAGGTGACACCTCTGAAACCTATACAAATGTAGGTCAACAGCAACAGTCAGTGCATTGTCCACCAACAATTTCTCTTGTAGCTTGAAAGAGGACTGCAAATATAACACATGTGACACCACATTTTGCAAACTAAAAACCTGAGAAATCTCTGCACCCCTTATCAGGAGAGCACATACAGCTTAGACCAGTGGCCTGAGGGCAGACAAACTCTATGAAGGTACGCATAAAACCTATGTATCTAAACGTAATTACAACCTCAGTGTCATGCATAACTAAGCCTGCACTTGTACTCCACTACAAGCACAAAATAGACATGGAAGACGCCTGCCTACTCATAAAGTTGCATCCACTCTTGGAAAATCAATCACTATCTGTTTTGCAAGTACAGTCATACCCTGTACACCCTACAGTCTCAGCCAACTCTGATCAGTCTATGCTGGGCACCAGCTGCTTTCTCACCCATAAAAGCCTAGCACAGATGGGGGTACAAGCATCAATGATTAAGAATGCAATAAGCAGAGACACACTTTTCTTTCAATATCGTACATTCCCACCAAGGAATTAATAATCCTTTATTTGTTTCAGTTAATTAAAACTCTTACAGTAAGATGAAAAGGAAAAGGTGTAATGTTGCCGTAGGTGGGCGCAACCACGGTGGCCCACGACCATAATTGCCTAAATGCTCCGCCCCCCCCTCAAGCGTGAGTTTGGTGGTTTGGCCCGACGTTGAGACGGAGGGCACGTTCTGTAATCAATAAATAGCCCAGGGCCCTGGGCGTGGCAGGCAGTGTACTGACCACCAGCACAGTAACGTGTGGTCTCCAATTTGTTATTTGTTAGGCCAAGCCCAGTACACCACACTGGCGACGGGGTGGTCTCGCCACCCCATCGCGTGCCACGCTCTCCGCCGCTCTGCCTCTCACGAGCCCGCACCTGCAGCCCCTGCGGTGTGCCCCGCTCAGCGTGCTCGACACACCCTGCCGACGGAGTGCTCCCGGCCACCCAGCAGACAGCCTTGTCGAGCGACGGTCCAGCCGCGCCGCACCAGCATCCCCAGCCTTTGGACTCACCGCTACTTCCCTGCGCTTCTGCATGCAGGTGCCTCCGGAGACGTGAGCCCGCCTGCCGGTGGCCCCACCGCTCCGCCCTGCTGACTCGGCCTCCCAGCCTCAGGTGCGTGTCAGCAGCTCCGGCGCCTCAGCCGCGCCCCTACAGATGCCTGCCCCGGCTTTCAACCACGCGCCAGCACGCTGGGCCTGCCACGTGCCTCGGACGGGTGCATCCCCACGCCTCCCGCGTGCAACTCTGCGGCCTCCCTGCCATTTCCCACGCATCCCGCGTGTGGAGACACTGCCGTTCCTCACGCATCTCGCGTGCAACGTCACTGGGACATTCCGAAGCCGCCAGAAGTCACCCCCAACATGCTCCTGAGCCCCATGCCATCTGGTGAAAGGGCAATTCCGGCTAACAAGCCCTCCCGCCTCCCCCAATGGCCATGACCGCCGTGCCCCTGCTGGAGCCCTTTGCAGTCACGGGCACGCCTCCGTCACAGGCAGCCAGGTGGAGGAAATGGGTGGAACGCCTGGAGAACTACTTTGTGGCAGCGGACATCGCTGTCGAGCGACGGCGGGCGATGCTTCTGCACCTTGGAGGGGAGGCAATCCACGACATCTCAAAGGACGTGGTGGAAGGAGGCCCGCCCCGGAACTACACCACGCTACGTGACGCCATAACGGAGTATTTCGAACCATTCGCCAGTGCGGATTATGAGAGGTTCCTACTCTGCCAGACCCGCCAGCTCCCAGAAGAATCGGTAGACGTCTTCTATTTGAGGCTTAAAAAGCTAGCCAGCACATGCACCCTCCCGGACGCTGACGACGAGATCCGCGCCCAATTCATACAAGGCTGCGCTTCCTCGAAACTGCGAGAAAGAGTCCTGGATACAGACAACATGCCCATGCGCGACATCCTGGCATTAGGGCAGTCCAAGGAGCTATCGAAAGCCAGAGCCGCGCATATGGAACCAAAACCCACAGTCGCAGTCAAAGTTGAACCAGTGTGCGCCATCAAAACCAGTGCCACCGACACACGCACGAGGCAACCCCGGCGAGGGAGACCAGGCCCAGCTCCTTCCTCTCACGACCGTGCCTGCGTGTGGAGCGGAGGAGCAACACCCCACAATGGAGCATGCCCTGCACAAGGGAAGATCTGCAGCGCCTGTGGAAAAGCCAACCATTTTGCTAGCGTGTGCCTGTCAACACAGAGGAAAAAGCTCAATGGCCCGCCCCGAAGAGTCAGACAGATAGAGCCAATGCCAAACGCCTCCACCACAGTGACATGGACGATGACGATGTGGACAAAGCCTCCGTCCACGTCGTACGAATGCTCAACACCATGGCAGCTACGCCATCCACAGAACCTATGTGCACAGTAAACGTGCAGGATCAAGCTGTGGCGGCCCTGATTGACACCGGAGCAATGATCAACCTAATGGCGGCCAGTGTATACCGGACATTAGACACTCCACCAGTGCTCCATCCCACGAGAGTACAGGTGTACGCCTACGGCACCAGTCGGCCCCTACGCCTGTGCGGAGTCTTCCGTACAGCGGTGTCACATGACTCCCATCAACTACACACCAAAATTTACGTGTCACAAGAGGGATCCGGGTTCCTACTTGGCTGCCGAACTGCCCAAGACTTGGGACTGATACACTTCGCCCTCACAGTCCAAGCCCACAGCCTCGACCATCTCGTGCTACAACACACATCACTGTTCGAAGGGATTGGCTGTTTGAGAGGACCCGCCATTCACCTCCACATAGATCACTCGGTCGCCCCAGTGGCCCTTCGGCACCGACGCATCGCGTTCCACCTACGACCCAAAGTGGAAGCTGAACTGCGAATGCTCGAGAGAGCCGGAATCATCGAAAGGGTAAGCGGGCCCACTCCATGGGATTCGCCATCGTGGTAGCCAAGAAACTGAAGCAACCGGATGCCGTGCGGATCTGCGTGGACATGCGCATCCCCAATCTCGCGATCAAGAGGGAGCGCCATCTGACGCCAACCATAGATGACATCATCGGCGAACTATCAGGATCAAAGTGGTTTTCGAAGATGGACCTGAGGTCAGGATATCACCAAATCCCACTGCACCCGGACTCACGCCCGATAATGACCTTCTCCACTCACGCAGGCCTGTGGAGATACACCAGACTCAATTTTGGGATATCAAGCGCAGCAGAGGTGTTTCAGAACATTATTCAGAATGTCCTGCAGGGGTTGGACGGCGTGCTAAATGTGAGCGACGATATTTTGGTCCATGCGGCGACTCTGGATGAACACATCCGACGCCTCCAAGCTGTCTCCACCATGCTTCAAGACCGGGGTCTAACACTCCACAGAGAAAAGTGCGAGTTCCTACGAAAAGACATTAGCTTTTTTGGCTACAAATTCTCTGACCTGGGTGTAGGAGCGGACCCTGACAAAGTCAAAGACATCCATGAAGCTCCTGCCCCGACATCGGTGACCGCCGTCCGCAGTTTTCTTGGGATGGTCACATACTACGGGCGTTTCATTAAAGACCTGTCAGACCTCACCGGCCCTCTCCGTGATTTCACGAAATCCACAGCCACTTGGGAGTGGGGGCCAGAACAGCAACAAGCCTTCCAGAAAACCAAAGCGGCACTCTCAGCAGACACAACTCTGGCCTACTTCGACCCTCGTTACGAATCACAGCTCGTGGTGGACGCCAGCCCAACCGGCCTAGGAGCCATCCTGACTCAACAACAACCATGCGGGGAATGGGCCCCCATTGCATATGCGAGTAGAACCCTCACAGCAACAGAGCAACGATACTCGCAGATCGAGAGGGAGGCCATTGCCATCTTGTGGGGGTGCCGGCTTTCCATATCTACTTGTACGGACACCCATTTGTGGTAATCACAGACCACAAACCCCTTATCCTGCTTTTCCAAGGATCATCTTCACGACCCCCCCCTCGCATCGAGAAGTGGGTGCTCCAGCTCCAGGAATTCCAATTCACGGTGGAGTATCGGCCAGGCACCAGAAACCCTGCCGACTACCTGTCGAGGCATGCCCACCCGGTCACTGAAGCAGAAGCCGCGGAAGCCGACGCCACGGAGGAATACGTCAGAATGATCGTGGAGCGATCGAGACCTCTGCCGATCTCCCTAGAAGACGTAACACAAGCCACCAAGGATGACAACTGCCTACAAATCGCCATTCAGGCCATCCAGTCGGGGAACTGGAAACCACTCCAGAGCCCAGCATCATTCCGCACCCTGGAGGCCCAGGCGACGCTAAGAGCACTCCACCAAGTCCGAAGCGAGTTGTCTATCTCTCCGGAAGGATGTCTCCTGAGGGGCCCTCGCCTGGTGCTGCCCGACAGTCTCACACAGCAAGCGGTCCTTCTGGCCCATGGCGCACACCAGGGCATTGTAAAATCAAAGAATCGCATTCGGAGTAAAGTCTGGTTCCCGGGGCTTGACAAGAAAGTCGAAGAAGTCATCCAACGATGTCCTGTGTGCCTAGCAACCGGCCTGCCACCCCCCAGCGCCTGTGATCACAGAGGAAGGACCGACGGCCCCGTGGGCGTGCGCAAGCGCAGATTTTGGTTGCCTTCCCGGCGGGAAATACATGTTTGTGGTAGTAGACAATTTCTCAAGGTACCCCGAAATCGAGATCCTGCCCTCCACCGCAGCCTCCGAGGTAATCCCAAAGCTAGAGAAGATCATCGCAACCCATGGCCTCATGGAAGAGCTACGCACCGACAATGGACCCCCCTTCAACAGCTGTGAACTAACAGAATACTTGCAATCACACCGCATCAAACACCGGAAAATAACCCCTAGGTGGCCTCAAGCCAATGGAGAAGTCGAGAGGCTGATGCGAACTCTAAACAAGACTATCCAGATTGCAATGACAGACGGCCAGAACCTAGAGCTGGCCCTTTTCCAGTTCTTACGAGAATACAGACTGACACCCCACTGCACCACAGGGATGCCTCCAAGCCGTCTATGCTTCAATAGGTCAGTTATGGACACTCTCCCACACCATCCCATATGGGCATCGGCTCCAATTCCCTGTAACCGATCCATGGAACAGCGAACAAAATTTAACGGAGAGGCGTCCCGGAGAAGAAGAGCGGCAGACAGCCCCATCCAAGTAGGCGACTGTGTGCTTGTGAAAGACCGCCATCCCGGGGGGGAATTCCGCCTCCCTTTCCAATTGGACCCATGGACTGTCACCAACGTCAATGGCACCATGATCACGGCGGCAAGAGGGAGAGAGAGAGTCACCAGAAACATATTGTTCTTTAAAAGAGTCATGAGCGGAGAAGAGGATGGTTTCCCCGACCCTGCAGAGCCCTACACAAGACCGACCCAAGGCCCAAGAGAATCAGAGGAAGAGGACACTCCCAGCGAGGAGGAAGGCCCAGAAACAGAATCAGCCGCACCAGCCCTGAGCAGACATGAGTCACAAGTGGCCCAAAACCACCCAGGAACTGCCGAGGCCAAAGACTCTGAAGAACCAGCTCAAACCCCGCCAGGTGAGCGCAGCCAAAGCCAGTACAATCTGCGCCCCTGCCCGAGGCTATCCCAAAGGTACCGAGACTTCGTGGCCCGCTGCACACGTTGAAAGAGTTAGTGCTGTACCTCAGCCTGCATAAAAGTAAGACTGTTCCTTTCTTGCATCTTTGCCGTTTCCAGAGACTGTGGTCGAAAGTTATGAGAAGTTATGTTATGTTTATCCTGTTTTCACTTTGGGGTAAAGGAGGAATGTAATGTTGCCGTAGGTGGGCGCAACCACGGTGGCCCACGACCATAATTGCCTAAATGCTCCACCCCCCCTCAAGCGTGAGTTTGGTGGTTTGGCCCGACGTTGAGACGGAGGGCACGTTCTGTAATCAATAAATAGCCCAGGGCCCTGGGCGTGGCAGGCAGTGTACTGACCACCAGCACAGTAACGTGTGGTCTCCAATTTGTTATTTGTTAGGCCAAGCCCAGTACACCACAAAAGGGTACTAAAAACAGAAGCCAATAATAAAATGTCACATTTCCTCGTGTAAAATCGAGTACATTGTCTTAGCCAGCACAACCCATAGCCTAAGGATGAATTTTCAGCTGCCAGTAGCTCTAAAGGGACTAAGTGCGTGAACAAGTGATTCAATTCCATCAAATGATGAGCTAAAAAGTTTTCTTTTCTACTTGGCTCTTTAATAAGAGCAGTCCCTTGTTTCAAAGCCATAGCGGTTCACTGGAAATGACTGTTCATATCTTAAATGTCAAGTGCTGTACTATAAAACTCAACAGCTGTGATTATTTCTAAGAATAATGGGCATTCTAAAACAAAGAGTGAAATCGTTAAATAGTTGGTAATTACTTCGTCTATTAATTCATTGGTGCTGTTGTAGTCCAGTCTCTTCCAGAGTCTTAAGCTTGGGCTTCTACTTACAGGGTTTTATTATTCAAATGCTTAGCTGCCTGACAAATACATTTAAGGTAGCAGGCTGTTATTTTTGGGAATTTCCCGGACTGACAAGTAGCAAGTGCATCTTTACAAGTTCTTAAATATAGTTGCAAGAGGACTGGAGAAAGACAATATCCTCTAAGTGGCATTAAAGGGGCACAGATTCAAATGCTGTGCATTAAAGACACCGACTGCACTCTCCAAAGCGACATGACCATTCTGTTGTACCATTAATCTGAAAGTATGTCATTTCTATGGTTTCATTCCACACCTTAAGGTAGTAAGCTCTGTTTCATCAACATTTTCCAGGGTAAGTACAGAAATTCAGAAACTCCTGATTCATTTTATTGGAAGAGTAGAATTCAAGTTTTTTTTGTTATAGCTGCGACGGTCTCAATCAGGCCTGCTTTGAGCTCAAGTGTCTTAGCGTATCAATCTCAGCACTCCTTGCCTTTGCACAAGAGGCAATATAGTGCAAATGTAATATTAAATTCTGTCTTGGCAAGTTGAATTCACGATGCAGGTATGCTGCTGGTGTACAATTAGGCAGCCAGAAAATGGCACAATAGCTTCGGTTCTGAGCACAATCTAACCAGACTTCTAAGCAATCTTTGAAAGGGAAGACTCCATACACCAATGTTGGCATTAGTTTGGAGATTATCACTCGACATAGTGCAATTACTTGTGGTCCATTCATTAATGCGCAGAACGAAACTGTTAATGCTAAGGTAACTTGCTTACATTAGGCTAGTTGATCTTTATAGCTGCTTCGACCAATGAAGTGTACTCCCAAGTATTTAATCCCTGGCCAATATTTTGGTGCCCAGATGCCATGATCCTTTTTTGGTGTTACTCCTATGAGCAACTAAGATTTTAGTTTTCCCTCTGTTGATTTCAATATTGTTCCTTAGACAGTACTAGACAAGGACATTTAAAGAGCGCTGCAGGCCTATTTGGGTTTGATCAAATATAATGGTATCATCAGCATATTGGAGGAGGCAGATCTCGGCTCCTGCTAATTTTGGTGGAAAGGTTTTTGTGGTGGCTCGATGACTGTTAATGTCAGCAAAGTACAAGTTGAAAAGATTCAGTGCCAAGATGCACCCCAGTTTCACTCCCCTCAAGGTCGGGATTTTATCTGATGTTACCCAGTTGGTTGTAATCCACACTTGTATCCATGTGTAGGAATAAAGACTAATAATGGCATTTAGTACTGAGGCTGGAACCCCCACTTGTTGAGCTTATGCCACAGCTGTCCCCTGTTCACACAGTCAAAAGATGTGGGGAAGTAGCTTATTCACTTGGCTGTATCATTTTTCCCTATATATAGCAAGTGTATACTATTATATAGGGGTCCCCCTCTTCCTAAACTGTGAAGTCACTAAATGTAGCATACAGGGTAGGGGAGTTCTTCTTCATTGCCATGTCAGCTAAGCAACCAGTGCCATTATATTGTCTTCTGTCCCACATCGGACAACAGTATTATCCTCTAGTCCCTCTTCCATTGTTCCTGCTTGTGAAGTAAGATCTTAGATTATGCCCTACCGTCAACGTCCAGTAAAGTAATTAGTCATAGTTGGCAGGGTTATCATGGGATCCCTTTTTAGGTATGGGAACCAGGACTGAGACTCACCAGCTGTTTGAAATGGCCCAATTTGAAAGGTTATCCACCAACTTTTTGCTTCTTCCTCCTATTTTCCCTTACCTATTTCTGCTGGCTATAGGACTCTGGGAACTTTAGAACTGCTAATCAGTGCTAAAGTGCATATGCTCTCTGTGTAAATTATGATTATGATTTGTTATCCAAGTTTTGAATATTTGATTTATTGGTAAGTCCCTAGTACAATGCACTGTATGTGCCAAGGGCCTGTAAATCAATGCTACTTGTGGGCTTGCAGCACTGGTTGCGCGCCCACATGAGTAGCCCTGTAAATGTGCCTCAAGCCTACCACTGTATTATCTTCATGCACAGTCATGCAGATAATACATGTCGACCTGGCAAGTGTTCCCACTTGCCAGGCCCTAACCTACTCTTTTCTTACATGTAAGACACCCTTCAGGTAGGCCCAAGGTACCACAAGGGGCAGGGGTCGGTCTATGTGAAAGGTAGGACATGTACTGGTGTGTGTAACAAGACTTGATAGTGAAATACTGTGTATTTCATTTTCACTATTGAAAGGCAATCTGTCCGATATGCTAACATGGGAGTTACTTTGTAACATCTTACTTTCATAACTTTTCACTGGGACAAGAAAGAGAAATGGAGTTTAGGCTCTCTGAACTCAAAATGTAATAGCACATCTATTTAGGGAGATGGTTTTTAAATTGTGTGTTTGAAAATGCCACTTTTAGAAAGTAGCTATTTTCTTATTCAACCATTCATTTTCTGGTTTGTGTATTGACTGTCGGTTTTGGAGTGACGGGCCAGGGATGTGCATTCACTGCAGACAGTCACAAGGAGGGCTGAAGTGTGTCCTGCTTTTCCTGGGGGACACAGAGCTGCACTTAATAGACCCTGGCTGAATTTAGAGTGGTGGGAGTAGTTTCACTTGCATCTCAATAGGCAGTGTCTCCTCTGCACAATGCATTCTCCATCTCCTGTAGGGAAGCTATGCCAGAGAGGGCAGAACTGGTTTGGACTGGGCTCAGAGACCATTGCCACAGATAGAATAAAGACAAAATGGGGTATAAGTAGTGGACTTTAAACCCCAGAAAATAAGATCACTTCTGGACTCAAGAGGAACCTTTTGCCAAGGAGAAGAGCTGTAAGGAGGATCACTGCCGCTTTGCTGTGTGCCATGCTGCATTGGCCTGAAGTTGCTGCTTCTGCCAAGGAAGAGAACAAAGACTGTGAACCTGCTTGAAGAATCTCCATGGACTTGTGTGTGCTGGCCTCCTGTTCTGAAGTCTCAGGGACACAAAGACTTCACCACCGGCTCCCCAGAACTCCAATGCTGGAAGTTTAGACCTGCCCGGAGGTGGCTTTTCCACTTTTGGGCCTAAAGAGGTTGTTCCTGCTGTTGGGAGCAGGAAGAAACTTAAAGAATGCAAGAATCACAACTCTGAAGCCAGCAGCGATGCTGCAGTGATCCTGCACCGAGGCCAGGGGCACTGCTTATAAAGTGCATGACACACTGCCCTACTTGCACCGCAGCTCCAACACCCTATGACGCTTTTAGTTATCATTCTTCTCAACGCCAACCCTCGCAATGATGGCATCACTGCCTGCGCCTACATCCCATTATCACAGAGCTGAGAACTGACAAGGGTGACTTCACGTACTCTTTGACTTCGCATCGCCTCACCTAAACTTATGCCTCGCTGCTGCCATCTTCCCCTGTTCTAGACTAGACATGTCACCTCCTCAGGGACATGATACCTTGCCTCCTGCATGGCAACCAGGGAACCAGCCTTGACCTCAGCACCACTGCCTCACCTCCATGACGCCGTGTATCATCCATAGACTTTGTTTTCCAAGGTACTGCTGTTTCGGGGTCAGTGTGACTCCGTGCTTGACACTGTGCACCTCGCAGTCAGTGCTCATTTTGGTCTTCTTTGGTTTAGATAAAGATACCTTATTTTTCTAAACTGGTGTGGTGTCCATTTGTGGTGTTTCCACTGTATTACAGTGTGTTTTGAGTATAAATATTTACACATTGCCTTTGGGATAAGCCTGCCTGGGTGCCATGCTACCAAAGGGGGTGAGGAGGGGTTATCCAAAGTGTGTAACTCCCTTACTCTGACTAGAAGCAAGGGTCCCTACTTGGACAAAGGTGAATACCTCTGCCAAATAAAGAGCCCCATTTCTAACATCTCTGGGATTATATTGTGCAACCAACATTGACCAAACTCTGAGCTCATCATCCCTGCCCATTAGGTGTTTGCTGCTTTAAAAATTCTAGCTGGGAGGCAATTATTCCTGACGCTTGTGCACGTCTGCATGGACCTTATGCTCTTATGTATTTTTGCAGGATTTGGTCATTAAAGATCATGAGTCTGGGCGAAGGAAGGCTTTACCACATATCAGTGATGTAATCAAAAAGAGAGATTAGAACTAGAGAGGCTAGTCCGTTTCCCCAGTTTATATGTTAGCAATCAATGAGAACTAGCTCTGGTTTAAATTGTTTGTATGTCTGCGGGTGGAGAAAAACCGTTAGGTTTTATGAAGGCCCTCACCCACCAACCTAGTTGGTAGCATGCTTCATCATCGGGCCCCACCTGAGGTACTGAGTGTACCTCAGGTGTGCTTCAACGCCAGATTACTGCGGAGCGGGTTATTTTGGTTCGTGATGGTGCTGTGAGTGTCCTCTGAGTGAGGTTTAAAATACTTTCCTGGGTGTCCCAATGATTGTTTTAATGGTAGACCCCAGGCAGTCAATAAAAACAAAGGCTATCGGACGTGCACGGTAGTCTTATGGCCTCCGATGTCCTGTGCGGTCAACTAGTTTCATTTCAGCTAGGCCTTTTATTCTACTGGCTTTCATCAGGACCTTATATGTGTAGGGTGTTATAGGGGTTAGTATGAGTTTGTCAGTGCCCTGTGTGTAAAACACACTCTTACCACATATCAACATGAGCCCTGCCACTCTGAACTCTTTCTATACTCTTATGGATACATGACAAACATATTTTGATGGGATTTCAATTCCTTAATTGGGAAACCCCATTCTAAGAGGGAAAAGGAAGCAGTGGTGTTGAGGGGCCACTGTGCGCCATTGTGCCCTGTGCAGGAGCCTAGAGTTACTCAGTTGGGAGGCCAGAGAAACTACTTTGTTTGCCAGTCATCTTTGAGAAATGTAAAACTATGCAACACTCTTGTGAGTAACACAAAATGTGAAGGAAACATCAAACAAAGTCTGAAGGAGGTTGACCTAAACCAGTTAATGACCAAAGAGGGCTGACCCAAAGCTCACTCTCTTAGTATTGTGCTCAAAAGGTCTTTAAACAGCTAGCAAGAAAAATCCTGCTTGGCTTAGATATTTATGCTTGTTGAAATCTTGTGTTTTGTTGTGAGTTTGACAATTAGATATCGGTTTAAAAGGGATGTAAAGTCTTGTATACAACCCTTGGCTAAGGTTATGAACTGATACAAGGGTACACTCTGAATCCAACTCGATATACTTGAATAGGATGCAGAAGAATTCCCTCTTATGGCTCTAACAATGAAGCTGTGGGTCCTCTCCTGGCTCAGCTGTGAACAGCCTATCATCACTGAGGTGGCATTTCTTCTCAGCGGTTGCGGGGCAAATACATCATGGCAGTTTCAGGCAGAAAAGGCCTAGCCTCATATAGGCAGGCCTACGGATGCCCTGAAGATGGCAGCTCTCTAGTGGAAGGCTTTCAGGAAATGCAGACCTGACTGAGGCATCACCATTGGTTACGAAGATGTTCCACACCTTTAAATGCAACGTGTATCCAAGAAATAGATGGTGGGGTATCTGTCTCTGTGCTATGCTCAGGTTGGCACCAAAATCATGTAGGGTCCAACAAACCATTGGCTTTGATAAACTGGGCAAGCTGTGTGTTCATTATTTTCTCCATATTTTTTGCAGGAAGTGGAAGATGGGATATAGAGCTATTATAATTGGGATCAGCCGTATTCAGAGTGGATTTATTTATAATCGAGAGAATGGAGGATTTTTTCCAAAGAGGGAAAAACTCCCATAATAAACATTGAACTAAAAATGGCCAAGAGATTAATACCTATAAGATCGGGTATAAGCTTTAAGGCAGAGGCAGAGCATGGATCTAAAGGAGAGCCAGACTTAGCTGTAACAATAAATGTTGCTACCCGATCTGAAGTGACTGGGAGGAATTCAATGAAGGAAGTCTGGACAGAAGTGGCCTGAGAAGCTATATCAGTGATGTCGGAGTTGTTTGGGGCCTTAAACTTGGAACAAATTTGGTTTAGTTTATCCCTGAAGAAGTGAGCTAGTGTGTCGCAAAAGGTTTGACTGCAGGTAGCTACTTTGCTGCTTGATAAGGTGGTTAATTTAGTTACTACTTGAAATAGCTCCTTAGTGGATTTTTTTGCTAGTTCTATTTGTTTGGTAAATTAGTTACTTTTTTCTTTTGTCAGTAGGCATTTGTACTTTGATAGCCCCTGTTTATGGGGGTGTTTCTCGTAGTTACCATACTGAGAACGCTAGCGTCTTTCCTGTCTCCTACAATTTTATTGTTCAGATCTTAGTGCCTCAAAAAAACAAGGTGCAGAGGGTGTGGTCCTATTAGAAGAGGCTGATTTAAGTGGAGCTAACCTATTAAAAGTGACATTAAGCCAGTCAGTATAGTCTAGGGAGGCTAGGGAGGCTTGCTCAGCAACCGTGGCCCCTGTGCAGGTAAGAGGGGTAGGGCCGGGTTGGGGGATAATTGAATACAGTAGATCAGTGCTAATCCATTGCCTCGTTTAAGTGGTCTGTCCAGCCTGTGTACTGTACCTACTGCAGCATATGGTCATGTTTCAGTTAGAATCAGCAGATCTAGTTTCTAGCCATCTATAAAGTCAGACATACATATTCTAAATGACTTCTGCCTTGTACATTTCATAAGGATATCTGAAGACAATTTGAAGAAGTTACTGTACATTTTACGGTCTTGAAGCATCCTAGGGGTTGCTTATTGATTTATTTATTTATGAGATTTCTACAACGCACAACTACCCGGAGGTGTCTCTGCACTAAAAGATAGAGGGACATTGGATTAAAGGGAGTGCTTACTGGTTGAACAGCCATGTGTTTACCAACTTCCTGAATGTAATGAGGGATGGGATGGCCTTGATGTGAAGTGGAAGGCTATTCCACAGTTTGGCAGTGGCAACTATTTATTTATTTATTTTATTTATATACTTCTACAGCGCAAGAATCGAGCCCGAAAGGGTTATCTCCGCGCTTTGACAACAACAGGCGGCAAAGATACTGTATAGACAGCAGTCCTAAAGTTATGTCTCCATAAACAGATTTGTTTTTAGCATTTTTCTAAAGGTGAGGTGATTGGAGATCTGTCTTAAGCTGAGCGGCAAGTTGTTCCACAGGGCCGGCCCCACTGATGAGAGGGCTCGGCCGCCTTGTCTGGCTTTTTTAATGAATGGTGGTTTGAGCAGGAGTAGGTTACTTGACCGTAATTCTCGTTCTGGTTTGTAGGGCTGGAGTAGTTTGGCTAGATATTTGGGGCCATTTCCGAATAAACACTTATGTACAGTGCAGCAAATTTTGAATTTAACCCGTTGGCGTATTGGGAGCCAGTGAAGTTTTTTCAACAGGGGTCCAGAAGATGTTCTAGGGGGGGCATTCAGAATCAATCTTGCCGCCGTGTTCTGGACCACCTGCAAACGATTGATGGCATCCTCATTGGCTTGTATCAGAAGCCCGTTGCAATAGTCGAGGCGACTTATTACAAGGGCTTGAACCAGGGACGTTCTGTAGGTGTCAGGTAACAGGGGGAAGACTCGCCTGAGTAATCCAATGGTGTGGAAACAAGCACCTGCAATTACGTTTGCATGTTCTTTAAAAGTTAAGTTTTGGTCCAGTTTCACACCCAGATTTTTGATGGTGGGTCTAGGGGAGGGTACAGGTCCCAAATCTTGGGGCCACCAATCAGGGGACCAAAGCATGCTGGCTTTCCCAAAACACATCACTTCGGTCTTCCCGACATTGCACTGGAGG
Organism: Lissotriton vulgaris; assembly: GCF_964263255.1. Taxonomy (NCBI): domain Eukaryota; kingdom Metazoa; phylum Chordata; class Amphibia; order Caudata; family Salamandridae; genus Lissotriton; species Lissotriton vulgaris. Next base: position 1,045,312,749 of record NC_141697.1, on the reverse strand, counting down.
TAGTTGGCAGCCATCCAGTTGGAGATGGCCCTCATGCCTTCCGCAAAGTTTTCCCTAACATTAGGGTCAGGGGCATGGAAAGGGTAGAGGAGTTGAGTGTCGTCGGCATACGACACTGGAGTGAATCCGTACTTCCTCACAATCTCAGCAAGGGGGGCCACATATACATTGAATAATGTGGGGCTTAGACATGAGCCCCGTGGCACCCCCTTAGTGAGCGCCCTGGAGATGGAATGGTAGGGGCCCAGGCTGACAGATTGTGAGCGACCGGAGAGAAAACTTTCCAACCATGCAAGTGCCTGACCTCTAATGCCCACTCCTTTTAGCCGGTTCAGCAAGATCTTATGAGAAACAGTATCGAAAGCAGCTGACAGGTCTAATAGCACCAGAATCATCGAGCCTCCTCTATCCTGTGACATCTTGATGTTATCGGTCACGGAGAGGAGTGCAGATTCGGTGCTGTAGTTGGGCCTGAACCCAGATTGGGATTGGTCCAGGCCCCCTGTTGCTTCGATAAAGCTAGAGATCTGAGTGTTGACAAGTTTCTCAGCCAGTTTGGTCAGGAGGGGCAAAAGAGAGATAGGGCGGAGGTTGGAGAGTTCAGTCCAGGGAGAGGTGGTATTTTTACGTATCGGGTTCACAGTTGCCTCTTTCCACTGTTGCGGGAGCTTACCTTCTTTAAAAGAAAGGTTAAGGATTTTAGAAATGATAGGGCATAATGATCTGCTCAGGTTATTAGTTAACCTAGCCGGGAGAAGATCACGAGGAGAGCCAGATTCCATATTTTCCAGGAGTGTTTGTATTTCATTTTCTGTAATTTCTGGAATGACTTTAAGGGTCTCTGAAGGGGTTTCTTGACATAAGGTAGTGGAGTCTTCCGGGTTATTAGAGTGCTTGGCCAAGATTTTATTGTAAATGGTGTCAATTTTGTCCTCAAAGAAATGGGAAATATTGTTGCATAGTTCTTGAGAGAAGGTATCCGGACTTTCACATGCCAAGGGGTTAGTGAAAGTCTTGAGAATTTTATATAATTCTCTAGTGGAGTTAGCAGCTTCATCAAGCTGGGACCGCAGGCAGGTTTTTCTTGCCTTTTTGATGTTATTATAGTAGGTGGATATGGCCTGCTGGTAGAGTACCTTACTAGCAAGAGAGTGATCCTTTCTCCATTGCTTTTCCAGTCTCCTACATTTTTGTTTCTCTGTTTTTAGTGAGTCGGAATACCATATTTCTTTTTTGGTGGTCGGGGGTTTTTTGACAGTCTTTTGCGGGGCTAGAGAGTTTATGGTCTCTAGAAGAGAGCTATTTAGTTTGGATAAAGCCGAGTCGATGTTATCAGAATCGGAAATAGTTGGCTCTTTCCAGGTTTGTTCAAAGGAAATTGGAGTAATTTTGTGCCATGCTCTTTGGTAATGCTCATAGTGGCCGGGGGAGCAGAGGGTTTATCTAGTCTCAAGAAGGAGAATTCCAACATGCTGTGGTCAGACCAGCTGATGGATATAGGAGGGTGACAGTGTATTAAAGGATAGTTGGTAAAAATCAAGTCCAATGTATGGCCTTTCCTGTGAGTAGGGCCACAGTTTCTCAGGTGAAGACCTAAAAGAGCCAGATCGGCAAGGAGAAGCTTAGTATCAGGATCATCTGCAATATCTGCATGGAAATTGAAATCTCCGAGAACAATAAAATTTTCTTTAGCTCTTAAGTGTGGGGCTAGTATTTCAGTTAAGGCGAGTGAAAAGCCAGCATTGGGGCCCGGAGGTCGATATACTAGAGCGCCTTTCCAGTGATCCTTAGTTTTGGTGTGAATTTTAAAAAACATTATTTCCATAGTCGGTAAATTAATTTGTTCCACTACCGTAATATGGATGTTTTCTTTAAAAATGATGGCAATTCCTCCACCAATTTTTATAGGGCGGTCTTGTCTTAAAATTTTATATCCTTGAGGGATACCCAGAGTTATGGATGAAACAGTGTGAGGCTTCAGCCAGGTTTCCGTGAGGAAACATATTTCAGGTTTGTGACTTTGGATAGTATCCCAGATCTCTACATGATGTCGGGGCAATGATCGAACATTCAGGAGAAAACTTTTCCAGCCTTTAGTTTTTAAGGTGGTTTCATTGTCCCTAGCAGAACCAATAATAATGCCGTTGGAAGTGGCTTGGAATCTGCATAGGGGACAAGAAAACGGGCCCTCGGGAAAAGGCCAGTTGTCGCTGGCACACCTCTGTAATCCCTGAGGTTGGAGTGTTAGCAAGGACTGCGAGGTGTACCTGATGCGAGTGTCTTTAGTAGAGGCCATGGTGGAAAAGGCAAGCAGGGTATAGTGAGAGGCCCCTGGTCCCGTCCTGTCGCGGACGGGCGCAGACGGGCTTCTCTCTGGCGCGTCTCAGGCGCTTCGCTGCGCGCGACCGCTGCGCGCTTGCTGTGACGAGGGGGCTAAGTACCCTCAGGTGCAGCAACTAGAGCGCTGACCGCTCAGAGAAAGCGGAAGTTACCTTGCTCTGCCTGACCCGCCCTCCGCTCAACGGCACTGGTTGCCGAGTCGGACCGGGGCGGGCAGGACGTGGAATCGAGCCAAGGTATTTACTAATACTCAAGGCGAGTGGCGCTATTCAAGAGGCTGAAGATCTAAAATTAGAGCGCAATTAAAATACATGCAGAAACCATGTATTATATCACATGTTACAATTAAAAGCTATCGCTGTCTAGATCTGTATCTTAGTACCTGGGCGTCAGCGGGTTGAGGAGACGCTCTCACTGTCCCCCTACCACCCTAACTATGAATGCTCTGTCTCCCCAAGATGATTTCTTTGTACATGGTATGGATAGGCACCGTGCAGAGGAGGAGCGCAGGGTTCTGGTAGGAATATATGGGAAGAGTGCCTTTTTCAGGAACTCTAGACTGGAGTTATTGATCGCTTTATATGTTATACATAAAGCCTTAAATTTAGTTTGGCTTCTGATTGGTAGCCTGTGTAGTTGGCGAATAACTGGGGAAATAGATTTGAATTTAGGTGTACCGGACAGCATTCTTGCTGCAGCATTTTGCACTAGTTGTAACTTATTTAAGACTCTCTCCTGAGCATTCAGAAAGAGGCCATTACAAAAATGGATTTTTGCCATAACCAGCGTACACATGAGAGTCTTTCCCGCACTCGAGGGGGGAAAAGGGAGCAACTTCCTTACCGTTCTGAGAGTGTTAAAGGAAGCGGATACAATTGCATTTGCATGGTGGATGAACGAGAGCTTGTCATCGAACATAACTCCAAGGTTCCTGACTTTATTAACTGGTTGGGGCTGAGGTTCCACCTCGGTTGGCCACCACATAGGGGACCAGCCAGGGGTTAAACTGCCAAAGGTCATAACCTCCGTTTTATCGGAGTTTAACCTTAAACAGTTTTGTACCATTCAGGAACTGATGGCTAACATTCCCTCCTGAAAGCTGGCTGCCACTTGTAATCCATCATTATGTACTGCCAACACCAGTTGGGTGTCGTCAGCGTATGACGTTATTCTCATCCCTAGCTTTTTAATGATCATGGCCAGGTCTGACACGTGATATTAAATAAGGTCGGACTAATGGAGGATCCTTGTGGCACCCCACATGGAAGAGAAAACGTGGAAGAAAAGGATTCGCCCAGTTTAACCGCTTGAGTGCGATTAGCGAGGAAGGAGGTTAGTAGCACTTTGGCCTTATGTCCTATGCCCATGGCCGAGACACGGTCGATTAGAATGGAATGGTCGACCGTGTCAAAGGCTGCGGACAAATCCAATAGAACAAGGACCGCCGCACCCCCTTGATCTAAAATCATCCTAATTTCGTCCGCCGCCTTAATAAGGGTTGTCTCCGTCCCACGACCCTTCCTAAACACGAATTGAGTGGAGTCCAAAAGATTATTTTGATCAATGAATTGAGATAATTGAATATTCATTATTTTCTCCACAATCTTTGCAGGGAAAGGAAGGCAAGCAATCGGCCTATAGTTTTTGGGTTCAGTGGGATCCAAGTTAGGTTTTTTAATATGGGTTTAATAATGGCCTTCTTCCAAATTGATGGGTATAGGCCAGTGTGGAACATTGAATTAAAAAAACTAGCAAGAATAGGGGCTATGTGTTCTGGAATAAGTTTTGCCATTGAAGGAGGACAAGGATCCAGAGGGGAACCCGATTTTATGGTGAGAATGAGCTCTTTTACTAGTTCCGATGAGACTTGACTAAATTCTGCAAAGCCCGTAGCTGTGTGATTAGCCAGGCTATCTCTAGCAGGGGGATCTGGCTTAACTTGTGTAGCAAAATTAGAATAAATCTGAAGCACTTTGTCTTTGAAAAAATCAGCAAGAGAGTGGCACAGAGCAGGTGACACCTCTGTGACCATGCTTGTAGGTGTATTGGAGAGTTTGGTTGCCACCTGAAATAGCTGCTTGGTGGAATTGTGAGCCAACTCTATTTGTGTTTGATAGTACTGACTTTTTTCTGCTACAATGAGGTGCTTGTATTTAGTCAATGAGTCCTTATATAAATCTTTCGCATTATCGTCATAGTATTTGTGCCATTTTCTCTCTAGATTTCTGCACCGTTGTTTTTCCAATCTTAAGGCCTCTGAAAACCATGGGGCTGAAGGCACCTTTCGATTAGTGGAGACATTCTTAACTGGCACTGTTATGCTGAAGGATTTAGGAAGCCAAGAAGAGTAGTTATTGGCCGCTATGTCAGCATCTGCTATAGCTTCCTGCTGGGTAGAGGACAGTGTTTTTTGCAAGAGAGTCATATCAGTATTTTTCCATGCCCTAACATGTTTAGGGGGTACGCAAAATAGTGTGGCTTTCCTTAGCTTTTGTAATTTGTAAAGTAGAGAATATTGCAGAATGGTCAGTCCAAATGAGTCCAAATGAGTGGTAGGACAGAGGATATTGTGATATTAGTATTGCTGGTAAATAGTCCATCGTGGGTGTGACCCGCCATGTGAGTAGGTGTTATAACCAGCTGTTGTAAGCCTGATGACCATAGGTCTGCTATAAGGGATTCATTATCCTGTAAAGATTCTAGATGGAAGTTAAAATCTCCCAGTATGGTGTAATTGGGAGTTCCTGCCATCGGTTCCATAAGCTTGTGTACATTTTTAAGAAAGCCTGCTCGAGGGCTTGGAGGACGATAAATCAAAGATCCTCTAAATGTTTGAGTATTGGGAAAAGTGATAGAAAAGGACAGTGCTTCACACACTGATGATGTAATTGGTTCAGTTTTTATGGCAAACGTTTCTCGATGAATAATCGCCAACCCGCCGCCCTTTTTTAACAATCTTTCGTGTCTTGATACACAGTATCCTACTGGGGTAGCCGCACAGAAGTCAGGACCTGTAGAAGAGTCACCCCACGTTTCGGTTATAAACGCAAGATGTAACTTATGACTGATTAGTAATTCCTGTATTTAAATTTTGTGCTTAGGGAGGGAGCGAGCATTGATGAGTACAAAATGAATGGGGTTAGAATTAACATGAGAAAAGTGTTCACTGGGGGATAGTGCCAGAGCGGTTGGGGACACCTTAAGCAGGAAGTTGGGGCAAGTGGCTGGTATTTTGTTAGTGAAATCGCCCAGGCTAAAAATGGTACAGTCATGATTACTTACCACGTGCTTACCACCACGTTATGTGGCCAGAGAGTGACACAAAGCATTTCATTCATTTACCAACCATTATAAAGAGTGACACAAAGCATTTCATTCATTTACCAACCATTATAAAAGCCCTTGTACGCAGCATATAATTTCTCACTATTGTGTGAGCTCTCTCAGAAACCATAATACATGTAGGCCCCTGTGTATCGCTTCCTTTGCCTGCTTGCCTACAGCTAACCCAGTAGCAGAACCAAAAGTGCTGGTTTAAAATGGAATTTATCTCCAGACCACTTTTAAAAAGATATTTTCATGGGAAAATGTATTACACATGCGCACTTTACATGAGAACAAAAGCACTCATTTAGCCCTCGGCGGGTGGCTGCTAGTCTACTGAGTTAGGCCAGGTCCTCGGCTCCATCTTCTCGGCGTAAGACAGCCTGGCTCATTTGGAGATTGGAGATCCCTTCCTGGCAGGGACCTCTTTGATGAAAATGCATTCATTTGTGCATATCAGGTGTTCATTGAGCTTTGAAGAAGTAATGGAGCTTAAAAAATCATCTTACTCATAATCAGAAGATGGGATCTGGCTCCTGCACCGGAAACCTTTATGGATTGAATTCTGTCTACCAGAGTTGGACCAGCTAGATCCTCAGTTTAACCACTGGAACAGTAAGGACGTTTCCCTGCATCTGCTTTGGCATCTGGGACAAACACGGGAGACTCAAGCGCTAGGAAATTAAGAAGTAGCTTTGAAGGCTCAGTAACTCAGAAAGCGTAACTTCCTTTTTGGTTTATCATATCCCGAATGGTTTCAACAATCCTAGCTCTAATCATTCCACAATTGTAACAAAGAATCACAAACTTATGCTTTCCCGATTATGCATGCACCTTTATCATTTGTGTAGGATAGACACTAACATGAGGCGTCAATGAAAATATAATTACCTACCAGATTATTCAATCAAGCAATTGTTGTCAAATACATTAATATAGAAATACAGGTTTCTTTGTCAGCATCCCCTCAATTACCATAGATCTACATCCTTATATTTACAGTTACATTTGTTTGGAAAAAGGATGGTCACTTACTAGCTTCATAATTTGAGTTTTCTTTTTATGTACCCATTCCTTAAATGATGGCAATGAATTTACAATGTTAGCTACCAAGTGGAAACACAGAGACAGATCTTACTTCAGCTGTGGCTTCTGCTGTGGCAGTGTCCCAGCACCGGAAGAAGGTTGCCCCTGGGAACGCGGCTGTGTGGTTGTGGGCGCGGGAGGCTTAGGTGGTTTCTGAGGCTTGGAGACGGCAGGCTGCTTGAGATGATCCTGAGCAGGAGGCCGTGATGACAAGAGCCCACTCTGTGGTTGCAACAGCTCCTGGCTTTGTGATTGCATTTCCTGGGGTTGCACTGGGCCCCCTAATTTCAGTACAAGAAAAACTTCAAAATTTTACAGTGTTAAAGGTTTTTATTAGTCTTCAAATCCAGTTTTTGTTTCAAATATGGAAGCTGTTCCTTATGTGGAATTCATATTTCCCTAGTTATAAACTGATCTATAGATATTAATGAAAATAATCAACACACCTTTAGCCATGACACCGGTGATAATCGATTCAATTAACTACTGTAGTTGCATTCCCACGTTCGACACACTGTGCAGCTCCAAATAAGGGTTAACAAAAAAGGATTGTTCTGCCAAATTCTTAAATGTGAAATTGATAAAGATAACCTTTTACTAGTAAGTTATAGATGGCTGTATTTTATGCAAAACAAATTTGAGTTGGAAATTATTAATTCTTTGGAAATTGGTATAACGTTTTCACTCTGTTTTAGGTCTTTAGCAAATGCACATTCATTGTATTTTACGTTAATACATAATCATCAACATTTTTCACTGCTATTGTTGGACTAGAGTCTTGATATCTGTAATCTATAGAAAATAGACAACTAAATCATGACTACAAGCATTCCCTTTGTTCTTTATCTGTAGTCACAATTTTTTCACTTCTAGAAATGTTTCATTTGTAATACCTACGGGGGAAGCAAAATGTTTACCAAACTACAGATTAGCTGCGAAAAGTAGCAAGTGTTAAATACTGCAGTGCTGTAATTTAATTTTTTTGTGAAAGGAAATGATCAAAATATTTTTTATCAATACAATCTATAGGAGCAGCCTATTTCAACCACCTGGATTTAGAGGCAATGGATGGATATTAAAAAAAGGTTTCCTAATGGGCCATATCAGAAAAATATAGAAGCTCTCAATCCTGCCATACGCCATAAAAGTAAGAATAGGATAAATCAACAAACTCAGGACATTTGGCTGTAACAATGATAAAAGAAACAGAAATAACTTCATAATCAGTACACAATGCTTAACTGATCACACAGTGCAAAGCAAAAGAAGCGAAAATAAACATGTATATTTTGTACATGGTAAGGCGGTGGAGAACCATGATTTGTGTAGCTGTATTTGGTCCTGTTAACATGGGATCCTCCCTTAGATTAATACACAAAAATCACTAAATTTCACTTAAAATCCATTGGCCTAATGGACGTTGACAGTGTTATGGCCCATTACCATTGGGGGGAGGTCATCATCAGGACAATAATAATTTGTGAGCAGAGCAGTATTTGAATGTGCCAATTCATAGCACATGCCAAGGTTGATTAATTTCTGGGATCATAAAGCGGTCTTGCCTATAAAGAAACTTCCACTATTGAACCCCTGTCATTTCTATTGACCTAATAAATCTGGCAAACCTATTAGAAAACTCACAATGTCAAATCCCGGTAGGATAGTTCAGGGGTTTAGGAAGTCTACCTTCAAGACTTGTGACACGTAGAAGGCTAAAGGTTCCAATCATTTAGACACAGCTTAGTAGACACACTCAAAGTAGAAGAAGGATGTGTTGGCTCATGAAAGAGACAAAACATCCTCTGAGTCTTCTAAGGTCACTTAATAAGTATTGTTTAGTTTTGTAATACCAAAATCTAATGTTAATGTGCCAAGATGCAATTCACATTGGTCTGTGCGTCCTGTAAGTGGTAATGGACAATGACAGAAATTTGAAAGTGAGAAAATATCACCTTTGTCACCCACCTTGCAGATTTTGAAGAACGTCTAACCTAACATTGCATCACTGTGATGAATATTCAACACTTTGGACTGTGAAAGATCACATTCTTTTTATATAACCTAGGTGTAATTAGGATGCGGAATACACCTCTCAAACAGTTCCTTGTATGATGTTTTGTACATTTTCACCTTTCAATGAATCTGAATGGATTGAACAGAGTACATCTTTTCAAACAAACTCTCAAATTGTTCAATGATGACTGTCTCACCATTAAATAAAGCATCTGTAGCCCGTCTCTAAATAGGGTGGACCTTCCAATGACATAGAGCAGGAGATTCTACAGCAACTGGACCAGAGGGGAAGGTTTTTCTACCAGGATGGCCAACTGCATCTCTTGCATCATAAACAAAGCAGTTCCACTTCCTCTAAGTGATGTTGGAGAACTTGGAACATTAGACCCTTAGGTTTTTCTCTTATGTGTTTTTCTTTTTACATTTAAATTCATCCCAATACAGTCAATGGAGAATTTGGAACACACCTCTTCATTATCTCAAAATATTTTTTTACCTTTGTAATGCTGGGTACCAGGCATGGTTATACACCAACTGTCGCAATATCATAGATGTATGACTTTCTGATGTTCAAAGGCATATCAGAACCTTGAAGGACAAATTTAAAACATCCTAAAGCATTACTTTAATCTAGGTATGTTTTGTAATATTTAATTCATATCAATTAAGGTCGTCTTTCAACGTTTTGTGAATTATAAGGTGGTAAGTTTTGTTCTTCACTTAAATGAAGAGTTTGGTATATGTAGTAAGAAACATAAAAGTGTGGATGCGGGCCATGAACTAGACGCTGAGCCATAAGAGTAATAGTAAAAGACTGGAATAGAGGTACTAGCATTAAAGCATCACACTCGTGTTGCATGGCATCTATTACACATGCATCTTGTTCTCAGAACAGTGCTGAACATACAAAAGGAATTTATTGTTTACTAGCACAACTTCAGTATGCGCCTGATCAGATTAGTGCTTTCCCCTAATGCATTGCACTCTATTACTCCATTACTCTATCCGTTGCACAATTTTGTTTTCCTTTTTTCAGGGAGATCAGTGCTTCTGGTTCCTTAATGTTAATGCTGGCACACCTATATTTGGGAACATCTAAGGAGGGAAGGCCTGCAAAATTAGATTATGTATGTATATCTGTGGGTCTTATTACAAGTATCATAGACTTCTGACTTTTTCCCACAAGAGTGTAAATAGAATAGCAGAGCTTCTCTACTGAGCTGACTATTTGCACACACATACAACAATGAGGAATTCAGCCCATTTACAGCCCCACCATTACAGTGGGTGTGACATGGCACAACACTGTCTTCTAGCTATGTAGCCGAGGATATTTTATGATAATTCCAGCATTGTTAAAGTGATCAGTGGTAGCTTTGGGCATAGATTCCTTTCTACCTGATACTTTGTAGCTTCTAAAGTAGGTCAAATGAAAGGCATCCACATTTAATCAATTTGCTTCAATGCATGTGTCTCATTATGCTGGGACTGCCCTCGCGTTGAGTTCTTCAATATATTAAGTACATTGAGACCATTATTAAGTCTCTCATTGTTTGTGGGTAATGCCTCTATTATTTTTGAAAAGACAAGGGATATGAATATAAGACTTCTGAAAAATGTTAATGAAATTTCAGATACACATTTTACTTAGGTAATTGTTGTAAATTATCCTATTTTTACAGCATTCTCTCTTGTTGCTCTATTGTTTTATTGAGATGGCACGTGGCCCATGGATGCTGTCTGGGTCTTTCACTTACTATGCAAAACAATATATTTAAATAAAAGACCAAAAAATGCCCATTTTTTATAGACAAATATATTTCACATTGTTGTGATTCAGGCACAAGCTCCAAAATCCAATCTACATGAACATGGAGCTTTGTGGAAACTCCTGAGCTTAACTGATCAACAGGAACATCTGTGTAGGTGTTCACTACTCTCCATGGCAGAGATTATGGTTCTCCCGGGCCCCATCGGTATATGTCTTTGTCTTCCATTAATCATCCAATTGACCGGTATTAGAGCTTAGATCATGATGAGCAAGATTTAAAAAATCACCTTACACAACATATTTACTGATCCAAGACATGAGAAGCTGAAAGTACACTCTGCCCTTGTTAAACACAGTTACGCATGAAACTGAGACAAGTGTAGTAAAAGCACCATAAAAGCATGCTTTAAAATAATAATAGGAAAACATATATACAAAATAATTAGAATGCATATAAACAAGTTGCTTTAATACATTCTTTTGCATATGTTGTTTATTAACATTTACTAATGAAATTATGCTGAGGCTTCGTGTTTCTAATGCTTTCTTTTAGAATGCACCATTTATATTTCCTATTTGAATCGATTTAATACCATTATGTTTGACGTTGATTTGGAGTCTATTTCATTTAAAATGTGTGATGCCAATTTAAAGGCGCTTTTGATAAAACTTTTTATCTAATGCTGACCACTTACGATTCTGTTTATTTGTCATGTAGATGTATAATTCTTGAAAAACGTGAATGTTTCCTCAATGTTCACAGTGAATATTTCTGTGGGAACAGGATTTCAGCTGTTGCTATAGATGGTTACTTTAAATCTCCTTTCACCAAGGTTAGGCATATGTGGACTTCCAAATCTCTGGTTTCTCATGACCAGCATGGGTTAGAATCTCACTGTTGCAAGTGTCCTAGGTGACATTATGTGCAGCTGAACATATGATATTCTTTCGATGGTGGTGTGATGCTACTTCACTGGAACACTGTTAGAACTTTATAAAAGAAGAGACCTTAAAGAAGGGGCAACACCATACTTTTTCTTTTCTCCCTGAGAGAGGACTCTATGCTGATTGTTTTTTGAGAACTATTCACTTACTCTTGGACTGCTTTGCCGAGGCTACAGTCGGTAGTTGATGTACTGAAACTTTGTTTGCCATTTAAAATACTTTTCCTTTTTTTCTTTGTTGTATGCTAAAGGACTCACATTTATACGAATTTTAAATTTGAACCTCATAGGATATGAGTTGTTAGACAACAAACTATCTTTCTGCCTAAATGGTGGTGGGACTCTGTAAACTGATTTTATAATAACTATCAAATTAAGCCTGGCTAAATGTTTGGTGCTGTTATAAAAGCTTTGATGGTCTTAACTGAAATTCTCAAGAGATTGCTCGTGGCAAGGAACTCTGAATCTTTATTACAATAACCAAAATAATCTAATACCTGTCTGACTCTATTATTGAGTCCTGTTGGTTCTTCCATTCAAACAGGGCTATTTTCTAATGACTTAACACCTTGGCTGCTTAAGATATTCCCCTGCTGTGCTGGACCATAATAGAAATGGGTGTGATCATGACGAGCACTGTGCTTCATGACGAGCTGAGCTCGTCATGAGCACCGAAGGGGGTTTTATGTGTTGTAGAGAGAAACAGCAAGCTCTGTTAAAACATCAGGTGTGAATTATTTTATTTTGTTTTGCGTTGCTGTTGCAGAGCTTTTGGTCTGCATAATCCTAATTCGACTTAACTTCCTCAGGAGCAAACAAACAAAATTGTCAATGTACCCATAAAGGACCAAGCACCTGACCAGTTATCCCTAAGCTATATGTGTAATGGGATTTCTCCATCAATTGTGTGTGCACACTGTTAGAGAACCCACTGCCACAGTGCAATCCAAAACAGGATTATAACTAACAGGATAAATTGCAAAGGTACACCACTTAATAGCAAAAGACAATAGACACATCACAAAGCATCTGGTTTGTGTCCAAGGTATTTTTCAAATGATATCTTTTATTCAAAAAAAGATTTTTCTTTCATAAAAAGACCATAGCCGACGCGTTTAATCCAATAACGGACTTCTTCAGGGCTGTGAATTCAAGAAACATATAAATATATATATATATATATATATATATATATATATATATATATATATATATATATATATATGCAAGCTCCAAAGTGTGTCCATCAGCTTGGCTTCGCACTCGACCAACAGCAGCAGAGAGTAGGACTCTCTTTCCGGTACAGGCGGTTGCCGCTTGGATCACTCCGTGCAGGTGTGCCTGACGCGTTTCGAAAGCTCCTCAGCTTTCTCTTCAGAGGCTTTCACGGAGATTCACGCTCCCAATTTCAACAATGCACGCCCTCCAATAGGATGACGATGTTGGCTGAGCATTGTGGGAGCGGTAGTTCTTATGGATGCGGATATTGACTCAGGCAGGGGGTTCCGTCTTAAATCCCTGCTGTTACCCCACATGTTCGATGAGGTGTCTCCTCTTCGAGTGGTCCCTTGATTGTGTGCTTTCCGCACTACACTTCCCAGAAGTCTCATTGGAGCCTCCCATCGGCGGGTGAGTTATACGTATTTGGAGAAGTGTAGCGGGTGCGCACACCGCTTCCGTTAAAGCCCCTGAAGAGAAGCAGATGGAGCTTCGAAACGCGTCGGGCAGATCCATTACGGAGCGGCATCTACAAGCGGATCCCCGCCCTCACCTACACATAAATAAAGCTGCTGCTCGCGTGCTACTCAATGGTGGACAACCTTGGAGCGAGAATCTAAATGCGGCAGTCCAGCCGCAGAGTATGCACCAATCCCGTTAACGTGGGGGTCACGGCAGTGAAGTAGCAGCCGTACATGGGATTGAGGACGGGCCCACTTGTGGAGTCCATCCAGGACTTGATTGTGTGCTTTCCGCACTACACTTCCCAGAAGTCTCATTGGAGCCTCCCATCGGCGGGTGAGTTATACGTATTTGGAGAAGTGTAGCGGGTGCGCACACCGCTTCCGTTAAAGCCCCTGAAGAGAAGCAGATGGAGCTTCGAAACGCGTCGGGCAGATCCATTACGGAGCGGCATCTACAAGCGGATCCCCGCCCTCACCTACACATAAATAAAGCTGCTGCTCGCGTGCTACTCAATGGTGGACAACCTTGGAGCGAGAATCTAAATGCGGCAGTCCAGCCGCAGAGTATGCACCACCCCGTTAACGTGGGGGTCACGGCAGTGAAGTAGCAGCCGTACATGGGATCGAGGACGGGCCCACTTGTGGAGTCCATCCAGGACTTGATTGTGTGCTTTCCGCACTACACTTCCCAGAAGTCTCATTGGAGCCTCCCATCGGCGGGTGAGTTATACGTATTTGGAGAAGTGTAGCGGGTGCGCACACCGCTTACGTTAAAGCCCCTGAAGAGAAGCAGATGGAGCTTCGAAACGCGTCGGGCAGATCCATTACGGAGCGGCATCTACAAGCGGATCCCCGCCCTCACCTACACATAAATAAAGCTGCTGCTCGCGTGCTACTCAATGGTGGACAACCTTGGAGCGAGAATCTAAATGCGGCAGTCCAGCCGCAGAGTATGCACCACCCCGTTAACGTGGGGGTCACGGCAGTGAAGTAGCAGCCGTACATGGGATCGAGGACGGGCCCACTTGTGGAGTCCATCCAGGACTTGATTGTGTGCTTTCCGCACTACACTTCCCAGAAGTCTCATTGGAGCCTCCCATCGGCGGGTGAGTAATACGTATTTGGAGAAGTGTAGCGGGTGCGCACAACGCTTCCGTTAAAGCCCCTGAAGAGAAGCAGATGGAGCTTCGAAACGCGTCGGGCAGATCCATTACGGAGCGGCATCTACAAGCGGATCCCCGCCCTCACCTACACATAAATAAAGCTGCTGCTCGCGTGCTACTCAATGGTGGACAACCTTGGAGCGAGAATCTAAATGCGGCAGTCCAGCCGCAGAGTATGCACCACCCCGTTAACGTGGGGGTCACGGCAGTGAAGTAGCAGCCGTACATGGGATCGAGGACGGGCCCACTTGTGGAGTCCATCCAGGACTTGATTGTGTGCTTTCCGCACTACACTTCCCAGAAGTCTCATTGGAGCCTCCCATCGGCGGGTGAGTTATACGTATTTGGAGAAGTGTAGCGGGTGCGCACACCGCTTCCGTTAAAGCCCCTGAAGAGAAGCAGATGGAGCTTCGAAACGCGTCGGGCAGATCCATTACGGAGCGGCATCTACAAGCGGATCCCCGCCCTCACCTACACATAAATAAAGCTGCTGCTCGCGTGCTACTCAATGGTGGACAACCTTGGAGCGAGAATCTAAATGCGGCAGTCCAGCCGCAGAGTATGCACCACCCCGTTAACGTGGGGGTCACGGCAGTGAAGTAGCAGCCGTACATGGGATCGAGGACGGGCCCACTTGTGGAGTCCATCCAGGACTTGATTGTGTGCTTTCCGCACTACACTTCCCAGAAGTCTCATTGGAGCCTCCCATCGGCGGGTGAGTTATACGTATTTGGAGAAGTGTAGCGGGTGCGCACACCGCTTCCGTTAAAGCCCCTGAAGAGAAGCAGATGGAGCTTCGAAACGCGTCGGGCAGATCCATTACGGAGCGGAATCTACAAGCGGATCCCCGCCCTCACCTACACATAAATAAAGCTGCTGCTCGCGTGCTACTCAATGGTGGACAACCTTGGAGCGAGAATCTAAATGCGGCAGTCCAGCTGCAGAGTATGCACCACCCCGTTAACGTGGGGGTCACGGCAGTGAAGTAGCAGCCGTACATGGGATCGAGGACGGGCCCACTTGTGGAGTCCATCCAGGACTTGATTGTGTGCTTTCCGCACTACACTTCCCAGAAGTCTCATTGGAGCCTCCCATCGGCGGGTGAGTTATACGTATTTGGAGAAGTGTAGCGGGTGCGCACACCGCTTACGTTAAAGCCCCTGAAGAGAAGCAGATGGAGCTTCGAAACGCGTCGGGCAGATCCATTACGGAGCGGCATCTACAAGCGGATCCCCGCCCTCACCTACACATAAATAAAGCTGCTGCTCGCGTGCTACTCAATGGTGGACAACCTTGGAGCGAGAATCTAAATGCGGCAGTCCAGCCGCAGAGTATGCACCACCCCGTTAACGTGGGGGTCACGGCAGTGAAGTAGCAGCCGTACATGGGATCGAGGACGGGCCCACTTGTGGAGTCCATCCAGGACTTGATTGTGTGCTTTCCGCACTACACTTCCCAGAAGTCTCATTGGAGCCTCCCATCGGCGGGTGAGTTATACGTATTTGGAGAAGTGTAGCGGGTGCGCACACCGCTTCCGTTAAAGCCCCTGAAGAGAAGCAGATGGAGCTTCGAAACGCGTCGGGCAGATCCATTACGGAGCGGCATCTACAAGCGGATCCCCGCCCTCACCTACACATAAATAAAGCTGCTGCTCGCGTGCTACTCAATGGTGGACAACCTTGGAGCGAGAATCTAAATGCGGCAGTCCAGCCGCAGAGTATGCACCACCCCGTTAACGTGGGGGTCACGGCAGTGAAGTAGCAGCCGTACATGGGATCGAGGACGGGCCCACTTGTGGAGTCCATCCAGGACTTGATTGTGTGCTTTCCGCACTACACTTCCCAGAAGTCTCATTGGAGCCTCCCATCGGCGGGTGAGTTATACGTATTTGGAGAAGTGTAGCGGGTGCGCACACCGCTTCCGTTAAAGCCCCTGAAGAGAAGCAGATGGAGCTTCGAAACGCGTCGGGCAGATCCATTACGGAGCGGCATCTACAAGCGGATCCCCGCCCTCACCTACACATAAATAAAGCTGCTGCTCGCGTGCTACTCAATGGTGGACAACCTTGGAGCGAGAATCTAAATGCGGCAGTCCAGCCGCAGAGTATGCACCACCCCGTTAACGTGGGGGTCACGGCAGTGAAGTAGCAGCCGTACATGGGATCGAGGACGGGCCCACTTGTGGAGTCCATCCAGGACTTGATTGTGTGCTTTCCGCACTACACTTCCCAGAAGTCTCATTGGAGCCTCCCATCGGCGGGTGAGTTATACGTATTTGGAGAAGTGTAGCAGGTGCGCACACCGCTTCCGTTAAAGCCCCTGAAGAGAAGCAGATGGAGCTTCGAAACGCGTCGGGCAGATCCATTACGGAGCGGCATCTACAAGCGGATCCCCGCCCTCACCTACACATAAATAAAGCTGCTGCTCGCGTGCTACTCAATGGTGGACAACCTTGGAGCGAGAATCTAAATGCGGCAGTCCAGCCGCAGAGTATGCACCACCCCGTTAACGTGGGGGTCACGGCAGTGAAGTAGCAGCCGTACATGGGATCGAGGACGGGCCCACTTGTGGAGTCCATCCAGGACTTGATTGTGTGCTTTCCGCACTACACTTCCCAGAAGTCTCATTGGAGCCTCCCATCGGCGGGTGAGTTATACGTATTTGGAGAAGTGTAGTGGGTGCGCACACCGCTTCCGTTAAAGCCCCTGAAGAGAAGCAGATGGAGCTTCGAAACGCGTCGGGCAGATCCATTACGGAGCGGCATCTACAAGCGGATCCCCGCCCTCACCTACACATAAATAAAGCTGCTGCTCGCGTGCTACTCAATGGTGGACAACCTTGGAGCGAGAATCTAAATGCAGCAGTCCAGCCGCAGAGTATGCACCACCCCGTTAACGTGGGGGTCACGGCAGTGAAGTAGCAGCCGTACATGGGATCGAGGACGGGCCCACTTGTGGAGTCCATCCAGGACTTGATTGTGTGCTTTCCGCACTACACTTCCCAGAAGTCTCATTGGAGCCTCCCATCGGCGGGTGAGTTATACGTATTTGGAGAAGTGTAGCGGGTGCGCACACCGCTTCCGTTAAAGCCCCTGAAGAGAAGCAGATGGAGCTTCGAAACGCGTCGGGCAGATCCATTACGGAGCGGCATCTACAAGCGGATCCCCGCCCTCACCTACACATAAATAAAGCTGCTGCTCGCGTGCTACTCAATGGTGGACAACCTTGGAGCGAGAATCTAAATGCGGCAGTCCAGCCGCAGAGTATGCACCACCCCGTTAACGTGGGGGTCACGGCAGTGAAGTAGCAGCCGTACATGGGATCGAGGACGGGCCCACTTGTGGAGTCCATCCAGGACTTGATTGTGTGCTTTCCGCACTACACTTCCCAGAAGTCTCATTGGAGCCTCCCATCGGCGGGTGAGTTATACGTATTTGGAGAAGTGTAGCAGGTGCGCACACCGCTTCCGTTAAAGCCCCTGAAGAGAAGCAGATGGAGCTTCGAAACGCGTCGGGCAGATCCATTACGGAGCGGCATCTACAAGCGGATCCCCGCCCTCACCTACACATAAATAAAGCTGCTGCTCGCGTGCTACTCAATGGTGGACAACCTTGGAGCGAGAATCTAAATGCGGCAGTCCAGCCGCAGAGTATGCACCACCCCGTTAACGTGGGGGTCACGGCAGTGAAGTAGCAGCCGTACATGGGATCGAGGACGGGCCCACTTGTGGAGTCCATCCAGGACTTGATTGTGTGCTTTCCGCACTACACTTCCCAGAAGTCTCATTGGAGCCTCCCATCGGCGGGTGAGTTATACGTATTTGGAGAAGTGTAGTGGGTGCGCACACCGCTTCCGTTAAAGCCCCTGAAGAGAAGCAGATGGAGCTTCGAAACGCGTCGGGCAGATCCATTACGGAGCGGCATCTACAAGCGGATCCCCGCCCTCACCTACACATAAATAAAGCTGCTGCTCGCGTGCTACTCAATGGTGGACAACCTTGGAGCGAGAATCTAAATGCGGCAGTCCATCCGCAGAGTATGCACCACCCCGTTAACGTGGGGGTCACGGCAGTGAAGTAGCAGCCGTACATGGGATCGAGGACGGGCCCACTTGTGGAGTCCATCCAGGACTTGATTGTGTGCTTTCCGCACTACACTTCCCAGAAGTCTCATTGGAGCCTCCCATCGGCGGGTGAGTTATACGTATTTGGAGAAGTGTAGCGGGTGCGCACACCGCTTCCGTTAAAGCCCCTGAAGAGAAGCAGATGGAGCTTCGAAACGCGTCGGGCAGATCCATTACGGAGCGGCATCTACAAGCGGATCCCCGCCCTCACCTACACATAAATAAAGCTGCTGCTCGCGTGCTACTCAATGGTGGACAACCTTGGAGCGAGAATCTAAATGCGGCAGTCCAGCCGCAGAGTATGCACCACCCCGTTAACGTGGGGGTCAAGGCAGTGAAGTAGCAGCCGTACATGGGATCGAGGACGGGCCCACTTGTGGAGTCCATCCAGGACTTGATTGTGTGCTTTCCGCACTACACTTCCCAGAAGTCTCATTGGAGCCTCCCATCGGCGGGTAAGTTATACGTATTTGGAGAAGTGTAGCGGGTGCGCACACCGCTTCCGTTAAAGCCCCTGAAGAGAAGCAGATGGAGCTTCGAAACGCGTCGGGCAGATCCATTACGGAGCGGCATCTACAAGCGGATCCCCGCCCTCACCTACACATAAATAAAGCTGCTGCTCGCGTGCTACTCAATGGTGGACAACCTTGGAGCGAGAATCTAAATGCGGCAGTCCAGCCGCAGAGTATGCACCACCCCGTTAACGTGGGGGTCACGGCAGTGAAGTAGCAGCCGTACATGGGATCGAGGACGGGCCCACTTGTGGAGTCCATCCAGGACTTGATTGTGTGCTTTCCGCACTACACTTCCCAGAAGTCTCATTGGAGCCTCCCATCGGCGGGTGAGTTATACGTATTTGGAGAAGTGTAGCGGGTGCGCACACCGCTTCCGTTAAAGCCCCTGAAGAGAAGCAGATGGAGCTTCGAAACGCGTCGGGCAGATCCATTACGGAGCGGCATCTACAAGCGGATCCCCGCCCTCACCTACACATAAATAAAGCTGCTGCTCGCGTGCTACTCAATGGTGGACAACCTTGGAGCGAGAATCTAAATGCGGCAGTCCAGCCGCAGAGTATGCACCACCCCGTTAACGTGGGGGTCACGGCAGTGAAGTAGCAGCCGTAGATGGGATCGAGGACGGGCCCACTTGTGGAGTCCATCCAGGACTTGATTGTGTGCTTTCCGCACTACACTTCCCAGAAGTCTCATTGGAGCCTCCCATCGGCGGGTGAGTTATACGTATTTGGAGAAGTGTAGCGGGTGCGCACACCGCTTCCGTTAAAGCCCCTGAAGAGAAGCAGATGGAGCTTCGAAACGCGTCGGGCAGATCCATTACGGAGCGGCATCTACAAGCGGATCCCCGCCCTCACCTACACATAAATAAAGCTGCTGCTCGCGTGCTACTCAATGGTGGACAACCTTGGAGCGAGAATCTAAATGCGGCAGTCCAGCCGCAGAGTATGCACCACCCCGTTAACGTGGGGGTCACGGCAGTGAAGTAGCAGCCGTACATGGGATCGAGGACGGGCCCACTTGTGGAGTCCATCCAGGACTTGATTGTGTACTTTCCGCACTACACTTCCCAGAAGTCTCATTGGAGCCTCCCATCGGCGGGTGAGTTATACGTATTTGGAGAAGTGTAGCGGGTGCGCACACCGCTTCCGTTAAAGCCCCTGAAGAGAAGCAGATGGAGCTTCGAAACGCGTCGGGCAGATCCATTACGGAGCGGCATCTACAAGCGGATCCCCGCCCTCACCTACACATAAATAAAGCTGCTGCTCGCGTGCTACTCAATGGTGGACAACCTTGGAGCGAGAATCTAAATGCGGCAGTCCAGCCGCAGAGTATGCACCACCCCGTTAACGTGGGGGTCACGGCAGTGAAGTAGCAGCCGTACATGGGATCGAGGACGGGCCCACTTGTGGAGTCCATCCAGGACTTGATTTTGTGCTTTCCGCACTACACTTCCCAGAAGTCTCATTGGAGCCTCCCATCGGCGGGTGAGTTATACGTATTTGGAGAAGTGTAGCGGGTGCGCACACCGCTTCCGTTAAAGCCCCTGAAGAGAAGCAGATGGAGCTTCGAAACGCGTCGGGCAGATCCATTACAGAGCGGCATCTACAAGCGGATCCCCGCCCTCACCTACACATAAATAAAGCTGCTGCTCGCGTGCTACTCAATGGTGGACAACCTTGGAGCGAGAATATATATATCAATACAAACATGAATATGCAAAATACCGGTCCAGAAAATATAAAGAAAATGTTACACCTTATAATCCTAAACAGTTTTTACTTATACAAAACTTACTTAGCAGATATCTTGTTTCAAGGTAGCCTCTTGATCCAATATGTTTATACAACATTTAACATTTAAAAAACCATACATCATATTCCATATGCATGGTGGACCATATACAAACAAACGTAACCAACAATAGACAAAAAAATATAGAATAAAAGATCGCAGAGAAGATTAGAGAAAGCATTTGAGATAGAATGTATGAGGTAGCATGATATCTCCTCATATATAAACTACACAGAAATTTAAAGCAGACAATAGTATATGGCCTGAGGTAATGTGCCAAAATGAAAAAGCCAATAGGAAGAAGAGAAAGCAGTAAAAGCTTTGTTGTCTATATATGACAAGATATCATGCTATCTCATACATTCAATCTCAAATGCTTTCTCTAATCTTCTCTGCAATCTTTTATTTTATATTTTGTAAACAATGCACCCATTTATATTTGCTGGACAGGTATTTTGTATATTCATGTTTGTATTGTCTTTTTATATGTATATATTTATGTGTATTTATATATTTGTTGATTTTACAGCCCTGAAGAAGTTCATTATTGGACGAAACGTGTCGGCTGTGGTCTTTTTATGAAAGAAAAATGAAATTCTTCAGGAGGTTGGGTCTTCCTATTTCTATTCTTTAATTCTACAGTATGGTGTAAGAGTGATATATCTAAATCTAGTCTCAAATTTGTGAGGTTGCTGCCAATGAATGGTCCTCATTGGACAGCTAACAAGGTATTTGGTCACCCTAATTTCCACTCCTCCTATAGGTGGAGAAAGATTTGTCAGAGGAGCATTGCCTTTCAAGTAACGGAAGATGCTGCAGATTGTCTAATCATAAAGGGCCCAGTACGGTTAGAACAGTAAGGTGAACAAGTGTATAATAATAAATATTTTACCGCACTTTCGTTGCAGCAATCAGAAGTCCCAAATGAGACATTTTAAGGCTGGAACACAACACTACTGAATAGAGGATGTCGGCCAACTTCTGCAAAATTTGGAATAAGTGGCTTCAAGCTGACAAATGCAGCAATTAGGTTTAAGATTGTTGCTAAAAAATGTCAGACTTCTGAAAAACCTTGTATCAGTTTTTGAAGAAGGCTAGTCCCCTACTCTGTGACCATGAAGCAGAATAAGGAAGTAATTTTGAGGCAGGTGTCCTGCCCACCAAACTCATGTTTCCTTGGCCTCATTTCATCTCAAGACCCACCTTATTTATGGCAGTGGCCATCACTTGACTTATGCCATTCACGAAGAGAAAGCTACATGCATGTCAGGGTGATTTATATGTATATTTTTCTAAAGCCTTGTCAGCAGATCCATTTCAGGCACTGAGATTGCTGCCAGGCAAGCATGTATCTCAAAATACGGTAGGCAGTCCTCCATGGGGACAGTAGACATAATGCGCTCCACTGACCTAGTGGGCAGTCTGGTTGCCCCCTGAGGTCTCAGTTTTTTCATAGGTGTTCTAACAAGGCCCAGTTGCCCTGTTGGACTAAAGAATATGCATTACAGAGTTTGGAAGGCAATTCTGAGATTTAGCACTCATACAGAGAATTATTGTGTTTGCAATTTTTCCTGTTGTTTGTGCTTTTCTTGTCTGTTTTCTTTTGGAAGTCACAGATGGTAAGAAAACTATGTGCTGAACTTGCAGACGTAGATTTTTGAAGCTGGTGGCTATTTTATTCAAAGCCTGTGCATGGTTACAGAAGGAGTGGACATTGGCACCAGTCATTACACTGCTGTTATAGGATCCAATAACCTAAAAACCATAAGTTTAGAATTCCTGGTTCATTGGACATGATTCGAACCAACCTTCAGCCATCCACAGCATGGACTGAAGCTTCTCTATCCCCCCAAAAAACTAATAGTTCCCACAAGTGCTATCCAATGCCAAGGTACTTTCTACACCCTCAAGCTGTGACTTACAACAGAATGAAGAGTTTTAAGGTCTGTAAATTAAACCCCTTGGCTCCTGCCTTTCCTGATGCATGTGCCTAGCTACTGAACATAGTATTTTTCTATCTGCAAGACACATTAACATGACTTTTGACACATCCTGCAATGTTAACAGATACTTTGCCATATTGTGTTGCTTTCTTGTTTACGTTGTTGGTATAGTGATGTCCAATGGGGAGATCAATGTATTTTGCGTGTGTTTGAAAAAATACATTATACATACATTGAAATAAATACTTCAAAAATAACAATGATATTTTATCTGGATGTGCATAATTCTTGTCATGTCAATGTGGCAGCAGGCATCAATGAATATCTTAGATCTTCCTTTGGATATGATTTTTTTTGCATTTCTTCATCTCCAGTCTGCTGGTGTCCTTTTGCAGCTGAGAACCACTAGAGGTATTCTTCTTGTCAGTCAGTCAGATGGGGGTTTTGGCTGAGATGGTTTCGTAGGTGAGAGAACTGTTTGCAAGATGGTGTGGAAAGGCAATACAAACCAGTGAAAGTCCATCAGAGGTTCAGTGATGTGGTCATAGTTCTCCAGGCTATCATGAAGCATACTGTGGCATTAGGGATGCCCAAAAGGGGCTTAAGGATACAGTCTGCATTGCCACCATCAAAATGCAAGGGTGCACTGCCGTGTATATGTAAGGCCTTCAAATTATTTTCTAACATCACTTTTTTTGAGAAATAGATTCACTTTCTCTATGGAGAGAGTTAATACAAAGCAATCTTGTTTTTAAGTGATTCCTTCCTTGTGAGTGAGATTGGTGTCCAGGAAAAATCCAAATGACTTCATATTGGGTGAAAGTTTGGTTTGAATCCATCCAGGTTCCCTTCATTGAACCAGGTTTGGATCAATTGTTGCATATCTATCCTGATTGTTTCAGTAATATTGTGCATGCTGGTAGACAGAATTGGATTTAAAATAAACATAGGTGTCTCTGACCTATGGAATTGTAATGGTAATTTCCCATGCCTCTGCGTCTATGTTTCTAGTTGTTCATACATTTCATGGTAAAATTTGGCAACATCTAAGGCCATACTACCATAAAAGCAGTGGTTGATTCACATTCAAAATGCTTAATGATTGTTGCTTTTATCATCTTTCTCTTACTCATTCTAACATCCTCAAAGTGAAACATTCTCATATTTAACAATTTTAGAGCTTGGGTACACCAGCAGGTGGTTCAGGAAAATACACAATCTGTTTCAGGGTAGAGATGGAAGTGTGAGAAGGTGTGGTTGGGGCTGGCGATGTTGGTGGTGGTGAGTGCATGGAGGCTTAATCTGTTTTTTTATTAATGCCCATGAGTATAGAAGTCACCCCAAATGTGTATTCTTGTCTGTATGATCTGATGACAGATGACTAATAGATTTACTGATCCTAGCTCCAAAATTACTGCTGGTACTTGGTACTTGCTGCCCAGTAAATATTTCATCGAATTTGTCACATATCTCTTGGAATGAAATGAGGAAGTGGGTTAGATGGTGGGATGGTGCAAAGCATGGAAGGGATACTGATCCTTTTGCAGGAGCACTGACCGTACTGATGTTGGCAGGGAGCAGAGGTGGGAGAGTTAGCACGTCTATGCCAGCTTCCACATGCACAGATGATCATGATGTCTCATCCTCTATCAGCTCTTGAGCTAAAATGGCTGTCAGGGGCTCACCAAAGTAGGCACTATCCCAGAAGTTGTGTGGTGGATGGGATGGGATGAGAATTTACTTGCATGCTTAGGTCTGACTGCTCCAACCTCCTCTAAAGTCCTGGAATGGTGCCGCTAGGCATATCCATCACTTGATGTTTTGGCATGCAGGCCTCCTCCAATGGGGTTATGACTGCTGTTTCATTGGCACTTGAGGGGTGGAAAGAGCTGGGTAAGGAACACACATGTGCAATGTAGTCACATAAGGCCTTAACAAACTGTGAGTACTTTCCCTGATCTTGAATTTTACCTTCAGACATGACCACTTCATTTGGACTTAGGAATGCTCCAAAGGAATAAAGCGTGATGTTAAAGCTGATGAGGATGGCACAGAACCAGATACTTTATTTCACTATTCCTGTTGTGGCCTTCAAAATTCCACCAAAAGGTCAAAGGTATGCAAGCTGGCATATCATGGCTGCCAATATGTTGTCTTTTTCAGAAATCCTTGGCTCACTGTCTCAGTCCTATGGAGGTTGAAGTACCAACTATGTCTGGTGGTGAATACATTTCTCCTGGTCACTCCCAGACTGCTACGTTAGGTTCCCCAGTCAGAGATGGTAGTGAGATGTAAGCTCAAGAACTCATTCTAGCCAAGACTCCAACAAAGGGAAAACTTGTCCACTCCAAACTGTTCAGATGGGTTCTCCAGAAAAGCCCTTCTCTTGTCATTTATGTCCCTGGTAATAAAGGCGGCCAGCTGATTTAACTGTTGAGAATCATTCGCAGTATTTGGCGTCAAGGTAAAAGCAGGTCCAGGTCTCAATCGACTTCCATATTGATACTGCAGCAGGTTATTCCTCCTCTCATGTCCAGGTGTGCTCTGAGAAGCTAATGGTGGGAAGCCTTTATTATAGGAATTACTAGCCAGTGATTTGTGATACTTCCTAGTCCAGTTAAAAAGCAATTCACCCTACTCTCTTATTCAGCGCTTTCTCTCTTTATTGTGAAACAATCAAATAAATCACTGTTCTGAGCACCTTCTGACGTGGCAGGACCCCTGTTTCAGTTGATGAGCTTTGAATCCTCAGCCTAGGTCTGTTCTATGTAGATGAGGTAGCTCTCTTGGAAAACCAACCCTGGCTGGTTCGGAGGCCACCCAAACATCCCCGTAGTGAAAGGAGGCAAGTTTTCTGGGAGCAGAGCAAGTTCAAAGGCATCCGGATACGATTGTGTCGTTTACTATAAACATACTACTGTATCATATTCAAGCCAGTTTTTTGGAAGAGTCATTAGCTGTTCCTATTTCTTTACCTCACTTAGTTTGCACAATGTATACCAATGAATGGGCTTCAACCTATTTCTCCCTACATCCTGCCCTGGAATTACAACACACCAGAACTAGAACCACTTCATAGGATGTCACTGGCACTCTGAACCCCCACACTGGCCCTATCCATTCCACTTACTGCCGGCCATGAATTAGGGGCAGATTTAAAATACCTTTTCCCAGACACAAAGTGGTGTTACAGGGTGATACATTTCTTACTTTCCAGTGCAAAGCTTTATTTGTGCTGGGTAATAGCCCTTAAAGTAACACATAGTGATGTGTGCTACTTTGCATCACAGAAATGACAAATGGGTAGGAGATTAGTGCTGCCATGCTACCACTCATGGTTTTTGATAGTATGACCTATCTATAAAAATATTTAAACAGTGCTTACCAACAACAACAATACCTCCTTGAGACAGGCCCGAAGAAGGAGAAATCTTGTATTTGCTCCTAACTTTTCACACATTGCTTATCATCTGTACTGTACAGCCCACATTCAATAGGTGAAGGGTTCAAAAGCATAGCAACACAATACGATGATAGACTCCCCCCAGTCACAGATCTGGGCTGAATCCATCATCATTCTTCTGCTCACTAAGCCACCCCAGGTTGGATCCAGCCATATGCAAATCAGTCTTGACCATGTTCCTCATGGGAAAAGTCCAGCCCGAACTGACAGGCCAGGTCCTCCCTCGACCGGAAAAAAGCATCCTGGGGCCGGTTTCAGGGTATCAGCCCTCATCAGCCAGGGTAGCTTGAATCCAGTAGAAAAAAAAGCATGGGACCCACATCTGGACCTGGCCACTGAGGGCGAACATAGCAAACACAATAAGATGATGGACGGAGTGCTGAAACGTTTCAGACACTCACCCTCATTTACAGATCTCAGTTGAATCCCTTATCGTTCAAAAGCATGCTGAGGCCTAGGATTGTATTTCAAAAAGATAGCCTTCAAGGGAAAAAAAATGCCTTAAATCACACAAACACCTTTGTACTGTGGTGCAAAGGTGTAAGTGTGGTGCTAGTCAGCACCGTGGAAGAGAGCATCAGTGCTATTTTGGTATATATGTGGTGTGCTGCTTATTTTTTCTAGCACAATGCAACGCATTAACTTTGGCATCCTGCACAAAAAATAACTGTACCCCAATATTTTATCAACAACCTGTGCTGCTTCTGGCTAGATAGTGTAACTATTCTAAGATTTATTTAAGAATCAGGGTTCCCCATTTCTTCCAAATATTGCCCAAAAAGATTCTCTCCCTCTCTCTCTGCACAGTGCTCTGTCTCACTTTGGGAAAGTATAAGAATACTTTACAAAGTGTTTTAAACTTCAGAAAAATAGTTTCAAAAATGTTTTGTATAAATATTAATGTACATTAATTGTGTATAATAACTTTAAATATAAAACAAAATAAAAAATGTTAATGCACTGTTAAGTAAATGTTTCGTCAAACAATTATGTAATTTAAATATAATCAAGGAAACAACAATTTCTTAAAAACTCATTTAAAACAATCCAACCTAAAATAAAATGTTTATATTTATTATATACTAACATTATAAAAAGCTACACATAGAATTTACTTTCATTATTGTAATAATAAAAAAGAATCATTTATGTTATAAATTAAAAAGGTATTAAAAAAAAAATTAAAAAAAAAATATATATATATATATATATATATATATATATGCCACAAGGAGACTTGCAATTCAAGCTATTTACACAGTCAAATCCGCTCCCATTGGTTAGGCGCTGCATGCAGAGATGGCAACTCCCACAGTGGGTACAGGTTCCACAATGCACCCCACTTTACTATGTGTTTTCCGACTGTGGCACATTACTTTTTTGGAGCGGTTTAACATAATTAAAAGATTGGCCTCCTTCGATCAGCCGCATATTGACTGTGTAAATAGCCTGACGTGCGAGACTCCTTGGGGCATATATAATTGAGAAAGGCAAAGTGTCACCAAAACGTGTCCTAATAAATGGATGTTGTGAACCCACTGTATACATATACTAATAACTGTAGTGCCGTTTGATGAACCTTCACAAACTTTCCAAAAAAGTGCTATTTTCTACTTAGTTTCTTCCTGGAAGTTTCAAGGTGTACCGTCATGTAGGGGTAGAGAACAAACGGCTGAACGGAATTACGCCAAATTTGCCAAGAAGCTAGATCTTGGTCCAGTGCATATTGTGACTTGCTGTAAATCCATTCAGTAATTTTTGGGAAATGAAGGTTAAAAAATACTTATTTGGACGGTTGCATTTTTTGGTAAAACTCTTGTTAGAGTACTGCAAGCACAACTTAAAAAATAATAGAGCATTATGATTGGCCTAAGGGGATTTCTTTCCCCTTTGGCAATCACCCTACAGTGGGATAGAAGGTCCAAAGGGAGTGAATGCTCTGATTAGTTGGCTGCACCATGAACAAAAATGTTGGGGTGGCCATTACAGGACGGTGTGGGCTTAGTCCCCTGTCCTAAAACTGAGTTAAAAAAATTAAGGGGGCAGGGTAAGGCTACCCTGCCAAGCTAGCTCTTGTAGGGGTTCCCAGAAGGACCCTTTCTTGGGTAGAAATTAACAGACATCTTTATTTTTGCTGTGATCCTGTGGCTCTCCCGTGGGTTTCCAGCACAAAACAAAAACAAAAAAATTACACCAGCCACTTTTCATAACATTAAAATGAAATTCACAGTAAGCCAGGGCTGCGGGGTCAATATATAAATCTATTTGGGGAGGGAGAACATGCCTGGAGCCCTACTCCTCAAGCCAATGTCTACCCGGGGACCCCATCCCTTGAGGCCTGCTAACTTTTCCAAAGGGGAGGGAGTGGCCCCTTTACCCAAGCTGATTACAACCTAGCATAAAATGAATGGTTTATGAATGCTGCGATCTATTGTGCAAAAATTGATGCAGTGTTTCATAAGCACTTAATTACAATACTGCTGACATAATTTTCAGCACTGTGTTCATTTGTATGTCTGTTTTTTATGACTATTACACATTATTTTGTATATGTTTTGCTTTTGTAACATGTCACGTCTGACCCGTGAGAAAGGTTTCGGCTGAAAGTGTCAGGTGGGGAGCCTTTGCTTGCAACCTTCAACTTGTGTCTGCAACTCTTCTTTAATGGTTAAAGGACGTTGATATAAATATATACATAAATATATAGAGCCCATATAGTGCCGTTCATCACTGGGTAGTTATAGTTAGTATTGTGTTTCCAAAGGAAATGCATTTTTTGTTTTCTATATAAATTGGTGGCCGTTAAGCGAATCTTCACAAAACCTTCTTAAAAAAAAAAGTCATCCAACCAAGATTTTGGGGTGATCCAGCAAGCGGGAGCTGCAAAAGCTATGGATTCCATTAATGTTTCCATAGGAAAATACTCAACAGTGAATTGACAAAAACTGCATAAAATCATACACTATTTGCAATAAAGCTAGATCTTGGCCCAGAAAGCGAGCTTCCGGTGATTTACTGCAAATCTGTTCTATAGTTTTTGAGCAATTAAGGCTCCAAACAATTGTTCCTTTCATGTGGCACAGGATCTGTGTAGCCAAAAGATAATAAGATCTGACCTGATTGGCAGGTGATACATGAACAATGATGCGGTGGCAGTCATCTTAGGATCCAGTCTTGAATCCTGATAAAAAGGTATGAAATAGATATAAAGGGGCATGGGTATGAATATACTGCTCCCCTAGGCCAGGTGGGGGTGTACGAGAAGCCCCCCACCCAACACCAGTGCAGTGCCCCAATTTATTTTTTAATTTCTCCACAAAATCACTGCGGATCCATGCTTTGAAAAAATGAAGGCCTTGGGGTGAGTGCAAATATTTTATAGAAGAGGGACCCCATCCCTTGAGGTCGATATGTAAAATAAAGAGGCGGAGGGGCGTGTGGCCCCCTTCCCGTGGGTATACAAGGCCCTGTGAACCCCATCCTTCGGTACCATTAATATTTAGAAGGAAACGGGGTGTGCAGCCCACCTCCCCAAACCTTGAAATGCCCCAGAGACACCATCCCCAGGGCTGGCCTCATTGTGTCTCAGCGAGCCCATCCATGGGACATGGTATTTTCCCTGCCCAGAACACTTGAAGGCTCCCACCTGGTTGGAGCTTTAAAAATAATCCTGCTGGGTGAGAGCATGCATGTTTGCCTGCCCATGCTTTTGTGGGCAGGGATACTTTGATTGCTCTCGCCGTGCACAAGCATGCAAAACAGATGCTCCTGCTGGGAAGAAGCAATACCGGCTCTCGATGCAACCATGATGGGTGCATGGGGTTAGTCAGCGGGGTACTAGGGGCTCCCTCATTGCTCTCACCAACTCATGACCCCAGGAGATAGGATCACTGGAGCAACTATTGGCTCGGGAAGGAGTCAGCAAAAGTAACTATAACTTGTGCTCTCGCCATACACTGCTTATGACATTACATATTATAGCACTCATTACATTTTCTATGACATTATTGATAACATTACTGCAACATTTGAAATTACATCATTCATTACATACTGTGCATTGCTGGGCATGAGTTATCGGTATTTTAGGGCAGAGTGATAGTTACTTGAGATAACTATAACTTATGAATTTCAGTGGTTTTGTTAGTTTAAAATTGTATGTTTTTAGGTGACATTTTCACCTAACCAAAACGTCCCATTAACCTTAGTTTTTTTCTGTGAATATATGTATTATAGATATATATTTTAAGTCAAAATACATTCTTTTTGTTTTCTCATTATTTCCTATGAGGCATTATTTTTAAACTCTGCCTCCATTATAAAGGAATGTGCTACAGTTCTACCAGTGCTTGGCCATACGTGTTTCTAAAACGTATTCCAAATCTGAGAAAGAGTTCATTTGCTTGTTTTAGGACCTTTTGTTTGAAGTAGTTTTAGAATTTTCGTTTGTGAATATGATTACTGTTATGTGGGAAGTGTAGGTCCCTCCCCAAACCACTCATTAATTCTCCCTAAACCCCTCTTTACTCTTCCTTAAATATTCCCCATGTTCCAGTCACTTCACTTGTCCCTCCTAAATTTACAAAAAAATGTATATGAAGAAGTGCAGAGGTCTCAGCACTCAGGGCTGATATTTCCATGCATAAAAGATAGGAGCGGTGAAGGTGGAGTGCTCTTTAAGAACTAAATAAGATAAAGTCAAGCCTATCTAATTATCTATCAATGTATTGAACAAATACAAGGTGGGCCTTTGGACCTCTGTGGTACTGAGTCAGTAACAATGGCTTCCACTGATGAACTCAGTGCTTTGTTAGCCTATTAGTGGCCTTTGATGGTGCAATTACAAAATTAGGCACAACAGACTGTGAAAGTGTAAGATTAGAATAAATGTTATAGTGTGACTTATTCCTTTGAAGCAAGAAAAAGGCAGTGAATCTTGCACTAGAAATATCTCAGTAGGGGCTTACCCAAAGGGTAGTATGGCCCCCCCTGCTCTTTAATGTTTATCAACTTTCTGGTATGAAGTTACTTCACCAAGAAAAGATGCTGTTCTGCAAATTTATGAGTACTATCAGTTGATTCTTAAGCTCATTCCTCCCTAAATCGAGGAACATGGGGGCTTTAAAATTCTACAACTGGAAATGATCTCTGAATGAATACAAATCAGAAAAAGTGATATAATGTTAGCTGGGGCATTTCTACCAATTTCACAAAGGAACTCTGGAATGCTATCTTAGGTCCATGCCTTATACCAGCAGACAAAGTAAACCACCTTGGAGTCTGGATAGACAAGAAACAGTCCATTGAGAGGCAGATTCATAACTTTGGAGGTCATTATGATGCTAGTCAGACCGACTTCCGCGGTTCTTTTGGAGGCGGTCAGACCGCCGCGGTCTTGTCGGAATCTCTCAATTGGACCACCGGGTTACAACGCATGCATCATGTACTCCAACTGACCTCTGACAGACTGATGACTTTGACAGCCTTTCTCTGACCGCCGAGATGGCGGTTGGAGACATAACAGCAGCCATAAGGCAGTCCACCGATCTCTGACTGCTGTCTGAATTACGAAGTGGGGTTCTGATGACCTGACCATGGTGGTCTGGCCGACTGCCTGTCGTTGGCGGAAATTTAAGTTTTATAGTGCATACTCACCAAATTCTGCTTCTCCTCAGCAGTCTCTGCAGTGGATCCGTTTCTCCAGGTCTCCCCTACACCTGAACAGCTGTACCCCGATGTCTATGACCCTATGGAAACGGATTCCTCGTAAGTCCATCTGTATCCCCATTGACTGGACTGTGCACATTCCAAAACACACTCCATCAATGGGGTACATGCAGCACAAGTCATACCCCCAGATATGTCATGCATGTGTGTACAATTCACCTGTTTTCTGTGATTTTTTACACAATTGCAGAAACATATTTGGGGATATGTGCACCACCATAAATGAGACTGCCACGGTTGCATCGTAATACGGTGGGGGGATCCTCGCAGTCAGATTCAGGTCATGGCGGGGCAGTCGGACAGTCGATCCAAGCGGAATCATAATGACCCTCTAAATGTGCCTTGTTTTTATTGCTTTCAACTCTCAAATAAATTGTTTCTCCCTGCAAAACATGCACGCTAACCTAAGAATAATCATCTCCTAAACGGAGTTTGCTTTTGTCATCAATGATGAAGTAAGCATATGTCTATTATATTATACTGCTTACAAAATACAGCAAAGTAGACCCTGGCTATGATCATTTAAATTGTTACATAGCCCACAAGGTGTGCTTTACAATGGTTTCCTGTTGGACATCATGCATAATTTCAGACATTTCCTGTTAGTCAAAATGCAATTTTTCAGTGACATCCATCTTCCTGAGCAACCATTTTAGCAAACATTACCAACAGAGAGATGTACCATGAGTAGGTAAACCTCTACTATGTGTTCCTAGCATCAGGAGAGACAAAAGTGGGTGGTAATGCCTTCTTTGTTTTTGTTAGGAAATTATTGATCTTCCATCCACCTTCAAAATGGAAAATGAAATGTTAAATATTTATGATATAACAATCAGTAAAAATATCTTTAAAATTAAACTTTCTTTTAAGGGGTTGATTACCATGTTGTTCGGAAACCATTCTGACCGAATCGATTTTGGAATGGTTTTCGACCGAATCTTATTCTGGGAGTCTGTCCGAATGATTACGATGCTTCCCAACACCGTTTGGTCGGACTCCCATTGACTTCAATGGGAGCCTGTGTTTCGACCGAATACACAGGCTTCTATTAAATAAAGAGATGGTAGTGGAAAATTGTGCACCCTTTAGCTGGCACCACAAGGTGCCTTCCACACTGTGCATGTTTGGAAAGAGGGAACCCATGGGTACACCCACTGGCCCAATTCAGAGGCCCTTGGTTGAAAGGGTGCCTGCTAAGGCTCACAAAGTCAGCTTCTGACAACAGATCAGTGTAGGAACAACCGATTCGGAAAGGCTGTCCAAATTGGACACCTAATCACTCGTTCAGAAACGAGGTACGTAGACCTTTAAAAGTCATCTTCGAATGACTCAGTTACTCTGAATGCATTTGGGAACTGAGTCAGACAGTCCGAATGGTGTCCGAACATCATGATCGGTGGTTCGGAAATGCTTTGGAGTCAGTCGGAAACAAGGTTTGCGAATCTGATTCAAACAAATCGTATGCCATTCGTAGCCCTTCTGAATGACATTCAATGTAATCGACCCCTAAGTTGTTTCACTACCTATGCATTTCATTTAGCTGATTTATTTAATTTATGACCAAAAAGATAGAAATGGTGCTTTGTGAAAGATTGTAACATAACACGACATTTACTAAAATTATGTATGGGGTAGGCAGTGGGCACACAATTCTATTCACACCTGCCACTCACAGGATTAAAATAAATAGGGACATCTCAAGATTCCATATCTCTGCTGGCCTTTTTCAACACCACTCCTAGCTGCCAGGTACATTATTAAAGTAATCTCTATGATTAGCATACATCGGTGTGAAACATTAAACAATTCTAATGGGGATTCTGCTTTTGTGAAGAAAATATTTAATGGAACCCATCCTGAAATGGCAGAAATACAAGTTTCATATGCTTACATATAAAAATATTTTCATTGATAATATAGTTCATGAGGCATGAGAACTTTTGTTAAGAATATGTTGCTTTAAACTCAACTATGCAGCCTAGCCTAATTTTAAAATGTGTTTGGCTATGGATTTTATTTATGACTGTTGGCTGTTTAATGCTGTATGATTTACACATCGGTTTGGTACTGTTTCCATGCCTTAGCTATTGGAATATTTCACAAATAAAGTAAAGGAAAGAGGTGTGCTTAGCCAAATTGATTTAATTTACAAAAACCCTTATTAAATTACTTTTTTAGAGATGCTTTCTGGCCCACCATGATTTCACCTTGTTCAGGATGTGGATGACATGTTCAGAATCAGACCTGATTGTTATGAGGCCTTAGTTCACTCTAATTCATTAGTGATAACATATAGAGTGTCTTTCATGTATTTCAAATGTCTGGTAATGATGGCTAAACATTATACCCAAAGATTTAATAATCCTTATTCGGAGTATGTATAGACAAATAAGTGCCCTACACTATTCCAAGATTCATTCATTCATATGTATTAATTCAGGGTAAATTAACATAATTTATGGTATCAGAATATTGTGGACTAAATATTGTCTGACCAAAATATTGTCATGAATATGGATTACCAAATATTGCACTATTGAAATAAATAATCAAAAATCTTGTTTTGTAAACAACAGGACCATATATTTATGTCTGATGGTGTTTTTGGAAATGATATTTTGACATTCAACTAAATTCGAAGTGTAAGCGTTCAAAGGAAAATTGGAGGAAAGCGTTGCAATTTGTAATTTAGTTTTACTTCTATACATTATAAATGGCCTACTAGGATAATCTTAAGGATTTAGATTATTATTTAGTTATTGAATGTTAGGAAACACTGACATATACCAATTGATCCAAATTCAAAATCCAACTACAAATTCTAATGTCATCTGATTGGTGTAAAAGTAAGTCCTTGAAACTTACACACATTTTAGGAAGCTGAACACCTGATAGAAATAATGTAATTATCATATACACTTTGCAGTGCTTTCCCTAATAAACTGCCTTTATCATAAAAGTTGTCTATTTCATAAAAACATTCTCTCTATATATAGTTCCTGTTTGAATGAGAATTACCCTGATAAGGCATTGTAAAAGCTGGCCTTTATGTATGAGAATGCATACATTTTGATATATTGCTATGATAACCTTGTGTGATCTTAATTTCTATTATCTAATTTTCTAAATACTGTGGGCAAGTAAAAAAAGAAAGACTTTAATACTGGAATGCATAATGGATGCTGTGCTGATTCCAAACACAATTTACCATGGGAAGGCATTCTGTGTATGCATGGGAATTGGAAACTGATAAAACAATAATTGCTAGAGGTCGTTGTATGAATGGTACCAGTTAGTAAGGAACTTAAATGTCAAAATGTGCTAAGAATGACTGTAATATAATCATATTTTATAATGATTGAGATCTGAAACGGGGAGTTCGTTTTAGAACTTTAAAAACTTTGTGGGGAAATTAGCAAGTGAAAAATCCTGTGCAAAGTTAGTTATGCAGTACAAAAGCAAAAAAGCTACCTTTTTTTGGACACTTAGCACACAAAAGATTAATAGGAACAATCTCTTAGGCCTCTATCAGTTGATGTTTGTATTGAACATCACTCCTATTTCGTCAAGCCCATCATCAAGGTTACAAGCCTGTCTTAACCTCATAGCTGCTATGGAACGTCCAGCTCCAGTGCTGGACGTTCCATTGCGCAGGTGCAATTTGAACGTTTAACGGCTGACGGCAGCACTCCCGAGGTAGTGGTGCCGTCGGCCGGTGAACGTGCGCAGCACCTAAAGGGTTAATAAAATGGGTCCATTATTTATAAAGACATTTACAATGTCAACATTGCTCGAGTGAAAGGCTTGTATTGTGAGTAACCCCATGGTATACTCAATTAGCTTTTTGTCATTCTAGAAAGAAAACTTGTCACCGAGTAATGTCATCTGGTTCTGTCAGCTTTTTAAATCTGCTATTACAGATAACATGTTACATTAACAGATCCCAGGTATGCCTTCTCTTAAATATAGTCCACAAAAAGGGTAGATTTACATATTGATTAAACAAAGAGTATTGAAATATCTATATCCCATACCTGTTGTAGCAGATAGTACATTTCAATAGACACAATAGACGGGTAGAGAACAATGACTCTCCGATTACAACAAAACACATACATAAACAGAATAATGTTTTGCTCATTGTATTTGAAATGAAAATTCGCCAGTCCCAAATGACTGTAAAAGTAGCATGCAGTAAATACATACGTTTGGTGTGATTGCTTAATTTCATGATTTTCTCTGTCATCATTTGTAGTCAATCTAACATGAGTTTTATAAAGAATGTACACTTATCATAACAGATGTTTATTTACAATGTGGATATCTTAAAGCACTCTAAAATAAAACCTATGGATAATATTCTATTCAGTTTTTTGTGGGTATCTGTATTGTGCTATCTGCTTCTATTCATTAATTTGTGTATTAATGCACAAGTAAGTTAAAAAAAATGGTATCTGATTTGTTCTTTTGGAATACCTAGCCCTCTAGAATGAGAGTTACCTAGCTGTTCTCAATAGACCCACAGTTTAAGTTACACACTGCCTTTACATGCCTTAAATTTCGAATTAATCCAAGTCAAAATATTTGCCTCCCCCAAGCTGCATGTCAAAGCTTAAAAAAAATTCCAAATGCACATTGATCAGCCAGAAATGTTACAACTTTAGACTGAAGGCAGATGTAATGTTCCTTTATTGCACATAAAGCTGTACAAGATATTTCACATAAAAGAAATACTGCAGTCACACTTCCAGCATTTGTTCAATTTCTCACAGCCGGGTTAGTACAAAAAAAGAGGCAACAACAATAACAAAAGGTTTACAAAAAAATTGAACATTTACCCTACACTGTACAACACCTGCTTCTCTTACCCCACCTAAAATATTGCATCAAAGCATGCTGACATGCAAAACCTTAACCACTTTGGCTTGTCTTCGGTCTGTGTGGTTATGTGTTAGATGAGTACAACACAATGAGCATAGGAATTTACATTCCTTCCACAAACAACACACTTCTGCCTACCTGGGATTAAATCATTTTGTTACACACACAGGTTACAAATGTCAAGTAAAACACATACTTCGAGACTCACCCGAATAGTTCATGCAAGTGGCACACCTTGTCCATGGATAACACACTGCAATGAGTTTTGTTTCACACAGGGGTAAAGTTATTTTCAGTGGGTGGTTTGTAGTACCTGCTCTGGAGTCATTTCCCTTTGAATACAGACTACGGTATTTGACTTTCCAGCAAAAAAAAATCAGTCGAGGTTGGTCTTTATAGCGGAAGTGACCACTGGCCGTAAATTAGCAATTAAGGCTTACCAGAGTTTTTCTCATGAGTAAACCATAATATGCCTAAACAGCAAGCAAACATTGCTCACTTTTCATGCTCTGTTTGCCGTGCAATATCAGCTTCAAATAATAATAAAACACATGCAACATCCGGCTGCTAAAAAGAAAATAAAAGCTCAAACACCGTTGCCATTAATTTTATTTTGGAATGTGAGTCAAAAAACGTAATATGCAAGTATGTTTCACCTAAAAACACAACCTTGCTTGTTAACTCTGTGGCCACTGCCTTTGCAAATGTTTCTTTCGGACAGAACTGCAGTTCAGTGTGTTTTTGGTATCACTAGGTAGTGTATTAGTGGTGCAGACATCCTGTGCTGATATGCAGGGTAGGACTGATATGTCAAAATAGTTTAATTGCCGGCTTGGGTATTGCTTTACGGTGCAATGGCTAAGCTATTGTGTATGCACAAGTCGTAAAAGCAATTATGGCTTTAAAAAGGCTCAAACAGTCAAGATGTCAACATTACATCAGTGTTTCAAACCACAATATTTACAATCTAACAAGGGGTAAATTGAAGAGCAGTCTTTAGTTATGGACAACTATTGGTTCTACAGTGTACTCATTATCTCCTTAAGAGCATGACAATTGAAAAGCTACCAGGTATTTGTTCTGACACATTAATAGACATATCGACCTATCTATTTTCATGAGTAGCTCTTATAGATTATTAAGGTCCAAGCCCTACAGGACTATGAATCTAGCAAGCCCAATCTAGAATTAATGCACCCTGTAAATTAACCTGCTTTTCCCCAGGAAGAGAGCTATTCTTATAGCAAATACATGCCTTAAATTTATAAAAAAAACACAGACATCGGGTCCACGACAAAAGTGGAAAACATGTTATCGCAATCTGAACGCTTCCCACATTTTCCTCTGCGATATTGCACATAAGTGAACCATTTAAAGAGCACGTAGGTACTAATTTGATGCAGATTTGCTAAAAAATATAAACATCTGCATGTGAAATATATCACGCTCCAGTGTTGCCAGAAACAGCATTTTCTTAGTGGCACACCGATTCACTAGAACAAAGTTGCATACGGTTTCCTTTACATAGTAACTGAAATATCAATAGACTTTATAAAATTATAAAAAGAAAAATGCTTTCATCGTCAACAAATATATTAAATTAGTCCTTTAAATATATACGTATATATATATTTTCTATGTTTTTCATGCAAAAATAAAAATACATTTTTTACTTACACACACCCATTCACGTAATTAAGCAATGATGTTCTATATTAACTGTTTTTGGCCCACAATGTAAAATACAAAAAAATTACTATATCACTGTCCATAAGATACAGTCAAACTAGACTCAGAAGAGGCACAGATATTTGCACACTTTTGACTACAGCCCTGCAACCACAATGTATACAGAGATCTAAGGGAGAGCATTACAAGCACAAACAAGAACAAGTCAAACGAGTAGACAGGTAGAGGTGACACTGCATAGAAAAACACAGTCCAGGTCAGCACTGATACGTTACAAAAAACTGGTATGTCTTGTTTTATTTTTGTTTAGCCAACCCCCCTACATTATCACTTTAGTTAGACAGCCTGGACTTGTTTTGTTCCTACTGCAACCCCATTACAGTCGAGAATGTACTGTAAACAACCTTGGGGTGGTGGTCGCTGTGTTGGGATCTTGCTTAGCTCAGACTCCTTCAGTGCTCCACCCTGCAAGAGAAAAAAAAAGGGTTCAAAGCAAGATTCACCTCA
Organism: Lissotriton vulgaris; assembly: GCF_964263255.1. Classification (NCBI taxonomy): domain Eukaryota; kingdom Metazoa; phylum Chordata; class Amphibia; order Caudata; family Salamandridae; genus Lissotriton; species Lissotriton vulgaris. The sequence goes on along the minus strand of NC_141697.1, from coordinate 1,045,273,790 downwards.
GGTCCTTCCAAAAGCCAGGCATCAGGGTTTAATGTACTTTTTCGCACATACTTTCCAGTCATTGCAAATAACAATTCATCTCTCACATATGGAGCCTAGTGGAAGGTCTAGTTTACTGGCTACACTAGAAATATCAAACATTTAGGCCCAGATTTACACACATTTTGTGCTGGGTTTACGTCACAAAAGTGATGCAAACCTGTGCAAATTGTTAAATATACTTTCCAGCGGAAAACTTGTTGCCTCAAAGTACAGTAAACAGTCCAAAACCCTGATTACTCCTCCCGTGATTCTTCGTGCAAAACTACATGTACTAATAATAGTAGAAAGGGTTTTCCACCACAACTAATGACACTTTGAAGCATACTTCAAAAAGGAGAAATGCTTTTATTTGTCTTAACTTTTCCCACTTTGCATGTGTGCTGCACTGTAGACCACACTTTCGAAGTGAGGAAAGTTTAAAAGTTTGCCTAGGCATAATGACCTATATGACCGACAAATCTCCCAGCACAGAAGTTAAGATAAACAAGCTAATGAATTTCGTAAAAGACAACAAAGAGAAACAGCTGCTTTGAATGCTTCACATGTAGAGTGCAAGAACTCGAATTTCATGTAGAAAATTCCAAAAAGATATGGAGAATAGAAGAAGACAAAACTATAGGGGAATATAGGATATATGGCATACTTGAAAGGAAAGAGAAAAGTGTCATGATCTTGTTTCTAACAAATCTCATGGACATCCAATAAGCTCACGGGCAACTCTAAGCCAAGAGGCATTATAACATACTTGCCAGGATACACTCAAGTCAATACGACTCTATAAATAGCCAAAAGAATGAAAAAAAGAAAGTTAAGGCTACTAGATATGAGACTCACCTTAGAAAACCACAACATCAGATATGCCATCATATACCGGGAAGGTGCAAAGTTACAGATAAACCCAAAATCTTTGAGGAGCTAAAACATTTACAAACCTTCTTTGATGTATTATCATCTCAAGAAATGGAAACCAATCACCCCCGTACACTGCATTGCTCTGCCAAGACCTAGAACATATCTGAACAATGGCCTCAGCCAAGCAAAGAGTACACAGTCAAACATCTAATTATTTGTTCAATGGTCCAGACAGACAGCGAGCAGACATGCTCCCAGTTTCCCGCCAGCAATACCAGCACCTCTCACACATGTGCTCATCTTCTCCAGTCTCTCAACCATGTTGTCTAGCATTGATGATTAAAGGTACAGCCTAAAAGTATGTGGAATGTTAAAGGAATCAACAATTCAATGAAAAGGCGAAAAATTATTTCATATCTACAAACGAGTACAGTGAACAGAACTTCCATTCAAGCAACCTGTTAAAAATGGGATTTCTGGTTGGCTAGGGCACGTGCTTAAGCTAGGCAAAAACCACCACTCTAGTCAGGGCAAGGGAGGGACATGCTGAAGATAACCCCTGTTCACCCCCTTGGTAACTTGGCACGAGCAGTCAGTATTATCCCAGAGGCAATGTGTAGAGCATTTGTGCAACACACTCACACAGCAGCGACACTCTAGGCACACTACAAAAGAAACTCGATACAAGGTCATACAAAAATAGTCTTTGTATTACTCATAAAACACATTAGAACGCAGTCACATATACACACTGTACCACCTGGCACTATGTTTGACTTTACAGGGATTATATACACTTAAAGGGCCAACCGGATTAACACTGGGTGATTTATATAACTATGGACAGCTCATCCCATTTGAAGACTTAGCTGCTAGCTCGGACCTACCACAAGGTCAGTTCCTACTCCACACCGCAGTGACACACACAATGAGCGTGTCATGGGGGAATATGATACAGGAACCAGCCACTCATTTAACCATACAATATGTGCATGAATTGGGCACAGGCCGCCACCTCACTAGATGGTTGGCAGAGTCCCTCAGAGTCCACACGAAACCACAGCTGCTCTCCTTGCACGCTCATCGTGACACAGATCAACGGAGACCCACCACGGACCGGGAGTGGGAACAAATATTTAAAAGCCCCACACGGATTGGCCGTAATGCCAGGTTTCGACTTATCCAATACTATATAATACATAGAGCCTACCTGACGCCAACAAAAATAAACAATAATCTTGCTCACGCAGATGCCAAGTGCGCGAGGTGCGGTGAGGCAGGGGCAGACTTATTGCAAATGCTATGGTCATGCACAGCCATTTAAATATATTGGAGAGAGGTTATTAAGTGCCTATACCAGTGCACAGAACGTACTTTAGACTGGAACTGGAAAACATGCATACTAGGACTGTACCAGAGACCTCAAAAAGTACAAAGTGACATATAGGTACATAGATTGCAATTTGCAAATTGTCATTGCTATTTGTAGAGCGCGTTATCACCGTACGGTCTCTAAGTGCTGTGAGAGGGTGCTGCCTTGGCCCAGGTGGGGGTGGAGTAAGTTACTGTGTGCCCCATGCCTCCTGAAAGAGTACTGTCTTGAGATTCTTCCTGAACAAGAGCAGAGAGTGCTCCTCTCGTACATTCTCAGGCAGCTTGTTCCAGATTTGAAGGATAAAGGTGGAGAACGCTCCAATAGAGGACAAGCAGGGCCGGGGGCAGACCAGCAGACCGGCTTCAGAAGACCGTGGCATTCTACTTGGGTTGTATATGGCTAGACTGTCTTTAATATAACTCGGAGCTTGGCCATAAATGGCTTTGTGTGCAGTGCAGAGGCCTTTGAACTTTGTCCTCTGCCTGATTGGAAGCCAATGTAGCTGGCGTAGGAGGGGAGTGGCATGCGTTTGCTTGGGCACTCTGCAGATCAGTCTGGTGGCATCATTCATTAATATCTGCAGTCTTGCAAATAGCTTTCCTGGGAGGCCGAGGTAAAGGGAGTTAGCATAATCCAATCCTGATGTGATTAGAGCTGATACCGCTAATCTTAGGATCTTAGGGTGTCAAAAGTGAGAAGGGGGGCCAGTTTTCGTAGCTGTCTCAGCAAGCCTGTGTATGTGCTCACTATTGCCGACACCTGTTGGGTCATGGACAGATTGGCGTCTATTTTAATACCCAGGCTTTTAACGCCAAGGCTGGCTCTGGGTATTTGCCTAATTTTCTGGCCAAAAGAGATTGTTCCAAGGGTTGGCATCTGTGTTGAAGGCCAACACCTCTGTCTTGTCTGGGTTGATTTTGAGGGAGTTGGCCGTCATCCAGTTGACTATAAATTTCAGGATGTTCTGAACTCTTGCATGGGCAGGTGGAGAATTATCAATCTGAATGATAATTTGGGTATCGTCGGCATAGTTGTAAATCTAGCACTCCTCTGATCTGATAGATCTGGGCCTAACAGTGGCTAAGACTCGCTAGAAGTCCCCTGCTCCCAAAGTAGCAATGGCCTGGTATCAATCACTATTTGGCTGGGCGCAGGCAGGGAGCATAGCGCTCTGCCGCAATGATGCAATGGGTCTGAGGAAGCAACCTTTGGCGGCAGCATGGCACACAGTCTTATCAGATACCCGCACAGCCTGGCAGAGCCCCCTGGGGGCGCTAGCGGACACACCTGAGAGTGATGGGGAGCACACAGCAGGAGGACCAGCGCATACTTAGGTCCGAGAAAAAATGCTGACAAGGAATCTAGACAGGGACTGGCATATGATTTTAAAATTGTGTAATACACAAGCAAGGCTGGGCGGCTGGGACTACTCGATGACATGCAAAAACATCAATTATGATACTAGCGCTGATGTACAAACACAATACAGAGAATTCAAGGGGGTGGGATTTATGTTATGTAATGTTATTGTTATGTTGGTTATAAATCAAACTCTGACTGCCCAGACAGTATGCCAGCTGAACATGCACCAGACTAGAATAATAATGTAATATTGTAACTGGCTGTGCTGTATCTTCTCGTAACTTCGCTGTGTTGTGGAGTTTTATTATACTAATTATGCAGAATTGCAGGTATATCAGATGTTATGTAAAATGTATAAAATACAATAAAAACAAAGTAAAAAAAAAAAGTTGCAACCTGGCCACTGTCAGAACCTCACCATTCACAGGTAGTGAAAAACAACCAGTAACTACTGTTAAAGGTACACTTAGCATAAACACATTGGGCAAACATCTTAATTATCAACAGTACACCATGTCATTAGCACCACTCAGTCACTACAGGTAACGGTGCCCTGTGCACATCGCCTCTAGGCATAACATATCTTCAGCAGTAAAGTAAAATGAACATTGGTAAGTTGCACACGTAGCAAGCCCATGGGCATAACACCATTTCATGCCACTACTGTACATATCCTTTAGGTACCACCACTGTACATATACAGCAGATACCACCACCGTACATTGCCCTAGGGTGGCAGAACAGTTAGAGCACCACCTCTGCTCTAAGGTTAGGGCCGGGTTTCCCACCCGTAGGCTTCTGGGCCCCGTGCCCGCCTACACCAGAAAATGCAGTAGTTCAAACCTCCTTAGAGGTCTCGCCTCAGTCTAACCCGACCAAGAATTACCCTGGTGCCTAGTGCACCAAATCCGGGGCAGGGGATGCAATACGCTATTCCTGTGACTTACCTGTGGTGCCTCCTCTAAGCATGGCCACCTCGGCTGCCGGCAGCACAGTCACCAACCGCTGCATCTTTACTCAGCTTCTAGCAAACACGTGGGGCTCTCCTCCTTCCTACAGAGAGCCCCGTCAACAGTTAGACAACAGTCACCTGACTTCCTGCTCTGTTTCCGTGTACTCGGTGGAGCCCTCACACTCCAGCATCACGCGGGCTCCCCTCTTTCTGGATTAGAGTCCCGCCCACCATCAGGCAACACTCGCCTGGCTTCCTGTGACTCGTCCCGGCCCGAGATTGCGGAGCGAGGTCTCTGTACCGCTGGGAATGTTTTTGGTCCCTTCTCCTCAGTCAGGTGGGGGATCGGCCCAGAACTCCTCAGCCCGTTTACCGCTCCCTTCACGGTTTCAGGCGGTGCAGTGGCCTTAGACCCGGGCCAACAATGAATGTCCCCCCAAGAAAAAGTGGAGGGGGGGCACCTCCAATAAATCCAGCGCTCTAGTCTCAGTGCAATTGCTCTCTCTCTCTGCCTCTGCAACTGCAGCCCTTTCAACAGGAGCCCTCGTCAGAGCTCCTTCACTTAGCGCTAAGTTACCTAAGCCTTGCAGGGCAGGACCCTCAGCCCTGGGAGATTCCTGGAACAGGCAACAGGGCCCAGGCAGGCAAGCACTCAGGGTTCCCTGGCATAAGGGCAGCCTTCTCAGCCACCCAGCGTGCAGCAGGCAGTCCCCGGTGGTGGTACCTCCTGGCAGAATCTTACCCAAGTTCCAAGTAGGCACCCAACAGAACAACTTCATGGGGTCACAGCCCCAATACTTATACCTCCTATGTTCTTTGTTCTAGCCCTGACACAGGGCTCTGTGCCCGGTATAAACCAGTTTTAGGGGGCAATTAACATTTTATATACAGTGCACACAACCTCCTTTGTAAGTGTAGGCTCTGGTGTCGGACACACCACATGGGGGTGGAGCCAGCATTGTCGGAGGCAGACACAGTCTATTCAGGCCCAGGTACTACTCCACCCACTACTCCAAATGCAGATCGGCCTATTCAGCCTAGTGCTAACTCACCCAGCCCCTCTGGAGCCACTGTACCTCCCCAGCCCCTACCAATCCAGAGCCAGAAATGCAATACACAGCAGGCAAGCACAAAGACACATAGCACACACAAATGCCCACTTCTAAAAGTGGCATTTCTAAAATCGTGATAATAAATCTGCGAACACTATTACGCAGCATTTGTTACCACTATTCCAAACATACCAAACTTGACCAAGCTACTCCTCTCATATCAGGAATTACCACTGAAATACATATCCGGGAATCCCCAATGCATTCCTATGGCAGGGCAACCTCACAGTAGTGAAAACCAAAATGACTGTTTGTCACTACCGGGACATGCCACACAGTTAAAGCACATGTCCTACCTTTTACCTGCAGCGCACCCTTCCCATCGAGCTAGCTAAGCCCTAACTTAGGGGTGACTGATATATAGTAAAAGGAGAGTCACAGACATGGCACCCGCTTTATGTGCCACGTCAGAGCGGCAGTAACTGTGCGTGTAGGTGTTGCAATGGCAGAGGCCTGAGACAGGTTTGAAAGGCTGCTTTGGTGGGTGGTGCTAGCAGCACTGCAAGCCCACCAGTAGTATTTAACTTATTGGCCCCGGTATATGAGATACACTTTACAGGAGACTGATAGGTAAATTAAATACGCCAAACAGGTGTAGACCAATCTTACCACATTTACCGTAGAGAGCACATGCACTTTACACTGGCAGCAGTGATAAAGTCCCCAGAGTCCTAAAACCACCAACACCAGGTACTGGGAGAAAGGCAAAAAGTTCAGGGATGACCCTGCTAAAAGTGCTAATTCCAACACAACCCATCTGAAAACAATAAATCTTTGAAACTAAAAAATAAATCTGACAGACAAATTGAGTATTCTGAAGCAGTAAAGAAAAAAATTGGATTGCTGTACTACTTCACAAACAAACACTATCAAGGCAAAAAAATGAAGGAAAATGGGTCAAACTCAAACCTACCACAACCTGAAAAATGCCACTTACAATCTAATCCATATCTATGCCCCAGCAAATAGAAAAGCTCACTACTGGAATAAGGCCCAACAAGTAATCAGAGAATTACTCAACCAACAAGCCATCGTTTTTGGTGGTGATTGCAACACATATCTAAACACTATTACGGACAGAAAAACCATGGCAAGATACATCCCCAATAAATTCCAGAAATCCTTCAGGAACATGGGTGAATAGGGAAACCTCACTGGTATGTGCCTAAAAGCTTATCTACAGACACAGTAATTAATTTTCCGCTGTAACCTATGCAAATTACAAATGAAATAGAATTCTTATTAATGTCCAAGAATTTGCTCAATACTGTGACTGTAAAGGTTCTTTTCTGATCATGGGTCCACTTTAGTTGTATTCAAAACCTTAACAATGAATAAATCCATCCCAAAATGGCACCTGAATAACACCACACTGAACAATCCTGAGGCTGTACAATACCTCAAAAAAGTTCACCTCCAAAAATTGCCTTTGTAGTACAGGAGAAGTAGCAAAATAATCATAAGACTTCCTGTGAAAAATCAGGAAACTAGGAAATTAGTTCATGCAAGACAATCCATAGTCTTCATACTCTATGCTTTTGAAGCTAAAAGTAGAATTAAACAAAAGATATCTATGCAGCTAGTCACATTCTCCTCAGCATCATATCCAAATACCAAATTGGCTGTAACAGAAGAGGTAAACTACCGGGGAATTACCTCCATGCCAGGAAGCAGTAAATTAAAATAATTGGAAACAGAGATCAAAAGTGTATCCTCCGAACCAAGGAGGCTCAAATAAAAGGAATCTTTCCAGATGTATATGACTCTCTATATACAAGTGAACATAATCTACCAAACAAGACTTGGATTCTTTCTTTTCTTTTGTCAGCAGTAAACTACAAAACAAAGCAGATTTATCAGAATTTGAATCAGAAGTGACTGAGGAGGAGATTGTGAGTAACATAAATAGCACCTGAATTGTAACAATCCCTCCAAACTGACCCAGTTCCAAGACTTCTAAACTTGCTCTACCACTTTAATGAGGCTTAAAGTCCTCCAAGAACCTTCATAGAAGCAATCATTAGTCCCATCCACAAAAAAGAGAAGAGCTCTCGGGTAATGACAAATTACAAATCCAGGTTGCTAATAAATGTGGACTGTAAACTTGTGGACAAGTTTCTGGTAAACCGATATATCCCATAGTTCCAAATATGATCCATCAATGCCACTCTGGATTTCTGAAACGTCACCAGTAGATATCTAATGGAAGACTATTAAAGACCATCATAACTGAAGCAGAATCTGGCGAGCAGAATACATGATGCTTTATCTCACTTGGTGCTAAAAAGGCTTTTGATAGACTTGAATGGGTGTTTCATTTTGGAGCCCTCAAATAGCATGGTTTTCTACTCACTTTTATCAATAAATCTAAAATACACAAGCCCAAAAGATTCAGTCCTCACTATCTGGTTCTTTTCTTGAAGATTCAATTTCAAAGATGGCCAATACAGGATTACTGTCTCCACTTCTATTCGTACTCGCACTTGAATATTTCTTAGTGAGAGTCAGGGAAAAACAACGATATTGAAGCAATTAAAATGTAACCCCATAAACATACATTATCTGCATATGCAAATGTTATCCTAATCTTTGTTAATAACCCACACTAATCAATTCCAAACATTATTCACAAGATAGACACTTATGACTGCAGGCTCAACCAAGACAAGACTGAAGTCCTGCCACTAACAAAGCTGTGTATAAAATAGAACCTGGACAACTGTGATTTCAAATTGTGCCAAAAGCAGAGAATGCATCTCATGCATATTGTTCTCTCTTTGGTAGTGGGGTCTTCTAGACAACATCAACATTTAGCTTACCTCAATCATTTTGTACACTTTTCACATGCTTTCACTCACCTTTCCACCAAACACCTTCCTTGAAAACAATTATATTTTAAGATTGATCTTGTGAAAAGCAGAGATCCTAAAATCTCAATCCAGAAACTTCAATTTCCTACAAGCATGGGTAGTGAAATGTTCCCTGACACTACCAAGTAACAGATCGAAAAAAACTGACTCATGTACATCAATCTCTGACATCACACAATGAGTTGCTCAATCCCCTTACCGTCACATTAGAAACGTCACTCGCCAACCCGATACTTATTCTGCATTCCACCAGATCAACCAAGGAAAAAAATCATGAAATATTACTGCTTCTTCAGTCTTTACAAAAGAGAATGGATGCACAAATCCTTTGGGTTTAATTGCAAACTACAATCCTCTGCATCCCATCATTCCCGGAACTCTCACTCCACAAGGATACATACACACACAACAATACATGAACAAAATCATTATACCCTTTAACACACTTAAGAAACAATACTACCTAGACCACCAGAAAGAAACACTTTAAATACAATTATTTTCAAAACAGAGTCAGCCCACAATCTGATTCCCATCAGGCTGAACTCCCCCGAAAATATAGTCAAAGGTGTCAGTGTCTTTAAATCCATTACAAACAACAATGCAAATCTCCAAACTCTGGCAAGTACTCTTCAGCATGGACTCCTCTTAAAATACCTCACTGACAACAGGATGAAGAAAATATATCAGTTAGAGCAAATAGTTGCTATAAATCAGCCTCCATCTTGCAAATAATATACTTTATTGTACATAAAACTTTATGGTCACCCGGTAAACTATACAAGCCAACCTAGCTGACAATAATCGATAGTGGCATTGTCAGAGACAGAATGCGGAAAATGGCCACATACTATTCTTTTGTCTCAAGATAAGTGACTATTGGAAGAGAATCACCACTGACAACATTCCAAATATTGTGGCAAGCTGCAACTTTAGCTTTAAGGAATTATATTTTAACGTTCATTGGAACAATGTAACTTCTGTTACCCAACAAAACAATTCAAGCTACAGAAGATCACAACCACATGGAAAAATTTCTAAAGTACCTTCTTCTCACACTGTTGGATTGATATCTGCTACATTCACAGGCTTGAAAATAAAGTAGTTGAAAGTGACACTGGTCACATTTTATTGGCAGTAGCATGGACACACCTATGTGATTAACCTGAACTCTACCACACCCAAGTGAAAGAGAAGTAGTGCTTCCCAATCATACTGTGAGCAATATATGAAACCACCCAGACCCTAAAACCCCCTTCCCACTTTGGTCTTCAATGCCAACATACCCTTCCCTAGGTGAACTTCCCTTCCAAACTCACTATTATTTTCCCAATGGTGTGCTCTTGACTGAATCTTTCTATTCCCTAACGAATAAAAAAAAATCTGAAATAATAAATATTAAACTTAAAAAGACTGAATGATACGAGAATTGCCACGAGGATACCACTTTGGGGTGTTAGCTACTTTCAAAATGTCCCCTGCATCCCATTCTTGGGAACATTCATGATTCCACTCTGGACCCTGAACTTACAACAGCAGAAAATGTGGCATACTGGTAAATTTTCCAATGGTAGTTTTGTTTGTACAGTGGAAATGTCTGCAGATCCTGATTTTGAGATTCTGCATTTGCTATTTGACATCACCAATGGGTTGTTTAAACCACTCAGGAGGACAAAGAAGTTGTTAATAAGGTTCTGAGTAAATGATCCCATGGCAGACAGCCACTTTTCTCACCTTTTGGAAATGACTTTTATTGTTCAGTTATGAATAATCTCCCACATGACTCTTTATTGCTGGAAAACAAACTTTTGTATTCCTTCTTCAAATATCCGTATTTTCTTATAACTGACTTTACTGTTCCCAAAGATGAAAATGTTTATTTGAACAAACTCTGTGCCTTTCTTTTTATATTACAGCTATCTGGAATGATTCACAAACAACAATGACTATATTATGAAAAATATATTGCAGACTGTGGAGCTCATTCAAAAAAGATTTCTGACTTACTTATTTGGACTCCGATTTGAATTCCTTCCATTTGAATTTCAGGATAGTCAGAGAAATGTATGAAAGTTAATGATTTGCCTGAGTACTCACAAGAATATAAATTCAGCATGGCAATCTATAAACAAATGCAAAATTCCACTAACTTAAATTGAATACAAATGTGCTGTTGCACGATTAACAGGTTTGGTGGTTTCATGGCACGGATGGTAGCACTTGTGTATTGCACAGTGCCATGCCAGGACATAATTTGAAGGTGTATGCTGCTCGCAAGATGATTGAACATAGCATGGCTAGGAAGAACTGCAGAATGCTCCATCATGTCAAAGGATGAAGAGATGCTGGGTCATATGGCGCGGCCACTCGAAGTGGTGGCCTAGGCCAATGGACCTCGTAGAATGGGAAAGCATTACTACTGCACACCTGGTTAGGGTCGCTTTCTCAGACACTTCTATAAAGGCACGGTGAGTCTTTCAGGAACTACTTCCCTATAATCCAATCCCAAATAATTGGACTTTCTCCTTATGTTTTCCTGATCTGTATGCTTATTGCGATACAACCTATGCCCTGAAGCGTGCAATTAAGTGCTTCGAAGAAACTGAAAAGCAGCATGAAGCACTTTACAATACTCTGTAATAAAAAAATAAACAAACAAATAAATAAGTAAATACATCATTCTTATAGATCTACCTACATCCTGCACATAGACTGTGGAAATTCTCCTTAACCTCAACTTTCATGTTCTGCTAAGTAACTGACATCATATATAAGACAATGGACAATTCACCCGACTTTCTTCCTGGTAACACAGCAGTTGTCTTTGTGCTATCTCCACTTTACGTTTTTTTTGTGTGGCATGAATGTAGCCTAAAGCCAACAGAGGGCTCTACAGAGTCAAAGAAAAAACAAAATGGTCATTCAGTGAAGCATTCAAAAAGTACTTTTTGTTTTCATCAAGACAATATTGGTAAACATTGGTAAATAATCAACTCCAGTTTGTATTGCTCCAAATAAACAACTTTGTTCATGGCTGTAGATTTATGGGGTCAATAATGTTCGCCCTACACAATCAGTTTTGAGGTTGGGCTCAAATATTAATCAGGACAGAGACAGAAACATCAACTGGTGATCCACATCTTGTTGTAATTATAATTTACCTTAATATAATTTATACCCAATCTCACAAGGAGTTATTGGGTTGCGCTTGTTTTAGTACTACTCTACAGAGTCAAAGTCACAGAAACAGTCAAGGAGGAGTACTAGGGTTCTTAGAATGGAGCTGGACTGCTCTCATGACCAAAGCTAGACTTCAAACTTTTGGCCAGTGAATTAAGCAGGTCAATTCTGGTCAGTCTTACTGGAAAGCATAACCCGGAAATATTAAAAAAGAATGGATGAAAAGATCTGTGAGACCCTTTCTACCTGCATTAAATATTCTGGGACCTGCTCTTTGAAAACTAGCTGGTATCTCCTTACATTTTTCTCTGTTTGTGAAGAATACTCGTCTGCTGCCAAATCTTTTACTTTTGTTCCATAATGTACTGCCCTCTCTTTTGGGGACCTCTATGTCCTGTTCTATTGTGAGACTTTGTCTGTAATGTGCTGTGCAAAACTTCACCTGTCCTGTTGATTGATTTAAATGTATTGATTTTATTTGTTATAAAGCGCAAATGATTGCCCGGGGGCATCTTGACACTGCTCAAGACAAGTGGCCGGGAATCACGAGGTTAAGAAAACTAGTCTTGCCTAAAAACCCAAGTTTTTAATGTTTTCCTGAACTTGATAAGGAAGGGGCTTTTTTCAGCTCAAAGGGCAGGTGATTTCTTTTTTGAGCTGTTCAAAGGATAATACTCCTGCCACCCCAGCTGGTCAATCTATGCTTGGGGCGTGCCAAATTCTTGGCAGAACTGCAACGTAGAGCCTTATCTGGAAGATACCATCTGAGCTTTTCTGTGAGGTATCCCGGGTCAAAACCATGCAATTCCTTGTAGGCTGTACAGAGTCCCTTAAAAATGATCTGCTTTCTAACTGACAGCCAATGTAAACAGTTAATGGCTGAGGAGGCTGAGGCATATCTGGGAACCTTCATCAGCATTCATGCTGCTGTATTTTTCAGAATTTGCAATTTATTCAAAGATTGTTCGCTAAGATTGTGATACAGCCAGTTGCAGTAGTCTATCCGGGATAGCACTAGTTTAAAACAACCGTTTAAACATGTCGATGGATAAAAATTTGGAGATTTTTCTTTTCACACGCATAGTGAAGAAGGCAGTAGATCTACCTTTGTTTACCAGCTCTTTGTATGTCAGACGGTCATCAAGTATGACTCCGAGAATTTTAGCCTTATGGAACAGTTCCTTTGCCCACCATTTGGGGAACCAAAAGGGAGGGTTATTGCCGAACAAAATGACTTCCGTTTTTTTGGAGTTCAGTTTTAGGCAATTTTGGTTCATCCAAGAGCCTCCTTCACTCATGCAGCTGCTGAAGATTTTACTCATATTTACAACAAGAGGTGGTGAGGGACAGAGTCTCTGAATTAAACAGAATACTCTCACCCAGTCAGGAGATCAGGGCTAGATCCAACACCGTTTTTTAGCTCACTGCACCATCCCAGTTTCAGAACCTGGCTGTATGCAAATTAGTCTGTTCCTGTCCCAGTGCATGATGGGAACAGGGCAAACCAAACTACAAAAGTCAATTCTTACACTGGGAAGGAAACAAGCTACCGGGGACCGGTTTCTGGCATTTCAGCCGTCTTCGGCCCGGCTTGCTTGAATCCTGATGGTGCAATGAGCAAGGGACTCACATCTGAGTATACCCTTCCACGCTTAGGGTGGACAAAAATATTTACAACAAGAGGTGGTGAGGGACAGAGTCTCTGAATTAAACAGAATACTCTCACCCAGTCAGGAGATCAGGGCTAGATCCAACACCGTTTTTTAGCTCACTGCACCATCCCAGTTTCAGAACCTGGCTGTATGCAAATTAGTCTGTTCCTGTCCCAGTGCATGATGGGAACAGGGCAAACCAAACTACAAAAGCCAATTCTTACACTGGGAAGGAAACAAGCTACCGGGGACCGGTTTCTGGCATTTCAGCCGTCTTCGGCCCGGCTTGCTTGAATCCTGATGGTGCAATGAGCAAGGGACTCACATCTGAGTATACCCTTCCACGCTTAGGGTGGACAAAAATATTTACAACAAGAGGTGGTGAGGGACAGAGTCTCTGAATTAAACAGAATACTCTCACCCAGTCAGGAGATCAGGGCTAGATCCAACACCGTTTTTTAGCTCACTGCACCATCCCAGTTTCAGAACCTGGCTGTATGCAAATTAGTCTGTTCCTGTCCCAGTGCATGATGGGAACAGGGCAAACCAAACTACAAAAGCCAATTCTTACACTGGGAAGGAAACAAGCTACCGGGGACCGGTTTCTGGCATTTCAGCCGTCTTCGGCCCGGCTTGCTTGAATCCTGATGGTGCAATGAGCAAGGGACTCACATCTGAGTATACCCTTCCACGCTTAGGGTGGACAAAAATATTTACAACAAGAGGTGGTGAGGGACAGAGTCTCTGAATTAAACAGAATACTCTCACCCAGTCAGGAGATCAGGGCTAGATCCAACACCGTTTTTTAGCTCACTGCACCATCCCAGTTTCAGAACCTGGCTGTATGCAAATTAGTCTGTTCCTGTCCCAGTGCATGATGGGAACAGGGCAAACCAAACTACAAAAGCCAATTCTTACACTGGGAAGGAAACAAGCTACCGGGGACCGGTTTCTGGCATTTCAGCCGTCTTCGGCCCGGCTTGCTTGAATCCTGATGGTGCAATGAGCAAGGGACTCACATCTGAGTATACCCTTCCACGCTTAGGGTGGACAAAAATATTTACAACAAGAGGTGGTGAGGGACAGAGTCTCTGAATTAAACAGAATACTCTCACCCAGTCAGGAGATCAGGGCTAGATCCAACACCGTTTTTTAGCTCACTGCACCATCCCAGTTTCAGAACCTGGCTGTATGCAAATTAGTCTGTTCCTGTCCCAGTGCATGATGGGAACAGGGCAAACCAAACTACAAAAGCCAATTCTTACACTGGGAAGGAAACAAGCTACCGGGGACCGGTTTCTGGCATTTCAGCCGTCTTCGGCCCGGCTTGCTTGAATCCTGATGGTGCAATGAGCAAGGGACTCACATCTGAGTATACCCTTCCACGCTTAGGGTGGACAAAAATATTTACAACAAGAGGTGGTGAGGGACGATTTTACTCATGGCAGGGCCTTTATCTGAAAAGGAAATGCCAATCTGCATGTCATCGGCGTAATATACCAGTGACAACCAAATTGAATTGATTAGTGCCGCTAAGGGGGTAACATAAAGGTTGAACAGAGTAGGGTTAAAGATGAGTAGTTAGGGACTCCGCATGGCAACGTAGAGGGTTCTGAGATGAAATCTTTGAAAGAGACCAAGTGTATGCGTTGTGCCAGAAATTATCTCCGAAGGTTAAGGGCTGTACCCTAAATTCCCAAGTTCTGTAATCGGTCCATCAAAAGGGCGTGATTGACCGTATCAAACAACACAGAAAGGTCTAACAGGACACGGGCGGCATTACCTCCCTTATCCACTGCAGCTCTGATCTTCTGGGACCACTGTCAGGGCTGAATCAGTGAATCCCTTATGGAAGCTGCTTTTGTGTCATCAAGAAGAACATTGTCTTCCTAAAAAGTCGTCAGTTGAGAGTTCATAGCTTTCTAAACCGATTTTGCCAGTAAAGGGAGTACTGAAACAGTACGGCACTTATTTAGGTCCTGCTCATTCAAGTTTGGTTTCTTTTGCAGTGGGAGTACTGAAACAGCCTTTCACTGCAATGGGAACACTCCTGAATTGAACATTATATTGCAAATGTTAGTCAAAACGGATGCTACAACCTCTGGTATGAGATGAGAAATATTAGGTGGACAAGGGTCCAAAGGGGAATTGACTAAGTGATTTGATCAACCATCACTTGAGCAAACTCAGTGATGGTGGATTTATTTGGCGGTCCTGCACTGTCCTCATGGCTGTTTTGGCTCTGAAACCCATTAGTGATGAGTTTGTTGAAGATAAGTTCTACTTTTTGTTGAAAGAAGCTTGCCAAAGAATAGCAGAAGGTCTGACTTCCTTCTACTTATGTACAGGTTGCTGGGGCAGATAATTTAGGGACTGCTTGAATCAGCACCTTAGAAGAATTGATGGACGTTTTTATTAATTCACAGGTGAACACTGCTTTTGCTTCTATGACAAGCTTCTGTTGTGAAACCTTTCTTTCTCTGTCCCTGTGGAAGACTTTGCTTGTTCTGTTCTTGCACAAGACTTTGCTTGCCTGTCTTGTCCCTTGGCAAGACTTTGCTGATCCTTCCACTGCATACTTCTTTACTTTTATTCAATTTATTTATTGTTATACATATTCTCTGTTCACTATTTTGTGATTATTCGGTGACTTTGACTATTACTGGATGAAGGAATGTCCCCAACGAAAGAGTGTTGCAACATGGGAGTAATATTAATGGAACTGGACCGCTGATCTCATCTTCTTGTCTGGACATCTCCACTTCCTCACTATTTAACCAGTTGCCTCACTGGGAAACAACCCGGTCTACTGAAGGCTTGAATGACTGATTGAAGACACAATAACTTTTATGGCCTCTCTCGTCAACAAATGCAGTTTCTTACAAATATCAGGTATTGTTATAAAAATAGATATGCTGTCTTATTAAAGAATATAGTCTGTGTCCATAAATGTAATGGTAAGCCTGTTGGAATTGACACTACCACGTCTAGGGCATCAACTAGAGTGAAATTATTTCAGGAATCTTGTCTGTGCCAGCCTGGGACATTGAAGGCCCTTTCTGCTTATTCCTGGTACAGCTATAATTTTTACCCGCCACACCATCAGCCGCAAATGGCTCCACTGGGTCGGGAGGAGCAACATGGTGTATTCCCGAATTGCATCCAAGGACCTGCTTACCACAAAACACATTGAGGTCCCATTGTTCATTTTGGGGGGAGTCAAAATATTTCTATGCCCAAAGTGTTGGTAGCAAAAACTTCAGAGATCATAAAAAAAATTCTGGATATAAGTGTGAAACCAAAAGTATCCTTCTGATTTACATTTATCAAATCGGTACGCTATGTGCAATTCACAGCAGCCAGTGGTATTTGCAGGAGTCATACACTAGGCACTGGGAATAGACAGAGGGACACTGGGAGGCATTTAGAGGTAGAAAACTGGATGTTGATAGTTTAAGAATATTGCCAGACCTCTAAATCTGGAGGTTATAATTAGTTATGTTATGCGGACTTTGGGAGTGCACTATCGCCTGGGAGTGTATTCTGGCGCTGAGCAGGATTGAGTGTAGGCACACCTAAGGACTAGTGGGAGTACTAGAAAAGCCAGGTTTTCAGATTCTTGTGGAATCCAAGAAGCGAGGAGGAGGCTCTTATGTGTAGAGACAGGTCGTTTAACACTCTTGTAGCGATATAGGAGAAGGCTCGACTGCCGCATCTGGTTTTCCATAGCATGGGAATTGACAAGTAGGATTAAACAAAATTAAATCTAAGTTGGTGCTAAGTGTGCCTCTGTCTGTATTTTTCTTATAAAGGGTTAATCACAATATGTTTGTAGACCTCTCTATCACCACTCTGATAGCTTTCCGAGTTGCTGGTGCTGTTTCCTCAGTTTATGAATGTTTGTTTCAGTGTTGGGTTTATAGAAATGTCCGGATGAACGAACCAATACAAATGCTTAGTCCTACGTACTTTATGATCTCACTAACAGCCCGTCCCGACGTTGTCTGGGTATGAAATGCTGCCACCAGTAGTATATTGTTTTGTAGGATTTCGTTTTGATAGCTTTTCTTATCTGTGACAGGCCTGTTAAATGCTCCGTTTCACAGAGCACTGCTGATGCACTTAAGAGTGCGCATTCAGTAATGTGTAAACTCGAGTTTCCCTACTTTATTTTTCCTTGCAATATTATGTAGCCCGAACTCAACAACATGGCATGAACACAATTTACATTACAGAAGAACACATTCATTTGTGGTAGGCACGGGGAGACAAAGTGATTTGCCTGGAATCACAGGATGTTGAGCTGATGCCGAGATTCGAACGTAGCTCCCCAGCTCTAAAGTTCGCAATTCTAGAACTTGTGGTGGGAGGTGTTGTCTAAAAGTATATGTCGGTGCTGGCCATCAATGAGAGAGACCTGTGCATTTTTCAAATCGGTGGTGAAAAAAATATAAGTATGTTGCTGGAGATGTGGGCCGCCGTGCCACCAATGTACTTACCGGGGGAGGGTAAACACCCATTATTCCGCAACTTTCTTTCCGCATACCATAACTCCGCAATGCCATTATAACGCATGGCATTACATTTTATATGCTTTTACCATGCATACATTTACAGCGAAATTCGTTGTAAATGCATGAATGGTAAAAGCATGTTTTTTTTTAATGTTTGGATAAGGTAAGTATGGGTATAGTGGTATATGTTTTGGGGTACTGAGGTATATATTTTGGGGTGTTTGGGTATTTTAAGGGTTCAGATATAGTTTTAGATTATAGGGTACAGGGGTAATTTTAGGGTTTAGGGATAGGTGTGGGTTTTGGGGTACAGGGGTATTTTTAGGGTTCAGTGCTAGGTTTAGGTTTTGGGGGATAGTGGTATTTTTAGGGTTCAGGGGTAGGTTTGGGTTTTGGGGTACAGGGGTATTTTAAGGGTTCAGGCTAGGTTTGGGTTTGGGGTACAGGGGTATTTTTAGGGTTCAGGGCTAGGTTTGGTTTTTGGGGGTATAGGGGTATTTTATGGTTCAGGGGTAGGTTTGGGTTTTGGGGTACAGGGTTATTTTTATGGTTCAGGGCTAGGTTTGGGTTTTGGGGTACAGGGGTATTTTTAGGGTTCAGTTGTAGGTTTGGGTTTTGGGGTACAGGGGTATTTTAAGGGTTCAGGGCTAGGTTTGGGTTTTGGAGTACAGGGGTATTTTAGAGTTCAGGGGTAGGTTTGGGTTTTGGGGTACAGGGGTATTTTTAGGGTTCAGGGCTAGGTTTGGGTTTTGGGGTACAGGGGTATTTTTAGGGTTCAGGGGTAGGTTTGGGTTTTGAGGTACAGGGGTATTTATAGGGTTCCGGGCTAGGTTTGGGTTTTGGGGTACAGGGGTATTTTTAGGGTATAGGGATAGGTTTGAGTTTTGTTGTATAGGGTATATTTATAGGGTTAAGGTGGGTTAGTGTTTATGGGTGTTGGGGTATTTTAAGGAGTAAGGGTGGGTTATGATTATGGGGTGCAGGGGTATTTAGAGGGAGCAGGGTGGACACCCGGAGCTGGAATGTACAGAGCCTGGGAAGAAAAAACAATGAAATATTGGGCACAACGCTCACTTTTTTTCCCCGTAAAACCACGCCCGCACACGCCCCCAGCACACGCCCACAGCACACAATATGAGACATAGCATGAAGGGCGGAACGTACCACACGCCCCCAGCGTTTGTCATGCCCCCAACACACGCCCACAGCACAATGCAGACACGCCCAGAAGGGACTACTTTGCTGGCACAGTTCTTTTACCTTTTAAATGTATATGGTGGGCGTATGCATAGCCTATGTCCTTCTGCTGCAACTGCCCTTTCCAACGCTGTATTGGGTGTTGTGATTGGTGCTGTGGTTCCTGAGATTACCCGCCTCAAAGGTTTGGGCTCTCTCTTTATTATATTATAGTATAGAAGATTGTTAAAGCAATAAAAGAACATACTGAGTTGCATGCTTACTTTATCTGTACATGATTCCCAGCCAGAAGTACTAAGCAAACACTGCCAAGAAAAGAAAGGTTCTGCCAAGGCACAGGATGGGAAGAGAAAGGACTTTATGAAATTTCACAACCTGTTTTCCTGGGAATATTACTTCCACATTTTTGGAAACAAAAAGAGTTTTTGATAGTAAATTTTAAAATGAATAACATTACCTTGACAAGGCATGCCCCAACTATTCCTTGTTCGTCATTCTATCTACACAGGAACTGTCAACAAATAAATAAGCTTAGAACTCTCTTTGCTACTTCCCCATCAGCCCCTTTATCACTTAGGTATTAAGTCTGAGTTCCAACGCATGGGAATATTAGCACAAATTTCAGGAACACATTTAACTTGAAAAATATAGGGTTTCGACCTCCAAAAAATGCATACTTACATCTCTAAAGATATACCATCTCTTCAAACCTATGTAATGCACTCAGTTTGCGGTGAGTTGCTAGCCTTTATTCATCTAAAAAACTGATAGAGCCGAGACAGTACTCCAAAGAAAGCTACTTACAAACATCAGCCTCACAAACAGAGACATCAACAAATTAAATATTCAGGCAGATGGTGTTAAAAGAATCAGGACAACACTTAGGTTCATGTGTATATCCCAAGAGGATACTACAAAACCAGCAGCTTTAGGAATCACAGGTCACACCTGGTTCCTCGTTGACCATTTGTATTTGCAGATTATATGAATCAAATCACACGGATATCACTAAATACTTAAAAGTCATAATTCACAACCTGACAGCCCTTTACCACTCAAAACTCATGTTGGAGGAAGAGCGTGCGCCTGATGCACACAAGATGGTCAGCGTATAGCAGACCTCCTCTTTCCTTGTCCGTTTTTTCAGGAATTTTAAGACTGGAGCTGTCACTTGCTTCATTTTATAGAGGCACTGTGTTTGTGAGAGTGGGAGGCTACAGGCAGTGAGTAGTCTTCAATAAAAAGAAAAAAAAATCATCATCTGACTGCCTTCTCTTCAGTTGAACGCTTTCCCTGAGTGCGCTTTGACAGGATTTTCAGCACTCCTTCGTGTTGACTTACATTTTCTTTTATTTACAGATTTATTCTTTTTTCAAAAATATAAGCTTGTTTTTGGCACTTCACAATGTATTCTTCTTTAGTTTTACATCAGGAGCATTGGTCTTCAGGTTTTTCCTGCTCTGCTCACATTCCTTTCTCATATCATCATTATGGCAGGGAGGGGTAATCTCTCACATAAAAATTACTCGCATGATAATTAATCTTCAGCTATTTGTGAGGAGAGCACGGGGTGGAGGTATGAGACTTAAAAAGGATCCAGGCTCCCTTAGAAAGTCTCCTCTACCAATTACAATGGAGGACTTGATGGACCAGCTTTAAATGCTAAAACCTTTTATGTTAGAAACAACTACTACTCTTCAATGTCTTAATGATAAAAGGTCGGCTCTTGAGGCTAGGGTCTCTGACTTGGAGCTTCATTCACATGAATTCTGAGATACATCCTTAAAGGTGAACACTCTTTCTAAGAAAATTGAAACCCTTAAAAGACATACTGAAGATTTATAAAATTGCAATTCGAGGAACAACCTTCAATTTAAGGGAATACCGAAGGAGGCAGCAGGAAGTGATATAATCGCTTTCATTCAAACACACTTGCCCAAGATAGTGGGTCTTGCTATCTGTACCCCTCTCATCATTCAAAGGGCACACCGCCTGGGACCAAAAGTCTCCAGCACCACCTCTATCTCCAAACCTATAGGAATTATCATTTTGTTTCTTTAATATACTGATCTTATGCAAGTTCTTTCTGCTTCTAAACAATGAAAACAGATTAAATGATCTGGGCATAGGATCTTTTTCACAAGACGTTTCACCAGTCGCCACTGCTTGGAGCAAAGAGTTTTGGAGTCTACGTGCAATTGGCACCTTCTACATCCATGGATTTTCAAAGTCACCTATAAAGACAAAACGTCCTCCTTCATCTCTCCAGTTCAACTTAAGGACTTTATCCATCTTCACAGAAAAGAGACCATGGACAGTAAAGAACTTGATTTTTTTTTTCATTTTGGCCTTTCCTTAGAGGTTATTTCTGTTCTGTATTGTGGTGCATCTTTATTTTATTATCAAAGTTTTATCTTTTCTTTTTCTTCTAGGCTATTTGTCTGTTATCGTTGCTTTTCATCGTCTTTTCATTGTCCCAATGTTGTCTAGTCTTCCCATTTTTGATTGTATCATTTACTCTTTTATGCTTCTGTGCTCTTTCTGCTTCACTACCTTTTCTTTTGATTCTCCGGTCATTATTTCCTTAATCCTACTCTTGTATTTTTTGACTGGCTGGCTCATCAGTTATTGTGTTTCCTGTCTCTCTCTTTTCAATTAATTTTCTTTTGTTGTTGTTGATCTTACGGCTCGGGTCCTTTGATTTCCCAGCCATACTCTTCTTTTCTTTAATCTTCTGGGTCCTTTGTAGACTTGCTCCCCCTCTTCTTTCCTTTTCTTTTCCCTGTTTTCATCTCTTTCCCTTTCTGCTTATCTTTATCTTTCTTTCTTTCTTTTTTTAATATCTCATTTTGGCTTTCCTCTCTTTGAGATTGTCTTGGACTCATATTTTTCATCTTCTATTTTTTCATTTTCTATGCTCACTCTTTCTTCCACTACTTGACATAGCTCTGTTTTGTTTGTTCATTTTGGATTGTATTCATATATGTTATTTTGTGATCCTATTTTCTTAATCTTTTCTTTTCATATTAAGGATGTTTTTCTTTTTTCTGTTGTGTATAAGGTGCTTATGAGTTTCTTATGAATAGTCTCCAAATTATTTCTTGGAACGTCAAGGGCCTTCGTAGTCCCATCTAGAGGCATAGGGTTCTTACTCACCTTTCTAAGTTATCTTGTCATGTTGCTCTGTTACAAGAAACCCATCTTTTCAACAAGGACATATGGTTGTAACGGAAAAATTGGGTTGTTACTGTTTATTGTTCTCCTGCAGCTATTCATAAAAATGGTGTGGGTATGCTGTTTCACAAATCTTTAAATGCTTCTATTTGATACCAAGAAAATGATGAAAATGGCAGATGGCTGTTTCTAGCTGCTAATGCTAATGGTTGTTCTTATTCTTTTTTCAATGTTTATGGGCCCACTTGGTTAGATACCCTTTTTGTTCTTTGCTTTCTGTCGAACTGGTGTCTGTTATGCATACCAACTGAATCTTGGGGGGGTGACTGCAACCAATTTATAGATCCCTTTCTGGACCGCAAGTCTAAGTTAAAATATATCCTTAACAATTCTCAAAAGGTTTTTTATGGAACCATTATACATAAAGGTCTAGTTGATGCTTGGCATATGTACAAACCTGAAATCTTAGAATATTATTTTCCCCCCACCCATCATTCTTCCCCTAGAACCAATTATATTTTTGGAGATAAAAATCTCACAACAACTTGTACATGCTTCCTTATTTCTGACCATATCCCACTGATTTTAGTTTTGGAGTATTCTAATCCTGCTACTCTCCATAATAGATGGAGCTTTAACAATTGGCCTTTACAAGATCAGGAATTTGTTTTGGGCTTTGAACAATTTCTTATTAATTTCTTTGACACTAACGTTGGCCCAGATATTAAGTTCCACCATGTTCAGGATTCTTTAAAGGCTACAGTGAGGAATTACATCAAAAATTATGTTTTGGGCAAAAAAAGAGCTGCTTCCAAGGGGTCCTCTACTCTTCTAAAACATATTCAGAAATTTGAACACGCTTATTACGCCTCTTCTCATAAAGATGTTTAGACCAACCCATCCAAGCTAAACTTAATTTTAGAACGCTCTTCTTAAAATAAATGCTAAATATTATAGCACCTCCAACAATGCAGGCAAGATGCTGGCCCACTACTTAAAAGTAAAAAAACAAAAATCAAGAATTGAAGCTATGCATGATGCCTCCGGCAATAAGTTATTTAAAGATCAGGAAATTATGAACCGCTTTGCTAATCTTTATATGGGAGGATCCTTTGCCCTCTGAGAGAAGCCTTTTTTGGGGCTCCTTTTTGACTTAATTCCAAATCCAAAAAGTAAACTGGTTGACTTTTCCTCCATACTTAAACTCCCAAAAGATAAAGCTCTCGTGCGGACGGCTTTACGGTCAAGTTCTTTCTAAATTTTCTTCCCTTTTGGTCCCTCGTTTGCTCTCTTTTTTTCAACCCCTTTTATCTCTGGTCATAAAAGCAGGATCTTTCATGGAAGTCATGATCTTTCTGAACCCTAAGAAGAACAAAGACTTAAAAGAATGTAAGAATTATAGGACGATTTACCTTAATAACACTGATAGCAAAATGTACTCCAAAATGCTGGCTCTTAAATTTCTTTTTAAAAGGCATAGCATTAAAGTTATATACTCTTTTCCTGCTACTTCCTTCGTTGTCATTGGTCTACAATCCTCATACTTCGCTCTCACTAGAGGTACTAGACATGGTTGCCCTCTTTCCCCTTTGCTGTTCATGCTTGCAATAGAACCGTTCTGGACTCCCTACAACTTTCCCCAGTTTTAACTGGCTTTCAAAATAAGCATTTGCATATCAAATGTATAAATTATGCCAATGACCTATTACTTCATCTTTCTCTTCCTTCCTCTTTCATCCCTGAGTTTTTTTCCTGTTTTGCCTCTGAAGTCAAGCCTCTCAATACATTTTGGCTTAAGATTATGTTTAAAGATTCTGGTTTCTTATGGTCCTCCTCTAGGACTAAATTTTTAGGAATGTCTTATTCCTCTTCTCGTAAAGATGGACTTACAGCTAATATAGAAGTTTTATGAATGAAGATTACCACCATCTCTGCTAAATGGTCCCCTCTTTTTCTTTCTTGGTTGGGGGACTAGCCACTCTAAAAATGATGATTTTGCCCATCATTCATTTCTACTCACAGATGCTCTTTCTTAGGCTTCCTTATACTTTCTTCCGGTCTATTGATAGTTTAATGTCCAAGTTTTATGGAATAAACGTCCAGCCCAAATTTCTTTTCCCAAATTCAAGAAGCCTAAAGGGTAATGGAGGTGTTAGCTTTCCAGATTTCATACATTATCATTCAACGTTTGTTCTTAGGCAGATCTGGTACTCTTTTGGCATTTCTAATCTTTCATCTATACCCCTGTGCCAATCTCTTTAACGTTTGTAAATTTCTCCCTTTTCTTTTCTTCCGTTTGCTCTTATTCCTCCAAATCCTTGGCATATGTCTTCTCCTTTACGCAACCATTCTAGTACCATTGCCAAAAAATACATCTCTCAGGTATATTCTTCTTCCCAACTTTTGTTATTATCCCCTATTTAGTACAATCCTTCTATCACAATATCTAATAAGGTTCTTTATTGGCCCTCTAGGCTTGCCTCTGGGATTATATCCATTTTCCAATTAATCTCCAATGATGAGTTTCTTTCCTTTGAGAAATTATGTGGACCAATTCATATACCATTGACTCATAGACGTAAATATTATTTTCTTGAAGATGTACTTCGTACGCACATTATAGATCCCTCTCTCAGGCCCAGATAATTCCCTTGTTGATCCAATACTTTCTCATAATTTTTCTACTGATATTACTGCTTGTATTTATAAACAGCTTTCTATACAAGACCCTGACAGGATCTCTGAATCACCTCTTTTTGTTGGTCATATGTCCCATTCTTATATGAGGGAATCAAGGGAGATTTGATTTGGCTTCCCTTGACTTTGCACCTGTCTCTCCCTTTCTCTACACACGTTAAAAATGTTGAAGTTACCAAACCTCCTTGAATTTCATTATTTCTGCTTTCCCTCCTACCTTCCTTTCATCCTATTTATCCTGTTATATAGTTCCCAGTATACCTCTTTCTTTCATATTATCTTCATTTCCTTACCATCTATTATCTTTCTTAAATAGCCCTATTTTATTTAGTTTTTCCTCTCCCTCTCTTTTTCTTTTCTTTCCTCTCCATAAAAATACAAAATCTAAAAAATGCTATCTATATTATATTGCAACATTTTCCTTTTAATTCTCATTGAGATATGTTCTATTTTATATAATATTTATATTAACTTGTATTGTTATCATTATAGTAATTGATTCCTTTATGGCATGTCGCGGTAACAATACTTGTTTACATATGTTGCTGTAGTTCCTTCTGGTTATTTTTTTAATAAAGCATTTGTAAGCACAAAAACAACACAAAATCTCATGTTGCATGTTGCAGATCACAAAATATTTCCCCCATTCCAGTCATCTAGCTACCACCTCAAACCCTTCTTCAATTTCCTGTGAAAATATCTAGAGAAGAGACTTTCCAATTGGTGCACTACTTGGTATCCAAAGGGATGCAGAGTGTGCGGCAGTGTTCAAACCAGAGAGAAACAGCCATCACTATGTCTCAGGAATTGAAGCCCTTGCTGTTGACATCTGTATGATCCTTGTGATGAGTTCTAAGCTTACCAGGTAAAATACATCCTTTCATTTCCTTCAATTGATAAATAAATTACTTGAGTAAAGTTAACACCTGTTACTCACAGCATTTAGAAAGATCAAACCAAGAGGTATTAATGCAGTGTAAAAACATATGTCAGTATTATTAGACTAAACTGAGTGAAGCACAAAAAGGTTTAAGCAGAAAATTCAATACAAAAGAAATAATATTAGGCCCTACATACATTTTCTGCTCCTTGCCAGTTAGGTCAGACACATGGTGTTGATACATTTTTCATTCCAATGAGGAAAGCTAGCAAATGTCGGTTGCACCACTAATCCACCTTACTCTCCACACTTATGTATAAACCCTCTTCATGCCGTACACACCAATAACTCGGACCAAGAGGATTCCTGTACTGGCTACCCCTCCGCCACTGGGCACCAGACATATTGACAGTAGTCATGGGCATTTTGGGGACAATCTACATGACGCATGTTGGTGCCAGGCAAATAAATCTGTCAAGGTTCTCCACCTTGGGCGAAACTGTTTGCATGTAAGGGGCATTATGTTTTTCAAGAACAAACTCTTGCTTTAGGAGTTTGTACCTGAAAATCAAAAATGTTTGCTGAGGAGGAACTGTAAACACAATGTCTGCTTCAGAAACACTTCATTCTGCAGAGTATTCGCTGTAGTGGTGTTTTCGCTGAATGCTTTTAGATCCCTGATTGTAAAGCCTTCTGCAAATAGAGAACATAGCCTAAGCAAACTTGGTGGGTTGCCCACCAAGGTCTAAATAACTCCAAAGATCATTCTAACCATTCTACATTCCTTGAGGATGGGTGGTATGTTGTGGGTGTCAAATTGTTGATATTAAGGATTTCCTATAGCAAGAGCGAATCCAGAGAGTTTGATGTAATTTACTATGTGTTGGCATGCCGAAACTAATGCTACAGAAGAAGCTGTCTCAAAACAGGAGGTCAGAAATGGTTTTATTTTTGGTAAAATCTATAATTAAATAACTTATAAAATTGGCATACTCAATATAGATGCATACTTGGCGGACAATATGATAAGGCTTTAAATATTCTCTATTTCATGTCTGAACTCAATGTCAGCTAAGTCTTAGGTAGGCCTCATGATATACTTTCATGGCAAAAGGAGGTAACTTCCTATCCTATAGGCCCCCCCTACAACTCCCCCAAATTTCTGAGCCAGATAGGGCGACTCTGGCTTTTAACACCGGAAAGATATCAGAACTAATTTGAGCTGGAACACGTACTATTTCCCATTCTTTGAGTTAATAAAAGTACCCTCTTAGTTATTTGCTTGGATCACTGAGCATTATAGCCAAAGCATCCTCCAGGCTAATCAAAGTCAGAAACCCTCTCAAACTGGTACACTGCCTTATGGGTAAAGCCAGCTGTATTCACCAGACCACAACATCCCAGGAATGGTGACATAAGGTAGAGATACATGTATACTATTGGTCATTGAAATATAAGTACCAACAGGGCTGGACTGGCTACCGAGCGTTTTGGAATGCTGCCGGGGTAGGGGATGATTTCACTGTGGTGGGGGCTGATTTCGTTGATGGAGACCTGCGTGTGCTTTGAAATAAACAAAGCAAAACGAATTTCGTTCATCACACGCTGGTCCTCATCAACAAAATCAGCCCCCAGCTCAGCAGCATTCCAAAACGCCCGGTAGCCAGTCCGGCCCTGAGTACCAGTGGACTGGGAACCTTATCATTGGCTCCAAAAAATGCAACGTGCCAGCTTTATAAGATAAGAGTGGAACAACTGTTGCCAATGAACCATGAAGGAGTACCTCATGAAAACTATGAAATACTTTTTTAAAGAAAAGTACCAATGCAGGCAAAGTCGGTCGGAAAATGTGTGGGATAATATCAATTAAATAAATGTGATTCTCCTCCTATTGTTTGTTTAGATCAAAGATTTAAGGCTCATGATCTTTCTTTGAACACTTCAATATTTTTAATAGGTACCAATGTTCAAGATTTATCAAAATATCAAGAATCAAACACTTGTTCGAAAGTTCAATTTGGTTGGGCATGTGAGGGTTTTTTACTGTTACAGATTCTAAAGCTCTTTGAGGCAGTGAGGGTAGCGAAGTGAATACAACTTATATGTTTTGTTGGTGCGCTCTACAACTGTGAGGCAATCCTTAATTTGATTCTTTCCAAAAGCTACTAACATAGATCTAGGCACCCTAAGCCATAGATACATGTTTCACTAACACATTTTCTAATGCATACAGTACAGTTTACTCCTGAATAAGTTTAGCTCATCTATTAATATATAAAATAACCAAATTGCCTATTGGAAAGATTAGATCAGATCGCCGAATAGACTTAGGTTGAGTTGTTGGAATAATCATTTTGCAACTAAGGACTACCTTCATCCTGATTGATAACTCTGTAACCACCCCTCCATAATTCCCCCATTCAGATGAGAATTCTCTAGAGCTCTGAATTGTCTTCGTGCTACAGTTTGTGTAGCCCAATTTAAACATCAGAGCCATTAACTATGTCTTCATGAAAAAAATCACAGAGTTATTAGGGCTCCGGTATTGCCTTAATACCTATTTTTATATATTTCTTTCAGCAGTGCTGCATTATTTTTCCTAAGTGTCATGGTCTGTGGAAAAGAAGCTGCTAAAGAAGGTGAACAGCTTTTCTTTGGGAAGATGGAAACGAGAGGTTCTATACCCGGGAAATGAGTTTGTGCACCTTGAGGTGCAAGGTCGGTTTTCACCCAGTATTCACCACATAGACAGTGCTGGTATGACCATACTCTACTGTACCATACAAACTCAGAGGGGCAGCAAGTATTCACAGTATACTGCTGGTTAGGACAAGCTATTGTGGTATTACTGGTTGTCGGAAATGGCCCTCCCCGCAGGACACTCCCAATCGTTTTGCCTTCCTTCTCCCCTTTTTTTTGCTGAATTTGTTTTTGTTGGCCTTAGGACTCTGTACACTTTACCACTGCTAATCAGTGCTTAAGTGCTTGCGCTCTCTCCTTAAGACATGGCAACATTGGACCATACCCAATTTACATATTACATTTACTTATAAGTCCCTAGCAAGGTGCACTACATATGCCCAGGGTCTGCAAATGAAATGGTACTAGTGGGCTTGCAACACTGATTGTGCTACCTACCTAAGTAGCCCTTTGAAAATGTCTCAGGCCTGCCATTGCAGAGCCTGTGTGTGCAGTTTAAACTGCAATTTTAACCTGGAAAATAAAGCTCTTGGCAAGCCAAGCCCAAATCTTCCCCTTTAAAACATATGTAACCCCTAGGGTGGGCCCTGAACAACACAGGAGAAAGGGTGCAATGCATCTAAAAACCAGGGCATGCACTTTTAAATTTGACATGTTCTGATAGTGAAAAACTCTTAGGCTTGTTTTTCACTGCTGCAAGGCTTGTATCTCTCGTAGGAGAACATTGAGATTACCTTATTACATTTTAGAAGTGTAATTTCCAAATGGGAAGATATACCTGGCTCAAGTTTGGTGCCTCTGGAATCCTAATTTAAAATCCTAATTTATGGTGAAGTCGGATTTGAAATTGCAATTCCGAAAATGCCACTTTTAGAAAGTTGCCATTTTACTGCTTTAGCCATTTGGTGCTGTAGCCTCTCTCTAATCACATGGCTGGACGTAGCTGGCAGTTGTGCTTTGTGTATTCATCGTAGACAGCCACACACAATCGGAGCTTAGGTGTGACTTGATGGGCCATCCTGGCAGAATGGGAGGGAGGGGCTGGGCACAGTCTCACTTATACCTGAATAGGCTGTGTCCCCCCCGTAGTGAGTCTGTAGCTAGGGCAGGAAGAGAGGACATCTGTGCACTTCAAAGACATGTCTTTGAAGCCTCCCCCACTGCAAAAGTCATCACTGGGTATAAGTACTTGACCTCAAACACCACCACTTAAATACACTTCTGGACCTGTGATACTCTGCCAGGAAGAAGGATTGCTATGCTGCTGAAAAGACTGCCCCTTTGCTGGATTGCTACTCTGCTTTGCTATGCTGACCTGCTGACCCATGCCTGGGTGAGAAGTACTGGACCTGCATCTCTTAAACTCAGAACCCAGAGTGACTCCAAGGGCTAATTAGCTGGCTTCCTGATCTGAAGCCTCAGGGACATAACAGGCTTTCAATAACATTGCATCTGCACATGGACTCTGCCATCTGTGAGTCTATCCTGCAAATGATGCCTTCCCAGTCCTCGACCCTTGGAAGTGGGCCAAAGATGCTTACCAGAAGAACTGATGCATCTCCTCGGCTAAAGGGCGTATCCTGGAGCAGAACTGACACATCAATGCTGCTATGTGGATTGGACCCACCGCATTGGCCTTGCAGTCCTCAAAACCAAAGCATCGCTGAAGGCGCAATGCATCTCTGACCCAGTTCCCCACATCTCTCAACAACTGCACCCTCGATGACGAACTCGGCATCGCAGCTCCTTGGAATGGATGCATCACCAGAACTAAGTGTTGCAAGCCCCATCGACAACACAACAGGATATCGAACCGCAGCGCCATCGCATCTCGGAACCGTCGCATCACCTTGGCTGCACACCACTCCTTTGACCCGGATCCACCCAACACTCTGCAACCAGGATTTAAGGTACTTTGTTCAGTGGGCCTAACTGGGTCCCTATGCCAGCCCACACTCCATGCCAGTCAGGCTGAACTTGTGACTTTGTTACGATCCAGTGCAACTATTTAGCCCTTGTTTGTATGTTTTACTTTTTGATGCTATTTCAACGTAAAACTTTAACATGTATTATCTCTGGTTTTACTGCTTTGATTTTTGTCA
The DNA here is from genome assembly GCF_964263255.1 of Lissotriton vulgaris. Lineage (NCBI taxonomy): Eukaryota > Metazoa > Chordata > Amphibia > Caudata > Salamandridae > Lissotriton > Lissotriton vulgaris. Next base: position 1,045,243,129 of record NC_141697.1, on the reverse strand, counting down.
TTTTAGTTTTGTTTTTGTATGAAATTAAGCTCTGTTTTTCTAACCTCATGCTGATTCCTTTTTGTGTGGTGGTTTCACTGTTTAACTGTTTAAGTGTTGTTTAAATACTTGAAACATTGCCTTCAAGGTAAGCCTGACTGCTCAGTGCCAAGCTACCAGAAGGTGAGCACAGGTTAATTTTGGCTTTCTCTTGTGCCTTACCCTGACTAGGATTGTGCTGCTGCTTGACCAGGTCTCAAGCCCCAATCAACCAGTAACCCAAATTCTAACACTAGTCATTTGTTATGTGTTATTACAGGTGACTAGTAATGACATATTCATATTATAGGTATGTTCCAAAGTTAGAACATGCCTGTGACCACATTTAATGAGTTAAATATGGTGATAATTCTTTCTAGTTAATTTCAGGTAGCTCATCTAGTAAAAGCAACATGCATCACAGAAATCCAATGCTTGATCTGCAAGTGCCTTAGCAGTTCTGTGCCGGCTAAACAGAATTAGTGACATATTACTGCTGACTAAGAGCCAGAGTGTTGACTATACAATTAAATTGGCTTAGTTATAGTCAAGTAAACACAAACGATTTTATGCCATCCAAAGTTCAGTTCCATAAAACTGTCCAGTAATTATGAATGTTGGCACGGAAGGTATTTTCTAGCTTCTGGATAAGTTGGCAAAATGCGAACAACACAGGGTTTACAAGTGCGATTACACTGCCAGTTATAACTCCTCTCACACTATTTATTTAGGTCATGTGATAAATCTGGTAGATTTGCTCTTAAGGGGACCTTTTACTACAGTTGTCTTTACCCAATCCTGCATTTCTTGAAATCGCCAACAATAGGCATTCTAGAGTGTTGCTTTGCTTGATGATGTCTGATTAGGATTTGAGCTGTATTGTGATATTATTCACCCGATGACTTCTTTAGAAGTATAAATAATCTGTAAAGGTGGGGGAGGGGGCATGTATGAAAGATTTGTCCTGTGCATCCAGCTACATTTGCATTTACATTTAAAATAAATGCTTCACTTAAGAGAAAGCAGCATGCTTCTATATTAAATTAATATATCCCTGAGACCTTTTTTCAGGAAACTGTTTAATCTTCAAACCTGACTGGATCCTTGATTCTAGGCAAGCACCAGGACCACATAGTGCGTAATAGGATTGTTTAACAAGCAGGACCATCATGGCCCTGGGATCATCTTAAATTGCTCAGCCACCTGTACCTGGCCACATCTCATTTTGCAACAATTAAGCCCAAATTACAAAACAAGTATTGTGCCCTCGGGATATACATTTTCGTAGGGGACCCAACAAGATATATTTACTCCTTGGATATTTTGGGGTTGTCTCTTGCTAGGGTGGGTCTACCTATTACAACCTTATTGTTTATAATAGATCAACTGGGAGAACAGGCCATCTAGTACCCTCCATACCCTTGAGGATGCCATATAATCTCTCCTGCATAGCGCTCAGGTAAAATGCGAAGATGCACTGTCACAGGCAAGAACCGCATGGGATTGTAGGGTGTGGGAGGACCTGGTAGCAGCTGTTAGGGCTTCTAATTTCCTAAACTATGTGTGCTCTGCAGGCGATAGTTGATCACTTTTCAAGATTCTGCCGTGGTAGGGGTCTTGAACTTAACTTCAATAAAATCCAATTTATGGTAGTTAACATCTGTAAACTAGGAAGGGCGAATAGTTTGGTCCATGGTATGCCTCTAGAGCCAGTTCAAGAGTTTGTGTACCTGGAGGCTTGCCTAACGCAAAAGCTGAGCTGGACCACGCACGTTGGCAAGAGCTCCTTGAACCTTCAGCAAGAATCAGGTGCTGTGAATAAAATGCTGAAGAAGGCCCAGGCTTGCCACCCTGCTCCAGCAGTAGAGAGATTTACAATCTAAAAACAAAAAGCTCAGTATGTATGGTGCAGAGCTCTGGGGGCATGCGACGGTCAATGACCTTCCTAAGGCAGAAAAGTCAGAGGAGGAGGAGTGCTCCTCGCCTTCCTCAACTTATGGACATTGACATTTATCCTATTAACCTTGGCGTGTTGCTCTGACTCATCTTGTATTACCATAGGATCTGGCCACAGATTAGCTGAAATCATTAATCTATCCATACTAATATAATAAAGAGAGTGCCCAAACCTTTGAGGCGGGTAATCTCAGGAACCACAGCACCCATCACAACAGCAGTTGCAGCAGAAGGACATAGGCTATGCAGACGCCCGCCATATGTATTTAAAAGGTAAAAGAACCGTGCCAGCAAAGTAGTCCATGTGGGCGTGTCTGCATTGTGCTGTGGGCGTGACAAATTCCGGGGGCGTGTGGTACGTTCCGCCCTTCATGCCATGTATCATATTGTGTGCTAATCCCACCCTGCTCCCTTTAAATACCCCTGCACCCCATAATCATAACCCACCCTTACTCCTTAAAATACCCCAACACCCTTAAACATGAACCCATCTTAACCCTATCAATATACACTGTACCCCAAAACCCAAACCTATCCCTAAACCCTAAAAATACCCCTGTACCCCAAAACCCAAACCTAGCCCTGAACCCTAAAAATACCACTGTATCCCAAAACCCAAACCTACCCATGAACCCTAAAATACCCCTGTACCCCAAAACCCAAACCTACCCCTGAACCCTAAAAATACCCCTGTACCCCAAAACCCAAACAAAGCCCTGAACCCTAAAAACCCTGTACCCCAAAACCCAAACCTACCCCTGAACCCTAAAATACCCCTGTACCCCAAGACCCAAACCTAGCCCTGAACCCTTAAAATACCCCTGTACCCCAAAACCCAAACCTACCCCATAACCCTTAAAATACTCCTGTACCCCAAAACCCAAACCTAGCCCTGAACCATAAAAATAACCCTGTACCCCAAAACCCAAACCTACCCCTGAACCATAAAATACCCCTGTACCCCAAAACCCAAACCTAGCCCTGAACCCTAAAAATACCCCTGTACCTCAAAACCCAAACCTACCCCTGAACCCTAAAATACCCCTGTACCCCAAAACCCAAACCTACCCCTGAACCCTAAAAATACCCCTGCACCCCAAAACCCAAACCTAGCTCTGAACCATAAAAATAACCCTGTACCCCAAAACCCAAACCTACCCCTGAAACATAAAATACCCCTGTACCCCAAAACCCAAACCTAGCTCTGAACCCTAAAAATACCCCTGTACCTCAAAACCCAAACCTAGCCCTGAACCCTTAAAATACCCCTGTACCCCAAAACCCAAACCTACCCCTGAACCCTAAAAATACCCCTATACCCCAAAACCCTAACCTAGACCTGAACCCTAAAAAATCCCCCTGTACCCCAAAACCCATACCTAACCCTAAAACTACCCCTGTACCCCATAACCCAAAACTATATCTGAACCCTTAAAATACCCAAACACCCCAAAACATATACCTTAGTACCGCTAAACATATACCCCTATACCCATACTTACCTTATCCAAACATTTAAAAAAAACATGCTTTTACCATTCATGCATTTACAACGAATTTCGTTGTAAATGTATGCGTGGTAAAAGCATATAAAATGTAATGCCAAGCATTATAATGGCATTGCAGAGTCATGGTACTTTCGTAATGAAAGTATGCGGAGTGATGGTATGCGGAAAGAAAGTTGCGGAATAATGGGTGTTTACCCTCCCCCGGTAAGTACATTGGTGGCACGGCGGACTACATCTCCAGCAACATACTCATATTTTTTCACCACCGATTTGAAAAATGCACAGGTCTCCCTCATTGATGGCCAGCACCGACATACACTTTTAGACACACCTCCCGCCACAAGTTCTAGAATTGCGAACTTTAGAGCTGGGGAGCTACGTTCGAATCTCGGCATCAGCTCAACATCCTGTGATTCCAGGCTAATCGCTTTGTCTCCCCGTGCCTACCACAAATGAATGTGTTCTTCTGTAATGTAGATTGTGCTCATGCCATGTTGTCGAGTTCGCGCTATATAATATTGCAAGGAAAAATAGAGTTCACACACTACTGAACGCGCACTCTTAAGTGCATCAGCAGTGCACTGTGAATCGGAGCGTTTCACAGGCCTGTCACAGATAAGAAATGCTATCAAAACGAAATCCTGCAAAACAATATACTACTGGCCGGCAGCAATTCATACCCGGACAACGTCGGGACGGGCTGCTAGTAATATAATAAAGGTGCTCCTAAGGTCCTTGGGCTGCGAGAGGATCCCCTGGTTTGCTTACATTAGATCCACACTTTATGAGATTGACGTGCCCTCTCTCTAGGACACCCCGGTTTCAGCGAAGTCAGTTCTTCACTACTTGGTTAAACTAAAGGGTGCCTTATGGAGCATTTGTGGTTGCAAGAACTGAAGTGTGTAAAGGCAGGGAGTCTGGCAGACTTGTTTTTATACCTTAAGATTACTCCTGCATGCGAGTCATTCCTTGACACTGTCACAGGATGTATACCACTGCAATTATTTTTTAAATGAAGATATGGGGGATATATTTTGGGTCAAGTGGGACTTCTACCTCTAAAATACCCTGGAGCTCCCGAACAATGACCAACCAGTCAGTCTGAATGATATGGCAACCCCAAAGCGTGTACAGGAGGTCCCCCCTATTTCTCCTACATCTCAAACACTCCAGGAAAGCCATTCTCCTTATCTGTCACAATAATAGTATTAACAATGGAGCACTTTAAACTGTACAAGTCGGAGTCAGGACTTAATTGCCACCTCTGAGAGATGCATCAGGTCCACCACCCAGTCAGCATCATCAATTTCCATCACCCACCTCTCTTTCATTGTACCTAAGGAATAAGAAATATTATTGGTAATAGTTTTGTAAGTGTAAGATATGGCCTTACTGCAGAGTTCCTCCATAATGCACCTTCCCTCAAGTGGGACATGCTCTGGTATTTCAACCTCATCCAAACCCTCAGCCAACCAGGCATGACGAAGGTGGTCAAACTTCAAGTATTGATTTAGGTGTAGGTCATAATTCTGTCGCAAAGAGGTGAAGGGCATGAGAATCTTGGAGATGCTAATGAGATTTTAAGGTCCAAATCTATATAGTATACCCAATTCTTTCATCAATCCCCTTTCCCATAGGGGTGTTTACTAAGTTACCCTTGATACCCAGCCTATCATCTTGGAAGCTCGGCAATCATGAGTGCCATCATGAGCTCCCTGTGAAGAGAGAAGGAGCCTGCTATCTGCAGCGCTACACAGCACTTACACCCATCCCGCTGCATGTCCATGCCCGTAAGAGGCCAGAGGAGGCTGAGCTGGGCCACCCCTCCTACATCTGTGTCTGCCTGCAAGTCTGCTTAGTGATCCATGCAAGTAGAGTCAAAGACTGTAATTGCTTCCAGGGTTGGCCCTGGTCTGGGATTTGTAATGTTTTTTCTTTTTTGTAAATGGTGCCATGTGGAAGAGGAAAGTTGACTTATTAAATGTGGCAGACAAATTGCCAAGGACTAACAAGACTATTTTATCCTTTCTCAACAATGCCATGGGGGGTTTTACGGAGGAGATTGGTCTTGAAATGTTGTGAGGCGGACCCTCCTAGGAGCCAAGCAGAGGCCTTGCCTGTTGTGTTTTAACTGAGAGCTCTTCCAATGTATGCTATTCTCCACACTGCCCAACACTGAGGTTCTGCTCAGTAACAATACCCCAAATTATACCATGGGCTAGGAATGTTCAACTTCCCTTAAACTGTCCAGAGGCTGTGGGGAAAGCGTTAGAATAAAAGAGAAAACATTGTGCTACCAAGTAAGCCCCAAGCTGGAAAAAACCAGGAAGGGATTTAGTTCAATACCATGAACAATCTATGGGGCCCTGCAGTCATCATGACCTCTTCTTAAAACTAGAAACGCATATATCAACTGACTTTGATGCGCTTACTATGCATATCACTAAAATGTTGGGGAACTTGCGAGAATCTGTAGGAATTATTCATATGCAAATGGCACATGTCTTGAGTAAAATAACTCCTTTGACGCTCATCACCGCAGTGCCCCCAGTATACCTCCACAGGATCACCCTAGCAGGAACTTCCTACCCCAACCATTAGAGACCATTAGGGGACCAAGGATCACTGGCACTATAGCCACTGCTACTCTATCATCCTTTGTTACTCAGTCAGGGTCCCAGGGTGTTCAGCCCAGTGCTCTTAAAGTTAGGAACTCTCTCCACAGAACTAGTCAGAGCATAGATCGAGGACGAAAAGGGAGGGATACGCTTATCCAGTTGAGATCACCACGGGAGACCTCTCTTGTGACATTGTTATCCAATTGCCACCTGCATGTACCCCAAATGTTCTAGTAATTGCCAACATTCCCCCATTGAGGGTAAGGAGAGGTTAGCAGCAGCTCAGAAACAAAGGTACACACTGACTGTCTGGCAGAGTAAACCTTGATCACCTTAACCGGGAACCATTGTTAAATAACAATAGAATGATTTTCAACAGGGCCAATTATGGTTTTAGTGATTTTCCATGACGGTTGAGGCATAAATCAATAAAGGTGATGCTAGACATCTTTAAAGCCAAATGTTATCTATAAATAGCTTTGGTTGTGAAATCTGAGGTTATGCGCCCATCCAGGTAGTGAAAAATATGTTTCTGAGAGGCCTTTTAAAGATTCCACAAGGCATGCCCACTGAGATTCCACATGAAGAGCTGGGGTTGGGGTACTTATTGGATTGTTTCACCTTTGTCCCGTTTTTTTATGGCTCCTAGTCTGAATGAATGATGAATTAAACCTCAACAAATGAAATGTGATTGTGTCGGTCTGGATAATATGTGACATATTCCATGGCTGCAATACATCCTGCATAACGTGAAAGAATTAGGGAGAGCAGAACTTTCCTTCGATCCAGGCTGCATTGTCAAAGGGGATAAGGCTTGGGGGAAGAAGGTCTTTTGCTCCACAGCGGCAGCGCAGTGAGAGTCTCCTTCTATGACCAAGAGTTCAATGTGTCAGTTTAATCTGGTAAAATTGGCAAGGGGAATATGTTAGAAATGGGGTTTCTGGTTGGCTAGGATATGTACCTAAGCCAGGCATAGCCCACCACTCTAGTCAGGGTAAGGCAGATAACCCCTTCTCACCCCCTTGGTAGCAAAGCAATGCCCCCCCAACAGGAGGTATGAACGCAGCTGCCTGCGAAGTGACTGCCTGCAGTGAAGCCAGCCAAACTTAGGTTGTAGCCGTAGGCTGCAGAGATAAAAAGTGAGCTGGCGCTCCTGAATGCAGGTTTCCTTCCTGCAAAGGCCTGCGCCATCATGGAGGAAGCTGTGGCTTGTTCCTAAGCCAATGGCGAGACACACAATGGTTCAGCCCCATGGCGGCAGGCTGCAGACTTGAGCATGTGAGGCTCCAGTACCTTCCGGTACGGAAAGCAACTGAGTGTAGCCCACGAGGCTATGGCCACTTCCAGGAGTGGCTGGGCCTCGCCCCCCTCTGTCTTCTGCCACAGCAACACAGTGGGACTCCCTTTCGGGTAGTGCGCTGTGGTGCTCAGCAGCCCGAGGTCACACCACAGAGCCCTGGCTGCAGAAAGATAGAACCAGCCGAAATGTAGATACATGACAGTGAGAGGGAGAGTGCTTTGTTCGCCTCAGCTCTACTCTCCCGTTGCTCAGGCCACAGAGGAGTGTGGAGCTGCCCACGCTGCAGGTACATCAAAAGCACTCTTCCCTGGTTTAGCACAGAGTGAGCCCACTCCTTGCCAACAGAATTTAAAGAGCTCACCCAGTGTGGACTGGCAAATTAACAAGCACTCCTTGGTGATCACTGGGGGGCACCAGTGCAAGAGGACAGACAGTAATCCAGCACACAGGCTCCTTCTGAGCAGGCCTGCATCACACAGCTAAGTCACATGGCGATTCCTTCTGGCAGCACAACATCTCCTCCCGGCAATGTGCAGTCTGTAGAACCAGCAGCAACTGATTATAAGTCCACGCAGTGTCTAATATCATGGGGTCACCACCCCTGTACTTATAGTTCAAAAGTCTTTGTTCTGGGGGCACTTCAAACACTGTTTAGAAGAGCACAACACCCCCACTCATATACCAAGCGCAGGCCCTGGACACACTACATGAGGGCAGAGACTGCATTGTAGAAGGCAGGCACAGTCCTATTCAGGTGCAGGTGCAACTCCTCCCACCACTCTAAATGTAGACCAGGCCTATTCAGGTGCAAGGGAAACTCCTCCTGCCACGCTAAATGCAGCTAAGGTCTATTCAGCCTTGGCTGAGTCACCCAGGAAAGGCAGGACACACCTCAACGCCCCTTGTAACTGTCTAGAGTGAATACACATCCCCTCTCTCTTGTCAGTCCAAACCAGATGGTAAATACACATCCCTGCAGGGCACAAAGACTCATAAGCCCACAGAAATGCCTACTTCTAAAAGTGAACTTTCTAAAATACTAATAACAAATCCGCTTTCACCAATAGCGTGATTTATTACTACTATTCCAAACATACCAACATGGCCACGCTACTCCTCTCATATCAGAAATTACCACTGAAGCACATATCACGGAATCCCTAATGCAAACCTTTGAGATAGCAACCTCACAGCAGTGAGAAACAAAATAGGTTGTTTTTCACTACCAGAACATGCCACACAGTTAAGGCACATGTCCTACCTTTCACCTACATAGCACCCTGTACACAGGGCTAGCTAGAGCCTACCTTAGGGGGGACTCATATGTAGTAAAAGGCAGTGGTGGCTGGGGGAATTTAAATGTGGTGGCGCGTAGGAGCAATTAATGAATAATTGCAGCAGGCAAAACAAGCGAGCTTGATGTTTAATAGGAGGTTTGGTGGAAGTTCTCCCCCCAGAGAAAAGATTTAAAAATGGGTTTATTTAAGTTTAATTTTCAGTACTGCTTCTGTGATAAATGGACCAAAAATACCATTCTTAAAGAATTTAATAAGGAAAACTCTCAAAATATTTATTAGAATTTCTGGTTTGCCAAGCAAGTCGGACTTCCAAAGGGGTAAAGTAACCAGGCATCACTTCCCTTTACAATATAAAGCACTAACTTAGGATCATAAATGTCCACAAAGCATAGAAGTATTTGTGTGAGTTTGTGCTTTAAACAATAGGGGCCCGACCGGTATTTGGTGATTGAGATGTAAGGGCCATTATTTTACAGAATCTATAAATTTACCGAATCTGTAAATTTACCGATTCTGTAAAATACTGAATCAGTAATTTTACCGATTCGGTAAATCCCAGATGTAGGTAGCACTGTTTACAGTGCTACAGGCCTTCAGAATTCGGTATTTTATCACCCAATACAATTGGGTGGTAAAATACCGGATTCAGGTGTACATGCACATCTGTGCATGTACACCTGTGCCATGTGACACACAGACATGCCCTTAGGGCATGTATGTGTGCCACATGGCACACAAGCCTGGAATTGGGGTGCTACAGGGTGTCAAAGTGACACCCCGTTCACCCTTGCAGGATTCGGTATTTACCGATTCGGTAAATACCGAATCAGTATTTCCCATTGATTACTATGGGCTTCAAGGCCCATTGGAATCAATAGGAAATACCGATTCGGTATTTACCGAATCGGTAAATACCAAATCTTACAGATTTGGTAATTCTAAAATAAGAATTACCTACATCTGCCCCCTTCCTATTTACCTACTCTTAAATACCGAATCGGTATGATTCGGTATTTAAGAGTAGGTAAATAGGAATTAACTACATCGGGCCCCTGATGAGTTGTCCAAGTGTCTGCTCACATTAGAAATAGAGTGTGTTGGATGATTTTGTAGGGCTAGCTTCTTGAAGGGGCACCAGTGACTTTGACTGAGTCTGCAATTGTGGGCATTGATAATATCCTGTGTTGCCTTGTTTGGCAAAAACGTAACCTTTCATGCATGAGCAGATTCATTCATAGCAAGATAGTGATAGATCTGAGATGCACCATACAAGGAAAAATGTGATCCATTTATCATTTATATATGGAAAGCAGAAGGGGATCAGTGTTTTACCACTGTCATCCCAGGGCACATATTTGTGGGTGTTAATATTGATGAACAGTGAAAATTGTATACTTACAAATGCCAGTAGAAGTAGGTAGGAGAAAATGATTTTATAACAATGAATTACCATCAATTCACATTTATATATATATTTCTATTGGAATGTTAAAAATATGAAATTATGCAAAAAAGAAGATTAAGCGCTAAATTGTGTGCAACTGGGGCCTGAGCACGCATGAATAAGTGTGTCTGAGAAAGATCAAAGGGGAGGTAATGGTTATGTGTACAGGTGCAAGTGTGTTCCTTAGTCTCTGTGCAAGCACGATAATGTGTGCAGTTTTGTGTGGAGGTACATGTTTGTGAAAACAAGTGTATGCACGCATGTAAACATGTCTATGTGGATGAATATGTATTTGTGCATTTGTATGTTTGAAAATGTGCATGTTGCAGTGAGTGTGTGTGCAAGTGTTTGCAAACAAAACTGTTTCTGTACGCGTATGCATGTGTTTTCTCTTGGAAAATGTCTTTATGTGCAAACATATATGTGCACAAATATGCATGTGGGTACATATGAGCAGGTACATATGTGTGCATGGTAGTATATGCATAGAAGTGTGTGCTCAGCATTGGTTCACATGTTTAACCTTTTCCATGCGTCGGACTGCCGTCACAGTGGGTGTGTGTGTAGGACAGACGTCGGACGTCCTAACTGAGTACGCGTAATTTTTCTCCACACCGCGGCGGAATGTCCACCGTGGCAAAGTGGTTAATTAAGCACCTGTGAATGCGCATCAATGCATGCATACATTTCAGCAAGCGGGTAGCCTTGAATATTTATGCGAGATTGAGTTTGCTAGAAAGTGTGTGTGCGTCCAGTGAATACTCGTGAATTTGTGCATCATCGAGTGTCATTTAGTATTTCAAGTAGTCCAAGCATTGTCAAGTCATTTTCTGATTTTACAGTGACTGCTATGGCAGCTTCTAATTGAGTAACAGCTTCTGAGTCATGAGAATGACCCTGCTGAACTTTAATGAGTTTCTTGTGAGTAACTAGGCAGGAGAAATAAGTCAGATCAGGCAGTGTCCAGAGCTCAAATGATAAGGTGCATTTCCTTAGCACGTGGAAGCTTTACCCGGCACTTTTAAACTTACTAGGCAGTTTCAGAGGCCTAGCCAGCCCTGCGAGGCCAGGGATGGTGTACTGAAGGTCACTGTGGCAGTGAGAGGTGCCCAGAGTCAGCCCACCACCAGTTCGATTCCGAGCCACACAGACGAGCTGAAAGTGACAGCTCTACTGTGCGACAGGCTGAAATGCCATACACATAAACACTCTAAGCAGTGTACCTCTCTAAACAGCATGTGATGTGACGTCACAGAGATGTCATGTCAGATTTGTATTAACACTTTTTTTATATACAGCTTTATTGCAGTAATCACAGCAAAATACTGTGATTCCTGTAGTAAAGATGTTGAAGCTGTAAAAAAAAAAACTCTCTTTCCCACCTTGTCTCAGCGTTGGGTGGCGTCAGTTATGCTTGATGACCCCACCCTACCCACTGACGACTGGAGAAAGAGCGGGCTCTTCAAAACAGCTTAAATAACGGTAAGAAACAAGCAGCTCCAGGAAGTATAGCTCTGTGACAGTAGCCAACAAGTCCAGCTTTAAAATAAGACACTGCTTCATGTCATTAGTGGGCAGTCTCTGAGGACCCCCACACGTAGATCACAGGGCTGACAGCTTGTCAGCCTGGACTCATAATCGCCTCTGTGCCACCTGTAAAACTCTGTATTTGGTGCATGCACACTAGCACTGCCTGACTGCTTGCCTGGTGTCTGTGTGTCATCCATTACTGTCAAGCAGGCAGCTGTCCAATTAAAAGATGAAACAACTAGCGCAAGGCATCCACATTTCTTATAGGATGCTAAGTAGCACCATTGATGTTGCTTAGCATTCTTAAAGAAATGTGGATGCTGTATGTGCCGTTTGCAAATACTGTCCACATGTATGTTAATAGGGTGGGCGGAGCCCCTGCGCCCTAGTGAAGAAACTGCTGCTGGTAGAACGGGAGTTTCAGGCGTGGCAACCACTTTACATGCCACACCACTGCTGCAGTAAACTGTGCGTGCCCTGCAGCAGTAGAGGTCTGAGACAGATTTGAAAGGCTACTTTGGTGGGTGGCTTAAGCAGCGCTACAGGCCCGCTAGTAGCATCTAATTTACAGTCTCTGGGTATATGGGATAACACAGTACAAGGGACTTACAGGTAAATTAAATATGCCAAACAGGTGTATACCAATCTTACCAAGTTTACACAAGAAAGCACATGCACTTTAGCACTGAATAGCAGTGGAAAAGTGCCCAGAGTCATAAAATCAACAAAAACAGGTCAGAAAAATACAGGAGGAAGTCAAAAAGTTCTGGGATGACCCTGCAAAAATGGCCAAGTCCAAAAAGGATGGAACCATATTGGAGTCTGGACATGTCTAGTCTTCATCACAGGCTGTTGACTTATTTTAGGTTACGTTTGATTCATCACTTGATGTTTACAAATGATGGCTGGATAAAAGAATCTGCTATGTTAGTATGTGTTTGTGACAATACTTCAATCCCTGGCATCTTGCACATTGTCATGATCTGCCCTAGATTTAGCAATATACATCATAAATATGTACGGCCTCTCCTGCTACCTATTCATTTTACACAGGTAACAAGCGTTATTAGTTTTGCACCTTTTACCAGCACCAAAAGGATGCTTTTTATCATGTTTTTTTATCAGGTGTATGGAGTTCAAAATAAATAGGATGTTATTGTGTTCCTCTTTTTGTGGCTGTATTTTAATCATATGCTTTAGATTTTGTTTTCTGGACTCCTTATTTGCATGTGCATCCTAAATATTGCATTTCTTGTTGATATATCCCAAATATGTACACTCTTAGATTCTGTTTTATCAAATGTTTATTTATGTGTTAATTTTTATGACTTTCATGTCAAAAATCAATAAAACTTTTATATTGATTGACTGGTAAAGTTGCAACCGTTTTGATGAAACACCCTAATTATGCCCCTTCCAAACAGTGATTTGTTATGGCTCTCTAAGCCCATTTTGCACATTAGAAACATGTTACCAAATTGGAAAATGGGTTTATTACGCAACAAATAGTCATGTTTTGTTGTCTCAAGCCTGTCATTTTGCAAACCTCAGTCTTAGCAACCTCAAAATAACGGCATTGTAACCCATGTCCTAAATCTTCACCTTAGGGTGACTTTGCCTGCCCGTTTTCGCGGTATTAAGCATTACACTTCAGGTCTTGTGCTAAATGGTCATCTTAAAGACGTTTGTTTGCCCACCTGCACAGTTGAATGGCTAGATTTACGTTTCTAGCATAGAGTATTTAAGCCTCTAATTTTTCTTCTTGTTCTACCCTGGTTACTGCCTTACTCTCTTACAAAACGATATATTTTTACATTAGGGTATCTTGGTAAAACAAAATTATATTCCAAAAGAGTTGTAGAAGCAGATTTCAATTTTTGACATGTAAAATAGTAAACTTTCTACATAAAATGTCACAGCACAATTATGAGAATAGATGGTAGTCCTGATAGCTAAACGCTTTTATTATTAGTACATTTACTCATAAAGGGAATTGCACGATAGTTTGTACAAAATTAAGACTGAAAGTTTTCCTGAGAAACTGAAATGATGTTGTTATATTTTTGCAAAGACTAATACAAATATATCATTGATCCAATTCACATATATTCTCTATTTAGTTCAGCAATTACCGTGGGCCCCCAAAACAGGCTGCATCTCAGTACCCAAGGAAATAAGCAGTGCCTTTCTCTATGAAAGAATTGTTGAAATAAAATCCCTGCCAGAGTGATAGGATGAGAATGCCACTGCATTAACCAGAACAATCAATCAATCAATCAATCAATCAAAGCATTTGTAGAGCGCGCTACATACCCGTGAGGGTCTCAAGGCACTGGGGAGGGGGGGGGGGAATACTGCCGCTGATCGAAGAGCCAGGTCTTGAGAAGTCTTCTGAAGGCCAGCAGGTCCTGGGTCGGTCGTAGGCTGGTAGGGAGGGCGTTCCAGGTCTTGGCGGCAAGGTAGGAGAAGGATCTGCTGCCAAGGTGGTTTTCCGGATATGGGGAACTGTGGCGAGGGCGAGGGTGGCAGGGCGGAGGTTGCGGGTGGGGGTGTGGAAGCTGAGTCGGTTGTTGAGGTATGTTGGTCCGGTGTTGTGTAGCGCTTTGTGTGCATGGGTGAGGAGTTTAAAGGTGATTCTCTTGTTGACGGGGAGCCAGTGCAGGCCTCTCAGGTGGAGTGTGATGTGGCTGCGTCAGGGGACGTCGAGGAACAGTCGTGCCAAAGCATTCTGGATTTGTTGTAGTCATCTCAGGAGCTTGGTTGTTGTTCCTGAGTAGAGGGCGTTCCCGTAGTCGAGTCGGCTGGTGATGAGGGCCTGGGTGACGGTTTTCCTTGTGTCGAGAGGGATCCATTTGAAGATCCTGCGGAGGGTGTTGAAGCAGGTCGCAGAGGCGGCGTTGACTTGTTTGGTCATGGAGAGGGTGTTGTCTAGGATGAACCCCAGGTTGCGTGCGTGGTCAGTGGGTTCCGGGGCTGTGCCTAGCGATGTGGGCCACCAGGAGTCGTCCCAGACTGATGGGGTGGGTCCAAGGGTGAGGACCTCCGTCTTGTCTGAATTCAGCTTCAGTCTGCTGTCCTTCATCCAGTCGGCGACGGCCTTCATTCCTCTGTGGAGGTTGGCTTTGGCGGTGTGGGGGTCTTCGGTGAGGGATATGATCAGCTGGGTCTCGTCGGCGTAGGAGATGATGTTGAGGTTGTGTTGGTGTGCGACGTGGGCGAACGGTGCCATGTAGATGTTGAACAGCGTCGGGCTGAGGGAGGATCCGTGTGGGACACCGCAGATCTCAGTGGTTTTTGAGCGGAAGGGTGGGAGGTGGATGCTCTGGCTTCTGCCGGAGAGGAAAGATGTGATCCAGACCAGGGCTTTCTCTTGAATTCCGGCGTCATGGAGGCGCGCTGATAGGGTGCGATGGTTGTGATAGGGTGCGGTGGCAGACCATGTCGAAGGCAGCTGACAGATCCAGGAGGATGAGGGCGGCTGTTTCTCCTTTGTCCATCAGGATCCGGATGTCGTCAGTGGCGGCGATGAGGGTAGTTTCGGTGTTGTGGTTGCTGCGGAAGCCGAATTGGGAAGGGTCCAGGATGTTGTTGTCTTCGAGGTATCTGGTTAGCTGTTTGTTGATGATCTTCTCTGTTACTTTTGCCGGGAACGGGAGCAGGGAGATGGACCGGAAGTTCTTGAGGTCCTTGGGGGCCGCCTTGGGCTTCTTCAGAAGGGCGTTGATCTCGGCGTGCTTCCAGATTTCCGGGAAGGATGCTGTCTCGAAGTAGATGTTGATTGGAGTGGATGGAGTTCATGGTTTTGATGGTTTCTTCGTCATTGATGTTGGACCAGGTGTTCCAAATACTTGCTCTATCCCGAAAACCTGATATTTTCAAAACCCTGATCTTAGTTAAATTGAACAGTCCTTTTTGTACTTAAGATGAGTTCAACAATCTAGAATATGTCAGGATCATGCCAGCATCAAGTCAGTATACGGAGAAGGCAGATATACCTGCCCGGTGTTCCTTTACCCTAAATTACTAGTGATGTGTATGTTGCTGTAAGGTGGTTCAAGTTCCCTTAACACCATCCAAGTACCCCATAATTTAGGGCCATTGTTATTATACAACTCTGCAGCTTTGGCTTTTACTGCATATTTATAGATTTTCCATATTCCGTCAAACACTGCATATTCGTCAAACATTATTAACAAATGTGGTAATGTGTTCTCACATAGTGCATGGCCTTTTTCAAACGTCGGCTGGTCATATTTCAGTTCCTTTTTGCTGTATTTGGTTGTTGAAGTGGTACTAATGAGGTGTCCAGACAGAGTGACCATGGGTAAACATTTCAAAATAATGAAGTAATAGTATCACAAAATGTGAAGCTTTACACCACATAATTTGCTATATCCTGCCACATAATCTGGTCCTCCCCACCACATAATGCCAGGGCTCTCTCTATAGTTACCAAAAGCAATTCTTGAATAACAAAAATTCTGGAACTGTCATTTGGTGAAGCTGCAGGGAGAACTGATGGGTCATGGAGAACCAGGCCCACCATAGAGCCACACTTTGAAATCAGAACAATCAAGATGTAAGACTTGTGATTACCCGCTGTATTAGGATATAAAGCAGTACCTTTCTGAACCCTTTCACTCTACTCTACCATTTAATTCTCTAGGCCACTTGAAGATGTATTGTTTACTTGACACATTTTTTGATAGGAGATTTGATGAACACAAATACCCCAATTTCAGATCTGGAAGGGGAATGATTTATTTTATGTTCATGGATCCTTTGTGTTGGCTGCATTTGTCCATGCAGGGGATATCTTTTCAAGGAAACGATATTTAAATTACAGTTTAATGGTGACTGCTTTTGTATTTTATTATTATAGCCCCTGTGTGAAAAACGCCTAAAATATTAAACCCATGTACTATGATATAACATGGCATCAGCCTGTTCTGATATGCCAGTAGTAGCCCAACCCAGACAACTGCCTACAATCTTTACGATGTATATGGATTATATGACTACTCACAATTCATGTTAATCTTTAACACTGAAAAACACCTCTAAGCTTCCTTCCTTCCTTCTTCTTCTGCCAAGCTTATCACACATCAGAATCATCAAAATCCCTACAGACCTTTTTTGTTTTCCCACTGCCCTTAAACCTCGCCTGACCCTGATCTGGCAAGGATCACGGTAAAGTAAACATTGTGGCATAAAATAATCTCAAATGTTCCAAGAATAGAGACCTAAGAAAATCAGGGTAGGTAAGGTGGCACTACTCATGTGACTGTGTAAGTTGTATTTGTTATAGCGTAAAAGCTGATTATTCTTTACACAACATCAAAACTGATAACAACAAAACTCTAATGTGTACAACACTGAAATTGAAAAAAGTTGAAGTGCCATCACCGTAAAGTATGCTTGGATAGGTAGAAAGCAGGACTAGTAAAATTATGAATTTTACATTAACAGATACCTTATTTTTTAACAAAGTTGTTATGAAAATTAATGATGAAACTTGGCATTTTTATTGCTTTTATTGCAATGTACCATAACAAAATGAAAAGCAGTGCAAAAGATTTATGCAATGTGTATGTAGTATAGATCCTTGACATTATTAAGGTCTTTAATAGCTAAAAACAATTTTGTTTTAATGATTTTAGGAATAGTTTGCAAGTAGGTACTTTAGAAATGTTGGTAGTAGGCCATAATTAGAGTTGAACATTGTGTGTAATAATCACTGACATTACAAATATTTCCATATATGATGTATTTGTTTGATTTCATTATGCTTGAACCTAATTATGAGTTTATTTTTCTAAATAAGACATGTTAACTTTAAAATGCATTGAATTGTCTTTTTCCTTAGGTTGCATTATTTCCTAGCCTGGTGAAATGGACTTTTGTTATGTTTCCTCAAAGGTTATCTATTCTGTTTATGCAACATTCTTTAATCAAAAAGACACTTTTCTAGTATTTCTTTGTGTAGGGGTTGTAGGGAACATAAATTTGCAACTTAATACGTGGATAGAAACAAAGTAATAAGCTCTTTGTCAACTAATCTATGTGAATGGAAGAATGGGCCAGATGGAAATTGAGGGTATTTTATCTTTGTTTAGTTTCATGTGCACTCTATTTTACTAAATTTGGTCCTGATGAAGCCCCAACGACCTATATGGCGATAAAGGCGCGAAACATGTTGACCTATGACCCACGACCCCTGGGCATAGTGTGCCTCCAGGGTAACATTTTTTGTTTTAGCAGTTAATTTCTGCTAAGGGTACATATTTTCAAAATCTGCTGCATGACGACCCTTTATTACTTTTTCACTATTTTACACACACTTTTTCTACCCTCCACATAGGACCCATCCCCGCACACCCACATGCACCATCCGGCGGTCCTTAAAAGATCCCAGATAAAGTGACCCTTCGGGGTGCCCGTAGGGAACTGCAGCGCCGGCCCTACGAGGAGCAACCGCCCAATGATGAAGCATGACATCCTTCGGGGTGTGTGAGGGCATCAGAGGACAAAGAGTGGTCTCCCATTTACCTGGGTGGGTCTTTAACCTAGGAATTCTTTACACTCTTCTTTCTTTTTTTAAGGGCATGGGTGACTGTTTGCACCTGGCCATAAGAACAGTGTCCTCCTGGTGGTTTATACGTAGCCTGGGGAGCATGAACACTGGACCTTTAATAGCTCCCAGATTCCCCGTTCTTTTTGTTATATAGATTTAGTACAGCGGTTCAGCCATGGGATCTTAATTTTATTGTTTCCTTTCTTTGGGCACACAAGCCTTTACTACACTGACACTGGTGGTGTATCTATGCTCCAACATTCAAGGTGTGGCATAACTCTTACTCAATTAACCTCTCAGTTCACTTCATATGGCATAATGAGCCTGATGGGGCGTGTGTTGAGGGGGTTATTTAAATCCAAGGAAATCCACCCCCCCCTCTTTTCCTCTCTTAATCGGTTTTAGGTGACAGTGTACCTTCACCTTGCACATACTGTGCTTGCGGATACTCACAATATGGTATTTTAAATCATTTTGAGTACGAGACACTGACTCTGAGATGGTTTGACTTTGGAACATGCTGTTTTTAAATTTCGTTTTGCGTGGGAGCCACCATGATAATGCTTTAGTTTGGTATTATGAGCGAGAGTTGACGTGGTAAAAGATATCAACAGGATGCCTGTATTGAGGCAGAGGGGACTAGTTCACCTTTTACACGCAAGCGCACTACCAATTACTACCCCCGCATGCACAGCTTGTTCTGTTTCGAGCTCGCGTCCCGGAAAGGGAAATTAGCCTGATACCAGTCCCGTGACTATTTAAGTGTTGGGCGCTGCCACTGGCAGTTCATTGCTGGCAGTCGCATGGATGGGGCAGGTATACAGGTGTGACCACCCGGGCATAATTGTGAGTAGATTACCAGGAGAGGGGGAGTTTACAAAAAAACGTTTTTAGAACCAAGTGGATTTTATAACCATGGTATATTTTTGTTTGTTTCAGCCCGGTAATATACGGTCAGCCCATGCCTCTAGCCAATGGAGTGTCTGTTTTCAACAAGTTAGGTAAGGCCCTTTGAAAACTGAGAGCTCCCCTCTATGAACGTCATCAGGGGTTATGTTCCCTAGCTGTGTCAAATGTTTGACGTATTGGGTGAGGTAATTTTGCATTGGCTTAGCACCTGGGAATCTAGACATCACTTTGATTTGCCAAATAAGTAACCGTTGTTGGGTAGGTATGTCTACCTGAAGCCATACAGGGTTATGGAGCTTTCATGTTTCTTTTGGACTCGTGTTCCTGTCCTGTTATTGGGTTGATGGGCACACAGTTGTGGCACGCATATGTTGCATCAAGTTGTACTGATGCACATCCCTGTTAAATCTTTTGTTTCTATCTTCCTAGGTATTGATCAGGAGCGACTTTCATCATTAACTGCAACCACATTGAGGGGGCATAGGTTATGTCCCATATATATATTGAGGGTATTTTATCTATGTTTAGTTTCATGTGCACTCTATTTTACTAAATTTGGTCCTGAAGAAGCCCCAGCGACCTATATGGAGATAGAGGTGCGAAACATGTTGACCTATGACCCATGACCCCTGGGCATAATGTGCCTCCAGGGTAACATTTTTTGTTTTAGCAGTTAAATTCTGCTAAGGGTACATCTTTCAAAATCTGATGCATGATGATCCTTTATTACTTTTTCACTATTTTGCTCACACTTTTTCTACCCTCCACATAGGACCATCCCCACACACCCACATGCACCATCCGGCGGTCCTTAAAATATCTCCGATAAAGTGACCCTTCGGGGGGCACGTAGGGAATTGCAGCCCCGGCCCTACGAGGAGGAACCGTCTGATGATGAAGTATGACATCCTTCGGGATGTGTGACGGCAT
Source organism: Lissotriton vulgaris (assembly GCF_964263255.1). Classification (NCBI taxonomy): domain Eukaryota; kingdom Metazoa; phylum Chordata; class Amphibia; order Caudata; family Salamandridae; genus Lissotriton; species Lissotriton vulgaris. The sequence goes on along the minus strand of NC_141697.1, from coordinate 1,045,223,044 downwards.
CAGAGGACAAAGAGTGGTCTCCCATTTACCTGGGTGGGTCCTTAACCTAGGAATTCTTTTCACTCTTCTTTCTCTTTTTTAAGGGCATGGGTGACTGTTTGCACCTGGCCATAGGAACAGAGTCCTCCTGGTGGTTTATATGTCAAACAGGAAGCCCAGCCGCCCTAAATGTACGTCTCTCAATATTGCGTCATATGCCCTCAAAGGACCTCATGACTGTGTCTCCCTTTATTTAGAAGCTTTCTAAATCTGGTACCCATATGTTGGCAAAAAGGGATAAGTTCCATTTTGGCTGCCGTTGGGCAGTAAAGGGGCAGAAAAGGTCTCCTGCAAGGCTCAGGTGAGTGTGCACCTCTGCTTCAGGTTCCTCATTGCGAGTTCTGTTGGTTACGGTTTTTTGCTTCAGCAAACATGACACTAATGCATATGAACTGTGGGTTTACATAAAAAGATACTTGGAACAGGGCTTTGTGTTCTGGAGGAGTGCACAATCTGCATGCAACCTTTCTGAGCATGACTATCATCAGCTCACTGGGCTGTTTAAGATTGACAGTTCTGGCAGCAATGGGTTATAGAGGCAGGGCAGACTTTTTTATTTGTTGCCTGTCAGGTTGCCAACTGACATCTCTTGCCATGCACTGATCTGCTTTCCCACTGAAATCTGCTCTTTTCACTCCATACATGGTGAACATTGCTGGCCCATATGTGCCCAGGTTCTACATTTGCAGTACAATGCATGAAATAAGTGTGCTGCATGTGACTGTGGAAACCCAGGAATCCATCTTAAATTATTGGACCAAAGTGGCATATAAGATGGGAAGTTAGAGGGAGCCCAGATTGCAATGAAAATTGCAAGGCTTCTCCAAAGCATTCCTGAGATCCTCTGAAAATGACCAGTCTTTAAAGTGTGGGGTTTAGGAGACAGAGGGTGCGTTTGAACTGCAGTCCCATCTTGACTAATGATATGTTGAATATTAGTTACTGGAAAGCTTCTCCCTCTTTTGTGCCTATATGTTGGCAGAAGACTCCTGACCACACTTCTGAAACTGTGAGACAAAGACTAAAGCTGGGCCAGGTGGAGAGGAATATGCAATAGCCAGGGCTTTCCTGAAACTGATCTCAGAGTTGGACCTGTGGAACACAATCACCCTGTCTGCATACCTAGTATGAGTATAGGGCAGAAATGAGAAGGCACAGCACCAAAATTGGTTTATAAAAATCTGAAACCCCACAACTCTGCAACAGGGACACTCTTCTATGCTCTAGGATTGGGTTCATTGACTCCTGCTCCCCTTAACCAGGTTCAGTGTTAGGAACCGGAAAGTTCTTTATTCCAAAAAAAAAAATCTGTCTTGGGCATACCTTGAAAGGATGGAGCCGACTGACTACTGATAAAGGGTGCTGGAAAAGTTATTGAATGTAGAAAGTGCTAACAAGAAGAAATGGATTGCAAGGAGCAGAGGAGGGAGAAGAAGAACCAGGAAAGCCGAAACTCAGGGAAGGCTAGGTACTGCCAGACTTAGTCATGAGGCCAGGGGACCATGCGACACCTACAGCATGCCCAGTCGCTGAACAGCATGTGATGCCTTGAAGTTCACAAAGACACAACTACATCCTGCGATCTCCCCAAAATGAGATGAATCACCAGTGACTGTGCAGCACCTGAAGGACCAAGACTGCTCTTCAACAGTTGCAGCAAAAGAAACCAAAGTGCCTAGAGACGGTTCACACTATAACAAGATCATTCCACAATCTGTGGCTTTCCCTGACATCTGTTGGAACAAAGGTGCAACCTGAGGTGGGATCTATATGCTGTTTAGTTGGCGAATTTGTGATTGGTCCTGGGGAATAATGATCTTCAAAATCCATCTGATCCAGAGTGGCACCTGTGGAGCATGGCTTCCATCTCTCTTATGCACACCACCCCGCTTCCTCAGCCAGAGCATATGCCCTAATACTAGATGTGAGGACAGATGCACTGACCAATCCAGAGCTAAGTCAGTGTGACTGTTCCTGGAGGGCCGTGCAAGACCGCACACCATCGGGCCATGCCACCACTGCCCTCAGTCTGGGGACGAGGATGTACCCACTAAACAAAAAACTTTCAAGACACAGTTCAAGTATGTGGCATTTGCAGGGAGAAAAATGAACCTTTGGAATTCTTCTCAATTGCTACTTGGAAATTAGACTGACTGAATTTGAGAAATACCAGTGGATTACCCCTACACAGAAATTAATCTGCTTGCAACTGTTTACCACATTTATGCCCTCTAAATTCTTTATATCTAGAATTATGCTGCGAGTTCGAAATAATGTACTTTTTCTCATAGGAAAACGCAATGAGGGGAAATGAGAGGTTTGACTACTGCTATATGTTTCACTGAGCTCTGAGTCTCTAACCCACACCACCTCCTTGAATAAGACTTGGTCTGCTCATCTTTGTTACCTTCAAAAAGTATGTGCTTGGTGCCCCTTCTTTGGATTAAGGGTACGAAAAAGTTACAGGATGCCAGTGGCGAACGCTCTGAGTCCCCACAGTCAAGACAGTTTAAGGATGTTCGGCATTTCAGGTAAAATAGCATTTTAATGCTGTAGCATATAGCCTTTTCTAAGACAAAAACAGTTTTTAGGCCTATGCTGATCCTTTGTATCTACCAAAATGTTGTATCCCGAAGCCGCTGCATGAGCTCGCCTTCTGGGGTCTTCATATATGATATTTAGGTGTATTTTGGGGGATATCAATAATGCCACCCAAAGTGTATTTGGGACAAATCAATCGCAAACTAAACGCTGTTACTCATTCTTTCCAGGCCAAACATCTCTGTGTTCTAAATGAAGCCACCATCTGCGTACGTCAGGGAATGACCACTGGGAGCATGCATGCATCTTGCGCAATGCATGGAGAGCACAGGGTCTGTGTTTAAAACCGCTGGAGAAAACTCTCCACTAAACGTCTTATCATTAGACACACATTCAACATACAGATTAATATATCTGTTAATTCATACCTATCAAGCCAATACAAGTTACATTTTAATCTAAGACACAGAACTGTGGATGAGTAAAACAAAAATGTGTGCCTGCTTGATAAAGTCTCAGTCACTGGCAATCACTTGAGTTGCTTTCCTGTCTATCATTTTTCACCACCTGTGTCATTTCGGGGACCACCTTGTGCAAATCAGGCTTTGATCCTGCCAGAAATGCCAGGCCAAATTATCTGTGGATGGGCACAATAGCAACCCTAGACAGGTTTAAGCCTACTTAGAAGTACCTCACTCTCTAAATACACAATGGTTGTTTGGGGGCTGACCAAAATGTGAATAACACCCAATGGTTGGAGGAGGCTCACCCATTGTACATTGTGGGTATGCTGTCGAGGGGACTGATCTACCATCTGGATGAAGTGTCAGAATCCCCATCAGTATCTCCCAAAGAATAAAGTCCAGTCCATTGTGAAGAGAAACAGAGAGAGAGGACCAATTTCATGATAGGTGAGAGTGCTTCATAAAAAGAACAAGACTTTCAGTCCTTCACTTATTATATAAGCTTTAGAGAAAGACACATGCCAGCATCAACTTTCATTTTCTACAACTAAAGTCTTAAAATTCAGGGTGTTTGCTATTGGAGTATGTAACTCATGGATATTTAAGGCTCACACATTAGAAGCAGCTATTCCAGTGGTTTACAAATTAATAAGAATGTCAAAGCACTGTGACATGGCAAACAGCTGTGCGCTAGGCGGTATATCTACAACATTCTGTAAACACTACACATCAATGAGTAATTGGGTTGTTGGTTCAGGGATGTGACACCTGTTCAAGCAACTGCCACAATCCCTGTCAGGGTGAACCACAAATACACTAAATTAACCTGTGCTTAATCCTCTGGTAGCGTGGCACAAAATTAGTCAGGGTTTACTTAGAGGAAATGGGTAGAGTATTTGCAGCACATAAACAGTAATAAAGTGAAAACACAACACAACAAAAATCCCACACCAATTTAGAAAAGTAGAGTACATCTGAATACATTATTTGACACCCAAACAACTAGAGTCAAATTAGTAGAACCAAATGAATGAATTTTAAAAGTTTTTAGTAAAATCTACCACCTAAAAGATCATAGCGGCAACCACGGACAACTAATTATGTGAGCCCAAGTCAAAGTCGAAAAATAGGACTGACCACGATGGTGCGAGGATTGGAAACAAAGAATGGACTGGGCCAAGTCAGTGCTTTCTTATTATCTTTGAATACATTTCAAAGATAAGTTCTGAGAATTTAAAGTTCGGCAAGGAAAGGCTGTAGGCAGTGTCTGAGGAGGCGGCACTGTCGTCTCGGAGCCACTAAACGAATTTACGGTGAAAGTTTCTACATTCGGACGCAGACACTTTTTTTTAAAGTTGAAAATCTTCCTTGGGGTGAAGCTGGAGGCTGCACCTGGCAAGGAATCCAGGAGGCCTAATATCCCTTTACCGAAGTACCGCTAAAAAGGATTTGCTGCTGCAGAAAAGAACCTATTGGGAGCTGTTGCGAAGTCAGACCAACAGGCAATACATCTTTGGCAGATAGACGAGCAGGTCGGTCCCAGACATACCTCAATTTTCTGAGCAGCTTTTAGCAAAAAAATCTCTAGGTCCCAAGTTTTGGATTTTGGTTATCTGGGCACCTTTAGCACCTCCACAAAGTGTCCAGAACTGGAGGGGCACCCATTAAGGGGGACTAGGACTCACTCAGGCTTGGTCCAGATGTGATTTCAATATGGTGGGAGCCTTTTCTGTCCATGAGGGTCTGAACAGGAGGCCAGCAAGCTACTTCTTGGAATCACTATGGTTTCTGGGTTCAGGTGAAGATGCAGGGCTCAAGCAGAAGGGCAGGCATCTGAGGGGTCAGGGCAGGCTCCAGGCAGCAAAGCATCCTTTCCAGGCGCAGCAAAGCAGTCTTACGGAGCATGCAGCAGGTCACGGGCAGTCCTCTGAGATTCCTTCTGCAGATACAGAATGTGACCTTAAGGGTGGCTCTGAGGGCCATAGCAATGCATAGGAAAATGTATTTGTGAGTAGGTAACAGAAATGGGTCATTTTCACAAGTAGACATTTTACTAACGGATTGTTAACCTCTGTCACTGCTGCATATAGGAATATTTTTCTGTTCTGTAAATTGGAATTATTGGACTAAAAAACCTGAACAGAAGAATACACCTGCTTCTTGTCTTTGATCTATTTCATTTGTAATTACATACATTGATTTTCAGAACTCATGTGTTAGATGACACTGTTTGGGCACTCACAAGTGATTTTATTGTTTTCATATATCTAAATTAAACCCCATTGTAGGCACTTTTACTAGATTACTAGATAAATCATTTTTTACCAAGGCCACAAGGCTATATTGGGTGTATAAAAAGTTCTATTTGAAGTAGGAACATTTACTAGATAATTCCTTTTGAAACGCTTGAAGTTTCATGAATCCCTGGTTTAAAGCTGGATGCTGGAATAATTCAGGGGTTGACAAGTCCGTTGTGTGAAGGGAGAGAACAGCCTTTCATAGCAAGTGGGGCTGCACCCACCTCCGCGCCTCCCCAAACTTGCCACTTAATGGCCCATCCAGGTAAACCTAATTCCTCTATTGTATGGCTGTCTAGGACATATAAACAAAGTTCTACTGCCAGCTACATCCAGTCATGTGACCCAGGAGAGGCTGCAGGCACCAAATGTCATAGGGCAGGAAAATGCTAATTTTCTAAAAGAACCATTTTCTAAATTGTAACTTAAAATCTGACCAGGAATTTAATGACACTTTCTCAGACACCAAACATGAAATGTGTACCTGGTCCCAATTATCACTTAATAAACATATTTAGACGTTTTCACTACCAAGACATATAAAACTTAGACGCACATGTCCAAGCTTTTAGTTACAATGCACTCTGCCTTTTGGGCTGCCTATAGCCTACCCTGGGGTGACGTATATGCAATAAAGGGGGAGTTTAAGGCTTGCCAAAGGGATTATATTGCAAGTCGAAATGGCAGTTTAAAACTGCATTCAGGCTGCAATGGCAGGGACATTGTTTTAAGGGTCTACTTAAGTGGGTAGCACAATAAGTGCTACAGGCCCACTAGTAGCATTTACTTTACAGACCCTGAGTATATAGTATACCACTCTACCAAGGACTTCTAAGTAAATTAAATATGTCAATTAGATGTAAGACCATTTTCCCAGGTCTAATAGAAAGAGCACATGAGTTTTAGCACTAGTTAGCAGAGGTAAAGTGCACAGAGTCCAAAGGCCAACAAAAACTAATTTCTGCAAAAAAGGGAGATAAAGGCAAAAGGTTTGGGGGAAGACCACCCTAAGGCTGACAGGTCTGACAATATCATTTGTACAGGGTTAATAACATGTGATTAACCCCTTGTATGCTGATGACGGAACCGCTCCGTCATCAGCTGCGGTGGCGCTGTGCTGATGACGGAGCGGTTCCGTCATGGCCTGCCCGCCGCTCATGCGCGGCGTGAATTCCGCGCCTGCGCTGAGCGTTCTATCGAGCGGGCGGGGCCATGATGGAACCGCTCCGTCATAAGCACAGCGCAACCGACGCTGGTGATGGAGCGGTTCCGTCACCAGCATGCGCCCGCCGCTCTTCCGCCCCGCCCCCTTAGCACTGCGGCGGAATAGCCGCCGTAGTAAAGGGGTTAATACTATGCATTTGAATATATTTGTGTCTTGTTATGTCATTCCTTAAACATATCAAACCGAAAGGCTTAGGTACTTACCCTTGAATAATGTCAGAACACTAAGGGCATCAGTTATGGAGATTTAGCGTAGGGCAGTGCAGCAAGTCACCTTGTTGTGCTTCCTACATCAGCGTGAAAGAGCAGGAATGCAATGTATTTATCCAATAAGGTGAATTCCTGTCCTTACCACTGGTGCTGGCACCATTTTGGCAGCCTAGAGCCAATGCAGGCACTCTTGCAATCACGGTGTAAGGCTGCCTGTGTTGTCAGCCGGATTGCTTAAGTGCAGGAAGCGGCACCTTCCTGCACAGAAACAATCTATTGAGGCATGTTCCTCTTTCTATGCATGCTGCAGAATGCAGCACACATAGAAAGAGAAATAAGTAGGGAGAAAAAGTTATTTCTCCTTGTTAGGGCTTACCTAATGAGACATAGGCTGTGGTCCATCCCTAGGATTACATGGTCTTATAAATCTGGGTAAGCATTACAATCCATGGGTTTTGCTTGGGAACACCCACTGCAACACCCAGGGGATGCCTCCCTAGTGCAGAGTAAGGCAACGTAGCAAATTGCGAGCCTTGCCTTTCACCATATCTATGGAGCCATTCAAAGCCACGCAAAATGGCTTTGTGTGGCTCACAGATATGATTTTATGGTTTGCCACGCCAGAGCATTACAAAAAGTGACACTACGGCTGTGTAAGGGGGTCATAAATATGCTCCTAAACTTAGGAGCACTTCAGTAGACCTGTGTGTGCTTTATAAATTTAACTCATCAGTCTGAAAAGGTGAGGCCTCACTAGGGAGTAGCCAGAAAATTAAAATACCCGCCACTTCAAACCAAAGCTTTTATGGCACCAAGCAAACAAAGCAAGTCACCACGACCCTTTCCAGGTGAGCTTTTTTGTCTCTTCTATCCAAGCATCTATCCATTCATCCTTCCATTCACCTGCTGATACCCACACTTTCCCCTTTACATTCTGTCATCCACTAATTCTTTCATCTATCATTCAGTCTTTCACTATTCTGTCCATCCGCCCAGCCATGTTGAAACCTATGCATGCATCTCCAAACCTATCCATTCATCTATGCACCCTTTCACTCATCCATCTTTACATCCACCCTTTCACTTATCCATCCCTCCTTTCTGTCATTCATCCATCCCTTCATCCACCATTTCACTCAATCCAATCACCATTTAACACCATCCATCCATCCATCCATCCATCCATTCTCCCTTTCACTCATTTATCCATCCTTTCACTTAGCCATCTAATCATCCATCCTTTCACTCATCCTTTCAACCTAAGCACTCATCCATCCACTTACCTTTTCACTCACACAACTACCCACTCACCCATCCATGCTTTCACTCATCCGTTCATCCAACTACACTCCCTTTCCATCAGCTATCCATTCTTTCATTCATCCATCTACCCTTTCATTCATCCACCTTCCCTTTCACTCATCCATTCTTTCACTCATCTACCAATCCACCCTTTCATCCGCCCACCCACCTACCCTCCATTCTTTCTCTCATCCATTTTTTCTCTTACCCATCCTTTCACTCATATGTTCTTTCACTCATCCATCAGTCCTTTGACTCATCCAGCCATCCTTTTGCTCATCCAATCACCCTTTCACTCCATCCAGCTAACTTTTCACCCCATCATTTGTCCATCCTCCCTTTCACTCACCTCATCCATCAATCCATCCACCCTCCCTTTCACTCATCTATCCTTTCATCCATCCACTATTTCACCCATCCACCCATCCTTTCACTCACCCATTAATCTACCCTTTCACTCACAAACCCATCTATCTATCCTTTATCTCATTAACTTCCCTTTATCTGCCAAGTTGCAGACAGAAGAGGCCCATCAAGAACTCTACCCCGCTGTAGCTTCTTAAGTTGGGGGGAACACGGCATCCCAGCATCCATCCATCAATTCATCCATCTATCCTTTTTTCATCCATCTATCCACCCTTTCATTCTTTCCATCTAGCCACCCTTTCACTCTGCACAAGCATCCAACCTTTCACTAATCCATCCATCCATCCATCCATCCATGCATCCCTTTCGAATCATCCGGCCACCCTTTCATTCATCCATCCTTTCCCTTATCCATCTATCCACACATGTATCCATTCATCCACCCTCACTTTCACTCATTCATTAATTATTTCACTCATTCATCCACCCATCCAACCTTTCACTCAAACACCTAACCATCCGTCCTTTCACTCACTCACTCACTCAATCAACCAACCACCCTTCTTTCACATTATTTAGGAGTCTTTGCCGAGCTGCAGACAGAAAAGACACATCAAGACCTCCACTCCTGCTTAAGCTACGAAAGCGGGTGGTTCATGACGCCCCCTGGGGCCTTTTTTACAACAATTTGACACAGGGCAGCGCTGCACGTCACTTTGCTGTGCTGCACTGTGTCAAAAGAAAAGGGCAGGAAGGCGCCATATCTATTAAATACAGCGCATACCTGTTCTCTTCCCCTGTGCTGGTGCACTAATGGCTGTCTTGTGCCAATACCGGCACCCTTGCACCATGATGCAAGGGTGTCCGTGTTGTAGAAATGATTGTCTGTGCATGAAGGGATACCTTTCTGCACAAAAACAACTAATGGAGTTGTTTATTCTTTCGATGTGTGCATCCTGCAGCACACAAAGAAAGAAGAAAAAAATTAAGAGGAAAAAGTTATTTGTACTTGTAATGCCGCTCCTGGGGAGGCGCAGAGTTTTGTTGCCTTCCCAGATTCATGCAATGTTGTAAATCTGGGAATGTGTCAAATACCACGGTCATTGAGTTGCAACACCCACACAACGCCCATGGCATGCCTCCGACGCAGTGTGAGGCAACCCAGCAACCTGTGCTGCGTTGTTTTACGTGGCCTCGTAGATATGGCTTTGCACTCTGCACCACTCTGCACCGCTAGAACGTAAAAATAAGTGATGCTCGTCTGCGCACAGGACTTGTATATAAGCTTTATGGAATCTAACAGATCAACCAACACTGACTGCAGATATATCTTCCACTATACAATACCATAAGCTAATGTCTAACAAAGAAGACTGCGTTATATGCAGCCTTTTTTGTCATAAGGGAAGTCAATGACTAATTAATGAGTTAATTATTTTTTGTGGTATTACATAGTGCTGCATCTCGCATCACATATACTTCAGAGCGCTGTACAGTTCCAAAAACAAGATCAAGATTGTGGGTGGCAGGATTCCAATCGAATGTACGGCATGATCCAAATCTACCTACTGTTCAGATGGATGTGGTTAAATATGGGCCTTGGGGGCAGATGTTTCAAGCCTTTTGCGACTCGCAAAGGCCGAAATTCGCAGAATTTCGGCCTTAGCGACTCGCAAAAGGCATTTTAGCATTTATTGATATGTAATAAAAATTCGCAACATAAGAAATCGCAAAAATGTGCGATTCCTTATTTTGCTTAAGCATTTAGGGAATCGCAAATTTTGAAATTCCTTAAATGAGATGTATGTAACTTTTTCAGATTGCGAATTTGGGTTAAGAAATCGCAAATTACCACCAACTTGTAGTTAGTGGTAATTTGCGATTTCTTTTGAAAATGCCATATTTGGCATTTGTGAGGGTGGCATGTGACGCACATACATGCCCATAGGGTATGTATGTGCGCCACATGCACACACATGTAAATTTCAGGGGTGCAGCAGGGTGTCTTTGAGACACCCCTGCACCCTTGAAATAATTCTCAAATTGCGATTAGCAAATTGCGAATTCGCAATTTGAGAATTATTTCACAATCATTCCTATGGGTTGCCTGGCCCATAGGAATGCATGGGAATTATTCCTTAATTGCGAATTCGCAAAATGCGAATTCGCAAATAAGGAAAAATAAGAAATCGCTAAAAAATAGCGATTTTGTACATACATTCCATTTTGCGATTTCTAAATAGCGATTCCTTAAAAATTGCTATTTAGAAATCGCAAAATCGAATCTTGATACATCTGCCTCTTGATTTCAACTAATTCTACTTCTACATCCTACATGCCATTTTAAAAAGGTCAGCGTTAATTTTTTTCTTTAAACATAAGTGCCAACGGCACACATTTCAAGAGCACATCGCTACGTTTCTTGATACATACACTGAGTATGTATGTACCTATTCGCAAATCCAAAATTAAACAAGGGAGTGAGTCGTTGATGCAATAAACTATAAACTGGGCCATTACAAAGATTGCATGCTGTACAATTCAGTTGAAAATATAAAGAGCGCCGCAAGGTGTCCCTCTAACACAAAGAATAGCTATCTCTAAACTTCTATGCAAGGGGGATAAAGCTATATCTTCTTTTTTTTATGAGAATCTGTAACTAAGTGTGGTTACTGTGTTGTCTATTATGCCGAAAATCGGTGGAAATATAATTGAAGTCAACTGGAAATATGTCATCGTCGTACAACCAGCTCTAGTTCCATTTCTTCGCATGTGCAGCCAGTGAAAGTGAAACGTCACTCTTTGCTCCAACATCACTTTCCTTAAGAACGCCAAATTAGGACTAAGAAAATCAGTGACACCCGCGGAAATGATGACGAGATTTATGTCGTGAATTTAAGATTTGTACGTAAATTGCCTTGATGAGATGAAAAAACTGCATATTCACGGTATGATTCATTAAATAAGAAATGTAAAGCATGAATTTCATTAAAATGTCTTTTATGAGAGTAAACAAGAGAGAATTCAGGCGGGTATACAATATTAATATTATTGACGTCACGTGATGCAACCACATCAGCGACGATTGTGCGTTTAAGCTTTTTCCGGTAGCGCGGCAATGGGTTAAAATGTTCGCCCCTCTCGTGAGCGACTCGAAACACTGACTTCCGGTCCACTATTCAGCCCGCGCACCGATTTGGTTTCTTCCCCCATCAACAAGAGTACCAGGAAACCAGGATCAGGCAGCATGCCCATCTGTCAAGTTTCTACTTTTCATATGTGCGACATTTCCAACCTTTCTTTATGTGTAATACTTTGGGGCATATTTACAAGCCCTCACTGCCACCGGAACCATTTGACGCTCTGGTGGCACATCGCCATTTTCCATATTTACAAGGTGGTGGTAAGCCACTTTGCGTGGCTTATCACCACCTTGTAAATATCCCCCTTTCCAAGGCAAAGGGGCAAGCAATGGATGTTGCTCTGGGTGTTCCCCGGTAACAGCCATTGCTGTTTGACGCTGCCCCAAATTTACAAGGCTAAGGCAGCGCCAAAAATGAATGCCATGGAAAACCCGGCATTAGAATGGTGATACAAGGAGAAATTATTAATTTCTCCTCGTTTTTTGCTCGATCCATGTGTCCTGCATTCTGCAGCTCACATAAAAGGTGCAAATCGCCATTATTGATTGTTTATGTGGTCCTTCCTGCAAATAAACAATTGTCCCTGCAGAACAGACACCCTTGCAATATGGTTGCAGGATGCCTGCGCTGGTGCTAGGCAGCTATTTTTGCTCCAGTGCTCGGGTGAACACAGGGGTGCGCCATATTCTTATGAATATGGCACATCCCTGCGTTTTTTGTAAATATGCCCCTTTGAGTGTCACAAACCTTAGGTGTGACACTGAGTGGCATTTTATCGTAAGCCAAACAAGGACATTGATTCTTATAAATAACTTATTTTCTTGACTTTAAAATACTTTATTTAAACAATCAAGTCCGTTAACATGCATAGTACAATAAACTTGATAACAATGCAAACATATATAAGTTGAAATTCAATTTAACCAAATAAGCACCATCTCATTGTCCATTACAGTCAATTCATATAGAGTATAAAATAAACTCATAACATGCTATCTTTAATATAAGACAAGCTAGTGCCATAGACATTTAACAGTGAGCTTGCGTGGAGTGCAGGGAACAAGCTTGGACCTTCCTGCGTATGTGAGTACCAATAGATTTTGAAAGTCACTAAAGATTTATGCTTCTTAGTGTAAGCTAATCTGTTTGCATTTTTAACTGAGCAACTATTTGTGATTTAAACCTTCTGAGGTTAAAATTGATGCCATTTCATAAAAAATGGTGCATCTGCAAAGTAAAACAAGTGCGTCTAAGTCCAAGGGTTATTACTAAAGTGCGAAGTTATAGATGGCCAATAGCTGAGGATGTTGAAATAGTAGATATTCACTAGAGCTACTCCAAAGATGATATCACAGGCTGACTCTAATCTATGAGTTCCTAAAATGGCACGGTAGGTAAGGTTTGTCAATGGTCATCAGAATCCAGTAGTAGACACAAATAAACCCACATAAAAGGTTTTATCTTCACATATCAGCCTGCCCCTATAGTCCCACATTGTCTGGAATATTGCAGGCAATGACTATGTAAGGATAAAAGGAATAGTCCAAAACAGCTGATGTTAATCCGCACTCTAGTAGTGACCACAGAGCTTAATCACGTTCGACGCTGACCTACACTAAGAACCTAGAATTAAAAATAATGCAGTGAACAATCTTTGACAGTTTTGTCCCTTTAAGCAGTCAGATAGTTTTCATGATCCTATGTTGTCATCCCGCAGTCTTTTTCCCCCTCAGGGAATCACAGCGCGGTAGTTACAACAACCGCGTTGTGATTTCTCAGCCCATTTCTCCACAAGTCGGAACAACGACTTGCGGAGGGCGGCGCTGGATGTTGGAATAGTATAATTTACTATTCCAACTCAAGTCTGTGCAGACAGTAGGGAAGGTGCTGGATTTTAAATCCAACACCTCCCCCCTCCGCAAGTCGTTGTTCCGACTTGCGGAGTAATGGTATGCGGAATCACAACGCGGTCATGTAACAACAGCGTTGTGATTCCCTGCAGGGAAAAAGATTTGTGGTAAACGTTGTTTACCAGTTTACATGGATGTTTTAAATGTGATAATTGGCCAGTTGGTAATCTCATGTTGGATCCAGATGGCGATAGCAATCAGCTAATAGCTGCATGGCGGCATTGTTCATATATGGGACTTTTATGTTGAAGCTCCAAGGAGGTTAAGACTGTTGCTGAGTTCCTTAGTGTTTTATCTGCTATATTCAGGAATTTTAAGAGGGTGGCAATTACTTGCAGATGGGATTAATTCAAGAGAAATGTAACGGCCGCTGCTATTGTCCGTGTCCCTTGTTTAATCAGAAAGTAGTGAAGAAACCTTCTGCATTCATCAAGTAAGACAGTACATATACAGAGCAAGTGTGATGATGACTCCTGGACAGGCTGAATAAATGGCATGTATTAATGACAGGTTGGAACACCCAGGGAGGCAAGAAATCAAATGATAAAAAAACAGTCCATACATAGTAGACAAAACGTAACTTTATAGTACACGGAGAGTGATTCAGTAATGTATTTTGGACCATAGCATAGCTCTCAAACACTAAATCAGCAACTTTTTTCAGATATTGTGCCATTTTAGAATTGTAATTGTGCCTAAAATGGCCCATAAAGGGAGTTACTGCAGCCTGGAACACTTGATGAGTACATTGGCACATCAGATTCTGATCCAATGGGCTATAGTGCAATGGCTCTTAACCTGTTGTCCGGGGTACCCTGGGGTCTGCGACGCCTACTCAGCAGTGGTGCATGGTGACCCTCAGTGGTGGAGGGTCATCTAGCTGAGAGCTAAACCCAGTGGCACTGTAATAAATCACATTGCCTTTAGGCTCACACTCCAAAGCTCTCGATGGCTCGTTAACAGATTTTATAACGGGCCCGACTGAGAGCTCTGGAATTATGGCTGAAGGCAATGCACGTTTCTCACAGTGCCTGTCAGTGGGGCAAAAAGGCAAAATTATCACGAGAAACCTACTCATCCACACTTCCTCAGCTTTATTTCAATCAGCGTGAATCTTCCTGGAGCCTCAGCCAACTCCCCTCTCCAAATCTCGACGCTGCTCTCATGCACCAGATAAGCAGCATGAGAGAAGTGTCAGGATTGGCTGGAGCGGGCTGCCTCGACGGCTCCAGCAGGCACTGACAGCCTGTGCCTGCTCTCCACACACTTGAATAAAACAGCTAGGTGGTAGCATTATATTTTATGAATGCTTGGTCTGAAAAAACACAAAGTCAGTATTTAAAACCTACTGTCAGGGTTGTCAGTACTTATTCATCTTTATTGCTACTCAAAGGGAGGTTTTTTAGCAGAATATCAAAAGGTTGATGAAAATAAACAGAAATGTTCTAAACTTACATCATGGAGATGGGATACATCCTCTTGATGCCAATTCATAGCGATCTGTGTCACAATAGAATACATGTAATTTATAAACTGCATGTAAGAATAGGCGTGGGCGGAAAATCCGTTCCGCTCGCGGATTTTGCGGATTTTCGGGAAATCCGCAATCCGCGAGATTTGCGAATTTCCCGCAAAATCCGCAAATCCGCGAGCAGCGGATTTTGCTCGCACTGCTCGCACTGTTAGCGTGAGTTCGCGCCCCGCGAATAAGTGCGAAATTGCAGAAATACGATCTTGGCAAAACTGAAAGTAACTACTTACCAGGTTCAAAAGTTCAGGCACATCATTAGTAGCCATTTCCTGCAGTGCTTCCTGAGGGGCCCCTCCAGAGTTCAGTTGCCAGTTGAAACTATTATGTGACCCTGCTCTGAACCTCAGAATAGTTACACATATGCCACAAAGGTCCTGAATTACAGCTAAGGGAGACAAGCAGGAGCCAGGCTGGAAGTTAAAATCCATTAATCAGCCCCTAATTCATTATTGTCAGTTGGGGCAGGGCAGGTGTTGTAACTAATTTTGCAACAATGAAAGCACTTAGCAAGTGCAAAAGATCACTAATCAGGGCGCACTAAGGAAGCAGGTGCCAGCTAAAAAAATATTCTGTGACACATTAATCAGCCCCAAATTAATTCAGGTCACTTGAGGCAGGGAAGGTGTGCTTTGCTTTGCCGAAAATAATGTACACTGGACAACCAGAGGGTGTAGTGATGAAACAGAGGGTGGCATGGGTGGGCCAGAGGGTGGCATGAGTAGTCAGAGAGTGGCAGTGGTGACAGAGAGTGGCAGTGATGAAGAAGAGTGTCCCAAACAGGCTGGACACGTAGAAACAACAAGTTCGCAAAACTTGCGACCCGACAGGTAAGTTCGCAAATTGCGAAATTGTAAAAACCCTCGCGAACTGGCAGAAACACGGGCGAACACAAAAAAAAAAAAAATCCGCAAATTCGCGGGAATTCGCGGATTTTGCGGATTGCGAATCCGCAAATCCGCAAAATTCGCGGATTGCCAATCCGCAAAATCCGCTCATGCCTATGTAAGAAAGGGATCTCTGTGGCAAACGCAGTAACCCAGGGGGATTATTATCTTAGGAAAATACCAGTTTATTATCTGCATATTACACAATGTGCTCTGCAGTAGGTACATTATCCCTCTATGCTACTTTATGACCAATCAAAAGCACAGATGGCTCCAGCAATTGAATTGACCACTGAACTTTCTATGTCCATAGACTTCAAAGTGGTATATGACAATCATGGCTTAACACTGAGACTGGCTGGGGCCTGCCACCTCCAGTTGAGCCGCCACTGTTACTGACTGTATAAGCAGAGGGAGAGCATGTCCTTGTATGGGGAGGCACTTTAGGGTACTGCTCAATGCCCATCTTAAGTTGTCAACTATTAAGTGCTAGGGCTCTGACCAGGAGGCCACTGCAGCTTGCACCATCTATCGCCCTTGTCATTGCTGCCAAAACAACTACTAGCCATCTCTATTGCATGTAAATGTGACAGTTCAGATTATTCCAGGTCCCCAAAGCTAAAGGAATGGCTGGGGATGCCTGTATTAGCAATTTTTTATGTATATTGTTTTCTAAGCAACTGTTATACTGCTCATCTCTAAATTACATGAGCAGTGCCACCATGTGGAAGACTGCCCTAAGTGTGGTAACAATTAGGTGCCGGTGCTCAGCACTGGAAAGCACCAGCTCAAATTAAGCACTGTCAATGCCCTTTTTTATTGCTCAGCTTTGTTAGGTCTACCATAGGCCACCCAGTGAGCGACAATCTCCATCAGTGGGATGATATTATCAAAAATGCTTTAGTCTAACACAAGATACATGGTACTTGGGGGGCTGAACAGGGAATGACAGAGGAAGTCAAGCACAAGTTGGCCAAGGACAGTGATACACACAAGTTAAAATAGAGGAGATAGGACCTGAAAAAGTGAGAAGAGGTGCCAAGAACACCGAAGAAAGGCAGCATCTGGAGGCAGAACCCATAGGGAGAGGAAGCCGAATATGGAACAGAGAATAGGAGAAAGCGAGCTGGCTAAAACTACAGTGCCCTTAGTGGTCTAAAGCACTGATCCTCTAATGAGATGAGCTGTGAATGACAGGAAGAGCCAAGCCTTTCTTCTCCTGAAACAGTGACCGAATCATGCTCTAAGGCAAACAATATGAGTCTGCTAATGAGAGAATAACCACCATGACACCAGTTAATAACCTGCATTGTCTAACTACTTTCAAAAGGATTGGCTCCCACCATTCTTTTGATCCAGCAAATTTCTTCATATTATGAAATAAAAGCATTTAATTAAAAAGTGCAAAGGTATATGAAAAGCAACACGTATATTTCAATGTAATTTGTAGCAGGTAAAATAGTCAATTTAATCAGTCTACGGGTGGGGGTTGGCTCACGTTAGTCCATGCTTTATTGTTTTTAGTATTGCATGTAGGTAGAATTTTCATAGTTAGAGATGAAAGTTCAACTTAAAACTAGCTACAATTCTATGTCAAACATCAAAATTGTATTACATCTCAATTTTATACTCTATTTGCAGTATAAACATCTTCTGAAATGTGCTGCCTCATATAAATTAATGACTAGAAAAAGGAGTGAATAGTATCTGCATTCACAAAGTAACTCGCAAGCATGTTGCAGTCTGGTGGAGCCCGTACCCATGCGTTTCTGGCGTCGACATACATTCCTTTATAATCTATAACCAGCCACTCTCCTTCTTAATATACTATTATTTCTTTAATGTGGTTCCTCGTGCATCAACTCCCTTCATGTCCAGTATTGGGTAAGATCAGCGATGCCCTTTTCAGTGGAGTGGCAAGGTCAGGTGGTACCCGGTGCAGAACATTTCTTGTCGCCCCTCCCCCTGGAGTACAAACTGCAGAGACAGACTTCGGCGGAAAGAAACATCCCCTCCCTTC
Organism: Lissotriton vulgaris; assembly: GCF_964263255.1. NCBI lineage: Eukaryota > Metazoa > Chordata > Amphibia > Caudata > Salamandridae > Lissotriton > Lissotriton vulgaris. The sequence goes on along the minus strand of NC_141697.1, from coordinate 1,045,205,113 downwards.
CTTATCCATACACTCTCCACCATTTTGTCACCCCCCTCAGTGATGACACCCAGGGCGGCCCGTACTCACCGCACCCCCCTTCCTACACCACTGGCCCTTTTGCTGGAAGTACCTCGTGTTCAAGTCTTTCTATTTTGTAAAGGGAGTGTGGGCATGTCTCTCATTCCTTTGCAGAATGGCATAGGTACATTTGCTTGCAGGTTGTTGAATTTTTGTGAAAGAAATGGATAAATGTTTGATGTATTGTCTACATATTGGACACTGGGATTTGATGGTCCGGAATCATTGTGTGGCATTCCTCTGGGTTGTGGGCCAGACCCCATCACGATGCCACTTTGTAGCACTGCATAGGGAGGCTGACATTTCTTTCACACTCCAGGCTTCAATGCTGATTGAAAATAGCTTTTATCTGTGTTCCTCTTGTCTCCAAAAGAGCACAATTATAGATGCTAAGGATGTGGTTGCCATAGCTCCCTAAAAGGAATATTTTGTTCCACTTATTAAGCAATCGCCACACACTTACTTCATTCTATTAGTTACACATTGACCTAATTGAATACAACTCTAGACTTTAAAGTGAAGACAGTGTACATTGGATTTGATCCCTGTAAAAGTACATCAAGGGCCTCATTAGTCATTACGGGAGCAGAGTTTTAGTTCCGTATGTACAAAATCAGCAATACCAGCGGTTCCAGTCACTCCGCTGTACTTTCCCCAGTGATTTTGATTCAGAGCAGTGCTTTAAATGGGAAAAAATAAGTGCAGGTACTCATTAAAATAGAGGTGTGGCAAGTGAGCCGAGCTGGGGGCAGGGCTAAGGGCAAGATATGATCATACATAGTCTTCTGTACCAGTTGCAGCACATATCAAAACACCAGAGAAATGCATTTATGTCAATAAAACAGATTAACTCATTACACATAATGAAAGCCATGATGGCACTTTCACCAAAATGGTCGCTGTGCACCTGATTGACAGTGCAGGGTCTGTCTAGAGACCCTGTCTGTTAATCATGGTGTGACACAAGCCCTCTCAAACCCCTGCAGTTTGGGGACATTCAAATGGGCACTGCTGGAATCTTCACCAGCAACTCTACAAAAGGCTACTTCACAGCTCGGCTAATTTCATGCTCCTCTGAAGCAGAGGAGCATCTGCCCTGAACATGCTCCTAGCCAGCAGAGTGGCATCTGCCCGGCGCTGGAGTAGAAACCTAAGCTGCGCCTGCCGTGCCGTGGATCAGGGTAGTGGTACTCTCCCTGGCTACAGAGAAGTGCCGGTACTGACAGCAAAAATAATTCGAAAGTGCAGGTACTCAGTACCGGTGAGTACCAGTATCTTGATACCTGTACAGTGGATTTTTGTTGTTTGGTCTTGTTTTGGTTTAGATACAGATTATTTATTTTTCTAAACTGGTGTGGTGTCCATTTGTAGTGTTTTCACTGTATTACTGTTTGTGTTCACAAATGCTTTACACACTGCCTTTGAGATGAGCCTGTCTGCTCGTGCCAAGCTACCAAGGGGGTGAGCAGGGGTTATTTTAGGAGTGTATCCTGCTTATCCTGACTAGAAGCAAGGGCCCCTATTTGGACAAAGGTATTTACATCTGCCAACTAGAGACCCCCATTTCTAACATTGATGGTCAGGGGTGAGGATCCTGGTCTTGCATTTGTGATTTACATACAGTGATAGATGTACATTACTAGTGAGTGCAGACCATTACGCGACCACATACATTTTGGAATTTTTTGCATCTCGAGAACTGCAAATTTTCACCATGAGTAAGCAAGTATCCATTGAATCTGTGGCTATTGAATTTGAAGAGGAGAGGGTTGATACCTACACTGTGCCACAACTTAAAACCATCTCCAAACATTTTTAAATCCCCGTGAGAAGCCTCACCAGAAAGTAGGATTTCCAAATGGAGCTGAGGGCCTGGTTGGAAGCAAGAAATGCCAGTGGGCAGACCGAGGATCCTATGGTGGAGGTGGAGAATTTAGAAGGGCAGCAGTATGGGTTAGTGGGCCTAACTGGAGGGGGAGTGCCTCCCAGGGAAGGCAGCAGTGTGTCGTCAAGGGGTCTGTCTCCAGAAGAGCTGGAGGACAGGGGGAAAAGCAGAGTGCATGAGATGGAACTTGCTAAGCTCAAGCTTTGGAGCCAGTGTGACTTAGAGAATAAGATGTTGGAGTTGGAGAGCAAGAAATTGGCCATGGAGGAAAAGAAGATGCTTTTAGAGCATGAGAGTGTTGAGGGAGCTAGCGCTGAAAGCAAAGAGCTTAGAAATCACTCCCTCTGGTGGCAGCACACCATCAGTGCCAGTAGAAGGGAAAGTATACATTCCCAAGGATGTTCTTAAGGATTTCAGCAAGCATGAGGACAATGGTCAGTGGTTCAAGGCCTACAAGGTGGCAATGAAGTCTCATAGAATCCCTAAGAGAGCTTGGGGAGCGGGGTTGTGGGGTCTCGTTAGACCTGCCCACTGAGGATCAGATGTCCTATGCCCCATGAAGGAAGCCTTAGTAGCCAGGTATTGGTTGACCCCAGAGCTTTATAGGCAGCAATTTAGAAATTGCAAGAAGCTGGAGTCAAGTACCTGACTGGAGTATGTATCCTACTTTTGCAGGGCATTGATGGATGGGTGAAGGGAAGAAAGGTAAATGATTTTCCATCGCTCTATAATTTGGTTGAATGGGAGCACTTGTCCAGTAGTTGTTTTCCAGAGATACGCCAGCCCCTGATTGACAGTAAGCTGACTGACCCCGGGAAGTTTGCTGTAGAGGCGGACCACTGGGTCAGTACCAGGGTCATCAGGGGTCTTGTGGGAGACTCCGACAAAGGTGCGCAGGGTCCCCAGCAGAGGAGTGGGGGAGACAAGGGTAAACAGAAGGAGTTCCAAAAAGGGCCCCAATGCAATCCCCAAGGGAACCAAGGCAGGGGTTCCCAGCCTCCCGCTGAGAAGAAACCATGGGTCCCGCCAGGTAAGCCTGTGCAGAAGGGTCCCAAGACCTGTTTTAGCTAGTGTTGAGTGTGTGAGGTGCGTAAGGTGAGTGAGATAGGTGCAGGAGGGTGCATGTGAAATGACAGGTAGGGCAGGCTTGCTGATAGGCCTTTAAATGAACATGTACCATCCTGACTAAAGCCTATGCTATGTTGTGGTGGGAATGAGATGGGATTGAACTGTTGGATATGGAATCACAAGTCATACCTGTCCCAAATGAGACTGTCAGGAATACATCCCTTTTATAATGGTTAGAAAAGTCAATAACAGGATAACTGAAGTGGCGAGGTCTGAAAAACGAACTTCATGTATTTTGTGATGGCAGATGACACAGATGTAGAAGTTATTGTTACTGTGAACACTACCTGCATACAGAGAGTAACTAAAGACAGCGCGCACCTATCACGATTGTGAAACATTGTGTGCTGACTGCCCACTTATTGCAACCAGGTAAGCACCACATGCACCTTGATGCTTCTGTCTCACTACATCATTGATGAAAAAAGTGCATCCTCAGATGTGTCGTCTGTAAAAATGATTGATACAACTGGCATACATCTCATATTGCTTTAAACTGAAGCTCTTGCATTACAGGTGAAGGCAAAATATCCTACTCTAAGCAGGAAACTTGCAAGGCTGCAAAATCTGTTCTTCACAAATTACCTGTTATTTCATTGAATGCTACAATGACCAGCTGCACTTTGTCACAGAGGGACACGAGCCACGGATGTCTGGCTCTGGCCCAGGTCAAGAGCCTGTTGGAGCCTCAAGCCCAATACAAGTGGAGTCTTTGACTTATTTCTGCCCTGCTGCCCACCCTCTTTCTTGATAGTACAAGCCTGTAAATTCACCCTTCAGCCCCCCTGCATCTGCTCAGCACTGCACTGTCACGAGGTTTATATAGATGGGGAGATAGCAAGGAGCTGACCAGGCCCATCTCAATGCTTCCCCTATGACCACTGGAGGTAAAGAAAAATGCAGATAGCTTGGACAGTGGGAGCTGTGCCATGACAGTCTAGCTGCTGAATAGCGCAGTGTGAATCAAGCAAACCTGTGATCAGTCCTAAATTCCTAACCTCAGTTGACCAAATTGTGTGATCGTAGGCAATTATTTGCAGCTGCCCACTATGATCTTGCCTGCAGGTACGGTCGCACCCCTCACCCCCCCTGTATGACTTCACTAACTCAATCTTGACAAATGCAGCTGTCTCACTCTAGCAGAGTGTTGAGTTTTCATATGTATTACAATACAGTAATCTCAAAAATTACCAGCATGTAAATCATTTCATTTTGAACGTTACAGTGTGTATCTTAACACATTATGTATCATAACATTCAAATCATATAACCATGTGACTACTGCCGCGGGGGACTCCTGAGGTACCAGGCACTCCCAAACTGAGCTGGTAGGACGTTCCACAGGATCAAGTATCTCTCCTGATCTAAAATCATTGGTCATCGTACTGTTCTGGATCACCCCGCTCCTGCTCACCCTCCACGACACCTGACTCTGAGATCTTTCCATCGGCAGCTGAGACCTAGACATTTTGACTGACGCCCGGTGGAGCTACCTTGCGAGCTAAAGGGGAGATGGACTATAGGTTTCCCTCCTGGACAATCACCTACCCAGCCGGTCCTTGGGCAAACTCTCCTGCGTCTCTCTACTGGATCTTTCTCCCTTCTCCTCTTCACCATACCCCCTACCCCCTCCTCTCTACTCTTCTCCTCTTTCCTGCCATTGACTTTTGCCCTCACCCGTCCTTGCTCATAGTTCCCACCCTGTTTATCCACTGGACTTTCTTCTGTCTACTTTTCCTCATCAGTTGAGACCTAGCTATCTGACTGATGCCCGATGGAGCTACCTGTTTAGCTATTGGGGTGATGGGCTGTGGAGTCCCTCCTCGGACGTCACCTACTCAGTCGGTCTTTGGGCAGACTTCCTTTCGTGTCTCCTGCCGTCTTTTCCCTTATCCTCCCCCTTCACACTTCCCCTTCCCCTCCTCTCTATTTGTCTCACCTTTCTTTCCTCTCCCAATTTGTTGCTTAATTTTTGAAGTAATGTGTATTTGTTTTCATTCTCTGTAACATTGTGTAGCCTAATGTGAAGTGCTCTGATACCTACGGGTCTAGCCAGCACTATATATAACTCATAAATAATGTTCCTCTGAATTTCTGTTTGACCTTTGACGACGCCCCATGGGCATCAAAACTGTTTGTACTCACCTCGATGCTTGAGCAACCTTGGCCGATGCCCGGTTGGAGCGGTCACATGCAGCTAAAGAGGAGTCTGGCCCTGGTTTCATCTCCTCGGCCGCCACCTATCCAGTCGGACATATGACATTGTTTTCCTAGTTTATCCTGTTGTGTATTCCCTCCCCCTATGACTCTGATTTAAGTGATGTAAGAATGTAACCTGTAACTCGCTGTAAATCATGTAAAGCACTCTGATACCTCCTGGTCTATCCAGCACTATATAAAACTTTTCAAATAAACAAATATAAATACTGTGCCTTCTTTTCTTTCATCATAGCATTGCAATCATCTTAAAATACATAAATTCAGTATATGCACTGTACAATAGTTTCTATCTTAAGTAAGGCATTAGCTACACAAATGGCATCTTCCCTAGCGCGTGGAGAGGTGGCCATGAAGGTTTCTAAGTTCATTTTAGAAATTATTGCTTCTTACAAATGATAATTATGAAGCCATAGGAACTAAGGTACTAAAGTGAAAAACCTCTCCCCTTATAAAGAAATACACCTGTTTGCATGTATAAACTGTTTGATTTTGCTGGCTGTGATAGCGGTCAGACACAGAGCCCAGGCGCTCCCCCTTAATGTTATATGTTCCATTGAGGTTGGCTTAGAATGAAAATTAACTTGAAATAAAATGCATTGAAAATACTCTGATAAGTCTATTTATGAAAAGGTCACGCAGCGCAGCAAGTCACCTTGCTGTGCTGGGAGACAGGGAAATAATACGGCACATTCCTGCCCTTTCCCAGCACTGGCACACAATGAGCGGCCTAGCACCAGCGCAGGCACTCTTGCACCATGGTGCAAAGGTGCCTGCTTTGTATGTAAGATTGTCTTTGTGCAGGAAGGGGAAACCTTCTGTACAAAAAGAAGACCCTGAGGCATTTTACCCTTTCTAGGTGTGTTGCAAAACGCACCACGCATAGAAAGAGGAAAAAACGAAGAGAAATAAACATATTTCTCTTTGTTACGCCTCATCAGGGGAGGCGTAGCAGTTTTGGTACATTTCTACATCTGCCACTTATGGTAAATGCATCAAAATCCATGGCTGAAGCGTGAAAACACCCACGCACCACCCATGGAGCGCCTCCCTGGGGCAGAGTAGCATAATGCAGCAATTTGCCCTGCGTTGCCGTACTCTGGATTTGTCAAGCCACTCAGGGCCATGTAAGGTGGCCTTCCTTGCATGGCCTGATGAATCGCCTTTAGTAATTGCGTCAAGCTTGCGCCCCTTTGCGTTGTGCAAAAGCGACGCAACTATATGATAAATATGGCCCACAATATATAGAAAAGCTTCACACATGTGAAGACTTAATTAAACCGGACTGTGCAAAGTTCACAGAGCACGAACATCGAGGACTCCACTGGTGTATGAACAACGTTCCACACGCCTGGTGACTACAAAGGAAGGGTTCTTTAATCATTTAGCTATGATAAGTCCCTATGGAGTATACCATTTTGCATGTCTTTTTTATTCAAAAACCAATGTACTCCGCCCCAAATGCGCTCCATATTGGGGTTATGAGCCACATATCAATGTCACGTTTGCCTTCAATGGAAGACCTTGAATCTATGCACACTTAACAGTGGATGTCCGTCGTCTGCTTTCTGTGGAACCCGAAATAAATAAAGGCTACAAAGAGCAATGGAAGTGATACCAGACGGTCATACTGCAAGCTCCGATTGATGTCATTGGAAGCTGTGTCAATGTGCACAGTACTCTCTTAAAAGCACTAGGAAACAAATGTTCAACATTTGTTCAGCAGCCCCTAGTACACTATTGTTGAAAGGAGATTGCAGATATAAATGTTACCACAAGATGTCCTCGTAACTTAAGGAAAATACCGTTTTGCTTTCTTTTCGTACACTCACGATTTAAGCAGGGTAGTGATTACTGCTACGTCTAACTCTGGGTTATATCGTGCAGAATACAAAGGACGTATTACATTGAAGTAAACTAGTGAAATATCAGTGTTGGGGGTTCACATTTAGTACATTTTTTGTGATAGGGCAAGCATGGGGGTACGTTCTTTGAATATCACCTAGATAAATTTGAAATTAATTTTGCTTATTGGCTCTTTTAACTATGCCAACTAGTACGGTTTGCGTGATACTCACCCAGTACTTAATTTGATAAAAAAAAAAAAAATAGGTGCACGGCCTACTTCCGCAGCTCGCACCACCTAATTCCACCACTGGCACTACCCACTTCCTGTAAGAACACTACCCTAAGCCTTCAGCGCTCGCTTTACCCCTCTGGAAAGCTTGTCAAGTTGCATGATTATTTCCTGATTGATATCTTTCTTTTTTTTAAGGCCTGGGAAGGGAATGATACCTAAATTAAAACAGAGAAGTATGCCTACCTATAACTTAACTTTATATTTTTTTCTAGAAAGACTTCTTCTTCCAACTTAACATTTAATGTGTGTATTTAACACTTTGTTCTGATGTAGCTCCACAATGAATTAAAGGCAGCACATTGGGTGCAAAGAGCCGAATAAGCAGATCAGAAAAAGCAGGTTTTCAGATTCCTGCAAAGGGCAAGGAGAGAACAGCGAATCTGGTCGAGAGTTCCATAGCTTTGGGCCTAGATAAGCAAAAGAGCATCCCATCATACGGGACACCCTGACCTTAGGCACTGTAAACAAGGCCCGATGCAAGGAACGCAAGGAGTAAAAGGATTGGTATGGGGATACCAAATCCTGAATGTAGTTAGGTCCAGATCCAGCTTTCGCCTTGAACATGTAGCATAGTGCTTTGAAATAAATATGATTCGGGATCATAAACCAGCGCAGCTCATGGAAAAGATTCTCGAGTGAGGCAAATTTAGGCATCCGATAGAGCAGAGGTCTTCAAACTTTTGTCGGCTGAGCCCCCCCATCTAAAACTTTTTACACGCCGAGCCCCCCAACCATCACCACCACCTGACAAAAATGTTCTGGAAGCTGGTACTCTTACTCTACATCATTGATGGCCCTTCCCTCCTGCAGAGCCCAGGCCGCATAGGGCAAATAATAATAAATACATTAAGAGTGTTTAGTAAGCTGAAGTCTGCTTGCTGGTAGATGTCTGGAGGACCCATAGGACATCTTGAGTTCCCTACAGAGGGCTGCCTTTAGGGGGTGCACTGACAGTGCTGTGCCACCTTTTGTCACCTCCTGATGACTTCTTCGCCTTTTTAGCCAAGTCTATTTTATGGCACAGGTGGAGAGGCAAAGAGATTCACCCTCCTGCAAATGAGGAACTGCGGACTGGAGATAGCGCTGGTGTTACATGTTCACCAGTATTACAGAAGGGGCTGCACAAGTGTCTTCTGTAAAATATAAGTATTCTCATTGCAGAGATTCCACCCGAGTGAGGAGACTTCTCCACGACTGCAGAGCCTCTGCCACGAGGGTGGAGGCCCTTTTTGACTCAGTCCCATTGTGTATATGTGTTAGGTAGAGATCTCCAAGCTGCATCATGATTTGAAGTCAGACTTCGTTGAGACATGTATGACTTGATCCATTCTCCTGCAAGAAATGTTACATTATGGCAAATGGTGAAGATCTGCACATTTTACGTAACACAAAATTCATTAATTTTACAAAAATACACTCACATATAGGAAGTTTCACACAGTCCCACCCAGGACGCAGAGAATTTGATTCACAGATAACAAATTAATTGTAGACACAGAATCGACCCTATGTGTATTCGGACCTCATAAAGATGCCAAATAAATGGCGGACAGGACCTTGAAGTCAGCATGAGCAACATTTCACTTTTTACTTTGTAACATGCTAAAAGATCCTTTAATATACATTTCACAACTTTCTTAAATTCCATTGCAATCAACATTCAGAAGAAAGGTAAACCTCAGGCAGTCAGACATTCAATTACAAGACTGGTCTCTGCTGAAGCTTGAATGAACCCCATTTCTTCTTGGCTGTAGTTTGTTTCCTTTTAAAGCTATTGCTCACGCAATCATCTAAGAGCTTCTTTAGATCCTCACTCTCATGTAAAATCCATTATTAACAAGTTGTGCTCTAGCTTTCACTGTAGGCCATTTAGAGCTGAAATAAATGTATCTTTGCTTGTGTCTAGTCCAAAACATATGTGGTAACACAGTATTAAGATAATTTGCACTGAGAAATGTATTCTTCTGATTTTCTCATATAGGGTTACATAATTGCTCAAAAGATTTAGGACGGGACTCCAAACCATGCTGTACTCTGGAATTGAGCACTAGCACAAGTGAAGGATTGAAAATCTTCACTAGCCACTAGCAAACTAATACTGGATTTGCTTATCAAATTACAACAGCCAGCTAAGATAACCTGACCGCACCCCACCTCTCACTTTTAATTCCTCCATCACACTGCGAAGCTTTCAAACCCACGCAGCAATAAAACACAGCTCTGGTCATTCTCACAAATGACACAAACCAACTGCTTGAAATGTAGGCTCACAGCACCTACAACACTTTTCCAACCAAGCACACCCCTATAGCGTGCCATCCCTCTGGTAAAGCGCTACGTGACTTTGGAGTGGGCACATAGCGCTAAAAAGTGCATTATCATACTTAATATAAAGGGCATTTGCATGCACAATCTGTGAGATTAGTCTTTTGTCTTGGAAGAAAATTCAACGGGTTGTTTTACTTTTCTTGTAACTAAAATACCGTAGGAGGAGCAGTAACATAGATTTTCATTGTGGGTGTTATGGACTTGAAACAAAAAGGCTAGTATATTTGAAATATTAGGGAGCTCAAACTATAGATGGCAATTGAATACCTTCTCTAGGTTACTGTATTTGTCTTTTAAAGCCATTTGTGTTTATTTAGGATGGTTTGGTTAAGAGAACAATAACATCACTAGACTCTTTTTGAGCTTCTTGCTCTCCTTTCTGCACTTTCTTCTTCTGGGTCCAAGCCTTTTGAGGGAAAAAAGCCCCCCTCCCCACCTTACCAACCTTTAAATAAATGAGTAGAACCCAAGACATTTATTAAACTATATTTACCACACATTCACTCTCACAGGGACATTATTCCACATCATGGTGGAGGGGCGGCGGTTGCCCACACCCAGGGGTTACACAAAACAGCAGCATGACGCCTTTCTGTTACTAAGCGTACAGCCATGGACTGTAGGTCACTGGAGAGGTTGCTTCCTATGGATAAAAGGAGGAGCACTTTCGGTGTTACTGAACCTGACAGAGTCTGCCTCTGCGCAAGGGCCACAGATGCAGTGCATTTCATAGAAATGTAGCTACCTAAAACTCCCCAGCAGCCTCCATATTAACATATAAATAAACTACTTAAAAATGCAGAAACAGTTATTGCATGCATGAGATGGTCTTATTGTAAAGTATTTTTAAACGTGACCACTGTAATAGAAGGTCCTGTGAGTTTGTGGCGTGTTTTGGTGGAATTACAGTGATATATCAGAGTTTGCAGTCGACATCACTGGGAGCTGCCATTAAATAAAAACCTAAGCCCTCGTATAATATCTGTGCGAGAGGTCACCGCTCCTTCATGCTACAGAAATGTTCTGCAGTTTTGTGTGAGTAAACTAGAGCATCCCCAGTGCTGTGTTTTTATTTCCCTCCCTCTTGATTTTCTTTTGGCTCTAGAGCAGAGGCCAGCTGCATCCGTCTACTTCACAGGTCGTTTAAAAGACTATTCACGTATTAACGAGGCTTTGTTGATTTTTCACCTCTTAGCGCCGCTGCATCTCCAGTCTGCCTATGGCTGAGACACACAACTGGCGCCTGGAGGCAACAATGGAAGATGAAGAGGTAGCACGCCCCCCCCTGAGGGGATGCTGCGCCCTACAGGGGGGCGCGCCCCACAGTTTGAAGACCTATGCGATAGAGGAAGCCTAGCAGCGACACTCTGCACTAGCTATAGCCAACGAATAGTGGCATTTTCGGCTCCCAGATACAGCACAATCCATAAACTAACCTGGAGAGAATAAGGGCCTGGATCACCGTCCTTTGCACAGAAATGGGGATCAGCCGGAGGATATTTTTTAGCCACTTGAACACTTCAAAACAAGTGCCCGTCACCTTGGCCACTTGAGGCTTCATAGATAGCTTGTCATCCATAAGGAAGACCACATTCTTGACCTCTGATGATGTTGTAGGCAAAGCACCTAGGAAGATAGGCCAATGTGGTGATCTCCAGAATTCAGAGTTCTTTCCCAAAATCATGTCCTCAGTTTTGTCCCTATTGAGCTTGAATGAGTTGCTATTCATCCAAGAGCAGATGCAACTGCTGGAGGACGCAGGCTTGTTGATGTACTCATATGCAGAGGATTCTCAGGTGATTTTTTCCCTCTCCTCTGAGAACAATGCTACTTCCTCCACACTTAAGGAAGGTCTCATCAAAATAGCAGGATGGATGCAAGACAACTTTCTCAAATTAAACGGAGAAAAAAACGAAGTCATGTCATCATCATTGATGACTTCCTTAATATGCATTAGCAAGTAGTAAAAACCTCGGCTACGTGTGTTGCCATCCTTAAATGGCTAAAAAAGATCTGCTGGATGTTGCCTGAATCCACAAACAGTAGTCAATGCCTTAATTACCTCCAGGATTGACTATGGCAATGTGTTCTATTTGGGCTCAAATAAAGCAACCATTCGCAAACTACAGGTAATCCAAAATTCAGCTGCTAGGCTGCCATGCAAAATCCATAGATCCACTCCAACTACCCGATACGTTCGGGACCTCCATTGGCTCAGGGTCGACATCCGAATCAAATTTAAAACACTCTGTTTCATGCACAAGATCAATGCAGGCAAGGCCCCAAAATACCTTCACTCGCTTGTCCACCCTTACCACCCTGCCCGCACTCTCCGCTCCTCCACATCAAAAAAGTTTGTCATCCCCAAAATTAAGCTCTCACGTATGGGCGGTAGATCCTTTTCCTATCTAGGGCCTTTGTTATGGAACTCCCTGCCTTTTACAGTACGTAACGAGGTGAATTATAGGAGCTTTGTAAAACCTTAAAAACTTGGCTATTCAACATCTAGCATCACTTCCTCCTAGCCCTACTTACATTACTCCTCATTTTGCGCCGGGAAACCATTTGTGGGTAGCTGCTGCGCATTACAAATGCAATAATAATAATAATAATAATAATAATAGTAATAATAATAATAATAATAATAATAACTCAAGCCCAAACTGGATTCATTAGGAAAATCAATAATCACTTCACATGTACCACTCACCACACTATATATATGTACTGATATGCCCCTGGGAACTTTAGTACATGTGCAGTACCATGCACCCTGCAAAGAAAAAGATGCTTGAACATGCACAAGTAATAACTAACTTAGATCAACAATACCCTGTAGCGCACCTTTCACTATAGAGACTCCACCAAACTCAAATGTTTTGTAATTAATCAGATACCCAGGCGATGGAGGGGAGGTGAAAAAGTGGGTGCTTTAAGGAGATTAGGGTCAGAGTACATACTTAAATTAAACGCTTAAACCCTGCAGGGTCTGAATATGGACAAGGAATTACATAACCATTTGGCATGTTAGTTTTCTTCTTCATCTGTTCTCAAATAGGAATTTACTCTGTCCTCGTTTCGTGCATTTACTGTAATGATAAGATTTTAGTCTTTTCTTTTATAAGTCAAATCTTGTAGTCACAATTGTAGTTATTCTCTATTTTTTAAATCTTTTATCACTGCACTTTCTCCCATATTCTATTCTTATCTTGCAGGGTCACAGAACACAGGAGATATGGACATGTTCTTCTTGAGTGACTAGGAAGCTTAGACACTAATATTTTTTCTTTGATATTATTCTGTCATTGAAACACTTTCATTGTATGATACCGAAATGGGCGTAATTGTTCATATGCAGTTCATACTTATCGGTATTTCTGTTGAATAACATTCAGATTATTGCAATGTTTTCAAAAGGGTCAATCAATTTGGACTTACATCTAATTTAATTTAAGTTATGCCTGCCACATAGATGTAAATGTGGTTGTTCCTTTTATTAGAACAGATACACACCCTTGCCTAATCTAAGATTTAATTTCTAACAACAACTTGATGTTAGTACATGTATTCAAATGGTATATCCAGTAATGTACTCACAAGATACTTGTGTCATTGAGCACTTTAGGTCTTGTATTATTGGCTATTAGGCATGTAACAGTAAGCAACCAGTTGCCCACTGGGGCTATATATAATTGAGAAAGTGGCGACACTCATGTTTATGTTATTTAAATATGGTTTCTTTACTTATGTTTTTCGTATATATACACTCGCTGGTACCTTGCGCAGGGTTGCCTGCTTTATTTTTTTATTTAGAAAGACAATGTGGCATCTTTCATACGTAATATGCACGGTCTTAAAATGGTCACCATGAAAAATTTAGGTGCACTTGACTAGAAAGTCCTTTGTTGATTTCTACTCATGTAATGATGTCACTTCTATATCTATACATGGAGCGAATGCTTTCTCACCACCTGTGAAGAAGGCGATAGGTGCGCCAAAATGCACTGGGTGTTTGTTGTTGAGCTGGTAGCACTCAGCTGGTTCACCAAGATAATGACAATAAAGAACAAAGCCGCAACACGCTTTTGGAGTGTGCGTCATTCTTCTACTGCATGTTCGTGGAAATTAGATTTGTAATTTGCATACTAGCATGCCGCCTTGTTTGGACGCTCACCGCTGCGGTCATGGACTCCGGTGAGAGGTTCCCTGAGAGCAGCACACACCCATGTATTATATACACATTTATATGTTTAACTATTTTAAATCATTTAATTTAATATACCATTATTGCCTATGTGGTTTTGTTCCCAACCTCCATTTTTTTCTATGAGAGAGTGTTGCATTACCAGTGATTGGCCCTATATGGTGTTAAACGTACTACTTTTTTTTAAAGTAACTTACACTCAGAGATTTTTTTCCGACTGCCAAAATGTAGCAAACTTACTCAAAAGTGTAAGTTACCTTTGTGAATCAGGCCTTTAATATTTTCTTTTGGACAACACCTACCGGAGGTTAAAAAACAGTACAGATGCCATACACTGGCAATGAATGGCTCAAATTAAGCACTGCCCTCACCATTTGCATTCACATTATTGAGCTCCTCAAAATTCTCTTTGTAAGTTTATGTTTCTGGAAGAACTTGTAGGCCAAACATTAAAATGAAACTATCCTGACTTTCAGCAGCTTTTCTCACTAATTTGGAGGAAGTTTGAGGTAAATGTATGAATTTAAGACCGCACAATCACCTATAAACAGGTGCAATGCTGTGACTTCTGTGAGCGCACACATGGCCCCTGTTCATAAAGTTCCAAAGTGTGAGGGTTGTTAAAAATAAGGAGTGGCGAAACCAATAGGGTCCAGCCCTAAAAATCTGAGGTATTGGCTTTGTCAGTGATTTTTTATTTGTATTCACATATCCAAATTATGATTTATGCAGTACATGTAGGTGCATAGCCAGCAGTTTTGCAATAAATTTTAATTAAAGAAAACGCATTCTAAGATGGTCTACGAAGTACACGTGTACGTCATAATGCAATTGCATTTGTATGTTGTGGGACATGGCAGGCATTTTTTACTTCCCCCTTTACCATTGTGACCAACCAAGTTAGAAAGATAAATTAAAATTTAACAAAGGGAAAAAGAGCACACCAACATAAAAAAGGAAGTGAGCGGCTTAGTGGCACTTAGCTCCAGGGCACTCATGAAAAAAAAAGAAGCAAAAAATTGAAAATAGAGATTGGAGCGGGGCTTGATAGGGGGCATTGTGGAGAAAGGTATGTGAGAAAACATAGAGCATATGGGGCAGGGCAGAAAAACAAGAGGGGGGAAAAGAAAATACTTGCACTCGACTTCAAATGAAGAAACAGAGTTCCTGAAGTAAGCAGAGAACAATACAACTCAAATAATTAGAACAATGTGACACCAAAATGCTCCTGGACATGACAAACACAGGACTAGGGAAGAAAGCCACCTAAATAATAGAAGACAACAAAGGTATCATGAACAAAGGGCGTACTGTAAACCCGCTATAAGTATATGTCATACACTGAAAACAATAGGTATGCCAACAAATAATTAAGGTGTTTGTAGCTGAAACCTGAAGAGGAATGCCCCTCAAGACAGTCCGCATAATGCACTTTTTTTTCTTCAGAACATGCATGGCCATGGACGGTGCAGTGTGCAGTGCAAAGAATCTTCAAATGCATTGTAGCTTCAATGGGGTATCCAAAGAGGGTTTGTAGAGGCGGCCTAGCTGGAGAGAATTTGGGCTCATCCAGGAATGCACTGTTTCACTCTTTTCCACTACTGTGGTGACACCAGAAGCATAGCCAAATAGAAGATGCTTTGTATGGTCCTTCATCTGTACTTAAGTTCCTGAACAATTTCCACTTGACTTAGACAATGTGCACAAGTTAATCCAATGTAATGTATACAATTTTAACCACGAATGGGTGCTCAAAATGATCTTATGCACTTCTCCTTCATTCTGTGGAAATGTATGTTTCTATACCATCTTATGAGTTAATGAGTCAATTGGAAGGTGCGCACTGTGAGCCGCCAATGTCTTGTAGCTGCTTATATTTTATAGATGTGCCAATGTTCAGTGGTGTATTAGACTAGTTTGTGATTCCCACGTTATCTGCCTATCAGGCTATGTGCTGCTATTCTCCCCTTGAATGACAAGACTTGTGGTACTGGTAAAAATAATATTTTTAAAAAATACATATAATACCATTGTTATTGAGAGTAGAAAGGTCAGCGGTAACCTCCAAAGTTTTGTTTCAAAGTAGGGTATGGATATACATTTTATTGCACTGCCACAGAGAGGCTTTAACATGGATGTGATTATACTGTGTATACAACAAAAAAACTTAGGGGTCTAAACTAGAAACCCTGTTGGGATCTCTTTCAAACTACCTTAACGTCTCATTAAGTACACAAGGAAGTGACTACCAAATTTGACTAACAGAACAAATCACCAAAACATGGGCCACCTGTGATTGTCAATCAACCTCATTGAGGATTCCCATCAATGACTTGTATAGATCAATATTCTCATCTGGTAATCCTGCCAGGGTATTGTGTCTCTTGATCATTGAGACATCCAACATACCCCCATGGTCGACTTGGGGTAACAACCCCCAATCACTTCACTGAACCATATGATGTTGATCTGATGGGGGAGTGCAGTGCAAAAAATTATAAATGTGGTGATTAAAAAAGGATAGGGAACTTATCAAAGGATTATTTATTAAGCATAAGCCCCTTCCAGTTTAAAACCAAGAACAGTGCAAAACAGTAATCGCAGTTGAAACAAATAGCTGCGAGAGGGCCAACATGTTTCAGCCTATCATGGAAAAGGACCATAGGCTTTCGTCAGGGCCTCTGTTCTACGTAATTGCTACTGCCTAATTGTGACTAAATGTGTGAAAAAATTAGAAATGCAAAAAACACACAAGTGAATCAACAGCAGTAAAGGATATAATTCTCCTTCATCTGCCTGAATTCCTCCTTGGCACCTGGTGTATTAACAACATCCAGTGTGCCCGGGGAAAGGATCTCACCTTGACTCAGTCACAGACCGAGACAACGACGGACAGAGTGGGGTCTCACAGTTCCTGAGCCAGGTCCAGGAAGAGGTGAGGTCCTTTCCCCGGGCACACTGTATGTTGTTAATACACCATATCCTTTACTGTTGTTGATTCACTTGTGTGTTTTTTGCATTTCAATTTTTTTCACACATTTATTTTATGTTAGTTGTAAATTCAGGAAGGGTTTGTGGGGGTGAGCACTTGTACATTTAAGGTAACGTCGTGTTTTAATAAAACTAATTTCATATTAACTACAAGTACATTTAAAATATTTTTAGGCATGACATTTTATTATTTGAGTTTTGACATTACAATGCCTCCTGCCCATCCTGCAATAAGGGTGAAAGGCAAGTCACAGAGCATAATTTCAGCTCGGGTTTAAACAAGGAAACATAAATTGCCTTCCCGTTCTTCTGATATGGTTTTGAAAAATGAAAAGTGTTCAGAAAGGAGTAGAAAGAAAAGAGAAAATTATACCAACATGTTTATTTTTTACATGCTATAGGTCGTTACTGGAAAGAGAACATATCTGCATTTTTTCACACAGCATCTTTTAAATCTGATTTGCATGAAACTGATCATCATGTCTTTTGGCAAAAATGTATGTGGTTGCTTTTTGGTGTGGTTAATTTTGAAAAACAGATTTGATTTTAATCTTTATATCTGAGATGAACATGAACGAACAAGGTGCTAAAGATTTAACTGTTTTTTGGAAGAGTTATGATGTGACCATGTATTATAAGGAATAAAATACCATAGCTGTACATAAAAGGATATATTTTACTTCACCAGGAAGGTTCATGACCTTATAACACGAACTCAGCCTTTGGCCTCGTTCCTCAAGCTATATATGGTTATATATATGGTCATGCAACTCCTTGGTGACTTGCAATGAAATGCAGGGGTACCTTATGCAATATATCCTTAGATGAGTTTCTCTTCAAGTCTTTACACAACAGAGGCTGTTGAAAAAAGGGCAGATCTGACTCATGGACTCCATTTTGGAGAGTGCCTTCGGGAGGAGCATCACTAGAAATAGAATAATGCACTAAAGCAGTATATCGTTAAAGGGATACATTTTCATCCAAGTTCCACCTGGAGATTCCAGATGGTTTTAGCAGCAAAAATCTCTAAATCAAACCAAACTAGTTTGTGTCTTCAAGTTAATCTCATCATTCTGATGGGGCCGCAACATCAGAATTAAGAAGCCGCTTATAATGAGGTTCCTGGTTCCTAAGCTGGTCTGTGCCAATACTTGGCCCACCAAAATGGATTTGAACACTTTGTGTGCATCATTTATTTTTTTATTATCCTCTCGGCACTCTGCTCCGCCTACAGTGGTGTGCGTGTGAAGGTGGTGGAAACTGTGTTGTCCACTATGCTATTCATACCACTCAACAACCTTAATAGTACCTCAAGTGCACTCTTGTGCATTTCTTTCAATAGACTGCCCAGATTCTCTCTTCATTATCCAGAATTATTAAGGATTAATAAGGAGAGACAGGGTAATTGCTTTCATTCATACTACAGTCTACATCTCTGGACTGCCCTTCCTTTGGGCCTGTTAAGCATCCAATCTGACCTTTGTTAATAGGGACCAATGAAGACATCATTGAATCCTGAAGCATTCTAAGGGCTTTTGAAAAGCATATGTTTCAGGGCATCTCAGATGGTCATTTGCTTCAGTGATAAGTTCCAATTCCAAACATCTGGCGAACCTCCACTGTGACTGCAAGAAACACAACTTTTTTCTCTAAGACAGAAAATCACTCATAGCATCATGGTTTTTTGAGCAGCCATGAAGCTCTTTAAAAATCAAGAAGCCTCACAATGCATAATGTTAGCCTGTAGTTGCAGGTGGGGCCCACCGGTACACATTTTTGGGGAACAGCACTTATTTTTCCTCATCATATTTTAAGCCAGTACAAGAGGCAAAAAATCTCAAAAGGGGAAAAGAAGAAGGAACAGAAAGATGGGGAAACAATGACAAAGAAAGACAGAGGGGTGAAAAGAACTTGAAGGAGTGAGATACATGGACAGGGAATATCTGGTGGTTGAAGAAATAGGCATGAGGTGCAATTCAGACCACACAGTATCATAGCGCTTTACTGCCAGACTGCTGTCTGCTAGCTCGCCTTGCTCCCACAACTACCATTGCCTGATTGCTCATTATAATAATATCGTAGCGCTAGATTGCCAAAGTGCGCTTTAACGATTGCCTGATTGCTCATTATAATAATATCGTAGCCTGATTGCTCATTATAATAATATCGTAACGCTAGATTGCCAAAGTGCGCTTTAACAATCTTTTCAATTGTGCTGTGCTGCCTGTATATTTCATTTGTGCCTGATTGTACCGGTGCCACTGCCATTTGCATCGCGTCTATTCTGACTGTGCCCCCATCCTGTTTCGCTTTTGGCTTGCTGCCATTTTGTTGTTGTTGTTGTGCCTCCCTGCCCGGCTCTCCACCCCGCTCCCGCCTCCCAGCTGCTCCTCCCTCCCACTATTAGTTTAGTCTCCGCTCTCCCGCTGTAGCGCTGTGACCGCCCTGATGCATCAGAAGCGGTCGCTCATCACGCTGCTCCCTGCTCTGGCTGCCGATTGGTATCGTAGGGCTTTACTGCCAGACTGCTGTCTGTATAGCTCGCCTTGCTCCCACATCTACCATTGCCTGATTGCTCAATATAATAATATCGTAGCGCTAGATTGCCAAAGTGCGCTTTAACGATTGCCTGGTTGCTCATTATAATAATATCGTAGCCTGATTGCTCATTATAATAATATCGTAACGCTAGATTGCCAAAGTGCGCTTTAACAATCTTTTCAATTGTGCTGTGCTGCCTGTATATTTCATTTGTGCCTGATTGTACCGGTGCCACTGCCATTTGCATCGCGTCTATTCTGACTGTGCCCCCATCCTGTTTCGCTTTTGGCTTGCTGCCATTTTGTTGTTGTTGTTGTGCCTCCCTGCCCGGCTCTCCACCCCGCTCCCGCCTCCCAGCTGCTCCTCCCTCCCACTATTAGTTTAGTCTCCGCTCTCCCGCTGTAGCGCTGTGACCGCCCTGATGCATCAGAAGCGGTCGCTCATCACGCTGCTCCCTGCTCTGGCTGCCGATTGGTATCGTAGGGCTTTACTGCCAGACTGCTGTCTGTATAGCTCGCCTTGCTCCCACATCTACCATTGCCTGATTGCTCAATATAATAATATCGTAGCGCTAGATTGCCAAAGTGCGCTTTAACGATTGCCTGGTTGCTCATTATAATAATATCGTAGCCTGATTGCTCATTATAATAATATCCTAGCACTAGATTGCCAAAGTGCGCTTTAACGATCTTTTCAATTGTGCTGTGCTGCCTGTATATTTAATTTGTGCCTGATTGTACCGGTGCCACTGCCATTTGCATCGCGTCTATTCTGACTGTGCCCCAATCCTGTTTCGCTTTTGGCTTGCTGCCATTTCGTCGTTGTTGTTGTGCCTCCCTGCCCGGCTCTCCACCCGGCTCCTGCCTCCCAGCTGCTCCTCCCTCGCCCCTCCCCGTCCACTATCCGCATATGACAGATGCCTTCGCGAGCAGCGTTCACGCGCAGCGGTCGCGCCCCATGTGTGCCGAAGGTGCGCCAAAGGTAAGCCCGTTTACGCCCGTCCGCGCCTGGACGGCGCCCATCGCCAGACCCCCTGCCCCCCGCAATTCCCACTCCACCCGCATAACATACGACGCCGCTATCCCCTCAGCCCTTAACCCCGGCCGACTCCCAAACTGCTACCAGGCCGCCCCAGGACACACCCATGGACCCTTCACCTGCCACTCCTGCAAGTTCGACTGCATCAAGACCCACACCAAATCCACAAACTACAAACAGAGCTCTGACAATAACCACCTAAAGTGCATCCTGCTCAACACCCGCTCAGTCCACAGACACTCCATTGAACTCTGGAACCTACTCGACACTACATCGCCGGACGTCGCCTTCCTTACAGAAACATGGATGAACGCCTCAACAGCGCCCGACATCGCCATAGGCATCCCGGACGCCTACAAGATCATCCGAAAAGATCGCACCAACCAAACAGGAGGAGGCATCGCCATCGTCCATAAGAACACCATCCGCATCACAACCAGTTCCGATGATAACCTCGCTACCGCCGAACACCTTCACTTCCAGATTCACACCGACCCCAAAACCACACTCAGAGGCACCCTCATCTACAGACCACCAGAACCCTGCACACAATTCAGCGAAGACATCACTGACTTCATCAGCCCACATGCCCTCCCCTCCGAGAACTACATTTTTCTGGAAGACCTCAACTTCCACCTGGAAAAGAAAAACGACTGCAACACAACCACCCTTCTGGACAACCTGGCCAATCTCGGACTCAAAAAACTTGTTGACACCCCCACCCACTTTGCCGGACACACGCTCGACCCTATCTTCACCTCCAGCAAGCACATCTCCTTCGATCACACCACAGCTCTCCATTGGACGGACCACAGCTGCGTTCACTTCAACTACAAAAAGTCCACGACCCACAACCCCCCACAACCTATTCCCCGAAGAAATTGGAACAAAATCACCACCGACCAACTCTTCACATCACTTCACCAAAACCGCCCTGCCAAATCATCGGACCCAAACCAAGCAGCCACTAACCTCACACAATGGATCACCCACAGCGCCGACGAACTAGCACCCTTGAAAAACCATCTAATCAAGCAAGGCAGCAGAAAAGCCCTCTGGTTCAACGATGACCTTAAGAAATCCAAGAAGTTCTGTTGTACTCTCGAGAAAACCTGGAAAAAAAAAACCCAACCACTGACAACCTAGCCACCTTCAAGAACGCCATCCTCAAACACCACCAATTGATCCGTTCCACCAAGAAATCAGCATTCAAGGATCGACTTCACAACAATGCCCAAAACAGCAAGGAACTAGAATTTACTAACCCCACCGCCGGCACCAATGACATCACTCCCTCCCAAGATCTCTGACTCCCTATCCTCATTCTTCCACAACAAAATCGTCAAAATACAAAACAGCTTTGAAAACCAGCCCGAAGACCAGTCCACTCCACCCACCTCCGAACCAAAACCGCACTCTAACAACCTCTGCGCCAGGAACCCAATCACCACCGAAGACACCATCCGCCTTATGAACTCCATCCACTCAGGACCGCCAACCGACCCATGTCCCCACCACATTTTCAACAAAGCAGACTCCATCATGGCACCCCATCTCCGCAATGTCATCAACTGTTCCTTCAACTCCGCTACCTTCCCGGAAAACTGGAAACACGGCGAACTCAGCGCCCTTCTGAAGAAACCCACAGCAGACCCCACCGAACTTAAGAACTACCACCCCATCTCGCTCCTCCCATTCCCTGCCAAAGTCATTGAGAAAGCTGTCAACAGTCAGCTCGCCGCCTTCCTCGAATCCAACAAATCCCTCGACCCTTCACAATCCGGCTTCCGAGCCAAACACAGCACCGAAATCGCCCTCATCGCAGCAACAGACGACATCCGAACACTACTGGACAACAGAGAAACAGTTGCCCTCATCTTACTTGACCTCTCCGCAGCCTTCGACACAGTCTGTCTTAGCACCCTCATACAACGTCTCAGCAACGTCGGAATACAAGGAAAAGCATTGGAATGGATCATCTCGTTCCTCACCGGAAGAACCCAGAGAGTCTGCCTCCCCCCTTACAAATCAGAGGCCACAGAAGTCATCTGCGGCGTACCACAAGGATCATCACTCAGCCCCACCCTCTTCAACGTATACATGAGTCCCCTCGCATCCATCGCACGCCAACACAACCTCAACATCATCTCCTACGCAGACGACACCCAGCTGATCCTCTCCCTCACCAAAGACCCAAACACCGCCAAAACAAACTTACACGAAGGAATGAAAGAAGTAGCCGAGTGGATAAAGAACAGCCGTTTAAAATTAAACTCGGACAAAACGGAAGTCCTCATCTTAGGGTCATCCCCCTCTGCCTGGGATGACTCATGGTGGC
This sequence comes from Lissotriton vulgaris, assembly GCF_964263255.1. Lineage (NCBI taxonomy): Eukaryota > Metazoa > Chordata > Amphibia > Caudata > Salamandridae > Lissotriton > Lissotriton vulgaris. Next base: position 1,045,182,243 of record NC_141697.1, on the reverse strand, counting down.
CACCGGCCCTGGGAACCGCACCCATACCTACGGACCATGCACGTAACCTGGGTTTCATCCTGGACTCCTCCCTCTCGATGACCAGACAAGTCAACGCCGTCTCATCATCATGCTTCAACATCCTATGCATGCTCAAAAAAATCTTCAGTTGGATCCCCACCGAAACAAGAAAGACGGTCACCCACGCACTGGTCACAAGCCGACTGGATTACGGAAACACCCTTCACGCCGGAACCACAGCCAAACTAAAAAAAAAACTCCAACGTATCCAAAACGCCTCAGCCAGACTCATATTGGACATCCCTCGGCAAGCTCACATTTCCGGCCACCTGAAAGACCTCCTTTGGCTCCCTGTCAACAAGAGAATAATGTTCCGTCTCCTCACCCATCCGTCTCCTCACCCACGCACACAAAGCCCTCTACGACCTAGGACCCGAATGCCTCAACACAAGACTATCCTTCTACACCCCCTCCCGCCAACTACGATCGTCCAATCAAGCCCTCGCCGCTATTCCGCGCATCCACAGATCCACCATGGGGGGGAAGATCCTTCTCCTACTTAGCGGCCAAAACCTGGAATTCTATCCCCACCCACCTCCGCCTTACACAGAACCACCCCTCCTTCAGAAAGCAACTAAAAAACTTGGATATTCGATAAGTAAAGCACCTCCCTCCCTCAAGCGCCCTGAGACCCTCTGGGTGAGTAGTGGCTATACAAATTTTGGAACTTGAACATGAACTTAATAGCGCTGCCGTGGGATACTGCACTAAACATGGTCACTTGCAAAAATAATGCACTTAAGCATAACATAACATAACATAACATAGCATAACATAAGATAACATAACAAGCCTCACTCTGACTAAAAGCGCATGTGAAAAGCAGCACAGTTGCACATACAATGTCTCAAATCTTTCACAGCTCTTTGAGACAAATAATGAAGAAATCGTCAGAACGTTCCATCATCTAAGGAGTGAAAAAGCCCATGCACCAGCAGTTATAACAAGTATTCTTACCTGAGGCTGTTGAGTAGTTGAGGGTCTCAGAGGGGATGGTACTAGTGTTTTTGACAGGGTTTGGTTCATCCTAGTAACCACTAAATCGGCAATGAGCTGTCTGTCTTCAACCTGATGCTCTCCAAGGACAGGCATTGTACAGTCCATAATCTACAAGAAACAGAACCACCATACAAGTTAGCATCTGAAAACAGAGGCTTTTTTGAAATATTGATGGTTCCTCTGTTGATCACACACTGTGGTAGCAAAGTAACATGAAAAAGAGGAACAGAGAGCTGTGGAGAACCATCATATTGACACAGTAGCTGTTTTGAATTAAATGTGGGGATATTTACAGGAGGATGGGTTTAGGGAACATGTTGTGGTAAAGAAACAAATTGAAATAAAATGTGGAGAGCATGAGGGATAAACTAAGGAGAACAATTGTCAACAGAATGAGAATAAGTCATTTCCCTTTTTGCCAGTAGTGTTTACAGCCTTATTTTGCAAAAGGGTTTTCTATTGCACCCTGTATGGCACATCAACACCTACCCTGACATCAATAAGATGTGAGTAATGCTGTTTATGTACCCCAATGTGATTTATTTGTCAGGTGAGTTTCATCATCTGATCAGCCAAGAACTTTCCAAACTTTCCACAAAATATAAGTGCCACGCAAACATTTCACAAAATAATTTTTTTATTACAGACACGAGCATTATAAATCAGGGCAGACATCTATGGATAGATGCATTTACAAGCAGTTGAGTCTAAAGGAGATAGCAACAAACAGCAGAGTGGGCCAGTATAATGGTAATACTGGAACATTTCTTGTGGTGTGCACTCACTAGCCTTGCTTGGCATTTGAGATGTTGTTTTACTTTAGTTCACTTACTTTTCCTCCATCATTTCCATCCTCTGCATTCACTGAAGACTCACACCGCTTCCCAGGCATCATCCACCGAGAAACCTGTGACTCCCTCAATTTCTCTCATTCCACCAATCCCAGAGTCCTACAGCTCTGAGTCAGGTTTCTCACACTTACACTCTTTTTGCCAATCAAGGAGCTTTCCCCTACTTTTTGGCCTGATATCTACAGAACCTGTACTATGTCCAATGCATTATATTAATTGCTTAACCACCCCCAGGGAGAAACTATTAATCCTACTCAGCTGGGTGATGCAAATTTACCCTTTAGCAAAACACGCCCCTGTCACTTCTATCAATGAGAGATTTCTCACTGGTCACTCAGCTAATCCAATTTTGCCTACAGACTGTGCTTATATCTCCCACTAGAAACTGTTGTCCCACCCAGAGAAGGCTGCCTGTGAAGTACCTCTGTGTGTTATCTTCAGTTACCCTGCCTCAGTGTGGACCCTCACCTATAGGCTGGGGCACTGAAACTGTGGTGGGGAGCACCAAATTAAGCATCAAGAAAAGACCAATTATGCAGCATGACGGCCCACATTTTTGATATTTTAAAAATGTTCACACAAGTTAATACTTTCTGGGCAGAAATTTCATCTCATTAGTATCAATTTAACAACCAAAAACAGAAATAGGCTCTGAAAGACGACCAGGTAACCTTTGTGAAGACCATCGAGGAACGGAGGCATGCAGATCTAGGCTGAGAGGCGGTGATCACGTCAGTTGACATTCCAGGACCTAAAGGGTCCATCTGCCCTCCCTCCTATGGGGCGCAGTTTACCTCATCACAGGATTCACTCAGACCTAATTATTTCAGACAGTGGAGTGTGAGTATTGATCACCCCGCCAAGGGGAACGCTCTCACCGAAGTTTGGTAAGAGCGGAGCCCTTTATATTATGGTCCTGATGAATGCCGCGGACCCAGTTGGGCCTACAGGCAGAAACATGTTGACCTCACATACAGCGGTGGGGGGACACTAATATCCCCATGACACTGATCACTTTATTTTAAACTACCATATGGATGTCGACACTATTAAAATTAAGTAGACACCCATAATGGCCTTTTAACTCACTATATATTTTTCTTTGGGCCCCCACTTAGTTTAGAAGTGCATCACTGTCGTCAGGTGTATGCCCGCCCTCTATCAAACCAAGTTTTTAGAGGGCGAGGACTGGTCAATGATGAAGCATGACACCCGGTGGTGTGTGACACCAGTCCTTCACTTTTTGTGAGATGCCAGCACTCACAAAATAACACTTCACTTACACTAGCAATACTCAGACTTGTAGCGGTTCGTTGTGGTACACAGTTCATGTTGAAGGCTTCCGTCTACCAGTACCCCGTGCCTCTGGTTCCCCCAGTCCAGATTTATCTGGCCATTGTGGTTATAACCTTTGTGAAGAGCCTTCCACTGCACGTGAACATGTCACCATGTCTTTAATAACTTTTGATCAGTTTGACCGAGAAACAATTTTTTTGTTAAAATCTGCAGATTATGTAGCAGTTGGTGGATTATGTGACAAATGTAGTAAATCCATTATTATACAAAAGGTGCTGCTGCAGAATCGCATAATTTCAGTGGCCCTGCCAATAGATAGGTGTTGGGTCCTTACACATTCCCCTCCTGATATAACTTAGAAGAGATTTGTGACTGAAATCAAAGTATCTAATTGGTTCAATTCGATGTCAGGTGTGTCTATTATGTTAAGTAGTGTTATAGGATTTGTAGAGTATAACTGATACCTAAATATGGTGTCCTGGCAATTTAAGAAACAAAGGCACTAGAGGAAGAAAAAGATAACTATGTCACACAGGGCTAGATCTTGATGGACTAATGAAAGCAAGATGATTAGCAGCAATACATATTTCCCCGGGAACGTAATTTCAATGTTGTGCTACACAAAATACGACCAGGTGTGCTAGACTTATACAGCAGGTTATCTGATGATAAATGAAGAGTGTTAAACGGCCAATAGGGGAGGAGGGGTTGCTGCAAATAGACAGGCCCTTGGAGGTGAACATCAAGGTGAAAGATGCACAAGGCTTTGAGCAAGGCACCATTTGCCAGAGGGACCAGGCCGAGGAGCTTGAGATGGAAAGATACGAAAGAATGTGCCAGTAAGCCAAAACTAAGTTAAGCAGTCACGGACGCCTTCCTTGATGGAAACAATGATCTGAGTATCATCAGTTTATGACATAAAATATGATCCAACGCTTCTTAAGAGAGCAGCCAAGGTCCGGATGTCAAGATTGAAAAGAGTAGATAGAGAGAAGCTCTGAGAAACTCCCCAAATGTCCTCATGAGGACTCGAAAGAGGAAGCTGTATTGCCTGACATCTGTCAGAAAGGAGAGATTTGGGCCAGTCAAATGGCTTACCCTGTTTGCCCAGCTGTATATCACATTGCAGATGATGAGTACATATGTTTTTGACCATTACAATAGTATCAAGATAGAAATTGATTACGTTATGATATGATTCAACTTCCAGACCAGGGTCATTGTGAGGAGTGAAGAAGGAAGCACTACTTACAAGACCCCTTGAAAAAAAAAAAGAATTGTCCTTGGTATAAGCTCTGCAGTAAATAGGTAAAGAGGAAATACTATAGGGCTTATGGCAATGAGTGGTCCAGGTCGAGAAGAAGGGGACACCAAAGGGATCAGTCCAGAGAAAAGGGAGAGTATAGCAACCGAAAAGGGAGATAACAATAGAGAAAATAAGGTCACAAAATGCCCTACTTTGTGAGTGGGACCAAGTTTCAATAAATTGAGCCCAAACATGGAAAGCCTCCCTGTCCATGTTTGGTCTGAGGTCGATTCAGGTTTAACAGGATCATCTAATCAAAGATTGAGGTCTTCTAAGACTGTAAACTCAGCATATAATAAAATAAATGGCACCAGGAAAGGGATCATGGAGCTACCACAGTTATTGGCAGGGCCGGGAGGTCAATAGATGAATTTGCTTCAAAAAGTGGTTTGCTATTGGCTGTAGGCCTACACAGAAGAATGTCAGCAAGGAAACATCCTCTGAAGAAACTACTGTGACCTGTAAGGAGGAGCGCAGAAAGATAGCTAGGCTACCTCAAGGTGTTCTTCTGCGATCTTTGGGAAGAATGTTGAAGTTAGAGAGAACAGCAAATGCTATCTCTGGGCCAAAATAATCTTGTAGCAAGGATTCTGTAACAAATAAGGCATCTAACTTCAAAGTCTGAAGAAGGATGAGAATTTCTTGTTTATGGTGTTGAAAGGAATACACTTTGATGAGGAGGCAGTATATACTCTTACTGGGCATTTCTATAGAGCGACTTGAAGGAACGTAGGACCAATAGTGGTTGGTTTTAAGTATGCCAGAGGAGCTGGAAGTGACATTGACATAACTAAACAACTATACTGCAGTGAAAGAAACTAAATCTGAAATAGGGGCAGGGCACAAATTAAAGACTACCTGGAATCCATCTGCTATATCAGACATGCCAACATTGCATTAAGCCCAAGCAAATGTACCTCAGCAAAAAGTGAAAGAATAATTGGCTTGCAGTAGAAGGAGATATGTTTAGGCAAGAGAAGATAAAATAGGGAAATTTCGGTATAATTGGGTCAATGACAATGATTATTTAAAATGCCTTTCCCCATCTTTCAACACACTCTTCCACAGAAAGGGAGCAGATGGAGACTGTATTTCATGTAAATTTGGACTGGATAAGCAAATTAGGAGAGAGAGTGGTAAGAAGATGGCATGGGAGGATGAGTGGGTGAGAGATAAAAGAGTGAAAGCAAATACATTTGGTTTGAGTTTACAGTTTAGAGTAAAAAAGCTGCGCTTGAGTGTATTATATATATTTTTATAGAGAGACCAGAGAGGGAAACACACACACACCGACACACATACACACCTGCAAGCATGCACTAACACGCAATGCACACACACACACAAACACTATATATATTGAGATGAAAGGACAGCAAATGATGAATGATATAAAAAAGATATAACAAATTCTCAGAAGAAGCATTCAAGTGATCATTTAGTACACAATGGAAAGACAAATATAGTTAAAATAAAAAAAAATAGATATAAGAGCTACACTGCGAAAGAAAGTCGAATAAAGTTATTAAATGACAACATTCAGACAGTCAGAAGACTAGTACGCTTAAAAAGGCAATAGAGACAACTGCAAATCCCTTCCACTTCTGGAGCTCAAAGAGACCTGTTTCAAAAACATGTCTATGACATGTTTTAAATACGAGAGGAACAAAACACTTCTGAATGCATTTTATCCAAGACAAAGGCATCCAAGACTAGATATTGAAATAATCTCACAACTAACAAAGCTTGTCACCAGCAGTAGCATACCACACATATAAAGTGTCATGCTACGGTCCATGTGTGCATTCTTCATTCTCATTCAATTAATCAATCAATCAATCAATCAATCAATCAATCAATCAATCAATCACAACATTTGTAAAGGGCGCTACTCGCCCGTGAGGGCCTCAAGGCGCTGGGGGGGGGGGGGGGGGGAGAGGCGCTGCTACTGCTTGAAGAGCCAGGTTTTGAGCGGCTTCCTGAGGGTTAAAGGTCTTCGGTCTGCCGTAGGAGGATGGGGAGGGTGTTCCAGGACTTTGGGGCGAGGTGGGAGAATGATCTGCTGCCGGTGGTCATTCTTCTTATGCGGGGGACAGTGGCGAGGGCGAGGTCGACAGAGCGGAGCTGGCGGTTCGGGATGTAGAAGGTGAGCCGTTTGTTGAGGTATGCCGGACCAGTGTTGTGGAGGGCTTAGTGTGCGTGGGTGAGGAGCTTGAAGGTGATCCTCTTGTTGACGGGGAACCAGTGCAGGTCTCTCAGGTGGGGTGTGATGTGGCTGCGGCAAGGGATGTCGAGGATCAGGCGGGCATGGGTGTTCTGTATGTGTTGCAGTTGTTTCAGTAGTTTGGCCGAGGCTCCCGCATAGAGGGCGTTTACGTAGTCCAGTCTGCTGCTGACGAATGCCTTGGTGACCGTTCTTCTAGTGTCGGTGGGGATCCACTTGTAGATCTTTTGGAGCATGCGGAGGGTGTTGAAGCAGGAGGATGAGATTGCATTGACTTGCTTGGTCATAGAGAGTGTGGAATCGAGGATGAATCCCAGGTTGCGTGCGTGGCCGTTGGGTGTTTGAGCAGCTCCCAGGGCGGTCGGCCACCAGGAGTCGTCCCAGTCTGAAGGTGAGGAGCCAAGGATGAGGACCTCCATTTTGTCCGAGTTCAGCTTCAGACGGCTGTTCTTCTTCCATTAGGCAACGGCTTTCATACCTTCGTGGAGGTCGGTTTTGGCGGTGACAGAGTCCTTGGTGAGTGAGAGGATCAGTTGTGCGTCATCGGCCATCTCGGTACTGTGGGTGCTGTGGAACCCGGACTGTGAAGGGTCCAAGATGTTGTTCTTCTCGAGGTAGTGGGTTAGCTGTTTGTTCACTGTTTTCTCGATGACCTTCGCCAGGAACGGGAGCAGGGAGACGGACCTGAAGTTCTTGAGGTCATGCACATTGGGATCCAAGACGGCGGCGCACAATTAGAAGAGGGAGCCCCGGACCCGCGGACAAGGTAAGTGTGTTTTATTTACTTTATTATGGCTCTGTAACAAAAATAAAGTAGTAGAGGAAGGCGGTAGGGAGGCACGAAGGAAGTGGGGCTTCGCGGAGTGCGGAGGTGGGCGTAGTTTCTCGCCCACTTTGCGTAGCTCCGCAAAGCCCCACTATGCCTGCTACGCCCAGGCTTAGTTCTGGGCAAGGGCAATGTGTAGCTGGTCTTCAGTGATTTTGGTCAAGCAGCGGCGGGGGATCTGTTGGGTGCGGTGGTGCGTGGTAGGGTTCTTGAAGGTGAAGTGGACGCAGCGGTGATCATTCCAGTGGAGTTCTGTGGTGTGGCTGAAGGAGACGTGAGGGCTTGCAGAAAAAATGGGATCAAGCATCTGTCTGGCAGAGTGGGTGGGAGTCGTGATGAACTGTTTGAGTCCGAGGTTGGCGAGGTTGTCGGGCAGGTTGGTGGAGTTGGTGTCATCGTTTTTCTCGAGGTGGAAATTAAGGTCCCCGGGGAGGATGTATTCCGTGGACATAAGAGCATGCGTGCTGATGAAGTCGGCAATGGAATCGCTGAACAGCGCCCGTGGTACGGGGGGCCTGTATATCAGAGTTCCTCTGAGGGTGGTGTTGGGATCAGTGTGGATCTGAAAGTGCAGGTGTTCGGCGGTGCTGAGGGTGTCATCGGAGTTGGTTGAGATCTTGAGGGTGGCCTCGAGGACGATGGCGATTCTACCTCCTACTCCGTTGGTGCGGTCTCTGCGGGTGATCTTGTAGCCGTCCGGGATGGCTATGGCGATGTTAGGAGCCGAGGACTCATTCATCCAGGTCTCGGTCAGGAAACGGATGTCCAGGGAGGATGTGTTGAGCAGGTCCCAGAGTTCAATGGCGTGTTTGCATGCAGAGCGGGTGTTCAGGAGTATGCATCTGAGGTGGTTGCTTCCTGTCCTGGTGGGAGGATTGGCGGGTCTGTTGCTGGTGAAGCTGCAGTTCCGGCAGGAGAAGGGTCCTAGGGTGCGCTTTGGGGCACCCAGCGAATATATATACTCTTGGGATCATTCTACCATTGATGCTTCAATACACTAGTATGGCAGCCTATCCACCCCCACAGTTTAATCTTTGTGTTTACCTGAATTCAGGAGAACATGTGCGGATCCCCTGGGCCATTGTCTGCTCCCTTCAAGACGAGGGTCAACTATGAATGAATGATGAAGACGTTTGTAGAGCGCACGTACACCAGCGGCTTCTTGGCGCTTCGGGACAGGCAAGGGCTAACTGCAAAACGGGGAGATCTTAATCAAATGCTTGAGAAAACAGCCACGTCTTGAGAGCTCTCCTAAATGACTCATAAGAAGAAATGAGACGGAGGTCAAGCGGGAGGGAATTCCAAAGGTGGGGGGCTTGCGACGCAAACCCCCAAGCCTCTTCCGCTTGTAAGGACATAAGGACAACAAATTAAGACCCGCCGAGCGGAGTGCTCGGGAAGGAGTATAACGGTGGAGGAGAGAGGCAATGAACGATGGGCCTTGGTCGCTAAGGGCTTGATAGGTTAAGCAGCCGACCTTAAAAAGGCTGCACTGGACTACAGGGAGCCAGTGTAGGTTTCTCAACAGTGAATTTGCAGAACTTGTCCTGGGCTGCTGAAAAACCAGTCTTGAAGCTTGGTTTTGGACAAGTTGGAGTTGGTGGGACTGGTAGAGAGGAATCCCAATATACAGTGAGTTTGCGTAATCAATGCGGGAAACCACTAGCCCCAGTGTGGCATGGACCAAAGCATCATGGGTAAGGAATCTGCTAATCTTACGGATACGGCGTAGCTGGAAGAAACATACCGATATCACAGATTTAATGTTTCATAGACAGATGCTTACTGGTGGTTACACCCAGACTCTTGACCGAGCTCGCAGGGCAGGGAGCACAGCCCAGTGAGTGTGGCCAAAAGCCCAGATGCCATGGGTTGGTCAGGGGTCCTGTAAGTACCAGCTCAGTCTTGTCTGGGTTAAGCTTGAGCTGATTGGCGCTCATCCAGCTACTGCCTTTTGAATCAGAAGCAATCCTGCCTCGAGAGTAAGTATCTGATACATTTTTTGTGAGTTCACTTTTGGGCGCATCTAAAGAACTTTTGAAAGATTGATTGGTGAATAGGTAGAATAGGTAGAGCATTTTGAAATCCCCACTGTTGTATGCTCTGTAGTACACTCAAATGATGCATAGCTTAAAACTGGTACATCAGGAAATATCACAGGATTAGTGCCAGCGACCACTTCTGCTACACGGTCTATTCGGCACTGAAAACTTAAGCTTTGGTGGCATAATGCTTTTGAGAAACATGGCAGCTTCGAAGGAGAACCAGAACTCGACCACCACAAGAATGACACTTTCCTCCTCTTTAATCAAGGTTTTCATTTCAAGTTATTGCTCTGCTGCTGAATGGGTGTTTATCACACCTTTATGAAGATCCGCAACTTGCCTTGATCTGCTTTGTTCCCAGTGATGAAGGAGGATTTAAATCAATTAGTAGTTTTTATGTAATTTGGTTCACATATTTCAATAAATGTGTTATTATCATGCATAGTTTCAATATGCCATTTGAAAATTGCTTTTAATTGCTCTACAGGCATATTCCCTAACTCTCTATCACAAATTGGTTTATGGTCTCATATTTTTTGCCTGCACACATTATTGTGCAGGATTTATTGTAATCATTCCAGAGCAGATAGATAAGGATTCACAATATTGCTGAAATGTTTATGGACAGTACAGTTCAGTATTCATCATTCACTTTAAATGTGAATTCATCAGAGAAAGCACGCTCCCTAGCCAGCCCTAAAGTTACACTACTGCAGATAAATATGATCAATGTAAATTGTGCACAGTAAAATGTACAGAACTGTCAATTATTCCCTTATTAGGTTGATGCTAAGTGATCTTATGTCAACAGGAGATCACTCTACATTACTGGTGATGTCTGCAGGATAAGGCTCTTGAAAGGGTTCAATCTGCCAATTAGTCTGGTTGATTGGCTAATTTGAGTATAACCAGTCAGAATTGTCATTTACCTGTGACTTAGAAAGCAAAGTGGTAGGTGTCAGTGCTTAATTTATAAAACATTAAGTGTCAGGGTGGCCACTGCTAATTATCAGGTTGCCAAATATCAAGTATATTTAGTTTTGATTTCATTTCATGTTTTGATCAAAGCTCTCAAAGAGCAGATTCTTGAGCTTTTCCTTTGTCACTATGTTTCCATAATTCCACCTTTGCTGCCTTTTTCTCTCTTGGTCTGGGTCGAGATCCTACTAATAATTAGTTCTTGTGCCCCAAAAAAAGTGCCAGCTCCACCTGCAATCACCAGCTCAAACAGAGCCCTGTAAGTGTGTTGCGTGTGTGTTTCAATCTGCTGAACAACCTGATGGATGGATGTTAACATCCGCATGCAGGGCCCAGTCACCATTTTGTGATAAGGTGATGGGGTTCATTGGTGCTTAACCACCAAAAGCTTTTCAAAATAGAACACCCTACAGGCTCTCAATTCTCTCTCTGAGGGAGTAGTAGTTCTACTGAGATCTCAGAGACAGGTCAAGAGCATTCCCAAGCAGCAGAATTTGAACCAGACAAAAAAGTGGTTGTGTTTATACAAATCAGCAATGTATCAGGTGAATCAAGTTAAAGTTACTTAACCCCTTCACTGCGGCGGCCATTCCGCCGCAGTGCTAAGGGGGTGGGGGGGCCGCACGGTGGTCCCGTGCTCGTGACGGAACCGCTCCGTCACGGCACGCGGGTGAGCTGTGCTTGTGACGGAACGGTTCCGTCACGGCCCCGCCCGCTCAATAGAACGCGCCGCACAGGCGCGGAATTCGCGCCGCGCAAGCGCAGCGAACGGGCCGTGACGGAACCGTTCCATCACCAGCACAGCCCACCCGAGGCTCGTGACGGAACGGTTCCGTCAAGAGCATGGGAGGGGTTAAATTTGATGATTCCCATATAACATTCTGAATGCCAGATTGAAATGGGGTCCATAGTCTTTGAGTCAATCAATCAATCAAGGAATTTGTAAAGCGCGCTACTCACCCATAGGGTCTCAAGGCGCTGGGAGGGGGGGGCTACTGCTCGAAGAGCCAGGTCTTGAGCTGTTTCCTGAAGGAGAGATGGTTCTGGGTCAGTCGAAGGTGGGTGGGGAGGGAGTTCCCGGTCTTGGCCGCCAGGTAGGAGAAGGATCTTCCTCCAGAAGTGGTCTTGCGGATGCGTGGGACACTGGCTAGGGCGAGGCTGGCGGGTGGGCGTGTAGAATGTGAGGCGGCTGATGAGGTATGTGGGTCCCAAGTCGTGGACAGCCTTGTGAGCGTGGGTGAGGAGTCTGAACGTGATCCTCTTGCCGACGGGGAGCCAGTGGAGGTCTCTCAACTGGGGGGTGATGTGGCTGGTTCGGGGGTGTCCAGGATAAGTCGTGAGGAGGTGTCTAAAGGCTTGCTGGAAGGTAACCTGTGTATTTCATTTAACCCTTACACTACTGGCAGAAAGAAAAAGAACTTCAGGGAAATTTCATAACTATGAGGCTCAATTTGCTAGTCAGTGAATTTTTGCACTGCATGAATTTTCAATGTTTGACAAAATATGTGATCGCTATGAGCACACCAGCGAAGACAACCAGGTGTAAATAAACAAATGAGATAATTAGATTTAATAGTGCCAAAACTATGCAAATCAATTTCCCTAAAGATAATTTACACTGTAATAGGCAAATGTTAGAAACAATGTCACAACATGATTAGTGCTCACATCAGAGCATGAACGTGTAAGAAATGTCCTGCTGTCAGAGCAATGCAACACAAGTAAGACAAGTAAAGTCAGCCAGACTTACGACAAGAAAAATGTCAGCTTGTCAAATAGAATCTAAAATGTTTGGACAACTGTGTGCCAGTGGCAAGTGTTTGTAAGGGTTTCTGAGAGACCACTGTGAATTTGCAGCTGGGGTACAATCTTGATTTCTCCTAAATGTTGATTTAACCCAGGGTTTAATTTATGCCGGTGTTTGATGGTGCTCTACATCGGTACTTAATGTTTAACACCAGAAATGTTTTATGGTAGTCCACCACAGAGTGGGGCGACTGTTTATTTCTGAACAGAGTACATTAATCTTTAACAATAAAATGACCTTTTAGAAAACTAATTCTAGCCTCTCAATTCCATTCATCCAGCGCTGAGTGGTATAGATGTTGAGAGGCAGATTACGATGTGGCCCGGAAAGGCGCCGACTGTTGGTCGTACCCTTTCAGGGCCACATCTCAGTTCCAACCTCCTCATTACAATCCTGGCAGTCAGAAATTAAACTGGCTGGTCATTCCGGCTGGCTTCCGATGGGCTCAAGGACCCCGGCCAGTCGCAGGCCAGCCTGTAATCCCAAAGGGCGGCCTTTCTGCCTTTGGGATTATGATACTCTGTCAACCCCTTGACTCTGTGACCTCCTGTTGGGGGACGGTGACCTCTGTTCATCCCTCCACTGTGTGGCAGGTACCCTGAGGTGCCTGCCACATGATGCAGGGATCAACACAGACTCCCATTCCTCTATGGGAGCTTGTGTTATGGCCTGTTTGATGAGGTGGTCAGGACTGTTGACCAGAGGTCGGTCGGTCCTGTCTCCGAGCCTGTGTTGGGTGGATGTAAGTCTGCCCAACATCGTAATAGGCCCCTCAGTAGGGAGCAATTATGCAGGCATCGGTCATTGAAACAGAGGGTTAATTTCAAGGCCCTCTGCCTCGTTTTCAAGGCCTTACACGGAATAGGCCCTCTACCCCTGCAATCCAAATTTGCGTGGTATTCCCCAACCAGGCTGCTTCGTTCCTCAGCGGCTAGGTTGGTGAGAGTGCCTAAGTTTAGGAAGACTAGATCAGGGGGTAGATCTTTTGAGGTGGCCGCGGCCAAGCTCTGGAACTCGCTCCCGTGCGAAATCAGGCAAACCAAGGAGCTTCTCCCGTTTAGAAAAAAGGTTAAAACCTGGCTGTTTCCTTAGTATGTGTATCTTGCCCGTTTCTGTCCTGTTCTGTCTGACACTCCCACCCTCTTTGAGCCACCAGCGCCAGGATGCCTGCAAGGTGACAGTGCGCTTTATAAGACACATAAATAAATAAATAAATCAATAAATAAATAAATAAATTGATGGCAGGTCCCGTCGGTAAAGCAAGCTGCAGCGGCCTTGTAGGAGATACCTTGGGCCCTGGCACTAATTTTGTTACAAATTATACACTGCGTTAACCATATGCTTGCATTATGTTGGGCCAACAGGGGACAAGAATGACACTGAAAGCATTGACATCAATCGTGAAGGACAGAGAGCAGCGACCAGCAATGTAAGGCTTTCTGGCCACAATGCTGACTGACAACATATGCAGACAGTTTTACTTTACACATTGCTTCCAAGTTTACAGGACGCCAGGTAGCAACTGGCTACACAGCTAGTAAAACCCAGGAGGCAAATGCGGTTTTAATTATTTTCACCATACTTTTTTTTTACTCTGTGGCCAGCGAAACCACCGAAGGCTTCCGTTTAAGCAATTTTTATGTCTATGTCTATTTTAGAGTTTTCAAAACATTGTAAACATTCATGTAATTCGGTTTTCAAACACTTCAGTGTTCTCTGACAGAAACCTCGTAGTCAAATTTAGATCCGAATAAAGCCTTAGTATGATTAAAAATTTATTTATAGAGGTGGTGAATCTGAGAGTTCCCAAGATGTGTAATATATCCTTTTCCATTTACTACATAAGGTGGTGGAAAAGACAACTCGTTTTAGTAGTGTATCAGCGAGAATATTAGCTGCACAGATATAGAAACTTTCTCCAATGTACTTAATGTACCCGTTTTTAAACATTTAGGGCCTCATTTATGAGGCTGTGCATCACTTTTACGCCGCCGGTGCGTCACTTTTTGTGACGCACCAGTGGCGTAAAAAATGCGCTTTATTGCGCCATATTTACAAAGTGACGCATCTAGGTAGATGCGTCAATTTGTAAACCCCTGCGCCACATTATACCTGGGCCAGGTGTAATGTATGCAAGGGGGGCGTATTGACGCAAGGAAGGGTCGAAGAAGTGACGCAGTGAAATCTATGAGATTTCACTGCGTCACTTTTAGGACGCCGTTGCGTCAAAATCTTGCGCCTGCCTCACAGCAGGCATAAGACTGACGCAGGCCCTTCACATGGGGCTTGACCCATGTGAAAGGACGCATTGCTGGAGTTGCGTCAATTTTGTGACACACTCCAGCAATGCGTCACTTTTGCGCTTACAGATACATCAGAAATACTGACATATCTGTAACTCCTTGCGACATGATGCGTCATACATTAAATATGACGCATCAGGAATGTCGCAAGGAGTGCGCACTGAGAAGTGACGCATCGCTGCTTTCACGCAGCGATGTGTCATTTCTCATAAATGAGGCCCAAAGTTTCGAGAAATCATAATTGATACTTATTTTGTTGACCTTGTTTGGATTAAAATTCTCTTCCTGATCACACTCTTCTTTTTCTTTTACCTCACATATTAAAATAGTCTCGACTCTGCTCTTACCCTTTTTGCTGACTTCTCCGCAGCACCTACACACCGCAGACTGGACAATCAAATGCAATGCTTTAACTATTACGGTAGAAAGTAGCAGTAAACTAATTATTGCAAATCCGTCTTCTAGTCCAAGTGATGCAAAAACATATAGTTATATTAGAGGGGCTGGGTCCTAAGAGCCCCTCAGTACAAACTACAGTTGTCCCAACCGTTTGCGGCAAACCTTAGAAGCATCAATAATTTACTAGGGATTTGAGCCGCAGACTTCTAGTTGATCTCTGTCCGCAAACAGTGTGTTATTGACCATAAATGCTATTTCATTCAAAATAAGCGCAATAAAAATCACACTGTTGTGTATACAAAGACATCTGCTTAGCTGCAACCTCTCTCCATCAGTAAACACGATTTCGTTTTTGGTCTCCTCAACAAACTTGTGCCAGTGAAGCTCGTATCTTCTCATGGCTTTATTCTTTTACAAAAAGTAGATATGCTTTTCTGTTGTCAATTACTGGAGGCGTGCATGCGCTAGAAAGTTTTCTTTAATTTTCGGCACATGGATGTGAATCACAGGGACCATCTTCCTTTTTCTTCTGATCCCCATTTGCCTAACATGGGAAAAAAACATGGGCAAAGCCAATAGGTCTCGCCTATGCAAGATCGGTCGGCCTTTTTGGCCAAAGCTGTTGTTCCCCCGGTTAAATTGGCTCGGATCGAAGGACGCTCCTTCCGCTACTCCGCCTCGCGTTGCTGGAATGAGCTACCTGTTTCCTTAAGAAAGTCACACAGTCTTCTTGCTTTCAGGAAGGTGCTTAAAACTTGGCTCCATTCTGCTTGATCTCACTGTTGACCTGTTGTACAGTTGCTGTGCTGTTTCTCCTTAGTACATTTCTCTTTGCCAAAGCACCGGTACACCCCTCGGGGTAGCCGTGCGCTATAAAAGAGTCCCAACATAACATAACATAACATAGCAAGAGCTATTGACTTTTCTAATATCTTTTGCCATGTTGCATACAAGCTTGGCTGCTGTTCATCTTGGAGAGTGGAGTGCAGTGTAGTGTAGTGTCTTGGAGCGGCATAGAGTGGAGTAGAGTGTCGGAGTACATGTGGGCGAGCCAACACATTAACAGGGAGAGCCGAGGCAAGGGTCTGGCTCGGATCTTAGGACTTGTGCTGAACCCAGAAAATATCTGTTATGTAAATCATACAAATAAACCACCTAAACTATGATAAAAACTCTTCCAAGTTCAAAAAAGCATGTTTGTTTTAACACATGGAAGCTTTGCTATTGATAGACATGCACTGAGAAGTACTTTTCAAAAGTGATTTTTGTGCAATTGGTAGACTGAACTCACATATTTGAAAATGTTTTCATAAACGATAATAAAGAAAAAAGAGTTTTGCCTAAGAGCACGCAATTTAAGCAGGGAAGCTGTGATTTATCCAGTGTTGTATAATGTAATGGGGTTAACTGCTGAAGCGTGATGTGTTGTAGAGTGGAGTAGAGTATCATGGAGTGGTACAGAGTAGAGTGCATTGAGTGGAGTAAAGTGGCATGGAAAGGTGTAGAGTGGAGTGGCGTAAAGTGGAAAAGAGTGTCGGAGTGGAGTAGAGTGTCACCACAGAGTGGCGTGGCATAGAGTGGAGTGGCGCAGAGTGAAGTAGCATAGAGTTGAGTGGCACAGAGTGGAGTAAAGTGTCGTAGACTGAAGTGGCATAGAATAGAGTAGAGTAATGTGGAGTCGAGAAGAATAGAATGGCATGAGAAGAGTGGTGTGGAGTAAAGGAGCATAGAGTAGAGGGGTACAGAGGGGAGTGGAATACAATGGACTGCTGAAGAGGGTCAAAAAGTGGCTTGGGGTGGAGCAGAGTGTTAGAGCAACACCGGAATCCAAGAGAAGGCACTGGAGTGGATCTTCTCGTTCCTCGCCGGAAGAACCCAGAGAGTCCGCCTCCCCCCGTTCCGATCCACAGCCACCGAAGTCATCTGCGGCGTACCTCAAGGATCCTCGCTCAGCCCCACCCTCTTCAACATCTACATGAGCCCATTCGCGGACATCGCATGCCAACACAACCTTAACATCATTTCCTACGCCGACGACACCCAGCTGATCCTCCCCCTCACCAACGACCCCACCACCGCCAGAGCCAGCCTTCACGAAGGAATGAAAGACGTCGTCGAGTGGATGAAGAACAACCGCCTGAAACTGAACTCAGACAAGACGGAAGTCCTCATCCTGGGATCATCCCCCTCCACCTGGGATGACTCCTGGTGGCCCCCTGCCCTGGGCACCACCCCCAAGCCAACGGACCACGCACGAAACCTGGGCTTCATGCTGGACTCCTCCCTCTCGATGACCAAACAAGTCAACGCCGTCTCGTCATCCTGTTTCAACACCCTGCGCATGCTCCGAAAGATCTTTCGATGGATCCCCACCAAAACCAGGAAGACGGTCACCCAGGCACTCGTCACCAGCTGACTGGACTACGGGAACACCCACTTCGCGGGAACCACAGCCAAACTACAGAAAATACTCCAGCGCATACAGAACACCTCCGCACGACTTGTCCTGGACATCCCCCGCCACAACCACATCTCCGCCCACCTCAGAGACCTTTGTTTTTTAGTGTTTTTAATGCATTTCTAACAGTTCTTTAAATTCTATTTCCTTACAATAACATTCCTGTAATCTATGATTTTTTTCAGTGAATGTATACATATATTGCATGAAACAGAAAAAATATTAAAAATGTAAGTCTAAAACAGAAAGAAATTACCAAACAAATAAAAAAATGATTGTTTACAAAAAATATTATAAAAGTTTGAAAGGAAATAAAAATAAAAACAAATACTATAAAATTAAAACTATAAACAAGTATTTATAAAAAATATATGTAACCAATATTTGGAAATGTTTGGTGTCTGAGAATACTGGATCTACTATTCCAACTCCAGTTTTTGCAACAGTAGAGAAATTGGAGGACTTCAGAGGGGTTAAACATTACCTCTCCAAAGAGTGCAACAGTAGGGAAAGCGTTGGACTTCGGACAGTTTAAAAGTACTATTCGCACTCCAGTCTGTACAACTGTAAAGAAGGTGCTGGACTTTCGGAGGGGTTAAATTTACTATTTTTACTCCAGCCTGTGCAACTGTAGGGAAAGTGTTGGACTTTGGAGGGGTGAGATTTACTATTCTCACTCTAGTAGTCTGTACAACAGTAGGGAAAGAGCTGAACTTCGGAGGGGTAAGATTTACTATTCTCACTCCAGTCTGTTCAACAGAAGTGGAAGCGCTGGACTTCGGAGGGGTAGGATTTACTATTCCCACTCCAGTCTGTCAAGCAGTTGGGAAAGCATTGGCTTTTGGAGGGGGTTACATTTACTAATCCTACTCCAGCCAGTGCATCAGTAGGGAAAGCATAGAACTTCAGGGAGGCGGGGAAAAATACTATTCCCACTCCAATCTGTGGGAGGTAGGGAAAGCGCTGGAATTCAGAGAGGTTAAATTATTATTCCTACTCTAGTTTAAGCAACTATATTATATTTTTGAATAACTCTATTCATTTAGAAACAATGTAAAACTCTGAATATAATCATTAATTAGCATAAAATATACAACAATTATTTCATTTACAAAATGCATAAACAATGTAATAATTTTCAATACAAAATAATGGTTATTTTATTACTACTTAATTAACTTTCCGCCCTAAATCCCTACAAACCTAGAAAACCATTCCAGATCTAAAATATAATATAAATAAATACCAATTTACATAATTGATAATCCATTACATAGTTAATTAATAAGTAATTGTTAAATTATCACTCAATTAACTTCCCACTTTACAAACAAGCAGCCCACACCTAAAATATAATTCAAATATATAATTCTTACAGTTTATAAAATCAATTAAATATTTAATGATACATCATTTATTTTTAATTATCAAATTACTTTCCCACCCTATACTCCAACAAACCTAGCAACCCATAACTCAAATATAACTAAAATAAATCAGCATTACATATTTTACATATTTATTAATCCATTCAATAATTAATAAAGAATTATTAATTATTTTTTAAATAATTGTTACTTAACTCCCACATACCCCTACAAACCCAGAATTCGACACTTAAAGCATACCACAATGATATGATTATTCAATTGACATGATTATTCATCCATTAAATAAATATTTAATTATAAATTAACGATAAATATTTATCTTATTTCATTCCCATCCTATACCCCTACAAATGTAGCAACCTGCACCAAACATCTAAGTATAATAAATCAATATTACATAATATACATAATGAATATCAATCACATTAGTATTTTGAAAGTATTAATGAATTAATTATTAATTATTACTCAATTAACTTCCCACCCTATCCCGCTACAAACCCATTAACCTATTACGACACTATACATTTACTATTAACAATTAGATTAAAGATTCTAAATCACTTAAAACTTCAAACTATATTAAAAAAATTAGTAACAACTATACAACCAATTCTAACACATGAAACTAATATATAAACTAACACGCATCATATTATTCGAAAAACAATATTCTTTACAACTGTTATTGAAAACTATATTAACAACGATATTTTTAACAACGATATTACCTGAAAAATCATATTCTTGACAATGATATTTCAGCATCACAATATTTTTGTATCTCAATATATTTTTTCGGATATTTCTGTCTCCCGATATTTACAACTCAATATTTTGTTAAAATACCGCCTTTGGCAAAAGTCATAGTTTTGCTACTTTACAAGCCTGTTTAATCTTCCTCTACTTCCTGCACCATATTCTAGTCTCATTTTACTTTGCACTCTGTGAAGAATTGTTCCCCGTACAGCACTCTGTTCTTTGAAAGTCATCTATGATTGACTTGTCCACGGATGCACAAAATGTCTCTCCTTGAGATAACTCCTTAAAGGGAACGGCTCCTTCTGTCCGAATCATAAGATGTCTGCGACCCCTTCGGAGACAAAGATTTAGGATGGCCAATGTTTTACGTACTAGCATACTCCAGTGCCCACTGACCTAAAATAGAGAGACACCAAGCAAGCAGCCCTCCTGATTGGATCCGTATAGTGAAATGTTGACTGAGTTTTTCCAGACCCAAACACTGTAGCTAGTCCAGTGTATGTATGTCCTAACCAGCTGGCAAGGTGCCCTTATCACGCCTCTCTATGAGACAGTTGAGGAGATTGATACCCCAGTTCGGGCTCTGCCTGCAGCTGCCTGTTTTCAATCTGCAGGCAGGTGGGTCTGCCATGCCCCCTCTGAGATGCTGGTGTCCAGGAAACGGGAGTACAAATCACCATAGTGAAACATGTGCATTTGAAGTTCACATTTCCTCATCTCAGTTGTAGTGGTTAGACCTTAGGCTTTTGAGCTTCAGTTTTCTTATGCAATGTTTACTTTCAGATAGCAGCTATATAAATAAATAAGTTCTTCAGTGCTAGTAGACTAGACAAACCGATTCCATCCCTCTTATGCACACAGGCTCATGCCCTCAGCCTTTTTTCGAAGGTTATTTTTAAATGTACATTACTTTAGAATATTTTGCTTTTCTTTTGGATAGATCACAACAGAAAATAACATCAAATTACCCCCATTTTATTGATATTTACTCAAGAAGTACTGCAATCGATGTATGCTTCTGCAATTGTCTCACTCTCCGCTTTCTGAACCAATGGACGGTAAAACAGACTTCATTTCTGTGCAACTCGGCATGGTTCATTTCACATTATGGATCAGAGAAAAATGTGAGCACTCAGCATGATGAATTAATATTATGGCATGCGGCATCAGTCCATGCAGCGAAATTATGGTTTTATTGATAGTGAAAGAGCGGGAACTGAAGCCAATCACTCTTCACACTCTAGTTATCTGAACTTCCATTAAATGACGTTTAACATGAAGTACATTATTACTAAAGGGTACTTGTGGAGAAGTGTGGCTCACTGGTTAGAAGCAGCAGACCCTGAAGCAGAGGTCAGGCCCGGGACCAGGGTTCAATTCCCAGCGCGGCAGGGTCCTGGGCTCAATGTCCGCGGACTCGATAATTTTCGCCTTGGTGCCTACTCTAATCATGGGTCCCACTCTGCAACTCTGGGCAATAGCTTGCTTAATCTCCACAATGGCCCCAACAGCGCTGGGATGCCTGGCTTCACCTTGGGGGTGCCCAGAAGGGGACATCTCACAGGGGTTCCACAGCGGTATACAGCGCCAGGATACCCTGAGATGGGGCGGCAGTGTGCTTTACAAGTATACACACATTTACATTTAATTAATTAATTAAAATTATGACAATCCAGAATGCTGATAAAACTTTAAAATGTTAGTTTATATTTGGATTTTTTTAGTCTGGTATTTTTAAAAACAGAAAGTGTGTCACTAGGGCCGTGGAAGAAATTGAGCTTTTGAGTGAGGTGTTGAAAACCATCCTCAAGCAAACACAACAAATCTTATCTGGGTGAACAACAAAAGTCACTAAATTAACTTGTGTTTAACGCAGTGCTAGCTTAGCAAAAAAAGAGTCCGATTTAACTTAAAGGCATTGTGCTATGTATTTATGCAGCACAAAAACACTAATAAATTGAAAACACAACACAAGTGATACCCCACACCAATTTAGAAGAATAGAGTCAAATGTAATCAATAAAATGAGACCAAAAATACAAACATCCAATCCAGAGAACCAGAGATATGCAATTTTAAATGCTTAAGTAAAAATAGCGAAAGTCTAACTACGGGTGTCTGGTTGCACTAGACTGGAACCAAGTCACAAGTTCTGGCTCACCACAAAGGAGTACGGGTCAGGTTCAGGAACCAGGTCTGGCCTGCTGAAAAAGTTACCTTCTCAAAGTTTGACACAAAGTTCAAAATTTCATGACTTCACAGGAGGAGTTCAACTGTTGTCAGCCAAGGGTCCAGGACTTGGGGAGGCACCTCTTGGGTTTCAGAAACTGTTGGAAGATCTATTATTGGTAGGGGTAACTGTGCACCTACAACTAGCAATAAAGCCACCAACACAATATAAGGACCAGCCAAGGTTTCAGTGCATTAGCCCCTAGCCCAACCCTTGGTAGCTGGTAGCTGGTGTGTCCCTGAAGCTCAGAATAGGAGGTCAGCCAAATGACCCTTGGCGTTTCTCAGACTAGCCTGTAATGAAGGGAGCAGATCCAGTCTTCCTTCTCAGAGCAGTGCAGGCCTCAAGCAGCAGGATAGACCTCTGAAAAGCAAGGCAGTCCTCAAGCAGCAGGGCAGGCCTCTGCGGAACAAGGCAGGCCTCAAGCAGCATGGCAGTCTTTTTGTAATGAAATGGCAGTCCCTAGAAGAACGAGGTAGGCCTCAAGTAGCAAGGCTGTCCTCTGGGGAATAATACAGGCATCAAGCAGCAGGGCAATCCTCTGTGGGTCAAGGCAGTCTTTCTTCTGTAATAGCCACAGGTCCAGGAGAGTATTGATGAGTGGCTCAGGAAGTCAATATTTATACCTCCTGACCCTCTTTGAAGTGGCAGAAACTTTTAGTCCACCCCAACATCTGGTATTGAAAAGTTCCCTCATTCCCCTTTTATCCCCTGCTCAGACTACGAGGTCTAGTTTAACAAAAGGCTGGTGTCAAGTTCCTTTGTGAGTGTGCTGGTCGCAGCCCTTTGAAATGGAAGTGGGGCAGGAAAGAGCTCCGTACTTCCAATCCTGGCAAGATAGCCCTCTTCCAGCTACACTCTTGCCCTAATGTTCACTGTCTGGGCCCAGTACATATTCCTGATGTGAGAGCAATGAACAGGCCCAGGCTGCTGGAAACTCCTAAAACGCTTCAGAAAGCTTAGGGCTGGAAAATTTCAACTTTCTAAAAGTGCAAAAGGCAAATGCAGGATGCTTGTTTCCGGTAAAGGGAGGATCTGGCTTGGCAGTTCAGGCTGGACTGTTCCTGTGAGGAACAGGGTCACGAGTGATTTGCATATGGCAGGGTCCAAACTGGGGTTGAGTGGTGAGTAAAAGAACAATGGATTAAACCGATTTGTTTGTGACTGGGGTGAATGTCTACATTGTTCAGCATTCCATCCATCATTTGTTCCTTTTGCGTTTGTCGCCCTAAGTGGGAAGGGTATGGCCAGATGTGGCTCCTGTGCTCACTGCAGTACTTGATTCAAGCTAGCTTGGCTGATGAGGGGTGATGCCCCGAAAGTGGTCCCAGGATGCTTGTTTCTGGTCCAAGGAGGACATGGCTTGAAAGGTCGGAGTGGACTGTTCTCATGAGGTACAGGGTCAAGACTGATTTGCTTATGGCTGGGTCCAAACTGGGGTGGCGTGGGGAGCAAAAGAACGATGGCTTAAACCCAGGTCTTTGTAACTGGGGGTGAATGATGTCATTGTTCAGCATCCCCTCCATCATTTGTTCCTTTTGCATCTTTCTA
The DNA here is from genome assembly GCF_964263255.1 of Lissotriton vulgaris. Taxonomy (NCBI): domain Eukaryota; kingdom Metazoa; phylum Chordata; class Amphibia; order Caudata; family Salamandridae; genus Lissotriton; species Lissotriton vulgaris. Next base: position 1,045,158,757 of record NC_141697.1, on the reverse strand, counting down.
AAAGTGGCATTTTCAAAATGGTAATCTAAAATCTAATTTTACTGTTAAAGAGGATTTTAAATTTCAATTTGAGTCCAAACAGGAAATGTATACCTGCTCCAAATCAAAAGGTGGCACTGATTAACTGTAATAAGTTTAGCCAATGTTATCTTATTGGAGAGGTGGACCTAAAAGTAGTAAAAAATGAAGTTAGGGGCTTTTCACTACCAGGACATGTAAAACTTAAAAACACGTGTCCTACTTCTTAAATAGAATGCACCCTATTTAGAACCTACTTTAGGGGTAACTTATATGTATTAAAAAGGAAGGTTTATTCCTGTGAAAAGGTTTATATTGAAAAGTCATATTGGCAATTTAAAACTGCGAATTAGGCTGATGGGAGGCCTGAAAAATGTTTTAAAAGGCTACTATTCTTAGGTGGCACGAGAGCTGCAGCTCACTAGTACCATTTAATTCACAGGCGCTGGATACCCATGGTACCGCATAGGAGCGACTTACAAGTAAATTAAATGTACCAATCAGGTGCAAGCCAATTGTACCATGTTTTAGGCACAGAGCACAAGCACTTTAGCTCTGGTTAGCAGTCCGAAAAGCCAACAAAAATGAGTTTAGAAAATAGAAGGATAGATGGCAAAAAGATTGGGGGTAACCCCGCATGGAGGGCCAAGTTCAACTGGCCATTTCATAGTAAGAATAAGTGATCAGGAGAAAGAGAGTATGTTTCTGTAACAAAATAGAGCTAGAACTAAGGGCCTTATTGCAAATTTGGCAGATGTCCCTTCCTCCGAATTATAAGTGATTTATATCCTATGGCGCCCTGCAATACAGGGAAATGGATATCTGCCAGGGTTTGTTTAAGTATCCTGTCCACCAAATCCCGAAATAGACCCTAAAAATACACATACACAGTAGTATTCTTTAGTGGATTGTCCTAGTCTATAAGGAGGTAGCATGGTACATAGTCAAGTATGTTGGTGGGCAGTCGCTTGTAACTGGGATGTTTAGACTCCGTTCAGCTTTCAATCACTGTCACCACACTAGAACATTAACAAAATGACAGCATGCATATCAATGGGGCCTTAACCAACATACCGACAAATTATACTAGTGAATGATATGGAGTGGGGGGTATATGCAAATCAATACAGAACCACTGAACATTTCAGTCTTGTTTCTCAAGGAAACCCAGAGGACAGGATAGTACTATGGCTTTACAGAGCAGTAAAGAGAGGTTTTTGGTTGCAATTAAGGGTTCCAGCTCCTTTTGTTCTAGATCTTATATCCTTGTAGCTCATGCCAGCTCTAAAGTATGTTGGAGTTCTCCTTGATTCAGAAATCTATACATGCTCCACCAACTAGAGTCTGTGGTGAATACATTAGGTGCTATCTGAGACCGTTAAGGGTAGTGGTAAGCAATCTATCTTTCTCAAAATAAAATAATGAGTTGGTTATTTTTTTATCTCTATCTAGGCTGTACTATTGTGACTGGCATTTACTATCTAAAGCCTGATAAAGTTACTTACTAATATACACCAGAGTCTGGCAAAGAGTCCCTTCTTTATTTTTAACGGAAGACGCCGCTGATGTCAGGGTCTTCACTGAATTTACCCGTTGTAGGGGTATAGGATATTTAGGCTCTGTGTGTTGGAATCAGATTTCTTCCAAAACAAGTTCATGCTTGGTATGCGGATACCTACATTCTGTGATTTTATGTTACTTGTAATGAATTATGTGCTGATGTTTCTAATTGTGTAAACTTTACTAGTACTTAAAAGCTATCCTTCAATGGCTGTAGGTGCATTAGGAATCTGTCAAACAAAATCTGTATTCTTAAGAACAGGACAAAGTCAGTAATGTAATAAGGATTCCACGGACCAGGGTGCAAGCAAGAAAAATGTCCCATTGACCTATGTTTGGGTAGAAAAATACAGCAATTATAAGGATTACATTTCCGCTATGGGTTCTGTGCTCCGGTGCCACCGCGCCTGCTGTTCCAATAGTAGCTACTTCCATGGAGAAGGTTTAAGAAGATTACCTTTAATTAAATCCGAATAGAAACGAGTACCCAATAAAAAGGGCGTAAAAAATTATATACACAATCCATATACATTTTTTGGAACTGCTACTGAGTAAGGGAAATTGTATCTGAGAAATCCCACCCTATCTCTGGGATTACTGGTGTTCAAACACATGAAATACACCCTGCTGCGTGCCTGCTTGAAGATTGTATTGCATGCAAAATACCATTTCAAGAATTTAGCGAAGATTATATTTCATATATATCATTTGGACAGAATGTAAAGTATGTTTTTCATAAAAGTAGTATTTGAGCAGCTGGACATCTGGACTGTATAAATGAAACACAGTTTCCAACATATGTCAATGGAAAACGCCCAAAAGGATCCTGAACTAACAGACTGAAAATTTCTGAAAATATGTTAGCTTTTTTGCAATGATGAGCTGCAATCCACGATTCTCTCTACGTTATGTTCTCAGTCACTGCTTACTATTTACCAATATTTACTTTACTGTATTGTTTATACTTGATACATTTGCGTTTTAAAGATTAAGGAACAACAAATGACCTATAGAGGTTTAAAACCAGCCAGACACCAGAAAGAAAGGTGAGAAAAGCAATGGCATTTTGGCCAATTAAAAAAAAAGGGCAAATGTTAAAATGCTACACAATATAGGAAAACTGCTAATAGTGTGCTTCAGCTATCAAATATCGAGCAAATGCTAGTGGTGGATGTATGACGTTACAACGCATACTTTTACAACGCCTACCTTTACAACGCATTTTTTACACCGCAACATCCATTACAACGCACACCATTACAATGCACGCCATTACAACGAATTCTTTGAAAACAACCTTTACAACGCATTCCACTACAATGCATACTACATTTACAACACATACCATTGCATTGCATTTAAGGTAAGTCTTGGATAGTGTAGGGGTAAAAATTACTATTCTAACTCCAGGGGGTGCAATAGTAGGGTAAGTGTTGGGTAGTGTAGGGGTTAAAATTGCTATTCTAACTCCAGGAGGTGCAACAGTAGGGTAAGTGTTGGATAGTGAAGGGGTAAAACTTACTATTCTAACTCCAGGGGGTGCAACAGTAGTGTAAGTGTTGGATAGTGTAAGGCAGGGGTCTCCAAACCGGTCCTGGAGGGCCGGATCCATGCCATATTTTTAAAATTACTACATGTATCTCAATGGGGATATCCAAAAAATCTGGCATGGATCCGGCCCTCCAGGACCGGTTTGGGGACCCCTGGCGTAAGGGTACTATGTGTTGTAATGCTATGCGTTGTAATGGTATGCGTTGTAATGACTGCGTTGTAATGGCATGCGTTGTAGTGGTGTGCGTTGTAGTGCCATGCATCGTAATGGTTGCGTTGTAAATGCTTGCGTTGTAATGTATGTTGCATTGTAAAAGTTTCGTTGTAATGGTAGTGCGTTGTAAAAGTTGCGTTGTAAAGGTTGTTTCCCGCTAGTGGTTTGTAGGATCTATCACTATTAAGAGAGTTGGTGTCTATGGACTGTGGCGGGACAGTTCAGTAAATAATTTACATATGTATTAATTTCTTTATCATGCAGTACATTTGCAGATTGGCAATATGCCAACCAAAGGCAGCTTCATAGACCTTTGGCAAGAATGGGGTTGAGAGGCGCTAGTGGATAGTCAATAAGGTTCTCAGATGCCAGCTTCTGCTAGTCGATCTACATTTTCCATGAGTGTGTCTCAAATGTGGGCTCCCCGAGAAAAGGGGTCCGGGTTCAGGATGACCAGAAAGTAGGCATTTTCATAAAGTTTGTGATTGTGCCAAAATGGTGGTTGTAATTATATTGCTTCTATTTGACTTTTAGGTCATTAGAGCTTTGCCTGCAGGGCAGGACTGGCCGTAGCGGACACCAGGCATTTTCTCAGTGGCCCAGAAGGGTGGGGGCTAGTTTTCGATCGCTGGGGGGCAGGTTTTGTTACTGGCGCAATATCGGCACTCTGTAACAAAAGCGGCAGCTGTGCTAAAGCAGCCAGCAGCAGTGCTAAAGTGGCAGCTGTGATTCTCACTAGCAATGGCCGGTCCAGAAGAATTGCCAGCACTAGCTTCTGTTTCCAGTCCGGCCCTGATTGCCTGTACCAACATTGGAGTGGTAAAGGTCTTCTAATGCTTACAGATGACAATTGCGGCCTTCATTTATGAGATTATGATGAAGGGCAGCACTGCAAGGAATCTTGCTGCACTGCCCTACATCAAAACAAAAGGACTGGAATGAGCCGTATCTCTGAGATACGGCGCATTCCAGTCCTTTCCCCCTGCACAGGCGCACAATGGGCTGCCATGCACTAACGCAGGCATCCTTGCTACTTGGTGCAAGGGTGCCTGCATTGTGATGCTGATTGATTTTACGCAGGAAGGGATACCTTCCTGCACAAAATCAATCAATTCAGGCAATTTCCTTTTTCTATTTTCTATGTGTAATGCATAATGCAGCACACATTGAAAAAGGAAAAAAAAATATTTGTCTTAGTTGCGCCTCCGAACTCCCCCCTATGGTGGCATTAGATTCTGATCCATTCCCAGGTTTCTGATTTCTCGCAAATCTGGGTATGCTCCATATTCCATGGGTGTTGTGTGGGAACACCCACAGCAACACCCATAAAATGCCCCTTTCACGCAGCGTTCTGCGTGAAAGAGGCACATATTTACAAGGCCATGAAAAGCCACGTAAAGCCTTGTCAATATGTTGTGGCACATTGTGCCACCGTAATGCCAAAAGAGTGACTTTCTGGCAGCGCAAAAGTACCGCAGGGGCCTCATAAATAAGGTCCTGTGTTTCTCTGTGAGAAGTAGACGGTTTGTGCAAGTGTAGGCAATGTGTGTCAGTGAGCTACACATGAGTGGACTAATGTGAATTGTTGAAGTGGGGTGAGGTCATTATGTTTTTGGTTGAGAAACGCTGACATGAAATCAGGATAGTGAATATTTAAAGGAATGTTCACTAAGGGTGTAAATGATGTGATGTGCTTGGGGACAAAAGTAGGTTGTGAGTGAGCTAATGTGATGGATAGTAATATAAGATGTAGGGGAAAGTAAATGCATCTTTAAATATGCCTTAATCCATATATATGAAAATGCAAATGCTCATGTGTACCTTAATGTTCACTATTACATTGTATTAATCAATTGCAATGTCGTTTTCACACCAGCTTGAAGACTAGCCAAAAATAGTATTACTGCATATTAACACACATTGAAATGTACTATGGTTCTCCTCCTCCATGTCATACACGGTATTTTTTTGCTGAACCGTGTTAGCAAAGTGTGGCCTCGTTTCAAAGCTGGCACAGTGAAGCAAGGAGTTTAGAAAGTAGTGGAGTCAACTCCTGTTAGACTTAACTGTAGCTTCTCCTCATACACCTCTGATTCCTCCTAATGGGAAGATGCTTGCACCTGTTCATTAGTTACTGTCAGCTAGTCCTACTCCTATCACATGTTCCTGTTTCTATTCACCTGTATTGGAAAAAAACTGTGCAAATCTGATTAAAAAATGCATGGATTTTAGCATTACATGCTCAAACGGATCAAGGGTGAATCTCTGGTCTTTGAACCTAAAATTGTCTTGCAATAATTTTGAATGCTTGCTGCCTATTCTACATTAATTGCAATTAAGACTTGGCATGATTTCCTGTGTGTGTTTGCATTTACAACCTTGATTGTTGATGTGTAGTGTTTGGCAATTCATAATTCAGCATCAGATTGAAGCTGCCACGAAATATTATTGGAGTGTGGAGTGGTTGTTGCAGCGATTCTGCTCAGAAACAGAACTATTAATGGATTTGATTTGATTTGTGAATTTATAAAGCGCGCGATTGTCCATGGGCGTCTGTGGGCTGGGTAGATGCAGAGAGACTAGGAGTCTGCCGAGACTAAGTTCTAAAAGGAGGTAAACAGCCAGGTTTTTACCTCTTTCCTGAATGAAAGCAAAGATGGGCTATTTTTTATTGCAATTGGAAGAAGATTCCAAGCCTTAGCTGCATGCAGCAGAAAGCTTCTCCACCACCTGACCTGCTTATATTTTGGCACCTGAATCAGTTTGGCTTGGCTAGATCTCAGATTCTTAGATGGCTCATAAAGTTTCAGGTGTGTTATTAAAAACTGAGATCCCATTCCATGTAGGGCTTTATAGGCCAGACACACAGACTTACATCTTATTCTTTTTTCCATTGGAAGCCAGTGGAGGGTTCTTAATCTGTGTGCGATAGGCTCAGATTTGGGAATGTCCAGCACCAGCCGAACTGCTATGTTTTGCAAGCGCTGCAGTTTTGCTAGGTGATGGATCTGTATCCCAGCATACAGAGAGTTTCCATAATCTAGCCTAGATAAGGCCAGAGCTGTAACCACTGTTTTACCAGAATCATAGGAAATAAACGGCAAGAGCTTCCTTATCATTTTCAGAATGTACCATATAGTGGATGCCAATTTGTTTGACTGCGCGTCAAATGACAGTTTGTTGTCCAGTATCACTCCCACATTTTTAACTTTGTTAACTGGGGATTGGCAATCACCTAAGCTATCTGGCCACCACTCCAGGGACCAGATTTTCATGTCTATCCCCAACAGCATGACTTTGCTTTTGCCTCAGTTTAACTTTATGCAGTTACCCTGCAACCAATGATGGATTTGCCTCATGCCGTTTTTAAATCTGTCTGCAGTCTCTTTAGCATTGTTTGCGATTGATACCACTATTTGGGTGTCGTCAGCATAGGAGACTGGTAGGAAGCCACAATTCCTTATTATTGCTGCTAAAGGTACCACGTATAAATTAAAAAGAGTGGGACTTAAAGAAGACCCCTGGGGTACACCACACAGAGAAATCAATGGTTTCCATTTCGCGTCTCTCATCTCCACTGTGAACGTTCTGTTAGACAAGTATGAGGCTAACAGCGTTCGTGCCGACGCATGAGCTCCGACTTCAGCTTGTCGGATCAGGAGTGTATCATGGTTCACCATGTTGAAGGCCGCCAAAAGATCCAAGAGGATCAAGGTGGCCTACCCTTCGGTATCCTGTACACTCCTGAGTCCCTCTACTGCCATGAGCAGGGCTGTTGCCGTTCCATCTCCCTCTCGGAAACCAAATTGTGAGTGGTCTAGAGCATTTACCTCCGAGAGAAATTGAGACAGCTGTTTGTTCAATAATTTCTCCAGTACTTTTGCGGCGAAAGGGATTCTTGCAATAGGTCTATAATCCCGGGTTCCTGTGGGTCTAGATATGTCTTGTTTAGTAACAGCAGAACGGAGGCTGTTTTCCATGCATCTGGGAAGCAGCCAGATTTAACTATTTCTGTAAATAGTAGTCCTAGTTGCTCGCTCAGCAGCTCAGGAAATAGATGCATCACCTTAGGTGGGCAAGGGTCCGTTAGACCCCCAGACTTAGTTATCATTACCACCTAAAGAATCTGTTCTACTGATGGTGGCAAAAAGTGAAATGAGGAGTTATGGGTTAGAGGGAACAGTTCCTCATTAACTATGGGACCATAGAACATCAGTATGGAGGGACTGAGTCTCCATTCCACCTCAGTATCTATAAGCCTGAGTCCGACTACCTATAGTGCCTCACTTACCCTCCACACCTTTCCAGAGAAACAAGTGAACTTTCCCCCTAGAACACAACACTCTCGACTCTCTCAGGGATCACAGTAACAGGACACACCCTTTCGCTCTCTCACTCATACTTGTCCACAATGAGACAAACAAGAAACAAGTAAGAAGTTTATAATATTTATTTAAACTAATGTGTTCTAAGATGTCGTATTTGCGGCATAATTAGAAAACAAATGCATACCAAATATATCAATAGCATGATTAACAAACCATATACCATAAAAGCCCTGTAATTTTATGAAACAGATAAGCCTAACCCCCCCCCCCCTACTGAAGCCAAATGGTTATATATCAAAGATCTCTGAGAGTAGTGATGGGACAAGGTACCTTAGCACACACAGATGGACGTTCTACATCTCAGCTGACACAGTAATCTTGCTTTAGGACCTTTACTCAGTGTGTGTTTCAGAACTTTTTTCCTCAGTTATATGACAAGACATGTTTGCTCACACACAGCTGCTGCATTATCATGTTATGTCTGGGTCTTAGTGCCTGACCAGACAGAATAACAAGGGGCATTGTTGTTTTACCTTGTCTATGGTGTTCAGACTAAATGCCAGAAAAGAACAGAACACAAAAACATATGCAGGTTCTGTATGAAAGTACAATGTGGCAGAAAAGTGAAAGTGTTTATGTAGTAACGTGCAAAAGAAATGCAGACTACAACATGCACAATTAGGCTAACATAGGAAAATTATCAATGGGCCATGCAGGAAACACACAACATGGTAGGTGTAAAGTTTGCTGAAGGGCAGTAGATAGTATGTTTGCTTTGATGGCAGCAGTGACTGATTGACAACTGATAATGGCAGGGTGTTTGGTGTTGTATTTAGAAGGCTGTAAGCAATTTGTTGAGGGGAAAACCTCAACAAACTGGCATCTTTTTTAATCTAGCTTTCCTTGTGTATATGTAAAATTATTGCTGAACAGCATCAGCGATGAAATTCCAGCTGCAACGTGCTTTTTGTATTGAAAGTAAAAGTACCATGTTGAAAGTAGAATTTCAGAACAAAATAAGAGGTGGTAAACTTCAAGCAAACTAAATAAGAAATCAGTTCAAGTTCAGTTCAAGGAATCTTTATTCGAATTTTTCAATTATTAAAAGTACATATCATAATGCATATCCCATGAAATACTGTTATCCATAAAATACAATTTTAAAAAGTACAGGTTAAATTACAGTTTAAACATTTTCCATCATTATTGGATTCCTTGAATAACAGAGCAAATCACATCGAAATGTTCCCTTTGTCATGTGCTTTAGCACTTTGCAAAATGGTAAATTCAACATTAATAGCGAATGAGAAGATGGACGGCAGCGCGGAGCGATGATGGAAACATGTACTTCCAGTTTGGTAACTCCATGTTTTTAACCTTAATGAGATTGACAAACTAGCAACTCAAATTTCCTTCTCTTGCTGGGCACTTTTAGTACACCACTTTATTTTTGACAACTTTGAGGCTCTTACAAGTCTTTTTTAAATTCTCCTTTTATGTTGTCTCAATGCAATGGACTACAGGACACAGCAAGAAAAGATGTCCCTGACACGCCACATTAATCCCTATGATCAACCATAGACAAAGTTCCTCCTAGGTACGATATGTAGCACTGGTGGGAAGGAGACAAACTCCTTCAGAGGTAGACAAAACCACGTCAGCAAGGAATTCTATAAAAGGATTCACTAAGTTCAATATAGATAAGACGGAATTTGTGCCCAGGCATCATTGTTTCAGTCTAAAGCTGCAGTCAGAAGTAAATCACAGCTGGCAATGAACGGGGATACTTGGACTACACAATGCCACAGACTTGCACAATAGACCAGGTGGACACCCGACAGGAGGACTGTCTGTAAGTTTTGAACATGCGATACACATAACAGGCAGTCTAAGGGGATGCGCCGGAATGCTGGAGCATACTTTTTCTGGGTAGTAGAGGGTGCTGGCAAGAGGTGCTGACTCGATGTTGCACTCTTGCATACCCGGAGTGACAGCTACACCTGGACATCTTTGAGTGTGTGCCACAAAATTCTTTTACTGTGTCCAATCTTACAATGAATACCTTCAATATTGTGGGCAAAATGGGTTTCGAGATTCCAAGGGTTGTACAATCAAGCACAAGATGCTTTGGGAACAAGTGGCAAAGCTGAAAGAAGTCTTACTCAGAAATCTACTGGGACGCCGCGAAAGAGCCAGCACAAGCAAGAGACTTGTTGGTATCGGACAAGGCCCGTACTGCTCAGCGGCATCCTGATGAACGAAGCATTAACTAAGGAGAAAGATACTACAGATCTGAACTCTTAATGTGAGTGGTAAGTTAACCACTACAATTAGGGGCTGCAATAAGTCACCTAAGAAATTTGGTCCTGAAGAAAGCCTTGAGAATTTACAAGAAGGCTGAAACATGTCGACCCAGTAGTGCGGTAGACTGGTAACTGGGTCTACGATCCCACTGAATTTGGTTTTATTTTTCTCACATCACTTCTTACAGAATAAAACTTTTGCGCAAAAGTGGTGTAGAGAATTTTAGCTCACAGCACCTGAGCACTTGCACTTGATTCACTGCTTTTATATCTCTGGACACTACTGAAAATCAGTTGGTCTACCTCTGGGTGGAGGACAGCACGTGGACAATCTAAGAACCCTATGATGATGCTGTAACGTTACACCAAGGTGGAAAATCAAGATATACCACCCCCGGCCTCTGTACGTTTGATGAGGGGTTTTTTATGGTTTCAATCTAACCAAGACCCTGATTTCACAGGACAAGTGATCCATTCTCCCCCTGATTATTAATGTTACTCAGAAGTCATACATACAAAGGATAGCCTCAGAACCGGTGCCAATGCCAATCCATAGACCTGTTCAGCTTCATTTTGATATTTTTTTCTAAAACCCCCACTAGCTGGTTACTCAATTTTTCTAAATACCTACGTTTTTTAGAGCAGTTTCACATGTCCTATATAGGATGCTGAATACTAAAAACATTAATTTAGTTTGTTTCTATGAAAAAAACAGCTAAAAAAGGCCCCTGATATGCTGGGAGTATACTGAGACATGTCAGTGTTTACATGTTCGGAAACGGGTCTGTAGGATGTCAAGACATGGGCCAGTGTGAGGAAGATGTCCCACCTCCTGTTATCCCGACACACCCCCTTTATCTCCAGTAAACAGTCAAGGGCAGCACTCCATACACATTTTGCCTACAAAACAGACACACGATTCTAAGACAATGTACTTTCAAGCTATTCATAATGCCGTTTTCCTAAAACCTCTTTAACAAATGTGACGTCACAAATACATTGTCTTTCTGATGAGCTTCATAATACGTTTCGTGGTAATTGCAGCACTAATACCAGAATATTTAATGCTTATTTAAAAAACCTTGGTCCAATAACATGTAGATGAGATTAATCCACGGATGAAACAAATGCAGATTGGAAGTTATTTAAAAAACACTAATTCATGTGTAGCATCAGTTTAAAGTTAAGACTAAAGGAAAGGCTTATTATCTTCAAACCTGCAATATGCTGGCACCAGATGGGAGCTACTGCAAAGGAAAGTGGCATATTAATCATCCGTTTACCATTACATCATATTTTGTACACAATGTTTTTATTCTGAGTGCATTGGCTTCAACATACTGGAAGATATGGCCTCAGAGGATTGAAGCGAACCCAAGCCATTCTGCTGTGTCCCTTATCTTTATCTTTACATTCTGGCCTGTAAAACTTTCCTCTGAGACTATTGCCCTCATTGGTTTGTCATGATACCTGGAAAGTATGTGAACGAGCAGTACAACACCTTCGCTCACCCATGATTTTATCCTTGCACATTTTGCCAGGTGGTAACTAGCCCACTTTTCACAAGGAAGCCAAGATGAAGCAAGGGAAAATGTGTATAATTCAGATGATATAACTATTGTCTCACAATATGCCTTATTTTGCTGAAGAAAATTCTGATTCTTGCAGTAAATGTACCTAAGAGATAAACTACAAGGTGAGGTGATATATGGTGCTGGGGATGAATGTACCACATCCGAGTCAGAATCAGCCCGATTTTGTAAAAGCCTTGTAAAAGAATATCATTAGGCATCAAAGATAAAAGGGGAATCTTGGATATATAAGCTCGCTGCACTGCACATTACATGAAAATTATCATCAGGAAATCTCATTTGGGTACAGATTTGGACTGACCAGGGGGTCTCTAGGTCGATTCAGGAGACTCATCACAGTGAACTACATCAGGAGGACGCCCCCAATTTAGCTCATACATTTCCAACCCAGAGTAGTGATTTGATTAAATCCATAAATTGGAATATTGTTGGTTTAAGAGACCTATTTATGTACAGCACTATCAAATAGGAGATAATTTGCTTTTTAATCCAATGTTCTTATCAAAGAGACCTTGACGTTCTTTGCATATTTTATTGGATTTGGATGAATTTAATATAATGTAATAGAGGGTTTCTAGTGATTGTGTTTGTTTGTATTTATGTATTTTTATCTGTGTTCTTTTTTAAACTTTATTGAAATCGTATGGCATGAATGAACATTTTCATGATACTTTGCACTTTTATGATCTTATTCTTTGAGATCGAATAAAGTTATATTGACTGACTGACTGTGTTTGTTAAAATCAATTCACTGTGGCACACTTTCATACTTGGATCCATACGTGCACCTGACACAAAAAAATCTCAGTCTTTGTCACACATGCTGAGATTGCTTACCAAATTTGGCACAACTAAACTGATTATGGAAGGTGACTAGTATGTGGCAATTGACCTAATGCTTGACTGAACAGTACCTGCTGACGAGTACAATCTGCAGATAGAGCAGTCCTGATGGAAGGGGAAAACCATGGACTGATAGACACATAGTATAACACCTACTAGATAAATTCTGATAATTTTAGACACAGAGTACATAATACATCCTCTTGTATAGACTACTTCTTCATTTTAGGGTTCCTCCTCCAACTCCCACTTCAGATGGACATTATGCTCGGGGTTATTTCTGATCCCTGCCCAATCCGATTGACTCTAGACCTGGGACACTGCCAACCAATGGGAAAGAGAATGCACATGAACACTTTCCATTACAAGTCTCCCAAAGACAAATGCCTCATAAACTCAGAGGACCTCGTCTACTGCTCTGACAATATGCATTCGATAGCTTCACACCAGACTCCATGTGCCACAGCGAAAACAACGTGGTGTGGCCTCTTGATAATAGACTCAGCCACAAAGCGATACAACCCTGGCAGAAAGACACCTAGAGGAGATCATTTTTTTGAACCATGGTTGTCTATAATGCAGTCCACTCCAACCAACTAGAATGTTAAATAAAGGTTGATCGATTTGCTTTTAATACACTCTTCACCTCCAATGTAGATAAAACCTCAAAGAAATGAAAATGGCAACACTATGAAAGAGGTAAAAAGGTAGGCAGAATGATTGCACTCCAACTGCAGCAGTACATCTGGCAGTACCAACCATTAGTGACTCTGGGGCAGACTTCTTACACACCCTGACAATATCTCATAGTCATTTAACTTCTAATATGTATCTTTATATTTGGTCTCACCCGCAATTGACCACATTGAGGAGGATGGATTTCTAGACTCACCACACTTGCCCTCCCTTAATGAGTAAGGATAGAAGCTATTAGATGGGGAAACAACACAGGAAGAAATCAATTAGGTTATCCCCAATGGCCCTAATCTATTGATCTCTCCAATGCTCTTTGATGCCTTGAAGGGAGCTGAAACCACAAATTCCTTTGACGCCAGAGCCAATAAAGCTTTGATCACAATACTTTCAAAGGCATGTGAAGACCCACTGGAATATGGGAATCACAGGCCCATCTCTCTTGTTGCTATAGATATCAAAATTATGGACAAATTCTTAGCAATAAATTCGATAAAGTCATACTGTCCCTGATAAACCCCTCACCGGTTAGGTTTGTTCCCAGATGCTCATCAAGGAACCAACCATTTGAGGACAATAGCACACCTGTTATGGGCGTTAAAAGACTTTAATTAGGAAACTGTGGCTGTTTCACTCGATGTGGAGATGTCCTTTGGTCCAGGGGAATGGTCATACCCGTTCAAGGTGCATGGATAGGTTTGGCTTGGGAAACACGTTTATCCAGAAGATCAGATGTTTGTATCAAACTCCAGAGGCTCAGATTATCGGTGGCTTTTTTGTTTCCCGCGGCTTCCCCACCTGCCAGGGAATGTGAGAGGGCTGCCTTCTTTCCCTCTTACTATTCCTTTTGGCTCTTGAACTACTGGCAAAAGCGCAGAGAAATTCACCTTAGATCTATGTGGTGTCTATTTACACAAGGACAGTGGCAGTGTCTCAGGCACTGCTTTATGCAGAGGAGGTGCTCATGACTATCACCAACCCAGAGGATGTAAACTTAATAGATACCTTTTCCAGATTTTCAGGGTAAGAAGTCAATTGGGGCAAATTTGAAGTAATACCCATGTCATGATGTTCAAGCAGAACCTGGATTGTGGATCATAATTTCAGATGGGAACCTCAAGTAATGAAATACCTGGGGTTCATCATACTATACTGAACACCGTCAGTCAGTCAAAGTCTTTATTTCGATTTACAAAATTATGAAAGACAAATTACATCAATAGTTTAGATAAAAACATGGATTGTAATATATGATCTGCAATCGTCCAGACTTATGTAAAAATCACAAATATAATATCAAATATGTTAAAACATTAATTCATAGGATAGCAAAAGTTGTAAAAACAATGTCTAAAAACAGATTTAAAAGCACTTAGAAAAGTATGCATAAGTACACAGGAGCTATAACAGGACAGTTGTTTGCCTTTACCAGCCCCTATTATAAGGAGCAGTTGTGGATTAAGGGTCAACTAGTGATCATCTCGTAGATTACCAAAATTTCGAGGTTTAAACAAGTAATTTACTACCAATTTTTTATCCCCTCGACTCTGAAGAATAATAACTAACAGGGTTGTGCTCTCATCTTGTTTGCTCAAATAACCAACATCCAGCTCAAGAACTTTGCCACTGCGGCCACTATCGAGTCGTTGGCATTTGTCCTAAGGATTCTTAAGGACTCCATAGCTATTCTTGTACCCAAGTTAGTGCAAATAGGTTTGAGCCATTTGGTCCTGGGTAGATTATAGGCTGGGCATACGGATTATGATCACTTTCGGTCCGTACCTGCACCTCCATGTCCAAAACAGAAGGCCAGTATTCTACATTAAGAAGGATATAATTTATACGAGTACTACTAAAGCCATTATCAAAAGTGTGAGCACCTTTCTTATCTGACTGCATCCGCCCATTTGCTGCCCTCAGTCCCCTTTCCAGACACAGCCCTTTTAGCTGTAGTGCAGCCTCTGTCCATTTTTAATGGGACATAGTTCTAGTCGCGGAACATGCCACTGTGCGTCCTCCTCTGTGCTAAGGTTTCTGTCCTCATGGACCAATCGGAAATACCGGAATAGGAACCTAGCTACGGGTGATGAGACCTCTACTCAAGTCGAGTTAGACAGTCTGCTTGCTTTCTTAGCAGACTGTCTAACTCAACTTAAGTAGAGGTCTCTCATCACCCGTAGCTAGGTTCCTATTCTGGTTTTTCTATGTTCATTACTGAAAGGAGGGTGGACCTAGCTTTATACCCTCTACCTCCCCCCTCTTTTGAGTGTCTCATACTATAATACCCATTATCTCTCAAAAGTGGTGCACTGGTTGGACAGGACACCAGATCTGCCCACATGGATCTCTATTGAGAAAGAATAAGAAAAATGCAGCTCATGGGCTCAAGAAATCCATATCGCTACAAACCCCCTTCCATTAAGGTGTTCCCACCCTTTGTCAGTCACCAGACTTTATCCCACATATTATAGGGATGGCTTGATCAAGATTAGAACCACAAGGCTGTTTTGGGGTAAGCCGAATAGATGTTCATATATCACCTCCACTATGGTCAGAAGAAGAAATACTGTGGTGCATAGAGACGTCACAGCTGTGCACCCTGTGGGTGTGCACATGTGCATGGGTTAGACAATGCTGCTGCTTTCTACTTTAGTATCCTACTGATTTGACTATGTGGAATACATTACTGTTGAATATCTGCTAGACATGGAGCATATGGATAGGCTAGAGGTAGTCTTCTTGCCTCTAACTGAGCTTACATGAAGAGTTTAAAGTTAATTATTTTGCTGGATCTCCTATATCGTGTTACAGAAGCACTGAAAAGGTTCCTTATTTTTTACTCTGCGATTCTACTGCTTCTGAACCATGTGTTGTAATATTGAACCCAATTATATGGTATGAAAACATCAATACAAATTATATGTAAGAAAACAGAAAGTAAATTCCAGGGCTCTAGTAGCTTGTCACACAAATTGCCGATGCCAGTGCTGCTAACGTCACCACCAACACACTTATTATCACACTTGTATGTGACAATTGGAGATCAGCCACAGTTTAAAAAATGCCTAGACACCTTGCATTAATATTTCTTAGCATATTTTGAATTATGAAATACTTGTTGATGTGCTCAGCTCAAAAATAGGCAAACAGTGCCACCATGTGGTCATAAGAGCTAGGGTAGAAAGTTGGGTACCAGTGCTGAGCACCAGCAAACACCAGCTCAAGTTTTGAACTGCTCCTTGAATCAAGTTTATTTAATGTGCTTTTATGTACTGCCTACAAGGTGTCGGATTATTTTTAAACCAAGAACTCATTTCTAAAATTCCGATTTGTTCATTTTTATGCATATTTTTGCTTCAAATTCAGAAATGAGACTGACACTTCAGAATTAAAGTTTAATTTCATTCTCTATTCCTCTACCCATTCTCTGCTGTGCTGTTTTTTTTGCACAAGTACAGGAGGTAATGAGATTGGGGTGTCTGGCCAAGGGCCACTGCTTGCACTGCACTTTCATAAATGCAGTCCTGCTGAGACCCTACTGCAATAGCCTGCCTTTTTATTCATCTCTACTGATAAAGACAATAATCAATACACCACACTTTCAGATAGTGACTAATCACATGCAAGTACAGTTACTTTTCAGCAATAAAGACATAACAAATAAGGGTTTTGCCTTGTCAATGTACCCCTCTGAGGCACTCTTATGTATGTCCCGAAAGAAGACATCCCTCGTTGATTTGCCAGCCTTGTGGTCTCAAAGGAGCAGCCCCACTCGATGCATTGCATAGATGCCCAGGCGGCAGCATGGATATAGTATTTCCGGTGCATCAGTGGTAACCTGGGCAGTAGTCTTCTGGGATCCACGTGTAAGTTAAGTGAATTTACTTGTAACAGACGAGGCCCTTCGTAATTAATCTTTTATGCATGTTAGGTTTGTGAACGCAGAGTTCACAAGTTTTGCCATTTTAATTGTGATCATCTAAACATGTTCTGGCAATAAATGCTTTGCAAGTACTGTCACTGGAGCTAGCATTAGGGTTGCAATGTGAAACATGAATACTGAACACAGAGGAGGACCCCATCGTGACTACTTCCCTACTAGTTCAGTGCTTTTTAGGATGTCTGCAAGGCAAGCACCATTTTACCAGCCTGTGTTGCCTCCTGAAAGTGACACTGATCATCAACACTTAGGGAGAGATCACTGCAAAGCATTCTGGGAGGGGATTTCCCCAGGCTCTTCTATGAAAATGTGTGCAAGGCTTGCTGGCAAAACCCTTTTAATTCAGTGGATACACTGACTCTGAATGCCAGAGGGCTGATGCTCTGAACTTGGACACATGAGCTGGGGTATCCCTCCAGCTTGCAGAACAGCTTTCAGATGTGAACCTCAAAAAGGGCTATGCTGCTGTTGGTGCTTCCAGTACCTGTAGCTGATTGCTGCCACTTTCTTTCTGGCTATGACCAAGTCTGGAGGCCTCTAGTAAAGTTCCAATCACCTGCCTTGCCACTGACCTTTCTCTGTGAAAGCACTCAGACAGCCCAAAGAGACTAGAAATGTGGGTACAAAGCCTTTCAAGCCTCACCATGCAAAAACAACAGTTGATGGACAGAATGCAGAATAATGTCATACATTCACCCCAGTACAGAGATCTGGGCCTAAATCCATCGTTTTTTGCTCACCACACCACCCCAGTTCAGACATGGCAATATGCAAATCAGCCTTGACCCTGTGCCTCATGGGAACAGTCCAGCCCGAACTGCTAAGCCATGTCTTCCCTGGACCGGAATCAAGTATCCTAGGACCAGTTTCTTCAGCCAGGATAGCTTGACTCCAGTGGCTTGAAGAGCACGGGACTCACGTCTGAGCATACCCGTCCCACTCGGGGTGACAAATGCAAAAACAACAGTTGATGGACAGAATGCAGAACAATGTCATACATTCACCTCACCAGACACCAGACGGCTGCACAAGAGAAAATACAACTTCTACAGGTGCGGATGAGCTAAGTGTTAATTTTGCAAGGTAGGTTTACTTCCACACAGCACCAAATTATGTTATTTTATGTTCTTTATTTGATCTTGCCATTGATGGGGTCTGGCAAATGGTTAGCTTAGCATGTAGCCAGCTCAAGGGAGACTTATGTGGTCTACGGCAAGCCCATTTTGGCTGTGGGGCTTTGCCCATTTTTGTGGGCCATGCTACATTCTGTCCAGGTTTAGCATTAAAATTTCCATGCCGGGGGTGAGGAAACACAGACCCAGTCCCTCTAGGTCCTAGACATTCCTTAATTTGAAACGGTGGTTTCCGGACTTGGCACTGGCATTTGACAACACAGAACTTATCACAGTCTGTAGCATGGTTCCAAGTAACAGCTGTTCATTAATTCAGTATCCATTAAAGAAAGGACTCATACCTGCCGCCCAAGCCATACTTATATTGTGGGGCACCTGGAATTGACTGGATTGCCACCCTTGTAGGAGTGTGATGGTTTGCAGTTGTGTTGACACTGTTACTGGCAGTACTGACAGGGGCAGTGGGTGGTGCAAGCTGCAGTGGCCTTGTGAGGAGGGCCCAGGAACCTATTTGTTTTTACAAATTAAGCACTGGTCCCACAGACAACAATATTTCCCATTCTGTGTCTTCAAAACCCCTAACCATAAAGTCATGAGGTAGGCATAACGCCCTGGAGATTGTTAATTCACCTTCCAAAATGTGTGACACTGCCCCTCTTCATTTGTGGACTACCATTGTAGGGGAATGCCCCTTTTGCAATGTCGCCGCCATCATTTTGCCAGATATTTTTTAGCTGTTTTTGGACTCTGCACACTGTCACTGGCTCTAAAAATGTTCTTGCGAGGCTGCAAGGCCTGTAAAAAAGGGATGGGAGGATTGAATGCATGTATTCTATAGCTCTCCGAAAAAGTGAGCTTACAATATGCAACTAGATCTGCCAATCAGTCCATGTAACTACTGATATTGCTCTCTGATAGAGATTCGAGATAATTGGTTCCTTCTTATCCTGATTCTAGCATCCTGGGAGTTCTAGGATTAATTAAAAATCTCAGTTTCTGTACAACAGATATCATTAAAATACATTGGTTAAAAATATAGGAAAAAGTCTAAAACCAGTGACCTCTTTACCGTGGAATATCAATACAGAATCATCATAAGGCTTTTGATCTTATCAGCCAGGCCCAGCTTAGGTATTTGGCCACCCCAGAGGCTGTATCTATTTGAGCGGCAGGTTTTATATGAGAATTGACCAGCTTGTAATTTAGCATTGGGTCTGCTACTAATATGCGAAAATACAAGAAACGTGGGCACTTTCCATGCTGCTAATTAAACTGTAACACATACCTCCTAATAATCTTATTTTATCAAACGAAAAATATGTTTCTATCTTTTGAAAATACTGCATGTGCAGGTTAATTACCTTAGATACCAATTTGATTGTTCATTCAATATGATGACCCTAACACTCGGTGCAAAAGCTGTTGTCTCAGTGTTCCTTATGCTTCAGGGTGCTAGGACCTCTCAAAAGCAGAGATTCAAGCAAAAGAGCAGCCTGTAACAAGATAGAAACACAAGACTTTTGACAACCGCTAGGTCTTTGTGGTCCTCCGTTAGGTAGAAATAGATAACTATTCTTGTTATCCCTACGGACACCTTAGCAGAAAACAATTCTGTATACTGTCATATAGCGTTTGGATCGATGTATGTATGACTATAAGTTGTGGTAGTAAGTATTGGACCCATAGTTCACTCTGCAAACAGTCCTGATGATCTTGAATGCCCTTTATCCTTGGAATGATGGATTGGTGCCTGCTCTGCACAATTCTTTAGAGCTCCTAAATCTCCAAGACCTATACAGACATTCAAGATGGAGTGTAACCCAGCAGTGGAAGGCCCCTAAATACAGCGTAGTTTTTTTTCTCAAAAGAAACTGTGCCCATTGTTTCTAATTGTTATATTTACTCCATTTATATAGCGCTTACTACCCCTGAGGAGGCGTCAAAACACTTTTCGGTGAGTAGCTCGCTTCTCCGGAACCCAAAAAGGATTAGTGGTGAATTAGTATAGGGAAGTATGAAATTAAATTGAGCGGTGGACATGTGAGTCTGTTATTTGGGTTGAAAAGGATAGTGGAGGAATAGAAGAGGGATGGGTTTGTATTTACATAGAGCTTGGTACCCCTGATGAGGCATCAAAGCACTTTTTGTGGAGTAGCACGCTACTCTGGAACCCAAAGAGGACTAGTAGTGAATTAGTATAGAGAAATATACTATTAATTTGAGCGGTGGACACGTGAGTCTGTTAGTTGGATTGAAAAATGATAGTGGAGGGACCGAAGAGGGAAGGGTCTAAAAAGAGTTTAGGTGGAGATCATAGCTGCAGGAGCAGGTTTGGGATGATTAAGTACCACGAGGGCTGAATCCACCAGTGGGGGTATCACTGAATGGGTGCGGGGGTCTGTTTGAAGACTATATACAGAGAAGCAGACGTCATGGGAAGAGACTGGTGCTTTGCCTATATATATATATATATATATATATATATATATAACCTACTGGCGGTCGACAGTAGGTATATATAGTTAGGATTTTTTTGAATAGGGATTTCTGAAAATTCTATGTTGAATAACTTTGGCGTTGATGGACGGAATTGGCTGACATTTTCAGGAAAATGGCACATTTCGTTTCTGAGCGTCCCCTGAAAGTTTGGAGGGGTTTCGTCAAGCGGGGGCCGAGAGAAAAGGGGGGTCCCAAAACATGTTTTTAACATTGAGTTTTCCATAGGGCGGTTGGACTCACTTTTAGCCCGAACGGCTGAATGGATTTCCACCAAACCTGGCAAAATTGTAGGGACTGGTACCCCGATGTGCCTTTGCTATGTCGCAAGATATATGCTCCAGTGGTTTTTCCGAAAATTAACTTTGAAAAATATATATTGGGCTACATTGGGCTATATATATGTTTGAGCCCAAATGTAGCCCAATGTAGCCCAATGTAGCCCAAAGATGGCCACCAGAGACAAAAAAAACAAAATGTAGCCCAAATATCAGCCAGATGTAGCCCAACTATAGCCCAATGACAGAATGTCCCAGAGTGTCCTAAAGAACAACTAGAGCGCTAACAGTCTTACTTATGACAAAACTATGGCACACCTGAAGTCATCTTGATTGGAATAAAGTGTTAACACTTAAAACATTTAATTTGCAAAGGAACAAAATGAGGGGGTTCATTTTGCCATAGAAATGATAAATATATATATATATATATTCACTGAAAAAACCATAGGTTATAGACCATATATAGTTAGGAATTAGCATTTACAAAACCTTGAAAATTCACTGAAAAAACCATAGGTTATAGACCATATATAGTTAGGAATTAGCATTTACAAAACCTTATTTTACTCACACAAAACAATTGAAATTTGCATATATAGTTAGTTGCACTAACTATATATTGCGCACCCGCAATCCACTGCTGATGATGTCACATATTACATCATTCATGACATGGTCAGTGACATCACTGATGACATCACTGATGACATCTCAAATGACATCACTGATGACATCACTGATGACAACATCCAGTGACTGTATGTTTCTGTAAAGTTAAAATATGTCTTACATATTGAAGAATGAGTGGATGTATAAGTGTCTGGATGAAGGATTTAGTAGGTGCATGACTGACTGTATGAGTGAGTGATTAAATGTGTCTCACTGAGTGCATGGGATAGTGACTAAACTTTCTCAATTTGTGCATCATTATGTCTGTTGTTCTGTAAACTGCTGCATGTGTTGATCAGTAGCTATATGAGTAACTATATGGGTTATTGATTGGTTGCCCAAGTATTTGTATGGGAGACTGAGTGTGTGTGTGGGTGGATGGGAGGTGTATGACTCTGTGCATAGATGTGTGAGCATTTGATTCACTAGATGTATGGGTTCAAAAGTGCATGTTGGAACAGCTGTATGGGCGGTTGACTGTGCATGAGTGTATTGGTGAGTGAATGGATATCTCAGTGCTACATGTCAAAGTAAGTACATATGTAAAACACAGTACATGTGAGAGTTGACATATATAAATAACTGTGCATAAGAGCCAGTGAATGTGTGAGTGGCTGTATGGATCATTGTGAACTTGTATCAGGGATTGTATAAAAGAGTAAATATGTGTTAGTATATCTTTGAATAAGTAAGGTGTGTATAACTGTATAGTTGAGGAAATGGAGGTGTGATTGATTCTTTGCATGACTGACTAGGTGTGTGAGTAACTCCATGGATGAGTGACAGTCTGTGAGTGTCTGTTTACACTGATTGTATCTAAAGTTATATTAGAGTCTGAAGAGGTTCATCGTATTATCGCATGAATGATATCATCAGTGATTTGATCAGTAATGTCAAATGAGATGTCATCAGTGATGTCATTTGAGATGTCATTTGAGATGTCATCAGTGATGTCATCAGTGATGTCACTGACCATGTCATGAATGATGTAATATGTGACATCATCAGCAGTGGATTGCGGGTGCGCGATATATAGTTAGTGCAACTAACTATATATGCGAATTTCAATGGTTTTGTGTGAGTAAAATAAGGTTTTGTAAATGCTAGTTCCTAACTATAAATGGTCTATAACCTATGGTTTTTTCAGTGAATATATATATATATATATAAAGGCTCCTTTTGGTCTCTGACTGCATCACCTCAAGGGCCTGGTGTGCGGGAGAAGGACCCGCTTAAATTTGAGAAAGAATCTTCACGGTCAGTCAATTACAAAGATGACTGCAATTATGAACTGAACTACACTTGCAGTCACAGCAGGGCGAGTCTGCTCCATGGACCGTCACCTGAAAATTGGTGACAATCGCTATTAAAAAATCTATACATTTGTAAAACATACTTCATCATTTAAGGGATTATCAAAGCCGACACCAGCCACTTGACAACTGGATAAAAGGCAAACTCGTCCATATAGAGCTTGTCATTTTACAGTTATAAATATCTGTTCCTTACTTCCTTGTTCTAAGTAATTACTTGTTACAGTAAAGAAAAAAAATGAAGTTGAAAGTTAGGGATAAGAAGTTATTACTTTCCCATTTCAGGTTTAGGCCTCTATTTCAATGGGCAGTGACTTACTGTGTTTGGGAATTTGTAAGGAAGAAACACACAGGTGCATGTTGAATTGACTCAGTGCTGAATTGACACTTTATTAAAGTGGTCTCATATTTCTGCGAGCCTGTCTCGTGTGTAATGGGGCCTGGGCGCTGAACACTCAAACGAAGGAGGGAAGAAGAGAAAATAAATGAGCGGCTTGAATAGTTATCCAGATAATTACAAGGATTTTCTGATGATGGGTCTGACAAGCTATTAGACTGGTTAAGCGATTCTCTAATTAGGTCCATTAGTAGTTAATAGAGCTTCGACTTTAAAAAAATTAACCTCATAAAAAGGAGTGAACTCTCTTAAAGCAGAATTTGACATCCAACTTCAAATGGCTCCCCCTGCATTCAACATTCACTTTGTATGCAGGGCCCTCTCGTTGTCATTTATCCAGGTTGAAAGCGCGTCACAGTTTCTTCTTTCATTAGCGAGACAAATAGGCACACCTGACATGCAACTGAAAAGCAAGGGCAAAGCCAACAGATCTAACTATAATGTGCAAGCACATGTAAAAACAAGCATTCACACATGCTTTTTATATGGGTTACATGCAGAAATGCTGTTTAGTATATTAAAGCCTGCCCTATTAGCTTTGCCTGAGCTGGGCACAAAGTATCAAACATGGATTGCTTTTTGTATAAACTGCGTACAGGAGATAAATAATTAAATGATACTTTGTGTGATGTTTGAGTGGACTTTTCAAATGAAAAGTAGTATCTGAGCATACCAACGGAAGCACATTCTTGAAGGTGGTATGATACAGTTAATATCCAATAGCATTAAGTTAAAGTGTAACACTTCTTAGGGTGACGCCAAAGCCCATTCTTTGCATTTTAAATAATTGGTACCAATAGTCTTCTTGACAACACTATCACGCCAGTCGCCAGACCTATAAAGGGCATTCTCTGGAAGCAAAGGACAAATCCTAATTCATGAAATCTACCATCAGGGTGGGGTTTCCACAGTTGTAAATATTGCTTACACGTTTTAGAGCACAGGGACTCTTAGTACAGCGTGTTCAGCCAGTCACTGACAGAGTTTACTCACCACATAGCATCTTCTAATGATTCATCGATTTGTCTTTGTTAGCTGGGTCCACTCATGACCAGCTTTCAAAACAATCCCAAACTTTCTCTATCTAAATTGTGCAACAGAAGTCTATTTTTTCCTTGGCTCGGCTTGTTAAATTTCTTTAACTTAAATATAAAACATTTCCTTCCATTAAAGCAAACAGTGGCTGGCTCCCCTGCACACTCATGGAAAGGCGCTGTGCATGGACGTTCTATTTGGATTTCTCTGTTATACACCTTATTTCCGCCTAGAAATAAAACAAAAGTGCTGTATGAATTCCTTTCTGCCAGTTCTATGAACCAGCTGCCTAGGGTACAGTACTCAAAGGCTCTGTGGAATCTGAAACAAACAAAACTGCAAATCTCCACTAAAAGTAGAGTAGCAGGGGATGCATGTTAGTACTTATTTTTGTGGCTTTTTCACTCAGGATCGACTGAACATTTTTAGGACATGCTGGCACTTAATCCCTATCGTAAGGCTTCACATTGTTTTCTTTTTGTCTGGCCGTGAGGCTCAGGAGCGGGCAGTGCAACTGAGAGCGGTGGGTTGGTGGGGCGGGGTGGAGGGGGATTCGACAGGTGATGACAAGGGAAAATTTGATAAATAATTTATTTTCCTTCATCTTCGTCTGTTGAATCCCTCCCCCCACCCGTCCCCACCGCTCTTACCTGCACGGTCCACTCCTGGTGAGACTTGTGTTCCCCAAAACAATCATACTAAAAATATATCTATACTACTATTATAAAGGAAGAACTTTGAACCTTTGAGGCGGGTAAACTCGGGAACCACAGCGCCAATCCACACACCCAATACATCGTTGTAATCGTGAGGGTATGCAGATGGACATAGGCTATATAAACGTAATAAATATACGTTATTTAAAAAATGTACCAAAAAAAAGTAGTCCCTTGGAAGAAGCGCCGGCCGCGACATGCGTGCTGACGTGAGGAGCGCGGGGAGGAACGGCATCCAGGAGCACGGGGAGGAACGGCGTCCAGGAGCGCAAGGAGGACCGGCGGACATGGCGCGGGGAGGAGCGGTGAGGAGCAGCGGACAGGCGGTGAGGAGCGGCGGACAGGCGGTGAGGAGCAGCGGACAGGCGGTGAGGTGCAGCGGACAGGCGGGGAGGAGCAGTGAGCGGCGGATGAGGTAGGTTATTTATTTATTTATTTAGGAGCGGTGAGCGGCGGAAAAATTAAGCAAAAATGACAATCGTGAGCAAGAGGAAGCAAACGGAGCATTAAAAAAAGTGAGCCAAACGGTGCATTACAGGAGGAAAAAGTTACGTGTGCAGGTTACAAAAGCGTGCATCGTGAGCAAGAGGAAGCAAACGGAGCATTACAAAAGTGAGCCAAAAGGTGCATTACAGGAGGAAAAAGTTATGTGCGCATGTTACAAAAGCATACAAAGTAAACATAGAGGTATAATACTGCATTACAGGAGGAAAAAGTGACGTGTGCAGGTTACAAACGCGTACAAAGTAAACATAGAGGTATAATATGCAATATATGGAGGAAGGCTCCGGGGGACCCACGGACAATGCCGGGGCGGGCGGGGGCCCTGAAGCCTAATTGCTCCTGGACAATGTCGGGACGGGCTGCTAGTATATATATACGTACATACACAAAGGGACATTCATCAGTCATCTTCATCCACAGGTCTGTGTAAATGTCAGTCACACTTTGGTTCTACCCACCTCAGCATTAAGGATGGGCTAATGGATTAGGGGACTTCATTCATTGGCGATCTTGCACTGTAACGGCATTTCGCCCGTTCACATGCTCAACTGCCTTCAAAAGTGTGCACTTCACTGCACACAAGCCCTGTAAGGGGTGTTGGTGCAGCACAGGTGGTAGAGAGCCCATAGCATGCCTGGAACTTAAAATACATGGTAAGTTTTTCTTTTAGGCATGAAAAATTGCATTCCAATGTTTTAAAGAATGGCACAGCAATCCCCATGCTCTGAATAATGTCTCAGTGCAAAATGGCCACTGTAGTCCCGCCTTTGCTCTTGCAAGACTACAGGCCCAATCTCAGGTTTTGACAAGAAGTGCTGTGAGTTTTGAGATAATCCTTTATTGTTACACCAGACATCCTTGGGATGGTTTTCCCCCAACTTATTTGCCTTCCTGTTTTTTGGTGACTTCATTTTTGCTGGCTTTAGGATCTTGGGCACTTAACCACTGTCAACCATTGCTAAAGTGGTTGTGCTCTCTCCTTTAAACATGCCAACATTGGCTTACACCCAATTTGCATATTTGATTTACTTCTAAATCTCGAGTAAAGTGGCACTACATATACCCAGGGCCTGTAAATGGGATGCCGACAGTACTCATTGTGCAACCCACCTAAGTAGGCCTAAGCATCCGTTAAACATGTCTTTAAACATGTCTCTGGCCTACCATTACCCGCCAGCTGTGTGATTTTAAATTGCCATTTTGATTTGGCATGATAAACCTCTTGACAGGCCAAAAACTTCCATTTTAATAGACCTAGGCCAATCCTGGGGTAGGTGTAGTGAAAGAGCCACTTTTGTAGTCTGGCACCCTATTATGACCTCCAACTATCAACATTTTAATTGATTTTAGTGTGCTATTTTACCCTAGCCTTAATGTAGGATGGTCCTGCATTTGCCTGCTTCTCTTCTGCTCTGTAATCTTGCTGTCTTTCAGTGGGAGCTGTTACTGAGTGGAACAGTTTGCCAAGAGCAGAGCATGTGGGATGTGCATTTGAAGGAGTGCAGTTGTGTAGGAATGTGTCAGTGGTGAGAATTAGGAGTTCTTACTATTGGCTTTGACCATTCTATTTTCTGCCTTTATCTTGCTTAATGGCAGGGCTTGCCTATTGGCTTTGGCATAATCTTATGCCATCTTGCATTAGTGACCTATGCTTAAGCGACTCCATCTTCTGAGCCTTTCTAGGTGAGAAGTGATGTTTTGCTTTCACTTGTTTACTGCACTCTGTGCGCTAGTAGAAGCCGGTTCTTATCAGAGGAATGGTCAGGCTCCTTTTCGAAGGCATAGCAAAGGCCTGAATAACCAATGCTGTGTCCCCGGTACAGAGTGGTACGGAATCTGATGGGAAAAGGAGGCAGGGCTTGCTAGAAGCTTCGACCAACGTTTTCACTTGTATTAAAATGAATGGGAATTACTGATTCGGTAAATACAGAATCGGTGTTCACCGATTCGGTAAATACCGAATTGGTAATATCAAATCCTACTGATTCGGTAAAATTTACCGAATAATTAGCTACATTCCATTTAACGATTCTGAAATACCGAATCGGTAAAATTCGGTATTTTAGAATCAGTTAAATAGGATTACCTACATCTAGCCCAAAGTGTCAGACCACCACTGTATTAGACATGCTAGTATAACACAAATACTAATTGAACAAGCAAAATAAAATTCAACATAATAGACATAGAATATACAAAAATATATTTACAAAAATAAGGTCTGATGATTGATAAATTTATAATGTCGCAGATCTCAATTTAAGTGTTCAAGGAGTAGTCCCTTTTCACTTTTTTCAATACTCCTGCAATGAAAATAGGGGGTTGAAAAAACTGCCTCCCAATTGGGATCTGAGTTATATTTCCATTTATCGGTAGGTTCCTTTGGAGCCCCTTATTCTTCCTACCAAGTCCCTATTTTTGAATGTGTCGACGTGTTTCAAACCCAACAATTCAGGGTTCTCCTCAGGGAAATGAACTGGTTGACATTGTTCTTCACTGTTCACTTGCATCTCCCATTTCCTTTCTTGAGTTTGTAATGGCTCAAATGTTGAAGTGAAGCTCTTGCCATTGTCTCTTCATTTAGAGTAGTTCCACTTTTATCATGTCACTTCTGGTAGTTTCACTTCCCTCGTCTATTTTTTTTGAATGATTTCAAAAGTCTCCTGCCTGAACAGGCTCTTTCCGCTACAGCAATAACTGTCTGCGAGACCCAGCCTGCTCTACGCAATACATCGACCACCATACACATTGCTCTCCCTGCTCCTTACAGCCCCTTCCACTGTCAACTGAACTCCTTTCAGTTGGACTAACCTGGTCCCTATATATGTCCCATGCTCCATCGTGACTGGCCTGAACTTGTGACTCACCTGGTCTCTAATGAGTAGATAACTGCGAGCAGCGCTTTTTACTTTAAGGTGCATCACTTAACTGACATCTATAAAATTGCATTCCTCTGGTTCTTCTTATTGGGTTTCTGTCAATTTGATATCAAATAATTTATAAAATTGTACTCTGTTTTTCTAAGTTGGTGTGGAATTTTTCTTGTGTTGTGCTTTCACTTTATTACTATTTGAAGTGCTTTAACAGTGCTCTAAATTAAGCCTGACTACATTTGCGCTAAGCTACCAGAGGGTTAAGAACAGGTTAATTTTGGGTTTGCTGTGACTTCAACGTAACACAAATTGTAGTTGCTGCTTGAGAAGGGTTTTACCCCCCTCAACCAGAAACCAATTTCCAACACTTATTAACCCATAGCCTTAACATGCACTTTTGCTCAACCTTTTATTTATGCATAGCACTTACTCTTGAAGCTCATGCAATATGCAGCCATCCCTTTAATCTTGGTAGCAGGTACTTGCTCAGTGCTTAATCTGAGATGGTGGTTGCAAGTGGGGCCAACTGACACTCATTTCTGGGGACAAGCATTTATTTTTCCTCATCAGATATTGACCATGTACAAGAGAGAAAAACAAAAGCATGAGAAAGAAGGAGAAAGAAGGAGAAAGAGAAAGACAGGAAATTGGGCAAAAAGGGAGAAAGCAGGGACTGGCAAGATTTAGATCAAG
Organism: Lissotriton vulgaris; assembly: GCF_964263255.1. NCBI lineage: Eukaryota > Metazoa > Chordata > Amphibia > Caudata > Salamandridae > Lissotriton > Lissotriton vulgaris. Next base: position 1,045,129,605 of record NC_141697.1, on the reverse strand, counting down.
GGGCAGCATTATCTAGTAGTAAATTAAAGAGGACTGAGGTGCATTCAATAGTAGGTAGCCATGTTATTTGGTGTGCTAATTTTCAAAAGAACATCCTGAAACAGCGTTTTGGGCACCATAACTTATTATTTTACAAATTAAGCACTGCCTTGCTAATCACTCAACGATCTGTCTGCAGTTTGAAAAAAACAGCCATACATAATATGAAAACTTTACCAAATTCTAAAAACAACAGTATTGTTTATCTAAAATATATTTACTAATTCATAATACAAAATAAACAAAATTGACCAGATGTTTTCTATTTGCTTTAAGTAACTACCTCCTACTTCCTGGTTGAACATGATGACCGCTAACACTACCAGACCACTCAAAAGGCAAATAACATGACATCAGGTACAGAATGACAAGTGACAGGAGTAGTGGCTTAAGAGCTTTACCTCAGCGAGATGCTGTAAAATATTGCCTCCTAGAATATTCAAAAGTTGCCTTTCATTTTTTTCTTTCCTCATCTCCCCTTTACTATTTTCACGTATTTTCCACCATCTATGCATTCTACCCTTTTCATGTTTTTAAACTTTTCCTTATTTTTCTTCTTCCTAGTACTTACTTTCTTCATTGGCAATTTTCACTTTCCTTTCTTTCGTATTTCCCTCTTGCAAGAGTCTCGGAACATAATTTTGTCATGTTCATAGTCACGCTGGTAAAAATGCAGGTATGAGGTCTGGAGATGCAGGCAAAGCTCACCACACTGATATTTCACACAGCCCTGGGGATTCCTTCACTGACATTGGCTCAGCCTTTGCTCTATATCTACCTGAAAGTTCACATTAAGGTTTCGAGTTATAGCCCCAATCCATCCACTTGCTGTTGAATAACAAGCATTTACAATGCAATGGTCTCGGCATCATTAAAGGTGGAGCTATTGGCATTGCTCATGACATTTCTTTTTTTTCTTTAAATCATAAATAGATGGCATTGTCATTTACATTGCCAATACACAGCACTCTGCACTCAACAGCACACAGCACTCTGCACTCAACAGCACACACCACTCTGCACTCAACAGCACACACCACTCTGCACTCAACAGCACACACCACTCTGCACTCAACAGCACACACCACTCTGCACTCAACAGCACACACCACTCTGCACCTGCACTCACTGCTCTGCACACTCGCTCTGCACTCACTACTCTGCATTCCGCACTCACTACTCACTACTCACTGCTCTGCACTCATTGCTCTGCACTCACTGCTCTGCACTCATTGCTCTGCACTCACTGCTCTGCACTCACTACTCACTACTCTGCACTCACTACTCACTACTCTGCACTCACTACTCACTACTCTGCACTCACTACTCACTACTCTGCACTCACTACTCACTACTCTGCACTCACTACTCACTACTCTGCACTCACTACTCACTACACTCACTACTCACTACTCTGCACTCACTACTCACTACTCTGCACTCACTACTCACTACTCTGCACTCACTACTCACTACTCTGCACTCACTACTCTGCACTCACTACTCTGCACTCACTACTCTGCACTCACTACTCTGCACTCACTACTCTGCACTCACTACTCTGCACTCACTACTCTGCACTCACTACTCACTACTCTGCACTCACTACTCACTACTCTGCACTCACTACTCACTACTCTGCACTCACTACTCACTACTCTGCACTCACTACTCTGCACTCACTACTCACTACTCTGCACTCACTACTCACTACTCTGCACTCACTACTCACTACTCTGCACTCACTACTCACTACTCTGCACTCACTACTCTGCACTCACTACTCACTACTCTGCACTCACTACTCACTACTCTGCACTCACTACTCACTACTCTGCACTCACTACTCACTACTCTGCACTCACTACTCTGCACTCACTACTCACTACTCTGCACTCACTACTCTGCACTCACTACTCAGCACTCACTACTCTGCACTCACTACTCACTACTCTGCACTCACTACTCACTACTCTGCACTCACTACTCACTACTCTGCACTCACTACTCACTACTCTGCACTCACTACTCTGCACTCACTACTCTGCACTCACTACTCACTACTCTGCACTCACTACTCACTACTCTGCACTCACTACTCTGCACTCACTACTCTGCACTCACTACTCACTACTCTGCACTCACTACTCACTACTCTGCACTCACTACTCACTACTCTGCACTCACTACTCACTACTCTGCACTCACTACTCACTACTCTGCACTCACTACTCTGCACTCACTACTCACTACTCTGCACTCACTACTCTGCACTCACTACTCAGCACTCACTACTCTGCACTCACTACTCACTACTCTGCACTCACTACTCACTACTCTGCACTCACTACTCACTACTCTGCACTCACTACTCACTACTCTGCACTCACTACTCACTACTCTGCACTCACTACTCTGCACTCACTACTCTGCACTCACTACTCTGCACTCACTACTCTGCACTCACTACTCTGCACTCACTACTCACTACTCTGCACTCACTACTCTGCACTCACTACTCACTACTCTGCACTCACTACTCACTACTCTGCACTCACTACTCTGCACTCACTACTCACTACTCTGCACTCACTACTCACTACTCTGCACTCACTACTCACTACTCTGCACTCACTACTCTGCACTCACTACTCACTACTCTGCACTCACTACTCACTACTCTGCACTCACTACTCACTACTCTGCACTCACTACTCACTACTCTGCACTCACTACTCACTACTCTGCACTCACTACTCTGCACTCACTACTCACTACTCTGCACTCACTACTCACTACTCTGCACTCACTACTCACTACTCTGCACTCACTACTCTGCACTCACTACTCACTACTCTGCACTCACAACTCTGCACTCACTACTCACTACTCTGCACTCACTACTCTGCACTCACTACTCTGCACTCACTACTCACTACTCTGCACTCACTACTCACTACTCTGCACTCACTACTCACTACTCTGCACTCACTACTCACTACTCTGCACTCACTACTCACTACTCTGCACTCACTACTCACTACTCTGCACTCACTACTCTGCACTCACTACTCACTACTCTGCACTCACTACTCACTACTCTGCACTCACTACTCACTACTCTGCACTCACTACTCACTACTCTGCACTCACTACTCACTACTCTGCACTCACTACTCACTACTCTGCACTCACTACTCTGCACTCACTACTCACTACTCTGCACTCACTACTCACTACTCTGCACTCACTACTCACTACTCTGCACTCACTACTCACTACTCTGCACTCACTACTCTGCACTCACTACTCACTACTCTGCACTCACTACTCACTACTCTGCACTCACTACTCACTACTCTGCACTCACTACTCACTACTCTGCACTCACTACTCACTACTCTGCACTCACTACTCACTACTCTGCACTCACTACTCACTACTCTGCACTCACTACTCACTACTCTGCACTCACTACTCTGCACTCACTACTCACTACTCTGCACTCACTACTCACTACTCTGCACTCACTACTCTGCACTCACTACTCACTACTCTGCACTCACTACTCACTACTCTGCACTCACTACTCACTACTCTGCACTCACTACTCTGCACTCACTACTCACTACTCTGCACTCACTACTCTGCACTCACTACTCACTACTCTGCACTCACTACTCACTACTCTGCACTCACTACTCACTACTCTGCACTCACTACTCTGCACTCACTACTCACTACTCTGCACTCACTACTCTGCACTCACTACTCTGCACTCACTACTCTGCACTCACTACTCACTACTCTGCACTCACTACTCACTACTCTGCACTCACTACTCACTACTCTGCACTCACTACTCACTACTCTGCACTCACTACTCACTACTCTGCACTCACTACTCACTACTCTGCACTCACTACTCTGCACTCACTACTCACTACTCTGCACTCACTACTCACTACTCTGCACTCACTACTCACTACTCTGCACTCACTACTCACTACTCTGCACTCACTACTCACTACTCTGCACTCACTACTCACTACTCTGCACTCACTACTCACTACTCTGCACTCACTACTCACTACTCTGCACTCACTACTCTGCACTCACTACTCACTACTCTGCACTCACTACTCACTACTCTGCACTCACTACTCTGCACTCACTACTCACTACTCTGCACTCACTACTCACTACTCTGCACTCACTACTCACTACTCACTACTCTGCACTCACTACTCACTACTCTGCACTCACTACTCACTACTCTGCACTCACTACTCTGCACTCACTACTCTGCACTCACTACTCTGCACTCACTACTCTGCACTCACTACTCACTACTCTGCACTCACTACTCTGCACTCACTACTCACTACTCTGCACTCACTACTCTGCACTCACTACTCTGCACTCACTACTCTGCACTCACTACTCTGCACTCACTACTCTGCACTCACTACTCTGCACTCACTACTCTGCACTCACTACTCACTACTCTGCACTCACTACTCTGCACTCACTACTCTGCACTCACTACTCACTACTCTGCACTCACTACTCTGCACTCACTACTCACTACTCTGCACTCACTACTCTGCACTCACTACTCTGCACTCACTACTCACTACTCTGCACTCACTACTCACTACTCTGCACTCACTACTCACTACTCTGCACTCACTACTCACTACTCTGCACTCACTACTCTGCACTCACTACTCTGCACTCACTACTCTGCACTCACTACTCTGCACTCACTACTCTGCACTCACTACTCTGCACTCACTACTCTGCACTTACTACTCTGCACTCACTACTCACTACTCTGCACTCACTACTCACTACTCTGCACTCACTACTCACTACTCTGCACTCACTACTCTGCACTCACTACTCTGCACTCACTACTCTGCACTCACTACTCTGCACTCACTACTCTGCACTCACTACTCTGCACTCACTACTCACTACTCTGCACTCACTACTCACTACTCTGCACTCACTACTCTGCACTCACTACTCACTACTCTGCACTCACTACTCACTACTCTGCACTCACTACTCTGCACTCACTACTCTGCACTCACTACTCTGCACTCACTACTCACTACTCTGCACTCACTACTCACTACTCTGCACTCACTACTCACTACTCTGCACTCACTACTCACTACTCTGCACTCACTACTCACTACTCTGCACTCACTACTCTGCACTCACTACTCTGCACTCACTACTCTGCACTCACTACTCTGCACTCACTACTCTGCACTCACTACTCTGCACTCACTACTCACTACTCTGCACTCACTACTCACTACTCTGCACTCACTACTCTGCACTCACTACTCTGCACTCACTACTCTGCACTCACTACTCTGCACTCACTACTCTGCACTCACTACTCTGCACTCACTACTCTGCACTCACTACTCTGCACTCACTACTCTGCACTCACTACTCACTACTCTGCACTCACTACTCACTACTCTGCACTCACTACTCACTACTCTGCACTCACTACTCACTACTCTGCACTCACTACTCTGCACTCACTACTCTGCACTCACTACTCTGCACTCACTACTCTGCACTCACTACTCTGCACTCACTACTCTGCACTCACTACTCACTACTCTGAACTCACTACTCTGCACTCACTACTCACTACTCTGCACTCACTACTCTGCACTCACTACTCTGCACTCACTACTCACTACTCTGCACTCACTACTCTGCACTCACTACTCTGCACTCACTACTCTGCACTCACTACTCTGCACTCACTACTCACTACTCTGAACTCACTACTCTGCACTCACTACTCACTACTCTGCACTCACTACTCTGCACTCACTACTCTGCACTCACTACTCACTACTCTGCACTCACTACTCTGCACTCACTACTCTGCACTCACTACTCTGCACTCACTACTCTGCACTCACTACTCTGCACTCACTACTCACTACTCTGCACTCCCTACTCTGCACTCACTACACTGCACTCACTACACTGCACTCACTACACTGCCTTCACTACTCTGCACTCACTACACTGCACTCACTACACTGCACTCACTACACTGCACTCACTACTCTGCACTCACTACTCACTACTCTGCACTCACTACTCTGCACTCACTACTCTGCACTCACTACTCTGCACTCACTACTCTGCACTCACTACTCTGCACTCACTACTCTGCACTCACTACTCTGCACTCACTACTCTGCACTCACTACTCACTACTCTGCACTCACTACTCACTACTCTGCACTCACTACTCACTACTCTGCACTCACTACTCTGCACTCACTACTCTGCACTCACTACTCTGCACTCACTACTCTGCACTCACTACTCTGCACTCACTACTCTGCACTCACTACTCTGCACTCACTACTCACTACTCTGCACTCACTACTCTGCACTCACTACTCACTACTCTGCACTCACTACTCACTACTCTGCACTCACTACTCTGCACTCACTACTCACTACTCTGCACTCACTACTCACTACTCTGCACTCACTACTCACTACTCTGCACTCACTACTCACTACTCTGCACTCACTACTCACTACTCTGCACTCACTACTCACTACTCTGCACTCACTACGCTGTACTCACTACTCACTACTCTGTACTCACTACTCATTACACACTACTCTGCACTCACTACTCTGCACTCATTACTCTGCACTCACTACTCACGACTCTGCACTCACTACTCACTACTCTGCACTCACTACTCTGCACTCACTACTCACTACTCTGCACTCACTACTCTGCACTCACTACTCTGCACTCACTACTCTGCACTCACTACTCTGCACTCACTACTCTGCACTCACTACTCTGCACTCACTACTCTGCACTCACTACTCACTACTCTGCACTCACTACTCACGACTCTGCACTCACGACTCTGCACTCACTACTCTGCACTCACTACTCTGCACTCACTACTCTGCACTCACTACTCTGCACTCACTACTCTGCACTCACTACTCTGCACTCACTACTCTGCACTCACTACTCACTACTCTGTACTCACTACTCATTACACACTACTCTGCACTCACTACTCTGCACTCATTACTCTGCACTCACTACTCACTACTCTGCACTCACTACTCACTACTCTGCACTCACTACTCACTACTCTGCACTCATTACTCTGCACTCACTACTCACTACTCTGCACTCATTACTCTGCACTCACTACTCACTACTCTGCACTCATTACTCTGCACTCACTACTCACGACTCTGCACTCACTACTCACGACTCTGCACTCACTACTCTGCACTCACTACTCACTACTCTGCACTCACTACTCTGCACTCACTACTCTGCACTCACTACTCACTACTCTGCACTCACTACTCTGCACTCACTACTCTGCACTCACTACTCTGCACTCACTACTCACTACTCTGTACTCACTACTCATTACACACTACTCTGCACTCACTACTCTGCACTCATTACTCTGCACTCACTACTCACTACTCTGCACTCACTACTCACTACTCTGCACTCACTACTCACTACTCTGCACTCATTACTCTGCACTCACTACTCACTACTCTGCACTCATTACTCTGCACTCACTACTCACTACTCTGCACTCATTACTCTGCACTCACTACTCACGACTCTGCACTCACTACTCACGACTCTGCACTCACTACTCACAACTCTGCACTCACTACTCACGACTCTGCACTCACTACTCACTACTCACTACTCTGCACTCACTACTCTGCACTCACTACTCACTACTCTGCACTCACTACTCACTACTCTGCACTCACTACTCACTACTCTGCACTCACTACTCACTACTCTGCACTCACTACTCTGCACTCACTACTCACTACTCTGCACTCACTACTCACTACTCTGCACTCACTACTCACTACTCTGCACTCACTACTCAGCACTCACTACTCACTACTCAGCACTCACTACTCACTACTCTGCACTCACTACTCACTACTCTGCACTCACTACTCACTACTCTGCACTCACTACTCACTACTCTGCACTCACTACTCACTACTCTGCACTCACTACTCACTACTCACTACTCTGCACTCACTACTCACTACTCTGCACTCACTACTCTGCACTCACTACTCACTACTCTGCACTCACTACTCTGCACTCACTACTCACTACTCTGCACTCACTACTCACTACTCTGCACTCACTACTCACTACTCTGCACTCACTACTCTGCACTCACTACTCTGCACTCACTACTCTGCACTCACTACTCTGCACTCACTACTCTGCACTCACTACTCTGCACTCATTACTCTGCACTCACTACTCACTACTCTGCACTCACTACTCACTACTCTGCACTCACTACTCACTACTCTGCACTCATTACTCTGCACTCACTACTCACTACTCTGCACTCATTACTCTGCACTCACTACTCACTACTCTGCACTCATTACTCTGCACTCACTACTCACGACTCTGCACTCACTACTCACGACTCTGCACTCACTACTCACAACTCTGCACTCACTACTCACGACTCTGCACTCACTACTCACTACTCACTACTCTGCACTCACTACTCTGCACTCACTACTCACTACTCTGCACTCACTACTCACTACTCTGCACTCACTACTCACTACTCTGCACTCACTACTCACTACTCTGCACTCACTACTCTGCACTCACTACTCACTACTCTGCACTCACTACTCACTACTCTGCACTCACTACTCACTACTCTGCACTCACTACTCAGCACTCACTACTCACTACTCAGCACTCACTACTCACTACTCTGCACTCACTACTCACTACTCTGCACTCACTACTCACTACTCTGCACTCACTACTCACTACTCTGCACTCACTACTCACTACTCTGCACTCACTACTCACTACTCACTACTCTGCACTCACTACTCACTACTCTGCACTCACTACTCTGCACTCACTACTCACTACTCTGCACTCACTACTCTGCACTCACTACTCACTACTCTGCACTCACTACTCTGCACTCACTACTCTGCACTCACTACTCTGCACTCACTACTCACTACTCTGCACTCACTACTCACTACTCTGCACTCACTACTCACTACTCTGCACTCACTACTCACTACTCTGCACTCACTACTCACTACTCTGCACTCACTACTCACTACTCTGCACTCACTACTCACTACTCTGCACTCACTACTCTGCACTCACTACTCTGCACTCACTACTCACTACTCTGCACTCACTACTCACTACTCTGCACTCACTACTCACTACTCTGCACTCACTACTCGTTACTCTGCACTCACTACTCTGCACTCACTACTCACTACTCTGCACTCACTACTCACTACTCTGCACTCACTACTCACTACTCTGCACTCACTACTCTGCACTCACTACTCTGCACTCACTACTCTGCACTCACTACTCTGCACTCACTACTCTGCACTCACTACTCTGCACTCACTACTTTGCACTCTGTACTCACTACTCACACTCTGCACTCACACTCTGCACTCACTACTCACACTCTGCACTCACTACTCACTACTCTGCACTCACTACTCTGCACTCACTACTCACTACTCTGCACTCACTACTCACTACTCTGCACTCACTACTCAGCACTCACTACTCACTACTCTGCACTCACTACTCACTACTCTGCACTCACTACTCACTACTCTGCACTCACTACTCTGCACTCACTACTCTGCACTCACTACTCACTACTCTGCACTCACTACTCACTACTCTGCACTCACTACTCTGCACTCACTACTCTGCACTCACTACTCACTACTCTGCACTCACTACTCACTACTCTGCACTCACTACTCTGCACTCACTACTCTGCACTCACTGCTCTGCACTCACTGCTCTGCACTCACTGCTCTGCACTCACTGCTCTGCACTCACTACTCTGCACTCACTACTCTGCACTCACTACTCTGCACTCTGTACTCACTACTCACACTCTGCACTCACACTCTGCACTCACTACTCACTACTCTGCACTCTCTACTCTGCACTCACACTCTGCACTCACACTCTGCACTCACACTCTGCACTCACACTCTGCACTCACTACTCTGCACTCACTACTCTGCACTCACTACTCTGCACTCACTACTCTGCACTCACTACTCTGCACTCACTACTCACTACTCTGCACTCACTACTCACTACTCTGCACTCACTACTCACTACTCTGCACTCACTACTCTGCACTCACTACTCTGCACTCACTACTCACTACTCTGCACTCACTACTCACTACTCTGCACTCACTACTCACTACTCTGCACTCACTACTCGTTACTCTGCACTCACTACTCTGCACTCACTACTCACTACTCTGCACTCACTACTCACTACTCTGCACTCACTACTCACTACTCTGCACTCACTACTCTGCACTCACTACTCTGCACTCACTACTCTGCACTCACTACTCTGCACTCACTACTCTGCACTCACTACTCTGCACTCACTACTCTGCACTCTGTACTCACTACTCACACTCTGCACTCACACTCTGCACTCACTACTCACACTCTGCACTCACTACTCACTACTCTGCACTCACTACTCTGCACTCACTACTCACTACTCTGCACTCACTACTCACTACTCTGCACTCACTACTCAGCACTCACTACTCACTACTCTGCACTCACTACTCACTACTCTGCACTCACTACTCACTACTCTGCACTCACTACTCTGCACTCACTACTCTGCACTCACTACTCACTACTCTGCACTCACTACTCACTACTCTGCACTCACTACTCTGCACTCACTACTCTGCACTCACTACTCACTACTCTGCACTCACTACTCACTACTCTGCACTCACTACTCTGCACTCACTACTCTGCACTCACTGCTCTGCACTCACTGCTCTGCACTCACTGCTCTGCACTCACTGCTCTGCACTCACTACTCTGCACTCACTACTCTGCACTCTGTACTCACTACTCACACTCTGCACTCACACTCTGCACTCACTACTCACACTCTGCACTCACTACTCTGCACTCACTACTCACTACTCTGCACTCTCTACTCTGCACTCACACTCTGCACTCACACTCTGCACTCACACTCTGCACTCACACTCTGCACTCACACTCTGCACGCTGCATTCACACTCTGCACACTCACTCTGCACTCACTACTTCACACTCTGCACTCACACTCTGCTCACTCACTCTGCACTCACTACTTCACACTCTGCACTCAGCTCACTCTGAACTGTGCGCACTCTGCACTTACACTATAATAATCCTTATGCAGAATTCCTCTAAAGTATAAGCAGCTTGGGTTTTTCCTATAGGCGCCAAAGAGTCAATGATAGGAAAAGAGGGCAGAGAGTGCTAACCCCATCTCCCCACCCACAGACAACCAAAAATTATCTTCTGCGTTGCTTTGTTCTAATAATATGAATAAGGAATTTAAAGTATATGTATGGGCGAGTGGAAGGTGATCTATCGTATTCAATATATTCTTAACACAATTGGTGTTCATGGTTACCTTTACAAACGTGAGATGAAGATGATGCTCACTTTTTAGTTATATAAGGATATTTTGTCGAGTACATTCAAGTTCAACCCACTGGCTGTAAGCAACAAGCTGAGGATCAACAGGCGCGAAACAGCGTGGCGGGCGCGCACGAGACGCAGCGTGGGCGTGCACATTAGCTGAAGATCCCCGGAGAAGACACCGAGTCTGCTTGCTGCCATGACTGACCTGCTGCGAGGGAAAGTGCCTGGTGAGTGGGGTTCGAGGGGGGGTGGCAGAGAGGGAGTGGGCAGAGAGGGAGGGTGGGTGTGTGTGTGTGTGTGTGTGTGTGTGTGCGCGTGCGTGAGTGTGTGCTTCCGTGAGTGTGAATGTGGAGCAAGAGATGTGCACGGCTCCAGGAGGCTCGGCATGCGCGTCCACGAGATGCAATCGGCGCTCGTTCACTGCTCTGGCTCCGTTGAGAGTGAACTTAGTGACAATAGGTCTCGAAGCCGAGACCTAAAAAAGCAGCTCAATGTCTTTCCCTGCAACTGCCCATGTGACTGGTGGCAACTTGATCTGGACTGGACCCTGCTGTTTGGCCTCTGTCTGACACCTTGTGTGTCTCAAAGTGCTTCTACTGAGATCCTGGGGGGCTTTAGAAGTGTAATCCTGTTGTGGATTGGGACTAAAATTACTAAAATCACAAGGTACAATCTTTGACCAGGACAAACATGGTTTGCTTTCTGCATTGTGTTCAGCTCAAACTTTCATTGGTATTTATGCTCCTTGGTGCTATTACTACTTACAACTTTAAAAAGTCATATCTCCGGCACCATTATCGGATTTTTGTCATTTTTGGATAATTGTTTTTATTATATTTTACTTTAATTTTCTAATTCAGCATTAACATCCAAAACGAGCATTTCCACATTACAAACAACTACCCAGTTAATCCTTGAAATGCCACCACACATTTTCTAGGGAAATCAGCATAAAGCAATTCACAAATGTCCAGGAGATTTGTGCAGGATGGGCGTTAGGTGATAGTAGGAGTGGTTACTTCTCTGCCAAAATCCAGTATTTTCCTAGCTGGGGTGAGGAGGGCCTTGCTCAGGGCACAATCCAGTGTCAGCTGAGAGCCTTCTATCTCAATGCTAAGGAACGCCCTCATCGATCTCATTTTTGTTCATATTTCCTAGGGCAACCCCTAGCAGCGTAGACCACTTTTTCAACTGCCATGCAAGCATCCATTCCACACAGCCCATTGTTCCTTAGTAGGGTCCTCCTGTACCCCCCCAAAACCCACACCAGACCCATTTTGGCTGCCACCAAACCCAACAAGCCGAACAATAACTTTTTATGAGGCATATCTACATCTACTAGTACTCCGAAGAGTACAATTTGGGGGATAAGCGTTATCTCTCCTTCTAGTATGGTCCCCAATTGTGTCGCTATTGTCAACCTGTATTGGTGTATCCTTGGGAATTACAATATGGTGTGCTCGAATAACCTGACGTGTTTTGCAGCACAGGCAGGAGGACTGTAGGATCTTCCCCATCTTCTGCAACCTGTCCAGACACTGTAGACCCTGTGGAGGATTTTAAGCCATATCTAGCAGAAACACGCTCTAATGGCGACCTCCTGAGGGTGCATCAGCACTGCCGCCCAGGCTACATCCTCCATATCTCCCACATCTCGCTCCCAGCATTACCAGAGGCCTCTAAGGCCACCGGGCTGTTGTTAATGATTACCCTGTATGCAGACAATATTGTAACCTTCCCCAAGGGTTCGGGCAGGAGGTGGGTTTCCAGTGGGGATGCATCTGGCTAGGAGGCCAAGTCTGCCGCCTCAGCATGCATGGCATGTCAAAGCTGGGTGTATTTGTAGTGCTGCATGTGTGAGAGGCCATACTCCTGTACAGGCAAGCGATTTGTGAGTCCCAACAGCCATCACATTTTCTAGGCAGACTATGCCACCCACCTCTCCTGTATTGAAGCCATGTAGCTTGCTAACTTCATGTAATGTTTCCCCCACCCAAAGAGGTGTGGTCTTAGCGACCCCTATGTACTGATATGTAATATATTGGTATGTACATAGACAATGGAGTAGGTGTGCGGAAGGTGCTGTAGGACCCCCAAAATAACCTTGCCGAAGGCCATCCTTCAAGATGGATTTGACTAGAGATGTGTGTACCTTAGAGCAGTCAAGACAGGGTGGATATTGGCAAAGTAAGGTAGCTCCTTAGTCCCTCTGATTTTTAATATTTCTTTTAAAGTTGGTAGGGCAAAGGGGCTAACCTTATCTGGCCAAGTAAACATCCTAATCAGGACCGGACTGGCAAACCAAAGCAGTCCTGGCAAACTTTGAAGACCAGCCCCCATACGGTGCATAGAGAGTGCAGTGTGCGATCCTGATCACTACAAAGAGAGCGTTTGGGAAGGTTCTCCCAGCAAGAAAAAATGGGAAAAAATGTTGTATTCTACAACACATTTGTCATTATATATTCAATTCAGTTAGCGTATAAAGCATAGTAAATTATGACCCTGCTGTGCACCAGGAAAAGACAATCTTTGTTGGGGCTCTTCAATGATTCCCTCAATATCACCCTCCCACAGGGTCTCTCATCTCTCCGAGCCCCCATTTCACATGTATTTTGCTATCTCATAACAGTGTAGGGAGTTGGAGCACTTTACATCACACACATATACAGAGACAATGAATCATACGTGTGAAAATCAGTGTATAAAAAATGTTACATAAGGTAAAGGGGACTATAAGGTGTAGGATTCACATGTCATGCATACTGGTGGACATTGTTTAAGAGTGCTTGGCCTAGAGAAGCATAAACTCAGAATTCAGAACATGACACAGTGGTTAGGGTTGACTTTAATAGTAACAATTTAGTTCTACCCAAACAAACCTTTTTAGCACCATCAGGCTAATGAAAGGCTGGAGAAGAAGCATCACTTTCTAACCTGTACCATGCAGTGTGCATGCAGCTCTTTGATGGCAGTTCAAAGCTCACTGTGCCGGATTACAATTGTCACTCATGAACAGCACAGAAACAAAAGAATCTGTGACAAAAGCAGTAACCTATTGAGCTATGCACATAAAATATTGTTCTATGAAATAAATGGTACATGTTCTTTGCAGCAGGCATATTATCCCTCTGCACCACCTTATGTGAGTCAAAACTGCCATTAGACAAAACTTTAATTTTTCTCCAGCAGGTACATTAATCACCAGAGTTGTCTTGACACTGTTATTGTTGCCTGAACACTGCTGAATATATGAGGAACTTTGCAGTGACTTTAAAACTGCTGCACTGCTACAAAACCGGCCCCCACTCGCGAAACCAGACCCCAAGCCTTCCAGCCTCATGGAGAAATGCCCATGTCCGGTACAGCCAGTTCGGATTTGATCCTCACCCAGTGTACAGCTTTATTGAGTTTAGATGAGGTGTCTTTATAAACTCTTTGCCACAGGGATTGTATCCTTACTGCCACTCAAGGGGTTGCCTCAGCAAAAGGTACAACACAGGTAATGAGGCACATCAGAATAATTCATGCCAGGTCATTCATCTTTCTGACAACCATGCCCAGAACCACCCGCTTATCCCCTTATCCTGGCCCACTGATTAATTTACCTTTTTGTTAATTGGTCAGTTTTATCATGCTAGAGCAGTAGGAACAGTTGATGATAGTGCAGTTGGAACAGTTGCGTCAAAGCATGTATTTCAACGCATGTACAGCTAAGTACGTTGGGCTGCGGAATAGCAACACCAACAATATTGTGAGACAAGAATATTGAGGAGAGAATATCAGGGGCAACCTTTCAAATGTAAGTGGATATAGGGAAGTAAACATTTTCTTTTCCTAACTCCACATCTACAT
This sequence comes from Lissotriton vulgaris, assembly GCF_964263255.1. NCBI lineage: Eukaryota > Metazoa > Chordata > Amphibia > Caudata > Salamandridae > Lissotriton > Lissotriton vulgaris. Next base: position 1,045,114,122 of record NC_141697.1, on the reverse strand, counting down.
ACTTTGAAGATATATGTATTGTGTAGGTGCACATAGTTGGAGTTAGGTATAGAAAATCTAGACTTACATGTCAATATTTTATTTTCAATTTTTTATTCTGTGCTCAATATTTTGTCCCCCGCATAGTGTGGTTTCAATATTCAGATACTAGGTACCCCAAATATTTCAGCCTTGTGGTGTGCTTTTCAGCATTAAGGAAATAGACACCTAAGAATGGCAGAAGAGTTTCATGGGTTCTCACAGATTTCTTAGTTTTTATTCGCCAGTAAATGAGGTGACTGGCAAAATCACAAGTCACCGCATGTAATGAGCGCCATACTATGACATTGATTTCCTTTTAAATGAATTGCATGCAAACCTGCAAAGTACAAAAACTGATACTGGACTACTTCAAAGGAAAATCTTGGCCTGGCCCTTTTGCCATATTAAAATTAAATTATGAGACCACGTCCTCATACCAGTTAAGCCAGGCTGTGGACGGAGCCCACAGCACTCCAACAAGATCTAGTTATTTTCGGATTGGGAACCCACAGCACTCCGACAAGACCTCTTCATCTCCGGATTGGGATCCTTAGTGTTTGGGACTCACTAAGGACCAAACTCTACAAAAGCCAGTTTCAGGTCCCAAGGCAGGAAAAGCACAAGCACTTTCAATAAAGAACACTGATCAAGGGCATTTTTACAGGCACGGCTAAAGAGAAACGGAAGAACTGGAAGGCGGACTACCTTGAGGGCTCACTGAGTAAAGGAACGCTACTAACATGAACTATAAGCCTTAGGCTATCGCACAGAGCACAGGCTAGGGCCAGATACATGCTGCTAAAAGGTGAGGGCTACACAGCGGGAGAACTAAAGGGATAGAACTCTGGGAATACTGTTCACATGGGTAGCTAATGTACTCTTTTTTGGGGGTTTAGTATCATGGTTTTTTTACTGTTTTATCTGCTATGCAATGGTTTTCATTAACGTATGCAAATAAATATTTACACTTTCCACCCGCATGCAAACCTATCTCAAGCGGATATTCTATCAAATGTGGCAGAACTCTGAACTGTTGTGGGAAATGCTGGAGACTCCTGGCCTCAAGCAATATGATCACACTTTGAATCACTATTAAACAGTAGAGCACATTTAAATAATCAACACTGGTCATCCAAAAGAATCAAAAATGTAATATAAATTCTGTTGTATCACCTACAAATCCGTTTTTCTCAAACAATTCATCGTACCTTCATAGCAATCAGTACCTTCATAGCAATCAGTACCTTCATAGCAATCAGCGAAGTGATATTAGAAACAAAGAAAAGACAACTATGAATCAGGTTATCACATATCTACTACAAACATTTTGGAATGAATTGCTAGAAGAAATTAGACTGTTGCTTATAGTCATGATATTCTGGAATATGTGGAAATTCTACTTTCTGGAAACATGCCATGACAGAAACTATTCCTCAATTACTTGCCTAGGTTCATGCACATCTCTTCATTGTACTTCCTCTGTATATGTCTACAGAACTCCAGGGCTGGGAGACATGATAATTGGATCGGACAGTGGTAAACTACGGATTTAAATAATGTGTGAAAAGGCTTCCCCCTTTTTAGGACCTTTGGGTTGTACATGCACAGGGATGGACCGCTTATAAATAATGTAACAAAACCAATGTTAGTGCAAAATGCTTCCTTCAGACATTTTTTACATATATACCTTGGAAGATGAGAATGAAAGGCTGAAGGAAGAGTATTATGAATTAAGAATGAGAATTCCTAAGCATTGAAGACGGTGACAAACATCATAGACACAGTTTGAAAAAAGTCTTTCTAGACTTCCTATGCATTTCATTCAATGCCAGCTTTGTTTTAGCAGTTTCTGAAATGGGAACTGATCTGACCGCACCCACTGTTTAGGCCTAGTGTGCAAATACATGGACCTGATTGATTAACAAATCTATCCAGGTCTCTTAGAGCTTGATTTAAAATGTACTCTTTAGATGTTTAATCTATTTTGCGGTCTGACAAGAGCAGAAAGTTTGCCAATAGAACTGGAACAGGCCTTAAGAGTTTTAGGTCTGTCCCCAAAGTTTTGCATAGGAAGCTCCATCAGAGTCAACCTTATTGAAGGCATCAAAAATCAAGATCAAGATTTTGGGGCAAGGTTTAAGATTTGTCCAATCAATGAAATAGTGCTTACCATACTGTGATAAAGAGGTATTCTTTTGAAGCACATTTTGGCTTGATAATGAATGACAGAGCAAAATGAATTGGCTATCTCTAAAATGTTATTGCCCCTCTACCTGCATCCTTGCACAGCGCATAGCGCACTTGGAATTTGACCACAGCCCCGGTCCACCGCGGCAGGAGCCGGTTGAGTGGAGGGCAGGCCAAATTACTTTAAAAATCAGCGAAAGTGGACGCTCTGCGGAGCATGGGGAGACGGTCAGTAGTGTTTTCCGCCTGCGCTGAACGCAGCGATCCTCACTTCACCCCCCATCTCTTGACAGAATCTGGGCACATTTGTTTTTACTCTCACTGTATTTTAATTCCTGCACATTGCCCCCCTGCCCTCCTACCTGCGTCCTTGCACAGCGCATAGCGCACTTGGACTTTAACCTCAGCCCTGGTCAACCGCGGCAGGAGCCATTTGAGTGGAGGGCGGGGCCAAACTCTCCTCCCTGTCAATTAGGCTACATGACGGGGGAGGGAAAGTGGAGGAATTGATTCAGGATATCCCCTATATTAAGCACATGGGTCAGAGGACGTGTAGCATACGCACACGCAGCGGGCGCGCCGCTGGCACACCAAAGGTGCACCAAAGGCAAGCCTGTCTGGGCCCGTCCGCGCCTGGCCCGCATCCAGTGCCAGCCATGCTGCCCAACTACAATCAGATCCTAGAGTAGTACTTACCAGGGAGCAAATCCTTGAACTAAGGTCCAATGGCTACTCTAATCCCACCCAGAAGGATCTCGCTGCATGGATCTGCAATCATGACTTTTAACCTTAATGATGGCAAAGATACAAGAAGCAAAGCACTGGAAACAATTACTCCCCCTAAATTACCTATATTAGCTACGAACATCAGAGCCTTATAAACTGTAGGTAACTCCCTAAGCATGCCAATGACATATGGCTGCTCTTAGAAACAAAAACCTGGGGTATGATTTTCTAACTGAAACATGGTTCAGAGACAGCACTACACCAGCTGTCTACCTGGCCATCCCAAATGAAATGACTATAAAATAGTGGCGGAAAACAGAGAACAGAATAGACCCGGAGGTGGCCTAGCCATCATTGTCAAAAAGGAGTGGGAAATATCACACTTAAAACTAGTAACCAAAGATGTGCTGGAAGCTATCTCCTTTAAGGTTACTATCACCCCCACACTTAGCATAGCAGGAATACTTATCTAGAGACCACCTGGCTCAAAATCCAGCGAGCTATGGAACATGTGCGACTTAATAGCTGATCACTCGCTGAAGTACACAAATTATCTGGTCTTAGGGGACTTTAACATTCATATAGATGAGGCACATTGCTCCTCAGCGTCCCAACTGATCGATTTCCTTAAAGGTATAAATCATGATCAAATGGTTACAGCACCTACACATAAAGTTGAACATTTTTTAAATCTTGTTTTTACAAATATCTCTACCCTGGTGGCTGAGAAACCGATCCCCGTGACATGGTCAGACCACTACTTGGTCCCATGCAATCTTAGCTTCACTACCAGCCTAGACAGCACGGACAATAAACAGGAGTTTCGAAGAAATTGGCGGAAAATCACCCCAGACACTATTGGCCCTATACTTCAGAATACTTCTCATGTTTTATCAGGTGAACCTGATAGTGATGCAATAACGTTTAATCATTGGGTCACTACCACTTTGGATACTATTGCACCCCTGAAAGAAAGAAAATCAGCCAGGCTTAAACCCTCCGCACCCTGGGTTAGGCAAGATCTCCAACTAGAAAAAAGCTGTTGCAAAAGACTTGAGCGAATAGGGCGAAAATCCTACAGCATGGATGCAAAAAATATCTATAGGAAGGCAGTGAAACAATTCCATAAACTGAAACACATAGCTATAAAAGATTACTTTGCTAGCCAAATTAAAGCATCCAAAAACTCTACAAATCGTTCAAAGCTTTATGAAGCAAGAGGCCTTGAAAAGTAATATAACTCCATTGGAATCTCTTTGTGAGAACTTAGCAAGTTTATTCCATGAAAAAATTGAAGATATATATACCTCATTCACTGAGAGTGAGAGCCCAGTTACAGCTCGGTCCCCACACAAAGAAACATGGGCGGACTTTGGCCCTTTCAGTATGGAAGACTCACTTAAACTACTGCTAAAAACTAAGGGGCCGATTATGATGGCGGACGGACCTGAGTCCGTCCACCACCATAGAGTAGGAGGGAAGCTCCGCATGGCATGCGGAGTTCCCTCCTATGCAATTAGGATGTGACCGCCACCCTGGCGGTCACATCCTCTATTTTTACCATTGCGGTGGGTGCGGCTTCAAGCTGCATCCGCCACAATGGTAACAAGCATTGGAAATGCAATAGGTCTCGCAGTAGTAAAGTTTGAGCTATAGGTGTTATTTATTTTTTTGTTTTTTATTTATGTGTTGTTTTTTCTAAATAGCTAAATTAATAGCTTTCTTCTTTACAAAGCCAATAGTTATAATTTTTGTAAATGTGACACCTCTAGCATTTGTAAAGCAACATGTTTTGTATTAACGGGACTTATATGTGACTTAGATGTATTGATATAAAAAAAATCAATGGCTTTAAAAAACAATTAATAATTAATACATAAATAAAATAGATTTTATTTTATATTGCCAATAGCTTAAAGTTTATTAAATATATTTAGTGAAGATGCTGTGGTTGCGCTGAGTGAGGGTGAGTGAGGGTGAGGGTGAGTGAGGGTGAGGGTGAGTGAGGGGTTGAGGGTGAGTGAGGGTGAGGGGTTGAGGGTGAGTGAGGGTGGGTGAGGGGTTGAGGGTGAGTGAGGGTGAGTGAGGGTGAGGGGTTGACGGTGAGTGAGGGTGAGGGTGGGGGTATACACCTGTTACAACGCAACTTTTACAACTACCTACTATTACAACGCAACTTTTACAACGCATACCATTACAACGCATTGCGCTGGGGGGAGCTCTAGGATAGGGAATACGTTTAATTTACTATCCAACACCTTCCCTAGTGTCCACGGGGACTGGAGTTGGAATAGTAAACTATACTTACCACTATCCAGCACCTCTAAGCGGTATGCGTTGTAATGGTATGCGTTGTAATGGTCGCGTTGTAATGGTAGGTAGTTGTAATGGTATGCGTTGTAACGTCATACATCCGAGGGTGGGTGAGGGTGAGGGTGAGTACCCAGGTGTTCTGCAGAACTCCTGAGGCACTCTAAACTGACCACACAAAATAGAGAGATTACGGTCAGAATTGTGAATGATAAAAGGGATATAGTGGCGTAAAACTGGACTGGGTGAGTGAGGGTGAGGGTGAGTGAGGGTGAGGGTGAGTGTGAGTGAGGGTGAGGGTGAGGGGTTGAGGGTGAGTGAGGGTGAGGGGTTGAGGGTGAGTGAGGGTGAGTGAGGGTGAGGGGTTGAGGGTGAGTGAGGGTGAGGGGTTGAGGGTGGGTGAGGGTGAGTGAGGGTGAGGGGTTGAGGGTGAGTGAGGATGAGTGAGAGTGAGGGTGAGTGAGGGGTTGAGGGTGAGGGGTTGAGGGTGAGTGAGGGTGAGGGTGAGGGGTTGAGTGAGGGTGAGGGGTTGAGGGTGAGTGAGGGTGAGGTTGAGTGAGTGAGGGTGAGTGAGGGTGAGGGTGAGTGAGGGTGAGTGAGGGTGAGGGTGAGGGGTTGAGGGTGAGTGAGGGTGAGTGAGGGTGAGTGAGGGTGAGGGGTTGAGGGTGAGTGAGGGTGAGGGGTTGAGGGTGAGTGAGGGTGAGGGTGAGGGAGGGTGTAGGTTGCAGTACTGCGGAAGAGCGGTGCGCATTGATAGGTCACGAGACCTCACGACAACCATGGCTAAAAACCATTGGCAAAACTAAAAGGTCCCAAACGGTGCGATCTTATGGGTTTGCCAGTGCTTGTTTTCTGTGGTTTCCATCGCATTCCGGTGACGTCGCATCCGTAGCAGCATGGCAGCCTCCACTAGCACAGCAGCACCGCTTTCTCTACGAGTGCTAGCAGAATGCCGGGTATCCAAAGCCCAGGCATGCGAGCTGCGATTGCCTCACGGGGAGGTACCTACGCCGGTCTTTATGCCTGTGGGGACACAGGGCACCATGAAAGGAGTCACGGCGCATCAGTTGCGGGCGCTTGGATGCTGGATCTGCCTCGGGAATACCTACCATCTGGGCATGCGCCCGGTAAGTGAGGGAGGGCTCTTCCAAAATTGACAGTGGTGAGCGGTATTAATGAATGAAACTACAACAGACGAATAATAACCATGATTGCATTTTTAGTACGAAACTACAAAAAAGGATATCAGGATGCGGTTTCAGCAGTGACGGATGACGGATAATTACGTTGCATCAGGGAGCACTGTGTGTTGTTAGGAGGGCATTGCTGTGGGGAGGGGGGAGGAGAAATGCGACGCGACATGGCAGGCAGGGGAGGGGGCGGAGCGGGGGTGTGGGAGGAGTGCGGGAACAGACGGCGAGGGGAGGAGAGTAGGAGGAGGAGAGTAGGGGAGGCACGGCCTAGCGGCCGTGCAATCAAGAAGTGAAGGGGCGGGAGAGTAGGCAAGGCAGGCGGCTGGGGGCATGTGCACGCGCTTTTAAGCTCAATGCGCATGCGCATTGAGCTTAAAAGTCACGGGCACTGCAAGGAATCGCCACGATTCCTTGCAAGTTGGATAAAGAGTGGATAAGCCCCCATAGTCTCGCTTGCTCGATGCGCATGCGCATCGACAGGCGAGACCTAAAAATGCATACATTGCATATGTATGCAGAAAGCGGCAGGCACCGTGCGGTGCCTGCCGATTCCTGCATACAAATGCAGGGGGGTACCATAGGTACCCCCCATGTGCACCCCCCACACCTCCTTCACCCAGGGGGCCCGCAACGGGCCCCCGCAGTGAAGTTACACATGCTTTTCCACGGCGGAAAACCCGCTGCGGAAAAGCATTTTAAACAGCCCATCCTAATATGGCTGACGGTGTCTGAGAGACACCGTCACCATATTAGAGCTTTTCCGCCGCGGTTGTAAGCCAACCGCGGCAGAAAAGCTGCGGACGGAAACCAGGACCCCCCCAGCCATCCTAATGTGGCGGTGGGTCTTTGGTGGGTCCACTACGGTTTTTCCGCATCCTGCGGGCCGGCGGTGGCTTCCGCCGGCCCGAGGATGCGGAAAAACCGCAATCGTAATAGGCCCAAAAGTCTAGCTCCCCTCCTGGACAGATTTTTCAGTACATTAGCACATTTGATTAATCCCTCATTAAATGAACTTTGGAATGCCTCACTAAATATTGGCAATTATCCATCTGCCAGAAAACACCCCTCATACAACCAATCCTAAAAAAAGAAAATGTTGATCCGGCCATTTAAAAAAAATAATTCGACCTATTTCCCTGTTACCAGCCCCAGCTAAGGTTATCGAGAAGGAGGTTCCAAAACGGCTGTCTAGTTTTTTAGAATCTAACAAACTATTGCATGACACACAATCCGTATTCCGTTCTGGCTACAGTACAGAATCAGCTTTCCTGGAAGTCCCCGAATCCATCCGAGAATCCCTTGACAAAGGCTGCTGTGCAATGTTGGTGCCGCTAGACCTGTCAGCAGTATTTGACACGGTCTCACACAAGATCCTGCTCGACAGGCTCAGGCATTTAGTTATTTCTGGGACCGTGCTGGCCTGGTTCCAACCCTTCCTTGAAGGACGAGTCCAGAAAATACGATTACAGCCATTTGTTTCTTTACCCTGCCCTCTAATATGTGGAGTTCCTCAGGGCTCGGCCCTTAGCCCAACTCTTTTTAATGTTTATCTCGTACCACTGGCCCCACTCATTGAACATTACGATGTTAGTGTCAACTCATATGCTGATGACACTCAGTTGATGTTTTCCTTCAAGCATCATTCGGGAGCAACCTTCACCAAATTTCGGGACTGTTGAGCTGCTCTATCCACCTGGATGACCAGAAACTGTCTATGGCTTAATGCAGAAAAAAACAAAGTTCTTTTTTCTAATCAACCATCACCCCCTAGATCAGACCTCTGGTGGCCAGCGGTACTCAATCCAGCTCCATCAGCAAGAAATCTGGGCTTTAAAATCGATGAGACTGTCATGTAAAACCCAGATAGCTCAGGTTTCATCTACGTGCTTCTGGAAACTAAAAGCCATACGTAGATTTCTTCACCTGCTTCCGGTTGAATGTAGAAAAACGATTGTTCATGCACTTGTGACATCCCAATTGGACTACGCTAATAGTCTATATCTAAGCCTACCAGCCTACATGCACAGAAAGCTGCAGACACTACAGAATGCAGCCACAAGGCTTATTAAAAACATTCCCTTAAGACATCACATCTCGCAACATGTAAGTACCCTTTACTAGCTTCCAATAAGAAAACGCACAGAATTTAAGGGACTCATTCTCACTTACAGAGCAATAAAAGGTACTGGCCCGCACTATCTAAGAAAACGCATTAAAATACTAAGACATACGAGAAACTTAAGGTCAAACTACCAAGAACTTCTTGTTATCCCCCGCTTTTCCAAAGCCAGACTGGGTGGATGGTCTTTTTCAGTAAAAGCAGCCTCCCTGTGGAATTTCTTTACCACGACAAATCAAATTGGCCCCATCCGAACCCAATTTCCATAAGTTAGTGAAGACGTGGCTCTTCAGTCAACTATAGTTCCGACGGGTCCCACCATGCTGACCTGCATTTCTCCTTTCTCTGCTCGGCGCCGGGACACTCCCATCGGGGGTAGCCGTGCGCTTTATAAGATGCATAATAATAATAATAAAAGAAAAGAAGTAATTTTACTTGAAGTTATATTATTTGAGAATCAGTTTTTGTGTAATATTTTATAATCATGTTAGATTTTTAAAGAAAAACTTTTTGAAGATAATTCTGCTTGCTGAAATAAATACATTGTATTTTTTAATACATTCATCATCGTTTATTCTTCAGTATTTGGACTACAAATATAATTATGAGCATTTTTTCAATAATGTGTTTTTAATTTGCTTATAATAAAATTACACATTTTCCTTGCTTACAAATAGCCTAACTTAATATTGACATTTCATACAATGTCTATGTATTTCATAAAATGCTCAGGTAAACCACTGCCTACTAACACGTTGCTTAAGGTACTATTTTCAGCATTTGATATTATGTCTAGATTTTTTCTATACTGAACAGTTAATTGAACATAATAATAACATATTATATTTTCTTACTTTTCATCTGATTTCTTATCATTGTATTGACCATGTAGGAACTTCATATACATGATGCTACTAATATGCTGTCTAAGATAATTTGTGTATTTTCCATAATACTAGTCAGCGGTGTTTGCTTCTTTTTTTCTCTTCCATTATAAAGCACTAATGTGAGCTATTGCTTAATGCACATTTTGTAAGTTAGTTTTTGTTTTTTCTTTGATACATTGCAATTTTATATATAACTTAGGTAATCTACTGCTCACTAACACGTGGCATAAGTTTAGTGTGGTATTTCATATAAATTCAATGTAAAACCTACATAATAGGAAAATAATATTTTTATACTTTACCTAGGTTTATGGCATTGTAATAATACTTTACTATTGTATTTTTTAATTTTAATATGTACAAAAATAAAAACATTTGATGGGGATATAAATATGTTCTGGGGTCTCTTCCCATAGTAGTATTTACAGATATAAATGAAATCACTGCTTTTCATACTACCTTGCAGCAACTGCAATTCTCAGAAGTCCTCATCGTGACTGAGAACAGTCTTGCATAAGAGTAGACAGTGTTTAGAATGAGTCATTTGTCAGATTCAAGCCAGTTCCACCACCCTGTATTATGGAGTCCAGTTTTCTTGCTTCCCAGAGGGCTACTACCTAGTGGGAAACGGGCAGCACTATGTTGAGCCTCAACACTTCCAATGTCATGGAGTGAAGAACAATGCAGCCGCTCAGCTGTGAATTATTTAACCACATCGCTGCGGCGGCTATTCCGCTGCAGCGCTAAGTGGGCGGGGCGGCCGCGCGGCGGCCGCATGCTGGTGACAGAACCGCTCCGTCACCAGCCGCGGTTGGGCTGTGCTTGTGAGGGAGCGGTTCCGTCATGGCCCCTCACGCTCAATAGAACGCGCCGCGCAGGCGCGGCGGCAGGGCCATGACGGAACCGCTCCGTCATCAGCACAGCCCAATCGTAGCTGATGACGGAGCGGTTCCGTCATCAGCATCGAACGGGTTAAGGAGTAATGTCTCTTACATTTTCAAGAACCATTGAGCCATTTAGTGCTAAACCCTAGATAAAACTAGACTAGTAGCAACATTTAAGGTAAATTGTCTTTTACCATGGCTTTCTAAGGTTCCAGTTCATCGTTCAGAAACACCCTTTGATAAATGAAGAGAGTGATGTTGCCTCATTGGCCATTTGGATGTTTAGGCACAAAGAACCCAAGGATGGCAGAAAGAACTTTTACAATAAAAGACATCACATGAAACAAATAACTAGTGTGAATCCTAAGTCAGAGTCTTTTTGATGTGTAATTGCAGTATGGGACTGTTCCACCCCTCTAGCAAGTCAAAGATGGCACATCCGGCTAACACCTACTCCCCCTTTATCTCAGTGTCTGAGAGTAATATACAAAGACCAAATACCAGCTACACCAAGTCATGTGACCCAGGATACAGGCTGCAGGCACCTAATGGTTGGGACAAGAAAATGCAAACAATGTAAAAGTAGCATTTTCAGAATTGTGACTTAAAATCCAACTTTACCATTAAGGAGGGTTTTAAATTACAATTCTTTAGATACCAACCTCGAAATTCCTTCTCACTCCCAATTGAAAGTTATCACTCATTAAGTGAAATAAGGTAACCCAATGTTTTCTTAATGGAAACACAGGGCTTGGAGTACCAAGACATGTAAAAGTTAAAGTACTTGTTACTCTTTATAAATACACTGCACCCTGCCCTGTGGGATGTTTAAGGACTACAATAGGGGTGAGTTATATGTATTAAAAAAATAAGGTTTCAGCATGCAAACTATTCATTTTGCCAGGTTGAAATGGAAGTTTAAAACTGTACACCCAGCTGCAATGGCAGGCCTGAGACATATTTAAAAGGGCTACTTAAGTGGAAGGCACACTTAGTGCTATAGGCCCACTAGTAGCATTTAATTTACCAGCCCTGGGTATATGTAGCACCACTTTACTAGCATCTTACAAGTAATTTGAATGTGCCAATGTCACCATGTTTAAAGGAGAGAGCACAAACACTTCAGCACTGGTTATCAGTGGTTAAGTGTGGAGAGTCTTCAGGACAACAAAAACGGATTCAGCAAACACAGAAGGAACAAGGCAAAAGGTTTGGGAGAAGACCACCCCAAGGCTAACCGGTGTAACAACTAGGATACCCACAAGATTGATGATAATGAAGACAATGGGTAGCATATTTAATGTTGGGAAAATCAAACCACAAACTGTTAAAATTAGATCAGAATAAAAACAGAATCCTTCTATGGGATTGATTTGAAGCTGGATGGTAATAAAAAAACATGTGATTTGTGGAAAAATTGCAAAATCCTCAGTTGGAATACTCTGTGTCACTGGAAAATCCCCCACCACAATTACATCTGCCATATTATCTCTATTGCATTTATAAATATGCTTGAATATTCTCCATGTGTAGAGATCCATCTAATGAAGAATACACCATTTCATCCACAAAACAGAGTGGATTTCATTACCGCCGAAAGTCTTCGCAAAGGCCTTACCAGGTTTCAGAATCAGTGAGATTACTGCCACATTCCAGAACCCTGGTATAGGTAATCCCTCCAGTAAAATGGAATTGAAAGGCTTAATCCAAACAGGAAACTCCTCCTCTGCCAAGAAGATATAAATCTTATTTGGGACATCATCGTACTGCCTGATATCAATGTTGAACTGTGACTACAAGGCCTTTTCTAGTATCTTAGCTATGCGTTTAAGCAAAGTTGTGGGCAGTTTGATAAACAAAGACAAGAAGGGCTTCCTGCCTGGGAGACATTTGCATGAGCTGACACATACATAATAGGTTCAATTGATCTAGCAACAAGTTTAGAGGCCCCACTGACAATAGCAACATTGGATGCAGCTTAGGCATTTGACTCCGTTAACTGGAAGTATCTAATTACTGTATTAAAGCATTTTAGGATAGGGGATCTGTTTTCAGGTGTAGAGCTCGCAAGGCACCCAGGTTCTGGTCAATGATAATCTCCCTGTGCCAGAGACAATAGGGAAGAGGATCAAGCAGGGGTGCCCTCTCACCTTTTCTGTTTGATTTATACATCAAGCCCTTGGCTCAAAGTTTGGGATTGAATAGGGAAATAGAGCCTTTTATGGTAGGTGTGTTTTCAATGAAAAGAGCACTATATGGCAATAATGTAATGCTTTTCACCTCAGACGCTGTGAGCGCCGTACAGCAGTTAATTTCAGAAGTGCGGTGCTTCAGGGATCTATCAGAATATGAGGTGAAGCATGGCGAGTTCTTCATCAAGCCTGCATCCTGAAGGATAACGTGGGTTTCTGGAAAGCAGTGAATGCCCCGTTTTTCCAGAATAGGAAGGCTGACATTATAGAGATGGCTATAGAGGAAGGCTCATGGGTAAAACACTTTACAGAGCTCTACAAAAGAGATGACCTACAGGGAACCAGCCCGGCCCAGCCCGCTGGGCAGTCTGGAAATATTCCACAGGCACTATATCCTTTAAATATTACTTTTACAATACCTGAAGTCGAGGTTGCAATTAGAGAAAGTGCGGCAGGTAAAGCCCCAGGGCCAGATGGGGTACCCGTTGACATCTATATATCGAATGTAGATCTATGGGCCCCCCTTCTGACCAATGTGCTAAATAACGGTAACAATGTGGGGTTTGTAAGTACATGGCAAGAAGCAATATTGGTCCCCGTTTTCAAAAAGGGGGACCGAAATGACCCCAAGTGTTATCGTCCAATATCACTATTGGACTCGTTGATGAAGGTGGCTGGAAGAATCATTTTGAATAGGCTGCAGGAATGGGCAGACAATACAGGAGTCCTTTCAAAATTCCAGTATGGTTTTAAGGCAGGACTGGGCACAGTCGAACAAGGGCTTAATCTCGCTATCATCATATGTAAATATGTAACAGCAAAAAAGGGAAATTTGTTCCTAACCTTTGTCGATTTAAGCTCGGCTTTCAACTGTGTAAGCCATGAAATTTTGTGGGTCGCCGTAACAAAATTGGGCATCGAAAGTAATATTTTACATTTTATAAAGGAGCTATACCGCAGGGCGGGTGCAAAGGTACAGTTCGGTAGTATGGGCGAGTGCACTGCAAATTTTCTCATAAAAAAGGGGTCCGTCAAGGTTGTATCCTTGCGCCGTTTTTATTTAACCTCTACATAAATAGCGTGGCAGGTCATCTTACTAGCTTGGGACTGGATTTTCCACAAATTAATGGCTGCTTGGATCCGATTTTACTTTATGCGGATGACGCTGTCATCATGGCAAGAACACAAGTAGGCCTCCAGGGAGCGCTTGCAATTTCTCGCAGAGTATATGAATGTAAGAGGTTTAAAGATTAACATGGGTAGAACTTTTGCTATGAGCTGTTCACCCAAGAGAAATGTTCAGTGTAATATTTACTTAGATCAGTCAAAGATAGAATTAACCAATACTTTTACTTACTTGGGTATTAATTTTAGTAATAATGGGAAATGGACATCTGCGGTAAACATGAGGAAGCTGGCCTTTTCTCTGTCCATTGGGGCGGTACGTCATTTCTCAAATAAGTTGGGGGGTTGACCAGTTAATATCCTGAGGGGCATTTATATTTCGAAATGTGTCTCCACTGCAATCTATGGTGCCGGTTTATGGGGCCTAGCGGACACCCGGGAGATCCAAATATGTGAAAACTCTTTTCTGCGCTATCTGCTAGCAGCACCCAGATCGACCTCGACACTTGTCTGCCACAAAGAAATAGGAATGACTTATATAACTGATCTTCTAAAAGTTAGCCCAGTCTTATTGTGGCACAAGATCTGGACGACAGAAGAAATGGGCTTTAATAGAGAGGTAGAGTTGGATTGCTGGAATTTACAGGGGGCATCGAAGATTGATTGGTTTGTTTATATTAAGGGCTCTCTCAAATAGGTCACCCTGAATTCTTTGAATCCCCAATGACCTTAACGGCAATTTCTAGAAAAAAGTTAAAAGAGAAATGCCTTTGTTTTTTGGGAAATATACGCTGGCTAATAGAAAGTAAGAAAGTTTCGACACAGGAGAATCAACTAATGCTACAAGGGGAGGGCATCCAGCTTTACTTATCTAATACTCAGAGTAGTTATACTCGGATGCTCCTTACACATTTTAGAACCGAAAGTTTCTTCAGATTAATTACCTTCCCCGAAGTGAATAGTTGGTCAAGGGACCTAATTCTCTGTCCATGTGACGATGTATCTGAGCAGTCCACTCTACATTGCACTTTTTTCTTTAAATTTTATTCAATAGCTAGAAAGAACTATTTGGGTGTACTGCTGAGAAGATGGGGTCTCAGGCAATGTAGGTCAGCATTACTGAAACTTCAAATGTTAGAAGATGAGATGGTAATTTACTTAGTAGCTATGTTTTTAAAAAATGTCATCAGATGCAGATTAACCATGAATTAAATCTCAAAGTAGGGGAGAGATAAGATACCTGGGCTAAAAATAATGCAAGATCTAGAGAAAAATCCCAATTGCTAACCGGAAGAGGATCGGGTATGAGTTGGACAGGATAATGAAGAGATTGAAGCACTTGCCTATCACCATATTTGGACGGATAATTCTAGCTAAGATGTCTATCCTACTCACGTTTACCTATCTGTTTGATAACATTCCCCTAATTTTTTAAAAGAAAGCTCTAGCAAAAATACAGAGGAAAATGACTTCCTTTATATGGGCAATTAAGGAAGTAAGACGGTCTCAGAAAAAGTTGAGTAGGAGGTCAAAGAAAGGGGGTTAAGGGCTGTCTTGCTGGGCTTTTCAGTTCAATAATAGCAGGATGCTCCTTCTCAACCCTGATGAGTCAATTTGGGGGTGATGTACAGTGCCATGTTAGTAAATTTACCTGAGGAGGGCTTCTCTTATAAATCTGGAGCACCCAAATATTTTAAAAAGGTATGGTTGAAGTGTCTAACGGCAGCTGCCAAAGTGTGGTATGGGATCAGGCTGCTCTTAGGGATTCTGTATTATATAAGCTGTCACAGGTATGGGATTCACGATGAACACCAGAGTGCATGTCAGACTGTCTCGGGATATCACTGAGGGAGTGCAGCATAATTAAGAAGGGACAGTTGGTGAAAGGAGGCAGGGGTTTGCCCTGGGACACCTGGAAAAGGCTGAAAAACGGGACACTATTAAGATTTAAATTTTACTAGATGAATGCGTGGCTTAGAACTCTGGGGTGGACTGAGCTTGGGATAACCCAAGTGAAAAGGGAACTTCAGAACTCCATGGCATGGAAAAAGGAAGTGTCACACTGGTACCAGTATGTCGTGAAGGCTGCTGAAGAGAACATGAAACCCCTACATCAAGTTTGTGATGGATACTTGTTCAGCACAGACTTGTAGGAATTATGTCAAGTATCAATGAATATGCCTTATTTAGTGACTATATCTGCTTCACTAAGGAGAAACCACTTCTTTACCCTCCAGTCGAGCTTATTGGACACTGCTGAATTTGTCTAAGATAAGAGGGAGTGAGGATCCCAGGTGCAGAAGTTGTGGTATTCAAAATGCTGACGATGTCCATATGTTAGCCAGTTGACTGAGAATGAAGGGTTATTGGCTAAGTGTGGGTAAGATAATCCCTGTCCCTTTGGGATAGATCGCAGAGATAAGATCAACTACGATTAGTTTTTGCTTGGTACAACAAGAGGTGGCAAAAGTGTATTTGTTGGCAAATCAAATGAAGCTGATTTTTTTCCTTATTCGTTTGGCAAGGAGTGAGATTTGTAAAATGTGGTCTCTATCTATAGCCATAACCTTGTGTGACTGGTGTAGGTCAGTAAGATATTATGAGGTGATGGATAAGAAAAGAATGATGGGGATAGTGGAAGAAGGGTTTTGGAATTTGATAAAAACGAATTGAGTAAGGTTAAGGCCATCTTTCTCAAAGATAAGATGCTTTTGTGGTTGGTCTGTGTCTTTCTCTCCTGTGGCATCTCATATTCCATCATGAATACTTTCACTCGCAAATGTCCAGTAAACATAGCAGCTGGCATGGGGAAGGGAAATGGTGGCAGGTGCATCCAACAGGAGAAAGCAGATACCATAAATCCATCATGCAGCAAAAGGTCAATCAGCTGGTGAGTAGAAGGTATAAATTAGGTCTAGAGAGCTTAGATGCAAAACTAAAATATATGATCTAATGAGCTCTGTCAAATCATGCGAGGATATCAAATGGCTGAAAACTTTTGCACTTGACCCGCTTACCATCTAACATGAGTTCTCAGACCCTGAGATACTAACAAACACAGACTTAGTATAACAGTAGCTCTCAAAAGACCCCCATGATTCTCTTCCATTTGAAATTCATGAAAATCCTTGTGCCTATAACCAAACCGTCAAAACTATTTTCCATACTTCCAAATGCTCTTGCTCTCTGTCTCTCAAAAGCTGCACATGACAATAGCCATATGAAGATCAACAACAGCCCGGCTGGTATACCCTGTCATTATACTCTACAGCAGGGGTCTCCAAACCGGTCCTGGAGGGCCGGATCCATGCCAGATTTTTGGGATATCCCCATTGAGATATATGTAGTAATTCGAAAAATCTGATATGGATCCGGCCCTCCAGGACCGGTTTGGGGACCCCTGCTCTACAGGGTTCAATGAATGCATGTCAATACTCACCACCAACATTACTGAATTGCTTAATCCATTTATCCTGTAAAGGACAGTGATCCCCCCTCAAAAACTCAAGCAATTATAACTCTGCTCCTCAAGAAACCTACCCAAAGTAGATCAGACAGACTCCACCAACTACAGTCTGATTTCAAAGCTTCCACATTGGAGTATCGGTCTTGTAGTGCAAGATAACTTAACAGCTGCAAAAAGTATGAACCATGCAAACTCCTTAATGATCTTCAATCAGGCTTCTGGCCAGAAGAAGCCCGGAAAGTAGACATGCACCAAGACTTCTCTACCTTTCTATTGATAAGCATTAGCTAGAGCATTAATTCTTCTTGCCTGAGAAATTCTATCTGGTCATTCTGTGTGCATGCTTTAGCGCCTGCCTTTGCAATCAACTTGTGAATACCAGCAATCATGGAGTAGTGGTTCTAACCCTTTGAAAAGGTAAGCCACATAATTTGGAAAATATGAAAATTGGTAATTTGTGTAAAATTGCAACTTTTAGTCATTAAGACACGTTCTTTAGCAAAGACTGAGGTCAGGGTTGCTGTATTCAATATTTTCAAAGAACATTTTCAAAAAGAAGGAGGGAAATGCACAGCTCTCACAGTGAGTTTGTAGTTATGGACTTTTCCAAGGAAGCAGGAACTTTGAATTCCTCTTCTGATCAGATCACCAAGATAAGAATGATGTAAGCTGCTCCACCTGCACTGCTCAAATTGAGTTTCAATGACATACCTGCTATATCTTGCAATTCAAAAAATATTTGACAACATCTGGAAATCTCACTGTGGAAATCAGCTTAAATAGTAAAGTTTTAAAATGAAACTCTGAATTTTACCTCAATAATGTAGTCCTTTCCATCTTTGCCGTGTACAGCTTTCACTGCACAGACATCCAGTCCCCCAAACATCTCAGAACAGGTGTCAACCCAAAGCTTGTATCTGAAAGCAAAGACAAGGATGGCATTATATAGTGATACATTTTGGCAAATGTGTGCCCACACCAAGGGGTAAGGGTTTCTTTAACAAATAATTAATACCACAAAGAACAAACTCCTTTATTTTAATCCTAGCAGACAGGTAAAGACCACCCTCACACTAGACGGGGTGCCCTTAGAGCACGTCAAAACATTTGATTACTTGGGCATTAGAATCACAGATAATTGACCTGGAAACCCCATATCGATTAAATGGCTTTGAACCATAAGAGGGTTGTGGGTGCCATAGGCAGAGAGCATCGCTCCTTGAATCTAGGCCAATTACTCCTGCCCTTGTGATCTATGCTGCAAATGCCGTAGGCTCGGCACTATATGGTGCTGAGCTCTGGGGCTTTGATAAAATCGGCGATATGGTAAAGGCAGAAAATACATTTTTTAGAGAGTTGGTCTCACTGCCGCAGGGAACCCCAACTAAGCCACTATTGTGCGATTTGGGACGTCGCTCTTTGAAAGATCTGGCCACTTTACGTCCTCTTCTCCACTGGGCTCGTCTGTGGTGCACACCCGAGCTATCCAAATACTCCGATGGCCTAAGAGAAGTGATACATCTTGAGGGATCCCACATGATCAGATGGCTCTCTAATATAAAAAAAATCCTCATAACACAGGGATTACTGGGCTTGGGTTGACAGTCAGGAGACCAGGAACCATAGCCTAGGTAGGCTGACTGATGACTTTCGCTTGCTCAAACAGGTTCCAAGCCTAGAACCCTGTCTAGATTTTACACAGAAACCCAGAGATAGGGCTCTCTACATCCAGTTTAGATTGCGTACACTTCCCGTTCGAGAATACACTAGTAGTTGGAAGCCTCCCTACCAGACACACCCATTTTGCCCTTACTGTTATGAAGTGGTTGAAAGCATCCCGCATCTTATGTTTGCCTGCACTGCTTACATAAACCCAAGGAAAAATGGCTGAATCCTGTTTGTTGCCAATTAGGAACCAGGAATCACTGCGAAGCACTGAAAATATTACGTACAGACACTAATACTACCTTGGCTTGCGGTGTGGCCAAATTTCTCAGTTGGGCATGGATGATTAGAGCGAAAAAGTTATGTTCTGGATGAAGACCTTTTTTAAATCTGGTTATATTCTTGCTCAAAGCTGCTATAATTTAATCTATTTTAAAAAAAATATTTGTATGGTGTGCTCCTCTTCTGATGAATTGTTATTTATTGACTGTATAATTATGCATCTGTCTTATTGGATGAATTGCTATTTATTGATTGTATAATTGGGTATGGGAGGTATGGAGAAAGGAGAAGGGCATGTTGTTTCACCTTGCTATGTTTCTTAACCTCTTGTTAATATGGTAGCTGTGTTAAAAATTCTATTTTCTGTACCTTTTTAAACAAATTGCAAAATGCTTTTATGATATTTTATATCGAAATAAAGCTTTGATGATTGATTGGTTTCTTTGACATTCTCATTCTTGCTATACTTTCATAAACACTTTCATTGATATATATATATATATATATATATATATATATATATATATATATATATATATATATATGCAACAATGTTCCTGTTTCACCAATCCACGGTGAAATAGACCAGGTAAGGACCTCTTAGCGTGACTTTTCTTTATAGGCAGAAAAAAGCAGCAACGATGTTCTCCAGTGAAAGTAAGTATTTATTTCACACAGATGAAATGAAAAGACATGGTGTCATCCATGACGCGTTTCACTCCTAAAAGGAGCTTGTTCACATAACGCGCCCCGGAAAGTGACCACAATTTATATTAAGTGCACAGGTGATTCGATTTAGACAAAAATAGTGCAGGAATAGAAATAAAGGAAAGACTAAAGTGATTGCCATATTGCATGAGTCACAGTGTTATGATGCCTAAAACAATTCACCCTTATGGACTCAAAAGTACTGTACAACCATTTGCTCAATATCAAAAGACGTTGTAAAGTGAATTTGGATCAATATGTACATTATATACAAAGAAAAATTCATAGCACATATAAATGTAAAAAATAATCGACAAGTGTCTTAATAAAAATACATTATAGAGTCAAGTGCAAAGAATGGGCAAAAACTCGACATATGAATTTTAATGTCGCTAAAAGCTGATGTGTAGTATGTTGAATTATGGGCAAAAGTGCATGCGCGACAAGAAGTGCATTTAAAAAAAACGTCTTATGGAGCCAAGATTTTTTAGGCAGAACTTCCGGCATTGGTCTGTCTAGAGCATCACGCACTGAGGGTGCTCTTCTAAATGTAATAGATGGCAGATTTGTAAGTATTGGACTCAAAATATTATCAGTGAGGACAATCGGCCATTCAGAACAAATAATACGTCGGAATGCTCTCTCTTGCGAACTAAAGGTGGTAATTAGTCTGACAGAGCAATCCGTTTGATGATCTGAATTGATGGGTTTAGGTTCTAACAGAGTATTTCTGTCAAGAGATTTCGCTTTGCAAGGGCCTGCTCCAATATTTTCCTTGAGTATCCCCTCCTGAGAAATATCTGTACAGAAGAATCTAAGCAGATGTTGACAGCTGTTTCATCGCTACAAATTAGTCGAATTCGGATGAATTCGCCGTAGGGGATGCTATTGATAGTGTGGATGGGATGCGCACTTTGGGCATGCAGTATGGAGTTTCCTGCGGTGGATTTGCGGAAAAGTTTAGTTTTTAACTCAGCATTCTCCACATACAATTGAACATCCCAAAAATCAGCTACCTCATTGTTAATGGATGGCGTGAATTTTAAGTTCAAGTCATTGGTGTTGATTTAATTGACAAAAGACATAGCCTCCGCTACAGTCCCATTCCAAAAAATACACACATCATCGATGTAGCGCCAGTAGTGGGAAATGTGTGGCAACCATCTGGCGTGTGTGACTCTGAGCACGCGCTCCTCCCACCAGCCAACATGTAAACATGAGTAGCTGGGGGAGAAGCACAAACCCATTGCCACACCGCGCAGTTGTTGGTAAATATTGCCTTGGAATTTAAAATAATTTGAGGTCAAACAAATCTGTATCATTTCCAACAGCATTGTATTGTGTCCCCGAAACATGATGTCACGCTTATTCAAATAATACTCTGCGGCATGCAACCCCTGTGAATGAATAATTGAGGTATACAATGACTCAATGTCCATTATCAAAAATATATAGTCAAAATGCCAACATACATTTGTCACCTTGTTTAGAAAATCCGTGGTATCTTTAAGATACAAGGGTATATATATGAATGAAGAAAATACGCTGTCTTAGTACTTCCTTTCGGCGAACTAAGGACAACACGAATCCCAAATTCAGGCACAGGTATTTTATTTTTAAAACTGCAAAATCTGACACGTTTTGGGCGGTTGCCCTTGCTCACAAATATATGTATGTATGTCTAGCCAAAAGGTTGCGGAACATCATACAAGGTAAAAAACAAGCACAATCATGTGATTCGATTTGATTTGAGGGTTTATTTAGCCCAGGGCTACCCGGAACAGGATTCCCAGCACTAAGGTCAGTTAGCTTGCATACTGAATATGCAAGCAAACAGATGGGTTTGAAGTTGTTTTCTGAAGCTGAGTAGGTTGTTGTTTTGTCGAGACTTAGCGGTAATATATTTCAGAGTTTAGGGGCAAGATGGACAAACGAGCAGACCCAGGGACTGGCTCTTTTAATTCTGGAGACACCAAGAAGACACTGGCTATTTGATCTGAGTTCTCTGTTGGCACAGTAAAAGTTGATAAAAATGATGACGGATAGGTGAGGTAACAGGTTTGTAGGTGGTTAATAAATTGTGATTTCGTTTTCTTTAAAGAGGTGCATCTGCAACTCTTTCCTAATTTAGAGCAGCATTAGGGCGATCCTGATGGATACAGGGATGTTGGTCTAGATCCTGTGTGCACAGATGGAAAAACCCTGCTGCTCTGCTTTCTATTTTTACACTTCCTAGTGTAAGGTGTCCTGGATACGAGTGCGCCAAGACCACCAGAGATGGTGAGCATGTCTGCAAAATAAGCAGGGTGCTAGTTGTGATGTCTTTGTAAATGATACAGCAGGCTTCAAATATGGAGCAGTCTTCCAAGGGGAGCCAATCAAGTCCATTAGGATGGGGGTGTTGGGATCACATTTCTTCAGGCCCTAAAGGAGAGGTGCTGCAGCATATAGGATCTCTTAAAGGGTACTATTGTGAAGTTTGGTGGGCCATGGAGCAGAGTGTTTCCACCATGCAAACTGTGACAATACAAGGGGATGAACATCAGTACTGAAGTCATTTTCTGGAAGAACTGGCTTCACTTTCTTCAGAAAAAAGAGCTAATACCAGCCATCTTTGATCTTTGGCAATGTACTCTTTGAGGGTGAAGCTTGTGTCCAGAGTGAAGTGAAGTCACTTGGCCTTTGGTGAAAGTTGGAGTTTCAAAGCATCAAGGTTCAAGTCATAGAGACAGGCTTGTACTGTTTCTTGTGTGTTGTTCTAGGCAAATAACAGGACGTCTGTCTTGGTTGTGTTGAGCTTCAGGTAGGCACTGGAGATCCAGGTCTGGATGAATTCCAGACAGTATTTAAGGTGATGGATGTCTACAGCAGAGGAGACTTTCAAATAGAGTTGTGTATCATCATGTATTGGTGAATCTTGATGCTGTTAACTGTGAGTAGAGCACCAAGTGTCTCCATGTAAAGTTTGAAAATGACTAGAGACAGTATGGTAGGTGTGGGATAACGCAGGTGATAGGGAACTATTGGGACTTGGAGATACCCATGTGAACAAAGTTGTGTGGGGTAGAACTGTAGGAGGAGAAACAATGAAGGATATTGCCTGTGAATCCCATTTGAAACTCCATGGTGAGTATGAGGGTAGGATGGTCGACTGTTTTGAAGACAGCTGACAGGTCCAGTTACATCGGAAGGCTGGGACTGTATTCATCTGCTGTCAAGGGGGCATTGTCTGCTATGTGTAGGACAGCAGTCTCTATTGTGCACTGTGGTCCAAAGCCTACTTATTGATGATTATTCAAAAGATAGTTAGTATTAATGTGATTTTGTAACTGAACATAGGCTGCTTTTTCAGTTATCTTGCAGATGAATGGTATGTGAGTGATGGACTGGTACCTTATATATTTGCTTTGCCATTCTGAGTAGTGCATTTGACCTGGTGGACCACTCAATTCTTTGGCCAGTCCTGTTGGAACTTGGAGCACCCGAGGCTATCATTTTCTTCCTAGCTAGATTATATGATAAAATGCAAACTTGTGTGCGCTTTGGGGTTGGGGGGGTGTGTACCCCTAACTTCGATGTTAAACGTGGTATAAGATAGGGCTGTGTCTTAGCCCCTTTTCTGTTTACTTTATTTATAAACGCAGTTGATCAGGCCCTGAAAACAGTGCAGGCAGATGCCCCCAAGTTCGGTGGTACAAGTGTCCCAGTTCTGCTATATGCAGACAACGCTGTGCTCCTGTCAAGGACCCAGATAGGCCTGCAGCGGTTGATGAACCAGTTTTCTGATTTTATTAGTAAGAGGAGGCTGGTCATAAATAAAAGTAAAACCCATACGATGGTATGTGGTGATAGAAACAGGAAAAACAATGTCTTTTTTATTGATGGGGTGAAAGTTCAGGATGTGGATAAATTTTGCTATTTGGGCGTCATCTTTTCCCATAATGGTAGTTGGTCCCATGATTTACAGAATCTAAGGTCTAAAATGAGGAAAAGTTCCTATGGCATTTTTAAATTTGCAACTAAGATTGGTAATAGAAGAATTAATGATATGATACAAATATATAAAGCGAAAAGTGTTTCAATTGCTTTATATGGGGCAGGGTTATGGGGTCATTCAAATGTCGATTGCCTGCAAAGAGAAGAAAACTGCTTTTTGAAAAAATTGCTCTGTGTCCCCATCCCTGCCTCCACTGATCTTACCCATAGGGAGGTCGGAGTTACTTACTTAAGCGACCTGATTATGTTAAGACCATTATTGCTATGGAGGGCCATTTGGACTACAGATGAGAGAGCTTTTAACCGGTCTATTATTGTGGACTGCCTGAAACTGGACTACTTTTTAAAGATATCATGGTTCGGTTATATTGTGGACAGCTTTCAAAATATATTTGGACTAAACATTGTTGCAGACCCCAGCTCTGTGGGAAACTACTCCAAGTCGGACTTGAAAAACATTTTCTTGGCACACCGAGCCCAAAAACGCGATGCCCTAAGTGGGCGCCTCACTTCGGTTACCTCGTACAATAAATATGTGCAATATGGTGGCTTTCAAACGTATCTGTGTGTGGTAACCAAACCAGCCCATAGGTTTGTTCTGATGAGGCTTAGGCTGGGGATAGCCCATGGGTTGGTGGCTTTTCCACAATTTAAGAGACAGCCGGCTGGACCATTCCCATGTGATGGCCACTCGAAGCAGAGTACCCTGCACTTTTTGCTAATTTGCACATTGTTCATGAATTTGAGGATTGTCTATTTAAAACCACTTTTCCAAAAATATGCTATTTTTAATGTGGAGGATGCCATGAATATGATCTATGAATTGAACTCGCCGGACAAATGTTTTTTTATTGCAACGTTTTTATGTTAGTCTATTCAACTCAGGAAGAGTATGATTTTTTAAATTCCTCATGTGTTTTTTAACTTATGTGCTTCTCTACTGTTAACATTTTGCTTGCTTGCTTTTATGGTCATTACTTTTGAATGCACCGAATAAAGCTTCGTGAAATGAAATGAAATGAGTGATGGACTGATAGAGGCCATTAGGGTATAGTGTAGGTTTATTTAGATGTTGGAGTATCTGGCATTTCTTGAGAGCTTCTGAGAAGATACCTTGAGCAAGGAAGATATTGGTAATCATGGCTATGGGAAAGTAAGAGTCCCCAGAGTGTGCATTGATAAATAATACAACTAATAAATCATCTTTATAAGAAGTGGCTTTGAGAGAGTGGAGTCTGACATGAGGTCTGTGAGGCATAAGGCATTGAAGGCTGACCACTGAAAGGATCTTGGATAAGAGTTTGGTTTAGAACATGAAGTGGGCTTGGTGTTGTTGATGTGCTGTTGCATCTTCTGTATTTTGTCATTAAAGAAGTTGTTAATTGGAGTGCATGTTTCTGTTGAGTGAGGAATAATGGGTCTGTCAGTAAATTAAAGCACTGCTTCATTGTCTTTAAAAGAGTTCTGCTTCTTTTGGTGGCTTCATTGATGGTTGTGGTATAGTATTTTACTTTAGATTTTTATGATGAGCTATCTCCTTGGTTTTTTTTTTTTTTTAATTTTTAAAACCTTTATTGTATTAAAGCACACAGCTGTTCAGCCTAACATCCCGGAGGCAAGGCAGCGTGGTATCAGGAGAAGTAGTGTGCAAAGCGATTCATATCAGGACAATGCAGGTTGTTTTTTATTTTATGTACAAACAGAAATCTAAACAGAGGCGCCCGAGGGCGCAGAAGAAAGGCAATGGAGAAGGAGAAAGGCCTATGAGTCAGCAGGAGGCGTTAGAGGCCAGGTAAGATTTAGAAAGAACGTAAGTAGGATGTAGAAAAGGGGGGGGGAGGAAGGAACAGGAGAATTACAACACGAGTGGCATAGCTGGTGTCATCGGCTACGGTGACAGGTTGTCATTGCGGGGAATCGGCTCTGGTGGCAGGCACAAGTCACCTCTGTAAGCATTCCATGCTCCCCACACCTTATTCCATGTCTGAGGTCGCCCCCTGGCAGTATACACAGTTTTCTCACGCAGCATACACCAGTCCATGTTGGCCTTCCATTGCACCACCAGGGGGGCCACGTTGGATCCCCATTTCTGCGCTATATCCCTCTTAGCGACCATGTTGCCCAGTGTAGCCCAACGAGTCTGCGCCATGTTGTAGTCATTCGGCTCCCAAACATTAAGGAGGCACCTACGCGCCTCTGCAGCCAGCTCAACTCCAGTCACCTCCCTCATCACTCGGTGTACTCTCTCCCAATAAGGGGCAATAAGGGGGCACTCCCATAATGTATGCATAAAAGTAGCAATGGCTCCGCAGCCACGACGACAAAAGCCATCAGGCGAGAAGCCCATACGCACAAGCCGGGGGCCGGTAACGTACACCCGGTGGAGGATTTTAAACTGCACCAGCCGCAGACGCGAGGAGATGGCGACCTCCTTAGGGGAGGACACAGCACTCTGCCAGTCCTCGTCGTCCAGTTCTAGGCCATCGGCTACCCACTGGTCCCGCAAACGCTGGAGGAGGTCGATTCTAACATTAATCAGCTTCTTGTAGGACAGAGAGATGGCGCTATCTGGCATATGCCCGTCCAGAACCCTGTCCTCCAAGGGGGAGCTCTCGGGGATTTCGCCCTCCTCCGGTCTGGCGGCAGTGATTGCGTGCTTAAGTTGGGCATGAGGGAAAAACTCTGTTCCACCCAGTCGGTATTCCGCCTGTAGTTGCGGAAAAGTCTTGACTTCCCCCCTGGCCAGCATGTCTTCCACCCTCGAAATACCTATGAGGTCCCATTTGTCGAAACCCTTGGTATGCCAGAGCTTGCCTAAGATATCTGAATCATATAGAGGGGTGAATTTCGTCAGTCTGCCCTGCCAGCCCTGTATCTTATTGATCGTTCGCCACGTGTTGACCGCCGCCTTGGTCGGGCCTGTGAGGCACCGATCGAAGGAACTAGAATATAGGGCGCGGTAGTAATTGCCTCCGTGCAGGAGCCACCTATCCATAGCATAGCCCGGGCTGTCCACAGGACCATAAAGGCCATGGTTAATAGCGGTAAGTTGAGAGGCCCAGTAGTACCCCCGCACATCTGGTAACGCAATGCCCCCGTCATACCACGGCATCGTAAGCTTCTGGACAGCGACACGGGGCCGGCCATCCCAAAGCAGGGCACGCTGCAGGCTCTCAACCTCCCTAAAATAACGAGCCGGAACAAGGTCCTGAGTGTTCTGTAAGGCATATAAGAACCTGGGCAGGGACATCATTTTAAATAATGCCGCCCGGCCCAGGAGAGAGAGAGGGAGCTTGCGCCAACTCTCCACATCCCTCCGCAATCGGTGGAGCGGCGGGAGCAAGTTGTGGTCATACCTCGCCTTAGGATTATTCGATATATAGATCCCTAGGTACTTGAAGCCTTGTCCGGCCAGTTGTATGCTGCAACCTCTGGGGAGGCGCGGCGTGTCACCCTTGAGGATGTAAAGGGAGGATTTGGCCCAATTAATAATCAGGCCAGAATAGCGCCCAAACAACCTGAGCACGTCACACGCCACAATAAGCGACTTACAGGGGGAGGTGAGGTAAAGCAGGATGTCGTCCGCATACAGGGAGACCCTGTCCTCGAAGCCCGGGGACCAGGAGATCCCATGCAAGTCAGGGTGCGAGCGTAGCATAGCCGCGAGTGGCTCCAGGGCCAACGCAAACAGGAGTGGAGACAAGGGGCAACCCTGTCTGGTGCCGCGGTGGAGCGCAAAAGGAGCAGACATGCGGCCGTTAACCGTGACAGCAGCCAGAGGACAAGCATAAAGAAGTTGCACCCAGCCCAGGAAGCCCGGTCCGAACCCAAGCTTTGTCAGTACCGCCCATAAGTAGCTCCACTCTAGGGAATCAAAGGCCATCGTGGCATCAAGGGAGGCAAGCACCGCCGGTTCCGTAAGGGCGTGAGCTCTGGCCATGACCCCGTGCAGGCGTCTCAGGTTGAGGGCAGTGTTGCGGCGGGGAATAAAACCGGATTGGTCCGAGTGCACCAAGTCGCTAATAACCCCGACCAGCCGATTTGCCAGTAGTTTAGCCAGGATCTTGGGCTCCGCGTTGAGGAGAGAAATTGGGCGGTAGGATCTACAAACATCCCGCGGTTTGCCTTCCTTATGGATGACCACTATGGTGGCCAGCCGCTGGTCCAAGGGAAGGACACCCTCCTCACGGGCCCGTAGGAACATATCTCTCAAATAAGGAGAGATCACATCCGGCCGGATCTTATACAATTCAACCGGTATGCCATTGGGGCCGGTAGCTTTACCCGCTCGCAGGGCGCGGATCGCCAAAGCAATCTCGTCCGCGGTGATATCCCAGTCCATATCGACACTTTCCTCTTCCGAAAGACAAGGGAGGTCAATCGCCGAGAGAAACTCAGCTGAATCGGCCTCGGAACGATCCGAGCCGGCTGTATAAACACCCCGAAAATAGTCCGCAAAAGACTCGGCAATGGCACTCGGATCTGTGACCACCACTCCGTCCTCGCCCAGGATTTCCGGGACCACCCGGCTTGCCATCTCCCGCCTGTCCAACCAGGCCAGCAGTTTACCGGCCTTATCACCGACGTCATAAATGCGGCCCTGCTGCTCCTTGGCCAAAACCAGGGCAGCATTCGTAGCGAGATCATGATACTCCGACTGTTTCAGGGAGAGTTCGTGTAGGAGAGAAGGGTCAGGCTCAGGCCCCAAACGGGACTCGAGATCCAAGACTTCTTCTTCCACATGCAGAAGGTCGGCATCATGAGCTCGCTTGGCCTCCGCAATGAGGGCCAGGGCTTCACCCCGCAGCACAGTCTTGAAAGCCTCCCACAGGGTGACCGCAGAGCCAACGGAGCCCACATTTTCAGTGAAATATAGGTCGATGGCCTTAGCCAGGAGCGCTTGCGTTTTATGGTTGCGGAAATACCAAGGATTTACCGCTGCCGGACGGCTGGACAGGACGACGCCGAAATCAAAGGAGACCCACAATGGCGAGTGATCGGAGACGCCCCTTGCCAGAAAACGGGCCTCGGAGATGGCAGGCGACTGCGCCGCCAGGGTGAGAACATAATCTATGCGGGACAGGCTCCCATGGGCACCGGAGAGAAACGAAAACTGGCGGAGCGCAGGATGCAGTAGCCGCCAACAATCCACCAAACCCATAGAGTCAAGGAAGGTCGGCAGCCACAGCTGGGAGCCCGGTAGGTCCCTCGGTGGCTGGCGATCAAGGGTGCCAGAGCAGACTGAGTTGAAATCGCCCCCTAGGATCAATAAGCCCGAAGGCAGGGACAAGATGGCGCTACCAAGGTCCTGGAAGGTGCTAGATTGGAGGCCTGGGGGAACATAAACCGAAAGCAGCGCCAGGGAACGTCCCTCCCATCTTCCCGCCACAGCTGCGTAGCGTCCTCTGTCATCAAGTAGTGTGACGTCTATTTCAAGAGGAAGGGACGCACGCACAAGGATGCCCGCCCCCCGGGAACCCGAGGAGAACCCAGAGTGGGCAACCATTTTGTAACCCTTACGATTTAGAGCCCTACAGGAGTTCCCCACTAAGTGCGTCTCTTGCAACAGCACAACATCAGGCATGTGCCTCTTTATCAGTTGAATTACCACCCCTCTCTTAACTCGATCACCTAGTCCATTGACATTCCAGCTAAGCACTTTCAATTTCCTACCCCCCATCGTCCAACAACCCGCCCCACCCGACTCCAACCAGCTCAATTATCAATTGCACAGTAAAACACACAGTCCATTGCCTCAAGAAAGAGAAAGAGATAGAATGAACAAACAATAAAACTTGCATAGTTGCACCCCCCGCCCTGCACCCCTGCATATGACTAAAAAGCCCCCCCAACCAGCAGTGTGCCTGTCGCCCCATAACTACTCTACAAGAAGACACCCAGAGGAGTGAGGAATCTCCGCGAACAACCCCCGCCACCCTCCATGTACTGACAGGAAAGGTAATACGGCATCTTAAAGCTACATTCGATAGTCAATTGAGGCAAATATTACAGACGAGGAATCACCCACTATAGAGCCAAGTCTCATAGGTCCGGGCCGCCAGCAGCGCCACCGTCATGGTCCTCCTGTGCATCACGGCGTGTCGATAAAGTGTCCAGCCAGTCACTTACGTTTTCAGCAAAGTCAAAGAAAAGGGCACGACCCTCGTACTCGATCCGGAGCTTGGCAGGGAACATCATGGAATACTTGAATCCCAGGTCCCGCAGTCTTCGCTTCACCCCTGCGTAGCTCTGGCGCTGTCGCTGAACCTTCCTGGTGAAGTCCGGATAGAAATGGACATCGGCATTCTGGAATTTGAGCGGTCCATGTCGTCTGGAAGCCTGCAGGACCGCGTCTCTGTCACGGTAGTTGAGCAGCCGGGCTACAATGGGTCTGGGTGCCACCGAGAAAAAGTTGCTGAGGCCAGGCGGCGCCAGATGAGTCTTGATCAGGTCTTCCACGAGGAGGTCCGTCGCCGCCTCCTCCGAACCCTCCGGTACACCGACAATGCGGACGTTCTGCCGCCTGGCCCGGCTCTCGAAGTCATCCAGCCGCCTTGTAAATTGTTCCGCCATCCTCTGCACGTTCCGGACTTCAGTTTGTAAGTCCGAGACGTCTCCCGTCAGACTGGACGTCTTGATGTCCAAATTCTTGACTCGATCATTAGTTTTACCCAGGTCGGCTCTAATGAGAGTCAGATCAACGGCCATGCCATCCACCTTATGTGTAAGGACTTCATGCTGTTGCTGCATATCCGCCCGGAAACTTGTAATGGCCCCCAAAATGTCACTCAAAGTGGGCTCCGAGCCGTCCGGCGAGCCCGAGTGCAGGATGTTCTTGGCAGAGGGCCCGGTAACAGGCGGCGTCTTTGGTTGGGTATAGCGCTCAATCCTGTTCTGTTGTTGCTGTGATTTGCCGCGGACGCCTTTATTCGATGTCTTATCGGGGTCCCCCTTGCCCGCCATATTTGGTCCAAGAGAACAAAGGGCTATGCCAGGCAAGTCCGAGCCCAGGGAGCCGGAGATTTGTCCGGGACAGATCGTAGAATGCCGTCACAGGGTCGTTCCGCTATCCAGGACACCTCGCCGCTGGCGAAGGCAGGCAGGCACTCCGCAGATCGGCAGTGCGTAGTGGCGGAGTCCGGAGAGACAATGGCACTGGACTGGCACGGAGTCCCACTCGACGTAGCTCAGCGTAGGAGACACCGATTCGGGATCTGAAAACGATTCTCGCCTCAGTGGACCATCAGCAACAAGTATCCACCCACGTGGATCAGGATTACGGGCAGGATGGTTGCGGAGGATCGGAAGGTCCGCGGAGCTCCGAGCTTACGCGGCCATCTTGGTTGCCCGCGAAGCTCCTCCTCCCCGAGCTATCTCCTTGTTGAGCAGATCAATTTTGGTTCTTGGGAGTTCTGTTTTTCTTCTATTTTCTTTCCTGCCTTTGATGGATTGTTTATTGGGGTGTGGGTTTTCACATACATTTTCCACAAACTATTGAAGTTGTGTAAAAAAGTGCTGGCATGGGGTGTGGGGTTGATAGGGTGAAAGGTGAATTCAAGCAATAGGCTGTCTATAGAGAAGTATTTACAAGTTCTGAAGGTTTTCTCTTCTCTTGTGGGTTGACTTGATTTGTTGGTAGAACAGTGAGCAGGCAGATAGGGATGGTGAAGTGGTAGCTCTAGTCAAGATGTTTAGGGTTCTTACATTGGACTGTTGGTGATATTAACAAGACACAGTTGAGATTGTGGCCTCTGAAGGGTGTTGGTTGTGTGACATACTGTACCACAATGAGTTTATCAATAAGGATGGTGTCTCTTGTTTTTTTGTTGAGAATGTGGGTTCTTTGAGGTTGATGTCACCTGTGAGAGGAGGGAGGAAATGTCCAATATAGAAGGTAGGAATGAGTTCTGAGAATTCATCAGTGAAGTCCTTGTTATTCCCTGGAGGTCTGTAGATGAGAAGGAAGGTGGCAGTCACATTTGCTAAGAGTGGGAAATGGCATGTCAGCAGCTCCATATATTTGAGTGTTACTTGCTTTAATAGGATGCTGGACAGGAGGATCTATGGTTGACAGTGAGGCACTTTTCTTCCTATGTGTGTTGCATGCAATGGATACTGTAGCCTGAGGTAAGGAGGACATCTAAGACGTGAAAGGATGTAGGGTGGAACTATGGTTCTATTATGAACACTGCATCAAGGGCCAGAGGGGAGGGAGGAGAAGGTGCAGATTCCATATTTGTTTTAGTGATGCACATAAAGGTGTTTGAGATGTGCCTTTGTCCCTGCCATGAGAGACGAAGAAGAATTTCTAATTTGAGAAGTTGTGGCATCTCTTTTGTAATGAGTATAACTGAGAAATTAACTGGATTCATTTGGTAATGGTTGATAGAGATGAGAACCAACAATGGACTATGTGATTGGATTTGCATAGTCTCAAGACAAGGCAATCGTGTTAGTCTGTACATGCTGGGTCCCATGAAGAGGAACAACAGGATATTGAGATAAAGATTGTTGCAATATTCAAGACATTGACAACAACTAATTTACAAGAAATGGAAACGAGGGTCATTATTTGATGGTGGAGGAAGATTAAACCAGTTGTTTTATGCATACATTGTTCACAAACATAACCATTGAGTTATTTGTCCTTAATCATATTACACAAACATGACCATTGGGCAATGGTTGGAATGCAGCTTAATGATTTAAGATTTGAATGTCTGATAACACTGTTACCAGTCTGAAATATATTGTTGGCTCATTTGGAATACATTTGTACTCATGAGATGCAAACTCTCCAAACCGGACTTGCCTCAACGGTATGGAGTGTTTGGGAAATGGACCACACAAGATTGCATTCTGAAATGTATAACTCTGAAGATTTGAACTTTTCTAATATGGTTGATAAGTAGTGATGTAATTAGAATACGATGAAAAAAGCTTCTGAAGCATGTGGCAGCAGTACAATAAATGGCTATTTGTCATTACGCGTGATAATGAACAGAGGCCCAGATGCATGAAGCTAAAAACCGTTCGCAAAGGAGCAGATTCTCAGAATCTGCCCCTTTGCGACCAATCTTTTTGCATTTGGGATGCATCATCCCAAATGCAAAAATCGCAAATTGCGAATTCGCTAAATTGCGATTACTTGCATTTAAAGAATCTCAAATTGAGATTCCTTAAATGCAATGCATAAAAGTTTAAAAATAGCGATTTCGCAAATAGGTCTCGCAAATTACCATGAAGTTAACCTTCATGGTAATTTGAAAAACTTTGAAAAATGCACTAAAGTGAATTTTTCAAAGTTTCATGTTGCGCACACACATGCCCTAAGGGCATGTGTGTGCGCAACATATGTGCACAGATCAATTTCAGGGGTGCAACAGGGTGTCCTTTGGACACCCCTGCACCTTTGAAATCGCATTCTCATTTTGCGATTTGCTAATTGTGATTCACAAATTGAGAATGTCTTCCCATTCATTTCAATGGGCCTCTAGGCCCATAGGAATGAATGGGGAGGTATTCCTTAATTGCGACTCGCAATTTGCGACTCGCAATTTAGGAATTTTAAGAAATCACTTTTTTTAAAGTGATTTCTTCTTGCATAGCATTTTGTTATTCCATATTAGCGATTCCTTATTTTTCGCTAATAAGGAATCGCAAAATGGATGCTTGATGCATCTGGGGGAGAGTGTATTAACCTTCCGAGAGTAATCTGTCGAGAAGGAATGTCAAACACAAATTCATAAAAACAAAAACAATTTCTGCTAAACACCACAAAACACATCTGGAAAATTGACAAATGAAAACAGAAGGGTAAAATAGTCAATGGTGTTTCCAATAGTTAGGGGTGTGAAAAATTGTGAATTCCTAATTCCACATTTTGTTGGAATTATGTGCTGGTGAAAATTTAGGAAGAGGGTAGACCCTGCATCCAACAGTCATGCAAGATATCAGCAAAAGACTGTTTTGAGGAGAAAATCTCTCAATTTGGAGCCCTGCTGTTTGAACCAGACTGCTGCTGTAAAGAAAAAATCACATTTTTACACCCACAGACCCTCATAACATTACACAAAATGTGTGCAAGATGACACTTGATGGGCAAACCAATAATGTAACACTAGCCCACCTATTATTCTGGAAGTAAAGTGACTCAATGCAATTCTTTGGGTTTTTCTAGGGGAGTCACAAATATGTCTGCTATATCAAGCCTATGTGTGCTAATAACCACTGTATGTCTTTCAAAACGCTTATTTGGATGGTATACTGAAAGGGGTCAAACAGAATATAACTCATCCTGACAGTATATGATGCTTCTCAGCAGCCAATTAACCCTATCAGGTAGTCTCAGGAACGAGGTTTCTTCTCTTGTCTGTTATTCTCCTGGTGGAACTCCCTCCCGACCGACCTGCGCTTGACCCAAGACCACCTCTCCTTCAGGAAGAAGCTCAAGACCTGGCTGTTCGAGCAGTAACGGCACCCCCCCCCCCAAGCGCCTTGAGACCCTACGGGTAAGTAGTGCGCTCTATAAATGTCTTTGATTGATTGATTGATTGATAAGAACGTCATATTCTTAGGGTGAGATGAAAACAGAGTTCACATTTTTAGATTGGCCATGTGCAGAAGGACCACAAAGATGGACAATTTCTGGTTGGGATAAAGAGTTTGGAGAGGCCATTGATCTCATATTACACCTAAACTGGTGCTGGGGCTTCATCCCTGTCTGCCTATGGAAATTCTGAAAAGTGTTAAAGACTTTCTGAGTATTAAGGGTTTTCTACCAATGTGGACCACACTTCAGACAAAACTAACTAGTATCTCGTATTGGATGTTTTGAATCCCGTAGGTTCGGCAAATCAAGGTTAAGGCTGCAGGTGTCTACTCATTTAAGAAATATTCAGTCTGGCTGCACCTTGACCAACCTCAGAACAGCCCCTAGAAGTTATTTGCTGGTGTCTCTCAATCATTCTACATAAAGTGGAGGGTGGAGCACAGTAGGCTCATGCTCAAGAGCCATGTCAATAATTATTCTATGTTTGAGTGTGTACTCTACATCTGCAAGCACATTAGGCTTTCTGGCTCATAATACCGAGGAATAAATCAATAAGCAGAATTTCATAGCTCTTCAGGAAAATGTCCCTCCATTGAACTCACTGTTGGGAGTGTGAACCAGTCTGCATCTTACACCGGCAGACAAGGTGTCATTCTCCTTAACACTTACAACGGTACCTGGCTATAATCCAATTAGTGAAACTTTCAATCCTTAAGGCACAGATCCAAGCCTTTGCGCGAGCTGACATATACACAATTCCTCAGTAGTTAGGCATGTCTAAATCTCCTTGGGATTTGATTAGAGCTGAAAGGCTCACTACCTATTATTTTTTTAGAATTACTGTTACTCATTGCTGGACTTGCAGTCAGATTATCAATTCTCCTGCTCCCCTAGTTAATAGTCAGGGACATCTCACAAACAGAGAGCCCAGATAAAGCATCAACTGTGCTTCAAAAGCCTTCGGTTTGTTTGTGGTGAGAGTAAAAAAAAGATGTCCTTGCCTTGGGTCACTTTTTAAGAAATCGGCATTAATGTGACTCCACTCAAAGATCATGCAAACAAATCATTTTACCTCTGGGGCTCACCAATATTAATTCTGCCTCCTGTTTTCTATTAAGATACACAAGGCTGCCAAACACTTTATACTTTGAAACAGCCATCAAGAAGAAATTAAATAAACCTTGGTTTATTTTAGAGGTTATATCTCACAGTGATCTCTAGGTTAACTGGCAAGTTCAGCAGAAAGGGCATGTTGGGAGAGATGTCAGGAATAATGAATTTTTCTGTTAGTGTAACTTAATAGCTGCAGTCTGTTCTGTGTGCATTCCTATGGGTCACCTTCTTACGTGCAGTTTAATAAGCTATATATACAGTGGTACATTCCAGCAGGCTTGAAATTAGCCAAATCACATTCACTTTAAAAGGGTGGCAGGGCACATGTGAAGGGGGTGACATGCTTTACACAGACATATGCTGTAGATCTAATTGCCTTGGTTGTCAGTGGAGGTCCACAAATAAAGGTATAATAACTAAAAACATGGGTACTTACACATTAGAAAGGGGAGATACCTCACATCACGGATTCTGTATGTTAAAGTGAGACTTCAGAACCTTATGAAACCACTAAGTCTGTGGTCTGGAGCCTCCTATTGGTCACAAAGCTCCTTAGGGACTTTAGATCTCTATTTGTGTACATGTCTGGTTACTTTAACCATAGATATTAATTACTGTGTAGGCATTTGTTACTCTCCTTTGAAGAGCATCTGAGTGCTTTCCATATTGTATTCACTTGGTTTCAAGTAAAATAGGCACATTAACATTGTTAACATATTGTTAAATTTAGAAAAATGTGCCTTTCAAATATTACAAAGTGCCTTGGAGGTTTGTGGCGGGCCATTCCATTTAAACAGAATGTGAATTGGAGTTGAAGTCCTTTTCTTTTGTTTGAGATACAAATGTTTTGCTTTTGTCAATTATTCTCCCCCACTACCATATTCAGATGGGGAAATACATCAATATCAAGGGCAACACCATTAAATCATACTACTTTCCTGAGTTGCAATACATTAACGATGAGTTATTCCATGAGTAATTCTGCAGCAGGACCTGCGGCCCTTTGTGGCACACCTACTACACAAACATTGTTTGCACTGGACAGGCCTTGCTCAGCCTGGCATCATTCAGGAATGCCCTCCTCCCGTAGTTTAATCCCCTTCTTCCTTTGGATATGTGTGGAATGCTCTGAGACAGCTGTCTTCACCATACCCACTCTTTCAGAGTCTTTCTGAAGATCAGTTCCCAGCAGGTCAATATGACAAGCGCGGAGAATCGGGACGCGCGCACTTAGGACCCGGCGCCTCCGGACCCCGCCCATGGTCATTAGTGGTTGGGCGGCCGGGAGGCCCAATCGGCAGCCGGCTGCCTTTCAGTTCCGGGTCGAGGCGGTGATGCGTATCCGGAGTGGTAGGGGGGGGAGAACTTTGGCCTATTTAGGGTCAACTCCCTGTGACCGGGGTCTCTGTTCCCGCTACCACTCCAGGATACCTGACTGCCCCGTAGCCTGCACCGCGATCCAGGACCGGACTTTGAAACTCCCGCATTTCCCGTTGGATTGTCGAGGGAGAGCGGACTGTGAATCGGAGGATCCTTCACGCGGCGGGCTTCGGTTTTAAAAACACTGCATCTCCTGTTGGATTGTCGAGGGAGTGGGGTCGGTCTACTGGCGTTGGTGGCGGCTTCCAGAGAGCGAGGCGAGGAATCGGGTGTCGACCACGTGGCCAGGTAAGGAGTCGGTGCCTGGGGGGGCCTCGTGGGCAGCCGTGAATCACGGTGGGTACTGGGGGACGTTTACGAAGTGTATCTTTGCCTGCCGAGGGTTTTGCGGCTGTACGTGGGGCTCTCTGGTGTGCGGGCTCCTGCCGGGCAACGTGGGCGGTGCTCTGGGAGGGACCGGGAGCGGGGGAAATCATAGCGGGTGATCAGCGTGGGCAGCTCAGAGGCGGCGCGTGAGGAAGAGTTGCTAGGCAACATAGACGCGCACAGAGCAGGCCGCACGGGGATATTAGCCTGGGAGAGAGAGACACTCGTGCTCATCAGGGTAGAGCAACCCCGAGGTAGTGCGTGTGGGACAGAAGCGCAGGTAGCATGGCGCCCAAGAAGGGGGGACATAAAAGGAAGGATTCTGACCCGGAGCTGGCTCAAAAAATGAAATTGCTGCTGGACAAATTGAGCAAAGACGATCCTGAGAGCGGCGAGGATAGTGATTCCTCGCTGGGAGAACAGCCGGAAATAGCGTAGCGGCCTCGCAGGGAGGGGGTGCCACCGAGAGCTGCTTTTCCCCCTCTAAAGAAGAAAAACAAAGCGCAGCCGAAGAGGAAGGGTGGGGACAAAAACAAGAAGCGTAGGCCTAGCCCTGTAGTTGGGGAAGAGGACGAGGGATCAGTAGGTCCCGTCCCCACTCCTCCAGCCGAGGTCGAGGTCATAGTGGCCCCCACACCCAGTCCGGCGCCAGTAAAGGTGGTGCCACAGGGCACAGACCTCTCTTCAGGGACTGGGGCACCCACGCCATCAGACCCGGTTGGGTCATTATTAACGGAGATCAGGGAGGCACTGAAGGCACTAGCCCCTGGGGGGGAGGGGTGACCAAGGTGGTGGATTCTCCGGCCGTGCTCCCACCGCAGCCGGTGGCCGCAGCGGCGGTCACGCAGGACCCAATAGAGGGCTTGCCGGCATCAGTGGCCACATTAGTGGAGCAATTATCGGCTCCAAGTAGGGTGGTAGAAAGAATGAGCGCAGGGGCGGCAGCGCCTTGGGATCCGCAACAGGCGGCAGAGCAGGGGGCATTACAAGATATCCAGAGACAGCTGGCGCTGGTAGTAGAATCGCGCAGGACAATCCCCAGCATGGCAATTGGAGCGCAGAACCCCGCAGCAGCGCTGGCTGCAGTACCTATCGGAGGTAAGCTGGGTGAAACTGCAGCCAGGAGCAGCGAGATAGGGGGGGTACTGACGGGAATGCAAGGGAATGTGTTGTCTCAGTCAGGGATGCTAGCGACACACGTGAGTATAGAGGTGTGAGAGAAAATCTGGAAAGGCGCATATGTTGACATATTTTCCCTGAGCAGGCCCAAGAGAAGTGATGTAGATTACAAAGAAAGGGATGGCAAGGAGGTATCCTTCAGGGATAGGAGACCGAGGGTCGAGGAGACATTGACAAACTGGCTGTTTGGTTTTCATGTTTTTGTCACAGTCTTACTAGAGAAAAGGCCGGAGTTGGCTATTCCGCTGGTGTTTTACACTAACAAGATTGTGAAGGCACACTCCACTCATGGGGGCATGGTTTGGTTGAATTATGATAGGGAGTTTCGGTGGGCGAAGGAAGAAAATCCAGGCATTGGCTGGGATCAGGTGGAGGTGAACGCATGGTTGGAGAGTGTAAGCAGTAGGTAGCATCCAGCTAGGCAGCCTTTTCGGACTTCCCAAGGAGGGCCTGGGGAGAAGAGGGGGGCTTCCTGGGCTTTCAATAGCAAAGGGTGCACCTGGCCCCCTGGGCAATGGAAGTTTAAACACGCATGTGCCTATTGTGGTCACTCCTCCATTCCCGAATTCAAGTGCAACAAGAAAGCTAAAGAGTGTGGGGGGGGGGAGCTCCCAGGGATACCAAGCCCCCGCAGGCATAACCTGCCTACACCGGTTGATATTGGAAGGTTGATTTATTGGCTGGACTTGTACCGAGACAGGGCAGCAGCCAAAGTTTTGTTTGACGTTTTTTCTGAAGGTTTTCGCATTCTAACTTTGCATGTCCCTCCCATTAGCAAATGCAACAACCAGTTGTCAGCGAGAACGCATTCCTCAGTTGTGGTCACTAAAGTGGAGAAAGAGCAGGCTTTAGGCCGGGTGGCGGGGCCGTTCCCGGCTCCCCCTTGGGAGACGTATGTATGTTCCCCACTGGGGGTGGTGCCAAAAAGGGCCGG
Source organism: Lissotriton vulgaris (assembly GCF_964263255.1). Classification (NCBI taxonomy): domain Eukaryota; kingdom Metazoa; phylum Chordata; class Amphibia; order Caudata; family Salamandridae; genus Lissotriton; species Lissotriton vulgaris. Next base: position 1,045,074,837 of record NC_141697.1, on the reverse strand, counting down.
GACAGTTCAGAATGATTCATAACCTCTCTGCGCCAAAAGGTTCATCTGTAAATGATCCCATTGATCCAGCGCTGTGTACTGTGACGTACTCGTCCTTTGATGCCGCTGTCCAGAAAGTCAGGGATCTGGGGGGGGGGGCATTGTTAGCTAAAACAGATATAGAATCAGCTTTTCGCCTGTTGCCCGTCCACCCGGATGATTACCATTTACTAGGCTTCCAGGTACACCAGCAGTTCTACTATGACAAATGTATGCCTATGGGGTGGGCGGTTTCTTGCAAGTACTTTGAGACTTTTAGTTCCATGTTGCAGTGGGTGTTTTCATGGCACGAGGCGGGCCTTACAAAGAACATAGCCTTTTTGGAACTCTTTCCCATTTGGGTGGCGGTCACGATTTGGGCGGAGCGCTTCAGGGACAGGGCAGTGACTTTCTGGTCAGATAACATGGCAGTGGTACAAGTCATCAATAGGCAGGGGGCCACTTGCCAGCACGTGCTAAGGTTACTGAAACTGTTGGTGCTGGCGTGCTTGAGATTGAATTTAACTTTCAGGGCTGCGCATATACCAGGTGTTGATAACCACGCTGCTGATGCTTTGTCTCGTTCCAAGTTGCATTAATTCCGGAGGTTCCACCCGCAGGCGGAAGAGCGCATGACTATGTTCCCTACATCACTGTGGACAATTGGAGCCCCGCTAGATATTTGCCGCCCTGAATGATCGCACCAAACGTGCTTATCAGCAACATTTTAATGCTTACAGGTCATTCGTAGAACAGGCAGGGACATCAAAGATCTTTTCTCCAGAGATGATCTATGGTTTTCTACTGGCATTAAGGGATCAGAGCTGTGGCTTATGCTAGGGCTAATCTTTCTGTGATAGCCTTCTTTGCTAAACTGGCGGGGGAGCGGGACCCGGGGGCCTCCTTCCTAGTCAGGAAGGCCGTGGCAGGATGGGCTAGACTCGAGGGGCCAAGGCGGGATTGTTGTAGGCCTCTGGATCTCCCGACCTTGATTGATGTTCTTGGGGTGTTACCTTCAATATGTGACTCTCTGTTTGAAAGAGTCTTGATGAGGGCGGCCTTCTGCTTAGCCTTTTATGGGGCATTCCGCCTGGGTGAGATAGTGGGGGCCTCCAGATCTGACCATGGTGGGGGGCCTGCAGTTCTGTGATACAGTGCTTTCTCTGGGGGGGCTGGTGGGTCTTTTGAGACGTTCCAAGACTGATCAGGCGGGTATGGGGGCCACCATTCGCTTACGGCCCGCTCCGGGGGAAGCGGCCTGCCCCGTATCCCATATGCAGGCGTACCTGGCCCTGCGACCTGCTTGGGGGGGGGAGCTGGCCCTGTTCATTCACGAGAATGGAGATTGCCTGTCCCAATATCAGTTTAAAGCAGTGTTTGGGTTGGCTCTGGGTAAGCTGGGGTTAGGAGCAGCAGGATTCTCTTCACATTCCTTTAGGATTGGCGCTGCCACTCTAGCGGCAAGGGCAGGCCTTGCCCCCGACGCTGTCAAGGGCATTGGGCGCTGGACATCGGAGTGATACAAGAGATATGTCAGGCCAGAATTGTTATGTCAAACTGTGGCGGTCACATATCGGATTGTATTTAACGGAGTCATTTCTCTCCTTCTGATTAGTATGCCCACGTCGGTGGTGTGGGTACTTGGGCACTCGTTTGTGCGTCACGCGACGGTGCGCTTGCAGCAGCGGCAGGTGGTGAAACCAGCAGACTTGAGCGAGACCGAATTCCTGTGGCGTGGCGTCGGGGGGATGAGAATCCAACACTTAAGGTGGCTCGTCGAGGATCTCAGGGTGCAGGAAGGGCACAAGTCTCCTGATTGGATTATCTTGCACTTGGGAGGCAACGACATGGTCGACAGAGGACGCTTGGCAGTCAAGGAGGCCCTACTGGAGAGTTTGCCTGGTTGGGGCATATTTTTCCATCAGCTAGGATTGTTTGGTCAGGCATGCTCTCACGCAGGACAAGGGGCCCAGGAGTGCGTGCAAGATCATTGAACGTTTCAGTGAGGAGATTAAATGGTGAACTGGCAAGGTTGTGCTCAGCGAAGGGCCGCTAGCGCTCCATACAACACCGGATGATTTCTGGAGAAGCGATGTACCACCAAGATGGGGTACACTTGTCAAACTTAGGGACGGACACTTTTATAAGAGAACTTTGGTTGTTTATTCTGAACGCAGGTGGGGAGGGTGTCAGACCTGAGGGCCTTGGCCACCCTTGTGGCGGAAAAGAGACCTGCGATCAGTAAACAGTGATTAACACAATGGATGGGAGGCCGCCTGGCGGACTCCATAGGCCAGCACTGAGGGGGGATATGGTAAGCTCTCCGCTGGGAGGAAGGCACCACCGGCTGGGGAGGCTAGGGTGACAGATTTCGAGCCTCCTGGGCGTCCCAGGGCAGCCTGGTGGTCGAGGGGTGGACCCTGGTAATGGCGGACAAGGACCAGAGGTGCGGGCCCACCACTCTAAGGGGCAGACGGCGGCACCTGGCGTAGGATACCCAGTTGCGAGATGCGAGCCAGATAGGGCTCCTCCCTTAGGGCTGGGAACGTGAGAGGAGCAAGAGATGTTTTAAAATGTGATTGTGAATATCAGATATGCATGTTATTTGCTTGTCATGTTTATACAGTGTTGTGATTAAACATGGCCGTTTTACCCCACCTGAATCTCATGGTGATTTCAATGTGGGGATATTGCATGTCTGTGTCAGATTGGTGGGAGGCGGGGGCATAGCTGGAGGGTACGGGTCCTATGACAAGCGCGGAAAATCGGGACGCGCGCACTTAGGACCTGGCGCCTCCGGACCCCGCCCATGGTCATTGGTGGGGTTTGGGCGGCCGGGCGGCCCAATCGTCAGCCGGCCGCCTTTCACTTCCGGGTCGAGGCGGTGATGCGTATCCGGAGTGGTAGGGGGCGGAGATCTTTGGTCTATTTAGGGTCAACTCCCTGTGACCGGGGTCTCTGTTCCCGCTACCACTCCAGGATACCTGACTGCCCCGTAGCCTGCACCGCGATCCAGGACCGGACTTTGAAACTCCCACCCACCTGTCCCTTAGAATAGTGGTTTGGGGGGGCATTGTTGCGGAAAAGAGACCTGCGATCAGTAAACAGTGATTAACACAATGGATAGGAGGCCACCTGGCGGACTCCATAGGCCAGCACTGAGGGGGGATATGGTAAGCTCTCCGCTGGGAGGAAGGCACCACCGGCTGGGGAGGCTAGGGTGACAGATTTCGAGCCTCCTGGGCGTCCCAGGGAAGCCTGGTGGTCGAGGGCTGGGCCCCGGTAATGGCGGACAAGGACCAGAGGTGCAGTCCCACCACTCTAAGGGGCAGGTGCGCGGCACCTGGCGTAGGATACCCAGTTGCGAGATGCGAGCCAGATGGGGCTCCTCCCTTAGGGCTGGGAACATGAGAGGAGCAAGAGATGTTTTAAAATGTGATTGTGAATATCAGATATGCATGTTATTTGCTTGTCATGTTTATACAGTGTTGTGATTAAACATGGCCGTTTTACCTCACCTGAATCTCTTGGTGATTTCAATGTGGGGATATTGCATGTCTGTGTCAGATTGGTGGGAGGCGGGGCATAGCTGGAGGGTACGGGTCCTATTAGTAGGGGGCGATAAATCCTGCCCAGCCGGCAGAGTTTTGCCCACTCCGCGCTCTGCCAACCGACATGTGGCAGAGTTTTTTCCTCATGGGCGGCTCCCCTCTTTAATTTGGCGAGCATGAGCGAGGAAAACAAGTGCTAGAACGCCTCCCGACAAGATTTCTCAAAGCGGGCGGTCACATCAGGTCACTACTATGGTATTGAAAAAGCTGCCGCTCGAGTAGAAAATCTATTTGGTAGGCAGAAAGAAGCAGCACCCTCTGGCACTCTTCGTGGTGCCGTTTGTGCAGATTTTACAGTCTGGGACAAGCTCCTAGCACTGAAAAACATCTAGAGCAGTGTAGCATGTCAAAATCCACTGCTTGAGGAACTCTGCGGAATCTTGCTGAGCTTTTATGCAACTCCGCGGAATTCCAAAGAGTGAAATTCCGTAAGTTTCGTCCATCCCTAGTTAAACCCAGGGCTTCCTGAATCTACTTTTTCTTTGAGCATTGCCTTGGAATTTTCCACTGCCATCATTATCTCTCTTTGGAATGGTTTTGTATCCTCAGTAGATTGCGCTGTCACCAACCCCCTGGCAGAGGGTGGGTCAGTTCTTTCTTGCTGGCACTCTTGTAAAAATGTTTATTTCTCTGTTCAGGTGGTCCTATTGTATCCTGTTGGAGCAGTGCAAATCTTCACTTTTATAGAGAATATACAGTGCCTTCATGAGCAATAGTCACGGGACCCCCTTATGGACCACACTCCAGTATTTAATTTGATATAATAGTACACATAAAGCGGTTCACTACAACATGCCTAGATACCTAGCCAAGAAACTTAAGCTATCAGGAGGTAACAGAACAACTAGAAGCGCAAAAGAGTTGCTATTGCGACCAGCCTTTTTCCACAAGATAAAGACCTACAACCGAGCATTCTCCGGAGCTGCCCCCAGAATCTGGAACTCACTCCCTCCAAACATCAGGAAGTTTCAAAATACAGTAACATTCAAACGAGAACTGAAGAGCCACTTGATGAGTAAATACCCTACATAGAGAAACCCACGGATTACTGGGATGATCATTTACGCTAACAGAGGGTTGTCCTCTTCATGAAAAATTGGAAGATCAATATCTGATAATTGACTGTTGCCATGTTCAAGCCGAGGCTAGACACATTACTGCTACCTCATATACTTGTGAACTTATAACTATATCTCACAGACAAAACTATATAACCTCTACCTCACTTTATTTATTTATCCATATTATCCTTGATATGCACTGGAATGCCTTATAACCCTACCTCACCGAGCTTGGTTTGTTACCATGACACAAGCCAAGCCTTGCTCGCCATCTAATGCTAATTGCACAGACATTAGGAATATATATCTAATCACGTCCATACAGTATATTGCCTTCTACCTCATATCTATTTTGTTGTTATTACTGCTATTATAATTTCTATGTGTAATTCTTTCCTTGTTATTACTGCTATTATAATTTCTATATGTAATTCTTTCCTTGTTAAGCGCTCTGATACCCACGGGTCTTGTCCGCGCTATACAAAACACTATAAATAAAATAAATAAAATAAAATAATTTAATTTTATGTCTCACTTCGAGCATCAATAAAAGGTCTCCCTCGGTTAAGGCCAATCGCCCTGTCGCATTCAGCACATAGTCTGGGATCAGTCAGAGTCAGTTATCGATTGTGTTTCACCAATCTCATATCTGATTCTTCATAACAATTCGTATCTTCTAATATTTGCTCAGAAATAACACACTTTTGTGGTCCATCCAGATCTGATGCCACCTACCAAGGTGTCCAGGGCCTTACGTGTTTGGTACTCTCACCCCTTTTTCACACACTGCGACCTGTGAGCTGCCCAGAAACTGAGACCTCCCCACACCACCACTCTTCATGCGTGTGCACCTGAGCTACACAATCCCTGTGCTCTTTTGTATCTCCTCCTGCTAATCTTGAGTCCAATCAGCCTCTTATGATGCTGCCCTAAGGTGCCCACTTGCCAGCTTCATTCCCTGTTGGTCGTGACCTGCAACAACTACCAGTTTTAGGATTTGTTTTCAAGCAGGATGTGCTGTTTGGAGCTCCGATGCACTCTGCCATCTTTGCCCATAGCTGGCCAAGAGACCAGTTTACTTCCATGTTAATCACAGTGCATTTGTTATAGGGACTATGTAACGCAGCATTATAGAAACAACAATATGGTATCTTAAAAAAAACACATTACACAAAATTACACAAATGATAGGTTACGCCTATCATACACCTCTTATCGGCACCTGTTTTCCTATCCCCACATGTAAATTCCCACTATATATATTGCATATAGTAGAATGGCCAAATATATAGAATTTAAACTAAACCCACATCATTGTGTTGGTGTGTGTGTGTCGGTGTATTGTGTGTCAGAATGTTCATACCACACACGTTTGGATTGTACTTATCCGTCACACTTCAATTGCATATGATTTAGTTATTAATAAAGAGTTTAGGCGGCGTGTTTAAACTGCAGTTTTTTCAAGACATAAGTCTCACTTACACCTGGGACATGTTCACTGACATCATTTCCTAGCCTGTAAATTTCCCTTGCTTTTCCTGCCCAAGTGATGCAATCCTGGACAGGGAGTGAGGATATGGTTCTATCCCGGCTCTTTTGTTGACTTTGGATATGATGCAATTTTTGCAGGTGTACATTTTATGACTGTTAATGGCCGACAATAACAGGTCATATTTTTTCAAACTGATAAACAAAGGCTCGTGGATCTAAAAACGTAAACGTTCTGCATTTCAAATGCCAACAGTGGTGCTTTCATGATTCTAGTTCTTGGCGAAAGAAAACATTTTTGTGAGGGGATGAAAACTAAATGTGTTAGCAAAATTAATTCTTCTCTAAGATAAATAATTGGTGCCTTTCATTTTTTTTATTTGCGTGCCAAAATACGGATGAACTACTGGATTTTTTCTTTTCGCAACATAATATGTGGTGCACTAGAACGTTTTGATTCATATAACTTCCTGGCAAATAAAGGCAGTTTAACAGAGTCCAAGAAACACACTTCTGTTTATTCCTTTCGGAAGAACAGTTGCCTCGTGAGAAGAATTTGTCATAAGTTTTACTGCGCCAAAAACAAGTGACTAACTGCTGAGTCTTATAACTGAAATAACCCAGCGAGGTGTGAAAGTCCACACGACATGTCGTGTTGCGTGCGAAATGCATTTATTTTAATCAAACGCTATGGTATCAGCGTTGATAGGGGAAACTATTTATATACGGCATTGCTGTAACACCACCGATAGCAAATAACATGCCTCACGCCTTACCATTTCGTCACCAGGAAGTGCTTGCAGCACACGCAATTCTCACCAGTTCATTATTTCTCACTATTGCCAACACGAGTTTTCTGTGATATGGGATTATTGCACGGAGCAGGTTTTAAAAACAGTCCATAGAAAATGAATACTGGGGGGAGATATGTACAATGAAGTGGCGGAGCGTGCGGTTAGCCTCCTTGGCTTAATGACACGCCTGCCACTTCGGAAACGCAAGGCTGCCCCATATTTACAAGAATGTGGTGCAGCCTTGCGTTTCCCCCTATGATGGCGCTAAGTTTAACAACTTAGCGCCAACGCAGGCACCCTTGCACCAGAGTGCAAGGGTGTCTGTGTGCAGGGCAGGGCCGGACTGGCTACCGGGCAGTTGTGTGTGCTGCCGAGCTAGGGGCTAATTTCTCTGTGGTGGGGTCTTATTTCGTTGATGGGGATCAAAGAAATTAGCCCCCAGCACGGCAGCACACACAACTGCCCGGTAGCCAGTCCGGCCGTGGTGCAGGGGAGGATTGGTTATGTGTAGGAAGGTGTCCCTCCTGCACATAAACAATCCTAAAATGCAATTTTGTAACTTTCATGTGTGCTGCTTCGTGCAGCACACATGAAAGGTATAATACGGCATTGTGAAAAAGATTTGTTCATGCACAGGAAGGGACACCTTCCTGTACATAAACAAACCATGGCATTTTGCTTTTTCCTTGTGTGCTGCATAGGGCAGCACAAATGGAAAAAGCAAAAACGAGGAGAAATAATTAATTTCTCCTACTTTCGCCAACTTAAACCAGGATTTTCCTGGTCTTAATTTTGGCGCTGTCAACTATGTACGCCATTCTTGTACATAGGGTGCAGCGTCAAATACAAAGGGTGTGGCGGTGGAACGCCCACCACAACACCCTCTGCACACCCCTTTTACGCTAAGTTAGCGCGGAAGGGTGCCTTATGTACAAGGCAGCTTTAAGCCACTTTAAGTGGCTGCTGCCTTGTACATAAGGCAAGGCCCCTATCACCACGGGAACATCACAAAAAGTGACGTTCCCGTGGCGATAGGGGCTTGTACATATGCCCCTGGCTTCTTTAATTTATGAGAGATCACCATATATTTTATATAGATATGCACTTTGAGATATTTATTTCTGATGAGCAATATCTTCACCAGTATGGTTCTGTATAACAAATATCACACAATGGCTCCAGCTGGAAACACTGCATACAAAAATATAGTTGAAAGATTTCTCCATCGGAAATGATTCCTTTATATGAAATTGTCAGTAATATTGTAACACAACACGTTTTTTTTGTTTTCCTGTGGGAAAATGTATTTGCAATATATCATTAGTTACTTCATAACAGCAAATGTGGTGGCAATAGTGGCTAACAACTATATCCAAGATCAGTCTGAGTACAAACTAGTGATTTTCAATAGGAAAACACTTCTTTTTACTTAAAGCACAAAGTTCTATTTCAATTCGGCTTTATTGTCTTAAGAAATCATCTTTAAAAATTCAGGGTGCTATAATTAAATTTTATCACAGACAAGTGCCTCAAACCTGGTCCAATGAGAAAGAGGCGGTGATTTTCGTGATAGGTGTTTAAGAAGTTGGATAAGCATCCTTTGCACTTTTGTGTTTTCGGCACATATGATGACATTGAAATCACAATGACAAGAGCAGGTGTGCACCTTTTTATCAATTCAATTTCAGGGTACATAAACTGATTCAGAAGGATTGTTCTATGTGCAGATGTGTTTACTCCTGTCTGAGACATGAATTACTCTTTTATTTCAATTCTTGAGAAATCAAGCGTTTTCTGTGAGTAGTTTTGTCTTGCTCAAGATTTACTTGGGAGTTCGCTTCCTCCTAATTCACGTGATGATAAGCATTTAATTATAAGGAGGAGATATACTGTATTGGAAGGGTGTGAAGGTTTGTTTTGGCTTGGTAAGGTAGACAATGTCTGTATATGGAGTCACATGCTTGTCAGGCTTGGGTTGGGACGATAGACGAGGAGGTAATACACTGATTTGCTTATCAGCTGGGTAAGATTGATTTGTTACGCACGCCTTCATTTCAATCCAGCACAAAGAAAAGAAAAGAAAAGCCTAATTTGCATTACGGGGTACACTATTTCACATTTGTGTGGCTAACTGCAAATTCTGATTACCACACCTTAAAATGGGTGATAATGCACTAATTGCATGTATTTTCACCCATTCTGAGAAGAGCAAACTCAGAATATGTGATGACTTCCTGCAGAAATTTTGCCAGGTTTTTCATGGTAAACGTTTTGTTGGCAAACAATGCAGGTTTCAGTAATTCCTACAAAACCGTTCATTCCAAATCATATTCAAACTCCTGTTTGAGATTTGCACATGGGTCACAGTCATTCAGTGCATCTTGCATAATCCGAGGTCTACAAGTCTAAATAAGCATATACTCATATAGGTCATGCACTTTTAACAAATTACTAATATTACTTGCTATCATGGCTTTTTTTTTAATCAACAATGTTTTATTTAGGTATGAAAAATCACAAATTGACAATGTATCCTATATAAAAAGAATGTTGAAAGATCCATGAGCAGATACCAAAATCAGAGCGTAGCGATCAAAATTAGAAACGCTGGGATGAGGTGAGCAACGGAGAGTGAGGAAGAGCTATCACCACCAAATGAAAACGCCTGATATCTCATCCAGAGTCCATAAAACTTTTCAAAATTTCGATAAAGCCTCTAACCATATAACAAAATTTCTCAGCGAGCATGCACCAGTCCATGATGAAACTTAAACCGTCAATGGTCTCAGCACACCCCAATCTCCTGGTTAGATCACATTGTACCCCAATTCCTACGTCACAAAATAGCTTAGTATACTTTACGGTTGTGATTGCATCCCATATCCTTAACATTATGGAATGAGCTCTATTGTCCAAATTAATCATGGTCAGACATCCTAAAACCTCATCCAAGAGTAGGCATAGTTTGGGCGTTCTTCAAACCATGTTGGAATAGCCCCCGCCCCCCAACTATACCCATCCACTTACTGCTTTCCTTATCCTTATTTTTTGACTTACTAGTTTTTATTGCTGGAAAATCTTGATTTCCACACCATAAATACCCCGTAAATGGCACATTCATTTCTGACTTACTTGTCCGACATCGCGATCTGCTCAAGCATTGCAGAGCCAGTGTTGGTCTTCCAGTTTCCAGAAATTGAAGTTCTCCTGATAGAGAGAAAAAAGAAAAAGAAATGGCTTTCTAAATTACATTATTATTTGAATTTAAAGGGGGGCATGGAAGACAGGGAAGTTCTTATGAATAAAATACACATTGTTGTATCGTACAATATGGTAACATGAAAAAAAGTATATATAAATGATCAACAGGTGATTGCTAGTAGGTTGTTATAGTTAGGCTCTAGTTTCCATGTGAAAAGTGTTTTTAATAAAAAATTTTCTTTAGTTTTATATAGCACGAACTAGGCCCGAGACATCGGGTATCAGAGCACTTTGCACGAGCACCAGTTTCCTTATAGATGGACACATTCATTTTTGTTAGGCACGGGGAGATTAAGTGATCTGCCTTGAATCACAGGTTTCAAGTAATCCGTCAAGCGAGGACAGAAAAAAAGGGGGGTAAAAAAAGTGTACCTAAATTAATTCTCCTAGGAATTTTAGACAGGAATACAGCCCGAATCACTGAATGGAATTACACCACATTTGGCAGAAAGCTAGATCTTGGTCCAGAAAGTGTGCTTTTTATGACTTGTTGTAAATCCATCAATGAGTTTTCGGGATATTAAATAAATTCCCAATTTTTCTACCTAGCGCAATTAAGCCTTTGCAAATACGTTGCAATGTGTCACAAATGCATGCACACACAGGAATGCTGTGATTGGGTGGCCACAACCTGTGTAGAAAGTTGCAGCCGCCGGTTTACATAATGGGACATTCTCCGAGGGGGTTCATAGTAACGTATGAAAGTAATATAAGGGGCCAGGGTAGAGGTACCCTGACCCCGTGGGTGGAGGTCTTTGAAGAAGACATAAATAAATCTGTTTTTTTCCCTCATGTGCTCAGCATGGCCCCATGTAACATTAGGACGTATTCGTGGATATAGCTGCAAAAAGGAAAAAAATATATTCAGATACACACTCAACCACTATTGCACTCATTCAGAGACCCACTCACACTGTTTTTCCCACTCAAATACCCACTCCTAGACTCACTCACTCACTTAAAGACCCAGAGACTTACGCACCCACTGACAAACCCACTCAGGCACTCATGCACCCACTCCCCCACCACTCAGACACTCACACGCCCACTTATACACTCACATACCCACTGACAGACCCACTCACAGACACACAGACACTCACACACCCACTCACAGATCCGTTTTGCCACTTGTGCACCCACTTACAGACCCACTCAGACTCACACACCCACTCCCACACCCACTAAGTAATTCCCACACCCCCTCAGAGATACACGAAGAGACTTGTGTGCATCCTCACAGACCCACTGAGAAACATGTGCATCTAGTCACAGACCCACTTAGACACACATGCACTCACTCACAGATCCACTCAGAGATTTACACACCCATGCAGAGACCCACTCAGACACTCAAGCACTCACTGAGACACATTAGGCACTCACACACCCACTCCCAGACCCAACAAGAGACTCACACACCCACTCACAGCCCACTCAGACACCTACTCACAGGCCTACTCACATACTTATGAACGTACTCACAGACCCACTCAGACACTCATGCACCCACTCACAGACCCACTCAGAGACGTATGCACCCACTCAGACACTCATGCATCCATTCAGGCACTCATGCACCCACTCACAGACCCACTTATTGACTTAGACATTCCCATACCCATTCATGACCTATTCAGAAACTCATGCACCCACTCACAAACCCACTCCGGCACCCACTCAGAGACTCACGCACCAACTCACAGATGCACTCAGACAAAAAAGCACACTCTTACTGACCCACACTGATACAACTATTCACACACCCACTTATTTACCCATACAGCCACTAACACCGCCACTTACCAATACAACCATGCACACACCCACAGAACAACTTGTATTCCCATTCACACATCCCCATGTGTGAATGGGAATGACCACTCACTCACACACCCACTCACTCACCCCTACAGCCACTCAAACAGACAGTCACTCTCCAATACAGCTACTCACACCCATTCATTTACATATATACATACAAACAGCTACTCACTCACCCATAGAGCCATTCACACAACCACTGCCTCACCCATTCAGCCTCTCACACAGCCAGTAACTCACCAATAAAGCCAGTCAGACACCGACTCACTCTCCAATACAGCCCCTCACCCACACATACAGCCACTCAGACACCCACTCACACACTGATACAGTCACACAGCCACCCAGATGAGCAATGTTAGAAATTTTATGACATATTAGTAGTTCAGAAAGAATAGCAATTTAACTTATGCTGTAGCTAAATATATATATATATATATATATATATATATATATATATATATATATATATATATATATATATATATACAGAAATGTTTACAAAACACATTCACTGTATGATATCAGCGATGTCATGAGTGATACCACTGACCATGTCATGAGTGACATAATATGTGAGGTCATAAGCTGTGCATTGTGTGGGCATAATTTATAGTTAGCTCAGGTAACTATAACTGCTGAATTTCAGTGGTTTTGTACAAGTGAAATCTGAGCCTAATTGTATTGTTCCTTTGACCTTTGATTTTTCCAGTGAATATATATATATGTAAATATATATATATATATATAGCGTGACTTTCGAAATAAACCTTCACCAGCTGTACCTTTCTGAGTGCCTGTGATACTTACTACGGTAAAACTTTGCAATTCATTAATTTTACTCGGCGGTGGGGGCTGCCGTGACTGACACGCCACCTGACTACGGGAACTGGATCCCAGGAACCAACCCTCTTGCAGGACTCATATATATATAACATATACGACATGAATCCAAGTCACAAATTGCGGACACGGACCGAATTTCGTGCTGAAGTTACTTTATTCTTCCAATGCCGATACGAGTTTCAGCTCTTGCGAGCCTTGTTCACTCAACATGGGATTACATTTTCTCAGTGTTTTTAAAGTGACAGTGCAACGTAAATCAACCCCACGTGATCAACAGTACAATGAATATTGACAAGTTACTACTAAAGATAAGTGCCATTCTATTAATTACATATGCCTTCTTGCAAGTTGTTTACCAAGGGTGGGAGCCATTTCCTACGGAATCGTAATCAGCCCCTAAGTCTGTTTACTTGTTTTTTCTGGATAAAATACACTCTGCAATGTCCCATGTTTCTTAATTAGCCTAACATTTTTATTTTTAAATCAGAGCTTTGGTGTATATGACATGGTTTTAAATTGAAGATTTGTGCATTTGAATCAGCCTGTTAAAACTCATACATATCTGTTAAGGCTTTGGGTGCACCCTAATAAACAGAAGTTTGTTGCAAGTTTATGGATCTGGTTCATCAAAGATGTATACCCATGGCCTGGAGGTTGGTTAGAGCTGCTGAAATAAAAAGGTGGAAGACGGAAGTGACACAATAGGCTGAGCATTAGCGCTCAATATTGTGTGTGGCGACAAATCAGAGATTAGGCAGAGTAAATGTGGCCCAGGTTAGGGGGTCAGTTGGTGATAGAGTTTTTTAGGATTAATAGTAACAGTAATAAACTACTACAGCTGCACTCATAACTCACCCTAAGAATGACAAACGGTATCAGCCGACTCTTAGGGTTTGATTACGATGACGGTAGTGTGGTCTTGTTGGAGGTGGTCGGACTGCTGCGGTCTGGTTGGAAGCAGTATGTCTGACCGCTGGATTATGATGCATGCCTCCTGTACTCCGACTGACCACTGAAAGACCACCGACTCCGACAGACTTTCTCCAACCGCCGAGATGGCCATGGAAGAACACTATCCATAGTGCAATACAGGGATCTCGTACCGCCATCTGGATTGGGATGTGTGTTTCTGATGACCTGACCATGTCAGTGTGACTTCTTGCCACGAGTCATCGTAAACTATGGATTCGGGGTGCATACTCACCCAAATCAGCTTCTTCCCCACAGTCTCCGGTGTGGATCCCTTCCTCCAGGTCCCCCCTTTACTTCAGCAGCTGAACCCAGAAGAGTTCAACCTTCGAGCACCGGAATGCAGGTAAGTCTGTCGCTGGTATGTATCCGCATTGACTGGACAGTGCACAGATCGCCACACTCCAGCAATGGATACATGGTGCACAAGGCATATCACCACATGTCATGCATGTGTGTACATATCACATTTTTCCTGTGATTTTGCTCGCACTTACCGCAACATATTCGGGGGTATGTGCACCGCTGTAGAGGAGGCTGCCGCGGTAGCAGCAGTTGCATCGTAATCAGGTGGGGGGAATTTTCCCGGCCTCGGCGGTCAGAATCGGATCGCAGCCATCGAACAGTCGGTCGACCAGCGTCTTAATCAGGCCCTTAGTGTTGACTGCACTCTATAAAGTAGGTTGTACTACCTTTCATTGTGGGCTGCCCTTTAACAAATATGCACAAAGCCGACTAAGACTCAGCTACATCTAGCTGGCCTCACTCAGCAGACAATGTGTTTAAAATGCGCCTCTTGTTTTATTATAGCAAATTCCTTTTGTTTGGGAGATGGTCAATGAGAAATGCCTGAAGGCTGCTTACCCAAGCAACCCAATGGCTGAAAGGGACTAACCCCAAGACCCCTATGCATATTTGGGATGAAATAAACTCTGGAACTCGGCCAAGGCTGCATGAATATCTGTTTTGGGAGGCGATGCCAGGCTGTCTTAACAAACAAGCTGCAAACAAACGCAGCTCCTTAAAAAACTAAAAACACCGATCACATTTTATCCACTCAGTGAAACCTACAGTTTAAATGGATGGATGTTCTTTTTCTAAGCTCTATTACCATTGTATATGTGAAAAACGCACGTAATTTATCCACCCAAAAAGATCTAATATGCCGTTTCATTTCTAGCGTGATTATATTAATGTTATTTGTTGCTTTTGGGATGCTTTCGGGCATGCTAAGATATACTAACAATTTCTAACAGAAAGGCCTATTCTGCACGCTTTTCCTCTATAACATTACTGATTTATCACAAGCAAAATCATTTAACTTCACAGTTATCTTTTTTTAACTCAACAATATTTCCCAATAGTATATTCATACTCAAGAGTCGTGGCATGCTCTATAACCCTTGCAGCTGTCTCCAAGGGCACGGGGACCCCAGCTAATATTTGGGACTAAACAGGTCTCGTGTCTCTCAGGGCACAGTAAGGAGATAGGTTCAAGAAAAGAGCTAAACCATCCAGAATTTTGTTTTTAAACAACGACTAAACCTGGATGAGGGGTATTTGCAGGGCTCGAGTCGGGGTACCACGCGGGTGGACGGCGTCCCCCCACCTACTTTATCAGCAGCTCCATAACTGGAGCAAATGGAGCCACACATTCACTCTTTGGCCTCTCTGGGGCGAGATCAGAGCACATTCAGAATGCTGCTCACGTGCTGGCTTTTCTGATGCACTCGCATCTAATGAGTGAGTGAGGGGAGGCAATGAGTCTGATGGTGCAAGCCACCTTTCGTGACGTCACTTCCTGCCGTGCCGTCGGCGTCCCCCCACTTCTTTTTTTAGGACTCGTGCCCTGGGTATTTGTGCTCCTTCTTATAAATGTATGCATATCTTTATCAGACTCCATGGCCCACTTTGACAGCCGAACTTGACATTAACATGCAAATTGCTGTCACCCACTGCGTCCGACTCTCCCAACACCCAGTGATTGACAGGTGAGCTGCTCAGAAATGTGAATGACAGTGCCAACAAAGCCTGCGGATAATGGGAGCTGCTGCATTGCTCCTCTCCAAGAATGCTACCTGTGGACTGAACCAGAATGTGAATGACAATTCAGCAAAGTGATCACTGTAGGCGGCAGAACCAAAGCCCCTTCATGAAAGTATTTTCATTTATTTGTATTGTAATGTGTTAAAAATCTATAAATCTGCCAAGACCGCTCATACATAATTCTATATGACTTTCAAGAACTATAGCGGGTCAACTAAAGCGGTTTTGTGCCCCAGACCTAAAATTATTTCCCAGTTTCTATTTAAGGGCAGTAGTCATTTGCATGTATTTACGAACTGTAAAATGTTGTGTCATTGATTTCCAATGGAATTTGGAAAATGATTTAAGGAATGTTTGCTTGCCAATGACTGCTTTTGCTGTTGATGCCCTTGCTGGGTCACTGCTATAATTTGCAATAGTCTCTTAACTCTGTCCTTTCTTCCGTTTTTATGGGTCTCTGATTTTTGCTTGCGATCATACATCACTTGAATGTGCTCCACACATTATTTAATTATGTAAGGGACAGTACATGCATATGTTTTGCATCTCCAAAAATAGAGAGTGGTACCTGGGTACATTTGCCCTTTCTACTGGTTCAACTGGGATTTCTTTCCTTTTTATTGAACCCTATTTTTGTTGGCTGTTGAACTCTGTGCACTTTACGCCTGCTAACCAGTGATAAACTTGCTTGTGCTCTCTCTGTTCAACAAGGTAAAATTGGTATACACCTGGTTTGCATGTTTAATTTATTTATACGTTTCTAGTGTAGTGTTTACATTTTTTTATTTTTTATTTTTTAGTGTATGGTAATACCTGTACCCAGGTACTGTAAATTAACTGCAACTAGGGGACTGCAGCACTCATTCTGACAGCCACTCAAGTAACATAGTAAAACGTGTCCTAGACCCTTGGCTGGGGTGAGAGTGTATTCCTTCTGCCCCCCCCCCCCCCAAACTGCAATAAGTAGGAATTAGAAATGTTTTGCACCTTTCTGCCTGGAGAACCAATAAAGACAAGGGATTGCCATCAAAACAACAGACGTCGAGGTTGAATAGCCGGTTGGTCTCAACTTCCTGGTTTGACCTGCTAAAAGTGATCCAATTTTCAGAAAGTTTTTCAAGTCTGAATATAGAAGGCTTCAACAAGACAGGAAAGATAGGAAAGCTGATGCAGCAAACGCCCTTGAGGAGAAAAAGGTGAAAGCTGAGAGAGCCTTAGAGGAAAAGAAGTTGGCTTTAGAGGAGAAGAAAATTTGGCTGGCACATGAGCTGAGGCAGAAAGAACTTGACTATGAAGACAGAAGGGCCACAGAGTCCAGTGAAGATCGTGGAATTGACACAGAGGTGCCTAGAGAAGTTAGAATGGCAATCATCCCTAAAGGTTTGTTCTTTAGCTTTGGGTTGGGAGATGACATCTACAAGTGGTTTGAAGTCCATGAGGTAGGCTTGTGCACTCACAAAGTCCCCCCAGAAGAGGATTGGGGGCTAGTCTGTGGAAGCAGGGGGTGGGTGGAACTGTTGGAGTCTCCTCTACAGAATTCCACGGAGTTACCTAAAACTCTGTGAAATTCTGCGGTGTTCTGTGAGCTCGCAGAATTCGGTACACTGTGCTGCTCATGCAGATTTTTACGGTTTTAGAGTTTACCACACTGTAAATAAGCATGAACTGCAACACGTGGTGCACAAGAGGACACTGCTTCTTTCAGCCACTCAAGTAGTTGTTCAATTCGAGCAGCAGCTTTCTGAACGAGAATGGCCGTGACCTGCCGTGCCTACCTGCATTGAGAAATCTCACGGGGAGGCGTTTTAGCTCCTGAACCCAGATTATTTGCCCACCCCTAGTGGAAGCATATACAAGTCACTTGGGGTGGGGGGGGGGGGAATAGTCTACTGACCCTAAGGGACGCTGACAGGATGAAGTATGCCAAAAAAAGAAGTTTGCCCTTTCCAAGAGAAATAGTACTTACAATTTAGGGATAGTCAGTGCAATAAATTGAGTTGTTAGTTGACTGGAATGTGAGCGCTGGTGAAGCAGCAACAACAATCCTTGTGAGGGTGAGGCACAAGCCAACCCTAAATTAATCTGCACTCAACATTCTGGTAGCTTGTGACAGAGAGGTTAGTCTTAACTTAGAGGCAATGTGTAGAGTATTTATTCAACAATCCAAACGGTAATAAGGTGAAAACACCACACAAACGGAATACTACACCAAGTTAGGAAAAATAGAACTTATTTTAATAAATATCACAAGGCTAAACAACAAAAATTAAACTAGTGGATCCGTAGATATTCAAGTTTAAAGATTTCAGTGAGGCTGGCACCAAAAAGTACAAAGTGCCAACTGCGGTTATCTGGTCACGCTGGACCAGGAGAAAGTCACAAGTTCAGGCCAACCACGATGGAATGCAGGCCGGCTACAGGGACCCAGTTACCTCTGCTAAACAAAGTATCTGGCAATGCATCAATTCTGAGATGTGGCAAGGCTGCAATGCGAGAGTCTCTATTGTTGTTGAGGCTGCCATTGACGAGGGGTGTGAGGGCCTGCACTAAGGATGCAATTCTGATGAGGTGCGGCGGCGATGTGGGTCTTTGTGACAGGTCCAATCCACACAGCAGCAGAGATGCGTCGGTTCTGCTCTGGGTTGCGCTGAACAGCAGAGAAAATGTGTCCGTTCTGCTGAATCTACTGAGCACTAAGCTCACTTCCAAGGGTCCAGAACTGGGGTGGCCCCACTTGGCAGGGTAGACTCACAGATGGCAGAGTCCAGGTGTAGGTGCAAAGCTGTTGGAAGCCCATCTATATCGAGGCTATCATCGATGGTGTCTCGCAGCTGACCCCCCACCCCCCCCGTGTACTTGAGAGGACTGGGGAGCGGTTTCGGACACCTCGAAGGGAGGGTTGAGCTGTCATGCCTGCTGACCGCGTCCGTATGGGCGCTGCCCCCTTACTCCAGGTGACACTACGCACTCTGATGGACGGGGATGCTGATCGGGTGCGGAGCCGGGGCTGGATGACCCCCCCCATTGAAGATGATATGGTGAAGGCGAGAGGGAGCAACGCTTCGGGTGGCCCACACGCACATCAAGGTCACTGTGTGTGGCGGAGGCTGAGGACTGCAGTTGGGGGTCTGACCTCATGTGAGCAGTGGGGCCCAGGTGGTCCCGATACAGCTGGTGGGGGTTCCTGACGGGGGGGTCTCAGCAGAGGAGATTAGGCAAGGAGGTTAGAAGCAGCTGTGACGGGGGAGCTGAGGCAGCCCACAGCACTGGGCCGCGCCTAACGAGAGAGGGGGTGAGGGACTCGGCCTGCTGCTGTGCTCAGAGCAAAACAGTATTCCAGGTATTAAGGGATCGGTGACTGGGCCTGTCCCCTGCCCCCCACCTTACATACCGTGGTGATTGAGAGAGAAGGGGGCAATGGATCTCCTTTGTCGGTTGGACCTGATGGAAACGGTGAGGCCCTGACTGCCCCCTACATCGAGCACCTGGTCTTCTCTCTCCTGAAGCTTCTGCGAGATCCCGGGGAGACAGTGTGGAGGACTACGTCCGGGGATGGACTGGGGCCTGGGTCTGAGGCAATGAAAGGCACACTGCGGTGCTCCTGAAACTGAGGTGCTGGTGTCCAGGCCCCCATTCCATGCTCCAGCTGAGAGGACACCCATCTACCCCAGCAGCGCAAGCCTGATCAGTGTGGCTAGACCGGGGGCCATCCGCCAGCTGGCCAACTACGCTTAGTTCTACCCCTTGCCACTGAGACCGGTGAGGCTGTGGGAGCGGCGGATGGGGCTATGGCCCCAGATGATCGCATTGCTTCCTGGGCTGGCTCCCCGTCGACACCTGTGAACAGCTTCAACCTTTAGGGTGCACCAGGTGGAAAATGGCCACCAGCAAGGGGAGGAAAGACAGATTGGTGAATGAAATGCTCCTCAAAACACCCAACTCGCTATCTGAGGGCCCGATCCCACAAAGGAACACAGAAGACGTGGAGGGGGAGGACGGAGCAGGTCACTACTCTTGTCTCTACGAGAAGACCTCTCATCAATGAAGAGGGAGCCTGAGAGAGGTCTGCAGAGATCTGGACTCCCTGGGAGATAGGATTAACACCCTAGAGGACCATGAGTCTAGCAGGGACGAAGAGATGGAGGGCCTCCAGCAGAAGGTCATTCGGCAGCGTGAGCAAAGCCTGGACCTTCGAGCCCATGCTGAGGACTTGGAAAACAACTCCTGGCGCAATAACATACATAACTGGGGCATTGCAACCAGGACGGAGGACACAAACATAGAGGCTTTGGTGGCTGACCTCAGTCATGCAATCCTAGGCGAGCCCCCAGACTTCGAGAATAGAACAAAAGAGAGCAACCCTGCCCTATGATATAGTGGTCCCAGAAATGGGATCCAATCAATATAAAATGGGTGATTAATCTAGGAGCCAGCATTGCACATAACAAGAAACAGGTCAATCCAGATATACTCAAAGAAGATTTTTTGGAATATATATATATTTTTTATTTTTTTGTCTTCTTTGATTAAATGTTTGGATTGTTTAAATCCACATTATATTTAGAACATCAGAACACACATGATAAAGGGAAAGATAAAAAAGTGGAAAGTTCATCCTATGGCATAACCTCCCCAGTAACATACCACACTGCATTCATACTCTCAAGCTTACTTATTCTAATTCACTCAACCTAGTATTCTTTCATTCAACTTTCATTCATTCATATAGTCCTGGTACTTGCAACACAGAGATGGTCAATTTGTTGCATAAGTCAGAATGTTATTCCAGGAGGCAGATGACATATAAAGGGGTCCTGATGAATGTAGGTCAGTATGCCGTATTCCTGGAAACGCAAGCCGACGCGCGTTTCGGTGACTGGCCAGTGGGGCCACACCTTCGTCAGGGCTAGGGGTTGTTTACTGGGAGGGGAACAGGTATAAAATATGATGTGTGTCAGAACATAGGGATTACTGGCATAATTCGTTTGGAGAGTAAAGATTTACAAACTTAACAGGAGTAGGCTATATAGGAGTCCTAGTATTTAGGGAACAGATACTCGTGGCCAGAAGACCTATGGACAAGGTGGATAACGCTCCTGTCTCCCGTTGCGGTTGGCCGACCGGGGGAGCCGACGGAATCCCATTGAAGGACGATCCACTGCTACTTAAAGTCTTCTATCCTATGTTAGGAACTCCCACCTACATTCATCAGGACTCCTTTATATGTCATCTGCCTCCTGGAATAACATTCTGACTTATGCAACAAATTGACCATCTCTGTGTTGCAAGTACCAGGACTCTATGAATGAATGAAAGTTGAATGAAAGAATACTAGGTTGAGTGAATTAGAATAAGTAAGCTTGAGAGTATGAATGCAGTGTGGTATGTTACTGGGGAGGTTATGCCATAGGATGAACTTTCCTCTTTTTTATCTTTCCCTTTATCATGTGTGTTCTGATGTTCTAAATATAATGTGGATTTAAACAATGTAATCAAATTTTGTACCTTTTGCTACATTTAATCAAAGAAGACAAAAAAATAAAAAATATATATATATTCCAAAAAATCTTCTTTGAGTATATCTGGATTGACCTGTTTCTTGTTATGTGCAATGCTGGCTCCTAGATAAATCACCCCTTTTATAATGATTGGATCCCATTTCTGGGACTACTATATCATAGGGCAGGGTTGCTCTCTTTTGTTCTATTCTCAGTTTCTTTCCCCCTACAGCCTGCCCACATCCTTAAAACCCATTGGGGAAGCCCCTTCTTTCACTAAGAGCCCCCAGACTTCCAAATCAAATTGGATCACATGCACGGAGTGGGTCCTGGAAGGGCTGCCTCTGCTCCACCGGCCGATATTTTAACATGTGTTCATGACTTCCTGCTCATGGAGCGTATACTTCGCAAGGCCAGAGACAATCCTGCACTCTAGTTCAAAGGCCAAAACGTACGCTATATCAGGACTTAGCAGCCTCCATGTTGCAGAAGCCCAAAGCATTCGGCCTATCACCACCCATCTGTGGGCATTTGGCATATCGTACTCCTGGGACAACTCATTCTGGCAAATACGCTCAGTGGTGGAGGCAGTTACAAGAAAAGGGTAAACCCGGAGTCACTGGGACCTGGCTGCTTGACAGTATATATTAGAGTGGTCCCAGTGTATTGGTAGAATTCGCATAGAAGGGAGAAATGAACAAATCAAAAATGACATCCTAAGAGAAAGCAGGCGGGCCTATAAGAAACTTGTTGCCCACGCTAAGGCCGAATGGGAGGAAAACCAGTGGGAAGAACTTACTAAGGCCCTAGCGACCAAAGACCACCGCCTGTTTTGGAGGCTAGTGAGTGGGGGGTCGGGAAATCTCCAATCGGCAATTGAGCCAAACATCGCTCCAGGGGTATGGCAGGCACATTTCCAGTCCCTATACAGCTCTGAGCCGGGAGAATTTATCGCTGATACCGGGGTTGGTTGGCCAGATTATGAAGGGGATCCAATAACACTGGGTGAGGTCACTGCTGCCATAGCAGGACTTGCCTCGGGAAAGGCGCCGGGACTGGATGGCCTACCAGGGGACCTGTTTAAACAGGAGCCCATTGTCTGGGCCCCCTACCTTACCGCTCTCTTCAACGGAGTTCTTAGCGGCATGGAAATCCCTAGTACTTGGCTGGGGGCGGAGGTGGTGCCCATTTTCAAAAAGGGCTCGCCCCTCCTCCCAGCCAACTACAGACCCATCAGTTTAATTGATGTAGCACAGAAACTGTTTGGCAGGGTCTTGCTGAATCGACTCCAGGACTGGGTGGAAGAGGTGGGTGTCCTTAGTCCCTATCAGGCAGGATTTAGGAAGGGAGTTTCCACAGTGGACCAGGTTTTTAGATTGAACATCATCTATTGGAGGGCAGCAATATTTGAGGGCGGTAGTCTCTACACAATTTTTGTGGACTTACGGGCCGCCTTCGATCTGGTGCCCAGGGGGAAACTTTGGAGCGTCCTGGCAGAGATGGGCGTTCCTCCGGACATCCTATTAATCTTGCAGAGGCTACACCACAATAATTATGCTCGAGTGAGGTGTGGGAGGTCCGGGGAACTTACTGAAAGATTCCCCGTTGACCGAGGGGTAAGACAGGGTTGTGTGTTGGCATCGACCCTGTTTTGCCTCTTCGTTAACGGGGTAATCGCCCACCTGAATGCCATTGACTACACCGACGCCCCCAAATTGAATGGCAGCAGGGTGCCTGCAATTATGTTTGCAGATGAAACCCTGCTGCTATCCAAAACCCCTATGGGGATACAGAGGATCCTCGATTCATTTGTGGCCTTCTGCACTGACAGGGGGCTAGAAATGAATGCGGCCAAAACCAAGTTCATGGTTTTGAATCCGAGCCAAAAACTGCGGCCGAACCCGTTATTGGGAGCAGCACGGCTCGAGAGAGTCGCCACCTTTGAATACCTCGGTGTGACCCTTAATGAAACCATGTCTTGGGGATCCCATCAGAGCAGGGCGAACCTCAAATTGACACAAACTACCGGGGGCATCGCCCGGATGATGACTGGCTCCTCATACCGTCCGCTGGGGTCGCTCATCCAGATATACAAGGTCCAGGCCAGGGGAGCGACCATGTACGGGGCGGAATTGTGGGGACACACACCTTGCCGTAGTCTGTCACTAACGGAGAATAAGTTCATCAGACAGATAGCCGCGCTTCCGCCCAGCACCCTGCTCCTCCCCTTGAGGCTTGATCTGGGTCTACGACCAATAGCCGACGAAATAGGTTTGAGACCCATAGCCTTCTGGCGTAGGCTGTGGAGTAGTAACGATCTTGCAGCCTATAGGGCGGAATTGGTGGAATTATTGACCCACCCAAAAGCGCTCCGGATCCCCTGGATTAAACACATCCAATGTATTTGTATGGAAATAGGGCTCCCGGATTTATGGACTGATCCTGCCAGTGCCGCACTAAACATCTCCAAAAGGTCTCTGGCTAATGCATACCATGAACAAAAACTAGCTAGGGTCCTAGATGGCCAGGCTGAAGGGTCATTATCCTCTGTATTTTTACAAAGTAAGGACTTATATAGGTTTGAGGGGGTTTTGGATGCTATTTCCCCTGTGCTTGCCAGAAAGCTGTTTCTCCAATGGAGATACGGCACATTGCCCTTTCGGTCTTTTACCAGCTCCTGGTCATCACCTCCCACCACAAAGCAGTGCCCGGCCTGTGACGCCACGGAGGAAACTGATTTACACGTGGCCCTCTTTTGCCCAGCCTATAGGGTTGCGAGGAAATATTGGCTTCTCCCATTGATTAGAAACATGGGCTGTAGGGAATATGCCCCAATGTACAGGATTTTAAAATCTGATGTCTCAGGCCCAACTGTGTTTGCACTGACAACATTTTTTACTAATGTCTGGCACACCCGTAATCGCATTTTAAAGGCGCTGGTTTCCTCCTAATTTTAAGATTCATAGTTTTTAAAGTATTTTTAGCATTATGCAATTCCAATGTTTTATATTGTTTAAATGTACTGATCTATTGTGATTGTATATGTGTATTGTTTATCGTTTATGGCCAATGGCCGAAATAAAGATTGGAAATGAAAAATGACATCCAGGGTATTGAATGAGAGAAAACAATAATATTCAACCAATGTTACTTAATCACAATGAAAATATGCATCTTATGCAGAGAATAAATCTTAAGAAAAACCTAACAAGGTAACAAAATTCACATGAAAGGTGCCCAAAAAAGTTTCTAAGTCAGAAGGTAAACTTTCCACTGAGACAAACTTTATCCTTGTATACTATCCTACCGGTGCTCCATTGCAATCGCCTGTAACTTTTGAATTTGACATGGTCTAACCCAACCAGATAAATATGTGCTTTTTGCAGCTATTTTTTAGTTTAAATATTAAAAACTCCTATCTATCTCCGGTTCAAATTATTGAGTCGTTTGTCATTTTGGTACAATTTTATTTATTCAAATTCTTCAAAATTGGTTTGGGGCTTTTCTTGTGTTGTGATTTCACTTTATTAACACTCGAGTACTACATAAAGACGTTTCACATTGTCTTTAAGTTAAGCCTCATGATTGTGCCAAGCTAGGAAAGTGTTAAGCACTGGTTTCTTTACTGACTCTAGTGCCTATCCTGACAAGGATTGTGATTATTATTTCAGATGAGTTCTCACTCCTCCAACTAATACTCCAATTTCCTAAAGTACAAGTATCAATAGAAAGTATTGATTCTATGTGGATCTTTACCTCTTACAAAACTATAATGTGTACGTTTTGACTGCCTACAATGAAGATACGTATAGAGTTGAAATAATAATTTATGAAAAAACACATACCTTCAAATCTACAATATTGACATTTTTATATGTGTTAGCTGTTATAGTTCCATTTAGGAACCTTCAATGTAAGCATAAGCAGCATGTGGGCACCTTAACAATGTCTATACATTTGCTATGAGCATGCTTTCCCGCTAAGGTACAGAAACATTCAAAGAGTGTTGATTGATGAGTGGGTCATGGATATATGAATAATACACACTGGGGTTTTCCTCGACCTGCATTTCAGCTGATGTATAGCTCTCTAGTATTCACTTTGCTGTGCACAACCCTGTCTACACACTCATCTATTCCAATCAATGTCGAATTTCACATATCACTTGATACTATTATAGGGACATAAGTGAAATAAAACGAGATATGTTTTAAATGCAAAAGACAAACCTATAAGATGATTTGTAGAATGTTTTGAAATTAGATAATAGTACTAATAAAAGTAATATCAGTGTAGTGTTCCACTTACAGTTTGAAAAATTGAGAAGCCTAGCATAATCAAATTCCAAATAGCCTGCCCAGGCTGAAAATAAGTATAAAGGGTCTGGGAAGTGGAGTGGAAGGCCATTAATATGGCTAATTATTTCATAGTGTTTCACTCTAACCTCTATTCATGTGCTAGATTGTGGCATCTAGGCAGGGTCCTTCAGTCACAACATTTGTGTTTGTCTTTACATCTGCCCTGTGGACGGAGGGTACACTTCAATTTCAAGGTACAGCAAAACCTATATTGGAGTTAAATAGAGAAAACATTACTTCTCTTTTATCCCCCTCACTCCCTTGAGGAGCTGTAGGTCTGTGTAGAGTTCAACTGTCCCGGGAAACGGCCTTTATAACGCAGGCACATCCATGGTTGCTGTTTGCCCGCAAGCTCAACCAACCATGCCTTAACCATGTAAATGCCTTAACCACGCATATGGGTGGTTAAGGCACTGCACGGTCTACATGCAGGAATGGGTGGGCCCAGGAACAGGAAGAATCGGGAGAGAACGCAGTGAGGTAAGTGGGACTGGGGTTTTGGGGGTGGGGGTTGTTTTTAAGGCTTTGGTACTTTTTAGTGCTCAACGGGGGTTGGGTAGGGAGAAGGGCTTGGTGGGAGAGGGGTACTGTTTAGGGCTCAGAGGGATCAGGTAGTGTTTGGAGCTCGGGGGAGGGGGGGTCAGGGTAGTGTTTAGGGCCCCCTGGCCGGTTGGGGTAGAGTTTAGGGCTCGTGGGTCAGGGTAGTGTTTAGGGCACTGGGGGGTAGGGGTGGTGTTTAGTGCTGAGGAGAGGGGGTTGGGGTAGTGTCTTGGGCTCATGTGAGGTGTAGTGTTTAGGGCTCAGGGGTGGAGTCGTTTTTAGGGATCAGGGGGGTTGGGGTAGTTTTTAGGGCTCAGGACAGAAGGGTTAGGTTGTGATCTTTAACACACATCCCAAAACAACAGTCATGCCTTTACCATGGACATGTGTGCTAAAGGTATGCGTGCTAAAGGAATGCGTTTTTTCAGATGCATGTGTTGTTGGGGACGGATAGTAGAGGCATGTGTGGTTTAGCCATGCAAGGCTCTGTCATACAACAAACTGTCCCGCTTTTCCCACCTTCACTTTTCACTGAGGTTCCCGTTCTAGAAGTCCCTATGCTCCCTCTCACATCCCTTGAGGATTACTACTTCTCATGGCTTGTCCAATTCAACTCATGCCTTTCCTCCTGTTTCACACAGGGACACCACTGTCTCTAATGGTGCCACACCATCATAATCAGATAATATGTCAAATTCTTACATGGGGCTTCTTGTTTTCTTTGGCCTTTGCATCATATGACTTATCTGACAGGGCTTCTTTTTGCATGTACCTGGGGCATTACCTTCTCTTGCCAATGAGTGTATTTTAAGAAAAGCCCTTTTGGGTTATTAAAAGGCTCACTAATGTCTCCCTAATCAAGGGTAGCATTTTCTAAGGGGCAGTATAAATGGGTGCAAGAGCTATAAGATGTCTGGGTAACTGACCACTGAAACTATTTTGGCGAGTCGCCTATCACCAGCCATATCCCTTCATGTTATTTTTTTGCTTTGGGCTGCAGGTGTCTTTGATGTCTTTGAGACACAGGCTCTATATGGCATGTGAGTGAGAGTGGACATTGCAATCAGCACCATAAAATCGTTAATAACTCATTGGGTAACTGATCATAAGAAACCTTGATCTAGCCCATTTATATTTGCCCAAATCTCCAGATTTCTTCCACAGACACTTATGGAATCTAAACCTATAGTTCTCTAAGCAAGGGTATCATGAAAGAGAGGCGTTTCACGAATTGACGTTGTTATACATGAGTTATTTTTAGTATTACCGAAAAACATAATGACAAAATGTTAGGCGTTGCGGTTTGTGAATTGTTTGTGCACTGCCTCATGAAGCCCCATTCAGTCAGACCCTCCAGGATATCGCGATTTCGCGATTTTCCGCGAAATCGGCTCTTTTTAAAAAATGCTGCGATTTTTACAAAAATGCCCGCGAAATCGTCATTTTTGTAGAAATCGCGGAATTTTTTGCTATATCCTGGGGGGTCTGCTTTATGTGGCTATCGCCTGTGCCTCTGTCTCCGATGCTGCACCAAAGCTCCTCAGATACTCAGCAGCATTGAAGCGTCACAGCGGGATGGCAAACCTCACACCTCCAGCCCTTGATGACCTGTTAAGAGGTGCTTCGAAGGTGACTGAGAGGGAGGGGCTGCAGGTTCAGGAGCTGCAACATCTATTCACATGCAAACAGCCCTGAATGTGTCATGTCTCTGCTATTTAGAGGGGGGCTCACACATTCCATTTCTACCCAGGGCCCCAAACATCCGAGACTCGGCCAGATTACACCCCTGATTACACCCACCCTGATTACACCGAGGCAGCACGTGGTTCTCTTCACAGAGCGTAATTACTGTCACTAAATTGTAAGCAAACCTCAGTTCTTCAAACATGCAGTCTATAATTTAAGAAAATACAGAAATGGCACAATCGCACCCACACTGATTAACAGAGTATGGAGGACAATCAGTTCAATCAGTTCTCTTAGAGTATCTCCTGTAAGTACTGTACATCACAGTGGGGGATGGCATTTTGGACAGAGAGCCTGTCTTCTCGTTGTCTTGTGCAGGAGGGGGCGAGGAGCCCAAGATGATACTAGAATACTGCATGCCCACCCCTGTGCCCACCCTGGTGGATCCTGTTCCCTCTCCTGTGATGGCTCCTGCCCTCCCCTCAGTGATGGCTCCTGTCCCCCCATGTGGTGGCTCCAGTCCACCCCCCGCCTGTGATGGCTCCTGTCCCCCCATGTTGTGGCTCCAGTCTACCTACACCTGTGATGGCTCTTGTCCCACCCCTGTGGTGGATCCTGTCTCCACCCTGGGTGGCTTCTGTCCCAGTCCTGGAACGGCCCCTGCAGCGAGGGTGAAGTTCTTGATGGGCCTCTTCTCAAAAGGGCTCAGCTCAAAATTAATATGGAAAGGTCGGCGAGTAAGTAAGTGAAGGGATGGGTGAATGGCTGGATGAATTAGTGAAAGGGTGAATGGATGAATGAAAGATTGAATACATGGATAATGAGAGAGGATAGATGGATTGATGAGAGGGGAAGGATGGAGAGAAAATGTAAATAGCCGGATGTATGGGTGGAAGGGTAGCTGGATGATGGATGAGGGGAAAGATGGATGAGGGGAAGGATGATGGATGAGGAGATGGATGGATGGAGGGGAAGGATGGATGGATGAGGAGAAGGATGGATGGATGGATGGATGAGGGGAAGGATGGATGATGGATGAAAGGAAGGATGGATGAGGGGAAGGATGGATGGATGAGGGGAAGGACAGATGGATGGATGGATGGATGGATGGATGGATGATGGGTGGGTGAAAGGATGGATGGAAGGAAGGATGGCTAAGTGAAAGGGTCGATGGAGAGAGAAAGGGAGGATGGATGGATGACTAAAATAGTGGATGGGTGGAAGGATTAGTAAGTGAAAGGATGGCTGGATTGGTGAAAGGGTAAATGGCTGAATGGATGAGTGAATGGATGGATGGGATGAAGAGTGGATGGATAAGTGTACAGATGGATAGGCTGAAAGGGTGGATGGATAATGGAGATGAGTGAAAGGATGGATTAGGGGATGGATGAAGGGATGGATGAGTGAAATGATAGATGGAAGGATACATGATGGATAGGTTTGCAAACGGTTGAATATGTTTGGAAATGTCTGGGCTTACTTATATACTATTGCGCGACCTCTGATGTGTCTGTAAAACGTACCTATTGTCCTGAAGTTTTGTCCTGAATTTTGAGCTCCTGTCCTGAATTTGTGTCCTGAATTTTGACCCTCTGTCCTGAATTTTTACACTCACCGTCCTGAATTTGCACCAATGCCAGTTGGTCACCCTATTCGCTGGCTTGGAGACGGAGCGCCGTGCAGAGATATCTGTCCCTCAAGATAAACAGACAGAACCACTCAGCCGAGAGAGCTGAGGCGCACACGAGACGGGGTATCTGCAGAGGCGCGCTGGACAAGGGATGAAGTCAGAGGGTTGAGCTCATCTATTGCAGACCATTTCCCCCTGGGAGTGAGCCATGGGAAAAATCCTAGAGGCGAGAAATTTAACACGGGCGTCAAGTGGCCCCATGTCATGTGTGTCAACTTCAACCAGTCCCCGCTTTTAAATCGGAGACGATTTGCAGGCTGACATTTTGCAACGAAACTACAAGTACCAACATGCAGTTCGCTACTGTTTAACAAGTGACCACTTGGCGGTTTTGACTGCTCTTTCTCTAGTGGTTAGGTCTGTCGAACGGGCATCCGGTGGGATATCAGGTCGTGTTCAAAATACACTGTACTATTTAACGTGCTTACTAATAAAAGGGGCGATAGGTATAGCCATCATTAGTGCAGCAGGTACAGTGGCACCAAGCTCTAAGGCTATTGCAAGACACAAACTGACCTGCAATGGTACGCCTCTTCTGGCACAGGGCTTTGCAACGTGACGCATCTGGGAGATGCGTCACGTAGTAAATACCCCGCACCATGGTGCATCTTTTGCGCCGCCGCTGCGTCACAAAATTGACGCAACGGCGGCGTAAAAGCAGGTCAAGTGGCTTGTAAATCTGCCCCAAAGTGTCTACATTGTAAAGAAACCCAATATACATAGCTTCATGTTGTTAAATAACTAAAAAAACTAAGATATCTGTGTTTGTTGTAGGAAAAATGGCCTCATAAAATGCTGCAAAATTGCCGCTAAATTTCCATATTTGTGCCGCTAAATTTCCATTTTTGTGCCGCTAAATTTGCTAATCCATGCCGCTATATCCTGGGGGGTCTGATTCAGTATTTACACAGAGAAATAAGAACCTGAGAACAGAAATAAATGAAGATTTCACGATTCCTCTAAAATTAGACTTACACAAGTTAAACGACCTATTGGTTAGTTTATACCTAGATGCAAACACCGGCCTTTAAGAGGTAGTCTGGGGGTGCCACACTATCATGGTCGAAATATCGTTCTCCAACTATATCGAATCCACAATACCACCTTTCAATATACTGCCATGATAAGTAGATATGACGGCAAGCAGAATAAATCTATACTTTCCTGTATATACTGATGCAGGGCTGCTGGAATTTTGCGTCTGTGTGGCTCCATCATTTTTTTTCACAGTTATAGATTTGCCGCATTTGCCATATAATTCATCATCTGCCACACAATTTGCAGATTTAAACAAAAAAATGATTCTTGGTCAAATGGTTAAAAAGCTACTAAAACGCTGTGACTGGTGTTGCTGAGCAGCGGAAGTCCCTTTGCAAAGCTTGACTGGTAACGTTTTTGTTGCCTATTGATATATTTGGATGTTAAACTGGTATAATGAGGTGCAACCAATGCCCAACCACTGTTAACAAGTGTAAAAAATGTCAAGATAATGGAGTAAAACGATGACAAAATGTGCAGCATTACTTTACACAATTTGCCTTTTCTTGCCACATAATTTACTCAACCCTGCCGCATAATTTCTCCCTCGCCAGAATTTTAGTGCCCCTGTACTTATGTTGACCACTTAATGGTAGTAGATATTGTTCAGTTCATACTGTAAAAGGTCAAAATTCAGGACCTTGGCATTGTGGACTCAAACTCATATCGGTGCAAATAACATTTGCGCCAGTCTGCAAAACTCAGCTGTACCCAATTATCTCCTAGGTGTAAACTAATGGAGAAAATCCCTCACAAATATTATTGCACCCATATTGTACGTTATTAGTCCTTTCTCACACGTTTGCATGGACAACTACCACACTGTAAAATCTCACGACGACTGTCAATGCAAGCACACGGGGAGTGCAATTTGCAATCAACCTCTGATGCGAATTTTGCTCTGCTTTTTTGTGCTAACTCGTGTGTCAAAATGACCCCGTGTAAGCTGCATGGTCAACAGAGTCATGTCTTCAGTGGCTTTCCCAGTGCAGTCTTCTCAGCGTTCATAAATTATTGCTTTTGCTTTAATAAAACCCATACCGCCTTCAGTGTGACTGATTCCTTTGGAATTGTTCTGGTTCATCTGATGCTTTGATCATGTGTTAGCTTTGACATGGCCTCCTCAACATCCTGGGTATACTGGCTCATTACCTCACTGCTCCACCCTTCACACATCACCGCCTCAATGTGGCCAGAGGATTAGGCCAAGTAGCATGAAAGAGATGTAGCCCCATAAGAAAAGGGCGGGAAAGCATATCTTAGAGCCTATGATCCGACAGAGGGTGCGGACACTTCATAACGCAAGCCTGGTACGTAGGGATATCGTGAGATGGATGGATTTAAGTTCCATCCAGGAAATCAGCTGGATTTCATTTTTTACACTAATAAACACGGAGAAAAGAGTAACAGAAATTATTTTAGTTGGTGGTTCTAATGCGTATTTCAATGTTCCAAAATTCATTATAACTTTTCGCTCTAGTGTGTCCTTTTTTCCAATAATTACATATTGATTAGTCTGGAAGTTTTGATTTTTCTTGAAATATTTACTGAACTACTAGACTTTTTGATTATTTCTTTATTATCGAATTTTATGCTTTATCCTCGTCATTACAAAAAATCTGCAGTTTGGCAATCGAAGGACAAGCGCCAGAGTGCGGTTCAAAATGCAGATTAGTCAAGCAGAATATAGTGAAGGCGCCCTCTCTCATTGCAGTGTTTGTAACTTATCTGCAGATTGCCTCATGTTTTAGCTACATAGAAATTAGAATACAACACATATGTCTATAAGGTGCAAGATGGGAAGTTTTTCAACCTTTCTGGCCTCCCAAGCTTGCTAGAGCATGTAGTGCTTTGCAAAAAGAAATAGACGTATATTTCATTAAATATACAAGCAAATCAAAAATTGTACAAAATCATCAAATGTGTCAGCAATTCGAGATCTCCCCTGAAGAGCGATTCACCCACAACTTTGTCTGCAATGGGACATGCACTGTGCTTACAAGGAACACACGAATGGGCATCAAAGGTGCCTCAATTTAAACAATGGAACTCACTTCAAAGAAAATCCACAGGCTCAGCGGTTATTTCATGTATTGCACTGTATGCAGTATGACATTGTGCTCATATAAAGCGCTAAGATACCCAATTGGGTAAAAATAAAAGTAAAAAAAAGATGGTGTCACCAGGTCCATTTCAAACTGATAAACTGCACGAAAATTGCTAAAACGTCGGATTCTCACAAGGTATCTGTTTTTTGTGTGCTCATATTATGTAATTAGGTGTATAAAAGGAGATTTAAATTAGCCTTGAAGAATTCCTTAATATCCTTACTTTTCTCGTCTCTTCTTACACCTCACTCATACCTAGTAGTCTCAGCACAATTGATCCTTCTCCCTTTTCAATGTGACTAAAGTCAAGTGAAAAAAACAGAAATGAATTGTGGTCCCGCAGCTCTGCTCTTGGCACCCATGAGGGCCTAATATAAGTGATGATTCTACAATGATTCACCGAAGCAGAAAATAGGAATCAGCAGAGAAACAACATCAGACAGCAGAAGCTACGATTATAAATATACACACAGAAGATGATTCTTTGTTGGTAAGCAGTCATTAGGATACAGTCCATTGACTCATCTCCGTAACAGCAGACAGGACCACATGGACAGGTGTGGTGTACTCACATGTAGGCCTTGTAGTTACTGCCTATCTTTTGGATCCTGATGTCGTACTTTGAGTCTATGAAGGGCTCCGTGGTAGCGTAGGTCTGGGTCAAGGCCACCACGCTGACTATGTCTTGAAAATCATAGTGGTTCTCCACCTTCACCTATCCCCATCAGAGCAGCAAAGAAAGAGGAAAACAGGAAAAACTGTTAGAGTAAGAAGCAAAGAAACATGAAAAAGGTGTATTATCTTGATGACATTGTGGTGCTGGAAAATTACACTAGTGAGTGGACATGTTGGGTGAATTCTGCAATCGGAGCACATACACCAAAGTGAAAATGGTGTACACTAGTGAAGGGACATACACATATCCTGCAGTTTAGAACATATAAGAAAATGTGCTCTACACATCTCATGGTCAATTCTTAGCATAATCTGTCCCACACTGTATTTGAGTGGCTTAATTGCAGAATGCCTTAGTTATTAATTTGCCTGCATTATTTCAGATCTAATAAGCATCAATGTATTCCATTGGGTTACCAGTACAAAGATATATGAATTTTACACGAAGTAACGACCCTACTGAGGATTTCTGTCTCACTCTGTTATTGCTCACTCAGGGGCCGATTCAGATTCGGTAAAATGCCCTCCGAATAGCCGTACGAAGCATTTTCCTGTACGAATCGTATGCAGAACTGCACCCGTACATACGATGTAGTACGATGTGTACCCAAAGCAGTTCTCCATACGAATCGTGCCGAAGACCGTACAACTCACTAATCCGTACGAATCGCGTTCGGAACGAGCTGTATGCGATGTCCGTACGGATCAAAGCTGCCTTTTCCAACCCAGCAAGTACGAATCGTATCGACAACACTCCGTACGACTTTTTCTACGGGAGCTCAAACGTCCGTAAAAGCAGATTTCTCCTCAAAATGCATACGAAACCGACCCCCCCCCGGGTATGGTGCGTACACCCCATGGTTGCAGGGGTACGGTGCGGACACCCCTGGATTTCAGGGGTACGGTGCGTATGTCCCTGTGCGTACACCCCATGATCATAGGTGTAGGGACCGTAGGGGTACGGTTCATACACTCCAGTGTTGTAGGTGTACGGTGCGTACACCCCATGCTTACACCCCTTGATTTTAGGGGTACGGTGCGTATGTGATAGTGTTGCCCTCCGTACGAATTGCCCATGCGCGCCGTTTACCGTACGAATCGCGTACTTATTCCCCGGTCTGGATCGTACTTGGCGGGTCATACAGCATTTTTATGAATCGTACGGTTCACTGTGCGGGCCGATGTCGTACGGATTTACCCTTCATTTTCGTACGGTTGGCAAAGATTCGTACGGATTTTCTCGGAACAGATTGTAATACGCGCTTCGGACGGATTTGTACAATTCGTACGGAAACGGCTACGAATACGAATCGTCGTACGGATTAGTTTCCCGAATCGGAATCGACCCCTCAGTGTCCAATAATTGAAAAAGATCTGCTTACTGGCTTTTATTAGCTCCAGGTTCCTATTCTACCTTGTGGTTCTCTCCTGCTCCTGTATACAACAGTGAACTCTGTGTAAGTTGAACTGATAATGAATCCTTTGGAAATAAAATGTATATAACCAGTCTTTTGTAGATAATTTTGAATTCTGCCTCTGTAAACTATCTCCTTTCCCAAATTTACTGCCCCACCTTCTGCCACCATCTACCAATGCTAAGATGGCAGCCACATTCTGTCCGCTCCTTGCCTGCATCATCCACTCTCTGATCCCAGTCATTTGCACACATGTGACCATTTCTCATAATCATTGACTTGCTTTCAACACGGTTGCCAGTTTTTTGGTGAGAGGTCGCAGTCGGAGAGTGGCCTTTACTCACTGCGATTACACAGTAGGTGTCTATTTCACTACCATGCTCCTGCACCACTATACATCTGCCATGCTTGCGACTAATTTCCACATTGATGCATGTATTACAATAACTATCAAAGGGATCTTCCCCCTTACTTGGGGAGCCTGTATAACGCAATGGGTCGGCATCCCCAGCCCGCTTTGGCAGTTGCAGACTTCCCCTAATATTGTTAAGCGTCACCTCACATCTCACTCTTCATTCCTTCTCCTGTGCGTGGTTGTATGCTCATGTTCTATTTACCCAATTTCTGTTTGGATTCACAGACTACTGCAAATTCATTCTCTATGCCCAATGGTTAAGTGCTGTGACCACCTCATTGTAAAATCAGGTTCATATCAGAGCACATTCATTTGTGGCAAATTTTCCAGCTACTTGCCCTCCCTATTATGGCACTCTCCTCTCTTCCTGAACTTTTCAAGGATTGTTCGATCGCCTTCCCTCTTAGTTTGTCATCACCCCGATTGGGGCTTATGATAGGTCAGTAATTTTTCTATTTCACTCCTATACTTGATTTAAACAATTTAGGTTCTGACACATCCCTGAATTGCATGGTTTCTCATCACGTTTTTCATTGCATGGTTTCTCTTCATGTTCCTTGCGACACAGTGTCTACAGTAAAATGCACGTCACAATACAATTCCACGAGGTGATCGCATTCCATTATGGTTGTTATCATTACTAATTTATTTCCTTCTTTTACCTCTTTTTCCCTTTTCTTTTTACATACCTCTGTATCTTTTTCGTTCTTTCCCTCTTTCTTTCTAACAGGAATTGTTTTGTCTCAGGCATATACAATTAAGTCCTAATGATGATCCACATATTATAAAGTGGATCAAAAGTCACACAGTACCTTGCCTATCCCAAACGTCTTTTGCTTTAAAAAAAAGATTGCATTAGTACTTCAAAATAAGTTGTGGCATAATTTGTTCATTACTTTTACAGTCCCTAAGAAACTGTCTAAGCTATAAAAATACTTTGTTGTTTCCCACTTTTAATATGTCTCCTTGTGTTATATGATTGAATAAACACCTGTATTTTTCTATTTCCGATTTATTTATTTTCTATGTTCATTGTTTATTGTGTATTTATTGTTCGGGACCACTTGCTCCTTTAGAAATAAGTGGTAATGACCTGGAGCACGAGAAATCGCCATACTCTCGAGGGCCTATGGTGACACACTGTGGCCCAGGCAGCTGGAGATCACCTGAATGTTTGAAGAACGATCTCTTGTTGGTGATCCACCAGTGCTACAAGGCCTGCCTACAGGTCTGGCTCATGACATACTCCTCGAAGGACATCTGGGGCAAGCCAAAACTTATGCAAGGTCAGGTACCCACTTTTATTGGCTCTGAATGTGAATGATCTCCACACCTTAATCTAGGGTTGAAAGTACCCAAGGATCTCAAACAAGATCCTCCTGCTCTCCAGGGACCGGGGGTTTTGCATGCCCCAATCTTTTGTAATACTACTGGGTGCCACACTTACTCTAGGTCTCAAAATGAATTGTCTGCAAGAGCAAAAAACACTGGTTCCACATGGATTGTGCAGTGGCGTGTCAACCTCTCTGGGATTTGACCTGGCTTCCAAGACATCTTAGACCCAGTAGTGCTTACATCGCTACCCCTGCTAGGACTGTCCTCGAGATCTGGGGCAAAATGGAAATTAAACAGGGTCTTGCCACCTTCTCCTCTCTGAATACACCCCTGGCCCGTAACCCGGAATTCCCCTCCAGCCTTACAACCTCATTCTTTCCCTGCTTGGAGGGAGGAAGAATGTCACATTTTGGGGCCTTTTTATAGGGGGTTCGTTCAAGACTTTTGATCAGTGCAAAGAGGACTTTCAACTTTCTGATGCTGTCTGCCTGCAGTACGATTAATTGTGGCACTGATTGCTTCAACTCCCCAACACACAAGGGGCGACATGACATCTTACCCCCTATGAAATGCTGGTCAGATCTTTCGGCGAGACACGAGTCCTGAGCTCACGCACCTACTAGGTATTACACACTCCACCCCTGTACATCCCCACAAGTACCAGGTGCATTGGCAGGCTGACTCCACGGAAGGTATCTCACGGGAACAATGTGAGCAACTTTAGTGTGACATCCCTAAGATACACAGGAGCACCTGCCTGCATGAAACAGCCTACAAATTATTGACTAGATGCTACTACACCCCGACACGACTACGGAGAATGCTTCCTACTTCCTCTCCTCACTGCTGGCATTGCCAACCAGCAACCATTGACTTCTTCCACATATGGTGGTCCTGCCCCCCCCTTACCCTATATTGGAATGAGATCCTGAACCACATTAAAGGAACCATAGGCTTCACTCTCTCAAACTTACATAACACCTTTATACTTGGAATTCACCTTCTAACTCCGACAGCAATGACGCATTCTGACTAGCATCCTATAGTATGAATGTTAGGCAAGGACAAACAATGACTTGCTCTCCACTGGAAGAAACCTACTGCACCACCGATCTCCCAGAGGTTTATGCGTCTTTGGCATGTCGTGACCATGGAGTTTCTATCCCACAGAGTAACACATACCGAAAACAAATTTGCCTGCATCTGGTGGCCCCTAATAGATAATTTCTGCAGAATAAAACAATCCTGTTTTAGACCACCCCGGCTCAGAGCTCTTCAACTATTCGAACACACCTCCTCTGGAGCCAGAGACCCCCTCCCATAGACGGGGGACAGGCTCTCCCCCGTAGTTTCATCAATTTGCTTTACCCAGATCCCAATATGCATTTTCTAATGCTCCCACTTGCGATATTCCCTCTCCCATGTCCTTCCTTTGAACAAACATGATCCATATTGCTGTTCCCTCAAACTAAATTTAATTTTTATTTTTGTTATATTTTTCATTCTTTTTCCTCCGAGTTTTACCTATTCACTACTTGTGTGAACCCTGTCACACCTCTGTTTGCTTTAATATTGTACTGCTTGGCTGATCCAAAGCCTGGCGGCCATCCTGGCTATGAGTTTTATGCAGATTTTTTACGGTCTATACTGGCCTATACTCCAGTTACCGTGATTGTTACGATGATGATGCCATTTGCAAAAGTTGGATGTCCGATATTTGCTGATTATTGTACTGTTTGTATACGCTCTTTCAATCAAAAGGCTTGAAGTAAAAAAATGATATTACATGCCCAAAAAAATCGATATTCTTGACAACGATATTTTATACCACAATATATTTGCATCACAAACTTTTTGGGAGTTACGATATTTCTCACAATATTTTTTCCACACACCATTTCATAATATGTTAGAAACTCAACCCTGTCCTTGCCTCAGGAAACAGCATCTCCGACAGCCACTCCACCAAACTCCTCTGGACCGACCAGCACTGCATCCACTTTTCTTCAACAAACCCACCCAACACCAGTACGCCCACTGTTTACCCTGCAGAAGCTGCAATAGAATCACAGAAGTTCAACTCATCACCTTCCTCACCGACATATCACCACCGATATCCTCAGACATCAACACCACAGCACACAACCTCCACCAATGGATTGCAAACTGCATTGATACCCTTGCCCTTCCCCCCCACCCCTCAAGAAAGCAACTGGCAAACAATACATCAAGAAAGCAAGATGGTTTACACATGTGCTTCAAGAGTCCAGACACACCTGTAGATGGCTCAAGAAAACATGGAGGAACAACATAACCCTGGAAGCAGCAGCTTGATCTGTTGAGGGGTAAAAATTACTATTTTCCCCTCCAATGAGCGCAACAGTAGGGAAAGTGTTGGATAGCAGAGGGGTAAAAGTTTTTATTCCCACTTCAATAAGTGCTAGGGTAAAGTGTTGGATTGGGGAAGGGTAAAAATGACTATTTCCACTCCAGTGGTGTTAGATAGCGGAGGGGTAAAATGTACTATTCCCACTGCAGTCAGTACTACAGTAGGGAAAATGTTGGACAGTGGATGGGTGAAAATTGCTATTCCCACTCGAGTGGGTGCAACAGTTGGGAAAGTGTTGGATAGAGGGACAACACACCGACTCCAGGCAGTGCAACTGTAGGGAAAGTGTTGAATAGCGGTGAAAATTACTATTCCCACTCCAGTGAGTACAACAGTCAGTTCAAAATTAAAAACAAAGAAAAAACAAATATTTTTTAAAGTACAAAAAAAAAAATATATATATATATATATGTATTATTAATATTTGTTTTAAACATATAATAATAATGTTAAATACATATATAAATAACTACAAATATTAAAAATAAAAAATACTTTTCAAACAAATAAATATTTTTATTTAGAAATTAGTTATTAACAAAAACATTAATTACTACCTAAATTTAGTTTCTTTTCTTCCTATCCTATAACACCACACAACTCACAACCCACATCTAAAATAAAATGTATTTGCATGATTAACATAATTATCAATTAAATAAATACAATTAAAAAAAATTAAAACACATCAACATTAATTTACTTACCACCCTTTACACCTATATCCACACAACCCACATACAAAAAATAATTGAACAATTAACCTAATTATTAATCAACTGATTAAGTAACATTACTTAAGAATGAATTAAATAATTAAAAATAAACAACTTCCAATGTTTTACCCCTATACACCCAAAATCCTCACCCCCAAAAATATAATAAAAAATTAACAAAATTAATTATCAGTTGTTTATTATTATTCATCAACAAATTATTACTTAATTAAAAATAAATTACTTCTTACCCTTTACCCCTACAAATCCCACAACCCACACCTAAAATTATTTACACAATTACCATAATTATTGAATTAAAAATGAATTACTTCCCACATTATACCCTATAAACGGCATAAAATGTACCCCAACAAATAAAAACACAATTAACATTATAAAATCTCAGTTAAATAAATATGAATGAAAACATAATAATTAATTTATTACAATTAAATTATTTTCCAGCCTATTCCCCTATAATCTCCCAACCAGAGGGGTCGTTAGGATGGCGGACGGACCTGCGTCCGTCCGCCACCCCCAAGGTGGAGGGACCGTCCGCAAGGGCAGCAGTTGTCCCTCCATGCCAATTAGGATGTGACCTCCACCCTGGCGGTCCCATCCTGTATCCTTAACATTGCGGCGGGTGCTGCTTCAAGCAGCACCCGCCACAATGTTAAAAATGCATGCATTGCATTTGCATGCACAAAGCGGCAGGCACCGCCCGGTGCCTGCCGCTTTGTGCATGCAAATGCAGGGGGCTACCATAGGTACCCCCCATGTGCACCCCCACCCCCCTTCACCCTGGGGGCCCGCAAGGGCCCCCCACAAGCAACGGTCCACATGCTTTTCCACGGCAGAAAAACCGCAGCGGAAAAGCATGTTTACACATGCTTCCTTATTTGGCTGGCGGTGTCTTGCAGACACCGCCACCAAATAGCAGGCTACACCCCACGGATCAGCGGCGGACGGACCTGCCGAGGACCCGACGGACCTCAAGAACTTCAGGCCCGTCCCCCTGCTCACCTTCCCAGCCAAAGTATTCGAAAAAGCCATCAATGCCCAGCTCATCAACTTTATTGATACCAACCATGTCCTGGACATCTCCCAATCTTGATTCCGAAGCAATCCTAGCACTGAGACTGACTTCATTGCTTCTATCGACAACATCTGCTCCCTCCTCGACCAGGGCGAAACTGCAGACCTCGTCCTACTGGACTCCTTGGCGGGCTTTGACACCGTCTCCTACTGCACCCTAGCCACAAGTCTCCATGATGGTGGTATCCAAGACAAACCCATCAACGGGATCCACTCCTTCCTCACTAGCAGAACACAATGGGTTAGACTCCCACTGCACCTCTTAAAACTGAACAATATCATCACAGAGTACCCCAGGGATCCTCCCTCAGCCCAACCCTCTTCAACGTCTACATGCCCCCCTCACAGCCACGGTCAGTAATCTTGGGCTCAACATCGTCTCCTACACCGACGACAACCAGCTGATCCTCTCCCTAACCAAAGAACCCACTGTCACCAGTAACAAGCTTCACAAAGGAATAAAAACCTTCACTGCCGAGAGCAGCTTCGCGGGCAATCAAGATGGCCGCGTAGGCTCGGAGCTCCGAAGACCCTCCGATCCTCCGTATTTATCCTGTCAACTATCCTGTCCCACGACGGTGGGAATCAGTTGCGGTGTTGATGCTGATGCGGCGCCCGGTTTCAGATTGAAGATCCGAGCTTCCTGTACAGAGTTATGCCGTTGGGAAGCCTGGTGACGACGACGCCATAGCTGCCTGGCATTGTTGGGGCGGTGACGGACCCCCTGTGCGATGGCATTTCGAGTGGGACCAACTGATTTGAGAGATCCGGCGGCCCTGCTGATCTCCCTGGAGGCTCGCTACTCCCCGGGGATGGTGGAGGGACTTGTTGGTTTTGATCAAGTGGAGGTGGTGTTATTGGCTTGTCCCCTCTCGGATCGTACTATCCCCGTCGCCCAACATGGCGGGCAGAGGAGATCCAGACAAAGGGAAGCCTCCGAGGGTCAGCAGGAAACCCCTCCACTCGCAGTCCACCATCCCTGAGCGATTCTCTCACTCTAGAGGTTCACCGGGTGCATCGGGGCATACCAAAGTCCCGCAGCGGGACGTGTCCCCAGAAGATACCGAACCCACCCTCCGGGATGTGATGGGAGCCATTTCTGGCGTGAAGGCTGAGATGCACAGCCAACATGAAGTGCTGTCCAGCAAGGTTGATACCCTCACGATCGAGCTCAACCTCATCAGGGCCGACCTCGGGAAGACGAACGACAGGGTCAAGTCACTCGACATTAAGACGTCGAGCCTAACTACTGATGTGTCGGATGTGCAGACCGAGGTACAGGACTTGAAGGCCGCTAATTTGATGCTTGCGTGCCGGCTTGATGATTTTGAGGGACGGGCACGGCGCCAGAACGTCCGAATTACAGGTGTGCCGGAGGGTGCGGAGGAGGATGCCGCTGATTTGTTTGTGGAGGAATTGGTGGTGAAGCACTTGGCGCATGGAGGCCTGAGTAAATTCTTTTCGGTCGAGAGAGCTCACAGACTGCCTGGTGGCCAACCGAGGTTGGGTGCGTCCCCGCGCCCCATCATTGCCAGACTGTTCAACTACAGGGACCGAGACGCAATCTTACAAGCGTCGAGAAGTGGCGGTCCGCTGCGGTTCCAGAATGCTGACGTGAATTTCTTCCCCGACTTCAGTCAGGCTGTACAGAAATGCCGCCAAAGTTTTATGGGAGTTAAACGAAGACTGAGGGAGATGGGGTTGAGATATTCCATGCTCTACCCAGCGAAACTGCGCATAGAACATGGTGATCGGACGCTTTTCTTTGATTTGCCAGATGCTGCTGGGGACTGGCTGGACACTTTGCCTCAGCGTCGGACTACTCCGGAGGATCTGTCGGAAGGGGCGTCGGGCGGCCCAGGTTCCCAGGAATAAACTTTATTATGTTGGTCTTCTTTCTGCGAGGGGCTATGCGGATGGCATCATTCATTGACTTTTGTTTCTTCTTTATTTTTCCTGTTTTTTCAACTTTGGAGGGTAACGGGGGGGTGATAGGATGTCTCCTTTCTCCTCTGGGGGCTTTTTGTAGGTTAGTTTATACGGGGCGACAGGCACACTGCTAGCTGGGGTGGCTTTTAGTCTAATGCAGGGGTGCAGGGTGGGGGGAAGTTGGGTTGTGTGTTCTTCTTTTGCTCTTCCTTTCCTACTTTTCTCATGGCGAGGCTACTACTATCTTGAATACACCGTTTCGGTGGCTGCTTTATGGGGGGGATGGCTGGGGCGGGGCATTTTTGATGATGGGGGGTAAGACTTTGAATGTACTTAGTTGGAACGTGAATGGGTTGGGGGATCGTATTAAACGTGGTGTTGTATTACAAATGTTTAAACGTTGTGTTCCCGATGTCATTCTCCTGCAAGAAACTCATCTCATTGGCAATACTTGTAAGGCTCTGAATAGAAAGGGGTTCTAAATGGTGGCCCATTCCGGGTTCTCTACGGGGTCCCGAGGGGTGGGGATAATGGTGCGCATGTCTCTTCCCCTGGAGGTGGAGTCCACAGTTGTTGATGATAGGGGCCGCTATGTTGCCGTGGTGAGCAGATGGGAGGGACGTACCCTGGTTTTGGTTTCTGTTTATGTCCCCCCGGGGTTGCAAGCGGCTACCTTCCAGGATCTTGGAGGCGCCATTTTGGGCCTCCCGGAGGGGCTGTTAATACTGGGCGGGGACCTTAACTCTGTGGTTTCGGGCACTTTGGATCGTTTTCCGTCCAGAGATCTACGCAGCGCACAAGCATGGCTCCCAGACTTCATGAGCACCATGGGCCTTATTGATTGTTGGCGACTTTTACATCCCGCCCAACGACAGTACACTTTCCATTCGGGGGCCCACGGTAGTCTTTCCCGAATTGATTACATTCTGACACCCGCGGTTCAGGCACAGACCGTCTCCGGGGCTCGCCTCATGGCCAGGGGTATATCGGATCACTCTCCAGTTTGGGTGTCCTTTGACTTTGGCATCGCGGCGGCGTCCAGGGTGGCGCCGGTCAATCCCTGGTATTTCCGCAACCCCAAGACTCGAGACCTCCTTGCT
Organism: Lissotriton vulgaris; assembly: GCF_964263255.1. Taxonomy (NCBI): domain Eukaryota; kingdom Metazoa; phylum Chordata; class Amphibia; order Caudata; family Salamandridae; genus Lissotriton; species Lissotriton vulgaris. The sequence continues at coordinate 1,045,030,929 of NC_141697.1, read as the reverse complement.
AAAGCTATCGATCTGTACTTCACGGAGAATACAGGTACGGTAACGTCGGCCCTTTCCCTCTGGGAGGCCTTTAAGGCTTTCTCCTTGATAGCTGAGGTGTGCAGACGACGGGATGAAGACATGGTACGGTTGGAGTCGGATAGCGCAGACCTGAACTCCCAATTGGCGCTGGGACCGACACCCGAACTGTTGCATGCTCTCTCCCTGAAGCAGTCGGAATATAGTGCCACTGCCACTGATGCGGCCAAGGCGATGGGCAGGGAACAGCAAGGAAGGATTTATGACGCCGGTGATAAGGCGGGCAAACTCCTTGCCTGGCTGGACAAGAAGGAGCTGGCTTCTCGTGTGGTGCCCGAGATCCTGGGTGACGATGGTCTGGTTGTTACTGATCCTACTGCTATTGCCGCGGCGTTTGCCGACTATTTTGAGATGGTTTATACATCAGTCTCCGCTCTGACTGAATCGGACTCTGCCTCCTTTCTGGAGGGGATTGAGCTCCCTTGCCTGTCTGATACTGAGCGCGATGACATGGACCGGGGCATCACGGTTGACGAGGTGGCGTTAGCAATAAGGTCCTTGCGCTCCGGGAAAGCTCCGGGTCCCAATGGTCTCCCGGTGGAGCTGTATAAAATCAAGGCGGACACTATCGCAGCGCCCCTGAGGAATATGTTCTTGGAAGCCCGAGACGCTGGTGAACTTCCAATGGATCAACGCCTGGCTACCATTGTGGTCATCCATAAGGAGGGGAAGCCTAGAGACCTTTGTAGGTCGTATCGCCCTATTTCTTTGCGGAACGCCGAGCCCAAAATCCTGGCTAAGTTGCTGGCCAATCGGCTTGTGGGTGTCATGGCGGACTTGGTCCACCCGGACCAGTCCGATTTCATACCTCACCGTAACACAACCCTTAATCTTAGAAGACTCCACGCTGTCATGGCGCGGGCGCACATGCTCTGCGAGCCAACAGTCCTGGCTTCGCTGGACGCGACAATGGCGTTTGACTCGCTTGAATGGAACTAGCTCTGGGCGGTGCTGTCTAAGTTTGGGTTTGGCCCTGACTTCATCAGTTGGGTTCGGCTCCTCTATTCCTCCCCGATGGCCAACATAACGGTCAATGGCCGCATGTCAGCTTCCTTTGCCATGCGCAGGGGTACCAGACAGGGTTGCCCGTTGTCACCGCTCCTCTTTGCCCTTGCGCTGGAGCCACTTGCTGCTTGGATCCGCACTCACCCTGATATTAATGGGATCAAATGGTCACCGGGGTTTGAAGATCGTGTTTCGCTGTACGCAGACGATATTCTTCTTTACCTCACCTCCCCCTGTCGGTCTTTGATTGTGGTATTTGATGTACTGGGTACCTTTGGTGGATACTCGGGCCTGGTTATTAACTGGTCCAAGTCCTACCTCTATGTGCTCCGCGGGAACACTCCGCGTCTCCCTAGGGACTGTGCAATACAGGTCTCGCAACAGGGCTTCACGTACCTGGGCATCTATATTTCAACGGATGCCAGGGCACGGTACGCAAACAACCTGCTCCCTCCTCTGGCACGCCTTCGGCGTGACGTGGAGGGTTGGAAAAGATTGCTGCTGTCCTTGCTGGGCCGTGCGGCGTTGTTCAAAATGATGTCCCTGCCGAGATTTTTGTATGCGCTTCAAAACACGCAGGACCCAGTGCCTTCTAAATACTTCAGAGAGATCGAGGGCTTGCAGCGTACCCTCTTGTGGGACGGAAGGCCGCGCATTGCCGTAGTCAAACTGACCATTCCGTGGTATGACGGCGGTATTGCCCTGCCCGACGTGCGCCGGTACTACTGGGCTTCTCAACTGGCGGCTATCAATCATGGCTTCTACGGACCGGTGGTCAATCCAGGGTACGCCATGGATCGCTGGCTCATGAACGACGGAATGTACTACAGAGCGCTGTATTCTAGATCTCTGGACCGGAAATTGGCTGGTCCCACCAAGACTGCGGTGCACTTGTGGAGGGCGGTTACGAAGACTCTGGGGTGGAAGGATAGGCTCACCATGGCTACTCCCCTTTACGACTCCGACTTGCTGGGAAAGCTGTGGCACTCAAAAGGATTTGATCGGTGGGACCTCATCGGTATATCCAAAGTGGCGGATGTGATAGCCAGAGGGGAAATTAAATTGTTTGCTGTTCTACAGGCGGAATTTCAACTGGGGGCCACGGAGTATTTTCGATATGCGCAGTTGAGGCATGCCCTTACGTCCTCCTTGCCTGTCGGTGAAAAGGTCCCCGAGTCATCCCCGCTGGAGGACAGGGTGCTGGACGGCCATATGCCGGACAGTGCCATCTCCCTGACCTACAAAAAACTTATTAATGTTCGGACGGACCTGCTGGTGAAAGTACGAGACCTCTGGATGAATGATGGGATTGAGATGGATGACGAGGACTGGCAGTCTGCGGTTTCCTCCCCTAAGGAGGTGGCTATTTCGGCCAGACTGCGCTTGGTTCAGCTGAAAGTACTCCACAGGGTGTATGTCACTGGCCCCAGGTTGATTTGTATGGGGCTTTCCCAGACCGGCCTTTGCAGGAGGGGGTGTGGTGCGATGGCCACTTTCATGCATACCATTTGGGAGTGCCATGCCATAGCCTCTTATTGGGAGCGAGTGCATGCGGTTATGCGGGTTGTGACTGGTGTGGATTTGCCTGCGGAGGCCCGACGCTGCTTGCTGAATGTGTGGGGTCCAACCGACTACAATAATACTCAAACCCGCTGGGTCACCCTGGGGAATATGGTGGCCAAGAGGGACATTGCCCAGAGATGGGGTGCTCCGGCCCCCCCCCACTGTGAGTCTTTGGAAAACCAACATGGACTGGTGCATGCTCCGGGAGAAGACTGTCTACTTAGCCCGGGGTAAGCCCAAGATGTGGAGGCTGGTCTGGGGTGCCTGGAATTCGTATAGAGGTGACATTTGTGTGCCCCCGGAGGTAGTTCACCATAGCTAATCCCTCCACCCAGGTTTTCACGTGACGTAATCCTGTTTCTTGCTCCCCTTACACATGTGTGCTTATTTGATATGGTTATTTCATGATGCGGAAGCTCCCGCCTCTCCCCCTGGATATGTGCCTTATCGATCTTCTATGCTCCTCTGCCTTGCCATTTTTCTCCCTTTCTCCCCCCCCCTTTTTTCTCCCCCTTTTCCTTCTTTATCCTTGTCCCTTTTCGGTTCTCACCTTGTTTACTGAGTTCACTTTTATGCAATATAAAATTAAACCTAGCTGCTCCTTTTACTGTTTTGTGCACACTGGATGAAGTACAGCTGCCTGAAGCTGAACTCAGACACGACAGTCCTCATCGTGGGAGCTTCCGTCTCTGTTTAGAATGACTCCTGGTTGCCCTCTGCCCTCGGAATTCCCCCTACCCTCACGAACCATGCACAAAACCTCGGCTCACAAAGAACCGCCAGATCTACACCATCTCCTTGGCCTGCTTCAACACACGCAGCCTGCTTCTAAAGACTTTCAGATGGATCCCTACCGAAACCAGGAAGACAGTCACCCATGCCCTCATCAGCAGCATACTCGGCTAAAGCAACGCACTCTACACCGGCGTCACCTAGATCTCCTCCGAATACTCCAGAATGTCCAGAATGCCATAACAAGACTAATCCTCAACATTCTCGGTCGCAGCCACATTGCTCAACACCTCTGTGACCTGCACTGGCTCCCAGTTGATGGAAGAATAACATTCAAACTCCTCACCCAAGTATACAAGGCCCTTCACAACGCTGGACATGAATATCTGAATCACTACCTCACATTCCAACAGACACCTCCTCTCCATCCAACTTTCCCTGGGTACCATCCCATGAATCTGCAAGACCAGAACCGGAGAAATGTCCTTCACCTACCTTGCCTGCAACACATGGAACACCCTGTCCATCCACCTCAGGAAATCACCCATGCTGATGTAATTCAAGAAGGACCTCAAGACCTGGTTGTTTGGATGAACTCATCAATTAGGAGCCGATTACGATGTTTGTCCGAAATGCTTCCAAACGACTCGGTTTCAGAATCGGTTCTGACCAACTCAGGTTCGGTGAGTCCAACTGACCGATTACGATGTTTCTGAATAGCATTCAGTATGACTTCCATTGACGTCAATGGGAGCCTGTGTTCCGAATGAGAACACAGGCTCCCATTGAAAACAGGGGTGGTTGCAGAAAACGTGCACCCTGTTGTAGGCACCCCAAGGTGCCTGCCTCACTGCATGGATTTAAAGGGGGAGTCTCTTGGGCACTCTCAAGGACCCCAACAGGAGGCCTCAGGATGAAGGGGGGGGGCCTTAGATGGGCCCCTAAAGTCAGCTTCCAAGTCAGACAGGTCGACTCGGAGCGGCTGTCAGACTCTGACATCGTAATCACTCAGTCGGAATCGGTGTCCCTAGAGCTGTATGAATCGGCTTCGATAGACTCTAGGTATTTGAATGCCAATCGGAACCAATTCGGACAGCCTGAATGATTAACTTCTATCATAATCAGTTGGTCGTAAAGGTTTCTGAGTCAGTCAGAATCATAGGTTCGGAATCTGTTTAGGAGAATCCGAATGCTGTCTGGAGCCTTTCCGCCAGACATAGTAATTGGCCCCTTAGTATGATCCACGGCCCCCCCCCCCCCACACACACACACACAGCAACATGAGAGCCCCATGGGTGAGTAGAGGTGCTTTACAAACACTGATTGATTGATTGATTGAAGATCTGAAGTGATAAACGTAATAAGCGTATGCTACCTAAACTAACTGCATACCATAATGCTCGGTGTACAGATGTTTACAATATGATTGCCTGTATATGAACTGAACATTAGAATTTTCAGTCTAAGCGTTTCTCCCCTTATGAACATACTGTATGATAATAAAGGCCAGGGCCTTACCAATACATAGGGTTGATGTACCATTGTCTTATTTGTGCTTGTTTATGCTTCACCTCTGAATGCACATGCGTTATATCATTGTGTCTGTATGTGTTCATTTGCACTGCTATGTTTTGTTTGTGTTGCCTGCATGTTGCCTTTTCTATACTCATGTCTAGATGTATGTTACATCTGCCCACAGGTTGGCCTAAGGTTTGAAGAGACCTCTACTTCTTAGAACTCACAATTAAACAATCTAACAGGAAGCAACAAAGCAGAACCTGGAAGTGGTAATACAAACTTTTTTTTTTACAACTGTTTGTAATTAGGCTTTAAGAATTCATTACATAGATCAATCGTCTAATAGAATAATGCTACGCAACTCTCACCAATCACATCCCTCTGGGAGTGGCCCGGCATTTAATTAAAACATATAAATCATTCCTATATATCAAACTTCTCAGAATGAACAATCCAATCTCCCCAGACCTTGCGACGTTTCTCCACGAAGCCATGTGATTGCATATACCAATTGTTCTGCCACAGCGCAGCAATCCATCCCATGTATCCATTCAGATATCAGCAGTGCCAATTCTGATCTCCAACACCATGCTGTGTCGCTCTTAGTAATAAGACAGCCCAGTCCCACAGTTGCCATTTAAAGTCTTGTGTGAAATGCCCCCCCCCCCCCCCATGCATCAATCCCAATTGAAGTAGTTTTGGGTCAGGTTCCACTGGGTTGCCCACCACTTTTGTGAGTAAAGTGCAAATGTTGTGCCAGTAGTGCTGTATAACAGGCATTCCCATATCATGCGATAAAAGGTTCCCCGGGCTGATTTACATCCTAAGCACTTTGGGTGTGGTAATGCTAACTTGTACGCTAATACGCTAATTTCATTCCATGACACTGGCTTAAATAAAGAGGAGTGGACACAGTTTTTAATGAAGGCATGTTTGTTGCTTGTATAAAAACCAGGGAAATAGTTGGGCATGAAAGTAAACAATCATCTGGCTCTGCATGAAGGTATTACCAATGTACAAACGGTAGTAGGAGTTCCAGTATGTATAAGAGAAATGCCTCTAAGGAAACCAGTGCCCATGTAACTGAGGGGCACAGATAATGCAAATCAAAGGACTTGAACTGGCCATGCATGGTTATCTATGAAAACTGCCTTTCCCGCGTTTTCCAGCACTTCCTTCAATTTATCTTTTAGCTCCATGTCACTTCCTGTTGTAGGAGGTCGCCAAACAACAATAGACCATGAGAAAAGATGAGATAATGCAAATATCACTTACCTTTCCCATGCCACCATGAGCATGTCCAATCTTCACAACAACTGGAAACGTTGGCATTGTCAACTGAAAATAAATGAACATTTAATAAATAACGTTGTCTGCACAAATAAGCTGTTCAAATAAAGGTAGTCACTTGAGATAAAATCACATTAGTTTTGAAATCCAGACATACTACCAGAAGCCACCGAGGAGCATCTTTCGAATAGAATGGCATTATTCTTCCAACATTTTTTGGGCATTTGCTGATATAAATATTTTTACATGTTCGAATAGATTTGTTGGTAGCATAATTTCTAGGAACAATTCAGGGTCAGACTTTGCAGCCACAAGATAGCAGCGATTAAGCTTTTTATGGCGACATTAAAACTCGTTATGGCTCATCACATTTCCATCAAGGCACAGGTAGGAAGCTTCGTGGTTTGATGCCACCTACATTGGCAATTAAAACTGATCCTCTATTTAAAATTGACAAGTTGATTAAAATTGAAGAACTTGACAACTTAACTCAAACCCAGAAAGCCTTACCAGAGGTCTGCTGCAGGGTGCATGCAAGCCATCAAAGAAGTCCCTTGCTCACTTTGCCACTGGATTCAAGCTAGCCTGACTGATAAGAGGTGTTACCCTGAAACCGGTCCCAGGATGCTTGTTTCCAGTTCAGGAAGACCTGGCTTGGCTTTTCGGGCTGGACTGTTCCCATGAAGCACAGGTTCAAGACTTATTTGCATATAGCTGGGTCTGAACTGAGGTGGCGAAGTGAACTAAATAACAATGATGGATTCAAGCCAGATATGTGATTGGGGGTGAGTGTCTGAAAAGTTTCAGCACTCTGCCTATCATCTCCTTCTGTATGTAAATTATACAAGCAGAGAGAAGAACAGTTCAAAAAAGGGAAGTGAGAGAGAGATTGAGTTGGAAAGAGTTTGAGTCTATGTGTGTGTTGTGTGTGAATAATATAAAGCCTTGAAAGAAAGACAATGATGCAGGTTGTTAGAAATGGGAGTCTAGAGTTGGCAGAGGTAGGTGCCTTTGTTCAAATAGGGACCCTTGCTTCTAGTCAGGGTAAAGGGGATACACTTCTAAGATAACCCATCTCACCTGTTTGGTAGCTTGGCACGAGCAGACAGGCTTATCTCAGAGGCAGTGTGTAAAGCATTTGTGAACACATGCAGTAATACAGTGAAAACACTATAAATGGACACCACACCAGTTTAGAAAAATATGTAATCTTTACCTAAACCAAACAAGACAATGGGAGAGGAGTTAGCCTAACGGCTAGGGCAGTAGACCTCTAATCTGGGGAACTGGGTTTGAGTCTCGGCAATGACGCTGAACATCCTTTGATTCTGGGCAAATCACTTAGGCCCGCCACCGTAACGGAATGTGGGACCATCCGCAAGGGGTGCAGCGGTCCTGCATCAGACATTAGGATCCCACGCAGCAGTGGCAAACCCTATTCCCAGCATTGTGGTGAGCGGTGCTCACAGTACTGCCCGCCACAATGCTGAGAATGCACGTCGTGCATTTGCATGCACAGCGTGACAGGCATCACGTGTTGCCTGCCACCTTGTGCATGCAAATGCCGGGGGGTGCCATAGGTACCCCCCATGTGCCCCCCACCCCCACAACATCCTGAGGGCCCGCTATGGGCCCCTGCAGGCAAAGACCACATGCCTTTCTATGGTGGCACAGCAGCCATGAAAAGACACATCTCCACTGGCATTGTAATATGGATGGCGGTGTCTTGCAGACACGGCCACCATATTAACCTTGTTTTCCGCGGGTCAATAAGTCGACCGGCGGAAAAGCGGCGGACGGTCTTTCCGTCCGCCACGGACCTCCCAACCATCATAATATGGTGGGGGATTTTTGCTGTGTGGATGGCGGGGTGGATCCGCCCGCCATCCTAATGGGTTTCTTAATCTTGCAGTGCCTAACAAAAATGAATGTGTCCTCATGTAATGCAACTGGTGCTATGTAAAGCGTTCTGGTACCCGATTCGGGTCAAGCTCGCGCTATATAAAACTCTTTAAAAAAAAAATAAGACCCAAAACAACAAAAATCCACAATACAGTAAAAAGATATGACTTTCAGATGGTAGAAATAGTTCATTTCAAAGCAAATTGCAGATGCAACACTTTTTTAAAAAAGTACCTTTGATGCGTCCCGCATAAAAAACAAAACGGGCGGCAGGGAAGATGATGCATCTGTTCCTTACACTCAGGGAAGGTGATACATTGGTTCCCTGCTGCGGGGATGCGTCGGTTTCTTACTGCGTGGGGAGATGTTATGTTATGTTATGTTAATAACTTTTATTAGGCGCACAGCTGCCCCAGCAAAGGGGCGTCCTGGCGCCTGATCAAGTACCACAACACAACAGATCGATGCTGCAAAAGAGAGGGAATCAGTCAGCAATAGGGAACAGATAAGTTTTTATGGCGCGTCTGAAAAGAGTCAGGCTGTTCAGGGCACGAATATGGACAGGGAGAGAGTTCCACAATCCTGCCGCTAGAACTCGGAAGGAACGACCTCCCATCCTACTCAGTCTGAACCTGGTCTTAACCGCCAGATGAAGAGATTCCGATCTGAGAGCCCGCGTAGGAACATAGGGGGAAACAAGATTAGCAAGGGCTGGAGGAGAGGAAAGTTTCAAGATCTTGAATGTCAGACAAAGAGCCTTAAATGTAATTCTTTGTCTGACCGGCAGCCAGTGAAGAGAGGTCAAGACTGCAGAGACAGAACACCGTCTAGGAAGGCCAACGATGGCACGTGCCGCGGCATTCTGCACCCTTTGCAGCCTAGTAGCCTCCGCCTGATTCACTCCGAGCAGCAGCGCACTCCCATAGTCCAGCCGGGGAAGAATGGAGGCTTGGACCACCAGTTGCCGAGTAGGGGGTCGAAGAATTTGAGGACTGGTCTCAGTCCTCGCAGAATGCCATAACAGGTAGCTGCAATCTTCTTTGTGTGGCTGGTAAAGGAGAGTGTAGGATCCAGCCAAACCCCCAAGTTCTTAACTTCGGCAGCTGGGATGGGAGTCACCCCCAATTCTGGAGGCCACCACTGGTCTCCCCAGAGTTCCGCCTGCTTCCCTAGGATCAGGACCTCGTTTTTTTTGGCATTTAACTGCAAGCAGTTAGTGCGCATCCAGTTTGCCACGGCTATGAGTCCTGCGCGGAATCTGGGAGCGTTCACCTTAGGGTCCCCACTGAGTGTCACCGCCAGCTGCGTGTCGTCGGCATACGATGTCATGGTTAAGCCACATTGTCTGATGACTGCAGCCAGCGGTTTCACATATAAGTTGAACAGAGTGAGGCTCAACGCAGAACCCTGGGGCACTCCCAGCCCCAATGGATGGAAGGAGGACTGACCAGGTGGAATAGCCACTTTAAAAAACCGGTCCGAAAGGAAAGAGCGAAACCATTGGAGAGCCGTCCCCTCAATTCCCACTTCCTCCAAACGCCGCATCAAAATGTCATGAGACACCGTGTCAAACGCGGCGCTCAAATCTAACAAGAGGAGCGCCGCTGTCTGCCCCGCATCCAGCACCGTACGCAAGTGCTCAGTCATAAAGAGCAGTGCAGTTTCGGTGCTGTGTTGTGCACGAAAACCATTCTGGCTCTTGTCTAGAATATTTTTTCGAGAGAGGTGGGCAGACAGGATGGAGTTCACGTGTGCCTCAGTGACCTTGGCGGTCCAGGGCAGGAGGGAGATGGGACAATAGTTTTCTGGTAGCAGGGGATCCAGATTAGGCTTCTTTAAAATGGGGCTGACCATTGCCTGCTTCCAGGAAGAAGGGACCACGCCCGCAGTGAGTGATAGATTGATCAAATCCAATATAGGCTCACGACAAAGGGGCGGGAGAAGTTTAAATAGCTCTGGCTTCAGCGGATCTAATGGAGAGCCAGATTTAATTTTGAGGCTCAGAGTGTCAAAAACCTCGTCAAACATAACAGGCAGGGAGGACAGAGTTTCATGGACCGTAGCCATCACACCAGTAGGCTCAGCACCGGGCACAGATGGCATAAATCCTCGATAGATTGCCTGCACCTTCTCCACGAAAAAGGATGCCAAACTTTCACAGTGAGAGTCCGTGCAGATTTCTAACGAGGTGGCCCGTTTCCCCACAAGGTCTTTGAGAACCTTAAAGATTAATTTAGATGGGTTAGGGCTGCTCAGAAACTCAGAAGCATAGTATGCGGCCCGGGTTTGGCAGATTGCCCTGTGATAGATCTTAAGCTGGGCAAAATACAGAGATTTCAAAGTGGGATCAAAGGATTTCCTCCAGGCCCTCTCAGCTTGCCGGCACGTTCTCTTGAGCTCGGCAAGAGTATCATTATACCATGGGCTGTGCGTTTTAGCGTGGCATTTCGACCAGCCCATTGGTATAAGAGAATCAAGGGCGGCTAGGACCCAGTTACAAAACTGCTCATATCCTTGTTCCACATTCAGCAGATTGCCCAGGGGCTGCGCCTCCAAGATCTTAAAAAACTCCTCTAGTTTGAGCTTACGCCAATTTCTTTTAAGGATCAGTCTGTCCACAGGTTTAAATTGTGGGTCATCTAAAGGACAGGTAACTTTAACCAACAGATGATCAGTCCAACCTACCACCATCGGGTCAGATACCCTAGCCCGATCCAGTGTGGTAAAGAAGGGGTCAAGGATGTGACCTCCTATGTGGGTAGGGGAGGTAACTAGTTGGTTCAATTGCATGGCTTCAAGGTCCGCTAACAAGGAACTAATGGGTGAAGATGACGTCTGATCAAGATGTATATTGAGGTCACCTACGATGTTAAAGTTAGCACATCTAGGAGCTAAAGAGCTGACCACGTCAGCAAGAGCGGCCTTGAAGACAGTGTCATTCCCTGGTGGGCGGTAGATAAGCATACCGCTAAGAGTGAACTGATGACTGAAGGTGACCTTAAAAGAAGCGCTCTCGCACATCGGTAGATCAAGAGCTTTCCAATCAACCGGAAAGCAAGATTTAGTGGCCATGGCTATGCCACCCCCCCTAGACGATGATGCGTTGGTCTCTTACTGTGTCCCCAAATGATGCGACAGACTTGGCGCCTCGATGCGCTGCGATGATCCGGGACGATGCATGGATTCTTGCAGCTGCACAGCAGGGCTTGCATTCGAATCGGTGCGGTGATCTCGGATTTCAGAGATCGCTGCACTCGATGGGGCGTGCTGCAATTTCACAAGCCGCGGCAGGCGATGCTTCGGACACAGGTACGGAGCGTCACGCTTCTCTGTGATGCGTTGATTTTGCAGCTCCCAGTGGAAAACAGTCTCTAGAGGTCCAACAAACAGCAGGCATCTCTTTGCAGGTCAGAACTCCCAGCAAGGAAGTTCAGGGGAGCTGGTGGTGAAGTATTTGTGTCCCTGAGACTTCAGAACAGGAGGCAAGCTCAGTTTCAATCCCTTGGAGGTGTTCCTCGAGCAGAGGACACAGCAAACAGCAAAGTCCTTTCTCCTTTTCTTGGCAGCAAGTAGGCACTGCAGGCCAACCCCAGACAGAAAACAACACAGGGTCAGTATTCCTCTTCAGCTTCTCCAGCTCTTCTCCTTGGCAAAGGTTCCCTTTGATCCCCAGAAGTGATCTAAAGTTCTGGGGTCTGGGCCCCAATATTTATACTACAAAATCCTTTGTTCTCTGGTGGCAGAGAAGCCCTGTACTCAGTCAAAACCAGTTCTGTCCTCTATGGTGCAGCTTCCTGGCAAGAGGTGGAGACAGCATTGTGGAGGCCAGACCAGGCCTATTCAGGTGAAAGGAAATCTCCTCCCCCTACTCTAAATGCAGCCCAGGTCTAATCAGCCCAGCCCTGACATCAGACACTCTGGAGCCACTGCTCCTCCCCACCCCTGTCATTCCAAAGTCAGACATGCAATTCACAAACCTAATAGAGGCACACTGGATGGCTAAGCCAGAAAATACCTACTTTCTAAAAGTGGTATTTTCAAACACATAATGTACGAAACACCTTCACTAAAAGATGTATTTTAACATTCTGAGTTCAAGCAAATCAAACTTTATTTTCCTACCTTGTCCCAGGGGTAGTTAGGTTTATAAGATGTTATAAGCATACTCCCCATTATATCCTATGGGAACAGGTAGCCTTGCAATAGTGAAAAACAGAATTGGCAGTTTTCACTATCAGGACATGCCTGGGTATGTCCTACCTTTCACATACACTGCACTCTGCCCACAGGGGTACCTTACACCTATCTTAGGGGTGACTAACATGTAAGAAAAGGGAAGGGTAAGGCCTGGCAAGTGGGTGCACTCGCCAGGTCGACATGGCAGTATCAGACTGCACACAGGCTCTGCAATGGCAGGCCAGAGTTACATTTACGGACTGCTTATGTGGGTGGCACAATCAGTGCTGCAGCCCACTAGCAGCATTTGATTTACAGGCCCTGGGCACACACAGTGCACTGTACTTGGGACTGACTAGTAAATCCAATCTTCCAATCATGGAAAGACCAATCCATAACAACAATTTAGAAAGGTAGCACTGAACAGCAGTGGTAAAGTGTTCAAAGCTTCTAGGCCAGCAAAACGGAGTCCAACACACAGCAAAAACACAGAAAGCAAAGGCATAAATTGCAGGGGAGACCAATGCCAATGGTGCCTGGTCTAACACAGGTTATACATATCCAGAAAATATACACATTAAGGGCCTCATTTTGATTGGGGTTATTAAACCTGGAGCAATAACTGGGTGAAAAAACCCAAGTACCAATTCAAGTGTGTCTGGACCCAGAATGATCAGGTCCTAAAAATCCACACCAGCTAAGTCCCTGGGCCCGGGACACCCGGCCTTTGAGAATCCCTGGAGGGCAAGAAAGGGCAGATGCCTTGCCTGCTTGCCACCTGATCCCCTAGCATTCTAGAGGAGCAGATAATACTATCCAAGGACAGAGAAGTGTACCACTCACCTTCCCCCACCACACTACACCCCACCCAGCAGTCCTGCCAACATTTTCCTCCTGCCCAGAGCTCTCCGCTATCTTCGCAGAAAAGTCCGGCCAACTGGTAATGAAGCCCACTGTATTTGAGGTGAATGTTGGATTTATAGAGCGCGTGGGTACCCTGGGGCGTCCCAGCGCTGTACCACTGGGGAACCCGTCCTGGCTTTCCCTGTGAGATGGTCCCTTTACTGGGCATCCCCAAGGTGCAGCCAGGCATCCCTGGCGGTGATGGGGCCGGAGTGGAGATTAAGCAAACTATTGCCCAGAGTTGCAGTGTGGGACCCCATGGTTAGAGTGGCACCGAGACGAGATTTATCGGGCCCGCTGACATTGGTCCTGCACCCGGCCGCGTCGGGAATTGACTGGCCGACCTCGGTCTCCGGGTCTGCCACCTCTAACCGTTGAGCCACACTCAATCAGGCAAACTTGAATGTTGAAGCTCAGGTTAAAGCAAGTAGAAAACAAATGCATGTAAGGTTCAGTTCTTCCAAATACGCAAAATGGAAATTCACAGTTGAGAGAAATCCCATAAAAACTTGATTTAAATATGGAGAAATAAACATAGAATGCAAAACTACTCTTCATTGCATATAACCCGGGAGACAAAAATATTAGACAAAACAGAAACCCGAATGATAATAAAGAATCACTATTTTAAAGCAACAAAACTTTTCCAGCCTTGCATTGTCTACTTAAGATAACTTGGAGCTGCAAAAAGTAATGCTGTGGATGTTTTTGCAAAAACAGCAATGGGAAAGCCAAGCGAATTAGATTGTAGGATTTGTTTGGTCAATGAAAGATTTGTCCTGCTCAGTGAAATTCTCAAGGAAACCATCAGTGAAAAACAGTTTAACCCTAACTCCCTGTTTCCCTTCATTAAAAAAACATATTTAAGTATGTAATAACACCCTGAAAAAGGACATAATTATATGGCACCTACACATATTAAATGTGTTTAAGTTCTTTAATAGTCTAATCATTCGGAGGGTACATTTGTTGCAACATGAATTTCTAAAGATTCAATGTGTTTGTGTGTTAAAAATGCATGCTCACTGTGACAATGTATACCTCAATGAAGACTCACTGACTTTGTTCACCTCATGAAGCTAGTTCAAATACATATTAATGTTATTAAATAATAGGGCAGGCATGCATACTGAGGACAACCATCCTGGCGTGCACCTGAGAGGACGGGAAAATAATACATTTTCAGTAATGTGTATAATTTATTATAATGTAGGCTTTTAGACATGAGTGTACAAGTTTAAATATGCAGATTATAGATCACTGGAGTATTATATTATAGCAGAAACTGAAAGCAGAGCATTTGTAACATAGCTAAAACCTTTGGTGTGAATGCTTAACTTCCACTGAGGCCGTATCATGTCAGAAAACTGTAAACAATTTTCAGTCTGTTTCTGACAAGGTCAGGCAGAGGGTCAGAAGTAAAAGCTAGGGCCTTACTGTATTGAATGTCAATAACAACTCGCAATTTCTGCACCACTTGTATAGTATCATTGCTGTAAATCAAATATTTACATTTTGAATGCAATTTGCAATATTTCCATGACTTTGTTTTAGATGGAACTAGCTTAGGTCAAAGGTTATTAAAGTACACCTTACTGCATCATTGTATTGCCGAGGCAGCATCTTGGCTTGCTTGTCAAAACACAACGTGAAGGGTCTGTAGAAATGCACTGGAGTTGGTGAGACTGAGTTACACGACAAAGATCACATGCAAAAATGTTGTAAGACCTTTTTCAGTGCGTTTACATGTATTTTTCACTGCTCTTACACTGACGTTAGAAATGTTGACTAATTCCAAGGTGGTGTTAGCTTGAAAAATGTGAATCAACTCCTAGAATTCCTTGTAGTGACTTTGATGCAGAACAGGTTTCTCCGATGATTTCTTTTTTTCAAATCATTCAGTTTTTCATTTGAACCTTGAATATTTGATTTAAAGTCCTAACGTAAACTCAACTGGACTCCTCTCGCATTTAAGCTGCATGATAACCACCCAGAAGATGTAGGTTTCTAGCATTTTATTTTAGCACAGAAAAAGTAAAATGCAAAATTGTGGTGTCTTTCTACTACACGAGCTGTACGTGGTGACACGTCCGGCGCAGGGCAAGATGGCGGCTGCGTGAGCTGTGCGAAAATCACTCCCTGACCGCCGCGGCTATCGAGCGGCAAAATTAGCACGCCTAAGTCCGGAGCCACCACCACCCTGAGACAACACTCAATTGCGGCGATAACAGACAAAGCAAACAAATCACAAACTACCAACAAAGGGATCTTGGAAGCCTTCAAACAGTTCTATGAGGAACTGTACAGGGCAGACAAGAACCTAATGGCAGACGGGGGGAGGAACTACTAAGCAAAATTAGCCTACCCACGCTAACAGCGGAACAAAGGGAAACACTAGAAGGAGACATCACAGGAACAGAGATAGAGATGGCAATAACAGCACTCAAGGTAAACAAAGCACCGGGACCTGGTAGCTACACAGCAGCTTTCTACAAGAAATTCCAACAGCCGCTCAAATCCACCCTAGTAGAAGTCTTCACTCACTGCATCCGCGAGAGAAGAATGACAGATTCTATGGCTGAGGCAAATATCATAGTCATCCCCAAAGAAGGCAAAGACCCTCAATACCCACAGAGCTACCGGCCAATCTCGCTCATCAACGTATCTTGCAAAATCTACGCCAAAATCCTCGGGGCCAGACTCAACGGGCTCTTGCCCCACCTTATCCACAACTCACAGGTAGGCTACCTTAAAAACAGGCTATCTCAAGACAACACCAGACTCCTCTGCCACCTCATCAACCAAACGGCACAGAGCACTGACCAGGCAGTTATGATCGCGCTGGACGCGGAAAAGGCCTTCAACAGGGTTTCCTGGCCCTTCCTTTACCGATGCATGGAGAAATTCGGCTTAGGTACCAAATACAGGAACATGGTTATGGCACTGTATAAAGAGCCCAAGGCCCGAGTAGTCGTGAATGGGGGCTCATCTGAGCCATTTATACTAGAAAGGGGGACAAGGCAGGGATGCCCGCTATCTCCCGCCCTGTTCCTGCTGGCACTAGAACCACTGCTGGTCATGATAAGAAACAACCCAAACATAAGAGGAGTCCAAATAAAAGACAACAAAGTAAAACTGGCAGCGTACGCTGACGATGTACTAATCACGACAAAAGAACCAACCACCTCCATTGCGGCACTAATGGATACCACAGAAGAATATGCACGGGCGTCAGGCTATAAACTGAACAGGGACAAATCAGAATGCAAACCCATGAACGTCCATACAACGAAAACAGTTTTAGGATCCTTGGGGCTAGCCTGGCAAACCAAACCCCTGAAATACCTGGGCCTCCTCTTCGGCAGAGACTTGAGAGCAACCCTTGACCACAACGAATAGACCACCCTAAAGAAGGTTACGGAGAGACTAGACTCGTGGTCCCCTAAATACATCAGCTGGTGGGGCAGAGTGGAAACAATAAAGATGATGATAACACCAATGGTCAACTACACACTAAGCATGCTACCACTGACAATGACGGATGATTTCCATAAGAAGCTCGACAACATGATAAACAAGTTTGTATGGAAAGGAAAGAAACCCAGGATCAGCCTACAGAAACTGCGACTCAATAAAAACATGGGAGGACTGAACATCACAAACTTCAAAACCTTCCAAATGGCATGCCTGGCAAAGCAGGGTATTTTCTAGATCGCCCAAACACAAGACTACGCACCAGTGTGGCTAGGGCTAGAAAAGAACATCCTAGACGGGTTAAACCCCATAGCGATGCTTATAGCAAACAAACACCCAGCAGCAAACAATCCCATCATCAGGAACACCAAAACAGCCCTGCTAAGGGTGGACAAGCGGATGGAGCATGGTATCAGAAATACCAAATGGGAGTCAATATGGTTCAACACAAGAATACAATATAAAGGGCGAACACTAAACAACGAGGTCTGGCTCACGAAGGGAATCACAACTCCATCACAACTAGAAAAGAATAACACCCCACTTACTTTTAACACCCTCAAACTAACACACAATGTACCGGACATAGAACTCTACACGTTCCTCAAAATAAGGACAGCCATAACAAAAGCGAACCTAACTAAGATGACACCTCACATTCTACACTATTTGACCAACCTCAACAAGGTCGGACACCAGACAGCTCACATATACAAGCTTCTAAGCCCCAAAACGTCCAACCTAAACACCAAAACAATATCCTTCTGAGAAACAATGCATAGCAGACACTTCAGTGAGGTGGAAAAAACACGACTGCGGGAGTCAGCCACAAAAAACAAAATCACACCGCAGGTAGCACAAACAAAATACTGGCTCCTACACAAATCATTCTGGACCCCAGCAAGATTAGCAGAAGTTGGTATACGTGAGAGTGATACATGCTGGAACTGCCACAAAAGCAAAGGTGACCGAGAACATCTCATTTTCACGTGCCCTAAGGTCAAAACATTCTGGGGGAAGGTGAGAGACCTCATTAACACAGTAGTGGGGAGGAGCATACAGCCAGGGTTCGTAGGACTAGCCACAGCATTCATGGCACCAGACCTAGGAAGTAAGGAAGACAGAGACCTAGTGGACCTCCTACTTACTGCGGCGGTAAAAACCATCTTAGCGAATTGGAAAAACATGGCCAAAGCCAATTTCAAAGGATGGGTCAACTGGGTCACCTTCCTCAGAGGAGCCGACAACATCACAGAAAAATGTTCACCCAATCACACAGCTAGGACTGAGATGTGCGCCGCACTAGATGCACAATTGGGGTCGCACAAACCTCTGTAGGCGCACTGTCCACTAGGCCTCACAAACAACAGACTACAAGAGGACCACAATCAAGCATGGCCCTCCCCCCCAGTCCCTCTTATCCTCAGCTCTTCCCCCTTTCCTCTCTTCTCACCCCCTTTCCTCCACTCACCCTCTTCTTGGGGCTCTACATAACCACAGCTGAAACTAGCCTGTGCAGCAGTAAGCCTAATGTAACCAAGAAGGCGCCAAGAATCAATGTACTGCCCTAGCATCACTACTGTACTATAATGGAAACATTTTCTTAATAAAAACTCTTGAAATAAAAAAAAAAAAAGAAAGCCCTCCTGAGCCTCGAGGATTTGCGGGGAACTGAAGCACAAAATCCCCCTTCGTTCCAGATGGTTAGCTTCACAGGATTAAACCTCTTGCAGCGCTCTGCGGAATTCCGTTTCCCTGTCACACGCAGCCGAACGTACCTGGCAAACTGGCGGGCGTAGTTGTCCGGCAAGTTGCTGGGAGAGAACGCGAGCTCGAACATGATGGCCCATGGAGAGCTGCACCAAAGGAGGGAGCTACTGGTACGAAGGGGGCTGTGATGCCCAGGAAGCTGCCTGCTACAAAGGAACCCGAGGCGACAGGCACCTCCATCCAGGACAACGCGGAGAAGGTGGGGAGCAGGAAAGAGACTCCTGATATGGAACGGCATCTGCCAGAGGGGGGTGCTCGGAAAAAGACCCATACTGTTCCAGGGATATTTTCAGGCAAACCCGTAAGGGGGAAACAGTCCAAGCAACCCAATCCATTGTTGGAGAAAATCCCTAGCACATGTACAGGTACCGGGACTGTAGTTGTTGCTGCTACTGTTATTAACAAAGCCTGCAACAGTGTAGCGGCTGCAGAGGAGTTAGTTACACAGGACCCTCTCTCTACTAGTGAGGTTGACAGTGTGCATGACACCCCAGATGTCCAAACAGTGGGTGTAAAAGGATACTTACCAGGAGAGAACCGGAGGAGGCAGCAGGTGTAATGATTATTCTCACCGAGGGTGTTGGTGACTCTTAGGAGCTGGGAGATGTGGTGCCAGGTACTCCAGAGGGGGAAAACTTTTTTTCGCTGGCAGAACAGTTGGATCTAAATAATATTAGTGACCCGGATAACACAGATTTAGACGCCTCGGGGAGGATAGTGATCGCCCCCCTACAAATGCCGATACACTAAGTAGGACCGCTAACCGACCTAGAAAGAAAAACCATGCGGGCTCCTGGCATGAAAGCTCTCACTCTGATACCAATGAACATCTTCAATGGGACTATTCTGCCACCAATCTGGAGGCGGAGGGGGCCTGGGCCAGGGCTCGGGTTTCAGGAAGAAAATCTTAGGGCCCGATTCACAGAATGAACTTAAGACTAAATCCTAAACTTACTACTATTTGGTATTCACAGAATGCACTTACTACTTTCGGGATTCACAGAGTGAACTTACTACTTTCTGGATTCACAGAATGAACTTACTACTTTCGGTATTCACAGAATAGATTTAAGACTACTAACTTTACGTCCGCACTCAGGCTTGGAGGCTAAATACCCGCCTCCGGTCCGGAAGCTCTGCCTCCGGGCCGTAAGCTCCACCCCCAAGCCGGAAACTCTGCCTCCGGGCCGGAATTTACGGCCCGAGTGCGGACGTAAAGTTAGTAGTCTTAAATCTATTCTTTGAATACCGAAAGTAGTAAGTTCATTCTGTGAATCCCGAAAGTAGTAAGTTTAGGATTTAGGCTTAAGTTCATTCTGTGAATCGGGCCCTTAGTGTTTCGGGTAAAAATGCGGAGCCTGCTCCCTCAATCAGCTTAATATACGCAACTCTTAAGGCCATACAAAGTGAGGCTCGGCAGGAGCACAAAAGGGCACAACTGGGCACCAAAAATATCCAGGGCGCTATCCGCAAGACAACTAAAGCTTGCTCAGAGGTGATAGCAAGAACCACTGCCCTAGAAGAGCGCGTAGTGGGATTGGAGGCTGGCTTGGAAAGCACTGAGCAAAAAACATCTGTGAATGATGCAAGAATGATGGATATCCTCTGGAAATTGGAAGAATCCAAAAATAGGCAGCGAAGGAACAATCTACGCTTGCTGGGCATCGAAGAAAAGGCAGAGGGGGTGACATACGTGGTTTTGTGTCAAAGGTCTTTAAATCGACTTTCCCAGAATTATCTCATCAATATTGGGAAACAGAGATCCAGCGTGTACACAGATTTCCCCCTAATGGTAAAAAGCAATCCTGGTCCCAACCCAAAGCCCCGAGCAATCTAAATATTCTTCTGCAACATTTGTTTGCGTCAAGCGATATTTGAAAAGCCTAGAACAGATGGCAAAAAATCAGCAGAGGGGCAGACTTTTTTTGTCTGGCCTGACTTCTGCCACACTACTGTGGAAAGGAGGTGGCGCCTGCGGCAGGTGATCAGCCACTTCCAAAAACGTGGATGCAAAGTGTATCTGATGAACCCTGCCCGGTTGAAAGTTATCTATCAGGGGCGGGTTAGGGTATTCACTTCTGAGATTCAGGCTGAGAATTATTTAAACGAGTTATTTGATGGCTGACTGTGCTCGAGATTCTCTGGGCTCCCTTTTTCTCCCTTTTCTCTTTTTTTCTTTTTCTAGCTTAAGGGGGGTGCCAGCTAGAGTCAAAGGCTGTTTTTTTTTTAATGGAAAATGTGTAATTAGTGTTGTTTATTTTGGTTATTGTGAATCTTGAAGGATTTAGGCGGGGCTGACCTACTCGTTTATTGCTGTTTAGGGTTTGGTTTTTTTTGCGGCGGGTTGGGGAGTGAAATTGGCCGTACATTAACGCAGGAGTCATCACAAGGGTCCTGAGAACCTTTTTTGCCCTAGTAAGGGGTGTGGGGAGGGATAGGGGGCTAGGGAGGCGGATCCTACTTGGGCAGAGGGGACATTAGGGGGTATAGGTATATGCTTGTTGGGATATGTTATTTATTTCTTTTTTATGATGCTCAGGGTTACATTATACTCAGATCTGTTCAACATATCCAATGGGGTGTATTAGGATAGCCTCTGTTAATATTTGTGGACTAAACAACCCTGCCAAACGCCGTAGGATAAGGGAAGATATTCGAATCTTGAGGGGAGATATCATCTGCCTACAAGAAACACATGTAGAGGCCACTAGAAATAAAATCATGGAGCTAGACGGGTTTTAATTAATTTTGTGGACCAAACAGGAGGTTAAGACAAAGGGTGTGGCTATATTTGCATGGCGGGGTTTGGCAAACTTTACTCGTTCTATCTCTGACAAATATGGGAGGTGGGCAATTACGCAATGTACTATTTACATTATGCTCTATTTACGGGCCAGTATTAGAGGATCCCGAAATGTATCATTGGCTTGGTTTAGAACTGGTCAGTTGGCCAGCCCTGATCATACTCTGTGGTGACTTTAATAATAATTTGGGCTGTGCGATATCCAATCATCCAGAAATATCATATCAAGGGCAGAAACCGAAAGTGTTTAGGTCTCTTAGTCAATTGAAAGAGTGGATGGGCTGGTAGATATGTGGGCAGTAGCTGAAGGGAATGATCCAGGGTTTACCTATTTTTCTGCTCCGCATAGGTCACATGCTAGGCTGGATTATTTTTTAATTTCTCACTGTTTGGTGCAGGGCAGTAAAATCACAAAGTTCCCCAGGGTAATGTCCGACCATAACCCTCTGGTATTGGAAGTAAACATTATGTGCCAGAAACAAGTAACTAGCTGGACCTTCAACAGGGCGCTATTAAGCGACAATACCTATATTGAACATATGGCCATGTGGATCACTAGGTTCCTTAATGAAAATAGGGGAAATACGGGTATTCAAAATGTTTGGGATACCCTGAAAGCTGGGATTAGGGGCGAGACAACACAGTTTGGGTGGGAATCGCAGAAAAAAGAGAGAAATAAGACCAAGGAACTGTATGAAACACTGGCCAAAGCTGAGAATCATTTGGTGAAGGTTTTATCAGAGGGGGGGGATGCTGAAATGGCTCAAACTGGGATCTCAATTGCAAAATCCGCTATAACAGAGATTTAATTTGCTAAATCAGCGGGCAGATACCTCGCTTGGCGGTCCAGGCTCTATGAGAGTAATGAAAGGGTGGGCCATATGCTAGCTGTGCGGATTAGAGAAAAAGAAGCACAAAATCGGATTACAGGCATTTTAGACCCAGACATTGGCTTAGTAACTGACCCAGGGGAAATTCTTTCTGCGTTTCAGAAATTCTATCAGAAGCCTCTATTCGGAAGAATAAGGGATAATTGTGGTCCACAGGGCGAAAGTAAGGGATACCTTGAAGAGGTTAGATTAGATCAACTGTCCTCTGTAGAACGGGGTATTCTGGATGCCCCTATTAGTCTGGGAGAAATAATCCAGGCATTATACTCATTACTATCTGGCAAAGCTGTTGGCCCTGATTTTCTCCCTGGTGAAGTTTTTTAAGGTCTGCCGGACACAGTTGGCACCAACAATGCTTGAGATGTTTCGCATTGTTCAGAGTGGAGACACACCCCCAAAGTCTTGGCGGAATGCTAAGATTGTTGTATTTTTTTAAAAAAAAGGGATAGTGGCAACTGACCCTAGGGCATATAGGCCAATCACATTAATAAACAGTGATATTAAGATCTATTCCAAGATCTTCACAAATAGACTGGCGTCAGTTATTTAAAAATGTTTTATCTCCCCAACAACATGGTTTTGTCCCTAGTCGCTAAACTATAGATCATATATGACGGGTAATAACATTGTTTCATTACACCAAGGTTACAGGATACCCTATGTCCTTAATTCTTTGAGATGCAGAAAAGGCATTTAACATGGTCTCCTGGCCTTTTTTATGGGCTGTCTTGAAGTATTATGGGATTGGGGATGGATTTTTAAGAGCAATACAAGGTATGTACAAATATCCTATTGCTAAAATTGCTCCGATGGCGATACAATCCGGGGAGATCAATATAAGGCGTGGAATGAGACAAGGATGTCCGTGCTCCCCCTTATTATTTGCCATCTATATTGATCCACTAATTAGGAAGATTCAGGAGAATCAAGCAATTCAACCTATTCGTGCCAGAGGGGGAGACGTTAACATTTTGGGATATGCATCGCAATTTGGCAAGATATCTGGTTACCATCTGAATTATAGTAAAACTCAAATTGTAGCTAATGATAAGGTTACACTGGTCGACCAGCGGATATTATCAAGTGCCAGATACTTAGGTATAGAAGTAAGCTCCAAATCTGAGGAGATTGTTGATATTCATTTTAAACAGTTACTCCAGAAAATTAAATCAGACTCCCCAAGAATAAACAACTTACATCTAACATTAATTGGGAGAAATAACGTTTAAAAAAGATTTTCCTGCACAAAATTCCTTACTGTTTTAGAGCAATTCCTCTAGACATACATGAAGTTTGGTTCCAGAAGTTAGATCAGCTAGCCTCATGGTTTCCATGGGCTGGACGGCGTCCAAGAAGGGCTCTTAGATATATGACTCTATCGAGAGACAGGGGAGGCTGGTCCGTCCCTAATTTTTAAATCCATCATTGGGTGACCATGCTTAAACAGATGAGAGTTGGTAAATGGGGGGATATTGGGATGTTCCGAGATTTCAATCTATCATCTAATTTATGGGATCGAAGCCAGAGGACTTCTTCTTCGCCAGATAGATTTTGCCTATTTTAAGAGGGTTAAATTCAAGGTTTTACTCGGTGCTTATAGGGTTTGAACCGCTATTAGGAAAAAGTTTGGGATTGGGCGGTTTCATCTATATTCACCTTTATCTAAAAATAATTTACTTCTGGCAATTTTTCAAGATGCATATTTTAAAATCTGGGCTGAGAAAGGTATTCAGTGCATAGGGGATTTCATACTAAATGCCGAAATGCTTACTTTTGAGGCTATCAAGGAGAGATTTTGGATCGAGAATAAATATTTTTTTAAATATTTACAGATAAGGGATTATGTGGCCAAAAGACTTATCAATCGGGACCGAATCCCTCTATTAGATGTGCCCAATCCACAACACCCTCTCTACATGAACTCATTAATGAGAAGATGGGCGATGACTTGGCCAAGCACTTTGAGAGATGGCAAACGAGTTTAGGAGCTGGGCAAGGTGAGTGTGAAGACTCACTTTTGTTTATCCAAACAACATGTATCTCCACCAATTTGCAGGTACAATGTTTTAAGACTTGGTGTAACTTATATATCACTCTGGTGCGTATCCACCGATGGGGGGGACGTCGGGGACATGCTGCCGCCGGTGTGGGTTGCTGGCTGCAGACAGCACACATATGTTCGCCACCTGTTCTGGACTTTCTCAATTGTTGGCTAAAATTGAACAGCTGTTAGAATCCATACTGGGATATGCAGTATCATTGACTCCCCAGGTTATCATGCTAGGTATCTCCAATCAAGAAATGGAGGAAGCAGACCGGAAAATGGTGTACATAGCAATGGCGGTGTTTCGGCTCTGTTTGGCCACGGTGTGGCTCGATCCAAATCCTCTCTCGATTCATGTTGGTTTAGCAAACTATTATTTCTATACAATTGGGAGATATCTGTGTTTAGAAGCAGGGGGAGTAGGGCAAGGGCCAAAGGCGAAAAGATCTGGGATTCTTTAACTAAATGGCTGAATAAGGAGTAATTGTTCATATGATTGTAAGTACTCCCAAGTCTGTCATGTTAGTGTTAGTTTTGTCTAGCAATCTTGTGTTCTTTGTTTTTTTCCTCTTATGTGGGGATCCACCGTGGGTGGGGGGGAGGGAGTGGTAAAAAAGTAAAATTTGGCCATCAGATATGGTTCTTTCTTTTTCTTGTATGTGAATATATGTCACATTGATTCTTTTTTATGCATTTGATGTCCAATACATTTTTTTTTTTTAAAGAAAAACTTTCGGAACAAAAGTGGTTTCAGTTTTGGGTTACATTCTAAGCATTAGAACTATCACAGTAAACGTTTCATCTGTGCAAGAAAAGTACAAGTACAAATCCTAAGCAATATTATATGAGAAGTTTCGTTTGTAAGAAAAAAAAAAGGTACAAGAGAAAATTCCTTTGTCCATGTTTCCTGCTTGGGTGATAGGAAAAGGAAGAGAGGATAAACGTGACACCAATTTAATTTCACATTTGTGAACTGAACAGATGGAAAAAACATGTTCTCCGTTTTTGAAACGTGTATAATTCATGCAGTTAGTTTCTGCCATCTGTGTTATGGAAGCACAGT
Organism: Lissotriton vulgaris; assembly: GCF_964263255.1. Lineage (NCBI taxonomy): Eukaryota > Metazoa > Chordata > Amphibia > Caudata > Salamandridae > Lissotriton > Lissotriton vulgaris. The sequence continues at coordinate 1,045,005,718 of NC_141697.1, read as the reverse complement.
GCAAACGGTTTTGGTCAATTTTTTAAGGGCTACCCATGAACTAAGAGTACTGTTTTAAAATTTATATTACTCAATTAAATGGATTAATGAGCAACGCGGGGTAATATTTGGTTTGATAACAATCTCACCGATTTTTCTCATGTGAAATTATCCTTTTGTAATATGAACTAAGGTGCTTATTATGTTGTTGGTCAGAATTGCCTCCGACTGACACCTTCTCGGTCTCGACCAACCTCCGGTTTTAATACGACCGAACACTGTTCGGTCAGATACTCAACTTCCGCTATGGGAGCTTGTGTTACAGCTGTAAACCGGCTGTAATACAGTCTCCCATAAAGAAATGGGTGTGTGTGTGTGTGTGTGTGTGTGTAAAACCCTGAACCCTGTGGCAGGCACCCCATGGCGCCTGCACACAGTGCATGGATTTATAGGGGAACACCCCAGGTATCCCCTCGACCACCAACTGCTGGCTGCGGAGGTAAGGGGCCCTGCTAGGGGCCCCTAAAGTCGCTTTCCAACAGCCGTTCCATGTCAGAAAGGCCGACTGGGAAAGGTTGTGGGAAACCATCATCGTAATCTTGATGACGGAAATGCCATCCATAGGGGATTACGGTGCGGTTCGGACTGGCTGGAAAACTCCAAAAGCCGGACGAAACAGTGTCGAAATTAACAGCCTGTTCATGCTACAACCTCTGGCGTAATTCGGCACTCGGACGCAATCTTACAATATCATTTGTAAAGCCTCCAACCACGGTCGGTATGCTTCCGACTAGCAGCCGGGGGCTTTCTGACCGACATCGTAAGCGGCCCCTAAAACAAAATTTCTTTACTCAGTGTCATATTACCCAAGAAGGTAATGTCGAAAATAGATTTGTACGTTTTTTTATTCACTGCAACCTTTCTCCAATAATACTTTGTGTAATGGGAATTCAATCCCCTGAACAGGAGGGCACATCCCTTGTGCATTCCCTATAGAGCTAATGCCAATGTTTGACCTAATAACTTACCCAGCATGCCACTGCTGATGATGATTCTAGCAAACAATACCGCACTGTGGCTAAGCTAACAGAGGAACATGGCAGCCACACACTAACAGCCGCGAGCGCACCGCTGATGAGAGGAGGACCAGAAACGTACCATAATGCAGTGAAGGCCAGTTGAGCCCTTTCCACCACCTTGCCGGTTCGTGTGGAGTCGGTGGGCATCTGTAGCAGCCTGGATGATGGAGTACAGGCTCCAAGGCGTGAGGCTGCTGCGTTGGAGGGAAGCTGCATGGGAGCTTCAGCGGGGAAGAACAGCCTTCGCCCGGGCTCCCAGTGACAGAGTCAGCACAAGTCCTGCAGCCACTATAATGGAAGACCTGCAGAGCCTGCATCAAGGGAAGCAGCAGCAGCGATGGTTTGGGCAGAGCGGACCAGAATTTGTGGGGGCAGCACATGAGATTAAAGTCTTCACCTATATGGAAAAAGGAGATAGGTAAGGCGACAAGGTATACGCTGCGACTAGGGTAAGTCCTGAAGTTGAGATCCCACGGGGAGTCCCCATAACAAATATAAGGCCACAGAAAATCACGTTGGGCACACCAGGGGATTCAAGCCTTAAGATGGCGAAGCCTATAAAGACAGTAATTTGCCTAACAAGACAACAGGGAGAAGTGGTAAGAGAGTTCCTGCTCCCCGAACAGAACACCGTCCCTTAATTCCTACTTTAAGGTAATGGCTGCTCCAATGCTACACCTGGGTAAGGAATGGACTGGACGGGGGCAGAACAGGCAGAGATGATTCAGAATCAAAGGATGGAGGATTCGGAGGCTACCATGGGCTTACAGGTAACCACACTGGAGTATTTGGCTCTCCTAGCCTATTCACCCTACCTAGTTCAACTAGTAGGGGCATTCCATCTACCGGAGCTGGGGTCAAGCAAGGTGATTTAATTCAGTACAAATCTGTAATCAGTGTAAAAATATGTATGAAGCCCTTGCCAGTGTAGAACAAAAGTAGCAACTATAGGAGCAGATTGTGGAAGGGGAGAAACAGAGGGAGACCTCACAATCATCAATACTGGTTCAGTTAAAGGAGGGTGAGAACTGGGAGGGCGGACTGAGGACTCACTAACTGCCATCCTCTTGGACCTCAAGGAAATCAAGAATAGATTTGAGGTGTCGTAAAAGAACCAAACAGGGTTTCAGGAATCCAGCCTAGCTGGAGAAGGCATTAGAAGATGAGGTTGTGCTGGTTTAAAGGGACATGCAGAAGAACTCTACTAGCTTAGAGTTGCTCACCAGACAAAATCAAGGTCTAAAAGAGGACCTCCAGATCGTTGAAAATCACTACCAGAGGGATAACCTGGGGATACTGACCCTCCCGGGAGCGGCAAAAGGTGGAGATTTAAAGACCTTTGTTGCAGCACTTCTTGGAGACATAGTCCTCAATGATAGGCCTGATATAAATTTGGAGCAAGAAATACTGAGAGTTCATAAGTACCAATTTAGGAGAAACCTATCACCAGAAACCTAGGAAGATTCTGGAACATTTCTTGCCTTATATAGTGAAGGAGGCCATCCTGGGTGCGGCCCTTAAGAATGGCCCTCTCACTGCTAAAGATGTTTCAATCTCTATAAGGTCAGATGTGTGCAAGGCAAGAGAGCAGAGGCAGTGGGAGCTTGGTAGGAGAATGGACGAGCTCCACAAATTGGGGGCTAAGGTGCAACAAAAATTCCTGCCAATGCTTCGCATCATGCAGAAGAATAAGAAGTATAATTACAGATAAACTGAGGAAATGGACGGAATGATAGACTCCATTAAAGCAGACACTAACCCCCAAAGCAATAATTCAGATCTAGGATACAACTGCAGCTATTTTTTTCTTCTCTCTCACCACACAGTGGCTCTAGGGTATGCTAATGCAAATTAGTAACGGGTGGGCTCCTCTGGTTTGGAGAGGGGTAATGGCACTGGGTGGGGAGCAGTGGATAAAAAGAAGAAAAAAAGTCCTTATTTCCACTATGCTATAGTACTAACAAACGCACAGGGATTTCAAAGAGGAGTCGGCTAGAGAATATATGAGGGGGCACTGATGAGATCTGGGTGTTGACCTGGAATGTAAATGGTTTGAGGATAAGGTGGAAGCAGGGATTGGTGTTAAGACATCTTTAGGAGAGTAAGGCTCATGCTATGATTTGCAGGAAACTCATCTTGTTGCAATTGAGAGTAGAGCCCTATTTTCTAAGTATAGGTGAATAGACAGCTTTGTAGTATTGGATGAAGATGTTTGTTGTAAGGCAGTTGCAATCCTTTTGAGAAAGGGAAAACCAAAGGGGTTTCCCCCAGTCAACTGATCTGGGTTTAATCCATCATCAATCTTTAGCTCACTCTGCCACCCCAGTTCAGACATGGCCATATGCAAATCAGTCTGACCCTGTGCCTCATGGGAACAGTCCAGCCCGAACTGCCAAGCCATGTCTTTCCTGGACCGTAAACAAGCATCCTGGGACTGGTTTCTGGCTAATTAGCCGTCATCAGCCAGACTAGCTTGAATCCAGTGGCAAAGTGAGCAAGGGACCCACGTCTGGGCATACCCTACCAACAAGGCAAAACCAAAGGGGGTGATGGACGGAGTGTTGAACAATGCAAGCATTCACCCTCAGTCAACTGATCTGGGTTTAATCCATCATCATTCTTTAGCTCACTCTGCCACAACAGTTCAGACATAGCCATATGCAGCTCAGTTGACTGGGGGTGAGTGTTTGATTACGGCATAGAGATTACCCTGTGATATATACATTCTCTGGTATGAGTTGAGAAGTTGGCAAAGGAGTTTGTGGCACTATCAGGGTATTTAGTTATTATATCATTGGAGGAGTACTTGCTGGGGGCCATTTGCACGACACCGGACTACAGCTTCAGGCGCCCTTGCTCCTGACGCCACCTGTGTTCAATCAGCCCCTCCCAGAGCCGCTACTTCACTCCTCACAGTACCCGCTGCGCGGGACGCGTGCAGGCATGCCGGGCGAAACCCGAGCCAAGAACGGGCCCGTTTAAGCCCGTCAGAGTCCGGTGGAGGTTGGGCTGGACACCCCTCTGAATCCATTGCCTTAAGGTTGGTGACCAAATGACTGTTGCATATTTGTCCCGTATTGCTGTTTGACGTTTATGATTTGAGGTCGGTTGCTGCGGTGGTTATAAATTTGCAATATCTCACAGAGGAAGTAACTGGAGGAACTCTACTACAGGTGGGTCAGTGGTGGGGATTCTGGACTAGTTTTTAATTAGAGCGACATCGGTTTTGGAGCACGAAATCGAACTAACTGAACAACGTCTATCGTTGGATCCCTTGCTAGTCAAACGTTCATCCCTGGGTGAGCTAATGCATGCAAGGTCACCCGAACAAGCTTTAGTTTCGGTCATTGTTCCATTGGCCTCCACAGGATGCGCCAGTCAGCCATCACAGGACCTACCGAACTCAGTGATTCCAGTGAACACTTCTTGCTCTTTGGAGTTTGTAACAACGACCTCGCACATTGAAACTGCAACTAAAAAGCCTGCTAGCGTTTCACGAACACTAACTAGGTCTGCGCATAGTTCTTCGCTGCAATCAGTGACCCAAGTGCGAGAGACGGCAGCTAAGAGAAAGCGTGGTGGGGGTCCTCAGAGAAATAAAAATGCCAAAATCCAAAAATCAATGAGTACAGGAATGACGGAAATAACAGAAGCCCAAATAACACCAGCAACATGCCCCCTGTCTCATATAGAGGCCACAATTGCATCAAATCTGGGTGATGTTCAACAATGCCAGACTGGAGCGGATTTTTGAGTTAGAATGGAGGAGTTATTGGTTAGATCGTTCTCTCCTCTTCTGGAAAGACTCTCTTTATTGGAGAAAAGGCTCCTACATTATAAGACACTATATGCTTCGGACCACATTAATATTGCCAACCCGAGGGGGAGGGATGATGGGTCTTCTGAAACAATAGCAAAAGTATTGTGAAACCCTCCTGTCCCCCCTAGCTCATCTCTCCCAGTCTTGTCCAACCTACCTCCAGCCTCTTGTAGAAGGAGAGTCGAGGCTCCCTCAACTATATATTCAGCTAGTATGCCATGTGTGGGGGTAGTCAATACTGAGAATATAGATAGAGTGATTTCTACCCAGGGGGAGGGCGGTTTAGCATCTGTAACAGTGCATAGAGCTGAAACCCATGCCCCGCATACAAGTTCGTTGAGCCAGGGTGCAAAGAACCCAAGCTTTCAAAATATAGATTTACCCCCTGCATCGACTCTGTATGTTGTTGAGTTAGCTGGGGTCCCTGCCTTGGATCATGGCAAGGAGGAGTCGTACTTCAATCTCAAAAACAAATGCATCCCCTGGTTAAATTTTAACAGACCACTTCCACCACAGTTACACAGTGAAATTCTATTTGCCCACAGAGTAAATTGGGTGGGCCAAAGAACAAAAGATATTGATGGCGACTGCATCCTGATTAATTTTAGGGACAGGCGGGTGGTATGGCATATATGTCATTGGTAGCCGACGTGGGCCTCCAGTCGGATACACTCCCTCCCTTTACTTTATTTCTATCCTCCAACTCCTTTTCAGCCATCAGCCGAGGGAAGGAGTGGGTTATGGGAAAATTGGGCAAGAAGGGACTTGAGAGTGCAGGTAGGAAGTCCCTTAAATGGGCATCGCACTTAGGACTCCACCCTACCATCTACTTTCCCCATAAGCAACAGATTTAGCATTTTAGACCTGGTTGATTGACAATTCACCAGAAGTCATTATGTAACTCCTGAGGTCCAATGGCTAGGTTCCAATATTTCTGTAGAGGGGGTTGTGGCCCATGAGTAGCCACCATTACCAAACAGGGAAGTGGCGAGTAAGAAACTGTCTATGGGATTGATTGATCAAGGTTGTTTACTGCTGGGCATGGTGAGGACTAACTCCACTGGGATTTATAGTGGGAGACTCACTCCCTTAGATCAGGTTACAGAAGCCTGAGGTCTGCAGGTAGATGAGGTTCCTGTTCATCTGGTGAAGTTGGGTAATGATTTGGCCTCAATAGTGAATTTCAACGGGTCAGACGCCTTCCATCTTGAGGATATTTTTGAAACTATTCTTTTCTTACAATGTGGAAGAGGTGCTTGTGCAACATGAGATAGGGGATTCCATCTTAGACCCACAGAGTAATAAGGTACCCATATCACAGGGGGTAAAGATGCTCTCCTGGAATATTGCTGGTTTGAGTACCAAAATGGATCTTCCTGATTGGGGTGCATTCGTTTATATCCATGAGATCTGCCTCTTTCAGGAAACATGGACATTGAAGCCCATGCATAGAGTGGGGTTTGTTACATATTGTAAACCAGCGGTACAGGGTGCGAGGGGAAGGCCATCGGGGGTTGGGTATCTGGGTTGGTGTTCACCTAGACTGTGCAATTACTATGATTGAAAAATACTGCCCTGATATCCTTTGTATTATTCTCTCCCTCATTAATTTTCCAAAGGTGGCTATTATCAATGTCTACTCCCGTCCGGTTAGGTATGGTCAGACATCACAGGCGTTAGACCACCTATCCTCCCTCCTCTCTATGTTACCTGATGGAGTGGTTCCCATCATTGGTGGGGACTTTAATTGCCACTTTGAACCCTTGAATACGCATATGATTCTGTCACGAGTGACAAGGATTTATCGTGGGGAATCCCAATGTGTAACCATTACCCAGTAAGGGCCTGGACCCCTCTAGTTTTGCAATTGATCACTCTTATCACTATATTCATTGAGAGCATGTAACGGTCGCCTATCTGCCGACAACCCAGGAAAAAACACTTTTGATAGGATTGGCCAATCCTCCGCTATAGATTATATTCTGATTAATGTGGAGGTGTGGTATAGGATTGTAAAGTTTCTACTACAGCCTTGTGCTGAAAGTGATCACAACCCGTTGGTTGTCACCCTGGAGTGGCATCATCCGGCAGAGGGACAGGTCGCAATCATCCCTCCCCCTGCACTGCTTGCTGTTGATGGAGGCAGAAGGATACGTTGGGGTACTTTTTTGCAATCCCCAGAGGCGAAGGCTTCCCTGTATAATTCGATTATACCTTTTTTAGTTAAGGCAAGTACACTTGCAGATAGTAATGGTGCCACTGACTTGTTGGAAGCGATGGGGGAAAAACATGTGGCTATGGTTAATACCCTAGCTCCGTTCTTTTTTAGTGTATCAACTCGTAAAAAGAACATTAAGAGAACCAATAACCTTTGGTATAATAGAGCATGTAGAGAGACAAAGAACGCCCTGCTGACCCACTTGCGACAGGGTGACAGTGTACGAATAAGGGAGGTTAGAGCATCTTTTAAAAATGTATTTCAGAAGCAAAAGCGGAATGGGTAATTGACAGATGGCAAGCGATGCAGAAAGCCCTAGTAGACAAGGACACCAGAGGCTTTTGGAACTTGGTAAAAAACGGAACGCCCGAGGGCAGGAATGCCATCGAACCAAATCTTGGGGAGGAGTTTTGGCGCTCCCACTTTGAACCGTTGTATTCCAAACCTCGAGTTGGAGGCATTGCGATGGGGCTGCCCACCATTGACCTTATTTTGGTACCGCAGGTAGATATACCCCCCTGTTCATTGGTTGAGGTTACAGTGGCCCTGTCCAAAGTTCTCCCAAATAAGGCACCCGGACTGGATAGGATCCCTGGAGACTTGTTTAAATCTGAATTGGTGGTTTGGGGCCCGTTTTGCAGTGCCCATTTAATGCAATCCTCCCGCAAACGTGTGCAGGTGCGGACATTATCCCCATTCATAAAAAAGGCTCTCCCTCAGATCCGGCAAATTATAGGCCTATCAGCCTCATTGATGTAACTCAAAAGATTTTTGCTCGGGTCCTTTTGGGAAGACTGCAGAGTTGGATAGACGACCATAATCTACACACCACCCTGCAAGCGGGTTTTAGGTCTAAAACCTCCACTATAGACCAGCTGTTTAGACTTCAACTGATATATTGGAAAACGATATTGTTGGAGGGAGGTTCTCTCTACCTAACGTTTGTGGACCTCAAATCCGCATTTGATATGGTAGAAAGAGACCATTTGTGGGACCTTTTGCTTGAAATGGGGGCCCTAGTCTATCTCTGTCAACAGCTTAAACGCTTACATGAAGGGACATTTGCCAAAATAAGATTTGGGAGAAGCGGGGAACTTTCTGCACCATTCCATGTAGAGAAGGGAGTGAGACAAGGTTGTGTGCTTGCACCAACTCTTTTCTCCCTCTTCCTAAATGGGCTTATAAATGACCTTTTAGCTGTCAAAGATATACATTCGCCAAAACGTACTAACCGCAGAATACCTGCTTTAATGTTTGCAGACGATACGCTGCTCCTATCTAAAGCACCTATGGGGATGCAGCGTGTCTTAGATGAATTTAGCTCGTTTTGCAAAAAAAGGATTTTGGAGGTCAACATTTCGAAAACAAAGTATATGGTCTTCCATGCCGATTCCACCAATTGTCTCCACCCCAAAATGGACTCTAGATCCCTAGAAAGGGTGCCTGTTTTTGATTATTTGGGTCTTACTTTGAACGAAAGAATGGAATGGGGGCCACAGGTTTTCAAGGCGAACCTAAAACTAACCCAAGCCTTTGGGGGAATCTTGAAAGTTTATAGTAGCTGCGCTGTTAAAGTCATCGGCCCACCTGCAGAAATATATAAGGTTCAGATAAGGGCAGATTCCTTATATGGTGCAGAACTTTGGGGTCATTGGCCAACTAATACCTTGACTGTGACTGAAAATCGTTTTCTAAGGATTTTATTGGGTTTACCCCAGAGTACTCCCCTAATCCCACTGAGGATGGACTTGGGAATTGCTCCCATTGCTGACCTGATTGCCTCTAGTCCACTACTCTATTGGCGTCGGTTATGGAGTACGCCTGAGTTGGTGGACTATAGAGAGAAACTGAATTTGGTTATGTAAATCTTGATGCGGGTAAGAACCCCTGGCTGTCATTCATTCGGGAAACTGCTTGTAAAATAGGGAGAAATGATCTGTGGTCTGCACCTGAGAAGACTTGTTCTGCTATCTCCAAAAAATTGCTAACCTCTGCCTTGAAGGAATTCATATTGACAATAATCATGCAATCGACCAAGTCATCTAGTTTAACCTCTAGATTTCTGGATGTGAAATTGCATTACACTCTGGAGCCAACTTTAGACCTGATACAACCTCTTGTAGCTAAGAAATAGTTTGCTCAATTTAGGCACGGGACGCTCCCCCTTTTTGCATTTACTAATAAGTAGGTGGGAGCCAACAAATTCGTATGTCCCGGGTGTACCAATATCGAAGAGACGGAGATCCATGTGATCTTTTTTTGTCCAGCATACCATCTGTCTAGATCAAAATGGATTCTCCAACTCTGTAAGAATTTAGAAGCAAGAAACTACAGAGAGGTCTATAGACTAATAAAGCATGACACGCATCCGTTTGTTGTTGTTGCCATAGCAAAAAATTTATTTGCAATGTGGTGCAAGCGCAGAAGTTTAGTGAGACGTTTGGATTGGGTATTAGAGGGTATCGCTTTTCTACTGGTCAATTTCCTGATTTTAAAGGTATTAATTGATGTTGTAATATTTCACCTCCCTGCTAGCTTATTTATTTTCTTTTAAACTTAAATTTTTACTATTTTATGACGGTATTATTCTAATTTGATTTTAAAGATTGTTTATCTATAATGCTCGTTTCTCCCCAAAAGTTACCAAAGGCTAATTTCTAGTGGGGCAGCTCTCCCATTCATATTATATTGTATAGCCTCTGACATCAAGGGTTTAAATGTGTGAGAGTAACTACTGCAATTGTTTATACTTTGTATAATGCTATCTTATGCTGTGATATCTTTTTTTTTTTATTATGGGATTTTTTATTGTGCTTTTATGGCAGTATTGCCGAAATAACGTTTTTTTAACTGAACTGAACTATCAGGGTATTTAGTTAATACATCAAATTCAGAGATTATGTGTTGGAATATAAATAATTGGGTGGAGAGGTTAAGTCAGAGATTAAGGCGCCCATTAGGATGGCGGGTGGATAGCCCCCGCCGGACCGGCGGTAGCTACCGCCCGGCCGGTGGGGGCAATCTGCCCGCCACCCTCAACAAAATGACCGCCCGCCACATTAGTGTTGAAGGTGAGGTGGGGGGTGCACATTGGGGGTACCTGTGGTATCCCCCTGCATTTGCATACGCAAAGTGGTGGGCACTGCGCGGTGCCTGCCGCTTTGTGAATGCAAATGCATACATGCATTGTTAGCATTGTGGCGGGCGGTGCTGAGAGCACCGCCCGCCACAATGTTAAAAATGCAGGATGCGCCCGCCACTGTGGCGGGTGCATCCTAATACACCCCCATGGGACCCCCCCCCCTTATGGCGGGCGGTCCCATTATCCGATAGGATGGCGGGCGGACTAAGTCCGCCCTTCATCCTAATGTCCCCCTAAGTATCTGGGTTTCATTATAGTGCAGCCTCTGGAGGTTCTTCTAACATTTAATGTAGGAAGGATGGCAAAGGAGGTTGACTCATTGCTAACCAGATGGAGGAATTTGCCCATAACAATATATGGGTGAGTAAACCTGATTAAAATGTCAATTCTCCCTAAATTGACCTACTTTTCAACTGTATTCCGTTAGTATTTCCAAGCAAGGCTTTAGCAAAACTACAGGGGAAGCTTACATGTTTTATTTGGCACTCAGGGGGAGAGAGGCTCTCCTGGAAGAAGTGGAGGCGGAGAGTGAGAAAAGAATGTCTGGTGCTCCCAGATCTAAACCTGTATTGCAAGGCCTTTCAATTCAAGAACTGTAGGATACTTCTTGGGACTCCAGATAGATCATCTTGGGGGAGGATGTTAGCAGAAATGACCACAGAATAGGGAGCTAAGGGGTTTCTTTACAAGTTCTCAGCCCGAATTTCTTCAAAAAAGTAAGATTAACAGTAATAGGAGCTGCACTCACTTTATGGGTCAGAGTTAGGAAAGCTTTAGAGATATGCTACTACTCCGTGTTTTCACCAATGTGGGACTCTCCTAGTACACCGGAATGCATGTTGACAAGTCTAAGTCTCCCCCTGAGGAGGGCAAGGATAGCAACCCGGCGGGGCGCAACTTAGAGAACAGGGTTAATACCTTGGGAAATTCTCAGTGATAAGACAGGGAATTCCTTTCAAGATTTAAGTATATGCAGCTTTCTGCCTGGTACAAAAGAGATATTCAAGGATGGAACAACACCCGGGAGGAAAAATCCCCTATGCAAGACGTGAAATCTAAAGGCAGCGAAGTCGCCATGTGGTACTGGAAATTATTAGATGCTGAGGATAGGAGACTGCTGATACTGCAGAACATATGGGTGGAGAGCATACCAGGGCAAGAACTGTTCTATCTGGGACACATATCTTTAATTTTTTTATATTCTAAGGTTAAACCAGCCAACTTAAAGAGAAACCATTTTTACACCCTGAATAGATTGTATTGGACACCCCAGAAGGTTGCCTGGTTTTTAAAGGTCCCGACCCCTAAATGTAGAAGTTGTGGGTTTCTTGAAGCAAATGATGAACATGTTTTTTGTGGCTTGTCCAAGGCTTGAACAGTATAGGGAAACTGTGAGTAGTGTTATATCAGAAATAATGAGAACACATTTTAAGATGACCCCTATGCTGGTTATGTTGGGGGTGGATATTACAACAAGGTGTCTCCTCAGTAAGCCTCAGTGGTATTTGCTGTTCTACCTAATATTGCTGGCCAGAGGGAGATCTGTATACAATGGTTGGACCCAAGCTCTCCCATGTCAGCGAGTTGGTTAAAAGCAGTCTGTTGAACTTGTAGGTTGGATATTGGAAGTACTCCAGTCAGAGCGGGCACAATATGGGCCGAGTGTATAAGATGGAGCGACATCTCACATTCAGGGAGATGAAAGTCCTATGATTATTCCCAAGCACTGGGTATTGGTTCTCAGCCAATAAACGTATGTTGGGACCATTGCAAATGCAGAAGGCTGGTGGACACACCCCTGAATACAACAATACTACATAGCCTGAATCTGCAGTAGCTATGGTGTTATGAGGACAAAACAAAAAAACAATTCTATACAGTGGCTGAGAAATAACAAACACCGACGACAATTAGGCATTTATCCCATGTGCCTGTTCCATTCCAGAATATTACTCATATTCTCCTTGTGATGCTAAACCTATAATTACCGGTAAGAACAGGGACAAGAGCAACAGTGACACCAGAGAGATCGTCGTGCTGCCGATGAAATGGAAATAATGTTTCCTTAGCATTTGTTTGCATTGCTGTAGTTACTACACAGGTAACAACGAGGCCTGTTTATTCCAGTATACCGATCGGCCCTTAAATAGCGAGTGTTGAAAATTATTTAACCTATGGATTAAAGGAACAACAGACTGGAAGGTTTATATGCATGGACTGCTGATCCCAACATGCAAAGCAAAAGTTCTACAAGGCTCCACCTGGGGGCCAATAAAGTGATGGGTTATATGTCAAGCAGCGGTCTTTGCGTCCTGATTTAAAAAAGTCTAATCTTCCTATGAGGAAGAACTACTTTGTTCGAAACGCGTCAGGCATTATACTTTACCTGTGGTTGGCGGAGAACGCTGCAGCCTTATTTGAACAAATGGAGAGTGCATCCTAAAGCTTCTGGCAATGTGAACCCTTATGTATTACGCGGTAGCCAAAACCGCGGGGATTGCACCAACCGCCGAAACTGCGGCCGACGGCCCTTGATGTTGGGGCTGTTTTGGATCCATTTTGTTGGCGCTAGATGATTTGCAGCGTCATCTGCCTTGCACGGATGGCCCACTAATGGCATTATTGTAACTATGTACATTTTGATTGACTTTTTAGAAGCTGATGATCTTCAAGGTTTATATGCATGGACTGCTGATCCCAACATGCAAAGCAAAAGTTCTACAAGGCTCCACCTGGGGGCCAATAAAGTGATGGGTTATATGTCAAGCAGCGGTCTTTGCCTCCTGATTTAAAAAAGTCTAATCTGCCTATGAGGAAGAACTACTTTGTTCGAAACGCGTCAGGAATTATACTTTACCTGTGGTTGGCGGAGAACGCTGCAGCCTTATTTGAACAAATGGAGAGTGCATCCTAAAGCTTCTGGCAATGTGAACCCTTATGTATTACGCGGTAGCCAAAACCGCGGGGATTGCACCAACCGCCGAAACTGCGGCCGACGGCCCTTGATGTTGGGGCTGTTTTGGATCCATTTTGTTGGCGCTAGATGATTTGCAGCGTCATCTGCCTTGCACGGATGGCCCACTAATGGCATTATTGTAACTATGTACATTTTGATTGACTTTTTAGAAGCTGATGATCTTCAAGGTTTATATGCATGGACTGCTGATCCCAACATGCAAAGCAAAAGTTCTACAAGGCTCCACCTGGGGCCAATAAAGTGATGGGTTATATGTCAAGCAGCGGTCTTTGCCTCCTGATTTAAAAAAGTCTAATCTGCCTATGAGGAAGAACTACTTTGTTCGAAACGCGTCATGCATTATACTTTACCTGTGGTTGGCGGAGAACGCTGCAGCCTTATTTGAACAAATGGAGAGTGCATCCTAAAGCTTCTGGCAATGTGAACCCTTATGTATTACGCGGTAGCCAAAACCGCGGGGATTGCACCAACCGCCGAAACTGCGGCCGACGGCCCTTGATGTTGGGGCTGTTTTGGATCCATTTTGTTGGCGCTAGATGATTTGCAGCGTCATCTGCCTTGCACGGATGGCCCACTAATGGCATTATTGTAACTATGTACATTTTGATTTACTTTTTAGAAGCTGATGATCTTCAAGGTTTATATGCATGGACTGCTGATCCCAACATGCAAAGCAAAAGTTCTACAAGGCTCCACCTGGGGGCCAATAAAGTGATGGGTTATATGTCAAGCAGCGGTCTTTGCCTCCTGATTTAAAAAAGTCTAATCTGCCTATGAGGAAAAACTACTTTGTTCGAAACGCGTCAGGCATTATACTTTACCTGTGGTTGGCGGAGAACGCTGCAGCCTTATTTGAACAAATGGAGAGTGCATCCTAAAGCTTCTGGCAATGTGTCTATATATATATATATATATATATTTTGTATGCAAAGCTCTCGAGCATTTGAGAAGGCACTCGACGCTTTCACTGCATCCTTAGCAAGCCCTGCTGTCACTCGTTCACATGGCATTCTTTCATTTTCAATCACGGTCCGACGCGTTTCAGGGCTGGTAACGCCCCTTCCTCATGGACAGGCGCAGGGGAAAGTGACAACTAGCCTCAACTTTTCTTCACCACTTTTATTTGATGAGAAGACGCCCATCATGGGCGTGGCAGGATTTAACATCCAGCAGAATGCTGGTCTTTGCAGTCCAGTTGAGACGAGTAAATATTCCTTGAGTAGGCTCAATTCCCCCGTTTATATTTGCCATCATTTAAGCCTTGAGTAGGTGAAATGTCATGTTTGCGAGTTTCATCTCCCAAGTGAAAACGTGCATATCGGAATGGAAAAGTTCCTTTCTGAAAAGCCTCCTCGCACCCAGACACGCAGCTCGCAGTTTGCCTGAGTCAAGAATGGTGCTCTTCTCCACGGCCGAGGCAGCCGTGTGGAAATTTTGTATGCAAAGCTCTCGAGCATTTGAGAAGGCACTCGACGCTTTCACTGCATCCTTAGCAAGCCCTGCTGTCACTCGTTCACATGGCATTCTTTCATTTTCAATCACGGTCCAACGCGTTTCAGGGCTGGTAACGCCCCTTCCTCATGGACAGGCGCAGGGGAAAGTGACAACTAGCCTCAACTTTTCTTCACCACTTTTATTTGATGAGAAGACGCCCATCATGGGCGTGGCAGGATTTAACATCCAGCAGAATGCTGGTCTTTGCAGTCCAGTTGAGACGAGTAAATATTCCTTGAGTAGGCTCAATTCCCCCGTTTATATTTGCCATCATTTAAGCCTTGAGTAGGTGAAATGTCATGTTTGCGAGTTTCATCTCCCAAGTGAAAACGTGCATATCGGAATGGAAAAGTTCCTTTCTGAAAAGCCTCCTCGCACCCAGACACGCAGCTCGCAGTTTGCCTGAGTCAAGAATGGTGCTCTTCTCCACGGCCGAGGCAGCCGTGTGGAAATTTTGTATGCAAAGCTCTCGAGCATTTGAGAAGGCACTCGACGCTTTCACTGCATCCTTAGCAAGCCCTGCTGTCACTCGTTCACATGGCATTCTTTCATTTTCAATCACGGTCCGACGCGTTTCAGGGCTGGTAACGCCCCTTCCTCATGGACAGGCGCAGGGGAAAGTGACAACTAGCCTCAACTTTTCTTCACCACTTTTATTTGATGAGAAGACGCCCATCATGGGCGTGGCAGGATTTAACATCCAGCAGAATGCTGGTCTTTGCAGTCCAGTTGAGACGAGTAAATATTCCTTGAGTAGGCTCAATTCCCCCGTTTATATTTGCCATCATTTAAGCCTTGAGTAGGTGAAATGTCATGTTTGCGAGTTTCATCTCCCAAGTGAAAACGTGCATATCGGAATGGAAAAGTTCCTTTCTGAAAAGCCTCCTCGCACCCAGACACGCAGCTCGCAGTTTGCCTGAGTCAAGAATGGTGCTCTTCTCCACGGCCGAGGCAGCCGTGTGGAAATTTTGTATGCAAAGCTCTCGAGCATTTGAGAAGGCACTCGACGCTTTCACTGCATCCTTAGCAAGCCCTGCTGTCACTCGTTCACATGGCATTCTTTCATTTTCAATCACGGTCCGACGCGTTTCAGGGCTGGTAACGCCCCTTCCTCATGGACAGGCGCAGGGGAAAGTGACAACTAGCCTCAACTTTTCTTCACCACTTTTATTTGATGAGAAGACGCCCATCATGGGCGTGGCAGGATTTAACATCCAGCAGAATGCTGGTCTTTGCAGTCCAGTTGAGACGAGTAAATATTCCTTGAGTAGGCTCAATTCCCCCGTTTATATTTGCCATCATTTAAGCCTTGAGTAGGTGAAATGTCATGTTTGCGAGTTTCATCTCCCAAGTGAAAACGTGCATATCGGAATGGAAAAGTTCCTTTCTGAAAAGCCTCCTCGCCTCGGCCGTGGAGAAGAGCACCATTCTTGACTCAGGCAAACTGCGAGCTGCGTGTCTGGGTGCGAGGAGGCTTTTCAGAAAGGAACTTTTCCATTCCGATATGCACGTTTTACTACTACTCAAGGCTTAAATGATGGCAAATATAAACGGGGGAATTGAGCCTACTCAAGGAATATTTACTCGTCTCAACTGGACTGCAAAGACCAGCATTCTGCTGGATGTTAAATCCTGCCACGCCCATGATGGGCGTCTTCTCATCAAATAAAAGTGGTGAAGAAAAGTTGAGGCTAGTTGTCACTTTCCCCTGCGCCTGTCCATGAGGAAGGGGCGTTACCAGCCCTGAAACGCGTCGGACCGTGATTGAAAATGAAAGAATGCCATGTGAACGAGTGACAGCAGGGCTTGCTAAGGATGCAGTGAAAGCGTTGAGTGCCTTCTCAAATGCTCGAGAGCTTTGCATACAAAATTTCCACACGGCTGCCTCGGCCGTGGAGAAGAGCACCATTCTTGACTCAGGCAAACTGCGAGCTGCGTGTCTGGGTGCGAGGAGGCTTTTCAGAAAGGAACTTTTCCATTCCGATATGCACGTTTTCACTTGGGAGATGAAACTCGCAAACATGACATTTCACCTACTCAAGGCTTAAATGATGGCAAATATAAACGGGGGAATTGAGCCTACTCAAGGAATATTTACTCGTCTCAACTGGACTGCAAAGACCAGCATTCTGCTGGATGTTAAATCCTGCCACGCCCATGATGGGCGTCTTCTCATCAAATAAAAGTGGTGAAGAAAAGTTGAGGCTAGTTGTCACTTTCCCCTGCGCCTGTCCATGAGGAAGGGGCGTTACCAGCCCTGAAACGCGTCGGACCGTGATTGAAAATGAAAGAATGCCATGTGAACGAGTGACAGCAGGGCTTGCTAAGGATGCAGTGAAAGCGTCGAGTGCCTTCTCAAATGCTCGAGAGCTTTGCATACAAAATTTCCACACGGCTGCCTCGGCCGTGGAGAAGAGCACCATTCTTGACTCAGGCAAACTGCGAGCTGCGTGTCTGGGTGCGAGGAGGCTTTTCAGAAAGGAACTTTTCCATTCCGATATGCACGTTTTCACTTGGGAGATGAAACTCGCAAACATGACATTTCACCTACTCAAGGCTTAAATGATGGCAAATATAAACGGGGGAATTGAGCCTACTCAAGGAATATTTACTCGTCTCAACTGGACTGCAAAGACCAGCATTCTGCTGGATGTTAAATCCTGCCACGCCCATGATGGGCGTCTTCTCATCAAATAAAAGTGGTGAAGAAAAGTTGAGGCTAGTTGTCACTTTCCCCTGCGCCTGTCCATGAGGAAGGGGCGTTACCAGCCCTGAAACGCGTCAGACCGTGATTGAAAATGAAAGAATGCCATGTGAACGAGTGACAGCAGGGCTTGCTAAGGATGCAGTGAAAGCGTCGAGTGCCTTCTCAAATGCTCGAGAGCTTTGCATACAAAATTTCCACACGGCTGCCTCGGCCGTGGAGAAGAGCACCATTCTTGACTCAGGCAAACTGCGAGCTGCGTGTCTGGGTGCGAGGAGGCTTTTCAGAAAGGAACTTTTCCATTCCGATATGCACGTTTTCACTTGGGAGATGAAACTCGCAAACATGACATTTCACCTACTCAAGGCTTAAATGATGGCAAATATAAACGGGGGAATTGAGCCTACTCAAGGAATATTTACTCGTCTCAACTGGACTGCAAAGACCAGCATTCTGCTGGATGTTAAATCCTGCCACGCCCATGATGGGCGTCTTCTCATCAAATAAAAGTGGTGAAGAAAAGTTGAGGCTAGTTGTCACTTTCCCCTGCGCCTGTCCATGAGGAAGGGGCGTTACCAGCCCTGAAACGCGTCGGACCGTGATTGAAAATGAAAGAATGCCATGTGAACGAGTGACAGCAGGGCTTGCTAAGGATGCAGTGAAAGCGTCGAGTGCCTTCTCAAATGCTCGAGAGCTTTGCATACAAAATTTCCACACGGCTGCCTCGGCCGTGGAGAAGAGCACCATTCTTGACTCAGGCAAACTGCGAGCTGCGTGTCTGGGTGCGAGGAGGCTTTTCAGAAAGGAACTTTTCCATTCCGATATGCACGTTTTCACTTGGGAGATGAAACTCGCAAACATGACATTTCACCTACTCAAGGCTTAAATGATGGCAAATATAAACGGGGGAATTGAGCCTACTCAAGGAATATTTACTCGTCTCAACTGGACTGCAAAGACCAGCATTCTGCTGGATGTTAAATCCTGCCACGCCCATGATGGGCGTCTTCTCATCAAATAAAAGTGGTGAAGAAAAGTTGAGGCTAGTTGTCACTTTCCCCTGCGCCTGTCCATGAGGAAGGGGCGTTACCAGCCCTGAAACGCGTCGGACCGTGATTGAAAATGAAAGAATGCCATGTGAACGAGTGACAGCAGGGCTTGCTAAGGATGCAGTGAAAGCGTCGAGTGCCTTCTCAAATGCTCGAGAGCTTTGCATACAAAATTTCCACACGGCTGCCTCGGCCGTGGAGAAGAGCACCATTCTTGACTCAGGCAAACTGCGAGCTGCGTGTCTGGGTGCGAGGAGGCTTTTCAGAAAGGAACTTTTCCATTCCGATATGCACGTTTTCACTTGGGAGATGAAACTCGCAAACATGACATTTCACCTACTCAAGGCTTAAATGATGGCAAATATAAACGGGGGAATTGAGCCTACTCAAGGAATATTTACTCGTCTCAACTGGACTGCAAAGACCAGCATTCTGCTGGATGTTAAATCCTGCCACGCCCATGATGGGCGTCTTCTCATCAAATAAAAGTGGTGAAGAAAAGTTGAGGCTAGTTGTCACTTTCCCCTGCGCCTGTCCATGAGGAAGGGGCGTTACCAGCCCTGAAACGCGTCGGACCGTGATTGAAAATGAAAGAATGCCATGTGAACGAGTGACAGCAGGGCTTGCTAAGGATGCAGTGAAAGCGTCGAGTGCCTTCTCAAATGCTCGAGAGCTTTGCATACAAAATATATATATATATATATATATATATATATATATATATATATATATATATATATATATATATATATTTTTAAGAGTGCAGCGCCTCAGAACGCTGAGGCCTCGGTTCCCATCAAAACAAGATTTGGGAACGGAAAAAGGGAAAATGAACAACAAAAAGCAAAAACAACAACCAAAAGCAGGAGAAGAAAAAACAGACGGTGGAGAAAAACAAGGCCAAAATCAAAAACAGAACAAAACACAAAACAGAAGATACAGACGCCGCTAATGGAAGAACAAAATAAAATAGATAACACAGTTATTAATCTAACGGACATGGAGCTTAACCCACAAGAACTTGAAATTTTAGCTCTGGGACTATCTTATTGTACAAACACTAACTTTGATTATGCCCAAACCCGAATTGATCTGTTTCAATATGTACGAAAATTAAAATTGCAAAAATACTTCTTGAATGCTAAAAAACGACCAACCCCAGCAACTGGGCTTTGCGAGAATGCACAACAACTAACAGTGAGGAATATGGAAGCTCTGCAAGACTTAATAGACTTGGAGCAAGACAATACAGGTGAAGGCATAACACCTAGCGGAGCAGCATCCTCAGTAGAAATGGACATTTGCGCATCAATCAAAACCAATTTTAAACCTAAATCCCAATTTATGCCAGTAATGGGTAAAGACAACCTAGACCTTTTCTCAGATAATGTCATTAAAGACCTTAAGAATCTGTCCATACAGAGTACAAAAGAATACTGGAAGGAAAACCAGGACCACAGAAGGAAATACAACAACCTAATGACTAAAATCAAATCAAGATCTGATGTGGTAGTCAGATGGTCAGATAAGGGGGGCAATGTGGTACTGTGGCCCCTCCAAATGTACAACCATGAAGCCCTAACACAACTCCAGGATAAGGATTGTTACATGAGGGTAAGCCCTACTCACAACGTAGGTGTGCAAGAAAAGTATCACAATGAGTTGTACAGATGGAAAGGAATGGGACTTATCAGCAAAGAGGAATTCAATTATCTGAAGAATGATTATCCGATGACACCTCAACTATACTTAATACCGAAGGTTCACAAGAATGAACAAATACCACCTGGCAGGCCTATAATATCTGCAATTGGCAGCCTCTTTGAAAAAACTAGTATCTTTATCGATTCTTTTCTTCAACCTGAGGTCAAAAAACTCCCTGCCTACATCAGAGACACTAGTGACTTTCTGGCAAAGATCTTTGATGTTGACTGGCATGACAATTACAGATTCATGACACTGGATGTCCAGTCACTTTACACCAGCATTAGGCACCGAGATGGACTCAATGCCATGAAATTCTACCTTGGTAACAGACCCATGGAATTGTATCAGCACACACTGATGATATTGGAAATGACAGAGTGGTGTCTGACAAATAACATCTTTATTTTTGACAGACTGCATTATAAACAACTGCAGGGATCAGCCATGGGTACTTGCTTCTCCCCCAGCTATGCGAATCTGCACATGGGCTGGTGGGAGGAGCATGTCTTGAAAGTCCAACACGGTGACATTATGGCAAACAATGTTGTGATGTATAAAAGATATATTGACGACATTTTCATTTTATGGCAGGGAAGTGTTGAAGAAGCAGAGGGGTTTGCACTGGCTCTTAATGAAAATGTACTGAATTTAAAATTCACATGTAACACGAGCGCTGAAAAGATCCAATTCCTTGACTTAGAACTGTATGTACAAGATAACAAAATACAGACACGCACCTACAGAAAACCAACTGCGGGGAATGCTCTGTTACATGCACATAGCTTCCATCCAACACCACTAAAACAGTCGATTCCCTATGCAGAGTGTTTAAGAATGACACGTAACTGCAGCACCCATGAGGGACTCTCCAATGCCAAACAAGAACTGTTTAACAGGCTAAGAAAAAGAGGGTATACCAACAGCACTTGCAAAAGGGCTGAGGAAAAATGCAGTGGTAAAAACAGGAAAGATTTAATTTTCCCTGTGACCACAACTAAACCTACCACTGAGCCAATCAGTAGAGAGCCCCCGAGACTAATAACAGGTTACAACAGATATCACAGTAACCTACGTAAAATCCTGACCAGACACTGGCCGTTAGTTCGGGGAGACCCTAGCATAGGTGAGTCAGTGGGCACAAGCCCATCCATAACATTCAGGAAGGCTAAGTCTATGAGACAAGAACTGGTATGTAATGCGCCAGCTCTTAGAAAAAATAAAAATTGGTTGGATGCACAAAAGGGCTTCAAAAAATGCTCAAAATGTAAAGCCTGCACCCATGGGGTAAACACCACGACAATACAAGTCCCCTTTAGGATTAAACCATATGTTCTGAGAGACGCATTTACATGCAAAACAGACTTCGCAGTCTATGTGCTAGCATGCACATGTGGTAAAAAATACGTAGGGTCCACGATTCACCCAGCACACGTACGGATCTTACAACACCTGCGAGCAATTGCCAATAATGATCCCACCTACCCGGTTGCCAGACACATACATGAGTGCCATAATGGGAACGCCAAAAACATCCAGTACTTTGTACTGGACAGCATTCCAAAAAATATAAGAGGAGGAAACCGCCCCCTAGCCTTACGCCGCTTGGAGTCAAGGTATATTATACTCCTCAACTCCAAGATCCCTTTCGGCCTGAATGCGGACGAGGCCCTTAGTGTTCACCTATAACCAGGTTAATCAAACACCTCTACGGAGTTTTCCTCTTTCTTGAGTACCATTCGCTTAACATCTGCAGTTCACCTACAACATAATTCACGGGTTACCTATGGGCACGACTTGGGCACAACTGCAACACAAATGATGATGAATCGCACAGCACTTAATCACTATTTTTACACTTCACGGTGTTTTTTACACTTCACGGTGTTTTTTAGCTTATTGCCTCATGCACCCCTGTCCATCCACTCTACTCAGAGAGATATTTTCCCTACGATGTTCCTTCTAAGACATACGCGCCAACATAACGCAAAGCCCCATTCCTAAACGCGGGACAGTTTAACACACCGACGTCACTGACTACATAGCAGGGCAGTCCAGACACGTCCAACCCAAATATTTAGTGGTCAGTCAATATCAGTGCCCCAATGATGATCGCACAACCAGTCAGGCCCGTCCGGGCAGCACGACACAAAACTCGGACGCGCTAACATCAATATCAACACTTGGGAAGCAAGTACACAAGCATGTACAGAAACATCCCAAACGCGCGCGCCGCTGACAGCGATTTATCTTAATCTGCAAAGCGACTTAAATCGACTATGGTTGTTAAGCATACACAGACACCTTCGAAACATTTGGGGGAACAACCACAAAGATCACACAAATAGTCAGGCCCACTCGGGCAAAACCATAGGACACTTGGACGCGCGAAGCAGTGCTTTAGTTTTGGGATGCAATCACTGTAAATCACAGCAGCATCCTAAACGCGCGCACAACCCACAGCGGTAATTCTTATCTGTAACGCTTTTGCTGCTTACCTGGTTGACGAGCAGGACACAAAACACCATGGTGACATGTTGGGTTGAACCACACAAGTGAAACACAGGCAAACCATGGGGCCTACCAAATCAGGCCCTTTTATTAGGAACATCTATGGCAAGCACACGGGAAAGCAGTAGCAAAATATGCTAATGAATACATGAGACTTTCTTTTTGTCTTTCTCACTAGAGAATCACCTGCAATGTTATGTACCTTAAATGTTAGCTGTGAAATTTAACATGCTACATTACTTATAGGTTGATATTATTTTATAAACACATTAGGGTGATTTAAGCCTTAGATCATGTTTTACTTAATACTTTGTTTTAAGTGTAAATGTGTCACATGTCTAACACTGAAAAAAGACCTTCCTAACATGCAGGTGAGCCTCATTGTAACCATGGCAACATCCGGTTTGAGCCTGTATGTTAATTGATAGACATGCCCATAACTCGTTTCATGTATATAAGTAGAATTGAAAAGTAAATGCAGATGTAGTGAACAAGGCGGCAACGCCGAAACGCGTCTAAGCAGATACTGATCGAATAAATCGAGTTTGGATTCAGATTCATGGTGTCAGCGCTTTCTTCAAAATTTACAAGTTTGGTATGACTGGATATATATATATATATATATATATATATATACCTCCCATTCGATCCAGGTCTTAGGCTTCCGGGTGCTCTGTGGCGGTGCACGCGAGGGCCGGCAGGACCATCCGTGTGAAATTGATTCCAGTCTCCCGTTTCAAGGAATTGATTCCTCTTGCACTCTTGTGTTTCTTTTCGGAAATACACCACACGCTTTGTTTATCAATCCAGTTTATTCACTCGTATTCCAGCAAGCCAGCAACACCTTACGCGTTTCGGTCTCTACGGAGACCTTGCTCACAGGTAAACTGCATCAACGTGTTTAACATTTTTAAATTACGTGAAAGTGCTCCTATGTTACATCACTTCCTGTTCCATACACAGGATTTCTGGGACATGTAGTTTGCTTTACAAAACCAGGTTATTACTTAAAGCTCATTTGTCACTTTGCATTTATCATTTTAAATCCTATTATTCATGCATTCTTGTTTCAGCATAGTCATGATCAAAACCGGGTTATTGCTTTTAACCATTTATCAAATTTACATTTTTTAAATCATATTAATAATACATTCCTTTTTCAGCAAAATCATGATGAATTCAAATTGAGTCCGAGAATGAAGCCCTCCAGTGGGCATGCGCTATCAATTGTTTCAAACATTTTCAAATCAATTGTCAATTATCAAGGAAGCCCCCCAGTGGGCATACGTCATTGATTTCAAAAACAATTCCTACATATATAGAACCCTAAAGAACCCTTTCCTAATTTTATTTCTGCACACCTGTTAGACATGGGATTCCTGGCTGCCACCCAAGCCAGGCAGGAACCACAACTCTAGTCAGGGTAAGCGAAGTACATACTAAAAGATAACCTGTGTCCACCATCTACTAGCTTGGCACAGAGCAGTTAGACTTATCTAAAGACGCAATGTGTAAAGTATTTGTACATATACACACAAACACAATAAATACACCTCACCAGTTTATAAAAAGTAGATTAGTATATTATAAACAAAATGACAAAAATTCAATGTAGAGAAGTTAAGATACTGAATTTCAAAGGAATAAATCCAGCAAAGTGTTAGAAGCAAGTAGCACTAAAACCATTACTTTAGGCAGCATAGGACCTGGGCAAAGTCAGAGTTTAGGCCGACTGCAATGGATTGCTGTCCGGCCCGCTACAGGACCCATGCAGGCCCCGGCAGTACCTCTCCCGGTCGCAAACAATAATATGCTGCAATGTTGAGTCCTGCGGGTGCAGGATGCATCGAACGTCTTCACACAGTGAAGGCAAAGCATCAGTTCTGAAGACAGTGCCGGAGTCAAGAGGCATCGAGCGATGGGCCAATATCTGCAATGCAGTCGACAGGATGCATTGATCTCACCAAGCTGCAGCAGTGGTGGTAGACTGTCTGATGCATCGATCTCTGTACGCAAAAAGCTGCTTCCGATGCAATGCACCAATTTACTCCTGCAACCAGGTCGAGAACATGGTCAGGCTTCCAGGCACTGCCTGTTTGGCCACTCAGACCAATCACAGCGCATGCAGTGTCATGATTGGCTGGGAGAGTCAGGGAGCCTGGGTGCTTCGGTTCTGCAGACGGAGGAGAGGCAGCGGCTGAGATGGAGACAGGCAAGTTATTTTTTATTATTTTTTCATCCCCCTGCCCACCACCCCCATTTGGAGGCAGCTGCCACTGCAACCTGGCCTCTTTGCCAAACCCTGTTTCAGAGAAATGACAAATGTTGAGAATGGTGTGCATGGCCAACA
Source organism: Lissotriton vulgaris (assembly GCF_964263255.1). Taxonomy (NCBI): domain Eukaryota; kingdom Metazoa; phylum Chordata; class Amphibia; order Caudata; family Salamandridae; genus Lissotriton; species Lissotriton vulgaris. Next base: position 1,044,980,691 of record NC_141697.1, on the reverse strand, counting down.
TAATCATACCTTTCCAAACACTGGCATTATTTACTTTACCAACAACAAATCACTCCACAGAATATTTTATCGATTAAACCAAACATGTTGAGGTCAGGGCTATACCATCGGAGACAGGGCCGGACTGACACCAGAAATGGGCCTGGCAAACTGCTCGGGTGGTCCACCTTGAGGGTGGGGGGGGTGCGTCTGAGCTGTTTGCTAGGCTCGTTTCAGCTGATTTTGTTACAGGGGGCCAATATTGCAGGCTCCAGGTAACAAAAACGGCCCCACAGAGACCCAAAACCGGCCACCACCCGGGTAGTCCACCGGGGAAACGCAAGAATGCCCGCTACGGCAAGTACGACCCTGATCGGAGCGTGGAAAGAGTCAAGAAAGGAGTTCCATTGAGTTGACTGTTGCTTACTATGTCCATAGCAGATATTGTAAGCGGATAACCAAAAACCGACAAACCCAAACAACTTATTTAAAGACAATTTGTTAAGTTAATATCTTTTAAAGGTTGCACCAAAGGAGCTTTCCTGACTTGCTCACTCACTTAGCCATTACACTCCAGCGATACGTGAATGGTGTACATTACAGTCATCAAATTGTTATGGAAAGACAACCTTTTAGCAGTGAAAGGTTGTAAGAATGACTAAAGAAAGCTCGTGTGGTACTGTCCAGTAGGAGCGACAGCCAGCAGCTAGATACCATAGCAGATATTCATTACCTACTCCCTCCATTATTGGACTGAGCAACCGGTGAAGGTACAAGAAGAAAGAGCAGGTGATGGCAAGCTTTTATTGTCTAGCAGCTAAGGGCAATAAGGCTATTATCAGTCTACTGGACCTCTGTGACAAACTAAGAATCTTTCTATGGAGCTGGCATCCCTTTAATGTTGTGCAAATTCTGGCATTTTCAAAGAAATGGATACCATCACAGAGGACAGTTCTGGTTTCCCGGGGGCCTGCCTGACATGACAATGTGCAGAATAGGAAAACACACACACGCACACACACCCAAACAACCACCCACCCACCCACAGTCATTTGGGTCTCAATCTGATTTCTGTGTAGGTGCACCATCTTTATTTGTGTGGTGACAACACACTTGGAGCGACCAATTGTGGAGTCCAGCATGGGCAGTCACAATTATCACTGGACATAAGAGAGGGCTTCCCATCATGCTCTTGGCTTGGGATTCCCCTTTGCTCCTGGGAAGCTGGCAGGTGAATAGTGATATGGCCGAGATACCCGCCACCCCCTCTCAACACAATCCCCAAGAATTGGGAAACCGGAAACAGTTCTTGAACTTTTGGAAGGCGGGAAGGGAGTCACCCTTCCCGGCCGTATTTATTAAAATATGAAACAAAAGAAAACATTAAAATAACAGTTTCATATAATGTACAATTTCATTTCCACATTACGATGTTGGCTAACCTTAACAGATCTCTAATACAAAGGTTCTCCTAGCCGAACTAACATCCTACAAAACATTTGACTTGAAATTGTACATCCTAACGTTAAGGGCCAACGGCAAGGTCGTAACCGGTGTCAGATCCCTAAACCAGAAATACCCCCCTCACTTGTGAGAGGGGCGACCGCACAGAGGCGTACCTCAAGTGCATCCACCAATTTCCCTTTGTACTTGACGGGGGCCCCAATAAACTCGACGCCATTTAACGGTCGTTCGAGGACTCGTGTGAGGTGTCTAAAAGGTAGCGTAAACCCCCTCCCGCACCCCACACAACTTACCCATCTGCCGTCGCAGATGTCCTGGCCCCGGGAAATTCCCCAGGAGGGGCCGTAGCCCCTCCTATCCAGGAAGGGGCCTTGACCACCTTTCCTTTCCTTCCGGCGGCCTCTCCTTAGACAGGACCGCCTCCCCGTTGAGGGGCCAATTGGCCACCTCCCCCGCGCGCTCCCATCCGTAATGGGTGACGCCCCCTCATAGGGATCCTCGAATTACTGCTCACCGATCATGACCTTACTGCCCGACCAAAATAAATACGACAGTTCTAACTAAGTTACTAAGATTTACAAAGCAAAACAACATTTATTATCAAGCGTAAATACTGATCAATCCTTGTTCAAAATTACTTTATTAGTAAAACATACTGAAAATAACCAATCTTTATTGCATCTTTAAGAAATTTCACGACAATCATCACAACAACCTGCAAGAAAACAGAGAAAACAAAAAGATACTATATCAACTGTATTTACAACGAATTGCTGTCCTCAGGGGCTGGTGGGTGGGTCAAAATTGCTCTTCGTTCCGTCTCGAGCTCACGTGCAGCGGGGAGGTGCAGCTTCAGAGCACAGGAACAAGAGGATGCTTTCTTGGCTTCCGCTCCTTTTATCCGTCTTCAGGGTGGGCGTGAACCCGCCCCCGCCTGCCTCCGAGGGCGTGGCCGGCCGCGTTGGTGTCTAGGCCAGCCCACTCTAGGGCGGGAAAAAGGCGCGCCCCGGCTACGCCGCTTCGGGCATACCAGCCGAGACTCGCCTCCCGCCCAAGATGGCTTCCCGGGGGGATCGTGGTACTCCACCATACGTTCGGGGGGACCGATTGGTCACCCCTTTCCATATGGCCGAGATACCCGCCACCCCCTCTCAACACAATCCCCAAGAATTGGGAAACCGGAAACAGTTCTTGAACTTTTGGAAGGCGGGAAGGGAGTCACCCTTCCCGGCCGTATTTATTAAAATATGAAACAAAAGAAAACATTAAAATAACAGTTTCATATAATGTACAATTTCATTTCCACATTACGATGTTGGCTAACCTTAACAGATCTCTAATACAAAGGTTCTCCTAGCCGAACTAACATCCTACAAAACATTTGACTTGAAATTGTACATCCTAACGTTAAGGGCCAACGGCAAGGTCGTAACCGGTGTCAGATCCCTAAACCAGAAATACCCCCCTCACTTGTGAGAGGGGCGACCGCACAGAGGCGTACCTCAAGTGCATCCACCAATTTCCCTTTGTACTTGACGGGGGCCCCAATAAACTCGACGCCATTTAACGGTCGTTCGAGGACTCGTGTGAGGTGTCTAAAAGGTAGCGTAAACCCCCTCCCGCACCCCACACAACTTACCCATCTGCCGTCGCAGATGTCCTGGCCCCGGGAAATTCCCCAGGAGGGGCCGTAGCCCCTCCTATCCAGGAAGGGGCCTTGACCACCTTTCCTTTCCTTCCGGCGGCCTCTCCTTAGACAGGACCGCCTCCCCGTTGAGGGGCCAATTGGCCACCTCCCCCGCGCGCTCCCATCCGTAATGGGTGACGCCCCCTCATAGGGATCTTCGAATTACTGCTCACCGATCATGACCTTACCGCCACAGGCCGGATAGTTGACCGGCTATCCGGACCCCCCACAAAACACTCCTACCTAAAGGTCATGCTGTAAACTCCTTAACCATGCTATGAAGTCTCCTATGAGTAATTCGTTCCCCACCCGGGACAAATGAACACCGTCCCCCAAATACATACTGTCCCCTTTAATACAACCATGCGAAACAAAATGCAGTGTACTTGAACGAAACAATCTACTCACTTTATTATTAATTTTCCTTACTGAATGATTCAGCGCAGAAACAGAAATAGCCCCCCGCCACACTTTCCGTGGGATCATATGGGACCATGCAATTGTGCACCCTGGAACTCTTCTAGCCAACCAACTTACCGTGGAAAGCATCGCCTCAAGAAGAAGTCGTCTACCAGTGGTCACCAAATCATTGCCCCCAAGATGTACTATGACTACAGACGGTGGTGACCTTGTCCGCCCTAGCAAACCCTCGAAAAATGATCGAAACTGGTCAATACAGAGCCCGCCCTTCCCGTAGAAGGACACACTGTACCCGTATTCCCCAGCCACGTGAATCATGTCACCTGCTTTGAATACGTCCGCGGCACGCCTCACGTATGAGTGGCCCACGACCCACACCTCCTTTTTCACAGCCGGCAATGTCTGACCGCTGGCCCCCCGGTGTCGGGTCGACTGGACAGTCCGCCCCGCCTCGTAGGCTTGCGCAACTGAAAACCAAACAAAAACAAGAAGCGTGAGTACATCATTACAGCTTCACAACATGTGCAACCGCACATACCTCTTATAACAGTTCGAGGACCAACGCCCCACACGTTTTACTTGTTCAACGTTCAGACCCCTGGCTGTAGCTTCCGTAGCAGCCCCTATCCGAAAGGAATGGGTCCCAAAGTCGCCAGGGTTCAAGCCCGCGGCAGAAATCGACATCGCAAGCACCCGCTGAAACTGAAACCTCGTCAGTGGGGTGGCGTCAGCGTGTCTTAACAAGGTCCCCCCCATGCTGCCACCCTCTGCGCTAAATATTCCTCTACGCACCCCACAGGGCACATGGCAGACCCGGGGATCCTCTGGATGATTACGCAGTCCCCGATTGCATCCTGATCGGATTTGGACCTGACAAACGAGACCGTCATTGTTTCCTCCCTGACCTGAATGTGTTCCCGGCACAGTCCCCCCATCGTATCCTGCTTGTTCTTTGCCACTAATTCGCTTACCCGCATAGCCCCATGGAATGCTAATGCAAATGCGGCTCGGAACAACACTGCTTCGTACTGGGATGAACATGTTACCGGTAGCACGGATAATAACAGGGCCAACCTATCCAGACCTATCGGGTGCCTATCGTCTACTCTGTGACCCTCAAGGCGTTGCCACCCACGTAGCGCTTTTTGCACAACGAAAGACGCTGTCGGGTCCTGGATCCCATGAGCCCTTGCCATGAAGGAAATGGCGGCCCGATGCCTCTGGGCCGTAGCTACTGACTTGCCTGCGTGACGTAAAGAGAGCAGGAATCTCACTACACACTCTTCCAGACCCCAAAGCTCCCTCCCGGCAGTGCCCAAAAAGGCCCAATAGGAACGGAACGCCCCTTCATATGCCTTCCTCGTCCTGGGTGCTAAACTCTCTCCCACGAGGTCTTGTAGTTCGGGGCACCGAGAGACCAGAGAGCTTCGGGAAAGGGTGCCGCCACCGGGTCCGCTGTGGGCAGAAAACCCCAGAAGGCCTGCATACGGAAACGAGAGAGCGCATCAGCCGCTTGGTTCATCACCCCCGGCACGTGTCGCGCCCTAAACAGTACATTCAGTTGCATGCACAACAACACAATTTCCTTGAGCAGTCTCAGAATCAATTTGCAACGTGCTGCCTGACTATTGATACACTCAACCACGGTCATGTTATCAGACCAGAACACCACAGAGTGATCCCTAAACCCTTCTGGCCATGTTTTCAAGGTCACCAGAATAGGGAACAGTTCGAGAAAAGCAATGTTACTCGTCAACCCGCACTCATGCCACCATGACGGCCATCTTTGAGCCGACCATTGTGTACCCAATATGGCGCCAAAACCCATACTCCCCGCCGAGTCTGTCCATAGCCCCAACTCCTCGGAAGAAACTGCTGGTTTATTCCAGACAATTCGACCATTGAAATCCGCCAGGAATGCAATCCAAATGCGCATGTCCTGGCGAACCTCTGCCGAGAGTCTCGTACGATGATGTCCTTCCTTCAAGCCGACCATGGACTGTGCAATCGAGCGGGAAAAGGGGCGCGCCATCGGCATTACTCTCAGGGCAAAATTCAACTGACCCACCACCTGTTGCAATTGATGCAGGTTCACTTTCGTTGCACGAATACATGTCTCAAGGGATAACCTGAATTTTAACACTTTTTCTTTAGGTAATCGAAAACAACCTTCCACCGAGTCGAGCTCGATCCCCAGAAACTCGATCAAGGTCGAGGGACCCACCGTCTTACCTGGCGCCAATGGCACACCGAATTGATTCATTTGGACACAAAATTCATGTAAGGCCAGTCCACACTCAGAATCCCCGGCTGCCCCCAGAAACAGAAAGTCATCGAGATAGTGCATAACATGTTGAAAACCTGTCTTCCTCGTGAATCCCCACTGCAGAAAACAACTGAATTTCTCGAAATAGGCACATGAAATCGAGCATCCCATTGGCATACATTTATCCATGTAATAGCGACCCTGAAACTGAAAACCAAGGAGACGCTGATCGGCTGGGTGTACCGGGAGCAACCGGAACGCTGACTCGATGTCCAATTTGGCCATCAGCGTCCCGGGCCCCAGGCGATTCAACATGGCAACGGCCTCATCGAAAGATGCGTACCGCACCTAACATACTTCCGGGTCTATCACGTCATTCACGGAAAGACCACGTGGGGCTGATAAATTATGTATCAGCCAAAACTCACCCGGGTCCTTCTTGGGGACCACCCCTAGAGGAGAACACACAAAATTAGCAACTGGTGGCAAATCGAATGGACCGGCGACACGACCTCGAGTCACCTCTTTCCCAATCTTTACCTGCACCACTGCCGTGTGCTGTAAGACCGACATTTGATTCTTACAGTCCGGTACCCCCTGAAAATCCCCCACTGGGATGCGGAAACCATATGAAAACCCGTTCTGTAACACCCCAGCGGAAGCATGATCTGGGTATTCGCTGAGCCAAGGAATCATTGCCATGGTATCAATCGGGGTCGGTAAAGGCGCCCCTCGGACTATATTAGACCTGTTTGGCGCCTCCCTTACCACCGTTATCACCCGTTTTGGCTCTGCACATGGACTCAGGATGGGATGGCTGCCCGCACCCCCCACACTCATGTCTGAATTTGCATGACCCCTGGGGCCTGGTACATTTGCCCCTGTTAAAATTCCAACAGATCCCCCTTTTACCTGTGTTGCCACTCGGTTTCGTGTGGAGCTCGTTACCTGCACCCGTCCGAAAGGGCGTCCCAGAGTTTTGGAGGGAGGATTCCCCCCCGTTACTCCCTACTAATGGCACCTTCAACATCCCTGTACTCTCCATTTTTTGCCAAGACACAGAGTCGTAACAATCCCAAGACAACAACGGGTCGTGTTCTTTAGCTTTTCTAAACAAATTATCATAGCAGAACCATGGATTGCCCCCATATGCCACAGAATACTCCATAATACGTGACTGATAAATGGGTAACTCGGTCAACAACTCAGGCCTGCGCTCCCCCATGATGGAAGTAAAAATTCCCCATGCTCTGCCCCAAGTACCAATGGTCTCGTCGACCTTAAAGGCGGCCATTTTTGCGCGCCAAACACTCGGATGCATGAGCTCCTTTTGACTCTTTACATGCTCGATCTCGTAATGGTCGGTAAGCAATGAAAACATGTTTACATATTTATCTGCCCAAATCAATTCCTTGATTTCTAGTGGGACGTGCTGGGCAATCTTCTCCTTACGAGAAGGTGCAGACTCCCCCCCCGCAATCGGCAATGGCCGCTTACCTGAAGTAGACCCCACGTTTGTCGCCGAACTTGGGCCTGCTGTACTTCCAACCGCCGGGACCTGTGGGGGAACAGAAGATGGCGTCTTCGCAGCCTCCCTAGATTCCCGCAGTTGCCTCATCACTGCCCGGGCGTCGTCAGCCGTGGCGCCCTCGCTATCGTTTCCCAACCACGCTGCCAATTGTGCCGCTAACTCGGGGGGCATATCCTCCCTGTTCGCAGGGGTGACCACCACAGGGATTGGATTCCCCTCCTTTGGCGCCGGGGTTGGCTCCTCTCGTGGGGATTCGGGAACCGGGGTCTCCCCCCCAAGTGCTCCCCTTCTGGGCCTCTTGCTTTTTCCACCGGGAATTGTTCCCTGTAAAGGCCGTTTCGATCCTCCCTCCCCGTCCTTAGCCTCAACCTTTCTCTTCAGATCGGTTATCTCCTTCATGAGTATGCGGAGCATCTCGTCGGTACCGACCCGCTTTCCGACCTTCTTGGGCATTCTTAGACGGGATATCTGTAAGACAAAAAAAGGGATTACAACGCTCAAAATTGCTCTTCGTTCCGTCTCGAGCTCACGTGCAGCGGGGAGGTGCAGCTTCAGAGCACAGGAACAAGAGGATGCTTTCTTGGCTTCCGCTCCTTTTATCCGTCTTCAGGGTGGGCGTGAACCCGCCCCCGCCTGCCTCCGAGGGCGTGGCCGGCCGCGTTGGTGTCTAGGCCAGCCCACTCTAGGGCGGGAAAAAGGCGCGCCCCGGCTACGCCGCTTCGGGCATACCAGCCGAGACTCGCCTCCCGCCCAAGATGGCTTCCCGGGGGGATCGTGGTACTCCACCATACGTTCGGGGGGACCGATTGGTCGCCCCTTTCCAAAAGGTCTTTAAAACCAGTTTGGAGCCTCCAACCTGCAAAAAAAGAACTACTGTTAAAAAAAATTCAAAACTTGCCAGCATGCCTGCTAGTGTGTGTTGCATCACACCACAGCACTTCATCCCCAGCACTTCCCTTGGAAAACACATCAAAGGCAATCCTTTCACGAAAAAAACACCAGCCTCAGCGCACCTCTGTAGTGGCAATCCATTGGACATAAAAACAGGGCCACAGGGAACCAGATTCACCACTTTCTTGGAAGGAAAAATAGTAAAATCAACTGAACAGAAACAAACAAAGATGACGATAGCGTTAGCTTGTGTTAGAACCGACACAATGCACCACACAAGAAGAAAACACCTATAGCAGTTTCCATATAGTTTCCTGATTGTGCCCATATTCACGTAGGAAGCATTCTAATTGGTTGACCCGATCTATATGTTCCAGTTGGGTGCTTATACTTTTTTTTTTTTTACAAAGTTTGGAAATTGAGAAATGGCTGTCTATAAATTAATAAAATTATGCAAAGTGACTGATGTTCCAATTAGTGACCAAGATAAGTGTTAAATCATAATCTGTAATGTGTATAATAATTAGTTCTCTGATTGATCACTTTGAAAGATGACTAATTTAGTAATGTTTTATAGAGTCGGATACGATTTAGGGTAGTTAAAAAAGATTGTTCTGCACAGCTCAATGTTGCATGTTTGGGCAACATTAAACATGCCCTTTTTCTGAACTGCTTTATTTAAATAGTATCTGACTTGCTGGAGGATAATTTATTCGATGCACCTGTCATACAAATTGGCCATTGTGGGCTGGGGTCACCTTTGCAATGAAAGTATTCTCATGTTTCGCGCCATTTTAATGAATGGAATTACAAATTATTGTAATGTCATAGCAGTATGGATGCCTACTTAAATGTCAAAACTATAACCAGCCTTGGTTAATTGCATTGATTATAGATCCAAGGACAAAGGTAAGTGACATATATTAGTAGCCACATTTCACTAAAGTCACCAAGCTGCACATTTTATAAGCAAAACATTGTATTATTATTTTTATTAGTTATAATAATAATTGCAGAATTGCTAATATTATTATTACTATGATTAATATTATACTTAGAATTATTATACACATGGTATATCTATCTCTCTATATAACTATCTATATATATCTATGTTCACAGAAAAAAACATAGGTTTCAGGGGTGTTATAGTTAGCTGGCCATTTCACTCGTACAAAACCATAGAAATTCCTCTGTTATAATTAGTTCTGCTAACTATAACTCGCGGGCCCGCAATACACTGCTGATGATGTTACATATTGCATCATTCATGACATGGTCAGTGACATCACGGATTACATCATTAATGAAATCTCAAATGACATCACTGATGACATCACTGATGACATCATCCAGTGAATGTGGTTTAGTTTGAAATTTAAATATGTATTATATATATATATATATATATATATATATATATATATGCCAATCTATATTGAAGATTGAGTGGATATATAACTGTCTGGGTGGAGGATTTAGTAGCTGTCTGTCTGTTTAAGTGAGTAATTAAAAGTGTCTCACTTAATACATGGATTAGTAACTAAACTATGTGAATGTGTGCATCACTGTCTCTGTTGTTGTATAACATGATGCATCAGTTGGTCACTAACTACATGAGTGTGTATATTAGTTATTGATTAGTTGAGTGAGTATTTGTATGGGACACTGAGTTTGTGTGTGGTTGGATGGGGTGTGTGTAACTCTATGCATAGATGTGTGAATGGTTGATTGACTAGGTGTATAGGTTTAAGAGTGCATGTAGAAACAGTTGTTTGGGTGACTGAGTGTATTTATTTGTGTGTTGGTGATGGAATATATGTTTTAGTTGTACATCTTCAACAAAGTAAAAAATAAAAAGCATTGTATGTGAGAGTTGGTGTATATAAATAAGTATATGTAATAGCAAGTGATCGTGAGAGTAACTATATGAATTAGTGGATAATTGTAATGGCGATTTTTAACATATTAACTATGAGTTACTATGTGTTTGAATAGATGAGGTGGTGTTGGATAATTGTATAAGTGAGTAAATGTAAGTGTGATTAGTTTTTTCATGAGTGAGTAGGATGACTGCATAACCGACTAAGATGACTGCTGATGTGTCAATGTCTATATATGTGTATAAGTGCATTTGATAGTGTTTTATTAATTAGTGACTGCATGTATACATGATTCTGTTGTTGAATGGGTAGTTGTGTGTGTAGACTTAGGAATCAGTGAGTGGGTATGTAGTAACTGGTATTGGTGTGTCAATGGTTTCACATATGGTACTCTGTATTTTACAGTGAGTGATGAAAGGTCATACTAGTGTATGATGAAGTGTATTAGATTGTCACGTGGATGATGTCATCAGTGATGTCATCAGTGATATCACTGACCATGTCATGAATGATGCAGTATGTGACATCATTAGCAGTGCATTGCGGGCGCGGAAGTTATAGTTAGCAGAACTAACTATAACAGAGGAATTTCTATTGTTTTGTATGAGTGAAATGGTCAGCTAACTATAACACCCCTGAAACCTATGGATTTTTCAGTGAATTTCTAAGGTTTTTTAAATGCTAATTTCTAACTATAACGTCTCTGAAACCTGTGGGTTTTTTCAGTGAATTTCAAAGCTTTTATAAATGCTAATTTCTAACTATAACGTCTCCGAAACCTATGTTTCTTTTCAGTGAATTGCAAAGGTTTTTTAAATGCTAATTTTTAAGTGTGATAGTAGTTATACCTATTTTTTTACTGATTTTCTACAGTTTTTTAACTGTTTATTTATAAATATTTTATTTGTTAAATAACATTATATATTTTCTGAAAGTTGCCTAAAGATTTTTTTTTTATTCAAACTGAAATAGTGATTATTTTTTTTGTTTTCATTTTTTATTTTAATATATTTATATTATTTTCTTTTTTTTAGAAAAAAAATCCAATTTTTTTTCGGAGTCGCGCACTCAAAGCGTACACATCACGGTGAGTGCGCGGATTCTAGCCACCATTTTAGAAAAGTCATGAAGGATCCACGTACAGTGTGCGACGGCTGTGTGTTTTTCAGTTACATTATATACATTTATTATTATGTGATGTGCACGATTGGTATGCAACCAGTCCGCGACTCCTGCTGCTGCGCATTTGCGACACATGCGCATTACAGTACAAGACGCTTGCAAGGTTGGCGGGTCGCACTTGACATCATATACATGCTGGGGCGCGCTGGGTGCGCGACTCCATCAAAGAATATTATGTTCCAAAACAATATGTATGTGTTTTTAATATACGTATTAGGGCAAGAGTTTATCTAAGATATTCAAAAAATAATATATTTGTACTTATAATAAATTTAGATTATTTTTAAATATATTTTCACGAAGTCGGGTGCATGCATCGTGAGCGCAGAGAACCAGGTCAGCAGAGCTGCTGTAGAGCCATAGAAACCATGTCAGCAGAGCAGTTGTAGAGCCAGAGAACCAGATCAGCAGATCTGCTCTAGAGCCTAAGAAGCTGGTCAGCAGAGCTGCTCTAGATCCAGAGACCCAGGTCAGCAGAGCTGCTCTTGAGTCAGAGACCCAGGAAAGCAGAGCTGCTCTTGAGCCAGAGACCCAGGAAAGCATAGCTACTCTAGAGGACGAGAACCAGATCAGCAGAGCTGCTGTAGAGCCAGAGAAACCAGGTCAGCAGAGCAGCTTTAGAGGGAGAGAGCAAGGTCAGCAGAACTGCTTTAGAGCCATAGAACCAGGTCAGCAGAGCTGTTCCAGAGCCAGAGTACCAGGTCAGCAGAGCTGCTTTAGAGCCAGAGAATCAGGTCAGCAGAGCTGCTGTAGAGGCAGTGAACCAGGTCAGCAGAGCTGCTCTAGAGGCAGAGAAACAGGTCAGCAGAGCTGCTTTAGAGGGAGAGAACCAGGTCAGCAGAACTGCTTTAGAGCCAGAGAGCAATGTCAGCAGAGCTGCTCTAGAGCCAGAGAAAACAGGTCAGCAGAGCTGCTTTAGAGGGAGAGAACCAGGTCAGCAGAGAGGCTTTTTAGAGCCAGAGAACCAGGTCAGTAGAGCTGCTCTGGAACCAGAGAACCAGGTCAGACGAGCTGCTTTAGAGCCATAGAACCAGGTCAGCAGAGCTGCTCTAGAGGCAGAGAACCAGGTCAGCAGAGCTGATTTAGAGGGAGAGAATCTGGACAGCAGAGCTGCTTTAGAGCCAGAGACCAGGTCAGCAGAGATGCTCTAGAGCCAGAGAACTAGGTCAGCAGAGCTGCTTTAGAGCCATAGAACCAGGTCAGCAAAGCTGCTTTAGAGCCAGAGAACCAGGTCAGCAAAGCTGCTTTAGAGCCAGAGAACCAGGTCAGCAGAGCTGCTCTAGAGCCTAAGAACCAGGTCAGCAGATCTGCTCTAGAGCCAGAGAACCAGGTCAGCAGAGCTGCTGTAGAGCCAGAGAAAACAGGTCAGTAGAGCTGCTTTAGAGCAAGAGAACCAGGTCAGCAAAGCTGCTTTAGAGGGAGAGAACCAGGTCAGCAGAGCTGCTTTAGATCCAATGGATCAGGTGGGCAGAGCTACTCTAGAGCCAGAGAACCAGGTCAGCAGAACTGCTTTAGAGCCATAGAACTGGGTCAGCAGAACTGCTTTAGAGCCATAGAACCGGGTCAGCAGAGCTGCTTTACAGACAGAAAACCATGTCAGCAGAGCTGTTGTAGAGCTAGGAACCAGGTCAGCAGAGCTGCTCTAGAGCCTAGGAACTAGGTCAGCGGAGCTGCTCTAGAGCCAGAGAACCAGGTCAGCAGAGCTGCTGTAGAGCCAGAGAACCAGGCCAGCAGAGCTGTTTTAGAGCCAGAGAACCAGGTCAGCAGAGCTGCTTTAGAGCCATAGAACCAGGTCAGCAGAGCTGCTTTAGAGCCAGAGAACCAGGTCAGCAGAGCTGCTTTAGAGCCAGAGAACCAGGTCAGCAGAGCTACTCTAGAGCCAGAGAACCAGGTCAGCAGAGCTGCTGTAGAGCCAGAGAAACCAGGTCAGTAGAGCTGCTCTAGAGGGAGAGAACCAGGTCAGCAGAACTGCTTTAGAGCCATAGAACCGGGTCATCAGAGCTACTTTACAGCCAGAGAACCAGGTCAGCAGTGTTGTTGTAGAACCAGAGAACCAGACCAGCAGAGCTGCTCTGTAGCCTAAGAACTATGTCAGCAGAGCTGCTCTAGAGCCAGAGAACCAGGTCAGCTGACCTGCTGTAGACCCATAGAGACCAGGTCAGCAGAGCTGCTTTAGAGGGAGTGAACAAGGTCAGCAGGCCTGCTTTGGAGCTAGAGAACAAGGTCAGCAGAGCTGCTTTAGAGCCAGAGAACCAGGTCAGCAGAGCTGCTCTAGCTGACACTGACTGACACACTGAGTGACTGACACTGACTGACACGGACTACTCTCTACTACTCTCTACCACTCACTCTCTACTACTCTACTACTCAAATTTTACTACTCTACTACTCTCTCTGCTAACTATCAACTACTCTCTACTACTCGCTCTCTACTACCCGCTCTCTACTACTCACTCCCCACTACTCACTCTCTCCTAGTAGCTCTCTACTACTCTTGACTACTCTCTCCACTACTACTCACTCTCTACTATTCACTCTACTACTCACTCTCTATTACTCACTCTCTACTACTCTCCACTACTCGCTCTCTACTACTCGCTCTCTACTACTCTCTCTACTACTCACTCTCTACTACTAACTTGCTACTTCTCACTCTCTACTACTCTCTCTACTACTCACTCTATTACTCTCTACCACTCTCTCCCACTCTCTCTACTACTCATCTACTCACTCTCTACTACTCATTCTTTATTAATCTCTCTACTACTCTCTACTACTCACTCTCCATTACTCACTCTCCACTACTCACTCTCCACTACTCACAATCCACTACTCACTCTCCACTCACTCTACTACTCACTCTACTACTCACTCTCTACTACTCGCTCTCTACTATTCACTATCTACCACTCTACTACTCTCTCTACTTCTCACTCTACTACTCACTCTCTACTACTCACTCTCTATCACTCTCTACTACTCTCTCTATCACTCTCTACTACACATTCTATACTACTTGCTCTCTCCTACTCGCTCTCTATTACTCTCTACTATTCATCTACTACTCACTCTCTACTACTTACTCTACTACTCACTCCCTACTACTCTCTATTACTCTCTACTACTCACTCTCTACTACTCTCTCTACTACTAACTACTACTCTATACTACTCACTCTACTACTCACTCTCTACTCTCTATTACTCACTCTCTACCTCTCTCTGCCTCTCTCTCTCTCCTACTCTCTACCTCTACCTCTACACCTCTGACTCTACCTCTACACCTTTACACCTCTACCTCTACACCTCTCTCTACCCGCACACACACACATATATATATATATATACATATATAAGCATATGCATTTATATATATGTTTGTATATATATACATACATATATACACATATATAATCTGCACATCAATATAAATACAAATATAAATGCATGCCTACATATACATATACGCATACATATGCATGTTATGTACATGAAAGTTTGAAAAACACTAATACAAGCAAAGCTAAAAAGCCACCTAATTACAAATAGTATTGCTTTAACTCAAACAAGGGCGAGACCTATTGCATATTCAATGCTTGTTTACTTTGGTTCCATCAAGAAGGCATTCTACTCTACCCCTCCTTGCATCATCTTACTCCTCTTTTACTATACAGGTCCCCCAAATCAAACCTTTCTAAACTCTTCTCTCTTTTCTACCCCTCCCCAACCCTTCTCAACCCAAATAACTGACTAACATACCCACCACTAAAATTACTTTCATGTTTCGCCATACTAATTCAACACTAATCCTGATGGGTTCCAGAGTAGCATGCTAATTGCGCTTCAAAACCCCATCAGGGGTAGCAAACGCTACATAAATACAAACCTCTTTCCCTTAACTATCCCGCCACCTACCCTTCTCTACCCAAATAACTGAATAACATATACACTACTCAAATTATTTCACATTTTACTATACTAATTTTCAACACTAATCCTTTATGAGTTCCGGAGTGGCGTGCTACTCGCCAGAAAGTGCTTCAACATCCACCAGGAGTAACAAGTGCTGTATGAATGCAAACCTTTCTTCCTCATTTATCCCTCCGCTATACTTCTCACTCCAAATAACTGACTTTTATCCACCACTGAAATTACTTTCATATTTCACCATATTAATTCAACACTAATCCTTTATGGGCTTCCTGAATAGCATGTTTCAACACCCCATCAGGGGAACAAGCGCTATATAAATACAAACCTTTTTTCCTCCTCTATCCTTCTGCTATCATTCCAAATCCAAATAACTGAATAACCTATCCACCACATAAAATATACTTGCATGTTTCACTATACTAATTCAACATTAATCCTCTATGGGTCCCGGAGTAGCATGCTACTCGCCGAAAAAGCGCTTCGACACCTCGTCAGGGGTAATAAGCGCTATATAAATGCAATTACAATACATTACAATACAATACTACTCACTCACTACTACTCTCTACTACTCACTCTCTACTACTCTCTACAACTCTCTACCTTAGAACACACCACAATTCCAAAAATGAGTATGGTACCATCAACAAATGATTTATAATGTAACTAAAGTCCTAAAACCTTCTATTAACTGTAATGCTTTTAATGAGGTGCTAGCATGTATATTGGTCCCAAGATGACTGCCAACACTTCTTGGATGAAGAGCTGACAGCCAATCAGATCTCACGATGAGATGTGTGGTTAGGCTCCACCCAGATATATATGTATTTTTTTCCTTTAATATCTAAAAAAATACTGAACAGATTTCCACCATTTAACAAAACAGCATGACTCTGAACCAAGGTCGACCATTCTGCCAAATTTGTTATAATTCCGATCAGAAGTTCGGGCTTTAGCTGCGATTAAAGGTCCCTATGGAAAAGTGCATGTGGAAAACATGTTTTGGGACCCCCTTTTTTCTCGGCCCCCGCTTGACGAATCACCCCAAGACTTTCAGAATAGGAGCGGACTGGAGCTGGCCACCAGTTTTGAAAATTTTGTGAAGATTTGTCAACCTGCGCCAAAGTTATTCCAAATAGAATGTTGCGGATTTCCTTTGGCTAATAGGTCCTAACTATAACTATCTACTGGCGAATATATATATATATATATATATATATATATATATATATATATATACATACATATATATTTCCAAAAACAGCCCCAATCCAGTTCAACTCCACACAAGGCAAGGAAACAGCAGCACAGACAGGCACAAGCACCTTGTAAGTATTCTTATCTTTATTTAATTATCAGCATCGGTGCGGGCATCAGACCAATGTGTTTCAGTCATAGCCTTCAACAGGGTCATAGAGTTTAAATGTGTAAACAGTACTTTTATAGGGACTCACATTGTTAAAACTCCTCCATTAAAAACAACGCATAGACCGCTGTACATTAAAGGAATGGCACAAGTCTTTCACCATATTGAATTTTATCTAATATATAACTTACATGATATCATTGAAATTTTCTATAATCATTCTCAATTCAATCACATTTTTTATATACGTATAAGACACTAAAATCCATTTGCATTCCTATGATCTGTAATTTTTATATTTCAATCTACATTAATGTAAGGTTGTTATACTCAGTCTTAGTAAATTACCCAATTTACATTATTGCTCCATTTACATTTGTATTTGATTATATACATGGTATATGCATATTTACTTATTTGTTTATAGTGCTTCATATCACAGTGTGGTTTCTAGTACTATAAATAACAGATGCTCTTATGATCCAAGTTAATATTGCTCTATTTACTGTCCTCAGAAAGACAGAGTGCTAAGCCATCCTCGCCAGGATATAAACTTGTTCTATGAAAGTGTCGGCAGTGAGAGTTAACTGTAATTTCTGCCAGTCGTGAAAATGCCAGCCAACAAGGAGGTCGTAAATGTGATGCAGTAGGCAGGGCATGACTGATGAAGTCACTTTTGACTTCTGTCCTGAAAGCATGTGTATTTATTAACCACAGATGCCTTGAAGATAATACATACTTCTTATGACCAAGCGTGTGGGTTCGTGTGAGTCAGCAAATTGCAGATATACACAAATTCAATTTTGAATACCTAATTAATATTGCAGTATGTGCCTGCAGTAGTTTACTCTGTAGCATTTTGTAGGCGCCAGGCTCTTCCCGCATAAAAACATAATAAAGTGTGGACGAGAAGGGGAGGGGAGGGAAGGCATGGAACAGATGTAGAAGGGAGCACGTGGACCATATACAGCTTTCTGACCTTCACACACTGAATTATATATATATATATATATATATATATATATATATATATATATATATATATATATATATATATATATATATATATATTTGTAGGGTCTTCCCCAAACTTTTTGCCTTCTCCCTTCTGTTTTCTTAAACCCTTTTTGATGGCTTTTAGGACTCTGTGCATGTTACCAGTGCTAACCAGAGTTAAAGTGTTTGTGTTCTCTCCTTTAAACATGATAGAATTGGCCTACACCTAATAAGCACTGATAATGCCACCCACTTAAGTAGCCTTTTAAACATGTCTCATGCCTTCCATTGCAGCCTGTGTGTGTGCAGTTTTAAACTGCCATTTCAACCTGGCAAAAATTACATATTGCCAGGCCTAAGCCTTCTTTTTTAATAAATATGTCACCCTTAATGTAGGCCCTAAATAGTCTACAGAGCAGTGTATTTAAAATGTTGGACATGTAGTTTTAACTTTTACATATCCTGGTAGTGAAATAAACTCTTAAATTCTTTTTTCATCACAGCAAGGTCTACTTCTACCATAGGATAACATTGCATTACCTTAATACATTTAATAAGTGATAACATTCAATTGGAAGTAAGTTGGAATGTTGAGCTTAGTCTAAACCATTGTAATTTAAAACCCTCTTTTATGGTAACGTTGGATTTTAAGTCACTATTCTGAAAACACCTGTTTTTGAAAGTTGTCGTTTTCTTGTCTCAATCATTTAGTGCCTGCACCAGGTTTCCTGGGTCACATGACTATTTGTAATTAGCAGTTGGTCTTTGCGTAATGCTCCCAGACAGTGAGACAAAGGGATAATAGGTGTTGGCAGGAATGGCCATCTCAGACTTGATGGGGGCAGAGCTGGCACTTACCACACTTGCACATCACAGAGGCTTTTGCTTCAGCTCACTTACAAAAAAGTTTGACACTAGTATTTTGTGTCACCTGACAAGCTGAGACCAAGGCAGGGAGGCGGGATATTCCAAATACCTCTGGGGGTGGAACTCTCGAGAAATGTTATCTACTTCAAAACTGGCACCAGGATAAATAGTGGACGCCCAGACGCAACTCTTCAGCACACTTCAGGACCTGTGGATTCTACTGAAGAAGGACTGATGTGCTGCATTGTTGCCAGAATCGCTACTCTTCTGCCCTACTAGTTGAGAAGGAAACTGGGGAAGTGATTGCAAGGGTCAGCTGACTGGCCTCCTGTTCTGAGCTACCGAGACATAACAAGCTCCAGAGGCCTTGCTGAATGTGTGCTGTGATCTGCTGCCTGGACCTGGATGCTACCTGCCTGAGCCCTGCTGGCCTCTGCTGGAGTGAGTTCCTGATCCCCGAGAGATGCCCCTCAGGTCCCAGACCCTTGGTGTGAAAAGTTTTATTTATTTTATTTATTTATAAAGTTTTGTATAGCGCGAACAAGACCAAGATGGGTATCAGAGCGCTTCACAATTTGGAGTGTTGTAAATATAAAAAGGGAGTAAATCCAACGTCATTTGAGAATGCATGCAAGGAACAATGACGAAGGGGGTATAAAAGAACGTCACATTTAAGTAATAGAAAGCATGCTGAGAGAAGAACAAACGTAACTTATGAAAGTATTACCGAACAACTCTGGGCTCCACAAGTGATATTATAATATATTAGTTAATCCAAGGGCGGTGCGTGAGATAGACGAGCCATGGTCATTTAAGGCAAAAACTTGTTCGTAAGGATTTTTTTCACTTCCTTTTTGAAAGAAGTCGTTGATGAGATTCTGTTGACTTCCAGAGGGAGAGAGTTCCAGATCTTCGAGGCTGAGCCTGAGAAAGCTCTGTGCCTCATTCTCTTTTTGCACAAAATCTGTGGTTTCAAGAGGAAAGAGTTTTCACTTCTTGATGGTCTACCCCCACCTGATCGTTCAAGCTTTTGTGCCAGGTAACAGAGGTATTGAAATGGAGGGCTTTATGAGTCATGCAGGCAATCTTTAGTTGTATTCTTGCTTCAAATGGCAACCAATTTAGGGATTTTAGGGACAGGGAAATGTGAGCATTTCTAGTTTTACCTGTAATCAATCTGGCTGCGGCATTCAAGGAAGCTCTTAGTGGGGCCAAGGTATATTTGGGGAGGCCAGAGAGCGTAGCACTGCCTTGGTCTAGCCTCAACAAAACAGGCACTTGAACGACCTGCTTGACGTCATCTTCTGGAAGGAATGGTTTGAGATTCCTAAGTATTCTCATCTGGTGGTTAGCACCCTTGCATAACTTCCTAATATGATTCTTCATGTGCAGGTGGATGTCCAGGGTGATTCTGAGAGATTTGGCTGAGTCAATATTGTGGGGAGAGCAGTTGAGGGCTGTGAGGAGTGTCATCCAGCGGTCTATCTTGGGGGTGTGATTAGGTAGAGATATGATAAGGAAAATCCGTTTTGGAGATGTGGAGCAGGAAGCGGATCTCCGTCAGCCAGTTTTGAGTATTCGTCAGGGTAGAATTGAGTGAAGTGAAATCTTCAGAAGAGGTGATTTTCAGGTAAAGCTGCATGTCATCCGCATACATGTGAAAAAGAGTGTTTGAGGAATTTAGTGCATTTGCTAATGGTTCCATGAATATGTTAAAGAGTATGGGATGTAAGGCAGACCCTTGTGGGACCCCCATGGAAATTGCAAAGAGCTGGGATAAGGATTGATTCATCTTGACACTTTGGGATCTGTTGTGCAGGAAGGACAAGAACCATTGCAATACCAGACCGGAAAGGCCCATCCTGTGCTCAAGAATGGATAAAAGGGTGTTGTGATTAACAGTGTCAAACTCAGAAGAAAGGTCTAGGAGGATTAGGAGGCAGTATTCGTTTTGGTCTAGCATTTTTAAAATGTCATCCATAATGTGAGTGAGCACCGATTCCATGCTGTGGCCACTTCGTAAAGCAGATTGTTGTTGATCCAGGAGTTGGGAATTCTGTAAGTGAGTGCAGAGTTGCAATATCACACAATTTTCTAGGAGCTTAGCCAGGCCGGGGAAGTTGGAGATAGGGCAGAAGTTGTTGCATTAGGTTTTTTCAGAATGGGTGTAACCTGAGCTACTTTTAGGCATTTGGGGATCGTGCCCTGTGATAATGAAGCGTGGACAATCTTTGTCCACAGGGGGATAAAGGCATCCTTAATTTCTTTGTATACCTTCAGTGACAGCGGATCGCTGAAGAGATTAGAAGGGTTGATACTTAGAAGGGGTTTTGTAGATGTCTCTTTTGCTGAGGGAAGCGGAAGTACTCCATGAGCCATTGTTCTTGGTGCTAAGATTAAGTGCTTCGAGCCTCTCAGAGTGAGAGAGAGGAGATGCAATCTCGTACCCTGACAGAAGAGCCTTCTTAGATTCAAGGTCAGTACTGATGAGATTTGTTTTCTCCTTAAAAAAGCAGCCACTTCGTCTCATTAAGGCGAGGCGTCTCCTGGGATAGGGGGGTTAGGTGCTTTCACCAATTGTTGCTTAACAATTTTTAAAAGGTTTCTTGGGGCGATTTGAGGTTTGGTTAAGTTGGGATCTGACGTAATCAGCCTTAGCACTCTTGATTCTTTTATTATAGGAACTCCTTATCAATCTAAGGACTTTTAAATGATCAGAGGAGGGTTTAGATCTCCAGGATTGTTCTGCTGCCCTTAAGGTGAGGCGGTCCGAGTTTAGATTGTTGTTGTACCAAGGTTTGGAGACATTTGAAGAGGCATTTTATGTTGTAGTGGAGCTATGGAATCCATGATATTAGAGATAGTAGGGTTATAGAAGTCAGTGAGTTCAAGAACATCTGTCATGCCGATTATTGTGAAGACAAGGCAAATTGTTAGATCTTCGGTGTTGATATTCCTGAGGTCCTTTTTCCATTGCTTAATTTTCTTTAGTTCCCTATCATAAATACATGGAGAGAATGCTCCTGGCTAAGCTTGCAGTTAAATCATAAGAATTTCTTGAGACCAGAGAGTGAGCGGGACAGAACCCTCTAGAAAGCATTTGATCTTGTTAGTGGAGACTCCAGAAAGCTGGGCAGTAAATCCTAAATAGTACTGTCTGTCTCATCAAAAGGATATTATTGGAGACTGTAGATATTTAGCAAGCAAATCATTGGCTTGTGTGTTGAGATTTAGTTGAGTTCCCTTTCCAAGAAAAGGAGAAATCCAGAGGTTTTGGGTTTCTCGCTAGAGGAAACGGGCATGTTTGTGCTTAGATCTTGCCGCCCACCAACTCGAAGCTCCTGCGAACTTGACTCTTTGCATAACAGCTACTGCTATCGATGCACAGCAATTTAAAATCTGCACTTTGTACTGCAGCATCGACATCCAGCAGTGACCGGCAAATTGAATCTCCAGCAATGACCATCTGCGATGTCTGACACGATCTTTGTCCCAAAGTGACGATCATCCGCAAACACCCATCCTGCTCTTCACCCTGACAAAAAATGAGGATGCTGCCTGAGTAGGGTTTCACCCCTCTCACCCAGTAACCCAATTTTCTACAATATGATATCCAAACATGAGGTAAGAGCTGACCCAAAGCCCACTTCTTGGATTATTGTATCGTAGACCATAGATTTTCGACAGCAGACAAATATAACACCCTTTCGAAAACAAAATGACACAATGTAAATTTTATTTTATCATAACGATTTTCCTTGAATTTTGTTTCTTCTGAGATCGCAGCAACGCGCGACGGGTAAGCTAGTTATGTATAAAGCATTAAAAAAAATTATGATGGAAATATTTTAAAATATTTTAATTAAAAAAATACAAATATATTTATGTTTTAAGTTCACAATGTGATTAAATATGTTATCATAAAATAACATTTATTTTTTAATCATTCTTACATTTTGCAACACTGAATTAATTTTAGATACATACATTTAAAAAGTTGGAATAACATATTTGCATTTAACATTGTTTCTTATGGGGTTCTATTTTAAGACCCTGTCTGTGTTATTTTCCAGGGAAGGTGTTGCGGTATCAGTGGTTGGGCATTAATAACCTAGGGCCAGATGTAGGTAAATGAGATTTACCGATTTTTAATTACCGAATTTTACCGATTCGGTAAATCTGAGGGGTGGATATGTAGGAACATCCAGATGTTCCTTTTACCGAATCGGTAAATATCTGTATTTACCGATTCGGTAAATACCGACCGGTAATGCCCCATTCATTCCTATGGGCTTTGAAGCCCATAGGAATGAATGGGGCATTACCGGTCGGTATTTACCGAATCGGTAAATACCGATTCTGACAAGGGTGCAGGGGGTGTCACTTTGACACCCTCTAGCACCCCCAAAAAAGGTTCGGGGGCCATGTGGCAGGCATACCTGCCCTAAGGGCAGGTCTGCCTGTCATATGGCACAGGTGTGCATGCACACATGTGCATGCACACCAGAATCGGTATTTTACCATCAAATAGTATTTGATGGTAAAATACCGATTCTGTAATGCTTGTGGGACTCAGAAGAGTCCCACCTACATATCAATTTTACCGAATCGGAAAAAATACCGATTCGGTATTTTACAGAATCGGTAAATTTACCGATCGGTAAATTTACCGATTCTGTAAAATACAGGGCCCTACATCTCAAATTGCATTTACCGGTCGGTAACGGCCGAATTCGGCCGTTACCGACCGGTAAATGCCTACCTACATCTGGCCCCTAGACTTGTAAATTTGCTTCCACCCCCTATTTTGAATAACTTTGAATAACTTTACATTTGTAAATGGTGAATAGCAAAAGTGTAAAAGTAAACTTAGACGTGTACTATACTCACAAGTATAAAATACCTTTGTGAATAGCCCTGATAACGAACATGTTAGCAGAGGATCCTAAGAGCTATATCCCAATATAATCTGTCCCCTCAAATAGGTTTCTGCCATTTGGAATTCGTAACAGCTACTGGGAGAAATTTTTGTTCTGATACCATTTGATGCTGATTGGAATCTGGGGTAGAAAATGTCCTTGGGAATTTCGATTGAAGGATGCGAAATAGATTCTTGTCGCCTATGTAAGAAAATGAATACTGCCATTGAGGTAATATCAATAATAAGTCCAGAGTGACAGACTTCACACAACACACTGCCAACCGTTCTGTGATTTACCCTCTTGTCTGTCTTTTCCATCCTAGCCCTTACAAAAACTGGTTGATTCATTTAGCATACAGAATTTACCTTTCCTAAACAGAGCATACAACCACCATCTAAAAACACATTCCTGTGATCTCTACTATGTCTCTCTCTTTCCTATCTACCATCAGAAAGCAACAGGAGCAGCAAAGTAACTTTTTTTATGGTTTTGAGTGACAGATAATGCCTTTCGATATCAGCTTTCTCCTGTTTGTTCCTTTGGCTTTCCACCATCCGGTTGGAGTTAGCCGTATGGCCTTTGAGGAATGGGGAGGCTTTGAAGATCTGATGGTGTTTTTGTGATGCTATGAATGGTCTTCTGGTTGGACTATATTTGGTTCTGATTTATTGTTGCTGGTTCTGCGAGTTCCCGCTGTTGGTATTTTGGTTGCGCAGCCTTTGCAAGCCTAGTGTGCCTCTTATGGCTTCTGAGTTTTGGTGCTGTCTTCTTCACCCTCATTTAAGTTGTTCTTTATCACTGCCTCTCTCATGACCACTAGATTTCCCCCTTGTTCTGTGGGGGGGGGGGGGGGGTAGTGGCTCTGATTGGGTGGTTCATTGGAATATATGTGTGATACAGTTGGTTGATTTTTTATGGACAAAGGTTTCCCTCTTCTATTCACTAAAATGGTCCTTATGCCTGCTTTGCATTTCCTCCCAATTATTTCCTCCATGCAGTATTCTAATTTGCGTGCTGGCCTGCTGTCTTGCAGACCCTGTTAGGTGGATCATAGCACTCTGCTCTTTTGAGATTTTTTTGGCCGGAGGCTATGGCTAGTCAGAGTTGCTTGATGCCTAAGCTCACTTGGTACCTTGGTAGGCACTGCTTGGTCCAGTTTGTGGCATCTCTGCTGAGTGGGAGATTTCTGTATGACCCTAACTGCTGTTTTGCAGCCAGGGAGTCTCTGCCAGAATTCGGGACCTTTGCTGGGAAGCTGATTCTTCAGGGTTTTTTCACTCTTGTTTGGGTTGTCCCTGAGTAGTGCTTTGGAGGTTTCGGTGTGAGACTCCGGCTTGTTCTTCGACTTCTCTGTGGTCAAATGGTGTCTGTTTGTGTACATCCTCATGTTCTAAAGAATGTAACCAGGAAGACAGATGAGGAAATAATGCCCCATTACTTACTAATAATCTTCAATACTCTGAATCCCTGTCTTCCTCATCACATTCCTGCGTTAAATCCATTCTGCCCCTTTTGCATCTGCCTATTGTCTGGGTGTGCTTGGTAGTACAGCAAGTGTGCTGAAGATCACTCCTTCTGGCAGACAGGAAGTTTTTCTACAAATCCCTCTAATCCGCACCTCGAGATTTGGTGGCAGAAATTTGCTCATGTCTGGAGCAGGGCATGTTCAAAAGACTTCTGAAGACATGGCTGTCTTAATGTATCATTGAGCTATAATAAGTGGCAATAACATGACATAACAAGGGAAGGTGCCATACTCATGGACAATTGGGATATGTTTTTGTTTCTATCTGTTGAAGGAAACACACATAATTTCTTAAGGACTATGAGAGAAAGACTAGGGGTCAGATTAGTGAAGATTACCTATAAGTAATCGGGGCTCTAAAACTTTTATACCAAGAACAACTATTAACTGACATACACAACAGGACATTTTTACTTGACAACTGTTAAGCAGTGGGCTAATCAAAGAAACCGATCAATGTTTATGAATATTTGAAATCTCTACACCATAATTTTTATTCCTGTTTGCAATTGCACTATATGCTTCTTTTCCTGAAAGGCTGCAGCTCGTTAATTTGACAAAATAGTTTTACTAAACTCCAACACAGAGCTAAGGCATCAAATACCTTTCCTGAGCATGCAAATAAAATGCAAACTTGAACTGAAAGTTTGAAAGTCTTGTGTTTAGTTTAGCATGACACAAAGCAGACTAGTTGGAAGAAAGTTTTATAGAGTAATTCATGTCAAGCTGTTGGAGCAGGTTTTCAGGAAACAACCGCCTTTTACTGGATCTATAGTAAGCGCTTTTAGAGTTCAGTTCACCTTGTATAAACAAGGTACATTTTAAGCCATGGTTTTGGCGGGGCTTTGTAGACTCGTCTGCAGCTCTCATGCTCCATCGTGCAGTTGCCGCGCTACTCGAATCATAGGGCCATATGTATCAAGCCTTTTGTGATTCGCAAACGGCCTTTTTGCATGTTTTGGGATGTATGAAACATTCCCAAAATAAGGAATTGCAAACTTGTGCGATTCCTTATTTTGCCATAGCATTTAGGGAATCGCAAATTTGCGATTCCTTAAATGCTATGTATGTAGCATTTTTGGCTAGCGAATTTTGGTTAAGGAATCGCAAATTACCACCAACTTGTAGTTGGTGGTAATTTGCGATTTCTTGTAAATATGCACAATTGTGCATTTGTGAGGGTGGCATATGATGCACATACATGCCCATTGGGCATGTATGTGCGCCATATGCACACACTTGTAATTTACAGGGGTGCAGCAGGGTGTCCTTGAGACACCCCTGCACCGTTGCAAAAATTCACAAATTGTGATTAGCAATTTGCGAATCCGCAATTTGAGAATTATTTGGAAATCATTCCTATGGGCCTCCTGGCCCATAGGAATGCATTGGAAAATATTCCTTAATTGCGAATTCGCAAAATGCGAATTCGCAGTTAAGGAAGCTTAAGGAATCGCAAATTAAATGCGATTTTGTTCATACATACCATTTTGCATTTCCTAAATAGCGATTCCTTAAAATTCGCTATTTAGGAAATGCAAAATAGTTTGATGATACATTTGGCCCATAGGTCTCAATACAGAGGTGTAGTAAAGGTGCCATGCTTTCTAATGCAAACACGGAAAGTGATCTCTGACTAATGTCTGTTTTGCAAAATATAGAAATAATGAAGATTCAGGGAACACTCGTGGACCTTTGCCCCAGTACCACAACACCAGCTGCACCACTGAAAACGATGCCCTTCAATGAGCAGAGACTGTCTTTTGAGATAACAATTACTTTCGTGCATAGATCCGATTCTTTACATTTAACTAATTGTTTAAAGCGCTTAATTTAGGAGTTTGTTAAGTCTGGTTCATGCAAACAGTAGCTTACTCAGAATTCTGAGTTCTTCGTACTACTTTGGAGAAATGTACACTTTAAGGGAATGTTAAAAATGGGACCCAAGAAAACCCCTGCTCACCCCCTTGGTAGCTTGGCACTAGCAGTCAGACTTACCTCAGAGGCAATGTATAAAGTATTTGTACATAACACACACAGTAACACAGTGAAAACACTACAAATACACACCAGACCAGTTTAGAAAATTAAACAATCTTTATCTAAACCAAGCAAGATCAAAATAACACAAATCCAACATACATAAGCAAAGATATCACTTTTTAAAGGTTTAAGCAATTCTGTCCATAGGACTCTATGGATGCGGTGATTTTAGCACAAAGTACCTTTGATGTGCCACAATCCAAGATAAAAATCAACCATAAAGGTGGGAGGCATTGGAAAACAAACACTAGCGATGTGTCGATTCTTGAGTGTTCCAGCCTCAGACCGGGGGTGCATCAATTCCTTTAGCCACACAGCAGGTCCTGCGTCAGAGCAGGGGTCTCAGTCATTGGAGACTCGGTGCTCTGAACTCGGGCATTGGTGATTCTTCGGGCCATGAACAGGCGCTGCATCAATTTTTCAGTCGCACCATGGTGATGCATTCATTTTTCAAATGCACAACAAGCTTGCTGTGGAAAAAACAGCGCTGGAAAGGAGATGCGTGGATTTTCATCTCTCGAAGCAGCCAAAACATCTCCAAGGGCCCAGAACTGGACTTAGGAGGTCACAATTCCCAGCAGGGAAGTTCAGGGAAGCTGCAGATAAAGTCTTTGATGGTCCTGAAAAGTCCAACAGGAACACACACAAGCCATTGGAGAACCTTGAAACAGCGGTATTCAGAAAGCAATGTCCAGTTCTTTCACTGCCCACAGACAGAAGCAGCAACTGCAGCCCGACCCAGCAAAGCAACACACAGCAAAAGGGCAGTATATTCCTAACAGCTCTTCTTCTTGGCAGAGTCCCCAGTCCAGAAATGTTCTAAAAATTTGGGATTACAGGTCTAATACTTGCATCCCTTTTGGCCTTTGAAGTAGGCATACTTCAAAGGAAATTGTTTGTAGTTCACAAAATCCTACCTTGGCCCTGACTTGGCTCCAGACAAACTACAGGGGGTGTGGAGACAGCATTGTGACAGTACAGGCAGTGGCAGGTCTGAGACATGGATACAAGGCTACTTATGTAAGTGGCACAATCAGTGCTGCAGCCCCACTTGTAGTATTTGATTTACAGGCCCTGGGCACACACAGTGCACTTTACTAGAGACTTACCAGTAAATCAAATATGCCAATCACCGAGAAACCAATTACCAATAAAATCCAGGGAGAGAGCATGTTCACTTTAGCACTGATTAGAGGTTGTAAAGGGTCCAGGGTCCTAGAGCCAACAAAAAAAGGGTCAGAAAAATAGGAGGCAAATGGCAGACATTCTTGGGATAAACCTGCAAAATGGGTCAGGTCCAAGAGGGATGTACCTATTGTCTTCTAATGCAAAAGATGTACTGAATTCACTTGCGATGTACTAGAAAGAGTGGTTTGCTTCAGGTGAATTACGATGAAACTATGGAGCCTATTTTTGCACAAGGGACTTTCATTGTCTACACATGTTCTTTGCAAAAAGTGACCAAATTATTGAGAGCCGGAGTACCAAATATAGCTCCTCACCAAGTGTAAGCAACATAATTATACTCTACCCTAATACATCTTGCGGGGCAAATGGATCTTCTAAATAGAGGGAACATTATAAAACTGTGCTCATCCCTCCCTGGTCTGGAAGCAATTAATTTGAAGGACATTGAATCAGTTGCCTTACTTCCTCCGTCCGGGCTTTATACCGGTTATATTAATGACCCACTGTAAGCAAGCCGTGAGATCCACCAAGAACGAACTCGGAGCCATAAGAACCAACCAGAAACCCCACAAATCAATTCAGCTTAGGGCAAAAAGTGAGACCAAACCTCCAATGGTGAGCTCGGGTGAGATGATGATCATCATTAGTGTGTCTGTTCACAGCCGAACATATATAAACCATAAATCGAGAAACACAGACTTGGACGGACATGGTTATCTGCTTCTGAACAGCGAGGCCCTAGTGAACGAAGAAGAAAGCATCTGCCCACCTTGACCATCAACATGTGCACGGAATGCCAGGGGGCTCACAGAATCAACCAACAAAAAAGAGGCAATCGCATTTGTAAGTTTGTTTGACATAGTCTCTGTGCAAGAAATGTGGACCCTGGACTCAGCCCCCTGGCAGGATTTCACGGTTTTTGAATCTCTGGCAAACGCATCTACAGCAGAGGGGGTCACGGATCAGAGGGGATTTTCTATTAATGTGAAGAATGAGCAGGTGGCAGCAACATCCATTTCTAAAAGAGGGAAAAGCGACTACATCATGATTTGTGTAACTCTGACCCTAAAAACTCTAGACAGGTGTAGGAAGCATTTATCTACATCTGGCGAAGCCCAAGCATGAAACGACATTAGCTCTGTTACTCCCACTGCTGAGAGAACTAAAATAGACCGACACTGACTCATTATGGCGACTTACTGGAGATTTCAACACCAATTTAATGAATATAGGGCCATATGTATCAAAATCTTCTTTTGCGATTCTCAAATAGCCATTTTATGCCAATTGCTATTTGAGAATCGCAAAATGCTATGTATGTAGGATTTGCAATACATTTTGCAAATCCTACCTTTTTGTTAATTGCGAATCTCAAATTGCGATTAGCAATTAAGGAATACCTCACAATTCACTCCTATGGGCGTAGAGTCCCATAGGAATGAATGAGACGACATTCTCAATTTGCGATTAGCAATTAGAGAATCGCAAACTGAGAATGCAATTTCAAGGGTGCAAGGGTGTCAAAAGGACACCCTGTTGCACCCCTGAAATAAGCATGGGTGCACATGTGTTGCACATACATGTCCTAAGGGCATGTATGTGTTTCACATTGCACTTTGAAAAATGCAAAGAAGTGCATTTTTCAAAGAAATCGCAAATTACCACCAACTTGAAGTTGGTGGTAATTTGCGATTCCTTAAGGCCAAATTGCACTTTTTTGTTGCTTCTTACATTGCATTTAAGGAATCGCAAAATTTGCGATTCCTTAAGTGCAATCGCAGATTTGCCTTCATACATACCATTTAGCAAAATTGCGGCAGCAAATGCCAAAATTCTGCGAATTTCGGAGTTTGCAATCGCAATTTTGCTTGATACATATAGCCCATAGAGTCTAACAACAGCTGGCAGAAGCTCGAGGGCCAAATAAGCAATTTCCCCGAGGTGAAGGCCCAATTCCAAGGACCAGATAAACATGGAAAAAACTCGATTTGGCCCTCAATAATCTGTGATTATGCCTCCTAAATGGCAGATTTAACACAGACTCGCCAGTGTCCTATACACATTCCTTTCCTAGTACATTAGCAGCACTGGATTATACATGGACGTCAATAGCCCACTTCCAGATTATTAGCAAATTCAAGGTGCACCCCTCCTTAGCGAGTGACCATGCGATGCTGAAATGCAAGATGGAGCCTTGGAGTATTCGCTGCACCAAGCAGAATCACATAGGCATTCAGGAGGAACTTGAATCAATCAAGAGAATAAACTGATTCATGAAGGTTCAGGGGGGACTAAAACTGACAATTAAAATGTTCCTAAAGGATTTAACAAGCAAAGCAGCAGGGGCCATTACAATTAAGGATGCATGGAGGTAATGGATCACATTCCTTGAAGAGGCTGAAGCGAGTAGCAACATACAAGAAAGAGCACGGGGCAGCTAACAGGGGCAAAATAACGCTCAATTAATGAAGTTTAAAATGGAAATAATAAAAATAAAGTGGCAACTAAACAGAGCTCTCAGAACAATGCCAAAGTAATGCCAAAACAAAGTTAACAGGATAAGAAGGTCCTAGAGGAAACAGATACATGCACAAAAATCAGGAGGAAGAAGTGAATCAATGTTGCAAGCTCATGAGATCATCAGATCAAAAACCCAGAGGAAATTCTGAGCTTGCATAAATGGCATGGAGTGACCCACATCCCACGAAGACGTCCTGATAGTCTGCCAGCACAACAGGAAGCTTTTATTTAAAAAATTATACAACGATTCTGCATCTCCTCCACTAGGGCGGAGGAGCGTCATCCCACTGCTTTCGCGCAGTGCGAGAAGCAGAAACATAAAATGGTAATAACTACCATTTTATGTTTCTGCTTCCCGCACTGCGAGAAAGCCGAAGGTTTTTTTGGGGGGATGGAGCTGATCGGCACAGCTCTCTGGCAGGGGAGGAGTGGTTTGCCCATTGCTGAGGGCGCTGAGGCTCCCGGGGCCGACCAAACCAGTCATGCACACTCTATAGTTCTCCGTGCATGCTGCAATGCAGCCTACATGGAGAACATGGCCTCCCCGTAAGCCCCTTCCTGGGCGGGGTCCCAACCAATCATAACTCTCCACTGGAGCGTTGTGATTGTCTTAGTGGAGGGGAGGGAGGCTGCCTGCTTCCTGAGGACGCAGGACACGGCCGGCGAAAAGGTAGGTTTACATTTTATTTATTCATTACATTAACACCCCTGTGCGACTCCCCACTCCATGCGCAGACTACTCAAATCCTCAACATTGTCAAAACCCCATAGCTCAGCTCCATAAAGAGCTGTGCGAATTGCTTTGGTATTATAGACCGTGAAGGCCGGAGCAACTTGCCTACTGTGTGAGAGGCGGTGTTCTTTTCCTAATATTCCAGCCACTCGTTTATGCCCCATTAGCGTCTTTGCTACGTGGGGCCTCCATATTTAAATGGCCCCAAAAAATGGGTAGAGGTACTATCTCCTATCCTTAAATCTTACATCCTAGAAAAATCAATTCTAGAAAACTGGAAAAGTTCAATCTTAGTACCAAAGCATAAAAAATGAGATTGCACAAGCCGAGAGAGCTATAGGATGAACGCCTTATTGGACACAGAGGGAAAATGCTATGCAAACATTCTAAGTATGGAACTGGACAAATGGTCAGAGGAAAAAACTGATTCCGCAATGCCAAACATGCTTCAGAAAAGGCTGCCATAAACAGGACAACCTGCTCTGTAATACCCATCTGATAGAAGAAGCAATGTGGGTAAAAAACAGATCTTTATACCTCAGATTTGTAGACTTGCAACAGCTTTTGACAGTGTTTTACACTGCAAACTCAAGTCAAACTGAACAAATAGGATATTCCACCTCCCTTATTCAAGGGCATATGATCACTATACTCGGGCACATGGGTAAAAGTAAAGGAGAGCATCCGCTAGACTACATCCACAAAGGTTGAAACCAACAAGAACCTAGATCAAGGATGTATGCTTGCACCCCTATTATTGAACCTATACCCGAATGGCCTGAAAGATTACTTGGAAGAAACAAGAGCATTTCCCCTGAAGATAGCAGGCCACAAAATACAGTTGTTGCAGTATGCTGACAACACAGTGCTATTAGATCAGATACAAATTGGACTCCAGAGACAATTTAATACCATGGTCAAGTATTGCGACTTCAACTATCGGTGGATTAACAATGCATAAACCAAAGTAGTGATTGCTAGTCACAAGATAATACAGAGTGGAGCATGGAGCACAAATACTTGCCCAGAAAGCAGCTGCCAATTCTTTAACCCGGGCTTTGGTCAAGCTAAATAGATCAATTCCGAGCCCACATCTACAACAGCTCTGAAAGGTAGTGACCAGCAAAATGCTACCTACCATTGCTTATGGTGTCCTTTCTTTCAGGGGCTAAATGGGAAATCGGCTAGACAGAGCTCAAGTCATCACCTACTTGAAAATCTTTGCTTGGCCAAATTGTATGACTCATGCCCAAGTACATATATAATTCAATCTAACCTCTCAACAAGTGATACTTCATGCAAAAGTTCTGGCCTACTGCTTGAAAGTAAAACAGGCATCTCTCAGCAACTTAAAACATATTTGAAAGCCAGCAATAGACGGGGCGGAATCAAACTGGCACAGGTACAAGGAATAGCTCTCTGATAGATCTAGAAGCACAAGAGCTATGGGCTGCTAACCTTCCTGCAAAACATATAGCAAAACTGCCTCTAAAGCAAGCAAAGTTAATAACCCTGGATCAAGACTTGAAAGCCCTGAAAGGAAAGCCCCATGGTAGCTGGGCTACATGATCCGGGATCATTCCCTATTTACCCCTCCCAACCACTGGCCAAGGACATCAAAATAGACTTAATAAAATTAAGACTTGGCATGATCCCTCTTAAAACATACTGATACAGAAGATGTGGAGGTGATGAAAACAGGCTATGTGGAATATGTGCTGTGGGAGAAGAATCATGAACTCAAATAATCTGCATTTGCAAATCGCTCCTCCCACACAGAAGATTCTGGCTGATCCGCACTGGGAGCTTTAAATACTCACACATGCAATAAAGCCATACTCTGCTGTTTGAAAGGGGAATCAACCCAGCTGTCAGCATGCTTGATAAAATTCTTCAAGGCAGCGACTCAAATGCTACAAGTAGTCAGGGAACATCTCCAAGGCACCCAAGGTACCCCTCAAAGCAATGGCGATTGGGGCACGCTAGCAGTGTTCCCGGCCCTACAATAGCTAACAGATAAACATCCTAGCAAAAATGCATTTTTTAGCCTCACTGAGCTTTGAGAATCACTGGATTCATGACTAAATATTGTGGACTAATAGCACAAAGCACTTTAGAGGACAATTGCAATTTTTGTAACACTGCAGGGAGCACCCCATGATACTCATACTGGGGTATACCCTGTTAATGTCCTGATTGGACTTTAGAGAAGTCAAAGGTATCTAGGGGGGACAGATGTGATATCGCCGCAAACAACAAACTGTTTCTACAGGCCCACCTGAACACAGTGATTAGCTCCCCGGGAGCAACAGCCATAGGGCCAATTATGACTTTTGGAGGTGCAGTGGCGGTTGGCAAAAGTCGCTGCTGCTCGCCTGCCAGATTACGACTTAAAAGTGGACTGGCGGACATGAGGGTGGCATGGCGGTCCCGTGACGGTGTCCCTATCAAAGGTGGCAGTGCCTTTGAAAAACGCACTGCAATGGGAATGCCACACAAGGTTCCTACAGGGCATGGACTGTTACATCCATGTCGTGCAGGAAATGGTGTGCATGCAAATACTGGGAACATGGCATGATGCTCCAGGGGGCCCTGTCGAACCATGAAAACTGTGGCGGAGAGGAAACTCGTAATATACTTTGCGTTCCTGCCAAGTATAAATCGGCATCAGAACTGCCATCCACCTCCAGGGAACGGCATTTCCCTGGTGGTGGTCACGGTCCCACGGTAGTCCAAACGCCCCAGTAATAATGGGGAGGTTGGACCGCTGATGTGGAGGTGGCTGGACTGCCACTGCAGCGTCACCTCAACCTCGGACTGGTAATTGGGCCCTTAGTGCTTACTAACTAGTGGTACATGGGGACATCTGTGAGGTATAGGAGGGCTCGACACCTCTCCGGGAAGGAGCACAAAATGGGTGCGAGGCAAGAGGGCCTGGTTCACCCACTTCTCCCGAGGTCACAAGTTGTGGGGACCCTTAAAACCCTTAAAACTGAAAGAGATGCAGTGCCCTTGTTCAAATCGGACATGCGCATTGGGGTAGGCCTTTAGAGAAGTAGGAAACCAAAGGTCCCCAGACATATTAAAAATGGTATATATGAGGGAGAGGTTGTCTGCCATGCACTCCATTGTAATTGCATGCCATAGCCTTGCATGCCTTTGAGTCAGCGATGGTGCCTCTTTACGTTTTGACGTGGCAGCCCCAGCCAATTTCGCTGCCCCCATACAAAGCCACATTACCATCTGGTCTCCAATTGTCTGACGTTTAACAGAATCCTCCCTCAGCCCCAGAGGGGCAAAGACGGGATTATTGGGCACTGGCTACACCAAATCATCTTTCATTTGGGTCAAAATTTTGGACCAGAAACAGAATGGTCAGGCAGTCCCACCAAATGTGCCTAATATCAACCATTGTACCGCACCCTCTCCAACATTGATCAGACAAGTAAGGGAAGATTTTTTTAAAGTTTGGTTGGATATAGATATCAATCATGTAATAGCTTATAATGAGCCTCCTTCATACCCGTTGAGTGATTAAACAGAGGGATATATCCCCAAAATTTGAACCAGTATGTCTCTGGGATGGAGCTCCCCATGATTCACTCCCAGAACTCCATATGTCATGGTCTCGGGGTGTGTAAAGTGTCTAGCAAGAGTGCATAGAGAAACGCAATACACCCATTAGTGGCATTTACACTCCTAGCAAATTTCTCAATAGGGGTAAGCTCCCTGGATGCAGCCGCCTGTACCCCTGGTTGAGCACCCAATGTTTTAATTGATTATAGCGAAAACATTCTGTGGGCAGTAGTTGGAAGTCCCATTGACAATTCTCAAAGTTTAAAATGTCCCAATTGTGGAATAGGTCGGAGATCACCAAATAGCCCTCAGCTCTCCAGATAACAAAGGGGCCCGGTTGTCAGTGTCAGGGTGAAGGCCGGTTGAATCCGAGTAAATGAAGAGGAGAAGGTCATCCATGGTGGCCCTCTATTCACATCATCTCAAACCCTGAGAGTGGTCATTGTGGGGGTGCTCAGATATGCATTAGGGCGTGCTCTTCTTTAGGCTTCCGCAACAAATCCCAGATATTTCTCCCCACCACACCTCTATCCATATGGAGTCAGACTGGTGTGCAGACTACTCAGGAATCACGTTCATCTGTGCTGCCTTAGAGTACAAATGACAGTCTGGCAGACCTGAGCACTTTGAAGATTTGGATAAGCGCAACAAAATGTAAGGAAGGTGTGCTCTGTAGTTTTGCCAAATAAAGTAAATCACTAGGGTTCGCAATGCCAGGAGGAATTCAGAGTCCTATTCGATAGAGGGCCCCTGAAATAAGAATAGCAGTTTGGTCAAAATGGTATTTTAACGACATGGATTCTCCTGAGCCAGGAGATATACATGGGTGCCCATCTTTTAACCTCTTCGGTGCTCAGGACGTCACGGTGGATGTGTGCTAAGGACAGCCGCGGCCGTCCGAATCCCCCCACTTATTAATTCTCCCGCAGCGCCGAAGGGTTTCAAGTCAAGTTTCAGTTGTTGGAGCAACGGAGGATATTTGGCAGTTAGAGTTCAAAGAGTGTGGGGGTTATCTTGATACCCAAATATGTAATCTCTCAGCTAGCCTACTGAAATGGTGGTAACGCCCCAAGGGTCAAGATTTCTGTGGCTGGTTCAGCACGAAGGATTGTGATAAAGTGATACGAAACCCAGCTACTTGTTCAAACAAGTTTTACTCAACTAGGAGGGCCTCCAGAGAAGTACGGGGGGAAGTCAGGGATAACAGCACATCATCTGCAAATTGGGATATTTTGTGCTCTGTGTCACCAAAGTTGATACCCTGAATGCTAGGAGTTAGACACAATCTTTGCAGCAAGTGGATTAATGCTTAATGCTCATAACAACGGCGACCGAGGACACCCATGTCTTGTCCCTCGTTCCAACTGAAAGAGCTCAGAGCTTATCCCATTTATTAAAACCCTGGTTCTGGGTATCGTAAAGTTGACATAATCATGTTAATAACTTGCTCACAAAAACTGAACCTATGTAGGGTATGTAGTAAGAAGGACCAGTCCACCCGACCGAAGGCTTTTTTGGCATCCAGAACCAATAAGACCGCAAGTATAGACCTTTTTAGTTGCCTTCTTGACTCGGTGAATCACTTTCTGAATATTATCATGCGACTGTCTACTCTCTATATATCCGGATTGATCCGGGTGAATCAAGTTTGGGAATAGATCATCCAATCTGGCAGCCAGTATTTTTAAATACAGTTTGGTGTCTAGATTTAATAATGCTATGGGGATATAGGAGCTGTTTTGCTATTCTGAGTTAACGAGGGAGAGGAGCTGTCAACTACCGCACTTGTAAATCACAAAGTCTCTGCCTGAACACTCTCACAAAGGGCTTGTCGCTAAGCTATTGAGACCCTAGATAAGCAGGGGCCAGGACAGGGAGGAAGGGATGCCTGACACCTCGAGGGGGTTTGAGCCTCTTGAAACTTCTTCAACTTCAAAGTAGACATTGGGTATATATATTGCACCAAAGACCCCACCTGTTCAGTACACTTCTGGACCAGAGGATACTCTGCCAGGAAGAAGGACTGCTGTAATCCTGAGAGTACTGCCACTCTGCTGGACTGCTGCTCTGAAGGACTGCAGCCCTGCTGTGCTGATTTGCTGCCTTCTGCCCTCTTGCCTGGGTGAGAAGGATTGGACATGCATCTCTTGAACCCAAATCCCCAGAGGTACTCCAAGTGCTAGTTATCTGGCATTCCGATCTGAAGCCTCAGGGACAAAACAGGCTTCCAACAACCTTGCACATACCTCTGGCTCTGCCATCATAGATTCTGCCCTGCCAAGTGGTGCCACCCCAGTTCTAGATCCTTGGAAGAGGGTTTAAGGTGCTCTGCCAACCTCTGCGAATCCAGCAGAACCAATGCATCTCTTCTGCTTCACTGTGTAAAGCTGAGCAGAACCAACACTGCTGCATGGGTTGGCCTTGTCACAAAGACCTGTATCACTGCTGCAATCCACAACCTCTTCGGAGCCACCAATGTGCAATGCATCCGCAGTGCAGACCCTCCCATTCCTCATCATCTGCAGACTCAACAATGAACTCTGCATCTCAGCCTCTGAACCGAAGCATGCCCCGACTGTGCACACATCCTCGTAGCCAGACTTTGCATCATAAGCCCTCGTCGACTCGATCCTTGACGACAACACAGGACCCTGCATAGCAGCCTCACTGCATCTCGGAACTGATGCATCGATTTGGCTGGGCGATGCATCTTGGATGCAGTTCCTTGAAACCCTTCACAAACCAAGATTTGAGGTACTCTGTTGAGTGGGCCTAACTGTGTCCCTGTAGCCAGCCCACATTTGATTGCGGTTGACCTGAACTTGTGACTTTTTTCCTGATCTGGCGCAACCAGTTATCCACGGAAGGCCTTTTTTGGTATTATTTTCGCTAAAATCCTTAAACATGCATATCTCCTGTTCTACTGATTGGATTTTTGTTATTTTGGGCTTGTTTTATATATGTAAAGTTACTCTATTTGTCTAACTTGTGTTAGGATCCTTTTTGTGAGGTGTCCTCACTGTATTACTGTTTGCCGTCTAGCACAAATACTCTACATATTGCCTCTAAGTTAAGCCTGGCTACTCTGTGCCAAGATACCAGGTGTTTGAGCACAGGTTAATTTAGGGTTGGCTTGTGCTACACCCTGACAAGGATTTTGGTTGCTGCTTGACCAGGCCTCACACCACAATCAAACAGTAACCCAATTTCTTACATGCCTGTTTGCACATACTCCTGTCTGCCTATGATACGTAACTCTTTAGTAGTTGTGGACAACAGCTAGGAGGTCCAGACATAGCAGATGTTACCTGTGGCTTGCCTGGCTTTGGTACCTATGGCATGACCTTTCAAACTTTGCCTCACATGCATTGATGCATTCAAAGATGTATTTCAAAAAAGTTTAAGTTCTTTGAGAAATTCAGATTATGCAGGAAATCACAGCATTGAAAAAATAATCCTCTTTTCTTTCCCACGTTGAGAACAACCAGCAAAATCTATTTGCATGTTGTCAACAGGTGTGCTGTACTTCGATCTACCAAACTAAAAGGGGAAATAAATTATTGTTTAAACATATCAGATGTTACACTTCTTTGGCTTCAACCTTGTTCTGCTTTTCATTCTGCAGTTTTGTTTTTCTGTGAACACAGGGCTGCTCTCTAATTGCTTTTCAAGGTTGATACATCAGAAATTAGAAAGTGATTTTGAAGCATATGTGCAAACTCTCAATGTAGTAATGAGGCCATAGTGCAATGATTGTTTTACTTTACATAATGAATGCTAATATGCAGACCAGCAAAAACACTGTCTGTGACATTGCTGGACAAACCCCTTTCGTCAGGGTCATTCCCAAAACGTTTTGCCTTCACTGTGCTGCTTTTTGAACCTGTTTTTGTTACCAGCAGGACTCTGAGCACTTTACTAGTGCTACAGTACTTGTGCTCTCTCCTCCAAACATTGACAAATTGGCTTTCACCTAATCAGCACATTTAAGTTACCTTTATGTCCCTAGTAAAGTGGTACTACATGTACCCAGGGCCTGTAAATTAAATGCTACTAGTGAGACTGCAGACATTTTTGTGCCACCCACTTAAGTAGCCTTACAAACCTTTTTCAGGCCTGCCATTGTGGATTGTGTATGCAGTTTTCAACTGATATTTTGACCTGGCAAGATAAATCTTATGCCAGGCCCAAACCTTCCTTTTTAATACATATACATCACCCCTAGGGTAGGCCCTGGACAGCCCAGAGGGAAGGGTGCCATGTATTTAAAACATACAGCATGTAATTTTCGTTTTTGTTATGTCCTGATAGTTAAAAACTCTTAAATTCAGTTTTCACTATTGCTAGGCTTGAAAGATCGGATTTTTTGTATGAGTTTTAAAATGCTACTTTTAGAAAGTTTAAATTTTCCTGCCTTAGCAATTTAGTGCCTCCAGGCCGTCTCAGGGTCACAGGACTGGATGTGGTTTGCTGTTAGACTTGGTGTATTCCTCCTAGACAGTCGCACACAAACGACACCTTAAGTGTGCATGGATGAGCCATCACTGGCATGATGGGAGGCCAGAGTTAGGCTTAGCCCTACTTACACCTGTATATGCTGTGTCCTGCCATCACACAAAGGAATGCATGTAGTTAGTCGAGAGCCAGGGTGGGGCGGCAGGAAACCTGTGCACTTAAAGGGGAAACCTCTAGAAGCGTCTACCACTTAAAAGAATCCATCAGGTATAAATATTCGACCTCATGGACATCAGACCCTAACTCTTCAGTACACTGATGGACCTGTGGATACTACTGAAGAAGGATTGGCGTGCTGCTTTGCTGCCAGAAGACAGCCTCTCAGCGGCCCTGCTACTCTGGTGACTGCTGCCCGGCTGGCAGAGAAGGAAGATTAGACCTGGGCCCTTCATCCCAGGCTGAAGTGCCTGCAAGGGTCAGCCATCTGGCCTACTGTCTCTAGCTAAAGGGACATAACAGGCTCCAGAGGCTCCCTGCAACTGCCCAGCTGACCTGCTCAGGGGACCTACAAGTGGTCCTACCTGTGCCCTGCGTGTCTCTGCTAAAGTGAGTTCCTGGCCCACAAGTAGTGCCGCTCAGGTCCTGGGCCCTTGGTGGGGGTCAGTTGAGCTCCTTTGAAGTTTTGGGGCTCCTTGCAAACTTGAAAGAGCCTTTCGTGCCAAGACTTTGCCGCCTGTGTAAGTCGCCAACGTGACTTTTCACAGAACTAACACTTCACACTGCTTATTGAAAACAGGAACAATGTCTTATGTGGAGGTGTTTAATTTGATGAAGTTATCAGTAAGGATCCAGGGATCTAGCTTAAAGGACTTCAGCTTTCCATGGTTTGTGGGCACCAGTGGCTGGGATTTGGTGGACCTAATCTGGAAGGCCCCTTTTATATTTATGGTGGGATTTTCTATTAAAAAACAATTCCAAGATGGACGCTGATGTGCAGGCATGTTTCTTGATGCATGGCATTCATATTTAATTTACTATTCTAACATGGCAGATGCCAGTATGTTAAAAATTAAAAAAGAGTTAATAACAACTGTGTGCAAAGTGCAACAACTGAAGTGAGCAGCCTAGCAGCTCTTTTTTTAGCTTCAAGGCACTTATTAAAATAAATAATAATAATTTTTAAAAAATTAACACAGGGAGCAGGATGGGGAGTGAAATGGGCAGGAGACTTGAATGAAAAGAGAAAGCGTCGGGGAGGCACTAGGAAAAAAATAGGGGTCGAGAAAGAAAGAGGAAGCACATGCATTCCCATGGAGTGTGAGATACTGAATATAAAAAAATCCCCTGAAGTTTGCAATGGAAGGATTCAGCTCATCCAATCAGGGAACGTGGAGACTGAAATATTCCTGTACAGGACAAACACAACAATAAGGAAGAAAACCATTGAATGAACAACCGACAGACAATGAGATAGACAGCAAAGCCATCAAGTCTTGTGTCAGGGACAGATCCAAAGCTCATATGTAATGTATTGGAAACAATAGGTCTGCCAATAGACAGCTAAAGCTTCCTGTAGCTGAGACCTCAAAGCAAACTACCACTATTTTTGAAAAAGCCTTTTAACTGGTCATAGCAAATTAATGTTGTTTGTTGTCTGATTATATACAATGTATGAAGTGTAATGTTTTTGCTGTGTGTTACAGTGCTTGAAATGGGCCGGTGCTGTCCAAAACGGAGTACCTGCCCTTCTATCATTCCAGAGGGAGGGTGCATGCACTTTTCAGCACTATTACAATGCATTTAATGGGAGAGTACCCACACTTCTAAGGAGCAAAAATGTGCTCTAAACAGAGAGTACTGCACTTCTATATTTCCAATTTAAAGCACTGGTTACAGCAATAAAACATTCAGTTTATGTTTTAAAGTTTATATGTTCACCTTTCTGCTTGGGCGAAAAAGTAAATGGACCATTAATTCCAACTGGAACAGTTAATCTATACAAACATGTCCCCAATTTTACTCTACACACCGAGCCAGACCCTGAAATAAGAGGCTGTAAATCTGAATTTTTCTAAAATTAAGGGTTAGGGTTATTAATAGTCACACTGAGTCACAACTCCAGCATTCAGATCAGAGCAGGAAAGTTTAATACAATAAAACTGTCATACAATATTTTCAGCAGTGCTCTGCTTTTTTCATCAGGAAGGCGGGGTTAGCAGCCAGGCTCTCAGACATAAAAAGAGGGTCCCATTTGAGGAGAGTTGGAAGTCAGATAGCATAAGCTTGCACTCAAACGGAGCCCTGGCGAGCTCGCGCGGCGTCTCTGGTGTGCTTGGGGGAAAAGAAGCGAAGGCAGGGAAGGGGACGGCGAGCAGCAAGTTTCAATCTTCGAGCCCAGGGAGAGGGGACCGGACTGCTTCTACCAGACGGTCAGCTGTGCGTTGTAAGTCAGCATGGAGTCTGCCGTCAGTCGCTGTCTGTTTTCAGTGCTGCTGCTTCTGACCTTCAGACACCCGGAGCGGGCAGACGCCTGCAGCTGTGCCGCTTCGCACCCACAACAACTCATCTGCGACGCGGCGATAGGTGAGTCGCACTTTACTTTTTGCTCGCTGCGGCCCTCGGGTCCAAAACATCTCGAATAACTACCACAGGGCGTCCCCAGATAAACAGACTTGAAGCAGCAGGTTTTCCAAGCACCATGCCCTTCTCGTGAATGCATCTCTCCTGCTGCCTGCTCAGTGCTTTGTTTGAGGGGCGACCCTTGAGTGGCATTGAATGATACTTAAATCTTGCTACTTGAATTGTGCGTTTTTGGAAACTAAAAGCCAGAGATAGCTGCAAATATTGGCTAAGACTCCACACACCTTTTAGGCATTTGCAGGTCTTTTTTTAGTGACTTGGTCGCCCATAAGCATCTCACTTTTTGCATCTTTTTCCTGTCCTAATGTTCTAACTTGTTGGAAATATTTGCGTGTTGTGGTAAAAAAAAAATAAAAAAAAGTTCTGTTGGCTGGTTGCGAGTGCTGACTCTCTGCAGTGGCTGCTGTAATACTGTAGCCCCCTGTTCTGCAATTAAAATT
Organism: Lissotriton vulgaris; assembly: GCF_964263255.1. NCBI lineage: Eukaryota > Metazoa > Chordata > Amphibia > Caudata > Salamandridae > Lissotriton > Lissotriton vulgaris. The sequence continues at coordinate 1,044,938,185 of NC_141697.1, read as the reverse complement.
GTGCGGTCGATGCAAACTCGTGTCAACAGGAAAATAAACCGTCATTTGTACAGCACATGATGCCAAACTCACAGGGAAACAAACAAAAAACTGTGATAGAAATAATCCGGCAGTTCGATTGCAAGGCAGATAAAAAGGCGGAAAAATGAAAGAAATTGTAAAAAAAAAAAACATTTTGAAGTGTTTATTCTTTTCTAACATGACGTGAAAATGACCTCTAATGAGTTGGATGATCATCCAATTACTCTGGGTCGGCCTCTGAAGTAATCTTGTTAGTCCTGGGTGTACCGCTCAACTTTTCCCTCTAACTAATCTCTGTTAACAGTGCCTGTTCATGACAGATGTGGAGTTATTTTGGCCCTGGAGGGTCGCGAACGCGTTGTGTTTGGTGATATTGTGCCATGTTGTAGTTTGAATATAACTCTTTATTCACAGGACAGGCTTGTGACGTAGATTCGTTTAATCTGCATATTTGGGTGGGTGATGCGTCTGACGTGGTTTACTATGAGGCCTCTTCATTGATACAGCAGAGGCCGCCATTTTATCGATTAAAACACATACACACACTTCATCACAAGTGCTGTATTGCTGCTGTCTGTGCTTCCAAAGCAGTAAGCACTATCAGTAAACAGACCGATAAACGAGAGATCGACATATAATTATAATGATAGAAATGCAGAGGCAGACATAGAATTGTAGAAAGAACGACAGAACAATAGAACGCTAGAATGATAGATAGATAGATAGATAGATAGATAGATTCGGGAATTAACAGACAGACAGATAGATAGATAGATAGATAGATAGATAGATAGATAGATTCGGGAATTAACAGATAGATAGATAGATAGATAGATAGATAGATAGATAGATAGATAGGATTCAAGAATAAATAGCTAGACAGATAGATATAGATAGCTTGATTTTAGAGATAGATATTTCAGAAATCAACAGATACATAGATCAATAGACAGATAGATATTTCAGGAATCGATAGACAGACAGACAGATTGATTAATTTCAGAGATAGATATATTAATTCGATAGATAGATAGATAGATAGATAGATAGATAGATAGAAAGATTAATTCTCAGGAATGAAATTCTCCCAATGAGACAATAGAGGAGAAAAGGATAAAGTGACATTGAGCCGGTCCTTTGGATGCGGCTGCTCCTGCTCTGCCTGGTTATAATCCACCCAGTGTGAACAGTAATTGTAGAACACGAGTTTCCAAAATGCCCCAGAATTTGCATGTCTAAGGCGCAGCCCATGCCTGCTGCATACTGATGCGCTGCTCTTAATGCAGCGGCAGGAACTCTTTGTGGACCCGACAAGCCCCGGCCTTCCCTGGTGACCACCGCTGAATTGGTTAGAAGCAGGCTGTGTGTTAAGCGCTCATTTAGGTCACCCCATCCCATCTCTGTGGAGAGCATGTTCTTATCTGTGCTCAGTGCGAGATGTTTTGCAGGGTTCTGAAAATATATGTCAAGATTACTGCACGGTGTGGTACCAGATTACCATTGTCAGAATATTGTTTGACATAAATACCGTGTCCTAATAAAATGTACAAAAATAACACAACATTCGAGTTAATAATAGACAATATACAACCAATGGGCCATATTTTTGTGAATGATATTTCCAATCCTAGTTTTTTTAGATCCTATTCCTAATTAGGATATTCTGATGTACATCACTATAGCATAGCGGTGTGCGTCGAGCATCAACATATAAAGGCATCATATGCTTCACATGATGTTTCTAGATTTGACCATCAAGGTGTATTTTTCTTACTGTGAACCTAATCAGTTGTTACTTTCCCAAACCACAAACATAAACAAGAGGACTTAAATCCAGCCTTCATGTGATCTGATGGCCTTCCCTGAGCAATGGTAATAAACAGCGTATTACTACTGATGGAGCTGCATGTATGACTTATGTCATGTTATTCGATTTGTGAAAGATGTAAAAAACAAAAAACAACATTTTTGTGGAACAATATCATAGGTGGTTAAATTCCTGCAGCAGAAATTAGCCTTTTAAGTGTGGGTTGAGTAGTTTTCCTCTATGCTATAATTGTAACATGTAACCCATGGGAAAGTAAGCAGTGAATTCTCAAATTATTTGGGGGAGCACTATGGTAAAGGATGGAATTTAACCACTGGGGTATAGTAATTGATCTGACAGTGGGCGTTTTTGTTAGTAAAATTGCTCCAAATAACATTCCAATGGGCCACATTTACTTTCAATGTATATATATATATATATATATATATATATATATATATATATATATATATATATATATATATATATATATATATATATACACATACACACATTTACACGCACACATACATATACAAATATATACACACACACATATATATATGTGTGTGTGTGTGTGTAAATATATTCCCTAATCAGATAGACATAATACCCTCCAGAGTGAGTTGTGTGCTATAAAAATGCACATACCATATTTGAAGTACCAGTAATGCAGTCATTTAAAACTACTGTTAATTGCTTAGAGGCCAAATGTGTACAATGCTTATGTACAATTGTGTGCAGTATCGAAAATCTATAAGAGTCGAACTATGCTTATTTTCACAAACACTACAAGGGTTGTACATATGACTATTAATCAGGCATTATTGCCCTCGATGGAACAATGTTGCGGATGATAAATGCACATCTCACAATTATATGATTTAGCACAACGTGAGGTTCCATAATGTAGAGAAGGGCAACCACCAGCTGTTAGCACCCATAGAAGAAAATAATATGGGTTTGACCCACTGATCTAACCCACCCAAGAACACACAATCGCCAGCTACTTCATTCCCCTGCTCCAAGCTCCAACAAAACTTTGGAGGACTTACAATGTACGGAAACAACAACCCTAGGTCCCCACAATCCGAGTTGCGCAACTTGGAATATGGAAATTGTGATATTATTCAGTTAGTCCCTATTCCAAGTTAGTCCCTATTCCAAGTTGCAGAACTTGGAACTGGGAGGTGGTACCACCATGTAATTACTAAACTTAACTGTACCAGCCTGCACCTAGTGCAGCAATACTTCCCAAAATCACGAGCAACTCATATTTAGGCACTTAAGGCTTTGGTGCTAAGTCCAGAGCTAATACTAGAATACACTAATCGAGCATCAACATATATCACTTCATTTAAAGATGTTTGACTGTTAAAAGCATCATATGCTTCACATGATGTTTCTAGATTTGACCATCAAGGTGCATTTTTCTTACTGTGAACCTAATCAGTTGTTACTTTCCCAAACCACAAACATAAACAAGAGTACTTAAATACAGTGTCATGTGATCTGATGGCCTTCCCTGAGCAATGGTAATAAACAGCGTATTACTACTGATGGAGCTGAATGTATGACTTATGTCATGTTATTCGATTTGTGAAAGATGTAAAAAACAAAAAAACGACATTTTTGTGGAACAATATCATAGGTGGTTAAATTCCTGCAGCAGAAATTAGCCTTTTAAGTGTGGGTTGAGTAGTTTTCCTCTATGCTATAATTGTAACATGTAACCCATGGGAAAGTAAGCAGTGAATTCTCAAATTATTTGGGGGTGCACTATGGTAAAGGATGGAATTTAACCACTGGGGTATAGTAATTGATCTGACAGTGGGCGTTTATTAGTAAAATTGTTCCAAATAACATTCCAATGGGCCACATTTATTTTCAATGTGTATATATATATATATATATATATATATATATATATATACACACACATTTACACACACACATATATATATATACAAATATATACACACACACATATATATATGTGTGTGTGTGTGTGTAAATATATTCCCTAATCAGATAGACATAATACCCTCCAGAGTGAGTTGTGTGCTATAAAAATGCACATACCATATTTGAAGTACCAGTAATGCAGTCATTTAAAATTACTGTTATTGCTTAGAGGCCAAATGTGTACAATGCTTATGTACAATTGTGTGCAGTATCGAAAATTTATAAGAGTCGAACTATGCTTATTTTCACAAACACTACAAGGGTTGTACATATGACTATTAATCAGGCATTATTGCCCTCTATGGAACAATGTTGCGGATGATAAATGCACATCTCACAATTATATGATTTAGCACAACGTGAGGTTCCATAATGTAGAGAAGGGCAACCACCAGCTGTTAGCACCCATAGAAGAAAATAATATGGGTTTGACCCACTGATCTAACCCACCCGAGAACACACAATCACCAGCTACTTCATTCCTCTGCTCCAAGCTCCAACGAAACTTTGGAGGGAGACAACAACCCTAGGTCCCCACGTTTTAAGCATTCTGATTGGATGAACTTATCTCCGCTGTCCAGCAAGTTCGTTGATAAAGTTTGAAGGTCACAACAAATAATGTAGTCAAACCACTCAAGTACTACATACATAAACCCTTAACATACCTAAATATCGTTTACAGAAGGAAATTAACTTTCCTGCAAATCAATACACATAAAAAAGTGCATTCACATCATGAATATTGGTAGACTGAAAAATAATTCTTAGGAGTCAAGTCTTGTGGGTTTGCAACTGTAACAACATGTATCCTTAAGATACTTATGTGCACTTTTCAATTTCGGTCAAATTTTTGATTTTGCCTCACAGGATATTCAGCAACATTCGTTGTATTTTAATGTAACCAGTAGAGAGTGCAACTCCCTCAATGTTGCTACGCAACGGGCACATTCGGCTGTCTTCAAATGCATTATAACTTTACTCTGAAAAGTCAAACTTTCATACTTATCTTGGTTTTAAAACTGTGCCTTTTGGACAAAATAATGGTACAATCAAATGAACCCTTGTACTTCGAACTGATTCTTCTCTGGAGGGACCTATTTTAGAGCAAGATCTATTCCAGTAATGTTACCAATCTCCTAGCGTGGGTGCCATTATGCAGTTGGCCAGATGGGCACTTGCATATCATTGTACAAAGCTGTGTAAAAGGAATTAAAAGGCTCTCATTTCAGCTTGGCCAGCAGTCCATATTCTTACACAACCAGGCATGTGCCACTGAGCATGCATTACACCTTGTTGTGTAAGACTGTACTTTTTTGCCTCCGACAATTTCTCTTGGTAGAATTTGTGTGGGAAACATACCGCACAATCCGAGTTGCGCAACTTGGAATATGGAAAATGTGATATTATTTAGTTAGTCCCTATTCCAAGTTGCAGAACTTGGAACGGGGAGGTGGTACCTCCAGGTAATTACTAAACGTAACTGTACCAGCCTGCACCTAGTGCAGCAATACTTCCCACAATCACGAGCAACTCCTATTTAGGCACTTATAGCTTTGGTACTAACTCCAGAGCTAATACTAGAATACACTAATGGTGCTACCGAAATTGTGAGATGACGACATAATGACAATCCAAGTGCAGAACATGTGATAAAATATACAGCACATGCTAACGATGAATGCAACAAATCAAGCATCATTCAACGTGGATTGCCTTTTAGTCTGCATATTATGTTTAAACGTTATTACCCTTATCTTGAGGTCATCTGTGAAATAAAGGGTTAAACTAACACAACTCACTTCAACCACTGGCTTGACTGTGTGCGGTCACTTTGAAAGCTCAGCATTCAAGTTGGATCCCCCAGAAGAAACAAGCAGAGAAATTAATTAAGTTTGAGCCCGGCACTTTTTCTCTGTGACTTTTGTCTCGGTGATTAGTAGTGTGACACTTTGTCTTTTCTTGTCAGGGGGCTTTTGTGGCCTCAGCCTGTCTTTTTCAAAACACCCATAGAGAGGACACAGCTTGAGGAATGGGGAGAAAGCCACAGACTTCCAGACAGGCCCAGAGGGCGGAGAGGGGTTCACTTTCAGGCTGTCACTTTCAGGGGGGAGAAGGATTTGGTGGGGAGGGGGGCGAAGGTTCAAAAGTGCAGGCAGAGAGAGACGCATATTTGGTAACTTCAAGTTTTTTCATTCGACTAGTCAATTAATGGTTATTTTTAAGAAACTAATTGACGATTAAAGTAATATATTGTGCCTTACACATTAGGGCGGGCGGAGCAGGGGGAAGGGATTACCTCAATGAGAGACGTGAACTAAGAGGTACATCCATGAGTGTAAATTGGAAAGGTATCTCCACCATAGGGAGGTTGAAAAGTTGGTCCCAAGTTGATATTAATGATGCAACCTAGTTGGAGACATTGATGAAAGTTTGCCCAAGAACATGTTGTGTATTCTATGACTCCTCTTCTGGTGTTGTGGGAGTTTAGTACTGGTACGGACTCATTTAACCGACTGTTATAGGCAAAGAAAATCAGGTGTGGATCAATATCATCTGCAATTGTGCCAAGATTCCATTAGACACACAACTTAAGTCCCGCTACAAAATAAATTGAAAAGTGTTGCATGGAGTTTTCTGAGCGATAGGGCTAGAGTGTGAAAATAACTCTAGTTTATACGCTCAGTGTGGTCAATAACTGCTCAAGTTACTACAGCTCATTGCCTCGATCAGCGACATTGGTCGCTAGTAACCAGTACGAGCCTAAGATCATCCTATGCTTCTGACTGCTCTGCCTTTTGCTCAGAAGAGGGATGGTCTAAGGTCTATCAACCTGATTTTTATTTTGGGGAATGAGTGTTATATCCTGATGCACTTGTAATAAGGCGGATGGGTATTATATTCTACTGAACTTGTAATAAGAAGGACATGTATTAAATAGCCTAAAGAACTTGTAATAAGGCGGACGGGTAAGCCATCATGCTTGCGATAGAATACCTGTCTGTCAAACTCTAAATTGGGCCCTATGTGCTTGGCACAGTATATGTGTGCACATCACCCCACACCATATCAGCCTGTTGCCTATAATCACGTCTACCTGATTCAAAAAGCTGTTTGTATTTTTTGTCACAGCCACATTTGAGATTGAAATCAAACTTGACTACACAACCCCAGAAAGCAGGAAATGGTAGGAGTTACTGGAGCAGCACACAAGTCACTTGAGTGGATTAAAAAGTATCCAAGAAGTTTCTGACCGAAGTGCTGATTTAGCACGCTGCACTTAATATAGCTGCTCGGAGACCTGACATTCATCTACTTTCTTGATCTTAAACTTATTTTGCTATCAGTATGCTACCTTTCCTTTTAGTCATCATGCCAAAGAGACCAATTGCTTCTTTTACGAATTTGGCAGCTTTTAGTGCCTCCGTGGTACAATTTAATAAAAAAAACAATTACGCTTAGTTGTCATTTAAAAGAGTAAAAAGAAGGTGGTCGCTTATTCTTAGATATGGATTAAAGGTATACCCAATGCACATGTTGGGGAAGTGCTATACAAATTGCTATTTTCAATACTAGTATCTTCGAACGATATTAGGACATGTTTTAAAGTTTGATTCTGAGACTTCAGATGGACATGCCAGAAGGTTAATTCAGCAAAACTTTTATTTCAGGCTACACTGGACAGCAGCAAAGATGAAAAGTCTGCAGTCGTCGAGTCAGATTCTTTTTAGGCGTGCAAGAATAGCGCTGGAAATTTAAGCCTGTTAGAATGATTTGGATTTTGAAAAGTGATGGAAAGGATTAGCCTGTTTTGGGCGAGAACATGCATTTCGGAAAGATTAGTCATTTTCAATAATGTAGCCAATAGCACCAAGCAAACCCCTCTCACAAAGTTCTGCATCCTGTCATGTCGGCCTTGAAATGAATTTTACACAAACAGAAGGCATTAGCTACCCATATGTCATTGATTTGGGTAGCTAACATCTAAGCCGGCTGCTCTACAGAGGGTTCTATCTGCAGTTCGGGGAAGGCGGCACTTCTAATGGAGAATGGGATTTTTTTTTTACAACAATAAGATCTCTGTGTCTGAGGAGAATATATGATCGATTTATATTAGCCAAGTTACATATTGTTTACTGATGTTTTTGAATTTATTGTTTTTTATGATAGTGTTTAATACTATGATGTTCTTAGTATATGTAACACTTTATTGTGAAAGGGTAATATGCAAAATTTAAAAAAAAGCTTGTTTAACATTGTTTTTCCTGTTGCATTTGAATTAATTTATTATCTCTTCAGAGGATTGTGTCCACCTTATATCAAAATCTAATTCGATCTGTTTTCCAGTTTTTAAATCACAGAAGTAAAGTTGGGACAACTATTGGTTCATAAAGCTCCGAAGCTGAGGAACACATATTGGCTAAAACATGTGGTTGACGGGTAATGCCCTATTACTTACCGGTAATCTTCATTATTCACGGTCCCATTGTCTCCTCATCCCATTCATTACAAAGTGAGATAGCATTATCTCACTTTTTAATGAATTGGACGAGGACTGAGAGACCAGGTTCTAATGGTAGGGAACGAGCACAGCGAGTACCCATTTTGAAAACTGTTCTCAGAAAGACATGAGAGTTAACTGCTGCTGTGATTACTGTAGAGTATGTAAGGGCAAGGTTATTAAATCATTTGCATAGTAGTGTAAACAACAATGCATAGTAAAGCATACAATATGTCAGATAAGTAAAGTAAGCAGCTTATTAAACTTTTGGAGGGCCATTTAAGATAAAGTAAGGGAAGTGGGGGTTCCGCGGCAGCATGTGTTGCAACTAGATATCAGTGGATGAAGGGGAACAGCTTAGAAGACCATATGTCATAGAACAGGGCGGTTGAGACCGGTATCAGTAGGTGGGAAGGAGCATTGTGCTGTATGCAGCATGGGAGCACTACGGGGGATGCTGAGCAATGCAGGGCTTATGGTAGAGAGGGAAAATGTGCATTAGGGCGGTGAGTCTATGGCGAACGAAGACTTCGCCTCTTCCAGGAGGGCATCCCAGCACATTGCGAAGACCTCTGGTCTTCTCTCTGTGCAGGACTGTACTTTCTGCCTCAGATCCATTGAATAGGACGGCAATCCAGATTACAACTCAGGAAGGGATTGAAAATTCAATTCCATTTTTGGCACGCATACTACAACCGTTATGCTTGCCCTCTAATTTTTTTTATCAACAATAGACTAATTTGGGATATGAAATGAAAGATATAGAGCCTTTTTTGCTCTAGGCTATTAAATAAATTAATTTCTTAAACCTCAAACTTGTGGTTGGTTACTATTTATTTTTTATTTTATTTTATTTTTTTATTTTAAGAGTTTTATATAGTGCTGGCTAGACCCGGAGGTATCAGAACGCTTTACATGAGGTTCCACAATGTTACAAGGTTACATCAGTTCAAGTTACATTTGTTGCAAGAAAACATTTAAAGAGAATAGAAGACGAGATAAAAGTGTGTAGAAGGGTAGGGGAGTAAGGTAGATGGGTAGGAGGGAGATACAGCGGAGAGACGAAGGAAAGTCTGTCCAAAGTCTGGCTGGGTAGGTGACGGCAGAGAGGGGAAGCCCAAAGCCATCTCCTCTATAGCTATCAAGGTAGCTCCACCGGGCATCGGCCAAACTGCAAGGTCTCAACGGTCGGCGGCAAGTTCGCAGATACAATGTCTTGATGGGTGAGCCGGATAGGGCATATGTTTGAGGACTGGTCGATGTCCAATAGTAGTAGCACAACGTGGTAAAGGACCACTATGGTTCCGAGTGGGTCGCTGGTGTCTTGATGAGCCGTGGGTATTTGGTAGGTTTTCCGGTGTAGTTTCTGTCCCGTCGCCGTCTGTGAGAACTTTGGATTCCCCATTGTGCTGCATAGAGCTGGTGCCACCTGATGGTCCAGTGTAGTGCACTGTCTGTTGTCTGTGCGGTTCCCCAGCTCAGAAAATCAAGTGTAGCGTCCCCCTCAGTAGTCACTTCCTGGCAAGCGTCGTCCACACCCCACTTCCCCGTGGGTACTCAATGCGCGGGTGATGGATTGCGCCTCAGGAACTCAGTCCAAACTGGGTGCAGACCGGGCAGTCCGGCGGCCATCTTAAGGTCAGGCGATGACCTCCTGCCGTGCCTCTGACCGGTCTAGGTCAGTAAAGGGGGGGTTGTACGTAAGCGTGGGCGGAAAATCCGTTCCGCTCGCGGATTTTGCGGATTTTCGGGAAATCCGCAATCCGCGAGATTTGCGGATTTCCCGCAAAATCCGCAAATTCGCACGCAGCGGATTTTTTTGGCGGCGCGCGGCGTTGGTGATACAATTTTTGCGGCGCGCGGCGTTTATCATCGTTTGCCGAGTTGTTTTTTTCGATAGTTTGCGAGTGCTGCGCCATTTTGGATCTTGCTGTGTGATCCCGCGGGAATTGGCGAGCGCGATTACGTCATCGCGGCTTGCCAGCGATAGTTTGTCAACGCGAGTACGACGAGATCACGTCTCGCGGTACTTCGCAATTGCGAGATTTGAGATGCGGCGCGCGAAAATATAAATTTGCAATTCTGCACAAGAAATCCACCAGCAAGCAGCATAAACCTTCTAGAAATGATGATTTTTATGTGAATAACTCCTTAGTTTGACATTTGCCTGCACTTTTTTAGCGAGGAGTCCATTTTGGGGAGGGGGGCAGGGGGGTGGGAGGAAGGAAGTGCCCCATAGTCTTCAACTTCCTGTTCCTGTTCAGCAGGCTCCTCCCAGTGCTTTGTCCATCTCCTGGTCACTTTTCATTCGGATGTGGACCTGGAAGGATTACCTTTTGTGGATGCTGCTGGATCTTTGGATTTGAGGCCTTTTTGACTTTCTTTGGATCACTGTTGGATTAGAAATTTTACAAGTAAGTTTGTTTGGGGCATTACAGTTGCTGCAACTAAAATTTTGGGATTTTCGATTTTTGGGCTGTTTTGGGGCCTTTTCCCAGGGGTACTCAGTGGTGGGTGGACTGATTCTTTCTGTGGGTTGTCTTGAACTTAAACATCATGGAGACCATAGATGAATTGGGATTGTGCTGATTTTTCTGTGTTTTTCGATTTTTTTTTTTTGTAAAATTTTGTGTTTTTCGATTTTTGACCTGTTGTTGGGGCCTTGACCAGGGGTATTTGAGTCTAGCATGGGCCTAGTCTTTCTGTGGGCTGTCTTGAATTTAAACATCATGGAGGCCATGGATGGAATGGGATTGTGCTGATTTTGCAGTGTTTTTCGATTTTTGGGGGTGTTCATGGGGAAGGACATGCCATGTGGCTGGTGGCCATTTTGAGTGCAGCTACAGGCACTGGCCATGTGCTGGCAGGCAAGTGGCCATTTTGAATGCAGGCTTTGTTGTTAGGCCTCCAACCATTTTGCCTACTTTTCAACCTTTATTTATGCCAGGGGTAGTGAGTCTTGCATGGGCCTAGTATTTCTGTGGGTTGTCTTGAATTTAAACATCATGGAGGCCATGGATTGAATGGGATTGTGATGATTTTGCAGTGTTTTTCGATTTTTGGGCCTGTACTTGTGGCCTTTTCACCAGGGGTATTTGAGTCTACCATGGGCCTAGTCTTTCTGTGGGCTGTCTTGAATTTAAACATCATGGAGAGGCCATGGATGGAATGGGATTGTGCTGATTTTGCAGTGTTTTTCGATTTTTGGGCCTGTACTTGTGGCCTTTTCACCAGGGGTATTTGAGTCTAGCATGGGCCTAGTCTTTCTGTGGGCTGTCTTGAATTTAAACATCATGGAGAGGCCATGGATGGAATGGGATTGTGCTGATTTTTCAGTGTTTTTCGATTTTTGGGCCTGTACTTGTGGCCTTTTCACCAGGGGTATTTGAGTCTAGCATGGGCCTAGTCTTTCTGTGGGCTGTCTTGAATTTAAACATCATGGAGGCCATGGATGGAATGGGATTGTGCTGATTTTGCAGTGTTTTTCGATTTTTGGGCCTGTACTTGTGGCCTTTTCACCAGGGGTATTTGAGTCTAGCATGGGCCTAGTCTTTCTGTGGGCTGTCTTGAATTTAAACATCATGGAGGCCATGGATGGAATGGGATTGTGCTGATTTTGCAGTGTTTTTCGATTTTTGGGGGTGTTCATGGGGAGGGACATGCCATGTGGCTGGTGGCCATTTTGAGTGCAGCTACAGGCACTGGCCATGTGCTGGCAGGCAAGTGGCCATTTTGAATGCAGGCTTTGTTGTTAGGCCTCCAACCATTTTGCCTACTTTTCAACCTTTATTTATGCCAGGGGTAGTGAGTCTTGCATGGGCCTAGTATTTCTGTGGGTTGTCTTGAATTTAAACATCATGGAGGCCATGGATTGAATGGGATTGTGATGATTTTGCAGTGTTTTTCGATTTTTGGGCCTGTACTTGTGGCCTTTTCACCAGGGGTATTTGAGTCTAGCATGGGCCTAGTCTTTCTGTGGGCTGTCTTGAATTTAAACATCATGGAGAGGCCATGGATGGAATGGGATTGTGCTGATTTTGCAGTGTTTTTCGATTTTTGGGCCTGTACTTGTGGCCTTTTCACCAGGGGTATTTGAGTCTAGCATGGGCCTAGTCTTTCTGTGGGCTGTCTTGAATTTAAACATCATGGAGGCCATGGATGGAATGGGATTGTGCTGATTTTGCAGTGTTTTTCGATTTTTGGGGGTGTTCATGGGGAGGGACATGCCATGTGGCTGGTGGCCATTTTGAGTGCAGCTACAGGCACTGGCCATGTGCTGGCAGGCAAGTGGCCATTTTGAATGCAGGCTTTGTTGTTAGGCCTCCAACCATTTTGCCTACTTTTCAACCTTTATTTATGCCAGGGGTAGTGAGTCTTGCATGGGCCTAGTATTTCTGTGGGTTGTCTTGAATTTAAACATCATGGAGGCCATGGATTGAATGGGATTGTGATGATTTTGCAGTGTTTTTCGATTTTTGGGCCTGTACTTGTGGCCTTTTCACCAGGGGTATTTGAGTCTAGCATGGGCCTAGTCTTTCTGTGGGCTGTCTTGAATTTAAACATCATGGAGAGGCCATGGATGGAATGGGATTGTGCTGATTTTGCAGTGTTTTTCGATTTTTGGGCCTGTACTTGTGGCCTTTTCACCAGGGGTATTTGAGTCTAGCATGGGCCTAGTCTTTCTGTGGGCTGTCTTGAATTTAAACATCATGGAGGCCATGGATGGAATGGCATTGTGCTGATTTTGCAGTGTTTTTCGATTTTTGGGCCTGTACTTGTGGCCTTTTCACCAGGGGTATTTGAGTCTAGCATGGGCCTAGTCTTTCTGTGGGCTGTCTTGAATTTAAACATCATGGAGAGGCCATGGATGGAATGGGATTGTGCTGATTTTGCAGTGTTTTTCGATTTTTGGGCCTGTACTTGTGGCCTTTTCACCAGGGGTATTTGAGTCTAGCATGGGCCTAGTCTTTCTGTGGGCTGTCTTGAATTTAAACATCATGGAGGCCATGGATGGAATGGCATTGTGCTGATTTTGCAGTGTTTTTCGATTTTTGGGCCTGTACTTGTGGCCTTTTCACCAGGGGTATTTGAGTCTAGCATGGGCCTAGTCTTTCTGTGGGCTGTCTTGAATCTAAACATCATGGAGGCCATGGATGGAATGGGATTGTGCTGATTTTGCAGTGTTTTTCGATTTTTGGGGTTGTTCATGGGGAGGGACATGCCATGTGGCCGGTGGCCATTTTGAGTGCAGCTACAGGCACTGGCCATGTGCTGGCAGGCAAGTGGCCATTTTAAATGCAGGCTTTGTTGTTAGGCCTCCAACCATTTTGCCTACTTTTCAACCTTTATTTATGCCCAGGGGTAGTGAGTCTTGCATGGGCCTAGTCTTTCTGTGGGTTGTCTTGAATTTAAACATTATGGAGGGCATGGATGGATTGGGATTGTGCTGATTTTGCAGTGTTTTTCGATTTTTTTGTGCTCTATAACTGAACTGATGTTCCTCTGTCTTCCATTTTTTTTAGGTGCACAAGACTCAAGAGAACCACCAGTGCCAGGAAGAAGTCCTGCAGCGGTGTGTGTGTGCAGCATAACGTCACGCGACGTCACGTCTGGCCTCAGACAACTCTACAATTCGTGCAACTGCGGCCTGCTGTCTGACCTGCTCTGAAGAAGATGGCCCCAAAGAAAGTTCTCCGTAGCTCCTCTAGCAAGAAAGTTGCTAGTAAGGAGCAGAAGAAGCAAGTTACCAAGGAGGCTGGTGTGCCACCCGCCACTTTTTTTGGGAGCAAAAAAAAAAGTACGCCTGCAGCAGCAGGATCTGCTGGGGACCAAGCTGAGAGCAGCACCCCTGCTCCATTGGGTTCAGTGCCTCCACCACAACGCCAACTTAAGTCAAAGCCCTTGAGTGCTTCAGAGGCAGTCAGTGTACTTCTCCAATCACCATCGACCAGTGATGTTGGCTCATCGCAAGAAAGTAGCAGCAATGTCCCTGAATCAACACAGGTTGTTGTAACTCATCTGACAAGTGTTGAACAACCACAGCCGCAACAACACCATGTGCAAGTACACGCCCAAGTACATGTGGAAGGAGAGGCAGCAAAAGGAGATGCGCAAGCAAAGGTGCATGGAGGTTCACAAGTGCCCACAATAGTTGTTCCTCCCGAAGTAGGGGCACATTTGGAAATCGACATTGAAGCTGAGGTATCATTGGAAGCCACTCCTCCTGATGATCATTCATTGTCTTCCACATCCCTAGCAAGGAAAAGATCAAGGGGGGTGTCTACATCTTCTTCAAGCCCACCTCGTTCTGGTGCAAGTGATCTGTCTTGGGAACCACAACTGCGGTCTGACAGTGAGGCAGAGGCACACCATGATCTGACACCGGCACCTAAGCGTAAAAGGAAGGTCGTCCAAAAACTCAAACCTATGGAGTGTGATGAGGCTCAACAAGAAGTGACAGATACTGCTGGTGATGAAGCCTCTCACGATGACGACGAGCCAGTCATCACAAAGGTCACTGCAGCCCCACCGGGCATGCAGCAAAGAGACATTTTGACCCTATCCCGAGAAGCTGCTGAGCGTGATGATGATGTCGGCGAGGAGGCAATGGAAATGGAATCATTAGATTTGGAGTTAAGTAGTACACCAAAACCTACCGCTTCCATATTTCTTCGCAAGAAGGTACCCACCTCGTCCTCGACCTCAATTCGTGGTGGTGAAAGTGCAAAACGTACTGAAGTTCGGCAATCCACATCCTCCACTTCATCTGTCATTAGCAGCAGGACCACCACCACCAGTATCGCCGCCTCCTCCGGCCCCCGAAGACATTTCAAGTCTCCAGTTTGGGACTTCTTTAGTGTTTGCCCAAAAAAGGAAAACGTAGCCATTTGTAGCCTTTGTAAGCTTCGATTTAGTCGTGGTAAGCTTGGTTCTAACTATGGTACCGGAGGCCAGAGAGGTCATCTTGAGAGAAGGCACCCTGTCCAATGGTTTCCGCACCTAGAGGCGATCAAGAAAGCCGGAATTGCACGTAATGAAAACGTTGATTTGTCATCTGCTGATGACGAGGAGGTAGAAGAAGACGATTCAAACACTTCACTTACACCCAGTTCCCATGTCAGCAGCACACCCCATGGGAGCCACACTAAGAGTGTGGGAGAGAGTGAGACATCAATGCGGAAAAGTTCATCAGCGAGCGTAACTGGGTCGAAGAGATCATCATCATCCCGTAAATCATTGGTCCAGGGCAACATTAAAAAGATGTTGTTTACAGAAGCGCAATATGAACGCAACCACCCAATGACCCGTCTGTATAACACTAAGCTGGCTAAAATGCTAGCTCTGGACCTTCTCCCTTTTTCTTTTGTAGAAGGGGTTGGTTTTCTAGAATTAGTGACAGCGCTCTGCCCTAAATGGAAGGTTCCTAGCCGGTTCTATTTTGCCCGAGTTGCGGTTCCAGCACTACATGAAGATGTTCTGAAGGTGATTGGGGCAGCTTTGCAGAAGAGTGCTGTTCACACTATACATCTGACAACAGACATGTGGACCAGTGGCGCAGGCGCTGATTACATGTGCATCACTGCACACTGGGTCTCTTTTTCAGGGGCTAAAGCAAAGCTAAACTCAGGTGTTGACACTAACATTGTTTTTAAAGGTGCTCGGAAACATGCAACACTAGCCATGTTTGGTTTGGAGAAACGTCACACAGCAGAAAACATTTTGGATGTCTTTAACACAAAGGTCCTTAACTGTCTGTCCCCACTAAAACGCAAGGTTGGTTATGTTTCCACGGACAATGGCTCCAATATAGTTAAGGCCATGAGGGACGGTTACTATTTCAGAGTGCCGTGTTTGGCGCACTGTATAAACCTGGTTGTCCAAAAATTCTTGGGTAATAAAAGCAGTGCAGCGTACAGTGTATTGGAGAACTGCCGAAAAATTTGCAAGCATTTCAGGCATTCTTTTAAGGCCCGCAAGCAGCTGAGGAGCATGCTATATCAATGTCAAATGCCAGTGAAAGCACTCATCCAGGAGGTGGTAACACGTTGGAACTCAACCTTCTACATGCTTGAGCGTCTGTATGAGCAGTATACGCAACTCGATCAATATTTCTTGAAAGAGGGTATAGAGGAGCTGAGGATGGGTGGGCCGCAATGGAACATAGTTGAAAGCCTAACACGCATGCTTCGTCCTTTTGAGGTCTTCACGCGTGCAGTCAGCAAGGAGGACTCTAATTTGGGAAAAGCTATCCCATTGTTGTACATGCTGGAGGACCAACTGAAGGAGGTGTGTTCTGTGTTTCGAAAAGATGACAAAAAGAAAGACTCTTTGCTTCTGGCTGAGCAATTATTAGAGCTCCTACAAGGTGATGAACGTCTTCAAAAGATCCACTCAGAACAGCATTACATTTGTGCTACTATTCTGGATCCACGCTACAAAAAGGCGCTGGCAGGCAGAGCATTCTTTCCTTTTGGTGATGAAGATGTTACAAAGTACAAACGTTGGCTAGCCTTGTCAGCCAAGAAGTTTGAAACAGAACGGCTGGAAATTGAAGGAAATGGCAGTACATCAGCAGGCCATCCCCAGTCAAAACAATCCACTTCTGCACCTGTGGCTGTGGCACAAGTGACCTCTCAGCCGTTAAAGACACCGGCAACCGGATCATCTGCACGAAAGACAACAGAAACATTGGAGGCTGAAGAGGATTGGCTAGCTCTGCGTGGGTTTGGTTCTCAAAAGGTCAGAGGCACAGCAAGAGCTACGCAAAGTGGAGGAACCTTGGAGGAGGACCTTGAGTCGATGGTGAAGGACTATCTGAATGACTCCACAGAGGTCTATGTTAATTCTGACCCATTGGCGTATTGGCATGGGAAAAAAGAATTGTGGCCACAGCTCACCAACCTGGCTATAAACTACTTGTCTTGCCCACTCGCAAGTGTGTCTTCTGAACGGGTTTTCAGTGCGGCTGGTGGGATTGTAACTCCCAAACGGAGCCGCCTCTCGCCCAAAAATGTGGAGAGGTTAACAATGATCAAGATGAATCAGCACCTCATACCACCAGATATAAGAGTACGAGAGAGCGTGCCGGATGAAGAGGAGGTGGCCAGCACCATAGATGAGGGAATTTCTACTCTGTCAGGTGGCACTGACCTCACCCGGGCTGAATTCGCAGAGTATGATGACGAAGCCTTATTCTTATTCCTGGACCGTGATACCGACTTCGAGCCCTGAAAATGAGACAACGAATCAATAACTTTCTTTTTCATCCTTATTCACTTTTATTCCTGTGTGTCTGTCTTTCTTTGTTGTGCACAGTTAATATAATTCAAACTTTAATCAGATAATCACAAAGACAAGCCCATCAGCAGAACTGTCTTCACTTGTTTGCTAATTTATTTGAAGGTGCCGCAGTCTGCATTCCTCAGGTTCACAAGTTCAGAAGAACATGCTCCTCTATCCTCCTCCTCCAGACTCCTATTTCCATCAAAGCAGAGGGCTGGTTTACGCCCAATGAAGAAAGACTCAGCACTTGTGGGGGTGTTGTTCTACCTCTTTGCAGGTGAGTTGACGGGTCTGGGGCCATTGCTGGGAAGCACTAAAAGTGGTTTGTGCCAAATCCGAGGCGGAAAATTTTTTGTGTTTTTGATGA
Organism: Lissotriton vulgaris; assembly: GCF_964263255.1. Lineage (NCBI taxonomy): Eukaryota > Metazoa > Chordata > Amphibia > Caudata > Salamandridae > Lissotriton > Lissotriton vulgaris. The sequence goes on along the minus strand of NC_141697.1, from coordinate 1,044,920,245 downwards.
CTTGCTTGCCTTTGAGGTGCTCTTAGGGGGGCTTCCTGGTGTTTGTGGGTGAGTTTCGTGGTCTGAGAGCATTGCTGGGACACTCTAATCTTGATTGCATTTGCTTTTCAGGAAATCCGTCGTGCCAACCCCGACTTATGGCCTAGCTACGCAGCGCGTTTGGACCGAAGGCCCAGAAATATTGCAAGTATGAGATTTTGCTTTTGGCCTGTTTGGGGGTGTTATGCTTCTTGGCGGGTGGGTTGCCGGGTCTTGGGGCATTCCTGGGAAGGTCTAATACCGGGTAGAAGTGGTTGGGACAAAATCCAGGCCGATTTTTTTTTGGGCTATTTCAGACATTTTGCTCTATGTAGCGTTTTCGGGGGCCTGTTTGGGGGGCTTCCTGGTGTTTGTGGGTGAGTTTCGTGGTCTGGGAGCACTGCTGGGACACTCTAATCTTGATTGCATTTGCTTTTCAGGAAATCCGTCGTGCCAACCCCGACTTATGGCCTAGCTACGCAGCGCGTTTGGACCGAAGGCCCAGAAATATTGCAAGTATGAGATTTTGCTTTTGGCCTGTTTGGGGGTGTTATGCTTCTTGGCGGGTGGGTTGCCGGGTCTTGGGGCATTCCTGGGAAGGTCTAATACCGGGTAGAAGTGGTTGGGACAAAATCCAGGCCGATTTTTTTTTGGGCTATTTCAGACATTTTGCTCTATGTAGCGTTTTCGGGGGCCTGTTTGGGGGGCTTCCTGGTGTTTGTGGGTGAGTTTCGTGGTCTGGGAGCACTGCTGGGACACTCTAATCTTGATTGCATTTGCTTTTCAGGAAATCCGTCGTGCCAACCCCGACTTATGGCCTAGCTACGCAGCGCGTTTGGACCGAAGGCCCAGAAATATTGCAAGTATGAGATTTTGCTTTTGGCCTGTTTGGGGGTGTTATGCTTCTTGGCGGGTGGGTTGCCGGGTCTTGGGGCATTCCTGGGAAGGTCTAATACCGGGTAGAAGTGGTTGGGACAAAATCCAGGCCGATTTTTTTTTGGGCTATTTCAGACATTTTGCTCTATGTAGCGTTTTCGGGGGCCTGTTTGGGGGGCTTCCTGGTGTTTGTGGGTGAGTTTCGTGGTCTGGGAGCACTGCTGGGACACTCTAATCTTGATTGCATTTGCTTTTCAGGAAATCCGTCGTGCCAACCCCGACTTATGGCCTAGCTACGCAGCGCGTTTGGACCGAAGGCCCAGAAATATTGCAAGTATGAGATTTTGCTTTTGGCCTGTTTGGGGGTGTTATGCTTCTTGGCGGGTGGGTTGCCGGGTCTTGGGGCATTCCTGGGAAGGTCTAATACCGGGTAGAAGTGGTTGGGACAAAATCCAGGCCGATTTTTTTTTGGGCTATTTCAGACATTTTGCTCTATGTAGCGTTTTCGGGGGCCTGTTTGGGGGGCTTCCTGGTGTTTGTGGGTGAGTTTCGTGGTCTGGGAGCACTGCTGGGACACTCTAATCTTGATTGCATTTGCTTTTCAGGAAATCTGTCGTGCCAACCCCGACTTATGGCCTAGCTACGCAGCGCGTTTGGACCGAAGGCCCAGAAATATTGCAAGTATGAGATTTTGCTTTTGGCCTGTTTGGGGGTGTTATGCTTCTTGGCGGGTGGGTTGCCGGGTCTTGGGGCATTCCTGGGAAGGTCTAATACCGGGTAGAAGTGGTTGGGACAAAATCCAGGCCGATTTTTTTTTTGGGCTATTTCAGACATTTTGCTCTATGTAGCGTTTTCGGGGGCCTGTTTGGGGGGCTTCCTGGTGTTTGTGGGTGAGTTTCGTGGTCTGGGAGCACTGCTGGGACACTCTAATCTTGATTGCATTTGCTTTTCAGGAAATCCGTCGTGCCAACCCCGACTTATGGCCTAGCTACGCAGCGCGTTTGGACCGAAGGCCCAGAAATATTGCAAGTATGAGATTTTGCTTTTGGCCTGTTTGGGGGTGTTATGCTTCTTGGCGGGTGGGTTGCCGGGTCTTGGGGCATTCCTGGGAAGGTCTAATACCGGGTAGAAGTGGTTGGGACAAAATCCAGGCCGATTTTTTTTTGGGCTATTTCAGACATTTTGCTCTATGTAGCGTTTTCGGGGGCCTGTTTGGGGGGCTTCCTGGTGTTTGCGGGTGAGTTTCGTGGTGTGGGAGCACTGCTGGCTATATATACTTTACTTTGCAAGAGGTTTGAAGCAAATCCATGGTGGCTGAGGGGACTTAGGGCCTAGCTGCAGAGCGCGCGCGGAGTGATTTGGGAAATTTGTGAAAAAGTGACTAAGTCCCCATTTTTGTACTTTTGCTCTTTGGCTGTTTGGGGGTCTTCTACTCGTTTTCTCCTGGGTTGACGGCTCTGGGGCCATTGCTGGGAAGCTCTAATACCGGATAAAAATGTTTTGGACCAAATCCCAGGCGGAATTTTTTTTGTGTTTTTGATGACTTGCTTGCCTTTGAGGTGCTCTTAGGGGGGGTTCCGTCTGTTTGCGGGTGAGTTTCGTGATCTGGGAGCACTGCTGGGACACTCTAATCTTGATTGCATTTGCTTTTCAGGAAATCCGTCGTGCCAACCCCGACTTATGGCCTAGCTACGCAGCGCGTTTGGACCGAAGGCCCAGAAATATTGCAAGTATGAGATTTTGCTTTTGGCCTGTTTGGGGGTGTTACGCTTCTTGGCGGGTGGGTTGCCGGGTCTTGGGGCATTCCTGGGAAGGTCTAATACCGGGTAGAAGTGGTTGGGACAAAATCCGCGTGGAAAAGCCTTTAGTTTTGGCACTTTTTGTAACTTAGGGTTCGTTAGGGTTAGCCCTAGCAGCAGGATTGCATGTGTTTCGGGGTGTTCTAGATTTTTCAAACTGAGTTCTGGGGTCTTAGAGCACTCGTGAGAATGTGTAATTTTGGTTGCAAGTCATTTGAAGAAAATCCATGGTGGGAAAGGGGGGATTTGGCATAGTTAAAGAAAGCCTTTGCCACTATTCTTAACTTAGGGTTCGTTAGGGTTAGCAGTATTTCTATTGCATGTGTTTGAGTGGGGGGGATTTCGAGTCTTGGAGCGATGCTGGCTATGGCTACTTTTGCTTGGTTGCTTGCAAGTGGTTTGAATGCAATCCACGGTGGGTAATGGGTAATTAGGGTACTTCGGCCTACTTTTACTTTCAAAGTAAGTTTTGTCACCAGTTTTCTGCTAGGCCTCGTTTTTTGAGATTTGATTGGGGGTCTTCTACATTTTTGCGACTGGCTTTAGTAAGGGTCTGGGTGGGAGCACTGCTAGGAAGATCTAATTTTGTTCTAAAACACAGTTTACAGTACACCTAGCTTGAGGGGCAAGATCCGATACATTAATTTGCCCATACATCCTTCAAAAGGTGACTCAGAGTACGCACTTTCAAAAACATTGTACTGTCTACTAGGAAAAACAAATTGTGACTTTTTGCACTCCACAGCCTACATGCCTTATATTTATTTATCAGTGGTGTTGTAATATTATATCACTTCCTGTTTTTCGTTGAATAATTACAGGCCGGGTTTCAGTCTCTGCAATGGGGAAAAAAGGATGGAGTCAGGCTTCACAGTAGCGAGCCACAATTCAGCATCAGGCAGGCAGTGGACAGGGTGTCTTCTGGTGACCAACATCGATGGACGAAGCGTCGGCTGCAATGGAGGAGTGCCGCTAATAGGAGGATTTTTTTTCTGCGGGCAACTTACTTACCACTTCCAACAGGACCACTACAACCACATAGATACAGTATCCCTTGCCTTTTTCTCTGACTGTGACTGCATTTCTTGGCTCTCTCTCTGCTTCTACATTGATCCCTTAACACATCACTTAGTCCACTCCACTATCACATCTGCACCACACATAGTCATTTGTAAGTGCTCTTACGTAATTCGCAAGTCGCAGCACGCCCCAGGCCGTAGAGGACTGGGATGGCCCCAATGATGAAGCATGTCACCAAGGGGCAACCCTGGTGAATGAGGGGACACCTAGAAAAAAAGCAATTTCTCCTTTTCTATCTACTATACCTTCTTCTTGTATGTTAGGACAGCACTTCACTGATGCCTGTCTTGTCTTCTGTTACAGGTATCCTTTCCCTGCTGACCCTACCTTTACCCATCCCACATTTTTTATTTTAGTTTGTTATTTTTCTCCCCCGCCTAATGCCTCGAACACCCTGTGTTTACACTTCTGGGTGTTGGTGACATTTGGAAGTGGAACCATATTTGCATCGACTGGATCACGGGGAGTAAACCGGACACCTTCCAGACCAACCCCATTGAGTGTTGTTGTGAATGGATTTATAGTGACCAGCAAGGCTCTCGGGTATCTGGCTACAGAGACCTTATGTTGAATATCGTTATCAATAATTCCACACAGGCCCTGTACTGTCGCATTCTTTCTTTCCACAGTTGTCGATGATATATTCTTACTCAGCTTGACAAAGAACCATTGCTAATGTGAAAGAACTTCAACCGAATTAGTAGTTATACTTTACCATTTGTTAGGCTACAATGTGGCACTGCTCTACTGTACTTCTGTCACATGCTATATTCTCAGTTGTACCGTTGAATTGCTCGGGAGGACAAACCAGATTTCATTTTCTTTTTTTTCATAGGCATGCAACTGCCACTGTGTCACAACAATAGTACCACCGCTATGAGGAAATTTTATCCGACCAAGATTGCCAACGTTATTCGGTGTTTCCCGTGGAGCCAGCCCTGGGTCTAGCCCTACTTTCAAACACAAATTACAGGTAAGATAAGCGTTTGGTGGTTTGGGGGTATAATGGAGTATTAGTACGAGAGACGAGAGACTGAAGGTAGTACTACTAAAGTCCTAGGACTCTTGGATTCACTTCACTGAGTCTGTGAGAGGCACTTAGTGTTGAAAACATTTGGGCATTTACACTTAAAGGAAGAAAATGGAACTAAACTTTCAGGAAAACAGTCAACGTTAAACCCCCACCCACCAGGCAAGCAGTAAAAAACAGGTATGCTCAGATAAAGTTTGAAAAAGTATATTTATATCCCTAACAAAATAATCTCCCGAAAGACCCTCCCTAACCCCAACGATTGTCCTTCAAAAGTCCCCAAAAACCCAACTCCCAATTCCCACCCCCCAAAAGTCTCTAAAAAAGGGGCAAGGGACACTATGGGTGGATGCTGTTCACTTTTTGGGCCAGGGCATCATGCTCCTCGCGGAGCAAGGCGAGCTCCTGCTGAAGGCGGGACACCATCAGGGTGGTGCGGCGCAGGCGTGCCTTCACTGCCTTGCAGGTGCAATGCCTGTGAGAGGCAGCTGTTGGCCTTGCTGCTCGGTGGTGGCGTTTGCCTTTGGCAGCCCGGCTCAGTCTGGGTGGACCACTGTGCTGGGTGGCAGCCCGTGGGGCCACGGAGGCCGATGCAGACGACGTTGTTGTAGTTGTCGACTGCACACTTTCCACGTCCTCCAGGGCCACCAGCCGCCGATATTCCGCAACAGTGGCCTCGATCCTCCGTTGCCGGGCCGCTCTAGCCAGCTCCTTCCTCCTTGTCCGTTTGGAAGGAGAACCTATATGAAGAAAGAAAGACATAGTCTGTAACCAATGCTCTTTTAGATTAACTCAATCATTCAGCAGAAATTTGTGTTGCAGTACAACTAGCAACTTGCAAGCGCATTACATAACTATTGAGGCCAGTATCTATCTAACCTCACACTTCTTCATCCTTGCTCTAACATTAGTGGGAGTTTAAGGAACAAAGTCTACGAGCACTGTGGACTTCCATTGGAGTCGACTATGAAAGTACACCAGTCTTATTCTTCTTCTTATCTCTTGTTTTGGAAAATTGGTACGTTATTTTCTGCAAGCCGGCATAATGCCAGCGCGGTAAACTTGCACCCGAGAAAAAGAGACGCACGCCATGAGGAGTGACCTAGACTTGCGTTGCCGTTGCGTTACTGTACCCGTCCAGTACATGCAGGTGGTGAATCTCTTACTTTTCTAGTACGGGTGGCACTGAGAATACTCTGTTACAACTCAAGGGCTACTGCTTAATTAATTTAACTTTCACCCTACAGTGGAAATGAGTACTAGAAATGGAAAATTGAAGAAGATAAATAATCTGATTATCTATCACTTCACATGGGATGTTTTTGCTTATATATGGGATGACTTTAGGTGCTTTGCTTTTTATTGAGTGACCAGTGATACATCCACACATGAATGACTGAGTACTACTAAACTTATTAAGAGAGGTAGGGAGTGGCCACCATAATAACCGGATCTATGCAGTGCTTGCAATACAAACTACTGCTACTATTTATGGTAGTATTTGGACAAAATTAAAAGTTCTTTTCCTTGCCTTTCCTACACTGGAACGGACGTGCGGGTGCAGTGTTAGTGTTACATGCTCTTCAAAGTTACACTTAGTTCATCCACTGACCGTCTACTCTCTCTAGATCATGGGTACTCACAAACTTTCTCTCAGGGGCTACATTTACAGTGTAGTTTGGGGCCGAGGGCCGCACTGGTGGGGGCGGAGTCAGAGGGGGCGGGGCTAAAGCAAAACGATAACTTGTGACCATGAGGTTGCACACAGGTCCCTGCAGCAGATGCCCTCATCCACTGAGCCACCAGACCCAGCATTTACATACATCTCTCTCCCTCCTGCTCTCCCTCCTGCCCTCCCTCCATCTCTCTCTCCCTCCTGCCCTCCCTCTCCCTCCCCCTCTGTCATCTCACTGTGTGTGTGTCTATCTGTGTCAGCCTTCAGCCCGGGTTGAGACCGCTTCCTCAACGCGCACACACAGACAACAACACCAAAGTACTTAACAGGTCTTTAAAAGACCATTAACATATTATTGAGGCTTTGTTTGTTTTAGCGCCCCTGCTTCTCCACCCTGACAATCACTGCTTGCCCGGCCCCACAGAGCAGAGGCTTAGTTCTATTTCACCTCTTTGTGGCCTTGCATCTCCACTCTGCTCTGTGGGGGCCGGGGGAGCAGTGATTGTCAGAGTGGAGATGCAGGGGCGCTAACAGGTGAAATACAAAAAAGCCTCTGCTCTGTGGGGGCCGGGGGAGCAGTGATTGTCTGCAAGGTCAGCGCACCGCCAACGAAGGCTTGCCGGGCCACCACCGGCCCGCGGGCCGTACTAGGAGTACCCCTGCTCTAGATACACATATGCTATCTAAGAGTCAGATAGTAGCATGATCCAGGTATATGGACACATACAGTTTCTGTGTCACCCACCCAGGCTGTTGTCCTTCCACCCATCATTGCTTCATCATTCACCCAGCCATGCATCTCATATTCTTGCCTTCCCAGCTAGTCTTCAATCTCAATAAGTAAGGAATATATAAGAGCTTACCTCTGGCCGCCACCACCACCGTCTCAACTCTCACAGCTGCCGCCGCCGCCTCCTCCCCTGAAGCATCGCCCGATTCGCCCTCCGCCTCGGTGTCGAGCACCACCACCTCCACACTGGCCCCGCCACCAGATGTTCCACCTACAAAGTACATTTAAGAATGTTAGAATAAAGCAGTCACTAGTATTTGGTCTAGGAATGAAGACATGTGAAAACAATGTAATTTGTGACTGTCGTTAAAGTTAAAAAAAAATGTCCCTTTTTCCAGGGAAGGTTGTCTTGCTGCACTTTTTGGCACAACTGATGAAGGCTGTTTTTTTAACACGCACCATTTTTCTCCACACAGACAGAAGATGGACTTCTAACAACAAGATCAAGTTGAAACCAGGTGAGAGCTCGGCTCGACCACAAGAAATGTCTTCAATTAATCGTCAGCACTAACCACTTTTCCATTATCAGTTAAACGTTTAGTTTTATTATGACTTCATTTTAATAAATGTGTTTACTTTTAATAAAGCTTTTAAACTTAAATACAATCTGTGTTTTTTGGTCCAGACTAGAGTGACTGAGCGAAAGGTTTTGCAATTTTTGCAAGCATGAGTCCAGATAGAACACTTCAAAAGACATTATGGACAATCCCAGAGGACTGCACTAAGTTGATAGAGCTATTGCTGACTAGAATCATGGGAGTTTCGCCAACCGTGCAATCTTAGTTAGCTACACAGACAGACTAATAAGAATAATCTAGTAATACCACAGGGAGTCATAGTAGAGGCAGGATAAGAATTTAGATACAGTCTACAAGAAGAGCAAAGACAATTTTGAAAAAAGTCAAATGAGGAACGCTAGGAAAAATAGGTACTAGTCTAAAATGAAAACTTACTGGGGCCAGCAGAGGAGCCCTCGCCTGCCCGATCCTGGCCCTGTTGATGAACAGCATCCGCCGCCTGCTGCTCCTGTGTCCTCCTCTCGCCCCTGGGGGGAGCTGACGTACAACATGAAAGAAAGAACAGAAAACATGGATGATTGTTGCTTGTCAATGTCAACCAAATCAAACATTTCAAAAGAACAATAACAAAATATTTCTGCGAAATTATATTGATTATGGTTACTTTTCATTTATATGCGGACCTGTGACTTCGAAAGTCACGTAACTCACTAAACAAAGTACTGAAACGTTCACCTAGGACTGGCAGGCAGCAGTCCGCAGGCAAGACGCAAAGTGACAGACAAACTCCATTGTGATTTCAGTCAGATCAGTGACAACACTAACAGTTGCCTGCTACATTACCAGTCATTTAAATAGTCAAACTATCAATCCACCGCCACTATTTTTCTTATTGTCAGGGTTACAAAGGAAGGGGCAGATTTAAGCCCTTGCGGCTCTTTTGCGCCGTTCTTGCGTGACTTTTGTGACGCAGCAGCTAAACAAAAAAGGGCGCCATGGTGCGGCGTATAATATTATAACAACGTGACGCATTTGGGAGATGCATCCCGTTATAAAGCCCTGCGCCATCAGGGGGCGTTCCGGCGCAAGGGAGGGCATTCCTGCGCTGGAACACATCCTAATAGTGGCTGAGGGAAATCTACAAAATATCAATCAGTCACCTTTAGGACAATGATGCGTCACACAAACCCTGCACCTGCTTGAAGCAGACGTACGGCTTGACCCAGCATTGGGGAGATAGGGTACCCCAGAGCATTGATGGAGCTGCGCCATCGTTGCGACGCAACTCCAGCAGTAAAGCTTCGGTGACGTTTTGGGCCCATGGGGCGCCGCATTGCAAATACGGCGCACCATGTTTGGTGGTGGTAGCGGGCCGCACAATTAATGGCGCATCCCTGCTACTTTGCAGGGATGCGACGGTAATTGCAATTCTGCCCCTTAGGGGCATACTTACTTACGCGTTCTGGCGCATCTCCAGAGATGCGCCAGATCAAATGCGTCACGCAAAACTACCCTTGCGACACGGCAGATGTGCCTCATTTACAATGCGGCGCGCCCTGGCGCAAGGGTAGGCACTTGCGTGACGCATCTCGTCACGTAAGAGCGGCGCATCGCTGGAGTCACGTCGCCAACGCAATGCAACTCCAGTAATGCTCAGGGCCACCCAATACTTTACATGCTGTGTCAGTCCTTTCGCCTGCTTCGAGCAGACATAAGGAATTGAATTGACGTAGCAGCGTCGCAGAAGTGCCTGCGTTAAATCTTGTAGATTTCACGCAGGCAATTTTGCGAGGCGCACAGCCGCTGGACCGCCCACCCTGCGTACTAGGAACGCACCCATTGTGGTGCAGGCCCATGGCTTTATAACGTGACGCATCTCCCTAGATGCGTCATGCTGTAAATGACTTGCAGGGATGCGGCACGTTTACGCCGCTGTTGCGTCACGCAAGGCAACGTAAACGTGGCGCAAGGGGCTTGTAAATGTAATCTGCCCCCTAGTGTCTAGCATTACGCAGTTCTGTTAAGTACACTCATACATAATAGTTACTCAGGCCAATGAGACCACGAAATAGAAAACAAATAAGCATAGTAGCAACCCCACTGAGAAGGAGAGCAGTGCACCTGAAATGCACAGAAGATTTTGAAATATAATTTAACTACAATGTAATCGTCATCAGCGGCATTATTGGCTTGCTCCATGTAAAAAACAAATATTTGCAATACAACAACACAGAGCAGGAGAAAACATCATAGTAGTGAGTGATTAAATGCCAATGGCTACTACTACTCACCAAGCCCGGGGATCTCCAAGCCGAGCTGGTCCAGCAGGTCGCGCTCGCGGTCCAGGAGGTCCGTCCAGCGATGGGTGACCTGGCTGTAGGTGCGCTGGACCCCGTAGAGGTGGGATATGGCCCAGCACACCTTCTCCCACCGCTTCCGGCGCTCCCGCATGTTGTAGCCGCCGGCCGCGATCCTGCCGCCTCCCGCGATGGTCCTGGGCAGGCGGCGCTGGACGAAGTAGACCAGCGCGCCCACTTCCTCCGGGCTGAATATCTCCCGGCGCGTCACCTGCTCCCCCCTCGATCTCACGCCTGCTGTCCTGCCACTGGGTCCAGCACTACTCCCCGCCGCCGCTGCGGCCCTCAAGTGCCTGGGCAGCTTCACGGCGCCTGGCTTGACCATGGTCTGGGCAGGTAAGGTAGGAAGAAGTAGAAAATTAAGAAAGAATAGGATAGGGAAGAAGAAAAGAAAAGAGTTTACAAAAGTAGTTTAAAAGTAAAGAAAAATAGCAGAAAAGACAAAAATATACAGCTAGGAAAAGAGAGGGATAGATAAGAAGCAAAATCGTAAAAAAAAAACTGAAAACAAGCAAAGGATGGGAAAGATATCAAGAGGATTAAACACCATGCCCAGACACAGGAAATGAATGAAAAACAAGATGGCCGGCGCCCGTTTCCGAGCGCGAAAGTCAGTTCGCGCGAGATTTTCCTCGCGATCTCGTGCGAACCTCTAGATTTCCCGCGCGATCTCGTGCGAACCTCTACTCGCAATGCGCTTACTGCGCGAGATTATACATAGCGGGCGGAAACGGAAATACGTCACGCAAACAAAATGGCCGCGCCCGTACTCGACCTTGGGGTAAATTCGCGTGTTGCGCTGCAAGCGGCTCGCGAATACTGCAAAAAAACTCGCGAAACAACAAGCCGCAAAAAAATAAAATGCTCATTCGCACGAATTGGCGGCTTCCGCGGTCGGTTTCGCACGACGCCGCGCCCCGCGAATAGCGCGAAAAAAACCGCAAAACGATTTCAGCAAAAGCAAAAGCAATGAGCAGGTGCAAAAGGTCAACCTCATGATTTGTAACGATTCTTTGTATTGCTTCCTGAGGGGGCCCTCCAGAATTCGGTTGCCTGCTTGCAACTATTGTGTGACCCTGCTCTGACCTTAACTGTATGCCACAAAGGTCCTGATTTACAGCTAAAGGAGCAGACAAGCAGGTGCCAGCCTCCAGGCTGGAACTTTAAATTCTTTCAGTGACACATTAATTAGCCCCTAATTCATTATTGTCAGTTGGGGCAGGGCAGGTGTTGTAACTAATTTTGCAACAATGAAAGCACTTAGCAAGTGCAAAAGATCACTAATCAGGGCGCACTAAGGAAGCAGGTGCCAGCTAAAAAAATATTCTGTGACACATTAATCAGCCCCAAATTAATTCAGGTCACTTGAGGCAGGGAAGGTGTGCTTTGCTTTGCCGAAAATAATGTACACTGGACAACCAGAGGGTGTGGTGATGAAACAGAGGGTGGCATGGGTGGGCCAGAGGGTGGCATGAGTAGTCAGAGAGTGGCAGTGGTGACAGAGAGTGGCAGTGATGAAGAAGAGTGTCCCAAACAGGCTGGACATGTAGAAACAACAAGTTCGCAAAACTTGCGACCCGACAGGTAAGTTCGCAAATTGCGAAATTGTAAAAACCCTCGCGAACTGGCAGAAACACGGGCGAACACAAAAAAAAAAAAAAATCCGCAAATTCGCGGGAATTCGCGGATTTTGCGGATTGCGAATCCGCAAATCCGCAAAATTCGCGAACGCGAGATCCGCAAAATTCGCCCATGCTTAGTTGTACGGGAGACAGCAGGCGGCTCAGGGCGGTCTCACAGCCTACCTTCAGAGCTCCGCTGCGGTGTCCTCGCGGAGTTGGCTGTGTCACCTCTCCCGGTCCGTCTGAGCCGCGAAGTCACTCGGGCGCCATTTTGAGTCCAGGCAGCCCCGGTGTTGGATCGCGTCTAAACTGATGCTGGGGCCGGGGTTGAGAGTGTGCTCCGTGCCCTCAGATGAAGGATGCTGAAATTACCAAGTGTCCCTGGTTTATACTGCAGGTATGCAGGGGCCTTATCTGCCCATGGAGGATGCCGCTATGGGGGGCGGGGGGGTTCGGCGGCAGCTCCGGATCGCTGGCCCGATTTCCGTCTTTTTCCCCTGAGCTCGCGGTGGACTCCTGCGGAGTTTATGCTCAGATTGTCGCCTCCTCAGTCCTCTGCTCCTTGTCTCCCGCTGCGAGGGCCGAATCACAGAAGCCTGATAAGCCTGATGTTTGGTGCTAGTCTGGCTGACTTGAGGTGCCGGATCTGACAAAGTCCAGTTTTCAGCAGTGATCCGCTCATCTACTGGCCTCAGAGATCACCGCCCGGTGCCCCTCATGTTCCGATACTCAGATATCGGTTTTCCGGCCAGGTTTGACGTGAGGAAGCGGGCGAGATGCCAGCCCTGCCTCGGCAGCAGTCCGGCGCGAGACGGTATTCATATAGTGCAAACATAGAAAGCAACAGAGAATCTAACATGAGGACTTACGCCTAAGGTACCTTCACAAATATAGACAAGGAGGTAGGTGGCTATCTGGTATGATGCAATATTTTGTGAAAAGGTGTGGCTTCAGTTTCTTCAGAATTTTAGGAGTGAGTGATGTTCTTTGAAAGAAATCGGGTTACTGCTTGACTGAGTTGTGAGCCCTGGTAAAGCAGCAACAACAATCCTTATCAGGGTAAGGCACAAGCAAACCCCAAATTAACTTGTTCTGAACCCCTGGTAGTTTGGCACAGAGCAGTGAAGCTGAACTGAGAAGCAATGTGTAAAATATGTTTGCAACACATCAAACAGTAAAACAGTGAAAACACCACACCAAAAAGTATTCCACACCAGGTTGGAAAATAGACCAGAATCTAATAAATAAAATAAGATCAAAATGACAACAATCCAATCAGTAGAACTGTAGTTATGAATTTGTAAGGAATAGAGTGTAAAAGGGCCCCTAACAGGATAAAGTGAGAACTGTGACTATCTAGTTGAGCTGGACCAGCCCAAAGTCAAAAGTTCAGGCAGACTGCGATGGAGAGCGGTCGAATACAGTTACAGATTAGTCCTGCTGAAGTGTTACAGTCTCAAATTTTGTGCCAAGAGTCCCGTTCACATTGGAGAGGGCCGTGATGAGCAAGGGCAGTGTCACAGAAGGCTGTCGCACGAAGAGCAGGCAGGGTGTGGCCGACAGGTGATCTGGAGTTTTACATTGGCTGTCCTCCAAAAACGATCGATTCTGCAGTGCGAAGAGATGTGCTGGCGGGGCTTTACACTGATTTTCGGTGCAAGTGGCACGGTCTCAGTGGAAATTGTCCCATTTCTGGTCACAGAGAGCTGGAAAGCTTGAATTAAGCTTGCTGAGTCACACCAAGGGTCCAGGGCATGAAGGGCACCACTTGGGGTCAGGAACGTTCAGCAACTGGGTCCAGGAGCTTTCATGTCTTTTATTTCCCGGAGGCTCAGATCAGGAGACCAGCAGAATAGCCCTTGTAGTCACTCTGGGGTCCTGGGCTCAGGATGAGGTTGCAGCTCTAGTTTTTCCTCTCCAGACAAGAAGGCAGCAGGTCAGTACAGCAGGGCAGTTGTTGCTTCAGATTATCGGTCCAGCAGAGTGGCAGTCTTTTCAGCAGCACAACAGTCCTTCTTCCTGGCATCGTATCCACAGGTCCAGAAGAGTACTGAATGGTGGTGTCCGAGGTCCAGTATTTATACACAGTTGTGCCTGTGAAGTGGGGAGAAGCTTCTAGAGTCATGCTTTGGAAAAGCACACATGTGCTGCCTTCTTGACCCTGGCTCCAGACTACCTAAACGGGGTATGCAGCTCTTTGTGTTGAGACAGGACACAAACTATTCACGTGTAAGTGGGGCTGGGCCTAGGTCCTCCTCTCTCATCCTGCCACTGATGACACTCACACCTAAGCTCCCCAGTGTGTGCGGATATCTAAGAGGAATACACAATGTGACTCAGAGACAGGCTGTACGCACCAAATGACAAAAGCAAGAAAATGTTAACTTTGTAAAAGTGGTACAAAAGGAGGTGGTAATGGATGGAGCATCCGAACCAATCAAACACTCACACCCAGTCAAAAGATCTGGGTTTAATCCATCACCGTTCTTTAGCCCACTCTGCCACCCCAGTTCAGACATGGCTATATGCAAATCAGTCTGACCCTGTGCCTCATGGGAACAGTCCAGCCCAAACTGCCAAGCCATGCCTTCCCTGGACCGGAAACAAGCTTCTGAGGACCGGTTTCTTGCATTCCAGCCGTCTTTAGCCCAGCTTGCTTGAATCCAGTGGCAAAGTGAGCAAGGAACTCACGGCTGAACATACCCTGCCACACTTATGGCGGCCAAAAGCGGTACAAAAGGAGGTGGTAATGGACGGAGCATCCCATGAGGCACAGGGTCATGAATGGAATGATTGAAAAAATCTCAGCACTGGCAATCGCTTGGGCTTCATTCCCATCCCATCCATCCTTTTTGCGAACCATGCCACCTGATTTTGGACCAAGCCAAACGCAAATCAGCCATGACCCTGCTCCTCATGGTAACAGTTCAGCCCGAGTTGCCAAGCCAGGTTCTCCCTGAATATGTACACAAGCAACCAAGGATTAGGCTTGGGCAGAATTATTAATTCTGCTGGTGGAATCCGAGGAACTGTGTAACTCTTGTCACGTGTAATTACTTATGGATTCCGTTGTTCCGCCAGAGGAGTTAATCTGCAGTAAATTGTTTCTTAAGAGGGCTGGAAGAGGGAGTAGTTGCTCTATATTCAAAAGCCACTACAGATTAGAGTTTCGCCTGCATTGGTTTTTAGACATAGAGGACTTGCTCCCTCTTGTGTCTCTGTTTAAGGAACCACTGCAGTGCATACATCTTGGGCACCCTTACATACTCAGCAGTAATTACTGCAGAGTATGTAAAGGCGCCGTGGGGGGTATGCAATACAGACAATACCCCTCGGAGCCTTTACATACTATGCAGTGATCACTGCAAAGTATGTAAGGGCACCAAGTGGTATACACTGCAGTGATTTTCAAACAGGGCGGGAAGAGGGAGTAGTCTCTCTTTTTTTAAAGAGTACATAGGGGCTCTGAGGGGTATGCACTGCTGTTAGAAATCAAGTCTGCTGTTGGCGTGGGTATGCACCTAAGCCAGGCAGAACCCACCACTCTAGTCAGGGTAAGGTAGTTACACATCTTGCTCACCTCCTTAGTAGCTTGGCTTGGCAGGGCAGTCAGGCCTGTCCCACATGCAATGTGTAAAGCCTTTGCCCAACACACACACACACACGCACACACACACACGAGTGACACAATAAATACACTACAAAAGAGACTTTAAAAAGTAGTATATATAAATATCTCATATATTGTATATAACACATGGACCACAATTAGGTAAATCATAAATCACTTTGCCAACTAGGCAATTGTCATAACATCACAGTTAGTGCAATAATGGAAAGACTTATATGTTTGACACATCAACACCCTACACCATCGCTCCACATATTATGCAGGTCCTGAAATGGTACTTGTTATACTATCTTTACGAGGTATATAGTGACATAAACCACAATATCAGGGCATGAAACACAGCAGTTTTTTAGGAAGAGTAACACATCTGAATCACCTGATTACCTTAAAAGCAGTCACCACACAGATACAGCGCACCTGCTCTTCCATCACAAATTCTTTGGACATTTTGTCCATTTTTTATTTTCATTTTATCCCCCCACGAGGGTACAGACACACCTTCCCTCCTACTACAGGGAATGCGGTAATCCTTGAGGGTGACACCTATGCAGTGTACAGCAGATCCAGCGCTTCTGTTACCTCTTATAAGGTAACAAGATGGCAAGTTTCCACTCTGGAGCCTCCATCAAGGACTCACCCTGTAATGTCACAATCTAGGGATACAGACTCCAAGAATTGCCCAAGAGGGGCGGGGGCCTCACTACGTCCGCAGTGTTGAATTAATCCCCTGTAGCTACTTCTGAACATGTGGTGTAGCTATTGCCAAAGCAGTTGCCTGGTACCAGGAGGTCAAGGTGCAGTGTGTGGCAAACATCCGTATTTGCCCGGGGTCCTCTTGGCTTCTTGACGACTGCAGAGCTGCCCCAAAGGTGCGTGGGATGGCTACCAGACTCCCTGGAGCCAGACGCCCCACTTGGCTCTTGGGGTGACGAGAGCAGTCCTCGTGTTTGTGAGGACCCACTCTGGCAGCTGGTGGAGCACCTGGATGGATTCACCCTGGGTTACTCTGGGGTTGGAGCCAACCTGACTGGGCCTCATGTTCCTGACCGCACCAGGTTACCCAGCAGCACATCATTGCAGGAAGGTGATGCTGATGTCACTGGTGACTCCTCTGTTGCTGCATCAATGAATGTAGTGCGGATATGTTACCGCTGGCAGCCATTGCCATACTTCTCTCTGGCCACGTTACCACAGGAGGGAATAAGGCAGCACTCCACATGCTCTTCCTCTACCCTGGGCACAACTTTGCTTCTCGTTGTGAAGAGATCACCACACACTCACTTGGGCCAAAGCTTAGCGACATGGCCCAGCATACTGCGCTTTAGGGCACAAGGAAATAAATCCCTTACCACACACTCCCTTCTCTTTGATGTGAATGGCAGTCCAATCCTTCTCCTGCTCCAGTCAGAAGCAGCAACTGCAGGGCAACTCACCCCACACACATCAAGGGGCAGCAATCCTCACAAGGTTCTCCCAGCTCTTCGAGGCAGGTTCCTTTTTGATCCAGAAAGGATCTTTTGAAGTAGTTGATTTCGCTAAGACTTACAACAGGAGGCCAACTCTGCATCAAGCCCTTGGAGATGGTCTCAAGCAGGATACCACAGCAGGGCAAAAGTGTCAGTCCTTTTCCTCTGCCCACAGACAGAAACAGCAACTGCAGGCCAACCCAGCTAAGCAACAACAAAGCAAAGGGGCAGTACTCCTCCTGGCAGTTCTTTTGCTCTTCTTCTTGACAGGGTCCTCTTGTTTCCAGAAGTAGTCTAAAGTTCTGTAGTCCTAATATTTATACCACATTTTCCTTTGGAGTGAGCACAAACAAAGTTACTCTGACATAATCCAGTTCTGCCTAGCTCATACCAGGTTCATAACAAGAGGTGGGGACAGCTTTGTCAAAGGCAATCACAGTTCATTCAGAGGCAAGTGACAACTCCTCCCACTACTCTGAATGCAGACAGGTCTATTCAGCCTGACTATGAGTCACCCAGGAGAGGCAGAACACACCTAAACCCACATTGTGACTGTCTAGAGTGAAAGCACACTCACTGCTCCTGCCACTCTAAAAGCAGAGGGTGAGTAAACAAACAGGCAGAGGCACACAGAATGGTGAAGCAAGAAAATGGGCACTTTCTAAAAGGGGCATTTTCCAGAACAAAATTTAAAAACCACCTTTACTCAAACGTGTATTATTAAATTCTGAGATCAGAAAGCCTAAGTTCCATTTCTCTATCTTGTCCCGATGGAAAGTTACACTAGGAAGATGTTATAAGGCAGCTCCCATGTTAACCTATGGGACGACAGCCTTTCAATAGTGGAAAAACGAAATGCCCAGTGTTACACTGTCAAGACATGTAACACGCCAGCTCATGTCATAGCTTTCATATACACTGCACTCTGCCCATGGGGGTACCCCAGGCCTACCTTAGGAGTTACTTACATGTAAGAAAAGGGAAGGTTATGGCCTGGCAAATGGGTACAATTGCCAGTTCAACATGGCAGTTTAAAACTGCATGTGCAGCCACTGCAGTGGCAGGTGTGAGACACATTTGCAGGGCTACTCATGTGGGTGGCACAACCAGTGCTGCAAGCCTAGTAGTAGCATTTGATTTACAGGCCCTGGCACAGTTAGTGCACTTTACTTGGGACTTACCGGTAAATCTAATATGCCAATCATGGATAACCAATCAGAATCACAATTTACAAAGAGAGCATATGCACTTTAGTACTGATCAGCAGTGGTAAAGTGCCCAGAGTCCTATAGCCAACAAAAACAGGATCCGAAAATTAGGAGGCAAAGCGTTTGGGGAGAAAACAGCAAGTAGGGCCAGGTCTAACAACTACATTGAATACCCCTCTACGCCTTTACACGAAACTTTAATATGCAGTGGTTTTTAAACAGAGACTGCTCCCTCTACCTGCCTTGTTTAAAAATCAGAGCACAGCAGTGAATACCCCTCGGTGCCCTTACATACTCTGCAATAATTAGTCCAGAGTATGTAAGGGCACTGAGGGGTATGCACAGCAGAGTGATATGCAGTGATTTCTAATTTTGGAAACCACTTTTGTACCACTAGGTGGCGGTGCCCTTACATACTCTACAGTAACCACTGCAGAGTATGTATTGGTGTAGAGTGGTGTTTGAACACCCTATATTCTTAGGACAAAATTCATCCTCATTTCCATTTTTGGGCGCAACAGTACATGTTTTGCTAAGAAAATAGTGTCAAATGCCCACTCCATCCCATCATGGAATTCCCCGGCATATGGGTAAATTTTAATTTAAATCTGCAGAATTCTATGGAATCAAGATCTGCCAATTCTGCTAATTTCTACGTAGGACCTGTTTCACCCTAATGAGGGCCTATCAGCCAGTTATAGCTTGATTCTAGGGGCACAGTTAGCACAACAAGCAACTTAGGAGCCAGTGGCTGAGATTAATTCAATCATTCCACACATCACCTTGTTGTTTTTTGCAGAGGCGAGAGTTAGACCTGGCAGTTGATGCCCTACGTGAGACGTGTATGCCCAGATGTGAGTCCCAGGCTCACTGTGTCACTGGAATCAAGCTATACCTGGCTGATGAGCCTTATCAGGGCAAAAACTGGTCCTAGGTTGCTTGTATCCCGGTTGAGGGAGTACCAGCATGGCAGTTTGTGCTGGAATGTTCCCATGCAACCAGGATCAAGGCTGATATACATATGTCGGTCCAAACTAAGCTGGCATGTCGAGAGAAAAACAATGGATTGGAATGCGGCCTGAGCGCTGGTAGTGGCTGAGATTAATTCAAGCACATTGTTGTTGCGTGTTAAAAATAAGCACACTTCTGCTTCCATCGGTAATGCCTTGACCTCTTCACCCTGCAGCCAGAAGACATTTTTGCTTATGCAGCTGGCTGTAAATGTGCACTATCAGAATCGAAAGGACCAGAGCCAACTTTAGCAATGGTGCCCCGGTGCGACAATCATTTTTGGCAGCCCCACTTCCCATGACCGCCTCCTCGGACTCTCTACCTATCACTGGGCAAAAAGTGCCCATCTCTCTAATTATAAGTTATTGCTAAACACAGTGCCCCCGCGAGGTCAGCGCCCCCTCCACAGGTCCGAATCCAGTGCGGTCGCACTCGTCGCAGTGCCCTAAAGCCGGCCTTGGGTAGGACTGCCAAAATCAAATTGTGTCATTGTTTCTTTCATCCCCGATCCCTCTATATAACCACAGAGCAGGCATGCCTCAAAACACTTTGTATGTGAACAAAAGAAAACTTGGCGTTGTCTCTGGAAAAGTACTTATGGGTTTAATTTTCAATAGTAATGCCTTTCATATAAAATAAGAAATTCCTTTGAACTCTTTCCAGGTTCACAAGCATAAACATGATCATCCAAAAGAAGGAGCAGGTACTGGATACGTTATATACGGATCGCTGCCTCATGTTAGAAGCTTTGGAGAAGCAGATTAGTTTAGGGACTATGGAATGCATGCATTCGGATACATGAAAAAAAATGTTTTTATGCAAAATATTGATATTTATCTCTTTTCCTGTATGTCATCCTTCCTATAAACTACCATCTCCCTGCGAACCCAGCTACGTAACTTTTGCCTTTTTAGACATCCAAATGCATCAGTAACAAGCATTTGCACTGCAATAGATCTCGCATTTGCGAGAGTGTAAGCTATTGCAGGGCCGGCCTTAGGCATGTGCAAGCTGTGCACCTGCACAGGGCCACCAAACCCCAGGGTCCACCACGCCAATATATATCCTTAATATATTAATCCTCTGAGGATGGATACATATTTGGGTGGCGGCCCCTGCCTGGGATTTGGCGGCCTCTGGCTCTGTTCTACTTCCATACACCCTGACCCCCCCTCTTCACTGGCCTCCCTGCTCCGACCTGCCCGAACCCCCTCTTCCGGGGCCCCCTACCTACGCTCCCTGCCCAGAGCCGCCATGAGCCTAGAGCCGCCCCTGGCTTTTGGCATTGTAAATGACAATGCCTTTTATTTATCGGTTCTGATAATTAACACATAAATAATAGACATTGTCATTTATGATGCCAATAGCTCAAACTCTTGTAAATGTGAGACCTATTTCACTTCAAAGAAGCGGCCGCCATTGTCCCAGGCTGCTTTGAAAGTGAAAGCGCGCATGGCGTGCTGAATGATGCAGGAAAGCATGTCGTGCCTGAAGTAGGAGAAACTCATTAAAGAAAATAGTGCTTACAGACTAAACAAGACATATTGTGTAACAACAGAAGTAACAGGGCCAGTCCTCATAGGAGGTTACAAATGAAGACACGGTGGTACTAAGGAGGGATTAACACACCTATTAATGAATCAGAAGTATGCACTTACGAAGATAATGACACAAGCCATTGAAAAATATGGGCAGAGAGTATGCAGGGCTTTAAGTCTATTCCCAAATACAATATGCCCCACAGAGTAGCGCATGTGCTGCCCAGGCTCGACCCAAAATGTAAATGGCCTCACTAGTTGCCTGTTTTAACTCCGTTAATGAAGAGTCGTTCGCTACTTTCTTCCCACTTCATAGGCTCATGAGCAGGTGTCCAAAGAAAAGCCAAAAGCTGCAGTGCCATGCTCCCTTGAAGTGAGCCGCTCTTCATTCACTGATGTGTGTTACTCTAGCTGTCCCCCAGAGACAGGGAAAGAAGAAGCAGACCGGCAAAGTAGGGATGGCTAACAGTCAGGCACACCAGCTTCGGTGATTGTCGAGGGCAGTGGCAGCTCAGTTGCATCCTTTCCACATGCAGTGGAGCAATGCAGCTGCTTCACATCTATATGTATGAAGAGATCACATCACACAAGCATTGGCAAAGGTAGTAGATCTGGCTCTAAAGTGAAAATGCCCGTATCCACAAGCATGCACAAATGCAGATGGGCTATGTGTGGGTTCTCTCTGCGAAGCCTGCCTCTTTCAGTGATTCCGTCTGCGCACCTTTTTTCCCAAGCTTGCAGTGCTGCATAACACCAGCATGACAACCTTAAGAAATTAAAAGCAGCAGATTACAAATAGTCTGAGCACATTTATGAATGTTGGTGTTGCCTAAATTGGCCTATTCATGCCAACACCCTTGCCCTTGTCAATGCTTGTTGTCAAACAGTCTGAGGTCTTTCAGTTTTAATATGTATGTCCTCTTTTTAGTACAAGGAGGAGGAGTTAAGGTCTGGTTTTGATGAAGAAGCAGCCTGACCAATCCAATTTTGACGGTCAGAATTTTGTATGTGTGTTTTCTCTACAAAAATCATGTGGATGAGAAAGAACTTTTTAGTAAAGAGAGTAGAATGTTGTTGTTGGTTGATTACTTGAATTTGAGGTGGTGGATGGGTCTCTTCATTTACGTAGAAGCGGTTGAAATCTACAAGGAAACATTGATCATTGAAGAAAATAAGATGATCAGTACATCAATCAAGGAAACTATCACTAAAACTCTTTTTGCCACCAGGTGGTATTAGATTAGGGAGTATTTGGGACATCTAGCCCTGGAAATTGTTACAACAGGATTTGGTGTGTGATTTGTAATTACAGAGTATTCAGGTGTGTGTTGAATTATGAGTAATCTGTGTTGAGCAATGCTTTGAACCGTTGAGTGCCAGGTGAGTTGTAATGGGGATTAGGAGAGCACTAAAGAAGAGCCAGAAAGAATGCAGGTTGCAGAATTAGTATCAACTCATGCAGCTGATGTACATTTAGCCTGATGTCAAGTCAATCATTTCATTTTAGAAAGTGGATCACAGGATTATGCTATGATCAGTTGTAATCATCTGTAATGAGCCTGAAGCTAAGAATCGCATCACTCACCCGAGTCACACATATAGGTGGTTGTGTCCTTCTATGGCAAGTCTGTCTGTTGTTCTGCTGTTTTGTTGTAACTGAAGTGGACCAGAAAGTGGATTGACGTAAAGAATCTGCATTAAGGGGCATTGGTAACTAGCAGGACAGGAGGGCTGTGATCGTGTTTCATAACAATATTTAGCTCTGTGTTAGTTGAGTGTTGCTTTGTTTCAGTTTATGTTCTAAAATGTCTTGGTTTATGTTGGCATTTTGCTGACTGTTTGAAATCCATGAGGGGTGTGTTTAATGAATTGGGGACAACCAGCAAGTACGATACTGCTGCATGCTTACAGACTCGATTAGCTCGGACTCCCATTGAACTCCATGGGAACCTGTGTGCAGACGCGTAAACAGGATAAAATAGCAGAAAAGGGGTGGGTAGGGAAAAGCGCACACACTGTGGCGGGCACCCCATGGTGTCCGCTACACTGTGCATGCCTGGATCAGGGGGACCCGTGGGCACACCCCTGTGAGAGTTTCAGAGGGCCCCATGTGAAGGGAGCCTGCTACGGGCCCCCAAAGTACGCTTCCGACAGCCGTTTCATTTAGTGGAGACTGAGGCAAAGCAGCTGTCCGAATCATACATCGTAATCGCTCGGTCAAAATTTAGCTCCATTGCGCGGCACGATTCAGCTACGAACGAGTCGTACGAAGCGGTTCGGGTCCAAAAACGATTCAATCAGCACTTACGCAATCTTCACATCCTACTTGATTGTTCAGACCCGTGTATGATTCGGTCAGAAACAAGGGCTATGGATCGGATACCGCAAAGCCAAATCCAATTCAGAGGCCTTGTGTAAAAGGTGTGCATCAGTAAAGATGAAGCATGCAACTTCGGTGGCTGATGGGATTCTGTCCTTTTTAAAGGATTCTTTTGATGCATGATTGAAGGTCTGCTTGTGCTACATGTCTGTAGAGCTTTTTTAGGCTTATCCGACCCACAGATAGTCTGTTGTGTTGTAATACATGTGTTTGGGAAATGTCTCCGCGCTGGTCTTAAATAGTTTCCCTTAGACCCCCCCATTCTCCTTTGTGTATATCTTATCGGTAATGCCTCACATTTAGTGGTCAACACATCAAGTTGCAAAATCAGCATTTGTGTGAAAAACGTTTAGGAGTACAAATTAGATTAACCTGCAAAATCACATGTAGGTGCCAAAGTCACTTGCAGGTTTTAAATCACCTTTAGTACTAAGTAAGAATTTTTGTGGTATCACTTTCAAAAGTGAAGTCACATATAGGTACAAATTCACATGTAAGTGTAAAAATCACTCCTGGTACACCATCTTTAGGAGCATGGAAACACTTTTAGGAGCACACATCACATTTAAGAGGAAGGACACATTTAGATGCAAAATCACCACTGGTGCAAAGTGAACAGGAATGTAAAAACACTTGCAGGAACAAAACTCAAATTTGGGTGCAAAGCACATTTAGGTGAGAATTTGCACTGTTTGTGCAGCATCAGCAAAAACGAGGGAGCACTTCCAGAATCACCGATGTGCATCCTTAGCATTGCATGGGCAATAAACCTCAAGCCCTGCAGTCAGAGGCACTCTTTAACCCCTTTGCTGTGGGGGTAACTCCCCACCGGCTCGGGAGGCTCGTTATGTGGCACAGTGGACTCCGCCCACTCCTTCAGACCGCCCGCACAGGTGGGCAATTCGCCACGCGTGGGAGTGCCGCGCCATTATGACGAGCCCGCGAAAAGGGGAAACAAGGGAACCCTACTCACAGCGGAACCAGGGCAAAGTGTATATCCAAAGAACAATGGTTCCTGTGGCATACGAATTTATAGAATATACAATACTTGACAGCTTAAATAAGCAATATTCATTTGTAACAGAGAAGGATTTGGCAGAAAAAGAAACACACATATGCAAAATTTATAAGAAAGACTTCTTATATTTCAACTCATGAAAAGTGTCCATATTTACAACAGCAACACATATACAAAAGCTTGTATGTACAGTGAAAAGTGCAGTGCGTCCCAAGTGATTTTGTGAACAAAAAACCAAAACAAACACAAATAATAAAGGGTCTATACAGTTTTGCGTTATGGGTATTTACACAGGGAAATGACCAAGCAATATGATACAATAATTGCTAACAGTGACTATATGAAATCACAAATCACTGTGCTGAATGGGTTCCTTCCCTATAGCGTCGACGGCGTTTCGACCTGTTAGATGGAGGTCTCGTCAGGACTAGGCAGTGGGGGACATCTAGGGAAAAGGTGAGAGTGGGTGTTAATGGGTGTGGTTGCTGTATTCTACAGTGTAGTGTGGACTTAAAAAATGGGGATTGTAATACCTCGTAGTGTCTTGACGTAGCGCAACCCATGCGTGATAAAATAAATTAAATCGGACTTACAGTGTACCCAGCCGGGCACTGTTGAGGAAAAAGGTAAAACATTTGTTAAGATTCACGAGCGCTGTGGGACAAAGTTACCATTGGGCCAGTCATGGTATAGTAAAGCCACTTACCACTGTGGTTGCTTGTGGTAATTCAGTCTGTTGGCACTAAGGTTGCGGTTGGAGAAACAGGATAATACCTGGTGAAAAAGGGGCCATGTGGTAAGAACGTTATATAATAACGGGACAGCGTGGTATGGGACAAGGTGTCTCAGAGCTTACCTGCTCTACGGACGCGGAATCGCTCGATCGCACTTTCCCGGTCGGCTGTTTGGTAAACAGTGGAGTTCCGGGTTCAGTGCGTCAGCGCGTCTATAACGTAAAGTGTGCGCGCGCATCTAGGAGGGCGGGAGTAGTACTGGCGCGTCATTGTTGTCAGCTAGCGTTTATGCATGGGAGGCGGGTGCGCAAGATAGTGCGATGTGTACCAATATACAAAGCAGCTCGCCACGCATTGATAATGAAGTGTGGCTTTATATAGATTTAGAGATGTTTTGTCGCAATTGCATAAATTATATCAACCTGAAAAACATGGATTACCACTTCATTTATCTTCTCCAAATACAACAGTCATTATCGCTTGTTGGTAAGATAAAGCTGCACAAAACGGTTATAACAGTAATATGTGCTACCACATTTACAAGCTATTTTAAGCATGATTAAGTCAGCATAATATGTAAAGTTAAAATTATACCAATCATATTAATGTACTCGTCACAGAACAATGATTCTCCCATGCATACAGTAAACCACCCTACATTATATAGTTATACCTCAGGATAGTACAGGGAAGTATAGCTGGAAAATTTGTCACAATTAATTTGTCAAGCTGGAGACAAATCCTCTCCATTCGTCAGCAGAATTGAGCCCCTTGTTGATGGAATTGACTCTGTCAATCCAGTGACATTCACGACGTTGTAATATTTGTGAAATGTCACCACCTCTCTCAGGTACAGTAGCAATATCTATGACTTGCCATTTCAACTGGTCTGCAGAGTGATTTTTTTCTTGAAAGTGGCATACCAATGGAGCTGTCAGAACTGCCTTTCGTATGCGACTTCGGTGCTGTCCTATTCTCGCCTTAACTGGTTGTTGCGTCTGTCCAATGTAGGGCAGACCACAGGGGCACCAAATGCAGTATACAACATTGCGTGTATTGCAATTGGAAAAGAACTTTAGTGTATGTTCAGAGTTTCCAAATTTGAAGATGTTTGTCTTTTCTGTCAATGGACAGATCACACAGTTTCCACAGGGATGGTGGCCTAGAATTGGTGGAAGATTCCAAAGTGTGTCTAATGTGCTCCCTGTCTTAGTGGTCTTTTCATTGGAAGATCTAACTAGGTGATCTTTCAAATTTTTCCCTCTTTTGTACGCAAACAAGGGCACCTCAATTGTAGGATCAATACTTTGTATAATATCCCAATTTTTCGTAATACTATTCCGGATTTTGTTGGTATGAGTTCCGAAAGTCGTTACGCATACTATTTTCTCCATTTTGGCTTTTGGTCTGGTGATCAAAAGTTCTTCTCTGGGACAATACCAGGCACGTTTGAGCGATTGTTTGACTATTTTGTTGGGGTAACCTCTTGAGAGTAATTTATTCTTCAATATTTCTGCTTCCTTCAGGTAATCCTGTCTACGGGCACAATTGCGACGGATCCTCAGGAATTGTCCAAAGGGCAATCCATCTCTCAATGCCCTGGGGTGTTGACTTTTATAAGACAGTAAAGTGTTCTTTTCAGTGGGTTTTCTATGAAGAGATGTGTATAGTTTGTTCTCATCATGTTGGATGTTTAAATCCAGAAATGGGATGGTATCTTTCTGTATGGTAGATGTGAAGGTCAAATGTGTTTGAATGGTGTTCAGATATAAAACAAAACTCTTAAACTCCTCTTCATTCCCTCTCCAAATGAAAAAAATGTCGTCTATGTATCTATACCAGCAATTAATGCTGGCATAGAAAGGATTCTTCTCACACAGTACAAGATCATTTTCTACTTTGTTCATATAAATATTTGCCAAATTTGGAGCAAAAACTGCTCCCATGCTCGTGCCACCACATTGCTCATAATATTGTCCATTTGAGACAAAGTAGTTTCTCTGAAGTGCCACTTCTAATAAGGAAATTATAAAGGAAGTGGGAACATCAAATGGTCGTTGTCGAGAGTCAAGTAGTTCTTGTATGCATTCAATGCTTTCTTTTTGAGGGATGTTTGTGTAGAGTGCTGATATATCTAGAGTTGCTAGCCAATCAGTGTCTCTATTATACGCTCGGTCTTCTATTAAGTTTATCATGTGCATTGTGTCACGAACAATCAATGCGTGGCGAGCTGCTTTGTATATTGGTACACATCGCACTATCTTGCGCACCCGCCTCCCATGCATAAACGCTAGCTGACAACAATGACGCGCCAGTACTACTCCCGCCCTCCTAGATGCGCGCGCACACTTTACGTTATAGACGCGCTGACGCACTGAACCCGGAACTCCACTGTTTACCAAACAGCCGACCGGGAAAGTGCGATCGAGCGATTCCGTGTCCGTAGAGCAGGTAAGCTCTGAGACACCTTGTCCCATACCACGCTGTCCCGTTATTATATAACGTTCTTACCACATGGCCCCTTTTTCACCAGGTATTATCCTGTTTCTCCAACCGCAACCTTAGTGCCAACAGACTGAATTACCACAAGCAACCACAGTGGTAAGTGGCTTTACTATGTATTTTGGAATTGACACTCTGCACTCCTGTTTTTAGAAAATCGAATTAAGTACTATTATCTTTTTAGGTGGCAAGTGGCTTTACTATACCATGACTGGCCCAATGGTAACTTTGTCCCACAGCGCTCGTGAATCTTAACAAATGTTTTACCTTTTTCCTCAACAGTGCCCGGCTGGGTACACTGTAAGTCCGATTTAATTTATTTTATCACGCATGGGTTGCGCTACGTCAAGACACTACGAGGTATTACAATCCCCATTTTTTAAGTCCACACTACACTGTAGAATACAGCAACCACACCCATTAACACCCACTCTCACCTTTTCCCTAGATGTCCCCCACTGCCTAGTCCTGACGAGACCTCCATCTAACAGGTCGAAAAGCCGTCGACGCTATAGGGAAGGAACCCATTCAGCACAGTGATTTGTGATTTCATATAGTCACTGTTAGCAATTATTGTATCATATTGCTTGGTCATTTCCCTGTGTAAATACCCATAACGCAAAACTGTATAGACCCTTTATTATTTGTGTTTGTTTTGGTTTTTTGTTCACAAAATCACTTGGGACGCACTGCACTTTTCACTGTACATACAACCTTTTGTAATTGTGTTGCTGTTGTAAATATGGACACTTTTCATGAGTTGAAATATAAGAAGTCTTTCTTATAAATTTTGCATATGTGTGTTTCTTTTTCAGCCAAATCCTTCTCTGTTACAAATGAATATTGCTTATTTAAGCTGTCAAGTATTGTATATTCTATAAATTCGTATGCCACAGGAACCATTATTATGACGAGCCCAGCTCGTCATGAGCACAGCTCCACTGTGCCTCATGACGAGCTGGGCTCGTCATAAGCATGGATGTGGTTAAGCAGGCTGCCTAGCACTCCACATAGCCAGTACTTAAACGTAGCATTGAG
This sequence comes from Lissotriton vulgaris, assembly GCF_964263255.1. Lineage (NCBI taxonomy): Eukaryota > Metazoa > Chordata > Amphibia > Caudata > Salamandridae > Lissotriton > Lissotriton vulgaris. The sequence goes on along the minus strand of NC_141697.1, from coordinate 1,044,891,954 downwards.
ATAGAAATACTCCCATCGGCTGATCCAAAATGTGCATGACATTTTCTTGAAGCAAAGGCTAAAGAGGGCCCAATCAAGCCAATAACTGCAGGCGGCTAAAACAAGGACCCTCTCTGTGTATGGTTTTGCTGCTGAAGAAATCTACACTGTAAGTAAGCTAAAGCTATAAATATACTATTCAGGCTATTACCTTATACTATTTTCAGTATATAAAGAACTAGTCTTGAAGTCTCATGCCTCTGTGTTCACAGACCTTGCCTGTGACTTGCAATATCCTTACAATGTACAAGTGAGGGTATTTCCCCCCCCCACATATATTATTCCACACCCCGGTACAGGTCAATCGCAAAACAACATCATGCCCTTTTCTGTTGCAAATCTTCCTCTAAAGAATTCCTAAACGTTGGTTTATATTTTAAAGCACTTAAAAAAGCAATACCAATGTACTATATCAAAACAGGCAGAAATAATAGTTAGGACTTGAGAAGTGCATCTCCTCGGGGGCTGTCAAGAACCTTAGTAAAGGGTGGGGTGATATAAAAGAAAATGGGGATTAACCTGTTTTTTCTAAGGGACAAATAAAAGAGAAATCTGGGGTTGATGTCAGCCTTACACCCAAGCAATTATAGAATGATTCATTATCACTGTGTTCTGATTTTAAGGTTAATGAAAGCCCGGCCAATTGCAAGAAAACCAACTCTCATTGAAAAATGCATAGTTGACTAGAAGAGGGCTTTTTTCCCCAACAAGTTGACAGAAGAAAGCTGGACTCCACAAAAAGTAAAGCATCAATTTCTTATATAATGAATGTTGAGCATTGGTGTCAGGTGTAACCAATATTTGTGGGAATATGGATACTTGAGTCAATCCTGCCTGCAGCAAATTGATCTTGTCTGAAAGGAGAGGAGACAACAGTTCTGCAAGGTTCTCCAAGGAGAGCAAGTTTACCCATGTAGGGGGCACAATCACTTGTGCACCCCCCTTTTCCTCCCCTGCAGGAACTATGATCAGGTATATGGTTGTGATATTTGATAGTGGGCCGTCATTTCAGTCTCTGGTCAATAAGTTTGGAAAGGGGCGACCATTCGGTCCCCCCGAACGTATGGTGGAGTACCCCGATCTCCCCGGGAAACCATTTTGGGCGGGAGGCGTGTCCCGGCTGGTATGCCCGAAGCGGCGTAGCTGGGGCGCGCCTTTTCCCGCCCAAGAGAGGGTTGTCCTAGACACCGACACCGCCAGCCACGCCCAGGAGGCGGATTGGAGGAGGGTCTATGCCCGCCCGAAGAAGGATAAAAGGAGCGACAAGCCAAGGAAGCATCCTCTTGTTCCTGTGCTCTGAAGCTGCACCTCCTCGTTGCACGTGAGCTCGAGACGGAACGAAGAGCCAATTTTGAAATTTTTAATTTCTCTTTTTTCTCTTTTAGCGCTAGAAGCCTTGTCCAGGACCTTTCACCGATCGTGAGGAAAATGCTGAGTAAAAGGGTCGCAAAGAAGGTTAGCACCGAGCAAATGCTCCGTATGCTGGTGAAAGACATGGCGGAGATGAAGAGGAAAATGGCGGCCAGGGACGGTACGGGACGGCCTAAAAGAATCATCGGGCCAGCATTGCCAGGGGTGGTCCCTGCCGGGAGAGGAAAGAGGGCCAGGAACAGGGCAAATGGAAACGAGGTCCCAGTTCCGGAGGCTCCCCCGGCGAGCCCTCCCAGATCGGTGGAGGCTCCCGTGCCGATTCCCGACGCGGGGCAGCCGATCCCTGTCGTAGTTGTCAAAGTGGCTGCATTCACAGCCACGAATTGTGAAGTCCTTTTTTTGCAAATGCTCTCCTTTGCAGGAAGGGGTTTGCTGTTGGATGAGGGGAATGCAATTAAAATAAATGAAAATTGTTAATCATTGCCATAAAATGCATCTTGTCAATTGCATTTCTTGTTTTTCAAAGTGTCAAATATTGAGAGCCTAATTACGATGTGGTTCAGATCGCAACCAACGGCTTGACAGTTGCGGTCCGAACCACATTTACTGCTGCGGTCCGACCGACTCATTCCAATGTGTACAGGTAGAGGCAAAAGTCGGAGGGACCGACCAATGCTTTCCGACAGGCTCATCGCAAAGGCCTCATAATCCCTTAAAGATGGCGTTTCTGCCGTCGGGATTATGATGTCGGTTTCCGACAGCCTTTCCATGTCTGCCTTTCTGACATGGAAAGGCTGTCAAAAAGCGACACGACATTGGGGGCCCCTAGCAGGCCCCCCTTTCTCCCAGGGACTCCTCGTCTGGGTTTGGACCCCCTGAACATCCCTGCCTTATGTGGCAGGGATGGTGCAGGGATGTTCACAGACTCACATTTCTCAATGGAGCTTTTGCTGCGGATGGTTTGCACACACACACACTCACAACATAGATTTCAACAAAATGGAAATTCTAGGTTTTCATAATAACTTACTTTAAAAAAAATTTGAATAGCAATTTCGTGTATTGTACAGGAAGAAACAGCGATTAAAAACCTATGCTGTAGATGTAGTCAGGAATTGTTTTGTTTTGTTCAAAATTCAGCTTGAAGACAGACAAACAGAATAAAACCATCTCTCAAATACAAGGTAATTGCGAAGTTAAAACAGAGATGCACATTTAGTTTGGATACCTAATCTTCTGCAAATATTTAGTGATGTGTGTTCATTTGGGCACAGTGTAATTTCTCTGAGAAGTCATTCTTAGCAAGATCTCAATCTTTACCCGCAAATATTCACAATGATGAAAACTTGCTTTTTTACAGTTAAAAGCAGCAAATAAATAACTGCAGATTTTCCATATTAGAATGTTGCTGACCCTATGTAGGTATGCCTTTCTTTTGTAACAGGGCTGCCTTTTGTTTTTTTTAATATAGATGATGAAATATGTTTTAATCCACCTTCCGTTAGTGTATGTGCATGTGTAACAAACAAACTACAGACGCTGTTAATAATTATGAGTTGGAACTATGAATGGCGATACACAATTTTTCCATATGAATAGTAAAGTACATTTTGGCCAGAGAGACTTTGCAACTAATCTAACAAAACTAATTTATTATGCACAATTAAGAATTTTAATAGGTTATGAAGATCTCACTGGGCAATATTTTATTTGGTATTAAAATTGCAGAATACAGTCTGCACTTTCTAAAATGCAATTTGATATGGTAAGCCCAATTTTACGAGTTGGAAAAACGTTTCTGACTCATTGATTGGGTATCGTACATTAGAAAAAGGCATTTTGTGGACACAAACGAAGTAAATTAGCAAATCAAAGGGTTTGCTGTAAATCCTTTTTTAGACCAGGCCCATGGTTATGTGCAGTTTGTATGGCTTGCTTGGTGGTAGCATGTGCTGGTTACGCTCAGAATCGCACATTTAACTTGAATGTCAGTCCATGCAGGTGGTTGAATGGGCATTGCTTGTGCTGCATTTGCAATGGTTGAATTGTAAACCTGTCAAATAAATATTTTGACCAAATAAAATTAAATGATACTATTAAGTGCATTGGACATGTGCCTAAAATATGGTATTAAGGTAACTCAATTGAAAAGTGAAAATGTGGTGGCGGATAATAGGGAATTGTGTGAGGGGGTGGGGGAGACGAGGACGGGGGTGTGGGTCGAAAATATATATATATTTTTTAAAATGCACTTACTCCTGTCCAAAATAAGCTGCAGAAGCTCCCTAGCACACAGACTCCCCTGAGCCAAGCACAACGCTGCAATGCAGCATTTTGATTGGTCAGGACAGGGAGAATGTGCATATTCCTCACCAGGCTGTCCATTACAGCCTAGTGGGGAATATGCAAATTGCGCATGACTGCTTGGCCGGCCAAAATGGCCAGCCAAGCAGTCATGCGCACTTAGTGTGCATAGTCAACTCCTCCTCTACACCCTGAGCCACCAGCCCCACCCCACCCTAACCCAGCTCGCAGAAACAAAAAATAAAACAATAATAACCTTGTTATTATAGTTTTATTTTACCCCTTTTCACTGCTCTGAAAGCAGTAGGGCGACGTTTCTCCACCTTGGCGGAGGAGGCGCCACTGTGAAAATGTATGATATGGTGCCTGATGCAGAAGAAATACTTTAATACCATAGTCTGGCTTCATGATTTTTTTTTTTTCACAACAATTTTATTGATAAAGAGGAGCATATGAATTATAGTGGCATCCCACAATCAGGACGATACCACCAGGCATTGTAGTTACAATTGCAAATAAATCTGAGTGTCAAAGCGATGAACCAGCAGAATCAATGGTACACGAAAACATCAACCCCATCTTTATCATTTCAAGAATCTACCCACCCAACTCCCCGAACCCTCCCGCAACCCTCCCTAACCCCGTGCATGTGTGTGGGAACCATATGAATGGAAACTCTTGGCGCATCAAGTGTGTGTGTGGGAGCGGGCTTCATAGGAGCATACAGGGCTATAGGTCCTCCTCTGGTTCCTCCGGGGGATCTAGTGTCAAACCTCTGTAGTCCGCCCACCTCTTCCATATCTTGAAATGTTTACGAGGGCATCCTCGTGCCTCGAAGATTGGCCTCTCCAGACCCATACAAAAATCTAAGCCTGCCTTCCATGCAGTCAGGGGGGGGGGCCTCACCTCCTTCCATGCTCGGGCCATGTCTCTTTTGGCTACCATCAGCCCCAGGAGGAGCAGGTGACGCTTATAGATATTACCACCAACCCCTTCCAGGATGTGTAGTAGGCCCAGGCGGTGGGTACGGGGAAGGGTCCAGCCCAACACCTCCGACAGACAGCCCCATACACCCCTCCAAAAGCCAACAAGTTTTGAGCACGTCCACACTGTATGGAGCAATGTACCCACCTCCGCCCCACATCTCAGACACTCCGGGGATTCAATCAGGCCCGCTCTCCACAGACGCTCCCGAGTATAATAAGCCCTGTGTAAAATCTTGAACTGAATGAGGTGAAACCGTATTGCTATAGCCGCCCCCCTCGGGGATTCCAATGCCTCCCGCCAATCATCCTCATCTAGCGGTCCAATATCGGCCTCCCAGTTCGCCTTCAGCCGAAGAAGAGTGGAAGAGCAGTGTGTGACCACGGTCTGGTAAATGCGCGATACTTTTTTGTCTCCAAGGTCACCCATGAACACCTTCGCCTCGATCGGGCTGAACTCCGGGAGCGAGTCAAGATTAGTTATGCTGGGCGTCAATGCATGTCGAAGTTGTAAATAGCGATAAAATTGAGATTGGTGCATATCAAATTCAGCACTAAGAGCCTGAAAGGACTTGAGAGTCGTCCCGGACATCACATGGCCGAGCTGCGAAATGCCTATTGAGTCCCAGCCATCGAAGCCTGATAACTTAGAAAGTTCTGGTAGTAAACCGTTGCGCCATAGCGGCGTTTCCGCGGTCAGTCTACCCCACCAGCCCATGCGACGCAGGGCTTGCCGCCACACCGTAAATACAAGTTTAGTGACTCTCGGCAGCGGCCGACGCAGCCGGGTGAGTATAGGATAGTGTGGAGCGAGTTATCCCCCATTAAAGCACGTTCCAGGGCGTAGGCCGGATCTCCACCGTCACCATACCACCATTCATTTAGAACGAGGAGATGAGCGGCTTGGTAGTACGACCGTATATCCGAGGTGGCTAGACCCCCACAGTACGTGGACAGAAAGCAGGTGCGCAGCGCCACCCTGGCAGCACCGCCAGCCCAAAGGAAGCGGCCCAGCACTGAGTCAACCTGTCGAAACCATTGGGGTGGGATAGGATACGGATGGTTCTGTAGTTGGTAGAGTAGGCGCGGCAGTGCAACCATCTTAAAGATAGCCGACCTGCCAAAAATTGAGAGGGGCATTCTAGTCCAAGTTTTGATATCCGTCTGGACCCGTTCCCAGACGGGCAGCAGATTACGTTCCCATGCCGTGCCCACCGAGTTCGAAAGGAACACCCCGAGGTATTTCAGCCCAACCGTGGCCACTTGCAGGTCCGAAGCCCAGGGATCCGTCACAGCGTCCCCATGAAGTACCCATAGGGTGGATTTACGTACGTTGAGGTAGAGACCCGACACCTCCCCAAATAGTTGCATGACCTCCAGGACACGTGGGCCGGAGCGCTGTAAATCGGTGAGGAAAAAGAGGACATCGTCCGCGTATAGTGCAATTTTATCCGATGGTGTGGTATTCCATTCAAAGCCCCGTATCAACGCATCACTGCGAACTCTGGCAGCCAGGGGTTCCATTGCTAAGGCAAAAAGATAGGGGGAAAGAGGGCACCCCTGCCTAGTCCCCCGGCCAATGCGGAACGTCTCTGACACCGCCCCGGCTACTCGCACTGATGCCGTGATGTCTGTATAAAGTAGTTTGACATAGGACCGAAAAACCGGGCCCAGGTTGAGCCACGACAGCAGTGTAAATAGGTACGACCAGCTGACCGAATCAAAGGCCTTGTTGATATCGGCCAATAGCATTGCCGCCTGGTCCCCCAAGGCTCCAACAGCGTCTAGTGCCGCCTGTGCCCGTCTAATATTGTGTCTTGTTGCCCTGTGGGGCATGAAGCCTGCCTGGTCCGAATGGACTAGATCCGTAATATACGGAGCCAGGCGGTTCGCTAGGGCCTTGGCCAATATTTTGGCCTCTATGTTGATTAGGGAAATAGGCCTGTACGAGTCGTGGCTGCCCGGGGGTCTACCAGGCTTCTGAAATACTACTATTTCGGCATGGCGCCAATCGGGGGGCAACGCGCCCCGCGTCCTCGCCACCTCAAGAACTCGGCGATAGTGTGGCCCTAGCTGTACGTGGAATTTCTTGAAAAATTCACACGGGTAGCCATTAGGGCCAGGAGCCTTACCCGCATTGAGCTGCCCCAGAGCGTCTCCCAGCTCTTCCGCTGTGAGGGGTGCATCCAAGATCACCTTGGTCTCGTCAGATACCCGTACGGGCGGTAAGTCCGCGAAAAACCGGTCCAAGTCGCCCTCAGGCACTCGGTCACATGAGGCGTGTTGGGCTTCGAAGTATGAGGCAAAGCTCGCTGCCAACTCGTTAGGGTCAGTCAGGACCTCCCCATTACCGTCTATAATGCCCGGCAGCACGAGGGGTTGAAAGTTGTGTTGGCACAAGCGATGGAGCATGGAGCACGACTTGTCCCCCCACTGATACACTCTACTTCTTGTGGCCAGCCACGCCTGTCTGGCTTCATCCATCAAGAGGGACGCGTATGTTTGCTGTGCTTGTAAGAGCAGCCTGAGCCCAATCTCATCTCCACCCTCGCGGCGGTCCTGTTCCAGGGTCGCCACTCGCTCAGCCGCCACCGCAGTTTGTTCCCGGCGCCGCCTACGGGCCTCCGAGCACCACGCGATATCTACCCCACGCACGGTAGGTTTCATCGCCTCCCATACCACCTCCACGTCCGCCCCTTCTGTCAGGTTCTCCCGCCAGTAGTGATCTATGGTTTCTCGCAAATGTTTAGTATAGGCTGGCTGTAGCAGATGCCACGAGGACATCCTCCACCTGAATGGTTGCCGTTTCCGCAGGAGGTCTACGTTAACTGAAACTGGGGAATGGTCGGATAGGCCTCTCGGCATGATGTCCGCGCTCTTCACCCTACTTAGGCATTCACGAGGTAAAAACACATAGTCTATGCGCGAGAATGATCCATGCACCGCCGATAAATAGGTATATTCACGGGCCGCCGGGTGCATATGACGCCAAGCATCCACCCAGCCCAGCCCCTCACTCATTGCATGCAGTCTAGTGGGTGGAGGGGAAGGGGAAGGAGTTTCAGCCGTCTCCAGGCGCCTCCGGCGATCCATACATACATCCATTACGTCATTCCAATCTCCCCCAATTACTGCCACCGACTCGGATATATCGTCCCACACAGAGAACAACCTCTCAGCCAGGGCCCATTGCAGGGGGGGGGGGGGGCATACACACTCCCAAACACTATAGGTTCCGTGCCCACCTTGCCTTTCACAAACACGTAGCGACCTTGTGGATCTATCCATTGTTTCTCATGGACATATGCTATTCTACGGTGTATCAATATGGCCACCCCCCTGGATCCCCGGGTAAACCCTGCATGGAAAACTTGTTGGTAACCAAACCTCTGCAGGCCCAGTGCCTTTGTGCCCATCATATGAGTTTCTTGGAGCAATAACACATCTGCCGCTGCTCTCTTGCCCCATCGCAAAACTGCCCCACGCTTGATTTTGTCTAGTAACCCCCTGACATTCCACGTAACCACTCGCATAGAGTCCACTGGAGTCCGATGAGTCGAATCAGCCATAGTCCTTCGGAGTCCACCACAGAAGCCCCCCACTCCAGCACCACCCACCACGCGCCACACGAATCAGCATTACGACACACACATGCACTGTACTATCTACCCCAAAGAACATCACCAACCCCCTGACCCCACAGTCCCCAACAGTCCCAGACCCCAACTCAGCAGCCACAACCCTGACCGCCCGTCTCCCACCACCCCCCACCCTATACCTCAATGAACTATGAAGTACCTGTCGCGGTATGAGTAGTCCCGAGACCGAAACAGCGGGCTCAGGCCCACTCATACCAATGGATCCCAACATCCCAAAGAGGAACAGTGAACTCGCCCCCTCCCCTCAGCGTCCCTCTCACAACGGGAGAGTGGCAGCCACCATTATGCAGTCCCCGAACCCCCCCCACAGCCTCATCTACCCTCAGTAGACATTAGCAGTACTGTTACAAGGCCGCGATACAGCCAGCAATCCAGCGGACCTCAGGCGACAGGTGCGTCCATCTGGGATTCGCAGCATTAGTAGCAGAATAGGGAGCCAAGGCCCCGAAGACTTCAATGATCTGTGCTAGATTGTTCGGATTCTTCTGTTCTAGCAGTGTGTTGCGTGTCATCGGCCGAGGCCGCTCGCTTGCGTGACTTGGAGTGTTTGGTTCGTCCATGTCGAGATGATCGGTCTCGCTGTGGCCGAGGCGAGCCCTCAGGGGAGCCCGGATTGAGCCCTGGTTGCGGATTCGGTCTGACCTGTACCGGTTCATCGGTCCATCTGAACAGGTCTTCCGGCGTATCAAAGAATAGTGTCCGTGATTGGAAGATCACTCTCAAGCGCGCCGGATACAGCAGGGAATACTGTAGCTTAAGGCCCCTCAACTTCGCCTTGGCTGCCATGAAGGAGTGGCGCTGTTGTTGGACGAGTTTGGTGTAGTCAGGGAAGATCAAGATCTTCTGATTTTCACATAAGAGGGTTTCTTTATTTCTAGCTTCTCTCAAGATGGCGTCCCTGTCGTGGTAGTTCAGCAGTCGTGCGATCACCGCCCTAGGTCGCTCACCCTCGGGTGGTTTCTGTGTCAGGGCACGGTGCGCCCTTTCAATAATGAAGCATGTAGACAGCGTCCCCGGGGGCATCCATGATTCTAGCCACTGTGTAAGGAACAGTTCCATGCCACCCTTCCCACAGCTCTCTGGAAATCCAAGGAAGCGGAGGTTGTTGCGGCGCGCTCGCCCTTCTGCATCTTCCACACGGAGCGCCGTAATCCGCTGCGCAGTTTCCATCGCCGCCATCCTCTTTTTAAGGTTATTCACGTCGTCCTCCACCACTGACACCCTGGATTCTGCCTCCGTGATCCGCGCCACTGCGTTCCTCAGGTCCTGGCGCAGTAATGTCACATCCGCGCCGACGGCCCCTATCTTGGCGTCCAGCATGTCTCGTGACTGGGTTATGGCCGCCATAAGGGCCGCGTTATCCGGCCCCCCTCCAGGCGGGCCACCCCCCGACGGCCCGGGGCCCCCACTAGGCCCGGTGAATTTATCGATGGTGACTTGCTTAGTGGAGCTGTTACCCCCCCTGGTCATGATGGCAGAGGTATTAGGGCCACTTGACTGCTGCTGGCCCTTGGGAAATCTTAGATAGGGCACTCCGGGTCGGCTTATTGGTGGATATAGCGCCGTGTGGACCTCAGTCACTGCCCCCACACCAGCCGTCAATGAGCGTGGCTCGCCGTGGTATTGCTCGTCCAGTCTAATCGTGGACCCACTGCGCCACGCGCCACAGCGATGTTGTCCCTTCTGGTCCGTGGGCCCCGGGGGGGGGGGGAAAGGTGGGGGCCCCCCACTACTCACAGTTGCCACCGGAATGCTGCGTATTCACCTCGGCCGCCGATGAGGCTCTCCAGGGCGTCCGTCTCCCCTCTATGCTGCCGGCCTCTGACTCCAGGCCGCGAAAATCGAGGTCCCGGCTGCGCCCGGGCCACCAGGCCGCCTCTGCCGCTCCGGTCTGTTTGCCGCGTCGACACTGCCCTCAGGCTCAGCTAGGCCTCGGAAGGATGATTTGCCAGCAGTCCCTCCGCCCCAGGGCAGGCGGGGCGCCGTCGCCGTCTCCCGGCCGCAACCCGCTCCTCGGTTGCTCCAAAATCGAGGCCCCGGCTGCTCTGCAGTCCACCAGGCCGCACCTCGCACCCTGCCGCCCAGCTCCGCTCGGAAGCGCAGGATCGCCACCGAACACACCGGACAGTCACTGGCACCTCCGGTAATCTTTGCCCCGTTTTGGCTGTGGGACAGGGGCTCGGGGACCAGGATAAATCGTCGGATCAATGGCGGGCCGGCGGGAGCTCTAACAGGCTGCAACCGCCATCGCCGCTTGCGTAGCCACGCCCCCCTGGCTTCATGATTTTTGAACTTTTTTTTATTGTATTTATTGCAATTTGAACCATAGTGGTACCCAGCATTAACAGGGCTTGATCTGTGAACTGAAACTCTTCAGATCTAACATCACATATAATAAATGCACTTGTCACTTTGCACCACTTTGCACCAGCAAAAGAGCATGTGAGTGTTTACTGTGGAGCTGCTGTTTTGGAGCTGTGTATTGCGGGCATCCGCATACACACCGCCTCAAGAGAGTTGAGGCAGACAGCTATTCATATCGAAGTAGCTATAGGATATATAGTAAAATACGCAGATGCGCAGAATGTAAAAGAGCATCCCATGTTTTTTTATTAACATTGCCTATTGTGGGAAGGGAGCATAAATTCTAGACGCAAAGCAAAAGTGTACATAGGAAAACCACCTTTATTATTATGTTTGCACTTGTAAAGCGCGCTGCTACCCGGAGGTTTCCTGGCGCTGTGCAACGCTGGGGAACCCGTCCTGGCTTTCCCTGTGGGATGGTCCCTGCTGGGAGTCCCCAGGGTGAAGCCAGGCATCCCCGGCGTTGGGGGGGGCCGTTGTGGAGATTAGGCAAGCTAATGCCCAGAGTTGCCGAGTGGGATCCCTGATTAGCGTAGGCACCGAAGCGAGAATTATCGAGTCCGCTGACCCAAGTCCAAGACCCTGCCGCGTCGGGAATTGAACCCTGGTCCCGGCCGACTTCTGCTCTCGGGTCTGCCTCCTCTAACCAGTGAGCCACACCAGTTGGCATCAACTGTATGGGAAGAGGCACATAGTGGATATGTCATTTATGCCATATAGTGCCATTGCATCATAAGTTATTTGTATAAGACTATTCATTTACTTTTATTTAGTTTCAAAGCCCCGACCAATTTAAATTCCAAAGAAGCTCCTTGCTATTTTCAGTGAGATAAAACCTTTTATAATACCAAAATAAAATCCATCCACTTTTATAGCTCAGAGTAAACCTGGGTAATACTCAGAACCTGACACAGCAATAGAAGCTTAGTGTTGCCCAAAAATGGGAATCCAATTGTAAAGCAACATGTACTGTTCTCTGCTTAAAGAATTTAAATGCAGGGTAAATGTTTTGTGCTTTCAAATTGCTAACTGCATAGCATGTGGTTCCAATGTGCACCCCCTTACTACTTTGCACATTCCCAAGGCTTCAAGTATAAGTATAATATAAACGCAGAAACTATTTTGGACTCTTGAAGCCTAGACATGTTTCTCATTTTCTGATTTCCAAGGTAGTTTCTCTTAGTAATTCATGGCATCGCTAATTTATACCGGTCACATTTCTGTTTTATCTCATGTGACCTTTGAAAAATACCACAGAGCGCTGCAGGAAATAACACATCTGCATCTGATTTCGAAGTCGTTATTTAGGAGGTATTGTCATTTCCCCATAAGCGCGTTAGAAGTTTTGCTCAGCTTTGGGACGGATAACCCTTCGACTGCAGTTGCATACTTTGCAGAATATGAGTGGTATTTGCAAAACGTAAGATGCTGCTTCCTATTCAAAGCCTCAAACAATTAATCAATTGAAGTACAAGTATATTTTGGGAACACGTCGTCCTACAAACTAGAACCACAGCTACTATATTACAGCATGACACTTTTTGAAACATTAAACTGCAAATGGCATGTCTAATCACACCAGCTACCTTTTGTCTATTTCGTGATTTATGTAAAAGTCGGAAGTAGGCACCATGAAATTGCAATAAAATGAGAGGCAAGTAGGCACAGATAGCTTTCCTGATGTGTCATATTTATTCGGGACAACTAGGAGGTTTTCTCTTTGTGAGTGGATATGTCTGCTAGATTGGTATACTTTAATTTCCCTCTGCAGATCAGAGAGTGTAGGAACGACCACCTAGGTATCTAAATGTGAGGCCAAAGATTTTAAAGGATACTGAATTTGCTGGGACGGAAGTGTAGCTTTCTGCATTTATGGGTTAAAACTACCTGGACCATGAGGTTGTTGATGTCACTTTCTTTAGAAGGATGGATAGTTTGACTATAGTGCACTGCCACACTGAGGCAAGAATTCACAAGTGCCCCAATCAATATTGGGTGATGCTTGTTATGAATGAAGGAGAGGGTCTTTGTGAGGAGTTTCATTAGGTGAAAGTCTGATTTAACAACTGTACTTACTTGATAATTTAGTCTGAGTTCCTCTTCAAAATGCTTCTGATGTTTCTGAGTTTGGTTTTAACAAGAACTGGCTCTCCAAAGAACACTGGGGTGAGGCAGCCAAAGTATTTTTTGAGCAAGTGAGGTTGACCTAACACTAGGATTTCTATTTTAGACTCATTGAGCATAAGATGCATTGGCAGGAAAAGAGCACAGGTGAGAATGTACTTGAGATATCAGGTGCCAGATAAGGACCTTTTGGCCAGATTCCCAAAATGTGTCAGTGGTTGCAAATTCGCACTGGCTGGTAGGGAACAGTGGTGGTGGTGGCGGGGGCGCTGCCTCTTCTCCATCCTTGCTGTTCTACCCGCTCCTAGCAACACTCAGGCTCCCCTAAGCCAATCATGATGCTGTTGTCACCATGACAGCAACTTCATGATTGATCTTAGCACCATGGTTCGGCACTCAGACGGGGACTGGGAGGCTGTGTGTGTTCTCTACCTAGGCTGTACAATACAGCCGGTGGAGAACATGCTAAGTGCGCATGAAAGTTAGACAGTCCCAAGACTTCCGGCCAAACAGTCATGCGCACTTAGTGCAGCAGCAGCCACTCTTACTTCCTCTCCCTGTGAAAAGCTCAGCCCGTCCTATCCTGGCTCTCTCTTACAGAAGAAGAAAATGCTAATAAAGTAACATTATTAACGTTGCCTTATTCGGATTTCCTTTTTCTTTTTACACTAGTGGGGCAACACTCATCTGACTTAGCGGAAGACCCGCCCCTGTGCAAATCCTGTATTTCGCTGAATGTGTGGGCTTGCAACTGCTAAAAAAAAATTCCTGGGTAATGAATATTTTAGGAATCAGTAAAAGTTTACTGGCTCCTAAAATGTATTTAGAAATGGCTTAACTATTGCTAGCTGCAAGGGGAACTTTGTGCGAGCCTCGACTAAAAAATAACTCGGTACCCTGTGTATAACTGGCTGGTTTGTGACCAGAATTCTGGTTGCAAGCTATTGATAATTTACATATTCTCCAAATAGGGTGGTAACTCATTTGCAAAAAGGAGGGGTTCCCTTAGGAGAGCATTCACTTTGGGAATTTGGGTGCATGTTTCAGGGGAAGTAGGCAGTGGTCCACAGGAAACTTTTCAAGTCTTTATTCCTTTAAGAAACATGTCTGCTAATCAATGCCAATTCTGATTAGTTACAGTGAACACATCTGACCTGGCAAGAATCATTCATTTCATTGTCAGAATTTTCCAAAATGTGCATTTGTTCTTTGTGTGTGCAATTGTTCTTTCCAGTTTTCGAACCAAGCATGTGCCCCTTCACTTTCCTCCCTTCACTTCCCCATCATCTATCTGGTGATCCCAATGGCACTCAGTTTTCTCTTCCTCCTTTGTTACTGAACTCCTCCTACATCTCCTCCCAACCTCATCTCTTTTCCCCTTCAACTCAATTCAGTTTGCAGTGCTCTTTAATTCCACATCACTGTTTTTCTATGTTACTTTTAAACTCCCCTGCCTATACTTTCCTAGCTTTTTCCTTCTCATGGTTGCATCATTGTTTTGTTCTCTTTTCCTCTTGTATATCTATTTCGGCATTGGGTAACAGTAGGCACAGAAGGTAAGAAGGTAAACTATGGTCACCCAATCTTTTCAATGTCCTATTTTTCCCCCCCCTTACATTTTTTCATTGTGAACGTAATTATCCATGAAAAGTATAATATTACGGGAATTGGAAGAATTTGTTTACCTTTGGTCACACCTATCAAGGTCCTTGGATTTTAATCCCCATATGTAGAATTTCTTTCAGGGATTCACTAACTGAAATCTCATGTATTTGATGAAATATCAACCTAAATATCAGTATTGTCTTAAGTATATTCACTATTGTTGTAAGTCAGCAGATTGATATGGACACAGGCTTAGCACCAGGGATTTATTTGTAACCAGGGAAATCGTAGTGATGAGATAGCAGGTTGCCATGTAGGGCTATGTTTGTGGTGTTGGGTAGGGCAGCGAGTATTTGCAGTCATGGTAAAGGGTTTGCTTGAAAAGATGGGCTTTAAAAATAGAAAGAGTGTAATGACTGGTCAGGGTTAAACCTATCTCTTAAAGTAATCAACAAAAAACCCTATAATTCAAGCAAAGCACAGTCCAACCAAAAATGTGCACATCAAAGGGTTTCAAATCTCTAGTTCTGTCAGCTTAAGGCTGGTCTTCCTCCAAACTCTTTGCATCGCCTCTTTCATTTTGCTGAACTATTTTTTGTTGGCCTTAGGACTCTGTGCACTGCTGACCAGTGCTAAAGTCCTTGGGATCACTCACCTAAAACATGGTTTAATTGACTTATACCCAATTGGCACATTGAATTTACTTAGAAGACCCTTGTAGAATGGTATACCAAATACCCGGGGCCTGTAAATTAAATATTACCAGTTGACCTGCAGCACTTATTGTATCACCTATTTAAGTAGTACCTTAAAACATAACCCATGCATGCCACCACAGCCTGAATCCAGTTTAAAACTGACATGCTGCTTGGACATTAATACCTTCCTGCCAATCCTTAAACTTCCTTTTTATTACATACAATTCACCACTAAGAAATACCCTAGGTAGGGCAGGGTGGTGTGTAAATAAAAAGTTGGACATATCCTTTTAAGGTTTACATGTCTAGGTAGTGAAAAACCTAAAGTAAAAAGTTTTCACAACTGTGAAGCCTACCCCTTTGATAGGATAACATTGGTGATTCCTTATTACATTTAATAAGTTGTAATTTCTAATTGGGAACAGGTACCCGTGTCATTTTTGGTGGCTTTGGAATTGTAAGGGAAAACCCTATTTAATAGTTAAGTTTGGTTCTGCTTACAATTTTTAAAATGGCACATAGCCTTTTGTGCTTGCAGCCTGTCTGGTGTCACATAACATGGTGTTACTGACAGACTGACAGACTTTTTGAATTCCTCCCAGACAGTAACACAATAGATTAATTAGGTGTGCCTGAATGGCCAATCTGCTGGCAGGAAGGGGGGCGGAGCTGAGCACCACCCCACTTACAACTGAATATGGAGAGCTCGGTCTTCACAAAAATGACTTATTCCCTCTACATTGTGCCTGCATCCAGCTTGAAGCCAGGACAGGGGAGTCAGGAAATGTCATACACTTCAAAACAACTGTCTAGAAGTTTCTCTCACTTTCCAGAAGGAGGGCACCAGGGTATAAAATAGGGCTTCAGACACCAACACTTCAATACACTTCTGTGCCAGAAAGAAGGAATGCTGTCCTGCTGAAAGGACTGCCCCTCTGCTGACTGCTGACCTGCTATTGCCTTTCTGAATTGGTGCCTTACTGCCATTTTGCCTAGGGAAGAAGCACTGGACTTGCAACTTGAACCCAAGACCACCAGAGTGATTCCAAAGGGCTAGTGTCCCGCCTCCTGATCTGAGCCTCAGGGACACAAAAGGCTCCTTTCCCTTTAGACCCACACCTGCCCCGCCAGTCCAGGCCCTTGGACATGGTACTGAACGTGACCAGCTAGCCAAAACTGTGATATAAACTGCTCCAAGAAGCAGGAGGAGACAGGGACCAGGCTGCTTGCCTAGCTGCCCGAGGTGCATCTCTGGTAGGATTCACTTTGTGGCTTCTTCCGCTACATTCATCTCCACAACAGTAAATCCTGTTCAGCAGTCCTTTGCTAAAGGGATATTCGGTCTTATGGAACTGTCTTTGGCTAAAGCCCACTGCCTCATCACACTGGGGATTTTCAACTTCTAAATTGGTGTGGGATTTTTCTTTTGTTGTGTTTTCACTTAATGACTATTTGTGTGCTGCAGAAATACTTTACACGTTGCCTCTAAGTTAAGCTTGACTGTGATTGTTCTAATCTACCTAGGGTTGAGCACAGGTTAGTTTAGTGTATTTTTGTGGTTCGCCCTGCAAGGGATTGTGGCTGTTGCTTGACCAGGGCTCCTACCCCAGTCAACCAACAGCCCAAATCCTCACAGTAAGCTAAGGGGCTACAAATTTCTCAGTGCTTATAACCATGCAAAAAAATGCATAGTAGGTGACAACTCATAAACACCTCACCCCCAGTCTATGGGCAAATGTTCAATGATCAATGTTGTCTTCTTAATATGTATGCTTGCAGGAATACAGGTAATAATGGAGACATCTGTCCCTATAACGGATTCCTGACCACTCACTTTGCTATCAGGGAAACAGTGGTATTCCTTTTTATACTTGCATCACTGTTTCGTTCTGTTCCTCATGTGTCATCAGCCGTCATCACATCACCCTACTTTACGATGTGAATCACAAACCAGACAATCACACGGGAAAACTATAAAAAATGATATGGGAATAATATGTACTTCTAATTTTTAGAATATGTGCCCCTAACAAGATTAAACTCAAGATATGTATTCATTCACAGTAATGGTATGGTTGACATGCTACACTTCCTTAAATCCAACAGACAAACTACTGTGTTCACTAATATCCATGTACGCATACATTTCCCCAACTGACTTGTGAGGGGATCTAAGGTGTCTATGGATCCTGGTTCAACTGAATTCACAGTGCCCTTCATTAGGCTTCATCAGAGATGTACGCAAGTTATTGGCAACGTTGTTAGTAGATCTGAATTTTGGTATTGCATGGCACCATAAATGCTGGTATTTGAGAGACTTACTAGCCATTGTTCTGTTGCCTGGAAGCCATGAGATGATCGTTCCGGACCAAGCAGAGGTCAAGTGGGGAAGTGACATCAAGTGTAATCTTTGCTTCCAATAGTAGAGGCATAACCTCTATATGCACGTATTTAGAGGAGAGATGGCCAGAGAATGCCAACTAGGGGCTGTTTTAGGAGGAGATGAGGGTATGGGCAGAATTTCATGAATGGGATTTTCTTGAAGGGGTAGGAGTGGGGAATAACTGAATAACAGGAGTTTGGTTTGTTTATGCGGAGAGGTAGGAGGTAGGATGTGTGTGTTTGAGAATAAACTGCTGAACACCATATATGGCTATGCTTTGACAAGTGAACCGTGGAATGGAGGTATAGATGTCCTTGAAGTGGTAAAGATCAGGATGACAGGCAGGGGATAGTTTGGAGTTTTGTTTAGTGCCAGGAAGGAAGGTATGTCTTGGTGTGTGAAGTGTGGCAAATTTACAGACAAGGGGCTGTGTGAACCAAAATGTACTGTCATAAACCACAACATTTTGCAGTCCATGCCACATAAGCCTGAGGTGTCTCTGTAATGTCAAAATTCTTTCCAACTGAAAATTCTTCTTGATGGGTCCCGGCATAAACCCATTGAAAATTTACTGCTGACTTTGTTTACAGGAAAGTAGGTTGGAAACAATATTTGTTTGTCAAATACATATTTTTGGGAGACATGCTGTAAACAGTTTTTGACATTATTTACAGTAGGTTACTTTGAATTCTATCCATGGCACAAACTGTTCCTTAATTAGCAATACCACAAACATTCTCACTGGTGACTTAATGTGATTTGTGTTTCCTACTAAGTTCAATCTGAAGTTAATGTTGCTACCAGACTTCTTCTAAAGCCTGTGCAGCAACGGTTGCTTTTCTAACCCACACCTCATAAGATGCAAATAGGGAAGGAATAATTGGTAATGTCACTTAAAACCTAAATACTCTGAACTTGTATTGCAAAGCTAGTTTGTGAGTTCGAAAAATTAATATCTTCAAAAAATTTATGAAATCCTGATTTAAAACCAGTAGAAAGGAAGTTGTTCTTTAGATTCGTCTGGAGCAGGTCTGCAGTTGTTGTTTTCACTACTTTTTCTGGGAATGGTAGGATGGAAATAGGCCTAAGGATTGTTGGTACGCTGGGTTTAAGTTGGCTTATTTGCAATGGTGTTACCACAGCATCCATAAGAGCATTAGGATAGTCCCATTGTAGAAAAGCATGTATTAGGCAAGAGTTTTCCTCTGTGAGAAGTATATTTTTCTTCAATAATAGAGAAGAAGTCACTTTTCATGACATTGTGCTGGCGATAGGGGCTTCCCCTTATATTACAAGGCAGCATTAAGCCTCTTGTAAATAAGGCACGCTTTCAAGCTATACTTAGCGTGAAAGGGGTAGACAATGGGTGTTTCTTGTGGGCATTTCACCACAACACCCATTGATTTTGATGCTGCTGATTTATAAGGGTGGCGTAAATATGCGGCATGCGCCAAAATTAAGACTAGGGGAAATCTGATCTTACCCTGGCCCAACGAGGAGATATGTGTAATTTCTCCTCTTTTTTGCTGTTTCCATGTGTGCTGCGTTGTGCAAGACACAGAGAAACAGCAAAATACCATTAATTATTTATGTGCACATTAACAATCATTTAAAACAAGCATTTGTAATGCAATCGGTCACGCCTTTGGGACCTTACATGTATTTAGCTATGCAGCACATTAGCCGGGGTGCTGAAACATCTTCTGGAGGGAAAGTAAGCACCAAACTGCATAACCTGCCAAGTATGGAAACACATGGAGAGAAGTACTGCCTTCCAGCGGGATATGGTATAGTCCGAAGCTCTGTTTTTAATATAAAATCAGAGCTTTCGATGGTCATATCACTGAAAATACAAGATTTAAAAAAAATATTATTGTCTGCATGTGCCCGTGGAAGACAATTTCTATGGACTGGATTTTAGAGAATGCTAAAGTGATTCTGGTATTTTACTGACCTCTGCTGGATGTTTTTCTATCAATAAAGTTAAATAGAGGCAGTTGAACAAGAACAAAGCCATGCTGGTATTTTACTGACCTCTACTGGTCGTTCTCTATCAAGACAGTTAAATAGAAGCAGTTGAACAGAAAAAAAGTTTGTAAGCAAAAGCAGACAAGTCCTAGGTCTGATCTCTGGATCCCACAAAGTACATACACATATATGTATATACTAAAGTATATACAAGAGGTCTCAAATACTTGACCTAAAAATTACGTTTTGCAAATTACAAAATGCCACATAAACAATTTCCCCCTGCAGTGCAAACACCCTTGCACTATGGTGCAAGGGTGCCTGGCAGATCAATGGCAGATCAAAGTCTGGCGGGATGTACTTTGGGGACCCGTTGCGGGCCCCCCCTTGTGCAGGGGCAATGTAATTGTACAGTTCCCTGCACCAGGTGGCAGGCACCAAGTTGAGCTAGCCACGTAGTGCAGGGAAATCCACAACCTGCATTTTTAACATTGTGGCGGGTGTTGCAGACAGCAGTACCCACTGCAATGTTAAAAATGCCTTTAGAGTCTACCACAGTGCTGGTCGCATTGTAATTTGCTGTGCGGGACTGTCCCAATATGGCCGGGCAGTCCTGATTCCCGGGACGATGGCGGACGGACTTAAGTCTGTCCGCCATCGTAATGAGTCCACTAGTATGTTATGTTATCGAAACCTATAAAGCGCACTTCTACCCATGGGTGTCTTGGCGCTACACACTGACTCACAGTAAGCTAGGGTGCCTAAACCGAGAATAACCAAGTCTTCAGCCCCTTTCTGAATGAGAGGAGTTTCGAGGCCCTCTTTAGATGCACAGGCAAGCTATTCCAAGCTTTCGCCGCACAATAGGAAAAACCTTTGCCTCCCCAACTAGCCTTCTTTATTCGGGGTATGGCTACCAGTCTTCCATCGGTGGAGGGCAGCGCTCTGTCCGGAACATACCATTCGAAGCAGCTGGCCAGAAATTCCGGACCATTGCCACTCAGAGCCTTAAAAACCATGCACAATGCCTTGAATTGTGATCGTTTTGTAACTGGTAGCCAGTGCAGTTGCCGGAGACCATCTTGCGCAGAGGCACACCTAGGTTTCCCAGTTAGCAGTCTCGCCGCTGTATTTTGTACTGTCTGTAGTCCGACCAGATGTTTTTTTTTTCAAGTTCAGGTACAGACTATTAGAGTAATCAAGGCGGGACAAAATGAGGGCTGAGACTGTTGTCCTGAAACCATCTACTGGAAGGAGAAATGAACATTTTCTCAGTATTCTAAGGAGATAGAAGCAGGTAGACCCCACTCCGCTGACATGGTCCCCAAAACTGAGTTTATGATCCAAGATCACACCCAGGTTTTTGGCTTTGTCTGCAGGCGCTGGTGGATTTCCCATAACCTCAGGCCACATGTCAGGAGACCAGATGTGGGGATTATTCCCAAATATAATGACCTCAGTCTTGCCTGCATTCAGTTTCAGGCAATTAGAGGCCATCCAACCAGAGATCCTTTCAGACAGTCATGACATCTGGCAGCCTTCATGTCTTTAGTCCCTCGTTAAATGGACAACACAATGTGTGTGTCGTCTACATAAGATGTTAGTTGCAGCCTGAAGGACCTTATCAGTGCCGCCAACAGACTGACATAGACATTAAAAAGTGTTGGGCTCCGGGGGAACCCTGCGGCAACCCGCATGGGAGGGTAAAAGGCTTGGATTTGTCCTGTCCCATCTCAACTGTTTGGATTTTGTCCACCAAGAAAGACCGTGATGCCCGCAGAAGGCTAGTAACCTCTGAGATCTGAAGCGGATTAAAACCCTCCAATCAATCAGTCACCGACCTCACCCCTGAGACACGGCTAACTGCCGCCTCGCCCATCTCCCCTTGACCCTTAGAAAAGGAAGAGCAGATAGACTCCACCTTATTCTGAAAAAAGAGGCAAGCGATTCACAAAGTGCTGGACTACTATGTGTAGTGGGTTCGGTAGGCTTAGTCAGATTGGAGATGGCCCTAAACAGTTCTTTGGAGGATGAGTTGGCCTCCTTTATCTGCTCTGCAATGTTAGCTTTCTTGGTCTATAGGAGTAATTTCTTGTAGCTACTTAGGGCTTTCTTTATACTTTTCTCTGTTATCAATGCTATACCCTTTCCTCCAGGCCCTTTCAAGCCTTTTGCACTCTGTTTTATGCTCTTGCGGGTTCACTGGGAAGACCAAGGTGCTGAGGGCTGGGCTCTCCTGGGGGTAAGAAGCTTAATTGGCACAAATTTGTCACATGCGCTCCTAATCCACCTAGAGTACAGTTCAGCTGCTGTGTCAACATTTGCTGGGAGAACAGGCGTATTCAAAGACAAAAAATTCCCCATCTCCATGCTGTCTATGTTTTTCCATGCCCGGAAGGAGATACTCTCCCTGGGCCTGTGCTTAGACAGGTTTAGAGGGGTTTGACGGACCATAAAGATAATGGCCGCATGGTCCAACCAAGAGACCGGCACCATTTCCGATATGGCCAGATCGTTATTATTAGAGAAAATGCCATCCAAGGTGTGTCCCGCAACATGTGAAGGGCCAACTACACGTTGTTCTAAGGCCCCTCCACTCATGATTCCAATCGAAGGGTCTTGGTTGACACCTGATTTAATAAAAAATTAACACCACAGCCATCTACTTGTGTAGACAATGAAAGTCATAATTAGGATGCCATTACCATTGTACCAAAGCATCTGCAATACTGTTGATAGCTGCACCCTTACACTGGTTCAGAGGTCGGGGTACAAATTCTCCTGGATAGACTTGAGAAGTGGGTGGAGAAAAATGGTACCCTCTTACAAGTGTGGTATGGATTTCGTTCTTGGAGGTCCTAAGTAAATAAATATACCACTGATCATCCAGGTTCTATTCATCTAGGGTTCATGGATCTCATCTCTGCATTTGTGCGAGTCAACCAAGGGAAATTATGGCAGGCTACGTTATCCGTGGGAGTTGATTGTGAGAAAGTTCTGTTTTTTAATGGACAGCCTCAGTTTGCTATTCCAGTGATCTGAAATGTTCTCGTAGCATTCATATTAAAAGGGGGATCCGCCAGGGCTGTATTCTGGCCTGCGTCTTGTTAATTTGTATATAAATAGTTTGGAGCAGGCCCTCGTTGTTACCAAAGCAAATTGTCTGCATGTGGGACCCCGGTCTCTGCCAGTGCTCTTATACGCAGATGATGCGGTTATCATGGTCAAAATTGCAAGGGGGCTACAGTCCTTGTTGAATTCTTTTGCTAACTTCATGGAGGACTTGGATTTCTCTTTAAATGTTAAAAAATCCTATGTGATGGTGGTTGGACCGCGTAAGACTAACAGATGTAAGTTTACCCTGGGGGCCAGTGTTCTCCCAAAGACAACAGTATTTTCTTATTTGGGTTGCTATCTGACTCCTCATTGTGTTGGTGTCCTTTAGTGAGTAGGGAGAAGTAGGAATTCACAAGGGCAGATGCTGCGCTGTTCAGTTTTGCCTCAAGGCTAGGTAGAAGACCGACTCAGCCCTTATTACAGGACTATCATGAAAAAAGCATTTCAAAGGTAATTCATGGGAGTAAAGTCTAGGGATTTGTTGATCAGACTGACCTGCAGATTGTGGAAAATTCATTCTAAAGACGTCTCTTATGTGTCCCACGTAGTGCACCTACATTCTTGATGCACCGTAAATTGAGCATTACAGAAATAACAACATTCCACCCTTTTTAGTTCGAGCTGGAGAAAGCAATGCGAAGCATTGCGTCCAGCTCGACAACTAATGTCGCCCATCTCCTGTGAATCTGAGACAGGGGTCGGGCACACGCAGCAATTGGTGTCTGTGGATGCGCACGTCCAGGCTGGTGCCGTGAACATCCCCTGCCTCAGATTCCCTGAAGTGCGCAAACACACACATACACACATGCACAAGCAGGCAGGCACACACACGCAGGCAGGCACGCACACACACACACACAGGCAGGCACACACACACCACACACGCATGCACGCATGCATGCACACACACGCACACACACACACACACACACACACGCGTGCGGAGGGAGGGTGGAGTCTGCGTCTATAGAACTGGGAAGCGCTGCAGGGAAAGCGCTGATCACCACTGCTGGCCCGAGGTTCTTATAGTGTCTGAACGTACCCCTCAACTTCACCGCCGTGTGATAGTGCATCAAGATTGCCATTAGAAGCACCGCCATCAGCCCAGGAACCTCGGGATGCCGTTGCCTGCTCCACCTACATCACCTCCGTGCCGCGCTGTGGTTGGCTCAAAGTTTCAGCCATTCCCGCCGCGTCATCAGAGGGCTGCGCCGGGATTGGCTGCAGCTCTCCAGGACTTCAGTGACATCAGCCTCTCCTCCAGAGATTGATGAAGTGCAGGCATTCTGCTTGTGTGCTCACTTAAATGCGCTCAGTATCCACTTGTTTTAAATCCTGTTGGGGTTGTAGATGTGTATGAAAGAGTGTGTACTCCTGTCGGGATGCATATGTCACCGAGCATCCGTAGCTATGTGCCCTTAAGCAAGTTACCTCAGGTGTGTCTGCCGCTTTACGGCTGCTTTTGCCCTGTCCCTTGAACTAGTGTCCTGGCTGCCCGCCTCACTTTCCCTTGCTGCTCTCTTATGCCTCACTTCCGCTCTTGACTATCTATCCTCCTCTCTTGCTACCGAGAGCCGCCACCTTCCCCAACTATCAATCGACCACTACTACTCCTTTTCCTCTTCTCCCAGCTTCCTGTCTTACTTTCTATTTCTCTCCTTTACTTGCATCTTTAGTACGCTCCTTTCTTCTTTTAACCCCTTCTGTATGTCCCATTTCTCCCTTTCCGCCTTCCACCTTCCCTCGCACTCAGCCTACCTCATTCGTTCTACGTGCTCTCTTTTCTTCTCTCGCTTCCCCGTCTCTTCCCCTCTTTTAGTTTTCTTTGCCTTCCTCCTTTTTTAGGTCATCTCTTCCACTCTGTATTACCCATTCCTTTCCTTTCTTACAATCCCTCCACCTTAGGTACCCGTACATCCTGTATCCCCTCCTCTTTGCCCCACCCCTACTCCTGTTTCTGATCGCTACAATCTCTTCGTTCTTGCTTATTACCCCTGCATCCCCCTCCACGATTTTCTCTTTTTGTGTGTTTGTCGTCCCTTCTTCCCCTAATCAAACTGCCTCTTCTGTCCTGTTTCCTTCCATCTCCCTCTCTCATTTCAGTTGCTCCCGCCTCCCGCTGCTCCTCGTCCTGCTGGGCTCCGGCGACGGTGAGTGCCCAGGGGCGACCTATCTGATCATCGCCTAGTTGCTGCCGAGCCTGCGCGCGGGAGTGCAGGGTGTAACGGACTCGTTGAATATGCAGGTGCGGTGCGTACCGACAGAGGTGGTAGATTTGCAGGACGTGTGGTGTTTATTTGCAGGGTGGACCATTTAACGTAGTGGGCGTTTCGTTTACAGTGCTGTTTTTTCTAGTACTGGAACATGTGCCGTAGTGGGCAGGGAGTTACTGACCTGGGTGATTTGCCGCCCTTCGGGCATTTTGCAGGGCGGTGCACTTTTAGTACTGGGGCAATTGCAATATTCAGACAATTGCACCTTTTGACTGTTGGCAGTGCAACCCCAGCATCACTCAGCACCACCACAGCACCACTCAGCACCACCACAGCATCACTCAGCACCACCACAGCATCACTCAGCACCACCACAGCATCACCACAGCACCACCACAGCATCACTCAGCACCACCACAGCATCACTCAGCGCAACCACAGTATCACTCAGCGCAACAACAGCATCACTCAGCGCCACCACAGCATCATTCAGCGCACCCAAAGCATCATTCAGCGCACCCACAGCATCACTCAGTGTAACCACAGCATCACTCAGCGCAACCACAGCATCACTCAGCACAACCACAGCATCACTCCGCGCAACCACAGCATCACTCTGCGCAACCACAGCATCTCTCAGTGCAACCACAGCATCACTCAGCGCACACACAGCATCACTCAGCACAACCACAGCATCACTCAGCGGAACCACAGCATCACTCAGCGCAACCACAGCATCACTCAGTGCAACCACAGCATCACTCAGTGCAATAATGGCATCACTCAGCACCACCACAGCATCACTGGTTCAAATATGTTCTCTCAATGTTTCAAGCTTTATTGCAAATGTCACAAAAATATGTTATTTCACTTCTGTTCTTGGATTTTCGTCACAATAAAATACACTGAACATAATCTTCACAAAAGTTATTTACACAAGTTTAAGCTATTGCCATTATAAATTACAATCACTTTTATTTAAGTATTAATTATTTAAAAAAATTAAAAGGCATTGTTATTTGTAATATCAATACATCTAAGTAAAGTAAATACAAAACATGTTGCATTACAAATGCTATAGGTGTCACATTTGCGAAAGTTATAAATATTGGCATTGTAAATGACAAAGCTATTAATTTAGCTATTTTCAAAAACAACACATAAATACAAAAATTGTCATTTACAAGACCAATAGCCCAAACTTTCCTAATGCGAGACCTATTGCATTGCAAATGCTTGTTCTTTATGGTTAGATATTTGGAACAGGTCCACAGTGAAATTACATAGAGAGATTTCAAAAGACTGTATATCATTTATTTATTTATTTATTTATTGAGCGCGGCGAATACCCGTAGGCGTCTCGGCGCTGGCTTAAGGGATGGATCAGTATTTAAGAAGACCTTAAAAAGTAGAACTATTGGTCAAATAACCAAGTCTTAAGTTGTTTGCGAAATATGAAGAAGGAAGGGCTGGTCCTAATGTGAAGAGGAAGGGTGTTCCAGAGTTTGGGGGCGGCAACCAGAAATTGGACAGATATCTGCAGATTCCCTGGCTTAAATATATCAAGGATCTGTCGTTGAGCTGTATAGCTCACCGGAGGGAATTGTGAGGTCTGACCATAATTGGGCCAACGAAAACTATTACTCCCTAAGGTCTGCCTCTAGAGAAGAGGGTATCCCTTTGAAACCCCGAGTGCATGCCCTTCTTCTGCTGAAGTCTACACTTTATATTGAGCCCCATTTCCCACTTGTAAAAAACATGTATGAGCGATTTTTGATGACTAGATTTAGGTTTGGTCTTTTTCACCTTCTGTTGAAGTATCCCCTGAAGAGGAATTGTGGGCAGCAATTGGAGACCTGTGGCTACCACAATTTGTCTCCTCAGAACACCATGCATTTTATAATTTTTTATTGTTTATGAGGTCCCACGAAAGGCAAATATTGTACCATTGCTAAAAATAATTTTTGTTTTCCAAGTGTGTCCAGCCCTACTGTACTTGAAATTGTTACATGAAGCAGTTATGTTTAATATGGTATGTTTTTTAAAGCTGGTATGAGATTGAGAAAAACCTGTGAGTAATATTTAACTTGTTGTGACTGGTCGGTTTTTATGTGCTGTGTATATTTTTTGGCACAATCTTTTTTTATCTACTCATATTTATACTTATGTATTTTTATCTTTATATTATAGATTTTAATCATGGTTCTTTTTGCTGCTTTCTGCATTCATGGTTTCGATACAATGAACAGAACAAAGCTCAAATTGAATTGAAATTGAATTATTTTTTGTTCTTTACAGAATACCTGAAAGTAACAGTTTATTACATTATGGAGGGTGATACCCAACAGAAACATATTAGAACACTTTACTCATGTGGTACAGTTTAATTTAAGATGTTCAAAGTAGTTAAAAAAGTGGAGAGGAACCTCAGAACGTGTAAAATGTTTAAAATACATGGGATAACCTAGTCCAATGGTATATAATGCTTTACAAAGCTTGGGAAGTAAATTATTCAGGATTACGTACTCCTTTTCAGTCAAGCTTCAAATGCTGTAAGCAAGTGCCTATAAGCCTGCCATTAGCAAGCAATTGTGTTAGATGCTGGTGATGAAATATTCATGATTCTCAGAGGAGAGACATTTGTGAACCCCATGTAGGGAATCAAATTGTATTACTTGAGTATTTTACTTCACAAACGTGCTTCAAAGTGCCCACCTTTGTTTAAAAAAAAAACATCAGGTAGAAGAGACTCTCTAGACCCCCCAGCACTCCCAGCCTCCAATAATATTATAACATTCTTAGACGTTGGCCTACTAGGGATAATTGGGGTATTGATCATGTAGAAGATCCACTTAGGAAGAGATCCTTAATCATGTTGTGTCACTCAGGGTGTGCTGTCAGTGAATCAAAACTCTGCAATGCACGGAAGGGCTGAGCATAGGTGTCGATTACTAGATCTTGTTTGAAGTAGGAACTTGGAGGGTCTGCTACTCCCTAGCAAGGCCCGCCCTACACAATCACATTGCTGGGTAGGCTGCTTGAAAGGTGCACCAGAAACTCAATCATTGTGCAGTCCTTGTCACAATGGGCATGCAACTGCTCAATGGCAGCACAGCAAGCAAATCCGTATTCTCCCAACTTATTTCACATGAGGATTGCATGCCGACAGATGGACAGAAACTGCCTCCAAGTCCGCGGAGCAGGAGGGTTATTTAGCATCTTCCAGTCACTGGCAAGAGTCCCACTACAGATTGGCTCCACTGGTGAGACTGGCATCTTGACAAGGGTACAGCACTGTAATAGAGGTGAATTTGGCCTCTTTTAGTATGGTGATGAAGGTCTACATCTGTTTTCTCTTCCTGAGCATCTCACAGAGAATGTAGTTTGAGAAACTCATTTGTTGACCTACTAGGCTGCGAGTCAAATATGTAATATAGTGGTCATACTCGTTAGGTGAAGTAAATATTTCACCACTTCTGAGTGCAGAGATGTTATATTTCACATTGCAGAAAGGACAGCCCTGTATCAAATCTCATTATCTAATGGCAACGGTTTCTTATGACTTAAAACCTGATTTCATCAACTTAACATCTTTTTCTAAGATATATATGTAGCTGAACGGTATAGGCATCTAATATGGCCTGAAAAGATAACTTTAAGTACATGTTAGGAGATAACCTTTGTCTCATACTGTTTAGTGTTGTCTAAATATGTGGCCCCATTAACTGGGGTGATGATGTGACATTTTAAGTGACTACAGGTCTTGTTTATTTAGTAAACTTGGGGCCAGATGTACGACCATAGCATTTTACGACTCGCAAATTGCGCTCAATTGCGACTTGCAAAATGCTATTTTACAACAGTGTCAGAGACACTGTGATTCCCAATGTAGTCGAAAATTGCATGCCTCAACAATATTCATGAGGCAGTCGCAATTTGCGACCCTATTGGGAATGGCTGGCCCTTACAGGTATGGTAGCCTGCTGGGCTCAGCAGACCTCCATGTCTGGGACTGCTTTTAAATAAAGCAATATTTTTTTTTTAAATGCAGCCCGTTTTCCTTGAAGGAAAACGGGCTGGCATTTAAATGGTTGGTATGAGAAAGGCTCCAGGTTCTTGGTAATATGCCCGACACATTACAGCCACTTATGGCGGCAGTGAATTGTTGATTTGAGAGTTAAAGCCTATACTCCTACGATTTAGGTGTGTTGCCTGGATTCATGTAAGCAGTACTACTAAACAGAACATGTTGCCTAAAAATGACTAGAAGACAGTAGGAAAGATGGTTGAGTTAGGGAAATGGATCTGAGTGCTTCCGGGGCAAAAAGGGGAAGCACAGTTTAAATGCAGTGTCTGTGTTAGGTAGCATTTACAAATAGTCTCATGTAAATATATGACTGAGAAAAAAGACTCTCACTGAAATGGTAAGATAAGCTTCAGAAAGTACTGTCCTCAGCAAAGACAGCCTCTCACTTTGAATAGTCCTGCTAACTGGCAGGTGATGCACTGGTGAAAACAGTGTTTTATATAGTGGCACCATGCCCTGCATCTAAACTGGTGGAATGAGACTGAGGGCAGGATTTAGCCCCTGGCAGGCGGAAGAGGCAAACGACTTATTGTCCACCTCCCTGAAGAGCAGTTGTCAGTCCAATATAGAGGTAACCCGCGGCTCAGCACTCATCTCTGTACATTGAAGGGAACTGCTGCTCCCCTCTAAGGTAGGACATTTTCTATTTTTCAAAAACAAACTCTGAAAGTGGGCACCGACTCTTCCCCCCAATCAGACCATACACTATTAATAGAGAGGGCAGTTTGATGGCTTTACTCGCATGGCCCCCTACTCCATAGAACAGTCGGAGGTAATTTTCCATTGACAGCGCAATATGGGCTTCATTATCAGAAAGCTGATGGTCCACCCGTCTCCAAATGAGGTAGGTAAACTGTAAGTTTGGTGGACAGGATACTGCATCACATTTGTTACAGAGTACACTGTGTGCCAAATTCTAAATCAATCCCTTACTAAACTCTCCCTAGGCTTGGAGAATATCAGTTTGTGTGTTGCTGATTAAATATACACCCAATCTACATCACAGACAAACCTGTTATGTTCTAAAAGGCTATGCAATGAATGGGGGGTTTAAGAAAAACCTATTTGTATTGTAAATTGAAGAGTATGTCGCACTGGGCAGGAGTGAAATGATTACATTTTTAGAGATATGATAAAGAAACCCCTAGGACCATGAATAAGACAATTCTGACATGGTACAAGAACTTCTGACATGGAACAAGAAGATCCAAGTATGCAAGTCAAAGAAATAGAAATGACGTTCCTGATCTGCCCTGAAAGGCATCTTTAAAACCGGTCACTTTGTAAGTGACCTTGAGATTAAAGAGGCTTTTTTAACAAAAACGCAACTGGTCATTACAGACACACGGCAGGAAAGCATTGTCAATGTCAACACCTTGAAAATGGTGAAATAAGCAAAGATAAATCATTCAAAGCAATGTAAAGATTCATGCTGCATTGACATATTAATGCACCTTATACAATGTAGTATACGAGAAGATATATGTTCTTTCAGGAATCTTCCTAAGAGTAAAAGAGGCCTTGGGAAGATTTTCAAAAGCTAACCGCTCCCTACGGGTAATGGTTTGTGGCATAGTTGACGACTTGTACACTGTTTAAACTCATTGTAATAAAGTTGAAAAGTGGACAACCAACATGAAGGGTGAACATAATCTGTTTGTTGATGAAAATTATGAATAACTCAGCACATTAACGTGGGCAGAGTAAAGGCATTAAAAAAAGCCGGATATAGGTACATTACAGCTGGAGATGATTACGCAGCTGCACACACACACACACAAACCCCGCCCCCCCTCCACCCCCCTCCCAGGTAATGTCTTTAGTATTCAGGTATACTACCAAAATTTGTGATCTCATAAAAAGAGTTCAGGTTTTTCAATTGTATGTTTCTGATGGACACTTCAGTGAGAAAGTTAAGCCTCTGTCTCTTATACTTAGCTGTATAGTAGCACAGTTTATGCATAACACTAAGAATGGCTCTATAAAAGCATAACAATTACTCATTCAAAAATTGGATACTTTAATAATAATAGGTAATTTGTAGAGCGCATGGTTACTCCAATTGGGGTGTCCCCTCACAAAGAGTTCATCCTCTAATAAGGAACCTAGAGATCACCTAGTTGTGATAGCCCTAGATTTGCCTAAAAAGCCATGTCTTGAGTTTCTTCCGGAAGACAAATTGGGAGCGTTCCTGTCTCAGATCCAGAGGAAAGGTATTCCACATTTTGCAGGCTAAAAAACTAAAGGAGCATCCTCCCATACATTCTCTTTTCACAGTGGGAATCACTGTGTGTGCAGCTCATGTGGACTTAAAGTTTCTGTTAGGTTGATAAGGTTTCTCCAGGGGAAGTATGTAGTTGGGTCCTTTGCCATTCTGGGGCCATGTTATGGATGCAGTGCATTTTCCTGGATTGCACTGGCTCACCTTTCAAAAGATGCGCCCAGCGCAAGCCAGAAAAAAGCACTGCATTATGGTCAATGGGCTGCCCTGGCGGCAGTCAAGAACTCGTGCTGCTCTGGGGGGAGCCCATTCATGTGAAAAAACGAGCGGCTGCTTTACAGCCGCTCCGTGTTTTCACACTGCCGGTGGAAACTCGCCTGCATTTTTAAAGGGGATAAGAGAGCCCCTTACAGGCCATGGGACCCCCTTTTCCCAGCCAGAGGTCTGCAATCAAGGGACGTACTAACAGTGGGGTTCCTCTTAGGTGGGGCACTATCAGTGGACCTCCTTAGAGCTTCTTTGCCTACTTTGCCTAATACGCACTGGCTGTAGAGGCAAAGTAATTCCCTCATTTGCATTGCACTACACCCCCATGCAAATGAGGGAACACCCTCTTGAGAAAGCGCCGGCACTGCATGTGCCCCAGCGCTTTCAGTTTTACAAAAGGGGACGCACAAGCGTCTGCGGCCCCTTATGCAATACCAAAGTGCCCTGGGGGCATGCAAAGTGGGCGAAAAATGCCCTATGCTCACCCACGGCACTTCCATAATACGGCCTCAGGAGTATATGAAAGAAGCACATGGTTTTGAAGGACATTCTTTCACTCAACGGGAGCCAGTGCAATTTAGCCACAGATGGTCCCATGGAAGAGCGCCTCTGGAGGTTCAGCAGTGAGCATGCTGCTCTGCTTTGAACCCTTTGAAGCCTTCCCAGCCTTCCTTGTTTAAGACTGACATATAATGCATTGCAGTAGTCCAGCCTGGACTTGACCAGTGACTAGACTCATGTTTTATTGGCGGCTTCAGGGTGAAGACCCATGATTTAATAAATGTTATAAGGATGCCTAAGCATTTCCCCACGAGATTGACGATTTAGCTCTCAAATGCTAAATGAATGTCAAAATGTGTTACGATATAATCTTTGTAAAATTAGAGAATATTAACAGCAACATTATTACTATTTTGTTTTACATGAATTTTTAATTGTGTGAATCGGTGACTTATGCAAATGTTGCTTTTGCAAATGATAATGCTGCTTTTTTAACACTGCACATATTCAAGTCTTGTGATACCAAACGCTTACAAGTTTATCGACAAGCCATCACCGTTTCAGAATGTTCCAGCCTCACAAATGAAGAGTCAGATTGACACACCTGTTCTGAAATGTCTATATTGAATGAGCACCATATTTAGAAAGCGAGAAATCAATTTATAAATGAAATGTAGAATCAAGGATTTTTTATAGTAGTTGCAGGGAGTGCTTAGTTGGTTACAGAAAATAAATAAATGCAATTTTTCATATTAGCCTTCTGGCCAAGTGACAAATGCTGATTAGTGTTACTATCCCATTTGTAAATTGTGTTAGCAGACTATGGGGACCAGGCAATGGTCCTCTGAACTACTACCTTCTGCCTCCCCAAACAGGAAACCTTTTTTTTCAAAGTAGCACAGGCTCCTGTATTCAATAAGGGCTGCTAAAACAAATAATATTTAGGGTTGCAAAAAGGTTTGATAGTATGCTCATCCTTCAGGTCCCTAAACCATTCAACTCTATGGATAAATTAGACCCTAAGTCTGGTGGAATCAAAGGACCGACCAGAGGGATCACAGGGGATCCAAGTGGTCAGATCTTAATTCCCTCAC
The DNA here is from genome assembly GCF_964263255.1 of Lissotriton vulgaris. Taxonomy (NCBI): domain Eukaryota; kingdom Metazoa; phylum Chordata; class Amphibia; order Caudata; family Salamandridae; genus Lissotriton; species Lissotriton vulgaris. The sequence goes on along the minus strand of NC_141697.1, from coordinate 1,044,858,956 downwards.
ACACCTGGTAGAGTGTCATGCTTCATCATAGGGTGCTCCTCGTCAAGCCAGCGCTACAATGCCTCGGGCGAATTATCGGAGATCTTTTCATCCGTAGATTCTGTTACATGAGTGCATGTGAGGGTTTATTTTAACAAATAGGGCAGTGACAGAAGTTAAAGTAAAACAGTCTAAGGGAACTGAGGAACTATATATGGGGTAGTGGTCCCTTGACTCAATAAAAATAGTGGTGCTATCCTCAGGTCACAATGTATAGCCACGAATGTGAGAAATAAGGTGGGTTTGACATGTTTCATGCCTGTGTTGCCAGGAGGGTCAATCGACATTTCATCATGACCAGAATGAATTAACCCTACTCTATAAAATTTGTAGATCACCCTCAAAATCATGGGGGCCCACTAGATCGTAAGATACTGCACCTAAATCAATGCAGTAGGGTAGATTCTACCTAAAATAAAAAATAAAATAAACAAACAGAACAAATGAAAATTGCCCCATAGGAAGGAAACTACCTCCAGAGATTGCTGTTGACACATTTAAAATCATGGTCACTGAATTGTCGCATTCCCTTGCTAGTGGAGCACAGTCTTAAATTAAGTATTATATTCTGGGTCTTTGAACATCCCCATACCACGATTTTTATTCAAACACACTAACAACCTTCATGACCTCATTGAACATACTAGACCACGTGCAAAAACAAAACCAGTTCAAAGAACCTTGTGGGATAGACCAACAGTCACAGGACACTTTCCTGTGGCCATTGCAGGGTTTGTCAACTAAAGGAACCCTGAAAAGAAGTTACTTGGGACACCAGCCTCGCATGGACCCAAAGAAACCATACCAACTGCATTACCAGGAATTGTGTCTATTAAACTGAGTGCCCTTGTAAACTCCGGTACATTGGCATGACCATAAGGCCAGTGAAAACATGCATAACTGAACACCGCAGCAACATCCGCTGCAAAAAAGGTTCTATCAAAATGAGTTCTCACTTTGTTGAAAAACGTCACATGATATAAGATGGACTATCTTGGAAGCGAAAAACCAGTGGAACAAGAGGACTCAGTTCCAAAAGGAGCAAAGTTGGATTTCCCACTTATCAACTAACATGATCGGTCTAAACAATGAAATCCCATGGAATGACCTTGATCAGTAAGATATTCTGTCTCATAACCCCCTCCATTGTTTATCATTTTGAGGGTGTGTTCTACTAAGGTTGATTAACAATCATTACAACATACTAAAGTAAATAGGAAAGACCTCCTCACTGTCCTGCTTTACTCTTCCTCAAAGGGACATCTGAATTGAACACACTGATACATCATCATTATCAGATGGTACACCGATACACTCACTGAAAGACCACTGTTAGGTGGCCACCACGTTGGATGACCGGCTTTTACCCTCTATGCTCCTGTATGAGTAGCCCTTATTGAAGGTCAGTAATAATAGTTCAGTACTCTAAACATACACTTACCTGAACTTTACCCGTAGATATTACACCCAGGGACAAGAAGGAGCCAGGCTTAATATTCTTGAATCTACTGCAATACTATAAACCAGATAATATACCTCTAAGATGGTCGCCATCTGTGCCATTTCGCTGAACTGCACTCTTGAGACGATGCCTGTTTATGACATACCCACTATGAGAATCAGACCTGCCTTGTCCGGCCATACATCACGATGACTAGACAATGTGAACGGCTGTCTCCCCTAACGCTAACAATAATTCATGAAGAATATTCAAGAAGAAGGGCAGTACCAACGTATTCTGGGAACCATGAATTTACTGTCCAAGGCACAGTCCCCCGGTGCAAGGACTCATGCTCGTTTGCACTGGGGGAATCACGTGATTTATCGACCAACACTACTTAATCGACACTACCTCCCACATGCTTTACCTATAGGCAGGCAGAGGAGGGTAGGTCCAGGGAGAATGTCCCGCGAATATCACGAGTGTTACTGCAAACCGTATATCACGTCTAACAAGTCTGGGTCAATCTGCTATTGCATTGCACCTTTTGACCTAGAAGCTACTACTGTTTAATTACTTGCAACTGATTTTTCTCTGTCTGGGATTTACCAGTTTTCCCGTAGTTACGCCGGGAACCTCAGCCTAACCTTAGGGGAATTATTTCCAGATCATCTGGCAAGGGCCTGAGGCACACATATATATGTACTTTCTTCATGCTCACGAGAATGAATTGATCTCACCATGCAATTCCTCCTTAATGGATTCTGCCTATACACATGGTTAGCATTATTTTATTCACCATTGTCATTAATACCAAGTATATTTCAAATGAGATGTGTTACTAGAGATGTGTGGTCTTTGATGCTTTTACCATTTTATGTAATACTTAATTTGAGACCATGATTTTAAAGGTGTCATTATCAATAGAACTCTGGAGGTAGTTTCCTCCCTATGGGGTAATTTTCATTTGCTCTGTTTATTTTATTTTTTATTTTAGGTGGAATCTACCCCACTGCATCGATTCGGGTGCAGTATCTTATGCTCTTGTGGGCCCCAATGATTTTGAGAGTGACCTACAAACTGATATAGGGTAGGATTAATTAATTCTGGTCTTGATGAAATGCCGATTGACCCTCCTGGCAACATTGGCATGAAACTTGTCAACCCCACCTTATTACCTACATTTGTAGCTGTTGAGTATATTGTGAACTGAGCATAGCACCACTATTTGTATTGAGTCAAGGGACCACTACCCCATAAATATTTCCTTGGTTCCTTTGGACTAATTTACTCTCACTTCTGTCATCACCCTATTTGTAAAATTAAAATAAACCCTCACATGCATTCATCTAACTGCATCTACGGATCAAAGTATCTCTGTAAAAGAGCCCCCAGGCCTTTCAGGCATTGCGGCGCTGGCTTGACGAGGAGCGCCCTATGATGAAGCATGACACCCTACCAGGTATGTGATGACATTAAGATCTGACTACTCGGATCTCGTGTGATCCCTCCAGTGGGTGCGTTGATTCCACCAGATTTAGGGTCAAAATTTTTCCTAGAGAGGAACTACTCCAGTTGAAGTGTTTAGGAACATAATTCTAGGAGAAGTGTGGCTGTAGGACCTCATTAAATATAGCTCTTCGTCCCCCTTTTGATTAGATCCTTGCAGGTCACCATTCCTGTGTTGGCAGCCAATCACAGTAGGGTCAGAAGTAGGCATCTTTTTCCTCTTTATTCCTTTCTTTGATACCTTTCTCTTGCAGTGAATCTAAGTGTGACAAAGAAATAGCCCACCCACATCCACAAAAAATAAGTGTTGGTTCCCCTCATGTGCAACCAGCTGCATAAATTAAGCAGTCATTGCTGATGCTCATACAATCATTGAAATAAAACATTGGTTGCCCTTGAGATTGCCATTCACAGTTCAAGTTCGAAGAAACCATGCAATGCCATTCGCCTGTGCCTATAACCAGACATAACGTGCGTCAAATTCTTATATTTTCTTTCTTGCAGTGATTCGAGCAAAGATATCTAGTGAGAAGGTGATTTCTGCTGGTGCTGATACATCCCATCCCATCAAAATGATTCAATATGAAATCAAACAAATAAAGGTACAGAATAAACAAATATTTTTCTTTAATTCTCCACTGAGTAACATACTCACCATTTGACTATGTGACAGTGCATGTGGTTCATTGTCAATTCTACATATGATATACATGGGTGCTTATAAAGTGTTGCTACTATGGAAAATGGGCATTATGTTTCTTTCTGTGATTAATGGAGTACATACACCAAAGTTGTGGTATATGGATTAAATAGGTACAGCATAGTGTATCCTTTTTCAGGAGCTTACATTGTGAGGACTCAAGCTATTACATCTCCTTAGCTACATTGTCCTCATGTTCACACTTTCCTGAGGGACTACAGTTTATCACTGCTATTTCCGTGCCTTTTTCAATATTAATACAAGACTGTGTTTTACCTTAGTTTTCCCTGACTTCTCCATTGAAGCACAATCCAATCAAATGATAAGAAAATGCCATAATGGTGGGGTGATCTTCCTAATAAGAGATACCAGTGCCCAAACAGGTACAGGGACGTGAACATCAAATGTGTTTTACATATTTACAGAAACAATTAGTGACAGAAGTAAAAGAATAAGCTGTGTACCTAGAGGTGCATGGTTTATAACCAAACCATGTTTAAATTTGTCACCGCCCAATGTTCCAAAACGAGTATCTAATTATTTTAAGGCATTACTAGTGATTTCAGTCCCTATACCATGTACTGTACTCGTGCATCAAAATACAGAAAGCCTGCTCAATAAATATGGGCACAGCAACATGTTCAAAATATCACTCTTAATTTACAAATCTGACATGGATCCTCACTATGCGGACATTTCCATTCCTTTTGCTTTTGTTTCCCTAAGTGGGAAGGGTATGCCCAGACGTGGGTCCCGTGCTCACTGCGCTATTGGATTCAAGCTAGCCTGGCTGATGAGGGGTGATGCCCCAAAAACTGTCCCAGGATGATTGTTTCCAGTCCAGGGTGCACCTGGCTTGACAGTTCGGGCTTGGCTGTTCCCATTAGCAATGGGGTCAAGACTGATGTGCATATGGCTGTGTCAAATCTGGGGTGGCATGGTGAGCAAAAGAAAAATGGATTAAACCCAGATCTTTGTGACTGGGGGCGAATATTTGCATTGTTCAGAATTCCTTCCATCACTTGTTCCTTTTGCTTTTGTTGCACTAAGTGGGAAGTGTATGCCCAGGCAGTGGGGGCTGGACTGTTCCCATGAGGAACAGGGTCAAGACTGATTTGTATATGGCTGGGTTCAAACTGGGGTGTGTGTGGTGAGCAAAAGAACAATGGAATAAAACCAGATCTGTGTGACTGGGGGTGAATGTTTGAATTGTTCAGCATTCCGTCTATCATTTGTTCCTTTTGCTTATATTTACATTGGTGGCATGAAAAATGACATCTGGAATATACTTGGGAAATGTTATAGCAACAAAACATCACAATACTTTTGCACAGATATCTCAAAAACAACGCCACAGAAAAGGACGATACATGTCAAATGCAGCATGCCTCATTCAGGGCAAGAATTGCTTCTAGCAATTGTTGTTGATATTTGCTACATGCTACAAAAAAGAATGACCTTAGCAGATCACAAATCACACAACAGATACACCCTAGGGTAGTACAATAAAAGGGCCTTGTTATAGGTGCCTGAAAGTCTTTGTAAATGTCACAGGAAGGCACAATATAGGGGGGTTCCATTTGGAGACAGTGTCTGATTAGACAATAGTATTAGAGCCATTCCCTTAAGAAGGGTTGACTACTCATTCCTAAATGTTAATTTATTATAGTTCTCAACCAAAAACATAGATACTCCTAAAGGATTTGTTGCTTGGGATATAAAAAAGAGAGTAAACAATAATTATTTTGGTCAGTGCCCTGAACCTTCATAAAGTGCAGTATCATTTTTTCACAGACGCGGATCTTTTGGATAACACCAGTTTTCAAAATTGAATTATAGACCAATGATAGGTAAGATGTCCATCAGCCAACTTTGCTCTTCGGGTGATTGCTAAATGAGCCAGTGGGCACCTAGCATTGGAAGGTTTTCACTTTTTATTGAAATTACTAATATTCAGTGCCATAAGCTTAATGGAATTGTAATGATCTCAAGTTCTTTGTGTACTATCTTTGGACATGTATTTCAATACGTGTACCATGATTCTTTAATTATCGGAACAGTATTTCTCAAGCTTTCCCCTTGCCAAGGGCCATGTCAGCACGTTCCACTCTTCCATTCCATCCCAGCTTTATTTTTTAGAAAGAAAATCATACCTGGTTTATTCACCACAGCAAAGCTGTTAATGGTTCCACTTCCACCGTACTAGTACTTTGTGAAGGTGCTTTGTTAGTGTTACAATTCTTGGTTAATGAGGACATCTTTCTGGTGGTGTTGGATTTGCAACTCAGATATTTGGAGATTTGTTTCTTAAAGGCTTTCACTTTGAGCATCATAAGTGACTTTCGAAGAAATCAGTATAAAGTACTAATCAAGGGCTACTGGTGACAAGGAAACATGAGAAGAAATCGAGTCAACAATAACGCATAAGTGACCAAACAGCTGAATTGCCTCTGGTTGATAGTTCAAGATTCATCATTGTAGGAAATTGGGTTTTTGAGTGAGGGGGGTGAAAACTCTTCTCAAGCAACAACCACAGTCCTTGTCAGCGTTATTCACAAAAGTTACTGACGCAACCTGTGCTTACCCCTCTACTTGCTTTGCACAAAAGCAGTCATGTGTAACTTAGAGGCAATGAGTTATGTATTTATGCAGCACCCAAACAGTAAGAAAGTGAGAACACAACACATGAACATTTCCAAACAAGGTTAGAAAAATAGAGAAAAACGTAATAAATAATTTTGACACCGAAAGAAATTAAATCTAATCATTAGAACCATAGTTATGAAATGTTCAATTCTTTTGCGAAAAATAGCTCTTAAAAGATCAAAGTGCCATCCACAGGCATCTTGTTGTGAGAGACCGGGGCAAAGTCAAAAGTTATGGCTGACCGAAATGAAGCGAGGTTCGGTTACACAAGGTGGATCGGATCTGGTATTGGCTAATCTTCAAACTTAGGAGACACTTTGAGGAAAAATGTCTGAGAAGGTAAAGTTCAATGGGGCAAGGCAGCAGGTGGTGTCCGAGGAGGAGACGTCATCGTTGAGTAACCGCTGGACGATTTCTCATTTTTACTTTGTTAGTTTTTTGGAAGTCGAAATTCTGCAACAGGACACAGCTGCTGGCCCATGAAGGCTCTTCGAGGATGTGTACACTTCCGAAAAGGAGCCACTGAACAGGATTTGCTGCTGTGGAAAAGAGCGAAGTGGGAGCTACCATGAAGTCAGCCCAAATGGTCCCTTGTCTGTATTTGTGAACAAGTAGGTCCTGGTCTCCTGTCAGTTCTTAGACCACTTTTTAGTGCCACAATTAGTGCTGCGGCCCGGAGTACAAATAGTGCCACTTTACTAGGGACTTACAGCAAAATTAAATGTGTCAATTGGATGTAAGCCAATTAATTACACCATGTTTAAAAGAGAGAGCACAAGCACTTTCACACTGGTTAGTAGTGGCAAAGTTTGCAGAGTTCTAAACGCAACAAAAACGGGTTCAGAAACAGGAGGGTGAAGGAAAAAAGGTTGGGGATGAACCTGCAGAAAGACTACGTCTAACAATTCTGCTTATATAATAAGTAATGCTGAGAAGATAAATCCACTTTTCATATGGGAAAGACTTGACGAAGCCTAAGGCAAAATCAGGTAGCTCAATGTTAAAATTGTAATTAGCACAAAACAGCACAAAATCAGCGTTTTCTATATTTATTTACAAAAACATATTCATTGACTAGAATAATTTTGATAACATCTCTATTACACTTGAAAAATAATCTACAATTAGACTCATTTTTAAATGCTTATCAAGGGTTGCTCTATCTATTTTATCAATTTTTGCAGTTGTGTATAAACCTTTCAGTAATATGGGTTAGGGCAAAATTGTTGGCTTCATTAGGCAGTACACAGGCTGCAAAATACTGAAAAATGTGATAACCCAATTTTTTTAACCAATGCTAGGTTTTTGTAAAACTATCACTAACATGGAATCACACAGCTGAAAGTTCTCATAATGACCTTCCTCAGAACCTGCCACTATATTCTTCTGAACACTTCACAGTTGTTTCTCATAAATGCATAATGTCCACTTAAATACTAAAAGATTTTAATGGGGGGGGATGGCATCACAACACAGTGTTGACTGGTGCAAAAACCATGTCCTTATTGGCAGGTAATACCGTGTGTGCTTCAACCATCTTTTACTATCATATTATGAAAGCAGATTTGTGGAAGTGGTAATGTGTAACAATATTATTTGCACATATTTGTTGCTTGTATTTTGTTTTGCTATAGTGATGAGTTGTTTTTTGTGCTATTGGACTTTTTAGGTCTTGCATTAGCCAATACCTTTTGATGTTACTAAAATGATATGTATAATATACTTACCCAAAGAGTCTTTCACACACCTATTTACACCCATTGGTCAGTTATTGTTCCATTCCAGTTTTGCTTCCACCCAATACAGCATACAGCATGGGGTAGTGGGTCAGACTACTTGTGCCTCTAGCTAACGTCGATTCGAATGACAGTCTTTTTTAATCTTTCACAAAGTGCAATCTGCGGTTCTCTCCAATGTCCCAGTGTTGCCTGATGTGATGATAGGACGCATTTAAAGTAAGCACAGGGCACATTCCAGCTTTATCAGCTCCTGTCTTCTTCCAATGCTGTTGTTAATTCCTTTTGTAGTGTACTGCTGTATTTCACAGCATACCACATTGTGTTCCAGGACTTTCACCAATGGTTCTTTGATAAACTTTGCCCATGATGAAAACCAAACTTTATAGTGTTTAATTAGCATCACACTTTTAACAATTTTAATTAAACATAGGTGGGCTGTAATTTGGTTTTTCATATCAAATATTTTACTCTGTGAACCTTCTTTCCTTTCTTCTTTCTTCTTTCCTTTTTTATTTTTACCTTGTTTCCTTCTTTTGTTCCTTTGTTCTTTCCTTTTTTCCTTCGTTTTCTTTTATGCCTTCGTTTTCTTTCTTTTTTCATTGTTTCCTTCTTCTCTTTTCTTAACTTATTGTATTCTTTTATTTTTTTCCTTTTTCTTTCTTTTCTGCCATCCTTTCTTTTTCTTTTTTTTTGCATTTTTCTTTGTTTTGTTCTTTCTTTCATTCCTTCTTTTCTTTTTTCCTTCCTCCTTTCCTTTTTTTACTACATCTATTTTCTTCTTTCTATTTTACTTTCTTTAATTATTCCCTTTCTTGTTTACTTTCCATTTTTCTTTTCTTCTTAATTTCTTTCCTTCTTGTTCTCTTTTCTGCCTTCTTTCTTTTCTTCTCACCTTTATTTCGTTTTGCCTTAATTTTTTTTCTTAACTTCTTTCATTTATTGCACCTTTATTTATTGCCTTCAATACTTTTCCCTTTTCTTTCTATCTTTCTGTATTTCTTGCCTTCTACGTTTTTTTCTTCCTTCTTTCCTGCTTTCAGTTTTACCTTCTTTCACTCTTTCCTTTTTCATTTTTCCATCTTTCTTTTTTGCCTTCTTTGCTTTTGTCTTTCCTTCTTTGATTTAGTCTTCCTTTCTTATTTCTTTTTTCCTTCCTTCCTTTCTTCTCTTCTTTCTTTCATTCTTTCCTTTTCTTTTTCTTTCATTTTCCTTTTGCCCTCTTTCCTTCTTTCTTTTCTCCTTCCTTTTTCGCTTCTTTCCTTATGTCTTTGCTTTTTTCCTTCGTTCCCTATTTCCATTTTCTTACTTTTTTCCTTTTTTCTGCTTTGCTTCTTTACTTCTTCACTCTTTGCTTCCTTTTTGCCTACCCCTTCCTTCCATCTTTTTTCCTTCCTTCCCGCTTTGCCCTTCTACCTTCCTTTTTTGTCTGCCTTCCGTCCTTCCATTCTTTCCCAAAAGCAAGGCTAGCAGACAGTGCCAGGCAGATGACATTTTTAGATCTGTGTTAGCCAAGAGCTTTGGTTTTATGAAAAGTATGCATAACATAGTAACTTATTGGGGTTTTCAGTCAGCCTTCAGCCATTAGTCTGTGATCTGTGCCATTCACATTTTTCTTCCACCCACTCCAGCATGCATCAAGGGGGCAATGTTAGTCCACTTCACCTATTGACTGACTTCACTATGATTTACGGCATGCTGTCCTTTCACAAGGAGAACATCTACATGTAAAGTAGTTCCCTTCAGTGCTGGATAAACCATGGTAATGTGCAATTTTATGAGACTAGAAAAACACTTTAGATATTTATTTATTTTTAGATTTAATGAGCACAGCAGCTTGTCAAACCATAAACTTTTGTTAAAACCATGACAAAACAAGAATTGCCAAACGGTTGATGGCCAATGTCAGATCTATTGACTTTATGCGCTATGTTATGACATTGTGCTATGGTTCTAGTGTACTGTGTTTCATATTCTGTTTCAACTTTTTTGTTGTGCAATATTACTTTTGTTTTGTCTTATATTATTGTGTTGTGCTCTGTGAGCATGTTTAAGAAGTCAACAAATGATGCTACATTTACAGATTAAAAGGGCAAATTCCTTTGAAAATTCCAGTGATAAACAACCATTTGTCAATGTTTAACAACACTTTAGGACACCAGTCAGGCCAAAACTGTGGCAGAGAATTGTTTTAGTTTTAATGTTCAACGTAATTGACAGAATGGCCTGTCATTCCAAAAAGAGTGAAAATTACTTTTGGTTCATATAAACTAATGTAACAAAGGTATGCTATTCTTTGGTACATAACTCCATTGCTGTAACATGTAAAGTGGCATCAGAGTCTAGGTTTGTGAGGGCCTGCTGCACCCTTAATATTGTTTTCGGTTACTACCCATTCTGGCATTTGTGTGGCCTGGTGGAGATACGAAATATCAAGTAGGAAATTTCTACTTACCACAATATTGATGTCAAAATCTTTAGGACCAAAATATCGGCATGTAAGTAGATTGGTAAGTATAAGTTTACTATATGTATCTTCAAGCTACGTATATGAGAAGTTAATGGTAAATCTACACTTGCCTATATGCACGTAGATCCTCAATATTTTGTTATTGAATATTCTAACTATGATTTCTGGTAAATAGATATTACCTATTCGGACAACAACCATAAGGCCTGTTTGCCCTGATTGAATTTGTACCCCTGGCACATTTTTTACCAGAATTTTGAGCCTGAATATTGTGCTACCAAAAATATTGTAGCGAAAATATTAACAATAATATTGTGTTATGAAGGTATGTATAGATCTACTGTAGTAAACTCTACATATATATAACTTGACGGCATATGAATCTTTAAGGTATGTAGATTTGGAATTACCTTTATATATACTTATCTTCACTACATTTTGATTGTTGATCATTTCTTGTGTTCAACTCTGAAGTACAACCCTGTTTTACGCCACTGGATGTTGTGTAGGTGCAAATGTGGCATCACAAGACTAGACTTATTCTTAGAATGGAATTTTTAAAACTTACAGAGAGTGCTTATGTGAATTTCACACTTTAACAGTTTTGCTGGTGCAATCCTGTTTTCATTCACCATGGATAATGTCTAGGGCTGAAAAGTTTGCCAATCACGGCCTAGTCAGTAAAGTGCATGTAGTATATCTGTTTATCCAGGTTTGTCTCTACATGGAAAACATTTTTCAGCATGGAGAACCCACATCTGAACCTAATACCAACTGTATTATGAACACCCTGAGATCGGATTTTGCAGAGGTCATATAATTGTACACAGACTGGAGTCTACTCCCTTGAACACCCTCCCTTACATTTTCTTAAGCCAGCATCCTTATTTACCCATGTGAAAGAATCATCACCAAGCAGAAAGGATTTCCTCTCCAAAGTATGGCTTTTGCAAACCAGAACTTCTTGTTTTGATGCTGAAATATTCTTTTAATCATGTAAATGACACCTACATACGTAAAAACATATGTAACACAGCTTTTTACCACTACCTAATTTTTCAAAACCATCCCTACCAACATGCAATGAGAGATATTGATTTTTACTTGCACTACTAACTTCACTGATGCCATGATCAATGTAGCCTAATGGATGAGAGACAACTGCTTCAGACTCAACTATGACAAAACTGAACAACACCAAAAAGACCGTCAATCAGGCCTTTGTCACCTAGCCGCCTCGACTACGGCAAGGACCTCTACACTGACATCCCCAACCAGATCCTCAGAAGACTCCAGACCATATAGAACAATGCAGCCAGGACCTCCCCAAACAAACCCACATCACCCCCCCCAACTGAGAGACCTCCACTGGATCCCCATCCAGAAGCGAATCCAGTTCACAATCATCAAGCATGCCTACAAAGCCCTCCACAAACTAGGACCTACATACATCATCCATCAACTGAACTTCCACCAACCCTCTAGACACCTGTGCTGCTCTTCAGCACTAGTGGTTCCCTCCTTCTCCTTCAGCGCTGGTTTCTCCTACATCGCTGCCAAGGCCTGGAACGGCCTTCCCCTCCAGCTCTGTACAGCCCCCTCCCTGGCAGACTTCAGAAAGAGACCTGGCTCTTTGATGGAGACACAGCTCCCAGATACCCATAGGGGTGAAAATGTTGCACTTTGCAAGTGCTGTTTGATTGATTGATTGATTCCTTTGAAAACCTCTATGATTTAACAAGAGCAGATCACAGTTTATTAGCATTCTTTAGTCAGATTTGAGTTGTCAATGAAGATTGTTTAAAAAACACATAATGGCTTTTTTATGTCTAAGTTAATGTGATGGCATATTCCTTTATGCCATCATATTACCTTAGGGCTAAGGACATGTGAGGTCACTTTGGATGTCTTTATTATTGTGTGGAAACAGCATAATTTATCTGGAGATCAAACTTTGAATGCCCAGTGGGGACTGTCTTGGAAGTTTGTGTAAAAAACATATTCATTACAATGTATACCTACACCTGAAAACAATTTTGACTTTTAATTTGAACTGTATGTTGTTCTTAGATGTTTAAAGGATTTGAGAAAATTAAAGATGTACAGTATGTGTACACCCCTCTTGATTCCTCTCTTTGTGGAATAAAGCTTGAAGCCAACAACAAGAAACAATACCTTCTTACTGGTAAGAAAACAGCAAGGATTTTAATGTATTCAAATGTAACAGGTGCACCTTCCTCCATAAAAATCTAGTACGTATGTGCATGGAAATGTACCTGAAATATTTAACATTCAACAGAATTCCTTGCATTAAAATTGCTTTCAATTCTGAAACTCTTCCTTTGCGGAGGCACTTATTGTACATTAAATTAGAATTTGTCATGCTGCCTGATGATTTTGCACTTGTTTTCATTCTATTCTAATAGTTTAAATGTTTATTTTGTTTTTCACCCAAGGTCAGATATCGAGCTCTGGTAAAGTGCACATCCACCTATGCAATTACATAGAACCCTGGGATGACTTGTCTTTGTCCCAGAAGAAGAGCTTGAACCAGAGATATCAAATGGGCTGTGACTGTAAAGTAAGTCCATTTTACACTGTTTCCTTCAGAGCTAATATGAAGGTTTTGGACTGATATGTATTTCCTCATTCTGCACTGCGTAATCTAGTGATCTATTTTCTTTTACTCATAGCCATAAAAAAGATTCATTGTTTGTGCAAAACCCGTGGTCCTGCAGGGACACCAAACATCTGCTAATATTAGAACATGAACAGAGTGTACCAATAGCCAGGCCAAATCCGTTGACATGTAAACCAATTTGACATATCATTTACACAGTCTACTGACTTGTTGCAACAGGTTTTTAGATAGCAGTAGCTGCAAAACAATAGCTTTATATATACTGTTATATTTTGTTTTCCTGAATGTAGTACATTTGGATATAGTCATCTTTTGCTATTATCCCCCGGATGCAACTACAACTTCATTTAAAATTCATATAAAATACTGTATATGTATATATTATAAAGGTTGGCATCTGTAATTTGTTTTGAAATAGGAGTTGAATTTAGGGTATAATAGCAAAAGATAACTATATACATATGAAGTACATTCATGAAAATGACATTGTATAAGTGTATATATATATATCAAAAAAGAGGCTCCATTTTGCCTGGGGCCCCCAATCCTGCAGGGCGAGCTCTAAGACCAGGAATGGAGATCCTGGGAAACTGCGGATTTGCCACCAAAGATAAAGAGCCCAACACCGACTTGCTGAAAGCTGACTTTTATTTTGTCATGCAATGCGAGTAGAAATGCACTTTTAAATCCTACGCGTTTCAGCCTTAAGCCTTGTTCACAGGTGAGTGCAGTTCTATATTATAAATATGTAGTCCAAGTGGTCATGTGGTTTCATGTTGTAACCACTGTCCCCAGAATGCATCAGTTTTTCATTTATGCAGCACGACATGGCATGTATTTCCAATTCTGCCTTAATAGCGTTTTTTTAAACAGGCAATGTCCAGAAATATCACTTCCATATCTGCCATTTCCATATATATATATATATATATATATGTATATATATATATATATATATATATCGTAGGTCCCACAACACCAGCCTTCCGCACTCTCGAGTGGGTCCTCACGCAACGGGGGTGTGGGGGTGTTCCTGTCAAAATATATTACGGCTCACAACCAATGTTCCCTCTAATTTTTTTCCTCTGTGTGCGGCAGTGTAAAGTCTCTGTGCGCTGTAGCCATGGTTATGTGCACCAGGAACCAGACAACGCGCGTGGGTGCAGCATCTAAAGAAAGGGGCGCGGCTATCTTATTATTTTAATATCAGTAACATTCTGAGCATCTGACACAAAGGTAGACCCTTTAGGAATATCAAGTATATCTTCAATTCTAAACCATAAATCCAAAACCATGCAGCCGTTCATATATCATGTTCCGATTTTCAGCAGAGGCTGCAAATGTTTTGTATATAAAGCTTATCCATCCTTATTATATGTTATTATCAGACTGTACATGGTAGACATTCATAAAAGCCAGGCCTTTCAATCTAATGGGTAAGACCGACGAGCAACAGCGCACCATAGGGGACTTTTTGAAAGGTGGAAAGGAACTGCCTAGACCATTTCAGCCACTTTACAAACACCACATCAAACTACAGTGTCTCTAATAATCACTGAAATTATTAAAAGTCACACATAGCAATCTAAAACCATAGCAGTTGTGCAAGTCATGCTTTTGGACTCAATGCATGTTTTTAGGTCTTGCCTAGCATTGCAGTGGAAAGCGGTGCTCGCTTTGCGAGGCATGCTCTATCAGGGTATTTTGTAGAAGTGGTGTGGATGCCCCGCCTATATTTTTCATTGGCTGGCATCATCGTCCATGGTAAATACAGGTTTCTGATTGATAATGAGGCTTCTTAGTCGCTCCTTGTTACCGCCCTGTCTCCGTTTGGGACCGCCCATCAGGACTGGATCGTTTACTTGCGGCGTTATACTGTCTTCTTCAATTAGTCTGTAAGCACTTTTCTTTATTTGCGCAATGGTGACAGCTTGTTTAGGTCGCTCCTGAGCCAGCGCTTCTCTTTTTAGTGTACTGTTCCCGCCCCTCCTCCCATTGTCCGTGTTCCTTTTGTTCCCGCCCCTTCCCGCTGTCCCTTGCCTCGCAGCTTGTGGGCCATGGACGTGATTTTGGTGACCGCTGGTCACAGCCCTCCCTGCTCTGCAACAGATTGCAGTGCCTTCTGCAGTACTGCGATGTCATGCTCCTGCACCTCCAGATGCACTCAACCAGGCCCTCCAGCGCAACCCCACCAGCTCGCCTTGCCCTGCCTAGGTCGCCATGTCCTGCCCCGGTGGGCTCCTGGCCCCTCGCCTGCCCTACTCGGGTATCTCAACCCCTGCAGCTCACATCCGTGCAGATCTCACAGCGCAGGCAGCTGTATGGCTCTGGCGCGCTTCCCTCTGCTGCCTCTGGTGGCTCCGGTGGGAGGGAGGCCCCTGCCAGGCTGGTGTACTCTTCTTGTGTTTATCTCGGGCGCCCCGCTTTGCTTAAGCTGGGCACATGCATTTGTAGGTATAACATACTTCAGCACAAAAGCTCCGTCTGTAGGGTGTTCTCCACAAATGGCTGCTAAAGCTGTACCTTTTTTTGTTTCTGTTCCTCCCAATGTGTTTGTTCCACCTTATTATTAGTGCTTTAAATGCTAATGCACTTAAAATAATGGAATGGGATATGTTTCCCGCATGCCCTCAAATACCCATCAGCAAACTTTCTATCAGACCCTTTTTTCTTTCATGTAAATCAAAGGTGGTTAGTGAGCACGCTGCTGGTGCAAAAGCGGTTCATAAAACACGTTTAATAGATGTCTCATAGACCATTCAAGATTGACGCAAACTCAAACATGATAACAGAAAAAATATCTTTTTTTTTTTACAGATAATGCTGCTCATTCATTCCATGTGTATATGGGGGAGTGGAGAATCGGTCCAGTCACAAAGTAACAAAAGCATTAATTTTCAATCACATGCAGAAATTAGATGGTCCGTTTTCAGTCACTGCGCGTGAAAAATGCCCTTTAGTCCCATGAAATCACAGACTAATAAGCAGAAATGCACTGAAAAGTGAGTGTGCCCGGGAAGGCTCGGGCTGACACACACGAGAGAGGGGGGGGGCTGAAGCCCTTTGAGCCCAATGGGCGTTGCGCGCCTGGTGCTTAGCATAGTTTGCCGCCCTACTGGTATTTTGTTATTTCTGTCATTGTATCCAGATATATGATACAAAAAGTATTTATTTACTTATTTATAAAGTTTTATATAGTGCGAACAACATCATACGTACAACAAGTCAGGACTATTGGCTTTGTCAATGGTTGTTAGTTGCATAAGAGAAATGAGCAGCAACTATGGCTTGTATTAATATTGAAAAAGCTTCCACTTACAGCCCTAGTGACACCACAACAATGTTGCTGAGTTTCAAAAAGAGAAGGGAAATCCAGAGCAATTACTTTCTTCAAAGGATTTCTCTTCCCCTATAACGGGTAAAAAAAACGGCCCGCCTTTGCGAGGGTACAAAACAGAGCCCGATAGAGACCCCTTTCAAGGCCTCTTTAAAAAAACCTTCTGGTGCTCAGACCCGGTGAGACCCGGCCCACTTAAAGCCCTGGGCTCGACTTAAAAACAGATGCACCAGTTTGAAGGATTCTAAATAATGGTGTGTAAGAACAGTGACTGTAGCAATCTGCCAAAAATAAAATGTTTTTGTGTCAAACAAAAGGAGATCAGCATTTGTGGCGAATTACAGAATTTGGCAGTGACAAATGAAAAGGACCTCCTACCACTCTAGTCATCATGACATTTGGGGTTTGTCAAGAGATCCCTCAATGAGGATTAAAGCATCTGCTGAGGGTCTATAGAAGCAGAAACCCCAGCACAAGGACATGGGACCACTGTCCTTAAGTGCACAACACCACAGCATACTGTTGACGATATGATTTTCTATGGATGCATGCAAATAGATCAATAAATGGATGAATTAATTGATTGCAGTGTTATTTACGATATGTAGCTCAACATCTAGCACAATTATTTAATGTTCGTACCCAGTGTCATTAAGAGCATCTTTTTTTCTTTCAGGATTTCTTGGGGCGCGGCTAAGGGCTGAATGAAGGCCTTTGTGAAAGTATTTCTGTTGATTGCAGCACCATCATGCGCTGCAATTAACAGGAATATTTTCACAAAAGCTCACAATCAGCCCGCAGCCGCGCTCCACTAACAAAAAACATGCATCAAGTCCAAAAGCACGAGGTGTAAAGCACACGTCGTGGTTTTGGACTTGCTACATTTCATTTCTTAATGGAGTGCGTCTGCCGGCTGATTGTGAGCTTTTGTGAAAATATTCCTGTTAATCGCAGCACCGTTATGCGCTGCAATTAACAGAAATATTTTCACAATGGTCCACAATCAGCCCCCAGCCGAGCCCCATTAGGAAATAAAATGCAGCAAGTGCTCGGGCTTCTACTGCTAAATGCGTGCACAGGCTTCCAACACAAAGCAAACATACCTCCTGCCACTCAGAGCAATGCGAACGCTTCGAGGGTTCTGCTTTGTGCGCGCTTTAAAAAGGACACTGCGCGCTCGGAGTTAGAGTTGTGGGCGCGCGCACATGCGCGCAGCTTCCTGGGAACACAGCTCACAACATCCACAGGTTCTCTCCCTGTAAAAGGCAATTCAACACTGCATGCCACCAGCAGTTATCCTAAAAAACTATATACCT
This sequence comes from Lissotriton vulgaris, assembly GCF_964263255.1. Lineage (NCBI taxonomy): Eukaryota > Metazoa > Chordata > Amphibia > Caudata > Salamandridae > Lissotriton > Lissotriton vulgaris. Next base: position 1,044,841,121 of record NC_141697.1, on the reverse strand, counting down.
TACGGTGAGCTCTTGCGAATTAGAAGAAATAACTCTAATGACATTGAGATTCGCAAGGCTGCCATATCCAGCATTGAACGGTTCAAAATCAGGGGTTACAATGAGGGCATTTTAACACAAGCTCTGGACAAAGTCAGTAAACTTCGTAGAAAGGATTTACTAGTATCCCGCAAAGATGAGAAGAAGAATGGCACTTTGCGAGTGATCACCACATTCTCAGAGAATGCTGGTGAAGTAAAAAGAATACTACGTAAAAATTGAAATATATTACAGACTGACCCTATAATTAGAGAGGATTTACCTACCAATCCCCTAGTAACCTTCAGGAAAGCTAAAAGCCTGAAGGACCATCTAGTTAAAAGCCATCATGTAGCACATACATTACTACCTAAACTTCCACCATTAAATGGTTTTTACCCGTGTGGACGGTGCAAAGCCTGCAAGTACAGTAAACGGACGTTGACGTACAAAGTACCAGGACTGATAGCACCCAGACACATACAGAAATTCCTGACTTGCTCCACCCCTTATGCTTTATACTGCTTAAACTGTCATTGCGGGCTTAGATATATTGGCAGCACCACTCATCCTGTAAAAATGAGAATCCTAGAGCACATGCGTGCTATAAACAATAATGATGAGTCTTATCCCGTAGCCAGACATTTTGACAGAGACCATAAACGCAATAGGGATCTATTGACTTATTTCTGTCTAGACAGTGTACCAGCTAATATAAGGGGAGGAGATAGATTGCAGAAGTTGAGGCGATTGGAATCGCGATACATTATAGACCTACAGAGTAAAACACTGTTGGGGTTGAATATGCATGAGGAAATGGCTCTGCATTTGGGGTAATGTGTATTTAATGAAATGTTTTCTGATCTGTATATCTAGTTTGGTCGGCTGACCTTTATGGTTACTTAATTGACTCATGAGTAATCAGGATTAGATGTTTTGCCAGAGATATATATGACCGGATGGTCATTGAGTTCGTTATGAAATATGAATTAAGTGTTTCTAATCTATGGAATGAATGCTAGTATTAACAATTTAATATTGAATTGCATGGCCCATACAGGGCTAGATTTTAAGACAAGTGGGACATATATGTGGGCGTATAGCCCATCCAGGGCGATATATGATTGAATCATGTTTGGTTCATCTAGTCACAAACGAAGTCTAAAACATGAATTGTTGTAGGACTTTTCCTTGTATATAGCATAGCATTTGCATTTTACAAGATGGCGGCACCAGTAATGGGTGTGCTGGTGTCCTTTGTCGATTACCATGAAATGTTCACATGCAATTGATTATAAATGAATGATGTATGCCTCGCGCATTTGTATAACAAATTGACAAAGGCCGATGCCGAAACGCGTCATTGACGAAGGCCGATGCCGAAACGCGTCTTTGCTATGCTGTGAGGTTTACGAACAAAAATCGTATTGTAAACCACCCCCGAGAGTGCTGCGATCCTTTTACAGGGAGAGAACCTGTGGATGTTGTGAGCCATAATATATATATGTTTGTTTATGGGCTGGTGGGAGGAGTTGGTCCTCAGGGAGGCATATCAGGATATCTGTACCAACAATATAATATCTTACTTACGGTATATTGATGACTTGATCATTGTGTGGAAAGGCAGTAAACAGGAGGCGCAGAGCTTTATAAACAGCATCAATGTGAATGACATCAATTTGAGTTTTACATCTGACATAAGCGATAAACAGGTTTCCTTCCTGGATGTCCTAGTTACAATTGAGGAAGGCAAGATAAAGACCACCCTATATAGAAAACAGACTGCAGGGATTACCCTTCTACACGCTAGCAGCGCACATCCGAGTCATCTTATCCACAGCATCCCCTATGGGGAAATGCTGCGGTTACGTAGAATATGCAGCGATGAAGGGGAACTCAGGAGGTGTCAACAGGAGAGTAAGTGTAGGTTCCTTGCAAGAGGCTATAGCGCTAAGGTAATTGATGCGGCAATGGCCAAATCAAGGTTAAAATCAAGAGAAGAACTCCTACTAAACGCAGAAATGTTGACGGATGAAAACACCAGTAGCACAACAATGTCTGACGGGGCACCCAGACTTATTATGAGCTATAACCGCCAACATAGGGAACTGCGAAAAATTATCCAACGCAACTGGCACCTTGTAAAAGAGGATCCGGTTATTGGAGACTCTCTTCCAGAATACCCCGCTATCACCTATAGAAAAGCAACATCTATGGGGGATGTTCTTGTAAGATGCAGTCCAGAATATAAGGACAGTACAGGTCTGTCCCTAGCGCGCAAAGGGTTTTACAAGTGCTCCAGCTGCAAAGCATGTTCATTTGGAGTGAACAAAACTTCCTTCTTAACAGCTTTCAGCTCCAAACCACAATATATCAAGTTTCACTTGACATGCAAGAGTGATTTTGTGGTATACATTCTTGAGTGCACCTGTAATCTAAAATACGTGGGCAGTACTAAGCTTCCAAGCCATAAGAGGATATTACAACATATTAGGGCGATTACCAACAACGACCCTAATTATCCCGTGGCAAGACACTTCCACGAAGTCCATGGTGGCAATTTGAAAGACCTAAGATACTATATCATAGATACAGTCCCCGCGCAGAGAAGAGGAGGGGATAGGGAAGGCATGCTTCGTAGACTTGAGACTCATTACATCTTGTCCTTAGATACCAAGCAGCCAAAAGGTCTTAATAGGACGGAAGATTTGTATACATTTTTGGAATGAGTACCTAATAGTATTAGCCTTTAAGAAGAAGTGCATACTTACGCATTGCTTATCAGTTTAATATATGAGGACATGCGAGTTTGAACTTCCATTCATTTCGGGTTGTAAATATCCAATGAATTGATTTTGTATTGTAAATAAGGAATTTTATATGAGGATAAAGACATATGTACATATATATATATTTTTGATACTCCATAAGGAATTTTAACTATTTATGCAATTTTAATGAAACCATGAGTGGATTGATCAAATATCATTATTTACAACTTTAATAATCGTGATCAATTGTGGGAAGCACTCGTTTGTACATTTATATTGAATTGCAATTATTTATTTGGTTAGAACCTTTGGAGAGTGATGGATGTATATATGATACTTACCTTGGATTTGTCTTGAAAGAACATTGGAAATAACTATTAATTTTTTCTGAACTGCTTTTTGGAAAGGTATCTTCATGTGTTCACAATTAATTTTTGAAAAAATATTTTCGTTATGCACATGGGTTATCATTTTAGTTTAGGGACAAAGAGGTTTTTCTTTCTATCACATTTTTGATAAATGTTTTAGTATAAATTCTTTTTAGTTAGATTCACGGGGATGCACCACAGTATTAAATGCGAATGGACAATCAAAAAACAGTACATATCAAATATCTGTATTATACAAGAAACACTTTGAAAGAATGAATTTTCATTCGTTTCAACAAATGTATTTTACAATTATTTTTTGCACTTTGTATTTTACGTACCACACTTTGATAATGAGGAAGAAAGACGCAAAATAGTATTCTTTCTATGTCTATTTGTATGCACTGGCACTTTAAAAGGAGGTGTACTCCACGACACTGTTGTCATGTGATCAAGGCAGGGATCTGCCGAAACGCGTCGTGGCTGACATGGTTGCACTTTGAAGCTAAATAAAAAAGACAAGCACGAAAACTGGGTCTACCTCGTCTTTGCTGGTGTGTGGCTGTAGTCTTCTTGTGGGGACGGAGGCGAGCTCTTGCAATATATATATATATATATATATATATATATATATATATATATATATATATATATATATATATATATATCCACAGCTACCAAACACCAGCCAGTTGCACTCGTGAGCGGGTGCACACAGAACGGGGGTGTGCCCGTTGCAAAATCACAGCTCCAAAATCCACGGACAATGTATCCAAAGGAAAGTAGCACACGCAGGGGGTAGTTCCACAGCAAGTTTATTTTCAGGGAACTAAACAGCAACAACGCGTTTTGCCATAGGGCTTTGTCAAATTGTGCAAAGAGGAACGAAACTCGTCTCTTTAAAAAGACGTCATAAGGTATAATTACAAGCAAGAAAGGACTGCAGTATAGTAATCATGAATGGCCGCCATATTTGAACGGTATACATCTACGAGCACATACAATAAAACTGTGAATCAAAAGTTACATAATATTGCTCGAGTAAAACAGCAAAAATGCCCAGTTTATAATTCATGAGTAATACGGCCTAGAATAGGCAATAAATTAACACTGCAACCCTTGAGAAATATAGCCAGATGACATCTTTACAATATCAATATATTCACCAAGACGAATGCTCAAAAACATGGACCGTTCCTAGAAAAATCACGAAATTCTTGACATGTTCCACGCCGTATGCGATTTACTGCCTCACCTGCCCTTGTGGTCTGAACTACATTGGCAGCACGACCAATGCAGTCAAACTGAGAATTTTAGAGCATATGCGTGCCATTGCCAAGAAAGACGTAACCTACCCTGTAGTCAGGCACTTCGAGAGGATGCATAATAGTAACAGGGATCTGTTATCCTACACCTGTCTCGATAGTGTCCCGGCCAATATCAGAGGAGGTGATCGTCTTCTTAAACTTAGACGGTTGGAATCAAGATATATTATCGATTTACAGAGCAAAAGTCCTAATGGACTTAATATGCATGAAGAGATTTCAGTACACTTGGGGTAAATTAGAGTTGTACAGTCGTCATGTATTTATAACCTGTCTGATTTTCATTGCACCTTCTTCACTGTTTCTTTCCTAGCTTTTAACATTCTGGGCTATTATGATACCATGTTTTTGAGCATTCGTCTTGGTGAATATATTGATATTGTAAAGATGTCATCTGGTATTGGACTTTCAGGCAATTATCCTTGCCCATCCAGGGCGTGATCTTTCCATCTCGATATCCATGTAGTGTGACAATCTTGACACAGTATTTTTACAGCATCTGTGCTTTAACTTTTTCAAGTGTCTCATTGTTTACTCTACATATGTAGATATGGCACATGATTTGCAGTGTCATGTTATATTTGTTTCTCACCTTTGGATATGTCTGTACGAGTGCCCATCGCGGACTATATTTCACAATGGTTGCAGTGTTAATTTATTGCCTATTTTAGGCCGTATTACTCATGAATTATAAACTGGGCATTTTTTCTGTTTTACTCGACCAATATTATGTAACTTTTCATTCACAGTTTTATTGTATGTGCTCGTAGATGTATACCGTTCAAATATGGCGGCCATTCATGATTACTATACTGCAGTCCTTTCTTGCTTGTAATTATACCTTATGACGTCTTTTTAAAGAGACGAGTTTCGTTCCTCTTTGCACAATTTGACAAAGCCCTATGGCGAAACGCGTCGTTGCTGTTTAGTTCCCTGAAAATAAACTTGCTGTGGAACTACCCCCTGCGTGTGCTACTTTCCTTTGGATACATTGTCCGTTGATTTTGGAGCTGTGATATATATATATATATACGCTCTTTTTTCTTTTGATCAAAAAGAAAATTTGCAATCGCGGGGACATTCAATGATGTTTTATTTATCCAGCAACAAACGGTTGCTGCCACACCGGAAGCAACCTTGTTTTGAACTCTACCACATGTGCATTAACATCGAAAAGGGACCAGGCCAAAGACAACACCATCTTGCAATGCCTAAAACCATACATTGTTCATTTTGCGTCAATGATCATGCATACAAAATGCACCCAACCAAGATGTAATAATTTCATTTGTTATTCAAAATCTACTTTGTATATATATTGTTCATCTTTTTGCTCAGAATTAATTACAACCAGTTTGTCAACCTTAGATAAATCAATTCATTCTTTACAACCATATAAAATGGTGCGGTCTTCAAACTAAAATTGTACATTGCAGTTTCTTATGAGACATATCACGCCGTATATCGGCCGGAGCAATAATATAACACCTTGGTACATTACTATCTTGCTGTGGATCGGCCAAGGTCCCTTTATATCAATGTTATAGCTATGCACACTTTGTGAGACAATAATCCTACTCAGAAACATATTTATGGAAACTATACACCTCACAGCGCTGTGTAACAGCAAATCAGTTATTAAAAGTATCATTTATGGACCTAAATGTACTGCCAACTCTTCCCCACTATTTAATCCTTTGGGGAACTTGGTTTGCCAATCCACAATATAGCGTTACTCCAAACTGCGTAATGTTAGAATTCTGATATTTTGGGTCTAACCCAAAATACTGAAGCAGGTTCCTATTGCTAAGATGTTTATCAGCAAAATTCCTAGCTACTGGGTATGATGCATCTTTTTTTGAGACTGCCCTGAGATGTTCTAGTATTCTTATTTTCAGTTGGTTGATCGTGCTGCCGATATATCTTAGCCCACATGGGCATATTAGACAGTACACTGAGTACGCAGTGTTGCAAGTTAAACATTTGGTTATGGGTCTACCCTTATCTATTTCCGGTATGTTGTAGGACAACACTCTTACCATTAGAACAGGCTTTGCATTTACCGCATGGGTAAAAACCACGCATCTCTTTCAGGGTGCCCATTTTTTGTGTTATTTTGTCAAGATGACTTCTAAACAGCATGTCTTTTTAGTGATCGCACTCTTTTTAAAGGTGACCAATTGGTATGCTGGAATATCATTATTAATGACATTGTCCGTTTTCAAAATGTGCAACTTCTTTCTCAGCATGCGTTTCAGGCAATTTGCTTCAGCTGAATATGTTGTGACCATCCTAAACTTCCCCTCGCCTGTAGCTTCGGAGATATTCTTGCTTTTTGCCTTCTGGGGATTCCTTTCACTTTATTGAGTGTTTTCTCAAGTAGTGTTGAATTGTAGCCTCCCAGGGTAAATCTAGCTAGACATTCTCTGGCGGCAATCTCAAAGTCACAATCTCTGGAGCTGTTTCTTTTTAGCCTTAAAAGCTTGCCATATGGAATGCTGTGTATTAGTTTGGGTGGATGGTTACTTGTTGCAAATAGTGTTGAGTTCCCTGCTGTTGATTTTCTATATAGGGCTGTGTTGAGTTTCCCTGCTGATTCAAACACCTTCAGGTTCAGGTAGTCCACTGCCACTGGGCTAACTGTACCCGAAAAGTGCAGGTTCAAGTCATTGCTGTTCAAGACTTTGATATACTCATGAGCTGTCTGTGAGGCGCCCTGCCACACTATAAAAAGATCATCGATGTATCAATGCCATACAATACTTTTCCTTTTCTGTCCCATGCACATAGGACCTGGACACCTGCTCCTCCCAGCCGGCCCACAAACAAGTTTGCGTAGCTGGGGACAGAGCAAGTGCCCATCGCGGTCCCTGCAATTTGTTTGAAGTATTTCTCTTCAAATAGAAAAATGTTGTTTGTGAGACAGAACCTTGTAAACTCAACCAGCATGAGATTGTGCTCTGCAAATTCTGCAAATCGTAGCTGTGGCTTATTCAAATAGAACTGTATGGCTATTAGACCATCTTCATGGTTTATACAAGTGTATAAACTTGAAATATCCAACACCATTAATTGCTATGAGGGATCCCAAGTCATTTCAGCAATTTTGTTTAAAAAGTATTTTTTGTCCTTTACATATGATGTTAATTGGACAACAAATGTGAAAAGAAAATGGTTGATAAACATAGATAAATGTTCAGTGCACTATCTATAATGGCTGAATTTCTCTGGTTTTGTTCGAGTGAAATCTGACCCGAACTGTAACGTCCCTGCAACCTTGTTTTTTTCAGTGAATTTCCAAGGTTTTTTAAATGCTAATTCCTAACTATAATGTCTCTCTAACATTTGGTTTTTGGCATATACAACGTTTTTTAAATGCTAATCCCCAACTATAAGATCCCTGTAACCTTTGGCTTTTTTCAGTAAATTCCTATGCTTTTTTAAATAGTCGTTGCATTTGCAGAGTAATGGAGAAAGGGAGGAATCCTGATGTGTAGGACTTACAGGAGGTTCCAGGAGGGCTTCTTGGCCTCCAAAGTCCCACAGGAGTAAAGTGGACGTCATGCCCCAATCAGTAGTGCATCATTAGCCGCGTTTGCAAAGTGGTGGAGAAAGGGGGCATGGTGTGGACTTACTGTGTAAGACTTACTGGAGAAAACTACTTCCTCTTTTTATAATCTATGTGCCCCAGGAGGCGCACCGGGGAAGGTTTTAGGGCTGCCCTCATATTTTGTATAAATTAAAAACAGTGTGCCCAGGGGATGTGGTGGTCCACAGGGCAGAGTGGTGAGGCAGGAGCCCCCCACCCGGTATTATATATCTTAGCCCCGTGGAGGTGGCAGTACCCGGGGCTGCATGACCCCTGCATTTCTTTTGTCATCAGCCCTAGGAAGGTGGCAGTCCCCAGAGCTGCGGGGTCCCGGCGGGCCCCATCATTATTTTCATACTGCCCCCAGGACCTGGCCCACCCAGGGGCCTACATTAAATGAAACGTGTGAGCCTGCGCTTTGTTTTGTTTTCATTTTCAGCTGGAGTTTTGGATCCAATGCGACTCACTCCAAAATTATTTTCAAATCATGCTTTTTGGGCCCTTGGGGTCCCTGTCAGAATCCCCTTCAAGAGGCCTAGGGGGTCAGGGTGTTTTGACCCTGACCCCTTTTCTTTTTTTTAATCCTTTTTCTTGCTACTTGGTTCAACCGAGTCACAAGATGTCTGCCAACACTTCCTGGTTTGAAGTGTTGGCAGCCAATCAGATCTCAGGCATGAGATCGGGAGGGTTTGTAGATCCACTGCATCCCTAGATATACAATTGGACATTTCTTTACATATTTATGCAACTACTAAACACATTTACACCGTTTAATAAAAATGGTGCTTTCTGGATCAAGAGCTACCTTTCTGCCAAATTTGGTGTAATTCCGTTCAGCAATTCAGACATGGAGAAAAATCATTTTGGACCACCTTTTCTAGGCCCCCGCTTGATGTACCACCCCAAACCTTTCAAGACAGTAGGTAAAGTGAGCGTCAAACTAGTTTTTACATTTTCGGGAAGATCCGTCAAACAACTCCAAAGTTATTGGCAAATAGAAAAACACTCTTCCTATGGAAATTAGGACATAACTATAACTACCTATTAGTGACTGCCAGTAGGTGATTATCATGTGCAACATTTTAAAATAAAAGGTTAAGGGGCTAGAAAAAACATGTGCATGGTGATATCCTTTATAATTGTTTATTCCTTCCCAACAACAGAGGTAGAGCACTTAAGTGTTAAATCCTTCACATGCGGGCAATATCCCATATTATTTACCCTCCCCAGCAAATATGGGTCCGAACTGCAGATGAGGGCCGATAATGAGATGTTAAATAACTGCTGTTCTGACTTGCAAGTAAGGAAAATAAAGCTATTATTTTCCTCTGAAACAAATTCTGATCACAGTGGGAGCAGAAGCTGTCTTTTGGCAAACAAAATTATTCCACAGAACTGCCCCACCCTCTCCAGAAGTAGCCTTTTACACACGGCTGTATGGACTTCTGCCTTTAATTTTGATGAGAGAAACCCAAATGTTTGTTTATACTCTTCAATCATTTTTGGCTAATTGGGCTCCGCTTTAAAAAAAAGAAAAAACAAAGGGAGTAGCATATAAGCAAGTTGCCTTTGAAGAGGTTGAGTGAGCGCCACAAGAGAATGGAGGCAATTTTGTCCCTATTGCTTCGGGTAAGAGAAACCGCTTGCTCACGGAGCAATCCCAGGGTCAATAGCACACTGTAGGGATGTTGTGAGCTGGCAGAATACTCTCCTTGTGGGCTTTTACCAATATTGCTAGCCCAAAAAGATTGTATTCTGAATGTGCCCACCCCAAAGTTCCATCCAGGGTGCTAATAATCAATATTCTACATGCATAACTAGGCCTTCTCACCAAGCCATCACAGCATTTCACGTTTTTCTGGGGATGGATATATAATGCATGCATTCTACAACTGAAATGTGTGAGAAATGTGTCACTCCGAATTCTGGAACAAATGTCTGAAATATAGTGTTTGCTTTACATTAGTGTAAATGGTTAAGTTTCGTCTTTCTTTGAAAAAGAAATTTCAGTTGTGAAATACCTAACTCATGTAATAAGCTGATCTAGATCATATACTATAAAAAGGGCTACCAGTATTATCTTCTCACAGTTCCCCACAACAGAACTTTCTCTGGTTTTCTATATACTTGGTACGTAGTTTGCATTTTTCACTTGCATACCAATACTAGGTCTCATACTGTGTGGAGACTCGCTGCTCAACACCTCCCTAACCTTGGTGAAGATTCTGAGATGATGAAAAAGCCTTTGACCAGGTAGCAGGACCATATATTAGGCAAGATGAACATTGGATTGGTATTGTGGGTACATTTGTGGAGTATATCCAAAATTAAAAAAAAAAAGTCTCCCATTACCAGAACACCCAGTTTCATTAAAATAATACATTTTCCAATTAAGTGTGGTAGAGAGGTAATTATTCCCAATTCTGTTCCTAGTTCTTACTGAGTCATTTATTACTTCTATTTATCAGATTCTTTCAATATTTTTCTATGGTTGGATGATATAACGATAAGAGCCAATGTTAAGTGGTATGATGGACATGGCATGGTCCTGTGCATATAACATACTGGTACCAGTGTAGAATTTCGATTAGTGTTATGTTTAGAGGGCATCAAACTATATTTTAGGCAAGTGAGAATTTGACACCCTTTCTGGATGTTAGTTTACTAGGTGACAATAAACATTCTGGAAGATATATGTGGAATTAGCTATAATTACTGTAAACAAAGGTATGGGGAATTTTGATACAAAGATATTAGGGGATTAGTTCATTCAGGAGGTTAAATCAGCGAATCAGGACTGTAATCAATAAAGCACATATCTCTCAGTTTAACTTGATGTATTTGATGCATAATATTAGATTTTAGCCCTTGTTGGTCTCAGAAATTGTGCAAAAATTTAGCAATGTGAGTAAGTGACAGCTTTAGAAAATGTAATGTTGAAAACAACTTTTGTTGATCATCATCCCTAATATTTTTAATTTAGATCACAATATGCTACATGGTGCCCTGCTCTCTGAATACCCCAAATGAGTGTCTCTGGACAGATTGGCTGATAGAAAGAAAACTATATGGACAACAAGCCAAGCATTTCTCCTGCATCAAGCGAAGTGATGGATCCTGCAGCTGGTACAGAGGAGGCCCTATTCCTGAGAAAGAGTTCATTGATTTGAGTGAACCCTAAAAACTATATCTCCTTTACTGCTTCGGAGGCTAAATATTTTCGCCGAGCATAGATCACTTTAATCTTCAAAGTGATGAGGTTGACACTTTCTTTTCATTAGGGAAAAAGTCAAATTTCAGTGAGCTTTTAAAGTACTGAATATGTGGAAGTGCTATTTAGGCAAACAGGGGACCCGGCATTTTGAATGGCACACGTCCAATTATTATACTGTTTCTTTGTGTGCACATTCATGAAGCCACAAGCTAAGCCTCTCTTTAAATCCTGCCTATCAATATTTATGCATAAGGACAAAATTATAGAGTTGTCCTGACAGGCAAGAATCTAAGTACACATAAAATATAACATGAATTATCATGTGTTTTGAAAAGGTTTTGCAAACCAGTACTTTCTTAAGAATTATGTTTTTGCTAAACAGTAATATTAAAGTGTCTTGGGAAAAGAAAAACTAGGTTAATTTGTTTTACAGACATTTACACGTTTACAAGACAAGCAGTCCAGCCTAGATTGGAAATATATCCAATGTACCATTAAAACATGGACCCTTTGTTGTGGTTATACATTTCTAAATGTTTACGATTGTTTGGTCAGTGTTCGGTGTTATTGAGAAAAAATCATGAATGGAATTTAACAAACGCCCTTTAAAATTATTAAAATATGAAAATGTATTATTTTCCATATTTATGGTCCAAATTGATGCACCTGGCAGAAAGATAGTTAGAGGACAAAAGATGATGAAGGTTGGGAGGGGAAGGTTCCATAACCCAATTTCCCCAATCTGGCCTCCTTTACTCTGTACTAAACAAACTGCATGTTTTGCAATCAGTCATTGTAATGGGAGAAACATTGGGCAATGTGTGAAATAATTAGAGAAAATATCTGCCTAGGCACTAATGACAATGCCCCTGTAGGAAACTTCTTTCATCGTTTGTGGTTGCACAAAGGTGACTTTCAAATATTTGCAGTTTAATGCCTTTTTCCATATAAACACATATTATTAGACTACCTTTTCCCTATCTACAACGTAGAAAAGACCAACATTCTATTTACTGTAGCCTCACATTCTCACGTGCATCATGTTACAGGAAGGACATTGCAGTTCATCTCAGTGTCAAAATGGGTGATGCAGTACAGGACTAGGGAGAAAAATGTTCTAATGCCAACAGCCTGCTAGAGTTGAAAATGAAACAAACTCCAAATTGACAAAATATTTTAAAATGTCAGGTGCAACTCACATAGCTATTCCGACTAGTTAGCTAAATCTGAAAACCTATTCTAGAGTCCATTTAGTGTGAATTTTTTAAATGTATACAATTCATTTTATTTTGTACTTTTTAAAGTTAGTTCTGTGTTTCTTACAATTACAAAGTATATCCAGCAATGCATTGAATAAGAACTTGTAAAGTCTAAGTTGAACATGTTTAATTTAAATGCATTTAGTCAGAAACCGTTTGCTCAAAATTCTATTACATCTATGAGAAAATCACTTTTTTGACAATGATTACTTTGCACATCACACCTTTGACCCAAATGGAAGTGTTTGTTTCTTAAAAAAAACAAAAAAACACAGTAATTATTTTCTAATTTACTAACAAAAGTGGTAAAAACAATTTTTATCACTAATTAAAAAAATTGTTTTTAAACCTGTGTCTTTATACCCGTGACCTACCACTAAATTCAACATTGCCCCTTACCTTGTCTTGCCGTTAGCTTAAGGGAGCTAATTTGCTGTTTTAAATGCATGTATCGACTTATTTGGGCTATGGAGCCAAGTCATTGAAATGGTAAGTTGAGTGCTAATGGTCATAGGTCAAATTTCAAACTGTGTTTCCAATCTTATGTTTTTAAAGTAATGTTTTTTCAACCCAAAGTGTCCAACGAAAATGTTGTCAGAGTAAATATTTAAGTGATGCCCATTTTGCAATTGTTTGTGTTATAAACATTGTGTACATTTTAGTGAAACACTAATATCTCCATTTATATCTGGGGTACTTTGTGTTTTATAATGTACTTGTTCCATCCATGCTACCTAAACGGATTTTCTACTGTTATCAAACCCTTTTCCATAGATGCAGATAAGTAAAAACTTGTAAGAGGAGGTAACATTTATGGTTGTGCAGACATGATGGAAGACAAAAGGGGAGGGAATATCCTGTACTCTGGTCGCAGAAGGCAAGAGGTGGTTGTATTTTTTCATTAGTCTCAGATAAGCTAATCCTTGAAGGGAAGTGTTTTGAGCTCCTTCCTGAGATATGCAGTTAAAGACTTACAGTAAATTTTGTCTACAACTTCAAGAGCATCATAAAAGTCCAATATTCCTACATACCCTTTAATCAGGTTTTAGCTCACATCATCACATGATGACTACAATTCCAAAGCTATGGGATGAGAAATTGTGACAAGTGCACAGAGGAATGTCTACATTATTTATACATAATATTTGTCTGCTGTACTGGTTACTTGCAGTCAGTGTGACAGCAATGTTCTGCTCAACAGACTCTCATTCAAAAATTATCACAGCAAAGTAATTTTCTAACTTTTCAGCCTGTTGTAAGTGAAGAGTAGGTGTAGGTAATTTTTTGTCATTACAAAGGATAGCAACATGTGGGACTCAAAAGTGTCTGTTTCCTCACCGAGCATAATTGGCTGTATCTAAAACTGCTTATTGACATGAATAAATTGCACTGATCTATTCTCCTGCATGAAGATCACTTGTTCTAGGGCAGAAAATGCGACGCTTCGCATATCCTACTATTACTATTGTCTGGTGAAAAACAGCTGACTGCAACCACGATTAGTTGATAAGAAACACCTGACTGCAGTTAAACCTATCTATAGTTATAAGAGTAATTGTAGGCCACCACACATAAAAAAACTAGCTTGGCATCTGTAGTTTGCCTTCCACTCTGCAAGCAGAACATCTCACACAGACATGAGGAGTCAAAAGTCTAGGAGTCATAAGAAAAAGCAATATTTCAAAATTACAACAGAGTGTTCAAGTCTACAAGAACAGTTTCCTACGACTTACAAACTGGAGGAAAATGATCATATATCGTCCAACAGGAAAAAATCATGTCATGGAAACCTCAATAAAGATCCTTCATAACTACTCTAAAGATAGTCAAATAGGTTGTCTAAAAAAGGGCTAACTACATCACATATGGTCTTAATTGACATTGTCTGGCTATCACTAGTGTCAAGTAATTCCACAACGCCTCTAAATATAGTACAACAATTCACAAGCTCTGCTTAAGTGAGTAATAGGTGAAGTATCAGGTTATCTCATGGGAAGCTATGAAAATATACACCCCCCCCCCCAAAAAAAAAAGCTATGGTCCATGAATGATAGCATTTTAGTGGTTCTTTGGTTATGCTTTAAGAACAGAGTAAACCAAAAATACATTGCTCAAGTCTTAACATTGTTTAATGGCTATCTGCGTTCAATTCACAAACCCCTAAGTGTAATTGTCCTTAGTCAATTATTAAACATATCATTACAATAATGAAACGGTTTTAACCCAATAGTGCTGCTGTTATAGAATGTGCATTAGAATGTTACCTTTATGTAAAGGTAGCCTGTACGTGTTCACACTCAGACTCATACTTATTTACTAACATATTGCCAAATATAAAATGAACTCAAAGCTAGAGGTGAACACAATTGTGGAACTTCATTTTTGCAAATTGTGTTAAGATTTTGTTTTTAAATCAGGAAAGTTGTGAATTTCACATAGTTGACTTGATTTTAAAAAGTAAAATGTGAAATGAATAGAGATAAATGTATTTATTGCAGAAAAATTGTCAGACAAAATATCGTTATGCAGGAATCTTCATCCTTGATTTGAGCAGCATGAAAGTCACAATCTTCACAACTTCAAGAAGTGGAAAATGTACAACTTTGACAGAAGAATTGTAATTCTGTACACACCCACTCACAACTCGACTTCTTGTATTATGGTATTTCTCTGCACGCTTATATTCATGTGATACTAATTATGAAAAATGTGCAAATGCCATGCAAGTTAGAAAGTCATGCTTGGCACAGCAGAAATTATATAACAAAAAAAGGTATGGATAAAAATTGAGGTGAAGTAAAATATAGCCCATCCATTCTTAACTATATGCATTGCATGTTCTGGTTTCAATTTGCCATCTTTTATATACTTCTCTCATCTACCTTTGCTGTGTTCATGCTTATTAGAATACACATTTGTGTAGGGAGACTTTTTCCACTTTGGAATCACACAACAAAGGGAAATATCTCATAAATCACAGAGGTTAAGCAGAACATTATTTTTCTCTAGGATTAGTAAAGGCAGCTGAGAGGGAGATTAGAGTGAACACTTCTGGTAAAACACTGATTTCACTGGGGCAAAGATATTATTCATCAAAACATTTAATTCTGTCAGTGAAGTTATTGTCAAACTCCCCACTCCAGCCTGTATCCTCTCTCCTGTTTGACTATGGATTTAATTTTCAACCAGAAAAGACTGATGTAAGAGAAGGTAGGCAAATGTATTACTCCTACTCCTTGTTAAAGACACTTGAAAACAACATAGTTACTACTCAAAAATGAAGCATTAGAAATTCTCATAACAGTGTTTTTCACCTATATTTATTGAAATATACCTGGGAATATATTGTACAAATATGGGTAATTATGGTATACATGTTAGTTAATTCTGCTTTCCCAACTTTGATCTACCTTTCTTAAAAGGTACATTTAGGTGGCATATTTTAGTCTGATTTGGGGGTTCACGTTATTTATGCTAAAGTAATGCACATTGCATAAAGCATACCACTGATTTATTTATTTCCTATGCTTTTAAAATGCATTTTAGGGACCATAAGTACTGCTGCTGTTGTATTTGAATTACAATTGTGATTTAAAGTATATTGTGAAACCTCATTTACTGTTCATATAGTATTCCTAGGAAGACACTGAAATATCTGTGCAGTGCTTTTACCTGCTCTACTGTTTTTGCAACCACAGCTTTGACAGAGATGCTATACAATGAAGGTCAGAAGGTTAGTTTTAGTGGTAAATTAAATACGTTTGCAAAATTATAAGATATGATGCTGTCAAACCTTAGTCTATCAATGACACTCCCTGTGATCTTGCAAATTATTCACCCAGTTGGATTCCATCATCAACATCAAATTAAATGCTGCAGTAAATAAATCTGAATCTTACTGAATCAAGAAGAGGAGACAATGATTATGAAACAGTCCTTGCCATGTGTGCGTGCCATTGTCAGAAATCAAAATCATCAGTGGTGTAATATCCAAGTATGTCTGATATTCATTGGCCAGTAGCACTTGCTACTCATGTGATAAACGTAACAATTTCGCATTATCTGCTTAGCGAAACCAAATTAACACTCATGTATTAATGTAGTAGTTTTGGATTACTCATCATATATATATTTTGTTATCAACCATTAGGTCATGGACACCTTCTAATCTAATATACACAATGTGACATTTGTTTTGATGTAATGATGTGTTTTGAAACGACTGTGCAGTAAATGTACATTTTCTATGGTTTCATGACCCTTTTCCTTTTAATGCAGTGTCTGTATCAATATTTCCAGAATGATTCAGTGTTACCCATTTAGTGAAGGGACCTATTCTTAATATCCATCCTGGGGGACATTTAGACAGGAACTTTGCCACAGAAAGGAACTGATACTACATCAAATGACATTCATATTAACATTCAGGATGCCCTAGAGAAAGGTGAGGCGGTCCTCCTAGTCTTCCAGATCTCTGTGCTCTATTTGATAGTCTTAATCACACATCTTCTCTCTAGGCTATTGGAAGCAGTGGTTTGTTGAATAAATAAAGTACTTTTTTTGCCTTCTTTATTTTCAACCATCTGGTGTGTGAAGCCTGTGAAGGACATAAGTCTGTAATTTGAGGTGTCCCGAGTGGGTTATATATTTTGTAACTACTCTGACATCTAAGTACAGCATTTGAATAAACTCTTGTATCAACTAGAGGTACATTTGCCTACATATGCAGAAGACAAATATTACTTTGCAACTCAAGGTTGTCTTGGACACAATATCAGCATATTTTAAAAGAGCCTAACTTGCCACATAATACGGTATGCAAGAGAATAAGTAAGCATGAGGCCTTATTGAAGCAAGCTGCTTCCTTGTGCTACAAACATAAAACTGAATACCATCCACCCACTGTGTTCATCTACTAGCAATCAAAATGCAAGACATATGCAAGAAATATTTGACTTATTTCTGTGAATGAAGTAACCTTTATTGTATAGTTCATTGAAATATATTGTGAATCTTAATAAAATAGCTATATGCTTTTGTCTGTTGCAGCCATAGCTATCCCTGGGACAAAGCTCGAACACTGAAAATCTCTTTACACGGTAAACACAATACTGCTTTTACAAAAAGCACTATTCAAGAAGCAAGCGTAGAAACTAGGTGCCCTAACATTAAGAAAAACAATACAATGTGGATTTACAGTGCACCGACTACCAATTAAATTCTTCATTACATATACATATGTGAATCACTGCATACTCTATGGATTGTCAGTTGATGTAAGAAGGAAAAAAACTAGGCAGAAGGGCTGCTCTTGACTTAAGGTCATTGCTCTGAAGGTGAGACACATCTTTCCTTAACATGCTGTAGAGCGATGGAACAGATGTTCTGAATGTCTGCACAAAGAATTTGTTTACTGTTGTTTTACCAGCAGATAATGAGCACCTTAGCTGTCTGTCTTTGAATCTGCAATTTCTTTTTATCAGTGCTCTGGAGAAGTCTGTGAAAAATTTCCATTGGTTTGGACTAGATTTAAATATTGTCATGAATTCAATTTAATTATCATCTTCTATCACATAGATATTAATTATTCAAATTTTTTATCAGTGCTCTGGAGAAGTCTGTAAAAAATTTCCATTGGTTTGGACTAGATTTAAATATTGGCATGGATTCAATTTAATTATCATCTTCTATCACATAGATATTAATTATTCATATGTTTCCCTGTTTCTCTGTACAAGAAATGCGTAATATAATATCCACTTACATCAAACTTTTCCAGGAACTGGCTAGCATTAAGGATTTTGTCTTCCCCCATATAGTCACAAATCTTCAAACCAATAAATTAGTCAACTCTAATGGATTACTTTCAGACCACATTTCTCCTGCGTATTGCTATAAATATCTACCTGTATCTTATTCACAAAGGAAATCTGAAGTATGTAAAATAGTACTCTTATCGCTTGCTGAATGTTCTCTTACATGCCTTTCTAAATTGGTCCTCAAACATTTAAAATGGGAATACATTGGAAATTATCAGAGAATATTAATTTACAATTAGTACAAATAGAAAGGACTGTGCCCTTATTGCACTTTTACTAATCGAGAATTGTCCGACTGATTCCCAAAAGCAAGTAAGTATATGTAAAAGAGTACTCCTGTAGTACTACTTCCTGTACTGATAAATGTTTTGTGAATTTTCCTCCAATTATCCGTAACATCAGTATTTCTACTCAGCGGAAGGTGGACGATTCGGCCCAAGAACTCACCGAGGCCATCACTAGAGCCGCTGACGAACTAGCTCCCCCCTCCCTGAAATCTGCAGCTAGACAGAAGCCATCTGCCCCCTGGTTTTCCGCCGATCTGAGGCTTCTCAGACAAAAATGCAGACAGAAGGAACGTGGCTGGCGTAAATCCTGGGATCACAAAGATAGAGAAGGCTATAAGAGTCTACTACGAGAGTACAAAAAGAGAGTCATCAAGGAAAAACAGGACTATTTTTCCAACCTAACCTGTTCCCTAACATCCTCCAAAGAGCTTTTCAAAATAGTAGACTCCCTATGCTCTCTTCAGGTTCCTGACCCAGTAGTTGCTTCCCAGGAGCTATGTGATGACATATCAGACTTTTTCTACAAAAAGATAGACGATATTTACATAGCCCTAAAGTCGCAGAGGAACTTGCTTAGTTTGGAGGACTTCTCGCAAATCAAACGACTGGAAGCTTGGAATAAAGATCCCCCTCAGTCCTTTGAACATTTCCCTGCTCTCTCTTTGGAAGATCTTAATAGCCTGTTGGACAAAACAAAATCTTCATCCCCACTTGATCCAGTTCCTCTGAAAGTACTTAAGAACTGCAGAGAGATCATTCTTCCCCCGATGCTGGAAGTAATGAATGGAGCCTTGGAACAGGGCATCTTTCCGTCACTCTGGAAGAGAGCCATTGTAAAGCCGCTTCTGAAAAAGACCACCTTAGATCCCGGAGTGCTGAAGAACTTTAGACCCATCTCTCTGCTGCCGGCCCCTGCTAAGATGTTGGAGACCCATTTGAATTTCCATCTTTCAAACTTCCTTGACACCTCAGGCTTCCTGGACGGGTCCCAACATGGCTTCAGAAAGCTGCATAGCACGGAGTCTGCCTTGACGAAAGTCATGGATAACATCCGCAGAAAAGTAGATTTGGGTCTAACCACCGTACTGGTGCTGCTAGATCTTTCAGCAGCATTCGACACCCTGTCTCCCCTGACTTTAACATCTCGGTTAAGGGAGGCAGGGGTAGATGGACCGGCGCTCAGCCTCCTGAGCTCCTTCCTACACCAACGAGAGCAGCGTGTCATGCTAGGTGATTACCTCTCCCCTGCTAAGTCTTTGCAATGTGGGGTGCCACAGGGGTCGGCATTGAGTCCGACCCTGTTCAACATCTACGTGGCCCCCCTTGCAAGACTAGTAAGATCTCAGGGGATGGAGGTAGTGTCGTATGCTGACGACACGCAGATTGTGGCATCCCTGACCCACTCTGTAAGTGAAACTGCTTCTAACTTTAGGGCCTGCATGCAACTTGTTGCAGAGTGGATGGTCTCTAACTCCCTAAAGTTGAACGGGGACAAGACAGAGGTCCTGGTCTTTGGCAAGGACCAGGACATGTGGTCAGGTGATTGGTGGCCTCCCTCTTTAGGTAGCTGCCCTACACCTACACAATCTGCCAGGAACCTAGGCGTCATCTTTGACACCCAGCTCTCCATGGAGCTTCAGGTAAACAGAACGGTGGCTACATGTTGGGGTGTCATCAAGACCCTGAAAAGGATCGAGCACTATCTGTCCCCACAGGCACGGAAACAGGTGGTGATTGCCCTTGTTGGCTCAAGGCTTGACTACTGAAACTCAGTATACGCCGGGACCAACAAGGGCCTGCTTCAGCGTTTGCAGGTCATACAGAACGCTGCAGCGCGGTTTGCTCTCGCTCTGCCCTGGTTGGCATCTATGACCCTAGCGAGGAAGAACCTCCACTGGCTCCCCATTCCCTCAAGGATCACTTTTAAACTTCTCTGCCTTACATATAAGGCTCTAACTGCAGGCTCGGCTGATGCCCTTGGATCATTACTTACCAGATATGTTCCGAGCAGATGTTTACGATCCAGCGAGCTTAATCAGCTGGTAATTCCCAGAGCCAAGAAGGCTAGATGGGGGAGCAAAGCTTTCTCCATACTGGCACCTCTGACGTGGAATTCACTCCCCCTTGAAATCAAACTACTTCCTTCCCTCGACCTCTTTAGGAAGTCACTGAAAACTTGGCTCTTTATTAAGGCATACCAGTAGGCTCTGTTTCTGTCTGCTGTCAGCTGGTTATTTGGCTTAGGCGCCTTGACGCCCATTGGGCATAGTTGCGCATTATAAATGATATTTCATTCATTCATTCATTCAATTGCAGAAGAGGAGGTAGAAACCGACATCTTGCTCTTGGGACTTTACAGATGTCAATACAGAACACTGTTCCTCTTACCTGCAAAATAATACTGGTCAAGTTAAAATTCCAAATCTGCTTAATTCTATGGTTCATATATTTCCAACTGTATGGTTCATCTAGGCATTTATGGCTCTGTTAAAATTATCTTGACACAAGGAGCAGCAATTAAATTGCTCGGGAGAGAACACTTTCATGGACTGCCTCACATAGCTGGGCCAATACTGCATTTTGGACAAGTGGTGCTTTAGTTGCACAATGGCGAATAGTATGGAGTTCATCCTACAGAATGTGAGTGTTGAATGCATCCCATTTGGTACCCTCATTCAATGTGTACCTTATGCACCTTGGGCATAAAGGCAAGCTGATCCTCCTATTTGCAGATTGAATTTGCCACAATGTTAGTTGCTGGATAACTTCCTATTCAAAATCCCAGTCCTGAAATTGTGCCTTGCATGATTAACAGTAACTCTTGTGCAAGAATGTAGACTATTTTATAACTAACTAATCAGACAATCATGGTTCTCTTTATGACATAAAGTACAGTAATATTTATAAAGATAGTTACAGTGGTGAGCGTGGCTTCCAATGCTGGTGTTTGTGGTGAATGTCAGGTGTGAAATCCAGTTATTTACTGCTCTCACGTCACAGCATTCACAAACAAAAGTTGTTCATCACAGCGATGGTGTCAAACAGGGAAGGAAGAAGTCACTTCCCCTGACTTATCCTTGTCTCAGCTGCCAGGTCGCTAGAGATCAAACTGAAGTAGAGAAACCACAGATGAGAATTCATCAGTTTCTCCTTCATTGTGTGGGGTCTCCAGAGACCTGAGGGAGGAAGAGGAACACATGTGACTCTGTGCGGCTCCCAAACACATTCTTCTCCTCTAGCTTCAAGTCTCTGCAGCTCGTAACTGACAAGAAAATGCATTCCATGTTGTTGACCAGCTCTCATTCTGCTAGTGAGTGGTGATGATGGTGTGGGTTTCGGTAGAGAAGGAATGGAAATTATTATTATTATTTCCACGTATAGAACACACGGCTACCCAGGGGGTTTCCCTGTGCTAAGCATAGGTAGAAATGTCTAGCTAGAGGATTAGACTAACCAGGTCTTTAGACTCCTACGAAACTACAGCAAAGATGTACAGTGTCTTAGGAATTTTGGGACGTCATTCTAAAGTTTATGACCTAAATATGCAAAGGAACAACCTCCTACACATGCCAGGCGGATTCTGGGCACAAGGCAGAGAGCCTTATTCCAGGTTTTTCTTTTCCCCTTGGGCAGATAGTGAGTCAGCAGACCCTGAATATAGAGAGGGCCTAGTCCAGAGTTTTAATTTGAACTCCCTTTTCAATTGGAAGCCAGTGCAGTTCACAGAGGAGAGGCGTAGCTGGGACATACTTCGGGAGCCGATACAGGAGTCTCGCAGCTGAGTTCTGCATTACCTGTTGGTTACAAATAGATTCTCGATTCCCAAATAGAGAATGTCACCATAGTCAACTCGTGAGAGTATTAAGGTTTGAATAAATGTTCTTTGTGCTGTGTGAGGAATGATCCAAATGATCTTCCTTACCCACTTCATCACGGCAAAACAAATGAAGGCCACTTTGGCCACTAGGGTTGCATAGAGAGGTTTTCATCCAGCCAGCACCCCAAGCTTTTTACTTTGGGAGATAGTGTTGGGAGACTCCCTAGGGACTCAGGCCAGTGTTGTGAACCCCAGAGCTGTGGATTCCTACCTAGCACCATAACCTCGGTCTTATCATTGTTGAGTTTAAGCAATTGCTAGCCATTTGGGAAAGAACTTTGTGTGTCATCAGCCAATCCCAATGAATACAGTGTCAGGCCGCAACTCTCCACCACATCCACGAGAGGGTGAATATACAGATTAAACAACATGGGACTCAAGAGGCCCCGGGCCAAGGGGCCCAGAGGTCAAGGCACAGATCCCTGACCTTTCTTCTGATGAACAAACTTGGAATGACCTACCTTCCATGAAGGTCAGCCAAGCTAGGGCTGTTCTATCAAGGCCCCGTGTCACCAGCCTGTCCAGCAAGCTGGAGTTGCACACAGTATCGAAGGCTGTGCTGAGATTTAATAGAATTAGCGAAGCTGTACCACCCTTATCTAGGAGCTGTTTTAGGTGTTCTGTGACTCCTAGGAGAGTGGAATCCATACTGTGCCCGGCCCTGAAACCTGTCTGAGAGGGGTGAAGGAATTGCTGGACTTCCACAAAGGAATGAGCCATGAGTTTACATGCTTTACCAAAATTTAGGAAAAGACGGGCAGCACGGAGATGGGTCTAAAATTAGCCAAATCTTGATTGGGCTTCTTTAGAAGCGGAGGACCATGGCATGTTTTCACGACCATGGAAAACAGTCCTCATGAAGTGTAGAATTGAGCAACTCGACGACCACTTGCAACAAGTCTGGATCAAGAAACCCCAACTTGACTGGAGGAAGGTGGTCTAGAGAAAACCTGATTTGATTGATAGCAAGATGGAGAAGAATCCAGAAAGGTCAAGCGGAGTCAAGGACTCCATTTTTTGGGCTGGGACTGACATATCCTGAGGATGAATAGGAACAATCAAAAGGTATGCACCATGCCACTATCAGTATCCTCAGCTGTTATCCCTGCCTTGTGGCTGGCTGCCAATTGCAATTGAATTATAGCCACCTTTCCAACAAAAAAGTGAGCTAGTTCTGCACATTGAGAGTGGGGAAGTGCAGAGGAAAATGTGCTCGGGTCAGTCAGTTCTTTGACCACATGAAAAAGCATCTTAAGATAATTTTGAGCATGAGAAATGTTATCTGAGTAATAAATGCCCGTTCTGTTCTGCACAGTGTGTACTATTTATTAATAGCAGTTTTATATTTGGCTTTAGCCTCCAGGTTGTGCATCTTACTCCAGAGTCTCTCGAAACCCTTGCAAAGATTTTCTCTAAATGAAGCATGCCATTGAAACGGGGCTGGAGGATGGGATCTAACTGAAGCCTTAAATGTTGATGGAAGAACAGATTCCAGGCAGTTTCTAATCCATTGGAGCATCAAAGGCTGATCAGCTTCGACCTTTTCTTTAAATCTGATTTAGAACTTCAAAGCAGTGAATTCAAGCATGGGGCGTCCAGTTTAAAACAGTTCCTGGACTTGATTATATGGTTGGGAGGTCCCTTATATGGCAGTGATGAAGTTCTAATAATAAATGGGACTGCCAAGTGCCGCTGTAAGGAGGTTCTCCATTTTGGGAAAAATTGGAACCATGAGGTGGCCAGCTTTATGAATGGCGGTTAAATTACAGAGAGCTAGACTTAAAACATTCAGATCTCCTGTGAGTGCAGTACCTTGGCTGCATGTAGGTCCTCTAAATGGATATTAAGGTCACCAAGCAAAATAAAATTGGCATACCTCAGAACAAAAGGAGATAGATGTTATGTTATGTTATGTTATGTTATGTTAAAATGGCTTTTGTAGAGCGCGCGGCTACTCAAAAAGAGTGTCCCGGCGCTTTTATTTAAGGTAGGCTGCAGTATACTAACATAACACATTAAAAGAGAAAGTGTCACAAACAGAAAGAAAACAACAAGCAAAAAAAGGCCTACTGGGTGAACAACCAGGTTTTGAGGTCCTTTCTAAAAGCTAGTAAGCTGGTGGCTCCCCGAAGTGTAAGAGGCAGAGAGTTCCACAGCTGTGGCGCCAGTAGTCCAAAGGAGCGACCTCCCAAGCGCGCTCTCTTCACTCGCGGGACAGTCGCCAAAAACAGGGATTCTGACCTCAGAGAGCGAGCCGGTCGGTAGAAGGAAAGTCTCCTTTGGAGGTACTTTGCTCCCGTCGCATGGAGGGCCTTGTATGTCAAGGTCAAAGCCTTAAAGGCGATCCGCTTGCGGATTGGGAGCCAGTGCAGGGTCTGGAGCAAGCCCACAGCACTAGCGTGTCTGTTCAATCCAAAAATCGCTCTCGCCGCAGCATTCTGCACAACTTGGAGCCACTGTAGCAAGTACTCTGGCAGGCCCAGGTACAGAACGTTAGAGTAATCTAACCTAGAGCCTATCAGGGCCTGCACAGTCAGCTTCCTGTGCTCCTCCGATAAGAGGGGAAGAAACCTCCGCAGCATCCTAAGGAGGCCGAAGCAAATGCCCAACACCCCCAGGATCTGAGATTTCATGGTCAACCCCTTGTCCATCTTGACCCCCAAGTTCTTAGCCATTTGGGATGAACAAGTTGGGGGGAACATATTGGTAGGCCACCAAGCCTGCCAATCTGGCTCCGTATCACACCCAAAGAAAAGTACCTCGGACTTATCGGAATTGCACTTGAGGCTGTTCAGTTGAAACCATTGAAACACAGCCCCAAGGCAATCCCGGATACTCTCCCCATCAAAGTCTCCTCCTCTCTTGCACGAGAAGAGGAGCTGAGTGTCGTCTGCATAGGATACGATCCGGGCCCCGAACGACTCCACCAACGCCGCCAAAGGGGTCATGAAGATATTAAAGAGGGTCGGGCTCAAGATAGAGCCCTGAGGGACCCCGACTCCCAGAGGCGGCATCACGGCGGAATCTGGCGAGGCCCAGACCGTTTGCCGGCGGCCAGCAAGAAAGGAGGAAAACCAGCTGAAACCGTCCCCCGTAGTCCTATCTCATAGAGTCTTGTGAGAAGACCGTTATGGGGGACGGTGTCGAAAGCCGCCGACAAATCCAGCATCACCAGCATGGCTTTGCCCCCAGTGTCCAAAACCCCTTTAATAGTTTCTGAGACCTCGAGGAGCGCAGTCTCCGTGCTGAGATTTGGGCGAAAGCCCGACTGGGTGGCATGCAGAATCTCATTCGACTCAAGAAAATTGGACAGCACCGTCTGCACGTGCTTTTCAACAATTTTCGTAAGAGCCGGCAGCAGAGAAATAGGCCGGTAGTTGACTGGGGCCTTTGGATCCAGACCAGGCTTTTTGAGCAGCGGGATGACCATTGCCTGCTTCCAAGCCTGCGGAACCACTCCCTGGCTCAGCGAGAGATTCAGTAGCGGGTTAGCCAATGGATTAACCACCTCGGCCAATTTTGCCAGAATTTTAGCAGGGCATGGGTCCAGGGGCGAGCCCGATTTCAAATTGCCCATAAGTGCTAAAGAGGCGGGCGCAGATATAGGTGGAAATACGCCCACCGTCAAGCCTGGCGAAGCCGGGGGCGATCGGTTGGCTTCAGAGTTAATTCGCTCCGCGGGTACAGCCGATGGAAAAGAATCCTGTATAAGTTGGATCTTGCTAGTAAAAAAACTAGCAAGATCAGCAGCCCAAGAGTCAGAGGGTCCCTCCTCAGAGATGTTGGTCCGTGGGGATATAAATTCTCTAACTATAGAGAAAATCTCCTTGCAGGAATTAGAGGCAGCTTCTATCCTCCCTGCCAGGTAGGCTTTCTTACCCAGGCGAATGTCCCGGTGATGATCAGCTGTTTGTCCGTCTACTAGATATTATTCAACTTTTGGGCTTGGAGGAGCGTGCTCTGGAATTTACCGAAAGTAGGCAGTTTGCCAGGTATGTTATGTGTTTGCTTGTGGTGGGACTATTGAGAGGGTGGTGAGCTAGGGTAGCAAGAGGTTATTTTTGTTAACATTTTGGATGGGGTAATAGCACTAGAAGATGTTGGGTGGCTGGAAACTATGTTAGTATAATATACAGCACACTATGAGGACCAGAGTGAGGTGTTTTGCATTCATCTTCAATGACTCCTGTTTTTCCATAATCTCCGTAGGGGAGGAGGAATCGTCAGACGGGAGAAATCCGTTACAACGCAGTCTTTACACAGCAATACGTTTACAACGTGGCGATTACAACGCAAGTCGTTACAACGACTTGCGCTGGATAGCACTATACACTAAGGAATAGTATGATTTACTATTCCAACACTTCCCTTACTGTTACGTAGGCTGGAGTTGGAATAGTAAATCATACTGTTCCTAAGTCCAGCTCCTCGTTGTAACGACTTGCGTTGTAATGACTGCATTGTAGACGTATCGCAGTCTAAAGACCCCCGATATAACATCATACAGTCTCGCCAGACCATTCAGAACGTATATTTGTACTTGAGGACCTTTAGTTTAGGTGTTGGGGTTCCTAGTTAAATCATTGACAACTCTCAATTCTTTCTTCTTGTCTACCTGAAGTCACTTGCAAGCATGCCAACATATGGAAGAAGGAAAGAGGGAGATTTTGAAAAAATACAATTGAGTGAATTAATTTTCCCTAATGGCTTACTTTGGAATGAAGCCAATTTTAGGTGGAAAAATGATCAAATAAAGGTATTTTGGGGCTTTAAAACTGGGTGTATCATGTCCGAATGTGGTGTGTTGGAGATGCATGCAAAAATAACCCTTTCAAGGAAAACAACCCCGCTAATGAAAGCTAACCTCTATAATAATATATGTTGCACGCCATAAACATTGAATGATTTATCATTTCCAAGCTTATAATGATGATCAAAAAGATCGGCGTTGTATTAGTTGAAAATAATTGCTCGCAGCAAAGGTTTTTTCACCCATAACGTTTTTTACTGCTCACATGTCTTTATGAATGTGCCAGTACTGAAAACAGCTGCTCAATGGGCACTCTGGAGGCTGAGAATGCCTCTTGTATCCTGGCACAGGTACTGCTGATTCAAGGGTTAGCTGACATGCTCCCTTAGATAACTCGAAGTACAAAAATGGACAGGTGACAGCCACCTGCACACAGCATCAGACCCTTGAACCTGCAGAGAATCAGGCATGCCTTGCTGTGGCCTCTGCTCTGTCTTGTAACTGCTCTTGTCAACAAACGAGTTGGGTGACAGTAGCTATCTGCTTTTTATTTATGTACCTCTTTTATGTCAATATATTGGAAAACAAAATCAATGCTTCTCGCAGCTCGAGAGAATATGCGTAGTGCTGTGTGACACTTATTTTAGAAAAGGTGCTATTTATGTAGTGTCTTTAATGATGTGCAGAATTAATGTGCTTGGGGGCCCATTCTCCACATGACACCACATCCCTTTGGTGGAGCTAGACTGAACAAAGCTTTAAATTATTTATCTGCTAGCTGATCAATAAAGAGATTACAGGCGTTATACAAGAACTCACTCATCGTTGATTTTGAGGATTTGCAGTCTTTAGTGGAAACCCAAAATTACAGAAAAGACTGTCCCATTTCTATTTTCTGTATTCCAGATACCTGTGCAAATATATCTTAACACCTCTCTCAACATTTAAAATATAAACGGGGATTCTTCTGAAGAAGGATTTGGACATAAAACTGGAAAAAATGACTACCTGCTCCCTGTGGAACTCAGAATTGACTTTGAGAAGAAAATCTCAGGATCCAGTGTCAAAACAAACTTATCATCAAGCACCCTCAAGAATGGATGGTGGCAGAACAACTAGCCCAAACCTCCAATTCTCATTACACCTAAAAAGATGACATTGAGAGCCAAAAATGTAGCCAGTAGTTCTTACAATACTTCAAAGAGTGGTTTTGTAACTGCGGAAACCAGATGAAGATCCAGGGTGGTAACAATTCCCTCTCGTTTGACCTTAACATATCAAAAACAGTGAATTGTCTGGAAGCCAAGGATTTTATTGTAGATAAATTAACCTATGGGCACCTGTAAGCTGCAATGGATGACCACTGTAGCTGTAGGATAGAAACAGAAAAACCTTTTTTAATAGCCGCCTGTAAGTGTGTGACTGCACCTGGGACATGCGATTTTACTATAAAGTGCACATTAATGGGAAATAGCTTGCAGAAACATAGTTTCCAATGAGCATTTACTGGTGCTGAAAAAGCCGCAGCTGTATGATCACATACTTTATGGAGAAAAATCTGTTATTTAAACTGGAAAAACATGTTAAAGGTCAAAGATACAACTTACTACACATTTAGTATGAGATTTATGCTCCTTTGGCGATCTCTGAAGGAAGGCCTAAATGTAGTATCTTACATACAATGAGAAGGATAGAACAATCTTAAAATCCATTATTAAAGTAATCACAATCGGTGATCTGTGACCCGAGTTCAACTCCAAAATAGAGCAGCCTGGAAGTTTCAGAAGGGCTTGTCTCACAGGGAGGTGTGTGGGCTGTTTTGGCTGCTAGTGGTCCGGTTTTATCTGTTGATTCCCTGATGTTACCATAAACATAATCTGCAGAGAGCAAACATACATGCAGTGTCCCCTACCTTGCAAAACACCTACACAGCTTGTCTTCACAAGTTCAACACTGCCACGATATGCAGATATGCACCACATTTGTAACGATCTTGTTCGCTAACTCACAACTGCTCCGCTCCAGAAAACAACTGGAACCTCTGTACAATGCTAAACCTTCAGAACGAGTCTTACCTGGGCACATCTATGGCCTTTCCACGCTAGTAGGTGAGAGTGAGTAATGATCCTAACCCCTTGATACATCTTCCATTGGAAGGAGAATCGTCTTCCACAGGAAGGAGCAAAAGCAGAAGCGGAGACACATGCATTACCTCATGATCCTCTTCTGGTGCATCTGTACCTCCCTTGGACACCCCACACCAGAATTCATAGAGTATGCATAGTTGTTGACCTCCGCATTCATTTGGAGTGCAAAGTTGTCAAAAACTCTGCACTCGCAGCGGAACGGAGTTTACCAGTGCCAGGAGGACAGGAGTGTAGGACGTACCTACTCCTGCTGCTGGCTGCACTAGTCTCCCGTTGCTCCAGCTGGCTCCTAGAATTCAATTCACAGGAAGAACTGCAGTGCGCATGCGTGAAGGCATGCCTGATCCTATTATAGGGTCAGGCATGCGTGAAGGCATGAGGCACAGGGTCAAGACTGATTTGCATATAGCTGTGCCTGAACTGGGGTGGTGAAGTGAGCTAAAGAACGATGATGGATTCAACCCAGATCTGCGACTGGGGGTGAGTGTCTGAAAAGTTTCAGTGCTCCGTCCATCGTCTCCTTGTGTTTGCTTTGTTCGCCCTAAGTTGACAGGGTACGCCCCGACGTGGGTCCCTTGCTCACTTTGCCACTGGATTCAAGCTAGCCTGGCTGATGAGGGCTATTAGCCCGAAACCGGTCCCAAGATGCTTGTTTCTGGTCCAGGGAAGAGATGGCTTGGCCGTTCGGGCTTGACTGTTCCCATGAGACACAGGGTCAAGACTGATTTGCATTTAGCTGTGTCTGAACTGAGGTGTTGAAGTGAGCTAAAGAACGATGATGGATTCAACCCAGATGTGTGACTGGGAGTGAGTGTCTGAATAGTTTCAGCTCTCCGTCCATCATTTCCTTGTGTTTGCTTTATTCGCCCTCAGTTGGCAGGGTGTGCCCAGACGTGGGTCTCTTGCTCACTTTGCCATTGGATTCAAGCTAGCCTGGCTGATGAGGGCTGTTAGCCCAAAACTGGTCCCAAGATGCATGTTTCTTTTCCAGGGAAAACATGGCTTGGCAGTTCAGGCTGGACAGTTCCCATGATGCACAGGGTCAAGACCGATTTGCATATAGCTGTGTCTGAACTGGGGTGGTGAAGTGAGCTAAAGCACAATAATGGGTTCAACCCAGATCTGTGACTGTGTGTGAGTGTCTGAAAAGTTTCAGTGCTCTGTCCATCATCTCCTTGTGTTTGCTTTGTTCGTCCTAAGTTGGCAGGGTATGCCCAGACGTGGGTCCCTTGCTCACTTTGCCACTGGATTCAAGCTAGCCTGGCTGAAGAAGGCTGTTAGCCTGAAACCGGTCCTAGGATGCTTCTTTCAGGTTGGATGCTTCTTTCTGATCCAGGGAAGAAATGGCTTGGCACTTGGGGCTGGACTGTTCCCATGAGGCACAGGGTCAAATCTGATTTGCATATAGCTGTTTCTGAACTGGGGTGGTGAAGTGAACTAAAGAACAATGATGGATTGAACCCAGATCTGTGACTGGGGGTGAGTGTCTCAAAAGTTTCAGCGCTCCGTCCATCATCTCCTTGTGTTTGCAAAGCATGATTTATTACCTGGCCTGAATGATATACTCGATGTATAGCAACCTGGCCTTTAGACCGCACTGCATACTTTACAACATGGCCTGAATATTGCACTTTATACATGGTAACTTGGCTTTTAAACTGCACTGTATCCTTTACAACATAGCCTGAATGATACAATGTATTCACGGTAACCTGGCCTTTATACCGCACTGTCAACTTACAATGTGGCCTCAAAAATGCACTTTATAAACGGTAACTTACTCTTTATACCGTACTGTATACTTTAAAACATAGCTACTTTTATTTTGGTATCGGGGCATATTTTCTGTCCCAGTCCGACCCTAATTCGACAAATTTGGGTGGGTGAAATTTGACATTTTGTCAGTACAGAAAACATGTAATTTTTGCAAAGATTATGCTCACTGATCATCTGCTTGAGAACTGTATTTTCGGCTAGCTATACATCGTATGCTAAAAACACATGAAATACTGACTAGTTCTAGAAGAAAATGACTTGCAACCATAGCACAGGTCAGTTCCACAATTTATATTGGGCTCTAAAAAGTATTAGGGATGAAATTAGCGTGGAAGCAAAAATCACACAAAATACAGAACATCGAGAAATTACTTGAGATTTCGCTCATGTCAAAAAACAAGCACGAGTTTTCAAAATGCGTACAACTATGATGCCCTTGAAGAAACATGTTTCACAGTCATATTCAATCCAATGACTTTAACTTGTACGAGCCTTAGGCAATATGATGATAGCAAATTACCCAGACATCATCTCAACAAGTTTATCTGTATTCAATTTCAAGGGCCTCTTCTCGTTCCGTATTGAGCCCGCCGAATATTTTGTCCGCATCAGTACCTCTCTATAATCTCTTGAACGCCTGAATAACATGCACATCTGCAGAAGGCAGCTCTCTGTGATAGCCAGTAACATACACAACAGTGTCATTTAAGGCGAAAACACATTATATTCGTTTTGCTTGGATGCAGACAAAGTTAAAGTAGTAATTTGTGTACACCTACCATTTCCCTGTGGTCTGGGTAAAATGTCTGTTCGATCAGAGGGAATTTCTCTGGGCCCAAGGCCTTATACGTGGACACCAACTGGGCAAACTGTAAAAATAAACAAGCAACGTTTATCAATAAATAATTACTACACAGTTAGTTTACTTACAGCTCTTTACTCCCAGAAGTCATTGCCTCTAACATGCAGAGCAAAATACACTGAACCGAGAGTACATTTGGGATTTTTTGCAAATTCTGCGAAGAAGATCATTAAAAAGAGTTCGTTTAAAAAAGCAAACTTTGCTCAAAAATGGCGTGAATGTCAGCACAGACAGAAGTACAGGCTCCAATGATAGAAGTGAACTCGTTTGTCTGCTTCTGTCACGCATACGCTTTCCTTCCCTTACCAGTACTTGATTAGGCCTGGGCGGAGTTCGTGGAGTACCCAAAATTCTCCGCCACACTATGAGGAGTTCTGCAAGCTGCAGAGTGCGTTAGGTTACTCTGTTTATGCAGTTTTTAGCACCAAGTATTTGAACTGCACCATGTACAGCTTCTTTCTGCCAGTCGAGTACATGTTCTACTTGAGCAGCAGCTTCCTCAACGCAAAATGGAAGGTTTCTCAACGCGAGCAGTCGTGGCCATCCGCAACCGCCCTCATTGAGAAATTTTGCTAGGAGGTGGTCTGGAGTAAGATTTTCCTCGCTCATGGTCGCCAACTTAACATTGGCAAGCGCGAGCAAGGAAAAAGCTCTGCTCCTCTACGCGGAGTGGTAAAAACTCCACAAATTCCGCAAGCAGAATTTCATGTCCAGGCCTACTCTTGATGTACTGGAGCCCCGGCACCCTTAGTGATTGTACACTGTTGACTTTCTTTGTAGCTATGTTTGCACTATACATGTTCACCTCACTTGCATACATACATACATATCGTATAGATATTTCTCTGTATGTGCCAACATGCATGCTTACAAACACCATGCCTGCAGGATGCGACCAGATGTCCCATCTAATCACCCATTTCACTACCTAATGAAGCACAGGCAGTATATACATGACCGCCGACTTTTTCACTCCAGTCAGTGCCCTTTTTGTGACTAAGCACAGATTTTGTCCCGAAACCTTTTAAGGCAAAGCCTAATTTGACCTGGTGGTTGCAGTTGAACCCACAGGCACTCATGTTTGGGAACCAGTAGTTAATTTTCCCCATCAGTCTTCGACCCAGGGTGAGAAAGAGAAACACAGAAGGGGGTAAGGAGAGGAAGCAAAAGATGTAAAAACAGTGACACTGGGAGAAAGTACGGGTGAAAAAGAACCTGCAAGAGTGAGATTAAGGGGAAAGGAGTATCTGGTGGTGGAGTAAAGAGGAATGAGGTGGAATCAAGACTATGCAGCCTTAGTATTTAGTAGTAAAGGCCAAGGGCTTCTGAGCAAAACATTGTAGTCTGCAGTTATTCTTTTAGAAATTAGGCACTGTTGGAGCCAAATTTACCTAGAAGTCATGCAACGCCATGCAGCAACTAATGTTGCTGTGCTGCATGAAAGGTAGAGAGCAGAACAGCGCCACATTTACTAAGATGTAGCACTGTTTTCCCTGCCTACGAGGACACACTTTTGGCAGCTATGCACCAATGCAGACTCCCTTACGCCACACTGTAAGGGTATTTGCTTAGTCTGAAACATAGGTTTGGCACCGGAATGGGTCCTTTCCAATAGAAAAGGTATGCTTTAAGGCTTTCCCCACTATGCATGTGTGCTGTACAATGAGGCACACATACAAAGTAGGAAAGCCAAGGTTAATAAAATTGTATTCCATGTTGTGCCTGCTTCAAGGAGGAGCAGAATCTTGGCGCGAATCCCGGTCTGTGATTTTTGGCAGATCGTAATTTGCGTCATAACGGATGGGTGGTTGCATGGGAATACCACTGATGGAATGCCCCCCTTGACACAAAGTAACATAAGGCAGCACATTGCTCAACGTTGTGTTACTTTGGGATGCAAGCCAATGCAAATCTGAATTTGCAGTAGATAAAAAAATCTCACCTTAACACTTTGCTGCAGATTTGCGTTACAAAAATGTAGACAAAAATAACTTCTGATACAGGTGTTATCAGTAGTTTATAAAAGAAGTGTTATGGAGGGGAAAATGGACTAAGAAACCAAAAGTTCAGAGATGTTTTAAGATAAAAGCAAAGTGGAAAATTGCAGAGTGACCCCACCTTACCCCGAGTAAAATGATCTTTCTCCTTCTGTCTCACATCTGTTAATATCTCGATCACAGGTTTTCTACCCTCTCCCTCTGCATCTACCACTCTTTCTCTCCTCACTTAACTCTTCTGCAATCTTCTTTCTCTTCCAACCTGACCTCAGACTCCTCTTTCTCTCTACTGCTCTATCTACCCTCTCTACCTCGTTACCTCAGCTCCCTTTGTTTGTCATGCATCTCTCCCATCCCTATATTTCTACTGCTCCTTTCTCAACTTCACTCTTCTCTACCTTGTTTGAAGTACTTGATCTTTCTCTCTGTTACCAATCACTAACTATCCTCTTTTCTCTTCTTTATTTATTTATCTACCCTCCTCTCCATCTAGGTCTACATCCCCTTTTTGTAGAATCCCCCACCTCTCTATCTCACACTCACCTACCTCTCTGTCTCATTTCTCTCTCCTTTCTTTAACTCACCCCCTTTACCTCACCTGTCTTTCACTCTTTTTCTATCTAAACCTCTTTATGTTCCTAGCCACAAATGTCTATCTCATTTCACTTTACCTCAACTGTTTCTCTCAAAACACATCTTTCTACCACACTTTCCACCTTTCCTTCACAACACCACTACTGTTGCTCTACCTCTCTCAGCCTCTTTACCTTTCAACATCTGTCACCTGCACAATTTTCTCTCTACCCCCTTTTGTAGCTAACTAATCAATTTTCATGTTCTCTCTCTGTCAGCTGAAATTCTCTCTCAGCCCATCTCTCTCTTTACCTCCATCTCTCTACATCTCGCTTCTCTCTCTACCTTTCTCCTACTACTTTCCCCGCCTCACCACCTCTCCACACTTCCTCACTCCTCTCTCTAAATCACTTGTCTAACTCACTTACTTTCTCAAATGTTTCAACTCATTATCTTCATTTCTGTCTCTCTCTATCAAACCTCTCAATTTATCTCTCAATGTGTTTGCTATGTCTCCTCCACTTTCTACCTCAGTTCTTCTATTACACTTCTCTAACCACCTTACTGATTTAATGCTACCTTTATTTTTCAACCTCTCCTCTTGTTATACCTACCACTCCCATTTTTCTTCTTTTGTCTCTCTGTACCTTCTTCTCCAGTTCAATTTACCCTCGCTAAATCACAGCTCTCTTGATAAATCTCTGTCACATATTTTCTTACTTAATACCTGATTTAGAGTTTTGGTAGACAAGTTACTCAATCACAGACATGACATATATCCTGTTGGCTGTACCACAAATGCTACATGATAAAATAGACTTTTAATATGGTGGACGGAATATCCAGCACATTTGTGATGAAGTAACCCATCCTCCAATCTGTACATCAGGCTCTCAGTCTCTGTTTTTAGTTCCCTTTCAAACTTCCCAACCTCACCCAACAATTCCACTCATTATCTCTCTGTCCTTCACATGTCTCTTCTCCAATCTCAAAGCCAGATGTCATTATCTAGCCAAAGTAGTAGACACACAGAAATAGGGAAATAAGTACAAGACGGGGAAATGATTTAAAGAGAAAATGATCAGACTTCTCCCAATGAATGATGAACACCCTCAGAGCAGTGCTTTGACTTTCAGTTTATTTATTAGAAAGTCAATTGTGAAGCAGGATTTATTTTCAATTTCAAATGTATGTCAATTACAGCTAAAATGTGTAATCCTCTATGCATATGTCTTATTTTGATATTATACGTTAGTCTGCTAAACATCTACTATGCCTCTCCTATCATTTCTGGAACAAGCTGTTTACACACTGATTTCAATATGAATTATTATTTCAAGACCATACAAATCTGGATCTGAACAAAAAATTGTTTTACAATGCTTCATTAAAATGTTCTTTCTTTATTATGTGGTTCCCAGACTTCAGTTCTATTTAGGGCCACCATTACTGAATGTTTAACATATAATTCAATATTGTTTGCTATCATGTGGCTTCGAATTAGTAGAATGTAGGTAATTGTTAGAAATTGGAATTCTGGTTGGCTAGAGCTTGTGCCTAAGCCAGGCAGAAACCACCACTCTAGTCAGGGCAAGGGAGTCACATGCTGAAGACACCCCCTGCTCACCCCCTTGGTAGCTTGCTTGGCACGAGCAGACAGGCTTATCTCAGAGGCAATGTGTAAAGCGTTTGCGCAACACGCACACACAGCAGCAACACACTAGGCACACCACAAAAGAAACTCCACGCAAGGTTATATAAAAATAGCCTTTGTATTATCACTTTGTATTATCATAAACACATTAGAAACATAATCACACATTTACACAGTGCCAACTGGCACTAGGCAATATTCACAGGGGAATATATACAGGACCAGGCCAATCGGGCCATGGTCTGAACCATCAGAATGCAGGTAGTAAACATAAAACACAACCAGTAACTACTGGTACAATAATGACCTCAGCATTATTACGTTAGGCATAAAACATATTAGGCCCAAACCTCCTAAGCATAAACACATTATGCAATAGGCCTCACCAGTATAAACACATTATGCAATAATCATTGTGCATAAATCACATTTAGCATCATCCTAAAACATTATAGCATGGCACTAGACATAAAACACTGTATGCATCTCATTAGACATAAACCACATCATGCACTAGCAGTAGGCATCACCTTAGGCATAAACAACCTAACATAAACACATTATGCCATCCCTTAGGATCTTGCGTCCTTCCAATACGCACAGGTACCAACCATGGACTAGATCCCAGGCCTTTCACTGGGGCTCAAATGCCCTCTGTCCCAAAATGTCAGGGCTGGCTGCAGAAACAGCAGAATCCCAAAAGTGCACAATGGCGCAGGCCTAAATGTGGCATCTGCCCTAATTGCGGTGCAACTGTGCTGGCAAAAATGTGGGTACTGGCACTCACTGTGCCCTCTGGGCCCCTCTAGGTCCCCACTGGGATTCTCTAACTAATTATGCCCAACGTTGCAGCTGCCCACTGTCAAGTGGGGCAGCTGGGGGAAATGCCTTGGCACAACAGTGCCCTGGAACCCTCTATCGGTCCCAACAATTGTGCCCAAATGTTGCAGCTGCCCACTGTCAGGTGGGGCAGCAGGGGGGAAATGCCTTGGCACTACGGTGCCCTGGGAACCCTCGATCGGTTCCTACAATTCAAAAGAGAAGCCCCGCTCACCGGGGCTTGGCTCCAGCACCTCCCGTCTCTCCTGCATGGGGAAAGGCACCAGCAATGTGCCTTCACACACCCCCCTCCACCGGACTCCCAACTCGGCCCCCCCCCTCTGCAGGCTTAGCTGGTCTCCACTGCAGGGGGAAACTCAGCTCTTCACCCGGTCCCTCTCCTAGGACACAGCTCTTTAAGGTGTAGCCCGCAAGGCTCTGGATTGCCCTCGGCGGCGGGACTTCCTACTTCCTGCTTCCGGGTCTCTGCTGCTGGAGGCTCCACCCCCAACCAGGCGAATTGCCTGACTTGCGGGGTGTCGGTGGTGACTTCTCTGGCTGCGGCAATGTGTGGGGTGGACACTAGCCTTAGCAATACTCATATAAGCGGGGTGGGCACCCGCCAAATAGCACCGCATTCGGGGTGGGCACCTGCTGTTTTAAATATCCATAAAGCAGGGTAGGCTCCCGCTCGGCACCTCAATGCGGGGTGGGCTCCTGCTCCTCTCGGCATCCAGTTAGGGGAATCCCCACGTCGGGATTCCCAGGACGTAAGTTGCAGCTCAGTGCTGCAGAGCCCACGTGCTCTTCTCTGGCAATTTGAATGTAGCGTTCACGAGGTGCTGGATGAAAAAAGTGCTTATAGGGGAAGGGAGCAAAGCTGGGCCCAGGAAGGCCAGCACACAGGGCCCTCCAGCAGGGAAGCAGTCCCTCGTGGCGGTTGCTCCTGAGTCCCAGCAGCAGCAACAAGCCCCCAGTCACAAGAACAGCTCCCCACATGTTGTCACAGCCTCTACATTCATATTATATTCCTCCTTTGTCTGCGCTGACACAGGGGTTTGGGGGAACCAGCCAAACTGGTTCAGGGGGGAATTGGAGCACTTTATTTACAAGGCTCCTCTTTCCCTTTGTCAGATGGGGGCTCGTCATCAGACACACCACAGGGGGGCAGAGCCAGCATTCGCTAGGGCAGGTACAATCCTATTCAGGGACAAGGGACTACTCTTCCCACTACTTCAAATGAAGATGTCTCATTCAGCCTAGTGCTAACTCACCCTGCCCCTCCTGGAGCCACACACACCTCACCAGCCCCTGTCACTCAAAAGCCGGACATGCATTTCACATCAGGCAGGCAGACACATAGCACACAGAAATGCCAACTTCTAAAAGTGGCACTTCTTAAATAGTTATAATAAATCTGCGCACACCATTGCGCAGCATTTATTACCACTATTCCAAATATAGCAAACTTGACCACGCTGCTCTTCTAATATCAGGAATTACCACTGTGAGAGTCAGAAACTGCAGATTAGGACATTTGAAAGCTGACAGCGGCAGGCTTAAAACACTGCTGATTCTCCATGCTTTTAATGAAGTTGTTACATGTCAATGTTTATATTGATTTCAAGAAACACAGGAGGTGGGCGAGCAATGGAGGAGTGGGAGGGGAAAGGCAGAGGGGAGTGGGCAAGGTAAACTCTGGACAAGCTAGAGATTGCGGGGGTTGCATAAATATATATATTTTAGAAAGCCAGGTTGGGGGAAGCAATGGTCAGGGTGGGGGTGGAGGAAAAAAGGCATTTTGCAGTCATAACCACAGTGAGGTTGCACTTTCCCCAACCCACCAGACGCCTACACTCTGCCTCACTCTCACTCACACACACTACCCGCATCCACAAAAGCATAACTGGAGGTCGCGCATTCTCCTACACCGTACCCAAGACAGACATGGAATAACCTCCCTCAACACATCAGAGCCTCCTCCTCACATCTTGAGTTCCGCAAGAAAAGGAAGACCTGGATCTTTGTGTAAGCACCTTGGGGACCACACATTTACACACCTGCCAAACGCCTGAATACCCACACAGGTGATTAGTGTGTTAGACAAATCAACATAACAGGGAGCAATATGGAGAATGATGGGTGGAAGAAATACCACACGAGGCCGAGAGCAAGGTGAAAGCAATGGATGAGGTGGGGTTTGGGAACAACACAACGCACATAGTGGCTGGTATTTGAGGTGGAAGCAGCATTTGAGAAGAAAGCAAGAAAATGGATCCATTCCCTTGGAGTCCTAACAGAAGAGGAAATCAATTGTTCCCTGAAAGTGAGCAGGAAAAGGAAGGATAAAAGTCATTCTATCCAAAGGATTGTAATGAAGCTATGCTCTAGGTGATGGACACATACAAGAAGAGGAAAGAAAGCAGTTGAATAAAATGCAAGCAAATGAGTCACAACCAAGCCAACCACCAATGGAAAGCAATCAGCCGGCTGTAAACTCAATGTGAGTTTGTTATCATTCTCAAGAGGTCTTTTGACAACAGACATCTAAATGCTGACTGTTAGCGAGACCTAAAGATGGCAGAAGATCAAAACTAGACAAGTTATACTTCGATCAATATCCGTCAGGCGTTTTAAATTATTTATTTGACAATCCATAGCTTTAAGAATTTTATAAAATAGTTACTCTAAAAGCATTTTCTCATAAGATAGAGGATTCTTCACACAGTCACTTTCAATTGCATGTCAGATACTAAAAGCGGGCAATGAAAGTACTCATTTCAGTAAAAAGAATGAAAGCGAATATATTAAGTTCTTGTAAAGATTTCTTAATTTTAAAATCACTATTTAAAAAGTTTAACACAATCAGGCATAGAACATCAGAATGAATCAAGCAATACGTTTAATCCACCAATTCAGGCGCTGGTTGAAGCAAACATTTAAAGATTTAGGGCGTGAGGAATGGTAACAAAATTCATCCTATTGAGTGTGAAGAGGTAACATTGATACTTTCTTCATTGTTTGCTTTCATTTAGCAAGAAAAGAATGTGGATAGATCTCAAAAGTCAAAACACCCTAATAAAACAGAACAACAAAAACGCCCTAAAATTATGCTCCACCTTGCTTACTTTGTTATTATGATTGAGGTTTGATAAACGGAAGAGTTTACACTTGGACTCGAATACATTCCCCTCAGGCAAGACAGTACAATTAAGTAGAAACTCCCACCTTCTTCCGACTCACACATGCCGGTGGCTACCAGAGAGGAAATTAGACTCTGCCTTAAATAGAAGTTGCAGCTGGTCTGTGACTCTTAAATGCTTCTCTGAAACAGCAATTTCCGACCCGCTAGACTTTGCCTCATGCACAATTCCCCATCTCCCTCTGATGTTGAGATGCTGGTACTTCAGAGTAAGTAGCACCCCCTCTCTCCCCCCCCCCCCCACGGCTCCTAGAAACAATGCCACACCCCAAGGATGAGAGGATAGGGCGTCTTAACCATAACTCAACAAGGCTTATGAGATTCTTATCAAGCACTATCCAAGTGGAGGCCTGCTATGTTTACACCTGAATAGCCTCTATTGGTTATCTCCAAAATGACACTGGGCCTATGATTATTTTCTGTGCATCTAAATTGTATAGTATATCCTTAGTTTCATAATTATGCATGTAAGAGTGGGAGAGGTGTGGAGCAGCGGCCAGTGTGGCTGAGTCCGGAGCGCGGGGCTCATGGATCGATCGCCGGCGGCATCTCAGCACCACGTGACTCTGGCCACTCAAGGGGTGATATGTTTGCGCTTTACAAATATGGATTATTACTGAGTATTCCACTCAGACATTATATTGAAACCATAACACAACCATGCTCTCCATTTGGTCTTGCATCTCTTCAAAGACTTTTAAACTTGTGGAGGTGTCCCACCCCTCTAGTGGTGTTGACAAAAACTGGAGTTTTGCACAACACCCTACTTGGTTGATTGTAACCAAAAATTGTCGTTTTGTACGACAACTCATCCGTGTGAGTGATGCCAAAAATTGTCATAGTGCACAATCCCTCCCTATTTGATATGCCATCAAAAATTGCTGTGTAGGGCACTGGTCTATGTGAGTGTCATGAAAAATTGATTGTGAAAACCAAGGAAAGCATTGAATGTGCCACTGCTCGTTGTCAAAGTCTGCTTGAGCTCATCAACATGAAACAAGGCATGCTTTCTATTTGTGGATGGCTCATGGACTCCTGAGTGCCTCATCGGGCTATCTAAAAGACCAGTGTCCGTGTTTTACTGTGACATGTTGTAGGTTTCCTGTGTCAATATTTTTTAATTTCCTTTTGTCCTGTGACTTGAATCTAGGCTTCTGCCATTGTTGCACAATATATATAAATAAGCTAACATTAAATAAATGTAAGCTATATACATCAGAGGGCATCATTATCGTCAACCTCTATTTTGTTTCCTTCACCTATGTCATATGAGGTTTCCGTGAAGACAGCTATGTCTTACCCTCAAATCCCGGTTGGTCTTACCAATCGAACTACTATTACTTCACAACTGGTCATTCTGTAATTTAAAAAACATGAACACAGCCCGATATTCCTGCTTTCTTTATGCAAGTACATATTGGGTGCATGGTAGTCTGCAGGAAGGCAGTGCTCATTCATTTTGGGAAAGGCGTGCTGCTTTACAGGATTCACCAATAGGTGTCTCTTGTGTCCATACAGAATAGCAGCCATTGCAAACAACAGCACTTTCTGATTCAAGACGACAGGGGGCAGCTAATGCGTTCTGTGTCCAAATGGACTTCAAAGTGGCCAAGACCACCAGTTGATGAGAAGTCATATTCAAGTGCATTTATTAGTTCATAATCTGCACTGTCTGTGTGTGGGTGATGTGCCGAAATGCTTGCTGTTTACGAGAAATATGCACCAAATAAGTGACTTCTGGAAGGCTGAAGGGGTTCGAGACTTTCCCGGTTATGATCAGTAAGCAATTGTTCCTGCAAGTGAATCTGTATTACATTCTTACATTGTTTAACTGGAGCCACATGTGGCCCTGTTCTGGCCCACAGTCTGGAATGCAGACCCATTTACCTTATGGTGCAGGTAAAGCAGGAGTCAAGAAATACATGCTAACACTTTTTCACCACTTTCATTCATCTATCAACATCATGGATAGTCATGAAAGACGAATAGTTGTTTTTCCAGCAGTTGTGCAATATCAGACCTAACAAGTTTAGCATGCCCGATCTCCATCCTCAAAATTTTAATTTCCAGCAGGTAAGCTAGTGGCAAACACCAAGTAAATGGCAAAGAGGTATTGGCCACAATTGTAGCGCTTTCTTTGAAGTGTCTCCGATAGTTACAGGAATTGCATTTCAGCTGCCAATACTTTGTTGTAAATAAGGCGCCCTCCAAAGCTCAACAATGACCTTAGCTGTAGTAAGTAACATTCTTGCAGCCCCCACAGATGCCATTAAGTGTGGACAATATGCAACATGGAGTTTTAGTCCTAGTCAACATCTTTATTTCAGCAAAACAGCCATAAAAGCACAGCTAAATAAAGAAAAATACATATAGATATAATAAAACAAAATATAAAAACATAATAAATAAATGTTTAAAAAGTCCTAAAATTGCAAAAGACAAAGATAACAAGCTTTGGTAAAGCATCAGTTTCGCCTATGTAATGAATAAAGAGCTGTTTTCATCTATCATCGATCAGGAGAAGGAAAGAGCTCCCTGACACATAACACAGGAGTGGAATGGA
The DNA here is from genome assembly GCF_964263255.1 of Lissotriton vulgaris. NCBI lineage: Eukaryota > Metazoa > Chordata > Amphibia > Caudata > Salamandridae > Lissotriton > Lissotriton vulgaris. Next base: position 1,044,798,251 of record NC_141697.1, on the reverse strand, counting down.
TGGGGCATAGTGGCCAGAGCTGCTGACTTGAGCGCTGAGGATCCCGGTTAGCGTCTCAGCGCAGCTGTGCAACATCCTGCGATTCTATGCAAATCACGTAATCTCTCTGGGTGATATATTGTAATATAAATATGCTGCAAGAGTAAAAGGCAAAACTTTATGAACATATAATTCCACTAAAGCGGATGCTACCAGTATTTCGATGGTGGGAAACTGATTAGAGAAGCAGACGAGGAACAAGCATTGGTAAATGCAGGAAAATATGCTACAGCCAATAGAAATGGAGGAAAGATAAGTGGCATGCACAGGAACCATTGAGAAGCCAGGAAAGAGAGGAGGTGGGATGTAAATACCTTTAAGATTATATTAAAAACAATAGATTTCTCTGTGCAAGCGAAACCTAAAGGGAAGGTGGGGATATACAACATTTCTAAGATTCAACGCTTTAATGTCACCAACATTCATTAAAAACTTACAAGGTGCTGAATTATCCCCACAATCATAAAGTGCATATAGCAATGTTGGGGAGTTTTAGTAGTGCATTGTCAATGATGCTTTCGACTGATGGAGTGATAGTTTGTGATGTACCTTCTACACATGCAAAGCATATCTGGAGCTCTAAGCCAGCTCATTGTCATGCGTGTCTTCTGTGCCTGGGTAGCCAGTACTGGAAAATAATGTCACAGGAAAGTGGTGGATGTGGGCAAAGCAAGTGACAATGGTTGTGCTGTAGATGCAACATTGGCCTACCAGCCATTGTGTACCACCACAAAACCCAACTCAAGTGTTTGGGAACGTAGTCAGTTCTCTACCACTTGTTCCGTCTTTCCTGTGGGTCAGCTTTTTTGTGCCTCATACCACCAGATATCTGCATGCACAAACGGGTTTGTGATGAAGAGCATTCACCTGTTGCAAACCCTTCTGGTGCAGTCAGCGCTCTGAACACCGGTCCACATGTCCACGATGAAATGGAAGATCCAATGTCCAATGATTACTTATCACATAAAGTACTTGATCACATAACTGAGTTTCATCTGTATTTATAAAATTGTTTTATCTGAGAAGCTGCCAACATGGATCGGTATTTGCCCTCAACTCCCTAAAACCTTAATTTTCCTATCAACTGTATAGCTGACTTTCTTTATGCAGCTGCATAGCCATTTTATCACTGAGCACATTTAAAGTAAATTTAGTTCCGGGGTAAAGTCTGCTTGCACAGATATGAATTGTATGCATGTTCATATCTTTAATGCTACCCTACCCTATGGGTGTTTACGGACTGGTCAAGCACCTGTAATTGTTACTGTCAGGAGATAGCTTCTAGGTTGCTTGTATGGGGAAGTGTCAGCATTCTGCTGAGTGCACATTAGAGATGGCTGCTTTTCGCCTTCACCTCAATTTTTTATACCATCCATTAGTACGACTCCATACAAACCATTGACCATTGGTCATATTTCTATGACACAGAGTGTAGGTGGCACGATACAGTTGTCACTCAACCTGCATGGTAGACATGTACAGTAGAACCCTGCATACATTTGTTAAGTGCTGAACAGAAAGGGAACTAACGTACAGTGGGGAACTCCATGGTGCAGAAGTGCCACTGGTATTGTTTGGATTTTGGCTGCTCACAGAGACCAAATATCTAGTACAAGTACCCTTGCTGGCACTGCTCACTGTAAACTATTATGAATTTATAATTAATGCGTCTCAGCTGCCGTCCATTTGAAAGTGCATGGAAGAAGCTGTACCCACCAATGCTGGAGATTGTGCGTGCAGCACCGACATGGTCGCTTGGAGCTGAAGCTCCATGACAACCCCACACGCCATGCTCCAGACATCAGCTTAACCACACTCTACCCCTCCACAAACGAAAGGATCCGGCATCGGAACATGTTCGGAAACGTTGGGCTTAAAACCACCACTGTAGCCTGAAGAATCAGCCCAGAATCAGCTGTGAATTGATTTGGGCTCCCGCAAGCAAAATGGCGCCTGCCGCGAGCAGACCTGTAGCGGATTGCCCTGGACCCGGAGTTGCGCTGCAGGTGAGACCCAGAAGCTGGAGTTGGCCCCCTGAAACATTGTGCAAGCACAGCATTTAATAATTTGGAGGCTGACCCAGCTGCGATGAACTTGGGCAGTGGAGCTCACAAGTGTGGCCTTTGTTGCTGAATGGATGGCACAATTGCGGAGAGCGCTGGAGCGGCAAACTGGATTTTGCAAAATGGCGCCCACCACTTGTAGACCCGTCTCGGGCCGCTTCATACCCAACATCAAGTTGCTTGTACGCCCTTGAAGCAGCAGCAGGCTCCGGAGTGCTGCACCCTCGGATTTACAACTGGGGTCCGCGCTGTTCTGTGTTGTACAGTGGGACTCGGGAACGAGAGTCCGACATTAATCCGGTGGTCACTAGGGACGGGCACCATTTTCCTATTTGCCCATTTCTATCATGCGACTGCCCTTCCTCTTGGCCCTAGGTAAGCTCTGCTGCCTGGATCATTTAGCGAACTACACAGGGACATAAGTTATGCCGGGGAAGCGGACCACAAGTTTTCACGGAGGACCCCTGAGAGTTGGCATAGAGCTTTGAAGCCGGGCGCTTGACTTTAAAATGATACCAAAGGGGATGATGGACGGAGCCTTTGAGCAAATCAAACACTCACCCCAAGTCAGCTGATCTAGGTTTAATCCATCATCATTCTTTACCTCACTCCAACACCCCAGTTCAGACATGGCCATATGCAAATCAGTCTTACCTTGTGCCTCATGGGAACAGTCCTGCCCGAACTGCCAAGCCATGTCTTCCCTGGACCAGAAACAAGCATCCTGGGACCGGTTTCGGGTTCATAACCCTCATCAGCCAGTCTATCTTGAATCCGGTGGCAAAGTGAGCCAGAGACCCACGTCTGGGCACACCCTGCCAACTTAGGGCGAACAAAGCGATACCAAAGGGGATGATGGAAAGAGCGTTTGAGCAAATCAAACACTCACCCCCAGTCAACTAATCTGGGTTTAATCCTTCATCATTCTTTAGCTCACGCCACCACCCCAGTTCAGACGTGGCTGTATGCAAATCAGTCTGACCCTGTGCCTCATGGGAACAGTCCAGGCCGAACTGCCAAGCCATGTCTTCCCTGGGCCGGAAACAAGCATCTTGGGACTGGTTTCGGGTTCATAACCCTCATAAAGCCAGGCCATCTTGAATACAGTGGCAAAGTGAGCAAGGGACCCACGTCTTGAGGCACAGGGTCAGACTGATTTATATATGGCCATGTCTGAACTGGGGTGGTGGAGTGCTTAACCAGTGCTTAACCAGTAAGACCTCCCCACTGATCTTGCTTCTACGGCAGCCATCTACCTGCCTGCAGAGCTGCCTTCGCCCGGAGTTTCGATCCAGGTCAGGATAAATGTCTTTACCTATCACTGTGATCCTCTAGAGGACTCCCATCTCCATGCTGATTTCCATACTTGGAGGTTCTAACCCCTGGTGGTGGGATTTGCCCCGTTATGATCCCACACCCTCTCTGCCACGGGAGACAAGCTAGCCTTATATCCCACCAGTATGATGGTTTAAAGGGGAGTCAGACCAGAGTCCCTGGCCCTGCATTTCTAGTAGCCTCCTGTCCACAATCTGATTGGATTATCTTCACTCGACTTCCGTAATATTCGCCCTCCACTTCTTTGCGCTATCGCTACCCTAGTGCCCCCTCCTCTCCCTATCATGGCTTCCATTCGAATTAAGTCGGAAGTTAACTGCTTCAAAGTCATTTATCCCCCTAATTTGTCCAAAACAGCAGAAAAACCTTTCAAGCACAACACCACAGTTCCCTGATTACCTCTTTGCTGATCAATTCCATAATGGGTGCCTATGGAAACTCAAAAATGGCTTAATTTTTTTCACTCACGATATCCCTTCCTGGTCTACCAGATTCTTCAATTCCTTCAACGTGTCCTCCTCCTCATCTATCCCGAATGGACAGTGGCTAAAATTGTCTCCCCTCCGCTAGCTTTAATGGCTCTCTGTCACCATTACACTTTACAATAATGGCACTGTCATGATACAAGCTACAGACTCCTGTCTCTCTCTCTTTGACCATCTCTTCCACTCCCTTCGTCCAACCCATACAACTATGATATCCCTAGATTCTCCTTTTCGCTTCTCTCCTTTCTCCCTTCGCCCCCTTAACTTCCCGATACTCCATCAGGCCGCGTTCCCAGGAGTCACAGACCTACTTTTGTTCCCCTCTACTTTTGCTCCCTCCTCTCCCACTCTTCCCCCTGCCCAATATGTTCCTCCCCCTATCTTGTCTGCCTTGCCTCTAGCATCCACTTCCCCTTCCCACCCGCACCTACCCAATTCTCTGACGCTTTCGCCTCCCCCTAATCCAACCAACCTCCCCCTTCTTATTCCACCTGTCTTACAACCTGGTCTACCAATACACTTTCCTTACCTTCCCCCTTCACCTCATCCCTTTCCGCTCTTCCCCGTACCCTAAATTCTTCTCTTCCACCTCCCTTCTCCCTTCAACCTCCCGTCCCTCTTCCTTTGCTTCCTAACCATGTCTCCTTCCTCAACAATTCCTTTGTCGCCCCCTCACGACACCTGTTACCTGTCCCCCCTCATTCACCGTTAATAACCTACAGTACAATTCTCTCTTTTCTCCCCATACCTCTGGCCTTCCTTGGACCTGCCTCCCTTTCCCCCTGTACAACCCCATCTCCTCTCTTCTCCACATACCTTTGGCATTCATCTAACCTCCTGTCCTCCCCTCCCTGTTCAGCCTCTTTTCCTCTCTTCTCCCCTTACCTTTGGCCTTCATTTGACCCCCTCCAACTCCTCAACCTTTTCCTCCTATGTATGATCTCTACTCTTCCCCTCTGTTCAACACCAGTAAAAATATTTCTGTTCTCACCACTATTTTACCATCCACTCCTATCGCCCACCATCTTTCTCCACCTTCTACCCTTGCTCCCCAACTCCCCACCCATATCTCCAACCTCTCCCATTCCTCTCCCTCTGCACTTCCTCCCTCATCCCTTTTCCCCTACCCTGCCCCATCCTCCCTCACTCCCTGCACTCGCTTCCGTTTCTCGCTCCTCCATCCCTCCCCGTCCCCACTCACCCGCTACACCGCCACCCTTATCCCGTTCCCCCACCCCTCCATCTCCTCCCTCACCCTTCGCACGCCCGCCCTTATCCATCGAGCCACCCAACACCCAACACTCTGGGCTCAGCTCTCCTCTCCCTGGAAAATAAACTTGATTCTCTCATCCCTTCTATTTCCCAGCTTGTAGCGTCCATCTCACTTTTTACCGCCAAGATGTACCCTTTCCCTAATATCCTCCCGAGGAGTTCCATGCTCCCGCGCCCCAATAAATCCAACCACAGTCTGTCCTCTACATACATCTCCAACTTACTAGCCAGCTACAAAACCACCAGCGTCACTCCCCCTCCACCTTCCTCTCCTAATAATTCTACGCAGTTCACTATTCAGACCATCTCCTCTGTCAGAACCTACCAGCCTCCCTCTTGCTGGGCACCCTCTTTCAAGAATCTTATCCCTATCTCCCTTAACAGCACTACACCCCCATCACCAAAACAGTTGTGTCAGAGCTGCACAGCTTGCTCGGCAACTGCAGATCTGCAATCAAACACAAATTGGAAATTTCTAACATTATCACCCTCCAGAATCTTGACATGTTCTTCCTCACTGAAACCTAGTTTAATGACTCCTCTCATACTTTGTTTGATCTTATGGTACCCACTGACTACTCTATCCTCAGAAATGACAGATCAGACAAAATTGGAGGCAGTGTCACAATCATCTACAAGAATTCCCTTCAAATCAAAGCCTTCCCTGTCACCCTTTTCCGTACATTCAAATACCTGTCCCTAGAACTTCAAATTAATCATGGCTCCCCATTTAGATTCCATGTCGTCTACCACCCGCCCGGTACCTGCTCTTCCCTTGTGGAGGAACTCACTGACTTCATCAGTGACCAATTTTCTCAAAGTGACAGGCGGATCTTCCTGGGTGACTTTAATCTCCATTGGGGCTCTTTGGAAGACTCGGCTGCCAACAAGCTTGCCACCTTTCTCTCAGCCAACGATCTCTTCAAACATTGCTCGGAAACCACTCATTCCAAGGGCACAATTCTGGATCTTGTTATATCCAAAGCAGACCTGCTGACTACTGCTTCTCCAACCAAGTAGACTGATCTGACCACTTCCTCGTTTCCTTCTGTGTTCATTATTCGCACGTTATAACTCTCGACAAACCTAAATGAGCTACTACCTGGTTCCTCAACACTAAACACATTGATCTTGACACTTTTTGTGATTCTGCTATGCGGTCACTTCCTAGACTTGACCCTAATGTGGATGTCAACGTTCTCACCTCTCAGTGCCTCTCAGTCCTAGCAGTCAAAATCAACAATGTCACCCCACTCCAAAGCAAAAGGAAAAGACCCATCCCCTCAGCACCTTGGTTCAATAAATCTCTCTACGGTGAAAGGAAAAACCTTAGAATCCTGGAGAAACATTGGAGAAAATCTCCTTCCACCTCCAATCTCTCTCTGTTACGTTCAGCAAGATCCATATATCACATTGACATCCTCCATGAAAAAGCATCACATTTCAGATGCCTCCTTGACTCAGCCAAAAACAGACCCAAAAAACTTTTAGACCTCATCAAAAACCCATACTGTTCTCCCTAACTACTAAGCCTGAGGACTCCACAAGGAAAGCAGTGGTGTTCGCTATTTTCTTTGATGAAAAGGTCAAAGCACTGGTGGATCAAGTCGCCCACCCCACCCCCTTTGAGGAACGGAAATCCTTAGTCACCTAGCAATACTTTGACATCATCTCGGAAGATGACCTCCTCAAATGCATCCTCGAGATCAAACCATCCAACCACTCTTCTGACCCCATCCCTAGCGTCATCGCCATCGATTTCTACACCCATACTCTCTCTTACTGATCCCGGCTTGGTAATCTCTTCCTCAGTTTAGGCTCCCTCCCTGTTGCCCTTAAATCCGTACAGGTTACCCCTCTTCTAAAAAAAACCTCTGCTGATGTGAACGACCTCAACAACTTCCGCCCTATCACCAGTTTCCCTTTTCTTTCAACTCTGGGAAATCGTGTCTTCTGATTCTTCTAGACCTCTCTGCAGCCTTTGACACTGTTAATCATAGCACCATCCTCAACACTCTTCAACAGAAAATGGGATTGGATGGCACAGTGCTTAAATGGTTTGCCTCTTTCCTCTCGGACAGATCCCAAATTATTAAGATAGCGAGCAGTGTTTCTTCTCCATTGGCTGTAGGTCAAGGCGTCCCTCAAGATTCTATCCTGGCACCCACTTTGTTTAATCTCTACCTGTAACCAATAGGGAACCTCCTAAGCAAATCTGGGATCCATTACCATCTTTATGCAGATGACAAGGTGTCTTCCGCACACAATCTCTCACTGCTCAACTCTACTCTACTCAACTCCATTCACAACTGGATATTGGTTCACCAACTCATTCTAAATCCAGCAAAAACTGAATTCCTCCTCCTTTCTACCTCTCTCACCTCCTCCCGTTCAATCGTGGATGGATCAGCTTTACTTACTTAACAACAAATCCATCATTGTCGACAGCGCTAAATCCCTAGGTGTCATTACAGACAAAAGACTCAACCTAATGTCCCACATCAATTCTATTGCCAAGAATGCACGGTACCAGTTGCGCCATCTGTGGGGGATCCGTTGGTTCTTCCCGGAGAAAGACTTAAAAACCTTGGTACAATCGCTGGTTCTCCCAAGACTAGATTATTGCAATTCTCTTCTGACGGCCTACCCAAATCCCAACTCTCCCCTCTCAAATCCATCCTCCATTCAGCAGCTCGCTTCATTTCAGGGTCTAAACAAAGCGACCACGTCACTCCTCTCCTGTCCTCTCTTCGATGGCTTCCGATCGAGGCAAGATGTATTTACAAAACTACCTGCATCACTCACAAAGCCTTGCACAAGTCCTCCCCTCGTTACCTGGCAAATAAACTGAAATTGTACGGAGGCTCTTGACCCTTTTGCAATGCGGAAAAGCTTCAGCTTGAGCCCCCCGTCTTCCAAAGGGAAAGATCGATGGCGCAATCCTTCTCAGGCAATATGGTGAGAATCTGGAACTCACTTCCCCCATTGCTCTGTGCCACCTCCTCTACCTGGATCTTCAAAGCTGATCTCAAATCTCTTCTCTTCCAAAGACACTTTCAGAACTAATACTTTCATTCTCAGGCCCCTCTTGGAAGTTCGCTCTTCATTGTAAATTTGTATTTTTTTCCTGTATATTCCTCACTCCTATGTGCTGTGTTGGATTTTGTGTTTGTGTACCCTTCATTTTTAGTCTCCTGTTTCTCTTTGCAATGGTCTATTTTGTACCACTTTTCTCTTGTAATGTAACTAGCTCCATATTGTACAGTGCTCTGACACCTTTGGGTAATATCCGTGCTTTATAAAAATGCACTAAATAAATGTAATCTCAAAGATAGCTTCGAATGGGGATAGATGTCATACACTGTCCTTGACCAAAGCCACAACAAGAAGATACTGCTGTAAGCAACATATTAGTCATATAGGTAGGACAACAGTAGCATGGCTTTTTACGTTCAAATGCTGAAGGCTGCCTTCCCATTCTCAGTACCTTTTTGTCTGTCAGCACTGTTAATCTTTAGCTCAATTGACTGGCAAATACATTAATAAAGGTCTTCAACCTGTTTTTGCAACTTTTTACAAATTCTTTAGAGTTATTGTTTGCTACAGATTGTAACAGTATTCAGTGCACAGTTCCTACAATACTGTTACAATTACTATTCTCTGGAATGTGCTGCTAAAGGTACCATTTATAGGCCAATCCTATTCAGCACTTGCGCTGTTGGGAAATCTGTTGTCTGTACTTTGTAGGGTCTGACTCCTCCCACAGTTTGGAGTGGCTTTTATCCTGTGTCATTGAAAATCATAGCCTCCAAATGGCTAATGTGTGGTGCATGTGCCATCTTTTTTGGTCGAGCCTAGACAACGCTTGCACTGTCAGGAAATCTGTTTTATGTACATTGTGGGGTCAGACTCCTCCCACCTTTTGGATTGGGTTTTGTGTATGTCCTTTAAAAATCAGACTCTGCAAATGGCTAATGGTGGGTGTATTTCCCACTTTTGTTCCAAAGTTCACTCCCATGGAGTATTGTCGCTGGAGCAAGCAGCAGCCGACGCCGACGACACCCAGCTGATCCTCTCCCTCACCAACGACCCCACCACCGCCAGAGCCAACCTACACGAGCAAGCAGCAGCCGACGCCGATGACACCCAGCTGATCCTCTCCCTCACCAACGACCCCACCACCGCCAGAGCCAACCTACACGAAGGGAGGAAAGACGTCGCCGACTGGATGAGGAACAGCCGCATCAAACTGAACTCAGACAAGACGGAAGTCCTCATCCTGGGATCATCAAACTCCGCCTGGGACGACTCCTGGTGGCCCCCGGCCCTGGGCACCGCTCCCAAGCCAACAGACCACGCAGGCAACCTGGGCTTCATTCTGGACTCCTCCCTGTCGATGACCAGACAAGTCAACGCCGTCTCATCTTCATGCTTCAACACCCTGCGCATGCTCCGCAAGATCTTCAGATGGATCCCCGCTGAAACCAGGAAGACAGTCACCCAGGCACTCTTCACCAGCCGACTGGACTACGGGAACACCCTCTACGCCGGAACCACAGCCCATCTTCAAAAAAGACTCCAGCGCATCCAGAACGCCTCCGCACGACTCATCCTGGACATCCCCCGACACAGCCACATCACCGGACACCTGAGAGACCTGCACTGGCTCCCCGTCAGCAAGAGGATCACGTTCAGACTCCTCACCCACGCACACAAGGCTCTCCACGACCTGGGCCCCAAGTACCTCAACGACCGCATGACCTTCTACACGCCCACCCGCCAGCTACGATCGACCAGCCACGCCCTTGCCACCGTACCACGCATCCGCAAAGCCACCGCCGGAGGAAGATCCTTCTCCTACCTGGCAGCCAAGACCTGGAACACCCTCCCCACCCACCTTCCGCGAACCCAGGACCATCTCTCCTTCAGAAAGCAGCTCAAGACCTGGCTGTTCGAGCAGTAGCATTCCCCCTCCCCCAGCGCCTCGAGACCCTCCCAGGTGAGTAGCGCGCTTTATAAATGCAGTGATTGATTGATTGATTGAGCAGCGAGAATGGTGGCTTCTGCTCTGGCAGGGTGCATGCTTTACTCCGAAAGCTCTTCTCTCAATGCGTATTTTTTTTGTGGCTGAAACACGAGCGCTTGTGTTTTGAGTAGCTGTTGGATTCTGGCCATAACATCATTTTTAGGTCTCGCGTGGGTGTGGCAGCAAAGCTGCCCGCCCTTGGAGAGATCTTGTAAACAAAAAGGGAGCCTAAGCCCCGCCCCTCCCTTCTATTGGGTAGCGTCAGCGTTCATGGTAAACGCTGGCTTCCCATTAGAAAGCAGGGTTTTCCGTTGCCACCCTGCCTGCTTTCGGAACGGCCCCTCCGGACATGGTAGCCTGCATTACGGCCGTCGTGACGAAGTTTCTTCTCTGAAGCTTCGTCACACTGCCTTGTTAGGTCTCGCTAGTTCAAGTAGGAAGCAGCTGCAAAGTGCTGCATGGCCACTCGCTACAGTTATTGCATTTCATAAGCATTTTTTAAATGTTTTAATTCTCCATTAGGAACGTGTATTGTAACACTTGCATGGTCAGCGTTTATTTAGGTGCCAGGTCTATTTACTGTCCCAGTCCGACCCCAGGTGCCGCCTTCCTGGAAGGTTTGGCCGTGTGACTCAGCGCCACATCCAGCAGGTCACATGACTGGCAGTCCGTGCCTGGCGCAGCCACAGACCGTGGGAGACCGCAGTGTGCGTGAGGCAGGTGTGAGGGAGATACAGCAGCGTTTATTTATTTTATGTATTTATTTTATGTGTTTTTATAGCGGAGGTGTCAGAGCGCTTCACAATTGGAACAGTGTGTGTGAGGGAGAGAGACAGCAGCCTCCGTTTGTGTATGGGTAACGGAGAGAGGCAGCTGTGTATGCCTGAGGGAGTGTGTGTGTGCGAGGGAAAGATAAGTGTGTGAGTGTGAGACATCGCTGTATATCTCAGGGAGAGTGACAGCAGAGTGAGAGTGACAGCAGAGTGAGAGTGACAGCAGAGTGAGTGACAGCAGAGTGAGAGTGAAAGCAGAGTGAGAGTGACAGCAGAGAGAGAGTGACAGCAGAGTGAGCATTTGTGGCGGGTCCGGGCTACCAGAGGCCCATAACAAGCATTTCCCCAACCCCATCCCCTAAGGCAGGCAGTTCATATGAGTGCTGCAATCATATGTGTTTTGCTTTGTTTTCTTACATTTTTGTTGCAGGTATCTCAGGAGAAACGGTTAATGTAAAGTCGTGTTGTTGATGCTTTGGTATTATGTAGTAAAAATGTTGGTATATGTTGTTTTTTCATTTACAGGTAATGTGTAATGTAAAATTGTGTTGTTAATGCTTTGGTGATATGAAATAAAGGTGTCAGTATATGATGTTTTGTTACAGGTAATAATGTCATATTTTAGTACGTGTTTCGTTGGTCAGGCGGTAAGGTCATGATTGGTGAGCATAGTTTTTGGTCCGTCGCGGGCATCACCATTTCTCAAATGGGGACGCCCGAGGGGGAGACAGAGGGTCTCAAATGGAACTCCAGGGGCAGTTACAGCCGGTCGGAAGGCTGAAAGAGTGCGGGGGCCAGGGAGTCCTCTTCCAGTAGGCTGGTTGGCCACCCCCGCACACGCATGTGCACAAGGGCGCAAGGATGAGAATTGCAGTGCCCCTTTGTGGAGTTAAGGCTCAGTGCGTAGGGGGGGGCCGGTGGAGATATCCGTCCGTTAAGCTGGACCCCTACGCAACTTTTACTCCAGGGGAGTTGTTTACAGGACATATCTGTTCAGGCTCAGGGCGTAGAGGGGGCTCGGGAGAGAGATCCGTCCGGTAAGCTGGACCCCTTACGCAATCTTACTCCAGTGGAGTCTTTGTAGTTTTTACTTGGATCTGGGGCTGCCAGTCACTGACCCTGACATAGGCTCTAGCAGGGATACGCAGAAAGTAAAGTATGTTCATCTTTTAGATTACAGTAGAAATGCTTATGTATTAGAAACATGTTAAGGTTAGCCAAGTAACATCTTGTACCTATCAATGTATCTGGACTTTCTGCTTAACTGTCATAATGTGAATAATAAGTTTAATGTTTTTATTTTGTAATAAAATACGGCCAGGAGGTTACTCCCCCTAATTCAAAACAGTGTGGTTTGAAGTGCTTATTTACAGGCTTTTAAGTTTGCTAAATTGGAGAGACTGGGTTATTTGTGGAAAGTATTTGCTCCCTACCAGCATGTTCTTAACGGCCCGGTGCATGCCTTAAAACCACAAGGCATAAAGCCGTAAAAAGGCACCCCACCCCAATATGTCTTATATTGTTTTCAGAATGCCTGAACTTCTCATATATATCATATCAAAGTGTGGTTTCTCAGCGAACAAGTTTGTAGGAAGTAATGCGCAAGGAAATAAACAGTACAGTGCTGGTGCACACATTTTCTGCTCTTTTGATGGCATTTCATAAAAACCTGTCATGCAAGACTTGGTGTTGTGAAATTTTAAATCTCGAGCAGGTGTTTACAGCTGGAACATATTGGGCCAGTTTTCTAAGACGGATGGAGGAGGGACACAAAATCCATCAATCAATTGCCAACCACTTTTCTTCTTTCAAAATGTCAACTCTCACACCTGGTTGGCAGAGGAACAAATCAATCTGCCAAAGATCCCATTGCCTCGCCCTCTTATCCGTAACCTGTGGATGGCGTGTCATCTCCAGGGCTGCCCTTTCATTGGTCAGAGAGTGTTTCTGTTAAAATTATTTTAAAGGCAAAACAACAAGTGATGAGACATCTGATTCCAGATCATGCTATTCTGAATGGACCCAGAATTTTAAAACTATACTTGTTGCATAGCAAAAGGTTTAGCATATTTTAGTGATTACATGCTCTTTTATGAAACATGTTTTATTCAGATTATTTAATATGGCTCTGAATTTTTCAATGTTGCTTTGATTTTGTTTCTATTTTAAAACCAGACTGACACCCGCCAGATAGTAAGTAGTTATATTTTGCAACATGTATGTATTAAGCAAAAATAGTTCTTATAGCTGACATAACAAGCTGAATTAGCTTGTGTATGATCTTATTATCGAAGAGCACAGGTGTAATTTTCTGCAACACATAACTTGCATTGTGCACACAATGCATGCAATGTAATAGTACAGGAGTGTGAGGGTCAGACAATCTAGAAGGAGACCTTGGTCATCAGGGGTAGATGCAATCGGGGACCAATAACTCCTTGGCAAAGAAGAGAGTGTTTTCACAGTTTTGCTTAGGAGAGCAGAGTACAGTTGGATCAGATGCATGAAGAGAAAAGTCGGGTTTGATAAGATTAAAAAATGTAACGTGGGAATGGCATTAGTTGGTTGAGCCAGCGTTACACTCCTAAAGTTTGCAGCTGGAAAAAATTTGACAAATTGGCACAAAACTTTACATTGTGCTTCAATTGTGTTTAATTAAAATATGCATATAGATATAATGAATTGCATTGCTAGAGCAGGGCAGCTGCAGCATGGCCGCAAAGCTAGCTGTGAAATAAGTATGGTACAGTTCACACCTGTTTGGCTCACCTTCCTCCATTCAGCAGCTTGCCCCGCCCCCAGTCATCAACACGGAAGATTGACACCATGGGCCTGATGTCTCTGGTGCAGGGTGCTGCAGCCTGGCACAGAGCTAGCAGTGAAATAAGTTTTGTATGGTGCCTGTTATTAATTTGTCCACTGTGGCTGTTTCTCCAAATGTGTTTAAAACTCAGCATATCACAAGATGTATGTCTCTCTCTTCACTCTACCAGACAACTATCTCTTCAACTTTACCAACTAACCACTAAACACTCCCTCTCTCTATATATATATATATATATCTACTTTTCTCTATCTCTCTTTCACTCTCACTAATTCTTTCTCTTTTCCCTCTACCTCTTACATATATACGTAAATAACTATCTTTCTATACAATTTCTCTCTTGTTTTCTATCACTTTCGCACTCACATCCTCTCTCTCACATAAGTAAAACACATTTCCATTACAACACCAATAGCTCTAACTAAACGCGAGACCTATTGCATTGCAAACGCTTGTTACTTGTAGTGATGAGAACAGACTCTGTGATAATCTCCAGGAAGTTCAATTTCAGATCTCTATCTGTTGTTGAATTTGTGCCTCTGCCTTAAGAAGGTCCCTCCTTATTTTTTTGGGCAGGTTTACTTTCCAAATGGCGTACCTATATCATCCATCTTTGCTACTGAATGATTATGAAATAATCTGCGGTGATAGGACTGGTGCTACTGTTGCCCTAGATTGAGGGCATGGTGCAGTGGCACTTTGTGATCTTGGATTTGTGATTGAAACAGCATACTGAGAGCAAATATACAGTGCTTAATCTGTGAAAAAGTAAGTGACGAGCCCTTGTCAGGAGGCCACCGCAGCTTGCATCAACTATTGTCCTTGACAGCACTGCCAAAGCCAGTACCAGCCCAACTAGCAAGCATCACACACCTCTAGGTGTGACAAATTTAGACTATTCCAGGCCCCCATAGCTATATGAATGGCAGGTATTACCCATTTTTAGGGTATATTTAAATAATAAACAACTGTTATTGTGCTTGTCGCTAAATTAGATTGTCATAAATGCTGGTTTTGACAGTTAAGTGCCGGTACTAAGCACTGGAAACCACCGGCTCAAATTGAGCACTGTAAGTATGTCACATGAGCTGATGTAGGTTTCTTAGTTGAAGTGGGAAACTGAATTGTGAGGAGGAATGCATGACCTCCCACCCAGTTAAGCAATCTGGGCCTGATATACAGAGAGACAGTTCACAATCAATGGTTGATCCTGCAGCAATAAAAGAGGCTCATTCAGAACGGTCATACTGGGTCAGCTCTAGGAGGGGAACACAAGCAACCCGTGGCTGGTTTTGGCCTTTTTAATGCAGATTGAGAGCTCCTATTGGAGCTTCTGCACTATAAGCTTGCGTCTTTTCTGGGCAGAACAATTTTAAAACTGTACTTCATATCTTCCTCTGCTGTTGTTTGGGGAACCCGAATTACAAGCTCTGAAGGAGGTGGCAGACAGGACTGAGGCAAAAATGTATAAACCTTATAGAATTTATATTTGTAACATTTATACTGCATTATTAAGTTGCCATTGTATTAGATGTTCTCTATATTTTTAGAATGCAGTGAATATAATGATTTTATGTTATACCAAGACCCTGATTTTGTTTTTTAAACACAAAGTAGGCTTTGCCAATGGAAAATCTATTTAGTCTATGTAGTTAACAACACTCTTAATCCCGAGTGCTATAAACCTTGCGTGCAACACATTTTCGTCTTTCACTTCTAAACATTATGCAAATGTGAATTGTGAAATTTATTTATGTAAATAATGGCTTAGTGGTGAGACAAGGCTCAAGATCGCAGCGTGCGGCCTCATTTAGAGATCCAGAGCTACGGACCTGAAGTGAGGACAGCGTTGCGGGCACAGCTTTGCTGCCTGACTCCCTGTGCCTTCGCCGCAATCTGCGGAGAGGAAACGGATAAGTAGACTCCCGCGGCCACACTTACTGACATGAGGCTCGGCACTAACAGCAGCGGTGGACCGTCTGGCATTGATCGGGTTCTACTGAGAGGCCCCTGATTCACTGGAGGTAGGCAAGGGCTCCTACCTCAACTAACCAGTCCAAATCCCCCATGGAAGACAGCGCGAGGACATGGGTGGCCGGTGAAGCAGCAGCAAGGTAGTGGGGAACCCTCCTTTAATACTGCCTGACTATAAAATGGTGGACTCAGGCCCACAAAGCTGTGTTTTCAAGCCCACACTACTTTGACGCTAGCTTGGACTTTACTGGATACCCAGCGCAAGCACATAAGCATAAAGATACCGAAGATCGGAAAGTAGGTTGCATCCAACTGGGCACCAGTGATAAATAGGGAGTGCCTGACCCTAAGATGGCCACCGCAGTTTGGTCTTCATCCTAAGCATTCCATCCCCTTTTGGGGCTGTGGAAGCCAGCATTGTTTATGTGGCCACAGGCGCCTTTTAGAGAGTGCTTACAGTGGCACGAGGGGAGCATTCAGGAGAAGCTTGGAGTCTGAGGCAGCCCCAGTTCCAGTAGAGATCGCTTCTATGCCACCTAAGAAGGTGACCTCTAAGGTGTCTAGCTACTTTAGGCCTGCGGAGAAGACACAAGCCCAGGAGAAAGAAACCCCGGATCCAGTCATGGCCCTGACCAAGGAAGACCTGCTCAGCTCTTTGAAGGACTTTAAAGCAGAACTCGGCGCTGAACTTAAAGGAGACCTGCAGGCCTTCATGGCTAAATTGAAAACCGATCTCTGACAGCTGCCTGTTGTTTTCAAAATCAGGCCACAACTCGAATGGGTGAGGTTAAACCTCGTCAGACCCCCTTCCACCTCCCATGGAGGGCAATGGTAAGATCTTGTGTCATTCTCGGCACACTCATGGTGTAGTTAAGAGTCCCCAGGAAGCCCAACCCCAACATGGCCAACAGTGGTGACTTTTTTTCCCCCTTGCTGATCTTTTACTTTTAATTACAAAACCCTGCCTGGACTGTGCCCGAATTCAAGAGGACGTCTGGAATTCTCTCGGACTATGGCTCCCCCCCTCCCCCCCACCCGCACTATACTGACATTCCCCTGAGTACACTTGACCCCTACCTGGAAAGCGGAGTTCGAGAATTTTGTCCGACGCCCAGTGGAGCTGCTCCATTCAGCTAATTGAGGAGATTGGCCTTGGTTCATCCCCTGACCGTCAACTGCCCAGCCGGACACTGGACACAGTTTTCTCCCTGTCTCTCCGTTTTGCCCCCCCCCCCTTCATATTCCTGCCTTTTCCTTTTTTTCTTTTCTTTCGATCTTTCTGACCGATGCCCCTTGGAGCTTCCTAGATAGCTATAGGGAAGACTGGCTTTGGATATCCTCCCTGGCCGCCCCTTCCGGTCTTTGGGCAGCTTTCCCTTTATCTCTTATTCCATCTTCCCCCTCATCCACTCCCTTCTCACTCCCCCTCTCCTCCTTCCCTCTCGACTTGCCTCGCCCGGAGTACACATGATCTCTACCCTGACAGCTGAGTACGGGCATTTTGTCCGACTCCCTGTGGAGCTGCTCTGTTCAGCTATTGAGGAGATCGGCCTTGGTTCATCTCCTGACCATCACCTGCCCAGTCGGACCT
The DNA here is from genome assembly GCF_964263255.1 of Lissotriton vulgaris. Taxonomy (NCBI): domain Eukaryota; kingdom Metazoa; phylum Chordata; class Amphibia; order Caudata; family Salamandridae; genus Lissotriton; species Lissotriton vulgaris. The sequence continues at coordinate 1,044,780,869 of NC_141697.1, read as the reverse complement.
TGGGCACAGTTTCTCCCCTTCTCCCTGTCTCACCCACCCCCCTCATTGTATTTCCGGTGCTCTGCTTTCTCCTCGTCGCCTTTCTTTCCAGCTTTCGGACTGATGCCCGTTGGAGCTTCCTAGAGAGCTATAGAGGAGACTGGCTTTGGATTATCTCCCTGGTCTCCTACCCACTCGGTCTTTGGGCTTACCTTCCCTTTATCTCTTTTCCGTCTTCCCCCTTGTCCTCTCCCTTCTCACTTCACCTCTCCCCTTTCCCTTTTCCCTCTCTATTTGTCTCTCCGGACCTTCCTCCCCTCCTTTCCTATAAATTCTCTCAACCTCGTTGTATGTTTACTGTACCTTGCCACGCTATTGTAACTGATGTAATTTGTTGTGCAATGTTCCTCTGTTATAGCGCTCTGATACCTACGGGTCTAGCCAGCGCTTTATAATCCTTTTGATGTACCTTCTATTGCAAAGTTCCCCTGGTTATGCGCTCTGATACCTTAAGGTCTAGATAGCACTATATAACCTTCGCAAATCAAATAAACTACAAACTGTTTTTTCCTGAACGCTGAGACCTGAGCAACATTGCTGATGACCGGTGGAGCTGCTCGACAGCTAATGAGGAGATTGGCCCTGGTTTCCCCAAAGAACGTCACCTACCCAGCTGGACATTGGGCATTATTCCTCCTCGTTTCCCCGCTATTACTCCTTCCTCCCCTCCCTCCTATGAATTTTTGAAACATTGTTTATGTGTACTGTACCTTACTTTGCTCTTGTATCTGATGTATCTTGTAACGCAACGAACCTAAATGTAAAGCGCTCCGATACCCTCTTGGGTCAAGTTTGCGCTATATAAAACTTTATAAATAGATAAATAAAAATGTCTTATTTAATGTAAAGAGTAGGTTTGAGCATATCCATAATCTTTTCCCTCTGACATGTAAATGGTTCAACATGGGTTGCTACCTCAATCAGGTTACATCTAGCCACTATTGCTGCATTCATGTAAACCAGAGATTGTCCTTCTCTCTTCTAAAGACCTCAATAGGTTCATCCTACCCAGGACATTTCCTGTCCCTTCTTGAAACCTTAAAATCATCCTTATCAGACTGATGGGCCCACCCTTCAAACCCATGCATTCATGCCCTATTCAATTCCTCTCATAGAAGGTTGCCCTCTTCAACGCAATCACCTTTCTGAGGTACATGAGTGAACTGCAAGCTCTCATACTGCAAGAACCCTTTTTACAGGGATAAAGTAGTTCTCAGGACTAATCTCTAATTCTTACCCAAGATGGTCTCTGCCTTCCACCTCAATCAATCTATTGAGCTCCCAGTCTTCTTCCCACAACCCAACTCGGAAGCTGTAAATGGTACTTCACACTCTGGACAATAAACATGCTCTACTCTATTACATTTAGAGACAAAGGGCCATATGTATCATTCAAAATTGCGATTGCAAATGCCGAAATGCACAGAATTTCAGCATTTCGATTGCAATGTAGCAAAGTTGGTCAGACTGTCCTTGGAACTTTGTTTTAAATCTCTGACCCATCCACTTGTGTTTTAACCACTTACAGCAGGTCTGCTTTTCAGTCTATGCACAGCCACATGTGCTCTAAAAGGAATATGGTATTTGGCCTGTAAGCATCTGTTTGTTCCAAGCCGTGCTCTAAATTCACTTGTGCCGACTGCCTACCCTCCTCCCCGGAAGCCAGTTTCTGATGCAGGCTTTTCCCTTTTTGATATGTTCTTTCTACTGCATGGTCACTGTTCAGTTCTATGCACACTACTCCTTAATTAAATCCACCCTTTTGGCAAAAAACAATTGAACAATAGAGTTGATGTCCATGCACATTTACACCTAAAGGAGGAGTCACTGAGACCTTGTGACTTGAAAGACTTCTTCTTCGAGAAACAACTTGCAACGTCTGAGCACAATACTAGATGGCAGGACTATGCACTGCATATCTAAAACCACACACGCTATGAACTTAAAATGATCATGCTAGCAGTCATGCTACAAACAATTTAACTATATTCTGTATTTACTTTTGCACCTACCATTCATTATATGATCTTAAATACAAAAAGGTATGTTCTTTCCACGCATTCTTATCTACATACTTTAACATAGCCTAGTAGACCATGATGCAATTAAGGAGCTACTGGTAGCTTCATATTAATTTCAAATACAGAGTACAAAGTTCAGAAAGACAAGAAAGTATGTCACAAACCTTTAAAAGTAAATAATGAAAAACATTTTGTTCTGTATCTTGGACAGACAGTGGAAACCGGAAACCTGAGGTCAAATCCCACCTTCCTCTACTTGACCAAACAGTGATTCTATGCAAATCAAATTTTAAGTGATCCTTATTTTCATTAACTGACAAAATTAGGCACACAACTGATTAATTGCCTAGAGTGTGCATTATATACAGAAAATCGCTCATACAAAGTTTGGTAGAGCATAGAGATGATCCATATATAATGACGTTGATTCCTTCCACAGCCACACAGCAAAATGAATTGTGACGTCTCTCACTCATGGCAAAATCACGTACGATTATATTGATTCTGACGAAGTAGATATTTTATTTTACATTTATAAAAGGTTTAAAATAGGCACAAACAATTCATAAATCCTACCCCTATTTAACAAGATACTTAGCATGAAAGTAAAAATGCAATTTGCCTTTGGCATCACTACAGATAGAAACCAGTACTATTATCAGTTTAGAACCACAGTCTGTGTTATTGAAAATGTTTATCAATATCAACAAAAATATGACTTTTTTGGGTGTTCACCTAATTTGTGTTGAACATTCCCCAGATACCCCAATAGTAAAACAATTTTCTTACCCTTTCTCACATTTATGACTGTGGGCAAATTCTAGTATGTTGCAGATTTACAGACGTATTGAGTGCAATCATGCCAGGAAATATCCAGAGATCCTGAATTTGCAAATTTAGATCTGCAATGTCCGTGTTAAAATTCCAAATTTTGCGCATTTGATTTCCACTTTCATGTGCATATTATTTGCACAATGGGCCAGAATTGTACAAATATGTTTAAACTTTAGAGTAAACAGATGCTAAAAAAGGGCACTACAGTGTTTAAGAAGATAGGTTTTTACAAATTCAGGATACTTGTTCACAATTACAAAATTATCATTAATATCAATATGAATAATAGCAGCAATATAAATCTAGTAATGATAAAACAAATACTAATATTAATAATATAATAAACAGTAAGCTTTGTAATTACGGTGTTGATGTTTACAGGGTAAATTGGTGCTAAACTCTATTTTTTGCCACCTAAAACCAGGGCATAAAAAAACTGAAATTTCAGATCACACCTGTTTGGATTTATAGAGCTGAATTGGAAAAAAACAGTCATTCTAAATGTGTTATCCAGCATTAGGGTTTATGTAAGGAAAGCCTAGGGGAGGTGTTGCTCATGTAAAGAAAACATATTTTAAGAACTATTTTTCACACAATTCATCACAGATCTATACATTTTACTCTGTGGTGGTTGTATTTAACTGAAGGTCTAAGAGCTAATGTAGGTAGCATGGTACCATAGATGTAAAGGCATTTTAGTTTCTATGTGCATATCATATATGAATGATATAAATGCCATGTGAGTTATTACTCTCCAAGGACTTGTATTTAGTTGCATTTTTTGTTTCAGAAAAAAAAAATTGCCCTGTACGGCTGTATCTTTTTTAAACAAACTATTTTTACTTGATTCTCTTCTACCTTATGTATGTTCTGCACTTAGGAGAATATTGCGTTTTTGTTTTCAAGACTATTCAATTATTTTAGGAATCTGCTTATCAAGAAATATACAGCTCAAACGTAAGTTATGTTTTAGTAACTTGAATTGCTTTGCGAAACTAACACCCATTTAGATTCTTTGTATGAAATGTACTTTGAATGAAAATATTTCCATTCACAACATTAGTTTAATGTTTTTCTAAAGTTGATCATTAATCTTTAAACTTTCCTCGTGGTTGCACTTCCATGGATAGGCTGAGCCAGATTTTGTATTCACAAGTGCTATTACAGGGCACATGCATGGCACAGAGCTAATATTAAATTAGAGAAAAAAAGGTTTAGCACTTACCACCCACGGTTTATCACAAAAGTTGTATATTGACTCTAAGGAGTTGACACTTGGTATTCCAGCATACTGCATTCCTATAATTAGGTTACGATAGTCTTCATTCTCAGCCATACTATATGAATGTTGCCGAATAAGAACAAAGTCGGGTCTGAATGATCTAAAAGGATAAATAATTAACACAAAAATAGCTGTTACAGGTAATTATAAATTATGTTTATGATAATACTGCAGTATAGGGCAGTAAAGTGAATACATTTACATTACTTTGGCTAATAACACCTTAGAAGTGCCCACTAAGCTTTTTTTACCACAGCCCCTAAGAATTGTCCATAAGGCTGTGCTGCACTCCAAGTAAGATGCATTATTATTAATGGTGTTAGCACAGCACATATGATTGGAGAACATTGGAGATGTTCTTATTTTGTGACTGAATTATTACAAGAGAAAAACTGCAGCCAATCAAATAAAACACATGGTAGAAATATCCTCTGAAAAGAAACTCTAGATTAGATTACAATGGAACATACAGATACTGATTACGACACAGTGCAGCATAAAATATTTAACGTCCGATCTCCCTGCTTTCCTACCAAGCTAAAGTTCTCAAGAACGGTATCACCCAGCAGCTCACCGAATTCCTGAAACAAAACCACCTAATGGATGCCTCTCAATCAGGATTCCTTGTCAACCACAGCACTGGGACCGCACTGATTGCCGCCACGGACAACATCAGAACACCCCATGACTGTGGAGAAATGGTGGCCCTGATCCTCCTTGACCTCTCCGCAAACTCTCTGCGGCATTCGACACAGTCTCCCACAACACCTTCATCAACAGATTCTATAACATAGGCATATACCTTATGCCTGGTATACAAGACTTTACACAACGCTGGCCCAGCGTTCTTCACTCAGAACCTTACCCCCTATTGTCCATCTAGAGCACTGCGCTCCTCCAGCTCCATGGAACTGGTGATCCCCCAAACTATATCTGTCAACTGGGGTGACAGAAGATTCCTTGTGGCTGCTCCAAAACTATGGAACACACTGCCTCATTCGATCAAGACCAGCACGTCCCTTTGGTCTTTCCGAAAAAACCTCAAAACCTGGCTTTTTAATCAATGATCTCCTAGTCCCCTTGCTGGCCAAACATTGCAGTTACTTAGCGCCGAGATGCCCACGGGCCTTCGTTTCACGCTTTACAAATGTTTCTATAAATAAATAAATAAATAAATATGGCAAGACGCCCTCAAGTGGATTTCCTCTTTCCATACAGGGTGCACACACAGCATCCGACTGCGTCTCTTCACCTCCACACCCAAAGACATCATATTTGTATATGTTTTAATCCTTTTGGGAAAGATACAATTTTGCTTTGACAACTGTAATTGTCTATACAATTGGTAGTTTTATGACTTCATGCTTGATTGATGCCTTGTGACAAAGGTTGCTCTCAATACAGTAGGCTTGATTTGGTTATGGCACAGGGCAATGACAAAGGTTACAGGCTTGGTATTTTTATTGTAAAAAAGGTATGACAAAGGCATTTGTCCAAGCCTAAGTATTGGGAATAACACTTGCTGAAGTCAATACGCCTCTTATGATGGATTGTTATTGCATTGTTTTATGGACTGTTGACAGATCTTGTATTATAAAAAATATCACAGATTACCTTGGTAGGCAAGGATTTTGGTGTTGATCATTCCCTCTGAGAAATCCTGTGGGTAAATGATTTGCACTGTAATAATGCTTTATAGAATAATTTTGGTAGGAGCTTGTTTATTCCTCCTTGATTTGAGTGTAATTTACAGTCTTTTTCCCTCTATGAAAGCATACAGCATGAAGGTCTGGGTCAGCCCACTTCAGCCATTTTTACTTTTCCTATTTGAGACTTTGAGTAACTGTGAAAGACACTGTCTTGACACTTATGACAGTCTACCACATGGTAGCACAGTTTGTCTAATTTATGGATGAGCACAAAAACAGAGGTTTATTAATTTAACCTACGTAAAAATTTAGTAGCACCTGCCACACAAGCCTTTCTTATAACTACTGGTGGCCTGGAATAGTCTGAATTGTCATACTTGCAGGAGTGTGATAGTAGTAGTGTTGGCAGAACTGGCAGGGCAATGGGTAATGCAAGCTGTAGTGGCCTCCTGATGAGGGTCCTGGCACTTATAGTTTTACAAACCAAGCACTGGTCTTATTTCATTTCTGCCCTTCTCCCATTTTAATTTACATTTGTTAGAGCACATTACAACCACTCAGACAGTACAAAAGAATCACTTGGCTGCTGTTAATTTCATATGCAATCTGTTGCATCTTGAGTAGGTACTGCCTCAAAACCTGGCGACTATCATTAAATAGCATTGCCCATGCCATTGAGGAACTTTAAAAGAAGTCTACACCATGCACAATGCAACTCCAAGATGGTCACCTGCTGTTATGTTTAATATTGATGGTTATCACAAGAACATGCATGCCATGTTTAGGTGGCAGCACGTTTTCTTTTTTACTTGAATTCTTTTAATTTATCTTGCATATGTTTTTTAAATTGTTGTGTAGGTTTTCGCGTGGTTGGGTAGCTGGGTGGTTACAAGAATGAGTTGGTAGATGGATAAATGATGGATGTATGCAAGGCTGAGGGAAAGGGTGTGACATATGATGATTTATTGAGTGCCAAAACCCATCAATCAGTGAAGAGGCTCTTTCATTTATAAGCAACCCCTAGAGGCGAGGCCTTCATGTTTGTGCTACTTTAGCAGTTCTGGTTCATTCCTTTATTGTAAATCCTCTGTGTTTTGTGGGCATGCTCGCTGTGTAAGTTTTGAAATTTCTCCCTGTAATATTACTTTCTCTGTTGAATGAAAAAATTGAGAAGGGGCCAATATTTTATAATCATTTCATGAGTTTGTTACTCAATGTGGAAAAGATAGTGACACTATCCTAAAAGTACATGTCCTGCCTTTCAGTTACACAGCACCCTGCCCTTAGTGTCACTTAGAGCCTTCCTTAGTGGGGCTTATGTGTAATAAAAGGGGAGTATAGGACATGACAGCAGGATGCTGACTGCTGCATGTGGAAATGAAAAGAAGTGCTTTAGAATGTGAGATATAGTCTTCTTTTTAAGCGTTTGTTCAAAATAATTAAACAGCGTATCATTGAAGGACAGATTTGACAGCTTCACACTTTTGTACATGTGTCCGTGTCTAATTAAAATACAGGTTCTGGCTTTCTGACATTTTCCGGCAAAACAGCTGCTTTTTGGGCTGGTTGGATTGCTCTGATCCATCCCTAAATTTGCTACACCAATATATTTGCTGCAACTTGCACCATTCTAGACGCATTTCATCTGAAATTGCCTTAAACCCTCCCCTGCTGATGACGGAACCGCTCCGTCATCAGCCGCGGTCGCGCTGTGCTGATGACGGAGCGGTTCCGTCATGGCCCGGCCGCCGCGCCTGCGCGGCGCTGATTTCGCGCAACCGATGCTGGTGACGGAGCGGTTCCGTCACCAGCATGCGCCCGCTGCTCGGCTGCCATCCCCCCTTAGCACTGCGGCGGAATAGCCACCGCAGTGAAGGGGTTAAACCCATGTTCCACTATCCATTATTGGGGGTCAGGTTGTTTGATATAGCCCCATGTCCAGTGCAATATGGGGCTGGCTGGAAAATGTTGCTGTGAGTGACTTTTTAGGTGTTTGTGTAATCACTTAATTGCTTTTGCGTAATTACAACCAATTTCGCAAAACGTACACTATGTGAAATACAAAACAGGTGTTAAGCGCTACATTTTAGCATGAAATGGGCAGTTGCTTTCTTTTTGGATGTTAGGATGCATGTCTCCCTAAAAATTGTACAAAAATCATAAGTGCCGTGAACAGCAACCACTCACATTTTGGCTGTTTGCATTGTTTTTGCCCTCCTATGGTAACATTATGCCATGCAGTTTAATGGCAGAATTTAAGGAATTTTGCTCAAGTGAAAAACAGCTTTCTGAATTTTATACTTTAAGGCAGTGGTTCTTAACTAAGGGATCCCTGGTGGTCTGCGATTCCTACTCAGGCCATCTGTGATTGCTTAGAAAATTAAATATTATTAATAGATTAATAGATTAATAAAGTGTACATACGTAAAGATGCAAAATGTACAGTTGAAAACTTTAAAACAATCTGTAAATGTGAAGGAATTTTAAATTGAGGCAGAAATTAAGTTAGCATCCTCAGATTGATTTGTGGGAGTAGTGCACGTGCAACAAACATAATATAGATTGAATGATTAGTGGCCTCAATTAAATGTATAAAATCTCCAATCTTTCTATTAAAATTACAAGGAAGATTTTTTCCAATATTTGTGTGTGAATTAAAACAATATTTCATAAGTTTTTTTATTATGCATGATCGTTTCAGTATTTTTTTGCATTGTTTTGCAGTTCAAATCACGGAGAATCCTTAGGCTGCGGTCCCCAGCTTCCAGTAATGACTAAGAGGGGGGTAGTCGGATTGCAATATTGATTCAAAGGACCACCCCGGGTTCCACTAATGGTAAAGTGGTGATCCACAGAAGTCAAAAGGTTAACTGCTTTAAGATCTTTCCGAAGTTACTGGGTCCACATAAAAAGGGCTCACCCTACATACAGTGTTTGGTTTAGAAATGTGCTGGTTTGTGAGAATCTTAAATATTTAGGTTTGCTGTGCTGATTATTACCTATACCACTATACCTTCTGATGCTGTCGTCTTTAAGAACAAAGTCTGGGCTATTTTTGTATTTTTGGTTGCACACAACTACAAGCTATAAATCAGAGTGCTTTAATTACACAGAGCGAAATACACAAGCACTGCCCCTTAAAATTAAGCACTCTATGGTTTGGACAGGAACAGGCAGCCTAGACCTAAAATATGGGTGTCTAGTGTTTATTTATTGTCAATATGCATGGCTTAATGTTTGTACACATCGAGTAGGATGAATCTTGGTTAAATCCTACTTTGCATTTTAAGTTGTGTAATTATGTAATTATGTGAATATGTAGATAGGAAAGCAATTATATCCTCAGACTATTTACTTTGTCCAATATTGTAAAATATGCGCGACTTTAACAGTAAGCCATTGTAGTGATAACGACGACTGTAAATTCGCACCAGTATACCGTCAAACTAGAAGAACGTTGATGTGGTCTCTCTGGATCTGCAGCTGCTTTTTGCTTCCTACCCTGGGAATCGAAAAGAAAATTGTGGGATGTGATTAGAGTGATAGGGGATTTAAGGTTCTTATTTATGACTGCATACAATGCCGCTCCTCATCCACCACTCAACGGCTCAAAGAGGAGTCGAAGAAATTCAAATAAGTATCAGCAGTATGTTTTCAGCCTCACAGCACTGATTGGTCTATACCACTAATGTCGCCTAATGCAGTCTATTAATGTTGTGTCTTAAGAGCTATTCTTTCCTTCCTTGCTGCTTTTATTTTTGTATTTATTTGATACACATTCATATAACTGTGAGCCAGAGAAAAGCTTCAAAATGTGAATTATAAGACAGTACCTGGACGAGGGAAATACAAAACAGACTGGGATAAAAAGGCAAGAGCTAATATGAAACAGTAGTAAATCACAATGTAAGCTTGAAAAACGAGGTTAACCATGTTTAAAGAATTCTAGAGGGGATGTCTGCAGACCAATGGAGGCTCCTCCGCAAGGGCGGAGGAGCGTCGCCACACTGCCTGACTCAGAGCCAGCAAATGTCAAATAGAAGGATGATTTTGCATTCTTTTATTTTACATTTTGCTGGCTTTTAGCCAGCGGTGTTGGGAGGGGTGGGCGAGGTATCGGAGGGGGGAAAAGAAGTGCCCGTGCACTCCACTCCCTAAGCGCTCATGTGTGTTTGGCCGGCCAACTCAGGTCGACCAAAACAAACATGCGCACTTAGGTTTTCTCCAGCTCAGCTGCATTGCGAAATCCCACATACTCCCTGGTCAGAGCTGGTCGTCTTTCATACCTGCTCAGACCAATCACCACGTTGCAAAGCGCAGCCCTTGGACAGGGAGTCTGCCCCAGGGGCTGCTGGGACCCAGGAAGAGGAGGGCACAATGAGAAGGCACACTGGAGGCAGCCGGCGGTAAAACATAAGTCATTTAAAATATATATATTGTACCATCCCCCCACAACGCCTCCTGCGCTACCCCACACACCCCACCACCCTTTGCTTATGGCGCCTGTCACTGCTACAGACGATTCTAAAGATGCATGCATCTCGTTCACAGCATTTTGTTGCCAACCCTCTGCTATCTTACTTAATTTGGCATTAAATGAAGATCAGATTCCTTGTTGGTTCATAATGTGAGGCGATAGAACTCAGGTACTCAAGGGGACAGATTTTGATGAATTTCGTACAGGGAACAGAGAACTTTAAAAGTGATTCTTTCTATGACAGGGAGCCAGTGCAACATTTGGAGCATTGCAGAGCTAAGATCACACCAAGAAATGCTGAAAATTAGCCTCAAAATTAGTCTCGCTGGGTAGATCTGAAGGACTTGGGGGTCGTATAGATAGTTTGACTATGAGGTAAGACAAAATCATTACAAAATCATTACTATTAAAGTCTTGATTTAGTTCCATTGGGAAATGAAAGAGTAAAAAATAAAACAAAGTAGATCAAGGTCTATATCCATTAGCGATTATTATTATTTTATTTTTTATTTTTTTTATTAGGAGTATTTGTTAAACAGCCTCTAGCCCAGGGGGAATGGAGTGTTATATGTAGCAGAAATAAATACATCAGGATAGATGTGTAGTGTACTTCCTATTTTCCCAATAGGCTCTGCGCATTGGAATAACATAAACAGCAGTGTAGACGTAGGACTGAGGTAATCTAGGTCTCTACTGACTATGTTAGACTTAATTTAGGTTTGCCAGCTAGCTCAGAGGTCACTAGAAACTTTCTCGAATGAATAGGGAGGGGTTAACTTCCCTGATTTAGACAAGAAGGGATTCAGCTTCTGATAACCGCATAAACATGACAACTTTGCTCCCTCAGAATAAAGAGTGTATCTCTAGAGTCGTGTGAAAACAATAGACGGCTATTTCACTCAGTCAATCGTGCATGCTTAGTTCCACCAGAGTGCAGAGAAAATAGAGAGACGGGCGTTTTCAATAAAAGGTGTTATTTTATTGAGCAGTCTTCTTTCTCATGCAAGAGAAATGAATTGCCACAATTGCAATACTTATCATAAAGTAAAGTGCGTACAGTAAAAGTAGTATTATGAAATAATACTGTAAAAGCATTGATACGGTTTCTTAGCCATACGATACTTTAAAATGGATAAAATATATACATACATAAAAACATTGACTAACAAACTCAACTGGTGTTTCTAGATACGCCTACCACAGTGTACCTGACCTAAGCCTAATACGTGGGAAGGAGTAAGTGAGTTTACAGTTTTTAAGTTAAGTTAAGTTTTGTCAAGTATCTCAAGTATCGGAATCAAGAATTCTCTCTAAGGTTTTAATCAGCTCCATACCTTGGTTCTAGAATGAAGGAGGTCTAGTATCTCTCTTCTCAGGACTCGATCTCCCAGCAACCCGCGAGGGTGACTTGGGAACACCGGAGCTGGATTTTCTCGGCATGAGAAAAAGCAGCTTCTCCAGCGCGTCAAAGGGGAGGGGCGGCTTCCTCTGGCTCTCGCATCAGCTCAGCTCCGGATAAGTAGATAGCCGCTCTGCTCCACACCACCGTGTGTTTGCTTAAGGCAACGTTGGTATATTTATACCTGAAAGGTGCCGGGTTTTGACGTAAGGTTGGACATAAGACGTCACTAAGAACTAACAGTTCTTTTTGGACTCCAGGAGTTCTTGTGCAAATCAAAACAAAAGCAGGGGGGATTCCCGGGCTGCTGGAGGCTTGGTTTGTTTAAAGAACGCGTTGTACTTTCTAGGAGTCTATGGGAGTAGCCTTGCCGTGCTTTGGACTGCATGGGCTATTACTAAATATGGATATGATTCTTATGCCTTTATAAGGATACTATTTATTATAACCACATAAGGGCATACATCAGGAATATCTAATTAGGGTCCTAGACAGAAACACAACAGATGGAAGAAGCTTTAAAGAGTCCTAATATCTAGACATGTATAGGACAAAGAACAGTTAGTTGTAGAGACCTTGAGTTGACATACATGCTAGGTGTGACAGCAAGGCACATAAAGATCTAGTTGGGAGAGAAATAGTAGGACTTGGTAGGTATTGTTGGAATAAGACATTTTTACGTTCTTCTGGTAAGGTTTGAGGGACTGGACAATTGATAGAAGGTGTCGACGGTTGTTTCATCTGTTCCGTGAATAGCAGATGTATGGCCATTTGTGAGTCCCTACCTTGTAGTCTTTCTGTCTATTGTACCAAGATGAGTTGAGACTGCTAGTAGATCAACCAAGAATGCAATGACTGTTGGCTAGATATTCTGGTTTGGTGATTTGAGAGCATTATGGGTGACACCAACAGTTTGAAATCTTAAGCATGCTTTGAAGGAACCTAGTGCAGATGTTTGAAAATCTGGATAGCCTTGTTAGACTTTATTTTACCACGAGTATGCAGGTTTAAAGATAGCCTTTATGACGGTAAGAGTGTCATTAATGCGGTTTCCATTCCTACCATCGATGTGAGGTAATGGCTAGCTTGAAATAAATTGTCTGGGTTAATGCTAGATGCTCTAGAGTAGACATTCTTGAGTACCTAGATCTTCAAAGAATGTATCTGGGTTTCGGTGTACTTCACTGTATAGGACACAATATCAGCTTCTTTTAGCTTGAGGGACACATCCTTCCATCCAGGTATGGATAAAGTTGGCTCAAGATCTGAATTGACATATCAGATGCTGAAGACAGTCTAAAGGAGGCACAACAATGTATTATCATGTGAATGGTACATAGCAGTACTCGAAGTGGATTATTAAATAAATGGTAAAGACTGGGCAAGAGAATGGAGATTTAAGGAATGTTATTATTCAGACATCAAAGGGGGTGCTAGATTGTTCCATTTGCATACGTTTCTGGTGAGGAAAGAGGAAGACGGAGAATTTGTACGATGTTCATGCAAGAGAGAGGATGGTTAAGAGGGCTTCATCAACTACAACATTCAGAACCACAGGAAAGTGTGGGTTTCAGCTGCACCAGCTGAGTAGCAGATGTGCAGGAGAGCAAAAAACTCATATAGGCATTCCAATGAGAAATGGACCAATCTCACAGGCTGTTTGTATTTGTGTATGTAAGCTACAGAGAGAGAGAGAGAGAGAGAGAGAGAAGGCATGTATTAGACACTGCCAAATGGGTCAGTTTTGATGTATCTCAGGTTATGAAAGCATCACAGCATGAGGTCTGCCAAGGGTTGACACCACCCCCATACTCCCCTTTTCCACAAATTTGGCAATAGGAGAAATGAGAAATGGAAGTAAGATCTGGGTGGTATGGAGCAATGTAGCTATTACTGCCTGTGTTTCTCTCTACTATCACTGCTGCCAGCCTTCTCCTCTTCTCCAACCCGATCCTCAGGCTTTTTTCAGCACATTCATCATATTACCTGCAGCCCCTAGCCTGCTGTGACTATGAGCTAGCTTTCCTTATGGATCAGGAGGCATAAAGCTACTAGCATCACATGGAACGGCGATGAGAGGGAACCATCAGGAGTTGTAGATCTGACAGTGGCAGGGCTGGGAGCTAGGTACACCATATCCCTCCAGTTGGTACATAAGGAAGGGAAAGGAGAACAGCAGCCAAGAGACACAATAATTGTGAGTTAGTGTGTGTGGTTGTTTCTCATGTGTGATGAGGCTGTGTGAGATGTCTATGTGTGAGTTAGCAAGTCTGTAAAAAATTAGGTTAATGGTTGATTAGGATGTGAACCCTTGCCAAGCAGCAACCACAATCCTTGTCAGGGTGGGGTACAAGTCAACCTTTAAATAACCTGTGCTCAATCATCTGGGAGCTTTGCTTAGAGCAGTACGGCTTAACTTAGAGGCAATGTATAAAGTATTTGTGCAACACTTCAAACACTAATAGAGTGAAAACATCACACAAAATGGATACCACAGAGTAATTTTTCATATATCAAACAAGTCCAAACATCAAAACTCCTATCGGAACAACAGGCTGGAGATTTTAAATTTTAAAGATTCCAGTAACAATAGCAATAGAAAGCACAAAGCACCAGGACTAAGTCCTGATTTCAGTCCTAATGCGATATAGCTTGGGCTAATTTCAGTGACCCAGTTAGACCCGCTGAATAAAGTACCTTAAATACTGGTTTGGGGAGCATTGGGAGGGTCTGCGTCAAACATGCCTTGCGCAGTCAAAGTGATGAGCTGGTTCGAGTTGTGGCGAGACTAATATGCAAGGTCCTGTGTTATCATTGAGGATCGCATTGATGAGGGACTGCAATGAGAAGTCCGGCATTAAAGATGTATTGTGCAGTTGGGACGATGCGTTGATTCAGTGGAGCTGGATGCAGAGTCCAGCATAGTTATGGAGGCTGCCATTGATGAGGGATGTGAGGACCTGCACAGGATGTGTCACGCAGAGGCAATTCCAATGAGGCAGTGGGCTGTGATGCAATGCAGGTCTTTGCGATGGTCCTTGCGATGGAGGAGACCCACACACTGGAGGCGATGCATTGGGTCTGTTTGGGGTTGGGCTGTGCAGCAGAGGAGATGCTTCAGTTCCGCTGGATCCACAAAAGCTGACAAGCACCTTAGGCCCACTTCTATGGGTCCATGACTGGGGAGGCACCACTTGACAGGGTAGACTCACAGTTGGCACTGGGGTCGAGGTTGTTGGAACCTTCTGTTTATGAGGCTCAGGTCAGGGGGCCAGCAAACTAGCCCTTGGAGTCACTCTGGGGTCCTGGGTTGAACAGATGCAGATCCAGTCCTTCTCACCCAGGCAAGAGAGCAGCATGCACCGGGTCAAATCAGCAGGGCAGCAGTCCTTCAGAAGGGCAATCCATCAGAGTGGCAGTCCTTTCAGCAACACAGCAGTCCTACTTCCTCGCAGAGTATACACAGGCACAGAACTGTTATGAAGAGTTGATGGCTGAGAGCCAATGTTTATATCCAATTCTGCCTTTGAAGTGGAAGAAGCTTGTAGAGGAACACCTTTGTAGTGCACAGGTGCCATGCCTTTCTTGCCATGGCTCCAGGTGTATGCATCCCTTCATGTTGAGGCATGACACGATGTGTTCAAGTGTAGCTAGGGCTGTGCCAAGCTCCTCCCTCCCATCCTGCCAGTGAAGGCCACTCCAGGCACACCTAAGCTCCCTATTGTTTGTGGCTGTCTAGGAGGAATAAATAAAGCCCAACTGTCAACTACACAGAGTCATGTGCACAATGAACACTGAAGAAAGCCACAACACCTAAGTTCAAGTTCAAGTTTAGCATTTGTATAGCGCACTATTCACCCAGAGGGTCTCAAGGCACTTGAGGGAGGGGGGTACTTACTTACTGAATATCCATGTTTTTAGTTGTTTTCTGAAGGAGAGGTGGTTCTGTGTAAGGCGGAGGTGGGTGGGGAGAGAATTCCAGGTTTTGGCCGCTAAGTAGGAGAAGGATCTTCCCCCCATGGTGGATCTATGGATGCGTGGAATTGCGGCGAGGGCTTGATTGGACGATCGTAGTTGGCGGGTGGGGGTGTAAAAGGACAGGCGCGAGTTGAGGCATTCGGGTCCTAGGTCGTAGAGGGCTTTGTGTGCGTGGGTGAGGAGACGGAACGTTATTCTCTTGTTGACAGGGAGCCAGTGGAGGTCTTTCAGGTGACCGGAAATGTGAGCTTGGCGGGGGATGTCTAGTTTGAGTCTGGCTGAGGCGTTTTGGATGCGTTGGAGTTTTTTCTGTAGTTTGGCTGTGGTTCCGGCGTAAAGGGTGTTTCCGTAGTCCAGTCGGTTTGTGACCAGTGTGTGTGTGACCGTCTTTCTTGTTTCGGTGGGGATCCAACTGAAGATTTTTTTGAGCATACGTAGGATGTTGAAGCATGATGATGAGACGGCGTTGACTTGTCTGGTCATCGAGAGGGAGGAGTCCAGGATGAAGCCTAGGTTACGTGCGTGGTCCGTAGGTATGGGTGCGTTTCCCAGGGCCGGTGGCCACCATGAGTCGTCCCAGGCGGAGGGGGATGAACCTAAGATGAGGAATTTTGTTTTGTCCGAGTTCAGTTTCAAACGGCTGTTCTTCATCCACTCAGCTACTTTTTTCATCCCTTCGTGTAGGTTGGTTTTGGCCGTGTTTGGGTCTTTGGTGAGGGAGAGGATCAGCTGGGTGTCGTCTGCGTAGGAGATGATGTTGAGGTTGTGTTGGCGCGCGATGGATGCGAGGGGACTCATGTATACGTTGAAGAGGGTGGGACTGAGTGATGATCCTTGTGGTACGCCGCAGATGACTTCGGTGGTCTCTGATCTAAAAGGAGGAGGCAGACTCTCTGGGTTCTTCCGGCAAGGAACGAAATGATCCAGTCCAATGCTTTTCCTTGAATTCCGACGTTGCTGAGGCGTTGTATAAGGGTGCTATGACAGACTGTGTCGAAGGCTGTGGAGAGGTCAAGTAGGATGAGGGCAGCTGCTTCTCGGTTGTCCAGTAGTGTTCGAATGTCGTCTGTTGCTGCGATGAGGGCGGTCTCGGTGCTGTTTTTGGCTCGGAAGCCAGACTGTGAAGGGTTGAGCGATTTGTTGGATTCGAGGAAGGCGGCGAGCTGACTGTTGACGGCTTTCTCAATGACTTTGGCAGGGAATGGGAGGAGCGAGATGGGGCGGTAGTTCTTAAGTTCAGTGGGGTCTGCTGTGGGCTTCTTCAGAAGGGCGCTGAGTTCGGCATGTTTCCAGCTTTCCGGGAAGGTAGCGGAGTTGAGGGAGCAGTTGATGACGTCTCGGAGATGGGGTGCGATAATGGAGTCTGCTTTGTTGAAAATGTGGTGGGGACATGGGTCGGTTGGCGATCCTGAGTGGATGGAGTTCATCAGGCGGATGGTGTCTTCAGTGGTGATTGGGTTCCAGGCGCAAAGGTTATTGGAGGGGGGTTTTAGTTTGGAGGTGGGTGGGGTGGAATGGTCTCCGGACTGGTTTTCAAAGCTGTTGTGTATGTCAGCAATTTTGTTGTGGAAGAATGAGGCTAGGGAGTCGCAAAGGTCTTGGGAGGGAGTGATGTTGTTGGTGCCGGCAGTGGGGTTGGTAAATTCTTTGACGATGTTGAATAGTTCCTTGCTGTTGTGGGCGTTGTTGTTGAGTCGATCCTTGAATGCTGATTTCTTGGTGGATCGGATCAGTTGGTGGTGTTTGCGAGTGGCGTTCTTGAAGGTGGCCAGGTTGTCAGTGGTTGGGTTTTTTCTCCAGGCTTTCTCGAGGGTGCGACAGAACTTCTTGGATTTCTTAAGGTCATCGTTGAACCAGGGGGCTTTTTTGCTACCTTGCTTGATTTGATGTTTTTTCAAGGGTACTGTTAGGGGTTGGAGGATAGCAACAAGGGCTAGGGTGAGATATTGACATGTGGTTAGAAGCAAACCCTGTGTCCCTTTTGCCACATTCCCCCATAGAGTATACGGAGTATGCTCTTTGGAGACGATCCCTGGACCACGTTTAGGGACGCTCTACCTAGGAAAAGACGCTTGGCTTACTGCTGTGACCACGCCCCCTTCTTTGTTCCTGTTTGTTGCAAACGCCATTCCCCTTAGCGTGTTGCTTGTTTCCTTTGTCCAGCTCGTATTCTCTGCTCTCCTAAAAGATATCGATTGGGGAGTTTGCAGAGATACTTATCCTGACACGGATTTCCCGCATTCCGTTGCTTCCCCGGAGAGAAAGCCGGTTCCTGTTACCTCAAGCACCGCTCGGTGCACATCTCGGCTGAGAATCCTAAGTTTGATTTACCCGCATTTTTTGTGTATTGAGCTCTCTTCCCCGCTCAGTGCACATTACGGCTGTGAAGTCGAGATCTGTTTTTCAGGCATTAGGTGTGCCGAGTGTCATACTCCTTTTGCGAACGGCTAGAGAAGTTATATTTACTTATCCCCTTACCGAGAGAGTGTCGCTCCGCCTGGCGCTTGGTCCTGGGCTGGGCTTCGCCTCTCTTGAGAGAGTAGATGCTCCGCTCTTCGTTGCTCCAGAAGAGCCGGCCATTGCTCCTCAATTCCCAAGGTTTACTTCCCTTATTATTTCTGTAGCCATTTTGCTTTTGGTCTGAATGGTTGAATGTCGTGTGAGAGAGTTATCTAGTGGCCCCTCCCCGTGCATCAGGTCTCCTGCCTTTACGAGTCCTGTATCTTACCCACTTCTCTCTTCAAGGACATTCCGGGACATACCTGGGGTAAGTGGAATGCAATGCTAATCACATGTCAATGTCTTTCTAGTTTGTATGCATCGCACAGTGTATTGGTACCCTCCTATTGTTTCCTTGCAGCATTTTGTGACTAGACAGACCTGTTTTCCTCCTGTGATTGCGCCCCACGTATGGGGAGAGTGGTGGACACTCCTTGGAATTTTCCCCCATACTTTTAGAGGACAGCCTATAGGCATGTATGTTACACATCATACCTGTGGTTGTTTTTTAGAGGTTAAGGGGATTTCTCTTCACTTCCGTGGACTCTTGGGTGCCTGGTGCTTGAACCCTGACAGGTGCTAATTCGTCAGCGCTGTGGGTGATCCATTGTGTGAGGTTGGTGGCTGCAAGGTTTGGGTCCGATGATTTTGCAGGAGGGTTTTGGTGAAGCGATGTGAAGAGTTGGTCGGTGGTAATTTTGTCCCAGTTTCTGCGGGGAATTGGTTGTGGGTGGTTGTGGGTCGTAGTCTTTTTGTAGTTGAAGTGAACGCAGCTGTGGTCTGTCCAATGGAGAACTGTGGTGTGATTGAAGGAGATGTGCTTGCTGGAGGTGAAGATTGGGTCGAGCGTGTGCCCGGCATAGTGGGTGGGGGTGTTAACAAGTTGTTTGAGTCCGAGATTAGCAAGGTTGTCCAGAAGGGTGGTGGTGTTGTTGTCGTTCTTTTCCAGATGAAAGTTGAGGTCTCCCAGTAGAATATAGTCCTCGGAGGGGAGGGCGTGTGGGCTGATGAAGTCAGTGATGTCTTCGCTGAATTGTGTGCGGGGTCCTGGTGGCCTGTAGATGAGGGTGCCTCTGAGTGTGGTTTTGGGGTCGGTGTGGATCTGGAAGTCAAGGTGTTCGGCGGCTGCGAGGTTGTCGTCAGAACTGGTCGTGATGCGGATGGTGTTCTTATGGACGATGGCGATGCCTCCTCCAGTTTGGTTGATGCGGTCCTTTCGGATGATCTTGTAGCCGTCTGGGATGGCTATGGCGTCGTCGGGTGCTGAGGAGGCGTTCATCCAGGTTTCTGTAAGAAAGGCGACGTCCGGCAATGTGGTGTCGAGTAGGTTCTAAAGGTCAATGGCGTGTCTGTGGACCGAGCGGGTGTTGAGCAGGATGCACTTCAGGTGGTTAGTGTCGGAGCTCTGTTTGGAGTTTGTGGAATTGGTGTGGGTCTTGATGCAGTCGAACTTGCAGGAGTGGCAGGTGAATGGTCCATGGGTGTGTCCTGGGGCAGCTTGGTGGCAGTTTGGTGGTCGGCCGGGGTTAAGGGCTGAGAGGGTTGCGGCGTCGTACGTTATGCAGGTGGAGTGGATGTAGCGAGGGCCAGGGGGTTTGGTGCTGGGCGCGGTCCAGGCGCGGACGGGCGTAGACGGGCTTACCTTTGGCGCACCTTCGGCGTGCATGGGGCGCATCCACTGCGCGTGGACGCTGCGCATGAGTGTCTCTGTCATAAGTGGAGAGTGGAGGGGGGCGGAGCGAGGGAGGGTCAGCTGGGAGGCGGGAGCGGGGTGGAGATAGGTGCTGGGAGGCACAACAACAAAATGGCAGCAAAAACAAAAGCGAAACAGCACAGGCAGGGGTATCGTAATGAAGTGGGCAGAGGCACCGGCACAATCAGGCACAGATGATCTTAATGCGCAATGCGACCTTTGCAATAAGCGCTACGATATTAAAACAGTCACAAATTACAATACAAGCAAGGTGAGCTATGCGATATAGCACTACGCTATCAATCAGGCACTATTCAAATTAAAGTTGCAATCAGTGGGAGCAGAGCACAACTTGCAATAAGCGCTATGATATTAAAACAGTCATAAATTAAAATACATGCGAGGTGAGCTATGCGGTATAGCGCTATGCTAACAAGGCAAAGAGCGGAGAAGCGCTACGATACCAGGTGCCAGGGAGCGCGGGGAGCGACCGATTTTGAGTGAGTCAGGACGGTCACAGCGCTCGGGCAAACGGGTGAGTCCTCTACTTTCAGTGGGAGGGAGGGTCAGCTGGGAGGCGGGAGCGGGGGTGGAGATAGGTGCTGGGAGGCACAACAACAAAATGGCAGCAAAAACAAAAGCGAAACAGCACAGGCAGGGGTATCGTAATGAAGTGGGCAGGGGCACCGGCACAATCAGGCACAGATGATCTTAATGCGCAATGCGACCTTTGCAATAAGCGCTACGATATTAAAACAGTCACAAATTACAATACAAGCAAGGTGAGCTATGCGATATAGCGCTACGCTATCAATTAGGCACTATTCAAATTAAAGTTGCAATCAGTGGGAGCAGAGCACAATTTGC
Source organism: Lissotriton vulgaris (assembly GCF_964263255.1). NCBI lineage: Eukaryota > Metazoa > Chordata > Amphibia > Caudata > Salamandridae > Lissotriton > Lissotriton vulgaris. Next base: position 1,044,760,131 of record NC_141697.1, on the reverse strand, counting down.
AATAAGCGCTACGATATTAAAACAGTCATAAATTAAAAAACATGCGAGGTGAGCTATGCGGTATAGCGCTACGCTAACAAGGCAAAGAGCAGAGAAGTGCTATGATACCAGGTGCCAGGTCCCTCCTGCAGTGTCCTATTTTTAATCCTGGCCCAGAGACACATGAATAAAGGAAGCCACGTACCCTGTAGCTAGTTTTAATTCTCACTTTGCTCTACTGCTCTCACAACCGTTAGCTCAAAATACTGATATTTAGTGTGCCTCTTTTCACAATAAAACCTGAAATCGTCCCTCTCAGTGAGGGGGTTGTAGCCCATTCCAAAACCATGCAGCAGGGTATGAGGAGGTTCCTAATTATGAAGCATACCATCTATAGTGGGTGAGGGAATGTGTCCTTTTAAAGGGATATTCCATCATAGCTAGGTCTCCAGCTACAGTAGAAACATTTTACAAACCTAAGGTTTCTTCTTTTTTAGTGGTACCTATGCTGGTCTTTCAACCCTCCTGTATGATAGAAAAGGTTTTGTTTTGCCAGGTCTGAAAGGCAGTTAAGGCTGCAATGACAGGTGTTTAAAGTGCTATTTAAGTGGGTGGCACAATCAGTGCTACAGGTCGATTAGTATCTTTTAATTTACAGGCCCTGGGCACAGGTAGTGCCACCTCACTAGGGACTTACAAGTGAATTTAAATATTCTATATGAGTAAAAAACAATCTTCAAGCTAGCCTGGCTGATGAAGGGTGTTACCCAGAAACCGGTCCCATGATGCTTGTTTTCGGTTCGGGGAAGTCCTGGCTTGGCAGTCCTGGCTGGACTGTTCCCATGAGGCACAGGGTCAAGACTGATTTCAATATAGCTGGGTCTGAACCGAGGTAGCGAACTGAGCTAAAGAATGATTATGGATTCAACCCAGATCTTTGACTGGGGGTGAGTGTCTGAAAGGTTTCAGCTTTCTGTCCATCATCTCCTTGTGTTTGTTTTATTCACCCTAAGTTGGCAGGGTATACCCCAACGTGGGTCCCTTGCTCACTTTGCCACTGGATTGAAGCTAGCCTGGCTGATGAAGTGCGTTACCCAGATACCAGTCCCAGGATGTTTGTTTCTGGGTCAAGGAAGACTTGGCTGGGCAGTTCGAGCTGGACTGTTCCCATGAGGCATAGGGTCAAGACTGATTTGTATATAGCTGGGTCTGAACTGAGGTGGCGAAGTGAGCTAAAGAATGATGATTGATTCAATCCAGATATGTGACTGGGAGTGAGTGTCTGAAAAGTTTCAGCGCTCCGTCCATCATCTCCTTGTGTTTGCTATGTTTAGGGAGAGAGCACTAGCTCTTTAGCACTGGTTAGCAGTGGTAATGTGCACAGATTCCTAAAGCCAGCAAAAGCGAAGTCAGCAAACAAAAGCGTTGAAGGCAAAATGTTAGAGGAAAACCATGCCACAGATACCAGGTCTAACAATATCTATATCGATCCAAGGCTGAAATTGGTGAGGTGATTTGGTCTTTGTTGTATGAATTATGAGAATGATATGCAATTAATTATAGCCCTAGATCAGTCTGGCGCTCCCACTCCAGAGATCTTACTCAACTGCATGTCTGCAGTTATGTGGTTGAAGCATAATACCCGGAAATTTATTGCAGCCAAAACTAAGGTGTTATGACTCAATAATACTCCTCCGGGCCCGACTGAAATAGTAAAACAAAACTAAAAATCAGGCTTTTAATTTGGAGTCGGACTTCACTCTTGAAAAACAGATAAACCATTTGTCTTCTGCCTGTTTTCTTTTGCTTTGAGTTAGGAGGAAAATATTACTGCTACGTCCTCAGTCTGTATGCACAGTGATGGCCCAGGCTGCCCTTTTGAGATGCCTAGGCTATTCTAATTCTCTTTTTCTGGGAACCCTCCGAAGTTTGTTGAAAATAAAAAAAGCACCAGCTAAACTGGCCCTTGGCTTAGTTCGATACGCATCTGCCTCTGCCTCACTGGATACACTTTGTTTACTTCAAGGGGCTGACAGGATTGCTTTAAAATCTCGATGTCATGTTTGTAGAGCATTTTATGATGCATGACCTCTATTGCAGAAAAAAATGTAATCAATATGTTCCCCATTGTACTCTTTGCAGTACAGATGCATCCCTATTGGCTATATCAAAGTTTAATCGTTCTTGCATTGGAGGCAGGTACTCTTCGGTCTCAGCTGCTTCAATCAATCAATCAGCAATCATTTGTAAAGCGCGCAGCTACCTCGATCAGAGGAGTCCCGGCACTAAAGCAGACTACAGCGAAAGATCACCCAAAAATACTACCCTGCCTAAAGAGCCAGGTTTTTAGGACTTTCATAAACTCATGTTCTGTTTCTATCTGGTGCAACTGAATTGGCAGAGAGTTCCACAATTTAGGGGTCCTCATTGAGACGGACCGGTCACCTTGTTGAGTCTTGGCATATCATGGGACGCAGAGCAGTCGCTGGTAATTGGATCTCAGGGTCCACTTCTGTCGATATGGCCTTAGTTTAGGATAGTCTGGGCCCATGCCGCTCATGGCTTGAAAAGCAAAGGTCAGGGCTTTAATTCTATCCTTTTAGCCACCGGGAGCCAATGTAACTGTCTCAGGTGAGGGGAGATTTGATGAAAGACGTGGACCCAATTTGCACCACCACTGCATTCTGGACCATCTGAAGTCTATGAATCAGGGAGGCTGGCAACCCCAGCTATAGGCTATTGGTGTAAATCAAGTGTGTGGTCACCAATGCATTGAACTTGATCCTACGCCTCTCCTCCGGTAGCAAATGTAGGAACTTCCTGATAGTTCTCAGCTTCCCAAAACAAGCTGAAGAGCTCTGCCGGACTTGCGCCGTAAAAGATAGATCTTTCTCCCATCTAATGTCAAGATTTCTTGCTGAGTCTGTCGGAACAGCTCTACCAATCACCAGAGACATGTAGGGGGGGGGGGGAGGAGTGCCTGACTAAAACTCTGGTTGGCTTGCAGAAATTGATCACTGGATTAGGCGCCTACACCACCTTGAAACAACTCACGATTAATCATCAAAAGACAAAGTTATGTGTTTTTCAAACATAATAAAATATTGAAAAGGCACACCTTTTCCTGGATATTGGGCAAACAATCGCTGGTCCGGGATGCTTCCTAGAAATATCTAGGCTTCCTGCTAGATTGCAAGCTCAACTTTAAGCAACACATGGTACAAGGACGCACGAAAGCTAAACAACTGTTATTTGCCTTCAAAATCCTGAGAAAAAAACTCATAGGTTGCTCTACCGGTCATGTGCTAAAAGTGATCGCCGCAAAATGTCTGCCTTCCATCTCGTATGGCTCAGAACTCCTGAATATTAAAGATGCTACAATATTAAATACGTCACTGTACCTTACAAGGCTGACGGAAGCAGCCTTGCTAAGTGAAAAGGCAGAGCGCTGTCCGGCAGGATATTTATCTACCTTCTGGTTACAGTGCATTGTCACTGGTTAACATTTACCAAAGGATTTCCCCCGCTACGGCTGTAGCAAAGTACGCCGTGATCCCATCATCCACATTCCAATCATTTTACAGGCTGTTTTTCCTCATATTGAGTACGGACGGGTTCTCATGTGAGTCTTGGCATATTATGGGACGCAGAGCAGTCGCTGGTAATTGGATCTCAGGGTCCACTTCTGACGATATGGCCTTAGTTTAGGATAGTCTGGCCCCATGCCGCTCATGGCTTGAAAAGCAAAGGTCAGGGCTTTAAATTCTATCCTCTTAGCCACCGGGAGCCAATGTAACTGTCTCAGGTGAGGGGAGATATGATGAAAGACATGGACCCAATTTGCACCACCACTGCATTCTGGACCATCTGAAGTCTATGAATCAGGGAGGCTGGCTACCCCAGCTATAGGCTATTGGTGTAACCCAAGTGTGTGGTCACCAATGCATTGAACTTGATCCTACGGCTCTCCTCCGGTAGCAAATGTAGGAACTTCCTGATAGTTCTCAGCTTCCCAAAACAAGCGGAAGAGCTCTGCCGGACTTGCGCCGTAAAAGATAGATCTATCTCCCATCTAATGTCAAGATTTCTTGCTGAGTCTGTCGGAACAGCTCTACCGATCACCAGAGACATGTAGGGGGGGGGGGGGGGGGGGGGGGGAGTGCCTGACTAAAAAACAAAAACTCTGGTTGGCTTGCAGAAATTGATCACTGGATTAGGCGGCTACACCACCTTGAACCAACTCACGATTAATCATCAAAAGACAAAGTTATGTGTTTTTCAAACATAATAAAATATTGAAAAGGCACACCTTTTCCTGGATATTGGGCAAACAATCGCTGGTCCGGGATGCTTCCTAGAAATATCTAGGCTTCCTGCTAGATTGCAAGCTCAACTTTAAGCAACACATGGTACAAGGACGCACGAAAGCTAAACAACTGTTATTTGCCTTCAAAATCCTGAGAAAAAAACTCATAGGTTGCTCTACCGGTCATGTGCTAAAAGTGATCGCCGCAAAATGTCTGCCTTCCATCTCGTATGGCTCAGAACTCCTGAATATTAAAGATGCTACAATATTAAATACGTCACTGTACCTTACAAGGCTGACGGAAGCAGCCTTGCTACTTGAAAAGGCAGAGCGCTGTCCGGCAGGATATTTCTCTACCTTCTGGTTACAGTGCATTGTCACTGGTTAACATTTACCAAAGGATTTCCCCCGCTACGGCTGTAGCAAAGTACGCCGTGATCGCATCTGCCACATTCCAATCATTTTACAGGCTGTTTTTCCTCATATTGAGTACGGACGGGTTCTCATGTGAGTCTTGGCATATTGTGGGACGCAGAGCAGTCGCTGGTAATTGGATCTCAGGGTCCACTTCTGTCGATATGGCCTTAGTTTAGGATAGTCTGGCCCCATGCCGCTCATGGCTTGAAAAGCAAAGGTCAGGGCTTTAAATTCTATCCTCTTAGCCACCGGGAGCCAATGTAACTGTCTCAGGTGAGGGGAGATATGATGAAAGACATGGACCCAATTTGCACCACCACTGCATTCTGGACCATCTGAAGTCTATGAATCAGGGAGGCTGGCAACCCCAGCTATAGGCTATTGGTGTAAATCAAGTGTGTGGTCACCAATGCATTGAACTTGATCCTACGGCTCTCCTCCGGTAGCAAATGTAGGAACTTCCTGATAGTTCTCAGCGTCCCAAAACAAGCTGAAGAGCTCTGCCGGACTTGCGCCGTAACAGATAGATCTATCTCCCATCTAATGTCAAGATTTCTTGCTGAGTCTGTCGGAACAGCTCTACCGATCACCAGAGACATGTAGGTGGGGGGGGGAGGAGTGCCTGACTAAAAAACAAAAACTCTGGTTGGCTTGCAGAAATTGATCACTGGATTAGGCGCCTACACCACCTTGAACCAACTCACGATTAATCATCAAAAGACAAAGTTATGTGTTTTTCAAACATAATAAAATATTGAAAAGGCACACCTTTTCCTGGAAATTGGGCAAACAATCGCTGGTCCGGGATGCTTCCTAGAAATATCTAGGCTTCCTGCTAGATTGCAAGCTCAACTTTAAGCAACACATGATACAAGGACGCACGAAAGCTAAACAACTGTTATTTGCCTTCAAAATCCTGAGAAAAAAACTCATAGGTTGCTCTACCGGTCATGTGCTAAAAGTGATCGCCGCAAAATGTCTGCCTTCCATCTCGTATGGCTCAGAACTCCTGAATAATAAAGATGCTACAATATTAAATACGTCACTGTACCTTACAAGGCTGACGGAAGCAGCCTTGCTACTTGAAAAGGCAGAGCGCTGTCCGGCAGGATATTTATCTACCTTCTGGTTACAGTGCATTGTCACTGGTTAACATTTACCAAAGGATTTCCCCTGCTACGGCTGTAGCAAAGTACGCCGTGATCCCATCTGCCACATTCCAATCATTTTACAGGCTGTTTTTCCTCATATTGAGTACGGACGGGTTCTCATGTGAGTCTTGGCATATTATGGGACGCAGAGCAGTCGCTGGTAATTGGATCTCAGGGTCCACTTCTGTCGATATGGCCTTAGTTTAGGATAGTCTGGCCCCATGCCGCTCATGGCTTGAAAAGCAAAGGTCAGGGCTTTAAATTCTATCCTCCTAGCCACCGGGAGCCAATGTAACTGTCTCAGGTGAGGGGAGATATGATGAAAGACATGGACCCAATTTGCACCACCACTGCATTCTGGACCATCTGAAGTCTATGAATCAGGGAGGCTGGCTACCCCAGCTATAGGCTATTGGTGTAACCCAAGTGTGTGGTCACCAATGCATTGAACTTGATCCTACGGCTCTCCTCCGGTAGCAAATGTAGGAACTTCCTGATAGTTCTCAGCTTCCCAAAACAAGCGGAAGAGCTCTGCCGGACTTGCGCCGTAAAAGATAGATCTATCTCCCATCTAATGTCAAGATTTCTTTCTGAGTCTGTCAGAACAGCTCTACCGACCACCAGAGACATGTAGGGGGGGGAGGAGTGCCTGACTAAAAAACAAAAACTCTGGTTGGCTTGCAGAAATTGATCACTGGATTAGGCGCCTACACCACCTTGAACCAACTCACGATTAATCATCAAAAGACAAAGTTATGTGTTTTTCAAAACATAATAAAATATTGAAAAGGCACACCTTTTCCTGGAAATTGGGCAAACAATCGCTGGTCCGGGATGCTTCCTAGAAATATCTAGGCTTCCTGCTAGATTGCAAGCTCAACTTTAAGCAACACATGGTACAAGGACGCACGAAAGCTAAACAACTGTTATTTGCCTTCAAAATCCTGGGAAAAAAACTCATAGGTTGCTCTACCAGTCATGTGCTAAAAGTGATCGCCGCAAAATGTCTGCCTTCCATCTCGTATGGCTCAGAACTCCTGAATATTAAAGATGCTACAATATTAAATACGTCACTGTACCTTACAAGGCTGACGGAAGCAGCCTTGCTACTTGAAAAGGCAGAGCGCTGTCCGGCAGGATATTTATCCACCTTCTGGTTACAGTGCATTTTCACTGGTTAACATTTACCAAAGGATTTCCCCCGCTACGGCTGTAGCAAAGTACGCCGTGATCCTATCTGCCACATTCTAATCATTTTACAGGCTGTTTTTCCTCATATTGAGTACGGACGGGTTCTCATGTGAGTAACTTCTTTTCTTCTAGTTTTTCCACGTGTGGCACACAATTGACACGACTGCCCAGTTACATATTCAGATGTCCCTTTATCGTTAGTGCTGAAGAGACCCTACACTGACTATAGGGTTGAAACGCCGTTGACACACAGAAGAAGCAAACCATTACACAGCGCATGTCATTGCACATTGCTGCTGTCTACATAGAGATTATTCTTGTTAATGGTCAACTTAAAAAATTGTGGAAACCTTGTATATAGAAATTCACACTGTCACTTAACTTTGGGTTCCCGTTCTCACTTGGGACACAATGCACTAATGATTTTTGATATTCAAATTATGTTTGTATTGCTTTTGGTCCAAAAAATATATAAAAATGTTACATGAATTCTCCTGTGTTAGTGTTTCTTTCACCCTCTGTCATTGAGGGACCCTCTAAAATATAGCAATTTTGCCTCATTTATTACAAAAGTATCTTATCAACCCACAGGAACCTTTGTTTTTCCTTATATAACGATTACCCTGGTTCCATAGTGAGTAGGGTTCCCCTGTTTTCCTTCCTTGACAATATTAAATACAGCACAATCTACATTTTTCAAAACACTGTTTTTAATACCGCTACACACTTCACAGGAACAAATTTGTTTGGAATTCGGACTAAAAAAACAGATCATGGCCAGACAAGGTGCCTTAGTAAAGTATTATTGGAGGATGAGGGAGGCAGAAGACAACACTCTAGCCCACCGCTGTTGGGTTGAGATTGAAAATCAAGCAAGACCAGCATAATTGAATCACGGCAATCCTGAAGGAATCTTTGTCTGTATTACAGCTAGAGGAGGCATGGTTAACACCAGTAACGTATGTTGGATTCAAAAGCATGGTGAATACTGCAATCAAGCAGATCTCTTTATTAACAGATAAAATGATCTTTGCAAAAAAAATCACGCTTGGGCGGTGATACAGGCATACCAGAGGCTGAAGCTGCAACAGTATCTGATCGAACATTTCTCCCACCATAAAAAGCACTACCTGATGTTGCTGCAAATGGGATCATTCTCCTCAAAGGATTTGATCCCAAAATGGAAACATACATGGCCATCTAAGGAATGCCGCCTCTGTGGTCAAGGGGAGGAGTCACTACTACACCTAGTATTTACTTGCCCTTTTTTACTGAAAACCCGCAAATCCATTCTTCTGGAGATTTTAAGGAATGAACAGATAAGAACATGTAGAGCCGCAGTCATCAGGTATCTTGGAGGGTTTTCGATTCCCCTGTCTTGTAGTGCCATAAAATTCTGGAAAATAGCAGCAAAGGAACTGGAAAAAACTGATTCATGCCAAGCAGCCAATAAATAATCTGCTGGCTGACATTTTTAAATGTATTGTAATACTTGTTAGTTTTTTAATTGTGGTCACGACCCTAAGGCCATTTTTCTCTCGTATGTTTTTTAAAAAAATACTCATTTAAAGTGTTTTATGATGGTTTGCCATCCTTTTATGATTTTTAATGAATCAATAAAAGTATTTTTGACTTGAATTTACTTCAATACCTCAGTATTATCAGTAGTTAATTTCAGACAGTTACTGTTCATTCACATTAAAATATCTTTCAGGGACTCCTTGAATTTATGGAAGGCAGCAGAGGATTGTTCTTTAGAAAACACTAGCTGAGTGTCATCCTTCTTAACCCCCCATGATGCAATGAGAGTCAGAGGGCAAGATAAATGTTAAAGAGCAGTGGGCTCAAGGCGGAGTCCTGAGGCACTCCACACAGTAGTAGTTTTAGTGAGGATCGAAATGGACGGACAAAAACTCATTGGGAGCGAGCTTCAAGGTAGGACTGAATCCAGGAGAGTGCCACCCCCCAGACACCAAACTGATTTAATCTTTTTGGAAGAACCGGGTGTGCGACCGTGTTGAGCGCTGCTGACACGTCTACCAAACTTTCATGGCAGATGTGCCACCATCAACAGTCGCTCTCATTGATTCAGTCACTTCTACCAAAGCTGTCTCTATGCTGTCCATCACCACCCCCTTTTGTACTGTAACCAGGTCAAAAGCACAATTGAGAATGGTGTGAATGCCATTCACCTTTACCAAATCGGCTAGCTGTCGCTGTTTCTCAAAACATTTTGCGGGTGCACACAGCAGGAAAATAGGTCGAAAATTGCTGAGCACAGCAGGGTAAGCATTAGGTTTCTTCAGCAATGATAATAAAAATGCTTGTTTCCAAATGGCCGGAAAGGTGCCAGTTTTAAGAGAGTAGTTCCAAATTTGGTTCAGTAGATGATTTAACAAGGGGCCATCGTTCTAAAAAACTGGGAAGGACAAAGGTCCCTGGGGGAACTCCGAGCAGAAATACTCCCATTTCTGAAGGGATGAAAATTCCAGCCCTTCTTCTATTTCTTTGTGCTTGAATGTCCATCTTCCCTCTTTGCCAAGAAAGTATTGATGGAAGTGTGTACTGCTGGGGGTCTTTGCGTCCCTCAGCGAAACTTTGAATGTGGAGCAGAGACTTCAGGTACTGGGAATACAGTCCAAATGAATGACAAACTAACGTACTAGTCTACAATACTATAGTGGATCAACTTGAGTCACCCAATGGCGATTTAGAGGCAAGTGCATGTCCACCAGCATGTTTATAGTTCTGTCCTTTCGAAAGCTAAAAACAAGATTTACTAGTTCTATTCCTTCAATAGTGCAAAGCAGACAAGATGGTACACTGAAAAGTTAGGAAAGGTCCATGTACACATTTCTGCACTTACTATCCATCCTTGACATACTGGGGGCATTTTTGACTCAATATTGTCTATTAGCCTGATAGTGACACACATTGTATATGTTAGAGGCCTCCTTGAATGCATTTTTATTTTTGTCTGTACCAGGCATAATAGTGGCTCCTGTTTACAAATTGGGGGTGCTCTTCGCATTTTTGGCTATAACGGGCACAACAGTGACACTTTACATTGTTGACATTATTGACAACATTTCATTTTTCCCTAGCATACTAGAAGTACATTTTTGGCATATTTGGGAGTGCTTAAAAACCTTTTCTCTACTCCTGTAAAAACAGTATCCCATCCTTAAAATAAGCAGGCATTATTTTCTTAGGTTGTATTTACATTTTTGTTATTGAGTCATCGTGCAATTCAGACACCAGGAGACATAGCACATATTAACACACATTATTAGGCCTCAACAAAATGCAAACTACTCTGGTATAGTTCAAATAATTTCAGGGACTTCATGTTATTCTTGTTATGTGAAATTAGGCCATTACACCACTTTGCAATAATTACATGCTAATCACAGAAACAATTGCTACAAACATGCAATTCGCTGTGGAAATGTAATGCCCCTTCACGCTAACAACAGAACGTGAAACAAATGAACAAGCGAGATGGCTGTTCATGGTGCTTCCATTTGAGTTGCCTTTAAATCAAAGTGAGAATTCATTTAAGGTTAAAATACAGCATTGTTAGACTTGGCCCTTTTTGCAGGGTTATCCCCAAACATTTTGATTCTTCCGTCTATTTTTTTCCGGTTTTTGTTGGCCATAGGACTCTAGGAACTCTATCACTGTTAATCAGTGCTAAGGTGCATATGTATAAATTGTGTTTATGGATTGGTGTTTCAATGATTGGCATATTTGATTTACTGGTAAGTCCCTAGTAAAGTGCACTAATGTGCCAGGGCCTGTAAATCAAAGGTGACTAGTGGGCCTGCAGCACTGATTGTGCCACCCACATGAATAGCTCCGAAACTTATCTCAGACCTTCCTTTGCAGTGTCTGCGTGCAGTTTTAAACTGCCATCTCGACCTGGCAAGTGCACCCACTTGCCTGGCCCTAGCCCTCCCTTTTCTTACATGTAAGGCACCCCTATGGTAGGGCCAAGGTACCCCCAAGGGCAGGTCCACTGTATGGGAAAGGTAGGACATATACTGGTGTGTGACATGTCCTGATAGTGAAATACTGCTAATCTTGTTGAATACACATGAATTAAATGTGTTTGCTAATCTTGAGCTGCACATCACAAAGTAAAGCCAATTAAGTGAAAAGCATCAATTAACATCAAAAAGCAACTAAGGCTAGGGTGCTCTTAAGGTATATGACACCTACCCACCAAAGTGTCAATAAGTACCTGGATAGCTGTGGCCCCAATATAGGAATAATTGTCCTCTTTCAAGTTTCAAGGCGCCCACTCGTACTTCTCGGTCGTTTGACGACCGAGAAGTACGAGTGGGCGCCTTGCTCTGTGCGTTCAAAATTGGAAAAGTGCACGTTTGGATTTATCATGATCTGAATGGAATTCAAAACGTGATATTGGATGGAATGGGACCTTAGGATTAAATGTGAAACTTGAAAGAGGACAATTATTCCTATATTGGGGCCACAACTATCATATTGATGATTGATAAATAGGAGTGCAAACGGCAAATAATAATCTGGCATATAATTCTTCACAAATTCTCCGGGATGCCTTCCATCCAAATAAGAGTGATAAATCTAAGGGAATCTTCATAATCATAGACAGTTGGAGAAACAAATAATAAGCCTTGAGAAAGCCCTGCAGGCGAAACGCGCGTCGGCTGCTGTTTTCTTCTTGTGAAATTTTGGAAATTATAAACAGACCCCAACCTAAGAAGATCTGTCTGGACTATTTACTCTCTCTTTTTGAAAAATCTCTGGCCCAAAAAAAACTTGTAGGACGCAGAGACAATATTGATTGCTTTGTAAACTAGTTATTCAACTGATTTTGGAAATAATGATACTGGTGTGCTCAGGTATACTGTGTATAACTGCTAATCTTGTTTTTCACTATAGAAAGGCTATCTGCCCCATAGGATAGAATGGGAGATACTTTGTAACATCTTACAGGTATAACTTCCCATTGGGACAAAGTAGAGAAATAACGTTTAGGCTCTATGAATTTATTAACAGATCTTTTAGTGAAGATGGTTTTTAAATTGTGTGTTTGTAAATGCCACTTTTAGAAATAGATATTTTCTTGTTTAACCATTCTGTGTGCCTCTGCCTGTTTGTGCATTGACTGTCTGGTTTTGGAGCAGCAGGGACTGGGGATGTGCATTCACTGTAAACAGCCACTGGGGGGGGGGGGGGTGAGTTGTGCTTGACCCTTCCTGGATGACTCCGAGCTGAGCTCAATGGGGCTTGGCTGCATTTAGAGAAGTGGGAGGGGAGTTCCTTGCACCTGAATAGGACCAGTCTCCCTTTCACAATGCTGTCTCCACCCCCTGTGGTCATACTGCACCAGTGAGGAAAGAACTGGTTTGGACTGGGCACAAAGAGAACAAAGACAACATGGGGTATAAATAGTGGAACTTAAACCCCAGAACTTTAGATCACTTCTGGACTCAAGGGGAACCTTTGCCATGGAGAAGAGCAGAAGAGCAGTGACACAAAGACTTCACCACCAGCTCACCTGAACTCTATTGCTGAGAGTTCTGACCTGCCAGGAGGTGCCTATTCCAGTTTTAGGCCTCTTACATACATGCTGTTGGGAGCAGGATGCAATATAAGCGGAGTAAGAAAACCTGTCTCTGTGCATCAGCAACACCGCTGTGATGCTGTGACCTGCACTGAGGCCAGGGGCACTGCTTATGAAGTGCACAACGCACCGCTCGGCTTGTACCGCAGCTCTGACTTCCTTAGAGGCCTGATGACGCCTGCAGTTATTGGCATTTCTCCATCTGCAGTGCCTGCATCCTGTTATCAAGGCGCCAATAACCTCCGAGTGAGACTCCACCAACTCGCTGACTTCGCATCGTCACCAGAACTGATGCCGCATTGCTGATGCAACCGAATTCCTCAGTCCTGGACTTGACATGTCGCCTCCTTGTGGACAAGACGCCTTGCCTCCCTGATGCAGCCAGGGAGCCGGCCTTGACATCGACACTGAGGCCTCACCTCCACCATGCTGTGCATTGTCATAGACTTTGTTTCCAAGGTATTGTTTGTTTGGAGGTTCATGTGACTCTGTGCCCTACGCCGCACCCCTTGCGGTCAGTGCCATACTTTGGATGTATTGCTGTCACAACGTCACAATAGCCCCAGGTGGAGCTATTTATAATAACTGTGCTAAAGTCATATCTTATTATCTGCATGTTTGAATGTTTATCGTTTTGGTCTTGTTGAGTTTAGAAAAATATACTTTAGTTTTGTAAACTGGTGTGGTGTCCACTTGTGGTGTTATCACTGTATCACTTTGTGTTTTGAGTACAAATACTTTACACATTGCCTTTGGGATAAGCCTGTCTGCTTGTGTCAAACTACCAAGGGGGTGAGCATGGCTTATCTAGAGTGTGTATCCCCCTTATCCTGACTAGAAGAAAGCGCCCCTACTTGGACAAAGGTACCTACCTCTGCCAACTAGAAACCCCCATTTCTAAGAAGCGTGAAATGACGGATTTGCATTTTGCAAAATTACGCATTATTTCACATATATTTTGCTGTCATTTTGTGTAATTACACGGAAGCAAATCATGTGAATTTTACACACAACTACATATTATCGTTGACAAAATATATCATGGTGCAGTAAGATATTTAAACCATACTAACAATCAAAAATAATCAGTAGAATACAGCTGCCCAACGATTCAGATATGCAGGCACACTTGGCAACAATTTGGCCATCTCTGGGATAATAGTGTGCCATCCTTGAAACATGTTTCACACGATTTTGGTTGTCTGAGGTAACAATCTCCTGGTCCTTATTTTCTCCTCTTAGTTGTCATGTTCTCCTCCTCTTCTTCCTCTTCGTATACCTTTTCCTACTGGTCACGGTCCTACAGCACATACACCTGGTTAGACTTCTACTACTCGTGTCCTCTTGTTCCTCCTGCTAACAGTTTTCATTAGACTGCTCCTTCTCTTTCTCCAGCTCCTGTGCTAATAGCACTAGTACTCTTGGCACTAGTCATCCTGGACCTTTTGCCAGGAATATCCAGAAAGATTGAAGTAGCATAGTGCCATTATCAAGGAAAGTTCTGAGGAGTTCTGGCTTAGGCAGTATAGAGGAGAAGAAGCTGGGCCATTTCTCCCTTCTGGGTTAAGGTAGGGACTTCTGGGACCTTTCTGGGCACTGACTATAAAAGGCCAGTGCAGGCACTAGGTTGGTGCTTGACAACATTGCCTAGTTGTTTCGGCTGACATCTCTTCTGTCAGTTTTTCGCTCAGCATTTGGCAGAAGAGTGCTGCTGATCTCCATCTCAGCAGCACCCCCAGAACATTTGTATCTGCTACTACAGTACTCTCTGCAAGCATCCTGCTGAACTGTTATGCTGCCTCACTTCATTACAGCAGTCCTGGGATCCTCTCTTCAGGATCTGAGCTCCAGTTCTGAATCATGGTGGTATAAGGGCTAGTATCGCCTTACCAAGTGAGATCTAAGCTATTACTAACATTGGTGTGATATATATTCCACGTTTGTTGATTTACAAAGTCTTGAACTGTTTTTTTTTTGTCTCTCTCTCTCTCTCTCATATCTGAGCAGTGGTTCTGACCCTAGCTGAGGCGGCCATTGGCACCATTCTGAACCAGTGTCTCCAGTGACTTTTCCCTTCCCCCATTTTTCCATAGGTTCCTAACTGATGAATTATTATTCAGTGTAGAGGTTGGAAAAGGTGGAAGATTTTGATTGTTAGCAGTATTCCTTTTGTGGAATTACACTATTGTCCTTAGATCCAAACATGGGTCTTCTTGATCTTTGTCATCCTAGTACCTTCTGATTTAATCTCTCCTGGTCCTCTCAATCCTAGTCTTTCTGTGTCCCGGTCATGGTTCCTGGGCTGTGTTCTGGGACTTGTGACCTTCGTCACCTAGACATGCTCTTGGCAGTACTGATAATGTTCTAGTCATTCAGGTGCTGCTCTCAGCCATCATATTCTTGGCCTACTAGCCGTCATCCTTTTCCTCCCATCCTTGTACTTTGCTAATCCCTTTCATATCCTTCTGGCTCTGATCAACTGAACCCCGCTCCTGGTCCTTGTGTTCTTTATCCTGGTGCCTTGGTCTTCCTGGAGGACCAGGTCGTCGTAGTCCTTACACTCCCCGTCCTCATACTCTTATCTCTCCTCCTGGTCTTCCTCCTCTCCCTCATGGACATCCTGGTCATGTTGCACTTGGTCTCCTCCTCCGTGAACATTATATAAGCATGCCACTGCCTCTAAGCATTTTAATCAAGTTTTTTAATTCTTGTTTGCATGATGAGGGGGAGTAGGTGGAGAACAGAAACAGAGGGCCCTTTCAGAACAAGCCTCTACACCTTTTTGACCTTCCTGATGCTTACCTGCAGGACCTGAAACACTTAAAGCGTTGGGGTGAAGACCCCGGCTGCCAGGTTTTATGTGTACCATGTATACTAACAATGTAAATCTGGTGATGAATGCACTTGCTGGTGAGATATGCGGGTTATATCTGGTCACATTTTTTAACCATAAAATTAGCTCACATTATTAATATGCCTTCTGTAAAGCCTTGCGAGGAACATAATTTGGACAATTGTATTTTGTGTAAGATAGCTCAGTGGGTTCATGATTTTGCGGCATAGAGATTTTTGTTATTTGAAAGTCATAAGTTACAATACATACAGTTTTAGTTGACACTTCCTCATTGGTTCCCGTGGCTTAATATATTTGATTAACAACATGTCACTCAAACTAAAAAACGCTTTTTTTCGTGAGCAGACTCAAATTGTTACCCAGTTTAACACCTGTTAAAGTCCAGTGATGTTATTTAAATGTACCATTGACACCCAGGCTAGATGGCTCTTGACCTCCCCTATATGAGTTGAACATGAAGTGTGCAGGGGTGCTTTCTTTTTGTGGCAAGACTTTCTGATCAAATTGACAGCAGGAAGGGAGGAGCAGAAGCACAAAGGCATGCAGACATAATATGATTCAAAGTTGTGCTTCACACTAGAAAAGTGAAAGTATCCCTTGATGCACTGCTATTGGATCCTAGTGGGGACTACCCAGAGTTCCTCTAAAGTTCACTCCACACAAGTTTTCAAATGTTCATTTCTTTATTTTCTCGAAAAATTCTTTCTTATACTGATTATGTTCATTGATTAAACACATTATTTGTACATGTGTATTCTTTAGTCAGTCCAATGCATTTTGGTCGCTATGACCTTCATCTGGGACCATATGAGCTGAAACAAGGCATAACAATACTCTGTATCAGTGATAAAGTTATAAAATAACAACACAAACATTCATGCATGTTCATTATACTGATTATACAATGTGCCAAAAATGTGACCATCTGTGATAACACCCAAGTGTATGCGTGCTCTAGTGCACTGATATGACAAGAAAAAACGCCTAATAGGCACTCACTTTACTTCCTCTTTACACTGCTTGCATTGAACACAACACTATGTCAAAACTGGCAGGAAAACACGAAAAAAATCATTATAGAAAGTCACTGTTTCAAAGGGTTCCGCTCCTGTCTATGTGTCATCCCATTCATATCTCCGTATTACTCACTTTATAGACGTGCAAAAACGTCTTCTCTATCCTGTTTGCTGTTCCACAAAAGTATTCCGGCATTAGCGTGATGCCGGTCCAATGGCTCGCGCTTTATCTAAACATTACAAAAGCTCTTTCTTATGCTTCGCTCTCATTGGTTGTGTCTCCGATCACGTGATCGGGACTACAGCCTATAGGAGCGAGTCTCTACCTTCTGGTTTTGTAAGAAAGTTCACAAGAGTGAATCAATAAAGATATGAATGTAGTGAAATATGAAAAGTAAACAGATTTTTAAAAAGCGGAGATCAGTGTATTCGAAATGAACTGCATTACCCCTAAGAGATGTGGTTATGATGAAAATAATAATGCGTGACAACACAATTATAGAAACAATAACTAAAACCAAATCAGATATTTGGGACAGATGATTCATACATCCATAAGCGTAGGTAAGGCTTGGCACACATGTGCTTGGATAAGATTATTGAAAATGTCTATAGGTAGAAGGTAATTTCAACGCGATCATTAAGCCCAAAGGGCTTGTGTGAGTTCAACAAGTACATCCAACTATTTTCCCTTTTTTCAATCACTTCCAGAACTGTAAATTGTAATTGAGACACATTGTGCTTTTCTTCCTTAAAATGTGCAGCTACAGATGACTTGACGTTGCCAGTCCTCATATTTGATTTGTGCTCATTTAATCGTGTCTTCAACTTACGGGTGGTCTTACCTACATAAACCTTCCCGCAGGGACATTTCAACATATAGATGACGTTAGCCGTGTCGCAGGTCGCATTTACACGGAGTTTGATGATGTGTCCTTTCATAGGATGTGTGATTGCATTTCCTCCTATAATATTGTTACAATGCCCACATTGTAGGCAAGGTCTGGTTCCTCGATATGTTTCATCTTTGGGTTTTCTTTGTTTTAGTAGTTCACCAAGATTTTTGCCTCTGGTGAAAGCAAAAATAGGCTGCTGTTCAAAACTTTTTTCAAAGTCAGTTTCGGCTCGTAAGATATTCCAATGAGTACGTATGATTTTCTTGAATTTATGGCTCATCGTAGAGTATTTGGATACTACCGTCATCCTTTCTTGTTTTATTTTGACTCGTGTCTTCATTAGTTCTGATCTAGAAATACGTTTGACCTTCTCAATCGATTGTTCAATCAGGGTGGCTGGATATCTACCGTGAGGTACTCTCTCTATCTTTCACACTTTTCTTGTGGATGAAGTAATTGTAGTCCTGTGTGATTTTAGAACCTATACACATCCTGACCATAGGATTTATGTTATTTGACAAATCCCTGGGGACACTAATGATAAGGGGTCCCTATTTTCGTTGGTCTTTCATGTGGATGTGCACACATATAGGTGAGGCTCCAATTGTTTAAATACTATGTGAGTGGGGGGCCGCCTTACCTACTCCTTCCCCCTCTACCCCTAAGAGTTTGTTCTGGCTGGAAATCCTCTCTTACGAAATCTCTCGCCCATAGTTTTTAATGTACTTTCAACTTTGTTTGTCTCAGAGGTGATTCTTTTTGCCCTCATCATCTGGGATGTAGGTAGGTGGGTTTTTAACGAATCCTGATGAAAGCTTTGGAAATGAACAGTATTATTTCTGTCAGTTAGTTTTCCATGCATCTCCGTTTCTATCTTGCCTTGATGCAGATTCACTCGAACATCCAAAAAGGTAATTGAAGACTTAGAGATTTCCCAGGTAAGTTCTATTCTCTCATTCTTAGAATTCAGTTCAGTTAAAGCCTGTTGGAGTGATTCTTCAGTGTTCTTCCATATGATAAATACGTCGTCAATGTAACGAACTAGCATTTTTAAGTTATTGGTCCATGTTGGATTATTCAGTATGTGTTGTTCCTCGTATGCCTTCATGTATAGATTCGCATATACAGGGGCTGCGCAGTTGCCCATAGATGTTCCAACTAGTTGTTGGTACCACTTGTTGTTGACCTTAAAATAGCTATGATATAGCGTAAAGATTATCAATTCCATCAAGAAAATTTGCATTGATTCATTATGGTCTGTCGACAAGATTGCTTCCTCCATCGCTTCGATTCCAGCTCCATGGGGTATAGAAGTGTACAAAGACTTTACGTCAGCCGTACATAATAGGAGTTCTTCATTGACTCCTATTTCCAAAAGATTTAGTCTAGTTAGAAAATCTGTGGAACCCCTGATGTACGTAGTCATGTTTTGCACTGTTGGTTGCATGTACTTGTCAATAAGTTGCCCAGTAGCTTCATGAATGCTGTTTCTCGAGGATACAATGGGACGCAATGGAGGATCCCATAGGTTTTTATGCACCTTCGGCATCATGTAAAACGTCGGGCTACTAAGATTCTCTTTAAGCAAAAAATTATTTGTTTTGCCATTAATGGTACCGTTCTCCCTGGCTCGGCAAACCAGTTCTGTCAGTTTTTTAGCTTATTCTTGAGTAGGATTCGAGTTTAACGCTGCATAGGTGTTAGAGTCAGCTAGATGTTCTTCTAGCTTCTGTTGGTACATGGTGGCATCCATTATGACCAGCACAACTTTGGATTGTTTATGAGACGCCTAAGGCAAGAGGCGACGTTTTGATTGCACGCTCAATAACAAGAGGAGTGTGTGAACATAGAAACTTCAGTTAAAAAAAATCAGTGCGCTCTGAGCCTCTCAACGTTGCAGTTCGACATAATATGATTGCCATCTTGGCAGTATAGAAAATAACATCAGGCCAGCTTGTAGAAGCAATTTCTACCTTTAAACAAGCTAATCAAGAAAAACCTGAGCAATTGCATCCCCGTAGCCATTAATGTAGCCTGGCCTGCCTTTCTGGCAGTTCGATTCAATTAATTATCAAAGTTCCTGGTGATACGTGATCTGAGATAGCCCCTGCCCCATGACCTTGGCTAGAGCTGCAAGAAATGAGTGAGGCTTTTTCATCTCAGAGGAAATATAATAATAGAACTACACCTGCAGACTGGATATGAGTCAATCACTGTTGGGCTGTATCATGGAGAAAACTATTTAAATGCCTCTGTACCACTGCAGAGTACTGACCAGATCAGAGGAGGAGCTCCATGGAAAAGAGGCTCTCAGTGTTGGTGGCTCTTCTCAGAATCAAATCACATCCTCTAATCTCCTGCTCCAGTGCTAGAGGAACCGGGAATGCTACTAGCTTCCCTGGTGTCATCTGCATAGAGTAGTAGACTGTAAACCAGGGACCCTACTATTCTAAAGAGGAGACAGGCCCTCAAAAATGGGACAGCCTTCTCTCTGGAATATGCAAATGAAACAATTGATGGACAGAATGCTGGACAATGCAGCCAGGCTAGCTTGAACCCAGTGGTGTAGTGAGCATGGGACCCACGTCTGGGCATACCCTTCCCACTGAGGGTGACATATGCAAAAGAAACAATTGATGGACAGAATGCTGAACAATGCAAACATTCACCCCAGTCACAAAGATCTGGATTTATTCCATCATTCTTTTGCTCACCACACCACCCCAGTTTGGACCCAGCCATATGCAAATCTGTCTTGGCCCTGCTCCTTATTGGAACAGTCCAGCCCGAAATGCCAAGCCAGGTCCTCCCCGGACCATAAACAAGTATCCTGGGACCGGTTTTAGGGTATCACCCTTCATCAGCAAGGCTAGCTTGAATCCAGTGGTGTAGTGAGCATGGGACCCGCGTCTGGGCATACCCTTCTGACTTAGGGCGACATATACAAAAGAAACAATTGATGGACAGAATGCTGGACAATGCAAACATTCACCCCAGTGACAAAGATCTGGGTTTATTCCATCATTCTTTTGCTCAGCACACCACCCCAGTTTGGACCCAGCCATATGCAATCGCCCCATTGGGGACAGGGTCAAGACTGATTTGTATATGGCTGGGTAAAAACTGTAATGGCATGGTGAGCAAAATAACAATGGATTTAGGTCCAGATCTTTGTACTGAGGCGAATCTTTGACATTGTTCTGCCTTCTGTCCATCAATTGTTCTTTTAGCATGTATCACCCTAGTGGGATGGGTATGCCCTGACGTGTGTCCCGTGCTCTGCATGCCACTGGAGTCAGCCTATCCTGGCTGATGAGGGCTGAAAGCCCGAAACAGGTCCTAGGATGCTTATTTACAGTCCAGGGAGGACCTGGACTGGCAGTTTGGGCTGAACTGATCCCATCGGGCTCAGGGTCAAGACTGATTTGCATATGGCTGGGTCAAAACTGGAATGGCATGGTGAGCAAAAAAACGATGGATTGAGGCCCAGAACTCTATACTTGGGTGAATTTAGGACACTGTTCTGCATTCTGTCCATCAACTGTTCTTTTTGCCTGTCTCTGAAATGCCTGCAGATCCAAGCACCCTAGTAAAGAGAAAGCACTAGGAATGCCTGATCTGTGCAACATGGCACTACATCCGACTACACTTTAAAGTTCCCCCTTTCAGCCACGTCATAGGGACTAAGAATAAAACAAAAGGGGTGGAACTGGTTCTGCGGTCCAACTCTAAATTACTACTGGTGACCCCAATTGATGACGCTAATCATTTGGTGTCTGAACTCTTGGCGCGGAAACATGTAGAGCTATGATACATGCCCATATACCGATAAAATTCAATGTCGATGCCTGAGCACCTGCCCTTATTCCCATTTGTGGAATAGGGTATTGCCCTTTGATCTAGGTGCATCCTAAGCCTCACATTGTGACATTCAAGCTGCAAAAAGTTGCTTTCCTGGATGCATGTTTTATCTAAGTAAATGGCAACTAAGCCAAATAACATGAGTCTTACAAGTAAAAACGAATTCTATGTGTAAGCCATCCTTCAGAAAACACTGTAGAACACAACAGTAAAATGTATAAACTGTTTGAATGCCTTGAATTTAACAGCACTGCCGAAAAATGTTTGTGGTAAATAATAAGTAGCAAACATTGATGGAAAGGCAGACTGTTTGGCTGCACACAGTGTTGTTTCATGCCGACTTGTCCATGCCCTGCGGTTGTCGCCTTCTTACAAATCTGGCCAGGAGATCCCTCAATGCCTTCTTTGTCTCCCTCACTTTGTTATATGCCAGTTGCATCATGTAAGACTGGGATTTGCTTCGCACACAAATAGGCCAGTGCCAACCTCATGCTGGCAGCACCAATAGGATTTTTCCTGGAGTAGGAAATGCGAGCTGCGTGTTTACGTGTCGTTGTAACGGCCTCCTGCAGAGGAAAATCACTGAACACGGACATGTGTCCCTCGCGGATTACTTAAAGCTGCTTACAGTTTGATACACAATGGATCATTTCTTTCTTTATAAATACTTTTTTCAATATATTAAAAATGTTATTATTGCATAGTTTCTCAGATATATGTCTAATAAAGGAATCTTGAGAAATAATTTTTGAACAATAAATAAATTAAGAAAGGTCTACATGGAAGGCACTGCAAGAATTTCCTTTTTGGGAGATTTCACTTGCACCATTTTACTTAAACCTATTTGTGTCTTACTGTTCCTCACCAGAACACAATTTCTGCAGGTAAATGTAGTAGATTTTAGAATTACCAATAGAAGTCTTGAATTAAATTACTGTATGTTGTTCTTTAATTGGAGGGCATAAAATCCCATGCTACACAATTCTCAGTCAAAAGCCTTGGATGTCCTATGGTATATAAAAAACACTTACCACTTTCTAAGGTGGTAAAACAGCGCTGCTCAAGCACTTCGATAATTAAAACAACACTTAAAACAATTCTGCCCAAAACTATGGCTGCCACCAGTGGCCACTTTATGTGTCACGACCCTAAATGCATAGCAGGATGCCAAATTCTATGGCCCAGAACGTCTTCTGCTGAATGCTTTTTGATGAAAATATATAAAATGACAATGCATTTATTTTTTTTAATCAAAAACTGACCTTAATGTCTGATACCAAATTGTGGGGACTACATCACCTTCACGCTGTTCTATTTTTATTTTTACTACCTGTGTTGTGTCTGCATAGACACAACCCCTTTTCCTTGTCACACTGGCACTCCATGTTGGACTCATTCGTGCCCACTATCTGTACTTTGGTACTCGGCTTCCCGGTAATATTTGGTGCTTTCTTTCTTTTTCCAGAATCTTTATCCTAAATATTTTCGTATTTTGATAATAGATTTTGTCAGTGAAGGTTTCAGAATAAATATTTTCTTTACATTGATCAAATATTACGCAAATACACAAAAACACTTTTCTTTTATCATTATCTGCAAAAGTGCTAAAATGTATCTTATTTTGGTATGTAAGGCTATTTGTAGAGGGTGCACTATAAAGATTCTGCTATGATGTGAAAGGAATGGAAAATAAGGCTCTGGTAGAGTGTGACAAATGATCGAAATTCCACCTGATAAACATCCAGGGCCTTAAATATATCCTGGGCACACTGTATCTGTTTGCACCCTTAACCGGGTGTGAACTGCGAGGACTTGTTTCACTTACTCGGTGTACGATACCTGTTTGCACCTTTAACAACTTTCGCAGATGTTTCCTGTGCACATCAGGGCAGTGTGGCTGATTACACACAAAAATGACGCGAACTCGAACAGTTCGCACCTTTGAAGAGGAGAATGCCTTATAATTGACTGCTGTGGACCGTGGCTCAGGATTTCAATGGAATGGACGAGTCTTTGGATGATGAGGTGGAAAGGCTGCCTGTGGACAGTTGCAATGCGTTACTGTACCTGTGTGCAGAGGGATCTCAGTAATGTCCCTTTCATCCCCCACATGTCCTCCTGCCTAGTGATGTCCCCGGTGGATAAGCTAAATGTGCACTAGCTCTTTGTGGCGCATAGGCTGTGCCCTTTCTGACAATTCTTTGCCTCTATGTCTGTGTCTGTAACACAGCATGTTTCCTCAGTTCCATGAGACCACGCACAATGCACGAGGGAATGTTTTATTGTAACGTGCTGCACAAAATGTGTGCCGGCATGACAGATATTAGACAAGTATTGGCAAAGCCAATTGGTCTGGCCTTTCACATAGATGCACTCACCTCAAGTTGTAGATGTCCTTTCCCAGTCAGACGAAGGTGTGTGAAGTCTTTAACAATATCCTTCACAAAGTTGAGGAAGAGTGGCTTCAACATAAAGATGTAAAAATCCACTTTTACTACTCTAAAAAAATATTTGATATTCCTCCATGAAGGTGCAGTTCCACAAATGTTACTGGGGTCCATCTGGGGTCCATCACAAGTCAAATGTAAAAAGATGTATATTCTTTTATGAAGGTGCACTTTCAGAAGTTGTTACTAGGTGTCCCTCACAAGTTAAATGCAAATGTTTTGTGGCCAGACTTATCAAGGCTTTGCATCGCCCTCGCCCCATTCAATGGGGTGCAAGGGTGACACAAAGCCTAAGTAAGATTTATCAAGCCACACAAGGCCACCTTATGTGGCCAACCATGGCTTGATAAATCTGGAGAAAAGCAAGGCAGTGCAAATTGGTGTCTTGCATTACTCTGCCTCAGAGAGGTGTTCCATGGGTGGAGCGTGGGTGTTCCCATGCGTCGACCAATGGATTTTGGCACATTCTCAGATTTACCATTAGTGGTAGACAAGGGAATACATCAAAATGCTATGCTTACCTCAGGTGAGGAGTGAAGAGAAGAAATCTCTTTCTTTATCTTTGTTTTTTTCCTCTTTCTATAAGTGCAGCATTGTGCAGCACACACAGAAAGAGGTAAGTAACTGAGGATTGTTTTTGTACAGGAAGGTGTGCCTTCTGGCAGAAAAGCAATCCTGCCTACAATTCAAGCACCTTTGCAACATGACGCAAGGGTGCATGCATTGGCACTAGGCTGCTAATTGGGCACCAGCGCTGGCAGAGGACAGAAATGCACCACATCTTGATAGCTCTGGTACGTTCTTGCCCTCTCTCTTTCACGCGGTGCAGCAAGGTGTCTTGCTGCATTGTGCTTCATGAAAGTTTGATAAATACAACCCTTAACTTCTTACTTGAAACTTTAGGTCTAGTAGTCATTAACTACTTGTACCTATTGAGTCAGCTGCCAAAAACATTGACGTTCTTTAATTAAGCTGATGGTCCACCAGTGGCTACTAGGTGTCTCTCACAAATCAAAAGCAAAATCATTGAATTCTTATAAAAAGCTGCAGTTCCAGTAGTCGTCACTAGGTGACCATCATAAATTAGATGCAAAAACATTGATAGTCTTTTGTAAGATGCAATTCCAGAAGTTGTTACTAGATGTCCCTCACAAGTCAAATGCAAAAGTATTGAAATTTTCTAATTAGTTGAAAGTTCCACAAGTCTTTACTTGGTGGGTGTCCCTCTAAAAGTCAAATGCAAAAGTTTTGAAAATCTTATTAGGCTGCAGTTTCTTTAGTCTTTTCTGGATTGTTCTCATAATTAAAATGGAAAAGCCTTGAAATTCTTACATCAACCTTTAGTTACACTAGGTATCCTAGGTGTCCTGAAGCACCCTCTAGAGGAGAACTGCAGCCTTGTGAAGAGTGACTTTAACCAAGCTGGAGGGATGTAGCTTTATTACATAGATTTGCATGCACACATTTACAATTGTAACCAATTGTGCTTATTGTTATAGGAATACGTATTTGAGCTGGTTCATAGTGAGGAATGGACATCATAATTTACAATAAATGTCTTGAGAGTTATGAAAATAGCATTAACAGTCTATGGGAAGTGCAAGTGTCTAACAATTCTACAAAGCTGCAGGTCCGTCAGTCATTACTAGGTTTTCCTCAGAAGTCACATGAAAAAATCATTGGCAGTGTTTTGAGAAAAGTCAGTCTCAGAATTCAATTGCAAAAATTTTGAAATTCTTTATTTAAGCTGCAGTTCATTTTTCCCCGTGCACTTGCAGCTTCAGTTTTATGTTCAATTTTGAAAAAAAAAAAATTAAAATAAATAAGCTGCAGTTTCTCAAAACTTTACTAGATGGTCCTCAAAGTCAAATGCAAAAGCTTTGACACTCTTACTTGACCTGCAGTTCCACTAGTCCTTACTAATTGTCCCTCACAAGTCATTAACATTCTTACAACAGATGGCTTTGGTATATACATTTGGTTAACCAATTTTGCAATTTAACCAGTTTTTTCCTATAGGACGTATTAAATTGCGCTGGTTTTTAGTGAGGAACGAAAATTGTTATTTGCAATAATTGTCTTGAGAGTTATAAAAATAATTGCTGTAGCCCTAATGTACATAGGGAATAGCAGTCATTGGGAAGTGCAAGTGTCTAACAGTGTTGGTTTTTAGGGAACTCGTTTTTAGGTGTATGTATAAATGTGCACAGACCAAACACAGTTGCTCAAAGGGAAATCATCCAATGACTGGAGTGGGCTGGTCTGTTGATCTATACCTTTTGCTAGAGTGAAAGGGAGTATACTTTGGGTGACATGTCAAAAGAACAATAGTGAAGGAGTGTTGATTGGAAGCCCCTATATGTGTATGTATTTTCTTTATGGTATATGAGGCTGGCAAAACAGCTATAGTTGTCTTGAGCCAGACCTAAAAAAAAAGCATAAAAGCATCTTCAGTACCTGCTCAAATAGTAAAGTGCCCGAGTGATGCAAGAAGTGGGCACAAACACCCATTGCATCCCTGTTCTACTTTCTGTAATAAGACCCCAGGTCTTCAAGGCCTGACTGATTTTTTAGGCATTGTCATTTTAGTTTGATGGAGAGAGCTAGGGAATTGCACCATTTCAAACTTGAATAAAGAACGACCTCTTTATTATTACTATTCAGTTCAAATTGTATATCATCATGTTGAATTTAGGAGAACAGTGTAAGCCACACTATCTAATATCTCATGTGGTACATAGGTGTAGCATATTTAATGTGCGAGTGTAGCATGCATTTCAGACTGACTTGGGGATGGACAGGCTACTGCAGAGTGTTCTGAGTGTATAGATGTTCGACAAGTAGTTATCTAAGGAGCTCAAAATAAATATATTGAACTGAACCTTTTTGTGTGTGTACAGTGAATATTACAGTTTGGTGATGAGTTATACTGAATTTTGGACTTTCAAGTGGAAGAAACCTCATATACTTTACAAGAAAGTAACTATGAAAAGAGGCAAAATAGGGGAAAAGGAGGCCATCCAAGTGCCACAGCAACACCGGGGAAGCATCAGAAAGGCAGTATATGAGAGCAGCCTCTCTTGTCGTCCAGTGTGGTTGTCCTGTTTCAAGTATAATACAGCAAAAAAAAGAAGAACTGCAGCTGTGGTGACAGCACATACAGGAGAAAAGAGAAAATTGCAGTTTGATGAATCTACTGTTACAAATCCCATTGAAGCAGATAATGTGTTGCTGATCTACAGTTCAATAAAGACAATGGAGTGATCCAGGAAGTAAATCAAAAAATTGCCCCCCCCCCCCAAAAAAAAACCAAAGCAGCCTCGGGTGTCAACATGTGGCTCTCCGTCTCTCCCCCAGGGAGGAAGGGGCAGGAACACAGTTTACAATGCTGTGTGTCAATGATACTGGACGCAGATAGAAAAGAGCACTAATGCACTGTTCGCAAACTATGTGCAGCAAGATTTGATGGGAGGCATATTCAGCGGTAATAAAATATAAAGACACTGTGCTTAGGCCATGTTCTGGCTCTTGTGACCATTTTTTTGGTTTATCGCATTTCTGGAGACTGGACACCTTCCTACAGGTCAACAGGACTGTGCACCTGTTTGAGTTGGAGCCAGGATAGGCTGCCTACTTCCTCAAGTGATGTATGATGTGATCCGTCAGTTGCATGCTGTGCCTGAGGTTGAGATTAAGAAAAAGCGCAACCCAGTAACCTCTTGCAAGCTTTTGTTATTGACTATAGTAAAGATAAATGGCTAACAAGGGAGTCATCAGAAAACAGTTTTCTTGAAATAGCAAAGTGGATTGCTTGTCCACAGAGTGACCAATAGAGTCAAGCCAAGAAATATTTTATTTCGGCCATAGGCCATAAAAGTTTCACAATACCACAAAGTTATAATACAATTTGTTAGCATCAAAAGTTGCTCAGTAAATTGTTCATGGTGGGCTTCCACTCAGTGAGCAAAATATCTCTGTTTACATATTGGCTCAAGATACCATAGAAAAAATCCCAATGTGGTCCGATCTGCATAATGGAAGGGTTAATGCATGTTCTTGTGCCTATAATTGAACGGCGTTGTAATAACCGTGGTTTACTACCCACTTCTTCAACTCTGTTTTAGTTGAGATCTTAATCACTTTAACACCTTGGCTGCGCAGGATATTCCTCTGCTGTGCTGGGCCATAATGATAATGGGTGTGGTCATGACGAGCTCAGCTCGTCATGAGCACACGAGCACTGTGCCTCATGACGAGCTCAGCTCGTCATGAGCACCGAAGGGGTTAAATAATAAAATATCAAAAGTGCAAGTGGAGATCTGGGCTCATAGTAACAGAGCAGGTATTTATTAAAATAGTATCAAATGCAAGACATCGGTCTATGCACAAGAACAGGGCAGAAAGGTAAAAATCGATAGGATCACATGACAACTGCATAGTATAAGATTCAAGTAAGTAACACAAACAAATACGCAACTACATCAATATTGCTTGGTGGATACATAATTCGATAAAAAGGACACTCGATAAAAGTTAACAATTGTTAAATTCTCTTGGGACGTCAGCAAAAGTTCAGATCGTACTAAGGGATAGCTCCCTCGCTACTTTTGCCCAAAAGGATCTTTGATTTCTTCTGTGTATAACCTTTCAATCCCAGGGTCTATGGGCCTTATCCAGGTTTGTATTGGCCGAATGAGAAATAATTTTAGACTGAATATGCCAGATACGTTCTAAATATTTTGCAATTGAAAATAGAACATAAGGGGTAGTGTCTGACCTGTAGATTCTCAATGAGACCCAGCACTGGCGTACTCCAATGAAAACAACTTAAGGGAACAACTGGGCAAGATTTACTATCTTCCCGGTGACCCTTACATTTGAATGTGAAAGTAGCAAGTGGAAGGCCGCCCAGCCCAAACCATATTTAAAGGGCTTTTGTATAGTGGGGGGATGGGGGGAATCTCATCCAGGTAAGGTTCAAACATAGGGAATGGCTTTTCCTCCAAGAATCTTTTGGTTAGGGATCCCGAACATGATAGTTTATTCTACCTCATCTCCTCATGCTCCCAGAAGGATGGACGTCATCTTTTAGATAGAGGAGGACATAATAACTGTGGATCTAGCCAGAATTCAGACAGGCCCAGTGTATTTAGTGCCTGTCTCACATATTTTAGCCAGGCTAAAGTCACCCCACCCTTTTGTTTGTTCAATGTCCAAGAACAGGGGAATCGTTGTCGCAGTCTATGAGGAAATCTACTTAGATATAAAAAAAAGGAGGAACAGTGTTGGGGTAAGAACGAAGCCCTGCCGAATCCCCTTGCCGCCTTTGATACAGTCAGTAGTTTTTCCATTAACTTCCCAACAGAAAAATTCATAGTTGTTGCAATTAATGCATACTATGATATCTAAAAGGGTACTACGAAGCCCTAGATCCATGAAGGTGCACCAGAGTCATCATCTGGGGACCATGTCAAAGGCCACTTTTAAGTCGATGAAGGCGACATAAAGGCTGGCCTTATTAATATCAGCCACCTCCCATCTAATGAGTTGGAATCTGAAAACCTAATCAACAGTACTTATCATGGGACAGAATCTGAAAATGTGACAAGATGTATTTGTTATCATTACAGGTTAGAAGATGGTCTAAGATTAATTTGCTAAAGATTTCTTTTACTAGAATAGATAAAGCTTATTGGCCGGTAGTTTACTGGGTCTGATTTAAGACCTTTCTTAAAAATTGGGATAATCTAAGCCCCTCACGAGGTTGTAGGGTTTTGTGTGCCCACCAGGATGACAATGGTGACAGGGTTTAAATAGGGCATCAGATAACAGATTCAGATATGGATAGGTCCATAAGAATTCTCTCTGGCCCAGTTGCCTTACCTCAGCCGCGGCCGGCAGTGGGAGTACCTGCAGGGTGGTGACATGGGGGGGGAGGGGCAGGGTGGGGGTTAGTGATGTATGAATTACTGAGTTTTACAGGTAAGTAAACATTCAAATAATCACATTTGGTGATGCAGTGCACTCAACGAAATTCGTTTTATATATTTAAATGTTTACTTACCTGGGAAGCTCCGTAATCCATACATTACTACCCCCCACCCTGCCCCTCCCCCTCCCCCTCCCCACGTCACCGCCCTGCAGGTACTCCTACTGGTGCCACGGCTGCCTTACCTGCCTTCTATGAACATATAGCACTTATTGTTTCTGGCACAGAAAAAAAGCCTACGTATGTCATGTTTTAGTTCCTGTGGGTTCAGGGAAGGTGATGTAGGTGAAACATTTTCCAGCACATCAGAATCTCAGAGAAAAGAAGAAGTAAGAGCCAGGGATTCACTGTGAAAAGAATGAAAGTGGTTGACCCTGTCTTGCAGGAGGTTGTTGGACTATGGCCTCATTCTGCTCTTCTTGGTGCCATAAGGAAATTTAAAGCACCAACAGAAAATGGCAAGAAAGCGGAACTCGGGCTGCAAATAGTCGAAAGGGTCGGGCATACACAACAAGCCTTCTTCCAGGTCTTGACATAACAGGGGGGAAAGAGTTAGACTAGATTTAGGCTCTAGAAAAATGAGCCAAAGTGGCCTCCAGGGAGAAGCTGCATTACCATGAGAGGCATACCAGAAAAATAGGGGTAGGCAAAGAAAGCCAAGAGGGGTGGCCCTGCCCTGCCTCTTCCTGGCAACGGTGGGTGCAGCGGGATGTGTGTAGGCACTTTATGTAATATCAACAGGGACTAGCCGTGTGTGACCGTTGATGGACTCTGAACTGTATTTTCAGCAGGCACCTAGTCGGTGTGTTCATGAAGCCCTCACCCACCAACCTAGTTGGTGGCATGCTTCATCATCGGGCCCACCCAGTGAAATCTAATATGTCCCGGGTGTGCTTCGACGCCTGATTACAGCGGAGCAGGTATTTTTACTGAGTGTGCAGTGAGGTGAGTGATAAAGTGAGAATTAAAAGGGCTTCTTGGTGGTCCCAGTACCCGAGGGTAAATTAAAGTTTAATAACTGGGCCTCCAAGAGCGGTTAAAAACAAGGCAAGTGGATGTGTGGTAGTTAAGTTAAGACCACCTACATCCAGTGTAGGTCGACATGTTTCAGCCAGTGCCTTTATTAATGCTGGCTTTCCTCAGGACCAATAAGTGGTGAAAGTTAAAAATTATATTTAAGTGAGTGTTCCGCAGACTATGTGTTGCACTCACTAAGGTGCTCTAAGTGTGCGAGGGGGTTCCCTCACCACGCACACCTGAACACATAACATAAAGTGACAAAACAGGACATACAGGGTAGAGAGTCATTTAGCAATTGTTTTAAGGTCACAGAAAATTATTGCTGGTAGTAAGTGCTCCGTGGGGGGGTGGGGGAGGGGGGGGACTATAGCACGACAAAGGTGTAGCAGCAATGGTGTTGTTGCTAGTGGTTTATGCGGGTTATCTGGCGTGGTGATGCTAAGAAACGAGCATCACACACACTCTGAAGTGATAATGACGTAAGGGTAAGTATCCCACGCTAGCGATGGGTTCGTTGCCTTCCTGGAGTGATGCAGTAAGGGGGTTAACAACCTGTGGGAGAGAAGAAGGGCTTACCCGGTAGTTGTGTCGGGTGACTCTCATATTCATGGGATTTCCAGTCAGAGCCTGCTGAGTACCTGAAATGCTGCCATCGACCTCCGGAACCCGACTGAGGTTTGCGGTGATCTTTAAATAGTGTCCTGTAAGTGCCGGCTCCTGGAGAGGGGGAAATGGTAGACAGACTCCTTTGCCGGTAACGGGTCTTGTGTGCGCATGCGTTAACTAGGTGCGCTATGATTGTGCTAGCGCATGCTCAGAGGCGAGATGTTGATGCGCACGTGCAGAGTTAGAAATTTGACTGAGGAGTGTATGCGCCCAGTGTTGCCCCGCAGTGTTACATTGCGGTATTTGGATATCTGGTATAACACATGCATTATAGTTAAATTACCCCGAGTTTTGGGGCAAAGCCTGTTGTTGCGACAAGGCGTGCCTGCAAGATGTCATTTCGCTTGGCATAACACGTGGGAAGTGGGCACGGTGTGCACACGGTTTCTGGACATCTGGCATTACACGTGCATGTTAGGGCAAAGACTGTTGTTGCGTCATGGCGTACAGGGGCATGGAAGTGCCTACATGTAGTCATTACGCATGGCATAACACGTGGGGAATTCGGAATTGAGCCCGTGGGGCATTGACATAAGGAGCAAAGGTGTACGTTTGGGGGCCAAGGCATGCAGGGGACATGATGTCATGTCAATACGCATTTCAGAACATGCGGGGAGCGCGTCGGAGGGGGTTAATGAGAGTAGGTGGCCCACAGTGCACATGATCCAGACCATGGATGGCAGGAGTCATTACAAGAGCCATGAGTTGACGGAGTTCCAGGGTATAGAGTCATTTAATCCATATTTGTGGAGCGAGAGGTGATAGATCCACCGTTGCTCCTTGTTAAGGAGAAATATTTCACCACGCAAGATATCCCGCATAAACCACTAACAGCAACACCATTGCTGCTACACCTTCATCGTGCTGTAGTCCCCCCTCCCCCCCCCCCCACGGAGCACTTACTACCGGCAATAATTTTCTGTGACCTTAAATCAATTGCTAAATGACTCTCTACCCTGTATATCCTGTTTTGTCACTTTATGTTATGAGTTCAGGCATGCGTGGTGAGGGAACCCCCCTCGCACACTTAGAGCACCTTAGTGAGTGCAACACAGTCTGTGCAACACTCACTTAAATATAATTTTTAACTTTCACCACTTATTGGTCCTGAGGAAAGCCAGCATTAATAAAGGCACTGGCTGAAACATGTCGACCTACACTGGATGTAGGTGGTCTTAACTTAACCACCACACATCCACTTGCCTTGTTTTTAACC
Organism: Lissotriton vulgaris; assembly: GCF_964263255.1. Taxonomy (NCBI): domain Eukaryota; kingdom Metazoa; phylum Chordata; class Amphibia; order Caudata; family Salamandridae; genus Lissotriton; species Lissotriton vulgaris. The sequence continues at coordinate 1,044,727,511 of NC_141697.1, read as the reverse complement.
ACTCTTGGAGGCCCAGTTATTAAACTTTAATTTACCCTCGGGTACTGGGACCACCAAGAAGCCGTTTTAATTCTCACTTTATCACTCACCTTACTGAACACTCAGTAAAAATACCTGCTCCGCTGTAATCAGACGTCAAAGCACACCCGGGACATATTACATGTCACTGGGTGGGCCCGATAATGAAGCATGCCACCAACTAGGTTGGTGGATGAGGGCTTCATGAACACACCGACTAGGTGCCTGCTGAAAATACAGTTCAGAGTTCATCAACGGTGTTATTTTCCTGTTTTTTAGTTCTATACCTTTAAGGAGTGTTATCATGGTCGCATGCCTGAGCATGCGACATGTTTTCATTTAATGCTTCTCTGCATTCCACATGCTGGTGGAACTGTCAGGTAACTGAAGGGAGTTCAGTAAATGCTGGACCTGGATACTGAAGGATGTTCATCGTGCTGCCAATAAAGACTCATCTTATTTTACTACAAAAGACTAATTATTTAACAAACGGTCACACACGGCTAGTCCCTGTTAATATTACATATAAAGCCCAGGGGATCCGGACTAGCTTTCTAGTCCTCTCTCTCCCTCTTGATACGCTAATGTAGGCACTTTATAGCACTTGGTAATCAGGAGCAGGCGCACCAAGTTGTAGGGGCTGCATCTAGGACTCTGGAGGTTAACTGTGACTCGTAGTCAAGCCAATTTTTGGTCCCCCACAGCGGGATGCGTGTTGGCGCAGTGTAGGATGCTGTATTAAGGAGCAGGTGAAGCAAGTTGTAAGGGCTGCTTCCAGGATCCTCTAGGTTAACTGGGACTCTAGTCCTGCCGATTTTTGGGCCCCCACAGCCTGATGCATGAAGGCGCATTATAGCGTGTGGTAATCTGGAGCAGGTGCAGCAAGTTGGAAGGGCTACCTCTGTGACTCTCTAAGTTAACTGGGAATCGTTCTCCCACTGATTAAGCAGATTTTTGGTAGAATCAAACTAATCATTCAAATATGTATCAAATTTTCATATGAATCAATGTGAAGAAACGCCTGATTATGAAAACCAACCTATTTTCTGTACATATAATCAAGAGGTACACAAGAAAGAATACTCAAGCATACATAAACCATGTCCACCTAAGTCCAGTTGGAAATCAACATTTGTAGATCCGTAAGTCAATGTATGCCGAGTCCACTCTCATAGTGTTCATTGTCTGTCCACACTGAAGAGTAAACAGTTCATCCGATGATGTTCCTGTGATTGTATACGGAGTGGACTTGGTGTCGATGTTTCGGTCTCTATTTACCTTAGTTCTTGAGACCATCCTCAGGACCAATATAAGTAGGTGAAAATACAAAAATGACCCCACAAAAACGGATAAAAAAATTAAGAACATGAAAAAAGAATTATACTTGCATGCCAGTACATATGAGAAGTGTACATGCCATGGCAACCATGCAGCTCACACGTGTTGCACTATGAACAAAGCAGAAGTGACAATGCTTACAAAACGAAAGGCTCACAGGCCAGAACCTTTGAGGGGAGAGCCCCAACTTAGTTAATTTAATGAGGAAGAGGAGAGCTGTAAAAGAATAGAGTATGGAAGAAGTGGAAAATAGAAGAAACAATATAGGTAAACAAGTGGAAGGCATGGAGAATGCAGACACAACTTTCCTGAATTAAAATTAGGGTGATAGAATTGAGGTAGTAGACATGTCTGTAGTGTACAGAGGCTTACCGAGTTAACTATTCAGTGGAAGAAAACATAGAAGTAGTTCTAATTATCAACAGGACAACTCTGCCAGTATCACAGAGAAAACATAAAAGGTGAGGAGAACTGTAAAGCTGGCAAGAGCACTGGGTATGATAATAGCAGCAGCCTGGGAAATGTCTGATTTCCCCACTGGAACAGTTTGCGTCAATTTTTTTCTAGTAAAAGGTAATATTTTGATAGAGAGCTAAAAAAAACAACATTATTCTAGGAGTCTTTATATATTTAAGACAAAATGGCTGCATTATTAGCGATCTTTCATTCATTTACAGGTTTTGATCATCAGTCTCTTTAATATGTTACGCCATTGTAATACAAAATTGCGGAATTGTTGACTTTTTTCCATACCTGACAACTTTGACATTGTTCCGGAGTACCTGCATGTCAACAGCAAATGTGCCATCAGCGTGTGCCACCAAGTTGATCTCTGAAAACTCTGCCTGAAAATGAGGATGCAGACAACAATTCAGTTAATCAACTCTTTTCTTATTTTTGGCTTAAATGAATGACAAATAGGCAGTGTCAAAGTCGCCTCCTGATGCAAAACCTAAAGCTCGCATTTTTCTAACATTTCTAGATTCTCTTCTATCATTAAACTTCTAACTCAGTTTCAGGGTCACCAGCCTGCCAAAAAAACGCTAGAAGCACTGCTGTTCTTAATGTCAGTAGCATACATTAATCAGGATGCATTCTTTTGACATAAGGTCCTTATAAAGATTCAGATTCCTCAAGAAGAACAACATCCAGCATTAGCCAGTAAAATTTTCAACAGCTGCGACCCATGCAGGTATGAGCGGTGAGCCGGTAGGGCCGGGTTGTGAGAGGGGGGGCAGGGGGGATATTCGACAGACGACCACAAGGGAAAATTAAATAAATTATTCTTTTTCCCTCGTCTTCTTTTGTTGAAATCCTCCCTCACCTAACCCCACCGCTCGCTTACCTGCACGGGTCGCGGCTGATTTTCATTTTCACGAATATTCCAAGGATGCTCTCAGAAATCTACAAGAGTCATCGATTTCCGAGCATGCTCTCATTACCCTTTCATTGGGTGTTTCAACACGTAAATGTGCACATTTTTTCTTTTTTGTTTATACTTTTTTCCTCATAATTACTTGAAAATATTGTGGTGTTTAGGGCAGTTTTCTAGACAGTTTGCATACATTCTTCTGCCTTTTAGTACGAACATTATGGGAGCACACTGGATACAATTAGCTAATGAAAATGTCTGTGATAACCACAAAGTAAGAACTTTATGGATATTTACCACATTCACTATATCCTCTCCTCCTCTTACTTTGGAAAGTCCATGTTCTACTGCAGGGTTCTCCAAAGTCGGTCCTGGAGGGCTGGGTCCATGCCAAATTTTTAAGATAACTACATTTATCTAAATGGGGATATGCTAAAAATCTGGCATGGATCAGGGCCTCCAGGACCGATTTAGAAGAACCCTGCTTTGATGCCTCACATTAGATTTAGGATTGCCAAAAATCAGTAATATAAAACGATTTTCTGCTGCACTGATTTTCAAAAGAGGGTATACACGTCTGTAGAGCCTGATTTTATGAATCTCTCTTACTTGCACTCTTAGGTGACTCTTTTTGTACACCTAAGCTTTTACCTGAGTACCCAACATTTTTAATGTACTGTGTAAACCTGGAAGAAAAGAGCACCATTTGGATTTAGAAGCTGAACTCATGTGGATTTTGAAAATAGAACAGAAAGTAAATTCTAATACAAAATGGCGCAATTAGGTTCTCATGACTTCACATAAGGACATTTATTAAATGTTTGGTGCAATTTTACGTAATTTTTGGTAGATGGGTAATTTAATTTTATGGTGGGCAATGGCAATACATGTAAGTTACAATATTTGGTAACACCAGGAACGACTATATTATTATTACTTAATTCCAGATATTTGTAAACGATTTTTAGGGAACATTTTGGGAACAGAACTCAATCCATTTGCCACAGAAATTGGTGGTAAGTTCAACGTGTATTCTCTGCTAAATGCACAGCTGCCAACGTTGTAATTGGAGGTCCCTCGCACACCAATCACAGCATGCAACACAAAACCTTCTTCACTGAAATCTCATTGGGCCTCAGTGTTGATTGACACGGAGGCCCAAAAACACTTAAAACACTGATGATTTCTATGATACAAAGCTCGTTACCTGTTCAACTCTGATGTCAAATTCCCCATGCACTTTCTTCCCACGAAAACACTTCGCCCTGAAACAAATAAAAAACAGAAATACAGTCAGGAGCACAGACTGAACTTGGTGTTGGTCAACATGAACAAAGGTGCAGCAACGGTGTGCCAGATAAACCTTTTTTATATAATTAATACCCTAATACGTTTTTGAATAAGGCATCTTTCATTTGTTTTGCGTGAAGCATGGAACTGTCAAATTGTAATATTTATTCACCTAAAATTCCTTTTTACTTTCTCAACTTCAGATTGATTGAACACTGACAATTGCATAGAAAGGTTCTTGAAAACGTCAGACAGCTGTCAGCTAACACATATGGCTATAACTTTTAATCTGTTGTAATGATTGCTGGTTACCATGTTTCTTTAAGTTGAAATGCTATTATATTTTGTGAAAGCAAGAAAAATACGTGCTAATCCCAAAGAAAATTCATAACAAACTCTTAATTTTTTCCAAAGCTTCTCCTCCTACAAACTGACTATGCCTTATCCAGATGACTTTGGAAAAGTAGGGGGTAGTCTTTTTAGGATTTGACAAATTGTGGGTGCTTTTAAATGCCACTGCCACAAGGCCCTGTTTCAAATGAATGAACAGTGCAAACTGGCTCATTTTCATGCTCTGCAATCAACTGGTCATGCAGTGTTTCAGCTGGGTGGTAGAACAGCAACCACATTTTGCCCATTGCTAATTTTACTGTTATTATAAATTCCCCAACTTAAATCTGTCATGAAGCATTGTAGAAGCATGAGATGCTCAGGTACAACCTCAGACAAGACTTAAATGAAATGCTATAACTGAACACTTTTTCATTAAGTTATTTGATGCTTCTACTGTTTCCTAAAAAATGGGGTTAATGTATTTCTGTCAGAGGGAAAAATAACCGAGGACCACAGACTGTTTGAACATCTTCCCTCCATTGTTGGCCATTAATGTCGTTTATTTGTATTTAAAGGCACCATAATTAAAATGAAAGCCTTTAACTACAAACAAAAAAAGTAATATTGCAGGGAAGTTCAGAGTAAAAAGTATCTCAAGCGGATTTAGCCTCCCGTAAAATGTGAGGGACGCCTACTACGCACTCCTTCCAGAAAACAAATCAGTATTCACAATTCCAGTTTAGGAGTCAGAAAAGTAATTTCAACTTTTAAAATGGAATTAGTACATCCAAAAAGGATTATTTTGGCCTCAAACACTGAATTTGAGTGTTTGCCATCCCACAAATGCTTGTGCATTGAATGAATGAATTGATTATTTATGCATTTCTATAGCGCAAGGCTACTCAAAAGAGAGTGTCCTGGCGCTGTTCAGTATGCTCAGAGTTGAGAAAACTGGAGGTAGAAGCCTTTACTCCTTGCTAACTTCTGGATAAAAATTACTTCAGCTCACTTTTAAATTTTGCTTCCTCAGGTATCTGTCTAAGGAATCCGGGAATTTCTTCCACACATTTGCTGTTATAACGGTGAAGATAGCACCTCCCCTCCGCAGTTTCAAATAGTGTGGGGACACAATGAAGCCAGCTGAGCTTGACCGCAGCAATCTCCCTGCGCAATAAGCCTTGATATGATCCTTTAGCTACCTAGGTCCCCCATTGTGAAACGCTTGATGCGTTGGGGTCAGAGCTATGTACTTAATTCACTGATGAACTGGCAGCCAGTGAAGTTTGCCTTAATACACTGAGGTGAATTTCTGCATTTTGTATAATAAACGGACTGTAAAATTCTGCATGACCTGTAAGTGCTGGTTCAGATATTCCGGCATACCAAGATACAAAAGGTATTGAGTTGCCAGTTTACCGCCTTCTCCAGCTCTTTGGATGCTACTGGCAGCCGCGAGACTGGCCTGAAATGTGCTCAACATTTGGGATCAGCATTGGTCTTTCATAATAGTAGAATCACCCTGGCTTTTTTCCAGTCATCGGGCACTACGCCTGTGTCAAGGGAGCTAACAAATAGCTTCTGATAGACAGGAGCAATAATGTCCAAGGTTGACTTCAATATATGGGGGGTATCGGATCCATTAAAAAAGATAACCTACCTTCGCCGGTCCAGTGCCACCTCTGCTTCTCTCCTGCGGGAACATGAAGCAGACATCCCCCTGCCTTCCCCTAAGCCAATTACAACAATGCAATGGAGCTTTGTGATTGGTTGGGGCGCTGAGCAGACAGGCGCCCATGGGGACGCCATTTTCTCCAGGTAGGCTGCATGCAGCCTACATGGGGAAAGGGCAGAGTGTGGGTAAATTCAAATAGGTAAAAGGGACCCCCTGAGGCTAGTTAGCGCTCCAAGGACAGGACAACAATACTTTAAGTAATAATAGTTCCTAGGCAACTGAAAACCTGTCAGGAGTCAGGTTTAGCACATACAATTGATAAACAGAACCTCAGTGTAATGACAAACAAAGAAAGTTAAAACATATATATTTTCATTTTATTATTGCATATAAAATTATAAAACAATTTCAATGTCACATACATATCATGAACTGACAATACAGTACACTGAGGCTGTTAAAAGATAACACAAGGTGCATGAGGAGTAGGGAATGGACTATGGTGTTACATCAAATACCACTCAAGAGCAGATAAACTCGAGGGAATAAAGAAAATATACAATAGTGTTACCTCAAAATCCATTCAAGGAAGGAAAAACTTGAGGAAAGTAGACTCAAAATGTGGATAGAAGGAAAGAACACAGTATACCAAGGAAACTAAAAAAGAGAAGAAACAATATGAAAGAAACCAAATAGTAACCCGTGATTGAGGTGCGCTAACCTGGCGATGATCATGCCTAAAGATGCATGATAGCAAGGTGTAAGGACGACTGTCCAAAGAACATGAAGCCGTAATGACTCAGGATAAAAAATATAATCGGTGTACAAGGAGTACTGGGAGAAATGATAAGTAAAAAGAAATAACAATGAAATAAACACTAAAAAGGAACTAACAGCCTCAGTTTACTTTATTGTCATATATATTATGTCTATTTATGTGTGTATTTTTCTTATATTTATAAAATCAAGTGGTTCTCCTGAATTAGGCGTATGGTACGCCAAAATGCGCGTAGAGATTGTCATCTTATCTACTTCATTTTTCGAAACCGTTGTAACATTTTACCATTAGATGTTGATAGTCTTGTTCTTTTATGATTTGATTAAATATTTGCTATGTTTTGTCAGTTCATGATATGTATGTGGCATTGAAATTGTTTTATAATTTAATATGCAATAATAAAATGAAAATATATATATTTTTTAACTTTCTTTGTTTGTCTGTACACTGAGGTTCTGATTAGCAATTGTATGTGCTAAACCTGACTCCAGACAGGTATTCAGTTGCCTAGGAACTATTATTACTTAAAGGAAAGGGCAGAGTGCACATGAGAAGTTTGGTCAGCCCCAGAGGGCCGACCAAACTGTCAGCGCCCTCAGCTATTGACAAGCCACTCCTGCCTGCTCGTGAGCAGCTCTGCCCACCCGCCCGCCCCAACCAAAGGCTTCTGCTTTCTCACTGTGCGAGTAGCAGAAACATAAAATGGTAGTTTTACCATTTTATGTTTCTGCTTCTCGCACTGCAAGAAAGCAGTGGGGCGACACTCCTCCGCCCTAGTGGAGGAGCCACGCCTGGTGAAAATTTTTACTTGCCTCATGACTATTCACAAGATAGGTTGGATTATAACCCACTCAGATTCGGGTTTTGCGTACCAACCTATTAATACCTAGGTTGCTACATAAAATCATTTACAATTCACAAAAATACTGGTTACAAATTGTGACAGAGCTTTGTGACCAGTTTTTTTTTCATCTGGCCTCTATTATTACATTGCTGGCCAAAGTATTTTATTTAGTGCTTATCAAATTATTTATATTATAATTTTATTATTTTAAGTAGTATTTTATATTTTACGTTTTTTAAATATTGTCATAATATTAAATGTCCCCTGTGCATATCTCCTGGTCCTGGTCCTGAGAAAGCTATGCTTATGCAGTCAATTATGACAATGCCCAGTGTGCGAATAATAATGAAAAACCTAAATACTGAGGTATGCACATACTGGTGCTTCAAGCAAATATATCTACTATATACAATGATGTAGCTACATCAGGTAAGTATAGAATTCTTTTTAGCAGGCTTTAAGATCTTAATATAATTGTTATGCACATTTATGCAGAATGTGGAGGACATTCATGTGTCTTTATCTTTCCTATGCTTACACTGTGTGCACCATAGGTGGCGTCCACATCAAGAACCGAGGGGAAAGATGCATCTGCTACATTTCAAAGGGCATTGTATGCACGGATGGATGAGATGGGCTCTTGTGTTTGCCTGTTGCTGCACAGAAGATGAACACATTGTTTAGACCAGTACCTGATTAACATAGAGCTGTCCTATACAAGCCGGCTTCTCGAGATCAAATTGAGCGCCCCTTCACTCTGTGACTTTTGGAATTTCACATCCTTTGTCTTCGAAAACAAAAATTGCCTTGGCTTCTGTCCGGCGATATTTGCTAACCTATTCATGGACCCGGATCGACTTTTTTTTCCCCTCACAAAGCTCTATTCAGGGGGCTCCTGGAAACGTTTCCGCTTTTCCAGCATGCAATGCTCTGTGAGGCAGAGTCGCATTTGCATGCAATGCAAACAATGGCGTCCTGTGCTGTCCTAGGATGAGACTGGGGCTGCAAACAGGGAGATGTCTTCAGCAGCAATGAGTACACAGAATCCCACCAGAGTGTGATTGTAGTTATCGCCCGCCAATGATCTGAAGCAGCTGTGATACTCGTGAACATTTCTGGCACACTTTTGTCATCCAGTACACGACCAAAACATTGACACCTCCAGGATGCAACAGTTTGCAACATTCTGGAGAATAATGATGTTTAGTTCAGGGAAAACAAAGACATTCTAGATACTAGAGGTTAATTTGCTCACTTATTTATACCATGATGTTGAAAACTATAGCTTTAAAGCCTGTAGAAATAAGGAAGACAAATGTGGGGAGTGTATTAGGGAACCATAAAGCGCAGTGCAACTTTTTACCTTGAGGGAGAATGTTTAAAAACAAAAGGTGTAAAACTAAGATCCACACAGTTCATTAAAACAAATGCAAACATTCAGAACGAGAGACAACACCATATTACAATATTATACAAATGTAAAATCCGGATAAATAAAAATGTTATTGTTTAATTAATTAGAACTTAAAGAGGACTACTATGGAAGAAAAAGTAGATCTTTTTCTTTCAAAATGCAGTGTTTAAAACATGAACAAAAATATGAATCAAATTTTAAATGTAAGAAATGAAGTTATATTAAACATGTTTACTGAAATACGTTTTTTCTGTCTTGGACTATTTCCCTGATGGTCTCCAACGTTTCCCTTCTTATTAAGTGCATTGTTCGGAAAACATCTTGAGATTAACCCTTTTGACTTAATTTCACCTAGCCTCTCTTTAGTCTCCTATTCACAAGGTACACCTCACTCCGTGTAATAGATGTTCTAACTCTGTAACTGGTCCACCATACTACAAACATGAAGTCATTCTGTCTTCAAGAAAACAAACAAGAAAGTGTCCCACTTATGCTTAAAAAAACACCAGAAAGCTTAACATAATTAAAAAGCTTTAATTAATAAAATATCACCGTTGCATAGTTTATGAATTAGCATGCTTCATCTGTCATTTCATAATTTTGTGGTCTAGCAATATGATTTTATACAAATGAGATGTCTCTTTCTCCTAATACAAAATAAATCTATGCCATTTTGCTTGGTCTGTATGAATTATGTTTTTAATCATTCGTGGTGCACGTGAAATCCTACATTTTAATATTAAGTATAATACTAAGATTCGAGAAATGTCAACGTAATATGGTAAACGTATCATGTATATTGTCTAGCAGCACAATTTCCCCCAAATGGCAGAGACAGTCAAGTTGCTTCAGTTTAAGGCAAGTACACCAAATTTCACAGCGACAATATCAATCTGGGCCTTAGATGGGCCACAATAGGTCGTAGGAGGGTACCCGCCGAGCTGGTCACGTATATATTGGTGAGAGTCATGCCCTGATTGTTCTAAAACAATTCTTGAAAAATCCCTCCAACTCTGAAATTTAGGCTAGTTTTAACTGACAAGGCAATCTTAATGTCAGATACTAATAATAATATTAGTTAATAATAGTTTACATAATTCTATTAACAATCTCACCACCTACAAAGACCGAGTCATTACCTATTTTCTGTACACTGTAGATCTGAATGTGCAGAGGGCACATTCATTATTACACAAGTTATTTGGATGCAAACAGTACAGTGTGAATTGTATTGGCTTGCCTTCTCAATTGCCTTGCCCTTCCTTCCATTCTGTTAATGCCATTTAAAAGCGGGTATTTTTTCATGATGTGGTTCTTTTGGCAATCTGATTGTAGGGGCCTAAGAGCAAGTGACTTATGATATCAACTTCATACGGGTAATCAATGTTAATTAATATTGTGATAGCTGATGGTTTTGAAAAACATGCATCTGCATTGGATGTGCAATGTGGCTAGAAAGGTTTAAACAATTGAATCAGTCATTACTTACAAAAAATGCGCATTTCTATGAGAAAGTTCTCCTTATGGAATAATGAAGAAAGGCAAAAAACACCTAAGAAAGAGAAGTCGTCCAAAATACCACCTAAATAAGAAACTTCAAATCGTTGCCTCAATTATCACCACCTTCAAGGCACTCTATAACATGCATGCCTCTTTCTTCACAGAAAGAGTGGACAACACCCATAAAAACAATAGACCTTCAGCTCAGCAGAGACTGGCGTCTGATTCTTATACTCACAATAGCAATTCACTTCAGCTCTATTGCCATGACTCCTAAACTAAAGACATCAGAAAGCTCTTACAGGTAAAAGGTCAAATATCATTGATTAAGAAATTCTTCCTACATTCTGTTGAAAGATGGAGAGAATTTATTTTGATCCTATAACCACCATTTTCGAAAGATCCTTCTTGAAAAAGAAAATTCCTTGACCTTTTCGTTAGCTCTACTTTGATCATTAAAACAAAAAAAACATCCCTTGAGACTCACATGCTGTCAGGTTACACACATATTGCCAACCTGCAAACCCGCTCAATAAATTTGAAAAATGATTTTAACCTCACAACTGTATTATAAATCATCATAGTTACCAAGCAAGTGAGCTTAATGCCAGAACACAGGACACTGCTAGCTTTGATTCGATGTATACAAGTGCAAAGAAGGTGAAAGAGGAAGGAAGCAGTTTGCCTATTCATAATCTAAAGCTCAAGATGTTATAGTCAATAGTCATGAGGTTCTGCATCACAGACTGAATGCACCATTGTCCATCTTCAGTGGAAGTGCTTTTGGTCCTTACTAAGCAATAGAATCAACAGCAGAAGAAGGGGAGAGCTGTGACTTCTTCGTTTACCACAGTTGACCACTCAAGTTCCAAAGTGATCCCTATTGCCCTAAGCTCTGCTCTGAATTCACTGCTAACCCCCTAACCACTAAAAGGAGAACTAGAGTGCCACTCTTATCTCTTATGCTAGCGGCTTCCATTTTTGTCTTTCAGTGGTCATAGTCAGCCTTGACATACAACGCAGATGTCTTAGTCTGTCTTCTACCACTGACCAATGCCAGACCATACAGATGCCATGTACCTAGGCCTGCTAAATAGTGCCCTTTACAAACTCCAAAGTTGTAACAGTGCAAGATCTAACTTTGCTGCGGGAAAAGACCCAGGCGCTCTGCAAATGGAATCCTAAAATATTGTCTAACTCACCATCTGGAAGAAACCTTCTAAAAAGGTAATTGTGCTCACTATGTTCTACAGTACTGATCCTTCATTCACAGCATACAGATAGCATCCCGATGAATAAGCAGCCCCCCAGAACCTTGAGACCGTCACGGATGAGTAGCTTTGCTCTATAACCCCCGATTGATTGATAGACAAACCATGTTATCCGATACAAAGTCTTCCAAGCCAAATCAGATACTTGTATATTTGTTTGATAAATATGTATATTGTCTTTTAGAGAATAGGCCAAATGCATATTTGTGCTTTGACAGATACATTGCCAGAGATAACATCAGCTGTACAAACCATCGAAGCATATAGGTTTTGAGGGTTCTCATGCGCTCAGCGTAGGAGCGTATTGAAAGAAGAGAAAGCTGCCAGGAATTCCTCAATTTAAGACCCATAGCCTGAAAGGCCTTTCCTGGCTTACTTGTGCAACAGATGTGTTGAATAGGCAACAAATATCAGCATCCAGGAGGATTGTGCAGGTTGAAAAGGAACAGTTTTCTCACAGGTTCAATGGGCCTCGTTCTGGGTGGGCCAGAGTTTCTATGCAACAGACATTTAGTCGAGTGATGAAATATGAGTGATGGAGTTCTATTTGTGGAAACCAATTGTAACTGATACCATATTTTGAAATAATTCCTTTGCAGCAAATGCATATGATTCAAAAATACTTTATTCGGTTAAAAAGCAAGATAACCATGAAAGTAACATGACAAATGCAGTTTACAGGAGGTGGAGTATGCTTATTTTAAAAACACAGAAGGAAAAGAAAACATCAAAATTCAATTCATATATACAATAAAAGCAATCAGTCCGTTTGAATTGATTTACGGCACTTAAAAACCAATTTTAAAAATTCTGCAATTGAGGCAACCATGAAAAATATGTCAGATGCAGTCATGTGACTAGGTGTAGTTGGCAGCGGGTCCTTGTGCATTTCTCAAAGACAGCATCACATTAGAGGATCTGGGTGTTGGTAGCATGGGGGGATGGGAAGCGAGCTGGCACCTACCACAATTGCACTTCACGGCACTAGCCCATGTCCCATATAAAGGACTTTACACTTGCCTATTTCCCCAAGACAGCAGACCGGTACAGGGTAGATAGGCAGAATATTCCAGACACCTCTACACTTTACTAGGCAATGCTTTCTTTTTCTTTAAACATTTTATTGAAAGAAAATATTGTTACAATGAGAAACCAACATGGTCCAATCACATAATCAGAAATATGTCTACCAGAAAATAATAATATGTCAAGACTCATGGCCCCCAAAACAACGGGGTACTCAGCACTTTCTCAGAGACTCTGATGATGCAACTTTGGGTTGGCTACAATTCCAGTTTACAATGGGTATAATTTGAGGAACGATAGACTTGAATGCTTCTGTTGAGCTTTTACACCCCCAGCCCTTCTGTAATCCCCAGTGGCTATGGGCCCTTACTCAACAGAGGAATTGGGCTTGATGTCACCTGACTGGGTAATCATAGACAACCATAAGTAGGGAGCAGCGCCCACCTGCTCCCCCCCAAGCCCATGGCTTCCGGTGACACTAGACCTGCCGTTCAAATGATATCCTTGCTCCTGTGTAACCCAAAAACCAGCACTTAATTTGAGCCAGTGGTTTCCGATACTCAGCACCAACACTTAGTCATTAACACAGGCACTTTTCATGAGCACCAGTTAAGGACACCTTTATTTATGGCACGCACGGGGAGATTAAGTGATTTGCCCAGAATAACAGGATTTTGAGCTGATGCCAAGACTTGAACCTGGTTCCCCAGCTTTAAAGTTGACAGCTCTGGTCACTGCGCCACATCCTTTCCCCACTTCCATGGTTAGTAGTTGGTTCTGCTTTAGGCGGCGCTGACAAGAGAAATGGGCGGGTGCAAGCAGCTTCCTGAGGAGAAACCCAGCACTTATCTTTTTTTACAAATTAACCACTGCCACAAACTCTACTTTAGCCTTATCACCAAACATTGATACCATCCAGCGGGTGCAAGAGAAAGATGGATTGTTAGAGATGTGAGCTCTGAAGCCAGGCAGTATGCTGCAGGGTTTCGCACATCCATGTATTATGTGCTCCCTTTTAGACCTCCTGAGGTTCATACTTCAATCACACGCCCTGCTGTCTCTTCCTACAGACAGTTGACAAAACTTCCCAGCTTTTTTCTGTAATGAGGACCACAGGGAAAGAAATGAAACACGGATGTTTTACAAGTTCACTAAGTGGTGGGTACCAAAAACATAGCTTGCGGCTTCCCTAATCACTTCCTGCCTCCGCTTCCCCTGACATTTCCCGTTTTGCTGCGGTGCTTTAATGGTTGTACTGTCTAGACGAGATAGATGGGACTGTCACCATTTCAGACTGTGGATGGGACTAACGCTGACGGGAAGCAAGGAAGGACAAAAGGTATCTTCCATCAGCCAGGAGTTTTATATGACTGTACCACTGACTATAGACACCAAGAATATCGTGACATACAAATATCGAGGGCAGTATATGGCGGGGAAAAATATCAATAGAGAAATGCATACAGGAAAGTAGATATACTATTCCTAACTCCACATCTACGAGCCTTGAAGCTATATGCCCCACTCAGTTACATATATGTGGGGTTAAGTATAAAAAAATCTAAAGTTACTTACCTCTCAATATTTTATTTTCAATATTATGTGCTTGATAGTCTGCCCTATTGAAATTTGTTGATTCAATATTAAAAAATATTCTCCAAAGCCAAAACATAGACTTTGAAATGTATGGAAGATGCAATCCTATTTTTAAATACTGAGCCAAGACCTCCAAAGCAACTGAATAACTTCTGAATAACTTCTACTATTCCAGCATTTGAGACACTGTTTAGTTAAGATGTGTTGTAAAGTGCCTACACCTTGCTTGGGAGTGCTAGAGTAGCCTACGTGCATATGTAAAATGTGTTGTTTATTTTTAATGGAGACAACAGCGGTCACACCATATGTGGACTTTGTCTTTTCCCATCTTTACAGAGCGAAAAAAACAACAATTGATTATACCACCACGTGTAAAGGCATGGATCTGCAAACATGCTATTGCCTTAGTAAATACAAAAAAAGCAGAATGCAGGACCTAGTAAAACGTGTGTGTCTGCAGCAGGAAGGAAACATCCACTTGTTATATGAGATAATGTACCCTCAACAGTAAATTAATAAAAATGATATTGCATTTTGGCCAATCTGCAGAGTAATTTAAATTAGTTTGCATATCGGACTATGAAAAATAAGCAGATTGTTATGTATGATCACTTTTCTTTGACGATGAAATGCTGATGATTGTTTTCCTTTTCAGGGGAATTGGTTGATTTCTTATGTATTCACAGACAGTGCTTAATTTTAGCCAGTGGTTTCCGGAGCTCGGCACCCACACTGAATTGTCAACACTGGCACTTATGGAAGTCTGCCTCATGGAGATATTTGGAGATGAGCACAAAAATGTACATTAAAAATGACTATCACTTGCCGCCCAGGCGATTGTTGCAGTTTTGTGTGGTCTGCCGGCAATTATGTTTTTTTAAAACAAATTAAGCACTGGACACAGAGAGCACTTTCAGATAATTGTAATTTTGGCAGCCTGCCATTTCATTCTCATTGGCTCGGTACAATACATTGCGTAGCTTGTGCTTCGTAAAAATTCTCAGTCATCCACCTATTCATTCATTGTTTCACAAATAAGTTATTCTTCTAGGCGGGAGGAAAAAAAACTACAATGGAAATTCCTCCATCTTTCCTCAAACTGATAAAACGTGGCACAAGAATCACATCAACATGCCAGTAGCCATTGTATGTTCTGTGTGCCCATTTCCAAATTGCATCCATGCAGTACCTTCGGCATACATGCCGACTGCATTAGATGCATGCTATAGGAAACGGACTCTTTCATAGGGACAGTAAACAAAGAGCGGTGCAGGGAATGCAACGCTTAAAGTCTCGTGTTCTTGCTACCATTAATTGGGCGGGCATTACACACTGAGGCAGCAAGAAAGCAGGCATTCAAGTTCTATGGACTTTGGACATCAAACAAGGAAGCGAAAAGATCGTTTAATAATATAATCTCAATATTGCGCAGCTCAATCCGGTTTATTTGGTATTTTGTTATTACCGGAAAGTTCTAGCAGTTTACTGCAAGTCTACGTGTTTCTGGGGCCATGGGAGATATTATTAAAAAAACAACTATCTGATTACATCATATAAACAAGTACAAAAATACTCCCTTGGACACAGCTGCGAACAAATGAACATTTTGTGCATTTAGTGAAATAATGAAACCTCACATGTTTTTCATTCTCGCTGTGCTGACAAACCTAATTAATTGGGCTGTATATTTTTAAAAGCCTTGCACATATTCATAACACTTCGTGGGGAGCTTAGGGATTGGCTGTTGCGGTGTGAAAACCAATTTATGTCTTCCTCAGGATAATTTTAAGATGCGCTTCCCAACGAGGCCGATAAAGAATTACATCGAATATTCATCTGTACATAAAAATATGACAGCGCAATTTAACACTCCTAAAGGGAAAAACACACAAGGCACGGCCGCGTGCTGATAAAGGCTTGGCAATGTCTTATCAGCAGTGTTCTTGCCTGTGTGTGTATGTGCAGCGAGGACATGTATTACATAGGTAGACAACAACTTAGTGCTGCCCCCTTGCGTTTGAGTAAGTGCATCGCAAGAAAACCCATGAAAGGATTAATGTTCGCGACAAATCAATTTTCTGCTCTATATTTATGAAGATTTTACATTTCTTTTCACTGTTCCACAATCTTCTGTGTAGGAGCACCAATTTAGCATTACCACCAACAGCAAAACAGTTTGCATTCCCTTAAAATCCATCCCAGCTGAATTAAAAGCACACACACACACACACACACACACACACACACATATATATATATATATATATATATATATATATATATATATATATATATATACACACATATAGAAAGGCAGGAGATTAGAATGCACGTTTTACTGTAAATAGACGTCTTCTATTTTCTATTGGAAGCACTAAATACGCAGGAATTAAGTCCACAATTCAGTCCCAATGATGGAGGAATCTCAGCCTGTGGATCGTCCAGTGGAATTATCAGTTCGGCACAACTTGGAAGATTTTTCTTCAGCACCGAACTTGAATTCATGCCCAAAATCCACTAAGGTGTCTGACACCTTCTGCGATTTTTTAGGCGGCATCCTGCACTTAAAGAGAACAAGCATTACTTTCTTTATCAACATTGCAAGCATCCATACAGCCGCGCTCTCCTTTCCCGGGGCCCTGCTCACTCCATCGCAAGCCAACGTGGTTGAGCTTGCTCCCAAACAGCTAAGGTTATGCTCACTGTGCCTGCGCCCATCCCTAGGTTACGTTGCCCAAACCCGGACTGTTCACCCAGTGCCCATTCACCATACCCCTTAGAGTTAGAGGTGACACCCCGATTTGCACCAGTGGCCTTTTAGTCTGTCAGTCAAATGCCCAACCATTGCGCTATATCCCCAGCTTCAAAATAGAAGTATCTTAACAAAGCAGGTTGCCATGTCCCACCCTTCCAGCCTCAGTCTTGCCCTTGTTTATGATTGGGGGAACACGATTATGTGAAATTGAAGCAGAACCGCCCACAAAAAATCCCTTCTGTTCAGCCTGTTTAGCCCCTAATCACCATTGGAGGAGGGGAGGTTATAATAATTAACAGTTGGATACCACATTTATTAAATTGTAGATTCGCAAGGAAGACATAAACTCCTGCATTAAACGTGTCTAGAAATCAAGTGCACACGAAGGTAATTATTCAAAATTCGACACCCCCGACAAGGCACTCGAGCAGAAGCGCCCTCCGTTCGTTGCAGCGCGCCTCATCCTCTTACCGGCACCGCTGGCGGGTGAAGCATTTGCACCAGGGACCCCGAGGACGCATCGCGCTGAAACCTAAAGCGCGCCTCGGGGTTCGCACACAACGCGTCGCACGCCCCCTCACTCGCATTCGCGTGCGCGCGTCTCACATCTCCCTTGCCAACGCGCTCCTAACATCAACCCTGGACACGCGCCTCAGCCCGCTCACGCCACCCATACTTTACATTCCTCGCGCGCTCATTAACGCGCGCCTCCGCTCTCAATTAAAGTCACAATCCTCGCATACCTAACGACACACCAACGGGTGCCGCACCATCCACTCCATTACACACTGCACAGCTTACCGACCTGCCCTAAAGTCAGCTCGACCCTCGCTAGCCTCTCTCCGCGCGATGGTCCCGTGAAGCGAAGTCTTCTTCACGGACGTCCGACTCCTCGGCTGGCCAGTAAACAAAGAGGGAGTCCTAAGATGGACGCAGGCTTTTAAGCCTCGCGCCCAGTTACCACTTCCGGGGCGCCAATAAGCCCCAAACCTATTGGTCTACACGCAATTTCACTTCCGGGTCGGCTGACCCGGAAGTGAAACCTCCGACCGCACTTTGTTTACCACTAACGGCGCCACTCCCCGAAGGGGGGTGGCGCCTTGCATTGGTTTAGGCCCAGATCTCTGTACTGGGATGGATGTATGACATTGTTCTGCATTCTGTCCATCACCTGTTGTTTTTTGCATTTGTCACCCCGAGTGAGACGGGTATGTTCAGACGTGAGTCCCGTGCTCTCCATGCCACTGGAATCAAGCTATCCAGGCTGATGAGGGCTGAAAGCCCGAAACCGGTCCTTGGATGCTTCTTTCCAGTCCAGGGATGACCTGGCTTGGCAGTTCGGGCTGGACTGTTCCCATGGGGCACAGGGTCAAGACTGATTTGCATATGGCTGGATTCAAACTGGAATGGCATGGTGAGCAAGCAAACGATGGATTTAGGCCCAGATCTCTGTACTGGGGTGAATGTATGACATTGTTCTGCATTCTGTCCATCAACTGTTGTTTTTGCATGATGTCTGAGCCAAGCATGGATCCTCCAATCAGACATGCCCTGAACGTGCCGAGCCAACAGTGTAGGACACTCTTTCTCACACCTGTCGACCAAAGCTTGGAACAATGCTTCCCCTGCTCCCCAGGATCACCTCATCTCTCCAGCAATTCAGGAAAGGACTCAAGACCTGGCTGCATTTGATGAACAGTTCACCACAAAGCAGCTAGCAACTCCAGCGTCTCTAGACCTTCCCTGGTTATTTGCCACACTTTGCAAATCCTTGATTGATTGGCTGATTGCTAGATCATAATTTGTTTGGTCATGAAGGAATCCAGCAGTCCCTCTTCAAGCAGAATACCCATCAAACTATGTCCCTCTTTGCGTGCCTCATTAAATTTCTTTCACCTAGAGAGGCTCCTGTTCATCACGCAATTCTGATTATATCAACAAAGAACATGATAATACACCCTCTCAATCTTAAGGCAAAGATTCTGGCTGCAGCATTTACCAAGACCCTTGTAATCTTATGTATATCCTGATCATTTGGCCACTGTAGCTTAAGTAATTACCAATCTGCCTTATGCCAACAGCAGCTCTGTACTTCTCTCATGCAAGACTTGGCTAAAAAGAAATGTCTTTTGGTTATTCTGTGATCCTTGTTCTTAAGATGACAAAGTTTGCATCTGGCCTGCTTCAAGGATTGGCATATATGCCCGTAAATGCCAACAGAGCATTTTTTGCGATGATCCACATGAGCCACTAGATTGTCTACTCTACTTATGCAATGATATTCAGATTCATATTCGGATATCTGAGGAGTTTAGAAAATGGAGAAATGCCATGGATTATATGGTCATTGCACAGTATTATGTTACTATTTAATTAGACTTCCAATTTCAGTCCCTTAGACTGACTTGGAATGTGGGATCATCTTTAAATGTGACAATTCTTTGATTCTGCAGGTAACTAATGTTGCTAAGCACACAATCTCTCATCTCCACATACATCAATTCATCCTTTCACAGTAATAGACTTAGAGTCTTATTATGAGTTTTGCTGTCCGTGAACCGCCTGTACCCGAGATTTGACAGTGGAGAGCTTGCCGGATCAACCACTGCATTAAGATTTGAGCAGAGCTTGCAAAGACCGCAGCTGAACCACTGAGACCACCAGAAGACCTCCGACCACTGGTTTCGCGTTCCGGGAAAGGCAGCCGCCATGGGGGCGTACAGGGGATCTGTACCACCATCCATATTACGAGTTGCCTTATCCCTGAGCGGACCAGGGTGGCGCTACTACCTGCTTCAAGGTGGTGAACATGAAGGATTTGGGGTATGTACTCTCCCCTTTCTTGTTCTTCCAGGCATAGTGCGACATGGATCTCTTTCTTCAGGTCCACCTTCACAGCAAGATCTTCACCCCAAGGATTACGGCCCTGTTTGCGACGATCAACAGTTGAGTCCTTTTCATATCATGTACCTGATTCAGCGGAAATCTCATTCCATTTGTAGGGGTACATCATAATCACATGAAGAGGGCATCAGCATATAATCTTGCACTGTGCAACAAAAGGGTTTAGAATTTTGAAATGTAGTAACATAACTATGTGACATATTTTAGATTACAGACAAGTGCCAAGGAGAATTAGTGTAGGAAATGGATGTAACTAGTAGAATAGGTTAACCTGTAGAACTTGTGTTGTGGAATCCGACACTACTCATGTAATAAATGTATTTATTAATGGTAAATTTCATAATTAGGTAAATGTATTAGTTGAAATGTAATAATGATTTTGTGAATTCGTAATTCTTAAGCAATACATTATTATGTTAACCAAAGCAGTAGGCCTGAAATGCAAGCACCCGACAACTCTCGCTTTAGAATTCATGTTCTGAATTTCATGTGCACTGTGGAAGCTGGTCTTTCTCACGTTTTGCATTGCAGGTGGAGAAGTATTCTTTAGGCAAAATAATGACTTTGTTTTAGTAGCTAGAACAGGAGAGAAGAAGTTACAATCATATGACTTGAAGGTGATAAAGGAAAAACATTGGTTTTTCATGGGAGAAGGCCTTTGGAATCGAGGACAAATTGTTGCAAAAGATGTACATGGAGAACACCGTGAAAAAGTAGGCTAATGACTGTACTCATCGTGGAATTAGTGCAAAGTTGAGCATCATGAAAAAACTACCTGCGGATAATTGGTTGTTGGAATTAGGGAAAGTGCCTGCCTCTTTCTTGCCTTTGGAGAGGGAGCATCTCAGAGCAAGGTCTTGCTTTTATGATGGTGGCTTTATGCTACCTGTCCTTTCTTGACGGGCATGAAACTTCTTATGAAGACTCCACAACTGACACCTCTTTCCTCAACTTGCTTATCCATTAACATGGGGATGTCATTTTAGTAATAGTATAGGGATAGATTTGATATTTCTCATTCACCAACCCTCGATGCAGGGGAATTTGGACTCTTGTTTCCTGATCCTATTTCTTGAACTAATAGTTCTGTTTATGTTGCACTATCTGAATTGGGTGCGTAGATTTGGCATTATATTGTTTCCTTTGAATTTCTGTACACTCGTGTTGAGGTGCCTTTATGTCCAACTATTTTTGGCTTTGTAATAAATCAAGCTAACCTTTCTAAAATTTTAATTTGGTTATTATGCATTCAGGAGTAGCATTTTCAATTGATTGTTTACTAATGATTTTCTTCCCTTTACACTTTCATACTACTATAAAGATTAATCGGAAAGTTTTTCTAGAAAAAGCCAGAACTAATTTATGGGCCCCCTTTCATACCCATTGCCAGGACTGCCCACATATCGGCCAGACCACGGCAATGCGTAGCTGGTATTTTTCCACATGTATCATGCATATGTGTGCAGCCGGGTATATGCAGTAGTAATGCACACACAGGCATCAATATATTTAGAAAAAATACTCACCACCACAGCAAGATCTCTGTATCCACCCCTCTGCCACTATGGTCAACTCATAATACGGAGGTCTAAAGACCACATGCGCTGTGGGCTACTGGCAGACACGGTTCTCAGGCGGTCAGACCGCCAAACTCGCAATCAGGCCCTTAGCTTTCTTCTACATGAAGTGGTAGTCACCCTCCAGGACAAATGCAGTGAGGTTTCCAAAGTCCACCCAATCAAGACCACGCTCCAAACAACACAAAACTATGAATCTTGCCTTAGAGTTAGGTTGTGATAATGTGTCTGCACTAGAGTCATTTGCTGGACAACCACAGGGTGAACTTGGAAACTCTCTTCCTCAAAGACTAAGCTTTGCAAAGGCAGGCTCCAAAGCTTTCTAGCAAAGTAGTATCTTCCACTCAAATTGTTCATGCACCTAAGTTCTGTCTCCAAAACCAACGTTTATTGCACCGATGTGAGATATAATTTTTGTTGCAGGGATATACTTGTACTCACAAAGATCAAGCATTTTGAACTCCCAACCATTTCTCTTTTAAATAACAGCTAAATTCGGAACATTCTGAAAATGCACAAGAAATCACCTCTTTCACAAAGTGGTCTTTTCTCAATCACCAATTCAGAGACTCGGGCCTACGCCCACACCCAAAACCTACTCTCATTTGATACAGTGACATATAAATGTGATATGGTCAAATTCTTTACAAACATCAAACATTTTGAACTCCTTACATTTGCCCGTGCAGTTCTAGGTGAATTTTAGGAAATATGTCTGTCTTGATTTATGTGATAAAATGTCCTTTGCTGTATATTCTAAGGAAATTTCAAGTCATTGTGGAATCACTTGACCATGCAGAGGCACGAGGTCAAAGTGTAGAGGCTGCTCATGCAGGTCAGGTTGAGAGGATCGGGGGTGTGGATAGTCTGTGCAAAGGATATTTAGGGTTCAGGGGTCAGTCAGTCAGTCAGTCAAAAATAACTTTATTTGGTTTTCACAAACCATAAAGCATATAAAACACATTTCATTTAAAAAACTTTTTCAGTTCTTAAAATTCCACTTAGTTCCTTTGTGGCACCAAGCCTTCAGTCTTTGCCCACATTTATAAGTAAGCTTTCTACCGCTATTATAAATTTTATCCCCCTGCATATTAAAATTCAGGGGTCAAGAGCAGCAAAATGAAGAACTATACGTGACAACTATCATTGCGTATGTAATAAGAAGATGGCTGCTGCATTAATTAAGGATGAACTACTGTGATGCAAGAAGTGGTGCAAACCAGCAAAATAAAGATGTCTTACCAGTCACTGTGCAAAACGCCTTCTGCTCTCAAACATATGTATGTACACACACACAAATGCATGTCCTCCTTTCTCATCTCTTCTTCATTTCTCCCAATTACTATCTCCCACTCACAACCAGCTGCATCTCTCATTTATGTCCCTATATCTGGCTTCTGTCACCAGATCTCCTTCTACTTGGGTATGAGAGGAGGAGGGAATTGTCATAGGCAGGAAATGATAAGAGTAAGGCAAGTTTATTCCTACAGCCTTTGGCACAGTGCTGCTGCTGTAAAACACAAATCTATGTCCTACCTGACCTTCACAGGTTGGTGTGGGAAGATGCATTGCCTTGTGAGGCACTGCCTTTTCCCTACTGCCTCCCAGTGAAGTGTTATATTTCTCTCACCAATACAAAAATTACTGGGTACTACAACATTGGAGCTACATTTGGTTTATTAAATGCACTGACATTACCGGTAGGGTTAAACAAGAGAGCACTTTCACATCACAGAACTGTTTATCAAAGTTTATATGAACGTTTTTTGCTTTATTGCTTATATTGAATTGACATGTTTATATTGTAGGTGGTGCAATGGAGACATGAATCAATTTCATTCCAGGGTTAATGTGGATTGCTCACAGTGTCCCTGGAGTAGAGACCATGCTTGCCCGAACTCTCTGCAGGCAGCTGGTTGGAAACATTACTCGAACAGAGCTAGCCCTGATAATATGAAAGCAGTTTATTGACTGTAATAGATCATATAGCGTTGAAATCAATACATATCAGGGCCTATTTAGCTAAATGGGAGTCCAGTGTACAAACTAACTACACCCTTATGGCGGCAAATCAAGGGCTTTGGAAAATGATTAGCCGACCAGGTCATAAACTATCTTTCTGGGTGTTTTAGTCTTTGTTTGGTTTACTTGATTCGATCCAAATGCTGAAGGAGGCTACTAGAGTTTGTGAAATAAACAAGTTTACAAATCGGAATACAGTGCTCCCGAAACATGATCTGGCAAGGCTAACTAGAATTATGAAATGTGTTTTTCTATCGAGGCAGAAAGTCGAGTGTTGGCGGCCACTTGATGCTCTGTGATACTATAATGGCAGGTTTCTAGGAGAGGGGGATTTTTGCTTGTGAAATTGATTTTTTAGTCTACTAGCAGTGTATTTTTCCTGTCAAAATGTAGGTGAAATTTCATTTCTTTTCTTGTCGTGCCTGTTTTTGGCTCATTCAAATCCGCCATTCGGTTTGTGGTCTGTGACTGGATCAAACTGACCAATGAGAGTCCAGGTGACAGTTTTCTGGTGTTAACTTGCTGGTTTGGATCAGTGCGGTGATAGCCTATAGCTGGGGACCTTAGCATTGCACAGGATGACCTTGGAGTGAAAAAGTAGTACAGCTGCATGGATGGCGCAATGGAGGAGGCCAGCAGCCAACAGTGACGTCACTTTGATAATGTAAGTCTGTGTGCCTGCAGACGTAGGCTTTTCGCCTTGGTGGCTTTGACCTCATCGAAACCGAAACAAATGTTGTGCATGATCATTTTGATTTACTCCTGAATGTACACCTCACAGTTCATAGAAATCGTACACTCCAACAAAAAATATTGTGCCTAAACCTGAACTTTAGCAGAAGTTGCTTAATGCTAATTACTGAATCAGTCTCATCCTATGGGTGGATATGTGATTGTCAGTCCATGGTTTACATGTTTGATGGGCTCAACCTTGAGACTTGGGTAAGTCTTCACTAGGGGTGGGCGGAACTTGCAAAATTGACTTTCGTAAATAACGGCGAAATTGCTGAAAATCTCCACGAGCACGCCAAACTTTTGCGGATATGCAGAGATTGTTTTTCCCGCCCGTTCGCGATGTGTTTTTGCATGCTAACAGGACCATTTATCTCCAATTTGCCCATGCGGTGGCTAATGGGTGTGGCCATCTTGCTAGCGATGCTTATTTCCTGGTACGGGTCGAATGACGTGTCCGTGGGATAGCGCAACTGGCTACCAACAATCCAACATCTCTTGGGGCACGCAAACGGATAGGAAAACTCGTCGGCAAACGCAGGGACCCAGTAAGCCGCTACCACGCGCGCAAGAACACATTTATAAAGCGCAAACAAGAAAACACTTCCGTTACGTGGCAGATTGCGAACGTTTTAACATTTTCGCGCTCTCCGCGGAGCGCAAAAATGTCCAAATATCGCAAATTCCGCAAGCGGAACGAAATTTACCGCCCAGGCCTAGTCTTTACACATGATGTTTTTTATGCAGGGCTGGATGTCAAAGGTTATATGGACATGCCCAGATTCGACATCAACCTAGAATTTTGGAGTCTGCTTGAGAAGCCAGTGCCCTTCAGGGATTTTCCAAACTTGGCCAGAATTCTGGTCTCGTGATTACAACGAAGTGTTCTGCATGGCTGGCTAAGTTAAGGACGGGACATCTGTACATCAGTATATTCAATTTAGGACAAGATCACTCTGCGATCAACAACAGCCTCGTCAGGAGCTTGTGGGGGGGGCGAACTATGGTAAAAAGTTTGAAGGGTCCCTTATTTGCTTCCCATCACTGTTGCACACCCAACTGTGGGAAGCAAGCACGCTGTGTAGAGAAGCAACAGTATTTTGCGCCACTCAGTGGTGATGGAGTAGATGGCCCATGTGATATGTAAGAGATGAGCCGCCACCTTGCAATCTTAGAGTTTCTACTATTAACCGATTTTCTTTTGAAAGGAGGGGGCGGTTCCTGCTCATTCAGGGGATTTATGTGAAAAAAAGAATCCTTTTAAACCATCTTGAATCATTTTTTTTCCTGTATGGCTGTATCCTTGGCAGTCTTGTGATATTGCATTTTAAGATGAAAGCTTCAATGCACTCATATAATTTTCCTGTCATCTCTGTTAGTTTCCTGCACATGTTCTGTTTTATGAAGCTGTATGTGATAAGGCATCTCAAACCACGATGCATTCGACACTGATGTGCTTCCGCTGTAAATAACAATTTGCTAATGATTTTGTTGTTCGTGGTTCTGAAGCAATAAAAAGATTAAATATTTCAGGGCCCCGAGTAGCACAAAATCTGCTTGAATATGTTCTGCAGCACTGCTGACAGATTCTGAGGGAGCATACCATTGTTCCCCCCCTCCCACGCTCTCCTGCTGAGAGCGTATCCTTTAGCATCTGTACAAGACTGGAACGTGTTTTTCATTCTGTAAGAGACCTCACAAAAATTAAACCAGTCTTTCATATAATAAATATACCGCAGGGCTTCCAGAGCTGTAAAATGCTAATGGGAACCATAACAAGTGAAAACAATAAGTCCCTGCTTCCTTCTTTTTAGGATTACTAGTGGCATTCACACGAAATTTATTGCAAAATTATACATGAGATTTCGGAAATCCAAAACAAATGTAGTTTTTTTTCTTTTTCTTTTGTTCTCAGGTGTTTTCGCTTGGCACGATTGGATTTACACTAGTTGTGTATCCACATAGCAGAAGTACTCCGTGTCCACTGCAATAGTGTACATGAAAGGTGTCCTGCAGGAATAGTTTTCAAATATTGTTAATGAAATATCGTAGTAAAAAAACTATTGTGACCTACATTTTTTTTTCTAAAGTTAAAGTTAAGTTTAGGTTTTCTATACTTAGCACTATATTGTGCATGTGTTACACTGGCGGAGCTAGCAGCTGTGTAGTTATAATAAGGTGAGACTTTCCATAGATGGTGAACACATAGTGGCTCCCTTCCAGCTACTCATGGATTTTTGTCTCTGGAGCAGAGACTAGGGGCTATGTACAGCAGAATGGCATGTTGGGCTGCTCCTGGTTCCGGCTCCAGGTTAAAGAGCTGGACTAACCTGGTGCTGGAGATTTGAGCGGCATTGCTCGTAGCCTCTGATGTGCCTCAGGGGACGGGAGGAGCTAGGGTTCGTAGGTGGAGGATCCTTAGCGCTGGACTGACTGCAGGGCGGACTGCGGTGATAGCAATGGCACCAAAGAATGCCAGAGTTGCCTGCCACGTGGCTAGGTTAGGCCCGGGAAGAAACACTGCCATTTTACATGTACACATTTCTTAAGTTGTCTTCTCTTCCACACAATGGTTTTTGACATACATTTGGTTGCATGATTCAATTTCATTTCAGGGTGAACATGGATTGCCCCCAGTGTCTCTGGGATAGAGAAAATGGTTGCCCAGGAAACATTACTCAAACAGTGCTATCCCTGATCATATGAAAGCAGTTTATTGGCTGTAATAGATCATATAGCTTTGAAATCAATAAATATCAGGGGCTATTTAGCTAAATGGGACTCGAGTGTACAAACTAACTACACCCTTATGGCCTGCAAATCAAGGGCTTTGGAAAGTGTTTAGCCAACCAGGTGATAAACTATCTTTCTGGGTGTTTTAGTCTTAGATTGGTTTACTTGATCCAATCCAAATGATGAAGGAGGCTATTAGAGTTTGTGAAATAAACGAGTATACAACTGGGAATACAATGCTCCCGAAACATGATCTGATAAGGCTAACTATAATTATGCAATGTGTTTTTTACCAAGGCAAAAAGTCGAGTGTTGGTGGCCACTTGATGCTCTGTGATACTATAATGGCAGCTTTCTAGGAGAGGGAGGATTAGTTTCTCTGAAACTTCATTGTTTACAACTTCTACTTTGTAAGAACACTATCACGCGACCTTGAACATGCAGTACAAGGTCTGAACACACACGGTGCAAATATTGTTGTTTGGTATTTTGTCCATGAGGTGACAATGCTAACAAAGAGACAATAACCAAGGCCAGCGCAGCTGGAGGATGGACACGGAAGCATGAATACTTTTGTTATAAATATACCCTTATTTCCGTGCTTAAAGGAGAGATGCACTTCGAGGTCATCGCTGTGTCGAATTCTCAGCTCAGTTGATTCCTGTTTACCCTCTGCGAGGACGGATGTCCAACTTGATACCAAGACGGGAACTACATACCTTGCCTTCAGGTAATTAAGGGTAGATCATCCAATAGGAGATTATTGGAAGAACACCTGCTCTAGGTAATTAGGTTAGGGAGCGCAGAGTAGGAGTACACTATAAACAGCACTTATATGTGGGTATATATACACACTGTTTTAGTACAATGGTGGAATTGTTCATTCTTTTCACTGTCTTTATATTGCTAATTACTTTTATCTGCTTCTATTATTCATTGCAATGCATATGTTCTACACAAGAATCACAATGGTTCAATAAATATTTAAAATGCGCCTTTATGGAATGGAATGGAATGGAATTGGATTTATAGAGCGCATGGCTGCCCTTGAGCGTCCCAGCGCTAAAAACAAATTAATAACAGAGCGGATGAGGAGGAAAGTTTAGGGAATTTTGGGAAAAAGGAAAGTTTTAAGTAATTTTCTGAACTTAATGTATGAAGGTTCCGTTCGTAGGATCCTGGGCAGGGCATTCCACTTTTTCGCTGCATTCAGAGAAAAGCGACGACCTCCCGTGCGGGCCTTCCTTACTCTGGGAGTGACGGCCAGGTTTTCTCCATCAGATCGAAGGGCACGAGTGGCTTTGTAAGGGCAGATCAATCCCCTAAGGGCTGGAGGGCCATTACCTTGGAGGGCTTTGTATGCAATACATAGTGCCTTGAAGGAGATTCGCTCCTGGATAGGGAGCCAATGCAAGGCTCTAAGCAGGGGTTTAGCTGAGACCCATCTAGGGGCTCCCATAAGGAGCCTTGCTGCGGCATTCTGGACCCGCTGTAGGATGTTAATAGTGGCCAGGGGTGCATCTCTCTGAGTGAGCTTGAGTGACTGAACGAAAAGGTTCTAGATCTGTTACCATAGGAAGCCACTGAGAAATGCTGTAACCTGCGTAACAGTGATAATATTAGACTGACTGACAGATATCAGGATACTGATACACCTTCATCTCGTTCCTTCCAGAGGTCATCCGAAAAATGTTTGGAGAGAGGTGGACAGTCAGAGTGCAGATCGGAGGAGCATATGAAGCCAAAGAAGGAGTCACAACGCTCAACTGACTACATCATTAAACAGGTAGACAAAGTCAAAACATCCAAGCCTCAATTGAAAAAGAAAAAGGTAGCTGGACTTAAGGTCAGGCATGCCATGGATATTGAGGACACTGCTTCTGATTGGGGAATGGGCAGTGACCATGCTGGACAGTGTGGCAGTGGTCACAATAGTTCGCCAGAACCTGATGGATTGTCTGGTGGGAGCAGCGCTGTCTGAATATAGCCAGGCAGAGACACTGGATACTAGGGTAAGCATCCTATATCGTTTATACGAAATACAACTTCATTTGGAGAGGGACGTACCTAGACATATCAATGTTCTCTTTTGGGAAGACTTAACATATGGATACAATATTCTTTTGGCCAAAAAGGATTAGCCACCTAATTTCATAACCCATTGCCAAAACAGAAAAACAGTAATTTTACCTACTTTTTCCAACCTCTTCCCAGAATCAGTTAAAAAACCATATGCCAAGGAGTGGGCGTTAACACTACCTTCTGCATTACACCACAACCATGTGGGGTGGGATGATGGTTCTCCTTACCATGAAATACCACTGAGGTTGACCCCACAACCTCAAATACAATATCTAATTTTTGTCTGCTGAACTCGCTCGGTGGTCCCTTCCCTGTAAAGTATGTGGGGATCTGAATATCAATAGAACCAGAGGTACAGTCTGTGGTAATACTGTTTACTCAGGCCACAAACTAAAGGTGCTTAGAGCCTTGCATAACCTGGAGAGAGAACAGGGCTTGGTGGATGTCTGGCTTACAATAAAGGCACTGGACCCCAGCTATACCTACTACTCGGCTCCACATGGTTCTTTTGATTCGGCTTGATTAATTGGGTTTTTTTGCACCTAGGGCCTTATTTATGAAGGCCTGCAACACTTTTATGCTGCTGTTGCATCATGTTTTTTGACACTGCGGTGGTGTAAATAATGTGTCACATTGAGCCATATTTACAAAGTGACACATCTAAGCAGATGCATCAATTTGTAAAGGCCTACGCTACATTATACCTTCATCAGGTATAAAATGTGCAGTGTGGGCGTTCCCCCACAATAAATGGTCATAGTAGTGGCGCTGTGAAATCAATGAGATTTCACTGCAACACTTCTAAGACGCTACTGTGTCAATATCTTACGCCTGCCTCACAGCAGGCATTAGAATGACACATGCTCTTTCACATGGGGCTTGCACCATGTGAAAGGATGCATTGCAGGAGTTGCGTCTGTTTGCAGACACACCTCAGCAATGTGTAACTTTTGCACCCACAGATACATCAGAAATAATGACATATCTATATTTTATTGCGACACGGAGCGCCTTACATTAAATACAGCGCATCCATTGTGTTGCAAGGAGGGCACACTGAATACTGTTGCTTTTTCACAGCGATTCAACAGTTTTCATGAATGAGGCCCAAACCAGGGGTGCCAACTAGAATTATTCTCTTGTGTTGTGTCGGATCATATTCCCTTGGTAATTAGACTCTCGCTAGCAGGGCGAACAGGGTTTGTTCGGAGCTGGTCTTTCGAGAGAGGCCTCCTTGTTGATCCAGATTACATTACACTCACGAATGCCTGGAGCCCTGATCTTTTCAATCTGAATAGAGGGAGTGTCCGAGTTGGGGTAGTATAGTATGCTTTTAAAGCGGGGTAAGGTTGAAACCCTCACATTTCGTTTGAACCACTAGATGCACACTCAACTGCTTGTTAGAGAATTATATCAGAAACTTAGCGGAGCGGCAGTTCATTTTATTTCAGTGGTTGTGACTGGGGTAGATTCTGAAACTGCCCAGCATCAGGTAGCCTTGATCAAGGCCGAGCTCAATGAAATTAGGGCAAAAAAGAAGCAAACAAATTCCTGGCTCGAAGGTTGGAATGCTATGAGTATAATGAGGGGGTGAGGCACCTCCTGGCCATATACAATTAGCAAAAGGCATCTGCTGGTCCCATTACAGAAATCATCAGGGTAATATGGTTACGGACCCTGAAAAAATCCCGGAGGTTGTCACAAATATTATGAAGGGCTTTACAGGGCAAGGGACCGGCAGATGATAAAAACACATTGCAATACCTGAATCCAGTATCATTGGATAGAAAAAGCCACCAAGATAGAGATTTCTGGATGCCTTTAATACCATTGATGAAATCCAAGCGGGGCTCAAGGATCTTCCTTTTGGCAAGGCTATGGGGACCGATCAGATTCAGTCGGAATTTTACAAGGTGTTCTTTTTAGGCTTGAGGTTAGAGCTGAGGGATCTGTTTCTACAAGTGCATAAGGGACAATTAGCCCCTGAATCATGGTCTGCTGCTAACTACTTTGGTTTTTTAAAGAAAAGCTCCGCATGAGCGTCGGTCATACCGGCCAATAACTTTAACAAACAGCTATACTAAGTTATATACAAATATTCTGGCCAAGCGATTGAGCCAGATCATCACTAAAATGCTTTCCATTAACCAGCCTGGCTTTATCCCTGAGAGGGGTAGCACGGACCACATTTGGAGGGTGATTACGCTTTATGATCCAACTGCCATCTCGAGAGAGTCCATGGCTGTAGCCCTGTTTGATGCAGAAAAAAAGCATTCAGCAGGGTATCCTGGGATTATTTGTAGAAAGTGATTGGCTTGTTCGGTCTTCATGCCCTGTAAAACAAAGCTGTTCGGGCAGTATATTGTCAACCCACATCTCGGATCCAGAGGATGCGGGGACAATTGGGTCCAATCCAAATTGGAAGAGCCACTAGGCAAGGGTGCTTTTGTTTCCCCCTGCTTTTTGCTTTATATATCAACCCTTTTATTTGGAAACAGGAAGCTAATTTAGCCATAGAACCTCTGTGGTGCCATGTATGGGAAACTAAAATCCTAGCTTATGCAGACGTCATTGCAGTAGTAACTGCAAATCCTGATGGAGCACTATGGGCTGCAGAGGAAGAGGCTGCAAAATGTGGCAAATTTTCTGGTTACTCCTTAAATGGAAATAAAACACAATTGGTTGTGAATAGGCAGGCATCAACACCGGATCAACATGTGGTTGATCACATCATTTCATCATTGGTTAGAATGATTGCTGTAAATGTTCAATTTAGAATTTGCGCTATATGAGCGCAAAGGCAGGAAGGCCAGACGAAAGGACAAAAGGTTTTGGGCACTTCTTCTGGACTAGGTCTATTCTCAGTAACCAATTTTATTTATGCTATACAGCGGAAGTCTGTTTTGATTGGTTTTCTGGAGACCTAGTAATGGTGGGCTGACTTGGGAATAGATGTTTATACATCGCCAGAGTGTCTAATTTGGCAACAAACTCTGTAACGGTAGAGATGCACAATTGACACTATCTGTTGAATGTTTGCTTACTGCTCTGGATCTATATCAATTGAATGTCTTTTGCCTATTTTACACTTCACTCTTCTTATGGTATTTTTTTTTAAAGGTATATTAAGTATCGATTATAGTGAGCCCATTTACAGAAATCTCGAGCATTTTAAGAGTACGATGGAATTTGACACAGTTTTATCAAATACTCAAAATTAAATTATTTGGTAACCATTTTATATAAAAACGAATTTAGATTGGTCTGAGCCATGTGGAATATCTGTCCAGAACTAAGCTAGTTTACACTTTATCTATTGTAATTTTGCTGTTGAAAATCACAAAACCTCTGGTTTTTATCTTTGAAGCATTATTATGTGCTTGAAGTTTTATATCTATTTTGCCATGAATTGTGCATAGAGGGACCCTCCCTGAGATTCTTATTTAAAATAAATATTGTTGCGGGTACCGAGGTTCCAGCAGCTTGATCTGTAGTACCCAGCAAAGCTCTCTTGTGTGGTTCTGGGATACCAACCCAGAACAGCAGATCCAAAAATATGTTTAAAAAAGTGAAAATGGTCTGGCCAAATGCTATTGTGCAGTACATAGACTGTGTGCAGTGGTGTAATCTGACTGCAGGGGGTTTGATTCAGGGCCAATAACCCACTGCGCATGGCAGACGACTCTGCACAGCAGTGGCTTGCTGGCTGGGGGGGGGGGGGGGGGGGGAGGGGGGGGCTGACTTTGCAGCAAACCCATCGCTAAGCATAGTCATCCTTGGAGGGTTAGGGAATAGCCAGGGTGGAAGCCATGCTCTGTGTCCAACCTTTGCCGGTGACCCCCTGTGGACAGCCCTCCACTCCTGGGCACACCTTCAGCAGTTTGTTACTAGGGATTTGGCACTGTGCTCCACTACCTGTGGGTGGCCATGGCGGATGTCATCAATGATGTCACTGAAAACATGAGTGAAATATTATATGAGGTCATAATCAGTGCATGATCGAGGCACAAGTTAAACTTAGATGACTAAACTATAACTGTTGAATTTCATTTTTTTCCAGTTTTTAAATGTTAGTTCTGATCTCATGTAAATACCTAACTGTAACATCACTTTAACATTGTATTTTTCAGTGGTTATATATAATATATGGATGTGGAGTTAGGAATAGAAAATCTCTACTTATTTATGTATAGGTATCATCACAATAATTTGGCCACAATATGTTTGTAGTACAATATTTCTCCATCGATATTATTTTAGCCTCCTGAAAATGCAGTCCAATAATTCATAACCCACTACATGCACTGAAGGATAAGGGATTTCCAAGTGTACAAATATGAACGTTTTACATCATTCATGTAAAAATGTCCCTGCGTTTGATATTTGCAAATTCACAAACGTTTTCCAAGAAGTATTCCTGCAACACAACACATTTCACGGAATTCCAGGTGTTACCTGGGAAACCTGGATGAAATCCTCAAATTTGTAAATCGAGATCCACGCATAGTGACAATCTATCAGGTGTAAACTTTTTCATTTTTTAAGACAAAGGCTTCACGAAAATAAAACCACAAACACCTTGTACTATCTGTAAGGGTACAACGTTGTAAGCTATTGTCTAATGTTCCACATACTGCAGCTTTGCAGCACGTGTTCACACACTAAACCTTATATGTTCCTTTGACGTGACTAGAAACTCACGATTTATAAATGTTTTCCACTTCTGAGCTTTGAAGACATATCCTCATAATGTAAATTTCTGAATCTGACAACCACAAACTAAAGGCAATGGCAACACTGGATAATTGTGCAGATTACCACATTTCCCAGGATCCATACACAAGTCATAACATCCTTGGATAATCTAAATCCTCAAACAGACTTTAAATAAGACTATTTAAGCCATCCTCCTAGAATCTACTCTGCGGTAAGGATAACTGTCCAATGCATTTTCCAGATTTTAAAGACATCTGCATGAAGAAGCGGGCCTGTAAAGCATAACAATCTTTGCCACTGGCACACTCGTCCAAGAAGAAACGCTACAGCAGACTAACAACTGTTTTTATATGGAGATCCATTGTGCACAACTATAGAACTTTACTATCAGTGGTTAACTTTTAAAACATTTTTTTTTACAAATTGTGACGGGCTCTCGTCAAGAGGCAGCTTACACCAGCGCATTTCTCCTGTAAGTGCCGCCTAAAACAGAACTCACGTGCTGCGCTACAAGAGCAGGTGTTCATGATTATGTGCCGGTACTGAGTACTGGAAACCACTGGCTCAAATTAAGCATTGTTGATTATTCACCTATGCTGTTGAGAAACAATGTAAATAACATATGCCAGTATTGTTCAACTAAAGGCATTAATTTTACCGTACTGCAATGGAAGGTGATGTTTGCCTTGCTGGGAATAACACCTGTGACCCTCGGAACACCTCGTTTGCCAATGGTGAATGTTCAGCTTCCTGAGCTATTCTCCCTGCTAATGAATCTCATTGAGTGGACACTATTCAGCTGTTTATTTTGTGAATTGTTACAGCGCAGACAAGCCTCAAGCGGTCTGAGTGTTTTAAATAAGAATAATGACTTCTTCATAGAAGCAGTGTACAAAGGAGCAGTTACATAAGTATCTTTGCATAGTAACATTATACAAATGTGCATCAATTTGAACTCATTTCTCCCAAGTTAGTATATATATCTACAGAAAGTGATAGACTTGGCATTGTGAATCTGTGAAGACTATCAAACAGAAACAAAAGCGAAAGAAATAAAGACAAGTGGGACTCCATTTTAACTTTCAACATGGCCGCCAAGACCATACCACCGTTTTGTAGCGTGCGTTATAGATGGTTGGTCATCTAGATTTCGTCTAAAGGATCTGGGCACCAGGTGATGGCCTCCAAGCAAAAACCGCGAGAGTTGTACAAGGGAACAAGATGGCTCCATTCAGCCTGTGAAGTCAATAAAGTAATCAAAGAGACAGTAGCATTCTGGCAGGGTGTATGGGGAGCCATGGCTGAAGGGAGGAGCACAGCTGGACAGCAGTGCTTGCAAAACTCTAGACAGCCTGCTATCTAAGGAAGGCTCCACAGCTGAGGTTAGAGGTAGATTGCTCACAGAACAGGTTGAAGCAGGGGAGCACTCTTAGCCTGCGGGCCCACACCCAGTCACGGCTGCTTGATACAGACCACTAGGGAGGGTGAGCGGACCACCAGCATTGAGCTCCCTGAGGAGAAGACGTATCAAGCGGCAGCTAGGATGCACCTACCGGGGCAACTAGGATGCACAGGTGGACCTTGGAGATTCGCTACAGGATGAACGCCTCATAGAAATACCTTGTCACTGCAGGTACCTGGGTCAATGCATGTACTACTCAGCTGGGACCTTCATAAATCAATGGCCAATTATTTTTAAGTAGAGATTTCTTTCAATACAGGCACGGACTGCACAGGTAAGAGCGGTGGGTTTGGGTGGGGGCAGAGGCGGGCCCGGGTGGGGGTGGGGGGGGTTTACGTCGACACACGAGGAAATAGGTAAAGTAATAATTTTTTTTGTAACCTTTTCGCCGCAGCTGACATTCCGCCGGGGTGCAGCCGAATGCGACGCATGCGCAGTTTGGACGGCCCCTGGTCGTCTGACGCACACACCCAACCACGTCGGACGGCCGGGGGTTGTCCTACACATCGAAAAGGTTAAACGCTTACCTTGCGTTCGCCACGCAGCCAACTCGGCCATGCGGCGAGGCAACATGAGTGGTTTAATACATTTTTTAAATTTAATTCTACCTATCCCGTCGTCTGTGGAATTACACCCCCCACGTGCCACATCTCACCGCTCCTACCTGTGACGGACGCGCCTCTTTCCATCGCCGGATATCCAGAACCTGATCATGGAACCCACCTACCATATCGTAGACCACTATCTTCAAGCAGTATGTCCTGGATTTCAAATGATACCCAGGATATCCAGCACATGCTGTCCTGGATATCAGGGCTTTAATCATCAGGCTGCTGCGTTTGCTTCAATAAAGCAGCTATTTTGGCTTTGATGTGTCCTTCGGGTGGCATTTAAGGAACCCTGGCTCATTTACACAGTTCTAAATTGGTTCATAAGCCTTTTCTCCGTGTTTCTCTTTACTGAGATAAGTAGGGCTTCATAATGCACTGGCCAGCACAGTACGAGCGGACATAAAAGCAGTAGTGATTAAATAATAATTTTTGTATAAATATGTAACCCAAAATAATGAAGAAAAAGTGTTCTGGAGCACAGTATGAAAACAAGCATTTCTGTGAAAAAACTGCTAGACACACACAGCTCCTTATTAGATTCTATTCCACGTTCAAGGTCCAGGCGGAAGATGGACATATGCAAATGCTCACTGAATATGAGGAGAAGTAGTAAAATAAATAGGTATATATTGGAAGATGAGACAAATTCTGAAATAGACCGATTTCTCTTGGATTGCATGATTTACAAGGCTTAGCGAGTAACATGCCATAAATTCAGGCTTACATTTGTGGTTGACAGTTTATTATAAAGTACACATTTTCTCAACCTTTGAGAGAATGACATAATAAAAAAAAAACACTGGCAAAGGCAATAGCTATGATATTGACTGTCAAATGTTTGGCTTTGCCAATGTTTGTTTTGGGTTATCGTGGTTTTTGCAAAACCTTATTGTTAGGGAAGCTGCCAGGACTCGACGATTTTAAAAAATGACTAAAAGCGAAAATATTGTTGGTCTCAAAAGACAGACGCTGTGATGGCAGTCTAGAGGCTCCAGTCCCCTACTTTGAATGTGTGTATGTGCTGCTTATGAAAGGGAAGGATGTGGACACTCACAGTCAAGATAACTACTGACACATTGACTCATTCTGAATGCTGTAGTGGGTGGAAGAACAATGTGAATAACAATACTAGCCCAAAAATAAAGACTGCGGGCACAAAAATCCCCTAGAAGTAAATAGATGTATTATACATCTAATTTTCAATTGTCTTGGCTGAAAAAAGAGCTTTTTCTAGCCTGTGCAGAAAAAATCTATATTTTATTAAAGGAAAGAAGCCTGATATTTTATTACAATTAAAGGAGAATTGCCAAATAACTTGCAAATTTCTCCTGTTCATAAAATTGAAATGATGGCAAATTAGACTGACCTGTGAGGGATGGCTGCTCATTTCTATAAATGATACCAGGAAGGAAGCGGTAGTGATTATTCAAGGCAGCACTAACTGCTAGTACACTGCTGCCACCTGCTGGTCCTAAGTCAAAGGTGAGAAATGGTACTTCAGAGTTTGCTTTTAGGCTTTCCCTCACCTGTTTATCACTTTAGACTAGAGTTGGGCGATATATAAAGAGCTCGACTTCAAGGATCATAGAATTGATTGTACTCGAATGTCTCGCAAAAGTAAAGACATAGTTATTAGTTTTGCTATTGCTGTGTTTTAAAAAGTATGCTTTTATGGCGTTGTTTGAAAACTGCTCATGTTTGTTCTAGAAGATACCCGTGTTAACTAAGAAATACACCATGGAAGAGACCAACCAGACAGATGTGGTCATCACTAGACAAGGCGCTAGACCCATTCAAACCACCTTAGGCAACATAAACGGCGAGAGAGAACCAGGATGTAGTACGCCGATCTGTAACCACTTGCCAACACCTATATGTTACATGTTTCATGTTATATTTGTATAACAAGTATTGCGCCAACAAAGTCAGTCCACCGTAATGTATACAAGTAGGTTCAGCAAAGGGGGACATGTACTAACCGCCCAATGAAGGAGAACTACGCATAGGACACTCACCTAACTACGTTATGCAATGTAGTTCTATGCGCAAGAAATGCTATAAGTGTTTGTTTTAATGTGTATATTGTGTCTACAAAATTCAATAAAAAGAGGAAAGCACTAAGGTGATGGGTGGAATTCCCACAAAAGTCTCAGCTACTGACAATTACCCAGGCCTCATTCTAGGCCATCCTTTTAAGGTCTCGCAGACCTAGGGCTGGAGCGCGCATGCACTCCTCGCTCTGCGAGACATATTGTGGTAGAGTGGATTTTAGAAAAGGACTCGAAGCCCGCCCATGTTTCTTATTGGGTAGCATCATCATTTATATTAAACACTGGCT
This sequence comes from Lissotriton vulgaris, assembly GCF_964263255.1. NCBI lineage: Eukaryota > Metazoa > Chordata > Amphibia > Caudata > Salamandridae > Lissotriton > Lissotriton vulgaris. The sequence goes on along the minus strand of NC_141697.1, from coordinate 1,044,689,127 downwards.
TCTAATTGAGACTCAATCTTTTTTGTAACCACCCTGTCTCCTTTTAGCTCCGCCCATCCGGATTGGATCGTTTCCTTGCAGAAATTACACAGTGCCTTTATGTTGTGGCTCAGCACTATTTTCTTTCACTCGTGTTTCACAATGGCAGCCACGTGTTAATTTTTGCATCGCGCTTTCACTTACAGTGAAAGTGCGATGCAAATATAAACAAGCAGCTGCTTTTGTCACTCGGTTTTGGCAATCGCAGGTGCGTGTTAATTTTTGCCTCGCGCTTTCAGTTAAAGAGCTTGTTTCATTAAAGTGAAAGCACAATGGCTCAATGGCTTATCCTTAGTGTTGGTCACAAATCATGACCACAAAAAGTGCATCTAAGCGGCGGTGGCTCAGGAGGCTATGGTAACCGGGGTGTGCTCAGTTCAGTTGTAAGCATGCGGATGGCACATTGCTCTGTGCGGCACGAGTCCGGGAGGGGAGTTTGTCTGGACTTTGAGTTCGGCTTGGCTGGAGGGGGGGTAGGGTGTGTGTAAGAGCAGCAGTCTCCCATGGCCCCTTTCCCTTTGTTTCCGGGGTGTTACGCCTCTCCATCAATGATTAAAGTGGGTTGGGTTGGGTGATCATATGTAACTTGTTTCTGAAAACATATTTTTATGCAACATGCTGGCATATCCGGCACTTGCTAGTTTATTTGTGCCAAAACAAGGTTTTTTGCGATATTCTGTTCCGCTGAAGACTCCTAACAAAGAAAATTCAATAAGACAACAATTGCTACCCTGTCACAGACCTCCAGATACCTTAGCTCACTGGGGTAAAGCGCATTTCACACTCACTCTAACATTATTCAACACTACAACCCATAACACACAACCCCCCCATCCCAGGGTGCTGGCATGTGGCCATTTACACTTGGACATTTTTTTAATAGCCACATACCGTGGCATTAACATAGCAATAGGCGTTTGGCCACAGCACCACCACCAAACCTCTTCCTGTTCCTCCAGAGCTTGGAGGGCAAACCCGTTGGTGGTGGGCGGTGCTGGGGTCTATGCGCGAGCTGCATACGGCGGAGACTGTCTGGGAAGGTGGGCGTGGACAGGGGCGTGTCCATCAGCCCTTCCAATCTGCTGCTCCGTAAATGAGGCAACCACATACACAGCGCAAGTTTCATGGCCGCCGTGCTTCCACTTTCATAAAGCTCAGCAGGCGCAATGCTAATGAAAGAAGGCTCAGACTCTTTAATTAACACCTTGGCTGCTAAGGGGTTTTCCCGTCCTGTGCTGCATTCTTAGAATCCCCATTGTTCATGACAAGGTCAGCTCATCAAACGCACAGCGCAGGTAACACCCATGATGAGCTGACCTTGTCATGAGCATGGAAGGGGTTAAGCACCGGGCACTAGGGGTGGGCTATAAATAAAGCAACTCACCATCAATAAAATGCTGAAATTGGCTCAGCCAGCCGGGAGGCATTAGCTACACCCTCAGGCTGGGAAGAAAGGGGGTACTAGCGGGGGCGAGGGGAGTTCATGTAAGGCCCTCTCCACTCCATTATTGGTCCCTCTACCGGTATTACAGCCCAGAGCTATGCTTACCTAGGATATTTTGGTAGGCCACCTCGGATGGTCAAGCACCTGTTGCAGAATTAGCCTGTCACCCTTCACAGAATATGTAAAGGAACACCGCGCGCGCATTAAAAGGCAATTCTGCTTCGGTGGTGAGCAGTGTGGTCTCTCGTGCAGTTGTTACCACCGGCTTTGTTATTATTTACAAGGGGCACTTCTGTGATTGCACGGCCACACACCTTTTATTAAAAGAGCCAGTTTCACAGCAGCCATGCTTCCAGTTTAATAAAGCGCAGCAGGCGCCATGCTGAGGAGAGAAGGCTCAGACTCTTTTATTAAGCACCGGGCACCAGGGGCGGACTATAAATGAAGCAACTCCGGCTCTAAGCCGCTTTAAAAACATGCGGATGAGCAGGCACATTTATCAGCCCCACACAACACTCTGCTGCATTGTGCATGAAATAAGCGTACTCTGCATTTTTTATTAAAAAATGAATAATATAAAAGTATTTGTACATTTTCTGTGTATGCTTTTGCCATTGTCCGTCTTCTCAATAGAAAACAGGAGGCTTACAAGCCAGTATATCTGAGCGCCAACTGTACCGAGTGCACCGCTAAACTGCCATTCACATGTTCATTATGCTTACTAAAGGAGATGTAGTTTGTTATACAAAGCCTCTGCCAAGTCAATTTGCAATGCAATAGGTCTCGCATTTACGCGAGTTTAAGCTATTGGCATTGTAAACGACAATACCTTTAATCATAAATGCAATACAATATGTCTCGTATTTACGAGCGTTTAAGCTATTGGCATTATGAATAACAATACCATTTATTTAGGTTTTAAAAGTGAAAACAAAACTAAAAGGCATTGCCATTTACAATGTCAATAGCTCAAACTGGTGTCAATGCGAGACCTATTGCATTGCATTGCAAATGCTTATTCACCAAGTATGTCACTTCAGCCAGAGACAAGCCACACGGAAATCATCCTTAGCCCTGCTCCAGGAGGAACAGCCAAGCCCAAACTGTCAGGCAAGGTCACCTCTGATTGGCAAAAGAACAATCCAAGTCCAGTTATGTGCTAGAATGGACTCATCAGTGAACTTTGAGGGCCAAATTACACAAACTTCGCACTGCCCCTGCAATTTTTTTAGATTTGTCTCAAACAAAAAACAAGAGAAATTATTTTGCTAAGGTCTATACTGTAGAAACGTTTTGCACCAGGGCAAAACTGGAGAAAACACACTGCTAAACATTTCAAAAGAATGTATGCCATCATTCACTTAGAATTTGACGTAGCTAATGCAACATTATATTTGATGAAAGAAAAACCTTTCTAAACCTAGAGATATGCATTAACTTTTTAGGCGACTGAGATGCTTTTCCACACCTGGGGCTGGATGTATAAATACCCGTTTGAAAAATACTAGCCTTAGTGATAAATTTAAACCAGTATTTTTACCACCAGTAAAGATTTCAAAGAAGTGACCAATGTACTAATAGGTCTGGCCTTAAAAATCCGAATCCTAGTGGGTCACAATCCGACACAACTCTTGAATATTAATGGGGTGTCTCACAAATTACAACTTACCTTGTTTGGTGGATATCTCAGGGATGGTGGCCTTAACTTTTTTAAATGCAGCCCATTTTCCATAAAGGAAACAAGACTGTGTTTAAATAGAAAACTTTACAAAGAGGAAGAGATCATAAGGTCCCTTTCCCTTTTGCAATTGCATTACCACTTCCTTAGAGGTTTCAGAAAATTAGCAATGGTTTGCCACCAGAATTTGGTTGCAAAACATTAATTCATTAAATGCTGATTCGGTATTTGGACTGGATGCCTACAACATGCTCTTTCCAGGTACCAAATTGGTGTAATTTTGCAATCCCATTTTAGGAGTCAGAAAAAATGTTTCGAACTCCTAAAAGGGAGTAGTACATAGGAAAATGCATTTTACCTTTTGTGAATGCCGATTTGGAGCGTTTGCGACTGTTAAAATGCATAGTACATCTGTCCCCTTGAGAAACAAATTAAAATGATATTATATATGAAAAGACACTTCAACAATTATACACTTCTAGTGTTATCTGCATCTTGCCAGATCTTAATAACCCTATCTAATCTTATATTAACATTGTTGGTTGGGCACAAATGTAATTAATGGGTTTTGCCAGTGGTGATGGCCCAATGTATGTCAGAAACCTGGAACCGTGAATCTAGACATGTAGGGCAGTGCAGAGGTGTCTCTTTCATCCCAGACACCTGTATGGTGGTGGAAACTAGTAACTTTTGTCATTTCGTGGTCTCCATTTGTGGATTGTTTGGTGCATAGTTAATTTGCTACCTGACTCGAGCTGTAGTAAAATGTCCTTCCTGTCTCTAATCCTATGCTGAATGGGTCATACTACTCTGCTACTAGTCTTGCAGTGTCTTCTGGGAAAATGAGTTGCACTATGAAGTGCATTTGATATTTTCATCATGAATCTACAATTTTCAGTTCCTTTATCTTATTGGCGCATGTTGCCTTTGAGACGCAGAAGCGGTTAGTAAAGACCAATTATGCCAGAGATACAATACACACTTGTAGTTGCAAGTAACTATTTAGAGTAGAGTATTATTGAGCAGGCCTGGGCAAAATTAAAATTATTCTGATGTAATTTGCGTACTTTAGGGAATTTCCTCTTACTATTGTGATATGAAATCATACCACTATGCCATAGTGTTTAATTATACCACCATTTGCTGCAAAATTATAGCGCAGGAATGCAGGAAAAACATGTACAACCAGACTGCAGTAACTGTTGTTCACTGCAAGTGTGTTTTTCCTGCTATTATTTTAGTATAAAATAGGTAGTCGAAAACACTTTTGATGCAAGGATGCATTTCACACAAAAATATTGCACTAAATGATGGATTTACATTTTACATGATTACCCGTACTTTTGAGTAATTTAAAAATAACTTTGATTAATTATTCAAATATCGCACACCTGTATATTCACTTTTATTAAGCCCATTTTTTAAAGCTCAGAGCCGAATTTCGGTATCTTATGTGTGCTAAATACTAAGTAATGTTAAACGACCATCAACAACAACATGGGGAGTGTGACTTTTTGAGTGAGGGGTGACTACTGTGGAATCATGGAGGACATTTAGACCGAGTTGGGCACAGATAAAAAACTGTGAGACAGTAGCGCAGAGATTTCACCAAGGAAAAATCAGAATAAACGAGAATAAAAATCCATAATTTGAGACACAAAGATGGCGAGAAGCACAAATTTCTCACGATCCATCACCAAAAAGGAACATAACTGGAACCCTGGGATAGAAGACCTTGCGTCATATGACAGGTCCCCATTTTCCAATCTCTAATACCTCCTAACCCTCTAACACTGCTTAGAACATAGCTTTGAAGCTTTCACCATGCTATAGACCCATCACTAGTTGAAGGCCTTCTAAACGTGTCAAGATGAATAACCAACCCAGTTGCATTACGAAAGAAAACCAATACACTCATAGACAAAATAGGGATTTAGCAGAGACTACCACCAGCAAAAAAAAAAAACCGAAAACTAAGAAAAACCGAGTGCAGTTGGCTGGATACTGTGCCTCGAATCCCCTCTTTTGCACATGAACTTTAAAATTACAGGCAGCGATAAAAACATTTATAATTAACAAATGCGTTGTAATGCAAATAAGAAAGCGTGTGCTCATTGGCTTCACAGATGCTTAGTGGTGAATAAAATGTTTATGTGATGACTGAAATCTGCTCACAAATGACACTTTCAATGCTAAAGGGAGGAATATGCAATTAATCAGAAGAGGAAAAAGTGGCAGATACTTTAGCAGGTTAATAAAAAAATACATTTCAAGATAGCTGGCATTTTTTTTTAATGGAAAAAAAAATCACCTCATCTTTCTCACTTTTTTATTAAATAGTGTTGGAAGAGAAGCTTCCTGGCTGTGCCATAAATGAGATGAACTACAGCTCCACACGTTTGGAATGGAACTTAGTGCAGCGTGAAATGGAGATACAAGAGACCGTTCTTTCTTCACGAAAATGTACTGAATTCAAAGGAAATGAATAAAACGATAAACCAGAAGTACAGAATAGCTGTAGATTCTGTTCCGGAAGGGTCATTCAATCATCTCTTGAAAAGGTCAGTAAGTCTGAACCCTATGGTGTGGTTTCCCACCAGTGAACTCGACCAGAGCCACTCACTTCTCCGGTCTCCTGTCTGAATAGCTACAAAATGCTCTTGTAAAACGATTTTCATGAATGCACCGAAGCTCTGTGACCTTCGAGCAGTTGACTGTCAATTTTGCTGATGGAAAATGCCCGTCTGTTTTTCAACTACTAAATCACCATTAGAAGTCAGTCACTACCAAGTACAAAAAACATATTGAATTGGGAGTACAATAAAGGGAGAAAGAGAGAGAGATGGATAGCAAAAGTCATCAGATTTGAAACAACTGAAAAGTCAATGTAAAACTCAGGGATTCTGTTGTGATAGCTCCTGGAGTCCGGGCCATGTAGGCGCTAAATGTGCTATTGCATGAGAAACGTAGGCACAAACGCAGCTTAAGATGAATAAGATATAACCCTACAAATCAGACGAAAAAATGCTGAAGACAAAATCAATAAAGTAAAACAAAATTGAATGATTATGAGCAGAGGAAAAAGATTAGAGTAAGTTTAGTCTTGGGTTGGAAAGGCTCTATCCTTTAGAACAATTTGATTTCTCTGTATTAATTTAATTGGTCAGCTCTCTCACATCCTGTGATTCCGGGCAAATCACTTGATCCCCAAAAACATTAAAGGAGTTTTTCAGGGAAAAAAATCAACTGTAATTGTGAGAGAGAAATGGTCCTTTTGGGGAAGATGAAGCCAAACCTACCTTGAATATTTTTTAAAGGATTGATAATAACTTGTCTTGAAGGCAAGTGCATTGTCAACCCAGACCGAGAGAAGGGGTTTTCACTTATGTAAACAGAGCCTACCTTCTTTGAAAAAGTATTGGGACTAAGATGGGCAAGATAAATGGAAGCAAGGCATGATACTTGGGGCATCATTAGGATGGCTCCTGGCTGTAAAAGGGTACGCCCGCCATATGTGCTGGGGTCCTGTGGGTGACATTAGGATGCACCCGCCACACTGGTGTGCGCATCCTGCATTTTTAACATTGCAGCGGGTGGTGCTTTCAGCACCGCCCGCCGTAATGCCAAAAATGCATATCGTGCATGCACAACGTGGCAGGCACCGCACCGTGCCTGCCATGTTGTGCATGCATATGTAGGGGGTACCATAGGTACCCCCCATGTACCGTTCTCAACCCTCAACATCCTGGGGGTCCGCAATGGTCCCCCAACCTAGAAGACCGCAAACCCTTTTCCACCCGGTCGACAGAAAAGCGGCAGACGGTCTTCCTGTCTGCCGCGCTCCCCCCACCATACTAATACACAGGGGAAATGGGTGGCGGGCAGACTAGGATCTAGGGCGTATAGCCGCTGCCCGAATGGCGGTGGTGATCCACCATACATCTTAATGGGCCCCTTGGCACCATTTACCATTTAAAAGGTGTTTGTTTTGCTCTGCATTCTAGATAGGGTTAAATTATTGCAAAGTTGTACTGCCTAATATTGCTTAGTGGTCAGAGTCCCCTATAGATCGGAATGGAGCATCTCTATGGAGTCTTCATCTCCAACAGCGTGTGGCGAACCCTTGCTTTGTTTGCTGTGTATGTACACAACAGGTTACATATTCAATATATGAATACTCAAGCGAAGTTCCTTGTTCTCTCCCACAGAGAACACACTTTGAAAGCAGAATAATTGAACCCAAGCCCTCCGGCAGTTTTACTCAATTAGTTTTTATCTTAGGAAATTAGTTGTTTTCACTATTACAGAAGAACATGATTTTTACTCAGATAGTTACTTGAAGCATGCCCACGTGACCCAAACTAAACAGACTAATATAATTACAAGCAGATTTCCAGAAACGGGTTGCTTACCATTAAGAGACTCGTTGTTAGAGACTTGAACAGACTGAAGGGAATCAAAAGTGACGTAATCTTTGTAATTGTTTGACTCCCTAATACTGGTCCCTCCACACTGATCCATGCAGGCTCTTTGGCCTGATCCTCTGAGGATGTGGCAATGGAAAAAGAGAGGCTGATCCTTGCACAGTACAGTAAAACCTTTCCAGCACCCCCCCTTCTTTTCCCAACTTAACTCTTTGCATACATCACAGAATAAATAGAGACAGAGGTGTGCAATTTGAAGGACTGACATGCGCAAGCAACGATAACATGTTCACCATCTCTATGCAATAGATTTTACAAAACAATTGATTCACTGCCACTTTAAACATTGTAATGCATGGGTATCTTGGCTTTTCCTCACTGTTTGGAGCTATGTTATAAAAAGATCAAACAAGTCTGCCATTAATGTTTGCATATGATTGAGGCGGGTAGGAGTCAAAACGCTTCATGCTATCAATCTTGTTCTGCATAAAGAATTTCAAGTAAAGCACGTCTGGTGGGCAGCCGCGGCCGGCAGTGGGAGTACCTGCAGGGTTGTGACGTGGGGAGGGGGAGGGACATGTTGGGGGGGAGTAATGTATGGATTACGGAACTTCCCAGGTAAGTAAACATTGAAATATATAAAACGAATTTCGTTGAGTGCACTGCATCACTAAATGCGATGCAGTGGGCGCAATTAAATTCGTTTTATTTATTTAAATGTTTACTTACCTGTAAAACTCAGTAATCCATACATTACTACCCCCACCCTGCCCCTCCCCCTCCCCACGTCACCGCCCTGCAGGTACTCCCACTGCCAGCCGCGGCTGCTGATTGGCCTGTTTGCACAGCACTAAATTAGTGTGTGTTCATCTAGAATATTTAGGTGTTTGACGCAGTCTGACAGGCCCCGACCTGAGCTTTGCATGCTTTTGGATTGTATGTAAAAAGGGATGCCCGCCGGCTGCAAACCAGGACGTGGACAGAGAGTGGACTTTTTGGATCGGCCAGGGTTTGTAGGGCTATTTTTCCCTTGCATGTCGTGTTGATTGAAATACAGGAAACAGGCAAGTTACAAACCAATGTGAGAACTGAGTTTGGCGCTCCTACATAGCCCACCCTACAACACCAGCGACACTCTGAATCTTCTCACCTCAAATGCCTGTTTTGGACAAAGCTAAAGCTCTCTGAAGAGCTGTAATGACATCAAAACACATCAGGGGTTTGCTTTTATTAATTCCAGGTTAGCTTGGATGGCATTTTACCAATCCAAAGCTGTAATAATGTGCTTAGAGTGGTAAAAGGCTTTTATAATTTTACAGCTTGGTATGGATGGCACAAGCTAATCCTATGCTTAAAGACTTTCTATAAGAATCGCAAAAGACTTTGTTCCTTTCCGTCTCGACGTGGATGGCACAGTGCTAATCCTATGCTTGAAAAAGTTGCTAAAAAACAAGACATTTGAGGTGAGCAGATTCAGAGTGTCGCTGGTGTTGCAGAGTGCTCTATTTAGGAGCCACTCTCCACCTAAATCTGGGAACTAACCTGACTTCTCTGCTTCCTCTTTGCATAATGTATGCAGCACTCTAAGCCTCAAAGAGTATTGTTTTGAAATATAAATATAAATATGTATGGGTACATTCTGCACTCCCACACAAAAAGTAGGCCTCTTGGACAGTTTTCCAAAAACAATTCAAAACATTTACAAAGCCTAAAGCTAACATCCAACACTAGAACTATTGGCTTTGCCAATTCTTCTTACTAAGTATTCTTCGTTCCCCTCCCGTAATACTTCACAATCCTCAGGGCAGCCTCATTATAGGGCTATGTCAGAAAGTTCTACAAAGCAGAGGCAGTGTCCCTCTTTTTCTCTCTCAGTTATTAGGATTTCAGAGCACACAAATACTTTTTTTTATGAAATGGAGGCAATGTCATATTTTTCATTGTATGCTACAACCCATAATTTGAATTGCAATAGTTCTTGCATTTTATTCTCTTTTTTTTGTCCTGGTATGTAGACATGGGCTCCATTGCCACACTGCTCTGGTTAGGCCTAGTTTGGATCGGGAGGTTACTCACTGGACTGACCACCATCACCAGGTGCATCACTCACTCCCAGTGAAGGAGAAATGCAATCAGCCATGTTTTGTGTATGTGAGTTCTCCAATATCAGCTCATATAAAGAAAGAGGAAGGTTTGTGTCTGACCCTAGCATTTTTTTGCATTAGAATTTCGGTCCCTAACACAAGACTGGGTGAACTGCAGCCAAGTTGGGCAATGGGGCCACAACCAGGGCAGGACCGAACTGGGACCCCATAGGAGCCCTGGCAATTTTGCCGGACCGACCTCCACCACAGGAGGGGGCAGGGGGTGTGCAACCATGAAGCACTGCTGTGTGACAAAACCGGACCCCAGGGACAAACCGGACCCCAGGAACAAAACCAGCCCCCACCGCTCCAAAACTAGCCCCATCCCTTTCGGCCTACAGGACAAACGCCGAAGGCCCGCTACGGCCAGTCCAGCCCTGGTTACGATGTTCTGGGTTTTCCGTCAATCCAAAAATGTTGGCTGTGCTACAGGAAACCAGGCTAGACAGTGGGGCCACAGCCCTATTTCCTTGTTCTTCACAAGGAAAACGCTTCCTGCCTTTGGGAGATGGAGATCCACCTTGCAGGGGTAATACTATTGATCAGTGCTTTATTTGGTGGGGGCCTTCAGTGTTCTATTAGACACTCTAGGTCTCCCCCAAATTTGCTCATATGTTAGATTCAACAGTACAACACGATCTAGAGATGTACAGTTTGCACCCTTCCAAATAGGCGTGGTTCTCATTTCATGTGTCCCATAATGTGACATACATACTAGGAAACATAACCATGTGCTTGTTGATTAAGCCAAAGAAAAGTAGGGGATTCTGTAGGTTTACAGAATTACTGAAGTGACCATAATCAGCTTTTTGTAAAATCAAAGTATGCTTCTAGCTCACAAGGCAACGCATACGGATGATTTTATGGATTACAGTTTGCAGCACTGTTTAGCATTTAGCTCGTTTTTTTCTGTAGCCCAAAAATTTAATTTGCTAAATTTATTGCCAAGACTCCGGAACTCCAGGTCAGGGGGAATTATTTTTTTAGGATTTGTGGCTCAGAGATAAAAGGGAATGTAGATTAAACACTGTCGTTTCGGTCTTATTCCTGTCCTTACATGAGGCCAAGGTGTGGCAATAAATATCTCTACTTTTGCAGATCAGAAGAGAAGAAGGGACAGTCCTGTTGAACATTACTTTTTTTACACAGTTTTGGCTTTAGTACCAAGTCCCAAAATTCTCCACGCGCCCAATAAATGATTTGGAGACAAATCACCTGCCCCTTCTCTGCACAGCACCCCAACATGCCATAAGGAGCAAATTAACCTCTGGGAATATGATAACATTTATATGAGACCGAACATACGGGCAGGTGTATAGGACATCAAACTGACATGTCTTATTATTATAATTAATAATGTATGGTAATATGTTTGAAACACTGCATGATAATTAAACATTTACTTTGTGTTAACCTCCTCTGAGCTTGTGGCTCCAGTCATTTGCTTGTGATAGTTAGTGCTTGCTATGTAAAAATAAATAAGTACAGGGGACTATTTTTTCTTAGGAGTCAGCTGAAGGTTCAGCTGAACGGTGGGCGAATAGTAGGGCTGCATTGTCTTAGCACCACCCCTTGCATTTTTCTTCAATTAAGGCTACACTTCCTGCCTCTTTATCTCACTCTTGCAGGGTTTTTTCTCGCCTCCTTTCTCGCGTTGTCACTTCTATCCTATCTTTGCATCGCCCCTTCGTGCTCCATTTTCTCCTCTTCTCTCTCTCGCTTTCGGTCGAATTCTGATGATAAAAAGTAATTCCGAGTGTTCTGAAATGAGAGCTGGTGTCCACTGAATGCAAAACACCAGTGCCATTAAAGAACTAGAGATAAAGTGACTTGCACATGTACATTAGAACCAGTGGCGGCTCCTCCGCTATGGCTGAGGAGCGTCGCCAACCCTCCCTCCACGCCAACAGTCAAACAAATGAAAAAGAAAGTGATAATAAATCCTTGTTTATTACCGTTTTATTTTTGCTCACTGAGCTGAGGCTAGGTGGCGGGGCCTGGGGTTTACAGGCACCAATGGGAGTTGTTCTCAGTATGCTTGCCGGTTTGGCTGGCCATCTCAGGACGGCCAAACAGTCATGCGAGCTGAAGCTCCCTCCAAACCGAGCTGTAGTGCCTACTTGGAGCGGCAGGCTCAGGCTCCCAGTCTAACGGAAAGTCAAATCGAGGGCACTCAAGCCAATCCGGACACCTCTCTTATGCATGAAAGCAGCGTCAGGATTGGCTGCAGTGGAGTCTGGGAGTCTGCAGTGGCGAGGAGTGTGATGCAGCAGGGAAGAGTTTTTTTTGTCTCACAATCCGTCCCCCCTCTTTCCCTTCCCCTGCCCCCGCCACCCTATCAAGTCGCTAGCTGCTACTGATTAGGACTGTGAGGATTGAGTACTGTGCCTTTATGTAGTGTCAACACAGCCTACTATCAGCTTCTCTCTTTGAAAGATTTTTGAAAATAAAGGGAGGAAAATTGATGCACTTGGACTTCTCAGTGAGAAAGTAGCTGTAAATGTTTAATTATTTCCTGAGCACTGTGGTATCCGATCTCTATACTGCTAAGGTTAATTGATTCAGAGCTGTAGGTCTCAGCAGGTGAAAGAAAACACTGGGCACTGTTAATGAAGGTTAAGCAAGCGGAGCTAGCACAAGGATGATCCTAAACTCTAGGGTGAAAGACGCAGAGTGCAGGAAAAGAAGGCGCACCTTGCAAATGGTATTATAATCAATGACAGAGCCCAGGAGAAATGCTAAAGAGCAATAAAGCTGTGGGGAAAAGGAAATGAAAGGAACAGAAAGGAAAAACAAGAAAGCTGGTAAAGGCCAATCAAATCAAACAACATTTGTAAAGTGCAACAATGTCACCTCTAGGGGTATCTGGGCGCTGTGTCTCCACTGAAGAGCCAGGTCTTGAGTCTCTTCCTGAAGGGGCTGTGTGGAGCCGGAGGGGCAGGTCATTCCAGGTCTTATCAGCGATGTAGAGGTAGCGGCTACCACTTTGACTGTGCCGGATGCCTGGTGTGTGTGCGTGGGCGAGTGAAGAAGAGGGCAGGTGTCTGGAGGACTGGTGGGAGTTCAGTTGATTGTTGATGTAGGCAGGTCCGAGGTCGTGGAGGGCTTTCTAAGCGTGCAAAGGAAAAAGTGTGGGGTTTGAGGGAGATGTCCCATCCCTTATGATAGACCTGCTTTGGGTAGGAAAAGACAGCCATAATTGGAGTCCAGAGGACCCCTCAAACTCTGTTTGCACCATTGATCTCTACCCCTGCCCCCCAGATTATTCTAGTGTCAAAGTCGTTGTCATCATTCGAGGAAGATAGTGACTGGGTGTGTGGTGTGAAAATAAAGTGAACGCAATCCCCCATAGCACAAAGACATTTTAAATCCACCAGTGTACTTCAATGTTTGCAAGATATGTCAAAGCCCAGACTATGGAGACAGGTACTGTGGGCCTCATTCAGAGAGAAAATGTCAGTTGTAACTGGAAGTAAAATAGCTCTTTTTCACCAGCAAGGAATTCATAAAGGCATTCTTGGTGGTTGTAAATGCGTTTACAAGTGCAATGTATCGGCCACATGCACAGAAAAATCTGCACTCAATAAATCGTCACTCGTAAGTTCCCTTAAAGAGGTTGGACACGATGATTCGGAGGCATGGTGCGCCTTGAACTCTTGCAGGCACCCAAAAAACAGGGCCATTTGTCGGCATTCACAAAGTTTGATCCAGCCCTTCTCCACCCTAGAACATGTCACAGAATTACTCCAGCCAAGAACTGAAGTAACAGTTGTATGACGTTACAACACATACTCTTAGCCCGCATGCCGTTGCGACACAATCTTGTACCGCGACTTGCTGTCAGGGGTGCGCAGGAGTTTGGAATAGTATCATTTATTATTCCAACTCCAGTCTTTGCAACAATAGGGAAGGTGTTGGAGTTAAATCCAACACTTTATACCCCCTACAGCGAGCCATTTTCGTTGTAATGGCATGCAGGGTAAAAGCATGCGTTGTAATGAATGTGTTGTAACGGTTGCTTCCCGAAGTAACACCCCTTTACAGGATGGAAGGGTAACTGATCACCTCCAGATTTTTGGGGGCTGGAGGTCAAGGGCTTTCTTGTAAAGGAAAAATGTTTTTCTTGCATAGAAAAAAAAAGTGCATTGGCACAGTAGAGCCCATTTGCGCTGGGTGTACTTTTCCACTATGGAAAACTCCGCACAGCGGGAATAGGACCCAGTGGGACATTTCACGTTACACTGCCAATAATAGGCCTAGAAACCTGACTGTGGTGCTACTTCCAAGCTGTACTGCCTGGAATGAGGCTGAACAGAAAATAAACATAAAAATGCGCCCCGGCAGAGGAGTAAATCTTCGCCTGTAATTTTGCGTCTATTGTCGTGAAAGGGACCCTGCAGGCAGTAATGAAAATGAAAGAACGCTGCATGGGGCATTGATTCACAGAGGAGCAGAGGGCCAAACAATATTAAGGTCAAGGTTTGCATTGAGTACAACAGGCAAGTATGAAAGAAAATGAAAAGCAACCTGACAATGGGTTCTCTGCAGGCCTAAGCAATGCTTCCTTTGACTGAAGGATACAATTCTTCGGGTGGCTGGCACATCAGAAAGACATTTTATTTCTCCTTTTAGCGCTTCATTTTAGAAAATTTGAGATATTAAAGGAAATCATACAAAAATAAAGTGCCCTCATGTTCCAGTGTGCCTTTATATATGCTCTTTCTGATATAAAAAAGGATACGTGACATTAACCCCTTCACTGTGGCGGCTATTCCGCCGCAGTGCTAAGGGGTTGGGGCGGCGGCCGCATGCTGGTAACGGAGCCGCTCCGTCACTAGCGTCGGTGGCGCTGTGCTTATGATGGAGCGGTTCCGTCATGGCCCGCCCCGCTCAATAGAACGCTCAGCGCAGGCGCGGAATTCGCACCGCGCATGAGCAGCGAGCGGGCCATGACGGAACCGCTCCGTCATCAGCACAGCGCACCCGAAGCTGATGACGGAGCGGTTCCCTCATCAGCATGCAAAGGGTTAAGGGATATTTTTGTCCCTGTGGCACTAACAAAGACTTGTGGACGGAATTCAATTATCTGTAGCATTTGGCAGCTTTTCTATGGCATCCCATAACCTAATAACACAATCTCTGCTCATGCTTAGAACAATTAATATGTTTATTATGTTTAAGGCCACGAGTTCAGATTTGTCTGTGTGTAAACCAGGGTGTATGCAATAGTTGCTTTAAATAGCTCACAACCTTTTAGTTGTCCTCAAGCCAATTTCGGGACAAAAAAATGCCATTTATGGGCACACATATTAAAGTCTGTTTTACAGACTATTACACCTGAAGATTAATTTTACTCTCAAGAAAAGGTCTTTAGCATGGCAACTTTTCTGCAGTAGCAGGGTTCGTAGTAGGGGTTTTGCCAAGGAAGATGCAGAGATGTGGCCATCGGGAAGAGAAGGTAATAACGCTGTTGATATTCATAAACATTTCAAAAAGCACTTCATCCCCAAATTGCACAGCTACCCTTAGCGCAAAAAAAGTTGTGTGTGAAAAACGCCCAACCTCACCAATTTGTTCACGTGGGTCTGAAAGAGCAATTTTGTTCAAAAGTAAAAGATTTTCTTGCTTAAGACTATCTATTTAAATATTATTATTTAAATATTATTATTAAAATATTATTGTGCTTCCAACCCATTCAAAAAATTCGATTTATTAATAATAATTTTTGGGGTCCTTAGGAAGCAGTTTCATAAAGGGGAAATTCTTTTCTTATCTTAGTTTGTAATAAAGATAGTTACTCGTTATTAGGCTGATGTTCCATTTAAGTTATAAAAGTAGTCAACGAATGGATTACTCCCACGGCAATATACCACTAATTAATCATAGTTGTGAAGTGACCCCATGTCAAGATGATCTCTTTCAGTAAGACACAGTTTTCCTGTTAACACCATCAATCATGCTGGTACGTGTATGCCTTAGGTGTAATAGGAATGTTAAAGTTAGAAGCCCCAGC
Organism: Lissotriton vulgaris; assembly: GCF_964263255.1. Lineage (NCBI taxonomy): Eukaryota > Metazoa > Chordata > Amphibia > Caudata > Salamandridae > Lissotriton > Lissotriton vulgaris. The sequence goes on along the minus strand of NC_141697.1, from coordinate 1,044,673,385 downwards.
ATTTTAAGTATTGTACCTTAAAAGGACATGGTTGGCTTAAGATCACCCTCATGAGAGGGTACACCTTCACAGATAAGATAGGGCAATATGGTTAGTCTCCTGGAGTATAGGGAAAATATGGCATACGTTTTAAAAGCTGAAAGTGTACGCTGGCTGTATTTTTCAAACAAGAACTAAAATACCCTATATGTTGACTAAGCCATGAAGTAAAGAAGTGATTTGTTTTCCTATGTTCAGTGCTTTAAGTGGGTCGTGTCTCACCAGGTCTGAGCACCAGTAGTTTTTTTAAGGAGGCCTCGAAACGGGTCTATAGGGCTCTGTTTTGTGCCCTGGCACAGGCGGTCCGTTTTTTCCGCACTGCAGTGACAGCAGGCACATCAATGTGTGCTGCTCACACTGCTCACTAGTGGAAAAACGAACTACGGCATGACGTCATGCCAGGTGAGCATTGTCGTGGTGTCACCGGGGCTTTAAGTCGAAGCTTATTCAATATTTTATACAAGCCATAGTTGCTGTGTATTTATCTTGCAGCTAACAACCATTGACAAAGCCAATAGTCCTGACTTGTTGTAGATAAGATGTTACTTGTTGTATCATATATCTAGATGCAATGACAGAAACAGCAAAATACAAGTCGGGCGGCACGCTAATATGCTCCGCACAGATTTTTAAGTGTTTTAAGCTACATCCTTAATTGCACTGACCACGCCCCTTTCAGAGACCCTCCAGTTTTTTAATCCCACTTAAAGCCCTGCCTATGCTCATCTATTTTAGGTTAGATATATTTTTCCAAGGAAGTTGGAGGGGCAGGGTTGAGGGGAAGGATTGGAGTTAGGGCATATCTGAAAGGTGCTGCCCCTCCGTACCTGCAGTCTCTAGTCTGCCCCTATGTCCCCCTCAGATGTCTTCGCTAATCCACTCAAGGGAAGTTCTCTGTGCCCAGAATTAGACTATCTCAGGTGGGTGGTAGATCATTTGCATATCTCAGTCCCTCACTTTGGAATGCCCTTCCCACAGCTATTCGGAACAAAATGGTGTATTCTCAAATCATTGAAGACTTGTATTTTTTAACCAGTAATCCTGTAAGCTGTAACACAGTCTCTGATCTGCCTGGGCGCTGGGAAACCCTTTTTGGGTAGCTGCCACACCTTATCAATTCAATAAATAAATGAAAAGCAGCTTGAAGAAGCAACAGGAACAAGTGCTCAAAGTACTTTCGATGCACTGTATGCATTGCACCTTATGACCCGTATTGTAACTCCTGGCTTTTATGGTCCTGGTTAATCTTTCTCTAGCAGAACAAACACTTAGTTCAATCCAGGACACCTACGAAATCTCACAATATTGGAGGAAAAAAAACAGAAAGAGTGGAATGCCACTGCCCCCAGAGAAGGGAAAGAAATGTACTCACCCAAAAGTCACTGCAGATTTTCACTTGTTTCTCCTTTGCCCAAGCTATTTTGTATTCTCAAAGTTGTTAGCTAGGGCAGGGTGGAGCTCGTGGAGTTTCACTCCACAAAGCTACCAAAAAACGTCAGGAGATTCCAGAGAGTTCCGCGAGCGGTGGAGCATACTGGTGTTGTCTGTGTTGCGCCAGTTGTCCAGCGCACACGTTTTTATTGGATTTTATTTTTTTACATCACATGGAGGTGACCTCACTCTCACCGACCCATTTGCAACAAATGTCAAAGTATTCTTGAATTCCTTGTAACCCAAAACCCTGAGAATGGCCTTCATGGTCCGAGGTACCCTGTGACTCATTTCAAATTTTTGCAGGCATGAGAGATTTGAGAAGGTCTTTGCGCTTGCTATTGACATCAGGCCCTGTGACCTGTTTATGGTAACAAGCCCCTTTCTGTTGAAGAAGTCATTGTGCTCTCATGCTCAGCTGAGCTAGTTGTCGGCTATTGCGCCCATTAAAAAGGCAGTGCCACTTGTTGCTCTAGACACATGTTGGGGGAAGGCATTATTCTCCTTCGCTTGAATTTTGCCATCACAAAAAGTGGTCAATAGCGTTTGCTCGTCTTTGACTCATTGACACTTTCCATGCCTTGCTCCAGAGTGCGGTATATTTTTATGGCATTCATTTCTATGCTCTTGAACTTTTCATCTGCTGTGTTTGGATGGGGCAGATGGCATCTGTGTCTATGCTTCGATGCCTCTAATCCATTCATTTATGGAGTACAGCAGCAGAAGGCAGAATACAGGACAGGCAGCATCCTGCACACCCTGAATGCTCTCAGTGGTCTTTTAGGTTTCTGTGAAGAGTCACAAATTATGAACGCTTCCACAGGTACTTTTAAAACAGCAAAGCTGAATAACAGATGTTTCTTGTTGCCCAACTCAATGGTACTCATTTTATCGACCTCAGATGGATGAAAGGCTGAGTGGACCCGCCAGGATTTGAACCTGTAACTATGAGGTCGCACACAGGCCCCTGCCGTGGAGGCATTAGACCACTCAGCCACCAGACTACCCCTGACTATCCATACAGCGCCCACCATAGTCTGAGTCTCCCCCACTTAAACAAATGCAGTTTTATCATTCATGCTAGATGGAGGAATACAGCAATATTTCTGCCCTGGACTAGCCTTTTAGAAAATACTGCATCTTGGGAGTTGTAGCCTTTGTTCAATTCATTCCATGGACTAAAACAACAGAGCCTAATGTTTATAAAAGGAATACCAGGACTGGGAGCACAGCAAGCTCGGACTCGGAGTTTGGGGTATTCACAGTCAGTCTTGCAGCACACAGTGCTCAACAGAAATCTCATCCGCTAATAACCGTTTGATCCCAGTTTCCTTACTTAACCCCTTCGCTGCGGCGGCTATTCCGCCCCAGCGCTAAGGGTGAGGCAGAGCCGCGCGGCGGTCCCATGCTCGTGACGGAACCACTCCGTCACGGCCCTAAGGTGAGCTGTGCTTGTGACGGAACGGTTCCGTCACGGACCCGCCCGCCCATTAGAATGTCAGCCCAGGCGCGGAATTCGCACCGCGCAGGCACGGGCGAGCTGGCCGTGACGGCACCGTTCCGTCACCAGCACAGGCTTGTGACGGAACGGTTCCGTCACGAGCATGGGAGGGGTTAAATGCGCTACTCCGATGAAAACACCTCATCTCCACATTAAACATCCTGGGCAGGTCAGCAATGCAGGCAACAATGAAGAATATGTACTAGACGCTAGAAAAAGACATAGCGCGTTGAAGAGTAGACAGAACTACTCACGGAAGGTGGAGTCTCGGAACCTGGGCTTGGTCATGGGGTCGCCGATTGGTGAAGGAGGCTGGCGGTAAGCAGCTCCAGCTCGGGTATAGGAGTTGGAGGTACTATTAACCACCAAAATCTTTGATCAGACATAATAGCGTGCATGCGCGTCTTTGCAACTGGGCTCTCCAAGCAAAGTGCAGAGTTCCAAAACATTGCAAATTCTGCTTGCGGTGTAGAAATTACCACCCAACCTTACGCGAGTCTGTCCTCTTAAAAGAAAACTAGCCACTGATTCCGGTATAACAGTGGTTCCTAACCTGTGGTCTGGAGGCACGTGGGGGACCATGAAGCCTACTCAGGGGGTACATGGCTGCTTAGAAAATTAATATTAACATATTAATACATTTCATATAAATAAAGAATGAAAATGTAAAATCAGAGGCAAAAAATAAGTTCCTAGCCCCAGATACATTTGTGGAAACAAAGTGCAAGTGGATCAAACAAGATAGAGTATGGATGATGAGTGGCCTCAACTGAATTTAGAATGGCTTTCATCATTTGCCTATTTGTTTGAAGAATGCTATTTCTGAATCTTTTTGTATGTTGTTTTGCGGTTCAAGTGATGGTCCCCAGTTTCCAGTAATGGTTCATTGGGGTCCCCGGACTCCAATCATCATTCAGTGAGAGTCCTCGGGTTCAAGTTGTGATTAAGAGGGGCTCCACAGAGGTCAAAAGGTTAAGAAACATTGTTTTGTAGTCATAGTTCCTTATTCTTGATACAGATTTCAGACCCAGATCCCCTATTTCAATGGAAATATGTGATTCTGAATGCCTGTTCATGTCAGAATAACAACACTTTTTATATTGCTTATTTCTCGACCAAAACTTAGGTTAAGCTTGCCCCCTTCTGACCAGTGGATTTTGTTTCCCCTGAGGCCAAATTCTGTTGAGACTCTCTCAGTGCCTCTAGAGATATTTCTGCATCACTACCACATCACACCCTCCCTGGCAGTGAGCTACGAATGGGTTCACCTCTCCCTTAGTACCACAAACTGCCCCTCCATTTTAAAAATTTTTAACCATACATTTAGGCTGATTTGATGATCCTGTGCACTTCACAGCTAGTGGACAGTCCTCAGTTGTTGTACCATCCTTATGCAATTGGGCAGAAAGACACGTAGAAGTAAAATAGCCTTTCTTTGAGGGTGGATGCAATGCTGTGTGGATGTGATAAGATGGATTCAGACAAATGAGAAGGAAAGAAAATGTTGGGGAGTGTTAGAAATGGGTTTTCTGGGTCGTCAGAGTATGCACCCTGTACAAGCAGGAAACACCACTGTAGTCCGGGTAAGCTAGATACACACTAAAAGATAACCTGTGATCTCCTTCTAGTAGCTTGGCACAGAGCAGTCAGGCTTATCTAAAGAGGTAATGTGTAAAGTATTTGTGCAACACACACACACACAAAGCAACACAATGAGAATACCACAAAAATGCTCCACACAGGGATATAAAAATAGATTCTCATTTTATGAGTACAAAAAGCTCAGAACCACAAAAATCCAATAAGTAGAGCTGGAGTTATGAATTTTTACAGATTAAATCAAATTATAGTGCTTAGAGTCATGAAGTGCTAGACCGGGGTAAATCCAAAGTTGTGTGTCTTTTACTTTCTTGACCGCGCTGGAGGGCAGGCCAGCTACAGTAAAGTACTCTGGATGGAGGAAGCATCAAAGTCAAAGACTCGATGCAAGGAGCAGAGTAGATGTTGTTCTTGATTCCATGGATGCAGGCAAGGCATTGGTTCCGAACTGTGCAGTCGAAAAAGGCTTTGCTGATGAACCCCTTTGTAATGCAAGCAATGCATTCTTGTCAAGCCGAGTTGTCCGTAGTGGTCGGGTGGCGCAATCCGTCGAAGCGATGTTGTTGAATGGCAACCAAGTGAGCGTCAAAGGGAGATGCATTGGTTCCGATCAGCATAAAGCCTTTGATGCGTCTGTTTTAATGGAATCTTCCTTTAAGGGCCCAGGACTGGATTGGCGCCACTTGGAGGGCAGGACTCACAGATGGCAGAGTCCTGGTGCTGTTGCAGGGTTGAAGTCTATGATGGCTCTGAGACTTCATACCAGGGAGCAAGCCTGTAAGCCCTTTGAGTCACCCTGGGTTCATGTGAGATGGATCCAGTCCTTGTCATCAAGAGGACATAGATCATCAGGGCAGCACAGCAAATCAGAAACACAGTTCTTTCAGAGCTGCAGTCAAGCAGAGTGGCAATCTTTTAAGCACAGCAGTCTTTACTCCTGAGAGAGTTCTTCACAGGTTAATTAGTGTACTGTTTTAGTATGGTCAGAGCCCCAGGACTTATACTCAGTTGAGCCTTTGAACCTTTTGAAGTGGGGCTGACTTCAAATAACGGTCTTTGACGTGCACATATCCCTTTTTTGCCAGCCCAGGTTTCAAACTATCTGTACGGGGTAATCAACCCTTTGTGTGGGAAACAAGACACTACCTATTCAGGTGTAAGTGTCAGCCCACCCCTCTCTTCCTGCCCAGGAACAGCTATCAATATGCAAATGAATACAGAGGAGTTCTCTGACACACCTGCTCTTCCTGTGTTTGTGGCTTTCTAGAGGGAATGAAGAAAGTCTAGCACTAAGAACAGAGAAATGTCCACTTTCTATAAGTTTCATTTCTAAAATAGTAATGTTAAATCCCACTTTTCCATGAAAGAGGGCTTATTATTACTGGCTTTCAGGTGTTGTCCTATGGGGAAAACACAAAAATCATTGTTTTTTTAACTGATGATTTGCCCAGGATCGCTAACAAGTTTCAACTCTGCATGCTCAGTGTCAGTATTTGCATGAAGGAGAATTATCTGAAACTAAATGCCAATAAGACAGAGGTCCTGGTCTTTGGAGCACAGCAACCGGTGTGGTTGGAAATCTGGTGGCCTAAAACATGCAGGGCATTACTTACTCCAGTGAATTTGGCTAACCAATTACATGTCATTGTTTACACCTATCTCACCTTTGACATTGAGGTCCTCCTTTTACATCATTAAACTCATGAAAAAATGTTTTCCTGCTCATCCCGGGAGAGCTCAAAGCAGCAGTGGCCATTGCTTTAATAACTTTGTGCCTGGATTATTGCAATGCCTTATATCAATGTGTCTTCATTTGACAGATTGCAGGTCATTAAGAATGCGGCTGTTTCTCTGGTTCTGAATGTTCCTAAACAACATTCAGTGAGGGAAGGCATGAGCTCCCTTCACTGGCTTCCTGTAAGAATAATGTGACATTCATGGCACTCTGCATGGTATTTCTGGCTCTCCATCATCAACGGTCTGTGCCCATGAGAAAAACATTTCACTGGTACATGTGAAAAAGAAATGTTAGATCACCTTCCCTTAACAAGGTGATCATTCCAAGATTTCAGAAAGCTAGATGGGGCGTCCGCTCCTTTTAAGGAGCTGCAGCCAGACTATGGAACACTCTGCCCACTCACACTGACAGCCTTAACTCTTTTGCAGGCTTCCAGAAGCAATTGAGAACTTGGCTCTTTTCTCTTCCATGATGGCAGCTGTATTGGATTTAGAGGATGCTCCTTTCCTTTGCAATCTTAGCACTTTGATGCCTAGGCATAATACACTTTATACATTTCCTTCCATTTCCATTAGCTTTGAATACCATTCCAAAGATATAAAACATAATACTGCTGCTCCTTTCTGCTCCGGAATTGCAGCTTAAAAGTGTATTAAGGAATTCCCAATGCTAACCTATGAGAGGAGTAGGCCTCACAGTAGTGAAAACGAATTTGGGTGTTTATCACTTCTAGGACATGCAAAACTTACCAGGGCATGTCCTAACTTTTTTTTTACACAGCACCCTGCTCTATGGACTTCCTAGGGCCTACCTTAGGGGTAACATATGTGCAAAAAAAGGGACGTTTAAGGCTTGGCAAGTGATTTTAAATGCCAAGTCGAAGTGGCAGTAAACTGCACACACAGGCTCTGCAATGGAAGGCCTGAGACAGGTTTGGAAGGCTGCTTGTGTTGGTGGCACAATCAGTGCTGCAGGCCCACTAGTAGCATTTAGGTTAAGGGCCCTGGGTATATGGTGTAACACTTTGCTAGGGACTTACAAGTAAACTAAATTTGCTAAACTTATACACCAATTGTACCATGTTTAGAGAAGAGGGCACATGCACTTTAGCACTGGTTAGCAGTGGTAAAGTGCTTGGAGTCCTAAAGCCAACATAATGACGGAGAAAAAGAGGTGGAGGAAGGCAAAAGGTTTGTGGTGTCCCTTCAGAGAGGGCCATTTTCCAATAGTGAGGTTACTTATTATTTGCTGGGTTGCAGTGCACAGACGTGTAGTAAAACATATTTGCCTTTAGCTTACAATGATTGCAAAGGCTATGCTGATGAGATAGCACAGTGGACGAGGAGTGAGAGTCAGACACATATGGAAAACACAGCATAAGGGATGTAGGCTGGAAGGTCAGCAGCGTTTTTTGTGGTGCAAGCCAGACGTCTGGTTGAGATAGTGCAGATGCTTAGGTGAGAAAGTAATAGAGGTGTTAATAGCCATAATATCCATTGGACAATAATGATTGCAAATAGCTTTTTAGTTGCCGTTATCCCATTGTAGATGATTCTATTTAAATAGCATTGATAGGCAATTCACAGCTTTTTAATGCCTGCAGCTGCGGGATAAAACAAACCTTAATAGTGGTCCCATGTGCGAACGTTGTTCATAGTTACCGCTGTGCATATTCAGTGGAAGATGTGGCCTAATGGCCATAACTGCCAAGTTTGGAATGGGTTTGAGTGCTGGCATTGGCTCAACATCCTGTGATTCTGGAGAAATCACTTAATCTCCCTGTTCCTCAAAATACCATTAATACAAAAAAGAATCTGACCCCCTATGTAGAGTAATATGGTGCTCATGTAAAGTGCTCCAAATTGCTTTTGTTTATATAGTGCAAACTCTGCCCGAGGGGATTGGATCACTTCACATGAGCACCATATTACTCTACACAGGGGTAGGGATACCATGCTCCTACTAGGCCCTGTAGAAGCTCCCCTGTTTATTGGTTTATGTCCCTGGGGGATGGGGCCTTTTAAGGCTTGGGGAGGGGGGCTTTGTGGCCGGACATCTGTCTTTTTATTAGAACTGGCCCTTTGAAGCTTCTTCCTGAAGCCAGTGCAAGGTTTTTATTATCTGTAGAGCATTAGAATAATTTCTTTCAACAACCCATTTCTGTAGGGCAAGTCACTCTTTTATACCATCTGGGTTCTTACATTCGTGGCTTGATAGCATATTTCCCAAAGGAGGTACTGAGAGGGGCAATGACCCCTTCCTATCACTATTATTATAAGCTGACAATGAATCCTTCCTATCACTATTATTATAAGCTGGTGGTTACTTTTGTTTTGCTTTAAAGGCCAGTGCTATCACAAGCCTGCAACATTTCATATTTGATAAGGAAATTAAAGGGCATCAACTAATGGTTTCCTCTCTCCTTCAAACACTGCAAAACTATGTTGACAGGACGAAAAATGAACTTGCAAATTGCCTTACATGAACTTAACAGGTTTGTCAATAATTGGAAATGTTTACCTGAATAATTGTTAACATTTATTTACATTATGTAGTTAGCATCAATATGAGTAAATGTTTCCAAACGAAAGAGTTAACAGATTCAGAACACAAGCAAGCATTGACAAAACCAAGAGGTCTCACATTTTTGACTGATTGGCATTGTCATTGCACGGTTAAAAAGCAAAAATAAAACGTTCATGGTTATGTGTCATGAAGCTACAGTGGGCCAGCAATTGCATGCATGCATGTGTTGCCAGGCATGCATGTGCATCCAACTTGACACGATGTGTTTATATTTTTATATCCTTTTCCAATGTGGCAGATCACGGAGTGGTAAATGTTAAAAAGTAATTCAAATGTGTCCAAAAGCAAATTTTTTAAAAAGGAGCACTTCAGCTACAAATAACTACAAAGTCCTCCAAAATTCACAGCAGGTGAGCAATGAAAGAGTGCTTTGAGGAGAAATCAATGCTGGGGGAAGCAGTGAGGAGTGGGTGGGGGAACAATGGAGGAGCTTGAGGCAGTTTGTAGGTCAAAGAAAATCTTAAAAAACAACAAAAAAAGATGGGGATGAGGGAAGCAATGGAAAAAGCATATAGTCTCTGTGCTCTCCATGCCACTGGAGTCAAGCTATCCTGGCTGATGAGGGGTGAAAAAAAGGACAGTTCATTTTCCCCAATGTAGATACCCAGCTACATAGGTTAACATTGCAATTGTTTATGAACTCATAACTATCGCTAAGGATTACCAAAAAGTATAATTCAAGGACTTGGAAGAATGGTATTGATAACTCCAACAATATGCTATTGTTGAATGTATCCTAAAATATACATGAAAGAAGTTATAAGACTTTCTTATCTGTAAGCAGAAATTTAGCCTTCCTGTGATCTCCCCTGATTGGTCAGAATTAAGAGAATTAGGCAGGCTGCTTTGATGAAGTGATAAGTGGCACCCGGTGAGAGAGGCTATCTGGTAGGAGAGGGCTCTACAACACAGGAATGCCAGAGCAGGGAGGAGAGGTCATAAATCATGAGCTTCAAAGGAAGTATGGTACAGGCAGAGAAGGTCCGGACCATCTACCCTATCCCCTCTAAGCCAGATGGCTGGCTTAAGGAAGGAATTTGCAGATGTCAGGGGAAGTGAGCCATACTGGAGGTTGGTTTAACTCGTTCTTGCTCCTCTGCTGAGACTTCAGCCATATTGAATTTTGGAGGATTACAGCTTTCTGGGAGACCATCATGCCATGCTTTGGAGAAAGTGGTAATGCTCTGGGGTATTGCCCTGCCCCTCATTGGACAGGAATGCTCTCCTGCTTGACCCAAGAGAACACTGACTAAGTGTCTGAGAGGAGCAGAGCCTCTCAGATTTGCTGCTTCAAGCTAAGAGAAGAAGGGTTCATGCTGGAAGTTTGATTTGCACCAACCAAGCCTTGCACTCTGAATGACTGTGCCTGCTGCACAATCTTGAACTACAGCCCTGTGGACCTAACTTACTTCAAGAAGAATAAAGAGTGGACTCCCTGCAAGTTACAGCCCACCTGAACCATCTACACCAAGAATCCCCAACCTGAAGAATGTCCAGTGGATTTGAAAGGGTTTTCTCGATTGGATTGTGGGATCTGAAGTCCCAAACTTTCAAGGACCATCCTGGATTTTCCAGACACTTGATTGTGTTTTGGACACTTTGGAACCCCTAGAAGAACTTCAGGAAGAAGTTAAAAAGTTTGAAGAACTTTGGAGTAATTTTAGAAAAACGCTCCAGAGCAGAATTGACTCAACTGCTAGAGCCAAGCTTGAGACCTTCAACTGCGAGCCAGCCTGCCCTGCTGGTTGCTGCGGAAGTATGACTTCCAGAGTTTGACCAGGAGCCCACTGGAAAGCAAGCCGGCGAACCCTCACTGAACCCAGAATGGTGAAGACCATTGAGGGACCAGAGCAGAATAGGCTCTAGAAAAGTTACTAAGTCGGAAGGTAAAACTTTGACTGAGGCCTGCCACGAGCAGTAGCTGCACAGGGCTCCATCGTGATCAGCTTGAAACTTTGACTTTGTCCCGCTCTAATGCGACCAGATGTACCAACAAGCGCTTCCCTACATTGGATTGTTTTTATTTTGGTGTTATTTTAAAGATAACAACATTTCCTATTTTTATAAATGTGTGTGAAATTTCTATTGTGTGATGTGTCTTAATTATTTACTGAATTGGTGTTTGTAAATGCTTTACATACCTGTCTCTTAAATTAAGTCTGCCTGCTCACAGCCAAGCTACCAAGGGTTAGCATGGGAATGATATTCTGAGACTTAATCTGAGCCCTAGACAGTGTTAGTGACGTTATTGCCAGTGGCAGATATAGATTTACCACTACTAATAATCCACTTTCCAACACCACATTCATGCTGCACCAATTTAAAGGTGCACTGTGATGCAGACCCGGGCAGTACATCTCACAGATAATATGGTCAAGCTCTTTAACAAATTCAGCTAAAGAATATCAGGCATACTTAAAGAATTGCATCTTTGTAAATGTTCTCTAAAACAATTATTAGTAAAGGTCACCATAGCAAGGTAGGAACTATGCGCCCAGTTTAAGTAGACTGAAAAAAACCCACTTACATAACCAAATGAACAGAACTCCTTATTTTTAGAGAGACTTAAGGGGCTGGGTTTCAATGTAATAATTATATTATGTATTGATGTTTTTTATTCGTTTTCCAAATATTTTAACATTTTGCATATGAGGAGAGCATTTTTAAAGCATGCATGACAAAGCACCATTTTTTTTGGAGTACCAGAAATGTGTGGTTACAATATAACCAAAAATGTATGCTCCCATTAGCCCACTTAATACTTGCTGTTATTTCACATAGAGGAGAATTATTCTGTTAATATTCTGTTAATATATATAATCTCTTATCTATTAAAATTCTCCTAGAGGAAAAGAGATTGGGAATTATGTATAATGAACATTTCAAAGACGTTTTATTAATCAGGTCTAGGCCTCATATTTCTGTGCCTTGGAATAAGTTGAGAAGTCGGTGCCTGATTTCCCCCTCTAGTTTTAGAAGAGGCTCACTGTGATACATGAAGCTCAGGATGGGCCTAACTGTCTGAATGTAGAGTGAGGATGACTTGAAAGAATTGTCAGCCCTGGAAACAATGAGTCTCTGCAGACAACTGAACCCAACTGGTCCAAGGTATCTGTTTTAAGTTAGGTTCAATGATGTATGTGGATCTTCAATGCCCAGAGTCTCATACTGATTTATCTCCCAATGACTGAAACAGAAAGTGCTGGTAAGCATTCAGATTCAGATGTTAACACATCTCATCAAAATCTTCAGTGAGTAAGTGTGTGGTAGCTTCTCCTCACCTGTGTAATATACACCTATCAGCGCTGCAGACATTCCCCTTTTGTAACAGATGGTGCTGCAGATGTAAACATGAACATCCCCCCAACCACCTACCAATGAGGAATCCAACACCTGTTGGCCCATAATTATTAGCATGACCATGGGAAACCTGTTCCCCAAACTAAAAAAATAAGGTGTGTGTGGCAGCCCATGCCTACCACTCACAAATGCAACATTCATAAAAACGAGATCAACCACTTTCAATATACAACCTCACAGTACGTAATCTCTCATCTAAGCTTCACATTAAGTGCACTAAACCATTCAAAGACAAGAATATAGCTAGCTCCTTCTCTCCGCCTGATTCATGACAAGAATAGTCGCAATGCTCACATGCTACAGCATAGGAAAGGGCTTCATAAGTGGAACAAAAATGTACAGGGATCAGCCCATAGCACAAAGAATGTCTAAAACAGGAAAAACAACTCTTCAGACCAGAAAACTATTGTACAAATTCCCGGCACTTTGCTTGAAGTCACATCTCCTCAGACTTTTCGGTTTCATTCCCACTTGTCTTAACAGTGTGGTCTGACTCTTCTACTGGCGTCTTACTGAGTGGTTTGAGTCATGCATGCAAGGTGATTTGTGTTCCCTGTCCCCTGAGAGGCTCTCCACTGACGTCAAACCTCAAATGATAAATTCAGAGAAGGAGAATACAAATTCTCTATTCCCAGATGTTGTAAATTCTTGCGAGTGGAAGGCCGCTTACCTTATTTTGGAGATTTAGCTGTGGAACATAATGTCATCTAAATCAACTGTCAGAGTAACACAAATGTGTTCCTGGATGAAGTGCCCTGTGCATCGGTATACTGTTTTACAACATGGCAAGCACTAAAGGTACTTGTTTGATGTCATTCAAAGGCATTCTGCGCATAGTGTTTCAGTATTTTGTGGATGTAGCTAGGTAAGATAGAAGGACAAGCTACTCTTATTATTGTTTCTACAGTTAAAATAAAATGTGCAGTTTTAGTTCCTGTGATAAATAACTTGACGGGTGTTCCACACATAACTGTTAGCGATATCTCCGCGAAAAAGTTACACCAGAGAAACAATACACTTGCTATTGTCAAATTGTAATTTTTTTATTTTTATCTAAGGTGCCACGTCGTGTGCAGATGACTGATGTGCAAACAAGTCTCTGAGCCAGTTTATAAAGAGAGGCTTCACAATTCATGGCTGAATCAGCATTGCAGACAGAATATATAGGATAGGTGGTACAGACAAGGAAAACATTAATTATTTCTCGTGCATTATAGGGTCACATTGCCAAAAATGTCAACATGCAAATGCATTTTTTCATTACAAAATGGCTGCCATGCAGAATGGAGTGCTCTTACACTTTAACTGGTTTTTAATGGTCAGTACTCCAAGAACAGTAAAGCTGCTAGCATGTGCCCAATGCTATTGCAGAGATTCTGTTTGGAAACAGAACTATGCCTGGGATCACAGAACATCAGTGTGCAGGGACTGTGTCATCGTACCACATCAGTACCTATGGACCCAAATCCTGCCTAGCTCATAGTGAATTACCTGCCCTCCTAACCTTGCCACAGTAACAGGTAAGTTTGCACCCCAAAACACAACACTCTAGTCCCCGCAGGGAAATGTGGTAACCGAGCATCACCTTTCATTCTCTCACTCATGCATTGCTGTAATAAACAAATGAAAGTCACAAGGAAAGTTTACAATATTTATTGAAACTATTGTGCTATATCATGAAGCAACTGTGCTGCAATTAGAAAACATATGCAACTGAGCAGAGTGATTAGCATTACTAATAAATGGTATACAATGAAAAGCCTTATCATGGTGAATTATATCTTTGCCTAAGCCTAACCTCACTACGTGAGCACAGTGATATATCAGATATCTCTGTGATTGGAACTGGGATCCATAACTGGGATTTGCCGTTATCTGGTCTGCTTCTCAGATTGCACAGAGCTGGTGCGCTCACCCCGGGGCCTTTCCTCTGCTAGAAATCCTCCTCTGATTCTTAAAATGGCAATTCGCGGCTTATATGATGAGTAATGCCATTCTAAAAAACAGAAGCTGGCCCTGTCTGTGATGTCAAATATTTAGAATTTATTAGTGACCGACCTCAGAGAAAAAAAAGGCACTATGTTGTTTGACCTTGTATGAAATGTCCAGACTGAGTCCCAGGAAGAAACACTGAATAACAAACATGTGCAGCCTTTTTCCAAAATAATGGTGTGGCACAAAAACAAATGTGTTACTTCATAATGAGTGCAAATCAAAAGTGGCTTACAAGGTGCAGTAAGGATGACAAAGAGATGAACCACAATAGGCCCCAGAGGGAACTCATGACAGTGCTTTACTGTTCATTGGCTCCCCTTGAGCCCATGGTCAGCTGAGCTGGAGTATTCGGAGATCCGCAGACTGCCACTCCCCACCACTCATGAGGGCGAGGGAGCACTTTGCCCTTGCGTGGTTTGTAAAGAGCTCTCAAAAGAAAATGAAGCAAAATACATCTTTAACCCAAAGTTACTAAAATAAATATAGCCCAGCCTCAAGTACACTAGCATTTCTGCTGTGCAGCAATAATGACATAAAGGGACAAATAGGTCCCTTGCCTTCATTGAGTCTTGTGCTACACAAGGCTTGCTCTTGTTGAGGGATCCTATAGTAGAACGTGATGTAAGGTGTATATATACACAGATAAGTGAAAAGTCTTGTGAGAGAGGGATGTGCATAAACCTGTAAAAGCCACACAATTGTCTACTCCCTCATTCATGAGAGCATGATGCTTGTTTGTGAGTTTGCATTTATGCAAATTCGTTTGGTATCTAATCTGCACCAGAGAAGCATTCCAAAGCTTAGTTGGTACACCTGCATTTTTCACCATGAGAACTAATTTTCGGCATCAGAATCCACATTAAAAAAACAAAACACTAAAGTGCCCAAATCCTGTTAAATGTCATTATTTCATTTACTTGGTAGTGTGTGTTGAGAATCGAATTCATTGAAAGTATACGATATTAATAAATATTCCAATAACCACATCTCCAATTATACAAATTAAAGCTAAGGTCAAGCCAACCTAAATACACATTTTCATACTACGACGTCTTCGCTTTCCTAAGTCCACCTTTCCAACCGAGCATGTCCGTGGTGCTACTTGCTTCAGCCATCTGCAGACTGAAAACAGTCAACTCCTTTCCTTTGCTGATTTAATCTGAACTCCCCAGGCTGAAGCCCCTTCTGACACCCGGTTGCTACATTTTCCCGGATCTAACACAATTCGTGTATATTTACACACGTTTCCGCGCATGTATTAACCTTTCACAATTTAAACCACGTATGTCTCAAAGCTCCTATTAATGAGATCGGCGTTGATTTAGGAGATAACTGCGGATACCTGTAAAGCGATAAACACTCACTTGCTCCTTAAATCGAGTGTTCGGCAAAAAAGCAAAGCAGTTAATCAATGCAAAAAAACAATCTAGCTTTGAGTAAAGGATTGAACGACAAAGGCATTATTTTAAATGTAGTGAAGCACCATACCTCGCCTCAGTGGCGTTGCAGATTCTGATGCCCTACTCTATGCTTACTTCACTTCTCTGTGCATTTTAGGGCCTCTCTTCAGCCTGCTAGGTTTTTTTAGTCCTTTGTCTCATATCCAGGGCTTCCCACGAGCTCTTTCCCGTCACCACCATCTACTCCTGACAGTACTACTCAGAGTAATCAGAATGTGTTCAGTTAGCAGCTAGTTCCCAATTAAGGGTACTGCATCTACCCTTAAGATTAACCTTAGCGGATTGTGAACACCCTTACCTGTATTCAATAATGTTCCTGCTCGCCACTCCACGGCGAGGACAAAACCAGGCAAGGACCTCTTTCCAATAACTGTAAAAGCACTCACAGCATCAGGCAGCAAAGGAAAACTCCAAACTTTTCTTCAAGTGAAAAAGCAGGGTGAATTTAACATGTATATGAATAGGGACTTTAAGATGTTTTCCACAGAGGACAAAGATAGCACAACCCACAAATTCCTCTTCCTTCCCTGATTCTTTGTCTGCCACTCCTCTCTTCCAGACTTATCAGATCTATGTGAAGGAAATATACAGGGATGCACAAATTTTGCACCAGAGCAGTTGGAGGTTAATACCAGCCAAACTCGGGCAGTGTGTTTTAATGCTGTCTGAGAGTAGGGTAAGGTTGGGCCGCAATACTTTGTTGATCTTATACATTGCTGTTTCTCTGGGTAGTCTTTGGTGTGCCTCTTCCTTCTTCAAGGTTAACCAACCCTCTGAGTGCCTACCTTATTTCAGGAGATAGGCTGATCATTCCTGAGCCTATTTGCTCCACTTCCAAAACTCGAAGACACAACCCATCTCACTTGTTGGTTACTGTCACATACTACGTTTGATTGCTACTATGCTTCATTCAATTACAGCCTGTTCACTATGTTTGAGATTACTGGGGTTGTATATGCTAAAGATTATTAAGCGATGCATGTAAAAAAGTCCATCTTTTTGCATGATTCCCATACTTTATCTGACTGAGTAGATGCAACAGTTTGACCTCTTGCAGTGGAGGACTATCATTTTAGGTGTCCTGCCCCTAAACCATGGCATGTGATTGGGAAACACAAACAGTTTTTTTGATTTTTGGGTAAGTCCATGGTAAAACTACAGAAGATGTGCTTCTGGCATGAATACCGAATGCCCAATGTTGGGTAGAGTGTACTGTGAGGAGCCAAACAACGAGGAGAAGAGTTGGCAAGTAACCCCCAGCATGTCAGACCAAACATATTTTTAACATGTTTAAACTTTCCTCTGGCATTAACTAAGTTACCAGTAAAATGTGCCTTTCAGTCCACAAGGAACACAGAGTTGAGAAAGGTTGAGTTTCCCTTCCACTGTACTTTCTGTAAAAGCTTTAGTCATAAAATGAATAGAAAGAAGCATTGAGAAATGTGAGTGGACAGTGCAAGAACTTGTTTTTGAAAATCACTGGCCTCCAGCTATCATGATAAATTACTATAATGAAGGAGGATGTCTACCAGCTGGGAAGCAGGTTTCTCCTTGAACCCGATGAAGAACAAAAGAGCCTGCATAAGTTGGACTTCTGTCACCCATGTAAGGACTGAGATAGCCCTGCTTCTTCTTGAATCTACAGAGCGGATCACAGGGAGTTAAAAGGCTATCTTTATGTGGGGAAGAAGTACAAGCAAGCCAGTGAACCCTTGCTGAAAAGCATGGTTTGCAAGGCTGCCCCCTGCTATAGTTAGGACAATTGACTGGGAAATGTTCCCGTAAGTTTGGAAATCATAGGGGTGATCAATAGGGAGGTATTCAGCTTTCTGTGAAGTTGGGATTTTGCAATTTTCTTCATTCCAGGAGGATCGGAACAAGGTGCCAATATTTCCCGATCAGGGCGCACTCTGGGTGAGCAAAATTCTTTGGTCTGTCCTGCTGGAAGCCTTTATCAGTGACATTTGAGGCTCCTGTGGGACTATAAAAAAACAGGCATCTGACTTCTTGTGGAATGCAATGGCTCCCAGACGTGTTCTCACTAACGGATCACTAAGCTCCAAACAAGTCTCAACCTCCAATGCAAGAGTGGGAAAATGCTTCAAAGTGATCCCATCAGTGAAGCAATGTCAACAGCTACAATTTTCAAATTTGCCCCACTCAGAGCTACGGCATATCCAATCCAGAAACGGGGACCTCGAAATATGTCTTGCCCAGGGTCCCAAAATTGATAAGACACTGATCACGTAAATTCAGCAAAAATGAAGAATGTAAGCTTGCTCCTGTGTGGAATTCAATTGTCAGATATGTGGCAAAGGTTCACAACCCAGCTATAGGGAATTCATTGTGGCAATGCACTATTTCCCTACCAGATAGCATCTGGGTGCCCTTTTGGTACCACAGCAAATAACAAATATGTTTCTTGAGTGACAAAAAACAATAATACTGTGAAGGGTAAGGTTCAATATAAAATACTAAAATGTAATGACTAGAAACCTAACATAATAGAAAAAAGGAAAGTACACATCTCATGATAAATCCGTTCAAGGTTTCGCATAAGAAATATTGAAACCGGGTACAAGGTGGAAGTGAAGACACATGTACGAAGGGTTCCCGTTCCTTAAGCCTGAGGCAGACAGAGGGTTGGAGGTGGTTACAACATCACCTTGTGCTCCAGTACAGCAGTTGCTCACATGGGCAAACTATGGATAGCATATCCATCTACTCTGGACTGGTGTTTTCTCTTTAACTGAGAGAATTACCTAGGAGGGGTTATCTGTGGATATCTTAAATGCAAGGAAAAGAGGGAACTGGGTATCATTAAGCATTCTATAGCATAAGTAGAGGAGGGAATGTGAGACAGACTAGTGTATTGAAGGTGGTTCCTAAACACAAACAGAGAACAAACTTATTAACAGTAAAATATTAACTCTTAAAAATAATACAACCTGCACATTTATGTACTCTACAAGAGCGGTTTAAAATTTTAATTACCAAGTACCACAGGCCTCTTTAGAAAATGTTGACACTTTTATTTCAGACCTCACAATTTCTTTAAAACATTTCACCACAACTCCTTGTCAGGGATAGTAAGTGCTATATAAATACAATTACAATGGGAGGAGTATGGGAGTGCTTAGCGGGGTCAGGGATTCATGCACAGAACTGAAAGCTTTAGCTGGCACATAGTGCCCCTTTGTAATCAATTAAGAATGAAAGATTGCTGGATACTGTTGGGTTCTTACCTCAGTTAGTGTGTTTTTGCGGGTTTTCTTCATCCCACAATGACCCAGTGTGTAATACCAGATTCCTGTATCTGGAGTTGCAAACACAAGCAGACTTAGCGAATCCAGCAGTTCTTGCAATATATTTTCTGTGGGATTCAGTTTTCACTGGTTAAACAAGGGACTTCTTCATTCTGAGTAGGCACATCATTTTGAGACATGCACTTCTGAGACTGTCTGTCCTCCAGTGAGTCTCTGCAACAGGTAAGGTCTATCTTCTGTAGTCTTTTGAGGCCGTTAGGGAGTAATTGCATTCTATCTAGAGGCATTTCAGAAACTATTCTATGGATTCAAAGCACAGACTGTGCAGCTGACCAAAAAGGTATTCCTGATCTCACAAGGTCAAAACTAAAAGAATGTTCTTGTGTTAGTTGCAGGCCACCCACCCTCCTGGACAAACCAGCTAACTGTCAGCCGTTTTGGGCTTGCAGTATAAGGTTTTCAAAAGCAGGTTGGAAGCTCTGTAGGGGTACAGGAATTCTATCAGAGTCAAATCAAGACACTAGCTTCTCTAACCCAGCAAGTGAGTTTTAATCTAGAAGGGGCTCCTGTGTAAGTTAGAACAATTCTTGTATTTTTCAACAGGGAAAGAATAATACTGCACTTTTCATTTCCCTCCTAGCTCTCCTGAATATACTGAAGGGTGCACTTTATCCCTGTCCCTGGAGATAACCGACTTCAGGTGAGGATACGCATATTATCTAAATTCTCCAACAGCCAATGAGTTAACTGCGGTCCATGCAGGTAAGAATGGTGGGGCGGTGGGGCGGTGGGGCCGGGTTTGGGGGGGGGGGGGGGGATTTTGACAGACGACCATGAGGGAAAATTATATAAATAATTAATTTTCCCTCGTTGTTGTCTGTCGAAATCCTCCCCACCCAGCCCCATCGCCCCACCACTCTTACCTGTACGGGCTGCGGCTGCTAAAACTTCAATGACTTACTCCACTATCCATTTTAAAAAGATGCATTTAAGGACATCCAACAGGAAATACCGCCACAGTTTCCAGAAAGACATTGGTGACACAAAAGGTAGGTGTTGTGGTATACTTTGCAACTCCTCCCCAGTGAGAAGATAAAGGATGAACAAGTGGACAAACATCTAATTGTGTTTTGTAATTGACAGTTATTTTGAAAAACATAGAGTCTTAGATTGCATTGAGAAAGCAGAAACAACTCAAGAGAAAATATTAGGTTATAGATAGACCTTTTCAATCTTACATAGTCCTAGGACACATGTAACAAAGCATGTCAGGCAGTGGTACATGGACAACTAATTTACATTGTAAATAGGTATTAATGAGTAAGACTTCACAGTGACTTTCCAGTGGAACAACAGATGGCAGGTTGACTCCATGTTAACAGTGGCTACACTTGAAGGCACTATTAAACTATTGTAAACGACCATAGATGGCACCATGCCTCTCCAGCAGTACAGCAGGTTTCAGCCCTGCCAGAGGTCTTAATCCAGAGATCAAAAAGCAATGCAAATTAAATCTTGGGATAGATATACAGAGGGAATATTTGGATTTCACACAGCTCCCCCATTTGCCCTTGAGTGAAACTTCCTAGTATAATCCACAGTAAGTTTGAACTAAAATATGTTTGCTCCGTTATCTTTGACTTAAGAAAAATGCTCGATACAAAATTGATTTCGACTATATTTTCACATGTATACAATATTATGTCCCATGGTCCCTAATCGTCAAATTTTTACTTGAGTCTGTGGAGATTCCTTACAAAAGGCAATTCATTTTGTTTAGAATTTAAAGGGATATTTATTATATTTCAGTTCGATAAAAATGTAGCTCTACCATGAAGAAAAAATGAGATGTGCTTGAAATACTACTTTATTCTTGTGGCGTATAATGCAAGACTCAGAGCACAGAACATGCAGTTAGCTTATCCTCCAGGGAAAAGTTATTTGAAGATTGATTCCAGTCTTTAATGTAGCCAACTTCAAACCAAACAGGTCTATAAACTTAAAAGTTATTTTTCTGAGAGAAGACAGGTCAAAGTCAAAGCTGGGAGCTGTTGAATTCACAGACGCAATGTAGTGTCTAGACACAAAGATAGTCCTTGATCACATCAAATGTGAAAATAGAGCAGTGGACGGTTGTACTGCATTAGAAAAGGAAAATGTGCACATTCTCTATTGTGAATTTGTACTCTAGTTCACAGCCATTAACAGGTTCAATCAGACCAGGATTCCACTAACCAGATAGTTTGTGGTACTTATTTCCTTACTGTAGAGCTAACATTCTTCCATCTCTGACCTTCAGTTTTTGTTCTTTCTATCCTCTGTATCTTGCACGTGGTTCTTCAGAGTTTTGGAAATGTAGGTCTTTTTGCTGAAAAACCTTTACTCAGAGTTGAAGAGATCACTTTCAGCTACCCTTCTATTTTGCCACAAACCAATGGCCCCAATGTAATAGTTTTTTTTGTTTGATGTGTAAGTATTTATTATGTAAGTCAAATCTAAATCTAGAATAAGATAGGGCTACTCAAATAATGTCCGTGAAGAATAAGGACCTCTGTTTCTCGAACTTTAGGCTAATTTTTCTTTCAGAACCATGGGCCTAAACCTAGTTATATAGAAGGATGTCAGCTAAGAGAATAATATTGAGAAAAAGTGAGATAACATGTGGGTTATTGGAAAAGCTGTTTACTCTATGCTCTAAAAACATATGATTTTAAATAATAGTGCAAAAGTCGCTACCCACTATTGTACTTGTACTACTTCTAATGACGTTGCTTATTCCCCATCCTAAGGAGTCTTACTTATTCTGCCCTGGGCTGCCCTTTACAACAGCACCACTTCCTGTTGCCCTTCTGAGAGGTCTGGATTGTGGGTTCCATGGCAAGCATTTTTTTCAACACTATTTTTTAATAATAAAAAATATGGCAGCAGTCATAAGAGTACAGATGTCGAGGGCATGTTTGTCTACACCAAATGGCTCTTTCTCTTACAATTATAGTGACAATAGTGATGGAACAGTAAGTGAAGATACAATAGAAAGCAAGGGTAAGTAAGGTCCCAGGGCAATCATAACTTCCTGAGCACCAACTATGGCAACTAGTCTCGTGTATCTCTTGTGTCTCAGGGTCCACATACTGTGGACTCTCAAAACTGGGACAGAGAGCCTATCTTAGCACTTGGGCCTCAGGACAGCAAGGCGGCAGACCAAATTTGACTGAGGGAGGTGCTGTGGACTTCAAATTCAGAACTCATTCTTGAGTCATGTGCTTTTACTTTTAAAAAGGGAAAATAATTTGAGAGAATTGTCAGCCTTAGGGCGGTCTTCCCTCAAACCTTTTGTCTTCCTTCTACATTTTGTCTGATCTCGTTTTTGTTGGCCTCAGGACTTAGTACACTTTACCACTGCTGACCAATGCTAATGTGCATGTGCTCACACCTTAAAACATTGTAACATTGGCTTATTACCAAATGGCATATTTAATTTACTTAGAAGTCCCTAGTAAAAGGGTACTGCAAGTACTCAGGGCCTGTAAATGAAATGCTACAAGTGGGCCTGCAGGGCTTATGCCACCAACTTACATAGCCCCTTAAACATATCTCAGGCCTGCCATTCCAGGCTGTGTGTGCAGGTTTTGACTGCCATTTCGACCTGGCAAAATAACTCTTTTGCAAAACCAAAGGGGATGATGGATGGAGTGTTGAACATTGATAACACTCACCCCCGGTCAACGGATCTGGGTTTAATCCATCATCATTCTCTAGCTCACTCTGCCACCCCAGTTCAGACATGGCCATATGCAAATCAGTCTGACTCTGTGCCTCATGGAAACAGTGCAGCCCGAACTGCCAAGCCATGTCTTCCCTGGACCGGAAACAAGCATCCTGGGAACGGTTTCTAGCTAATCAGCCGTCATCAGCCAGTCTAGCTTGAATCCAGTGCCGAAGTGAGCAAGGGACCGACGTCTGAGCATACCCTGCCAACTTAGGGCAAACAAAGCAAAACCAAAGGGGATGATGGACGGAGTATGGAACATTGCAAGCACTCACCCCCAGTCAACTGATCTGGGTTTAATCCATCATCATTCTTTAGCTCACTCCGCCACCCCAGTTCAGACATGGCCATATGCAAATCAGTTTGACTCTGTGCCTCATGGGAACAGAACAGCCCGAACTGCCAAGCCATGTCTTCCCTGGACTGGAAAAATCATCCTGGGACCGGTTTGTGGCTAATCAGCCGTCATCAGCCAGGCTAGGTTGAAACCAGTGGCAACGTGAGCAAGGGACCCACGTCTGGGCATACTCTGCCAACTTAAGGCTAACAAAGCAACTTTTAAGAGTCACTAAAGCAGTTGGTCTGAAGGCCAAAGTGTTTGCTGAGCAGTCGTCAAGTTTGTTGTGCCCTTTCTTCAATTTTTTTTGTTTCTAATAATAAACTGCCCAAGAGCGAGTCCTTTGTGTTTTTCCTGTTCAAGACTACCAGGATTTCCCTGGCGGTCATGAACAAGAAAATATACCTAGTTTAAGTAGGGCGGTCATTCTGAAGTAAATTGATCAACGGTCCACCAGGGCCATCTGGAAACCATGGAATGCATCCACTTCTAAATGAGGCAGCTGAACCGTAAGTTGGGCAGGATGGGAGTCCCATTGTATACATCTGTCACCTAGATATGTCAAAGTCTAAATGAGGCCCTCTGTTTAGTCCCAGGCAGTAATAGGCATCTATATAAAAGGCATTCAGTGTGTCACCTATATTAGGACATGAGAGCATATTCTGATCACAAAATGTTAAAAGAAATTGTAAATTTGTCCTTAAATCTCAGCAGCCACATCAGCTTATGGAAGATATGTTGATTTAATTGAAAGTATATAAATATCACTGCTTTGCTTTGCATGGCATTGTTGACACTGAAACACAAGTAACATTAGGCTTACACGTACTTAATTCGAAAAGTAATAAGTGCTAGAGGGAAGCACACTACTGATGCTATCAAACATTCAAGGTGCCGAATACCAAGGCTTTGCAGGCTTGATTCTATCTCATGCCTCTTTAATTTACTACCAGCCTCTTTTCTCACTGTTGCAGTTTCCTTTTCATGCTTGCTTTCCCTCTTTGACACTGTTTGTTCATTTTTCTCTTACTCCTTTTCCACTTCTCATGTGTTTTTCTCTCTCTGTTATTGTGCGTCCAAGTCTGATGAGGGAAAATAAGTGTTGGAGCACTAAAAATCAGTGCTGGTTACGTTAGGTTATGTTGATTTGTGTAACGCGCTGATCACCCAAGAAGATATTCTGACGCTTGGGCAGGTGTGTAGGTTTGTGGTCCCCAAAGTGCTTATACAAAGAGCCAGGTCTATAGCTTCTTGCGGAACACAAGAAGTGAGGAGGAGGCTCTGATGTGTTGAGGGAGGTCGTTCCATGTCTTTGGTGCAATATAGGACAATGAGTGACCTCCAGTTTTGCTTTTATTGATATGGAATGAGTCAGAGTGAGGCAAAGTGTACTTGTGTGGTGGACTGGTGAAAGTGGATGTAGCTGTTCAGGTATTCTAGTCCCGTATTGTGCATAGCTTTGCGTGTGTGCGGTAGAAGTTTGAATTAATTGTGCTTGTAAATGGGGAACTGGTTAAGCTACCTGAGGTGTTGTGTGATGTGGTTTTGCCATGGCAAATTGAGTATGAATCTTGCAGAGGTGTTCTAATGTGTGTAGGAGTTGTTTGGAGATTCTGGCATAGAGTGTTGCTGTAGCCCAGCCTGCTGATGATGAGTGCTTGCTTGATGATCCACCCGGTGTTCTGATGCAACCATTTCAAGATTGTTTGCAGCATGCGTATGATATGGAAGCAGGAGGTGCACACTGCATTGACAAGTTGTCATGTTCAACTTGTTGTCTAGAATGATCCCTAGAATTCTTGCGTGGTGTTTGGGTGTTGGTCTTAGTTCCAACAGCCACCAGGTAGATTCCTACGGGTAGGTCTTATTGCTGAAGACCAGTACTTCCGTCTTGTCGGAGATGAGCTGCAGGCAGTTGGTTCGCATCCAATCTGCTACCATGGTCATGGAGTTAGTGAAGTTGTTTCTGGCAATGGTTGTTTTGTCTGTCCAGGAGAGGATGAGTTGGGTGTCATCGTTGTAGGAGATGATGGTGATGTCTTGTGATAGGATGATATTGGCGAGCGGTGTCAGGCCTATATTGAAACGGGTGGGGCTGAGGGACATCCCCTGTGGGACTCCGCATATCAATTTCTTGGTCTCTGATGTCAAGATTGGCTGCCTGACCCTCTGCTTTCTTCCCATGAGGAAGGAGCAGATCAATTTGAGAGTGGATTTTTGTATGCCAATCTTATGGAGTCTTCTGATGAAGGTGTTATGGGAGAGAGTGCTGAAGGTTGCAGAGAGGTCAAGCAGAATAAGAGCTGCTGTTTCTCTGCTGTCCAGCATGTTTTGAATGTCATCGGTGTCCGCGATTAGTGCTGTTTCTGTGCTGTGGTTCTTCCTGAATCCTGAAGATGGTGAAGTTCAAGGCGGGTTGTGAGTGGGCCACACCTGCAACCACTAGCTCAAATTAAGCACTGTTGGCCTCTTTAGGAGTATCATCATCAACCAGATTAAAGGAAGGTGCTGGAACAATTTTAAGAGTGGGGTAAAGCGATCAATGTTACATCACTAAAGTCACAGGGGTTGTGAAAAATCAAAGCCCTACATAAAAGGCAAGTAAAGCAAAGGAGGCACTTCTTATCAGCAGGAGAATGGAAGGGTTGGTGTTAGGGGTGGGTGGATTTTGTGGATTTTAACTACTTGGTATTGCGCGGAGTTGCATTTAAACTCAGTGGAATTCCGTGGAGTTCCGCTCCACCCTCTTGTTTCAGGCTTAGTCATTTCATATGGCTGGGAGCAGCGTGGGAGCCCAGAAAAGGCGGGAAAATAATAAGCTGAAGACTGGTGCAGTCTGGGTTTATTAAATATACAAGCATTCCTTTTCGGCATCCTGTAGCATTTGCTGCGGCACTGCCCAGAGTGGGATCACAAGGACCATACCACAAAGCCTTTCACAGCATCAAAGCGAAGCCAGCCTCATTATGTCACTCAGCAAAGCACCATTTTCACATTCTCCACAGAGGCTCCTCCCAACAATGGAAGGAAAGGAGGAAAAAAAACTTCACAAACCTTCCATCCAGCCTCAGCTCTTTCAAACAGAAAGTATGACACCAATAGATTCTGTGACTGACCAACGCCTCCAGCAGGCGCAGCCCACTTCACTCAGGGCAGCACCCCCCAGCTGTTCCCTCCCAGCCAGACTTAGACAGAGGCTTGTACAACACCTCAGACAGTCAACAGATTGGAATTCTGTTTGGTGTACTAGGATTGGCTAAGATGCTGCTAAACCACTCACCATAGGTTACCTTTTACATTGCCAGCCCAGCTCCAACTTTCAGACCACGCCCCAAATATATTGAGCTGGGGAAGCAGTTGTTGTGCGAACCGGAAGTGTTGAAAACACAGACAAATAACATCCATCAAAGATCAACAACGGACAGCGGAACTTACACTAAATTTACGGACGTCTGTGTAAGTAGTGGGTGGGAGGTCGCTTTATCTTTGTGTAAGATTTAAGCATGCTTCTGCTGAAAGGGTGACCCCCACCTATAAATGCTCCTCAGACTCTGAATGTATTCTAGTATGCTGGGGCCTATCACTTCCAGATCCAATTCCATTCCTTGGAGTCCCAGAGCACTGTTTATAGGCAGAATCATTCAAAGGGAACATTACTGTGGATGCTAACGCACCAGGTTCTTAATTGGGTTTCTCAACACTCCAGATCCAACAAGTAAATAAGCACAAGTGAGTGATGAACCAAAGATAATTGTAGCAACTTCTGCAATTGACTAGTCATATACACCTGAGCTGTAAGTGTCGCATAAGGGTGCTAAGGGGGACCTTTGTGGCTTGGATCCCGTCAGCGGTTGAGATTCTCAGGTCTGCTTGGCTCTAAGGTTCTATGTGACCCATGGTGTATCCTACAAATGTGGACCATGACCCGGAGTTGAGGCTGGCAACTCATAGTCCTATGGCGCCAGCACCATCACTGGCCACTATTAGGGTTGGGTGGCAGGGGCAACCTCTGCCAGATGGCGGAATCAGAGTTTTTTACTGAACTCCGTGCTCCCAGTGGACGCAGAGTTGGCAAAACTCTGCAAACTCCGCTGGCAGAGCGGAGTCCACAACCCACCACTAGTTATAGTATGTGTCTAGTGATGCATTTTGAAGCACATTGTTCCAAATAAAGGTGTAAAGTATGGCATTGTAGAGTACTGGCATTTATGAAAGCACATTCCCTATTGAAAGGTTGTCTTGAAAAGACTAATAATTTTGCATCAGGCATGCAGTTTTACTGCTAAACCTATATGATGCACAGACAAAAATGCTTTTTGTTTCTGCTTCAGTAGTCCTTTGCGCTTTACTTGTGTTATGACAAAGGGAATCTGCTGGCCGTTAGCATGGATCACATTAATACAAAATAATGATACTTTGTCTAATAAAAGCAGCTAAATATGAAATGAAATTTGTAAATTTGTACTTGAAAAAGTGTTAACGAAAGGAATGGCATACTGGTCATCCAAACCTGGTGTGGGACAGTTTCTTCATATGCAGCCATTCTTCTTGAAGCATCATTTAGTGAAAGTTTATTTATCTACCCCTGAAATCAGAGAAGGTGGAGTATGGCTAATATTAAATTTGAAATGGGCAAAATGTATAACATTTTGCTCCAATAATATGCAAAATTACAGGAAATTATGAATGCATTTAGTGAACCACACCTTGGGGCACCACAAGGGAAAACTGAAAGCAAGGGCATACTTTCCAATCAAAAATCACTCACGTTATGGGTAAGAGGACATCTTCAATAGATTTTTTGCCAAACTTGTTTCTTCAGAGACATTTTCTGCTTAAACCAGTTCACTGTACAAAAAAGCTCATGAAATTTCACATTGCGCATATTTCAGGTGATGCAAAAGTCCCTAACTTTTTTCAGACCATGCAAGGTGGATGAAATTGGGTTGTTGTCTGACTGGGTGTGAGGCATGGTGAAGCAGCAACCACAATCCTTGGCAGGTTCCTGGCCATTATGGCCACATTTTCCTCCTGACTATACCACAGTACCGGTTTAAATATTTACACGTTACCATGGACCAAATTGTCCCAGAGAGTTTGCGGGACTATGGACCCCGGACTGTTAATTCACCAGGATTATCCTTGACATGGGTCCCTCTAGCTCAACCTTGTAGATATTAAATCTTCGCCACTATGTTTTAATCCAGCCTAGTTTGTCTAAACGACTATGGGAAACATTCTCTTGGACGGTCCTAACGTAGCTGCATGTCGTGCCTCACCCTACCTGCCAATATTAGCTAATGTCCAGCTCAACTATAAAAGTGAAGAATATTTACATTTGAATTTATTACGGAGCTGTTACTCATTGAAGGTCACATCTAAACCGAATTCTCTTCTTCTTTTGCTTACTTCTGTTTTCCTTTCCCTTGTCTCCTCATTTTTTAGATATCTGCACCGACTTTTAGTATTTGATGAATGACATGTTGCCCAATGTTGGCTAAATTAAACTTTCCGTTTCAGCCAAATCATCAATAGGTATATTTTACCAAATGGATGAATCTCCATGTTGTAAACAATCCTTCATCTCCCTATATAAAGCTTTTCTATAAACTAACGGCACAGTGCAAATACTTTACAGATCTCAATTATAACCTTAGATCTGATTGCTGAAAAGTAACACGCCAGCACCTTAATAAACCTAATTAGATTAGACACCAAATCTATATGTCACACGTACCATTAGCTGGAATGACTGCATGCAGAAACCTATAGGCGTTGCATACTTTCTCTCTGTTTCACAACTGTCTTTGTTAGCACTGAAAACACATGTTCCCAACTTCCTCACATAGATTTTTAATTTGATCACATTGACCAATGTCACTCTGTCTGTGCTACCCAGAATTGGCATTCTTAAATATTAAATACTAAATCTTTGTATAGATTATATCATCAAACTTTTCTCACTTAGCACTCACTGGTGTCTTCATCTGGTTCCTCAAATTAAACTAACTAACAATGTTGAATAATATCTACTACAGCCTTGAGAAAACCCTGGTCCTATTGACCACCTAGGGCGAAACATGTGTCGTCTGCTGTAATACTTACAATGTAATTCCATACCATAATGGATAAATGAAGATGTAATCAGAAAGATGGTTAGAAAAAGGAATAAACATTTCTAAACAAACAAAATCAACTGGGACTATTTTTCGACCATAGCAAAATCATATATCAACTAAGGAGGAGTACATGCTCATTTCTTTCTACACCAGGGTGATACACAAGCCTACCCTAAATTAACCTGTGCTAAACACTCTGGTAGATTGGCACAGGGCAGTTAGGCTTAACTTAGACGTAAGGTGTAGAGCATTTGTTCAACAATTCAAACATTAATACAGTGAAAACACCTTACAAGGATCCCACACAAATTATACAAATAAAGTTATTTTCAATAAACAAAACAAGACCAAAATGGCAAAAATTCAATCAGTAGAACAGGATACATGCAGTTTTAAAGATTTTTGTGAATGGCACCAAAAAACACAACGCAACAACTGTGTATTATTGGCCGCAGCAGTCTGGGACAAAGACACAAGTTCAGGCTGCCCACAATCGAGCACAGGCCAGCTACAAGGACCCAGTTAGGCCGGCAAAACAAAGTACCCTAAATCCTGGTTTGTGTAGCATTATGAGGATCTGCAGTTAACCACAGAATCAGAACCAGACCTCGTGCAAGCACTTCCTCAAGGGTACCAGATTACACAGAAAGACAGCTCTTACGGAAAGGGGGACGGCTTGGCATTTATTTGTAAAGACCGTTACACCTGCCGCTGCTCCTCTGACTCAATCCCAGACTGCAAAAGCCTGTCCTTTTCTATTGATTTCTCCCCCAATAACAGTTTCTCCGGGACACTTATTTATCGCCCACCCGGAGCCTTAAAACAATTCCACAATACCTTACCCTCCATTGTCGCCGACCTAGCCACAAGCCCATCTAACTACACTCTGTTAGGGGACTTCAATATCCATTTTGACGATAGTTCAGATCACACTGCATCAGAACTGATAGCCAGTCTTTCTGCTTTACAGTTAAAACAATTTGTTTTTTCCTCTACTCATGTCAAAGGTCACCTCCTTGACCATGTTTTTAGTAACAGTACTGACCTCAAGGTAGGCTCCCGCTTCACTCTTCTGTGGACGGATCACTTTTTGATCCCTCTTATTTGGAACACCCACAATCTCCTTCTCTCAAATTCAATCTCACGAAAATCGCGCAATTGGTTGAAACTTCCTCTAGACAACTGGATAGCAGCCCTAGAGACCTCCAGACCCCCAAAAAATCAGGACCCCATATCAGCTAACAATTATAATAATTGGATCTCAAACTCACTGGAATCCACACTCCCCATACGTTGCACCGAGTCGAAACGACATTCAAAAACTGATTCATGGTACTCCTCTGGACTTAGGGAGATGAAACGCCAGTGCAAAAAACTATAGGGAAGAGATAAGGTCTTATAAAAATGAGATCAAAACTGAACAATCTGTTTTTTACACAGGAAAAATCACTGAGGCCTCCTCCAAGCCAAAATAAATATATAAGATTGTAAAAAGTCTTACTAAGCTCCCTCAAAATCTGCCACCCACTCACAACATACAATCTTGCTGCAATGATTTGGCAGAATTATTTTTTCCGAAAAATTCAACAAATCTACACCTCTTTTCCCGCCACCGACATTGACTCCTATCTCGACTGCACATCCCTGCCCCCTCCGGAACTTGTGCAGCATCTTCAAAATACTCTTGACAACCTCCCTCTTCTGGACCCAGAGATGCTCGGTCTCATAATGCACCAAGTAAAATCCGGTTCCCCCCGTGACCCAGCACCCCTTGCAC
Organism: Lissotriton vulgaris; assembly: GCF_964263255.1. Classification (NCBI taxonomy): domain Eukaryota; kingdom Metazoa; phylum Chordata; class Amphibia; order Caudata; family Salamandridae; genus Lissotriton; species Lissotriton vulgaris. The sequence continues at coordinate 1,044,642,408 of NC_141697.1, read as the reverse complement.
CCTAGTTGCTGCTACCCACAGTATTCTCCCCACCATCCTTCACCTGCTCAATGCTTCCCTATCCTTAGGCATTGTCCCTCCCCTGTGGAAACAAGCGATGGTAAGAGCACTTCTCTAAAAACTAAACCTGGACCCCAACAATCCCAGTAACTATCGTCCTATCTCCCTGCTTCCTTGGATGAGCAAAATCCTCGAGAAACACGTCAATAAACACCTGACTGAGTTCCTCGAGAGTAACCATCTGCTCGACCCCTTCCAGACGGGCTTCCGCCCCACGCATGGGACGGAAACCGCTCTGATCGCGGTAACGGAAGTAGCCGGGGGGATCTTGGATTGGGGGGGATCAGTGGCAGTCATCCTCCTCGATGTAAGTGCCGCTTTCGATACGGTTAATCACAGAATTCTACTGCATCGACTCCTCAGTCTGGTAGTGTCAGGGACAGCAATAACCTGGCTGAAATCCTTTTTGAGTGACCGATCATTCCAGGTCTTCGAAGGTGACACCATCTCCCTCAGCAAACCCCTGGGCTGTGGGGTACCGCAGGGCTCATCCCTGAGCCATACGTTATTTAATGTGTATATGAGCACACTAGCTGAGATTGTCCGTCCATTTGGTATAAAGATCATCACATATGCCAACAACACTCAGCTAGTGGTATCCCTCAATCAGCTAGACAGCCAACTAGTACGGGTCAATCTGAGGGGCTGCCTGGAAGAAGTCAACAACTGGATGACCGCTTCTTGTCTCAAACTTAATGGAGACAAAACGGAGCTGATGCTCCTCGGTAGCTCCGTCTCTCCCACGGTCAACTCAATCTGGCCCCCCTGCCTCGGTCTTCACCCAACACCCAAAGACACTATAAAAAGCCTTGGCGTCTGGCTGGATAAATCTCTTAGCTTCAACAGTCAGGCAATCAAGTTATCAGGCACCTGCTTTGGCCTCCTTAGACTTCTCAGGAAGATTCTTACCCTCTTGCCCTTCGGGGCTAGACAGATCGTGTTCCAAGGCTTAATCCAGTCCCGCCTTGATTTTGGCAATGCCCTCTACCCAGGAGCCCCTGAATATACCTTACGAAATCTCTGATAATACAAAACTGTGCTGCCCGAACTTTGCTTTAGCTCCCCCGCCACCTCCCAGCAAAACCCGGCCTGAGAAGCCTGCATTGGCTTCCTGTCAGGGAAAGAATTAATTTCAAAACTCTCTGCATCTCCCATCAAGCATTTTGGAAAGCGGGCCCGGCCATTAACCACTCCTTAATTACTCCTTATCATCCTACCAAACGGCTTCGCTCTACTCATGCCTTCCTTGCCAGAGTCCCCCAATTAGGAGATCAAGATGTGGAGGCCGGTCATTTTCTTACAACGCAGCTAAATTGTGGAATTCTCTCCCCCTTCACCTGAGATCCGACCCCAACCTCATTTCGTAAACAGTTAAAAACCCTCCTCTTTAAGAAATCTTTCTATACTCCCGATGTTAGCAGCCTCACCAGAAAGCACTTCTTTTTCTAGCCCTAGGACGCCTCAGGGCAGCTACCGCGCTTTATAAATCTTATTTTCATTTCATTTCAAGATATGTCACATAGCCAAAACGATGAGTTGGTTCCCAGGTGTGGTGAGGCTGCAATGCAGTGTCCTGCATCATCGTCGAGGATCTGGTCGACAAGGGCATGCACTGCGAAGTCTGACATTGAGGATTCCTTGCACAGTCGGGGCAATTTAAAGGTTCTGTAGAGTCCTTTATCATCATTGTTGCTGCTATCGATGAGGGGTGTGAGGGCCTGCACTGAGGATTCATTATGCAACAACGATTGTCTGTGGAGGCGATGCCCGTCCATGCGCAAGGTCCAATTCAAGCAACAGTGGCAATGCACTGGTTCTGCTCGGGGTTGCGCCGTGAAAAAGAGGAGATGCGTTGCTTCCACTGGATCCACAGAGACTGTCAGAGAGCCTCAAGCCCACTTCCAAGTGTCCAGGACTGGAGTGGTACCACTTTTCAGGGTAAACTCACAGTCCAGGTACTGGGGTGGAGGTTGTAGGAGCCTTCAGTCCTCGAGGTTCAAGTCAGGAGGCCAGTCAACTAGCCCTTGGAGTTACCATGTTGGTCCTCCATTTAACAGATGTACATCCAGTACTCACCCAGGCATGAGAGCAGTAGGTCAGCCAGCAAGGCAGCAGCTCTTCAGAGCAGCTGTCCAGCAGAGTGGCAGTCATTTCAGCAGCACAGCGGTCCTTTTTCCTGCCAGAGTATCCACAGGTCCAGAAGTGTAGTGAAGAGTTGGTGTCTGAGGTCCAGTATTTATACCCATGTGTCTTTTAAGTGAGGAGAGGCTTCTAGAGGCAGGCCTTTGAAGTGAACAGGTGCCCTGCCTTCCTTGACCTGGCTCTAGACTAACTATAGGGGGTATGCTTCCCTTTGTGTGGCAGCAGGACATATTCATATGTAAGTGGGGCGGGACACAGCTCCTCCCTCCCAGTCTGCCAGCGATGGCCCATCCAGGCACACCTATGCTCCCTATTGTGTGTGGTTGTTTAGGAGGAATAAAATAAGCCCAACTGTCGACTACCTCCTCTCATGTGACCCAAGGAAAAGCTGCAGCCACCAAATGGCTAAGGCAGGTAAAGGTCAACTTTCTAAAAGTGCTATTTTCAAAATTGCAATTTTAAATCCGACTTCAGCGTAAGTTAGGATTTTTCAGTTTAAATCCAAAGACACCAAACATGAGCTGGTCACCAGCTCCCTTTTGGAAATGACAGCTTATTAAATGTAATGAGGTAACTCCAATGCAATTCTATTGGAGAGGTAGGCCTGGCAATAGTGAAAAACATCTTTATGAGTTTTCACTATCAGAACATGTAAAACTAAAAAGTATATGTCCTACTTTTTAAATACATTTCACCCTGCCCTCTGGGCTGTCGAGGGACTACCCTAGTATGTGTACTAAAATGGGAGGCTTGAGCCTGGCAAATTTACCCAGATCGAAATGGCAGTTTAAAATTACACATGCAGGCTGCATTTGGAGACCTGAGGCATGTTTAAAGTGCTGCTTAGGTGGGTGGCACAAGCAGAACTGTAGGCCAACTTAGTAGCATTTAATTTAGTGGCCCTGGGTAGAGGTAATGCCAGTTTACTGGGGACTAATAAGTAAATTAAATATGGCAATTGGGTATAATCCACTTTTATCATGTTTTAAGGAGAGAGCACAGCACTTTAATTACCACTTGAATTATGGTCAATAACATGCACTAGATAAGATAGCAAGAGCAACTCTCCTGCATACCGCAAAAGTGCTGCGTATTTGTGGAGCTGATTACACAATGGTACATGTAGTACTGAGCACTACAGAAGGAAACTACAATGTGTTACCATACATTAAATTCATACAACACAATACAGAACATTGACAACAATTGCAATCAATGCAAGTGGAGAAGTGTGGCTCAGTGGTTAGAGCGGCAGACCCTGATGCAGAGGTCTAGCCTGGGACCAGGGTTCAATTCCCCGCCTCGGCGGGTCTTGGGCTCAAATTTCCATGGACCTGATAATTCTCGCCTCGGTGCCTATTCTAATCATAGAGTCCCACTCTGCAACTCTGGGCAATAGCTTGCTTAATCTCCACAACGGCCCCCACAACGCTAAGGATGCCTGGCCTTCACCCTGGGGGTGCCCAGGAGTGGACGTCTCACAGGGAAACCCAGGACGGGTTCCACAGCGGTATTCGCACAAGCGCCTTGAGACCCTTGTGGGTGAGTAGTGCGCTACACAAGTATCAATTTAAAGAGACTGCAAGCATGAATGCTCTTTCTGAAGCTTCATATTACAAAGCATGGCTGGACATCTTAATATTGGAGGAAATTGAAAAATCTGTTTCTTTGGTGTTATGTAACAAAATAGTCAAACTTTACTGAGATAACACAAAAAGACAAGTACATTTCATTAAATGTGAATCCTATGTATGCCCATTAGTATGAAGATTTTACAAAATGGTGTGGTTTCAGAAAATTGCAAAAAGGACAATGACGTGTTCAATCATTTGTGACCAGAATATTGTGTACCAAAATATCAAAAATACCAAAAAGTAAGCATGCATACATTATCTATACGTAACTCCACATATATGAATGTTGATGATCTACACATATTTAAGGTTTGTAGATTTGCAGATAAGAATTGGAAATCTATAGCTCCCACTGTTCACTTATTAGTTTTTTTTAAAACTATTTCTTCATATCATTATGGCAGCTCGAAATTATTTAAAAGATATTGCAGACTATATCCTTGGCCACAGGAATTATGCAATTGTGCGGCCGCAGAAATGTTAGCATAGTTTTAGTTTTGCTGCATTTGCCACATAATCTAGCATCTGCCACATAATATGCAGATTTTAACTCCAAAAATATTTCTTGCTCAAACGGTTCAGAAATGGTCTAGAAATGCAGCAACACATTTTGACGTGTGGCGTATGGGCCTTTAAAAAGATGTACTGGTCACCTTTCTGTTGCTTATTGCTATATCAGGGTGGTAAACTGGTACTAATGAGGTGCAGCCAAAGCACAGAAAGTGTTACCAAGTTTAAAAATGACAAAATATTGAAGTAAATCGATTATATGTGCCACATTATGCAGTATAGTTTGCATTTTCTTGCTGAATGATTTACTCAACCCTGCCTCATAATTTGGCCTTCTCCTGACGCATACTTCCAGTGGCCCTGGCTATAACCAATGGGGAGTGGAGCACTGCATGAATATGTGACAATGTCCTGGATGTTGGATTTAGATACCAACTTACATTGTGAGCAACTAAGGATGGCTATTTTTTTTGTCTAATATCAGTGAACGAGCAACTAACATCATAATGGCCAAAAAGCGCCCTTGCGATTCAGAAAGTAACACTTCTTTGCTATCTTTGCCAAACATAACTGCTTCTGGAGAAGGTTTATACGTTTTCCCTATTGCGGTACTAAAATACACAAATATTTGTTCCCCAAAAACTTGAAGCTTGAGACAAGAAAAAAAAATATGTCACCATCCTCCGGCTGCCAAAGTCCCGCAGCAAAAACAGCTATTCCGCACTTCTGGATAGATTTTATTTAACGCTTCTGGAGTATAGTATACCATCCAATTAGCAAAAAAAACAACCTTTTATAGTTAGCTGCTCTCAGGGCTTTATTACCTAAAGACGAAATCTTTTACCAATCTAGATACCAAAAAAACACATTGAGTAAGCCCCTCAACTTTTTCCAACATCTTTCGTACCAAAGGAGATTCCTCCTGCTGGTTTAGTAAACGATACCAGTTCCCGACAACAGTTAATCTTGCAACATATAATGCTGAGGCAATTTTACCGGGAGGAATGCAAGAAATAAAAGAATGCTTCTTAAAAAAGTTGATAATTTGAAGAAATTCAAAAAAGGAAATTTTATTTGACCCCGTGCATCTGGCTTGAGCTTCCTGCCAGGTAATCACCCTGCCCTGGATGGCTAGTTGGCTCAGAACTCCTAACCCAGAGTAGTTCTATTTTTTTAATAGAGCAGAGTGAATATATAATCCTAAGCCATGGCACTCGGTTAATTTTAACGTAAAAAAAACAGAGAAATCTTCTAGCTGAAAAAGCATTGGTAAACGATATGAAAATTCTACCAATGTCTTTTAGCGGGTTATTTTGGGAAAATTTGCGGTCTTTAAAAAAGCCGGAAGTTGAGATCCGGCTTCCTGGATCATTTCGCTGAGAAAAAAATTGGATTAGGCTACTGCAAATGACAATGTGATCACAACTATTATAATGGATTCCAGTGATGCTATGTATTAGGATAATTGTATTTTTTTAATCTTTCATTAAACTTATGAAATGAAATTATTTTTATGAGTTTTATATGGGTTTATTTTGTATATACACTAGAAATGTAAAATAAACACCCAACATGGACCTGATAATTCTCGCCTCGGTGCCTATTCTAATCATAGAGTCCCACTCTGCAACTCTGGGCAATAGCTTGCTTAATCTCCACAACGGCCCCCACAACGCTAAGGATGCCTGGCCTTCACCCTGGGGGTGCCCAGGAGTGGACGCCTCACAGGGAAACCCAGGACGGGTTCCACAGCGGTATTCGCACAAGCGCCTTGAGACCCTTGCGGGTGAGTAGTGCGCTACACAAGTATCAATTTAAAGAGACTGCAAGCATGAATGCTCTTTCTGAAGCTTCATATTACAAAGCATGGCTGGACATCTTAATATTGGAGGAAATTGAAAAATCTGTTTCTTTGGTGTTATGTAACAAAATAGTCAAACTTTACTGAGATAACACAAAAAGACAAGTACATTTCATTAAATGTGAATCCTATGTATGCCCATTAGTATGAAGATTTTACAAAATGGTGTGGTTTCAGAAAATTGCAAAAAGGACAATGACGTGTTCATTAATTTGTGACCAGAATATTGTGTACCAAAATATCAAAAATACCAAAAAGTAAGCATGCATACATTATCTATACGTAACTCCACATATATGAATGTTGATGATCTACACATATTTAAGGTTTGTAGATTTGCAGATAAGAATTGGAAATCTATAGCTCCCACTGTTCACTTATTAGTTTTTTTAAAAACTATTTCTTCATATCATTATGGCAGCTCGAAATTATTTAAAAGATATTGCAGACTATATCCTTGGCCACAGGAATTATGCAATTGTGCGGCCGCAGAAATGTTAGCATAGTTTTAGTTTTGCTGCATTTGCCACATAATCTAGCATCTGCCACATAATATGCAGATTTTAACTCCAAAAATATTTCTTGCTCAAACGGTTCAGAAATGGTCTAGAAATGCAGCAACACATTTTGACGTGTGGCGTATGGGCCTTTAAAAAGATGTACTGGTCACCTTTCTGTTGCTTATTGCTATATCAGGGTGGTAAACTGGTACTAATGAGGTGCAGCCAAAGCACAGAAAGTGTTACCAAGTTTAAAAATGACAAAATATTGAAGTAAATCGATTATATGTGCCACATTATGCAGTATAGTTTGCATTTTCTTGCTGAATGATTTACTCAACCCTGCCTCATAATTTGGCCTTCTCCTGACGCATAATTCCAGTGGCCCTGGCTATAACCAATGGGGAGTGGAGCACTGCATGAATATGTGACAATGTCCTGGATGTTGGATTTAGATACCAACTTACATTGTGAGCAACTAAGGATGGCTATTTTTTTTGTCTAATATCAGTGAACGAGCAACTAACATCATAATGGCCAAAAAGCGCCCTTGCGATTCAGAAAGTAACACTTCTTTGCTATCTTTGCCAAACATAACTGCTTCTGGAGAAGGTTTATACGTTTTCCCTATTGCGGTACTAAAATACACAAATATTTGTTCCCCAAAAACTTGAAGCTTGAGACAAGAAAAAAAAATATGTCGCCATCCTCCGGCAGCCAAAGTCCCGCAGCAAAAACAGCTATTCCACACTTCTGGATAGATTTTATTTAACGCTTCTGGAGTATAGTATACCATCCAATTAGCAAAAAAAACATCCTTTTATAGTTAGCTGCTCTCAGGGCTTTATTACCTAAAGACGAAATCTTTTACCAATCTAGATACCAAAAAAACACATTGAGTAAGCCCCTCAACTTTTTCCAACATCTTTCGTACCAAAGGAGATTCCTCCTGCTGGTTTAGTAAACTATACCAGTTCCCGACAACAGTTAATCTTGCAACATATAATGCTGAGGCAATTTTGCCGGGAAGAATGCAAGAAATAAAAGAATGCTTCTTAAAAAAGTTGATAATTTGAAGAAATTCAAAAAAGGAAATTTTATTTGACCCCGTGCATCTGGCTTGAGCTTCCTGCCAGGTAATCACCCTGCCCTGGATGGCTAGTTGGCTCAGAACTCCTAACCCAGAGTAGTTCTATTTTTTTAATAGAGCAGAGTGAATATATAATCCTAAGCCATGGCACTCGGTTAATTTTAACGTAAAAAAAACAGAGAAATCTTCTAGCTGAAAAAGCATTGGTAAACGATATGAAAATTCTACCAATGTCTTTTAGCGGGTTATTTTGGGAATATTTGCGGTCTTTAAAAAAGCCGGAAGTTGAGATCCGGCTTCCTGGATCATTTCGCTGAGAAAAAAATTGGATTAGGCTACTGCAAATGACAATGTGATCACAACTATTATAATGGATTCCAGTGATGCTATGTATTAGGATAATTGTATTTTTTTAATCTTTCATTAAACTTATGAAATGAAATTATTTTTATGAGTTTTATATGGGTTTATTTTGTATATACACTAGAAATGTAAAATAAACACCCAACTCAACCCATTAATCAATTATTGTAAAAAAATCTCTTTCAATTCCGACCAAAGCTTCCATCACTAGTACAAAAATAATCCCTCATTCCGCTGCAGAATAACGTCTTCCCATAATAGCCTCCATCCGTAATTGGCTGGCTCCAGAATTCAATATAATTAATCTTTGCCTAGCCTTTGTTCCCCTCACCTACCCCCAACCTATACTTAGATGATACTCCATCATGCTGCTCCTTCTGTATGAAAAGGTGTGACAGAGCAAAAGCCACGTGAGCTACAAAATCTCACAGTGGGAAATATTGACGTTTCTCTGCTGCTCTTGAAAAACAGCCAGGCCTATCTCTCTGAAGTACACTTAAGTGTCATTTTATATGTTTTTCATCTTTTCATTAGAGACAGTTTGATTTGTATTCCTCTTGGGTCCTGGGTATGATTAACCAGTATGGTTGTATATCCGTCCTTCCTGCCTGGCTTCGGTTTAACAGCTATCACTATTGTACATCATCTAATTTCATTATGTAATGATTTTCTAGTTTCATGATCTCATGTAGTGGCCTTTGGCTGCTATTGTTCCAGGACTGATATCTCTCTTCAAATTATCTATGAATCATCATAGTACCTATGTAACCACATGTTCCATAATATTTGGAAGAAGTTTTATGTACTATATTCTCACTAATAATATTTAAAGACTGTACACATGGCACATATTGCATTACAATATAACTTTTATTCCTAATTTTCCAAGACAAGAGTGGCCCTGCGGTCACTCCTTGTCCACCCGGATACCCTGGCACACAAGTGACAGTGGGACTGATTTGCAAACATTTTGCTGTGCCTTCATTTTATTGCCACTTACATTACTCTAGAATTCAGGAGTACTATAACAGTTAGTGACACCGACTCATATCAAAATTAGGGGTGGGCAGAACTCACAGAATTTCACTCCATTACATGAAAACTCACTGAGATTCCGCGGAGTTCCGCAAGCAGGCGGAATCGGCACGTCGCTCTGCTTGCACTGATTTTAGGCACTGGGAGCTTGTTCTGCGCTTCATTATCAGCACGAATGACACCGCGCGGCATGCCAGAGGTCACTGCTACTTTGTTGCTGATTGATTCGATTTTCTACTCAAACTGCAGCTTTCTCACCCCGATTGGTCTCGACCGCATTGAGAAAATCTCACTGGGTGCCATCCTATCACCCGAAAATTGTGCTAGGAGATGGCAATTATCGCTCACCAACTTACTGTTGGTCACCTGTGCATGATAAAAAATAAAGGACGCATAACACGGAGTGGGCAAAACCCTGAAAACTCCGCTGGGTGGAGCGGAAGTTATTGCCCACTCTTAATCAAAATCTTTGAGAAGCAGGACAAATGAGTTTTTTGTTAACTGATGATGTAAGCAAAAAATCTAGAATAGTTTCACCTTTCGGCACTACGCAGATTAGTTATCAATAATCATGCATCTCACATTTCCAATTTCGGCCATTTTATGGGAAACCTGGAAAACCACAAGGCCGAATTGACAGAGTAGTTAGAATCTTCTAGCGCACAGGCCTAAGCCTACACGTTGTAGATATTTGTGACTGTATACGTAAATGTAAATGTAAATGTACAGGAATTTATATAGCGCAAATCACAGAGCGGTTTCTAAGCGCTTGCTTAGGGAACGCGTCCTGGTATTCCCCTGTGAGATAACCCGCTATTGCCCAGAGTCGCAGAGTGTGAACCCGTGAATCGAGTAGGCACCGGAGCGAGAATTGTCGAGTCCGTGGACATTTTTTTAGGACTCAAGACCCCGCCGAGCCGGGAATTGAACCCTGGTCCCTGGCTGACCTCTGTTTCCAGGTCTGACTCCTCTAACCAGTGAGCCACACTTCTCTACGTGATGCCGGCCACGGCGGCCAGATGGCTTATTGAAGGAAGTGCTAATTGCCAGCATGAATTACAATGCCACCAAGGCCGATTAAGCCTTTCATACACTGCAGGCTGAGGAATAGAACACAACAACTTTAAGTTTCACTGGTTAAAATTATGGGGAGAGTTTTACTTCAACGTCTAGTAAGCTGGGCGACCGATAATAACATTATGTCAACTTGCCAATATGGTTTCTGTGAAGGCCGCTCTACCATAACTCAGTGCCTTAATTTGTTTCTTATTTTGAATAAATATACTGTTGTTCAAAAAGGAGTAATTCACTTAGCCTTCATGGATCTGTCATCAGCCTTCGACTGTGTCAACAGGGGGAGGCTATGGCAGACCATGAGGGACAAAGGCGTGGACATGGGGATTGTGGATTTCCTTGCGGACCTACATAATGATACAAAAGCCAATGTGAGGTTCTCAGCGAATGGGGAAACCACAGGCAAGTTTAGCACCAACAAAGGAGTACGGCAGGGTTGTATTCTGGCCCCATTTCTTTTTAATTTTTATATAAACGACCTAGAGTCTGCATTGCAAGAGATAAAATCAGATTGTCCAAGAGCAGGAGAGAGGGGCATTCCCCTGCTTCTATACGCGGATGACGCAGTTTTAATATCACGAACAGAGAAGGGTCTTCAAGCACTGCTGAATGCTTTTAATAATTTTATGTCTGACAGGGATCTCATGGTCAATAATTCGAAATCCTACATTATGCATGTTGGCCGTCAACCAAAAAAGAAGTTTGTTTTTAAATTAAATGATGTTGTGATCCCTGTTACCAATACATTTTCATATTTGGGTGTTTTATTTGATACTAAGCTCAACTGGGCTCCACATCTGGCCAGAAAGAAGGGTGAAATGACCAGAGTGAATGCCTCGATTTTTAATTTTGCCAGTAAATTGGGGAAAAAGCCGATGGTTGCCATGATGCAACTATATAGTGCTAAATCCATATCCACCGCAGTATATGGCAGTGAGATATGGGGCTATACAAATGGTGAACAAATACAAATAGCCGAAAATAACTTCTTAAAGCGCTTGCTGTGTGTCCCAGGTAGTACACCAAACTTAGCTGTACATGAAGAGCTTGGCTGTCAGTATGTCTCAGACATTGTCGGTTTGAAACCACTGTTATGCTGGATTAAATTATGGTTAAGCCAGGATATACCCTTAACCCACCAGATACTGGAAGATCTTGTTTCAATGGATTATGCCATGTGTGTACCCTGGCTCAAATATCTGAAGTCCCAATTTTTGAAGCTTGGGCGCCCAAATTTGTTTGAAAACCCGGGGGATATAGTCAAGGGTGATGTTGCAGTAATTAAGAGGGCCTTTTTTATGAATCGTAGTGCCCTAAGAGATGAAGTGGAGCTCATGAAACCAAATGTCAGAAAGTACATTATGTTGAGAACATGTGACACTATGGAAATGTACTTAACAGGCTCCTTCACCTCCCATGACAAGTTTCTGCTGACCCGATTTAGATTCAACATCTTCCACCACATTTTAATTAGACCAAAGTTGGACATTTTTAAAAAGTCGGCAGCACCCTGTGGCTGCGACGGGAAGTCTCCACAGGACATGCTGCATTTTATATTTTTATGCACATTTTATGAATATCCCCGCAGGCGGTATCTTGTTACTCTTTTAAGAAAATTAAATTTTAAACAAATCAGACCCGCTCTTGTATATTTACAGCTATTGCATTCTGACTGTGTTCTCCAGGTGTTAGAATATTTAAAATTATCTGTGAGAATAAGAAAATGCTTAGATGAATAACTGTGATTCTCTGCCTGAAGTACCTTTTTGCACTATTGCTTATGGGCTCGACTTGCACTTGCACTTTGTCTGTACCGATCTTGTTTACTCACTCTGTCAAGAAACTCATATGTCTTATGCACTTATTTTATATTGTCTATGTAATTTTGTGATGTTTTTTCTTTTTAAATGAAATGTATAATGTATCGTACTTTTATGGATTGCAATATATCCGAAATAAAGTCTTTTTGAATTGAATTGAAGGAAGTGCTAATTGCCAGCATGAATTACAATGCCACCAAGGCCGATTAAGCCTTTCATACACTGCAGGCTGAGGAATAGAACACAACAACTTTAAGTGATAGCAACACTTACTACTTTCATAATTTAGAAATAGCCCAATTGCAGAAATAGGTTCTAAAAAACAGGTTTTTAAAGGCACAAACAGACAAACTATCACCAGGAAGATTAACCATTTTTGTTAATTTTTCGGAGTTTGCAAATTTTTCTTAACCTATTTTAGCAATTTGTCCCTTTATCATAAATCATGTATATAAACTTTTTTCTTTACATGGAGATAATTTGGAAAAGTAGGTTACTCAATTTAGTTTCCTACACTTCTTCCGCTAGTTATTTATACCTATGTCTTGCAATTGCACGTTTAGAAGGGACCAACGTGTGGAAGGCATTGCAAATGTCTCTTAATACCAAAAAGCTGGGAGTCAGTGGGTGTGGAATCACTTGCAATGCTCTCTCCCCATGGAACACGCAGTACATGTCCTCTAGGTCACACGAAAGCAGAAAGCTGTGGAAACTTGGCAGAATTTCTGCATTCCCAGGTGTCACCGTTGCCTGCTAATCTGGTGTTTCAGAATACTTGTCAAGTCGTTATGCAGGTTTTTACACTTTTACCATGTACAAGTCTGCCATCTGCCTCTAATTTATCCGTGAGCCGGCAGTCTGTTGCGGTTTCATCTATATCAAATTAGCAAAGAGAGCTGATAGGCCCAAGCAATTTAAAATGCATGAGCTTGAACACACTCTTCTAATCACAGAGAGAAAGGGAAGTCCTTGCAGTTTACAAAATGTATTTTCTTTTTAAAAGGATGGTGCATTTCCAACTGGGCCATGGTCAAGCCACATTCCATCGCTTTAGTTATCATATTTTACCTTAGTGGTGAAATCCTTTTGGTGGGGGAAGGGTGATCTCCTTAGTTATTATGACTTGACCCCCTGAAAGCCAAGGTATACTGCTCCTCATTGGCTCTCATTTGATGTGACGTAAAGAGATCTGGGCAATAAGAAGACACTACTTTTGGGATGTCCTCGTTTGCGAACATCACACGCTCAACGTCATTGGTTCTCAGGTGAAACTGCTACATTCAGGAACTCATTACTGAGCAAATTATTACTGAACCCTATCCCCATGCAATCCCACTGACAAGTAAAAACTCACCCTTTCAGAATATACTTCCCTAAGGCGCTTGTGTACTGAGCACACGCACTCCACAGTGATGGCGCGCTAGGCACAAGTTCAACACATTTAATAATACATATATAAGTAAATAAATGGACCACCATGGGCATTAATGAAAGCAATGAATAAGAGTACCTGCACCCTCGTTGGGTAGTAAGAGGCAGCCATAAATTGGATTAATTAGGCCGTCAAAGGCCTGGGCCCCGTTATTGCTGCACTAATGAGAGGTCTCCCCCTGCACCATCCGCAGTGTAGTGTTCTGATTGGCTGAAGGCCTCCTGCAATCTTCAAGGCATTTTTAATCCAGAGCAGGGATCTTGGAATATGTATGCGGTGCGGATGCCTTGCACACATTATTAATATTCATGCTAACTGCGATGGTTCATTGAAGCATAATCCAGACATTAAGGGAGCTGTGGACATGACACGGTCTGTCAGCGCTGGAGAGAATCCAGTTTTTAGAACATTTCTTATGAAACATAAAAATCCCACAAAATTTCAGAATAAATATGATCACATCCTTGTATAATGAAACGGAAGATTTTCGAGGCAGCGGGGACATTTTTCACTACACTTCATAAACGAGATGCATGCGAAGAAATGAAAGCGGGTTTGCGTCATTAAATGCTGGTGCCAGGCTCAGGCAGTTCCCGTGTGATCTGCACTGTCTCGCGACGCTTCCACGCTCACATTTATTTAGTTGAAACGTTGTGTTGCAGCTGAGAAGTTTATAGCTGCGCCGGCTTTACGCACGACGTTGACCTTGTATTTAGAGGTTACATTTTAGGAATGTTGCAAGAAATGCAATGATGAGCAATAATATAGTGCTGACCTCACTATCGCCGCCTCTGAGTTATGACGACCCTGGGGGAAGAGCTTACATTTGGCTGTCATCGTAAATCATAATTTTACCATGAATAGGTGTCTTCAGGGCAGCACACTGGCAGGATGACGGAAAGCTGAATTTAAGGTTCGCCTCGTAGTCTGCTTTGCAAGAAGACCAGAGGTAGACTATTTTGTAAGGGGCGGTGCCAGGACTGGAGCTATCAATTGTGCAGAAGTTGCAGCGGCACCGGGGCCCACGGGTCCCTCTGCTCCCAAACTGTGGCTGTATTTTACCACCTCAATAGGGACCAGGGGAGCGCTTTCCTGGCCCGCATTAGTGTCTCAACACTCTTGTTACACCAGTGGGTGGTATGTAACCTCTAACCTTACTCTTATCTCTGCTCTACACTCCCTCTCATGCTGGATAGATGTGCTCCATGTTATTGGATGTCCTTTTGTTATGTGGGTGGAACCTATAAATATTTTAATTTACAACAGATCAGTTATTACTTTTCCTGTTCCACATCTTCGCCCTCTAGGAGAAAGCTAATGAAATTGAAAATCAAACACTGATCATATGATAAAAGGAAGGCCCTGAAAGTGTTAATTTAAGATGGGTCTCTGCCACATTTTTTGAAATGACTGGTGTCTTGCTAAAAAAAGCCTAAAAAGTGTTATTTTATCTCCTTCAACAGTAGTAAATGATTGTTTGTGATTGTAACTTTAAAAGAATGTGCTGTTTTAGATTGTAAATATAGCCACATGTGTTAACGTCTTTAATATAAAAGGCAGAAAATATTGCAATAAAATAACACAAAGCTAAAATAAAACATCAAACAGATAAAGGGGCACAACACAACAAAACAGTCAAAACAGAATGCAACACAACGATCACAGTAAAAGACACCACCACAATGTGATAAAGCAGCATAAAAAATATCAGCATAAAATAACAACACAGCATATCACCATACAATAAAATGCAGCGCTACATATGAACTAACATTCAGAACCTATTTCCACCACCTCAAATCTGTTTTCATATTAAGGTGGTAAAGGTGTCTGTACCAACACTGCCTTATACAGCACCAAGGACATATATGAGTGCCGGTAAAACATATTTTGCCAGGAAAACTATTTTTAGGATCCGGCCCCTGGTCTTGTAGTCTGATCTACTTTGCGCCATTTACCAATCTACTCCATCTCTTCTCTACAGTTGAAGAATTAGCAAAACTAATAGGGCTGGACTCAAAGCGCTAACCATGCTGTGCTAGCACATTATAAGAGTACATATGGAGGGAGCTAGCAGGAGTTAACAGAGGGCTATAGTTGTAAAGTAGTCCCTTATTCAAGTATATGCAAGCACTGGAGTGGAGCAGAAGGATACATCGAAACAGCCAACAGCACAGGGTGAAAGATAAATGCTCCAATAGGTTGAGCCGAGGGATGATGGAAAAAGTCAAAAGCAAATAACTGTAAGAGGCTGGTCGAAGAATACATGGTTGCTAGGGATAGGCCATGTCAAGTCAAGTCAAGTCAAAGGATTTATATAGCGCACTACATACCCGTAGGGTTTCAAGGCGCTTAGGAGGGGGAGGAGAATTACTTAATGTTTACAATAAACATAAAAACACTTTATGGTTATTGTAAACATTAAGTCTGTTTGATAGTTGTCTAGATTCAACTCTGACCTATAAACGGGTGCAATTACTTTTTCAAGACAACATCATGAAAAGGCCTGTTTGCAAATGCTACAATCACTAATCATATCTGTTTAATCATTTTACATAGTGTTCTGTTTTAATATCATCCATGAAACAATTCTTCATATTTTTTTTGTATTCAAGAAATACATTCACAGTAGGTTTCATAATAAGAGAACTGTTTAGGAATTACAGAACATCAAGCATTGCTCTGTGCTTAAACTCCTCTGTGCTTAAACTCACTACACAGCTGTTATTGGGCGGATGGGTGAGAAGTAGTTATAGGGCTTTCACTAGTAGTTTGATCATGTCCCAATAGGCACCATACATACCCACTCACCTTGACTATCTCCTCTTTGGCTTCCTCTTTAAGACAGGCTATTTTATTTCAGTATATTCCATGGGGACACCTACATCCTTCATACAAAGCATTCACAGAAATTAGGTTTTTCTGGCATCATTAGTACAAAGCCCTATAAAAAACTGCATTTTTCATTTATTTGGAGCGATAGGGTCACTCTGCCACATGGCAATGCGCTGAATTATACCTACCATTGTTCCTTCTAGTAAAACTCAACTGTAGCGAGACATCTTCACTTCACCATATGAAAAAGACAATCAATTTAAAAACAGACTCTACTAACTATTTTAACAAAGCACATACCACATCCAATGTTTCCACCCAAGAGTGATATTTTATGAGAACGTTTCTTGACTTTGTCTTACACTAGACATCTGTCTGCCCCCTCCTACCCACTGAGAGCAGTTTATTCCCCAAAATATTCAAGTTGGATAAACCAAAGACTAAGGGTCAGATGTATCAAAGGGTTTTGCCCATTCTGTGTCTATGGGGAAATGTGTTGATACATATGGCCCTAAAACTCATACCTACAGCCCCCAGAAGCATAAGGGTCCTCCAAAGCACGTTGACCACTTAGAGAAATAATCTATCTTCTCCACCTATATCATTTCTTTATCAGATGAGTGTCATTTTTGGGTGGAACATGCTTCTATGATGTAGGCAAAGAGGTCTGGTGACTAAGCTCAGCAATCTCTTGTGTGTGTCCAATTTCTAATTTACCCATTAACTCACAATCTCCCTTCAATTTTCACTATGACAAAACTCCAGTTCAATATTGTGAAATTCCAGTTCAGTCACTGCTTGTCCAAAACTTTCTGCTTTAAATTGTTTTCCATGAACTCATAGACCTTCTCGTCCTGCAGTGAGAGAATGCCGAGAAGACTCTTGAGCAGATATGCAAGTTGCAAGAGGTGTAAAACATTCTTAAGTGACTCTTAGCAGATCTCTTCTGCATAAAGTTACATTGGTTAGGTTGTATTATGAAGTCTATTAGCAAATATTTTGATTTCTTTAATTAGATCTCTACATGATACATACATTTACAAAGGCTTGTCTCACTTGGGGATTACGAAAATAACTGACAGCAAATGGTCTTTGGATAGATAGCCCTTTACTTTACACTCACCAAACATTGAAAACATACACATCTATGGTACCCCAATCTTGTTTGAAAATGGCAGTGAAAATAAATGAAGGTTTTGGGCAGTGGTTAATTTGTAAAAAAAAAAAAAGTGAAGGGGCTCTCGACAGGAGGTAGCTTGCACCAGCCCATTTCTCCTGTTAGTGCTGCCTAAAACAGAACCAACTGCTAACCATGAATGTGGGGAGATGATGTGGAGTAATGGCAAGAGCGGCAGACTTCGGAGCTGAGGAACCAGGTTCGAGTCTCGGCCTTGGCACAACATCCTATGATTCTGGGAAAATCACTTAAACTCCCTGCAAATGAATCGGTCCTTAACTGGTGCTCATGAAACGTTCTGGTATTATTAATGAAGTGCCAGTGCTGAGTACTAGAAACCTCCGGCTTAAATTAAGCACTGGTTTATGCGTTTCCTAGTTTTCATTTGACTCAACGTGATGTAGACTCTTTATTCAAATTGATAAGATTCAATATCTGAGAGCTGTAACATTGTTAGGTCCAGCAGGAATTGTTCTAACTGCGGCCCTAACTCTTTTTCTCTCCTTCGCAGTGGGGAGAACAGCTGATAATTGTGAGATGTTCCAGAAGACTCTGCAATCTGGCAATCCCCAGGTTGAGTCACATGCTCTATATCACATATATCTAATGTTATATCTGTTATATCTGCCTCCCCTGTTTGCCTCTAGTTAAATCTTAGATTGTTTGCCTTCCCTTCCATGACCAATTCATATGCCTGCCAGATTACTGCCATACTCACTATGGAGATTTTACTGACCCTAAAATAATCTGAGGCCTACGTTTTACAGTCACTGCGATGAACAAGTTAACTATGGCACAATTAGCCAGAAAATTATATCTTCTTTATTATGACTGTGATCATTAAATAGTGCTAAAAATATTTTCTTTATGAATAATTTTAATTAGTTAGATATACCAAATTGTATCTTTTGGAAACCAAGTACCTAATACTCAGAACACTATTCTCTGCATTTAATCAATTTATGCAGCTATTAGGGGGGTAACTAATGAAGTGGCAGCTCCGTCTGTGTATCTTGCCATTATATCATTGTCTTGATTAATGTGTGACTCGACTCCTACTCCCATGCTGACAAACTCCTCCTCTGATAAGGCTTGCTTCACCAGAGTGGTATCTGATCTTGGGTTTCGGTGATATTGTCATGTACGGTGAATATTTGGAGAAATGACAATTGTTTGCACCTGAGAGATATTGTACAGTTACTGGTCTAGTGAAGGGCATTTAAATCACATTTGATTTGAATTCAAAATAAGGATTGAGGTGAGACCGGTATCAATGACTGGCTATGGATACCAAACAAATCTTTCATCTGACTTGCATTCAGAACTCAGAAAAGGAGTTGGTGTGTTTCAATATCTGGGCTCAATTTGAGAAAAATATTGTTTTGTTAATATCTATTCATGTTTCAGTTTATCCCAGTAACAATTAAAGGAAAATGACTGCATAGGAAGCATGTCCAAAACGTTGTGTTCAGTAAGATTAGACATATGAAGGGGAAGACTAATGTGATTCCTGGTCATAGGGTGGAAAATGCCTAAAGCATAAAAAAGGTAAAACGTATGGTATAATTGAAGTTCATCCTAGTGAATATATCAACATTTACACTGGGCCCGTTGGGACCTCTGCATGGCTGCCTTGACAGGAAATTGTGAAAACATTATTTGAGGGAAAAACGAATTTCTGTGCAGAATGAGATGATGTAACTAGATTTCAGGATTGTGGCTTGGGTAAATGTGAGCCCATGCTTCACCCTGTTCTTATGGAGATTTCTTCCCACAACTGAGGGAAATGTCATACAAAACACGGGTATTCAGGCTAAATTGACTGGAGATGACTTTAGTAATTTGGCATTGTATGGACCAGCGTTAGTGATCCTCCCCCCTGAAGTTGTTTGTAGAATAAATCCCACATTTTGCACAAGACTTCACAGTTCCCTTCACCACACTGTGTCTGGTTCTTCTCTATCCTTCTAAACCTCTAAGTCTTTCCAGAGGAAAGTTCTCCCCTTCAAGCAGAAAGTATTATCCAGCAGGATTAGATGAATGTCCCACGAATCAGTTCATGACCCATCTCTTTTTTTTGGGAAACAGCTCATGGATACTGTGTATGCAGAGAGAGATAGAACATATCTTCCAGTGTTCCTCCGGCAGGCAGCAGGCAGGGAAGACGTCTTCTAGTACATCAGGAAAAGAGGTATTTCTCATACTTCTTCCTGGATGATTCTAAAGTGCCAAATGAGCATGTAGGGTTTTAAAAGAAGAACTATCATGTCAATGGAAGACAATCCTTATCCAATTTCTAACACATTCCCATGCTCATTATTGCCTTTTTAGTCCCCGGATACTCATTTATAGCTACATGTATACCATGGCTGATGCCACCCTTGTGGAGAAGGACCTCTCTTTCACTTGTACTTCTACTCCCCACCACCTACTTTGGCCAAGTACATTTAAGAATAATCTGATCACCTTTTGGCGGTATTGTCTAAGAATATCACCCAGAGCAGAGGAGGTGGTATCTGGAGTGCCTTGGGCTGCAAGATGCATGGCAGTGCAACTAAGAGGTGTGAAAAAAGTAAAATGGTCTTCAATAATAATTAGGACTATTGCTTTAATGTGCATACTGTCAGAATTCTCAGCTTTTCTAGGTCATTGTTGCTGTGGTCATGTGATATGTAGATGTTTTACATTGTTCAGATGTACAGTTACATTGAAGAGAGTTGGTTGAGCATTGTAGTGGTGGCTCCTTATGAGGGCGGTCTTACTTTACAACACTAACCTACATACTGAATAAAGTGGATGCCATGTATACACCTGCACTAGTGTGTACTCCTGCTTATTCAGTGACAACCAAACTAAAATAGGTTTCTCAAATCTGATTACGTGTTTCATTTGTTAGCCTCAATTTACTTTTCTGTCATAAATTTGATAACAAATGTTACACAATTTCTGAAACTCAATTTAAGAATTATTTATCTTTATAAAGCATTGTTCAATCAGATGCATGGGTGACATGATTGTCAAAATACCCAGACACTTTGAATGTGGGTGAGGTTTGTCCACCCAATAGCATTAAAAATACATTAGCAGAGCTGCAGGCAGGTGCCCTGGTACTGAAGGGCATTCATGAGGAACTGCAAGTTTCTGGTAGGTCTTCCTATTGAGATAAGAGTGGTTGCTGAGGACACAATTGAGTTGCATTACAAAGAAGTATTAAGGGCCGTAAAGCAGAATGTGAAATAAGTAAGAAATAAAGTGCACTGGTCCCAGTACTGGAAAAGCAGAAGACGGCAAAGATCAGTACAGGTGTGTTGGCAGCACTGGGCATGTGTCAACATTTAAATAGAAAGCAGTGCTAGATTTGAAAAGCGGTGTGTTATAAGCAAACATATGTGTTGTTTGTGCTGGATTAGCAATTAATGCTGTAGATATCAGTGCTACTCCTCAGCATAGCTTTATGTAGGTCCCAGGATTTGAATATTAAGTTTGATGTAAATCAAACACTTTGTGCATTCACATGGATTAGTACACACATTGTCCACAACCCAGTTATGCTTGTAGGAATACATATTGTGAAATGTACAACTGAAAGCTCCTGTTGAGAAAGGAACGTGTGTATGTAAAATCATTCTCCTGTCAAGATATCACGATGGCATTCGAAGCACTGTATAAATGGTCTTGTAAATCTTTCTGTACCTATCACTATCCTTAGCTACTTTAGCAGAAGGAAATGTCAGCGTAACAGTGAGAGACATTTACACTCCACTGAATTTCTTTACACACAAAGGTTTTTTTTTTTTTTTTTACAGTGTGACAATAGCAAGCTCAGTGCACATCATTGTTTCCAGGACCAGTACCTTTTAGAGGAAAACTCTGTATGTCATGGTATCAGCCCTATATTTTGTAGGACGCGCTCTCCCCCCTGAGCATACAACAGGACTCTTTTTATGCAGTCGCGGCCCACATTCATCGCGGGTGCGGGCGTGAGGAGGTGGGGGGGGTGGTAATAATATTTTTTTTAAAAAGAAAAAAACATACCTGTCCGCCTGCCGGGTCCCGCCTTTTCTCGCCGCCCTCTCCTGCCTCCGGGAACAGGAAGCAGGCAGCCTCCCTCCCCTTCCCTAAGCGAATCACAATGCTGCAATAGCAGCGTTGTTATTGGTGGGGATGCCGCCCAGCCAGGGACTTATGGGGAGGCCACTTTCTCCATGTAGGCTGCATTGCAGCCTGCATGGAGAAAGGACAGAGTGCGTATGACTGGTTTGGGCGGCCCCAGAGGGCCGACCAAACTGCCATTGCGCCCTCAGGAGTGGGCACATCACTCCTCCCCTGCTCACAGAGCAGCCCGCCCTCCCACCATCCCCCAACCAAACCCTTCTGTTTTGTTTTCTCGGAATGCGAGAAGAAACATAAAGTGGTAGTTATTACCATTTTATGTTTCTGCTTCTTGCTCTGTGAGAAAGCAGTGAGTCGCTGCTCCTCCGCCCTAGTGGAGGAGCCGCCCCTATTTTTATGGAGTTGGAGACCGGGTCGGACTGGCCTATTTAGCAATCTGCCAGTGCCAGAAGGACTACTCTTGACAGATCCGAGTATGTGCTGAATTTCTGGGATGTTTGTGCGCCTCTATTATGATCTGGTGGGAGGCTTTTGCGGTTGACTTTCCTGAGATTACACCAAACATTGCCTGCTACAAGCACAAATGCATGCACTCCCAACACAAAACCTATACAGCATTTCTTCACAATTTCAAAACGGCACTGATTTGCAAATGTAAGCAACGTTTTTAGCTATCTGAATCACTAATAGGGTACTTCTATTTTGATGCCAGGGCCCATTGTCAACCTTGGTTAGGAATAGTTTTTGAGGACTTGAATCTTTTTATCTGCTTTTTCAGGCGTTTTTTTGCAGATCACTTAAATGTGAGCAGGACGTGGGTGGACATGTGGTTCAAATGCGTTCTTTAGAGCTTCGTAACTGTGTCAACGTCGATTCTTCTTTCCATAACACAATGCGCGATTCACAGGCAGATACACGCCTTAGAGAAAAGAACCCATATCATTTATTGGAAGATTAAAAGATTAAAAAGCAGAATTGCCGAGTCGCATCACTTTTACGCCTCATAATATTGTAGGCTTTCCTTTACGAGTGTCCCTTCTAGCATTTATAGGCCTGCAGTGTATGTATGTACCTGTTTGTGTGTTATTTGTACAGCACGAACCAAGCCAGAAGGCATCAGAGTGCTCCACATGGTCAAAGGCAAGGATCCAGTTAAAGATTCCTGGGAGCAGTAGTGTTGTTACTGCATTGGGATGTAATGTTCTTTTAAAAGCTGCCACGTTACTTTGTATGTTTTGTAGACTGAGTATTAGTAAGGAACTCTGCAATTCCTGCTAGGTGATTGACAAGGAAACCTTAGCTGAAATGTAACCATAAAATTTCAAAAGCAAGAAAACAAAAAGAAAAACAAAATATTGATGTTCGATATAGCAAGTCATAAAGTGCCATGACAAAAGGAGAAATGTTTGTAACAAGTAAAACAATATTAATTTACATCGTAAACATCAAACCTTTATTTAGTGAATAGAATTACATTTGTTGTAGGTAATACACGCCAAATGTAGTGTGCAACTAAGGTTGCCTGTTTTCTCTATATACAATAAATAAAAAAACACTTATCCAAGGGCAGGTCATAAATGGACCTATTTGTATACCTCAAAGATTACCTCCTCCACAGCAAAGCTAAACTTTGGGAGAACAGGAGTCTTGAGTCTAAGCAAGGACAAATGGAAAGGGGCGACCACTCGGTCTCCCCGAACGTATGGATGGGTGCCCCGATCCCCCCGGGAAACCATTTTGGGCGGGGGGGCGTGCCTCGGCTGGTATGCCCGAAGTGGCATAGCCGGGGCGCGCCTTTTCCCGCCCAAGAGGGGTTGGCCTAGACACCTACACGGAAGACCACGCCCAGTAGGCGTACCGGAGGAGGGTATACGCCCTCCCGCAGAAGGATAAATAGAACGGGAATCCGAAGAAGCATCCTCTTGTTCCTGTGCTCTGAAGGCTGCACCCACTCGTTGCTCGTGAGCCCTCGACGGAACAAGCGGCAATTTTGAGAACTTGTAATCTTGTTGTTTCTCTTTCAGTTAGTCGAAGTACGAAAGATCCAGGACCTCGTTGATCGATTAGGAGCAGAATACTCGAAACCATGGCTGGCAAGAAAGCAGGAAAGGGTTCCGAGATGGAGAAGGTATTACGCCTGTTGTCGAACCGAATGGCTGGCATGGACCGAAAGCTCGGAAAAGTTGATTCGATCGGTCGAGGTTTGTCGGAAGTTAAGAAACAGTTGGCGGCCCTGAGCAACCCAGGTCGCCCTAAGAAGGTAATAGGCCCGGCCTTGCCGGGAGTCGTCCCCGAGGGTAGGGGGAAGCGGGTCAAGAGGAGGGCGGTTTCAGGGGAGGTCCCGGTTCCTGAGGTACCCCCAGTAGCCCCCGTCATGCCGGCGGACATCCCGGTACCGACTCCAGATACAGGTTTGCCAATCCCGGTTGTGATTACTCCCGCTAATGATGGAGAGATGGCTCCCGAGTTGGCCATCCAGTTGGCAGCGGTGTTGCCATGGCTTAAGAAAAAAGCAGGGGGGGCAGTGGCCGCGGGAGACCCGGCCGAGGAGGCCAGACTAATAATCGAGCAATTGCGGCAGTCGAGAGAGGCCGCAACGGCGAATGTTCCTCTTGTTCCCCCACAGGTGGCGCCGGGAGGACCTGCGGTTGGTCGGGAAAAGGCGGCAGAAATAACGGCCGAACCTGGTAAGCACACATTGCCAATGGCGGGGGAGGGTTCATTACCTTCGAGGCGGGAAAGGGTGGCAGAGCACATCCCTTTGGCCACAAAAGAACTAATATGGGGGGACAAATATGTTAACATGTTTTCACTATTGACTGACCATCGCGAGATGGAATATGCAAAATCCCAGAAAGATTTGTGGCATCCGAGTGCATGGCGCGCCAAAATGGCGGAATTCAGGGTTGATGAGACAGTAACGAATTGGGTTAAGGCCTTTTCTATATTTATTGCAGTCATGGGGGAACGAAAGCCTGAACTGATGACCGAGTTGACTTGCTACCAGAATCGAATTATGGATTTTTATTCCATGTATGGGGGGGATGAATGGAAAGGTTATGATATGAAATTTCGGAAAGCGAAAGAGTTTGATGCTACTTTGACTTGGGACTGCCTTGACTCGGTGTCATGGCATAAGCAGCTCTTGCCAGGGGCGGCAGGTACGTCCTCACCGAGCAGGAGCGGGTCGGGGGTCATCCGTCAAAAGTCTGCGGTGCCCTTTCGAGCGGGCGCCGGTGGGGACTATCAGCCCAAGACCGGCAGGAATGGCGGCAAGCGTGGGGTTTGTTGGGGCTTCAATAGAGGCAACTGTAACAGACCGCAGGGAACATGTAGGTTCAGACATGCATGTGCGGGCTGTGGGAACTCCTCACACCGGGAGAGTAGCTGTAGATCAAAAAACAGCGGGACGGGAAGTAAAGGGGGGTCCAAGCAAGAGTGAGGTAAGACGTGGTGACCGATTGCCTACACCTATTGATATCATGGCTCTGACTCCTTGGTTGAACAAATACCCTGATCATGTATCCGCCGGGGTGTTGAGGAAGGGATTCTTACATGGCTTCCACATCCCGGCGGGGGATTTTCGGGGGGACTCCTTTTGTAAAAACCAGTTATCTGTCCAACACAACCCAAGCGTTGCAGCAAAGAGAATTGCAAAAGAAGTCAGCTTGGGGCGGGTGGCGGGGCCTTTTCATCGCCCGCCGGTGGCGGAGTTCATATGTTCCCCGTTAGGGGTTGTCCCGAAGAAAGACCTTGGGGAGTTTAGACTTATTCATAACTTGTCCGCCCCAAGGGGTTCCTCGGTGAACGAAGCCATTGACCCGGAAGTTTGTTCAGTGCGGTATGCATCGTTCGATGATGCCGTGGCCATGTTAAATCACCTGGGCCCCGGGGCGCTGATGGCGAAATCAGATATCGAATCGGCGTTCCGGTTGCTCCCGGTACACCCACAGGATCAGCGCTTTGAGGTTTTGCATTTCAAGGGAGTTATTACATGGATAAATGCATGCCGATGGGTTGCTCCATTTCTTGTGCTTATTTTGAAATGTTCAGCTGTTTTCTACAGTGGGTTTTCACTGAGGCCACGGGCCATAAGCATGTGATGCACTATTTAGATGACTTCCTGTTTTTGGGGGCAGCCGGGGATACGAGTTGTGCGCAGGCGCTGCAGGACTTCTGCATCCTCATGCGGGAGTTCGGAGTCCCACTGGCACCAGGTAAGACGGTCGGACCATCTACTTCACTAGAGTTTCTGGGAATTGAGCTCGATTCGGTGGAAGGATGTTTCCGTTTAGCGATGGAAAAGGTAGCCAAATTCAGGGCTTCCCTGATACAATGCCTGGGCAAGGAGAAAGTGACCCTGCACCAGTTACAGCAAACAGTGGGTCAGCTTAACTTTGCCTTGAGGGTGATGCCAATGGCCCGCCCCTTCTCACGCTCTATTGCACAAGCTATGGTGGGTCTCAAGGAGGGACACCACCGTACGAGACTGTCGGCGGAGGTTCGCCAGGATATGCGCATTTGGTTGGCATTTCTGGCGGACTTCAACGGTCGAGTTGTGTGGAACAAGCTACCAGCGTCTTCAGACGAACTTGGTCTGTGGACTGACTCAGCTGGGAGCGTGGGATTTGGCGCCATCTTTGGTAACCGATGGTCGGCGCAAGTATGGCCGACGTGTTGGCACTCCAGCGGTCTCACAGGTAACATTAGGTTCTTGGAGTTATTCCCCATTTGGGTTGCTCTGATGGCATGGCCAGACGACTTCAGGGACCGCTCAGTGGTGTTTTGGTCCGATAATATGACTGTGGTCGAGTGCATTAACCAGCAGGCAGCCCGCTGCAAGTGGATCTTGAGATTGTTGAAAGAAATTGTACTACTTTGCATGAGATTGAATGTACAGTTCAGGGTGAAACATGTGCCAGGCGTACTGAATCATGCAGCTGATGCACTCTCTCGTTCACATATGCAGGCGTTCAGGGGCTATCTACCCACAGCGGACCTAGTTGCGGCACCATTCCCCGAAGCGCTATGGCAAATCGGTGCTCCGGATTACAAGACCTCTTGGCAGCAAGCTTAGCCCCCAGGACAAGGAAGGCATACGAAGGAGCGTTTCGTTCCTACTGCACATTTTTGGGTCCAACAGGGAGACAGAGCTGGGGTCAGGAGGAATCCTTCCTGGGGTTCCTGGTAGCGCTGCACAGAGAAGGCCGATCAGCGGCAACGGCCAGTAGACATAGGGCGGCCATTTCATTCATGGCACAGGTGCATGGCATAAAAGACCCGACGGGTTTCTTTTTGGTTAAGAAAGCCCTTCGCGGCTGGCAGCGCCTTGAGGGTCGCAAGCAAGATGCGAGGCACCCGATTGGCTTAGACAGGTTGTCTCTACTCGTAGCAAAACTGGACGAGACGTGCTCCTCCCATTTCGAAGCAGTTCTGTTCCGGGCAGCTTTCGCATTGGCATTCCATGGGGCTATGCGGGTGAGCGAACTTGTCGCAAGGAACAAGAAAGATGTTGAGGGAGGCTTGTGCAGGGATCACGTCCAAATTAGGGGTGATTCAATGGTGATCTCGATAGCCAGGTCCAAAACTGACCAGGGAGCTATGGGAAATAGTGTTATCGTGCAGCGCGCGCGAGGGTCCCCCACGTGCCCGATAAAGTGTATAGAGGAATACTTGGCACTAAGGGCGGCTACATGGGGGGGGGGAGTTTGCTGAGGCACAAGGATGGCACCCCACTCACGAGATTTCAGTTACAGAGGGTACTAGCACTGTCGATCGCTGCCGCGGGCATGGACCCGTGCGATTTTGGGACCCACTCCTTTAGGATAGGGGCTGCTACTGAGGCTACAGCCAGGGGTCAGAGTGCGGAGGAAGTAAAACAGTTAGGACGATGGTCCTCGAATTGCTTCAAAAGGTATGTGCGCTTGCACATGTTGTAAAGATCAATTGACATGCACTCACGCTTCTTGTCTTTTGTTTGAATTACAGTTTCGCGAGCCTGTCACGCGGGGCGGAATTTGCAGTAGACCCAGCACCAGGAGACCAGCGGTCAAGGATCACCGACTGGAGAGAGAGGGGTATGGGTCGTGGGCCACTCATATGTGAGGCGCGCCGGGGACGTATTCAAGGCAGGTGACGCGACTCACGCAGCTGGGGAATACGGGTTCAGAGTGACCTTCCATGGGAATGCCGGGCTCTGTTTTGACCAATTCGAATCGTTTTTTGAGGGTCTCTTAGGGCGGCAAAGGTCACCGCCATCTGTAGTCATAGTACACCTGGGGGGCAATGACTTGGTGACACTGGGTAGACGAGTGTTATTGGAACACATTTTGTCGGCTGTTAGCTGGTTGGCTAAAAGAGTCCCGGGGTGCACGATTGCCTGGTCCCACATGATCCCAAGGAAGGTATGGCGGGGGGGCCTTTCGGTGTCAGCACTGAACCATTCAGTGAAAAGGGTTAACAATAAAATTGGTAAATTGTTCCGCTCTTCGCAGTTGCATAGCATTCCTCACGGGTGTATTCGGGGTGATCACATGTATCTGAATGATGGGGTTCATCTGTCCAGGGAGGGGAATGACTTACTCATAGGAGACTTCATAGCGTGGCTAAGGGGTTTGAGGAAGCATGACCTTTAGGAGGAGTAGGGGGGGGCCGGATAGTCGGTCAACTATCCGGCCTGTGGCGGTAAGGTCATGATCGGTGAGCAGTAATTTCAAGGTCCCTAGAGGTGGGCACCACCCACAATGGATGGGAGCGCCCGGGGGGAGGCGGCCATTGGCCCCTTCCATGGGGAGGCGGCACCCACTAAGGATGGGTCGCCTAGGGGGAGACGGCCATAGGCCCCTCCCAGGGGGGAGGCGGCTAGATGCCCCTCCTACTAATTTCCCGGGGGCCGGATATCCGCGACGGCGGATAAAGAGTGTGGGGATGGGGGGGAGTCCACGCTGTCCTTCCTACAGATACCTCACACGGAACTCGGACGACTTTTAAGATGGCGTCGAGTGGAAAGGGGGCCCCCACCACGACAAGGGAAGTTACAGTTGGCAATGAGGGTAGAGTCCTCTGCGCATGCGCCACTCACACCGTGAGGGCGAGATTTTGGTAGTAGGGATCTGACACCGGTTAAGACCTTGCCGTTGGCCCTTAATGCTAGGATGTATAATTTTAATTTAGAATGTATGCATTTTTCAGGATGTTAGACTCAGCTAGGAAACCTTTGTATTAGAGAGCTGTTAAGGTTAGCCAGAGAACATGTCTTCATCGAAATGTAATAAATGTAAAATTGTACATAATGATGAAACTTTTATTTAATGTTTTAAATTTTGTTTCATATTTTAATAAATTCGGCCGGGAGGGGGACTCCCTCCCGCCTTCCAAAAGTTCAAACCTGTGTCCGACTTCTCCCATCCTTGGGGATTGGTGTTGGGAGGGGGTGACGGACATCCCGGCCATATGGAAAGGGGCGACCACTCGGTCCCACCGAACGTATGGATGGGTGCCCCGATCCCCCCGGGAAACCATTTTGGGCGGGGGGCGTGGCTCGGCTGGTATGCCCGAAGTTGCGTAGCCGGGGCGCGCCTTTTCCCGCCCAAGAGGGGTTGGCCTAGACACCTACACGGAAGACCACGCCCAGTAGGCATACCGGAGGAGGGTATACGCCCTCCCGCAGAAGGATAAATAGAACGGGAATCCGAAGAAGCGTCCTCTTGTTCCTGTGCTCTGAAGGCTGCACCCACTCGTTGCTCGTGAGCCCTGGACGGAACAAGCGGCAATTTTGACCCACCCACCAGCCCCTTATGGCAACGTTTGTTTAAATAAAGTTTTGCTGAGATAAAGTTTTGCTGAGAAATAGATGTATAGGCCTTTTCTCCTTTGTAGAAAAAGTAAAGGAATGTTTAAGATAAGGATGTGACTTCTGCCTTTAGGATAACGTTTTCTCTTTGTAGGAGGAGCAGTTGAGGACACATCAAGGCTATGTCAGAATTTTCTTCCTTAGTAGGTGAACAACTGTCGTATTTATTTTTTGGTCGGGCGGTAAGGTCATGATCGGTGAGCAGTAATTTCAAGGTCCCTAGAGGGGGGCGCCACCCAGAATGGATGGGAGCGCCCGGGGGGAGGTGGCCATTGGCCCCTTCCACGGGGAGGCGGCACCCACTAAGGATGGGTCACCTAGGGGGAGACGGCCATAGGCCCCTCCCAGGGGGGAGGCGGCTAGATGCCCCTCCTACTAATTTCCCGGGGGCCGGATATCCGCGACGGCAGATAAAGAGTGTGGGGATGGGGGGGGAGTCCACGCTGTCCTTCCTACAGATACCTCACTCGGGAACTCGGACTACCTTTAAGAGGGCGTCGAGTGGAAAGGGGGCCCCCACCACGACAAGGGAAGTTACAGTTGGCAATGAGGGTAGAGTCCTCTGCGCATGCGCCACTCACACCGTGAGGGCGAGATTTGGGTAGTAGGGATCTGACACCGGTTAAGACCTTGCCGTTGGCCCTTAATGCTAGGATGTACAATTTTAATTTAGAATGTATGCATTTTTCAGGATGTTAGACTCGGCTAGGAAACCTTTGTATTAGAGAGCTGTTAAGGTTAGCCAAAGAACATGTCTTCATCGAAATGTAATAAATGTAAAATTGTACATAATGATGAAACTTTTATTTAATGTTTTAAATTTTGTTTCATATTTTAATAAATACGGCCGGGAGTGTGACTCCCTCCCGCCTTCCAAAAGTTCAAACCTGTGTCCGACTTCTCCCATCCTTGGAGATTGGTGTTGGGAGGGGGGGGCGGGCATCCCGACCATATAAGCATCTTGACCCATGTCAATTTGTACCCAACTGCTTGTTGTCAAATTGTGTATGTTGTTAGTGATTCAATTAGTGTTTGGATTTCAAGTGTGGTGTGTGTGTGTGTGTATGTGTGATTGTGAGAGGGTTTGTGTGTGTGTAAGAGAAATAGGGAGAGAACGGAGAGAGAGAGAGAGACAGAGAGAGAGTGTTGATCTGTGCACATACCCATCAACGCATCCAGTGGTCTCTGTCGGTAGGTAAGGTGGCATGCGTCTGCAAATATATATGCATGAAAATGTGTGTGGAAATATGTTGGCTGTGGCAAAGACATCTGTATGCATTGCTCCTCATATCCATGTTAAAGTTTTTTGCTGGCTATCATCACCTACAGGAAGCAGTTGTAAATAGTAAACATATGATGGTGCTGTGATGTCAGTCTTTTTTAATACTTTGAGCTTTTTTGCTTTTTATATGGAAAAACTTTGCATTTTGTTTTCAACTGTATTTTGGTCTTTTTAAAGTTTTTCAGGGATGTAATATGTAGCTTTTATGTTTCACTTTGTGATTTCCAATAAAGCTTACTTTGATTGATGTTAACGTGTGCAAGCATGTTGTGCAATGTGTACAGGGACCATGTAAATGCCAAACCTATTGGCTATGTCCATCGTTCAATGTTGAGGGTAACAATGTCACTGTGCTTATACTCCTTACTCTGTGTGCGCTGCACATTAGTTGTTGCTTTGAGCAGTTTGTGGCATTTTCTTTGAGGTAAGCCCAGTCTCAGTAAGCTCTTCGGATGGAAAAAGTCTCTCACTAGGGATTTGAAGTCAAATGAGTGCTCACTTGAAGATGCACATTAAATAGAGGTTCACAGATTGTGTATATCCTGGATCAGCAGCCCTGAGCTCGATGACCCATAAGCCCCTCCTTCCACCCATGATGATGTGCGAAGGCTACTCTTCTATAAAGATTAATGGACAGGACTAAAAAAACAACAATGTTTTCCATCTCTCGAAAAAGCAGTGATAAAAGTCAATGAAAAAAACATAGGCGTTGACTGTAAGCCAGTAACTGGCAGGAACAAAGCATTTATTTTCCACAAGCCTGCACCAGGAAGGAAATTGAACATAATGGTTTCAAGTTGATGCATGGGCAATTGGAGCTATAATATTCATTTACTATACTCAAAAGCTGTAACAAAGGCAAAGAAAAATGAATGTTTCTCCTTGGGCGGTGTAGAGCTGGAATTGGCTCCAGGGGTTGGCCAGTGGCCACGCCCAAATCCTGCACACCAATTTCTGGTTCAGCGGCTTTTTGACCAAGCCCTGTGGCCAAACTGCTGCATAGTCCACTCTAGCTATGCACAGTGCCCTCATAAATATTTGTATAAATAGCTAAGATGCCTCTTTGGAAGCACAAACCATACATCTTGAGATATTCTCCACCAGTGACAAGTTGTTTCCTCGTTTGCATCATCTTGATATTTCTAGTTTGTTGTCGTGAAGTAATGCACCAGTGCCCTTGTGATGCCTATCTTATCTTTCACCCTATGCAAAATAGCAACCTCCACCTTAGGCTGCAAACATACAAATGTCTTTGATAAAGAGAAAAGGTTTGCAAAGTCATGAGGCGAACGCATCTGTTACTCTATTCCTTTCAAATTAAAATCATCTGGCATATTGGTTTCAATGTTCATTCTACATTTTCAAGGACACACCAGTGTGATGTGAAAAATGCCCTCTTGTCACTTCCCTCTGCAACTTCTCTTCCAACAAAACAGCGAATACGGAGTGACTCATCCTCGGACACTTGGGGAGCCCTTCTTGATTCATTGAAAGGGATATTGTTACTTTGTTTGCACAAGAAGGATTTCATTGAACATTGTTTTTATCAAGAGTCCTTCATCCCTTTACATTTCTACTGTATTATATGTGTTGTTTCTTCTTCCCCCTCACATTTTGTATATCTATTGATATGCACTGGGATGCCATTACATTGACATTAGATTGTGTAACTATACACTACAATTTCCATTTTATCAGCACTGTTTCACCTGATAATGGACAAGGGTGGGGCAAAATTAAGCTGAACACGAACGGCACAGGGCAGGGCCCACTGCACAATCAGTGACGTCCACTCTAATAGTAGTCCAATGATTTAATAGACGTCTCGGTCTTAGATTTCAAATTTATTTGAATGCCACAAACAGCTGATATTGATGGTGTGCAGAGTCATAAGTCAGCTGGATAAAATTCCATATTTAATAAATTAAATTCCATATTTGTAAAGCACATACACATCACCGCAAGGGTATCAAGGCGCTAGGGTTCGTTGCAGAGATTAAGCGAGCTATTGCCCAGAGTCACATGATGGTGAGCTGAGCTGCCATGGGGGATCAAACCATGAGCCCTGTGCTTCAGAGTCAGCCACACTGGCCGCTGCGCCACACTTCTATCCTAGAGTAAAAAGCTATAAAAAGCCTTGTCCTCAAGCTCCGAACAGATGTGGTGATGGTTTCCTTTACCTTGCCGACAGGTGTGGCATGGAAAGAGCTGGTGGCATTGGGCAGAAGTGAGAGGGCCAAACACAGCAATGATCTGACAAATGCAATGGTCTCAAGGGATTTCAGATAAACAGTGACCTTAACATTTCTACCACTAAGTCCAAGACTAGGTGCAGTGAATAACTGATTTGTTTCCTGTCACAGCAGTGGGAGTTGGTCATCCTTGAATGTGGCGGATGCACATTAGTAGTAGCCTTCTTCTGGGTTGGCTCTTAGGGGGTTCTTCTCTTAAAAATCGTATATTGAAAGATGACCCATATGGTGAATTTTTCTGCACAATTTCCACTTTAACGGATTAAAAATGTGGAGGTTTTGAAGTGTCACAGCGATACTTGGTCTGTCACAAATTTACATATGCCCAGGGGCGTAACACAGCCCCCCGCAGCCCCAGCTCCAGGGGGTACACTCAGCACAGCACTCTGGCTGCAGAGCTCCAAAATGAGCCCTGATGAGCCCCCTCCACATGCCTTGCAGGGAGGCCCCCCTAAAGGTTTGTTACGCCTGTGCGTATGCCCAACCCAGTTTTCAAGGCCTCCATATCTACAATACATTAAATGAACTGTAGCACCCGCACAAACACGAACTTTAGGCTTGAGCAATAAATATTCAGACTGGAGTCAACAGACAGTGGGAAAAGGCAAGAGTTGGTCTGGGGCAGAGCTATGTTCAGGCAACTTTCTCAGACTTAGGGGAGCTATTGCCATACTGTCTCCATTGAAGCAGTGATTTGTTCCATACTGCGTTCTTGCACTGTTCGTCTTGTTTTTAATTAGGTAGAGGGCATATTCCTAATAAAATTATTGCTCTGTCCTCTATCCTATTTTATATCCACCGCTTCTCCTTTTTTTGCACTGCACTTTGACCCATTTTTGGACTTCCACTGGTCACTAAATGCTTGTGGGCAGTGATCCCGCTCTCTAACAGGGTAAAATTTGGTCTCAATGATCTAGAGACGTATTACCACTGTAGGATGACCAGATGATAAAATTGATCATACAATAGTTTGATGGGTATCCTAAGAACCGAGCGGGTTCTATTCACAACCATAGACACTTCCTCATGTTCAGATTTTTGGCTATTCCACTCCTAATGTTTGCCAAGTCCATTCAACGTGATTTGGATTGAGGTTTTTCGTATATCCCTCTGTACTAGACCCCTAGGTTTCTTTGTGATAAAATCTATTGTTTAGGGGTACAACCTGGGCTAGGTCTTTAAACTCCCCTGTGACCCTTTCTTCACCTTATTGTTATAATACTGTTTCCAGACTCATCTGTATGGTCCTTTTCCATGTTGGGTCAGCTCTCAAAGGAAGGTCTAGGGAGTGATGTCACAGCACTGATGGGGGGAATGGCATCAGGCAGCCCCACCGGCTGTGCCTCGCAACAGTAACAGTCACTGACGAGGGCAGCTGAGAAACCAACTAAGAGACACGCAATCAATTAAAGGACGAGCCATGTACTAGGCATCCCTCATTTGTCAACAAGTGCCGGAGGTGGCTCTCTGGTCAAGATAGCCACCATGGGAAAAGTGGGTGGAAGAAGGACTGGAGGCACATAAGGAATAACAAGCCTTTTGATCTGTTTCAGTTTTTATTTCAAATCAGGAGACCTCGCTCCATGGGCCACAATGATGGTATCACAGGCTACAAATGGGGAAAGCCCATGATGCCTGGCTTACCTCATGTGCTGAGGAGACCACTGGTTATGAAGGAATAGTCACATGGTGGATTTCCTAGAACGTACATTAAAAACTAAAGGAGTTAGCTGTAACTAGACCATTAGAATGACTGTGCTTTCTGACCAGATGTATGAGGTACTAGCAAAATATTCTAATGTGTGTATGGTGTGCCAGCCAAACTTTAGTCTCCCTGGGAGTACTGAAGTTTCACCCTCCTCAATAAAACTGAAATTGTTGTTGCAAAGAGTGTGTTTTCCAGCACAAGATCCTTAAAAGTTGCCGAATAGGCTATAGGTATTAGCAGTAGCTTAGAAAATCTGTGTAAGCAATTTCACAAGGGCTACCTTCTTTTCTGAATGTTATGGTACCTTTCTTCCCCTCTACATTCCACATCTTTTCATTTTTACTGCCTGGTCTTTCTTATACATTTATCACCCAGAAGCTACTCATTAGGGACAGGGTGGTCAGATCAAAAGCTTCACCAATTTCACAAGCACAGAGCTACAGACAGCTTTTACAGGGTCATGCACCAGAGCAACTATTCATTTTAGAAACATTAGTGGGTCAGAAACCAAAGCTCACTGTGCAGAACAAAAACAGCAGCACAGATAATATTAAAAAGATTCACCAACATAGATGATAACCGGCCGATACACAGGTTAAAAATAATAGTTACAGCAGTTAATGTTGTTTGATATAAATTAAACTAATCCAGCATCAAGGCTCCAGAATGCAACATGGATTATCACTCAAATATCAGTTTCAAATATCCGAAATGCAACCGTTTTGTTGTTGAAAGTCAGCCTGACACTTTGTGAAACTATGTACATTTTGCTCCCAAATACAGTATTTGTATTTCACATACGCTTTCACAATTACCCCAAAATACAAATTTGTATTTGTATTTTAAAATTAACTAAACATTATATTGGGCCGAAATATCACACATTCAATTTTCAATTTTAGCAAATACTTATTTGGGCCAGAAACAATAGCTTGCCACTTTCTTCAATTCTTCACAAGTACTGCTACCATACATATAGAGAGATTCTAATTTGCATGACCATTTATTATCATCAGATGCTGGGGATGTCCATTACATAGACACCAAAGGAGCACCGGGGGGTATACAATCAGGTCACCCCCCACTCTACAGTATACAAACACAAGTAGACCTGACTGGTTCTGAACTACTAAATATATTCTGAAGACACCTGAGGAGCTTATAAAAATGTTTTCAAAACTTCCTTCAAGGCACACTACCACCAGCCTATGTGTCTGATTGTTCAATTTCAAAGAGAAGCGTAATTACACCACATATCATATGAAGGAAAGATTTGTGTTCACACAAAGTTTGTGAAAAAATGTGAGAGAGGTAAGAAAGCACCTCACAGTAGTAACACCAAGGGGGGATTGCTGGTTGGTACTCACTAGCTCACCCACTTATCATCTGTAGCTTTTTTCCACGAAAAGAATAGTGTGTGTTTCTTCATAGAATTCTCAGAGGTGAGAAAAGGGAAAGAAACCTTGAAAAACATGTGTAAATTCACTGTCAGTGCTTGTGTCACTAAAGTTCCCGCCGGTCCCCGTGAGAAAAGAAATGCAATTCTCAGTATTAAAAATGGGGTACAACTCACTTGCTAGACATAGTTTTATTTGGTGCTGTGAGTGTCCTTAATTAAGAAGAAAAAAGGTCTATTTTGAACCATTTTCAAAAGCAGAAAGCCGACATTTTTCGTTTCCACCCATTTATGCAACTTCATCAGGGATGCCAGGGTAACCAGTATTCACCTCACTTGTGACTCACACCGGACCGAGTGGTTGCTCTCATCCCTCGTACCTGCAACCCACTCTTGGGGGAATCACGCGCCAGATGGTTGCGTGTCCCCGTGATGACAGCGATAGTCAGTCCTCACCCTTGCACTCGAGCCACAAACCAGCACTCAACCCCTTACCATTACCGCGTATTGCCAGCGGCTTCGTGTTCCGTCCCAAAGATTTTCTGGGGACGCGGGCGTGTAGTATTTAAACACCGTCCTCACATTACATTAGGGATAGCCAAAAGTCTATCAAGATTGTAGCATATGCCATTGTTGGGCCACTAAGATGCCAAGGGTAACCGACATCTGATCAAGAATACACCAGTTAAGAATGGGCCAGTATTATTCAAGTGTCTATCTATCTATCTGTCTATCTATCTATCTATCTATCTCTCTATCTATCTATCTATCTATCTATCTATCTATCTATCTATCTATCTATCTATCTATCTATCTATCTATGTTATGTTATATTAATATAACTTACCGAGCGCACAAATAAACGGAGGTGTCTTGGTGCTGAAACTAAATAAGCCCAAAAATGTCAGGAACCTAGTTCTGTAATAACCTTGTTTATCTATCTATCTATCTTCCATACTGATCATACATCAGACTCTGCATTGGCTTATATTTATGTTATATACTGCTCCATGGCTAACACAATGTCAATTACTGTGCAGGGTAAGAGTAACGTAGGTATACTCCAGTGTAGATTCCCACAAGTTGTCAGTGCAGCACAATATATGGTAAAAAAGTTCTTTCAGGGTTTATTAAAGATTTTACAGCTTTACAGCTCCAAATTGCTACAATTTGTGAAATCTGACTATCCTTAACTTACTGAGTTTTCACAAGTTAAAAATATGCCACAGTATATTTATACAGATGCATTTAGCAATCATAACCACAGACAATTTAACTACATTTCGCCGTGTCCCGCAGTATTAGCAGTTTCTGCAAACTGTAATTAGGGAGAAACTGACATTGTCATGTACTGGGGAAGCGATAACAGGATTTTTGATAACAGAACATTGAAATATGGCAGACTTTATCTTGAGTCTTTAATATCATTATGTAAAAATTAACTCTACCCTGCTTACCCTGAAGGCCAACAGTTTGTTTGAAGATTATCTAATCGAAGGATTTGTGAAGGGAAATTATAATTTAAGAACATTATTTTTTGTAAAGGACTTGTGTGAGGAGAGAAATATTGAAATGTCGTGCCTCAGGAAGATAAAACTGCTATGCTGTTGCTTTTCTTAATGTAATTTCAAAATCATATTCTACTTCTGAAACCAAACAAAAAGAAATGAGGAGTCACCCGTACAAGTTTTTCTTAATATTACATTTTAAAACAAAGTGATCCCGTTTTTCAACACAAGCCTATGCATAAAAGACTTTAAAATACACATAGCCTTCGGAAAAGCAAAATGTAATTTGAATTTTGAGGTGTAAACGGTGACTTTCTGTGACTCCTGACAAAAGCCATGCTTGAAGCAATCTGTTTATTTCTTTGAGAGATTGTATTTTCCATCCCCGTTGTCAACTCATGATGTACTAGGTAAACCTGTACACTCTTTTTTATAGCATTAAGTCTGTCATTAAGATCAGAATGTCATTTCTGTGCTGTGATTATTGACTGGGATAGTAGTATACATTTCTCTCTTTTCAGCAGGAGCCTGTGCAGGTAAGAGCGGTAGGGCGGTGGGGCGCAGCGCTGGGGGGAGGATTCGACAGACGACCACGATGGGAAATGAATAAGTAATTATTTTCCCTTTGACGCCGTCTGTCGAATTCAACCACCCCCCCCCCCCCCCACCCCCCACCACCACTCTTACCTGCACGTTGCTGTCTTTTTCGGAGTAACTAATGAGGTCCTCTTTACATACTCTTATGTGATTTTGTGAATTTGCCCCCATACATCTAAAGTGGAAATACAGTGGTATTAACAGGAAGTTGAATGTTTAGAAGATGATTCATTAAAGGATGCAAAGAGTATGTAAAAGGTTTTGTGAATCTTGACATAATTTTTATCTTTTGACATTCAACTCCGGAGGATTTGTATATTTTCTTGGAAACACTACCAGAAATCTTTATTATTTGAGAAAGGTGTTAAACTATATATTCTGAATGGTTAACGTAATTGGTTGGATCTCATCTCAGTTGGTGGGTTGAATGACAAATTATGACATTAGTAATTTGGAAGGCCCACTGAACAGAAAGCACTGACAGAAGGGATACCAATGGCTGGACTGGCCTTTCTGTTCCAGCACTGCCATGTCTGTCTTTCTGTCTAATTTAGAGCCAAGAAGCCACAGTGGGTGGAATGTCCGAATAAGGTTATAGCCCTTTTGCCTGCTGATATTCCAGTCATTAAAGGATGCCTCCTGAGTCACAAGTCTTTCCCTTCAACTTGGATCTGTAACTCGGGAGAGGTCCTTTAACAACTGGCATCCTCTGAGACAGAAGGGCTATACCTCAGCTCCCTTTAATGCTGTGTATATGTGGTAGAGAGGGAAAGGAACCTTTTATTGAACAAGCACCCTCAATGTTATCATAATTGAAAATAACTGTATAGAAACGGGCGTTGCTAGTGAGAAGGATGTTGAAAAACTTTGCACACCCAACGTTGAAAAGTTAAAAAAAACTTTGTAAATTTCACCAACATCTCAAAGATTGTGAAAAAATACAATTGCATACATCTACTAGGCGTACATATTGGCAGAAGAAACACAGCAAAACCAACTTTTTACCAAGAGATATATCCCACAGACACAATCTCCCATTTTTTTGCAGTAAACATCATCTACTGCCCCAGTGGGCAAAAAATGAAAACTTTGCAAGTTTTCAAAGTGGAAATGTTGTATGCTATAGCCACAAAACAAGTGTTGGTTGACTTACAGTGTTCAAATTAGATGTACTAGATCATTGTATACAATTTTTCTAGATTCTGTGGATTGGAGCAGGGGGTAGAGTTACTAGTTCCAAAACATGTAAGATATCCAACTTGAGGCATTCCTTTTGATAGAGAACACGGAATCAACACTCTATTTAACTTATCCCACCAACAATCATAGTCTCTGCTTGCTTCACTCTGAAGTGTTCAGTCTAAGTGGTTTTGTGAAAGTAGCACATTAACATTCTTTGTAAACCTTGCACAGCAACAACTCTAGACCCTATTGTGTAAACTATTAATTATATTCATACATTGTGAAATGACCAAGGTTTTAGAGCTAGGTGCCTAATGTACAAAGGCAAGGACACAAAGTAGTTGCACTGACCACTAACTCAACTGAGTGCTACTTATACACTAATTGGTGACAGCAGAAACCCATAATTCAGAGGTGAGCTGCAAAAACTGCTTTAGTATATATGCATGGCGTTTTTTGCAAGGAAAAGGGCTTGTGTGGAATAGCAGACTTCCATCCCTATATACGCATTCATTAAATCCTGATTCTCAAACAAAAAAAAGTTGCCCCACAGTGAATGATATTGGTGGGGAGGTGGAGTTATTAGACCCAGAAAAAGCTCCCTTTTAAAAATGGTTAAGCTTGGCTATCCGCATTTGGTAAAGCCAATTGGACCAGAATAATAGGGAAGGCAATTAAACAGAGCAGAGATCAGACGAGCGAGAGAAGAATATGTTTTTTTTGTATCCTCATTCGCCACCAATCTTGCTTCAAATCACACCCTAGATGGCTGTACTCGCACTCAGCAAGCTGAGGAACATAGGCTGTTGGAAGAGGAGACCCAACCTACTAGTACTAGAGCAACTTGGGGATCAATGAAGAAACCACTGAGATGCCTCCTCTGCCAAGCTCTAAGAGCTAGGTGACTTTCATCGTGGAACTACCAGAAATTCTGGCACTGACCGGCTTAGCCTGAAGAGTCATAGCGGCATAATCAGAGGATTCAGGGGAGAGAAAAAAAAAACCTCAATACCCCATCTAAGTTGGAGAAGGTTCCAAAATGCTCTCTTCTTTTTACTGCCTGATCTGCAGAGACAAATATAATAAGGAGTAAACCTATATTGATAGGACATCCCAGGGTGCCTGTCAAAAAGTTACCAACACTTTCCCAGAAGGAAGCCAGGGCTGGACAATCCTTAAACATGTTGATGTCGGAAGCAGACACCTGACTGCATTTTTTGCAACTCACCAGTGGCCCATTTGTGATTTTTGACAGCTTGTGAGGAGTGAAGTAGGCCCTGTGGATGGTAAACAGGTGGTTTCTTTTTAACCAGGCTGGTTTCACATCTTCATACAAGGTCTTGCAAGAATTCTGCCATAGTTGGACCGAATCCTGAGTGGTTAAGGAGCCCCATCACAGTTCTTCTGCTAGATTGAATTCAACATCCATTTCTTCCAGCATAGCTTGATACCAAAATTAAACTTCCTTTCTCCCTGGGGGCTTGGTCACCAGCTGGCATTCTAAGAAACTGCTGCAACCCACGGCGTTCTTACAAATTAGTTGTGGGTGGGATTGAACCCAGCTTACCAGTTGGAGATATTTAAATTGGGAAAGACCCACTCCAACCCTATCCT
This sequence comes from Lissotriton vulgaris, assembly GCF_964263255.1. Classification (NCBI taxonomy): domain Eukaryota; kingdom Metazoa; phylum Chordata; class Amphibia; order Caudata; family Salamandridae; genus Lissotriton; species Lissotriton vulgaris. Next base: position 1,044,601,371 of record NC_141697.1, on the reverse strand, counting down.
CAAGTTGTTCCCATGAAACAAGGGTGCCTCCCGGGAGCAAGTCTCCCCAAACCTCTAGCCCAGCTTCGCTCAAAGGTATTGCCAGCCTGTCCTTAAAACTCCCTAGAGCTCCAGGGGTGTCCCAGAGTGGAGTCAAGCTGGAAAAATAACCAAGCGCAACTGAACCCCTCAATTTGGCCCAAGTTTTAGTCACCCCTTGGAGAACCTACAGCTTAACTTTTTTTTTAAACTTTGGATCCCCGAATCTGAACAGAAAGCCCTCTTCTGATAGTTTGCCCCCCCCCTAAACATAGCCAGAAACATCCCTCCAGCACCTGCGTTCACAGGCATTTTTAATAACATTCTTGAATGTGAGAGTTGGAAAGCCCAGGCATACAGCTGGAGATCTGGTAAAGCTAGGCCTCCCTTTTCTCTTCTCCGCCCCAGCTTTTTCCAGGCAATCCTAGGTGATTTGGACGCCCAAACAAATGAGTTGATTTCCCTCTGCAACTTATCGATTGTAGATTTTTCAAAATGGAGGGGAATACAATTAAAAAGGAAAGTGATCTTCAGGAGTATTGAAATCTTGATCAAATTGGTTCTGCCTAAGATGGATAGGGAAAGTAGGGCCCAAGATCTCAATAGCCTCTGACAATCCCTTGCCACCATGGCCATGTTGGTGTCGGCAATCTTAGTGATGTCTGGAAAATCATGAACTCCCAAGTATCTCATTTTGGAACTAACCTGGTGCTGATGTTGAGTCTCTGCCAGATTCCACGTCATGATTTCCATCTTCAAAGCATTAATTTCATATCCGGAGACAGAACCGAACTCCCGGGCTAAACTGATAACAGCTGGAAAAGCGGACTGTAAATTAGCAGAAAGAACTAAAATATCATCAGCGTACAGGACTACCTTCCTCTCCCACTCCCCATACTTAAAAGTCTGAATATTGGGGTCATCCCTAAGCCGTTGAGCAAATGGCTCAGTGTAAAAATCAAAGAGGGGAGAGTGGGCAACCCTGTCTGGTCCCTCTTGTAATCATGAATGGGTTTGTGATATTCCTGTTAACCAAGAGTCTGGAAGTTGAATTCTGATAAAGCAGTTGGACCATTCGGCAAAATGTTTTCCCTAAGTTGAATTTCCTCAAGACCTCCGACAGATAGATCCAATTCACTCTGTTGAAGGCCTTGGTGGAGTCCAAAGTCAGGGCTGCCAATGGAAGGGAATATGTAGACGCAAGATCAATTGCGCCAATAAAATCATAGGTGAGATCCGAAAGTGTCGGTTCCTGACAAAGCCCTTCTGATCTGGGTGGAGAACATCTCCAACCATGAGGCCCAATCTTGCTGCTAAAATTGAAGTAAAAATTTTATAATCTACATTCAAGAGTGATATGGGTCTGAATGACCCACAGCTTGATGGAGATGTCCAGGTTTCAAGATCAAAATTATTGTAGCATCATTCCATGAAGCTGGGAGCCCTAGACCGGCCTCTAACACTTGATTAAAAAGGAAGGTGAGAGTGGGGATGATCTTGTCTCCCAAAATCCTATAAATCTCCACTGGGAGGCCGTCCGGCCCGCAGCTTTCCCTGTCTTACAATGTTGAATAGCTTCTCTAACCTCAGTTTGAGTAAAAACCTGGTCTAAATGCTGTTGTTGATCGGGCTTCAAGGAGGGAAGGGGGGTGTCTCCCAGCCAGCTCTGGACGCTAAGGGCATCCAAGCATTTATCTTCACAGTAGATGTCCTGAAAAAAGGTCTGAAAAGCTTGGCTGATTTCCCCATCTTAGGAAAAGGTATCGTTAACACTAATAATTTCTTTAATATGGTTCTTCACCCGGTCCGCTTTGGATTTCCATACAAGGAGCTTGCCTGCACCCTCCCCATACTCGAAATGGGCAATTTTACTGGCCTCCCATCTACGGATATGCCTGGAGTGTAGGATATTCTCCAACTGTCCCTTTAAGCTGTCTCACTTAGCTTTCTGTTCTTGCTGGATTTCAGGGGAGGCTTGGGAAATTAATTCCGCCTCTACATCCTTCAGCTTTCCTTCTAAAGATGATACCTCCTCTTAATACCTTTTATTTCAAAAGCATGCCCTGCTGGTAATTTGGCCACACAAAAAAGCCTCTAAAGAGTCCCATACATTGGTCAAAAAAGTTGACCCTACTTTTTTTTCCAGAAACCATTCGGTTTCTTGTAGTAAAAAGGACTTCTCTTCCTCCTCTAGGAGTAAGGAGCGGTTGAACGACCATGTCCGGGTAGGGCCAGCTAAGGGACATTCCAGACTCAGCAGGATGCCTGAATGATCTGAAAGATGATTAGCTAGGTATGACATTATATTAACTCTGTCTCCTAATGAGTTACTTATCAGCACATAATCTATTCTAGATTGGTGCCGATATTTAAAGTTTCGAAACAAAACGCCTGGCAGCTGACCTGATATTTCCCTCCATATATCTAAGAAAGCAAATTGTTTCATTGCTTCTAATAAGACATCCCGAGATTTTGAAGGGACCATCGCTCTACTATTTGGAGTCTTATCTAATACAGGGTTCAAGACTATATTGAAGTCCACAGCTAGGATTATTGGTTCAGGAAAATCTAATAAATGAGAAAAGATAGTTTTAAGACAGGAAGGGTCATCTTGGTTAGGTCTATAATAACCAACCAGAGTGAACAGGTTCCACCTTATTATGACTTTAATGATGACCCATCTGCCACCTGGGTCAACCAATTGCTGTAAAATATGCTTTTTGGCTGATTTCTTAAATGTAATAAGGACTCCTCTGATATTTGCTGTCTGACTTGTGCATACATATGGGCCCATCCATCTTTTATTTTTGAAGAGAGAAACTATCTCTTCTTTAAGAAGATGTGTTTCCTGAAGAATCATAACGTGAGCTGGTGAATCTTGAAGGTACTGTATGATCTTGTCCCTTCTTAGTCTGGTTCGCAGCCCGTTAACATTCCAGGACAAAATCTGTAAAAGACTCATGTTAAGTTAACCGAGATACCCGCCAATGAAAAAGGGGATTGAATTTGGAGAGACCAGCACTTAAACCGGCCCAGTTCCAAAGCGATCACTTTGAGAAAGACGTAAGTACAAACAACAGAGAAAGGAGAATGAGGAATTCTTTTGATTTTTTTTCTGCTACACCCAACCCCAACCCCTACCCGGTGCCCCCCCCCGCTCCCTCCCCCCACATCTGGGAACCCTTACCCCAATTATCTGTACAGGTGAAGTCAAGGCAATTGCATCCTGGAGATACCCACCCAGCCACTTACACTAAAAAGAGAAAAAGCCCAATACACCAAACACAAAGAGACAAAGAAACAAAGGCACAAAAAAAAGTGTAGAATAGAGAGGAGAGGCAGAGGGACCCTATCTATTTTCCAAGGCAATCAGGGTCGGTTTGAAAAAGAGAGAGGAACTTAAGCAAGTATTCTCTTTTGCTCTTGTTTTCCTCCCTTCACCTAAAGTTGTGTATTCTAATAATTAGCCCCTCTCCCCTAAAACCCCTTACTATACAAACTCTTCCACACAAATGGAGTAGGAGGAAAGCTAATCCTACCCAACCAAATGCTGCACCCCAACCAAAATGCTGTCCCCGACTAAGCCTTCAAACTAAGCTCAACCTTTATGGACCCCTTTACTGATACTGTCAATCAGCTCATCCACTTCCTGCACCGATCTTATTCTGCACATTTTGTTGTTGTGCATCACCTTTAAAAAAGCCAGGGATTTTAGTTGGGCTACAGCACCCAGTTTCTTTAAAGTCCTCCAACCTCCTACCCAGTTCCCACTGCCTATCCAAGGTGTACCTCTAGAGATCAGACCGGATCTCAAACGAGAACTCTTTTGCCCGAACTGATTTCAGTTTCAGTGGTGAGTTAAGGATTTTGTCCTTTAACCCCTCCCATGCTCATCACGAGCTGAGCTCGTCATGAGCCACGGCGCTGCGGTGCTCATGATGAGCTCAGCTCATCATGGCCCGTGGAATGCTCAGGTGCGGGGATAATTTCCCTCCTGTGCTGAACGTTCAACGGGAGCCAATGCACCTGTGACGAGCTCAGCTCGTCATGAGCACATGAGCACCATGCCTCATGATGAGCTGAGCTCGTAATGAGCATGCGGGCGCTGTGCGGGTCCCCCTCCCCCCAGCACAGTAGGTGAATAATCCCGGCAGCGAAGGGGTTAAGGCAAAGGTAAGGAAATTAATGAGGATCTTTCTGGGTTCAGATCTAATAGGGTTCCTTCGAAAAGGATCCCTATGCACCCTCTGTATATCCTGGCTAAGTTCCTCCTCTGAGTCCTTGAGCTGTAAAGAGGTCGTAAGTAAAGAAACAATATAAGATCTGATGTCGGAGCCTTCACTGCCTTCCGGAAAGTTCAGTAAGCGTAGATTATTTCTACGTGCATTGTTCTCGAGCTTTTCCATTCTATCGCTAAGGTCCACACTTTGTCTCTAGTATTTGAATGTCCAGATTTGCTCGCCCAAGATCTTCGTTTGATAAACCAACAGTGTTCTCAAGAGTTACAGTCCTGGAATTTAAGAGATCTACTTTTTTTCCAGGGATTCACAAAAATTCCTGATTTCCCCTTGATTCACTGCGGACACTGCAAAACCCTTTTTTATGTCCTCAGATAATGTAGCAAAAAGGGCCTGAAAGCCCGATTATGAAGATGACAGTGCAGCAAGTGGACCCCCCACTTGCTCCCCTTCAGAACTGCTGTCAGGTGCTGCCAATAGCGGTGGCTGTGATAGTTGCAATACCTGGCACTGTGGCACTATCTGGGGTTGGCACAAAGAGAGGTCAGCATTTAGGCCATTCCTGCCATTTTCGCCCCCGAAGACTCCCCTAGGTCGCCTTGGTGGGAGACCAAGTCACGTACTGGTTCCATATTCCTCACAGAGACTGTATTTGATTATACGGTTAATGTTGTGAAGGTGTTAAGGCTTACTAAGCTCTGCCCTAAAGGTTCAGTTTGTGCACTGATAACCAACACCTCTGGTTGACTCTGAAATAGGAGCGTAGCGACGGAGTCACTCTAACTGAGGTGTTGGCGGGCTTACTTTTTTGCCTCTTGGGTTTATGTACCTTCCTTTGACCTGATAAGTCTGGAAAGCAAAATTGCTGCTTAAAGTCGCTATTTCATCCGAAGGCTCTGTCCCCCCAGAAGTAACCTCAACTGCGGTCAAATCCTGAGAAGCCTCTTCGCCGTTCATGAGGCTGCCTATTCTGCCAGAGGTATTTTTTCTGTTTGTTAAAGCCTGTCTACAGATCCCTGTAGCTCCTCTCCTCGGCTTTTTTTGACTTTTCCTGCCATTGATTGCCGCTGGTTGCCATGTAGTATTAACAGGAGGAGAGACCTCCTGTATAGCTAGAGGTAACTGGGGGGTTTGACTGCAGGGGGCAAAGACCCCCAATGAATGCTGCTTAGGTGAGAAAGCAAAGCCCCAGACTCTATTTCTGCCCAGGTGCCTAGCACCGGTATACCAGCAACAACCTCGCCGACCTTACCGCTACCTTCCCGTGGGAGTCCTCCGCTCTGTTCAGCCGCTTGACTGAAAAAGCAGCTGATGCTGGCTCTGCCGTTGTTCCCCCAAGGTGGCTTTGCGCCACCACCTTGCGTCCTCTCCGTAGCTCCAGGGCAGCTTCCAGCCAGCAGGGCGGTGTGGGTAGGCATCTACTCGCCTCTCCTCTACACATTCCAAGCCGCTCGAGCCGGATACAACTTAATCCGATGACACAGTGACTGGAGAGAAAAATCACCGCCTCTGCAGGTAAATAGAAGGCGGGTATTCAAGTTTTGGGTTTCTCCGTCTCCGTTTTCACTGAGTCTCTGCCCTGGTTTCAATTCATTAGGTGGCTGGAGCGGGAGCTCCGGGTGCTAGAGGCTACCAGCGAGCAGCTGCCATGTTCCCTAAAAACCCAGAATATGGTTAAGAGAGATTTGTGGCCCTACTCAGCAGCCAGTCTCATCAGAGAGGGAAGACGGTATCACTAGATAGGAGTGTTATCATGCGGTACACAGCATGCTTTAGTTTTATGCCTGTTATGAATGCTTTAGGTGGTGATCATTAGATATTCCTCAGAATAGTTTTTAGTTTATTCTGTAGTGGTGTTTTAGGAGTGTGCACATCAGGGGCAGTCACGCAAGGCACTTTCTGGCCCACATAAACTACACATCCTGTGATCTCTCCAGTTTTTCTTATTAAGACAGTATCTAGGCAGGAGCAAATATCTGAGCATGAAGGGATGTACAGAGATTACAGTTGCTTAGGATTCAATGCAGTTATATTACTTCTACAAGTTGCATTTAGTAAATGCATTCATCCATCCATCTGGCCTTTACATTAACAGTTTCTCAATGTTCTTTTATTAAAATGAATCAACGACAGCCCCACATAAACAAGCAATGCCCTTTGCCTGTGTTCTAAAAATGGCAACAGATAAACAAAAGGGTCAAGGGACTGATTAATAGGCAGGCAGAACTCCAACACTATTCATAAACTTACACCAGAGTACATAACATAGTACTCCTGTGGTACTTTTTGACATACTCTCTCAGTGCTTAATTTGAGCCAGTGTTTTCCAGTGCTCTAAACTGGCACTTACTAGTCACCACTATCAATTATGGCAATCTGCCACTTGGTGGAGCTGCTTGTCTAATTTAGAGACAAGCACAATAATAGTTGTCTATTAATGAAATATACTTTGAAAATTGGTAATGCCTGCCACTCAAGCCATTCATATAGCTTTGTGGGCCTACAATAGTCTGATTTGCCGCACTTAGAGGAGGGTGATGTTTATGGCAAGGGCAACAGGCGGTGCAAGCTGTGGTGGACTCCTGAGGAGGGCAGCAGCACTTTTTTTCCCTCACAAATTAAGCACTTCTCACATGCCTTTGTGAACTGGCCTTAAAACATCTATAAGGAGACTATTCAGGGGGTGATCATATAAAATTAGCATGATTAGAAAGGACTGCGCCCTTTTTACCCTTTTCACCCTTACACTAACTTTCGGGAGGATTCAATTAGAGATGTAAGAGTACATAAAAGAGGACTCCTGTAGTACTACTTCCCATACACATAACTGCTTTTGGGAATTGTCCCCAATATCTTGTAATTATTCTTACTTTAAGAGAGTATGCTAAGTTTTATAATGGGTACAGTGGAATTCACGCAGCTCAGAGAGATTTCAATTATTTTTTTAGGTATAGAAGCTAATAAATGACAAGTTAAACTTCAGTATGTAGCATAACAAAAAAACTTTAAAAACATTATCTTACAATGATAGAAGAAGTGGAAACAGTGACTACAGAAGTCTGTTGCTTGAAGCCCAAATCTGATCCTGTTTAGATTACCATGCTCTATTATTGGCACATATATCAAAAACATGCACGGTTTGAGAATGTGAATGCAGTTGCCAGTATAGTAATTAAAAGGATGAATAACTGGATAGACTTAAATCCATAAACCAAATTTCAGTTTCTGTCTGGTTGAAGTTCTTCTGTCCTTCACCATTCACCGATTTAATATTTTCTGTGTTTATTTATTCACATATTTATTTCATTTGCATTTTGTAAAGCGCAACGATTGTGTGCCCTAAAATGGAAATGTTTTAAAGCATAAGTAAAGTGGGCTATTGCTCACGGCCACCATCTTCCGAAAAGTAACTTGCTCCAGCTCACCTCTGTCTATTTCTATAACCCAGCCTTGCTCCTTCTGTCTGCCTTCCTCTACCTTTAACTCCATCTCTTTTTGCCCAGTGTATTCTTAACTATTTTTGGGGCCCACAGAAAGACATATCAGCTGTTTTTTTATGAACCTTGTTTCTGAAAGTTTGTTTGCCATCAGGCAGACTTCAATTAGCATATAATGGTTAATAAAATGTATCGTTGTTACAAACAAGTGCCCCAAAATATGTCTTGCCTGGGGCCCCACAAATTCTTAAGATGACACTCTCCTAAAATCATGTGATTGTTTCAACTGAAGAATGAATAACCTTAAAGTTTAGGAAGTGACACATTTTCGTGACTTACTTCGAGTATGATATACAGTCATTGTTGGCAATTAATTCTACCAGCAAATACCATTTTGGGTAGATATCAAATGCCTGGCAGACCTCAATAGAGAATTTAGCCTTAATAATTTGAGAAATAGGCAACAAAGTCAGCAATTCCTAGTTTTTAAGGAGAAGAAGGAAAATTAGGAGTTATTAAAAAGGAGGCGTACAAGATGAATAACATCTATAAGAAAACAACAAGAAGATAAGGCTGCCCTTCATTAGGACACTAGAACAGGCTTCTCCAAAGAGTAGCTTGTGAGCTACTGGTAGTTCTCCAACTGGATGTAAGTAGCTCTACTGTGTGTGGCCTATCCTACTCAATACCTCGTTTTTGCTTGGTTGAATTAATGTAGGTATACTAAAATTAAGAATATTTATTAGAGACAAAATGTGTTTCTTTTCAGTACTCCTATACTAATATTTAGATAAATATAGCTGACTTTCCTAAATATATGATATATGAGTAATACATCAAGTGGCATGGGGAGAATTTTTACAAATGTTATTACCTTGATACCAGAGGCGTTGCAGCTCTGTCTGTGATGCATTACTCATGTAGAGGTGTTCCCTATTGGCAAAGTCTTTTTTACATTACTGCCGCCAACCACTGTACTGAGGTGATCACTGGTAGTGATCTCACATATGGTGGCCACTAATGTAAACTTGTCTAATGTGTCACGATTACAACATTAATATTATTAGTAGCTCTCTGTGGCAGACGTTGAACATAAGTAGCTCTTATTACAGAAAAGGTTGGAGAACCCTGCCCTAGAAGATTCTGAAGGATAATATCTACCTCATGTAGAAGCAGAATCAAACCTAAATTTACCCCTATCTCAAGTCTGGATTGGTCCTCTTATCTTTCCAACCTATATGCCATTAGCCCCCAGGGGTAGAGAATGTACAGCTCCAATTAGCTACTTGCACGGAGGGAGAGGATTTGGAGGGCTCTGCGAAGTCCCACATTAAGGATAATATTCAGCAGGTGAGAGCATCTGGGGATAAGGGTCCGGACCAAACCCCCACCACAATTATAAAGTTGGAAAATAACCTATAGTCAGATTATTTTGCTTCTCTGCTCAGTTACTGTTACTGATTCAGCACTATACCTACTTTTTGGAGGGAGTATTATTTTATCATTACTTAAGATGGGTTCGACTGAGCTACCAAGTAATTATAGGAAGATAAGGCTACTTGATTTAGTCAAGACATTTGCAAGATTGGGCAGAGGTCATCAACATCATTTTATGGAAGCATGCAGATTTTAAACCAAACAGTTCCACTTTGGATAATATTTCAGCCCTGCAAGTGATTTGGAGAAATATGCGATGACGCAGCTAATACTGGACGTTCATGGCCTTCTTTGATTTCTCCATGGTTTTTGATTGAGTAAATAGACCCACTCTACAGATCGCTGATAATTTGGTGGATCTCATATTAGCACTTTATTCTTTCATCTGGTGCCATGTACAACTAGAGGGGTGAACGTGGATTATCCCTAAACATTGTTAGCAAATAATTGCCTTAAGCAGGGTTACAAAACAACAGTTTGAATGAGGGTCTAAGGGCATGTTTAATGACCATCAAATAGACACAGGCCCCAAGGGATACACTATAATAACAAAAAGTGTCTAAGGGTCAGACAGAGCAGAGGGAAGCCTGGGAGAATCGACGGACAGAGTGGTGCTCCACTTACCTGCCCTGCAGACAGGTGGGGTGATGCATTATCCTCCTACCAAATAGTTCTTTGGAGGATATTTATTATGACCTGGAACCAACAGGTAATATGCTTTATATTTTTTTACTAATTTTGCAGTAGCGAATATACTGGTCCTGAAGAAAGCAGTGGCTAAATAGCCGCCACATATGCTGAAACATGTCGGCCTTTTCTATAAACAGATATTTTGTTAAATCTGGTCACAATTCATACTGTTTTTAAATCTTGGAAGATTTGCGAGATACTATTAAAATCCCCCTTCTACTCATTTCTATCCAATTTTATATACCTCACCTTCTCACTTTTTTCACTCATGCACTGCAAATCAGTTACCGCTTCATACACTCACTTTGGTACTTCCCACCTACACATACAGCTATCAATGGTTTAGCACCAGTCACAGTAACATCTAGTGGCTGACAGCATACTCTTCTGGGTATAAGGAGAACCCATATGATGACAAAGGGCGGTACCGAGCGGGAACTGATGGGTACTTTTTTACACCCTAGAGATACCATGTTGCGCCTTTAGGACACATTGGTGCACCCCACTCCCCTATCACTACCTGGTCTTTCTATTAGTTGTGTCTCGGACGATTTACCTACGTAAGCAGGGTTGCCTGTTACTTCCCTTATTATTTTCCCATTAAATTTATGAATTGCCACTCGCTTTGAATGAATTACGAGGAGATTCTCAAAAGTTAGGTCATATATAGTCACACTGCATTATGCACATGACATTGTGATTATTGATCTAACCCCTAAGGGTCTGCAGAAAATATTGGATTGTCTGAATAAATATCCAGTCATTACTTGAAAACTAATATTAACCCCTTCCATGCAGCCGCGATTCCCCTGGTGTGCTGTAAACAACACGAACAGGGGCGGGCCGTGACGAACCCCAGCCGTCATCAGCACACGAGCACCGTAGTGCATGATGGCTGGGGTTCTTCATCAGCATGGAAGGGGTTAATAAGAGTCAAGTGATGTCTTTTCAAAGCAAGGTGTGTGGAAAATTGAGAAACAATGCTTGTTTTTTTAGGAAGTGTCTAATTCAAGAGTGAATACATATCTGTATTTAGGAAAGGTATTTTTTGCTAACCTATGGGCAAGAGATCACATTTCTCATGTCTCTGGTAAAGCGTTAGCAAAAGCAAGTGTACTCTTAGTACTTTATAAGATTTTAGGTCGAAGACATTTTACCCATTTACTTTGTGTATACTTCAAAGATTCTCCCTAACTTTACTTTACGTCACTGAAGTTATTGATGTGGAACATTGGAATGTTTTTAATAAAATATAGAGAAAATATTTTATAAAATGTGCAACTTAAATACACTTGCTACAGTTGAAGCATTTTGCTTCGAAATAGATCTTTTTTGAAGAGCATACGTGAGGGGCCTGGCTGCCAACATTCATTGGGGGTCACAAACTGTTGATTAGTACAGAACATTCCTTTAGAGATCTACTCTGTTCAGACACATTAGATCAAAGCAGGTAGGCCATTACTTTGTTTAATAATTGTAATTAAGCACTTATGCACTTTAAACTGAGCTGACGAGAGCTCAAAACGATGTCTTTTTTTGCACTTAAGAACTTTTTAAAACATAGTGGTAGGTCCTCTTCAGTGGAAAGAGATTTGATGATGTGTAGGGAAAAAAAGATGGAGGGGACAATTTCTTGTATCCGGGCACAGCCTCAGACCTACTTAAAAGGGAATTTGGAGCATAGCATTCGCAGTGCTTCCCTCCTGTTTCATATGAACACCTTACTATTAAAATATGTTACAGGGGCATCTGAGTGGGTTGCCCCGGAGAACAGTGTGTGCAATCTTTGTTTGATATCCAAACAAGCTTTAGAGCTCATCCTATTTGTATGCAACTCACTTCATATTCGTTGCTGTTGCTTACTGAAACCAATGTTTATGAAACATGGAGCCAATGCAATTTCTTTTTAATCCAGTGAACGAAATTATGTTGTAACATTTTTAAATGTTTACCTTCTTTTAATGTTTTTAAACCTATATTGATGATATTGATAATGTATTGTGCATATTGTGTAAAGTGAATCTCATTGTAGATCTGTATCTTTTTAAATAAATTGGAAATGGACTGATATTAAATGATAATTACAATGCATCTCTTTAATAGACTTATCATCTAAACGTATCTTATCTTGAGGTATCAACATGACTGTGGTACTTTAAAGTGCACCATTTGGCACTATTTAAATGCCTTCTTGCAGAATTCCTAGTACTAGCTGAAGAGTGCCCAACTCATCTTTGGGCAAATCAAATAGGTAAATGTGCTTTGACTTGCAACTGAGCATTGGTGAGAAATGTCTGCAGCAAACAGCTATGAGGAGGGAATGTCAGGTGATGGACTTTAAAGCAATAACATCAAGTGAAATGCATTTCAGTTTGAAAGTTGATTGGCTATTTCCATTTCTCCCTGCAGACTGTCGCACTTTTTTAAATGACTTCTTTCACAGGAGCAGAAGAAGTTCAGAACATTCGCCTGATCTATTATTGGGAAGAGAGCTGCTTTCACATAAATACTGGCTCGAACAGAGGGACATTACGTATCTCGATATGCCCTCAGGAAGGCTGTGAGTGTAACCCAAGAAGCAGCAATTAAATCAGTGGTATAAAGATATCACACAGTTTGATTCAGTGCCTCAAATCTCATTGCTTCTGGATAGAAGACTGCCTCTTGTAGTCCTTCTCACAGTGTTGCTTAACCTAAAGCCAAACAAACCTACAGAATGATAATTTCACTTCATACCGGACTTCTGCCTTTTCTATACACTTTAGTTAAATGGTTTTGGAAGCTGGGGTTCGCCCAAGCATGGTTTCAAACTCAAATTTTATAATACATTGGAGCCTGCAATCCCTGTTCAAAATGCAGTCAATGATTCCCTTATAACAGTAGAGTTGTCACATCACTAGGCACCAGCAAAAAGAAAAGGACATAGCTTCTCGACTGGAATAAGATATTAGATTTGAGTTGTGAGGTCATTATGCATCCTACCAGAGCCATCAGTTAAAGCAACATGCAGGTAACAGAGCACATTCACAACTACAGTTTAAAGAATGAAAACAGGAGTGGTCTTCTAATTCTTCTAATTTGTTGTTCTAAACTGAACAGTGATCAGCACAAGGGAAATATGTATGATAATGTTTATTTTTTGCATGTTATAGGTCATAACGCGTAAGATATAATTTCTGCTGAGCTACATTATACGGTTTCTAATATCGTTTTGCAACAAATTGCTATCTGCTTTTTTGATGTGTTTAGTTTCTGCTTTTAATCTTCATGTCTACAACCATACTACCTCTTTTTCCTGAAACAGCCAGACACCAAGGATTTAGACAGTTTGTGGGAAGAGTAATGGTGTTACCATGTATTAAGATAAATCACGCACCATCTGCCATACATTAAAAAGATAGTGAAAGTCACTTTGCCTTGGAGTACCATGGCCTTATAAAGGAGCTCAGACTCGTTCCTCTATATCAGAGGTCTTCAAACTTTTTGATGCGGAGACCCCCTTGTAAAACCTTTTTGGGTGTAAGGACCCCCTTCCGACAAATGTTTCTAGAAACTGGTACTCCTCCATCAACTTTTGACAACCATAAATGCGCGTGTTAGACCTCATCACATCCATCCATCATTCATCCACCCACACTTTCACACATCTATCCATCCTTTCATCCTTACATCCATCCTTCCATCTATACATCCATCCTTCAACCATCCACCCTTTCATCCTTCCATCCATACATCATCCTTTACCCATCCAACCTTCCATCCATCCACCCATCATTCATCAACCCACCTTTTCACACATCCATCCATCATTCATCCATGCAACCTTTTATCCACCCATACATCCATCCTTTTATCCATCCATCCATCCTTCCATCCGTCCACCCTTTCATCCTTCCATCCATCCACCCTTTCATCCATTCATCCACCCTTTCATCCATCCATCCTTAATCCGTCCACCCTTTCATCCGTACATACATACATCTATCCTTCACCCATCCACCCTTTCATCCTTCCATCCATACATCCATCCTTCATCCATCCACCCTTGCATCCTTCCATCCATACATCCATCCTTTACACATCCACCCTTCCATCCATCCACCCATCATTCATCCACCCACCTTTTCACACATCCATCATTCATCCATGCAACCTTTTATCCATCCATACATCCATCCACCCTTTCATCCTCACATCCATACATCTATCCTTCATCCATCCACCCTTTCATCCATGCATCCACCCACCCTTTCATCCATCCATCCACCCATCATTCATCCCCCAACATTTTCACACATCCATCCATGCATCATTCATCCATGCAACCTTTTATCCATCCATACATCCATCCTTCATCCACCCTTTCATCCTTCCATCCATCCACCCTTTAGCCGCCCACCCTTTCATCCATCCACCCATCATTCATCCCCTACCTTTTCCCACATCCATCCATGCATCATTCATCCATACAACCTTTTATCCATCCATACATCCATCCTTCCTTCATCCATCTACCCTTTCATCCATCCACTCATCATTCATCCACCCACCTTTTCTGTGCCTCTCTCATGGGGGAGGGGGGTCAGTATCTCTGCGTCTTCTTCCTTCTTTCCCGCACCTGTCAGGGCATCTCTGTGCCACTCTGCTGGGGCGGGAGGGGGGCACACACAGCTCCAGGCGCGCAACATCCATTATACTCAAAGGGCTACACTACAGCCTGCTCCCCCAGACCCACCCCCACCCACTTTTCCCCCTCCCCCAGCTCGTGTGTGTGAGCCCGGCTGAAACCGTTTCAGGGACACACACACAGCCAAATCTGAGTACTTGACAGGTCTTTAAAAGACCTTCTACATGTTAATGAGCTTTTGATGTTTTTCACACCTCGGTGTGAATTAGGCCTCCGCCAGGAGCACCCTCGATCAGCCCAACGCCAGGAATTGAATGCCCCTGACAGAATCTGCGACCCCCTTCCAGGGACTCCACGACCCCTCTGGGGTCGCGCCCCACAGATTGAAGACCTCTGCTCTATATCGACATGGAACTCTTCGGTGACTGGCAATTTGCTTATAATATAAGGTGGAAGTACTTTGTCAAATATATATAGCTTGGCACTGAATGTTTAATCACTTGTCCATTCTGCTGGAATATTGTAATAAATTTGCCGTTTCTGTTTGGTCACTCTAGATATTTCACCTTTTTCTGGAACCTAATTTTGTTGGCTTTAGGACTGTGCATTTTACTTTTGTTAAACAACAGTAAGTTCCTTTGCTTCCTTATAAATCATGTTTTGTACAATGTAATACACTATTTTGCTTATTTAACTTCCCTTTAGCCTCTTCTATGCTCCTGACTGCCCCCAGCCGTTATGAGTCACGGTGGGCAGGTGCTCATGATGGCCGGTAGCCGCCATGACCACGCTCGCGATTGGAATGTCCAGCACTGCGGCGGAATTTGCGTCGCAGTGATGAGGTTAAGTCTATTGTAAATAGTGCTTAATGTGCATCTATGATAAACAAAGGTAAATGTCATTTGGATTGCAGTGTATATTTACACCACCCACATAAGAGACAAAAAGATATTTCTACAGAAGAACCACTGTGCTCTGGCAAGACTGCAGTGACACATGGCATGGAAAACTGCCTTTGTCACATAGAGGAAGCTTATTTTTATGTATTCATATTTCACCCTTAAAATGTGCTGTTAATCTCACAGGGAAGGATGCTAATATATACACTTTGGGCACCTTTCACTTTTCCTGTATCTTTGATGCTGACTGTTTGACAATTCTTGGCCTTATCTCCTCTTTCCTTTTTGGCCCATCTGTGGCAACATACAATACACTTTGATACTATGATACTAAGGGCCTAATTATGTGTCTGGCTGTCTGAGGGGCGCCCGACTCGTGGTGGAGCGGTGACAGCCCTATTACGAGGTGGGCAGTGGGACTGCAAGTGGACCGCTGGCTCTGCCAGGGAACCACCATTCCCTGGCGGTGCTGTGCTGGTCAAGGACATTGAAAGATGCAGGTTTTGCAGCTGCGGCACCGCCATGCCTATTACAAGTTTCAGAACCGCCAGCATTTTCATGGAGGTCTTTCCTTCATGAAAAGGCTTGCGGTGCTGAAACAGCCTTGGGATGCATGCAGGAGGGGATAACATGTGCCCCCTGTGTGCATGCGCCCCAGTTCCTGCACTGAATGTACTTTGCAGTTCATGCCGTGCAGGAACCTCTGTGTTGTCCCCACCCCCGCCATTGAACGAGGCACTGCTGTGGGAACCGCTACACTGCCCACCCACCAGAACACAAAATTACTTGTAATCTGGCGGGCAGGTGGCAGTGACTCTTGGTGGCGGGCCGCCTGCCCTAGCTTCACCAAAAATCATAATCGGGCCCTAATGTATTATTAGATTCATGAATTATACCTTTAGGACATTGCTATTGATGTTGATATTAGAAAAATATTAGAGCATGAGTACAGAGAATAATCACTTCTACTTTAGCATAGAATGTGCCAAGACTAACTTCTCTTGTTTTAGTGCTGAAAGTAACAAAATAGAAAGTTACATAATGCAAAAGAGACACTAATTTCCCTAAAAAAAGTTTTTCAGATATTTTCATATTACATGGGCATTAGAATGTCAGATCATGTGTGTAATAAGAAAAAGTGTCATGCCTCACATGTAATCATTTATCACAAGTAAGCAGTGACACAAGATGGCAGCCCTCATGTCGCCTCCTGTTTGCAGGAGGCATTGAGAGGATGGTACGCTTGGCTTTAGCTCTCCTGTTGACAGGAGACAACAGGACAGGAACACAGGTCCAACTGGGCCTCTGGGCAACCATAAGCAGAACTGCCCCTCTATACACACCACTGTCTTCCCACCTGCTAAATTTTTCTCTACCCACGCTGTATGGAAAAACATGTTAGGCGTAATACACCGAAACCCGCCTAACTTTTAAATACAACACTCTTGCTTTCAGGGACTTGTAGATTTCAGATTGTGCATTATTGACACATATCCCAGAAAGCAACGTGCAGTTCTGTAAACAGTCAAAATTGATTAAAATTATGATACAAAACATGAGACCCCTGGACAACGTAAGAACCTTCCAAAATAAGCAATAAAGTATTGGCAAATGTTCGCTAAACAACAGTACTGGAAATCACCTGAAGTTCCGCGACCTTATAAATGCATTCATCCATTTGCCTCTGGATTATCACAATACTCCTTGTTGACTTACAATACCTTTCTACCGTAGGCTTGGCGCAGCCTCGTTACACATTTAATCAAAATCATAGTATCAACCTTGGCAGGATGAAGGCTGAGTTAACTATGACTTCAAACAAACCTCTGACATCGTAGTCACACGTGGATCTTAGAAGCAGTTGTGAGAGGGAAAGAGAGAGTAGAGCAACAAAATAGACTCACCATAACATATCTGTTTTTGACCTATATATATTATACTACAACAAAAGCTATTAAAAAGCTGATGGAATATAAATAAATTGTTTGAAATTTGAGAATACATTTGTTAACCTCATTCCAGCTAACGTTGTTAGAGGAGATATCAGTAAATTAATGCAGCAGCTTTAAGTTGAATTTTAATGAGTTTAAATAATCTGGCAGCGCAGTGACCTTCACTATGCATCCTCTTTATGTGCTAATTCTTATAAGTTACTCTGCCAGTACAGAAGAACAAATATTCTAGCTTCCATGACCTTTAAGATCTTTCATATCACTCACACTCTCTGTTTTGCATTTCTCCAATTTGCCAGAGGAAACACAAATTAACTTCCTAAATTGCGTTAAAGTTTCATGTAATTATAAACCACGTATTTCAGTTAAAATGAAGTTGTGCCTAATACAGAAAGATGTCTGGCCAAATCATTTAGCTTCTGCACTGATTAGGCGTTAAAGCTCATTGCCCCTCCCAAAGAAATTAGGCGCAGTAACACTGCACCTAGAACCACAGGTATGTAGGGAGCAGTATTTACCAAATGTGTTAATACCACATAATTCTGTAAATGCACAAATTAGGAGAACAATGCCATATTCTCAACATGCTCCTAATATGATACATACTCGATCACCCCTTTGTGGGGTATCCCGTTCAATAAGAAATAAACGTATTGAGGAAATGGTCCTCTCTGCAGGGTCAACCCCAAACTTTTTTAATTCCTCCGCCACTTTCTCTGACTTTGTTTTGGCTGGCTTTGGGACTCTGAGCACTTTACCACTGCTAAGCAGTGCTAAAGTTAATGTGCTCTCTCCTTAAAACATGGTAACTGTTAGAAATGGGGGTCTCTAGTTGGCAATGGTTTGCACCTTTGTCCAACAAGGGGTAAAGGGGATACACTTCTAAAATAACCCCTGCTCACCCCCTTGGTAGCTTGACCCGACCAGACAGGCTTATCTCAGAGGCAGTTTGTAAAGCATTTGTGCATGCATACATAAAATCCACAATACAGTACTAAAAATATGGTTCTTAAACGGTAGAAAAAGTTCTTTTCCAAGAAAATGTTGCCTGCAACACTTTTACACAAAGTACCTTGAATGCGTCAAAAAATCCAAGCAAAAAGGGTCCCAGGGAAGGTGATGTGTCGGTTCCTTATACTCCGGGAAGGTGATACGTTGGTCCCATGCTCCATGGGAGGTGATGCGTCAGTTCCTTACTGTTGCACCGGCGAGGGTGATACGTCAGTTCCTTATCAGAAAGGAGGTGATGTGTCGGCTTCTTACTGCATGGGTAGGTGATGCGCCTGTTTCTTACCGCATACCCCAACGACGCGACAGACTTAACACTTCTATGTGATGCATGACAATCCAATACGATTCGATGCATAAAGACCTGGGATGCGCTGTGATAATGTCAGTGCGTCCCCTCGATGCGGTGGTTCTTCCACAACAGTGCCAGCGTCAGAATCGGTGCAGTGATCATGGAGATCTGTGCACAGGAATCGTCACAGGGCAAATACTCCAGCTGCGAGCAACCACGGTGTCGATTCTTCAGCGGCAGAGATGCGTCAGAAAATTCTTCTTGCACCACTACGATACGTTGGAAACAGGTGACGCATTGATTTTCACAGTTCATGCAGTTTCCAGTCCCAAAGAAATCTCCAGAGGTCCAGAACACTGACAGGCACCTCTCAGCAGGCCAGAACTCCCAGCAAAGGAGTTCAGTGGGGACTGGGGGTGAAGTCTTTGTGTCCCTGGGACTTCAGAACGGGAGGCAAGTTCTATTTCAAGCCCTTGGAGATCTTCTTCAGGCAGGGGACACAGCACACAGCAACATCTTTCTCCTTTTCTTGGCAGAAAGTACCCAGTGCACGCCAACCCAGACAACAAACAGCACAGTGGCAGTTTTCCTCCTCAGTTTCTCCAGGTTCCTCTTGATTCCCAGAAGTAATCTAAAAGTCTGAGGTCTGCGCCCCTCTTTTTATAATGCAAAATACTTTGTTCTCTGTGGCAGAGAAGCTCTTTGTCCAGCCAAAACCAGTTCTGTCCTCTCTAGTGCAGCTTCCTGGCAGGAGGGGGAGACCGAATTGTCCAAGGCAGACCAGGCCCATTCAGGTGTGAAAGAAATCTCCTCCCCTACTCTGAATACAGCCCAGGTCCATTCAGCCCAGCCCTAACTCACCCTAGAAAGACAGGACACACCTCAACCCCCAAGTGGCTGTCGGAACAGAATGCACATCCCCGCCCCTGTCATTCCAAAGCCAGACAGTCAATACACAACCTAGCAGAGGCACACTTGGATGGTTCATGCAAGAAAATACCTTCTTTCTAAAAGTGGTATTTTCAAACCCAGAATGTAAAAATCACCCTCACTAAAAGATGCATCTTAAAATTATGAGTTCAGGCATCTCAAACTTTATTTTCTCATCTTGTTCCCATTGGCAGTAATGTTCATAAGTTGTTATGAGCAAACTCCCCATTCTATACTATGGGACAGATAGCTTACAATAGTGAAAAACAAAATTGACAGTATTTCACTATCAGGACATGGCACACATATCAGGGCATTAGACAATAAACAATTGCACAGTGGTATTCCTTTCCCCATTGTGTAATTAATTGCATCATATGCACAATTTCTCAATGAAGAAATAGAAATGTTTTAAAAAAAACATATTCAGTAGTATGTTACAAAGTACTACTATTCACTTGTGTGAATCGTGAAAAATTGTAAATCTGTACCTGGGTATACATTTGTTAATGTGACCCCTTTTGAGGATTTGGCTGGAAGGGACAGTTTCTACTCCAGTTCTTTCTAAGAACAAAAACATGAATCTCTTCATGCCTCAAGCAGTGTCAATCATAAGGATTTTGGGGTCCTCTTCAAAACATATTTTAGAGGCTCCCTGCACTGAACAACTTTGGATTATAATACCCATTTTCTACAAATTCAAGCCTGCATGATGCCAAACAGTACTAAATACATGTTATTCTTTAATAAGATCTCACAAAAGCATTTGAAAAACGTCTTTCTCAGGACCCCAAAAGTCTTTATGATGACTAGAGTGACCAAAACTCATGGAGTTTCACTCGGTGGAATCCGCGGAATTACAGAAAAACTCTGCGACATTCCACGGAGTTACATGAACAGGCCGAATTAGTATTTTCAACTACTTTTTAGCGCCAAGAGCTTGTTCTCCATTTATTGTCAGTGAGCTGTGTGCGAGAAAAAACTCTGTCACGCTGTAGTTTGCAGAATTTTGCCGGAAGTCCTCTTTACAAGTAAAACGAGGAGTGGGCAAAATTCCGCCGGTGGAGCGGAATTAATCACTCCCCCTTATGATGGCACTGCATAGACAGAGTAAAAGGTGGAGGTAGCCAGACAGGTAAAGAGGTTTAAATAGAAAAATAGAATTGACAGAGGTCAAATAGGGAGAAGGTTCACTTTCCTTGGGGCCCCTTTGGAAGGTGAGGGCCCTAGCCAATTGATCACTTTGCCCATGCCTTAAAACATCTCTGGCCTCAAGAAAAGGCAGTGCTAATCTCCAAATCAGTGGTCTTTTTATGAGCTGTCAATGCCTTTGACATTCAAACAAGGAAAGGTGTCACAGGCACCAAAATAGCACTTTCGAGATTTTTAGGGCCACCAAGCTGTCAAAAGATGCTGATGAGTCATTCTACAAGCCCTGTTCCCAAGTAAGACTTTTATTGCTTTTCGAGTCTCCACCGAGGAATAAATCGCACCCAATGCAATGAAAGCATCCGACCGTTTTTTTCATTTTATGAATCCATAATGGGAGAGAATGTATCCCTGCTGTTCCAGCGGCGCTGCAATATTAATGGCAAGCGCATTAGCATTTGGAAAGCCGCCACTTACTGCCCTCTTCCGCAAAGGTGGCCCTCCTCTATACTTTGAAGAATTACGTGGCATGGGTAAATTCATCCTGCTTGATATTTTGATACATTGCACCATTTAGAGAACATCCATGTGCCTTGGAGCGCTCTGGCTTTTATTAATGAGGTCAATGCAAGCTGCATGGTTCAGAAGAGTTTGAGAAACTGTATTTAGTTCATTGGTACTCATGTACATATCTCATCAAAACTGTAATTTAAAACTAAAAATGTAATCCTCAAAGGAAATGAGCACATTAAGCTACATTCAGCATTTTTTTTAGCCCGTAGAAGCTCATTCCTGGGAAATTCGTGCCTACTTTTTGAATTTGCTGCAAGATTATACATAAGCTTTATTTTTTGCAGATTCATGTTCAATAGGTCGTAACAGTGTAAAAGTAATAAAAATGTCTAAAGGTGCAGTGTATGCATGTTAAAAAAATGAATAACTTAACTTAAAAAATTAACAAACTGTAATCAAAAGCTGCATTAAAAACAAAGATTGGCCTACCAGCTTTGGTGTTGAGGTAAACTAATTAGGTTTTGCCTGCACAGCGCTTGCACTGTTATGAATAATTCACATGAAGACAGGAACACAATATCTTCAAGTAGATTTATTTGATAGAAGAAAGATCCTAAACGGCTTCTTGCCAGACCCAGCTGGACCAACTGCCAATGATGCTACATAGATGACATCACGGCAGAATCTCAAGAGCATCATAGAGATGTGCCATTCCAGGCAGCATCTCAATGAAATATAACACATCTCCCCCCTTTGCAATAAATTAAGACAAATCAAATAAATAAACAAAAATAAGAAAAAGCAGAAAGCAAAACACAGTAAACAAAGTGAAATGAATATGAAGTTACGGAACATAATCAGAATCATCCTCCAAATTTTCCACCATTTTACAATCTCTCCTTTGATATAATGCCACCCTCCTCAAATCCTATCCTCATCGCCAAATTTGTTATGAATAATTCACATGAAGACAGGAGCACAATATCTTCGAGTAGATTTATTTGATAGAAGATCCTAAACAGCTTCTTGCCAGACACAGCTGGACCAACTGCCAATGATGCTACATAGATGACAACACGGCAGAATCTCAAGAGCATCATAGAGATGTACCATTCCAGGCAGCATCTCAATGAAATATAACAACTGTTCTTGAGAAATCTATAGTTTTTTATATAAACTCAAAAGGGACTTACATCCTGCCTCCTCTATTTCCTGGCTTCTCATTGGTTCCTGTGCATTCCCCTATCTTTTCTCCTTTTCTATTGTCTGTACTATATTTTTCTACATTTACCAATGCTTGTTCCTCATCTGATTCTTTTATCAGTTTCGCAAAGCCAAAATACTGTTAACATCCGCTTTGGTGGAAGTAAATTTTCATAAAGTTTCGCCTTTTTCTCTTGCAGCATATTTATAAAATAATTTATCACCCTGAGAGATGAAGTGCTTTGGATAGAATCACAGGATGTTGCGTGGCGTTGCTGAGACTCGAAATCCTCAACTCTCAAGTCAGCAACTCTGCCCACTGCGCCACATCCTCTCTACTCCCCATGTTATCTGTCAGGGTGCTCTTTCCTTCTTCCAGACATGATTGATGAAAACATCTCTTTATTCATTACATAGGTGAAACCGATGCATTACCAATGCTTGTTTTTAGTTTGATGTACACGAGCAAAATGCCATCATTCACAGCCTGGAGAGTCAGTGGTTGAAGCAGGATTGTGCATTGCACCATGCTATATGCTGTGGTTGGCAGACATAAAACGTGAATGACACTAGGTAGACAAATACATGAAAATGATAAAGCAGTGGGACATAAAATAAGGAATTTCTCTAGTACGTCCCTGTCACCATTGTATTGGCTCTGACTAGAAAGTGGGCAAAGTGAGCCCGTATTGGTCTTCATTTAGAGGGGTGGTAATGCTAATGTGGTGCTATTACTAGGCCTGGGCGGTAAATTTTGTTCCGCTCGCGAAATTTGCGATATTTTGACATTTTTGCGTTCCAGGTGGAGAGCGAAAATGTCAAAACTTTCGCAACCTGCCGCGAAACGGAAATATTTTCTTGTTCGCGCTTTAAAAATGTGTTCTCGCGCGCGCTGTAGCAACTTACCGGGTCCATGCGTTCACCGGCGAGTTTTCCTATCCTTTCGCGTGCGCCTCGAGATGTTGGATTGTTGGTCGCCGGTCGCGCTATCCCGTGTGAGTTTGCGATTGCGAACACGTAATTCGACCCGGAACAGGAAATAAGCATCGCGAGTAAGATGGCCGCGCCCCTTAGCGACCGCATGGGCAAATTGGAGATAAATTTCCCAGCAAGCAGGCAAAAACACATCGCTAACGGGCGGGAAACGCAATCTCTGCATCTTTGCGAAAGTTTTGCGTGCTCGCGGAGATTTTGAGAAATTTCACGATAATTTGCAAAAGTCAATTTCGCAAATTTTGCCCACCCCTAGCTATTACACCAGAACCACTGGTGCTGGGGGTATTTTTAATTCTGGGATGAGAAAATACGCTGGTACTCTTACTTGCTCCCTGTGGATCCCCTCAGAATTCCACTGTAATTTCCCATTGTGCTGCTTTTTCAGGGAGATTCGGAGTGTGGCTTTCCCACATCAGCATCTAACCATATGGGATACAGGTACCAAATCATCTGGCTTTTTAGTGCAGACCTAATGGCTGGGGTCGAATGTCTATTATCTCAGTTGTTTTTTAACCTGGTGTATTTGCTTTTTCTCCTTTTCAATGTACCTAAAATGTAGACTTTGCGCTTAAATAACACGGTATTTGTATATGAACCCACAGTGCAGAACATTTACCTCCGAATTTAAATTCCTAATTTTAGAAACATCTATTTTCTACGACTGGAAAGAGAAGCCCAGATTTCCGAGATATATCCATCAGTCTATGAGTGGTGTGCAGTAATGACCCCAAGGGACAGGTTGGCACCCGCAGCCGAGGCTTTGCATTGTGTCCACGCGCAGGGCCGCGCGCTAAAAACAAGTTTCATTTCCAGCGAGGCATTGGTACAGACGCTGCTTCCCTCTAATATGCGGTGCCAAGAGTGAGTCACACGACTGTCACAACCAGTAAAGAGCGGGATGCAGTCCCAGTACTACGTGCAGCAATGAAACTGCAATAAGCAAGCGAGAAAATACAACTCCAAAGATAATTTAGCCACGTCTTTTCAAAGCCCTGGGGACGATGCCGTGTGAATAGTTGTTGGGGATGTTCAGCGCGCTAGTTCATGCATTTATATCCTAATTATTGGTTATTAAATCCTGTTGTTCTGCAGGAATAGAGTTCATACTCGTGGAACATTGTCTGCTGCTTGCCAAGAAATGGCTAATCACAATGAAGATTGTGGGCATCTGCTCAGCTTCACTTTCCATTGCTTTTTAACCCTCTGCCTTGCAGAATGCCCTCAAATAACAGATAATAGCCCTGGTAAGCATATTATCGGCCTGGCAGTTGCTTCTGCTTCAGATGATTAAAAGTACAGGCAGGCTCGCATAGGATAGTCTGTCTTCTAGCTCTAATAGTAAACACTGACCAGATAGTTTTCATTTTGTGCACTGCAAATGTCTGCAGAGCATCTCAGCTGTGAGATGATTGGGTCAAACTGCAGCATGGTGAGCTTATTCAATAAGAAATAAAAGGAGGTGAAGTCAGCACACATTCCAAATGGATAGCAACAACATGTCTTGTAAACTTGAGGCCACAAAAACATAAGCCATAGTTTCTGCACCAAATATTTAACTATTTGTCATCCAATTTAAATTCAAAGGTGGTGGCTCCTGGAGCTCCATTCTGTAAAGCTACACGGACCTAGTTGGCAGCTTCTAGCCCCCCCCCCCCCCCCCCGCCTTGCGTACAGTAGGATCTCTGTATTGCACATGCTATATTATAGACAGGACCGGATGAAAACATTGTATAGTAGTTTACTTACCACTCTGTTCCATGCAGGGAGCTCAGCCCCTTAATGGGGTCCCTTTTGTCCCCTAAAAATGGTGAATCCAGTCAAGCACACAGAGCACATTCCTTGAGGATCTTTTACCCACACACCTTATATTAAAATATGGTGGCAATATATGGGTGATTCTGTTGCTTGTAAAGAGTGATACACATTCTATTACACATTCCAAGGACACTAATTTTGAGCCTCGGTAATGAGTGTTACTCGCGCCCTGTTAAAATGTTTGTAGGTTCTTCTGTAATGCTAAATGACCATCATTCGCTCCATAACTGTGCCAACCTCAGCGCAGTCCTGGTGTGGACAAATACAGTGATGAACGAGGGTTTATGGTCTAATATGATGTGGAGAACCAACTCTGGTCCGAAAGAAGAGCCAACCAACTAGCAGCTCAGCATAACAAACGCTAGGTCTCTAACAAACACGTCATAGCAAGAGAGGCTGGGTTAGTGGGAGGTGAGATCAGAGGCGCTGAGATGAAAAGCAGCGCGTTCGCAGCCTCAGCAGGCGGGTCCTGCTATCCGGTAAGAAGGACTTTGTAACCCAGGTGGAAGGAGCCCCTGGAATTTGGAACCACTCACTGTGTAAAGTTACTCTGTCACTGCAACCGGAAGTCGTGTCAGTCCCTCTCGACAGGAGCCCGAGTCATTCTGCTAAGGGCGGATTTATAGCGATTGCGAGTATCTTTTAGAACTGAGCAAATAACTGCTTAATAGAAGGTTCACAAGCTGCCCGGTGGGGAAGGCGGGTTGGGCTGGGGCAGAGAAAGTCACATGCCATGCTCTTTCCCAGCTGCGCTTTCAGCAGTGCTGCCCTGGTTGGAAGTCCCTTCATCACTTTATCTCCGAACCACAGAGGAGTGGGGGAGAGGGAGCGCGGCAGCGGCAAGCAGTATTCAGTTCACATGAAATCACTGTAGATTCAGAGTTTATGGAAAATGTAAGTAAACATTTGAACATTTCACATGTAATGGAATTACTCAAAGTGAAATCACAAAATATTTCTATCAGGACCAAAATGCCCCCTTCAACGACACATGTGAACAGCCCTTAACGGAGAAGAGAACTGCTTCTTGCCTGACTGCATCAGTGACCCATAGCGGGAAAGAGCAACCCAGCGAGCTAGGGACCCTCCCACCGCGGGGCTGTGGCTAGTGGCTGTGGCACCATGGGGGGGAATATCCGGATGTGACCTCTGTCTCCCGTCACGTCCTGGAGGAAGTCAGGTGGTCAGAAGTGGCGGGGAACTCGAATGAGACTAAGAGTCACCTCGAGTCCTCTCCTGGTGCACTGCAGTCTGCGTATACATTTGTAACCCTTGTTACCCAGGCGGGAGGCCAGCTGCAGTATAATTGACCCAACCAGTTCACTCCTCAGCATGACCGCCTGCGCGCAGATTTATGAGCGGCATCAGGCACAGGCAGCCCTGCGGCCGGGCTGGAAGACTGGCTCTGAATGGTCACAGTAACCTGCACTGAAGGCCGCAGGGCTGCTCCGTCTCATCATCCTTCTGAGGTTATCACGGGCACCACGGTCCACTAGGGTTTATCTTCTTCAGACTAGAGGGGAGGAGATCGCGCGGACACTGACAGCAGTGTTTTTACGTCCTGCTGTACCCCCTGCTGTTTCGCCAGCCCTGGCCCCAGTTGCAGGAGTTTGGTTGTTAGAGTTGTGTTGTTACTATCATTGGCAGCGCTGACAAGGGCAGTGTGTGGTGCAAGCCGCAGAGGCCTCCGACGAGAGCCCTGGCACGTCTTGTTTTACAAATTGAGCACTTTTAAAGGCATCTGCCCACCCGCTCTCTGGAAGCTTCTATAGTAAAGATTGGACTCAAGGGCATTCTTCGTTTCCTTCGGAAAATACCTGAATGTGAAATAAAAGTGTCCACCGTTGTAATCAAATATTTTCTATTTATATAGAGCACAATACTTCGGCAGACCAGTCTCTGAAAGCTCATTTCAGGAGTTGAGGCACAACGAGAAAATGTGATTCCCAGGGTCACACCATTTGTACAAAATATGAAGCCGGAATTTTAACTGTGGTCTTCTAGAGCCACAAGTCCATTTTGTAATAGGCACCTCTCCTCCAAGTGCTAGGCCTCTAACAAAAACGTCATAGCAAGAGAGGCCAAGTTAGTGGGAGGTGAGGTGCAGAGGCGCTGAGATGAAAAGCAGCGTGTTCACAGCCTCAGCAGGTGTGTCCTGCTTTCTGGGACATCCAGTAAGAAGGACTTTGTAACCCAGGTGGGAGGAGCCACTTGAATTCGGAACCACTCACTGTGTAAAGTTACTCTGTCACTGCAACCCGAAGTCGTGTCA
The DNA here is from genome assembly GCF_964263255.1 of Lissotriton vulgaris. Taxonomy (NCBI): domain Eukaryota; kingdom Metazoa; phylum Chordata; class Amphibia; order Caudata; family Salamandridae; genus Lissotriton; species Lissotriton vulgaris. The sequence continues at coordinate 1,044,573,895 of NC_141697.1, read as the reverse complement.
GTCCCTCTCGACAGGAGCCCGAGTCATTCTGCTAAGGGTGGATTTATAGCGATTGCGAGTATCTTTTAGAACTGAGCAAATAACTGCTTAACAGAAGGTTCACAAGCGGCCCGGTGGGGAAGGTGGGTTGGGCTGAGGCAGAGCCAGTCACATGCCACGCTCTGTCCCGGCTGCGCTTTCAGCGGCGCTAGCCTGGTTGGAAGTCCTTTCATCACTTTAACTAGTGGTGCGTGCGCACCACAGAGGAGCGGGGGAAGCGCGGCAGCGAGGCGAACGCGCTGCTGTGCATTGTAGACACGGACCGGAATGGGCGGGGCAAAGGCAGGACATTTACCAAAAAAAACACGCTAAAGCCAATAGCGGACGGCGAAAGCCTGCTCACACGCACAAGCGTGTGAGCAGCTTTCAAAACCCCTTTACAAGAGGTCTCGCGCTGCGAGGGCACTGCTGCGCACTGCAACGCCAGGCGAGAGACCTAAAAACAGAGGAGCACAGTGCAGAAACTCCTGAATAGGGCACAGAGTAGCCCTTTCCTAAGCTTCTGGGAAAGAGCTTACCCTCCATCTGACTTGGTGTTTGGAGCATCAACAAAATCTTTCTTCTTGATCCTCACAGGCACCTACAGCCTCTGGTGTCTTCTTGTTCACATCATCAGAGTAACACCTCTAGTATACAGATCCTCTGTTTCCTCTGTACTGTACACATTTCCCTTCTTATTGTATACATTGCACTGGACAAGGGACTGCAAGTTTGAAGGCAGTAATCATATTCAGATTTCCCATTATAGCACAGTATAAGGGCGCTAAGGAGAGGAGATCTTGAAACTCAAGCTGGCATTCTCTTCTGCCTGAGGGACCCATGGAGCCAGAGCGAGGATGTGGTGTCAGAGCTGCTGAATAAGAAGCTGGAGATTCAGGTTTGAGTCTCGGGGTCAGCTCAAGAACCTATGATTCTGGGCAAAACATTTAATCTCCCTGTGCCTATGGACTGGACAGCACCTGGATACCCTCACAGGTGATTAGATGCACTCTACAAATCCCAGTATTTATTGATATTTACAAAAAAATGGACAATTCATGGGTGACTAATAACAGGGATGGGAATTTGCACTACTTTTATGCAAAATCATTCCGTGTTCCCATCAACCTCTAGAGGGAAGTCCTATGCAGGAAAGCATGGTGGCAGAACTGGAACAAGTGACATGCTGAATGCTTTAGTCATAAAAATCCCTTAGAGAAATAATGGAGAATTCAGTAGGGAAGCTCTTAGGCTGGAACATGGATCTCTGACTGCAATGTTATTGCAACACTTTTCTCCATGACGTCTTCTGTGCAAGTGTATTGAGGTTAAAAATAAACAAAGGATTAGGCTAACAAATGAGAGAGCACCATGTAATTCTGAAATTTTTAGGGGTGCACCATAATCTCGAGTAGTCAGCACCCACATATTTAGAGGGTCTACTAATTTAGTTTAGACTTATAATGTTAGGCTGAGAATCAGCACGATATATATATGAATGTGTTTATTAACCAGAGACTAATGTAGAAGTATAATCATATGTGGAATGTCGTATTACTAATGAAATGTTTTTGAGATGTATATGTGCTTATTAAGGAGTGAATTAATATAGGCTTCTAATATGAAAGGTAGTGCTTACATTGAAAGCAGGATCAATGCTCCATAGTGGTGAAATGTAATGTCATGTTGTATTAGAAATGTCTTTAAACGTGCAAAGGCCTGGGACATGTTAAAGCCAGTAGAGGCCTAATTGTATTTTCTTTTGTTAGCTTTAATCGAGAAGGAAAGATTTTCTCTCTTCGGGGAAGAAGCTGTGTCTCAGCAAAATGTTGAATTGTAACTTCGAATGCTTGTAGAGATGTTCCCATGTATTTCAGCTTGCAGGTGCAAGGCCACAAGGCTCGTTAGGTAGAAGAGTCCATTGTTTAGGAGTCAGGATAGTAGGCTCGAATGGAGAAAAACTGCCAAAGAATTTGGGAGTGCAACATTTAGCGAGGAAGGTGCCTGGGACCCAAAGACACACCAACGGACGCTGGATGGAAAGGTGCCATACTGGAAAAATCTGAAGATCTTCACCTGCCAGAGGGGTGTACCTTTGGGCGTGTCAACTGTTTTGGGGATGTTGTATTAGGGACAGTTCCTGAGGGTAGAGAGCAGATCTTAGTTAGGGAACGGACAGAGCAGGATGTAGAAAGCTGTAGAGAGAGAGTCTTGGGAAACGTAGGGCAGAGTGGGGTGTAAGAAGGAGCATCCTAGAACGAGCTCGACAGTTAGACTATTTGCCGGAAGAAAGTGAATGTACTTCTTTGGAAGTCTTCACCGCTGATACCTTTACTCTTGTCTGATGGGAATGTTATGTAGGGATGTCACCTTAGAATAGTGTAGGGACAGACTATTCACTTTCTTTTTCCTTTTTGTAAATGCAGTCCAAACTTCAAGCTGGGACTGTTCTTGGTTGCCTAATGTTACTCGAATTGACTTTGCTTTTTATTCTGAGTCGTCTGAGAATCTTGCGTAGAATTATGTTTGTATTAGTGCCAGTTTATTTTCTGAACCTCTTGCTGAGATGTTTGTATGTCCAACTATTTTTGGCTTTGTAATAAACCTTTGAAACTTCAGTTCGTAGTCAGTGGTCCTTTGAGTTTAATCTGGATTTGATGGTTCAGTTGTTCAAAGCTGTTGTAAATCTTCCCTTTATTCTTCTAGAACAGGGAAAAGGGTCCAGTCGACCTGGTTTAGGATTTTAGAGATGAGTAGGAAAATCTACATGAAAATCCCAGCTTCCCCACAAACATCAGAAGTTTGAAACAGACCATGGAGTTGGGAAGATGGGAGTTTGATAGTCAGAGCAGATTTGGCAAATCCTCTCGATCAAATGAACTTATGCTAGCCATTATAGATGCTGGAAAATCTTAGTCCCAGTTTGGAGGGGTGCCTGAACCCCGGATTTGCCCAACTATCTAGAAAGCATCTTTCACTTTTGTGGAAGACTTCGAGATGCTGCAGGGCTCATTCAAACAGATTGAACTCCGGTTCAAGCACATACGTAGAAGAGTAGGTAAAGTATATTCAGGTGGGATTGGAACACATAATAAAGAAGAAGCAGCTTCGTGCAATAGCTGAAGTCCATTTCCTTAAACAATCATCTGACATTTCAAGTTATAAATGAATCAATGTAGTTAAAAAAAGACCACAGAAATGTAGTTTTTGGAAGGAATACCTTAGTGGATTGGCGCCGTTTTGAGCCTGATTTCTTGCTTGCTGGACCTTTAAACCCCCAATACATTTATAAGGCCACAATATTCTTCATTACTCTCTAAAAAATCTCACAAACTCTGCATTTTAGAATTTCTAATACTTGAGGCATGTCCGTGAAATCAAAGAACCGTCGAACTTACACGTTGCAATGTAGTGTAAAATACAGCTGCATAATTGGTGGTACTGGTGAAAGGGACTGTTCTCAAATGTGCATGTTATGCAGGTGTTTAGGCCAAATGCAAAGAGTATGGATTCTTAGACATTAATTGTTCTGTTTCATTGTAACGAAACTTAAGCTGCCCTTGCAAAATACATGAAACATTTAAAGTAAAGGCATTTTTTGATTCCAGGTACAACACTGTCTGAGAAAAAACATTATATTTTTTTATTGCTAAGGTGTTGCTTGTTGCTAAATTTCAACACCCTGCATGTGAATGGGGAAGTGGGATGCTAGCAAGAAGCACTGCTCCCACTTTTGTTGCAAGTGGTCGATATTTCAGCTCTGGTGCAAAATCAGCGCCAGTGACAAAACCAGCCCCCACGGGCACCAAACCGCCCCCCACCTCTCCGGCTCACCAGGGAAATGCCCGGTGCCCGCTACGCCAGTCCGGCCCTGAAGGGGCTCTGGAGTAAAATAGATGTGTTCCATGACAAAGCATGGACAGATATACCAGCAGCGAGGATTGTGATAAATTGCCTATGTGTGAGGCGGGAGGATATTGCACAAGTAGCCAATTTATGTCAGAAGGCATGTGTCACCCCGAAACAACATCTTCCTCATTTAGGGCCCGATTACGATTGCTGTGAATCCGCATCCTCCGGGCCGGCGGAAGCCACCGCCGGCCCAGAGGATGCGGATTCACCGCGGCGGACACAGAAAAGACCCCCCGCCAGATTAGGATGGCTGGGGGGTCATTTTTCCGTCCGCCGCTTTTCCGCCTCGAGACCGCGGCGAAAAAGCTCTCATATGGTGGCGGTGTCTATCAGACACCGTCAGCCATATTAGGATTTGCATTTTGTTATGCCTTTCCGCAGCGGCAATGCCCCTGCGGACGGTCCCTCCTCCTCTGGGGTCGCGGACGGACGCAGGTCCATCCGCCATCCTAATAGGGCCCAAAATTAGAGAGATTATATTTTTACTCTGTATTAAAAATGCTGTTGTAACGAGTGAGCTTGTAGGCAATGCTGAAATTGTTAAGTTGAAAGGATGTGTTCATAGAAAGCATTTGTGTGACAGGTAAACTTTAAACTAGGTCTGGGAGAAATTTAAATGACGCTGGCGTAATCGGTGCAATTTCAGTAATTTTGATGTATGCTTCCTATGTCCAATTCCTGAAATTATGCCATTTTGCCACTTTGCATAAACATGCACCATCTCAAACAATTTACTTCAAGTGGCCATTAGCTGTACAAATGTACCATGAACGCAAACAAAACAACAGAATGTGAGAGTGGTTGTTTGCAGTGCTTTCGTTTTTACACTACTTTTTAACCATGGAATGCGCCCTCATGTCAAAATTTAACACAAGGATGTTTTTCCCACTGCAGTACAGCAAAGACGATGGATTTACATTTTACGTAATTACACACAATTTCACATTATGTTTTAGAAATTACGCATAAATTTGAACACCCCTGCTTTATGAGGATTTACAAGAGGGATTTGGGGATTGCGAGAAAGGAGTCATCCAAAACAATCCTTGCAAAAGCATTTTAAAGCACAAGGCCCAAACCATAGCTTCAAAGCACATTTCAAATGGGTGGGGGAGAGGGGAGTGGATAGTGCCCCCCCTCAAGTACTCTTTTAAAATGTACTTTAAATGTGTTCATTTTTATTGATGGCTTGCAAAATATAAATTTGAGTGGATACGCTGAGAAAGCTTGCTTTGCGGTTTTGTCCAGTACTCTCTGAAGGTGTGACTGATACATGCAATGGACCCCTTCAGTCTCAGGAGAGTGGCCAATGGAGATGGGAAGCAACATGCTGCCCAGTCAAAGAAGGCAGGGATATTTGGCCAGTTGATCTCTGTTGGTGCGTGAGGCCCAGCTGTACTGTTGTATACGGATCTCATGGGTGTTTGAAGGATGGATGACAGTCTCTGAAGGGCAGCTGGTTGCGTTTGATGGTGAGCTCGGAGGTCCGATATAGGGTAGCTGAGGTTGAAACAAGGGTCTTTCCGGGGCTGCTAATGGTGTCTGAGTGCGCACTGACTCACTATGAGCTCGCTGGGGCAAGTTTAGTACCAGCTGAGGATGAGTGAAGACGGGCTAGGGAGGCTCTTGAGGACAAGTTAAGAACTTCAGAGGGTCTATTGTGAGCACTTAGAGAGCAGCTGAGGGTAGGGTAACTTTGAAGCTCTCAAGAAGCATGCTCATGTAGTCTTAGGTGGTGCTGGAGATTTTGGAAGGGACACCAAAGTTTTCCAAGAGAACGGCTGGGTTCTTTGAATAACAGATGGTAGTGTCTGCAATTAATCTGCGGGATTACTGGGCCAAATTAAGGTATTTACTTGATGCCGACAGCCTGTTGGGAGTTTTCGGGGATGGTCGGGGGTGTCCAAGGGAGAGGGACGGTGACTAGTGGCCTCCCTCAAGGAGTCAAAAAGCAGTAACGTAGGTAGACATTCTGCCGCCTGTGGCGGTCCCAGCCTTTGTCACCCCACGGCCGCCATAAGACCGGGGCGGAGGATGCTGGTGATTGATTACTGTGTTTGCTGCCCCGCCCCCCAAAAAAGCAGATTTCCCCCCTCTGTCCCCCCTTGCTACGCCACTGTCAAAAAAGTTTTGAGTTTTGTATAGCGCAAACTAGACCCGAAGATCTAGGGTATCAGAGCGCTTTACATAGCACCAGTTACGTTACACAAGGACACATTCCTTTTTTGTTAGGCACAGGGAGATTGAGTGATTTGCTCAGAATCACAGGATATTGAGTGTCGTTGAGGAGGCTCGAACCCGGTTCCCCAGCTTCGACGTCGACCGCTCTAGCCGTAAGGCTACATACTCTCCCCTGATACCTTGTAAAAGGCCATAGGCAGTCGACAATCTGTGCTCCCAGTGGTAGCTGCAGTTACCTCATCAGATATAATGACCTGTGAGCCAGAACTACTAGACACTCCTGTTTTGCATGGGCAATGCCCCTTCCACTTCTATACCACCAAACAGTGCATGGCCTAGGTGCAGCAGGGAAATTGCATCTTTGCCATGCCAGCTCTCTGCCAAGCACTGTTTGAGAAACAAGACCTGCAGTGTCTGACAATGGCTTACATTACACTCTGAAGCTGCTAATCTTTTATTTATGTTAATGGCCACATTCTAATAGCTTCTCATGTTTTCGTCGTAAAGGGAAAGGTCACATGAGGCCAGCCTACAATCTAAAGCAGGTGAAACGCACAGCCCCAGTTTCTGCACAGAGGGTTAAAAAATAACAGAAAACAATATCCTCTTTAGATAGTTCAGCAAATAAAAAAGGTCTCAAACGGTTACAGATTCTAATAGGATTGAGCATGAAGGCAGAACACACAATTGTTGCTAATCAGCACACACATGAACACCTATATCCAGGGTTACAGACACAGGTGAAAATGCAGAAACACCAGATGCCAATAAAACCGCCTCAGGAAGCATCTCTCTGGAGGAGCCAGATGCTATTCATAGAAGACAATCTTTCACACCACAATTTCACAGATCAGAACTTGGCTGGTATTTCCTATGTAACAAGAAGGTACAAAAAAATCCCACCTTAGCTAATCACTGACTGACAATTATGAAAATCAGCTAATTGTAAATGTAAATGTAAATGTACATGTATTTATATAGCGCAAACCACCCACATCGCAGGCATCTAAGCGCTTGCTTAGGGAACCCGTCCTGGTATTCCCCTGTGAGATAACCCCGGCAGGGTATCCACAAGGTGAAAGCCAGGCATCCCACCGCGAGGGGCCGTTGTGGAGATTAAGCAAGCTATTGCCCAGAGTCGCAGAGTGTGAACCCGTGAGTCGAGTAGGCACCGGAGCGAGAATTATCGAGTCCGTGGAATTATTGAGCCCAAGCCCCGTCGAGGCGGGGAATTGAACCCTGGTCCAGGGCCGATCTCAGCTTCCGGGTCTGCCGCCTCTAACCCCTGAGCCACACTTCTCCACTAATTGGCGATTCTGCTAGGAGTTTTAACAGACTCATTTGTATTACAGATGAAGTAATAGCAAGAAATTACAAAAAAAAGAGAAATGCACCAGAACATCGCCAATCCAAACCGATGGCTGATGTTCTGTTCTTTCCCACAAAGAAACCACTTTAGCTTTAAAAAGGCTTTTTGTTAAATGCTTTTTTAAATAGCTCACAAACAATTGGATGTTCACTGATTTATAAAACGTAAAATATCTTCTAAGCGCCAACCAGTCTGTTATCTGTTGGTTCCCCGCCAGTAAAGCTTGCATTTGCAATTGTTGCTACTTTTACATTGAATGACTGCATCTTTTTTTTTATTTTTGTTTGAAAGCACAGATTTTTTTAAATTAAAAAAACCAAATACTAACGACAACACAATTTTATATTCTTGTGTATGGGACTTACTTGTTTCGCAACAATTCTAGTTAAATAATCACAGGTGACTCAAAGCAAAAAAAATAATCTCGTATTTAGGAGTGCTATAATTTATTCATTTTACATGCTATGAATTCTATGGTTGAAGTGCTGGCATTTTGAGGAAAGCCACATTATAGAAATGTATGCTACGCGTATTCACAATCCGAACCAGTGCGTGTGTGCAAGTACATTGTTGTTTCATTTACTCGAAAAAAATATTTCCTGCCCCTAATAATCAGGGCCTTTCAACAGATCAAGAAACTTACATTTTTTATTTTCAATTCATTATACTGAAACACGAAAATAGTGTTATGATTTATTCTGCTCCTTTTTACCCTTATAACTTTTGTTGGGTAAATCGAGCATGATAAACCACATTTTCCTTCAAAACTAGTTGAACACTCAAAATGTACACTATTTTGCCAGTTTCTGATTCCATAACTACCTTCTAATTCTGAAAACTTTCTTTTAGGATGAACCTTTTGAACATTAACTAGGTTTTAACTCTTCAGTTTTCAAACTTGTTGAGAATATTCGTGCAAATATTGAATAATTCTACAGTTTTGGGAGGGTTGTGAAAATTGCACTTCAATGTTCTTGATTCCTTTCAGTCTTGGCTACGGAATGCCATTGGCCATACCTATTGTTATCAATATATATAAAGTGGGCCTGGGTGTACTCCATAATTATGACTGGATGTGTTTCTTGTCTGTCTCAGTTTTCTCTTGCTGATTCGATGGATTTACTGACTACTTGTGCTAGTGTTGCCCAGGAGCATTTTGTTCTTACAGTGTTCTGAACGGTTGACTTACTTCCTTCCACTGATGACTTTGCTTGCATTCAACTAGTTGTTTTTTTCATGTACTTTAAGAACACCTTAGGGCTACATGTATTTTCTTGCTCTCTCCCACGTATACCACTTCCCTCATCCATTTCAGAAGTGTCCCTCATTCTCTGTGTTGATTTGCCTCCACTCCCAGTTTATCTACTACTTCTTATGCCCCCCCCACATCCCACTCATTATTTTTTTTATTATCCGCTGCTAGATATGGGGGTCTCTAGTTAGCAGAGGTTGGTATCTTTGTCCAACTAGGGACCCTTGCTTCTAGTCAGGGTAAAGGGGATACACACTTTAGATAACTCCAGCTCACCCCCTTGGTAACTTGGCACGAGCAGACAGGCTTATCCCAAAGGCAATGTGTAAAGTATTTGTACCAACACTCACAGTAACAAAGTGGTAACACGGCAAATGGACACCAAACCAGTTTAGAAAAATAAAATATCTTTATCTAAACTAAACAAGACCAAAATGACAAAAATCAGACGTACCCAGGTGAAAATTGACTTTCCAAAGGTTTCAAGAACTCGTACCATAGAAAACTATGGATGTGTGATTTTTTACCAAAGTACCTGTAGATGCGTCAAAGTTCCAAAAGCCAAACAGCCGCAGAGTCGGAAAACAGAGAGATGAAACACTACTGAGACCTTGGGGAGGCGATGCGACAGTCCCGCTGCACGCAGAGGAAGAATCTGGTCTGTATGGGGAGAGATGCATTGATTCTTCGTGACGATTCTGGTCCACAGGTGATGCATCGGAAGAACTTGCAGTATAGGTACGATACTTGGAAATCCAGGATGCGTCTGCGATCGATGCGGCGGCGTCGAATAGGGCTGCGTCGATTCTTGCAGCAGCAACAGGCGTTGCATCGATTTTTGCAGCGGCGTGGCGAAACATGGAAATTCTTCTTGAGCCGTGAAGATCGTCGGGAAAACAGCTGCAAGAAGAGCGATGCATCAACTTCTGTAGTTCTTTACATTTCTTCTTTCTTCCAGCTCCCAAACAGCAGCAACAACCTCCAGAGGCCCAAACCCGGCACAGGTACCTCTTGGCAGGTCAGAATTCACAGCAGCAGAGTTCAGGTGAGCTGGGGGGTGAAGTCCTTGTGTCCCTCAGACTTCAGAACATGAGGCCAGCACACACAGGCCCTTGGAGATCTCCTTAAAGCAGGGGACACAGCACACAGCAAAGTCCTTCTCCTTTCCTTGGCAGAAACAGCAAGTTCAGGCCAACCCCACACAGCACACAGCATAGGGGCAGTACTACTCTTCAGTCTCTCTAGCTCTTCTCCTTGGCAAAGGTTCCTTTTGAATTTCAGGAATGATCTATAGTCTGGGGTTTTGGGTGTGATACTTCTATCCCAAAATATCTTCTTTTTGTGCAGGGGGCTCTGAGCCCAGTTCAAACCAGTTCTGCCTTCACTGGTGCAACATGACCACAGGAGGTGGAGACAGCCTTGTGCAAGGGAGACAGACTCTATTCAGGTGCAAGGTAAATCTCCTCCCACCCCTCTATATGCAGCCAGGGTCTATTCGGCTCAGGGCTGAGTCATCCAGTAAGGGCCAGGCACACCTCAACGCCCCCCAGAGGCTGTCTACAGGGAATGCACATCCTCTGTCTCTGTCACAGTGAAACCAGACAGTCAAGGCACACAGGATGGTTGAACGAATAATTAGCCACTTTCTAAAAGTGGTATTTTCAAACACACAATTTAAAAACCATAATTGCTAAAAGAGTTAAGGGATACCAAACTCAATTTTTCTATCTTATCCATATGTGAAGAGATGCTTGTAATATTTTACAGAGCATGCTCCATTCTGTCCAACGGGCAAGATAGCCTTTCAACAGTGAGAAATTAAATTGGCAGTATTTCACTACCAGGTCATGTTACACACACCAGTACATGTCCTACCTTTCACATACACAGCACCCTGCTGGGGGGGCGAACCTTGGGCCTACCATAGGGGTGTCCCATATGTAAGAAGTGAAGGGTACGGCCTGGAAAGCGGGCGCACTCGTCAAGTCGACATGGCAGTTAAACTGCGCACAGGCACCGCGGTGGCAGACCTGAGACATATTTTCAGGGTTATTCATGCAGGTGGCACAATCAGTGCTGCAAGCCCACTAGTACCATTTGATTTACCAGCCCTAGCACTCTTAGTGCACTTTACTAGGGACCTGATGGTAAATCAAATAAGCCAATCAGGGAGAACCAATCACAATACCAATCTACACAGGGAGCACTTGCACTTTGACACTGATCAGCAATGGCAAAGCGCCCAAAGCATCTCAGCCTGCCAAATCGAAATCCAGCACAGCATCAAAAACACAGGAGGTAGAGGCAAAAAGTCAGGGAAAACAATGCCAAGGATTCCAGGTCTAACACCCCCACACCCTCACTTTTCCATTGCTGCTCAGCCCCCTTTACTTGACCCTCTACCATCTTAACTTTTGTTTTTGCATTTCAAGATGGCGAGTGAACATAAACAACATGCACAGAGGGCAACTAAGAATGGGTAAAATATTAGAAATGGATTCAAACATGGCTGCCGTGGACGAGGACGCATCCAAACTAGTAATTTTTGATTGACAACTATTAAAACATTGCAAATGCATTCAAAGATGGCCACCGTGAATGAGCACTCATCATTGGCCGCTGCCTTTGAAACCTTTGGTAATATTTTAATAATTGCTGTTCCTCGATGGCTGCTGTGGAGGTGTGCGCATTTATGATGGCTATGTAACTATAAGAAAGGATTAACAAAGCCAAGACAAAATGACTGGTATTTGCTATGAACAAGAAACAGTACAAACCGGTCTAAATGACATGAACCTTGATGATTTCGAACTCCAATTTCCACCACCTGCCGAAATCACTTGGATTCACTCTGCACACCAATACCATCCTCAAGGAATACATTGCTAAAAAAATGAAGATGACGTGGTACCATCTCTTGCTTCTAAAGAAAGTCACAGTTTTTTCCAAAAAAGACTTTAGAACTGTGGTTCAAGCCCTCCTACTCTCACATTTAGATGGTAGTAACACCGTACTCCATGGCCTCCCAGACTCAACACTGACACCCCTCAAGGCCATCCTACAAACCACAGCAAGTCTCATCCAGGTCCTGAAGAAATATGATCATATAATCCTCACCCTGAGGGAACTCCATTGAGTCCCCTTCTCGGTTTGTGCCCACTTCAAAACAGCTGCATCATTAAAAAAGCCATCACAACCAGAACCCCTGCTTTCTTGCAGAAAACCTCACCATCTCTGGTGGTTCTTGGCCTACCTGCAGCCTAGTCAGCATCAGAATGCAGACTAAGAAATTAATAAAGAAAAAAGCAAGGCAGAAGACCTTTTTCATCCATGCACCAAGGACCTGGAAAAACATCCCTGTGTTCATCAGGACCGTTCCTACAATCCTACAGTTTAGGAAAGCGATGAAGTCATACCTTTTTAAATAACACTACGTCACCACATCCACAAACCAGCTCCCTCTCCTGTCCGTCATTGACTCTGTGCTTGTCTTTAACACTGTACAGTGCTACGCTGCCTTTTGGCTAGGTTTGCGCAATAGAAATAGCACATACAAACATTCAATAGGTTTCACTGCAAAGACCCATGTTATTTACTCTGGTATCTCTAGGACAGTGTATTGCAGCAAAACAATACGCACGAATAATGCAGTTGCCAAAAATATTCATAGATCAAAATTGATATTCTCCGATTAACATCAAATATGGCTTCTCATCCCCAGCATTAACCAATTATATTTAGCACTACTTGCTGTCTCACCAACACTTTCTAGCTACATTACCTACTTCGTCCAGAGATAACTGTTTCCTGTGTGGATGCTGTATGAGATAACCACGGTGTGTATGTGACCTTGAGGGAAGTGCTGGGGGAAGTTAGCACCTCTTGGCCTGACCATATGTTGTGCATACCTGTTGTATCTGTGCTTGTGTCTACTGGTAAACTCCTGCATTCATAGAAATAACCGAGACCATGGAATATGGCACGGTCATTTATATAATAAGTTGTCTCAGTTAATGTCAGGGAAATCATATGGAGGGGTAGCCAAATTTGCAAAGTCCTCGACCTCACAATTTCATGGTGCTATTGACATAAGAATGAGTAAGCGGACACTAACACGTACCTTCTGTTCCAAGTAAGTTAGCAAACCCATTAAATAGCAATATTCCCATGCTAATATTAAAATCTAGGGGCATACAATGTGGGTTTGCTCTAGGGGGTGCAGCGTAGTCCTTTTTTCTGGCTCTGGTGATTATATCAATAGGTACTTGACCAGATTATACTGTGTCAACCTCTGGGCTTCATCCTGGGCAAGCACAGGAACCTGCAATTGCACAATAATAATTGCACAAAGTGGAACAATTTCAACAAAGACTTTTACAAGGTGCCAAATACTACTTTCCAGATTTCAATTTCAAAAACTAGTATAGTAAACTCCCTACTTGAGGAGATCCATCAATCCTCTTTGTTCCCCTCAAAACAGCTTCACTTGCACCAGTCAGACTGGTCATGGTCTCGATAAAGTTTGCCCAAACTCACATCCTGGTCTCTTTGAAATGGCTTCCCATTGGAACAAGGAATGTCTTTCGATCTTGTAGACGTTACTTTTAAAGCACTACATAAGGGTGTCCCCAATTATCTCACTGGGAAACTATGGATCTTTAGTTTTTGTATTACAGATTAGAGGCACAATTGCTGGTAATTGATGATGCACAATAGACTGCTTTTCCCTTTGCCCACCCATACTGAAGCAAGTTATAAGTGCTCTGTCAATGAACACTTTCAGATTTATGACTCGACTGGGGGTAAATGTGGGTTGCAGTTCTTGTAAAATGTGTTCAAGATATGGTAGGTGTTAAATTGCCCTGTGGGAGAAGTAGCATACAGAAAGCCATAAAGAAGCAGTCCAAAACTACAATTATTGAGACATTTGATGCTACAATCATTAAATAGTTAGAATTAGGATATTGACAAAAAATGAAACAATTAGATTACTTTAAACACCATTTTATATAGCGAGTTGATAACACAATTTCATATAGTGAGTAACCTCGCTTCAAAAACTGTAACAGTCTGAGCATAGTTGGATCTGCACATCTGGATCCTTCATCAATGTGCCCATGTCTTCAAAAGATGGATGCAACATGGTCCCTTTTTCACACTAGACAGCTGTTTGGCTTTATTTACTTATGTTCAAAATTCTATAATCGAGGGCGGAGAATAAAATAATGCTATGTTTCATCTACTCTCAAACTATCGTCTTCGAAACAACTATAGCCTCGAGCTCTCAGTGTACACACCCACATATGTTATGTTATGTTAGATCTTCTTGTAAAGCTCACAGCTGCCTCAGCGAAGAGGCGTCCCGGCTCAGGTATTGAATGGAACATTCAGCCTTAAGTAGATTTATAATATTTCAGGAAATTGCGTCATCAAAGTAATCAGAAACAATTAGGCTGAAATTAAAACGGCGACTTTTAATTGGTTACATTTATTTTATTTGTTCAACTAGCATTAAGAGTCAAAATGCTAATCTCGATCGAACATAATTATACCCTAAAATTAAAACATAATTTTTACATTAGCAGATAATTATCCATATTCTAAATGTAAAATTAATCATATTCCATTTGTAATTAATTATTCATACAGTTTAAATTTCTTGTGGTTATGAAAAAGGAAACTAAACACAGATTTAAAATAATGCAACGAGAGAGAGTGCGAAAGGGAGAAAATAAAGGCGCAGAACAGAGAGAGAGCAACAGAATAGGAGACAACTATCGAGAGACACAGATATATATATATATATATTTATATATTTTGTCTGTCTACCCGCCACCTGAAATAAAGAAGTTAAAGTAACCTTATAGTTAGTTGAATTGTCAGTGACAACATTAAACAAAACTAAAAAAGCACAGAAATTCACCAGTTATAGATAAGTGAAGTCATAAATGATTTAATAGAATATGTCATGAGTGATGTAATATGTGAGGTTATAAGACAAGGTTTAGTTCAAAACCATAGTGTAGCTGACATATTGCCCTAGCTATAGGACTACATTAACCTTTGTTTATTCTTTAAATTGCTAAGGTTGTTAAAATAAAAAAGATCTATTTATGACACCAAGCAAAAACATTACTTTAACCTTTGTTTTTTTAGTGTATTTTTTTTTAACATAAAGGAACATTTTCCATACGTAAAACCGACCCCCACCGCATATGCCCAAAAAGGGATTGGCACAAGACCTTACGTTTTTTTTTAAGGGAAGGGGGTCCACGAGCCCCCTCCATGAGTTTTATTAGGCCTTGAAGACCCCATGTCCCAGGGCCACTACTTAAATTAAAGGAGATGAGCGCAAGAGGGCCCCTACCCCAGCATTATTAGTCCCTGGGGACCCCATCCCCAGGGCTGTTTAAAAAATGTTTTATTTAAGGGGCGAGGGGGCTGCATTCCCCCCTCCCCACGGCTTATTCGGCCCTGCGGACCCCATCCCCCAGGGTCTTTCTTTCATGAGGGGTGAGGGGGCCTGCATGGGCTCCTCTCCAAGCCTTATTAATCCCAGAGGACCCAACTCTCCGTGCCACTTTTTGTGTGCCCCCCCCCCTCTACTAGCCTTATTAGGTTATGAGGACCCCATCTCCTTGGGCCTTTTATAATGAAATGAGCTGAGTGGTCCCCCTCCACAAGCCTTGTTAGACACTGGTGCCCAATCCCAGAGGGCCACTTCTACAATTAAAGGGGAGGTCCAAGCCTTATTTGGCCCTTGGGACCTCATCCCGCAAGGCTGTCATTTTAAATTAAATGGAAGGGAGACTGCATGACCCCCATCCCGAGGCGTGTTAGGCTCTGGGTACCCCATCCCCCAGGGCCTTATTTAAAGAAAGGGGAGGGGGGCATGTGCCCCCCCGAGCGTTGTTAGGTACTGGGGGACCCCATCTTCCAGGACTGTTTATTTTAATTAAAGGGAAGGGGGCTTTGTAGCCCCCCTTCCTGAGCCTTATTAGGCCCTGGAGACGACATACTCCAGGGTCACTACTACAATGAAATGGGAGGCAGGTCACGCGCACCCAATCTTCTTCTGGCTCCAGGGACCCCATCCCCTGGCACTCTCCCTGTGCAAGGTGGGTGCTCCGGTGCCGACCCAGGACACCCACCTTATACTAGTTTAGGTAGCATGGGGAGCCCCAAGGACCCCGCTGCCCCAGTCAGCTCCCCACAAGCAGCAGTAGTTGGCATTACTCCCACCTTGAGGGAGCAGCTACTAATGCTGCTCCCTTCTAGTTAGAGCATTATTTTGATCTGTTTCCCTGCCCGCATCAGTGAAGGCAGATAAACAGATCAAATGTCTGCTCCCTGCCAGTGGGAGCATTTTTTAAAACTCCCACCATCTGGGAGCAGACTTTGTGTTTGCTGTCACTTGGCAGGAGTTTTAAAAAATGCTCCTGCGAAGCAAGAGCAATCACAGGTTTCTCTACCCACTCTAGTGAGGGCAGGGAAACCGTTATGTCCTTGGTGTAGGATACCCAGGGTCTTTATCAACTCAGGGAGGGGGGCTGCGTGGCCGCATTCCCTTATTAAATGATTTTGACCCTGTTAGTAGTGTCCCCCTGGCCTCTGATGGCTAGGGGATGGGGCCGAGCATTGTTTCTTCAATGAGCCATCAGCTGAAATGTGTGGTACTTCAAGTTTCCACCCTGAACCCCACTTTATTTAATGCGTATGTCCACCCATTGTCAGATTTCAGTTCATCTTGATTTGCGACAGCATCCTATGCAGACAGTACTCAGCCAATTGTCTCCTTAACACCTAATACAGGCCTCATCTCTAAGAGTCGCAACAGCTGCCTGGAAAATGTGTCTAAATGGATGGCCTGATGCTGTCTAAAACTTAGTGTAGAGGAAACAGAGGTCCTGGTGGTTGGCAATAACCCCGGACCCTGGGATCAAATCAGCTGGCCTCCCTCTTTAGGAAAGCATCCATCACCTAGGCAGGAATTAAAAACATAAGGATTACCTTAGACAGTCATCTCTCCATGAAAATGCTAACAAAACAGGTAGCTGGCAGCTGCTTAGGCCTCCCAACAGCTTTAAAATGGATCCCGATGGAGCTTAGAGGAATGGTTATTCAAGGACTACCCTCTCCCGTCTTGATGATGTTAATTCACTTTACTTGGGCAGTTCAATATCAGTCATAAAAAACTTCCAAGGTATTCAGAATGCTGCTGCTCGAATAGTTTTAGGTATTTCTGACATGCAGTCAGCTAGAGCAGCTCTCAAATCTCTTCATTGGCTGCCCATTAACTGTAGAGTACAATTTAAGGTGCTCTGCATCACATATCGCACAAAATATAAAGGGGGCCCACAGGTTTTGCAGCAGTTGAGCAGCCCCCTCTTGGCCAACAGAGCTCTGAGGTCCAATAATTGGGCCTCCTTACTGCCTTCATAGTTATTAGAGCTAGAAGTGGAGGCCGCAGCTCTTCTTTTCTTGTTTCCAAACTCTAGAATTCTTTGCCTATCAACTTGAGATTGGCGAAAATTTCCTGAACTTTAGAATGAAATTAGCGACCCATCTTTTCCCCTATAGGTACTCGTTCTCTAGCTAGTCTAGGCAGTGCTGGGAAGCCCTGGTAGGGAAGCAATGCGCTTTATAAATCTAGCAAATAGAATCTGGCTATGGTCACTGAGTAAGCCCTAACCGGTAGTTAGTAGGCCCTCCCATTTTAAATGGAACACCTGCAGCGACAGTCATGCTTCTTTAACAGTAAGAGTGCCTGGAGGGGTCAATTATGTGCAGGAACACGGAAGATCAGTACAATCTGTTCAGGAACTTAATGTGAAGCAATTTGTGCCTATAGTTTATAGACATTGTATTAGTTTGTGTGCAACAACGTTTCCACATCTCTCCCTGTACTGGCATATCCATGTTCAACTCCCATTTCCTTAGAGCGTTACTATCGAGTACACTAGAGCAGTCAGTTTACAATCCATACAGTCTGGAAACTCAACACCTATTATCTGGGGTAGGAATCATATGAGTAAGTCTTGTGAACTCTATAGACTCCTCTGGAACTGAGGGCTAGTGTGAGAATACAACATGTTGTACTCCAGGAAGGCAACATCTTTAATCTCCTGAAACTGTCTCAGCATCAAAAATTTGCCATCGGCAAACAGTTGACTTAGCCATCTGAGGCCCGCTCTCTCAAGACTGCAAACGGGCCCCCCACCTCTAGCGCCGGACAGAAGTCCTGATTTTTGATAAGTTGCACGGCTGGAGAGCCCTTTTGCTGTGATTCGGAAGCCCTAATCATTGTCCAAAGCAACCAATTTGTACAACAGACTGTATCAAGTGAACTTTCCTGGGTATTGGAACTGCATAGCAAGTTCTACGGTCACCTTTGTCAATGTGATCTCTTTCAATCGGGAGATGCAGCAAATGACACTTAGGGCCAGATGTAGGTGGCCATTTACCGGCCGGTAACAGCCGATTTCGGCCGTTACCGACCAGTAAATGGGTTTTTAGGATGTAGGGGTCCAATTTTACCGAATCTGTAAATTTACCAAATCGGTAAATTTACCGATTCGGTAAAATACCGAATCTGTATTTTTACCGATTTGTAACTTCTAGATGTAGGTGGGACTCTTCTGAGTCCCAAAGGCCTTTCAGATTCGGTATTTTACCACCCAATCCAATTGGGTGGTAAAATACCGAATCCAGGTGTGCATGCACATGTGTGAATGCACACCTATGCCATGTGACAGACAGACATGCTCTTAGGGCATGTCTGTGTGCCACATGGCACACATGCGTGTATTTGGAGTGCCGATTCAGTAATGCTCATTGATTCCTTTGGGCTTCAATGCCCATAGGAATCAATGGGCATTACCGAATCGGTATTTACAGAATCGGTAAATACCGAATCTTAACGATTCGGTATTTACCGATTCTGTATTACCTACATTCCCCCCTACCCCTTCTATTTTACCACTTCTTAAATACTGAATCGGTAAAATTCGGTATTTAAGAAGGGGTAAAATAAAATTACCTACATCTAGGCCTAAGTGTCAAGCCAGTAGATTGCATAACCGCAGAGCCCTACTGGGGACACAAACTAGCCCTGGCATCCAGGTTGACCGGCCCTGGGGTGTGGGTGGGGCACTGCTGCAAAACAGGCCCCCCAGTAACAAAAGGGACCCCCACTGCTCCAAACCCGGCCCCCATACTTCGCGCCCACCGGGAAAACGTCTGGTGCACGTTGTGGGCAGTTCTGCCCTGCATAATGGGATTGTGCTGCATGGTTATATCACTCTAGGTCTGGGACCACAAACCCATCGTTTTCATGTGGAAGAATAAGGGTGTCCCAGTTCAGTCTGGGATTGCCTCTCCTCCACACCAATTTGGTCAACAAGGATCGGATAAATAAATGGAATTTGGGCAACACCAACATTTTTATCAAAGCAATTCTGCCAGCCATAAATAATGGCTGTGTTATCCACCACATGACTTTTCCACTTCATTTTTTGATTGCTGGGCCATAATGATCTCGGATTACCAGTTGTTCATGAATGTGCCCAAGTATCTGACATATTCCTCGCACCAGTGGAGAGGATAATCAGTGAGCAGCATAGTAGTGGCATCTGTGAGGGGGAACATATTTGATTTTTTCCCCAGTTAATTTGTATTCTCGACAGCCACAAAATCTCACTATTTTCCATGATACAGACTTCCAGATTAGTCTCTGGCTTTCTCATAAATATCATACCATTGTCTGCATACAATGATAGTTACACTCTATTTATCAGCATGCAATACCCTTATTGTTGGACTTGGCCTTCTCAGCAGGTGCACTCTCAAACGCTTCCCTTCACCTCTTCTGTTTTCTGAACTCTTTTAGGACTCTGTGCACTTTACCACTTCTAACCAGTGCTAACACACTTTTGCTCACTCCCTAAACATGGTAAACTTGGCCTGCACCTGATGAGCACTTTTAATTTACTTATAAGTCCCTAGGGAAGGGGTACAGGGCAGGTAAATGAAATGCTGCCAGTGCACGTGCAGCACTGACTATGCCACCCACTAAATTAACCTTTTAAAACATGCCTTTGGCCTGCCATTGCAGCCTGTGTAAAGGTTTAAAGTGCCATTTGTACCTGGCAAAATATATATTACAATAACTCGACACAGGCTATGAATAAGAACAGTTATCCAGCTAAATATAGGCAGAAGCACAGGGCTAGAGCATAGACAAAAGCACTGGTGAAAATGGAGGGTTTTTTTCTCAACCATGCCCTCACTTTTGAATCAAGCTGCAGAGCTGAGGCTCTTGTAACTTTCTTGTCACTGAGTCAAAAGCCGGATAAGCCTTTCTGCAAGACAGCTCAACTGCTGTGCTGGAAGAAAAACCGCTGCCATGATCTCTGTTTGAATTTTGAGTGCCTCGCGAAGAGGAGAAGAGAGAGACAGAAAATAATTCTCCTGCTGTCTTTAGTTAAAACAACGAGCATTGGCAAGGCCAATAAATCTCAGCTATCTGAGAGCTGTTGGTGTTGTCAATGTCTTTTAGCCATGTATTAATGAGTGGAGTGGATGTATGGTGTGTGAAGTTAAAATATATATAGGGTAAATATGTGGCATGGTGCAGAGTGTAATTATGCAGAGTGCAGTTTTGTTGTATTGCGTGGATTTACGTGAAATGGTATTGTGTGGCATTGAGCGGGCTGGATTTATGTGGCATGATGTTGAATCATATTGTGTGGTTTGCAATTATGAGTTGTTGATGGAATTATTTGGGTTAGAGTGGAATTGTTTGTTGTGGAATTCTGCTGTGTGGAATGGTGGTGTTTAGTGGAGTTATGCCTAGCAGAATTATGTGGCCTTTTGTGCTTTGGAATTATGTTGATAGTATTTATGTGATATTGAGTCTAGCAGAATTATGTGGAGTCATATTATGTGTCATGGAGCATAATTATGTGGAGTGGTATTGCGTTTAGTGGAGTGGCATGGAGGAAGTGTAATTATGGTGTTGAATTATGTGGCATGTTGTGGAATTATGTGGTGTAGATTGGATGTTTTTGGTGTGTAGTAGAAATATGTAATTATGTGTTGTGGGGTGTAGTTATTTGGTTTGGTGTGGAATTATGTGAATTGAATTGCAATTGTGTCAAGTTGAAGTCTGTGGCATGGAACTGTGTGGTGCTGAGGGGAATTATGTGGCATGGAGTAGGGTGCATTTATCTGGAGAGTTGATATTTGGCGTGGAGTGAATGTATGTGGAGTGTAATTATGTCATGTGGAGTGTCATTATGTGGAGTTGGATTATGTGGTGTGGAGTGCTATTATGTCGAGTCTGATGTAGAGTGGAATTATGTTGTGTGAATTTGTGTGTGTTGAATTGCATGGCGTAGAATTGGGTGGCATTATGTAGAATGCTGTGTTGTGGTGTAGAGTGTAATTATGTGGAGTGAAATTATGCGACATAGTGGGGAGTTTAATTTTGTGGAGTTGAATTATGTGTTTTGGAGCAGAGTGGATATATGTGTAGTGGAATTATGTGGCATGGAGTGGAATTATGTGTAGTGGAAGTATCTGGAGTTGAATTGTGTTTCATGGAGTGTAAATGTGTATTGGATTGGAGTGTCAAGTGGTGTCGTGGAATTATGTAGTTTAGAGCGGAGCGGAAATATGTAGAATTACATTGGTTGGATTGCAATTATGTGGCATGGAGTGGAATGATGTGAAGGGGAATTGAATTGCATGGTGTGGAATTGTGAGATGCTGAAATGTGTTGAATGTAGTGGTATTATGAGATGTGGATTTGTTTGTTGTGGAATTGCATGACAATTATGTGGCATTGAGTTTATTTTATGTGGAGTTTGATTATAGGGAATGAAATTATGTGCTATTGGGTGGAGTTGAATTATGTGTAGTGGAATTATGTGGTATGCAGTAGAATAATGTGGATTAGACAGGGGCAGGGCGGTGCAGGGCGAAGAAGAATGAGGGATTGCACAGGAGGGGTTGGATTCAAATGTAAGCTTCTCAGTGCCAAAATAGTCACCATCAGCAATGTAACATGTTTATCAGCCATCTAATATCTGCAAGGTATCCAGGTAGAGGATGTGGTGTGACGGCCAAAGCTGCCAACTCGGGAGCTGGGATACCTGGTTGGAGCCTCATCACCAGCCCAACCATTTGTGACTCGTGGCCAATCTCTTCATCTTCCCATGCCTATAAATAGTGAATTTATCAAAATATTTACTTTTTCTTCTTCTCCCAGGCAGCAGAGCGTGTTTGCCCAATATCAAAGCACTAAAATAGGTATTTATGACTTTTGTGTTGCAAGAGATTGCATGTTGCTTTTGTTATATTTTTCGTCTGGTTCCATGGAAAAACATTAAGATTTTACAACTAAATTGAACATGTCATGCATTTATTTGTTGACATATTTCTCCGTACAACTTTCAGGAAGTTGTCAATTGTTTTACGGAGAAATATATTGTCTTGCTTTCCTGTTTGAAGTCCCTGAAGGCAGAGCTTCCCAGTACAAAAATAAATCACGTCAGAGTTTGCACTGGGAAGCTCTGCCTTTGGGGACTTCAAACACTGAAGCAGGATCTGCAGGCAAGTCAGAGAAGGGGATATAGCGTAACGGCCAAAGCTAGCAACTCTGGAGCTAGGTGACAGGTTCAGGTCTCGGCGCTGGCTTAACATCCTGGGGTGCTGGGCAAATCACTTAGGGCTAGATGTAGGTAGAATAGATTTACCGATTTTAAATTACCGAATTTTACCGATTCGGTAATTGAAAATCGGTAAATCTATGGTGTCGACATGTAGGTATTCCAGATGTGCTGGAATACCGAATCGGATGTTTTCGGTATTTACCGATTCGGTAAATACCGAATCGGTAATGCCCATTCATTCCTATGGGCTTTGAAGCCCATAGGAATGAATGGGCATTACCGATTCGGTATTTACCGAATCGATAAATACCGATTTTCACAAGGGTGCAGGGGGTGTCACTTTGACACCCTCTGGCACCCCCAAAACAGGCTCGGGTGCCATGTGGCAGGCATACATGCCCTAAGGCAGGGGTACTCATAGTACGGCCCGCGGGCCAGTGGCGGCCCGGCAAGCCTTCCCTGGCGGCCCGCGGACCCCCGAGACATCATAACTGTGTTTCCCGAGTTTTTTTTTTTTAAGTGTCTGCAGCAGCGAGAGAGACTCTTGCTGCTTTGTGGGGGCTGCCGGCCGGGCGATCCTAGGAATGGCCAGAGTAAAGCTGCAGGGGCCTAAGGAGAGGTGAAATACAAAGGCATCATTAACATGCAAATGGTCTTTTAATGACCTGTGAAGTGCTCGGGTGCGGCTGTGTGTGTGTGCCCCGGCTGGCGCACAGGCAGGGTGAGGTGACAGAGGGAGTGGGAGGGAAAGGGAGGGGGAGGGGGAGGGGGACGGAGAGGGAGAGAGAGAGTGAGAGGGAGTGAGTGAGTGAGAGGGAAGGAGGGAGTGAGTGAGAGGGAGGGAGTGAGTGAGAGGGAGTGAGAGTGAGAGGGAGTGAGGGAGAGGGAGTGAGGGAGAGGGAGTGAGTGACTGAGAGGGAGTGAGTGACTGAGAGGGAGTGACTGACTGAGAGGGAGAGAAAGAATGAGTAAATGAGTGGGAGTGAGTGGGAGTGTGGGAGTGAGTGAGTGGGAGTGAGTGAGTGGGAGTGAGAGGGAGAGTGTGAGAGGGAGAGAGAGAGAGGGGTTGAGAGGGAGTGAGGGAGGGAGAGGGAGTGAGTGAGGGAGAGGGAGTGAGTGAGGGAGAGGGAGTTAGTGGGAGTGCGTGAGTAAATGAGTTGAGTGAGTGAGAGGGAGTGAGTGAGTGAGAGGGAGGGAGTGAGAGGGAGGGAGGGAGAGAGAGAGGGAGGGAGGGAGAGGGAGGGAGTGAGAGAGTGACTGAGAGAGTGAGAGTGAGTGAGAATGAGTGAGAGGGAGTGAGAATGAGTGAGAGGGAGTGAGTGAGTGGGAGGGAGTAAGTGAGAGGGAGTGAGTGGGAGAGAGTGAGAGGGAGGGAGTGAGAGGGAGGGAGTGAGAGGGAGGGAGTGAGTGAGAGGGAGGGAGTGAGAGGGAGTGAGTGAGAGGGATGGAGTGAGTGAGAGGGATGGAGTGAGTGAGAGGGATGGAGTGAGTGAGAGGGATGGAGTGAGTGAGAGGGATGGAGTGAGTGAGAGGGAGGGAGTGAGTGGGAGTGAGTGAGTGAGTGGTAGTGAGTGAGTGAGTGGAGTGAGTGAGTGAGTGAGTGGAGTGAGTGAGTGAGAGTGAGAGGAGGAGTGAATGGGAGGGAGGAGAGGGAGGGAGTGAGAGGGAGAGAGGGACGGAGTGAGAGAGTGACTGAGAGAGTGAGAGTGACTGAGAGAGTGAGAGTGAGTGAGAATGAGTGAGAGGGAGTGAGTGAGTGAGGGGAGTGAGTGGGAGGGAGTAAGTGAGAGGGAGTGAGTGGGAGAGTGAGTGGAGAGAGTGAGTGGGAGAGAGTGAGTGGGAGAGAGTGAGAGGGAGGGAGTGAATGAGAGAGAGTGAGTGAGAGGGAGTGTGGTGAGTGAGAGGGAGTGGAGGGGAGGAGGGGGGAGTGAGAGGGAGGAGTGAGTGAGAGGGATGGTGAGTGAGAGGGATGGAGTGAGTGAGAGGGAGTGAGGAGTGAGAGGGATGGAGTGGAGTGAGAGGGGATGGAGTGGGTGAGAGGGATGGAGTGGGTGAGAGGGAGGGAGGAGTGGGAGGTGAGTGTGAGTGGGAGGTGAGTGAGTGGGAGGGAGTGAGTGAGTGAGAGTGAGTGAGTGAGAGTGGAGAGGGAGGGAGTGAATGGGAGGGAGTGAGAGGGAGGGGTGAGCGGTGAGAGAGAGGGAGAGAGTGAGAGTGAATGAGTGGGAGAGTGAGAGTGAATGGAGTGGGAGAGGGAGGAGAGGGAGTGAGTGAGACGGAGAGGGAGTGAATGAGAGGGATGAGTGAGTGAGAGGGGGAGGTGGGAGTGAGGAGGGAGGAGTGAGTGAGTGAGGGAGGGAGGGGGGAGGGAGGGAGAGAGAGGGGATGTGAGTGAGAGGGAGAGTGAATGAGAGGAGTGTGTGTGAGAGAGAGGAGTGAGAGGGAGGAGTGAGAGGGAGGGAAGGGAAGGAGGCGGGAGAGGAGGGAAGGGGGTGAGACAGAGAGGAGTGAGGGGAGGGAAAGGGAGGGGGATGGAGAGGGAGTGAGAGGGAGGGTGGGTGAGAGAGAGGGAGAGAGGAGAGTGAATGAGTGGGTGAGGGAGGGAGAGGGAGTGAGTGAGACGTGAGAGGGAGTGAGAGGGACAGGGAGGGAGAGGGAGTGGAGACAGAGAGAGAGGGAAAGGGAGGGAGTGAGAGGGAGGGAAAGGGAAGGAGACGGAGAGGGAGAAAGGGAGGAAAGGGGGTGAGACAGAGAGTGAGTGAGAGGGAGGGAAAGGGAGGGGGACGGAGAGGGAGTGAGAGAGAGGGAGTGAGAGGGAGTGAGAGAGAGGGAGTTGAGACAGTCAGAGTGAGACAGAGGAAGACAGAGAGAGGGAGGGTGAGAGGGAGAGAGAGCTAGAGAGAGGGAGGGAGACCGAGAGAGATGTGTGTATGCCGGGACGGCTCAGTGGACGAAGGCGTCCGCTGCAGGGACCTATGATCAACCTCATGGTCAGTTTTATGTTGTTGCTCTAGCCCCTCCCCTCCCCACTGACCCTGCCCCCCCACCGATGCGGCCCTCGGACACAAACCAAACTGTAAATTTGGCCCCCGAGAAAAAGTTTGTGAGTACCCATGCCTAAGGTATGCTAAGGTATGCTAAGGTATCCTAATTGGATTTGATGGTAAAATACCGATTCGGTAAGGCTCCTGGGACTCTGAAGAGTCCCACCTACATATGGGTGGCTCAGAATCGGTAAATTTAAAGATTTTTTATTTTACCGAATCGGTAAAATTACCGATTCGGTAAAATAATGCCCCCTACATGCCTATCACCTATTTACCGATCGGTAACGGCCGAAAATACTGATTTTCGGCGTTACCGACCGACCTACATCGGGCCCTTAATCTTCTTATGCCTACACAAAATGAATGTATCCTTGTGTAAAGCACTCCAAGACCTTCGGGTCGAGTTCATGCTATCTAACAGCTGCAAAAAAAAAAAAGTCACAGATGGGACAGATGCATCTGGCCTCCCATTTCATGTATTGTGCTGTGTGGGGCACAGTAATTGAAGGGAGAGCATGGAAATGAGAGGGAGGGGGGACATGCAAACACATACAACGCAGATGACAGAGACAGCTATGAAAAGATGCACTCTCCCAAAAGCACGAGCAGCTTAAGGACACAAGTACTAGGGCCATTCTCCTGAAGAGTCTCATTTTGCTTAAAGAGGCACATGCGCTGTCTAGCGGAGATCTAAAAAGTACTTACAGAAGCATTCAGCTGCAGCGAGTGGAAGGACACTGGCCCTTAGGCCAGGCTCCACAGCATGATGATGGAGGCAAGGAGGCGGCGCTGATCCAGAAGGAAACAAGAGTGACATGGGAACCATGTGGGAGCCAGCCAATGATAAGTAAAGATGTGGGAGCCCGTGGGAGCCAGCCAATGGTAAGTAATGGACTCTAAGACCTTTTAAATATTCTTTTTTTACTTTTATTACAAATGATTTCATAGGCACAGCACACGTGCTGTGCAGGTGAAACCTAAAAATACTTTATTTCCACTAGGATCTTGAACTGACCGTTTACAAAAGCAAAACCTCAAAGAAAGCATGTGATAACAGGCCAGTCCACTTCAGGTGGTGTGAGCCGTCTTGCACTGTGAGAGATGGCATTTTACCTGATCACATGCTTCTGTTCGCCTACAAAGAAGTGCACTTTATTGACAGGGTTTGTGGTCTATACACTGAAAAATGACAATATTTGATCTTTTCCACTGCATTTGTATTTCTTAGTCATCCTTATGTGTCTAAATTACATCTTCAGGTTACAATAATTCAAAGCCAATGGTACCTATTTGCAGTAAAAGTAATCATATTTTGTGCTGTACATTGAAACTAAAGCTGGTTTATATGCCTGTTCTAAGCATCCTACTTACTAGGAGGCTCCCGTACTGTTCCGTCCCACACTGCCATAGTCAAGAAACGATAATACTGGAAACCGGAGATAAGTGAAAAGAAAAACAAGGCAACAGTTCTTCGCCATCTATGGACCCAAGTTCTGGAACTGCATCCGATTATATTTCAGGACTATCCCACCCCTGCTCCATTATAAAAGAGAGCCACACAACTCTTACTCTTACGAAACAGCTATCCCTCTAAGCCCATGTCGACCGTGTCTTTGCCTATCACCATACCTAGTGCTCTGTTGCCTTTCTGCGAGGTTTACGCTACCATACCTTATCTATCCATTAATGATGCTCTATTACAATTATATGGTTTGGTTATTTTTTAAATTATATTTGTATTGCACGTAGATGGCTGCCACAGTGAGGCGATACATTTTTTTTGGTGCCATTTACATAAAATTGAAAAAAAAACCATTAACCATCGCACATGTTTATAAACGTAAGGCCTATTGGCTTTGCCAATTCTTGTCTTTAAATTCAAATTTCACACATTATTGTATGCGTTTTGGGGGCTTTTCTGCAATTTGGGGTTGACGGATTGAGAGAAGTCCGCTTGGGTATGCCAGCCAATTACACTGCCACAGGCATTTCAACCTGCTACCTGCTGGAAAGAACAGAACGTTTTATAGATTAATTGTTGCTAAAATGCATCTGATGAGGTTAATAAACAGAGCTGTTGTCCTTTTTGCATCGTCTGTTGATGTGCTTTTCGCTGCAGCTTCCAGATACAGGGAATGCAAACCATTTATTAAAAAGAGTCAAACCCTGGTACCTTCTCCCAGCCTCACCAGTTACTCCATTAGCCCAGCCAATGGGGGCCCCACCTAGCAGCAGGCAGCTAGAAACTACTCAGGATGCGGCCCGTGTTTTGCGGAGGGAATAAGCAGAAAATTAATGATCTTGGTATGGTAATGCCTCCTGCTCGCCATACGAGATATTTATCAGCAGGCAAAGCAATGCACATAACATTTGACACAGCTAATGTTTCAAAAGAGTGAGCTGGTAGATTCATGAGGCACCTCCCCATGCTAAACCTGGTGAAAGAGATGTGCTGACTTATCGGGGCTTTAAATTCGACAAGGAGTGATTCATTTTAATATACATTTACATTCCCACTGCAGCAGGGGCATTTTAAAGAGTATGGGGGTGTGGGGGTATGGAGAGCTGGCAGAGGATCATGTGTGAGTAACAGGCTGGCATCTAGAGCCACATTTCTGGGGGGGCTGAAAAATATTTCGGGGAGGGGGTGGGGGAGGGGGGTGGGTGGTGGGGTAAATCTTCCAACCATAGACAGAGTGACTGAAAGAAGGGGTGAAAACACAACAAACGCCTAATTTACAACTAAATGGTCTTTTAAAGGTCTGCTAAGTACTCGGGTGCTGCTGCAATTAGATGGTCTCCAGCCTGCAAAGCTGTGTCAGCCCGGGCTGACACACACGACGGGGGGGGGGGGGGGGGGGGGGAGGGGCTAAAGCCCTGTGAGCCAATGAGTGTTGCGTGCCTGGTGAGTATATTCAACCAGCACTAGTTTTTCGGCCAAACCACTAAGCATTCTGGGACTTGTAGGCTCGCACATATACTGGTAAGAATGAAACTCTAATTTACGGCTGGCCGGTAACACTTGTCTTTGAATCTAATACTATCTGGACGTGACCATCATGACATGTGTGTGGTTCACTTGGCATGTTCTCCATGAGGCTGACCTGCACAGCTCCATGGACAACATGCCGAGTCTCCCAGGCACTGCCTGAGCGTCCAAACAGGATGCTCAGACCAATCACGATGCTGCATTTGTAGCATCGTGATTGGCTGGGAGAGTCCAGAAGCCTGGGTGCTTCCAGCAGACTGAGGATGGAAGAGAGGCGTGCAGCGGCTGGAGTGGTGTGCGACGGCACAGCGGACAGGGTACGTTTTAAAAATTAAATTTTTACCTTAAACCGCAACCCGGTTCTGAGGCAGTTGCCACTGTTGGCACAGCAGCTTCAGAGCACCTTGTTGATATTTACATATTACTTATTTCAAATATTTCTTTTTACGACTTGAGACAATGAGTGATTTTACCAGAAACACTTGTTTGTCACATGCCAAAGGCAGTAGTAGAGCTCAGGTCTCTTATTTGTGCTCTTGGGAGGTTGTTCCTTCAGACTCTCCCCAGATCAATGCCATCTCAGCCAATGCTACCCATACTGTGATACCAATGACTGTGACCCCCCAGACTATAAAGCCATCTTGATCATTGTTTACCAAACTGTGGAATGCAACTGACTGGTGGGTTGAAAGCCAATTTTTGGTGGGTCACAAAAGTCCTAGTATATGTAAGAAATCATATTTTTGAGCCCCAGTAACTTTCTTTGGCGTGTGTTACAAACAATAAAACACTCCCTCTTCCCCAATCCTAATTGTCAAAATACTTTGTTTACAAAGTGTATGCAATATGATGAATTATATTGCTTGAAGATGGTGAGATGTGAAGATGTGGAAATATGCTAGCGGTTAGAGCATTCCAATATGTTTTAGTACATTTGGAGCAGACAGTTATTGTTCAGTAAGAGAAGAGCAATACTTGCAACCTCACATGGCCACTGCACTGCCAAGCCCAACATGGGTGACAGTGACTGACATCTTTCCTAAAGGGCGAGGTCTTATCAATTGAGGTCCCCGAGCCAGACAAAGTGACTGGTCCAAGGGGAGCCAAGGCGTAAATAGCCGGACACTAGCTCTCTTCGAACAACCAGCAGGCAGATTCACAAAAGTTCTCTCTGGTAAGGAGCTTATCTTCACAGGGCTCAAAAAGGACAAGATGTACCCAGAGCCAAAGTTCATGTTTGAGCAGTAAATAGGAAAGTTGTAGCAAGTCACCGACCCTTTGGGTAAGTTAGTGGCAGTGGCGGCTCTTCTGCTAAGGTAGAGAGCCGTCACCCCAGTGCTTTTTTTGCAGTGAAACAAAGGGAAAATAAAATGAGATCAACTCGTGATATATTATTTTATTTTCTCCTACTTACGCAGCTTTGCATGAGGGAGCAGGGGCAAGGGAGGAGTGGTAGACAGCACCCTCCTAAACAGGGCCGGACTGGCCACAGCGGGCACCGGGCAATCCCCCGGTGGGCCGCATGGGTGGGGGCCAGTTTTGGCCCCCTGGGGGCCATTTTTGTTACAGGGCCGTTTTTGCAACATAGCTGGAAAATTGGCCCTGTACCAAAATCAGCCGAAACCCGGCTCCAGCAAAGAGCTCGGTGGCACCTCCAACCCCCCCGAGTGGGGATGGAGGGGGGGGGGGGGCGGCTGAGCACTTTGCCAGGGCCAGTTGTGGTTTCCAGTCCGGCCCTGTTTCTAAATGTGCAAAGACTGCTTGGCCGGCCCTTTTGTACGTCCAGTCCAGTCCAGTCTTGCGTACGTCCCATGCTCAGACTACGTGGAGAACATGCCCAGGCCTCCAGTCAGCGTCTGAGTGCCAATACACAGTGCTCAGACCAATCACAAAGCGGCTAAAGCAGCATTGTGATTGGCTGACTGGGGGCATGGGTGTGCTTCCTCTGGCCAAGCGAGAGATGACTATAGAGGAGAGACGCAGTGAGGAAGCAGAGAAAAGGCAAGTTCTTATTAATTTTTTTTATAACCGCTCCCCCCCTGTGTCCTACAGCATAACATCAAAGACTAATAGGAGAGGAAGAGGATGATTAATGCTTTGTGACATTGCGTTTTTCAATGTGAGAAGTCCTCAACTCTTTGATAAACTGGGGCAGGGTTGGGTCGGGTCTTAAAGGTTTGGATAATATATGTCATGTCCCTGTAATACGCATAGGTCATGGGCTAGGGGGCGTTCCTTCTTCTGTACAGGTTAGTACCAGCCAGACCCACAGAGAAAGGGATGACACCTAATGGAAGCTCAGAGTGCACCAAAGCAGAAACAAAGGGTTGCTTACGTGTTAGAGGATACACGCTAGTGCTTTGCCTCCAAAAATATTATCAACACTTGGTTTTATCCTTCTTAGAGAACGCCATCCTTCTGCAGCATCTCCAGTGTCCCTTTGCAATTCTAGTCGCAATACTAATTGAAAGAATATTAAATGGCAAACTGGATTTATTGAGAACATCCCTATATGTGACTTTATTTGCAGAACTATTGGAAAAACTCACTTAAAGCTTGGTACAAAACATAGATGCAATAAAACAGTGCGGCCATTTTGTTCTTTTCTGTCTCGCCACTAATATGTCTCCGTCTAGCCTGCTGGCACCACCATCTGAAAGATTGTTTTCAGCAGGGAGTCATTTATTTGAACAGTGTCAGGGACTCTGTATGTGTGAGAAATATCAATAGGACGCGATGCAGCAGCTCTTCCTTTGAGCAATCGCCTAAATATGCCATTCAGCAAGTTCTCATATTGGAACATTTGTCACAAACCTCTCAAATATTTCAATATATTATATTAGGTAACAGTATAAATCGTCCTTAATGAGGAGCATCAACCAATCAATGTTACCGTCCTGTATCTATTTATCAAATATACCGTCATCATAATGAAGACATAAAAAACTATAAATTTTACTAAGTACAAACAAATCTTAATATATATTGTCAGCGAAATCCTACTCATCGCAACACACAAGTCAGCATAAAATCGAGGGGTTCTCTGTCAAAAGCACACATTCTGTTTTAATAGTCTGGCTGGCAATAGGTAAAGCGCATTACACCTTCACACCTTTTATTATTAAAACCTTTATTATTTATTGTTTTGTAGTATTGAACTCCTTTTGTAGTATTGAACTCAAGATGACGCAAGAATATCCTCGCTCTTCCTCACTCGCCCTTCGTATTAGTGACTTTTCATAGGTTTTTGAACTTATGGTCCTTGCACCAGTGCTTAACTGTCCCCAGTGGTTGCAGGTGTGGCTGGCCCACTGGCACTCAATTTTTAGAGAATGAGACTTCATTTTCCTCATCAGACCTTCACCTAAAGCAAGAGAGAGAAACACACCAAAGGAGGAAAGAAAGAGAAAGCAAGAGTGAGATCAAGAGGGAGGAAGTGTCTGGTGGTGGATGAAAGAGGCATGAGAAGTAATCAAGACGCAGAATTGGCATTCAGCACCCAGATGTTCAGAGCAAATGAGCAAATCTTTGGGCCTTGGCACTTATTGTTTTACAAATTAAGCACTGCCAGCACCATCTTTTACTTATTATCATGCCTTACATTGAGAGAAATTTAATAAGTAGATGTTAATGATGGTCAGCCTTAGTTTCTGAAGTTCCATACTAACCATTCTAGGAAAGGGTCAGAGGTTAAAGAAGCAAGTGGCACATACTAGGCTATTGGACAGAAGGCCCCACCTCTGCACCAGAAGGAATAATTATCGTTCACTTCCCTTTAAGAGCATCTAATGTCCATTTAAAGGAATAGCCAAGAAAAGTCTAAATAAAATGACTACCAATTATCTATTATAGGGCATTGCATTTATATAGCACTTTGCACACACTAGAGACGCACTAAAGTGCAGTTAACTCACCCTCAGAAGACATGGATGTGTGGACATTGGTGAAGCCTGTAAGTAAGAATGTGGGGGAAGTGTTAGGTGTTATAAATGCGTGAAATTGTTCCAGAGGTTCATGTGCTCCAGTTTTATTCCTGGAGAATTTAGAAGCATAAAGCAGCATTTGCATGTCAAGGAAGACGTGTGAAGAGGCTATACAGGGCTTCAGCATTGCAAAGCGATGGTCCAGGCATGACTTATTTGTCTAGGTAAAAGACAACACTGATTGTATTTATGACATAAGATATTTTTCTTTTATGGCACACTGGATCAGTTTTCATATTTTGAGTCCCCGGGGAAGAGATGCTCCAGGGACATGGCCATTTTGCTCTTAGACCCCTTGTGATGCTCTAAGAACATGCTCAGTCTCTACCCAGTGATCTACTCACCATTTCGCAATCGTTCTAATGGGTGCATAAGACCTGATGAAGCAACCCACAAAAGAAGCTGGTGGAAGATCTGTGTAATAAATGCAGATGCAAGACTTCAGTCTCAACTAAAGTTTTGTTCACACTTCTCTGATTTTCCTCTCATCGTCACACGCAGTACCCCAAGGTGCTAAAGATTTGAGCACTTATACTCACAAACTCCCCATCTGCAGAATATTGTCAGAATATTGTAACTTAATTTTATTCTATGCTTGAATGCTTTGCTGTCTATGAGCTGAAAGGTAGGTGCACATCCACCATTACACTTTAAAATAAATGCCTGAATGTGAATCATTTGATCACTATTTTGTATGTAATGGTAAGTTTGCTAAACGCATATTTGATTTATTGTAATTATTATGTCCAGTTTAAAAAAAATGCATATTAAAAATATATTATGATTTAAGTATTATAATAAACTTACCATAGTTGTCAATAAAACGATTGAATACATTCTTGTTTATACTGTTAAACATATTAGCAAAATACGTAGTAATCACCAGTTGGACTCATAAGGCCCCATAAACTCAGTTTAAAACGTAATGATCTACTTTGACTATGTGATATTAATAAAAAGTATCATACTTCAATTGTTTACTAAAACTGTGGCACAGCCAATACATTCTTATACTATAAGGCAACTTTAACCATGCTGCCACCACTTCACAAGTGGTAAATGTTAGACATGACAGCCTGAGGGTGGTCTTCCCTGCAACATTTTTCTCCGCTTCCTCCATTTTTCTGTTGTCCTTATAGCTGTGTTTGGGACTCTGTGCACTTTACCGCTGCCAACCAGTGCTAACGTGCTTGCAATCTTTCCCCTAAACAAGGTAATATCGGCTCATTCCCAATTGACATATTTGATTTGCTTATAAGTCCCTAGTAAAGTGCACTACATGTGCCCAGGGCCTGTAAATTAAATTGAACCAATGGGCCTGCAGCACTCGTGCTTCCAACTTAAGTATCCTTCTAATCAGGTCTGCAATTGCAGAGCCTGTATGTGCAGTTTATACTTTGCAACTGGATTCAAGCTAGCCTGGCTTATGAGGGGTGTTATGCCAAAACCAGTCCCAGGATACTTTCTGGTCCCGGGAAGACCTGGCTTGGCAGTTTAGTCTGGAATGTTCCCATGATGGATAGGGTCAAGGCTGATTCTCATATAGCTGGGGGTAAATTGGGGTGGCGAAGTGAGCTAAAGAATGATGATGGCTTCAACACAGACCTGTGATTGGGAGTGAGTGTCTGAAAAGTTTCAGTGCTCCGTCCATCAACTCCTTATGTTTGCTTTGTTCGCCCTAAGTTTGCAGGATTTGACCAGACGTGGGTCCCTTGCTCACTTTGCCACTGGATTCAAGCTAGCCGGGCTGATGAAGGGTATTACCCCAAAACCGGTTCCAGGATGCTTGTTCTCCAGTCTAGGGAATACCTGGCTTGGCAGTTCAGGCTGTACTGTTCTCATGTCGTCGACTGTATCACACTATATGCAAATGAAATGTATTAATTTATGTTAGCAATAGTGTGTTTGTATCATCGTCTGATTGTGAATCAACTACACAGACTGTTCAGTTGCCTTTGTTTTTCTTTTCCTTAGTGTGTCAGTTGACATCGGCTGGTGTCCTGCTGTTAACACTTTTAAAAAAATTCTAAATAACCCTTCTTACTAAAAATAAACCTGTCCGGCTGGACAAAGAATATAGTGTCTATTCAGCCTATATTTATTTGATTGTCAATTTGTACCTTGTCTAGGGACCACTGTTCTGGATATAAGTACTGTTCTCATGTGGCACAGGGTCAAGAATGATTTGCATATAGCTGGGTCTGTACTGGGGTGGCGAAGTGAGCCAAAGAACAATGATGGATTCTACCCAGATCTTTGACTGGGTCGAGTGTCTAAAAAGTTTCAGGACTCCATCCATCGTCTCCTTGTGTTTGCTTTGTGCAGTTTATATAAACCTCCTGCAAGGCCTAAATCTTCCCTTTTTATACCTATAAGTCAAGCCTAAGGAACGCCCTGGACAACCCAGAGGAAAGGGTGCAATGCATTTAAAAGGTAGGACATGTACTTATAAGTTTTACATGCGATGGTAGTGAAAAACTCTCAAATTCGTTTTTCACTTGAGCAATTCCTATAGGTTAACATTGAGATACAATTTTGACATTTTAAAAATGTTCCAATTGCGAAGAGATAGGCTTCTCAAGTTTGGTGTTTCTGGACTCACAATTTAAAATCACAATTTATAGTAAAGTTGGATTATAAATTGCTAGTCCGAAAATGCCACATTTAGAAAGCTGTCATTTTCTTAATGTAGCCATTTGGTGCCTGCTGCCTGTCTGAGATAAATGTCTGGGGAGGGTGCCAGCTGGGCTTTGTGTATACTCCCTAGACACCCACACACAATGGGAGCTCAGGGGTGACTTGATAGGCCATACTTGGAGGATGGTAGGGAGGAGCTAGACACAGCCTCACACTTAACTCTGGATAGGATGTGTCCTGTCCCCACAAAAAAGGCTGCGTACCCCCTGTAGTGAGTCTGGAGCCAGGTCAGGAAGAAAGGACCTCTGTGCACTTCAACATGCTCTCTTTGAAGGCTTCCCCACTTCAAAAGCACACTTGGGTATAGGTACTGGACCTTTGAAACCACCCCTTTAGTACACATGAGGACCTATGCCCACTCTGCCAGGAAGTACTGCTGTTCTGCTATAAGGACTGCTACTCTGCTGAACTGCTGTTAGCTGGACTCCAGCCTTGCTGTGCTGCTCTGCTGCCTGCTGCTCTCTATACTTAGGTGATAAGGGCTGGACCTGCATCACATGAACCCAGAGTGACTCCAAGGGCTAGTTGACTGGCCTACTGATCTGAAGTCTAAGGAACATAAAAAATGTCCATCCTTCCTACTTTAACACTTTGACTCTGCAATCTGTGAGTCTGTCTTGCAAGTGGTGCCACCCCAATCCTGGACCCTTGTAAGCAGGCCTAAGGTGTCTGCTCCAGCGAAACCAATGAATCATCTGCAGCAAGAGCAGAATTGACTCATCATCACTGAATCTGGAACAGAACCTGGGGCATCGCCCCCGGAACCAGTGCATCACCTTCGGAACCGCCAATCAGAACCAACACATCATTGCCACTGCATAGAGAAAATCGACATTACCTTTACTGCATGAAGAAACCCAGCGCATCACATTCGGAACTGCAATATCTCAGAACCAGCGCATCACCTCCGGAACCTATACACAACCACTGTTGTATGGGGAAAATCAACGCTTTACTCCTACTTTGTGGGGAACACATCCTGCATCTTCGTTGATTGCACTCAGGATTAACCCCTTGCCTGCAGGGCTGATTCCCCCACTGTGCTGGTGGGAGGGGGGGCGCGCACAGCGCCCCCGTGCTAGTGATGAGCTCAGCTCGTCATGATCCACGGTGGCCGTGTGCCCATGACAAGCTCAGCTCGTCATAACGGCTGCAACGCTGGCACGTGGGGCTAACTCCCCTGCTGTGCTGAGCGTTCTAAAGAAACAGGTGTGGCCGTGACGAGCTCACCTCGTCATGAGCACACGGCCACTGTGGCTCATGATGAGCTGAGCTCATCATGAGCATTGGAGGCGTTAAGTAACTTTTGTTCAGTGGGCCATCTTGAGTTCCATTGTCCAGCCCCTGCTACATTACTGTCTGCCTAAACTCTTGACTTTGTCCCAGTTCAGCGCAGCCCGATTTCTCAAGTAAACATTTAGTGCTTTTAAGAGATATTTAACAGTTTATTCTTTAAAAAACTTATATCTCAAGTTCTACTTATTGGATAGTTGTCATTTTGGCCTTGTTTCATTTATTAAATGAAATATGATTCTAATCTGGTGTGGAATTCTTTTGTGAAGTGTTTTCACTGTTTTACCGCTTGACATTATGCACAAATAATTTTCACATTGTTTCTATGTTAAGCCTGACTGCTCTGTGCCAATCTACCAGAGGGTGAACACAGAATAATTTAGGGATTGCCTGCTTCTTACTCCGACTAGGGTTGTGGTTACTTCCTTACAACTGCTCATACCCTAGTCAACCAACAACCCAATTGCTATCAGTAGATTACTGAACTTAGTCCACATAAGTGTTTTAGATTCTATTGGGTTTTCAATATGTCTTATTGTTTAAGCCAGTGAGCATCCCCACAACATTGCAGCATTCAGTATAGTTTTTTGGTGGTTAACTAACTTCAAATCAGCCTTAATTTCTAGTCATAAATCATAAGCTTGATAGATGATTGAAAAATACTAATGATTAATGTGTAACTACAAAAAAGGATGTTAAATCTAAGGTCAGTCATCAGTTGGTTTGAAAGACATAATAGAACTAAGAACACCCACCTTTAGTACTAATCTCTTCATTATGAAGATGTCAACCCAAGGAATTTGGTAACATTCTACTCAGCTTAAAACACCAGCAGAGAGAACATATCTGAGTTTTAGCCCACAACCTGTCTACAGACATAACAGTTTTAGAGGCATATTAATCTGAAAGTCTAGCAGCGTTCTCCAAATGAGTCCCTTGATTTTGTAAATTGGTACCTTTAAAGTGGGAGCCAAGCAGCTGCACCATACAGTAAAATTGGATTCATTTTTGCATAGTGAAGATGTACCAGAAGGTGTTAACTTCACTAACCACACCTGAAATGTAAACTCTGAAGGCTATTAAACACCACAAGTTTTAGAATGTATTGACCCCATGTCAGATCATTATCAAATACAATTTCGTGTAAAATGTAATGATGAAACTTGTTTTAAAGCAACCCAAAATGTGCCACATAGTGCATAAATATGCTGAATTTAAACCTTAGCTTATTGTGATATGCATTTATATCCATAGTGTCAAATCAACATTAGAGTTTTAGGGCTAAACCAGCTCTAAGTAAATCATATGAATATTAAAACAGTGGAAACCCATGTTGGATGCCCTTATTGAATTGGACCCTATGTTGAGCAATAGATAAATCAAATTTTTGAATCTGCACTCATGTATTCAGATGGAAAGTAGTCAATACATAGAGAAGGTGTTGGTATTCACAAAGCTCAAACCGAGCTGGGTAGAAACATTGTACACAGTAATATAAATTGAGAAGTTAAACAAAGATATTAAATTTTACATATTTAGGATTGTATTATATTTTAAATATATTTACAATCCACGTACATGTAGATTACGTGTGTTGTCCAGAATGAAATAATTATCAGTCAAGTGACAGAACCCAGGTCTCTCTAGGTTCCAACATAGAATCTGCTACCCATGTGGGAATCTAAGGACAACATGCTACTCACAACTTAGGAAATTGAATGCCTTTGAGAAGACAATAAAGGCACTGTACAGTAGCGTGACCTCTTTGTCTAAAGCACAACTGGCAATTAGTGCTAATTCCACACTGCAATGTATCAATGATGTTCCCTTTAGAATGCCCATCAGGATCCTTGGGAAGATACTACTGGCACCGATCTAATGGTGTAATTCCTCAACCAGAACAGCTTCCCCCTAAGCATTTCATGGTCAGGGATGCAGTAATCCCTGCAATATCATCCCAATGCCATCAGCTCCAAACAGCAGGCCATATCTTTTACCCTCCGCAAGCTCGACTTCGCCTTTTGAGGTGGCTAAATTGAGCACCATTAAATTGGGTACTAGTAACAACTGGTATTTACAACACTTTGGGCCAGATGTAGGTGGCCATTTACCGGCCGGTAACGGCCGATT
This sequence comes from Lissotriton vulgaris, assembly GCF_964263255.1. NCBI lineage: Eukaryota > Metazoa > Chordata > Amphibia > Caudata > Salamandridae > Lissotriton > Lissotriton vulgaris. The sequence continues at coordinate 1,044,535,354 of NC_141697.1, read as the reverse complement.
TCGTCCGTTACCGACCGGTAAATGTGTTTTTGGGATGTAGGGGGCCAATTTTACTGAATCTGTAAATTTACCAAATCGGTAAATTTACCGATTCGGTAAAATACCGAATCGGCATTTTTACTGATTCGGTAACTTCTAGATGTAGGTGGGACTCTTCTCAGTCCAAAGGCCTTTCAGAATAGGTATTTTACCACCCAATCCAATTGGGTGGTAAAATACCGAATCCAGGTGTGCATGCACATGTGTGCATGCACACCTATGCCATGTGACAGACAGACATGCCATTAGGGCATGTCTGTCTGCCACCTGGCACACGTGCCTGTATTTGGGGTGTTAGAGGGTGTCAAAGTGACACCCCCTGCACCCTTGCTGGAATCGGTATTTACCGATTCGGTAACTACCGATTCGGTAATGACCATTGATTCCTATGGGCTTCAATGCCCATAGGAATCAATGGGCATTACCGAATCGGTATTTACAGAATCGGTAAATACCGAATCTCAACGATTCGGTATTTACCGATTCTGTAATACCTACATCCCCCCCCTCTATTTTAATTCGGTATTTAAGAAGTGGTAAAATAAAATTACCTACATCTAGGCCCAAGATATGTCCTACATGCGAGATGACGCACTGAATAAAAAATAAATGACCAAAGTATTATTATTATTATTATTATTGCTGTCTTTATTAATAGTAATAGTAGTAGTAGCAGTAGTGATAGCAGTATTTTTACTATGATCCTTAAGAATAATTTTGCCATTATTAATATGATCTATTACATAGAAAGAAAGCTGCTATGCCATGTGAAAGAGCGACAAACCCTGTTAATGCCGGAAGTGTGAGCGTCATAAAGGGCTGGAAATTGTTCCAGGTCTCATGACTGAGCATCCATCAGTCTATAAACGGTTCTGTTTATAGCTTCCATTGGCCTGGCCTGAAAACACATTTGCTGAGTGGCTTCCCAAATGTGGCACAGAAATATTTGTCTATGACACATTATATTACAGAAACCCTGCATGTGGAGCCCTTGGAATGAAGGTTACAGTCTTACTGTGATGCAGCTCTAACGAGCAGACAAAGTAAGTAATGTTCACTCAGCGACACATGACACATTTGTTATTGCATACAACAAAGTAACCAAAGGGATTTACATACGGAAACTTAGTTTAAAGAGTAATGGTAAATGTACACCTAAATTTGTGTCTATGAGATTAAATGTGTTTCGCCGTTGGGCCGCCAGGGTGGGGCCGGTTGTGGATCCCTGGGGGGCCGTTTTTATTACCGGGGGCTGGTTTTGCAACATAGCTGCAACATCTGCACCCTGTAACAAAAGCAGCTCCAGTGTTTTCCACGTGCACACCCCTATCCCCCTTACCCCCGACCCACCCCCTCACCCCCTGGTCTGACTCAATAACCAGGGCCGATTTGCGTTCCCAGTCTGGCCCTAAATGGATTGTGCCAATTCCACTCTTCAGCATCATGGTTACTACGTCCAAGTTAGCCCCGTTTGGAGTGGTACAAGCTGACGGGAAGAGGCTTGCACCATTTGATGGCCTTTGGGTCATTTCATCTGACCCAAAGAAAGCTACTCAACATGCAAAAAAACGGCGTACCATTAAAAAAAAAATCCCCATGAAAGAATACCATTATACTTATTCATGTATTTATTACATTGTATATAGTGCTAACATGACTCTTGCTGGTATCTGAATACTTTACAATGATCAAGACGACATGTGTACAAGTAACAGCAACATGGTCATGGTGTGGGCATCTCTCCTAGAGAGCAAACCACAGGGTCCAGGTGGACCACAAACAGTATAACAGAGTAAGAGTAGAGTATTAATGTATTTAAGAACACAATTATACTTTTTCTAAACACTTTGAGTTTATCTAAATGGGAAAACATTAATTTATTCAAGTGCAAAGGGTAATAGATGAAAGAGCTTGTATGAGAGAGCAAGCGTTGGACTGGTTACATATTTTAATTTTCTTTTAAAAGAGAAGATCTTTTTAGTGTTACATACTTCAAAATGTCGGCACGGAACAGCTTCCTTATGTATTCAGATTTCTTGGACGGAACAAGACATCCCTCGTTTATCGTGGATAACACATCTCATGACAGCGGTGCGTCAGTACACTCGAAATGACAAGCGAAAATTAAGGAATTCATGGAAGTATGTCAGCAATTACAGTAATGTCAGACGTGAATAAAATCCGCAAGGGGTTCTAATTGGATACCGAATGTCTTGACGAATATTTAAACAAAGCTGTTCAGCAAATCATTCTTGATACTCTATGTGAGAGTGTCTCGGTTTACACACCCAACATGAAAACAAGATGAGAATAATCATGGGGTATTCATACATACGTAGTACAATTAGAAAAACTGCTTTGGGGCTGATTCTCAAAGGCGTGTAAGAGTATATAGATGAATAATCCTGTAGCACTTCTTCCTGTACTCATAAATGCTTTCATGAAGCAGCTGACACATGAACCTAGTCTCGTCCAAGCACTTGGAGGCGAGCTCTAGCATAGACAACAAGGCATGTAAGAGACATGCTGTATAAAGACTTTTTCAAATATTGCTCTGTTCTGTGATTAGGAATATACAACTTCAAACCTTATGATGCTTAATAAATCCAAGTTGCCAAAAGCAGCAGGTTTAGAAAAATCAACAACCTGCCACTTCTCTAAATGGAAGTAACTTTACAGACCTCGAAAGTTCCCTCTTCATCTTAGTTTCTTAAAGTACACCTAACACACATATTTGAGTAAAGGTATTTTATTATCAAAATGATTTCTTAAAGTGGGCTGGGTGCTCACTACACTAATGCATCCAACGTAGGGGTCTACGTTTGACCCTCTTGCCACAGTATCATACACACAGTAGGTCCCCTTTTAACCTTTCACCCATCCGAGTTTGATAAAATGACAACTACAGAGCTGGGTAACAATGCACAACCATTATCTGTCAACAGTGCCACAATTAATTGGCAGCACTGAGATGTGAGTGAATCCAAATCAGCAAGCCTTTCAAAGGTAGATCTGCCATTAGACTCACCCTTACCCAACCCTACTGACCATTTACAAGTTATCCTTTCAAGTGACCAACTATTGTTCAATTGTGCCAACTTGTAGTGGTAATGGTGGTACGGATACACTTTGCTTCATATTTGCCCATCTTTCAGAGGTGATTGTGACAGTCGGCTGCAGTACTGTTACATTGCCCCATGTTAAGTGTGCCATATCCATTCAGTCTGGGGTTCTCATCCAGCAGCACTCTGCATTCTGGATCTTGTAGATTTGTGTTTTTTAAGTTTAAATCCACAATTCTATCCATTTGAAGTGCTGTTGTCTAATAATATAGAGGTGGCTGCTGATATCACACAACATGTGGTCTCTATGGAGATACCATTGATTAGCTGGTTGAGCTGGCTGGGGGGCAGTTAGTAAGTAGCTCCTCCGTAGCCCAACAAGTCCATCTGGGAGGGAATATGACAAGGTCATCTTGCATGCATTTTAGCTTTATAGTCTGCTGCTGTTGGCTCTACCGGTTGTTAGAGGCCCTGAACCGGGGTTACAAGCACAAGCCGCACAATGCACTGTTACTGCTCTACTACTCGCAGTTTCAGGACCCACAATCTTGAGTGGCAGATGCTCTATCTCGTCATCGGCCAGAGGGTCTGGTATATGACTTCCCACCAATTCTTCTGCAAACAAAACGGTTGTAAGTTTTAGTTCTGATTATACCCATTTTGGCCAAGAATTAGTTTGTTTCCTCTTTTCAGGCATACATTAGTGAAGAACAAGAGGGTTCTTCCTCTGGTTTCTTACCCCCGTAACAGGTACTGTACTCACATGTTTCACTCTCCTGAAACTCAAATTGACATCTCACCTGTTGAAAGGATTTGTCTGTGGTGGTTGGGTTTCTCTAGAGCAGTAAATCCAGGAGAGCAGAATTCTCACAGGGCTTTTATCAGAAGTCCTATAATCATCGGTGGGCATATTTTAAACTTGGTCTTCTTGCCAGGATGTTAACTCTTGGAATTGTGAAAAAGGTTTAGTTCCCCAATTTTGTTTAGATTGTTTTCATAAAGGTCTGGTGGTTTTCACTGTAAGAGTACAGTGGGTACCCATCCATGCTGTCAAAAAACCTTGGATTAATTTTAAAGTACTAGAATCTTATGTTCTCTCTTGTACAAAACAAATCAGTCTAAGGCTGGACCAGTGTCAAGATCTGCCATTCCTCCTTGGAATCTTCCTTTAGTTCCCGGGGTGGTCTCTCACTTCAAATATTCAAATTTCTGGGCAGAAATATCTTTACAATTATAGTCCTTTACAGTTTTATTCCTCAAGTCCTTAGAACTGCTAAATGTCTGGGAGAATTAGGTCCTTTACTTCACTTCACTTCAAAATGCTTTATTTTGACAATATTGTCTTAAAAGCAGGTGCAACACAGTATACATAATTTAGCTAGTAGATTGATCTTATGAATCAATATGAACAAGTGATAAAAGCAAAATAATTAATCATTTAATCTTAGAGGATTTAAAAAATAGACAATTTCATCAATAATATTCATGTCATACACTATACTGTCGCAGGGATTCTGCTCCTACACAGAACTGTGCACAGAGACCCAGGACCTCAGTGAATTGTGGTGTACCAAAAACTCACCTTAGTGCCTAGAAACCCTAACCAGCTAGCATCAGTGTCACATTAGCTCTTCGTCCTATAGCAAAGGAACCAATGATTAGACAACCCAGAACATGCGACTTAGGTTATACTCAGGAATAGTGGGAAGCAAGAACACTCTTTGGTTATACTCTCATACCAGTCCACAACATGAGTGAAAAAGAGACACAGAAAAGGTTAAAATATTTATTTTAACTACGTGCTATAAGATGTAGTATCTTTGCTAACAAAAGCAGACATATGATTAGAAATAATATGATCAGCATTGTTACAATTCCATAAAACACAAGAGGAGAAATAATATTACAATGATGGTGAATAAGGTCTTATAGCTCCTAGTATATCACCCTCCCTACCTAGGAACTATGGGCCAGATGTAGGTAGGCTTTTACCGGTCGGTAACGGCGTTACCGACCGGTAAAAGCCTTTTCCTATGTAGGAGGCTATTTTACCGATTCGGTAAATAACGAATTGGTATTTACTGATTCGGTATTTACCGAATCATCATGTACCGATTCGGTATTTACTGAATCATCATTTACCGATTCGGTATTTACCGAATCGGTAAATGATATGTAGGAAGCACTGTAAACAGTGCTTCTGGGCTTTAAGAATTTGTTATTTACCACCAACTATTAGTTGGTGGTAAATAAGGAATTCCTATGTACATGCATAAATGTGCATTTACACCTGTGCCATGTGAAAGACATACATACCCTTAGGGCATCTATGTATGCCACATGTGCACACCAGCACTAATCAGGGGTGCAACAGGGTGTCAAAGTGACACCCTGCCACCCTTGACTTTTTCCCAATTTTACCGAATCGGTAATTACCAATTCAGTAATTGACATTTATTCCTATGGGCCTCCACGCCCATAGGAATCAATGGCAAAAACCGAATCGGTAATTACCATTTTGGTAAATACCGAATCTTAACGATTCTGTATTTTTTACCGATTAATTACCGACATAGGATTTACCGATTCTAAAATACAGAATCAGTAAAATTCGGTATTTTAGAATCGGTAAAACCTATTTACCTACATCTAGCCCAATGTTTTATGAAATAAAGAAGGTCTCTTAGGCTTGTGTGGGGGACCCCATACCTCCAAGATCAGCAGATGTGAATCACATCAGGATCTGCAACAGCTCTCTGGAAACACGGGATTCTTCCAAGTGCCTGAAATCATGCTTACAGTGCAATATTAAAGGCGCCAGATTCACGTTGGCTGCAGCTGCATGTATGTTATGGCTAAAACGGGAGCCGATCAGCCCAAACAACAGCTACCTTGTTAAGATAACCTTGGAGGCTTTAGCACTCAGTGTGTAGACTAGTCACAATGTAAGGGGGTCATTAGGATCGCGGACGGACTTGAGTCCGTCCGCGACCCCAGAGCATGAGGGAACGTCCGCATGGGCTGCGGCGTTCCCTCTGTGCAGATTAGGATGTGACCGCCAGGGTGGCGGTCACATCCTCTATTTTTAACATTGCTGCGGGTGGAGCTTCAAGCTGCACCCGCAGCAATGTTAAAAATGCATGCACAGCATTTGCGTGCACAAAGCGGCAGGCACCGCGCGGTGCCTGCTGCATTGTGCACGCAAATGCAGGGGGGTACCATAGGTACCCCCCATGTGCACCCCCCACCCCCCACTACACCTAGGGGGCCCGCAAAGGGCCCCTGCAGTGCAGTTACACATGCTTTTCCACGGCGGAAAAGCCGCCGCGGAAAAGCATGTTTCCATGCACATCCTAATCTGGCTGAAGGTGTCTAAGAGACACCTTCACCATTTTAGTGCTTTTCCGCCGCGGTTGTAAGCCAGCCGCGGCGGAAAAGCTGCGGACCTAAACCATGACCCACCAGCCATCCTAATGTGGCGGTGGGTCCTGGTGGGTCCGCAGAGGATTTTCCGCATCCTCCGGGCCGGCGGTGGCTTCCGCCGGCCCGGAGGATGCGGAAAATCCTCCATCCTAATGACCCCCAAAGTCTGGGGATGCTGAAAACAAGCCATTCTCATGTGAAGCATTTCATGCAGCCTAACTTACAACAACAATTACATGTAGTGTTGTGTGGAAAAGCAACAGAAAGGTAAAATGGCATTTAAACTTCTAATAAGCCTATGCAAGCATAGCAATGTGTGCAACAAGGCCCACCCCTTACTACAATCCAGTACTAGCATGATGTATAATGTAATAAAATACCACAACTCAGGGGGGCACAAACCTCAAGACACAAGGTTAAACAATTAAAAGGTAGCCTATGAAATGTATCAAGGCAATAAAATCAAACATTTAATGAAACTCCATACATGGATGAAGATAAAAAGTTAAAAAGTTATTAAACGGATTTAAAATGCAAGTAATAAAAGGTTTCACACAATGGGATTCAATAGCACCATGTGAAGATCAAATTGATGCTTCAACGGAGGGTGAACCTGGTAGCAAAGGTGCTAGATTATTCTCAGTTGGTACAGTTTTTGATCTGATGAACCAAACCCACTTTAGATATTTGGCTAGGAGGATAGCATAATAAAGCGAGGGATTCGTCTTCAGGATTCTTATGGCTTCGTTGCTTTTCCCGGTGCCCAAGTTCTTACACATAGGCGCTATGTAAATCTTATCTTGGGTAGCATAGGCGGGACATACAAAAAACATGAGGGTACATTTCTGTGTGTTCAGCACAATATGGACATGTGTTATCTCCCTCTTCTGACCAATTTGCAGTGTAAGTTTTTAAGGGCAGGGTACAGACTGTAAATTGAAAGTAGAGTTTACGGTTAAGGGGCTTGGAGATGGTATCCCAGTATGGTTCAAGATGGGGGTGAGGTGTGACTAGCAGAAACCTCAGAGTCAATGTGGAACTATCACTCATTCTACTACTGTTTTGACCCACCATGACCCAGTATTTATTCTTCAATACAGCTTTAGGTATAGACAGTAAAATAGCCGGATTCTCCCACAAATTTTTCAGGTCCATTGAAGTTAATGTCCCCTTTATTTCTCTGAGCCAGCTTATTTTATGGTGCAATCATCATCTAGAACATCCCTTAGTCCACTTGCGTAGGTGGATAGCTCAGGTGTAACCCAAATTCAACGCCAGTGTATTAAGGGGCAAAGCCTCGCTATATCTGCCACAGAATGCCTTCCCATGTCATTAAGCAATGGGAGGGAGGGAATGCTTTTGGGGAGGCTGAGGTCGCACAAAAGAACTTGTTTTCAGCAATGGTTAACTGTGCAAGATTTCCCAACCCCCACAGCTTCGAATCATATAAAACTGAGCTAATCACCTTGGCATTATAAATCTGTAACACAGGTATTACAGGTTTGGTCAGAGACCGGCAAAATTCTTTACTTAGGCACCCGCTAGCTGTCTGTGTTTTAGTGCAATTTTTCCAATATGGGGACTCAATTTCATTCTTTTCTCCATGGTGATGCCTAGGTATGTAACCTCCTCTAATGCCACACTCTCCATGGTGATTTTCCCCCTGTATGATCGGCGTTTATTAAAAGACATAAGTTTTGTTTTGTCAGCGTTGATCTTAAGCCCTCTGACATTACCGAAATCTTCAAACAAGTCCAAAGCACGCTGTAATACACAGAGAGTCTTGGAAATAATCAGTGTTATTGGCAAACATAAGAATTGGGACTTTAGAGCCAGCAAGGATCGGGCGTCAGTGAGTGTTTGGGCTAAGAATTTAGCAGTCTCGTTAATAAAAAGGGAGAACATTGTGAGTGCCAGGACGCACCCGTGGCGTACTCCCTTATCAACACAAAATGGGTCTATAATTTCATCCTGTGTGCCCCAACGTATATGAGCAAAATTGCTCTCATGGAGGCACACTAAGAAAATTGGCAAATTAGCCAGCATGCCAAGATCCTGCAGCACCTCTTACAATTTATTATGGGAAACTAAGTCAAAAGCCAATTTTAAATCGACAAAAACTGAGTACATACTGCCTTTTCCGAGCACCACTACCCACCAGTACATCAAAATGAATCTAAAAACTTGATTCACTGTGCCTATGTGGGCCCGAAAACCAGCCTGATGAGGACTTAAGATGCTATTATTGTCGACTCATTCCTGAACCTTTCCAAAGGCAAGGTGTGCCACTGTCATATGGATACTTCATTACATATATTGCGTTAAGTTAGCATGAGTGTATTACATGTTTAAACAGCCGCTTTGCCTTCGGCTTCAGTTTTGCACACGACACGTACTTGTTGTTGTAGCTTTCACCCTAGAAGCGGTGAGGTGTTTTATTTGAGAATAATATGTTATTCCTATGCTATCAGCTTTGCCTCGTACACTTGGTACAACTGTCTGCACACTGAGAGCTGCACACTCTAAGATTAACCTAACACAAGGTTGCTGGGAAGTCTGATCCTCGCACCACATTAGACATTAGACATAACACAAATAATGTTGATGCCAACATTTTGGGCTCTACGCGGGTTTAAGATAGAGTTACACGGAATGAACGTAGACACTTGGTGCTGCGCAGGAAGAGAGCTGGTAGCTGCTGATGTGAACTGCTCCTACTGACATTGAGAGGTATGGGGCCGCCCTGCTAAAGCCCGAATGAGACCTTCTTAGATATAAAATAATATGCTAGATAGGGTGCGCGAAATATAGGTGCTAGAGATTTCTATAGGTTTTGCATTATATCATGCTAGCACCTTTTGCTTACTATGGATTAGTGACTATGCTGCTGACTATGGTTTTTATAATCTGCATTTTGGTATTATACAAGATACTGCGTTTGAGAACTTTGCATTGAATAATAAATATTTCAAACTTGCACTTGTGTTCTTTGACTCTCAGTTTTGGTTTGAAATGATTATATAACGAAAGAGTGTTCATGTGTTCCACGACTCCTGAGGTATTCTAAAGATCATGTTCTGGTTTGTCTAATACATGTATCATTCCATAATGATCCATGAGACACTGTAGCTAGCTAGGTAACGAGATTTCTGACACTGAGATGAGTTTTTGGATCATCCTAACTCACTAAGGTTCTAGATCTCTATGCACAGTTCTGTGGGAGAACGGAAACCCTGCTACATGGCGCCCAACGGATTGGTTGGCCGTATTTCATGACACTCGAGTAGTATATCATTCAAACCTTAACACCTTCATACCCGTTTCCGGTAAACGGTGGTGTCGGAAAAACCTACCTATTTTTGAAATAGGTCTTTTCAAGCTTGAATTCTTCTGTAAACGGTTTCTTTGAATTACTACCCAGTTGTGCTATAAACTGTTCTTTGTCTCTTTTCACTTCCTTTGCCACCATGGCCGTGGAAATTGCGCAGCATAGCCGCATCGCGGTTCGCGACCACTTGCGGACATACGATGTCCCTGTGGACGGCTTGGCTGTGGTTCTAGTGGTGAGTGCGGAACATGCGTACCCGTACGAATTATTTTATTCCTGGGTAACATTTCCGGCTGTGGACGCTAATTCGGGCGTCTTCCATTCATACACTCCCTCGGCAGTACCGGCGGCTTATGCTCCGTACAGGGCACTGGAAGTACCTATTGACGCTTGGCAGCACGGTGTTTGGTTTGGTGGCGCCCTACCCCATTCTTTGAACGCTACGAGGTTAGGTCCTTTGTCCATTCCGGGCACAAATTGGCCCGCCTTGGGTGGATTTACTCCTCATCCTAATCGCGCCACGTGTAACGTGGGCGACCTGAGACGTCTTCATGAGGTCTCGGTTGGAGTGATTAGAGCTCTTGTTCATTACATTAGTCGTAATATTCAAGGCGCAGCCCCCGCAGGTGCGCAGCTTCGAGCAGAACAGGCTGGTTTGAAAATCAGTCCTGTCTTGGTGAATTCCGTTATGGGCAGAAAGCCAGATAGTACGGATGAATTTCCTTACTGGCTTGCCGAGAAATTCGACCAGTTAGAGGCTGTGTTTCCTAATACGACTCCGAGTGAAAAACACCGGATTCTTACGCTTAGTTTACCGAAGGAAATAGCCCCGGAACTTGCTGACTGTGAGACATGGGGTAAGACATTTGCAGCGGTTTACTCGAGGTGCTTTGGCACACCTTCAGTTTCGAACCTGTCTGCAATCCTCAAACGTGTTCAGGATGATCACGGACCTGAGTCGGCGGTTGAGTTGGGTATGCCCCTGAACGGTTCATTTGAGACAGTTTGCGGTATTATCCTTGCCAATGTAAAAGGGGATGCAGTGAACTTTCAGGTGGCCAATGGTCTGGCGTTAGTACCCGATGCCGAGAAACCCCGTCAGCTGGCAAGAATTATTGTGGCGGCTTATAAAATGGTTGGCCGCAATTCTAAGGGTGCGAAGGTTTTTCTTGAAAAAGAAAAGAAGCAGCCCCAGGGGCAGTCTTCGGAAACAGGTGGACAGCCCAAGTCCAAAAAACAAACTTGGCCAAAAAAGCAGAATCAGGGTAAGCAACAGCAACAACAGACAAAGGTCTCTAGTCCGGCGCCTTCACAACCTACGCAGTCGGAGCGAGTTTATGAATTGCGCGATCGCGCTACGATTAAATCGCCTGACAGATATCAGTCTTCTGACCAACGCTCTCCTCGTTCCTTTCAGGACTCATCGGCTACATCAACCGGTGGTGGAGGGGGCGGCAGGGGCAGGGGTGGTCAGCAAGGACGTGGCCAGCCCCGCACGCGAAGTGAAGGGGACCAGCGGGACGACTCTACGCCAAAGAGACCGCAGTTTGCCAAGAAGAAAGTCGCTGCCTTAACGGCGCATCGATATGCCCCAGATAGTGAGAACGCGGCTTCGGAATCTGACGTGGGCTCTGACCTTGCTGGACAGCGCGGCGGAGATTACCATAGTGAGAGAGGCCCTCCGTCCACTGTTGAAGGTGACAGCGACTGACACTTATGTTGTAATCGAAACAGCTGATACACATGTTGCTCCCCCTGAAAGACTTTTTGAAATTGTCCTGTTAATTGAAGGTGACATGCAGCGAACTGTAAAAGGGGTATTCTGGGAAAACCTTTCAGATACGTATGACATTTTGCTTTCGGAGGCTGACTGGCCCCCACCTTTTGTTCTCGCAGCTCCGCGAGGGGAGGAGGTAATCCTCCCCAGTTTCGCGCACACTGTACCGAGAGTGGAAGCGCTGCATTTTGCAGAAGAGTGGGCTCTGGCGCTTGCGCCGGCTGTGTACCGAAATCAGTGTGGCTGGGATAAATTGTCCCCTAGCCATGAGATTCCTTTACGGTCACAGCCTCAGCCACAACCCCAGTACCCCATACGGCGTGAAGCTAAAGCTTCGGTCGCGGCTATCCTTGAACAATTGGAATATCAAGGTGTAATTGAAACATGTGTGTCACCAATGAATAATCCCCTTTTTACTGTTAACAAGCCGGACGGCTCATATCGTCTGGTTTTGGATTACCGGCATTTGAACTCGCATTGCCGTAACTGTGCAGTACAGAATACTCACGGCTCTGCCCTAGTGAATAGTCTTGAGCGTAAACGGTTCAAAACCACGCTTGACATTTCCAATGGTTTTTATGCACATAGATTAGATGGTCTCAGTTCCCAATGGACCAGTTTTACATGCGGCGGCGTACAAAAAATTTTTAAACGACTCCCAATGGGATATAAAAATAGTCCTGGAGTGTTTTCCGCCCGCATTGTCTCTCTTTTGGAGAGTTTCGATCCAGTTGCATGTTCGTATGTGGATGACATTTATCTCACAGACGACGAGCTTTGGGTGCATCTGTGTCGAGTAAACAGCATAATTTGTAACTTTGCAGACATGGGTTACAAGTTTAACTTTGCAAAGTCACACATTGCGGAGTACACAGTGTTGTTTCTAGGTTATGAACTTAACCATGAAGGAAAGGGATTAGCTCCTCACTTCCTGGAAAAGTGCGCGCAGTTGCGCTCTCCGACAACGCTGAAAAAATTACAGTCTTTACTGGGTTTTTTAAATTTCGGGAGGACATACATTCCGGAATATGCCCAGCGTATCAAGCCTTTATATGCCTTGGTACAACCATCTTTTTCCAAATCATGCTGGCTGCCTGAGCATTCAGCCATTCTGCAATCTTTGCAGGCTGATTTGCTCACTTCTGACTACTTACAGACCCGTGATAACCAGACTAACCTGGTGATAAGAATTATCCCTGGGACGGTGGGTTTCACGTACCTGACTTTTAATGAGGGGGATACTGTACCTATTGCTTACAAGTCACACTTGTACACTTCGGCTGAACTGCGTTTTTCCACTGTGGAGAAAGTTTTAACGGCTGTGCAGATGGCAATTCTTAAAGAACGTGCCCTGTCGCAGGGAAAGCGCATGTTGGTTGTTACCCCGTGTCCTGCATTGGAGGCGGTCACGAAAGCCAGTGTACCTAATTCTAAAGCTTTGCACCCTCGGTGGATTCAGTGGGCTACATCCTTGACATCTCAGGATGTCACGTTTATTTTTGACGCCGCTTTACGGTCGCAGGAGTATTTACAGTATGAATTTGTTCATCCTGCTCCTTTAGCAATGCGGCCGTTGGAGGATTTCCATTGTATCATTTACACGGATGGTTCGGCGCAGGTTGCGCATGGCTCTAAACATGCCTACGTTTCCGCTTGCGCCATTGTGGTCGGTGCAATGGTGAACGATGAGTTCAAGTCCAGTGTCGTGCACACGCAGACGCTTGGAGACTGCACCGCACAATTAGCAGAGCTCCGTGCTCTTATGCTCGCATTGGAGTACGCAGATCCTAGTGTGACGACTCTAATCGTAAGTGATTCTTACTACTGTGTCCAGTCTTACAATGAGAACTTGTTCTTTTGGATTCAGAATGATTTTCGTGATTCCAAAGGTAGTACAATAAAACATAAAATGATCTGGGTCCGAGTGGCGGAACTTAAAGAGAAACTGCCACTCGTGTTTGTGATTCATACTCTCGGCCACCAGCGCGCGGGAGTCCACGCTGTTGGCAATTCGCTTGCTGATGAGGCAGCGAAGTCTGCGGTATCAAAATATTTAGTTGCAGCGGTCACGAGGTCCAAGAGCAAAATAGATGACGACATCTTGGCGGCTGTTGCTGCCACATCGAAGGGAGGTAAATATCCTGCGGGGTTCCCTTCGAAATACACATACCACTTAAGTCCCGATAAGGTTCCTTATGTGAAAATTCCTGAAGTTGGAGAGCGTCTGATTCCCAACTCGGATCGCAGGGCTTCTCTGATTACAGCGGCTCATGAAGGTGTGGCGTCTGCGCATGCGGGCGTCTCAGCCACTGTATCACAGCTACAACAGAGGTTCTGGTGGCGGGGACTGTACAAACAGACGCGCGATTATGTCCTTATGTGTGACATTTGTCAGCAGATTAAGCCTTCTACTGCTGCGCGTCCGCCTCAGACAAAGTTGTACATTTCTAATAAACCGCTTGGTTGTGTTTATTTGGATCACTGCGGTCCTTTCTCTTCTGATACTGCGTATAAATACATCTTAGTAGCAGTCGACTCATGCACACGCTTTGTGTGGTTATGGCCGCATCGCAGCGCTGATTCACGGACTGTCATTAAGGATTTGCGTGTCTTTGTGGGAATCTTTGCTTGTGGTGCTTTCCATTCGGACCAGGGTCCGGCTTTCGCCTCTAAGGCGTATAAGGATGCTATGGTTTCGTTGGGAGTACAGGTGAAGTTTTCAAGCCCCTACAGGCCTGAGGGCAATTCTGTGGTAGAAAGAATGAACCGCGACTTAAAGCAATCTTTGACAGCCCGAGTTATAGGCACTGGTAGAAACTGGCTGACCCACCTCTATGGCGTGCAGCGTGCGCTTAATAATCTCCCTAGAAGGTCTCTGGGTGGGCGGACCCCATACGAAATGCTCTTTGGTATCAAGATGTACGTCCCTGACCTTGATGGTGCAGACTGCCAGGCCCAGGCCGCGGCCTTTGACGTAGATGAACATTGCAATGTTTTACAGGATCTACAAAAGACCAGAGACAGTCTTGCAAAGGAACACTTGCCCTCCACGTCGGATGATGCGTTGCAGATCCCGGTAGTTGGCTGGCTACCCCAGGTTGGAGAACTGGTTCGAGAGAAGATCGATAACAAGAAAGAGTTTGGTCCCTCATTTAGAACGCCGGTTCGAGTCCTTGGAGTGAAGGGCACAAGAACAGTCATTTTACCACCACTTCCAGGTCGTAAAGAAAACAGATTTATTTCTATTGACAATGTCAAGATACACAGGGTGGCCGATTCTTCATAGTATGACACCGGCTGCTTCCTGTCCTTCCATGGTGAGGAACTCTGTGCTGGCTATTACATCTGGTGCAGATCAGGAGGTGTCCCTCGAGATGCCTGCTATATCCAATCCTTTATTAAATACTATTCCTCTTGCTAACATTGATGAGCGGACATATGCAGATCCTGCTGATTTATCTGTGTCTGATCTAAATGCTCGTTTGGCTAACCAGTCAAGATTCTCTTTTGACTCTGATTCGGAACTTTTAAAGAAACCATCGACTATTGCAAAATATGCCACGTTGTTTAAAAAACATTTTTTAATTCCACCTTGGACCTACGTTTGGCTGATACTATTTTCATTTTATCTTTTTATGTCAATTGGTTTTGTGTTTTATTTTTTCCGCTTGATTGATGGCCATTATGTGAAAGAAAGAACAGGAATTCGGTACCTTAATGGAACATTGGCCCCTCTTTCCTCCTCACATTCAGCACACAGGCTACGGAGAGACTTGAAAACAGTAGAAATTACTGCTTGGCCTGTCCTTGATGGGATTGTGTGGGATGCGGTTAGGTTTCAGATACATGGCCCCACAGAAGTTATTAATGTTCCTAATGTGCTTAGAGTAAACATGGGAGATGTGGTTAAACAAAATATTCATTCTGATGACTGGGATCTTCAGGCCGTAGAAGCATTGTTCTCTGATTTAAAATATTATTCGGCCTTTGATGCTGAGGATTTGTACTTAGATTCTGTCAATTATGGTGATTTGTTTTGTTATCAACATTATGGAAATCATTTCTTACACAAGACAAGTTCCAGGAGGGTTCCTGTGAATTACACTCAGTGGGAACATTGCCCTGCTCCTTTACAGGGGAGCTCAAGTACGTTTCTGGGAAAATACTCTTATTTTACAGACTTTAATCAATCAAATCCCGAGTCGTTTTATTTTAAAGTAAACCAGAAATTCATGCCCAAAGTCAGACTGACTGATACAAAATTGCTGTATTCAAAGTCCTTTCTAGAAAGGTTATCTGTAGAAGGCTATGAGTTATGGAAGGATACTATTGACCTTAAATCGGTTTGGGGTACCAAAGATTGGCAGGTACAAGGCACTGAGGCTTTGCATCGTGCATGTCTCATCCCGAATCACATGTTGTTTTTAAATTCAACTATTTCCCAAACAACATGTTTTGGATTGGCTACATCTAAAAAGTTAAATACCCCTACTATCCCTGATTTGGAAGAATATTCAGGTTGGAGTAATTTCAGTACATTGTCCATCAGTGAGATACAAGCACTTTTGCAGAACTCCTCCTTTAATGTTTCCCATTTCGACCAGGAGGGATGGCTCTTGTGGCAAAGGAGCTCTGATGCTTGCCAACGTCGTTTTTTGGGTTTGTCTGAAGGGTTTACACACGTCAGGCCAGATCCCAGGTTTGAAACAGATCACACTGTTACTACTTATTCAGTAGGAAAATTGTGTCAGAACTGGTTACAACATTCCACTTTGGCTGCAGTTAAACTGCATCTGTCCCAGTTGAATGAGAATATAGAGCTAAATGATTTTATAAAAGGCCCAGCTAGGGGTAGATCTAAACGCTTTCTTTATGCTATATACAATGAGATTTGGAAATTTTCACAAGTTGAGGCAGCAAAACGCCTGAGAGCTATTGATCAAGCAAATTTGGAAAAAGTGCTTGCAGTGGTCGATAACAGTATTAACATGCTTTCTTCCAGAATTTACACATTGGATAATATTGTTTCTTCTGTTGTTGATATTGTACATGATGAAGTGTCCACGTTATACCATGGTCAAAATCAATTGCGTTCTGTGATGCAGTTTGCATGGACGCTACAGACTCTTAAGGCTGGTCGAGTTCCCTGGACCTCATTGAACGTTTCATCCCTTTTTGCTCCTTTTAATCTTACTGAGAAACAGCGCATGCTTTCAATGCGTGATGCTTCATTTTCTATGCTACATATTGAAAAGCTAGAGTCCTTGCCTTTCTCTGTTGCTGAAACCACTACTGCCACATGGCTTATTCATGGATTAATTACATTACCATTCCCTATATATAAATTTACTAACTGTATGCGTTATATTGCTATAGGACGATATGAACCGCTAGGCAATGCATTCCTACATGAGGCATGGTCATTACCATACACATACAGATGTCTGAAAGATGGAAAAGAGGTTAATCTTAATGGTGAGGAATGCACACAGTCACCTGACCATTCATTAATATGCAGACACATTCAGTTACACGGTTCTTGTAATCAGGACCGCCCAAATTTAGCATGTGTTTTAAAAGGCACGCCAGTTCCAGCAGTAGTGCCCACATTTACATTATTAGCTAATGGTAGTTATTTGCTTTTAAACAACGAATTATGTTGTGGTTTATTAATTGGTGTGGCTTATATAGTTACTGTATCAGAGCGTGTAGTGTGCTGCAAGAACGTGCTATACCCACCCACGCATGGCTCTTCAGATGTCTCCATCTGGCCACGGATCCCAACCTTGGAAGCGAAATTCAATGGTTTAAGCAGAATAAGGGCCCTTTTGTCTCAAAAACAAGTGACCCTGAGTTCGGCCCGGGAAACTTATGTCCTTCACATAGCCAACACCCGCACAGAGGTGCAGGCGCTCTTAAACACTGATTTGCCATTCCATTTCTGCGAGCTGGTACACCAGATTTTTAATGCTTCTTCAACGACTGGCCTTGCACATTTTTTTAAACTAGTAAGCAGTGGCCTCGTGACTACGTTTGAAAAAGTTTTTGGTATCATTCCCACGTTTTTCCACACTATTTTTTCGAGTTTGTTTGGTGGACTACCTGTTTTGCTGGCTGTGGCCGCAGGCTTTCTGTTGGTGTTTTTCTTCATAAAACATGGATGCCCATCCTGCGCAAGACGCCGTTCAACGCCTCCTGACTCTGTGTCGTAATCGGATGCTCAATTACTATGGAACATTGCCGCTTGCAGCATTAAGCACGGCCTATAGATTGTCATTTCGGTTCACCGACTTCACGTGTGTCCAACCTGTGTTTCACTGCCTGAGCTGCGAGTTCGATTGGGCCATTGATTTATGCCTATGCTTGAGGACTGCTCCTGACGTCGATTTTGATCAGCTAATGCGTCCCGTTGTGGCTCACGAGCTGATCTGTTCTGGCGAGAGAGTTATGGCCTTGGCAGCAATAAATGGAGTTCTGGGCCAATGGGAGATCTCTGCAGCGGCGAATGCCTTTCTGACACACAGCGATCTGGTGAACCCACCGAGTTGTCCTCTGACGTTGCAGGAGGATCCGATGCTGGAGGAGCACGTATGTTCTTTCCCATTGCTAAATTGGATGGCTGAACTATTTTCGGATGATGGCAGTGATTTCATACTGGAGGCTGTTGCAACTTTCTTTGCATATACTTTCCAATCGTGAGATGCCTGGAGGGAATGCTCTGTTGTGAAATATAACTTTCCCCTCGCTGAATTGGAGGGATGGACTATGTTCAGCTGATGGAAAGTTCACTCACGTGATGTCGCTGGAGATAACGTCTAGGTGGCACATGACTTTGGATATCGGATAAGTGCCTTGGTTTTTTCTCTTACAAACATTTGAAAGGATGCGACCTGGTCATACATTTCATATTTTTTGGACCTGGCGGAAGACTTTTGGTTCAAGACTTTTGTTCTTTTTTTAGATTTGAGGCCACTGTAGGCATTCATACATATTCATTCATACATATTCATTCATACATATTTTTAGCTTATTTTAGCTCAAGATTATTGAATTTTGCTTTCAATTTTTGTATCTGATTTAGTATTACCTTTTCCCTTATGATTGGCGGTGCTCGGACCAATGGGGGGGTGTCATATGGATACTTCATTACATATATTGCGTTAAGTTAGCATGAGTGTATTACATGTTTAAACAGCCGCTTTGCCTTCGGCTTCAGTTTTGCACACGACACGTACTTGTTGTTGTAGCTTTCACCCTAGAAGCGGTGAGGTGTTTTATTTGAGAATAATATGTTATTCCTATGCTATCAGCTTTGCCTCGTACACTTGGTACAACTGTCTGCACACTGAGAGCTGCACACTCTAAGATTAACCTAACACAAGGTTGCTGGGAAGTCTGATCCTCGCACCACATTAGACATTAGACATAACACAAATAATGTTGATGCCAACATTTTGGGCTCTACGCGGGTTTAAGATAGAGTTACACGGAATGAACGTAGACACTTGGTGCTGCGCAGGAAGAGAGCTGGTAGCTGCTGATGTGAACTGCTCCTACTGACATTGAGAGGTATGGGGCCGCCCTGCTAAAGCCCGAATGAGACCTTCTTAGATATAAAATAATATGCTAGATAGGGTGCGCGAAATATAGGTGCTAGAGATTTCTATAGGTTTTGCATTATATCATGCTAGCACCTTTTGCTTACTATGGATTAGTGACTATGCTGCTGACTATGGTTTTTATAATCTGCATTTTGGTATTATACAAGATACTGCGTTTGAGAACTTTGCATTGAATAATAAATATTTCAAACTTGCACTTGTGTTCTTTGACTCTCAGTTTTGGTTTGAAATGATTATATAACGAAAGAGTGTTCATGTGTTCCACGACTCCTGAGGTATTCTAAAGATCATGTTCTGGTTTGTCTAATACATGTATCATTCCATAATGATCCATGAGACACTGTAGCTAGCTAGGTAACGAGATTTCTGACACTGAGATGAGTTTTTGGATCATCCTAACTCACTAAGGTTCTAGATCTCTATGCACAGTTCTGTGGGAGAACGGAAACCCTGCTACACCACCACCTTTTGGATCAAATCGATAAGGCTGATGGGCCGATAATTTGCAGGCTGTGATCTATCCCCCTTCTTGTAGACCGGTATAATCTTGGTCCCCTTTCACGAATCAGGAATGGGACGCCCTGGGCCAGACCGTTTGCTAGCAATGTTATATACCTGCACTACTTTTCCCTATCATGTAAAAAAACGTCTGCGGGAATACTATCAATACCCGGGGCTCTTCCCCCTGTGATGTCATATAAGGCAACCATTACTTCCGAGGCTCCAAATACTAGGCTCATCTGCTGAGTAGGTACCTTTAATGGATGTTCACCGATCCCTACATCATCTAATGAATACTGTTGAGAAAAATATTTTACCCATTGTTCAGGGCTACATAATTTGTAGGTCCTTTAACCTACACTCTTCCTCTCTTCAAATTGCACCGCTGAATCCTTCTTAAAGATCTTTGGGATTTATGTTTGAATAAAAATAGTGGAGCAGGGTGTTGACTGATAGAGATGAGTGGAGGGTCTACGATGGGTGAGGGCTAACCTAGACACTCTAGTCAGTCAGATTGCATTCCCAAATCTGCCATTTTCCATGTGCCTCCAAACCTCAGTAGTAAGGGCCCAGCCATTAAGGAACTTTTCTGAATTTAATAGAGCTTGTGAAGCATCGAAAAACTCGCATAGGAATTGTTCAAAATATCTTTGTGTGAAATACAAATGACACATGTGTCAAAACAGAATTTGGAAAAAAACTGGGTTAAAAAAAAGCAGATTTTTCACCAAGTGTAAATAAGAGTTGAGGGAATCCCAGGGTAAACTGGAAAATCAACAGGATCTTTAAGCAATGTATGTTGTATGGCCAAGGTCACTTGTGATCATTGTGTTCAGTCACCTTGAGCGTGTGTGAAAAGACTGAATGAGAAACAGTTTGTTAAAGGAGGATCTACTCTGTGAATAGTTTACTATTAGTGAGAAGTGGGGGTGTCTATAGACTTTCTTCTCAACGTTTGCATAATTTCAACCATGCTAAAATTGAACACACACAAATGATAAGTTCCTAAGACATTAAGAATCATCCCTTTGGGAAAAAAAGGGAATGCACATAGCCAATGTCATTATCAGGCATCTGCCCTGCTTCTAAACACTACTACAGGTGCAATAAGAATTGTCTTACAATTCCAATAACCAAATACAAACAGAAGAGACTGGTACCAAGGTCTTATCTAACTACCGATCTAATTCTTACTCTCAAACTCCATACAGTAGACTCTAGCAGGCCCTTCTATCAGCATTCTGGTTTGTGCTTGCACAAACTTTCACTGTAACAGTACTTTTTGCAGGATAAATGCTCCTCAGAAGTCTCTGGATATCCTTCATTCGCAATTGACTACTTCAGGACAGCATAGTCCTACCCTTTCAGGACTGAAGAATATGAGCTGTTCCTATTTTCATTTTTCGAGCAAATATCGGCCAGAAAGCAACATGCTGTCCTAGGAGCTGGACCGCAGTCTTTGGCATGCCATCCATTTGGAATGAGACCCCAGGTTGCCGAGACCACTCTTTGGCAAGCATCCCAGGACCTGGAGACCTCTCTGTGGCATGCCATCCCAGGAGGTGAGAACACTCTGTAGCATGCCATCCCAGTAGGTGAAACCACCCCTTGGCATGACATCCCAGGAGGTGAGACCAGTTTCTTGCATGCCATCCCAGGAGGTGAAACCACTCCTTGGCATGCCATCCCAGGAGGTGAGAACACTCTGTAGCATGCCATCCCAGTAGGTGAAACCACCCCTTGGCACGACATCCCAGGAGGTGAGACCAGTTTCTTGCATGCCATCCCAGGAGGTGAAACCACTCCTTGGCATGCCATCCCAGGAGGTGAGAACACTCTGTAGCATGCCATCCCAGTAGGTGAAACCACCCCTTGGCACGACATCCCAGGAGGTGAGACCAGTTTCTTGCATGCCATCCCAGGAGGTGAAACCACTCCTTGGCATGCCATCCCAGGTGGTGAGACCAATCTGTGGCATGCCATCCCAGGAGGTGAGACCAGTTTCTTGCATGCTATCCCAGGAAAAGCAACAACCCCTTGGCATTCCAACTAAAAAAAACATCAAATGAGCGATGTACAAATACTTTGTGTTATAAGATTTAGATCTGCTTTTTACAGCAACATGGACATAGTAATAAATACACACAACTATCAGCAGTTAAATGCTGCACCCACATTTCTAGCTCACACCCGAACAAACAACGTTGATTACTTGTCTTAGGACGGATACAATGATCCTTTAAAATGTATACCTTTTATTTGTTAGATATGCCAGCTATGTCAGGCTGTTTTCTTTCGAATATAATGAAGATTTCTGGTAAAAGGTAAGATAAAAGGTGTTTGAGAACTCTGAAATTAGGGGTCAAAATCAGTAAGCATGGGAAAGAGGAGAGAGAAAGAACACAATGATACAGCAAGATTTGAGAGCACAATGACCATGCTTACGGCAAAGTATGCTATTTTGACCCCTAATTTCAGAGTTCTCAAACACTTTTTATCTTTCAAGAACCTTCATGCCACACAGTTCTGTCTTAGTCACTTGTTCTGTGAGTTATTCTACTTTTTAATCTGCAACTTCTGCAACATAACCGCCTACCACAAACCATACTTCCAGAAATCTCCATTATATTCGAAAGCATGAGCAAAAGAGGGATTTGAACCATGAAACATGCCAAGCCTATTCAATCATTCAGACACAATATGGTATTCATCCTGACTACTATGCAGTAATAATATCAAAAGGAAAAAAAAACTGCAAACAAAATGGTCTCCCGCGTCTATTGAATTCTGCACCACTACAGCATACATTATTCTTTTCATAGCTTGGATAGAGCACTGGGGAAAACTCCAGGTATTAGCTTTAGAAAACAGAAAAACAACTTCAATTGATTCTAAAACCTGCACGTAAGTGTGTAGATGATCACAGGTGCATCCCTCTGCATAATATAGTGCACAAAAACCACAAGAAAAAAAAATTAATATTGTGAAAATATTTACGTATACATCAAAATTAGGCATTCCAATACTTCTAAACAATCTGAATATTTTTTCAAAGAAGGAGGCATGGAGGGAGGAAGCATTTTATTTATTATTTAAGAATTTCAATAGTGCGAATTCTCTATAGGGCGGCCACTTCCCATTTCCTTTACGACCCCCCCCCACCCCCCCCCCCCACACACACAACCTTATCGCCTACCTCCTTAACACTTCCGCACCCTGAATGCATATTACCACGCCATGGGCCAGGCCTTTTTGTAGAAAAGAAACACGCAGCCTCAATAGTTTAACAAAGTGGAGCCAGGGCCAAATTACCCTAAAAAATTAAAGCCACCGTAGCTCAGTAATAAAACTGCAGAGCTGGGCTACTTTTGGGGCAGAAGTAACTGGGGGCATCCCATATTGTTCCGATATCTAAAAGGATGAAATTAATTAAAATTTGACTAATATCCAGCCCTCCTGAGCATACGTTGGGTACCCCTGTTCTAAGGCAATGTTTTTTAAGTACCACACAAACATAGCTGGTGAAGTAGAAAATGGGTGAACACGTGCGGGTATTGCAGGAGGGGAATATACGGAAAAACACTGCTGATAAAAGGTTGCTTCACATTTAAGGAACTACAATTATGTGATTGTGAGGCCGCTGTGTTTTTGGCAAAATCATAGGTTTGCCACATTTACCACATAATCCATCATCAGCTGTACAATCTGCCGATTTTACCTAAAAAAAACATTACTTCTTGCTCAATCGGTTAAAAAGATACTAAAATGTAGGGATACATGTTGCAGGGCAATCAAAGGCCTTTTGTAAAGGTTAACTGGTCACCTTTCTGATGCTTATTGCTAGATTTCAGTGTTACATTGGTACAAATGAGATGCAATCCATGCTCCTGCAATGCTAGCAAGCGTAAAAATGACAATACAAATAAGTAATACCATGATAAATTGAACATGTCATGAGTGATGTCATTTTTAAGGTAAGGAGCAGTGCATCGTGAGGGAAATAGTCATAGTTACTTTAGAACATGAGTTATCATTGCTTGAGTTTTTTTCACTGAATTTCAAAGTTTTTTTTTTTAATGTAAACTACCATATTATTACAATAATATAACTATAACATCACTTTAACCTTTGATTTATTTCAGTGAATTTCCTTTTTTTAAATGTATAGTAAGATGGCCGTGTGCAGCCTGCAGTTTGTGGCAGCAGCGCCAGGCCTGCAGCCAGGACCTGCACCCAACCCCTTGTTGGCACCCAACCCCCACTGTGCACAGACTTTGTCTGTGCGCGGTGAGATGTTGGGCACCCAATGCCCCAAAGAAAACCCTTTGGCCATGCACAGGATGCAATTGGCCTGCTCTCAACCCCTCACAGGTGTCAAACCTGTAGGCTGACTATATGATGCAACAGAATAACGGTTTTTATTTTAGGAAAAGCAGATATACTTATAAAAGGCCAATTGGCTTTATCAAGAGGTCAGCATATCGACATATATAAAGCAGACATATATTGTCTTAACCAAATCATAATCCATAAATGTAATCAAATGTATATTTCATTAATGCACACATTGCAAAGTATAATAAAAGTGATCATAAACATAATAAAGTTTTATTAAAACAAAGTCAATGTCTTTGAGCGTTTCTTTTAACACTTTTCACCCAATAAAACTCCAGTTAAAGAGTATAGAGCTCGAGCGAGGAGTGCTTCAAAAAATATGGAAAGCTCTTCCGGGGTCATGGATTTAATGATCCAGGAGATCGAGTTTTTTAATGTTGCAGTGGGGTCGCACAGGTCCTGCAGCACCTCACAAAATTACAAAAATGTTTGGTGGTGCACCTGCCCCTTCCAGGGACACATCCAGGATCTTGAAAATGTTAATAAGAAGCCCTCGCATAGCATTATGGGGTGCTCCGTGCTGGAGCAGTAAATAATACATGAACAAATATTACTCTGTTTATTATATTTTATTCTGTAACCGAGTCACAAGAAAAGTGTAAAAACAAAAAGGTGAAAAAAAAGGGGGGCAGGGTACAAACACCCTTACCCCCTAGGTCTGCTCAGGGGGTCCCACAAGGACCCCTAGGGCCAGGAAAAGCATTTTTTTTTTTAAAGAAAAAATTTAAATCGGCAGAAGCGCGCTGGGTGTGTGAACCCGGCCAAAAAAAAATGAAGGGCTTCCGAGCTTCATTATATATAAGCCCCCAGGTGGGACAGGTACTTGGGGCAATGCATAATCAATTTGCGGGGATCCCACAGCCCAGGGGGCACCACCTCCCGGGGCTTATTTAATTGTATGTAGGGGGCACACGGCCCCCCATGCCGCCCCGGGAACCGCTACCTCCCCGGTGGCTTTGTTTTTTAAAAAACAATATGATGTGTGGGGTTGCTAGAGCCCCCCCTCGCCCCCCCCCCCCACATGTCCTGGGGACCACCACCTCCCCAGGGCACAAACTAATTTCAATGTGGGGGTCCATAGCGGCCTCCCGGGGACCACCACCTCCCGGGGCTTTGAAAGGCTGGGAGGGGGGCCACACGGCCAACCTCCTGGAGCCCTGATGGCCCTGGGGGCGGCCAACCCCCAGGGCCAGCTCCTGCAATGTCCCGGGTTGCCCACCCCCGCAACATTGCTGTTTGACATGGCATATGCTGATGCTGATGTCATTTGAGATGTCATCAGTAATGTCATCAGTGATGTCACTGACCATGCCGTGAATGATGTAATATGTGACATCAACAGCAGTGCATTGCAGGGGCACGAGTTATATATATGGGTTCATATTTTAGAATACAGTATATTAATTTTATGTAAATTATGTGAACTTCATTCATAGCAACTACACTCAATAAAATATATGAATTAATGATTTTAATTCCACAAAAGTTTTTTTTTCTCTTTATGGACCTGTAGTCATCACATATATAACTAAAGCAAACTCAGAAGTAGGAAGGTCTGTCCAGTGACCTTTTCAAACTAGCACTCATTGTACAATTATGCGTGGTTTAAATGACAAATGTTTGACATGTGTACATTTTATGACAAAAATAAGACTTTTTGATTAGAGCAGCAGGTAGGGTTTATTGTAAGCATCACTCCTGTTACCATTTTTGTTTAAATTAAAGGAAGTGCTGGCTGTCAATGTAGACAGAAGTGCATGAGGGCAATGGCAGTTTATAAGACTTTACCAAGCCTGAGGGCAATTTAAATTATGTTATAGTAATCTGAGCCATTTTGGAAGTTCTGTGTTATTCTTTCAAGAGGAATTACCAATAATAACAAAATTACTCCCACTCTGTTACATTCAGCACTATTTTCTGAGCACAAAATGCACCTTCTTTTGACATTAGAGTGCTTTTTATGCTGAGAAACTAGTGCTTAATGCCAGGAGTAAATTGGGGGGAAATCCTATCCCAAGAGCACATTTAGAAAATGTGAGCGCTTGCTTGCACTGCTGTTCATGTCATGTTGCATTCAGCGCTAATTTCTTAGTTAAAAATGCATCCTTGTGTTTATTTTGCCCTAAATGCAAAATTACACTTCTTGCGCAATTCCTTATAATCTTGCAGAATTTTTAAGTGATTTTGTGCGACTATGCTACACTGAATTACATACGTTATGCTCACCCCTAGACATTCTGGCAGTGCTATTCATTTATAAACATCCCAGAAAAAGAGGCTTGATAGTTTATCTAAAACCTTGAATACGAGGTGCTATTTATTGCAAATATTAAATAATGATACCACGGGGTACAGTATTTATTGGGTGTAACAAGCAGCACCTATCACAAGTTTGTGGGGAATAACATGCAGATTTTGGTGTTTAGTGCACCAAAATCCCCATGATACGGTAAACACTGCATGCTTTTCGCGTGTTAAATTTAATGAAGATCGAGTTATTTAATGCATCCGATAATTATTGAATGTGTTATGGGCCTCTAAACTCATATTTCAGACCCATGCGTAAACGGGCATTCATGCATGAGTCGGAATACACCGACCAACCTGCTATAGTGTGGTCGAAAACAATGGAGCAGAAAAAGCAAATGTTTTGAAAGAATAGGGACAGGCACATGGCATTTGCAAAATAGCTAATAATATGTCATAATTAATTGCCTCTTACAAAAGCCCAGCTGGACAATGTTGTAAATAATTTCTGTAATTTATGGCAAAGTCCTTTTAATAACATGGTTTGTTAGCAGAGTCAGTAAGTTTTATTTTACTGATTATATTATATGTAATCCTCTTAGATGAACATAAGTTTTCATCTTGTAAAGTGTCAGATTTGTAAAAAACATTGCCTGTTGTGAAAATGCCTGATAACTTCTATCTGTTACTTGAGTATGCCAGGACACTACAGCGAGGGGTGTGCGTATTACAGGTTAATTTAAAAGTAGATTTTTTCAGAGATGAGTTTGTTAGGATGGGCATTGCTTTCCACCAGTGAATCCACTGTTTATTAAGCTTTAATGTAATGAATCCGAGTAGGATTCCAATAATTACTTCTAATTTTAAGTATGTTTTATTGAATAATGTATTATCCGCCATCACTGTTACTTTATTCTCAGCTAAAGCAAACTGGCAGAAGGGACACATGTTTGAAACGATACAGGAGTATTCAAGGTTGTTGGCATGTACATTTTATGAAGCTGGGACTCTAGTTATGAACTCTGTGTACTTTCCAGAATTGTTTAAGACAGGCTAGAGGTAAATATGTGTACATAAGCTTATTCAGATGGGCAATTTATATTGCATTATACTGTGTTCTATCGCAAAATGGCAAATATATTTAAATGCAATACCATGTTGCTTGTACAAAACTCAATTTATTGATTTCAGAATGATGCAAGTCTAATTTGGTCTTGCTACGCTAGGAACTTGTGCCCCAAAATACCACCAGTGGCCGTGTAACAATGGGTGCACAAATGTGTAACAGGTGTGTCCTCCCAATTTATGCAACCCTGCATAATTTTGGAATTACAGAAGGGGTTACAGATGCTTGTACAACTTCCTTGGCAATACAGATCGCCCCAATGCTTTTGCAGCACCAGTACAAACTCAATGGAGTATTCCCTCATTTGCATGAGGGGCGTGGCCATGTAAGTGATAAAATACTTTACTTCTGTGCCTGAAGTCTTCAAATGTGGGGGCAAAGGCAAAGAAGCGACCAGTAGACTCACTGGCTGTGTATCATATAAAGGGTGCACATAGTGATTATTGCTCCTATTCGATCCTTATGGAAGAGGGACAAGTGGACCCCCGGGAACCCCCAAGAATCCCCCTGCAGGAGGGTGCAGTCATTCACTGCATCAACTTGGAGAGCAATCTCTGCCCCTCTTTCGAATGCAAGCTTAGTTGTTACCTGCACAGTGAAAGGCAAACCTGTGGCTTTAAACAGCCAATCCAGCTTTTACTAATGTGTTGCCCCCAGAGCAGGAACAAGTTGGTGGCTGCAATGGGGACAACATATTCATTGATAAGGCACATTGACCTTTTATGCACCCAACATACCTAGTTAAAGGTGTGACCTGGTGTGTGGCAGAGCAATATGTGCTATCAGTAATATTGGTCTAGACGTCAGCAATTAGTGCTTAGCTTGTAGGGCTATCTTACTGGCAAAACTCTGACTTTGATCAAGATAGACTAATTTGTTTAAGGTTTGTTTTTATTTTGTATAATGGCTGCTCCTATGTAAGCAATTCTCTTAGGAGATTAAGTCAAAAGATAAATTGTTGTCTTTTGGCAATTCAGGAAAAGTGTGATCATTTAGTTGGGCCAATCTAAAAGGTTTCCTTTAATAAGGTGGATCTTATCTTTCTAAGTTTCATATGTATATAATGTGTTTTATGCATTTTCCTAATCTGTTTATTAGCCTTGCCAACTAAAGGTACATTGCAGTAACAGAATGTTGAAACAATAAAATCTCTAGCAAAGGTGGCTGTCAAAAAGGCAAAAACTCTTCATAGGCATTTAATAAATTTAGAAGCCACAACAGCTTCTCCACATACATGATGGAAAGAAAAATAACAGAATGAGCATAAATCACAAAGACATTTGCATATGTAGATTAATGGTACAAGCACTAATTACTTGGCGACATCATATTTTGCTTGTAAATGAATTTACTCATACATAATATAAAATGATGGTACAACTTTATTCGAATGCAAATCATTTCCCATAGTTGGATTGTCCAAGGTAGTGGATTCACGGGACAATTTGTGCACAACCACAAACGTGCAACTTTGAGGATATCTGCAAACATTTTGTCTGTCCATTCTCACCGAAGAAAGGGTAGAGAGTGCACTCCTGTCACAGGAGGACAATATCAATGTCCAGCCTGTAATGGACAGTGAACATCCGACCAGAATCAAGCCAATGGGTCTCTTCACAAATTCAAGTTATTAAGGGCATTTTCATTTGCTGACATTTGCATATGTCCCAACCTTGTTACCTTTATTAAAAAAAATTACAGAGAAGCATGTGAAAAGGCAGCTGCCCAGCTATCTGGAGACTAACAACCTACTGCACGCACCAAATCTGGCTTACTCCCCTCACATAGCACTGTATCCGCCCTGCTGAATCAGCTTTTCAGATTATGGATGAGGGAGATAAAGTGGCCATCTTGATGTTGGACCTTAGAGTCACTTTTGATATGGTGTCACACAATATTCTGCTTTAGAGGCTTTGGAATTGTGGAATCGACAGCAATGCATTGTACTGGCTATCCGTGTTCCTCTCAGGAGGCACCTTTCAGATCTCTCAGAAACCTTTCAAGCCCACGGTGCACTCCTTGAAGCAGGAAGTCCCACAGGGCTTCTCACTCAGCCCAGCTCTATTTAATGGGTATGCCCGCCCTTTCACAAAGGTCATTAAGTGACAGAGGTTTTCTTTTATCTCACACGCCAATGACACACAACTGGTCATCACCCTGCCAAAGAATAGTGACATTGTTGCCTCCTCCTTTAATGAATGACTATCAAAAGTAGCGACATGGATGGAATCTAACTGTCTGAAACTTAAGGCGTGGAATACTGAGGTAGTGGAACTAGCCAAGCAAATTAACCTCTGGTCCAATGCCTGGTGGCTAATGACCTAGGTCCTGTTCTCATAATTAAGGACATGGTTAAAAATCTAGGCATCTAGCTTGATGTGAAGCTATCTGTTGATGCTCAGATCACCGTCATTGCTGGAAAGTGTTTCAGGATACGGAGATCATTGTGAAAAGTTCTCCGAAACTGTGATCCAAACACTGCTAATATCCAGGCTGGACTATTGTAACATTTTATATCTGAGTGTGTCTCAGGCCTGTCTCAATAGATTACAACGAGACAAGAATACGGCGGCTCCGGCACTGTTGAAGGCCGTAGACGGGCTACTATGAGAACAGAGCAGCGGAAATTACATAGGTTTCCGAGAAGGCATAAAGTCCTTTAAAAGCACTCCGTTATTGCTTGAAGGCTCCATCCTCCCAAGTTCTCGCTGCCTTCAGCTGATGATGAAATCCTATGTGCCCAATGGAACATTTAGATCAGCTGTAGTCAAACAGATCATAATCCTGAAATTCAAACGTGCCAGAGCAGGAGGAATGCCCTTCCTGTGGAAATTCGACAAACACCATCCGTACTCCAATTCAGAAAGACCTGGCTTTTAGGCTTAGGGTGAGTTTTTCCATCAGACTGGGTAACCGCTCAACTACTGTGCCAGCACCATAATAATGGGACACTCCACAAGGAGTAGTCAGGCGCTTTATAAATCTCATTACTATTATTATGTGAAAATAAAATTCTAGAGAGAAAAACCTAAACATGTGGTTCCAAACAAAAAAATAAATCTGTGGGAGTACACTTCTGAATTTTTTGTGAGCCAGATGCAAAATGATGTATCCTACTTAATGCAAACGTGCTCTCTTCTGCCTGTTTAGAACAGGAAAGGGCATTCAAAGGTTAAAGGTAACAGATTCAATAGGAATTCGAGACCTCTAGGACTTGACACATTTGTGCTGAGCTGTCTACAGATATCATCTGTGTGCTTAAATACAATTATTATTTTAGTCCAGCTCTATCAGTACGCCGCTTAATAAAATCCATGCCCATTTAGTGTTAATTCTTTAGAGTTCTGTCACATCCTCTCTCACCGCTCATTACAATATGTTATAATAGATGACTCTGATGGAAACTCAATATGTTTCTACGTGATGTATAAATAAAATATAACATTGATTCCAGCTAAGCAACCATGGTTAAGATTGTATGTCAAAATCATTAATATATTCCAGTAATATCGGCTAATGGGAGCCAAGGATGCAACATTACATAGGTCTGCTGAGCCCAGGAGCGGAGACATTTATTTTTATTTTACATTTATTATCCACTACAGTAAATTCAATAATGTACTTAAACAGGGAGAGTTTGAAGCAAATGTGAACTGCAAGGCTCCCAGCTGCACGGGAGCCATTTAAAATACGATATGTTCTGCCTACTTCCTAAGGTGAACATCTGTGGACATATTATTGTGTGAGTATTTGCAGTCTCCTAGGCAAAGTTATGGTATTTATATAGAAGTATACAACTGTATACTAATCTTATTACAGCATTTACCTCTATTAAAAATCGGTTTATATTTACAAATAAAATCAAGTAGCCATCTTTAATATGGTTTCAGGGTCTAAGTAATACGACGTAACATAACGTATGTTTGTGAAGAACACGTTCATCCGTTGGGGGATCATATCACTGACCAAGGGATAATAAACTCAATTTTATTGAGTTTATCAACTGCATAAAGGTGAAAGGTTGATTGGACCCACCAGGGTTCGAACTGTGACCATCACGTCAAGCACAGATTTCGAGACTTCATGCATTAATAAGTCCGTTGAGACACTGGACTCAAAAATCAATTAAGCAAAATCAATAGGTTTAGCACAAGTTGAATCAAACGCAATTGAGACCCAATATTGTTACAGGAACTAGCATCAAAAACCTTAGACTTTATTAGTTAATAATGCATGATAAAATACACAAACAACAAGCTTCTTAACTAGCATAAAATATAGATGACATTAACATTTTAGAAAGTATCTGGTTCAATCTTCAATGGCATTGCACAATCACTGTTTCCATTTTGATCCTGATAATTGTAAAAACCATTGTGGTTACATCCCATAATGGGGATTACTGCATCAGGGATGTTATTTTACCCTACTCTTATATCTGCATTACAACTCTTTTATTGACTGTATTTATTCAGGGGAATTGTCTGTTTCCAGCGAGTATTCGCTATATATCATTGATTCCGGAGCCAACAACCAGTTTGCTAAGCCAAGCCGATTCCAAGTCCATAGTTATTCTGTGTTTAGCCAGTCAAATCCGCAGACTTTCATATTTGGCAAAGTGATTTTCCTTCTTATTTATCAGTTTTATTCCTAGGAGTCATACCTTGGTGTAACTCTTCCAATAACACTAGCACCATTTCTATGACTTGAACATCTGAATATTCTAGAAACAAGCATACGCCAACAAATGCTCAAATATTTAAGTACTTTTCATATTTCCCAATCCAATATGTAAAAAAAGTAAACATTTTCAATGTTGTTCCTTTATTTTCATTTACCTTATTATCTTATGTTTAATGTATTAATTTGAATAATATTTCATTTTGTAAAAACAGTCGCAGACCCCAGGTGTAGCCTGGCAGACCCCCTGGGGTCCTTCAACCGCAGATTAATAACCATTGCTCTAGAGTCCATACTTGGAACAGGTTTTATGATTTTTTTTA
This sequence comes from Lissotriton vulgaris, assembly GCF_964263255.1. Classification (NCBI taxonomy): domain Eukaryota; kingdom Metazoa; phylum Chordata; class Amphibia; order Caudata; family Salamandridae; genus Lissotriton; species Lissotriton vulgaris. The sequence goes on along the minus strand of NC_141697.1, from coordinate 1,044,502,831 downwards.
ATCAAATCCCTGCCCATTCCTAGTGAATATAATGCATGAATGTGTGTAGTTGTAACTATAATAATGAACAAAACTGTGTTAATGTAATCTATTACTAAACAGTCTAACTTTGAAACAATTTTCCTGCATGTAAGGATGAAGTCAGTCTCTTTCACCAACTCCTTCTTCTTTGTCACTAGCTAATCTATCATAAAGCCAAAAGGGGCCTTTACGAGTTTCTCAGGTGGCCTCTCACTAAAATACCACTGTTGAATGAAGAAGTGTTGTTCCACATGAAGAAGGTAGCTGTCTATCACTGCCCTCAGTAGCCTTGGTGTCCCAGGGAGCTGATAAGACAAGGCTGGTTTAGAAGAGCCTATGTCTGTGGCTTTCAGGAACAGTGGTTACAGCTTCTTCTTGCATACCCTAATCCCCAATTATCTCTTTGTTGTACCGGTCTTTGCCCAATTTAAATAGACTTTGCTAATTATAATGAAAATGGCAGGATATCCTCAAATGATGTTAAAAGCAAAATGTAATATATTAACCTTGTTGCACCTTTGCTTATATCTATAAAAAAACCTTTACATTTTGTGAATACATATATGTGAATAACTGTTACACTATCAGACAGGGATAATGCGAATTTTAGGTGATATGTACAACTATTTCTATTCTCGAGTCTCTATTTGTGATTTTTTTGTGACTCGCAATTAGCGACTTGCAAAATAAAATGTACTAATGTGTCACACATTTAACGATTCCCAATGGGGTCGCAAATGACCTGCCTCATCAATATTCACGAGGTACATTGCAATTTCTGACTCATTGGGAATGGCCTGTAATCAAAAAGGTGGTGGCCTGCTAGGGTCAGCAGACCACCATGTCTGTGATTGCTTTTTAAATAAAGCATTTTGTTTTATTGAAATGCAGCCCCTTTTCCTTAAAGGAAAACAAGATGCATGTCAAAAACAAAATGAAAAGCTACTTTTTCATTTGTTAAGAGTAGTCAGTGATCCGTGGGATCATTGCCTGCTCTTACAAAATGTTGGTGCCCACATTCACAAAAGGGAAAGGGGTCCCTTGGGGATCCTTTCCCATTTGCAAATGAGTTACCACCTCTTTCGTGGAGCCAGTAAAATATGAATGTTTTGCAACCGCATTCCGGTGTGCAAACATTCATGCATGCTTCTGCGACTTGGTGTCAGGAAGGGATGTCCTTGGCACTCCCCTTCCTAATACCAACTTGCAAACCCTATTTTGTGAGTCGGTAATAGGTTGCATATTCGCAAAATATGGTTAGTGCATGCTGAAAGCCATTTTAGTGGTCAGAGGTGGCCCTATTCTCCATTTGCAACAGCTAAAAACGGTTGCATATATGCCCTTTTAAGCGTTTTATATGTGCAAACAACACAAAATTAAATGCATCTTTGTAAATAAGAAATGTGCCCCACAAATAGCATCAACAAATGGATACTACAGTTCAATGTTATGCAAAAATATCACGCAGAATAGAATGGAAATAGGCAGGAGTAATCTATAATCGAAACTTATAATGTAAATAAGCAGGAGTTATCATCAATTGAAATCTCCACATTATAAATACATGGAAAGGTTATAGGCCATTAACCCTATTATTCGCAGTTCAGTTATCTGCTGTACATGCATTCATGGATACTAACGTAAGAAACATCCAATAATGGTCTCCCACATTCTTCTATTTTCATTTTCTAAACTATTCATTTGATTTAGGACATACAATGAATAGAAGTATCTCATTGTTCACTTTCCTTATTAAGTCATAGGCGAGGGCACTCGCTCATCAATTGACTGTGCACCAAGCAATATCATCTCCTTCACCATTTAAAGATGGCGACTATCATCACTTTGTCGGAAATGATCGATCACGTTTTAAAAAATAAAAACAGACACCATAATATTATATCGTTCTTCAATATTTGTATTAGGTGCTAATAGATCGTACCAACGATAGATATATTTAGGGATACTATGATAGCTAACATACTCCGAGTACGACGGCAGTCCGTTTTCGATAGCCACAGACGCAGACGAGATAAACATAAACGAAGGACTAAGCGCTTGCACATTTGATACGCTGGAAAGACGCCGTGACGGGTTATAACAGCACTTCGCTCCGGTAAGGATTGCAAAGGGCTATCTCGGATCTCTTTTTATCATAATTATGGTACGCTGGCCAGCGTCTGACGAAGTCTCGTTTTTTCATAGGCCCATCTAAATTTTGAGCATATGGTGAGACTGACGATCATCGTTTAAGACTCACAGGTAAATCCTATATTGCATGTCATGGAGACGATAGTAAACGCATATACCCGCATTTTGCGATTTTGACGGTAGTCTTCTTTTTCTACATAGGCTCTTGGTAAAATCACTGCATAAATAAGGTGAGCGTCATTACTCTTTATTTAGACTAAAAGTTGGATTTTACTATGTTTCTCGGGTGGTAACATATAAACCTCCCTTGACATTTTCTTTTCATTGCAGACTCATTGCTGATAATTTTACAGGTAACACGACATTCTACATAGAGAACCTTTAATAAGACTCATTTAATTAAATAACCATATGTATCTAAAATTAGATCCCCACTCTTCCCATTTAGGTTACTTCATTTTTACTCGGGTCATTGCAACTCACTCATTCTGTTCTACCAGCGGTAAGGAGTGTTTTTAACATAGAGATCTTAACATCCAATATACTCATGCATCAACAGTAATGAGATTCCTTTCTTTTCTTTCCTTTACACACAGACCCCTGACGAAGGGGCTCACGCCCCGAAATGCATTGGGTGTAGATGAAATGCCGTTGATATTGAGTTGCATGAATTATGTATGCAGACAGCAATTTACATGTTAACAAAGAATTTGTGTCTTAACAAATGAAATTTGAACACGAATGTGATGATATTTTTGTTGATTTCTTGTAAAAATTAAAAGAATGTACTAACGCTTAACTGAATTGAGTAGTGCGTATTGGTGTCCTGGTTCATCACCAGGCTATATACATTTGACATTTTATAGTTTGCAGGCTACATACCAGTACAGCACACATACCGAACATATGGCCGAGATACCCGCCACCCCCTCTCAACCCAATCCCCAAGGATGGGAAACCGGAAACGGTTCTGAACTTTTGGAAGGCGGGAGGGAGTGACCCTCCCGGCCGTATTTATTAAAATATGAAACAAAATCAAAACATTAAAATAACAGTTTCATATTATGTACAATTTCATTTCCACATTACGATGTTTGGCTAACCTTAACAGATCTCTAATACAAAGGTTCTCCTAGCCGAACTAACATCCTACAAAACATTTGACTTGAAATTGTACATCCTAACGTTAAGGGCCAACGGCAAGGTCGTAACCGGTGGCAGATCCCTAAACCAGAAATACCCCCCTCACTTGTGAGGGGAGCGACCGCACAGAGGCGTACCTCAAGTGCATCTACCAATTTCCCTTGGACTTGACGGGGGCCCCAATGAACTCGACGCCATTTAACGGTCGTCCGAGGACTCGTGTGAGGTGTCTAAAAGGTAGCGTAAACCCCCTCCCGAACCCCACACAACTTACCCCATCTGCCGTCGCAGATGTCCTGGCCCCGGGAAATTCCCCAGGAGGGCCCGTAGCCCCTCCTATCCAGGAAGGGGCCTTGACCACCTTTCCTTTCCTTCCGGCGGCCTATCCTTAGAAGGGACCGCCTCCCCGTTGAGGGGCCAATGGCCACCTCCCCCGAGCGCTCCCATCCGTAATGGGTGACGCCCCCCCATAGGGATCTTCCAATTACTGCTCACCGATCATGACCTTACCGCCCGACCAAAATAAATACGACAATTTACCTAAATTACTGAATTACAAAACAACCATAACTATTACAAGCATGATTACTGATCAACACTAGTGCAGAATTACTTTATTTGCAAAAGAAAAACATACTGAAAGTGACCATTCTTTATTGCATACTCAAAATATCACGACAATCATCACAACCTGCAAGAAATAGAGTTACCACATCAAAACTTTATTCAAAACAACTAGCTGTCCTCAGGGGCTGGTGGGTGGGTCAAAATTGGCTCTTCGTTCCGTCTCGAGCTCACGTGCAGCGGGGAGGTGCAGCTTCAGAGCACAGGAACAAGAGGATGCTTTCTTGGCTTGTTGCTCCTTTTATCCGTCTTCGGGCGGGCGTAAATCCGCCCCCGCCTGCCTCCGAGGGCGTGGCCGGCCGCGTCAGTGTCTAGGACAACCCACTCCAGGGCGGGAAAAGGCGCGCCCCGGCTACGCCGCTTCGGGCATACCAGCCGAGACTCTCCTCCCGCCCAAGATGGCTTCCCGGGGGGATCGTGGTACTCCACCATACGTTTGGGGGGACCGAATGGTCGCCCCTTTCCATATGGCTGAGATACTCGCCACCCCCTCTCAACACAATCCCCAAGGATGGGAAACCGGAAACGGTTCTGAACTTTTGGAAGGCGGGAGGGAGTGACCCTCCCGGCCGTATTTATTAAAATATGAAACAAAATCAAAACATTAAAATAACAGTTTCATATTATGTACAATTTCATTTCCACATTACGATGTTTGGCTAACCTTAACAGATCTCTAATACAAAGGTTCTCCTAGCCGAACTAACATCCTACAAAACATTTGACTTGAAATTGTACATCCTAACGTAAAGGGCCAATGGCAAGGTCGTAACCGGTGGCAGATCCCTAAACCAGAAATACCCCCCTCACTTGTGAGGGGAGCGACCGCACAGAGGCGTACCTCAAGTGCATCTACCAATTTCCCTTGGACTTGACGGGGGCCCCAATGAACTCGACGCCATTTAACGGTCGTCCGAGGACTCGTGTGAGGTGTCTAAAAGGTAGCGTAAACCCCCTCCCGAACCCCACACAACTTACCCCATCTGCCGTCGCAGATGTCCTGGCCCCGGGAAATTCCCCAGGAGGGCCCGTAGCCCCTCCTATCCAGGAAGGGGCCTTGACCACCTTTCCTTTCCTTCCGGCGGCCTATCCTTAGAAGGGACCGCCTCCCCGTTGAGGGGCCAATGGCCACCTCCCCCGAGCGCTCCCATCCGTAATGGGTGACGCCCCCCCATAGGGATCTTCCAATTACTGCTCACCGGTCATGACCTTACCGCCACAGGCCGGATAGTTGACCGGCTATCCGGACCCCCCACAACAACTCCTGCCTAAAGGTCATGTTTTAAACTCTTTAGCCAAGCTATGAGGTCTCCTATGAGTAACTCATTCCCCACCCGGGACAAATGAACCCCATCTCCCAAATACATACTGTCCCCTTTGATACAACCATGCGAAACAGAATGCAGTGTATTTGAACGAAACAATCTACTCAACTTGTTATTTATTTTCTTTACTGAATGATTCAGAGCAGAAACCGAAATAGCCCCCCGCCACACTTTCCGTGGGATCATATGGGACCATGCAATTGTGCACCCTGGAACTCTTCTTGCCAACCAACTTACTGTGGAAAGCATTGCCTCAAGAAGAAGTCGTCTACCAGTGGCCACCAAATCGTTGCCCCCAAGATGGACTATGATTATAGACGGCGGTGACCTTGTCCGCCCTAACAAACCCTCGAAAAAGGATTGAAACTGGACAATACAGAGCCCGCCCCTTCCTTAGAAGGACACCCTGTACCCGTATTCCCCAGCCACGTGAATCATGTCACCTGCTTTGAATACTTCCGTGGCACGCCTCACGTATGAGTGGCCCACGACCCACACCTCCTTTCTCGCAGCCGGTGATGTCTGACCGCTGTTCCCCAGGTGTCGGGTCGACTGCACAGTCCGCCCCGCCGTGTAAGCTTGCGCAACTGAAAACCAAACAAAAACAAGAAGCGTGAGTACATTATTACAGCTTCACAACATGTGCAACCGCACATACCTTTTATAACAGTTCGAGGACCAACGCCCCAAACGTTTTACTTTTTCTACACTCAGACCCCTGGCTGTAGCCTCAGTAGCAGCCCCTATCCGAAAGGAATGGGTCCCGAACACACCGGGGTTCAAGCCCGCGGCCGAAATCGACATCGCAAGCACCCGCTGGAACTGAAACCTCGTCAGTGGGGTGGCGTCAGCGTGTCTCAACAAGGTCCCCCCCCATGATGCCACCCTCTGCGCTAAATATTCCTCTACGCACACCACAGGGCACATGGAAGACCCGGGGATCCTCTGAATGATTATGCAGTCCCCAATTGCACCCTGATCGGTTTTGGACCTAACAAACGAGACCGTCATCGTCTCCTCCCTGACCTGAATGTGCTCCCGGCACAGTCCCCCCATCGTATCCTGCTTGTTCTTCGCCACTAATTCGCTTACCCGCATAGCCCCATGGAATGCTAGCGCAAATGCAGCTCGGAATAACACTGCTTCGTACTGGGATGAACACGTTGCCGGGAGTACGGACAATAACAGGGTCAACCTATCCAGACCTATCGGGTGCCTCTCATCTACTCTGCGACCCTCAAGGCGTTGCCACCCACGTAGCGCTTTCTGCACAACGAAAGACGCTGTCGGGTCCTGGATCCCATGAGCCCTTGCCATAAAGGAAATGGCGGCCCGATGCCTCTGGGCCGTAGCTACTGATTTGCCTGCCTGATGTAAAGACAGCAAAAATTTTACTACAAACTCTTCCTGGCCCCAAAGCTCCCCCCTAGCAGCACCCAAAAAGGACCAATAGGAACGGAACGCCCCTTCATATGCCTTCCTCGTCCTGGGTGCTAAACTCTCTCCCACGAGGTTTTGTAGTTCGGGGCACCGAGAGACCAGAGAGCTTCGGGAAAGGGTGCCGCCACCGGGTCCGCTGTGGGCAGAAAACCCCCGAAGGCCTGCATACGGAAACGAGAAAGCGCATCAGCCGCTTGGTTCAGTACCCCCGGCACATGTCTTGCCCTAAATAGCACATTCAATTGCATACACAATAACACAATTTCTTTGAGCAATCTCAGAATCCATTTGCATCGTGCTGCCTGACTATTGATACACTCAACCACGGTCATGTTATCAGACCAGAACACCACAGAGTGATCCCAAAACCCCTCAGGCCAAGTTTTCAGGGCCACCAAAATAGGGAAAAGTTCGAGAAAAGCGATGTTACTCGTCAGCCCGCACTCGTGCCACCATGACGGCCATTTTTGAGCCGACCATTGTGTACCAAATATGGCACCAAAACCTATACTCCCCGCCGAATCTGTCCAAAGCCCCAGCTCCTCGGAGGACACCGCCGGTTTGTTCCAGACAATTCGACCATTGAAATCCGCCAAAAATGCCAACCAAATGCGCATGTCCTGGCGAACCTCTGCCGAGAGCCTCGTGCGATGATGACCTTCCTTCAGGCCGACCATGGCTTGTGCAATCGAGCGGGAAAAGGGGCGCGCCATTGGCATCACTCTCAGGGCAAAATTCAACTGACCCACCACTTGTTGCAATTGATGCAGGTTTACTTTCGTTGCACGAATACATGTTTCAAGGGATACCCTGAATTTTAACACTTTTTCCTTGGGTAATCTAAAACAACCTTCTTCCGAGTCGAGCTCGATACCCAGAAACTCGAGCAAAGTCGAGGGACCCACAGTCTTACCTGGCGCCAATGGCACACCGAATTGATTCATTAAGACACAAAATTCATGTAAAGCCTGTCCCCACTCAGGATCCCCGGCTGCCCCCAAAAACAGAAAGTCATCGAGATAATGCATAACATGCTGAAAACCTGTCTTCCTTGTGAATACCCATTGCAGAAAACAACGGAACTTTTCGAAATAGACACAGGATATCGAGCACCCCATTGGCATACATCTATCCATGTAATAGCGACCCTGAAACATAAAACCAAGGAGACGCTGATCGTCTGGGTGCACCGGGAGCAACCGGAACGCTGACTCGATGTCTGATTTTGCCATCAGCGCCCCGGGCCCCAGGCGATTCAACATGGCAACGGCCTCATCGAAAGATGCGTACCGCACCGAACACACTTCCGGGTCTATCGCTTCATTCACGGAAAGACCACGTGGGGCTGACAAGTTATGTATCAGCCGAAACTCACCCGGGTCCTTCTTGGGGACCACCCCTAGAGGGGAACAAACAAAGTTAGCAACCGGTGGCAAATCAAATGGACCGGCGACACGACCTCGAGTCACCTCCTTCCCAATCTTTACCTGTACCACCGACGTATGCTGCAAGACCGACAGTTGATTCTTACAGTTTGCTACACCCTGAAAATCCCCCACTGGGATGCGGAAACCATATGAAAACCCGTTTCGCAACACCCCAGCGGAAGCATGATCCGGGTATTCGTTGAGCCAAGGAATCATTGCCATGGTATCGATCGGAGTAGGTAAAGGCGCCCCTCGGACTATTTCAGACCTGTTTGGCGCTTCCCCTACCACCGTTATCACCCGTTTTGGCTCTGCACATGGACTCAGGATGGGATGGCTGCCCACACCCCCCACATTCATGTCTGAACTTGCATGACCCCTGGGGCCTCGTACATTTCCCTCTGTTAAAATTCCAACAAATCCCCCTTTTACCTGCGTTGCCACTCGGCTTCGAGTGGTGCTCGTTACCTGCACCCGTCCGAAAGGGTGTCCCAGAGAATTGGCGGGAAGATTCACCCCCGTTACTCCCTGACAATGGCACTTTTAACATTCCTGAACTCTCCATTTTTTGCCATGAAACGGAGTCGAAAAAATCCCAAGTCAGAACTGGGTCGTGTTCCTTAGCTTTTCTAAAAATATTGTCATAACAGAACCACTGATTGCCCCCGTACGATACGGAATACTCCATGATACGTGACTGATAAATAGGCAACTCGGTCAGCAACTCGGGCCTGCGCTCGCCCATGATGGAGGTAAAAATGCCCCACGCTCTGCCCCAAGTACCAATGTTTTCATCAACCTTAAAGGCGGCCATTTTTGCGCGCCAAACACTCGGATGCATGAGCTCCTTTTGGCTCTTAACATGCTCCATCTCGTAATGGTCGGTAAGCAAAGAAAAAATGTTCACATACTTATTCGCCCAAATCTTTTCCTTAATTTCCAGTGGAACATGCTGAGCCACCTTCTCCCTTCGTGAAGGTACAGACCCCTCCCCCGCGATCGGCAATGGCCGCTTACCTGAACCAGATGCTGCATTTGCCGCCGAACTTGGGCCTGTTGCATTTTCCGCCGCCAAAACTGGCGGGGTAACAGAAGATGGTGCCTTCGCAGCCTCTCTAGATTCCCGCAGTTGTCTCATTACTGCCCGGGCGTCGTCAGCCGTGGTGCCCTAACTATCCTTTCCCAACCACGCTGCCAATTGTGCCGCTAACTCGGGAGGCATATCTTCCCCGGTCACGGGGGTGACCACTACGGGGATCGGATGCCCCTCCTTCGGAACCGGGGTTGGCTCCTCGAGTGGGGTATCGGGAACCGGGGTTTCCCCCCCAAGTGCCCCCCTTTTGGACCTCTTGCCTCTCCCACCAGGGATTACTCCTGGCAAAGCTGGTCCGATGACTCGCTTCGGTCCTCCCTCCCCGTTCTTAGCCGCCATCTGCTTTTTCAAATCGGCTACCTCCTTTATGAGCATGCGGAGCATCTGATCGGTACCGACCCGCTTTCCGACCTTCTTGCCTGGCATTCTCAAACGAAGATATCTGTAAAACAAAAAGAAAGATTACAACGCTCAAAATTGGCTCTTCGTTCCGTCTCGAGCTCACGTGCAGCGGGGAGGTGCAGCTTCAGAGCACAGGAACAAGAGGATGCTTTCTTGGCTTGTTGCTCCTTTTATCCGTCTTCGGGCGGGCGTAAACCCGCCCCCGCCTGCCTCCGAGGGCGTGGCCGGCCGCGTCAGTGTCTAGGACAACCCACTCCAGGGCGGGAAAAGGCGCGCCCCGGCTACGCCGCTTCGGGCATACCAGCCGAGACTCGCCTCCCGCCCAAGATGGCTTCCCGGGGGGATCGTGGTACTCCACCATACGTTCGGGGGGACCGAATGGTCGCCCCTTTCCAAACGCTCTAAGCTTCATTTAAATTGAGTGCAGCAACCCCCCCCTATATCCACAAAATAAATAAACATATGAAATGCAATAATGGTTACCAAATCAGAACGTGTAGGCCAATATGAGGGTCAATATCCCCATGCTGAGATTTACAGCAGGCAGTAGAGCATGTGGCCATGGGAATGGCCACGACAGACATCCAAGGGAAGAGTCTTCAATGGAAGAATGTTTGTCGTTATGGGGCAAAATATTCTATTCTCTGCATTAAAGCAGTATGAATCTCACAATTGGAGTGAATTGCACGTTGTTTGCCCTTAAGCCAAACATTCTAGGATGCTGCAAAACTGTTCCATGGCTTCATTTCAGTGTTCCTTTAGCAACTTGTCCCATCAATATATTATACATTGAAAACCGACTAACCTAAAATAAACGAGGTTGTAAAGTTCCAACCATTTTCCGCTGATGATTTACAGAAGGCTAAATCCATCATCTACTTCCCCTAGATTATGGTCTTAAATATTTTTCTATGTAGCCAAAGGAAGGCCCTTACTGGTGCAAAATACTCTATTGTATTACATTTTGTCTAAGTCAATCTTACATTTTGTCTGAGCCATTCAAATCCTATATTCAAATGCATTAAAAGGGTCCTGTAATGTTCTTGCACACAAATCAGATGCTGTGATGGTTTCGGATAGCCAGTATCCACAAACGTGAGTATAATCTTCAATCATCATCCCTACATGAAGGCCACTAACACAAATTTACACGTCTCCAGGGTGAGCTCCATGATGCAAATTGAAACTTGCAAAAAGGATACCACCAGTTCAATAACACCAAGTCAGAGGCAAGTCTCCACGTGTGAAAGAATCAATGGGCGTTGGACACCACTCTGCATACGTGATGCCAACGCAACTGCAGGAGCAGCCCTAAATGTTCCGTGAACACGACAAACAACAAGGCCCACTAGATCCCTGATGAAAGCCAGTTAAATAAATCACAACAGATGGAACGCATCGATCACTGCAGACGAAATCCAAGGAAGTTTCAGGTGGCGCAAAAGCAGTGCATTTATAAAATAACACCAAAAAACGAAATATGAAACTAAAATATAAAGTCACAAACATATTATATTGAATCGTTAACATAACCACAGTTGGCGCAGATAGTGCTGATCTCTAGACACTTGTTTCTGGTTATTTAACCGTCATCATAGAGATTACAGTCTTTCAAATGTGGGGATTGCGGAGTAGGCTGCCAACATCTTCAGTGAATATAATCTTAGCTATCACTTCAAATTGAATATTGTATAAATGACTCTGATAACCGATCGTAATCTAATGTGTTATAAACTGCACTTTTCTCTGTAAATGACCACTGCAAACTGTTGAGATACACTACATGTCACTTCCGTAATAATTTGATTTAATTTATTTATGTTATTACGACACTGGAATGTAGTAGGTTTTCAATGGTTGTGATTAATTCGAGGTAGGATAAAAAATACCAACACCAATATTACTAGATATTGAGGATATCAATACCACCATCTTTTGATATAGGCTAGATATTTATCAATGCCAAAGTTAAACAGGCAGCTGGGAGAGAAGGCAGAAACTAATAGAGAGAGCAAGGGAATAGATAAAGCAATCGTAATAACAGATGAGGATAAAAGAGAAGCATCACTGAGGCTGACCTACAGTTCAGTAGTGAGACTTGTTGAATACACTTCTAAACTGAATGAAGTGACATCAGATTCGAGAACACACAACAGCAAAGATCAGGAACCCAACTATGCTAAGGAAATGATTAAAAAAAGAAATACATTTACCAAGGAAAAAGGAACTAGAACCTGAAACTGTGCCTTGAATAATATGCAGAATCACAGTGATAGTGGCATACCATAGGCTATGTACTCCAAGAGTATGGGAGGTGAGGAGAAGTCAGGGAGGCGCACTGTTATCTTTACCTTTGGGCAAGCTCCGCATTAACGTATCCCATTGGGTCAACAAAACACAGCCCATTTATTCAGTCTTTTATTCCACTCCCCACTAGAGGGAGGGATATAAGATTTCCATTGATGGGCATGAGATTTTCCCTGGCATTAGAGACAAATCAATTATCTTAGATTCGTATTTACGGTCGCTAGGACGTGTCATAATACCCATTAAGAACAGTCCAAGAATATATGCCACCAGCGCATTACTAATCCTATTGATAGTGATGCTAATATGATTAAAAAATTAAGTCAGGACATTCCCTGAACGTAATACAGTGCTACAGGTGTGAAGCAGGTGTGAAGCATCCAGGACATGCCTCAGGTATGTTCAATAACCTTGAAGCTAAACTCTCTAGATACCTGTGCAGCATAACCCATGACTCCCACCTATTATTGATCAGATTTAGGCATTGGGAGATCATGTACCCCTGTCAACCTTGTAATGTGGTCAGAACCAGATAGTCCTCAGGGGATCAGAATCCGTAGCTAGGGATGTTTTAAGGGCATTGATCACACTTACACTTGAAAGCGCTGAAACCGCTCTGCGTGCATTATGTAGATTTCCCTGAGGAATTTGAATGGATGATAGCAATTATCAGTAAATTGGCCGATCTACTTCGTTATGCCTGTTACAGACAGGCACATCTGTCAGGAACGGAGTACTCCACCCAGACCAGGAAGATGCCACAATGGTAAATTGAGAAAAAAGGCAGCTTTGATGTTATTTTACGCATTATTCTAAACCAGCTGTAGTTGGCCTCAAAGGGCCGTAAATAAAGGATCCATGTGTGCACAGCGCCCAGGAGCAGTCAGCAATAAGGAAAAGAGAGGTCTACCTTGAAGCAAGACCCAGAGTCGCCGAGCTTCCGCTGGGACCGTGTATGATACCCAGAGAGCCACCCATTGGAGCTGAGCCGCTAAATAGGAATTTTCAAGGTTTGGTACAGCAAGACCCCTCCAGCCATGGGCCACTGCAGTGCTATTCCCCATTCTTTAGTAGCTCCTTCAGGGGAGGAACAAGTTCAATAAAGACACGGTTAAATAACTAGAATGTAGTACTTATTGTAAAACTTGTTCATAAGCCGTTAGCAATATTTTTAGGTAAATATATGGACTGTGTACCGAAGAAGTCGAACATGAAATCCACATAGTCAAATCCTTGTATTTATTATAAGAAATATCAAAATGAGTTTTAAATAGCATATATAGCTAAATAGCAAGGCCATTAAGTCCCACCTCTTTGTCAAAATCAGTCTTGAAGAATGGTACCTCCCTGGGAACAATCATCCAGTTAATATTGCATAGAGTTACTAGCCACGGAATGTTGGACTTGTACTCCAATCATGTTTGAAGCCTTTAGTATGTCACAGCCAATGTGTTACATCCGATGATGAAACACTAGTGCATGAGGGGAAGCAGGTATATGAAAAAGGGAGTTATCTCTATGATCTTCCTTTGCTTTGAAATGAAGCAGTTTTAAAGATCCCTGCTTTAACATACTATTTAACATGTTTTTCTATTCCATGAATATGTGCTCTCCACATCAGCAGAATGAACGCATGAGAAGCTATCCAGATTCAAGCTTGGTGATTCATAGCCTTAGCGTTTATTGTAAAAGCTGCCACTGTGACCACCTGATGAGTTCAAACCGCAGGAGAATAATATTCTCCAATGGTAGCCGGTGTCCAGCCTTATGCCACTCAGTTTGATCACATCAAGTGCAACCAGTACGAAATCAAAGGCACAAGGCGTGATTATTGATTGTGGAAAGAAGCAACAGGACAGCATGCTAGCCACTAAACTCAGCTTTAGTGCGAAAAAAAACAAACGCCTGCAAATGCAAACAGAAGATAGTGTCACACAGACTAGGCTCCTAGACATGTGTGAATTTAAATGGGTGGTACAGCAAAATATATTCCAGTTTATAGGAAACACCCCAATTCAGATTTAGGAGTTTCAGAGCCATATGTATCAACAAACCCTTTTGCGATTCCTAAATAGCGATTTTTAAGGAATCGCTATTTAGGAATCGCAAAATGGTATGTATGAAGAAATTCGCTTTTTTCTAGCGATTCCTTCATCTTCCTTATTTGCGAATTCGCATTTTGCGAATTCGCAATTAAGGAATAATTTCCAATGCATTCCTATGGGCCAGGAGGCCCAAAGGAATGATTGCAAAATAATTCTCAAATTGCGAATTCGCAATTTGCTAATCGGAATTTGAGAATTATTTCAAGGGTGCAGGGGTGTCTCAAAGACACCCTGCTGCACCCCTGAAATGTACATGAGTGTGCATATGGCGCACATACATGCCCTATGGGCATGTGTGTGCATCACATGCCACCTTCAAAAATGCCAAATTGTGCATTTTTTGAAGAATTCGCAAGTTACCATCAACTACAAGTTGGTGGTAATTTGCGAATTCTTAACCATAATACGCAGCCCAAGAATGCTACATACATAGCATTTAAGGAATCACAAAATTGCGATTCCTTAAATGCTATGGCAAAATAAGGAATCGCAAATCTTTGCTATTCCTTATTTTGCGAATATTTCAAACATACCAAAACATGCAAAAAGGCCTTTTGCGATTCGCAAAGGCCGAAATTCTGCGAATTTCGGCCTCTGAGATTCGCAAAAGGCTTGATACATATGGCCCTATGTCAGTAAACTACGTTATGAGGATCCATGCGTAAAGAGCAGGAAGAGATTCTATAAAAGAAGCAGTAAGACCTCAACAGGAGCACGGGTCTGCGTTGATTTGCGTGCCCAGAGTGTTGTGTGAGATTTGGCGCTTAGTGGTTACTATGGGCACTGTTTGAACAATGAATACATTCTTGCTTTATGGCACAATGACATTGGAATGAATATTTTCTTCATTGTTTTTAAGTCCTCTCACAGGCAGCAAGAGGACTGTGTTTTCCTCCTCTAGAGCTCTTGCTTGTCCTTATTCCTTGAATGCATGTGAACATCTCACAGTTCTTAATTGGGTAGGCCTATAAATCACTTGCACATTCAACCGATGGGTTTTCTCTTATTTGCATGTCGATTTCTAACGAATGAATGCCCTACGTTTAGCTGGCTGCATAGGGCCTTTTGGGAAATCAGGCTGGGGGACTCTTGGGTAAGTATGAACCTGCACCATTACTCATTTAAACAGCTAGTAAGCGGCACTGAAAGGAGGCCCTATGCGCAGTTTTTCTATCTGTGTTACAAACAGCTGTTTATGGAAACAACAAAATGTAGCCTGTTTTGCATTGAGGTTACCCAATGAGCTCATTTACAAATGGTGGAGCAAACAGGTGACCCGTTACACATCAGTAATCCTAATTGCTCCAGGCTCAGGTCTTTTCTCATCAAGTAAGGACTGGAATGAGAACCATTTCCCAATTAGAGATATAGTTTGTTCATCCAAGAAAACAATAATCAAACTACAACTATGGCTTTCTTCCCCTTCCTGTTTCAGTGTTATAACGAGTAAGGCAACATAATTCGCTTTCTGTACCTACCAAGCAATCACTCTAAACATATAAAAGTACATCATTCCAAATACATATTTTCTATATGTACCCCCAAACTTTAAGTGTGCTTGATAAGCAACCGTGGAATGGGCCAAGGAAGGCCTGAAATATACTGGGACATAACCAGGTAGCTGGTATGTAACCAGAGCATTACCTCCTCATCTGCCTTCCTCGTTCCTGTCATTGCTGAATGTGACCATACCCAAGCAGCAACAGGTACCCAGAAACATGCACTCCACGGCAAATACACTGCAACAACGTGTGATTTAGTGAAAACCATAATTACTTGTCAGCTAGAACTGCAATAAGAATCTGTTCACCAATGTTCGCTGAGACCGTGGTTCAGACCTTGAAATTATAATAGGTAATATATGTATGTAGCAGCCCCCCCCTCCCCCCCCCCCCAGCACCCTGAGACCCTCACGGGTGAGTAGCACACTTTATAAAACCCCTGATTGATTGATTGATATGTGGAGCCACCAATGTGGCAGTCAGACACACATCTCTCATGGCATCAACGTGCAGCATTGCCTACAATGTAGCCATGCCAATGGTAGGACTTATTTACACTGTTCCAGGCAAAGTCTTGCTTTTCTTATCATGGTCTCATAATTGTCTGATTGTGCCATCTGCTCAAGTTGATGAAGAACGATTTAAATCCTGTCCTGCTAACCCAAGGACTTAAAGGCACAAACAGTAGCAAACGTCCTGTAGGGGCCTTCCTGTTAACATAAAGTGACAATGTCCTATTAACATCTAAAGTAGCTAACACTGCTTCCTCTGGAGAATAAGGTGATGGAAAGTACTCTGCCAGTACCAAACCTTGTGCAACATGGAATGTAGAGGGCACCTAGGTAAAAAAAGGGGGTACTCCATGTCAGAATCACCTTATCTGTATAGATTCAAAGAAAATATTTAGTAGCAAATAGTGTACTCAGTTCTCATATTCTCCGGTCAGAAGAAGTTGTTACTAAAAAGAAGGATTTGAAACTTCAGTTCTGCAGAACCCCGACGCTCAAACGGAGTGAACTAGAAATATTTTAGGACGAGATGCAAATCCCAAGAGCCTGGAGAACGGAAAACAGTCCTCTTCCGGGAAAAAAGTCTCAGAAGTCTGCTTACCAGGGTATTCAAAACATGACATGTTCATGTCCAATCTCCAAAACCACTAACTGAGTAAGTAGGATACTCCCAATACTACTAAAAAGTTATCCCTAAAAAATGGTCATCTCTTCGGAAAAACAGAGGTTAAGAGGCTTCAAAGAACACCAATTCTAAAAGGAACTCCAATGCCTAACTTACACATTTAAAGTGGCAGGATACCTGGACAATACATTTCACTACCTCTGCCAAACAACACTGAGAGTGCAGTCATCCTCGCAAGTTACAAACTCTTAAGCAGGGACATTCTGAGGTTACTCTGATCAAGACTGTAAATCTAAGGGCAGAGGGTTCGACAGATAACTTCCAGTTGGGCTGACACAGAGGTGAATCAGAAGAGGAAACCAAGATGAGGCCGGTAGGGCACCACTTGTATCAGTTCTGCATGCTCCTCAATCTTTTGCAGCACCCTCCGAATGAGCAGAATCAGTGGCGACACATTTAGTAGCCGTCCTAATTCAGACAATATATCCACCACTTAAGCTTCCAGGGTTGGAATGTGACTGCAAAACTTTGGTAAAAATGCACTGTCCTTGGGTGCAAAGTCCAGCAAGGGGCCACAATACTCACCATCATTTGGTTGAAGATTCTGTGATGGAGAGCCAGAGAGATCAAAGATGGGAAGGAAGGAAGGACTCTACTGTACGCCCATTCTCCATTCCCAGAAGATATACTGCACCGAGATGGAGGTGATTGGGTTCTACTCAAAGACATTTGTCTTGCACAAGGACAGCTAGAGTGGAAGACCCTGTCACTACGGGAAATGGCCTTTACAATGACGTTTTTACTGCGTTGTGCCTTAACCACGCATTCTTTTACCACGCATCTTTGTATCACGTGCATGTTTTTACAATGCATGCCATACCATGAATTTAAGGTAAGTTGGAGGGTGTGGGGGAGCTCCCCCCACAAATACATTGTGTATATATATATATATATATATATATATATATATATATATATATATATATATATACATACATATATATACATACACACACCCAAAGTGTGGTAATCGCATACGTTGTAAAAACTTATGCAGAGTTAAAAAATGCGGGGGAAAAAATGAGTGCTTAAGGCATGCAATCCGTTTTCCTGCATTGTTCGATTGCACAACCGTTCCTACACAATTTTCTAGTATTCTTTGACAATTGGATTTTCTGTACATTTTAATAATGTTTGCTCTTCCACGCTGAACAAAAAGGGAAGGTGAGACAACTGAAATGCTTTCTAATTCTTTCATTTGGAAGACATTAATTGATCCTGCTGACCCCATCTGACTTGGATGGCCTTCTCCTTCAATGTCACTCCCCAATCCACCCAACTGGCAGTCGTTGTGAATTCCCCTAGACTAGGAAGAAGAAAGTGCCTACCTGTGTTCAATGACTTAGGTTGAAGCCACCAGTTGAGGATCAGAGATATCTGGGTCTGAACTGAGCTGATTATATCAAAGTCTGGAGATGCTGGACTCCAATGTTGCAGCAGATGGCGAAACAAAGGGTAAAAATGCGAATGTTCACAGCATCTTGATAAAGCTACTTCAGAAATAATCTCTCCTTCTTAAGATGCTTCCATCTAAGATTACACTTTCACCAGTGGCAGGAACTTCTCAGCAAATGTATGTAAGGAAGAGCCCTTTACCAGAAACCTCGGAAAAGTCTGTTAATCAACACCCATCCATTCAAGGGTTCGTACGTTCGCCACTGCTGAATGTGATGGAAAGCGAACAGGCTCAAGCCTTTAGTATTGTCCAAAGGGTCTTTCTCCTCAGGAGAAACTGAAGCACCAAGGAGGCCTAAATAATCTCTTCAATGCTGCAGAATACAAACCTTGAATAAATCCAAACAACCTCTGGCAGCAGGGCCTCTGTTTTCCTGGTGTCCCGATTTCCCTGTAAAACTGAGCGAACTACATCGATTTCCCGAAGCCTAACCTGAGAGAGACCAAACAGGACAATCCTATCAGTAAAATCGTCTCTGCGTTGTTTAAAGAAGTTAAAAACCACTATGACCACAGTTGAATTCATGGTAGTGGTGCAGACTGTAGTGTCATTCAGTAGGAGCAAAAAATGGGGTTTCGGCTGTCTCCAAGGTTCCACTGATGGTTGCGTATTTGCTGCTACCTGATTGATATCGGGCAAACAATTGTCACATGACATCTTGCCAATCCACAGTAGACCACATTGGATTACCACACAGGCTATATTTCTTGAATGTTTCTTGCCTGAGTGAACAACGGTGAACAACGGTGGTGGCGTGTTTTTCAGGGGACAGTTTATCTGGTATAAAAAGTTAAATTTTTTCAGTAATCAAACAATCTCTAGGACTAGTGAAAACATACGTTTACACCCTTTGAATTAACAAAAACAAATAAGAAAAAAATGCATTATAATGAATGTCCCAAACGATCTTCAATAATTTTCTCTCGCAATACGTATATCTTCGACACTTCAGGAGTTCACAAAGAGATTAAAGATTTGCCTCTTTCAGATATATTTTTTCGTAAAAAAAGGTCAACTATTTTCTATTTCTATACTTTATATTCTGCCAATGGAATTGTTCTTTCTATTGTTCTCAACTGATGTGTTTATAAACCCAGTAAATAAATGTATACAGACTTAAATAATACAGTTTCCAATATAACTACAATCTTCCACATCAAAGCTTTCTTGAAAAGACTTAATTCCCCAGAAACATTTTTGTCAAAAAGCACTGAAATCTGTTAATGCAGAGTCATATCCTGTGTTTCACGCATTTGCCAACAGCGGTATTTGGATTCAAGTCAGAGTTTTGTTTCATTGCATCCAGACATATCACACAACAATGGACCGAAGTCTAAAACAAGCTAGACCTACTGGCTTTGCCAATGTTTGTCCCCATCAAATATATCAGAAATGATACTGATTTTGTTGTGACTATTTAGATTTGAAAAAGTTTCAATTTTGAAAATATGAGACTGAATTAAACATTTCTAATTTGTGTTATAAGGTAGAGTTCTACAGAGGTTCTCAATGACTCCTGTTCCCCCTTCTCAGCACTTTACTAGGCATTCTCCTACTCTGTTATACACTTGCTCTCTTTTTCTCACCACATCTTTCTGAAATTCTCCATCCTCATATTTAAAGATAGATCTTTCATCTTCAGTACAGTCTTCTCAGTTTCTGGCTCTGCATGTACTTCATATCATCTCCTCCACTTCACCATCCCCTGCATAACTCACCCACTCACATGTAAACATTGTATTTCCTCTTCATTTGGAAGGTCCCTATCTCAACAGATGTGTACCTCCTTCACACAATTTCCCACAACTAGAAATGGCTCATATGTGCCCATCACCCTGTGCACAGTGCAGAGAGGCCAGGGATTCGAGCTGCATGTAGTCTCAACACCTTTATCTCACAGTGACCGTATCCTTGAGAAACGTGTCAAAAATACATTCCTCAACCTGAACTCACTCACAGCACAAGTCAATAATTTGCATGGAAGCACTACATCTGGAAAAGCAAATATTCAAAGGAAATGGGAGATGCATTAAAACTGGAAAAAGCAAATACACTTGGAGGATGTAAGCTGGAGTAAATCATGCAAAATATAAAGCAGGATTTTTACAATCATTATTGGGAAACTGGTCAGTGTTTTTGTCTGTAAGGTTATAAACAAGTACATAGGGGCGGATGCGGACTTGTTTTAAAGTCCGTTTTAAATCCCTGCCGGATTCGAGTCTCGGCAACACCTGAAGCTCTTATGGCTCTGGTTATTATTTTGGTCCACTCCAATTCCAGTGTGAAGCAGGGGGAATTACCATACGTCAGAACATTCACGTCCGACTGAGAGCAAAGGAGGGCGTGGGCACGCAAGAAGGACGTGGGCGTGGCAGGATGACATGGAACACGGTGCCACTTTGGGGTTCGCGTTTAGCATTCCAGCACTCACATGAATACTTTATCAGGGTTTTTAAATGTCACCGTCACAAACCGAAATGAATAAATTGGCTGTATCCTACCATGTCAGTGTCACAGCTGAAGTGAATAAATTGGTGGTATTCCATGTCACTGTCACAATGCCAACGAGTGAGAATGCTTAATAAACCTCTGTCAGAGCAGTGAAAAGCAAAGTTAGCAGCTCGGTGTAGACTGCCTCCCTGCATCTGTCCTTTGAGAGGGAGGGCTGAGAAGCTAAGCTACATTCGAAAAGACAAGTTCTGTCAAATGATCCTTGAATTAAAGAATACAGGGGCCAACTCACAAAGCTCTGTTTTTCAAAGTCAAAAATCTGTTTCTCGTAGGTTTCCAAGTACGTTGTAAGCAGTTTCCCTATATTTCGGGAATGCAGAAAAACCTCATGTTATAGATTGGCACCCATACCTCGGCTATTCTCACAGGTACTATACAAATATCTATAGCATCAGCACATCAACTTTTTAATTTTTGCCTTTTCTACACAGGGAAAACATTTCCTGGTGGCGAAATCGTACGTCTACTGCAAATATATGTTTATCTCGATTTCTAGACCGAAGGAAAAGGGAGATTATTCCTCCTGTTCTTCATTTAATGATACTCGTTATGCGTTTTTTTGGCCAATAAAGGAAGACTCGATTGAGAAGCAGGCACTCTAAGGCTCTGTTTCTAATATCCTCTTCAAGATCGACAGATCATGTCCACATGCTGCCTGAACATCTCAGCCAGGAGACACAAAGAAAAAATGGAGACCACCAGGATAAGCGCCAGTGTAGATCAAATGGTGGCACGGAGTAGGTGCCGTTATAGGGCATGCCTTTTGATATTCAAAATTAAGAACGTAGAGATATTCAAAGCAACACGAAGGCTGCACCTTTGTGAAAGAGGAAGCAAAGATAAGGTGCCTTAACCAGAACGAAAGTCTTCGATACAACTGGAAGGGTATAGTAGTGGTCTGTTTTTCAGATTAAAGCAAACACAAGGAGATGATGGATGGAGCGCTGAAATTGTGACTGGGGGTGTGTCTGAAAAGTTTCAGCGCTCTGTCTATCATCTCCTTGTGTTTGCCTTGTTTGTCCTAAGTTGGCAGGGCATGCACAGACATGGGTCCCTCGCTCACTTTGCCACTCGTTTCAATCTAACCTGGCTGATGAGGGGTGTTACCCCCAAATCAGTCCCAGAATGCTTGTTTCCGGTACAGGTAAGACCTGGTTTGTCAGTTCGGGCTGGACAGTTCCCATGAGGAACAGGGTCAAGACTGATTTGCATATGGCTGGGTCTGAACTGGGGTGGCAAAGTGAGCTAAAGAACGATGATGGGTTCAACATAGATCTTTGACTAGGGGCGAGTGTCTGAAGAGTTCCAGTGCTCCGTCCATCATCTCCTTGTGTTTGCTTTGGTTGTCCTAAGTTGGCAGGGTATGCACAGACGTGGGTCCCTTGCTCACTCTGCCACTGGATTCAAGCTAGCCTGTCTGATGTGGAGGTTACCCCAAAACCGGTCCCAGAATGCTGGTTTCCGGTACAGGTAAGACCTGGTTTGACAGTTCGGGCTGGACAGTTCCCATGAGGAACAGGGTCAAGACTGATTTGCATATAGTTGGGTCTGAACTGGGGTGGCAAAGTGAGCTAAAGTGCGATGATAGATTCAACATAGATCTGTGACTGGGTCGAGTGTCTGAAGAGTTTCAGCGCTCTGTGCTTGTGGTTGCTGTTTTTCAGATGCTCATTTGCAGAATGTTATTTGTGGTCCAAGTTGAAAGGCAGTCAGTGTTATTTGTTGTACTGCCAGTGGAGGGGAGAATACAGTGACCAAAGATTCCTAGTCTAGAGAAGGTCAAACTCAAAATCCTGAAATCCCAATCAAATTATGGGAAGTTCATAACATACCTGAAAATCACACTTTTCACTGTATCTTTTGAAATATATATCTTTGAAAGAGGCCGAGCACCTCAGGGTGCAACGAAAAAAAACCCCTCCATTCTGATTTCTCTCCCTCCTCAGAGGAATTATGTTGGCTGAAATTCAGGTCACCAAGATGGCCAGAGATCAACAGGACCAACATAAGGAAGATAAGACTCAGTTGGGGGCCTTACATTGAACTATGATAGCAGCAGTACGATTGGTCAGTCTCTAAACCAACAGCTCTTTCAATTCAGTACATGAATGCTCTCTTTAAATAACTAAGAAATGTGGAACACATCTAGTGGTAGCAAAAACTACAAATGAACACATTAGGCCTTTAGTCAAGGGTGTAAGCAAGAGTGTTTTGTAGCAGGATGTCATAGGCCCAAATACAAACATGGAAAAGGGGGACCGCTCACTCAACTAAACTGTGAACCAACTCTTTTGAAAATCTGGAGTATAAATGGGTGCTTCAATTTATCAAACTTTGCCAAGGGCAGAGCAGAGACAAAAATACTGCGCTTAGTTTGGGCCAGTAGTTTCAGGTACATTTTTGGGACCACAGTTACTTTTTATCATCAGACTTTGGCTAGTAGCAAGAGAAAGAACAGTAGAAGTGGAAGAAAGAAGGAGGAAGAGAAAGACAGAAAACACACAAAAGTATACATCATAGATGAAACAGAACCAGCAACCGTAAGATCAAGAGATAGAAGTGTAGGGCGGGGAGAAAAAGAGCGTGGAATCGAGATTAGACAGCTATGGAATTCAGCAACCTCAGCATTTCATTCAACAAAGCTGGTGGCGAGCTCCTACGAAAAACATGGGCTTCTGCATTTGTTATTTTAGAAATTAAATTTTCGTCTTGGATTGAGTGCAAAGAGAACAGTCCAGAATTTGTTTAAAGCTATTTCCTTCAAAGCAAGGACAGCAGCTTTAAAATATCGAAGGACAGTCTGGTTGTTAAGATACATTAGCATATTAGTGCAGAAGCACCATGCTATTAAAACAAGTTTTTTTTAAGAGCACTAATTAATCTGGCTGGTTATTTTATATCAAACGTGTTGTTTTAGCAATGTTAGATTTTCCGATGCACAGAAAAGGAACAAGCATTTGCAACGCAATAGGTCTTGCATTTGCGAGAGTTTCAGCTGTTGGCATTGTAAATGACAATGCATTTTATTTATGTGTTGGTTTTTAAAACATAAATAAAAGGCAGTGTCATTTACAATGCCCATAGCTTAAACTCTCGCAAATACGAGACCTATTGTATTGTTGGGTGGAGAGCTTGTAGAAAGGATGGATGGCTGAGTGATAGGGTGAAGTTGTGGATGCATGAGTGACTTGGTGGATGGATGGTTAAGTGAAAGGATGGCTAGATGGGTGAAAGGGTAAATTATTGGATGGATGAGTGAATGGATGGGTGGGTTGAAGAGTGGATGGATGAGTGAAAGAATGGATTGGGTCAAAGGGTTGATGGATGGATGGATGAGTGAAAGGGTGGATGAAGGGACGGATGAGTGAAATGATCGATATAAGGATAGATGATGGATAGGTGCCCAAATGGTTGAAAAGGTTTTGATATCTATGGGCGCACAGATGCTAGAACAGAATGAATGTTGAAAGACTGAATGATGGATGAAAGAATTAATAGATGACTTTTTGAGTGACACCCAACTACTACTTGAATGTTACACCAGTAATTGCTAATGTTTGCATGTTTTGCTTAAGGTGTAAGGTTTTAGGGTGAGCCTCATAGTGCCATGAGCTGTGCTTGAGATGTATATTGTGTTTGTGGTAATAGGCAAGGCGTCAAAAATAAACTACGTAATAGTGTATCAACAGTGCATTCTTTAAGAAAGCTGCAGGGAAAAGCACCTTTGTCACTTCCGTGAGTTGTGAAGCCCCTATAAGCAAAGTCAGATTCGATATTCTAAGTTCCACTTGCTCAAACACCCATAATGCGTTCCCTATAGTGGGTTCATCACAGCAATCCTCCCTTTACTTCACCTATGCGTGCCGTTTTACATCTCAGAATAGCACTCCGATTTGAGATGCTAGTAACAAAGTCTATCCGAGCAGATGTTCCTGACCACTTCTCTCACCAAACATGCCTGCTCAGGACCATGAGTTGTAAACAAAATATCAGACTGGACAACCCAGTACAGTAACCATATAAATAGATTATCATCATATGAAATATCACAAAAAGTCCTCATAGCAAAAAACAACTCTGTCACAAAATGTAATCTCCAGTTTGAGAGAAAGAGAAGCGAACTAATGTACACTATTTATAATGTAGACACCAGTTTACATTCAATCTTGCAGAATCAAAATATAAACCAATAATTCATGGAAGTTAATTCACGCAAAGCAGAGCGAGTATCATCCATCCTTTGCCTATGGATGGCATCATAGAATGGTCCTTGTCCCACCTTTCCCCATCAAAAGCTTCATGCTGCTGAGATGCCAAGCGAATGCCTAGTGTGCAATCTACACACAGTAAACATGGCTCATTTGGTTCTGTCTCCTTTCTTTTCCTTCCTAGGCCTCTCTGCTCCCGGAGATTATGGGTAACAAGGCAAGACAAATAGCAAGCTAGGGGCAGCAGCTGCTACCCTCCACTAACGTCCATGACACATGCATCTGCTTCCAGTAACAGTGAGCAAGCTTACATTATGTCAGCAGCTTCATGTTTGGTAAATAGTGTAGTCTATTGAACACATGTTCCTGTTGTACTAAAATATTAGACAACCAAAGTCAGGTAGAACTAAATCAAAAATTAAAATGAACGCAGACTGCTAAAGTTCACGTGTAAAAAACAAAACAGCCTCACTCTTCACACAAAACCCAGGAGCGTGTCTTGTTTACATGGGCGCCTTGGAACAATCTGATAGGTCATTTCTCACACAACCAAAGAATGTGCAGGCCCAGTGACTGAATAGTCACGTTAAAAGCGAGCAATTCGCAACCGTCTTCCTTACTAGTTCCTAACAGTCATTGGGAAGGTGCATACTTACCACCATGGCTTCCAGTGCACAAGAATCGGTGCGCCTCCTAAATATATATATATATATACAATATCATGCATTAATAAAAAAACTGAGAGACAAAAAACAGATAATCATAAGACAGTCAGATAAAGGCGGCAACGTCGTGCTCTGGCCAAGAAATAAATATATGAGCGAGGCACTTAAACAACTTAATGACAAAGACTGCTACAAAAAAACAAATGTGCAGGAAATGTCAGTGGCTCGCAATGAAATCGATTCAAAACTTATGGCTTGGAGGAGTAAGGGTCTTTTGACTATGGACGAATTCAAATTTCTTAAAAATGACTTCCCTGTAACACCGGTGATTTACTTTATTCCAAAGACACACAAGAACTATCATGATCCACCAGGCAGACCGATAATCTCGGCCAGAAATAGCCTTCTTGAAAATGTTAGTAAATATATTGACTATTTTTTACAGGAGTATGTCAAAAGTCTACCATCGTTCATTTTAGACACAGGAGACCTACTCAAGAAATTGGTGGACTTCCAGTGGCTACCTAGTTTTCTCCTAGTCTCTCTTGACGTCACCTCCCTATACACCAGTATCCACCATAGGGATGGTATAAAAGCAATTGAATATTACCTCAGAAAAAGACCAGTTGAATTCACGGAACATTCAAATATGATTATTGATATGATCAAAATCTGTTTAGACCACAATGTATTTCTGTTTGCCAATCAACTCTTTTTGCAGACTAGAGGGGTGGCTATGGGGGCCTGCTTCTCTCCCAGTTATGCCTGTCTGCATATGGGCTACTGGGAGGAGCAGGTCCTCATGGGTTTGCATGCAGAGGTTATCAAAAACAAAGTCAAGTGCTGGTGGAGATTTATTGATGATCTCTTCCTCATTTGGGATGGAACTACTGAGGAAGCTAATGATTTCATCACTCAACTCAATAAGAACAATCTCAATATAGAACTCACCAGCTCTATGAGTAAAGACTCAATTGTGTTCTTAGATGTAGAGGTTTATATTACCAACAACCAACTACACACCAAGCTCCACCGCAAACCTACTGCGGGGAACACAGTATTACATGCAGACAGCCACCACCCGAGCCATTTGATTAAGAGCATCCCCTACGGGGAGATGCTCCGAATCAAGAGAATATGTAGCAACGAGTCAGATTGTCTACAGGCCCAAAAAGAGTGCAAGTTTGGATTTTTGGCAAGAAGTTACCAGGAAGCAGTAATTAATAGTGCGATTGTAAGAGCCAACCAACATGACAGGCACACATTACTCAGCAACCTGGAAGCAACCAATAGAGTTCTTAAAGTTAAGAGCAACAATGATACCCGTCTTATAGTCACCTATAACAATCAACACAAATCCATACGAAAAATTGTGAAGGACAATTGGTTTCTGATTAAAAGTGATCCAATTGTAGGTAGTCTAATGTCTCTATCACCCAACATCACATTCAAGAGAGCAAAAAGTATGCAGAACAGCCTAGTGTCCAGTAGCCCTGAGCTAGTCTCGGGTTCTTGGTTAGGGGGCAGCAAAGGATTTCTAAAATGTGCAACGTGCAAGGCTTGCAGAAATGGGACAAGTAAGACAGAATTCAAGACACCTCTATCCCCAGTACCAATTAAGATCAGGGAAAAACTCAACTGTAAAACAGAATTTGCTGTTTACGTATTAGAATGCCCATGTGGGCTTAAATATGTTGGCAGCACACGTCCTCAAGTACATAAAAGAATCTTGCAGCACTTGAGAGCAATTAATAACGCTGATCCAACTTACCCTGTTGCACGGCACTTTGAAGTAAAACATGACAAAAATCCCACGGGCCTCATATACTACGTCATTGACTGTGTCCCCCCACAGAGGCGTGGTGGTGACCGGGAGATGATGTTGCGAAAATTAGAGACTAGGTATATCATTATGTTGGACACCAAGACTCCTAATGGCCTAAACAATAGCGAGGATTGTTACACACACCTTTGAACTTGATACTATACAGTTTTCAATGCAACCTATAGTTCTGTATAATATGGATGTATTATGATTATGCCTTTTTGTCTATACTGTCAATTAACATCTTTACAGCTTGTGATAACATTCCCTCTGATCTCCACATGATGATTTTAACACATATTGAAATTGTACATCTGTAAGTATATTATCATGATTAGTTCCACCTTATATTTATTCACTGGTAGCACTTTACATCACATTTTTTTAACGCAAATTTCAACTTGCAAATAACTAGGTTCAAATGCACTTGCGCAATTTGCACAATCACCGGGACCTCAGCCCACATGGGCTAGACGTACTATTAAATGCTAATTGTCATTTCAGGTCCACTCCAGAGAGGTTTTAATGTGTATTATGTTTACATATCTTATTGTTACTATTTTAGTATACGGTTGATATTTTAAACATGATTTAACTGATTAGTTTTAGATCCAGTTGAAAATATTGCATAGTTTTATGGTATTTTAGCTATTTATAGTTGCAGTTTTACTTATAACATGTAATGCACAGTTTTTAACCTCTCCTGTAGATTAGGTTGTTCCACATACAACATATGGAATTTATGACCATACAGTAGCCAATGTATTTATACGGTGATTATGAAATGTTAATTGGTTTAAACAACCTTTATAGTGCTAACCTAGACTGTACAAGCATTTATGCAGTTATATATAGGAAAAGTATTTCCTCTATGTCCATTTGCGTGTCATGCACCTTTCACTTTAAATGGGTGGCCAGCCCCCATGACTGCGTCATGTGATCAAGGCTTTGGCCGAAACGCGTCGTGGCAAACTGGTGTTTGGGTTCAAACTAAATAAATAATAACACCTAAGAAATCGGGTCTCGCATCTTCCTTTGGCTGCAAGTAGCTGAGCTTTAACAAGCTAAGGACGACACATACCGCATATATATATATATATATATATATATATATATATATATATATATATATATATATATATATATATATATATATATATATATAAATATATGAGACACAAAAGTTTGGCTGACCCAAGCCTCAGGTCTGTCGGGCACACGGCTGGGGTAGCCACCCCCTCTATACCAAACAAGCTGTCACCCAGATGAAACTCACAGGATTCATGTAGAGTTACCAACAAAGGAGCTGTGGCCACAATTATCTCAATGCAAAGAGGTTTATTCAGGCACGATGTCCAACGCGTTTCGGAGTTGTAGTCACTCCTTCATCACTCCTTCAATATATATATATTAAAGCTCCGCAGTCAAGTAAGACAAAACCAGCACTCGCAGTAGGTTAAACCCGCTAAGGTTTATTGCACAAAAACAGTATAGAACAAACGCGATTCAGCACTTGCCTTTGTCAGTGTCAGCTGGCGACAGCTAGGCGGAAGTTCATAAAGGCAATCATATTCAAAATAGAAAGCAGACTGACGTCCAAATCATAAGCGCCATCTTGCAATGGTAAGATTAACTCAAGTCAAATTCACAACAAACTGATTAAAGCAATGTAGATCACTGTTGGAAACAATACATCTGATGTTTAAATGTGGCAATACATTAATAAATAATCCTATATTTCAAATTTCGCCCTGGATGGGCAAATAAATCAAGATTATTGGTTTTGTATCTAAGAAACAATATACATCGAACCAACATTCTCCAAATTGCACTTAAATTCATTATATCCTGTGGTAGAGAGTTTGAAGAATCTAAGATTATCAAAACCCATGACAATAATAGAGCCCTTAATGGGCAAACGGTGAAACTCAAATCAATAATAATTCATTCCCAGTCCACCATAATTACTAAATAAATTGTGATAATCAAAGTTGCCTAAAAGGGTCCATCAAAGCAACTACCAACTTAATTACTTCAATGCATTTTTAGAACAAAGTATATTCTCAGGGATAGACACAGCTGCCCACATACATTTTGTTTTGTGTCCTATAGATGTGATATTAACTCTTCCCCCGCATTTAGACCTCCTGGAGATTTTATTTACATACATACACACAAATCAACTCTGAAACTCTTTAAAGAATCAGACACCGACGATGGGGTCGTGTAGCAATTCCATCTCTGCTTTATTCCTTATACGCTGTTACGCGTTTCAACACACCTGCCTTACTCACACTACAGTTGCCATTAACATTATTCGTATAAATATACACACATACATACATACATACATATATACATACACACACACACAACCTATTTTCAGTAAAGGTAGCGCTCACTGTAACATTTAGCGAGTCTTGGTGCATACTGCACTAAGAATACTAACTGATGGGAGGCTACAAATACCGTTAAATAACTGTGCAGCGTTGTAGTTGGGTGCACTTGGAGTAAAAAGTGTTAGAGCACTTTAATGGAGGTAGTTTCTCAGCCGTTTTGAATGGAGTCGGTTCATTAAAATAAAAACGCAGAAGGGGGGCAATACTCATGTTTTTACCAGGCATAAGACAATGAAAGCAACAAGACAGAGGATATGTCACATGCACAAAAAAGGCTGCCCCTCACAAGTCCCTTGGAACTCAATAAGGTGGTAAAGACAGGGCTACTCCCAAACCTACGACTCCTACCTTGACCAATACAACGAAGGACAACAACGCACACAAAAAGTATGTATAATGAAACGTATGCAAGTATATGCTCAGCCTCTAAGCGTAACAACCCAGGTACAAACGCATTTAAAGTACGAGGTGCTCAGAGAAGTGAAACGCTTCCCACTTAACCGTTTGAAGGGTTTGTGGGAAAACAGAGTAGCCTCTTACTCACAAAACGCATTTCGAATACTCTGCGATATGCTGCGCTATACAAATGTTAGAATGCATTTGAACAATCTAGGTTTCATTCAAAATACCAGCCGTAGAAACTATTGTAGAAGCCTGGGTACATTAAAAGAATGCCCAGTACTTTGAGTGAAGAGAACAGCATTTCTAAACTATAAACTAATTTTTTTAGCAGCTCATTCAGTAAGTACTAAGGCAAAACACTTCTGCTAGCATAGTCTTCAAATGCGCTAACACAAATAAGTATTTGCAATGCAATAGGACTCGCATTTACGCGAGACCTATTGCATTGAAAACTGGACTGCAGGCGGAGGGCAGGGAGCGAGAAGGCAAGAACAATGAGGGGGCGAGAACACATGGACTGTAGGAGGGGGCGGTGGGGAGAAGGCACGGGAAGAAAATTGTTACTGTGCAACACTGGAAGTAAAGGGACCAGTAGCCTAGGAAGGATACACATGATGATATGGTTGTCATGAGGAGGGAATAACAAGCCTAAAACCAATCAGAAGGCAGCATTTGCGACCTAAGCCAATGAAAAAGATGGGCGAAGAGTGGGCGGAGCTTCTACGAAGCTCCCACACTCTACTTAATACTGCATGCTTCGCAAAGTGAGCAGCGCATGCATTGCAACGCTAGGCTCGACCTAAAAAGAGTGTAAATATAGCAGCACCCATGCTCAATCATATTCTATGCCTACTCAAATCACTGAAATTGAAGGTTATATCAATGTACTCCAATACTGAAAGACGTGAGACTTTTGCCTTGGATTTATAATTATCTACTACATTGTGCAACCAATTTCATTTTCTGAAAATGCAATTCTAGTGATCAGAAAATACATCCAAAATCAAATGTTTTCCTTTTAGACCAAGTTGTTTTGCTGTCGAATTTGGGGCCATTATTGTAAAAAACCGAAAAAAAATACCATGAAAGAACAGGCAAATGCCAAAATGCAATCTCTCAAGTCAATGAGCAGATGTTGTAAGAGCTGAGTAGTAGCTGTTAGAGTTTCAATCATATAAAGCTTACACTGTGTGTCTTGGTACAATAGGTCTTAAATCTACTGCAACTACATAAATCTCTCTTTCACAAAAAACAGGGTCTTTACTAGACAAATTTAGCAGGCACCAGCACAATACTGCTGTCAGAAAGTAGGTGATTTGTTTTTAAAGAAGGGACCCATTTAACCTAAAGAAAAATACCTTCACAATACAGTTCTGGGAGAAACTCTGCTCAACTCCTGGTATCTGTGGCAAAGGTAGCATCAATACTCCTGGAAATGCATGTTAATATCAAACAGTAGAAACATTTTTTAAAGTCTAATAAACAATAAAATATGAATCCAAAACATTAAGAAAAACAGAAATGTGATGAGCCATGAGAGACAAAAATGATTACAATTCGATGAGGGGAACTTTTTTTAATTTTAAGGGAAAATGGTCAGAAAATGCCTGTAGGAAAAGGGAACTCAGGAGGTCACTTTCAGTCTGTCACATTTCCACACAATTGCCACTGTAGCCCGATCAGGAACCAGAAATGTGAACGAGGACATTTTACCAGCAGAAGCTCATGATCAGAGTCAGTAATCTTCCAAGCTGGTGAACTCCAAAGCTTGCAATCTTCCTGGTGCCCTTCTGGCAGACTTTTGTCATAGCTCGAATCCAGGGACAGGCATCTGTACCCTTGCTTACTGTTACAAACAAGAGTCCCAGAAATGTCTTGATGCTGAGAAAGTCACTCCGGTACAGGCTTTGAGTCCAAGGTCTCTGTCCATTCAGGGCTATATTAGCCCTTTAGTCTATTTCTAAGTAAAAACCAGAGCAGGGAGTTCTTCTCTCTTGTATGTCCCTGTAGCAGCAAATGTAAGCCCACCACTTGACCCTTGGAGAGTAGTGCCAGTCCCTAGGTGCTTGAAGGAATAAGGAGTCCTTTAGAGTTTCCCCTGAAGTCAAGTAGAATCTTCTTTCCTTTGGTCCTATCCGGGGCACTACCTATTGATAGGAAAATTGCCTACTTTCATAAAATGTCTCTATCCTCCTTTTCAGCACTTCCTCTTTTCTTTTACAACAAACATTCCCAAGATCCCAAAAGCAAGAAGGCTCCAACCATCCTCCACCTAAAAGAGCTCTGTTAATTTGCCTAGCCTTTCCCCTGTGGAGCTGGAGTGTTCTCTCCTCTGTTGTGGCCAAAACTGGAGTTCCCTCCTACTGGTGTGGAAGCCAGAAAGTATGGACCCTGGGAATGTATGGTTCCTGCCTGCCCCATTGGGCATCTCCAAAGGAAGAGTTCTGAAACCTGCCCTTTGTCTGCCAAGTGTTCCTCTCACCCTGCCAGGTGACTAATCCCTTTTAGGTGACATTTGTTTACAGCACACTTACAGTTGTGAGCCCAGAGGCCAAGCCTTCATCTTCTAGAAGCAGGAACATTAATAGCCATCCAATAATGTCAACTGAGTTTCTGGAACAGGGCTTAAAGACAAACCAATTCTAAACTAGTTTTCTCTCAATCAATAAAAAGTACATTTTCTTTAAATTATTTTTCCAATAAATGTACCATGTACCAACAATCTTATTTCACCATAGTCTTGGTCATGAGTATAGCTTAGTTTGCCATCATGAACTTTCAAAAAGTGGCATAATTGACCAGTAGTTCACAATTCTAGAGCAGCTTCATCACAATTAAAGCACCCTAAAGCAAAGGACAATTTTCTTTGCAAATGTACTTTTGGCACCCAGACCTTTTCTCATGCTTAAAATGAGAACTGTCCTTAAGGAGGGTGAAGGTGCATGGAGGAGATTATAGCCCCAACAAATCATGCTAGCAAGTGCTTGAAAAGAAGTACTTGTAAGACTAGGTTAAAGTCTAAGAATCTGTACAGAATTTCCTTAAAATCATATCTTTATACAAGTTTAAATATGACCATCTCGACATGGGGGTATATTACAGAGCATATGCCAAAGCTGGGGGAATCTTTATTCTATATATTTCTAATAAGCAGTTAAAATGTATTTGTTCCTGACACCCAGATGGTGCCCCTTAGGTCCTAGACCCTTGGTGCTGCTCAGGGAGATGTATTAAAGCTTTTAGGCTCTTCATGACCGCAAACGGACCCATTCACACTGAGCCTTCGCTACTCGCACCATGATTCAATGCGAAGCTCCGGAAGCTGCCTCTTCATACTACAGTATTGAACGCCAGGAGAGGACTGACCCATGACACCTGGCCAACTTTTCCCACTACTCCGTCCGCCTGCTGTGATGCTCTCCCTGCTTTTTGTGGCCCCTCCATCGCGAATAGGGCTCTTGACACAGATTTGAGAAGGTAAAATTCACCTTGCCTAACCTGGTGACTGCAGCTGACCTTCGCTCCATCGTGGTTGGCCTGTAAGTGTGACTTTGGCCCAGTCCAGAGCTTTGTGCTTTTTGGCACTATTTTCACTAAAATCATTGAAAAGTCAGAACTCCAGTTCTACTGATTGGATTTTTGTTGTTTTGGTCTTGGTCTTTTTATTAGATTCTGACTTATTTATCTAAACTGATGTGGGATCCTTTTTGTGTGGTGTTTGCACTTTATTACTGTTTGAAGTGTTGCACATGTATTTTACACATTGCCTTTAAGTTCAGACTGACTGCTGTTTGCCAAGCTACCAGAGGGTTAAGCACAGGTTAATTTAAGCTTGGCTTGTGCCTCACCCTTACGAGGAATGTGGTTGTTGCTTGACCAGGGCTCACATCCTAGTTAACCAAGAACGTTATTTCTTACTGAGCACATCTCAGGAATGATGGCTTCAGATGTCGTAGTGCACGTAGTCAGCAACTTTACCAAAATTGTCACCAAGAATTAGGAAAAAAGACTGGTCTTCAGTAAATGATTTAATCTAGGGAACACAATTACCAGCCTCAATGGATTTATGAAGATGAATGACTATAGAAAACAGATTTTTCCCTGAATCCCAGAACAATGTAAATGCACAGGTGCAATTATCAAAAGGTAAATCTATGATGCAAATTTTATTTAACCATCAATATCTCGCGAAAGTAAAACAGAAATGGACTTTTATCAATTCGTTCATTCATTCGCAAGGAATTACTATTAGGGTCCAAAAGGCTGATGGAGTAGGTACTATTCTCATCATCATCATCATCATCATGTTTACTTCTGAAAATGAAAATACTTTACCAAAAACATGCACTCAATACCATAAGAAATGCATCAAGAAAACTTTCAAGATTCATCTTAATACACAAGTCGGTTGCAAAAGTGTATATGACTTAAGAGAAATGAACACATGATCCCTTCTCGAATGTGATAGAATCCATCTTAAAATCTTAAACCACAGAAATCCGAATAAAGTTGACCAGACAACTTCTTCAACGTTCTACATAGGGCAGCAAAATTAAATCTCATTTTAGATGCAGAAACCTTCTGCTGCTTTGCCAAGCCATAACAATATGGATTCCTGGAGAGAACTGAATGTTAAATGCACACATATCTGAATCTGGTACAGTGTGGAAAAGAGAAAATGAAGTGCATACTAAATTCACAGTGGCTCTGGCTACACATTAAAAACCAACTTGGTGTGAACTTAGCTAGGGAAAGAATAGCTAAACCAAATTTTATGAAGAGGATTTGCGTAGCCGAGGATGTCAATTGATGCAAATATTCTTTTCTTCCTATCAAATATTTACAGTAGAGGTGTCACTTCCACGAACTTGTACGAAAAAAAATTCTATCAATCAATCTGCCACTACCCCAGGTTATTGAGGTCAAATTCATTAGGTCCTTCAGAAAGAAGCATTTCGCCCATGTGTTCTACCAAAGGAAGCATTCACATCTAAGAAATTCCTCCAAATCATTCTTGTTGGACCAAAAGAGGTGAAAACGGACTAAGTACATATCCACCAAAAACAGTACTTTGGGGTGTCTGAATTGTGATCAGGTTAGTACAACCCACGCCTCAAAGCCTCCAAGCAATACTGTGTCCCTGCTTCTGCTCTAGAAACTTCAAAGGGGGCAGCTATTGAGTCTTAACTCAATTTAAGATCTAGTACCCCCATAAATGAGAAGTATTGGTTAAGATCTGGGCACTTCTTGAAAGCTATAGACTCCCATATTCCTTTAGACCTAACCCATAGTTCCCGATGTTCAAACTTATCGGCAGCCTGTATCACTTCACCCAATAGCTGAAATGATCTTCTGGGTGTGTTTTTGAGCCCGGCAAAGAGGATTTTGCATTTTCTAGACATTTGCCACCGTTTTATTTTTTCCAGAGAAAATCATAAAGCATATAACAGTTTAAGAAGTGTAATCTTAAACGTAAGTATTAACATTACAATGTCTGTATACAGCAGACAAGGGACAGAGACAACACTATCAAAGGAGAAATCCCCCTTAAAGATCTTCACTGTCTGATCTACATCATTTATATTCAATAGAGAGGGGACCCGTCCAGAAGTAGGGAGCAACATTTTGCAATATGGGAAATGAATACTCACAATATTTAATTATTTAATCAACAACTTCTGGCAATATAATAACTGCTCAGTAGTGTGGTTCAAAGTCTTCACTGCGCTATGGAATACATTTGTAATTGAAAATCAAAAGACCTTCTCAAAATGTCCAATAACTACAATGTGCCTTTTATCGTATGTCATATGTTTCACATTAGAAAAATCCACAACAAATGAAATATGGCAGGAAAGCCGCAAATCGTGGACACACTTGTTGTGTAAAAGCAGACATTTAAATACTTTCTGGATACAAATATTCAAGAATCTAAGCAAAATTTTAAACCGGGCATTAATGAATTACATGTCGGTCCACCTATCTTTGGAACAAACTCAAGTATGAGGAAATGCTGCCTGACACTGCAAATTCTGGAATATAAAATTATCAACTTGGGATATATTTCTTTCGCTATGCATTCCATGAAGGAAAGTACACTGGGAAAAGGAAACATACATCTGAAAAACGAAGAAATGTATTCATGTGCACTGTAGAATCTTTTTATCTTATATAAAACACAATATTCACTCAAAGAATGAAATGCATATTTTCACTTATACTAAATTAAATGCAATGTCATTAGGACAGTTTAGAATATATTTTGTTAATTCTAATCAAATCTTTTTTTTTTTAATTCCCCAGCCACTGAACCGATCCACGTGGCTAGAATATAATTTGCTGAGTTTTCCATCTGACGGATCAAAATAATGAAAATTGAGTACATTCTTTGTGATATTCGGTGAGCATAAGTCAAAATTAGCAAAACA
Source organism: Lissotriton vulgaris (assembly GCF_964263255.1). NCBI lineage: Eukaryota > Metazoa > Chordata > Amphibia > Caudata > Salamandridae > Lissotriton > Lissotriton vulgaris. Next base: position 1,044,466,203 of record NC_141697.1, on the reverse strand, counting down.
AAATAATAGGTCAATGCTTACTAACACTTTTCAAGGGTAGCACCAATAGAACCCCGTTAAGAACACGGAAAACTGAGGTCAATCACAAGGGATTATGGTATGGTGAAAGGGGGCACCCCAAACTCATCCTAATAGTGTTATCGCTGACGGCATGTCCCCCCCAATCACAACCGCACCAAAAGCACGGATGAATTCCAACCACAGTTAAAAATAGCATGTCGGGTTTTTTTGTTAAAATAAATAAATAAATAAATAAATTAGGCACATATGAGACCCAACAAAAACGTACGAATTGGTCCAGATAAAATGAGAAAATGTGACTAAGCGTGTGACAAGACACGTGCACAGATGGGCGAATATGATACATGGATGGGAGCCCAGGATCTGAGACTTGTGAAGTGCAGCAGGCAAAACTATAACCAGCAGAGGAGGAGGGATGAGAGCACATGCTATAAGAGTGGCTCATCAACTCCCGGAGCAATGAGACATCAAAACACCAGCCTTGCTCACCAGGCATCACAGCAGTGGGATTACAGTGCGAACGGTGCTATTGCAGCTAATTACTCACTGGGGCTGTGTTTTACATATAAGGTAATCAACCATCGGTCTGATGTTCTCGCACGGGAAAACTGCTCATTAAAGAGGATAATGGAGTGACAAACTTAAAGCATGTTCCTTTTCTGTTTCCTTTTAAATCCTGGATAAGTATGGGATAAGGAAATGACCCAGTGTGTAAAACAGTATATTTAAATTGGAGTACCCAGTGAACTCCTCTACCACACATTACCATTTTTCTTTAAAACCACCCTTGAAGAGACTAAAGAAACTACAGACTCAAGTAACTTTGAGTTTTGTTTGGATATGTAGACAATAGGAAGAGCCCAAAATTATGGCCGTAGCATCATCGAGAGCCACCCTACCAAGCTTGCAACACTGACAAAATCTAAAGTTAATAATACCTAAGCATGGGCGAATTTTGCGAATCTCGCGTTCGCGAATTTTGCGGATTTGCGAACTCGCAATCCGCAAAATCCGCGAATTCCCGCGAATTTGCGGATTTTTTTTTTTTGTGTTCGCCCGTGTTTCTGCCAGTTCGCGAGGGTTTTTACAATTTCGCAATTTGCGAACTTACCTGTCGGGTCGCAAGTTTTGCGAACTTGTTGTTTCTATGTGTCCAGCCTGTTTGGGACACTCTTCTTCATCACTGCCACTCTCTGTCACCACTGCCACTCTCTGACTACTCATGCCACCCTCTGGCCCACCCATGCCACCCTCTGTTTCATCACCACACCCTCTGGTTGTCCAGTTTACATTATTTTCGGCAAAGCAAAGCACACCTTCCCTGCCTCAAGTGACCTGAATTAATTTGGGGTTGATTAATGTGTCACAGAATATTTTTTTAGCTGGCACCTGCTTCCTTAGTGCGCCCTGATTAGTGATCTTTTGCACTTGCTAAGTGCTTTCATTGTTGCAAAATTAGTTACAACACCTGCCCTGCCCCAACTGACAATAATGAATTAGGGGCTGATTAATGGATTTTAACTTCCAGCCTGGCTCCTGCTTGTCTCCCTTAGCTGTAATTCAGGACCTTTGTGGCATATGTGTAACTATTCTGAGGTTCAGAGCAGGGTCACATAATAGTTGCAACTGGCAACTGAACTCTGGAGGGGCCCCTCAGGAAGCACTACAGGAAATGGCTACTAATGATGAGCCTGAACTTTTGAACCTTGTAAGTAGTTTCAGTTTTGCTAAGATCGTATTTCTGCAATTTAGCACTTATTCGCGGGGCGCGAAGTTGTACTGGGAAGCCGCGAACTCACGCGAACAGTGCGAGCAGTGCGAGCAAAATCCGCTGCTCGCGGATTTGCGGATTTTGCGGGAGATTCGCGAATCTCGCGGATTGCGAATTTCCCGAAAATCCGCAAAATCCGCGAGCGAAACGGATTTTCCGCCCATACCTAATAATACCCTTGTGCTGGTACTTTTCCAAACCACCCTCTGACCTACCCCTGACCCGGTACCTCTCCCACCCACCATCTGGCATATCCCTGCCCTCGTACCACTCCCACCCAACCTCTAGCATATCCCTGCCTTGGTACCTCTCCCCCTCCCGTTTAGCCCTACCCGGTACCTCTCACAACCACCATCTAGCACATCCCTGCCTTGGTACCTCTCTCACCCACCTTCTGGTTTATCCCTGCCCCAGAGCCTCTCCCATCCACCCTCTGGCTTAGTCCTGCCTCAGTACCTCTCCCACACACCCCCGGCTTACCCCTGACCTGTACATACGCCACAGACCCTCTGGTGAAGCCCTGCCTCAGTACCTCTCGCAAACACCCCCGGCTTACACCTGACCTGTACATCCCCCACCCACCCTCTGGCTTAGCTCTGCCTCAGTACCTTACCCACCTACCCTCTGACTCACTTCATCCCTCCAGCAGTACCTCCTATGCTGATTTCTAGTTCTTTCAATAAGGTTGCATTCTGTGAGAAGTTCCAGAGCAGTTCAATTCTACTATTATGGTCTGTGCACAGAAAAAGTGGACTTGCTGTTCTCCTCTCAACTTTGCAATACGCACGATATACAGATACCTCTAAATCAGTTCTTTGGTATACACATGGACATGTATTTCTTTTAATGGGGCTGATACTCCTGTTTGGAGGGCATTTTTTACTTAGAATTTTGAAATAATTTCAGGAGTACACAAGTCATCCTTATTTTTACGCATGAGAAAGTGGACTTGCTGTTCTCCTTTCAACTTTGCAATAAGCACGATATACAGATACCTCTTGTGGTGGTTCCCTGACTGGGGATTCAACTCCCCACAACCAATAACATGATTTCTAACACCACAGGATAATATGATAATTTGTATGTTTCTTAAGGGTTGTAGCGTACGGCCAACCATAGTTATGATACAAGTACTCTTTTACACCTTAAGGCCTGGATGATTCAAAATATCAGGCAAAAACTGAAAACATTCTGCCCAAAATGATTTGTTGCAAGGTGCACCAAAGAGGGCCCTTTACGAAAAAAAGGCAGAGCTCCAGATTTGTACAGAAATTATGTTTCTGATCAAATCAGTAATTACAGTTTATGTGAAGATGCTGCAGTCCTGGTAATTCCTCCTTGAACTTTCTCCACATAACAGGCGGTTTAATCTCTAGGTAAAAATGAGACAACAAATTCAAAATTACTGTGGTAATCTGATGAGATGCTTCCAATTCCCGCTGTTATTCCCTGTATCGCAGGCAACCCTTGGGGAGATACTCAGAATACGGAGGTATTGCTCAAAACCCTTGGAATTGGTAGATTCTGGTGTGAGAATACCTCATAGATATTCCCGTACTCCTTTTAAAAAGGTCTTACCTGTTGCTCAGTCTGAAATGTAAAAGAATATGTAAGCCATACTGCAAGCCTATGCTAGTGCATTTACAAATGATGACAGCATCAAAGAAGAACTAGGCATTATGTGGGATCTGGCTAACATGAGCAGAAATGTTCAGGTCACCTCAAGTGCTCTTAATAAGCCACATGAATTAATACTGAACAGGTCAAGTGCAAAGACATATCTTTATCTAAGGTTCTCTTCAGAATGTACGATAGCTGATATAGAAAATGCCTTCCATTTTTTTTTTAAATGCACAGAATTATGTTCATACAGTAAACATATCATAGTGGAGTATTCAATGTGACATCTTTGTTCAAAATTAGATCTTTCTAGTGGGTGAAGACCATACAAAACATCAACAGAAGCACAGTGACATGACAGAACTACTGCCCTTAATGCTTGAGTAAACATGGTGGTTATGGTCATGGTGCATCACTGACATTCAATGCCTAATCCCAGTCTGGACCCTGGCAAGGGTGACTCACTGTTCTACCTAATCTATAAAGTCTTCATGTATTTCTCTTGAAATAAATATATGCTCATTCAGAACACTGTCAATTTTATATATTGGATATCCCTTAGTATGCTGTGAAAAGATATGGATTTCCCCATGGAGATTGGGGATTGTCAGCCTACATAGTGTCAAAGAAAAAACATTTGCAAAATAAAAATCGATCATTTAAGGAAGTAAAATCCATTCACCCTCATCAATAAATATGTCACCTTACTCAACTGCATACACACTACCCTTTGCTACCAACCTGCATAATTTGTTATTGTACTTCATTTGCATCACAATATTGACCCTTACCCTTGGTGCTAATTGACTCTTTGTTCTTAATGCAGTTTTCAAATGTTTGAGTTTTTACAAATAGCTACACGTGTCTTACAATTAAAGGGATTACCTTATTCCACTGGTCCCTCTTAATATGGATCTCAATAAGCATTATACCATGGAGTAAAGAAAAAAGAATTTTCCATTTGATTTCACGTTTTTAGTCAATGAGATAGTTAGCTGTACATAATGTATTACTACATTCTATGAAGGTTCGAACCACATTGTCCTAAAGTGTTCTGCTATATACGGTATACTGAACCCAAATTGTTAATATTAGTGATATATACATACAATTAAGAAAACAAACACAATGAAATGCTTCAACTCAAAAGTCAAAATAATTATGTTAACCTCTTCCGTACTCATGACGAGACCAGCTCGGCATGAGTCACAGTGGAGCTGTGCTCATGACGAGCTGGTCTCGTCAGAACGGCTCCGTGCCACCCAAGCACAATTGATTCCCCGCCTGTGCGGGTGAATTAATCAGTGGGCGGGGCCGTGATGAGACCAGCTCGTCATGAGCCCAGCTCCACTGTGACTCATGATGAGCTGGTCTCGTCACGAGCACCGCGGCACCGCGCTCACCGCCCCTCGCACTGTGGGGAAATTACCCCCGCAGGGAAGGGGTTAAAGGATTAAGGATATAGCTTGTCCTCCCTGACCCATTCTTTTAAATAAAGGATGGGTTCAGGTTTTCCTCGGAGTATAACTGACTAAAACCATGCACTTGGAATTGAAATGACATCTTATTACATATTTATGGATATGCTCTTTTGTTCATGGGTTCTGACCATTGAAAACCCCCATATATTTATTTGTTTTACCTAAGGTCCCCTCTGCTGGGTCGCTCCATCAATGCACCAACAGGGACCCCCACTGCTCCGGCAACAAGAACCAGCAGCACGGAGGAGGCAGAAGGGCAAGCAAATGTGGCCTCACACAGATTGTAAGATATTAACATTTATTTCTTGCACCATTTGCACCAAACTCCTTTGCTGGAGGGGGTTTGACCCAATGAGCTTCAGGCCATTCATTTGCAGAGATCTTTACAAACAATGTCAATGTGGCAAGAAAACTATTTCACAAACAACCAAAGCTTTCCAGAACCCAGCCCTTTGGACTCTGCGGTATATATGTCACGTTCAGGGCTGGCACTTGCTATTCTTTCTCCATGGCACATAGTCAAAAAGTTTATTGTGATTAAATTATGTAAAGATATGATGAGGCAATCAATAGCAATGAAATCATTGTTGCGTAAATTGTAATGTCCGTTGCATTCTACTTTTAGGAGATAAAGAACATTTTGATATATTAGAAAATTGGCTACGAAAAGGGGCACAAAATATTGAGCAGGTATTTAATGAAGTAAAAATGTCTAGAATGTAGGTCAGACACTCCAATAGTCAAATAACAGTAGGTAGAAAATCATGAATCATTCATTTATAATGTGATTCCAATAGCAATATTTTTTGCATTTATGCCTTGCTATCCTTTTCCACCTAAAAATTTTACCTTTTTTATAGTTAAAGGGTGAAGCAAGGGTCGCCAAGGTAACTGGCTGTCATTTATCAAGGAAAGAGTTCTAAGGTGCTTTGATGTGTAGATTTTTCAAAATTGGACTATATGACTCAGAAAGGAGAGCTCAATCTCTTTCTGTTCACCAAAGGTTAGCAAAAGGTATGCACCACTTGGTTTCACGGAGGTCTGAGTTTTCCTCGTACATCGAGGCAGTCCCTCTATGATATGTTAGAAATATTGGATAAGAAGTTTGCACGGCTGCTCGCTCTAGAAATGCAACTTGTTTTACTAAGTGGGGAAAGCTGATCATGCTGTCCTTTGGAATTTTGTCTTTGGAATAAAAAAGACAGTTGTGGTAAAATATAAGGTGAGCCTGTGGAATCCCACTCCACACACTCCTAGTTGCTAAGTTCCAAACTTCATCCATATGTTGAAACTTAATCAAAATTCATTTAGCTGTTGCATGAAATGTTGAACATGAACAAGGTAATGAAAACAATACACTAGGGTGTCAAATACAAACCACATCACATGTTTCTACCCACACTCCGCATCCCACCGTTGCAATCCATTCTCAACTGCATCCCACTCACTATTGTCACTGAATAGCCGTTTTGTCTATGAAGAAGATCTCTGGTCCATGAAGCTAGGACTATACAAAAGGAAACACTAAGCAATAGAAAAACATTGGATTAGACCCTTTGACTGTTCAGAATAGAGAACCTAGACAAAGAAGTAGGTATATAAAGGACGTATGCATACACATTAAATGCAAGCAGTAGCTTGTTTGACATTTAGGTTTTATATTCCAGCGAGCAAGCAGAATTCCTCAGTCCATGTATTTCTGAAGTGCCAATGAGAGAAATATAATTCCATGTACAGCATAGATAATTGGAATCCGTTGAGCACTACATATCACTATCTAGGAAATTTTATTCATACACAAATGTAAATATTCAAGAATAGTAATGGTTAGTATTATTAACAGGTGCGCAGGCAATGTCCGCGTAGTGCTTATCGTACACCATTCTTGCGCAGTTCATGGAAGCAACAGCTACTGTGATGTTCAAGAACATTATGCTCATTCCACAAAAAAGAAACACAGAGTCACTGCACTTGCACATGGTGTCAAGCAGGCGTCTCCTCGGTGTGCAGCCAAGCACTCCAAAAACAAGAAAAGTTGCCACCACCAAAGGATTGTGCAGAAGGAGAAAGTGATCTTGCTATCTCATAGAAACTCAAGGGGATTAAGGGCAGAGTGCATCATTATTTTAGGGCACACCTAGTGAGGCCCTGAAAAGCACCAGATTGCAGTTTGAAGGGCACCATGAACTTGAGGCTTTTAAACTCTCCCAAAAAGAAAATCCCAGGGAATAGTTTGAGGTCAAGAAAAAAGTTGAAGATGGCCCAGTCACTCAACTAATCCTGGACTTTTATCTCTAAAGTCATGTTATAAATTCTTTGTCTGCTATCTTCAGATTGAAAACTAGACAGGAGTCTGCTACTTAAGGGGACTGAATTTGTTACAAATAGTTAAATTAAATGTGCAAAATTCTGTTGGATGATTTTCGAGGTACTTGGTGAAGTTTTCCACGCTAATGCCCCATTTAGTTTGTAATTTAAATGTAAGTAATTTTGAAATGTTCTTCTGACAGTTACATTTTTAGATCTGGCTTGATCAGTGAAGGGTAGTACGAGGGGCGTGGCTTGGGCGCCGATGGCGATGGTCGCCTGAGAGCTCGGCTCCGGGACTAAGCCCGAAATTATCCTGAACATCGGAGGCTGAGGGGCGCCCCAGACCCCGCATTCGGTTGTGCGAGGCGACGACACCCTGCCGGGGGCCTTGGTGGAGTTTGGACGGGGGTGGCTTCGAAGAAATGCCGAAGTTTGCGGAGTTGCGGAGTGCGACCCAACATGGCGCCCGGACCCCTTTGTCCCCTTGATTGAAAATACGGAGTTGAGGAGGTCGCGCGGGTGTCGCTTGGCACCCGGCTTCACCATCCTCAGTTGTTTTAGACATTGGACATTGGCAGGTTCGGACCTTCTACAACGGGTTCATACTCGATTAGACGACCGGGTGGGTGCCCACGCACTAGAGGGCACCGGGCGCGGGTGCCCTCTGTTCCAGGCGGGGGTCTGCACCGCGACTCCGCAACTAGCTACGATTTCCTGGCCAGCCCAACTACATGGATGGCGCGACACTCTGGCGCCACAGGTCAACCGAGGGAGTTGGTGGCCCTCGCCCCGGAGCTATAGTGGGTGAACGGGCCTGCCCGACTCGGCGACGGTTGTCTCCGCCCCCTTATCGGTGCCCTCGGACGCCGTGGCGGTGGCGTGAGCCGAAGCGGCGGAGTCTCCACAGGCTCTGGAGAAGGAGATCGCCCGTACCAGACTTGAGAACGAAATCCCGGGAAGGTCGTGCTGGACACTTGTACACGGAGACGCCCACTCCGGGACCCTCGCGGAGAGCCCCTGGCAGCATGGGGAAACCTAAAGGAGCCAAGGGATCCAGCCAGACCACCTCAGACTCTGAAGCCCAGGACAAGGAAGAGCATGGAGACCCTAAACGACCTGGTGGCGCACCACTCCAGCAACAATTCGACCGTGTACTGGAAGCGATAGAGGCAACTCGGTCGGCCCTCCAACAAGACATTGCCCAGGTGGCGACCGGCCTGGGCCTCCTTAGGGCAGACCATGGTAAACTCTCAGACCGGGTCAAGGAGGTGGAGGGCACGGTGAAGACTTTAGAACCGGCGCAGAGGACCCTGGCTGCGACGATAAAGGATGCCATGTCCCGAATCGAGACCCTCGAACGGAGGGCGGAGGATGCGGAAGGCCGCAACAGGAGGAATAACATTCGGGTGGTGGGCCTGCCGGAAAAAATCGAGGATGGCGATATGGTGCGATACTTGGAGACCTGGCTCCGAGACACGGTGGTCCCGGAGGGCCTGTCCTCCTTTTACACTCTGGAACGGGCCCACAGAGTCCCAGCACGGCCCCCACAGCAGGGACGAGCCCCAAGGCCAGTGGTGGCGCGGTTGCTACATTTCCGGGACAGAGACCTGATCCTAAATGCCGCCAGGCACAATGGCCCGTTCCAGGTTGCAAACAGTCAGGTGAATATCTTCCCTGACTACACCTACGAGACGCAGCGCAAGCGGTTCTCCTTCCTGGCGGTTAAGCGTGAACTCAGGAGTGAGGGCATCCAATATTCACTCCTATTTCCCGCAAGGCTCCGAGTCATTGTCGACGACAAAACCCAGTTCTTCGACACCCCAGAGGAGGTCTGTGACTGGCTCGAACTGTACCGGGCAGGGAAAGATGGTTATAGCGCCTCGACCCATCAGGCGGAGGAGCCGGAACAAAGGAGGCGATCTAAAAGGGTCAGGAACCGCCGCGGCCGTACAGGAGGACCCTCGACAGCGGAGACATCATCGGAGCGGAGGGGAGTGTTGGAAGTTCTGTCGGAACTGTCGGGAGCAAGAGGCGAAGTCATCGAGGAGGAGGAAGAAAACCCGGGTGCTCAGGGGGCACCATCGGACTCGGAAGACTCAGTGGCAGACAGTACCCATACACCGGTGATCACACCGAAATCGGTGGAGGACCTTTTGGACGGACAAGGGTAACGGGATATGCTGCCTTGTTTTGGGTGGGGGCCCGGCAGGGGGGAGGCGGTTGCCGTTCTTTATTGCTGACAACGAAGGAGGGAGGGTTGGGGGGCTGCTGCTCTTGCCCCGGAAGGTTTTGACACAGGGGGGGGCTTACTGTAGTCCTGGTAGCCTGGGCGACGAGGGCCCACTGCCTCCGCTCAGCCCGCACCTGGCCCATAAGGCCTTCCTACGGTGGCGACCGTAGGACTAGTGGGGATTTTGGGGTTGATCTCCGTAGAGGTTTGGATGGGATCTAGATGGTGTAGTTTGGGTCCTGTTCTGGGGTGGTTGGGGGGGGGCTTTGTTGGTTTTTGGGTGGTTTGGTTCTGGTTGGGGAAAATGGCCGCCGTCAGCGCTGGGAGGATTGATGCTTTTTCTTTGTGGGGACCCGAACGGGGAGACTGTGCAAGAACACTCTGGGACAATGGCTGATGTTGCTAACTTGAAATGTATTACTTGGAACGTGAGGGGGCTTCACACTATGTCCAGGCGTCACAAGGTCCATGCTTATTTAGTGCGTAGGGGAGTGCAAATGGCGCTGCTGCAGGAAACGCATCTGAACAAGGCGGAAGGGGCGGCGCTTCAGCGTAGGTGGCGAGGGCAGGTCTTTTCCACGGCGTACTCTGCTTATGCCAGGGGGGCGCTAATATGGATTAGGGCAGGAGTCCCCTTCCAGGTCACGAGGACAGTGTTGGACCCAGAGGGGCGTTTCATGGCCATATCAGGCACGCTAGGAGGGAGGGGCCTGAACGTTTGCTGTGTGTATGCTCCTAACGTGGACCAGACTGCCTTCCTTTCCAGGTTATCGGGCTCGCTGGCCCATTTTTTCGCCGGCCCCCTCCTGCTGGGGGGAGACTTTAACTCCGTAGTGGATGTAGACATGGACCGCTCGCATCCCCCGCTCCCCGATTCCCCGATCCGGCGGGCGGCTAAGGGCCGTCAAGATTGGCAGACCCGCTGGGGTTTGACGGACATTTGGAGGGCGCATCACCCCGCGTCTAGAGATTATTCATACTTTTCGAGCCTTCATGAGCTGCATGTCAGACTAGATAGCTTTCTTGGTTCGTCCGAATTAGTTTCGGCAGCGGTCCGATCGGAGTACTTATCGCGGACCATCTCGGACCATAACCCCCTCCTACTGGACATTCGCTGGTTCCCTGGGACACCGGCAGTACCCACCTGGAAGATGCGTCCCGAGATCCTCGAGGACAGTGTCTTCAAGGCGGACCTAGGGGAGAAAATCACGGATTATTTTGCGTCCAACGGCGGCTCCGCGAGTACTAGGGCGTTCGAATGGGACGCTTTTAAGGTGGTGGTGAGGGGCTACTGTATCTCTAAGAAGGTGGGCATGCGGCGTGTTATCCTGGCTGACTTAGACACAGCGGACCGAGCGCTCCGCGAGCTCGAAATTAGCCGCCCCGGACACCCGGAATTGCAAACACAAACGGTAGAGGCGAGGGAGAAGGTAGCGGTGGAGGTCGAGCGGCTCCGATGTTTCGATTATAAGGCCTATACGGTCCGGTCTATTGCGGAGGGCGACAGGTCGAGCGCGTTGCTGGCATGGTTGGCCAACCCTACGCGCCAGTCCCAAACGACGACAAATATGCGTAGGGCGGATGGGACCGAGGTGTGCACCCAACCGGAGATTCTTAGTTGCTTCCGGCATTACTACGAAAGTTTATACCGCAGTCGCTCCGCACGTGACCCAGACCGGCTTGACGAATATCTTAGCCCACTGGAACTCCGCACAGTAGGACAGGAAGTGGCGGAAACCCTGGGTTCTGACATCGACTTAGGGGAGATCCGCGGGGCCATCAAACGGATGGCGAGGAACAAGACCCCGGGCCTAGATGGCCTTCCGGTGGAGTTCTATGCAGCTTACGCTGACCTCTTGGCCCCTCGATTACTGGTGGTCTACAGGGAGGCGAAGAGATTGGGTCGTCTCCCTGGCTCGATGTGTGAGGCGTTGGTGGTTCCTCTCCTCAAACCAGGCCGAGACTCGTCTGACCCGGGGTCCTACCGCCCCCTTTCAATGCTGACGGTGGACTACAAAATATTGAGCAGCATCTTGGCCTCGAGGCTGCTGGGACATATGAGTTCCCTAGTGCATGAAGACCAAGCCGGTTTCATCCCACGGCGAAATACGACTATGAACATCCGAAGGTTGTTCCGCTTGCTTGGGGAACCATTCGTGGATGCCCCGTCCCCGGTAGTCTTATCGGTGGACTTGGAGAAGGCTTTTGATAGCCTGGAGTGGGACTACCTATGCACGGTATTACGGAAATTCGGCCTCGGGGAGGGATTTGTCAAATGGACAGCAGTCCTCTACGCTTCCGCTTCGGCCAGGGTTAGATCGGGCCCTTTGATTTCATCGCGATATCAGGTGGAGCGTGGCACGCGGCAAGGGTGCTCCTTATCCCCGCTTCTTTTTGCACTAGCGGTGGAGCCACTAGCGATACATCTTCGCTCGGGAGCCCATTATACGGGCTTATGGACAGCAGCGGGCCCACATTACGTCTCGCTCTATGCGGACGACCTGTTGCTCTTCCTGGAGGACCCGGTCGACGCATTACGGGGAGCGGAATTAGCGCTAACGGAGTTCGGAGCGGTCTCAGGCCTCCAAGTGAATTGGTCTAAGACCTGCCTCTTCCCGATGCGTAGGGGTACCCCCACTCCTGCGCTAAGTAAGGAGATCAGATGGGAGCCCGACTGCTTTAAATACCTTGGGGTATTTGTGTACCACGACCAACCCGACCTCCTAGATGGAAACATTGCCCGTTGCATACGAGCACTCCGAGGTAGCATGGACTTTTGGGCCACGCTGCCGCTCTCCGTGGCGGGACGCATAGCCCTGCTTAAAATGGTGGCGCTCCCCCGACTATTGTATTACTTTCGGACTTTGCCGATCTGGGTCCCACCGGCTACGTTTCGTCGCTTGCGTTCTATGGTGGTCGGGTTCCTCTGGGGAACGGGCCGGCGGCGGGTGGCCCTCAATACCCTGATGAGGCCGAAAGACGAGGGGGGGCTCGCTGTGCCGGACTTCGAGAAGTATTACCTAGCGGCGCAGCTCCAGACCTACACCCAGGAGATAGCCAGGGAGTTCAGAGGCCCGGAGGACGGTAGAGGGACGGGTATGGCCAGGCACGTCCTCTCCTTTATCGCGCTGCGACAGCGCTTAGTCCTACGGGACCTGTCGATGGAGGAGCGGACTGTCCGACTCTGTTGGAATCGGGCTCATAACAGAGGTCGCCTGCGGACGCCATATGCGCCTGAAATACCATTGGGGATGCTGACGGCCCTCCCACACGGAGGAGATTGGTCACGACTGGCGGACTGGGAGGATTCCGGTTTACAGCTCGTCGGGGACCTGTACGAGGACGGAGCGCTCCTGTCCTTTCAGGATCTCATTGACCGCTTTGGGATCCCCCGGGGCGACTTTCTGCTGCACTCGGCCATTGTGCGAGCGATCCAGGCGCACTGGCAAAACGGGCTAGAGGAACCTCAATTGTCTCAGGTGTGCCAGTACGTCATGATGTCGGCGGGCACGGTGAAGGCGGTCACTTGCCTCTACGGCAGGTTGATTGCCGAGGGGTTGGTTCCTCTCGCCACACTGAAGTCCCGCTGGGAAGAGGACATTGGTAGGGAGATCCCGGAGACGACCTGGTCCCAGCTGGTGAGACGTGCCTGGAAGGGCACACGTGGCGCCCGTTTCCAACTGGTCCACTATTATGTTCTCCATAGGGCGTACCTGACCCCGGTAAAGATCAGGCGTTATTTTGCCACGGCTTCGGCGGAATGCCCTAGGTGCCCGGCTCAGGAGGCGGACCTCCTACACATGCTATGGGCCTGTCCAGGACTGACGTCCTACTGGCAGGAGGTGGCGGCGACTCTGGAAGAGGTGACGGGGAGGCACTTATCATTCGAGGTGGCGGTAGGGCTATTGCACTGGTTCCCCCATACCCCCCGGAATAAAATCACCAGTAAATTTATCGACCTGGGGCTCCTACTTGCTAAGCGAGAGGTGACCAGGAATTGGAAGGCACGAGCTGGTCCTACAGGCAGCAGATGGCACAGTGAGCTTTTGAAATGGGCGGCGGGTGAGAGCGCGCTGCGGTATCAGTTGGCTTGGAGGCAGGGCAATGAGAAGGCGCAGGAAGCCGCATTAGAATGGGAAACGCTGGTGCAGGCCCTCAGAGATTATTGTACCCCCAGCGACTCCGAAAGTGAAGAAGCAACTCGACCCGAGTCCCGTTAAACATTAGCATTGACAGCACTATTACCTTCCCCGTGGGTCAAGCAGTGGATCCTATGTTGATGAGCTCCCTGGCGCTGATGGTGGGGGAGGGGGGGAGGGGGGGGGTTTCACAGTAACTGGGAATTTTGAGGGGGGGGTTTCTTTTTGGGGTTTGGGGTTTGTTTAGAAAAGCAGATGACGGACAGTGTGTTATCCGGACCAGCTCCAGCATCCTACTGACCCCAGCTGCATTTGCCGCCCAACCCCAGGGATATGGGCTGATTGGCTATATAGCAACGTTATGGAAGGGGGTCGGTGGGCTATATCTTGTATAAGTTGTTTATAATACGATACTGGTCGTTACTGTACTGTTTTACTGATTCCTGCAATAAAAATATATTTAAAAAAAAAAAAAAAAAAAAATCAGTGAAGGGTAGTACTTTAGCCTTTTTGGTAAGATGTTAGCTGTTTGAGAATATAATTCCTGTTCCTCGGACGTGCTTGAATTGCAATGCATGAGAGACTATGGGCTACATGTATGAAACCATTTTTCATTTGCAAACGGCGCAGATCGCTAAATGTAACCGTTTGCGAATGTAAAATAGCCTTTCAAGATGTATAGTAGGCTTTGTAATCACAAATTCAGGTAATCGCAATTTCTGGCGATTACCTAAAATTGTGAATGCAAATAGGGAATCGCAATGTGCAATTCTGTAAGCACATGTACCAAGCATTTTCTATATACAAACTGTGTATTTAGAAAATGCTATTACCATCAACTCCAAGTCGAGCTTTTTTTAAAGTGTCATGTAGCGCACACACACCACTTTGTCAGCATGTGTTTGCTTTACATGTGCACATTCTTTTTGGAGTGCTTCAGGGGGGCCTTAGGCACCCAGACACCCTTGGTTTTGCATTACCTAATTTGAAGTTACCAATTAGGTAATTGCAAATTCAATCAATCAATCAATCATCTCATTTATATAGCGCACTACTCACCCAGAGGGTCTCAAGGCGCTGGGGGAGGGGGGTCCGCTACTGCTCGAACAGCCAGGTCTTGAGTTGCTTCCTGAAGGCAAGGTGGTGGCAAATTAGTTAATGCAAAACCATTTGCACCTATTGGCCTTTAGGCCCATGGGAACAAATAGAGTAGTATTACCTATTAGCGATTGCACATCTTTACAAATCGCTATTAATCACTATATTCTTATATACCATTTTGAATTTCTTAAATAGTGATTACCTAAAATGCACTATTTAAGGAATGCACAATGGATGTTTGATACTTGTGTCCCCAAAACACATCTGAATGGTACGATTAATATTCAAATCTTTCTGTGACATTCAATGAAACAATCACTAGCTTTACATTATTCAAAGGGTTCAGTACCACGCTACCTGTTCCCATTTCCGGGTGCCTGGTCCACTTCCAGGTGTTTCACACATAAAATGCATAGTGCACCTTGTATATTTAGCCTTAATAAGCACTGACTTGATAAACCAATAAGTCATGCATAAGTGCTGTTTACCTGCCTAAAGACATTGAATACAAACCCATTGACTTAGCCAGTGTTTCTTTGTAGAGCCATTTCAGCCTTTTAATTACTCTAACCCAAGGAATGATAGTCCCATTCCCAAAGGCAATCTGTCACACACTTCCATCTTTCTTTGCACCACCTGAGACACTCTTGTTTATTACATATTATATGGATACTTATTCTTCTTCTCCACTCATAATCTCTTAGTATACACTGCAGATAAACAATAACACACATGAGCTGTTTGTTTTTCCAAACAGGGTACATCTGGTCCTTATTTATAGCACCTGCTAAGATCATTTACATGAAAAAATAGGTTACACAAATTTAAGATTCACAGGATCAGAGCAGAGCCTCTAAATGTGAAAATCCTTAAGCACCCACAGCTTTTTTAAGGAAATATAGCACTTCTTGAGATTTGTGCCCATCCCTCCTCCCCTGTAGCCGTCGGCAGTCAAATTGGGAGGGCTGCCAGCATGTGATTATCACACAAGTTTTTTTTCCCACTGAGCGTTGCCACCTTATTAGCATTCATCTATATTTAGAGATGTGCGATAAGCAGCGTGTGGCTGATGGGGCATTAACAGCATCAATAACAGTTATCAGGTTTTTAAGTGAATACACCTTCTGGTATAACAACCATTACAGTAATAAATTAGGGACCCCATTATTCCCTAGTGAATTAATCATCCAACCTACCCCTGCCACCCAATCGACTAAGTGCAACTGTGCCCTATGACCTACTTGCTGAGGTTTATGGAATTGTAAATGTAAATGTAAATGTGGCGTATTTGTATAGCGCGAACAGTGACCCAGAGGCATCCCGGCGCTTGTACTCCTACCACAAGGGAACCCCTCCTGGCTTTTCCTTGTGGGGTGTCCACTCCTGGGCATCCCATGGTGAAACCAGGCATCCCTTGTGTATAAGGGGGCCTTTGTGGAGACTAAGCAAGCTATTGCCCAGAGTTGCAGCGTGGGACCCATGCTTAGAATCGGCACTGAGGCGAGAATATCCGGTCAGAGGAATTTAAGCCCGAAACCCGCCGAGGCGGAAATCGAACCCTGGTCCCTGGCCAGCGTTCTGCATCTAGGTCTGCCGCTCTAAGCATTGAGCCACACTTCTCCATTGTGTGAACCAAATTGTTGTGGCAACTCCAGTAGTAAGATGATCGCCCACTTTTGTGCATGGTTAATTTTATTAAACTGTTTTAACAAAAAAAAACATCAAATATGCAAGTTGAGTACATCCCTACAATCGGTCTGACTAATCACATGCTACTATGTGGCGATGTATACTAATCAAAGGACGGCAGTGCAATGTACCCGAATATGGGATGGATACAGTCAACAACAATTGATTAGAGTGTAGCTAAGTGCTTGGAGAGGAAGTGGACTATTACTGCATTGTGATGTAGTGTTCTTTATAGAGGTGTGCATTCAGCTCCTACATTTGAGCATAGTTGGGAAGGTCCTCATGGATATATGGGTGTCATTCCAGATCCTGGGTACACAGATGGAGAAGGTGTCTTTCCTTATCTTTAGCATGTCTTCATCTTCAGTCTGATGTCCTTTTTGCAGTCGGAAGACACGTAGCCACTGAGATGGTGAGCCTGTCAGCCAGGTAGGTGGTGGTCTTGGCCATGTTGGCTTTGTACAGGATGGTTCTGAAGATGGTGCAGGTCAGGAAGAGGAGCCAGTGGGGCTCTATCAGAGTTGAGGTGAAGTAGTCATATTTTCAAGACCTAGAGTCAAAGTGCATATCAACAATTTCTTACTTTAAGATACACGTGCTTAAGGATCATATGATTTAATCTTTAGAAAAAACACACCTGTCAGCGTGGTTACAATAACACCTATCGAGGGGAATGTTTGTACCATAGCCCACCTGTGTAGCATTTATGGAGGCTTTCCTAAAATGTAATGTCTTCAGAAAGGTCATAGTTAAAATATTTTATCATGTGTGATGTAAGACCATAATCTACAAATGCAGATCTGAGATGATGCAGGACACGAGGTATCAGGAGGTGTGTGACAGGACTGGCAATGACATGCAAAGAATATTCATATTCAAAGTTATGATGGAAAATGTGGGGTTTACCAAAACTGGCTTGGGGGGGATTTTTTGTTACAGACAGAATTTAGTTAGAAGAACAATCCAGTCTACGGTCAGCTGGAATTCCACCGCATATCAATTCTCAATACCTGTTTTAAAAGGAGGCTGGCTGACAAGCAGGTGAACTAAAACCTCTGATAAGTTTATGAAGCAAAATGATTTGAAATAAATCCTTTTGTATAATTGGGAAGACAAGGAGAACCTCTGTAGCTGGTTGGATGTGAATAGAGCAGTGAAATCCATGGAGCATACGGAGTGTCAAACTATCAATCACTGTAGTCAGCCAAAATTAATTTAGGATATTAGAAGCTATAAATTAAAATAAATAGGGGCAGCTAACACATAGTACGTGAAGACTGAGAGTGCGTCTGGATAGCTTAGAAAAAGTAACACATTACACTGAGTACTGTTCATGACATTATTTAATAGGTGGGTGAATGGGAAGTGCTGTTGAAGATAAATGGTATTTGTAATAAATAGGCAGTGGTGTACTCCTGTACGGTATTTATAGATCTAAAGAAAAAGACTGTCACAGAAAACCAACCCATACACTTTTAATGAACAAAATATACACAGTTTACATACTCACAATAAAATCACGTGAACGACAACAGATTACTCAGTGTAGATCAGGTAAAATAGTGTTGAGTTACTCAATTCTGGAAATAGGCACCGTTTGCAGATTCCCTTCAATTTCATCTATTTCAAAGCATGGAGTAAAGATGGTTCTTTCAGAAGCATCAGTTAATGGTGAATATGTCTCAAGTGCATATGCCGAGGACTGGAGAACCTACTGGAGTAGACTGGAGACTGCAAATTATCTTTTGAAGACAATAATGAGGAGTGTGAGACAGATAACATTTTGAGGTCGTTTGTAGTAAAAAAAACATAGAAGGAAAAAACAGTGGTACAAAATGCTCTTGGGAAACAGAAGGATACTTAAAATGTATTTCATAAAATGACTGTACTACAGAAATCAAAGTAACGGCTAATTTTAACATAATTTTGCATGTTCAAAATTAAAAATCCAATGTATTTTAGAAAATAGGGTTCTTTTTAAGGGTAATAGTTAGTCAAAGGGTTTCTATTGATAAAGATTTAGGGCTAAATTACAGTCATGTTTACACAAAGGCTGGAGGTGGGGCAAGGGATTGGTCTGAGTTACCATTAAGGGTGTGTTAGGTTCATGTTGGGATTGGATAGGGAAAGAGATAGTGTTAGAAGATGGAGAGATGTAAGAGTTCGGTTGGGGGGTTAGGATATGGTAAAGGTAAAGGTTATGGGTTAACTGGTTGGGCACAGAGGTAAGGTTTGAGTTACATTGAGGTATGTGTTAAAGTTTGGTTAAGGGATGTATGTTCAGATACATTTTAGCTATGACTTTTATTGTTACAGTTTTTTTATCACATGTTTGAAAATTAATTTAATGAATTAGGCATGTTAGTATGCAAACCCTTAGTGAGTAGCTTCCAAACCTTTTAGTCCTAAAGCTAAGGCACCTCAACTGACTAAATCAGCCAAAACCATGAATATTATGAGCCAAGAGAGCAAGATGACATTTTAGTGGGTGTTTTGAGATTTTGAAGTTAATGGAAGAGGGACATCTATTTGTGAAAATTTCTTAACAAAAATAGTCTTTAGCACATCCCCACATGTACTACGTCCAATATTTAGAGCAGAGGCACTGTGTAATCCTCATAAAAGCAGTAGTGAAGTAGAATCCTCAAGAGCATGCGCCAGCCCAGGAATTACCACTTTTCAGCATGTATGGACTGAAAATGTGTTTATATCTGTAGTATTTTCCCTGGAATTACTTTATGTACTAGGATACTTTGCGACAGAAGTGCTAATTGAAAATAACTATAACGAAGGGTAGAATACAAATGTGCTATACACATAGAACACTTAAAATAAAACTAGACATCATTGCTTCCATTGTCCCTTTATTCCTGTAAAATCAACTTTAGATTTAAGAGAAAAGACTACATTTCTGTTTTATCCTCAAACTATAATCAACCATCATTCTTCCACAGCTTGCCACAGCTTGTCAATGCATACATCCCAATATGTAATTAATTAGGCTCAATGTATAGACTGACATTTCGCAGATTAATGTAATTAAGAGCTATTGCGTGTAGCATGGATCTCAATTGTAATGAGTTATGGATCTAAAAACATTGGTTCAAATACACCATAGTCTTCAACACATGTAGCTTGGTGCCTAGGTTTGTTCTACATATTACCAAGCTTTAATGATTAGTCAGCCTCTCACAGGTAGTTCTTCCATTCACAAATGAATTCAAGAGCACCATCAAAGATAGTTGTGGCTGGGGCAGGTAAGAGCAGTGGGGCAGGGTGGGGGGGGGGGAGGAGTTAACAGATGACGATGAGGGAAAATAAAAAAGAACAAAGAAAACCACTTACCTCGGCAATGCGGCAAGTGCAAGGTAAGTGTTTTTCTTTTCCCTCGTCATCGTCTGTCGACTCAAACCCACCCGCCCCAACACCCTAACCTGCACCATCCTGAACTGATCAAAGACGTGACTGAGTTTTTGATGGCATTCTGATGAAGGCTCATAGATGTAAAGAAGCATTGGCAAAGCCAATGGGTATCACCTATGCAAGAGGTATTGGCTTTGCCAATGTTTTTTATCCATGGTAAATACCAGCATGGATACTGCACAGCATGGCTAAACGTTAGTGGCATAAAGGAGAGTGGCATGGCGTGTTGTAGAGTGGAGTGGCGTAGAATAGAGTGGATTGTCATGGAGTAGAGTGTTGTAGAGAGAGTAGAATGTCTGAGAGTGGAAGAGAATAGAATGGAGTGGAGTCTTGTAGAGTTTAGTGGAGTGAAGTAGAGTATCAGACCGGTGTAGAGTGTTATAGAGTGTAGTTTCATAGAGTGTTGTAGATTAAAGTGCCATAAAGCAGAGTGGAGTGGTATAAAGAGTGTTGCGTAGAGTGGAGTAGAGTAGAGTGGCCTAGAGTGAACTGGCATTGAGTGCAGTGGCGTAGTGTTGCAGAGTAGAGTAGAGTGGCCTAGCGTGCAGTGGTGCAGAGTAGACTGGCCTAGAGTGCACTGGTTTTGAGTAAAGTGGAGTACAGTGCAGTGACAGAGTACAGTGGCGTAGAGTGCAGTGGCATAGAGTTCAATGGTGGAGAGTGAAGTGTTGCAGAATAGGGTGTCATAGAGCCCAGTGGTGTAGAGTAAAGTGGTGTATAGTGCATTAGAATAGAGTGCAGTGCCATGGAGAGCACTGGTGTAGAGGGCAGTGGCATAGAGGGCAGTGGCATTGAGGACAGTGGCGTTGAGGGCAGGGGTGTTGAGGGCAGGGGTGTTGAGGGCAGGGGTGTTGAGGGCAGGGGTGTTGAGGGCAGTGGCGTAGAGGGCAGTGGCATAGAGGGCAGTGGCGGAGAGGGCAGTGGCGGAGAGGGCAGTGGCGTAGAGGGCAGTGGCTTAGAGGGCAGTGGTGTAAAGGGTAGTGGTGTAGAGGGCAGTGGTGCAGAGTAGAATATGGTGGCACAGAATGCAGTGATGTAGAGTGAAATTATATGGAGTAGAGTGGCATAGAGTGCAGTGGCATAGAGTGCAGAGTATAGTATGGTGGTGCAGAGCACTGTGCTGAGCACAGTGGTGCAGAGTAGATTAACAGAGTGCAGTGGCATAGAGTGCAATGGTTTTCGGTAAAGTGGTGTAGAGTGCAGTGGTGCAGAGTGGAGTGGTGTAGAGTGGAGTGGTGCAGTGCAGATTGCAGTAGCATATAGTGCTGTTGCATCGATTGGAGTGCCTCAGAGTGGAGTGGCACAGAGTGGAGTGGAATAGAGTGGAGTGGCACAGAGTGCAGTAGTTTAGAGCAGAGTGGCGTAGAGCGCAGAGATGTAGAGTGGTGCAGAGTAGAGTGGCATAGAGTGTATTAGCAGAGTGTAGATTGCAGTGGCATAGAGTACAATTGCGCAGAGTAGAGTTGTGCAGAGTGGTATAGGGTGGCATAGAGTGCAGTGGCATTTAGAGTAGATTGTTTCAGAATAGAGTGAAGTGACATACAGGGAAGTGGTACAGGGTAGAGTGGAGTGGCGTATGCTAGAGTGTAGTAGTGTAGAGTAGGGTGGCATACAGTGCAGTGGCATAGAGTAGAGTGATGTAGAGTGCAATGTTGTAGGATGCAGTGGTGCAGAGTAGATTAGAGTGGCTTAGAGTGAATTGGCGTCAAGTGCAGTTTTGTAGAGTGGAATGATGCAGAGTAGAGTGGCGTAGAGTGTAGTTGCATACAGTGCATTGGTGCAGAGTGCAGCAGAGTGCGGTAGAATAGAGTGGTGAGGAGTAGAGTGCAGTGGCATAGAATACAATGGTGTAGAATTGAGTGGCATAGACTGGAGTGATGTAGAGTGGCATAGAATGCATTGGCATAGAGTGTAGCATCGATGCATAGAGTGGTGCAGAGCAGGGTGGCATAGAGAGCAGTGGGATAGAGTACAGTGGTGCAGAGTAGAATAGAGTGGCATGGAGTGCAGTGACGTAGAGTGCAATGGTGTAGAGTAGAGTGGCATTGAGTGCACTGGTGTAGAGTATAATGTTGCAGAGTACAATATAGTGGCATAGAGTGCAGTGGTGTGGAGTAGAGTAAAGTGGCGTTGAGTGGTGCAGAGTAAAGTGGTGTAGAGTTGAGGGGTGAATGGAAGATAGCAGTGGTGTACAGTGCAGTGGCGCAGAGTGGAGCATAGGGGCATAGAGTGGACTGGCACAGAGTGGAGTAGAGTGGCATAAATTGTGGTGGTGTAGAGTAGATTGTTTCAGAGTGAAGTGAAGCTGCATAGAGTGGAGTAGGGCAGGGTAGAGTGCAGTGCAGTAGAGTGGCTTAGAGTGCAGTGGCATAGAATAAAGTGGCATAGAGTGCAGCATCATTGAGTGCAGTGATGCAAAGTTGAGTAGAGTGGTGTAGGTTGGATTGGCATAGTGTGAACTGGTGCAGACTGGAGGAGTACAGAGTAGAGTGCATTGGCATAGAGGGCAGAGGCATAGAGTGCAGTGTTGCAGAGTAGAGTAGAGTAGTGTAGAGTGGTGTGGCAGAGAGTGTAGTAGGGTAGTGTGCAGTGGTGTAGAGTGCAGTTGTACACCATAAAGAAGAGTGGCATAGACTGCATTGGCATACAGTAGAGTGATGTAGAATACAGAGGTGTACAGTGAAATGGCATAGAATGGAGTGATGCAGAGCAGAGTGCAGTGCCACAGAGTGGAGGGGTGTAGAGTGGAGTTGTGCAGAGTATAGTGCAGTGGGCTGTATTGGTGCAGAGTAGAGTGGAGTGGCATAAAGTGGAGTATGCACAGTGTGGTAGTGAAGTGCCATTACAGACAAAACATTTTCATTTGAAATGACCATTACGTTTGCACAGACATACAGTTTTATTGATGAAACTATACAGCATAAAAACGATAATGTGTGAAAATGTCATCACCTAGTGCATCGATTTGTTATGATCATATTAAACTATTTGTTTCCACTGCACTTCAGAATTACGAAACAATGTGCTTCATTTGTGCTTTCTTAATTTGGATATGTTTTGAAATGTCTCCACACTTCATTTATAGACATTCAGTCTTTCCCCAACACATCCCTAGTAACCAGAATGATGGTCACATAATTTTTCTGACTCTAAAGTCAGAGAAAGAAAGGTAAACACCAGGCTCCCTCAGAAGACAGAGCCTGACATGTGACCTCTGTCTCTGAATGCACAGCAAATGTGACAAGATCAGAACAAAAGTTAAAGGCCTGTTTACAGAAAGGAGCACTGTTGGAAGAATACAAACAGCCCTTGCAAACAGGCTATGTTCACAGAAGGAAGGAACTGGGGCTAGACAGCCTAAAACAAATCAATGTAGCAAACAAAAAGCAAGCAAATGTGAGTTACAAACCACAAAGCCAATGGTAAGCAATGGGCAGAATGCATTCCCAGGGAAGCTTTCCAAATGTCTCCAAGATGTCTTTAGCAAACCAAAACACTCCGCTGTCTGGTAGGCTTCGACCTAAAAAGTGAAGCTCTGCTGACAGCAACAGCTCACTCTGGGCTTAGCCAGGATAAGGGAGAAGATAGAGAAGTTATTACGTCTAAAAACATATGGATTAAAGCAATCCATCCAAACAATCTGTGCAAATTAAGCCTACTATATTGAAGGAAACATGAGTGATGCCTAAATTGGCGTGACAAGTTCCAAAGTATGGAGCTGATTTCAGGTCCAGCTTCATAATTTGATACAGTCAGGGTTACATTTTGGATGCCAAATATTGCTTTCATGTTTTCGGTGTTCTTTGATAACTACTAGATGCAAAGTTCGCAGTTTGTATTGACTTTAAATGTAATACAATTACATAATCTAAGAGTAGGGCTATGAGTGTGTTGTTATTTAGAACCAAGGGTGACACTGATAAATATAACACTGGTATGAAATGAAGTAATTTGAGTGATAGACTAAAATGCTAAGGAGGTGGCAGTGGATTGACTTTTTATTGATGTGCGTCGTAAATGACGGCATTTGTGTTTTAAACAAATCAATACCATCTCAATTCTCAGAGGCTAAGTAAGGAATGCTCACGTATTTGCCAATTAGCATGCTTCAAGGAGACAGAAAAGCATTTCCAAAGTAATCAGAAATTCCACCTAATAGCAGTAACTGTATGGATTTAAGTATCGCGTATATTAGGATGTCGAACTAAAGCACTTTGTGAAATATGTTAAAAGATTTACAATACGAGACATAGCTTAAATGTCTAAAGGAAATAACTAATTGGATTGCAAAATCATTCGAGCCATTATTTAACATATAGAAAATATGTTCTGCTCTAATCGGATGGTTGATAGGCAAACATGCCAATTAAAGTATTCGCTCACCATAATAAAGCAAAGAAATGCAGTGTGGCATGGGGCTTAATACAGAAGAAAGGCAGAGAATGGAGCAATAAGAAAAGAGCCTTAGCAGTAATAGATACAAAGAAATTAAGAGTAAATTGCAATAATGAGGTAAGAGGAGGAACATTTCCCTGCAACTGAGATTCTATGTCAGGAACTAGGTGTTCAGATGATTAAAGTAAAGCGAGCGTCCAAGGTGGTGTTATAAGCCCAGCAGCGTGGTGTTTACTACTGTATTGGGCATAGGGTCTCACCCAGATCTACAGCAATTAAGGAGTCATATCTGGCAAAAGCTGAAAGCATTTTTTGCTAAGTTCACATGGTCACAGCACATATAAAAGGTAATTCTGCCAATATGCAAGCCGGTGCGTACACAGCAAACGGAGTGGGAGCAAGCTTGACTAGAAAGAAAATCTGAATAATAGGATGTTAGTAATTGGGTTTGCCAGACTTATCCACCCTGTCCAATCAGGAACCTTAGTGCTAGTCAGGGTAAGTCACAAACACACCCTAAATTAACTTGTGCTCACCCCTGGAAAGCTTGGCTAAGAGCAGTCAGGCTTAACTTAAGAGAAAAATAGAGCCTAATATAGTGATCAAAACAAGATCAAAACGACAAAACTCCAATAAGTAGAACCAAGAAAATCTGCAAATATAATGTTTAAAAGCATAAAGCGCTAACTGGGGCTATCTGGTCGCACTAGACTGGGTCAAATCCAAAAGTTCAGGCCAACCGTGATGGAGCGCAGGTCGGATACAGGGACCAACCTTTTCCTGCTGAAATCAGTACCTTGGTTGCAGATGCGTCAATGTTGTAGGCGGGATGCTATGAGCAGGAAAGCGATGCGTCATCGCTGATCCTTAGAATTTGTAGGGGATGCATCATTGTCGCGCTGCACAACTTGTGGAATGCATCCTCATCGGGCTACTATGGATGTAGGCAACGCATCATCGTTGACCCACGCAGCCAGCAATGCAATCTGTGGCAGCAGCAATGCTCCACAGTTGAGGAGAGATGTGTCGGTTCTGACCCACGCAATGACAGTGATGTGTGGATTCTGATGGCTAAAGAAGAGAAAACCCACCTCCAAGGCACCAGAACTAGATTGGCAGTAATTGGCAGGGCAAGACTCAAAGTTGTCAAAGTCCAGGTGTTATAGCAGGGTTGTTAGAAGTCTTTGATGTCCCTGAGAATTTTGAACAAGTGGAAAGCCAGCAAGCCCTTGGAGTCACTTTGGTTCTGGGGTGTAGAGATGCAGGTCAAGTCCTTCTCATTCCCAGGCAAGAAGAGCAGCAGACAGCAGGGTAAGCACAACAGAACAGGAGTCCAGCAGAGTGATAATATTTTCAGCAGCACAGCTGTCCTGCTTCCTGGCAGAGTATCCTCAGGTCCATAAGTGTACTGAAGCGGTGGTGTCAGAGGTCCAATACTTATACCCAGTTGTGCCTTTGAAGTGAGGGAGACTTCAAAGAGTGACTTTTGAAAAGCACAGAGTCCCTGACCTTCCTGCCTTGGCTCCTTACTCACTAAGGGGGAGGGGGGTATGCAGCCCTTTGTGTGGGGACAGGCATAGCCATTTGAGGTGGAAGTGTTAGCTCCTCCCTCCCATCCTGCCCAGAATGGCCCATTAGTGTGAGGATGGCCTATCAGTCACACCTAAGCGCCCTTTGTGTATGGCTGTCTGGTGAGGATGCACAAATCCCAGCTGTCACCAAATCCAGATGTGTATTCAGAGACGAGCAGAAGGCACATAATGGTTAAAGTTAGAAAAAGGCAACTTTCTAAAAATTGCATTTTCAGATTTGCAACTTAAAATCCATCTTTACCATAAGTTGTAATTTTAAATTGTGACTCCAGAGACACCAAACTTGAAACGTCTATTTTTTCCCCAATTGGAAATGACACTTATATAGTGTAATAAAGTAATTCTAATTACACCCTATGGGAGAGGTCAGCCTTGCTGTAGAGAAAAAAGACTTTGAGAGTTTTTCACTACCAGGGCATGTAAAACTCAAAAGTACATGTCCAACCTTTAAAATACATTGCACCCTGCCCCAAGATTTGTCCAGGACATACCATAGGGGTGACCTACATGTATAAAAAGGGAAGGTTCGGGTCTGGCAAGAGGTTTACCCTGCCAGTTTGACATTGCAGTGTAAAACTTCACATACAGGCTCTGCAGTGGCATGCCAGAGATAGGTTTAAGGGGCTACTTTAGTGGGTGACACAATCAGTGCTGCAGGCCCACTAGTAACAGGTAGTGCACTTTACTAGAGACTTCTAAGTAAATTAAATATGCCATTTGTGGATCAGTCAATGTTACCATGTTTCAAGTAAAGAGCACATGCACTTTAGCACTGGTTAGCATTGGTAAAGAGCCCAGAGTCCTAAGGTCAGCAAAAATGAAGTCAGCAAAACAGGTCAGCAGGTGAAAAGTCAGGGTGAACCACGCCAAGGATGCCAGGTCTAACACAGGGTAATCTTTATCATTTGTTGTTCTGGTGTGCCCCTCTTTGGATGAATATGCAAACCAACAAGAAGGAACATTTCCCTTAGTAACATGCTAGCATTAGTGCATTACTTAAATGGCCTTTGAACTGTGTCAAGAATAGTAATGATCTTGTTCGCACAAAAAGTGGAGTCTTTTTTCTTCTTATAATTAAAAAATCAAATTCAACTGAACGTTAAGACTAGATGATTTTTTCTTGACTGACCACTTCATTTGACTAATTCATCTTATACGAAAGTTCTATACAAGTTGAATGTGCATCTTAAAATTGCTTTGATCAGTTATCCACATCTATCCTATGAGTTTAACACAGTTAAATCTGGTAATAATATCTGTTGATATTCTCTTTTTATGGAACTGAATAAATGCATCTTATATTATATGGTGCTTTAGTTTAGAGATAACTCAGATAATGTTTGTTTGTATTATTTCTCGCACATATATGTGCGGTTTGAAATAGTTTCAAAGTAGCTTGGAGGCATCAACAAAATAAACAATCAGCATGAAAATAACCTCATATAAATAGCTGAGAGGGTGTATTGATTTTTTTCAAAAATAGATTTGCTGGAGGGATCACTCTGTCCACATTTAGCCATTCCAGTTCTATACAATACACCATAAATACTTCTGGCAGCTCTATTTTGAAGTTGTTGCATCTAGAGAACAAGTCTATCCTAAAGGCCTTAAGTAACTCAAATTTCCCTTTTGAAAGTTAGCCTGAATGTATCCGAATTGAGTGATAAATTATATAAATACACACACAAAACAAAATGTGATTACACAAATCTGCCCCAAATTATATAATTTTTTTCCTACCTCTATATTGTGTTAGACTGTTCGTTCTATTTTAATTACAGGTGAAACTGCCAGGCAAGACCAGAGAGTCCACTAATGCCTTACTTCCAAGCATAATGGGGGCACAATTGCCCAGAGTCCTCTGTGACGAGCAACCACTTGGCTCCACCCACAAATAGCACAGAACTACAATGGGTACCTACTATCTTCCCTGTGCAGGAAAGACTGTGGGGAGAGACCAGTGGGTTCACCAGTGACATACCTTTGAGGAGAAAAGTGGGATCAATGTCAAGAGTCCTCTGCAATGGTCAAGGCTTGGCCCCATCCCAAAGCCAGTACAGCACTACAAAGAGCACTAGCTATTCTGAATATATGAGTGAGCCTGTTGGGAATACCTATGAGGACACAGATACTGTCCCCCTGATCATAATCAGAGGGACTTAATTGCCCAGACACCTCTAAAACAAGTTACACTTGGCTCACAAACAGTCAGCAAGATACTAAAAAGAGCATCAGCTATTCTTGCTGTGCGGTATTCACGTGGATATGCCTGGCCGCAGCATGGACTTAGTGTGCACTAGTCACAGATTGAAGGAGGTTGGGATGGACTACACTGTTTGACCCCGCAACTCCACACCACCAACAATGACAACAAGTTACTAGTAGACTTTTTGTGCCCTTTTTTGACTTAGCGTCGTATAACTCTAATCTGCAGTAGGGTAGTGTATTTGGACTAGGTGTAGCCCTCAACCCAGTCGGAAGGAACAATTGAGGAACAGAATGCTGAACAATGTTCAACATGTTCAATGTTCAATGTTCAAAGGCTAACAAATCCCCAGTGGACTTGACCAATCTCCGCCCAATCACCCTTCTTCCTGCTTTGGGAAAAATAACTGAACAGTTAGTATATAAAGAACTCAAAACCTACCTGGAAACCCACAGTATACTTCACCCTCAACAGTCCGGTTTCCGTCCCAAACATTCAACTGAAACAGCTTTGATCGAACTGACTGACACAATCAAAACGCTCCAAGACCGGAGGAAGAAAGCCATTCTTATACTTCTCGACCTCACAGCAGCGTTTGATACCATATCCCACTCTATCCTGCTCAACAGATTGATGGACATAGGGATTTCAGACTGAGCCCTCTCATGGATAAGATCATTCCTCAGCGACAGGTCCCAAACTGTCGCCCTTGGCCCTTTTCAATCTAGGGAAAAAAAGGTCTCCTCTGGATTTCCTCAAGGGTCCATCCTCAGTCCCCTTCTTTTTAATATTTACCTCATCCCTCTTCTTACCTTGATTGAATCATTCGGCATACCTGTCACCTCGTATGCCGATGATACTCAGTTGATCGTACCCCTAGAGAAATTCAAACAAAGCTGAGCTCAATCTTAAAAACTGCTTAACTGCAGTCTTCAAATGGATGGACACTAACCACCTCCGATGCAACTCTAGCAAAACAGAGATCCTCCCCATCGGAAAGAACACCTCCTTCTGCCCAGCCCTTTGGTGGCCGGATAACTCTGTTGCCCCTCCCCAGACCTTCACAACAGCTAGAAACCTTGGCGTATTATTCGATTCAGATTTATCATTCGATCAACATGCCAGAAATGTTGCCGGTAGATGCTTTGGGATTATTAAATCTCTTAGAAAGTTCTTTGACTTTCTCCCCCTTGAGGCCAGGAAATCTTGCGCGTTGACTACTGTAACGGCCTCCTGGCCGGGACCAAAAAATCCACTCTGACCAAACTCCAAAGCGTCCTTCACACGGCTGCCCGCCTGGTTCTAAAATTACCCCGCAGATCCTCAATCTCTGCAGCCCTAAAAACCCTGCATTGGCTACCCCTCCATAAAAGAATACTCTTCAAAATACTTACTGTTGCCTTCCGGGCGTTTTACAACACTGGCCCTAAATACTTAACCAGATGCTTCCCACACTACCATCCGAGTTGCTCTCTTCGTTCTGCCCAAGACAATCTCATGTCCTCCGCCAGGTATAACTTGAAGTTAAAAGGGGGAAAAACTTTAAGCTCCCTGGCCATCAAAGCTTGGAACAGCATGCCCAAACACTTGAGACAACAGACCCTAGAGAAGCCCTTCAGAAAACTTCTTAAAACTTGGATTTTTAACCTCCCGACGACTTGACCAGAGCCGCCATTTAGCCTTTCTTCGCACCTAAGAGACCGGGTTCCAGGATTCTCAGCGCCATGATGCTCCCTCCGGAGCGAACGCTGCGCTTTAGAAATACTCCCTCAAATATCAAATATCAATGTCATACATTCACCCCAGTACAGAGATCTGGGCCACATCCATCGTTGTGTTGCTCCCCATGTAATTCCAGTTTAAACCTAGTCATTTGCAAATCTAGTCTTGACCCTGCTTCCCATGGGGAACAGTCCAGCCCGAACTGCCAGGCCGGGTTCTCCCTGGGCCAGAAACTAGCATCCTGGGACCAGTTTGGGTGTATTATCTCTCATTAGCCAGGCTAGCTTGACTCCAGTGGCGAGGAGAGCACAGACCCACGTCTGGACATATCCATCCCTCTTGGGGTGACAAATGCAAAAATACCAATTGATGGACAGAATGCTGAACAATGTCATACATTCACCCCAGTACAAAGATCTGAGCCTAAATCCATTGTATTTTTGCTCCCAATACCATTTCAGTTTAAACCCAGCCATATGCAAATCAGTCTTGACCCTGCTCCCCATAGGAACAGCCCAGCATGAACTGCCAGGCCAGGTTCTCCCTAGACTGGAAACAAGCAACCTGGGACCGGTTTTGGGGTTTCACCCCTCATCAGCCAGGCTGGCTTGAATCCATTGGCATAGTGAGCAAGGGGCCCACGCCTGGGTATGCCCATCCCACTTAAGGCGAAAAGTGCTACACAAAAAAATGATGATGGAATGCTGAAAAAATTATACGTTCACCCCCAGTCAAGAGATCTGGGTTAAATCCATCATTCTTTTGCTCACCATGTCACCCCAGTTCAGACCCAGCCATATGCAAATTAGTCTTGACCCTGCTGCTCATGGGAACAGTCCAGAGTGGCCTTCCAGGATAGGTTCTCCCTGGAGTGGAAACAAGCATCCTGGGACTGGTTTTGCGGTTTTCAGCATTCCGTCTATCATTTCTTTGCTAGCACTTATCGCCCTAAGTGAGATGGGTATGCCCAGACATGGGTTCCTTGCTCCCTGTGCCACTGGATTCAAGCTAGCCTGGCTGATTAGGGGTAAATACTCAAAACGGTCCCAGGATGCTTATTTATAATCCAGGACCTGGGTTGGCAGTTCGGGCTGAACTATTACCATGAGGAGAAGGGTCAAGACTGATTTGCATATGGCTGAGTCTTCACTGGGGTGGCATGGTGAGCTAAAGAACAATGGATTTAACCCAGATCTCTTGACTGGGGGTGAATGTATGATTTATTCAGCATTCCATCCATCATTTGTTTGCGTAGCACAGCAACCCAGTCATGCATTCCTCCCAAAGTTGAACTATCCCCGTCTGAGTTTACTATGCATTTACTTTTCTTCTGATTCTGCACCCTAGCCCGCAGTTCTGAAAGAGGCGCGGAGGAGGGTAATTCAAATGCTAGAGGCACATTTTCCTACACCTCTTGACAAGCACACAAAAATAAAGTACGTTGAATTTTACTAGTCACTCAGTTGAAAAAAGGTACCAATGCCTTCAGCACTGTAAGCAAGCTGGAAAATGTGAATGAATACCTCCTTGCAAGCATTAATACATTTAGCACAGCAAACATTCACAATGTAAAAAGGAGAAATTGTTTTACCAATTTAATTGCAGATGGTAATATTACTGAACATAAAGATGCTGCATCAAGTTGGTGTTGGCCTTCTGCCTACCCTCATGTTCTTTCACAATAAAAGAGCTGGTGGGATCCTTGAGACAAATTATAACTGAGCAAGAATCAGTTAAGCTTTATGGCTATAATTTTGAACTTGTGATTCTTTGAGTTTCATAGTAAGCACCCAATAAAGGATCCTGGAAACCATATACTGTAGATTAGTAAGGATTCCAGGGAAGAAGCTAACTCAGTTGCCCACCCTCATGATATCGCAGGAACTCCAAGTGATTGCACATTTCCATGATCCTATATTCAACTATTCATCTCATATTGGGGTGCAAGAAAGATTTCCTTATGCTTTTGGATAACACTGGACTGAGGCTAGGTGCATGAGGGAAAGGGGATATACTAGGATGTCTTAAAATATACATAGGAGATCTTACAGAAAGGATACACATCTGATCTTTCTGACAGTCATCCCCAAGCTATCACATTGAGCTTATGAGGATCAATAAGGCGATTTATTAGATATGCAGTGATAGACACTGCTTCTCAGTGAGTGCATCTTAATGTCACCTGTGTAAAGAGAGTTTCATCTGACTCTCAACCTTGTAATTCCATTGAAGTCAAAGTCATTGATCAACTAATGAGAAATGGCTAATTGACATTTATGACCTTTTCCATCTAATGGGATCAATATTCAATTGAATTCTAAACCTCCATATGAATTAACTGCTAATACCTTCCAAACTTTGATCCCTGGCACCTGCCAGCACTCCATCAAATAACAGGTCGATTCTAGCATAGACCTGGCTGATTTGAGGATGTGGGCTGACCTGCAAATTTACCATCAGCTTTCATATACCATGTCATACTAATGAGCTACAAACTAACAAATTCTTGAACATTCTATCATGGAACGGAACTTAAATCTAAACTGGATGAACTGAGTTGTGCCAAATTCACTAATAAACATGTCTACATATTTTAGGAAACCTGGGCTACTTCCCCCATTTCCAAGGGATGTTTAACATGTAACATCACTAACAGTGAACCTCATTCTCCAGATCTACAAAGGCATTGAATGAGGGAAAATGTTACTATTTAACATTTATATCAAGGATATTAACTAGTCAAAGCACTCTCCTCCCCTTTCGTGCCTTGATACAATTTTTGACCAAAAAAAGGGCTGCTTTAATTTAGCACTAATTGCTGGAGACTTTAATGTCACTTTTGAATCAAGAACGTTGATAGAGTATGTTCAGAGGTAAGAGGGCTTAATCTAGGATATTTATAAATTGATGTCACCCTCGTTGATATGAACAAACACTGTGGCTTTTCAACTAGCTACTCTCACCGTAGTATATAGTCTTGGAGTATGTAATTGTTGAATTCCAACAGATATCTGTGGCCTACTTACAAAAATATAAGATTGAACTTTTTTGGAATATACTGCTCTGTATGTCAGTGTCTGGAAAATGATTGTTGACTTTGAGGTGCATCTAAGGCCAGAAAGAGACAATGCACTCCTCATACTCACATTAGGATGTGGAATCTTTTAAAGGCCAGAAATTGACAATGTACACCTCATACTTACATTAGAATGTGGAATATGAATAGAAAAACACCAATCCCAAATAGTCCTAGAATGCCAGTAGGCCTGTCCAACAATCTCAGGGTCAAATGGAATAACATTTTTGATCAGATGCCTTGCAAGAAATCAACGCCACAATGCCTTCATTCCTAGCTTAAACTTTCATGAAATACTCTTATACATTCACCTCTTGTGAAGAGTCATGAGTTAATGTTACAGAAACTAGCAGACTACAACTACAGGCAAACATGCAACATGCAGGCAATGTAGGGACTGTAAGTAAGCCACCACTCAATAGAACACTAAGGCAGCCATGTTGATAACTAGGGAGACTCACAATTCATTAGTAAGAATGAAAAAAGGCCAGAGGATACAAACTAATGGGAAGCTTTACTATCTTTAGCTAAAACAAACAACATTCAAGATTTTTGGTACATTGTTTCTCATAGTAGCTTGTCTATAGTCAGATTGCCTGAGTTTTACATGCACATTAGGGCTGATAAATGGAGCCAATGTGTTAGCATGTTCCTGGAGTCCAATAATCAAGGTTACGTTTCCGATTATCACAATATTGCAAAGATCGTGCCCATGCCTAGTCATAAGTCGCCAATAAATGTTTCTCTAGATGAAGTTATAGTTGTGTTTTCACTCTAAAAAGTAGGTAATCCTAGTGGACCTTTTAAAATCAGAATATGGAATTTGCGATCTATACATTCAACTTTTGCCAAATATAATAGACGGGAGGCACACATATCAAATCATTCCAATTTATTACAAGGGCAGTGTAGCAAGCCAGGTAACAATAGACCCATTATGCTGATTAATACAATGCAAAGGATTTTTTCACAATTGGCCTTGGCCAGGCTGAAAGACTGAATAGATGCTGGAGATGTGCTCTCTCAGTTGCAATTGTGCTTAAAAAAAAAAAAAAACATGAGCACTGCTCAATTGGTCTGTGCCCCTTTGTTCATATAGTAATATATTTCTATTAAAACAATGCACTAGTTTGTCGCATTTGTTGATCTTAAAACACTATTCCCTGGTACAGTTTGTGGAAAGTAATTGCAGATATGGGTACCCCCCAAACAATTGCAGATCTGGGTATCCCACAAGCAATAGTAATCACTTGCTCTCTTGACAATAATTATGCAGGAGTGAGATTGAGTACCAATGAAGCAACAGTAGCACCTTTATATGCCAACAGTAGATAATTTCAAGAGTGTATTGTAGCACCAACTTTATAAATGGTTTAATAGATCACATTATGGTGATCTCAAAATGACATTCCCAGTGTTCACTCCAGAGAAGATCTGCCTCAGGGTGCAGGGATGAACAGCACCTGTCAATTCGGCCGGTTTACTGCCGTAATTCATGCTCCCATAAGGAAATGTAGGAATGCGACCAACAGTGATCTCTCGCATCCTAATTACATGGTCGGGACCGCCGACCAGAGGTCAGTTGGTCCCAGGACTGAGACGGTGTCGGGCAGATTTAAGTCCTCCCGACATCGTAATTAGGCTCTTAATGTCATCATGGTACATATACTATTTGACTACACTGTGAGCATTTTGTGAAGCAGTATGTGGTCCCCTAAGCAGTGCATGCACTGATACAGCTTTTAACCCCTTCTCAGCTCCTCATGAGGCACAGTTGAGCTGTGCTGATGACGAGCTGAGCTCGTCATGAATAGAGAATAAGAGTAATTTCCAGCACAGGAGGGGAATTGCCTTAGCAGCCAAGGTGTTAAAGAAGCATGTAGCATAAAACAACATCTGTATACCATAATACAATGGTACATCAGTAAGCATGGTTGGAAAACCAGCGAGTATGTAAATTCTCAAGAGGTTATTTCCATCTTTTAGGTGATGTACAAAGTTAACTGTGATGAACCCAAAGAGGATCCATATCAGTTTGTTTATATGAGCAAGTGATGTACGTCACCATGGGACATGGTATAACACTGAGCAGTAATCAATCCTGATACATATCAACTTGCAGTCCACATTGGTTAGCAGTGCAGTGGTTGCAGTCAGTCTGGGTAAATTATCCCTGCAGCATACTTTAGCTCTGTTGGCCTAGAGGGGAAAACTGCTACTGAAGCTCAGCTGACAATGGTAGTAGATCATCTATACACTGGAAGTTAATTGTTCAGACCTATGCACTTCAAACACTTATACTCTGGGTTTCATTGAAATATTACATCCGTGTTGCATTAAAGATCAGAGATGCTTTATTCATGATTGCGTCTAAATATTGTAAAATCATAAATTGTCATTTGCAGATTCCACAAAACTTTATACTGAATATACATGGAAGCCCCCCAACCAGGTTGAGATCATTGAGGAAGATAGGAGTGGGGATGTAGGGGATAGTTTGATAAGACCGAGAGTGAAGAAAGCCCGGGCAGGAGGGCGCCGATTCTCGGTGCATACAGCCAAGCAGTGGAATGCGCTGCCTCTGAAACTCAGAACGGAACCCAACCATCTCCGTTTCAGAAAATCACTCAAAACCCTTCTTTTTCCCAAACCCTCCTAATCTCCTGTTCTGTGCCCCCGTCTGACTTCTAGGTATAGCGCTGAGATACTCCCGGGTGATTACGCGCTCTATAAAAACCTTAAATAAATAAATAAGATGTTTCTACCAGGGAACTTAAAATAGATTCTCCCAACTGAAACGTTCTGCCCTAACCTAGATAAAGAATCTGAACAAAAGGACAATTAATCTATAGTTAGAGTAGCCCAGAAGGTAAATATTGAAACTCACCTGTCTCAAAATTCCCACCCTACCTTTGGAGAAAGGAATATAATGTAGCAAGGATGGGTAGCAGGATTTCTCCCATATTGAGCCAAGAAGGGACACAATTCATTCACACACACATTCTCTGCTAGCACTTAAATATGCACAAAGCCCTAAGCGGCGAACATACCAATAGAATTACAGATATCCAATGCTTCTATGGAAATCGGTAAAATATTAACGCCCTCAGGTTTCAGGCTTTTACCAATTTGTCTAGCAGGCAAGCGGCCTATAAATAAATGTATGCCAATGTAAAGGTGCATGCACCTCTTTCTAAAGGAATGAGAATCCCTTCCTAAGCCCGAAAACATAAGTAGTGAATTATTTTGGGAGGATACAGGGACAGATCGCTCTCACCGCTGCTCAAACAGCAGGGGCAAGGAACACAATACCTCGGGTGCGCTTCCACAGTATCCACAAGATCAAACAAACCACAGGAGATCAATGTTTCATTTTGAAAAGCTCTAGAAATACTGACAGCATTACCAAAAAAAAAGAAAGAAATATGTAGAGGAGCGAAAGAACAGCTGGAAACCAGATGTGTTCTGTCTGGCAGGGGCAGTGTTTGCAGTATTCTACACACTGCAGGTACCTTTGTGCACTCATTTACACGTTCTGCACTCACAAATTAGAAAATTGTTCTGTAACATACCTGACAAAAATAGCGTTTAAGGATGTTGCATATGCATTTCAACTTCAGTATAAGGAATTGTTTACTTTTTCCGGATATCGGAGCAAAAAGAAACTTCATTCTACAAATCATAGATGACAACAAACAGGCTTCCGGTAATTATAATGTTGGCAACAACATGAGCATCCTCTAAAGTGACCAACAGAGTTTATGCGCAAGTCACTGTCAATTAGAGGAAAAGCTTTCAATCTGAGCACAACCTAATTACCGAGAGGGGAGCGAGGAGCCCGAATCTCCCTGTGGCATTTGTAACAAGGTTACTTTTCACAGGGTGCTTTTTGCAGAGCACAATTAAAGTAATTGCTCTTCAGGAGCATTGTAGAGGAGAACAGTTTAGACTTAGGAAAGACAATACAAAATGTGGGCTGAAGCAACTTCCTGGAAGCACTAGAAAAATAATCAGTGAATTCCCAGAGGAGAGGGTTAAAGCAAAAAACAAGCACTGGAAAAGTTCAAATATCCGGCTTTAGCAAGCGTTCAATGTTTTGTTTATTTACGTTTTGCAAACATATCCAAAAAAAACTTGGCAAGCATATTCAATAAATAAAAATAAAGGGCTGGACCACAGCCCGAGATATGTTAAAGAGTGCCACCAAGGGATTTTGTTTACAATCCTAGTTAAGTAGTTGTTTGTAAAGAAATCAGTTTTTGTTCAACCCTGATTAGTGGTTAACATTTTATTAATCAAACAAAAAGAAGAAGTACGTTTTTGCTTTTAAGTGAACAGTTTTCTCACAAACATAAATCGTAGAACACGGGGCAATCTTTTCTTCAAAAGAATATATATTTAATATTTACACAACTAAGAACAAGGGAATTACATTCAGGATCAACCAAACATAAGGCTCGGGTGTCACAAATTAACCTGCAAAACAAATATGTATACATATATTCCATGAGATAACCAAGGTAAGCGATCTGACAAAACAGAAAACGGTTCCTTGAGTTCAACAAATTATTGAGGAAATAGATGCAGCAGTCGACGTTTCGGTCTGTGTTGGCAATGAGACCGTCAGACCATCTTCAGGACGTGAAGTTGATTGTGAAACCAGAAAGAACCCTTCTAAAATTTCTTTAAGAAGAGTTGGACCCAGAGGAGTCAGGGTAAATGGAGGCATTTGCCGTCAGATTTTAAGAATATCTACTACGACCAGTTTTATCATTCAGTCATACAAGTATTCAATTAAAACATGCAGACATGGACTGCCGACCAAAGTGACTTTTGCGGCAAGTTTTATGAATCAAATCATTATCCATATGTTCACAACAAGCGAAGTATCTCTCTGTATGGCACACCATCCCTGGTACTGAAGTGCACTTATTTGTAGGTAGCTGTGACCACATAATAAGGTAAAATGCCAACATTCACAGTGAAGACAGTAAACGAACTGACCTATGCAGTATGCTATGGTGGGTGGAAGCTAAATGTGAATGACCATTGAACAGACCAATAGACAAAGAGGGCTGAACAAAAGCTCCTGTATGTATATATAGATTTTTTTTAGACTGATTTTTTTGGAAAACATGAGGCTGGCGAAACAGATAACGCTGTCTCTAGGTCAGCACTTTAAAAAATAGATTGGCAGACATTGGAAACTATGAAAAGACATTCCTGGGCGTACTTGGGCTGAATTGCCAAGCTCAGCACTAATGTGGGAGAACATTTTGTTATGTCCTGCAGCGTCGTGCAGAACTATATAACTGACCAAGCTTTAATCAAGACGATTTGTGAATCTCCTGCCATCGTTTGTTTTCACTGCCATTACAGTGGGTCAGTGTCATGGTGAGTGTGTGGAGCATAAGCATTTGAACAAGCATTGGCTTAGCCAATAGGTTATATTGCAGTGCTGCCAAAAGCAATGATTAAATAACTGCTGCAGTGCTGAATTTAAAAAAATGCTTTTATACAATGCATATCTGAGAATTAAACATATGATGGTAAAGATTTTCAGGTGTGAAATAGTCCCTCAAACATTCCAGCAAATGCAAAAGTAAACATTGAAACAACAAACAGCAAGATGATGTGACTAAAAAAACACATGTGGGCGGATCCAAGATGTGATTTCAAATTATTTCAAATGACATTAAAGAATGGATAAAGGTTCCAGAGCCAAAGAAGCCACTGGCTGTATGAGGTTGAACCAAAGCTTCTTAAGACTGCATAAAGTACAATATGTGTGGCATATGGGCCATTATATGTCCATCTTGAAAAGGATAGCAAATGGTCATACTGGCATGGTGGGTGTTTTGGTAAGGGGTTACAAAGAACAGGAGGTTAGAGAAAAATAAGTTGTCCAGGAATGATAGGATGTTTACATAACACACATGCTCCTGTCTGTAAAACAGTGGACAGCCCACAATTGCCTGACAGTTTTTTGTGTTGCTATAGCTTCCGCTTCTTCAGACCAGTGTTCATTGCTCTTTTCTCCATTAACTTGCTTTTCAGTCTCTCCTGGGGACATAATATAGCCTTAGAGCCCGCTGTAGCAGACTCCACCGGCCATTGAAGGCCTGCTCCAGCATTAAAGGCACGGGCTGAAGGCGAGGGCCTTTAACAAGAGAGTGTGCCTGTAATGAAAGGTAGAGCCGGCGACGAGGGCTCTATGGCGATAAAAACAAGAGGGCAGAATGTTCTAATTTGTAAAACAAAGGCCTCATGGAGCCTGAGGGGTTTGAAATCCCATTTGGGCTCCTTCAGGCCTTTGTTCACAGCTGTCGCTGTGAACAACCGTTGGAATGTTGATGCTCCAACCTACTACTGACCATTAGAATTCCAGACCACTCCTTTGTCTTCAATGAAGCACTCTGCGTTCCAATGGTCTAATTATCATTTACGTTGATTTGGCTACTGCAACATCACCCTGCTTTAAGACAACGCGGTTAGATATATTTTTCTCTGAGAAGGGTAGTGGAGGGATAGAAGAGGGAAAAGATTTGCATTTATATAGCTCTTGCTACCCCTGATGAGGTGTTGAAGCACTTTTTCAGTGAGTTGCATGCTACTCTGGAACCCTAAGGATTATTTTGGGGATCATAGTAGTGGTATGGGGTTTGGGATGAATGAGAGAGTGGATGTAAAGGGTATATTGATAGAGGAATAGGGTGAGAAAAAGGGTAGTGCATTGGAAAGAGTCGTAGACAGAGGTTTGAGATGAGTCAGAGAGTTGAGGTAGAGGATATATTTAGAGCAGTATAGAATGAGAAATAGGGATGTGCATTGGATATGGTGAATAAGAAGAACAGTGGTAAATATATAGATACATAAGTACATGCAAGGTATATATATGCATAAGGAAACTTAGTATATGTAAAGATGCATTTAATAAACTCCTGCTTTCAAGTGTTGTTGTACTTTAAATTAATGTATTTGTTTATTTTTATTTTTTGTAATTCAATAGTGAAGCGATTGTAGTTAAATAGATATGATATAAGATTTACTTATTTATGCAGTCACTTATATACAGGTCACACATATAGAATAAGGTAACTGTTGGAACCTAAATATGTCAGGTTACCTAGGGTAGCCTGGCCTAGGGTAAGACACTATCACTAGAGGCACATGTGTAAAGGTTGCAAACCACCCAGTAGTAAACCAACGCAATTTCACGCAAAAATGACGCTACACCAATGTTTGGGAAAATACGAGCTTGTTTATAAAAATATTCTTTGCTATCTTGTCTTAGAATTTACAGTTCAATACATTCCAGCATCTTCAACCTCTTCACTTAACCACATCTAGCAGGTAAACATTTACATACTTCAACAGTTCAGATGAACATTTACTGTACTCTGTTTAACCCCTTTCTGAATCTTCTTTTGAAATCAAGGCTTAAACAGGTAACCACCACTTCCCCCAATTGCTTTATTGCCAGGCACAGATTAACATTCCCCAGCCCAGGTTTTCGATCCCCTCACCAGCCCCACCCTTTCTAAGGACAAGCTGTCTCAATTTTCAGGCACTAGAGGCTAGGGAAGAATGTACCTATAGACTGGTTAAGACCTCTGTTACCTTTCACCCCTCAAGAGGACTTTAGGATCATTTAAGCTGTAGGCTTAACAATGTGAGGTTAGTTAACAGTCCCTCTACCCCTTGTCCTTTACAGGAGTCAACCAGGGCTGCACCACTTTGTGTAAAGGAAGTCAGATGATCTGGAGCCTAATCAGCTCTCCTTCTCCACCCCTTAGGCTTCCCGGCTTACTTGGAGATGTGTGCTTGCAAGCGTGATCTTCCGACACACCCCTTCGCTGAAGGGGCGTTCTCCTACCAATATCGGGCCTCCCCGCTCTCTCTCCTCACAGAGGAGCGGAGGCCCCTCTGGGTGTAATCTCGGCAGTTAGGCGGGGAGCCAGCCGCTCAACGGAGCCGCTCCCCTCCCAGGATCTCCTCTTCGGCGCGTCCGCGGAAGACCAGCCACTCGACGGAGCCGCTCCCTCTCCTCACCAGTGGCTGTCGGCGGTTCCTCCTCGTTGGCACATTCGCGCATGCGCGGGGAATGAGTGGTCCGGCCAAAGAGATTGCTCCGTCTACTTCACACGGGGTAGTGACTCCGCAGCGGGCCTGCTCGGTCCTAGGCCCCTCCTGTGGTGACTACGCAGCTCAGTTGGGAGTATGCGCAGTGGCGCCGGATACCAAACAACTTGCCCCCTTTTCTCTGTCCTTCAGTGGCGCTGACACAGAAGCGCGTTCGGCGCCCCAGGGAGCCCGCTCACAGCAGAAACAGAGGAAACTGCTCGGCCCAATAGACCCAAACTCCTCACTCCTCTTCCTCACGAGTGGGGAGGTTTGTCACGCGCTGCCGGTCCAGGCGCCGGTAAGTGAGTCTCAGTGTCATACAGGGCAGGAGCTTACTTCTCACCAGAGAGAGGGGGTG
Source organism: Lissotriton vulgaris (assembly GCF_964263255.1). Lineage (NCBI taxonomy): Eukaryota > Metazoa > Chordata > Amphibia > Caudata > Salamandridae > Lissotriton > Lissotriton vulgaris. The sequence continues at coordinate 1,044,424,945 of NC_141697.1, read as the reverse complement.
AAAAGGGGGGAATCCTTAACGTTAGAGATCCCAGATCTCCAGTTTCAGCAATAATCCACTAACCCTCCTTACTGGACAGATATAGGTGCACAGGCGAACTCCTAGTTTGATTCCCACTGCAGGGACCTCCTCAGCTCCACAGATCACTGGGATTAACCCCTTCACCTAACTTGGGCACCTCTCTGACCAGGGTCAGCAGGACAGAACTAACTTGGCTAGGACAACAGGAACGGGGGGGGGTGAACCCAGACAGAGGGCAACCCTTGCAGAGCAGTCCACCCTTAAGGACCCTACCCCCACCAGACCTCAGCCTTCACTCTAGCTGTTCCTCACTGGCAAGACAAAATGGCTGACCAGCATTCCGCCTTTTATAGGCTGACCCTCAGAGGTCCAGAAGGGACCAGAAGGTTCTGGAATGCCCTTCTCTATGCTATGGGACAGGTTCTGGGTTTGTCAGTTGTGACAGTTGGTAGCCACCATTTTGTGACTCCAAAGAAATTCCTGTCAGGAAAGGCCTCTAGGCCTGAGGTGAAAAACTATGAGGGTGAAAAAGCACCTATCCCCTAGACCAACACCTTGAAAAATCTAGTGGACACAAAAATAAATAAAGGCATGAGGGGCAAAAAGGGGACAAAATAAATAATAAATTGGAGGGACTACGCAAAAAGTCAGACAGATCTAACAGTAACTATCAGTAATATGTATATTTGTTTAGCAGAATTAACGAATATCTAAAGTTTATGTAAAGCAATGCACATATATAGGTATATATCTATAGTCTAAATAAATGTTTATATACAGAGGGATATGCTGTATATTTCTGTTTGTGTATGGTGGTTATTTGGGGAAGAGCCAATTCTTGAGTAGTTTTCTGAAGATAAGGTGCTTATCTGTGGATTTTATTTTGGTGGTTAAGAGAAAGATGTGCCACCTAGGTTTTTTTTCTTGTAGGTTGGGATTTTGAGGCGAGGTACCACTCTAGAGCTGAGGTTCCTTTGTTGAATGTGTTTTGAGGATTTAAATCCTGATGAAGACAATCCTGTTCCATGTATCACTCTGTGGGTGATACAAAGCAGCTTGAACATGGATTGTCTGGAAACCAGTAACTAATGCAGGGCTTTCAAGGCAGGGGACATGTGTTTATGCGCCTTTATATGAAAGAGTAGTCTGGCAGCCGAATATTGAATCAGTTGAAGTCTTTTCATAGTCATTAAAGCTGATTCATGGTAGAGGCTATTGGCGTAATCGAGTTTGGACAGCACAAGAGAGAGACAGTAGCTTGGATCTTGTGTGGAAATCCCAGATAGGGGAAGATTTGTCGCAGAGTTTTTATAGTAACAAAGCTTGATCTTGCTAGTTTATCCACTTGGGCATTCATTGATAGCTTGGAGTCCATGGTCATTCTGGAGTTTCTTACTTCCCTTGATACTGTAGTCGGTGTACCCAGATCATCAGGCCAGGCAGCGTGCGGGACATAATTTTTCCAATTGCCACACATGAGAACTTCTGCTTTGGAAGCATTCAATCTGAAATGGCTCCACATCATCCATTTAGCCACTGCTCTGAGAAAACTTAAAATTGGAGAGCTTCCAATGTCTTTGGGGCCTTCCAGTTGAAAGAGTATTTGTGTGTCTTCATAGTTATAGCACGTGAGGTGATTGATAAGTGCCAGTAATGACCTCGTGTAGATGTTAAAAAGCATGGTCAAGATGATAGAGCCTTGAGGGGCCTCTGCTTTTGTGAAGTACAGTTTGGACGAGAAAGGGGGAGTTCTGTTGCGAAGGTAAGATGTGATTCATTCTAGAGCAGTCCCCTCTATGCCCGCTTCGTAGAGTCTTTGTATCAGAGTGTCATGGTCAACCATGCCGAAGGCAGCCGAGAGGTCCAAGAGAAGTAGTGCAGCAACCCTGTTGCAATTAAATGTTTTGAAAGTCTGAAGGTATGGCATTAGCTTCAATGAATTGGGACATCTGGGTAAATGCTGCTCTTTCTATCAGTTTGCCCAGGAAAGGCCCATTTGTGGTGGATAAGGGTCAAAAGGAATGCCTATAGGCCTGCTTGCTTCGACCAGGTCTCTAAATTCATTGTCTGAACTGTGTTGGAAGGAACGGAGAGGCTGGGTTAGATTATTCTTGTTTTGGAAAAGGTTTAGTGCTGGTGATTTGTCTTTGTTTTAAATATGAGTCCAATGTGTCTGCTTTGCCTGTGTAAAGATTTGCCATGTTATCTGTTAAATCATGAGTAACAGTATGAGTTAGGGGTGGTGGTGCAGCATATGAGCCATGTTGTAAGGCTCAAAATTGTCCAATAGATGAGAGGCAGTTAAAAGAGTTGCTGTGTCTGTGTTGGGTGTGAGGGAAGAGAGAACGCTTGACATTGGAGTTTGTTAATTTGTGTAGTCTGAAAGGTGGGGGAATGTTTTCTAGTTTGTGATGGAAAGTATGAGGTGTTGCGCTTGAGAACTTTTGTTGTGCTAGTGTGCATGTTATGTTTTGGTTTTGAGGAGTAGCAAAAAGAGGTGCTGATGTATTTGTTTTATGAGATGGATTTGTTGTATAGTATTGTTTGAGAGTGGAAGTTGTAAGGTAAAGGGAGTGGTGATGTATTTGCGAGTGGAGTGCATGTTGTGTGTAAGAGGTGATGACAGAGTTAGGAGTGTTTGTCAGACTTGATTGCTGTAAGAGGTAATATGTGTGGGGCAGTGGAGTGTACGTGTTGTGTGGGTGTGTTATTGTAGTAGGAAGAAGAGGAAGGTGTTGTTCAGAGAGATGATGAAAGGCTGAGTATAGGTTTGTTAGTGAGAAAAAGGGGTCAGTTAAGATTAATTAGAGCAGGGAGTGCGTGAATGGATTGGATATAGTTAAGTATGATGTGGGTTTACGTTGTGTTAGTGATGAAAGAAATGGTTAGTGGTATAGGATAGAGTTGTGTACTGTGTGTAGGTGATGATGCAAATGTTTGGTAGCGGGGATAGAAGGGTGTATAGGTTTGATTTCTTGAGTTTTCTGAAAGCTGTAAATCCTCTCGTTTCTGTCACTCTCAATGCAGAAAGGGCTGTCTTTTACTGTCTCAATTATCTTATCACCCACTTCCAAATTCTATTCTATTCTGTAAAATTGTCTCAATTGAACCCCACACCCCATACTGTTCTATTTACAGTACCTCATGTATGAACTCAAAGGCCTTACAATAGGCAATCTGTGTTCTATTCAAATCTGATTGACCTACAACAAACTTAAAATGTGCACCTTATACAATAAATACTGTACTACTCCTGGGCGCTAAATCTCTGCTAGTATGCCTACAAGAGAGAATAAAGGGAAAAATAATGTGATTGTTACATTTGTCTGATGAGAACAGATTTGAATTATGTTCCTTTGTGTTGGCCAGTAGTCACACGAAGAAAGAGTGTCCTCTAAAGTTATGCCCAACATGCTTTGCAGAAGGTTTTAGCTGGGGAGGAGCCAATGTTCAGGGCCTCACAAGACAAAATTAATGGGAGACAGAAGGCAAGACTACAGAACCATATTGTATGTGCACTAACACCATGAGGGGAGAGTATCACTGTATAAAAACTCTTAATTATATATAAAAAACAAATAAATATTCACTGATTTACACTGTTCAAAAATCAATAAGGAATGGTGTGGTGGAGTGCCACGGTTTCAAGACAGTGCAGGTATGGCAGCACAACAAGGGGCGACTGTGTGTGGAGGTGAAGAGACAGGCAGCAGAAGTCAGTGAAAAGAGCACATTGTGCAGGCTGGAAGCCACACATGAACCAGGCCAGGGGCACCTGGGAATTATATGAGCAGTTGCATAGGAAGGGGGGAGCGGAGGTAAGCAAGACTTGTCTGTAGACCACTACCCCAATCCCCTGAGGAACAAGTCGTCTGCTGGCCACCCCTCCCGCCGCTGTTACCTGCACCTGGCGCAAACTTTCAGGCGTAGCAATACGGCTTTTACAGAGGACCACTTGACATAGAAATATCACCAATGGAAGTAGCTTAGAATCGCACACTTTATGTATTAATATTATTATTATTTAATTTAGTTGAAGACAGGCCTTTTTTAAGCGGGAATAATTAAATAAAAGCTGACATATTTTCTAATTAACTTATTTCAAGTCCATTTCTTAATGTAAATATTGAATTTCCTACATAAATCAAAAAAATGTGTTTGTAGATTAGAAAGGCTTGAGAAGGCGAAGTCTGCCCAGATGTGCATGTAGTGGCATAACTAGTCTGTTTTCTATCTTTCTCAAGGCACATGCCTAATGCAGAAAGAAACTAATTGCATATGTTTATGAGAATATCTAATTTGCATTCTGAATGCTCCAGGCATGAATATATTACACATTATTATGTTTTATGCAAAAGAGTCACTGAAAAAATTATGAATTTATTCTCAAACTGGGGCAGTTACAATTTATTTTGAAAGTCAGCAGCAATGAGTTGAAAGTACTTTAGAGGGACTAAAATGAATTCTGGTTCATGAATTAGCTCAATTTCTTTATCTGTACTTGTATTTCAGTTTATTTAGTTGATATTAACTAGAGTACAAAATAAGAAGCTTAACTTCATGGGTTTTCCCACCTTAACCCTGACACATTCTGGTAAATTTATGAATAGTCCGATTTTGTTAGAGAAAAATGTTAAAAAGCCCATGCCACCCACAAGACTATTTGCATAATTGGCTTGCACTGCAACTCTGACAATAATGTGTATTTTCAAATGAAGTGCGAATCTAAAAAAAGGATAAATTAACCTTTAATTTGAACAGATTGGGAACAACTACATTGTCTCGAGGGCACATTGAACACCTGCTGTAGGGTTAGTGCTGGATGTTCAATCATAGTTATGAACATATAAGGGCAGCCCAGCAATCTCTTTGGATCTAGGGTGCACAAAATGATTATAAGAAAGCAATAAATGACAAAATGGGTGCCAACAAGAAGGTGCTCTTTTAATTGCGATACACACATGTAATAAAAGTGATCAAACTGTGTATTAAGCTATAAAGAACAGCACAGCAGGTTAACATACGATGGAACAGGACTGGATGCAAGCCAACGACGTTTCGATCCTCTGAAGAACGTAGGATCATCATCAGGGTTCGGTCATATATCTAGCCTGAGAAAAAGTTTCTGAGATCACAAAAACAAGAAAGAATTGCAAGAGCTCCAAGGGGTGTGAACTGAAGAAATGTGGTGTCACGAGACATCCAGATTCTACTATTGATGCTACAACACTCCTGCATGACCTCCCCTTTACAGACCACTACACACTTTTATAACAGTCCATGCCTCATTTTCCACTGGCACCCTCTTTGTTGTTTTCTGCTTTCTTGAATCCATTGTGTGCATTTAATTGTCATTCGGCTGGATAATAGTTTGCCTGGATCATTTTACTGCCGGATTTTCATTCATATTTACTATTTATTTATTATAAAACTCCTAAAAATTATTGATTCCAAACTGATATATTTGCAGTCTATTTTTTAAGCCCGTAGCAATACGCAGGCACGTGGAACAGTAGGGCTATGGTTCTTAAATGTCATCGTTCTCATTACAGAAGAAATACTATCCCCTTAAAAGTGTTGGGTTTCTGTTCACTAGGAGGTAATCCCTCACCGCCAGTCTGTGTGAGAAAAGGACTTAGCACACAATGTTTCCAGCAAGGCATTTCCACCAAGCACACTCCAGGAGCAGTGACACAAATTTACAACTTAGCAGAGATGGGTTGTTCAGTTTTCCACCACAGAGGATGTGGCTTCTGTGGAATCCCCTTGCGCAACCCCATTTGGCAGTCTGCAGAATGCCAATGGTAACTCAACATCCACAGTCCAAGGTGTGATGAGCAAAATTCTAGACCTGTTTTGTAGTGAGGGCTGGGCCTCGTTGCACACATTGCTATGTTAACAATGGCTTATTAGAAGTTTAAACAAAATTTTACCTTTTTGCTGCTTTTGCACACGACACTGCATATAACTGTTGTTGTAAGTTAGGCTACGTGAAATGCTTCACATGAGAATGGCTTGTTTTCAGCATCCCTAGTCTTACATCATGACTCTAGTCTGCACACTGAGTGCTAAAGCCTTCAAGGTTATCATAACATGGTAGCTGTTGTTCGGGCTGATCGGCTCACGTTTTCGCCATAACATACATGCAGCTGCAGCCAACGTGATTCTGTTGCCTTAATATTGCACTGTAAGCATGAATTCAGGCACTTGGAAGATTCCCGTTTTCCAGAGAGAGCGCTTTTGCAGATCCTGATGTGAATCACACCTGCTGATCTTGGAGGTATGGGGTTCCCCACACAAACCTAAGTGACCTTCTATATTTTATAAAACATAGTTCCTAGGTAGGGAGGGTGAAATACTAGGCGCTATAAGTCCTTTTTTCACCATTATTGTAATATGATTTCTCCTTTTGTGTTTTATGGAATTGTAACAATGCTGCTCATATTATTTCTAAGCATATGTCTGCTTATGTTAGCAAAGATACTGCATCTTAGAGCACGTCGTTAAAATAAATATTTTAACCTTTCCTGTGTCTCTTTTTTTACTCCTATTGTGGACTGGAATAAGAGCATAATGAAAGAGTGTTCTTGCTTCCCACCATTCCTGAGTATAACCTAAGTCGCATGTTCTGGGTTGTCTAATCATTAGTTCCTTTGCTATAGGACGAAGAGCTAATGTGACACTGATGGTAGCTGGTTAGGGTTTCTAGGCACTGAGGTGAGTTTTTTGGTACACCACAATTCACGGAGGTCCTGGGTCTCTGTGCACAGTTCTGTGTAGGAGCAGAATCCCTGCAACATGGCGCACCTAACGTTGTGGTCTTATTTTGAGACTCTTGAGTAGTGCTTATATCAGTCCACGGCCCCCTCACTATTGTTTCCGGTTGACAGTGGTGACGGATAAACCTACCTATAGTTAAATAGGTCTTTTCAAGCTTGATAATTTAAAATGGTTTCTATTGAATTACTACCCAGGTGTGCTACATGCTTTTACATTGTTCTTGTTCTTTTCTGCATCCTTATGGCTGATGTTGACATCCTGCAGCATAGTAGGGTGGCAGTCTGCAACCATTTGCAGACGTATGGCGTCACTGTGGATGGTTTGGCGTTTGTTTTTGTGGTGAGTGCTGAGGCAGCGTATCCTTTTGAGCTCTTCTACTCATGGGTCACCTTTCCTGCTGTTGACGCAAATTCTGGCATGTTTCCCGTTTATACTCCCACAGCTGTCCCTCTACACTACACTCCATATAGGACACTGGAAATTCCTATTAATGCTTGGCAGCATCGCGTTTGGTTTGATGGCACCCTTCCCCAATCTTTAACAGCAGTTCGGTTGGGCCCTTTGTCCATTCCAGGGGCCACGTGGCCGGTCTTGGCTGGCTATGCACCGCATCCACATTATAATACAGTCACTATTGAAGAGTTGCCTGTGCTCTATACCTCTTTGGTTAGAGCGCACCGGGCTCTGGTACAATATGTGACTCACAACGTCCAGGTGGGGGCACCTGGCGCTGTAACGCATCCAGTTGGCCCAGCCAGGATCAAAATTAATCCAGTCATGGTGAATTCGGTCATGGGCAAGCGTCCCCAGGATAAGGATGATATGCCTTTCTGGCTTGCTGGAAATTTGACCAACTGGAGGCGGTATTTCCCAACACGACTCCTGTTGAAAAACACAGGATTCTTACCATAAATTTGCAGAAAGACTTAATACCGGAGGTTACCGATCGTGATACCTGGGCTAAGAGTTTTGCTACGGCCTATGCTAAATGCTTCGGCACTCCGTCCATGGCTGTCCTGCCCTCCGTCATTAAGCCTGTTCAGGATGTACATGGGGCAGAGGCAGCTGTTGAATTGGGAATGAGACTCGTTGGAGTGTTTGACATAGTTTCCGATCTCGTCCTTCCTAATGTTAAGGGATATGCGGTAAGCTACCAGGTGTCTAATGCTTTGTGCGATGTCCCCGATGCCGAGAAACCCCGTCAGTTACCGAAAATTATTACGGCGGCTTATAAGACCATTGGTCGTAATAGTTTGGGTGTTAAGCCTTTTGCCAAAGCAGCGCAAAAGCAAACTCAGGCGGCGAAGTCTGGCAAAGTTGATCGCCCCTTTGTTCCAAAGCAGAATTGGAATAAGAACAGGGGAAACAGCAACAGAAACAGGGGTCCCGCCCCGCTTCCCCAATACCTGCGTCTACTGAATTCACTTATGAATTGCACGACTGCGCTACTATTAAGTCACCTGATTGTTTTCAGGTTCCTGATCAACAATCTTCTCACTCTTTGCAGGATTTATCAGTCTCACCCACCGGTGGAGGAGACAGGCAGAGGACGGAGTGCGAAGCAAGAGAAACCCAGCAAGACAGTCGGTAAAGGCAAACAGGATGACTATTCACGTCAGAGGCAGAATCCCTGCGACAGTTTTGGTCAGACTACGCCATGTCACTGCTCATAATGCAATATAGACTCAGCATACATTGAAGAGAATAAAAGAAGTGGGATCTCCCTTGCCTGGGAAGGTCGCCATTGTAAAATATGGGCTTTACTGGCCTAACAGTGATGATGGCGACAGAAGCCCCTGCCAGAACAGGTTCCAATCTTTTGAGTACTGGAGCTTTAAATCCCACTTAGTAGGGGCTTCTGGCCTTACTGTAAGGCATGTGGAATGTTTCTGTCAAGGTGGCTCCCTTTCCCAAGTAGACTAGTTGTATCATGATCTCATCTACTGAAAGGCATACATTTTCAGACCTTGCCTTTATCCTGATGTCTACTAATTGTTCTTTCTTCACTAACCTTTCTGAAGTACTCCTTTCAATCATCTTATCATTCTATAAATGCTTTTGCACTTGTACGTGTAAACATTTTTTTTTAATCCCTGCCATCAACCACAAATTTCCACCAGCTATTCAATGCCACTGCTTGGTTAATGAAAATATTCAGAATTGCCTACTTTGGGGGATTCAGCCTCTGGACAATTTGACAAGACACTCAAATCACCAACTTCTCAGAGATGTACTGGATCTCAATAAAACACTCTCAGATCTGTGCATCCCTGTCTTTCAGAGTCAGCCTCTATTGGTCGAATGTCTCTCCCTAGAATAACTATTCACCACTTTCAAACGTGTAACCTCTAGTAGCTTTGCAAAAACATCATGTGATCTAGTAAATGTGTTCATGTGGGTATTTTCAAATGGGAGGCATTTGCAGATCTGGGTCTAACTCACGGTTGTCCAACATATGTGTGGTTCATACATTTAATCGAATTGGAACTCATTTAAATGAACAGTGACTATCCTAAAAATCTAGCGTCTCCTTGCCTGAATTTGACACCCCTCTTTTAGACATTTGAGGAAAATCGAATCTTAAACTAGTTCCCTGCAGAGAAAGTGGAACCTTCTGTTCACCTGTAATACCCTTTAACAGAAGGAAATTAGAATGGATGTGTGTACTCTACTCTCTCGATTCCACATAGAAGGATGTCACAACTTTTTTGGCAGACTTGGTCAATGTGTTCTTCCCATCAAAGTGACTTCAATAGCGACTATTTACTTTTGAACCAGAGCACGAATGCACGGTTTGATTATGAGAACATACATTGTGAGATTCAATTTATTGAAAGCATCTCAGAAATGAATGTGATCCTATTTTCTTTACACAGAAGCAGCCAAAGTTGGTCTTTAAATGTGGGTGCAGGATGCATAAGACTATGATGTGAAAAGTCATCAAGTAACACCATCATAACATTTTACGTCAACACTTAGGCCCTTATTATGAGAAGTACGCGAACACCATAACATAATGCTTCACCTGGAATAACCAATATTGCAGGTTACGATAATTCCAAATTGTCCGACTGCTAAGCCATTCTGTGCTTTCATTCAGGAATAGGGAATAACAGTTAAAATGGAGATTACAGTGATAAATGCCTAACAGATTGGTAGGGAAACAAAATTAAAAAAAGTGTCTGTTCCTTCACGTTTGTTGAAATGGACGGTGCTTCTAGTATGCCAGAATAACCTTTCTTTTCAGTAGAAGATTGAATACGAAATCTCAGCATTTTAGTATTCATAGAAAGCGCCATGTGGCTACCTCCTAATTCCATTTGGATGATAAAGGCAATCGTTTCTAAATTACCTGCAAGACAATACTCTACCTCATGTACAATTTGTATATGTAAAACATTACTTCTTGAAATGCAAAGGGATTACTAGGCAGCTGGAGAATATCTCACCGGTAATCGAAGGTTTTCCTTACTGATAGAGCTCTGGGTCTGTTCCAAAAAAAGGTGGATCTTAAAATTACTTTTAATACACTAACATGCAATAAATTATAACCTTTACAAAACTGGAATCAAGGTAGCAGTTATTTGCATTAAAGGATATGCAGTAATTCAAATTAACTTTGAGAACGATCTTTTTGAGGAACGAGCAATCAACACCATCGCCTCTTAAATGCTAAATGAGAACAGCAAGGGATTACATGAAAATCACACTTACTTTGTTAAGCTGATTTTTTCAATGTAGAAAAGCGTAGTGAGAATTCCCCACTGCACACCAATGTTCCATTTTTATCTCAGCAAAGCAATGGTGCCAAAATGAAGGTTATTCGAGCAATGCAGACCCTGGGGTAGGCACTAATAGATGCCTAACAGTGGATATTTTCACCTCCGTGATTGACAGTACTGACACTCAATGGGGTAACGCACACATCAATGGGGACTTATGACTCCAAACTAAGAAGCCAAACTGAAAAGGTGTGAAAATGAAGTCAGTATAAACATTTCAAACGAGAGTAAGAGCAATCCTTCCATTATAGGTCAATCTGTACCAAGAAGGGTAACAAACAGGTATCGGAAAGGCAAATAGGTTTCGCATTTTCTTAGGGTTGTTTGGTAGGAGTTAGACAACTTTTAAGTATGTTTCCCACAGCTGTCCTTGAATGCAAATTCCATAGTAAAGCAGTAACTAGGGCAACAACAATAGGGAAGCAGAAAGGCCCCTTTGCAGGACAGATCACCATAGTAGAGTTAAGCTGTGTCATGAACATGAGTAAGGAATTGAATTTTGTGTTGTAAGTGGTGAAATTATTTGGCATACACAGCAAAATACTGCAAATCAGATCCATTTCACAAAGGAGTAGTATTTTTGTTGCATAAATCTATTGACAATAAGTATGCAATTCCTATGGTGTTACAAAAAAGGGGGAACTCTATTGTAAAAACAGGTCATTGGAGTCTGATAAATCAGAAGCAAGAGCCCTCACACACCCAGTTGGGTGTCATGCTTCATTGGGCAGGCACTGCAATGCCCAAGGGGCCCCATGAGAGGGCTCTTTGCCAAAGATCATTTAAAGATGTTATCAACCGTGATGAGTCATGTGTGAGAGTGCTAGGAGTATAGACTGATGAAAATGTGAGAATAAAAATGACTAGCATTTACTTATGAAGTGTTTAGTAAGCTGGTATCTCTTGTCATGACTAAAAGCAATCTCGAGTAAACAACACAAGAAATGCCAATACCGATCCTCATTCAATCATGCATTCATTCAGAGGTCACACAGACTAATTGCTATGATCCACAAAGTGAATTGTTATTTAATACTTGATTTCATTTTTGTTTAGTTTGAATGAAGTTGTTTACACATTTTTGATTTAATACATGAAGAACTTTCGTAATTATTGAACATACATTGGAATCACAAACAATAGATAATGTACAAATCACGTTACAAAGTAAATAAACAACATTAAGACTAAAAATAACATACAAAGAAATTATAGCTCAGGTTCTGTATAGCTTTAGACCTTAGTAATATCCTAAAACCCCTGTCTAGTATCTTGCTAGATAAGGTTTGTGAGTCTTCTTAGAGGTAGGGGTTAAATAGAGTCCCTACTATCTGCCGCACTGTAGGAGATAATGGTCCTTCACAGATCAAATGATGTGGTTAAAAACAAAGGGTCAACTTGCTTCTTGCTACTGGAAAGTCGTAAATGATCTAGAGAATTCTTCAGGGCTGTATGAACCTAATCTACAACTGACTGGGTTGATAGTTAAATGTGCCCAATCATAAACTCACCCAACTACAGTGGTGGTATTGATACCTTATATTGACAAGTTGTAAATAGTCTAATCCTGAAAGAGCAAGACAGGGTTGCACAGTGGTGTAGGTCACTAGTATTAACTCGTGCTGGTTTCCTTAACACCGCAGCTAGCACAGTTCCTCTGTAACACCTAAGGGGCAATTGTCCTGCTCCGTGAGCGTCAGACTATTTACAACTAGTCTATGCGAGGAATCAATACCAACATCATATTTGGGTCGCTTTATGATTGGGCACTTATGAACGTTTAACTATTTCTAGCCACTTTGGCCTTTTGGATGGGTTGTACATCAGAATATTGTTAGCAAAAATATTGTCAGAGTCCTAAATTTTGTTCACAAAATATGAACCCATTGAATGCAGATTTTCTATTATTAACTCGAGTGGGGCTATATTTTTATTAACAATATTTAAAACACAATATGTTTGTCAGACAATATTTTGATTGCAATATTTGGTTTGGATAAGTTGACAGCACCAAGGACTGATTTTTGGATTCGGCTTGGAGGACCTTAGCATTCTCAATTCCTCTCCAACACAACTTGTTCTCGTGTCTCATTAAGAATAGCAGTGGATATTTGTTGGTTCTCAATGTTTATCTTGTACTTATAGTATTAATGAGTTCTGCCCAATGCATCACTAATACCAGCTAAACAGTTCTAAAACAAAACCTTATCTAAAAATATGGATTTTTCACTCCAGAAAAATGTAAGTATGATCAGTACTGTGGAACTTCTCTGTATTTTACAAACATTTCCATTGGCATCGCCTGTAAGCATCTGTAATTCAGGCATTGTATTAATACCAATATCAACATTTTGAAACTCACAAAAATACCCGGCATACACATTTTTTGGTAAGCGTTGCCATGATTAACTTACTTATGGAGATTCTAATCAGTGAAGGATTCGGAAATTAAAATATTGTACTCAATACTTCTGTTTCAATCTTATTTTCCTCAATTAAATGATTTTACTTTCATCCTACTCCTTCCAAACATACCACTCCTACCACAAATAGCACACATTTTGTTAATCTCAAATTGACTATTGACTTCCCCTCATTTTCACCTTTCCTCTTTCAGGTCCATTGAGTAGTAAGATAAGTGTTCTCAAAGCTCTTATAAGTACAAGTGATAGCTTTTACTAGTGCCCCTAGTGGTTTACTCATGTCTAGGTATTGACAAGTTTACCATTGCATGTCCTTGACCATCCACCTGAAACTCTATTTTATAAGGTGCAACATCTCAAGATCCCAGCCTTTCAGTGTTACTCACATCATATGCATGAATAAGTTACACAGTGCAAATGTATGCACATGTAACTTTCGTAATTCTGCTTTATGTAGAGTTAGCTGTCTCTGGCTTTGCGAATCATGTGTAAGTTACGCAAGTATATGTGATAACTACATTCGCGAGGATGTACCTCAGAACATCCTTGTGAATCAAGGCCATCAGGTTTAACGTGGAATCACCGGGCTTGAAAGGGTCTAATTTGGCCTTAGGAGATCACTACAATGTCACATTTCTTGAAATGCTCTTTGAAAAACAAGAGTCAGCGTTTCCTGACCCGATTGTCAGATCCAATCAACTTCAAGTGGCGATTAGAGCCATGAAATCATGTTTTTCAATGTATGCAAGTTAGACTGCTGCATGGCAGCTTGTTCCATTATCTAATGCTGGTAGCTGTAGATGTGTCTTGTCAGTGTCTCTGCGGTCTACACCTTCAGTGTTCTTAGTGACTAGAACATATTCAGCAATTTTTATTTATGCTAATGTGGATACATTGAGGACATCTCTACCATTTTACAGTTCACTTTTGGATTGCGTTTAGGCCTGTTAAAGCACGAACCCCACTGTTTAAGGCATATTGAAGCACATATTCTATCTTTACGTTTCAAGATTCAGAAAAACTAAATGCAACTTGACTTACAGCAGAGTCAGGAAAATATCCTAAAACCTCTAACTGTGTCATCCCTATCGTTTGTCCCAGAAGGTTCCTATGTATTTTGCGATTTGGCAACAATTTGTGAAGCTCTCAAATTGAAAGTTGTGTTTCTCAGACATTCTCTGCTGTACCTTGACAAAGAGGATGCTACTTTCATCTTCCCATCCTGTAGTGTCACGGTGTATTGACCATTAAACCACTTTGCACAATGCAGATGTATAGTTCCGAAGTGTAATAGGTGCATTCAGCAGGGAAGCCTACTGACACCCCTTACGATTTAAACCAAGAAGCAGGAGGCAGATGGGGGCTTCTCATGATTATGTATTTTTGTGTGTGAGTTGTTCAAAAACATAAGGATTAGAACTTTTTTTAAATTATGTATTTATGTATAATGCAAGTAACCACATACGAAAGAGCATCTAGATACTTTATACAAGTGGCTGGAGAATGGGTTTCATGGGAATGGAACTGCCACAAACAGTTGCACAACCAATAGCCCATCACTGAGAACCTACAGATGCCATATGACCAATGTAAATGCTTTCCAAATACATATATTGAACCGGTTTTTAGGATAAGTGTTTAGTTCTATAAGAATCACCACTATGAGAAAAAGGATGACTGCTACTCATCCCACAAATCTGTTTCCTCTGCTGGTTCTTTGTTTGTAGGGATGTATGGCTCAGTTACACAATCTTCCCTAACAGAGCAGTCCACTGGGAGATGTACCTCCCACTAGGTTGCCTATTAGAGCGGTTCAAGGTCGAAGGTGCACATTCACATGTAGGTAGGGAAGACTGCATTGCACTCTGGGAAGAGGCCCTTCTCAGACTCTCTGTGAGGATAGAGACTGTTCTCTGCCTGACCAGCTGGGCCCTTTGAATCCATGGAGCCGGTGGATCAGTGCTGCAGCCCAGCTTGCAGGCCTTGCATCTGATCGTGCCTTCATGCAGGCCCCAGATAGTGCAAGGAGCTCAAAGATGGCGACACAGAACCTAGAAGCACTGTCTTCACGTTGGGGTAGTATTGTTGAATATTCCATTTTGACTACAGTCACCAATGCTTGGGATTAATGTATCTGTGCAAATATTGATTAACTTTATCAATGTTTCCATTACTACATAGGCGAGATATTGTGCTTTTCAATTCAGGACAGTGTCTATGTCCATCGTCATTCAATGATTGTGACCAATATTGCACTCATAGGCAGCTGCCCTTGTTTTCCTGCTATACTGTGTTATATTAAGGGGTAGATTACGAGGACATTCGGAAATCATTCGGACCGAACTGGTTTTGGAATGGGTTCTGATCGAATTCAGGGAGTCCAGCCGACCGATTACTATTGTTCCAAATATTATTTGGTCGGATTCGCATTGACTTCAATGGGAGCCTACGTTACGACTGAATACACAGGCTCCCATTGAAGAAATGGGTGGGTGGGTTAAATTGTGCACCCTGTGGCGGGCACCCCATGGTGCCTGCAACACTGTGCATGCGGTCGCAAAGAGGGGTCCACTGGGTACCCCCATGGGCCTCTTTGAGAAGGCTCTGGGAGAAGGGGGGCTTGCTACGGGCCCCCAAAGTCAGATTCCGACAGCCGATCTATGTCGGAACAACTGATTCGAAATGGCTGTCCGAATCTTTACGAGGCAGCTCCGAACAGCTCGGTTCCTCCGAATGCCATTCAGAACAGAGTTTGAGCTGACTCGGAAAGTCTGAACGCTTTTCAAACATCGTAATCAGTCATTCAGAAAGCTTTCCGAATTGGTCGGAAAGACGGGTTCCGAATCGGATTCTGCAGACCCGAATCCGATTCAGAGCCTTTCCGACCAACATCTTAATCGACCCCTAAGTGTCCATTGTTTATTGAGTACCACATTATGTACTTTCTACCATTTGAATCTCATTCGTACTGCAAATATATTTTTATATTGTCGAGGTATTATTAAAGTATAATGTAGCCATCTCTGGCTGGGCATTTACATCTGTATTGGAGCTGGGATAGTTGTATTGCACTATGAAGAATTTGCTCTACACCACCTCCTTGAGGTAAGACTGCCCATCCATGTCTACCTAGAGAGTTAATAAGGCTTGTCAACAGTCACTGAAAAGATGTGGGCTTTGCATTTCTGACAAAATAGCAACTTTAAATAAAATACTCACCAAGAACAGAGAGCAAACAGATGTTTGTAGTGCACTTCTAAAGACAAGACAGGGACGTTCACAAGCTAAATAACCACTGAACCATTACAAAACCTCCAGATGCATTGTGTCACTTATTACTGGAAATTAAAATTGTCCGCATGCATGAAACGCAGCAATCCAGGAAAAACATACTGCAACGAATACCTTCTGTTTGCCTACCGTTTTTTTGGCTTACAGCCCTTTACAATTTTTAGCATCAAATCTGCAATGCAAAAATGTGGTCCCCTACTTGGGCTATTTCAAGGATATTTTTCTGCAACTCTGTCTGGACAGTCGACCTTATGGCAAATTGTAGCATCGTCTGCAGCTGTCATCAAAACATTTGTAATCTGGAATTGCTCGTCTTTTTCCTCATTTCTGTACACAGATGCCCTTAAACACACTCATTTGTTTCATCCTATACTGGCATATTCTGCACTGAAAGCAAACAAATATATTTAGTGTTGGTCTTTAAGGAGGTTGTATGCACCTCAAATCAAAACTGTTACCTCCATACAGCTTGAATGGTTGTCGCGTTATAGTAAAAAGAACTGTACAAAAATCACAAACGTTTTCCATAGGAGTTTTTGTGCTTAGAAACAAGCCCACACAACTAATAGATTAAAAAAAAACTTGTGTGAATCAGAACAATTATATTTTTTCTTCGGTTGCTCAAGGCATAATTGAATGCATATAGCAACGCTTGAGTGGCAACTATTGCCCAGGTGGGCACTCCACACTTCCTCTTATGGGATCACAGCCCGGAAGGAAGAGAAGTGACATAGGAAAGACTTCACTTAACTCGTTCCATGCTGATGACGGAACCGCTCCGTCATCAGCCGCGGTGGCGCTGTGCTGATGACGGAGCGGTTCCATCATGGCCCGGCCACCGCGCGGCGCGTTCTATTGAGCGGGGCGGGCCATGACGGAACTGCTCCGTCATGAGCACAGCTCAACCGCGGCTGGTGACGGAGCGGTTCCATCACCAGCATGCGCCCGCAGCACGGCCCCCCCGCCCCCTAAGCGCTGCCGCGGAATAGCCGCCGCAGCGAAGGGGTTAAGAAGAAAGGGACATTATGAACCAGGGGTAGATATCACAGATACACAACTCTGGTTAAGAGTACACGTGGCTCTTAAAACCCCATCAGTGCTCATGACAAGGTCAACTCGTCATGGGTTTTACCTGTGCTGTGCTTATGACGAGTTGACCTTGTCATGAACAATGGGGATCCTGCATCTCCAGCGCAGGAGGGGAAAACCCCTTAGCAGCCAAGGTGTTAAAATATAGAGAGTAATCATAAGGTGACTTGAAAGCCATTCCCTTGAGTTCTAAGTGTGACTCTCCCTGGAGAATTTTGATTTCTAGACCATTCATTTTTTGATTCATTTGAGGGTTTTGCAATGCACTGTGGTGGGCCATTCCATCAGTTCAGATCGTAAAAAAGGGGGACAACAGTATAAAATCAGAAAAAAGCCAATAAAGGGGAGAATGCAACCGATTTGGTTGGCAGACTGTCCATACTGATGCTCTGTGGTCACCGCCCTGGAGGTCTGGTGAGGCCCGATAATCATGAAGTCTGAGTAACTTAATTTTCAGGACTTGACTAAAAAGTGTATGAAAGAATTCAGATTTTGAAGAGAGATTTAGTGTTCCACAGTCTTGGACCGTCTACTCCCACTGATCTACCTCTATTTCTTGCCCATACGACCAAACATTATTGGGTCAGGTTGACCGCAGATGATCTGAGGTTTCTAGCTGGAGTGTAGCATGGAGCCAATTCTTGCATGTAAGCTGACACATGTTACAATAATCTTTATGGAGAATGCATATAACCCTGCATTTGATACTGCAATTGAATGTCAGCAGGTGGAGAGGCTTCAGTGCAGATTTGATGTGGTCCAGTTTCCATATGTTAAGGCATATCCCAGCAGCTTGGTCCTGTAGCCTTTGAAGAATAACAAAGAACATTTTGTGGAGGCCACTGCAAACCACCCTGGTGTTGACACGGGACATGAGGAGGGCTCTGTTGAGTTTCATTCAGTGGTTAATTTGGAGCTGTGGGAAGAGTTGACTTCGTAGGGAATTCTAGGGATTGATTTGTGTGACTACTATATTACCTTGTAGTATCCCCAGTCACTTGGTTATCAAGAGGAGGGAAGAGGAATGACTGTCCTATCAGTTCCCCAAAACAAGATACAGTTTATCAAAAGGAGATAGGACACTTGTGACCACTTATTCCAAGAGATTTGAAAAAGCCCTCATAAACGCTGCGTATCTCGAGAAGCGGTATATCTTATTCTCCGCCCCACGCGAGCGTTATGGCAACAGTCATTGGGCTTATTCAGTCAGTGTCTTGCCAGCCTCACCCGAGGCGATCTCTGGTTTTTTCGTGGCAGTATCCAGAGAAACGGGAGTTACCCCACTGAAGCTGGGTGATAGGTAAAAAAGTGTGCAGGTGATTGTAAGATTTATTCAGTTCACTTGACCACTTATTAAAAATTACTTGGTATGCTCTGGGGATAGTTAGGAATCCTTAGCATAAGTCATTTGGACAACAAAATAACGTCGACATGTTTCTGCTCTATCGGCCCAAGGGTCTAAGAGCATTCGTCAGGACAAATAAACAGGAAAACACACAGTGAATAAAAATTAATGTCACAATTTTGACATAGAGGGTCTCTATTATTTAATAGTCTTACCCTTGAAGGTTTTCAAATACCTAGGGATTTGGGAAAAAATGAAAAAATGGGGGTAACTTATGGCCATTTGACAATTTCATATTAGAAAAGTGGTCTTTATATCATGCATTGTATCGATATGCATATTGCATCGTTTATGCAAACATTTGTGCAATTATGAGAAACACACAACAGTAGTGACATTATGGTGAGTTAAAAACATGGGGGAAAAAACGGTGATATCACTGCAGTGCACAACTAACTTATGGTGTGTATATTCACTAAATTTGAGGTTATTTTTAACACAATTAGTTTACTTAGAGCGCTTCGTTATGAAGGGGCGGTGGGAATGCAACGTCGCTCTTATACATGTGTTTGTATTGTACCTCGTGAAGAGGTCTTACCTTGAACAGAAATTAACCGCATTTCAGCAGGAGGGTTCAGGCTGCAGAAACATCGTAAACGGGGTTATAATTATGTTATGTGCCGGTAACTGATGCACGGCGGTGGAGGTGGAAACACTCACCCGCTATGGAAGCGTGTTCCGCGTCTTGTGCTGGCTCTTCCTCCTGGACGCTCGGAGCACGCTTTCGATGGCGTTTTCACCATGTTCAATCATGGAGAAAGAAAGCGGACAGTTGTTGTGTAACAAACGGGGCACATTTAGGGACAAAAAAAGATTTTAACTCCCTTTAATTTGACAATTATAGATTTTTGGGTGATTAGCCTTACTTATCTGAAATTACCACAACATAAATAGCGAGATTTATTATTTGTAGGATTTTTGAAAAATCGGCGAAAAAAATGCCGAATGGGGTAGTTACATGCTTTAGATTAGTGTGTCTCTTTCATGTGTTGGGCTTGCAATTAGATTGTAAGGGCTGGTATTTTGCAGGACTCCTGTTATTTGAGCTTATAGATTCAGCGTGCAAAATGATGCCATGAGATCTCGTCGTTCAAACCAAACTTATTGGTTTTGAGACGGTCCACCCAACGTTGTTCTTTCTCATATAGTATTTTTTCTGCGTTGGGTGTCGCTTCCGATATCTTCTCGATTACCGTCCATCTCAGGTCTTCAATGCTGTGGTTATTTTCAATGAAGTGGGAGCAAAGTTTGGTTGTATTCTTCTTGAGGCGAATATTGCTTTTGTGTTCCCCTATACGAAGTTTAACCTTCCTGCAAGTCATCCCAATATATTTTTTGTCACATGGACAAGTGACCATATAGATCACATGGGATGAATTGCAGTTACTGTGTTGTCTTTGTGTCCATTTAAGTGTAGGGGACAATTGTAAGGTTTTTGTACTGGTAGTGGATTTGCAGGCCAAGCAGGAACCGCATGGATAGTGTCCTGTTACTGGGACCATGTGGGCATTTATTGTGGATTTTGCTGTGATTGTTTTTCTTGGGCGCGTGTGTACCAATAGATCACGTAAGTTCTTTGTGCGTTTGTTTGCCATACGTGGTTTTGGCCATTTGAATTTTCCGGTATTGACAATATGCCAGTTTTTATGGATGAGTTTATTCACCTGATATGATGCTGGGCAAAAGGTGGTTACGCATGTCATGAGATCCACAGTTTCACTTTTTACGAAAGTTGTTAAGAGGTTGTCTCTAGGCTGGTTCATTGCTCTTTTTCTGCATTTTGCTATGGTCGATGTCTTGTACTCCCTTTGCAGCAGTCTAATGCTGAGTTCTTTTGATTGTGCCTGGTAGTCCATTTTTTGGCTGCAGTTCCTTTTCAACCGTAAGAATTGACTATATGGTAGATTGTCCCTTAACGGTTGAGGATGATAACTCTTATAGGACAATAAACTGTTCTTGGCTGTTGGTTTCCTGAATGATTTAGTTTCTATTTTCAGTTCTTTTGAGTATATAGTCAAGTCTAGGAAGTCAATGCTTTCTTTATCAGCCGTATATGTGAAGCGAAGCCATGGATCACGAGTATTCAGCCATTCCACAAATATTTTTAGGTCTTGGTTGTTATTCCATATTAGGAGGACGTCATCAATGTAACGTTTCCAGTAGAGTATACTGGAAACGTAAGGGTTGGTTTGCGTCAATACATGGTTGGTTTCGAAATTACTCACGTAGAGCCCTGCCAAACGCACTTCCCATTGAGGTTCCGTGGCTCTGCAAGAATAACTGATCCTCAAATTCAAAGTAATTTTCAGTGAGTGCCATCCGGCAACACTCTAGGACAAAGTGTCTAGGTGTCCTGAAGTCCCAATTCTCAGTGAATAGAACGTCTTCCAGCATATCTAATGTTTCTTTTTGGGGTAGGCTCGTATATAAGGACTCAACGTCCAGTCCTACTAGGAGCATTGTGGTGGGATCAAAGGATTGGTCTTTAAGTTGATTTAGCAGATCTCTGGTATCTTGCAGATAGGTGGGCGTTTTTTTAACCAATGGTTGGAGAAATTGGTCTGCGAATTTGGAGAGAGGTTCTAAAACTGATCCGATACCCGAAACTATTGGGCGTCCCGGCGGTGGAACTCTGTTTTTATGGGTTTTGGGTAGCGAGTAGAAGTATGGAATTTTTGGATTCTCAGTAAGTAGGAAATCTGCTTCTTTTTTGCTTACCCATCCATTTGTTTCTGCTTCATAGACCATCATAGCTATTGTTGTTTTTAGTCTGGGTGTTGGATCAGTATTGATTTTTGTGTAGAACTTTTCGTCCGCAAGTAGTGTCAGGCATTGGGTCCGATACCCTTCTTTTCCAAGGATGACCACTCCTCCACCCTTATCTGCGGGTTTGATGACTATGTCCGCATTTGCTTGAAGTTCTTCTAAAGCTTTTCTTTCCAATCGGGTCAGATTTTGATACGGTCTCTTGACATTATTTTCCATCTCATCGATTCCTGTGAGAATGGCCTGTTCGAAGGTCAGTATCTCTACTGGTACCATGTTAGCAGGTGGTGTAAAATTTGACTTCTTGCGGAGGTTGGTGTCTCCAAGATCGGTGATTGGTACAGACTCAGAAAAGTATACTTTCAGTTTGAGTGAGCGACAGAATTCAGATAGTTCACATTTTAAACTGAAGAGGCCAAGGTTGGGAGTAGGGACATAACAAAGTCCTTTATTTAGGACGTTTTCTTGTTCCTTTGATAGGGTCACTGAACTGAGATTAACTATTAGTGACTCGTTTTGCTGGTTCCTGGTTTGGATGATGTCATACTCCTGGTTTGAACATTCGGCTGTTGGTCTTGCCATGATATATTTCTTCTTCTTCCTCTTTGGTTCTGGCCCCTCAATAAAAAAGGATCCTGATTGTTAATCCCCTGTGGAGGTATGCCCATGAAGTTCTGCATTTGCTGGGATCCTTGATTGTACGGATTCATCCATCCGGTATATGGTTGCATGTAAGGCTGGAAGAATGGCATTGGTGGGCCCATGAAGTTTTGTCTTGGCCATCTATTACCTCGTCTTTGTGGTCTGGAACGGAAGTTTCCTCGGCCTTGTTTGCGACCTGAGTCTTCGGACCCTGTATCAGACCCTCCAGATGAGTCCCAAGCATCGGAATCATTGTCTGTTTTTGAGTCATTCATCTTATAATCAGTTTTTGTATAAGGATGCATTTTTTCGTGACTGAACTTTTTTATATCTTTGCTTAGTTTTTGTAGTTTGTTTTGCATCAAAAAGTCTTCACTGTCTGTTATTTCTTTGTTTAGATCCTCTAGTCTTTTTTTATAGATCGCTGGTTGTATGCCTTTCTTTAGTTCCGCTTCGCAGGCTTGTATCTCTATTAATAAGGCATCTGATAGTCTCTTGGCAGTTTTAACTATTAGCACCAGGTAGTCAAGGGTACATTTCCAAGAGATTGCCGACCAGTCACGTCTAAAGGCTAGGTCATGAAGAAAGATTCTTGGTGCATTGGTGATCCAGAGACCACGCGGCGCTATTTTTGCGCGTAGGTACTCTGTCATGATGATTCCGTGAATTGCGACCCTTATTTGTTCCTGTTTTTTTGCTGTTAGACTGTCCCAATCATCGGTCTGTGCCAATACTTGAACTATAAGCTCAAATAACAGGAGTCCTGCAAAATACCAGCCCTTACAATCTAATTGCAAGCCCAACACATGAAAGAGACACACTAATCTAAAGCATGTAACTACCCCATTCGGCATTTTTTTCGCCGATTTTTCAAAAATCCTACAAATAATAAATCTCGCTATTTATGTTGTGGTAATTTCAGATAAGTAAGGCTAATCACCCAAAAATCTATAATTGTCAAATTAAAGGGAGTTAAAATCTTTTTTTGTCCCTAAATGTGCCCCGTTTGTTACACAACAACTGTACGCTTTCTTTCTCCATGATTGAACATGGTGAAAACGCCATCGAAAGCGTGCTCCGAGCGTTCAGGAGGCAGAGCCAGCACAAGACGCGGAACACGCTTCCATAGCGGGTGAGTGTTTCCACCTCCACCGCCGTGCATCAGTTACCGGCACATAACATAATTATAACCCCGTTTACGATGTTTCTGCAGCCTGAACCCTCCTGCTGAAATGCGGTTAATTTCTGTTCAAGGTAAGACCTCTTCACGAGGTACAATACAAACACATGTATAAGAGCGACGTTGCATTCCCACCGCCCCTTCATAACGAAGCGCTCTAAGTAAACTAATCGTGTTAAAAATAACCTCAAATTTAGTGAATATACACACCATAAGTTAGTTGTGCACTGCAGTGATATCACCGTTTTTTTCCCCATGTTTTTAACTCACCATAATGTCACTACTGTTGTGTGTTTCTTATAATTGCACAAATGTTTGCATAAACGATGCAATATGCATATCGATACAATGCATGATATAAAGACCACTTTTCTAATATGAAATTGTCAAATGGCCATAAGTTACCCCCATTTTTTCATTTTTTCCCAAATCCCTAGGTATTTGAAAACCTTCAAGGGTAAGACTATTAAATAATAGAGACCCTCTATGTCAAAATTGTGACATTAATTTTTATTCACTGTGTGTTTTCCTGTTTATTTGTCCTGACGAATGCTCTTAGACCCTCGGGCCGATAGAGCAGAAACATGTCGACGTTATTTTTTTGTCCAAATGACTTATGCTAAGGATTCCTAACTATCCCCAGAGCATACCAAGTAATTTTTAATAAGTGGTCAAGTGAACTGAATAAATCTTACAATCACCTGCACACTTTTTTACCTATCACCCAGCTTCAGTGGGGTAACTCCCGTTTCTCTGGATACTGCCACGAAAAAACCAGAGATCGCCTCGGGTGAGGCTGGCAAGACACTGACTGAATAAGCCCAATGACTGTTGCCATAACGCTCGCGTGGGGCGGAGAATAAGATATACCGCTTCTCGAGATACGCAGCGTTTATGAGGGCTTTTTCAAATCTCTTGGAATAAGTGGTCACAAGTGTCCTATCTCCTTTTGATAAACTGTATCTTGTTTTGGGGAACTGATAGGACAGTCATTCCTCTTCCCTCCTCTTGATAACCAAGTACATTAAGCAGCATGCAGCTGCGGGAACTCTGTCTCTGACATTTGTCTAAAATAGACATTTCTTCAAGGAATCCAACATGGAAGATATGAATGGTTTGAGTTTCACGGGGAGTGATATCAGCGAGATTCTAGCAGCACAATCCTTAATTCAGAATACGGATTTAGTTCAAGTATTGGCACAGACCGATGATTGGGACAGTCTAACAGCAAAAAAACAGGAACAAATAAGGGTCGCAATTCACGGAATCATCATGACAGAGTACCTACGCGCAAAAATAGCGCCGCGTGGTCTCTGGATCACCAATGCACCAAGAATCTTTCTTCATGACCTAGCCTTTAGACGTGACTGGTCGGCAATCTCTTGGAAATGTACCCTTGACTACCTGGTGCTAATAGTTAAAACTGCCAAGAGACTATCAGATGCCTTATTAATAGAGATACAAGCCTGCGAAGCGGAACTAAAGAAAGGCATACAACCAGCGATCTATAAAAAAAGACTAGAGGATCTAAACAAAGAAATAACAGACAGTGAAGACTTTTTGATGCAAAACAAACTACAAAAACTAAGCAAAGATATAAAAAAGTTCAGTCACGAAAAAATGCATCCTTATACAAAAACTGATTATAAGATGAATGACTCAAAAACAGACAATGATTCCGATGCTTGGGACTCATCTGGAGGGTCTGATACAGGGTCCGAAGACTCAGGTCGCAAACAAGGCCGAGGAAACTTCCGTTCCAGACCACAAAGACGAGGTAATAGATGGCCAAGACAAAACTTCATGGGCCCACCAATGCCATTCTTCCAGCCTTACATGCAACCATATACCGGATGGATGAATCCGTACAATCAAGGATCCCAGCAAATGCAGAACTTCATGGGCATACCTCCACAGGGGATTAACAATCAGAATCAGGATCCTTTTTTATTGAGGGGACAGAACCAAAGAGGAAGAAGAAGAAATATATCATGGCAAGACCAACAGCCGAATGTTCAAACCAGGAGTATGACATCATCCAAACCAGGAACCAGCAAAACGAGTCACTAATAGTTAATCTCAGTTCAGTGACCCTATCAAAGGAACAAGAAAACGTCCTAAATAAAGGACTTGGTTATGTCCCTACTCCCAACCTTGGCCTCTTCAGTTTAAAATGTGAACTATCTGAATTCTGTCGCTCACTCAAACTGAAAGCATACTTTTCTGAGCCTGTACCAATCACCGATCTTGGAGACACCAACCTCCGCAAGAAGTCAAATTTTACACCACCTGCTAACATGGTACCAGTAGAGATACTGACCTTCGAACAGGCCATTCTCACAGGAATCGATGAGATGGAAAATAATGTCAAGAGACCGTATCAAAATCTGACCCGATTGGAAAGAAAAGCTTTAGAAGAACTTCAAGCAAATGCGGACATAGTCATCAAACCCGCAGATAAGGGTGGAGGAGTGGTCATCCTTGGAAAAGAAGGGTATCGGACCCAATGCCTGACACTACTTGCGGACGAAAAGTTCTACACAAAAATCAATACTGATCCAACACCCAGACTAAAAACAACAATAGCTATGATGGTCTATGAAGCAGAAACAAATGGATGGGTAAGCAAAAAAGAAGCAGATTTCCTACTTACTGAGAATCCAAAAATTCCATACTTCTACTCGCTACCCAAAACCCATAAAAACAGAGTTCCACCGCCGGGACGCCCAATAGTTTCGGGTATCGGATCAGTTTTAGAACCTCTCTCCAAATTCGCAGACTAATTTCTCCAACCATTGGTTAAAAAAACGCCCACCTATCTGCAAGATACCAGAGATCTGCTAAATCAACTTAAAGACCAATCCTTTGATCCCACCACAATGCTCCTAGTAGGACTGGACGTTGAGTCCTTATATACGAGCCTACCCCAAAAAGAAACATTAGATATGCTGGAAGATGTTCTATTCACTGAGAATTGGGACTTCAGGACACCTAGACACTTTGTCCTAGAGTGTTGCCGGATGGCACTCACTGAAAATTACTTTGAATTTGAGGATCAGTTATTCTTGCAGAGCCACGGAACCTCAATGGGAAGTGCGTTTGCGCCTTCGGTGGCAGGGCTCTACGTGAGTAATTTCGAAACCAACCATGTATTGACAAAAACCAACCCTTACGTTTCCAGTATACTCTACTGGAAACGTTACATTGATGACGTCCTCCTAATATGGAATAACAACCAAGACCTAAAAATATTTGTGGAAAAGCTGAATACTCGTGATCCATGGCTTCGCTTCACATATACGGCTGATAAAGAAAGCATTGACTTCCTAGACTTGACTATATACTCAAAAGAACTGAAAATAGAAACCAAATCATTCAGGAAACCAACAGCCAAGAACAGTTTATTGTCCTATAAGAGTTATCATCCTCAACCGTTAAGGGACAATCTACCATATAGTCAATTCTTACGGTTGAAAAGGAACTGCAGCCAAAAAATGGACTACCAGGCACAATCAAAAGAACTCAGCATTAGACTGCTGCAAAGGGAGTACAAGACATCGACCATAGCAAAATGCAGAAAAAGAGCAATGAACCAGCCTAGAGACAACCTCTTAACAACTTTCGTAAAAAGTGAAACTGTGGATCTCATGACATGCGTAACCACCTTTTGCCCAGCATCATATCAGGTGAATAAACTCATCCATAAAAACTGGCATATTGTCAATACCGGAAAATTCAAATGGCCAAAACCACGTATGGCAAACAAACGCACAAAGAACTTACGTGATCTATTGGTACACACGCGCGCAAGAAAAACAATCACAGCAAAATCCACAATAAATGCCCACATGGTCCCAGTAACAGGACACTATCCATGCGGTTCCTGCTTGGCCTGCAAATCCACTACCAGTACAAAAACCTTACAATTGTCCCCTACACTTAAATGGACACAAAGACAACACAGTAACTGCAATTCATCCCATGTGATCTATATGGTCACTTGTCCATGTGACAAAAAATATATTGGGATGACTTGCAGGAAGGTTAAACTTCGTATAGGGGAACACAAAAGCAATATTCGCCTCAAGAAGAATACAACCAAACTTTGCTCCCACTTCATTGAAAATAACCACAGCATTGAAGACCTGAGATGGACGGTAATCGAGAAGATATCGGAAGCGACACCCAACGCAGAAAAAATACTATATGAGAAAGAACAACGTTGGGTGGACCGTCTCAAAACCAATAAGTTTGGTTTGAACGACGAGATCTCATGGCATCATTTTGCACGCTGAATCTATAAGCTCAAATAACAGGAGTCCTGCAAAATACCAGCCCTTACAATCTAATTGCAAGCCCAACACATGAAAGAGACACACTAATCTAAAGCATGTAACTACCCCATTCGGCATTTTTTTCGCCGATTTTTCAAAAATCCTACAAATAATAAATCTCGCTATTTATGTTGTGGTAATTTCAGATAAGTAAGGCTAATCACCCAAAAATCTATAATTGTCAAATTAAAGGGAGTTAAAATCTTTTTTTGTCCCTAAATGTGCCCCGTTTGTTACACAACAACTGTCCGCTTTCTTTCTCCATGATTGAACATGGTGAAAACGCCATCGAAAGCGTGCTCCGAGCGCCCAGGAGGCAGAGCCAGCACAAGACGCGGAACACGCTTCCATAGCGGGTGAGTGTTTCCACCTCCACCGCCGTGCATCAGTTACTGGCACATAACATAATTATAACCCCGTTTACGATGTTTCTGCAGCCTGAACCCTCCTGCTGAAATGCGGTTAATTTCTGTTCAAGGTAAGACCTCTTCACGAGGTACAATACAAACACATGTATAAGAGTGACGTTAAATTCCCACCGCCCCTTCATAACGAAGCGCTCTAAGTAAACTAATCGTGTTAAAAATAACCTCAAATTTAGTGAATATACACACCATAAGTTAGTTGTGCACTGCAGTGATATCACCGTTTTTTTCCCCATGTTTTTAACTCACCATAATGTCACTACTGTTGTGTGTTTCTTATAATTGCACAAATGTTTGCATAAACGATGCAATATGCATATCGATACAATGCATGATATAAAGACCACTTTTCTAATATGAAATTGTCAAATGGCCATAAGTTACCCCCATTTTTTCATTTTTTCCCAAATCCCTAGGTATTTGAAAACCTTCAAGGGTAAGACTATTAAATAATAGAGACCCTCTATGTCAAAATTGTGACATTAATTTTTATTCACTGTGTGTTTTCCTGTTTATTTGTCCTGACGAATGCTCTTAGACCCTCGGGCCGATAGAGCAGAAACATGTTGACGTTATTTTTTTGTCCAAATGACTTATGCTAAGGATTCCTAACTATCCCCAGAGCATACCAAGTAATTTTTAATAAGTGGTCAAGTGAACTGAATAAATCTTGCAATCACCTGCACACTTTTTTACCTATCACCCAGCTTCAGTGGGGTAACTCCCGTTTCTCTGGATACTGCCACGAAAAAACCAGAGATCGCCTCGGGTGAGGCTGGCAAGACACTGACTGAATAAGCCCAATGACTGTTGCCATAACGCTCGCGTGGGGCGGAGAATAAGATATACCGCTTCTCGAGATACGCAGCGTTTATGAGGGCTTTTTCAAATCTCTTGGAATAAGTGGTCACAAGTGTCCTATCTCCTTTTGATAAACTGTATCCCCAGTCACACAGCTTTGACCAAGACTTCGGCATTTTCCTCAATCCTACGAAATGTTCACATCGCCTTTTAAGTAGAAGATCACATTAGAGAATAACGAGGCCAAATTCTCCTACCTTTCAGCTTTTTCTCACTCAACAAATATTTTACCTTTGTTGGCGAGTTTGTTTGCCGTTTGCTCCAATATTTCCTCTCTCCTTCTTTGTTTCTAATGTGTTGATTTCTGTGACAAATACTTTTGTTTATTGCTCTAATGACCTATTGCCTTTATTCTACTGGTCACTTTTTTGTTACAATTTTTCATAAAGTCGTTTATGTTGGCATTTAGACTATTATATCACTTTTGTCAGCTAAGTAAGCAAGGTTTAGGGAGATTCAGCGATTTGCCCAGTATTACACATTAAGGTCGGCGGGGATGCCGGGAAGAGCCCAGATCTGCTGATTCCACAGGTGACAGCTTAGCCACTACACCACATCTCCTCGAACAAATTATTGTGAATGAGTTTTGAAACGTTGAAGGTCTCAATGTTGAGGTCAATATATCACCCAACAATGATATTACATTCACTACATTGCCCACCACCACTTTATCTGGGTAAGTATATATTTACTATGTTAAGTTTCCTTCTCAGTTTGAACAGATAGGGATTTATGTGCTGTATCACATCTCAACTATTGCAATGCAGTTTATCTAGGTTTCCCAGACCAGACCACTTCAGAGCTCCAAATGCTTCGCAATACAGCTATGAGACTTGTTAATGGTTTCAGAAAACCAGACTAAGTTTCACATAATTTGTGCTGGCTCCCCGTCCAATCTGCAATCCTCCTTAAAGCGATCTAATCCATTGAGCCATCTACAAAACTGGCCCGGCTTTCCTTTGAGAATTAGTGGCCCACACCAGCCAGCTCCACCGCTGAATTCCTCCTGCCAACTCACTAATCTATGTGTCCTATTTTAAATGGAAGCCCTGTGGCGACAGAGCCTTCAGCCCTCTTTGTCTCAAAGTCAGGCACCACCTCCTGGTTATGTCTGAGCTTGGGTGGCATTTTTCTGTTTCCATTTACCTTCTGCCCTTTTGTATGCTGCCTTGTGTTTGTTTTCATTCCTAGTGCCATGATGACTTGGTGAAAATGAATAATAAAAATAATAAAAAATAAATATACCTATTTACCCTTACCAAGAGGTTTAGTGTGATAGTGCTTAGGTTGATGATGCGAATGTAATATAATCCATGCAATACAGTGAGGGCCCCCAAAAAGTCAAGAGCAGTGGCTCTTAACCTGTGGTCCGAGGACCCCTGGGGATCCGCAAAGCCTTCTCGGGGCATCCGTGACTGCATAGAAAATAAAATATTAATATCAGATCAATAAAGTGTTTATACATGAACAAAATATTAAATTACAACTTTAAAACATTCCATAAATGTAGAGAAATTGAAATTTGAGGCTAAAAATTAAGTTTGCATCATCAGATTGATTTGTGGGAGCAGTCTAAGTGCATCAAACTGAAGATAGTAGGGACGATGAGTGGCCTCAATTGAATTTAGAAAAGCTCCAACCTTCCCATTAAAATTTATATTTCGTTTTTTTAATATATTAGTTGGTGAATTAAATAGAATATTTCATCATTTGTGTATTTGTTTGATTAATACTTTAGTACATTAGTGTGTGTATTGATTTGCGGTGAAATTAATCAAAAATGCTTAGGCAGGGTCCCCGGCTTCCAGTATTGATTCATTTTGGGTCCCTGGATTCCAATAATAATAATTCAGTGGGTGTCCCTGGATTCCAGTCTTAATTACATGGGGGTTGACACAAGTTAAAAGATTAAGCACCACTGATCCAGAGAATCATAGAATATTTATCTTCCAGGCTGATTGACATGCGCACATTTCAGACTTTCGACAGCTCCTGACCTGCTGCTACGACTGTTTTGCCAATTACATACAATATGCAAGAAATTTTTCTAGGATAGTTTTCAGAAAAGTCAATGTGCAGCGTTTCTGAGAAGGTGTTGAAAATTGGATTTTTACTTTAAAAAGGATTGGAAAATATACGCCGTGCATATATTTCTGGGAAGGAAATGTTCTGCGTTTTATATGATACTTTCATGCATCTGAAATATTGCCAACATCTGATGATCCCAGAGGGTTGTCGTTTAGCATCCGTTTGTGGTCCTGGGGCAGGTGATGAGTAATACCCCTGCATCACAGACAGTCACAGGGCCCTATTAGCTTCCTTTTTTCATTCCAGTTTCTTGCATGATATACAAATCAGCGCTGTCCCCAGCCTCCTAGCGCTGCTCCTCTTTCCATCAGCAGTGTAATATTATGACGTTAGTATTCAGCAAGTGTAAATCCTTTTCCCCTGAAAGCTATTGAAGTCCATCTAAAATGCATTCCGTGTAATATTCTGTATTGGAAAAGATAATACGATATCCCAGAGAAAATCATTTGCTATAAAAAGGCAGCCAATTTCCGAGCCCTCACAAAAAACTTGCGACTATACGGAAGTGCCATACTATTGTCCAAATTCTGGTGGGCAAAGATGTATTCTTGTCCGAAATAATTTGCAAGATGATGAGCTTGGAGTTTAAATGAAAACAGTTTAAAAAAAGAAATTATTATCCCAATCCTGGCTTGGCTTCGAAAAAAACAGGCACCGACTCCGTGGATGAAATCAAAGGTTTTCATTCACCGATAAATGCACTAAATATATATATATATATATATATATATATATATATATATATATATATAGTATCTGATCAAGGCTGCAGTGACGCAGCCGAAATGCGTCATGCTGGGAAAAGACGGAGAAATAAAGCTTTGATTTCGGAACATATTGCGCCTGAGTGGCTGAGTGGTCTTACCTGATTGTACCGCGGTGGCAGATGTTGGTTAAGGAAGTGTGGATATATATATATATATATATATATATATATATATATATATATATATATATATATATATATATATATATATATTCACTTCCAGAAACACCAAAGATAATGATGAAAACGGGACACCCAGAGCTGCAGTGTTCAAAAAGATTTATTCGGCAGATGAGAAAAGTTTCACGACGCGTTTCGCCATTACGGCTTGGTCACGCTCGTCTTGTGGCTAACATTGCCGATATTTAAGCAACACCCACTTGTGCTCATATTTACATCACATGGAAAAGCATGAAACGATGGCGGCCATCTTATAGTGTCAAACTTAGTCAATGATATCGTAATGCCTACATTCTGGAAGTGAATTTACTCAGCCAGCTGGTGGCTGCAACGGGACCGCCCGCGCCAGCTCCTCCCTTGACCAGCGGTGGTGGGGAGAATATATATATATATATATATATATATATATTTATTACTCCACAGCTCCGTCACCGCCGCCGCTCCACAGTATCCCGGGTGCTTGAAACCAGCGCTGGTGAGGCGCTTACGTATTTCTCACACACTCCTAGAAATCGGCTCCAGGGTACAAACGGCCAGCACTCCAGTGTCAGTGTTCTTAGTTCATTTTATTTCCAAACCCCCCATATATATATATATATATTTTTTTTTTTGACAAAGAGAGAAATGAATAGTGATTAAAGTAGCACAATTAAAGATCTGTGATCTGCAATGATTCCACAGTGCATTAGCCACCATGACAGAAAGTAGGGAAGTCAGATGGAAACAGAAGGCAAATAATTGTGAGATAGGGTAATATTTTCTTTTCTCGATGCTACAGTTTTTATGGTCTGATGATGCCAAATGTATAGAGAGTGAGAATAGGTGAATAGTTTGGCTCCCCAAGGGATAATACATTCATTCAAACACAGCAGCCTCTATAAGACAGGAACCTCATGCACGTTGGAAACCTTTTGTCAGATAACAGAGGATTAAACTGAAGCCCGAATAAACGCCATAAAATCTGTTCCTCGGCAGATCCGCCCCCCATGTGAGCACCACCTTATCCCCTATTACAGACTTATGCAACCTCTCCCTACAGCAGGTTATTGTACCTCGCAAATGGAAGACAGCGTGTATTAAGCCCCTTCATAAAAAAGTCACAGCAAACCCTCAGAATTTGACAAATTACAGACCTATCTCGCTGCTTCCTTTTATCTCCAAAATTCTAGAGTCCTCAGTAAATGCCCAAATATTATCATACCTTGAATCTAATCATCTGCTGGACTCCTCGCAGTCAGGCTTTCATGCCTTACATAGCACTGAGGCTGCTCTAGTGGAAGTCACAGACACTATTAAACTAGCATTAGAACAGGGATCCTCGGCCATGTTGGTACTTCTGGACCTTTCAGCTGCTTTTGAGACCATCTCCCATCAGATCTTAGTACAAAGACTTTGGGAGTTTGGTATCAGAGGTAAAGCTCTCGAGTGGCTGAAGAACTTGTCAGAACGTACAAACTTGGTCCAGTTGGGCGAGGTCACATCAGCACCCACAATTTTAGATAAGGGGGATAACACAGGGCTCAATTGTTAGCCCCACTCTATTTAATGTGTATGTGACCCCCCTGGCAAGAATTATATGATCATATGGTTTTGAAACCATCTCTTAAGCCGATGACACGCAACTGCTCATCACTATGGACCAAGACCCTACTTTGCCCAATTTTTTTTTTTTAAATGCCTACTGACAGTAGCAACATGTATGTCCAACAACTGTCTTCAACTGAACATGACTAAAACAGAGATCCTTCTGTTTGGGAAGGCACATGCAGCTTGGTCAGCCGACTGGTGGCCATCAGAGCTTGGCCCTCCAACCTATTTCTAACAAATAAGCAAAGAACCTAGGAATATTGATGATGACAAGCTCACTATGAGTGAGCATGTCAAAACAGTCAGTGGAACCTGTTTTGGCATCATGCGAGCACTTAAAAAGGTCTTTCAATGGACTCCTCTCCATGCCAGGAAGACTCTGGTACAAGCACTGATAGTGAGTCACTTGGACTACGGCAACGCCCTTCTGGTGGTTAGCAGTGAAAGCGTCCTAGCCAGGTTACAGCTGGTGCAGAACTCTGCTGCTCGCCTGATCATGAAACTTCCCCCCACCCATGCTCCCCTTCGGAGCCCTCTTTCTGCTCCCTTCACTGGCTCCCGAGTAAAGCATTTTCCCAATGTAAGAAATTGGGTTGTTGGTTAACTTGGGAGTGATCCCTAACCAAGCAGCTACCACAATCCTGGTCAGGGCAAGGCACAAGGAAACCAAAAATTAACCATTGCTCAACCCCCTGCTATCTTGGAATAGATCAGTCAGGCTTAAATTAGAGGCAAGGTGTGAAGTGTTTGTGAAACACACAAAATAGTAAAATTGTGAAAACACCACACACACAAAGAGAATGCCACATCAGAATGTAACAATAGAGCTGAATTGAATAAGGAAAAAGATACCAAAACAACAAAAATCTAACCAGTACAACCGGAGACATTGAATATTAAAGTTTTTAGTAAATATAGCACCAAAAGGCATAAAGTGCAAATTGTGGATATCTAATCACGCTGGACCAGGCTAAAGGCACAAGTTCAGGCTGACACCGATGGAGTGTGAGCCAGCTTTGGGGACCCGAT
This sequence comes from Lissotriton vulgaris, assembly GCF_964263255.1. Classification (NCBI taxonomy): domain Eukaryota; kingdom Metazoa; phylum Chordata; class Amphibia; order Caudata; family Salamandridae; genus Lissotriton; species Lissotriton vulgaris. Next base: position 1,044,390,296 of record NC_141697.1, on the reverse strand, counting down.
TAGGCTAGCTGAACACAGTACCTTAAATCCTGAAGAGCTTTTAGACTACAATGTGGAATCTGTCATCAGCGTCGTAGCTGTCGTTGATGAGAGATGTGAGGTTTTCTGCCAAGGATGCATCACGCCGCATTGGTTCCAAAGGTGATGCGGGCTGCAGTGGCAATGCAGGTGTTTGTGACAGGTCCAATCCACCAGCCATTGAAGGTACAACATGCAGCCAAAGCGATGTGCCAGTTCTGAGATACAACGAGGCTGGGGTGAGAGGGCTTGCGATGAGAAATGCGGAGTTGAGGGATGCATCACACAGTCGGGGTGATACATCAGTTCCAAATAGCTATGAGGCTGCCATGCAGAGGCCGTAGCATTCAAAGAGAGATGCTAGGGCCTGTGCCAAGGATGCATTGTGCAATGGCGGTTCCGTAGGCAAGGAGGTCAGCAGTGGCAATGCAGGTTTTTGGGATGGGTCCAATCCACGCAGCAGCGGCGATGCATCGTTTTGCCTGGGTTTGCACATGCAGTAGAGGAGATGCGTGGATTCTACTGGATCCACAGTCTGGTGGAACATCTTAGGCCCACCTCCAAGGTTCAGGACTGGGGGGGGGCACCATTTGCTAGGGTTGATTCACAGATGACAGAGGCTAGGTGCAGGAGCAAGGTTGTTGGAAACCTGTTATATCCCTGAGGCTTATAGCCCTTACAGTCACTTTGGTTTTAAGGGATGCAGTTCCAGTCCTTCTCACCAAGTCAGGAGGGCCAGTAGGTCAGTACAGCAAAGAAGGAGTCCAGCAGAGAGGCAGTTCTTCAGCAGCATAGCAATCCTTCTTTCTGGCAGAGTATCCCCAGTTCCAGAAGTGTACTGAAGAGTTGGTGTCTGACATCCATCTTTTATAACCTGGTGTCCTGGTTCTGGAAGATGTGAGAAGCTTCTAGACAGTAGCTTTGAAGTGCATGGAATTTCCTGCCACCCCAGCTCTGGATCCAAATTGGCTGGAGTGGCAATGCAAGGTTGTTAGGGCCTTTGTGTGGAAACATGACACAGTATATTCAGGTGTAAGGGGGCTCCACTTCCCTAACCTGCCAGCAGATGACCAATCTAGAACACCGAACCCTCTATTGTGTGACTTTCTGAAAGTAATTCACAACTTCTAATCGTCAGTTACACCCAGTCATGTGACACATGCCAAACTTTAGGCACAAAAAGGGCTAACAGCAGAAAAATGTCAACTTCCTAAAAGTGCAATTTTTAAAATTGTGATCAAAAACCCAACTTTAGCATAAAATATGGCTCTTCCCCACAAATCCAAAGCTGCAAAACAGGAACTGTGTATCTCTTCCCATTTAGAGATTGCACTTATAACATGTAGTGAGGTGACTCCAAAGTTAACCTACTGAAGCTATAAGCCTTGCAGTAGTAATTTCACTACCAAGACATGTAAAACTTAAAAGTACATGTCCTACTTTTAAAATACATTGCACCCTGCCCTCTGAGATGTCCAGAGACTTTCACAGGGCTGACTTATATGTATTAAAAAGGAAGGTTTGGGTCTAGCAAAAGGTTTATTTTGCCAAGTGAACATGGCAGTTTAAAGTGAACACACAGGCTATGCAACTGCATGTCTGGGACATGATTAAAGGGCTGCTTAAGTGGGTGGCACAATCAGTGCTGCAGGTCCACTAATGGCATTTAAGCTGCAGGCCCTTAGTACATGTAGAACTACTTTACTAGGGACTTACAAGTAAATTAAACAGGCCAACTGGTAAGAAGTCAATATTACAATCTTTAGAGGGAAGAGCACAAGCAATTTAGCACTGGTTAGCAGACAAAGTGTGCAGAATCCTAATACCAGCAAAAACGAGATCGGAAAAAAATGGAGGAGGAAGACAAAAAGTTAAGGGGGAGAGCATCCTAAGGCTGACAGGTCTAACATGTCCTTCCCAGCGGGAAGTAGGGAGAACTACATTCATTGGGATTTCTCTTTACCAAGGTGGGATAACCCGGATAGACGATCAGCTTTGGTATGGTCTGACCCAGGCAGGTGTTCCACTGTAAAGCCCATTCTCTATAGGGAGAGGAACCACCTCAATAGTTTAGGGCAGTCTTTGTGATGGAACTGAGACCCAGGTAATCCATGCAGAACCTAAGTTCTGGAGAGGTTCCCGGTGGGGCGACCGTGGGTTCCAGCTCCACATGGCTTGACCAAGTTGGAGGGCTCAATCACCCCTAACTCCAGCATCTTGGATACCTCCTCCTTGATACAGCTCTTTACCTTCTCTGACAACCTGTAGAACATATTTTTCACAGGTGGAATGTCTCGAGTGTCTATGTCATGTAAGCACAGGTGTGTGAGTCCAGGGGTCAGGGAGAACAGCGAAGTGAACTGCCTAGGTAACTGGCGACAGGCACTTTGCTGTTCTGAGGTCAGAGTAAGGGGAAAGTTGACACCTGCTACTGGCCCATTGTGTTCCTGGGCAGACAGGAGGTCAGGGAGAGGCTTGCGCTCCTCTTTCACTGCCTCATATGTCAACAGTAGCATGCTCCTTTCGGACCTCTCAAAGTGTGGTTTGAGGTGGTTCACGTGGAGCACCCTTAAAGAATTCCTAGGGGTCTTGAGAACCACCATGTAGGTGGACTCCCCTTCGACTTCTTCACCTCTTATGGGCCTGTCCGGCAAACCTGTAACACTTTGGTCTCCAGAGGATCCATAACCCACACCTTCTGGCCAGGTTGAAACTCTCCAGAGTGGCACCCTGGTCATACTAGAGTTCCATAACTTCTCGACTGACCTCAGTTTTGCTTTTTACCTTCATCCAGAAGTGATGCATTTGGTTGCAGAGGGCCAGCATGTAGCTGACCACATCCTGAGGGGGTTTCTTGGGAGCTTGCTCCCACCTGTCTCTCACAATGCTCAGAGGTCCCATAACAGGATGGCCATAGTGACGTTCAAAGGAGCTAAACCCTACTTCTCTCTGTGTTGCACCTGCCCTGTAGGCAAAGAGATGGCATGACAAGAAAATGTCCCACTTATGCCTCATGGGTTCAGGTAGCTCCATTATCATAGCCTTCAGGCTCTTGTTTAATCTCTCCATAAGACCATATGTTTGGGGGGTAATAGCGTGTGGGGAACTTACAAGGTACCCCACACTTATCCCACATGGACTTCATGTACGCTGCCTCTGGCAGACACTATCTCTGGAGAACCCCAAATTGATAAAAATCCCCACCAGGGCCCTGGACACCGCAGGTGCAGTCACTGATCTCAGAGGGATGGCCTCAGAGTAGCGAGAGGTGTGGTCCACCAAGACCAGGATGAACCTGTTGCCTAGAGCTTTCATGGGGTCCAAAGGTTCAATAATGTTGATGCCTACACTCTCAAAGAGAGTGCCAATGACATGACAGATAATGGGATAAGGGGAGCCTTTAGCTTTTCCCCTAACTTTCCACTGGCCTGGCAGGTGGGACAGGACCTGTAGAATGCATCGAAGGTCATCCTTATCCAGGGCCAATAGAAGTGGGCGACAAGCTTGGTGAAGGTCTTGTCCTGCCCTAGATATCCTGGCAGGCGTATGGCATGAGCCAAATCCAATAGAACGGTCAGGTAACACTGGGGGACCACCAGCATATGGGCAGCCCCCGTTTCACGAACCTTAGTCTTGCTATATTGGAGGGCATTCTTCCAATAGATCAGGTGATATCCAGAGGTTTAGTTTGCTGCCTGGACCTCAGCTGCTGCCTCAAGCCTCTATTCATCCCTGGTGGGCACACCCTTAACTTGCCAACCAGCAAACTCAGGCAGGTCACCCAGGGCAGCAATGTCCTCCCCCTGGGCATTCTCCTCAGGTGCCCTGTCAACCTTGACCGTGGGAACTTCAGGGGCTGGTTTTCCATGCCCCTTTCCCCTCACCTTTTGGCAGCAGTCTGGGCCATTATTCCAGGTCCAAATCACCCTTGACGCCCTTCCCAGGAAGCCATGACCATTTGGTCATACGAACCTATTCAGGAAATTCCACACCTCCAAGTGTGATCCAAGATCTACCTCTTTCCAGAAAGTGTGTTCCAGGTCATTGCCTAGCAGACAATCTACAAGCAGGGCAGGGCGCACAGCTACTTTTAAAGAAGCTGAGATCCCCCTCACTCAAGGGAACCAGAGCCACTGGTGTATGCTCTCACGATTGTCAGGAACTATGACCTGGTGGAACGTATTGGGGAGGACCTGCTCTACAGACATCAGCTGACACCTCGCTTTAGTCATGCTGGCTCCTTTGTCTCTCAGACCGGCCATCTGTTGCCCATTAATGGTGACCCACTTCCTATACTTAGAAATATTGGCAGGCATATAGGCTTTTGGCACAATTTCCTAATCCCTAGGTGAACTAGGGTCACCTCGGTCTGCTCCCCAAAGCCAATATTACCATGTTTAGAGGAGAGAGCACAAGCACTTTAGCACTGTTGAGCAATGGAGTGTGCTGGTCCTATTGCCTAAGATTTTTTTTTAAACTATTTGAGGAGGCGGGCAACATGTTGGGGGGAAGACCACCCTAAGGCTGACAGGTCTCTAACACTCTCCAACTCCTAAAACAGATTAGTATTTTGGGAGCCAAGGATGTGGCTGGACTAGATAGAATTCCACCAACATCAAATGAAGTTTGGTACGATTCAATTTTGATGTATTGCTATTTTATATCTGATAGCGGCAAGAAGCCTCTATGGGACACAAGTGCATCATGGAGTTAATAAATGAGGTTAATACAGGAAATACATGAGTCAAGCACTTTGTGAAAATGCAAACTTAGCAAAGCTTGAGCAACATGCTTTAATGACGCTCAGGGAGTGATATGTGGTACAATTTGAATTGTGATAGTAGGGAATAATGGTGAAAAATAATCTAGAATAGCGGGATGTTAGACTTTCACCTGGTGTATTTGTACACACTGGCTGCATTGCAGGCAGAAGAGCCTTCCAGGGATTGCTTTGTGGCAGAAATATATTTTCATCAGTCGGATTTTGTGTTGATCCAGCCTGAGCAGTTGCAATGTTCTTTTATATTAGGTGAAACGATTGCCCATTAGAGAATACTGAATTACAAAGTGTATGCAATGCGGAAAGCAGTTCTGACTGCCAATCTCTGCCCTTCGCCTTGTTTGTTTTGTAAACTGCTCAAAAAAAAGAAAAGACAATCAAATGACTTGAAAGAATGGCTCTTATACATTTAGAAACATTCTGCAAGGGCCGTAGTGCGTGTGCCTGGTGGAAGGAGGAGGTGGGGTGTAACACATCCTTCCTGAAATCGAACTAATGCTATTGGCATGCTAGATAGACAAAGCTACACCTGAACTGAGAATATTTGAGTGATGTAAGAGTAGTAATTCACAGGATCCTCTCTGGTGCTGAACTCAGGGTATCATAGAGTGATGGAGTGCGGCTGCTGGGCATTGTTATTTATTACGAAAAAAACAGGGCTGCACAGCAGACAATAAACTATTAAATTTTTTGGAGTCACTCCTGCCCCAGATCAGTCTCTTGGCACGAAGTTGTCTACTAGAAAATGCACAGAAGAAGCTGGAAGATCAGATTGAGATAATGAGAAATTAAAATAAGGTTGCTGAAAGAGCTACGTTTTAAGTTTACGTTCCAAAAGGTTTGGGGTTGCAATATTCTTTAACTGACTTTGTTGCATAATCTTGCTGTCACAATTTAGAAGGACCGGCAACCTCATGTAGCAAGTCTAATCTTCAAAGTAAGGTGTAGAAATCTATGGACTTCTCAGCTATTGTTGCTGACATATTTTAAAGTGTTTTTTGGTGACAAAACTTGCCCCCTAAACCCAGATTGCATTTTGAGAAAGTAACTAAAATGGAATTCGCTACCTAACTGGCTACCTCTCTGCGGTTCTACAAAGTGTTGAAGACCTGGCTTTATTCTACGTCCTCCGCCTACTAGTTTTGTCTTGCTTAACAGGTCTCCTAAAGGCGACATACCTCAGAGAGGTATTTGGTCTTCATAAATGTCATTCCGTTCTTTTACATGCAATCTATTAACTTTCAACACACATACATTGCAATAAGAATACTCAAAACTGGGTAGTATTATTTATTCTGCTTCACTGTTTAAAATTTCACAAATCATGTGACTGAAAGAGTGTAATTAAATGTACCAGAAAACTCTTTGATGAGCTATATGCAACTGACCTACTAATAAAGAGCCCTTGTTAAAAGATTTGAAAAAATAATAATAATAAATAAAAAAATCTGGGGTGGGAGCTGGGCGAAGAGACATCGGAAAGCAGGGCAAGCTTCTTCGAAGATGGTGTTCCATGGCCCTACTAGTCAAAGAGACAGAGGACCTGGGTTTTGAAGGCACTGAAACTGAACTGAGAAATAGCTACACCTTCCGAAGTATGTACCATTAGCAAAATCCATACATGAAGTAAACGCTGTCAAAATTACCTGTCATTTTTGGGAGAGGTCAAAAACGTTAAAATCATGTTTAGTAACTATGGATGGTATCATCTCGTACTCAAAACCTCAGATGCCTGCCCTTTCATGGACAGGTGAAGATCCTTTAAGATTCCAAGATTTTTACATTTGTAGGAGATGGTTGGACAACACCCCAATATCTCAGGCTGTATTTTTGTATGTCATATATTGAGAGATGTTTTGATTGATTTCCAGGAGTTAAGATCAGCCAACTCTTCCGCCTTATGACAATAAGCTGAGAACCATCAGCAAAACTGAAAATCGGGATGATCCAAGAATTCAGCATAGACATCCAGAGACATCATGGTGGCCCTAGCAAGCACCACAGGCACGTAGACTCAATTTTCAAATAGAGGTCATAAGTCTAATTGCTTACATTTTCCCAGAAATAAAGGATTCAGAGCAGAGTAAAACCAGAAACTAAATACAGTCTCAGGCACTGCCACATACCATTTACAGAAGGTGGGGAAGAAAATACCCTTTACTTTTTATACATTGATTCATTTGATTTTCTATGTGTGTAATGTTTACTAATGTTTAAGTCCTGGTTCTGTTTTTCAAAAAACACCTGGAATCATTCTAAAGTGGTATAATCCTGTGCATTAATACTGTGATTGATTTTTCAGACCACTGTCCCTGTGAGCTGCAAGAGATAAACGGAGGATGCGAATCTGACCCATGCTCCAGAGAGGAGGAAATCCAATTTAGCTTTCCAGCTAATCAGCTATTCTCTTCCACATTGCAGAGAGTCATCTGCCAAACACCAGGACTGCACAGCAATTCCATTAAGCAAATTGTAGAATCAGCTGGAAGTCGCCCAGCCCCACACTTCAGTCTAATGCTCATGGCTGTTTTCACGGCGCGGTGGCATAAGCAGGCACTAAGCATAGCTGTAAATATCACATTACAATTGATTTTGTTGGTTTATACATTTCTTTAAATATGAACCTCAACATATGAATTGAAATGCAGGCGAGAATGAAATAAAGAACATAATTTCACATGATGTGGTCAAAATGCACAGTTATTTACTTGATGGTGATGGAGAGGGGTGTAGAAATGACTGTAACATAATGGCGTGGTAAGTTAGAACAGTGAAAAGCTTTGGGTATTTTACTTCGCAACCTAGATCTGGTCCCTTACATTACTCAATATAGGACTGGCCAATCATGAAGCAGATAAACGCTAGCGTACGTTCTCCATAAAATTGAGGCATTTTAGTTTCCACCAAATAAGTCCACTGCCTGAGACTCTGTGGCAGGAAACGAGCCTTAAAACATCCATGGAAAATCCATACATAGCGGTAACAGGTGGACCAGGCATAGCTTGTGACACAGGCATGGCCACACTGGCTTAGTTATTTTTTAAATATGATAGAATCCTCTGGTAGTATGTCTCATGGCTCTCATCTCTGTGATGGTGCCTTGCAGTCTTTGGAATCCCTAATGTGGTGATCCCCTGGAGATTACACTATCACCAGGTTTATACTATGCACTTTAAGGCAGCCATGATGTGCCTACCAGTAGTGCACACATAAGTAGAAAGCTACATCAGTAATGTCAGGGCCATTAGCAAACCTCTGGGATCCACAATTGTCCCTGGCCATTTTATTCTGCCCTGGCTAAGCATTTGCTGCAACAGAGGGATCCCTGGACTTGTGAAAGAAGCTGAAGCAGTCCACCCTCTGCTTCCTCCGAAATGTGCTGACAGAGGGTCCAATTTAGAGAGTGGAAGAAGGATCACCATCTGACAAGAGAGAGGTAATAACCCCCGCTGACCTGGGGACTGCCGCCTGCTGCGTTTAGATGTCTCAGCCTGCCTGGCGAAAATATATTTGCCTTCAGAGGCACCACATCATCTCCTCAGAAGGCACTGAATGTTTACCTGTCACCCACCATGTTTCATGGAGTTGCTCGGAAAACCTTTTTAACAGAAAAAACTCTGTAAGTGGGAGTTTGTTTCTGTGAGAAAAAAAAACCTAATGACCCTCACAGCCTAGGACTTTTCTGTTAAGGAGATGGGGGGAGGGGGAACATTTTATCTTTTCTGTTTGGACTGCCAGGAAGAAGAAAGAAAGTGACACAATGATTCACTCTAAATAGGGCAGACGGTCTGATGTACTTAAACTCGCGGCCTCAAGTCTGTCTGGCCATTAGTGTAAGGTAGCTTCCAGTGGAGCGAACATGGGCAACACTGGCAGAAACAAGACGGTCCTTCTGACTCTAAATAGAGCGGACGCACTGTCAATATGGTGGACAGGATACTCTGTCTGAAGGGTACTCTGTCTCAAATGTGGCAAACTGTAAATCAGGCCCTTAGTCTAAGTTGGATGGTGGCTTCAGCTCTGCTCTGGAGAAGCTGTGCCCTACAGGCAATTTAAAAACGTCTTATCCCTTCAAGAATCTAATAAAAAGGACGCAACTGTTCTATAACTTATTTCCAAAAACATGATATTGTGGAACCATTGTTTTGTGCTCAACAAGTTTGGATAATTGTTCCTGCAGCCCTTATCCTGACAGAGACAACAGTACCACTGACCACACTTACATCACTCATATCAGATCATCCATATTGGATAATGTACTCACAACTGTGCATTATAAGAATATTGCAATTCACCAAGGAAGTCCATGACTATATGGTGATAAGAGGCCTACAGGCAAGTACCTTCATAAGGGCATGGAACTTTGAGGTAACTTGCAATATCCTTTTATGTATACAGCTGTTGAGTTGTAGCACAGTCACTCCTCTTTGTCTTGGGACGGTGCCTGGAGTCATGACCACTCCAGTCACAGTACGGGTGTAGAAGGGAGCTAGGCCACTGTGTGTAGCCTCTCCTCTAGCTGAGAGGCTATGTAAGGATGTACGTGTGGTTTCTGCAGTATTAACAGGATTCAAGATGCAGAAGGAAAGGGTGGACAGCCCTACCTCACTAAGAGGGTTTGCTGCTGGAACTGAGATCTCTTCTGCCACAGCAAGTTGGCAGCATGGGTAAACATTAAACTGCCAACAGAGGATATACATATGTTGGGACATCGCTACTGACTTGTAAGTGAGTGGTAATGCCATTTTCTTATTACAAATAGGTTCATTGTCAGAATAAATCTGTAAAAGGAAAATAAAGCACAACAATTTGTACTTAAATGAACCTTTCCTCCAAATTAAATATTCATTGCAAAATGTTGAGAAGCACACTCAGAACTGCTGAGCAATCTTGGCGACACTATCCCTCTGATCTGTAACTTGAACTCTGAGCTAAACGAAATGAGTCTAAAAACCTGATCTTTGTGGCCAAGGCCACCTTCTACTGAAAGAAGATCGCAGCAGGAAAAAACAGACCCAGGAAGCTCTTTGGCGTGGTCAAAACATCTACTTCTTTTACCGCCACAGAACTCGCACACAGCATTAGAAAAGGTGAAAAAAATATGTTTGTCAGCCTTTAATGTCACTACCTCATCTAAGGTTAACCCCCCGCACCCCACAAAAAAGAATTGCTCTGATTGTCCTCTCTCAACATGATCATCCCTGCCCACATCTGCCTAGGCACTTCCAAGCTATTTAGCTGCAAGACCACCCTTTTCAAAAATGACAAATCTCTGGGTTTTCTTTCACATGTTCTTGACCTTAAACACTCACACACATGCGTTAGCAAAATGTGCACAACGCCAAGGCGGGGGAATCAAGGCTGTCCTACCCATGACCAACTTCAAGATAATAGTTGAATCAACGTTCACAGTTTTAATCCGTTTCACTAAATTAATATGCTCCAATTTCCATTTTCTCCTTGTGCATACTTTTGTTCCTCAACCCTCAATCAGTGTGTAAAACATTCTAGGCCTGATGTAGGTCACCAAATACCGGTCGGTAACGGCCGAATTCGGCCGTTACCGACCAGTATTTGGTGATTGAGATGTAGGGGCCATTATTTTACAGAATCAGTAAATTAAACAAATCAGTAAATTTACCGATTCTGTAAAATACTGAATCGGTAATTTTACCGATTCGGTAAATCCCAGATGTAGGTAGCACTGTTTACAGTGCTACAGGCCTTCAGAATTCGGTATTTTATCACCCAATACAATTGGGTGGTAAAATACCGAATTCAGGTGTACATGCACATCTGTGCATGTACACCTGTGCCATGTGACACACAGACATGCCCATAGGGCATGTATGTGTGCCACATGGTACACAAGCCTGGAATTGGGGTGCTACAGGGTGACACCCCGTTCACCCTTGCAGGATTCGGTATTTACCGATTCGGTAAATACCAAATCGGTATTTCCCATTGATTCCTATGGGCTTCAAGGCCCATAGGAATCAATAGGAAATACCGATTCGGTATTTACCGAATCGGTAAATACCGAATCTTACAGATTCGGTAATTCTAAAATAAGAATTACCTACATCTGCCCCCTTCCTATTTACCTACTCTTAAATACCGAATCGGTATGATTCGGTATTTAAGAGTAGGTAAATAGGAATTACCTACATCGGGTCCTCTGTGCCTTCCTCCTTGATGCATCATTACCTACCCTACCACTTGCTGGCTCCGTTTATTAATAAATGTGGTAAACCATCATGCAAGCTAGGCAACACATTGCCACATAATATAGCATTATAACGTGCTGCTGAGGGTTTAACGGTTGTTAATGTCCCTGAACCGGACTTATAGGTCCAAGCCGGAGGCAAGGGCTGATAATAAGTGTAAAGATGCAAACAGTCTAGTCCAAAAGATAATACCTTTATTGGTATAAGATTGCTTGAGATACAGGCGAGAGCCAGGTGAGACGCTTTCAAGGCAAGTGCTCCAATTCAACTGACTCCCCATAAAACACTACATCATCATGCATGCATGTACATTCTAACCATGCCCCAGCACAAGCATTAAAGAAACATCGTACAATATTGATAACAATACAACACATCCCCCCTTATAACAAAAGAAAAGAATAATAGTAGAGAAAAGGTGGAAGAAAAAAAACAAGGTTAAAGAAAATAAAAGAACAAAAACAAAAGAAAGAAAAACGTATTAAATTACATAACATATCCTTTTAACCAAGCAGGTAAAACTCTAGTTCTTTTCCCATGAGCAGCATCAACAACATCAGAGTTGTAACTTTCCCCATGAGAAGCTTCAACAGTATCAGAATATCAATCTCCCATCCTCCCCCCCCCCCTCACAGGAAGAAGAAGAAGAAGCACCCTCCACAAAGGTATCTCCCACATTTACTTCATTGCTAGCAAGTTGAGATTGCAAACAGCTATTTTCAAAATGATCCTCAACCCAGACAAAATTATTCTGATTGTCAATTCCTTGTGAATTACTAATACTGTTATGTTCAGGATTAATGGCAATACTCTTAAGATTCCATACTCTACCATCACTCAGCCTCACCGAATTCCTCAAAACTTCTACCACTTGTTGATAGATCAAAACGACTTTCACCTTTAGGTACTTTAAAAGGCTTTTTGACGCATACCCAATCACCTACATTAATTTCAACATCCTTGGTGCCATGATGTTTGTCATAAAACTCTTTGTTTTTAGCATGAACCAAATCTAAATCCCCTTTAACCTCCACCGGAGACCATTGTGTAACCTTTCCATCCAAAAGCCATCCAGGATTGACCTTACACCTGGGTAATCTGCCCCTCATCATTACAAAAGGAGATAATCCTGTACTGTTTTGCGACGTTATTCTGTAAGACCACACAGCTTTTTGCACCTGAATCTTCCATTCCAAATTCTTGTTAACTGCCACCTGGATAATTCCCTTAATTATCCTATTAAATCTCTCCACTGTGCCATTTCCACTTGGATTATACAAAGCCGTGGACCTATGTCTGACACCACATTTCTCAAAGTAACTTTTCGCTAAGTTTGACATGAATTGTACCCCATTGTCTGTCAAGATACAGACTGGTAAACCTTCCATAATAAAGATGTTATCTAAAAACTTGAGCACCGTATGTGTCAATTCTATCCACAAATTTCACAATGGGCCATTTAGTGAATAAATCTATAGCCACCAAACCAAATTCCTTCAAATCTCCAATGGGTCCAAAAATATCCACCGCTACAGTATCCCAAGGAAGATCAGGAACTAACCCTTCACTCATACTTGGTTTCAAAGTTTTGAGAGTTTTGTCCGCAGAATTACAAACATTACAACTCCTCACAAAATTCTCTTTGTCCCTATCAATTCCTGGCCACCAAAACATATTTTTCACCATTAATTTACTTCTTACAATGCCAAAATGCCCCTCATGACACAGTTCTAAAAGCTTCTTTCTCAGGGAAACAGGAGGAACTACCCTATCACCCCTAAAGAGTATATCCTTCTCAAGGGATAATTCCAACCTGACCTCCCAAAAAGCACACAAATCGCCCTTCACAAAATTCTTTTTAGGCCAACCTTTGCAAATGTAAGACATAACTTCTTTCAAAATCTGATCTTTGTCTTGTTCCTCCAACCATTGCTGATTACTGATAGCAGATGCACCAGAATCATGCTCCAGAGCTACACTAAAATTACCCCAAGGGTCATCAACACATTCTTCAAGCGGAGATGGTAACCTAGATAAAAAGTCTGCAATGATATTTTCTCTCCCAGGTAAATAAACCATCTTATAAATGTACTCTTTCATACGCATCGACAGTCTCGTAAGCCTTGCCGAGGCACCTGAAATACCTTCACATGACAAGATTTTAATCAATGGCCGATAATCAGTTTGAATGACAACAGGATTCCCCCATACAAAAGCTCTAAAATGTTCTAAGGTCCATGCGCAAGCCAACGCTTCTCTCTCAATAATGGGATACCTGCCTTCAGCAGGAGACAATGCCCTAGATGCAAACAAAATTATACGTTCCATTCCATCCAACTCCTTCTGTGATAACACCGCACCCAAACCCTTATCACTGGCATCAGTGGTCAACAAACAATCCATATTGGGATCAAAACTCCCCAACGCATTCACATTCTGCAACTCTCCCTTAATCTGTGCAAATTCATCCTCACAATTCTTAGTCCATTCAAACTTCGCATTTCTCTTTAACAGATTGCGAATATTAAAAATCTTAGAAGCATAATTATTTATAAACTTTGCACAATATTCAGCCATGCCAAGGAACGCTCTTACTTCCTCTTTAGTGCTGGGTGCAGTGGAATTTACAATACTTTCTATCAATGCAGGCTTTGGTCTAACACCCTCCTCACTGATAATGTGGCCCAAATAAGACACACTTCTTTGACCAAATTTGCATTTAGACAATTCAACCGTCAATCCCGCCACTTGTAATGTACCAAGAACTTGTTTTAGTTTAGAGTCATGTTCCATCTTGTTTGCTGCTGCCACCAAAATATTGTCTTGAAAGAAGGAAACCATATCCATTTCCCCAAATAATCTGTGCATCAAACGTTGGAATACAGCCGCAGCTGACGACAACCCGAACGGCATTCGTCTAAATTGGTAGCAACCAAATGGTGTGCCAGGAGTCTCCTAGATTCGGGCTCCAACTCTAACTGGTGGTAAGCAGCAGAGAGATCGATTATTGAGAACCATGTGGCACCCCTTAATAAAGATACCATTTCATAAATCTTAGGCAATGGAAACCTTTCAATTATGATATTATTGTTCAAATGGCGAAGATCAATGCAGAGCAGAATCTTGCCATTGGGTTTCCGTGCGACTACAATCAGAGAAATCCACTCCGATGTTTCCACTTCCTCAATTATTCCTTTGGTCAGTAATCCTTGCAATTCCTTCTTAACTTCTTCTCTAATTAACATGGGGACAGGCCTTACTTTATGCACCTTAGGTTCTGCATTAGCCTTCAAGACAATCCTGTGTTCGAACCCCTTTAACATTCCCAATTCTTTTCCAAAAACTTCTGGAACATTTTTTACACATTTCATCACCCAACTTGCTGCATTCGTCCAAAATCAAAACTTTCACTACACTATTTGGGTCCAATATTATATTCAAATTCTTTTGATCAATTTTGCCACATATAACTTCCCTCTAGTGGTCCTCCCTTTAAATATAAAGATAAGCCATCTGAAACCCAACATTTCAATTCTTTGACCAGTGTAACTCACAGGGCAGACATCAGATACATTCAAACGGCCTTCAATTTTTTCCATGAACTTCTTTTTCCAAACTTCCTCATTAGCAATGGTGTATGGAGAGCCCGAATCAGCGTAGACTTCTACGACGACTCCACCTAAGGATATTTCACTAATCGGTTTGCCTTGCAAAGAACTTTCAGTGATATTAATAACATAGTTCCCCCTTACATTTTTAATACACTCATCCTCTACCATGTCCTCATCCATCATACCACCATCCTCATCCCAAATGTACTTTACATTACTGCGCCTACGGCACATTTTACTAAAATGGCCTATAAGCCCACAAATTCCACACTTCTTCTTTAACGCTGGGCAATTCCTACTAAAAGCCAAATGTTCCTTGCTGTCGCATCGATAACATCTTCTCTCCTCCATTTTCCCATCTTTAGATTGATATTTTGTGGGTTGGGTTGTCCACTTCCCTTGCTGCTGATACGTGACTTGTGGTTGAATTTTGAAAAAAGCCCCCAATGTTTTAACTGGATCCACCTCCTTAATAATAGTAGCACATCTGCCGGACATTTCTGACTTTCTCATAATTGCCATTACGTCTTCTAAAGGTGCATCACCATTCACCCACAATCGATCCTGTAATGACAAATTATTGTTGTGCATAACCAACTGGTCACGTATCAAGTCATCGTGTAGGCCTCCAAATTTGCAGTCAATAGCTAGCTTCTTTAAGTCATCAACCCAATCATCAACTGTCTCCTCTTTTGTCTGTTTCCTTTGGAAAAACTTATGTGTAATGACTCCAATACAGACCTTTGGAGCAAAATATTTATCCATATCCTTAAGCGTATTCTCAAACACATCCAAATCTGGATTCACTTCTTTACTCATACGTGAATGTGTTTTTAATCCAATAGGCCCCAAAGAATGTAACAGAATTTTCTTCTTTTGCTCTGCTTTCATCTTTTTAGCTTTGTCAATAGCTTCAATATAATTAGTGAAATACTCTTTCCACTCAATCCATTTAATGGCAGGTTGTGAGCCTGTAGCCCAAAATGGCTCTGGAGCGCTAATAGAAAAATGTTGTTGAGCCATGTCTTTCACCTTGTTTATACTGCAATCACCTTCTTCCATATACAATATAAATATAGATATGAAAAATAGTCTTCTTCCTCCTTTTTTTTTTAATACTTAAACAACCAAAATAGCTTTCCCGACCCCCTCACCTGTAACCTGTATGAATATTATTGACAGCAAGTTAGAAGATTAAAGAAAAAACATCATCCATGAACTACCCTAACCAACATGGCAGCGGTAGTCATGGTGATACAACAGCCAATCAGAGTCCATAACGCCAGCATAAAGGGATCCCACGTCGGTAGTCCTTCCTCTTTCTTCATTGCTGCCGCGTCAAAGATAAGTCGTTAGTTCCTCATACTTATTCTTGTGGCGTGGCAGTGGTATTTCGTAATTGTTGACAGCGTATTTGATTGTTTGATTATTATCCTTTTGAAGGCTATATTGTTGTTGTTGACGCGGTAGGCACTTTGGCCCGAGTGTCTTTGTTGTGCGTGTGCGCGGTCTGTAGCGTCGTCTCCGTCAGACGCTGATCGGCTTTTTCCTCAGCGCTTCATGCATTTGAGGAGAACACGCGCTGAGGCATAAGCGCTTCGTGTTTCTTTCTGTTTGCCTCGTTCCCCACACTGACGCTGCTTGTGGCAGCAGGAAGATCGTGTGACTGCATTTTCTTTGACAAAAATTAAAAAACTGTATTTTTCAAGTCAGTCACTTTTTGGCAATTTTAGTCTTACAATTTTACTCTGAAATTGTTTGTGGGTACCTGTGTGGGGAACCACCCCTTTTTATATAGATTGGGGCGTATTTCTGTGTATGGGTGCCCGATCATCTGCACAAATGCAGACTCGTCAGGAACTAGAGGGTATGCCTGTTGAATCTGAACAGCCTCCTCAGCCCTTATTGCGCCCTCCTGTAGAGGTTGACAGACTCCTGTCTTCGGCTATCGCCCAGGCTCTGGCACCTCTACAGGATAGTGTCAATAAACTGTCAGCCCATGTTTTTAAATCTGGCTCAGGTGTTTTTGGGGACAGTGGGGCTGGGCCCAGTGGTGTACTTTCTGTACCTCCACGCACGGCCAGAAAGCGTGACGGGGGGCACCTGGAAGGCTTCAGTAAACTTGCTGAGGTCTTCCATAAGAGTGTGCGCACGCTAAGAAGCGCACCCTTCCGGGGGGACGACTCAACCGGGAATATTGGTGGTACTTCCACCCAAGACCTTGACCCGGAAGAAGGGTTTCCCCTTGAGGGAGTGGATGACGAGGAAGACTTTGATGAAGAAGATGATGATGCATCTTCTGAGGATATGTCTGACATTAGTAGGTCTTGGCGCCCTAAATCTAATGTCTCTGAGTGTGGTGAAGGTGACTTTGTGGCACCGGATATGTTTGATCCTAATTCTATTTATAGACCACGCTCCTCGGAGTGGGTCCCTGAAAAATCTACGGCTGATTATGTGGCCGCTAAACTTAGACAGCCCCTTTCTCAGGATGTCAGACTACGCTTACGCTCTGAGTGTCCTCGCCCTTCTCTTCCCAATAGAGTGGCAGCCACTCCGGAAATTGACCCGAAGTTGTGTACTTTTTTCGCTAAGTATGTTAAAGATCCTAAGAAGGGAATTGACAGGTCTTGGAAGGCTTGTCAAGACAAGCTGTTGGATGTGGTCGGACCTCTAACAAAAATCATTGAGCTTGCCCAACGCTCTAAGGAATCAGGTATGCCTCTACCAGTGGACGACGTGGCAGGCTGGGCACAGAGGGCAGTTTGTCTCCTTGGCAACGCCAACTGTGCTCTCTCTGCGGAGCGTCGTAGGTCTCTTTTGCTTAAGATTGACCCGAAACTGGGTGAATTATCCTCTTCAGAAGCAGGTTCAGTAGCGCAGGGTACTTTGTTTGGTGATCCCTTTGTCAAGGAACTTGGCAAATTTGTGGCTACTTTTTCTGCCTTGGACAAGGCCCAAGCTTCAATGAAGAAAATGTTCCCTAAAAAGGTTTTTGGCGGGGCCGGCAGAGGCAGGGGTCGCTCTTACGGCCGCCAGTACCAACAAGGCCCCAATAGAGGTCAGTTCAAAAGGAACAACGGATGGAACGACGGACGTCAAGGTTCCTTTTATCCTTCCCATGGAGGCAGAGGTCAGGGCAGAGGACGTGGTGGCAACCAGTTCAACGCCAAAGGATTCAACTGTGAGTTTTTCCATCATTTCTCCAGTACGTCTGGGGGGAAGAATTGCTCTATTTCTTCAGGCCTGGTTACATCTCACGTCAGACCCTTGGGTTCTGGAAACGGTCCAAGGCTTTCATATAGAGTTTTACGGCTCCCCTGTTCAACTCTCACGTCCTTGACCGTTGGTTTTTTCTCTCGCAGACCAAGAACTTATAGACGTGGAAGTTCATGCTATGTTGCAAAAAGGCGCTATCTCTCTTTCCTCTCTTCATCCAAACGGCTTTCTCAGCAACATCTTTCTGGTCGAGAAAAAAGAGAAAGAGTTCAGACCAGTCATCAATCTCCGTTCGTTCAACGAATTGCTCATTTACAGACACTTCAAGATGGAGGGCATCCATCTATTGAGGGACCTCCTTCTGCAGAACGATTGGTTGGTACGTTTGGATCTGAAGGATGCATATCTCTCAGTTCCGATTTACCCTCCACATCGCCGTTTCCTACAGTTCATGTGGAGAGATCAGATCTACGAGTTTCTTACTCTCCCCTTTGGTCTTTCCTCAGCACCTTGGTGCTTTACCAAACTCCTACGTCCTGTAGGGGAACATCTTCGCACCATGGGTTTTCGTCTGATAATTTACTTGGACGACATTCTTTTAATGAATCAATCCAAGGATCTCCTCCTCCATCAACTTCAGGTGACCATAACTACTCTTCAATCTCTGGGGTTCATCATCAACGCCCAGAAATCAGAGCTCATCCCTCAGCAGGAAATGACTTTTCTGGGATTTCTGATAAAGACTACGGATGCGACGTTACATCTTCCTTCTCAAAAGATCTCCAAGATCAAGAAGGAGATTCGAAAAGTCCTCCGTCGGGACCGGATTTCTCTCCGTGTCCTGGCCAGGATAGTGGGCTTACTATCCTCGTCGATTCAGGCCATTTTTCCAGGCCCACTTCACTACAGAGCTCTCCAAAGACTCAAAGCGTTCCATCTCCGCAAAGGCCTCACTTATTCGGAACTCATTTCTTTATCCACGGAGGCCAGATCGGAGCTCCTTTGGTGGTTGGATCACATGGAGGCGTGGAACGGGAAGGCGATTTTCGGATCCCGCCCGGATCTTGTGATCGAGTCGGATGCCAGCCGCCAAGGATGGGGAGCCCGGTGCGGCTCCCTTTCGGTGGGAGGCAGATGGACGGAGGAGGAACTTCATCTCCACATCAATTGCTTGGAACTCCTTGCGGGTTCGTTTGCCATCCGCTCGTTCACGACGAACAAAGTCTCTTGTTGTGTCCTCCTTCGGATGGACAACACGACTGCGGTCAGGTATATCAATGGCCTGGGCGGCACCCACTCCAAAGTCCTAGCGGATCTAGCGAAGGACTTCTGGAACTATTGTCTTGTTCGCCAGATTTCGGTCTTGGCAGAGTATCTTCCCGGCGAACTGAATTCTGTGGCGGATTGGCAATCCAGGAATTTCCGGGATGCCAGCGATTGGAAGCTGGATCATGCGGTCTTTCAAATGATCTCAGAGCTTTGGGGCCTTCCTAAATTGGACTTGTTTGCGTCCAGATGGAACGCCCAACTTCCCAGGTTCTACAGCTGGAAACCGGATCCGGGTGCGGAAGCAGTGGATGCCTTCCTACAGGACTGGACCCGGTTTCCAGCTTACGCTTTTCCCCCGTTCCTATTCATTCAAAGGGTAGCAGCCCAGGTCCGCAGACAACGAGCTTCTCTCATATTGATCACTCCTATATGGAAAGCTCAATGCTGGTTCCCTTCTCTTCTGGAATTATCTTGGGACAGTCCTATTCCCCTTATCTGATCTCATTTTGACGGATCCATTGGGACATCCACACCCTCTGGTTCTCCAAGGCCATCTACGTCTTATGGCTTGGAGGATTTCAGGAGACGTTGGTCTAACGACTCACTTTCGAAAGACGCTGAACTCCTCATTCAGCGAGCTTGGGCCCCGAGTACCACCAAGCGATACCGATCTGCCTGGAACAGATGGGTTCGTTGGTGTGTGGCAAAACACTTGGAGACCGTGGGCTCTCCTGTGACTGAAGTAATTAATTTCCTTGCTAGGCTTTTTCAAGACAAACTTGCTTATTGTACCATCAATTCCTTCAGATCAGCAATTTCTGCGGGTCATGCCCTGGTGGATGGTTCTCCGGTGGGAGAGCATCCTTGGGTTTGCAAACTTCTCAAGGGTATTCGACTGTCGCGTCCTCCTGAGCCGCATTATTCTGGTCTTTGGGACGTTAATGTGGTTTTACGCTTCCTTCTTTCTTGGCAGGATAACGAATACCTTTCACGCAAGGAGCTTTTGGCTAAATTGGCTATTCTCCTTTGTCTCGTTTCTTGCAAAAGGGCTTCTGATGTTCGCGCTCTTGATGTTTCTGCCAGAGTTTTTACCCCGGAAGGTGTTACTTTTACTGTCTCTAGACGAACAAAGTGTAATTCCAGGTCAGTATCTTATCCAGCCTTTCCTGAGTCACCTAAACTTTGTGTTGTTCGTTGTCTAAAGACTTATGAAGATGTAACTTTGGAATTTCGTCCCCCGGGCGAAAGACAATTACTAATTGCGATTAAGAAGCCTTTCAAAGCGGTTTCTTCTCCCACCATTGCCAGATGGGTCCGGTGGATTATGTCGGAGGCTGGAATTGATATTTCAAATTTTGGCGCTCACTCCACTAGAGGCGCCATGGCTTCCAAGGCTGTCCAGGTTGGGGGCAGATTGGAAGATATCATGAATGCAGCGGATTGGTCTTCGGATTCAACTTTTAAGAAGTTTTATTTTAAACCAATCCATGAGGCGACATCTTTGGTGGTGAGTAAGCTTTAAACAAGCAAAATCCTCGCCTCCGCTTCCTGACATAGAATGAGAAATTTCCTAGTTCACACAAAGGAAAGTTTCAATTCTATTAAGGACGCGGAGGCGAGGATTTTCCCACCCTGGCTTTTTCCAGCCTTCCCTCCCGATCCTATGCAATCCAAGCTTAGTTCTCCATTCGAGGGAAGTATTTTTTCCTTTTTTATAAATGATGTGTTCATTGACTGATATGTTTTATTGCATATTTACTGATTCTATTGCAATTAGTTTTGCCCTCTTCCATTGCAATGTGTAAGATGCTTCAGCATTGTTCTGGACGAGATATTATTATCTTTTCTCTTCCCTAGGCTCCGATCAGAAAACGGACTGAAGGGTAGGAGACTTCTTTTCACTGGCAGCAGCGAAAGAGGAAGGTCTACCGACGTGGGATCCCTTTATGCTGGCGTTATGGACTCTGATTGGCTGTTGTATCACCATGACTACCGCTGCCATGTTGGTCAGGGTAGTTCATGGATGATGTGTTTTTCTTTAATCTTCTAACTTGCTGTCAATAAAAATGAAGAAAGGACTAGCAAAATCCTCACCTCCGTGTCCTTAATAGAATTGAAACTTTCCTTTGTGTGAACTAGGAAATTTCTCATTCACTATGTACCGGTAACTCTGCTCGTAAATCTCCTTCGATGCCCCCAAAATGACCGCCACGCAAAGGTCACGCTGCGTGACCCCGCGTCTTGACGCTCTGACGCTCTGTTTCCTGACAGAGATCGAACACTGAACTTCAGATGGACATCACAGGCAGGCAGCACGCTTCTGGTGTTGAGGGAGGAATCCACAAGTCACAGGCAGCATGCACGGAATTCCGCTGCTGCTCAAAAAATGCAGCTGAATGCGGAGATCCCCAACAGTCACTTTCCTTGTGCCACAACACAGGTAATCTTACCCGAGTGGATAAACATTAGTCTTAAGGATGGGCGGAAAATCCGTTTCGCTCGCGGATTTTCAGTAAATTCGCAATCCGCGAGATTCGCGAATCTCCCGCAAAATCCGCAAATCCGCGAGCAGCGGATTTTGCTCGCACTGCTTGCACTGTTCGCGTGAGTTCGCGGCTTCCCAGTACAACTTCGCGCCCCGCGAATAAGTGCAAAATTGCAGAAATACGATCTTAGCAAAACTGAAACTACTTACCAGGTTCAAAAGTTCAGGCTCATCATTAGTAGCCATTTCCTGTAGTGCTTCCTGAGGGGCCCCTCCAGAGTTCAGTTGCCAGTTGCAACTATTATGTGACCCTGCTCTGAACCTCAGAATAGTTACACATATGCCACAAAGGTCCTGAATTACAGCTAAGGGAGACAAGCAGGAGCCAGGCTGGAAGTTCAAATCCATTAATCAGCCCCTAATTCATTATTGTCAGTTGGGGCAGGGCAGGTGTTGTAACTAATTTTGCAACAATGAAAGCACTTAGCAAGTACAAAAGATCACTAATCAGGAAGCACTAAGGAAGCAGGTGCCAGCTAAAAAAATATTCTGTGACACATTAATCAGCCCCAAATTAATTCAGGTCACTTGAGGCAGGGAAGGTGTGCTTGCGTTGCCACAATAATGTACACTGACTGGACAACCAGAGGGTGCTGTGATGAAACAGAGGGTGGCATGGGTGGGCCAGAGGGTGGCATTAGTAGTCAGAGAGTGGCAGTGGTGACAGAAAGTGGCAGTGATGAAGAAGAGTGTCCCAAACAGGCTGGACACGTAGAAACAACAAGTTCGCGAAACTTGCGACCCGACAGGTAAGTTCGCAATTTGCGAAAGTGTACAAAACCCTCGCGAACTGGCAGAAACCCGCGCAAACACAAAAAAAAAAAAATCCGCAAATTCGCGAACGCGAGATTCGCAAAATTCGCCCATGCTTAATTAGTCTTCCTTCTCCGACCACTCCCTCTAAGAGCATTACAGCCAGGGACTGTGCATTTCCTTCGTCTTCTTTTCTTTCTTTTAAAAAAAATAAAAAATAAATTTACACCGAGTGGTGAAACGAACTCCCAAACACGGAAAAAAAAATATAGTCACCAATTTGAAAATGTCCGAGCCGGTCCGATCCCTTCCGTCGCCAATTGTAAAGATGCAAAAAGTCTACTCCAAAAGATAATACCTTTATTGGTATAAGATAGCTTGAGATACAGGCGAGAGCCAGGTGAGACGCTTTCAAGGCAAGTGCTCCAATTCAACTGACTCCCCATAGAACACTACATCATCATGCATGCATGTACATTCTAACCATGTCCCAGCACGAGCATTAAAGAAACATCGTACAATAATGATAACAATACAACAATAAGGGCAAAGGATATTAATAACTAGAATAATCCAAGCAAGAAGGACTGTAATGGTAATAGAATATTCCACCCAATGAGGGTAGAACGTTCTAAATTAAAAAGCAAGAAACAAAGCCAAGCATTGAAATGTTGGAATGTTGAAGCCAAAAGTCTGTACGAGCCATTATTAGGCCCAAGCCGCTCCATTGTCTTCAATTGACTCTCAACATTCCGATGTTCTATTTACAGATCTACTTTTCAACCCCCTAGCTCCTTCTTTACCTCCCCTGAGAGGGACATGCACAATCGTTCTACCCATAATCTCTTCTCTATTTGATTTTGTCTCCTAAGAAGACAGTTTGCTTCACCTCCCTGCTATTTTCAGGGAAGTTGTGTATTTATTTTTTTATTTTAGAACAAGAGAACTGTGGAGCTTTGCATGAGCCTAGGACTCCCCATCACCCACACTTTTATCCATCTGGGCTGCTCTCAGCTACCAAGCTCGGAGCATGTGTGTGCAGCCACGAGATCAGTTTAATTGGAGCCCCACTAGTATGCTAAAACAACTCAAGGCTGCAAGCAAACTCTTCGAGAAGGCATGTTGTATGATGTGCCCAGCACTGACCGCAGTCAGGTGGCTTCCCTTTTATACAATTAGATCATTTGACTTTGCCAGCAACTAGTCGAACCTCTAATTATTCTAAAAAATAAAAGATTCTATTATTCTCTTGGAATATGGTAAGAGGGCATAAGTGCAACATATCCAAAGAGCTTATGTTTTTCCTGGCCATAATAAAGGCAGGCCATAAACTAGATGACAACCCTTTGCAGGACTATGGTACTAATTTTAATAAGCATTGGCAAAGCAGTCTGCCTGGCTTTAAGGTGCCGATGCATGTATACACAGGCACTCACAAATGCTGTTTACATCTGTTGTATGCACAAATACTGTTTAACGCATGAAAGCCAGCACTGTTGCTATTTACCAATGCTGGGGAATTGGGAAATAGCAATCCATCTCGGCTCCCGGCTCCGGCGCTGCTCGGGAGCTTGGTTTGGCGGTTCCCCAGTGGCCCGGGGGCTGTTTTCGGCACCCATAGGAAGCGGAAGGTGCAGGGCACCTGCGGGGCTGCTCCGATCGCCCCGGGTGCCGCTGTAGCGGCTGGATCTGTGAGGAGACGCGAGGAGAGGACGGCCGCGGGCAAAATGGCGGCCGGAGCCCTGATGAGAGCGCCGATGACCTCAACTCTCTGTGGGAGGTACGCTTGACGCGCGAAATCTGAGGGACGCAGGGGCTGCCTCTAGTTGAGGATAGTCTCCGGGGCCTCTGTAGCGGCAAGACACCGGGGGCGGCCCAGGTTACAATCTGCCTTCCCACGCCTGCCTGACCTTAAAATGGCGGCCGGGTGTGACTTGTAACTATCGGTCGGCGCCTCTACTTGACCATCTGGCCTCAGCGCTCACTGCCTCTCCCATAGGCGACCCCGCAAGCTCTCTCTGTGTCTCATACCTGCGGGGGTGAGCCCTCTTCAAGGATCCCTGGCAGTGACCCTCGCCTGCATCTACCCCAACGATCTACCGGACATTTGCAGTGCCTTATTGTGAGGTGCCCACCCGACGACAACAACCCGGGAGGTAAGGTCGCTGGCTGCTCGCTGATTCATAGCGGAGCCTCCCGCTAACATACCTGGGCAGGGGGTGCACAACTGGCCCCTAGTGCTGCGGTGGCTCCCCCTCGCACCACCCTCCTTGCAACTCGCCTGGACCTAAGATGGCGGCCGCCAGTGACCGCAGAGCGAAAATAGCCGCCACGCGGGGCCTGCTCTTAACATGCCTGGGCAGCGCCCCATGGCCAACGCGTGACCGCACCAACACCTCCACCACCTTGCGCACTCTCACGCCCACCGAGCCGGATGACCGCAGGCTCTCCAAGATGGCGACGCACCTGCGGCTGGCCTCCAACTTCATCTCCCACCTGGGCTTCCACCTTCTCTCCTGGACTTCTTGTCTTTTGTTCTGTCCTGACCGACACCCTGCTGCTGTGGTCAGACAGTTTCTCTGGACTCTAGCCCTCCTCCCACTCCCTCATCCTTAACCCTTTTCCCCGTGGATGATCCTCAAATGTTTCTTCCCTTTGCTTCATCTCCCACCTGGGCTCCCACCTTCTCTCCTGGACTTCTGGACTTTTGTTCTGTCCTGACCGACACTTTGCTGCTGTTTTCGGACAGTTTCTCTGGACTCTAGCCCTCCTACCATGCCCTTGGCCTTAACCCTTTTCCCCGTGGATGATCCTCAAATGTTTCCTCCCTGTTGTGCTTCCCCTTCTCTCCATACCCTTG
The DNA here is from genome assembly GCF_964263255.1 of Lissotriton vulgaris. Taxonomy (NCBI): domain Eukaryota; kingdom Metazoa; phylum Chordata; class Amphibia; order Caudata; family Salamandridae; genus Lissotriton; species Lissotriton vulgaris. Next base: position 1,044,365,014 of record NC_141697.1, on the reverse strand, counting down.
CATCCCTCCCACCCTCCCTTTGTGCTGTGACTGCATCTACACTTATGGAACTCTGCTCTTTGACTTATTGTAATAACTCTAATTAATGGTATTTGCTTTAGACCTTGCACCATATACCATTCCTATGTGACTCTTAGAGCTTATCCAGTCATATCCCCTCCCTATGTATATAGAGATAACTCTAATCACTAGTGTATGCAGTAGACCTTTGACCGATTCAATAATGCTAAGCTTTGGTATTCGCTGAAGACCCTACACCATATACCACTCCTATGCGTCTCCTAGAGTTTAACCAGTCATATCCCTTCCTATGTGTATGCAGTTGACTCTTATCACTAGTGTTTGCAGTGGACCTCTGTACTCTCTACCACCCCTATGTGACCCTTAGAGTGTTTCCAGTCATATCCCTCCTGTGTAGATAGAAGATAACTCTAATGACTAGTATCCTATGTGATTCTTAGATTGTATCCATGTGTATCCCCTCCCTGTGTTTAGAGTTATAGCTGTAACGACTAGTCGCCTGTGTGACTGTTGGAATATAGCCAGGTGTATCCCTTCCCCCGTGTGAAGAGATAACCCTACTCACTAGAACAAAAAGAAACGTGCTCCTGAAATGTGTAACATAACTGATTCTATGTAAAGTGCTTTGATAACATGTAACGGAACTGGTGCTATGTAAAGCGCTTTGATAACCTAATCGGTTCAAGTTCCTGAAATGTGTAACGTAACTGATTCTATGTAAACTGCTGTGATAACATGTAACGGAACTGGTGCTATGTAAAGCGCTCTGATAACCTAATCGGTTCATGTTCGCGCTATAGAAAACTCTAAAAATAAATAAATAAGATTCCTTTCTGAATAGAAGGCATGTGTGAAATAAAGAGTGTGTGGATTTGGTGTACTTTTTTTTTTCTGTAATTTTTTATTGTAGTAAAATATATATTCGCATGGAGATATAGAGAGGATAGAGAAGAAGAGGAAGAAGAAGAAAGGAGCGTTGCATGTTACATTCCTGTTGTATGCACAGAGACAGGCAAGGTGCACAGCGTCTACATACTCTGTGCCTAGTTTCGCCGCCTATGGGGGTTTGTGCGATGATAGGTAGTTGTCTAGGGAACCCCAAATATTTGACTGCCTGTGTGTTTTGGGTGAGTGTGTCGCTGTAATGTTGTCAGCCCCTCGTAGGAAGGTGATCCAGTTGAGCCATCAGGTCTAAAATTGTCACACATGTTTTTCCACTGAAGCATTTTCTGGAAGGTGGAAAGAGGCGCCAAATAACTATTGAGAAGAGGTGAGAGCCTTTTACTCCTGTGGGTGGAGCCAAGCCCACTCCATGTATATTTGAAAGAACTGGTAAAAATATGGCTCACAGGCAGCTGGACAATCAAGCCAGATCTAAACACGACAATGCCACACCAGATTTCAAATTCCAATCCTGAATGAGGAAGTAAGTTTCTGGAAAACTGTAAAATTGTGATGTATCCCAAAAAGAGGTGCATTATTCGTTGCTCGGTCACACACCATTTATAAAGTAAACACAAATAAGGCATAGAAATATACTATTTTTAAAGCTATTTTCACAGCTATCTGAACATACACCCCGTAATTTTGTGTATCCTAAAATATCAGTAAATGCATGCAGGTGTAGAGCCTAAATCTACTATGCAGAGGTTTTTAATTATTATTTTTGTAGCCAGGCTGTTTTCCAGTGTTCTGAATACAGAGCTGGTGATGCCAAAGTTGTGGCAGCGGTATTTTCATATTGTAATACAGCCAGTGCTCTCACTTCAGCTACCCTTTCACTTGAGAATTATTTCTGAAGTATTTAATTTTAATAAAAACATGCTGCATCTTCTTGTAACTGACTGCTTCTCAAAATGGTTTTTCGTAGAAATAAAAAATGGCGCAGCGTTCTTTTGCTTTCTAAAGAAAATCTTATTTTTGAGTGAGCTTTAGCGCTTTTCCTCGTTGTTCATTTTTAATGAATAGGCGTGGGTGGCTCCGCTCCACTTGTCCCAGGATCCTTCTCTGCTTTTAATGCATCGTGTAATACGTCTTCCACCCACGCATTGCACTTTCAAACATAATAGATGCATGGTTCTCTCCAGTTTGCCTTCCATCCGTAAGATCTTAGAAATTGTTCCTTTAACAATTGCTCCGTGCATTGTAATGTTTCTGCAAGCAGATGTTTCCATTTAGACGCACACACATACAATTCCCAAGAAAAAACATTTTTAGCAATGCAAATGCAGTGGAATTCAGTTAAAGGCATTGGCAACATGTTTTTCGAGTTAAAAAAATAAATTAAGCCATTTGCTTTTCCAGAATGTAAAGGGTGGTGCACAGGACCACATAATATTTACAAAATGTTTTCTGTAAGCTGCTTTTGGATTTTAAATTTCTTTATTTACCTTCAATATTTTAATTTCTGTTACAACTGGTGTTTTCTGTGGGTATGAGGTGTGGGAAGATTAGATGACATATACTGAGGTCTCTTTGTTGGCTTTGGCATACAATGAATCCTTGGCCACCAACGTCTTGCGCTGTCAGTCACTGTGCGACTCAATGAACCACAATCACTAGGAATACTTTCTCTAAGGTGCGCAACCCCCTCAGGAAAAAGGGAAGCCGCAAGGATTTCCCTGCCAGGACCGGCTCATGTGTGTGTCATCTGCTAGGGAATCATTTGAACTACTATTTTGTAGGGGGTGCTGTGGTAACTCTAGTAGTTTTTACTCATAGCCTGTGGGAATTCCAGGATACATCTGAGGGTCAGTGTCCCCTCAAGTCGCTTTTCCATGCTAGTTGGTCTTGAAGGGCCACCTGGTTGTACTGGATCACTGCTGCCTAAAAGTGCTCAAGCCCACCATTCTCCCTCCATGGCCTGGCTATTCATGTAGTCAAGGTGAATAACCAGCAATGACCGTGGCAGGGATTGCAACGATAAACATTAGCTCCATCTGAGGATCCCAGTGTTGTACTGTAATTAGTGTCCCACCTTCAACACAAATATCATTGATTACTAAGAGGACATACATCCAATCCACAATGGAATCCACAATGGGATCTACCATCCATACCTCGGATTGGACACTCCAAAGGACAATAAATTAACTGTCGACAATAAGGACTTGTATAGTGGATGTCTCCAGTATAGTCCACCATTACTGGTCCTTCACCACCACCCCTCATTGTTCTCTCCAGGATTATATAGAGCATCTGCACTGCTGTATCCTGCACAACATATGAGTTGATACTTTGGGGAATTCTTTATGGGGCACGCAAAATAATTCACGGAACCAATTAATATAAACTTTGTGGACTTTATCTGCCACTCTTCTTCTCGCCACTACACATTTTAAGTGCTGCAACCCTAGACAGGATAAGATCACCACTCTGATCGCTCATGCACAATGCAAAAGATGCCTCAACACAAAGCAATAGAATACCTTTCAAACCAATTACAGCCCATGGTGTATCGTGCCCAGCATTCAATAATGCTTTTTTGTGCCTCTTTTTGGGTGTGAAGCATTATACAAATGCAAGTACAAATAAATGCAATCGAGTACAAGAACCATAAAGTGAGTCTTAAACAATATTTGCCCTTTAGAAGTGAACACGTTACCCTCACTCACACTGCGCAAATAATGCTTGAATACCCTGCGAGTGAGTACAAATTCAGTAGAAGATATACTGTCAAGCTAAGCAGACAGGGTACTAAACCAAAAGCTTACATTAAAAGCTTGCAATTTGAGTCTAATTTAGCAAAATTTACACTTGGACGACTGCCTTAATGTTGTGTGTTTATAGTGTAGTTTAGGATACTTGTTAATGTTATATATGTAATAAAGTCCCCCTGATGTACATTATTAGGATATTGCAAGTCACTAAGGATGTCTGTAACCATATTGGGTAAGGAGTCCAAAAGCTGTGATCCTGTATATGCCCATCAAACTATGAAATAACTTGTAATATCCATTTAACATCCAACAGAGGATATTGCATTCCTTTAATATTTGGTCAAACCATCACTCCTTCCACGAAATGTTTAAGTACATGGTGACTTGCTCTGACATATGAATAAAAACTGGATATGTAGTGTGAAATTAAATGTACCAAAAGCAGTTAGGGATTTGCATTAGAAACATGCACATAAATTCTAACTTTCCTGTGACGATATCTCCGTGCAAAAATAAAACACATTACAATCAATATTTCATTTCTGCTAATCACTTTTATATTTAGAAAAAGAAAAACAGAACAGAAAAAAGCCTGTTTCCATTAGCCTTTTCTAAACTGCATCTATGATTATCCTCTGCGATGTGCCCTTCTCCCTGGCTGCTGGGTCTGACAGCAGGAATTATGATGTCACAACTCAACGGCAATAAATTATTAGAATTGAGCAGCTACATTGTTTTATTGTTACTGGTTACTAGAGACTCTACTGTAATAAGGAAATAAGAGGCAGGCCGTCACAAAGGTGTTGTAGACTCCCATATATTATAGGATAATTACAGCCTTCCAAATCAATCTTCAAGTCTTTTATTTACAGATTTTTGCAGTTTTATAAGGCTCTTGTTAACCCAGGGTATTATAGAGCTGGCCAAAAACTGACTGCGACTATAGCACCAAAGTTTTGTACATAGTCACCAACTGCAATATATCCATTCCACTGACCTAAATAGCTAGGTGTTCATAGCCTTTCTGAATTTTAAAAGATTTTTTGATCTCCTAAGTTCTAATGAAAGCAAAATCCACATCGTGTGTGCCAGGACGGAAAATGAAGTGCCTGCGAAGGTAGCACATTGAAAGGTGACAAAAGCAAACAGCCCTGTTGCAGTTGATTGGAATACTCTCTGTCGGTAATGTAGAGAAATAAGATCTTGTAACAGGACTTGCTTTACAACCACAACTTGCTTTAGTTTATGTCTAAGTTATGGCTGGTCACCGAGCACGAAAGGTCACCTTTTTAACAAAGTTCAATTTTCCTTAATGATAGGTTATTAGAATGTTGGACAGTAATAACACATGTTTACAAGTTGCATATTTAAAATTCTCAACCAAGATGATGTTCAACTTTCCTCCCAGGTTGGTTATTTATAATCAATCATCGAGTGAGATTAATAAAAAGGCTTGCCCCAATGCAGGTCTTCTTTTGGTAGCTATATTTCAATTTCAGGGTGAACTACTTAGTACCCGGAACATGGCTTCTGGTTTGCATAATGATTTCGAATGTTGCCTTCCACACTTGACATTTTTACACAGAGATGCTAAGGAAGAATAAAAACCCACATATGTGATGAATGAATGTGGTTTGCTTTTTAATGTTAACTTTGTTTTTAACAGACAAAATATACATATTTTGCATTGATCTCAGACAAGTATCTTACTGTATACTGTCTCAATAAAATTACCATCAAAAAATATAAACCTGGCATTAAGATAAATTATGTACACTGTTTATATTGGGTTTTTACATTTGTGCTTCAAATTTTCTTTTCAGAACGCCGTGAAAGACTCCTTACCATCCATGAACAGCAATAGATTACTTACTATTAATATTCATTACTTGTATTATCCCACCTATTCGTTAAGGTCAATCCACTTCCACCATGTAGACACCCCACTGCCATTTATGATCAATTATTTAACCCCTTGTATGCTCATGACGTAGCCGCTCCGTCATAAGCATTGGCTGAGCTGTGCTCATGACGGAGCGGTTCCGTCATGATTTCGCGACTGCGCGACGCGTTCTAATAAGCGGGCGGGGCCATGACGGAACCGCTCCGTCATGAGCACAGCGCAACCGTGGCTCGTGATGGAGCGGCTCCGTCACGGGCATGCGAGCACCGCTCGGGCCCCCCTAGCGCTGCGGCGGAATTGCCGCCGCAGCGAAGGGGTTAAAAACATAGCTATCCTTCTGCCAAGGGTTGCCCATAAAGTGGGGATCTTTGCCCTGCTGCTTACAAGACCATCTAGGATTGAGAGTGAACCCCACCTGCCAAGAGGGTGAATCATAAAGACTGAGATAAGAAAAGAATTGAAATAATGAAGGTTATACTATACGTCCTGATCTCCTTTCCAGTTTGATTCCCTACTCTTTGAGGATATACTAAAGTTGCATGCTTTCAACCTGATCCCTACAGTATGGTGTATGGCACAATTGCCAGGTACATGTCTGGACCCATATGGCAATGCAATTAACTGGACACACACCATCACATCAGGAACTTAAACGTATAATATAAAAAGAAGCACCTGCTACATTGTTGCTTCATTGCTCCAATCCGGACTGAAGTGGTAAATAAGCATTTCTAAGCTTTGCCAGTCCTTCACTCTCAATTTGTCTGGCGGCTGTTGAACTTAAAGGGTAATATACAGTATGGCAGAGAGGGTGAACCACCATATGCAGTTCACCCACCCAGTCAAACAAGATGCTTCCCTGACCTATTTGGAGGAGGAGGATGAAGGGTTTACATTAGCCGAGTTTCAGCTGGCTTTCCTGGTGGGCACTTTCTACCTGGTGGCCAGTGGGCTACTGGGGCACCATGTCATAGTAATGGTAGCCCTGCCCTATTCAGGACAGAATGACTATACCAAGATTGCCCTACCTTAGACTGCCATGTGAAATATAGTATTTGCAGGCAGGAAAACCCAAATATTCACCCTGGCACAGATGGAGAAAACTCCCTGCGCATCATGGCCAAAGCTTTTATTTATTATTAAAAAAACAATCCATTAAAGCTGTGCTTCATTCTGTGGCTAGCCTGTTCGTCGGCATCAACCCTCTTTTTCTGCCCTTTTCTATGACTCTTACCTTTCACTCTAAGATACACTTCGAATTGCTTTCCCTTTTGCTCACCTTACTGCAGTACTCTTTGCATCTGACTTCTGAAGGATCCCCTGTGTATAGATATCAGGCAGGATAAATGTTCTTTTGATTTTAATTTTGTTTGATTTAAAATGCCTTGCATTGTGTTTTTAAATTTACAACTTGCTGATACCGTATAGTTCCTCGACTTAAGGATATTATATGATAATTAGTTTTTATTTGTTAACTCTGTAAAATACCAGGCAGTATGATGTTTAAATGTACACCAGCTCTGATACCATGTGGTTGAATGTTCTGCATAAGAAAATAAAACTAAAACGAATTGGTCCTTGAAATACAACTATGAAGAAAGTTTTCTTGGTGAACCCAGGAGGTGTACCCAAATCCACTTGTTCTTTGCTTGAAGGATCTCTTATACAAAGGGCCCCCTGTCCGAGAACATAAAACACACACAAGGTGATAGGAGGAATTATTGCCATAAGACTAAGCACTGGCACTTACTCAGGGTAGCATTCAAAGCCAATGTTCTTTTTCCCACCATGCCACCTAAATATGGACCCAGTTATATACAAATCAGTCTGGACTTTGCTCCAATAGGTACCGTCCAGCTTGAAATGACAGGCCACTGCCTCGCCGAACCAGAAAGGGAAGAATCCGTGCTTTAGCAAAATGTGACTTCAGAATATAATTGTTTTTCTTCAATATGGAGAACCATTTGTGAACCAATACCGTATGACTTCATATCACATCCTTTCCTCTAGCTCTGTATCTAAGGTGGTCAGAGCCTACATTGCTGAGGAAATGTGTAGAGGACATAGAAGGAAGAGCAGTTTTAGAGAACATTAGCGTGTAGAGCACCACGTGACCCCCTGCCACCCTTCTCTCTACTTTCATTCTCTCCAATGCAATGGCAACAGTGACAGAAACCCCATCACCTCATCCATTCACCTCCTCCTTTTTCTCTGCTAATTTCTCCGATACAGATCCTGTGAGCATCTTAGGTCCCCATAAACTTTAAGCAATGGTCATAGTCTGTTGTATGTCTATAAAAATATGGATCACTGACCAGTGCCTATGTTTCAAATTTGTAGAGTGGGGACATAAACTTGAGATGTTAAGGTGTTATTTTAAAAAGTGAGAGAAATCATACTAGCTTGCCCTTACACAATTCTTATGGATGGTCTTTGCATACTTAAGGTAATATAGCTCGTCATTCGGATCCACAATATTGTCCATCCTTGGCAGTCTTTGAATGCGGGGCAGAGAAAGTGTGTGAGCTGTGTGTGTCATCAAATGGAGGCAACCCAAGGGCGAATGGTGTGTATTAATACAAGAAGTTTGAAGAAGGATGAGATCCCTCTCAGACATCACCCAGAATGCACAAGAGAAATCCTACACCCTCCGCACCTTGCTGCAATTGTGTATCTTTCACGAACCAGCTACAGATGCAGCTTTCCTTTGCTCCCCAGCTAGGTTAGCACTGTAGTGCCAATACAACCACATATTCTTGTTGAAATAACTGCTGAATGCCACTACTCGCATGTTCTTGGGGATCAAGCACGTGAAGTGAACAATCTGAATAGGATTTAGGCTGTAGTGTTCCACTTCAAAAGGCTAATAAATGTATGTGGGGTCTGCAGTTCCTAAACAAGATTAAGTGTCTATGTGGGTCAACGACTCTTCTCTAGGGTACACAATAGATATGCCCATTTAAGAATCAAATGCCCTCACACACCTGAACTCCTTGACAGGTACTGGCACTGCTGCGCACGCGCTGCTGCTGGCGCTCTTGTATTTTAACTTGCCCTGGTTTTGTATTTCATTTATTCTTATTTTTTCTCTTTGTCCCTGCTTTTAAGCGGGATTAGGCTGGGCCTCGTTCCCCTCCCTCTTACCGCATTTAAAAGGTCAAATCACCGCCGTTTTGGCGGGTCCGGGTCCCGGGGGTGGTCCTGTCTAGGCGCCATATTGCCTTGGGCTCCTAACTCCATCGACGGGCGCCATCTTGGAGCGCGCTCGCGCTGGGCTCGGATCGCCTATTTAAGGCGGATCCACCTTTCCTGCAGCCTTGACAAGTACTGGCACTGCTGCGCACGCACTGCTGCGCACGCGCTGCTGCTGGCGCTCTTGTATTTTAACTTGCCCTGGTTTTGTATTTCATTTATTCTTATTTTTTCTCTTTGTCCCTGCTTTTAAGCGGGATTAGGCTGGGCCTCGTTCCCCTCCCTCTTACCGCATTTAAAAGGTCAAATCACCGCCGTTTTGGCGGGTCCGGGTCCCGGGGGTGGTCCTGTCTAGGCGCCATCTTGCCTTAGGCTCCTAACTCCATCGACAGGCGCCATCTTGGAGCGTCCTCGCGCTCGCGCTGGGCTCGGATCGCCTATTTAAAGCTTTCCTCTCCCGCGCAGCGGGACGCGCAGGTGGGGCGCCCTCGCTTAGCCTGAGTCGTGCCAGAGTCCTGCCCGTCTGCGCCCGTCAGCGACGAGGAAGCGCGAGACGCGGCAGGGCTCTGATCACTAGCTGCTATATTCATCATGCATGCCTCACCAATGCTCAACTACACTCGGGCGGAATTGCTATCTATTGGGAATAGGGCTGCGGTCTGCTCATGTGACCCTGTGGACCCCCTATCTGGCCCATACGCCTGCGCCTGTAAGGGTTGGTCTTTAGATAGCCCGACTAAGATCCGTTCTTTGGAAGATATTACCCCGACTGAGCGCAATATCACCGCGGACCGGGGGCTTCGGATCTGGACTTTGAACGTGAGGTCACTGGTTAAACATCACCAGTTCATACATGACCTCATCGAAAAAGACGGTCCTGATCTTTTTCTCCTTACCGAAACCTGGCTTCAGGACTCGGATGTCGCTATCTTGAATCTTACCTTCCCATCGGAATACACAATCTTTACTTTGAATCGGACCACGAGAGGAGGTGGCATTGCCATGGCAGTAAAATCCTGCTTCCCTGCTGAATGGAAAGCTCTTGGGCTGCCTGCTTGTGAAAGCGCCCTCTTCAAAGTGGCTTTTAGCCATCATTTTACGTTCAGCGGCATTCTAATCTACCGCCCACCTGGCAATGATACAGTCTTCAAGTCCGCTCTTGCCGATATGGTAAGCTCTTTAGCGCCCGGTTGTGCGAACTTTAACATCATGGGTGACCTCAATATTCATTTTGACAACAGGTCGTCCACAGCCATTAACACCTTGCTCGCGGATCTCGAAGCACTTCAACTTGTCCAGCTAGTCACACTTCCCACTCATACTGGAGGACATATCCTCGATCCCTTTTTTTCCACCCTTGAGAGGGTGAAGATGTCTAACCCGGTGTCGGTGGGATGGACTGATCATCTGCTGGTGGAAGTCTTTTGTCCTATTCACGATAAGCCATTTAAACCTGTGGATAGGCTAATTCTTAAAAGACATTGGCATAAGCTTAAACTTGAGGAGTTTTACCGGCTACTGGAGCAGAAACCCCTGAGCCCTTTTTTGAATGTGGATCATGGCTACCAACTGTTTTGCACATGGATTTCAGACGCTCTTGATTCCCTTATACCCATGCGCTGGTCGAAAGGTCATTCTAAGGTACCCAGCCCATGGTATAACGACTCCCTTGCCGAGCTTAAAAAAACATGCCGGAAAGCGGAGAGGGACTGGAGAAGATCTTACGATCCAGTTCTGAAAACCTTGTACTTTGCCAAACTTAAGACCTATCATAAGGCCATTTGCAGAACTCGGGCCGCATTCTATGCTCAGGAATTCCAAGCCAGCACCAACCCCTCCAAATTAATATTCAAGGTCTTGAAAGACCTTATGAATAAGAGAGCCACTTCGGCAGAGATCTGCACTGACTCCCACTGCGAGAACCTGGCAGCCTTTTTCCTGGAGAAAGTACAGAATATATACTGTGGATTTGACCTGTGTCGGCCGGATCCAGCGTTAATGGACCCTAATTCTTTGGGTTACGAGACTTTGACCTTCCTACCTGATCTGTCTACTGAGGCTTTTGACAAACTTAGCCTCTGCGTTAAATCAGGCTCTCCTCTGGACTCGCTGAAGCCAGCTTTTATCAGTACGCTTTGCCCGCTGTGTCGAGTTCCAATACTCACTCTAATCAACCTGTCGCTGTCAACTGGGACGGTCCCCTCCTCATGGAAGCAGGCGGTAGTTACCCCAGTCTTGAAGAAGGCAAATTCAGACCCTCTCTTGCCTGAGAACTACTGCCCCATATCTCTTCTGCCTTGGACTGCTAAAGTCACCGAAGCCCATGTTAATTCTATCTTGTCTGATCACCTTGCCCGTAATCAGATATTGGACTCCAGCCAAAATGGCTTCCGTCCAGGACACAGTACCGAGACCACTTTGCTCCATATTATCGAGCATTTACGCCTGGTGCTTGACTCCGGACGTACGGCAGCGCTCTTGCTATTAGATCTGAGCACTGCTTTCGATACTGTGTCCCACTGTATACTGATTCAGCGCCTCGAGGAAGCTGGAGTAGCAGGAACCGCTCTTCAGTGGTTTCGATCTTTCCTCTCAGATCGAACCTTTAAAGTGGCTATACCACCCTGCCAATCCACTATTCATCCCTTGGACCTGGGGGTCCCACAGGTCTCCTCGTTGAGCCCCACCTTGTTCAACATCTATGTGAAACCGCTAGCTGCAGTCGTCAAACAGTGGGGTTTGACGATGACCTCATATGCTGACGATATGCAGCTGGCGGTGACACTGAGTGGAGACCCGGAAGTGGAGGCCCCCAGATTCCGAGCCGGACTTGTGGCAGTAGCTAGCTGGCTACGCACCAATTGTTTACAATTGAATGCCACTAAAACTGAAGTGTTGGTCTTGGGGAAACATGTTGAGCTATGGGGAGACCAGTGGTGTCCTCCAGAGCTGGGCATTACTCCCATCCCAGCTTCCGAAGTGAAGAACTTAGGGATCTGGCTGGATCCTGCGCTCACCTTCACAGGTCACACGAAGAAGGTTGCAGCCACCTGCTACGGTATCTTGCGAGGCATAAGGCCGGTCCTTAAATACTTCCACCCTCCCACCCGGCAGCTCGTGGTCCAAGCCTCGGTTTTATCTCGGCTGGACTACGGAAGTGCGCTGATGTTAGGGGTAAACCAGGCTGAGGCGTCCAGGCTTCAAAGGGTACAAAACGCTGCGGCGCGGGCCATTGTTGGTCTTCCCAGACACTGCTCTGTCTCCGGCACTATCTCTGCCCTTCATTGGTTACCGGTCAGAGAGAGGATCAAGTTTAAAGCGCTCTGTCTGGCCTTTAAAATCATGAAACTTTCCTCGCCGCCGGCTCTTGTCAACTTGCTCATCCCCTATGTCCCTCCGAGATCTTTAAGATCAGAGGCTCTTCATCTGGCGGTCTGCCCCAGTTTTAAACTCAGTAGAATGGGTGGCCGCTCTTACCGGGTGCTTGCCGCGGGGCTGTGGAACTCGCTCCCGGTGCACATCCGAGCTCTGAATGACCTGTCCACCTTCAAGCGTGCTATTAAAACTTTTTTGTTTCCTGTCCCTGAGTAGCCGCTCCCCCCTTTTTTTCTTCTCTTTCTGTGTGTTATGTTATAGTACCTGTCTAAGCGCCAGGACGCCCCTTTGCTGGGGCAGCTGTGCGCTATAAAAATAATATTAACATAACATAACATAACATAATAGGTGTCTTGCTTCATCATAGGGCATTTGCTCCTTGGGCTTCACTGCAATGCCCGATGGGCACCATCAATGGTGGCTTTTTGGGAGAAATCTTCTTGTCCGCCGTGTGGTGAAGTGTGGGTATGGGATCTTAAAGAGTAGATTGGTGTGGAGGTGTGAAGTTGTGAGGTTAAAAACAGGGAAAGAGATACTTCTCAGGTAAAACTTTCATGAACAAGTTCTCTTACCTATATTCAAAATGTGTGGTGCTTTCGATTAGACTTTAGTTCTCTTAGATGGCTATAGGTCAACATGTTTCTAGCTTCCATGTTGTCATAACAATGACTACAATTAATCAGGACCAATATCAACCTAATCTACTTAGTAATTGGAGTTTTAATGTATGGGTTTCATTGATTTTTTTCTCAATAGCACATACCTTGGTTTCGGAAAAGATTAGTGATTTATTTAGCGATGACCCAAATTGGGTAAAAAATTGGTGCGCAATAGCATGTCGTTTGCGCGAGTTTAGTTAGGACTGGCTCTCTGGACAACCTACCCTTGTGGGCTGACTCAGAAGTTTATAGAATGACACACATCATTTACTTTCTGTCCTTTCTTCAAATCAGATTCGTAAACTCCACTATTTCTTGCTCTACTTGTCTGGCTTTCCAAAAGACATACTTCCTCCCTTTTAATATCTTTTTATTATTGTTCAACCCCTTAAGCAACATCACAGTTATTAGGTAAAATTGAGAAGAACATTGTCAAAGGAATGGTAGAACAATATTTCACTGGTATAGATTTCTGTTTTAAAAAGGCAGAATATTGCTTTTAGCCCAACACCGATAACAAACGTTCCTGAATATGGAAGTGTGCATATCTCAAGACTAAACGGTTTGTTGATGCAATGGCAGCTCCCTGGTCGAAGCTGTTTGAGTCTAATAAATGTGAATGCTCTCTCTACCTAGTGTGTGCATCTAAGACTGGATCACACATCATAATCCCCGCTTAGGGAAGTTTCTGGCTTTCTTTTTGATCACCTCAAATTTCACTACTGTGGTACATTTTAGCAGTTTTCTGTACCAAACAGCAATAGATGCAGTTTCTTCCTGCTTGTGTTACTTTTACTTTTCCCTATTGCATCAAACAAACAGTTCCTTTTCATTGTATCTATTTTTTTAAAGTATTAGGCTTAACATTCAACATTTAAGCTGCATATCACCGATTAAGGGCCTGATTTATATATATTAATGGTGAGGACATCCTTCGCCAGGGTGAGTAGTATTTAAATCCAGCGCCCTGGCGGAGGTCCAAGCTGCCAAATGTATAAATGTCCATTGGGTCAGTGGAAAATTAAAGCATTGACGGTAACCGTCATTAATGTTGGTGTTATCAATGCATTGTACCTTTGCCTAATGGCTTGTACAGTACAACAGCAATTTTTTTTCTTTCATCAAAAACAAAACCCCGGAGCTGGATTTTGTATTTTTAAATAAAACAACAATGCCAACTTTAGAAGTATTTTGGACTGTTTGCTACACGAGTTACTAATCAAGAGTTATGCCACAGCTGTTCTTCAGGGCAGACTAAGCTACTTGTGTGTGGGAGATGTTACATAAAATGTTAGATACAATTTCATCACTTTTTTTGTTTTTATCTTGGCATTTAGTATCAAGTTACCTCACATGGTAGTACTAGAGAATCATAATGTATTTACATGCATATATTGGCATTTGAATAATATGGAGGCAATTCATCACAGACATCACTTCATAACTGGTTTATTATCTTTGATGATTCTAGTACTTTGCATGATTCAATTTATATGGTTTAAGGTGCATTATGTGCATATTGCTATGTCCACATAGGTACTCCAAGATGGCTCTTGGGTACCTTTGTTAGGACTCAGGCTCTTATACACGGTTGTTTATTTTATTGTCACACTGTCTATTTAACCTGAAATTCACTATTTAACCACTACCTGTGAACAAGGCTGTATGGCCAATATGCATAGGATTGTGTGCCTCACCATAATAATCTGAGTAATCAACACTGCTATTCCGGAGTAAGCATCTTCCTATTTACCATAGAAATTCCCCATTATTGTTAGTGAACTAACTATAACTTGCGCGCCCGCAATGCACTGCTGATGATGTCACATATTACATCACTCATGACATGGTCAGTGACATCACTCATGACATTACTGATGACATCTCAAATGACATCACTGATGATATCCTCCAGTGAATGTGTGTTTTTTCTGAAAATTAAATAGGTTTTATATATGTATATCTCAAGGTCAATGGAAAAATAAATGGGTATATAAGTGTCTAAATGGATGATTTTTTGTGTGAAATTGATTGTAAAACTGACTGATTAAGTGTATCTTAGTGAATACATGGGTTAGCAAGTAATCTTTAATTATGTACATATCTGTATCAGATATGTACATGTACAAATGAAATGTCCAACTAACTATAACACCCCTGAAACCTATGGTTTTTTAAGTGAATTTCTAAGGTTTTTAAATGCTAATTCCTAACTATAACGTGCCTGAAACCTATGGTTTTTTAAGTGAATTTCTAAGGTTTTTTTAAATGCTAGTTCCTAACTATGTCTACAGAGGTAGGACATGTGAAGAAAGAAGAAAAAACGCACAGAAAGAAGCAAAAGAAATGCAGAAAGAAGTAACAGAAGTCTTCAAAGACGAAGAAAAGTGCAGGAAGAAGCAAGACATGTGCAGAAAGAACCAACAGAGAAGCAGAAAGAGGCCTTGTTACAAAATCATCTTGTGCCCACAACTTTTTCAGACGGGTACTGGTGTTAACTGACTCTGGCTAACCAGGCCTAGAGCCAGTGGTATGCTAAAAGACACTTAGAATACAGTGAAAATACCTACATACACTAGGGAACACAATGCGTTGGGGTACCCCTGTGATTATCATGACCTCTTCTGTAAGCCACTAGTACATAATAGGGCAGGGGGATTAAAACTACCACTTAAAACGCACCACGGGGTGTGTTTGCACACTGGTGAAGGGGGGGGTCTGAGGTGACATGTGTGCAAACATGCCCTATGGGTATTTTAAGTTGGGCATAAAGTCCCCTTGAATCCTGAGGGTCCATGGGGGCCAACTAACCCACCAGGTATGTCCAGTAAGTGCCACAGAGTTGCACTGCAGAGAGGTGTAAAATGGGGCATGGCCAAGGACCACCTCTCTGCAACGCAGCTCTGTGGTGCTTACTGGAGGTACATGGTAGGCTAGTTGGACCGAGGGACTTTCAGGATTAAAGGGGACTTAATTCCCCAACTTAAAACACGCCGCAGGGCGTGTTTGCACATGTCACCTCAGGCCCCATCCCCTCCCTTCACCACTGTGTAAAAGCGCCCTGTGGACTTTTTAAATTGGGAGATTAAGTCCCCTTCAATCCTGAGGGTCCCTAACGTCCAACTAGCCCACTAGGTACCTCCAGAAAGCGCCACAGATCTGCGTTTCAGAGAGGTGAAAAAGGGGGCAGGGTCTGGACCACCTCCCTGCAACACAGCACAGTGGTGCTTACTGGAAGCACCTGGTGGGCTAGTTGGTCCCAGAGGCACTCAGGATTGAAGGGGAATTATTCCCCCAACTGAAAACACGCCACAGTACGTATTTGCACACGTCACCTCAGGCCCCGTCCCCTCCCTTCACCACTGTGTAAACATGCCCTGTGGCCATTTTAAGTGGGGAGATTACGTCCCATTGAATCCTGAGGGTCCCTGGGGTCCAACTAGCCCACTAGGTACCTCCAGTAAGCACCACAGAGCTGCGCTGCAGATAGGTGTAAAAAGGGGCATGGCCTCTGAACACCTCTCTGCAATGCAGCTCCCTGGTGCATACTGGAGGTACCTGGTGGGCTAGTTGGCCCAAAGGGACCCTCGGTATTGAAGGGGGGGAATTAATTCCCCAACTGACAACTCACCACGGGGTGTGTTTGCACAGTGGTGAAGGAAGGGGGCGGGGCCTGAGGTGACGTGTGCAAACATGCCCTGTGGCGCGTTTTAAGTTGGGGAATTAATTTCTCTTCAATCCTGAGGGTCCCTGGGGGCCAACTAGCCCACCAGGTACCTCCAATATATGCCAGGGAGCTGTGTTGCAGAGAGGTGTCTTTACAACACTCTGCAACGCAGCTCTGTGGTGCTTATTGGAGGTACCTGGTGGGCTAGTTGGCCCCCAGGGGACCTTAGGATTGAAGAGGAATTAATTTCCCAACTTAAAACCGCTACAGGGCATGTTTGCACACATGTCACCTCAGGCTCTGCCCCCTCCCTTCACCACTGTGCAAACGCGCCCTGTGACGCATTTTAAGTTGGGGGATTAAGTCCCCATGATTCCTGAGGGTCCCTGGGGTGCAACAAGCCCACCAGGTACCTGCATTAAGTGCCATAGAGCTGCGTTGCAGAGGGGTGTAAAAAGGGGAGTGGCCTCTGAACACCACTCTGCAACACAGCTCCCTGGTGCATACTGGAGGTTCCTGGTGGGCTAGTTGGCCCCCAGGGATCCCCAATATTCCAAGGGAATTAGTTCCCCATCTGCGAACGCTCCAGGAGCCGCGTTTACAGAGTGCTGCAGGGAGGGGGCGGTGCCTCCAGCCCGATGCTGGTCTTTTTTTTAATTTTATTTTTTAAGAAGGGGGGCTGTGTGGCCCCCCTTCTTTTCCCATTTTATTGGCCCTGGGGACCCCATCACCCAGGGCCTGACCCCTATTTTAAATATATATATATTTTTAAATTGGAAGTGGGCCGCGTGGCCCCCTTCCAGAGGCCATAAACGGCCCTGGGGCATGGCCAGTTTTTTTCTTATTTATTTATTTGGAGGGGGCTGCATTGCCCCCCTCCTTATGCCATTTATGGCCCTGCGGACCCCATCCCCCGGGGCTGGCCCTCTCCGTTGGGGACCATGGAGGGGTCCCCAATCCCCCCACTGTCCCGCCGGCTCCCCACGTCCTGCGGGAGCCAGCATTGCTTTTCCATATGGGGAGCTGCTAAAATGCAGCTCCCCGTATGGAAAAGCAATCGTCTATGGTTTTTGGAAGAGAGAGCAGGGTTTCCTGCACTCTCTTCCAAAAACCAAAGCAGTTAACTATGACAGGGCAGGAGCCGCAAGGCTCCCACGCTGCCATAGCAAACAGCAGTGTCCCGGGGTGCTCACCCCGGGACACTGCAGGAGCCGGCCCTGGGGGGTGGAGGTCCCCAGGGCCATCACAGGCTCCAGAAGAGGGGCCGCATGGCCCCCTCCCATCAGTGACATAACCCCGGGGGGTGGTGGTCCCTGGAGCTCGGGGTCCGTAACAGACCCCCAAATTAGAATGTTAGTGCCCTAGGAACGTGGCGGTCCCTGGGGCATGTGGGGGGGCTCAGCCCCCCCCCCCCTACAGGAATGTTTATTTTAAAAAAGTCCTGGGGCAGTGGGGGCCATGTGCCCCCCCTAGCTAGACAATTAATTGGTGTCGGTCCCCGGGGCTTGGAGGGGCTTCGATGCCCCCCCCCACATTTAAAAAAATGCTTTTTTGGGCCCTGTGGGTCCTTGTGGGAACCCTGAGCAGGCCTAGGGGGTCAGGGTGTTTCCACCCTGCACCCTTTTTGTGTTTTGCACGTTGGTTTTTCTGTTTTCTTGTGCCTCGGTTCTACCAAGGCACAATATGGCTGCCAACACTTCCTGGTTTGGAGTGTTGACAGCGAATTAGCATGCAGCTTGTGACCAGGAGGGTGCACGGATCCTGCGCGCCGCTATATTGCAAAACTTTTTTTAATTTTTATGTTCTCAGCAACTACTGAATGGATTTACACCATTTATCAAAAAGGGCTCTTTCTGAACCAAGGGCTACCTTTTTGCCAAATTTAGTGTAATTCCGGGCTGTAGCCGTGTCTAAAGTTTCCTATGGAAAATTGAATGGGGGAGAAAGGGACCCCCCTTTTTTCTCTGCACCCACTTGCTGAATCACCCCGAAACTTTCAAGATAGGAGCGGACCGCAGCCGGCCATAAGTTTTGAATATTTCGTGGAGATTCGTCAATCAGCGCCAAAGTTATTGGTAATAGAATGTTGCGATTTTCCTATAGTAACTAGGTCCTAACTATAACTACCTACTGGCAGTAGGTAATTATATATATATATATATATATATATATATATATATATATATATACACACACACACACACACAACCTTTATGCTAAACACACTGCTTATTCTTGCTTCATGATTCCTTTCAATTATCTTTTTTGCGATTATATATAGTTTTAAAATTTTTTTAGCTCAACTTAGAACATTGTGATATATGAATGTGCATTTGAGGGTGCAACAAATATGTGATAATAAAATAGTATATGATGTTTTGCAGTCAGGGATAAAACAGAGAAGCTACATTAAGCAAGATAGCTGCGGCTCACGGTCCGCTTACAGAAAATGAACTGCATGCATCTTAATGTCAATACCGAAAGAGAGAGAATGATTTGAAACATTAACTTCAACCTTTTGGGTGTGTTTATTTTATGGACAACAGAACAGCAGTTGCCATAACGCCATTTACAAACCTGCGTGATTGATATCCTTTCGAAGCAGATTTCCAAACAAATAGATAAAAGGCCCTGAAATAATCCAAACTGCCACTGAAGCACCAAAGCTGTACATGATATATACACCAAACACAGCTGCTTAGATTCCTGTATGCATGCCTGGGAAGCAGTGCCAGATTAATGCCTTTGGAGGCCCCTAGTCAATCGTGATTTCGGGCCCCCTCACAAATTATCTCCTAATACCCAATGCAACAGATTTTTTTTTACAAACTGACAGCTGCCAGAAGGTGAGCTTTTAAGAGACAAACGTATGTGAATCTGATGTTTCTGGTTTATGTATTTTAAATTGTTAATGGGTACATTACATCAATACAGTATGTTCTCTATAGAGTCTTTAACCCGTTCCGTGCTAGTGACGCCGAAGCCGCTCCGCCCACGCAGCATCAATTCCCCGCCTGCGCGGGTGAATTAATGAGCGGGCGGGGCCGTGACAGAACCACTCTGTCATGAGCACAGCGCTCCGCCCCAGCGCCGCGGCAGAATTACCGCCGCAGCCAAGGAGTTAACGCAAAGTTTTCCTTTATTTGAGTCAATTCATTTTTTTCCATCTTTTGAAACCAATATTTAAACAAGCACGATTGTAATTTTTTTCAAGATCGAATTAATATTATTTTGATCCGTTGCCTTGGGGCAGATAAAAGGAGTGGGGCCCATAGGCCGGTGCTTACTTTGCCTCTATGGTAATCCGGAACTGGGAAGAAGTTGCCACGTTTTCAGTGTGCTTACGTGTGATGTTTGCATGCATCATGCGTGATAGTTTGAATAACACTTTATTGGAAGGAGAGGGTTGGTCAATGCAGGGATAACCTGTTTATTTGCATTCAGGGGCGTGTATTTTTGTTTCCTGGTGTTTACAGCCTGGAAGGAAGGCTCAGGGATCTGATTGTTCGCTGCGGTCAAAATCTCAAATCCCAAATAGACATAATCAGTCTTCCATCCTTTGAGGTGTACTAACAACTGTTATTTACATTGATTATAAATGATATGTGTACCATTTTAATGCCATACAAAAATTAAGCCATTTTTATCAATATTGAAACATCAAATCTATAAATACCAGTACGCAATAAAAACAGCGTGTGCCATCTCTGAAGTTGTTCAGTCAGGACCTAGTCTACTTTCTTCCTACACATTTCTCTGGAACAGTCAAAAGAAAATGCTTTCAATGTGAAAGCACATCCTATTTTTTTTACAAAATATAAAATAGGAGATATCAGGTGGTTAGCTCAACCTAGCCCATTTGTAGGTGTTACCTATAAAAGCCTTCGATGTTTATTGTTAAATGCTTTACTTCCTCTTCTTGTGTTTGTTCAACCCCTAGTCATCCTTTTGATTGGAGGATACATATCCTTCCACTACTTACATTCAGGGAACTATATTCTTCTTTTACCACTCCGTGGGAGTCCATGGCCTTTTCTTCTCACCCGCATATGCTGCTTCCCCTCTCAAATTCATGCCTCTCTGTGTTGCTCCCAACCAGCTTATTTGTTGCTTCCCCCACCAGTTCCGAACTTGCCCAGCTTTCTTTTAATGTTATTTTTTCATCTCGATCCGCCAAGCGCTATTCTTCGTACCCAACCACTCCTCGTTCACTGTTGGTCCCCATCCTCTGTGGCATTCACTTGCTTTCCACTTGTCCTTAATTGTTCCTCCACTGCGGTCCATCCGTTTTTTTAAAAATTATTTTTCATAAATATTGGCAAATACAATTGCTATGAAGACACTCCTTTCTTAATAATGCACTTTCAGAAACATTTATGTTTAAATGTACTGCTTGAAGATGGGTGTCTACCATCTTGGAACGGTAAATTCAAAGCAAAAAAGTCTTTTTTTTGGTCACTGGTATTTGAGATCAGCAACAACGTTTATTTTTTTCTTTTGACAATGCAGTTCCTCATTAGCATTGAGCTCTGGCAAAACGAAAATGTGTTCTAGCACCTTTCAAAGTTTAAACCGACTCTCTGCCACACATTCTGTTTGTTTTACAGAACTACGTGTACCAGAATGCAAGGTAATAAGACTTGATGATTGAATTAAACTGGAGTTACCTATTTATGTATGGGGCAATATTTTTATTTGTATTTTATTTTATTTAATGCGATTTTCTATAGCGCAAACTTTACCCGAAGGTGTCAGAGCGCTTTACATAAGAACCAGTTGCAGGACATAAGGACTTAGGATTACATGTGTTACATAAAGGATACAAACAGAAAAAAATTGCAAATGTACAAGATGTAAAGTCACACAAGGAGGAGCTACAAACAGAAAGAAAAATGGCAAATGTACAAATAGTAAAGTCACTCAAGGAAGAGATACAAATGGATATACTCTAAGAGTCACATAGGAATAGTAGAGAGTACAAGGGTCTACTGCATATACTAGTGATTAGAGTTATCTCTATTTATTTATTTTATTTTTAGAGTTTTCTATAGCGCGAACTTGAACCGATTAGGTTATCAGAGCGCTTTACATAGCACCACACATAGTAGATTTTCTCAGGTCAAGACCCCCCCCCAAAAAAACAGGAGAGCAGAATTCCATTAAGTGGGGTCGGAGGGGGGACGCAGTCACAGCACCAAGGGAGGGTGGGAGGGATACAAGGGTATGGAGAGAAGGCTTGTACATCTAATATTGCTGGAAACTGTGTGGAACCAAAGTTTCCATCTACTTACTAGTCACACTGTTCTTCATTGAGCCATTCACATTTTAGTTAAATCATTGATCCTTTAAAGTTAAACCTTTAGGTACATTTCATGAGGTTGGCGAATAAGCGTTTTTCCTTTCAAAGCCAACGTTTTTAAAGGTCAAGATAAAAAAGTACCCCATTCTTCCGAACCTCTTCATCAGCAGCTTTCACAAACAAACAAACAACGGACAAGCATCATGCCACTTCCATACGTACTGTCGCTTTTAAATGAAGATTTAGTATTTGAAAACTGTAAGAAACATTGGCATTGAAGCTCCTATGTTTTTATTCACAATCTATGTGTATAGTGGATTTTGTTATGACTTATCTGCGGCTGGATCCTGAGGATCTGCCTTAAATATTAACTGGCTTCTGAAATGCTGAAGCTCTGAGCATTCATGAAAAAGGGGAACGTATAGTTTCAGTAAGGTCATCTAAAACACTTGTCAGCAGTATAACCACAAAGCAGATGGCAGGTTAATTGCTTACAGTGCATTTCAGAGCCGACATACATTTTACTATGATAAATCAGCTACAAAAATGTATTAAATAGTTACTCTGTGGGAATAAAGCAAGTGCCACATGTGATGTGTCACACATGGCAATCATGTACATTTAACACATGGCAATCATGCACATTTAAAACTTTGTCTAATGATACCTGGAGGTATACTGAAGTATGGGCACCAAGGGGTATGCAGTGCACTGCAGCGCATACTCCACAATGCGCTTACATAAGGACCGAAGGGTGCTGAATGATAGGAACGGTATTACTTATGTATGGCACATAGAAGAATGCAGTGCACATTGCAGTGGCCACTCTGCCCCTCCATGGAATTCTGCTGAATCTCGCTGAATGTTAATGTAATTCCATGCAGTGAAATTGCCAATTCCACCCAAGCATAAAGGCAAAGTACTCTTGCCGAAGATCACTTCTTGCGCCTTGCGGGGTTGAGCTTCATAAAGTTAACAACTTCAGTCATGCAGGTTCTTCACGGGTTTCCTGTGTTGGGGCTTGTCCTAGGGGGAGAGTATGAGTTGCATTTCGTCATCATAGGTGAAGATGTTGATGTCATGTTATGTTATGTTATGTCTCTTTTATAGCGCACGGCTACCCTGAGGGGTGTCCCGGCGCTTTGGCAAATAGAACTGAGGAAGAAAACACAACACAGCTACTCACAGAGGCCGCTAGAAATCATACGGAAAACAGCCAGGTCTTCAACTCCTTTCTAAAAGAAAGGAGACTGTTGGCTTTCCTTAAGGAAACAGGAAGCTCATTCTAGCCACGTGAAGGGAAATATCGGAAGGAGCGACCTCTGATCCGGGCGAGTCTGATAGGAGGGACAACGGTTTTGGCCAACAAGGCCGACCGTAGGGTCCTCCTCGGCGCATAAAAGGCCATGCGCTTCCCGATATATTTAGGGCCAATTGAATGAAGGGCCTTAAAAGCAAGGGTCAAGATCTTGAAGGTAATTCTTTTAGAGATAGGCAACCAATGCAGTCTCTTGAGCAATTCGGAGGCTTTTGCCCTACGCGGAAGACCAAAAATGGCTCTTGCCGCCCAATTCTGCACAATTTGCAGACGGGCCAGCAGATATTTAGGCAGCCCTAGATAAAGGGCATTCGCGTAGTCCAATCGCGATCCTATTAGAGCCTGAACGATGATTTTTTTGTGTTGCAGAGACAGCAGCGGAAGAAACTTCCGAAGCATTTTCAAAATGCCAAAGCATTTCCCAGACAACCCGATGATCTGGGGTCTGAAAGAAAGGCCGTCATCACACAACACACCAAGGGTTTTTGCTTTTGTAGAGGCCGCATCAGGAGGAAACATGTCCTAGGGCCACCATGTTTTCCAGCTGGGATCAGGCGGATAGCCGAAAAAAAGCAGCTCCGACTTATCGGAGTTGCATTTCAGACTGTGGCGCCGAAACCAGTCAAAAACCGCACCCAGGCAGTCTTTAATCTTACTACCATCAAAAGCCTCTCCCTTCTTACACGTAAAAAGGAGCTGTGTGTCATCAGCATAGGATATGATCTGGGCACCGAAGGACTCTGCTACCGCCGCCAGAGGGGCCATATAGATATTGAAAAGGGTGGGGCTCAGGATGGACCCCTGAGGAACCCCAACCTCTAGCGGCGGCATTTCAGTGGAGAACGGAGGTGCCCAGACCACTTGTCGGCGGCCGGTCAGGAAAGATTTAAACCAGTCCCACACCGTCCCACGAAGACCGATCTCCCAGAGTCTTAGAAGGAGACCATCATGAGGGACGGTGTTGAAAGCCGCCGATAAGTCCAACATAACCAGAATAGCCTTCCCCCCGAGATCGAGGGTCTCTCTGATGGCGTCGGTGATCTCAAGAAGGGCTGTCTCCATGCTAAAATTAGCACGGAAGCCCGATTGAGAATCATGTAGGATGTTGTTGCTCTCAATAAAGTTGGAAATGGAGAGCTGCACATGTTTCTCAATCACCTTTGCCAGAGCAGGGAGAAGGGAGATCGGCCTATAGTTAGCGTGGACAAGGGGATCTAAAGTATGCTTTTTGAGTAGCGGCAAGATCAAAGCATGTTTCCACGCCAGAGGTACCTCTCCCGTAGTCAGGGAGAGATTGAGCAGCGGATTAAGCAGGATGTTAACTGCAGGCGCTACTCTGCCCAGGCATTTCACTGGACAAGGATCCAGAGGCGAACCAGATTGAAGCCGGGACAAAAGATCGAGAGAGGTAACAGAGGACAGAGGCGTGTGTGCTGACAATATTGGCAAGAGGAATCATGTATACATTGACGAGGGTGAGACTAATCGATTAACCTTGAGGCACTTCACAGATTCATTTGTACCCTTTTAAGGAGTAAGGTACCAAGCAGACAGCTTGTGTTCCATTCATAAAGGTCTTTTCATGCTGAGCTTATTCATGCGCCTGACGTGCATAGGGTGTGAGACCATGTCAAATGCTGCAGAGAGGTCCCGGAAAATTAAGGTTTTTGTGTTTCCTCTGTTAAGGATCAGGCGGATGTCATATGTGATGGCAAAGAGTGTTGTTTCTGTACTGTGGTTGGGTCTCAATCTGCACTGCATGGTGTCAAGAAGCTGGTGGTTGCTGAAGTGGTCACTGAGGTGTTGACTGATTAGATTCTCTAAGACTTTGGCCAGGTATAGAAGGAGGGAGATGGATCTGTAGCTGGGTCAGTTAAAGGTTTTTTGAGCAGGGGCATTACTGCAGCTTGTTTCCAAGTGTTTAGGAATGTGTCCCATTAAAAAGAGCAAAACCTATTATGCAAGAGCAAGTGTTCGACCTGGTCCTTTTTGAAGGGTTATCCCCAAACATTTTGTCTTCTTCCTCCTATTTTTCTGACCCTCTTTTTGTTGGCTTTAGGACTCTGGACACTTTACCACTTCTAATCAGTGCTAAATATGGTATGATTGGTTTACACATGTTTGGCATATTTAATTTACTTGTAAGTCCCTTGTAAAGTGGTAATCCATATACTCAGGGCTTGTAAACTAAATGCTACTAGTGGGCCTGCCGATGTGCTTGAGACACAGAAGTAGCCTTTCAAACATGTCCTGGGCCTGCCACTGCAGGGCCTGCATGCGCAGTTCACTGCCACTTTGACTTGACATTTCAAAATACTTGCAAAGCCTTAAACTCCAACTTTAATACATAGGTCACCCCTAAGGTAGGACTTCGGTAGCCATATGTGCAGGGTGCTGTGTAAGTAAAATGTGGGACATGTGCCTTTATTGTGTGGCATGCTAGGATTGGTCTGAGCGGCCTGGTTTGCCACTCAGACAGTGCCTGGGAGCCTGTGGTCTTTCTCCACCTCGTTGTACAACACAGCCGGGTGGAGAACTGCTAAGTGTGCATGTCAGTTTGGCTGGCCTAAGACGGCCAGCCAAACCATCACGCACACTTAATAGTGCCAACAACTCCTCCTCCTGAAGCTCGGGATGGCCAGTCTATACCTTGCCCTTTGACTCAGCTACCCAGCAGAGGCAACAGTAAAAAAGAAAATGATAATAAAGTTATTTTATTTTTCACCTTTGCCTCTGCTGGGTAGCAGCAGTAGGGGCGACACACTTCCGCCATAGCGGAGGAGCCGCCTGTGCTTCTGCTGTTGCCCTGCTGTCTACTACTTTCTGGGAGGCATAAAGGACTCACTGGATTGCTTTTTTGTTTGTTGCCCAGCTGGTCCCTGACTCTGTTCTTCCAGGGAACTGCTTTTTTGCTAGGAGTAACTGCCATTTGGACTACCTTCCTTATGTGCTGGCCTGCTGCTTGCTTTCCTCCTCTGTGTCCAGCATCTAGTGTTCTCCAGGGGCTTGCTGGAGGACCCCTGCTCACTCAGAGTCCCTGTGCCAGTGGGACTGCTGTGGGGTTCTGAGGTTGACATATCTTATCTCTTAAAAATAGCAGAAGGAGAGGGCGTTATACTTTCCCTTCATTTATGCATCCAGTGTATCTTGTGCTTTCATGGTCAGCACCTCACTCCCACTGTTTTGTTATTTAAAAAACTAGCTTGTGCTGAGCATTTTCCTCCAGTACTAAAAGCATATGTTAAGTGCCTCAAGTGCTGCTAGAAACAATGTGTAATTCCTACAGAGCCATCCTAGTTGTTTCATTTTCCTTGTTACATGAGAGTGCCTGCTCTTCACTGGTCTAACACAACAGGACCTCCAGTGACAACCTCCCCATGTCTCCCCCTCCGCCCCCCCCCCCGAGGAGACAGCCACCGCAGGACTAAGGGAAATCCCAGAAGGACGGACAAGATTGGAGAAGAGGAACTCGGTTGACATCAGATAGTGGGCGGACCTGTTGATCTAATGAAGATGTCACTTTCCCTGTAATGGAGGCCACCACTGCCTGCTCCTGAGCCCCTCCTTGTAACAGAGGATGTTGCACCCAGGTCAGAAGAGGACTCGGTGGTGCTGAGAAGGTACTGGGCTTGGCAGTTGCACCACGCGGTCGCTAGCAGCTGTAGTGGAGGGTTGAGTGTGGCAACTGAATGAGGTCGCCCAAGTGGTCCAGAAGTGTGGCTGCCCTTTCTTTGCACATACCTTGGGATCATTGGTTCACTGGGTGGATATTTGCCCGGCGGGTTGAAGCCTCTACAGAGCCCCCATTCGCCACCGGGAAGCAGCTTTGCCTCATGTAAGAACTTGCCTAATTACCGTGGTGATTTATCAGTAAAGTATGTAGGGTTTTCTGGTGACATTTGGTAATTCACGTGCATGGTCATGACATGATTTGCGTTCTTGTACTCATGTGATAATCTGCGCTTTTATTTCATATCCTACTGCATTTTATGCCCAGATGTTCCAGTGTATGTCTTTTTGATCCTTGCACTGTCAGGATAAATGGAATTACGTTAGGGTTTGCATAATATGCATGGAATTTATGATTCATTATGTACAATATACTATATATTTTTATATTATCTCTCGTGTAATATCTTTTGTGATGTATTCATTGTGTTCCTGTGTGAGTGTTTTATGCAAACGCTTTACACATTGCCTCCTTAGATAAGCCTGACTGCTCTGTGCAAAGCTACCAGAGGGTGAGCACAGGTTACCTTTGGTGTGTAACTTACTTGCCCTGTCTAAAATGGTGAATTCTGCCTGGCTTAGGTGCATACCCTAGGCAACCAGAACCCCCATTTACTACAGGTATTTTATTTGTTTTTAGGGACTTTAGAAAAAGTGCTCTAAGTCTGTGCATCTTAGGGTGTACTACCCAAACACCTAACAAGACTGGTCACAGAATTGCTGACTGCACAAAGCAGCAATAATAAATATGTATGTTTCCGTGCATTCATTATTTCTTGTTTGCCTGAGCACTGTCACCTTGTTCCACACTCCAATAGCTAACTTGTTGCCTAGTAATATGAAATAAATGTCATTGCCTCCCTGGGGAAATCATAGGTTAAGAAATGCATAACAAATTAGATCAAACAGCGTAGATCTGTGACTAGTTTGGGTCTCCCATTCCGAGCCATGCTCCCAGGGGAGGTGCCAGGGTTAAGATTGTGTTTGTTGCCTTTAGTGGAGTTAATTATGTGGTTGAACAACCGCCACTATAAGCAAGCCCAAGAACAATATTTGCGTAAAATAGCACGCATTATCAATTTGTGTGCATCTAGTTTTTTACTTTTCAAGATATAAATAAAAACGGATAAGTAGTATGTTGGCATCACAGTTGTTTGTGGTTTCTTCAAAAGTGTTTATGTCACACTACATGACCAATCAATTTGTTTCAACTTTGTGACATAATACAGCACCTACAGTAATTGAACATATAACATGCATATATACATATATATATATATATACACACACATACACAAACACATATATGCACAAATAATCAATAAAATCTACAATCATCATAATACTGGTCCCTTGCACTTTAAAGAGAATTAAATGTGTGATAATACGTATTGTAAGCCAATAGTCTTCTTGGGTTTGGCCACGTGGTGGCTGTTTAACCACAAAATTACCTCCACTGCAGGCAGCAAACACAATGTTAACCCTGGCATCTCTCTTGGGAGCGTGACTCGGAAGGAGACCCTCAAACTAGTCGCAGATCTACACTGTTTTAATCTAATTTGTAATTATCAAAAGATGAAGGTCAGGGTATGGAAACTGATGCTTATAGGAACCCTTCATATAGTACCAGAGGTGCTGTGCTTCACTGTAGCCATAATATCTTCTTAAGGCAATGGAAATGAGAACCACAGAGAAAAGACACAACAGCAGTCATAAAGGACATGATAAAAAAATCTATATAAATAAAAATGTAAATATTCGTTTGTTCAAAATCTTAAATCTCCGAAAGTTCTTCACGATTGCTTTGAAATTTTGACACAACGTTGGATTCGTATACGTGCGTTTTTTTATATACATAACGTTGGATTCGACTACGCGTGTGTTGAATACGCGCGTGTTTTTAATTGAAAGCCCGAACAGACACATAAAAATGTCAATGTTCGTTTGTTCAAAATCTTAAACCTTCGAAAGTTCTTCACAGATTGCTTTGAAATTTTGACACAACAATGGATTCGATTAAGTGCATGTTTGTACAATGTTGGATCAGATACTCATGTGTACAATACACGCGTGTTTTTACGCGTGTGTCCAATACGCGCGTGTTTTTAATTGAAAAGCCGAAGAAACCCTATCGATTTGGTTGCTGCACGACAACTACAAGGGACGCATAGAGACAATAGTCTACATATATTAGGATGGACAGTTGGTGTCAGGATCGCAGACCGGGAAGTGGGTGGGGGGAGGAGTTGGTTCACTTTGCAACATTAAGAAAGGACGCATATAGACAATAGTCTACATATATTAGGATGGACAGTTGGTGCCAGGATGGCACCAACCATGGGAGGAGGGAGGGGGAGGAGTTGGTTCACTTTGCAACATTAGAGCGTGTTTATATATACACAACGTTGGATTCGAATAGGCACTTTTACAATAGGCGTGTGTTTTTAAATCGAAAGGCCGAACAGACCCTATCGATTTGCTTGCTGAGCAACAACTACAAGGGACGCATACAGACAATAGTCACAAAAACATATTGTATACCCACAAGCATTGTGCAATTAAACATATTAGAAATGTGCAGTTACTCTTTTCTTTGTCTTCCATTTAACCAGACTGAGCTACAGCCACTCGTGCCCGGGTAGAGCTAGTTAATAAATAAAAAAGATTAGGCTGGGTGTATTAAGGGTAATCTTAAACACATGGGGACAATATAGCCGCCCCTCCATTATGCCGTACACAAAATCAAGCAACAGTCCTTATGACTACCCCGCCCCACGTCCCTCCAATCTCCCACAGCTCAACTCACTTAGATTACTAAGAGAGCTCAACAGGACAGAACAACCTTTTAAAAATTATTCTGCAGTGTCCACCTTGAGGAACCACTCATTAGCAGATGATTCCAGGAATTATGTCCCTTCTGATGTCGGAATCATGGGAGCTTCAGCATCACAATCCATAGCTAATTTTTATTGCAGAGGTCCTTCTATTCTCATAATTTGATAGAATGATGTTAACCTGTTTAAACAAGCATTTGCAATGCAATGGTCTCGGCATCATTAAAGGTAGAGCAATTGGCATTGCTCATGACATTTCTTTTTTTTTCTTTAAATCATAAATAAATGGCATTGTCATTTACATTGCCAATACACAGCACTCTGCACTAAACAGCACACACCACTCTGCACACTCACTACTCTGCACTCACTACTCTGCACTCACTACTCTGCACTCACTACTCTGCACTCACTACTCTGCACTCACTACTCTGCACTCACTACTCTGCACTCACTACTCTGCACTCACTACTCTGCACTCACTACTCTGCACTCTGCACTCACTACTCTGCACTCTGCACTCACTACTCTGCACTCTGCACTCACTACTCTGCACTCTGCACTCACTACTCTGCACTCAGCACTCTGCACTCAGTACTCTGCACTCACTACTCTGCACTCTGCACTCACTACTCTGCACTCACTACTCTGCACTCTGCACTCACTACTCTGCACTCTGCACTCACTACTCTGCACTCACTACTCTGCACTCACTACTCTGCACTCACTACTCTGCACTCACTACTCTGCACTCACTACTCTGCACTCACTACTCTGCACTCACTACTCTGCACTCTGCACTCACTACTCTGCACTCTGCACTCACTACTCTGCACGCACTCACTACTCTGCACTCACTACTCTGCACTCACTACTCTGCACTCACTACTCTGCACTCACTACTCTGCACTCACTACTCTGCACTCACTACTCTGCACTCACTACTCTGCACTCACTACTCTGCACTCACTACTCTGCACTCACTACTCTGCACTCTGCACTCACTACTCTGCACTCTGCACTCACTACTCTGCACTCTGCACTCACTACTCTGCACTCTGCACTCTGCACTCTGCACTCACTACTCACTACTCTGCACTCTGCACTCTGCACTCACTACTCACTACTCTGCACTCTGCACTCTGCACTCACTACTCACTACTCTGCACTCACTACTCTGCACTCACTACTCTGCACTCACTACTCTGCACTCTGCACTCACTACTCTGCACTCTGCACTCACTACTCACTACTCTGCACTCACTACTCTGCACTCACTACTCTGCACTCACTACTCTGCACTCACTACTCTGCACTCACTACTCTGCACTCACTACTCTGCACTCACTACTCTGCACTCACTACTCTGCACTCACTACTCTGCACTCTGCACTCACTACTCTGCACTCACTACTCTGCACTCACTACTCACTACTCTGCACTCACTACTCACTACTCTGCACTCACTACTCTGCACTCACTACTCTGCACTCACTACTCTGCACTCACTACTCACTACTCTGCACTCACTACTCTGCACTCACTACTCTGCACTCACTACTCTGCACTCACTACTCTGCACTCACTACTCTGCACTCTGCACTCACTACTCTGCACTCACTACTCTGCACTCACTACTCTGCACTCACTACTCTGCACTCTGCACTCACTACTCTGTACTCACTACTCTGCACTCACTACTCACTACTCTGCACTCACTACTCACTACTCTGCACTCACTACTCTGCACTCACTACTCTGCACTCACTACTCTGCACTCACTACTCTGCACTCACTACTCTGCACTCACTACTCTGCACTCACTACTCTGCACTCTGCACTCACTACTCTGCACTCACTACTCTGCACTCACTACTCTGCACTCACTACTCTGCACTCACTACTCTGCACTCACTACTCTGCACTCACTACTCTGCACTCACTACTCTGCACTCACTACTCACTAATCTGCACTCACTACTCACTACTCTGCACTCACTACTCTGCACTCACTACTCTGCACTCACTACTCTGCACTCACTACTCTGCACTCACTACTCTGCACTCACTACTCTGCACTCTGCACTCACTACTCTGCACTCACTACTCTGCACTCACTACTCTGCACTCACTACTCTGCACTCTGCACTCACTACTCTGCACTCACTACTCTGCACTCACTACTCACTACTCTGCACTCACTACTCTGCACTCACTACTCTGCACTCACTACTCTGCACTCACTACTCTGCACTCACTACTCTGCACTCTGCACTCACTACTCTGCACTCACTACTCTGCACTCACTACTCTGCACTGACTACTCTGCACTCACTACTCTGCACTCACTACTCTGCACTCACTACTCTGCACTCACTACTCTGCACTGACTACTCTGCACTCACTACTCTGCACTCACTACTCACACTCACTACTCTGCACTCACTACA
The DNA here is from genome assembly GCF_964263255.1 of Lissotriton vulgaris. Lineage (NCBI taxonomy): Eukaryota > Metazoa > Chordata > Amphibia > Caudata > Salamandridae > Lissotriton > Lissotriton vulgaris. The sequence goes on along the minus strand of NC_141697.1, from coordinate 1,044,332,908 downwards.
GCTTCCTTCCACAGCTAGAACTAGTGCATAATGTCAAAACAGAGAAAACAAGGAAACACACTGAAGCTGTCTGTACCACGCCAAGTTCACATTTCGAGCAGCATGTGTTAAATCACGCTTTAGACTACTTCTCTACTCAAAAGTAGTACATTTCCTTCAAAAAGATAAAAATATGACATGCAAACAGTAATGCCGAAACAAACTGTTCAGCATGGGTTCTGATTTACATGAAAACATTAATTTCACTTAAAATAATAATAGTTTTTAGCTAAATTAAATTTACATTTGGATTTAGGGCATATTCACATATTTTTAGTAAATTTAAATGTCAGTGGCAGATGGACACGCTTTCATTTAGCAGCCAAATATACAATAACTTACTGCCCCCGGAATTCCGCCGCGGCCGCACCGGAAGTCAGGCAAGGTCGCCTGTGACGGGGGCGGAGCCGCGTCCGGACCGGAAGAGGAGGCAGGCGGAGGAAATGCGTGGAGCGGCCCGGGGCTCCTGCGAGCGTGGAGAGCCCCCGGGGCCGACAACAGGACGTTGCACGCGTGTTGCGGGGCTCCCTTGACCAAGAGGGAGTCCCGGGATAGGAGCCGCAGCGTCAACTCTCCCTGCCGGTGCGGAGCAGTAAGTTAAAGGGGAGAGGGGGGGCCGGTGCGCGCGTGTGTGTGTGTGTGTGTGTGTGTGTGTGTGTGTGTGTGTGTGTATGAGTGGGGGGGTTCTGTATGTATGTGCGTGCGTGAGCGCTTCTGTTTCTATGTATGCGTGTGTTGTGTGGGAGCCTCGCGCAGCGCTCGTACTAATGCGCGTGCCAGTTTAGAATCGCCTGCGCGCGGCCAGGAGTGTCTCCTGGGAAGCACGCTCGGTGACATAAGATCTCGGCGGAGACGCGCTTACGCGCGTCTTTAGCCGAGACCTAAAAAGAGCTGACTATAGAATAATGCCAAAGATTCCCTAACTGTGTGGTACAATGTAATCATCTCAGAGGCACACAGCGAACGAAATCCACCTCACAGTTTGTAGGAGAAAGCGCTCCCATATATCCACAAAGTTGTAAAGATGGACTTTGCTTGGGGAACCTTTATAAAAATCAGAAACATTCTTTATTTCAGTGTAAAGGCCAAAGCTATGTACTAAGAACCGAATCTGCTTGTCATCAGTACTGGCACCAGCAACGCAATGTGCAGACTGCAACAAAGAAGACAACATTAAAAGTCTGAAAGCGCAAGAGACCCTCAGTGAAACGGCAGCTGTCATAGATAACCAACCTCAGTCAAATGGCAGCTGTCATTTATTATAAGTGCTCATTCGAACACATGCAAATTAGCTCTGAATATCAAGTGTTACATCTCTGAATAGAGACAGCATTCATACACACATCCAAGTTCTACCACGTAAATGTTAAACTAGAGCAAGACGTTAGCAGGGTGCCCACCAGAGCTTTTGCAGAAAACATGGAGAGTAACTTACGGTAATGAGGTTACCACCAATCATTTTTGCATCTCTTCCCCATCATCCTCTGCCTGAGTGTCATCAGTGGTGGTATCGCAATAAGATTTTGCAGTACTTATTGCTGCTGTATAAATACAGTGGTTTACAAAAAATATCTGGTAACCCTTACACCGAGACTTTTCACCACCTAGTGCATTTCTTTTGCCTATAAAATGAGGGTTTAGGAAGGCACAAGCACGAAAAGCAATATTATTAATTCCAGATATCAACAACCAAGTCTTTACCGCGTTAAAAACACAAACAAAAAAAAAACACAATTCTGTAAGAATTCCCACCTGCTTCTTGTTGATCCCCAAACATTGTGCGTTTATTGGCATCCCGCTTTTGACCTTAATTCTTGCCCTTGGGGCTAATTTTCACAGCCTCCCACTGCGGAATTCTATTTCACAGGACCAACTCTACACTTCCAGAATTAGTGCGGTCTAACAAGGTGGCGACCTTGAGCGTGGTGACGGATTCAGGCATATGGCTGTCCACCACCCCCAAACACACCAGGGGTCATATTTTAGATAGGGTGCACTTTTCATATGTGTGCCGCAGCGCACCTTAAAGCAGGTGCGCCGAGTGCAAACATGAAAAGTACGCCCTATCAGGTAGAATTTGCTGCCCTCAGTGCAGCGCAGTCAAGAGAAATACAGAGCAGCTGTTTAAAAGTTGTTCCGTGTTTCTCTGTGGAGGTGGCAACACCCCTGCACTTTTAAAATGGATTAGAGAGCCCCTTGCATGCAAGTGCAGTCGGGTGCAGTGAGTGACTGCACCTGCTTACAAAGGGATGTCTTTCATCACTTTAGAGGACTGCATTTAGAAGGCGCACTCAGAGTACATCACCTTTTGCAGTGTACTGAAAGTGGGCCTTCTAAAGGTATGCTTGCCTATGTGCCGACCTCAGTAATGCGGCGCTGATGAAGAGACAGGGATTCCCTCATTTGCATGGGGCCACGCCCCCATTCAAATAAGGGAGCGCTTTCTAATAATAGCGCTGGAGTTGTGTGTGCGCCAGCGTTATCTGCATTACAAAAGGGGCCGCACGAGCATCTGCGGCCCCTTCTGTAATATCAAAGTGCCCTGGGGCATATAGGCCCACATGCATCAAGCATTTTTGTAGTCGCAAGCGGTGCGATTCCTTAAAATCGGCCGTTTGCGAATGCAAAAGTGCTTTTTGGGATGCATGAAGCAATTTTAGAATTCGTAACATTTTTGTGAGTTCTAAAATTGCGGGTGCTTTTAAGAAGTCGCAGATGTGCGATTTCTTAAAAGCAATGCATCATTACTTTTCAAAGTGTAAATTCGCAATTAGGGTGCCAAATTTACCGAGTGGTTGAACCACTCGGTAAATTTGGAAAAAGTGTTTCAAATGCTGAAAATGTTTTTTTTTCAACATTCATGTTTCACACACACATGTCCTTAGGACATGTGTGTGTGAAACATGATGCGAAAAATACATTTCAGGGGTGCAGGGGGGGGGTCCTTTGGACCCCCCCCTGCACCCATGAAATTTTCAAAGTGCCACTCGCAATTTGCTAATGCCTTCCCATTGACTCCTATGGGCCTTTTGGCCCATAGGAATCAATGGGAATTGCGAAAATTAACTTAAGAATTCGGTATTCATTTGGGATTCGGTAAAAATTGCGATTTTTACCGAATCACAAATGAATACCGAAAATAATGATGCATAGCATTTTGCACTTCTTAATTTGCGATTCCTTATTTTTCGCAAATTAGGAAGTGCAAAATGTCACAATGATGCATGTGGGCCATAAAGTAGGAAAAACCAAAAGGTAGGCACACATGCCCGTTGCACCCTTGGGGCACTTGTATAATGCAGGAACCGGTGCTCTGGCAGAAGCTGAACAGGACTATTAAGCATGTTGGGGTATTAAAAAGGACCCTTGGGTATGCACAGTTACCAAAGTTTTCACAAAAGCCAGACTATCCAAAGGTGCTAACAGAGAATCGATCAAAAAGGCTAAAAGCTGCTGACATAATGCGCTGGAGGAATGATGTGGTTTGAATATGGTCCAGTGTTTCGAGAATCCTGATCTAGGCATCCCTCAAGGTCGTCAGAGGTCATGAACTGAATATCCCCATGGATCTAACACTGCTGAGTAAGTCAGATGCAGGTGAAAGGTCACTTTTAGACGCTTCAGCAGAAATCGGATCCTTAAAATGGGCCAATAAATTAACCACTGATAAGGATCAAGATTATGTTTTTTGCATCAGTTGGCCAATCCAACGTTATGTGGGCTTATCGGTAATGGGTCCATTTTAAACAGCGGCGTCATCGAATTCGCTGAATACTGCTGGTGTCAGCATAGTGATCAGCAGGGTAGGAAGTGACCTTTAATTTGCAAATAATTAGAGCCATTGAGGAGACCGGTGTGAATTTCTAGAACATTGGCCTGTGTCCATTCTGGAGGGAGGGAAATCCTATATGTTCTTTGCCACCGATAGCCGAACACATCTCAGCATTTGAGATCACTGTTCAAGCTGTAGTTTCTTTGAATATTAAGGGTGTTGTAAACCTGGTTGCTGCCATTCATTGCCTTCTTTAGAGCCCGCCACGTCAGTGGGGCTCGGCTCTTTTCTGCGTCATTGAGCAGCAAATCAAGTGGTTGCAATACCATTTGAATATCACTTGCAATTGAGATTGGGGCTCAGCGCTGCTGGCTTTACAAATGGTCCAAGGCTTCCTGCTGACCAGTACCAAAGCACTGTTTTATTAGGTTTTCGATAATATAGGAAATGGGGTACTAGTGCAAGCCTAGTATGTTAACAGTATATTAATTTTATTCCACTAAAGAGAGCTATAGACATTTGAGAGGCATGTTCTTTTTATGTCAATCAAGTGTATGCCCTTTGTTAAGGGCGCTACACTACATACGCTTGTTCAAACTAATACTGGCTAGTTGTTCTACAAACTAATATCTAGGGAATATGTACCATATATGAATATCTCAAGCCGATTCTCATATTTTCCTAAACACTATTTACGATGCAGAATGCCTTTTTCACACAGTGGTCAATGGCTACTGGAATGGTACACAAAACAGATATCGAGGTTAAGCCCAGAAATACCCAGAAATACCCAAAAAGTGCAATCAGCAAACAGCAATTTACTTTAATCAATGTATCAGCCAGGCAAAGGTTATATATTTTAATCACTGTTTTTAATACCCAAAACTGTTTGATATAACATTATATTCTGTTTCTTTTATAGAAATGTAGATATCGGAGCACAAAAAGAAATCATAAGTCACAATCCTGTTGTCAAGCACGCAACCCCCAAACTGCTATGGGTCCATGCTAAACAGACTGTCGGGAATAGACCAGGCAAAATGCATTTTGTGTCTAATGAGCTATTAAGGAGCATGCTAATAACAGCATTCTCTGCTGTAAAAATGTTTTGTAAGAGAATGTGTGGTCCCAAAGCACAGAATACGCCAGACAAACTAATTCCCTTTACTGGTATACACACCACTATGCTGTGAAATGCTCACTGCGGGATTTCCTATAAGTGTAATTGGAACTCAAGATAGGATGCCCTGTAATTGGAGGTTGAGATATCAGGACCATAGCTAAAGATTTTGGCTGATATCTCCTCTCTACCAAATACATAGAATCAAAAGCTTTCGGTCCCAAAATCAGGGAAAGTATGTGGGAGCCATATTTACCGGGTCCAATGCTGTATGTTTTAATTGATTCTGGACTGTTTCCGTACACATTTGCTTTCATTGGGTGTATTTCAGCACCCTTACCATAGTACATTTGAACGTGTGTGATGTGTGGTTGGATTTCAACACTACCCTTAATATTTTACCAATAAAGAGGCTTAGCAATAGACCGTCTCAATGAACCTTCCAAGCCTTTAATTCCCCTTTTAAAAAACTCAGTCACCCCTAAGGTAGGCCCTAAGTAACCCTAAGGGTAGGGTATAATGTAAGTAAAAGGTAGGACACGTACCTTTATGTTTTGCATGTCCTGGTAGTGACAAACAGCCTATTTTGTTTTTCACTACTGTGACGATTACCCATCTCATAGGCCAGCTTTGGGAATTCCTTAATGTACTTTTAAGCCATCCTGATCAGAGATGAGTAGCTTTCTCATGTTTGATATGTTTGGAAAGAGAATGATAAATCCTCCTTACCAGTGAAGTTGGAGTTAACCATACTGTTTTAGGCATGACACTTTTAGATGTGGACATTTCTCTGTACCTACTGCTCTTTGTGCCAGACAGCCTGTCTCCAATACATGTCTGGGGAGGGTGACAACTACACTTTGTGCATTCTCTCTAGACAGCCACAAACACAGGAAGGTGAGGGTCAACAGCATTTATTTGAATTCTATTGGGTATTCCTGGGCAGGGAGGAATGTGGGGACAGACACACTTCAATAGGTAGTATCCTGTCCACACACAAAACACTGATTTTGCCCCAACAGGTTGACTGGAAGTCAGGACTTGGTTGAAAGGGATCCTTGTGCATTTCAGAGAGATCTTTGAAAGTCAGCCCCTACATCGAAGGCATTTTTGGGTATAAGTACTGGGTCTCTGACCCCCTAAAATCAGACATTTCTGGATCCTGAACGGAACCTCTGTCAGAAGGACTGCTGTGCTGCTTAAAGGACTTAACTAGACCGCTTTTCTGGAAGGACTGCTTTTTTGCTTGTTGCCCTGCTGCCTGCTTCTCCCTGACTCTGCTGAAAGGACTCTCCTGCCCTCCAATGATCACCAAGGGCCCGCTGGCTTGCCTCAGGTTTTCTTATGTCTCAGGGACACAAAAGAATTCCTCTTCTGCTGGTGCTGCTGGAGTCTGCTTTCTGTGAGTCCTACCCGTGCCTAAGGTGCCCCTTCCAAACTCTGGGCCTGGGTTCTGCAGCTATTTTCATAAAAAACGAAACATTGCGTCAACTGCGTGAGAAATTCCACCACTTCACCCTTCGAGTCGATGCAGAGGCTTCCCGGTGACAGGAGTCCCACAGTCTGCGTGGCTCGATGACGATGCTCTGCGTGGCTCAAAAATGTATTTACATTCACTTCAACAGTGCTCGACAATGACACAGAACCCCCTTGGCGAGATTCGGAGCCGACGCCGTAGACTCTCAACGTCAACCAAAGCTTTATCCGAGGTATTTCTTCAGCGAGACCTTGAGGGGTCCTCTAACCGGCCTGTTGTTGATAAGCATCGGCCTGAGCTAATGGAATTGCACCGGTCCCTCGCAACCTCAAGTAATCTTTTGACCACTAATGATGTCTAAGCACCATTTTTGATTTCATCTTTAAAACTTTATATCTTGACTGCTACTGATTGAATTGTCGTCGTTTTGGTATTATTTTGTTCAGCCAAATATTCTCTATTTTTCTAAACCTGTGTGGAGTCTTTTTGTGGTATATTCATTGTGTTACTCCGTGTGTGTTGCACAAATACTTTACACATTGAATCTTTAGATAAGCCGGACTGCTCCGTGCCAAAGTACCCGAGGGTGAGCACAGGTTACCTTTTAGTGTGTATCTTGCTTACCTTGAATAGAGTGCTGGGTCCTGCCTGGCCTTGGTGCATACCTCAGCCACCTAGGAAACCCATTTCTAATGCTCGCTTTATGTCCCTAATTAAACGTACAATGCCTAACTGATAATAGAAGCTAAATCTAGTTTTCTTCATAAAGTACAACTGGCAATATCAAATTTAATACTATTTCTAAGTTAGGCACCTGTAGATGCATCTCTTTGATGTAAATTTAGTCCAGCTTAAAGATACGTGAATTAGAACAGGTATGACTGTCAAAGCTGTGGGCATGGCTACAAGATTACAGCTCTGGGTCTTTCTGGTAGTCTGCCTTTATAAAACTCTAGATACCTATGATACAAATGCCTGAGACCAAACAAGCACTGTTCTGTGCTGAATACTAAAGGATAGGATACACCTTATGCAAGTTCTAAACATATACACCAAAGGGTCTCCTAAATATCCATAGTGTATCATCCCATTCAAAAGTCATTTACAAACAAAAGTGTGTGTCACATGGGTCTGGGGTCAGAATTTCGCATAGTTAGGTGGTCTTGGTGCTATAAAATTGAGGAGGACTTCAGAAGGTTATATAGAAACGCAGGCTGTAATTGGAATGCTAGTTCATAGCTTAAATTGGCTTTGAAATTATCAGGTACACATACAGGAGACTTTGACATTAGAGAGAGCATGTTGTCTCTGCGATGTAGAATAATTTGCTGTGCAATGAGACTTACATTGTTGTGGACGTTGTTGTACTTCTGGACCTATGTGCATCATTTGAAAGGACTGACCACAAAGATCTCCTTGATAGTCCAGTTTTGGTGATCCCAGATGACTCCAGTGGTGGGAAAGGGTGATGGCAAAAGCGGTGGGATGTTCGGCAGCTAAGTCATTTTTAATTGATCACAACCTGAAAAAGTAACTGCTTGACATGTTCTAACTATCTTAGAAGAAAACCTCATCTACATTTTCCAAATAGTTTTCCCAATGTGATTAGTATAAGCGAGCCCAACTCTTAGTTCTTCTGTACCAAAAGAACGGTTATTTCCATTGTTATACAGATGAAATTAAATTATACTTGCAGCTCTACAGAGACATGGCATCATTTAAATAATTGACCCAGGGTTCAGACACAAGAATTAGATGGAAACAGTCGAGCAGGTTTTAGGTTGATACATGAAAAACGTAAGCTATCTATTATCTGATCTGAGGAAAGGTCTATCTAACAAGGAATATATTTCATGGCTGCATTTTGAGCACATATTCCAGTGGTGGCCTATTCAAAGACTTTTGACCTCAATATGGATGCAGATAATAGCAAGGAGCATCAAGGAGATTGCCCATCCATCCATTCATAAACATTTATGAATCACTCGGCTACCACCAACAGGGGTGTCCCAGCGCTAAAGTAGCTGCGTAGTCAGACAGGGGAAGGGAATAGCTAGGGCAAATCAAACAGCCATTTGTTCAATGCCTTCCGAATCTGCTTTGCACAGGTGATCAGGCACAGAATTCCAAAGAGCTGCCGTTCTTACTGGGAAGGCTCGCTGACCAATCCTGGCTTTGGCAAAGCGAGGAGTTTGAAGAAGCATCTGAGAGTTGAATCACAAAGTCCTGGCCAGGTGATATTTCTGAAGTCTCTGTTTCAAGTATCCTCGACCTCCATCTCTTGAGGCTCTATAGGCAAGGGACAGTGCCTTTACTACGATTCTCCTTTTCACTGGGAGCCAGTGAAGGTTGCACAAATGAGGAGAAATGTGATGTCGGAGGGGCACATTTCTGGTGATCCTCGCTGTAGCTTTCTGGACTGTCTGCAATCTCTGGGTGAGGTGATCAGGGAGACCCAGGTACAAGCTGTTCACATAGTCCAGCTGAGATGTAATAAGGCCATGGACTATTGTAGCCAGACAGCCCATCGGTAGCAGGTGGAGGTATCTTCACAAGGCTTTCAGTTTTCAAAAACAAGCTCTAGAGACTTGACCAATCGGGGCCTTGCCCGACAGTTTAGAATCAAATTTAAAGCCTAAATTTCTGACGTAGGTTACAGGGATGGGAGGGGGGGTTCAGCTGCACCAGCAACTAGAGATCTGCCAGTGGGGGTGAATGTTGATTAAAGATCACCTTCGTTTTGTCAGCATTTAATTTCAGGCAATTGTCTGTCATCCAAGAGGCAATATTGGTGAGACAATGCCTGAAGCTGTCAAACGCGGCCTTTGCAGTGTCTTTGAATGAGAACACGCGCTGTGTATAATCAGCGTATGAGATCATGGTCTCTCCACAGTGTTCCACTACAGATGCCAAAGGAGCAAGATAAACATTAAACAGGGTGGGGCTCAGCGCCGAGACCCGAGGCACTCCACATACCATGGGGCAGACCTGCTAAGACCGCACATCCAGAAATGAGCGGAACCAGTTCAAGATAGTCCCCGAGATACCCATCTGTGCCAGTTGGTCTAAAAGGATCAAATGAGAGACAGTAATAAAGGCTGTGGAAAAGTCCAACAGCACAAACATGGCACAGCTACCTTGGTTAAGGGATTCTCGGATGGTTTCCGCCATTTCCAGGAGAGCAGTCTCAGTACTGTAGCTCGTCCTAAAGCCCGACTGGGAGTCAGATTCAGATTCAGATTCAAAGAACTTTATTCGGTTAAAACAAGTAACCATAAAAGTAACAGACATAAAAACAAATTACAATAATTACAGCTCATAATGTGAGTTCACTAAGGGAGATCATTAGAAAGTTATTCACTAAGAAAACAATTTTTAAACCATTTCAGTTACCATTTGTTTCCGTAATTTAAGAACACTTTTTAAAAAACTTAAAACCACAGTTACAGTTAAAACCGTATCCATTCTCTGGACTTCTAAAAAGGCTGGGTGGCATCTGGTTAAATTCATTTCTTTTAAAAAAGGGACGATAATATTTCTACGAGAGGCACTATAAATTCTGCAGAAGAAAAGGATATGAATATCCGATTGATGTGACATGCCATCACACGAGCAGGTGGGCAATATACGCATCCATGAGTTCATACTAGGAAAAGACACCAATCTAAAAAATATACAAAATCTAAAACGAGTTAAAAGAAAGCGGTCATAGTTTGTCATGGGCAGGGATAGGTATGGCTGCACAGACTTAGTCTCACATAGAATAAGGAGGTGGGAATGTACTGAATGTTTCAGAGTTTCAGCTCTCCTCCTCTTATCCTCAAGATGGTCCAGGCAGAGGGTTTTCAGTGTACTCCTTGAGATGCTATCCATTGAAGATGGATCCGAGTAATAAAAATAGCGCCCAATCTCAGTCAGGAAACACTTTACGTATCCCAACCATTCTGATCTATCCACATGATCCAGGCTGAGGGTATCCTGTAATAGAGCCCGATTCATAACACATTCATTAGTGGTCCAAACCCTATGCCACAAAAGGATAGGTTGAATTTTAATAATATCTGTTATGTAGGGTTGAGCAAGTTCAGCGTGACAGTTAAATGTGGCAACACACTGTGGAACTGCAAGGACTTCCCTCATAAATTTGTTTTCCACCACCTGGATTGGATCAACATTTGCGTACCCCCACAAGCCTGAGCCATACATAGCCACGGATAAGCATGTTGCTTTATATATAGTTAACATTTCTTTTATCGGCTTTCTGCCCAATTTTCTAACAAAATTCTTTAGGGCCATGATCGTTTTCATAAATAAAAGAGTTCTGGCCTTAATTGCGCTTGTCCAAGAACCTGACTCATGGAATAAAATGCCCAAATAGGAAAAAGTTGGGGTGTTATCTAATGGAACATTATTTAAAAACATCCGTTTCATCGGTTTACCTGATTTTGGACCACAGTTCATTGTGAAAGTTTTACTACAATTTACTAGTAGGTCTAGATTCAGCATAAAGTTCTCAAAACTTACTACTAGTTTTTGCAAAGCCTGTGGAGTGCGTGCCATAAGAACGGCATCATCCGCATACAAGAGCGCAGGGATTGCCCTCCTCCCCACCCTGGGCATATCCCTGCACTCCTGCAGCAGGTGATGCTCAAGCCCATTAATGTAGAGGAGGAAAAGAAAAGGTGCTAAAACACAACCTTGACGCACTCCACGGCCCAGACTAAATTGTCTGGAGCATTCGCCCCCCTACCGTAACGAACAGAAGCTGTGGCTCCGCTATAAAGTTCCCTCAGGAAACAGATGATGGTGTTGTCCACTCCCAAACTTTTCATTATTGCCCACAATTTGGTGTGCGACGCGCAGTCGAACGCTGATGAAAGGTCCACAAAGGTAAAATACAAGCGTTCCGACTTTATCCTTATGTATTTGTGTTGCAATAACATTAAATTTAGGCCTTGCTCGATTGTGCCAATCCCTTTTTGGAAACCAAATTGCAAGTCGCTCATGGCCTCCAACTGCTGAGGTAAAGAAGGTTCTATAACCATTTACATGGATTGGGTCCTGAGTCCATGTTTCTTGGAGGGCCACTATATCCTGGCCACTTATTACCGACTCCCAGACTGGGTTACTCATTTTTTGCCTCAACCCTGCTACATTCCAGAAAAGCAGTGCACAAAGGTCACTCTTCACCTGTATCGGGCCATTTCCTATCTTTTCCCTGCTCCCATTGTTATCACCTGCGATAGGTGGCGTCTGCTTCAGGATAACACTGTCACACGATGTCAACCTATCGAGAGTGAGGATCTTATTTAGTGTGGGCGATTCTTGAGATGACTCAATGGGGGCCTCAGTGTTATTTGAGAGAACCCCACCCCTAGTAGAAACTTGAAAAACTGGGGAAGAGGGGTTTTTCCCAGCCACAGTTTCTCTGGGAATCTGGGCTTGCTGTCAATCTACCCCATCCAGACCGGAGAAGATCTGGAAGCGATTTTGGATTGGTAGGTTATACATGTGTGGAAGCAATCCTCTATTGTTCCATGGTCTACCTTGAGTTAGGTTGGGTCCCAAGCATGGTGGGTATTGATTACTAAAAGGGTGGCATTGATAGACTTGATGCTGATTTCTGGGATAAAAGTCCTCCGGCCTCTGAGTGTAAAGAGAGGGGTCTTGGCCACTTGCATAAACAGAACTACCCAGCACAGGTGGTACCCCCCCAGGTCCAACCCTATTCCATGATCTTGCATTTCCAAACCCCCGGTGTTGGTAGACTGGCTTCTTAATAAGCTGCCTGTCCCTGCCCCAGCTATTAAAGCTTTTTGGCGGTGCATAGGGGTAGAAATAGGATAGAAGATGTGTGGAGATGGAATCGCTGCTTCTAGCATCGAACCAATCCCCAATATGCCTCACTGCCCTGTGATCCTTAAAATTGATGATTATAACGTCACCATTTCTATCCTTTGGCCTGGCTCCCACCCAGTTGGCACGCCTTACACTTAAAATTTCACCATTTATTGATGCAGGTAACGGTCTGTTATCACGGACCCAAAAGGCAACCTTGTTCCGTAGTGCTCCATGATCTTCCCATTTACCTGCGGGCAGTTCTGGGACCGCTGCCATTACAATAACATAAGGGGCAGAATCAGGGGATAAATCTATGATACGACTAGTTTTTTCGGGAGCGATGGCCAGAACATTCCCTCTACTTGACTTAGTCGTTAATAAGTCCTTACCACCACCTTGATTTTGAATTCCCCCTGGTTTAGATGTTTGCTCCTTGGTTGCTGGAGCCGCGAATTGAGGTGTGGCCAATAGGGGGGTTGGAGTTAATAACGTAATCGCAGGACTACCCGATCTTACCCCTTCTTGCACAGATTTCTGTTTTTGCACAGGTGCCGATATTATAGGTGCTGGTGTTATAGGTGCTCGTATTGGAGGGGGAACTGTTACTTTGGATTTTACAGGTGGGTTGGCTCTTAATAAAGAATTTGTCTTAGCTTTATCTAGCCCCTTTACCAGGTCAAATAAGAGGAGGGAATTCTGTTCGACCTTCTTCTCTATTTGATCTAGGTGTGTGCACATCATGATAGTCTTATCCAGAAGTGGTTGCGTCACACCCCTGATAAGTTCTACAATTTTGGCCATCATGGCCGCCTCACATACTAGGGTTTGGCCAGTTTGTGACTGAGGAGAGTGAACTACCCCTTTCCTTATTTTATGTGCTTGATTACCCAGTGGCTCGCCCCCCCTTTTTTTGCTGTTTCTCGTAATTAGGGGAGATGTAGGGGGCTTGGGCGACAGCTCAATAGGGAGTTTTGGGGAGCCCGATAGCCTAACACTATCATTCCCAATAGGTAAGTCCAATAGGGATAAACTAGCAGGTGTACTAGACAAGAGATGTTTGCTTATCATGGTGGGGTCAGCAGAAGAGCTTTCAATGTTATCTGTGACCCCTGTGTGTGATAAATCGATAAGCAACAAAGAATCTCTAAGGCGTTTGGGCGAGATTGCATCCCCTATTTCTCCTAAATTAGATGATCTCGTTTCTGTAAGTAGTGGTAAAGTTCCAAACTCACCCCCCCTCCTTGTGTAATTGTATGGCTGGTTTTCCTTTGCTTCCCCCTGCGTCTCACTCGGGCTTTCTTGAATCTTCTAGGAGATTCTTTTGCTGCAGGCTCATATGTTTCAAGAGAACCTATGCCTGTCCCTATAAGGGCTTGAGCGTGGGACCCTCGTCATGCTGACCCGCATGGACCATGGCAACAACGGTAGTTACTTTGCCTGCAGGGGCAGAGGGCACCTCTGACAAAGGTGTATCTGTGACAGTAAATGGGGGCTCCGGTATAATTGTAGGAGAATGCCCCAATCCCAAGGACGCCCTTCTGTTGCTGTTGATTTGCGCAACCTTTTTAATTAAATAATTGTCCATAGTTACCAGATTGGAGGGCATAATGGGGGATAGTTCCGGTCACAAGTGGGAAACAAAAGTAGACTATAAGCAGTAGTTTCTCACTCACATGTTTAGTTTACTAGAGTCTGGCAAGGAACGGTGATGAAAAGGGGGTGGCCCCGGCCCGGCTCCTTGGTCCCCGGAGGGCCACAGAGGGCCCGCCTTTTGCCCGGGCTTAGCCCCGGGCGTCCCGCTCGCGTCCCGCGACGCTGAGGGCTTGCTCTTTTAAACGCCCCTCCTGTCGCCTTGTTCGTGCGTCAGGGAACGCGCCGCCGCCGCTAGGGCTGCCGGGATTTGGAGTCCCAGAGCGGCGGTGGCGTGCCTGGTGGTTGCGGTCGGCGAAGGCGGTGGTATCCGGCGTAGTGTGGCGTGGGTCCGCAGGACTGCTTGCTCCCAAATTTGCCAGAAATTGTGTACCAGGTAAAAGGTTCTCCCTCGTTTCACTGCTGCTCCCCCCCGCTCCACCGAGGGCTTGCTCTTTTAAACGCCCCTCCTGTCGCCTTGTTCGTGCGTCAGGTAACGCGCCGCCGCCGCTAGGGCTGCCGGGATTTGGAGTCCCAGAGCGGCGGTGGCGTGCCTGGTGGTTGTGGTCGGCGAAGGCGGTGGTATCCGGCGTAGTGTGGCGTGGGTCCGCAGGACTGCTTGCTCCCAAATTTGCCAGAAATTGTGTACCAGGTAAAAGGTTCTCCCTCGTTTCACTGCTGCTCCCCCCCGCTCCACCGAGGGCTTGCTCTTTTAAACGCCCCTCCTGTCGCCTTGTTCGTGCGTCAGGGAACGCGCCGCCGCCGCTAGGGCTGCCGGGATTTGGAGTCCCAGAGCGGCGGTGGCGTGCCTGGTGGTTGTGGTCGGCGAAGGCGGTGGTATCCGGCGTAGTGTGGCGTGGGTCCGCAGGACTGCTTGCTCCCAAATTTGCCAGAAATTGTGTACCAGGTAAAAGGTTCTCCCTCGTTTCACTGCTGCTCCCCCCGCTCCACCGAGGGCTTGCTCTTTTAAACGCCCCTCCTGTCGCCTTGTTCGTGCGTCAGGGAACGCGCCGCCACCGCTAGGGCTGCCGGGATTTGGAGTCCCAGAGCGGCGGTGGCGTGCCTGGTGGTTGCGGTCGGCGAAGGCGGTGGTATCCGGCGTAGTGTGGCGTGGGTCCGCAGGACTGCTTGCTCCCAAATTTGCCAGAAATTGTGTACCAGGTAAAAGGTTCTCCCTCGTTTCACTGCTGCTCCCCCCCGCTCCACCGAGGGCTTGCTCTTTTAAACGCCCCTCCTGTCGCCTTGTTCGTGCGTCAGGGAACACGCCGCCGCCGCTAGGGCTGCCGGGATTTGGAGTCCCAGAGCGGCGGTGGCGTGCCTGGTGGTTGCGGTCGGTGAAGGCGGTGGTATCCGGCGTAGTATGGCGTGGGTCCGCAGGACTGCTTGCTCCCAAATTTGCCAGAAATTGTGTACCAGGTAAAAGGTTCTCCCTCGTTTCACTGCTGCTCCCCCTGCACACGTAACTGTGCAAAGCACGCTCGAGCCACCCAGCTCTCTTACCCGAAGTTACTTTTCTGACCGGAGGGATGAAGCGAGGCTTAATGGTTGGGCTGGGAGAGAAAGAAGCAGAGGAAATATTGCACTGCGCCGCTGATCCTGGGACTGGGAGTCATAAATACTTTAAATTATAAATTGAGATGGAGGCTTCCTTTGTAAGACAAAACGTACCAAATCACGGGGGCTCAGAATGCACAGAGGATTGATTTGTAGTAGAGAAAAGCCATGTTTATGAGCTCAAGAGATCTTTATGCTGGTTTCTTGTTACCCAAAACATTTTATTTGAGCGGGCCTGCATAACTATAGAATGCCCTTGATTAACATCCCATGTTTACTGTGATGCAAAACCATTGCATATCTACCCCGCTCCAAGACTCCACTCTGCTGATGAACAACTGCCCTCATCACCAATCTCTCAGGTGCAGCAAAAATCTGAGTGAAGCATTGGCATTAAAGCTCTCACAGCCTCAAACAAACTTCCATGGTCACCCCTAGAGCATATACTTCACTTTCCTATTAACACAATGGTAAATTGTTTGCACAGTGACATATGCAAGTATGGTGGCCAATGCATGGCCATCCATCACATCCTGCTTAATGTGCATATTCTTGTGCTATGACATACTTTGGTCAACATGCTTTTCTGATATATGTATAACAGGCCGAATTTAGGAAAGAAGCCAGGGTATATAACCCATCAATTTCCATGTTTCTGCCATGTGGGTTGGGCTAAATTAAACCCACTCACCTTGTTAAGATTGAAAAGTTATCAATTCAGCTTATTGAGTATTAGACAATGGTTATTAAGATGGACGGTGTGGTACATTTCTTTTTCTTTCAGTTACTCATTCTGAAATAAGTGTCTTCTTATACGCTAATTGCACCCTAGGAACATAGCATCTGTATTAAAATCTGATGAGGGCCTTATCACAGGATTGTAAGCCCTCCTGCAGCACCACCACAGCAGCATTTGAAGGAGGACTGCCAAGCCCGTGGTGCACTCGCCTGCCAGATTCAGAGTTGAATCCAGGGCAGACGGGTGGCACTGCAGCGGTCTCATGGCCGCTGCTGTGTTAGGCTCATAGGAGAGCCTTAACAGCAGACCGCCACTGTGACAGTGCCTGCAGTACATTCCTGCACGGTGTGGCATGCACCATGTCATGCATGCCACACTGTGCAGGAACAGGGATGAAATTCCAGGTGGGCATAACATGTGCCCCGCCTCCATGTGCACCCCCAGGCCCAGAAGCAGGAGGGGATCCTGATAGTGCACCCTTACTTGCATCTCCACCACCCTTTTCATGGCAGGCTCACGGCCATCATATGGGAGGTGTTAGTGCACCTCAGAATAAGCTAGGAGGAGCCTCAGTGCACCGCCAGCATATTCTTGTCCCTCTCTGCTGCACCACTGCCGCGGGATCTTGGATGGTGGTGGAGGTGGCGGTCCTGGGGCGATCCGACCATCGCACTCGAAATACAGCAGGCGGACCCGCAGTGGTCAGACCGACACCGCAAGTACGGCAGTCCTAGGACCGCCATACTCGTATTAAGGCACTAACTCTTTATGTGTATCGCTTCAATCATGTTTGTACTGGTACTACTTTCTTCTGGTTTGTTTCAAAACCTTTTCTTGTTCCTCTCTCTATGTTTAGAGTCAGATTACGACATGATGAAACGGGAGGTAGAGTTATCTCTGTACAAAATTCCAAACTCTGGAACAGCCTGTAGAAAGAACTAAGAGCCCGATTACATCCCAATGCACTACGAGATATCTACCACCACGTATGTGACAGAGTACCCATCTGCCAAAGTCTATATCAGGGCCTAAGACTGATTCATAATTGGAATTATCCAAGCTTTAGTGTAGTGAGAATCTGGATTTTGTTAAAGGTAAAGAGATTAGCATTAAGCATAATTTCTTTTATGTTCTTATCTGCAGTACTTTAAAGACCTCTTAGGACCATTTGCCTGATCAAATTTGAGCCTTTACCTAAAAGAAGTGCACTTTAGTGCTGGGGTTGGAGGGCTAATTCTTTGCCAATACCTTTTTCTTACATATGTTTTCCTTTAATCCTTTTGTGTTTAAGCAATATCTTCAGGTTACCAAGAATCATATTTTTTGTTTTGTGCATGAAAACTAAAAAGGGTTTCTATACATGTTCTACTTAACACTTGCCTGCTATGATGTATCGTACTATTCTATCATTGTTGTATGCATGCATTAGGCCAAATGAACTTCCATCACCTTTCTAAAACTCTAGTTATCTTTGCATTGATTCAGCTGAGGACATTTTAAGAAAAGAACATTAAATTGTGGCTATCTGAGAATAAAACTAAAACCGCTATGCATTACTTAATATAAGCCTGGTGTGAATTTTGAGCTAATGACACATGTTTGAGCTTTTGACATTATTTTCAAAAACTCTGTGGCATATCCATAATTATGGTGTACACTGCACTGCCCACAGGAATAGTCATGCACATAGCATATTAACTGCAGAGAAAAGAACTTCTCAAAGTTTGTAAAGTCTTTGCGCCACGCAGAAACACTCTGTAGAACGTAAACCTACAGAGAACTATTGTGCAAACGTGCTCCCGTTTGATGGAGTTTTGAATACAATTAAAATATTGTCATTAAATCATGCAAATTATCTCGCAAACTGGAAAAGAAATTACACATCGTTACGTCAGAATACACTTTTTCTCAATTTAAAGAGCAGTCTGTTACAAAAATGAGAAAAAAACCACGCGGTTGGCACATTTTGTTTCTCGAATAAATTAATCTGAACGTGTATCATCAGCATCAGTACTGTTGCCCTTATTTCGTTTGATCAACAGCATGATGGAAAAATGCATTACATCAATCTTCACTATGACAGGCTTACCAGCAGTTAATTAAACGTAATTTAAAGCCTAGACGCCCTCCACCTCCACAGCACCTCATTTCGGTCAAGGAGTATGGTTTCTAAAGAAAAAGTTCTACTACACACGGTGAGGCAGTCTATTACACATTTAAACCCGTTGTTTTCCATAGATGCCAATGCCCACCAGTCATCTAACCGAAACACAACTATCCATATATGTGCCTTCCTTCACCACTACCATTGGTCTTTCTGTCCCATCAACCAAGCCATAAAAACATTGCTCTGGGTCATTACCCACGACCCTTGGTAGCAGCACCCTCTTGAATTACAACCTCCCCACCTAAATATTTTAAAACAAGTATTGGCAAAACCAGTAGGTCTAGTCTAAGCAAGAGCTATTGCCTTTGTGATGTGTTTTAGCCACGTTATACACCAGTGTGGCTGCTGTTCAGCATGGAGCGTGGAGTGGAGTGCAGTTTTGTAGAGTGTAGTGGTGAAGAGTGGAGTAGACTATTGTTGAGTGGTGTAGAGTGGAGGTAAGAGGATGGGTGAGCAGATGCAATGGGAAGGGGGAAGAAGCAACATGGACGGGATGGCAACATAGGACGTTTAACATAAAGAGGAGGAGGTGACATTTGTTTTAAAAACTAAGCGGGAGAGCGAAGCTTAATAGCCTGATAAAGAGCTAGGCAAGGAGAGTGGAGGCTGAGAAGAACAAAGAAAAAGAGTGAGAGAAAGTCTGTGGTAAGAGAAAGATACAATGGTAATTTGTGAGAGCTTGTCTTTGGCAATTTGTTTTAGCCATTATTTACATCATTGTGGCTGCTGTTAGCCATTATGTACATCAGTGTGGCTGCTGTATAGCATGGCTAAAGGTTAGTGACGTAGAGTAGTGTGGGGTAGATTGGAGTGTGATAGATTGGGGTAGAGTGGAATGGGGTAGGTTGGGCTAGAGTTAAGTGGGGGTAGATTGGCATAAAGTGCAATGGGGTAGAGTGGAAATGGGTGGATTGGGGTAGACTGAGGTGTTGAGTGGGGTAGATTGGGGTGGGAGTTGGTTAGATCAGTGGAGTAGATTGAAATAGACAAGATTGGGGTGGAGTGGGGTAAATTGTGGTGGAGTGGGGAAGATTGGAGTACAGTAGATTGGGGTAGATTAGAGTGGGAGTAGTGCAGATTAAGGTAGACTGGGGTAAAGTGGGATATATTGAGTTATACTGAAGTGGAAGGGGATAGATTGGGAAAGAGTAGGGTGGGTGGAGGTAGATTGGGTGGATTATAATAAAGCAGAGTATAGTAGATTGGGGTAGTTTGAGGTTGAGTGGGGTAGATTTGGACAGTGCAATACATTGGAGTGGGGCGGGGTAGATTGGGAAGGGGTGTGGTAGATTGGACTGGGGTAGGTAGATTGTAGTAGAGTGGGGTAGATTGGAGTGGAGTAGATGGGGTATATTGGAGTGGGGCAGGGGGGTAGATCAAGGTGGAGTAGATTGGGTTGGAGTGTGATAGAATGGAGTAGAGTGGGGCGGGCTAGACTAGAGTAGGGTAGATTGGAGTGGGTTATGTTGGGATAGATCGGAGTGGGGCTGACATGAGTGGATAAGGTTAGAATGGTGCAGTGGGGTAGATTGAAGTGGGATAGATAGGAGTGGTGTAGTTTGGAGTAGGGTATATTGGAGTGGGGTAGATTGAGTTTATCAGATTGGGTTAGGGTGGGTGAGGTAGATTGGAGTGGGGCAGATTAGATGGGGTATACTGGAGTAGGGTAGTTTGGGGTGGAGTGGAGTAGGGTACATTGGAGTGGGATTGATTGGGGTGGAGTGGGTCTGATTGGACTGGAGTGGGGTAGATTTGGGTGGCATGTGGTAGATTGGAGTGAAGTGGAGTGCAGTAGATTGGGAAGAGTAGAATGGGTGTGGTAGATTTGGTTAGATTGTGGTAGCTTGGGTGGATTAGAGGGTAAATTGGAGTGTGGTATATTGGGGTAGAGTGTAGTGGGGGTGGAGTTGAATAGATTAGAGTGGAGTCAGGAGTGGAGTGAGATAAGCTGGGGAAGAGTGGAGTGGGGAGATTGGGTGGAATGTAGTTGGGTAGATTAGAGTGGGGGTAGATTGAAGTGGGCTAGTTTGGAGTGGTGTATGGTGAATTGAAGTGGAGTGGGTTAGATTGGAGTGGAGTGGGGTAAAGCAGATTTGGGCAGAGTGGGGTAGATTTTAGTGGAGCAGATGGGGTAGAGTGGTGTGGGGTAGATTTGGGAGGATAGATTGGAGTAAGGTAGGTTGGGTGGTTAGAGTGAAGTGGGGTAGGGTGGATTGGGTGAAGTGGGTTTGATTGGAGTGAAATGGGGTAGATTTGAGTGAGGTGGGGTAGATTTGAGTGGCGTGGGTAGATTTGGGTAGAGTGGAGTGTGGTAGATTAGGTGGTTTGGAGTGTGGTGAATTGGAGCGGAGTGGGATAGATTTAAGTGGGGGTAGATTGAAGTGGAGTGGGTTAGATTGGATTGGAACTGGGTAGATTTGAGTAGAGTGAACTGGATTGGTGTACACAAGAGTGGGGTGGATTGGAGTGGAGTACACTGAGATAGACTGAAGCAGAGTGTGATAAATTTGAGTTGAGTGCAGTAGATTTTTTTGGAGTGGGGTATATTGGTGTGAAGTAGATTGGAGTGTGGTAGATTGGGGTAAAGTGGAGTGCAGTAGTTTGGCATGGGTGGAGTAGGGTAGATTTCAGTAGGTAGATTGTATTAGAGTGGATTTGGGGAGACTGGAGTGGAGTGGGGTGGATTGGTTTAGAGTAGGGTCCATTGAAGTGGGGTATACAGAAGTGGGTGGAGTTGTTTGGGGTGGGGTGGGTAAATTGGGAAGCATCAGATTGGAGGGAAATGAGGTAGATTGAAGTGGGGTAGGGTAGATTGGATTAAGTGAAGTGGGATTGATTGAAGTGGAGTAGATTGAAGCAAATTGGTCCAGCAGTTTGGGCTGGACTGTTCAAGCAGGGTCAAGTCTGATTTGCATATGGCTGGGTTTGAATTGGAATGGCATGGTGGGCAAAAAAATGATTGATTTAGGCTCAGAACTCTGTACTGGGGTGAATATTTGACATTGTTAAGCATTCCATCCATCAATTGTTCTTTTTGCATTTGTCACCCAGAGTGGGACAGGTATGTCCAGACGTGTGACCTGTGCTACCCATGCCACTGGATTCAAGCTATCCTTGCTGATGAGGACTGATACCCTGAAACTGGTTCCAGGATGCTTGTTTCTGGTCCATGGGGGACTTGGCCTGACAATTTGGGTTGGCTTTCTTCCATGGGGAGCAAGGCCAAGACTGATTTGCATATGGCTGGTTTAAATGGGAATGACATGGTGGGCAAAAAAAATATAGATTTAGGCCAAGATCTCTGTACTCAGGGTGAATGTTCGACATTATGCAGCTTTCCCTCCATCAATTGTTCTTTTTGCACTCAATGACGGAGAGCAGAGATTTGGTTACTCACAGACAGCCATCATGATTGAGTGACTGTCTCCTCGAAGTCTTTTTTTAAGTTTGATTTTATTGAGAGAATATAAGATCAAAGAGGCAGAAAAGAAGAAACAGGAAAATGGGTATGGCATTGATATACATCATAGGAAAGAAGCAATTGCAAATATGAAATGTACAAGAAAGCAAAATTAAACATTGCAAGTAAAATCACATAGAGAGAAAATGTAGCGAGCACAATAAATTTCAGAGCAGATTAAATAATCAAAACAGCAAAATACATAATAGAATAAACATTAAGCATGAATATTAGGGAAAAAGGCAATGGGAAAAAAATCAAGGCGGTTTACGTACTTCAACTGAGTCAGGATCTGGGAAGGTGACTGAGGGAGCAGATGAGGAAAGGTGATCCACCAAAAGGGAGCCAAAGCAGGTCTCGTTTAATTGCCAATGATATGGGAGAAACAAAACTGGCACCTAACCTATGATGAAAACAGACTGCATTCCACCAAGAGTGGTATGAAACATTTGCGGCTTGTTTCCAGTTAGAGGTAATAGTGTGAAATGCAACAGCTAACAGGAGGTCAATTAGTAAATAGTGACAATGAGATTGGGGAAGCTCATGAGAGAGAGAACCTAGGAATATGTGAATAGGGAAGAAGGGGATCTGAAAGTGAAAAGTCTTTTGGATTTGAGTCCACACTGAAGTCCAAAATTGGGAAATAGGAAGGCATTCATATAACATCTGTTTTAACTCTGCGGAAGGGCAGGAGATCGCAGTATAATTCTCCATCAACCATATCTGCACAGACCGGCATTTGATAGGCAAAATAACAGTGGCAAGAGTATTGGGGGATCATCATCCACCATTCCTCAACTCTGACGCGGTCTCAAAAAACAAGAGGGATTGGTCAAGCAAGCTGTTCCCAAAAACACTTCACCGTGACATAAAAGCAGCGAATAAACATATTTAGAAACATGTATATCTTAGAACAGCTTCAAATGTAGCCGTACACAGCTAAAGTATTTGGTGATCTAAGTGTCTGATGCAGACACCCTATGCTTGGGAAATGATGTGGATGGATGTGAAATTTAGATGTAATAAATTAACCCTGAAAGCTAGCAAAGCCAGTGCTTGACAAACCATGCAGGCTTTAATTTCCGACTTGGAAAAAGCATTGCATCAATGATGAGCTCACTCAACCTTCAGTAACCGCTTATTAAAATTGAGCCCGGGCATGGAGATCATAGCCAGATGTGTCCATTAACGAATAACTGCTGGATATTGCAAACTTCCATTGTAATTACTCCAAAAGGCTCAGTGATTGTGCGCAAGACTATATTATATGGACACGTCAGTGTTGTAATATGCAAGCCAAATGGACAGTTGCAGCAAATCTTCAAAGAATCTGGAAAGGAGTACTACTGAACAAGGAAAGCCCAATGGTCTACAGTGCAACCTTTTAGGAATGAAGCTCAAATAAATGTGGAGCATTGTGGAATTATGCCTGATGTCCTGTTGAAAGAGGTATATTATAGAGGCGTCCAGAAATATGGTCCCTGTCTACATTGAAAAAAGCTAAAAATATACAAATTTAAAAAAACAAAATGTTCACACAAAAAAGCAAGAGAAATACCTCAAGAGATTATTGGCGGCCTTTGACACCTTTATGACCTCCCTTGACCTTAAAATAAACACAGACAAGTCACATGTTATGTCAGTGGGCGGGAGAAAGAACCAAAACTTAAAGTCCTTTTTTTGTGCCAACACACCAATTTCCAGTGTTAAAACTTTTACCTATTTAGGGGTGGTTTACGACGAAAATGGCACCTGGGTACCCCAAATATCGGTAAAAGTTAATGCCATGAAAAGATCTGCGGCTGCTATCGCTGGCTTTGCAAAACGACTGGGTGGCAAACCTACAGAAGCAATGCTAGCAATTTATAGAGCCAAATCAATTGCAATAGCAAGGTATGGGGCGTCTATTTGGGGCTACACCAACAACGCAGCAGCGATTCAGGTAGAGGAAAACAAAATTCTACGTATGCTTTTAGGTTTGCCACAATCCACGGCTACCTTTTCTGTCCATACGGAATTAGGCCAGGGGTACATAAGTGACATTATTAAACGGTCCCCAATCTTGATGTGGCTAAGAACTTGGTTGAACCCTAACCTAACCCTGAATCATACTATCTTAAGGGATTGCCTACGTATGGACAATATGAAAAATATCCTGTGGTTAGCATACATTAAAAATACTTCAAGCTCCCTGGGCCGCCCTGATTTATTTTGCAAACCTGAATGTATTGTTAGAGCTGACCTGGAATGGTTCAAAACGACTTTTATTAAACATAGAGAATTAGAGCGGGAGAGCGGTGAGCTTGTGAAACCCACAGTGAGGGAGTACTATATTTCCAAGACAACCATAGCTATCGAACCATATTTAACGGTTGTGTCAATCCTGCTACACCGCTGGTTACTTACTAAATTTAGATTTAACCAGATTCATCTTTTTTTTTTTTTTTAAATATTTTTATTGTTGCACACACTTTATACATTATAGAAATTTCCAGCATTAATACTTCATGCTTCATAGCTAAATAAACAGTTTTTACAAGATATACAAGTTTTTCGTTACACATTTCCACAAACAGTGTTTATGAGTTTCTTAGTTAAATACAATTAAAGCTTAAGTCCTTCTTGGATGTGCCTGAGACCCAATTCCTTCCTTCCAAATACTTATGGGTTGCCATATTCTTAGGCCTAATATTCTTCCCCTTTTCCCTTTACGTGCATAGATATTCTTCTCCATATTATACGCGTTCAGGAGATTAGCCAGCCAAGTTTGCAGTGTCGGTGGGTTTTTGTCAAGCCAAGCCCTTGCTAGGGTCAATCTATATACTGACATTGCGACAAACAGAAATTCCTGATGTATGTCAGCTCCTTCCAATCCCAAACCTAGGATTATTCTAGCTGGGCTAAGAATGATTTGAATCCCCAGGGATCTATCTAGAAAACCCTCGATGTCCCTTATTAGCGTGTGTAATTGAGGGCATGTAGCGAAGATATGGATACTATCTGCTTCGCTAGCGTTGCATCGGGGGCAATTTATGCCTGTGCTCCCTCCCCATTTAGCTATCTTAGCTGGAGTATGGTACAATGAATAAATAGTTTTGTAGTGTTGTGACTACATGGGGGATGAGCACAGTATAGTACGGCCCAGGTCCAATGATTTTTTAAACCACCCAGTATCTATGCTGAGTTTTTCCGCCCATTTGTTACCCACCTTTCCTAAGTCATCAGTTTTCCCTTTCATCAAACAGGCATAGAAAGACCTAATGGTACAATCCCTCGAAAGTCTAATTTTTTCCAGTATCTCATTCCTCCCTACACCCACAGACCCCCCTGCTTTATCATTAAAAAAACTCCTGACCTGGAGATACTTGAAGAAATCTCTATTGTTAATACCATATTTAGTTCTTAAATCAGCGAACTGTACGATCCCCTCTATATCAAATAAGTCCCCGATCTGGATGATTCCACTGTTCGCCCATTCAAACATTGCTTCATCTGCAAAGATTGCATGAGGAAACGACCTGTTTCTAAAGAGTGTAGTGTATCTGTTATACTTCCCAATTTTACTTCTTTTCAAGAAGGCAGTCCATATCTTAACAGCAGTTAAGACCGTCTTAAACCTTGTTCTTTTAAAGTAGCCATAATCGATACAATTTAAGAAGCAGTTTCCCACGTCTGTCCCTAAGACCGTAGCATACACTTTTGTAGACAGGTTATTGACTCTTTCATCCAGGCCATTTCCTCCTATCAACCCCTGCATGTACTGTAGAGCAGCTGCCATATAATATAACCTGAAATCAGGTGCACCCCACCCCCCCCTTTCCCTTGGGAGCGTCAAATATTTATATGCCCTTCGCGTCTTTCCATGAGCCCAGATAAATTTGTTGCATAATGTCTCTAGTGTATTAAACCAACTATTCTCAATGAATAAAGGAATCGATCTGAAAAAGTAAAGAAATTTGGGGAGAATCAACATCTTGATAACATTAGTGCAACCCATAAGTGAGAGGTGTAAATTATTCATTCTTATTAGATCTATTTTTACTCTTGACATCAGAGGAGCCATGTTTATCTCTACTACCCTATCCAGATTTGCTGATATAGCCACCCCCAGGTACATGGCTGAAGCAACTACCCTAGCGTCATTACACCCTGAGTAACTATTTTCAACGATCTGTGTCTTGGGTTTATTCAATTTATATCCTGAGATTAGACCGAAGTGTTCTGCCTCTACCTCGATTTCCCGAATAGCAGTGGAGGGGTTAGGTGTCAAAATGGCGACATCATCCGCATACGCAAGGGTTTTTATTGCACAGCCGTTTATGTTCATTGGAACAATCAGTAGATTCTGTTCCAACCTGCGCAGATAGGGATCCAGGTATAGCGCGAACAACAGGGGGGATGATGGACAACCCTGTCTGGTCCCTCTACATATCTTGACTGCTGCAGAGTATCCCCTATTGACCCTAATCCTAGCCATTGGGTTGATATACAAGGTCTGTATGGCCTTAATAAAACCCTCCCCAATTCCATTCCACCTCATAGCTGACCATAAGTATCCCCAGGAGACCCTATCAAATGCCTTCTCTGCATCTAGAAAGAGCGCTGCCATAGGGTCTCCTAGGGTACCTGCTGCATCAAACATGGTGATAACCTGCCTAACATGCTGTGTGGTTCCTTTACCTGGGATAAACCCGTGCTGGGAAGAACTGACTAAACACTCGATCACCTTTGCTAATCTTATAGCTAACATCTTTGAGTAAATCTTGACGTCAGCGTTCAACAGGGTAATTGGGCGGTAAGAACCTGGTTCAGTTGTTGATTTACCTTTTTTTAGTATTACGATTATATTGGCTGCACCCCAGGACTCAGGGACAGATTCACCCTTTTGTGCCATTGCCATGATGTTAAACATGTCCCCTATAATTACTGTTTGAAAAATTTTAAAGAATTCGACCGGGATCTGGTCCGGCCCTGCTGCCTTCCCAGAGGGCAAACTGCCAAGAGCAGTAACTAATTCCTCTACCCGGAGTCCAGCATCTAGCTCCTCCTTTTCCATTGTAGGGAGCACAGAGGGAGGCACCTCGCTCAGATATGTTTCTACCACTTCTGTACTTACTGTAATGTCTGAGGAGTAGAGATCTGTGTAAAACTGTTTAAAAACCTCCCTTATCTGTCCTGACTCTGTTAGTAAATTCCCCTGTGTATTGACTATTTCTTTAATGTCTGCTGTTGCTGCTCTCTGCCTGGTCCGCACGGCTAAGATATGTCCGACTCTTTCACTGAGCTCATGTGCGTTCTCCCTATTCGCCATATATTTCTCAACCATTTTTTGTGTAACCCCTTCCAGGGCATCTGCTCTCAGCGATATTAGTTTAAGTATAATTTGTTCTATCTCGACCTGTTGTTGAACAGCTACTGCTAGATCTTCTTCAGCCTTAAGTAGATTTAGGCGTATTTCTTCTGACTTCTGTTTCTCTTTTTTTTGTGCGGACAATACAAAGCTTAACGTCTCCCCTCTAACAGCAGCCTTAAAGGCATCCCAAACTATCCCTGGGGGTGCTGTTCCTCTATTTATATCCCAGAAATCCTTGATCCATTTTGTCATATACTCCCTGTATCTGTTATCTTGCAGTAGTGACCTTTCAAAAGTCCATTCCATCTCTTTTTTATTAAAGTTCCCTAATTTTATTGTCAAGACTAATGGACTGTGATCAGATATAATTCGGGGTTCTTTTTCGATTTTTGATTAGCCGATTAATCTATTTGAAATTAAAAAGTAATCAAGTCTGACCAGCACCTGGTGAGGTGATGAGAAGAAGGTGCTACCATCTAAGTTTGGGTGCCATTTTATCCAGGGATCTTCCAATGAGTTGTGAGTCGCCATGTGAGACAGTGCCCTATACACCTTCCTCTTCCTGCCTCGATATTGTGAGCCTAGCTGCAAAAATGAGCTGGTTGGGTCATGTATATTGAAATCGCCACAACATACAATTGGCTCAGGCCATTGTGCTAATTCCCCATCCAGATACTGGAATACATCGGGGTCGTCTTCAGTAGATCCATATATTGTTGCTAAGGTGAATGTCTCCCCCTTAAAGGCTATCTCGGTCAGCGCCCACCTACCCCATTGATCTTCTTTCTTCTTTTTTATAATTGTATCCCTACTCCTACCCAGCACAGCCACCCCTCTAGTTTTAGAGCTTTGATTTGATTTTGCCATAACTTCGAACCCTAGTTGGCCCAATAGGTGGGCGTTAGTGCCCTCTATATGGGTTTCTTGCAAACAAACCAAATCAACATGCAGTGTTCTAAGTAGTGCTGCTACCTTAAGCCTCTTTTTTTGTTCATTGAGCCCACATACATTTATCGAAGTTATCCTACATGCCATATAACTTTGTTGCTTACATCCCCAAGCTGATAATCATCTATTTTATCTGTGCTTTGCTGTATATCCTGTGTTCTTTTCCCTAACCAAGCTTGTAGTGCCGATTTCAAAACATCGAATTCTTGTGCAACATTTCTGCTCTTCCCCCTCCCTTCCCGTCCGACCCCTACTGTCCCCTCCTTACCCACACCCCGTGCCCTACCCTCAATGTGCTCCCCCCTCCCACCTCCCCCCTCGCCAAGGAGACACCCTGGGTACATGTCCCAGGTGTGGTTGTCAGTTAGGGCAGTCCGTATCAGAGAGGCCCCGTGTCCCGGAAATCATAACAAAGTATTCCCTGCATCGCTTAAGAACAAACTCTCTGCCTTACAATATAAATAGAACCTCTGATTTGAAAATAAATATTCTAGTTCAATATGTACTTATTTTGCTGGCATGCGAAGTTATGTCCTGTTTTTTGGGTTGTTGCTGTGTATTTCTTCTTTAAGAAAGTATTTTCAGGACTTTTGGTGTTTACAGGCGTCCTGATGATTATTTTCCCCCAATTTCGTTCAAATAAGCTTCTGCCTGTACTTCACTAGTAAAGGTTTTGGTGGTGCCTTTATAGATTATTTTTAGTCTTGCTGGATTTTGGAGAAATATCTTTGCCCCCTTTTGCTCAAAAGGAGTAATCAGCTGTCTCATCCTCCATCGACGTTCTACAGTCATATGAGCAAAGTCTGGGCGCACAAAAAAAGAAAAGTCCTTGAATTCCTTTTTCCTTGAGGGCTTTGCAATGTCATAGATGGCTTCTCTTAGTCTGAAGTTCCCTATATAAACCAGCATTGCTCTAGGATACTGTGCTGGTTTCTGGCTGCGTTTCGGGAGTGCCAAGGGGAAACGATGTGCTCGTTGGATTTCTGTGTTCATATCCCAACCTTCGAGCTCAGGAAAGGCTGCCTTTACTAAGTTGACCATATATCCCCTCGGGTCGTCCTCCTCAACACCTTCAGGAATGCCTAGAAAACGCAGATTATTCCTCCTGCCTCTGTTCTCTAAGTCTTCGACTTTTTGCATCAGATCCTTGATTACTCCATCATGTTCTAGCCCTTGTTTCTGAAGTTTGCTAAAGTCTGATTCTAGGTTTTCAGTGCGAGACTCTACAGAGGCCATTCTGTTAGATATTTCCGAACATGTTTGGTCAACTTTTTCCACCACTCCTCGAAGTTCCTGGATAGCATCATGATTCCTGTTACTGTCCTTCTTAACGTCTTTGTGGAAATGCTTGATTGAATTTAGTACTTCGCTTAAGGAGGGCTCCCTTGTGTTTATCATATCAGAGCCTTTTTCCTTTGGCGGTGAACTATTTTTTTGCTGCTCACGATGACGTTGGCGTTCTCTTGGTTCTCTTGATCGGCTATTCCTATGTTTGCCTTGCTCTAAGTTGCCTCCTGGGTCTGTGGTCTCTTCGCCATTTGATTTACAGTGCCTTCTATGTTTTATTCTTCTTTTTCCCCAGTCATCTTTTTTTTTCGCTCCCCCCCCCTCTTTGAGATGGACATCTTGGCTGGATGCCCGAGGCACTCCCAATACTGTAATGTTCGAGGCCTCCACAATTGTTGTTGATAATTGGTATGCTGTGCTCCTCTCAGCAGCTTCGACATCCTCTCCTTCCTCCTCTTTTTCCTCTTCCTCGTTTGAGCTGCTTGTTACGCTAGAAATAGACACGCCTGTCTCGTAGATATCTGAGCCAGATTCTCCACTTGATGTTACAGATTCCAAAGGCAGCTCCCTTTTTGGGGATGATGTCTGTGTTTCAGATGGGAGATGATTGGTCCTCGAATTTTGAATTATTGGTGGGGGCGGAGATTCTCTCCCTGTAAGAGTGTTTAATTGTACACAGGACTTTTTCAGCATTATTTCCTTAGCTAAGTCAGTACCAGCTCCTGCAGTTTTTTGTTCAGTGTTTGTATCAGAAGTATAACCCGTGCTTTGTCTTTGTAAATCTTGCTGGTCATTCTGATTCCTTTTGTCTTCCGGAATCGGCGGAAAGCGATACTGCTGATGCTGATTTATTTTCTCTTGGTTATCTTTGGCAATGGGGCTAAATATATTTGAGATCCTTGGCTGAGATTCTAATTGCTGCCCAGTGCCCTTAGCAGTTGCTTTCAAGTTTTTTATCGTCTGTAGTCTCCTTGCTTTTTTCTCTAGCAGGTTCTCGCTATCTTTGTCTGACTCCTCTTCACCCCCCTTATTTTTTTCCTGGTTTTTATTTTTCCCTTTTGCTCTCTCCTTTGCCTTGTCAGATTCTCTTTCCAACTTCTGTTCTTGGGTTTTGTATGTTTTCTTGCCCCCCTTAGATTTATTGGATTCCTTTGCGGAGAACCTTTCAGTGTCACTTAAGTCGTTTATACCTTCACTCAGATTACTCTCTTTAGCTTTAGTTGCTCTAGTTTCTGGCCTTCGGTAAGTTTCCTTCGTTGCCTTAGGGGGTTTATTTGTAGTTAGTTCCTCTGTACCATTCCCTATAATCTCTTGTTCAGCTTGAGTGTTGAAGAGGCTTTGATCCCTTTGATCCCTCTCTTGGAGCTGAACTATATCTAAATCTATTTCATTATTTTGATCCTTCTCTTGCTCCATATCTGCAGGGGAATCAGTGGGGTCGAGAGGTCGATCAGCTAATTTGCAGGGCATAGATATCTTAACCGGCCCTCCAGTTGGCCCCTCTGCTCCCGTTACTGTGGCCATTTTGTGTAGGTCAGTCTCTTGGGGTTGAGTAAAGGCCAGCTGTAGAAGTAGATGTATACTTGCTTTGACTTGTATTCTCAAGGCCCACCTTTTCGCCTTCGTGGTTGCGTGAAACAAAATCTTAACACGCGATTTTAATCTAGGAGCAGGAGCAGAATAAGCAATGTACCAAGGATAACCACTACTACTATAACCACTACTGTCTTGGTAGGTAGTGCAGTGTATACGAGGATCAAAGTTTCTAGTGGTTTTGCGGTTTTTGAGATTCTTGGGAGCTTTAGTACTGTTGAGGGTGTTGAGGGTGTTAAGGGGCCTGTTTTGCCCCCAACCCCCCCTCTCTTCCCCCCTCTTGCTAACTCTCTTTGGATGAGTGCTATTCAGACTCAGAGGGATCGACTCTATTGCAGGGATCTCTTGTACAAAATTTGCTGGGGAATATCCTCCCCCCTCCATCGTGGCTCAAAAACAAAAAAACAAAAAAAAAAAAAAAAAAAAAAAGGGGAAAAAAAGGAAAGAAAAAAAAATGTGTCCTCTCTCTTTCTGCTTCACACTCTTATCAGGTTGCGCCTGTGTTAAGCCCAGCAATCTCCTGCTCCTTAGATGGTAGCTTGGCAGCTTGGCAGTTAACAGTTAGCAGTTCACAAAACTTAACAGAAATAAAACCACGCTCCGTTAGTTAGTTAGTTAGTTAGTATGTCCTGCAATTCTCTAAACTTCTTGCTCTTCTCCTCTCCTCCCGGCTGAAAGCAGTCAAATAGAAAACCAATATCTCAGTTCAAACAGAGCTACCCAAAACAATGTTTTTTCAGCACATTCGGTAACAGCAGTCGACCGGCAGACAATCGTTAATCAATCAATGTCAGCCAATAGTACCCTAGTTGCCCCAGCTCTCTAGTTTCGTAATTCTTAATGTTTATCTACTATTTTCGCAAAGGCGGCTGTGGAGAGTCAATACCTGAATTCTTCCTCTCACCACCCGCGTCTCAGTGGGTCAACGTGCTTGTGGATCAGTTGGACTTGTGCCAAAGATGCCGTCATCACCGTAGGCCAGGTAGCGATGGAAACACGGAAAACAGGAAAGGAAACCGAAGGATACTGAGGAACTGTGGTGAACAAGATTGCGCGAGTATGCTGACCCTGCTCATCGCTGCCAGCCTCTGCACCAGTATCCGCGCCGCTTCCCATCAAGTTCAGCCGTCGGAGTGGCAGAAACAGGCAGAGAGGCTGAGAGGCAAGTGCCGATCCAGGTTAGTGTCTCAAGACGCCAGAATTATCGAAGGAATCAGCCGCCGCCGCCGCCGCCGTAGATAGCATTGTATTGCATTGCATTGCAGCATTAGTGAACCATCAAGCGAACCATCAAGCGAACCACTGAGCTCCTCTGCTTGACCCTCCCCCTGCGCCGGCCACAGCGCGAGGGGAACTCGGCTCTCTATCCTCTCTTCACGAGTACACGAGCGCTCGAGCGCTCAAGCGATAACAGGATGGAGCAAGGAGTAAAGCTGAACACAGAAAGCGGGTAGCGAAAGCCGTTATTTTGAGGTATTTAGGAGCTATAGAGGCCACCTTCCCCCATCGGGATGCAGCGAAATCTCCAGTTAATCCACTGGGTCCGCACACGGAGCGCCCTCTGAGCAGCCTGCTCACACTGACGCCATAGTGTCTCTGGCCCGACCCAGATTCATCTTTTGTTAAATGATTTTAAGGTGTGGGCTAAGCCCGAGGATCTGCCCGTCTGTAATTGCGATAGTTATTCTTTGCAGAATACTTTACATTTTATGTTTTTCTGTAGTTTTTATGTCTTGCCTAGGAAAAAATATATCATCCCGCTGCTCAAAAACAAGGGGTTTGTCCAAGCCAAACCAGCTCTCCTTTACCTAAAACAGCTAGATTCCCCACTAATAATGTTTAGTGTTGCAAATTTTCTGGTGGCGGCTTTTCGCCTTAAAAAATGTATCAGGAACAGACAACATAACATCATTGGCGATAACTTATGAAATCATTGAAAAACCGCCCTTACTTTTTAAAAATTTGTAAATATTTTAATTGTTCAATTTTAATAGTGTCATCAATTCATTGTAATTGTATTCCCCTGATTATGTATTTGTGTCTGTGTGCTTTTTATGATTTGTTATTAATCGAAATAAAGTTGTTTTGAACTTGAACTTGACCTCAAAGTGTAATTTGTTTAGATGGACAACTGTGTGCCTACATAGACAGGACTTTGTTTGTGCTACAATAAGATACGGTTATAAATGTAATTGCTCAACATTTTAGTTTTCAAAATGAAGTTAAAAAGCAGATTTTAAAACGAAGAGGTCTTAGTGGACATCTCACTAAAGTAGAAAATGAAAATAAATTGTTATTTTTTTTTTTAACCCGCAACAAATAACTTGCTTCGGGAGGACACACTCATTGAATATTATGGACCCGTATTTACTAAAATACAGACGGATATTGCTCAAGGCAAATGTTCAAGTGATTTTTCCTGCATGCAAGTTCATGTTTTCAAAAGGATCTGTGTGCAGCGAGGAACACCATGTTGGTATCCCAAGGCATGCCTTTCGTGGGCCAGCTCTTCCTTGTTGAGTATCAACCCTGCTGTAATATTATTTGGCACGCGGTTCGAGGGTTCAGCCTGCTGATGTTGGTGGGGCCTCCTCTTGCCTTGTGGGCCAGGAAGGGAATTTCCCTGTATAAGCCCCACAGATCCGGTGCAGGGTTATGTAAATGATATAATACCTATAATTTACCCACTTATCCATATGCCTTGCAAAAGGGTTAGCTTAGTAAGGTCTGCAATTGTATAGTTGCATACTTGTCCTCCGCCCCATTCCTGTATCTCCCTCTGCACAAGTCTTGCACCGGATAAGGGATAGGCATATGACAGCCACAGATCTGTGCACCCCACTTTATGGAAGAGGGATGCACACACACACACACACACACACACACACACCCACACACACACACACTCACTCACATAGACACCCAGCCACCCACCACCCCAAGGAGACAAACGTATAAACCAATTTAGTTTGCGCACATCCATCACAATTTGAACACGTCAAAAATCATTTTGAGAATTTGCTCATACTCAAATTTAATTAAGCTGTTTTTTACTGCTCTGTGATTACAGGGGTTGTATTAAAAACCTTTGTCAATCCAGCCCTTTTTGTCTTCTTCTTTCAGTATAAAACACATTCTAACTTTAATTATATGCACTGAGCGGATAGTAAAATGGAACTACTAAAAAGCTAAGTTTATGCAAAAGATTGAGCCTCGAATTAAAAATCCTAATAAAAGCAAATAATTAATTGGCCCGCGTGGAGCGGAGTTCACCGATATTTAAATAACCTTAAGGCTGATTTGAGTAAAGTCAGCCTTGAAAGGATGATCGCCTGGGCTACCATTTGGCCAGGTGGCACATTCTCTGAAAAACAGCAAGCTCGCATTGAGAAACCTAAGTTTCAATTAAAGCATAATTCATGATTTGTCTGGCATTTTCCACTTACATTTAATGGTGAATATGATTTTCAATGCAATTTAAGAATTTAAGATCTATATCAGTATGGGACCCAGCCTTGGTGGCCCTTTAAAGATGGAAAAACGCAGAGTGCAAGACACATAATGCAGCCGGGGTGGACGGGCCTTTCATCCACCGGGCATTAACCCAGTGGGCTGGAGCCCTTGGAGGCCGGCTGTGAAAGCCCAAGGCTGCACCTGGTGCTTCTGCCACTTACCCAGCTCCCTGACCCTAGCTGCAGCAGGCAGGGAGGCTTCAAGAGGGGAAAATAGAGAGAAAGTATTCCGAGAGGGAGAAAAAGAGCAGAGAATAGAGGGATGGAAAGGTAGAGATTGCACAGAAACACGGCAGGTCCGTCCGCCGCTGATCCGTGGGGGTTGGCCGCAATTTGGTGGCAGTGTCTGCAAGACACCGCCAGCCAAATTACAATGGGTTTGGAAACATGCTTTTCCATGGCGGATTTACCGCCGTGGAAATGCATGTGGACAATAGCTTCTGGGGGCCCTTGCGGGCCCCCAGGGTGTCTGGGGTGGGGGGGTGCACATGGGGGGTACCATAGGTACCCCCCAGCATTTGCATGTACAAGGCGGCAGGCACCACGCGGTGCCTGCCGTTTTGTGCATGCAAATGGAAAGCATGCATATTTAACCTTGGGGCGGGTGCTGCTTAAAGCAGCACCCGCCGCAATGTTAAATATACAGGATGTGACCGCCAGCGTGGCGGTCACATCCTAATTCGCACGGATGGACCGCCGCTGCCCCTGTGGACGGTCCCTCCACCTCGGGGTGGCGGACGGACGCTGGTCCGTCCGCCATCCTAATAGGCCCCCTAGTTCGTGCTTTCCAACTTGGTGTATTATCCCTGCCTAGCTACATCTCCTTGGAAAAAAAATTAATGCCTTACTTTTATATGCCTTTCATAACTATCCTCTTGAGTCTGCTTCACACGTTTTCAACAGTTGACACACATTGCCACTAGATGTCCACAATCAATGTTGGCTCTTGGAGTCATGGAGGAAAAATGGCTAAATGGCAAACCAAGGAAAGAGCCAACATTCTTTCTTTCTGCTCTCTGTTGCTGCCAGGTCTGGCCACTCCCCCCTCTGTGTGAAGAAAAACTGTTTTGTACTGCTGGTTCCCTTTCTCAGCTCCAGCTTACTCCATCAAGGCCCACAGTTCACCAAGAGATGGCATTCGGAAGACATAAGAGCCAGAATATGGAAGCAGAGGGTACACTCAAGCAGGGAGCGTATCCGATCAGTGCAAAACAACCACAAGATATGGATAGGCACTGTTCCCCACAATGACCATATCGTGCAGAACAGGGGGAGAGGCAGCGGGGACACAATGGAGTCCTGACCGGCTCCTTATCAGTCGAATTTTTAGGCGGAAGCCGCTAAGGGCTAGCAGGTGAGTACCATATATGTTCCAGCCCGGAGACAGAAGAAAGCAATCGAGAGGCAGTGGTGATGTAGCTTGGCACAGGTGGAGGTGCTGACTGGCTCCTTAACTCTCCCTCAGGTAAACAGTGGAAACTTCCCCCTCATGGACTTGTATGACTAATGAGCTAGAAGCATCCATTCCCCTCACGATTTGGAGAATTTGGAGACTATGCACAGGGGATAGTTATTACTCTAATCCAAGTAAGGGTTTG
Organism: Lissotriton vulgaris; assembly: GCF_964263255.1. NCBI lineage: Eukaryota > Metazoa > Chordata > Amphibia > Caudata > Salamandridae > Lissotriton > Lissotriton vulgaris. Next base: position 1,044,296,819 of record NC_141697.1, on the reverse strand, counting down.
ACAAAATACCCATATATTAACGTATCAACTTGCTACATTCTATGAATGAAACTACAAACCTCAGATCCAGGAGGTGTGTTCATTGATCCTCCCACAAAGAGGCATGCGGTGCTAGCAGCGACTTGTGCCAGATTAACAGGAATAATGCACAGCCTCCTGCACACAAAGTGAGCTGTTGAGCAGGAGAGCACCCTGTACACTATTAAAGGGTGGGAGATAAGCTTTCCCCTTCCTATCTGCAAGCATGGGAACTCTACTTCCCAGGAGGGGGAATCTAAGGAGGCAGTATTCATGAAGCAACTCCATGTGGAGCATGTGCATAGGGATGGTCCACAGTCCTGGAGGGTGGCACGAACATGGTTGTGTACATGGAGGCCCCACAATCCCTGATGAAGAATGTTGGACCCGGCCTCGTGGCGTGGTCCCACTCCTCCCGCATGGCGGGTCCCGGACTACCTCGACCCCTGTTCCCCGGCCAAGAGCAGCACCATCCACCCTCCACGAGAGCCGCCCCGCCGGGCAGCCCCCCAGCTCTCCCCTATTGGAACTCGACAACCTCTCCTCAACACCCTCGGCTGGTCCGAACCCTATCCCGGACCACCATCTCAGACCCAGACTCCATCTTGGGCCCTCCACGACCGGGCCTCGTGGCCTCGGCCCGACCCCAGCCGCAGACCCAGCGAGACCCCGACATCGAGGCACCACGATCCGACCAGGGGGTAAAGAGACCACTTGACGGATCAATGGGGGAAAGAGTTTCGATGGTCCTCCAACCGTCCCAACGCCTGGTTTTGATCGCCCCCGCCTCCCTGGGCGCTGGCTCCACCCCCCTGCTGGGTGTCTGGACACGCACATCCCGACCCCTCCGACCTCCAAGTGCGAGGGTCCGGACATCAAAGGACGCCAGACCTATAACTGGGGCAGCTCCGGAGCAGGTCGGCAGTTGTATCCTGGAGTCGAGAGACACCGAGACGAACTCATCCGCGTGGAACCCGTAACCACCTTGGAGCCCTGCTGGCACTGCCGTGGCTCATCTTCGCCGAACTATACTTGGGGCCCTGCTGGCACTGCCGGGGCCCATCTTTGTGAAACCATCTCTGGAGCCCTGCTGGCGCTGCCGCGGCCCATCTTCGTGAAACCATCTCTGGAGCCCTGCTGGCGCTGCCACGGCCCATCTTCGTGAAACCATCTCTGGAGCCCTGCTGGCGCTGCCGCGGCCCATCTTCGTGAAACCATCTTTGGAGCCCTGCTGGCGCTTCCGGGGCCCATACCGAAAAACCCCCCAGCTCGAGGAGCTGAGCGCAGGGTATCCCTGTACCAGGCTGGTACCAAGACTGTCCCACTACCCCTTTCCCTCAGAGACTAAGCTTGAAAGGATCCCTGGATCCAGTTATCCCTGTATCGTTACGATAACCTGCCTAAAAGTATTGATAAAAAAATTTAGAACCTATCTTTGTGTGGTGTCCATCTGTAGGGGGGTGATTGCTCGTCTGTACGATCCAAGGAGAGGAACCTCGCCAGGAGGCCTCTCAACCTCGCTCGGCCAGCCACAAGATCCCCTTTCCAACAAAGAAGAATATAATTGATATGAGTGCCTGTGAGATCTACAGCCATGTAGGAGGCCCCAAGGAGCTTTACTGCATGGTGGTCCACAATCATTAAAAGCAGCTGTGTGAACAAGGGCTACACAATCCGTGAAAGGAGGGGGTTTGTTTCCACTGAGGTGGGGGGGGTGAACAACTGCTCACAGGAATTTAGAATAAGTTTGCGTGGAGGCATAGACCCGAGGTGATACCAGGGGGGGTTTGGGTATGGTGCCTCCACAACTGCTAATAAGTCTGCAATCCAGGTGGGTGCATGAGAACGTAACCCCTTCGGTGCTTAGGACGGCCCCGGCCATCATACGTCACGGTGGGCATGTCCAGAGGACAAACCCCGCCTGCTCATTAATTCTTCCGCACAGCAGAAAGTAAGGCCTCTTTGCTTAAGGGATTCACAACAACAAAAGTTGGAGGAGGCAACTGATCCATTTTACAAATTCAATTTGTTTACCCAACATTACATTTACTTCAAAGTATGCAAAAAAAGTGCATTGCTCCTCAAAATAATTAAACTTTAACAAATTCATTCTTTCGCGTTACTTAAACAATATGGCCATTATGAAGATATTTCAATCAGATATTCTCTGAAACCGTGGTCCTTCAATTTCAGTAACGTTGGTTTCATGAAAACGGCCAGGAAATAAAAGCTCAGACACTCATGAGTAATTGTGGCTCCAAATGTGTGGTTATGAAAATTAGTTAAGAAATATAACAAACATTGGCAACGCCAATGTGTATTAGCATGCCACACCCAATCAGAGCGGAGAGAGATTAGATATTAAAAACGGGGCGAAACTACATGTGAGCAAAGAAGAGCGAGTGCCTGCTAGGAGAGAGTTGTTGAGCCTTCTCTGGGCAGAAAATAAAATCCATTCACATAAATGCACTGTTAGCACAGTCCGCATATAAGCTGCATTGTCGGATGATAATATGTTACTTGGAAATGCAGAGTGTTTGTTTCAGTGGGCCACCCTTATTGCTCCAGACAAAGGTGCATCAGGAAGTGAAACTTTACAAAGATTTTCACTGAATGTATAACCATTTAATAAAAATAAACTGCTTTCCTGAAAGTATCTTCTTGTGCAACTGTTTCCCAAAACCCTATCTTCCTTAAATAGGAACTCAAAACCATACACGATCCATCAATTGCCAGCTTCAATTAAAAAATGGTGCCTTTACAAATACCACCTTCTAAAGCCGTGTGAACTGTGTATGGTGAACGCAAACATCCTCGCGCCTATCGTGAAATAAGCTCTGGTGCCGGCTGGCAGGATGGGGTCTGCTGCTTCCTGAATGCTGATGGTTCTTCTTGCAGCTGGAGTCTGCCACTGTTCTCATTGGTGGGATGGGTAGCAGAATGGGAGCTGTATGGTCAGTTCCTGCTCCTCCCCTATGGCGGAGGAGTATCGACCCACTGCCCAAAGAGTTAGTCAAAAAAATAAAATGATCTTAATGCAGATCATTTTATTTTTCGTCCTGTGGCGGAGTCTTGGAGGCAGGGCCAGAGCACAGCAGCAGGATGAAGACGAATGGTGGGTCCTGCTGTCAGTGCGCATGACAGTTTACCCGGCTGTCTTAGGATGGCCAAACCGTCATGCATACGGACATCTCTCCAACCCAGCTCTCTTGCTGGGTGGAGAGATCAGCAGGCTCAGGCTCTCAGCTCCCGATGGAGGGCAAATCAAGCCTGCTCCGCCCAATCCATATGCTGGTCTCAATCTGAGAGCAGCTTTTGGACTGGCCGCAGGGTAAGCTGGGAGCTTCAGCCTGTACCCAGAGGAGAAGAGCGGCGAGCAGAAGACCGGCAGGTAATGTGTTTTTTTTAAGTGTTTCTGCCCGTCGTCCTGCCCCCGCACTGCCCACCACATTTCCCTTACACCAGCGGCTACTGTCCATGGTGCAGCTGGGAGAAGGGCTGCTGTTCTGCCCTGCACTTGCTCTCTTGCAGGGTGAGACCGTACCAGAGAGACCAGTCCTGGATCTAAACACAAGAAGGTGTGGGACACACATCAGGAAAGAGGCCTGGGGAAGGAGAGGGGCTAGACCCAAGGCAAAAGGGAGACACTGAAAAGGGTGAGTGTCTTGGGAAAAGGTCAAAAGGAGGGCTGAGAGCAGTGTGATGTGTCAGCGATAGAGGAAAGGCAAGTGCAACGGGCAGCGATGGAGAGATGGCAGTGGGAGATACTATGAAAAAGAGCAGTGCTTCATTTGAGCTGTTGGTTTCTAGTGTTCAGCACCAGCACTTAATCAGAACAGGCACTTTTCATGAGCAACAGTTAAGGACACATTAATTTAGGCACGGGGAGATTACGCGATATGCCCAGAATCACAGCATGTTGAGCCAAAGCCAGGACTCGAAATAATTCGAATTAAAATTGAGGTTCCTCATCAGCCTCATTACTTCTACATGTGTGCCTATCGTCTAATCGTTGTCTAAATGCGTCATTTTTCTTGTTTTATTGTTGAATTGTGATTTGGGTATTGATACCCCTTCTTGTCTTTGGTTTTTGTTTTCATGTTGAAACGCACCTTTCAACAAGTGTGATTTATTTGCTTGAGCATTGGATAGTCTATGCAAATACTCATTCGAAATAAGTATTTCTGTTTAAAGTGATTTGTTTTTTCCTGATATTTGTTTTATGAGAAAGTAAAAAGAGAAAAGAAAACAAAAAATTTGACTAAATAAATGATCTTTCAAAAATTCTAGACTGAAATAGTGGTCTTTGGGTTGAGCAAACATTGGCTCAACGCCTTGTCAAATATCACAAACTATTGCACAGTACTGGCAATTTTTTTGTTCATTCTGTATCTGGCACAGCCTTACTGTGCTTTTGCCAAAACCCTCTTTGATAGATAGATAAAGCCAGGACTCAAGCATGATTACCCCAGCTCCAAAGCCGGCTGTTTAGCCATTAAGCCACACCCTCTCACCACTTTCATGGTTAGTAGTTGGTTCTGTTTTAGGTGGCGCTACCAGGTGAAATGGGCTGGTGCATGCTGCCTCCCGACGAGAGTCCTGACACTTATTTTTCTACAAATTAACCACTGAAAAAGAGGGAGGGGCTGGAGCACGAAAAAGATTGCCTAGGCTTTTGAATGCATCTGTGATTAGTTTTACGGAGTAAGGATGACAAAAAGAGTGATGCTTCTTTTACTTTACAGATGAAAAACAGCCCCTTATGCAGTGCAGTGCAACCACACCTTTGGAGACAGAAGGATAAACCAATAGAGCCAATACCATTAGGTGGAAGCTGAATACTTCTAAGCCACGACTTGACGGTTTAAAGTCACATGCCAGTGGTTGAAAAAGGCTGGTAGAAGAAACTAATGTTGGTGGATCCCAAACCCACTCTGTGTATATTGTAAGCAGTGTGTCCGTTTGACATCTGAACTATCAAAACCCAAACCTGAACAGGAATTGAACTCGCAGCCTGGGAGACAATGAAGGACAAATCATGAGAAAGTCCATTCACTAAGAAAAAACAAATAACAGTATGCAACTTATTAAAAACCATACAATGAATACAAATGAAAGTGCATCTTTTGTCTCACATTTTTTCATATTATCACTCTTTTGCAAATTTTCACGTTGTTCACGAAGGATGCAATTCTAATTATGTATTTTCTAAGTCTATTTAAAACCAATTTCTCTTAGTAAAAATTCAAGCAGTTCAATCTTTATTTCAGAAGGCAAGTTCCATTGAACACATTACATTTACAAACATAAAACATTTTTATAAAAACAGTATTATTGGCTGAGCAATGGCATAGTTTAAGGACACTTCTAAAGCAATATTCAACCAAGAGCTATGTTTGTTTAAAGATCATCTGGGCCAACTCTATAATAATAGAACTTAGCCATTGAATATCCATGTCCTAAGCATTAATAAAACTCATTGCATTAAAAATAGAGAAATACAAAAAGGTAAGACCACATAAAAAAACTACAACATAGGCTCAAGATTCGGGCCACCTGAATGCCAATTCCAAAATGCTTATTTGTATTTCGGAGCAGTACAACTACATCATAAACCTTGTACAATGAACAATAATAATCAATTAACCGACCAACAGCTTTCAAATGCATCATTCTTATGTGTTTAACTGGAGACTGTTGAAGTTTTGTCTGCCACACTAGGATTAGGATTTTGAAGGGAAAGTCGGAGGTACTGCTAGGAGAAATATTGTTTAATTTATTTTAAAATGTAATATGTAAAAGTAAATAGAATACAATACAAATATCGCTTAACTCTACGCTACTTTATCATACCACATTTCAAAGCCTAATGAAACCTTACATTTGCAAAATACAAAAGATATTAAGGAAGGCTAAACAGGTAGAACAAAAAGAGTCAGAGCCAAGCAGAATTTAAAACATCAGAAAAACAATCATTTTCCTACTGTAGCGGAAAAGGAAGCATATAGGAAGTCCATTTTGTTAGCAGTGGGAAAGTTATGACAGAAAATAAAACATTGATTTAAAAATACATTATTTTCCAGGCCTAGACATTTTTCAAGATACAATAAACACATTCAGCATGATTTCAAATTGGTATTCTCCCAAAACATGCACACAGAGACATATGATGGTGCCAACTCCCATCGATAGGATTATCTGTATTCTTTAATTTTGTCACAATGGCTCTCTTTCTTCTAAGTAACGATCTGCATTAGATAAAGGTATTTAAAAAATAATTTAGATTCCTCGTAGGGCCAGATTCCATAAATCTTGAACTAATATAGTTTATTTTACTTTGAAATTTGGAAGGACTAATTTTTGAAAAATGATATCTGCACCACGCATTCAGACAAATAAAAATACTCTTTAAGCAAAGGACAGCAACAACTAGTGAAATTTGTATGTCTTTCGGTATATATTTAGGGGTCAAGTATCACCAAATGTGGAAGGTTTATGACATCTGGTGACAATTATGTAAATACCAAGTTTTAAACAAGTAAACTATATTATGACAGCATTTGTTGTACACATTGAAGTTTTTTTTATAGAAAGCTCTTAATTTGATTGATCTGGGTAGATCTCACAAAAGGCAAAAAATGCCAGTTTACTGAGCTTGTTCATTCAAAATATTTATCCTGTGCTATCTATACATATATATATTCACCTAATATGCTTGTTTCTTCCACTGTCCAACAGTTGCAGTACTTTATCTCATTCTTGCAGGTTCTTATTCAGCCATGTTTTCCCTGTTTTACTCTTACTGTGGGTCAAAGGTTGATGATTAAAATGTGTCCTGAGCCTATGGGTAAGCACTGGGACTCAACACCTCTAACCACTGTCTAATAGTAAGCATTGTATTAAGCTAACTAGAACAAAGTATATTTCTAACGCCAACGTTTCTTAGAGTAACTTTCGTATTAATACTCTGAATGAGAGAGTTCTAACTGGTCATAGGCTCTCTTACACCAGTCTAAAAACCTTACAAGTTGTGCCTGTTTTTAGAAAATGTGCATAATCAAGCTATTGTATCTTGGGACTTATTTAAGTGATCCTCGTATTGATAATGAGGTGCAACTGGTACATGAAACAGTGGTTAGTTGACCTGCTCCACTTCACATAAGAGATATTCCAGCTGGTCTTTGTTTTTTTACGTCTCTGATTTTCTCAGGGCATGCCTGCCACCTCCCAAGCTGGCAATGGGTGGATACCACTCTAGTTTTTTTAGGCACTGGCTGTTATCTCAGCAGAAGTTTCTGCCTGCACTTCCTTCTTAGTATTCATGCAGGTCTCAGTTGTGGACGTGCACGCACGTTGTTTAATTTACTAGTGGGCAAGTGCTTTTTGTATGGCACCAATGCATTGGACTGAACTTTTTCAATGACTGAATTAAAAGTGTGATGTAATAAAACGTCTCTATCAGTAGTTATGATATCATATTCCCTCTTCTCTTATGTTTTAGGTGCATTAGACAGATGACTATGGCTTGATGAGACACAAAACATAATACTGGGTCAACACCCCCTTCGCTCCATTGTCTCACCACTCTTTGAATGAGAAGCTTATGTTAATTGTTTTGTAAAGTGTTATACCTGTATTTACTCAACCTTGGGTTTAAGTGTCTATGTATATATTTGTATATATGTCCACAGTTTTAGCACTGAATTGTTTGTACTATTGTTTCAATGTATATTCTGCACTCAAATCCATTCTAATGATAACTGACCTGGAAACTAAGAGGAGAGGGGTCTTGATGTATTCTATTCGATACTAAAATGTTGTATTGTATGGCTTTTTAGATATGTCGAATGAACATATGAGATTGATTTGATTACCTATGAGTAACACAGGAGGTGATCACTCAAACGAGTCCCGCAAGACAATTGCTTGATTATAGATGTTTACCCTAGTCCCCGTGGGCATATAGGGTTCTCCTTTTTTTGCATACACATTTATTAAGAAAAATATTACATGATGATTACCCACAGTGTGAAGTTTTAAATAAATATGTATCAACATTTTCCGAAATAGTATCTCAACAATAGACATCCATAATTTTATTTATAACTTTGTATGGGAAGCGAGATTTGCTAAACAAATATCTGGACAATATAAAAAGTCTAGCAAAATACTGTGATGCTGCTGAGGAAAAGAAGCTGATGTGTCAGATGAGAGAGATCTTTCTGAAACTCGCAAGAAAATATCATAAAGCAGATCAGAGAGCAAAGTAAACAAACTTTACAACTAATACCAATCAAGCAACAAATCAAACTCAGAAGGTTTCCAAACACATTTGAGCTGGGTTTTTAAAAGAGGATCTTTTCACTTCAGACTAGCTTTGTGAAACACTGAGGTTATTCTTTGAATACAAGGTTCCCAATATTAAAGTCTGATATTCAAGAAAATTTGAGGCCACCACAAGGTGCAGCAACTGAAGTTCTCAACTTATTTTTTTTGTTCCATCCTTTCACGTCTACTGTCTCAAACAACCACTCAAAGAAGCTGCTAAATTGATCAAACATCATTATCATATGTTCACTAGCTCTGTAACAAGAGCCTCTTTCTTACCTTTGGTCTAGAGGCAGTGGGAATTATAAATGCCTCTTTCCAAAGCACTTTAAAACATGGCAACAGTCACCCAGTTAAGAAAAGTAAAATATGGCTCTCTCACTGAAGTAAGCAAACTGCAGGTCAATTTCAAAACTCTGTTCGCAAACACATTTATGAAGCACTTCATAGAATCTAGCAGCATGCTATATGAAAGTCAGGTCTCTGGAGAGGGACAGAGAAAGCAAGTACTGGCACCAGAGAAGACCTTCCTTCTTGGCACACTACAAGTCAATCTTAACACTGTATTCTTCTTGCTTTATTGTAGAAGTAAAATACAATAGACCACACATTACTACTGGATCTACTATAAATAGGAATAATCAGTCTTATCAAACCAAAGCCTGAAAAGCATTTTTGGAATCTCCTTTCGGCAGCCAAAGCTATAATTTGTGAAGTCCAGCAGGACTCTGCTCTTTCCCCTTACACATCAATCCTATACTAGATTAATATCCCAGATTATTTTACAATACGACAAGCAGTTTTAAATGTATGCTAATTAGCTAATTACATTTATTTCTACATCAGCATGGACAGTCAAGAAGACCGGACCAAAAAATACCTCCACTTGTCCAAATTGAGTGCACCTCTTAAAGAAGCCGGACAATCTCTGGGTGAGTTTAAGACAGGTGGTCCTCAGAACTAGAATTCCTCCAGAAGGTAGAAAACAATTTGTGTGGCTAAAGGTACTAAGAGCAAATGTTACCATACTCTTGCAGTAAAAAAAAAAAACCACAGATTACGATTTGAAAAAAACCTCTTTTTATCAATACATCAATATGGTTTTAAAAATATACCCTTCGGTTATTGTGGAGGCTCCTCTTTCTACTTCTGCTTCTTTGATGTATTAAACTGATCAGATCACATCACACTGCCCCAAAAAAATCCCTGGCTCATGGAATAAAAATTGAACTGTTCTTTAGGGCATATAAAGTATAGAAGGACAATGGCACACAATGCTTACAGGCCCCATTTCAAACCTACCTATCTAATCACAGCTTGAGACCAAGCAAGACAAATAGGATTGCTGAAACCAGATTTAAGGAGAAGTCTCATTGACGGGGAGCTGGGAGACCAATTTTAGAACTCTCATTATTCAATACTAAGAAATCTCCCAATTCTGGAACAATTTAAGGCTTTCAAATCCTAGCATGAAAACCACTCGGTTGGGCCTCACTCAATAGGACGTGGTCCGCGCACAGCTCAGCCTCTGCTATGGCTAAAGATGGAGTTAACAACTAGACATATATACGTTTATTACACAGAACTTCAGTTATCCCAGATGCAATTGGCAACAACTGCATTTCTTTATTCATCATTGCTAACAAGTAGTGTTACATTACACATTAGCTCTTAGAAAACCAACTAAATAAATACATTTTACATCTCTTGTTGTTTTCCAATCAATGATGTTTGCCTACTGTGCGTCCTTGAATGTAGGGCTATCTAAAGAGATAAAGATTCAAGCAAATGCAATGCACACTTCATCAATCAAAACTCTGAGAACTCAACTAGAAGTTTTCAAACATTAATACCATCAAATATGTGAAAATGCTGGCACCATGGCATTGGTCATCATACATTTGCCTGCGGTGCATTCAAGGTAAGAAAATACAACACATGAGATCAACTTGCCAAGTAGGGACGCGGTACATACCTGCTCTGCTGTGTACAACTGTTTTGTAAGCGCCTTTCCTCATTCATCTTTGACATATTGTCTGCCATTAACCAGGAAGTCTAGATAACAAACAGTAGTATGAAGAGCTGCATGTATAGCTCTTAGGATTAGAACAGTCATCATATCTTCTGTGAAGTTCTGCACTCTCCTACCTCCCCTTTGCCCTACCTCCATGCAAACGGCATCATCCATTTGCCACGTCCCCAGTGTTGGCAACTCAAATGTCTGCATCAGTCATGCTATCAACCTCCAATTGCAACTCTCTGCCTCAGTCACATCCTAATAAGTACTTAAAACAGGTAGAATCTTGAAAACTTGTAGAAGCTCTGGAATACACACATTTAGAAGGTAATTTTTGTGTGAATTTAGCTAGAGAGGCACTAATATTAATTTATTTGCAGCTTACTGGGCACCAAGGGTTAGGCCTGTGCTACAACAAGACGTGTGGACCACAACATCAATAATATATACCTATTTTGTCTTGTTTATTCTCCTCTGATTTGGATAGAGGAATAGATTGGGTTTATTAATGAGTATATTTTTACAGAGTTTTACTCTTCGTTCTTTCTATTTGTTATGTTCAGGCAGCTTACTCATTTGTTCTCATTTTATGGTTGATGGGAACAAATGTCCACATATCTTTCCCACCTGTGAAGATCTGTCAAATGTGTGAGAGGGAGACATGGATGAATGAAATTCACACTAATGAAGTGACCAAGTTCAAGTGATCACATTTCTAGACAGATTTGATTCAGATCAAGCAAGAAGTGCTCAAAAATGTACACCAAGCTTGGCATTTTTTTCAGTGGAGGACTGTAACCAATCCCGTTTTTTATGCCACTGCATCTCTGCATCACCCTAAGTATGTCCTAATTAGGTTGTTACTATCCTAATGTGCAAGAGGGTAGAAATGTAATATTGTAAAGGAAAATACAACTATAGGTGGTTACCGATCTACTTCATGTCTACTCACTCCATTATATCAATGATTTCACAAGAATGCAATCTTTGAATTCTGTTTATTAGAAGAAAGTTTTCCTCTTCAAATTGCCATTGATAGAATATAAGGATTCATGGCAAGTGATCTCCATTTAATGGCAGGCTTTGATATGTTGTACTATAACCACTGCTGCGGTGATTTTTGCGCTGTGCGACTGTTTTCGATTAACCGCGATACATGACTAGCTCAGCTCGTCATCCGCACACGTCACCCGTGGCTGATGACGAGCTGAGCTCGTCATCAGCATCGAAGGGGTTAAACCTCGTTGCTGAAAATAAGAAACTACCAGTGGACCAGATCTTCACAGCAGAGCTGCTTCGCAGCCACCACCATTGAGACCACAGAAGTAACGAATGATGGCCCTCCACTGACATCCCATAGCATTGAAGAGCCAATAAAGACCAATGTAGGTTAAATATAAACACGTCCACAAGCGTAATCCTATCTACAGCCACACCACCTTCTAAAAACAAAAGTTATTGACTCCTGAGATGACTCTCTGGTTTCCAACTCACTTTGCCAATGTCAAGAAAGACAAATGATGAGCAGATGATGACTATGAGCTCAGAGAACCCTATTTCAGGACTACTTTATCAGTGCCAATCCTACAACGGAACTCTTCAGGACTTATAACTTAGGCCCATATTTGCCAAAGCATTTCCTAGAGACATAGAATGGGTCGAAGCTCGTGTTTTATTGGGCCCTTTTTTAAAAAAAAATTTTTATGTCTTCTTATATAGCGCTCGAATCACCGGGAGGCATCTCGGCGCTTGCATTGGGAACCCGTCCTGGCTTTTCCCTGTGAGATAGCCCCTACAGGGCATCCCCAAGGTGAAAGCCAGGCATCCAGCCGCGGGGGGGGGGCGTTGTGGAGATTAAGCAAGCTAATGCCCAGAGTTGCAGAGTGTGAACCCATGATTCGAGTAGGCACCGAAGCGAGAATTATCGAGTCCGTGGACATTTGGGCTCAAGACCCTGCCGCGTCGGGAATTGAACCCTGGTCCCGGGTCTGACCTCTGCTTCAGGGTCTGCCTGCTCTAACCAGTGAGCCACCCTTACTTCTTAAAGCAAGTCTTTAATGAACGCCTGCTCTGCTCATGCATCTTAAAGGCTGCTACACCCTCTCCCACCAATGTTGAGGACACTTACTTATTACAGTGGCGGCTGTCAGGGGGCAAGGGGTTGTTATGGTGTTAGCGTTTACAAAATATTTAAAAACAAAAAAAAAAACACTTACCTCCTTGCTCCGCCGCTTCTCCCTCGTTGCTGAAGAGTCCGGAAGTATATAGGCTCCCCTGAGCCAATCACAATGCTGCAATGCAGCACTGTTATTGGCTCCCCCTAGCCAATCAAAATGCTGCAATGCAGCGTTGTCATTGGTCTGAGTATTGTAGTTCAGCACTCAGACTGGAACTGGGAGTCTGTGCATGTTCCCCACTCAGGCTGTAAGGCAGCCTGGGTGGGGAACAGGCAAAGTACGCTGGACTGTTTGGCTGGCCCTCGACGGCCAGCCAAGCAGTCCTGCTCACTGAGTGTGCACGGTCCACTCCTCCTCCCTGAGCCCCCAGCCCCGCCCTAACCCAGCCAGGCAGAAACGAAAAATAAAATCATAACCAAGATATTATCATTTTATTTTTCCCTTTTCCACTGCTCTGAGAGCAGTGGGGCTGTGCTCCTCCGCCTTAGTGGAGGAGCCGCCCCTGGCTTCTTAACATGCTCTGTGTGTCATTACCTATCTGGGTGCGGTTTTACAGCCTTAATCTTCAATTGAGAGCCCACAATACTGTGCTGCTGATTGTTCTGCTGTTATGCACTGTGTACATTAATCCTTTCAAATGGCCGCAAAGCTCCTGGTCCAAGGTGCTCCAAAACAGAAAAAAAACGAGCGATGCTGAATGGGATTGCAAAGTAAACAGCCTGCCACCCCCTGGAGGTTTTCTGTTCGGCTCAAGGCTGAGGTGCATTCATGAGGCAGTGTGTGCGCGCGCTGCGCATCCTGCTGCTTGTATGATGAATGCCCTGGGAGTAAATACAGACATACACACAAGCACTAACCACACAATGACATATTTAATATTTTATGATTCTTTAGAAAAAAATCCCCTTTTGGAAATTGCTGAAGGACAATGTCTCTTGCTCCAGTTTTCACAATGTGTTTAATAGACCACAACTAAGGAAGGGAGGCCTAGTTGGCCAAGTAGCATCCTTGGATGCACAGAGAACAGTTCTATGGGCGGGGAGTCTATAATTAAATGTGCATATGTGTGAAAGCTTGGTATTTATATTGCAGAGCTGAAGCAAAACGTTTCTGCTCTAGTTCATCCTGCGGAGGAGCCGATGCATGTGAAGAACAGTCTCTGTTCTTCGGTACATTAGCAGCAGGATACCCACCTGGGGAGACCCAAAACAAGTATAAAAATAAATAAATAACAAAAATGTCCTTAGAGACACATCTGGAGCAGGTGATGTGCTGCTGTACCTGACCTACTCATTAATCAGCATTCCAAATCTATTTAGGATGGAAGGCACTTGGAGAACAAAAACAGCATCGCCATTTTAATGAGATGTGGAACTAATTAGAAAACATTGGATCACCTTCGGTGCTGGTAGGTAGAAAATGTAATCTCACAGCATATGCTGAAGTCATGCAGTGGAAAGGGACAGGGTTACATTTACGTGACTCAAAGATCTTTTGATATGTGTATGTTAGCCTAGAAAGAAGTACTTGAGTGTTAAAGACAACAAGACTAATAGAAACTGGAAAAGGACTGGAATACATCAGGACTTTAATAATAAAATCACAATGCCTATTGAAACAGATGTAGATAAAATACGATATTATGCTCGTTATACCAACCCAGCACCTGTTTCCCCGAAACAATCCATAAAAAAGGAGGCTGACCAATGAGAAGACGCGTCATGGACAACAATAATTTTAGAGAAACATTAAGCCAGGCTGGAAAGAACTGATTTACTCATGCACTTATTAAGTGTTTCTGCTCCCGATTACGAGCACTCCCACCAGACCTCCCACCTCCCGACTTTCCGACGTTCGACTTTCGGTTTCACGGAACGAGCAAGAACGCTAGCCGCATCTACAGCCGCCGCCGCCGCCATAGCGAAATACGGACCCGTATTCAGCGCAGTAAAAGTGACAAGCGGCAAGTACAGAAGCTGCGAACAGTTGTGCGGTGGGGGTTAGAGGGGGCGCAGCGCCCGCACCCCCCGCGGGGACCCACAGACCCAGGATCCAGAGCACATAGCGTGAAGCGCTGAGAAGATCTTCAGCGCACGAGGGGCAGAGCGTGGGCTGAATAAAACCGTGGCAGCTAGAAACGGACCGCATTGAGAGGAGCCCATCATGTGTAATTAATTGAAAGGTGGTAGGCGGCAGAAGAATAGGCATCAATGCCCAGGAGAGGAGAACATAGCTGAGTAAGTAACCCGGAATCTGAGTGGTGAGGTTAGGAATGAGTGCGGAGTACAGAAACAGAGGTAAGTGAAAGGGGCAATCCTTAACCCTATTGTTTTATCTAATTAAAATAATAAAGGGAAGTTAACCGGGAGTGAGGGCAGTTGCACATCCATTAAGCGGCAGAAGCCACCCAGGTGAAAGGAAACTCCCTTGCATTCTCGCATACGCAACAAAGAAGAATTCAAAAGTAAAGGCAATGGCCTTAGGGAAATCCAAACCAGGTAAGGTCCTGAAAAACTCTAAAAAAATCAGGAAATAAATCCGGGACGGTGGATGTGATTGACGTATCGAAAAGCCTGGATGACGCAAATAAAGATATGGCAACACCAACCGTTAGTAGAGTAATGGCTAATGGAGCAATCTCACCCCCGAGCTCAACTCCACAGCCAGCGCCTGCATCTTCTAAGTCAGCTGGTCCAAAAGGGGGGTCGGCGGTATCAGAATCCATTAAGGACTTCATTGGCAAACATTTTAAAGGGAAAGAGACAGCAAGTAAGGAGACAAGTGCATTGCAGACCCCGAAAACCATTGAAGACTCGGCAGCATCTAGCACGGAAGCTTTGAACCAGTCTGACTTCAATTTCGCTGAGATACCATTGGAACCTCGGATGTGTCAGTCGCTATTCACCCAGGACATGCGGTGAATGAAGATAGAATAGACAGTAGCAACCCCTTGGGTGAAAGGAATTCTGCTGAGAGGGAATCCAGTTGTAATGGACACCAAAGAGTAGTGAACTCAAATGTAGTCGGACTTGATGTATCAGGAGTGCCTCTATGCAGTTTAGAGGTGCCTCGATCCACCAGCTTATCCATGCTTGAGGTTATGCTAATGCTCCAGAAAACCCTGCAGGGCATTTTAGAGGTTTCAGTCCTAAATAATGACATTATAAAAAGGCAAGGTGACCAATTTAAGGATATAATTGGAGAGTTGGCACAGATTAAAAACTTGATGCCCGCATTAGTCAGACCAGTAGAAGCCCATGAAGAGAACATATTGGATAGGGGGGAAGTAGCGAGAAGGGCGAGTAGTCACTCAGAGGATGTACCCACAGAATACATATCCTACTGCCCGATGATAATAAAAAAGTATGGTGGAAGGAGGTATAGAATGCAAAAAACAATAAAGCGAAGGAAAGGAAAAAGGTCCTAGTTAACTGCAACCCCACGAAGCAACAGGAGTATGAGATGGGGGCACTCGAGCACATAAAACAACAGATAAGGAGCTAAGGCAAGGAATTAAAAAACTAAACTTTGTAGAAATAGGAGCAAGTAGCAATAGACCCGACGACCAAAACAGGAGGATAACAAGGAATAGAATGGGAAAAGGTGAAAAGGCTATTAGGAGGACTCAATCTGGGGTTAAGGAGAGCACAGCAGCAGAATTGGGGATGGACACTTCTCCAGATGTGGGGCCTACTAACCCAATCCAGGTGAAGGGGTTAGAACCGGAGGCAGAGAAGAAGCAAGCAGGCACATATGGGGAGAAATGCCAGATAGAACATTGCAACATAGGCAGCCAGAATTGCCTGCAGACAATTGGGTATTCGTAGAGCCATTAGGACTGGAAAAGGTGGGGAAAAGAACTAAGAAACGAAACCCCTTAAATCGCTCCCAGCTCCTATTGTCTTTTGCAATGTGTCCCAGCCTAAGATATGTTAGTACTGCTGATTTAAAAGAAGTTGGGTTTATGGCGAATAGTAAGGGGGAGGAAATAACTAAGGTCCTACTCCACGCAGCCCTAATAAAAGACGCAATAGAAACGGCAGAGTCCGAGATGCTTTGGGAAGGAATTAGAATAGTAAAAAGGGAGGAGGTGTTACCGGACAAAATAGGGAACTCCTTCCTTAGGAGCCATGCAGCCCTGGGTGAAAGAAAATAAAAATGATTAGCCTGGGGGGAGGCAAGAAAGACGCCCTTGAAATTACGATAAAACCAAAATATCAGAGGTGGGATGTTGAAGATGTCCTTGCTGGGAATAGATATAGAGAACTGGTATGCATGAACGGTGAGGAAGATGGTTATACGAGTAACAATGATTAGGAAGTAGGGCCGTCGCACAGCCTATCCATTCTGTCCTGGAATGTAAACGGATACAATAGAATAGTATCACAGGAAGATTTTAAAAACATCTTGAGGAACAATGATATGGTATGCTTCCAGGAAACCTGGCTGTGCGACGAAACCCCTGTAACGGAAGGCTTCACTCACCACGTAAAACCTGCAAAAAAGAACATATCAGGTAGACCTTCTGGCGGCCAGATGACGCGGGTCTCAACAAGGATAGCCAAAGACATGGAACCCCTCGAACTCAAGTGTAATTGGGCTTTGGGTAGTAGAGTGCGAACCCTAAACAATAGGTCAGGGGTCGAAAACCTATGTATTATAAAAGTGTATATACAGAAAGGGAAAACAAACTAGTATAAGATTGACCTGGAACGTTTAAAATCAGACCTGGAATACCTATGTGATTGTTACCCAAGAGATGTGCTCATGATACTGGGGGACTTTAATCATAGATTAAAACCCATTAAAACGGACCCCTGGCGGAGGGATCTGCTAGGAGTATATAAAATAGAGCTTGCACAATTTCCCCGTTGTGACATCTCAACTCAAGATGATGAGCTTGGGCAACTGTTGGGGGCCATGGGTCTGGTCTGCGTGAATGGAAGAAAGGAAGCAGACCGGCCCGCGAATCGTACTTTTAAAGTAGGGCGACAAATGTGCCCAATAGATTACGCATTCATACAGGCCTGGAATTTGTATCTAATTAAACAATTATAAATTCTCAGGGTGGAGGGTAGTGATCATTATCCACTGCAGGTAGAACTCCAGGTAAATAGCTCCCCGCATAGACAAAAAGTGCTTCCAGTAGAGGTGGAATACCCAAAGCGACTCACTACAAGAATTACAGATGAATACATAAAAAAACTGAGTGCACACCAGTTAACCATGAACTTAGATAACCTAGCACCAGAAGAGGGCATAACCTGGTATGAGGATACAATAAGGCAACTGGTGGAATGCCTCAGGATAAAATTAAAGCACGTTAAACATAAATCAGTAAATAATGTGAAACCATACCCCAATAATACCAAACATTGGTTTGATGATGAATGCCGGAAAGTAAAGGCCGGTATTAGAAAACAGGAGAGACGCCTAAGAGGTAATTATAGTGATGAAGCGGTAATAGAACTTAGGAAATTAAAAATAAAATATAAGTCTACTATTAGAGATAAAAAAAAGGATATTTAAGGAAAAATGTTGGGGGAATCTACTTGAGGTAATTAAAGAAAAAAATGTGAGAGGCTTTTGAAAGTTAATACAGGAACTCTACACTGCTCGGTGCCAGAGGACAAGTGGGTGACCTATCTGGAAGAAATCTATGGCAAATGGCCAAACAGGGAGGGAAGAACGGCCAATGTCTGGCCTGGAATAAGGGAAGAAACAAAAGTACACTTCTCCCCAGATGCCATTAGAGGTATAATAAACAGATTAAACCTAACACGGGCAGCAGGCCCAGATAATTTACCAGCTATCATAATAAAAACGAACATAGAATGGTGGGCGGAGTTTTTCTCGAATATGTTCCAAGGGATTTTAAATACTGGCAATTTCCCAGATAATTGGAAAGGGGCGATTGTCAGGCCAATACATAAAAAAGGCGATGTAAACTCCCCAAAAAATTACCGCCTAATAAAACTTTTGGACATAGGCAAAAAGGTTTTCTCTAAAGCAATTTTAGGTTTACTAAAGGAATGGGTGGATGACAAACAGATAGTTCCACCAGAACAGGGGGGGGGTTCAAAGAAGGCCACTCACGGTTGACCACTGCTTTGCTCTCTGGTCCATTGCACGGAAGTTGATCGATCAGAGGGGTAATTTATTGTGCTGTTTCATGGACATCCGTGCAGCTTTCGATCTGGTGGACAGGGAGCAACTGTGGTCAACATTGGTAGGGTATGAAATACAGGGTGACCTGCTAGCCCTCATCCAAGCACTGCATACAGAAAATTGGGCACAGATAATCCTGGATAAGGAGGGAGGATTGACAAAGAGAATCCCAATTGGGAACGCCTAAGGCAGGGGTGTGTACTCGCCCCCTTACTATTCTCTCTGTTCCTAGCAGACCTACCCCAAAAATTAAGAGAGGTCAGAGGGGCGAACCCAAAACTGGGAGGAAACCAGATATCGTGCCTCATATATGCTGATGATCTAGTAATCATGGATCAGACGGAGATAGGCCTCCAAAGAAAATTACATCGATTTAAAGAATACTGCACAAGTAAAAAATTTGTAGTAAACATGGAGAAGACAAAAATTGTATGCTTTGGCAGGAGGAAAACAAAGTTCTCTTGGTACCTGGGCACAGTATTGCTTGAGAGGGTAGCTGATTATAGATATTTGGGAACGTGGTTTTCTGGTACCCTGAAAGGGTATACTCATTTACAAGAATTAAAAATGAGGGCATTGGCGTCTGTGAACGGCTTAAAAAGATTCAATAATACCTATGGAGAAATGTCGGATAGACCGGTCCTAAAAGCCTACCAAGCAATGGTGCCCCCTCAATTTCTGTATGGAGCCGAAGTTATTTACTTAAGTGGTAAGACCTCTTGGGATAGAGAGGAGGGAAATATACTTAAAAGCTTATTCGTGCTGCCTAAATCATCTATGGTACAGGCGGCAAGACTTGAGCTGGGAATCACCTCATAGGCAATAACTGCTTGTATGGCCCTTGTACGATTCTGGCAGCGATTGGGAGCAGAGGAGTTTTTCAAAATCTCCCAGTGGGCCAAAGAAGAAATTGCCACGAGCGAGCTACCCTGGGCAAAAGAGACTAGAGCATCAATAAGTAATGCATATAGGGTGCTCGATCTGAAGGATTGTTCGCTGCAACACCACATAGTAATAGGTAAGAAAGAACTAAGGCTTCAAGGGACTGATATGTCCCGTACTTCTGATCGGGAGTACCTTTTACAAAAAAGCTTGGTAGCCCACATGACATTGGCCTGGGAGCTAGACCAACATTTTCCCTATGTGGACCGGCTACCAAGTCATAGCTTAAGGCGGGAAGTCCTAAAAGTGCGAATTGGAATAAACCCATGTTACGCTAATAATGGAGCTCGAAATCAAATGATAGGATGTAATGGTAATTGCACTTGCACTTTAGGTACTCCTTGCAATATTATACATATTTTACTAGATTGTATGTGTTTTTTAGATATACGAAAGGAGTTTTTAAGTCCGATTTTTAAAATTTATAATATTACGAACAGGATGCAAGCCGTTAATCTGTTGGTGGAAATGGGGAAATTAGATATAGCCTGTGCCTTGGGGAAATATATGAATAAAGTCAAGGTGTTCCTCAAATGCACAGAGTAAGCACTAATAATGCAACTCCTTGGAATTATATTAGGGGTGGAACACTTAGTGTTTACAGTAGTAAGTGCTGCATGATTAAGGAGGTGTTGTTTAGGCATGAATTAAGTGATTTTAATAATTTAACTGTTATAATACTCCGATTTTAAAAATGATAGTCAAACTATATGTATGTCGAGAAGTAATATGTTTTGTGATACCGCCGTGTATTGTATCTGTTGCTGTTTTTTTTCTTCTTTTTTTTAGTAGGATAAGAGGTAAATTGTGCTTTTATGGTTGTAACAAACCAAATAAAGTTTGTTTTGACTGACACTTATTAAGAGAACATGTGTTGAAAGAAGTGCCAAATAGTCAATGTGTTTATGTACTCTTTCCGGATCAACACAATCAACCACAGGACACTGCTTGAGTTCACAAAGAGGAGAAATAGGGATCAATTAGCAAAAACTGTTGAGCAGCACTAAAGCAATGGAAAATGTGTAACTCGTTGCAGCAGTGAATTAGAAATACCTATTCCTATGCCACTCTGGAAGTGGCAGGGAAGAACTGCTATTTATTCCACTGGACAGTTCCCCTGGGGGCTGAGGTCATTAGAGGTTGGTAGTGAAAGACAATGGCCACTGCCCCTACCTCCACCTTCCAGAGTTTGTGGCAGCAGGTACAGTAGTTAGGAGGGGGAGAGAGAGTGGGAGATGAGAGAGAGTGTGAGATGAGAGAGGGTGTGAATGGAAGGAGAGAATATGCGAACGAGCTGGTTAAAACTTAAAACATGTTCACAGGCTGGCCCTGGTAAGGAGAGCAAAGAACACCACAGCAGTAAAGGATACAGGCAGTGGTAACGAAAGAATATCCAAACAGATTCTTGCAAACTATGCTTCTTGAGGAAAAACATCACCTTCTCCTTGAAAGTGTTAGCAACTAAAAGAAACATTCATAACAACACAACTCTTGTTCACATCAACAGCTCTGTTTGCTCTCCCTCCTCAGGACATGAAAATAGATGTTTATACTAGCTATAGATATAAGAATTACAGATGATAGACAATCGTTTTACCAATTTCGGTAGAGGAGATTCCGAATCTTAGGTGATATGCACTAGGGGATTTTGTGGCCACAAATCCTACGTGTCGCAAAAATCGTAGGGTTTGCATTCACAAATTAATTTTATAATGAACTAATGCCACTTTCGTTTTAATAAAAGTTTTTCTGAATCACAAAATGGGGATAGCAACTCATGTCGAATTGCAATTTAGAAGGGGGCGTAAGAGGAATTCCTTCCAAATTCTCTACTGTTTGCTGGTACTTAAGTTTTCCAAATTGGAAAACTTTTTTAAACCAGCTCCATGTTCTTTAAGGAACTCGGGCTGCTTTAACACCTTCGATGCTGATGATGAGCTCAGCTCGTCATCAGCCACAGATGACGAGCTGAGCTCCTCATGTAACGAGGTTAATCGAAAACAGCCGCACAGCGCAAAAATCACCGCAGCAGCGATGCGGTTAAAACGTTTTTACATTTTGAAATGTAATCAGAGCGATGGTAGTCTACTGATGCTGTCCTTTGAAGGCCACCATTCCTGCATATGTAGCCAATTTCAGGCAGTAGAGGCTGGTGTCAGGGCTGAGTGGCGAGGGGACGAACTACAACAATAAAGCAACAAAAAGCAAATGAAAAATAACTTAACTGCAGCATCGCCGCTCTTCTGCTTCTCAGAATCCCCTCTGGACAATCGGGAAATTGCTCTCATGCTACTGGCAGCATGAGGGCAGCGTCGGGATTGGCCTGAGCGCCCTTGGTTTGCACTCCCTGAGAGCCTAGGAGCAGTGCCTGCTAGCTCCCACTCATCAAAGCAGCTCCAGTTGGAGACAGCTTCAGTGTGCATGCCAGTTTGGCTGTCGTGAGACAGCTGGCCAAACCCACATGCGCACTCACAACAGTGCCCACCACTCCCCTTCCATGCTCCATGACTGCCCCTGTAAAGGCCCCGCCCCCAAGACTTGCCCGGGAGAAAAAAATTAAATGATAATAAACCTAGCTTATTATCACTTTATTTTTAAATTTTTGCAGCTGCTGATGTGAGGGGTGATGTTCCTCCTCCACAGGAGAGAAGCCGCTGCTAATTGCAGGGGGGATCGCAAATTGCGACCTACTGTACGAATGTTAATTAGACAGCCTGTGTTGCAAAACCATGCAATTTCAAATTTTGCAAACTGACCTATTATTACTTTGTTAAGTACATTAAATGTTATTTGATTTGCAAAAGCTTGGCGCTTTTCTGGACTTTGGTAGAACAAGAATCAAAGTACTCGCCCTTTGGGTCCTTTATGTTGCACATCTAGACTCCAGACCTGTAGGTATATTTGTTTCAGAGGAAAATACCAGTAGAATTCATACTGATTGCAATGATATAGGCATTCAGTAAAATGATCAAAAAGTAAAAGACGGTAGGGCCAGGCTGCATTAAAAAACAGATTTCTTTTAATGACTGTTTATGGGCCCATTTTAGCTCCGGTTCCAAAGGCAGGAGGACTGATAAAATACTGCTTCTGTTCCTGACAGCATGGAAGTATAGTGCTAATTCACAAAAAGGGTGACCTGATTGATTACTTGGCCGCCGGGTCTGGCCAGTGAACAATTAATTTACATATGTTCAGATAGGCAGACAACACTGATTTTATCAGAGAGCTTGGCTTGATTCTCAAAGAGTTCAGAACCATAGACCATAGCATGGTGCTCAAGACATATGCAGATTCACAAGACAAATATCTAGATGGTGCATTCTTGCTAAATCTTTTGATACTATCAACCAAAACTAATTTTAGACAATGTGAAGCTCAATGTTGCAACACTTTGACAGGTGGTTCAGATACAAAGGTTTACAGTGCTACAAAGACTGAAGTACTAACATGTAGGGCTATGGCTAGAAGATGTTTGCAGGAAGAATAGGCACAACAAGCTACCTGGCTGGTAAATTAGCCACCTTCAATGAATACTCAATGCAACAGAAAGAGGCATGACCTGTCAGGCCGGTCATTATGTAAGAAACGATGAAGAGATCAGTCTTCTCAATGCATATGATTTGATGGTGGAACTTCATACCCTCAGAGAGTATGTTTCCTTGTTCTATGTTGAGAATGGACCTAGTGATTCAGCTCTTCAAGGGGCAGCTCATTAGTTACTGATAAAAATCCCTAAACCTAGAAAGTTGCAATACAATACTGCAGAAGCTTTCCCGAAGACCACTCTCTATGAATTCAGTAGAAGACCCTGACATTACAACCAACCCATGGATGTTGGAGTGACCAAGATAAAGATAGAGGAGTTTGCATCAAATGCAGTAACAGAGCCCAGGATCAAATCCATGTTTTATATGTATGCTCCAAAAAGCAGGTAGTAGAAGCTGGAAACCAATTTTATAAAACTCATTGGGTTTAGATATAACCTTTTGTCCTTCATCGAACTGATCGCCTTTTTGAATTCCTCACTGAATTAATGTTTATTATAAATTCTGGAAATCTGTTTTACCCATGTTTTAAATGAAATTTTTTATTATGTCTGTGCGAACATTTTATAAAAATTGTATGAATCATGTATTTAGTTTAATTGATGATCTCGCAAGATAACTAAATTAATAAAATTGAAATTGTGTGATTTGTGATTCAAGCAACCCTTCCCTACACATGATCCAGGTTCACCAACCTACACTTTGTATACTGCTTCGTTGTTCTCTAGCTAAGTTTATACTATAAAAGTAAAAATGCTTTCATTTACAAACACTTGTTGATCAGGTTACCTTGATGTTCTGCAGCAATGTTTGTCACATTATACAAGTGATTGTTTTACTTTTACATTTGTTATGACTTTTATGTGTCTATGAACTACATAAATGATGAACGTTTATGAGATCCTGAGTTATTAACAGAGAATGATGAATGCAATATTTATGACATTAATTAATCTATTAATTACTGGGCATGTGCTGATCATGTTCCTAAGCAATATCTATCGAGATGTAGACCTTATCTTGTAAGCTACACAAAATGATCTATGTTAAACAATGGTAAGCTATTGCAGGGAGTTTAGCGTTACCAAAGTGGCCTTGAGGAAATCCATTTCAATCCTATAATATCCAGTTTAACAACCCATGCATAGCTAAGTACAGTAATATTTTTAATGGTGACACTTATTACACTTGTGAATGTTAAAAGCAGTGTGTAATTTATGTTCTGCATTACTATAATGCGTGTCTATCTGTTTCTCCCTTTATAATTTAGAACAATTAACCCCCTTGGGTTGAATGTTCTAATAGCATTAGAGCTCTTTTACCTCAGGATATACCGACTGCCAAAGGTCCTCTCCCTACTTTGGGCCCTAGTTCGCGGCTGGAGCTTATTACCTGGACAGAAGGCCTTTAATGACTGCCATAACCACTGGAAGTGGACTATAATGCTATATGATTCAAGTGCCCAGAAACAATTCAGCTTGAGTGCACTTTATAAATAGTCACAGGTATTATGTACTGTGTTCCGCACTGCATTGTGTTAGTTATGAAAGCCACTTTGATGTTCGTATAGCACATATTACTCTTAAAGGCATAAGCAGTATGTCTTCAGAAGTGTCTGTAGCAGTTCTGCAAAGTGATATTTCCCAAATGAAGACTTTTGCCAAAATCTATGTATGGATGCAGAAGCTAAATGAAGATATTTAGGACTTCACCAGAACCAACTTTTAGTATTAAATATTTTTTATTGACAAAGAAGAAGAGAGCAAAACAAAAGGACCACCATCCAATACGCCTACAACCCAAAGCCTGAACATGGAACATTCAGACTAAAATTGTAGGTAAATGTGTGACTTAGACGCCTGTATAAGGATCAAGGAGCCCAAAATGTTCTTAAAGTGAAGTAGTGTGGCTCACTGGTTAGAGGAGGCAAACCCGAGAGCAGAGGACGGCCCGGGACCAGGGTTCGATTCCCGACGCGGCAGGTTTCTGGACCAGGGTCAGCGGACTCGATAATTCTCTCGCCTCGGTGCCCACTCTGATCAGCGATCACACTCGGCAACTCTGGGCACTAGCTTGCCTCACCTTCACTAACGGCCCCACCAGACCGCCGGGGATGCCTGGTCTCACCCTGGAGATACCCATTAAGGGACCATCTATCAGGGAAGCCAGGAAGGGTTTCGCAGCGGTCGAAGCGCGGAGGTACCCCTTCGGGAGTGATTCCAGCGCTATATAAGCACATAATTAATTAATTAATTAAATCTAGGACTGCAAAAAAACCTCCAATCTAGATTATTACAGAACTGAGGCTCATGAACTTCTCACCAGAACTAATATTGAGGTTGGGCAATTTGAGCATTGAGGACGGGGTGCATTGGCCATGATCTTTCTCTCTGCTAATCTCCTTAGAACCTTCTGAATTACTGTAAATTCACAAAGGCCCGAAGAAAGATCTGTCTATTTGTACAGAGATAGGCAACACTGCTCTCAGGTAACTTTTTCTTATGCATCAAGAGTATTATGCTGTAACAATTTTTACTTTTTAAGAAACATTGAAAAAATATTCGCTTTTGTTTGACTTGGCCCTTTTGGCAGGTTCACACCGAAACTTTTTGCATTTGCCTAGCCTGTTTCTGTAACCTGATGTTGGTGATTTTAGGCCTCTGCGCACCTTTCCCTGTGGTCCAGTGTAAAGTGTGTGCGCTCTCTGTGTATGTGTAGTGAAAGTGGCCTGCCCTCCTATTGGAATGCATGGGGAATATGTGTGACCATGGTAGTTCCTGATGTGTGGGGAGTGCAGGGTCGAGTTTGGTATGTGCAAACTTGTGAGAATAAATGCTGCGCGATGATGTGCACGAATTTATTGTGTCTAGTGTGGAAGTGCCACTTCTAGAAGTTGGCATGTCTGTGCAGTAAATGTGAATTGACTGTCTGGCTAGTGATTGGCTGGAGATTGGCTGGTGTGCCCGGCTCCAGGAGTCAGGATGGGTCTGCCCCGGTGGTGAATGGAGAGATCTGCATGTTGATGGCAGGGAGGAGTGCACCTGGGTCCTGAATAGGGCTGTGCTTTCCCTAAGCAATGCTGGCTCCACCCCCTGTGATGCGTCTGATGTCCCTAGCCTGTGAAAGGGAGTACTCCTGAACCAGCTGTAGCTGGTTCGCCCATTGCCTGCACCTGGGCAAACAAATTATTTTTGTGTATAAAAGAGAAGCTGTGACCCCATGAAAGTGTTCTTGGTTCCTGACTTGAATCTACCAGGGGCGTGCTGCTGCTGGGGCCCAGGGGAAGGCTTGCCTCCCTGGGCCCTGCCCAGCCCCTGGATTGCAGGAGGACTTCTTTCTGGGGCCCCCTCTGCCTGGTCTGGGATGTCTGGGGGACTTTTCCTTGCCCTAGGACTATTTTTGCTCCAGCTGCTCTTTTGAACTGAGTGTCTTTACCCTTAGCGCCTGGGAGCACTTTATCTTAATTTACTCCTTATCTTGAGGGAGCCTACCCCTCATTGCTGCATTTATAATGGCAGCGCGGTGCCCACCCCGCTATCTTTATAGTTTATTCGCAGGTGCCCACCCTGCATTATGTCCAGTGTGCAGGTGCCCACCCGGAGTCTTCATTTCTAAGTATGATGACTGCAGGTGCCCACCCCGCTTATTAGCGTCCTATCAGTTGCCCACCCCCCGCATACTAACTTTATTTTTTTACTTCGAGGGTGCCCACCCCTCATTTTGCCCCCAAGATTCACCGCCGCGGCCTACGGCAAAAACAGGAATTCAGGCACCGTAGTGCCCGACGATGGGCGGGACTACGTTTTGGAAGGGAAGTCCCACCCGCCGCCGCGCTGGGATTGCAGGAAGTCCCGGGTGAAATGGAGAGGCGGCAGCGGCCGCCGAAGGCAGTACGGGGCTCCCAGGGTGGACAGGGAAGCCCGCGCCATAGGAGGAGTGTTGCCGCCGGAGTCCCCCAGTGAGGAGGAGGCCGACGCCAGAGGGAGGCATTTAGGGCAGCCACGGATGGCAGTGCGCCGCCCCAACATTTTTACTAGTCCTTTCCCGAGCTCGAGGGCTCCATCAATGGCCACATTTATTTCTAGGGCCCAAGGGGGCTCCAGAGGGCCAGAGGGGCCTAAGTTCTTGCCCCCGAGGGCCCAATGACAGAGGGCATGTTTGCTTCAGGAGCCTAGGTGGCTCCCCCGCCCCCATTATTGTCTAGAGCCTGAGGGCTCCAACGAAGCCCCAATTATTTTCAGAGCCTAGATGACTCCAGGGGACACATTATTTTCAGAGCCTAAGTGGCTCCCCCATGCCATATTGATTTAAGGCACCAGGAGTCTATGGGCACAGTGGTGCCCACATCTTTGGGTGATCTCAGCTGTCCTGCGAGAATGCAGGCAGCTGCAACAGTGGCGCAGTTTTGATTTGAGAGTCCCTGAGAGGGACAGAAGTGGCACAGAGGTGCCAGGCCTTCCTCAGCTGCGCAGCACTTCGTGCCAGCCGCAGCATTTAGTCCCCAGTTCATTGCTCTCAGCTGCCCAGCAAGTAGTGGGCAGCTGCAACATTTAGGTTCATGTCGGTGGCGCACCCCTGACTGGCGCTGCGTTGGCAGCGTGCCCTGACATTCTAGACACCGGGCATTTGAGCCCCTTCTTGGATGACCAGTTGGCCAGGGGGGCTGGTATGTGGATAGGGCGCAAGGCCATAAATGTGATTTTTGTGCTCTAAATGTGGTGCAAGGTGATTACCTACTGTATTTATACTGGTTAGGCCTAATGTAATTTATGCGTAATGTGCAATGCCTTTATGCCTGTAATACCTCTAAATGTGTTTTCATGCTTAGGAGGTTGTTTTGCCTAGTATAGTTTATACTAGTGAGTTTATGTGTCCCTGCGTGATCTATGCCTATAGGTATTAGTATTGTGTAGTGTGTACCTACCTTTTACCAGTGGTTACTGGTTGTCTTCTACAATTATTACTTTTTGCTACACGTATTCTATGTTCTAGAAGTGCTATTTCTGCTAAGTGTTGATCCTGACAGTGGCCCACGTGGCCCTGTCCTGTGTAAATAATCCCTTGTGAATATTGCCCGTGCCAGTTGGCACAATGTATATTGTGTGATTACTATCTGATGTGTTTTGACGATACAAAAGTTATTTTTATATAACCTTGTGTGGAGTTCCTTTTGTAGTGTGCCTGGAATGTTGTTGCTGTGTACGTGCGCAAATGCTTTACACATTGCCTCCGGGATAAGCCTGACTGCTCGTGCCAAGCTACCAAGGGGGTGAGCAGGGGTTATCTTTGGCGTGTAACTCCCTTGTCCTGACTAGAGTGGTGGTTTCTACCTGGCTTTGGCGCAAGTTTTAGCCAACCAGAAATCCCAGTTCCAACAGATTTATACACAAATATAGGTATATTTGCTTTTAAAATTCTAGAATTCTGGAGCCAATGAAGATGAGTCACTATAATCGCTCAGATATTCAACGAGAGAGCTGGACATACAGTTCCACTTGGGAGATATATATCAAGCAGATAGAACATTTTGTTTAGTGAACAGCAACGAATGCACTAAATGATCTTGGGCCAAAAATTAAGTATTTATATACTTATCTAACATGCAAGTGTCTGCTAACCATGTAAAAACGGGTATTCCTATTAGGACATTTGCTGCTGAAATCTAAACAAATCTAAGAAACTGTGATAACTTGCAACAATGTTATTGAATTTGGGGCCCTTTTCTGGAACTACTACAGTTATAACGTTGTTGCCGCATATATATATACCTAAGAATATAGCTATCGTGGAAGATATGCTGATATTATTGTTCTCATATACATGTAACTGACATACTTGAATGTTCTTTGTTCTTTCCTTTGTTATTCGATTTATCTTCAAATGTATAATTTGTATTTTATACGATTGCATTTTTATGACGAATGTATTCTGTTTTATGTTTGAAAAGCAAATAAAAAAAAGAAAAAGCAACTGCAACAATGTGTTAACAAGCATCGCACTAAATACAATACATTGTAAGTAGAGAGGCTTTTTTGTTGAAATATTGATATTTTGCCATTCTGGAACTGCAATTTGTTTTACAGAACTTCAAAATCAACAGGGAACACCTGAAAATAGCAGATTCAGTTGTTGCAGCCATTGTACTGTGAATCGGCAAGGGGCTTCCCACAGGCTTAATCTGAATTAATTGTGGAAGGCTGTGGGTTATCATTAGTAATTGCTCAGGGTAATGGGGGTTGGTGCAGATGCATCTTGTGACTAAGATTCAAATTTAATAACTAAAAGACACTGGCTTGAATCCCACCTTCCCAACGTGATCAAATTGTGTGATCATAAGTTAATCACTTTAGATCTCTGTGTCTTGGTTTGGTTTCCAGTGTGTGCTATGCAAGAACAAATTTCACATGTATTGAGGCAACGCAAAAATGATTTTCCTGCCTTGAGAAAATAGAAAGAGGGTGAGAGAGAAATGGAAGACCCGGGCATTTAAAGTCAGGGAAAGAAAGGAAAGATTCTTAAGGAGGACAATTCGTGATTGATGGAAAAAGAGGGATGTTTAGCGGCAATAGGGAGTATGGATGAAGAAAGGGATGGAATAAAGGAGTGAAAGGTAGAGCAGGAGACAGGCAGGAGGGTGATATTTTGGAAAGAAGAGGAAACACTAGAGGATTGGTTGATAGAGGGGGGATGGAGAGGTGGTGAGAATGACAATGATGTAGACAGTGGGGAGAGTAAGAGTAAAACCACGAAAAAGTGTGAGCTTTGCAAATACATGGGGAGAGAAGAGAAAACTTAGAAACAGAAGTGCAGGAGCAGGGAATGTTTTTTGGTGAGGGGTGGATGACAAAGGCAAAATGGGGACCATAAAGCAAGATAAGTAATAGGAAACAGGAGAACAGAGGGGGAGATCAATTGTAGAAAAATAAGGTAGAGGAGGTGAGCAATTGATAGAGAGAACTAGAAAAAGCTAAAAAAAAAAAAAAAGACTAAGGTCGATAATAAGAATGAATTGAACAGGAAGATATAAATGCAAACTTCAGGGTAATTTCGAACGTATACGGCTACTGCTCAACAAAAGCCAGGCCGCAAGAGCATCGTTTTCTCTCACCTAACTATAACCATTAATTCAATATTATACTGTCAACTGCTGCACACTGTACTGATCTATAAGTTACTGACCAGTTGCTCACAACAGCAGATAGCTTCCATACTGAGGTGTATAGAATTAGGAGTCTTTATTAAAAAAGGAGAAAATAAAAGAAAATACATTTTCCACTGCTGCTAAATGAACATTTCGGACAACTCATATGCCTTAGGCAAGTAGAGAAAATAAGATACATCAAAACAGGTGTTATTAGTTCATTACTCTCACAGATTTCTTCTCAAATGGAAGTGATTTTTGAGAGAAACAGGGACGACGGTGAGATGCTGTGAAGAGCAGCATCGACACCCTTTACAAAACTGAATAGAACAGCTATTGGAGGAGAGCCAAAATGTAAATGTGCTATTGTGAGTAGTGACATTTAGAATTAATCAAGAATAAGGCCTAAGACATTAAAATCCTAGAATTTACCTTTTGTCCTTTGACATCCAAGGAATGAGTAAGTGCAAGAACGACTCAGGGCTGCTGAAATCAGCCATCATACACGCCTCCTGCTCTGCAGCTCCATTGATCTGCCATCTTCTACCTGCTAGCCCTATCCAAATCTCCCTGTGGCTCGTTCGCATTTTGGTCTTTCAAGACTCTCGGACCACTACTCTGGAGTGCTATTCACATTCAGACAAGAGCTATCCACCCCCCTGGTAAATTTAAACAGGCACTGAAGGATCACGTAGATATTGAGAGCTTGGCCACCCACCCACCAGAAATTTCCAACCGTCCCCCAGCGACTAATCTCACCACCTGGACCTCTTGTCCCTGAGGCTAAAAGAGTAAGTATGCATCAAGTGTAAATAATTCTAGTCTACATGTTCTTACGCTGTAATTCAGTCTTTTATAGACTCCATTCTGTTCATCCAACCCATGGACCACTCACTTTTTAAGAGTAGCACACAAACTTTAATATTAACAAACACAACAAGTTTGAGGGGTTGACCAGGTGCCACAGGAGTAAACAAACAATGAGCTTAACCTTGAATAATGTACATTAGCCTCTTAAGCGCTGCTGACGGCCAACGGTCGTCACAAGCGCTACCTCCCCAGTGCTGCGCACGACCATTGGACGTCCATTCAGCATTAGTTCCAATGGACAGCGCAGCACTGGGGAGGGATATTTGCGAAGCAGCTAAGGTGATAAGTGAGTTTCTCTTCTGTAAGAGAATAGAGAAGAAAGGTTAGTTTGGGGGCTTTTATTGCTCTTGTACCTAGATTGTACCCATTGTAAAATAGTTTGAGCAGCATAATTATCTCCCATTCCTGGAGACCCCTGTTTGGGGAAGCTGTCGCGCTTTATAAGCTTCAGTATTATTATCGTTATTCCTCACAGAAGTAGGGTTTCAGCATAGTACTCAATTTTAAGAAGAGCATGATCCAGAACAATCTAAAATAACAATTCCCTATGATGTTGGATAAGCCTTGACGAGGATAAACTGAAGAGTCGAACAAAGCATTTCTATGGGTTAAATGCACATAATGTTTACATTTAGGCATCTAATGGAGCAACCACTAGGAGTGAACACATGATGCAGGGAAGTGAAGAGCATCGAAGTGACCTGATGGATAGCGGATTCCTGCTACGCCTCATGCCCATTGATGCCAATGCAATGCACTCACCTCATGGCATGATGTTTTTTGATTTGCAAATGCACATCGACATGATTATCCACTACTGTGAGCCCAGCTGCTGCCAAATTTCCCAAAAATGTCTCTGTCTCTGGTGCATTGTTGTGCAAGACCACAAAATGTCATCCCCTGCAGACGTCCATTGTTTCCTAATCATATTGCCTACCAGTACTGCCACCATCACAGGTCACAGGCTGACCTCCTCAGATCCTGTCTAGATGCTCCTCTAGTCTCATCTGAAAGAAGATATGCCCACTGCGAGGGAAAGAAAGAGACAAGAGACAGTATGTGTGTGTTACATGGAAAAAGAGGGGCAGGGGCATAACTTAGCCCTCTACATTCCTTGCGACGCAAGGGGGGCCCAACCACCAACCCTAAAGTGCGTTCTCATTCATCCCAAGGCCAATCAATATCTGTGAGGTATGGGAGTCTCTGTGTCTCCTCATCCCATGTTGTGGCGGGGGAGGCATCACTTGCCATTACACCACTGGGAAGAGGAGGAAGAGAGGCGAGAGCCAGACAGATCGCAATTCAAAACCAAAAGTTCTAGAATATTTGTGTTCTGTGTGTTAGATGGTCCTCCTTCTACAAGTGGTGTGGGGGGGGGGGAGTGTGGACCCTCCCATAGTGTACAGCCTTCTACCTTCCTAACCCCTTCCCTCTAAGTGTTCTCTAGCAGAGATAGAATCTGGGAGGTTTTAATATATTTTTTTACATTAAGTAGTGATGAGTAAACTGAATGATGCGTGGCAGTGGACACTGACAGCAAAGGATATCGTTGGAGGACAAACATATCTTTTCTCCAGGTTAATAAGGTTCAGTGACTGGCAGCACATACAGATTACTCCTCAGAAACCCTTTAGTCTTCTGGCAACAGTTTGATTATATTAGGACTATGCAAATAGAGAGCTTGGTAAATATGAAACATGAAATGTAACTCTTATTTGTAAAGAAAAAAAATTTAACCAGTTAAAAAAAAAAAAAGACGTGATCACGTTACTCATAAAACAATATTATTAAAGCAACAATGGTAGCCATGGAGGCTTAGTAGAAATACCACATCACCCACTGCATCAATTTAGAAGTGTACCCAAAACCATGGAACAGAGCCCTTATGTCAACAGACACTTAGAAATACCGAGAATGAATGGAAGTACAGTTCAACATGTACCCAATTCAGCAAGAAACCATTAGAATGTCAGCCTGAAGCCAGATTGTCACCTGAAAAGAGGAGTCAAGGGATTCTTCATTTTCACACATTGAAAGGAGGTGGCCTACTTTGATCTGTCAGTTAAATTCTTAAATGGGACAGGCCTTCCCAAGAGGTCTCCCTGACAGTCTGTGGGAGGGAAACATTGTTTACACTGAATGCGCTACAACGCAAACCATTACATCGCAAGTCGTTTCAACGACATGCTGTAGGGGGGGCGTACTGGTGTTGGATTTACAATCCAACCCTTTCCCTGCTGTTGCACAAACTGGAGTCCAGCGCGCCCCCTACAACAAGTCATTGAAACAACTTGCAATGTAATGATTCGCGTTGTAAGAACGTGGTAATGAAATGCGTTGTAGCGCATTCGATGTAAAGGGACATATTCATCTGTGTTCCCTTCCCCCTGTAAAGATGACTGGAGTTCCACATGATCTACATTTAGGTCTTAACAGTGGGTCATGGACTGGACAAGGCCACATCAGTGACACTTCAGGTTGACCACTTGTTCTGACTTCACTTGCAGAGTCAAGTCATACGTGAAGGTTTTGACTCCTTGCCAGTGTGGTGGTGTGTGAAGCTTCAAAGCTGAGGAGTCAGGCAACCCTTCCCCTGGAGCCTGTCCTATATCAGGGGTGCAGAAATGGTGGCTTCACAGCTGTGATTGGTAGACTGAATCTGTGCTACCTCTGGTTGGAGCCATTTTGGTCACCTTGTGTGTGTCCCTAACTGTCCTTGGTGTTGTAATGACAGGAACAATTTTGGACAATAGGCCAGCTCCTTTGACCTTGATGCAGCCATCCTAAAAGCGGAGTAGTGAGGCTGAGAGTATAGTTCGCACTGTACCCCTCCGCCTTCGCCTCCGAAGCGTGGCGGGGAAGACTGAGTGAATGACAGATTCCCCAGCCATTGCAGACATTCTGTGGATCGGCTCCTGCAGCCATTTACAACACTTTAAACAACCAGCCGACAAAAGGAGGGCCATTCTGCCAATTTTAGACACTAACTATTGGAGCAGCGGCAGAATATTGAGGAAGCCACCAATACTAAAGACAGATCATGCAACAGAGTTAGAAGCCACAAGCTTTGTCATCTTGTCATCGTCAGTCGCTGTGTACGACCACAGCATGAAACCGAACCACAAATCTACCAGATGGAGGTATAGGAAACGTGACCCTGTGCCAAGACTTTGGGCAATCTACTCCCGTGATTGCTATAATCATCCCTCAAAAAGGATTATATCAAACATGCCTTACCCGTAAAACATACATTAACACAGTTTACCATTATTAAGCCTTTCTAGAACCAAACGAGCTGCTTTTGTGTCAACCTACACAATGAAATGCTGAAAACTGAGCTCAAAGACAGCCTAATAGTAGCCTTACTTCACACCATATGTCTAATTACAGCCTTGCTCCCCACAAGAATGGCATCAACAGTGAAGCTTTATTTCATCACCAAATGCAATTCCACATACATGGCATGCTTACAACAACTCTAGAGGGTTATGAATACTGCTCATTCTTTTTGTCCTGGAAGATTAACAAAAAACATTGATTTTACTGCTTTAAAAAAAATAGTCAGAACAGATTATTTGTATCATATTTTACGTTCTTCATTGTGAACACCTTACACAATGTGTTTGGAATTAAACTAAAAAGAAACTGGATAACAAAATGGAAATTCGTTTTTCAAAACACTATAAGATAGTGTGTTCTCAGTACTGAAAAACCCCTAGTGTTATTCCAATTATGGACCTCTGATTTTTTATCCTTCTGCTATGAGTAAGTCTCTGTCGCTCGCTGTAAGCACTATATTGAAATAGATCTGTGCTGTATCCGCCAGTATCCACCTTTTATTAGAACATTGGAATGTTGGGAGCACCGTTGCAGACAATGGAGTGCTCCCTGCTTCTACGGGCCGGTAAAGGCCCGCAGAGCAACATTCAAATGTTCTACAAAGGCTTCTCGAAGCTCGAAGGGATTTATATCCCCTCGAGCTTCGAGAACCCTTTGTTTAATTTGTTAGAACATTCTGCCCTCTAGTTGCAGAATGTTCTAATAGCCTTATAGCCCTTCGTAGCTGGGCTATACCGGCAATTAAAGTCCCGCTGTCTCGTTAAAGTCCCTCGCCTTCGGCTCGGGCCTTCAACGATTCAGCAGGCCTTTAATAGCCGGTATAGCCCGCTACGGCGGGCTATAAGGCTATAATAAAGGGCCCGCTAATCACAGTTGCAATCAGAGGCTTTGCACAGGGTATGTGTGAACCCAGGGTCACACCTATGTGTACTTGTGCATGCTGAGCGACGAAGACTGTTGTCTAACTCGGCCCAACATCTGTGCACAGGTAGAACTGTTGCAGATGGGACCCACATTACATTGTATGCATCTTGTTTAGGCCTTATCTTTCATTTACGACTTCATGAAGAAACGTTCATTTCTTCTTGACCAAAATGTAAAATCTAGTGCTTAAGCTGCTTTGCATTTTGTGTACAGTGTGTTCGAAATATAACTTTTTGCTGGTACGAAACAGAATGGTCATTAATTAACAATTCTGGGACCAGACTCATGTCCAGAATCATATTTTCACTAGAAGTTTTTATGTACTTTTATCATTGGACATATTTTCATGAGCCAGTCTTATAAGAATTATTTGAGCTACCCTGATGGGCAAGGTAAATACTCTGCTGCTAGCTGGGCTAGTTAATTACTCCTCTGGCCAATTGGTAGTTCAAAACTCACCTGGAACAATCGGCCCAACCACACAGATTAGATTTATTCTAGCAGAGGATTTGGTGAAATCCCCTTAAACTGATTAGCAGCATCTCCCTGTCAAGAAGCTGCAAGATGTTCCCATATGGAACGATAAAGGAGATACAAAAAAACATTGAGTGCAAGTCATCACATTGGAGTGACCTTGAAGCTTGGTGGGTTAAACCTGCAGTGCATGATGGAACCTGGCTCAGATGGGAGGAAAGCTGAACTTGTCAGCTGCCACATATTTTAACTTCTCAGAATTCTGTGCCAGTGGGCTTGTCCCTGAAACGTGGGCCGGACTGGCCGAAGCGGACATCAGGCATTTCCCCAGGAGGCTGGAAGAGTGAGGGCTGGTTTTGGAGTGGATGGGGTCGGTTTTCCACCAGTGCTGCAATATCTGCCCCCAAAAACAATGGGGTACAAAAGGGGGTGGTGATGGACGGAGCATCTGAATCAATCAAACACTCACACACCAGTCAAAAGATCTGGGTTTGATCCATCACCGTTCTTTAGCCCACTCTGCCACCCAAGTTCAGACAAAAACAATGCAGCAGTGATGAGTGCCAATTTAGATAACAGCAAGGCTTTACACTTGTACCCTTGCTCAACAACTCCCCCCCCCCCCCCAGGGGCAGCCCCCCCGTTCAGGTCTGATAAAATAGCCAGGGCTGTTTTCTGTTCTCAATCAGGTCCTGCCTGAAACTGCCAGTTGGGTACAGAAGGTTGATGTGGCAGTGCTTTATTGGGGATGGGCTCTCTCATTCTAGAGCTCTTCGGATCCATTTGTTTTTTAACCTCCTGCAAAGAAAGAGAGGCTGCAAAGACAGGGAGCAGAAGGAGGATGACAGATCAATAGGCTTGTGAACCCATATGTGGGCTGTGAGGGGAAACAGCCAATACAACGCTGTCATAACCATGCATGACCATTACCATGCATCATTTACAACTAATATGCCTTTACCACTCATGTCTGTTACAACGAATCAGTTACCACGAATATGCCTTTACTATGCGTATTAAATGCATGTTCATTGTAAAGAATGTGGGTTATGTCCACGTTGTACATCCAGGGGCAGGAATAGGGAGCTGTAGCATGGCGGTTTTAGGGCTCAGGGTCAGGAAAAGGGGGTTGCAGAAGGGGCAATTTTAGTGTTCAGGGCAAGGAAAAAGGGGTTGTAGCAGAAAGAAGACTGTGCTTGCATGGGCACTACACCTGGCGAACTCACGTGCAACTAAAAGTCTTGGAGGTGTGGCCACGACCCAGAATTAGTACCAGCTGTGGTACTAACGAAGCACACCGGGAATTGGCGGGTATGTCATTAATTGGGCTAAGTTGTGGGCTTAGTTGTGGGTGCATCGGCATGAGAGGCGAGTACAGGGACAAGAGTGCATGTTTGCCACCTGGCAAGTTTGCGTGGAAGTGGTATGCTTAGTTGGTGTATGCATGGTCATGACACTTTCAATGTGTCCTGATGCGTGTGCTTTGTAATGGGGAGATTAGTAGTGGGTCATGCGTGGTAGTGTACATATTGTAAAGGCGAGAGTGATGAATGCATGTGTTATTCCACCATACAACCGACTGCGAGAGACCCTCCCTTGAGGAGTTCTGATGGAACTTTCTGGACTCTATCTCCACAGCTAGTAGCACTAGCCGTTTTATTCCATTTCGGGCCCACTAGAGAGGGTAGTTGCTGGAGGCACTAAGGGAACTGAATTTCACTGGACCCTTGTGGAAATGTCCTTTACATAACAGACCCCACTGGAATTGGTACTACAGGCTTCTGCTGTACACACAGGCACCCTTCAAGTGGATGAAGACTTTGGTACCAGAGAAGTGCTGCCAAGCAGAGTGGCACGCCAGGAAGACCCCCCGTCAGTAGACGACCAGGGTGGACTGGAAGGCTGGACCAGGCCAAACAAGCATATCTGTTGCATAAAAGGAAAAAGGCTGAAGTACCAGTGTTTATGAAAAGTTCTCATTAACCGCATCGCTGAGGGCGATATTTTCCTCCTGTGCTGGGCCCCTATGAAAACGGGCGTGGCCGTGACGGAACCATTCCGTCATCAGCACAGCCCAACCGTGACTAATGACGGAATGGTTCCGTCACCAGCATCAAAGGGGTTAACATTGTGAAATATTTGTCTTGTGATATTAAACTTGTTTGTATAACAATCATTCAATATTTGGTTAGTAAATATTGAAACTGTTTTAAAAAAGCAATGTTATTAAAGAAACATTTCCATCCCTGCTCTGGCTTCAATACATTCTAGCCAGCTGAGGCAGGAAGCACCATCCCATGCAAAAACACTGCACATCTGAGGAAATCTTCCCATCACCTAGAAAAAAAACACACTGAAGTATACAAATGCGGTGGATGGAATGCTTGAATTAATCTCAGCCACTGGTGATTACTCAAGCTGAATCCCAGTCCAGAAATACTTTGCACCCCATGCCACCTCAGTTTGGACCCAGCCATATGCAATTCAGTCTTCACCCTGCTCCAAAGGGAACAGCCCAGCCAGAACCGCCAGGCCAGATCCTCCCTGAAGCCGAACACAAGCAACCCATGAACGGTTTCGCCCTGCTTAGGGCTCATCAGAGTGTAAAGCTTGGTTCCAGTAACAGTGTGAATGGGGCCAACATCTGGGCATAGCCATCCCACTTAGGGCAACACACTTAAGTATACAACATGTATGGGATGCTAAATTAAAACTAAGGCACTGGTAATTACTCTGGTTACATCCCAATACCTCGTTATTTTGTACACCATGCCAACCCAGCTTGTACCCAGCCGTATGTATATCAATCTTGACCCTGCTGCAATGGGAACAGTCCAGCCTGAGCATCGCAAAAGACAACACGAGTAGACTTACAGTATCATACACATCACAGCATTCCACAGTGAAGTGTTGTCTCCAAGCTAAACTGACACGCATAAGCTGTAGCCTTGCCAGTAACCTGATGCCAACACAAACTGTGTAGAACCCTTAATTCTTAACCTCAATTCGGAACATTAACATTTGGCAAATGCAGGGGTGTACAAGCAAGTGAATACTAGAAATAGATATGGCATTCCTTCAAATGTTATGGAAAGATCCCAGAGAAATACCCTTCCCCCAAAAGGGGTTCAGTTGTTTTACTATTTTGCTTGTTTATTCTGACTTGACTTTGTGTGTACACTTACTTGCTTACACTTGTCATCGAAAGGGATATGGGTGATGTCCTGAGAGCCTCTCCTGCTATTAACAGAGCGAGGGTGCCTGAGTGAATTATTCAGGTAGAGAACTGTACTCAGACACCCTTCTGGCCTACAGAGGTTACCTCCACAAATGACATTGATCAAGGGACCGAGCATAGCTAGAGTGTTGCGTCATTTTGTTCACTGCATCCCAATCCCGGATGGGCCATGTGGGGCGTTTTGAAGAGCTGTACCCCCCCTCTATTTCTTGACAAGTACCCTGGTCCAGGGAGAAAGGTACTTGTCCATTTGGTGTCTTTAGTGGCTCAGGGATGCCAACAATACTCTGCTTGTGTGGAGATTTTGGGCTGAGGGATTTCCAGACATAATTCTGAAGAAAGGAAGACATTTTTCGATGACATAGCTGAACCATCTGGGAGCTGTCATCTGGTGATTAGTTTAGACGTTTCTATGCTGATGGCCATTGAGCTGGGCTAGATTATACGTTGCCCTGTTAGAGATGCTGAGTCAAAAGAATGGTACAAAAGGGGGTGGTGATGGACGGAGCATCTGAACCAATCAAACACTCACACCCAGTCAAAAGATCTGGGTTTAATCCATCACCGTTCTTTAGCCCACTCTGCCACCCCAGTTCAGACATGGCTATATGCAAATCAGTCTGACCCTGTGCCTCATGGGAACAGTCCAGCCCGAACTGCCAAGCCATGCCTTCCCTGGACCGGAAACAAGCTTCCGAGGACCGGTTTCTGGCATAAAAGAATGGGACATACTCCTGCTTTCCTGACATCTGTTTGTGGCTGGATTGAAGTGCAACCCATCTTTCTGTGCAAAATTCCAAAAACCGGCATCACCCGTTGGATCATGAGTCATGACAAGCAGGTGCTGAAACATACCTAGGAAATGCAAGGGCAGCCTGTATTCAAGGCTAGAGTAAAGAGTCTCTGAGTGCTCTTGCTGCAGAGAAGGGGGTATTGGGAAAAGCGCAACCATGCCTCTTGTGCAGCGCGTGCCTGCCTGCCTGCCTTTCCAGCTCGTGCGCTCTTGTCAGCTGGGGCCGCCTCCCAGGCCCGCACCCTCCTCCTTCGCAGCCCAAGGCACTAACGGCAGATATATCCCCTGCTGCCAACCCACCCCGAGCTACGGGAAAGGCAATTTTTGAAAGAAAGAAAAAAAATCGAACATCCCAGCAGCTGCGTGATGGATGATGGGGGAGGGAAGGCGACGTCCAGGGGCAAAATATATCACAGGCACAGAAAAACTGAACGTAGATTGTGACTGCTGCGGAGAGCACACTACAGGAGAACACCACAAACGCACGCACGACATTGTGAAATTTTCAATTTATACTGTATTTCTATAGGCATCGGTATTCAGTGTACCTTCTGTTTCAATTTGTTGTTACCATCTGTGTACATGAGTGTTTCGCTTGTTTGCCTAGAATTAATCGGGAGCGCATTTTTAAAAAACGGGAATAGCGACATGCTGCGCACATGGGGAGACATGGGCCATTGCGGGGACAGTTTGTCGCGCTTTCATTAATGCAGGTGCAATTTCACCCAGAGAAAAGAGAACGTAAAAAAAATAGCGTTGAAACATGATGTTTAATTGCAAGCATGAAAACGCAGGTTGTGCAAGTAAGACTGTCGATTCCATTCATATTGATAGGAAGCCATATCTCCAATCTTAGACAGTAATACAAATAAAAGTGCATTCTGGGAGTTGTAGTTTAATTTCATGTATATTTCACACATTGGTCTAATCATGTTCCAGCTACACGTGATTTCTAAAGGAAAATCCAGGTCTAAAAACCTGCTGTGCTGATGACATCACGGGAAAGCTCAAGGGGCGGGGCGGGTCAGGTGGTCCATGTGTGGTGAAAGCACTGAGATCTCTGAACGAGTTTTTTCGGGCACGAGCGTTATTGGGGTTGACAAGGGCTCAAAGGTCGGGTGCACCTGGGGATGCTGGAGAACCTTACAGCACTGGGGCCTGTGCGGATGGGTTCTAGATATGCAGTGGTCTCTAAAATGCTAGTGAGGATGTGCAGAGTCGAACACATAGCATGCAAGCACACTAGGATCACTGGTCACTGAAATGGCGGTACTGTGACACTGGAATCACTGGTCACTGAAATGGCGGTACTGTGACACTGGAATCACTGGTCACTGAATTGGCGGTACTGTGACACTGGAATCACTGGTCACTGGAATGGCGGTACTGTTTCGGATCGGTTTTAGGAGATTGGGGACGTGGAGCTAGCTAGCTAGTCTTGTAGTCAGGTGCACCTGTGGGCGAGGAGGGTTCTTACAGAAGGTGTGCATAATGCCAGGGTTGCCTGCAACTATACACTCGTGGGCGGCACGGGGTGCACAAAGCTATGGACACACGCATGCAGCTGTTCGAGCCTTCCAGACAAACAGTTAATGTATGTCAGTCCCGCACCTGCATAAGTGAAAATAGTTTTGCTTCTTAGAACCACGCACTCTGTTTCCAACCTCACTTTTTCGAGAGATAAGGGTCCCTTCAGTCCTGCCTGCTCTAGGGTGCTCACGGTTTGAACAGTTGTGCTCTACGGGGAAAGTTTAGGGGTTTGAACAACAGTGCTTTCCTGTGCATGCCAGGGCGTGAGAGCTAGCTTTTGTTTCGAATGGCCTCGTTTTTTAATGCCTATGTTTCTACAATACCTTCGTAGATATATTTTTTCTAAGGAAGGTCATCACCTAAACAGACATGCGTGTCAACTGGTGCTAATGGCTGGGGGGTTGGCTTGCCTGAAGGCGTCTAGGGTTTGCCTTACACTGTTTCTCCAGGGAGCTAATAATCTCGAATGCATGTTTGCGAGTGGAAGGGGGCGGGCTGTGGATCTCAGCAGGTGTGTCTTCTGCCAGAGAGGATGCTTACGACTTGGGTACTTGGCCACCTGCGCTCTGGTGGCCAGGGTTCAGCCATATACACTGCAGTGCAGTCTCTCACACGGGCGTGGCTGCCTGCAGGTGTCTGCTCACAGGTGTGCACCCACCAGACGCTTCAGCAGGTGGGCAGGCGCTACAGGCTGCGCCCACACCACAGATTTTTTTTACACTTGTAACGCATAAGGGTGTCACAGATATGTCTGCTTTCTCTCGCACCCCCGTGGGGATGGATGTTGTATCTACGGTCAAGGAGCTGGGCGGGCACAGGACGGAGTCGGGTTGCCTCCGCCGGCCACTTGCATGCCATGCACCACTTACCAGTCAACGTGCTGCTCGTCAATGACCAGCAGCTGCTTGAACTTCTTGGCTTGTCCTGTGGCCGCCGAGGTCTGCTCCACCAGCCCCGCCGAGGCGGCGGCCGCCGTCTGCTTCACGGCGTTGGAGATGGAGGAGAAGAAGCTGCTGCCGACCGAGGCAGACTGGGTGGACGGGCGCCTCTCCGGGGCCGGCGAGGGCGCGGCGGGTGGAGGCTGCTGGGCTGGAGCGGGCGCGGCAGTGGCAGTGGCAGACACGGCGGCAGGGGGCGGCTGCTGGGGCTCCGGGCGCTGCAGGTCGGTCATGTATCCATTGGGCAGGTTTGCGATGAAGCTGCTGTCCGAGAGCCGGCGACGTAGAAAGTTCATAATTAGGCAGGAGAAGCGCCGGGCGTAGAACGCAAAAACAGATTACCCAGAAGGAAAAAAAATCAAACAATAAAAAAAAGGATGCAACTGTATATTTTGTGCCAAAATAAAATCCACAGTATTCTGAACGGATGCTCAGTTAGAAATGTGAGCGTCTTCCTCGGCTGCCACCCCTGACAGACGATGCAAAGCCAAACTGCAATATCCTCTTTGCAGGAGCAGGGAATAAAGGCTTTGATTCTCCCTTCTTCCGTATTCCCTCCAGCTAATTGGGGATCTCTGCGTGCGCTGATGGAGAGAGGGGCGGGAGCAGCCGCTGCTCTGCAGTGGAGACGCCGTCCCAGCCCTGCTCCTGCTTTCACGGATGCTGCCACTGTCAGTCTGATCCCAGCCTGCACCGATGCTGTGCAGAGGACGGGAGCTGGGCTAAGTGGCTCCTTCAGTCAACGCCTTTCTGAGTGGAAATGAGCAGCAGCCGGCGGTTTCTATCTCTCTCTGGGTGTCTTTACAAAGAAAGGACCGACATTATATCATGCCTTATCCGAGTGACCTCTCTGGCTGCCTTCCAGGGAGAAAGGTGAACAGTCACCAGGTCCCGATGCGAAAAGAATCAGAGTACCTTATTAAAAAGAAGCGCAAAGCAAGCCAAGCCCCCCAAAATGATGCCAATAGGCTAAAAAAATGGTCTGTATAAATTGTGTACCATTGAATTGGGTAACACTAACACATGACGTTTATAGCGCATAGAAACTTGAGTAGGAAGGGCTATGTTATTTTTTTTTAATTAAAAGTGTGTTGCTTAAATAATGATATATATATATATATATATATATGAAGGCTTTATCCTTTTAACGGACAGTCGTGACCATTTTGTAAAGTAGAGGGTATGGTTTTTTATATATTTTTTTT
Source organism: Lissotriton vulgaris (assembly GCF_964263255.1). Classification (NCBI taxonomy): domain Eukaryota; kingdom Metazoa; phylum Chordata; class Amphibia; order Caudata; family Salamandridae; genus Lissotriton; species Lissotriton vulgaris. Next base: position 1,044,253,172 of record NC_141697.1, on the reverse strand, counting down.
ATTTAGCAGAATTTTATGAACACAGAAACATTCGACTCCTTAATCATGATTACAACTCACATGGAAAAAAAATGTGGGTAAACAGAAACCAACAAACAAAAAGAACATTCAGAAAACGACATTTAGAACTTATTGATAAACTCAGGAAATCCAAAAACTTCATTAGTAAGATTTTCAAAAAATGCCCAAAAAAGACAAACATTAAAAAAATACTCGTACTGCTGTTCCTTTAACATATAATAAAGTGTGTATACAACGTTTATTAAGTTCAATAATATACATTATGACAATTCCATACGATTATAATAAAGTACTTAAAACAAAAACACCTAGAGGAGATATAATATGAATTAATATTCAATACCTTCAATTAAATATAAATATAATAAATTATATGTGCAAGGCCAACTAGTGACCAAAAGTCACTTCAACTATAAAGCGCATAAACCAGTATTGATATTTTCTACTCACCAGATTAGATCAATCCTTCAGTCTGTAGCCCATTAAAAATGCTATAGCCATTTTCTTAAATACATATTTCCACTTAAGGAGATCTCAGATATACTGGAACCCCAAACCCTGGTTTTCAATCAAGTCAAAATACTGCCAGGAAGTATTACATTGCTTTGCATAGGCTTCCTCAAATTGCTTTATTCTGATAATTGTATTCAGCCATTCTTGATAGACCGGAATCTTACAGGTTCGCCTCATTTGCAAAATCAAAGAGCGAGCTATAATAAAAACAATTGACAAAAACCTTTGTCCTGATCTTGCCAGGTTTGAAGATTGCCCATTAAAAAAAAAATTACCAAGGCAGGATCAAAATTAATCGTTGCCTCCATGGCAGAACTCAAAACAATAGACAACCAACTCCCAAATGGAATTAACATAGGACAGGAATGAAAAATGTGAAACCAGCCCCTTTTGTCCTGATGTTTTAAAACGAATCGAGCAATTGTTCACTGCAGGATACTTTTATTCAAGACTGCAGGAATATAATATGCCATCCAGTGAAAGAGGAACTAATCCTCTTAAAGTTTGCAGATCTCAATGACCTATGTCCTAAAAGTGATATGGTCTGCCCCACCCCACCCAATTTGTTGCACACTTTTTTTCTAGAACATTTTTAATAATATCGTATTGCCCCTCTAAATTCCATGTCAACTGATACAAATTCCCTATCCCCACCATCCTAGACCTAAAAAAGCTCAAAGTAGAGAGTGGGTATCTAAATTAGTTTGGAAGAGTTGAGCTCTTGATAAAGAAAACAATCTGATGATAGCCCAGAAAAAGTTGCGGCCAGTGTTCACTGCACTGAGCTGAAATGTCAAGCCATGTCTTCCTTCTTCCTTGCAAAAGAAAATGCCCCAACTCTCTGAACCCAGAATGCCCCCAAAGACTAACTTCAGTTGGAAATGGTTAAACCCAAATGCCCTAATTCCTGAAATGTGAAAAACATCCTACCTGTGGAAACATTATGAAAATGGCATATACTCAAGAGTCTCTCCCTTAAATCTAATAAAACCTTATATCTGTCTGTGAAAGCAATGACAGCTTTTGCAGGAGATGGAGAGCCAGTAAAGACACTGGGTGCCCTGGGTGGGACCAGGGCACCCAGATTGGATACCCCTGGGGCCGAAATCCCTACTGAAAAAAATAAATACTTATATACTCTGGGTCCTGGAGGATTGGGGGCCCGGGGCCAAAATCGGTCTGGGAAGTGGGCCCACATCCCCCTCTCCATTCCAAAAAGGCCTGGCCCTGAAAAATTGTGGCGCCTGGGCCGAAATAGGCTCAGGGGAGGGGTGGTATGTGGTCCCACTTCCATAGTAATACAAAAAGAGTTTTAAAAAAGGCCGGCCGGGCAAGTCGCCAGAGGCCCATACCCCTTTCACCACCACTCTGCAAACACACCTCCTGGTGCATTTCTAGTTGGGGGATAAAGTCCTCTACAATCCTGAAGGTCCTTTGGGGCAAACTATCCCTCCTATTACCTCCAATAAGTCCTCCACAGCAGGGTTGCTGAGACGTCATCAGAGGCTTGCCCCCTTTCTCCGCCACTCTGCAAATGGCCTTCCAGACACAATACTGGTTGAAGGATAAAGTCCCCTTGGCTGCTGAGGATCCTTGGGGGCAGGGCACAAGTCCTAAATAAAGAAGTGGGGGGACGCTCACAGACAGGAAGTGACGTCACGACCGGAAGTGACGTCACGAAAGGCAAAAACCTAGAAGTGGGGGGACGCTCAAATACGTGAAGTGACGTCACGACCGGAAGTGACGTCACAAAAAAGAAAAAACTGTTAAAATAGGTATTTGTTTAATAGTTGGTGTAGCGCTTTTATAATTTAAAATCAACAACCTAAATTCGATTGCCAGAGCGGATTGGCAAACTCCGATGGCAGTGTACGGGCAAGTGGAAAGTTTGTTGAGGACATTGGCAAGAGAGCATACACTGGGAGGGGGCACGAACAGGAAGCCCTTGGGGCACAACGGACATTGAAAATGGTGCGGTGCAGTGTACTGAGGATTTGGTATGGTGCAAAATGTGCCGTGGGTGTTGGACAAGGCAATCATACACAGGAACTGGGCAGACAGTGTATGTGTAGGGAACTTGGGGCGAGTTATTTAAAGGTCTGGGTAGAAAGTTAGTGGCAAAGATGCTACACAGAGTATGGCAGCAACCTAAACAGGAGTCTGTTGTGCAGGGATCCAGGAACACAGCATGTTGGGCAAGTGCAGCGCTTACAGTGCAAGGAAAGGTGACCAGTGTTTGGAAAGTACGGGCTGGGGAAGATGTGTGATGGTCAGTTAGTGGTAGGAGCAGCGTGTGAAGGATATTTAACAGAGTGTGGGTCGGAAGGAGCGTTGTGCTAGGTTGCAGGGGAAGTAAGCGGAGGCAGGGGCATGGAATGTGTAAGCAGAGAAAAATCAGAACATGGGGCAATGTGTTCAGGGCAGTGTTTGCATGGGGGCGACTAAAAGTAGGAGGACCCTGCAGTTTAGTGGCAGAAAGCACTCTAAGGACGCCGGCAGTTTGAAGAAGGTAGAGATGTGCACGCGGGGTTAGGTCCCGAAGGGCTGTTAAACAGACATTGGTGGGAGCTGACTGGGGTAGTGTACAAGGCTCGTTTCCGGCTGCACATCCTTTCCCCGACCCAGCCCCCAGCCCCCACCTCCCGACCCAGCCCCAAAGCTGGTAGGTGAAGGGGCGTGGTGACCGGCGTGGTGTCCTGCGGCAGTCCGAGAAAACTTCCGATTTCAAAATGGTGGATGGCGTTTTGATTGTGCAGGGTGGACGGCGTCCACCCTGGAAAACCCTCGAAAATAAGTGGGGGGATGCCGTCCACCCGCGTGGTACCCCAACTCGTGTCCTGCTTGGGGGCCAGGAACCCCTAACCCCTTCTGTTACCTCCAATAAGTCCTCTACAGCGGGATTGCTGAGAGGTCATTGGAGGCCTTGTCTCCTTTCTCCACCACTCTGCAAATGCACCTCCTGGCACTCTACTGATTGGGGATGAAGTCCCCTTGGCTGCTGATGGTCCTTGGGGGTGAACAACCCCTCCTGTTACCTCCAGTAAGCCCCACACAGTGGGATTGATGAAAGGTCTTCAGAGACCACACCCCCTTTCTTCACCACTCTGCAAACACGCCTCCTGGTACACTACTGGTTGGGGAATTAAGTCCCCTTCTCTGCTGAGGGTCCTTGGGGGCCAACAGCCCCTCCTGTTACCTCCAGTAAGTCCCACACAGCGGGATTGCTGAGAGGTCATCAAAGGCCACGCCCCCTTTCTCCACCACTCCTCAAACATGACTACTAGTTAAAAAAACCCATAGAAAATCACTTAAAAAAACAAAGGTTACAGCAACGCTATAGTTAGGAAATAGAATTTGAAAAACCTTAGAAGTTCACCTAAAAAAACAAAGGTTACAGGGATGTTATAACTCGGAAGTAGAATAAAAAAAACCTTAGAAGTTCACTTAAAAAACACAAAGATTACAGGGACAGTAAAGCTATGAAATAGATTTAAAAAAATCTTAGGAATTTACTGAAGAAAACCAAATGCTCAGATTTTACTTGTACCAAATCAGTGAAATTCAGCAGTTATACATACCTGAGCTAGTTATAACTTACACCCTCACAATGCACTGCTTTTGACATCACATATTACATCACTTGTGACATGGTGAGTGATAAAAGTGATGACATCAATGCACAGAACCACTCATCACACACCCCCATAAAACAACCTCTCACACCTGTAACCTTTGTTTTTCCCAGTGAATATATATATATATATATATATATATATATATATATATATATATATATATATATATATATCCACAGATTTAGCTCGATTTTGCAGTCCAATGGCGCTCTCTCCACCGGTGCTTTGACTCCTAGGCAGAGCCCCACTTCCATATATTTCACAAATCCCTTTAGCAAAGAGAATGAGTCAGCACTCACGAAAAAATTCCTTTCCCAATCCTTTATTTTTGTTGTCAAAACTCCAGCATTTGTCAAGCACAAACCAACGCGTTTCGCAACAGCAGTTGCTTGTTCACGGTGAACAAGCAACTGCTGTTGCGAAACGCGTTGGTTTGTACTTGACAAATGCTGGAGTTTTGACAACGAAAATAAAGGATTGGGAAAGGAATTTTTTCGTGAGTGCTGACTCATTCTCTTTGCTAAAGGGATTTGTGAAATAAATATATATATATATATATATATATATATTACAGGAACTCCGTTTTTTCTGACAGCTTGCTGCAAAATAACGAACCGGACCCAGTTAGGTAAATTTGCTTGCTTTATTCAGTCAAGTGCATCACTCCGTCCGCCATGACGCGTTTCGGGCCCTGAAGCCCTTGATCACATGACATGGTCAGCCAATCCTTGTGTATTTAACGTGCATAGAGGTGTCATCTGACCACTGGGCCTGTAGCGATAAACAACAGACTTCAGCCTAATCCTGTATCATATCGGCTTCATGATGTTTTCTTACATAATGTAAACAGTTTTCAAATAATGCAAATGTACAACATTATCTCCATTCTTTCTCACCCTCTGACACCCTAACATTAAAATGCGGTTATAACATACAGCATTCCAATTTTCAGTGCAAATTATCCCCTAGTGTGCAAATCTCGCAACTAAATAAATAAATAAATATCAATAAAACCAACACTTTTTATCATACAATAATTGTAAACAAATCATGTTCTGATGATATTTATACAATAAATAAATTCATTATTTGTGCAAATAAGCAAGATATGTGCAAAATTCGCATCGAGATTTGTGCAAAAAAACAATGTTTTTTTGGGGGGGATTATGAAAAGGGTGGTGTGTGGGGAGTAATTTTAATAGTGCCCAAGTGGGCTAAATCGATGTTCAGGATAACTGCCTCTATACTGCCTTTACATAGTGGTTCAGTTCCTGTCGCACGTTTCTAGGAGTCAAAATATAAAAAAGTGAATCCAAAAAAACCCCAATTTTGTGTTTTTCCCTTTCACCCTGTGAAAAGATCTAAAAACTGTTCTTCTCAATTTCATAAAAAATCAGTCTGATGCTCTGACGACTCTCTCTATTCATACTCATACATTCATGAACATTTCATGGTTCTTATATAAATGCTCCCTCCAATTGATGTTTTTATAGGCAGGTGTATAGGTCCTCTGTGGCGTTGAGGCCATTTGGAGTTTTAGTATTCAGTTCAAGGATGTACCTGGTTTCCAGTACTCTCAGGCGGGCCTCCCTGTCCCCTCCCCTCCGGAGTGGCAGTACTGTATCTATTGCATAATAGCTTAGGCAGCCTAAGTCTCCCTTGTGGCAAGAATTGATGTGTCGTGCCACAGGGTAAGACTCATCCCTGTTGCTGATCGCCCACATGTGCTGGAGTATGCGTTTGTGAACCTGCATCTTGGTACTACCAATGTACCGCAGGCCACACGCACACTCCAGCACATACACGACGAAATCAGTCTTGCATGTTATTTTCTTGGTTATAAGGGTTGGCACCTCAGTAAGTTTTGTTCTTCCCCATCGTGCATGCTTTGCATATGGCGCACTTAATGAACCCCTTACTTTTTTATGCAACCAGTTGTCCTTGTTGGCTACTTCTGGGCTACTCTTCACAAGCATATCGCTCATTGACCTGGCTCTACTGTAAGTGATCGCTGGACGTTCTGCCAGAGTTCCACCTATCACGGGATCCCCCCTGACGATGGGCCAATTTCTGCCAATGATTTTTTGTAACTGCCTGTATTGACGACTGTAAGCTGTAATCAGTCTTAGTTGGCCACCCTCACCACTCATCACCTTGCGGGTTCCATCCGGTCCCCCCTCCAAATCAGTGGTGGTACCTAGCTTGTTGGCCCTCTTCATGGCTTTTTCAACTGTGATCAACGAGTAGCCCCTTGCCCAAAAAAATAAATTAAAAAAAATGTATATATATATATATATATATATATATATATATATATATATATATATATATTCACCAAACTCCCACCAACGCGGGAAACGGAGTCGCACACCAACGGGTTAATCAAACAGGTATTTTATTCTTTTACAGGTGAAATCCTGACGCGTTTCGTCCAACCATTGGACTTTCTCAAAGGTCACCTCATCACACCCTCGCTGCTGCCAGTCCACAAGCAATTGCCACAATTTCATTTATCGACCCCCAGTGGTCGTGACCTTCAATGGTCATCACGTAGTTTTAAGGCATGCTGGATCTCGTAGTTCTGCTGGCAACAGTAATTTTTCTGCCCTCCATTAGGCGGTGTTTTTAATATGTTATGTTCCGTTTGGAAATCCCTGCTTGTTCCGTATGCTGTCGGCAGACCACTTTGAAGTCCGCCTGCAGAGTCAAACCGATGCCGGTCATCGGTGGCAACCGCTTTCCCTCTCGCTCGTCACGACCAGAAAGGATTGGTTCAAGTCGGGAAAGCCTCTGGCGCGCTTGCTGACTGTGCGTCCTCCCGCGGCAGAACCACACCGCCAAATATTCACCAAACTCCCACCAACGCGGGAAACGGAGTCGCACACCAACGGGTTAATCAAACAGGTATTTTATTCTTTTACAGGTGAAATCCTGACGCGTTTCGTCCAACCATTGGACTTTCTCAAAGGTCACCTCATCACACCCTCGCTGCTGCCAGTCCACAAGCAATTGCCACAATTTCATTTATCGACCCCCAGTGGTCGTGACCTTCAATGGTCATCACGTAGTTTTAAGGCATGCTGGATCTCGTAGTTCTGCTGGCAACAGTAATTTTTCTGCCCTCCATTAGGCGGTGTTTTTAATATGTTATGTTCCGTTTGGAAATCCCTGCTTGTTCCGTATGCTGTCGGCAGACCACTTTGAAGTCCGCCTGCAGAGTCAAACCGATGCCGGTCATCGGTGGCAACCGCTTTCCCTCTCGCTCGTCACGACCAGAAAGGATTGGTTCAAGTCGGGAAAGCCTCTGGCGCGCTTGCTGACTGTGCGTCCTCCCGCGGCAGAACCACACTGCCAAATATTCACCAAACTCCCACCAACGCGGGAAACGGAGTCGCACACCAACGGGTTAATCAAACAGGTATTTTATTCTTTTACAGGTGAAATCCTGACGCGTTTCGTCCAACCATTGGACTTTCTCAAAGGTCACCTCATCACACCCTCGCTGCTGCCAGTCCACAAGCAATTGCCACAATTTCATTTATCGACCCCCAGTGGTCGTGACCTTCAATGGTCATCACGTAGTTTTAAGGCATGCTGGATCTCGTAGTTCTGCTGGCAACAGTAATTTTTCTGCCCTCCATTAGGCGGTGTTTTTAATATGTTATGTTCCGTTTGGAAATCCCTGCTTGTTCCGTATGCTGTCGGCAGACCACTTTGAAGTCCGCCTGCAGAGTCAAACCGATGCCGGTCATCGGTGGCAACCGCTTTCCCTCTCGCTCGTCACGACCAGAAAGGATTGGTTCAAGTCGGGAAAGCCTCTGGCGCGCTTGCTGACTGTGCGTCCTCCCGCGGCAGAACCACACCGCCAAATATTCACCAAACTCCCACCAACGCGGGAAACGGAGTCGCACACCAACGGGTTAATCAAACAGGTATTTTATTCTTTTACAGGTGAAATCCTGACGCGTTTCGTCCAACCATTGGACTTTCTCAAAGGTCACCTCATCACACCCTCGCTGCTGCCAGTCCACAAGCAATTGCCACAATTTCATTTATCGACCCCCAGTGGTCGTGACCTTCAATGGTCATCACGTAGTTTTAAGGCATGCTGGATCTCGTAGTTCTGCTGGCAACAGTAATTTTTCTGCCCTCCATTAGGCGGTGTTTTTAATATGTTATGTTCCGTTTGGAAATCCCTGCTTGTTCCGTATGCTGTCGGCAGACCACTTTGAAGTCCGCCTGCAGAGTCAAACCGATGCCGGTCATCGGTGGCAACCGCTTTCCCTCTCGCTCGTCACGACCAGAAAGGATTGGTTCAAGTCGGGAAAGCCTCTGGCGCGCTTGCTGACTGTGCGTCCTCCCGCGGCAGAACCACACCGCCAAATATTCACCAAACTCCCACCAACGCGGGAAACGGAGTCGCACACCAACGGGTTAATCAAACAGGTATTTTATTCTTTTACAGGTGAAATCCTGACGCGTTTCGTCCAACCATTGGACTTTCTCAAAGGTCACCTCATCACACCCTCGCTGCTGCCAGTCCACAAGCAATTGCCACAATTTCATTTATCGACCCCCAGTGGTCGTGACCTTCAATGGTCATCACGTAGTTTTAAGGCATGCTGGATCTCGTAGTTCTGCTGGCAACAGTAATTTTTCTGCCCTCCATTATATATATATATATATATCCAACCAACAGGAACCCATTTGAAGAGAAATGCCACACAAAGGTAGAAATTAGCTCTCTAACTTTATTTCTTTGGTAGCCTGCCAGCAGGAACCTCAAGGAACAGCATTTCTTCATATAAACCAGCCAGACGCGTTTCAGGTAAAGACCTTTCTTCAGTGGCATTCAGTTATGTGAGACCAACAGCGCTGCTGCGAGTGCACAGTTTTAACTTCCAACACCTGTCCATGTGGGCGTGGCCATCCGCATGGCCTTATGCATGATGTAGTGCAGTCCATGTTATCCCCAGTGGGTGCGCTGCTTATAGTCTCTTGATAAAACCAATTGTTTTGCAAAATCCGAGACGGGGTATGCCCCGCTTTATGACTGCCAATAGAGCTTGCAAGCCGGCTCTCTCCCTGTAAAGGCGCCCGCTCACCTTCGTTCCTGTGCTGCAGCATTTGCGTGAGGCCACAGCTGACCCGCCAACAGCGTCTCTTCGCTTATACATATTTATGTGTCTGTGTACATAAAAATATATATATATTCAATGAAAGAACAAGAGTTAAATTGGAGTTATACATGAAAAAGGTAGTAAGATATTAACTTAGATGAAAACCCCCCATAGAATTCACAGAAAAAACACCACCATTTAAAAAACATAAAACCAAGCACATTTGCAAGCTATACATACCTGACATTAGTATGACTTCCTTCTCCATAAATTTCAGATGCCAACAGAGTAAATGGTGGGTGAGTGGTCAATGGCCATTGCTACACTCTGCGTTTGTAAATTGAGGGGTGGGGTTTCCGCAGGCCATTGGCATGCACAGCCTTCAGTTATGCGCAGTCAGGGGGGAGGTGCCCTTTAAGGGTAGTGTGTCAATTGGCTGACATTGTTTTGAAAGTTTTTTTGTCCTGTAAGAATCATGTGAGAGTCTTGCAGGAGTTCCACCCGACCACACAAGTAGCCGAGCTGGTTCCTTGCAGTCTCACGAGACCGCAGTAAACCTAAATGTAATTACAATTTATAGCATTAGGGTGTGGGAGGTCCTTTTGTCCCCCACCTCCTCTTAAGGCTAGAGGGCGAGGTTAACCCTACCCTTGCCCCTTAAGGTTTTTATTTTCATTTCTATTACTCAGGGACTGAGTCCTAAAATATCGGCTGCAACACTTTCTTCATTTTGTTGAGGATAATCACCTTGCACAGTCCCAAGGGTGTTTCCAGTGATTGCCCAATGCATTTTGAAGTTTTGCTCCATGGGAGTTCCACAACAACAGATATCTATACATTTTAACCCTCAATTTCCCTAAAACACTGAATAGAATTACACCAATTCACAAAAGCACACTTTCTGGATAATATTTAGTTTCTGCCAAATTTGATGCATTTCTGTTCAGCTGTTTTTCTGTATCCTTGTCTATTTTTCCTATAGAAAATACACAGGGGAAAAAGTGTTTTGGAACCCCCAATTTTCTTGTCTCCTACTTGACAGTTCACCCCAAAACATTCAAGAAAGGAGCTGAGGTGAATGAACTTTTTTGGGGGAAAGTTTCATGAAGATTTGTCAAACAGCACCACATATTGTCAAACAGCATACATTTATGTGGGCTTGAATTAGCAGAAAATAGGCAATTAAATTTAATGTGGCTGAGAGAGCGCAATTTGAGTAGAATGTAGAAGTGCACCATATTTACAAACAAGATGCACGAATTTAGTTAAAGAATATAAGAGTGTCGAATATATATAGAGTGAATATACTTATGAGTGTTTTATCAATATACCATGCATATATCAAGTGTGAGAAACTAATCTAGTAATGTTAGAAATGTTAGAATGCTATTAGATTCCATGTTATGTGGTTGTTGCAGAAGAGAATGTAATGCTGCCAAACGTAGAAATGTGCAGGCCTCATGGCAATGTATGAAGAACGAAAACGTGCCTTTACATTTTCACATAAGAAGGATTACTATTATTCAAATTATTATTGATCATCGATTGAAATTTTGTTTTATAGAAGTGTTTCATATAGTCAGAGTGTAATGAGCTAGAATACTGTTTTAGGCTGAGAAACAAGGGTTCATAGAATGCACAGGCCGTTTCATGTAATTTAGTAGGCCTGGAAAGATAAATTTGTTTCTTTGATCTGCATGTGCTAGTTAAAATCGAGTCTTGTTAAGCATAAATTGCAGAACATGTTCAAAGTTTTTACGACTTGAGAGATAAGTTGGAGGCCGGAATTTGGGCCCTCTTCATGGGTGTCTGTTTGCAGGTGTGAGGGGGTTCCAATCAAGAGAGTGATGAATAGAGCTCTGTTCTGGGAGACAGGCACAGGCCTGGAGGAGGCTTCAGGAATTTCCTGGGGGGTACCGGCGTGCCGAGAAGAACCTGAGAAGCAAGGTCAACGCTAACAAGAAGCCCAGAGGAGTATCAGTATGGAAAAAGCCAGAACCGACACCACGTGAGAGGTGTACGTGAGGGGCGTCTCTGAGGGGCGTTTCAACTGTAATTGTGATTTTGTATTAGGGACAGCACCCTGGGGTGGAGTTAGAGCAGATGGCCTGAGGAACCTTATAGAGCGGATGGGTAGGCAGAGAGGGTATGACTGCGATGCACAGATTTACAACAGAGACTAAGGGAAAGTGAGTGCACTTCTTTGGAAGTCACCACGGCTGACACCTTTTTGGGTTAAGATTCTGCTAAGTAGGGATGTCACTTAGTCTAGTGTAGGGACAGTCAAATCTGAATTTTTCTCCCTTTTTAAATGACGCTCAAGTTACAACTTGTGTCTATTCTTGCAAACCTGCTGATCTTTGAATTAGTCCTGGTGATATTTTTCTGTCGCCTAAGATCGTTCAGAGAATTCATGTTTGTATTGGTGCCAGTATATCTTTTGAACCTTATATTGAGATGTTTGTATCTCCAGTTATCTTTGGCTTTATAATAAAACATTAAAACTTATTCGTGGTAAGTGGTTCTTCAGAGTTGTGCAAATTATTGGATTGATTAACCTGGTAGTGGATTGCTTTTTACTCTATGACAGGCAACAAAGGTTCAGTCGACCTAAGTGGGGATTTAGATCTATAGTAATCAGATAAGAGATCAAAAATCCCGCCGTCCCAGTTGGTAGCAGTGTAGGATGGTTGCCTTCTAGAGGAAGGTGATCTAGACTAGGTTAAGATTACCCCGAGGCCCCTAGAGATCGAGAGATGACCAGCAGAAGAATCACCTGCTGAAGAAGGTGCTGACGGTGCGAGAGAAAGCAGCAGAGTCGGTCGAGAGTGAGTATAATAAGGGTCATGCGCTGTCAGATTGCGGTGTTTTGTGTTGTATTTGTGTTGTAATGTCATGCGGAGTTGAATGCCTGTAGTGTGATTGAGGCAGGGCTGTGAGCGCGCGCAACCTGGTAAAAATCTTAAGTTCAGAGAAGAGCTTAAGTGGTTCGGGTGTATCGGACATCCAGAGTAATTGTCGACCATTGTAAAGGGGGTCATGAGGTACCATTGATCGCCCGCAGGACCGAGATAGGGGGAACGCAAGAGTGAGTGTATGGGTAACAAACGCTGGTCGGAAGTTACCGTGTGTAAGTAACCTATCAGTTAAGACGACTGTCTGGACATTCGCGGAAAGACATTTCGTCAGTTAAGGTGACAATTACAGTTAGACTGTGGACGTACAGTCAAGAAAAGTGATCGCTTGGTCGGAAGTAATCATTTTTCAGAGTATGAATGGGACGCATGCATGACCAGGAGACGAGCTGAGAAAGGAGGGGAACTGCTGCGAGAGGGAGACGAGTGACGTCAGAGAGAGCCGCGCTGGGATAGGCCGGTTGGTGTGAAGCCGCGCTGGGATAGGCCGGTTGACACGAACCGCGCTGTGATAGGCCGGTTAGCAAGAACCGCGCTGGGATTGGTGGATTGTCATCAGGAAGCAAACGAACGCAGGGAATTAAGGAAAGTTGTAGATTTTGAACATGAAGTGTTTTAAATGCCTGAGAGCGATCTTTAAGAGAGAAAGGAGAGAATCTTTTGACGGGGAAGAGGCCCCGCCAGAGGGTACACCAGCTCATTATATGGCTACGAATGTTGGGTTGCATGCCATACTGTGGATTTCTAATTGGGGTAAGATTACAGAAGGGAACGAGGAACTGACTTTTCCGAAATACGGAACGTTTAGATTAGAAGTGTTGCACCAGTTAAAAGCAGTTATGTCCTCAATGAGACCTCTGCTCAGACCAACACAGTTTGAAGCCCTTAATGCGTGGATTAGGGCGGCGCACGACAGGAGCCAGAACAGGCGTCAAGAAAGAGTGAGACGATCGGTAAGGGCAGTGCAAGACGCCAAATGGGATGAGGAAGCCAAGAAATGGAGAGTGCAGACTATTGAAGTAGATAAATTGTACCCAGTGATAGAAGTTACAGGAGACAAAAGAACACCAGAGGAGGATGATGAGAGGGAGACAGAGGATAGCCTGATAAATAGGTTGTTGACAGATAGACCGCCTCCGTACAATAGAGAGATGGAAGGTGCCGAGCTCACAAGGGAAGATAGGGTTGGCATAGGGGAGTATAGACCACTCCCTATAACGGATTGGGAACGCACCAAAGGTGAGGAAACACCTCAACCTAGTCCAGTACAGAGAGTAGTTGGAAGGTTTGTGGTACAAAAAGTGCCAGAAACGGAGCGTGCTAAGTCCTATCAATTACCAGATGCTCTTCAAGTACCCGTTACCATAGGTCCTATAGTATCGATTTATGACCCAGAGAAGGCACGAGAGAAGGAACAGGTACGACTAGACAGAGAGAGAGCAGAAATGGAAAGAAGGAACAATATGACCAATGCCCGAAGGCAGTTGCCAGGACCAAGAGATCGGAGCAACCCATTAAATTCAGCAGTGGATCCCATAATAGATCAGGGGGGTCAGAGAGGACTGATGGATCTGAGAGGACCACGGCCGAAGTCCTTTAAGGAGTTGAGGGCTGACCTGAGAGAGTGGGATGCTAACACAGGAACCCAGAGTAACAGGTCAGGAGCGGAAGCTGAATGGGGAAGTCGAGGCGATGGGACATTGTCTCATTGCGGGGCTAGCGAAAGCGGTCAGGAGTGTGATGGTAAGAGTCAGGAGAGTAGAGGAGCTACACGTCATATCCACAGTGGAAGTAGACAAGAGCAGGAAGAAAGAAGTACAGAATGTGGAAGGGCGTCTCGTCTCATTCACAATGAGGGAGACCGAAGGACGCAAGAGTACAGGGATAGCTTTAAGTGCACCCACCATACACCTGGTGATAATGTACAGCATTGGAATCCCGGGAACAAGGGGAGCCACGAGGCGCCTCGCCATGCGTCAAGCGATCGTAGGCAAGAGCGGGATCGCGGGAACATGGGGAGCTGCGAAGGGTCTTACCATGTGTTGAGTGATACTAGACAGCAAGGGAATTGCGAAAGCATGGGAAATAATGGAGAGTCTTATCATGCATTTAGAGAAACCAAGCAAAATGGGCAGTGTGGGACTGTGGGGAATAGAGCATTGTTTCACCACACACCAAGAGGGGATGGAACTGCGTGGGACCTGGAGAAATGGGAACATGGGAGGACTCCCCATAACTCGCCTGAGCCCAGGCGTAGGGCTCGGAGCTGGGATGGGAGAGATGTCAATGGGCTCTCTAGAGATAACACACTGAAAGCTGAGATAAAGGCAAGAAGGCTCGATGTAACCAGTTTAAAATCTGATCTGGACGAGATAATAGATGGTACGTTGCCTTTGGAAAGGATTGACATGTACGAGCAAGATGAGGTGCTGTTTATAGCAAAGGATATTACTCGGAAGGCGAGAGCAATACACGAGAAATTATCTGAATTGGCAGACAAGTATATGGTAGACTTGTCGAGAACAAAAGCATTACAGGGTAACCATAGGTTGCATTATTCAGATCAGGACCTTGATGAGAGGAGGACAATTGGATTAAAAACACACATCAGGGAACTGATCACAGGAATAAGGACATGGAGAGATCTGGATAAATGGGAAGAAAGGTGGTCCAAGAAAGGGACTGTCAGGCAGAGCACAATTGTGATGTCCCCGGAGGGAGGGCTACAGAGGATGGAAGCATACCCTTTGCGAGAAATAGCAAATGGGAGCTATGTGCATGTGCCCTGGAGTAGGGGAGTTTTAGCTGCATTTACCAATTCATTTCCTAAGCTGAGAGAGAATCCCGTAGAGTGGTATAAGCAGGTAGAGAGATTTGTGAAAATCTCTAAGGTACTGTGGATTGATTTGAACACCTTATTTGATACTGTGGTCCCAGGAGACTTGTGGACAGCATGCAAGGTTAGTGTCGAATGGCCCACATCAGAACCAGAGAGAGATGCTCATACGAATGGACCGTCAGAAAGAGTAATGGAAAAATATGAAAGGGTAATGACATGGCTGAAAGAGAAGGTGCCACCGCAGGACATAGATTGGGTGAAAATAGACCGAACTAGGCAGGAACCCAAGGAGACAGTCCATGAATATTATGAGCGATTGCTGAAAACGTTCAAACAATACAGTGGACTAGACGTAATGGATCCCAAAGACATAGGACAGTTTGTGTCGAAATTCGTTTTGGGATTGAGACCTGATATTTGTTTGATGATTCAGCAACATTTAATTTGCTGGCAAAACAAACCATTAGATGAAATTTTGAGATATGCAAGGTATTGCAGTGATGAAATAGATTCAAAAGCAAAAAAACTTAAGGAGAAACTGATGTTGGTTCAGATGCAGTTGGCTGGAAAGGGTGGACAGCAGCAACAGGGAACAGGGACCATGGGAAGGAGACCAAATAATCAGAATAGGGACAACGAGGAAAATCCGAGACCTAGAGTAGACCTGGCTACCTTGAAAAGGACGACAAAGTGCCACCAGTGTCACCAGGTGGGACATTGGAAACGCGAGTGTCCTTATAATCCTGAGAACGGAGAACTGGAAGTAGAGGAGGAAGAAGTTCAGACCATTCCAGTAAAGGGGGTGACAGTACCCAAGGGTACGGTGGTCAAAGGGGGGACTTTGGCTCCTCGAGCCCAGTTCCCTCAACCACCCAAGATTGCGACAGGGGGAAAGACCTATAGACAGATGCCTCTTTTGGTAGGAGGAGAAGAGTGTTACTATGTTGATCCACTAACTAGACAGCGAGTAAGTAGAGAGGATGACTGTACTCCCGGGGCAGTTCTAGAAGTAGACCAAAGGGGACCGTTTGTTGGGGCCGAAGTGGCAGGGTGTCCTACGACCTTCTTGGTGGATACTGGGGCCACTCGATCAACTCTGAGATCAGCAGTGGTTCCGGACCTGCCAATGTCGGGGGAAACCATTCAAGTGGTAGGAGTCGCAAATAGGAGAATGACTAGCCCTTTGACGGAACCAGTGCTAGTGAGAATAGGGAAATACAGTGATGAACATCAGTTTGTAGTATGCGATTCTAGCCCTGTGTGTCTGTTAGGAAGAGATTTATTGTCTAAACTAAATTGCACAATATACTGCACGCCTCAGGGAGTGGAGGTACAGACTAACGACGATGATGCCACCTCTAAGGTTGCAAATTCAAAAGTATGCATAGAACTGTATCCTACCTTGACGGTGGAAGAGCTCCCTTGGGACTTAAGGGATACTGTGTCATCTGAAGTGTGGGATTTCACTGGAGAAGAGATAGGACTGATTAAAGGAGTTGAACCAGTGAAAATCATGATAAAACCAAATGTTGAATATCCAAGAACACCTCAATACAAATTGACTCCGGAGACGATTGCAGGAATAAAGCCCGTGATCGACTCCATGATTAAGCAGGGAATACTGAAGGAAATCCTGGGTAGTCCATGTAACTCCCCGATTATGGGTTTGCAGAAACCTAGTGGGAAATTCAGAATAGTTCAGGACCTCCGAAAGATTAATAGCATAGTTGTTTCATGTTGTCCAGTGGTACCGAATCCATCAGTGATATTGTTTCAGATACCATTCCAAGCTGAGTGGTTCACAGTGATCGACCTTTGCCAGGCCTTCTTTTCAATTCCATTAGATGAGGAGAGCCAGTTTCTTTTCGCATTTAAGCTGGAAAATTGCGTATTAACATGGTGTCGTATTCCACAGGGGTATACAGAAAGCCCATCGATTTTTAACCAGCTGCTGAAGAAAAATCTTGAAAGTCTAGTACTACCACAGAACTCGGTTCTAGTTCAGTACATAGACGACCTACTTGTTGCGTCAGAAACAGAGGAAGCTTGTAAAATAGACACCATCACCTTGCTGAACCATTTAGCTGAGAATGGACACAAGGTGTCTCCAAGCAAATTACAGTACTGTCTGACAGAAGTACAGTACTTGGGTCACCGAATTGAAAAAGGGAAACGGAAGGTGTCACCAGACAGGATAGAGGCGATCATGAAAATGAATTCGCCCACGACACAAAGAGAGGTCAGGATGTTCCTAGGAATGGTTGGTTATTGCCGACAGTGGATAGCTAACTTTTCCCTGAAAGCAAAGCCCTTACAAAAACTGACGCACAAGGAGGTGAGTGATCCGGTACCATGGGACAAGGATTGTTTGATGTCATTCCTACAGCTGAGAGAGGACTTATGTCGTGCTCCTGCTTTGGGAATGCCAGATTACGAAAAACCATTTTTGCTTTACTGTTGTGAGAGAGAAGGTTGTGCTTTGTCAGTCCTAGCACAAATTCATGGAAATGCCCGTAGACCAGTTGTATACTTCTCGGCTACTTTAGACCCAGTAGCCGCAGCGTTGCCCGGATGTCTCAAATCCGTTGCTGCAACGGTGTCAGCATTGAGAGGTGTGAGAGTATAGTGATGGGACACCAATTAGTGGTGTATGTACCTCATTCTGTGGAATTGTTAATGACCAGGACCAAGACACAGCACTTGACCAATAATAGGCTCACGCGCTACGAGCAAGTTATTCTTGCTGCGGAGAACGTGACCCTTAAGAGGTGCTCTGTTTTGAATCCTGCTACTTTGATGCCACTCCCTAATGATATAGAAGACGAGGAATGTGAAGATCACGATTGCCTTGATGTGACTGAACTATGCACCAAACTGAGACCAGATATTGTAGATGAGCCGTTGACTGACCCTGATGAAATTTTCTTTGTTGATGGCTCATGTGTAAGAGACAATATTGGTCAGTTGAGAGCAGCTTATGCTGTTTGCACCATTACTGGAGTTGTGGAAGCCGCATGCCTGGAAGGAGTATACTCCGCTCAGGTAGCTGAAATTATTGCATTGACACGTGCCTGTTTAGCAGGTAGCAAAATTCGAGTCACCATTTACACCGATAGCCAATATGGTTTCAGGGTAGTTCATGACTATGGGCAATTGTGGTCTCACAGAGGTTACATGACCTCCTCAGGGTCACCTATTCGAAATGGGGAATTTGTGCGGCTGTTGTTAGACGCATTACAAGGTCCGGCAGCAATTGCCGTTGTCAAATGTGTAGCCCATACAAAAAATACAGATTTTGTGTCCCAGGGAAACAGATACGCAGATGAGGTCGCACGCTACTGTGCAGAGCAAGGATACTCTTTCACGGAAGTGGAAGTGGGTGGGACACAGGAAAAGACAGAATTGAACATGATGTTAGAAACAGTCGATACTTGGGATGACTTAAAAGGTATGCAAGAGAACGCATCAGATTTTGAGAAAAAGACATGGGAAACTGCAGGTTGTGTAAAAAGTGAAATGGATTTGTGGATTTCAGCAGATGGAAGGGCAGTATTACCGAATGAGCTAGTGAGTCCAATGGCAAGACAAATTCATGGTCCAGTACATTTGGGGAGAGATGCTATGCTGAGGGTATTTAGGCAGACTTGGTATAACCCCAAGTTTAGAGAAGCCGCAGAAGCTGTGTGTCAGCGATGTGTAACGTGTCAACAAATGAATGTAGGGAAAGGACACCTGTTACATTGAGTCACATTGGGAGGTCTGGTGGGCCTTTCAATCGAATGCAATTAGATTTTATTGAGATGCCAAAATGCAACCGCCTCAGATATGTTCTGGTGGTTGTATGCATATTTTCCAGATGGGTCGAGGCTTACCCTACACGCAGGTGTGACACACTCACAGTAGCAAAGTTGTTGCTTAGAGAGTTAATACCACGCTTCGGGGTGCCGGCCTCTTTGGAATCAGATAGAGGAACACATTTCAACAGTGAAGTTGTGAAGATGCTCTGCTCTGCATTAAATATTGATCAGAAGTTGCACTGTAGCTATCGACCAGAGGCTTCGGGAATTGTGGAGCAGATTAATGGGACGATAAAGTCCCGGATTGCCAAAGTGTGTTCATCGACATCCTTAAGCTGCAACTGCAGCTTTGTAGAATATCACAGATGATTTGATCCTGGACTATTGCAAGGGACTTTCTGATGTCATTCATTCTGTGTCTCTTCAGGTGCGGGCTGCTGAGATTCCATCGTCCAAAGACCTGTGCCACGATCTGTGCCCGGGTGACTGGGTCATGGTGAAGAAGCACGTCCGGAAGAATTGCCTGGACGTGCGCTGGAGAGGACCCTATCAGATAATCTTGACAATGAATACTGCTGTTAAGTGCGGAGGGCTGCCAAACTGGATACACGCCTCCCATACACGAAGAGTTCCAGCACCCCTGGAAGAAACAGCTCCTCTCACGGATGAAAATCCAGCTGTGGACGAAGAATCAATAGAGGGGACCAGCCAAGCTGTGGGGGTGTCGGAGGAAGCTGGGAGCGTGTCAGATCAAGTGGAAGAAGGACAGGACGACAGTGAAACTGACGTTGCCACAGAAGGAGAAAGTTGCTGTGAGTACGGCTCAGACACTGATCAAGCCGCAAGTGATCAAGAGTCGAGCGTGAGGACAAGAAATAGGAGAACAAGGCGTGGAGAAGCTAGTTGGCCTGAAAGGAAGAAGAGGACGAGCTTGAAGTCAACTCCAGGAAGAACCCTTGCTCCTATATCCGAAGACTCAGACCTGGACGAAGGTGCACAGAATCAAGAAGCGGAGGATCCAAGAAGATCAAGGAGGGTGCGTGTGCCCAGCAGAAGATACGCCACTCCTGAGTGGACCTACCTGGCAGCAGATGTCTTGTGCACAGAGATCCGGGAGGGTGAGGGAAGTGACAGTGACCAGTACTGATCCAATCATAACATTGGAAGTGGCGTTGTTGGTACCTGGAGTAGAAGCTGAAGGGTTGCTGACACACACTATTCCCAATCCTCCTTATCTGAGCAGAATAAGAGAACTGGTTTTAAACAGAGTAGAATTTCCGACTTTTGGTACAACGGTGTCAGCGCTCGAGGAGACCATTCTTCGCTTAGAACTGTTAGAATACGTGATTAGAGCTGCTGGAACGCGGGTGATTGTTGACACCTAAAGACTTTTGTAAATAAACAAGATTGAGAAGATAACCTAGCGCCAAGTGGAAGAAGAAGAAATTTAGGGACTTTTCCATTTAGTTGACGGAGAAGGGCTAGGGTTGTCTGTTGCTATAGTTCAAAGGACTGATTTTGCAAAAAGGATTGTCAGCTTCCAGGTGTAGTTCGAAAAGACTGAATAAGCAAAGAAGACTGTTGAAGGTACAAAGAGAAAAGACTTGGTGTTGAAAAAGAAAACAAAACTACACTGTCTTGAAATCATGGAGGCCGGCAACCCGAACCGCAAAGCAAAATGCATAATAGGCACACTTTTAGCGGGAGTAATTTTTCTTATAGTTTTAGTAGTTACTGTATCATACATAGTGGGACATGAAAATGAAGTGAAAACAACAAATGAAGCAAAGGTTGTGGTAACATCGAAACCTACTACTGCTGGTAAACAGGGGGACAATGCGGTGAAGGATAAAGCTTTACTAGCAGCAGAAGCTCGTAGGTTGCACGTAGATGAGTCACAGGGAAACTTTAAGTCAAATGCCTATGCTAAGTTACTGTATGAGTACATTGATGCCATGGAGGCAAAGGACTGCTACGTCTGCATGCAATTGCCAGCCTCTGTAGACGAAGGTATTAGGTATCATCATCTTCCATTGACTTATGGAATTACATGTAGTTTATTGCTTAGCATATTTTATGGACATGATAGCTTTGAGTACTATTTTTCAAATTTTGATGCTGTGTTACCAGAAGTCCCGGCTTACAAGCATATGAATAAATGGGACTATTATAAGAGTGAGGATCGATTAAGGAAATTTTTCATTCCTTGGAATACTTTAGATACTTCATATGCCCGAAGAAACAATCTGACCTGCAAGGTATCAGAAATTGAGAAAAAGTTTATAGGGCAGGTGGATGACCGTTACAGGAGGCAGAAGATTCTAAAGGCTTCAGGCTAATGGAAAACAGATTGGACCGAGGAGGAAAAGTCACACAAAAGGAAGGGTAGTAATGGTCCAATAGCTTTAGATCGGGTGCAAAGAGGGAAACTGTGTATATACAGGGGTAAAACCTAATATGAAAATGTGTTCGTGGGAGAAGTAAGTTGTGAACATGCCTTCCAATTAGAATACTACACAAAAGATTTCTTGAAGGGAATGCAGGTGATCCCGAATGTATATTTTGTCTGTGGAAGAAATGCATACATGAAACTGCCGGATAATTGGTACGGATCATGTTATTTAGCAATTGTCTTCCCCAAAATATATCACGCTAAGGATCTAGAAATCATAGAGGGAAAGACTCAAGCCAGAGGGAGAAGAGATGTAGGCGATGCTGAAGTAGTTGGAGACGTATTTGGTGCTATGTTCCCTCTTCTAGGGTTAATACTGAATGATGTCAAGATCAGGAGATTGGCAACAGTGGTAGATAGATTATCCGCCAGTACTGCTAGATCATTAATGCTGGTGGAGGGAGAGATGCAATCGATAAGGGCAATGGTTCTCCAGAACCGACTTGCTCTAGACGTTCTGTTAGCCAAAGAGGGCGGAGTCTGTAAGGCTTTGAAGGTCCAGGAATGTTGCACTTACCTTCCAGACAATTCAAAACCTCTTGAGAAATATATACAGAACATTACTGAAATCCATCAAGAAATTGAGGATCTGTCAAAAGTGAATGTGTGGGAGAAAGTGGGTCACGGAATGGGTAAAGTTGGAGGTTGGTTCGCCAATCTAGGGAAAAGCTTCATTTGGTACATACTGAAACCTATCATCATAATAGTGATTTGTGTAATCACACTGTGGGGATTAGTGAGGCTGTACCAATGGTATAGGTCAAATAGGTTGCAAAGATCCATGAGAGAGCAGGAGCAGAGATTAGCTGCGATGCAGGATAACCAATACAGGAGTCTGAGAGCTCTAGAAATGATAAAGCGAGGGAGCATTGCAACGAGTTCTGTTTGATTCAAATCATTCCTTCAGGGATGGTGTTGTGATGGTGATGACCTCTAAAGGTCATCAAAGGGGGGAACTGAGAGAGCGCAATTTGAGTAGAATGTATAAGTGCACCATATTTACAAACAAGATGCACAAATTTAGTTAAAGAATATAAGAGTGTCGAATATATATAGAGTGAATATACTTATGAGTGTTTTATTAATATAGCATGCATATATAAAGTGTGAGAAACTAATGTAGTAATGTTAGAAATGTTAGAATGCTATTAGATTCCATGTTATGTGGTTGTTGCAGAAGAGAATGTAATGCTGCCAAACGTAGAAATGTGCAGGCCTCATGGCAATGTATGAAGAACGAAAACGTGCCTTTACATTTTCACATAAGAAGGATTACTATTATTCAAATTATTATTGATCATAGATTGAAATTTTGTTTTATAGAAGTGTTTCATATAGTCAGAGTGTAATGAGCTAGAATACTGTTTTAGGCTGAGAAACAAGGGTTCATAGAATGCACAGGCCGTTTCATGTAATTTAGTAGGCCTGGAAAGATAAAGTTGTTTCTTTGATCTGCATGTGCTAGTTAAAATCGAGTCTTGTTAAGCATAAATTGCAGAACATGTTCGAAGTTTTTACGACTTGAGAGATAAGTTGGAGGCCGGAATTTGGGGCCCACTTCATGGGTGTCTGTTTGCAGGTGTGAGGGGGTTCCAATCAAGAGAGTGATGAATAGAGCTCTGTTCTGGGAGACAGGCACAGGCCTGGAGGAGGCTTCAGGAATTTCCTGGGGGGTACCGGCATGCCGAGAAGAGCCTGAGAAGCAAGGTCAACGCTAACAAGAAGCCCAGAGGAGTATCAGTATGGAAAAAGCCAGAACCGACACCACGTGAGAGGTGTACGTGAGGGGCGTCTCTGAGGGGCGTTTCAACTGTAATTGTGATTTTGTATTAGGGACAGCACCCTGGGGTGGAGTTAGAGCAGATGGCCTGAGGAACCTTAGAGAGCGGATGGGTAGGCAGAGAGGGTATGACTGCGATGCACAGATTTACAACAGAGACTAAGGGAAAGTGAGTGCACTTCTTTGGAAGTCACCACGGCTGACACCTTTTTGGGTTAAGATTCTGCTAAGTAGGGATGTCACTTAGTCTAGTGTAGGGACAGTCTAATCTGAATTTTTCTCCCTTTTTAAATGACGCTCAAGTTACAACTTGTGTCTATTCTTGCAAACCTGCTGATCTTTGAATTAGTCCTGGTGATATTTTTCTGTCGCTTAAGATCGTTCAGAGAATTCATGTTTGTTTTGGTGCCAGTATATCTTTTGAACCTTATATTGAGATGTTTGTATCTCCAGTTATCTTTGGCTTTATAATAAAACTTTAAAACTTATTCGTGGTAAGTGGTTCTTCAGAGTTGTGCAAATTATTGGATTGATTAACCTGGTAGTGGATTGCTTTTTACTCTATGACAGGCAACAAAGGTTCAGTCGACCTAAGTGGGGATTTAGATCTATAGTAATCAGATAAGAGATCAAAAATCCGGCCGTCCCAGGGCTCTAAAAAAGGGGGCCCCAAAATACCTTCACCTAATTTCACTGATTCTATTTATAGGCATATCAGTCTTGATGGTAACTGTTGTACCCAGGATTTCAAGCTCTTCCCTTATTTTCTGGCCACTCAGAATTTAAAAGTTCTTATTCGGAGCGTGAAAGTGTGTAGTGAGCTGCTAGACAAGCAATTATGTTGCAGTATTTAGCTGAATTTAATTCCAATTATTATCATGGAAGAGAGAAAATCAAATTTACACGGATTTACATCAAAAGCAAATGTTTTTCTTTTTATAAATTATTACATCAGTATAAAAAATTCATCACAATTAATTACAATAAAAACATCCTTTGGATGAACGCAAATATGAACTATGTACTTCCGGATTGCTGCCTGTTTTTAAAGTCAATAGTCCAAGTCACAATGATCTTTATTCGGTTATGATTTGATCATAAAAGCACAGAATAAAAACATTTACATGTTTAAAAATATAAATAACAATAAAACCATTGTGAAAATAATTTCTCATTAAAGTGCATACGTTCTTCTCAATTTGAAAGTAGCAATGATACTAAGAACAGCAGTGCAAATAACAAGTGATTGTAAACTTTGCAAATAGATCAAACCCTCTTTCTAAGAATCATTGTGCCTATGCAGTAGACATGGGCACAAAAAACTCAATCTAAAAGACTCATGTAAGTACAAAAGAACATAACCTTGCGCAGCGGATAGGGCAGTTTCAGAGTCACAAGGGCAACAGGGGAGGGAAGAGAACCAGGAACCTACTAGTGGGAAAGACACAAACAAGTGAACTGTGTTTAATCTCACCCTATTGAGATAAAATCTATGCTCTGGATTTGCTATCCAATTAAAGTAAGGCTCCATACCAGAGGATGTAGAAATCTGCATATGTATTGTAACTGCAGGCATATCAAGAGACATTTCTAGTGTAATTCACTCTTTATAAGTTTTATAGCTCCCTTTGACTTTTATTTTGAGGTCAGGACTTATACTTTGAGGTGACTCAGGACAAGGAGAGCCCAGAATTCCACATTACATTTAAAAAGGTCAATTGGAATCCTGTCTGGACCAAGGGGTTTTCCACTTGCAGCACTCATAATGGATTTTTTGACTGCAGCTAAATCTACGAGATCAATTAGCCACTCCTCATTAATGGGGTAGCGGTCAGGCATATTTTCATTAGAGCCCCCACCATCTTTATTATCTGGATTAATAATAGACGGATAGTGGCCAATCCAGTCAGCTTTGGGGATGTGGCACTCAATGCTAGAAGCTTGGCTTACCAAAAAAGATTTGGTTAACTACATCCCAAAGAGTCTGCTATCTAAAAATTGGCTGCTTTGTTTAACTTCTCCCTAGCTTCGTTCTGATGTATTGTTTCCTTTGTTGCAGGGCTAGCTTATATATGTTTCTTGCTTCCCTTGTGTCAGTAATATCGCGTGGCATTTTGTTAGTGGCCTGTTTTAGGGCTTTGAGTGCTTGGGTGCATTTAGGACTAAACCATGAATGCTCGGTTTCTTCTTTGAGGGGTTTATTTGATATGAGCCTACAAAATATAATTTCACAGATCTTCATTAAACAATCCCACATTTTGGGTGTATCCTCCTCTGTGAATAGACAACTAGTGACCTCATCAGAAGCCTCCACCACCATGGTATTAAACAATTTGTGTGGATGTATTAAACCTGAATGTTGATGAACCCCCTTATTTGGTTGATAGTGAATGAGGGCATGATCTTACCAAGTGTATCATTATAAGAAGAGGTTTGAAAACTTACTATGACAGGGTTATGGTCACTGTGGGTAATTGAGCATACCCCATAAGGGACGAGGTAACATGCCAAATCCCTAAAAACAAGAACAAATCAATAGTGCAGCCTTTGCCTCTTCCTACAAAATTGAACAATGTACTTTATGATCACTGCCTGTTTGAAATTAATAGATTTGAAAACAGGAATTAGGTACAAACATGTGCTTACATCATTGGACTGTTCAAATTTGATGGAATTACAGTGGGAGGAACCTCAATGCACAGGGGGCTTCTTTAGGAAATTACCTTTGGTTGACCTTCTACAGTTCTGCTGTATTCTGAAGGGATATTTCTGGAAGGTGGTTTATTAGTAGGTGCAGGTAGGTATCTACAGCTAGTAACAACACCACAATTACAAATAAGGTCCAGTCAAGTTTCAATAAATGAATCCTTGCTCAACCATTGGTAGCTTGGCATACCAGTAGTGATGGCGCGAGATTACCAGCTTGGGTTATTTCTAATACACCATACTCACTTGGGCCCACAACCATTCATACAATAAGCTGGCAATCCTGCTCTGAAGTTCAGGGCTTTATCTGGCTTGAATTGTAATTTACCTGTACACCTTTTTCTTACCAAACCTTAATACTTAATTTCCTTTGGTCGATAAATAAGGTTGTTAGCATAATAGGCATAAAATAACATTTACTCTTATTTCTTTGAATGACCACGGACTCGGTAAAGTTTTAAAAACTTTATCTATGCAATATTTTGTGAGTCAAATGCCAATACATGTCAATCATCAACTTCTCAAGAAGAAAAATAATGACCAAAGCAAAAATCTTTAAAGCCTTAGTAAAATTTCTAGACATTGGTACATGGAAAGGGTGAGAAAAGCTAACGGTACAAGGACATACCACACAGATTTATATTTACCTAGAATGATGCGAGGACCAACCCCTGGCCAAGGGCTGGAAAGAAAGGGCTCCTGACTAATCAGGAACCTCTGTTAAGTGCAACACCAGTGTTACACCCCTCTCTGGTGCTACTCTCTTTCCACTTCTAGATAGACAGATTCTTCTCCTTCAGCAATTTCCTGATTCTTCTTTCAGAGTGCTCAACCAGCCCTCTGAGCACCGTGGCATCCACGCTCTCCTTTAGCAATGTTGGGTCAGTGACAGGTCTGTGACAAGTCGGACAATCTAACTGACTAAGCCTACCTTAGTTATAATATTTTCAGGGTATGTACCACCCCCCAATGTTTCTATATTTGTGTATTCCCTTCATTTGATTGGTCAATGGGATGGAGAGAGGTCATCACACCATACTAATGTGAAGTCATCTTCTTTGATTTAATTGTTCTATGCTCCCGCCCTTAATTTTTCTTTCCCATGCTTTATTCCTTCCCACAAACAAAGTAGAATCCACTCTAGTGGTGGTAGTGGTCCTACAGTGGTGGGGAGCACACAGTGTTGTGTAGAATACCCCTCACACACCAACAGGCCCCTTGGTGTCATGCTTCATCATCGGGGTCTTCGCACCCCTTTACGGGATGCGGGTGTGCTGCGACTTACGACTACGTAGGAGCACTTGAAGTGAACTATGTGTTGGTGAGTGGGGGGGGGTTTATTGTGTGAGTAGTGAAGTGGTGAGAGGTGAAAGTTAAAAAATACCTGCCTCGTAGGGTAAAAATAAAATGTATTAAGCCCTCGGCTGGTATTGTTAAAAAGGGGTGCAGGGTGAGGTTGTTACTGTATTTTAATGTACATCAACCTCAGAAAGTGCGTCGACATGACATGTTTCGGAGTGTGGAAACTCCTTCTTCAGGACGAGGGAGTGCACAAACCTCCTCACCTTACTCACATGCGTTGTAGATGTTAAAGTGTTAATTTAAAAAATCTGCAAAACATTAGGTGTAATGTTCCTAATTATGTTTTTGATCCAGTAGTCTGTTGCGCCCAGTTGGCGATAATAGAACAAGACCTGTGAAGATAAAATGCATAATAAATCAAGACATCACATTAGGATAAAGATTATCATCAGAAAATGTCTGTTCAGAAAAAAGGGCAATCTGTGACCAGTGTGGTCAGGAACTCTGTGAGAAAAAAGACAAGGACACACATGTAGACTAGTACACACACATTTACAAATGGTAAGTCATAAGCTTCTCCTAAGTTGATGTGTTTTTAGGAAAGAGATTGGTTTGTTCAGTGCTTACTTATTTAATAAGGCAGGATGGCCTCATGAGCCCTGCGTGGTATTGGGGGTAGTCTTCTGGCTCAATGCGGCTACCTAGAGGACATAGGAAACTAGAGTGAGGATTTGTAGTTGTTCCTCGTGGAGAAAATAGGGTAGGTTCCCTGCATCAAAACTCACCGTTACAGCATGCTTCGATGGACTGTCATCCCCTCAACGCGGCTCTGACGATATGCCGTGTTTTCGGAGGTTCGTACCTTATATACTAACCAAAGTGCCCTTAATTGTAGCCTGATTAGAATCGAATATTGCCCATGGAAGGAGAGAAACCCCAATGAAAAATTGTCTAGCAGACGCGACAAAGAATTTTCAATTCTATTAAGGACACGGAGGCGAAGATTATGCTTCTCTTCACTTTACTGACAAATACAGCAGCCAATAAAACTTTAAACTGGCATGACCCCGGAAGGACAACCCCCTCCAACAGTCTGCACCAATCACTATCAAGTCCAACATATAATTGTCCATGTTTAACCATACGACCTCCTTTTTCTTTGCGATTACACCATCAGTCCAACAAGACCGGAGGCCAACGTGGCAACTATCGCATCCATCGTCGAGGAAGTCACCTCCTGCACAACTGCACACAGTGCCAGATCATAGGCTGTTCATCTCAAGTCTGCTTGTGCTGATCACCTGAAACAAGAATATATGTCGTAATGGCCATTCCCAAACTTGGAAATACAAACAATTTATTTATTTATTTATTTATTGAACTTGTATTGCGCACAGCTACCCGCAATGGGTTTCCCGTCGCCAGGGACAGACTGAAGAAGAAAACAAGCAATTGCTGAAAGAAAAGAAAAACAGAACCGAAGAACTTAGAACAGAAGAGTCTTCAATTTTTTGCGGAAAGCAAGAAGACTAGTTTCTGTTTTTAGCGCCAACGGGAGAGCATTCCACATCTTAGGTCCTAGATATGCGAATGAACGGCCTCCCATTTTTGCCAGTCGGATTCTAGGAATCACAAGATTGCCATTGTTGGATGACCTAAGAGAGCGGCCAGGCTGATATGGCTGGGCAAGATTGTGCAGGTAGATGGGAGCAAAACCCTGACGAATCTTAAATAGGAAGCACAAAGTTTTGAAGACTACACGATCAGAAATTTTTAACCAGTGAAGGTCACGCAGAGCTTGCATTGCGGACGTTCTACGTGGAACATTGCGCAGCAGGCGAGCAGCTGATTTCTGTACAACCTGGAGTTTATTGATTGTGGCTTTATCTGCTCCTAGATAGAGCACATTGCCATAGTCGATGCGGGACATCACAAGGGCTTGTACGACAGTTCTTCGAGTGGACTCAGGCAACATCCATATGATCTTCTGCAGCCAGCGTAGAGTATTAAAACAGATTGCAGCGACCTTAGTTGCCTGCTGCCTCATCGAGAGTTTATCGTCGATCAGGACACTGAGGTTACGAGCAACAGGCACGGGGGTAGGCAGCGGACCCATATCACTGGGCCAGTGTCTAGAGCCCCACAGATCTTTATGTTTGCCTAGTATGATCACCTCGGTCTTGTCACCGTTGAGCTTTAGCAGATGCGCTTGCATCCAAGCTGCAACACGAGAAAGGCCAGTTTTAAGGGCAGAAGTGTCCTGAGCCCTGCTGCTAGACAAAGAAAACACAATCTGCGTGTCGTCTGCATATGAGTATATAGACAGACCGGCGTCCTCTACGATAGAAGCAAGTGGTCTGATGTAAATATTGAACAACAGAGGGCTCAATATAGACCCTTGAGGGACGCCGTAAGCAGAGGAGTGAATCGCAGATTCAGCTTTGTTTGAGAAAACCTGAAAGGTGCACTCATTGAGAAATGAGGCCACCCAGGCAAGCGCTGGTCCAACAACACCAAGGGAGCAGAGAGACTCCAATAAGATGGAATGGGACACGGTATCGAAAGCAGCGCTTAAATCAAGAAGAATAAGCGCAAAGGTCTCACCGCTATCGATACCGTGTCGGAGTCGCTCAGTCACCCCAAGGAGTGCGGATTCTGTGGAATAATTAGCGCGAAAGCCTGATTGGGATGGATGAAGATAACCCGCGTTTTCAACAAACTCATTGAGCTGGGTGTTAACATGGCGCTCCAATATTTTGGAACAGGCTGGCAGCAGGGATATAGGCCTGAAGTTGGCAAGATTTGTGATGTCAGCACCAGATTTTTTTAGCAGGGGGACGACCATGGCATGTTTCCAGTCCTGTTCCACCCGAGATTCAGTGAGAGAGATGTTAAGTAGCCTCATTAGGAATCTCCGTGGTTCAAGGTCAAGTTGTTTCAGTATCTTCATAGGGACTGGGTCCCGCGGGGAACCTGACCTGATGCTTTTTAAACAAGACAGGAAGGAGGAGTCATCAAATGGTGTCCAGTTGTGAATGAACTCAGTAGGGGAGACGGAAGCATTGCAGAAAGAACCGGGTTGAGAGAGATCAATTGGAGGTGGAAGGGAGGCCAAAGATTGATAAATGCCCTCAACCTTGGATATAAAAAAGTCTGCAATGGCATTACATTGTATACCATCTAAAGCCGGCAGCGCGGGAGTGGTATCAGCTCCTGTGAGTTTCTTAACTGTGGCAAAGAGAGTCCGGGGACAATTTTGCACTGAAGTGATTGTGGAGGCGATGTAAGAGGCCTTAGCACGTTTACAGTTTGCGTGATAGAATTTTAGTTCTTCTTTGTAAATCACTTTAGAAGGAGCGGAGTAAGACATCCTCCACTTCCTCTCCACGGCTTTACATTTGGCACGTTGGATTTTCAGCTCATCCGAGTACCAAGGTGCTGGTGGGCGCAAGGATCTACATTTGCTGCTAGACCGAGGAACGAGAGCCGACACTGCATCTGTCAACCAACCAGAAACAAGCCATAACAATCATTCGGGTGAGTCCAATACTTTACATATTCATACAATAATGCACGAAAATACAGTTCTGCAAGCCCGGGTGGGATAATCCTCGCCTCCGTGTCCTTAATAGAATTGAAAATTCTTTGTCGCGTCTGCTAGACAATTTTCATTCTATGTCAGTCCACGGAGGCTCAGATTATGCTAGTTTAAAGTTTGTCCACCACCACCGAGGCCACATCCACAATAGGCTTATGATAAAACGTCTTAAAGGTGGATTCAGATGACCAATCTGCCGCAGTCATGATATCCTGAAGCCGAGAACCGGCACCAAAAGATTTTGAGCCCATAACCCCCCTCACAGAATGATCCCCAAATTTAGAGGTATCAATTCCGGCCAGGTTCAACAACCAGGTAACCCACCTGGCCAGAGTCGCACTGGCGACTGGGCGGAAAGGTCTCTGCAATGAAATCAACAATTGACCAAAATCAGTTCTAAATTCTCTAGTACAATCCTCATATACTTTCAGACATTTAACTACACATAATTTACTGTGATGAGGAAATGCAGGATAAGCAATGCATTTCGTATGTGTTTTTGTACGCTTAGAGATCGTAAAAGAAACTCCTGTGGGAGTGAATACTCTACCTGACAAATCCAAGGCCCGAATATCCGACACTCACCTGCATGAGATCAAACAGAGCAAAATCGTAAGCTTTGCTGAGAGCTGTTTGCGAGACAGACACTCATTAGCCGGCCAAGCTGCCAAAAAACGCAAGACCACTGAAACGTCCCAAAGCTCAGTGTACTTGGGTTGAGGGGGATTCACTAAACGGATCCCCCTGACTACCTTACACACCAGGGGGTGTTCCCCAACAGGTTTGCCCTCAACATGCGGATGTCCCGCCGAAATAGCTGACCGGAAGTTATTCACCGATCTATAAGCCATTCCTGACCGCGCCAATTCAGATAAGAAATTCACTATCACAGTGATATCGGATCCCATCGGATCTCCCTGCCGTTCGTTACACCAACCAACCCATCATCTCCAAGCTGACTCATAACGCTTGTGGGTGGAAGGTGCCCATGCCTTTGATAAGAAAAAGAGAGTGTCCTGTGAAACTCCCGGCACTTGCCAACGGCGCCGGAAAGTCTCCACGCCATGAGGGACAACTGATCCTGAAGGACCAACGGGTGGCGAAGACCCACCGGGTCCGTAAGAAGGTCCAGAAACGATGAGATCCGCACCGGCGATGCACAGGTGAGATTCATTGCTACCGGGAACCATGCTTGTGCTTTCCAATACGGGGAGATCAAGACCATCTCCGCCTTCTGCCTCCGAACCTGAGCCAGAACCATCGGGATCATGATAAATGGAGGAAACGCATATAGAATGCCCGTCGTCCATGACTGAAGAAAGGCGTCCGAGCTGATCGCCAAGGGATCCGGACGCCAGCTGTAAAACTGGGGCAACTGTCTGTTGAGCCGTGAGGCAAACAGATCCATCACACATGGACCCCATTTGTGGTTCAATGCCCTGAAGATCCTGGGATGCAACCTCCAATCGCTGGCATCTCTCAAATACCGAGAGTTCCAATCCGCCGTCACGTTGGCGGACCCCGGTATATACTCCGCCGTCACCGAAATTTGATGGGCCAGGCAATAATGCCAAAAATCCTTGGCTATCTCCGCAAGGAGACGTGACCTGGTGCCTCCTAGGCGATTTATATATCGCACCGTGGACACATTGTCCATGCGCAGGAGAATCCAGCACTGAAACTTTCTGAGGAGACAGAGTGCGAATCGCAAAGGAACCCTCCAGGAGTTCCAGGCAATTGATGTGGAGACTCAGCTCTTCGCAGGACCAACAACCTCCCGTCTCCACCGAGCCGCAACGGGCTCCCCAGCCCCAGCGGCTGGCGTCCGACTCTATCACCACCTCCGGGGTGGCCGCGAAAATGGCTCAGCTATTCCGCGCATCCATATGCTCTAACCACCAGTTCATCTCCGTACGAGCCTCTGCCGAAAGGGAAACTTGTTGGGCATAAGTCAGACCCTTGCGCAAGTGCAACGCTTTCAACCGCTGCAGGGCCCTGTAATGTAAAGGGCCCGGAAAAATCGCCTGGATCGAAGAAGCTAGAAGCCCTACCAGGCGCGCCAAAGTCCTCAAGGAGATTGTCGGAGAGGCAAGCGCTCTCCTCAACTCCTTCCTGATCGCCACTCTCCTCTTGAGGGACAAGAGCAACTGAGCTTTCACCGAGTCGACCTGGAACCCCAGGAACTCCATCACTTGAGAAGGTCTCAAGATGGACTTCTGTAAATTCAGAAGGAAGCTCAAGTCCTGAAGGAGTTGGATCATCCATGACAGATGGAGTGACACCATCTCCGGCGACTGTCCTAAAATCAGTATGTCGTTGAGGTAAATAATGAGGCGAACGCCCCTTTCCCTCAACCTCTGCACGATGGGTTTCATCAACTTGGTGAAACACCATGGGGCGGATGACAGTCCAAAGGGCATGGCGGAAAACTCGAACCACCGGTTGCGCCACTGAAACTGTAGGAACCGCCGGTGTGGCGGATAAATGGACACTGCCAGGTAGGCGTCTTTTAAGTCCAGGCGTACCATCCAATCCTGTTCCAAGAGGATGTCGCGCAGGAGGTGTATACCTTCCATTTTGAAGTGTCGATACACAACCCAGCCATTGAACTCTCTGAGGTTCAACACCAGACGATACCCATGGTCCTTTTTGGGGACCACAAAGATGGTGCTTATGAAGCCTAGATCGTGTGGGTTGGATTCCACAATCGCTCCCTTCTGGAGTAAGGAGCATATCTCTGCGTCGATGAAACTCTGCTCTGTTTGGGAAAAATGAAGGGGATTCGGCCTCTGCCGCTGTACTGGGGAGGCATAGAACTCTATGTGAAATCCCTGTACTGTCTGTAACACCCAAGGGTTGTTTGTGAGCATTCGCCACCTGTGGAGAAAAAGAGACAGTCTGCCTCCCACCATATGTTCTGACAGACATAGAAGTCATACCTGAATAGGAGTTGTCTCCTGAATTATTCTGCTGTCCATGATAGGTTCCTCTCTGCCCTTTGCCTCGACCTCCTCTATCGCGGGAGGGGTAGAAATTGGAGCGTCGGTTGCCTCTGCCTCTCTGATCTGCTCCACGCGAGGTCTGTGCATAACCTCGGCCGGACTCTCGACCTCGTGGGCGTCCGGCCCTATCAAAAACACCAGTGTGAAACACTCTCTTGATGCTTGATTGCGCCTTGTCCAGCGCAGAGAAGGTGGCAACGTACTTGCCCATTTCCTTAACAAATTTGTCCCCAAAAAGCATACCATTAGCCAGGAAGCCTGGTTCGGAAGGTGCCATTTCCGCCAGTTGGGAATCGATTCTCATAAGAAAAGAGCGTCTCCGCTCCGTAGACAGGGCCACATTCGCATTCCCCAAGAAGCACATGGCACGTTGTGCCCATTCTAGGATCTCCGATACATCCAGTGGTACATTTTTATCCTTTGCCTTAACTGCTGCGTCTAGAATCTTCGTGAGGGGTCCAGCGACATTCAACATTTTGTCCTGACAACCCCACCATGCTCTATCCAGCCCCTTTTTAGGATCCTTCGCAAACTTCCTCTTAAACGCCGCCATTGTGGGATCCAAGTCCGGCCTATCCGCTACCTTTCCTGTCAAGAATGGTCTGGAGCATTCAGATCGCAGTGTGGCTCTCACTCCACTGTCGAAACCTTGTTGCAGGTTGTTACCCACATGATGCGACACTTCCGGACACGGCACCCATTCTGTGGACCTAGGGTGCACAATACTATTAGGATCAAAAAGAAGGTTCTTAGGCACCTGACTATCATCTGCTTTGTAAGCGGTGTGTTTCACCTTCTTAGATTTCTTTCTGGAAGCCACCGATTCCACCTCTGAATCAGAGGTGTCAGGTGGCGTCGGAGAAGAATCCCCAGACGTATCGTTCGCCATTGAGCCATGATCCTTCATGACATTCCTGGCCATCTGTGCCAACACCTGGGCCGAGGAGTGAGTAGAGGTATCACCCTTGCAGGCTGACTTAAACTTTCTCTTGCCATATTTCTGAAGGGGTTTAGTAAAAGGTTTGAAAGCCTTGATCAGTACTTTATTAACCGACCCTTGGACATGGGTATCCAGGGCCTCCACCAAATTTTCCTCCAATTGTTCCTCTTGTGGCTCATACTCTTCATATTCGTTGTATTCTACCCATTGGTTGTCCTCCTCGGCGTAGTACGCCATAGCTCTAAAGCAGGGAGGCGTGGAGGAACTTCTACAGGGGGGGAAAACCCCAGGGGTGCCTCTAACACACACACACACACACACTGTAGCTCCTAATGTCCAACACTCTATGAGGCCAAATTCAAGGTGGAAGGAGACCCCTTTATGCATACACAATCTCCCCTAGAGCCTGGCTCTGATCCGGACACGCTCCGGTAAGCGTTCGATGAGACCAGGATTTATGCAGTCCAAAGACGCGCGATGTGCGAGGAGCCGGTAATGCAAAGTGAAAGTTGGCTCCTCGCGCATGCGCGTCGCGTGTGGGGGTCGAACTCGACTGCCTCCTGAGCACGAGAGACTCGCGTCTGTCTCCTCCTGCTCCACCGCCCCCTACCGTTCAATCCCGCGCTCTTACGACTCGCGCCACCAAAAGGATAGACGAAATAAATGCGTGGGGCATAACCAATACAACGGGAACAGTTACATCAAATAAATGCGAGGGCATAAATAATACAACAGGAACAATAAGTTCTAAGGCACGCTCACGCACCGTTAACAACCACCGCCCTTATAACCATTAACCACAACAAAGTAGTAACGTAAAGGGCACTTAACTCGCTGCAGCAGCAGCAAAGAAAGAGGAGGTTGTATGGTTAAACATGGACAATTATATGTTGGACTTGATAGTGATTGGTGCAGACTGTTGGAGGGGGTTGTCCTTCCGGGGTCATGCCAGTTTAAAGTTTTTATTGGCTGCTGTATTTGTCAGTAAAGTGAAGAGAAGCATAATCTGAGCCTCTGTGGACATACATAGAATTGATTCTCCGGTTATGCGCGGAAGAAATGGGCGTTGTTGCTAGTGAAACGCGCATGTGCGCGGGAGAAGCGGCAACCCCGCCTCTCCGTGCAGAGAGGGCGTGTAGCCGAACAGCGCGCATGCGCCGAGAGGTAGCGTGTGGCTCTGTTTGAGTCAGGCGCGCTCGCGCTGCGGGCATTCCTGGAATTACTAGAGTAGCGTTGTTAGATTTAGACGCGCTCGCTGCATATCGCGCTGTGAAAAATTCTTTCAATCGTTAGTGCTGGGGCCCTGCTCGTTTGCTCAACGAAGCTGATGTTCTGGTATGGGCCATGGTTTTATCATGCACTCAACACAGCAACACCTGTTAGTATGGGTTTGTGAACCTATTTAGCATGAGCAGGTTCACTAGATTATAAATGGCACATGGAAAAGAAAGTTTACAGGTCAATCAGATATGCTGGGATAGAATAACAACCCCTATATATATCCCTCCTTTGCATACATGCTCCTTGATCAAGCCCCAACTATAGTTGATAACTAGGGGGTATGAACTGGAATTTTTGTGGAACTTTTGAATCCATAAGTCAACGTAGTTGGCCCCATGGGATAGAGTCATTGAGTCCGTTGGTGTCGGTACCCAAACGGAAGACCCACCTCAGTTCCTTCTCAAATAGTCCCACATCAGTTGGGAGCTGTTCAATTACAGTCCAGTGCAGTTCATTGACACAATGTTGTGCCTCCAAAAAATGCGCTGCCATTTTTGTGGTAGATTTTTTACATCTCACATTACTTTTATGTTTGTTTATTCTGGTTTTAACTCCCCTGGTGGTCATACCCACATATTCCAAGTTACAAGGGCAGGTGATTAGATAAACGACATTTTTGCTATTGCAATTAGTGAACGCTCATTGCTCCCATCTTGTGCCATTTTTGAAGGTTAAGGTGTTGCTTTTTTTAGTCAAGTGGCAACTATTGCAATTCCCGCATGGGTGATGTCCCTGCACTCCACGTAGCTGCCATCTGGTAACTGTTTTCTGTGGTCTCGTGTGCACGAGAATGTCTTTGAGGTTCCTTCCTCTTCTGTGGGCAAAGAGAGGTTTTTCCAAGTTCAACGTGCCACTAGTGAGTATGCGCCAGTGTTTGTTCACCAATTTTGTTACCTGGTTGGAAAGAGTACTGTATGTGGTGACACATACTGGTCTGTTCAGAGTGTCGTCTTTTGGAACTTTGTCTTCCAGGAGTGACTCTTGATTGTTATTACAAGCCCTTTTCATAGCCTTCTGTATTACCTTCTCGGGGTATTGTCTCTGTTTCAGTTTCACGCTTAGATCCTGGGCTTGGAACTTGTACCTTGCTACGTCGCTACAGTTGCGGTGTAGGCGGAGGAACTGTCCGTATGGTAGGTTCTCTCTCAAATGATGTGGGTGGAAACTGTCAAAGCGTAGTAGACAGTTCCTCGCCGTCGGTTTGAAATGAGTTTCAGTTTTTAAAGAACCAGACTGATGATAGATATTCAGGTCTAGGAACACCATTGACTCAGTTGACATTGAATGAGTGAATTTTAAGAAGGCATTTTGGGTGTTTAGTCAAGTCATGAAATCCAAGACTGATTGTCCGTCTCCATTCCAGATGACTAGGACGTCATCTATGTAAAGTTTCCAGGTGCGTATTCTGCCCCTGAAAGGATTGTTGGGATGGAGGATCTTGGTGATCTCCAGGTGGTGCACATATAGTCCCGCCAGGCTCGGCGCGAAAGTGCTCCCCATGCTGGTTCCATGCTGTTGTAAATATAAGGTACCCTCGTATTCAAAAAAGTTTTTTGTAAGTGCTATTGAGATGCATTCCATCACCACTCCTCGTGGTTTTTGATATTTCTATGGTTTAGAATGTAATACCTCCTCAATGATGAGGAGGGTTTCATCATGGGGGAGGCTGGTGTAGAGGCTCTCTACATCTAGACTCACCAGCATTTGTGAGTCTTGGTCAAATGGGAGGTCTTGTAGTAACTGTAGTACAGCTTTAGTGTCTCTCAGGTATGTGTCTGTCGCTTGTACCAAAGGTCTTAGAAAGGCATCAGCGAATTTAGACAAAGGCTCTAGTATTGATGAAATCCCAGATACTATGGGACGGCCTGGTGGATTGGTGAGACTTTTGTGTACCTTCGGTATACTATAAAAGTATGGTATACGAGGGTTCTTTTGTGTCAAGAAATCCGTTTCTTTCTTGGTTAGCCAGTCATGGGCTAGCGCCTCCTCAGTCATTGCCCCTATCTGTGTGCGTAGAGATTCAATGGGGTCACTTGACAAGACCCGATAGTTCCTCTCATCTGATAAGAGTCTTTTGCACTCTTGGTCATAGGCGGCGGTGGTTTGAATAACCACTGCCACGCCTTTGTCAGCTGGTTTTATGGTTAGTTTCTTGTTCTGGGAGAGTTCTCTTATTGCTTCATTTTCTAACCTGCTCAAGTTGTGGAAAACGTTTTGATTGGTTTCCAAATGACCGAGTTCCAGCATGATAGCTTTTTCAAAAGCTAGCACTTCGACATGGAGTTGGTTATCGGCTGGTGTGAAGGTTGATTTTGGTTTTAGACCTGTGTCCGAAGTGTCAGGAGTGGGTTCTATGTTATTAAAGAACGCTTTCAGTTTGATACTTCTCACAAAGTCTTGTATCTCTTTGTGTAGGCAGAAAGGGTTAGGTTTGTTGGTAGGGACGTATCCAAGTCCTTTATTAAGTACCTGATTTTGTAGATCTGTCAGAGGCCAGGGGGATATATTGATGACTAAGTTCCCCTCTTGCTTGTGGAAGCTTGATTCGCTGTCATGCTCCTGGTGTGGACCCTCGGTCCGCCACGTCCTCTGTTTGCCAGGTGACGTTGTTGCCTTTCTTGTTCCTGCCTCTGCGGGGTCCCTGGCCCCACGCTAAAAAAGGCTGCGCGGTTTGGGGTGCAGGTGTTGGTTCTGGTCCCCATTGTGGGTACAATGGTCCCATCGGTGGTGGACCGTATTGGTATGGTACTTGGAATTGACCTTGGTAGGGATTAAATTGTGGGGGTCCTTGAAAACCTCTCCAGCCTCTTTGGCGTGGGTATTGGGTTCTCTGTTGTCGGTAACCTCCTCTTTGTTGTCTTCTTTGTTGGAAACCACCTGAATTAGTGCTGCCATCTGAACTGACACTATCAGTATCACTTGTATTACTCTTCGCCACATAGTCTGCTTTAGTGTAAGGGTATACCCTCTCTGCAGTGAACCGATCCTTATCTTTCTTAAGTTTATTAAACTTGCTTGTCCTAAGTGTTGTTTCAAAGTCTGTCATTTGTTGGTTAAGTTCTTCCAGACCTTTCTTCAAGGCTGCAGGTGAAATAAAAGCCTTGAGTTGTACCTCTAGTTTCTGGATCTCTACTTTAAATTCCTGTGAAATTCTTGTGGCTGTTTGTACTATTAGTACCAGCCAATCTCTGGTACAATGCCATGAGATCAGAGACCAGGCTTTTTTAAAGACAAGATCGTCTTGAAAGATAAATGGTTCATTTTGTACGATCAGGCCTTGTGGGGCTATCCTTTTCCTTAAATATTCCCTCATGAGGAGGCCATGTAGTGCAGCCCTAATCTGGACTTTTCTCACTAGCAACAACGCCCATTTCTTCCGCGCACAACCGGAGAAATAGTTGGGGTTTCTCTCCTTCTATGGGCAATATCCGATTCTAATCAGGCTACAATTAAGGGCACTTTGGTTAGTATATAAGGTACGAACCTCCGAAAACACGGCATATCGTCAGAGCCGCGTTGAGGGGATGACAGTCCATCGAAGCATGCTGTAACCGTGAGTTTGTGATGCAGGGAACCTACCCTATTTTCTCCACGAGGAACAACTACGAATCCTTACTCTAGTTTCCTATGTCCTCTAGGTAGCCGCATTGAGCCAGAAGACTACCCCCAATACCACGCAGGGCTCATGAGGCCACCCTGCCTTATAAAATAAGTAAGCACTGAACAAACCAATCTCTCTCCTAAAAACACATCAACTTAGGAGAAGCTTATGACTTACCATTTGTAAATGTGTGTGTACTAGTCTACATGTGTGTCCTTGTCTTTTTTCTCACAGGGTTCCTGACCACACTGGTCACAGATTGCCCTTTTTTCTGAACAGACATTTTCTGATGATAATCTTTATCCTAATGTGATGTCTTGATTTATTATGCATTTTATCTTCACAGGTCTTGTTCTATTATCGCCAATTGGGCGCAACAGACTACTAGATCAAACACATAATTAGGAACATTACACCTAATTTTTTGTAGATTTTTTTAATTAACACTTTAACATCTACAAAGCATGTGAGTAAGGTGAGGAGGTTTGTGCACTCCCTCGTCCTGAAGAAGGAGTTTCCACACTCCGAAAAATGTCATGTCAACGCACTTTCTGAGGTTGATGTACATTAAAATACAGTAACAGCCTCACCCTACACCCCTTTTTAACAATACCAGCTGAGGGCCTAATAAATTTTATTTTTACCCTACGAGCCAGGTATTTTTTAACTTTCACCTCTCACCACTTCACTACTCACACAATAAAACCCCCCCCACACTCACCAACACATAGTTCACTTCAAGTGCTCCTACGTAGTCGTAAGTCGCAGCACGCCGCATCCTGTAGAGGGGTGCGAAGACCCCGATGATGAAGCATGACACCAAGGGGCCTGCTGGTGTGTGAGGGGTATTCTACACAACACTGTGTGCTCCCCACCACTGTAGGGACCTTTACCACCACTAGAGTGGATTCTACTTTGTTTATGTAAATTGCCAGGGGAGATCGAATCCACTAACCCTCTCCCTCCCTCCTTTGTTAAAAACTTATTCCTTCCCACAACATTCATATAACTCCATGTACAATGTATATAATTTGTCCAGTTGCTTCTTCCGTTCTTTGGGTCAAGAGGTGAGGTTCCCAAGCGTTTTGCTAGTTAGAAAGTCCTTGGCAGTGGTTCAATGTCACAGGACAGCGTTTCATGAATCAAGTGCGCATATGTAGGGTTCAGACAAGATGGAGGATTCAGTCACCCTCCAGGCCCAAATATGAGCTAATAATAAAGACAAAGAAGAACATGTTAG
The DNA here is from genome assembly GCF_964263255.1 of Lissotriton vulgaris. Classification (NCBI taxonomy): domain Eukaryota; kingdom Metazoa; phylum Chordata; class Amphibia; order Caudata; family Salamandridae; genus Lissotriton; species Lissotriton vulgaris. The sequence continues at coordinate 1,044,212,430 of NC_141697.1, read as the reverse complement.
AATACGAAAATAAATGAATGCACTGCATACCACTTATTTTATCTTAACTATTGTGTTAGCAGATTAGCAAGACACGCAAGGTTTAATTCAAGCAAAAGCATATGCATTAGCATGTGAGTTTCAAAGCTGCCATTTTAGGCACTACTGCGCAGCTGCAACAAATTACCACCAAAAGCAAAGGACGTCGTACTACGTAGATGCAGTAGACGCATGCCCCAAAGAGTTCCCACGTTTTTGGCAGCCATATTGAGACACTCGAGTAATCATGTTAGTAAAGTACATTTAAAGCCTCCCCTACATAAATAATATGTTGTGTGGTGCAATTATTAGTATTCACAAAAGATGTTGGTTAATTCATTATGTGTTATTTCGAGAGAGTTGAGTCCAAGCAAGCTTCTTACGTACGAAACTTTGCTCCATCAGTAGTCAAGCATAACTTAGGAGACAGGGGTGTAAAGCATTTAATATCACCAAAACAGTAAATAAGTAAAAGCCACAACACAATAAAAATACAACACCAGTTTATAGAAATAGAGAGTATTTGTATTTTTAAAATGACACCAAAACGATAAAAATCCAATGTAGGGAACAAGATATATGAATTTGTAAAGTTTAAATACAAAGAAATGTGCTTTCAGGAGCCTAAAAGTGAAAAGTGCCAACTGTGGCTATCTGGTCCTGCTCAACTGCGACAAAGTCAAAGTTTCAGGCCGACCGTCGGTCGGATTTGATAAGTGGTTGAACCCGAGCAAATTTTTACCTTCTCACTTAGTCACTTTTTTGGAGCTTTATCTCTTGACGTCGAGCAATTAGGTCCTTGGATCTGGGTTTCAAATTGATGATCGTGGCCTGCTGCAGTGCTATACCTTGGTGAGCACTCAAGGTCTTTGTCTTCATGATCGACAGCGAGAAGCTCTGGAGCTTTCAGCGGGGCAACCCTGCACGGTCGATGCTGGTCTTTTTTACAAATGTGGACAAAAAGGTCCTAAAGTTTCAGATATTTTTCTGAAAGGTTCCTTCAGGGGCAGAAAGGGTCCACAGCACCAGCCAAGGCTTCAGAAGGTCTGTTTTGCCTCTTGGGGGTCTGCGACTCCAACTCCCACAATGTGCCTGGTCAGTCCAGGAAAATCCAGATGCAGCTGTTTATCTGGAGTTGTCCTCGTAGTGGACGTCGCCGGTGGCTTCTTCCAGCACTTTTCTACCTGTTAGTCAGGGAGTCCACTCCTTATCCTTATAGACAGATACATTCCTACTTATGTGGAGCCTTTAGAGTGCAGCAGGTGCAGTTCATCTGAGTGTAGTCCACTGTTGTGCAATCCAAGGTTCCAGCAGGGTAGTCCTTCTTCTCCAGATGTTTTCAGGCAGGGATCTGGGGTACTCTTGCAGCTCTTACATATGTATTCCCCCTTCTGTTCTGGCAAGAAGGGTGCCCCCTAACCAATGGGTTTCAAGTTGCCACCGTTTGCCATTTTCTTTTTAATGCCTTTCTAGTTGAGCAGGTAGAAAAAAAAGAGACAGGCAGTACAAATAATTCATGCATTACTTTTAAAATGTACAGGTATAAGGCAAGTAAAAACATCCCACAAAGTAATCATCTAATTCATCCAAATAACCTAAACACATCTTCCTCATAATAGGAGCATCAATAGTCTACTTTGGAAAACCATAGTGTAGTTGTATCTTATTAAAAATAACGGCAATAAATGTACAAGATCGAATAATACCTCCTTCATTTAAATTGCATAAAGGTCCTTACATTTCATTGAAAAAATACAGAGTAATCAGCCCACATAATCTTAAACCTACAGAGTGCCCCTACCCTCTTTGCATAGGCCTCCTTGAAATCATAGGTCTTGGCCGGCGTATTAAGCCACTGACCTATTGTCAGCACTGTTGATGATTTTCAGTTCTGCTGTACCAAGGACATGGCTACCGCTATTGCTATACAAATAAAATATTGCTGGTGTTTTGTTAACCGAAGCCCCAAATGTGAGAAGTCAAATAAAACTCACATCGTTGATGGAAGAATAGTTATCAACATGCAATGACTAATAATCATAAAAACCTCCTCCGAAAAGTGCTTAAGGCTAGGGCATGCAAAAAATATATGTACAATATATGTACCCATCCACCTGCCCCATTCTTCTTATATCTGAAACATTGATCCTGAGTTGATGGGAACATTCTATGTAGTCTATGAGGCATATAATATGCCATCCATCTAGATAGGAAAGCCATTCTCTTAAAGTTTGACTCTTTCAATGCTCTATGAACAATCTCACTCTGTATCTGCCATTCTTTAATGTTAAACCTACAGCCCATTTTCTGTAATATTTTTGGAAGAAACTCGTCTGTAAGTTCATTATTAACACTCTGGCATAACAGGCAATACAGTTTCCTATTCCACTCATCTTATTTTCGTTCATCCAGTTTATTATCGTTCTTGCAGTTTCCTTAATCATCATTATTATTTTTAAGAAAACTGGTTATTTGATGAAGACATATCCATAGATCTGCATTTTGTCTACCAAATTGTTGTAATATTGAGTCCCATGTTATCAAGTTAGATCTAGCTTCACGAAACCTAGATCACTCCAGGATTGCAAGAACCCTAGTGAAAACTGAAAGCTCCAGATCACACAGTCCTGAAGAGAATTAAGAGCATGACATGCCGGTGTATCATACGCCTTAACAAATACCTGGCTGCTTAATACTATTGTGGTTACAACCTTATATCTAGTTTTCTTAGATAGGTTTGTTGACCGAAGAAAAGCTGGTAGATTAATTTCACTTTCTTTTAGTATATAATTTTAAATAAAGTTATCAAACTTCGATGATGCTGCTGCTAACTGTACCAACTGACTAACCAGAGAGGCCTGATATTATGTTGGAAAATGTGGTAATGCTAGACCCTCTGCTCTGTGCCTACTTGAAGTATAGATACTTTTACCCAATCTTGTTTTTTTGCCCATACAAACCCACAAATAACTTTAACTAATTCAAAAAAGTATGAGGTAAGCACTTTAAGAGGAAGGTTCTGAAACAAAAACACAATCAATTAAATTATTGACAGTTTAACTTACAAAACTTGTCCAACTAATAAAAAAAGGAAATATAGGCCACCTATCTAATAACCTTTTTACCTTTATAAGAGTATTACCATAATTTATATGGAACAATTGTGTTTAATCATTTCTCATATAGACCCTGTCCCTAAGTATTTTATGGGCTGTTGTGGTAGAGTCTGTAAACCCGCTGGTAACTGGGCATCCATAGAATTAAACAGAAGCAACTCAGTTTTTGAGTGATAAACTTTATATCCACCCAGGCCTGTGATAGCCTTGATTTCCTCCAGCGCTTCCTGTAAAGTTGCACTTTCAGCCTTAAGATATCAGATAAAGTCGTCAGCAAAGGGTTTGATTTGTGTCATCCCCATTATGGGAGCCAGGATTAAAGGGTTAGAAGGGATTTTGACATTGTGTGGCTCAATAAAAAGAGAGAACAGGAGTGGGGATAATGGGCATCCTAGACTGGTGTAATGCTTAATCTCAACCTCTCCCACCTGTTCCCCATTAACAATTATCTTTGCTTCTCTCTCCTTATATAATTCCTTTAGCATTGCTATCAATGAGATGGATAGCCAAACTTCCCTAGAATAAAAAGCAGAGCTTGCCAGTCAACAAGGTCTAAATCATTTTCCGCATCCATCATTAATATTGCAGTCTTATCCTTGTGAAGAACCGGGTTTTAGAACCCAGCGGCGCCAGGGAAAACGCCCGAAGTCTTCGAGTTCCCCTGTCTTGGCAAACAGAGACACGGGACACTTCTAGGTGACGTCAAAGACCAAGTTTTATTGGCTGCAACCAGGAACAGAGGTCTACGAAGCACAACACGGGTGGTTCGCTAGAGACTGCACAATTTAGTAAAGCGAGACATCGTCTTTTATGCCAAAAATCACATTCCTGACTAGCATCAATTACTTACAAACGGACCAACATTACAGTGACATTTCACAAGTATCGCATAACGACAAGCCCACTTTCTGTTGTCCAGCCCACCAGGAATGACAAGGTAAAATCCAACATTCTTGCTCGGACAGGCCGGACAAACCCATAATAAAAGGACCTCAACCCAAACCATCAATAGGCCATAAAGGAAGGAATAGAAACAGATGAGAAGTAAGATAGAAGGGTGTGTGCATGCACCATAAACTCAGCAATGTCCTGCTCTTTGATCTCTATCTGACCAGCTGCCTAACAAGGAACTGGCTCAACGAGGTCAGCCTCGGGCAAGGGAGTCAGTTCGTTCAGGTCACACAAAAGGCAGCTAAAGGTGTACGTGTCCCAAAGACTCGTTCGGCCGCAGTCATCGGCTTATGTGAAGGCAACCACAAAATGGCTGCCGTACACAAAATGGAACCCGAAGGTTCAAACGAAATCCCTGAATACGTAGTGTCTCGATTGATCGATTATGACGAAAACACTCGTACATACCGCACTTGTCATTTGCGGTCCGCTGATACCAACATCGTCTTGATACGACGACCTTTATTGAACGGGTTCAGAATCACGGAACCTCACTTGTTGACTGAAAAATAATCAAGAGCCTGCATCAAATATAGGTATTGAAAGCCATTGATCTCTCTGGCAAAAATCCTGCTTGATCAGCATGGACCGCTTGTTGCACACTAGGAGCAATCCTATTCGCCCAGATGTTCTTAAATAACTTGTAATCCGAATTTAATAAGCTTATTGGGTGATATGAGTCGGGGTCACTAGGATCTTTATCTTTTTTAAGAACACTGATCACAACTGACTCCTTGAATCTTTTGTAGATAGGGATCCCATCCATAATTTTGTTACACAGATATATTAAGAATGGGGGAAGGTCAGCTAAAAATATCTCATAAACTTCAGTGGGAATTCTGGCATTCCCACTAGCCTTTGCACTAGCCATACTTTTTAGCATTTCAGCCAGTTCTATAGGCTCAATCGACTTATTCAAAGCTTCTATATTGTCCCTAGTGATTTGTGATAGCTAGAAAGAGACAAAATTGTTTACTAACTCTTGTGGGTCTATTACCTGTACATCAGCATAGATTTGTTTAAAATGGCAAATACATATTTCTGCTGCCCTATCTTTATCTTCCACCATAGTTCCAGTGCTAGATTCTCTAATTTGTGTGATTTTTTGTGCCTGTTCTTCTGTATTTTGGCAGTATATGCTAGATATTTACCTATATGCTGGCCTTCTTTATACACTTTCTGTTGGTAAGCCTTACTCTCTGCAATATCTTCTAAAAATAAGAACAAATTCTTAGTTGGTCTTAAGCCCTCATCAATTCTTGCTGTAGTGCCTTATCACAATGACCTCTTAACATCGCACAGTTGAGTTTGTTCCTAACCTGTTCTAATGTGTTTTGCAACATTTCTATCTTCTGCACCCTCTGCTTGGATGTCCTATCTTTGTAAGAAATAGCCTGGCCCGAAAGGAGGCCTGAAAGTCTTTCCACATGGTGTGCACACAATCCTATCACTAGACGGTACCATGCAGGCTTGCTAATAGGAGAAATGTACACCGACGGGTTGTACGCGCCATCATTCACCCATATCCTCGGTCACGCTTAGTACGGACAAAGACAAGGACTCTGTATACGGGAGTGACCTCGATTTTCCTGGCGCAATACACAGACCCCATCTTCAGAACCCATATGACCAGCTAATCGGGTGGCATAATTTTGCGCCTCTCTTTTGGATTAAAGCTTTCTTTCATCCCTAATATCAATTGTACAGACAGATTCAAAATTCCAACCAGTCAAATATCATCTTTAAGACTATATGCCAAACTTCCAGTCATAAGGATTCATACCAAACATGGCTTCCTGATGAAGACTCAAAGCCAAAACGTGCATAGGACACAACGCATTCTAGCCATGACCAATATGAATGTCCTTCTCAACTGAAATAGATGCCTTACCCTATTTGGTGATCATAAATATTTAACGAATTATAAAATAATCCATATGAAAAAAAGTCCTAAATACTCCTAGCATTGACTAGAGGCCACTTGTAATGAAAATAATGGACACACTTTGCTTTGCCTAAAGTATAACAAATGCTTAAACATTTTGTATCAAATGTGTATCAAATGTATGACAAGATAGGCAGCGGATGAATGTGGCAGTATCCCTGAATAAGGATCTAGTAAAAACCATTACAGAAATATATCAATCTATTGGTATGCATTGAATTATATGAGATTTTTTGTATGTGTATATATTGTATTGGTATTGACGTTTTACAAAAAAGATAAAGAAACACATTTTGAATAAATATATATATGTTTTGATAACAATCAGCATCATATTAATGATATATTAATATTGAAATTCTCAAGGTCCACTTTGCATTAATTTCCTAAAGATGTTTGCACACATCTTAAAGTCTTCCCACACCATAAAAATTGGGGCAGTGTTTATATTATCCTTAACAAACAGCTGTATAAAATTACGCATTTCTTCAATCCATATTTGGTCCATAAGTGGAGGTTTATCAAACTGCCATCTGGCATTCCTTTTTTGAGGTATTCCTAATATTATGACTAAGAAGACTATAGAGTGATCCGAAAAAGAGTTCATAATAATCTCTGACCCTCCTCTTTCTAATAGCCTATCCACCAAATAAAATTCCAATTGTGAAGCTGTTTCAAACCTTGCAGAGTAGCACATAAACTGGGAAAGGACCAGGTGTTCAACTCACCATAGATCTATTAGGGCAAAATCATCCTTTATAATCTTAATAAATGTTGAAGTTTTTGGTTTTAGTTGTTGCCTAGTCTTATTTGAAGTATCTACTCCTCGATCTTGTATAACATCAACATTTTCACCCATAACTATGGGACCATCTGCATTTATAAACAGATCAGAAATCAGCTCTAAAGCTTTAATATCACCAAAAATTGAACCATAATAGTTAAAAAAAAAAGTAAGAAGGACCCCTGATGCTTTGACCTCAATCCAGATCCATCTCGCTTCTCCATACCGGATCACTTCCCTCACCTTCCAGTCCAACATAGTTATAAAACAAAATAACAACTCATTGAACTGCCTTATTTGCTGAAGTAAAGTAGGCTTTTGAATATTTCATTGGAAACAACAGTTTTGGAGTGTTGGATTTAAAATGCAATTCCTGTAAAAATAGTACCTCCGCGGAAAAAGATCTCTACCATTTAGACACAGTGCTCCACGTTTATGTGCATTTAAAAGGTCATTTACAGTACAAGAGATTATTATCCTTTGTGACATTCCTTCATTTTAGTCTTATGCCCACAGCTTGTATAAACATTTTTTTGTTCTTTTTAATATAACCTTACTGCCATTTATTTGGTGAACTTAATCCTTATCCCTATTTTCCACTGTTCCCATCTCTCTCCTATTCTGCTCATGCTCTTAAATATCACCCATCCACAACCTTCCCAAATCTTGCTCTTTTTGTAATGCACAGCTCCCTTCCGTCTCACTTTTCCAACCCCCCACCATTGACCAATCCGAAGAAGGGAATGGACTTTAACTCCCTTCTTCAGCCTACTCAGAATTGTGGCTCCTTGACCTGGCACCTATACACGCCCTTTAGTGTCCACCCCCTTAGTATTTTATGGATGTCTATTTCCGACATCTAGAAACAGATATAAAGTGCTAAAGGGTTCACGAAAGTGTTATTTTAACAAAGTGACTAATGTTTGACAACTCCCTGTGGCTTACACACACTTTTAACCACCACGAGCTGCATAGTGCCAGTTGACGTATTGCCACAGTGGATCTCAAGATTGCTCTGAATTCCTGGGATAGGCATACAAAAGCACTCTTATGTCTGAAAATAATATCATAACAAAATGCTTGGTCTATAGTTACCATGAATAAAGGAATAGCCTCCCGTCCCATACAACATAGAGGAGCGGCGAGAGAGAGCCTGCATGATTCGCTGCTAAGTACGTCTGAGCTCCACTCTTTTGCTAGAGGTTCCGTGCACGAGATTGAACCACCAAAGCAGCTTCCGGGTCAGAGACTCCTTAGCTGGTGCCGGGGACATGATGCTGCGGAGCACTGCAGTGCATTCCTGATTTTTCTTCACCACAGCAAATATTCGGCAGATACATGAATAGCTCTCGACATTCCTTTGATCTACATGAAGGTTGCCCAACAGAACGCAGATAGGAGGGAGCCGCCAGGTGCCTCACTGAGGTAAGGGGGTCTCTTGTGGTCGAGGAGTCATCCAGGTAAATCAGCCCTGACTAGTAGAGGGTCCCTGAGCAGGCTTTCTATCCCTACGAATCCCTCTTTGCTGCTTTTACCATACAACAGAAGTTGAAGGCCTTTTTCTTTGCCTCTTCTCTCTCTAATGCCACAAACACTGTCAGCACCCACCACAGCGCACAGATTCTGGGTCAACATCTTTGAATAAGCACGTTACAGCACAAGTGAGCTGGGCCAACACCTGATATTTTCTACTCATAGGGGATAGAAGGAAAGAATAACCGTTCGTATTTTTGATGGACAAAATCATACAACAAATGGCTCTGAGGGGAGCAGGAGTGGAAGCCCTGGCATTGAGTCCTCTATCAGTAAACCAAAGGGCGAAGAGGAAAGCAATGCAAACGGGCATTTGTTGCAGTAAGGAGGGAGAAAAATTCTGCAAAAAAAAGGTTGTGCAGCAGATAAATAGATGGAGCAGCTATCTCCAGTTTTCTCGGCCAGTAGATTATCTCCCCCTATGTTGACCTTATCGAGGTCTCCCCTAGAAATAGCTGCCACTGGTAGGAGTTCAATGACAGAATTGGTGTCGGTATCTGATGTAGAGAATATGGAGAATACAGTGAGGAAGGAAGATCCAAATGCCAGTATTAACCCTCAACAACCCAATAGTAGTAAAAGTGTGGTAATGGATATACCTAGTGGAGCTGAGGAGGAAAAAATGGTTGATAAAGGTCACAAGGATTACCCATTGTTTTAAAAAAACTGTAAACCAACATTGGAGAGATTAACAAGTCAGACAGAGAGATGGGACACAGTTGGAGTATCATCATCAAGCGCCCTTGCCCTGCAACTGGTACCAAATTTGATGGATAATGTATCTGCGTTAAATGTTGGTCCAACGGCGGAAATTGCCGAATTGGGGGTACAGGAGGTTTCAGATGCACTCCCCCAAGCTACAGCTGCATCAGAGCCTGTGAGTTTGGCGCAGGATGGGTCACCAGAACTTCAAAGACCCCAGGAGGCAGAGAATTCTAATGGTATAAGAAGACAAGAACAACAGGAAAGCAATGATTTACAGATTGAAACATCTAATTTTAGTCAACCCTCGATATATCAGGTCAGCAGTTCTTTGAAACTATCTTAGCTGAGATCCGAGAGTGCAAAAGTTCGCAGACACAGGAAATTGCCACAGTTCACCAATGACTGGATGAAATCGAGGGTATGGTGCAACAAATTCCGGCATGAATTAATAAACTTGAGCAGCGAGTATCAGGTATGGAAGATCCTTCTTCGAGCTGGGACAATGATATTGCTACTCTTGAGATAAAAACTACAGACTTCACAATTGAAAGTTGATAAAATGGAGAAATATGCAAGATGATCTAATTTGCGTTTTATAGGGATTCTGGAGGAAATTAAACATATAAATGGCCGGCTAACCCCATGTTATACATGGGGTTGTTCTTTTTAATATAACCTTACTGCCATTTATTTGGTGAACTTAATCCTTATCCCTATTTTCCACTGTTCCCATCTCTCTCCTATTCTGCTCATGCTCTTAAATATCACCCATCCACAACCTTCCCAAATCTTGCTCTTTTTGTAATGCACAGCTCCCTTCCGTCTCACTTTTCCAACCCCCGCCATTAACCAATCCGAAGAAGGGAATGGACTTTAACTCCCTTCTTCAGCCTACTCAGAATTGTGGCTCCTTGACCTGGCACCTATACACGCCCTTTAGTGTCCACCCCCTTAGTATTTTATGGATGTCTATTTCCGACATCTAGAAACAGATATAAAGTGCTAAAGGGTTCACGAAAGTGTTATTTTAACAAAGTGACTAATGTTTGACAACTCCCTGTGGCTTACACACACTTTTAACCACCACGAGCTGCATAGTGCCAGTTGACGTATTGCCACAGTGGATCTCAAGATTGCTCTGAATTTCTGGGATAGGCATACAAAAGCACTCTTATGTCTGAAAATAATATCATAACAAAATGCTTGGTCTATAGTTACCATGAATAAAGGAATAGCCTCCCGTCCCATACAACATAGAGGAGCGGCGAGAGAGAGCCTGCATGATTCGCTGCTAAGCACGTCTGACCTCCACTCTTTTGCTAGAGGTTCCGTGCACGAGATTGAACCACCAAAGCAGCTTCCGGGTCAGAGACTCCTTAGCTGGTGCCGGGGACATGATGCTGCGGAGCACTGCAGTGCATTCCTGATTTTTCTTCGCCACAGCAAATATTCGGCAGATACATGAATAGCTCTCGACATTCCTTTGATCTACATGAAGGTTGCCCAACAGAACGCAGATAGGAGGGAGCCGCCAGGTGCCTCACTGAGGTAAGGGGGTCTCTTGTGGTCGAGGAGTCATCCAGGTAAATCAGCCCTGACTAGTAGAGGGTCCCTGAGCAGGCTTTCTATCCCTACGAATCCCTCTTTGCTGCTTTTACCATACAACAGAAGTTGAAGGCCTTTTTCTTTGCCTCTTCTCTCTCTAATGCCACAAACACTGCCAGCACCCACCACAGCGCACAGATTCTGGGTCAACATCTTTGAATAAGCACGTTACAGCACAAGTGAGCTGGGCCAACACCTGATATTTTCTACTCATAGGGGATAGAAGGAAAGAATAACCGTTCGTATTTTTGATGGACAAAATCATACAACAAATGGCTCTGAGGGGAGCAGGAGTGGAAGCCCTGGCATTGAGTCCTCTATCAGTAAACCAAAGGGCGAAGAGGAAAGCCATGCAAACGGGCATTTGTTGCAGTAAGGAGGGAGAAAAATTCTGCAAAAAAAAGGTTGTGCAGCAGATAAATAGATGGAGCAGCTATCTCCAGTTTTCTCGGCCAGTAGATTATCTCCCCCTATGTTGACCTTATCGAGGTCTCCCCTAGAAATAGCTGCCACTGGTAGGAGTTCAATGACAGAATTGGTGTCGGTATCTGATGTAGAGAATATGGAGAATACAGTGAGGAAGGAAGATCCAAATGCCAGTATTAACCCTCAACAACCCAATAGTAGTAAAAGTGTGGTAATGGATATACCTAGTGGAGCTGAGGAGGGAAAAATGGTTGATAAAGGTCACAAGGATTACCCATTGTTTTAAAAAAACTGTAAACCAACATTGGAGAGATTAACAAGTCAGACAGAGAGATGGGACACAGTTGGAGTATCATCATCAAGCGCCCTTGCCCTGCAACTGGTACCAAATTTGATGGATAATGTATCTGCGTTAAATGTTGGTCCAACGGCGGAAATTGCCGAATTGGGGGTACAGGAGGTTTCAGATGCACTCCCCCAAGCTACAGCTGCATCAGAGCCTGTGAGTTTGGCGCAGGATGGGTCACCAGAACTTCAAAGACCCCAGGAGGCAGAGAATTCTAATGGTATAAGAAGACAAGAACAACAGGAAAGCAATGATTTACAGATTGAAACATCTAATTTTAGTCAACCCTCGATATATCAGGTCAGCAGTTCTTTGAAACTATCTTAGCTGAGATCCGAGAGTGCAAAAGTTCGCAGACACAGGAAATTGCCACAGTTCACCAATGACTGGATGAAATCGAGGGTATGGTGCAACAAATTCCGGCATGAATTAAAAAACTTGAGCAGCGAGTATCAGGTATGGAAGATCCTTCTTCGAGCTGGGACAATGATATTGCTACTCTTGAGATAAAAACTACAGACTTCACAATTGAAAGTTGATAAAATGGAGAAATATGCAAGATGATCTAATTTGCGTTTTATAGGGATTCTGGAGGAAATTAAACATATAAATGGCCGGCTAACCCCATGTTATACATGGAAACAATGATTAAAGAGCATATTCTGGAGCACTTACCAGAAGATCTTGCCATAAACAGGGCGTACAGGGTTCCAGCACAATGTTCAGCAGGTCCCAAGTACTCAAGGACCATGATCGCAGATTTTTCGGATTTTCATATAAGAAAAGCCATTTTAAGTAAGGCAAATCAGAAAAAATTATATCTTGCTAACTGATGGATGAAGAGTGAGAGCACTGGCGGTTCAACAGCGAAGGGATTTTGTAGAGCTGATTGGTCAATTTAAGAATGCAGGAGCACATGCGTCCATTATTCAACAGTCCAAACTGAAAGTTTTATTTAAAGGTCAATTCTATCTTTGTGTTACTCTGGGGGAAGCTCAGGATGTGTTACAGAGGGTGGTTCAAGTAAGCAAAGGATCGTGCCAACCAGGGGTAGACCACTGGGGGGAAAAACTTTCATAGTCTGCCATGTCTAAAATCTGTGAACTTTGCACTTTTGTATACAGGTACTTTTTCTAGGCACTCTAGCACTTTCTACGACCCAAATTGGGTCATCTTGTTAAAGTAGCACTTTAGGACCAGCTTGTATAATCTTGCAGGTTTGTAATCTGTTATATTTAGACTCTAGGAACCTTGCACTTTTTGATAGGTGCAGTTTTGTTGGCATGCTAGCACTTTCTACATACTCAAACTGAGGTATTCTGATAAAATAGCTCTTTAGGAATATTTTATATATTCAAAGTGGGTTTTATTCTGTGAAAGGGAAACTGCAGAAATGTGTTCAGCATGTATCAATTTGCTAAATTAGCATTTAGGAATATTTTTGATTATTTTAAGTCTCTGTGACGTAATAGTGGGGATAACACTGTGGAGAGAGTAAGTTATCAAACATCATTAATAGAATACGTTTGGTAAAACTAGGTCCTATGTATTTCTGTAGTAAATGCCACCCTTTGCCATGACAATTTCCTGGGAAGAGTGGCATATTTTTGTTTCAGAATGCACATCTCTTCAAAAATCAAAATGGAGAAAATCTCTTCATGGAGTTCAGATCTGGATAAGCCAACCCACAGATGGGGCCAACTTTTTTCCACACTCCCCTTCCAGCCCCTCTCTCAATCAATTTTTCCGTGACTGGGGATCAAGGGAGAGGGGGCTGGCCTGGGTCCTGTGACATCTGCGATTCTAACTTTGAGTTTCACTTTATTTCCCCAGCCCCCTTCCTGCCCCTAGCTTGTCCAGGAATCAAATCTCCTCCCACCAAATGGCTGTATTGTTTCAGCCCCAGGCATCTTCCCACCTAATGAGGGAGCATCTTGGCTCAGGCTGTCAGGGGCTGGCCAATCTGAAGAGGCTGTAACAGGGCTATTTTAGGTAGCTTCAGGATAGTAAATTCTAAAATTATTTTCCTGCAATATTTATGATAATCTGACCCTGGCAAGGTGTTGGATTTATTGCAATTAATATTTTGATACTTTGAATCATGCCGATCCCTTTAGCAGCGATCCGGCTACACTGAAAATAATCTTTGGAGGCCAAACAAGATTCTTCACGTCGGAAATCAAGGCGAAGGAATATTTAGATAGCCTGAATTAAGTATAGATTTTTGGAGAGGGGGAGAGAAGGAGAGAAGGAGAGAAGGAGGGGGACAGAACTGTTATATCGTCTTTATGTGTATACATATAATTCTTATTCCTGCTTGATATCTCTATTGTCCTTCATACCTCTTATTTTTTTTCCCTCGTCTTATTTCTTCCTATCTTTTTGTTTTGTTTTTCTTTTTTTGGAGGGATAAAGAGAAGAAAGGTTTTTAGACTTGTATATGAAAAAGCTCGCTTGGCAGAATAAAACATAGATATACGATATGACATGTTAGAATAAGTAAGATGGTTTGTTCTCCCTTTTTCTTTTTCTCATTCTTCCTTTTTTTTCCGCATAGTATTTTTTCTCTCTTTACATTGTTTTGATATTGTTCATGGAGTCTTATTGCCCTTTATCAGGTGTGAGGGGGGAGTGGTGTGGGGGGGTTCCAGAAGGGGAGGGAGGGGAGGGGGGAGCAAAAAAGAAATACAAAGAGCAAGCTTAAATATACAAAGTATACATCAAAATCTGTAATAAGAGATGTACAAGTAAACCCAAATAAATTTGGGAATTGGAAACTACGGCCATACCTACACAGGGGAAAAATTACCTATAATATTATTATAAAGTTTGTTTGCTGAAAATATACGATGGGGAAGTTAAAATTAAGTTCCTGGAATATTGCAGGGCTCAATGATAGGGGTACAAGGGACCAACTCTATCAAATAATCCGCCAGGGTTCTTATGACGTGCTTTTCTTACAGGAGACCCACATCTCGGTGGGTGACAAGGATTTGCTAAATATACCTGGTTATAATGTTCTGGCCCTAACATCACAAACGTCTAAGACACGAGGGGTCGCTAGTTTAGCAAAAATGTTTTTGGGCCAACCCAGGCGTAGACTAGCTGATCCCCTGGGTAGGTGGGCCATAGTTCAACTTGACATAGGCATTACCATCTGCTCACTGTATGGATCAAATCAAGACGACCCTCAGATATTTCAAGATCTTGAGCTGGAACTGGCATCCTGGGCAGGTTCACTAGTTGTCTGTGGGGATTTTAATATAGCTCTGGGCCCTACACAGGACAGCCAAGCACAGCAGACGTATAATGGGCGTAAGCCCAAAGTTTATAGGGCAGTAAATCAACTTATGGATAGTTACAATTTAATGGACATACGGAATCTGAAAAATAGAAATGATCCTGGATATACTTATTTCTCCTTTCCCCACAATAAATATGTCTGGATCGATTATATAATGACACCTATAGAAAATGCTACAAATGTAGAGATAACTAAAGCTTTAAGTGGGGAGACCATTGCCTTTGTGGCTAAATGTAAGAAAGATCAAAATAGACTAAATGATCGACTTAACTCTGAATTAGTAAATTTAGGAGGAGGGCGAGAACACTCTGTGTAAAATACTAGTTCTTAAAACAGAGATTAACAGCGGCCTGACTCAAAAAGCAGCTGAAACTTTCCAGGTAAACCAAAATAATATTTACGAAAATGGGGAGAGGGTGGGGAAACAACTTGCCCTGCATACACGGCAGAAACAATCTTATAATATGATACAATCTATCGACTTTGATGCGCAGAAACATACGTCACCTATAGGTATTTTAGATACTTTCCAACGCTATTACCAAAGGCTTTATCAAAAAGAAGACCAAGTCGTGGCAAGTGACATAAAAGACTTTTTAAGGGAAGGGCTCTCTGACTCAGATCCAGTTAGAACGATTGATGAACTAACTCGGGAAGATCAGGAAAAAGAAATCTCAGTTTACTGAGCTTGAATTAGCACTCTCAGAGTTGGCCAACGGAAAAGAAGCAGGTCCAGATAAAATCCCCTTGGATCTTTACAAAGTACTTGGAAAGCAAATCATACCTTATTTATTAGATCTGTTCCTTGGGGTGCAATGGAGTGGCGTCCCTCCTGAATCATGGAGATACACAAACATAGCCATTTTTCCTAAAAAGGGGAAACCTCCTGAGTTGCCGTCTTCATATCGGCCCATTTCCTTGATAAACTCCGACTCAAAGCTCTATGCCAAGATTCTCGCTAACCGGCTTAGCAGGGTTGTCGAACATCTGGTCTCCCTGTGGCAGCATGGCTTCATCCCCGGAAAGGGTACTACAGATCGCACCCGTAGAGCCATCTCTCTTTTTGACATCATGGGAGTGACGGGGGGCCAGATGTCGATGATCCTGCTTGACGCCGAGAAGGCTTTTGATCGAGTCTCTTGGCAGTTCTTATGGGGAGGTTTGGAATTAAACAACTTGGGGCCGGCTTCGCCAAATCCATCAAGGCATTATATGCGGACCCTAAGGCTAAACTCACCGTGAGGGGCATTGAATCAGAGTTTATCAATATTCAAAGGGGCACGAGACAAGGGTGTCTGTGCTCGCCAATTTTATTAGCTCTTTACATCAACCCATTAATCTTAAAACTGCTTAAATCTAACTTAATAGAGCCCGTGACAGTTGGCATATTTCATACTAAAATACTAGCCTATGCCAATGATGTGGCGGTATTAACATCCAACCCTGCTGAGGCAATTCGGGAGATTGAACAAATTACCCAGACCTTTGATTTCTACTCAGGGTATTCCCTGAATGGGGACAAGACAATGGTCTTATGCACAGAAAATATCCTAATTGAAAGCCCGTATAGGGTCAACCAAGCCACATATCTTGGAGTCTGTATATCTCCTAAGGTGAAGGAAATTAACCAACTTAATTACGATCCCTTGATTAAGAAAATTAAAAAGGATCTCATAAGGGTAAATAACCTTCATTTATCAATCCTAGGCAGGGGGAACTACCTTAAAATGAATATTTTCCCGAAAATATTATACTTATTTCGAGCAATTCCGCTGATGGTCGAGGATAATATTATTAAAATCATAGATTCCTGTATGTCTAAATTTGTGTGGAACTATGGAAAAATCAGGAGGGCGATGCCATATCTGGCACTACCACAGCATAGGGGAGGGTTAGCTATTCCAAATATGACGCTATATCTCTGGGCAACTCTTCTTCAGGGGATAAAGCCAGAGGGCTGTTATTAAGACAATTAGAACCCTCGTACTTTAAAAAAACAAATTTAAGATTATTATTGATGAATGGAATATTTGGAAACACTCTTCCAAACACCTAGCAATACCGAAATATACCAAGTATACCCCTTTTGTACCACTTTTGGCCGCCATAAGTGTGGCAGGGTATGCTCAGACGTGAGTCCCTTGCTCACTTTGCCACTGGATTCAAGCAAGCCAGGATGAAGACGGATGGAATGCCAGAAACCGGTCCTCGGAAGCTTGTTTCCGGTCCAGGGCAGACATGGCTTGGTAGTTCGGGCTGGACTGTTTCCATGAGGCACAGGGTCAGACTGATTTGCATATAGTCATGTCTGAACTGGGGTGGCAGAGTTGGCTAAAGAACGGTGATGGATTAAACCCAGATCTTTTGACTGGGTGTGAGTGTTTGATTGATTCAGATGCTCCGTCCATCACCACCCCCTTTTGTACCGCTATATTATACACCAGCAAAGTTATATACCTGGGGCCAAAGACTAAACGATCACTGTCCAAGGTGTGGCATGGGCCCAGCGAATCTTATACATATGTTTGCAGATTGTCCTAAATTAGATCTAATTAAAAAAATGATCTCCGACTACTGGGCAGAAATCTTTGGGCATAAATTAAGAACTTCGCCAACACTGTATGTATTAGGCCATGATAACATTCTGGGTTATAGCAAGGAGGAAGAAATGTCTGTACTCTTAGTTATGGCAGTGTTTCGGATCATATTGGCTGCCCGTTGGAAAGAACCAGACGCACCTACCTTCCAAATGTGGTTAGCTCGGTTTTTGGGGATTTATAAACAAGAGACAGCTATTTATGAAGCTAGAGGGAAAAAATCTAGAATTTATGGGGCCCAGATTTGGGCTCCGATTACTGTCTGGTACAATGATAAAAGAAATCCCTAAATGCCACGTGCAATAGGATTATGAATTCTACACTCTTATTGTGATTTTTACTTCTGTTTTTTTTCTACAAATTTCGCATAACACGAGATCATGACGCTATAAGCTTTGATGTATTACCTGGACGTTAATAATGTATGCTATTTGTAATATATGAATATGGATTTTTTCAGTATTAATTTGAACTTGCTCAAAGAAATTAAAAAAAAAAAAAAAAAAAAGATTTTGAGCATGAAGTTTGAGGTTACAGCATGACCTAAAGGCTTCTAGTTATATGGAACTCTGCTCAGGTGTAGCTTCCAGCCTTGCCTTACTGGAGATTTTTAACTTGTGAAAAAGTTTCTCATTAGAAAGATAAAAACTGTTGATCAGGATGTAGCGTGGACCATTGTCCACCTGGCTTCATCTCTGGTTAGCCACAAAAGGTTCCTACGTCTTGGTCCTCCATGTAGTTTATTAGGGTACACAAAACCCCCCTACCTGTCTTTTCTCAATAATTGGCGGCCAAAAATAGTTTTTAGAACATTGTCAACTGCACCCCTTTGCATAACATTGCATTGTTCATTCTGAGGATTTTTATGGATGCATGGAATACATGGATACACAAGTTTTTACCATGACATCTGTCCTTGTGTTCTGTTCATTTACTCACATTCCATTTTTCAATCACCTCTCTTAAGAAATCAAAAAATGTTCTTGAAAAGGGTATGCATAATGGCAGGTGAGCAGTTAAGGTTTACCACATATTTACATTGCACACACGGTATGATGATTGCAATCAATATTGCAAAAATACATATAATATTCACAAACATCTCATATACAGAAAACATTACCACAAAGACGCACTATCTCTCTAAAACCATGGAAATCATATGATTTGGAGAGACCAATAGCCGTCTACTGTGGGTGATATAACTGAAGCACTCTAAATAAATCCTGGCACCAGCCAGAACTCAAGCAAAGGGAGCCAAAGGGGACTACCCCTTTGAGAATAAGGAATGGGGAAAATGATGAAGAAACAAGAGGACTACAAGGAAATGCATGTTATGTCTCATGTCCCCATAGAAGGCAACAAAAGAAGGACTCATGAAAATCAAATTATCTTCATGCATTTAAGTGCAGTGCAATGGAAGCAATGCCACTGCCTACTTTAGAGCTGTTCCAAGCATCAATGGGCCAACTGAAAATAATACAACAGCCAGAAATTCCCAACAAAGAACCACTCCATTGCATGCACAAATGGCACAGATTGCTGCAATTGACACAAAGGACAGTACCACAGTGAATGCCAAGAGTAATACTAATTCTATGACCGTAACCTACAACCAAAAGTCAGCTAGAAGATCCTCAGAAAGAGTCAAATGTGAGGCAGGAATTTAACTAAACTAAAAACATCACTCCTAGCAAAGAAATGAAGTGCGAAGATACATAACGCTACTGTATGAGTCTGGAAACACCAGGAAGCCGTACAGAAATCCACAAGGGTTGCCACCCTCAGGCATTTGTGTACCCAAGAGTACAATTTCATTGCGCCTTTACTCAAGTTCAGACACTGCCAAATTAGAGTGCTACAAAAACCCATACCTATTGAAAAATGGGCTATAATGTCAGAGACATTGACTGCACGGCAGATTTCCAGCAATATGACAGAATGCACAGACATCCTGGCATCCAGTCTCCCAATGAATTAAATTGCATGAGTATTTGGGTTTGACACAGATAAGCACAGGTGAATGATACATTTTAGCCTGGTCACTCTCCAGGGATTCCTTGCCTAGACTAAGCATATTTGAAAGCCTTTTTCTAAATGATAAGAAAGAATTTGCCAGAGGCTTCTGGATAAGAACTTCCAAAAGACCAGCCATTGATAAGAGAACTATTTTATGCCTTGGTACCTGGGGTATAATCAGATTATAATCAGCGATAGATGGAAACTCTCTGAGGCAAATATTTTGTTACCTAATCTCTGTGAGCATTTATAGACTAAGTAATCAATGTTAGATAAAACATCTAGATTGAGTGGCATGATCTCTTCTGCTTAGTCCAGAGCACAGCAAAAAGCAGTGTTCTCGTTCTTTGAGGGCGATGAATCTCAAAGGCGAAGAACGAATAACTTTTTACAGGCGCACCTGTCAGTTTGGGCCAGCAGATTTTCCTTGGCACTCACGCAAGCACAGGTAGAACTAATTTACCAACTTGAGTTGAAAAAAAAGACTTTTGAGTTGAAAAAAAATACTTTTCTGGCATACTCATCACCACTGACCTGGAGTTAGTGCATATTGGGTAATGGTCAGTCTTGTCAGAAGCAACAGGAATACAGTTTATTCATTTTTGGGTTATTGGATTATCTTTCTCTGAAAGATGCACACCACCAAGAAATACACACTGTAATTTTAAAAAGCTTCATTAATATGTTAAAGCCTTGCTTTAGTGCAGAGTATACGAAACATGTAATTTGAAATATAAGCATTAAGGTAATTAAACTACATGCTAATATATGCAAAAAAGAATGGCAACTTAGTTGCAAAATACATGGCGAGTCAATATTTAGAGGAAATTAATGTTAATCTCTTCTCTTCTAGCCCTAGCTAATGCTTCCTCTTGTCCAAAGTAGCTTTGCTAAATGCTCCACAACTCACATGCCTGCTCATAATTCAGTGTGTTCTCAATCTGCAGCCTTTTATAAAAAAAAGCAAGGTCAATCTTCGTTCATGTTAAGTCACTATTCTTTGGAGAAACAGACAGCTGGCATCGTGTGACCTTGACACAAACTACTGTGGGACACATGTTCCCTCGGGAATGCTCGAAGTTTCGCTCTACCCAAAAAGCCTAATCGAGTCTTGTGATTTCTGATGTAAGGTGTGAACGAAAACGTGTGACTTCTCTTTAACATTTCCGTAGGAATACTGTGTTTTTTTAAAGCATTTTAATAAATTAATATATAAGATAGCACTGTTACACTGTGAATACATGTAAACAGAATGGTCAAGAAAATATGTATTTTAGAACAGAAATGATGGTAAAAAGAATTCAATAGATGTATGCTTTCAGAAGGCTCAACAGCAAAAGTAAGGCAAGGCACATGACAAATCAGGATAGTTAGATCAGCAATACTAGAGAATATGTATACATTCATTCATCTACAGATTCGTCATATACATGATTATATATCAATGTGTACTGATAAATGATCAAAGAAGGCATTAGCCATGAACCTAATTAGACGATGCAGCATGGCACAAAGGTAAAACATTTAAAAAGGAGCAAAACAGCAAAAAAAGATGGCTACACAATGGCCAACAGCAGCTACTATTTTCCTTCTCATCTTTAACTGAGTCCATGTCATTCTGAAATCGATGGCTTATCAAAAATCAAGACTTCCAGGTCTGCAGAGGAATCCAAGGCTATGAAAAAGGCTTTGTAACAAATCATGAAAAAGCAGGAAAAACATAAGATGGGGTACATTGTGGGAGTCGCGCGAGCGCGTCGACAAGATGGCCGCCGCCACTGGAGCTCCGTAATTTCGTCAGCCTAATGAGCTGAATAACGACGATTTTGCCACAAGGTTTGCTCAATTATCGCAGCGCTTGCCTCCTATGCCGGCCCCCTACCTGCTTTGTGAATTTTGGGCGTTTTCATCGTGTGGGGATCCCTTTGTCTGCCTCCTGGCTCCTCTCCCCTGCCTCTGCTCCGATTCTACCGATTGCCTCAGCACAGGGGGCGGTGCATTTCTGAAGAAAGGGCCTGGCTTGGGCCTAGCCACTCCCACGGCTCACCTTAACTCCTGCACTGCCTTTCACTCAAGTACTTTTGGAGCTTTTAATACCCTTTTCCCTCATATTTATTAAATTTTGAGGTGGATTTGGTTTTATACATTTTTCTGATGCAAAAAGTTGTTTTTCCTCCTCAAGATGGATAACAAAAATTCTAATATCAACAAAAGGAAGCAGCAGGTGTCTCCTCCCCCAAAAAAATCTACGGTTGTTGAAACTTCTGAACCTTCACTTACTCTGATACTGGAAGAAATTAAAGCACTGCGCATGAATACTGATACTATTGCAAACGAAGTGAAAAATGTTCGCAAAAATGTTCGCAAAGATATGGCGTCCATGTCCATGAAAGTTTCGGATAATACTATTAAAATTCAGGACAATAAAACCAAACTCGACGCTTTTACACCTTTGATGGCTCAGATAGTACCAATGCATAACCAATTATTGGAATTGGAGAACCGTAATAGACAATATAATCTCCGCATTTTCAATCTGCCTGAGGAAGTTGAAGGCTCCGACTGTCGCTTGTACTTGGAATCTTTGCTGCCTGGTCTTCTAAATATCAAATTTCCGGAAAAATTTGAGGTGGACAAAGCGCATAGAATTCCCTCACACAGGAATCCACGCCATACAAAACCCAAGCAAGTGATTTTCAAGGTCTTGCGTCACCATCACTTGGTCCTCATAAGGAAAGCAGCCAGAGACATTCCTTCGCTTCTGGTAAATGGCTCCAAAATATTTATCCATCAAGACTTTGCTAAAGAAACGGTTGCTATTCGCAAGGAATTTTCCTCTCTGCGTCCACAATTGAAAAGCCTTGGTTTCAAGTATGGTCTATATGACCCGTCTACAATGCGAGTTTGGAAAGACACCTTTTCAAAATCTTTTCACCGTCCTGAAGACTTAAGACTTTTTCTGGACCAACAAGCTTCGTCATCAATGGATACTCAAGCTCCTATTACCTGAACGCATTTAATTTGAGCATTCCTGGCGATTCTTCTTTCTTCATGGGCTCCAACGGTTTCTGGCCATGCTTGTGGAATGGGTGTGCGTCTCTGTGTCCTTATTTATGTGCCCTCTTTGTAATTTTTCTTCCTTTTCTGTTTCTTCCTTTTGTGTCTTTCCCTACCTTCTCTGGCTTTCTACATAGAGTTACTTTTTTTCCATGGCTGTTCTCCCTCTTCTCTTCCTTTAACTCCTCTTTTCATCCTCATTTTACTTCTTCATGGCTACTACTCATGATGTTAAAATTGTTTCTCTTAATGTTAAAGGTCTGCGACATCCAGTTAAAAGAACGAAAATTTTAGACTACTTGGGTGCTTCTAAAGCTGATATATGTTTTCTTCAAGAAACACATGTTGATGATAACATTTTACAATATATGAAAAAAAAGTGGGTAGACACTATAGTTTCATCACCTGCCCTTGGTAAAAAAAATGGGGTTGCGATTTTCTTCGCAAAGAGATTACACTGTCAGATTATTAATAAATTCACAGATACAGAAGGTAGATTTATTGTTGTTAAAGTTAAAATTCATGACTCCACCTTCTTTTTGCTTAATATCTATGGCCCCACAGCCGATGACCCTTCGTTTTGGTCTAACTTATCTACAGAAGTTCTAAAGTTGGGACAAGTTCCTTTGATTGTTGGAGGGGATTTTAATGTAATCATTGATCCGCTACTTGACTTTCTACTACCAAGTTTAGACCCCCTAAAGTTTTTCATGCTTTTAAATCTTTCCTTAATACAACCAAACTGGCTGATGTATGGAGACTACACTTTCCCACTGAAAAATGGTTTTCTTTTTTCTCTAATCCCCATAATTCTCATTCAAGGATTGATTATTTTTTGATTTCACCTTCCCTACTTCAGTCAGCTACAAATCCTGTTATAGGCACTATAGACATTTCAGACCATGCTTTAATTTCTTTTGTCTTAAATATCTCTTCTACTTTTACTAAACAAAATAGGTGGCGTATGAACTCGAGCATTGTCCTTACTGATAAGCATAAACCTAAACTATTGCAGGCTATACAAGACTATTTTTTATTCAACCCTGAAGATTCCACATCAGTTGTCACCAGATGGGATGCATTTAAGGCCTACATTAGAGGTACCACTATCTCCATTATGGCTCATGAGAACAAACAATTTAACGCTAACATTAAACATTTGGAAAAGCAAATTGCTAAATTTGAGCGTTTGTTTATCTTTTCTAATGACCCCCAGTACAAACTTACACTTCAAAAACTCCGCTATGAATTTAATGCCATCCTTAGTCAGAGAGCAGGAGTTCAACTTTCAAAGTCAAATGCAAAATTTCGTTTTAATACCAATAGATCTGGAAAACTCCTTGCTAATTACTTACGAATTAAAAGAGATAAGACTCAGATTACCTCAATACGAGGATCTCAAGGCAAAGTGGCTATTTCTCATAATGATATTGTGCAAGAATTTCTACGTTTTTATTCTACCCTTTATAGTAAACCTGACACCTGCTCTGAATCTTTAATTGATTATTTTTTAAATAAGTGCAATTTACCCCATATTTCCTTATCAGATAGAACAGGTCTAGATTCTCCAATTACATCTGAAGAAATTTTGCTTGCCATCAAGTCACTTCCCTAGAATAAATCCCCAGGTCCGGATGGTATCCCTGCAGAATTTTACAAAGAATTCCAATCTCATCTTCTCCCTTATTTGAATACCCTTTTCTCTCACTTTAGCTCCTCTGGTACTATCTCAGGCTCTTTTACGGACGCCTTAATCATTGTTCTGCCCAAGCCTGATAAAGATCCTACCTTGGTTTCTAACTATCGCCCCATCTCCCTAATAAACCAGGATTGTAAGCTTTATGCGAAAATCCTTGCTACTAGATTAGCTCCTGTCCTCCATTCCATTATCCACCCAGATCAATCTGGTTTCATGAAAAATAGATACTCCTCTAATAACACTAGAACTCTACTACATAATATTGAACAAAGTTCTCACCTTACTTCTCCTGCAGGATTGATGGCCTTAGATGCAGAAAAAGCATTTGACAAGATTCACTGGCAATTTTTATTTAAAACTTTATTGTCTTTTGATTTTGGTGCCCCTTTTATTCGTATGATTTCTGCTTTATATTTTGCCCCTACTGCTCGTTTGTTTATTAATGGTCAAATTTCTAATCAATTTCCTCTCTTTAGAGGAACTAGGCAAGGTTGTCCCCTTTCTCCACTTATTTCTCTTAGGTATTGAACCTTTTCTTAATTATATTCGCCTTTGTGATGACATTCAGGGTATTGTGATCAATGATGTTACTGTTAAAACTTTAGCCTATGCAGATGATGTTTTATTATTTATTAATAACCCTCTTTCTTCTGTTCCTTCCCTATTAGACATTATTGCTCAATACTCTATAGTTTCAGGTTACAAATTAAATGTAAGCAAGACTGAATTTTTTCCTTTAAATATGTTTTGTACCTCAGAGATGCTCCCGAACACAGATATTCTCTGGCAAACAACCAAAATTAAGTATTTGGGTATTCTATTTACTTCATCGCTGCCAGCTAAATTAAAACTTAACTCTGATTTCATTATTGACTATATTAAAAACAAAACGTCCAAGTGGTCTGCTCTTCATCTCACTTGGTGGGGAAGAATGGAATCTATAAAAATGAACATAGCGCCTAAAGTTTTTTATTCTTTAGCTATGATCCCCACCCAATTTCCTCTCAGTTTTTATAAAACTGTTGACACACTCTTATCTAAATTCCTTTGGTCTAACAAAGTCCCTCGTATTGCTTACAAAAAGTTAAAAATTCCTAAGTCCCAGGCTGGTTTTTCCCTGCCAGACTTTCACCTATACCATAAAGCTTTTATCTTAAAACAGAGTACCCTTTGGTTTAATACTTCACATATGGTAAAACCTCCAATTTGGTTGGATATTGAAGCATCCATTGTGCGGCCCTTTTCTTTACCTTCATTGATGTCAATGTCATCCACAGCGAAGGTTGTTCATCTTTCCTCTATCATTAAGTCCTCCAGATTGATAATTAATGATTTAGATGCTAATTTTGAATTACCCCTACTCTCCACAGTCCACTTGTCTTTATGGCACAGTGCACTACTTAAATTGAACAGAAACATTACCTTCTGGTCCTCTTGGATTTCAAGAGGAATTTTATATCTTAAGGATGTATTTAATGGTAATGCTTTTATTCCTTTTGAACAGCTACAGTTAAAGTTTGGTATCCCAGCTACTGACCTTTTAAAATATCAGTTTTTGTGTAACTCTATTTTGGATTCCTTCCCCAATGGTATTCCCTCTTCCACCACAAATGACCTATTAATTTACCTCACAGCTGCAACATCATCCCCTAAGGCTGTCTCTGTTTTTTATAAAAAACTTTCCTCCTCACAGGGCTCCAATGTTCATATTATTTCGTCATTTTGGAACAATGAACTTTCCATCTCCCTGTCAGATGACTCATGGTCCTCTATATGGCTTGACAGTATCTCTGGCTGGCTCCCAGTGTCCCTTTATCAAACCAATGCTTATATTTTATTTAACACTTTATGGACTCCATCACGTCTATTCCGTGCAAAACTGTTACTTTCTGATGTTTGTTGGCACTGCAACGCTAGCCCTGGTTCACTTCGCCATATGTTATTTGAGTGTCCAGTTATTATGAAATTTTGGTTGGAAGTATGGAGTGTAATGAAGAAAATTTTACCTTTACAAGATGATATTTCCTTTAATTTATTAATTTGCAAATCGATTGCCCTAACTTATCCCCTTTCTGAGTCAGAGGCAAAATTGTTTAATTTTTTAATCACAGCTGCCTTAAAATCCATTACTTTCTGTTGGAAAGATGCTTCTTCTCTTTCAGTCCATGCTTGGTGGTCATGGATTACCTTTACGAGAAGAGGTGCGCAGCTATCTCTTAAGGGCGTTACTCATAATCCACAATCATTTCAGTCGTTTTGGTCTCCTATTGATTCATATGTTTTGCAATGACATTGTTGTATACTTTCTTATGTTCTATTTTTACATTACATTTTAACTGTAACTCTGTAGTTTATGAATTTATGTTCCTATGACATGTTATTTCCTTCCCCTCTCCCTCCCTTTCATCCTTACCCTTCCTCTTTAATTGCGATTCTCTTTTATTATTATATGTTAATATTGCGTATTTTGGTTGAATGCATTTCATATTGATTATTTGATCGCTTACGCTTGTAAATTCCTTCCTCTTTTTTGTATTGTACTTCTACTTTTTCATTTTGTCTTAAAATTTAATAAAATCTTTCTGAACAAAAAAAAAAAAAAAGAGAGGGGTACAGTGTAACTTCTCAGCTTTTATTTTCTGAAGTTGAAAAATAAGTGTGTCTTTGGAGAGACCACAGCCTGAGACCGTTTTTTTTTATAATAACATAGCTCGCATTGTCCAGTACAGAATGATAGAACATGATTAATGATGCAGATGTAGCAAGTACCTTACAAGCAAGGCCAGGTTTAGAAAGGTCGCTGGAAACACTGAATACAAATGTCATCTAAAAAAAAGTGAGTGACTCAAAGGATTTAGCCTATGAAGATGTGCTAATGTGATTTGAGAGAAAATGGAATTTGAAAGAAAAATACCACGTATTTAGGAGAAAAAATTGTATGAGTTCATACCATCTTAAAGATGTTCGTTTTGAACAGCCAGAAAAAAGAAAATAAGATATGGGTAAATAAATAATCCTACGCAATGACCACATTGCCTGCGAGAGAAATTTGTATATTCTCTCCCTGTTGAATGGAGAGAAGACTGTAAAAGACATCTTTTTAAAGACAAATTGCAGTTGTGAAGTGAGATTATCAAATAGATAAAGATCATTCTCATTTGTAAGAGACCAAGGTACTGTATGAATTGTAATCCCTAACTCAGTTTGTTTAAGGTCCACTGTGAGAAAGAGGATTATTAGTTGGGGTTGATGGTGTCTCACCACAATTAATAATGGTACTATTCTTGATA
This sequence comes from Lissotriton vulgaris, assembly GCF_964263255.1. Taxonomy (NCBI): domain Eukaryota; kingdom Metazoa; phylum Chordata; class Amphibia; order Caudata; family Salamandridae; genus Lissotriton; species Lissotriton vulgaris. The sequence continues at coordinate 1,044,185,035 of NC_141697.1, read as the reverse complement.
GGTCCAGTAAAGGTTTCAGTATTTTAAACTTGATCTCAACCCCTGTTAGCTATGGCACAGAGCAGACAAGTTTAACTTCAGAGAATGTGTAAAGTATTTAGATGTACCAAACAGTTAAAAATTCGAAAACATAACACAATAAAAATCCTATCCAACTTTATGAAAATAGAGAATACTTTAAAAGAGATATGCCTTTTAAACGTTTAAAGAAAAATAGTGCCAAAAGCCTGAAATGCCAACAGCGGGCAACCTGTCATTCTAGTTTGTGACAAAGGTAAGTTTAAAGGCCAACCACAATGGAGCTTGGGTCAGATACAAGTACCCGGTTGGTCCCGCTCAAAGAGTTACCCTTGGACTTAGAAGATTTTACGGAGAAAAGTTTTTGTCAATGAGCAGTTGGCAGGGAAAGCTGCCAATTGGATCCAAAGTGGGGCTCAATGATGGTGAGTTGCTGAAGAGCGGGGTCCCAATGTGGTTGTCTATTAAGGCAGGAAAGCTCAGAGCAGGTAAAATCCAAAGTCAGGGCCCAGGAAGGCCTCAATGTCAATTGGATTGCTGCTGGGCATCGGGCCCGAAGAAATGTTTGGACTTCGGAAAGTTTCTGGATGTCATATTTCCTTCAGCAGTGCAAACTAACAAGTTGAGGCCAACACTCCATTCGATGTCGACAGCCGGGCCTTCGATGGAGACCACAGTCTTCATTGATTCTCCAGGCAGAAAGTTGGCGAAAAGTGTCTTAAATCCAGTTTATGCCGTTTGGGAAGAAGGAGCACACTCTAACGCCAGCCTGGGGTTCCATGACTTCAGGAAGAGCACTTGGGGGTCAAGAATCAATCCAGTACAAGCCACTAGCAGGGAGAAGGTCACATCCAGTTGAAACTGGCCAGCTGGACTAGGAAAGCGTGCTTCTTGCAGCTTTTGTGTCTCTGTAGCATAACTGTAAGTCAGCCAACTGACCATTGGAGTCCACATATTTGTCCTGGGTAGAAATGGGAGCAGGCCCTACCTCAGGATTGTCCTCACAGCTCACAACAACAGGTGCAAGTCTTCCACAGTTCTAGAACTATTCTGAAGGAGGTGCTCAGGAGTGCCACATCTGTTTGCCACTAGCCTGTGGGTGTGGATGAATCCAGCCCATCCCTGACCAATAGGGGAAAAGATCCCAGGGAAAATCCTACCCATTTTTGCAGCAGTTTTTTGTGTGTCTTACTGCAAATAATACCACAGTGCCCCTCTCTATCAAAAACTAAGATGGCAAAATCTTTTGTCCTTTGATCAGCACTCCTGTGCCCACCCTAGAGTTGTGACCAGGGAAATGAGTAAACCCTCCACAGTGGTCACTCAAAATTGGTTCTGGGAGCAGCTTCTCTTCCACTGGGATTGGAGCCTGGCTGACTGGAAGGACAATGGATGAGCGAGAGCCAAGTGCGAGGTACATCTGCCTGTGACAGGGCAGGCCCTGTGAAGATATTTTAGTTCCTGGGCACTGTCTGGATGGTCATCCTGCCAGGTAAACAAAACATTTTTTCACACCCAAGCGTCTTGTCTCATCTCGCCCCTCTGGGACACACTTAATACTTAATCAAGAGCAATTCTTAAAAAAAATTCAAAGCTCTAGTTTTATTGATTGTATGCGAAAAAACTAAGTGCTGAAACCTTCAGCCTTCGAGTGGTCGTCTCCCAAACCTTTTACCTTTACGTCCTACTTTTTCATGATTTGTGTTTGTTGGCTCCACAGCTCTGGGCAGTTTACCACTGTAAACCTATGCTTAAGTGTTTGTGTTCTCGCCTTTATACATGGTAAAATCTGCTTACACCTGATGAGTATATTTAATTTACTTATACGTTCCTTGTAGAGTGGTATACCATTGTAACAGGCTGCATAGACACAACAACACCAGTTAGCTGAATTATAATGTATTTATTTATAAACTGTCAGGATACAGGTGGTAGTCATCATAATTTCTTGGGAACTAGTATGACATCAGGACTTCGTATGTCTTCTATTGATCTCAGTTTCCTCCTTTCCGTTCCTTGTCATCTGCGTGCACTGTCCTCCGTGAGAACACAAACAACCCCCTTTTAGAACTGTTCTCAATTCTTTGACAACCTTTCCCGTCATCATCACTCTTGTGCATTTTTCTCCCAACTTTACTCCCTTAGATAATATCATAGCCCCAACCAGTGAACATTCAAGCCTTCAAGTGAGTTGTGGGCTCTTCCACCAAGACACCCAATCGCTTAAATGAAATAATGGCACTTGTATGAAGCAGCAAATCCCATGTGAAGTCATAGTTGAGGGATTCAGGCTGCTTTGCTCCTGGGAACCCTGCCTTTACAGAAGTTCCTTCAGGTCTCTCTTTGCACCACCGACTGCTTAACATTTGTCACCTTCCTGAGGCTCTTTGGTTCTTGACCCTTTATAGAACTTTGGTGTGTACTCCTGGTCCTTCTGCCTCCTGCGTAACACGCTGCCTTTTTTAAACCTCTGCTCCTCCCGCTTTTGGTCACACAGCCTTCTGGCTTTTCCACACACCTATCAGTCGGCTTCTCTTGCTTCACTTGCATGACCTTCTGGACTGCTGGACTGCTACCCTCCATTTGCACTGGTTTTATGACAGCCATGTTGGATTCCCTGCTCTCATTAATCAAAACCTACTTGTGGTTACAAACATATATCAAGGACCTGTAAACTAAATGCTTTGTGTGGGCCTGCAGCACTTACTGTGCCACCCTCTTAAGTAGCCCCTTAAAAACATATACCAGGCCTGCCATTGCAGCCAGACTGCAGTTTAAAATTGTTGATTCAGCTTGGCAATATGAATACCTTTCCAAGCCTTAAACTTCCATTTTATTGCATGTAAGTCATCACTAAGGAAGGCACTAGGTAGCAATACACCAGAGGACTTTTTAATTAAAAGGTTGGACATTTACTTTTAAGTTTCACACATGTTCAGGTAGTGAAAAACGCCTAAATTCATTTTTTACTACTGTGAGTCTTACCTCTCACATAAGATAACATTTGATTGTGAGCAGGAGAGCATTTCATATTTGATGTCTGAGAAATTGTAATTAAAAATCGCATTCAATGGTAAAATCAGATTTAAAGTTACAATTTTGAAAATGCCACTTTTAGAAAGTTGTACAAAAGGGGGTGGTGATGGACGGAGCATCTGAATCAATCAAACACTCACACCCAGTCAAAAGATCTGGGTTTAATCCATCACTGTTATTTATCCCACTCTGCCACCCCAGTTCAGACATGGCTATATGCAAATCAGTCTGACCCTGTGCCTCATGGAAACAGTCCAGCCCGAACTTCCAAACCATGTCTTCCCTGGACCGGAAACAAGCTTCCGAGGACCGGTTTCTGGCATTCCAGCTGTCTTCAGCCCGGCTTGCTTGAATCCAGTAGCAAAGTGAGCAAGGGACTCTGTCTGAGTATACCCTGCCACACTTAAGGCGGCCAAAAGTGGTACAAAAGGGGGTGGTGATGGACGGAGCATCTGAATCAATCAAACACTCACACCCAGTCACAAGATCTGGGTTTAATCCATCACCGTTCTTTAGCCCACTGTGCCACCCCAGTTCAGACATGGCTATATGCAAATCAGTCTAACCCTGTGCCTCATGGGAATAGTCCAGCCCGAACTGCCAAACCATGTCTTCCCTGGACCGGAAACAAGCTTCCGAGGACCGGTTTCTGGCATTCCAGCCGTCTTCAGCCCGGCTTGCTTGAATCCAGTGGCAAAGTGAGTAAGGGACTCACGTCTGAGTATATCCTGCCACACTTATGGCGGCCAAAAGCGGTACAAAAGGGGGTGGTGATGGATGGAGCATCTGAATCAATCAAACACTCACACCCCCTTTTGTACCACGTTTAGAAAGTTAGCTTTTTCCTGCCCTATTTGGTGCTTGCAGGCTATCCCTGAGTCACATGACTTGCTATAGTTGGCAGTTGGACTTTGTTTATTCCTCCCAGACAGCCACACACTTGAGGGATTAGGTTTGCCTGGATGGGCCATCAACACAGCAAGATGGCGGGCCGAGCTGAGCACAGCCCCACTTGCAACTGAAAAGGTTGTGATTTACCTTCACACAAATGACTTGTCACTCCTTCATTGTTCGTGCAGCCAGCTTAGAACCAGGGTGGAAAAGATGGAAACTTCAAATACTTTAAAGGGAATTCACTAAAAACATCTCCTACTTCAAACAGGTATTAACATAGGACACTTAGACCCTCTCTTCAGTTCACTTTATGGACCTGCTGAAGGACTCTCAGATGACCGCCTGCTGCTGTGGCCTAATGTGTACTCCACAAGACTACTTTGCTGTAGCTGTGCTGCCAGGAGCCTGCCTTGAACCTTCAGAGTCCTGCCCTGCAGCTTGAACCCTCTTCCACTTCTTGAACCCAGGACTACCAGAGTGACTCCAAGGGCTAGTTGACTGGCCTCCTTATCAAACCCTTAGGGTCATAAAATGCTCCAGTACCTGAACAAAGCCTGAAAAAGTTCTAACTCCCAAGTGAGGCCCCTCCAGACCTGAGGGTGTTAAATCTGCCCAGATAGCCAAAATCCAAAGCTTGGGACTTAAAAACATGTTTTGGCTTAAAACTGCTCTGAGAGGAGATCAGGACCAACCTGCTCGTCTTTCAACACAAGGTTCATCTCTGGCAGGCCTGACTTTGCTCCAGCTTCTGCTACATTATTCTCAGCAGGAGCAAATCCTGTTCCGGGGACCTTCACCAAAGGAGTATTAAGAATTGTGGAGTTCTCGTCAGCTACCGCATCCCACTGGAGATGTTCGACTTCCAAGAAGAGACTAAATCTGGAGAAAGAAATCTTCACAGTGACTTTATCCAGATGCTCCTCAACGACGCCTCCTTCTCGGACATAGCTTTCAGCCTTCCCCCCTGCTGAACTGCTACCCTCTCAGAACCCTCTTGTCAAAATCTCTTCTAAATCAATATGTAAGTGGTGACAGGTCCCAATCCATTTTCTGTATCCGACTTACGCTCCATCGATGTCAGCCATATTTTTCAACTTAGGGCCAATCTCTCGCAACTAGATGACCTCGGTTGGCATTTTGATCTTTTTGATGCAATTTTGACTTTAAACTTTAAAAATTTACAACTCTGGTTCTTTTGATTGAATGTTTGTGATTGTGGGTTCAAATCATTTATTGAAATATACTCTATTCTTCTAAATTGGGGTGGGATTTGCCTTGTGTTATTTTTTCCTTTCATTACTGCATTCATATTTTCCACATTGCCTCTAAGGTAAGCATCGCTGCTTTTTTGCCAAGCTACCAGAGGTTTAAGCACAGGTTAAATTTGTGACTTTTGTGGTTCACCCTGACAGGGATTGTGGTTGTTGCTTGAGCAAGGGTAACACCCCACTCAACCAACGATCCATTGTCTCACACCAAGTAAGTGTACAACATATGACAGCCAGATATGATCCTGTCCCATGGCATATACAAACAGATCTGAATCATGATAAGAATAATATTTGTGGGGATATTAGTTCCTCCAGAATGTATCCACCATACTCCACATATTTTCTGATATTTGAGTGGACATGTTCTAGAATCATAAATCTACTGATTTGGGATACCAATGCATGCCATTGGTCCATTACCCTATTGGGGGACCCTGTTCAAACACCAAAAAATGGGCATAGCCTCTTTTGGCCTTGAGCAGGCCAGTAGCAAATTGTCTAGTTGCAGGTTGGCCACCTCATTCGTTCATCAGACCAAAAAGTGTTCTTTTATGATTAGGAATGACTGACCTGCTTACAACATGAGATAAATGCAAAAAGAACAGATGATGGACGGGATGCTGAATTAATCAAACATTCTCCCACAGTCACAGATCTGGGTTAAATCCATCTTTGTTGCATGCCAGGCCATTCAAGTTTGGAACCAGTCATATGCAAATCCATCTTCACCCTATGGGAACAGTCCAACCCGAACTGGAGTCAAGGAGTTCTCCAACCCCAGCACCGGCAACAACGACATCACTCCTTCACAAGACCACTGCGACTCTCTCTCCTCGTTCTTCCACCGCAAGATTGCAAACATCCACAACAGCTTCAGTGCACCATCCACACACCCAACCGTCGAACCAACGCCCCCCACCGCCACCCTCCGCACCTGGACCACGGTAACCACCGAAGACACAGCCCGCACGATGAACACCATCCACTCCGGATCTCCAACCGACCCCTGCCCCCACCACATCTTTAACAAGGCCGACTCCATCATTGCACCCCAACTCCGGGACGTCATCAACACCTCCTTCAACACCGTTACCTTCCCGGAGAGCTGGAAGCATGCCGAGCTCAACGCCCTACTGAAGAAACCAACAGCTGACCCCACCGACTTCAAGAACTTCCGCCCCATCTCGCTCCTCCCTTTTCCCGCCAAAGTCATCAAGAAGACCGTCAACAGACAACTTGCAGCCTTACTCGAGACGAACGGATCCCTCGACCCCTCGCAGTCCGGTTTCCGAGCCAACCACAGCACCGAGACCGCCCTCATCGCAGCCACCGACGACATCAGAACCCTGCTCGACAACGGAGAAACAGCGGCCCTCATCCTCCTGGACCTCTCTGCAGCATTTGACACTGTCTGCCACCGCACCCTAGTTCAATGCCTCAGCAACATCGGTACCCAAGAGAAGGCACTGGAGTGGATCATCTCGTTCCTCACCGGAAGAACACAGAGAGTCCGCCTCCCCCCGTTTCGATCCGAGGCCACCGAAGTCATCTGCGGCGTACCGCAAGGATCATCACTCAGCCCCACCCTCTTCAACGTCTACATGAGACCACTTGCAGCCATCGCACGCCAGCACAACCTCAACATCATCTCCTACGCCGACGACACCCAACTGATCCTCTCCCTCACCAGAGACCCCGCCACCGCCAGAATGAGCCTACATGAAGGGATGAAAGACGTCGCCGAGTGGATGAAGAACAGCCGCCTGAAACTGAACTCAGACAAGACGGAAGTCCTCTTCCTGGGACCATCACCCTCCGCCTGGGACGACTCCTGGTGGCCCCCCGCCCTGGGCGCCACTCCCAAGCCAACAGACCACGCACGCAACCTGGGCTTCATCCTGGACTCCTCCCTCTTGATGACCAGACAAGTCAACGCCCACCCGCCAGCTACGATCGACCAGCCACGCACTCGCCAGCGTACCACGCATCCGCAGAGCCACCGCCGGAGGAAGATCCTTCTCCTACCTGGCAGCCAAGACTTGGAACTCCCTCCACACCCACCTTCGGCGAACCCAAGACCATCTCTCCTTCAGGAAGCAGCTCAAGACCTGGCTGTTCGAGTAGTAACCTACCCCTTCCCCAGCGCCTTGAGACCCTCCCGGGTGAGTAGCGCGCTATACAAATGCCGTGATTGATTGATTGATTGATTGATTGATGGAACTGCCAGACCAGGTCTACCCTGGACCAGAAACAAGCATTCTGGGACCGGTTTCAGGGTAAAACCCCTCTTCAGCCAGGCTGCTGGCTGCTGGCCCCAGTAAGTTTTCCTGTTAATATTAATAATTATACTTCCCTATCTTTTACAGCACCTATTTATTCCAAACGTTCCTCATAATTCTATTTTGTCCTAAATCTTCTTTGATCTTCTAGTAGACTGTTTCTAAATTATTATCCTGCCTCTACTATGACTCTCTGTGCTACTACTAGAATATTATTAGTCTGTCCGTGTAGCTAGCTAAGCTTGCACAGTTGGCAAAAGGTGTTAAACAAAACTCCTATTCAGCAATAGCTCTAGGCACTGAGTGCAGTCCTCTGGGTTGTCCATAATGTCTATTGAAGTCTTCTAAATGTTTATGCTTAGGCAATTCCTAACAATAAAATGTAAACGGCCACCAAGAATAAGATACTAGTTTACTTTTTGATTGGATAGGAGGACATACTACTACTGTTGCAGGGACTATTCTGCCCATACAGAACTATGGACAAGAAATAGGGCATTGGTGATGATAGGCGCAGTTAGACTTTCCACATACCTCAGTCATAACAGAAGTTGAAACCCCAATCTCCTTACTGACTAGCTAGTGTGTTAGAGTTATTATTTAGCTCCCAAATGCAGCGATGATCCCCAATGATTATACAACCCAGAACATAAGACTACGGAGTCAGAGTCCCGACCTCTCAGAGACACGGACTGATGCTTGCAAATTGCAAACCCTTTCGCTCACTCACTCATGACCAAAAACCACAGAGTCTATGTAAGTTTTAAAGCTTTATTAAAAGTGAAACAACTAGCTCTGTGTGTACTCTGTATTAATTTTCAATTGTGCATTAAAAACATTGATTAAAATTAACTTCATAGAAAATAAACGGTGAACTCATGAAAACTGTACAGTGGCTGATTTACACAGTAATTTTGGGAGACCCGTCACCTGGTTGGAATTTAAAGTTTTGGTGGTGATGATGACGACTCCGACTAACATTCATATGATCTTGCTCTTGTTCGTAGAAGGGAAGCTTCTGTCTGTTATGAGAAAAATGGTGCGAGTTAAAAAGCAAGCATTCATCAGTTGTGCCAAAAAGTGTAGCATCACATGTTATGGCTAAGCATAAATAAAAACACCCTTCCCTTTAGAAAGGGACATTTTTAGTTTACACTAGAGAGTCACAAATTATTACATTTGTTTATGAAGTACTAGTAACATATTTTTTCATTACTAGACAAAATAGGGAGTGGTGTATATGGCATTTAAAAATATTAAATGTATTTTCTAGGCGTAACACCATCGGCACAGCCCGGGCCAGCGCGGAGGTGGTCACTTCAGCGGCAGATGCGGTGCCACAGCCACCAGGAACTACTGTGGGGGATGCCACGGTAGTGGCGGGCAGTGGTAAGCTATTATATTCCATACTTATTGAGATTGCAGAGTGGGCTCTCTGCAGGGGTGTATATGTTGTACAGTACAAGTACACTTTACTGTTAAGAAGACTTACAAATTTAGAACTAAGTTTTTGTCAACAAGGTAGAAGACAGTCACCCTTGACTTCGCATTAGAAATAGCATTAGCAGTGGGAGTTGACGAGTAACCAATGGCCTCCTCGAAATTTGACTTCAACTCAGCTGTGAAAGTTTTATCTAGAAGCCAAGTCAGATCAGAGATGAACTTGATGGATGGGATGAACGAAAAGGGAAAGAAGGGTGTAAGAAAGGACGAGCAAGTTAAAATTAATGACTGGCAAAGAATGATACATGTTTTTGAATGCTGCCCGAGGTGGGTGGGAATCTGATGCATGGCTGGTTGAATGCTGAAGCAAGGATGGGTGGAAGGAGAAAGAAAAGAGGACTGCCTGGGTGGGCGAAACAGAAACTGTATGTGTGCGCAATATATCCTTTGGTTCAAATTCAAATGCAATTCAAGCATGGATGCATGGCTGGCGGTTTAAAAAATAAAATAAAAAGGTTGTTTTTCGTTGAGAAAAAGTAAGGTTTGTCCAGTTGAGACATTAAGAAGAATGATTGACATTTACTTTGAATGGATGGATGCCTGGATGGTATCATCCTCATAGATTGCATAGGTGTATGTAGACAGAGTAGACGTCACTGGATGAAGAGTGTTACTTTGAAGAGCATGTAACACCACACATCCGTGCCAGAGTAGCAAAGCCGAGGAAAGAAGTTGTAATTTTTCAGAATACTACCATGACTAGTAACAGTAGTTTGCAAGCACAGCATATATCCGGCGATTACGGGGACCACTCACTACCTCTGTTAATAATCTTTTTACGACTCTGTCATTCATGTGTGGCCTATCGGTGTTCACTCAATCAAAATCAAAGCACTTAAAGTTATCCCATATGTAAGCAAATATCCTGTGAAGGGATAGATGATCATATTATTTATTTTCTTCTTTTTCCTTTTGTAGTAGTCAGGGGCAGGGCAGGGTGAAAGTTAAATTAATTAAGCAGTAACCCTTGTAACAGACTATGGCCAGTGCCACCCATAATAGACTGGAACAGTAACGCACGTCTGTGCCATCATGGCTTGCGTCTGTTTTTCTTGGGTGCAAGTTGACTGTGCTGGCATTATGCCAGCAACCACAAGTTTAGTACCAATTTTGCTAAACTAGAGAGAAGAAGACTGGTGTACTGTCTGAGTCTAATGTAGTGAGTCCATATAGTGCTAGGAGAATTCCAGAAACTCCCACTAATGTTAAAGCAGAGGCCGACGAAGTGGGAGGTTAGATAGATACATGCCACAAATGTTGTGTACTGTGCTTGCAAGTTGCTAGTGCTACTGTGACACAACTTTCTGCTGAATAATTTTGTTTTAATCTTAAAGAGCATTGGTTACAGTATGTTTTTCTTTCTTCATATAGATACTCCTTCTAAACTAACAAGGAAGGAGTTGGCTGTACGGGCCCGGCAACGGAAGCTGGAGGCAATTGTCTCCGAATATCGGCAGCTGGTGGCCCAGGAGGAGGAGAATGAATCGCAGTCGCAGTCAACAACATCCACGACCCCTGCATCCTCTTCTGCTGCCCCTGGGTCATACAGTCAGTGCAAACCTCCAGCGGTACGGAGCCGTGGTCCGGGAGCCACCCGCCGCCGAGCAGCAAAAACAACAGCTGCCCCCCACAGTACCTGCAAGTACAAGGCTCGTGTGCACCGATTGACTCTGCAAGTGTCCAACCTTGAGCAGGAGGTGGCAAGGTTGAAATCCCTGCTCAAGGACCTCCGGAGAGAGCAGCGTGACCACCTGGCCAAAGAACACCACCGGCGGAAGCAGGGAGACTGTCCCTTGCCCCTTTTTAAAAGACTTTAGGGGAGGTGGGAATTGGGCGTTGGGGTTTTTTTAACTTTTGGGGACTGATTTCATGGACATTGGTTGTGGTTAGCGAGGGTGGTGGGTCAGGTCTTCTTGTGGGATAGTTTATTTTTGTTAGGGCTCAAATAATTATTTATTTCAACTTTAACATAGCGTACGCATTTTTTTACTGTTTTGTGGGGGAGGCAGGGGGTTTTAACTGTACGTTTGTTTTCCTGAAACTTAACTGGCTGGTTGATTCAAATTGTCTAATCGCCCAAATTTGTACAAAAGTGCCACTGACAGAGTTAGTGAATTCAATTATCCTACTACTTTACTAGTACTACCGTCAGGCTCTCCTCTTACTCCATTATTCTTCCTCCCCCAAAATACTTATCTTACCTGTGATTTGTGTTTGAGCATAGGGCTAGCACAGGGCTGGCTGCATGGCAAATGGCGATTAAGGTTGGCTATGGAATCCTGGACGGATGAAATGTCATCGTTGTGGTGGTAGAAGTAGTGGTACACACTGGCAGTAGCAGCATATGAAAAAAGGAAATGAAACATTGAGTGGCCTGAGCGGAGTATTAGAACAGTACAATAGATATTTTAGATAGTACAGTACACAAGAACAGTGCCATAAATCATAGCCTAAGCAATGCTAAAGTATTCATAATATAACTACTAGTTGCGTGGAGTATGGCTACTACAAGAAATAGTACTGAAGGTGAAGGACACAGCAGCCGTCACGTGTAGGAGGAGGATGTTGTTGATGATGAATCCACTCAATGGCACACATGAAATTCTGATTTGATTTGCAAATACTCATGGGTGTGTGTCAAGCAGAATAAGAATAAGAATATATCCTCTGATTCCTTCACCAGCCTTGAAATTGATTTTCTGTTGCTTTGACCTTATCCTCCCCAGCAAGTGTGTGGAATTATTGTTGTCATTTAGTCTGTCAGACCTCAATGAAAACCACACAGCTCTGGGGAAGAGGGTTAGGGTTAGAAAATTGGATGGGAATGGGGTTTTTTGGGAAAGTTTTGCAGAGAGAGGAACAAACAACACAGCATGTACAAACAACACATGAAGAAAAACAAATCGTTGGATACGAAGATATCCATAAATCTTTTAAGGGACATAAAGGAAGTGCACTGCATGCATGAAGTTGTTTGCTAAATGGATGGTTAGGTTACTGAAAAGTAGTAGTTACTTACTAACTATGAATATACAATTTCACAGTAAGGGCTGCAGTAATTACGCAATTTCACTTGCCTAACTGCCCTCAGAGAGAATAAACATGTATTTTTAGTACATTAAAAAATTAGTTTTAAAAATAGCAAAGAAACTTATCAAATAGCTGTAGGGATGAATTTGAAGCAGAGAGCAAACGCACAGAGTCGCACTCATAGAAGTTCACAACAATAACAATATTTAAAAGATAAGGAGAAGTGAAGAGGATACTGTAACTGTATGTTGTAGTTTTCCTGCTCAATTTGGGAAGTTGCATGCATCCAGCCATTCCTCTTGTTTGCGGTACTCCTCCATTCCATCGGGCGCTCCGTCGATCAATCTTGGTGACCAACTGTCCACTGCCTGCCTGGCGGATGTGGAATTGCTATGGTAAGCCTGAGTTAATGTTTTTCCCATCGCACAGGGTAAGTGCCGGCCTGTAATTGTCAATGGAAAAACAGAAAGGGATATTAAAACACCACGGAGGAAAAATATAAGGTACGGTGTGTAGTGCAAAAATAACACTTTCACTTTCAGAGGCGACAGTATTACATACATGCATCATTTCTAAACTCTGAGTCTCTGTTTCCAGGATAATTATAGCACACAGCAGGCTAGGGGCAGGGCCATGCAGACGGTCCAGGCAGGCACCACTGAGTGAACCAACCTCTATGTGGCATACCTCTTTGACACAGACAGACAAAGCAGATCTCATTTTATACTGCAAGGCACATAGCCGCAATTTTACATGAACCGCTCTCTAGACTCTGGCATAACACTACTATACTGGCTCGACCACTCCATACCACGACTAGACAGACATATAGTTCTGCTGTGGTTGTTGTCGACTTGTTTACCTGTTTGCCACTCACGAAATGGCCATAGTTCTTCCGTAAACCGACGATGATGATCCATCCATCCCAGTGAGCGACTGTAAAGATATTAACTTTGATCATCAAGACTCATCATCATCATGGTATTGGCAATTTCAATGTTGTTCATGCAGTCACAGTCTACACACAGTGAGTCCAAGGGCATTTTCCATATTAAAAAATGCCATCTCATTATTCATTACCTGTTCCACTTTTTGTCCACATCTTATTCTTCAAGTGAAGGCCCACAGGTAAGCATGGGCGGAAAATCCGTTACGCTTGCGGATTTTGCGGATTTTCGGTAAATTCGCAATCCGCGAGATTCGCGAATTTTCCGCAAAATCCGCAAATTTGCACGCAGCGAATTTTTTTTCTTTGCGGTGTAAGTTCGCAATTGCGAACATGTAGGTGCGGCAGGCAGCAACAATCTCGCACTCGGGAAATTACAAAAATTGCAATTCTGCACAAGAAATCTACTAGCAAGCAGCATAGACCTTCTGAAAATGATGATTTTTATCAGAATAACTCCTCAGGTTGACATTTGCCTGCACTTTTTTGGATTTGAGGCCTTTTGATTTTCTTTGGATAACTTTTGGATTAGAAATCAACTTTCTCATATAAGCTTGGTGGGGCATTACAGTTGCTGTAATGCTGTTCTGCAGAAAAACGAGTTTTGCAAAAGTGAAAGCAGGTTCAAAAGTTCAAACTCATCATTAGTAACCGTTCCCTGTAGTGCTTCCTGACAAGGGCCCCTCCAGAGTTCAGTTGCTAGTTGCAACAATTGTATGACCCTGCTCTGACCCTCACAGCAGGCTCATAGAATAGCTACAAGTAGGCCACAAAGGTCCTGGAAAAAACAATTGCACTGCAACAGAAAGCAAATTACAGATAAGGAAGCAGGTGCCAGACTGGAATTTTAAAACAGTGACACATTAATAAATCAACCCCAAATTAATTCATGTCAGTTGAAGCAGGCAGGTGTGCTTGCTTTTCCCCCCCATAATCTACAGTGATGATGAACCAGAGGGTGGCATAAGGCATTGATGTACCAGAGGGTGGCATGGGTGAAACAGAGGGTGGCAGGGGTGAAACAGAGGGTGCTGGGAACCTGTGATGATGAACCAGACGTAGAAACAACATAATCGTGACCGTTGCGAGCCGACATGTAAGTTCGCAATTGCGAACTTTTACAAAACCCTCGCGAACTGTCAGAAATCCTTGCGAACTGGCAGAAATCCTTGCGAACACAAAAAAAATCCGCAAATTCGCGAGAATTCGCAGATTTTGCGGATTGCGAGTTCGCAAATTCGCAAAATTTGCGAACGCCAGATTTGCAAAATTCACCCATGACTACCTACAGGGCAGCCTCTCGTGTCAATTTTAGAAGTAACAGTCAGCATAGTCAGTAATTCCATTCCCACTTCTTTTGAGGGGACCCGTCTACGAAGCAACAGTTTCTTGATTCTGCATAATCCAGCCATCTGCCTTGAGGGAAATGGATAGGGGGAGTCTGGAGGAGGAGGATAGAGGAGCATGACTGAGTTGTGAACTTGTGAATTCAGGAATGCAGACAGCGGCACCTTTAATAAGGAAATAAGACGAAGACAGTGCTGCTGATTGATTTGTTAATGATTAGAGTTTTGTTGTGGTAAAAGTTGCAAAATAAAGAAAGACACAGAGGAATAAAAGTGAATAAAGACAAAAAAAAAGAAAGTCAGTATTTCAGGCCTAGGTGTCAGCGAAGTAGAGCTCGTCCTCAAACTCTGTGAATTGAAACGGGAGTTGGATGGCTCAAAACTGCCTGAAATTGAACTCTGATAAGTCAGAGGTGGTAATCTTTGGCAACCTATCCCCGCAATGGTCCCCCCTTTGGTGGCCATCATCCATGGGCCAACCCCCGGACCCAACAAACAAAGTGAGGAATTTGGGAGTCCTTTTCGACGACCACCTAAATTTTATGCCACATGCTAACCAAATCTCTTCCTCAGCCTTCCATAAACTGCGGCTCATTAAAAAAATCCTGCCTTTCCTGCCGGAAAGTGCCGGCAAAACACTGGTTAGTTCCCTTGTTTTGTCGACCCTAGATTACTGCAACGCACTGTTCCTAGGTGCCCAGGAGAGAGTGCTCTGGAAAATGCAGGCCATTCAGAATGCTGCTGCCAGGCTCTTAGGGCGCATCCCCAAACATCACTCGGCCGCACTCACTATAAGACAGTTGCACTGGCTGCCAGTGAGAAAGAGAGTCATGTTTAAGTCCCTCTGCCTGGTTTATAAGGCTCTGAAAAATGTTGGACCTGCGTTCTTTGTCCAAAACCTCATCCCTTACCGTCCTTCAAGAATGCTACGTTCATCTTACCAGCATGATTTAGTGGTACCCCGAACCAAATTTGTTTCTTGGGGGGACAGAAGATTCATGGTAGCCGCACCTAAACTGTGGAATACTTTACCAGAATCGATATGAACAAGCCCCTCCCTCTGGATCTTTCGCAAGCAACTAAAAACATGGCTCTTCAACCAATGAACTTCTGTCTCATGAGGCCTAACATACTGCAGTAACTTTAGCGCTGAGATGCCCAAGGGCCGTCGTTCGCGCTCTATAAATGTTTTTATAAATAAATAAATAAATATGCCAGCTAACAGAGAAGAACTTCTGTCATCTAAGTCAGTGTCCTCTTCTTCCTGCGTGGATTCACGTTTTTATAATCTGGTGGTATGAAGTGCTGATTCATCTTGATCATTGTTAACCTCTCCACATATTTGGGCGAGACGCGGGTCCTTTTTGAAGTTACAATGGCACCAGCAGCACTGAAAACACGTTCAGAAGACAAGCTTGCGAGTGGGCAAGACAAATAATTTTAAACCAGCTTTGTGATCAGTGGCCATTGACCCCTTTTCCCATACCAATACAGCAATGGGTTATGATCAATTAAGATCTCTGTTGGGTCATCCAGATAGGCCTGCACCATCCACTCAAGGTCATGCAGGGGTGCTCCACTTTGCGTACCATCTGAGGCCTTTGCATCAACACTGGAACGAGCAAACCCTTGATGAATTATCCAATCCGCTTCCAACAATATTATGGCTGGGCCTGTTGCAGGTGATGATGATAATACGGTTGCTGGTGTCGGTAATGGCTCTAAGGGAAAGCGACTGCCTTCGGCCACAGAAGTGGACCTTGATGCCGGACTGCTGATTCAGTAGTACTTGTGGCGGTTTCTTCAATTTCCTGCCGTCTTTTTCAAACCGAGTGGCTGACATAGCTAGCCAATGTTTGTACTTTGAAACATCTGCTTCATTGAAAGGAATAAATGTATTGCTGGCCAGTGCCTTTTTGTACCGTGGATCCAGAATAGTGGCACAAATGTAATGTTCTTCATAATGTATTCCTTTAAGCCTTGCATTGTCAAGTAGGCGGGTTAATAAGCTCTCCGCCAACTGATATGCATCTTGCTTATCAGCATCATCTTGGAACGTTGAAGACACCGCCTTCAGTTGGTGCTCTAGCATGTGCAACAATGGGATAGCTTTATCCAAAGTACAGTCCTCCCTGCTGACTTCACGCGTGAAGACCTCAAAAGGACGAAGCATGTCTGTCAGGCTTTTAACTAGGTCCATTCCTCCACCTCTAGCCTCATGTCTTTCATAGAAGCGCCCGTGCTTTAAAGACATACTCATTGATTACCAACCACTGCTCAAACAGACGCTCAAGCATGTAGAAGGTTGAGTTCCAACGTGTTGCCACCTCCTGGAAGAGTCCTCTGACTGGCACTCTACGGACTCGTTGAATGATCCTCAGCTGCTTCCGGGCCTTAAAAGAATGGCTGAAATGTGTGCAATTTCTTCGGCAGGTGTTCAGTAACTTGCTGACTGTGTTTTCTTTTTTCAAGAAATCTTGAACAACAATGTTAATACTGTGTGCCAAACACAGCACTCTGAAATAGCCACAATCAGACATGGTCCTAACTATATTACTGCCATTATCCGTGGAAACAACCAATCATGCCCTTTCTTGGATGCAGCCATGCAAAGACCTTACTGTTAAACTCCTCCAAAATGTTTACTGCAGTATGATATTTCTCCATGGCAAACATGGCTGCTGTGGCATGTTTCTGAGTAGCTTGAAAAATGGTGGCACTGTGACCACCTGCAGCTATCTTGTCTGTAACCCCCGCAAAAGAGACCCAGTGTGCAGTGATGCACATGTAATTAACGGCTTGGCAACTGGTCCACATGTCTGTTGTCAGGTGGATAGTGTGAACAGCACTTTTCTGCAAAGCTGCCCCAATCACCACCAGCACATCTGCAACTCTGGCAAAATAGGACCGGCTAGGAACCTTCCATTTAGGGCAGACTGTTGCCACAAATTCTAGAAAACCCACCCCTTCCACGAAAGAAAAAGGGAGAAGGTCCAGCGCTAACATTTTAGCCAGCATTGCATTATAAAGATGTGCTGTTGGGTGGTTGCGTTCCAATGGCGCCGCCGACCAAAACATGCTTTTAATGGTGGTCTGGACAGGTTTCATATGTGATCAGGATATAGACCTCTTCAACCCAGTTAGGCTCATTGATGTACTTTTTCGCATTGGTGTCTCTACCAGACTACAGTGCCTCCTTGATGTTGCTGGGGTAGAGGAGGATGTGGGCGCTACCACTGCAGTGCTGCTGCCAGGGGTACTGTGTGTACCAGAAAAAATGTCTCTCAGTTGTTCACCTACCCCCTGCATGATCAGCTCCTCCTCGTCATCAGATGCAATATCAATGTCTACATTTGGATTTGTACTTTTGGCTTTCCGGATGTTACTTAGGTGCGCCTCCCACTGGATAATGAGATTTTTTTTAGATGACCTCTCTGGCCTCCGGTACTATAGTTGGTACCAAGCTTACCCCGAGTAACTACTTGTTTACAAATCGAACAAATGACTAGGTTTTCCGCCTTTTTGCTATTACTAAAGAAGTCCCAAACTGGGGAGTTGAGATTTCTGGTGGTGGTGGAGGTGCTACTTTCAATGCCAGATGAAGTACAGGATGGGCATGGCTGAATTTGACTCTGTTGTGCACTTACAGCACCACTACTTGAGGTAATGGAGATCGAGATGGATGGAGGTCCCTGCCAGCCCTTCTGACGAGAAAATATGGAAGCTGTAGGTCGTGTTGGTGTAGTAGTTACCTGTGTTGGTGGTGGTACCACCAGTGGTGCCACGCCACACACATCCTGCACAGCAGCATTTTTGGATGGGGTAAAAATGTCTGTCTGCTGCATGCCCGCTGGGGCTGGAGTGACAACTTTGATGACTGGGTCGTCATCGTCAGACTGTTCATCAGCAGCAGAATACACCACTTCTACTTCTTCGTCATCACCCATAAGTGAAAGCCTTGCGGGAACCTTCCTTTTAGCTAGCTTTGTTAGCTCATAGCATGCCTCCCTCTCAGACTGCATTGGTGGGTGCCAATCAAGATCTAGATCATCAGAAGGAAGGGGGCTTGAAAAAGAACTTGTACTAGCCCTTTGTGCACCTAAAGCAAAGGAAGCCAGAGGAACATCAGTTAAATAAATGTTGCATATGTCGTGCTTCAATTAATATTTGCAACTGGGCATTTATTATAACACAACACACCAAAAAACGGAAAGGCACTAAATAAAATTTGCAATTCTAATCAAAAATGGATGTTTAAATTAATAGAAGAGAGACCACACAGAGAGAGTTGCTTCATGCACCACTGTGTACCTCTGGGCATAATGGATGAAAGCAAGGCAGACTGGGCGCAGGCCTATGGCACAAATCACACTGCCTGGCTACAAAATGGCCCCTAGACCCCCACCCACATGGCCAGGCCCTAGACCAGGCCTCAAAATGGCCTCCACCCACATGGCCAGGCCCTGGACCACGCCCCAACAACACTCAAAAAATCGAAATACACACACAAATCACCCCACTCCAATGGCATCCATGCCCTAAATGATGTTTAAAATCAAGTGAACACACAGAAAGACTTGGCACATGCACTACTGACTACCCCCTGGGCATAATGGATGAAAGCAAGGCAGAGTGGGTTCAGGCCTATGGGACAAAGCACACTGCCTGGCTTCAAAATGGCCCCTAGACCTCCACCCAAATGGTCAGGCCCCTGGACCAGGCCTCAAAATAACCCCCACCCACATGGCCAGGCCCTGGATCCGGCCCCAACAATACCCAAAAAATCGAATAACACACAGAAATAACCCCAATCCAATGGCATCCATGCCCTAAATGGTGTTTAAAATCAAGAGAACACACAGAAAAACTTGACACATGCACCACTGACTGCCCCTGGGCATAATGGATGAAAGCAAGGCAGACTGGGTGCAGGCATATGGCACAAAGCACACTGCCTGGCTTCAAAATGGCCCTTAGACCCCCACACACATGGCCAGGCCCTGGACCAGGCCTCAAAATTGCCCTCACTCACATGGCCAGGCCCTGGACCAGGCCCCAACAACACCCCAAAAATCGAAATACACGCAAAAATCACCCCAATCCAATGACATCCATGCCCTAAATGATGTTTAAAATCAAGAGAACACACAGAAAGACTTGGCACATGCACCACTGACTGCCCCTGGGCATAATGGATGAAAGCAAGGCAGACTGAGTGAAGGCCTATGGCACAAAGCACACTGCCTGGCTTCAAAATGGCCACTGGACCCCCCATTCACATGGCCAGGCCCTGGACCAGGCCTCAAAATGGCCCTCATCCACATTGCCAGGCCCTGGATCAGGCCCCAACAACACCCAAAAAATCGAAATGCACACAAAAATCGCCCCAATCCCATGGCATCCATTCCCTAAATGATGTTTAAAATCAAGAGAACACACAGAAAGACTTGGCACATGCACCACTGACTGCCCCTGGGCATAATGGATGAAAGCAAGGCAGACTGAGTGCAGGCCTATGGCACAAAGCACACTGCCTGGCTTCAAAATGGCCCCTAGACCCCCACCCACATGGCCAAGCCCTGGACCAGGCCTCAAATGGCCCCCACCCACATGGCCAGACGCTGGACCAGGCCCCAACAACACCCAAAAAATCGAAATACACACAAAAATCACTCCAAACCAATCGCATCCATGCCCTAAATGATGTTTAAAATCAGGAGAACACACAGAAAGACTTGGCACATGCACCACTGACTGCCCCTGGGCATAATGGATGAAGGCAAGGCAGACTGGGCGCAGGCCTATGGCACAAAGCACACTACCTGGCTTCAAAATGGCCCCTGACCCCCACCCACATGGCCAGGCCCTGGACCAGGCCTCAAAATGACCCCCACCCACATGGCCAGGCCCTGGGCCAGGCCCCAACAACACCCAAAACATCAAAATACACACAAAAATCACCCCAATCCAATCGCATCCATGCCCTAAATGATGTTTAAAATCAAGAAAACACACAGAAAGACTTGGCACATGCACCACTGACTGCCTCTGGGCCTAATGGATGAAAGCAAGGCAGACCTAGTGCAGGCCTAAGGCACAAGGCACACTGACTGGCTTCAAAATGGCCCCTAGACCCACTGACACATGGCCAGGCCCTGGACCAGGCCTCACAAAGGCCCCCACCCACATGGCCAGCCCCTGGACCAGGCCCCAACAACACCCAAAAAATCAAAATACACACAAAAACCACCCCGAACCAATGGCATCCATGCCCTAAATGATGTTTAAAATCAAGAGAACACACAGAAAGACTTGGAACATGCACCACTGACTGCCCCTGGGCATAATGGATGAAAGCAAGGCAGACTGGGTGCAGGCCTATGGCACAAAGCACACTGCCTGGCTTCAAAATGGCCCCTAGACCTCCACCCAAATGGTCAGGCCCCTGGACCAGGCCTCAAAATAACCCCCACCCACATGGCCAGGCCCTGGGTCCGGCCCCAACAATACCCAAAAAATCGAATAACACACAGAAATAACTCCAATCCAATGGCATCCATGCCCTAAATGGTGTTTAAAATCAAGAGAACACACAGAAAAACTTGACACATGCACCACTGACTGCCCCTGGGCATAATGGATGAAAGCAAGGCAGACTGGGCACAAAGCACACTGCCTGGCTTCAAAATGGCCCCTAGACCCCCACCCACATGGCCAGGCCCTGGACCAGGCCTCAAAATAGCCTCCACCTACATGGCCAGCCCCTGGACCAAAATCAAAATACACACAAAAATCACCCCAATCCAATGGCATCCATGCCCTAAATGATGTTTAAAATCAAGAGAACACACAGAAAGACTTGGCACATGCACCACCGACTACCCCTGGGCCTATTGGCTAGTGTGGCTTTAACACGCACCCCAAAATTACAAAAAACATCCACATTGATATAATAACAGTGAGTTATTCAATTCCATGCCATAAATGATATTTAATTTTAAAAAAACTCACAGAAACAGTTGTATCGTGCACCCATGACTAATCCTGGGCCTACTAGATACTGCGGCTACACACAATATATTTTATAAAAAGTTGTGAAAAAGTTTATAAATTGTAGTTGCATCAACTGCAATGCCCCAAACAATCAACACCAACTTACTTGTAAAATCTCAACTCCAAAAGTGATCCAAACAAAAAGTCCTCAAATACAAATATCCAGCAGCAGCCAAAGAGTAATCCTTCCAGCTCCAGATCCAAATGAAAAGTGACTAGGAAAAGGAAAAAGCGCTGGGAGGTGCCTGCTGGACAGGAACAGGAAGTTGGAGACTCTGGGTCACTTATTTCCTCCCAACCCCCCAAAAATGCACTCCTTGCACAAAAAAGTGCAGCCAAATGTCAATCTGAGGAGTTATTCTGATCCAAATCATCAATTTCAGAAGGTTTATGCTGCCAGCTATAGATTTCTTGTGCAGAATTGCAATTGTTGCTATTTCGGGAAAGCGAACAGTTCAAATCTCCCGCCGGATGTCAGCTGCGCGGTGCATCTACGTGTTCGCAATTGTTTACTCTCGTGATGCGTGATCGCGGGCCCTTATGACGTAGTCGCTTTCTGAAAGTCTACCAGTGCAAGATGGCGGGACGCTATGACGTACTCGCGGTCAAAAAGTCTTGCACGATCACGCCATGACGTACTCGCGGTCGAAAAGTCTCGCGCGATCACGCAGCAAGATCGAAAATGGTGCAGCGCACGCAAACCAGGAGGAAAACAACTCAGCGAACTCAGAATCAAGGTAAGTCAAAGCCGTGCACGCAAGATTGTATTTTTGAAGCGCGACCAAGCAGAAGAAAATCCACCAACTCACGAATTGCGAATTCGTTGACAATTTCGTGCGATTGGTGGACCGCGAAATTGCCAAAAATTCGCAAATTCCGCGAGCCGAACCGATTTTCAGCCCACACTTACTGGGGTGGCGAAGTGAGCTAAAGAACGAAGATGGATTCAGCTCAAATTTGTGACTGGGGTTGAGTGTCTGAAAAGTTTCAGCGCTCGGTCGATCATCTCCTTGTGTTTGCTTTATTATATGAGATAGGATCAAATGTACTTGAGACCAGTATTGTTGAATCTTCTGGCATCACCAGATGTATGAAAGAAAGTGCCACGTTCCCACTTGTACACAAGCAGTGAGGATCAAGACTACCCCGTTCTGTCAATATACTTGTGCTGCAATATGCACAGTGTAGATATTTCTAATTGGTTATACCTACATTCTCATGGGCACAGCAAGTGTTCAGGGAGCCATCCTAGCCTTCACCCACGCATCAACCCCTAGCAGACCAATGGCTTGCGTCCATCTGTCTTGTAATAATAATAATGCATTGGGGTATTATTTACTAGTGCTTTACTGCTAAGATATTCCTTTGACTTTTATGCCTCCAAGGGGCTTAACTCAAGAATGAACTTGATATCTCTCATGTGGGCATCTAGGGCGTGATACAATTGTAGGTATTTCCAATATTGGGACTTGTGCATGTTGTAGGTTTTTGTCAGTGTAAAATGACCTTATATGGGTGCTGGACCATGAATCACTATGGGGCACATACATCATTTGAAATTGCGGTCGCAAAGGGGCAGATTTTCAGAATCTGCCCCTTTACAACTGCAATTTTTGCATTTGGGATGCATCATACCAAATTCAAAAATCGCAATTTGCAAATTGCGATGCCTTAAATGCAAAGCAAGATTACATTTAAAATAGCGATTTCGCAATTATGGACCGCTAAATACTGATTATTTCAACCTGATGGTGTTTAGCGGAAACTTTTAAAAATGCACTAAATTGCATTTTTGAAAGTTTCAGACTACACACACAGATGGCCTTGAGGCATGTGTGTGTACAACATGGGTGCACATCACAAATTTCAGGGGTGCAATAGGGTGTCCTTTTGACACCCTTGCACCCTTGAAATTGAATGAACAATTTACGTCTCCCTATTGGAACTCGCAAATTGTGCATGCAATTTCCCATTCATTCTTATGGGCCTGTAGGCCCATAGGAATGAATAGGAAGCAACTCCTTAATTGCGACTCGCAATTTGCGAGTCGCAATTAAGGAATGTTTAGGGATCACTAGTTTTCTAGCTATTCCTACATGCATAGGCTTTTGCGAGTCCTTAATTGCGAGTCCTTAATAATCGCAATTAAGGACTCACAAAAGCCTACCTTGATGCTTGTGCCCCTAAGTTTTGAGATACCAATATAGTTCCAGATTCAACATCGTCCCCAAACCCACACTCTGCCTAATCAGTAACCGTGTTACAGTGGTGTTTCGTCAATCAAGACTTTCTCCCATTTTTGCTATTATAATGCTTGGCACCAACACTTCAGAGATGCCCCTGCGGCCTGGGGCAGTCACTGTCACAGATGATTACTGTATAGTAAGTTGATTTTTCCATGTTTTTCAGGACAGTCCAATTCAGGGTAGATATTAGGGTTGTTGCAGTTAGCATATAGCCAATCTATGGCAACATCTGGCTAGCCCAAAAATATGAATGTCTGACACACCCGGCCTCTGTTATAAAGAGAGAATACAAATCGTCTGTTCACAATAGGGGAATGTCCTCATGCCCACATGAACCCTGAGATTTCTGATTGCAAGGTACTAAAGGAGAAGATTAGACTTTAACAGGAGTAATTGTGAGGGCCATTAAACGGCGGGAGAGAGACCATCTTAAACAGTGCAGCCTTACTGCCAATGTTGAGAGGGAGGGTGCACAATGCTTCCATATTATGCTTCACAGGGGAAATTTAGGGTGCAATATTTACAAGCCATGTTCTCTGTTTGTAGAGATGCACATTTCCAGGCATTTAAAGGGGCCACTAGTCCTCTGCAGACTAATAGGGATTGGGATATGGGTCAGATCACCTGACACTTCTACACAGATGGATTTACGCTATGTAACCACAAGTCCAGAGCATCCCAGAATATTCCTAACATTTGTGTGAGTCGAGGAATAGAGGTTGCTGAATCACCAACATAAAGGTGAATGTCATCGGAATAGAGTGATATTCTGTAATCACAAAGGCCCCCCATCGGAAACCCAATTCGGATCCACTCTGCCACTCCACCAAAGGATTGGTGGTAAGGGCAAAAAAAATGGGTGACAGGGAGCAGCCATTTTAATGCTTCATTCTATGGAAAAGGGAGGGGACATTAGTCCATTCACTCTTACACATGCCCAGAGAATCATCATCATCATCATCATTGATAACTTTATTTCGACCACAGTGGGCCATAAAAATACATGTTAAAACAAACAATAAAACATTAAAATCCATTTATGAATGATACATAATTTAGGCTAAGAACACAATTCATATATATACACATATTTACGATAAAACACTCATGACTAAAAATAGAATTAAACCATGTAAGTAGTTATCAATGCGATTCATGACATCTGTGGAAGCTTTTAATCTAAATTCAAATCATTATAAAGGTTCTACGTTTGATCCACATACCATGCAAAAAACGGGAAACTGCAAAAACAACAGGTGGGTGGGTGTTGTGTTTCAGTACTCTGAGCGCATTTTCGCAATTGCGGAATCCCAAATTACTACAGATAGGTTTAACCCATCGATTACGAGACAACCCTTATGCAGGGAGAAGAAAAATACATGAGTTTCATTTTCCAGCGGGTGTTCACACGCCGGGCACTCGGTACTTTTATTTGCATCCCATTTACCGGTCAATGACCTTAATGGCAAACTGCCCATTCTTAGTTGCAAATACAACTTTCTCGCGTGGGGAGGGTAAATCAAGTCGAGAAATTCCTCCTTCTTATACTCAGCTTTTATATCGAGGAATTGAGTTGTCAGTCTCCCAGCTATCGTGCTGGAATGGACAGTCAACAAATTATGGGACCTATACTTTTTTACCAGTTCAGCTTTGGCATAGGCCCGGGCAGGCTGAGTCCGGAGATTCCCATAGCTCAGGAACACCGATCCGTACACACAGATCCTTAATATGGGATAACCATGGAATTTTCTTTGACCTAGATGCAACCCATACCTCCTGAAACTCTTCACGGTACGGGGCAAGCTTTGGGACCGACCAGAGTATTCTCCAGTAAGTTAGTGGCCTCAGGGCCACCTCCTCTTCCACAGGGAGTAGCCCTAGGTCAAACCTTAATGGGACCAGGGGGGTGCTGACAGGTAAGGCAAACAAATCTCTCATGAATGAATGTTGGACCCTTGCTAAAATTTTGGGCCGGTAATGTCCCCAAAGTTCTGCCCCATATAATGCGGCTGCTCTAGATTGTACCTTGTATATTTCTACAATGGGGGCAGCCGGCTTAAAGGCAGATGTTCTATACATTTTGGATAACCCACCCACAGTCTGTGTCAGTTTCAAGGCACTTATATCAAAATGGAGGGAAGAGGATTAGAGGTCCATTCAGTTCCCCTGGACAGATACTCGATAATCAAAAATAGAATGGACACTTGTTTCTACAAAACCATTGGTTTGTATTCGAAGACCCTCATAGACATCCTGGTTTTATCGTTGCGGTATATCTTTTTTCCGCCCCATCAGGAGTCGTGGCGTATTCATAGGGTAGTCGATTAACGTGCTGGATGCCTGCCTCACCCGAGGCTACCTCCGGTACAGGTAGAAGTGTCCAGAAATAGTGGAATGTGATGAAAAAATAAGATAAAAAATAGTGTCTAACCTAAAAAGTTATTTATTATTAATGGGTAGGCACTATCATTAAAAAGGGAATTGCGATATGGTGGTAATCGTGTTACTGGATTACCGCATGTCTTGAAAAATGTGTCAACATGTTTCAGCTCTCTAAGCCCAGCCGGGTCTACGGAGCTTTCGTCAGGACAAAAACACAAACAGAAATGAGGTACTCACACAACTTGTGTGGTATTGAGTGATGAGTATGGTCAACTCATACTGCAATTTCCTGTGCTGTATTAAGCTCAGTAAAAGCTTCAACAGGGGTTGGAGAGTCGCTTGTGGTCTTTGCCACGAGGTTCGACGTTGGGTCCCCTGTGCTGACTCTTCCCCTGGCCCTCAGTTTCAATGCAGACTTGGCTAACTGTGCATCCCACCCCTGATGTTCCTCAAGAGTAATACCTAGATATTCAAAGGTCTTTACTCTCTCAAGGGGTGTACCGTTCAAGTCCGGGTTTGGTTGCGTCTGCCTCGGAGGGTTCAAAATCATGAACTTTGTGTTGGCCAAATTAATCTCCAGCCCACTTAGGGCACAAAAATCTGCAAAACCATCAAGGATACGTTGGATACCAGTAGCTGTTAGAGACAACAGTAGAGTGTCGTCCGCAAACATTAGTGCAGGCACTCTTCCTGTGGCTAGTCTCGGGGCATCCAAATCCTTTATACCTAAAAGATGTTTAACAAGCCTGTTAATATAGAGGCAGAAGAGAGTGGGAGCCAGCACACATCCCTGGTGCACCCCCCTTTGCACTGGAAGACGTGATGACAATTCTCCCACTTTTCCACATCTAACCAGGGCAAAATTTCCTGAGTGTAGTCTAATCAGTACTCCCAGAAGGTAGAGTGGCATACCGAGATCGTAGAGGACTCTCCACAGGTTGTCCCTAGGGACCAGATCGAAAGCGGCCCGAAAGTCCACAAAGATGAGGTAGAGGCTGCCACACTCGCTGTTTTCTAAAAAAGGACCTGTAGCCGAAAAATCTGATCGATGGTAGATGTACCTGTTCTAAAGCCCGCTTGTAAAATACTCAGGATCTCGTTTTCCCTTTCCCATAACTGAATTCTATCCAGAAGTATCCGCCCAAATGCCTACTGTGGGATATCTATCATGCTAATGGGCCTGTAGTTCGAGGGTTGCAAAGGGCAGCCTTTTTTAAAAATAGGAACTATCTCTGCTCCCAGCCACGTCTCTGGCGGGTCTGTCCCCAATAAAATCGCGCTAAACAGAATGCAGAGATAAGGGGTCCATATTTTGGGTTCATACCGAAACAAGTCCCCGAGGATTTTATTAAGCCCCGGGGCTTTGTTAGGTAGTAGCTTCGCAATGGCAGATTCTACGGTTGATATCTCCTGTGCCCCCCCCAGTCGATACTCGTGGAGGAGGTTCAGAGACACCAACTCGGAATTGCCATTGCACGGTCGGGTCGTAAAGGCTACCAAAATGTTCTTCCTATACTGCTGGGGCTATGTTGGGGCTTACTGCGTTCTTCCCACCCCGACCCTTGTTACTAACAATTGCCCAGAATGTTTTGAGGTCTCTGCACTGTAGCGCTGACCTCAACTCTTCCCACTTATCTGCCTCCCAGGACTTTCTCTCTCTCTCTATGACTTGCTTATACAGCACCCTAAGGGACTTAATCCGGGATTTATCTTTATCCTTGATTGCTTTAATCAGATCCCCTTTCAATTTGTGGCAATCAGCAGTGTACCAGGGGTGGGTCTTGACTAAGTTTTCCCTATAGATCTGAAGTGGGAAAAAACCTCTAACATTATCGAGGCTAGCTGGTAATGAATTTCAACGGGTCTGTTGTCCCTCCCGTCTAAAGGCCCCGTAGATCTTACCTCTGCCATGTCACTGAGATGGGGCAGGGCCTGAAGAGATATTTGTGACTGCCGGTTTGGAGAGCCCATTATGTGGGGCCATTTTATTCTCCGTCTATTATTCTGGAGAAGAAGGGGCTGTGGAACAGAATTCGGCTCTATCATATTATTAGTCAATCCCCAACTCCCTGGCTTTAGTGACATAACCAGGGTGTTGTGGTCGCTATCCGTCCCTTGATGGATCTTAAAATCCTGTACCTTGTCCCATGATCTGGATGCGATCAAAATATAGTCAATGATCGATGACTGACCTGCTCTATTAAAGGTCACATTTCTAGGTCTGTTCGATTTTAGCCGACCATTGCAAGGCCTTACGGATAGAGACAGTATAAGGGAGGTAATTTGTAGAACTAATGGGGTCCATGCTTTGACTGGAGGGATTAAGGTTTCTGGGCTGTTCCAGTACTGATTCTCCTCGTCAGGGTCCTCCAAGCTTGAATTGCTGAGGGGTTAAAACTGACAGTTAAAGTCCCCCCCAATAATTATACCAACCTCGGGGTCCAGAGTCTTTACAAATCCCCTCAATTGTTCGATACCATAGACTCCCTGCCCCTCTGGGTTGGCCTTGAATAGATGTTAATTATGGCTAAGTGTTTATTCCCCGGGAGGGTTAGCTCTACACATTGGATATCTGGGGAATTAACTGTCACCTGCTTAGCCGTGGCTCCCAGATGAGTAGCTACCCATGTACTTAGCCCTCCTGACGGTCTTCCTCTACCTTCTTTTGTTGCAGGAAGATTGAATGTGGTGAACCCACACCGCTGATAGTTGTCCAGGGCCCATGTCTCCTGCTGTGTTTGTCCATGAACAAACCCCAGTCATCAGATGTTAATTTATTTTTCAGTCCTGCCACATTCCAGGAAAGTATGTTGATACTCCCGTTTACCTCACTGTGTGTTGAAATTATACTTTCACCACAGTTAATTGATCTGTACACAGAGTCACCCAGCTCTGTAGTTCCCTTCCTCTCGCTAGCACAACGGTCTCCCCAGCTCCCTGACTCTCCTACCCCAGCACCTCCCTTTTCGATATTACCTCCTATCCAACTGCTTGTATCACATTTCTGTCCCCTAGTATACCTTCCTCTCCCACGTACCCTACCACAGTAAGGAGGCGCTTCATCTCAATGAAGTTAACTTTTACTTCCAGCAAGTTCTCACTTTCTACTACAGAAGAGGGGGGCTTCTTTGTTTTCGTCAGTCAATCAACAGATTCTAAGTTGCTATACCTGTTGTGGTGATGGAACATGTCAAGCGATATGGGGCTATTTAATGGCCCATTCCTGCTAACATTTCCATAAATGGGGTTGCCTCCCTGGGTTTCATCGCCTGCCCAGTTGATCCCCTCCCAATTATGTGCAAAACAGGCATTGCTATGAGTGCCCGGATAAAAATAAGTTAGTGGCAGGGATTTTATAAGTGTATCTGGGCTGCCTGACTCTAAATTGCAAATATACTTAGCTGTCCAGCTGTTCCTAAAGTTGATCACTATGCAATCCCCTTCTATATTTTTCCGTCTGGGCCCCAACCAGTCTACTCGTCTAGCGAATAGAATTTCGCTGGTTCCCCCATTTGAAAGGGGTCTGTTACTATTCAACCAGTGAATACATTTGTTTTTGAGTTCTCTGTAGTCCTCGACCCTACCCGGACTCAGGGAAGGGACCCCCTCAAGAACCACCACATAAGGTACTGACGCCGGGGGCAAGGCTAGGCGAGACAACAGGGGCCTACTAGGACCCAGCGATCTCGTCCCTTGACCCTCGTTTGTTACCTGTATAGGGCCCTGGCCAGAGCTATTAGCTCCCGTATCCCCCGTACCCTCCACATCCCTTATGTTAGCCGGGGCACTCGATGCAACTGTCACTGGCTGGATGATTGGGTGGGTGTCTGTCATACCCATTTGGACAGGTGGAGCCCTTTCTGCATTTATATCCACCAGAGTTATACTCTGCATGCCTATCTGACTGGGGCCAGTCGCTCCTGTACCATTATGGGCAGGTTCCAAGACACCTCTGCCCTTCCCTCCCAATTTTGGTAGACACAGTGATTCAAGACAAGACAGGACTCTATAAATATCTGTTCCATTTTGGCCTAGAAATCCCCTCTTCTCTCTGGCGGCGACATATCTTCGTTGATTTCTATAGGCGGCGACTTGTCCACTCCAGTCTGCTGACCATCAAGCACAACCACGGAAGATTCATTATCCATAATTGCACGTTTTTGCTTTTTTGATTTCTTGTTTACTAATGCAGCTCCCCCACGCTTTCTTTTGGCTGATTGGCCCAGAACTTTGCTCATGACCCCTGAATTGGTATCCGAAACCAACCGAATTGACTGACCGGATCTAGTGGTTCCTGGGCTTAGAGGGGGCGTTACCGGATCTGATACTATAGGTCCATATTAGCTGAAGGGCTATGCACCATGACTGCTACTTATATCTTCTTTTTGCCCTCTCCCACCGGTCTAGCAGGTACAGTATCGGCAACTGTTTGTATTACCGATAATGGCATAATAAGTGAGGGTTCAGGTGTCGGAGATAGGGCCTTAGCTAGTTGGCCCAGTGAAGACCGTTTGTGAAAAATTGGGTCCATGGATATCCTTCTCTCAGTAAGTTCGATTTCCCGTTGTATCATGGACGTTGCCCTAGTTAGGAACTGGTCGATTGTCCCTACGACACTTCCTGTAGTGGACTTCCACCCCTTCCCCGCATCTTTAGAGGCCATAACCCCGTTTGTTCAATATATAATAACTCTGGAATGTGATATCCAGGATAAATTTTATAGTAATGCTAGAATGCAAAACAGGGCTTAGGGCTACACAGCAACACACTGACCTTATTGAGCAGTTCTGTGGCAAGAGTCAAAGAGGAGGGTCTGTCCCGTCCTCGTTCGTACTCGGATGGGCTCAGACGGGCCCGCCCTTGGCCCAGGCTTCGCCCGGCATGCACCTGCGCGCATCCCGTGGGACAGAAGTTGAAGGCTGGGTAAATCCAATTGGACAGGGGGCGTGGTGGTAGGGCGTCTCTCTACTGGCTGTTAGGGGAGCGTGGATTCCCCCGTTCGTACTCCCCCCAAGCTGCCTGCTGCTGCTGCTGGTTGCGTGTCCTCACCAACACTGAGACTGCGAGTGTTTCCCGTGGAGCGGGAAACGCGAGAGGTAATTATATCCCACAAGCTGGAGGCGTGGTGGTAGGGCGTCTCTCCACTGGCTGTTAGGGGAGCGTGGCTCTCCCCGTTCGTATCCCCCAAGCTGCCTGCTGCTGCTGCCGGTTGTGGGTCCTCACCAACACTGAGACTGCGAGCGTTTCCCACGGAGCGGGAAATGCAAGAGGTAATTATATCCCACAAGCTGGAGGCATGGTGGTAGAGCGTCTATCCACTGGCTGTTAGGGGAGCGTGGCTCTCCCCGTTCGTATTCCCCCAAGCTGCCTGCTGCTGCTGATGGTCGCGTGTCCTCACCAACACTGAGAATGCGACCGTTTCCCCAGAGAATCATAAACAACATTTACACATACATCCAAAAGAGGAGCCAATGTTCATATGCTCGATAGGTGCATCATAACCGGCCTATGTACAGAGTCAAACACTTCTTTAAAATCTAGTAAAAGAAGTGTATGATATTCCCCAGCTTCCTGGAAACATATTAAGGCATTATAGATTCTCCTAAGGCAGTGTCACGTGCCGGACAGCGCCATTGTCGACATAACTAAGTTAGCATGGCTAGTGCAACCATGATGCTGCTTTTGCAAATTACTACAGGACTTTATTTTTGCAAGACTCTGTTTATGCCTTTCACATGAGAACTGTCTGCTGTGTTCATTCTCTGAGCAAGGTCGATAAAAAATGCCCCTTGGTATTCTGTTCTGGTCAGGCCCTAGCACCTAGAGAAAGCATACCACTGCAGCTGCTGCTGAAAGCTCGTTCTTTGATATTACGGGAATAAATTGTTTAGGTAACACACACTTGGAGAAGGACCTTTCCAAGGAGAAAAGCAATACCCAGCTTTGATGTAGAAATCCCATCTATGCTTTAAGGTATGGGGTTTGCTGATGAATTCCAGAGATCTTCTATTATAAATTATTAATACCCATTCCTGCCAAGGGGAGGGAAGTTAGGCATTATAGTCCTTTCTCCTTTATCTTTATCCGATGACATCATCTTCATAATGTATGGACTGGCTGAGATGCTAACTGTATTACTATTATGCATTTGTCTGCTTGTTGTGGCACGTGTACTGCATGTTAGAGCATGTTAGTTAAAATAAACATTTTAAACTATCTTCGTGTCTTGGTCAGATCTTATTGTGGACAGGAGCGAGAGTGTAGGCGAAAAGGTGTGTCTTGCCACCACGAATCCTGAGAGACTTGGGAGTGTTGTGTTTTCAGTTGTCTAATCATTTGCTTCTTCGTATTTGTGTAGGAGAGTGAGTGAGACACTTTAGCTAGTTGGTCCTGGGATCGTGGATACTAAGACAGTAGGAAGACGCAGCCCCTATACACCAAGGTCTCATAATCCTGCGCATAGTTTCTGTGTATGTGCAGAATCCCTGCAACAGCAGTGACATGCATTACATTTGGGCATGAAACCATTTTGATATTTTTGGATCAGGTCCTGTATCACCATAACATCTGTTTGACATAAGTTTGGCCAGTATTTCAGTTTCTAGGTGTATCAAGGAGATTGAATGATATGAACTACAGTCCTGAGGAAGGCTTTCCTGGTTTAAGGGTCACTGTTATGATTGCACCTTTCAGACCATGAGGCACAGTGCCAAGACGAATTGCCTCTTCATACATATTCAGCAGGGGAAGTAAACCTGAGCATATTGTTTAAAAACGTCTGCCAGGAACCTGTTGAGAACAAGGGTGTTGGATTTGACCCTCTCTGCAGGGTCACCCCAAACCTTTTGCCTTCACCCCTCCTGTTTTCTGAATCCATTTATGTCGGGTATTAGAGCTCTGTGCACTTTACCACTGCTAACCAGTGTGAAAGTGCTCATTCTCCCTTCTTTAAACATGGTAACATTTGTTTACACCCAATTGGCACATTTTATGTACTTGTAAGTCTCTAGTAAAATGGTACTACATGTATGCAGGGCCTGTAAATTAAATGCTACTAGTTGGCCTGCAGCACTTATTGTGCCACTCACTTAAGTAGTCCTTTACAAGCATGTCTCAGGCCCGCCATTTTACCATGTATGGGGAGTTTAAAACTGCCATTTCAATCTGCAAAATATTTTTTTTACCAGGCCTAAACCTTCCTTTTTTAATACATGCAAGTCACCGCTGGGTGAGGGTGCATTATATTTAAAAAGCTGGACATGTACTTTAAGTTTTACAGGACTTGGTAAGTGAAAAACTCTCAGATTTGCTTTTTTACTATTCCAGGACCTACCTCTCCCATAGGCTAACATAGGGCTACCTTCTGTCATTTAATAAGTGATAACTTTAGTGTGGAAGCAGGTAGGAATGCCATGTTTGGTAGCTGAGGAAATTGTCATTTAAAATGTTCCTTAATGGTAAAGTCAGATTTTAAGTCACAGTTCTGAAAATATAACTGTTAGAAAGATAGCATTTTCTTGTCCTAACTATTTGGTGCTTTCAGCCTGTTTCCCGGGCCACATGACTAGGTGTAGTTGGTAGTTGGACTTTGTGTATTTATCCCAGACAGTATCAAAATAAGGGGCTTGCTTGGGTGTTGGCAGGATGGGCCATTCTGACCTGATGAGGGCTCAAGAGCTGTACCACCTGTCATACTTGCACTTCAAAGGCACTGCTTCAGCTCACACACAAAGAAGTTCACACTAGTCTATTGTAATTGCAGACAGACTAGGACCAGTGAGGGGTGGTAAGAAACTCCAAACACCTGTGTGGGGTGGAGAAATCCAGAAGCTTCTCTTATTGCTCATTGCAAGAAGCTAGCAGAGCAATTTACTGGCAAGATAAATTATATTTATCAGACTTATCCCCCAATGCTACCACCAAGAGGCCATATGGCTTTATTAACACTTCCCCATCTCTGCTCAATTGTCTTCCCCCTCTGCATTTGTCTGAGTGTAACGGCGTGGGTCCGCCGTATACCCCGGTGTGCAACACTGAGACTATCCCGCAGCTGTCATCTACATCCTCCCCTCCTTTCTGCTCCCTACAGAACGTTAATGTGGAATCGCAGGATCAAGAGTACGATCAGATGAACTGGCCCTTTAACTTTGAGACGGCTGATGAAGGGGCGGGCCTACAACAAGACGTGAAGACGTCTTATACGGACGAACGCGACCCACAGGTGTGCTTGTTCACCAGGAGGGAGAGAGTTGGCGAGTGGAGCGGAGAGGAGCGAAGGAGCGTTACGGACGAGGAGATAGTGGAAGAATCCGAGACCAGAGGACGACCAGCGGAGGACGAGGAGAGAAAGCCAGGAGGCCAACGGTCCCACGAGTCGCCCCGCCATACACCCGGGGGAGGTGTATGGCTCGCCCAGGTACGCAACTGAATCAGGGGTTGGGTCGGACATAAGGGTGGTTCCCGTGTATGAGTTTGGTATTCCCATATCCCTGTGTTTTCCCCGTCCCGAGCACTTTCCATCACATGATCGTTGTTTGAGAAATAGAGCACAGGTTACGAATTCCTCACTCCCTTTTCCCTGGTATCGCTACTGCTAAAAGAATAGTACACTCACCAAGTGCTCTCTTGTCTTGTTTATCCCGAGAGCCAAGACGGAACCGGACAAAGTGCTGCGACGACGGAGCCGGGAGAGAACTCGTCGAGTCCTGTCCTCTGAGGTCCGATAGGAGCCGTTCACCACGCCGGACTTTGCACAGGAAGAAAACTTGTACTGACTTGTTGTTTAAATCAAGAAGTCCTACGGTAACAAAGACTCGCTGGTTGACTATTCCTCCTAAGCCCGTCACAATGGTGGAGAATGCGGGCACACTGACCATCTCTGAAGAAAAGATGGAAACCGTAGTTGATCAATTAGTGAAAGGCCAGGAGAGACTCGAATGGGTAATCGAACAGCACCTAACGTCAGCACAAGCGGATAGAAACATTTTTAAGAAAGCCTTGGAAGGAAAGACTGAACAGATATCGGTAGACCCAACCATTAGGTCAGCGACAACTGAAAGGCCGATAACTCATGGAACACCCGCTATTTCTCTCCAGAAATATCAGCCCGGAGAGGATCCTGATTCCTTCTTACTAAATTTCGAGAGAGCCGCTAGAGCATGCGGCTGGCCCATAACGAAGTGGCCGTTCTTTCTAGCCCCCTTGTTAGGAGGCGAAGCCCAGGCGCATACCAAGTAGCCAACCCCACAGGAGATACACCCTATGCCGATATTAAAAGAATCATATTAGATCATTTGGGGTTGGTTTCCGAAGTGTACAGACTGAGATTTCGGAGAGAGAGGGGTAACACAGGAGAAAATCCCAAAACTTTATTTGTAAGATTAAAAATGGCAGCCGATAAATGGCTGACTCCTCTAACTAGCAGCAAAGAAGAAATATTAGACCGGTTATATTTAGAACAGTTCCTCGAGGCACTCCCATATGCCTCTCAAAGATGGCTCCGGCAACATCATAATCTTACCACCACTCAGGCCGTACAAATGGCATCATCTTTTGCTCGCGCCCAACCCAAAAATACTCCTGGAGAAATGGAAAAACTTAATAAAACCATAACCAGACCGGAAAAAAATGTTCTCGAGGAAAAGAACCTCCCCGACCCCACACATGGAGTACCGAACATGGCGGAACGTCGGGACCACAATGTTTTGATTGTGGGACCTGGGGCCATATAGCTCGACTTTGCCCCAAAAGAAGAAACACCGAGGAACCAATGGAGGTCAGATACCTCCCGAAAGCCGTCCTCTATTCCACTGAAATGGGAAGCTCTTTTAGAGTAAGTGTGAAAGTAAATGGAGCTGATATACATGCTTTGTTAGATTCCAGCTGTCGCCAGTCAGTCATACAATCCCAACATGTAACTTCCTCCCAATATATACCCCGGGGGAAAGTTAATATTAGATGCGTACATGGGGATGTCAAACCTTACCCCATGGCCAACGTTCCTATTGAACCTACCTCAGGGAAACCTCATATCATAAGGGTGGGAGTGCTCTCCTCTCTACCAGAAGACCTCATTATCGGTACAGATAACCCAGGGTTCCTACAGATGTTCAAAAAGTCAATAGAAATAGACCCTCACATCAAAGGCACCTTCACAAAGCGGTTCGAGGGAGAAGATAGGAGTCTCCAGAATACTCTTGTGCTACGATTTGCTAAACTTTCAGAACACGCCACTACAGCATCACGAGGCTCTACAAGAGCGGCAGGATATGATCTATATAGCGCCTATGACTATGAACTTCCTGCGAAAGGAAAAGCTGTAATACAAACAGACATACAAATTGCGGTACCCTCAGGTTGTTATGGGCGGATAGATCCCCGCTCGGGTCTCGCCACCAAACATTTTATTGATGTTGGAGCCGGTGTTGTAGACGAAGACTATCGGGGAAATGTAGGAGTGGTCCTGTTTAATTTGGATAACGAGACATTTGCTGTAAAAAAAGGGGATCGTGTGGCGCAATTAATTTGTGAACAAATAGCTTACCCGTCGCTGGAAGAATTAGATACATTGGACCACACTGAACGTGCCTCAAAAGGTTTCGGATCGACGGACCAAAACAAAGGGCCTTTGCCAGCCTTGCTTTCACCAGATCCGTGGGTCCTGGATAGGAGTTTCAGATTCGCACAGGCTAATGAACCTACGCTTTTTAACGCCTGGGAACAGGCTCAAAAGGCCCATAATAATAACAACAATTATCCCAGATTTCTCATACACAACGACCTACTTTACAGAAAGGGGAAACAAGATGATTCTCCCCAACTTCTGGTACCTGTCTCATTTCGTGAACAAGTACTGTTTTTTGCCCACTCTCATCTTATAGCTGGGCATGCAGGAGCCGACAAAACTACCCAAAACGTCATCAAACATTTTTTTTGGCCAGGAATATATAAAGATACTTCCGAGTACTGCCGAAAGTGCGCGATCTGTCAAAAAAAGAATATGACTAAGCCTCCATCTGTTCCACTTCAGCCCTTGCCCATTATTG
Organism: Lissotriton vulgaris; assembly: GCF_964263255.1. NCBI lineage: Eukaryota > Metazoa > Chordata > Amphibia > Caudata > Salamandridae > Lissotriton > Lissotriton vulgaris. The sequence continues at coordinate 1,044,147,986 of NC_141697.1, read as the reverse complement.
GGAAGCCGTTTGAGAGGGTCGGCATGGATCTGATCGGACCACTACCAAAAACCAGAAAGGGATTCCAACATGTGTTGGTGGTGGTCGATTATGCCACGAGATTTCCGGAGGCCTTTCCCCTCACTTCGGCTAACTCAAAACAGGTGGGCGAGAAAATGATAGAATTGTTCAGTAGAGTGGGGTTCCCTAAAGAGATCCTAACGGATCAGGGTACTCCATTCGTTTCGAAACTCATGAAAGAGATTTGTAACACACTTAATATCCACCAGATCCGTACCTCCGTGTACCACCCTCAGACGGACGGTCCGGTGGAACGTTATAACCGCACTCTAAAAACAACCCTCCGAAAAATGATGGAGGTCAGTGGAGCTGACTGGGACAGGATGCTGCCACTGGCACTATATGCCATAAGAGCCCAAAAACAAAGTAGCATGGGCCTATCACCTTTTGAGTTATTGTACGGACGACAGCCCCGCTCCCTTCTGGAGATGACTAGAGACCCATGGGAGAATGAACTCCTGGAAGAAACAGCTGCAACTCTCGACTACGCCAAAAATCTCTGTTCCAAACTTGGTAAACTAAGAGATCTGGCGTTCACCCACCTTGAAGCAAGCCAAAAACACCAAAAGGTAGCTTATGATCGCGGAAAGAAGTGGAGGCACCTACAGATTAATGACTGGGCCTTAGTCCTATTGCCTTCCTCCACACAAAAATTTAAAGCGGAATGGATGGGCCCCTATGAAGTGGTGGCGAAAATAGGTAACACTAGCTATACGCTACAGATTGCAAAAAACAAACAACAGTCATACCACATTAATTTACTAAAGAAGTGGTTGGGCCCTGCTCCGGCCGACATACATATAGCAGACGCTCCTGCTCACATCCTTAACACTCGAGACCAGCTTTTTGTTAACGATGACTTGACTTCGCTACAACTGAAAGATCTTCAGAAAACATTGAGTAGTCATGACAAAATTTTTTCAAGTGTCCCGGGTAGGACGTCTCTCGCGGAGCACTGTATAAAAACTCCCCCCGACAAGAAAGTTAGAATTCAACCTTATCGGGTCCCTGAAGCGAGACGTTCAGCTATCAGCAAGGAAATTCACCAAATGCTGCAACTTGGGGTTATACAACCTTCGAGTAGTGACTGGTCCAGCCCTATTGTGATGGTCCCTAAGCCCGACGGCAGTAGACGTTTCTGCATGGACTTTAGGGCACTTAATGACATTTCCCTTTTCGACGCTTACCCCATTCCTAGGGTTGACGAACTTATCAAGAGGTTGGGGGACTCGAAATATATCACTACCCTGGATTTAACTAAGGGGTATTGGCAGGTCCCACTCAGTTCAGAGGATCGAAAAAAGACTGCTTTTTCAACAGAGGAGGGTCATTTTGAATTCACTGTTCTGCCCTTCGGGCAGCACAGAGTGCCCGCTATGTTCCAGCGCCTGATGAACACTGTTTTGGCTGGCTTATCGGACTTTACGTCCGCCTATCTTGACGACATTGTCGTACATAGCCCCGATTGGCCTACGCATTTAGCTCACGTGGACACTGTTTTTTCAGCTCTAGAGTCGGCTGGTCTTACTGTCAAAGCAAAGAAATCGAAGGTCGCCTTTCACAAGGTAAAATACTTGGGGTACGTTCTGGGACACGGGCTCATTGAGCCCCAAATCGAAAAAAGTTTGTGCCATTGCTGACACACAGTTTCCCACCACCCGGAGGGAGATGAAAGCGTTTCTGGGGTTGGTCGGGTATTACAGGCGTTTTATACCTCAATTTGCTCACTTGGCTGCCCCCCTCACTGACTCTCTAAAGAACGTTGGCAAGTCCTCTACTCCCGTTAAACCCACGGGACTTATGCTCGAGGCGTTTCGTCAATTGAAGGCCATAATAACGTCTGCCCCTGTCCTTTCTTCCCCTGATTTCTCCCATTCCTTTTCTTTACATACGGACGCTTCCGATTATGGCATTGGGGCTGTGCTATCTCAAACTGGACGTGATGGACATGACCACCCGATTTTATATGTCAGCCGTAAGCTGTTCCCTCGGGAACTCAAGTACGCAACAGTCGAGAAAGAGTGCCTGGCCATTAAATGGGCTATTGAAAAACTGCCCTACTATCTAGAGGGACGTCACTTTGACCTATATACTGACCATGCTCCTCTACTTTGGATGGCGAGAAATAAGTCGAACAATGCCAGAGTTTTACGATGGTTTTTGTCTCTGCAACCGTATACATTTACTGTACATCACCGGAAAGGGTCAGATAATGTGGGGGCTGATTTCTTGTCTCGTCATCCACTCCCCGATTGTGAGTCTCCTGAGGGGGAGGTGTGTAATGGCGTGGGTCCACCGTATACCCCGGTGTGCAACACTGAGACAGTCCGCAGCTGTCACCTACATCCTCCCCTTCTTTCTGCTCCCCACAGAACGTTAATGTGGAATCGCAAGATCAAGAGTACGGTCAGATGAACTGGCCCTTTAACTTTGAGACGGCTGATGAAGGGGCGGGCCTACAACAAGACGTGAAGACGTCTTATACGGATGATTGTGACCCACAGGTGTGCTTGTTCACCAGGAGGGAGAGAGTTGGCGAGTGGAGCGGAGAGGAGCGAAGGAGCGTTACGGACGAGGAGATCGTGGAAGAAGCCGAGACCAGAGGACGACCAGCGGAGGAAGAGGAGAGAAAGCCAGGAGGCCAACTGTCCCACGAGTCACCCCGCCATACACCCGGGGGAGGTGTATGGCTCACCCAGGTACGCAACCGAATCAGGGGTTGGGTCGGACATAAGGGCGGTTCCCGTGTATGAGTTTGGTATTCCCGTATCCCTGTGTTTTCCCCGTCCCGAGCACTTTCCATCACATGATCGTTGTTTGAGAAATAGAGCACGGGTTACGATTTCCTCACTCCCTTTTCCCTGGTATCGCTATTGCTAAAAGAATAGTACACTCACCAAGTGCTCTCTTGTCTTGTTTATCCCGAGAGCCAAGACGGAACCGGACAAAGTGCTGCGACGACGGAGCCGGGAGAGAACTCGTTGAGACGAACTCCCCAAGTCCTGTCCTCTGAGGTCCGATAGGAGCCGTTCACCACGCCAGACTTTGCCCAGGAAGAAAACTTGTACTCACTTGTTGTTTAAATCAATAAATTCTACGGTAACAAAGACTCACTGGTTGCCTATTCCTCCTAAGCCCGTCACACTGAGCTACGTATTTTTTTTAGCCAAGTCAAATCAGGCTCTCCTGCGGACCCTTTTAAGCCAGATGTGTTCCTCAAACTTCAGGATTTTCCGCTCCCACCAGGCAAGAACTGATTAATCTCTCTCTGGAATCAACATCTGTACCTGGTCCCTGGAAGAATGCCATGGTCATTCCCCTCCTGAAGAAACCGTCTTTGGATACCGCCAAACCTGAATAGTTTTGTCCCATCTCTCTCCTGCCTTTTCTTGCTAGCAGAGAAGGATGTCAATGTCCCTCTAACTAAGTTCTCAGAAGAGAACCAGATTCTGGACACCTCTCAGAATGACTTTAGGCCAATGCATAGCGTGGAATCTGCACTTCTTGCAGTTATGGAACCACTATGTAGTACCTTAGATGAAGGCAGATCTGCAGCTCTAATTCTACTCTACTTAAGCGGCGTGTTTGATATGGGTCCTATAAAATCCTGCTCCAGAGCCTACAGGATATTGGCATTGGCGGATCTGTGCTGTCTTGGTTCGCCTCCTTCCTTTCAGAGAGATCTTTCCAGGTTATTCCCCCCTACAATTCCCAATTACTTGATCTCCACCACAGCGTTCCTCAGGTCTCGTCTCCAAGCCCTCCTTTGTTTAATATTTATATTCAACCTTTGGCTAAGGTGTGGAAACCTTGGGGCATGAGCTGGTGTCTTATGCGGATGACACTCAGCTCTTGCTCTACTTCTCTGACAACCTGGCCAATTTTCAAAGGGGAATGCTTGATGTCGCAGAGTGAATGGATGCCAATTGCTTCCATCTGAACAGAAGAAAAACTGAAATTCTCCTATTAGGTAAAGATACCTACTCCTGGGGCGATCACTGGTGGCCCCCCTCACTTGGTGTCCCCTCCACCCAAGACTGCTATGAAAAAACCTAGGCCTCTAGGTGGGTAACACCTTAACCTTCGAAGTGCAACCAAATTGGTGGCAGCTACATGTTTTGGGCTTTTACAAACTGTCAAGCCCATTTTTCAAGCCTTCCACCTGTCAAATCATCATTCAGGCAGCTATTTTTATCTTGGTTAGACTATAGCAATATTTTATACTTGGGAGTAAATACGTCAGTGACTAGAAGACTCCAGTGGGCTCAGAATGCTGTGGCTAGACTGCTGTTTTCCCCCTGTCTCAGGTCTACTTAGTAAAAGGCATTTGCTCCCTGTGGAGAGGAGTGTGCACTTCAAGACACTGTGTACCGCTCATAAGATCTTAATTTCCCAGGGACCCCCATTTTGTCTAACCTACTATACCTGTATGGTCCTCCTCGTCCCTAATGCTTAGCCGACCTTAACCTGGCCACTGTCCCTCATGTCACAAGAGTAAGAGCCGGGGCTGCTCAATTTGTGCAAAAGCTCCAGCTCTCTGGAATGCACTTCCATCTTTCACCAGGAACATCCAGAACCACTTGTCATTCAGGAAGTCTCTAAAGACCTGGCTTTTCTCCTCTTGGGATTGTTTTCCTCTTCTGAGGCCATTGCTGCAGTGGGTTGTTACTTCTGGACTAGTGCTGGGAAGGCCCAGCTCTGGGGCAACTATGTGCTTTATACATTTTATAACATAACATTTCAAAGCTAGCACCAGGTATAAAAGTCTCAGATCATGTCTGGGTGTGTGGAAGATGCAGAAGAAGGACTGGCCTGCTGTCCTGCTGCTGGAAGGACTGCCCGCTGCCTAACAACAAGAAGGGCTGCCCTGCTGCCTGATGAAGGAAGACCAGCACCAAGAATCACCAGAGTGACCGAAGGGGTTGCGGTTTGGCCTCCTGTTCTGTAGTAGAGGGACATAACAAGCTCCAGAGACCTGCCCTGCATCTGCCCAGCTGCCCAGACTCAACTGGACCTTCCTGTGCCGTTTTGATGGCAACTGCTGGAGTCATTCCTGATCCCCAAAGCTGCCTCCCAGATCCTAGACCCTTGGCTGGTATCAGAGTATACTAATCCTAGCCCAACAATAGGTTTCTTCAGATCTGATGCAACACAACACAGTACAATACAACTTGATGCAGAACCTCGCATCGCAGCCCTTGGAGGTCCTCATTGAACTGACACAGCACGACACAACCCATTAAATGAAGGTCATAAGGTGCTATTCTCAGTGGTACTAGCCTGGTACCTGTATTCAGCTCTCAATCCATCTTCGTTTGCCTGAACTTTTGACATGGTCCTGGGCTAGTATGACCAGATACCCACAGTTGGATATTTATGCTTTGTTAATCAGAATTTAGAAATCTTGGTGTCAAATCATTTATTAGAGTCTACCTTATTTTCCTAAATTTGTGTGGGAATATTCTTGCATTGTGTTCTTGCTTTATTAGTGTTTGTGTGCTGCATAATTACTTGACACATTGTCTCTAAGTTAAGCCTGACTGCTTTTATGCCAAGCTACCAGAGGATTAAGCACAGGTTATTTTTTTGACTTATTGTGGTTAACCCTTACAAGGATCACATTTTTTGCTTGATTTGGACTCACACTCCCGTCAACCAATGACCCAATTTCTCACAGAGGATCCTACCCAGAGTTAATCACATCCGAAATCTCCTCCACATTCAGTGGGGCTTTCAGTTCTCAACTTGCCCCAGCTAAAAAATGTGGGACTAATAAGTCTTCAATGATCAGTATGGGACTTTCGTCCACCTGAGGATTCATGGCCATTTACATTGATTTATAATATGCAGCAAACTCTTGTGCAATCTGATGGGTATCTGTGATAGGTTTTTGTGTGGTGACGAGGAGACCAGGAACCAATTTAAGCTCCATGTCTCTGTTGACAAGCCAGTACAGGGGTTTTCCCACCTTATCCCCAAGTTCATATATTTTATTTTGGCCATCAGAGTGGCTAGGGCATTGGTATAGAGCAATTTCTCTCTGTAAGAGTCTCAGTTTATCAAGGTAGAACTGCATAATTTTGTTAGTTGGAGATAATACAAGCTTTCATTCCAACTCCCATATATAATCTTTAAAGGAATGGCTAAAATGCGTACAAGTCTTCTGACAGGTGACAAGAAAGTTGTGGACGATTTCTTCCATATTGGGCACGTTCTGGGCAATCAAGTTGATACAATACACTAAAAGGAGTACTGTGAAATTTCATCAATCTACATGGCTTTGACAATGTTACTGCTGTTAATATGGAAAAAGTATATGATAATATGGAAAACAATACATTCATTTATGAGAATGAAATTGCGTCTTTGTTAACAACATTGTCTGTTGTGAACTCCACATCAACCCGACTTGCAAATACGTAGTCAGGCAAGCTCTTAGACTTAGGCCTGAGGTCACCGATTGATAGGTCACTGATGGGGTGGCATATAGCTGGTAGATAAATGCACGAACAGGAAAACTTAGATCAATCCAACAGATAGGCACAGCAATATTACAATGGTCAAGGGGCCAATAAAGCACACATGACCTGAGGGGGTATGCACGCTCCTGAAAACACCATATAGTCAGATGCCACAATAGTAAGAAGCATATAGCCAAGAAGAACATAGCACACACAGTGATCACATGCTCCCCAAGCCGGACATCTGGACACGTTACATACTGGCCACATTGTGTCCATGCAAGGTGGAAACCCACCTGTATTTTCCATTAGACAAAGAATTTATGACTCCTAAGGCAGTAACTTACATTCTTCACCATATATTGATCACCGGAAACCATTATTACCTACGATGAACTGTATAAAAGAAGACCACATACCGATTGTGAATTGAGACAGTCCTCAGAATCTGTGCCTGTAACTATTCTCCTGGCCTCTATGTTTAATTTAACAAACTGTTCCTGTTTTGTCAAATGCCTCTTGTCTCTGTTTTTCAAGGTATTTCATGCTCAAATTGCATTTTGGCAACCCACCATCAGAGCTGATTGGTGCTCGAATCTGACTGTAGCCAACAGAAGGAGACCTCACCCTGACAAATTCACATTTGTGCCTCAAGGAAGGTGAGCAGACACCACAATTGATAGGAAGTTCTACTAAATCTGTGGGGCAGAGGACCATCCTGAAGCAGCCGTCACAGAGGGTAAAAGACTACATCAGAACCCAATTTAAAGCAATTGACATTTGGTAAATTTGGGAGAAGCATAAAAAGATACCCTGAGCGCCCTGCCACTGACAGAATCCGGCATATTACCTATTTTATATGTCCTAGCTGAGAAGTCGTAAGTTGGCCACAGAGGCGATCCCAAAGAAGTCACCTTTTTTCAATAGTCATTACTATAGGAAAGGTGACTAGTTTATTGTATAGCTCTTGATAACTCACAGGATGCTGGTTTTGTGATAGAACTATCCTGATTGGGTGGAGTTGGCACTTCAATATCATGTTGTGTAGTCTAAAAGGTTTTCTCAGTGTTACCATTTTTTTAAACCGTTGGTACTTGAAAGGGGTGAGATGTGTTGGTCGCTTGGACCAACACTGTTACGCTTGGGTCGCTGGGCGTGACAAGGTGGTACACTTGGCCCACTGGGCATGACACAGATGGTACACGTGGACCGCTGAGCATGACACAGATAGTCTGCGTGGTCCCTGGGTGTGATACAGGGGTGCGACTCTGACTTTAGGGAAAATAAATTGGACCTGGAAAGCTAGGTACAAATTTTGTGTGGCCAAGAGGGGCCTGTGGGTCCAGAGTTATTCCTTTTTCTGCATCTATCACTATTACCTTTGTCCCGGAGCTGATATTGGCATGTACCGAACCATGTACCGAACAGAGCTTCCCCTGTTTACAGGATAGCATGCACTAGGAGCGAGCTAAGATATTTTTGACAAACAAGCACTTTTTTTCTGTCAACCTTTGTTAAGTTGGTGTAGTGTACATGTGATGTTATGGTGTTGTTATTTATTGCAAACTGTATTTTTGAGCAAGAGTTGATATAATGCAGATACTATCTTATTATTGAATTTTTTTCATCTATGTTTCAATACTTCATATGATGGTGCTGTTATGTATTGCAAACTGTATTTTGCGCCAAAGTTGATATCGTGCAAATACTGTTTTAATATTGCGTTCTTTTACTTATGTTGCAATCCTTCATAGTCATTGCTCTCTGTGTTCATTGAAATGTTCAAGTTGAAATTTTTGATGCATCTGTGAATAGCGCAGAGATCATAGTACATAAAATTGTAAGAGTTTACCACATACATTTATCCCCACAATTAAAACAAACACAAACTACCAGAAAGATCTGAGTCATTTTTTTTCACCAAACTACTAAAATTGTCATAAATTCCCAATTAAAACACGTGGAAACCAAATTACCCACGCAGGTAAAAAAACGTAATAAGTGTTGCAAAGAGTATCACGCACGCACGAAGGCCCACACATTTCCATGTCCTAAAGAGGAAACATTTGCCACTAATGAAATTGAGCATACAATAACACAGATAAATGTTCAGGTAAATAGAGAGCCAAGAGAGAGGCATTACTAAAATTGTGGGCGTCTTTAGGAAGGCGTCAGTGCCTCCTCAGCCATATGCAGGAATGGAGGTACTCATGCCAATTTCCCTGCAATAGGAGCCAATGGGACGCCCACCGGAAGATGGACAGTTAGGCCCAAGCACGATAACCCAAAAGACCAGCAAGCCCAGATGCTTCCAGCACTGCCCAAGTTCCTTGGAAAGGTCCCAAAAGCTTGACCCCCGTCAACCATGCCCAACACATAGGACCTCAACTGCAAAGAAACACACACTCCCACTGGTTCAGGAATACATACATGAGTGACAGGGAGGTTTGTGGTGGTTCTCGATAGGGATTCAGCAAGTGGGGGTGAGGAAGGGAACTCCACTCCCGGGAACCGATGACGAAGATGGGGCTACAAAGTTTTCCCAGGTAGCTGAGGGTCCCCTAATCAAAAGACACTATGGTTATGCAAGGGTTTTCAGGTACTGTGACAAGGATCCCATTTACTAGAACCTATAGGAACTGGACATAGAAGATAGTCACGTGAGAGTACAGCTATTATATTTTCCCTAGTCCCCAACCAATCTTTTGGGATGAGATTTGATTAGCAAGCTAAAAATGACCATCCAGTTCTCCGATGACGAGACAATGGCCTGCTCTTCCTCTGGGATTCCTCCCCCGAGACCCTAGTCATTAAAATACCCCAACAGCACTGGTAGAAAAATGAGGACATCACCTACCTACCAGACTGCCGTCCCTGCAGCAGTCAGAACATGCAAAAAATCTTGGATCTTTGCAAATTCAATAGTCAGAGGGTATGTCACACACATCAACTCTTACTTGAGGCTATTAAAAGGGCTAAATACTTTATAGCCAATGAAGTACAGGAGAGAGAAGAGAGTTGTGACTGCACTACAAATGCGCCCAATAGGTCACCTGCGAAAATCAGGAAACGCGGGTAAGACACATGGTGGCAATGGCAGTAACAGCTAGAACCCACATGCCTTTGGAAATGCAGATCACAAATTACTGCAACTCAGCCTATGCAACCACCACAGTGCACCCCGAGCATCAGGAGGTGGCAAAGACAAAGCTGTCTGAAGTGATGCAGTACGCCCGCCATGCCTAAGGACCTCTTTAAGCTGTGAATGACTTCACCTGAACACTTAGCACTTGTAAAGTGTGGTACGCATACTGGGGTAAAAGCCTATCACAAGGAAATGCCCCACAGACTGCATGGGGAAGAAGGTTGTTTACGAAATGGGTGGACAGGCACACATACACCCCACACAGGGACCCACAGGGACGAATTCTGAATAGAAGCAAGCCGAAAGAGGCATCACTAAATTGGTTCAACGCAAATTGTAAAAGACCGCCCTTAAGGGGAGCTGCATTGGCTGCACCGGAGCAAATGGCACCAGTCTCAAGGGGATCTCCACCACAAAACCTCAGAGAGCTCCAACCCAGCTATGGCGGTGGAGGCCAGGGAGATTGACAGCAGCCAGACCCTAGGGAGTGCTACTATTGCCACAGGTGCCGGTTAAAGGCATACCATTAGTAGCAAAAGCAGCAGAGATTGATGAGCCAGCCACCACAAAACCCCACAAACATCCCTCTGTAAAATCAAGCACACGGGAATCAAAATGCACCTTACAGTACGCCTCATGGAGGTCTGTCATCCACTGCACCCCCGCAACAGGGATCAGGTAACTAGACAAACATGTGGCAGCAGCGACTACAGACAGGGAACTCAGTCAAACAGTGACTGGGACCACAACCCTGGCAGGGAGGGGTAACTGTGTGGGGAAGTAACGCCTTCAGTCTAACACAGAGCCCAAATAGACAGTAAGGTAAACCTCCAGCATAAGTAGGAACTACCCCAAAAACTTGAATCTTAATGGTTAAAAACTAGAACCAACTTACCCTCTGTCCCCACAAAACTGTACAAACTAAAAGAAAGGATGAATAACACATTAGTCGGAATTCAAATTTTTCCTTGCATCCAGAAATTCTGAGCGAATAAAAGCTGAGATACCCGGGTATCCTCACTAAAGTTCAACATCAATGGCAACCCCATGGGAATGTGAAATAACCATATTACCTAGGGTGTCTCTAAGAGCCACGGCCCCACTCTTCTACTAATTGGCTGACCACACCCCAGAGGGAGGGCAGTCTGACAAGGGGGCAGGGCAGCACCCAGAGAATGCATTTAAAAAGCAGGTCCCCACATCCAAAGTCAATTGGGATGGCAATCACCAAGTCAAAGGTACCCATTCTCTGGCATTTGGCCCGGGACCAATGTTTCCATCATCGCATGTAGTCCCAAGAGCATCTCCAAAATGCTAGAGTCCTCCGCCAAATGCAGGTTTCCCCCCCTTTTCAGTTGCAAAATGAAGCTGTACTCCGTGGTGGGAACCAGAACTCCTGTTCGTCTAGGATAGTAGAACCCCAAAAACTCCACAGTGCATGCGCAAAGAGCCAGTAAGCTGCGAGGCATCCCCATAATGTTGAGTCCAAGCCTCCAGTTGGGTTGTTCACTGGGGCGACCAGGCATCCCAGAATTGCTGAAGCAGGCACCGTTTTTTTGTTTCATTGTCACCCAGCAGAAATTTGAAATCTTCCAAGTTTCTGAGGCTACAATGCAAATATTGACTTAGCCAGCCTTCTCCTATGCTTTGTCCTGCTTTTCAGAAGTTTGGTCACTGTGCCATGCACTTCCAGCATAGCAACAAGAGTTGTAGCATTTCATTAGACAATGCATGGCTGTAGAGATCTTAGCCTCCAGCTAGGGACAGCAGGACCTTGTGCGCTGAGAAGAAGCAAGGTGTGGTCCGAGGGAGACGGGGTGTCTGGGAAAAGAGATCCACATGTTCACTGCAGCTTCAGACGAAAGTAAGAACGCAGATGTCCTCACCTCCAAATCAAGCACAGTGAATAACAAATGCTCCAAACCTTGCAGACACCCTCTAGGGAAAGCAGTTGGCCCTGACCTCGGACACCACAAAGCAGCATAGGTTGGAGTGAAAAGGGGGCCACAGAGCAGCCTCTGACCCTCTCCCCCTAATGACAAATGAGGCAGTATATCACGCAAGACTTATGGAAATGCCCAATTCTAAAGAAAAACAACCCAAAGTTAGCTAAAAAAAAGAAGTTTCCAGATGAAATGCGGGGTCAAGATACTTGGTGCTACGAGGGATGGTCATATGACACGTCACATGCCAGGAACTGAGAGATACCTACACACATGATTACGGGGCACATTGAAACCACCACCAGCACTAAATAGCGACACGCCCCCTCATCACATATTCTCGGGCAAATGTAGACAAAAGAAGCATCTAACACCAATGACGTCTCCATGCACACACCAGGGCAGCTAAGTTTGTATAAAACTAGTGACACCCACATAACCTCTGCTAAAACACTAATGTATCCATCTTATGCTCATGAGACCACCCCCTTGCGCTAATCTAGGAATCCAGTTAGAAATCGAATGGGGTGCTCAAATGCTCATAAAGAGATTAATCCTTCTGGATAACCAAAAATCACCCTTATTCCCACAAAACTATCAAAATATACCCAACAGGGATCACATTCCGTTACCTCTCTAAAATCGCGACTAGTAGAGTGTGGAGGACACTAGGGTAAAAAATACAGGAACTCTGAAAACCATTGATTACAGCGCATATGCAATGTTTCTGAGTTTACAATGAAGCAAGTTCTAAACAGGTCAAACACAGAACCTTCAAATGCACCCAGCTGCCATATCAAACACCTCAGCCCGGACAAGAAGTGTATATTTGAAACTACAAACTAACACCACACACGTTTTGTTTGAACTGATAAGGGAAACCACATTAACTGGAGGACCACAGATGCCTCAGAGGGAACCCATACCAAGACCTGACATTTCAAATGAAAAGTTATGTTTGATTGTGTTGTTATGTACCCTCTGCCTACTATGGTTGATACTGCACGTATTCACTGCCGAGGAACTGTGAAGTAAAAAGGAGTCTATTCAAAAGTTACCACAGCACTTTTGTAGGGTTCTCTCCCATGTCACCTAACATTACACTAAGTAGAACACCAGAACCTACATGCACTACACAGAGCCCTTTTGCACATCACATGGTACCATCAATGACCATTGTTTCCTCCCAAACATCAGTCAGGTCATGTTGCAACTGTTCGTTGATTCTGCGTGCAGTAGGCAGAGACAGACTCTACTTGTCCCAAGAGTTATCCCAGAGAAAGCAAAATGCCTCATTCACCTAAAAAGTGGCCAAGATCCAACCCGTGGAGAAGTGTGGCTCACAGTGTAGAGCAGGCAGACCCGGAAGCTGAGGTCAGACCCGGGACCCGGGTTCAATTCCCGACGCGGCAGGGACTTGAGCTCAAATGTCCACGGGCTCGATAATTCTCGCTTCGGTGCCTGCTCTAATCATGGGTTCTCACTCTGCAACTCTGGGCATTAAGCTTGCTTAATCTCCACAACGGCCCCCCCGCGGCGGGATGCCTGGCTTTCACCTTGGGGATGCCCTGTAGGGGCTATCTCACAGGGAAAAGCCAGGACGGGTTCCCAAGGCAAGAGCCGGGAAACCTCCGGGTAGCTGTGCGCTCAATAAATGCAATAATAATAATAATAATAATAATAACCCAACAAGGTAGAACCACATGGGGTAGTAGTAAATTTGAATCAATATGAAAGCAACCCAACTACATTATACCTCTTCACTGAACCTAATGATGCCCAAACCAAGCCGGACAGGATGTGTAGACAGGCCAAAAAGAACAATTGATGGACAGAATGCTGAAAAAATATCTCCCCAGTACAGCGATCTTCATGCCATTCCAGTTTAAACCCAGCCATATGCAAATCAGTCTTGACTTTGGGCCATATGTAGGAAGCCAAATTGCAATCGCAAATGCTGAAATTCTCAGAATTTCAGCGTTTGAGATCGCAATTTGGGCAATGTGCTATGTTGTAGACAAAAAACCACTTGCAAAATAAGGAATCACAAAATTTGTGATTCCCTATTTTGCTAATGCATTTAAGGAATCCCAATTTGCGATTTCTGAAATGCAAAGTAGGAAGCACCCACGTTATGTGACTTTGGCTTAAGGAATCGCAAATTACCACCAACTTCAGGTTGGTGGAAATTTGCGATTTCTTTGAAAAATGCCATGTGGCGCAGATACATGGCCTTAGCGCATGTATGTGTGCCACATGTGCACACATGCATATTTCATGGGTGCAACAGGGTGCCCTATTGACACCCTTGCAACCTTGAAATTGCATTCTCAATTTGCGATTCTCTAATTGGGAATCGCAAATTGAGAATGTCTTCCCATTCATTCCTATAGGCCTCCTAGCCCATAGGAATGAATAGGAAGATATTCCTTACTTGCGAATCTCAATTTGCGATTCGCAAATAAGAAATATGTGGGATTCGCAAAATAATTTGCTAATCCTTCCTACATTGCATTTAGCGATTCTCTAATTGTGATTCCCTAAAAATCGCAATTTGAGAATTGCAAAACCCATTTTACCTACATATGGCCCTTTGTTCCCCATAGGAACAGTCCAGCCTGAACTATCAGACAAGTTCTCCCTGGACCAGAAACAAGCATCCTAGGATTGCTTTCGGGGTTTCACCCCTCATCAGCCAGGCTAGCTTGACTCCAGTGGCATGGAAAGCGCGGACCCACATCTGGGCATACCCCTCCCACTCGGGGTGACAAATTCAAAAATAACAATTGATGGACAGAATGCTGATCAATGTCACAATTCATACCAATACAGAGATCTGGGCCTAAATCCATAGTTTTTTTAGCTTATTGGAACAGTCCAGCCTGAACTGCCAGGCCAGGTTCTCCCTGGACCCGAAACAAGCATCCTAGGGTCGGTTTTGGGATTTCACTGATTATCAGCCAAGCTAGCTTGACTCCAGTGGCATGGACAGCACGGGACTCACGTCTGGGCATACCCATCCCACTCAGAGTGACATTTGCGAAAAGAACAATTGATTGACAGAATGATGATCAATGTCAAACAGTCACCCCAGTACAGAGATCTGGGCCTAAATCCATTGTTTTTCTGCTCCCCATGCCATTCCAGTTTAAACCCCGCCATATGCAAATCAGTCTTGCCCCTGTTCCCCATAGGAACAGTCTAGCCCGAGCAGCTAGGCCAGGTTCTCCCTGGACCGGAAACAAGCATCCTAAGACTGGTTTCAAGGTTTCACCCCCTATCAGCCAGGCTAGCTTGACTCCAGTGGCATAGAGAGCACAGGACCCATGTCTGAGCATACCCATCCCACTTGTGGTGACAAGTGCAAAAAGAACAATTGATGGACGTAAAATGCTGATCAATGTCAAACATTCACCCCATTACAGAGATCTGGGCCTAAATCGATTGTTTTTTGCTCCCCATGCTATTCCAGTTTAAACCCAGCCATATGCATATAAGCCTTGACCCTGTTCCCCATAAGAACAGTCCAGCCCGAACTGCCAGACCAGAAAGGGCACAATAGGGGAGTATTCTGTTTGGCTCCGAGACTTCCCAGAGAAAAGATTCTTGAAGGTAGCAAAGCCCCACACTCAATGTGCAAACACGTCTGCTCCTGCATCTATCTGAGTACCAAGGCTGGCCCTTACCGTATCTGGGGCAGTTTTCTTTAACAACAAATGGTCCCTCAACATGCTGTTCCTGTGTAGGGCCATCCAGCTCGAGGATAGAAAGGGAATGAGTCACATGGGGGAGGGTTGAATGAGAGCATGACCACCTATGTCAGGAAATCTGGGACACCAAGGTGGCTGGATACACTTGGCCAGAAGGGAAGGCACAGCCCAGAATTGTACAGAAGTCTACACTGCATTCTTTATGTTTCAGAAGTAATGGGCACAAATGCTAACTGCAGAGTGATCATGCACATCCTGGATATGCAATGGGGCACCTCCCTGCTGATGGATTATTACTGGCAATGTTATGAGTTTACCGATACTCAGCCCATCCCTTTGTGGCATGGAATTAGTTCCCTGGTAATTTTACACACCCCAACACTGGTCATTCCAAAGAGAAGAATATTGAACTTATACCTGTACCCGTTAAGGAAGAAGAACACTTTGCTGCATCAAGCTCACGAAAAGAGTGTTGCAGACTATTTTGGCTGGGCTTAGTTCAAAGACATCCCAGAAGAATTTAGACAGTTCAAAGATGCACAAGTATCAGCAGGATGGTTTATAACCTTCTTTACCCTGCAGACAAAAGAAATATCCGCTGGCTTCAAATAACAATGTGGGAGATGCTTGAAATGATGAACAGCAGCAGAGTTTGATCTCAATTTGAACAAGGAAGAACTGCGGGCGATCCACCTCATAGTGATGCAACACAGATATGTATTAGACTTAATGACTGCAATGGAGGGAGCAGTTGTGCCAAGATCGGTGCGGCTTGCTGCACGTTCAACCCAGGGAACAACATGGAAAATGGAACCTTGACCCTTGCCATTCAAGTTTTGAATCATTTACAGAGACATACGTGAAGAGGGAGGTGCCTCTGAACAGGAGTGGTTTTCGAATTGGTTTTATCCTGGCTCCCCCGGAGGATCTCCAGTTTGTGCAAATCGCTGTTGCCAGCTTTCATTATGTTTCTATTTCTATGTGAGTCTGTACAATTAGGGATCAGCTGCTGTGAAAACACAGTCCTCAAACTGGAAAAGCAAGGGACTAGGAAGGTAGTGGTTGTCGAAAGCAAGCATAAAGAGCAACAGGTCCCAAATAAAGTAAATGTCAAAAGGTATGAGTTAGATAGTGAAGTTGAAAAATCAAGTAGATGGGGGAAAGTTAATATGAAAAAAAGTTAATGCTAATATGGAAAATGATACATTAATTTATGAGAACGAAATTGTGTCTTTATTAACGACATCGCCCGTCATGAACTTCCCATCAACCCCAACTGGCAAATACATAGTCAGGCAAGCTCTGAGATCAGTGCCTGAGGTCACTCATTGATAGGACACTGGTGGGGTTGCACGTAGCTGGCAGACAAATGCACAAACAGGAAGTCTTAAATCAATCCCACAGATAGGTGCAGTAACATTACAATAGTCAAGGGAGATTGGCCCCAATAAAGTACACATGGTACATGCTCTCCTAAAATACCATAAAGTCAGATGCTGCATTAGTTAGGAACATATAGCCAATTGGGACACAGCACACATAGTGATCATGCACTCCCCATGCCGGACATCTGGACACATTACTCATTGGCCACACTGTGTCCATGCAAGGTCAAAGCCCACCTGTATTCTCCATTAGACTATTAATTTATGACTCCAAATGCAGCAACTTACATTCCTCACAATATATGGATCACCAGAAACATTAATTACCTATGATGAACTGTATAAAAGAAGGCCATAGTACGATTGGAAATTTAGACAGTCATTAGACCCTGTGCCTGCAACTGTGCTCCCGGCTTCAATGTTTAATTAAATAAACTGCTCCTGTGTTGTTTTGTATTTTCTCAAGGTGTTCATGCACAAATAACACTGCCATTGATGGTGTCAATTGATTTAACCCTGCGATTCCCTGAGTTAATGCCATCCATACACTTTTCTATTGAATTCTTCTAAGATGTTGACAGTTGTGTGCGCTTTGTCCATGGAAAACATAACAACTGTTGCATGTTGATGAATGCCTTTAAAAGTATCAAAACTGGAGGAACTGGCAGATTTCCTTTCCTTAACTGATTTTCAAGCAGACTCAATCTGCAATAACACATGTGATATCTAGCCAATTTGTCCACATGCCTGTAATGAGATGTAGGAAATGCACAGAACTCTCCTGAATTGTATTATCGACAAATCCCAGCACTTTATAGTGCTGCAGTAGCCAAACAAGAAACAAACAAATAGGCCTGACGTGGAACCTTTCATTTTGGACATAGGGCCTTCACAAATTCCAGAAACCCCTCAACTGCTACCGAAGCAAAGAGGGTGAGATCAAATGCCGGCATTTTGGACACTATCCCTTTGCATAACTTGACTAGATCCTTTCATTAGTTCCTTTCTGAACATAGACATAATAGTGTTTTGCTTGTGAGCTGATGCCCAATGTAAGTGTCCTCCAAGGAGATATGATGCTTGGGCACTTTGGGTGCCTATGGTAATATCCCCCACTCACTTGTGCCAAGCAGAGGTTACTGCTGGTGATGAATGCAAATTATGAGCATCTTTTTCATAATCACCTTCTTCTCTAAATTTGAGTTCTTCTGTCTCAGGGGCACTAATATTTGTTAGATTCAGTTCCCATAGTTCCCATAGGATTTGATGTTTGTTTTTCATATGAGCCAATTAGCCACCAGTACTAAGAAGTGTCCCTGGCCTCTCACATTCCTCTTCTTTGTGATAGACAGTGTAGCCTACAAAGTATTCTTCATTAGACCTAAGTGTAAAGAAGTCCCAAACCAGGTAGGGAAGGTTTCTTGTTGAGTCAAAGCCATAGGAACTTGTGATGAAGGTAGATGAGGGTTGCGTTTGTGTACTACTGCAGGGCTTCTTGTTGATGCTATTTTTTGGAATTTTATGAAAATGACAGCAAGTATGTTACACAGAAAGGGGGTGATTTGCACTTCCTCAGTACACCTTTGAACATTAACAGTCACTGATCCTGAAAATGAACTAGGCATATGACTGCAGAATTGCCCCTTTTGAATTGCAAAAAAGCATTTTCGTATGTATAAATCCCAAATTGTGCTTATTGCGTCCCTTCCAAATACCAAATTTGATTAGTAGGCATTAATGTTCTGTGACCAAATTCTGTGCTGCATTAAATAAAAAAAGATTGCTTAATTGAAAAGCAACTAAACGCATGGTTGTCTGCTGACACCAGCAGACCACTGTCCCTATGATGGCGATCATTCTTAAATGGTCGCAATCTGCTACCTACCTCATTAATACTCATAAGGTAGGTCAGTTTGTGACCCACTAGGAATTGCTATTTAATAATTGTAGGGTTTCTTACATTAGAAATTGCAATTTCCTAATTGTGATTCAGTAATAGAATCAAAATTGGGAAATCGGAATTCCTAGCTTTTGAACATTTTATTTTATTTATTTATTTATTTATTTATCTTGTATAGCGCAAACAGCTACCCAACAAAGGGTTTCCCGGCGCTGTGATTCAGAAGTAGTTGATTGGACGATTGACTTAGATGTTGAATAGCCAGGTTTTTAAGGCCTTTCTGAATTTGATATAATTCGCCTCTGAGCGCAGAGCTTGTGTCATAGTGTTCCACAAGGAGGGACCAAGGTAGGCGAAAGATTTGCCACCCATACGTGATAGTTTTATTTTAGGAACAACAAACTTATTAGCTGTTGCAGATCTCAGAGTCCTAGATGGATGGTAACATTGTACCAGATTTTGTAGGTACTTAGGGGCTTTGTTTGTCGAGATCTTATGCATGAAGCATAAGGACTTGAATTTAATTCTGTTCTCTATTTTTAGCCAGTGCAGCTCACGTATAAATTTGGTGGTGGGTGAATGAATAGGAATTTTACCTAACAGTCTCGCGGCTGCATTCTGCACAGTTTGCAGTTTGCGGACTGTGGCTTTGTTAGCCCCCAAATATAATGCATTAACGTAATCTAACCTAGATGTTATTAAGGCATTAATGACAGGTTTTTTTGTGTGATCCGGTAGCATCCAACAAATTTTCTTTAACCACTTCAAGATGACAAAGCAGGTGGCTGATGTTTTGACAGCTTGCTGGTGCATACTAAGTGTGTCATTGACAATAAAGCCTAAATTACGGGCCTGGGTAGTCGGAGTTGGAGGAGAGCCCATTACAGAAGGCCAATGCTGGGGTCCCCAGAGTTCTTTATTTTTTCCCAAAATTATAAGTTCGGTTTTTTCACCGTTTGGTTTCAGGAATTTTTTTTGCATCCACCCTGCAATTTTCACTAATCCTGAATTTAATGTGGAGGGATTGTTGTTTCCTGATGATGGAAGGGAAAAGAGAAGCTGAGAATCATCAGCGTAGGAAAACATCATTAAGCCGGTCTCCTCAACTATTTTCGCGAGCGGGCTCATATATAAATTAAAAAGTAACGGACTTAAAATTGAGCCTTGTGGAACTCCGTGTTTGAAGGTGAGGGTTTCAGAACAAGCAGATTGGGAAAAAACTTGTTCTGTTCTCAAGTAGGGATTTAATCCAATTTAAGGCAGAGCCACAGATGCCAAATGAGTGAAGAGTCTTTATTAGTACCGCATGTGACACAGTGTCAAATGCGGCACTGAGGTCAAGAAGCACCAGTGCCACTGTATCACCCTTATCTATCATAGCACGGATATTCTCTGTCACACCTAGTAAGGTGGTCTCAGTTGAGAAACCAGCCCGGAAGCCAGACTGATGGGGAGGTAACAAATCATGTGTGGTTATGAAATGTGTGAGACAGCGATGGACATGTTTCTCCAGAATTTTGGCAAAAATAGGGAGAAGAGATATTGGCCGGAAGTTAGAAGGTACTTTTGGGTCCGCGTCAGCTTTTTTCAGTAGTGGATGAATCATTGCATGTTTCCAGTCCTGAGGCACATATTCTTCCTGCAAGGAGCTGTTTAAAAGATCCGTGATAGTGGATAAGGCTTTTTTACTGAGTAATTTTAAAATAGGACATGGTAAAGGGTCTCTTGGTGAGCCAGATTTAATCGTATTTATGAGGTCGGTGACAGTTTGAACATTAAGCATAGGCCAATTGTTTAATGAGAAGGTGTGAGTTTTGCATACATTGGCATCTAGAGTGTCCTCTTGAATACATGATCTATTAGGAGGGGAATTACAAGTATCAGTGAGAGCTTCATCGTGTTTATTCTGATCGAGTTCGATGGCCTGGTAAATTTTATCAACTTTGTTTACAAAAAAGGCAGCTAGTTGATCGCATTGTGTTTTATTTAGGTCAGGTGGGGTTGGTGAGGTATTTGAGCCAGCCAGCTCTTTAACTGTTTTGAAAAGAGTCTTAGATTGATTTAAGGCTGCAGTGATTTTAGTGCAGACAAAATCGGCTTTGGCTTTACTACACAACTTTTGGTAGTGTGTTAATTGGATTTTATAGTCTTTTTTGGCTTCCAAGGAATAGGACTTTCTCCACTGACGCTCAGCATTTTTGCATTTGGTCTTTTCTAGCTTTAAGGAGTCATTGAACCAGGGGGCAGGTAAACGTTGATTTATACCCTTTAGCTTTGATTTGGGCAGGCACGAGTCGATGGCTGTCAGAAGCCATGTTTGGATAGAGGCTGATAGATTTTGCACTCTTGAGTTAGTGCACGGTATCGTATCTTCTAGTAAAGTATTTAGAATGTTGATATCAAGTTTTTTCCATTTCCTGACAGTAGGGGTTTGGACCATCGGAATGTCCTTATTAGAGGGTTGCGTTTGAAATGAAAATTGATCTGGACCGGTTTCTACCTCAGGAAGATCTGGTGTAGCAGACCTTTTTTCTATTTAATTTTCTGGGAAGATTGGGATTTCTGGAACAATTTCATTTCAAGTTCACTGGACTCAGCCGTGACTGGAGTCACACTAGCAAATAGATATTTGCTTTGGTTTTGGTGAAGGTGGTAGCTTTGTTCGTCCAAGTGTAAGTCCAACATCTTGTGCCCAGAAGAAGGTGCAGCATGCACACAGTGCTGGTCACCTTGACTGAATAAAGAAGAGGGTGTGATGTCAGTGGCAGCAACAGATTTCTTCTTGTCACTGGCCATTTTCTTGTCAGGAGCCTGTTTCCTAAATCTTATCTTTTTCACTTCTTGATGTTCTGCCTAAATAGTAGCACTTAGCGGAAATGTCTCTGAACTCCATTTTAAACTAATTTACAGACATCTTCTCATCTCAGTCTCAATGTCCATTATCTGTAGGTGATAAAAAAAGATAAGAGGGAGGCAGTGAGGCTTGCCCTTCAAGTGAATGAAATATGAGTTATCATAACAATGTAACAATAATATGCCCAAGTGTAAACAAATTACTTTATATCTTTAAAAAGAAGTAAACATTTCCATAAATAACAATCATCTGTTGTCCATCGAGGACTTTTGGGAGACAAGGTGAGTCTGGCAAAACTTGATGAACTAAATTAAAACTAATAGCAGTATTTATTCAAGTCGGCCAATCGTTGTGGCAGAATATGTGAAAAAAAATCTAAAAAATGTGAAATCATATCAGGAGTCCTCGCAAGGTTTGTGGGACTATGCATGAGTCAAATACAGACTGGCAGAATTTGATTAAGTAATAAATTAATTAATTAAAGAAATATTGACCGTGGTCCTCGGGCTACTACAGCTAGCCCCTATGCACAATATAATAACACTACACATATAGCAATAAATGAAAATTAGCAAATATATATCTGAGCTTAAGAACATACAAGGCCCACAGCAGAATGCTTTAAAAAATGACATACAATGGTAAATGATCTAAGACCAGACACACACTGGTTTCACAAAATGGAGAATAAACACATGGCAAGGCAAGGCAGGAGGCACAGAGAACGAAGATAAAATGGCCATCTGTGAGGCACAACCTGGTTTCACTAGGTGGTGGATAACAACATGGCAAGTAGGGAGAAGACATGGAGGGCAAGAAAAACACGATTGCCTACAACATGAGTAAAACAGCAACAAGTTTATAAAAAATCAAACACAATGAAAAATATTAGCTCAGCACAGAAAATGTCAACAAACTTACAAATGACCTAAACAATAAGGCAACAATTAAGGAAACGTCTGGCTACATGGGTCTGAACTTATGAAGCCACTCCCACCCCCTACCCAACAATAGGGACATGAAGACAAAAACCTGATCTAAATTTGTCATGCATTAAAGGCCACCCATATGCTCCTAAAAGATCTCTAGCTCAACAGCAGTGAAAGTAAATATAAAAAATCCACAAAACTATGAATGGCCTACAGCAAGCTCTGTCCTAAATAGTCTTAACTGCACCAAAGTCGTTTTTCACTGCAGCAAGGCTGGCTCTCCTATAGGAAAGCACATGGTTACAATATAACATCTTATAATGTTCAATTTTCGGTTGGGACTAGCTAGAACCATGATTCAATGACTAAAAGTAATAGGAATTTAAAATCCAATCAGAAAAAAATGGCCCTTCCATTGTACCAATGGCCAAAGTGGCATCAATCCAAGTGGTGGGAAAACCTTTCCCAGAACTGGTTTAGCATGGACACTTTCTCATTTCCATAGACCAATGACTCCCAAACTGTGGGTCGTGAGCCAATTTGTGGTGGGTTATGCAAGTCCAATAAATAAATAAAGAAGCCTTTAAATTCTCTATTTATCTTGTCACTTTTGCTGCCTTTCAAAGGCAGAGGTCAAAATGTCAGGATGTGTCTTCTGACAAAGTGCTGCTGATTCATTTAACATGGGGAATGGTGTTTTCAAACTCTCACTCTGCTGTCAGAGAAAGAAAAGGAAAGGGAATTATGTGACAATCTTGCTTCAGCATAGGGAGTGTGGAAGGAAAGGCTGTGGTATGTCACTTTTTTTAACACACAACAACATGTAAATTCCTGTAAGTGAATTACACACATTTGACAGTTAGGAAAACAAAAATGAAGCCCAAATTCTGAAGTTTGTTGGAAACAAAGATTGTCCTTGGATCAAAACAAATCAAGACACTTTATTCAATGGTGCACAAAAATAAATAATCACTGAAACTCAATTACCACACATTATCATTGTGTGCAATATAGTTTTATCAGTAAAACTATATGTATGTACACATTTAGTGCCCATTTGAATGGAAAATCAACTGTCTGTAAATGACAGTGCACTACCGCACAATGCTTTACTTAAATACAAAAAGTTGCCCACTTCATGTCCATTAAAGTTAGGTGGGCCTCAAATGTATGTCTCTCTAAAAATTGGGTTGTGGTTCTAAAAAGCTTTGGATGCACTGCCTTAGGCACACCTCAAGTGGGTGCCGAGAGCTCTGACCAAGGGAAGACAAATTCGGCCATGTTGAATTTTGGCATGGGAGAGCACTTTTGGATTGTTTAGCATCAAACCTCCAGGAAGTCATGTCAAAGTGTGTGGAGTTGCCCCTGGGGACATTTTCCCTTTTGGTTAGGGAGTCACCCCACTTGCAAGCTAGTGCCAGGCATAAAAGTGGCACCTCTAGGTATCTGCCTAAGAACCCTGCTGGACCTGAGGAAGACAGGTGAGGTACTGCTCCTTCTGAACCCTTTTAGACTTCAGAAAGTGGACTGCACTGCTGTAACCCATGAAGAGAGGGGTAGATCTGCTCCCACGTGAAACCAGGACAGGAGGGTGGGCTCCAAGGGGTAGTTGTCTAGCCTCCTGTCAAGCTACAGGGACACAAAAGCTGCAAGAAGCACACTTTCCTGAAGAGCATAGCTGACCAGTTCCAACTGGACTTGCCCTGGACCCTGCTGGTGGCTTCTCCTGGAGTGAGTCCTGACCACCCTAGTGGTTTCCCTGAGGTCCTTTGGCCCTTGGATAAGTGTCTGAGTGTGCTCCTTCTGCCTAATCCTAAAAGCTGGGACTTGGAAACTTTGCCAAGGACTCTCGCACTGCAGGTCAGACTGAACCTGCTAGTTTGCCTTGCAGAAAGGGTCTTGACCTCCCTAAAAATTTCTACGTCCAAAAGTTGAAATCTTCACCGGGCAAAGGTGCCAAAACTATCTGGTCGGAAAACGATCTTCCTTGGGCCAGGAGTTTCACCCACCCTGAGCTTTCCAGCAAAAAGTAAACAGCTTCACTAAGACTTCATCAGACAGATATCGGCCTCGTGGAACCCATCTTGGCCATTTTCTCCTGCTTTTGCCTTGACTTTTTAACTTCCCCAAAAAGTTTCTGAGAAGGTAAAAACTTCCACTGGACTGAACCCAGCCTGTGTAACTGACCCGCACTCCATGTCAGTCAGCCTTAACTTTTGAATGTAACCCTTTCTAGCACAATCAGATACCAATGATTGGCGTTTTGCACTTTTTAGTGCTGGAAACTTCAAAAACTTTGAAAAATCATATCTCCAGTAACTTATAACTGATTTGTGTTGTTTTGGTGTCTATTTCCTCATTAAAGTTTACTCTATTTTTGTTATTGGAGTGGTATTTTTATTTCATTGAGGTTTCTACTTTTTACCTGTTTTAGTACTGATAAATGCTTTACACATTTATTCTATGTTAAACCTGTTTGCTCTCTGATACAGCTACCAAGGCTTTACCGCAGGTTTATATTATTGAAACCTAACCGGACCTAGGAATGGCTACTGCTAATTATTTTTGTAGGAGGACTGCCATCCACTTCATTTTGTAATCTACTTCATCACATTGGTGTTCAGCGGTGGGATTCAGAACTTGATGCAGTACCACTCAGCTATTGAGCTAGAAAATTAATCATCCCTAAAATCACTGAAAGCAAATTTTGTTTTCAATTTATAATTGAGTTTAAGTCTCTAATTTTTCTTTTTGATTTTTCTAAAAAGTTTTTGACTCCAATATGTAGACCTCTTAAAGGTCTAAAGAGAACCTGAATTTGGACATGGCCACAATGGCAGTGGGAAGTTTATGAAAAGGCCCTAAAGGCCAGGGAAGAAGCTTGCCTAGCCCAGATCACCTCTGAAATAGAGGACACTCCAGAAGATGAGGATGATGTAGAAGGAACCACTCTCTTAAGGGTACCACCTAATGCTGAAAGTGAGAGAATCTCAGCCAGGTCATCACAACTTGGCCCTCTACAAAAGGTAGCTGGACGCCAGGCTGGCACCCATAGAACTGAAGAAAAATAAGCTTGCCCATTGAGGAAAAGAGACTGGTTGTGGAAGAGAAGAATGGCAGACTGGGCCTAAGGCCCAATGGAAATGGTGACAGTGAAAATAAGGTAACTGCTGGGAGGGCGGTCATATAACTCTTGGCTGCACAAGGGCATTGTGCCTAGCTTTGTTGTGGGGGATACCATTGATACAATGGTTTGCCTCTTTTGAAAGAGCTTGCAGAATGCACACGGTGGTTCCACAACACATGCGTTTCTTATTGTGGGAACAAGTCCCTGTAGAGGGAAGCAACAGACTTCTGACACAAGAGGAGGGGGTAGCTGAATCCTACCAGAACATGAAGGTTGTCTGAGTGGAAAAAGTTGGGCTCACATGTGACCAGCATAGGCAAAAGTTCCAGGGCAAAATGGCCAGCAATTCTCAGTAGATTTTATGGACATCTCAGTGAAGGCAGTAGAGGGCTGAATATAAGGTAATAAGGTAACCACTTATGATGGACTGTACAATTTGGTTATAAAGGAGCATATTCTAAGTAACTGTTCATTAGAGTTATTGCACCAGCACCTAGTAGATTTCAAGCTGTCTAACCCCAGAGATTGAGTAAGACAGCTGATAAATGGGTATGCACCTGTACATTCAAGAGATTCTAAGGGGTGCACCCAAAAAGGAGGAGCTAGATCCACATAAGGGAAAGGAGGGGAACATCTAGCCTAAAAAAGAACCTCCGTAGGGCCCCAGAAACCTAGAGTAGGAAAAGAGTCCCAATATACTCATGACAAGCAGGAAAGTGGGGACCGGGGGTGGGGGGCAATTGAGAAGGGTAAGTGCTATGCCTGTGAGTAGTCAGGGTTAAAGAAGGGGGGGGGTCAGGCTTAACTTCGAGGCAGTGTGTGAAGTATTTGTGCAACACTTCAAACAGTAATATTGTGAAAACAACTCTCTAAAAGGATATATACCACACGTTGGGCCGATTAGGATAGTGGGTGGTCGGATCACCGTCAACTGTCAAGGCGGTCAGGGGAACAGTCGACAAGCAGGCGGCGGTCTGAGCGCCCAATTATTATGCGACCTCCGGGCTGGCAGTGGCAAAGCTGTCATCTACACAGTATCTTGTGCTGCGGTCTAGGAAATGGGGAGCAGCACAAGAAGTTGTGAAAAGGAGCACTTCCTGCAACTCCTTGCACTGTGTCCTATGCACCATGTGGTGCATGGCACACAGTGCATGGAGGTGCATGGGGGCACCACATGTGCCCCCGGGCCACTTAACAGTGGCCCACAATGGACCGGGCCCTATTTGAGCCCCTCAACATCCCTTTCAGACAGCCTTTACATGGCGGTGTCCCCGCCATGTAAAGGCTGTCAGATAGGGATATCCAAATCTGGATGGCCGTGTCTGACTCGGCACCGCCGTCATGGTCAGATGCAGCTTCATCTGCCCCATCAGTATCTTCGATCCTGTCAGAGGTGGTGGTCCTGGGAAGACATAGCTTTGGCAGTTTGGGCTGGACTGTTCCCATGAGGCACAGGGTCAGACTGATTTGCATATGGCCATGTCTGAACTGGGGTGGCGGAGTGAGCTAAAGAATGGTGATGGATTAAACCCAGATCATTTGACTGGGCGTGAGTGTTTGATTTCCTCAAACGCTCCGTCCATCATCCCCTTTTGTATCATGCATTGTATTGCAGCAGCTGGCCCAAAGGGCTATCAGCGGTCGGAATGCCACCGGCAGGCTGTCGGTGACAGTCTGACTGCCTTTGTAATGAGACCCTACGTTAGCAGAATAGAACATTCTGTAATAAATAAACTAGACCAAAACAACTAAAATCCAATCAGTAGAACTGGAGATATGCAACTTTAGAACTTTTGGTGAAAATTGTGTGAAAATGGACAAAGTGACAACTGTGGATATTTTGCTGCACCAGTCCAGGACAAACCACACATTCAGACCGACCACGATGGAGCATGGGCCGGCTATAGGGATGCACTTAGGCCCACTGAACAAAGTACTTTAAATCCTGGTTTGCAGAGTGTTGCGAGGATACACGTTGAAAATGTGTTGTGAACCCAAGTGATGTGTCGGTTCTGAGATTCAGCAGTGTGAGGTCCTATGTCACTGTTGAGTATCCTGTCGACGAGGGCTTGCGATGTAAAGTCCAATGTTGAGGATGCGTTGTGCAGTTGAGACAATGCGTTGGTTCTGAGGAGATGCAAGACTGTGATGCGTAGTCTGGTGTTGTTATCAATCTTGCCAACGATGAGGGATGTGAGAGTCTGCACTGAGGATGTGTCACGCAGTGGCAGTTCCGATGGGGTGCGATGTGATGCAGGTCTTTGCAATGGGTCTGATCCACACAACAGCGGCGATGTGTCTGTTCTGCTCGAGTTTGCGTCTGCAACAGGGGAGATGAGTTGTTTCTGCTGGATCCACAGAGACTTGCAGTGCACCTCAAGCCCATTTCTAAGGGTCCAGGACAGGGGTGACTTCACGTGGCAGGGTAGACTCACATATGGCAGAGTCCAGGTGCAGGTGAAAGGTTATTAGAAGCCTGTGGTGCCCCTGAGGCTTCAGATCCATCAGAATAGCCCTCTGAGTCACTCTGGGTTCTGGGTTCAAGGGATGCAGGTCCAGTCCTTCTCACCCAGTCAAGAGGGCAGCAGGCTAGATTAGCAGAGCGGCAGTCCATCAAAGCATCAGTCCAGCAGAGTGGCAGTCCTTCTAATAGCACAGCAGTCCTTCTTCCAGGCAGTATCCACAGGTTCAGAAGTGTACTGAAAGGGTAGTTTTTAAGGTCCAATATTCATAATCAGTTGTGCCTCTGAAGTGGGAAGAAGCTTCTAGAGACAGATCTTTGAAGTGCACAGGTGTCCTGCCTTCCTGACCCTGGCTCCAGACTAATTACAGGGGGTATAGAGCCCTTTATATGGAGACAGGACACAGCCTATTTAGGTAAAAGTGGGGCCTGGCCCAGCTCCTGCGTCCTGTCCTGCTAGTGGTGGCCCTACCAGGTACACCTAAGCTCCTATTATGTGTGAATGTCTAGGAGAGATGCACAAAGCCCAACTGTCAACTACACCCATGTAGCCCAGAGACAGGCTGCAGGCACAAAATGGCTAGGGCAGGAAAATGACGAATTTCTAAAAGTGGCATTTTCAAAATTGTAATTTAAAATCCGACTTTGCCATTAGTTAGGCTTTTTCATTACAATTACAAAGACTCCAAACCTGAACGTGTTAACTCCTCCCATTCAGAAACTATAGCTAATTAAGTGTAGAAGGATAATTCCAATGTTTGTCTATGGTAGAGGTAGGCCTTGCAGTAGTGAAAAACAAATTTAAGAGTTGTTCACTAACTGGACATGTAAAACTTAAACAAATATGTCCAACCTTTTAAATACACTGCACCCTGCCCTTTGGGCTGTCCAAGGCCAACCCTAGAGGTTACTTACAAGACTAGCACCCGGTGGCAGTGGGTGGTCGCTAGCTACGTGTGTGTGCTCTCGGCAATGTTGTGATTTTAAAACTGTTTATTCATTTTTTTAAACTTTTGTGTGCAAACTCTTGTGGCTTCTTACCTTGTCCGCTTGCCTGCTCACCCCAGCCCCGGTCCGACACGGCTGTGTGCCATTTGCTCGGAGGGCTATCTGGGTTTCTATTCACTACCGGATCAGGTCAGCGCTCTAGACTCCCGCGCTCCGACCTATTTAGTCCAGGGTTGTGCGAATGCGCGGCCTACGTGACTTGCACCCGGTGGCAGTGGGTGGTCGCTAGCAACATGTGTCTGCTCCCGGCAATGTTGTGATTTTAAGACTGTTTATTCATTTTTTTTTTACTTTTGTGTGCAAACTCTTGTGGCTTCTTACCTTGTCCGCTTGCCTGATCACCCCAGCCCCGGTCCGACACGGCTGTGTGCCGTTTGCTCAGAGGGCTATCGGGGTTTCTATTCACTACCGGATCAGGTCAGCGCTCTAGACTCCCGCGCTCCGACTTATTTAACCCAGGGCCCATGAGCATGCGCAGCGGGCGCGCCGGTGGCGCGCCGAAGGCGAGCCAAAAGCAAGCCCGTCTGCGCCCGTCCGCGGCCGACGGGGGCCCGGGGCCTGTTACTATGCCCATTTATTGATTTACTCCTCTAAGCAACTCCTGGCACTTCAAAGCAATTGGCCTCTTAGCGCCCACACCCTTGTTCATATTGAGAATCTTGACATATTACACCCAAAACCTACTATATCCCCATCCCAGCTGTTTGGGCCGCGGAAGTCCCCTCCGCGATCTGTTACCTCGAAGGCCCAGTCCCCCTCCACCCCCAGCCCCCCGCCTGTGGCAACAGTTTTTCTTCTTAACACCCGCTCAGCTGTTAAACACCAATTAGAGCTTTTTTACTTTCTTGACACAGTCAAACCTGACATCTTGTTTCTTACTGAAACGTGGTTCTCATCTGACTCCCTGCCCGACGTCCTAGCGGCCGTCCCTGACCCTTATTATGTTCTACGAGCTGACCGCCCGGAGGGCAAGGCTGGAGGAGGAGTAGCCTTGATAGCCCGTTCCAATCTCCAGTTCCAACCTCTCTCTTTTCCCTCTATTTCGGCTGTTGATTTTTTGGTTGTTCGCTCTGTTTCCTTGACGGTTCCACTTACATGCTTACTGTGTTATCGACCTCCCCAATCCATGTATCACTTTACTCCGGCAGTGCAGGAATTGCTGGCCACTCTGGTGGTCAACAATTCCTCCGTCCTGGTATTAGGTGATTTTAATTTCTGGCCTACTGACCCTGGTGAGGATCACATGTCTAAAGACTTCACAGACTCACTTCGTAGTTTGAACTTTATTTCACAGATACACTCTCCTACCCATATACATGGCCACATCCTGGATCAGATCTGGTCAGCCAACCTATCCATCTCCTCCCCCACGATCTCTCCTTGTACCTGGTCTGATCATTTCCTGATTTCTTTTTCCCTCGAACCCGGGACCGACACCAAGCCCTCCCTCCCCAAAAATGTTAGGGCACATAATTGGAATCGGGTGGATTTAGCCACACTTTTCTCTTCCCTTATATCCTCATCTCCCAGCCTGGCTGACACCTTCTCCAATTCTCAGGTCACTGCCATTAACAGCTGGCTCTCTGCAAACTGCAACCTAGTGGCCCCTCTGAAATTGGTCCGAACATATCGCCCGCATGAGGCCAATAGATGGAACCGTTGGAACCGGTGGAACCGTCAAGGAAACAGAGCGAACAACCAAAAAATCAACAGCCGAAATAGAGGGAAAAGAGAGAGGTTGGAACTGGAGATTGGAACGGGCTATCAAGGCTACTCCTCCTCCAGCCTTGCCCTCCGGGCGGTCAGCTCGTAGAACATAATAAGGGTCAGGGACGGCCGCTAGGACGTCGGGCAGGGAGTCAGATGAGAACCACGTTTCAGTAAGAAACAAGATGTCAGGTTTGACTGTGTCAAGAAAGTAAAAAAGCTCTAATTGGTGTTTAACAGCTGAGCGGGTGTTAAGAAGAAAAACTGTTGCCACAGGCGGGGGGCTGGGGGTGGAGGGGGACTGGGCCTTCGAAGTAACAGATTGTGGAGGGGACTTCCTGGCCCCTAAACTCTGGAACTCCTTCCCCCTCTCTCTCAAAACCTCTAATTCTCTCATTCTCTTCCGCAAATCCCTAAAAACATGGCTTTTCCCTCAATCCAGCTAAGTCCCTCTGTTCCCTCTGCATCCAACCAGCGCCAGGAAACCCACGGTGTCAGTGCGCTTTACAAGCACCCCTTACAATACAATAGATGGTTCACCACTGAACTTAAAGCTAAAAAACTCGAGCTCAGGCAGGCTGAACGCCAATGGAGGCGCGGATACTGCCCTGTCTTAAAAACACAATATATGACTCTCCTTCGGGACTATAAGAAAGACATTCTTTTAGCAAAATCAGAATATTTCTCTTCTAAGATCCTTCTTGCGGCAAACAATCCCAAGGAAATCTTCAGTATTGTCCACGAGCTAGCAACATCTGATAGAGCTACCCCAAAGCCTGTTCCCTCACAACTCCTTTGCAATACCCTCAGCGAATATTTCATTGAGAAAATTGCAACTATTAAGTGCAATATTCCTTCGCCTCCTCCTTCCTTCTCTTATCCCCAGCCCCCACCCATCCTTTTTTCCTAGACCAATTTCCCCTGCTGTCCAAAGCAGCTTTTTTCACCCTGCTCAAGAGGGTCAAATCAGGGTCCCCATCTGATTGCTGCCCTGCTCATATTCTCAGAGAGATTTTTTTGCTTGTGCTGTGCCGCCTTTGACCCTCCTCAATAATTCCATTACTCAGGGAATTGTCCCTGATTTGTTTAAATCAGCTAAAATCATTCCTATCCTGAAAAAAGCAGGTGCTGATTTTACCTCCCTTTCCAATTTCTGCCCCATTTCTCTACTCCCGTTACTGGGAAAGATTCCGGAGAGCCACGTTACCACCTGCCTCAGCGCCTTTATCCAGGAGAACCACCTCCTAGCCCCCCATAAGGCAGGCTTTCGTCCATCACACTCTACGGAGTCGTTGTTCTCTCCATATTGGACGAGCTTAGAAGAATGCTGACATCAACTCTCCACAGGCTCTGGTCCTCCTCGATCTGTCCGCCGCCTTGGACACGGTCGACCATTCCATCCTTCTCAACCGTGTCGGGGGCGCCGGCATTCGGGGGTCTGCTCTAGCCTGGCTCACCTCTTTCTTAGGGAACCGCACTCAGGCCGTACAGCTGGAGGGTTTCCTTGCCCCCGCCAGCTCTGTCCCTTGCGTGGTCCCCCAGGGCTCTTCCCTTTCCCCCCTTCTTTTCAATCTTTATATCTATCCTCTTATATCTGCTCTGCAAAAAATGGAGGTCACGGTATTCAACTATGCCGATGACCTCCAGCTCATCTTTAACCTTTCCTCTTCTCCTGACTCAGCTCTCAACTTTCAATCTATCCTGACGTTTATCGGTGATTGGATGAATGGTAATTTTTTTAAGTTAAACCCTGACAAGACAGAGTTGGTCCTCACTGGTGGCCCCCTCAGCCCCTGGACGTCTGCCTTCTGGCCCTCTTCCCTTGCCCCCCCGCTCTCTGATTCTGTGAAAACTCTGGGCATCAAAGTCAGTAAGGATCTCTCAATTCATCCCCAGATCAGCACAGTGGTCTCATCTTGTTTCCTGTCCCTCAGAACCATACGCAAAATTTCTCGCTTCTTTTCTTTCACAGCCCTCAAACTTATTCTTATTGCCATGATCTTATCCCGCCTCGACTATGGCAATGGCCTGTAGATAGGAATCCCTGCCTACAAACTTCATCGCCTGCAATTAATTCAAAATCAGGCGGCTCGCCTGATTCATAGACTCCCCAAGTTTCACCATGTCACCCCCCTGCTAAAAACCCTTCACTGGCTCCCCATCCTGGAGCGCTCTTCATTCAAGATGGGCTGCCTGATCTTCTTGGCTCTGGCTGGTACTGCTCCAGCCTTTATCATCTCCAAGATCAGAGCCTACGTCCCCAATAGAGATCTGCGCTCCTCCACACAGTTTCTCCTAAGTGTCTCTCGCTTTAGGAGGAAAAAAGTTGGAGGCATGAGGCTCTCCACTCTCGCCCCCCCCCTTTCTGGAATGCCCTCCCCTTTGCTATCAGGTCCATTCCCATCTACATGGACTTTCGCAAAGCTCTCAAAACTCACCTCTTTTCCCAAGCATTCACATTGCAGTAACCTTTCACTCCCATCCGTGCCATCCGTCAGCAGCTCCAAGAAACCGCATGGTGAGCGAGCGCTTTACAAAACCCTTTACTTCAACTTCAACTTCTACAATTACGTATTAAAATGAAAGGTTTGGGCATAACAAAGGGTTTGTTCTGCCAGGTCATACTGGCGGTTTAAAACTGCACACACGTGCTGCAGACATGTTTAAAGGGCTACTTAGTGGGTAGCACAATAGGTGCTGCAAGCCTACTAGTCGTATTTAATTTGCAAGCCATGGATAGATGTAGTACCACTTTACTATGGACTTATATGTAAATTAAATATGCCAATTGCGGATAAGTCAATTATGCCATGTTTAAAGGAGAGAGCACAGGCACTTTAGCACTGGTTAGCAGTGGTAAAGTGTGCAGAGTCCTAAGGCCAGCAAAAAAATGTCAGCAACAATAGGAGGTCTGAAGGCAAAAAGTTTGGGGGAAAACCACACCTAGGATAACAATTCTAACACTTGTCCCCCACCAGCTGATAGTTTGGAGAGCTACCCAAATCATTTGGAGCTCTCTTCATTAAAGCGGGAAAACCTGGAGAGAATATCCGCATTGGTGTCGGCTGTACCATGATATTGTTCCACTGTAAAATACCTGAATTAGTCATCTGAGGGGCCTGTGGTCCGTCTGAACCCAGAAGTGAGCACCAAACAGCTATGGTCTCATCTTCTTCAGTACGCAGACCACTACAAAAGCATACTTCTCGTTTATACTCCCCCTCTGTTCCTGGGTAAGAAACATCCTACTAATGGAGGCTAGAGCTTGATCCACACCCTCTTTGTTGAGCTGTGAAAGCATGGCCCCTATGCCATACTCTGAGGCATCTGTTTGCACAATCAATTCTTTGGAGAAGTCAGGGACTTTGAGCATGCGTCCTGAGAATATCGCCTCCTTCAGGGTGTCAAAAGTGTTCTGCCACACCTCTGTCCAGATCACCTTTCCGGGCTGCTTCTTAGATGTCAGCTCTGTAAAGGGTACAACAATAGTTGCACCTTTAACACAGCCAATGTCAATGGCACCATTGTTGCACCCTTGACAGAGATAATTTCTAAGAAGCAGCCGAGAAAGGTGATCTGGACAGAGGTGTGCAAGAACGCTTAACAAATCAACAGTAATAGCCAATGAAGCCTGAGAAGGCTCTCCCCTCTTCATTGGTCTTGGGGGTTCTCAAGCCATAATGGTTTGAATCTTGACCTGGATGGGCATCGCCTTGCCTTTTCTCACTTGGTGTCCAAAGTAGACCTACAAACTCTGCCCTATCTGGCACGAAATGGCCTTGAAATTAAGGCCTGCCTTCTGTAGACCCTGAAGCACTTCCTTCAGGTAGCACAGGTGGTTCTCCCATCTAGACCTTAAGACCGTAATGTTTTCTAGATAAGCAGCACTGAAGTTGTCCAGCTCAGCCAGGACCTGGAACCAGGGGCGTTCTTCAACCCGAAGGGCATTACCCAGCACGGAAGTGCCCTTCTGGGGTAGAGAACGCATACCTCTCTTTCAACCTTTGGGTTAAGACAATTACCCAGTACATATATGTTAGGTCAAATGTACTGAGGAACTTGGCAGCTCCCACTTGATCCTAAGCTCGGGGGATGGTGTGTAGCTCAATCTTGGGGACTGCATTGAGCTCCAATAGGTCACACATAAGTTCTGGGGTGTGACCTAGAGGGGCACACTTTGGAGACCAACACCACTACACTGGACCAAGGGCTGTTTGAGGGCTCAATAACCCCTAATTTTGAGACTTCCGTCTTAATGCTAGTTTTCACCTTATCAGACAAGCAGTAGATTGTACTCCTCACTGGTGCGCTGTCCTCACTGTCAATATCATGGTTACACCAATTAGTGAGCCCTTGAGTAAGCGAGAATAGAGAGGCAAACTGCCCCAACAACTAGCAGCTGTCTTTTTGTTACTCTGGGGTCAGGGTAGGGAAGAGGCTGACACCCTCCACTGACCCATCCTGCTCCTTGGAAGAAAGGAAGTCGGGGAGAGGTTCACGCTCCTCTTCAACCTCATCATTAGAGACCAGGTGCATTGTTAACTCAGACCTCTTGAAGTGAGGTTTAAGGCTATTGACGTGCAAAACCCTTAAAGGGTTCTGGGATTATAATCTTTACCAGGTAGGTGACCTCAATCTACCACTCTTTTACCTCTTAGGACCCAGACCAATGGCTTGCAGGGCCGGGGCTCCACAGACTCCATCACCCACACATTTTGACCATGCTGAAACTCGACCAGAGTGGACTTATGGTCATACCACTGTTTATGACCTCCTAGCTGGTTTCTAGATTCTCCTTAGCTTGCTTCCCCAAATGCTCCATCCGAGTACAGAGTGCCAACATGTAGCTGACCACATTCTGGGGGGCTTTGCGGGGAGCTGGCTCCTTCCACCTGGTACCCATACAGAGACTCAAGGGGGCTGAACCCAACCCCCTTCTGGGGCACCTCCTAGTACGCAAACAATAGACATGGCAAGAGGATGTCTCATTTCCTCCTCAAGGGCTCTGACAGGCCAATGATCATGCCTTTGAAGGTCTTGTTGAACCTCTCTACAAGCACATTCATTTGTGGGTAGTAAAGGGTGGACAACTTGTAGGTTACCCAACACTGCTTCTACGTGGCCCTCATGTATGCTGACATGAAGTTGGTACCCCAGTCCATCAACATTTCTTGGGAAATCTCATATGGTTAAATACAGTGGGCACAGTCACTATTCTCAGATGGATAGCCTCTGGATACCAGGTGCCATGGTCCACCAAGACCAGGATGAACCTTTTGCCCGTGACTTTCTTGGGAACCAGAGGCGCAACAATATTTATGCCCATCCTTAAAGTCCCTAGTATATGGTGCCCGGTGTCCCCAGGGCCTATACATTGAATGTTACTGATGGACTGAAGCAACTATTATGCAACCGTTAAAGTGACAATGTAAAGCATGTCTTCAAGCGTGCCTCTGGAGCTTAAGTGTGCAGTTTTAAAACTGCAAATACATCCTGGCAAAAGAAACCTTTTGAAAGGCCTAAACCTTCCTTTTTAATGCCTATAAGTCACCCATAAGGTCCCCCCGAAAATGTTTAAAAATGTAAAGTGTGGATGATGCTGCAGAGAACTCCCTCCAGGATCCAATTCCAAAGTGGTCAAGGGCTCAACAAAGAACAAGGAGAAGGCTGCTGGGCAGTAGGACAACTTTGATACTTGATGCACAATAGCCTCACTCTCTGGTACTTACCCTGTTAAAAGAGAATATGTATACATTTGTTATATCTGTCATGTTCCTCAGATACCTTTGCCTACCGCTCTCCCTGTTTTGGCCAAATTCGTTTTTGTTGGCCTTTTGACTGTACACTTTACCACTGCTAACCAGAGTTAAAGTGCTTGTGCTCACTGCGAAAACATGGTAAAACTTTTACAACGGATTGTCCTATTCAAAGTACTCCTAAGCCCCTATGTTATGTTATGTTAACGTTTATTTATTAAGCGCACGGCTACTCCCAGGAGTGTCCAGCTCTAAAACATCCAGATGTCACGTCACATAAAACACAACCAATCCACTGCTAGTGACGAACAGCTGGAAGACCCATGTCTTAAGACTTTTCCTAAAGGAAAGAAGATCCGGACTCTGTCTGATAGCAAACGGAAGGCTGTTCCACAGCCATGAGACAGTTGCATAAAAAGATCTGCCCCTTATCCGGGCACGGATGAGGCACGGTGTCAAAAGCTGCAGACAGATCCAACAGCACCAAAACAGCTCTCCCTCCTCTATCCAGTGTAGCTTTAACAGTTTCTGCAACTTCCAGTTGGGCCGTTCCGGTGCTGAAATTGGCTCTGAAGCCAGACTGACTAGGGTGTAGCAAATCATTAGTCTCCACATAGTTTGTTAGGACTTTATTAACAAATTTTTCCAGAACCTTCGAAAAGAAAGGCAAAAGCGAGATGGGTCTGTAGTTACATGCTACCTCAGGGTCCGACGATGTTTTCTTCAGTAGAGGAAGGATCTTAGCATGTTTCCACCCTTGTGGCATTAGCGCCTCCCGTAGAGAGGTGTTCAAGATAGAATTCACCCAAGGTTTGATCACATCCGCTATTGAAGACAACACTTTGGCTGGGCAGGGATCTGTGGGCGAGCCAGATTTCAAAGTTTTCATAAACACCAGAGACTGCTCTAAAGTAATTTCTGGGAACTCTCTTAGAGAAGCCCTGGAACTGGGACTGATGGCTGAGGGGGAGCCCTCAATACCCTCTCGCTCCAGTGGTTGGGCTTCAAAAGAATCCTAGATCAATTACATTTTTTCATAAAAAGAGAGGGCCATGTGTTCTGTCCAATCACTAGTGGAAACAAACGGTTAGCTTATAGAGGGAGGGGAGGTGAAACTCTTTACCACATTAAAGAGGGTTTTACTCTTATTAGCTGCCATATCTATTTTTGTAGACAAAAAGAGTTTTTTTCCCTCAAGTATACTCTTGTGATAATTCCTCAGTGCCAATTTATAGGTCATTTTATCTGAGGAATTATACTTCCTCCACCACTTTCTTTCAAGAGGTTTGCAGGCTGTTTTACTCTCCCTTAAGGCCTCAGAAAACCAGGGGGCTGAAGCTCGAGTGGATTTAACAGGCCTCACACAGGGGGGGGCTAGTTCAGTGGCTTGCTGCTGCAGCCAATCCTCAAAGGTCTTCACATCCTGTTCCAGACACCACTTAAGGGAATCGGCTTCTCCAGCATCGCTCGCTGAATGGCCTCAGATGTTATCAGGTGAAATGGTCTCGAGCAGTGATTCACCTTGGTTTTCTCCGGGGGTTGGGATCTAGCAGTATCTCTGCAAATTTTAAAATTAATCAAATGATGGTCGGACCAGGTGAAGGACAAGGGGGCATCCATATAAATCTGGTTAGAAGAGAAAACCTGATCCAGTACGTGGCCTTTCTCATGCGTGGGTCCACAAACAAAAGGGGTTAAATTAAGAATATCCAGGGATTCAGACAGTCTTAGAGAGTCGGGCTCCAAAGATTTATCCATATGGATATTAAAATCTCCCAGGACCATACAATGGCTATATTTAGCTGCAAAGGGAGAGATGGAATGGCTGATAGAGTCCAGGAAGTTCTTAGCCGGACCAGGAGGGCAATAGATTACTACTCCTGCCATGGATTGCTGAGCCGAGAGAGTTAAAATAAAACCCAGACTTTCCGCCCCCTCTATCTCCACATTCTCTAGCGGAATACAGGTAAAGGAGCTCCTGAATACAATAGCTATTCCACCGTCTCTCCCCACTGGGCGATCCTTCCTCAGAATCTGGTAGCCTTGTGGCATAGCATTGGCAATAGTAGGAGTAGAAGCCTTCCATAGCCAGGTTTCAGTAAGAAACAACAGGTCTGGGGATCAGTCATGAAGAAGGTCAAAGGTTTCAAATTCATGTTTTTTCAGGGAGCGGACATTCAATAGGGCTGCCTTCCAAAATGTATCTGAGATCTCATGTCCCCTGGCCGGGGCAGTCATAACCCTTTTAACGTTATGCTCTCTCAGAGGGGGCCAGACTGACCAGGTACAATCTTTACACCTCTCAAAGCCATTGTTCCCCGGAATAAATGTGTGGGGTCTACATGCCCCACCATTGTCAAGCGCTAACAAAAGGTCCTTATCATAGGTAATTACCTTACGCGGCACCGGGACAAAACTGGCAGCATGGCCGGCCCGGACCCTTCCATGACACTGACAGGCACAGACGGGCTTGCCTTTGGTGCGCCTTCGGCGCGCCCGCTGTGCACATCCGCTGCGCGCTAGGGCAGCGCCCCTTTTCAAAAGGGCCAGCATCCAGCCACTAGACTGGGCCAAAGTGGAAAAATGGCGGCAAGCTGTCCTGGAGCTTCAAAAGAACCGGTTCGAGACCGCCTCCCTCCGCAGTCAAATTCCCAATTCCCCAATTCCCACAAAGCAAATGTAAAAAATAGGCAAGCTAAAAGAAAACAGGTTTAAAATACAGGTTCCTGATTAGCAGCGATTATTTAGCAGCAATAGCGGCAAGATGTTGAGCAGTGCTCTAAGTTACTAAGATTGGGAGGTTCTCGCCGCGTCCCGTTTAAAAAAAAAACAGCATCCAGCCACTAGACAGTGCTGAGGTGGAAAAATGGCAGCTACCGGTCCTGGAGCTTCAAAAAAGAACCGGTTCGAGTCCCCCTCCCTCCACAGTCAAATTCCCAATTCCCCAATTCCCAGACAGCAAATGTTAAAAATAGGCGAGCAAAAAGAAACAGGTTTAAAATACAGGTTCCTGATTAGCAGCGATTATTTAGCAGCAATAGCGGCAAGATGTTGAGCAGTGCTCTAAGTTACTAAGACTGGGAGGCTCGCGCCGTGTCCCGTGTTAAACAAAACCAGCATCCAGCCACTAGACCGCGCCTGGTGGAAAAATGGCGGCTATCGGTCCTGGAGCTTCAAAAGAACCGGTTCGAGTCCCTCTCCCTCCACAGTCAAATTCCCAATTCACCAATTCCTACACAGCAAATGTTAAAATAGGCGAGCTAAAAGAAAACAGGTTTAAAATACAGGTTCCTGATTAGCAGTGATTTTTTAGCAGCAATAGCGGCAAGATGTTGAGCAGTGCTCTAAGTTACTAAGACTGGGAGGCTCGTGCCGACTACCGTTTTAAAAAAACCAGCATCCAGCCACTAGACCGCGCCGAAGTGGAAAAATGGCAGCTAGCGGTCCTGGAGCTTCAAAAGAACCGGTTCGAGTCCCCCTCCCTTCACAGTCAAATTCCCAATTCCCCAATTCCCACACAGCAAATGTTAAAAATAGGCGAGCTAAAAGAAAACAGGTTTAAAATACAGGTTCCTGATTAGCAGCTATTATTTAGCAGCAATAGCGGCAAGATGTTGAGCAGTGCTCTAAGTTACTAAGACTGGGAGGCTCACGCCACGTCCCGTTTAAAAAAATCCAGAATCCAGCCACTAGACCGCGCCGAAGTGGAAAAATGGCAGCTAGCGGTCCTGGAGCTTCAAAAGAACCGGTTCAAGTCCCCCTCCCTCCACAGTCAAATTCCCAATTCTCCAATTCCCACACAGCAAATGTTAAAAATAGGCAAGCTAAAAGAAAACAGGTTTAAAATACAGGTTCATGATTAGCAGTGATAATTTAGCAGCAATAGCGGCAAGATGTTGAGCAGTGCTCTAAGTTACTAAGACCCGGAGGCTCGCGCCGCCTCCCGTTTTAAAAAAAACAGCATCCAGCCACTAGACCGTGCCAAAGTGGAAAAATGGCGGCTACCGGTCCAGGAGCTTCAACAGAACTGGTTCGAGTCCCCCTCCCTCCACAGTCAAATTCCCAATTCCCCAATTCCCACACAGCAAATGTTAAAAACAGGAGAGCTAAAAGAAAACAGGTTTAAAATACAGGCTCTCGATTAGCAGC
The DNA here is from genome assembly GCF_964263255.1 of Lissotriton vulgaris. Lineage (NCBI taxonomy): Eukaryota > Metazoa > Chordata > Amphibia > Caudata > Salamandridae > Lissotriton > Lissotriton vulgaris. The sequence goes on along the minus strand of NC_141697.1, from coordinate 1,044,107,391 downwards.
GATTATTTAGCAGCAATAGCGGCAAGATGTTGAGCAGTGCTCTAAGTTACTAAGACTCGGAGGCTTGCGCCGCGTCCCGTTTAAAAAAAAACAACATCCAGCCACTAGACCCTGCCAAAGTGGAAAAATGGCGGCTAGCGGTCCTGGAGCTTCAAAAGAACCGGTTCGAGTCCCCCTCCCTCCACAGTCAAATTCCCAATTCCCCAATTCCCACACAGTAACTGTTAAAAATAGGCGAGCTAAAAGAAAACAGGTTTAAAATACAGGTTCCTGATTAGCAGCGATTATTTAGCAGCAATAGCGGCAAGATGTTGAGCAGTGCTCTAAGTTACTAAGACTGGGAGGCTTGCGCCGTGTCCCATTTTAAAGAAAACAGCATGTAGCCACTAGACCGCGCCGAAGTGGAAAAATGGTGGCTAGCGGTCCTGGAGCTTCAAAAGAACCGTTTTGAGTCCCCCTCCAGCCACAGTCAAATTCCCAATTTCCCAATTCCCACACAGCAAATGTTAAAAATAGTCGAGCTAAAAGAAAACAGGTTTAAAATACAGGTTTTTGATTAGCAGTGATTATTTATCAGCAATAGCGGCAAGATGTTGAGGAGTGCTCTAAGTTACTAAGACTGGGAGGCTCGCGCTGCGTCCCGTTTTAAACAAAAACAACATCTAGCCACTAGACCGCGCCAAAGTGGAAAAATGGTGGCTAGCGGTCCTGGAGCTTCAAAAGAACCGGTTCGAGTCCCCCTCCCTCCACAGTGAAATTCCCAATTCCCCAATTTCCACACAGCAAATGTTAAAAATAGGCGAGCTAAAAGAAAACAGGTTTAAAATACAGGTTCTTGATTAACAGTGAATATTTAGCAGCAATAGCGGCAAGATGTTGAGCAGTGCTCTGTCTTACTAAGATTGGGAGGCTCGCTCCGCGTCCCCTTTTAAAAAAAACAGCATCCAGCCACTAGACCGCACCGAAGTGGAAAAATGGCAGCTAGCGGTCCTGGAGCTTCGAAAGAACCGGTTCGAGTCTCCCTCCCTCTACAGTCAAATTCCCAATTCCCCAATTCCTACACAGCAAATGTTAAAAATAGGCGAGCTAAAAGAAAACAGGTTTAAAATACAGGGTCTTGATTAGCAGTGATTATTTAGCAGCAATAGCAGCAAGATGTTGAGCAGTGCTCTAAGTTACTAAGACTGGGAGGCTCGCGCCGCGTCCCGTTTGAAAAAAAAACAGCATCTAGCCACTAGAACGCGCCAAAGTGGAAAAATGGTGGCTAGTGGTCCTGGAGCTTCAGAAGAACCGATTCGAGTCCCCCTCCCTCCACAGTCAAATTCCCAATTCCCCAATTTCCACACAGCAAATGTTAAAAATAGGCGAGCTAAAAGAAAACAGGTTTAAAATACAGGTTCTTGATTAACAGTGATTATTTAGCAGCAATAGCGGCAAGATGTTGAGCAGTGCTCTGTGTTACTAAGATTGGGAGGCTCGCTCCGCGTCCCGTTTTAAAAAAACCAGCATCCAGCCACTAGACCGCACCGAAGTGGAAAAATGGCAGCTAGCGGTCCTGGAGCTTCGAAAGAACCGGTTCGAGTCTCTCTACCTCTACAGTCAAATTCCCAATTCCCCAATTCCCTCACAGCAAATGTTAAAAATAGGCGAGCTAAAAGAAAACAGGTTTAAAATACAGGTTCTTGATTAGCAGTGATTATTTAGCAGGAATAGCGGCAAGATGTTGAGCAGTGCTCTGTCTTAATAAGATTGGGAGGCTCGCTCCGCGTCCCCTTTTAAAAAAAACAGCATCCAGCCACTAGACCGCACCGAAGTGGAAAAATGGCAGCTATCGGTCCTGGAGCTTCGAAAGAACCGGTTCGAGTCTCCCTCCCTCTACAGTCGAATTCCCAATTCCCCAATTCCTACACAGCAAATGTTAAAAATAGGGGAGCTAAAAGAAAACAGGTTTAAAATACAGGGTCTTGATTAGCAGTGATTATTTAGCAGCAATAGCGGCAAGATGTTGAGCAGTGCTCTAAGTTACTAAGACTGGGAGGCTCGCGCCGCGTCCCGTTTGAAAAAAAACAGCATCTAGCCACTAGAACGCGCCAAAGTGGAAAAATGGTGGCTAGTGGTCCTGGAGCTTCAGAAGAACCGATTCGAGTCCCCCTCCCTCCACAGTCAAATTCCCAATTCCCCAATTTCCACACAGCAAATGTTAAAAATAGGCGAGCTAAAAGAAAACAGGTTTAAAATACAGGTTCTTGATTAACAGTGATTATTTAGCAGCAATAGCGGCAAGATGTTGAGCAGTGCTCTGTGTTACTAAGATTGGGAGGCTCGCTCCGCGTCCCGTTTTAAAAAAACCAGCATCCAGCCACTAGACCGCACCGAAGTGGAAAAATGGCAGCTAGCGGTCCTGGAGCTTCGAAAGAACCGGTTCGAGTCTCTCTCCCTCTACAGTCAAATTCCCAATTCCCCAATTCCCTCACAGCAAATGTTAAAAATAGGCGAGCTAAAAGAAAACAGGTTTAAAATACAGGTTCTTGATTAGCAGTGATTATTTAGCAGGAATAGCGGCAAGATGTTGAGCAGTGCTCTGTCTTACTAAGATTGGGAGGCTCGCTCCGCGTCCCCTTTTAAAAAAAACAGCATCCAGCCACTAGACCGCACCGAAGTGGAAAAATGGCAGCTATCGGTCCTGGAGCTTCGAAAGAACCGGTTCGAGTCTCCCTCCCTCTACAGTCGAATTCCCAATTCCCCAATTCCTACACAGCAAATGTTAAAAATAGGCGAGCTAAAAGAAAACAGGTTTAAAATACAGGGTCTTGATTAGCAGTGATTATTTAGCAGCAATAGCGGCAAGATGTTGAGCAGTGCTCTAAGTTACTAAGACTGGGAGGCTCGCGCCGCGTCCCGTTTGAAAAAAAACAGCATCTAGCCACTAGAACGCGCCAAAGTGGAAAAATGGTGGCTAGTGGTCCCGGAGCTTCAGAAGAACCGATTCGAGTCCCCCTCCCTCCACAGTCAAATTCCCAATTCCCCAATTTCCACACAGCAAATGTTAAAAATAGGCGAGCTAAAAGAAAACAGGTTTAAAATACAGGTTCTTGATTAACAGTGATTATTTAGCAGCAATAGCGGCAAGATGTTGAGCAGTGCTCTGTGTTACTAAGATTGGGAGGCTCGCTCCGCATCCCGTTTTAAAAAAACCAGCATCCAGCCACTAGACCGCACCGAAGTGGAAAAATGGCAGCTAGCGGTCCTGGAGCTTCGAAAGAACCGGTTCGAGTCTCTCTCCCTCTACAGTCAAATTCCCAATTCCCCAATTCCCTCACAGCAAATGTTAAAAATAGGCGAGCTAAAAGAAAACAGGTTTAAAATACAGGTTCTTGATTAGCAGTGATTATTTATCAGGAATAGCGGCAAGATGTTGAGCAGTGCTCTGAGTTACTAAGACTGGGAGGCTCGCGCCGCGTCCCGTTTGAAAAAAAACAGCATCTAGCCACTAGACCGCGCCGAAGTGGAAAAATGGTGGCTAGTGGTCCTGGAGCTTCAAAAGAAACGGTTCGAGTCCCCCTCCCTCCACAGTCAAATTCCCAAATTCCCTAATTCTCACACAGCAAATGGTAAACATAGGCGAGGTAAAAGAAAACAGGTTTAAAATATAGGTTCCTGATTAGCAGCGATTATTAGCAGCAATAGCGGCAAGATGTTGAGCAGTGCTCTAAGTTACTAAGACTGGGAGGCTCTCGCCACGTCCCGTTTTAAAAAAAAACAGCATCAAGCCACTAGACCGCGCCGAAGTGGAAAAATGGTGGCTAGTGGTCCTGGAGCTTCAGAAGAACCGATTCGAGTCCCCCTTTCTCCACAGTCAAATTCCCAATTCCCCAATTTCCACACAGCAAATGTTAAAAATAGGGGAGCTAAAAGAAAACAGGTTTAAAATACAGGTTCTTGATTAGCAGCGATTATTTAGCAGCAATAGCGGCAAGATGTTGAGCAGTGCTCTGTGTTACTAAGATTGGGAGGCTCGCTCAGCGTCCCGTTTTAAAAAAACCAGCATCTAGCCACTAGACCGCACCGAAGTGGAAAAATGGCAGCTAGTGGTCCTGGAGCTTCAAAAGAACCGGTGCAAGTCCCCCTCCCTCCACAGTCAAGTTCCCAATTCCCCAATTCCCACACAGCAAATGTTAAAAATTGCCAATCTAAAAGAAAACAGGTTTAAAATACAGGTTCCTGATTAGCAGCGATTATTTAGCAGCAATAGTGGCAAGATGTTGAGCAGTGCTCTAAGTTACTAAGACCTAGTAAAGTGTTATACCATATCCCATAGCCAATAAATTAAATGCTACTAGTTTGCCTGCAGCACTTATTGTGCTACCCACTCAATTTCAAAGATCCGCTTAAAACGTCTCAGGCCTGCCATTGCAGCATGTATGCCGTTTTAAACTGCGAATTTGACCTGGCAAAATAAACCCCTTGACAGACCCAAACCCCACTTTTTAATACATATAAGTCACTCCCAAAGTAATCCCTAAACAGCGCATAGGGCAGGGTGCATTGTATTTAAAAAGCTGGACATGTAATTTTAAGTTTTACATGTCCTAGTAGTGCAGACCTCACAATTTTTTTTTCACTACTGCGAGTCCTAGTTTTTCAATAGGATAACATTTGTTACCTTATTATATTAATAAGTCTGTTGAGGAGCAGATTGAAAATTCATCTTTGGAGTCTAAGAAATTGTAATTTAAAATCCTTTTAATGGTAAAGTCGGATTTTAAGTCACAATTCTGAAAAAGGCACTTTTAGAAAGCTGCCATTTCTTGTCCTAACCATTTTGTTCTTGTAGCCTGTTACCTTGGTCAGATGACTCGGTGCAGTTGGGAGCTGGCCGTTGTGTACTCCTGCCAGACAGTCACACAATAGGGGGATTGGATGTTGGCAGGATGGGCCATCCTGGAAGTAAAGGAGGGGTGGATCTGTGCACAGCCCGATTGGCACTTCAAAGACCCTACCTCAGCTAAAACACTAAGTACTTCACACTAATGTTTTGTGCCCAACAGACATCCTGGGGCAGGCTCTACAATATTTTCCACTTCATAGCTGGGAGCAGGTATAAAATATAGAACCCTCAGACCCAATCTTCAGTCCACTTCAGGACCTGCAGATGACTGCCTTGTTGTCTGTGGCCTGCTGTGCACCAAGAGGACTGCTCTGCTGCCTCAAACCTGCCTGGCACCCTTAGAGGAATCTCCTGCTGCTTGAGACCTGCTTTTATGTTTGAACCCAGGACCACAAGAGTGACTCCAAGGGTTAGTTGGGTGGCCTCCTGATCAGAGCCTCAGGGACAAAAAAGATTCCAACCATCTTGAACCCAAACCTGGATCCTCCAAGCGGTACCCCTCCAGTCCTGGACCGTTGGACGTGGTGCTACACGTGCACAGATAGCCCAGATCCAAAACTTGGGACTCGGAATATGTTCAGCCAAAAAGTGCCTTGAGAGCCGAGAGAAGACAGGGACCTACCGGCTCGATGGTCCACCCTAGGTGCATTGCTTGTCAGCCTGATTTTGCTGTAGCTCCTGCTACATTCTTCTCCACAGCAGCAAATCCTGTTCAGCTATTTCTCGCAGAAACGTGCCAGCCTCGTTGAGCCCTCATCAGCCACAGCCTGAAGCTTCGTCCTGCTAGAAGATTTTGACTTCCAAAAAGAGACTAAGACTGAACATGGAAATGTTAACCGCGACTGCGTCCAGCGTCTCCTGACAATTTCACCTCCTCCTCAGAAACAGCCAACACTGCCTACCTTCCCCACTGAACTTTACCTTCTCAGACATTTTTTTCCAAAAATCTTATGTCAGAAGGTAAGCAGACTGCCCAACTCACTTTGTGTATCCAAACCAGGCTCCATCGCAGTCAGCCATAAATTTTTACTTTGCCCCGTTCTCATGTGACTAGATGTCTGTGGTTGGTGTTTTGATTTTTTAGGCACTATTTTGCACTTTAAAAATGCATAACTTTGGTTGTACTGATTAGATATTTGCTGTTATGGTGTCAAAGAATGTATTACATTTTGATCTTTTTTTGACATTAGTGTGGGATATTTCTTATGTAGTGTTTTTATTTTATTACTGTTTAAGTTCTGCATAAATATTTTACACATTGCCTCTAAATTAAGTTGACTGCTTGTATGCCAAGCTCCCAGAGGGTTAAGCACGGGTTGCTTGAGTAGGGTTTCACATCTTCAATCAACAGCCAAATTTCTCACAGCCTTTTACACTAAAAAAGTTCTCTGAATAGTCCACTTGTGCAGAAATTCAACTCAAAATGAATTTCAAGTTGATTATCGGTGACAGAAATTAGAAACAACAGCTGTCGCACCCAGTGAAGCCCTCTGGCTTTGTTTCTCTGTCCCACAATATGTTTGTCATTTGAATGAATCTTGTTTGTGCAACGTGGCATAATAGAGTGATATTGGACCATAAATTACACAATTTAATGCAGAAGTAAAGAAAATTGCACCCAGGTTAGAATTATAAAGCTGTGATTGATGGATTTGCTGGAATCTTCACATGCCAGGAACCCCTGGAATGGCCCCAAACAGAAACTTTGCATTGGGCCACATGGTTGTGACATAAACCATACAAGATTTAGAACGTGGGAAGGGCTTCCCTGAAAAGAACGCCAATGTTAATTATATTATTCCGTAGTTACGGTACTAGATAAATGGCTGTGTCTCTGTGGATGCTGAGAGCTCGCTTTAACTTAAGAAGGACATACCGAGTACTGAAGAACAGTTCCTGTGACAGCTAAACCTTTGGGTATGAAAGGTCTGATCATAGCCTTGGGTGCAACTGTGCTTAATCTGTGCTTGCAATCAATCACAGCAAAAGGCGATCTCTTTACAGGCAGACCTTCAATGTCACTGTATAATCTTTAGAAAATCATTTGGGAAATCACACCCGCGCCTTGAACTTTGTCAGTGATTAATTACCGTTGGCCTCTCGTAATCCTCTGAAGATGGTTCTCATTGGGTTTATGTTTTTACGCTAACAAGGAGGGGCATTCAGAGATGGATGAAGCAAATTGCTCAGACAACGTGCTGTTTGCACTCAGGTTTACTTTATGTACACAGGACTGAGGTATATACGCATAGGCGCAGGAAATAGGGCCGGGCGCGGGGTGCACCCCTAGAAAAAATAAGGTGATGTTCAGAAGGTGAAGGAGCAATAAAGATGCCTTCACATTTTTTTTTAATCTTAACACAGTCATGCGTTGAAAGACCAGAGGTCAAATGTCAAGCAATGTTTTCTGACAAATTGATTCTGATTCCTTGGTCGTGCATCATTTGCTATACATAGTCTCTGTGTGATGCTTGGATTTTTTAAAGACCCTATGACTTCAGTGATGTAACATTGATGGCAGCACCTCCTCCCTGAACATTGTTCCAGCACCACTAACCATGCAGTGAGTTTGTATTTTTGTACCTCAATATTGGCAGTTAAGACGTTGCTTGCTACATTGCATTACCTACATTAGTGGAATAAAACCAATTTTTTATCAAATTTGCTCATGGTGAGAGAAAAGATGCAAATATGTTGACTTGCGAACTTCTTTTAAGTCTTCCAAATATGACTTTTAGGTCATGGTCATGGGGTTCTCTTCGTATGAGTTTTTTTGAGAAAATAGGTTCACCCCCTTCATAGGTCGCTGTGAGTACTCTTGATGAAATGTTGTCAATTTGAAGTGTAAAACCTACGAGTTTGAATAGAGTAGAAAAAGTAGGACAGCAAGTGAATTATGGGTAAGCCAAGAATCTAGATATGTGCAAGACTTTGCTAGTGTAATAAAATATGCCAATCACATTGTCTATAAATGACAATTTTTATGGGTTCCATTTAAAGGTGGAAACTAGGTCCCCAGGCCAAAATCCATGGTGAAGCATTGTAGGCTGTAGGTCTTCTGCTAAAAGTAAACTGGTCTCCTGTTCATCAGGTTCAATTTAGAATAAGCTCATGCAATTCTTTCTGGAAGAGGGATATGCCCTATCTCTTCCACACTTAGGGAAAAAATCTTGGAGTGCCAAATTAGAGTGTCTGGACAGCAATGAGCTATAATCGGAAGGGTGCCCAACATACGTCAAGGAGGGCAGGCCATATGCAAAATTTTCAGCATAACCTCTGCCTACGTAAAAGAGGAAACCCAGAAATGTTCCTAAAGATGCTGTTTCTGGTCCAGGGAAGACCTGGCTTGGCAGTTCGGGTCAAGACTGATTTGCATATGGCTGGGTCTTAACTGGGTTGGCGAAGTGATCTAAAGATTGATGATGAATTAAACCCAGATCTGTGACATGGGGTGATTGTCTGAAAAGTTTCATCCCTCCGTCCATCATCTTCTTGTGTTCAATTGTTGCTTCGTGGATGATATATATGTACTACTTTATATTGTACATGTAGGTGTGTGCCTGAAATTGACCCAGTCATCTTGCAGGTTGTATAAACAACTATTGTTTGTTGGCTTAAACTAGTGGGGTCATGATCCCTGGTTTAGATCCTGTAAACTGACTTTAGGAGTTTAGTTTAGAAGCAAATCTATATTTGTGGGACTTGGCCCTTTTTGCAGGGTCATCCCTGAACTTTTTGCCTTCCTCCTGGTATTTTTTCTGACCTGATTTTAGAACTCTGGGCACTTTATCACTGCTGTCCAGTGTAAAGTGCATATGCTCTCTATGGTAAAATATGGTAAGATTGGTCAACACCTGTTTGCCGTATTTAATTTACCTATCAGTCCCTTGTAAAGTGGTATCTCAGATACCCGGGGCCAGTGAAGTAAATGCTACTGGTGGGCTTGTAGCGCTGATTGCGCCATCCACCAAAGTAGCCTTTCAAACCTGTCTCAGGCCTCTGCCATTGCAGGGCCTGCTCTTGCAGTTTACTGCCGCTGTGACGTGGCACATAAAGTGGGTGCCACGTCTGTGACTCCCGTTTTACTACATATCAGTCACCCCTAAGGTAGGCCCGAGCTAGCCCTATGGGCAGGGCTCATTGTAGGTAAAAGGTAGGACATGTGCCTTAACTGTGCGGCATGTCCTGGTAGTGACAAACAGACATTTTGATTTCTCACTACTGTGAGGGTGCCCTCTCACAGGAATGCATTGGGGATTCTCTGATAAGTGTGTCAGTGGTAATTCCTGATCTGAGAGGAGTAGCGTGATCAAGTTTGGTATGTTTGGAATAGTGGTAATAAATGGTGTGCGGTGGTGTGCACAGATTTTTTGTCACTATTTTAGAAATGCCACTTTTAGAAGTGGGCATTTCTGTGTGCTGTGTGTCTTTCTGCCTGCCTGATGTGTATTGTATGACTGTCTCTGGAGTGACAGGGGCTGGTGAGGTGCAGTGGCTCCAGAGGGGCTGGGTGAGTCAGCGCAATGCTAAATAGGCAGATCTGCATTTGGAGTAGTGGGAGGAGTAGTTCCTGACCCTGAATAGGTCTGTGCCTGCCTTTTAGAATGCTGTCTCCGCTCCCTGTGGTGTGTCTGCAGCCAGAGCCTAACCTAACAATGAGGGTGTGTGAGCACTGCAAAGAAATGATTGAGTAACCCTCAGAACTGGTTTGGACTAATTCCAGTGCTCTGTGCCAGGAGGAAGAACAAAGACAAATGAGGTATAAATACTGGGGATGTGACCCCATGAATTGTGTACCTGTTTTGGAGCTGTGTTGCTGGAGAATCGCTGGGTGCCAGGAGGAATCGCTACATAGGACTGCCCCTGTGCTGAAGGGCCCTGTGAGCTGGCCTGCCTGGGTCCAGCTCTGCCCTGTGGGACTTTGGGGGACTGAGGGTGCTGGGAGCCCTTAACGTCCCTGGCAAGCCATCAGCGCACTAGAGTTCCCTGCTGTCCCCTTCAAGCAAATGGTGAAGAGTGCTTCCGGTCTCTGCGATGTGGACCGACTGAGTGCCTCTGGGGGCGGCTGGTAGTATGGGGGTGCACTGTGCCCATCTCACCTCCAGTTGCGGGCCGTGGGGAGGACCGTGGGGAGCCCCTGAGTGGTTCCCTTGAGCTCACAGGCCTTGCAGTAGTCCGCAGGCCGGAAGCCAGGCAGGAGCAAAGCCTGACTGTGGGCGTGGCTGCCGCCCTCCTGAGGAAAGGAGCAACGGAGACTTTGCATTGCTGAAAGCGCATGGTGAGCGTTTTTTCTTCTGTGACCGGTGCCCAAGGAGAGGGGGGCTGCGGGAGCAATGGAGACTTAGCTCCAAGATTCAGCAAGGCAGGAAGCCAGGCACCAGATGCCTGACTGTGGGCGGGGCTCCTCTAAGGAGAGGGAGAGCCCCGCTTGGTTCCTGCCGTTATGGTGAGCCGGGCCAGTAGTGAGCATGAGCCGGAGCCCCGCAGGCTCTAATTTCTAAACTTCCCACCTTCCCCCACCTGGTAGAGGGGAGGCAGGTTCTCAACAAGTGAACCGGCCCTAAATGGAGATGGAGCCACCGGCCAGAAATAAGAAGCAGCAGGACCGGTAAGAAGCCCGGTGAGGGACCAAGCTGACATTTGCTTTACGTGCCGAGCAGCTGCCCCATGTGGCAGTGGGTAGCTGCCACCCCTTTTCCGAGTGGTAGGAGCATTGTTTTGGCTGCATCGGCAGCCAAGGGGCCAGTTGTAGTGGCCTTGTAATGGGAGGAGATCACTGCCCTTCACTGAGCATGCGAGCACGTGGCTACTGGAAGCCTCGTGATGGGAGATGCAAGTGGCAGAGCCCTTGCTTTTGGGAAAGGGCATTGTGGTGTGAGCCCAAGACTTGAGAGTGTCCTGATTGGGGGCATGACATACTTGTCATATGTGGGTCCCACAGAAAGGGTCCTAAGGTGCCCTGATGAGAATATACCTGGGGGACTAAGCTTAAGACCATTGTTGAGATTAATACCTGAGAGGGGCATGGGACATTTATAATGTGTGCAGCTTATGCAGGTGTACTTTAGCACACATGTTGATGTGATGTTCTGCCTAATTCTTTTCCCTAATATGTGCACCACTGCTGATGGTGCTGGTTACTGTTAGGGGGCTCTATGTTCATGCCTCATGAGATGTGTACCATGACCAGTGTTCACTGCGGTGCACTCTTTGCTGAGTATGTTTTGCATCACAATGTGCTAACTACAAGATTGCCAGTAGGTATTGGTTATTTTTATTTTCCCTACTTGTGTGTTCTAAGGGTTCTCACAGTGGCCCGATTGGCCCTGTCATGTATATAATTCCCTGTAAAGTAATACCTAGTGCCAGGTGGCACAGTGTATATATATGTGATTCTAATGTGTTTTATGAGTAATACAAAAGCTATTTTTTATATAACCTTGTGTGGAGTTTCTTTTGTGGTGTGCCTAGTGTGCCGCTGCTGTGTGAGTGTGTTGCACAAATGCTTTACACGCATTGCCTCTGGTATAAGCCTGACTGCTCATGCTGAGATACCAAGGGGCTGAGCAGCTGTTATCTTCAGTGTGTAACTCCCTTGCCCTGTTTAGAGTGGCGGTTTCTGCCTGGCTTAGGCACTTGCCCTAGCCAACCAGAAATCCCATTTCTAACAATATTAATTTAGTTAAACACTTCATTCAGATATTAATACCTGCACACTTCTTTCCAATTTATTTCTGTTAGCTAGAGGGACTCAGCTGGGTTCTCCACTATCACTGTGATCTTTTTTGACCTTCTGGCTCCCTTGCCACTTGTATCCCTGAAATCCCAGGGATTTCTTAGTGCAGTGTAGTATAAAAGACTCCACCCACTAGCAAGGGAGAAGGATATTTCCAGAAAAAACCTTCACAAAAATGATGTGTAATGTAGTGAACTCCACCTACACACACACACACGCACACACATGCATACACTCTCTCGTTCTATATTTCACCTTGTCTCTCTCTCAAGCTCTCCTGTTCCTCTCTGCTCACTATCTATATTTAATTGACGTACAGCTTCCTGCCGATGTTCCATGAGAGAGCATTTGGAAATTGCATTAGCAGGAGAAGGCTGCAGGCATATGTCTTATTGCCCTTCCACTAACAAACAGTATTTTAAATATTCTAGATTTTAACCAATGTCAACAGCCCACTGAGCATATAAGTAGACAATTTGCAGAGTCATTTTCTGTGGGGGATTCACTTACGCTGCAGACCTAATATGAAACAGGAAGCCGAGGAGGTGCAAGCTGAACATACAAACAATGAATACAATAGTAATCAAAAAAATACTTAAATACACCATATGCCACTATATGTATCCTCAACTCAGAATGCTCAAGTAGGCAGGCGCCTGCCTAATTCAGCTGGCATGAACACCAAGATATTTGAATTAGTTTGCTTTGCTCTACTCTCTGCCCACATCTTGCCAGGCTTGACTACACCTAGATGTACCCTTTGAGCCCGTCCTGCTCCTAATCAATAGCCAAATGGTATATTTTATTTTTTAAAGCTATCAATCTAGTGGACTTTTTAGCAATACTAATTGAAGTGAATTCTTTATCATGAGAAAAATAAAATAACACAAACTTGATTTGTAAAAAAAAACACTTTTTGGGGATAACCGTCGAGAGATCCATTCATATATAAATATTCAAAATATTTAAAATCCCCCTTACCCACTCTCATATTATTGATCCCAAATTGATTGAATGGTATGTGTAATCATCTGAGTGCCTCATTGTAGCTGAACTCCATCTGATTGGGCTGACCTTGATTCTAAGGGTTAACAAATTAGCAGAGTATTAATCAGCAACTCTGCACTCATGGGAAAAGAGGCAGCCAAACAAGCACGCGCTGTTGAACACATTTAAAGGGATTCTAGAAATGGTTAAAGGCATTTTTCCTGTGCATTTCTGTTCACGTGACAAACTTGCTGGGGATATGATGATTTCCTGTGCGTCTTTGCAGGCCTCCTCATTATGACTATGCCAAGGCTACTTGCTTCAGAAACATCAACTTAATGAGAAACTCCCCAAGAGAAGGCAGTCTGAAAATAAACCAGCCGCCTGGAAAAACCATTAGGAGTTGAAGGCAAATTAAAAAAAGCGTGGTCGATGACAGTGAGAACATTTATGGACGCCTTTAGTGCAATGAAAGCTGCTGGGCTGTCTTGGCAAACAGGTTTCCTGATGAATATGATTAAGGCATATTTTAATTAACGCCATGGATCACTACTTCTACAGAGGCAAAAAAGACACCTACATTCAGATTTGTTCCCTATACATTCACAATCAAAGAGGAAAGAGACTGCCAACATTGTTGAAGGCACTTTATGTGTGAAGTACTGGAATTGATTTATTTTAAGGTATGTTATGCATGGTCCTCACTGAGAACCACTATAGGAACACCAGATTTAATTCACTGCTATGGCGTAGCAATAGTGGTTATTACAAGTTGCTTAGCACACTTGCTACATCATAAAGGGGTTCTCTGAGAGCCTGTCAAAGCAGCACTGGTTCTTGCAAAGATTTAGGAGGTGAGAGGGATCAGAGGGAGGTGGTTTGGGAGGCAACAAGACAGGTATTTTTTTTTAACATTTGGGACAGGGGGGAGCGGCCATGCTAAATATGCCCCCCCCCCCCCCTCCTCTGTCCCTAAGTAGCAGTTGAAAGCAGGGGCAGATGATGTTAGAGTCAAACATAACATACAACTATTCATGGGTAAAACAGTGAATAATGTTTTTTTTTTTATCATGTTTGGGCTTTTGAGTGACATCATTGACAACTCGACCTTCGCTCTCGTTGTCTATTTAATCTCACTCAGAATCCGTCCGTGAACAAAATTTCTATTATTCGCCGTTACCCATCTATAATTCTATATACATTGCTAAATAAATGTGACCATTCTGTAAACAGGAAAGACATGCATTCCTGCTACCCTCCTCATGTCAGTCTATGATTTTTTTAATGACCTTTAATATAAAATGCTACAGTCAAATACATCTGTAGTGTCTCAGATTTATATTACACGTGCACACATACATAATGGATGCAGTTTAATTTTAGGCCACTGACCCATAAAGGCTATCTGTGTATTCTAGTGGGGCGTGAAGACAGTGAAAGACTGTAGCTCTCATCTTTGATAGCCTTAATTGCTTTGTGCAATCATGCATGCAAATCCAGGCTGGAGTGAGCCCCAATCAGATGGCGGCAGATGTATCACAAATGTCCTATTGCTTAAGTGTTAGCTATTTATTGAATGCATTTTCAGTTGATGGAGTTAAAAAAGACTTAAGAGAATTATTCATTCCAGGGATCTCGAAAGACATTCATTCCTTGCCCATCATTCAGAACACTGATACAAACTGTAATCATGTAGAGCCAGTAGCTCATTAATGAGTGCTTTAGTGATTGTGTAATGAAAATCCTCCAGGCCAAGAGCATGTTTGTAAGGCCCCAGATAGCAGGATGCTCTGTGCATTTAAATGTCCTAGTCTCGCTGTACTTGGGTTTATGAAGCAATGATCTTGATGGGATTTGACAAGCAGCCTTTTCCATACTGGTGTTTTCTGTATGAAGTATGGGAAGGATACTGTAGTTTATATATAGCTCGGAGAACCTGTGTCGCGTTGTAATATAGTCTATAGAGTTCACAGGGCGCGATACTTATCATCCGTGTTTCTGGTAATACATCCTCGTAGAATGAATGAATCAATAATCTATGCATTTTGTTTAGTGTATATTGGAAATGGATTCACCTCCAGGTACTCCTGGCAGATGACAGAAGAGAGACACAGGAAGATAATGTGAACATATCTTTCCAGGATTACATAATGTGGTTAGAGTTCACAACCTTCTGGCTTTGGAGGGCTCTCAACGTAAACCTGGAATTAGGAGCAAAAGATTATAAATTTAATGGCATTCAAATGTGAATGGACAAATATTCACTGTATATATTTCAAAGTCAGAGCCTGCTTATGCTAGCATTACTACTAAAAAGACTAATTATGATGAGTATTCTCACTGTGATTTGCAATTAAAATCCTCTTTGATGTTATCTACTGGACACGTGCTGTTCAATCTGCTCACTCAGATGCTACTAGGAATAGTAATGTGAAATTCCTACTCCAGAACTACGGATACCATGGGGACTGTTGTAAGCCTGGGCGGTGAACTCCGTTCCGCTTGCGGAGTTTGTGGAGTTTTCCACACTCTGCGTTACGCCGAGCTCTCAGAGTTTTTTTCGTCGATCGTGCTCGCCAACGTCAAGTTGGCGATCGTAAGCAAGGAAAATCCACCTCCCGGCAAGATTTTTCGTCGTTCACGATTGTCAATGTCAACTTGGTGAGCACGAGCTTGGAAAATCAGCCTCCCGGCGCAATTTCTCAATGTGGGCAGTCGGATTTCTCATTGGGAGTGGTCGCGTATGCTCACGACTGTTTGTGCTGTGCTGTGCATGGTGCCATTTGCGATGATTGCCCAGTGCGGACAAACACCTGGCACTGAAAATCACAACAAACAGCATTCATCTAACGCACTCTGCCGCTTGTGGAGGTCTGCGTAGTGAGGCAGAGTTTTTTTTGCACTTTACGCGGAACTCGGCATTCTCCGCCCAGGAATCCAAGAAGCACAGTATAGTAGAATTCTGACTTTCACCCTGAGTGCCCCTTGAGAAATGGAGTATTACTATAGGAACCTATATCTTCTTAACCGACTGCCCAGATAATTCCACAATATTGGCCCATTTCCCACTCAGCGATTTAGTCTGCTCATAATGTTGAAATGTCCTGTAATGAAAGGGAAACATCAGAAGTGCGATATTTCCACACTACTTGTAATCTCAGTTTGAAATCTAACTCCTGTTACTGGAGAATAAATGTCTTTGTAAGAAAGAGGTGGAGCCCCTGTCAGCCTCACAGTAGTAACATATGTCCATGTCAGAGGGAGTTAGAAAACCAGGCCACTGAGTACTTCACAAATTACAATACGCGACACATCAACCCACGAACACCCACCCTAGCGTCCTACCAACTCTTCCCCAGAGGGTGCAGGCAATGTTGCTATCTGACAAGAGTGACTAGCGAGGCAGACTGCCCACCATGCCCCACATAGGTGTATTTGTCTGCTTCCTTCTCTTAATGCAACATGGACTCGTCTCCAGCACCTTCTCACTTTCTTGCATAGCTAGGGAGAGGAACATGGGACTCAAGCAATATTCTTTTGCGGAATTCTCAACCCTAGCTGGCTCTTCGCTTATTTCATAGAATTAAACAGTCTCTCTCTCACACAGATAAACACACACAAACACTCTCTATCTTTCACACACCCTTTATCAGGAGTATATGGCTCATGTCCTATTTCACTCTGCCTGTACTTTGTATCCATTATTACCTCTTTTGATGGTCAGAGGCCACATTATGGAGAGCTGCGTTGGTTTAGCATAGATCTGAGCTTCTGTCTTTTTGCATTTGAGGGATCTAAAATTGACATATATAACTCAATATTTCTCCCACTTAGTATTTTGTGCTCTAATTTCCACAGCTGGCATCCCTAGGGACCTCCTCATCTATGAAGCTGCTCATCTATCAATACACCTTTCACAGGACACACACTGCTGTAGACTCCTTTTTTGACTTTTAACCTCCACTCATGCCTTCCTTCATTCTGATCGATACCTTTTCACCCCATCTCCGTGACAGCAGTCCTTCTTTTTTTTTTGTCCTCGTTTGCCTTCACTTTCCGACAAGGGTCATACCAACCACCTTGCACGACTTAGAGACGTGATTTGATTTTCCGATGGCAGAGGTGTCCCAAAACCAGAGAGAGAATATATTTAGCTTCATCTAGGTATTTTTCGACCTGTAGGACCAAATCAATTCTAAGCTGGCCCTGGTCCAGGAGCATTAATGGCATAATCATCGGACCCGGGGAAAAAAAAAAAAAAAACCCGGGTTCACCTCCAGTTATTTAAGAGATCCCAAAAAGCCAAATTACGTTTACTAGCAGTTCTTTTGAGGTCCATTTTAGATGTTTCATATAAAGATGAAAGCCACCGAGAGTGTGAAGGGTGAGTTTTTTCTATCCACTGGATACAGATTCGTCTTCTCGCCAATAAAATCGCATAGAAAAGGAAAGATTTCTCCTTGCCCTTAATATTGTCTTCTATTCCAAAGATGACACGTGGAAGAGTAATTGACAAAGATGTATGTAGAATAGAATTTAAAGTATTCTTCACCTCTTCCCAAAAATTCAAAAGATCTGGGCATTCTAGGAACATATGTATGCCATTGGCACCTACCATGTTACATTTATTACATTTTTTGTCTGGTAGGAATTTAGACAGTTTTAATGGTGTTATGTATGCGCGGTGAATTGAAAATAGATGGTTACATCTTAACCATGCGGGTTTTACCGTTTTGTACAGTAAGCCGCAAGATTGTTGCCATTTCTCATCACATGGAGTGTTGATCACTGATCCCCATAACTCATCTGGTAATTTAAACTCCCCATCATTTTCTTCTAGCATCTGCCAGTACCAGGTAGCTACTTCTTTCCCTCCACTGGGTCGCTCTACCAGCATTTGTTCTAGTGCGCTAATTTTCCCAATGTTGGTGTCTATGCGGCTCTGTGATCTCACCCAGCTGTCTAGTTGGATATATTTAAATCTCGATATTTCTGTTCCTACAAGTTCTTGTAATTCGTTCTAGGCTATTAATTTCCCGTCTATAAGCAGTTGACCCCACCTAGTAATACCCAGGGGCGGTGGGTGACATTTCAAAGTGGTGGGGCGCAAAGTGATTTGCATACAGCACTGTAGCGAGCGAGCGCAGCGAGCGATCCCAAAACCCAAAACGGGGGTTTGGGGGGAATCCCCCCCAAGAAAATTTTGAAAAAAAAGAAGAAAAATCGTGCATTTTCAAGCAAATTTGAGAAAGCAGGAAGGTTAATAAAGCAATTGTGAAAGTGCAGTTATTACATTAATAGATGGCATAACATAGGTAGCTGCTTATTCAGTATAACCACATAGCTTCATACATTTCGTCCTATTACGCTCAGGTGCTGAATTCAGACTATAAGACTTTCATGAAAATCTCAGCTCTAAGAGTAGAAGAAGTTGCACAGCAGTTGGGAAACAGCCTTCACAAAGCATTAGGAAAATGAGAGGCAATTACTTGAAAGCAAACTGAAAGCAATGCATCAAGTAGTAACTTAAAGCAATGCATCCAGCAAAACAGTGCATGAAGTCAACCATACAAAAGTAAACTAAAGCAAGTGTGAACCTGTGAACCTTCACTTTGAAAGCAGGGTGCTAGTCAACAGGCCAGTCACATACACTTAAACTGAAGAAGAGTACACTTCAGCATGCAGGCACCAGCATAAAAGCACCAAGCAAGTCAAACAGTTTAATGAAAGAAAAATGAAAGCAATACATCCAGCAAACTAGACAGTGACTCAAAAAGTAAACTGAAGCAAGTGCACACTGAAAGGAATGCGCAGTGATAAGTCAGACATTCACATAAAAACAACTTACCAAGACACCCAATCAATTACATGGGAAAAACTTGAGCCAATGCACCCAGAAAACCAGACCAGCACACCAAAGCATCCCACCCCTGATTGGATGGCAGCTGTGCTCTTAGGGTCACCCCTCAGTTTTTTGGCAGGGTTGAGCACCCCCCAGTTTTATGCCCTCTGCGTCTGAAGGGGAGACAGGCAAAAGGGGTCATAATGGGACATCTGGCACAGCCACTTTGTAATCGAGGTCACCCACCCAGCTCAAGACTGAGTTACAGGCTGATCTTAAATCTTTAAACAACCACAAGGGTCTCCAGCTAGTTGGTTCTTGAGTTAAAAGAGTCCTCAGCTCACTGGGAGTCTTTACATCGCGCCTGAGATGACATGACAATGTCCCTTAATCTGGAGCAACTGTGGGGACTGGTTTGGGTCTGGATCTGACTTGGTACGAGCAGGATACAAAAAGTAACGGGTAGGTGGTAACCCACTTCAAGTGAAGGAGCTGTAAGGAACCTAAGCGCACTGGTGTTGATACCACTAACAGGGCAGCTCTGGCTTTCTCAGGGTGAGTGTCAGCTGTGTGATGAAACCAGCATGTGAAGCAGAGACCTCAAACAAACTAAAACCAATGCACTCATCAAGACAAGGAGTTACATGAAATCAAATAGAAAACCACCATCAAGCCAGGTAGTCACCTAAAGGCAAATTGAAGTGACTGCACACTATGGGAAGTGCACTTCACCAGCCAGCCGATTAAACCTAAGGAAAATAAAAGCAATGCTCCCAGTAAACAAGACAACATAAATTGAAAATGTTTCCCCGCAGGACCAACAGTCACAAAAAGTAAAGAAACAGAACGAAGTCAGAGGCACTCCAGGAATCCAGGTAGTCACACAAAATCATAACTGATTGAGCAAACTGTGTACTGAAAACTATTGCAAATAAGACAATTATATCAGAACAAACTAGTCACAGGGAAACAAACGCATGCACCCATCAAGCCGTGCATCACAAGTCAGCAAACGGAATAGAATTAAACCAGCAATACTTGGTGTCACTCAAAAGCAAGTATAAAGTGCACTTCAGCAAGCAGGTCAGCCACATTAATGGGAAACTTCCGAGGATATACCCCAAAAAAACAAATGCACTCCAGCAACATAGGAAGGCGAATGAACACCACTGTACATAACAGCACTGTACATAACGCACACATTACACAGAGACTAGCAATCATAGGTGTGTAAAACAGTGCATAGGACATGTTATATAAGACAAACGACAAGGGGTGAATTCACATGTCATACATATTGATAGGCAGTATAGTTAAAGAGTACTTGGTCTGGAGAAGCACAAACTCTGAATTTAAAATGTAACACAATGGATTGATGCTCTCTTTAATAACAAGAACTGATTTGTACCCAAGTGAACCCTTTTCCCAACATTGGAATAATGACAGTCTGGGGGAAAAATCCATACTCACTAATCTATACCTTGAAGTCTGCATGCAGTTCTTTGATGATGACAGTTAATAGTTCACTGTAAACCACAACTAACAAAAGGAAGTCTCTGACAAAAGCAGTAACCCACTGACCTGTTTACATTACATTCACTGTTATATGCATGGCACATGTTCTTCACAGCAAGCATATTAACCCTCTGCTCTGCACTACCTTACCATGAATTAAAACTCCGATCTCACCTTCCTTTCCACGACTCCCCTTTCTGAAGCTAACCGCTCACTCTAGAGGCAGCTGTGTGTTCTATAAATTTAAATGACAATAAAATGCTTTACCCAGAACCAGAGGAGTTTTAATTAAGTGTCAAACCTAAAACTGGACCCAAGTCAGGTCTTCAAAGTTGAAGGTCAGCAGCTTAGTCACTGTTGGGCAGGGACAGATATAATTCCAGTTGCTGCATTCTCCGTTTTCAAACTAAAAAGGGGTAGATTTCGATCAGGTCCAATAAAGAACTTCAATACTGTTTTACAGATTAACACAATTTGATACGCTGCATAGGTGTGTCAATGTACTCCATTTCGGGGCCACATGAAAAAAAGTGATTGGGCTGCCACAGCGATTCAGCGTAATGATGTCACTATGGATTTGCTGGACTTGCCACCCATGTTGCGTAATTTACAGATCTGAACTACAACAGTTTACAACTCAAACAAATCTAGAATTATGTTCTTTTATACACTAGATCAGTGCTTTAAAAAGTTCAGTGTTGCATTTCCCTAAGGCCACAAAATAGTGCAGTACGAAATTTAGTAGCTGTCCCCCACCACAGAATTTACAAAACAATTTCTCGCAGGAGCTTCTAACGTTGGCTGCTTGTTAACTACCACTTGTATCAAAAGTAGTTGCAAATTTACAAAGGAAAATGGTTAATAAGGGAACAGAATCTACAGCTGACGGTCAAATGTGTGAAGTTCTGGAACCCGCTCATATTCAAGGGTTCAACCTAATTTAGTCTCCTTTCAGTTTTCTTAAGATATCCGGGTCATATTCATGGCGCTGGATTCATGCAATGAACTGATCTTTCCAGGTCCCCAAAGTGCTCTGCATCTCAATGGAAACAATGATTTATTTCAGTGCACTTGGCCTTGTGGTCTCAGACTGTCCTTGGTTCAGATTGGCTCAGATTCTTTATTACAAGATTTCAAATGTACTTAGTCCACTAATCTGCCTGTTACGTATATCTAGTGCCTGCTGTTTTTGAGAACAGGGTAGTGCTAAACATTTGCATCAGTGAACCGGATTCTCCCGTTATCTATCCAGTTCAGTTCATAAATATTCAGATGGGGAGCTTTGATAGAGTTCATCAGGTCCAATAGTTTTTTTTTTAAATCACCGAAGAGAACTTTACATAACATGTTAAAATCGGAGTCCAGACTCAGGAATGTGGAGTCCACATTCCTGAATCTTGAAGCTTTCCTTTACTTCTATTCTATTATACACATTTCCTAAAAAATTCCAAATGTTCCTGGCTCCCTTTGCTTTAATTTGTAGTACTTCCTACTAATTATGACAACTAAACGTAAATACAGAAAAATGGTAACTTAAAAAAATATATTGTGCAAAATATGCAGCTTTCTTTAAAATTGCACCATATTGTGTCATTTTAAAAGATATTATGGGGTAACCTCACTGCTGTCCAACCATGAGACCTCTTTCATGCTATACTTTCTCTTTGGGGCCCTTCCCCCCCAAAACATCTACCTGGATTGGGGAAAGGAACGGGTGAGCAGCTCAATGTATGCGTTTGTAGTCAATACTTCTACATGACAAAACCCCAAATTGGAACATAGTCTCTGAAAGGGTTAGATCAGGCTTGTGCTTTTGACTGGTTGTGCTCACTCATAGCCAAGGCCTCTGGAATTATGCTGCAGGGAAGCACCAAGTTATGCTGCAAGGGAGCACCAAATAATGCTGCAAGAAAAGGCAAACTATATAGAACTTTTGGGGATAGTATTTCGGCATTATTTTTTATTTTTCAAACATGCTAATTCTGTTTGGACAAATATTTCACCTCATAAGTACCGGTTTGACAAACAAATACAGAAACAAGCAACTGAAAGGTGATTAGTTAACCTCTGCAGAAAATCCTTCCAATGAGCATGTTGCCAAGCTGTTAGTAACCTTTGATCCTTGTGGGCTAAAAACATTTATTTGCTTTAAAGTCTGCAGATTATGGAGCAGATGGTGGAATGGGTGGCAAATTCAGCAAATCCAAAATTATGCGGAAAAATAGCCGAAGAATCACATAGTTCCAAAGGCCCTGCTCATCGGTCAGTTTGGTTTGTTTTGGCTCATAGCCAGAGCCGGGCACTTGCTTGAGTCAGGTTCGAGGCTTCAGTAGCTAGCTTGTCCCTCTTTGCTTCCTATGGGGGGAATGCCAGGTCCATAAACTCTAATGACCAAGAAATAGTGGCATTCGTATTTAACATTTTATTATTGCAATATGCTTTATGTAGGTTTGTGAACTGGGAATTACAGCGTGTTTAGAGTTGTTTAATGTCTTCACCAAAACAGTCCCAAATTACTCCACTGCCCCTATGACGTTTTTGAAGATGGAATTACAATACCACCCTACCCCACAATGACATCATCAAAAATATAACCTTCTTTTCCCAGACACACCTCCGAGGGAGATGTCGTATTTTGAGGCGTGCTGAAACGAGTTTTGCGTTCCACGGTTTGTGATGGGCAGCTCTGGCGTCATTCCCTGGGTGAGATGAAGAGAGTGTGTCTAAAAGGTTAAACTTTATGAAAAAGGGGATGGTGGGGGAAGCAGGGGGTAGAGGGTCAGAAAAAAACATGTTTATCTGAAAAGCCACTTGAAAAATAAATGTGCCGTGGGAGCCGCAGCCGCAGCCGCTCGGCGCGGCCCCCTCGCCAGATGCAATCCCTCCGCCGTAATTTCTGGGGATTGCTTCATCGTGGGTGCAGAGATGTGCGTGTCAAGGTGCAGCTGCAGAGATAGCCCGACTCTATGCACATACACATTTTAGCATAAACCCCCCTCCCAGCACAAGGGTAACCTTTATATCTGAAACTCCTCCACCATTAAAATGCATAAAGCAGGCAGCTAGAAGTGGAGACTGAACCCCGTTCCCAAAGTTTTCTTACCGCCGGCGCCGACATCCTCCTCGCAGTGCGTGCAACAGTGCTGTAGGTGCCCCCCACGCGCGGCATCCAATGATGGATGCTGCGTGGTGGACCAGCCAATCCTGGCGCTGCATGCAGCGCCAGGATTGGCTAGGGGGGCCCACTTGCTGCTCGCCCTGTCGCCAGCTGAAAACCCGGGCTGTGGCAGTGTGGCAGGCGAACATTAGTCCCGCTGGGGAACTTACAGTGCGCATGCTTGAGATAGGTGCCAACTATCCCAAGCATGCGCACAGTGCGCTGTAAGTTCCCCAGCGGGGCTGCGCGAGTGTCACTCAAGCTGCAGGCCACCCCCCCCTGCACAATTCCCGGCGGTGGGCTGAGGCTGATTGTTGCTGGTATTATTTTATAGAGATAGGATTGCGGCCGGCGGCCGCGATGCGGGTCCATTGTGGCTGGTGGGGCTACGCCCCTACGCCCCAATGGACGCACCGCGGCTGGTAATACCTGCTTGTTTTATGATATTTGATAGCCTGTCTTTCAAGAATGGTGGTAGGCCGGGTGAGTCCCAAATTGGAGAGTACGTAGAATAATATGACAAGCCTGTTTTTTTCCTTATGTTATACCAATTTTTAGCCCATGATTGTGCCATTTTAAGTTTAATTTTTTTGAAAAATGTGTGACTTCCAAATTTAAACAGAAATCCCTCTGGTGTTAAGTTTGCCCCCAATAATATTGCTTTGTACATGGAATTAGAAGTTAAATTAATTGGATGGTGTTTTCAGTAACATTCTCGAGTGTGACATCTGGAAAGCCCATGAGTAGTACAACAAGTCTGGGAGTGCAAGGCCCCCCTTTTCCCTTCTTCTTCTTATTTTTTTCCATGCTATTTTTGTTGTTTTATAATTCCATATGAAGGAGTTAATTTCTCTTTGGGATTTTTCAATTTGTTTCTGTTCAAATGCAGTTGGGATTGTATTAAAAATAAAAGTAAACTTAGGGAGGATACACATTTTAACTAGATTTAGTCTACCCGTTATAGAGAGTGGTAGATGTGACCAAGACTTTAAAAGTTTTTTACTTTCAATATTTATTCTTTCTGGATTATTTGATCCAATCTTATCCACTTCCTGGGTTATTCTTATTCCTAAATAACGCATAGATGTTGAGATGTTTGCCTCTAACTGAATATTTGGAAGGTTCCATATCATAATCTCCGTTTTGCTGGAGTTAATGTCTCATCCCGATATCTGACCGAAATCCTTTGCACATGCGATAATAACTGGGAATGCCTTGACTGGATCAGATGTGCAGACCAGGATATCATCCGCGTATAAAGCTACCCGCTTTTCCTACTCTCCATAGCTAAAAGATGGAATATTAGCCTCGTTCCTTAAAATTTGAGCGAACGGTTCAATATATAAGTTAAAAAGGAGCGGGGAAAGCGGGCAGCCCTGCCTTGTGCCACCCCCCCACCCTCTAGTTATGTTGAAGGCATCAGTTAAACCCCCATTAATCATTATCCTAGCAGAAGGTGTGTTATATAATAGTTTAATTGTTCTGCGAAAGCCTTCCCCACAATTAAATGTTTTTAATACGTCGTTTAGATAGAGCCAATTGACTCTATCAAACGCTTTTGTTGCGTCTAAGGTCAGAGTAGCTAGGGGTACGGAGAAGGCAGTTGCGATATCTATGGCCCCCACTAGTTTGTGAGTTAACTCCGCTAGCTGTCTCCCTTTGATGAATCCCTTTCGATCAGGGTGGATAATACTACAAATGACGCTAGCCAGTCTTGTGGAGATAATATTTGTAAATATTTTATAATCACTATTAAGAAGTGATATTGGTCTGTATGACCCACACTCTAATGGAGATTTTCCAGGTTTAGGAAAAAGCACTATGATAGCTTCTCCCCAATATTTAGGTGGTATATCGCCATTTAATAGGATTCCATTAAAAAGTACTGTGAGTTCTGGAGCTAAAATATGTTCAAGAGATCTATATATTTCTCCTGGCAGACCGTCCGGCTCTGCCGCTTTTCCCTTTTTTGAAAGGCAAATTGCTTTTATTACCTCTTCCACAGAGATCTCTTTCTCTAATGATATATTTTGATTCGTTGATAGGTTTGGAGTGTGATAGCATCTAACCACCTATCTCTTGCTTGTTGATCATTAGGGAGATCTTCTTTATAGATCTCCTCAAAAAAATTCATAAAATGCCTTTCCTGCAACTTTGATTTCTCTTATATAGTTTAGGGCTTTATCAGTTTTTATTTTCCATGCCAATATTTTTCCTTAAGCTTCTCCGAACTCAAAGTGGGAAGATTTACTCACTTCCCACCTTTTATTTATTCTTTCTTGTAGAATATTTTCCATCTGATTTTTCAATTCGGCCAGCTTTTCATGATCTGGAGATGTTACTGATGTCGGATCCAATCTTAATTCTAGAAGTTTCATGTCCATTTCTTTTATCCTAATTTTCTCATTATATGTTTTCCGTCTGTAAGAGGCTCTGTTAGTAATCTGCCCTCTTAAGAAGGCCTTAAATGTCTCTCAAACCATTGTAGGGGTAGCAGAATATTTATTAGTGTCAAAAAAGTTTAGGGTCTCGTCTGATAAAAATTTGACATCTTCCTCCTCCAGCAAAAGTGTCCGATCAAAAGACCAGGAAGGATGTTTAACTAGGTTACCTATTTTCAAGGTAAATTCTATCGCAGAGTGGTCTGATAAGTGTGATGGTAAATAGTTTATTGATGTTAGGGTATCCTTTAGACAGTAGCTGAAAAAAGCGTAGTCGATTCTGGATTTATGCTTAAAGCGACTGTTTCTAAAGGATACTCCTGGCTTGTTGCCCACTTTTTCTCTCCACAGATCCGCCAAACCTAGATGTTTCATAATTAATTTAAGAGTTTCTCTTGATTTTACAGTGCTAGCGACTCTGGATTTAGTCGATTTGTCTAATGTTAGATCAAGAACAATGTTGAAGTCTCCCATCCAGATTATTGGCTCCTGGGTTGATATTAATTGGTTTCTTACGGCATCCAGATGTGATGGGTCATCGGAGTTTGGACCGTAATAGCCGACCAATATCTTGTTCTGACCCTCGAGAGAAACTTTAACTATCAGCCATCTTCCTGTCTTATCTTCCTTACAGTCTAGAATTTGTGCTCTTGCAGATTTTTTAAAGATAAATATGACCCCTCTTACATTTGCATTATGGTCAGTGGAACAAAATGTATCTATCCATCTTTGTTTCTTAAGTATAATAGTAGCCTCTGATTTAAGAAGGTGAGTTTCCTGCAACACAATGATCTGCGCTTGCGAGTCTCTCAGGTATTGTATAATCCGGTCTCTTCTTCCTTGCACTCGCAGACCATTAACATTCCAGGACATGAAATTTAAATTTGTCATAATTTAACTTCACCCCCTGCCTACTCCATCATTTTTAGCTGTAAAATTCGATGTTTATCTAATTTTAGCATATTATTATTTAGTTGTTGAGAAAGGTTGGTTTTTAAAACCTTAAGTTGATCTGACAAATGAGGATTTTTTATTTTCTTGCCCCCCTCCCCCCTCCCCCCCTGGGAACACCCCTCCTTACTTATTCTGGCTCGGTGTTGAACCAGTTTCCGCCTGCCAATAACCTGTCCTTTGCCCCTCCACTGCTGCAGTTTTTCGTGAAACAAATAACAAAGAGATAGCCGTATCTAATCCTTATTTATAAGAAACAAATCACCCTAAAAGATAAAAAGAGGATGGGTTTCAATTGATGTGCTAAATTTTCATGTTTATGATTACCATACTCAAAGTAAAAACATGTGCTCTTCTTGTTTTTTTATTTTATTTATTTATTTATTTATTTATTTATTTATTTATTTTTTCCTCCCTTTTTTCCCTCATTTCCCCCTTATTTTTTTTAAAATATTTTTCTTTGTTCTTTTTTTATGTCATTACTTATGACTGTTTATATTCTTACTTAGTTTGACTTATACGCCTGGGCTTGAGCGTGATCCCTAATAGAATCAAGTAACTCATCAACATGGCGGCCGCAGGCTAGGCGCGGCTCGCACGCTCGCCGAGTCCTGAGCCCTTCGCTGCACTTTCGAACTGTATGCCGTAACTGAACCTGGCATTTCGGAAAGATTCCTGTTGCGAAAAGCCTGCCAAAGAACATTTGGGAAGTTTCAATCAAATATTCGATCTACATTTTCAATTTCAACGAGGAGAAGACGCTGGATGTGCCTGCCGCTCGTACCGCACATCTCAGCCTCCAACTCTCCCCTCTGCTGGGGGCGGGCAGCCGTGGAGATTAGGCGTGGCCGGGCAGCCGCTGCGAGGAGCACACACACGGCGGCTGTAATCGGAGGTGGAGGCAGAGGCAGGGGAGGAGGGAAAGAAACGCAGAGAATCGCTGCATTAACTACTCTGGAGCCAGAGAAGGTAGAGGAGACGGACGGCACGACTGAAGCCGAGAAGGCTGAGAAGGCTGGTTTGTCTAATCAAAGGAGATTTTTCATCAAGACTCAAGTAAGCTTTTTTGTCTATTTGGGGAGGTGCCCAGCGAAGTTCCGAATAAAAAGGCGTTGGACATACAAACTAGGGTTACTAGGAGTAAAACAAAAGGCAGAGACAGGGACAAGGAGACTGGGCTGGAGGAAGTACTACAACTCCCAGAGTGCATCATAGAGGGAGATAAAAAAAAGCCTAGGAACAAAAAAAAAGTATTAGAGCCAGTTAAAGACAGGCATAATACACTAAAACAGTCTAAGACTAAGAGTAAGAGCAAGAGACCCAAAGCTCCTGGGGACATAACTCAGTCGCTGCACTCGTACTTCAGAGCTTTGGCGCAGGTTCTGCAGATCACCCAAGATATGGCGGAAGCACTGAAAATTCAGCAGGATAAACAGTTTGAACATTGTGTGGCTGTCTTGAGATCAGATTTAACCGACGCTACCTTGCCAGAGGGGGGAGTATTAGAAGCCCCTTTTGATGATACTCAGATCACTCTGACTGAGTCACACACAGAATGCACTGTAGAGAGTCTGAAAATTGCAAAATCAAAGGATACATTAGAGAAAGAAAGCCTAACAACAACTAAATTGGGCAAGAATAAAAAGGCTACTCCTCAAAACTTAGATCCAGTGATTGGAAGTGCGCTTGAAGCAATCGTCTCTTCAATATCAGAAATGAGAGAGGAAATAAGGCAGGACTTTGTAATATCTAAAACGAATCAAGCAGAGATTAGAGCTACCTGCGAAGAGTTGGGACAAAAAGTTGAAGGCCTTTGTGAGAGAACGGAGGCATTGGAAAGTTCAGTAGGCCCTGACCACAAACTTAGAAGCAGCTAGATCTAAAATTCACACTCTCCAAAGAGATGGGGATGACATGAGAGAAAGAATCGAAGTGTTAGAAAATTACTCTAGACGCAACAATATTCAACTCCTTAAGATACCAGAGGGGAAAGAAGGAGGGGACCTTAAAAAATTCATTGTACATCTAATAAAAGACACATTGAATTTGGAAGAAACGGTTGAAGACCTGGAAAAAGATATCCAGCGAATACATAGAGACCCGTTTCGTATGAACCCTGCAAGGACTAAACCAAGAAAAATTCTAGTTAATTTTTTGACATATGTTCTTAAAGAGAAAATTTTAAATCTTGCCCTAAAAGCAGGTTCCATAAAGGGTCCCGATTTCATGTTTGAGATACGATCAGATCTCTCAAAGACCACCCTAGAGAGGCAATGGGAGCTGGGGCAACGTATGGATAAATTCAGGTAACTTGGCGCAACGGTACAGATGAGATTCCCTGCATTCCTCTGGATTATGTACAACAACAAGATGCACAATGTTCGCTCCACTCATGACGCTGATGAGTTACTTGATTCTATTAGGGACAGCAGTCCTTCTTACTCATCTGGTGTTCGTTCATCTGCTCCTTCTTGACCTAATCTAAGTTCTTTTTATTAACAATTGTTTTTTGGAGATGACTTAACTCATCCTCTCCATTACTCAAATTATCGGTTCTCCAAATCTGCAGAGTGGATTCCTATTTGAACCCTCGCTGTTGAATCTACATGTTATCCTAACCCACAAACATACACAATTTTGTTATTTGATGTACATGAGAACAATTACTAAATTGATGATTTTTTGGGTATTTTTTCCGGGTTATCTGATTCTTTGTAACATGCTTTTTGATCACAAAAAAATGTCACCAACATTCTGGATGGTGCTCTGGCACCCTAAAGTGACCCGCCTCATGCTCTTAAAACGTCAAATAAATAAAGAACATAAAAAATACAACTGAGAAACAGAAGAAAACTGCATAGCCAGGGCAGAAAAAGCTAGATATTACCTTTGATAAGTTTTGTTTTAGACTCAGTTGAGTACTGCCAGGTTTACAAATGCAGTCAGTCAGCAGAATGCCAAGAATTGTTAAGATAAAGACAAGCTCTCAAATGTTACATTTCAGGCTGTGACAGCAGCACCTTCCACTTTCCTGAAATAGTTATTCAATCTCAACAAAAATATAATGGGATGTGTTTGTAGGAGATCATAAACGAAATACATTTAGAAAAGTATTTCGGCCATTAATTTTATTTAATTTGTACTTACGACCCCTGCTGTTTTCATTAAAAAAGTTTAGAGCCCTAATTTTTAACTATGCAGATGATCTGCAACTGATCTTCCGTTTGGACTCCCCTGGTGCGGCCACCGAATTTCGGGAGGCCATGGTCCACATTCAGAGATGGATGGGCCTAAATCACCTGAAACTCAACCCGGGCAAAACTGAATTGATTTTGCCTGGGAAGATTGAACTGTACTGGGGGCCACATTTTTGGCCTCCAGAAATGGGAAACCCTCCAGCTAAGTCCCAAACAGTAAAAAGCCTAGGAGTCACTTTTAACGAAGATCTTTCGCTCAAAAGTCAGGTAGGGACTGTGGTATCTGCAAGCTTTTTCCAACTTCGTAAAATCAAGAAGATCGCCCACCTATTAACCCACCCTGCTCTGATTCAGGTCATCATTGCTCTTGTGCTGTCCCGCCTCGACTATTCCAATAGCTTGTATTTGGGTCTTCCAGCTGGGCAGCTCAAGAGACTTCAACTGGTTCAGAACCAAGCGGCCAGGCTGATTTGTAAGATTCCCAAATGGCAGTCCATCAGGCCGGGATTGGCTAGTCTCCACTGGCTGCCAGTAGCGCAGAGAGCTACATTTAAAGCTGGATGCATTATCTTCAGGGCTCTACAAGGCAAGGGCCCTGGATTCATTAGCAGCCTGCTTGTCAGTTACACCCCCTCGCGTGCTCTCCGCTCAGGTCAAAAGAACTTGTTAGTGGTGCCTCGGATCAAGAAACAACGCCAGGGAGGCGGATCTTTTCACTTCTTGGCCTCCTCCCTGTGGAACTCTCTGCCACTGACGTTAAGGCTTCATGAAGACCTGTTAGCCTTTAGACAGGCTTTTAAAACTTGGCTCTTTAAGCAAGCTTACCCATAGTTAACTCCCTTTCTTTCTGCTATATGTTATGTTTTTGCTAACCTTCCTACAGCGCCATGAAGCCTACGGGCGTACGTGCGCTTAATAAATTTAATTTAACATAACATAACATAACATTAATTGCTTTGTTTGAAAATAGAAAGTACAAATATCCAGAAGGTACCAAGAGATAGAAGATGGCAGCCCAAGCTTTATACACCGAAATCTCCATTCCCATATAGAGGCCCATACCCTTTATCCACACCCATAATGATGGAGGGGCACTTCTTTCCACTCCTTAGCTATGTCACATTTAGCAAGCATCAGTCCTAGACCTAGTAAGGAGATCTTATATTTATTATCACGCACATCATCCATAAGGTGTAGGGCCAGCCATGGGCCAGCCATGTGCTAATTGGGATCTGCCAAGATAGGACCCATCCCAAACATGCGATCACCCCTGCCAAATCCCCTTCATCCTTGGGCGGCTCCACACTGTGTGGAAGAATGTGTTTTCCTCTGCACCGCAGTGGAGACACACAGAGGAGGTAATCACCCCATACTCCAAAGCCAGTTAAAAGGTTAGGAAGACCCTGTGGAGGAATTTAAATGTAATCATCCAGTACCTTGCCGCTATGGCCGTTCCTATTGGGAACCTAGAATCTCAGTCTACTATTAAGTCGCCAATGTACCCACATCAGCCTCCTATGTTGGGCGTAAGGCTTTAAAGTTATCAGGTTGGTTAGAGATCATGGTCTGGTATACCTTGGCAATATAATGCTCACCCAAGTCTCCTATAAGTAGTTTACCCTCTAAGCAATTACATTCTGTAATGTCAGGCAATACCCTTATGCATGGGACCAGTGATTGGTGACGCTGGAGGAACTTGTTGAACTGGATGCAGCTGTAATTCGGTCTGCAGTGTCTGGTAGAACTTCAGGACTGTGCCTTGCATGACATCCCCTAATGTGGAGATCCTGATAAGATCCCATTTCCAGAATCCCTCAAATGCGACTACCTGTGGAAGCTTGGCTCCTTCTGTTCATCCATCTATCCACCCTTTCATTCCGTCCACCTGCCCACCCTTTCTCTCCAATCATCCATCCACCCTTTCACTAATACATCTATCCTTTCTAATCATCCATCCACCTTTTCACTCATCCATCCATTCACACTTTCATCCATCCACCCACCCTCTTTCATTCATGTATCCATTCTTTCACATATCCATCTATCCACACGTGTATCCATTCAGCCAGCCTCATTTTCACTTATCCATTCATTCTTTCACTCATCCATCCTTACATCCATCTCTTCACTCACTCATCCACCCACCCATTCTTTCACTCACATACCTATTCATCATTCCTTTCAATCACTCAACTAACCACCCACATTAGATGTTATTTAAGAGCCTTTGTCTGCCTAGCTATAGACAGAGGAATCCCATTAGGAACTCCCCCCTCGCTTAAGCTGCAAAAGCGTGGGGTTCAGGATGCCCTGGTCCTAGGTCAGGGCTAGCCCACCGTCCATAACATACATTTAATTCTAATATAATATATTCTGGGATCAAATCCTCGGTAAGTGCAGCCAACAGTGCATTTATTGGTCTAGGATTCTGCCCATCGGACGCTATTGAATCTATGACTTACTAAGAACTCTTTATTTCTGAAAAAGCTGGTTAAAGTAATATACCAATGGACCGTCTTGCTAAGAATTTTTTTTTCCAATACTCTGTGGGAGCCGAGATCCAATAAAACAAACATCACATTATATCTCTGAAAGAGGACTGCACCATTACCCACAGCATGTATTTGAAAAGAGGAAAACGATTTATCTGCCTACTGAAAAATATCATTATGAATTTACTTTTCGGAGCAGGCATGAAGAAAATGCATAAAATATACGTACTCCAAATCTCTAAGTTGGAAATATTTATTTATGTGGGCAATGTAGGTGTGATAAAGTTGTTGAAAGGAAGGGGAAATGCGCAATATGTTTTATAACATAAAAAGGCTTACGCAGCTTATGAAAAATTACAGTACAAATGTGAGTCACTTAAAAAAAAAAGTGGTTTTAAAAATCTCCCTTTACAATGAAAGGTTAATGGAGGAGACATTAACGCTACTTTCTTAACCAATTCAATCACTACCTTTTTATTCTTATTTTCAAGTGCTTCTCCTACTTTATGTAATTTCAGGGTTATAAACAATTTGATGTAAATTACCATCACTTTGTGATGAAGATTCTCATTTATAAAGAGGGCATCAAAAGGGCACAGAGAATGACATGGGTAAACGTTCCGTGTACTCCAAATTCTGAAAAACTAAAAAAAACTATTGGACTGCCTTGCAGGACGCCTATACTGAGAGCTACTAGAATCCTGCGATTTTGTGACCGCAGCGCTTTCCACATAATTATAGATTTGGTGCATTTGCTACATATTCGATAATCTGCGTAAAATGTGCAGATTTTATGAAACCAAAAATAGTTTCTAGCTTAACTAGATCAAAGATGACTAAATATCAGCTAAATGTGTCTCAAAGTGTGTTGCAGCGCAGTGGAAGGCTCTTTGAGAAGGAACCTTTTTGTTACTTATTCTCTGGGTATCTAACTAGTACTAATGAGATGAGACCTTTGCTCTGATAATTTTAATGTGTGAAAAAGGAAAAAGAATGATGTAATACTCTCACTAAATGTGTTGCATTATGCTGTATGTTTGCCTTTTCTTGACGCATAATGTAGTTAACCCTGCTCCATAATTTGGTCCTCCCCTGCTTCATAAATCCAGTGCCCTTCCTATAATTGAGATAAGAAAAACACATCCATATAATTTTAAGAGCAGAGTAAATAATAATCTAGTAAAACAAGTTTATATCTCAATGGGTTACCTAGGGAATAGAGAAACAAAAGAAATGGGTTAATTCAACGGCCTTGCAAAAAACACTAATCCACCCTGACATTTAACACACATCTCCTATTTGACATACCTAATAGTTTCAGATAGGGCCTATCAATAGTATCTTAGATTTGAGGGAAAGTAGCTGCGACCTGGTTCTCTCACAAAATTAATATAGACACACAATAAAAAACTAATAACATATGCAAAAAAGATGTCTTTAATTATTACAAAAAGAAAACAATTACAGTTCCTATTACAATGAAAAAATATTTTTTTAAATGACTGCAACGAACATTACATATATATCCAATAAAATTAGGGACTTATTAACACCAACGTTCAACATTAAAATATAGAAGATTCCTCATGTACTAGATTTCCAAAATAGCTGTCCCATCAGTTTTTCTTGGAATAAGCGGCATCCAATAAAAAGTAAATTTATTTCTCAGGATAATAATAACACATGACAAAGATTCCTTCATCATTCTTGCCGCGCGGACTAATATTATTGGATCTATATTTAATCTTGGTTACAGTTCTTGCCTAAATTCTTTAACAAATATCTTATGACTATGCAAATAAGCAGATCTTACTCTGGTCTTGCTGGAAAATCATTGTACCACTCACTAAAGTAGCACAGTAAAACATGTCTCAGGCCTGCTACTGTAGTCTGTAATGCAGTTTTGAACTGCCATTTTGATCTGGCAAAGTAAACATTTTTTCCAGGCCTAAATATTCCTTTTTAATACTTATAAGGGTTGTAGGACATTACCATGCATTCCTTTACCATGCACGTTTTTACAATGCACATTTTAGAACACATACCACTGCCACATATTTACATTCAATCATATGTTATATACATTCACCACGCAATCCAATACAAAGCACTCTATTACCACGCTTACTGTTAAAAAAAATCCACTCACATTCTAACACTGCCACCTATTGTTAAAAAAGTATACAATAAATCCTAATAAGGTATAGTAAATGAAATATATATGATTACAAACAATTACATTGATGTCGATTACAGGATTACTATTTTTACATTTAATGTTTTTGGGCTGAGGCCTTCAAAAGCCCCCTTTTTTAATTACTCTTAAAAAATATATAAACTACTTATCACATATTCCCCAATACAAACATATGCGTTGTAAGGACTCGCATGGCAAAGACTTGCATGGTAAAGTGATTGCGCTGTAAAAAAAAAGTGCTGCAGTTACAGTGCTCACTGTAGGAGGAAACAGCAATGGATCTCGCCCTGAGCACCCATTAAGCCGCCAGAGCATTAGGCTTGCCGCAAATCCTCAACTTTGTGTGCGTGGGATGTCTCCCTTTGAAGCTCAAGGTTGTACCCACCATTTTATGAGGCAGTGAGAGCGAATGTCGTCATGCAGAGACCTTACAAGTAGCTTTTCACTCCTCACTTCAGCTGGCTAGTACTGTTGCTTTATACTCCTGCTCTACGGTGACTGCTTCTTAATTTCGGTGTATTACACACCTTCATATTCAGGAGGGGAGCACATTTTCTTTATTTCCCTGACAGGATGTTTGGGATTCTTTCAGCACTCTTGCTACTTTTAGTCAGTTGGGTTATGGAGTTTGTTATATGTACAGCAATACTAAGAATGTGAGGTGGACGCAGGTTCTAAAGTTCACAACATCATTTTTGGAGCTTTTCCTTTCTGAGGTCTGGATCTGTGAAGTGCTGTTTTGCATTTTCACTCAATACTTGCCTGTCTATGCACCTACATCAAGAAGGATACCCACCATAATACCCCTGGTGGTTCCCATTTCCCTTTTTTTATTCCTCTATGTTCATTTTGGTTGCATTGAATGTGCTCGTAATAATAACTAACATGATTGGGTCACCTTTTTATCTCAAGGGACTGTCTTCAGACAACAGTATCCCTTCTCTCAGATAATTCCTTTGTATTAGGAAGACAATAAACCTTTAGTTATCTGGTACCCCCAGCAGTATTACATTATCTCACTCTATTCTATGTACAATGATATGGATGATGCTACATCCCAGAAATGTGACCCTCATTCGGGTAAGATTCCAAAGACGTCCTCACTGGGTGAAATGCAGCTGGAGTCAAACAAGAGTCCAAATAAAGATCCTCCCCACCAGTAAAATCTATCCCAGCCGTGATAAATGTGATCATTGACGAAATGTGTGCCTTCAAACCCTTTATGGAAGAGACCACCAAAACGTTGCAGCATCTTGATGATAAATGGTCCGCTTTGGAATCACAAGTTTTGCTGGTGGAGCAAAAAGCAGACAATCTACAACTTCAGCTTCCTGAATTTCTCTGCTTAAAAAGCACACTAAGGCACTTGAAAATCGAAATAGCTGAAACAACTTTAATATAAATGGTCTTCCTGAAAACACTGAGTGCTCTAACCCGATCATCTATTTTCAAAGTTTTCTACCAAAACTTCTTGACATGTCTACGACCAATCCTCTCAATATACAAAGAGCACACAGACTTTGCCCCAAAGTCTCCACAAAGCCGAGAGGAGTTATACTATTTTTATTACAATACACAGATCTTTTACAAGTGATGTCTGCGATTAAATCCAAGACGTAAATCTTCTGGGTTGGCTATAGACTATTTTTCTCCTCAGATGTAGTCAAAGCCACTGCAGATCGTCAAAAGCAGTTCCTGGACATGGGTCCTTAATTGAGAGTCATGAATGCTCAATTTTGTTTACTGCACTCCTGTTTTTTCAAGATGACTTACAAGGATAAGACTACTACTGACTAGGAACAACATTGAGGAGACGTTATGGACACTTCAAGACTTACCTGATTATTAATTTTTTTCTCTCACAATGTGTTCTTATTATATCTATTAAGTTATTTGACTCTCTCATGTCTTACTGTCATTATGTTTTTCTCATAATATAGCAATGTTTTTATTCTACAATATCTTCTTTTATGATGCAGATATTTGTTCTTACTTCTTGTTCACTGTTGGGCCCACTATTGTGTGATGTTTTCATCCAAGTCAAGACTGCCCTGCTGTCCTGAGGAGTTTCAGATGTTGTCGCCGTTGTCTTTTGGTGTTGCCACCCTCCCTTTTGTTCTCTCTGTATTTAGAGATGCTCTTCAGTCATCACATGTATGTCTTGTACTCTCTCTTTGTCTTTTTCTTTCCTTGCTCATAAGTCTTTCAGTCGTTTTTTTGTCCCCTTTTCCTCCTCTTACGTCTTTTCACTACACCTTTCACCGTTCCCTGTTTTACTAAACCTGAATTATATTTTTCCTTATATTGGATTCAGTTTTATACAAATTTTGGTACTGTAGACATGTTAAATGTGCATGCTTAACTTTGGTATTCAATTCTGAGTTACTACATGGAAGATCAAGAGTTTAGGTGACCCTATTTAATGGCAGAGGGTGTGTTCCCATATTACTAAACTAAAAACTGATGTAAAACTTCTTCAAGAGTCACATTTCTCAGAACTAGAGTTTGCCAAACCCAAAAAGTGTTGGGTAGGAAATGCGTTTTCCTCCCCTGCTGCAGGAAAGAAGAAAGGAGTATTCATTTTAAGTCATAAAAAAATTCACATTACAGTTCTTAACAAAGAACATGATTCCGAAGTTTGATTGATTATTGTTAAACTACTTGTTGATAATATAGCCATAACAATCTTCAATGTTTATGGCCTGATCTCTGTTGTCAATGTTTTTTGGACCACAATTTCTGTCAAATTACTTCAATAAGCTGATGACTAATATCATATTTGGAGGTGACTCACTTCCCGATATCGGACAGAAGCTCAACAGTCACATTTACTCAAACTAAAATACTTTCACAATTAAAATACACCATCCAACGAAAGTCTTTGGAGATTATGTCACATAGATACTCTGAAAATGCCTTTCTACTCAGACCCTCCCATTCTCAATCTTGAATAGATTCCTTTTTTCCTTAGATAATACTTGACTCAATGCGCCTTCCACTCTGATATAGGATAGATTCTGATATCAGACCATGCACCAGTTTACACTGATCTTGACCTTCTAAACTTTTTACCTCATGCTCATAGATGACATTTTATTAATTTGTTACTTTTAGCCACTAAGTTTACATCTCAGTTTGTAGCCTTTGCCTTTGAATTTTTTGCTCTTAACACCACTCTATATAATGATTTGTGATTCCTTTAATACAGCAGCACGAGGTTCCTTAAAAAAAAAATGCACACAAGAAAAAATCCTTAGAGACTCAACTAATTCAATTACTCGATAAAGTTAAAGAACTGGATTATACTTTTTATCACTCAAACAGCGGTGTTCCCTTGAAACACCTCATTGGAGCTAAACTCACTTTTTACAGATTAACTTCTAATGCTGCCTCTTCACATTTATTGAAGATTTGTGCTTGTTAGAATGGTGGTATAAATAAAATAGGAAACGTGTTGACGAGCTATTTAAATATTAGGAAGGATAGCATGAAAGTGTAATCCTTAAGAAATAGTGAAGGATCTACTCAGTTTAAAGACAAAGATATTTTAAATTAATTAGTACATTTTTACACAAATCTATACTCCCCAAAGGCACAACCTTTACAATCCAATTTGACCAAATATTTTCTTTCCCTTCCACCCCCTCAATCTCAGCATATTGATTTTAGTCCACTAGGTGCAGATATTTTATTGCCAGAAATCACCAATGCAGTCTACAAAATTCAATAGTAAAGCCATTTGTTCTAGGGCTTTCCTCTTGTAATACAGAGTCACTTTGCAAAAAACGTCCTTCCTACACTTTTACTTTTTGTTTAATTCTTTCATCAATAACGGTATTTCTCAAAGCTCCTCCCAAGACACCATGATTTGTTTAATTCCAAAAGATAATAATGATCTCATGCAATATAGGAATTAACATCCCACGTCTTTAGTTAACACTGACTACATTTCTGCAAATATTTTGGTGCTGCGCATTGACCCTATTTTACCTGATCTCATAGGCCCGGAGCAGTCAGGTTTTGTTAAAGGACTACTGGCCTCTGATAATGCTCAAGTATTTCTCAATGTCCTAAGCAAGGCCTCCACAGTGGACCATCCTATTGCTGCTATTGCTTCGGACACAGAAAAAGTTTTTGATAGGATCGGCTGGAATTTTATGTTTCAAGCATAAAAGTGGATTTTTTTCCACCCAAATTGGCTGCTTTCATTTCCTTGTGGTACACAGGACCTAAACCTGCCATTTCTGTTAACTGTAAGCTGTTGGACTTTTTTCTTTTGTTCAGAGGTATACACCAAGGTTGTCCATTATCACCTTTTTTGTTTATTATTGCACAGGAACCCTTTCTAACAAAAAATTGGATAAGATGCACATATTTCCAGTTTTCAAACTGGGTCAAATTAAGATGTCAGTTTATGCTGATGATATTCTTCTATATTACCCTAACCCTACCACTTCTCATCCTCTTTTTCTCCCACAAGTTACTACTTTCTGCTACTTATCAGGTTATGGGCTTAATACTGATTAATGTGAGGTATTACCTTTAAATGTTTAGTGTAGCAAGCAACTTGTTGAACACATGGGATTTACTTGCCAAGCCTGCAAAATAACGTACTCAGGCTTGTGGTTTTCACAGATGATGAAAGAAACTTAAAAATTTAACCTTGATTAAATTACAAAAACTCCAAATGATAATATTGCCTGATGGCACCTACTCTTTCATTCTTAGTTGGGCAGAATTGACTCCATTAATATGATGCTTACTCCCTTGATTCATTCCCGTTCACATTCTTGGTTACTACTATAGACTCTCTCTTATCAAATTTCCTTTGGAAAGGCAAGTCCCCTCATATAGCTTTATCCTTGCTAAAATAGGATAAATCTAATGGAGGCCTTACTTTCCAGATTTAAAAAAATTACGTTAAACTTGTTCTTTAAAACAAGATGCCCAATGGCTCTCTTCCAATCTCCCCGTGCATCCTCCTTTGTGGGTACAGTTAGTGAAATCTCTTTCAAAGAAATTCTTGCTTTAACCACAAATGTTTCTCAAGCAATCTCTCCTGTTATTTCCCATTCCTGTAAACTCCTGACACCACGTCCACCATCATCACATCCCTCAGTCACTACCTATCGACAACAACCCTTTTGGCATGATAAATAACTATGAATTAATAATATTGCTATACATTGGGAGACCTGGTGAGCTGAGGGTTTGTGTTGGGTATCGCACCATTTTGTGGATGATCAACTCTTACCTTTTTCTGACTCCGAACAAATTTCTCTCTACTTCAAAAACACAATATGAACTTTTATCTACCTACCTCAATCAATACTTTACCACATTAACATCTACATCCTACCCTCCTTCCATTTCCACTTAACTTTTCCCAATAAATAATCGGTCTGCCTCTACTATTTATAAATCACTAGCTTACCCGTTGCGCGTTGCTGCGATCTCAGAAGAAAGGAAATTCAAGGAAACTCGTTGTTATAACATTCAATTTACATTGTGTCATTTTTATTGAAACGTATTCATTTTACTATGGAAAACATTTCAAAGTGTGGCTTGAGCAGTGCATTCTCGATCGGCTTCTAATCTTGCTTCCCATTGCTCGTCTGTTTCTGAAGCTCGTAATGCCTTTTTCTTTCGTGCTTCAGATGTAGATCGACCAATCGATTTCCGTTTGGGGGGCATAACTGTTGACAATGCTCGCACATTTGCTGACAATTTAAGTATTCGAAAGCTTATGAGGGCCCCGGGGGGCCGATATTTAAAATTATTTTATGCCAGAAACCCTTGCGGGAGTGTACTCAACAACTTCCCAAAGTTTCATGGCGATCGGATGAATGGTGTAGTAATGCATAAAAGACAAACAGACATACATTCGTTTTTATTTATATAGATTACAAAGGAGATCAGATAGAGCCAAGACAAAGACTTAGCTAGCCTGGGAGGAAGATTTAATTGAATGTTGACCTACTACCTTATGGGATAAGGTTTGGCCTAATCTTCATAAAACCACAAAGGCTGCAAATACTTTGCAAACACTTTTTTGTATTTTTCACCATTTGGTATCTACCCTCATGAACCTAAAATCATTTTCTCCAGCTGCAACCTCTTCTTGCTGGTCCTGTTATGGTTCAACTGCAGATATAAAACACATTTTATTTGAATGCCCTTTTATTCATTGGTTTTGGAAACTGGTATGGAATAAAATTAAAGGATTTTTCAAGCTTTTATTCTTTTTTCCTAGACTAATATAATTCTAGGTAGTTTGTAACCTCAGTAGCCCCACACAACCCCAAATTGCAAGTTAATAGACTTATTGTTAGCTGTTGCTTTTTATATAATAACATCAAATTGGGGATCTCTAGTTGGCAGTGGTATGCACCCTGTCCAACTAGGGATTACACACCCAGATAACCCCTGCTTACCCTCTTGGTAGCTTGACACAAGCAGTCAGGCTTATCTCAGAGGCAATGTGTAAAGTATTTGTACATAACACACACAGTAACACAGTTAAAACACTATAAATTGACACCAAACCAGTTTAGAAAAAATAAAGTATCTTTATCTAAACCAAACAAGACCAAAAATGACAAGACTCCAACACACGCAACTCAAAATATCACTTTTAAATGTTTTTCGCAATTCTGTCCTTAGTACTCTATGGAGGAGATGATTTTATACACAGTACCTTAAAATGCATCAAAATCCACAAGGGAAAATAGCCGCAGAGGAGGCAAAAGTCGGAAAGCACTGGGATGTGTCAGTTCCTTAGTCCCTGGAGAGGCCACTTGTCAATTCCGTGTGACTTCAAATTTAGACAGTAAGGGGAAACGATGCATCGAAGATGGTCCTGGTCCTCGTGTGATGCGCTGGAAAATCTTTGTGCACATGTATAATGCGTGGAAATCCAGACGTTCTGGAGGTAGATGCGGTGGCAGCAAACAGGTGCTGCATTGATGTCTTCAGCCACGGTTCCACGATGCATCGATTTTTTCAGCCACTCAGCAGGACCTGCGTTGGAGTCAGTACAATGGTCTCAAACCTCGGAGACAGGGTGCGCTCGACTCGGGCTATGGCGGTCTTTTCGGCCTCAGGCAGGCGCTGCATCAATTTCTTTGGTGACACAGTGACGGTGCATGGAAATTTCTCTTGCACAGCGATCTTGCTTCAGTAAAGCAGATGCTGGAAGGGTGAGGCCTCAATTTTCAAGCCTTTTAGCAGCAAAACAACCTCCAAGTGCCCACAACTGGAAGTTGTACCACACAGCAGTGCATTACTTCCAGCACTGGAGTTCAGGGATGCTCCAGATGAAGTATGTTATGGCCCTGAAACTTCTTAATAAGAGACAATCACACACAAGTCCTTGGCCAAACTTCACAAGCAGGATATTCAGCAAAGTCCAGTCCTTTTCCCTCCAAAGTAGTAGCAGCATTTGCAGGCTAACCCCGCAAAGCTGCACACCACAAAGGGGTAGTACTCCTTTTCACATCTTTGTAGGTCTTCTCTTTGGCACAGGATCCTCTTGATCCAGAAGTGTTCTAAAAGTATGGGGTTTTAGGTCCCAAACTTATTCATCGTTTTGCCTTTGCAGCAGGCATACTTTGAAAGAAAGTCTGTGTTATTTACAAGTTCCTGCCTTGCCCTGCCATGGCTCCAGACACCCTCCAGTGGGGGTGGAGACCGCATTGTTAGAGGACAGGCACAACCTTATTCAGGTGTCAGTGACAACACCTCCTAACACTCTAGCTCAGGAAGACCCATCAGCCTGGTGATGACCCATCACAATATGCAGGAAACACTTCAGTTCCCTTTGTGTGACTGTCCAGAGTGACTGCACAAATAGGCCCCTGTCAGTCTGTACCACAGAAGCAAGAAGATGATGAAGTGGAGATGGAAGAGGAATAGGAGGAGGAAAAAGGAGCTCAACTGACTTGGCGCTGATCCCAGAGCAAGAAGGAAGGAACCTCTGGACCATGGCTACAAACCTAGAAAGGGACCACAGGAGTGAGGCCCCCTCCTAAATTCAGAGCAGGCAGCAGTGTGTCTTCCCACAACCTGATCCCTGAGAATTTGGGCAGAAAAAAAGAGTTGAGGCTGCTGCTGGTCATGTTGGCCATGAAGGAAATTAAAGGCAGTAAAGGGAGTAGTTATCTTGAGCTGTACAATTTATTTTTGAGAGAGAACATGATCAGTAGTTGCTTTACAGAGTTGTGCCAAAAATTAATGTTTTACAAACTCATCGATCTCAGTGATTTTGCCACGGAAGCAGTCCCCTGAATCAGCACCAGGGTTCACAAGAAGGTACCTGGAAGTGACCCCATAAGAGGTGGTTCAGGTACCCCCACAAGCAGAGCAAAGTGGAGGTTCAAAGTAAACTGGTAAATTCCAAAAAGGGGCCTAAAGTAGTGTGGGGATTGGGATATCCATGCCCCTTCAGGAAGTAGAGGCGGGTTCTGATGGGTGCCCTTTTCAAGCCCAAGTGCTTTGACTGCTCCCAGTTAGAGTGCAAGCAGGGGGACCATGTTTGTATCAAGAAACTCTCCACCAGTGGAAACTTCACATGAGGGGCCAATGTGGCCTTGGTGGGAGGTAGGACCCAGGAGCACCGGGTAGAATATTCATTAGTGTAATGGGGTGGGGGAGGGGCCCAGAGGAAGGTTATAATCAGTCCCTAGAAGACCATTGACTGCATCCTGGGAAATGAACTACCACCATAAATAGCAGAGCTGGGTGGGGAGGCTTCCAGGGGTACAGAAGCTGTTAGACCTGTCAGCCTTAGGGTGGTCTTCCCCCAAAGCATTTTACCTGCTTACCCACTGTTTTTGTGAATTCCTTTTATTGGCCTTAGGACTCTGAGCACTGCTGACCAGTGCTAAAGTGCATGTGCTTCTCCCCCGAACATGGCAACATTGTGGTATACAGAATCAACATATTTATTTTACTTGTAATTCCCTTGTAAAGTGGCATGCAAATAGCCTGGGCATGTAAATTATATGCTACTTGATATGATGTAAAGGCTTTTGTAGCGCGCTCTATCACTAAAATAGTATCCTGGCGCGAGAAGGTGAGGGCGATTCAGAGGGCAGAAAGGGCAGAAGATAGTAGTTTACAGAATAGTGTTAAACAAGTGAGTTTTCAGCCCTTTCTTAAAGGCCATGATGGTCGGAGCGGTCTTGAGGTAGAGGGGGAGAGCATTCCAGGCCCTCGCGGCTCTGACCGAGATGGACTGACCGCCTAATCGGGAGTACTTAAATTTGGGCACGGTCATTTGGCACTGGTTGGCCGACCGGAGGGATGGATTAGGGATATACAGAGTGAACCTTTTTCTCAAGTAGACAGGGCCAGTCTGATGGACAGCACGATAAGAGAGGACAGGAGTTTTGAACATAATCCTGTGGGCAACTGGGAGCCAATGGAGGCTGCGGAGGAAGGGGCGGACACTGGATCTCTTGGGTAAATTAAA
Organism: Lissotriton vulgaris; assembly: GCF_964263255.1. NCBI lineage: Eukaryota > Metazoa > Chordata > Amphibia > Caudata > Salamandridae > Lissotriton > Lissotriton vulgaris. Next base: position 1,044,063,516 of record NC_141697.1, on the reverse strand, counting down.
CAAGAGCCTTGCGGCCGCATTTTGTATTACTTGTAGGCGTTGAATCAAATAGGCCGGTAGGCCGCAGAACAAACCGTTCGCGTAATCCTACCTGGAGAGTATTAGAGCACGCAAAACTGTCTCTTTAGCCTCTCTTGGGAGGAGGGGAAAGAACCTACGTAGGGTTTTGAGAGTAGAAAAACAGACCCCCGTGAGTTTTTTGATGTGGTCCTCAAACTTGAGGTCGTTCCCAAACCAAACTCCCAGGTTTTTTGCTGGGCCACCAGTGGATTTTGGACAGGACAGAACGCTGGGCCATAAGAGATCGCTGAAGTTATCGGGGAAAGAGCCATAAAAGAGAGCCTCAGACTTGCCTTCGTTGGATTTGAGCTGGGCAAGTGCTAACCACCGGAAGACCGATGAGAGGCAAAGTTGGACCGCCGACGTATCCAAATTGTTCTTGGGCCAGGTGAACAAAAGTTGGGTATCGTCGGCGTAGGCCATAATTTTTGCCCCTAGCTGTTCTGCTAGATAGATCAAAAGGGTAAGGTAAACATTAAAAAGCAAGGGGCTCAGAGTAGACCCTTGGGAAACCCCAGTAGAGAGTTTCTTTGGTGAGGAAGCAAATGGAGGCATCCAGACTTGTTGCATCCTATTATCTAAAAAAGACGTCAACCAGTCGAGTGCAGGGCCGGTGATGCCAATGGTGGCTAATCTAGTAAGAAGAAGGGAGTGGGGCACCGTGTCGAAGGCGGCAGAGAGGTCTAATAAAATCAGAGCCGCTCTGCCACCTCCATCCAAGCACTCCCGGATAGCCTCTGACATTTCGACTAGGGCTGTTTTGGTGCTGTAAGCAGCCCTAAATCCAGACTGCGCTGGATGCAGAGCCTGAGATGTTTCAACAAAGTTGTCCAAATGTTTAAAAGCAATCTTCTCGCAAACTTTTGCTAAGGCTGGCAGTAATGATATGGGTCGATAGTTGGAAGGCACAGCTGGATCCAACCCAGTCTTTTTCAGAAGTGGCAGCAATTTGGCTTTGTTCCAACAAAGCGGGACAGTTGCGGAGAGAAAAGAAAGATTAATAATCTGGGTGACTTCATTACCAACTGTTTCCGCTAGCCCCCCGAGGACCCTGGCACGACAAGGGTCAGAGGGAGACCTCGATTTCAAGGTCGCAAGGACAGCAATGATGTCGGACTCAGTAGACAGAGCAAAGTTAGCAAACTGTTCAACTGGCTTCGGCATGGTAGAGGGGGGGAATGCAGGGTGAGACAGAAAACCGTCACGCAGACGGCATGCAGGTCATCCTGAATTTTAGCAATTTTATCTACAAAGAACGAGGAAAGCTCTTCACACCATTGCTCAGATGAAGGCAGCAAAGGTTGTGCGGCACATGGTGATAAAAAGCTTTTTACAATTGAGAAAATGTCCTTGCTGTTATTATTTGCTTTATCGATTCGTCCTGCATAGTAGCTGCTCTTGGCAGATCTGATGGCCGCATAGTAGTTTTTTTGCGCCGATCTCTCTTTGCCTCGGGCAAATAGGCTTGTCTCCACACCTGTTCGAGTTTCTTACATCCCAGTTTAAGTTCCCGAAGGGTGTGTGAAAACCAAGGTTTGGAAGAGGTAGATTGCAACCTACGGATACAACCTTTATTAGTGGAGGCGACGGACCAGCCTGCAGCACTGATTGTTCCACCCACATAAGTACTTTTTCACACCTGTCTCAGGCCTGCATTGCGAGGCCTTTCTGTGCAGTTTACTGCTACCTCGACTTGGCATTTAAAACCCTTTTCCAAGCCTTTATCTTCCCTTTTATTACACACAAGTGACCCTTAAAGTGGGTCGTACCTCACCTATAGTGTTAGGTGCTGTGTAGGTAAAAGGTAGGACATGTACTTTTGAGTTTTGCATATCCTGGTAGTGACAAACATACAAATTTGGTTTTTACTACTATGAGGCCTGCTCCTCTCATAAGTTAACATTGGGAATCCCTTAATAAACTTTTAAGCTGTAATTCCTTAATGAAAAGGAGAAGCTGTATCATGTTTCACATCTTTGGAATGGTATCAATAAATCCTCTTCACTGGTAAAGGTGTATTTAACATTGCTATTTTAGAAATGCCACTTTTCGAAAGTACACAAAGAAAGGAGATAGGTCCTTGGCGGGGCCGAGGGGGGGCTGGACCCTATATGAAGCTAGACAACAAAATGTGCCCCCTCCCTCAATTACTTCAATATTAGGGACCCAATGAACACGAACGTTAAATCAGGTCCGGTATGTTTATTTATACCTTTTTTTTGAATGATTATTTCAAAAACCACTTTTTCATAGCAGATCAATAATACAACATACACAATTATTAACAACAAACATTGACCTACATTAACACAATGAAATTGACAAACTATATGAGAAACAATGTGAAAAACAATTTCAAGTGTAACATCCCACAAATAATACAGTGCTGAACCATAAGCGTAACAATGTGACAATTAGATACAGACAAATCAGAAAAACGAAAAAAGAGCCAATTCAATACAAGAGCACACAAGCGTGAGGCAATATATTTTAGTACACAGTTAATGTATATAGTTAGCTCTTGCTGGATTGCCGACGCGTTTCAAGTTTGGGCATGGAGTTTCCAAACTATCATCAGGGCTCTTGATTATGTTCTGTTGGAATGTAAAAAAACTGTTTTAATACAACCAAATGGCCTCTTCAAAAAAGAAGAACCGTTTGAATAGAATTAAAAGTACCTGAATGTTGGTAATGGGTTGGCCTGTGTGGGTTTCTATCAACGGACCGAATCCTTTATTCAGGGCTCAACCAAAATGACTTCATTGACAACACCACCCTAGAACAGAGGTGTTATCTTCTTTTAGAATGTGGTCTCCAGTGTATAGAACAACATCCCACATTAACTTTGCAACACAGTAATGATGTTGGCAGATTCATACCTTAAGTTGATCGATTTTATGGCCAAAAGGGGGGGCTGGGGGGGCGGAGGATTATCTTTTCTTGTAAACCTGTGCGGGAAAATTATACCCATTTGAAATGAGGGAAACCTTCATAATTTGCATGGAAATTTATCTTTAAACAACACTATGTTATATTAAATAATCATACCTTTAACGCTCTTTAACTGGTGAGGCGGCAGGGACTTCTACCTCGTGCCTATAAGAGCAAAGGACTGGATGAATATGGGTTTATTTAAAATATATTACCTAATGATCGGCCTTTGTTGTTTATCATAGAACCAACTAGGATTGGGTCAAGCTCACCACAATGGGCTTGGACTCCAAATCCCACAATACATTTCGGTTCTAGCAGCACTCTCCCGTTTTTTAATAACGGTGCCCCTTTAAGTAGGTGGAAATGGCCGCCGCCTTTTCCTGCTTACAGCAAGCGAGAGAGAAGCATCGCGTTTAAACCGCTAAAGACAAGATGTCTAAGGTAAGCGCAATAAACAGCTAGGCTCATCCGCTTGGTGCCCTTCATTTAGTGCTCCCCACCGTAAACAAACCACTCGTGCGTTTTTTCAGAAAACGACTGTTCGCGCCTGTGAAGCACTGACTGGAATCACATCCCTGCGATTCCTGACAGCCCCGGCTGGGGCCGTAGAGTGGGGGCGAGGTGTGCTGCCAAGACCTAAACGAAAGGTATATTCATTTTCGGCGAAGCAGAGCGCCACAACGCTAGGCCGATCATTAGGTAATATATTTTAAATAAGACCTAAACGAAAGGTATATTCATTTTCGGCGAAGCAGAGCGCCACAACGCTAGGCCGATCATTAGGTAATATATTTTAAATAAACCCATATTCATCCAGTCCTTTGCTCTTATAGGCACGAGGTAGAAGTCCCTGCCGCCTCACCAGTTAAAGAGCGTTAAAGGTATGATTATTTAATATAACATAGTGTTGTTTAAAGATAAATTTCCATGCAAATTATGAAGGTTTCCCTCATTTCAAATGGGTATAATTTTCCCGCACAGGTTTACAAGAAAAGATAATCCTCCGCCCCCCAGCTCCCCCTTTTGGCCATAAAATCGATCAACTTAAGGTATGAATCTGCCAACATCATTACTGTGTTGCAAAGTTAATGTGGGATGTTGTTCTATACACTGGAGACCACATTCTAAAAGAAGATAACACCTCTGTTCTAGGGTGGTGTTGTCAATGAAGTCATTTTGGTTGAGCCCTGAATAAAGGATTCGGTCCGTTGATAGAAACCCACACAGGCCAACCCATTACCAACATTCAGGTACTTTTAATTCTATTCAAACGGTTCTTCTTTTTTGAAGAGGCCATTTGGTTGTATTAAAACAGTTTTTTTACATTCCAACAGAACATAATCAAGAGCCCTGATGATAGTTTGGAAACTCCATGCCCAAACTTGAAACGCGTCGGCAATCCAGCAAGAGCTAACTATATACATTAACTGTGTACTAAAATATATTGCCTCACGCTTGTGTGCTCTTGTATTGAATTGGCTCTTTTTTCGTTTTTCTGATTTGTCTGTATCTAATTGTCACATTGTTACGCTTATGGTTCAGCACTGTATTATTTGTGGGATGTTACACTTGAAATTGTTTTTCACATTGTTTCTCATATAGTTTGTCAATTTCATTGTGTTAATGTAGGTCAATGTTTGTTGTTAATAATTGTGTATGTTGTATTATTGATCTGCTATGAAAAAGTGGTTTTTGAAATAATCATTCAAAAAAAAGGTATAAATAAACATACCGGACCTGATTTAACATTCGTGTTCATTGGGTCCCTAATATTGAAGTAATTGAGGGAGGGGGCACTTTTCGAAAGTGGCAAAAAAGGGGGTGGTGATGGACGGAGCCTCTGAACCAATCAAACACTCACACTCAGTCAACTGATCTGGGTTTAATCCATCACCGTTCTTTAGCCCACTCTGCCACCCCAGTTCAGACATGGCCATAGGCAAATCAGTCTGACCCTGTGCCTCATGGGAACAGTCCAGCCCGAACTGCCAAGCCATGCCTTCCCTGGACCGGAAACAAGCTTCCTAGGACCGGTTTCTGGCATTCCAGCCGTCTTCAGCCAGGCTTGCTTGAATCCAGTGGCAAAGTGAGCAAGGGACTCACATCTGAGCATACCCTGCCAACTTATGGCGAACAACGCAGTACAAAAGGGGGTGGTGATGGACGGAGCATCTGAACCAATCAAACACTCACACCCAGTCAACTGATCTGGGTTTAATCCATCACTGTTCTTTAGCCCACTCTGCCACCCCAGTCCAGACATGGCCATATGCAAATCAGTCTGACCCTGTGCCTCATGGGAACAGTCCAGCCCAAACTGCCAAGCCATGCCTTCCCTGGACCGGAAACAAGCTTCCTAGGACCGGTTTCTGGCATGCCAGCCGTCTTCAGCCAGGCTATCTTGAATCCAGTGGCAAAGTGAGCAAGGGACTCACGTCTGAGTGTACCCTGCCAACTTAGGACGTGAGTCCCTTGCTCACTTGGCCACTGGATTCAAGATAGCCTGGCTGATGAGGATTATTATTATTTATTTATTTTATTTAGAAGTTTTCTATAGCGCTAACAAGACCCGAAGGTAGCAGAGCGCTTTACAGTAAAAGGAATGAAAAGGTGAACAAAAAGACACGTAACAAATAAAGGCGATCATCGAATGACAATTAGGGAGGAGGAGAAGTTCGTACAGTAGGACTTCTTGGTAATAGGATACAGAGATAACACATAGTTCTGGGGATGGTTGATGATCCTAGTTACCCAGGACCTAGGGAACGGATGAGGAACAAGGATTTGAGTTGGCTCTTGAATTCCGCATAGGACGGTATGGTTCTGATATGCGGGGGGATAGAGTTCCATATTTTGGGGGCATTTCCTGTGAAAGAGCAGTCTGCAGTTTTCTTCTTTCTGGTTTTTAGTAGGATGAGCAGCAGGGAGTTAGAGCTTCTCAAGTTTCTACTTTGGCCAGCTTTTGTGAGCTTGTTTGCCAAGTATTCTGGTTTTCCGGTGTGGAGGGCCTTGTGGGTTAGGCAGGCCGTTCTGAAGGTGCTACGCATTTCCACCGGGAGCCATTCAAGTTTTTTGAGTGCTGGGGAGATGTGGTCAGATTTTTTGCATCCTGCGATCATTCTTGCTGCCACATGCAATGTTGTCTTTAATGGAGCCAGGTGTGATTTGGGGATGCCTGTTAGGATTGAGTTCCCATAGTCCAGTCTAGATAGAACTAGAGATTGCGTGGCTAGTTTAAGGTCCTTGTTGGGAATGAAAGGTTTGATTTTGTTCAGAAGTCTGAGGTTAAAGAATGCACTTTTTGCAGAGTTCTTAATGTGGTTTGTCAAGGTTAGTTTGGGGTCTAGGGTGAAACCCAGAGATTTTACGGAGTCAGCTAGCGTGAGAGAACCTTTAAGAGCATCGATCGACTTCAGCCACTCGATGATTTGAGGGTTGTCTTCTTTGTTTGAGATGAGAAGAGTTTCGGTCTTGTCGGGATTGAGTTTCAGGTGATTCTTTGTCGGCCAATCTTGAACATCATTTAAGACGGCATTTAGTCTGTGGATGTCGTTAAGTGAAGAGGTTTCCAGGTAGATCTGTGTGCCATCCGCGTAGAGGTGGAAGTGGATATTGGCATTCCTGAGTAGTTTGGCGAGCGGTTCCATATAGATGTTGAAGAGCTGAGGAGAAAGTACTGATCCTTGGGGGACACCCTTGTTGACTTGCTGGGTTTCGGAGGTGAAGTTCTTCATTTTTATTATTTGCGAGCGGTTGTGTAGAAAGGATGAAAACCACTCGAGAACTACCTCACCGAGGCCAGCTCTTACTTGCAGAGTCTTGATGAGGAGCTTATGGTCCACCGTGTCGAAAGCTGCGGATAAATCAAGGAGTATGAGGAGGCAGCACTTGTCAGCGTCAAGGGAACCGTGAATGTCGTCTATGATGTTCAGCATTGCGGTTTCTGTGCTGCGGCCTTGTCTGAAGCCGGATTGGAGGGGGTCCAGGAGATTGATGTTATCCAGATGATGAGTCAGTTGCAGGAGAACGCATCGTTCCAGTGTTTTGGCGAGTAGAGGGAGGTTAGATATCGGTCTGAAATTGTTCAAGTCAGTAGAGTAAGAGACCGGGTTTTTTCAGCAAAGGGGTGACTTGTCCCATTTTTAGACAGTCGGGGACCACTCCGCTTTGTAGGGAGCTGTTTATGATTTTGCCCCAGATAGGTGCTAAGGTGAGCTTCATTTTTTTGATTAGTGAGGGAGGAATGGGGTCTGAGATGTGAGCTGATGGTTTGGAGGTCGAGATCAACGAGATTATCTCAGTTTCCTGCACGTGGCGAAAGCTTAGCCAAAGTAGGGGAGAGGGGCCAGATGGTAGGGCCTGTTGAATGGTCGCGTTGTTCTTCGGGAGGTGTAAGTTGTTGATGTCTAGAGATAATTCGATTTTTAAGACTTTATCGTTGAAGAAGGTGGCGAAGTTATCGCATAGTTCTTTGGACGCCTGCAGGGGTGAGGGCAGAGGCTTGGATGTTTGATGTCTGATTATGTTGTAGAGCTACTTAGGTCTGTTTTTGGAATTGGTTAGTGCCTCTCGGAAGAAGCTGGATTTCTTGTTTTTGATATGGTTGTTGTACTTCCTGCGGGCTGTTTTTAGTTGTAAGCGAAGGATGGCTGTTGGGTTGTTTCTCCACTTTCTTTCTTTGGCTCTCAAGGTTCTTCTTTCTACGTTGAGGTCCGCATTGAACCAGGTTGTAGAAGGGTTGGCACAGCTTCTTTTGAGCTTTAGAGGAGCTAGATTATCGAGAATGGAGACTAGCTCGGAGTTGTAGAGGTCGATGAGATCATTGGTCGAGAGGTGCAGAGAGTTGTCTGGAAGAAGTTAACTGAGCTGACCTTCTAGAATGTCTTGGGGTACTTGGGAGAGGTTTCTCGACCATTTGGGGGGGTCTTGGCGATGTTTAAGCGGGATGATGGGGTGATTGATGTGAAATAGGATCATATGATGATCTGACCAGTCAACGGGAAGTATGTGGTTGACCGTGATTGAATTCTTTTGTGCAATGATGAAGTCCAGTATGGCTCCTTTGTAGTGTGTCTCCTCAGTGCAATGTTGAGTAAGGTTGTTGTCGGCGAGGAGGCTGGATAGCGATCTGATTAGAGGGTTAGGGATTTCGTTCCATCGGAGATTCAGGTCACCAAGAATTAGGTTGTTGGAATCGCCGAGAGCGTCTTGTGCAATTAGGTCGGATAGTTGATCTCCAAACTCGTTGTTTCTGCCCGGGGGGGTGATAGAGTAGATGGCACAGTAGAGAGTCATTGTCCTTGGTTTTGATGACAGCGGATAGACATTCAAATGAGTTGTACTCGAAGGAGGAGGTTTCTGTGATGCTCCAACTGTCCTTGTGGATGATAGCAACCCCACCTCCTCGTTGTTCTATCCTGTCTTTGGAGTTGAGGGAGAAACCAGGTGGTACCAGCATGTCTAGGCAGGGAGGAGATGTGTTGTTTAGCCAGGTCTCGGTGAGGAACGCAACGTCAATGTCGTGTGTGAGGATAGCTTCGGCTATGTCCGTTGCATGTAGTGAGGCCGATCTGCAGTTGATTAGGAGGCAGTTGGTGATTTTCTCCTGATTGCTGGTGGTTTTGTCTTTAGCCTCTCTAGGTATAGCGGTGAGGACTGGTAATCTCTGTCGTTTGAGAGTGGGTAGATCTTTCCGGTAGCTCGTGGTTACTTGGATTTTAGATTTAGGTGAAACTGAGATGTGAGAGTCGTAGGTAGTGGCTAGTAAGGCTGCTTCTCTGTCTGACATAGGAGCTTCTGATCTGCGCGGTCTGGAGGTCAGGTGTTTTGAGCCTGCTAGGGTGTGAGATAAGATTGTGGTCAGGAGCCTGGTGCATGGGGCTCTGGAGGATTCTGATTTTTTGGGACTTGAAACCAGGTCCTTGGGATAGGGATTGATCGGGTGGGCATTGAGGGCTACTGTGGGCCTCTGGGTGATGTTGGCGTTGGCGAGGAGGGAGGTTCGGAGAGGGGGCTTGTGGGGATTACAGGCTATACCGAGGTTAAAGAGGCTTTCTATTAAGCCTTGGGTGATAGTGTCGACCTGGTTTTCAAGGGCTGTGAGCTGCTTTGTTATGGAGTCAATGGGGGGGTTGTGGGCAGCTGTTGTGGGGCCGAGTGTGTTATAGTTCGAGAGAATGGTTCGGGAGATAGGGATCTGGGTAGAGGGAGGGGGAGGTGTGGGGAGAGGGCTAGGGGGAGGTTTAGACATGGGAGAGATAGGGAGAGGGACAGGGGGAGGATTAGACAGGGGAGGTTTGAGAGTTGGGGGGAGACTTGAAGGGAGGCTCGTTGGCTGTGGACTGCCTGTTGGCAGGGAGGTGATTGTCCTAGGAGGTGGTCGGTGGCTGTGGCTGGGGGGGGTGAGGTGGTTAGAGGGAGGGGTAGGGGGTGAGAGTTGGGATTCCTGTTGGTGGTGGATGGGTGGGCGTGGGGGATGAGATATGGCGGGGGAAGGGGGAGCCTGGCGGGCTGTGTGTGGATCGAGAAGGGGCGTGTCGAGGTCTTCTCTGTCAACTGAGGGAGTAGTCGGTGAGGGTGTTGAGGCGAGGTGAGGAGGGGTAGGGAGGGCTGACTTGAGAGAGGGAAATAAGGAGTCAAAAGCTTCCAGGTTATCATTGTTGGCTTGTATGAGGACTGTGCCATTGGTGAAGATAGTCACGGTTGTATAGCCTCTGCCAGCTGATCTGAACGGAAGAATCGCAGTTAATTTGCAGCTATGAGAAGTGGAGGTAGTTTTGGCGATGAACATCCGCGTTCTGATCGTGGAGACCCAATATTTGGGTCTTTCGGTGTGAAATATTAGATCCATCTTCATCGGTCCTATGGAGGTCGAGTGGTAGATGTCAATGATTAGGGTTTCTGTATGTTTGCGGATGAGTTTCTGCTTGAAAGTGCGTCGAAGCTTTGTAGAGAGGAGGCGGGGGAAGATGATGGTGAAGGAGTTCTGACTGTGAGGTTTGAGGTGGGCAAGTGGGACTGGAGGAGGAGGGGGGGGCTGGTCCGGGGCCATCGTGAGGATAGTAGAGGGGGGAGCCTGATTAAGTTGCGATGTGGAGCTTGGAGCTTAGGTGGCCCAGGGTGGCGAACCGTGGGGTACCCGTAGAGCGATGAGGGTGAGGCTCCAGGCCTAGGAGGGGGTCTTAAAGCCCGGGTGATTCTGCTTAGGAGTTTGCAGGTAACCAGGCTCTAATTGGCAGTTGGACCTTTGTAAACTAGCACCATGGGACTGGTGTGTGATGGAGACTCTGATCAGGAGAGGACATGCAAACTGCCTCCCAGACAAACACACCACCAGCCAGATCAGTGCAGGATCTAACCTGACGCAGTTCTATGGTTGCTGTTGGTGAGCTCTACTGGCCATGATCTTTCTGATAAGTCTGCCCTGTTCCCATGATGCACTGGGCCAGGGACAGACTGATTTGCATATAGCCAGGTTCTGAGCTGGGATGGTGCAGTGAGATAAATAACGGTGATGGATCAAGCCCTGATCTTTGGACTGGGTAAGAGTGGTCTGCTTAATTCAGACACTCTGTTCATCACCACCCCCTTTTCTGAATCGTTTTTGGCCACTATAGGTGTGGCAGGGTATACTCAGACATGAGTCCCTTTCTCACTGCACCATCAGGATTCAAGCAAGCCGGGCCGAAGACGGCTGAAATGCCAGAAACCGGTCCCCGGTAGCTTGTCTCCTTTCTGGTGAAGAATTGGCTTGGTGGTTTAGTCTGCCCTGTTCCCATGATGCACTGGGCCAGGGACAGACTGATTTGCATATAGCCAGGTTCTGAGCTGGGATGGTGCAGTGAGATAAATAACGGTGATGGATCAAGCCCTGATCTTTGGACTGGGTAAGAGTGGTCTGCTTAATTCAGACACTCTGTTCATCACCACCCCCTTTTCTGAATCGTTTCTGATAAAGCTGCACCCTGTCTGACGTAAAGGTAGGCTTTAAGTCTCAGGTCCTCCTTGGCCGATTTGGGGACAGGTGGTTGTAAATAATGGGAGAAGGACGTTCCATTGCCCCCCTGTTTGGCGCCCCACACGAGTTTAGCAGCCATTAACTCACAGCGAGGTCAGGCGATGTCCTCCTTGGCCGCCATTTTGAGGTCAGGCACGGGGTCAGCGGCTGTGGGGAACAAAGGGAGCCGGTGAAGAGACTTCTCATTACAGTAAAAGGTAGTTAGGGCTGTAGCTTGGCGCCCCCGTAGTGGTCGGTACCTTGTCAGGTGGAAGCGGCGGCTCCGGTGGAGGTTCCAGTCAGGCGGCGTCTTCTTTGTCCTCCATTTTGAAAACTGGAGTGGGGTCTGAAGCGGAGGGGAGCAAGCAGATTCGGTGAAGGGACTATTTGCTTTTAATGATGGTCTGGGCTGTAACTTGGCACCCACATAGCAGTCCGTGAACTTGCAGCGAGAAGAAAGCGGCTCCGGTGGGGGCTCCAGTCAGGCGACTCCTTTTTGGCCGCCATTTTGGAGACAGGCGCGGGGATTAGCAGTGGCGAGAGACACGGAGCTCCGGTGAAGGGATATATTTCTTGAGCGATTGAGCGGGCCTGAGGTATTCGTGGTTCCTGGTGTGGGTGCTGATGCTGGAATGCTGGATCCGGCGGTGGTCTACAGCAAGCGGGTGAGCATCCTGGGGTCGCAAGGAAGGCAGAGGGGCGCCGATCACCGGAGAGCGAGATCAGGCGGCGGGACTCTGCTTTCCTAAGGCGGGACAGGCTGCACTTATCCGTCTTATGCTTCTGTCGCGTTCCTGGTTTTGGGCAGCGCTAAGGGGGCTCTATTTAGGTTATTTTCAATGAAGCCAGGAGCCCGGTTTCAGAGCTCACTACCCCTGCTCTATCCCAGGATGCTTGTTTCCGTTCCAGGAAAGACATGGCTTGGCAGTTCGGGCTGGACTGTTCCCATGAGGCACAGGGTCAGACTGATTTGCATATGGCCATGTCTGAACTGGGGTGGCTGAGTGAGCTGAAGAATGGTGATGGATTAAACCCAGATCAGTTGACTGAGGGTGAGTGTTTGATTTGCTCAAACGCTCCGTCCATCATCCACTTTTGTATCGCTTTGTTCGCCCTAAGTTGGCAGGGTATGTTCAGACGTGAGTCCCTTGCTCACTTGGCCACTGGACTCAACATAGCCTGGCTGATGAGGATTATGAATCCGAAACAAGTCCCAGGATGCTTGTTTCCAGTCCAGGGAAGACATGGCTTGGCAGTTCGGGCTGGACTGTTCCCATGAGGCACAGGGTCTAACTGATTTGCATATGGCCATGTCTGAACTGGGGTGGCTGAGTGAGCTAAAGAATGGTGATGGATTAAACCCAGATCAGTTGACTGGGTGTGAGTGTTTGATTTGCTCAAACGTTCCGTCCATCATCCCCTTTTGTATCGCTTTGTTCGCCCTAAGTTGGCAGGGTATGCTCAGACGTGAGTCCCTTGCTCACTTGGCCACCAGATTCAAGATAGCCTGGCTGATGAGGATTATGAATCCGAAACCGGTCCCAGGATGCTTGTTTCCGGTCCAGGGAAGACATGGCTTGGCAGTTCGGGCTGGACTGTTCCCATGAGGCACAGGGTCAGACTGATTTGCATCTGGCCATGTCTGAACTGGGGTGGCTGAGTGAGCTAAAGAATGGTGATGGATTAAACCCAGATCAGTTGACTGGGGGTGAGTGCTTGATTTGCTCAAACGCTCCGTCCTTCATCCCCTTTTGTATCACTTTTAGAAAGTGGCCATTTCTCTGTACTTATTGCTCTGTGTGCCTGCAGCCTGTCTCTAATACAAGTCTGGGATGGGTGACAGTTTCACTTTGTGCATTCCTAGACTGTCAGAAACACAGGAAGGTTCGGTTTGTCGAAACACTCATCTGAATTCTGATGGCTTTTACTGGGTAGGAAGGAAGGGAAGAGCTAACACTTGCAACTGAATAGAAAGTGCCCTGTCCCCACTCATGGGGGGATTACCCCCTACTGATAATCTAGAACCAGGGCTGGGTAGAAAAGGCCTATGTGCACTTCAAAACCCCTACTTTGAAGTCACACCCACTTCAAAGACACAACTGGGTTTGAATACCAGGTCTCTGACCCTACCAAGACAGTGCACTGCTGGACCTGTGAAGAACTCTACCAGGAAGAAGGACTGTTGTGCTGCTACAAGGTATAGAAAACAATGGTACTAGACCTTAAATCATAAGCTGAAACAATCAGTACATAGTCAATCAAAAACAATTTAGAGCATGTTATTATAAATCATCAGCTCGTTGTAATAAATACTTAAGAGAAGGTGAAAGCAACAGACCAAATTCAAATATTACCAAGCAATTTAATTTATTGCATATCAAAGGATTATTATTTGTTATTCACAATGATACATTTGTACATTAGCGAGTGAGTTTGCCCCAAGAGAGGAACGTGCAAAATAGGAGTGATTAGAAGTGTTGTCGGTGTTTAAGAGATGAAAAGAAAGAATCTGAGAGAGTTTCTATATCGAGTTACGCCCAGGTCCATGACCAATTGGGTAACCCCATTTCTATAATGGTGCTGCTACAAGGAGCCCCATTTTGTGGGATTGCTGCTCTGGAAGAACTGTTTTTCTTCTCCTTCCCTGTGTTACTTGTTGCCTACTGCTTCTGCCCTGTGTCCTGCTGAGGAAAAGGGCTCAACCCATCTCACTTGAACCCAGAGTGATTCCAAGGGCTTGCTGGCTTGCCCCCTGTTCTGTACTTTCTGGGCCATCAAAGACTTCCTCCAACCTTTCAACTGCACCTGGACTCTGTTATCTGTGAATGCTGCCCTACCAAATGGTATCCATCCAGTCCTGGGCCCTTGAACATGCGTTTTTATGTGCTTATCCAACAGAACCCATGCATCGTTGACTGTGCGACGATTGGAACCAGTGCATTTCCCTTCAACACCAACTCTGCTGCTGCCTGATTACATCGCTTTGTAGGACTGCGTGGCTCAATCATGGCTGACTGAACTGCTCTGCGACAATGCCTCACCTTCATTGCCAAGGGGTTCCTCGACGAGGACTCTCTGACTCCACAAATCGGAACTGATACATCACTGCCAACCACAGGATCGCAGATGAGGCATCACCCCTTTAGCTCCTCGCCTTGAGTCTTCAATGTTGATGCTTCCTCACTCCAAGGTACTTTTTCAGCAGGACCTGCATGAATCCTGTGCAGCCTACCCTCCACTGTGATGTCCTGAACTTTGGAGCTACCCCGGTCTGGCTGGACCAGATGTCCCTCTTTAACGCGATATAATTATGAGCACTATAATTTGATTTAATCCTTAAAAATTCATTAATCCGGTTTAACCTATTGGATTTTTTGAGTTTTTATCTTGTTTTACTCATAAACATATTCTCAATTGCTTTAACCCTGTGTGGAGTATTCTTGTGGTGTTTTCATTGTGTTACTGTGTGTGAGTGTGTGTGTGTGTGCATGTATGTGTGTGTGTGTGTGTGTTGCATGAACACTTTACATACTGCTTCCTTTATAAACTGACTGCTCTGTGCCAAGCTACCAGAGGGTGAGCACATGTTATCTTTTAGTGTGTATTTAGCCTACCCTGATGAGAGTGGTGGTTCCTGCTTAGACAGGGTGCATACCTCTGCCAACTAGAAATTCAATTTCTAACAGAAGCCCAGATGGAGTGCAAGTTATTGGACATGGAGACAATCCCAGTGAAACAGGGGTTTCCCTTCTTAAGAGAATCACACCCCACGACTGACCCTGGTGAAGGCAGTTCTGACGTGGATGTGCTGCCTGTGCTATACAAATGCAAAAAGAACAATTGATGGACAGAATGCAGAACAATGTCATACATTCACCCCAGTACAGAGATCTGGGCCTAAATCCATCTTGTGCTATACAAGCCACAGAAGACAGGAAGCCTGCACCAGGCAGACCACTGCAGGACACAGAGTGTGTCATCTTTGCAGGGAAAGTAGTTCCACCTGGAAGTCCTTGCTTGTCTGTCACTTGTTCAGTCCTAAGGTACAGACCCTAGGCTGAGAAGGCAGTCTCAGGATACCACTGCTGAAATGGCAGGAGAGAGATTGGAAGTAGGGGGGTGCCTGTCACCCAGGGTTGTTGTGCCCCACTCTCAAAAACCTAAGAGGTTGGAGAAACCTCAAAAGCAAGTGGGGGACACCTTGCCAGTCCTAAAAGACTGAAAGTAAGGCCCACACAACACCCCAGTTTCTAGCCTCCATGCATGCCCAGGTCCTGGCTCTTGATAATGACAGCTGCTAGTGGTCTCTGTTGGTTGAGGTCAGTTTGAACTGAGTTTTCATTGAGTTGGGGTCAGAAGTCTGGTCTACCAGAGTATCCCACATAAACCTCTTAGCCATAGCCACGTATCTGTGGGCTCGTTAAGGTCCATAGCCTTACAGTTGTGGTCCATGAAGGAGAAGAAGTTTTCCCTATGGGTCAGTGTAGCTACTCAGGAGGACAGTGACAGAGGGTTATATCTAGGTTCAGGGGAGCATAGAACTGACAAGTGTCACTGCAGAAGAGCCCATTAGTCTATGTTCTATCATCTGTGCAGGGAAGCCCATCAATGTATTGATTAGTCTACACTAGCTTTTCATTGGGGGCTTTCATGTTGGACTTAACCTTTTCTGCAGGGTCACGCTACATTTTTGCCTTCCTTTTCTGAACCCGTCTTTGTTGCAGTTCAGGACTTTGCACACTTTTCTCCTGGCAAAGAATGGTAAAGTGCCTATGTTCTCCCTCTTAAACATGGCAAAATTGATATAAGCGATTGATACATTTTATGTACATATCAGCCCCTAGAAGATGGCACTACATGTACCCAGAACCTGTAAATTAAATGTGATTATGGTCTGCAGCGCTCATTGTGCCACCCACTAAAGTAGCAGAGTAAAGCATGTCTCAAGCCTGCTGCAGCAGCCTGTAGTGCGGTTATAAACTTCCTTTCAACCTGGCAACATAAACCTTTTTTAGGACTAAAACTTCCTCTTAATACTTATAAGTCAGGTGTAAATTAGAGCCCAAAGGCTTATAGTGAATGACGCTTGGTATTTTAAAAGAAGAACATGTGAAATTACGCTTTATGTCCTGACAGTGAAAACTCCTAAACTGTAGCAAGGCTACCTCTCTCGTGGACTAACCCCGGGTTACCTTTGAAGGGGCTACGCCCATAAGTTCTGGACCTGTTCTACAGACACATTCCGATGGCCCTTTTTAAGCATATGGAAGCAAAGAGGGGAGAAAATTCCTCAGTAAGCCAATCCTAAAGGCACCTCAAGATGAGAGTGTAGAAATACATCAGAATTAGCATAAAGCCAAATCTGCGTATCCAATTGAGACGATGTAGCATAAATAATACAATTAATTCAAGAAGAAGGAAGCATGAGTCCAAATTTCCCTACATTGTGTGTTGAGGAGTAAAAGCATTAATCTATCCCTATACTAACACTAAGATTACATCCCTGTTTAAGCATCTTCAGAAAGAAGAGTAAAATGGTGTCCGCCTGTGGAATCTTCCTAAGAAGTCTCTCCACAGTCAATGGGTCATGTAGCATTAAGGTACTGAGAGAGAGCTTGCTCCCAGATGCTCTCTCTCCAAAGGCAGTAGAAGGAGTGGGCACTTTCCTTACTCCCATCATCACATTTGTAGATAATTTTCCCAAGATTCATTGCGGATCACGCCATCTGCTCTGCGTACAATCCTAAATGTGTTTTTCCATGGGACAATGGTGTTCTTTCCTTGCAACATTTTGTCCTTGGTTCCCAGACCTTCTCCTGTGTGAAGCATAACAACCTTCCTTTATCGACTCAAGCCATACAATGTAACTTCTTATCTCCTTGCCTGACTAGTAAAACAAAATGTGAGAAACAACAAATTCCACAATGCACATGAAACTAAAACTGTTAGGTCTAAGAATCTTAGATAACATAAGAAACAGCAGAGGATATTTATGAATTTGCATAGGAAATAAGGCACTATCAATTAATGCATTTGCCTGCATGTAAAATGAAACAATTAATAAACAAATCTAGTAGATGAATAATTTTCTCAACACAAATTCTTCTGGTTAATATTTTCTGCTAGTCACATTTACTTTCGAAGTTAATTTTCTCCATGTTACTTTTCAATGGCCTAAACAATTCACGTTTCAAGTTAGTACATTTCAGAATTCTAACACCTTGCATTTAATACAACAAAAGATTATATGCTGGTGCACTCTACACATGTGATTATAATGCACCCCTACAAATAAATTGTGACTTCCTCTACATCACCTTATTACACCTAATAAGTGATAAGTTCAGTTTGGGAGCAGAAAGAGAAATACTTCTTTGACTCGTTTGAATTGTAATCTAAAAAAACGCATTATGGTTAAAGTTGGATTTTAAGTTACTATTCTAAGAATTGAACATGTTGAAAGTTTGCATTATTCTGCCTTAACCAAATGTGCTTTTCTGACTATGTTCTGGGTCAGATGATTGTTATGGTCTCTCCTGTGATGTGATGTGTATTCTTTCCAGACAGGAGACAAAAGGGGCCTGGGTGTAGATGGAGTGGGTCATCGCCCTAACAACAATCTCCTCGTGGCTCCGGCCTTTGTGAAGCTCCTGCTGAGGCTCCTTGGGTAGAACTGGACTGTGTGAGAAAGTAAACTTTGAACCAAGACCAACCTGGTGCTGTATCCACCCAACACTCCATTGCTGTTGGCCTGACCTTTTGCGTTTGACCCAGTCACACAGTGACTAGATAACCATAAGTGGTGCTTTGTGCTTTTTGGTGCTATTTTTACGTGAAAATTAAAACCTCATAACTCTGATTCTATTTATTGGATTTTTGTTATGTTGGTGCCATTTTATTTATTTATATTTACTCTATTTCCTTCAGTTGGTTTGGATTTTTTTTGGTTGTCTTGTGTTTTCAATTTCTTAGTGTTTGAGTGCTGCATATTATCTGGTCACACTATACTGGGACAAAGTCACAACGTCTGGCTGACCATGATGGAGACCTAGTTAGGCCCACTGAGCAAAGTAGCTTAAATTCTATTTGTGGGGCAATCCGAACTCCTGCGTTGAGGATGCATTGTGTAGCAGATGCGATGTGAGGTCCTTGCATGGAGCTGCATCGTGCAGCGGAGGTTCCGAGGAGCTGCAGTGGGTGAAGCGAGGTCCTTGTGTGGAGATGCATAACACAGCGGCGGTTCCTAGGAGCTGTGGTGAGTAATTTGAGGTACTTGTGTGGAAATGCTTCACTCAGGAGGTTCCAATGAGCAGTGGGGTTGTGATGCAAAGTCCTGCATCAGGGGTGTGTTGTGTTTCAGTTCCGAGGTGGAGTATTGTAAAGCGATGCGTCACACTGCATTTGTTCTCCTGGGACCACAGTTGGGCTGGCAGAGCACCTTCAGGCCCACTTCCAACTGGGGTGACACCACTCAGGAGGACAGGGCTCGCGATTAGCAGAATCCACTTGCTGTGGCCAAGGTTGTTGGAGCCTGTTGTGATACTAAGGCTCTGATTAGGAGGCCAGCCAATTATCACTTGGAGTCACTCTCTCTCTATTGTGTGACTGTCTGCGAGAAATAAACAAAGTCCAACAGCCAACTACACTCAGTCCTGTGACCTAGAACAGGCTGCAAGCACCACATAGCAAGGGCAGGAAAACGGCAACTTTCTAAAAGTGCCATTTTCAAAATTGTAATTTAAATTCAGACTTAACCATTTAAGAAGATTTTAAATTACAATTTTACAGACACCAAACATGAAATGCTTACCTGTTCCCAATAAAAAGGTAGCACTTGTGATAAGGCAGCCTAATGTTATCCTATAGGAGACGTAGACCTTACAGCAGGGAAAACACAATTTAATGTTTTTCACTATCAGGACATTTAAAATTTTAAAGTAAATATCCAACATTTTAAATGCAATGCAACCTGCTCTTTGTGCTTCCTATGGCCTACCTTAGAAGTGTCATTCAATAAAAGGGGAATTTACGGCCTGGCAAAGGGGCTATATGGCCAAGTTAAATTAGCAGTTTAAAACTGCATTCAGGCTTCAATGGTTGGCCTGTGACATTTTTCAAGGGGCTACTTAAGAGGGCAGCACAATAAGTGCTAGGCCAACTGGTAGCATTTAATTTACAGGCCCTGTGTATATGGTATGCCACTTTACTAGGGAATTATAAGTAAATTAAATAGGCCAATCAGGTATAAGCCAATTTTACCATGTTTATTGAAGAGAGCACAAGCATGTTAGCATTGGTATGATGCAGAGTCTTAAAGCCAACACAAAGAAATTCAGCAAAATTAGAAGGGGTGAAAGAAAAATATTTGGGGTGACCCTGCAAAAAGGGCCAAGTCCCGCAAACTGCCTTTATGAGAAATAAAAACAGAAGCCTGAGCCAACTCAAGTCAATTCATCTTTATACACTTTTTTAAAAAAAAGTCATAAAAGGCAATACATTATAGTCACACACATAACAAAACACAGTTAAAAACAATCTTCATAATTAATTAATTACGATCCTCAGGGAGACATTTACTTACACTTGACAAAAAATTAGCCAAAACGATGTGGAAATAATAACTTCCATAAACTATATAAAGTACTAGCTACACCGACCAGCCCTACATGCGAGGGAAAGGCCAGTAGATCAGCTCTCCGTCGATTTCCTTCATCCAGCTGTCAAGAACAAACTCTATAATATACACCATGATTACCCAAAAGTTGAAGATAAAATAACACATATCTGCACTTCGACATTTCGAGATTTTTAAAAATTGTTTTCATATAAAGTAGGTAGAAAGATCTGTAGACTTTACACAAAAAAATAAAATATGGCAAGGTTTGAGCAGACAGCCCATCACAGGGACAGGCCAATACACAAACCCCCTGATGGTTAGAGCTTTCTGAAAAACAAAGAAGTCTCCAAACTGTACCAGCCCTGAAACTGAGCAAGAGCGATCTCTCCAACCGCCAGAGGGGTGGGGATAGATAAATCACCAGCATCTTAGGCATACTAAGCATGATATACTTCGTAACTGAACTTTTGTTGGACTCAGAACACAATCTGTGAAAATGACAAAGTTCGTTAAAGCTAGACTTAACAACTAACTAGGTGCATAAAACATGTCGGACAAACCTAGGTCGCAAAGTGATTCAGAGACATATTTTAACCAGGGCATAGGACGGTCTGTATCTAATTTGAGAAAGTCTAAAATAATATCTCTGCATAGGCTAGCCTCATCATTAGTCCAAACATTGATCCAGAGTAAAAGTGGCACCAGCTAACTTTTATCTGAAATAAATGATACATTTAGCTTTGAGTGGAAAATAAAATGGTAGTTAGTAGGAGGAAGATGTGATTCCCCTCTAACAGTAGGAAGGAAGGATTCAAATAGCCTCAAACCCCTGCAACAGGGAAAGACGCAGAAATACACTGCACTTTATATATTTTTAAATACTGTGGAACAGAAACCGGATCCATTAATTCAAGGCACTAACGTTTTTGCTGTTTCTAACTATTTGTCTTCCAGCAACCCATGTTTCTCCAAGAGCTTTATTTTCAGATGTGTAATAGCTCCTGTCTTTCCATATTTCTTTTATTAAAAATTAGAGGAGAAATTGCGGTTGGTTAGGTAAGAGGAGACCCAATTTAGGACTGTTCTTCCACAGCCCATGAATTGTTCAAGAGGCCAAAGGAGGTCCTGATGGCCCTAACATTTCATTTCTAAAGAGTATCTAAAGAACTACTTTGCATTTCATTAGAACGTTTTGTGTGGGTAATAGGAATGTAAACATGTCTTTTGATTGGTACAGCATAGGTGTTGGATCAGCTGTGGAATTCTATCTTTGACACCTCTGATTGCAGTGAAACTTAACTCAATCGAATATGCATTAACTGCAGAGCACTGAAACTGCTTTACTGTGCTGCCTTTCTGGATACTTCTTGCTTTAGGCTAAAATCATTTAGAAAATAGCAACATGGATTTTCTGCAGTACGTCTGTCGTATCTTTCCTATGTTGTGGACGTTCGAGTGGCTGCCCAATTTTTTTTACAAATTGAAGAGAGCATTCTCCCAGCATGCACTTTTTAATCAATCTGTGTATCAGCCTTTCTATAAAGATCTTCAATCTATAAGACTTTGCACTGCATTGAACAGGTTTGTTATACAAGTGGATGACCACATTTCCCCTCTATTGATTCGCTGTGTAAGATGACACTATCCTTTCTTGCAGCTGGTTTTGTAATTTATTTTTTCCTTTCAAGTGACAGCACGGCCCCCTTCAGATTTATTTTTTTCTCCTCCTTCTCATTCGTTGAATGTTGGATTCTGGACTGTAATATACATGGCTTCAGTTCTTTATTTCGCGTTGGTAAATGGAAAATCAATGTGACTGGTTGGATGTAATCACAGCATATTTTATTAAACTGCCTATTGATCCAACATTCAGCTGCACCAGTAGGCACACCATGTTTCGCCTGTCTTGAAATTGTCCTCTTAAATCTCAGTCAAAACTCTTTCTGTTTTCCTTTGAGCTGCTTTTGGAAATGGAAATGTTACAGCAAAAATTACACTTTTGTAGAGGCAAGCAGTGAAAAAGTGCAGCCAGGGGAAGTCTGCAGAACTCCTAAGGAGTATTTTCATATTTGTAGTTCACAGCATGTAATTATTTTAGATTGTGTCGACCTGACTGCATTAAAAAAAGAAGGCTCTTGTCAAGCATAATAATGAATATAGAAGTTATTAATGTGCCACATGTTATTAAAAGTTACGAGAAAAGTAGTCATCTGGCTTCATGCCATTAAACTTATGTCATTTCACCCCAATATTTTACATGTTATGTAGTTCGGCAGCCTTAGTGGGCTATTAATCAAGCAAGCCTGGTATTCATTCGTACATTTACTCAGTTTAACAACAGTTTTAATGAAAGACCAAGGGTTCTATTATATAATGGTCTTCGGGCGGAAGCATTATTCGTGCAACCAGAATTTCTGCACTGGGTGGCATCGGGCTATTTATACTTGGTACCAGCAGAGTGAGTTCAATGAATTATAAAGCTTAACTGACCACTTGAATAAGTTGGAATTTTCTAAGATGTATGGCTGTTTCTTGCCTGGATTTCATTCCCATCCAGAGACTACCTCAGAGAGTACATTGGCCACATCTCCGGGCAGTGTCAATGGTTGACTTACAACTCTATACTCCCCCCCCCTGCTATCCTGCCTCATCAAACAATCACTAAGGTAGGAAGCACCTGGGATATAAGAAACCTATTTTGTATATGTTTTCATGGGCCCTGGTTGGTGCAAGTGGAGTTACACGAGTGGGCCACTGAAGCGAGTGCCAACACCAGTAGCCTACGGGGTCAGTAGAATAGTGTGGGTTGTTGGTCCTGGGTCAAGGCAAGTATACTTCCACTTTTCTTTAAACATGAAGCTCCCCTAGGAATACCAGTAAGATTTCTGCACCCGGGGCAACTGCCCCTCTGCCAACCCCCCACCCCCCCACGGTACGCCACTTACCCAAGCCACAGGCCCTGTAATCCCCAGTTTATGTGTTACTTGACTCTCCAAACCCTGAACTCTGGCACCTTGCACTGCTTTGTCTACAGCTATCACCAGCATAGAATATCACTGCATGTGCCATTGTGAATCAAAAGAAGGAGGGCACAGGTGGAGAGCCATACTGGCACTGGTGCTACCGACACTGAGATACTACGGATACATTGGATTAGTAGTGTTGTTCCACAATCATCCCCAATTTGTAAACTGCCAATATGAAAAGCGCTGTTCGCAGACTAACCTGACCCAACAATGGTATTTTACATACTGAGGGGAAAGTAGAAACTGGCTGAACCGTGGTGCACTGCACACTGGGAGAAACTAACAGATGACTTTGCATTGATTCTTCAGATAGTGCATGGAAAGTTGATAGAGAAATGCCGTGGAGCTGGACCGATTTCCAGTTTCAACTGATATGCAGTACACCATTACTGTACAGGTTTACAGATATTCCTCCAGTATGCAAAGCACCTTCCTGAAGCAGAATTACCTGGTCTAGTATTATTTTTACATCTTGAGGCAAGCGGTGTCGCTCACTCACCAATGGTGCACTATGTGATAGAGAAAAATTTAGAAACTGACACCGTGGGGGCGTGGCTAACGCGTCACGCGAGATGGCGGCGTGAACCGTGAGCTCCGGCGCCGGCCGCTTCTGTGAGGCGAATTTCGGCGGTGTCTGAGCGCGGAAAACCGTTACAGACATAGTACCAGCATCCAGGATGTGAGGTGAGCCCAGCCCCCTCACTAAATAAAATTTTCGGGCATTATTAGCGAACTTGCTCGTTTCGGACGGACGATTTGGTTCCGGCCGCCATTTTGTTTATTTGGAGTAAACGGAGCGCATTCTGCCTTACCAATGTTTCCACCTTTTTGAGCTGGCAATCTCTCCATGGGCATCCTTTCCTCATTCCTTTCAACATGCGGTGAGTGTTTCATGCTGTGGACTCCCCGTTAGAAGCCCGTTTCTGGCCAGAATGTTACCATAATTATCTACCTCACACCAGCCACCATTTTGTGCCTGCTTTTCCTTCTTGGCTTACAAATTGTGCATTCTGCTGCCACTGGCCATGCTTTTGGAGCCCCTTATTGCAACGTTTCTGCTAAGCCAGCTTAACTGCTTTCTGCTTTTTGTGAATGACTTATTTTGATGCCCTTTATATGCTTTTGAGACTACTGCATTGTGCCCTGACCGTCTACACTTGAATATCGCCTGCTGCTACTATTTCATCATGTTCAGGAATATATATATATTTTTTCTTAGATTGACTGAGAGGGTTTTTCAGCTTTTCTGTTACCTCTTCTAATTTGTGCATCAGTTATATCACATTTTTGAATGGTGCTGAGCTATCTATTGTTTCGTCTAGATCATCCACCTCCTTTCCCAACTGTTCACTGGCAGTGTATATGGGGAGGCTTCGCACCCTGAAGATATCTGCAATTAAAAAATTGCATCTTGGTTCAGATTCCGACTCCCCTTCTCAGGACATGGAGGAGGCTGCGGTGTCAAAATCTGAGGTCTCTCATGGTGCTATTCCTAAGTCTCAGAAGGACAGGAAAACTTCTTCCATTGTGGCTTCCTCCAAGCGCCTTAAAAAGGATCCCCCGTCACCTGGAAGTGTAGCTTCTTCCTCAGCCATGGATATCATTCTAGAAGAACTGCAAGCTCTCAAACCTTTTATGGAAGCAACTACCAACAATATGCAGGCTATGGAAGATAAATGGCCTCTTTAGACTCTCGTGTACATCTTCTACAGCAATCAACAGACTCTCTTCACTCTTCCTGCTCTCGCATCCCTGTACTGGAAGCTGAGGTTCTTTTACTTAAAAAGCATACAGAGGATTTGGAAACAGAAATCGCAGGAATAACCTTCGCTTGTATGGTCTTCCTGAACTCACAGAAGGGTCCAATCCTACTGTCTTCTTTCCATCTTTTCTTTCAAAGATCTAGGATGCTCCTGCTTTAGCCTCTATCAACATTCAAAGGGCTCATCGTCTTGGTCCTAGAGTCTCTAACAAACCTTGAGGAGTCATCATGCTGTTCCTTCAATATACAGACCTTTTACAGGTCCTCTCTGCCGCCAAACTCAAAAAGCAAATTGGATGGGACAGTTACCGTCTTTACTTATCTCAAGATGTCTCCAAGGCAACCGCGGACAGGAGGAAGAGGTTCTTGGACTTGCGCCCGCAGCTCAGAGCCCTCAATGCTCGTTACGGACTTCTTCATCCTTGTCTTTTCAAAGTTAAGTACAAGGACAAAACTACCACTTATGAAGATCCTGCCGTCCTTTAAGCATTCCTTCGCCAACATGCTCCTGATGTCATGGATGTCTCCAGACCTGGCTGATGTTCCTAAAGTCTCTTCTTTGATGATGTTGCTCTTTATTTGTAGTCTCTAGCACTGTTGTCATTTTATCGTCGTGTATTTACCTCTTTCATTTCTTTGCACATTTTTTCTTTTCTCCTCCGTACATGTATTTACCTTCCTTCTTTTCTTGTATTTGCAGGTACCTCCCTTTCGTTGCCGTTGTATCCACTGTCTCGTACACTGCTTTTATGGATCTGTGATATTTGCGGTTTGGCATCCGCTCCCGGTGTTGTCGCCGTCTTCTTCAGGCGCTCCCACCCCCGTTCTCATTTGTGTTTCTTCGTTTTCGTAAGTGTGTATTTCAGTCGTTCGTTCTGGACTTGTACTGTCTTCTTCTTGATCTGTTTTCGATCTATCTTCCCTCCTTCTTTTTTTTATCTTACCTTTTCCCTGGTCTCTCCCTTTCTCCTCTTTTCTCTCTTCTCGGATTCAGTATTATCTCTATAGCGTTTTTTTCTTCCTTTTCATTACTTCTTTTTCCTTCCTTTCTTTTCTCTTCTTTCATCCATTTCTCCTCATCACTATGTTTGCACTTTTCTCAATTTTCTCAGTTTATTTTTATGCATTAATAAGCATGTTGCTGTTAGTTATTTTTCTTTGCTGTTCCATTCCGTGTAACGACATGGAACGTTAAGGGATTAAATAATCCCATTAAAAGGCAAAGGGTTCTATCACATTTAGCAAGACTTAAGACTGATGTTGCCCTCCTTCAGGAGACTCATCTCTCTGAGGCAGATGCTCTGAAGCTCAAGCGTTGTTGGGTGGGTCATGTTAATTGCTCTCCCACGGTAACCAGGAAGAATGGTGTTGTGATTTTGTTGCATAAAAAGTTAAATGTCTCTTCAATTTCTCATGAATGTGATGTTGATGGTCGTTGGGTTATTGTTACACTGGGTGCCTAGCTACTAACTATAGTCCCATTCACAACTTTCATTGGGGTTGGAATGGTGGATATAGTGATAGAAAAAGAGAATTGCTCTTTTTTTTGGTGTCCCCTCACTCACCAGGGTTGCCCCACGGTGACATGCTTCATCATAGGGGCCATCCCAATCCGCTACGGACTGGGGCGTGCTGCGACTGACGAATTACGTAGGAGCACTTATAATTTGACTATGTGTGGTGCGGGTGTAGTGATGGAGTGGTATATGTGAAATGGTTAAAAATACCTGCCTAGTAAGCTTTAAATAGTTGATTCTTGCTCCCAGGTGGTAACGTTAAAAACGGGGTGGAACTATTAGGATACCCAAAAGCATTGTATTTAGGTGTACCTATCAACTCCTGTCAACATGTTTCGTGCATCCCCCAAGCACTTCCTCAGGACTACACAGGGACCAGCCCTGTGTTCGCCACTCCTAAAAGACGCTATAATGAGCTAGTTAGTGAAAAATGCTGCAATCAAAATTAATGCATGCATATAGTACCTACGTAATCAATTGAATCACGTGGTTCCTGTAAAACAAAGAACAACTTAAATAGTCAAGGGGTATAACCCCCAAAAATATGCACACATAAATCACATATGTAGAACAACACGAGAAGAATAAGTGATTCCATTTCCCGTGGTCCTAAACAGGACGTTTTTATATATAAAAACGTGGTTGTTTTCATGCACAAAACGTGGTTGTTTTCATGCATAAAAAACGTGGTTGGCACCTTGCAGTGTGAGACAGGCACTCATCTTGCTTACGCACTCATACATTTTTTACATACATTTGGTGGGGCCTAACTGCGCCCCATGGACTCGGAGGGGTTCAGTATCCCAGCAATCTAGAAAAGTGGAGGTAAAGGTGGATATTTTATCTGTTTGTCTCATTGTTCGGAGACCTACGAGACCGTGTGTCACGGGCTTGTAGATCGACACACAGGCGGGATTGAAAAAGGCACTACGTCTGCCACATACTCATATCACTTACTTGCTAACAGGATACCTCCCTCATTCAGCACCTAGTCGCGCCTCTCCGGTCCGAATGTTGTTTGACCGGGAGCGCCGGGTTTGTTTTAAACTCCCTGCTCGCCTCGCACTTCCGCATTGTACTCTGTTTGGAACTAGAGCGCGCCGGGAAACTGCGCGATCGGTAGTTGGCGGCCATCTTAGATGTATTTGATCAGTTTTAACAGTTTTAACAGCAAATAATTCCAGAAGGAGTTGACCATTGCTGTATTTACATAATTTATAGCAATCTACAGTTATTCGATGTTTTTATCAGTCAGTTGCTTAAAAAATGTAGAAAATGTTATACATTGTCAGGATTCATGGGTAATATGTACAAATATATCCAAAAACTATCCAGTAAGTGGGTCATGGGTTCTGTTCCTTTTAATTTTCTTAAAATCCTAGTTTTGGACGGCATATTGATGGGATCAGTGTCTAGCTCATTAGGTTAGATAGCCTTTTTAGTTCGGTCACATGAATTGTCCCCAAGGGATTTCATCATTCAAGCCCACAATATGAGAACGGAGTTTAAAAACCCAACGTTGTTCTTTCTCAAGAAGTTTTTTCTCCATGTCAGTGTGTGGCTGTTGTGTTTCAAGGACCACCCAACGCATATAATTTGGGGTGTGTCCTTTCTCCAGGAAATGTGTAGTCATTTTAGTGTTGGAGTGTTTGCACCTAAAATTACTACGGTGTTCAACCATCCGTGTATTGACCTTCCTGGTGGTCATACCTATGTAGTGTAGATCACATGTACAGGTGATCATATAGACCACCCATGTTGTATTGCAATTGGAGAAAGCCCTCAAATCCCAGGTCAAGCCATTGTTACATGTGACTTGTTTTGTTGCACTGGTTAGATGACAAACACTACAATTTGAACACGGGTAGTGTCCTATTGGTAGAGGGTGTAGGCGACGCATTGGGCCTTCTATGCCTTTGGGGCGTGTGTGGACTAACAAGTCCTTCAAGTTTTTACCTTTACGGTGGCTGAACATAGGCTGGGTCAGTTTTAGACCACCACTATTAAGTGTCCTCCAATGTTTCTTGACAATTTTTGTCACTTTTTCTGAAGCCACATTGTAAGTGGTAACACAAATCGGCCTCCTGTCAAAGTCATTTTTGGGGTCAGCTCTAGGCTTTGATTCTTAAAGGGCGTCTCTGTTGTTATTTGACGCTCTCTTTTTTGCTTTTGACACAATCTTGTGTGTATACTGTCTCTGTAGTAGTTTTGTACTCAATTCTTTGGCTTGTGTCTCATAATCCCGTTTCTCTGAGCAGTTTCGCCTTAGGCGTAAAAACTGCCCGAAGGGTAAATTCTCCCGTAACTGCCGTGGGTGGAAACTGTCAAAATTCAACAAACAATTTCTGGCCGTGGGTTTGAAATGTGTAGTGGTGGTCAATTTCCCACCTTCTGCTATTATATTTAGGTCTAAGAAGACCAGTTTTTCTCTACTCATTGTGGAGGTAAACTTCAGAAAGGGGTCTTGTAAATTTAACCAGGTAAGGAATAGGTTGGCTTCCATCTCATTCCCATTCCAGATGAGGAGGACGTCATCAATGTAACGCCTCCACATCTGGATATGTGTTGAGTGTGGGTTGTTGGGAATTAGAATTCTCTTTTTTTCAAGTTGGTGGACGTACAACCCAGCCACACTCAGCGCAAATGTACTTCCCATGCTGGTACCATGGGTTTGCCTATACAGAGTGTGTTGAAATAGGAAAAAGTTTTCAGTCAAGGCTAAGCGGCAGCATTCCAAGACGACATGTCTGGGTGTCTTATATTGCCACTCACTTTCAAACAGAATTTCCTCCAGGATTTCTAGGGTCTCCTTATGGGGCAAGCTGGTGTAAAGACTCTCCACATCGAGTCCGACTAATATCTGTGTGGTGGGGTCAAAATCCAGGTCTTTGATTAGGCATAGCACTGCTTTGGTGTCTTGTAAGTATGTTTCAGTTTGTTGCACTAGAGGTCGCAGGAAGGCATCTGCAAACTTAGACAGGGGCTCCAGGATCGACCCAATCCCTGAGACGATTGGCCTCCCTGGTGTATCCTCTATTCTCTTGTGGATCTTTGGGATTGTATAGAAGTATGGTGTTCTTGGGTGTTTGTTTTCCAGAAAATCAGCTTCTTTTTTAGAAAGCCAGTCGTTTATTAAGCATTCTTCCACCATCCTCGCAATTTCAATTCTCAGACGTTCCGTAGGGTCCACAGTTAGGATCTCATAATTCCGCTGGTCTGCCAAAAGTCTGAGACACTCGGAATCGTAGTCTTTTGAGTTCTGCACCACCATTGCTCCGCCCTTATCAGCCGGTTTGATTGTAATATTTGTATCATTTGACAGTTCTTGTATTGCCTCCTTTTCGGATCTGCTGGTATTGTAAAAAGTTCTCAATGACCCAGTATCCAACTCCATCACATCCTTTAGAATAGCTTTCTCGAAGGCTAGAAGTTCCACTGGCAGACATGCTGCTGGGGGGGTGAAAGTGGATTTATTCTTTAGCCCTGTATCGTTCAAGGTTCCCACCGGTTGTGGTTTATCCTTGAAATACACTTGTAACTTTATACTGCGAGTGAACTCCTTCAGTTCACAGTATAACTTAAATTTATCCAAATTGGTTGTTGGGACAAAACCCAGACCCTTTTCTAACACATTAGTTTGGTCTTGGGTAAGGACTTTGTCTGATAGGTTAACTACCAGGCTCAGAGGTTGCTGGTTGATGGTTCGCTCACCGGACCCTGGCTCCTCGTGTGGGTCCTGCCTGTTTCCAATGGTTGTGCCCATTGAACCTGTTGGCCTCTTGTTTTTCCTCTTCCCGGCCTTTTGCCTCTCCCTAAAAAAGGCTGCTGTTGCATGCCTGATGCCTGGGTATTATCCCAGGAGAAAAAACTTCTTGAGAAAGAACAACGTTGGGTTTTTAAACTCCGTTCTCATTTTGTGGGCTTGAATGATGAAATCCCTTGGGGACAATTCACGTGACCGAACTAAAAAGGCTATCTAACCTAATGAGCTAGACACTGATTCCATCAATATGCCGTCCAAAACTATGATTTTAAGAAAATTAAAATGAACAGAACCCATGACCCACTTACTGGATAGTTTTTGGATATAGTTGTACATATTACCCATGAATCCTGACAATGTATAACATTTTCTACATTTTTTAAGCAACTGACTGATAAAAACATCGAATAACTGTAGATTGCTATAAATTATGTAAATACAGCAATGGTCAACTCCTTCTGGAATTATTTGCTGTTAAAACTGATCCAATACATCTAAGATGGCCCCCAACTACCGATCGCGCAGTTTCCGGGCGCGCTCTAGTTCCAAACAGAGTACAATGCGGAAGTGCGAGGCGAGCAGGGAGTTTAAAACAAACCCGGCGCTCCCGGTCAAACAACATTCGGACCGGAGAGGCGCGACTAGGTGCTGAATGAGGGAGGTATCCTGTTAGCAAGTAAGTGATATGAGTATGTGGCAGACGGAGTGCCTTTTTCAATCCCGCCTGTGTGTCGATCTACAAGCCCGTGACACACGGTCTCGTAGGTCTCCGAACAACGAGACAAGCAGATAAAATATCCGCCTTCACCTCCACTTTTCTAGATTGCTGGGATACTGAACCCCTCCAAGTCCATGGGGCGCAGTTAGGCCCCACCAAATGTATGTAAAAAATGTATGAGTGTGTAAGCAAGATGAGTGCCTGTCTCACACTGCAAGGTCCAACCACGTTTTTTATGCATGAAAACAACCACGTTTTGTGCATGAAAACAACCACGTTTTTTATATATAAAAACGTCCTGTTTAGGACCACGGGAAATGGAATCACTTATTCTTCTCGTGTTGTTCTACATATGTGATTTATGTGTGCATATTTTTGGGGGTTATACCCCTTGACTATTTAAGTTGTTCTGTTTTACAGGAACCACGTGATTCAATTGATTACGTAGGTACTATATGCATGCATTAATTTTGATTGCAGCATTTTTCACTAACTAGCTCATTATAGCGTCTTTTAGGAGTGGCGAACACAGGGCTGGTCCCTGTGTAGTCCTGAGGAAGTGCTTGGGGGATGCACGAAACATGTTGACAGGAGTTGATAGGTACACCTAAATACATTGCTTTTGGGTATCCTAATAGTTCCACCCCGTTTTTAACGTTACCACCTGGGAGCAAGAATAAACTATTTAAAGCTTACTAGGCAGGTATTTTTAACCATTTCACATATACCACTCCATCACTACACCCGCACCACACATAGTTAAATTATAAGTGCTCCTACGTAATTCGTCAGTCGCAGCACGCCCCAGTCCGTAGCAGACTGGGATGGCCCCTATGATGAAGCATGTCACCGTGGGGCAACCCTGGTGAGTGAGGGGACACCAAGAAAAAGAGCAATTCTCTTTTTCTATCACTATATCCACCATTCCAACCCCAATGAAAGTTGTGAATGGGACTATAGTTAGTAGCTAGGCTCTTGATTTCTGTTCCCCAGAGATCTTTTGTGACTAAGGTATTTTAGAGGGTGAGCCTATGCCCTTTCTTCCCTCTACCTCCCTTCCTTCTGTGTTATTGTTACACTGCTCATAGACAATATTCCTCTCACCCTTTTTAATGTGTATGCTCCTACTGGGATCGACAGGTCCTTTTGGCCCTCTATTTCTACTAAGTTGTCCTCCCTCTCTGGGGATTACATACTTCTCGAGGGGATTGCAATCAGGTTGTTGACCCCTTCCTTGATCGACATTCAAAAGTCAAATTTGTCTCCTCTAGGATGCACACTCAATTTGTAAATACTTTTCAAAACAATGCTTTGGTAGATATTTGGAGATTGTGTAATCCTGACCTTAGAGAGTACAGTTTTTTCTCCCCTCCTCATCAATCCCAGTCCCGCATTGACCATATCTTCCTTAGTAAATCCCTGTCCCAACACGCTATTCGCTCTGAAATTGGCTCCATTCTGCTCTCCGACCATGCTCTGGTTTTTGTGGACCTTGACCTACTCCCATTTTCTCCCCACTCTGGCAGTTGGCGCTTTAACAATGCTCTGCTTTTGGTACCCACTTTTTGTTCTGAATTTAATGCCTTTGCCACTGAATTTTTCCTACTAAATCATACCCCTGATTCCCCTTTTGTTATGGTTTGGGACTCTTTTAAATCAGCCTCTAGAGGTTTTATTATGAATTTTGTGGCTCGACGGAAGAAACTCCGAGAGGCCAAGTCAGAGAAAATTTAGAACTTGCCTATTACACTTCTAAATCTGAGACTTCCCTTAAGGCTTTTATTGATGCAAAAATCTCATTTAACAAATTCACAACCGACGCAGCCTCTAATCTCTTGCTAAAATGTAACTCCCGATATTATGGAGGTAAGAATAAAATGGGGAAACTTCTGGCCAATTACTTAAAAATAAGAAAGGAACGTACAAAGATTGAATCCATTAAGACTTCTTCTGGAGAATCTACATTTAAAGATAAAGACATCCTTACTGAGTTTGTCAAATTTTACGACAATCTCTATACTCCCGAACAGGTCCCGGAGTCTGCAGATCTTCTTTCTTACTTTCATTCTCTCCCCTCTCCTCCGGTTCCTCATGTTGATTTTCATTCCCTGGAACGGGACATTTCTCTCTCTGAAATTTCCCATGCTGTTTCCAAATTACGCCAGGGTAAGTCTCCAGGCCCTGACGGTTTCACTATCGAATTTTATAGCCACTTCGCCTCTCTCCTTCTTCCCAAACTTTTACTCCTATTTCAGTCCTTCCTTGGAGCGGGTTCTTCAAGCGGTTCTTTTCAACAGGCTTTAATTTGTTTGATCCCCAAAGAGGATAAGGACCACTCTTTATGCAAGAATTATAGACCAATATCCCTGGTCAATACTGATTATAAAATCCTAGCTAAGATATTAGCATTACGCATGGATCCCCTTTTACCGGATCTAGTTGGTCCTGAACAATCAGGTTTTGTCAAGGGACAATTCTCGTGTCTTCCTTAACATACTTAGCAAGGCTTTCTCTCTGGCTCTCCCTTTTGCGGCTATCTCTTTAGCCGCGGAGAAAGCCTTTGATAGGCTTGGGTGGGATTTTATGTTTCAGGCTTTGCGTTGGATCGGTATCCCTTCCAAATTTATCTCTATTGTTTCTTTACTTTATTCCGACCCTCAGGCTTCCATTTTTGTCAACGGGATGTCCTCGGAAATATTTCTCTTTACATACTGGAGTTCAACAGGGTTGCCCTTTATCCCCCTTGCTTTTTGTTTTTGCTTTGGAGCCTTTCCTTACTAAAATCCGTCTGGATGACAGTATTTCCGGTTTCCAATTTGGTTCTCGACAGGTTAAACTCTCGGTTTATGCTGACGATATTCTTTTATATTGCTCTGATCCTGCTTCCTCTATTCCCTCCTTTCCTCAGCAGGTCTCTTCCTTCTCTGCGGTTTCTGGTTATCGCTTAAACGCCGATAAGTGTGAAATTTTGCCTTTAAATTCTCTGTGCCAGAAACATCTTTTTTCTCAAACGGGCTTCTCATGGCAACCATCTAAAATCACATATCTGGGTGTTTGGTTTGCTCCTCTCTTATCTGATACTCTCAAACTAAACTTCGATTATATTTCCAAGAAAATGGACACGGCTATCGCACGTTGGAACCCACTCTTTCTGTCCTGGTGGGGTCGGCTCAACTCTATAAAGATGATGTTATCCCCCCTTCTTCTTTACACTATTTCCATGCTTCCTTTGCACATTCCAATTTCTTTCTTCAAAAAAATTGATTCTTTATTACTGAAATTTTTGTGGAACGGTAAGCGCCCTCGGATAGCTCTTGCCTCCTTACGTAAGGACAAGGCTCATTCTGGAGTACGCTTTCCTGACTTTAGAGAGTATCATCGAGCCTTCTCTTTCAAATAATCAACCCGCTGGTTTTCTTCTGACCTTCCTTATTATCCTCCTGTCTGGTTGAGTATGGAATCTTCCTTTATTTCCCCTTTTACCTTTCGCGAATTCTTGTCCTTTACATCTTCTTCTGCTCGCCTTCGTTCGCCTGTTATTTCTCACTCTCGTAATCTCCTTCTACCCTACTTATCTTCATCTTACCCCTCCCTCCTTTCCATCCATGAACAACCGATCTGGAACAATTCACTTCTCAAAATTTGCAATCGCACCATCTTTTGGAAGACCTGGTACTCTCGAGGAATATGCTGGATCTCTCAATTGGTTTCTAATGATACTGCTCTCTCCTTCCATGACCTTCAATCCTCTTTCTCACTGCCCTCTTCGGCTCGGCCACAATACACTGCTCTTTACCCAGTTCTGATCTTACATCTTCGCTCCTTACCATCTTTCAATGATGTTCCTTTTGAGCGTAAACCCACTTCTTTATTATTGGAGGCCTCTCCTTCTGCCTCTGCTCTGTATAACTCTTTCCGTTATACCAATGATAGACTAAAGTCTAGAATCGAGACTGCTTGGGAATCGGATCTTTCTCAGGATTGGCCGGTACTTTTTTGGGATAAAATTTGGACTAAACTTCATAAGACCTCTAGAGCTGCTAATACTACCCAAACTTTATATTTCATTTATAACAGAACTTTATTTACCCCACTTGCTCTATCCCGTTTTTCATCAGATACTCCCTCTACTTGTTGGTCATGCTCCTGTCCCTCTGCAGATCTCAAACACATGCTGTTTGATTGTCCTCCTATTTCCCAGTTCTGGCAGCTAGTTTGGAAACAAATACAAAAGATTTTCCAGTTTCAGGTTTCCTTTTCCCCCTCTCAAGTTTTTCTAGGCTCCCTTTCACCGGAACTTCCTCAATCCCCCCATCACTACCTATTACTTGACCTTTTAATAGCTGTGGCTTTCCATACCATTACTTTTAACTGGAAGCATGCTGCAAGTATCTCCTACCAATCTTGGTGGAATGCGGTCTGCTTTCATCATCGTCTAGATACCAATTATGTGTCCCCCATCTCCCTGGCAATTAAACGTGACCTGATTTGGCTTCCTTTGGTAACATATCTTTCTTCCTCTGCTCCTGTACATGCCTCTCCAGATTCTAGCACAGTTGAAGTACGCAAACCCCCATGATTTTCTTATTGCCTTATTGCGGTAATTTTAAAGTTTCATTATACTGTACTGTAACTTTCATTCGTATTCATATGATATGTTCATGATTCCTCATGCTTGTTATGCTTGCCTTTCATGAGAATTTTAAATGTATTGCTTATTTCATTTATGTATTTATTGTAATTACTACTTCCCCCTTTCCCTCCCTCCCCTCCCCTTCTTTATTTCTTCAATAAAATCAAACTAAAAAAGAAACTGACACCCTAATATTATTTTACATTACAAGGCAAAAGGATGATAAAGGCAAAGTTGACAGATTCCCTCCAAGTTGTGATGCACGTGTGTCCTCTCTTTCTGGCTCTTGGCTTGAACCCAGCAGTGAGCAGAAAACCTGGTAACATTAGTGGTACACCAATGCTGGTTCACTCTAGCCATAAGGTTTCTTCATCAGCGCAGTCAGTTCTGCAGATAACCGTGTGGGTTCTTACACCAGTGACTCATCAGTGCCGCAGAGCTCTGTCCTTGTCTTCTTGTCTGTGCCAAAAGATTGTCTCATTATGAGCTTCAGTAGTGTTTTGACAGTGCCATGCACTGCAGCAGTCCGGATTGCCGCACAACAGTGTCCTGTTATTAATGTTGAAGACAAGTACTATGTGCTTTATCCTGGTAGTTGCATCTCAAATGACATAACTGATTACATAACTGACAAGGTCACATATGACATCAACAATGACATCATCACTGTATGAACAATTATGATGAGTTATGC
This sequence comes from Lissotriton vulgaris, assembly GCF_964263255.1. Taxonomy (NCBI): domain Eukaryota; kingdom Metazoa; phylum Chordata; class Amphibia; order Caudata; family Salamandridae; genus Lissotriton; species Lissotriton vulgaris. Next base: position 1,044,027,796 of record NC_141697.1, on the reverse strand, counting down.
AAGGCGTGTGCCCGCCAAACAAGCATAATAAAGATTGCGCTGTGTACTTCAAAAAGGATAAAATTACTCAACACTCTGTACAATTAATACCAGTGAGAAGGCTTTGGGCACTACACAAAGGGCGGAAAGAAGCTCAGAGTGTGATTGAAAGATGTGCAAGTATAGAGAATATATAATCACAAGATGATCCACACCGACACTTAAGATTTTCCAGTGCCATCTTAGGGTTTCAACCATTGGCAAAGTCAATTGTAGCAACCAACAAGCATTGGCAAAGAGAACCCACTTGGTTTTGATAATGCTTGATATAATTTGAGGTTTAAATTACTGCAACTTACTTTTCCTTTGAATAAAATGCAAGTTAAATAAGACAAGATAAATAACTGTTTTCTAATTAATCATTTTCCAATGTTTTTGCAGCTGTAATATAATATTTGTCAATCTCTGTCGTAATAAGTGTTAAATATTTTATTTTACAACATTTTCTTTGTAATAAATACTTTTTACTCTATGCATACAGTAGGACAACCATAGCTAACACTGGGGTCCACTGTTTATATCAGTGTTGTGACCTAAATGTTCTTGTTTTTTTAAGTTAAAAGATCAGTCATTGTTTTGTCTTTATGCTTGATATTTTCATTAGTATTCAACTTGCACAAGGCTAAATGAAGTAATAAAACTGACAGAAAATGTATGTGTGTGAACAATAGAGCCCTTTTGCCAGACAGCATGCTTATCATTATGGAAAAAAACGATGGCAGCTGTTCAACACAGCATACTCTCTTGCTGTAGAATGTAAATATCACAGTGACAAAAAGTAGATGCTACATTGACAAACGTCGAATTGCACCACAGATTAAAGCCACTACGATGCCTCAGACTGAGGCCATTGCAGTTTGAATCATGGCTTCCACCGCGCCATCAAGATGACTCACACCTGAAGTGAAATCCCAAACCTCCATTAGTGGTGGTAGAAAAGTACTTCGATTCACCTTCATTTGGAAATGCTAGGCACATGACTGAATAAAGGCCAAATAATGGAAAAGCAGCATACAATCAGAAAGAACTACAATAGTGACATCTTGCAAAATCAGGTGACATTTTAGCCGTAGTGCCTGGACATAACTATCCAAAAATACTTGAGGAGTGCCTCTCTCTCCTTCTCCTGTAGGAAAACATTTTAAATTATACTCAGAATTGTGCGTGCCTTTCCTCCACCTGTTCCTTGTATTCTTGCACCATTTTTGAGACATGCTCTGTCATCCTGTGCCAACGGTATTGACATTCTGTTCAAAGAAATACAATAAATGTATGAGTAAATATGAGGTCCCATGTGTTGGTGAGAAAATGATAAGAGGTCACTCTAATACTTTCATGGGAGTTAACGAATGGTCCATGGCTGACTCGAAACTAGGTTTGCGACAAGAATCTATATAAAAACGTCATTTAATTTTCCCTCTGCATGTCCCTCGAAACCCCCCCTTTCCCTGCCCCACCCACCATTGTTACCTACACGGACCGCAGCTGGTAAAAATCATCCACCACACCTTTAAGCTCCTTCATGTTGAGAGCCCCTGTCTTTTCCGAAAACAAAAACATTTCAAGCAAACAGAATCATCCCTGCTGGTCAGTAAACATGCATTACAGCCCTGACAGTGACACTCCAAGATAATGACATATCACTTTCCCAGAACCAGAGGACAGTACCAAGATAACAATCGACAACTTCCAATTCCATTTGGTTATCTTGATTAAAGCACCATGATTCATGCTCACTACTTAAGTGATCAAGCCCCCTAATGTTTCTCCCATCTGCTGCTTTCCTCCTGTAAAAAGCTGACTGTTCCTCACCCATGTGCCCCTGAAATGTGTATTTTGTGCTCATATCCACTTCTGAAGGCCCCGGTCCCGCCAGTCGTGCATGATAATCCTAAAGAAAAATGCGAAGAACTGGCTTACTTCTTCCATTCAAAAATAGAGAAGATTTTGTCTTCCCTGCCCGCGACCCCTCAAATCCCTGAGTTGGCTGTTAGTCCAGCAGGATGTTCGGCTGAGCTAGCCTCCTTTGGCCCTTTCTCGGAAGAGGAGGTTATAAAAGTTCTGACAGAGATGAAGAGTGGTTCTCCGAGTGACCCAGTGCCCATGAAATACCTCAAGCTTGTGGCAACCACTCTGTCAACTCCGCTGACTGACCTTATTAATCTTTCACTCTCTCATGGCACAGTGCCCCAGAGATGGAAAAAGGCAGTGGTAAAAGCCTTATTGAAAAAACCAGGATTGGATCCTTCCAACTTGACCAACTTCAGGCCAATTTCACTTCTGCCTGGGTTTTCAAAAGTTGCAGAGAAGTTGGTCAACCGTCAGCTTTCTTATTATCTTGAGTCCAACCACCTGTTGGGAGACTCCCAGACTGGTTTCCGCCCGGCCAGGGAACGGACACAGCCCTACTGGCAGTAGTGGAGGAAGCAAGGAGCACTCTTGATACAGGAGGGTCAGTGGCAGTGATCCTCCTGGACTTGAGTGCTGCCTTTGACACCGTGAGTCATCAGGTGCTCCTCCAACGTCTGTCAGAGGTAGGTGTCGCAGGGACGGCTCTGAAATGGTTGGAATCCTTCCTCTCCAACCGTTTCTACCAAGTCTGGGAAGGGGCAGAGCAGTCAACCCTATTTCCTCTTCAATGTGGAGTCCCGCAGGGCTCATCGTTGAGCCCTACCCTATTTAACATATACATGACTCCACTTGAAAGAGTGGTCGCCCCTTCAGGAGTGAAGATCATCAGCTACGCTGATGATACTCAGCTGGTGGTGGGCCTCACTCAGTTGGCGGAACAACCTGAAGTCTTACACGACTGCCTTGCTAATGTCTATCGCTGGATGTCTCACTCTGCCTTAAAGCTTAATGGAGGAAAAACCGAGCTGATGCTCCTGGGTAACTCCAGCCCCTCCACCATTGCCAGTTGCTGGCCCCGGTCTCTGGGCGACCCACCATCTCCCAAGAAGGAGATCAAGACCTTGGGAGTGTGGTTGGAGGAAGATCTGTCCTTCAGGACCCACGCCAGGAAGACCGCGGGGGTCTGTTTTGGTCTGCTGCGGTCAGCCCGCAAGGTGCTACCACTGCTTCCTGATTCAGCAAGGAAGCTCTTGTTGCGTGGTTTAATCCTGTCGAGGCTCGACTATGGGAACGCGGTGTTTCTCGGTGCTCCCGAAGCGACCTTCAAAACCCTCCAACAGGTTCAAAATGCAGCTGCGAGAGTGTTAATGGATGTCCCCAGAAGGCAGTCTGCTGCCCCGGCCCTTAAAACGCTTCACTGGCTCCCCGTGAAGGAGCGGGTGAAATTTAAAGCACTATGCACGGCCCATAAAATCTTGCATGGTAAGGGCCCCCCGATCCTTTGTAACATGGCCCGCCCTTATAAGCCCACACGTCTTTTGCGCTCAGATCAAAAACATCTTCTGCAGTCAGCGAGAGTAAGGAGAGCTCGCTCTGGGGGCAGGCGTTTCTCAGTGCAAGTGGCTACTCTGTGGAACTCTTTGCCCCTTAAGATTCGTTCAGAGCCCAAGATCCTACTGTTTAGGAAACTCTTGAAGACCTATTTGTTTCCACAGTAGTTATTGGGATTTGAGTCTCTCCTCTTGGTCTATTTCGCGCCGGGATGCCCCTGGGTAATCTGAGCGCGTTATACATTTTATATAATAATAATAATAATAATAATCCACTCCTTACTGGAACAGTGTAACCTCATGACCCTATGTACTTTCTTGCTAAGAGGTGACTAGATCGTTGTGAGCATGTTAAAAATTGTATACATAATAATGAATTAAATATCTGACATTGTGAATACCATTTGAAGGCAAGTAGCTTGCCTAAATGTTTACATCTGGCCAAACTGATTTTTGCTTTGATTTTGGGTTAGTGGTGCCTAACCACGTGAGAAACCAGAAGTGACTTCATTCACCTTAATGGGGCTAGGTTTTTAAGCTTCACTTGACTTGCAGTTATAGCACATTTGCAATGTGTGATTCTGCGGTGCTCATCAACAAAAGCATGGCAACCTACTGCAGTAACAAGCACATCCTTGCATCACCCTGCTGGAACAGGAGGCACCCATTCCCATCAACGGCAGCTCCAGGATTTTTTCATTTAGTAACTTTCCTTTGTTTGGTCACACCCTTAGTGCTGTATCCAAGCTCACCAGATAGATACTGCTTTCCAGGGCATGCTAACATGGCCTCACTTGTGGAAGACAACAAATAGGGATGTCAGCCTTAATATTATTTTTTACATTATTCTTTGGCTATGGTTATCAACTATTCTTCTATTTCATATCCGTATTCAAAGTCAAGGCACTTTATCGAGCCTTTTTCATGTAGATACTACCCCGGTAGAAGGCAGTGTTTTTTTTTTTTGCGAATCGCTATTTGGGAATCGTAAAATGCTATGTGCGTAGGATTTGCAATAAATTTAGCGATTCCTAAATATTCCTTAATTGCAAATCTCAAATTGCGATTCGCAATTAAGGAATACCTCCCCATTCATTCCTATGGGCCTAGAAGTCCATGGGAATGAATGGGAAGACATTCTCAATTTGCGATTAGCAATTAGCGAATCGCAAATTGAGAAAGCAATTTCAAGGGAGCAGGGGTGTCAAAAGGACACCCTGTTGCAACCCTGAAATAAGCATGTATGTGCTTCACATAGCACTTTGAAAAATGCAAAAAAGTGCAATTTTCAAAGAAATCGGAAATTAACACCAACTTGAAGTTGATGGTAATTTGCGATTCCTTAAGGCCAAATTGTACTTTTTTGGTGCTTCTTACAGTGCTTTTAAGGAATCTCAAAATTTGTGATTCCTTAACCACATGGCTGCTGCGGGGATTTTTGCGCTGTGCTGCAAATTGCTCTTTTGCTGCTGTCATGACGAGCTCAGCTCGTCATCAGCACACGACACCCGTGGGTGATGACGAGCTGAGCTCGTCATCAGCATCGAAAGGGTTAAATGCAATCGCAAAATAAGGAATCGCAAATTTTGTGATTCCTTATTTTGCACGTAGATTTGCCTCATACATACCATTTGGCAAAATTGCGATCGCAAACGCCAAAATTCGCAGAATTTCGGCGTTTGCGAATGCAATTCTGCTTGATACATATGGCCCAAAATCTTTTTTTTCAGATACAAACTCCATTTTTGCAGTCACAATAGCATTACAAAAAGATACAGATTCTGTATCTGGATGCAAAAGTTAAGGGGTCACCTTGTGATGCAATAGGCACTGCCCGCTTTCAAACAAATACAAAACAACGTTTTTCATTATAAATGCAGCACAGTTTCCTTTAAGGAAAAGAGAATGCATATGAAAAAAAGAAAAAGCTTTGTTTTAGAGCGATCACTGACATGGTTGTCTGCTGACCCCATCCCTGTTATGGCCCTCAATCATAGTAACTTGCAATATGCAATCTGCCTTATTAATAATTAAGAGGTAAGTTGGATTGCGACCAACTACTATTTGGAAGTTGATGAACAGACCTATTAGTACAAAGGTCAGTTTGTAAAGTTCTTTCGTGGTCACAAAAATACTGGATGCAATTTGCGAAGTCATGCCATTTTCAGTCACAAGGTCCCCATCTCTTCCCTCCCACTTGCCTCCCACATACTAAGAGTTATTTGGTCGCCGTCAAGAGTCCCAGAGCTGTTCACATCCTCTAAATCTGCAGAGTCTCACAGGTGCATAAATCCACCACTCACATCCATGTTTAAAGTTGTTTCCCTCAGCACATTACCAGCATGTTCCATTATTAACCCATGCTCCTCACCCAAGCATCATGTTGTTCTCTGTAAACTTCGACAGATGTATCCCCACAATTTTTTCTTTCAGGCAGACTTGAAGCCCCTGTCCATGCACTACCTTCGATCTGGAATACATTCTACCACCCTTGGCGGGGTTGCAATCTCCTTCTCTTCTATCCCTGTAAAGTTGTGAAATCAGACGCCAACATTGTAGTCCGTCTCATGATTCCTTCCTGTGATCCCTTTCAAGATTATCCTACTATAGACCATTGTCTGAGGGAACTCTTTCCTAGAAGAGTCAATTTTAAATATGAGTAGCGTTTTTCTTGACTAAATGCACTTTCAAATGTCCAGCGCCCTAATGTTCAGTGCTCCAAGTACCTCTTAAAATATATTCATTGTTTTATTTGCTCTTCTCTGATTGTGACACACACACACACACAAACACAGATCGAAATCCACTGAACCACCTGTATATGTGTAAATAAAAACACTGAAACTTCAACTGGAGTGGTCTGGATGGTGACGCTAATATATATGTATATATTGATAGATATGGATAGGTAGATAGATAAATAGATAAAAGACAGGTATAGGACCATGTTGATAAAGAGCCTCATTTATTTACGACATGCACCGTTTTCCTTTGCTTGGACTGCGATATTGTGATCTGGGTATCTGTTTATCATTTCTTTATAGATTTGAAGAGACCAATTCTCCCTCAGTATTTTTCACTTCTGATAAAAATGTTGGATTCTAGAGAGAACAACAGAGATCTACTTCTTGCTTTTATTCGGTAACACATCTGTGATAAAAACAGTCCTTTAGATTGGTACAAATGACATAAGACACTCCTGCTTGACTGAGACTCTTCCGGGTCCTCCCATAACGGGCTTCATTATATCAAACTGCAACTTTTGTAGACTCAAGAACAAGCTGCCACATGATGATATAGTTCAATATTTAGCAAGATAATTTGGAACATTTCTGCACGAAACCCCTCTGAGCCAGTTCTGTGGAGCAATCTATTTCTGAGACGTCTCGTAGCTGAGTTCAAGCTCTATATGAGAAACCTAGAGAAGAATCTCTTTTCATTATCCCATGTTTGCAGAAAATAATCCTTGCACTGTAGAGACTTTCTTCACACTCACCATCCCTTACAAACTCATTTCATTTCTTTAAATAGTGATCTCATGTTGATTGATTTAGAAGACAATCTCTCCATAAATCTGCTATTGAATACTGGCATGCCAAGAATGGTCAATAATTATTCTTTCTTGGTGGGGCTGACCAAGTGTTCTGTGCTACAAACTGTACTTTAATTAGGTTTTACTACGACCTCACAAGTGAAATGTATCAAACACTGTAACTCATACTTTACAAATGAGCCGTCTTCAGCTTACAGTGTGATACCACTAATTAGTGAGATGTCCAAAACACACTTTTAACTGAGGACTCCTTAATTATGACCTAGAAACCTACCCTAAACCATCTGAAAAACCGATGCAGCAGTTACTAACCCAAGAGGAATCCTTATGTTCATTCCTCTGTTTCCTGCTGCGCTCCTCCAGATGGCATGTCTGCAAGCACTGGGACGCCCTGTTGCTGGGGCAGCCATGCGCTATATAAACAAATTTAACATAACATAACATAACATTATGAATCTGAATGTGCCAAATGGAGTGTCCAATGCAATGAAGTCAATAGGCGGAAAGATCTGGTGATAAGTGGAGGTTAAATCCATTGCTGCCAAAGTTTTGCCTCCCTTCAATAATATCAGTATCCCAGTTAGTATTGAAGGGGATAATTGCCCACTTTAACATTCTTATTTAGGTCTTTTACACCTGGGCAGAGTCTGATCTTACCCTCGGGTTCATGGGCCACTACACGTGACTAGCCATTCCCTAACTTCTGCTGGCTCTATTAACCCCAGATGCTGTAATCTTCCCATCATTTCACAGTCTCTTTAGCAATCACAGGGATTCTCCATACTTTACTTTTCAAAGCTTTCACCCCTTTCCTTAGTATGAACTCATCCATGACCCCTTTGAGAGACCAATGATCCTCTGTGAATACTTGTGGGAATTTCTCTATAAAATTATCTTCCACTCTTAATATGAATTATTTGAATTTAAGGGACATCATTGCGATTAAATGGGATCCTCTCATGTCTCAGGCAGGGTCAACACAAACTACAATCCCCCTTTGCTTATTCTTTGATATTCAGTTTTTTTCTCTAAAATGTAATTTAGCCTCTAGAAACATTTAAGTTATATTGGTCATCCCCTATAACCACAGCTGGCACAACTGGTAACTTGAATTTATTAGATTTCTGTTTGAACATATAAAAGGGAAGTAATGTGAGCAAGGGTTTGGAATGAAAAATAATTTGTATTTCCAAAACTACCACTTCTTTGGGTTTGTCACACCCCCTTCCTTCGATTTGGAAGACAAGCATATGCTTTAAAATGCAATTTGTATTTTCTCTGAAGTTTTTGGGGAAACATCAACTGTCCTGTCTGAATAATGCCAGGCACAATTAATAAGATTCCTCTATTCCTCTATAAACCGAGGCTGATGTACATGTTTGTACCTGGACATTCTAGTATTGTTGCACAGGATTTCCATTTATGGCTGCATTTGGTCCCAAATGTTTTTAATATTTCTCAGTGTTTTGTTTATTCTAAGCTTAATTAAGTGTATCCAACATCCCAATTTTAAAAATATGAATTTATATCTTTAAAAAAATGTGTTTTGTATGCAGTGCTTCATTGCGAATGTTGCTATTTATAAGTACTAAGACCACATTATTGAATTCTGAAATCATTCATGACCTTCAGATTCCCTCAATTTTCGGGGTGAAAATTCAACTCGTTGTGTCTCCCTGCATTCTAGCATTTATTGGCAAGCAAACTCAAGTTAGTTTTGAATTTATACTTTTGATATCGGATCTCGAGTTCGCTTAAAAGTTTTAACTCCCTTTGAATAATGTCATAATACACTGCAATCCCCCAGCCGACCGTATCAAACAACTCAACATTATGCTGGTGATTGGGAACATGCAGGACTGACCAAAGAGAAACACATTTTCACTCAATGGATGGACCCTACAATATTTGCCAAAGTGGCTAAATGTATACCCCCCGCACCCCCCCCCCCCCATCTTGGTGGAGTACGAATTACATCACAATTTTAGGAGACAATCCAGCAGGCACCAGCTAAAGTAACCAGATCTCAATTAGAGTACACGTCTAGAGAGAAAACAGTAATGCTTTCTATAGTGGAAATGAAAATGTACCACAAACCCTCCTTTCAGTCTATTAAAAAAGCAACATTCCTGCTGGGACACACGCATTACCCCCAGGTCCCTCCTGTCCTCGTCCCCTTCATTAATAACCAGTGAGATCTACTATCTCTCAGACAGAAAAAAGAAAGTAGGAATGCTGGTACGCCCCTCCCTCTCCCTATAGGGAGTACATAAGGGTACAGTACCCAGCATGCCTCCTGTTCTTTTTTATGTCTGACGACAGTTTTCTGTTTGTAGGTCCTGGACGGATGGGCTCCTGGGGTCTCACCTGGGGCTTGGCCTCGGGTGGGGGCTGGTTCTTCCGGGCTGACTTCTCCTGCCGGGCTTGAGGAGTCTCCTGTGACGCTGTCTGCCGCCTCTGTCCCTGCTCGTGGGAGTCTAGGTCTGTTCCGGCGGGGTGAGGCTCTGGAGGCATGGAGGCAGTGTCGGGCCGCGTCTCTGTGCTGCCGGGCTGTGCGAGACGCGGCCATTATCGTCTGAGGCTCCGGGAGGTGCGGCGGCTCCGTGGTTGCTGGGGCGCTTCCTTCCGGCCATTGCCTGACTTCCTGGTTTTGGAAGCGGAAGTCAGGCGTTTGAGGTTCCCGGCTGCGGGCGGTGAGAGGCTTGTTTGCCGGTTCCTGTAGTAAGTACTGCATAGCGGTTTGGGGGCATTTAAATACGCTGGGTGTTCTTTGTTCCCTGCATTTCGTCCTTTTTTCTTGGGGATTACGGTCGCTGTGCTGGTGTGGGCTGCTGCAGGTGATTTGTGACTGTTTCTCCTGCTGCTGCCGGGGCTCCTCAGTTCTTGCTGGTTTTCCTGCCTGCTGGTTTGCCCTGCTTGCTGGGGCTTTTCTCACATGGGTAAACATTCGAGGAAACGCAAGCATGTCGAGGAGTCCTCCACTTCCTCGACTTCCTCCTCCTCCCCTTCTCCTGATCCCCGGCGCTCCAGGCGTCGTTCGAGGGGTGATGCGAAGTTGAAGGCTCTCATCCAGGAGTCCTTGCTGGAGATGGGTGGTTCCAGGCCTGGGGGTTCTAAGAATAAGTCCAAGTCGCGGGCAAGAGGTGTGCCCCCTCCTTCTCCCTCCTCTTCTTCGTCCTCTGGCTCTGAGGATGGTGGTTTGGACGCTGATCTGGTAAAGGCAAGTATGTTGACAAGGACATGTTGCCGGATTTGCTGAGCCATGTAAAGGAAAATATGGGATTTCCGGCGGATGGTGTGCCTGGTTCGTCTGGAGGTTCTCTCCTTCGCCCGTTCCAGTATTCTGCTCCTGCGGTCATGCCGGTGCATCCTAGTGTGCGGGAGGTTTTGGATCGGGAGTGGAAGGATCCCGATCGCATTCTGATGCCCCGCTTCATGGCGAAGCTGTATCCTCTTCAGGATATGGCGAAGGACTTGCCAGACTCGGTCCCTGTGGATTCTGTGGTGGCTAGTCTGGTTGGTCGCACTTCGTTGGCCGAAGATGCTGTGGTGCGTGACCCTGTGGATAAGAGGGTTGACGCCTCTCTTCGTAAGGTTTATTCTGGCTCCCATTTGGCCCTGAGGGCGGGTATTTATGGGACCTATGTGGCACAGTCTCTTCTGTCTGACTTGCAGAATTTATTTGGATCTATGGATAATACCACTGACTGCGCTGATATTCTGGCACACATCGAACGTCAGGTTGAGTTTTTGTCTGACATTTCCTTTGACGTGGTTCGTGCCTCCGCTCTGTCTGGGGGTGCTTGTATAGCGGCTCGTCGGAATGTGGTCCTCAAGGATTGGAAGACCGATTCGGCCCAGAAGACTGCTGCCCTGCGTCTGCCGTTTCAGGGTTCCATGTTGTTTGGGGCGGAGTTGGAGGGGAAGCTTCATCGTCTTTTTAAGGAGAAGAAACATTCCTCTTCTTTCAAGATGCCCTCGGCTGCTCCTGCCTTTTCTAAGCCTAAGCCTTTTTTTCGGCCCTCTTCTCGCAGACAGTTTTCCAGGGCTCGTGGCCGTTTTCAGCCTGGTCGGGGACGGGACATGAAGGCGAAGTCCCCTCCTGCGAAGCCTCGTTCCTGACTATCTGGGATCCGAGGTCGGACCATTGGTAGGTGGTCGGCTTCGGTTGTTTCTTCCAGCCTGGATGTCCTCCTGTTCAGACTTGTGGGTCCTGGACGTGATCCGCTTGGGGTATCGTGTGGAGTTCTCAAGCCTGCCTCCGGACTCTGGGGTCCGTCCGACTCCTTGGCCATCCTGCCCGTCCAAACGGGCGGAACTTTCTCGGGGGATTCAGTCACTGTTGGACAAAGGGGCGATTCAGGTGGTGCCTCCGGGGGAGTTGGGTCAGGGGTTTTACTCCATCATTTTCCTGGTGCCCAAGGTGACGGGAGGGTTTCGCCTTGTTCTGGATCTCAAGGCCCTGAACAAATTTGTGTTGCGGATTCCGTTCAAAATGGAGACTCTTCAGAGGGTGATTCCCCTGGTTCTGCAGGGTCATTACATGTGCTCTCTGGACCTCCAGGATGCCTATTATCACGTCCCTGTCCATCCTCTCTCCAGTCCCTTCCTGCGCTTTTGCCTTCTGGGGGTCCATTACCAGTTTGTGGTTCTCCCGTTTGGCCTGAGGTCGGCTCCCAGGGTGTTTACGAAGGTGGTTACTCCCTTGGTGGCTTTCTTGCATCTCCAAGGGATGATGGTTTACCCGTATCTGGACGACTGGCTCCTGCATTCCCCCACAGCGGAGCGGTTGTTGTCGGATCAGCGGGTAGTGTGTGCTGCTTTAAGGGACCATGTGTTCCTGTTGAATCTCCCCAAGTGCCGGCTCCCCCCTACTCAGGACTTACAGTTCATTGGGGCCCGTTTCCGCACAGATCTGAATCGGGTGTTCCTGCCGGTGGATCGTGCTGTGACCCTGTGTTCTCTGGCTTATCGGTTTCTTGTGGGGAGGTCATTTCAGGTCCGTCTGTGGTTACGTCTTCTGGGGTTGATGGCCGCCACTGTGTTCACGGTTCCGTGGGCGCGTTTCCATCTTCGTCCTCTGTGGTCCTACCTGCTGTCTCGGTGGGATCCCTTGTCGGGGGATTTGTCCCTTCTTGTTCCTGTGTCTCTCCGTATCCTTCCTGCCCTGCGTTGGTGGTCTCTGTCTTCCAGTCTGGACAAGGGCTTGCCTCTGCAGTCTCCTCCTCCGGTGGTACTTACGACGGATGCCAGCGCTCTGGGCTGGGGTGCGACTTTGGGGTCGGACTGCCTTCAGGGTCGTTGGTCCCTTCTGGAGGGTCGTCGGTCTTCGAACTGGCGGGAGTTGTCGGCTGTGTGTCGAGCTGTCAGGGGGTTTCGGCTTCTTCTGGTGGGCCGCCATGTGTTGGTTCGGTCGGACAATTCAGTGACGGTGTCCTACCTAAATCACCAGGGCGGTATCCGTTCTCAGTCCCTGAACGCGGTGGTGTCCCCGTTGTTTTGCTGGGCGGAGTGCCATCTTCTGTCCCTGGTGGCTGTACATGTTCGGGGGGTGGACAATGGGGTGGCGGATGCCCTCAGTCGTTTTTTTCCTGCATCCCTGGAGTTGGCATTGACACCGGTGGCCTTTCGTCTGGTGTGCGAGAGGTTTGGTCGGCCCTTTCTGGACCTTTTTGCTTCCCGGCTCAATGCGCAGCTTCCCCGCTTCTTCTCCGGGATTCCTCAGGAGGGTTCTTGGGGGGTGAATGCTCTGTCCCTTCCATGGCCGTCTCGCCTGCTGTACGCCTTTCCTCCTCTGGTTCTGATATCTCGCTTTCTGTCCCGGCTGTTGCGGGAGGATCGAGAGGTGGTGGTGGTGGTGCCCTTCTGGCCCCGCAGGTCTTGGTTCCCCACGCTGATGCTGTTGGCTGTTCACGGTCCATGGTTCTTCCCCTTCCTTCCGTCTCCCTTGCCGTCGTCTCCGATGTTGCCCCTCCGGCGGCTTCGGCTGTCGGTTTGGCGGTTGAGAGGCAAGGGTGGAGGCGTAGGGGTCTCCCGGAGCATTTAGCCTTGGCTATTCAGCAATCTCGGAAGCCTTCTACCCTTCAATGCTATGGTAGGCATTGGGGCAACTTTGAATGTTGGTGTCTTGGCCTGGCTTTGTCTCCCTTGGTTTGTCCTTTGCCGGATGTTCTCCAGTTCCTTTGGGATGGGTTCGAGAAACGTTTGTCCGTTTCTACTTTGCGGGCTCAGTGGGCTGCTATCAGGGCTTTTCGGGCTCCTTGGGGGAACCTGCCGGATGTGGATGGTCTGGTTTCCCGGCTGTTGCGTAGTTTTTCTAACTCCCGCCCTGTGGTGCGTCCGTCTTTTCCTCTCTGGGATCTTCCCTTGGTTTTGAGGGTTCTGGTTGCCGCTCCCTTTGAACCTTTGGAGGAGGTGGATATCAAGTTTGTCACGCTGAAGGTTGTTTTTTTGGTGGCTATCACTTCTGCTCGTCGCCTGGGGGAGCTGGGTGCCTTGATGGCTCGAGAACCCTTTCTGTCCTTTTCCGCTGACGGGGTGGTCCTTCGTTTGGATTCCTCTTTCGTCCCTAAGGTTTCCTCCCAATTCCATCGCTCTCAGGAGCTGGTCCTCCCTGCTTTGCTTTCGGCTCCGGTGGACGGGGACGACCTCCCTTGGTCCTTGCTGGATGTTTGCCGGGCTTTGCGGGTTTATTTGGATCGGACCCGGGATTTCCGGCTTTCTGACTCCCTGTTTGTTTCTTTTGGTGCTGTCTCCAGGGGTGGTCGGGCTTCTTCTTCTTCCATTGGGCGTTGGTTGAAGCAGGTTATTGTTCTGGCCTATTCCCTTTCTGGTTCCCCTCCCCCGGGCTGGGGTTCAGGGGCGTTCTACTAGGGGTATGGCTGCTTCCTGGGCAGAGGTTCGTGGGGTGTCCCTTTCGGAAATTTGTAGGGCCGCTACTTGGGCTTCTGCTAATACCTTTGTTAGGCATTACCGTATCCAGAATGTTCTGGGGGATGACACTAACTTTGGTTTGGGGGTTCTTCGGGCTGTGTGTTCCTGATCCCCTTGTTTTCTTTTGTGCTGTGCTGTTGTTTGCAATAAATTGCTGGGTTTTGCTGTTCTGCTGTGTCCTGGTGGTTTTTTGTTTGATGATGGCCGGTTGCTGCTTGGGTATTCTCACTGGTTATTAATGAAGGGGACGAGGACAGGAGGGACCTGGGGGTAATGTCCTATTACTTACCGGTAATCTTCATTACTCCGGGTCCCGTTGTCCTCGTCCCCTTCATTACATCCCTCCCTCCCTCCCGGGCTATCCGGCCCTCATCTTGGGCTTGGTGGTTCAGGAGGCATGCTGGGTACTGTACCCTTATGTACTCCCTATAGGGAGAGGGAGGGGCGTACCAGCATTCCTACTTTCTTTTTTCTGTCTGAGAGATAGTAGATCTCACTGGTTATTAATGAAGGGGACGAGGACAACGGGACCCGGAGTAATGAAGATTACCGGTAAGTAATAGGACATTATATAATTTGGCTGAAGCCATACTTGAGCGTATAGAAACTATCTGTATCCTACTGTTTGAATTAAAAATAATGAAGTACATGATGCCAAGAGGCAAGCCTTGTTCATCACTTTCACTGTTTCATAAATGTAGAATACTGAATCTCTACACATATTTAAAATGAAATAATCATGCTTGGAAGATAAATATGAGTTACATAAATGTTTATGATTTCTTTTAATGATGCAGAACATTATAGCTCCATTCTCATGCCTTCTGCCTATCAGCCCTCCAATAAAATAAAAATCTCATATGTATTTGAAAGTTGACAAATTGTTTGCAAAATAAATTGTATGTAAGATAATTTAATAAAGGAAAAGTTATGTTTCAACTCTGACCGTTGGTAATTGGGTGGGCATGGTAAATTCATTTTCAGATATATTTGTCTCTGCCTACTATCATAATAGATCATGCTGAAATAGATTCATTGGGTAATGGAAAAGTGAGTAAAGCCCAATCGTGAAAGAGATGAAACGTGTGTTCTAATTAGCATTTGCAGAGGGTTAACTAATCAATGGATATCAAATTGTTACCCCATTCTGAGTGTGATACCTTGAAATGGGGAATAACATACTAATACCATAGGTCATTTACTATTCTGATGTGTGCAAACAGCACACACTCACTGCTTGAAGATCTGTGGACCAATTGCAATGAGCACCAAAGTGTTCAGCATCTTATGATTCATCTCTTGCCTCTCTCAGAAACAGGTATTCAACGACTAGTTTTGTAGAACAGTGCATTCTCTATAAAATGGCAGGTACAATGTTCTGCCAAAGTAATGGTTCCCCTGCCCTATTTATTTGTGTGGGGACCTCAGGGTTTATGATTAGAAGTGGATCAGCTGGTTCCACCATTGGAAACCTTTGACCTGTCAGCCTAGCCTCCAAAGTTAGCTCAGGGTGAATGCCACTTGTTTTCACTACCTGGGTCTGCCACGCAAGAAAGCAAATTAAGAAATTGCAGATTAGCACCCAAACACATGATCAAATCTTCACATGTGAAGGGGCCGTTGTTATGTTCTGCAACAACAAACTTCAGCTTTGGGAGTTTGCTCTTGCAAAACAAAATACTTTGCCATGCTGGTGCATCACTCATGGCACCATGTCAACAAAAGTAAGCGCAAATTAAAAGCAGCACTGCCGTGAGGGGAACTGCTGCCATTACTCTCCTCCTCTCTCCATAGCCATGATGGAAAAGGGCACATTAATCCACCGCACCACCATCTTGCTGCCCTGGTACCGCCGTGAGCGGAACGGCCAAACCAGAACTACAGGTCCCAGCAGGACTTGCGTGGCACCTGCTGAGGGCATCATTGCAGGGCGCCAGGAGGCTCTGTAAAGCCTGCATGGCCCTCACGCAGCATGGGGCACGCGCGGGTGAATCCCGGGCCAAGGGCGGGCCCATCAGAGACTGGAGGAGACTGGGTGGGCCACCTCCCTTTCATTGGAGTTTTGCTGATCTCACCTCTTCTAAGGTGAGCCAAGTATATTTTTCCTCACCTATGATATATATATGCTAATGTGACTATGGTAAAGCGTGTGAGCCAACCGGCATTCAGGCCTGCCACAACAAGCGTTGATAGTATGCTAGAAAGAGCGGTCAGCTTGTTAGTAATAAAATCGAACTGACCGAGAGGCGCCTCTCTCTCGGCCTGGAGGTACCACCTCCACCCCTATTTCCAACAGTGGAGGGCACCAATTTGAACACCAGTGTCTTAGACAACTCTATCATTAATTGGCGGCCCCCAGAGGTGGCACCATACCCCATGCCCCTCCACCAGACACTAACACACCAGACATTCCAGCGAGCACCGAGGCCCCCTCTGGGGCGAAACGCAAAAGGAAGCCAGCTAAGGCAGTAAGCGCCAAGAGGAAGCAACCGACTCGACCTTGTTCATCTCGCACATCGCTGAACTCTTGGATACACCCTTCTACTAACTCCACCACAGTCGCGGCCCAGGTGCACACTCCAGTCAACGATCCCCTCTGTTGTTTTATCGGAACTCAGACTGAGACTGTTCTGTTTTTTGCGCATGCTAGTACGACTGCGCCCACTGCTTTGGGAATGTCAACTACACCACCTAATAATGCCCCAACCCATCAACAGACCCCGATTGATGTGTCTAATTTGAATCCAGGGTCTTTTCCCTGTGATACATGTAACAAAATTCAGTTGTGTTTTGCATCTGGGGGTAACGGTGGGCAATCAGGAATGTTGCGAATGCTAGCACAAACCACACTCTAGATTGAAATGTGACACAAATCGCGCCTGTTACTAGTATTGCCTCTGCGATTTCAATCAACACTCTTGCTGCTGGCAACACACGGCGAGAGGGTGTCACTGACTCCACCTGTACGCCAGAACTCAGGGGCAATAGGGAGGTTTTAAATTTACCCCTGAGGCGTGCCCCTACGTTGTGGTTTTAGTAGGTGTGCCCCCTTTAAGGCCTGACCAAACAGAATCATGGGAGCAATTACGCTATAAGAGTTTGGACTGGCTTTCCAAACACAAAAGGTTCAGGGCGTTACTAATAGAGAATATCATTATGGTACGGAGAGTAGGATGGGTGGGTCTGTCCCCAAAACACATCAAGGGAAACTGTATAGTTATTAACTTTCGCAGACCATCTGTGGCCAAAGCAATACTATCGCTGCAGGAGGAGCAGGCTAATTTAACTACCAGCATCTGGGCCCTGCCATTGGGGTATTTCTACAAGCCCTCATCGGTGGCACTACCCTCTGATATGCCCTTCACCCCCGTCCTCTTGCCCTACTCAATAGATTTACACCCTTATCAGGTTTGGATTGCCAAGATTGACTGTCTATTCCCCTCATAAACCCAGAACCACTAGAGGTAGCAGAGCCGGCACCCTGCCGAATTTTCCCCCTGTCTTGTGAACCCGACATTCCACCTGTACTTAATGTAGATACTACCCTTAAAATATTGAGCTGGAATGTCGCGGGTCTGGCATCTAAATTAAATTTACCAGACTGGTTGGAGTTGGTTCACAGACAAGATAGTGTAATGTTTCAAGAGACCTGGGCAACCCGGGAGGTATTCTTAGAGGGGTTTGAATGTTTTAACATCGTAGCTCCTAGCCCAGATTCAGGACGGCTGGCTGGTGGGCTTTCAATCTGGATTAATATCAGGGCAGGGGGCCGCGCCAGGTTACTCCATACCAATAATGATAAACTCCAGGCCATCATTTACACACGGGACATTTTGTTTTATTTGATTAACTTTTATGGTAATGATTTTAAGAATGTTCCCAATATGAACTTTATTGAGTTGTTTAATTTTATTTCTAATCTACAAACAGTCAATTGTGGTATTAGCGCCAAGGGCATTTGCTTAGGAGGCGATTTCAATGTAAAAATCTCAAAGGGTATTTATTCAGCCATTCTCCCCATTGACACGGCACCGTTATGCCACGGGGGGACCAGTTATTAGACCTCCTAAGTTCTTATAACTTTTTAGATGTTATGGAGCTTGCAGACGATGGATGGCCACATAGAACCTACCTATAGAGGCAGGGGCTTCACCTCTACCATTGATTATAATTTTATCACTGTTTGCCTAGAAAATTGTGTGTTAAAAGCGGAGGTGATTTCCACACTTCAGGGGGACCACAATCCGATTAATTTAACTTTGAGTGTCGCGTCCAGACCAACTTATGATAATGTGCAGGGTACTAGGGATTTGACCCCCACCACTGACAACCTTAGATTGGTTTGGCGTGGTATAGATAACAAAGTGGTATTTGATAGGATGGTAAGATCTTATCCAGATCTGATTAACACTTGTTTGATGCTCAAAGAATGTAACTCGGAGGTAGTTGGTGCTTTTTCAGAGCTTTTACCTGTATTAAATCCTTGTTGTCTAGGCCCAATAAGAAAATCCACTCAGATCCAGGTTGTTTTAATGCCGACTGCTTCTTAGCTATTAGAGCCCTTCGAAGGGCGCTTGCTAATAAACCTACAGATAGCTCTCTTATTAAATCACTTAGGCTAAGTTATAAAAGAGCTATTGCAATTAGAAAGGAGGAGATTACAAAAGAGCATTGGGAAAACCTCGCTAGGGCCAACACTCTAAAAAATGGCAAGGACTTTTGGCTGGCTCTTAAAGGAATGAGGCCTCTGGGAAACTCTATGTCGTCAATTAGTTGTAATATTTCTAGTGAGTCCTGGGAAGCTTATTTTAGAAAGATCTATGCTGCCCCCGCCTCATCCTCTGCTATTAAAGAGTACACACCAATTACTAGGGTCCCGATTAATCTATCGGAGGTAGAGGAGGCCATTCACCAGAGCCTGGGATGCAAAGCCCCTGGGCCCGACGGCTTGCCTATTAACCTTATTAAAAGCTACCCTGATTTTTGGGCACCACTATTGCTAAATGTTTTAATAACTTAATTAATTCCCCTATACCCCACACTTGGTCCTCTAGTATTATCGAGCCGATTTTTAAGAAGGGGGACAGCTCAAACCCAAGTTATTACAGGCGGATCTCCCTGTTCGATAATACCTTGAAAATTCTGGGGAGGGTCTTGTACAATAAGATCAGGTCATGGGCCGAGGAATGTCAGATTTTACACCCGTGTCAGTTGGGGTTCAGGAGCAATATCGGCACTGTGGAACAATGCTTTACCCTCAATCTGATTATCAGCAAATACAATATAGCTAAGAAAATACCTGTATATCTGGCATTCATGGACCTTACGTCTGCCTTTGATTTTGTTAATAGATATGGGCCTGTGGACCACTCTTTTAAATTATGGACTGGAAGAGTCCCTCATATCTTTTTTAGCTTATTTGCACAAAGATCTACACGCCCGGGAACGCATTCGCAGGGATGGTGAGGTCTCCAAAGCCATTGAGGTAGGAAGGGGGGTTCAGGCAGGGCTGTGTCCGGGCCTCTCTCCTATTTATTTTATATATTCATGATTTAAACAAGTCTCTGGTAACATTTACTCAGGATGTCCCATTCATCAACGGTAATAAACTTCCTGCATTGTTATATGCTGAAGATGCAGTGCTGATGGGGCGTACCCCAAAAGCTCTCCGCATCTTGGTGCGTGGTTTCATAGAGTTTATGGCAGCCCTGGATCTATGCACCAATTTAAAAAAATCTTTTTTAATTGCATGTGGGTCTAAGAAGTATTTTAATTCATCTATAGTTTTAAATTCTAATAGTTTACAGAGCACTCACACTTTCCCATATCTTGGTTTGGTATTTGCATTTAACGGGCTGTGGACTGATCATGTGGCCTAATGTAGGAGGAAATTCACAAACTCTATTAATACGATACTTGGGCTTCCAAAGCCGAGGAACACAGAGGTGGTGTCTGCAACTGATAAGATCTTTAGACTTCTATGCATACCAATTGCAACCTATGGTGCCGAACTTTGGGGGCATGCTAACAGTGTCAGTATCCAGGGTGAAGAGAATAGATTTTGTTGTAAAATCCGGGGTGCACCCATCTCATCATCCAAATACGCTAGTCATTGTGAACTAAACCTGCCATATATTGAAGTTTACATTAAGGCTCGCCCAGTCCTATTTTGGCTGAGAATCTGGAAAAATCCAGCGGCTCAACTCACCAGAGAGATAATCTCAGGCTGTTCAAAATGTGATAGGGGGATGGATATACCATGGCTGGCTGCGGTTCACAAAAGCTTACTTAGTGTGAATCACAAATCCGTATTTTGACATCCCTCAGACCTTGGTACCATTAGTAGCAAATCCCTTCAATAGGGCCCTCTACGCATCGTACAAAAATGCTAGACTTGTCATAGAGCTAAAAAAAACGTCAGTCGTTAGATATATGCACATTGAGCATGTCTCTTGCATGGTTTCCAGCTACCTGTTAAAATCAATTGGCCGTTGGGAAAGGGGTTTACTATGACATTTATGCTCTGATTCCCTGTGGGTCTTACCCCAAATCTTGATCTTTTGCCTTGTCCATGCAATAATCAACATAAACAATCGATGTTGCATTTTTTATTTCTCTGTTCTTATTATTTAATTTTGACTAAGAGGTTTCTGATCCCTTATTTTAAAGCTTCATCCGAGATTGATTATGAGACAGCTATGGGAAGGCCATTGCTCTAAATGATAATAAACTAACCTTTTGAGTTGACTCTTTTTTGAAGGCGGCGGGTCGCACTTGTAACTCAATGTGCCCCTGCTGAACTATAGCACTTTATTTCATTGTTTTTAAACTGAATGTTACATGTTTTCAATGATTTCTTTTATTACCAGTTTGTGCACTGTATTACTAGAGGTCCAATTTTAATCTTACCTTTAGCAGATGTCCTAATTGTTTTTCTGTTTTTGTACTTTTATGGATATGTATTTTTATTCCAATAAAGTTTATATTGATTGATTGATTGCTTCAACAAAAGATTCAGTGTCTTTAGTGGAACCGCCTCAGTAGTTATTCCACTCAGGACATTGATTCTACCCAGAAAGCCAAGGATCTCTAAATCTAGTGGAGGATCCTCCACTGATCCACAGTCTGGAATGCTGCCTACCCTGCCGGATTTTATGTGAGTCACTTAGGGACTGATTTAGAGTTTGGTGGACAGGTTACTCTGTCACAAATATGATGGCTGTCCAGTCTACCTTATTACAAGTGCATTATATTGTTTGGCACTAGTAATAAAGATGATTGGATATCTATTTCATTTGTGACGGAATACCTGTCTGCCAAACTCTAAATCCGGCCCCCAGTGTCCATATAGTAGTCCTTTTCCAGTTTGGTAGCTTTGCCGAGCTCAAGCTTTGTACCTGCAGCAAATGAACAAGGTTTGTCATTCAATTCTAAATTGCCAAAGAGGTACCTTTGTTTAATGTCTAGAAAAAGAATAATCTAAGATGAATAGGTAAATATGAAAAAATGTTTGTTAATGAGGCTAATAGAACCATTACCGCTGAATCATTTCTGTCCACATTTCAAACCTAACTAGATGGAATATTGCCTCCATGGCAAATGTTGAAGCACCTGGCTGTATCCAGAAATCCTCTCTTGATTTCTTCCTTTAGAACCCTCCCTGTCTTACCACCTTCTGATTTGCTAACCTTCCTTTGTTAAGATCACCACTCTCGGGGGCATATTATCAAGGGGGTTTATCTCCGCTTTTTTGGCTTTAAAATCCAAGAAAGCGGAGATAAAATTATCTCCCTATTACCTAGCTGTCGCTAACACCAGTTAGCGACAGCTAGTAGGAGATAGCGACCATCTTGGGCCCCGCTTTGCATGTCAGTGATATTTATCACTAATGACATGCAAAGTGAGCGTGCCAAGATGTTAGCGACTGGAAACAGTCGCTAACATCGCTATCTCCTATTACCAACTTTTGGAGATATTCGCGCTAAGCGCGAATATCTCCAAAAGCTAACACCTGCCCTGAGCAGTTCTTAGCCATGTTATCCAATGGGAGGTGGATAACATGGCTAAGAGCATTAGCTCAGTAATGCATGAATATCGGTGACTTTTCAGCGATATTCATGCATTGCGGCCGATTGTTATCGCATTTGCGATAAACCTTGGTGATACCAAGGTTTATTTGCGATAAAAATCGCCGCAGCTCAGCGGTAAATTTTTGTCTCTAACCAAGCAATAGCGATAATTATCGCTATTGCTTGGTAATATGCCCCTCGGTTTTGTTGTCTCTTCAGGGAGAGATGTGTTTTCCACAGATTCATGGAAGGCAACTTGTTAGGGACAGTGCACCTAGGGTGCCATTGCCAGGCTCCTGAGGGATATGCAAAGTCTCCTGTCCCCTTAGGAACTGTGGAAAAGAGGTGATGGCAGGATACCGCCAGCCATGTCCGTAAGGCAAGCTGAGGCTGTTAAAGACTGGAGGCTCCTGGCTCCTGTGCTATTATGCAGAAGACTGTTTCTCCAGAAGCATACCAAGAGTAAGGTATGAATATTACTGAGTTCTTGCTAGTATGTCATTTACCAATAATTAATATCTGACAATGTTGGAACCAAGTCATGGAGAAAATACATCGGCAAATCAGAGACAGCCAGAGTAGATCCTGAAGTCAGACCCACTCAAGCCCTGTCTCTTTTTCAAATTCTATTTCATTTAACCACCTGGGCTTCAAGGGAAGAGGGCTATTTAACACAATCACACAAAGAGTTGCAAGCTGTGAATTGAAAGTCTGTGGAGGTAACTCTGTCTAAGGGCATAAGAAGAAGCAGCATTCTTTCATCTGATTCGGATCAGAATGAGGTCGAGGTTACCTCTCAATCTCATTTCATGAGAAAAGTAGTGGTGCAAGAAATATTGTGCTGTGCTAAGAAAAATGTAGGACTTTCTCCGCAGACAGTGCCACCTGTGTTGGGTGGGTATATTTTTCATAATTATAAGCTACCTTCCATCTCTGGAGCTAATGAGAGAGAATGTTTATGCCACATATGGGGACAAATCTTCAAAGTACCATTTCAATAATTATTTAAATGCATGCATGATGGTTCGAGTTTTTCAGAAGTACTTTTCCCACGAGAACAGCAAGTAGACTTCTTGGCAGACATGACTTTTCATCTGTTAGAGTCGTAGCATTTGCCAGTGGTTGTACAATAGCGGTCAAACGGAACATTTGTGTGGTTGAATGACGTACAGATTCCAAGCAAAAAGCATTGCTCTTCGAGGTGCTTTTTTTAGCTAAAAATGTGTTAGGTGAAAACCTGGAATATGTGGTCCATAAAGAAATTTAAAATTCAAAAGAGGAGGTATTGGCTTTACGAGAGTCTGGATATTGAGGTAATGGCATTAGCCCCTCATTTTGGCAACTTACATAAATTCTTTGATTGCAAATGGGTAAGGTCTCATTTTCCTCAGAAAACTCAAAACAAACAGTAAAGGTCCTCAGTGGCTTCCCCTACCGCTTCCAGAGTTTCTGATGGGGGTGGTGGGTTACCTTTACAGATTTATGAGTTTTTCAGAGTCTTTTCAGGGTCGGAATGACTACCGGGCGTTTTGGAATTCTGCCAAGCTGGGGGCTGATTTCACTGCGGTGCGGGCAGATTTCGTTCATGGAGACCTGCATGTACTTTGAAATAATTAAAGCAAAACGAATTTTGTTCAGTACGCGCAGGTCCCTATCAACGAAATCAGCCCCCAGCTCAGCAGCATTCCAAAACGCCCGGTAGCCAGTCCAGCCCTGATGTCCTTTAGGTACTTTCTGTGGTGCACCACAGGTATAAATTTGACTTTTTCTCTCTACCAGTCCAGTCCTGCGTTGTGATTATCCTGGCACTCACAGGTCTGGTCAGATATCAAGATCCAATGAAAATAATTTACGATCCGCTGATCAAGAGTGTATTGATATCGGTTCCCCAGGAGGAGTGTGGAACCAGTTTCTATTCTGACAAGTTTTTGAACTGGTATTGGATTTAAAGTAACGTTATTTTTAACATAGAAAGTCTGTCAAAAGTGATTCCTATGGTTCTTCCTTATGACTTTCTGCCATCTCTCCATCTGTCGGATGCATATGTGCATGTCCAGATTTAGAAACCTTAGTAGAGATTTCCCCTGTTGACAATGTGTTTTCAGTTCATGGCCCTGTAATATAAGCATAAGACAAAGGTGCAAAGCCTTATGGGAAATCAAACAATTTTCTAGTTTCACTGGCCAGATTGGAAATAAAACCTCTATTATAACCTGGTGTTATTTTTTCCAGCTTCAAAGGACTGACTTTTGTACAAACAGTTCCTCCCACTGTAGAAATGTATGTTAGTGCAGTTTTCCAGAAACTCAAGGGACGGGTGTGAGGTTGGGTCCTCCTCCTTGGGTGTGGTCATGACCGATGGCAGTTCTGAGGGTTTGGATGTCATATGCCAGGGACAAGAGGGACAAAGTCAATGGACTGAGAAGAAGAGGGTGCATTCCTTCAGTTGTTGGGAATAGTAATCTGTTATGCAGGATTCTGTATAATATATGTGAAGGCTCCATTCTGTCATGATTCTGTTTTGTAGGAAACATGGGTTCAGACCTAGGATGAGTTAGGTTTGGAAACTTAGAGGAACATCCAGTGGAAATTGTGAATACCAGGAAACTAGACCTCTAACTTGGTGCTGAATTAACAGGTTTTACTCACTTCATATTTTGAAGCCATTTCTAGGGCAGAAGGTTTTAACAGTATTTAAATGACTCACAAATATTGAGACAACACCTAGTAATGTTATGTTAGTTGTTGTGGCTCTCTATGTCACACTAGTTCACACTAGTTATTAAATCCTTTAAGCTTGTTTTTTCATTATCTGTTAGTTCAGTCAAGCGTTTATATCTCTTTCTCTCTACCCTTCCATCACAAGATAGCTAGCATAGTCATAGTCATAGTCATAGTCATACATTCTTATGTAGCGCACAATTCACCGCAAGGTCTCAAGGCGCTAGTAATGAGTAATTAGTTCCTGATTAGTCCTTTGCACTATAGTTCAGGAACTGCAAGGGCTTGCAGCAGTTCTACACACCACAAACCTCTACAAACATCTTTAACTTCAACTTGGAAACTCTCAGATCCATTTTTGCAAAAAGTAGCACCATGATTCATCAATAGACTGATGACTTCCAACTTTGCTTAAAATATTTTCAACTAATTACTTATGTAGATTCAAAACCTACCTCATACTTGGATATGAAATTTACTTCCTGATGTTAAACTCCACATGAACTGAATTCATTCTGTTTTCCAAAAGCACAAACACCAGATTTAAGTCTGGATCGCCAGCTTAATCTTACCTAGCTTCAGCCCCAAGCTGACAGATCATACACAATCTCTGGGGTTCACCCTAAACACAGAATACTAATTCTAGCAGCGCATCACCAGGAAGAACAAGACAGCTTTGCCCCAACTCTCCATCTTGAAGAAAGTGTAGCTGGGTCTCTTGGGAGACAACTTCAGAACAAACATACAAACTTTACTCATCTTTTTACCCTCTTCAAACTGGGTAGAGGCAAGAACTAGCTCAGAAGTCTACCCAATACCATCCTACTACCCCTGAAATTTATCCTAAAAACAGGGGCCAAACTAATCAAAGGCTTGAACCATCTCTGTATGATTGTATCTTCTCGAGGATATATTGCCTGTTCAATGTTCCATAGTGCTTAAGATAAGTTTTCACTCCACAAATACCAAAACATGCATAAATAAGTGCAACAGGCACCAGTATATTTCACAAATCTTTCATTAAGTTGTCTATCTGCACATAATAAAGCAACATGTGAAGCATCTATGCTTTTCCATGCAGCTAACACCTAACACATTGAATGCAATCAAAATGACTGTTCAGTTGCGGGGGTGTGGCTGGCAGCTGAGGGAAATGGCCGCCGCCAAGAGTAGCTCCGTCTCGCCCCAGGCTATTCCTGAAAAATCTGCACTCTAATCCGCAGGCGATGTGAGTAAAGAGGTGGGAGAGAAATCGGAACCAGCCGGGTCAGAATGGACCAACCAAAATCCCAAAATAATGTAAGAATGACTGGCTACGTCGTGAAGACAAGTGCGGCCTGATCGCCATATTGTTGCCGGGGCCTCAAGTAACGACGAGGCCGGTAAGCCAGACTGTCGGGTGACCCCCCCCTATGAGACAAGATCAAGTGTGACATGAAGCGGTGGTGGAACAAATGGGCCCCATGACAACATCAAGTGAAGCCTGTTCCTGGCAGAGACACTCGCACACCGGTTGGAACCGCCCAGGTGGGCACGTCCCGGGTACAACAGTATACCCAGGGTCTTGAATAACAGCAAGGCCGCAACATCGCGCTCCGGCGAGGTCTCCCCCAGTGACATGACCCACTAAAGCAGGAAGTGACCGGGCACAGCCAGATCCAGTGAGAAGGTGCTGGGCAGCACCATAGCGGGAATCTGGTGGGTGGATGGCCCCGGCATTGAGAACACCACAAAACAGGACCTGCAACAGCAATATAACTGCTTTGGGGGGCTCCGTGACCAGAAAGCCCTCGCTCCTCTGCCGTTAAGTGACCCAGCCGCATTCAAGTAGCAGAGATTGACAGTGGGCCTGCGATCGCCGATTCAGGATGGGGCCTGCAAAGCTGTGGTTCAGTGGGGGCGCAAGTTGGACACTGTTATTTCGCAATGTCGGCTGAGGGGAGTACAACGCAGGTCAGATTACCTTGAGGGGTACCCTCAGTTGACAGGTGAGAGGGAGACTTGTCCCTGTGTCCCCTGCAGGCCATAAAGATAGTGGGAGCCCACCCAGTGCATCCAAGACACAGTACAGTCCTGGGAGCAGTGAAGCCCCAGCCACAAACACCGCGAAAGAACACAGTAACCAGCACTGCTTCGGCACCCCAGGAAGTGAGCCGGAATCCCAGAGGACAGCCTAGGGCCTCTCGCATAAAGTTACGGGGGCCTACCCCATCCCGGGCCTATTGCATACAACTCATGTGGGTGCAGCGCAAAGACATCTGGAACAGAGGACGAGCCTGCCATCGAGGCCCTGTACGAGAGCTTCCGCCGCCGTGCATCGCCATACACAGGCAAGTGCACCACCAAATAGGCTTAGGTACGTGGAAAGGCCGCGTGGGGTGGCACACCACATGGGCAGGCAGCGGTGACTGCTACCAAGCATCCACCTTAACTGTGTAGGGTAGCACAGGGCCCAGGATGACGGAGGGAGAGGCCAGCTTACAGGCATCAAACAAAACTGGACACGTTTGCATGGGCCAAGGAACAGTCGGAGATGGCAGACCCACCAACCACCACAGCTAGAAACCACACAGCGACAAAAGCCAATGATGTTACACTACAGGACATTATGGCCACACTGAATAGGGTACAGACATCCCTAGAATCATGTATTGACACAATTTCTCGATAATCCGTGCAGATCTCAAAAAAATGAACTCAAGAGTAATGGAGGTGGAAACCACAATGGCGACCCTCCGCGAAGACTCAGATACTCTCAAGCGTCAAGTAAAGCAATTACAATCTGAGAGTAGAGTGATGGCTGCAAAACTGGACGATTATGAAGGCTGCTCAAGATGCAACAACGTCAGGATTATTGGGGTACCGGAGAAAGCATAGGGGCCGGCAACTGACCTGTTTGTGGAGGACCTCATCCAGAATCACCTGCAACCACGAAGTCTGTCCCATCACTTCTCAGTTGAGAGAGCCTACCACGTCCTGAGCGGTAGACCTAAACCGGCAGCCCTGCCCAGGCCTATCCTGGCCCACATCTTTAATTTCAGGAACCGAAACGGGATCCTTCAAACAGCCTGTGCGGCTCCCCTCGCTGCGCTTTGCAAACAGCACAATAACTTTCTTTCCGGACTGCACAGTGGCAGTAACTAAGGAAAGGCGCAGTTTCTTTGAAATTAAAAAAGAACTGAGCAACCGCAAGCTAAAATACTCTATGCCATTCCCTGCCAGACTTAGGGTGGAGGTGGAGGGAAAGGTGTTATTCTTCAGGACACTGCGAGGCCCAGGAGTGGCTCAAGGGATAGAACCAAGTCATGAATCCTAGGAAGCTCCTGAAAAGACAGGGTAAACACCCATCAGTGGCTTCACAGTCAGGAACGGAAGAGACAACACCCATGAACGTGGTAGAGGGCCTGGGAAGCTCAAAGTGACGGTCCCCCCCTCTAAAGACAGAGAAATTAAGTGACAAATCACTGCTACAAGGATTTCCTTGCAAGCGCGGAGGCGCTAGAAGACTGAAACAGCGGCGTCACACTTCAGGAATGGCGATTGCGGACCAGGTGCCAACAGGGACCTGGCACTGCCACAGAGTGACTAGAGGACAAGATACAGTCTCAAGTGCAGTTTTACTGGTTCTGATGTTTTTCCCCACCTCTAGGTAACTGTCCTCATTTCCCACGTCATCGCCAGCCCAAAACACTAGAGACACAGGGATGGTCATGCGGAGATACTGGAAATGCTCCCCCCAAAGAGGTACCAGGGAATGGGTAACAGGCGCTCTCTGCACTGTTGGGGAGGTGAGTAATTTTGTATCCGTCATACAGGGATGCAGTGAGGGGGGAGGGGTGGGAAGTTGGGGTACGCAGTTATTGTTTTCTGTGTAATGATAGTTTGACATTATCTGTGGTACAATTTGGTGGCCATCATACAAGGTTTAGAATCCGATATTCTATCCAACCCATACAGATGACTCACATAGCAGAGGCGACCACACAGATTAATAGCACTGCACCTGTGCTCACTGTACACCCTCCAGGTAGTGGGCACCTACAACCTGTTTCGTGGAATGTGAATGGCCTCAGGAATAAGGTGAAGAGGGGCCTTATCCTGCAATATATCAAACATTAGGCACCAGCAGTGGCCCTACTTCAAGAGACCGACCTGGTGGGAGCAACGTGTAAGGCCCTTGATAGATGGGGATTCCACTTAGCGGTGCACTCAGGATTCACATCAGGTTCACGGGGGTGGGGATCTTGGTTCGAAAGCAATTCTCACTCATTGTGCAGCGAACATGGACGGACGACCAGGGACGATTTGCTGCCATTTCAGGCCAATGGGAGGGGCAAATAATCAATATAGTTACAGTATACAACCCCCCAGAACTTCATTCAATAGCATTCCTCCTTCAACTCCCAGAGGGTGATCTGATAATAGGGGGCCACTTCAATGCTACGCTGGATGACTCAATGGATCGGATGCCCCGCAGACAGCAACACCAAACAAAACCCCGACTTGCTGACTACATGGAGACACTGGGCTTGGTAGACATTTGGCGCTCCCGATTCCCCCAAGCACGGCAATATACATTCCACTCGGGTCCACATAACAGCGAGGTGAACCAATTAGCCAGGGGCATCTCGGACCACTCCCCCATCCTTATTAAATAAGTCTTGAATGCTCCCGCCCAACACCGTATATTCCCTATTTACCCAGGATATCTGCAAAGCCCCAATATTTGGAAAGGTCTGGCCAAGACGACTGTAGCGGGGAGAACCTACCGGCGAAAGGAGAGACCCCTGTGGTGAACTGGTGGGTCACTGACATGGATACCCCTCCCTCTTTTTCCCCACATCAGGACGATTGGAGGTCCGACTCCCAGTCAATCTGGCAGGACAATGCCAGCGAGGAGTGTGAAGGTTCCTTTAACTGGGCCGGTAATAACAATGAAGATACGCCCCTGAGTGACATCTACGCTACAGAAGTGGTTAGGACCCAGGAAGCAGGAAAGTCGGCGTGTGGCGACATCGAGCGAACGGGAGCGGTGTGGAGTCAAGCACCAGGAGAGTCGGGAGGAGGTTTGCGGCGAGAAGAAGGATACGAAGAGAAGCAGTACCGAGGAGAGAAGGATGTACGAGACGAGCTGGAACCAGAAAGAGTACTGGAGCCAGGTCCTCAGCTTTCCACTCCGCCTCCTCCTCGGTTGCACCACCGCAGGACATGTATAGGAGAAATTAGGACTTTGTTAGGTATGGCTCATGTTAGGCTTTACCCAGGGGAATACCGGGGTGATAGGGACACCGTGAAATCTAGTCTCTTTACAAGTAATAGGATACTGTGAGGGGGGGGGGTTGTGAATGAGAACTGAAATGTGTTACCGAGGGGAGCACGTGAAGTATCTCACAAGCCCAACTCAGAGTATAACAGTCTACGTGCTATTGTTCCTACTATGTGGTGCCTCCCCTCCTCCCAAACCAGCTAGTCACGCGCTGCCGTACCCGGTGAAGCTACACTCCCTGGTGATGCCCAGACGTAGGTCCCTTGCTCACTAAGCCACTGGAGTCAAGCTATCCTGGCTAAAGACGGCTGATAGCCAGAAACCGGTCCTAGGATGCCTGATTCCGGTCCAGGAAAGACATGGCTTGGCAGTTCGGGCTGGACTGTTTCCATGAGGCACAGGGTCAAGACTGATTTGCATATGGCCATGTCTGAACTGGGGTGGCTTGGTGAGCAAAATAACAATAGATTAACCCAGATCTGTGACTGGGGGTGAATGTTTTGCCATTGTGCAACATTCCGTCCATCATCTTGTGTGTTTTACTTCTAGAAAGTTGGCATTTTCCTGCCCTAGATAGTTTGTGCCCGTAGCCTGTTCATGGGTCACATGACTTGTTGTAGCTGGCATTATCACTTTGTTTATTCCTCCCTACAGCTGCACAATAGAGGGATTTGGTGTGCCTGGATGGGCCGTCACTGGCAGGATGGGTGGGTGGAGCAGGGCACATCAATAGACTGTGCCTTGCCTTCACACAAAGGACTTCACACCCCTTCATAGTTCAGGCAGCCAAGCTACAGCCAGGGGAGGCAGGAAATTCCAAGTAGTTCAAAGGAAGGACTCTCAGATGCCTTCCTGCTCTGTGTCCTGCTTTATACATCAGAGGACTGCTTTGCTGCTCCTAGTAGTACAACTCTGCTGCCTGAAGTCTACCTTGAACCCTCAGAGGCCTGCCATGCTGCTTGAGCTCAGTTCCACTGTTTGAACACAGGACTACCAGAATTACTCTGAAAGCTAATTGGTTGGCCTCCTAAGGGACAGCGAAAGACCCAACCATCTTGACCCCATACCTGGACCAAGCCTGAGTGAATCAAAACCCTCCAAGTGGTGCCTCCCCATTCCTCAGCCCCTGGATGATGTGCAAAAGGTGCTTACATAATCAAAATCCAAAAACTTTGGAAGTGAAATGTTTTGGGCTAAAACCTGAGACTGGGACCAACCTGCTCCTCTATCAACCCAAGGTGCATCGGCAGTCGGCATGAGCTGGTCCCACTACCGCTTTCTCCACAGCAGCAAATCCCGTTCAGCGATCCTTCACAGAACAGGTATCAAACTCCCTGACCGGCTACAGTCTCCAGCCTCATTCCACTGCAGATTTTCAACTTCCAACAAAAGACCAAGTCTGAACATGGAAATCTTCACCATGAATTCATCCAGCGGGTCTCCAACAATGATGCCTCCTCCTCGGACACTGCCTGTAGTATTGCTTCTCTGAAATTCTACCTTCTCAAGAGAATTTTTGCTGAAATTCCTTCTAAGTCCAAAGACAAGCACACACCGGGCCCAATCCACTTTTTGTATTTGATTGTAGTTGATCGTGGTCCACCATATTTTTCTACTTTGACCGGATCTCGTGCGACTAGAAGTCTGTGGTTGGCAATTTGAACTTTTAGGCTCTAGTTTTTACCTCAACCTTAAAAAATTCATAACTCTGGTTATCCTGATTGGAATTTTGTCATTTTGATGTCAAATAATGTATTAAAGTTTATGCAATTTTTATTTACTGATGTGGATTTTTTCTGTGTTTTGTTTTCACTTTATTACTATGCTGCAAAACCTCTTTACACATTGACTCTAAATTAAGCCTGACTGCTTTGTGCCAAGCTACCAGAAGGTTAAGCACAGCTTAATTTAGTGACTTTGGTGGTTCACCTTGACAGGGATTAAAGCTGTTGCTTGAGCACCCGCTCAACGACCAAATTTTTCACAGCACTCCTTACGGTCCTCACACAACCCAGGACTTCTTGTTAGGAAGGAGACGCTAACTGGAAATGTCCTTTTCTGTGAGATGTGTTTTTGCCTCTCTCTTAAAGGGATTTTCAATGCTGGTGTGCCTTTTCCTACCAATGGATAAATATCTAGCTGTTAATTATTTCTTTTTCAATCTAAAAAAATACTTCAGGAGCTGAATATTTTTTCTCTATGTCTTGAGGCCTAAATACTAATAATAAATGAATAATGTGAATGCACAGAGTCATTTCAGAAATACCATTGTCCTTTTTACTCAGGGATATATTTTCTTAGACATTATAGTGTGCTAGTCCAGATTTACATACCATAACCATTATCTGCTATATGTCAAATTTACCGGCGAACATCTACAGCACAGTGGGCGTATCTAGGATGATGACTGTGTAGGAACTCCCTGCCACGCTCAGCAGTGCCTACAAGCTAAACTTCTCGAGCCGCTGGCCCAGCATCCCAGGCGGCTTGCTGGCTGGTGGCAGTGCTGGTCAAAACGTCCTGCACAAGCGGCAGGCCTCCGGAAGGCCTTGGACGACCAGTATTAAACACTTTCAATATTCTTCCCGCCTCCGCATTTCCAAGATGGTGGCCACCATGCCGTGCAATGCTACAGTCCAATTATAAAGTGGGCCTTAATACAGCCGGGGGAGCAGCATTCTTTTACTTCAGCACCCAGATTCCCCCTGCGGCCTCCAGAACTTACCAGAGGCCACACAAGCCACAAAGGGGAATCCTTCAGGAGCCCCCATCAACATATGGTGAAGCTTAGCAGCGGGTTCGGACTTCCACCAGGCCTGACACCATAGCCCACATCGCAACCTAGCAGAAAGGCATCAGAGTGACTTCAAGGCCCACCTCAGGCCCTGGGGGCTATGCTACTGATTGCCACAGGCCATGGCAGAAGACTCCTACAACTCCCTGAGGTGGGAGATCTCAGGCTGGTGGAGTGCCCATTGATCACGGCGGGAGGGCCAACGCCGACTCAGTGAGTTCTGTGCCCACTAGTGTGCTGTCAACGAGGGAGTGGGGGCTGTCACAGGTGAGGGGAGTGACTTAGGCACACGGGCTGACCTCTTGACGACAGCCCACTGTGACTCCACGGGCCCCTTCCCCTCCACGCTCCGGCTTCTACCTTTTAGCCACAACCCAGACAGCCTAATCAAGGCACACTGTGATCATAATGGCAACCCATAAACCGAGAAAGGACGCCATCTGAAGGACATGCTGGCTCAAGATGCCACGAGAAAGCTGGACCCGCCACCCGAGGTACGACCCTTGCAGCACCCTGCCTTGGAGCTCCCACAGCAACCCGCAGAGCAAGAGAATCCTGAGGAACCCATCACCCGCTCCTTCCTTGAATCTTTCTTCAACAAACTATGGCTTTGCTCCCTTGAGTGATGAAAAGGCAGTGGACATGAAAGAGGTTCGGAGGAAGGTGGCGGACTTAGCTAACATGTAGCCACCGTAGAGGATAATGATGATGCCAGAAAAGAAGAGTTCGACACCCACTGGCATGCAATACTTGATCTACCGGAGCAGAACACAGCTCTGCGCTCACAACTGGAGGACCAAGAAAACCACAATTGCAGCTCAAACATTAGAATTAAGGGCATCCCTTAGCACAGAGAATAGAGTTCTTGAGGGCCTGGTCCTACGCCTCTTCAAACAACTCCTCCCCCACCTCACTGAGACAGACCTCATTCAGAGCTGGACACCCATCTGAGCCTCCTGGTATGCTTCAGGACATCCTCACTTGCATTCATTACTACAAGCAAAGAGACTCTCTTCTGGTTGCGGTGAGAGCCCACAATCTCCTCAGTTTCGAGGGCAATCTGGTATGGCTATACCAAGATCTCTCTCCCATCACCCTCCAACCCCAACGCATACTTTGCAAAGTAACTACCTTCCTTTGAAACAATGGAGTCTGATATAGATGGGGCCATCCCTTCAAGCTGCTTTTCATTTTGAACAAAGAGACCAGAGACGTCTACAGCATGGAAGAAGCCCAGAAGATTCTGCGGTTAGACCTACCTGTCCAGGACTCAGATCACAGAGAAGACATGAAAAAGCCTCAACACCACATAGGGCATGTGACTCGATGGCATTGGTCCCTTTATCATAAAGCCAGCAGTACTATTGATGCTGACTCCTGTACAGTATGCTCTAAGCTCCTCCACTAGCTGCGACAGCAGAGCCTGCTCAAAGCTTAGGGCCCCTCGGCGGAGACTCCAATCACCCTCACTGGTGCTACCAGTGCTGCCCTGGGACAGTGGATTGAAATAAGCAAACAGGATGTCTGGGGGGTTATTTTGATTAGAGTTGTGATAAACTTTAGACCATTAATTCCAAAGTTGTCAAGCTTTATTTCTCTTATTTTTGATATTTCAACAAACTCATTCATAAATCAATAGAGCATGTCTTTTCAAAGAAATACCACATTAGTAAATAACACAATTCATTGTGGTGTTTCTTTGAAAAGACATGCTCTATTGATTTATGAATGTCTGTTGAAATATCAATAATTAGCGAAATAAAGCTTGAAAACTTTGGAATTTATGGTCTAAGGTTTATCACAACTCTAATCAAAATAACCCCCCAGACATCCTGTTTGCTTTTTTCAATATTGAGGTGGTCCAGTCTGGGGAGTTACGGACCCAAGCCTTGCTTGATCACACTAGGACAGTGGATGGCACAGTGCTTGATCAACGGCTTCAGCTCTGACATTGTGTGGACGCTTGCGGAGCGTGGGCATCCCTCTCTGAATCTAGCCCATCTTGTTGGTCTGTAACATCAACCCCCTCCAGTTTGCTATGGCAATTCCAGTTCCTCTCTTTCCTAGTTTTAAACTTTCCTTTTGCCGGTCTAAGCCTCTGGTCATAATACCACTCACGATGTTCATTGGCCCTGTGTGCCTGATGAATTCTTATGCCCCGCAACTTACATCCCATCCATAAAACACAACTGCGACTCAACCGCATGGGGATGGTACTTAGTCTTAATGTTCAAGATCTTAACGCCCCAGTGAAATGCCTGGCAACACTGCCCTTCCTCTGAAACTCAGACTGTGACATCGGCCTTTTGCAGGAAACTTATCTCCTCATGAGCAACTGGAGATGGGTGCAATCCAGATGGTTCCCGACACAGCATTTCTCCTCAGGCCCTACAAGGCAGGCCAGTGTGACCATCCTTTTCTCCAACAGTTTCAAGGGGCACCTTCTGGAGACCCTGGCTGAAAGCTTCATGTGCTTACAAGCCCTCCGAATCGCATATGATCAATACTTTTTTAAACTTACCTCCTTATATGTGCCTAATGACCATCAGAAGCAATTCTTCACTGTGGCGCTCTGTCAGATGTCAGATACCTTGATTCTCTGCAGGAGCAGAATAAACATAATTTCCCAATGCTCTCTTACCAGTGACACCTGCCTAGAATTCTCTGCCAAGTTTCACCAGCAAGGGGTAAAGGGGATGGGGATAGAGAAGACACAACTCCAGCTATCTGTGGCGCTCTTGAGACTGGACTCTTGCTAACCTCACTGTTTCTTCTGTAGTGAGGATCAGCAGCAGTTTCCCTCAAGAGAGTCCCTAAGGGAAGAAGAGAAAAGGAAAGGTTGAGGTAAAACACCTGAAGGGAAATGTCAAAAAAGGTGAAAAAACTCAATGCAAAAAGAGAGACCTTCAAAGTGGAGCGCGCTTACTCACTTATGGCCATGTAGTATCCAGTGCTGGGAACATTCTCCTAGTTCATCGAAATTCTTGTCAACTTGTGACGAGACTCAGACTTACACCTGACTGCGGGTGCACTGAGGAGAGACATCGCTCTCAGATTCTGGATTCTGGCTATGCAGCTGAAGGTGTGATGAGCAGAGACACTGCTCTCTGACTTCGAATTCTGGCTTGAGTGACTGAAGGCTCACGGAGGAGAGATGCCGCTCTCCAACTTTGAATGCTGGTTAGTGTGACTGAAGGCGTGCTAAGGAGAGACACCGCTCTCCGACCTTGAATGCTGTTCTGACAACAAAGGGCTTACAGAAGAGAGACGCTGCTCACCGACTCTGTGGTACAGCAAACAAAGGATGGACGGAATGCTGACAATGCAAACATTCTCCCGTAGTCAAAAGATCTGGGTAAAATCCATCGTTCTTTTGCCCACTTCCCACCCCAGTTTGGACCCAGCCATATGCAAATCAGTCTTGACCCTGTGCCCCTTGGGAACAGTTCAGACCGAACTGCCAGGCCCGGTCCTCCCTGGACCAGAAACACGCATCCTGGGACCGGCTTCAGGGTATGTCACCCTTTTTCAGCCAGGATAGCTTGAATCCAGTGGCATAGTGAGCAAGGGACCCACATCTGGGCATACCCATCCCACTTAGGGCGAAAAGTGTTACAGCAAACAAATAATGGACGGAATGCTGACAATGCAAACATTCTCCCCCAGTCAAAAGATCTGGGTTAAATCCATCGTTCTTTTGCCCACTATGCCACCCCAGTTTGGACCCAGCCATATGCAAATCAGTCTTGACGTTGTGCCATATGGGAAAAGTCCAGACCGAACTGCCAGGCCAGGTCCTCCCTGGACTGGAAACAAGTATCCTGGGACCGGTTTCAGAGTATGGCACCCTTCTTCGACCAGGCTAGCCTGAAGCCAGTGGCATAGTGAGCAAGGGACCCATGTCTGGGCATACCCATCCCACTTAGGGCGAAAAGTGTTACAGCAAACAAGTGATGTAAGGAATGCTGACAATGCAAACATTCTCCCCCAGTCAAAACATCTGGGTTAAATCCATGTTCTTTTGCCCACTACACCACCCCAGTTTGGACCCAGCCGTATGCAAATCAGTCTTGACCCAGTGCCCCATGGTAACAGTCCAGACTGAACTGCCAGGCCAGGTCCTTCCTGGACCGGAAACAAGCATCCTGGGACCGGTTTCAGGGTATATCACCCTTCTTTAGCCAGGCTAGCTTGAATCCAGTGGCATAGTGAGCAAGGGACCCACGTCTGGGCATACCCATCCCACTTAGGGCAAAATGTGTTACAGCAAACCAATGATGGACGGAATGCTGACAATGCAAACATTCTCCCCCAGTCAAAAGATCTGGGTTAAATCCATGTTATTTTGCATACTACGCCACCCCAGTTTAGACCTAGCCATATGTAAATCAGTCTTGACCCTGTGCCCCATGGGAACAGTCCAGACTGAACTGCCAGGCCAGGTCCTCCCAGGACCGGAAACAAGCATCCTGGGACTGGTATGCCCAGACGTGGGTCCCGTGCTCTCCATGCCACTTGAGCCAAGGTATCCTGGCTGATGAGGGTTGAAAGCCCGAAATCGGTCCTAGGATGCTAGTTTCGAGTCCAAAGAGGACCTGGCCTGGCATTTTGGGCTGGACTTTACCAATGGGCACAGGTCAAGACTGATTTGCATATGGCTGGGTCCAAACCGGCATGGCATGGTGAGCAAAAAAACTATGGATTTAGACCCAGATCTCTGTACTGGGGTGAATGTATGACATTGTTCTGCATTCTGTCCATCAATTGTTCTTTTTGCATTTGTCACTCCAAGTGGGACGGGTATGCCCAGACGTGGGACCCATGCTCTCCGTGCCACTCAAGTCAAGCTATCCTGGCTGATGAGGGCTGAAAGCCAGAAACCAGTCCCAAGATGCTTGTTTCCAGTCCAGAGAGGACCTGGCCTGGCAGTTCGGGCTGGACTGTTCCCATTGGGCACAGGGACAAGACTGATTTGCATATGGCTCGGTCCAAACTGAAATGGCATGGCGAGCAAAACAACGATGGATTTAGGCCCAGATTTCTGAACTGGGATGAATGTATGACATTGTTCTGGATTCTGTCCATCAATGGTTCTTTTTGCATTGCTCACAGACTCTGAACACCGAACAGACTGCGGCCAAACTCCTCCCAAACAGGGATTCAGAGGAGGCGGACTGCAAGAATACACTAATCCTCACAGATACAAAATTGAAGTGCCCAGAGCAGAGCTCCCACAGCTGCCTTAACTCAAGAAATCTCACAAGAGTTTTTTTACAAATGGGATGTCAGCCAGTCCCAGTAACACAGCGGCCATCTTCTAACGCATAACTAATCTCTGAACTCTATATGGTTTTCCAGTGATTAATCACTGGACATTTAATTATTACTATGAACCTCAACCCATGACCACACTTCCTGAGACCATGAGTAATCGCAGCAGGTTCTTCTTTCTCCAGATAAAGATCTTGTGGTGGGAGGGGATTTCAGCCTTGTCTCGCATTCTGAACTAGACTGCTCGGCCTAAAGAGCGGGACAGACTGAAGCGCTCTCTGCTAAGGGGGTGGACTGGCTGTGGGAGATGGGTGTTACAGACGCATGGTGGACACGCCACCCGACGATGAAAGCTTACACCTTTTTCTCTACCGCTCACCAGATGTATGCCAGACTTGACTATTTTCTAGCTCCCCCCTTCATGTGCACATTGACTATTCATGTTGACATAGGCTTGGCTGCGCTCTCTGAGCACCACCTATCTGGCTAACTGTTATGTTCTCCTCATGTCATGGCACCTGAATGACAAGCTACTAACCTACGACTCCACCTGCAAACAAATAACAGAAGCTCTGCAGCACTATCTCCAACTTACAGACACACTGGAGACACCAGTACCTCTCCTGTGGGAGACTCTGAAAGTCGTACTTCGAGGCCATTTCCAGTCTATCTCTGCTCACCTCAATAAGGCTAGGAGAGAGAAGAAAGCGGACCTAGAAGGGAGAGTGCACGCCTTAAAAGTAGAATATTAGCGAACAGGTGTTCATAAGCTCTGGAGAGAGCTCACTCTGCTTCAGAAGAAACTCAAAACCCTGGATATTGATAAGGCAGAATATGCCTTTATGCGACCCAAACAAAAATAGTATGCTGGGGGCCACAAAGCCGAATTACTCCTGGTGTGCAAACTGCAAGCCTGAACCCAAAAAGCTGGAATCTCAGTGATTCTGGTGGAAGAAGGCTCAGTCGTAACGTTTGATGACGGGATTGCTCAGGCTCTTACACAATTCTACGCAACCATCTATGCTCCCAACACGGCCGACCTGGCTGAGATCACGGATTACCGCAAGACGGCTAACACCACTACCATGCCATCCTGAGAGGCGATTCAGAAAAGGGGGTGGTGATGAACAGAGTGTCTGAATTAAGCAGACCACTCTTACCCAGTCCAAAGGTCAGGGCTTGATCCATCACCGTTATTTATCTCACTGCACCATCCCAGCTCAGAACCTGGCTATATGCAAATCAGTCTGTCCCTGGCCCAGTGCATCATGGGAACAGGGCAGACTAAACTACCAAGCCAATTCTTCACCAGAAAGGAGACAAGCTACCGGGGACCGGTTTCTGGCATTTCAGCCTTCTTCGGCCCGGCTTGCTTGAATCCTGATGGTGCAGTGAGAAAGGGACTCATGTCTGAGTATACCCTGCCACACCTATAGTGGCCAAAAACGATTCAGAAAAGGGGGTGGTGATGAACAGAGTGTCTGAATTAAGCAGACCACTCTTACCCAGTCCAAAGGTCAGGGCTTGATCCATCACCGTTATTTATCTCACTGCACCATCCCAGCTCAGAACCTGGCTATATGCAAATCAGTCTGTCCCTGGCCCAGTGCATCATGGGAACAGGGCAGACTAAACTACCAAGCCAATTCTTCACCAGAAAGGAGACAAGCTACCGGGGACCGGTTTCTGGCATTTCAGCCTTCTTCGGCCCGGCTTGCTTGAATCCTGATGGTGCAGTGAGAAAGGGACTCATGTCTGAGTATACCCTGCCACACCTATAGTGGCCAAAAACGATTCAGAAAAGGGGGTGGTGATGAACAGAGTGTCTGAATTAAGCAGACCACTCTTACCCAGTCCAAAGGTCAGGGCTTGATCCATCACCATTATTTATCTCACTGCACCATCCCAGCTCAGAACCTGGCTATATGCAAATCAGTCTGTCCCTGGCCCAGTGCATCATGGGAACAGGGCAGACTAAACTACCAAGCCAATTCTTCACCAGAAAGGAGACAAGCTACCGGGGACCGGTTTCTGGCATTTCAGCCTTCTTCGGCCCGGCTTGCTTGAATCCTGATGGTGCAGTGAGAAAGGGACTCATGTCTGAGTATACCCTGCCACACCTATAGTGGCCAAAAACGATTCAGAAAAGGGGGTGGTGATGAACAGAGTGTCTGAATTAAGCAGACCACTCTTACCCAGTCCAAAGGTCAGGGCTTGATCCATCACCGTTATTTATCTCACTGCACCATCCCAGCTCAGAACCTGGCTATATGCAAATCAGTCTGTCCCTGGCCCAGTGCATCATGGGAACAGGGCAGACTAAACTACCAAGCCAATTCTTCACCAGAAAGGAGACAAGCTACCGGGGACCGGTTTCTGGCATTTCAGCCTTCTTCGGCCCGGCTTGCTTGAATCCTGATGGTGCAGTGAGAAAGGGACTCATGTCTGAGTATACCCTGCCACACCTATAGTGGCCAAAAACGATTCAGAAAAGGGGGTGGTGATGAACAGAGTGTCTGAATTAAGCAGACCACTCTTACCCAGTCCAAAGGTCAGGGCTTGATCCATCACCGTTATTTATCTCACTGCACCATCCCAGCTCAGAACCTGGCTATATGCAAATCAGTCTGTCCCTGGCCCAGTGCATCATGGGAACAGGGCAGACTAAACTATTTTTGTCCACCCTAAGCGTGGAAGGGTATTCTCAGATGTGAGACCCTTGCTCATTGCACCATCAGGATTCAAGCAAACCGGGCCGAAGACGGCTGTAATGCCAGAAACCGGTCCCCGGGAGCTTGTTTCCTTCCCAGTGTAAGAATTGGCTTTTGTAGTTTGGTTTGCCCTGTTCCCATCATGCACTGGGACAGGAACAGACTAATTTGCATACAGCCAGGTTCTGAAACTGGGATGGTGCAGTGAGCTAAAAAACGGTGTTGGATCTAGCCCTGATCTCTTGACTGGGTGAGAGCTTTCTGCTTAATTCAGAGACTCTGTCCCTCACCACCCCTTGTTGTAAATATTTTTGTCCACCCTAAGCGTGGAAGGGTATTCTCAGATGTGAGACCCTTGCTCATTGCACCATCAGGATTCAAGCAAACCGGGCCGAAGACGGCTGTAATGCCAGAAACCGGTCCCCGGGAGCTTGTTTCCTTCCCAGTGTAAGAATTGGCTTTTGTAGTTTGGTTTGCCCTGTTCCCATCATGCACTGGGACAGGAACAGACTA
The DNA here is from genome assembly GCF_964263255.1 of Lissotriton vulgaris. Classification (NCBI taxonomy): domain Eukaryota; kingdom Metazoa; phylum Chordata; class Amphibia; order Caudata; family Salamandridae; genus Lissotriton; species Lissotriton vulgaris. The sequence continues at coordinate 1,043,986,525 of NC_141697.1, read as the reverse complement.
ATTTGCATACAGCCAGGTTCTGAAACTGGGATGGTGCAGTGAGCTAAAAAACGGTGTTGGATCTAGCCCTGATCTCTTGACTGGGTGAGAGCTTTCTGCTTAATTCAGAGACTCTGTCCCTCACCACCCCTTGTTGTAAATATTTTTGTCCACCCTAAGCGTGGAAGGGTATTCTCAGATGTGAGACCCTTGCTCATTGCACCATCAGGATTCAAGCAAACCGGGCCGAAGACGGCTGTAATGCCAGAAACCGGTCCCCGGGAGCTTGTTTCCTTCCCAGTGTAAGAATTGGCTTTTGTAGTTTGGTTTGCCCTGTTCCCATCATGCACTGGGACAGGAACAGACTAATTTGCATACAGCCAGGTTCTAAAACTGGGATGGTGCAGTGAGCTAAAAAACGGTGTTGGATCTAGCCCTGATCTCTTGACTGTGTGAGAGCTTTCTGCTTAATTCAGAGACTGTCCCTCACCACCCCTTGTTGTAAATATTTTTGTCCACCTAAGCGTGGAAGGGTATTCTCAGATGTGAGACCCTTGCTCATTGCACCATCAGGATTCAAGCAAACCGGGCCGAAGACGGCTGTAATGCCAGAAACCGGTCCCCGGGAGCTTGTTTCCTTCCCAGTGTAAGAATTGGCTTTTGTAGTTTGGTTTGCCCTGTTCCCATCATGCACTGGGACAGGAACAGACTAATTTGCATACAGCCAGGTTCTGAAACTGGGATGGTGCAGTGAGCTAAAAAACGGTGTTGGATCTAGCCCTGATCTCTTGACTGGGTGAGAGCTTTCTGCTTAATTCAGAGACTCTGTCCCTCACCACCCCTTGTTGTAAATATTTTTGTCCACCCTAAGCGTGGAAGGGTATTCTCAGATGTGAGACCCTTGCTCATTGCACCATCAGGATTCAAGCAAACCGGGCCGAAGACGGCTGTAATGCCAGAAACCGGTCCCCGGGAGCTTGTTTCCTTCCCAGTGTAAGAATTGGCTTTTGTAGTTTGGTTTGCCCTGTTCCCATCATGCACTGGGACAGGAACAGACTAATTTGCATACAGCCAGGTTCTGAAACTGGGATGGTGCAGTGAGCTAAAAAACGGTGTTGGATCTAGCCCTGATCTCTTGACTGGGTGAGAGCTTTCTGCTTAATTCAGAGACTCTGTCCCTCACCACCCCTTGTTGTAAATATTTTTGTCCACCCTAAGCGTGGAAGGGTATTCTCAGATGTGAGACCCTTGCTCATTGCACCATCAGGATTCAAGCAAACCGGGCCGAAGACGGCTGTAATGCCAGAAACTGGTCCCCGGGAGCTTGTTTCCTTCCCAGTGTAAGAATTGGCTTTTGTAGTTTGGTTTGCCCTGTTCCCATCATGCACTGGGACAGGAACAGACTAATTTGCATACAGCCAGGTTCTGAAACTGGGATGGTGCAGTGAGCTAAAAAACGGTGTTGGATCTAGCCCTGATCTCTTGACTGGGTGAGAGCTTTCTGCTTAATTCAGAGACTCTGTCCCTCACCACCCCTTGTTGTAAATATTTTTGTCCACCCTAAGCGTGGAAGTGTATTCTCAGATGTGAGACCCTTGCTCATTGCACCATCAGGATTCAAGCAAACCGGGCCGAAGACGGCTGTAATGCCAGAAACCGGTCCCCGGGAGCTTGTTTCCTTCCCAGTGTAAGAATTGGCTTTTGTAGTTTGGTTTGCCCTGTTCCCATCATGCACTGGGACAGGAACAGACTAATTTGCATACAGCCAGGTTCTGAAACTGGGATGGTGCAGTGAGCTAAAAAACGGTGTTGGATCTAGCCCTGATCTCTTGACTGGGTGAGAGCTTTCTGCTTAATTCAGAGACTCTGTCCCTCACCACCCCTTGTTGTAAATATCCTGAGAGGCTGCCCTACTCAACGCTGACATACAGGCCAAAGAAGTCCTTACCGCAATAGCTAAGCTGCAACCTGGTACAGCCTGGGGGGCCGACAGCTTTACTCCCTCATTCTATAAGTCTTTTGGGCCCCATTACGCTCTCATCCTTGCAAAGCTGTATAATTCAATAGGCAATTCTGGTGCACTTCCAACCACCATGAGCGAGGCTGTACTCACAGTAATTCCCAAACCCGGAAAGGACCCTACTCACCAGCATCCTAGAAGCCAGACTTAATCAGTATATCTAGGGCCTTATTGAGTTGGACCAACCCGGGTTTATTCTAGAGCCAACTTGTAGTGACAACACCAAGCATCTACTACCCCTGGTAGATAAAACCTCAAGAGTCCACATCCCAGTACTGCTGGTCTCCATCAACACCAAGAAGGCATTTGACAGGGTCAACTGGCCATTCCTAAACAGTTTTCCAGCAAAGGGCGTAGGACTGTGAAAGAAGACATGGATAAGGAGCATCTACCAGATGTCCACCGCCCAGGTTCAACAACACCATCTCCCAGCCTTTTAGCATCCACAGAGGTATGCAGCAGGGTTGTCCCCTGTCCCAGCTACTTTTTGTATGTATTTGGAACTGCTGGCAGAACGCATCAGAGCAAACCAGCAAATTGCGGGCCTTTCTATGAAGGCCAGCCTCATACACTAGCTTTATATGCAGATGACATATGGTAACTCTCACAGATCCCCATACTTCAATTTTGGGAACCCTTCAAGAAATTACAGCCTTTGGACAAGTCTCCGGTTTCAAAGTAAATCTGCTAAACCTCACTTTCTTGGCCTGCAGCAGGGTGCAGTTGGAACTCTACCATCCCCGCTCATAGTCCCCATACTGGGTGTCTTACCTCAGATTTAAAATATGTTAGTCCCTAAACAAGACAGTGGAGAGTAATTAAGCAAGTTTGCTGAACACTGTGCACTCGTAACTGCAGGCCTGGAGATCTGAAGGCCTTTCCTGGTTGGGGAGGATAGAAGTGCAAAAATTACATGGTTGCCCCAAATCCTCTACATCATGTAGACCCTTCCTCTCCAGCCCTCCTACCGCACTCTGCAAACACTCCAGCACCTTAGCAAGAGCTTTATATGGGAGAGTATGTGGCCATGGTTGACATGGAAAAGAGCAAATGTGACAATCATGGATGATGGTTTCAGAATCCCTAACCGATTACTACCTCACTGCCCAACTTTGCTGCATGGTTGAATGGGTCAGACCCTTTATGGAGAAACATTGGTGCTTTCTGCATAAAGCTGTGGCTGATATTCACAACTGGAAGATAACCTGTATCCCTAGGAAATACAGTCCACCCAGTAGTGCAAGCCGCTGTGATGGCCTGGTATACAGTGTTCATCAAGAAGGATCTCCCCTCACCTGTGCCTCCACTTATGCCATTTATTGGCAATCCTGACTTCCCCCGGCTCACACTGGAAAAGAATACCAGGCCTGGCAGAAGGGAGGCCATAAAAGATCGGGTGACTTGTTTGACCACACTTGCCTTCAATCCTTTGCCCGAATACAAGATCCCATACAGCCTTCCAGCTCAGCAAGATTAGCGGTACGCAGCAGTCCAACATTGGGTTACACGACCTCAGGTCCACCTTTTTGAAGAATGGATGATTACTAGAGCTAGTGATGTACGACTGCACTCGGACATCTATGACTTTTTGACAAAACCTCACAAGCCGTCCAAAGCCCCAGCTCAGACCAGGAGCGCAGCCGAGCTCAAGCGCACTTTGACTTCTAAAGAATGGGCCAAAATCCTTCACAGAACCCACTCCTCTGCTTGCTCCTCTTGGGCACAGGAAAATATACTCAAAACGACCCATTACAGGTACAGCGAGGTCTTCCATGACATTAATAAAATCTTTTGACGCAGAACTCCCTTGCTTCCCGGGTTACATTCTACTAGACCTACCCAATATCCAGACATAACCTCTGCACTCCTGAAAAACAAAGGCCATCTAACTCACCCTCTGTGCAGTGAAACAATGATCGTGACTGTGGGATCACCTAGGGATGGAAAAACTCTCTGCAGCCATAGAGTCCACCCTGCTGCAGTTCAACAAAACATGGGCACCCTGTGTCTGCTTTCTTGTGCAGGACTGCAGAGAACTTACCTGCCCCTGCTACCAATGGGCCCTTTGACTGACAACATCTAAGTCCCCCTGCTTCTGCTGTTACTGCATGGGACTCTTTCCACTCTACGGATGACTCCATCCACCTGCATCACAACCTTCTACACATCAGAGTTATTTGCATGCTGTCCTCTACCCCCTCCTCCTTTCCTTATGCCCCTTTTCCCCACTAAACCCCTCTCCTTTTTTTCCTCCTCCTGTTCCATTGGTTCTTTCCTGAGTTGACTCTCCCCAACAAGTCTCCCGTTCGCCAGCCTATTGGATGTAGGTGAGGTAGCTGTATGCAATAAAACTTCAATAAAAAGTTTGGAACCAGATCTACAGACCTTCAAAAATGAGATGAAAATAAAGAAGAACAAAAAGGCAATTGTTGTTATTACTCCTTTAATTCATCACATTTCTCCCATGCAAAAAACACTGGTGAATTTACAGAATAGAAACCAACAGAATACTCTACTTATCTTTAAATCCTGGAAAATATTGAAGGCCAAAGCTGTGGACTTTATTAGGAGTCTATGCTGCCTAAACTCCTGAATAGAAAGTTTCTGGAAAACTTTGAAATGAAAAAAGCTGGTTGTGTACCTTCTCAATAGAAGCCTAATCAATCGGAACCCTGACAGATCAATCTTTAAAGTACTGAGACGTCATCTTATCCGAATCAGAAAAGCTGCCAGAGAGCTTAAATCACTAATGATTGATGGTAATAAGCTATTTATCTATCAAGATTTAATCAAGGAAACTGTGAAGATTAGTGGACTTTGTTCAGACTTAAGACATTGACTGAAGGATGCAGGGTATAAACAAGTCTTTTTCATCCTTCCATGATGCATATGTGGATAAATGACATTTCTACATCTTTTGTCTCGCCTTCAGACATAATAGCATAGCAGGTTCACCATGATCCTGTTAAAATAGCTTCAAGTTCTGCTGTAAAATGTAGCTCCCCACTGCTAATACTACAGTTCCAAACACAATACCAGGTTCATGCAGCCTAGTTTATCTTGTTTCAAACATCTGTCTGTACTCCTCTAACTAAGATGTAGTCCTGCAATATGACTTCTTTATGTTTATGGAAGTCATGTTCCTAGTCTATGTTATTTGTCTTTCAAATACTTTTCCTCATTTACTTTAACTCAGAATACGGGAGTATTTAAAAAAAATTCAAACCTGATAAATCTTTCTATCAGTACATTCATATTGAAGATAAAAACCTAAAATCAATTTCCAGGAGATGGGTAGATAATATTATTTCACCTGTGTCTTTAAGTTAAAAAAATGATGTTGCTGTTCTTTTCTTGAAATATTCTACCCTTAATGAAGCATAAATGGTGACTACAACTATGGATGACAATATTTTTTAGAAAGATATCACTGCAGAAATCATAAACCTAGGTAATGTCCCCCTTATAATGGGAGGCAACTTTAACTTTATTTGGGATACCCTTTTAGATAGATCTTCCACTTTCAAGTTTCAGCCCACGAAAGCCTTTATTTTATGAAATCTTTCTTTCTCACCACTAAAATGTTTGAGGTTTAGAGACTGGCTACCCCTACAACCACATATTCTACATTTTCTAGAATTGACTACCTACTCACATCTAGACATTTGTGCAATATGATGACAAATCCCACAATTGTAAAAATTTCAATTTTACACAATGCTTTAATTTCTTTTTCGCTCATATTATGTGATACCTGCCCCCCAAATATAGGTGGAGAAGAAATCTTTAAAAGTAAGAAGCCCAGACACAAACCACACCCAAACAGTAAAGTTAGGCTCCTTCTACTCACCTGTCTTCACTCTCCCGTGTGGGGTGCCCCAAGGATCCTCGCTAAGTCCAACCTTATTCAACATTTACGTTTCGGACTTGGCGAGGGTGATCAAATCTCACGGCTTGAGTTTAACTTCCTATGCTGACGACACTCATCTGGTGCTAGCAGTACATAGGGATGGGGAAGCGGTTGTGTCCGGATTCAAGGAGGGTATGCTAGCCATCAGCTCCTGGATGACGAGTAACTGCTTAAAACTAAATTCGGATAAGAAGGAGGTAATGACTTTCGGCAACCTCACTCCAGGGTGGTCCCCTACCTGGTGGCCCAATGAAATGGGCCCTCTGCCAGAACCCATCACCAAGGTCAGAAACCTCGGGGTCCTGTTTGACGACAAACTCTTGTTGAATCACCATGCAAACTCTGTTGTCTCCTCCGCTTTCTATACCCTAAGAAAAATTAAGAAACTACTACCATATCTCCCAGCCTCAGCCGGCAAAACTCTGATCACCACCCTAATCTTTTCTAAAACTGATTATTGTAACGGTCTCCTGCTTAATGCCCAAGAAAAGGTCCTTAACAAGTTCCAGTCGGTACAGAACGTGGCAGCCAGAATACTACTCGGCATCCCCAAGTTTAAATCCATCACACCGGTCATTCGCCAACTTCACTGGCTGCCTATCAGAAGCCGAACCAAATTCAAAGCATTATGCATCGCCTACAAAGCTATCAATAATTCAGGACCTCAGTTTAAAAAAAAAAGTTTTTTCCCTATACACACCCAACAGACCGCTTCGTTCTTCCACAGCCTATCTTCTTCCTGTCCAACACACCAAAAAATCCTCCTGGGGAGACAGGTGCTTCCTAGTCTCCACGGCCAGACTCTGGAACTCCCTCCCTTTCCCCATCAAAACCAGTCCCACACTCATCACCTTCAGGAAACAAAAACCTGGCTTTTCAACCAATAACCGCCCTCTGCAGCGTTTTCCTGTCTGGATTCTAAGTCCACAAGCGCCGAGACACCCCAGGATATTTGCGCGCTATACAAATCGCCCAAACATAAACAAAGATTTCTCATCTGATTGCTATACCAGGCCTCTTTTTGTTTTTTCTCCGATGAGACATGCCACATCACAAGAGGCCAGTTTCCTGGGTAGTCCTAGAGGCGTGAAAGAGTTGTACTATTAAGTCACATTTGTGATTGGTTTCCAGTTGTTCTAATGAGCTAGTGAGCCTGACAGTTGTATTCTGTATCAGCCTGCATGCCTTTCACTGGATCTCCCTGTGCCTGCGCCTGTGTTAGGCAATGAGGAGCAGATCCTGCAACCTATGTTGGTTGGGGTAACTTCAGTTCTGCGCTACTTTGGAGTTGTGGGGGTAGAAACATGAGAATAGAACAGAAGATGGTAGACACTAGTTTTATTGTGTTAATCACATTAATTACAGTAAATGTACAAAAAATAAAAACAATCCTTAAACCAATCTTCTAACAAATACCATTCTTAATACAGTTTATTTTGATCCAATAGACTGTTGCATCAAAGTATAGACAAGATCTAAAATTGTCATAATTTTACTAACAAAAGCAGAGGATTGCATCATAAAACAATAACTAATTAACTGTTCTTTAGTTCGCTTCTATGAAGGAGGCTCACAGGTATTGCAGCCTCAAGGCTAGCAGTTTTGAACAGAGACTGATCATTTGTTCTGAAGATTCATATTTGTAACAGCAAAATTTACAGTCACTCTTGCCTTTAAATCGAGAATCCATTCTCCTTCAAACTGGTACAATGGAATATAAACAAATCCGAGGCTTTCGTGTATCAAGCAATTTGACCGTCGGTAAGGCTCCAGTTCGTAAAATCAGAGCATTTCATACTGCAAAATGGCATTTTTTAACTCACCAAAACTATATAGAAATTCGGTAACATGATACCAAATCTTACCAAATCGCTAATAGTGCTTGGAAATAAATATACATTTGGTATTTGGAAAGACATGTTATGGGCATCCCTTTCTGATACGGAATCTAGAAATTATCTATTACCATTTTGCAACAAAAATACAGTTGCAAAACATTAATATTTTACCACCTTCTCAAAGGAGGTGATAAGCCATTTGAAAATGGGAAGTGGTCCCCATAGGACCCCTTTTGTGGTGTTTATGTTTACAAAAACGTTTTTCCATGAGACCGGGGGCGGCTCCTCCATGATGGCAGAGAAGCGTCACCTCGCTAAAAAAACACCTCAGAACAGCTAAAATTGTAATGAAGTTTATTTATTTCCTTGTTATTTTTCAGCAACCCATTCTATTCTATTCTATTGTTTTGGTAGAGCGCAAACAGCTGCCCCAGCAATGAGGCGTCCCGGCGCTAGGAACCACAGACCCTGGCCTGAGCGGGAAAGGGTGGGAGGGAATTAGGGAAGAGGGAATAGGTACGTTTTAATTGCTTTCCGGAACGCCGGCAGGCTTTTTATGGAGCGGATGTATTGTGGCAGACTGTTCCATAGTTTAGCTCCAAGAAACCTAAAAGAGCGGCCGCCCATGCGGCAGAGTTTTATGCGTGGAACCCATAGGAGGTTTTGGTTTGAGGATCGCAGGTTACGTGACGGCGCGTAGGGGGTGAGGAATGGTCGAAGCAGTGGGGGGGTATCCAGTTTGATGTTTTTGAAGGTCATGATAAGGGCCTTGAACTTAATTCTGGAGTCGACGGGTAGCCAGTGTAATTTTTGTATGGTCGCTCTGGCTGAACATCTGCGGGGGAGGCCGACTAGAGTTCTAGCCGCAGAGTTTTGCACGTGTTGGAGTCGTGCTACCTCACTTTTGTTGGCGCCAAGAAGGAGAACATTGGCGTAGTCAAGACGCGAAAGGATGGTGGCTTGAATGATAAGTTGGCGAGTCTTGGCGTTGAAGAAGCCTAGTATGTGGCTAAGACTCCTCAGCAGGTCGATACAGGTGCCAGCAACTTTTTTGGTGTGGGCCTGAAAGTTGAGTGAGGCATCCATCCAGACTCCTAGGTTTTTCACTAGGGGTTTGGGAGATGGGATGGTGCCTAGGGAGGACAGCCACCAGTGCTCATTCCAGAGGCTGGTGTTTTTGCCAAGGAGTAACACCTCTGTTTTACCAGCATTAAGCTGTAGACAGTTATTTGTCATCCATTGAGCAACCGCGGAGAGACCGTTTTTAAAACTGGAGGATGAGATGGAAGGGGCTTCTGTAAGTGCGATGGCCAGCTGTGTGTCGTCGGCGTACGACACTAATGTCAGGCCCCACTCTTTGGCCACTGCCGCCAAAGGCTGGACGTAAAGATTAAAAAGGGATGGGCTCAACGCAGAGCCCTGCGGAACTCCCTGTGCAATAGGGTGGGGTTTGGATAGAAAGGGGGGAGCAGAGACCCGAAAGGATCTGTCTTTGAGAAAAGATCGGAACCAGTCCAAAGCATGGCCAGACACTCTGTAGTGTAGTTCCTAGTTTCCCACTAGGCCCTGCGCATTGGAATAACATAAACAGTAGTATCGACGTGGAACTGCGGATATTCCAGGCCTCCACTGACTATGCTAAACTTAATTGGGTTGTGTTACCAACTAGCTCAGAGGTCACTGGAAACTTTCTTCTCTGCATAGGAAGTGATCAGCTTCCTTGGCACAGACAAGAAGGGATTCAGTTTTCCAACAACCGTGCAACATGACAACTTTGCTCCTCAGATCAAGAGTCAATCTCTAGGGTCGTGTGAAACAATAGACATGTATTTCACTCAGTCAGTCTAGTGCAGTTTACTTTCACGAGATGTAGAGAATAGAGAGACGGGCGTTAGTCAATAAAGGGTTAACATTTATTGAACAGTCTTTCTTCTCGTACAAGAGAAATGTATTGCCACAATTGCAATAATTGTTATTATAAAAAGTACGTACAGTAAGATAAGTATTGCGAAATAGAACTGTAAAAGCATTGATATGGTTTCTTAGCCATACAATGGTTTAAAAGTAATAAAACATATATACAGTCATATATACATTTGGCTAACGTACTCAACTGGTGCTTCTAACTAAGCCTACCCCAGTGTGCCTGACCTAAGCCTAACACGTGAGAAGGGGAGTAAGTAAGTAGCTTTAAGTTAAGTTGGTTTTGCCAAGGTTTGTTTCAAGAATTCTCGTCTAAGGGTTTAGTCAACACCATACCTCTGAATAGAATGATGGAGGATTGGTATCTCCTTCAGGGGTCTCTCTCGATATCCCAGTCACCTGCGAGGGTAGACCGGAAGCGCCGGGACTGGATTTCTCTGCACGAGAAAGGCAGCGGCTTCTCTTCAGCGCGTCGAGGAAGGAGGGGTGACAGCGTCCGCGGGCAGCTGGAATCTGCTGGATGTCTTCGCAGAGGACGGCTGTTCAGCTCCTTAAGCGTACTGCACCATAGTTCGCGCAGTAGCGGCGATAATGGTAATCAGCAGCTTCACCACCACAGGATAGCAGGCTGCAGCGACAGAGTGCTAGTTTTTACCAACACAGGGTCATGCAGGCAGCTGGCATCAGCAACAGTAGCTTGCAGCTCACAGCTCACATTGCTTAAGGCAACGTTGGTAATATTTATACCTGACAGGTGCCGGGTTTGACGCAAGTTTGCTGGACATAAGACGTCAATTAAAGATGTCACTAGGAAGTGACAGCTATCAGTTGCTCATTAGAGTTCCATTACTAATCAAAACATAGCAAGCGGGGATTTCCAGGTTTGCTAAGTTTTTATCTTGTTGAAGAACTCGGAGTGTTATCTAGGAATATCAGATAGTGACTGCTGCTCTGTCATTGCACTAATTGGTCGCAAAGGAAGTAGCAGAGAGTCATGCTGGAATGTGGCTCTGTTCGTGTGAGGCCAGAGATGACTTTTCAGAAAATCGCACTTGAACGGTTATGCCAATATAGGGAATAAATGGATTTATAGCCGAATAGGGGCATAAGGTCACAGTATCGATCAGGAACCTAGATAAGCACGCAACAACTCCAAATGTTTCCAAACGATTGAGGAGGATGTCATGGGATACCGTATCAAAGGCCGCGCTGAGGTCGAGAAGAATCAGCGCAGCACTTTGACCGGCATCTAAAATCGTTCGGAGGTGCTCTGTGGTGGCAAGGAGAGCAGACTCAGTACTATGGCCTGGTCTGAACCCATTTTGGGATGGGTCCAGGATGTTATTGTTGACCATGTGCTGAGATAGAGTGCTGTTCACATGTGCCTCAGCGAGTTTAGACAGCCATGGAAGCAGGGAGATTGGTCGAAAATTCTCCGGTTTCGATGGGTCGAGGGAGGGTTTCTTGATGATGGGTGAAACCCACGCTTGTTTCCAGGCAGATGGTACGCTCGCTGAGGTAAAGGAGAGGTTCAGCATAGAGGTGAGTGGGGGTAGAAAGAAGTTGAGTGACTCTAAGAATTGAGCCGGGCGCATGGGGTCAGCCGGTGAACCAGATTTAACTTTTTGGCAAAGTTTGATGAGGTTGTCACCGGAAATTTCCGGGATGTGAGTCAAGATAGAATAGTTGGAAGGAGGAGAAAGGCTATTGGTAGGGCTGGGGGAGTGCTGAGGAAAAGAAGTGTATATTTTCTGTACCTTGTCGACAAAAAACCTAGCAAGATCTTCGCATTGTTGTGCGGAGGAGATATTAGGGAGGGGGGATTTGCCGCTCTGAAGTTCTTGAACAAGTTTGAAAACTTCCTTGGCAGGGGTGGGACTAGATTCGATTTTGTCAGCATAGAAGGCAGTTCGCGCAGCACGGATGGCTTTGTGGTACGTTTTTTGTTTTAATAGATAGTTGGATTTATCTTCGTTGTTATAGTCCCTTCTCCAAAGGCGCTCCACTCTTTTACAGTCTTTGCGCATGCTTTTGAGGGTGTCATTATACCAAGGGTTGGATGGGGAGTTGCGTCCAATCGACCATTTTGCTGGAATGAGGGCATCTAGCCCTCCCGTGATCCAATCATGAAACGCGCTCTAGTTAGCGTTGATGTCAGAATTGGTGTCATGGTGGAATTCTCCAAGGGTGGTATGGAGGTCACTGTGGGACAGTTTGTGCCATGGTCTTTTTAGACGACGGGTCGATGCTGTTTTGTGCCTGCTTTTATTGACTAGTATGGACAGTTTTATGAGGTGGTGATCTGTCCATACCATCGGTACGGGTATATCTGATGTGAGTTTCTCCATGTTTGTGAATACTGGGTCTAAAATGTGACCAGCTAGGTGCGTAGGAGTAGAAATAAGAGAGTTGAGTTGCAGTGCGGAGAGATCTGCAAGAAGATTTTTGATCGTAGCGTCGTTAAACAGGTCAAAGTGCAGGTTGAGATCGCCTAGAATGGTAAAGTTAGAGTTTTTTGTTATAAGAGAGGTTGCTGTCTCAAGGAGAGCCTCAATAAATTTTGAAGCGGGGCCAGGTGGGCGATAGATGTAGAGGCCCGACACAGTGAAGTTCGGATTTATAGTGATTTTAAAGTGGGCGCTTTCGCAGTCGGGCAGTTCTTCCTTGACGAAAGAACAAGAAAACAACTTCTTATAGATTATGGCGATGCCTCCTCCTCTTCCATCCCTATTGATGGTTGACATAAGGTAGTCGTCTGGTAGTGTAAGGTTGGGTATGGCAGAGGTGCCATCCCGTAACCAGGTTTCACAGAGGAAGAGGATGTCAGGATTTTCATCCAGAATGAGGGTATTGACCTCAAGGTGGTGTTTGGGTAGTGACCTAACGTTGAGATGGAGAAACGTAATGGGGGTGGTATTGACAGGTTCTAGTAGCTGTCGAATGGTGTGGGGGTTAGCGGTAGTAAAATCACAATTTTGACATTGGAGGCAAGTGAGGCCAGGCGTACCTGTAATGTTTGCGCAGGACCGTCCGGGGTTCCAGGCAAGTAGTTGCTCCCTGTCGTAATGAAGGGGTGTAGATGGAATAAGGCCAGGGGGACTGGCGAGAGGCGATGACTTGGCGAGGACGGGCGCAGACGGGCGTGCCTTAGGCGCGCCTTCGGCGCGCAAACGGCGCGCCCGCTGCGCCCGTCCGCTGCGCGTACGGTGAAAGCACATGTTTATCAAGAGGCTGGAATGGCGGTGGGTGTGGCCTCAAAGTGGGCGTGGTCACGCGGCTCGCCGGCGATGGGGGCGGCAAATGTTAGGAAGTTTGGCTCGGCAATCAGCCTTCGCTCGCGGAGTGTCGAGATGGGGTGAGCAATGCTGAGTGGAAGCAGGGAACTGTGCAGTTATGTTTTAATCACGCATGTTCGTCTGGCCAGACATCTCATGATGGCCACCCAGACATGCACATTTTAAGTTTCTCTAACCTAGCTGTATTGGACAGCTTGGTTAGAGAAAGCACAGGCCTTCAGTGCTCTTAAGAGCAGTGAGAGAGGCTGCTCCCTCCAATCCTGATACTTCTCTCACAGCATGAGAGCAGCGCTAAGTTCAGTTTCCTCAATCCGGAGTATCCAGGAGTGAAGACACCTGAGTGAGAAGGACGTTGTGTGGCAATTAAGTAAGGTAAGTACCTTTATTTTAATTATTTTAATGCCACTCATATTTTGCCAGCCTCACCACCCTAACTACATGACATCCGCCATTGCATGAGACCAGTGTTTGGTTATTAAAAAGGATTGTGCATTTTTTCTGTCTTTCTTTCTAAATGTATCCCATTTACCTTTAAGGAAAATAGGCTGAGTTTAGAAAATGGTTTTATTTAAAAGCAATCACAAACATGGTGGTCTGCTGACCCCAGAAGGCTACATTGCTTGTCATTGTAACCACTTGTAGTGGGTCACAATTTGCGATCTACCTAATGCATATTAATGGAGTAGGTGAAATTGCTACCCACTACAAATCAGTATTTTGATAACCAATCTAATAATACATAGGTCAGTTTGCAAAATGCCAATGGATTCATTAGAAGTCAGATTGCAAACTGCAACCACTTCCAACTAAACTATGTTTGTACATTGCAGTTAAGGAATCACAAATTGCAAATCGTAATTCATCGCAATTTACGGTTCCTTAAATACAATCTTTGCCCATGATGGCATGAATCTCAGAAATCTCCTTTTTTGCACAGCCTCACATTTTTAACCTCCTCTGTAATCTTGTAACATGAGGTGAGCATGGATCCGGCACTGAATGGACTGAACAGAGGGATGAGAAGCAGGGGCCCTTCCTTTTGTTTCTGAATCAGAACACAAAGGAAATTCAGAATCTATAAAAAAGTCTACTATAAACCTTTAATGTTTCATCATCTTCAAGACACTACTTCAACAATATCACACTGGATGGTTTTTTCCTATTCACTGATAATAAAGACTCACCACACAGTCTGCAAGTTTTCCTTAAATTTATCAGAAATCCCAGACTCCCGTGCAAGCAAAGCAAGTTCAGGCTTCAGTCATACTCGCCTATATTTGACATGCTTCTTATAGGCTCAGGCAAACTTTAGGAGCAGTCCCTTAGGTTACATAGCTCAAGTACAAGCCACAGACAACAAAGCTATTTCTTCAGTCATTATGATCTTGCAACTTCAGATGCCATAGCTTTCTGGTTTCACTGATTGTAGAGGCTCAGTCTATCCAGTTGGCAGTGGTTTATTGGAAACAAATAAGTGCCAGTGCACTAAGCTCTGCTCAGAAGCCTGCCACTGGTGCTATTAAATGCTGACATGTTGATTACTGAGGCTGGGTGATGTTGAATTCCCCTAATGCCACTTTAATCCACTACCAGATACTCTCTGTTAAATCACTTCACTCATGCATGTTCCTGTTTCTACCCCTGTGATATTTTTTGTGTCTTTTCCTTCCTCTTTCTTTGCCCTCTCAGTGTTGGTCCCAAAAATGATTGTCAGTTGGCATGTCTGGGAGCAACTGGCTCAATTTAAGCACTGCTTATAAGGTACACATATGAGGATGGTGCTTTTGTTTACTTCACCCACTTCTTACAAATTAGGTTCACAAACAACACAACAATGCATCCAATGACACTGATTGCGCAGGCCAACTCTGCATTCGGTAGGTCACACAATGGACACCCTATGCACAGTCATACTAAAGAATGCAAATGAAAGTGACCTCGCTACAGTAGAGAAAGTTTCGGCAACCCTGCTTCCCACTCCAATTTACACTACCACTTGGTTCCAGTCATGGTCCTCTATATTTTGAATAGGTGTAGCACTGAGGTTGGTACTGCACAGTACCTACTTCTCACACATTCAGAACCTTTTTGAAGAGGTTGGCAGCTGTGTGCCTGTCTAGAATATGGTTACTTAGGATGTGGCTAGACTGCTCTACATAATACTTACCAATATGTAGTCTTTGACACTCACATTTCCACTCACTTATCTGCCTTTACATTTCTCTCAGTGAGGTAAGTACTTGCTCCAGAAATCTCTCTCTAACCTACCTTCAACTCATCACTTAAATGTACTTATTCTATGAGCAAAGAACCATGTAATTGTCTGCCCTGCTAAATCTGCTTTGCTGAGAATGGAAGATTACATTTTCCATCTTTTGTAAGGGAGGGAAGTCTCCTTTGGTATTGGCATGCTGTTCCTGTTCTGTAAGGAAGCCTAACTTGCACTGCTGCTTCTCATTTTTTAGATTTTCTGTAGTGGTGAAAGCTTGCACAGATCCCGCCCCAGCTGTGCATGTCTTTTGAAGGAGGGAAGCTTGCAGTGTGTCTGTCAAAGGTATACCTGTTCTAAGAAGGGTTATTTCCACTGCTGTTAACACATCTTATGCAAAAACAAAGTATATATTTAGTGCACTCCTGTAACATGCTCTTTGAACCATCAATTATCTCACAATAGGTATTGTGAGATACCAAGGACCTATAATCATGATGAAAGGGTTTGACCCCCTGGTGTAAATATTCAGGTTCCAAAGCATGTCAATATAAAAGAGAAGCAGGGTCCGCTGCTCAAACCTCCTGTTCTTAAAACCACCACACTAGATAGGTGAGGGTTCATTATCCTACTTGAGTACATAAATGAAGGATAATTCCATAAGAAGTTTGACTGTTTCTACCAGGAGTTTTCTTCTTTCTGTATGTTTATGTCTGTTTACAGAGAGTATACAACAGTTATTTAACTCCTCTCACTCTCTCTTTAGTATGTTATGTGTGTGCCTGTTCTGTTTGTGTGAGAAATGTGTGTGAAGCTCCATCCTACTACCACCGCCTTCCTTTTCCTATTCTTTGTGTTAGGGGAGGTTGGGCTACTGCTGTTCAAGTTGTACCTTTGTGGTGTTGTGATGCTTGGTATAACATTTTACACTACACAAAAGAGACAAATATTCACCTTGCCAATACTTGTTCCAATGGATGATGTGAAGTATAATATACAAAGCTTACATCTGGTATTAAACATAAAAAGGACGACTTTAACCTTTTTAAACATAGCTGACAAGATGCTCCATGTCATGTGCAATGCATTAGGCCAATTCTAGCAGTTTAGTCAACAGCGCTTTGCTCGCTGGGGATTTGAACCCACATACACAATGTTGAAAGCATACCTACAAGCCCCATATTTAAACAGGCTACTGGCTAGAACTAATGATATCATATGCCACAGTGCCTCTTGGCAGACTTGTGAAATGTAAAATAAAATTTGCTTCAGATTTTCTGCCTTTTTTCTTGTTAACAGAAAAGGGTAAACAGCCTTAGTTTGAGAGCATATGCCTGTCCTCATGCTCTTTTCGAAATTATTACTAAGTAACCAAGAGGTGACTTCTTGGGAATGCGCAGCCGCTGATGCCTCCAAGCCTGCAACAAAAACAGGTTATAGACCCCTTTGTGACTTTGATTGAACCTGAAATGTGATTGGTTCCTGCACAACGCATACTAAATACCTTCCCAGTTACTTACCATACTTTGCATCAATATTTTGTCTATTCCCAACAAGCACGCCCAAACCTGGATTGAAGGCAGTCAACAAAATAGTTGAAAGACAGCCTGGCTAGTCAGACATAGGATGTGATGTACATGGTGAAAAAACTCTTAGGCCGTCAACCATTTCAAGAAAGATTTCTACGTTTAGCATATTACAGCATTTTCAAACTTAACAGGAAATATTTTTTAAAACTTAAGAGAAATAGTTAACCTGGGTAGTCTGAAAACTGTAGCCACTGCCTTCCAAGAACCTTGCATCGACCTCTTGCCCTTCTTCACAGCAAAGATTGTAAAGATTCATAAGGCTATCACCTTTCTCCCCTCTACCATCTCACACATTAAACACCAGGCCCAGACCTCCAAACCCAAGAATGCCATTCAAGGGCTTGAAAAAAAGCAAATAAAAGCAAAGCTAAAACACTTCAGGTTAACCATGGTGGTACAAGGGCTACCTTCATTTCCCAGCAGACAATGTGTCATGTGTGATCAACTCCTCCATTCAACTGTCCCCAATTTCAAAACTACGGAAGCAGGCAGTAATCATACCACCAATAGAGAAAACCTTCTACTGGCTTAAAATCATTTTCCAACCATAGACCGAACTGTCCATTCCTAAGTAAAATATTTGAAATGGAAGTCATTAGACAGCTCCAAATGTAGATGCAAAACCATATCATTCTATCTGACTATCAGTGAGGCTTCAGATCAGGAACATCTGTGATGGACTCCTATATACCTTAAATAATAAGAAATTAGCAGCTTTGATTATCCTCGATCTATCTGCTGCTCATACCAGATCCTACAAAACCACCTGAAGGAATGGACAGGAATGGAAAACACAGATGTAGACCTGATTGGCTCATTCCTTTCAAACAGAATCCAGCAGGTTACGAAAGCTGCATTTGAATCAAGCAGAGACCTGCCACTTTGATGGTTGCCCAAGGCTCATGACTATGTCTGCCAATGTTCAATGTGACCTCTCACCCAAATCATTGACTAATATAACTTCCAATTCCAGATGTCTGTTGATGGCACTCAAATCTAGCTATAGCTTAAAAAGAACTCTAAAGAGAAGGAAAATATGACTAAATGCTTGGTAAATATACTCTTGTTAGGGAAAGGGGAATTTCCTGTGTCTGACAGTAATGAAACTGAGAATCTGATGTTGGAGTGATGTTAATACCAATTTACAGAATCTTTTACACAGTTACATGCTTTGGGACAAGCCCCAGCACAACTCATCTAGTAAAACTTATGTCTTTTGTCCCTCAGATTCCTCGCCACAAAACTCACAAGCACCTTAGTCTTTTCTAACTTAGTTTACTATAGTACCATAAATGACAGCATGCAAATAAAAAACGTTAGTAAATCCAGAACAAGAGCACCAAGCTCAATTTAAATTTAAAGAGACTTCAGCATGTAACCCTGATCTGATCTCCTTTCAGTAGCTCCCAGTCAGCAAAGGGTTCACTTTAAAATACTGTGCACCAAGCAAAATGCCTTCTGGCTGTAACTATAGTTGCAAAGTCTGATCTTCCACTAGCAACCCATTAAGTAAAGTACAAGAATGCATCCCACCTGCAACAAAGTAACCCCAGGCCTTTACTACATGAAGGAAGATTTGTCAAAGTCTTGGGCCCTAACCTTTGGAAATATATTGACCCTTCTTTGTCAGGTCAACTTAACTACCCCAGATTCAGGAAAGACCTAAAAGCCTACCTTTTCACGTACGCCTTCACTGAGGTCTACTTGGGACCATATGCAGCTTTTCCAATAACAAGGAATCTTTATCCAAAAGTTCCTTTTCTTGATCTGACATTTCCCATTTAGTAGCCAAATCAGTTGTCAGAAATACCTGTCCCTGAAGCTCAGGTTCTGATCTTTGTTACTTATACACCACCAAATGCACTCAAATGCCGTGAAACAACATGTTTCAGTGCTATACAAAGTCCCATACATAATCAAAGTCGAGCTTACATGTGTAAACAACCTTATTTGCTAATGCTAAATAGGTTTTGTAATTATCAGATGTCAGGTTCATGTGACTTTTGAGTAGATCTCCTACAGCTTGAGGGTACTGAAATTCTCTGAATGTTTGGGAACACCAATTTATTGCTACTAACAAATCCATTTCCGATCCAGGAATGATTGGCGTGAGTCTTACTCCTGTCAAAGGGCAGGTGTAAATTAATTTCCAAGGTGGTAAAGTTAAGAGTTAGACCCTGCAGAATAGGTAGTATTGTAGGGTAAGGGGTGTCTTCATGGGGAAAACAGTTTTTCCTGTTGAGAAAAGGAATTTAGCAAGGACTTATCCACTTCCTATATTTTTTCACTCATGAAAATATGCATTTGGTTTTTTTTCATGTAGTAAAGAAATTCACACAACTTTTTTTAGAATTACAAATGAAAAGCTGAAAATGTTTTCAGTTTCTAGGAGGTGCCCTGGAAAGTTTTTCTGAGTTCAATTCAGTCCAAAACCTGCATTAGTGCAAGATCCAAAACCTGTGGGTGCATATTCTCTACTGTTTTTTAAGTATAAGGCTCACTGTGCCAATATGAAGTGGCAATCCGTGTTTGCATAATTTGAAGGACCAAATCCGTTAAAACAGTATCGCAAAATCCTACATAAATGGAGTCTGATTGTTAGTCAGATAATTTGCTTCAGATGTAATTTGTGAAACAGTTGCAATTTGGCATACGATTTCTTATTTTCCTGCCAAAGCAAGAATCCTTTTTCAAATATTCATGGAAAATATTAAAATATGAGTGTTATGGTATTAAATTTGCAAATAGACTCACAGTTTGGCATGAAAAGAAGACACTGTGTGCCAAATTACAATAGTTTTTCGAGTTCCAAACAGAGAGAAACACTTTGTCAAGAAAGCGTTTTTGTTGCACATTTCGCTGATGGAGTGGAAATCTCATTACATTTGTAGTATCGCATCATAATCGTGTGTAGAGTTCACCCGCATATAATCATCTACTGCATTAACATGAAGTGCTTGAATTGTGAAATGTATTAACATGAATATGTGACGTATTTTAGGCCAATTATAAGTATTGTGTAGAATTAATGAAGAAATTAATATAACTAGCAGAAAATGTTAACGTGAAGACCTCGCGTTGTGAAACTGACAAATATTCATGTGTTAAATGTGATTATTAATTTTGACTTTTCATACGTAGATAAATGCATTAGTTGAAATTGCAGTAATGTTTATATGAATTTATAAAGCTTACATGGTGCTTGCTTATGTTGGCTGAAATTTTTATGCCTAAAATGCAAATCCCTGACAACTCTTGCTTTAGAATTAATAGTTGAATTTCATGTGTGCTGTGGAATCTATTTTTTCCCACGTTTTGATTTGCAGGTGAGGAAGCGTTCCTATATTAAATAGAACAATCTGGGTGTGACTATAGAACAGGTCTAGTACTTAGGGCCTGGCCCTTTCATCACATATGCAAATTTTCACACTTGGATCTTTGCCTCAATTACTGCATCGCCAAGATATTTGTAAACAGCATGGTTTCAATATTGATTGTGATTTAATACAATATATGTTTGATAATTAAAACATTGTGAACACTTCTGTACTTAAACAGTAACACTGCACTAGACAGAATCATATTTTTCTGTGCTTGACACTAATAGGACTGAACAATGCCTTGACTCCACTTTATTTCTGAATGCAGTCATAATGATAATGTGTATTTTTATTCCTCTTTAACCACAATGTGCACTTGTAATGTTTTGTGTTGATGTGCCATTCTCAGAGAATCATGATAAAAGCCTTTGAAATATTCAAGGCTTTTCCTGCCAGTAGCTATTCACTTGTGTGACTTCCATTGTTTTGAAACTAATTGGAGCAGCCACATTTGATGACATTAGGTGAGAATAGGGCACATTAATATTCAAACTAGTGACCATTGTTAGAACTGTGACATTCGGTGATGTTGTATAATTCTGTATTATCATTTTTAAATTATTTGCTACATTTTATCATCTTATGCTGACTTTGTGATTGCCATTGACATATATTGTGGATTTGATAATATAAACAAGAGTACACTATCAAAACTTGGACAGAAAATTCTAATTTTCCACAGATTGCAAGTTTGGCATGGACAGCCAAATATGCCTCTAAATTCCACTGCAAGCTGGACCAACTTGTTATGTTTAACATAAAATATCTTACACGGAACACCTCAAGTCAAGAAAATATCATAGCACACACAAAGGAACATATTTTGAGAAGTGAGATCACAGACATTTATTTTGAAAAAAACCTCTTATCTTCAGAAATGGGAAGGTATAAAGGATCAATTAATCAAAAAATTCCAGCAGATAACAACTTGTCAGAAACAAAGTGCTGCTCCTTCTGGCAGGTGATGGTATACAAGCATTCTCAATCTTCAAAAAAGACCTAAACAAAGAAATCAAGGAACTGAAAAAAATAGGTCAGAGTAATCATCCAACTCAATCCAAAATGCAATTAATAAAAAAGCAAAACAACATGCAGTTTGGTTAGTGAATTCCACACATTAAACATGCTTCTGGTTAACGTTTCATCACATATGCAAAAATATCAACAAAAAGAACTTTTGGTTTATAAACAAAAATCTGTATGGCCCTTACAGAGCTAACAGTGCCAATATAAATGAGCAAGGATAAGGCATATCGTAGCACATTATGGAACTTGAACATTAATGCAGGGAATGCCATCTGCGATTGAGTTAGCTCATATGATACATTTATTGTTCGATATCAAGTATTTACAAACAGTAATGAGTAAAGAAAAAATGTATGGGGCACCATGGCCAAATGGCCTGCTTATGCATTATTTAAATCTGAGCAAGAGGTGTGGTCAAATTTTATAACATGACTGTTCCAATCAAATCAAATAAAACTTTATTCGTTTTTTTTTTCAGCTAAAACCATAAAAGCCATACAAACATCAATAAAACTCCAGATATGTACAGAATAACCAGACAATGTGGCCAGTGTGATCTAATTACAGTTAAAAAATAAATCCCACTATCAAATTTAATCACAACTTGACCTAAGTCGGATGGTGGCCCTTAAAAAGCTGAGCGTATACAGTACAGTATCGTTTGAAAAAAGCTGTAAAAAGATAAAAGCAGGACTCATTCTCCTAAAACAAGCCTTTTTAAGAATAGGAATGATAAAAGACTTTCTAGGAACCTGATAAAAACTACAACAAATTAAAAAGTGCATCATGTCCTGAGGAGACCGACCGTCGCAGCCACAAGGCATGAGGCACTAACCTCTACGGTTGCCACGGGTTGAGCCAGGAGGTAGTGAAAGAGGTCAAGTCTGGTCAGTAGGATGCGATCATGGTTGCTTTTGATCCCTAAAAGATATGGTTCAGTAGTTGGCACAGTTTATAATCCAATGTACCTGTACACACTGGGCTTGCTCAGCTCTGTAGCTTCTCTATCACAACAACGCTGTAGGAAAGTAGGATCTGTTACCCCCACTTTGTGCTTGATGTTACACTATTTTTGACTAGTCTGACTGGGATTCTGCTAATCAGGACGCCAGTCTATCTGCTTTCTCCTTAAAATGTAATGCATGTACTTAGGTACACTCCATATTGGACACTGGGGTACCCATGTCAGTGCATAATATATGGTACACATGTACCCAGGGCATAGGTACCCCAGAGGCCTCCCATGGGCTGCAGCATGTATTATGCCACCCATGAGAGGCCATGCAAAATGGAACTACAGGCCTGCCATTGCAGCCTCTGTAAGCTGGTGCTTGCACCACTTACTTTAGATATAGGTTTACTATATTTATAGGTCACTACATTTAAAACCTATCAGTCTGGAGGAGCCAAGCCAGCGACCAAGATGGCCGCCTAGGGTCTCGGCTCCGCCGACCTCCTTCTCCTGCCACATGATCCTGGCACCCATCCTGCCCATATGCCCCGCCCCCGTTCAGGGGAGTAAAAGCGACGCCTGCACGGGTGGTCCTGAGTGGCCCCCGAGGTCCGACGGCAGAGAAACACCGTCGGGAAGATTGCGGCCTGCTCCGGCCGAGAAGCCGGGGCCTCGAGTGGCGGCGCGGCCGACAGGCAGTTAGTAAACATTGACCACAGCGGGCCGGGAAGGGCCGGTTAGCCGGTTGAAAGTCATGATTAGCCCAATGTTACCGGCGGACCCCACAGCCTGAACACAGCGATAGAGGCATAAGGGAGTGGCACGGGCATCGGAGGTTGCATCTGGAGTGCCTTGGAACGTGGGAACCCCTGGGATATCAGCTACCCCAGTACTAGCCTGGAAGAAGCTGCAAACCGACCGCACGGATCCATCTGGAGTCCCGATCGGGGCATGCCTGGGGCGCATTGAGCCCGATTGGTGCCGACAGGAGCACGGGGACAGCCTTGAGGAGTCTTGAGGAGCGGGCATTGACCTTCGTGAGGGCCTGCCCGGGAGACCCAGAGAGAGGTTTGGCCCCAGAGTGAGGAACTGGCTGCATTGCCTGGAAGAGGCATACAGGTGACGGGGCAGTACTCGGGCCTCGCGGGGGGAACCCTGACATTGCTATACTGGGGGAGGACCCTGCGATTCACCTCGTCTGGAAAGAAGCCTGGAGTGGTTGCCTGGGTTCTTCTCGAAGTGCAAACTGTGGGAGAGACCCTTGGGAGACTGCGGGTGCGGCCAAGTAGAGAAGTGGAGAACTGCTGGCCCTCTTCTCGGGGGTGGCAAAGAGTCGCTATTGGAGCTTCTGTGACGCCATTAAAGCCAGCCGAGGCATTTGTTAAGTAGTGCGGAAGACCCAGCAAAAGGGGGGAACTCACTGCGTCGGCGTTGACTGTATGCCAGGACTGGAGGGTACCTTTGGAGGCGATACAGGGCCCTTGTGAGGCCCAACACCTGCCTGGGAGCTGGGCAGTGTGCGAGGAGCGGCTCAGACCGAGTGACTGAGTTAGACCCAGAGGAGGAGAGTTGGGGAGGTTGAAGAAGGCCTGTAATTGACCATCGGAGAGGGGTGAAGGAGCTGAGGTCTTGACTAAAGGCGTGGAGAGCAGACGTCGGGGTTCAGGAGGCGGGATGGCGACTGAAACAGACTTGGATAAGACTCTGCCTCGGTCCTCCAAAAGGGCTAGAAATGTCCAATCCAACAAACTGGATCGCTACACCCTGCCCAAGGGGTCTCCAGTGAAAGCAAAAAGAGCCCTCGCTGGGGGGAAGAGATAGCTCTCGCCAGGGACGAGCCAACACTGAAGGATCTCATGATGGCTATCACAGGAGTTCAGTCATCCTTGGGCCAAAATATGGAGGCCCTAGACAATAAACTCGACACTGTCACAATTGAGATGTGACTGATAAGAGCGGACCTCACAAAGGCAAATGAAAAGGTCAAGACACTGGAACTCAAAACAGCTAGCCTAATAGACAATGTGAACCTCTTGCAGCAGGAGGTGCGTGATCTTAAGGCCTCAAGAGTTCATGTGGATCGCAAGTTGGATGATTATGAAGGACAGGCACGACGAAACAACGTTCGAATACTGGAGGTGCCAGAAAAGTCAGAAGTCCAAACACCGGACCTGTTTGTGGAAAACCTCATCCTTAATCACCTAAAACCTAAAGGGCTTAGCAATTTCTTCACGATTGAGCTGCTCACAGAGATTCCGGGGGGTAGACCCAGACCTGGAGCGCCCCCGTCCGATAATCGTGAGGGTTCAAAACTTTCGGGACCGAGATGCGATCCTCCAGGCGGCTCGAGCTAGAGCTCTGGTGAGATTTGAAAATGCGACTCTCTCTTTCTTCCCGGATTTTACCCAGATGGTACAAACACAACGCCAGGGCTTCTTGTCTGTGAAGAAGAAACTGAGAGACAAAGGGATAAAATATGCCATGATGTTTCCGGCCCGCCTCCGTGTGGAACTCAACGGGAAGACTGTTTTTTTTACAATCCCCAGGTGGCGACAGATTGGTTGGAAAGTACCCACATGCCTGACCCGGAGAACCAAGACCGAGGAGCGGCGGATGAACAATGACTTTGGTGACAATAGTGGCTGCACGGGCCTCAATTATAGTCTATTGTTGCGGGGGTGGGGGCGGGCAAACAAGGGATTCCCTGACCTGTTGAGTTCAGAAGATATTTTAGTGGATTTATATGTACAGGGGCTACGATGGGGGGGCGGTGGGGGGGGGGGGGGGTGAAGAGCTTTTACGAGGGCCTTCCTCCATTTTCTACTTTTAGTTAGCTGTAGGTTAGATTGGGGGCGACAGGCACACTGCAATTTGGGGATGAGCGTAAGCTACATGCAGGGGTGCAGGGTGGGGGGAGGGGGGGTTGAGCGTTATGGGGTGTTTTGTGTTTCTGTTTTCAGTATGCGCACAAGTATTTGCGACTTATTCTGGGGTTTTTCTAGCATCAGGTGACCTCGACATGCTTTACCATCATTATGTCTATTGGTAGATAGGGTCTAGGGATTACGGCGCTTAGTTGGAACATGAATGGTCTAGGGGACAAGATTAAAAGGGGAAGGTTAGTCAGCTGATCAGGAGGCATTCCCCGGATGTAGTGCTGTTTCAGGAAACGCACTTGATTGGCAACCGTTGTATGGCCTTACACAGGGGAGGTTATCAGTTGGTGGAGCATGCCGGATTCACAACAGGTTCTCGGGGGATGGGTATCCTGGTTAGGAACTCCTTCCCGCTGATTGTTCGGGCCACATGGGCAGAAAAGAGAGACAGATGCATTGGCATTTCAGGATTGTGTGAAGGTAAAACTGTGACGTTTCTGACGGTATATGTTCCGCCGGGTCTGCAGTCCAACACATTTCGGGACCTGTGCAAATTTTTTTTATCATTGCCTGTGGGGCTGCTGGTAGTGGGGGGGACTTTAATGCGGTGATGGATGGTGAAATGGACAGATACCTGGCCCGAACTCTGACACCATCTCAGGGGTGGTTGTCGGATTTTGTAAAAACTACCGGTCTCGTTGACGGGTGGAGACTTAGGAAACCATGTGGAGTGCATTATACACACGCCTCTGCTGCATATCACTCCTTCTCCAGAATAGATTATGTTTTGGTGCCGGCATTACAGGCGGCATGGCTTCGAGAGGTACGACACTTGGGTAGAGGGATTTCCGATCACTCCCCGGTCTGGCTCAGTCTGGTAGTGGGTCAGAGAGATGTGGGCAGGATCGCCCCTATCAACGCTTGGCATTTAAAAGACCCTGATACCAAGAAGGAAGTGGTACAAGTTACGGACCGGTACTTCCAGGAAAATGTAGGAACGGTTGAGTCGGTCCGGTCCCTGTGGCAGCCATACAAGACGGTCATCAGAGGGGAGGTGATGTTGTTGTTCTCGGGTAAGAGGAAGAAGGCTCGAGCTGAAGTGGATAGGGTAGAGGCTGAACTGATAGCACTGGAGGGGGAGGTCTCAAGGGAGGACGCCCCGGGGGGGTTGCATCAATTGAAACTCCTCCGGGATGAATATAGAAGTCTAGCTAGGGACAGGGCCAAAGTTCAGATCGCCGACACACAAAGTAGGGTCTATGAACATGGCGATAAGGCAGGAAAATTTATAGTGTGGTTGGAGAAAGGGGAATGGGCATCACGGTTGGTGCCGGAACTGCAGACGGTGGAATAATGATTGGTGACAGACCCGCAGTAGATCGCGGATGAGTTCTCAGCGTACTATAAACTAGTGTATCAGTCGGCGGGAACCTATACAGAGGCCGATAATGCGGCTATGATACACGATATCCCAATGCCCAGCCTCTCGGAGGAGGGCATGAAATATCTGGATTCCGTCCTCACGGATGACGAGGTGGCGCAGGCTATTAGGGGAGTCCACTCTGGGAAGGCCTCCGGCCCGAACGGTATCCCCATAGAGCTTTATAAACTTAATGCGAACAAACTTGCACCATTTCTCCGTGCCATGTTCGTCGAAAGTAGAGAAATGTGCCAGCTCCCATATGACCAACGTGTAGCAAACATCATTGTTATTCATAAAGATGGCAAGCCTAAAATGGAGTGCTCTTCCTGTCGGTCGATCTCACTACTCAATGCTGAACCTAAAGTGTTGGCTAGACTGTTGGCGACTAGGCTGGTTAAGGTCATATCGACCCTGGTCCACCCTGACCAGTCTGGTTTTATGCCGCGCCGGAATACAGCCCTGAATCTAAGGAGACTGCATGAGATTCTGGGTGGTGCATTGAACATACATGAACCAGCAGTCCTGTTGTCATTAGATGCGACCATGGCATTTGAGAGGGTTGAATTGCCCTACTTGTTTGCAGTTCTAGCGAAGATGGGTATCGGCAAGGAGTTTATCGACTGGGTCCATCTTTTATACTCTAGTCCTCTAGCCAGGGTTGTGGTAAACAACCACTAATCCGTAGACTTTCCCCTAGGAAAGGGCACAAGACAGGGATGTCCCCTATCCCCACTGCTATTTGTGTTGGCACTTGAGCCACTCGCGGCATGGGTCCGATGGGACCGGTCGATTCGTGTGCTGCGCTGGACATCCGAATGGGAAGATAAGATCTCGCTCTACGCAATTGACATACTGCTCTACCTTACCAATCCCCGGGCTTCCTTGATCACTTTTATGGGCGTCCTGGCCATATTTGGAAGATATTCTGGTTTCGCCATTAACTGGGCGAAATCGGTGCTTTTTGTCATTAGCGGTGACCCTCCAGTCGTCCCGAGTTTCTGCCCATTACAGATTGAAAATGTGGGTTTTCGGTATTTGGGCATATTTGTGACCAAAGATCCGAAATTGAGATACGAAAAGAACCTGGAGCCCCCACTGGCCAAGTTCCGAAGAGATGTGTCGAGGTGGAAATCACTGCCACTCTCCTTGTTGGGCCGTGCGGTGTTATTTAAAATGATGGCTCTGACCCGCTTTTTGTATGCGCTCCAAAACACAATGGATCCGGTGCCCCCCTCGTATTTTAAGGATATAGAGTCCCTCCAGAGACAGCTTCTCTGGGAGGGCATACCCCGTATTGCTTTCTCCAAGCTTACTCTTCCCTGGTACGACGGTGGGATCGGTTTACCAGACCTCCGTAAGTATTACTGGGTTTTCCAGTTGGCAGCAATAAATCACGCTATTTATGGGTCCCCCTTGGACTCTGGATATGCGATGGACTGCGGTCAGATGCCTGGGGGAGATTTCACTAGGGCACTGTATGCTAGGAACGGGCGGTTTCCCCTCGTTGGGCCAGCGGCCAATGCGATTCACGTATGGCATGCTGCTAATCGATGTCTACAATGGGAAGGGAGACTTACTATGGCAACCCCACTGTGGAGCTCGGAGAGGCTGGGTAGCTTGTGGAAGACTAAGTGCTTTGATAGATGGGACCTCATTGGGATCTCGCAAATAAAGGACATGTGGGGGGAAGGATGGGATACTTACGTTTGCCGCCTTACAGGAAAGACATCAGATGCATGAATGCAAGCGTTTCCGATACCTCCAGGTCAGACACGCCCTGCTTGCAAATGTTCCCGGGGACACTGAACTCCCAGAGGCCTCCCCATTGGAGGACCGAGTACTAGATGGTATTCTACCAACCAAAACCATTTCATTGATATATAAAAAACTGATCAACCACATGAGTGACCCCCTGGTAATTGTTAGGGAGGAGTGGGGCACAGATGGCCTAGTTTTGGATGATGAAGACTGAAGAGAGGCGGTTTCCTCCCCGAAAGTAGTAGCCATCCAAATGCGACTCAGACTGGTGCAGTTGAAGATTCTACACTGAACATACATTACAGGTCCACGATTGGTACATATGGGTCTGGCGGAAAGTGGGG
Source organism: Lissotriton vulgaris (assembly GCF_964263255.1). NCBI lineage: Eukaryota > Metazoa > Chordata > Amphibia > Caudata > Salamandridae > Lissotriton > Lissotriton vulgaris. Next base: position 1,043,958,002 of record NC_141697.1, on the reverse strand, counting down.
AATGAAGGAGGGGATGTGGGGAGATTGGAACGTTCATGCATGTTTTTTGGCACTATACGGCAATACAGGAATACTGGGTCAAGATCCACGAGAAAATCAGAGAAGTAGTAGGGGTGGAACTGGCGGTAGAGGCCCGACGTTGTATATTGAATGTCTGGGAGCCAACTGATCTGAATTCACACGAGAAGCAATGGGTGACCCTGGCATGCATGATAGCCACGCGTAATATAGCTCAGATGTGGGGGGCTAGTCAGGTGCCACAGATTAGGAAATGGATGGAGGATCTTGACTGGTGCATGTTCAGGGAACGATCAGTATACATTGCTAGATCTGAGGAGCTTGGAACCGCTACAGGGGAGATATATGTACTCCACCGAATGTTGGCGAGGAAAAGAATAGCTTTGGAGCCCCAGTGACCCCTACTATCATCCTAAATGCATTCTGATACATGGAAATGTATAATTAATCACTGTGAAAGAGATGTATGTCACCTGATGCTTTTTCTTTTGTTTATGTTAATACCATTTTTTTTTTTAAACTATCAGTCACCCCTCTAGCAGGCCTTGACAAGCGTGAAGGCAGGGTGCTGTGCATTATGTGAGAGGGTGCCCCTGCATGAGCAAAGCCCATCTGCAACCTTTGGAGCCCATTCTCCCGGGTTGTCGGTGACTCAGCCAGACATATAGGTAAAGGTGCAATATATGCTTGCGCAAAATACTATCTCGAAACTATCTGCAACAAACATGTTATGTTTGGTATCAAACACCTTGGAATCATACCTCCACACCGGTCACCGGTGTGGGAGGTATGATTTCACCTTTCTGAAGTGAGCTTTGTGGGGTCACTGGTCTTTCCGGTACCAGCCTGCTCAAACTGGGCAGCACAAAATGGTTGATGCCGACCAGAGACACATTTCTACCCTCCTGCTGCTGAGCCAAGTTCGAACAGGGGAAGGCAGGACAATAGGCATCCTGTCACAGGGAGGCGTAACCACCGTCCCCAGACTGGATTTAGTGTATTGGGGCTGGGTGGGTGCACTTCCAAAGTGCCTGAAAGTCTGCATCTTGAGCACACTTGGTGTCCCTGTGCATAGTCCAGATCAAACCTGTTCTAGGAGCCATTGGTTCCTGCTCTGACTCAAAAATAGACAAAGGACATGAAAGTATCCTCCCCACTGTCATGACCCTCCCCTGGGAGGGTCCCTTGAATCTGTCCAACCCTCTCCCATGGGTACAAAAGGGCTTACCTGGCTGTAGGACCCTAGATTCGATGTGGACAAGATTCTGATCAAGAAACCACTGACCTTCGACTGTGTAAACACTCTGGACTTTGATTGGGCCCGACTTCGTCTCCCTCTCTGTCCAAAGCCTCGTCTGTGCCTGTGCACCATGCAGGCTCCATGCAGGACCTGTGGAGCATCAAGGATAACAGAAATATCTCCCTTCTTCATGGGTTGCCGCTGCCAAGACTTGTGGGTGCTCCTACCGAACACCGACACCTCAGCACTCGACAGCCTTCATGGGACAGCTCGTATCCAGCTCGTAGTTGTCCTTGACATCTCCTAGTCCCTGTGGATGCAGGGTCAAGGTCTCCTTCTTCGCACCTGAAGCCCCTGACATCGGTGGGCATTCGTCTACCGAGCCCCTGGTCACTCCTGAGTGACACAGACTCTGTCCCTTCTGCTTTCCCGTTCCTCCCTTCACGAATCCACCTGTGGGTTACACCAGTCACTTTTCTTCCTTCCAGCAGTGGCATTTCTTTGAAGACTCCCATTGAGAACAACAGCTGGTTCTGACGCCATTTTGACCCTATGCAACCGGCTTCCCTGGGATAGGCAACTCTGGTACTTCCATATCCATGGGTGGACTGGCTCTCCAACTTTCTATGTTCTAAAGGGTTTCTTCGTAATCCACTGGGAAGGGTCCTTAAACACTAAAACTGCAACTCCGACTCTCCCATCAAATTGTTCGTAGCACGCGGTCATGTTCTCACACTGCACCCGTCCTCCGTGTGGTCCCTACTTACTCTCCTCGGGTGGTTCCTTGGGGTCCCAGCGATTCTACAACCTCTACACACTGCCTTGACTCGAGTTGTGGTTCTCATACCACTATTTTAGTATATTGCTTGGTCTCCTCCTGGAGCCCACTGTGTATTAGTGCTACTTACATTTGTTTCTGTGCTACCGTATTGTGTGCTTTGTGTTTATCTGTGTGTGGCAGATACTGTGAGGTATTTAAGGTGTATTATAATAACAAAGACATATTTTTATAACTACTGTGTGGTTCTCTTTTCATTTAACCAATACATTATGGTTACATTTTGGTAACACAAGCTGCTTAACATTCCTTCAAGACTAAGTCTTAAGGCTGCTCTCCACAGCTACCACTTGGATAGATTTTTAGGGTTATCTTTGACCTCATAAATCACCATTAGGGTTGGACTGATGTAAGGTGCCCACTTTAATTAGTAGACATCATATACCAGCCCAACTTCTCACATACGCCTTGTAAGAAAACTCTCTTTTATGCAAGTAAAATCCGTCTTACATATACCATCTGGGTTGTCAAATAGGTCCACCCTTCCCAGGCTGTGGAGGCCGTCTCTTACATACTTTAGGCGACAGATGCAATTAACAATGGCCAAGGGAAAGACAATCCTTTAGAATATCCTTACCAAGGGCATTTTCTTTCTTGTCCCAAATCTTTAACCACAGTGCTAATGGACAAAACACCAGTTCGTCTGAGAGAAAAGCCATCCCCAGCTCTTGGTGCATGAAGTAGGACAGGACACTCTGTGGAAATGAGAGTACCTATCTCAGGAAAGTATTTTCTGCAACTTTCAGAGCCTCCAGCCCAGTGTGGCCCCATATCTTGCTCCCATAACTAGCCTTTGCGATACTTTTAGCTCTGTAAATCTTCAAGAGGGCCCCCTCACTCTAGAAGCAAAGTTAAAAATAGCTGTGGGCGCTCTGACCAGATCCTCCTTCTTCCGGGTAATCAGGGGTGACCAACTCAGCGCGTAGTCAAACACTACTCCCAGGTAAGAAAAGACATTTGCCATAGGGGCTGACAAGGTGCCTATCCAAAAAATAAACTGCTTTGCTATTGAGGTCCGACCCGCATTACAAATGATTTGCTGTGATTAACCAGCAGATCCAGGTCCTACATGAAGTGGACGAAGTAGTTCAACAGAAGTTGTGGCCCCCTGGCTGTCCTCGCAATGAGGACAGCATATTCCTCATATAGGAGAACCAGCAGGCTGCCTTTGCCCACCTGTGGGCAGTCAGCTCTTACTTGCAGGAGGGCCTTCTCCAAAGCTGTAATGTATACATTAAATAAGAAGGGGGCAATAATACACCCCAGGCATACCCCTCTCCTGATATCAAACTTGCTGGTTGCCTAAAGATATTTAGATCTTTTGAGCAGCTGGCAACCACTTTGGAGTCACTGTGGAGGTCTCTTAGAAACAAAACAATGTCTGTCAATACCAATAGAGAACATCATCTGCCAGAGCTTCAATCTATTAACACGATTGAAAGCTGAAGACAGATCCATAAAGGCTAGATGGATAGAGCCGGAGCAAGCCACAGTGTACTTGTTCAAAACCATATACAGGTTTAAACATTGTTCCACTGTTGAACGCCCTGGGCAGAAACTGTATTGCACATCAGTTAAGATGTTATTTTTGTCCCCCCAGGTTTCAAGTCTGTTCAAAACCATGCGCCCGCCACCTTTACCACGGAATACAAAAGAGAGATATGCCTATAACAAATAGTGCATTCCAGAAGTCCTTTTATAAAAACTGATGGTCGTTCGGGCCCAAGAATCTAGACAACCTGCCTGAACCAATGCATTAATAACTGCTTTCAGTACAGGCACCCAGCAACCACTTTTGCAATGTAAAGGTTGGGAAAAATCCCAACAGGGACTGGGGCCTTGTTTTTGGACAGTCCCATAATACCAGCTCTTACCTCTTGAGCTGAAAAAACAACCTCAGGCTTGCCTTCCTCCCTGTCCTGCCCTTATGTCAGCACAGTATCAGTCTGGAAAATGCCCTCAAAGTGGTTTACCCAATCTTCCTCTCGGATGTGGACATCCATTAGGTTGCCAGTGTCTCCTGCTAAAAATGGGCTATTAATGATGCTCCAAAACTTTGAGCTATTGCTCAGGGTACTGGCCTCTAGTTCTGACCAGGCCTCCTCCTTCAGGGCAGACTTGCGCTTTATTAGGGCAGTCTTGTAGACTCTCTGAAGGTTCTTAACAGCTGCCTGGTCATGAGGCATCACTCCCAGGGTCTGTTTCTTTTTTATGGAGGCACGAGAGCACTCAAAGTCAAACCATCTTGGTCCTAAATGTGTAGGACTCCCCCCTGGGCCCGGTAGTAGCTTCACTATACCACTGGAAATAATTCGAAAGGCATCCATAATGTCTGTTGTGGTGGCCTCGCTATCTAGGCAGATGGCAAACTCCTTGAGACACTGCATTAAAAGGGATTCATGAAACTGCTCCGGAACAATTTGACCCCATTTTAATCTCCTCCCACCATCCACTGCTATTAGAGGTGCCCCAAGGCCTCCTTGGTAGAGTTGTTAACTCTGGGCCATTCTTTTAAGACACATATGGGATTACGGTCAATATGAGCGCTAGCCTGAGCAGAAATGCTTTAATCAGGGAATAAAATGGCGCAGAAACAAAAGTAAAATCCATAAAAGACTCGCACCCTCTCCCGATGAATGCTGGGGCAGTGTCAGTTTTCTGTTGGTGCAGCTTATTCATTGCTGATGTAAAGTCGAATTCATGCAATATGGCATTACGTTTGTTTCCTTGAGGGGAATGTTCCATGTGCAAACCAGCCTCTTGCATACAACCCATGGCTTTCACCCCCCAAGCTTGATATCTCCCCACATATGAATGTTAAAATCCCCTGTTAGAAAGATGTTATGGTAGCTCTGCCACCTTAGAATGATGTTCCGAAATACAGACCCCAGCAGTGTTATATTGCATTCTTCCCTGTAGGCAGCTCCGGCATTATAAAAGTTTAAGAGCAAAAGCTTACTCTTTCCACTCGAAAGCAACATCACATGCAGGGTGGAAGAAGTGTAGAGCGAGATGATTGAGCTGCCTTGGCCTGCTACTGAGACAAAGGTTACAAGACCCCCTTTGCTCGTCCTACCCTAGAGGGAGTGGCTGCCATGAAGAAGGTTTTGTAGCCTTCCAAGTGAAATCTATTCTCCGCAGCCCAAGTTTCCTGAAGGCATATCATGTGAAGGTGTTTAACAAAAAGTAACCAGTTAGGGTTCTCGGTCTTGCTCACAAGCCCTGCGATGTTCCACAAGATGAAATTACACCACTTGCACTCTTTAGGTCCCTGGTTCAGAGGTATGCCTCCCCCTGCAGTAGTGAAACGTCCATAGACTTAGAGCCAGCTCACCGTCAATCACATCCCTCTACTGAACTCATTGGCGTGAACCTATTGGCAAGGCTTATTCCTGTGTTCACCCCAGGTCGACTCCTATTACTCATTTCTTGGGGCCGCCCCTGTGTGTAGCTGGGTGAAGGAGAAAGGTAACTCCTTGGCCTATAAAACGATCCCAGCGGGAGTGCCACTATTGCAGAGTTACAACTCCTATACTTAAATTGCACAACTGTACTTAAAATATGGTTGACCATAAAAGAATTATTAAAATTGATAATAACACAAATCTGGCCCAAGCTTTCTTAGCACTGCCCACCCAGGATGTCCTGTGCACCATGATTATTTGGTTTGCCACCCTCAGCCCTAGAGCAATGTTTGAGTTTAGCCAGTGCACCACCTTGTTTTTCAAGCTATCAAAGTCTTCCTTATTCTCTGGATCGCGATGGGGCACATTGGCTAAGAACACGACAAGCGGGGAAGACTCTGGTGGCAGATGAACGGAACACAGAGTTTGGGGAGGATTATTGAATTCCCCTAGGATCGTGTCTTCCGGCCCCTCAACAGGTGAACTGTCGAAACTGCCCGCAGCGGGGCTTCGAAGCTGGTGGTACTCAAGGGGGCAATTCCCACCTACCCTTACGAATGACTTGCTGGGCCATACTGTTCAATGAATGTCAACAAAAGGACACATCCATGATTCCTGAAGAGGCAGTATACTTCACTCCATTTATAAGAGCCATAGCCATGCTGACCCGAAGAACTACAGAAGTATAGCCCTTATGGACAGGAAATCACATTTTTATGTGAACAAACTATTGGAGGACCTTGATGCATAGGTTGAATTGTCAAACATAATACACATCAATCAAACGGGCTTTAGGCAAGGCTGAAAGACCCTGACAAGCTTTTCAACTATCAATGTGATCACTGAAAAAAGTTACAGAGAAAAAAGCCTTGAATACCTACTTTGTAGACCTGAAATCAACCTTTGACAAGGGTGCAAGGAAGCAGATGTGGGTCAAAATGGCTCAATGGTGTATCCCAAAATATTTCCTGTGTATGATAGAAACCCTTCATACATACACTTGGCATCAGGTGAAACTGATTGTTGGAAAAACCACAATACAGAAAATTCAAGCAAAGGATAGCCTTAAACAGGGCTATGTTCTAGCGCCATCCTACTTAATGTGGATATTGCGGCCCTCAATGTAGTCCTAGATTTGGTCATCTCCCACTACCCCAAGATTACAGAAGAAATCCTTACAAACCTCCAATATGCAGACAAGACAGTACTGAAGTCACACAGCAGGTTAGGAACAGCACTTGGATCCTACATTATAGCCAACAGTTCAGGAATACATTTCAATCAAACGTACAAATATTTAGGAGTCACCTTTGATAGTTATCTGAGCCAGACCCCACACTTTGATCAATTAAGAACCAGAGCCAGACATTTGGGGGCAGATTTACGTTGCCTGACGCATCTCTGCATATCGGCAGAGATGCGCCAGGAAAGATACGTCACGGAAATCCATCCTTGCGCCACCCATGATGCGCCGCATTTACAATGCGGCGCACCATGGTGCAAGGAAGGGCAGATGCGTGACGCATCTTTTGGCTTACGGACGGCACATTGCTGGAGTCGCGTCGCAAGCGTGACGCAACTCCTGCAATGCACAGGGGCCACCCATACATTACATGGTGCGTCACTCCTTACGCCTGTCCTCGGATGCTTGATTCCGTTCTGGGAAGAGTCCTCGGATGCTTGATTCCGTTCTGGGAAGGACATGGCTTTTGTAGTTCGGACTGGACTGTTCCCATGGGGCACAGGGTCAGAGCTGATTTGCATATCGCCATTGTCTAACCCAGGGTGGTGTGGAGTGCAAAAAAACGATGGATTTGGGCCCAGATCTTCGGACTGGGGTGAATGTGTGACATTGATCCACATTCGGTCCATCACCTGTTTTGTTTGCATTTACAATGCGGCGCACCATGGTGCAAGGAAGGGCAGATGCGTGACGCATATTTTGGCTTACGGACGGCACATTGCTGGAGTCGCGTCGCAAGCGTGACGCAACTCCTGCAATGCACAGGGGCCACCCATACATTACATGGTGTGTCACTCCTTACGCCTGCTTCAAGCAGGCGTAAGGAATTGACGCAGCAGCTTTGGGAAAGTGACTCAGTGAAATCTTGTAGATTTCACTGAGTCACTTTCCAGGGGCGTTCCTGCGACGGAACGCCCCCGCCTGCACCGGAACGCCTACATGAAACCTGACGCTGGTTTCATGTGGCGCAGGGCCTTACACCGTGACGCATCTCCATAGATGTGTCACGTTGTAAATCCCTCGTAGGGATGCGCCACGTTTGCGCCGCCTTGCGGACGCAACAGCGGCGTAAACGTGGCGCAAGGGGCTCGTAAATCTGCCCCTTGGCATTTACTCTCTGTGCACTCCAAACCAACTTTAATAATCCATCCTTTGAACCAATAAAGAGAGCAGTACCTCCATAAGGGCGAAGGAGTGTCACCTTTCCACTGAGAGTGAAGGAAACATGAAAAATAAAAGGGTAATAAACCAAATGCATTACCATTTTATTTTTCATGGCAGCAGCGAGGATGGACCGGCAGCAGAGAGGAACAGTGTGCGCTTCAGTTTAAAGTGTGCATGTCACTGGCCAGCTGTTTTGTATGGGCAGCCTGACATGTGCACTTTAACCCTTTCGCTGCGGCGGCTATTCCGCCACAGTGCTAAGGGGCGGGGGGGCCACGCGGCGCTCCGACGCTGGTGACGGAACCGCTCCGTCACGCCCTTCGGGTGAGCTGTGCTAGTGATGGAACGGTTCCGACACGGCCCCGCCCGCTCAATAGAACGCGCCGCGCAGGCGCGAAATCGGCACCGCGCGGGCCGTGACAGAACCGTTTCGTCACCAGCACAGCCCACCCGAGGGGCGTGACGGAGCGGTTCCATCACCAGCGTGGGGGGGGGGGTTAAACATTTCAAACTGAGCTGTCTTATAAAGGTGGGTGGAGAGCAAGCACAGGCCAGAGCAGCATGAGAGCAGTGCCACGATTAGTAGAGGTAAGTTGGAGGAGGCTCTGGGAGCTTGGGCTCGAACCACCAACTGCAGAGAGGGAGAAAAGTAGCACCAACCATGAGGTACAAGGTAAGTAAATCTTTTGTTCTTTTCATTTTAAATAAATGTAACTGTCTGTTAGGCACTATGAGAAACTCGCCTTGCCTTCAGCCTCCACACCAGAGCGCTCAACCGTGGCCCTTTACAAACACTGTTTAAAAGGTACCAGGAATAAGAGCTTTGGCACTGTTGGTTTTTATTTTCAGTACCTGTCAGTGGGGGAAATATTTGTCCCACCAGTTTCATTCGCTGCTGGCTGCCACAGAATGAAAGTAATTTTCGAGACATTCCTGCCCTCCTTAACTTATGGATCAGAAATCTAAGGTAAAGATGTTAAATTACTGGATGTACTCTGAATTAAACTGTATCGATCTCTATTCGGACTGCGAAACTATTTTTCACAAACACAAATATGTCTTGAGTTTGGCCTATCCAAACAAGGTCTTGTAAGGTAAGGCAAATTTCTTAAATTTTGCAGAAACCTACACAGCGTCCCCACTGATACCCTGAACAAGTTTTGTTGGCAGGAAATCCAACACCCAAGTGCTGTTAACATACGGGAGGGAAGTCTCTCAGCACAGCCCCAAAAAATCTCTATCTGCACGAGTTCTGGGCAGCTCCCATGTTACAAGCCGGCCTCAAAAGAATGGTCAACATCTCTATACCTCCCTTTCTTACCACAAAGATAGTCATATTGACAAAAACAGTCATGTCTGATCAGTGATTATATCACTGCTAAAACCTTTGTCACAAAAGTTCCTTAGAACAAACTTTTCAAGTATATCGGAAGGCGGAAGCTCACGTTTATGTCTTTTAGGTACGGCGTATTCCCCCACAAAGGACCACGTACGAAGTTGTAAAAATATTTGGCCTACAATAACATGCAGATTATGTGGTTATATGGCTGAGACCTATTGCCACATTCTCTGAAACTGCCCCCTTTTGACTGACATACAAAGGAAACTGTTAAGACCTGCATTCCTGGCCATAAAGAACTGATATTATGTCTTTCAGGATAGAACATTCAACTAAATTGCAACTTTGTAAAATGTATGGTACATGCAACCAGTATGCTTTGAAGATCTAACTAAGCAGGTAACAGTGCATTTGAAAAGAGCAAAGGATTGTGCAAATCTGCTAAATTAACGTACACTGTTAAGAGTATGTCTTTTTATTAACCATTTTATATTAATGGATTTCCATACATGATTATTTCTTTAATGTTGCTGTTTGTAATGATTTTAATAACCAAACAATAAAAAACATTAGGCTGCTTACATAAACCATGAAATCTGGACAAGCCACTCTTTCAACTCCCAGACTTTAGAGACAAAACACTAGTTGATTCATCCTATGATTTGGACTTTTAACTTGTTGCCTTCTGTATTAATAAACCCACATGGTTTACATTCTATTTGTGAATCATGGGGATTATTTGCCTCAAATGGCAATTATTAGGCCTGGACGAAATTTAAATTACGCCAAAGTAATTGAGTAATTTTTGTAATTATACATTACTCTTGTACTACGTAATTACAGAAATTATGCGGTGAATGCAGCTTGAATAATTTAGAGTAATTTGGGGCAAAAATCCTACTGCAGATGCACAGCAACAACGAACTAAGAGAGAGCAAGTGTCTGCTGGCTACTGCTGTTTATGTCCTGCGGCATCCAGTGCTATTTTTTTAGTGCAAGTGCAACTTGCATCCTCTGGCCCATTAAGAAGGTGAGGGTGCATTTTAAGCAAAGAAAATAGCTCTAAATGCTGGATTATGGGTCTCACACAGTTACGCATAATTGTGAATCATTTTGCGGTAAGTTCGATTAATTAGGCAAGAGAGAATTATGCCAGGTACGCCCACCACTCGTACTTATCGAATTGTGTTTGGGTACTGTTTATGGACATATTGCCTGATACATTTTTTATTTATTTATTTGTAAGGTTTTATATAGCGCTGGCTAGACCCAGAGGTATCAGCGTGCTTTACAGGAGCAGGAGCAAGGCAAATATCAATGGAAACAATAGTTACATGCAAAATACAACCAAGAACATGCAAATCTCACCCTTGAATCAGGAGAAAGGCATAAATATTTGTATTCGAAGGTCACATACAGTTAAATAAAATAAGGGAGGTATAACCTACGAGCAAGCAATAAAATATAACAAGGAAACATTTGTAGTGGTAAGAGAGAAGGGGTAACTGAAGAGAGGTCAAAACAAATTAACAACAAGCATTTGCAATGCAATAGGTCTCGCATTAGGAAAGTTTGAGCTATTGATATAGTAAATGACAAATGTTTTATTTATATTTTGTTTTTGAAAATAGCGAAATTATTAGCTTTGTCATTTACAATGCCAATAGTTATAACTTTCGCAAATGTGACACCTATAGCATTTGTAATGCAATATGTGTTGTATTTACGTAACGTACATGCATTGATGTTACAAATAACTGGCTTTAAATTTTTTTTTTTCAATAATTAATACTTAATTAAAAGTTATTGTTATTTCTAATGGCAATAGCTTAAAGTTTTATGAATAACTTTTGTGAAGATTATGTTCAGTGTATTTTATTGTGACGAAAATCCAAGAACAGAAGTGAAATATTAACATCTTGTTGTTACATTTGTAAAAAAGCTTAAAACATTGAGAGAACATATTTGAACCAGGATGTTTTTTGAATAGTTGCACAGATTGATGCTGTGGTGGCGCTGAGTGATGTGATGGGGAACGAGTGATGTGTGGCGTTCAGTGATGCTGTGGTAGCGCATAGTGATGTTGTGGTGCCCCTGAGTGATGCTGTGGTGGTGCGGAGTGATGCTGTATTCTATGCTATGTTTTGTTTTGCTATCCTATGTTTTGTTTTGTTATGCTATGCTATGTTTTGCTATCCTATGCTTTGATTTGTTATGCTATGCTTTGCTGTGTTTTGATATACTATGCTATGTTTTGCTATGCTATGTTTTGTTGTGTTTGGTATGCTATGTTTTGCTATGCTATTATATGTTTTGTTTTGCTATGCTATGTTTTGTTGTGTTTTGTTAAGCTATGCTATGTTTTGTTGTGCTATGTTTTGTTATGCTATGTGTTGTTGTGTTTTGTTATGCCATGTTTTGTTATGTTATGCTATGTTTTGTGATGCTATGCTATGTTTTGTTTTGCTATCTTATGCTTTGTTTTGGTATGCTATGCTATGTTTAGTTTTGCTATCCTATGCTTTGTTTTGTTATTCTATGCTATGTTTTGTTGTGTTTTGTTATGCTATGCTATGTTTTGTTGTGTTTTGCTATGCTATGCTTTGTTATGCTATACTATGTTTTGTTATGCTATGCTATGTTTTGTTAGGCTATGCTATGTTTTGTTGTGTTTTATTATGCTATGCTTTGTTTTGCAATGCTTTGTTTTTCAATGCTATGTTTTGTTATGCTATGTTTTGTTATGCTATGCTATACTTTGTTATGCTATGTTTTGTTATGCTATGCTAAGCTTTGTTTTGTTATACTATGCTATGTTGTGTTTTGTTATGCTATGCTATGTCTTTGATCTTTCTTCTCCCTCGATTTCTCTTCCTAAATTCTGCTCCACTTTAGTTTTTATTTCTGATTGGATGAGCACCAATCATTTAAAGCTCAATCCTGACAAAACGGAGCTCGTCCTCACGGGTGGTCCCTCCAACCCTTGGTCCTCGATTCACTGGCCCCCCTCCTTCGGCTCCCCCCCTTTTCCGGTCCCCTCTGTTCGGACCTTTGGCATTAAGGTCAGCCATGACCTTACCATGCATGCCCAAGCCAGCTCCGTTGTATCCTCTTGTTTTTTGTCCCTTCGTCTCATCCGGAAGATCTCCCGGTATTTCTCAGCGGACGCCCTTTAAACCATAGTCCTGGCCCTTATCACCTCTCGCCTTGACTATGGGAATGGTCTGTATGTAGGCATTCCTGCTTATGAAATCCGCCGCCTACAGGCCATCCAAAATCAGGCTGCCCGTCTCATCATCCGCCTCCCCAAATCATCCCATATCACGCCTGCACTTAAGTCCCTCCATTGGCTCCCCGTGCCCCTCAGATCATTTTTCAAATTGGCCTGTTTGGCCTTTCGGGCCTATACACACTCAGCCCCCCTCTTCATTAGTTCTTTGATTACTCCTTACACTCCCACCCGTACTCTTCGTTCCTCTTCTCTTTCCCTCCTGCATGTCCCCCGTTTTTGTAAATCTAGAACGGGGGACACTCGCTTTTCGGTTCTGGACCCCCGGTTCTGGAATACCCTTCCTCTCTCTATTCGCTCTATTCCCACCTATGGTCACTTCCGTAAAGCTTTGAAAACTTTTCTGTTCTCCCAGGCATTCCCCTGTTGAACTCCCTTGGTCTCCTCCTCAGAGTCTAGTTTGGTCTCAGCGGCAGGAAGCCGCTTGGTCGTAGTGCGCTTCATTAAGTTTCTTTTTTCATTTCATTTCATTTCATTTTCATTTCATTTAATTTATGCTTTGTTTTATGTTATGTTTTGCTATGTTTTGTTATGCTATGTTTTGTTCTGCTATGTTTTGTTGTGTTTTTGTTATGCTATGCTATGTTTTGTTATACTATGCTATGTTTTGTTTTGCTATGCTTTGTTATGTTATGCTATGCTTTGTTTTGTTATGCTATGCTCTGTTTTGGTATGCTATGCTATGCTTTGTGGTGTTTTGCTATGCTATGTTTTGTTTTGTTTTGCTATGTTTGGTTTTGCTATCCCATGCTTTGTTTTGTTATGCTATGTTTTGCTATCGTATGCTTTTTTTGTTATGCTATGCTGTGTTTTGTTATGCTATGCTATGTTTTGTTATGCTATGCCGGTGAGGGTGGGTGAGTGTGTGTGAGGGTGAGTGAGGGTGAGGGAGTGCGAGGGTGAGGAGGTGTGAGGGTGAGGGGGTGTGAGGATGAGTGAGGGTCAGAGGGTTGTGAGGGTGAGGGTGTGTGTGGGTGAGGGTGAGGATGAGGGTTGTGAGGGTGAGGGTGTGAGGGTGAGGGTGTGTGAGCTTGAGGGGGTGTGAGGGTATGAGGGTGTGAGGGTGAGTGAGGGTGTGTGAGGGTGAGAGGGTGTGAGGGTGTGTGAGGGTGAGGGGGTGTGAGGATGAGGGGGTGTGAGGGTGAGTGAGGGTTTGTGAGGGCGAGAGGGTTGTGAGGTTGAGGGGGTGTGAGGGTGAGGGTGTGAAAGTGAGGGTGTGTGAGGGTGAGGGGGTGTGAGGGTGAGAGTGTGTGAGGGTGAAGGGGTGTGTGAGGGTGAGGGGGTGTGAGGGTGTGTGAGTGAGGGTATGTCAGGACGAGGGGGTGTGAGGGTGAGGTTGTGAGGGTGAGAGGGTGTGAGGGTGAGGGGGTGTGAGGGGGTGAGGGTGAGGGTGTGTGAGAGTGTGTGAGGTTGAGGGGGTGAGGGTGTGAGGGTGTGTGAGTGAGGGTATGTCAGGACGAGGGGGTGTGAGGGTGAGGTTGTGAGGGTGTGAGGGTGTGTGAGAGTGAGGGGGTGAGTGTAAGTGAGGGTGTGTGAGGGTGAGAGGGAGTGAGGGGGTGTGAGGGTGTGTGAGGGTGAGGGTGTGTGAGGGTGAGGGGTGTGAGGGTGTGTGAGTGAGGGTATGTCAGGATGAGGGTGTGTGAGGGTAAAGTTGTGAGGGTGTGAGGGGTGAGGGTGAGGGGGTGTGAGAGTGTGTGAGGGTGAGGGGGTGAGGGTGAGTGAGGGTGTGTGAGGGGGTGAGGGTGAGTGAGGGTGTGTGAGGGTGAGAGGGAGTGAGGGGATGTGAGGGTGAGGGTGTGTGAGGGTGAGTGAGGGTGTGTGAGGGTGAGAGGGTGAAGGGGGTGAGGGAGAGTGAGGGTGTGTGAGGGTGTGTGAGGGTGAGGGTGTGTGGGGTGTGTGAGGGTGAGGGTGTGTGAGGGTGAGGGGTGTGAGGTTGTGTGAGGGTGCGAGGGTGAGGGAGGGTGAGGGTGTGTGAGGGTGTGAGGGTGTGATGGTGAGGGTGTGTGAGGGTGAGGGGGTGTGGATGTGAGTGTGAGGGTGTGTGAGGGTGAGGGTTTGTGAGGGTGAGGGGGTGTGAGGGTGAGCGAGAGTGAGGGTGAGGGGGTGTGAGAGTGAGGTGGTGTGTGAGGGTGAGGGGTGTGAGGGTATGCGGGTGTGAGGGTGAGGGTGTGTGAAGGGGAGGGTGTGGGTTTGTGATGATGAGGGTGAGGGGTTTTGAGGGTGAGGGTGTGTACGGGTGAGGCGGTGTGAGTGTGAGGGTGTGTGAGGGTGAGGGTCTGTATGGCTGAGGCGGTGTGAGGGTGAGGGGGTGTGAGGATGGGAGGGTGTGTGAGGGGGTGTGTGTGGGTGAGGGGGTTTGAGGGTGAGGGTGAGATGGTGTGTGAGGGTGAGAGGGTGTGTGAGGGTGAGAGGTGTGTGAGAGTGTGTGAGGGTGAGGGTAAGGGTGTGGGGGTGTGAGGGTGAGGGGGTGTGAGGGTGAGGGGGTGCGAGGGCGAGGGTGGGTGAGGGTGAGGGTGGGTGAGGGGGTGTGAGGGTGAGGGGGTGTTAGGGTGAGAGGATGTGTGAGGGTGAGAGGGTGTGTGAGGGTGAGAGGTGTGTAAGGGTGTGTGAGGGTGAGGGTGTGGGGGTGTGAGGGTGAGGGGGTGTGAGGGTGAGAGGGTGTGTGAGGACGAGAGGGTGTGTGAGGGTGCGAGGGTGTGTGAGGGTGAGAGGGTGTGTGAGAGTGAAAGGGTGTGTGGGGGTGGATGGGTGAGTGAGGGTGAGTGTTTGTGAGGGTGAGGGTGTGTGAGGGTGAGGGGGTGTGAGGGTGAGGGGTAGTTAGAGTGAGGGGGTGTGAGGGGGTGTGTGAGGGTGAGGGGTGTGGGGGTGTGAGGGGGTGTGGGGGGTGAGAGGCTGAGGGGGTGTGAGGATGAGAGGGTGAAAGGGTGTGTGAGGATGAGAGGGTGAGTGAGGGTGAGGGTGGGTGAGAGGGTGGGTGAGGGTGAGAGGGTGTGTGAGGGTGAAAGGGTGTGTGAGGGTGAGAGGGTGGGCAAGGGTGAGAGAGTGTGTGAGGGTGGGTGAGAGGGTGAGTGAGGGTATGGCGGTGTGTGAGGGTGAGGGTGTTTGTGAGGGTGAGGGGGTGTGAGGGTTAGGGGGTGTGAGGGTGAGGGTGAGGGTGTAAGGGAGGGTGAGAGGATGTGAGGGTGAGGGGATGTGAGGCTGAGGGAGTGTGAGGGTGAGAGGGTGTGTGAGGGTGAGAGGGTGTGTGAGAATGAGGGTGTGTGAGGGTGAGGGGGTGTGAGAGTGAGTGGGTTTGAGGGGGTGTGTGAGGGTGAGGCAGTGTGGGGGTGTGAGGGTGTGTGGGGGTGTGAAGGGGTGAGGGTGAGGGGGAGTGAGGGTGGGGGTTTGTGAGGGGGAGAGTGTGTGTGTTAGGGTGAGAGGGTGTGTGAGGGTGAGGGTGAGAGGGTGTGTGAGGATGAAGGGTGAGTGAGGGTGAGAGGGTGGGTGAGGGGTGTGTGAGGGTGATGGGTGAGGGGGTGGGGGTGAGGGGGTTTGAGGGTGAGGGTGTGAGGGAGGGTGAGTGGATGTGAGGTTGAGGGGATGTAAGGGTGGAGGAGGTTGTGTGAGGGTGAGAGGGTTTGTGATGGTGAGGGTGAGTGAGGGTGAGGGTGTGTGAGGGTGAGGGTGTGTGAGGGTGAGGGTGTATGAGGATGAGGGGGTGTGAGGGGGTGTGAAGTGAGGGTTTGTGGGTGAGGAGGTGTGAGGGGTGAGGGTGAGGGGTGTAGGTGAGGGTGAAGGGGTGTGAGGGTGAGGGTGTGTGGGGGTGGATTGGGTGAGGGTGGTAGGGGAGGGTGAGGGTGAGGGGTGGATGTGGAGGGTGAGTGTGGGTGGGTGAGTGGGGCTACCCCCCCCCCCCCCCCGGA